>NC_071326.1:637500-6185000 GCF_943734725.1 Anopheles marshallii
TTCCATTAGCCCCCCAAAGTAGCTCACTTTTTTCTGCACTTCCCAATCGTTTTCTATCCACCCGCATATCTATGTTCACCCCGTTTCACTCACCACATTTTGCACCACTCCTCACTCTCACTCACTTTCACTCACGCATTCCACACACTCGTTCTCACTGTCTATCTCTCCTGTAATTTTTGTACTTTTTCTTCTCCTACTCCTTCTTAATCGTAATCGTTTCTTTCTTCCATTCTAATCAACACACCGCAACACATTCGTATGTGCGTGCGTGTGTGTGCTGTTACAGTGTGTCATTGCTAAATGCTTTTTCTCGATTTTCCAGATGTCGACAAAATTGAGTACGGCTTCGGAGTTAATTTGTTTTGATTTGAATTGAACATGTGGCAGGAGGATTTAATGCGATACTCACAGAAATTGCGGAATAAGTTAGTAGAAAGCTTTCCCGGATCATTGTAACCAACCAGACCCACATTCGACATTCTCCGACGCGCCTAGCATCGATTCTGTGCGGAAAGTGCGGGTGGAGGAAGAGGGGAGAAGCGGTGACGGCGGCGGTGGTCGTGGCGGCGAAGATGCGATGCAGAATGAGGAGAGAAGGAATGGGAGTTGGTGGTGGGACATGAGAGGAAGAGAGGGAGAGAGGGAGAGGCAAACCGGCAATGGTCACAGATTGAAGGATCTGTGTCCTCGTGCCCAACGTGTTGCTTACACGCATCCACACAAAACCATCCACTTGGGCACGTACCGGTGGTCATACAAGATCACCCCCCAATGTCTCTCTATCTCTCCTCCTCGATCTCGTTCTCTCTCTCTCTCTATGTGTTTCTCTTTCTTTCACCACCAACTCTCGTCCTTCTTTTGTTCATTCTCATGAGCTGTTTTCGTCTTCATCCACTGCGCAAACGAACGCTCACTCACTCGCTCTCTCACTCTCTGGCTCTCTTTCCTACCCACGCTCCATTTTCGCCATTACGAATCCATCCATCCAGTCTCCAACTAATCGAGCATCATCGAGCAAAGTGCATCCTATTGTTTTTTGGTCCCTTTTTAATGAAACGACACGCAGCTACTATAATAGTGAGACTAACTCTAACTAACTAACACGATTACTACCAAACTATGAATTCTATTCACTAAAAACAAAACGTACTAACTTACCGCTACCACTATCACTATGCAAATACTTTTCAATTACGTCTCTACACCCTGTGGTCCATTCGCTAGGTTTCGAGATCGCCAAATACACGAGTAGGGCGCAAGAATGAGTGGGCAGTATCAAGTGCCCAAGGTTCAAAACCATATAGCAAAGGTAACAGAAAAAAGCCCCGTAAATCAGATATTTTCGTAGCAACAGCAAAAATTCCCGAATGGACGATCTAGGATCGACGGTCATGCGTGCATGATCGTTTAGCAGATGGTTAGAAGTAGACGAACCAGGGGCTATCATCCATTCCGTACTATGTTCTGGCTTTTCCCCCATTCTTATTAACCTTATGACGTACTGGTTAGAACTTTCCTTTTCCCTTCTATTTGGTATCACCTGGATCAACTACAATCATTTCCAATCAGAGCAAAAAGGAACGATGAGACGATTTGCCCAACAAAAAAAAAAAACAACAACAACAACAATTTGTTCAATGCATTCTCCCTGTTACCCACTAGACCCAGCTCATTAGCATTTCACGCACGATCTCGCAACGATCGCTGCACGGGGTGTGATCCGTAAACATTTTATCGTACACATTTCTGGCATCAGCAGTGTCATCCTTAAATTAGTGGTAGAGAAAAACGAGAAAGAAAATATCGAAAAAAATTTATTAATATTACTACCCATACGCCTCAGCCAAGATTAAACAAACAAACAAAAAAAATATTAGAACGAACAAACTGAGCTAATTACACGAAACACACGAACTACACGAATGTTTACTCATACCCAAATTTAATTAGCGTAGTAGTAAAATGACATTACTCAGCGTGCGCGCGGCATCAGGCACGCGCCAAATCATCAATTATAGAGAATCTTGCGAAATTAATTAGTTCAATTGATTACTCATAAATACACAAACACGCGTATCGGATAAGCATCGTGCGGATAAGGCATCCCATTGTTGGTATTTCGATTTGTAAAAGGGGAAAACGCAGAAACTTACCAACGTACTCGGTTATTGTTAGAATTGTGTTCTTTTGCATATTCTATATTGCGCGCTGATCAGACAGAGTTTGTAAATTACAGTCCTAGTGGGCCCACGCGATACCATTGCGGCATGTACCGGTTAATGAATTTTAAATCAAATAGCTCTCTCTTTCACACACAACACAGACGCGACTGCGATTGTAAATAGCAGATGGGTTCGGAAGAGATCAAATTGTAAATTAAACGAGACAAACTAAAGCGCGTGGGAAGTCAAATTCCCTCCTAGTTGGTAGCAGCAGCGGCGCAGGAATCAATCTATGGCATCCGGGTGGCTGGTGTTGCAGATAGCCAGGGCCAGGTCAGATATTATCCACAACTCCCCAAACACACCTACACACACACACAGACCCAGACACACGCCGTGTACTTTAGCGCCGAAGATGCGCGATTATGAATTTAAACTATATTTTTAAAACAATACCTAAGCGAGGCTCTACTCTTAGTAAGGCGAAATATCGAACAAATCCATTGCAAATATCATGGCATCATACATAAAGCAATAAAGCATCCCGCGTAAAAACAGGTACCACAAAACCAGTGAGACCGTGTGCAAAAATAATACAACTACAGGCAGGGTGGAAAAAAGGGTGATCGTAACAAGGGGGAGAAGTTACAAATGTGCGGCCGTTTATGCGCGGATACGTGAACGATGAAGCAAAACAAACAACAACAATAAACAAATGCTATTGCGCAATGCGAATGTGTGGGCGAAACACCAGGTTTGTGGAACCTCTGGAACGCTCTCTGTACATAGCTGTGTCCTGTTTTCTTGGGTATCCGGTTCACGAACCCACTGTCTGAAGTTCGGGAATTCGTCTTAGTGAATGAACGGAAATATGCCAAAATGAATGAATCTTCACTAACACACAAACACACACACACACACAGTGCGCCTGTGCATGATCGCACGATCAAAACGGATAATACTTCTGGTAACAAGAGTGAGACAGAGAAAGAGTTGGTTAGAGAAAGAGGAAGACCCAGAGAGACTTGTCGGGGTGTACAGAGCAAAAAGGGAATCCGATCGATCCCATCCGATCGATCGATACACAATTTCTGGGCTATTAACTTCCATACACACACACACACACAAAAGAAACAAAAGAAGAGCTTCGGGTAGCTTCCTTTCGGACGTATTGAGGGAGGGGATGATGAGTTGGGGATAATTTTATATCCCTACTCTCCACATCACAATGTATACAAAAGCATGATGCACAAGACAGGATAAGCAATAAACGGCACGATCTTCCATGATCGTTCACGGGAGTTCACGGCTCATTTTATGCTTAGTACTACTTAGTAGCCTTTCCAAAGCGTGACTAGCTGCATTCGAAGGGGCGCATTGTGGGTGTGTTTGTGTTTGTTGCAGCACCTTAGCAGAAGCGAAATCCGTCACAGCAGCCGCAGCAATAGTGCAAAATGGCAAACGAAATTTGAACTGAATCGAACTATTGGTGAATGGTTGATATGAGGCAATTCGGAAAACCCCGTCCTCCTCCCCACAGCTCCCTACCCCACAACATGGCGGGGGTTGCCACTCATCGTTTCGTGTTGTCCACTCGTGAGCAAAGCCCGTATCACGCGCGCACAGTCCACACAAACACTCGTCCAAAAGCTCCTTCAACATTATATGTGTATATACAACAATCAAAACTGAGCATGTAAACGCGTGGATATACAGTACATTTAGCAATACAATGCATCTTAGCGTATCGTGGGGCAGGGTTCGTAGCGTTACCCGCCTGGTGTGACCCCGCGTGAAGGGAAGAATTGAACTTGAAATAAATAATATTCGCCACTGGCCCAAATCCGGAGAGCAACAAAAGGGGTGCAGGAAAACAACACATACACACTCATAAACAGGAGGTAGAATAGCGAACGCGCAGCAAGAGACGCCGGACAGGCACAGGGGTGGGTCAGAAGAGGGGACCCAGATGAACGAAAGAAGCCGAATCCAGTGATTTTATAGAAATACAAATAAACAATTTTAATAACGACCAAACTTAGTTATACTAAATATATATACATGAATATATATATATATATACATATACATATATATATATTAATATTTTATTGATTGCTAAGCAAAATTATAGAGGGAAAATCAAACGAGCGAAGAAGAAAAAACCAAGATCCAGTAAATGAAAGGAAACTAAAGTAAATCCAAAAAAAAACAAAACAACCTTGTCGATCGATCAAGACACAGCGACAGTGGCAGTGAATATACATAGGTATAATATATAAGTTATATAACGTGAACGCTAATCGAGGGACGAAAAGAGATGGTAAGCATTAACATTATAAGAAGCGCGTAGGAGAGAGGGAGAAGAAACAACAATGCATAACATAAACCATTAATTGACTACTAAAACACCAACAAGTGCTATTAGTAATAGAAATCGAATATTATCATATGTTATTGAAACAAGTAAAGAAAGCAACGGACGGTTAAAGTATAAAAGAACAACTACGAAATAAAACAAAACAAAGCCACACACCCATACACACATGAAACACACCAAACACAACATTATAACAAATTTATATAATAAAAAACAGAGAAAACTGATGGTCGCAACAAGCGAAAGCTCTATTGAAAGCGCAGTAGAAGATTAGGATGGGCGCGAAAAACAAAAGGGACATCCATTACAAGCATTACATACAGAATGGCATAGAAAACAAACATTCACACGCCTCTCACATACACACAGGCACACAAAAGTGAACATAAAGCCAAGGCAAAGCGAGGATACAAAGCAAAACAAAACGAAGGAGAAAACAAATTATCTAAATTGGTAAACCATTATCTGTACATACATTACTTTTGTTCATTATCAACGTTTTGGGTACTATTTTACTTATAAGTTCAGTGAAAAAATAGTTACTGCCTTACATAACTATACATATATATGTACACATAACTGTGTATGTATATAGATATAAATATACATATATATATATATATATATACATATACATATGAATAAACTAAAATGGAATAAGCATGAGCTATAAATGGGGAAAAGCGATGTAGTGGAATGACAGAAACGAAGAAGCTAAACAGAATACGGTTAAGAACAGAAAGAGGTGACCGCGTACTACCGGACAACTCATACACACCACAAAACAAACATAAATACACACACGACAAGTGACCAAAGTAATTGTATGAAACTGATGATTAAACAATGCGAGGTGGCAAAACATTTGTAAATACTTCCTTGTATACAATAACTCCAAGCTGTAAAGCCATTTGCAAACTCGAAACATACGCAAACAGCCACACACATTCGGTTCACCAAAGCACAACTACTTAAAACATAACAAAACCACAAACGCGCCAGTAACAATATATAAGTCAAGCTTGGACTTTGCAAAACTTTATACACGCTGCAAAACAACTTATGCAATTTTGTCACATCATTTAAATAAAAAACAAACAAACAAAACCACGATACGTTTTCCTTTACTATCAACCGAATTGAAGTTTCAACCAAAAACAAACGAGAAAAAATGTAAAAGGACCCTTGCTCGTGAATCGAAACAAACAATGACTTACATAAGCCAGACTAAACAAACAAAACGCACGCTCAAACTATTCACCACACACATACGTACACCCAAACACACATTCTTCAGCAAAAGGTTACGCGTTCACATCGGTAAAAGTGGTCTTAGGAATGCTCTAAAACTCTTCTAGATATAAGTTCTAATTCAATACTACCTAAACATGAAACACCAATCTCTCTAGGGTATGAGTAAGGAAGGTTTTGTTTTCCGTTTTTCATACGAACGACGACATGTTACAAACCAATTAAACGAAAGGAAGATAAAGCAAACAACAAAACTAATCTAATGAAAAAAAAACTGCCCCCGCGACTGTGCTACATGGCCATTATTAATGCGAAACGGTGAGAAAAAGCTAGGTTCCACGCCACTAGCAGCCATTGCAGCCATTAAAGCACACACACAGCAAAACAGGACACGCAAGTGGAGATTCTAGCTTAAGAATTGATTCTAGAGAGGAAACTAGAAAGTAAACCATAATCGAAAATGGAGCCGAATTTAGGGTTCATCGGCCGACCCGAGGGGAGGGTGCGTCCCTGGTGTAGCGGCCTCCCATCCCATGTCCCAAGCGGGAGGGTTTAAGTAAGTAAGTAAACAAAACTACCAGTGCAAGTAGGGAAGACAACAACCGAAACAAACTGGGGTGGAAAACATGTAGAGCTACAACGATTTCTCCCCCCATCTACACATTCTAAGGTTCTAAGGGTCGTTTTTTCGTTCGCTCATCGAATTTTGATCTCGTACATACCCGTTTTTACGTTTCGATACTTTCCTTAACTCTCCTCACCTACGATAAATTAATTTTAAAAAAACTGGAAACCACAGCAAAAAAAACACAAATGCAACATCAGCAGAAAATAAAACAAAATGAAAATAACGCACATACACATACATAAAAGGAAGAAAGAATAGAAAAAAAAACAATACTATTGCTTGTACAGAAAACAGAAATAAAAAACGAATCGTAAACACAAACACTCCAGTCCAGCAAAATGCCATTATCAGCTAAAAAGAATGCAAAAGAAGGAATGAGAAACCTCACACTCATAGCCACATGGAAGCACAAAACCAACTAAATGCAGTCGAGAAACATACATCAACTCATTCGTGTAAGTAATCAAGCAAACAGCAAAAAAAGCAAAACAAGTATCATAAGTAAAATATTAACCTAAGTCAGAACGGTGAAAAGGATAGAACAAAACATACAAAAAGGAAAAAAAAACAAAACAAAACACACAACCAAAACCCTAGATAGTGGATATGAAACAGCGTCAAATGTCGGTGAGCCATAGTTAAAAACGAAACTGACAACCAACAGGTGACAAACAGAGTAGAACACACACACCCTCTAACGTAAGCAATCTCACGCAGGCAAAACAGCAACGCAAATGAAATCAAACAGAGTCTGGGAGGAGTGCGAGCGAACAAAATCGAACCAACATGAGAAGAGAAAGAAAAAGACAAAACGCCCCAAGCAGCAGCAGCAGCGCACGGTGGTCAGTACCGGTGGACTAAAACGGCCCATTTTGCCAGTAAGGAATTCGTTATCCGTATCGTCCGTTCGGCATTGCAACTAATACATACATACATACTTACACGCACATACTTTCGTCATACATCCGCACACACATACAAACACTGTTCCGAAGTATCCGATTTAGCTAGCAGACATCGTGTAGATCCTGGGATTACTTCTAGGCAGGTGGATTTACTGCTGTGTTTGGTCCGTGTCTGCCCTTTTTTAGCCCTGCGCTGTCCCCTTGATTAACTCCACCACCCCACCCGTCGTCGTGGGGTGGGTGTGGTAGATGTGTGCGTGTGTATGTGTGCTGGCGGTCGTAAACAATTGATGATAATGGTAATAATCACTTTTCTCTTTGTCCCGTCGTTAGCAAAAGCGCTTCAAACCGTGAGAGAACACTAAACCAAAACAAGCACAGGCTAAGAGCTAACCATGGGACATGAAAACGAACACGGGAACAATGGGGGAAGAAGTAGTAAAGAAATCAAACAAACACCAAATTATGAAACGCATTGACTTGAAACCTTGTTCCGAGTGATTCCGAAGACGTGAGTCTCCTGGAGATCAGTAAGCTCCCGACAAAACAAAAACCGGAGAAAGAAGGGAAACTTTATTACCCAAAGTGCTTCCAGCAAAACTTTACCTTACAACATTTCGAACGTTTGCAATAACTGGTTCCGTTCTTGCTAACCTGTCTTGGTCTTGGCCCTCCTATCTCGTTCATGGGCAATCGGGATGAGAAAGGGAGGGAAAACAAAATGGGTGATGCTTCACATTCCTTTTTTTACTTAACTTTCTTCCAATTTTTGCAAAACCGCCACAAAGGCCACACAAAGCAAAACAGATAGAGAAAAATACAAGGAAGAGCATGAGAAAGAGAGAGAGAGAGAGAGAGAGAGAGAAAAGTGAGAGATAAGCCTAGAGCAATGGGATAGCAATGTAAGGCAGGTTTACACCTAAACGACTTTAAAAAAACATCTAAAACTAGCAAAGAGAGCAGCAAAAGCGGAAATCAAATACACAAATGGTCTGCATGCAATTAATTAGCGCAAAATTGTTATAGCTAAATATTCATTCAATTAAGTAGAGCAAAAGCAAAACAAAACGCATTAAAAAAACGTTGATCGTACTTTAAAAAAAAAACAAAACCAAATATCAACCATTTCGAACGAACGCTACTAAAAAAACGATCTAAAACAAAACAAAAACGTATTTTAAACACTCTAATGTAAACGTCAAATTGCCGCGTCAAGTTGATACAGGTATCGGTGAGCGGACAGGGTTCGCCGACACAATAGGGTCCATCGATTGCGGTTACAAGTACGCTAGAGAATCGAATTCTTCCCCCCTTTCTTCCCCTCCTTTTATATCCCTTCAAGGGATGAACTTACTTCTAAAGCCAAAAGAAAACACCAAAAAAGCACGCTGTTTGAATGCTGTCTCTAGTTTCTGTTTGAGCCGCAAAAACAATACTTTTAAGCCCCGTAAACCGTTAGCATCATTAGGCAAAAATGTTAAAATCGAACAATTCTAGAACAGGTACGATGCGACTAAACACTAAATACCACACTTGATTCTCTCGCGCGCAGTGAGAAAGCGCACCGGAGATCGGACGCGTGTGCGTTAATCGTCACGTTTGTTTTGATTTCTTTCTGAGTTGTGTGTTTGTGTGCAAAGCGCATTACTAGGTACGGTTACTTACATATACGTCGCTTTTCCGAAAAATGGCGCAAAAGAGATGTGCATGCGTTAGTGCATTTTCGTGCACGAATCTGTACAGAGAAGCTGGTGCAGCACGCTACTCACGCCACTGTAATTAGTAAATACGATACTTGTAGTTGATGCGGCCACCGGAGGGGGTCAGATAGCCGCTCAGGGCAGTGCAAAACCGTCACTATTTTCAAAGGCGAAACACACGAAGCCGAAACAGGTAGCTTGTTGGGACCAGGTCCACGCGTAGAAGAGTGTTGAGTTTGTGCTTCAAGCGTAGAGAAAACTATCGAACAACGTTTACATTCGGTTCTTGAAGGATGCTTTCCTTTATGTGCTCTTATGCAGCAGATCACAGAGTAGTCACGGAAGGCTGTACGGGAGATGCCTACAACAATTGACAGTTAGTCCGAGCAGCCGAGCAGTCTAGTAGTTGCCATAGAGAGGAAAGCATACATACACACATACACACAAGTAGGCCATGTCGAAAAGTGAGGCAATAGATGAATCGATGCGATGCGATCATACCCTAATCAAGGCTAGGAACACACAAGCGACCGCGTACTTTAACATAACATACCATACACTACATAAGCGCAACATAAGTTTTATATAGTTTTTCTCTCCTTCCCCATCTTAACACTACTTCTTCCGGGCAGCAAGGAATTTAGTGTACACACAAAACACTCACGGGGGTGGATGAATACGCTCATGCACTCGTGTTTGGTGCGAAAAATGCATTCACCCCACTCACACAACACACATCCGTTATGCATACGTTCTGTTTTGCGGATTAACAAAACAACTACCAAACAACAACATCATTACACGCAGAAACCGATTGTAACCGATACGTATGGCCATCGTATTTTTAATAAATCACTGCCAAAATCACTGAACGGACGGAATATTTGAAGCATGTGTTCACACACCACTCCAACACTTCTGGGCTATTGTCTGATATTTCTATCGTATAAATAAAACGAAACGGTGGGTAAGCGCAGAAAAAAAGATGAAAAAATAAGAAAACAAACGATAAACAACAACCAGAACAAAACCAAGCGAAAAACTAAACAAACTTAAGGGAAAAATATAAAAAAAACAACAAACAAACAAAAGTATAGAGAAAAAACGCTATCGCGATTGATTTACATTAGGAACATACTCACGACACCAATATAAAGAAAAAGGAGTTTTACGATTTAAACAAAAGTAAAGAAAAAAGTAGCAAAACAAGGAAAACAAACAACAAGCGAGGTTATTATATGACAAAAAAAAGATCATAATATTGAAATAATTCTAAAAGAACAATTCATATATCCACTAAAAAAACGAAAAAAAACTTCAATAAAGAACATTTTAATTCAATCCTTGTTACGAAAAAAAAAAACAGTGCAATGATGTCAAGATATCAAAAAGACGTTTTTAATTTTGAAATCATATTATTGAAATATAACATTATGTAAATTTTAACAAAGATACAAAACATTTATAATATAATTTACAAAATAAAAAAATCTGTACAACAACGTGTTTTTATTGCGGAAAACACGGGTACAGGAAAGAAAATTTTTACTTAATTTGCGCGCTTGCACAGTGGGACGGCTGGTGGACATGCTTGTCGAGCAATCTGCTGTTCGCACACTGGTCGCTTATTTGCCTTATTTTGGATCCAATTCTTGACCTCGTTTTCGTTATACAAATTTTAACACAAGTAAATTGTGCGTTAAAACGTGCCATTAGAGGCCGTTTTCTTGTTTTTAAATTGAAATCAAATTATGTTTTATGTAGTTATTTTAACTATCTTTTCTAAATTGTCATCACTTCTCATGCATTCAAGTCTCCGTCGATTGAAGTTAAATCCATTCGAAACAACCCATTCAATTCGTATCCTTTGAAGCCAAGAAAACATTCACTTAGAAAGGATTCTTTCTTGCACAACAAAACAACCCCATCAAAATACATCCTTATTTCGTGTGAGATATGAGTGTTAGTTTATTCAGCGAGTCTGTACGGAGATGTGAGCTCGGTGTGTAAGTGTAAACTCCATCCATGCGCTACACTACATTACTAAGGCGGTAGTTCGTATAAAAGCATAAAATCAATTCCCATTTAACCTCCACCCTTACGTTGTACCGAAGATTACGCCGCGTTCCATCCACTTAATTGCTACACATTCTAACACAACCGTGGAGTCAAAGGTTGACGGCCGTTGCACTACAAATATGCGCTAAAAACGGTGTCTTACAAGCTGTGACTAATATCCTGCTACGATTGCCGGGTAGTGCGAGTAGTATCTACGTTGCATGACGTTGAGAATTTCATTCGTTTATCACAGGTATCGTCCCTTCGGTCCCAGTACGGTCCGTCCGTTTTGCTCCTGTGTCCGTGCGTTGCGTGTTGCGATTCGAATGTGTGGTTAAAATTAAAGGTATTAGTCGTTTATCGCTACACACCATCCGTGGCGTGTCGTGTTATTAGCTAGTAATTCGTGTAAAACATTCACTTATCCGTAGTTGCTGCACGATTCAACGCATGCAAACGGTCGTGTAATTGTGGCCTGTTTCATACCCGCAGAACCTTCTGCACGTCATAAAAAAAAACAATTCCGATCTTATCTACGCTTAGGTCTACTATCGCAAGCTCTTAAAGACACTTAATATGCGCGCAGTTTCGATGCTGGCCGTGTGTCTTCATGAGCTCGCCTGGATATCGCCTTGTTCAAGGGCAGGGATTCACTTTTTGTATTTGCTCGATCGGCCGCTCGCTTAGCAGCAGTGGTAATATGTAGGAACGGTTTCTCCCGGTATCGCAGTGTTAGTGTTAGTGGGCAGTAGTCGGTGGAGAGGAGCCATTACGAGCAGTTTGGTAGCGAGCGACCGATCGGAAGCTTGGCACGTGAGATAAGGGAAGCATCGCCTCGCACTCCTTCCAATTCTACCAGTTGTCGCGTCGTTCGCGGCTCACCGTCGTGCGGCTCTGCTTGATGTACGTCGTCCTCGTGTCCATGTCCATCGTACCCGAACCATACACCGACGAGTTATTCTAGAATATTCCACAAAAACAGAACGTTAATGTCTAAGCTTGTGTCGCACAGACACGGGCGATTCTTACCGCTTCCGAGTCGGCTCGAAGGTCAAGATGGTCCTCGGGGATGATCCAACGCTCGGTGAACTCACTAGCCGAGCGAGCCAAGCTCGGATGGCTCAGAGAACGCTGCAGTGAGCGCTGATCATACCGTGCCTCCTCATCGTCATCATCATCGAAGTAAGCCTTGCTGTGGGACACAATGTACGAACTGCCCTCTTCTGACGGTTCACCACCACTTCCGGAACGGGCCGGACCTCCGCTCATCCGTCCAAAGTCCACAATCACCTCGGACATCGAGCGCATGTCGATGTTGTTCGAGTTATACGAAGAACGGGAGGTTCGGCGCGAACGAGATCCGCTCGCGAGTGAACCTGCATGGGCGGCGTAGCCCAGGTTTGTTGCTGCCACCAATTGGGGCTCCTGGGTGATCGTGCGTACGGAAGAGTCACCGTCACTATCGTACTCGTACAACGTCGGCAGCGAGCTACGACGAGATCGAGTGTCCCAGGTTTCGCGCTTCTTGCTACGCTTTGACTGACGCAACTCCACGTCCTCCGGTGGCGCCAGAATGCGTATGATGACGTCCCAGGAGCGTGGCTCGAACAAGTTCTCATAACGCGCATCCGAACGGATTCGTTCAAAGTCCTCTCGAACCATTGCCTCCGACAGCATCGTGCTGAAAGTGATGAACGTGAGATACGCAGATATAATTTCCGAAACCGCATTGAAACACGCTGACATCCTCCACTTACCGCAGGGTCGATTCAGTCGTGATGATCTCCTTCCACTTCAGCTTGTCGTCGTAGCTTAGCTGGCGCTGCAATGGATAACGATGCAGATCGGTGTGCAGTGCGGCCGTTGAGATGGATGTGTCCGGCATGTCGACCTCCTGCAATACCCGGATCAGCACGTCCCAGTTCGAGACGGAGCGATCCTCCGGCGGCAACTCCACCGGCTTCATGTTACCGACCAGCTCGGGGCTACGCAGCTCGTCGGCCGCATACGCGCTCGGCAGGTAGGTCGAGGAAGGCACTGGCATGTGGGCGGATGCAACCGATGGTGCACCGGAAGCGCTGGACACATCCGAGAAGTCTTCCCACTGGCGCTGACGTTGCGCCTCATAGTTGCGAATCGTGACGTCCCAAGTGGGATCGATGGGTGGCGGCGGCGGAGCGGGTACTGGCACCGGTCGGGCCTTGTACTCCGTCACCAGCCGCTTGTGCCGCTCGACGTCCTCGATGGTCGTACGCTCGGTGACGGTCGTGAGGAACAGGTCATCTACAACGTGAGACTTGAGTTCAGGCTTTTTGTACACGGCGATCGGTGGCTCGGGCAGCTGCTGCACCGCGTCCTCGGCGCGGTTAGTATGGCTAGTGACGTGCGTGCCAGTTAGCTGATAGAGGTGCGACGCGTCCACGAGCTCGGTCAGCGAGTGTGTGTCGTGGGCGCGCGGCCCGTCTGGTACCTCCAGCCAGCGTCGGTTGGTGCTCGAGGTCGTTACCTGCAGGGGTGAGGGTGAGGAGGCAGTTTGACCGGAGGCCGTAGCGGCCGTCCACGATCAAACAGTCAAGTTAGTATGGCGGTGCGATAATGCGACAGAAAGACACACAGGGTTTTTTGTGAAGGAATTGTGGGCAATCTGTGTGTTGGTATCAAACGGAGGAAGGTGGGAGAAATGTAGGACAGGGGACGGGGAAAGAGAGTATAGGACAGGAGTGAGATCAGGGTGCTGTTTTGTATATTAACCGTTGTGTTATAGCGCGGCATCGGTGGTGGACTGGGCGGGTAGTCGAGATGTGCCGGAACCGTATGCAACTCCGGAACGTAGGTAAAGTGCGATTGAGCTCCATCCGCAGCCATCGACTCCGTGGTCATCACACTGTCACGGTCTTCCTGTGTCTCGAGAATCGTCGACAGGTTGTTGCGATCTCCGCCATGGCTCACGAGCGTGCTGCTGTTGCTCTCGGTGTCCGACATCGACGAGCCACTCATCGAGGGCAGCGAGGACGGTGGTGGCGGGGACCGTTTCACCCGAACCTGGATGTCGAACTTGGGCGATGGTGGCAACGCCGCACTCGCCAGATGAAGTTCATGCGTCTGTCCGTACGCCTGCATGTGATGGTCGCCCGAGGCAAGACTCATTCCATCGTGGACATATGCGCCATTCTCGTAGGCACTGCTGCTACCACGCGAGCTCACCGGCAGCGATCCCGTCTCCACCTCCTCGTTCTCTGACTGTGACTCACTCGGATAGTCCGACGGGATCAGGGCACCTTCGCTACCGGAAGAGCTCTGAATTGGAGGCGGCACGGCAACAACCGGACGTGCCACCTTAAATCCTGATACGCTTCCTGCCACGATGGTGGAGTGCCGAAGACGCGACGTTGGTTGCAGTTGGTAGTACAGGTAGTGCCAGTGGAGATGTGGTGAGATCAGTGATCAGTTCGAGGTGCGATTTGGTTTAGCGTTTGGCACGGTCAGGTGCACGAATTTAGAAAGAGATGAAACGAATCGTTAGAGAGTGGTTATAGGACTTGGTCGGACTTCGTCAAAGAACGACCGTGCTTCAGAAAGTCAGATTAACATTAGTCTTATTGGGTGCAAACGATGCGTTAGAGCTGGGTTTGCGCATAGCCCCCCCCACTGTACGTTCGCTGCCAGTAGCAGAGTATTTCCCATGCATTACCTATGCTTCCGCTTTCAAGGGCAGTAATCTCGGAACCGCTACCAACGTGGACCACACGACGAACGATCGGAATCGGACGGCGGCGTAGACAGTAGTAGGATACTCCCAAGCCGAGCAGGAGCAACGTAAGGAACATGATGGCGCAGATGATGAACAGAATCTGAATACCCTTCAGTGGTGGTTCAATAACGGCAGCCTCGTTAATGCTGGAAAATAATGAAAAGAGATGTTGTCTGAAAGTGCTCGCCCAATAACTTCCCAATCCCTTACATCGGAGCTGGAAGACCTGCCGGAATTGGTGCAACTGGTGGTGGATATCGACACACGATCGTGATGATTTCGTCGCCATCCATCTCAAGACCCGGATGGAACCGTACCACAATATTGTTCGTGAAAACTCGTTGAGGTCCCTACCGGGCAGAACATGAATCAATGACATCACCCGGACATCGACTGCTTTCCGCACTGCTTCCCCTGCTTACTTACCTGCTTCGTTCCACATCCTTTCAGTGGGAGATCGATTCGATAGCTGAGATCACCCTTACCACTCGTCTGACAAGCGCTGTTGCGATCGTAATCGGCGTACGCCTTACCGTAGAACGGTTCGTTGAACTTCAGCTCTACCTGCATGAAGCCGGCGGCACAGTTGAGGGCCGCTTTCGTTCGATTCAGGAAGATGATCGGGCTTAGATCGTCCAGTTTCGTAACCTGCGGTTATGTAAGGAAGGTAAGTTGTTGACCATCGTTGTCGTTTGCATGAGCTTTAGGTGCAGGTTTTACCTTTCCATCCAGGGTGGCTTCTTCCGGCAGACCTTCGCCCTGGTACTCAATACTATTGGCCTGCGAGGCATAGTTCGATTGAGCGTGTGTCCTTCCCGGCCACACCACTACGACAGCGCAGGCGAATAATATTAAGCTTCGCAGCGAACTCATCTGTAAGGAAAGAGGTGAAACAATACAATTTGAATAAAATTTTTTGTTTGCTTGTGAAGAGTATTATTTCCCGCAGAAAATACGCCTAAAAGTATGCAATGTATTATTTCTACAGATTTCTTCTGAAGAGCTTATGTCATCCGGATTACAATTTGCTTCTTATTCACATCTCATTGACTGTACATAATGAAGGCCAAATGCCTCCCAGGAAGGGTTTATAAGAAAATTCGTCAATGGAAGTAAAACAATTAAATGGCGGGTTCACCCCAAGTACGCAGGTTATGAAAGTTTATGTCCAATCATAATGCTGTTAAGCGAACTAGAGTTCTAAACAACCAAACCTAAAGTTCTAGATCGTCTTTATTGAAACGACATGATCAAGAAACAGTAAGACACCTTTCTGAGTGACATAAAACAATACCCAATCTTTAACAGCCCAACAACTTCCATAAGCTTTTTACACATTTCGTTCCAAAACACCTTCGATAACGATCGAAAGTCACCTTTTTGGGTGCATTCCTCCGTTCCCATGATCGAGATTTCGATCAAAAACCCATCGAGCGGCAAAATAATTAATGGAATAGGTAACCAACTGAAACATTGTCTATTATTTCTCTAATGATTTCAACAGCTCACTTCCCTGGTGGTGCGGTACTTTCATTTTTCGTAAACACCCAAGCTGCTGCCTGGGTTCCGCTCGTGTGGATGATATTTACCAGTCCTTTTACTGATATTTACCCATTCTTCCAAATCGATCATGCGTCCGTGACTTTATATCGTTCCCTGTGTGAGTGTGTGTGTATGTGTGTTTGTTTTTATGATATTTCTGCCGTCTTGTGTCCACAGGCACATTGCAGGCTTCAAACCGATACCTTGGCTCCAGGCGTTTTTGTATGTGAGTGCGTGTGCAGAAAACAACAGTCTGCAGCAAGAGGTACAAGAGGAAGGAAAACAGACAAAATCCCCGACGAAAATGGACATGACATTTTTGCGCAATCGAAACCGGTTGCACACGTCATGCTTCAGCACGGCCCCGGTTCAATGGAGTTGCTGCTACGGGCTGGTACTGCTCCGGTCAGTTTGTCTTGCAGCGAGCGACCATTTGCTATTGGCGACCGGTGCTTTGGTCCACGACAACGATCCCCGTGTGGAGCGGCCGATCGAACGCAGCTAAATAAATTTACGAGCACCAATGCTGTAGGGCTACGATACGTTGTTCGCAGCTGCCCAGGGTTGAGAAATTGCATGTAAAACCCACCTGAGCTGAGCTTCTCACCATTTCGCACAGCGGACGGAGCGCTATCTGGTTTATCAACATCGACCCCTACGCTCCGTTTGTTTGCTGTTGCAATAGCATAAGCCCAAGAAGTGTGCATACACGGGTTGCAAATCTCGCACAGAATGAAGCTCACACACATTGTAGCAACAATTATAACAATTACCGTGATGGAAAAGCGCTGATAGAATGAAAATATATTTAACAACCGAGATGCCTTGCTTTGTTCATTGCACCTTCATTAACATCTCGCTTCTCTGTAGTTGAAATCACTTTTAACAGGCGAGCTTTCACAATCTTCCCCAAGTAACTTATCAACCCGTGTTGACGGTACCGTCTGATGCTTCGTTCCAACGACCCGCTCACGCAGATGCGTGTAGGACGCGGCCAATATCTAATGCTTCGTACGCTCCCAAATGGAACAGGGTCAATGCGCATCGTGTGCTGTCTGTGAAACATTTTGAAGCCGAAGTTTGTTTCTAACACACCCAGATCAAACGCTATTCAATGTTCAATCTCCCAACTGCACGGCCCTGATGAAATCGTGGCAGTATTTGCAATTGGAAATAGTTTGCAAGTGCGTTAGCGCGTTTGTGTTGGCTGAAGGCACAGCCGTAAAACCTTCCACTTGGCTAGCGAACTGCGAGAACTTCATTCGAAAAACGTCAGTCACTAGGCAATCAACTCGGGCACAGAATTCCAATGAAATTGTCACCTAATGGAGGGTATTATTTATTCCGGTGCTGATGCCGAGTGGCCGGATGGAGTTGGATGCGTCACGCCGTTACTCAGAACTCAGGTTCGAGTGAGACGATCGAAACGTACTTTGGTGGAACACATGGCTTTGCATTGTTGAGGGCTTAATGGGCCATGAATCAGTCAGAACCTCGCTTGCGTTGGTGTGTGTAGTACGTGATGCGATGGAGATTACTGATTTTTGTTTTCTGTTTGTCGATGAATGATTACCTTCCCGTTGGGTAACAAACAGGCCTGTCCCAGCAGTAGGAAAAGCGGCACATAATTCTCAATGCTATATACAGCCAGAATATCTCCTGACCCGACAACTTTTTGACAATTTCGCCACGATTGTCTCACCAAGATGACGTCAACTCTTGGCGAAGTCAACGCACGAGCAGTCCGGCGTTTCACTCCATGCCCGATGTGCCCAAAATTGTACAAGACAACTTTACTCCACGAGAAAACCCACCTTCCGGGAGAAAAGTGGGACGATTGAGGCTTTCGGTAACTCCAACGACGACGACGACGCCGACGAACCCCCGTTAGATACACGCCAACGAAATAGAACACGCTGTTGTGTGCCTGCCCGTAACACTTCCCGCGGTGGCCTTCATTTAGGCACTTTAGTTGCACGGCCAAATGTACCCTCCAGTACTCGAGTATCGCCTTCAGAAGGGGGAGCAGATTTTCACGCGTGTGGGAGCGCTCTTTTTCCCTTGGCGCTTTTGCTCGCAGTTGTCCGATCGTTCGTGATTCTCTTTGGAGCTAGACACACTTCCGCTGTTGTGCATGAGTTAACTTGTGGAAAGAAGAGCCGAAATGAGAGTAAAACAACGCTTTACGTTGTTTACTGAACTACTACCGCCGACTTGTTGGAGTTGTTAACAATATAACGCAACGATCCACAGAAATGATCAATCAAGCAAACTTCATTTGGCGTGTAATTTGCATAAAACATTTCCTTCTTCTTTACAGCCATCGTCACAAGTACCCAATGGAAAGAAATTTGCTTTTAAATGTTGCTGCTAGGTGTCGTACAAAAAAGTTGGACATGATTGTTTTAAAAGCACTTTTGCACCGCCAATCGCAGAAAAAACCCTCGGTCATCAATCAAACAGAATAATGGCGAGCGCATTACAAGAACGGGCATTTCTTTCCCGTGGGCTAATCTCGGGATGCAATGCAATCAGCTCAACACAATACACCCTGTGTTCGCCAAACCGGTTTTGACCATTTTGCGACCTCAAACCCGTGGGGGGGGGGGGGGGGGGGGGGGGGGGGTGAGGGGTTAAGCTGGAGTCCAGGGTCCCGGGAGCTTTAAGGTTGTGCTACAGACTCCGGTCCGATTAAGCGATCGCCGCTTCACCGTTCCCGCGCACAAAGACCGAGAACTCAGCTCGCGCGCGTTGTTGGTTCGGACGGGTTCCGTTCTGTGGGAGTAGGAGTGCATGCAAAATCAGCTTCCAGGGTCAACCTACGCGCATTACGACCAACCGATCCGTTCCTTTCCAGTCGCCATTTTTTCTTATCCGTTGTGCGAGTTCAGCGCGGCCCGATGGGATTATAGCGCGTTCCTGCTAGGGACTCTGGTGGTGAAAATTACATAATTATAAAGGCGCTGGAATAATCGGTTCCTTCATCTCCCATCCTGCCGTCCGGGTGGGTAGCATCGGATGCCAACGACGCAATTCGTGACCAGTTGAAACGGACGGGTATTACGGGTCCAACACATCAATCATTGTGGCTTTCGGCGATTTTTTCGCAAAGCGAGCAGTCAATCATAATTGAATGAATCAAATATCGGCCCGACTACCTGTGACTTTGCTGTCTGTGCCCCTAACGCTAAGAAGAGCTTTGTTCGGTGAACGTCAACTACCACCGTTCGGCGGCGCGTAGGTATCAAAAGGCCCCAAAAAACCTCCCCTCCGCTAGTCGATCGACGTCATAGGTCAGCTCGCGAGAACTAGCTCGACCAAAACGGTCCGAACACGGTCAGCTGCTTTTTGGAATTGCTAGTGAACGAAAAACCCGGCCTCAATTGTCCGAGTCGACTTGAGATGAATAATCGGCCGATGCTCTTGCTTCGCTGGACGCAAAGGAAGTACTCCACAGCAATACCACATGCCCAAGATATCTGGCTGGAGTGCTGGCTCTCCGATACTTAAGGTGGATTCTGTGCCTCGCAAGACAAGTTGTACACCCACATAGCACTGTCATCTCCCACGAACGGCAACAACCCGATGAGGAAACTCGTTCGCGCACAAATACTACGGGTGATGGAGGGACAAAGAAGAAGACGAAGAAAGCCCCCCCCCCCCCCCCTCTCAGTACCAAACCGCGATCGTCCGCGACAAATGGCAGCGGAATTCGCCCCATCCAGATTCAAGGTTGTTGTCGTTGTGGTCGTCACTGGGTGGGTGCTTGTGTTCGTGTGGTGTGGGTTGGTCAGTGGTGAATCGTGCACCCGAACCCGCCAGCATTGCACATTGGCTCCCGATCGTTTACGATCACGGTAAGAAAGTTTTATAATATTTTATTATACGACGACCTCGGACAGGGCGAGATGAAACGCGGAAGAATGTTTCGCGATTTTATGGACCGTACGACAGGTAGGTTGCATCCTGAGTGCATGTGGCTTGCTAATCCATGCCATAACGGATGTATTCCAAAGGACAATCATTTGCAATGCGCTCGTCGACTGCGTTGGAGCAGCAACAAATAGCGTGCAACAAACACATACGACAGAGAAAGGAAACAATGAACGCCTCAATGCACCCATACAACGCCAAACCGAAAGCAAACGATGGTCTCATCGTTCGTTTCGTGCATTCGTACGGCAGTACGGCTTTATATAAGTGATCGTCAACAAAACGGAACACCGAACGGCGAAGAAGATCGCGCTGGAAAATGCAGTTGTAACGAACTGCTCGAATTTTCCCTCCACTTACCTTTTTTCCAGGGCTGTGCTGTGGCGCTGGTTATAAATGCGGGCAGTTTCGAATTCACTAGTGCTCCCTTATTCCAGAGTCATTCACGGCCTTCACTCGAAATTCCATCCAGAGACCAATAAAGACGAACGCGCAATGCGGCCGAACTCCGCAAGATTCCGCGAGATTTGAGCACTCAAAACGCACACAAACGCACTGGAGGAATTTTCCGCCTTTACCTATAGCTGCAAAACAAATGTTGACTATTACAGAGTTATTATTTCACTTTTACATTCACTTTTTTTCTTTGCTTCGCGAATGCGCACACACTCGTCGTCGTCGTCGTTGATAGTGGTGGTAAGCGATATGAACTCCACAGTGTAACACACGCGCGTTAAGTTGGCCCCCGTTGTCAGCAGGGTGCAAAAAGCAACAAAATGTGTGCGGAAAGCAGATGGAAAATAATAAAATCACCACCACGATGCACCAGCGAAGCGAGAAAAGCTGTTTGAGATGAGTGAAGCTGCGCGAAGGAAATAGCGAATGGGACGGCGGCAGTTTTAAATCACTTCAGCCCCCTGGGGGCGAGCTTTTCGTATCTTCTCTTTCACTACGCTTTCGCATTCGCTCTCACTGTTTCCGACACACCACAAACGCACATTGTTCACCACATTTCCCTTGGGGGGGACGATGGGGGTTTAATTTTTCCTCAAATTACTTTACGTTTTCGATCAACTGTCAAACAGCTGTTGTACCGTTCCGTTTACAAAACTGTGAATAGAAGCGCGAATAGAAGAACAGAGCGAGCCCACAAAAAAAAATACAGCCAGCACGGCGCAACGCGCGCCCGAAAGCACCTCGTCTAGGATGGAGTTGTTGATCTTGCCAGCTCCAACTTCTCACTGACGGGAGCAATGCAGTAGAAAACAAGTTTTGCCTCGCTCCAAACTTACTAAATTGCTCTCTCTAATTGAGCTCCCATGCTCACTTCTGCACGCACATTCACTCTCCGAAGACTTCTCTCCATGCATACAACCCCCCCTTGTGAACGGCTGAAAGATCAGTGACCGTATTTTTGAGCGAGAGTCTTCGATTGTGCTGGAGGTTTGGCTTCAGTGGAGCACGGAATGGTATTTGAGCAAGGCACTACGTACAAAACGATGACAACAAAATACGCGAAGGCAGATTCCCAACCCAGATGTGTTGGCTCTAGCGGGGGCTAATTTTTGACGTTTCTGTTACATAAGACTTGTACGGGCGATCAAGCGAGGAACCTTAATGATGTGGTTACGATTCATCTTTTTGTTTGTTATCTGGTTTTCCATTCTTCATGAAGATGAACCGAAATAAACTGTTTTAACGGATTGAAATACGCATTAGTTTTATAAAAAAGCTAGTTTCATTATAAAAATCGTGTCGAAAAAAACCTTGTGCACAATATTCGAAGCATTTTTCGTGCACGCCTAAGGGTATGCAATCGAGTGCTTCGTAAGATGTAGCAGTTCAGTTGTACTGTGACTTTCTGATGCTGTGTCAATGTAGCTAAGCTGTGGTAGAGCTGCTTACACCAACGCGATACCACAGACACAAATCATTATGTCGACTAAATCGACTTTGGCGCTATTAACAAGAGTTCATTGCTTTTTTTAGCACACAACAAGCAAAAACTTCAAAAATCGCTTAGAAAATCATCTTAATTAAGAAAACTCATCAGTTCGAGCTAGTTGATGAACAAATAATTCGTATAATAGATAGTTCCCACATCAAGCATTAGAGTATTCACTCAATTCTTACCATCTCTCGAATACTGTCATCATCCATCACAATCTTAAGTACATCGCAAAGTCCTGTTGTTTTGTTAAATATGTTTTCACACCCAAAATATATTTACATTATACACATCGCTATCGATCACGATCAGTCTAAGTTACTGTAACAAAACACTTACTGAGCACAGTTTTCATACGGTATCTATATTAAACTTATCCTTCTAATCCTACTATGAAGCATGCCGGCTACAGGCACGCCCAACAGAAATCACCCTTGCTAGTAATGTATGTAGTAAACGTAATGTCTCTCTAACCAACGAGTCGAGCACGCAGCATCACCACAATCGGCAAACCCTCGCGTCGGCGGAATTGGTGGAAATTTGGAAGCTCAGCCTCAGTCCGTGCTCACACTTAACACACAAATGCTCACACAAACAAGCGGGAAAATACACTGATAAGCGTTACGTTTTGCGGTCACGCTACACACACGCCTCACGGTACGCTACGCTGCCCAAACCTGGGTAAACCAAAGCATTAGTTCTAGGACGCGGCCAACGAGGAGCGCTTTCCGGGGTTTTGGTTTTTAAACTCCGTCGCGTGCGTTTAGATACGTTTCTTTCGGTTCGGCGAGAGTATTTTAAGCATCGTTACGACGGGCGCTTCGAATGAAAGCGAGATGATAAATGCAAGCACGTAGGATGACACCACTTGGCCCAGGTAGACGGTGGTCTGTGAGGAATAAAATTGAAACACGATCAAATGCCAGTCTGATAGAACGTTACAGTGCTCCCGAAACTTACCAGCGCATTGGGAGTCATGTGGATCGGAGAGTCTGACTCCAGGGCGTATATTCGGTTGATGATGGGATGTACCAGATAGGCACAGTACGTCACACGCGAGAACGGATACAGAATCGGGGTGGACAACAGCTTGTTAACCCATCCTCCATACCCAGACGAACACGCTACGATAACCCATCCACATCCAATGGCCCAGCCGGTGTGGCTCAGCGAACTGTACGCTGCCGCAGCCGTTTGTGTGAGCGTCGTATTGTACAGACCGAACAGAAGATACAACATCATCATGGTGGAGGTCACCCATCCCGAGATTACTGTCAGCTGTAAGATACAATCGGAAATATCTCCTTATTTTGAGGAACATTGGGCATGCAATTATCTCTCCACCACATACCAAGGACATCTTGATTTTGCAGTTCGTCTTAAACAGAATCCACCCCACACTCATGCCCACCAGATACGGTCCCAGGCGCGTCCAGGGTTTGTCGTAGATCTTATCAAACAGCGCGAATGGATCGTCCGCATCGGGCATGTGATTGTTGGAGAAGGCAATATAGGCCGTAGTTGCCCAAGCCGATACCATAAACACGGACATCATGGTTGCGGCAAACTTGAAGTGCCGTACGGCAATAATCAGTATCAGCGCACCGATGATGTAGAACTGTGTGTCATCTGCCAAGTACCAACTCCAAAGCATGCACTGAAACCATTGGAAATTGGTTTTAATGGAGAAGATTCGCTACAGCCAGCATGAAAGAACTCACCATCTGCTCCACTGGGAACAGTGTGTTGATGTAGAGTATGTTACGCCACCAGTACTTGGGACAGTTGACGTGATCCTGGGTCGGTGGCTCAAACACCGAGTTTTGTTCCAGATAACGCATCACCACTTCCACTACTCCGAGTACGTACAGGTAGGGGGCAGTCAATCTGAAATGACAATGACCCATTCAAACCATCTTCAAATCTTCCAGAACGCCCCCCAGCACCGATAGTTACCTCACAAATCGATAGCCAACGAGACCGAAGAAGTGGAATGTACCGGCCGTAAACTCGTTCACACCCTTGGTCAACTTCTCCAGCTTGCCCTTGGCATTGGTGCGGAAATAGATGAATGATACCAGGAATCCACTGATGAAGAAGAACGTGTCTACACTGTAAGCGCCGTTCAGGACGATTTGGAACAGGAACTCCTTCTCCACCACCTTCCGCAGTTCCATGTTGTCGGAGTATTTGAACACGACGATCATTGTGTGGCCTGCAGCAAAGGAATGATTAGGTCATCGCTATTACACCATCACTAAACGCTTCTACCTACCCAGAATGACCCACGCCATAGAAATGGCACGAAGTCCATGGATCGAAGGGATGGTATCGTTACCGACATTCTTGTCGCAGATCGCTTTGAAGTTGGTCACCACCGAGAAGGACAGCAGCAACTCGGCCCACAAACCTAAAACAAGAACCGCAAACAGACCACTCAGTACACCGGTCAACCGCATCTCGTCATGCTGGTTAGGAAGGGACGGAGAGATTATGGGGAATTTCTTCGGGATTTGGGTTCTATACCACCAACAATTAGCCAAACTCGTATTAACACACGAATGTACACACAGCGCTGGTTACATTTGTTAGTGAAGCCGTCCAGGAATGCCTAACCAGCGTTCGGAGATCCCGGATTGCTTGCGCACACCGATACACAAGACGGAGACGATCCAAGACAAGGATCCGACCGGGCGGAACTTACTCAACTTGGTTTCCTCCGTTGCGGTCAACTCCACGGCAAGGTTCTCATCGGAGTTGTTATTGTTAACGCTCGTCGGTACCCGGATTACGGTGCAGTTACCTTTGCCGTTCTCTTCCGGCTCGCGGCGCGTCAAATCGTACGTGGTGCAGCCCAACCCGTTCGTCATGTCCCCGGTCAGCTCCTTGCAGTAGCTCTTGATGCGCATCTTGGCTTTGTAGCGACGCCGTAGCACCAGATCGTAGCCGGTACCGCTGATCAGCAGGATAACGACGATCACCGAGAAGATGCTGCCAATAGAAAATTCCGAGCATTTGCATTAAGTCTGAGCGGACACTGATAATAAAGACGCTTTCGCAGGCATCCAAGCATGCTACCACATACAATAAGATCCGGAAGGTGAAGTCATCCCAGAGTGAGAAGTTGTTCAATGTGGGCGATCGCACGCCAACCAGCTCCTGTTCAACATGTCGCCGACTGATGTCCAGCTTCAGCAGTGTTTCAACATCGGCAATGCTGCAAGCACTCGGTAGACAAAGTCCCACAACGACCGTTCGAATCTGAAGGTAAAATAAGACGATGATCAAAAATGATATCCCTCGACGCACTTTCCCCCAATTCCCCAACTTACCGCATTGAATGATTCGGTACCGTTGATTAGGATTTTGGCCATGTAGAACCCAGGCACGAAGGGAGGATTTTGATGCTCCAATTCGGACGATCCAAGGAAGTTCCCGTTGATGTAGGTGATGTCCGTGTTACGACCCTTCTTTTTCGGAGCTGGATCGGACCCACTGTCGTTCTGATAGATGTACGTGCACTGATCCATCGAGCCCGTCCAGTAGTTGTTGCCCCAGAAGAATCCTTTCGTATATTTGCCCGACGAGTCATCCACTGCAAAGGAAAGCGAATAGCTTCATTACACCTAACTAGCATAACGACAGATCACTATTTTAATGGCATTTTTAACCGCCTTCTCACATCAAATGATTGGTTTGCTCCGAGATGCATCATTAACACCTTCATTCATAAAAGTATTTTCTAATAAAACGTCACAATAAACGGATGATAGATGGTTCAACCACACCACACCTCAATGTGGGAACCTTGAGACATCTAAATTGTTCATCGTTTTATTGCGTAAATCAATCATCCCCCGGGTGGCAGGAATACTCAAAGTACTCACCTACACCGTACCGTCTCTGTCAAGCTTAAACTTTGCCCTCTGTCTCTCCGTGACTCCCTACACAAGGTGAAGGCGTTTATCGAAGGGGACTTTACCGTGTGTGACACTAGACGGTGACTCTTTATTGCCACCGGACAATCCTTGTCCACAAGGCTTCCATATGGTCAGACAAAGAGAGAGAGAGAGAGAGAGAGAGAGAGAGAGGGAGAGGTGTTATCGCAACCACATATAAACTAGGAAACCACCTCAAGGCTTCGACTAATTGTCAGCGCGTACACAACTGATAACATATTGAGCCGTTTAGTCGCAGGACACCGGATAAGCTAGACACTGATTAGCATTGAATAACTTAGATTAATTTCGCAAATCAAATCCTTTGCGGTTTAGCATCGAGCCAAACATTTACATCTTTTTGTTTGTGTGTGTTTGTTTTTAAGCCTGTAGTTTGGCGAGTGCATAATATGCACACAAGAACCATCGGTATCTGGTCCGGAAGACCTTGAAAAAACATTCGTCAACAAAGCATTTCGCCTGATTGAATAATTAGAATATCAGGAAGTGTTTCTAAAACACAAGAAGAATGTTATAAAATTCCATTCCATTCCCAAGCAACGATCGTGATAACATCAGAAATGTTTCCGGAAAAGAGCAACCGTTGGACCAGATGTCCTGGATTAGGTCTCAATATTTTAGTCCTCATGTACAACCCAAAACCATTTTTATCGCACGAGTTAACAACCCTAGCCAGTAAGAGGTCAACAAGTTTACCAGTACCGTCTTCTTCCGCTTACAGTCGGAATTCTTATCAATGTCTTGTGATTGTTCGCACCGATGCAAGAATTGTTCGCTAAAGTGCATTCTCCTCTCATCGAACCATCGGGAACATCGTAATGCGAACCAATAGTTGCTGATTCCCTTGAAACAATGGTGTCCCGTAGACCTCGGAAGCCATCCTGAAAGAACTCTCTCGAAGCTTTGCCACCGTTCACTGAATCACAACCGTGCGACCTTACTTACTTTAAAATCCTTTCACTTTCGTTCGCCAAAGTACCTCCGGTAGAGATCATTCTCCGCGAGACCTTCGCCTCCTGGGGGGACCTTGAATGATCCATTCTTTACGGAATCGTCGATCCTTACGCATCCAACTGTCGGCGGGAAGGATTTCTCGCGACACGACGAAATGTCGCGAAATCTAACAACACAAACCCGTTCCAGGCGGCCGCGGATGGATGGAGTTCTGATGTAATGTTCCCTGTCCCGGTAAAGCCACGCGGTGCATAAATCGGTCAGGGGAACATTTCAAACGCTTTCGTTAGCCAATCGGGTCCCCGATCCTGTTTTGCACCGCGTCCATGCCGACGGACGGACGGGTTGGCATAATCGACTTCATCTGCAACGTCGGGGGTTTCTCCCGGTTTTGATTGCGTGTCCATTTTCACTTTTTTATCATTTCACCACCGTGCTCTCCTTAACCGCGGCCCGGTGGCGGCACGAATGCGGGAAAGGAAAAAGTTCAAACACCGCCCGTGTCTTGCGCCAAAATGCAAAACAGCTGTGGCGTTGTGGCCTCGCTGTTGGCTGTTACGCGACCACTACTGACCCATTTACCAACCGGTGAGAAGCTAGAAGAGGTGACTTATTAGGTCTCTCCGTACGGCATCCCCGTGTGTGGGGATTAGCTTGGGTAAGAGCATGGTAATTTGGAGTTTGTTTCTACGATTAGCGGTTGGTCCGTCCGCGGTCTAACGCGATCGTGTACGACAGTTTCAATAATAATCGACTGCCAGTATCAACGCTCCTTCCTCGCTGGGGCAGCCTTCGAATCGTTCGACCCTGTCCACTTCAATCCAGCTACGGTGCAACGGTAATGAGGCTCTCGGGCCTTTACCTTTCCTTTACATAATCCATCCACACATAACGAAAAATACATACAATCAGTGACAACACATTGCAATTGGGAATTAAAAAAAAAAGTGCACAAATGCAACGCCAACCGTCCAACAACTGCCTGCCGTCGTACAGCAACAGAAACTTTCGAAAGCGCACATGCCCTTAGTGGTGTGATGTTTTATCTTCTTGCTTTCCTGTTGCAACCAATCCACGCAGACGACCATACTCAAGGACGAGCACCAAGAGTGGTTTTGTAAGTCACGGTACGGGAGAGACGATGATTTTTCGGGCGCACAACAAACAACAGACATCCCTGACCATCGTTCCTACATGAAGAATTCAGGAGTTGCATTCATTTTTGTTCGCATAAATGTCTATCGCCCCAACAGATGAGTGTGAGCGTGAATTGTAAGCACAGAATAGTCGTCCCTTACGAAAAGAGGACACCTTACATAGGCTGCATAATGCAGCGACTCCTCCGACATGACCAATCGGGAAGGGCAACAACATTTTCGGTTGACATTGAAAAGTTCCATGAAAGGAAAAATGAAATGGGACCAAACATAAACAAAGCCACGAATTTCGGGTGGTAGTGCTGCGTGGATGTTCGTGGAATGCACAATGACGATCAAACGTGTCAAAGCCATACCGCGTCCCATTGTTAGCGGTTCGGCCACTCAGTGAGGATCGTTATGTCGCCCGCTTTCCAAAAGGGTGTCTTCCCCGAGGACCTTGAATGATGACAAACATTCGATGGCAAACCGCCGATTAGCGGAACGTGTGCCAACGTCAATCAAAAGCTGGCACCATTGGCTCCTGCGCCACACCATCGAAAGGCAGGGCGCAGGAAAGTACGCGCACCAGACATGAAATTGCATGGATGTCGAAAAATTCATGGCCAATGGGTTAAATGTAATCGCCCAACGAAAGAAAGCAAGCCCACCGGAGAGCAGTGCTGGAGGTTTAAGCGTTATAATTGCGCTCGTGCGCTCGGGCGTAGTGACACAGATCGTACGAGACAGATTGTAAGTGACCATTGCTTTCGCAATGAGCTTCACACACTCTGCCGAAATTTCTCTCGAGGCTACGAGCTCTTGCTGTTAGACGGTTCAGATACCCAAGAGATGCACAGAAGAGCGAGATGTACAACTTGTTTTTTGGATACAACGTTGGGATTAAAAAAAAAGCATCACACTTCAGCCCAAATTCCATACATTAGCATAATTTTAAGAGCTTTCTTGAATTCGTAGAGGAGCATTTACATTATTTTAAGGGTCACATTGTTAGCCCTTCAGTTTGTCAAGAGCGCTGTGGCGCTGTGGCGCTGTGAAAGAGCAAAGTTCGCATGAGATTTCTGCCCTATTCAAGATGACGACGATGATGGTGATGATGATGACGATGGCGATGAAGCCAACGTATCATACACGCAACACCTCATCATCATCAGCCCACAAACCAGCTCACTGGCACTGAAATCGTCGGATCGTTCATCTGGCGGTGCTGTGACCCGTGCTCCCAACTCAACACCACCTTAAAACAATGACCTAAATTTTGGCTACACTGTTCGCGTCTTCACCTGTGCACCCCGTTCACGTGTAAAGCACGCGAGGGTCCCACCTCTGAAAGATGCCTTAAAAAATGTACGCTCAAGTCGACCCAACTCGCATGCGTTACAGGTGATTGATTGGGGAATAAGACGATACGTAGGAAAAATTAAATTAAATCCACTTCAACATGGGACCAGCATCGTCCAAATACGAAGAACTTCAATGCGGGACCGCGAACAACAAGCGACGAACCTCAAGAAATCAAATCAAATCCGAAATGACATTATTGCATTCCACGTCGCAGTAAATGCACTGCAAGAAGCTTCTTTAGTGAAAGTACGTTAAATACGTAAGAAAATACATCATCCTAACACAGTCGCACCATGCACAGCTCGTATTTACCTAGCCTATTGCCTTAGGCGACCACGTGACCTTCTTTTATCGCGCCAAAAAAAAATAAACTACGAACGTCTCACCGGGCTTGATGACCAGCAGGATAACAATGCGCCGTGCTTTTGACACGGGGGTGTTACTTGTTACCATCGTATCGACAATGACAACGACGTAAACGGAATGATGTCCGTTAAAGCCCACCGTCATCGTTGCATCACTTTCCTAGGTTTGGTAAAGCGATGCGAAACGACAACAAAAAAAACCAAACGATCGGGAGAAGAAAAAAATGAACCGAACCGAAAGAAAATGTGCAGAAACAGGTTTTCCTGCACGGAACGCATCCGAAAACCCTCCGATGGTCAACGGACACACGGATACACACGGTTGCCCTTCGACTCATCTTTCCGCAACAGGATGGGGATTTGTTTGTATTTTACTGTCATAAAGACTTCACCATGTGTCCCCAAGGCACAGCGATAAGCCTTTGCCGATACCTGAGAAACATTACTGGGCGCCCCGTCACTCAAGGGTTACCGCTGTATATGCACCGAAAGCACTCTCCTTTCGTACTTTCGTTTTCACTTTTCGTATTTGGATGTGACGTAATATGCGCACGCGGTTTGCTTTGTGGCCACCACATCCCAGCTGCAGTCGCGGCAGGTGAGTGAAACATCGTGTGAAAGGGAAGGAACAGAATGATGAAGTTGGCCAAATGGGGGAGTGGGGGAGCTTTCGGGGGAGCAGTGTTGTGCCAAGTCAAGCGTATTTACCCCGCTTGCAAGCGATGCCGGTGAAGAAATCGATCGGGGCCAGTGGAAGGAGCTGTATCTGTTGTTACGCATTTGCTATTACGCGCGATCGCGGCGCTCGAGCTCCGATTGAGTCAGCGGCGAGAGAAATTATGAATTCGTTTGTTCGAACTGTGCTCGAGCGGGAAACTACGGAATGGCGAAACGATTCACAGCTGGCAAGAACTGGAGAAGGGTTACGGAGCAGAAGATGTTCCGCAAACACAGCAAATGTCAAACCCCATTTGTGGAGCATGAACTTCCAAAAAAAACCCTATTGCGCCATCACTCTAATGGCCGGAATTGATCATCATCGCCTCGGTAGCGGGTTCACAAGAAGAGCGCGAACCCATCAACAAAGAAGGAAGTGGCCGTACACAATGGCGGATCAAGTGCCCTGACATTCAGCGGTACTTCAACTACCATGGGCGATAGGGTGGGAAGTGGAAACACTAGTTTCACTTTTTATGAGCGATCAGGTTTGAACTTCAAATTGCACCGACAGGGGGCAAAACTGTCCGGCGACAGAGTTCACCACTAGCGGAAGACAAGATGTTGTTTGACCACATTTTTCCGAGCCCGACATCCCGGCGACATTCAGAGTTGCACAAAATTAGCAAAAAATGCACGCTGTTCCTTGGGTTGGAATTTGCAGCAACTTGATGATACTGTGAGGAAAGAAATACGAAACGACAGTAATCGCGCCGGGAAGAATATTCCGGAAATATTCTCATCGCCCCACGAATGTCCTCGGAAGAAACCAGTTTTTGCTCGAAGAAAACACAAAAAGTGACTACAAATTCGCTATGCAAATTTCCAATCTTCGACGCCTTCAACCCGTTAGATCAGACGCTGTGAACCATCCGCCGAGTGGTATTATACCACTGCAACTAAATCGAACAGAATGTTATTGCGATGGGAACGGCTCACACGCGCACAAATCCTCAATGCCTTTGTTAGGAGATGTGCAATTTTTCCTGCGTGATGAAATTTACCGAAAAAATAATCCCTCAATTAACACGGCAATGATTCACCGGCACCGACAGCCGTAACAACCGCACTCGGTGGCGAATGAGGACAGCATACTATATTACGCCACCAATATTGACTAACGGACACTATTACGAGATATGGTCCACGGGAAATTTGTTGGAAGCATTTTACCCATCCTTATATCATCGTCTTTCGTGCTATCACGCTGAAGCTGTTCCACGAGATGACCTTTTGGGCGTAATAGACCACCAGGAAGATCATGTTTGATGTTCCACATGACCTTCAACGATCGAAAAACTGTTTGTCAAACATTATGCTTTTAAATCAATCAAGCAAAAAAAAATACCCGATTGTTATTAGCTTTTAATTCATAATGAGGCGGTTCAACCCCAACCTGTGGGAAACTTTGGTACGTGAAGATTCGTGCACTTGAGCAACAACAAACGAAAACCTGCCTGTGGTGCGAAAACGACAACCTTGACAGTAGAATATCATCATTGGAATAATCACCTGAACTTTATGACCCACACGAGTTCGATTGTCGGATTTGCCTTTCAATTGCAAAGAGCTTACACCCTTCTCACGTGACGTTTCAGGCAAAGCGGGAACCACAGAGGCAGCGGAATCCCTACGGAAACCCTCTCTCGAAGACGCCCCTAGTGTGCGGATTCCACCTGCGGAACACCTATGCACTAACGAATGGCAAGTGTTTGTTCGGTTGCTGATGCGGAATGCGTACATGATCGGTTTCTACATCCTGCGGGGTGTGTTTTGCTTCCCCGTTAATGTCATTACCACTTTATCAGCGTACGAATAGTTCAGTGTTGACCAGTACCACGTACTAATGGGCGATCCAAACAAACGAAATGCAAACATCAGTTGCCAATGGCTTCTAATGGACGGCCTGACCAGCACGGTAGACGTACAGCAGAACGTGCATTATGTTTATTTGTACGGTAATCGTCAGCTTCCCACTAAGTACACCAAAAAAACCCACAACGATATCAGCACTCGAGCAGGGAATGCAGATAATAAGGCAATCTTCCGCAACTCGATATATTGGACTTGACTTGGCTCCGCATTGATTGAGTAATTTAGTACACCGCGAGAAGAAACTTCGGCTTGACATGATTTCTCAAGCGAAGAGGCTAATAGCCAGGACCGAGTCCTTGATCAACCGAGCCTTTCAGGAGTGATGCAAATGACAACGCGCCCGGCAGTAAAAAAAAAGTCATGTTCGATCTTAATCCATAATCACCCAGCTGCAGAAGCTAAGATGAGATAGTACTGGGACCGGCGAGCTTGCCACAGTCAAGAAATCAATCCAATCGACCCTAATCGACCGAAAGTAATCGCTTCTCGTAGCCAAGGGCCATATGCCTCGCAACAGCATAAAGAAACAAAAAATAGCAACAACAATCCAAACACACACACAGAATCCGTGCGAACGCACGTGAAGAAGCAAAACGAAAAAAAACAGCCCCTCACATTCTCAATGGTAGTGGCCAATTCCGATTGAAAATATAGTTTGTTCACGAAATTATGTAAGCTTTCGCCATCATCGCTTCGCCACCCCAGCTGTTTACTCTCCCCCATCCCCGCGGGCTACTCTCTATTGCACCACCCCCTCCGGTGGGGTTGCATATATGATTGTGTGTGTGTGTGTGAATATCAAGACATTTTCATTTCGTTTTTCTTCGGGCGCATACAAACAAACACAACACGGAAAGAGCGAACGAAGCCGTGGAAAGAAAGAAAGAAAGACAGTCAGCGTTGATCCTCACCATGGCCTGAATAGCATTTTCCTTCGCTATCTGGAGCGGGGTGGCGGAGTGAAGAGTGGGTAGAGGGCGGTTTGCTGTTGGTCGATTTGTTGCTACACCATACGCTGCCAATGCCGTCATTATGACATTATGCCACCAAACGCCACAGCCCCTTTGGCTGGTGATCGCCGAGTGACTAAAAGTGCAGCATTAACACTACCTTTCGTGTGGGGATTTGTGTGTGGAGCAGGTATGAGACAGGAGTGGATAGTAAAGGGCATGCGAAGAAAATCACACCACCACCGCATAACAAACAATTCAAAACGAAAAAAAGGGTAACACACATTAAAGGCAGCGGAACAGTAGTTTCGATGCGCGTCATTACACGCGCTACAAATGAAGACGCCGGTGGGCACGGGAAAGGACGTGCCCGGTACACTGGTGGACGGCCACGGCGGATAAGGAAATTCGTTTCTTCCTGACCCAGAAGAGTGGAAAAAATTAAGCCAAATGAATTGGAACGTCCAGCAAGAAGAGCAACAACAACAACAGGGAACATTTTTGAGTGGAAATGTTACTTCTGTTTTTTTTTTCAACCCTTTAACGCGGACATAATGTTACATCCGTTTTACAGGTGTACTTCCAACCCATGCACCAGTGTACAAGGTGTCATTCGGTACGGAATGGACCGAGGTCACACTACCATTCAACCATTCTCCCCATTAGGATGACACGGCAGACAGAAAATAGTACACTCACTCTTTAACGCCCACAGCTTCTCCGTCTGCAGACCCTGCAGATACTGCGTCATCTGGTCGCCGCACTGTCCGCTAAGACGAGGCCGTAGCGTACTCCATCCATTGGCGATGCGTTTGATGTCGAACACGGTCAGCTTTTCCTCGAGCAGTATCAACCGATCGAACGAGAAGTTGACAGTCTGATCCGTTTCTTCCGTGGCGACTGCAGACACGTTCCCGTCCTGGCCGAATACCGGTTGTGGCAGCTGAGCGCCGAAAAGGGTCAACAGCAGCAGTGGAGTTTTCCATCCCCACCAAATCCTGTCACGTTTCATGGTTGTTCTATTCGTGCTAGGTTCGATCCCAACTTCTGATGCTCCAAACGGACTATTTCTTTTTTCACTCACAAAGCTCACGCACAAAAACACAAGGTACAACGAGAAAAAAAAACTCTTCTTCTGGGACACGAATTATGGTGATCACTACTTTTTCCCCCTTGACGTTACGTTACGGTGATCCTCCTTCTCCCAGCACCTCGGCACTAACTCGTGCTGGAACCGGAGCGTGAATGGAAAGAGATTGTTATAGTATTACACAACAACGTGCCTCGCTAGAGGAGTACACACTGGCCAAATCAGCCGAAACTGCAGAAAAAAAATACTCCAATACTATCTCACCCACTACCAGAGCAGATGAGCTCCGCTTAACCGTGGCTCACCGACCGAGTGTGGTAATCAGTTTCGCCCACAAAACAACAAAAGCTCTTAAAACATCTCCAACGCAACTGTTACACTTTTACACGTTTTTTCCATCCGGTCACACTATATTTACAATTCAACTTTTACTTTGTCTTAATCCACTCGAAAAGCCCCCACCGCTCCGCCAGGCACTAAGATTTCGGCGTTACACGCTATTTCCTGCACTTTCTTTTGTCAACAGAAATAATCCGTACGCGGGTGTGTACACAATCGAATCCTTCACCCCCCACTGCACTGGGGTGATGCTGGAGCCTGGACCAAACGACGACGGGCAGACGGGACCGAGCCGAACCGGATGCACAACCTGCACGCCCGAAGACTGCAATCGAAATGACCACGCTGCTTCGAGCTGAACCGCGCGTTTGCTGCGTCGGTCGACGGTCGGCCGTAACGTAACGCACGTAACGTATGTGCGGTGTGTGCAGCCGCAGCTACGATACGTTCGGTTTTCCCTTTCTCCGTCGATGGTGGCACGTTGCAACGAGCCAGTAAGGACGAGAGCGTGCGCTTATTGTCTGATCGAGTGGTGAGCTTGGGTAGGAAAGGGATTATTTATTGGAGATCGCAAGAAAAGACATATCTCTTCATGTGTTCGTCGTCTTCCTGTCGCTTTTCGGGGGTTTATAGCTCTTATCCAGGTCGTTACGATTATATGCTTTACAGAGATAGTACACTACATGTTTATTTTTATTTTGCAACATTTATTTCAAGCCTACTTTACGGTAAACTTTACCCAAAGTTCATGAAACACTCCGACCCAAAGTAACAAACCGATAAGCGGTTGGACTCAAAATTTTAAGCGCGTTTATATGACACTTTATCTTACTCCCGCTTTATTTTAAGAAACTTATTTGGCAGGCTTTATCACTTGAAAATGGGGTGTCTTTCTTAAACACATCTTGAATTGTTGAATTTTATATAGTTTTCTACTACGAAACCTTTTGGTGCAAGCCATTACGCCCATTTTTGAGTTAGAATATATATTTACTTTGGGAACATTGAAGTTTTTTTTATTTTTAAAATATAATTTGCAGATTCTACGTAGAATAAAAACGAATGTAATACAAATTTACGTTAATTTATTGATTTTATTTTATCTTCAGTGGTGCCATCCTAATAACGTCCGCCAAGTAATTCAAAGCCAAAGAAACGTGTCTTTCAAAGAAAATCGTGACGTAGCCTAACAAAGAGCAGACTAAAGTAATATTTGCCTATATTTATGAAAACATTTAAAGTCATCTAAAAAACAATCCCAAATTCTACTTTTGCACGCATACAGAATGTACTACCTGTTTAATACGAAACTACATAAATTTCGTATTGGTAAAATTGAGAGATTTTAAATTAATTTACCTTCTTTCTAGCTCATCTGTGCTGAAAGGGTCTACTTGAGGAGCAGACTGTTACAACACGACCTTGAAGTTTTGCTGCCATCATAACAATCCATCTGAAAGATGGTCATGCAGCTTATATGACTCAGTGCGAAACGCTACACTTAAATAACCAACATATCGGACATTTCAGCGATACTTTTTAGAGGTTATATAGTTTTACGTGTCTAAGTACATATACTCGAAACATTTTTGTCTTAGTAAAATAATGTGATGAACAATTACAACAGCTTTAGTTCTTTAAAGTGTCCCAATTACAGTTTGCACAGCTGTGCCACCACACCGGGACGTATTTGTCCGAGGTCAAGTGCTGTATTATTGTGCCTGTCGGTGCAGAGTGTCGACGACAGGCGGCACATCCACCAACGACGGGAGGGCAAACCATCACGCTGAATGCATAACACGCGCAAAAGAAAGATGACACATCACTTCTTCAACGACCGTCACGTCGAAGATTCGGCGAAAGCAACAAAAAAAGCGTCGCACAGTTTGTCCCATCGTCAGCAATAACAAACCTCCACCGTCTGAACTGATGCAGTGGGAAAGCGCATCCAACCTGCTCGAGCCGGCAATGGTTTAGAACCATTTTACCCGGCCAACGGGTGGCCCTGTCAACACCGCTGAAATGGCGAATTATTATTTAATGTTTAATGTTACGTCACTTAACCTTCAAAAGTGTGTTGTATACGAGGGCGAATGAAGAACCAAATGGGACGAACGGAAATTCTTTCCTCTCAAGCAGCGTGAAGACAAGGATATGTACCTGAATCTAGCACGTGCCTTGTAAAGTTTGAATTCGGTTCAAAATAACCGTTAGCGCGCACGTGACCACCATGACACACAAATAAACGTTCTACCTGCAACATATGCGGTTTTTTTCCTGGCGTTACTACGTTCAGAAGTGTCTGTTCAATAAAACAGGAGGTACGATAGACAACTAGATAGGCCTACTTAGGGGCCACCCTCGACGCAGTATGTCATGGTGTATGGAAAACGCGTCTTACTAAACGCATTAAACAGTGCATCGTTATACTCCCTCTCTCCCTCTCTCTCTCTCCCTCTCTTCTGTCTGAAGCGCACACACTTATATGCTGCAGGTGAGTAGCTTTTTTTTGCGTACACCGCACGCGGGCTGCACACGAAATTCGTACGCTCGTGTGCATCATTTGGAAACCGAAACGGCCATTTTAGTGGCGCAAGGTTAAACCCTTGAAACCACGAATCCATTACGCACGCACTGACCGAATTGTGCGATTCTGCAAGTAGAGTTACTAAGAAAACGGCTCAAAAAAACCCACACATACCCACAAGGGATGCGGATGTGTATCTTCCGGTGTGCTATGCTTTGGAGTATCTCTTTCTTTTTGGGACATTTGGCACATTTTGGGACGCAATCAAAACATAAATAAATATAACGTACGTTGTCGCCAACATTTCCCAAGGCAATTTTGTCTTGCGAATAGCCGCAAAAGTGAAACTTCCGTCTTGGATATCGCCACCAGTTCGAATCGGAATACAATCACTAATCAACTTAATCCCCCTTCCATTCACGCCAACAGTGAAGGAGAAAATTTGCCACGATTGTGCGCGGTAGTAGTATCTGTTTTAATTTTCCCATAGACCATTTTATTATGATAACAAGATCGCAATGCCGGGGATGGCTTGGGTGTCCGGGGAGGGTAACATTTTTCGGCAACTACACCAAACGGTTACGCTAGCGATACTATCAATCGACGCATTTCGAAAGCCCGGGTCTTGTGCGTTTTTGGAGTATGTTTTTCTTTTCCCGCCGTTTTCTTCTTGTCGGTTCATTTTCTACAGTTTTGTGGACCCGCCGTTTCGACGCAGCAGCATTCCGCAACAGCTGTTGATTGAACCGGAAAGAAAACGAGTGAAAGACGGCTCTCGACCGAACCTTTCGGTGGAACCCGAACGGTTCGAGGGTTGGGAAAGAGAAAAAAAGTGATCCAAAATATATTTCACAAAGAAAAAAGCATCATAATAATAAACCTCCAAACTCACTGCCATCACATAACACCGAGGGCTCCACCGTAACCGTATTGGGTACCTGGGTGAAGATCGTTCGCTTCGTACCGTACCACTCCGGGGGCTTTTCTCGCACCAGGTCCGGGTCCCTTCTTCCGGGTGTCGCTGGATGTAAGGAGAAAAGGAGAGGGAAAGGGAGGAACTGGGTTCCTATCCGGCTGGGTGATCCGTTTGCATACACACACCATGTTCCGATCGGGTGCACACTCGAAAATGTTTGAAGCGAGATCGGAAAGAAAACTGCTGCCTAAGCCATCGTTTATGTTTTGTTTCGCAGCTCGGATCAGACGTGAGGAAGAAGAAACTAAATCAATCCCCGCACCATAATCCATATCACCATCCGCTTGGGTACATCACATAATCCCCCGAAAAAAAAGGAAGCTTATACCCGTGCCGCAACTGCCCTGGTACCGTACGTAATCGTATAAATGAAACACTAAATAAGCGATATCGATACAGGCCTACCGGTAACATAACGCGGTGCGTCCTAAGTCACCGGCCATTTTCGTGCTGCTTAGCGTGGCATTCGAGCATTGCATTTCATTGTTTTACTTTCTAAAACCCCGTTTGTTTCAATGCGATACCCAGCCTCCACGATCCCCCTATGACCGCATATGCTGTGTCACACACCTGCGTCTGTTTGGTGCGGTTGCCTGTTACACATCTCTGTTGGAACACTGCAACAGAGGCTATTACCTACACAACGAAAAGCGTTACAATTCGTTGTTTGCAAAATGTTAATTTGGTACATTTGGGTTGTTGACTAACAATTTGCAGCAGATGTGTTGAGTGCCATTTTGTTGTATTGCTTGAGCTCTTGTTTCTTCAAGGAGTCCATAGAACAATCGTGACCCAAGCAATAGTTAACCATCAATTCCACTGTCTTGCAACTCTTCGTCATCACCAAATCTGTCCAAGTGGCACAATGATAGCCATCGTGAAGTACCTCATCTGCAGGGTGTTAAAAATCCGAATCCAGTGTCCTTGAGGGCTTTCCCTCACACAAATGGACGCACCGATTCGCCATTAACACGGTGACCATGTGCCCTAACCTAGCAGCTCTGCTTCACTATCAGTTGCGTGCTGTTGAGATTTCTTCCTTTTACATCGAACTGAGGTTAGGATTTACTATTAGTATGACCCCCTTCTCCATCAGCTGACCTTTTACATTTTAATTCGTCACGAATTTAAAATTGGCTACGCATCGTTTCTTGCGCCACGTTAGTGACACATTTGGAACTGCGGTGACCTTTCGTATCATTAGAAAAGCCAGAACTCCCCTGTTGCAGGACGGATGTGCAGATCGTTACGACCTCTGTGAAATTCCTTGAGTCACATTGAACGTGATCCAATTTTCCTATAGTGTGAGATCTCGCGTATCAATCGCCCAAACGCGCAGGATATCACCAAGGATTGTTATGACGCCTAATCGATCATATCAAAAATAGTTCAAGTGAGCACAACCGGAACTTATCAGTAGACACAGGTGAGCAAGATAAGATACTACCTTCACAAGGTACCTTGTGTACTAAGGTTACAGTCGCGATTATGCAACGCCGTTCTGGTAGGCCTTGATATCCATCCGTAACCATGCATTACCTATGAAGACGCCCCACAAAACATGCATTTGTCATTCGTTGCAAAACATTCCTTCCGCGTGGTTCGTTCACATTGCAGTTCCAAAATTCCTTTGTAGCCCTTGCACGGCAAGTGATATATTGCATGAAGATGGTGCTTGCTACACCACCGCCTGCGCTGTTGTATGATTATGGTTCGGTAGCTGGTGGCCAGCTGACGTCACGCCTCCAACTCCAAAGTCGCGTGTGTGCATGTGTACACACACGTTTGCACTAATCCGGTATCTGGCTGCCTTCTTTAAGCCAACCGTTCTCGTCGCCGTCTGGTACCTGTGTCTGATCGTTTCACTATTATTCCAACCAAACAACACATGGCATCCCGCCCGGAGGCCCTTCATTCGGTGCACCACCGTGGCGAGTTCCTGTTTTGCATGAGCCATAATTAAGCTCGCTCTTGGTGGGTTGATCGCTGTTTGACCCAAAGCGATACACCACCTTACCATTCGATAGCGACACGGATGAAAATGTGTAGAAGGTGAAGGCGAATGCACAACATCGCACGCGTTGCATGGCAGTGATCTATAGTTGCACCCTTAGGATTGGAATCAATCATAACACCGGGACTGGCAGCTTTTATTCGCTTAACCCTTTGGTACGTAATTACGTAAAAATAAATACCTCGTCGATTCCATTCCCTTCTTTCCTAGCTTGCATTGAGGGCCACGAAACGAAACTGATGTCCTCCTAATGACGTTCTTCACGTACACACTACAAAAGTACAATCCATTGAGGATCTCTAGAATAGGAACTACTCGATGCTTCTTCCCCTGCGAGCATACGTTAAATCGTTAACAAATTACGAATAGAACCAACCAAACAAAAAGGTGTCGTCTGATTGCTTACCGGAATACATAATCAAAACTTTACGGTGTCGTGGCTTTTCTTACCCAACGCGTCTTCAAACAGATCGTTTAGCCGTGCCTAATGACAACATTGTTGACAAAGATTCACCTCATCATCGCTTCATCATTTTTATTTGGTTCTGTTTTCCCCTCGCTACCAGACCTTACGATCTTCAACACCCGGCTGAGCAAATCGCGCAGACGACAGGCAAGCAGATACTCACCAAGCGGAAGACGACCAGGCGGATATCAAGAGGACTCTTGGGTCTTTGCTGTGACACCCGCAATGCTTCCCCTTGATCTCCCGCCCTGGAAGAACATTAAAGGTCGTCTGAAGAATGCTAAAAATAGTGATTCTAGGCGTCACGGGTCTGCAAATCCCTCGGATCATCCAATGACGTTACACCAGCCGCGCGCCCAAACGACTGGATAAATAAACAACACAGACGACAAAAGCCGGCATCGGGAACACGCCTTCCTCCAATAATGTACACACGTCCAATATGCGGTTGAGATCATTTCAAGACTAGTTCCTCGTTGCATGACCGTGACCCCTCGTGTAAACATCATGTAAGATCTCGTCGTTCTCAGCTTTTCGCCATCCTAACCACTTCAAATCTGGTTTGTCCACTAGCTGCCCTGAGGCTGCGATGTCCGGCATAGGTCCGGTCCCGAACGTACTTATCATTCCAGCATCACAACCATTCGATAATGACCTGAAGTGTTTACATTGGAATCCAATAGCCCAAAAACCGCTAAGCAAATTAACGGTTACCGTCGAAAAACGTTGATCGCAAATATTTCGCTTACGTTCCTTACAAATCAATGATCATTTTCTATGTTTACTCCTAATTTCAACTGATTGTTTCATAAATAATTAACAATTAGCGAGTCACGAACTGTATTGCTCCTGATTTGTGAATCAAAAATCATACTCACTCACAGTTCCTGTTGAACTATGCGAGTTCCGAAGGACAGTGAAAGTGTTACCCAAACCTTTAAATTAGATTCTCACGACATGGCACACATGTTTCTCAATATCCGTTCCATGAACGTGAACATGCAATCCGGCGAAAACGAAACTCAAAACCGGATTCGTGAACAAAAAGCAGCATGACCTTCCCTATTCGAGGATCAAACATTGAGAAAGATTTCCCAATAATAAATATTCTTGTAATATGATCTGATTCGTAAGTTTATTCCTTTATGACACGTATAAAACGAGTGGTAAATAAAAAAAATTAAAATTGTTTGTGTATTGAAACCATTCCGTTCACTGATCACCTTCAACCGCCACCTCCACAACTGCCTTCCGATAGAATGCACCTTCCGATACGTACTGCTTCAGCGCATTAGCCACAAAACTTTCGAGCGTAGTGCATAGTGAAAGCTTCTTTATCACATCGAATTTAAACTGTGCCACATTGACGTCGTTGTCCATTCTACGGTTCAGCAGCAGCTCATTGAAGCCGGCAGTATTCTGGAAGAACAGCTGTCCCCAGCGATGATCGACTATGGCGGACAGTAGTTTCAATGCCGCCATCTTTATGTTGGGGAATGGTACCTTAAACAGTTCGTGCACCAATTCTAGATCTTTGCTGTCTGTCATGGTTTCGTACCATTCTTGCGTAATGCTCCTGTGGGATAAAAAGTGGATAGATTAGACACCACACTATCGCTCAGATCATGCGCTTCATATACTTACGAGATCATGTTATCAATCGGTTCGCTGCCTCCCGTTAGTAGATTTGTGAGGCACTCGATCAACCGGACCTTGTAAGCTTCCAGCGTTGAATGAAGCACGCCCGGAAACTCCTTCAAAAATATTTCCATTTTTGACTTCTGATAGTTTAGAAAAACTTTTCCTTCATGTGTCGAGCCAACCATACCTGGAAATTGCATCAAATAATACAATAAGGAATAACATAAAATAGAAACATAGAAACAACGATGCAATTACAAACCTAGACAGTCGTACGCGATGGTCATCAACATCGGATCCTCCGGTGATGTCAAATCAAACATAAATGTAACCCATTCGGGGTGCCGGGCAAGAAACAGACCCGGCTGAATCAGTGCCGCACTGGCCAAAAACTTCAACGCATTTGGCAACACAAAGCGCACATACGGCGTTACCTTGTCCGGGACAAAGTTTGTGCACACCTTCCGGAATAGATCATGCGCCTCGACGTAATCATAGCCCTCCTTGGTGGTTAGCAACTGGGTCAGAATCTGTAGTACACTCGTCTGCAGCAGTACGTCATCCTTTTCGAGATCGATCAATGCGCGTTTAATGATAGGATCCGCTATCTGCAGATATGCCGGGTGCTGCTCCACTATTGTGCAAACGATTTCATACACCCGACATCGAATCGTTTCGTCCGAAGTAAGCACCGATAGCAAATTCTTCTGTACCACAGGTTCGGTAAAGATTGGTGGCAAGGATTTTATCAACACGTTCATCAGCGTGTTTACGTATACCTCCTTCATTGGGAGACATTGCAGAATAATTAGCTGGATGTTGTTTGGCGATATGGCTGCCGAATGGTATACCATGGCGGCTGCTCCACGCAAACCGAACTGCTTCACCGTGTTCTTTGGATGGGTCAGACATCGTTCGACGAACTGATCAATTACCACCGACCCGTTGGGGTAAAACTCCAGCGCTTTGTCGTAGATGATTCGCGAAGCGGTTGTGTGTTGATCGCTGGGAAGTGTACAATTTTCATCAGCTCGGTTCATTGATTTTCTATCTACGAATGCTAATACTAACCTGTTTGCATCGGCCAAAAACTTGAAGAGACTCTCCGAACACAGCATAACTTCATAAATGTCCTGATCTACATCGGCTAACTTGCTTTCCAGCACGTCCAAACTGTTGGTACGGGTCTCCTTGATGGCCAAATTACGCATTAAAAGTTCCAGTTGGTTCACATCCATGATTATTCACAAGAATATTCACCGAAACGCTGGAATAAACAAACTGCACCGACCAAAACACTCGTCATGCCAGTTGACATTTATCAAAAGGCTCAAGGTACATGTAGACCGGATGTGAGTTCATGTCTCAATGAACTCCAAGAAAACGAAATAAGAAAGTTAGTTTCACATGCCATTCGAGTGGCACAATTGTGCCATTCTTACAAAAACTACAACTACAAGGAGAAAATGAAACTGCAAATGAGAAACTGCGTTGCAAAAAAAAAATCACCGCGATATTGCGTGAGTAGCGAGATTGTCTGTGATACACTGTGTCGTATTTTGACCGCGATGCTCAAATTTTGTTACAGCTTTTTCCATAGTGCAAACCTAGCACTTCACTTGACAGCAATATCAAACGTAAACAACTAGCTATCGAAGAAAAGAGTCCGAAAAGGCTCGTATTCGTCATCGTTTTAAGTAAAGTTTATTTGCTGGTAATTTTTAAGTAACGTAACTGAAACAGAAATTCCTGTTAAGTTTGTTTGTGCAGTTTGATTTGTAGTGACGGAAGGAGGAAGTAAGTAACTTGCCTGCTTTTCTCTCCGTACCTCAATTACGTACATTAATCAGAACAGCTGCTTCACAACTCGATCCGCTGTTGGCCGGTTGGAATAAAATGATACACAGTTTGTTTATTGTTAACAGTAGCGGGTAATATAAGTAATACAATGTTTCAATCTTTGGAACAATACTAAATGCGGTGTTCTCATTCACAGCGATGTGTTTTTGGAAAAACATTGGCGCAGTGTAGTATCACGCACCTGTGTGTCCTACTTTCTCGACGTTCACCGTGAATCCGCTAATGTAAGTATGACAATGCGCATCGTTTTCTTTTAGCACACTAATTGAATTTTTGCTTCACAGAACGTACCACCGGTGCTTTCCACTCCTCACCATTATCTGGTTTCAATTCAACGCAATGGAATCTCTCTGGTAGCCGCTTGCAAGCAAGAGTTTCCACCTCTTTTCGTGATTGAATTCCTGCATCGCGTAGTGGACACGTTCGAGGACTACTTTTCCGAGTGTAATGAGAATGTCATCAAGGAAAACTACGTGATCGTGTACGAGCTGTTGGACGAGATGCTAGATAATGGGTTCCCGCTCGCAACGGAGTGCAACATTCTGAAAGAGCTTATCAAACCACCGAATATTTTGCGCACGATTGCCAACTCCGTCACGGGGAAATCTAAGTACGGTGTAAATGAGGCGATTTACTTGCGATGAAATTCTCATTTGTTCTTGGTTTGATTTTATTGCAGTATCAGCGGAACGCTACCGTCCGGACAATTGTCGACCATACCATGGCGACGTACCGGTGTCAAGTACACGAACAACGAGGCGTACTTTGATGTCGTGGAAGAGGTCGATGCTATTATCGATAAGAACGGGCAAACAATCTTTGCCGAAATTCAAGGCTATGTACGTTCTGTAGCTAATACGTGAGGAACGAAAGTCGTATTTATATCATTTACTTCCTCACTTTCACAGATTGACTGTTGTATAAAGCTCAGCGGAATGCCAGATCTATCTCTTTCGTTCATGAATCCACGACTATTCGACGATGTATCATTCCATCCGTGCGTCCGTTTTAAACGGTGGGAATCGGAGCGTATTTTGTCATTCGTTCCACCGGACGGTAACTTTCGACTAATGTCATATCACGTCGGTTCCCAGAACATCGTAGCCATTCCCATCTACGTTCGTCACAATCTTGTGCTGAAATCTGGCGAACAGTCCCGGCTAGACATTACCGTTGGGCCAAAGACGACAATGGGACGGACGGTTGAAGGTGAAGCAGACGATCTATGACGGCGGCAATCTGGAGCGTACAAAATTAATAGTTTTTCTTTCACTATCGCTGCAGGTGTAAAGCTGGATATTTGCATGCCCAAAGCAGTGACAAACTGCTCGTTGGTGGTAAACCAGGGCAAATACACGTACGACACAGTGAACAAAATACTTCACTGGGACGTCGGCAGGATCGATGCGGCAAAGCTGCCCAATATTCGCGGAACGGTAAAATCAAGCAAAAGTCCCATCGCTTTACCTCTGATTTATCTATATTTGCAAACGTTTTGTACAAATCCCGTAGGTTTCTGTTGCGGCCACTAACTCCACTCTCGAAACCACAATCGACAGGTACTTTAACATTTCACTTATGAAGATTATATGCCACTAACTTTCTTCCCTTATGCTGATTTCATTCAGAGTACACTTCACCATCTCCCAGATGGCCGTTTCCGGACTGAAGGTGAACCGATTGGACATGTACGGCGAAAAGTACAAACCCTTCAAAGGTGTGAAGTACGTGACGAAAGCAGGCAAATTCCAAATTCGTATGTAAGCCCTGCGAATCGATACGTTATTTGCTTTAAGCGATAAACTTCCAATTGTGCTGAGCGAAGAACAATGAAACCTAAACCAGTATCAGGTTCGTACAATAATTTGATTATCTTTATTACCCTTAATGCTCTGTGCGTGCGTTCTGTTTGGTGTGAAATAAGAAAGAAAATTGTGTTAATTCTCCACTTTCCAACCCAACCCCTTTGCGCGGTATTGCAATGTTAGTATCATAAATACCTCCGTTGGGAGGTGGATCTATGGACCGACACACGACACGACTAAGTAAGGTGCTGTGCTGGTGTTAAGTATCATAACCCACAATTTTTCGTTAAGTTTGTTGCAAATTGTTTAAGTATTTTAGGCTGGGAAATTGATACGATTGACTGCAAAAGCTAGCATCCTCGTGCTGGGCAGGTTTGTACGGTGCATAGAACTGCCCAGTCCTGACTGTGCCGGCGGGATGATGCGTATGATGGTGATGGTGCTGCAGCTGTGACACGACAGGAGAGAAGATGGAACTTAACGTAGAAAACGACAACGAATACGGTGTGTCTGGCTTTTCTACACCAAACCCAAGCCCGCTTGCCGAAGGAATGGTACCGGGATGAAAAAAGTCTTCCGCCTTGGCACTACTTCCACTACCCGTTGTTGCACTACGCTCGTTCCGGCGGAACTTTGCCCGTCGGTTTTGAAACCAAACCTGTAGAAGGGTGTTTCGAACAGTCATTTTTGAATGTACAGTTCTTCAGTTGCATCCTACCTGAACTCTGGCCTCACTGAGACCCACTTTGTTCGCTAGTTCCTCTCGCACGAACGCGTCGGGATAGTGTGTTTTTTCGAAAATTTTCTCCAATGCCGTCAGCTGGTTGGTGGTGAAGGTGGTCCGATTGCGTCGTGGTTTTTTCAGTGAGCAAGATTTTGACTGCATGTGCATGTCGGGTTTGTGCAGACTGTCTTCCAGCTCTGTTTTAAGGATAAGAATGGGAAAATACATAATTAAGTCGTTTATAAGTTTGTTACATGTAGTGATCTCTAATAATACACACACAAAAAACTGTTTCAGATGTTTATAAATGATTGTCACTTAACGCGACACTCGCCCAGAACGACATGGGCGATTAATGTTTGTGCTAATTTAATTTACTTTACACGCACGATTAACACCCATCACGCACCTACTGTATCTCGAAAAAAACGACCATTAATTCACACCATAAGACCTATCCTATCCGAGTATCCTCATCATGTTCTCGTTCTGCTCGTTTAGAACTTGGGCCACCAAAAACCCCTCTGAGCGCAAGTCGGTTTACTGTGGCACACTTTATGTGTCACAACAAAACCACAATCGCGATGATTGACGGGCCTGGGATCCCTGGGAACAAAGGGGAAACTTAGAAGGTTTCGCCTTTGGGTTGCCTTTGGGGGACGATTGGAAGATCAGAAGCACGTGCATAAAATGATAAACAAACACAAGCTGCTTTACACAGCCCTTTCTGATGATTGATGAGCACTTACGCGCTTTGTTACTATTTATACGAAAATTAAATCATTATAATTGCTGACGCAAGTGATTAAAAAACAAATTCTGAAGGCTTCGCGAGAATTGTTTGTAATTAAATCTAACGATAGGATTTACTGTGATCAACACTGCTTAAAAAATCATTTCACACATCGACACGGTTGATGCAACTAAAAATAAAACATCTTCCCAACAAAATAACCCTTCTCCCTCGGGAGACACAACAGGGTATCCAGTAAACCAGTAAAAAGTCCCCAATTAAATAATTTACCTTCCCCTTCCCGCCACGATCGCGTTCTTCCCAACAGATTTTCCCGCGCAAACGAACACAGAGACTGCACTTGAAACTAGCCTCGTTAAAATGATCATGAGGACCGGTAAGGAACTCTGGCGAGCAGGCTTTGAAGATCATGAACCGAGCTGCCTTGTGCAGCGAGATTGCAGAAGACGGAAAACCTAACTGACTGACTGTCTTGACTGACTGCTGGAAATCGGCTGAAGCGGAGACAGTTTGAAAGCGATACACATGACTTAATCCCAACAAATCAGATCATTTTACAACTCACTAAACCGTAACAACAGCCACTCTTCGGGGGCATCGGGGGCATCTTTTTTATCCCGCACCCCGGAAGATCTATTCTTGTTCTCTTCCCGCAAGCAGATAGGGGACCCCGGTTGGTGACGAGTTCCCGTCATTAGTGGCTCGGCTGCTTGCTGTGTCATTTGCGCGGTTCGCTTCAAACGGTTTTCACCACACGCGCAGCAGTAAGCGCACGGAAAGCAAGGAGTTAGGGGCTTAAGGTAGAGGAGAAGCGCCAGATGAGCCGCCGGGATCAATGATGGATGGTGAATTATGCATGTGAGAAACGCTGTTGGTGAAACACAACTGGAAGCAATAAAAAACCTGGAGAGAAAAGGAGGAGCGCAAGCGTTGGGCAATTTCTTTTCGCAACCGGCACTGCAGTTTCCCTGGGAGGAAAAAATGATCTTGGAGACAGGTCGAGTGATTCTCGATCGTAAACTGCACGGATGCAAAGCATCTAAATCACGAGCATTGCTGCCAAATTGCTTTGTTTGACCGAAATCCTTTCTTCCAGGGAATTTGGGTTTGGAATTTGGATTGGAGGGAACTCGTTATCTTCCTGTCTTTTGGAGATTCGTTCCAGTTGAGATTTAAATCCAAACATGTTGACGAGCTACATTTACGCAATTTCCAACCACACACAGAACCGTGGAATTCTCACAGGGAACCATCGTACGGAAAGGTCTCAAGTCTGCTTCAAGATTTTCCATTGCAGTCTGCTTCTTCTCATTAAATCTTGGAATCTTGAAAATTATTTAAATCCCTGCAATGGAATGTTAATAGAGGTATGAACAGAGATGATTACTAGGAACAACTGTATGATACAGCACACAGCCCGGGTATGTCATCCGTTTCAGCACGCTTGTTAACCAGAACACTTCCGCTTTAACTTTCTTTTTTAAGGTTCCCCTTTCTTCTCTGCACGCTAAGCGTGTTGACATTCCCTGTGTCATCGGTGTCTCTTTCCATTTACCGATCACTGTTGCACCGGGTCACCAAGATCTAACGCTTCGTCCTTCAATCCTTTCGAGGCTAGGCTTGAAAACGACAAAGTGTAAAAGACGCAACAAGCGATCGTAGCGCGATCGTACATGCATTTCCCAGCGCTTGTTCAGCGGAAATGTAGCTCAAGTGCATTTTTTTCCTTCTCCCTTCTATTCAGACAAATGACACGAATCTCGAACACGAGCATAGAAAAACGATTTCTGCAGCAAACCTGCAAAATGTTTGGCAAATTTCTCCCAACGGCCTAATAGCGCGTCGTTCCTTTCGGTTGCACGGATGCATGGGTTTCCTCTCGAGACAGGTCAACAATTGTCGTACGATATCTTCCTATTCCAACAAGTACCACAAGTGTAAACCACTCTTGGCTACATGTTGAAATTCTCCATATGTGTACCTTAAAATATCTTTCTATTGCGGATATTGGGAAATCATGGACAGCGATTATCATTGCATGTCAGAAAACATTGAGAATTCGCATTTTACCTCTTGGGGTCGTTACTTATTGGAATATTGACTTCTGTAAGATAGATCTTTCCTTAAACTTCACCTTCATGATTAGCCACTCTTCGACAGTATGGCACTTTACCAATTACTTTTAAGACATCCAATACATATATAATGTTTGATAATATCACTCTCAATTCTCACGCACTGCAAACGGGTCGTGTTTATGGGACGTTTCTTACTTAGTTTTCCTCCTCTTGTGATCTTCCCAAAAACAACCACGGTGGCACCCATATGACGCGAGGAGATGATTTTGCCTGTGCGTCTTGTGTGTCACTGCATCCGCATATCCTCGAAACGAACCTCGACAGCTTCACGTTGCGGCAACGCGCAACGACACAGCCGACGGACGGCGCGCAAACGGTCGGAGGATGGTTTTGTGTAGATATTATGGCTGAATTATTTTTGGAACAATCAATCCCAATTACGACGGAAGCCTGTTGAAATGTCCTCATCTGCTGCCTGGTTTTCCAACACGCCACGTGTGTTTGCGCCCTCGACGTCGTCGCAACCGCTCCCTCCGTGTCATCGCACCAATCGCTTGCGGTATCCATTTCAAAGGAAAAGATAAATTTTTACACCGTCTCGCTCTTTTTAGTACTTTTCCCTGGGAGGTTAGCAAAAGGGGTAAAACGTGTCCCCCGCACGAACAACGAACGATTTATTTTAAAAAACGAGTTGTGACCGAAACAAAACTGTAATTGCATAAGTTTAAACGCATCTCCGTGTTGAAACGGGGGCAAGGTACAACATTTCCGGACCATGATCGACACCGGTTGGAGAAGTTGTCGTTTGAAATATCATCATGATCGTACGACAATGAACTCCAACACCTTCCTTCATCGTGCGTTACCCACTGCTGTTCTCGGTCCTCCGATCACTTCTCGGAAAAGGTAATAAATGAGTTTTAAATACGACTCACTTTGTGCCGGAAGCATGTAGCGGACTGATTGATTTTCGGAAAACTCGTTCATTTCCCTCATATTTTATGTGTGGAAATTCGTGCAGCCAGAAGAATTGAACACGCGAGACCCGAAAACCGAAGCATAATCTGCAAACGGCACGCCAGAGACTGAACGTGATCGGTGTGTGACGCAAAGTTAGTCGCGCAACGGTCATATCATTCGTTCCCTACGCTAACATGCCATCAACAATTAGTGGCGATCCTGTCCGTTCTCCTGCTAGATGACAGTAAAAACACGATCATCGTTTGCCAGATGTTTTTCCACCCCGCAGCAACTTGTGGCTACATGAATCTTGCCATCCCATGCTTCGTGATCACGTACGGAGGTTGTAAATTATTGCTCGTTACTACTATCACCTAGCCAACCTTTACGATTGTATAAGCCCATTTTACCGCAAACGATGTCGTACGATCTGGGTCCGATATCAAAAGAAAATGTTTTCACTTTGTAGGGGGGGGAAGGATTTACTTGATGTTGAAAGCATTTTCTTTTTGTACAGACGTTAATAATTTTAACAGATAGGAGATCTACGGTTTTAATCTAGTTTCGTTGATTTTTTTCTCAATGGACACTCAAATTGGACGTTATACGTTGGCGGTCACAGTACGCTTGTACGATCGTTTCCGTTTGAGTGGAAAACACATCCGCGAGGTTTTTGATCGCTGATTTGTACATGAATGATGTGTAATTGCCACCGACAGCTTATTTTTCCAATGAAATCAGTTGTTTTAAGATGTCCAGTAATACAAGGTGTTCAATATGTTCGAATACAATTTCCAAATGCGATGAAAAAAAAACTAGTAGCTATGGAAAGCTATGATTATGCAGAAGGTTTGCAACATATCTTTAGAAAAAAAACTGAGGTACTTCCATGAGAATTTTATCCGACATGTGAGAATTACACTCTGGAACTGGTCCAATTCAATGTCCTTCTATTCGTTGAGAATCGACAGAATACAGAACCATACAAAAAGTCAAATCCGGGGCGATTGGACTCCACACATTTTCTGTTCAAAAGTCGGTTTAAATCACTCAGAAATCAGTTTTGGTCCCAATTCCTGCAATTTCCTGATGGACCGTCCTGCTGGAACAGGTATTGCTCAGCTACGTAGTGGTTTCGGAGACTGGAGGCAACTACCTGTACCGACAGCTATTTGTTAAAGTACGCTGCGTTAAATATGGTGTCGTTTTACTAAGAGAAGTCTACGCGTTTGCAGCTTTACACATGACTCCTGTTTTGTGCTGATCCCTTCGAAAGCAACACTGCTACTGCTAGAACGTCAACACATTGCACAGTCTAAAGCGAATAGGTGTAGTTAAAACAGATAACAATATCAGAACAGAATACGTATGTACATGGGGGAAAAAAGAATAACGCGTGCTTGACGATGTAAATTTGTATCAAAACCTATTGAACACCCTGTATGTTTAAATATTTTCGTACACGAAAAAAAGTATTTTAAATGTTTTTGATATGCTTGTGGGAATACCACTGAATGAATATCAACAATTAATGTTGCTGTAGCGCTGTCGTTACCAAATCATGGGAACAACCAAAAAGATGTAAGCGTAGAGAAAAGATATCCATAAAACTTTGGTGTAAAAAAATGGTGTAACTTATATAAAACTACTTTAAAAAAACATGTTATGTTCAGCATGTCGATCATACCATCCTTATCCGCCGACACTGCTATGGATGATTCCGTCGGCACCATCGCCCCAGCAGCATCTGATGTGCTGGATGTGCTGTTTAACTGCAGCAGATTGCTCATCAAAAATCGATCCTTCACACCATGTCGCGATTTTTTGTCCACATTCGCAGCGATAGCGCCGTTCAGTCCTGTCGTCGCATCACCTTCGATGGTTAACCCACCGAACCCAAGCTCCACGTTGCTACCTTCGTAGATCAGCGGCGATCGATGATCGGTCGCCATTAATCGACCACTGCCAAACGGATGGTGTCCTGTCGCGAGGGAAAGCTCACCGGGTCCGCCTGCCACGTAGTAGCGACCGGTTGGATCGGAAATGGACGGAGAAACATTGTCACAATTGGGCACGATCACTTTACCACTCTGGTCGCTTTGGTTTGCACCGAGCGGAAGATCATTGTTGGGCACGGCAATATTCGACGGACATCCCGGCGGCACATCATACCAAACACTGCCGGGAGGCGGCTTACTGTGGAATTGTTCCTGTGGTCCAGCCGTTGCACCTTCAAGGATGCAACTGGAACCTCCCGACTCGCCGTAAGGTCCCGCCGTAACGGTCGCACCGTAGCAATTCATGATGAACTCGAATGAATTCCGTACGTCTGGCCAATTTTACTCACAGCATCCTTTTTTTATCCCGAACCCAAACTACACAATCGCACACTTTTCGCTTTCGATTACTTTGCACACAAGAGAGCAGACAAGATGCATTTGGCATTCGCTTCCGAACATTAATGAGCTAATTATTTAATTTCTTAATTGTTACACACTTGTTCACCCCTCCTTTTCCGCACCGATCACGCACACACAAAAGCGCACGATTGCACACACATCTCAGCGTTTCGGCGCACAAAACATTCCCACCGGTTGGTTATGCACTTCCAGTGCACTGCTGCTGATGCACTTCCCAGGCTCGTCTCGATCGCAACATACAATATCGTGTCTGCCTGGTACAGTCCTCTTTCGATAATTAAAATCAAATGTGCTGCAGTGGTTATTTTATTTTTACTGCGACTTCCATGCGCACAGTGGCTTAAATCAGTATAAGTACAGCCTAGCAGAAGGGTGATCGTACCTCAAACGTTAACTGTAGGCGGTTTAAATTCTGGCGCTCGTTTGCCACAACTATTTTAGCTTTCATTTTTTAGCTGCTTTTACTATTACTTACTTCAAAGCCAAAACTGTTTCTATTTTCCGTTCAAATTTACATACAATTACATCAACAACTGTACAGCTTCCACGTGTGATTGGCTCACTTGAAAAGTAGTACTTTTTGTGCCTTCCTCGGATTGGATGAAGGGTCTTTCGCATGATACGATCGCTCCTCCTCTTTTGTGGTTCTCGAAACTCTTGCCGAATCATTTTTCCGTCGTGACTTTCGTAGTGTTCGGTTATATCTATCGCTAGAGGAATCTGGGACATCCCAGATAGAAGCAGAGTTCTCTGCAGTGCGACTTTTGCGTTTACAGATGAATTAGCAAACAGCTCCAAATCTCTTAAGCTTCGCGATAGTCACCGAATTTTCTACATAAATTACGTGCAACTTACAAATTGGAGCAAAAATACACTTCAACCACACTCCATTGCTATGCAACGGATTAGTATCATTCGCGGATCAGGAACAGTTTTGCCAACTGGTAAAGAAAGTTGTTCATTCATTCTAAAAAATATAAACGCAACACACGGTAGCAGTGATTCTGGACATATAATTTGTTTATTTTGCTTTTGTGCTTTTGCTATTTGGTGGACATCGATTCAAGATTCAGAAGATTAAATCAAATTACTTTCCAAGTGCGGCCTGAACAGGCATAATTTTGAATAACACACCGGTACATGAAATGGATTTAATATTGGTTTATGTTTCACTTCTAGTCAAGCAGATCAAAATGCAGGCTCTTGGATTAAATTTTGATTAACTTTTGTAATTTTAGATACGTCGAGAATATTTTAATTGGTGCTTTCAATGATATGAATGATTAATTTTGTTATCCGTTTAGTTTTAAGTGAAATATTTCATTTCCAACGAGCGTTTTTCAATCCTTGCTTTAGCTTGATCTCATTTTGTATACGATTGACTTTCATTATAATCTAAAATTGCAACAATTATTTGTAACAGAAGAATTACGCTCATAGGAACTAATAAGAAACGGAAGCAAACAGCCACCACGCGCATCTATAGCCAACAAAGGCATCAGGCAGTAAAAATACATCTAGTGTTAACAATCATTATATTTCACACCTGCATTAAATATAGTTTCTTCTTTATCTACTATCTAATATTTGAAGAGTGAAAGACATTCCATTAAATACAGCTATATTGACGTACGTAAGTTGTTCGTGTTTAGCACATTAAGAACGCTCTTTAGATGAGGGATAGTTGTAAAAACCGAGGTAAGGTATGTCAACGCTTCATATATTATTAAGGTACATACTTTTCACTCAGTGATGAAATTTAAATCGAAGAAGGAAATCGAAAGACACATGTAGATGTTGTAAAAATACACCTTAACACTACCAAGCTACTGGTGGCAGTACATATATAGTTATTCTAACAGTAAAACAATTACCCTTTCAATTGCCCTCACATTTAATAGTCTTGTATCTAACTAAGCCCAAACATTGTCAATATGCAACAAGTTTATCCTAAATTGATTTTAACTTTGGTTCTTAAGCACATACTCCATTTGACTTTCATTGGAAAAATAAGTTTGCAGCGGTATTCAGGGAATGGCAATGGTTGTTCGGTAAATCTACATCGACTGTTCCGGATGGAGACCTAATTGAACTTGGGAACTATCAGTCCCTGCATCATGTCGAAGCTGTTACCGTCCGGATGCACGGACACGGTATCGCCGGACGGTTGTTTCTTGACTAACAAAAAGCCGTACTCGTCGATGCCTATGATTGTGCCCTGCAACGACTCACCTTCCGATCCGATCATGCTAATTTCCGCATCCTGATGCAACCAATGCCGATAGTATTCCTGCTGCAGCACTTCGATTCCCTCACACTGCACTCGGTCGTACAATTCTTCCAGCTTGTTAAAGATAAGGGCAAACGTTTTTTCATACGAAAGCAATGGAAGCGTGGTAGAGTGTTTGTTATTGTACTGTGTGATAACATCGTTTAAGCAGAGTGTTGGTTTGCTGTTGTTTAAATTCAGCCCAACGCCAACATTCACAATCGCAACAGTTGCGTCGACCTGCGTGTTGAAGATGCTTCCGCCAAGTTTTGATGCACCGTACGCGTAGATATCGTTAGGCCACTTTAACCCTACATCTAGTTTCTGAAAGTGGAAAGAAAAACAATATTAAAATTATCAATTTCCGTTCGCGAACAATTTAATTTTTTTATTCAATATCTATCCCGTATGAAACGCGTATAACTGTTATACTCCAACACTTTACAACTCTTCGACTCGCAGTGCTATAAACCAACGCCACAAAATTACCCCGTGACAGCTGTTTGACGTACAGAACCAGTTTGACAGCGAAAAAATTCATTGATTTTTTCGGAAACCAAAAGTGTCCCCAGGAACGAACAAACGACGACGACGCAAACAAATTCTCGAAAAGGTTCCATTTCCACGGCCGACAGCGGATAAGGGTCGCTGCCAGAATCTCCCGAACGCCCATCATCCGTTTGCATCGTGTTGTGCGTCGAACAAGGGTTCGTTCCTTCGTTCCCGTGGCCGGTGAAGACAGAGGCCAAGGCGCAACTTGCACCACACACTTTGGGGCTGATTGTGAACACTCGGTCGTGTTTGTGTGTGCACACTGCAGGTTTTCACATTTTCGTATCGATTCCTTACGTTCAGCAACTGTTTCCATAACGTGTCCCTTCATTGGGCCCCAAATGCTCGTGAACGATGATCGAAAAGTTGCCATTTAGGACGACCTTTCTAGTTGAGACACGAAACGCAACGATGAGTGTGCTGAAGAGATGAAGTGTTTTCCCGGTAGCGATAATAGCCAAGAGCGACCTGCACAGGTTGTTGCAGTCGGTGAAAACAGGGGACGGCAAACGGTACGAATGTCCAGTGTGTTGGCGCTGGATCCGCGCGGACGACGATTGCATTTCACTGGACGAATTTGGTCGCCCGGGCGGCCGGGGCAAGGTTTCGCTTCGACCGCAGCAACCCGCTGACGGCGATGATGATGGCCAACAATAATTCCGGTGAAGTGAAGGCAGCACCAGGCGGCACCGCCAGCGACGGTGCCGGCGACGACGGGGGTGACAGTGCCAGTGCCGGGGGGGACAACAGTGAGGTGAATATCCGCCGCGGGCTGGATGTGATACAGAGCATGATCGATATATCGGCGGATCGGCTCGAGGGCTTGCGGACACAGTGCGCCACGAGCGCCGAGTTGACGCAGCAGGAAATCCGAACGCTCGAAACGAAGTTGGTGAAGCTATTTTCCGATCTTCTGATTACGAAATCGAAGCTTCCGGAGCGGCTGCCCGCTCGGGGTCTCCCCGCAACCGGAAACGAACTCAAGCAATGGCTCAGAGTTGTAGGTAAGTGCCATTTTCTTCGCAAAGAAGGAAGCTAAGATCGATAGCTAAAGTAAAAAACATACGATAAATAATCTTTTCTTTTTTGTTCTGCCGCCACACAGGTCTGAGCTGTGCATCACTTAATGCTGTGATACAACAGGTCACTACGCTGGAAGGACTGCTCGAGAAGGACGAGAAGGAGCTGCGGACAATCATGGGCAATAACGTGTACGTCCGGGAGGAGGAAATCAAGCGGCTGACGCGCGCCTGTGGCAACCTGCGACGGTGCCGCAAACATCTCGAACTTCCCGCAACTGACGGTGGTGGCCGCAAGGGCACGGAACCGCTCGATCTCTTTTGGGATTCCTGGGACCGTCAGCCTGCGTGCCATCGAACGTCACCTCGCGTCAACCGGTCCTTGGGTGGGGGTAAAGCGATCACCAAGCACGGTGCGGTCGCCTCCGGAAGCTATCATAATCAGCGCCACAATAACGGCCCAACAAGTGGAATCGGTGCAGATTCACATCAAGCGACACCTGGTACGATCACGACATCCAATACCAGTCCCCAGACGGAGGAAGGCATGCCGCCGACAGTCCAGCACGATGGCACATTGTTGAATCCCCAGCATGCCATCTCGCCGGATGAAGCTTCCACCAGCGGTTGCACTCCTTCCCCATCGCCACCGAACTCGCCCTCGAACGTGCTGCTGCACAACAAGCAGAACCGTCGAGGCTTTCCCACGACACCTCCACCAAGGAAGAAACACCAAACGGCGCTTCTGTCCTATGCATCCACTTCCTCCTGCTCCCCGGCAACGGTGGCAGTATCATCGTCCACCGTATCCACTATGGCGGGCACGAACAACACCACCATGACGACAAGTTCTGGTTCTTGCTCGGCTGCGGAAGCTAGCACTGCGCTAACAAAATCGAAATCCCATGAATCACAATTTGGAAGCCAGCAGGCCAATGTAGGAGGTGGTGGTGGGAGTGGTGTTACCAGTGGAACCACTAACAACAACAACAGCCATGCTAATAACAACAATAGCATTAACCACATCAACAACAACATTCCATCGACGGTGGTTTCGCTTGGCGAGGGTTCGCTAACAACTACCACCAGCGCGGGCATGCTGGCCAGTGGCACCAGCAATGGCTCGGGAGGAACATTCGTATCCCAGCAACAGCAACGGTTGATGGGAAATGGAAGTGCGAACCGTATGGGCACATTTCCCCGCAGTCGACTACACACCGAACCAACCATCACGGGGAGTGGTGGTGGCGTTGGCGGTGGTGGTGGTGGTGGAGGTGGAAACAGCAATATCCTCACCACGAGCGGTGAACATCACCATCATCACCATCAGCAACATCATCATCAGCAAACGCAGTACCATCATCATTATCACCATCACCTGCAGCAGCAGCAAGGCGGAGGAGGAGCGCCTGGTACCGGGATGTCACCGGAGGCTGGTGGCGAGTACGGTGATCCAGGCGTACCGCCACATCCGACCGGTGGCGTAGGCGTGATGATAACGTCAGCCACTACATCTGCCGTACCGCCAAAGTCACCCTGCACGCCAATCATCACGCGCGGTATGGGCCACATGATACAGCATCGGTTTACGAAGAAATTCAAAGTCACCAAGAGCACCTGCGATTTGTGCAACAAGCAGATGTTCTTCGGCTTCAAATGTACCGAGTGTAAGTACCGGTGCCACAAGGACTGCAAGTCCAATGTGCCACCATCGTGTGGTCTGCCGCCGGAGTTTGTGGACGAATTCAAAAAATCGCTTCAATCGGACACGCTTCTGCCGACGAGCGTTTCACCAAACATTGGCCGCAGTGGTGGATCAGCTGGCGGAGGCATCATGTATGGCGGTGTTCGAGGTGACGGTAGCAAATCGGGAATGGTTCGAGGACCGATGCACGCTATACACGCGTGTGGTGGCGGTCCAGATAGCAGTTCGGCCGGATCTAGCTGCAATAGTTCTTCGCCCTCCAGTCCGGCTCTGCTCTCATTACCACCGCAGACACCCGCCACATCCAAGTATTCGCAATTTAACTTCCCGGAGGTGTCGAGCGGCACAGGCACCGGTTCCATGATGATGATGAACTACTCGTCCTCGAGCACCGGTGGAACGATGGCAATGAGTGGTGGAAGCGATCGGAGCGGTGGCATTACGATCGAAACACATCCAATTGGTGGTCCTGGTAGCGGCCAGTGTGGGCTTGGTGGAAGTCTCGGCAGTAGCGGAATTTACACGATGGACACAAGCGTCGAAATACCGAAACTCCAGTTCTCCGACATTCCCGATCATAACGTACCCGGAGGTGGAGAAGATAAAACTGGTTCCGCCAGTGCGACGAGCACCGACTCATCCTCCGATCGCACCCCGATACGGCTTGATTCGACCGAAGAGCGTGACCACGAAAGCAGCTGGCCACGACAAAACTCACTATCACTGAAGGAGTGGGACATTCCGTACGATGATCTGCATCTGAAGGAAAAAATCGGCAACGGACGATTCGGAACGGTGCATCGGGCGCTTTGGCATGGTGATGTGGCCGTGAAGTTGCTGAAGGAAGATTACGTGGCCGACGAACGGACGCTGGAAGCGTTCAAACTCGAGGTCGCTACGTTCAAGAAGACTCGCCACGAAAATGTGGTGCTGTTCATGGGCGCCTGCATGAAGCCGCCGCGACTCGCGATCGTAACGTCGCTCTGTAAGGGCAACACGCTCTTCACACACATCCATCTGCGTAAGGATAAGTTCAACCTGAACCGCACCACGCTCGTGGCGCAACAGATCTCGCAAGGCATGGGCTATCTGCACGCACGTGGCATCGTCCATAAGGACCTGAAGACGAAAAACATCTTTCTGGAGAACGGGAAGGTGATTATTACTGACTTTGGTCTGTTCAGTGCCACCAAGTTGCTATACTGCGATCTCGGACTGGGCATTCCGGGCGGTTGGCTGTGCTATCTGGCGCCGGAACTGATGCGCAACTTAACACCGTACCGCCCAGTGGAGGGTGATCTGCCGTTCTCGAAAGCTTCAGACATCTACGCCTTCGGTACGGTTTGGTATGAGCTACTGTGCGGTGAGTTCCCGTTCAAATCGCAACCGGCCGAATCGATCATCTGGCAGGTGGGTCGCGGAATGAAGCAAACGCTCGCCAATCTGCAAGCATCGCGGGACGTCAAGGACATACTGATCCAGTGCTGGAGCTACCATTCTGACGATAGGCCCGACTTTGCCAAATTGCTGACGCAGCTGGAACGACTGCCGAAGAAAAGGCTAGCCCGATCACCGTCGCATCCAGTGCAGTTGTCCCGTTCGGCGGAATCGGTGTTCTAGACATGAGGGGGTTCCCATTGGTATCCGGGAATTCACTCAATGTCGTCCGGCCAAGGACACACAGTTACTATTTCAGTATGATCTTCAACAAAGCAACACCTAAACCCCACAACACATTGCCCCGTACTGGTTCGAGGCTTCATTTGATTTGATTATGTATCAAATGTTACGATGAAGAACACCGGAAACGGACGCTTTGAATGTGTCGAGATTATTATACAGACAACACTAAATAAATATAGGGACGCGCGAGAGAGTGTATTAAGGATAAGCAAGACGGCTGAGTGTCAGTGCAGTGTTACGGTAGGAAACTCGCAATGGATCGATAGTGGAAATTAAGGAAGCAAAGAAGAGAAACAAAACAACCGAAGACAAGTCGATGAAAGTGTGACTATGTTAGGAAAAAGGGATAAAAAGTACGTGAAAAGGACAACATAAGAACAAATTAATCACATCATTGGATCAGAGTTGTAATCTAAAATAGCTTCAAAGTTGAATAAAGTGTGACAAAAATACTACGAAACAATGAAACACATTGAATTTCAATTGAACAAAGTGGAGCCGCCGAAGATGACAGCAGCAGCAGATAAACTTTCACAACGCTGGAAGCTGAACATTACTCGGTTATCAAACTTTGAGCGAAATTACCAATGAGCAAACGTCAACTCGGATCATTCCTGGTTAAAAATATCTCAACCCAAGGAAAGCAATTACCCTCCACAGATGAACAAAGGAGAAGTAAGGGGAAGTTGAAACATCGAATGCAACGGTAGGTGAACTTTGGCTCTTTCTTTCCTCCGTAGTATAAACGTTAAAGCAATAAACACTTACCTCATAACCGGGAAGTGATAAAACAGCTGATACTACCGAAACGGCCACAAGATGCTGCACTATCGGCAACCGTTGACCAAGCATGCTGTTCATTGGGATGTGTAGCTGCAGAGAAAACATGGCACAACCAGGAGGACTTAGCCACTGCAAGACGGGAGAGGGCATAACGAAAAAAAGTTACAGTAAGGCGTAACGTTTTGTGCTTTGTACCTCTTACCTGGTTATTATTTCGACCCTTTCCCTTCGTTTGATAGCGTGCAATCACCATGAAACCGTGGGCCAAAGTCAAGTTGGACACGATCTGCATGGAACTGGTCATGATTGGTGCGTAAATTCCAATACGGCCAATCTTGTGCGTTGTTAAATTCTATCATATTACAAATTAGACACGATTAGAATCAACAATAACCGGTGGCAATAAGTACTACGAATACCTCAAAGTACTCCACGGTGGAAAAATCTTCGGGACAGTGAAATATCATCACTGGGAGATGTGAATCGGATGCTGGAACAGGTGTGCTATCTCCTTTGCCACAAAACTGCAGCGTAAGTTCCGTTGTTTGAATTACATTTGGACGGCTCATGGTACTTTGCAGCAATTCAAGCATCGCTACTTTTGCCTTAAAACGATAAGGATGGAAACACTCATCATTTGACCACTTTTATAAACATCTTCTGCTCTTACCTCATGTTTTCCAAGGAAGTAGGAATTTTTGTAGACGATCGTCTCGTTCGAACCCCCCTTTTGCTCATGCAGCTTTAGCCCAATCCGACTTCCCAAAAGGTCGCTTAATATTTCGTATCGCAATTGGTTTGAATTTTGCAGTGAATTGTCCGCACCATCGATGTTGGATTGGAATTGGGAAGGGTCCAGCTCAAGATGTATCTAAGAAGAGTACAGATCACAGAATAGTTATGGCAATGCTGCTTATTCTTCTATCCATCTCAACATACCTGAGAAAAAATGGCTCTACCGCCCGTTTTCCTGTTGTGCGCCTCCAGAATGCTGGGTGTATTCCATGTTTCCTCCTGAGCCAAAATCTCCACTGCAAGTGAATGCGGCTTTCCTTTGCGATCGGTAACATCCACATACCTTTAAAAGAATTTGTACAACTCATTCTACAAGCCCATCATTCGCATTTCCCGTTCCCAGATGCTCACGATATTGGCAGCAAGGTGGATGTTTCTTCCGATTCTAGCGAAAACTGCTTCTTGGCCGGGGACAGCTGATAACAGAAAATGTGATGCAGCATCTTAATTTGTTTCCATTTGCGATACGAAAAGCTAACCAATTCACGTTCACGGATCTGAAAAGCAAAGCGGATTACCATCCTCTCCAAACATAATGAACCCACCGTGCTTCTGGACTTACTTCTGCTGTTTTTGAATCGGGCAGTATAATGTCGAGCATATCCGAGCACAAGCTAAAAACAAGCCCTCCATGCAGGAAGTAATCCAGCAAAATCTTCCGCACTTCCGTATCAAGTGATCCGGCAACAATGATCAGTACCGTGCTTTGCTGCCAGCTGCTTGCTATTGCTTGCCCCGTTGTAATCGGATAGATGGTGTACGTGTTCGGTTCTAGCAGGTTGTTTAAGGTTGCAATGACGTATTCCATCGTTGAACTGCTATCGGAATGAACTAGAATATTCGGTGGTTTCGAGACAACGCCTGCTTGACCGGTTCCCAGCCTTAACCGGCTAGATGGGAATGAACTTTTACGCAATGAGCGTACTGACTTCGATGTTGGTATTACGGTCGCTTCGTGCTTTGCCGTCACCGGACTTGGTAATGGTGATGGATTCGTTTTGGCTTTAAGTGGTTCATCGTGATGTTTTGCCGTTCCGTTAGAACTTATTACTACAGTCGCTTGCGGTGGTTCAATAGTTGTCGGTGTCGGTGTGTCTTTAATATCAAATGCATCTAGCAACGGTGGAGCAGCCACATCTGGTTGTTCTTCTTCATCATTGTGCATCATCCTAGCAATAGTTGTACCACCTATTGACGAATCTTTGTCAGTGTGCTTTTCCACCAATTCTTCCGTTGTGCTTCTAGATATAGTAGCATCTTCAGGGTCTTCCATGGTGTAGCCAGTATGGCCGTGACCATTTACAGGAGTTAAACCATCAGTAAGGTCCAACTGGGACCGGTTGCGGGAATTGCTTCCGCTCGAGAGTAAATCAGCACGACTTTGGCTGGAAAGTACAGTGCCATCTATCGTTTCCAAAGAAATCTAAACGAGAAAAGCATAATGGTTCTGTACATCTCATATTGTAAGTAAATACCTTTTTCTCCTACCTTAATGTCATTAGAAGAAATTATATCCGGTTGTACTCCAACAGTGGGGTAGCTCATGGGACGACATTCGGTATCCAGCCGCTCAAGCTCAAGAAGATCCGTAAGCCAAGCATCCGTTCGAAGACTTTTTTCACTAGACTTCAGTAACAATCCGCCTGAGGTATTACACTCTTCGAAAGACATCTGCTCGCCCGACGTTTCAACACCTGCAGAGTAACGCAAAACAATCAGATTGTTCTGCCCATTCGATTAACAGCGTTTCTGTCATACGTACTCTCTAATTGGACCAGTTTCAATCGTCCACAATCGACATCAAATCGCCCACTTCCAAACGTTGCTACAATCAGCTGAAACAATCTTGTTGCATCGGTTTCAAGCAAAACTTCCATGCTTCGACCGTTGCGATTTCTCCATGCTAAAAACCGCCCAAATTGACTCAACATCACGGTGGAGTCTTCTTGTCGTTCTGGTTGCGTTGGAGAAACCGCTCCTTCCAGTGTCACGATCAGTTCAACGAGTTCGTCGCTCGGATTGCCGACCTGACATTCAAGCTGTGTCTTTAGTTGCTCCGGAACGCTAAACCAATCGGACAATATTATCCGTCGTACTGGATACACAAGACAACCTCGCTGATCGGGTAAATACCAGATACAGGAGGACAGGTTAGCCGCACATGATGCATCGGGAGAATTGAGTTCCGCCGTCGAATCACCTACACGTGGGGAAGAATCGCACAAAACATAATCAATGATCTTGATCGGACACTCGCCAACTATCGACACCAACACAGCACACACCATTAGATGTAGTGTAAAAGCTGACAGCGTAGCGATCGGTCAGTATTTGTTTGATGCTATTTCTTATTGATCTAAATCTTAACGAGGTACGAATGGTAATAGCGAAGTACATAAGTGTAAACAGCATAATGCACGCAAGTATGGGCCGACGAAAGGGTCAAAGCGAAAACTTTTGGAGACAACGGGAAAGATGAATGATGTTACGGACTAGATCGGATTAGATGCGGTTAATTATTAAGCACCACAGCAATACATGCGAAAGGAACGCTCTATAGTAGGCTATGATTAGTTGTCGTAATTACTCGTTGGGATGGAAAGGAGCGAAATTCTAGATATCACACACTGCGTTTTCCCCGTTCGATCCGTTCACGCAATAGCAAACCGATGACGAGATAAGATTGTTTACATTTTTGTTCACTGTCACAACATATGGCCCATAGTCTTTTTCATTCCACCACTTCCAGTGTAAACCTGTCAGAACGTGGAGAACGTCGTTGGAGGGTCTATTTTGGAGTGATTGAAAAGCATTGATCGAAATTTAACGATCGTTACAACATCTTAACCTGTGATGTTTTCTATAAATGAATTTACACCTAGTTGGAAAATCAAGAGCTGCGTAAGAGAATACGGATTGAATTAGATTTGAAACTGGTCCAGTAGTGTGATTACCGGCGTTGCTAACTCATACGCCATCAGCCCACACTTATATTTCTTTCTGTTTTTCTCGAAAAATATACACCCACAAAAATGCAAACCATCGTACACACGCCATTAATTTCACAGTTATTATATTTTCACTTTTTTATTGAAACGAACAAATACCTAGAATCATACATAATCGATAATAAACATCGTAATCAATATAGTAAGTAATAATCGTAGAATTCAAGTTCTTCGTACAAATATAATTGGATTAGTAGTTGAAAGGCCGGGGTGTGGGTTGGGTATGGAGCGGAGGAGGAAGGCGGGGGTATAATAAATTATTCTTTCTTCCTTGTTTTGTTTACCCTTTGCTTTGCTGCCTTACTTAAACGCAACTAAACTTTACACCGTCTTCACTAGAGAAACAGTTTTGGCAATGAAGTCGATACTTTCTAACGCGTACATCTATACCATTGGTGCCGTCCCCGAGCTTAACGTGACAAACGCAACACTTGAAACATTCGATGTGGTAGAACAATCCCAGGCTTTCGATGGCCATCGCTGCACCCTTGCCTGTAACGAAAAGGCGAGAGAAAGAAAACACACATGAGACAAAACGTAAAAACCCAAACCAAACGAAGCAATTGCATAACCAAGCCAACCCGGACAGAGCACAACCAGAACGCGTGCAGGTAGGCTGATTACGGTCTACGCAACAATTCCGTACGTTTAAGTTCGGGGATTTGTTAATCAGCACGTACCCAACTCTATTCGGCAATGGGAGCATTCTTTCTTTCCACTCACGCTCAACACTTTGTCACTTGTGTTGGAATATTTTTGCTGCTGCGAAGGAATTGGAGGGAGAGGTTGCTGCTGCTGCTGCTGTTGTTGTTGATGATGATGTTGCGAATGGTGATGGTGGTGGGACGGAGGCAATGATGGGGACTGATGATGGTGATGATGTTTCATCGAGTTTATCATTGCCAGATCCGAGTCTTCGGATAAATTGCTACGGCTGAGTGGGCATAACAAAAAATATAGGGTCATTCACCTGGGTTGGGGCGTTTGCTAATTAGTGGTACCTACTCCGAATTTTCCGGGCTTCCCGCGTTCAGCTTCTGAACACGTTGAGTAATTGCATCGATGACAAACTTTGGCAAGGGCCGTTTGGCGTTGGTCGTGTTGCTCTTTTGATGCTGTTCGATGCGTCTTTGTTCTGCCTCCTGCACCAGCCAATGCTGCCCATACGGTGTGCTATTTGGCCCAGCGCCTCCCTGACCACGATTCACCACCATCGTCTGTTGCTGTGTAATTTGTTTACTATCTGCACAAACGCAACGAAGCGCTTTATTAATCATTGCATTCTGTGTGTGTGTGTGATAAACCCCGCATAATCTTACCTTTGGGATGTTGCTCAAACATATTGTTGGACATTCGTTGTCCACCGCCAGCCGCATGATACCGGACAATGCCCGGTGGGAGTGAGGCACGATCTGGCATACCATTTATCGTCGGTCGTGGCGCTATTGCGGGACGCTTGTCCAAAAATGCCCCCTGTACGGGTCGGTGATCTACTACCGGTGGCCAACAGGTCGAACCATCAAAGCTGGTAGCCGAATTGGCCGAATATTCCTCCCCGTACGAGGACAACGAAGATGGATGGGAAGATGATGCTGCAACATTCGAAAGATTTGGCATGGATTCGCGGTGCAACGAGCCCATCTCGTACCCGGTGTTTGCATCATCTAGAAAGGGAGTTTCGTACGATGCGTACGAATTAACGTTCTGCAGCGATCGACTATCGATCGCCGGCATGGAAGCCCGGTGATGCAGATGATGCAGGTTGTGATGGTGTGGTTGGTGGGACAGGTGATGCGAGTAATAGTACGGTTGTTGCTGCTGCTGCTGCTGTTGCTGCTGTTGCGGTGTACGTTGCTGAGATTGCTGCTGTAGTTGATTCGAGTGCGGTGAAGGTTGATGCGACGGCTCGGTCATTCGTGATGTATCTGCTTTCGTTAGTTTCTCGTACAAGAGTTGCTTCTCTCTTCGCCGCTGCAGTTCCTCCTGTTCTATCTGCAGAAGCTCCCTTTCTACACTTACTATTTCCTAGTATGCAATAGAAAACACAGTGCCCATGAACGTTATTATATATAAGCGGTATTGCAGGGTGTCTCACACAGTGTTGGCAGTAGTGGACAGAAAGCTCGTTTGAAAAATCGCGAAAATTGTCCAACCACCACCTGGCCGATTTCAGTTTCAAATAGTTCTAAACCACGAAAAATTCTAAACGATTCAAACGTTATTGGTAATAAATCATCGGTGTACCACTATGTCATACAACCCCGTATAGCACAACATTTGGCCCTTACCTCATGCTCGCCAGCATCATACAGCTGATGATGGTGTTGTGATGGTAGCGTCTCGATCCGATTACTGTACACCATCATTTCCTGCTGATCTTTGTCCCTTTCCTGCTCTTTCTCTTGTTCGTGTTGCTTTAGCTGTTGCTGATGTTGTACTTGCTGTACTACCTCGTAGCTCTCCAGACTTCTCCACTGCTCATCGGACAAATGCCGGTGGTGGCCATTATCGATAACATTCTGCTCGTAGGCATTCGATGAGTGTACGTCGTCATGAGTATTGCCGTTGCCATTCGTTTGCCTCATGGTTAACGGTGTATCTTTCCGCATCCAGTCCGTTATTACTGCTCCGGCCGTTAATGATTGCATCTCCACCTCGGTCTCCTCATCAACGGGCGGTGGTGGAGGCTTTTCTTTTGGTGGGGTTAGTGCTGATTTCGGCAGAGCCATCAGTACGATCTCTTCGTTGCTCAGTACCTCATTCGTGGGGACATAATCGGACGCTAATGGGACCACGCTTAGCGGCACTATTTCTGCATCCTGTGGGACAGAAGCTGATGATTCCACCGTGCCCGACTCGTTCAGTTCACTGTCCATCTCTTCAAACGCCACATCGAGGGCATTGTCGAGGAGCTGATGGAGAGACACAATCAGAAAAAAAAACACATGACATCTTCATAACTGTACGGTGCCAAAGAGGTTACATGTTTCGGCACTGTGCCTAAAACATCACGCTCTTACTCATCCTTATATTGCATCATAACTATCCATTGTATCCTGCGGACATCCCTCAAATCCTTTCCTATTTCTATCCTCATACCTGCGCCAAACGATCACGCAAGATCGTAACACTCGGGACATAAAATTTGCTGTACGCGAGGACTTGATGGTGGGGGCATTCAAACGGGTGAAAAATGCTGGGTTTTGCGCGCAGGAAAGTAGAAGGCGTAGGCTTACACTACACAACGACTTGTTGCACTTTGCACATTGCAACCAGCGTTGAGTGGGTTGACAGTGTACATGTGGTTTAGACAGACGCTGCCCGTGCCGCTTCCTTTAAAATAGTGTTGAAAATGCGAAACAGAGCCGATTGATAACCTTGAACGGTCAGGAGTAACGTTAGCCAAGCCAAGTTCAACTCGAAACGATAATGTTATTAAAACACGCTATGAATGAGGGATGGCGCCAAAATGATATTTTTAAACATCATGCGTTGCCAGCAGCGGCAATGGAATGTGAACACTACACCGCCTCGTCCACGAACATGGGAAATGTCACGATGAGTCAATCATGATGCACAGGCACACGATATTACCACATCGTCGTAATGAGATATTAACGACAGTAAATAAAATAAAACCAACTTCTTGGCACACGGATGGAATGCGCCAAAAACATAAATCACTCGTACGCGCAAACCATGCAAAGGAAAAGGAAATTAACAAACACTAAAACATTCTCATAACGTAAGCCAACAAAAAAAAATGCTTTCCCGCGTTCATTCTAAATGGAACTCGATGACAAGTTGCCAAAAATTGCCAGACTAAATTGTAGAGCAAAAACTAAGTCGCATTCCTTCATAAAAAGCACGCAAAACCTAATTCGCATTACTCATAACAGCGAGAAAAAACGCAAAAAACATGCATTGAAAACGTGCACATGCACTTGGGCAGAAAGACGCACAAACGTACATACCTGTCCATTGCTGCAATCGGTGTCGGAAAATTCACTCGCCGAATCGAGCGTCGTCGAACGGACGGGACTCTTGCCTGGTGCGTCATCCGGAAGCAGTAATAGCGACGGATCATTTTCGTCCGCCTGTGACACGACCGAGCTGCGTGACAGATCCGTCGTCGACTGGATGCCGCTGTCCTCGCAGTAATCGGGCCCACCATTTCGCTTCAGCTGATTGAGGGCCAGCTCAAACCGTCCCGTGCTGCCATTAATAAAGCCAACGTTGGATTCCGAGCGACTCTTTACTACCGTGCTGCTGCTGCGACTGCGTCCGCCCACGTGCTGCTGCTCGTGTTCTTCCGCTATCATTTCATTCGATTGATACCGCTCAAATATAGCCCGTCGCTCCCGGATGCTGCCAGCAGCGAACCATTCGGAGGAGGCAGCCGAACCGGGTTCCTCGCTAGGGGACGATGTATCTTCGCCCAGCAAGCGTTCCTGTTGCGTGGGCGCAACGTGCTGGGGTTTCGTTAGGGCGGTTGGCTGGTCGGCGGCCGCCACCGTCGTGTGGGCCATTTGTTGAAACTGTTCGAACAACCTTCGCCGCTCTATCACGTTTACCTTTGGACTTGCTTCCTGACTTTGTTCCTGCTGCTCGCTGTTGCCCATTTTAGCCATTCTACTCTCTAACGGTTCCACCGACACCAAGGTGGGCCTTTCGTCTCGTTTCACCTCCAGGGTGGAAAGCTTCTGAGTAATGCACTCCAACGGTGCCTCCTGTACATGGTGCTGCTGTTGCTGCACGTCACTATCGTCGCAAGCGCTATTGCTTTCATAATTATCGTTACTATTGCTTTCAATTGAGCTAACTACGGACGAACTCGTCGTGTTGGTCGTCGTCATAATGCTACCGCTTAACACCGGCGCCCTGCTCTGGGTCATTTGCGGAAATTTGGACTTGTAGTTTTCGATCGCGAGCGAAAACTCATTCATTTCTGGAGCTTCTCGCGTGTCGTCCGGATCCGGTGTTTTTGATTCTCCGTCAGTTACCTTGGAAGAGCAGCAGCTGCTGGTGTCGTCTGTTCCACGATCGTCCGTCGATTCGTCCTATTTTAGACAACAAAAAATGGGAAATATTGGGCAAAATATAACATAAACACATTCGACGGAAAGCCTCGTTGACCATACCTTGTACTGATGTTTCGTCGAATCTCTGGGATCCTGCAGATCATCACTAAAGCTGCCACCCTCGTCATCGTCCTCGTTCTCCGGTAGAATAAAGCGTCTCTTCGATCCACTGCGTAACATTTCAATTGAAAGATAATACAATATGATCACGATCATCACGCACCTCTCTCGCAGTACACCCGTAACCTACCTGTTTTCCAACATTTCCGAAAACGTTTTCGACTTTTTACGTCCCCGGCATACCTCCTCCTGTTCGATCTTCTTCGCCTCGGTGATCTTGTCGATAATGTGCTCCACCCGTTTCCTGCGCGATGACTTCCAATTGTCCAAATTGCACTGCCATTCCTCGGCGTCCTCCACCTCCCGATGCGTCTTCACCTCCAGCTTCCGCTCGGTCGACGGCTTTGCCTTGTTCGGATCGTACAGTTTGGCCGGCTTAATCTGTACGAACTGCAGCGGATCGTAGGCCGGTTTGGGCGGTGCAGCACGCGTCACCCGGCTCTTTTTGATGAACTCATCTGTTTCAATGTGGTTGTTGTTGCTGTTTGTGGTGGTGGTGGTTGTGATGCTGCCGTTGTTCGATGATGCTGCCGCCATCTGCGAATAGTGTTGTGCAAGCGTCCGGACGCGATCCGGATGGGCCCCCAAAATTAGATTCGGTTTTGTTTTCCCTTCTATTTCCGGTCGTATTTTTAAAATACAAGTTCTCTTGACTGATGTGAAGTTTTTTTTTTGCGCTGTCCTACAACCAAAACCATATGTTTGCTAACGCTATCTTAATGTGTGTTTTTTTTTTCGGAATGGATAATACTGACTTTAGCCCACATTAGCTAGAAGCGCACAACAGGGTGACGTTGCGTAACTTGGGTGCGTTGAAAACTTGCTAAATGCGTATCTACGTAAGGTGACGAGATTTCAGGCCTTTTTTTGCCTCACTATCCCTTTAATGGTAGTGTAACTTTCGCCTACGTTGCAGTTTACCGAGCACAGCGTTACACACACAGTAGGCTACGGGCAAGTGAAAAACAATTACTGCCCGCCCGTGTGTTCGTTGTTATCATCTGTTGCGGTATCCGATCTAGTGTGCTGCAATGACCGCGAATGGTACACAAGCTCGAGTTGTTCGCTGTAGTTGACATTAAATGATCAAAAATCGAGTACCGCTTGTGTGCGCGCCCTATGAAAACGATAGGAATGAGGGACATTTTCCGCCCCAAAACAACAACCCTCGTTCGGGGGAGGAGGCGAGAATCGAACAATGGCACAAATGGGGAAACATCATTCGCTCATTAGTCAATTGCTGTCTTTAGAAACCCGTCCGTCTCTACCGTTCATGCCTGTCCCAGCGAGCAATAAGGAATGTTTTACAACCCAAATCGGTCATACTCTCAAACCCTGGGAAATGGGAAGGTGAGGCTTCGGACAGAAGAGTGTCACTTCAGATCCAAGCGCCACACATAAAAACTCCATCAAACGTTTGTTTGGTTTTTTTTCTCCCCTTCCCTATGTTTTGCTTCTTGTTGTTCTTTTTCTTATGCTGCTTTCCACGTCCCAGCAAACAGATGGATGCTAAAATGAGACGAACGCTGGACAAGGTTGGTTCGTACGAATGGAAAGGGTGAAAAGTACCGTTAGTCTAAGCAGGCAGCGGCCAGTAGCGCAATCTCTAAACACTCTTCTCTATGCGCTGAAGAACGACGTAACGGACCGTGTAGTGAATTTAAGCAAAGCCACACATAAACACACTACATTGCCGATTGGTAGCACTTCACAACTGAACCGGTGATAGATGCGGTGTGTTTCACGGCACGATTCACGAAACTCCACACCGGGAAATTCCGATGGGAAAAATTGTTCCACTATATTCACTCCCACGAGTGTGACACGACGGCATTCGATTGTCGCGCACGCAGAACTCACGCTTCCCGATCGCGGCTACGGATGCGTGCGCGCGCGCGCCCGTGTTCGACCGATCTGCTCGAACTCCCCTATCTTTTCTCGAACTGTCCGTCCATCTGTCCATCGATCGCAGCCACAGGTTCGACTCGGGTTTCCTTTCGTTCGAGAGTGACAACAACGCGGCGCAACGCCAGCCAACGGTCCCTCCGAGCGGTTGTCGGTGTGTACGCGCGCGCGCGAGTGAACAAGGCAGGCCCTGAGAGAAAACCTACTTTGATCCCATTCCAATCTCCGTTGCGTTTCTCACCCCTCGCCCGCGCACCCCATTAACACTTCCCCCAAAGCACTTGCTTGCTTGCTCGTTTGTTGCTGCTGCTTCCACAACCTGTCGTCGTCGTCGTCGTCGTCGTTCCTCTAATTCATCATGCTACCCTTACTTCCCTATCTGTGTCGTTAGGAGTTTCGACCAGCGGGTGCGAGATGGAAACTGTTTAGGCGCAAGGCGAAGAAAACATGCGAACGAGCGAGACGGCACACGGAGGGAAACTAATCCGACTCTAACGTTCGCTTGTCCATCCCCAATTGCATCTACGCGCTCCGTCCGTAACACACCTTCTACTAACTATCTCCCGTTGTGTGTATGTGTGCGTGCGTTTGTGTGCTTATCCGTCGATCCACCTGTTTCAGCCCGCCTTTGCAAAAATCATATTTACATGGTCACGGGCTTACTGTAGATTACCGTAGATTATCTCGCGAGCGCGCGTGTGTAGATGGAAAAACATTGCCACCCCAAAGGGTGGCCACCCAAAACACCCAATCTGCGCCTCGCATGCATATCACTCCTTGCGCGTTGCAGTTGTATGGGGGGAAAAAGAGCTATAAAATAATACCGACAACAAACATTTTATTTACATCGCGGTTATCTTGCTCCACCCTGCCCCCACAGCTCCACCAGAAGGTGGCTTGTGGTCACGAAAAGCAAACCCACGAAATGGAATAAAATTAATATGAAAAAATGCTTTCACTGCCCATACAAGCCTTCTCCCATTCCTTTACAACCACCCTTCGCCCTTTCCTGTTGTAACTTCTTGTTCCGTCTATCCTTCCTAACCACAAGGGTATGTTACTATTGTGCCTCCCCATATGATTTGTTAGTACTGAGTAGCTGTTGCGTTTATGTTGTTGTTGTTGTAGGGTGCTACCGTTGTCGGTACGCATTGGGGGAGGTGTCTCGCTGCGTTGCATTACCCTAAAAAGCAAACAAACCGTGCACACGCTTCTGCTGCTGCTGCTGCTGCGGGAGCTCCGTGCTGGTTGTGTGTGGTGTACGCACGCAGCTAGCCCACGGGGCTACGTCACAACTTTTTCGGTGCCTGTAAAATGTCGCCACTACTACACACTGAACTGCCCAAGCACCCCCCCACCCACAGGAAACACTAAATCCTAGCAACGAACGTGATGTTTTTGACCGATAACTTTATACTACTAATGCACAACTGCACAATGACGAACACCTCCGCCTCCAGCCAGAAAGTTTTTGTATAATTTTTTTGTTTACGTTCAAAGTAGCTGTCAAATAACCTGTTAATTTGACACAACAGGTGGCGCACCGGTCAAGGTAGATGACACACCGGGGAAAATGCATCACAACGTGTCGCTGTGCATCGCAGCGTGAGCAATCGAACGCAGTTCATTCTTTTCAACTTATAACTCACAAATGTTTATAAAATAAATTTCAGCAATAATTGAGCTATTGTTATCGCTATGAAAGAAATGTTCGGGCATGATCTGTACCGTCGTACACAAAGTCAGCCAGTGGTTGTCAATCGTGTATCCAAAGGTGAGAGATGATGCTTCGCTCTTCGTGGAATAATGATGAGCAGTACAACAGTGGCACACAGTTGTAGCGCTCTGCCGTTGGTTGCCGTGGAAACCAAAGGAATTTTAAAAATTTCAGTGTATAGGATTTTTCCACATGTTACAACGAACAGTTAAAATAAATTAAGTTTGAATACACATTTTTATCATGAAACATGCATCATTAGGTGTCATTTGGTATGTATGCATTTACGTATGTATATAAGCTGACAGAACCTTAATGCTTTTAAATATTGGATTGAGGTTCAGTGCGACGATGACGAAGCTTACCCGATTCGCTCTGATTCGCTTGGGGCGCAAAGTATCGGTTAACGGCAAGGATCTCGAGGTAGAAGACCTTTGTATAATCGTAACTTCTTACGAAAAGAAGAAAAAAGAAATCTGTAGGCCCATTTTTGTTGGAAGATTTGTTTGATGGTGCAGTCGTCCTGACGAAGGCTAAATCCGGAAGGTTACGATGGCTGGGGCTTGCGTTGACGATGCCGAACTCATGCCCTTGCAGGAAGGTGGTCTTCAGGAACTCGCAGGTTGTTGCCTCCAGTCTTCGAAACCTCTACGGAGCTATGCACTACTTGTTCCAGCAGGACATTGCAATTTGGTCCAAATTCTAGTATTTGAGTGTAGTTTGTGAAATCACATGTTGAAAGTGTATTCGGACTAATTGATAATTCAGTAAGTACAGCCACCTATCGGTGCGTATCGAATTTCAAATATTTTTCCTTTTTATTACTCAGTTTGTTCATACATAATCAATATAATGACTGGCTGTATATTTGTTATCGTTTTGCCGCCTCCATCTGGGTTCTTTTTTGTTCTTGTTACTCTAAGTTTCCACATCTTCTTATACATGTTAACAAATGTTTAGCATCATTGCATTTTTTTAGTAAGGGTTTTGGCATTTTAAAATGTTAATGTTACGATTTTAAACATAGACTTTTATCATCTATTCCTTTAGTTTAATGTACGTTTAGCTACTCTGTTCTGCTTGTTTTTTTTGTTTTGTTTGGCATTACTTCTTGTGCAAATGACTGAGCTTGGTTAATTTCTTTTTTGTTTTTTTGGTTTTTGGTTTTGTCGTCCCATCCGTTTGTTAACAACTAACAGTGATAAAATTACTTTCTTGTTTTCCTTTTTGGCTAGTACTGTTCTCTTTTTTTCTTGGGAGACGTTAGGCTATCAACTACTGTTATGCAGGACGATACGGTGCACCGGTTTGATCGGTTCGTCCTTAATTCTTTCGTTTCTTTGGTTCACAAAAATATATCTCAAAACTCGACACAACAACGAAAACGAAAGTGTGGCAGTTAAAGGTTAACACATGCTCGAGCGCTGCGTAAACAAATTGTCTCTTGGAGACGAAACAAGTGATATATATATGTGTGTGTGCGTTTTTGTTTGTTTGTTTGTCCTTTTTAGTTAACTCACTAGCACCTGATACAAATGCACTCGGTTCGGCGGCTATAAGTGGATGTACGACAACGGTGTACCAACAAAAAAAAAACGATGCTTAGAACGCGGTTGCGAAACATGGAAACCATAAAACTGATCGTACGCACACATACACACGCACACTCACTACTCCGCCGCGTATCCGGCGCGAATCCTTCATCAATACAGGCGGAAGAATTGTCTTGTTTTTTTTGTTTGCAGAGTGTTGTTAAAAGTGTATACTTATCTAACGAATGTAAACAATTACCTGTATTGAACAACACGCACACGGAATTGGAGTTTTCTTCGGTTAGCTTCCTTTTTTTCCTTCCCGACTCAACGATTACTTAACGGTTAGTTAAAGTGTTTGGCTACACTCATCATTAGGCGCAATTTGGAGACCGGTGGGGTGGATGGATACGGTTCCGACCCTATTCAAAGTTCCCTCCGATAATTTGTTTTTTTTTTTTTTTGTTTAAACTATCAAATGAGACACATCGGTTGCGTAAGTGGGCATATAGCGCGGCGGAGGTTTGCCGGCACTATTGTTCTTGTTCCGGTTCACGATGTACTCCTTGTCCTTCGGCCATGCCCGTTCCGGTGTGCGCGGAAGCGGCGGCAGTATTGGGTAACGGGTCGTTTTCTCGGCATTTTGGCTCGACGAAACGGACTTCGACACCGAGTTCAAACCCACGTTGTACTGCCGTTGCATCGCCAGGGAAGCACGTAATGTTTTTCGTTTCTGCAAAGCCAGCAAATCCCAGCAAAGAAAGAAGTGAATATTAGTGGAAAATTCTCTCCGAATCGTCACACCGCCATTTCCCACCGGCCTTACCTCGATTGTACCGCGCCACTTGTCCGCTGCGTGGCGTGCAATTTCCATCTTTTTCTGCTTCTTTATTTGGTGCTTTTTGTAGACCACCTCGATGATGATTAGCCCGATGCCGCCGACGATACCCGCACCAACCAGAATGAACACACCGGCCATATTCTTCAGCCCGAGCGTGTTGGGCGTTTTCTCGAACTGTTCACACTGCTGCACGTTCCCGTGGAAGATCCATTCTTTGTCGAGCGATTCCATGAAACCACTCTCGTGGAAGTCTAATATTGCTAATGTTACCGCATCCGTCCAAGGGGACGCCTTCTGCAGTCCCACACCGTAGCCGCTGCGGCCGAACAGCTCGCCCGCCGTAACGAGTTCGCAGTCTTTCGATGCTTCATACTCGAGCCGCGATGAATCCCAAATAAATGCCATAAGCTTGCTGAAATTGTTACGAACGTAAGTACCCATCGCTTGTCTAGGACATTGCAGCGTATGGCATCGCGGAGGCACTCACCCATCCTTCACATCCTGAATTGCTTGTTCGGCGGTATCGTAATTATTGGCCTCCATCGTACGGTACATGTTGGACAGCTCAACCTGCCGCCGGAAGTACATATCCACCGAGGAACCCTTCACCGTGGCACAGGTGAGATTCTCCATCGTGTTGCGCAACCTCGCATCGTTGATACCGGTCAGCTTGGTTTTGGGTCGCTCCAACACGAGGAAAGCGGCCAGGTTAGCAGTATACGAGGCGACAATAATCATGGCAAAACCGGCCCACACCATACCTGGGCGGGAAGAGAAATGCAAACTTCGTCAATCTACCAGCCGGACAATCGCTGGAGCACAAGCCCTTACCAAGCACACGAGCCGAGAAGCTTCTCGGTGTGCCTTCACCAATGCCACTGTTCAACAGTACGCCCCAAGCGAACCAGATCGCGGAGCTGAGGTTAAGTGCGTCCTCCTCCGTGCCATCATTGCTCGACAGCTTGAACCGTCCGAAGGGGGAGAAACGATCCAACAGGTACAGGACGAGTGCGACCACATGCACCGACACCATCACCAGTATCCATAGCGTGTTGCTGAACGGTTGCAGAAAGGAAACGAGCGTACTGGAACGGGACGGTTTCTTCTCCAGGATCGTAATGCCCTGGTATTTGAACGGTTTGGAAAACTCGATAAACTCCGCACGCTCGGGATTGATCGTGAGCGGTGCCACGATCAGATCGGCCCGCTCCGCAACCAGCTCTCCGATCAGGCCATTCCATTCCTTCTTCACGGTGGTACCAATGCCGGTGGTATGGTTTTTCAGCTGGTAATGGCCAAACTGACCATCGGGAGACAGTGCCAAATCGTACGTAAAGTTGATGCGTTGTGCGAGTGCCTTCAGCAGATCGATACAATATCCTTTGCAGCAATACTCTTGCTCTAAAACCCGGGGGAAAAGATGCACTTTAGTTGCTTGAATTGATTGCTCGTCCACCACCGATCAACTCACCATTGCCATTGGTGATGTTGAAATGTGGACAAACCACCTCATCATCCGCACAGTCAATCTCGTCGTCCAGCAGCTTGCGCGCGTACACGAACGGTTTCTCCTCGATCGTCAGCACCTTCAGGTGCGTCGGTATCATAATACCTTCCGGCTTCTTACCCGTATTTCCTGGCCACGTTATGCTGCTGTCGTTTATCTTGAGACGCATCTTACGCTTCTCCTGCAAGCACCCGATACATTGCGATTAACAGAGTTACATTTTCAATGCCACGATCTTGCACATAATCCGACATCCGGTCGGATAGGGCTGTAAATCTATCGGCTACACTAATTTTACAACGTCCATAAAGTCTAGAGTTCTGATAAGTCGTATCATAAATATACGTGACAATTTTAACGTTGCCATCTCTGGAACGCGCTGTACCAACTCCAGGGGTTCGCCATTGTCTCTCGCCGAACATACTCACCGAATCGTAGTGGAAGCTTCCGACCTTTACGAACGAATGGTTCTCGTGCACATTGATAACATCGTACTCCGCGTACATACGGTCACCGTTATCGTCGAACGCCACCTGACCCGTTTCGCCGCGGATGTTTCTCGTCTTCAAATATCCAAACAATCGCTTGCCTGTGGGTAGAGCGGACCGAGAGGGGTTTGCTAGCAGAGCATCCTTCGGGGTTCTTTTTTTGCTGCACACACTGACACTTACCCGACTCCCAGATGGCTCCGGAATCGTCACAATCCTTCGGTGCTTCGGTGATGGTTTCGTTCACCGTCATTTCCTTGATTGCCGATGCCAGTATGTAAATAGCATCCTGGAAATTGTTGCAGCAAAAAAACATAAGTTAGACGCAGTCATTCTCAACCATGTTTGCATTACCCCGTACCTTTATGTGGTCTGTTTCGTTTTCTGCATTATTGAGCTTCAATCCGATGATACCGGTTGGAGTGTTGTTCGCACTGAGTGCCTGTTCTGTTACGATCCAAATGTGCCCGTACTCGGTCATATTGTGGATGGCAGCGTCACGGAAAATTACATACGCATCCTCCTGGCTGAAATTGGTGAAAACGAAACGAAACGAAGCGGTATTGAGGTGTTTGTGCAAACCGCGAACAATACACAAGCCTGACGGCGCCCTCTCGCGCATTACCTCGCATAAAGTAAATATACACGCGATTGTGCGGTTTTCATGTCCATAAGATACGAGCTAAAGCTATCCAATTTTGGTTCAAATTCGACGATCGATTCAACCGTCGCCCGAACATCGATGTCGTCATAGTTTGTCTGCGATGTCGTCTGGAAGCGGCCCAGCACGGCCCGTCCATCCGTATCGGAGCTGTGGATGATGATAACCTAGTTCGGAATCGGGTGGAGGGAAAGAAAATGTCCAGTGTACGAGACCAATCCACCAGGGGCGAGCATTTTTCAACCTGCCAAGTACCTTCGTGTAGCCGAAATGACTCAAAATTTCCAACCAAACGTCCGCCTGGTGGTAATATGGAGGCACCGTACGTAGGAACGACACGTGAATGTTCTTATCAGAGAAGGCAGCCTCACGCGACGAGATCCCGATGACGGGAATTTGGTAGAATCCGCTGGTGTAGCTGACGGCCGCCGGGGACAGATCGCCAGTCGGTTCGTGCGATACCACTACCGCATATACCTGCTCCGTCCCACGAGATACGCACACACACAGACACACACAGCATAAAAAAGTATAAACAAATATTAATTTAAATTGCACTAGCGTACAGTGCTGTAGAGCTATTAAAAAAAAGGGAACCACCCAACGGGGTGCACCTACCCTTCGGGATATCAGGTGTTTACAAACATTGAGCGCTGTTTTGATGGGATTTTTATCGATCCGAATCGTCTTATCGTAGTAGGTGGTACCGCGTGGAACATACTGTTGGTCAAAGTTCAGATGCTGCAACGAGACAGAGCGTGGGGATGTGAAAAGCGAGAAAATTTGCGGAAAAACCGCCACACACGAATTGATTCTGACGGGCACGGCCTCGAAGTGCCTCCCCCCCGCGGTAAACAACATCCCCCCCCCCCCCTCCTCCCCTTCCCCTACTCCACCCATTTCCCACAGTTACAACAATGACCACACGCGCGCACGCCACCACACACACACTCTTTTCGGCGCACTGCGCGCGTCCCTCTGTGTCACCTAGAAGAGTTTCTGAACGGGGAGGGGTGTGCAGAAAAGGAAAAGCAAAAAAAAAAAAAGGTGACAACGAAACCTGGTTAGATAACACTTACCGCAATCACGGTACCGAAGTGTGATTCACTCTCGTTATTGCTCAGCACACCCCCGATGTTGTAGTAGGAAGGACTTTCGCTGCCGGTGGGTTTCTGGGCGAGCAGAGCCTGCGGTATCATCAGGCTCAGCAGCAAACAGGACGCGGGCAGCATTCGTGTTAACTTCATTTTACAGGCGTACGACCTAAGCGGGCCTCTTTTCGCTTTTCACTGCATAGCACTTTCCGTCCACTGCACGCACGCACGCACGCAAGCACACACACTCACACACGCGCCCGACAAGGGATGTCCTTTTTCGCGAGAGGTCGTTCGTGGTGTGGTTTCCCTTTTCGTGCTGGTTCTGCTCGGGGCAGGAAACTTCGTCCCCGTTTTTCGCTGTACACACACAACACTGTCGTCCCGTCACTACGGGGTAGCACGCCTAATTCTTGCGCAATTCCTTCAGTCCATGCTGCTGGGTCGGAGTGTGTGAAAATGCTGAATTTTGCCACATTTTTTCCACTGAGCGTACCACTAGGCGCTGGTGAGCGAGGAAAAAACGGCCACTCCGCTGGCTGTCAAACGGTGTAAGGGATTCCAGTACATGCCCTCCTTTTTGCCAACAGTAACACAAGCGTGTTAGGGCGTTAAAGATCCCATCCCTGTCGAACGGACTGCGCATGACGGGCGGACATCCTAACAACAGCTGATTGATGAAGGACGCGAATACCAAACCCACCAGCGAGAGCGAGAGCGAGGGAGCGAGAGCGAGTCCTTACGCGGAATGCGTGAAATGCTCCCGTAGCAGTGAGAGGACACGACGGGCACAACTTATTTACATTCCGATGATGCTATAAAGCTTTTATTACCGGAACTGGTGGGTTTACGGCGTTTTGGGCAGTTTCCAGTTAACCTGCACAGATTGACCGTTAAACTGATGCTGACGTGAAAGGGGACACGATTATCAGTACGATTCTTTGAGTTTGTAAACGATCGCCTTTGTTCTGTGTTTGTTACTTACCTAATGAGTAGCTTTAAAGTTGAGTAAGTCCACTAGTTCGAACTAACGAAGATCACTTGATCATACGTTGTTGTGGAGAGCATGCGAGTAAACATTCCTGTGGCTGTGCTTCCATTCCTCATTCCTCCATTCCAGACAGGATTCCAGCTTTTTGGATCTCTATATAAGCCCAAGAGTTCTACGCTAGACTTTCTTATGATCTGAATCTAGTTCCTTCCTTTGTGTCGATTGTACATCTGCATGTCCTATCTCGTCCTCTACGCGATATATCTCCGCTGTAGAACGACTCTTTTTGTAGAACGTTTTTTGAGGAACCTACATAACTCTTCCACACACCTGTCCACACCTGTCACGACGAACGAAGCTAGGGCTATATAGAACTTATGTAGTTCCAGTACTCACTTATACCTCTGAGACATGGACTTCGTCCAAAACCCTCTTAGGCGCGATCGAAAGGAAGATGCTCAGAAGCATTTTTGGAATCCTTCCCCCGTATGCGTGACTCGCCAGGCTCTGGTGGGCTGGTCACGTCATGAGAATGACACCGAACGGTCCAGCACTTCAAGTCCTTTTAGGTCGTCCACATGGACAGAAGAGGTGTGGTAGGTCAAAATTCAGATGGATGGTGATGGCGCTCCACCGGATAGGCTTGAATAATGGACGACGGTGCTCGACCGTGAGCGGTTCAGAGGACTCCTGCAGCAGGACAAGCAGAGCGTTAATTCTACACAAATAATACATAGTTAAAAACCCCAAGTTCGTAACCGACTGACATAAAAACATGCAATCGAACGGCAACAGCAGAATTCTGTTCCAGGTGTAGGCGCACTCCAGTTAATTATGGGACTGCCGTGATTGCCTCCCCCCATACCCAACCACTTCTTCTGGCTCCGAAAAGACTGTGACCGTATCTATCTATCAGCTAGATACGTCTGTCCCGAACAGTGGGACTGCGGCGTCACGGCACCCCCTCCCGCACATGTACCTCAGGGCCATACCTTCCAAACAGACCCGATGATGATAACGCGTTATCGCCCATCACGAGAGTCTTTAGTTTATCAAGCCCGGGCCGAGACATCGCCGAGGCATTTCTTCGCAAGCCTGACCAGTTTCGTGCGTTCCGCCCAAACCATTGTGTGCATCAAAACATTGTCGGTGGTTAAACACCTGATCCGGGGTCAGGATGCTTAATACGTTTTCCGTGCTTTCGCCACACCTTAAGTTTAAGTACAAGTTCGTTACGATCGACAATTTGGCGTTTAAGTTCCATTATCGGGCCACTTTTATTATGCTGCTAGTGTGTACCCTGCTAGTGACATCCAGGTGCGATCCACTCGACCACCAGGGTCGTTGCAAGTGTTTGTGTCCGTTTCCATGTTTCAACGCTCTTCTCTTTGTTCTCCCATCCTTCAGACAGTACATTGGAGAGCACATCCGGTGTATTACGGGTGGCTCTATACCGGAGCATGTCATCAACACGTTCTGCTTCTTCACCACCACGTTCACCGTCATACGACACTACAACGAATCGATGCTGCAGGATGGAGTGCTGCCACATCCGGGCGTCGGACCGATGTACACCGAAGATCCGGTGAAGCACCATGCCTACTACCAGTGGGTTCCGTTCATTCTATTCCTGCAGGCACTAACGTTCTATGCCCCACATATGCTGTGGCGTATGAACGAAGGTATGTGACATGGGTCGAGTTTCGTCACCCTGCAGCAAACCGACCGTCCACCCGCTTCTCAAGCAGAGCCGCACACACGCATGAGTCACGCTGCGCGCGAGCGCGCACACACTCATTTGGCCCGTTTTCTTATCGCGCTCCCTTTTTTGTAGGTGGTCGGTTGAAGAATCTCGTCGATGGCTTACACATGGCGCACCTCAGCGAGCACTATACGGCCAAAGCGAACATTACGATTGGTCCGAAGTATACGCTTCTGTCGCGGGACACCGTCGATGCGAAACTGCAAACGGTCAAGCGCGAGTTTTCTAACCACTTTATGGTCCAGCGGCACTGGGCCTCACGCCACATCTTCTGCGAGGTGCTGAATCTCCTCAACTGCATACTGCAGATCGTGTTTACCAACATCTTTCTCGGCCGCCAATTCTGGAACCTTGGCCCGGCCTTCATACAGGAAGATTTTAAAGGCACGATGGATGTGCTCGATACCGTCTTCCCGAAGGTGACCAAGTGCCACTTCTACAAGTACGGTCCGACTGGATCGATCCAGAAACACGACGCCCTGTGCATAATGGCGCTGAACGTAATTAATGAGAAGATTTTCACCTTCCTGTGGTTTTGGTACGTGGTGCTGTTCTGCGTTTCCGTGCTGGCCATTCTATGGCGCATACTAACATTAACCCTGCACAACAGGTAGGAAGTACGGATAGGATACGAGCAAGGTACGATATTAATGAGCGTCCCGCTTTCCCCCTTTGCTTCAGATCGTTCAAGTTCACGGCACTGATCCTGTCGTTCGCCAGTCCAGGACGGTTAAATCCGCAGGATGTGGAGATTATTACCAAAAGGTTGCGGTTCACCGAATGGCTGTTCCTATACTATCTGGCCAAAAACATGGACGCCCATCTGTTTCGCAAGGTGTTGCGTCAGATAACGGATGAGCTAAGACAACCGGCCGAGGACGAACTGGACGATCAGGGCATCGATATGGTCGATGGTGGACATGACGATAGTGATATAGCGATGGTTAAACTGCGATACGAAGATGACCACAAGAAGGCTTAAACCTGTGGTGCAACTACTGCACCACTATCACTGTGACAAAAGTATTATATTCTTAGCGTTTACTGCATACCATTTTCAATAAAAAAAATCGATTTGAAGCTCAAGAGGGATTTAGATAGTACGACAATGCGAACACTGATGGCACAGATACTGATGGATAATACAACAGACCGCCAGGATCTCCCCTCCCATCTCAGCCTCAATATCAGCTTCAGTATACAGCCAAAACCACTTCACTACAGCATCAATTTAGGGTTCACCAAACTTTCGGCTTAAAGTACATGCTTTCAACCGACCATGCTCCATTCTCTTTTAGAATAACGTTTTAATGTTCAGGGCAGTTTGGCGTTCATCCAGGGAAACACGCCAAAACACCGGCTAACACCTGTGTGAATGAAAACATTTACGAACTGTTGAGCGTCACCAAGATTTTTGGAACATGCTCTGAAGGATGTTTAGCCCTGTATGTGTCGAAGGACATTCACTATCGTCCAATAAATTAGGCACCGATGGACATGTAATTAGAATATCACCAAACGACCCTACTCATAAAGTCTTTTCAGCCGCCCACGTTGAAAGGGGCGTGGTAGGTTCTGACTGAGGTGGAGTGACGGCGCCACAAAAACCGCGATAACGAATAGCTTGAGAGTTGCGTTCGACAGTCCCGCGAATTCTTTGTATGGCCGGATTAGTAATTATGGACGTCTAAAAGGCAAGGGAGATCCTCGGATATTCAATTTCTGGATTCTGTTGATCGAGATCATTGCGTAGACACTTCTTGGTGCGATAAACTGAAGCCATATCGAGAACCTCCGTGCAACGCCAATCTTCTCCGGTATCACCGGATGATGTGTTGGGCGAGCTTCAAAATTAACCGCCAAGTTATTGCCTGATGCAAATGAAGTTTTGTGTTACGGCAAAATAATTTTAATAAACACCTCCACAAATCACATTAGTGATTTAACCACGTGGCTGTACTCAGGACATTATACCTCAAACAAACAAACCGCAAATATCCACTACAGGTACACGCAGTACACAACACCCTCTAGCCTTTGTTTAATGGGTAACCGTGAACCTAACCCGGCACCAAAATTGCTCTCCTCATCGTCAAATTGCTGTCGTGTTTAGCGTCTCGTTCAAATTGCTGACTACAGTACAATGACGCGACCGCCCGACAGCCGGCAACCGAGACAATAATAATTACTACCAGCGCATTTTACAACGCTGGAAAACTCTACTCAATGGGAAATATTCCCATGCACAATGAAATTGCCGTATTTCTGTAGTGTACAACAGCACACCTTTTGGTAAAAACGGGGCAAAAACGAAAGATTAATGTTTAGTACCATCGTCATCATATGCTTTCGCTTGTACTAAATGCCATAGAACAGAATTCGTTCGATCAGCGTATTAACAACCGTAGTTCTTTGGTTTTCTGCTGACGATGTACTCGTGCTAAACAACTTCAAAAATTCTACATTCAAGGTCTTTCGCAACGGGTACCTGATATTCCGGTTTTGTTTAAACATGGTTCTTTTTAGCATGTTCGTCCGGTGTGACTGTTAATCACCAGAAATTAAATCCCATGACAGTTTTTTTATGATTTAACGCCGTGTCACGTTTTTCCAGCGATGTTCTACCGATGTCACACGGAACTGGAGGAATATGATTTCCCTGGAGAATGTTGCCCAACTTTTTTCGGGAGCCTCATTAGGCGGGCGTTCTACTGGTGATTCTACGTATTTTGTTGATGTTATCATGAGGGACTATTTATAGAACAAAACCCATCACTACTTAACTGTTAGTTATAAGATTAATCGTGTTAACATAGGGGTAAAAAAACGCAAATGTAAAACTAATCAAAAAAAGAGTTCTCTGTTTATGTTAGGTTTTTTTTGCATAAAATAGAGAGCGTGCAAGAAAGCATAAATCTAGGGAAATCTAATCTCTTCTGAGAGACAATGGAATATTGGGTGTAATTAAAAGGTTTGTTGCATTTTTGTTCTCCTAATCAAATGATTTCATTCATGCCTATCATACGAGAATGATGTCAATGTCTAGTTTAGTAAAGAAACAGTAATGACCATTCGAATAATTTTACAATAAAAAAGTTTACTTATATGATTGTAATATTTTTTTGTTTACCTGGTACACCGTTAGTCTACTGTGCTTCTAGTGAGATTCGAACCTCTTTGTATTCTCCTCAAACAAACGTAGCACGACTAAAAACGCACCTGACAGATGACTCGCATATTTGAATGGATTTTCTGCTATTAAACTTGCACTTTCTAATCACAACGCAACATAGCAGGTGCGCAAGAAAGCGGTTGGCCCGGCAACCACTGTATGAGTCAGTGGAGGACGCATCAAATACGCAGACACAATGTGCTGTATGTGTGAAGTTGATTGCTTCGCAGTTGGGACGGAGAGAACCCATCATCGATCAAAGAGCTCTTTCTCTTGCTCTTGCTATCCAGAAGAGCGCAGCGAAAGACGCGCGACAAACGAAACGCAAATTATCGCATACCTAACGACTGAGGGAATGAAACAGCACTAGCCCGCGATGTCGTCATTCCATCGCGTGCCGGAGAGATGAGAGGATGAGTGAGCATCCACAGTGGTGATGGATTGCATAAGTGAAATGTTTTTGTTCACTGCACAAAGTTATTCCAATAGCGAAGATATTGCTGTTATGACTAACGATAGACTTCAATGACAGATGCAGCAGGAACTTACAGTCCGGAAGACGAGAACCCTGTTATATGACGGGCTTGACCCCTGTTAGCTGGTAAACCCGAGAATAAGCAATTAAAGCGGCTCCATACGGCAACTTGTTTCGCTCACAACTCAACACACCATAATGCGCTTACAAGAATTTCCAGCACTGTAGCATGGCAACGGTACTATGGTAACCGCGGCGCACGGATCATCGGATGAAAAGAAAAGGGAACCAAGGCTGAATGAGGGGAGGGTGGGTGCCAAGGGTGCAAAGGGTCCATTATGCTCGGTGCGCGCCGAGCGGTGTATTTTTTCCAGCAGCTGGCAATCGCTGCTCTCCGTCGGAACGAATCAGATCTCGACAGTGAACGGTGCGCAGAGCAGTCGCCGTGTGGTTATGTTGTGAAGGTTGTGTGTGTGTGTGTATTTGTGTTTTTTTATTTCGATTAATATTTATTTACTTTTCTTGTTTTAATGTGCTGCTCGAGCCGCGTGTACGTGGTTGGCTTTGGCGATCGATGTGATAAGTAATCGATTGCTTCGAATGATTCGTTTTGTTTTGAAAAGAATTTGTTTTACCCTTACGAAGTGAAAACAAACGTGTACGAATGTGATGAAGAGTGACATGGAGTAAGTCGACTCCATTTCTAGTGACCGTGTAAACGTCCAACAAGTGTCCTCACAGTAATCTCGCGCTAATCTGCGGATATTCGAACGTTTGTGTAATAAACGTTAGTGTAGTTTTGTTTTGCGTTTACGTTTACGTTTACAACAACCGGGCACGGTTTGCCACAATCCAGTTCCTCCGAGAGAAACGGCAACGGCCAACAGACAGACCGCTCATTAGCTCGGGGTCAGATCGCGTTCAAAGGGAAAGCAACAGCAGCAACAATCACATTGGTAACAGCAAGGCAAGGTAAGTTCAGCTGAGGCAACAACCGCCAGCGTCCGCGAGATTGGCCCCAATTTTGTGTGTATTTTTCCCTTCTTACAATCAAAATGAATCCCAACGCTGATTGAACGTGGTGCGCAACACTTCTTGCGGAGAAAGAGAGCGTAGAATGCGTTACCTACTGCTGCTGTCCCAGTACAGAATCAACACAAAATCGAAACTTTCAAGCAGGCAGGCAGATAATTGTACGAGCGGGAAAACATCAAGCGGCAGCAGAAGAGCAGAGCCAGACACATCCGCCACCGCATTAAGCTCGGGTCTGAGAACTGTTGAGCGAGATGAGCTCGAACAATGACGTCGGACATTGTCATTGTCGACTGGTTGGGAGTGAGCAGCATAGGGACCGGACTCTTGACAAGGGCGGCGCGGTGTCCGCAGTTCCAACACCGACCTCCACCTTATGGTGGGAGCAGTCACGCAGCACATGACGACCACCCCCCAACCAACTCTGGCAAACAAGTGTCATTTTTATTAACCTTTGCCGTGGAGGCTGGCCTCTCCGGCCGCCACCACTCGCTGGCCTCCACAATTGACGACGAATGGATCAAATAATGCGCATCGCCATCCCCAAGTTCGGAAGAATTTCGGGAATTGCTTGCTAGGCTCATTCGCTGGACTAGTATCCGTACTGCGTAAGCCGAGAATTCCAACTCTTGTTTCCTGGAGCGCAAAACGAAACGCTGCCCATGTTATCGGCGCTGCAATCGAGCCAGCCCAGCCCACAACCAATCCTAATCTGTCGCCGTTAGCAATTTAGGCACAAGGCTGCAACACCACGTTCACCCGGCGCGAATGCACCAAACCGACGCCCAGCGTGCCTCAACCTCGTTTCAGGCTGGTGGAAAGCAAAAACACAGAAACGTTCCAGAAGTCGGACCAAGAAATCTGATGGCCTCGACCTGCGGCACCAACCCTTCATCCATCCATCTCTAGCACGTACGAGAGACCGGAGTTCCGTGCCGTTTAGCCCTAATGGAATTGGAATGTTTGATTGGAATGAATTGGTTGGAATCCCGGGCGGTCTCGCTCGCACCTGCGTACGGAACAGGCCCACTGGCGCAACTTCTTCTTTGCCTACGCCGTTCTGCCTTCTTCGTGTGTACTACTTTTCCCTGTCCACCCGTACGAAGGGGCTCCCGGGTTCAACCGATCGCTCCGTTTCGTTCCGTAAGATGTGTGCACTCTCCTTCTCTAACCCTACACAGGCCGATCAGTCCGCGGCGTGTAGGACGACGACGATGCTGTACATTCTTCGATGGACAGAACCAATTAACACATACTACTGCACCTTCCAACGTCCAGGGGGACACTTGGTCACGCACGCACGCTCTCGTGCCAGCACGCTCCCGGACCAAAGCGGGTATTCCGTGGCAACAGGCTTACTGCCGGCGATTGGGTCGCAGCGTGTGGAAAGGAAAGCGTGATACGTGGCGCATTAGAAAGACGCCGAGAACATCTTCCAGGCAATAGCAACACCGCCAGTTCTAAGGCCAGTCGAAAAGATGTTGATTGAATTTTAATTAGAAGTTTGTTGCGTTGTGCAACCGACGACCAATTGGAGAACGACGACATTCGTGAAGCACACGGTTCCGCCATTTCTTTGCTACTATGGGTTGGAATTGGTATGCCGTAAGCCACCGTTTTTGCCACATGTCGACGTATCAAATTCTCGATTCACTTCCAGAGGATCACTCGATCGTTAACTGTCTCTATGACGTTGGCATATGAAACACTGTTTACACAACTGGTCTTAGATCGGAAAGGTGGTCGTGCAATTCGTAGACGCAACATATGCTTATTTCGGCCTGTTCCATTCGAACACCCGAGCCCGAGCAGATAAGGCGCGTTCCTTCAAAAGCTCGAACGCCTCTTTGAAATTTCATGCAAACTTCGCATGAACCGGCCGCATCACCGACAAATACACAGCGCAATTGTCCCACATTTAATTTGTTTACTCTAACGTTATAACCCCTCCACCAATGCCAAAACCGTTGGAATGGAGCTGAAATGGAACCAGCTGTAATGACAAAACGATTGTTTGTGTTTCAAACGATTGTAACACTGGAATTGACGTTCCGAAGTGCTTTTACAAGCATGTTACCGAAGATGCTGCGTCGTGCTTAATCTAAGTTTTAGTCACAACATACAAACATCGGATGGGGAGGTATGTGCCGCAGCAAATGAAATCAGGCGTGTGTTGGGCACGTGCAGCCTTCTCCATTGGGGGCTTGACATGGTGAAAGAAGAACACCAAAGCTCGGGACAGTTCTAGAGCACGATCGCAAGTATATCGCTTCTAGTTGGTATAGAGTTCACCAACACAGACAGAACTGGAACGATCGTAATCGTGATCAAGTATCGTAACAGGCTGGGCGGAATTACTAAGTCTATAACTTGTCATAGCGTTTACGTGTGGGAAGATAAAGAAAGAAACAGAGTTTCAAACGTGTATGGTTAATCTGAATCATACTCTAGTAGTAATGATAATCATCTAAAGATAAATATTTTCACTATGGAGTTTCTCCAACTGACTAAACTGTTAGTTTATCCCACCATGCTTGGAAAACATTTGTTGGAAAATTTAGCAATCTTTCGATGAGTTCTTCGTCAGACGATCAATTATTCTGGGTCTTTTGTTGGGGATATCAGAGATCTATCAGAGCAAGACAACTCCATGTATGTGAAAACATAGATCGGCAATTGTATAGCATGTATGTAGTCCTCAATATCTGGCTATATGTTACTTAGGATTGCTCCTATAGAAGGGCCCTGTTTATGGCACGTGTTTATGGGTCGGAACTTTGGTGGATTAAACTCTTTAATTCGCACTGAGTGCAACTCAGGATTGATTTCTATTCTTCAGTTTGCAGTAGCAACTCACGGTGAAACAAAGGTCGTCACAACAAAATTAGCGATCGACGTGTGGAACTATTTAGAAAAAAACATCAGCCATGAAAAAATCTGATGCACACGTCCATATAAAGATTACCATCACGTGTCAACACTTTTTCAAACATCAATAAAGCATATTCCCTTCCGTGTTTTTGTAAACAGCACAAATTGTTGTGTAATCAACCATTTTTTTAGCTGAGCTCCATTTTCATACGTCTCTCGTAGGTTATCCTTAGTAGATCGAAGGTTATCAACAGTAGATGGGTGTTTGAATCAACGCCCAGTAGAATGTTATCAGCTGGCTGAAGTAAACTCATTATAATTTATTCGATGTTTCTTTCATTCCAGGGTCCCTCCTAACCCGGCCAGCAGCTGGACAAGTACAGTTGTGAAGTGTGTTCCTGGCTAAGATGAAATAGAGAGCGAGACCACCGAGCATACCGACAGACGCGACATTTTAGAAACCAATCACCACCATGTTTAAGCTACTCGGAGGTTTGAAACAGTACTTCAAATGGCAAGACATCCAGACGGATAATATCGTGTTCCGGCTTCACAACACCTTCACCACCGCACTACTACTCGCGTGCAGTTTGATTATAACCGCCACACAGTATGTCGGCAACCCGATCAGCTGCATCGTTGGTGGCGTTCCACCGCATGTCGTCAATACGTTTTGCTGGATCGCTAGCACCTTCACAATGCCGGATGCGTTCCGCAGACAGGTAGGAATGCGCAAGAGAACGCAAAAAACGGAAATTAAATGCTAACCTCTCCGCTTTTTGTTACACGCGTGAATTCACGCGATATTAGGTTGGACGTGAAGTGGCACATCCCGGCATATCGAACGATTTTGATGACGAAGATGCGAAGAAATACTACACCTACTATCAGTGGGTCTGTTTCGTGTTGTTCTTCCAGGCAAGTAACTCAAAAAAAATCACTCCATACGAGAACCGATCGTTTAACTTTGCTCTATGTGCTGTCTTCGCAGGCTATCGCTTGTTACACTCCAAAGTTCATCTGGGACGCTGTGGAAGGAGGTTTAATGCGAATGATCGTGATGGGACTCAACCGGGGTGCATGCAAGGAGCAGGAGAAGTGTGCCAAGAAGCAGATACTGCTCGACTACCTGTTGACTCACCTAAAGCGACACAAGATCTACGCAATTCGCTACTGGGTCTGCGAAGCACTGTGTTTCGTCAACATAATTGTCCAGCTGTGGCTGATGAATCGATTCTTCAACGGTGAGTTCCTTTCGTACGGATGGGACGTTCTGCAATACTCGGACCAGCCACAGGAGCAACGGGCCGATCCGATGGTGTTTGTGTTCCCACGTGTCACCAAGTGTAACTTCTACAAGTATGGTGCGTCCGGATCGATTCAAAAGCACGACGCCATGTGCATCTTACCGCTGAACATCGTTAACGAAAAGACGTACATCTTTATCTGGTTTTGGTTTATCATCTTAGCCTCCTTTTTGGCGGGGTTGATTATATACAGGTAGATCACACAGGAAATCACATCTCCACGCAAACAAACCCTCATGATTTCGTCTTTCTTTCCTTTCTCCTACACAGAACTGTCATCATTTGTATGCCTTCGGTGCGATCGAAACTGCTGAACGCTCGAAACCGCATGGTGCCTCGTGCTGTCGCGAAAACCATTTCTGCGCACCTGGATGTTGGCGACTGGTGGATCGTGTATATGCTCGCGCGAAATCTCGATCCCATCATATTTAAAGACGTTGCAACGGAGCTCGCGAAACGTATCGAGTTGAACGATGCGGACGAAAATGATCAGAACGAAAAGAAGCGAATGCACTAGAAAATTGGGCAACCACAATTCACATTTCCCATAATCGACTTGCACAAAAAGTATAAAGTATGAAAAGCTGCCACACCGTGAGAGAACTAACAAAAGACATTTAACATTAGGTCTTCTATTTCTTAAAATCTATCTCGCTCTAGTTTCGAATATTTGTTCCAAGACGATGAATCCAGGTTTCCTTGAGTGCCACACGTGCGAAGATGATTGTTTAATGCACGCCAAATGATCGACATTCCACGGATTGTAACAGTTATTATTGTTTTTAATCAAATCGAATCTATATATTTATACTTGAGTTAGCGATATAAACTAAATAGTAAGTATCAACACTTGATCGCGTATCGCAACGCGTGTTTAAGAGAGAGAGTGTGGTAGAAGATGATAGAGTTAGTAGCGCGCGTACACACCCGGAGGCATATAACTATCCAAACAACGTGATTCCCCCTCACTTCCTATTTTCTCACTCGGACCGTAGCGAAGATTTTAGATTATGTGTTGTAAGACAAAAAAAGACAATCAATAAAATGCACAAGCTATAAGCACAAACTCGAATGCTACACGCCACCAAAAACGTGGCTACTAATGTACGTGAAGACATTTTGGAGACATTTTCGCGCAACGTCGAACCGGAAACAATAAACGGCGCAAATGGCGCAGACACATCTTTTCCTAATTGGCTTACGATGAGCTTTCCAATTTGTTAAAAACCACTTAATTTAGTATGTGTTAGTGTCTCTTTTTGCTTAATGTTACTGCATCACTGTCTTTCGCGAACGGTGGTGGACTGATGCGCGTTAGGCGCTCCATGGACGCATGGTGAAAGTATGTGTGGTTAGAGGATGCATTGTCTTATTTAGCAAAACATTTCATTTCTCATCCTTGTGGAACGATACGAAAACCACGTCGCCACCAACGCTGATGAGACATTGGCCCTGGAAGAGAAAAATGGACGAGAATAAAATCTCGACATGATCTTCATGAACGTCACAACGCACAATACGAACGAACCCATTAACGAACAGGGTAACAAAACAGTAACAAACAAACAAAATCGGACCATAACATACATATATCATGCTTTACAACGAACAAGCAAATTTATCACTTACCTGGTTCTTGTGCACGTTGTCCAGTAGCGTTAGATCGTTCAGATAGAATGCGATCATTGCATTACCGCCAAGGGATGTTACGTGCGATCGTACGATGGACAGCACTTCCGAGATGAAACTATGGACAAATCCGCAAATTCCACCCGTCTCGCGGATGGAGGTACACTCACGAATGAAGAAAAAGTTGAGATTCCCGAGATACTTTTCGATCTTTCCACCGGGAATGTAGCTTAGCGTTGTAATGTCCACCCCGTAACCGTCCTTTAAAGGTATCTAAGCATGAACATGTGATTAGTTGTCGGTCCACAATTAATACAATACACAATATTTACGTACCATTTTAGCAGATCGGTTGATTTTGCTATGGTACGAAGATGTTACTGATTTTGTGCCCCGAGTTTTTAAACTTTTTACAATTGATGGTACCGGTGTGGTGCCCGGTACTGACGGTGGCCCCGATGTGTCCATCGAATCTTCATCCAAAGAAAACATCATTTCGTCGTCTGAAAATAGAAAAAAAGCATGTTAGTTGATCCGTAAGCTTCACAACTCGTATGAAAAAAGATCTACCATTGCTACTTCTTATTGGTACTGAGTGCTCTCTAACTGTGCCGGCGTGCACGGATGGCGAAGGTCCCGGGGTGTGATGGTTTTGTGTGCTGCATTTTCGCTTCAGCCGGCTTGTGCCGTCGCCGAGCCCGAGCGTCATGCCCGACATGACGATCTGTATTTCGTCCGCTTCGGGAAAGTCTAGCTTGTAACGCAAATCGCACAAAACGCAGGGTCGCATGGATCGAAGCTTGTAATAGATCAGCTTCAGTAATCCTTGGAAGCGCTGGTTGAGATTTCTCGTCGTGACAAGCTGCATCGTGTACGGCAACTTGGCTCGCCAAACCTGAGTGAACAGCTGAAACTGTCGTACGTTATCTAGCACGTCTGTTGCAATGCCGGGCATCGTCTGTAAATTGGCCACATAAAAACCACTAGAAACGAAAAGAACATTATGCATTTGGTTCGGTTTTCCTCTTTAAAATCACGCTCATACTCACTCTGGTGCAATCTCCGATTCTTTTTCGAACGAGAATAAATCCAAGTCGGCCATATCATCAATTTCGAATATACAGGCCGATTTCTGCATGCACACCAAATCCAGCTCCTTACCTTCTCGTTCTTCCCGCACACTCGGAACCATCGTGTTGGTCTGCAACTGCTCAGAATCAGAATCATAAACACACTGCAGCTGGTACGCCTGTATGTTCTGCTCCACGATGTCCTGTACCAGCTTTTGCAGTACCTGAATTTTACGTTCATCAGGAATCGTACTACTATCAACAATTTGTGGAAGCAAAGGTTTCGGCAGAGCTGTCAGAAAAACGCCCGTACCGGTCGCGATTAGCGCGATCGTTTTCTCTCCAATCGTTATGTTTGATCGGAGGCCAAAAATAGCGTTCATTCCCTTAATTTTTAGCTTGTTCACGAGCAGCTTGTGCAATTCGTACTCCAGAAACGGGAGCGCGTCCGATATTTCCTTTCCGTTTGCTTCACCCTTCAGGTCCCGTTTAGAGCGAATCGTTTGAGCTTGTATAAGACTTCCGCGCCCAGATACTGGTACACCTTCAGGGATTTCGATGGTAGTGATTAACACATCCGGAACAATGCCATTTCTACAAATTTAAAACGACCGATCAGGATTAGCGTAAAAGCTGAAAGATGTTCCGCTATAAAGAATGCTTACTTGCACATGGAACATTTTACTGCATTGATGCGAAAGTTCACCGATCCGAGGGAGTATGGCACGTGGCATATTGTACATTTATTGCCCAATCCGGTGATTCCATCGTACATACCGTCTCCTTCAATCGTATTCGGGGTTTGCTCTCTCGATCCACTGCATTCCCGATCAAAGTCCTGCCGATCGAGTGAGGATGTCATATGCTCCTTGCCAATGGTTTCAGTTCCCGCTTCACCTGAAGCGTTCAGCGATGCATCAGCCATCCACATATCACTGCCGAACTGAAGGTTTATAACTGCCGCAGTACCAGTGGCCGAAAGTACACAGATGTCGTCACTATAAACATAGTTGATGTGTAAGCAGTTGCAATCATTCTCTACTATACTACCACCCATGAGGACACTCACTCAATTGTCGTTTGTTCTACGTAACCGAGAATAACATTGCACCCTAATGAACGAGCATGCGATCGCACTTCCGTCCGTATCTCATTCCACCAACTGTCACGGGTTTCGGGTTCGTTAGGATTCGGTACACGCTCCAATAGTTTTACGGATCGTGCGGTCACGGTAGCGCCTGTTTCAATACATGAATGGCAAATATTATTTTTTATCGAAAACCTCATCTAGTGTTCCCCCTACATACCTATGTATCGGATGATTCCGGCCGGATATTTAGTCATGGTGAAAAAAGGATATTCTAACATTTCTAACATGTCATAGTTCATTATCATGATAGACTTTGCATTTCCATTGTTTGCTCCATAATTCCGTATAATGCCTATGCTCTTATCAAGCGGACATGAACTGCCTGAAACGAACAGATCACATTGTTGTACCAAAGAAGTGTCGATCATTTTTTAAACCAAATGCTTACCTTTGGGAGTGATACTTAGATCTGAATCTGACGATCGTCTACATATTGGCACACAGGCAGAATCTTTCGTTAGCAGGGCATTTACAATCGGTGTACCTAATTTCGTTGGACTGTTGCCAGATGCGTGGTTGTTTCCTTCCGCGCTAATTCCTATCGTTCTTCGGGGAGCATCACCGAAATCGGAACTTCCGGATAGTTTGGGTCTGTAAGCAGTTTTAAACAATAAAAAACAATTATCATTCTGGCAAATAATCGACCTTGTTTAGCCACACTCTTACTCTTCCACCAGGATTTCTTCGCCAATGTGCTGTGAAAATGATTCGTTTATCTTTGTCAACGAAACGGCAGTGCCAATGCCACGTGCCACTACGCCTACATCACCCTCCAGATCGTAACACTGCATGTAACCTATCACAGCGTTGGCACCCATTTCCATTGCTTTTATTCCAATTTTGCGTTGTACCTTTAATGCAACACCACAATCATTCAAACAACTGTCCACACAAGGCCACACATCACACAACGCAGTGCGCATACTTACTTGTGCCGATAGCTTCATAAATGCCAGCTGACGGGCTTCGTTTGATGCACGTGGTGTTCGAATCTTATCAATCCACTGATACTCAGGATCATCATTCACGACTAGCTCCTCTACGAACCCATGGTACATAGCAATGCTGTAGCCATACGGTATATTCGATGCTAGAAGAAACCACGTTTGAAGGTAATTAACATCCGATCGATGGTCCAATGGTCATTCTGCATACTTACAATGGAAGAACAATACACCACAAGAACTTTGGCGAAACTTATTAAAGTCCGTGAACAGATCTACCTTCACAATAACGTGGATTTCCCCGCGTACACCATGGATTGTGTCGTACACCGGTAGCCAACCGGACATAAGAGAACCTTTCCCTGTCCTGGATTTGCTCGTAGAACTATCGTACACCCCAGAAAAGAATAAAAACACATCGTTTATCATACTTTGATCATCTAAACGGACGTAACACGGCGAGTCGGAAGCTTACTGTGAAAGCGGGCTGAGATTAATGTACACTTTGCCAATCGCATCATTTGCCGTATAGGTATCGTAATCCATCAACCGGACCTGAAGCGGTTCATCCTGCAGCTCTGCGTCTTCCACCTGCGATCAGCAAATAAGCGACCGTGAATAGATGAAAAGAGACAAAAGCGTACACTCTTTGTAACATTATCCAATCAATCAATGTAGTATCGATTCCCTTTACCTCAAACGTGTACCATTCCGAGTTCCAGTGCGGGTTCAACGTTTTCCTACAAACATCAGTTTTGTACGTCACGTTACCGAGCTTGATTTCCACGAACGCGTCCGTCGTATCGCTACTACGGTCCATTACGGGCAGATTCCTGCCCGCGAGCACTTTCACCTTCACTTTTCCAGGCATTCTGCACCACGTTTAACAGCAACTAAATACTCTAACTACATTTGTGCAATGTAAAGTTGGCCAATCCACTTTATTTTCTATTTTTTCCGATCCTTTATTATGACAGTTGTCTTTTGTTGTTCTTTTTTTACTGTGCGAGCATGTCAGTTTGACAGTTGAGTCGACATACACACGTGCTGGCGAATTGGGGGTTGTTATGTCGACATAAGCGAAGGCGAACAATTTCGAATCGCTGCGCCACGTGCAACTGGACCGTCGAACATGTAACGAGATTGTAATGTAGCGAGCTCGTTCTACAGCAAGATTTGAGGGCATACTACATCACTTCAGCTGCCTGTTAATGAATACTGACAATTTTAGAACATTTCATAAATTTCGTAATTCATTCACAAATTTCCAAAAAACGCTTTTGTATACGACTCCTTTCAACCCCGGATTACGCATATATTCTTCATAACCGACATAGCTCAAAGATTCTTTTTTACACTGTTTCATAAAATATTTCAATTTTATTTTTCGTTCATGGTACACAATACAATAAGGGGGTTTTAAGTTTTTAGTTATGGAATTCTTAGTGGTTTTCTACCTGATGTACAGCCACTGTAAGAATGCATAAGACTACGTTTGTTGCTCTGTGCAGCATCACCCCACACACACTCTCGGACTAGATGTTAATACTGGTTTATATTACATAATGACCGCACCACTGTCTGGGAATGGAGAGTTCAGTTCGAATTGTGCAAACTACGGATACGAAACGGAAAATACATCTTGGCCTGACACCTTGCCCATAGCTGCATAGAATAAGATTTCCATGAATTCTCAATAGTCTTATTCAAGTATTAAGGATCGCTACACTTTACACGATGCTATCAATCAACCGAAACTGTTCACTTGTGCGCGCGCGTGTGCCATAGTCCACTGGATGATGTTGAATGAATTCGGATGCAGGCGCCGAAAGGACACACCGTTGGGCTGTTCCGATTTAGCGTCTTCTGCCGAACCTCAGAAACACGTGATCCACATCCGTCCGTTTGCCATTCTGTCCCGGTACCAGCATATCGTCATCTAGATAAAGAAAGGCTAAAAATTTGTACATTTCATTATCGCATGCGTGGCACAGCAGCGGCGTAGGTCACGTATGAAGAAATACACTCTCTACCATTACCAGCTGCCTCCTTCCGTATGTATGCGTTCAGCGCTTCCGCGAATTGGTTCGAGTTCTCTAGCGCCGCACACACTTTCCGGAACTTGGGCGGAAGCTCATCGATCAGTCTATTCTCGCACAATGGCGGCATGGCGGAGCCTGCGACCAGGCCGCACACTATCGCAAGCAACAGCACGATGCACGTGACCGCTTTTAGTGAGGAAATCTGTTGGCTGAAAGTGTAAACAGACGTGCCGTTGCGTTTGGGCAAACACCACAACGATAGATTAAATGACCACCAAAAAAAAAACCCGTTCAACAGATGGGCAACCGAACGAACAAGTAAGTAAATTACAATTCAATTAAAGGCAATGCGTGACTGTACGGATGGTACTGATAAGAGTTATTTGCATAGTAAAACAAGAAAAGGCATTTAGCCTGTGTATCACCGTTAAATTAAACGAAGTTTATCCAGCTTTCCTATACCTGGCCATGTTTAAATTCCCAAAATATTTCCAACAGCAGACACACTTCACGACAAACTACCGCTGAATCGTTCACTACTTTCCACAACAGTGGTTTTGTAAGCGGTCACTGCTGTCACTGATCCACTAACTTCGGGCGAGCGATCCTGTGCGGTGACAAATTGCAAACTCTTCCCGTAATGGTCCAAGGTTCAGGCATTTATATGATTCGTAACAGCCAGCTATTGTCCGTTGCGACGGCGCAGAAAATGTTCGCCAGCATTTTCCTCCAGCTGTTGCTCTTTTTTTTTGCCCCGGCAATCCTGTATAACTCCGATCTGTACTATTGGCAGTACTGGGGGCCGTCCCCAAGGTGCAGCTTCCTAGGTCCCAGGCGCCAGCAACGTGTGCGAATGGAAAAGGAGGAAAGTAAAAGAATAAAAAAAGAACGAACAAATAAAACATACCGCCACGGTCTGCAGGACTCGGTTGATTTCATTTTGAAGTGGAATGCGAATCGTTTACGGGTGATTGTGATTAATTTTTCAAAATTCATCAAATGCGGATGATTTGATGGGGGGGAAATTCGCACACAGACTAACTAACTCATAATACTTTACTCGCCACTACCGCTTGACCTTTACGAGTTAGCGTTAGGGTAAATTAAATTTCCTGGGATAATGCCGGTAAAATAGACCATATAGTTAAAAACATGTTGTGATTAAACAAATTCAACTTTATAGAAGAAAAGGCGCTCATTGGCAGAGAAAAGCCGAACAGTCCGAAAGTAAACATTTAATGTAATTCAAACATGTGAACATCAAACCATCGGAGTCCCTATTGAGCTTTACTCATTTTCGTGCAAAAAGAAGTTCAAGCGGTAGCTTCCACACAATCTAGTCACGTGGTATGGGTGCATAGTGGACACAAACCACACAACAAAATGGAGGAAAGCGAACGCTCGGTTTTGAACATTTAAATACGCTCATTTACCAGCACACTTTCACAACGACGCGTACCGATCAAAGACCAAAGCTGCACGAAATAATGCCAGCAATAGGAAAGCATGTCCAAATACCTCGTTTCCAACTCTGAGACGAGACGGGGGGACACTTTTCGAGTGTTTGGATTGCCCTGACCGATTGATTAAAAAGCGTTCTTGGGAGGCGTTTCGGGGCTGTTCGATATCGAACAGTGGCATGACCTTTCGCCACCCCGGATCGCCACCAGTCAATTGCATGCAGGTTGAAACTGTTTAGCTGTTTGAACACTGACCAGAGTTCCGCCTGCTCAGTGGCTCGGGTGGAGGAAGGAACACGGTTGGGACACAGTGTGCCTCTGCCTACCTCGGCTTCGATAGGCGACGAATCGAAGGCAAAGGTTATAGTATACATTATCCCCGCGAACAGTACACCGACAACGGACGCCGCGGCCTGGCCGAACCTTGGGAAAGCACCACCAAACCCGTGTACGATCGGTCAGCCAGCGTCGATGGCAGGCCTCCACGGAATAGAACGGACGTTGTGATCGACCGTTCCACATCAGTCCTACGTGTGCCGTCGATCGAACAGAAGCGTTGTGGTTCGGGTTGTTCAGGTTTGAGGTGGTTCCAAAGTTGTTTCTTTCTCCCCCAAAAACTCATATACCCGGTTAGTGACGTGAGGAAGCAGATCAAGTGCGCTTTAGACGTTGAAGTTAAGAGGTCGTGTGAATATAAGACACGTGCTCACGTGTGCATCTCGATACCGCAGACAGGAGATCATGGATCAACCCGTCCCGTCGAACAGTAGTGTCCAACAGCAAGTGCCCGTGTGTTCCAGCCAGTCGGAGATGCTCAGTCCGCTCTATATGGAGGCGTACTGCCAGTCGCTCGAGCAGCCGGAATCGTTCTGGGGCGATCTGGCGGAACAGCTCATCGATTGGGATCAACCATGGGAGAAAGTGTTGGACGATAGCAATAGTCCTTTCACGAAGTGGTAAATATGATCTGTGGTGTAAATCGGGAACTAAGGTTCGGAGTTGCTGGAATCGATAGACTGTACTGAGAGACATTCTTGGAGAATTTGGTGGACTTGGTTCTTGGTGTTCTTGGTGTACTTAAACGAGCAACTCTTTCGACGTCACATCGAAATGGGATCCAAGAATACGTTAGCCTATCACCGTAACAGTCAACAAGTATGGTTAAAAAAGCGTTATGCTTTAAAAATTTGGTAACGGATTTGCCCAATGCCTATCCATTGACTCCATTCATAAGCTCGACCGACCTACGCTCATATGTAGATTTAATAGAAATCATAAATCATACTGCATTAGTCACCAAGCCGTCCAACGTCTCGCCCCAGGACAGGGAACTCTCTCCTTTGGGAAGCATCGATAATAAACTTTCCGCAAGACGCAATCAATATCCATCAGCGTTTTGGAGGTGGCGTACACAGCGCGTGAACTCATAATGTCCCGCCGCCCCTCCTGTGTGTTGACAGGAGCCGCACAATATGGTTCAGCAGAATTGCATTTTTTCTTTCGCATTTTGCATATGTGCGGAGACGTTTTTATGTACGCACATTGTCTAAACCCGCCCAATACTCCTCGAGACAGTGCGACGCAACCGGTGCGGACCGAGGGTTTATCACTCTATATGAAAATGAGGACAATGGTCCAGTTGCGCGCAAACAGGGAGAATATTTATGTTTGGTCTTATCTTGGTTTGCGAACCTATCCCACGCGCAGCTCCTTTATCGTGTGTGTGTGTGTGTGTGTGTATGCGTGGGGGGGCGAACAGGGTATGGCAATTAGGATGGCCTGTAATCGCTGTCTATTGTAATTTTCGCCATTATGTAGGTATGTTGGAGGGAAGCTGAACGCTTGCTACAACGCGATTGACCGGCATGTGTTGGCCGACAAGGGCAGTAAAGTTGCGCTCATCCACGATAGCCCCACTACCAACACCGTACGCCACGTAACGTACAACGAGCTGTACGATAAGGTAAGCCACAAGTGAACGCCCTCTATGTCTCTCTATGTCCCCAGCAGAGAACTGAACGCATGGGGCTTTAAGCTTTTTGCGGTTCATTTTGACTCTTTTTCTTTATCACTACTGTACGGTGCTTATTTGCTTACTTATATTGCTTTATTGTTTACGGTAACTCTATTTACAACGCTACCCACGCTTACACTATCGGTTCCAAGGTATCCCGATTAGCTGGCGGACTGCGAAGGTTGGGTGTACAGAAGGGAGATCGTGTCGTCATCTATATGCCACTGATCCCGGAAGCTATTATCGCCATGCTGGCAACGGCGCGGCTTGGTGCAGTTCATTCCGTCGTGTTCGGAGGTTAGACGAGCATAGGATTGGGCGAGGATGTCAACTAATTAGGCGAGGATTTCTCCACATTTACCGCGATTCTAGGTTTCGCGGCCAGTGAGTTGTGCACACGGATAGAGCATGCCGAGCCGAAGGTGATCATTGCAGCGAACTGTGGTGTAGAACCGCACAAGATCATCTACTATCTGGACATTCTGCACGAGGCCGTTGCGATGTCACGCTGGAAGCCGTTGAAGAACATCATTTACAGACGCTCGAACATACTGATGTCGGATCTCGACGAGACGTGGGATGTGGCCTGGGAGAATGCATTGGACACGCCGGTCGATTGTGTGCCGGTGGATGCAAACGATCCGCTCTACATTCTTTACACCTCCGGTACAACAGGTGCGTAGTTGCAACGGAGTGTCTCTTTGAAAGTGTCCTCAGTACATCCGCGTGTATCTTTCCCGACCAGACAAACCCAAAGGCATACAGCGACCGATTGGTGGGCATCTGGTAACGCTGATGTACACCATGAACACAATCTACGGCATCCAGCAGGACGACGTCTGGTGGAACGCTTCGGATCTGGGTTGGGTCGTCGGACATTCGTACATCTGCTACGGTCCGCTGCTGTACGGTGCGACCAGCATCATGTATGAGGGCAAACCCGACCGAACGCCGGATCCGGGTCAGTACTTTCGCATCATTGACCAGCACAAGGTGTCGGCCATCTTTTCCGTACCTACTGCATTCCGCGTGATACGCCGTGTCGATCCAGAGGTCACGTTCGGGCGGAAGTACAGCCTCAAGTCGTTACGCGCCATCTTCATTGCTGGAGAGCATTGCGATCTGGAAACGATGGTAAGTTAACGATCGTACTCCCATCACTAGTTTAGATTAGCATTAGATGAAATGGCAGTGAAACATCCACAAAGTTAGAACCTTGCAACCATGTGAAGATCATTAGTCATCAGGTTCCTGCACCTTATCAGAGTTATATGATATATCAAACAAATTAGCTCCTAACGGCCATTCGACTCTATCATTTATATGCATCATGAATATGAACCATTTATACAAACATTCCACACTCACACTCTCACTCGGAACTCGACGACATTAGTGCAGCAGCTTAGTGGTTTGTAGTTTTTTGTCGCTAGATGTGTAACATTTGCATCCGATCGGCATCCCACGCGCCACGCCACTACACTGTAGTGTGATGCAGGCGTATGCGTACCGAACGTTATTTATAGCCGCAACATCAAAACTAGCCCCTAGGAAGCTTAACAAACAAAACACAGCTGGTTCAACACGCTGAACATGAGAGCTAAATAAACAACTCCTACGTACAACGGATTAGCATTGGTGGATGTTAGTAGAGTTCTACGGAAATAGCGCACGGCGTGTTTCCAAGCACCATAATACGACCATCTTGACGCGATCATGGCACACCATCAACGCCCGACTCCAGATTAAGAAACTTGCCCTCCGGACAATAGGCCCGATCGCACCGAAAGCTGCTCCCAATCAACACATGCCCGTATGATTAGCGACTTTATTATCACAAGCAATTGTTTATTAGTTTCTTTAACAAAACGGTTTATAAATTGAGATCTAAAGAAAATATTATTACTTTCCTGCCTCATGCATCTACCGGAAGCGACCGTATGGATGGGGATGAGCATTTTGCTGGGATAAATTTGTGTAAGCTTGGTCTACACACACACATACACACCTTACTAACTAAAAGCTAGCTTCCGATGTACAGAGTTCGGACGTACCTTCCGGGATTTTTCCCCCAATATTAGTTAGGCTTATATCAAAGTTAAGATACATTAGATGTAGCTTGCAAAACAAACCTTCTACGGTCCATTCTAGATGTGTTTTCATCTCCACAAGCAAATCTTCCTCGTTATACCAGCGCGTGTCTCGGAAACGATCGGTTCCAGGCCAGCGCCCATCATCGTCTGGTCCTGATATAGTTCTTCTTCTGCATTGTAGAAATGGATGCGCAATATCTTCAAAGTGCCTGTGCTGAATCAATGGTGGCAAACGGAGACAGGTTCGGCCATTACGGCGACCTGCGTCGGGTATGCACAGAACCTCCAAACGCCACCATTCACGACGGGACTACCATTTTGTGGGTACGATATCTACGTCCTGGATAAGAACGGCCACGAGGCAAAACCCAACGAGCTGGGCCGTATCGTAGTCAAGCTGCCGCTACCACCAGGCAACATGGCCACGCTCTATCGCAGCGATGAGCTGTTCCGCAAGACATACTTCCAGCGGTTTCCGGTACGATCGTCTGCTCCTTCTATCTTTGCCTTTTCCGCGAAACTACGCCAAACTGGCTTACGTCGTTTTCCGTATCTTTTAGGGTTATTACGACACGATGGATGCGGGATACAAGGATGAAAATGGATACATTTACGTAACTGCACGAGATGATGATGTGATAAATGTGGCGGGACATCGTATCTCCACCTCCAGCCTGGAGGATGCCATACTGCGTCATCCGGATGTGGCCGATGCGGCCGTTTTCGGTGTGCCAGAACCGACGAAGGGTCAGATACCGCTCTGCTTGTACGTGACGAAGGCGAACGTTTCCAAACCATCGACCAAGATGTCGGTCGAGCTGATCAACATCATACGAGAGGTGATCGGACCGATCGCAGCCTTCAAACTAGCCGCCCAAGTACAAAGCCTACCACGTACCAGATCGGGTAGGTTGTAATGAGTCTCCGGGTGGTTCCAGTGAGGATTTAACCGCTCTCCTTATCCAATCTCACCGTTTTGATAGGTAAAACGTTGCGCAAAGCGATGGCGGATCTGGCAGCGAACAAACACATCACCATCCCGGCCACGGTCGAGGATCCGACGGTCTTTGTCGACGTCAAGCGTGCGCTGCGGGAACTAGGCTATGCTATGGCCGCCCCCGATCCGGAACTGCGACCAACCATACGATGAAACAGTCGGTGACCTTAGCAGCAGCAGCAGCAGCAGTACTAAACAGCAACGTATTTTGGGTATTGCCATCTAGATTCGATTTTCTGTTTTGCCCCTTCCCATTCCTCTTGTTTCGCCGTTTCGCTGTACTTCCGTAGTTGTTAACGTTATTACTTGCACCTAATAAAACTAGCAAACAATGGTAAAAGGCTTAAGGAAGAAAACCTGAAACCTGCGCCGTACTGTGTCTCTGACGACCTAACTCGAAGACAACCGAAAATTTCTGCACCACTCGCCTTCTCCTGACACGGAATTGCGCCTTCAGCTTTGCTCCTAACCACCTTGCCCCTCGCGAGAAAGCGCTTAATACTGTCCGTGTGAAACCAACTGTTGGCGCCGTCGTATATGCTGGGTGTATATGTGCTGTCTAGTACTCGAGATGCTTTATTTCGTAATCGAGACCGTTACATTCTTCGGAGAAGTAATCTAGAATGCTCGGATCCGGCAGAAAGCTTAACATGGGCTTATCCTGAGCACAGTCCAGCATCATGCGGTGGCAGTTGTTATCGGTTAGCACGCTGTCCGTGTCGTTTGTGAGCAAACTCTCGAAATCCATTGCATTGTCCTGAAATGAATCGATCGTATCGCCAATTACCGTGCTGTTCTCGCTATTGGTCGATGGCGGTGTCGAAAGTTGGTCCAACAGATTGTGATGTTGATGATGTTGTTGTTGCTGGTGTTGCTGCTGCTGTTGCGGTTGGTGCTGTTGATGCTGCTGTTGCTGCTGTTGATGCAAATTTAGATGATGGTTCTGTTTGTTGGCATGTTTCGACGAGAGTGAAGTTCCCAGCCCTCGGAAACAACTGCTGGGACTGCTGCTGGTACTACTGCTACTGCTGCTAGTGCTGGTGCTTGCGATAGGCTGATCTTGCACGGTAAACCGAAGCAATCCTATTGCGGATCGGTTAGCATCGTAGCTTGTGTTATTGTTGCTGTCACTATGATGCTGTTGTTGTTGCTGCTGGAGATGACTCGTGTTTTGATGATGATGATGATGATGATCCCCGTTGTGCTGTAGCGGATGCTGGGCAAGGTGAAGACTACCGAAAGTAAGTGGTTTCGTGTCGGTTGGCGCAGCCAAACTCGTCTGGTGATCATTATGGTCCATCAAATCCAAATGCAGCATTACATTGGCCCCATCACTACTGCTCACTAGATCATTGTTGTTCAAGTACGTGTGCTGATGATGATCGTGCAACATATCATCGTGCATGTGCTGAGTTTGCGGTTGATCCGCAAACCCGTTCGATAACATTTTGCCTCCATTGTCAGAGTCAGTACGGTTGCAAAACAAACCGACCGTGTCGTGCGGTGTCGTGTGCTGGCGATGTTCACTCGTGCTGGTAGGATCGGGGTCGTGGTTTGTTATCATTGGGAACGGTCCATCACTGTCTAACGAGTGCATATGAAAGTCTACCAGATCGATATCTTCAAAGTCATTTAGCATGATCGTGTCCTGCTGCATCGACGTATCTCCACCATCATTGACCGTATCGAAATTAACTGACTTCATGCTCAGTGATAAATCTTGCATGTCTCCACCAGTAGCCCTTACATTACTGCTACCACCAACCAACGTGCCCATGTTGGTGCGTGACAACGAACGCATTCCCAGATCCATCGACACGGATGCCATTCCGACACGATCTTCGTTTGCTTCCGAATTCATTGTTAGCCCGGAAATGGTTGGCTGCACCTGACCCAACACTTTATCCAGCGTTGGTCGATGTGTAGGGCTACGGTCTAGAGACAACGTACTTCTAAGCTCCGGTGGTAGTATTTCTCGCATATCGTGCCCATAATCTACAGCATCGGCATTAACGGCTGTGAGTCCTTCCAGCAAAAAACTGCCCTCAAGTGCGGGAACTGTTGGTTCGGGTTTTGTTTGCTCGATTGTTTGATTGCTACCAGCGCCAACAGCATCACTGCCAACGCTGGGCGCATCGCAAGAGTCACCAGTAGAGATGGAGAACGGCGATCCTACCAGCACCGTACCAAGGGAAGGTGGTGGTGGCGGTGGTGGAGGAATGGTTACCGGGGCGTTTATCACCATCGGCTCCTCGGTCGCGATTGTATTTCCTCCTGAACCAACGAATGGGTTATTGCACAGCGAGCGGAACTGTTCCAGCTCTTCCTGACTCTTCTTCAGCTGCTGCTGCAACTCAGCTATACGCTTCTGCTGTTCCGCTAACAAGCTATCTTCCAGCTCCGGATCCGTTACTCCAACAGGAGATCCAGCGGACGCGGCATTTGCATCGATCGATTTAATTAATGGTTTCAACCGTTCGATCAGATTAGACTTCGTTCCGGAAACGGCGAGATTGTACTGTTTGCAGTACTTCTTCAGTTGTGACACTTTAAGCTTATTTAACGTTTCGACGGCAAGATCCACTGTATTGGCCGGTGTAGTGGGCAATGTTGAGCTATTAACACCGGCGGTCGAATTTTTGCTCCTCGATGATCCTGCCCCTACACCACCACTTCCGCCACCCACACTGAGGGGTGAATCAATAGGCGTATGATCACTGCCTGCAATTTCTTCCCCATCCGTTGTGATTTGTGATTGCTCTCGACTGGAGGGTGAAGATACGCCGGTCGGTTTTTTGCACATCTCTTCGAGATATTCCAGCAAATACTGCTGCTGCATGATCAGTTGATAATTGTTGTCGGAACCACCGGGTCCACTAGTGCCACCGTGTCCTGCCACGGATGACGAAGATGACGATCCTTTGTGAGCATTTGGCGGTCCTTTATATTCATGAAACTTGATCGGCTTTGCCTTTGTGATGCTTTTCGACTTGCTCTTTTTCTTCACTAGCTTCTCTTTGCCACCGCCGGAATTGAAGCTGCTGCCAGTGTTACCGCTGCTGCTACTACTGAGCACCTTGATGTCCGTGGGCATCGTTGTCATGGTGAGTGTCGGTCGAACTGAAGACAGATCGCCGCTAATGTTGGCACTTGGCGTTGGCAGTATTGGTCGAAGCGTGGAGGTTGGCGTGCTGGTGCTGCTACTGTTACCCTGTTCCATAGCGACTTCCGCCACGGTTGCAATGTTACCACCGGTTACAGCGGTAATAGTGGCAACTGCCGTTGCGGTCGTCACCACCGGTGTAGCGATCGTTGCCAACACCGTCCCATCACTCACAACGATAGGAATCGTTGGTTTCAGGGTAAAAAACTCAGGCTTTCCAGTTGTTATAACTGTTGGAGGTTGTTGGGTTGGTGCATGTGTTGGCCCTTGCAGTGTTTGCAGCTGTATCTGATGCTGCAGTAGTGTCGTTCCCGGTTGGCTTACCAATGCTACGGCCACGCTGTGCAACGATTCACCCTCGGAGCTAAGCGAATCTTCGCCCTCCATCGAGGGAGTGGCCACGGAAATGTTCGACTCGTCTAGTGTCGACGCATAATCCACCAGTCCTTCCTTTACCATACGTTCGATCGGTTCCTCCACGTGAAGAATGTTCTTCCCGATCAGATCGAGCGGACCCGGTCGGTGCGATATCTTTGAGTTTAGGTGATCCACCAGCAGCGCCTTCTCGAGCATTCGTCGCTTTTCCGCCAGGCTCGGGTCGACGTTGCTGTCGCATTGCTCGAGAATGTGTCGCTGCTCGAGCTCGACACGATCGGGCCGCTTTTTGATCTTTGCTTTCAGTAAATCACCGGTTTTGGCTCGTTCCAGCTGTCTTCGCTGTTCATAAATAGCCGGGGACGTTTTCAATGCTGCAAGTGGACAACAGTTAAATGACACAGCTTACATAGCCAACTACAGCGGATAAAGGAGATGGTTGACACTTACGTGGCATTATTCCTTGCTGAACGAGCTGATCAAAGGATCTTCGTACCAACAGCTTCACTTTTAGTGCTGTTTGAGAGAGGAGTAGACATAAATAGAAGTAAATGATCAAACTGGCGGCTGCTGCAGCTCGGATTTGCACATCTGGTCGTATAGCTTACATTCTTTATTCTTGTCCATGGCGCTCTGCAGTGGACTGCTATCGATGATCGCTTTCGGGGGAGAAACTCGGGAGTAGGATGTGCTTGCTTGCGCACCGTCGTCTAATACTACGGTATGTTGGTGTAACCGATTTGTCATGTTTGGGTCCATGTCCACCACCTCGTCTAAAGCCAAAAAGGTAAATGAAAATGTTCACTCAGTAATGTGTGAGTCGTTTTCCTCAATAACACTATTCTTTTCGACGCAACAAGATTGGCTTATGGTGAACAATTTTACGCCCGGCTTGCAAAGAAGAAGATGCATACCCATTTGGCTGGTAGGTACTTATCACAGCTTCGATATATTTCTGTCCATCGATGGTACAATCATCCTCATGCACAAATGTTTATGTTTCTTTTAGCGATAAAGTACATTAACATACGTGCACCGCTTTATCGCATCCAGTGTGTCTTAAGAGGAACCCCAGACACCACACTACGACTTGCCGTCGTTCGCGTAGTTCGCGTAGATGGGTAGCGCAAGCCACGGAGATTAGTCATATGTTTTTTTATAAGCCATTTTCCCGTACGTTCCGTTGATAGAGCGTGCCAACTATGCTGGCAAACGATAATACTTCTTCTAAATACTTCATTTAACACACTTTAGCACAATTGGTATAAGTTTTCATTCACAAAAAGAATTCTACAACTCGCTGCACGGTATTTACACCGTGTACGCATAATTTGCTATTAAGATTTTTTTCCTTCATTCTTTCTTTCCCTTCTTTGCGCGGTGGGAGCAGCCGTAGCACGGGCTACATCTCCGTGAGCCATCGCCCTTGGCGCAGATGGATCGATTTGGCCCGATTGCACGAAAACCACCACTTACCCGGGAGAAATAAGCGATCCTTGTCCATTTTGATGCTGTTGGCGAGCTGTTTTCTTAACGGGGAACAAATAAATTATATTTTAATAATACCGTAATTCAATGGATAACAAGTAAACACCAATTTTTTCATGTCGATCACGGTTAGACTGTCAAGTTGACGAGTCCGAGTAGGGAAATCCTTGATGGGAAAGGTGATTTATTTTTTCGTTTTTCATACATTTTCAGGCATTTGGTTCGTACCGGTTGGATGAAAAGTGAAAACTTTGATAATGAACTAGTTACACACATTTTTTCAATATCATTTGTTGCATTCTGGCATAAGAAACGTACGATTAAAACTCATACGCTAACCGCAGACCATCGATTCGATCGAGTATGCAGTACGTAACGGTGGTCTGTAAACATGCTACAGTTTTTGCAAATGTGTCAAATGTCAACAGATGTTCGGAAATTAGTCGCGTCTACACGAATACCCAAAATATCCCATTCGTTTTGATCTATTGATCGATCCTCAACAGAATCTATTCCAAAATAATCCAATTTGCTTGTGGAAGACATTTTTGATATATAGCTCGTGGAAATGTGAATTTGAGATTTGTACCATGTTTCTGTTCATCAGCATAAAATTACCTTATCGTGTTTATTTTAAAAATTACCTTCACACAGCTAGTGACGTTTGTGTGCGGCTTTTGACATTTTACACTCTCAAAACACTTTCATAGAAAAGCAATCTAGTTTGCAGGAAGTTATCGAGATGTACTGAGGAGCAGCGAAGTTTTCAGCTTCTGTTTCGTTTTATACAGTTCTATCTATTTGAATGCAATACTGAAATAAAACGCGACCAAACCCAATGGTTCGGGTTTTTGGAAAAACCGAACTTTACACGCTCCCGCAGAAGTTTGGGGTATTGTTTTCCCATGAAAAAAAAAGATTGTGTGTATTTACTGTGAAATTGTTCTGAAATCCTCGCGTCGGAATTTGTCATACCATAGTATTCCATCACGTCAATAGTGAGGGGCTCGTTCGAATGTGAATCGCAAACCCGTCAGTTTAAGAATAATTGCAAGAAATCTTTACAAAACTTGCATCGGTAGGTATCCATCTATTTGTAGATGTTTTATACCCAATCGCCAACTGCGGTGTAAAACTTTTGCAACACAGTTGTGATGAAACACGCAAGCCAACGCGTATCCCATATTCCAGGAACACTAACAATTAGTGTTTTTGCACTGCAGCAAAGTAAACAAAACCTGCATCCCCTACTAGCAGTTGCTGCTAGAAGGACGGTACTCGCTGCTTACTCAGCGCAGTGCAAAATGATCTAATGCAAATGTGTGTCATTCGCGGTACAGAAATTTCGCATAGGCCTGGGTTTTTTTTCAAAACGGTGTTGCAGTAAGAAAAAAAAAATGTTGCCATAATCGAAACAGGGGGTTTAAAAATAACGCCCATTACTAATCTAACTTTTTTTTCTTCCTCCGTACGACGAAACACAGATAGTATAATGGAAAATAGTAAGGGTACCAGGACAGGTGGCAGCAGCCATCGGATGAATCCAAATGATTTTTTCTTTGGAAAAATGTTGGGAGAAGGAAGTTTCAGCTGTGTTTATTTGGCCAAAGAAGTGAGAACATCCAAGAAATATGCAAGTAAGTGCTACATCTATGTCCGTACTGTGACGAAATAACTTATGTTGATTGCGTCTTCTTCCTACACCTCTTTTATTTGCAGTAAAAGTATGCGAAAAGCGGTTAATAATACGCGAACGAAAACAGGAGTACGTGAAACGGGAACGGGAGGTGCTTAATCGGCTTACCGGGAAGCCCGGATTCCTTGGCCTGTACTGTACTTTTCAGGACAGCTCCAAGCTATACTTCGTCATGACCTACGCCTGCAACGGCACGCTGCTTTCACTGCTTTCACGGCCCTCGTTCACGGTAGACTGCGCTCGGTTTTACTCGGCGGAGATTTTACTTGCGCTGGAAACAATGCACAACATGGGCATACTGCACCGAGACATAAAGCCGGAAAATATCCTGCTAGACGAAAAAATGCACGTCTTGATGGCTGACTTTGGGTCTTCCAAACTTGACTACAAAGAGGAGGACGAGAAGGGGGATGATAAGCAACCGGATGAAGGTGTGGCCGGATTGAAGGAGGGACCACCTTCCTCGCCGACCATGTCCACTGCCCGCAAGATTGCTCAGCGTGTGCTTGGCACGGAGTACCAAGACGAGGACGATGATACGGACGATGCGGAGGACATTCAACCTGTTACCACACGGCCCAACAAACGTCGAAGTTTCGTCGGTACGGCACAGTACGTTTCGCCCGAAATCCTCACCGGCACTCTTTCCTCGCCCGCCTCGGATCTTTGGTCGTACGGTTGCACGATCTATCAAATGGTTTGCGGTGTGTCACCGTTTCGGGCTGCCTCCGAGTATCTTATCTTTAAAATGATTCTCCGCTGCCAGGTGTCTTACGCGGACAGTTTCGACCCGGTAGCGAAAGATCTCGTGACACGGTTGTTACAAATCGAACAACGAAAACGGTTGGGAGCGTGTGACAATCCACGCTACAGCACGATTCGGCAGCACGCCTTCTTCGAAGGAATCGATTTTGAGCATCTGCGCCAACAGCCCGCTCCGTTGCCATCGTGCACGGAATCAGTATTAAACAGTGACACCAGCTCATTGAGCAGTGTTTTCTTTCCCGAGGGCATGCAGCCCGGCCTAGATGACCGGCAGATATCGCGCCTGTTCGATTTTAAGCTTGCCGAGCTGAACGAAACTGATGACGTCCGAGCAGATGGTGGTGACGAAGCGGTTGCGGAACGAGCGTCCGACGCTCCACCTGGTCGTCCCTTTGTGGAGCCGATAAGGAGAGTAGAAGGTAGTAGCGGTAGTGCGGAGAAAGAGGATACAGAGACAAATCGTACCGGCTCGGGTCTCGTACTAAGTTTCACTCGTTCTGGATTCAAGTTTTTTAAATCGGTCGAAGATGCGTTGAAAAATGATCCCGGACCGATTAGCCAATGGCAACCATTCGCTGACGGCGAAGATATCCTCAAATACGGCTTCATTTATAAACGCAAGGGGCTGTTTGCCCGGCGGCGCATGCTACTGCTCACCAAACGACCCCGTTTAATCTACATCGATGCGGTGAATATGGTGAAAAAGGGTGAAATACCCTGGACATCCGCACTTTCGGTGGAGGCGAAAAACTTCAAAACCTTCTATGTGCATACGGTAAGGCCAATAATCTTTTACGAAATCTGTTTTGAAGACTGTCGCATTTTTAGTATTGTCACCGTTGTTTGCTAACTCCTACCGTATTTCACTCCTACTTGCAGCCAAACCGAATCTACTACCTAGAGGACCCAGAAGGATTCGCACTAAAGTGGTGTGATACCATTACTGATGTTCATCGAAAGACTTTCGGAAACAGTGAAAGCAATGATAGCGCCGTAATTCAAACCGAATGAGATGTATGCAGGGGCTGAGCGTGTGTGTGTGTGTGTGATGATCGTGTGTATAAAGTCGGAACATCTTGTGGTATCAGGCGTCAGGCACTGCGCGACCATTTAAATCATACGTTAGGATAGGCGAGAAATTAAACGAACGATGACGATGAGCTGTTGGGCAAGCAGCACAGTTTGGGCGAGTTAAAATGCAAACAATAAATAGGAAGCTAGAGTTTAGAATCAATTCAAGAGAACACTTTGCTTGTTGGTCGTTTTCTTCAGCTTGTTATTTATTCTACGTCATCATTCCGAAAGTCTCGAAAAAACGGCGGGCAAAACACACAAAATCTTCTGTACTGGTGTCGTGGCCAAAAGAGAAGAAAGCAAAGGAAGGAGCGGTTATCAGCGCGCTAAAATCTAGCATCCCGAATGCTGAGCGCGTCTAGCCACAATGGAAATGCAACCATCAGCTGATATGAGTCTGGGCGCATAAAACGAGCCTCTCCTCTACCCTGTTTACGGTCTGTGACGATACGGCAAATGGAATGAGTACAGAAAAAGCAAACAACATGCCTTTCCCAGCCCCGATATTGTCCGGATACTGTTGATGTACGAAGTGTTTCCTATTCTAAGGATAGGTTCGTACGCATTTATCGTACAACGCTACACTCGTTCACGTTCGTTACAGTTCGTGTTTGAATGCGGTGGCTTGATAAGCGATTTCCGCCGAGCGAACCGAGCAAAACCTAGCGCGCGGAACTACATGTTCTTCATGCTCAGTTACTGTAATACCGCGTTCAGTTCAGTGTGCTGAGTACGCTGACAGGACACGTTGCTCCTACAATTCTGAAATTGACCGGACAATAAGTTAAAACGAAGCATGCCAATGGCAACCATTTTTCGACCATCGCTGTTCATCTTTGTTGCGGTGGTGCTTATGTCTGTGAGTGCATCTAAAGTGCGGTCTTTCCTAAATACTCCCAAAATGCGCGAGAAGCTTAAAAACACGTGGTTTTAGAAGGAATAAATATGAGCAAGTGAAATCTTTAACGCTCCAGAGCATTAACGCACGAACTGTGAAGTGGATCGTCTGAGGGAGACGTTGTTCAGTTCTGTACCACATGTGCAACGACTGCGGTCAATATTTTTTGAGTACCAATGCCTGTTAACTGATATAGTTTTCTTCTGTTGCTTGGTGTAAATATGTGGTTTAAGCTCAGAAACAATTCTCAATTGTTATACCCAAACCGTACCGGAAGTGGACGACAAAGGAATTTCCAATGCGTAAAACAACTATCCTGTTGGGAGAACAGTGGCTTATCTCGCATCTGCGAACTAGTTCACAGTATTTTTAGCTTCATTTCATCTGTTTTATCTTACATCCGTTGTTTTTAAACGTAGCCTTTTGTTTTATACAAATGTTCCATGTAGTTGCTCCACGCTGCAAAAGCCCGCGATACACCATTTGCCCTGCTGGATTGTCCACCCGAATGTATGTGCGATAGAAATTCCAAATCGCCGGAAACACTGGATGTGAGTGAAACAGGTCCCCTAGTGCACGTGTGTGTTGAGAATGAGAAATATTTTACATTTCTTTCAAGTTCGCTGAAGATCCAGTGACATCCGGCGCTATTTCCGAGCTTGATGATTCCGGCTCATCGTTCCATGCTCTGTGCATGGTGGGACAAGGTGCTGGGTTCGAAAAGATTGAAGATCTCTTGTCATTGGACACGGCGGTGCTGAAAATAATATACACCTCTCAAACGGAACAGTATCAGCGTGAGTTCCTGTGCTTTAGACTAAAAAATGCAGCAAAGAATGCCTGGTGTTCTGTACCATAATTTACTTTCTAACCTCAAATTTCCAGTAAATGCCTCAAATTTGGTCCGTTTTCAACATCTCCGAGAGCTACATGTGCAATCATTGCAGGCACAATTGCTGCGATTTTCGCTCGATGCTGAACTACCCGTTGTGAGACTTCATCTAGAATCTCTGGAGCTTATCCGAAGTGCGCCACCTACCGTTCTCGATCGTACAATGCCCTCTCTGGCGGGACTTGGTCTGCAACCCTTGGCAGGGGCGAATGGAAACGACGCTAACGCTTATCAGATCGTCGACGATGATGTAGGGGAAGAAGTAGTAGTGGTCAACAGTGGGCCCGAAACACTCACCGAGACATTCGAACTCGAGATCGTACCGTACGAGGTATATAAGCGCGAACTGGCCAGCACTAGCAATGTGTCGTTCTATGGATGGTCAAACCTGACGGCGCTCTCCATACATGACTGTCAGCTGGAATCGTTACATCCCGACTTCCTGTACGGTCTCGACCGTCTGCAACGCCTCTCACTGCAGCACAACAACCTGAAGATACTGCCACCATTCGCTTTTTACGGTGCTCCCAACATGCGTTTGCTATCACTCGCCCGGAATCGTTTGTTGGAGGTTAGTTACTACTCTTTGGCCGGATTGCTCGAACTGCACGTTTTGGATCTGTCTTCGAACAACATCTCCAAAATTTCTGAACTCACCTTTCCACCGTTCCCGAAGCTGGCTAAGCTCGATTTGCGCCACAATCCCATCGAGTACGTGTTCGACAGCTCGTTTGCTATCGCGAACATGACGCGATCGCTGTTCATCGGCAGTGAGACGGTGGGACTTCATGTTGGAACACCCAAACCCTTCCAAGGATTAACCCAGATGGAACTGCTAGAGGTTCGCAATCTGCAATTGCCTGCGCTCAATCAGTATCTTTTCCGCGGGCTTCGATCGCTTCGGACACTGCGGCTTCTGCAGGGTAATATCTCGTTCGTCGAGTACGACAGCTTTGCCGAGATGAAGAACCTAACCGAATTGTACGCGTCCCGCTGCTTAATTGGGGCCATTTCCATGGATGCATTCTTCGGAGTGAAACGCCTGCAAGTGATTGATTTATCCTATAATCTGCTTACCGAGCTGCCGGTGGGTTTGTTCGACGAACAGCTCCAATTGCTCGAGCTGTACCTGCACGGCAACAGGCTGACACAGTTGCCCACCGATTTCTTCCGACGTCTGGCTCCTGCCGTACAAATCGTGCGTCTGATAGAGAATCCGTGGCAGTGTAGCTGTTCCATGGTACAATGGCGCCAAGCGGCCACAAATCGGCTAAAGGTTTCCTCGACATCCAACAATCCGCTGGCTGCCTACGTGTACAGCAACAAACTGACGCCACGGTGCAGTGACCCTAGTCAGGGTATACAGAACCGCAGCGTCTACTATGTGATCCGCAAAAATCTCCAATGCAACGTGGATAGCAACCGAGCACACAAAATAGCTTTACGCATCAGTGAGTTGAATCAGAGAAAGCAGCAGACGCTATTGCAGAAACGATACCACCAGGATCGAGGATTTCCCGCTCCGAATGTAGTGCGGCAGCAATCAAGCAACGTTAACCCGGCACCGAACACTAACAGCATGCTAACTTACCAGCGCCCTCGTCAGTCTCTGGTGTACCAGCAAAAGCGCCAACGGCTCCAACAAAAACTTCACAATAGCCAACGTTACGCGACGGCGGCCGCTACGAATGCCACACAACGCGTTGTGAGCAATGAGATTGAATACTAAGCCACCGAAGAAGTAAGGTAAGTAAGGACAACTGTAGAGACCCTTAAGTAACTACCGAACAAACGCACGACCGGTGCACAATATCGTAGAATTAATGATTCAACTGTTTGCTGAACTGAAATGAAAATAAAACCACAAAATAACACCCGGAAAATAATGCTTGCTATTGTCAGCGCTTGCTTTGCTTTAAGTTATCGAACACAGATGCATTGCATTTTGTATTTGTTTGTTTGTTTGTTTGTTTGTTTCTTGATTTCTTTTGCTGCTGTTTTTGTTCACTTCCATAGCTCTGTTCCTGTTTTCATGCCGGGATTATAAGTATATCTTTACAATAGCGGTAGTTGTGTTTTTTTTTTTACGTTTTGTTCCATTAAAGTTTGGCAGCATTTACAGCTGCGTCTGTATCTGCAAGTTTTGCGCCTGTTCCAACCCTTCTCGTCCTACCACCCTCTTCCCCTTTTAACGATACTGTTCACTTGGGCGTCTGTTTTCAAACCTACCATTATACATAGCTTCGAAAGGGTTATCCTCCATCCCCCGCCCCCCTTACTGGCGTCACCGCATCCTCCTTTGTCCTATGGTTTCACCGCCTGTTTGCTTCCCAGTGATGCGTGCGATTGCCCTTATTGTATAGACAATGTTGCATTTAGATAAATGTTCCATCCCAATGATCCGAGCATACGAGGTTTTTGTACGCTTGCCTACGTGCTTTATAGCCGCCCTGACATGTATGTATATATAATATATATATTGTTTCCCCGCTATTATATCTCTAGCCCCAGTAACCCCGGTCCTGTGTTCTCTGCGCGGAGTATTCCCCTCCCCTTTTGCCTACTAAATCATTTGTTGCTAATGCTGCTGGTATGTATCTTTGTTTTGAATATTCGACTGTCACCACCTTACACGCCTTCTTGCTATGTTACGTCCATTTTTAGCTTTACTTGCGTTTATTACTTCCCGATAAAATACTATTCCTCTTCCCCTGGCCTTCATTCCTTGCGCAGTGATCCGCCTGTTAGTAGGTAGGTATTATCGTTATATTATTAATATTAGTATTAATATTTTCATTACTCATAATAATAATGCTATTGTTATTATCATCATTATTATTATTACTTTATATTATTATCATTATTAATAATAGCATACTTATTATCCATTTAGACTAGGATGACTAGGATTATGTCAAGATTTGATTGAATCTCGATCCGTGCGCCGTTCGGTCGACAGTTCGAGTAGTTTGTTAAATTCCGTGCCTAAAATTTGTCTAGCCTAAAAACGAGATAAAACAGACACATTGGTTATTATCGTACACTCTTTGGATTATCTTCGTGCAGTATCGGACAAAACGAATATGAGGCGTCGCACAAAACGAGTCAAAGTTTTATTAACGATGGTTTCCATCTTTATGATAATTCTTACTTCAGAAGCAAAAGGCATAAAAAATATGCTTAGCTCAATATGAGATGAATTCATAAAAATATTCTCGATTATTTCCTCATATCCCAAAAGTATTACTTGTTTTGCCCGAAACTTGTTCCGGTAGTAACAACTTACCTGTGTGTTTTGTGTTGGAATTTGCAAAGCTAGGGCCATGGAATTAGCATCGAAGCTTTCATCTAACGCTATCAGCGCGCCGTGTATACCGGACTCTAGCAGATTGTTGGCATACTCCTAAAATTGGAAGATGACGAATGCAACACTCAGTATCGATTTGAAATTCACTTCATTCTGCAACAAGCGACACCCACCTTCAGGCCAACGCTCTGCACCCATCGCATTGTGCGATCGTTTGTCCACACCAGCACATCACTGAGATTGTTTTCGGACGCCTTTCGTCGCTCCTCCAGTGCCGCACGGTCGTAATTTAGCCGTTTCAGGCAGGATATACCGTACTGCAGGCTAGTCCGATGGAAGCTGTCCACCATCTTCAACTGGCCGCGCAGGTCCTTCTTGTTGAGGTGATCTAACATGCGAGCGTCTACCAGACACTCCATGAACGTAGTACGGTACTGAGGTAGACCCAAACTAGGCAACCAATAGTTTCCTATCCACTCGTGATTCATGTCACCTGTGAGCGGGACAATAGAAAGAACAGGTTTCGTTATGATCCAGCCGTAGTTGTTTCGTGTGCACTGTACACCTACCAAATGCCAGCGTTGTCCGCGTGGTTTGCGGTGCGGATGGCGATGTCAGGGACACCATCTCCTGTATGGCAAGACGTAATTTTAGCCGGTGCAGTGGATTGCTGATACCGATTTCACGCTGTATTTCTGTATCGCTCAGAGCGCTCATAATGGCACCGGATTTTACGTTGGCACGACAAGCCGCCACATACCAGGCCGGCATGCCGACCCACAGCTCAAGCCAAGCCACAATTGTTGGCCCATTCCACAGTGCGAACGGTGTGCCAGCTTTCATCGCTTCGCCCAACAGATCATGCCGATAGTCGTGTTCCCTGCAGAAAAAGAGAAACGTAACGATGTAGGAGACGATCGAAACGGAAATCCAACCATATGACAACTACATACTTTTTCTTTTGTCGAGTGTAATCGATCGGATTCGACTTGCCCGTTGGTTTGTAACCAGATACGCTGATGTTATCATACGTGGAATCAATGTCGCTAATAAGCGATAACCCACTCATCGACATCATGCTAGTAGAGCCGTCTGGCATTGAGGAATCCTTTACGCCCTTTACCTAAACGATACAATAGTTAGAACAAGTTTACAGTTTTTCTGCTTTCCCATACAACGAGTCGAAAGATTGGTTTTACCTTATCCTTTTTACTGAAGAACCGTCCTAAACTGGATTTAATGCCCTTCTTCTTTTGAGCCGCCGATACGGCATCTCCTCCCCGACTGGCGGTTGGCGTTTGTAGGGAACTTAACGAGCTAACCATACTTAAGTGCTTCAACGATTCCTGACTTCCATGGCGTGAGTTTAGCGGGGACATTCCGTACGTGTTGCTGGCGACAAAATGATTCCTGCAATGAGTGCGGATTCATAAGAACACACAAGATTAATGCTGTTACAACATTATGAGAATTCTCACAAATCTTAGCTACACAATCGCATAAAATCAACACTACGTGACCGATCGCGGAAGAACAAAGTTTTATACCAAATTTTGAAGGTGCTGTTTAGCATAATATGTTTGGGGGGGTTATAGCTTGTCTAGTAATTTCCAATTACATCACATACTAACGTAATGATGAGATTTGCATACACTCATCTGTACACAAAGTCGGATGCAAATTGATCATGTCGTTCAAGTTCCAATGTTTTTTCTTAAGAATTTTGATGACAACTACTTGATTTGTTCCCGTGCTTCGTTGCGCATACTCAAATGAAAACGAAGAGCCAAGAGCCTTCATTCTCGAAACCGTCACTAGCGTTTGAACTACAACATATTGCTTCTCTTGAGAAAACTATCTCTATAAACTGGTGTTGGACTAGCACTAACTTTCTTTGGTTCTTTAATCTTATTCATGGCGGTATTCCGACACAACTACCAAAGCATGTAACGAAGTAACTACAACGCCACGAGTTCAGTTAAACACCCAATACTAAGACTGTTGGTGCAGTACCTATTCGCATCCTAAGAAAATTGGGTATCACTAAAGTAGGATAAAATTCATGAGCGATAGGTGAGATGTACGTAGTCGTGATAGTAGTAACGTTCGAGTCATCAATGTGCTAGGTCCGACGCTTTACTAACACAGCAGGAAAACAAATGTTGTTACGTGGAAAAAGTATGTAGTAGATGACTTACATCCTTTTTTTTACATTCCTTCAATACAAAAATCTCGCATTTTCCTCCAAACCAAAGTTGTTATAAGCAACAACAGGTAAGAGAAAGAAAGAATCCATTGCTGCTCTCCTATGAATATGCAAAAAACATCCTCCATACAAAAGGCAATCAGACCCTAAAAGTCATCGGCTTGATACTAAAACTTGATATCAACCTATATTTCAACTTAAACAACATCTTGGCATGTACAACAAAAGGATTATATCGCTTACATAGCAACGTCGCCTTTGGCTCGAACAGTGAATACGATCACTTCAAACACAGTTGCAATCCTGTAGAGTTAGAGCTAACAGGCCTTTAAGCCGAATGCTTCAATCAGTCTCAACGAAACACCTTCAACCAGCCAGAATGTAAACATGACTACTCTTAAGGATGTGCCTCCCGGGAAACTCCACTGCTACACATACGAATCGGACATGGTGCAGTGGTGCAATATGCCAAACCTCCGATCGGTCAAAGCGAACGGAGAGTTGTTGATGACGATCATCGATTCGTTGGCCGTCCCAATTAGTGGCATGTTGGAAATCAGACGTGGGAACGTGTAACCTAGTTCACGTTTAAGATTTAACTGCAAGAACGACCGTGTTTGTGGTGGAACTTCGAACACCCTCCGTGTGGCAAACGATGAGGGTATGGAACGAAACCCACCAGCGTCCCTACAGTAACTACTGCGCGGTATTGAAATGTGTCGCACAGGTGGCCGATGAATGTCAAAGATATTTGCATGCCGCAATTGATCTTGCAACGTTTGACGCGTCTGGTGGCGCGATGTAACATTATCTCCCGCCTGTCGGCGAAGTAACGAGATAGATGGATGTGGTAAATGAAAGCGTTGTTGATGTTGTTGTTGGTGGTGCTGCTGCTGCTGTTGTGGCCGTCTGCGCTGTGAATAGGAGGATGAAATGGTTGCCACGGGGGCTACAACAGGCTGTGAATAGTATCGATTGGAAAGATATGGATGGTTGTGATAGTAATGCTGGTGGTGGAGAGAGGCAAACGGGCGCTCCCGACCAGCAACAAATGCTGTTGTCGTCAGAGGAAGCCGATATTTTAGTCTTCCCCGGTACGGTGCACGACGCACGAAAGATTGAGAATGAGGCCGATGATGTTGTTGATGAACAGATGTCGGAAGAAAGCGCTGATGATGAACGGGAGGATTGGTTAACAACCTAGACACGTTCTGAAAGCGCTGCATACGAGTATGTAGCATGGCACCGGTCAGCGTACTGTTGTAGCGATTCTGTTTTGTATGAACGGACGGTTTGGTACCATAGAACTTAAATGATAATGACCTGGACTCGTTTGGAAATTCCGATCCATGCACGACACCTTGGGATCGCCTGTTCCCGCAAGCAGCAGTTAAAGTAGAAGAGTAGATCATTTAGAATACAGCAATCAACGCATATAAAATGTTTAGGAAAGCCATTGGTTAAGTGATTTAGTAAATATAATTTTAAAAATCTATTCGCTGTAAACTATCTGGCTTACCGTTTCAGCTCTTCTTGGCTGTGGGCTAATGCTAGGGCGAACCGTTCCAGCCGCATTGTGCGTGCAGTGGCCGGTGATATAGTTCCGCCAGAACTGGTATCGCCTCCGCCAATACCGCCAGCCGACATATCATGATCTGGATTTCCCATATCGTCATGCTGCATTTCCGACTGAAGATGCGCCAACTGTACCTATGCAGAAATAAAATTCATTAGCAAGTTTTAAAACATGCGAAAACGGGTATTAAAAGCTCTTTTGTTTCTTTTGCACATACAGAGTAATAGATTTTGGTCAATTTCATTATCATAAAAAATGTACCGTCATTTGCTCGTTACTGTAACGTATAAAAAACTAATGGAAAAAGGTCGTTTGCATTCAATTAATTTTCTTCTCAGACAAATGTTAATGAACAGAACACAGAAGAGTAATCTACTAAATTTCGGTAGACATCAACAAGCTTCTACAAAATTCCCTCCCATCCGGGAAACAATTAAAGCATTGTAACAACAACATTGAAGCGGATAGAAATAAATAAAAACAAACAAAAGTCGAAAAATATATCACAAAATACGAAGCATTAAATTTGCGCACAGAAAGGATTGCCAATCTTGAATTGAAAAAAAAAATTAACAATTTGGATTCCCTTTCCATATAAGCGATTAGGCAAGTTCGGCAAGAATAGGTCTTTTCAACTCCGGAACCACTCACTTGGCTAGAGGGTAACGATTCGGACAACGGAACTTGATTCAAAGTGGTAACGTATTGATGCAAATGCGCTGGCGACATCGACGCTGGCGCCTGTAACGATAAGCAGACGAGTAGAAAGAAAATATTGATCGTAGCAACAAATAACGCTATTATTCATATTCACGCTAACAGAATAATTCAATACGTTTTTTTTGCCTGGCACATACTCAACAACGGCCGAAAGATAAGTAAATTTGAGTAGATTCTGTTTACTAATTGAACTCAAGGTTAGAAAAATGATCAATTTGGTGAGAACTAAAACTGGTTTCAACACGACCATTAAACGCACACACGCGAACCAATTTCACTTACCGTATGATACTTTTGAAGATAATCGCGGTTTGGACTGTTTGGTGTGCTGCTGCCACTGAGCGGTGGACTCTGACGGTCCATCGAGCGTCCGCGGGCCAGCAGATTCATGTGCTCTAAACTTCCGACACGAGATTCTAGCTCCTCGGCTCGTGCTTCTGTGGACTGTTTTTCTTCTTGTATTAACCTAAAGTTGAACAAAAAAGAAGCATGTTGGTTAAATGATCCTTTTGTAAGCCAATTCAAAAGGTCATCCCATTCACCTGATCTCGTTATTGATTGCGTCAAGTTGCTCCTGCAGCATGATGGCCAAAGTTTGTGCATCGGTGTGTCCGGTCGGTGATATAATATCGCCTGTGCCGAACAGATTGTCCGCCTCATCCGCGCCCTCGAGAACGCCCCCGTCAAATACTTGTGCATTGGCCATGTGCTGCAGCTTGTTCCAGTCCTGTTCCGCCATCGAACGATTAAAGTGTTCCTCCTCGAGTGTCGGCTTGTTCCGCCGCAAGCTGTGTGTGCTGAATGTGGCCGAACCGCTGCGTGAGAATCCACTGTTGGCAGACGCATTGCCGACCGCATTTGGTGATAAGCTTCTGGTAAGTGCTTCGGTTTGTTGAATATTGTACGCAATTTCCTAAACGAAACATACAAGGTATTTTAGTTTGAGCTGGCACGATTGGATAAATCGGTCTCGGCAAACTACAAACCTGTTGCAAAATTTGACGCTTGAATGTTTCCATCTCTAGCCGGTTCTTTGCGATCTCCTTGAGCATATCGGATTTCTCCTGGCACAGCTCCTCGGCGTACTTACGCGCCTTGTCGAGCTCCTGCGTGAGCGTATTCTTTTCCTCGAGCGCCGTCATGCGTTCCTTCAAATGGACTTGCAATCGATCGTTCGACTCGGCCAGCAGTTTGTCCACCGTCGACGATAGCCGCTGATTGTGCTCTTCGTTCATCTTCAGTCTTTGATTCAGACGCATGACTTCCGCATTCTTTTCCTCCACACTGTTTTCGAGGCGCGTTATTCTATCCTCCGCGGAACCATGCCGCTCTTGAGCCTTGGTTTGGTCAAACGTAAAGAAAGAGAAGAAATGTGGTCAGCGTGTGTTTGCGGTGCGGAAGACGCCACACATTGGTTAAGAGGTAACATGCAAACTACATGCGAGAATCTGTTCCAAACACGTAGAACGTTCTCTCTACAGGGATAGTATATAAACGGTTGTATCAGAAATTGAAGGAGTTAACAAGATTTTGACGCGATCTTTCCCTCGTGTTAGCCTACCTGCTTGCCTACCTGTGTTAGGGCTTCCATACGAGCCTTAAGTTGTTCCTCCATTTCAGGCAATTTCGAGAACTGTGCCAACTTTTGCTCGGACAGTTCTAGCTTTTCTTGTATTGCTGCTATTTTGCCCTCTTGCAGCTAGAAGATACAGTGAACCGTGTTTTATATTTTTCTTCTGGCATCAAACTGTGTACTAGTATTACCTTTAGCTGAGCCTCCTTGTGGCGCAATTCCTGTTCAAGCTTTTCGTTTAGATCATGCAGTGAGGTTGATTCGCGCTGTGCATTAAGGTAACGCTTCTCGAGCGTTGCGATCCGTTCCTCTTGGTCCTCTTTCTGGGCAACGTTTTCGCGCAGATCACGTTGCAGCTTCACGCATGCTTCCTGCGATTTGGTATACTCTTTCTGCAGCTTGCACATGTTGTCCTCCATTTCGTTGATCTTGGTGTTCAGATCGGAGACGCGCCGTTGCCACTGGGACAGTTCTGCCGTTTGCTTCTCGATGATGGTTTGCAGTTCGTGCGTTTTCGCACTGTAATCGATCATTTCTCCGGCCTCACCATTCTTCAATGCGTCCTGCAAACGAGCAGATTAGTTAGTGGTTATGCCGAAATAAGCAAGCGCAGTTTATGATTTTGATTCTGTCTACCTTCTTTTCGCTGCTATTATCCAACGAGGGGTCAGATTGGTTAGATAATACGCCGGACTTGTATTGTTGAAGCTGAAATACAGATATATTTGGAATTATCTATCTACAAACGCTCGTAGTGTATCAATAACTCTTCGTACCTCCTCTTTGGTTTGGTTGAGTTCCTCTTCCAGCTCATTATTTTTTTCTAACGATATTCGGAGCCGCTCTCGAACCTATAAGATGAAGAGGGTAAATGTTAATGAACGCCCTAATCTTAATCTCGTTTCTAGCAAAGTTAGGTTCACATTGTTGACGTGTGTTAGAAAGAAATTCTTCTTAAAGAACATTTAAAAGCAAACAATCAATTTTGGGACATTCTTTCTCTTGGTACACATACAGCATATCAATATTGTCACTATCATTAAGTAAATTTTGATGTTCACATCGATGAAGCACGAATTGTGATGAATCGAAGGTGGTAAATATGTTTCGTGTTTAGTTTCACAGCGGTTAGTCACAATTAACACAAGCGTCCACACCATTCTTAAAAAAAAAACGAAGTCTTATCGTAAGAGAGAACCTGCTGCCACTGGAAGTTACCGACCGATCGATCTAAATGCAAATCATAAGCATTGTGCGGAAACGTGTAGAAGGGCGATCTTGCCTAATAGCTATCTTCACTCTCCGCGATGATAACATTCCGCGAATCATACACCACGAAACGGGAAAAAACTCCACCACACGCACTCGCGTACGCACTCACGATTAATCATTCTTTCTGCGCGTCTCTTCGCTTCACTTTTGACCACCACCTTCACAAACACATAAGCCCAAGGAGATTTTATGGGAATAGGACGGGCATCGGGTAGGACGGGTATCGGTGGGCGGATGGGCTGGAGCGTGGGCTTGCCACACCGGTGAACCACCGCTGTATGCGCGTTACCTTCTCATCCAACGCCTTGTGGTGCTCGAACAAACTCTTAAGGGCCTTCAACACCTCCACCTCGCTTGATACACCGCTCTGGGACGCAGCCTGCCTTTTCACCACCGTCATGCGTAGCGAACGCTCGTGCCGGGACACCAGACACTCGAGATGTTCCAACAGGAGCTATACATCGTAACGTGACATGAAACAGAGAGAAAAAAAAAGCCCTCAATAAGTGCATTGATGATGATGATGATGATGTTTCTAGTGCAGGTCAACGGCGTTTGCATCGATATGGTCGGCGCCATTCGGACGTCCACACATCTTGGCAACCAATGCATGTTTCTATGCTGTTTGACCTCGACCCCTTACCCTGGTATTGTTTCGTTCCGCCTTAAGCTCTCCGATTTCTTCATCTCGCTCGAGCAGCGTCTCGCGGGCCTGCGTTAGCTCTTTGGTTAGTGTCGAGAATTCCTATGCCGGGGGGAATGTAAGGGGAGAGAGAATCGTATCATAATCCATGAAAAGGTAGTGTCCCTACCGTGCAAAACGCACGATATGCTGCATTTGTACGTGGGACGGAAGATCCGCGTAGGCAGGACGAACTGGTGTCGCCATATATGCCCACTCCCTGCCACGACCAGTAAATGCACACCTGTGGCAAATTGGCCGCAATCTGACGGTGTAGACTGTCCCGTTCCTTTTCCACTTCTTGGATTTTCATCTCCATGTCGGCCATCCGCTGCTGGGTTTCGCGCAAGCTGTCCATCAGCTTGTCCCGCTCGTCCAGCATCGAAACCATCAGCTGCTCGAAGTTGGCATCCTCGCCGCTGAACTGGGACGACCGCTGGGAGATGGTGTCCTCCGAGATGGTCGGCATCACGTCGCACATCATGTTCCACATTTTGCACTATTTTTTTCCGTTTTGGTTTACCCCTCAACCCAGCTCCCAAAACAAAAATTTCTTCTTCCGGATCTTTGGAGCCTGCTGCTGCTGCTGCACGCTCTCTCTCTCTCTCACACACACTTTCGCACACTCACTCTCTTGCGACGCGCACTCCCAATACTTTCGCTCTCTTTTCAGAACCGGGCAGCAAAACACGGGACTGCGTGCTTGCGTGCGTGTGCGTAGGGGGTGGAAGCGGTGAATACCACCGGGGGGCGGTGAGGCAGCCACACGTTTGTTAGAGCCACGGACAGTGGTGGGGTGGAAAGAAGCTATGTGCAGCAGAGGTAGAACGATATCGGCACGACGGGAAACGATAGCGCGTGACGGGGAGACGGAGGCCCAATGGTCCACGCACCGTGAATAGGCGGCAGACCAGGAGCAACGTCGACGGCGGATCAATTCCCCCCTCCTCGTTTCCGCCACACCGAAAGGTGGTATCCCGTCCCGTCGTGCAAAAGGTTCAGTCCCCGTCCGACGTCCCAGCAGCCACCTCTTGCAGCACACGACCCACGCGCTTTAAACTTTACGCCGTAACGAATGCACACTGCACGGGACAGCCATTATGTAATTCGGATTTGGAATGCGTGCACACGATTGAACAAGATTTCTATAATCACAAAATTTCACCGTTCACCGAAGAGACACACCTTTCTTGCTTTTTGTGTTTTGTAAATTCTTTTCTTTTTTCTCAACCTTTTTTCCACATTTGTCAGCTGTCATTTCCTACGCAATCAGACTATACGCACGGGTTGAAGAGTTAATGTGCTGAATTTCGGGAAATTGAAAGATTACGAAAAAAGCCTTTTGGAAAAATTTCAACAGATTACTATTCTTTTTGCTGCACAATTACTGTGAAAAATCGTAAAATACTTTATAACGTACTTTATAATGCTTTATAATGCTTATAATACTTTATAATGGAAACAGTTTCTGAAGCTTTTTTAAGCAAGGAGAGGAATTTGTGGAGTACGATGTGAACCGCTAATCAGCATACACGTGGTGTACACGTAGCCTCCAAGATACGCTTTTATGCGTTTCTATGAAGTCGCTTTTCCATTCGTGTATTTCCCTCATTGCCGGTAATAGAGCTTGACTAAATTCCGTTGAATTTATGTTGCAAAAGGCACAACAATACAATATTGTGCAGTTTTACATGTGCTCTTTAATTCATCCTTTTTAATACCGAAAACCCCTTTCCTACCGATCCAGGCACACAGGCGAACCGTTGCGTAAACGTGGGGGTTAAAGTTGTTGGGTTCTCGTATTTGCCGCTTTGAGAAAGATTGCCTTATCTTTTTCGCCATGGTGTACACCTCAATTTCACGAGGAAATCGAGGACATCCCTGCACAAAATGAACACCACTCGTGAGCAATGAACACGTTTTTGGAAAAGTGCATCTCGATCGAGAGCGATCGTGAAAACGACACGTGGTGTTCAGTTCTATAAGCAATGTAACTTGTTCGTATTTTGATTGTTTTTCTAGCACTTAGGTGTTTGGAATAGTAAAAATAGTAGACTCATTATACTATTCTACTACTACTCTCGAAAAAGAATGAATCTCACGAAGAAAAAAACTAAACGAAAGTACACCCCTTTTTGGTTGTCCTTCAACAGGTATGAACACATATGCAGATGATAGAAATTCGCATGTATACCGGTAACATAGTTTGTGTGTGCATGTTGCTTCTACAAGGAGATGGAAACTTTTACTAGTATGTAAAAGCGTAATGGGTAATGTTTGTATGGTTTTGTACAAGCGGATAAAACGCGGTTATTGCGCATGCTTCAACTACCGTCACATGTATTGGTAGAAAGCGGTCTTCTATTGTGGAAAAACATGGATTTGCACTAAATTTCATCCACCAAATACATTACAAGAAAGGATACAAACCGGTCAATATCCACGTGCGATACAAAAAGATAAAAATATAAGCTCAAATGTACTCTTATCCTGCTCTGTGTGCTGCTGTGAGTGAGTAACGGGTTGATTAATTATGAATTGAACGAAATTGTTCTGTTTATCGCACTGTGTTATGTTAAATTTGCCCACAACTTCCAGGCGCATTATGCGTGTGCCGTGTAAAGTTTTGAACAGGAGCAGCTTATTGGATTATCAGCATCAGAAAACGGTGAGTGGTTTATCATAAACGTTGGTTAGTCAAACAGACCTTCTTATTTTACGTTTATCATCTTAACATTTCAATGGTCGCTTTTAATCAAACGGTATCGGTTAATTACGTATCACAGGAATCAGTTCTTCGTCACCTGTAGTAGTTGCGCAATGATTACTTTGGTACATGACACGGTTAGTTGTCTTTTATTGTATGTAACGTGTTAATGGTGTTTGTCTTAACGTAACTGTTGATAACAGGTCGAATTCATATTGGGAATATTGATTTGCTGCAATGGAAAACAGTTTGATGAATCCTGCAATTCAATCGAGTTACAGTGTCGCGGTGTTCACGAAATTACGGCGGAATTTATTCCTCAAAATATATTCTTCGATCGGAATAGTTAATGTTAATCATACAGGTTTTCTTATTACTCGTTATACTCATTACTAATAAAAGTTGTGCTTTTGGGTTAATTAAATTCATATTTGCATAAATTAAGGCTCTGCTGTTCATGTAACTATGCATTACGAATAGGATTCACGGAATTTGAATTGATGATGACACCATTTTAATCGTCACACACTATTGATACGCTTCGTTCCTATTCATTAACCATTTTAATTGGACGTTAAACTGCCTTTAAAGTTATGATGTAAACAACTCTATCCTTACCAAATTTAAAAAGGCGTTTTGATAGGTTGAGATAAGCATAAGTTTTACTCATGCAATTTATAAATGAATAAAGATTGACTTTCTTTAGCTTGCGACAAAATGACATACTTAAAATACTTTGATATTTTTATGTTTTTTTGTGTTTGAAATATTTTGTAAATTAAAATCAAATGGGTTGAGTCATAATATCAAATATACATTTAGAGAAACTAAACTTAATTCCTAAAAAGTAACCGAAAACAACAACAGTGAATGTGAAATTTTTTACAAAATTTTGAACATATTTTTCAAGAAGGTTGGCTTCTTTTCCTTTTATACTTACTTACTTCGTCCTCACTCATTTTCTATTACAGTAACTTGTTATCTGTCTTTATTGTCTTCCAGTTTAGATCGTCTCTGCTCAATATGAGAATGTGAGCGATACCGCGGAACTAAACAACAACAACCACACGTTTCTGTGGAAGCCTTCTAACTGTACTAATTCCAGAACCACTATTTTCAATCACTATGTGACGCAAAGCTGTACTGTGGTGTAGAGAAGCAGAAGCATAAAAAGAACTATGTACGAAAGGTGTTTCAGAACCTTCTTCAACAAATTTACATTTAAATGTGCATCTTGATCGCCTTCTGACCACGTGCGTAAAGGTAGTGTTACGATGAAACGATGGCTATCCTGGATAGGCACGTTGCAACGTGCCGGCTAATGCAGGTGCAAGCGATGTTCAGTCAACGTGCAGCGAGTGTGGACTCTTGGAGTCAAATGAGCAAAGACCATCCTGTATGTTCATGAACGGCGCGAGTTGGAATATCATTAGTGATTCTAAGTGTGACCAGAATAGATCGCAAACAAGGTTGAAACCCATATACTGTACATCCAGGTTTTCGGCAGAATAATAGACAGTGGTGCTTTCCAAATAAAAAAACCTTTTGTCTAGTCGTGTAACAAACTTCAAGGATCTGAAGTCGTAACATAACAAGAGAACGTATTTACCTCCCGGGGGTAGAATTCAATCAACACAAAGATCGTATAGTATGAATACATCCTCCATTGGAATCATCCACGAAGAGGATCGAAACGAAAACAACGTCCCGCTTGAACAGTTGTACAAATTCAAGCTGGAACCGAGTAATGTATCCGAGACATCGCAAGCTGGACCACAAATCATCCTTACAGACTTTACAGGCAACTCCGTGGATGGTGGTATGAAACGCCCGAACGGAATATCCGGTGAACATACTGAGTCAAACAATAATGAGCACGGAAACAAAGAATCCACCAGCTCCAGTGCCGTGTCCGTTAACAGAAGTGCACGCAACGATAGGCGCGACAGAAATGTGAGAAACAATAACAGTGACAGTAACAATTTTCTTAAAATCCCTGAGTTAATGTTCAACGAAAGCAGTGCGTACAGTTCGGTTATCCGGGATTGCTATCGGAGTGAGGCGCGACCGCCGTGATTGCTTTGCCCGGGAGAACACCACATAAAATGCCCTCTCCTGTACGTGGCTTTAGCAAACTCGGACTTTTCTGACAGCATCTTTACTTCGGATTGGGGTTGAATGTTCGGCGTGTTCGGTGCCGTTTTGCAGTGGTATCGATGTGTGATAGTTCATGTGCGTTTAGTGCACCATTTCGCTCAGGAGATCGTATAGCATGGTTTCAATTATGGATGTAGAATCGGATAGACAGGTCTGTGATAATCGGGTAATAGTGTCGCAAAGTGCGGTTAGCCAAAAATCGATTGATCTAGATATCTCGCTCAGGCCAATCATCTCATCGACAGCAGATCGCGATACGGGTAATTTGGAGCCGGTGGCACACGTGGTAACTGGTACGGTCGCCAACCTGCCGGAAACACCGCAGCAATCCGGCCCGTCCGCCGGGTTACCGGGCTACCAACACGATGTTACCGATACGGATCTGGCGAAGAGAAGCATGAAGTTAAACTTAGTAGATACAGCTCACATCGGGAACACTCGCGATATTGCACTACCAGCGGAGTTGATCAACGCAGCATCTTCAAGCACCGATGTTGGTGCTGCTAGTGCGGGCACTGTTGTTACCACTACGGCCGCTATCATCATGAAACATCGCAAACTGAAGGAACGAACGTTCAGCGATGAAATTGGCTCACCCAAATCACCTGCCGCAACAGGTATTACATGTATAAACGATACGCAATTAGATTTGTTACCAGCTTTTGAATGGAACTGTCTTTTTTTTTATTCGTAATTTACGTCACAACCAGGCCGTTCCCCATCCTGTCCCCAAGTAAAGTTTGGAAACTATCCATTCCTTGAAAAAAATCCTCATCCGATTTTGAGTTCTATTCGTGGTGCCCTTGTGGTGCCGATTATCAGGATGACCACGGTGCACCTGATGCACTATTTGGTTGATTATTTCGTTAACTTTAACTTTTCTACTTACATCTGTGTATAATGAGAATTTTTTTTTGTTTTAAACGAGTGATCTAATGTTTTCTTTACCGTTTTCTATTATACTCCCACATGCCCCACAGGTACGGGCATCGTGCGTTACGCGTTTATAACTGCCCATAAAACTTCACTGCCCAATCCAAGTAGAAGTAGTCGACGACCGTAAGGCACTAAGGGATGCACTGTACCAAGGAATCTTTCATCGACATCGTCGAACGATCTTCGCGGTAGGAAGCTTTTTGCGAATGCTGAAAAGTCGAAACTCCTCATACAACACGATACGCAGCTCGTCGGAGGGGGAAGATGACACGAAGTAAGAATGCGTGGCCGTTACGCGTGACGTAGTGTGACTGTTAATTCGCGAAAGAACATAAACCCAATAGACCGCAATTTTCATAATTGCCTAAACATATTTGATGATTTCGACGACATCTCTCGGTTATCATTTACTTAGTTAAGTAGCTTAGCCCCCCCAAAACTGGATGCATGTTAATCCCACCGAAACCGATAACCTATGATCAGTATGATCCTCCCCCCCTCCATTTGATCTTGATTTAAGTGTTTCTCTATACTGTTTGATTGAAAAACAATCTGCCTTAGGATTAGTGAAAAAAAAACCGACAGTAAGTAGTATTTTTTACATAATATCTTACAGATCTGAAAAATGTGTAGTTTAGCGAAGAAGAATAGGAAAAAACTCGGAGCAAACGGATTGGATCTCTTTTGTTAGTTTGTAGTTAAATATTGTATCAGTTTAGTGTGCTACGAATGACAGTATAAAGTGCAATCGACATTCAGCTGAAGTTACAATGCGAATAAAATGACCAATTTGTACGACAGTGATATATTATAGTAGATCAACAGGGACGACGTGTTGTCAAAACCAAATAGCTTTTTTCTGTATCCTGTGCATTCCTTGATGCAATAGCCATTGAGTAGGTAATACGTTATTGACCACCAACACAACCTTCCTCGTAGAAGAGCTTACAGCCACTCATACCGACGGACGCGGCGTCCGATTCATTGTTGGTTTGAACAAACGAACCGTCTAATCAATGCTATCATCCATTCATAAGTCTGTTACATACGCAATACAGTGATAAACATGCAGTTTTTAGCGGAAATGTTGATTGTAGCTCATGGTTGTTTTCCCCTAATTTCAAACGTTCTAGTGCAATAGGTATTTAAAAATATGTTGTGGAATAGCAACATCACTTTAAACAACACTACAGTATTTTTATGTTTTTAGAGAATTCCCCGTGCATTTGTTGCAGTTAGGTATAATTATATTGCGTTGCTTCCGGTTATGCTTTATGCTTTATGCTTTATGATGCCGTTTTTTGCACGTTTCAGCAGAAGCTTTTACGCCATGGCAATGGGCAAAGATGTGATGCGTTCGTGTTCTTATGATATTATTTATGACTTTCTCCGTTTTGATATATACAACCTTCTAGACAATTTTTATAATTTGAACTAACTCTTATTGAACACAATTGTTTGTTGCTGTGAAAAGAACGGTTTGAAAGCACTCATTAGGCAATATTTCTAAGTGCAGTGTATGGCACATGGATAATATGTTAGTATCATGTTGAACACGATTTCAAATGTACGAAGGTTTATCAAAATATTAACTGCCAATTGAAACAATCAAGTTGTAGTGAGCAAAGTTAACAAGGAGTATGCGAACAATATCAAGCAAATTGATAAAAATAGCCGGAAGAACATAAACAAAAACCACTGATGTAATAATTAAAAGCTTTCGTGTCACCACAAGAAATGAGTAGTGCGATCGGCTCTTGCAGCATTAGTTTCAAACCCAGGGGGAAAAGAAGCAAAACGTTCGAAATGTTGCGAAACAGCAACAACAGTGAAAACGAATCAAGATCCCGCCTGTAAGAATTGAAATAAAAAAAATGTAGCCCGTCTGAAGTGATCCACGGACAAAATCTGATAAACCAAATAACTGAATATGATAACGAAACGTAGACACTGTTATAGGCTCATACACAGTTAAACCGATACGATAATTGCGAATACTTTACTGAATGTCAACGTTTTATACACAAATGGACCACCCATCCATCTGTGAGCCGAGACATCTGGCGCTTTAAAAACAAAAGGAACAAAAGGATGGAAAATAAACGTAACCAAAAATAAAATAGCTAAATTAGTTTTAAAATAATTGCTAGCCGTGACGTGAATGTTAATATTGTGCAGTAAACAAGTTTTTGTTAAATATTGCTATTATCACAATATCCGAGACGGCCAAGAGAGACAGTGTCACACAGTTTTAAATCCCCCCGAACGGTAATACCAACAGTAAACGATAGCGCCAACGCTAAGATCCGACCGGTACGCTGAATTTGTGGTTAAAGAGCATTAAAACACTGAATGTATATACGTGCGGTAAAGGGCAGATCAATGCAAGCAGTTATTGACAACCAACGCAAACAACATATACTGTAATACACCAGAAGCAGCTAACACGTGTGCGAATTAGATTTGGGAATAAAGACACAAATTGTGTTACTATCTACGTGTTTTTTTTAATCCATTTTCAATTTTAATTTAACCAAATAGACATTTCCACTAATATATACTCTCAAGATCACTGAAGATCACTGAATATCACTAACAAACGACAAACAACGCTTCAAATGAAAATATTCTATAGTATTGTCATGCTACGGCATCATAATCCTGGACTCATGCATGTGGAGGACTTCCGACCGTGTCAGTGTGTCATATGTGGTGTCTTCCTATCTCGATTAGGTCTTCTGGAATGTAGTTCATAGGTGAATGTGATGTCCTACCCCCAGGGATAGTAAGTATTCAAATTTAGCTGCTGCGTTTCAAAATAGCGATCATGCAAAGGTAACACCTCTATTTCATCTTGATCATTGCTGTCATAGCCTGAGGTATGCAGACTCGTTGCACAGATCCTCAGTCATGTTATCACTCACCAGTCGAGAAGTGCCTTCCTTCGATAATAAGCTGGTCTATTTGTGCATATGTTCGCTCTATTTTTTTAAGGTTGAAGAAAGGATCTTCAGCTGGAATATTCGTTTACATATCTGCTAGCACTCGCACTTGAGCGTGCTCATATCCCAACCCACGCTTGACCCTAAACACATTTTCAAAATTTTCTTTAAGATCTCTTCATTTAAGAATTCGGAGTACTCTAGATAATGAGGGGAATCTCCAATACCATGTCCGGGGTTTCCAACCCAGTGTTACTATGTTGTTTTCAATTTTACTGCTTCTCAACTGATATTGATTCAACTAATATTCAGTAGCTTGGAGAGTAGTTTGCAAGGGCTCTTCCCCGATTTCCCGCGTTGTTTCCGCGGAGGATTCAGATGAAGATGAATAATATCCATCTTTTCCGTTGGGATTTCCCAAGCTTAAATGTTTGGAGGCACCTCGCGTACTAGCAACAGAATCATGACCCCATATCGTTGCTTACTAATTAATCAACAATATACTGAACAGCTTGCAATTTTCGTTCTACATTCGTAAAAAAAAACTGTAGACTAATACCGATCAACTAACTATGCCAACTAAGTCCAATGAACTTAACGACTGGTCCCAATCCCAACGAATGTAACGGCAAGTTTAAAGTTCACTTAATCTCATTTCCAACAAAAAGCCAACCAATCCCGGTAATTGAAAAACGGTTTGGTATTAGGTAAGTTCGGCCGTTGTTCTCTAAATTTGCGTATTTATTTAACCCAATAAGGTGATTTGCGTTCCTGAGTGATTGCTAACAGTGCGGGCAGGCAGGCTTTGTGTGCCGAACAATCCATACACTGTATGTATTTGTACGTACCTATTGCTATTCAAATGGTACCACAGCACACCGTGTGTTGGGAAATGTGAGACCAGCCAATTCCGTAATTTATGCACTGTATGCAGATCGGTTCACTGATACTCGCAAGAGGTTTGGTGCGTTCGATTTAGCATTTCGTGGGTCACTTTTATGCTAGTGGTTGGAATCGCCGTGGTGTAGACAGACGATCCATTCCTGTTCGAACATTCGATCGTTCCATAGTAAGATCGTGACAAGTTAGTTTAAGTCGTTACGGTTTTTTTTTTGTTTGAAAATGTGCAATATTAGCTGTACGCGAGATATTCTATCACCGGTGACAAATATAATAAGGATCTGGTGAACCAATGCAAAGATTCTTCCTTCAAATGGAAGTTCGTATTGTGTTGATGTAATAGCGCCAATTCAGCTGCAATCAACGTGCTCTACGGCAGACATTGGTGATCATTCATTCGCTGCACTACCATCGTGTGCTATTGGCAATCTTTTAGCAAATCGTGCTCCATTTTACCCAATAAGATGGCGTTAGTGTTGCGCAATATTTACCAAACGATCAATTACTATTTCAACGAATACAAAGGTATGTGGCGTGACGTTGGATTAATGCGACTGCTTGCTTCCTTAAAGTTTACATTTTCGTTTCAACCCATAGATCCCCGAGTCGAACATTATCCTTTGCTAGGATCACCATGGCCGATCGTAGCTATTATTGTGCTGTACCTACAGTTCGTCAACGATTGGGGTCGTCGATTAATGAAACATCAGAAACCATTAGATCTGACAACGGTTATGAATATGTACAATTTGATACAGATCTTTTTGAACCTTTACATCGGTATCGTGGGTGGATTGAACTCTTACTTCGATTCGGACTACAGCTGGAGTTGCGAAACGATCAACCAGAAAGACAACCCAACGAGACGTAAACTCATCTTTGTAACATATCTCTATTTTATTTCTAAAATTATTGATCTTCTAGACACGGTAAGTTCGTCGATCGATTACCAGAAGTAATCACATGCTAAAATTGTGTTCTATGTCCCCTGTCTAGGTATTTTTTGTAGTGCGAAAAAAGTATAATCAGATCACATTTCTTCACACCTATCACCATGCAGGCATGGTAGTAGCCACGTATATATTCACGAAATTTTTAGCCGGTAAGTGTTAGCCTGTATTTGTAATGTAGCGTAATATTATCGTTCTATATGCGTTACGACGTTTTTACTTCACGTGCCTTGCAGGGAGCCACGCAACACTTTTAGGGTTGATCAACAGCTTTGTACATGTTATTATGTACTTTTACTATTTCCTGACAACCTTCAAACCGGAGTTGAAAAATTCATTATGGTGGAAACGGTACATCACCCAAGTTCAACTGGTACGCATCCATCCATTTGTTGGGCATTTTAGCTACACTTGGTAATTGTCATTTCTTTGCTATCTTACAGGTTCAGTTCACTATTCTGATGCTACACTTTGGAATCCCTCTAGTGGCAGGATACTGTGATTTTCCTAAAATTCTTCTATTTATCGGTTTCACACAAAATATGTTCATGTTCACCTTGTTTGCTGACTTTTATGTAAAAGCGTACATTAAAAAGAAATAATATTCGTTTGACAAATAAAAGATTGAATAGCAACACAACTGTTTTTGGTGCATTTGCCCTGCTAGTTAAAAAAATTCGGTTGTATCCAACAATTCACAATTAACTTCAAAATAATATTTACAAATAAACTGTACGTGCCCAGCGAAAATTGAAAAACTAAAAAAACTAATTATGTTTTTAATTAAACAATTATTAAACAATTAAACAACAACAATTAAAAAAATTCGGTTGTATCCAACAATGTACAATTAACTTCAAAATAATATTTACAAATAAACTGTACGTGCCCAGCAAAAATTGAAAAACTAAAAAAAACTAATTATGTTTTTAATTAAACAATTATCAAACTGCGTTTTTCGCAACGAAACGATAGAAATTGTGCATATTTTGTCCAATAATTACACAAACGTAACTCATTTGAGTTATTCTAATCCGACTGTTCAATACCTGTTTATAAGTTACATCCATAAACATGTGAAGTACATGCATTACACAGTTGGTTTAAAATTTGGTACAATAAGGAAACTGAGTAGGGGCGACCCTGATGGTAGCGGCGCCGGTTTCGCACGACAGGACCGGTCGAAAATCCCATCCGGACCAATCAACGAATATCCGGCTACGTGATAAAATACATCTAGTAAGCCAGAAATGGCAGGCATGACCTAGTAGAACGTAACGCCAAGAAGAAGAAGAAAGAAAATGAAGTAGATTGATAATTGTTCTTCGATTTTATACAAAAAGTTAAGATTGCGATTGGTATAGCTTTCATTTTAAATAATAAAGTGTCTTTGAGAGGTTCATAATAACAAAAAATCCCAGCATGAGTATATTATTAAAGATTTTTTGTAACATTCTTCCACAATAGATGGGTTCTCCCAGAAAGGTTCAATGAATCACAAGGGTAGAATCGAAATTTTGAACCCAGTTCCAGAAAAGCACATCCGAGTTTTGAGTCATTCAACCGGCCTTCCACGAAAACTACCTTTATCCTTTATCGGCATAACAACCTCAAGAGGCTATTTCTGGCGTTCTTTGGCTTTATTTACCCGTAGTTGGATAGTCAATCCTACGTTCGGAGGATTGGTCCGGATGGGAGTTTGGATCGGTCCTGTCGTGTGAAGACCGGAGCAGCTACCAATACACCATCGCGCCGTCACTAGGCGTCCAAACTACACAACATTGTTATTGCTAAGAGACACTGCTGTATACTAACGTCGAATGTCTTTCCACATTAGGTCAAAATTATCACAAGAACAATTGAGACAGCACACATGCAATGTTGTAATTGTGGACCGGTAGTATATCTGGTAGCGGCGTCGGTCCCACACGACAGCACTGAGACAAAATCCCTTCTGGACCGTTACTACGTGACAAGGACTATTCGGTTTCGTGGTAACAGATAAGTCTAGTAAGCCAGAAAAATGGCAGGCATGAGCCAAGTAGAGTAGGTCGTTACGCCAAGCTGAAGTTGTAATTGTGCTGTACTTAATTAATCGGACCTTTTACCCAACGCTCGATGCAAATTGCAAAAGAGGTTAATTGCGATATTCATTATTAGTTTTCAATTTTACGTAACAGTTCGAACTGGGACTGTTTCGACGCTACTTCTCGCAATGGCAAACGATTCACCAACGATGAAGAAGCGGTTATTGTATCGTCTTCAATGCATTGCTTCACTACCGCAAAATGAACACAGTCCGGCCTTGTTTGAACTTTCCTTTCGTTACTATCTTGCTACGAAATTGTATACGACTGACCCGAGCGAAAAGTTGCCAATGGGAGTATAATAATTTGTTTAAAAACTCAACCTCAACTATCGCATCAGTACAGTGACAAGTTATTGGCGGAAGTGGACACAAATCTGCAGCTTTAGCGTAGCTCCCGGTATAGTAGTAGTTCGAGGAATATCTCGCAGTGCACCATGGTGACAGTGCTTAGCATTGCTGCTAACTACTACAATGATTACTTCATCGAGCGAAGAGGTAAGGATCGTCCACGTGGAGACTAATGGCGCACAATATAAGCCCTTTTTGCTCACTTTAGACGACCGCACTGTGCATCTTCCTTTGGCTGGATCACCCGTTTACATCGTGGGCATTGTTTTAGCTTATTTATACTTCGTGCTACGCTGCGGTCCACGTCATATGGCGAATCGTAAGCCGTACAATGTTCTCCACATGATAAAGGCTTACAATTTGTTCCAAATGGTTGCGAATGCTATGCTGTTTCTGCGCATTGTAAGTGTGTTTGCGAATAGACCCTAAATGAGTACTAACTTACTACCATCTCTTTCTCCTCGCAGTGTTATAATGTTTTCATTCTGTATGACAATTTTTCCTTTCGCTGTCAACCGATCGACTACACGAGATCAAGGGCAGGGATGGATGAAGTTTACTTCAGCTACGCCTACTTCTGGCTCAAGCTGTTCGACTTAGCCGATACGATATTTTTCGTTTTACGCAAGAAACAATCCCATGTTTCGTTTCTGCATGTGTATCACCATTCGTTCATGGTAGTAACCACCTATTGCGCTCTAGTGTTCGTTCCCGGAGGTCACGTCTTACTGCTCGGTCTGTGGAATACACTGGTACATGCGATAATGTACTTTTACTATTTTCTCACATCACTGGGAGCACAGAACAGCAGCGTGTGGTGGAAAAAATATCTCACGAGACTGCAGCTGACTCAGTTCATACATCTAGCATTCCATTTTGGACGCCCGCTGGTCAGTGGGAATTGCAACTTCCCATCGTTTTGGCTGTGGTACGGATTTCTGCAGGCAATCATTGTGCTGGGATTGTTTTTAGACTTTTACATCAAAACGTACAACAAGCGCGATAGAAATAGTACCCCGAACAAAGTGAAATCTGAAGTGAGAGGAAAGGTTAATTGAACTGAATGTGATTAATAGTTCTGTCAGCTAATTAATTATGAAACATTATTCAATGTACATGATGCACATGACTGCGAATCGGGCGATTCACATGGTAACTGAATAGAGGAAGTAAGCAATAGGTGGTAGCAGGGAGAAAACGGAGCATAATAAGCGTATTACTTCAATGTCATAAAGATTCCTAATCGTTCATTCAAGGTTCATTCAAGCATTGCAATAGAAATAAGATCCCTTTGCGAAAAAGAACATAACTGTTTCATTAATTCAAAAATTTATTCTTAAAAATTCTGTCGTACAAATAAACAAAGACTCTGCATATTCAAACATTACTTGCTTTAGTATTGTGTGTTGCCATCGTTGTTGTTGTTTATTGTTTTTATAGAGACTTTGAGCTGGGCAGCTTCATTCGCCTCTATGTTGCCATCGTTTTCGCCGTCGTCGATAGGTGTAAGCTTATGTATATTGCTTATCGTGTGTGCTATTAACAGCGAATCAATGATTATTCTTCTTCGTATCTATCGTTACGCGCCAAAGCGAGATAACCAACTACAATACATATTTTTAGCCTCGGGTCAGCTGATGATTTAATCAGTTGCGGTCTTTTTTGCTAGAGGTTCACGGCAATTTTCACATTGATTTGTAAACAACCAACTGGCCAAGCAAAAGAAAGATGGAAACGAACCATCAACAGTTTGTGATCTTAGGTGGGGGAATAAATGGATTATCCTGTGCCATGCGGTTGTCGAATGAATTTCCCAGTTCAACAATACAGATTATAAGTGATAATTTTAGTCCCAACACAACGAGTGATGTAGCCGCTGGTTTGTGGGGACCATACGTATTAGGTGAAACATCGACCACCGATTGTAGGTTCGTAAGGCGTTTCCACATCACATTTGCAGCTTAACCTAAACCAAGCATATTTTCTAGACGATGGGCTCAAGCAACGCACGACTATTTCCTGCAACTATGGCGTGGTGGATATGCCGAACGGTGTGGAATTTGTTTGGTGCCAGTGATGGAATGTTATGAAACCGACACAACCGCTCCTTGGTGGCATGATATTGTGTTTGGATTTAGTAAAGTGTCTGAACATTTTAAATTACAGCAGAACGTCCAAACGGCATTCATGTACATTACTTTTACATGCGAACCTTCCAAACTGATGAAACACTATCGTGACATTTTGTCCACTCGCAATGTAGTGTTTCGCCAAGAACATTTGCAAAGTATCCGTTGCTTGGAACGCCTGGACATTTCCGCAAATGCAATTATCATCAATTGTCTGGGTATGGGTTCGCAAAACGTCGCAGATGATGCAGAACTGTTTCCCGTTCGTGGTCAGGTCCAACGGGTAAAGTCGACAGCTGTATTTCATTCATTCGCTAATGAATCATGCTACATAATTCCCAACACGGATACAGTCGTTTTGGGTGGAACGAAGCAAAAAAGCCACAATGTACTGGTAAGCCCCATTGACCGATACAGTATCAGAAAGGGTTGCCTAGACGTTATGCCTTTGTTGCGAGATGCACTAATCGTACGAGACAGTGTTGGATTACGTCCGGTCAGGTCTACTGGGGTACGTTTGGAACTGGAATGTATCGTTTTCGTTAATGGTAAGTTTAATAATAATTCTTTAGTTACCTTCTTTAATGAACTCATGTTTCAGGAGAGCGTCATGCAATAGTCCACAACTATGGTCACGGTGGTGCAGGAATTACGCTTGCATGGGGATGTGCTGGCGAGGTGACCCGGTTGGTGCACGAATATGGTGCGAAAAGGGCTAATCTGCAGATGAAACTATAGTAAAACTAATAACAATAAAATATGTGGTGCAAGACTAGTTCTAGTAGAAAACCATACTTGAAAAAGATTATCGGAATTCTATTCTCAATTTCAAAGTTCTACCAATTTTGCGTACTGCTGGATATAATGTATTTATATCTTACATTAAAACGCCTATTACATAGTTGAATGGTTAAGAAATAAAATCTTTTCTCTATACGCGAAATGAATTATCTGCCAACTTATAAGGGATAAAATTCTAATAATGTAGATCTTAATCCTTAAAACTTCATTTAAAAGCGATCGAATTGGATCACTTCCTTCATCATGAAATTCCGCAACTGCCACAGTGCATCCACTACAACATCTGAACGGTCTTGAGCACGTTTCCCAAGCCACTGGTGCGGTAACCTATTTACATCCGTATTAGGAATAGTCTCTCTGGTAGCGGTGAATGTTTTCTGCCACGGTGTAATGTAGGTCGATTTCTGCTGCAGTCTTTCGATGTATTTGATGTATGCTTCCGAATGTAGTACGCGTTGGGGTCGGGGAGGTACCGTAACAAACAACGGTTCCGCTGGTTGGGCAGAAATGTCTGAAATAATAATATGCAAAATATAAATAATTGATACCGCGGATTACATGTATCGATCTTGTGTTGGTAACAGATATCTTACAGCTGAAGTACGGTGCAGTAATCGAATTGCCAATTTGCGGTGCATTGGTTCCACTTGCCGTTGCCATTGACGTTGATTGTTGTGCGTGCATCGGTTGTATCTGATTATTGCCAGATACTACGCCACCAGTGTTTTGAGCTGACAATGCCATAATGTTTGTGTTAGTACCATTCAACGGATGGCTTCCTACGTTACCCATTGGTTGTAAAGTAATCGTCCCTATGTTGTTGGGGTTTACGTTGCCCATATTAACCGCAGGTGCATTATTTGCCGTATTTATTCCCGGAGGGCGTTTAGAATGCACATAGTTTTTGCTCCGGTCCTGCAGTTGAATAAACTTGCTAACACCTTTCGTTAAATGTACTTCCTTGACGTGCTTCACAAGTCGCGTAACAGACGGAAAAGGTGGCATATTTCGGCGGAGTCGCACACAGTTCCTCCAGATGCAGATAAATTCTTGATCTGCGGACGCGATGAATGTCTTGTAAACACAGCCCACACCTTCCGCAATGCAATGCTCCGACCATTCAGCAGGATCCTCGTATTGATGATCACATTTATCCCAGCAGCATTCATAGGCCTGTTTTTGAAGCGAAATTTGAAGATAAAAGGCAAAAGCAAAGATAGGATTACTGAGCAAATGTATACAATAACACCACAGACGCACATCTTGAAATCGTCCAAGCACTACCATTATAATTACAAAACGCAAGGGAAATCTTGGGCACAGTATTTAAAAAACGCAAAATTGCTTATTCAAGATTCAAGCAAAATTATCTGTCGATCCGAAGATTCTAGCGTGACTATAATTGAGGTAAAATAATAACGAAAAAAACAAAAGCACCATACATGATTCGTTACGATGTCCTGTATGATTGGACCGTCGGTCTTGAAGTTGGCTGGGCTGGGGCAATTTGATTCAGCCATGTCAGCTGCGTACTTCGCTGCACTTTCTTCATTTATCTTGACCGCCCGCTGTTCCCAAATAGCTTTTTCTTGGTCGCTCAAATTGCGCCATTCGTTTCCGACAATGCGTGATACGTCACCGAACGTTGCTTCCGGATTGCTGGCACAGATAGTCTTCCGGTGTTCGCTAGAGTACAATATGTAGCCTGTCACTAGCTTCTTGCCGGGTTTAGATGTTTTTTTGGTGGTCATCGTCGGAGTGCTGGTGTTGATCGTTTGTGTTGGATGTGGCGATGCCGTCATGATTGTGTCCGACCCAATCGACGGAGGCCCATCGATCGAATCATCGATGATGCCAAAGTCTTCCTTCATGTCCTGTAAGATTCAGGTGGGGCATAACAGCACAGTATGTGATGATTGTAGGCTTGTCAACACCAGCTTTTTAATATCTTTATATTGTGTTATATTATGTTATATCCTTTTCCTCCAAGGCCTTATTATTTCAACTGGCATTACCTATACATTATTTGTGAGTGTGTGTTTTTCCTACGCATTTTCAGTTTTAATTAACTTCTTACTTTAATTTAGATCCTTGTAAGGTTTTTTTTGTTTTGTTTAATTTCAAGGCGTCAATGTTATTGGCACAAGATGCTACATTTCTACGAATAAGTTGAAAGAGTTGAATAGAGATGTAATTTTTCTAAAACTAAGTACAATTAAATTACACAAATCCAAACAGGGTTACATGAAATAATCATAATACCCATTAGCTTGATAGTTTTACGCTACGTTATGTTTGTTAGACTAGATACTTTTTCGAAAAGGTTAGTAATTATGAAAGCACACTATGGAAATTCATCAAACTACTTATGACCGTAAAGTTCGTCTATTATTGTAAATAAAGATTATTGTACGTACCATAAAATCTGTCGAAGAAATTGGCTTATTTTCCTGAACTGCTGCAATTTCGCCACAGGTTACCTTAAAGTGTTTATAAAGTTTATTACAACATCCCATAGAATCATCTTACAAATCTTCGTACATACCCTCGGAGGATTTATGGGACGACGGAAATGATACACTTCATCCGTAGTGACCATCTGGCTGTGTGTGAATTTACGCAAACCTGAAGGAGCGACTATTTTGCGTATTTGTTTTTTAAATTCATCAAATATAGATTCGCACATGTACACGTCGGACTCTCCGATTTCTGTTGGTCTCCCTGAAAAAAATGAGAATAATTCAGTGTTATAACTTTTTTCTCATCGATTTCATTGAATATAGCGCGAAAACTAACATGGATATTTTTAAATAAGTTTATACTTACTAGTGATATATTCGCTTTGATCGAGCACCGCGCATCGACCAACAATTGCCACAGCAGAAGTTGTTTCTTGAATGGTTGAAAGCAAAACTTCTTGTCGATAAAATAATCTACTTATCGTGCCAGGTACTTCGGGAGGAGTTAGAAGCCAAGGTCCTCGGAACAAAATTTTTCCACTAAAAATTAAAAGAAGAAAAAAACAAGTCATTATATTTTGTTCTTACAGTATATTCCGTAAAGTAAATCTACTTACTCTTTTGTTTCCCAAATTGATGTAATCTGTGAAATCGATTGCTTGCCAGATTCGGTAGCTACGTAGACGTAATCGCCGGTTTTGACTACACCTCCACAAACGGTATTGTATTGCTCATAATATACATTACCATCTTCCACCCCGTTCATATATATAACCACGTTTGGTTTTTCCTTTTCAAGCATTGCTTCTTGAAGTTGTAATTCCGAAAGTTCCTCCTTGTGCTTTTCCACACGTTCTTTGAAAACGGACATAACGCGCTTTATTTCCAGCGCTACCTCACGAGGAACCAGCTTCACTGGGTCATTTGCACGCACAAGATTCCAGGTTTTCAGCTTTTTGAATGATCTCGCCTTTGAACTGTACCGAGATTCGCATACAAACACATCCTTGCTGGCAAAGTGTTCTGGCTTCAGTTTAACATAATCCCGAACGTGCATAACAAAGCATTTATTTAATGCTTTGGACAGAGGGATTTGGATGTGTTGGTCGCTTTTGAAAAGTTCTTGCTCCATGAACTTTCTTGTTTGCACGTGATACGTTTCGTGCGGCCGTAGAAGCAACAAACCGTCCATCATCTTAATATTATCGACCGTTGTCCACAGGCGCTCGATATACATGATGCCAGGAACTGGGACATAAAAACGATTAGTTAGAATTTACCATGGCACTAGCGCAATGAGAACAGTTTTCTTAAATTACGTTAAAAATAACGCATATACATACTTTTGTTTTCCGGCATGTCGATATACACAAAGTCTCCGGGAGAAAATACTTTTTGATCGATTGTCATACTCTCTCCTTGAGAAGGTTGCTAATAGATAAACAAAATATGAATAATATTGGAAATCAACTAACATTTAATATCAAACTACGGTTTAATTCATACGGTACTCACCACTGCATCACTATCCGTGTCGGTTTCTTCCTCTTGCAGTAGCTTGGATTGTCGTAGAGATTCTACAGCGGCACTTAAGTGCATTGTGTTGTAGCTCAAGGCAGGAGATTCGAGCACGTTACCATTTTGACATAATTCGTCGCGTTTTTTGATAAAGAATGATTGCAACTCAATGGAATCTTCAAACACTTGCGAATCTGTGCGACTTAGTCGACGTGCGCGCTCAAGGCAACTGAAAATGTCTTCTTGAAACGTATCCAAGCGCTTGTACAAACCCTTGTCTAGACGGCGTTTGATGAGATCTAAAGAAATAGCTCTCACCCTAGAAAGGAAACAATATGATGTAGATTAGGCATTTTGGACAAATCGTTCACCTCTCGTTGTTACCTATTGCCATCACATTCATCGTATTCAACTAATTCTGCCAAAGAATCCGAATAACATCGGCCCTCTTCATCTTGATAGTTATAAAACGTAGTAAAGAGTGATAGTAAAAGCTCCTGCACGGCTTGTTGGACATTGGGTACGGTTTCTTCGCTCCGCAGTGCTTGTTTCGTCTGGATAAGCAATTGTTGCAAACAAAGTGCATCTTTGTAAATTTGAGAATCTGGTTCATTGTACTTGCAAGCGTTCTCGAACATAAGCATAAAATCAGCTGCCATATCGTCGACGCTTTCATAAATCTGCTGACGTAGCTTTTTCTCGATCTTTTCAATGTCAATCGGGTCCTTGATGATATCATAATAATCGGGATATTCCTGTAAATGATAGTATGTTGATAGTTAAAGCTACTGTAGTGCAATTTGTTAGTACACGAAGTTATCTTACACTTTTTGAAGGCAGTTTCATAAATATATACGAAAGCTGCCGGTTCTGTTTCGGTTCGCGGTATTCCCGTATTGTGTCGTACATTTGCTTTAGTTTCGTTTCCAGTGGAGTAGAATTACTTTTGCGCGCTGGTTTGGCACTGAAAATATAAATATTAAAACCGTAAGATTACAATAACAAAAATACGTCCGATCGTGCCGATTCTTACATTTTTCCTGAAAGGCTGAATTTTTTGCTTATACCCGAAAACTCTTTCAACTTTTCATTCAATGCCTTCTCCAGAATGTTGGCATCTTCATAGATCATCGAACCTTCTTCGTTATATTTGCGACAGTTGGAAAACATCAGCCGATAGTCGCCCACAATATCATCGATGGTGCTGTAACGATCCGCTTTGATATTGTTTTCAATCGTTGTCATATCGATCGGATGTTGTATGACTTGGTAGTAGTCAGGGTACAGCTTTTTGGAAGGTTTTTCCATAAACAGGGCCATCGGTTGGTGATCATCGTACGTAAAATCGACAAGAAATTCGTGTAATGATAACAACTTCTTTTTCAACGATATCGTTGTCGGAACTAAGCGGGTGGTTTTGGTAACCAGCGCACTATTCGAAGAACAGTGCGAAGGTGAACCAATGCTTTTGGCAACACGACTTTTTTTGCGCGATGAGGTTGGTTGTGACGAATCCGTATCTTCTTCATCCTCTTCTTCGTCGCTCTCTTCTAAATCTCCCGAGTCAATGAGCTTTTGGTTCAGGATTTTCTGCATTTTTTGTGCATCCTGAAAAATAAAACATTCAAGAAATTGAATCCAAATCAGTCCGTGGAGCTGCACAATGACTTCTCTTTTATAGGACACTTACCTTATGTATTTTGCTATTGGGAGCGTTAGCTTTTTTCGCATTATCCAGCATCAAATACAGGTCGGCCGTCATATCAGTAATGTGAGTGTATATACCTTTCTTCAGCTTGTTTCTTATTTGTGCCATAGAGATGGGTTTTTTGATCAGGTTGTAGTATTCTGGGTGGAAACGTTTGTTCGGTAGCTTCCAAAGAGATTCACCCAAAGGCGCACCTAAGGCATTGGGATCTATGTGAGTTCATTCAACAAATGGTATGAAAGAAAGAAACACAAAAAAAGCGGAACAAATCCAGGATGCAATGAAGATAATGAATCAATCACATGAAATATAACAAAAACACACGTGTGAAACAGAAAAGAAAGAAATAAGGTTACAATAAAACTATAACTTCGCCTATAGTCTGATTTGGGTTAGTTTAACACAAAACGAACTTAAACTGTTGTTTCACTTACCATTAGTGTTAGCCGTGTTATACAGTTGGTCAAACAATTGCCAAAGTGGACCATCACCCTCTGTTTCCATCGAATCGTCGAAATCATCATCGGAACTTTCGATTTCTTCCTTCAGTGCAGCTACCGTCGCACTTGACGCAATTTTGGGACGTCTATTGAGAGGTTTCCTGTACCGCCCTGATTCTATATCTGCTTTGCGTGCCATAAATATCTTCTTCAACATCTTGGCGTCCTTGTAAATTTGCGACCCGGGTTCATTGAATGTGCACGCGTTCTTTGTCATTTGCAGCAAGTCCTTTTCCATTTCGTTAAGGTTTGAATATGCGCTGGTTTGAATTTTGGTAGCAACTAGCTTCAAATCTATTGGATGGTCGATGATGTCGTAATAGCCAGGATAGAGCTTTTTCGATGGCAATAACTGAAACATATGATGTAGCTCATGGTTGTCTAACGGATCCGTTGCCGTCATGACGATAGCAAAAAGTTCCTCGTACGGGTCGAAATCGGAACCTTCGTCGAATTCGTCCTCTTCGGCGGTGAGTGATTTCCTGGGGCGGGTAATTTTTCTTGGCCTCGTTTCCAACCATCCTTCTTCGAGTTGATTTTCTATAATACGTTTTTTGTTCGTATTAAACACATCCAGCAGCTGGCAAGCGTCTTGATATTCCGTAGAATCAGGCTTGTAGAATGCTTTTGCATTGTTCACAATCAATTCAATGTCTGCGGCTAAATCGTCGACGTCTTCGTACGAGTCTGTTTTTAGCTTTTGTTGAACTTTAAGCAAATCAATCGGATTCATTACTACTTCGTAATATGATGGTTCCTGGCGTCGTTTCGGTGCACGTATGAACGTGTCACAAAGGGTTGTACCATCTTCTTTCTTGAATGTGCGAATGGATTCGTACAGATGCTGGCATAATTCCATCTAAAAAACAATAAAACAGTTAAAAAATCTTACTACGGCATTGAATTTGTCATTCCGTTCCTTCAGACTGTGTAAACACATCAGTAGAAAGAATAAAAAGACAATCCGGGAGTTTAACATCACTTACCGGATCGAGCCTCTTCTTCTTCCTTGTTGTTGCAGGCACTGGGCTTTGCTCGGGGGAACCATCATCTTCACTGTTTTCGTCATCTTGGAACGAACTTGTTCGCCGCCGTTTGCTCATTTCGGCCACTGCAACGTAGACCGTGTTATAACGCAAGTAAAATATATGGAATTTAATAGGGAATGATAGTTGTAAAGAGTGACAAATCTTTAGAATCAAGGTTTGTGAACGCAGTGCCCAGCCTGCCTCATTTGCATAAAGCAAACCGGTAAGCATATTTTAACTATAATTACTCACCCTGGTGTTAAACTTTTGTAAGAACAACTTTCTGAGCACTTATGTGAAACAATTGTACCAAAGCAGAACGATATTAATTCCGAAAATTTCAATAAACGCGGTCTAGAATTTCTTCACCGACGCCATTGCTTGATTGACCCAGCAAACTACAAGCTGTCAATTTGTAAGCAAAACTTCGTAGGGTAGCTGTGTGCGTGTTTGTTCCAATCAACACTCGTTTCTCTCTTTTCTTTCGGTGCCTGCTTTCTCTTTCAAACACACGGAAGAAACAAAAGCGAATCATGAAACAGTTGAAATGTTGCACTCCGGTGAAAAAAGTCACATAAACATACGTGAAACTTTTCATACCAGCTCCCAATGCGTGCTCATTTTTAAAAATAAGGAATAAATTCCTGTTCAAATCTAAATGTTGAATGTTCTCTTGTAGATTCCTGTTTGAATCATGAAAATCAAAACTCTGGCCGATCTTCCAAATTATTTCATCTCCACCGCCTAGCTTGCATAGTACCGATATTTTTTGTTACATACCATGTAACAAGCTACGAGCCACGTGTCCGCAATATTGCGGTTCGAGTGTAAAATACGTTTCTTTCTAAGTCACAAATATTAGCTTTTGAATTAGATCATCATGTGTTTTAGAAAAAAAAACCATTTTTGAACTCAGTTAGCTACACACATTAACATAACTCAAATAGTTTTATTATTTGCGTTTCTTATGAAATATTTTTGATTATATGAATACTAAAATACATATAAGTGTGTATCTAAATATCAATATTCCACGTTCTTCATGATATTCCAGAGGATTGGATATGATAAGTTTAAAACTTTATTATGATCTAAATCTGATGCTGATGCATTACAGGAATATGTTTTCATTACGGGAATATGTTTCTAACCATAGTTCAATTACCTAGCCTTGATCAGGATAATTCCACTATCGAATGCATTTATCGGAAAAGAAATATAATTTCTTATGTTGAAAATAACGTTTGCAATACAGCAATACAACTTTATAGAGAGGTTCGGATTGTTTGTTTTACTTAAAGAAAATGATTAGTGATTGCTTCTCTCTGGCTTCATCCCCAGAGAAGTCCATAAGGCAAAAGCCCAATATGGCGTCCTTAAAATTAATTGTGGTTTGATTGCATAATTGAAGAAATGCTGTGTTTTACTTCAGGAAAAATGTGACTACATGTAGTGGACGATCAATCAAACTTTGAATGCATGTTATTAAATATGATGGATGCTGCAATTTAACAATTTGTCTTCTTTTTTGGTATTTGTGTATATATTTGATTTTTGCTTGAAATTGAAACATTTTCCTTGCTCAAGCAGCTTCGTACTTTTATCAACTTCTGTCCAATGGTCATTACCACACGTCTAATAAAACCGTTTCAAAATCTTATTGTACTTTCTCTTATTGTGCAACTATCACAACAATTTGACAAAAAAGTGAAACTAATGTGCCAAATATAATAGACCATGTCTTTCGAGCCACTGGCAAAACATGAATTAGTAACTTGCAATGTTTGACGTACGACACATTGTAAATAACATTTCCACCTCAATCACTCACGCTTAGCAGGGATGTATGGTTACAGGACAATGGATGGGTGATAGGTTTAGAGCTGTGGAGTGTTTATTAGTTACTTCAGAGAGTGATATTACTTTATGCTCAATAAGTTTGACAATTCCATTCACTTTAGCCTGTTTTTTTTTTAATGCTACTACTATTATGTACAGTGCAAAACATCAACAGATTCCATGCAATTCCCTTGCGCACGTGTAGTACATTATGAAAATAAAACTGTTCCATGTATTGCCCATTCTACGACTTGAGAGCTCTACGTAGAACGAACGGCTTGAGGATTAGATTGATTTCCCCTTATGGTTTTTCCGTGTACCATAGGTAATGCCGAGTTGTTGGAAGCTGTATAACAGTGCGGAAACAAGCAGTAACAGATTATCTTGGATACGAAGAATTCCGACACATAGCATAAGTGTCTTACAATTTGAACCAATTTAGTTGGGTCGAGAGTAGGGCAGTTTCAGGAACGCCACACCATTTTGATATGTTAGCTAAGAGCGGGTTTACCTTTAAAACGTTCGTTTGTGTTGCGGACGATTCAAACAAGTTAAAACATATCGCTGGACAAGATTAACAAATCGTACCTGCGTTTCATTGCTTCCGTGAGCATACCCAAAATGATTGCATCTTTGTACACCGCTAATGATAAAGATAGTTACTTAACTTACCCAATTGGGTTTATTGCATTGTTAGGAAAAGTGTACTGATTATGTTCTGGACGGCGAGTTATTTGATATATCCATGGTTTTGATATGAATAGGTTTATACATAGCTGGTTAGTTTAGAAGCGATTATTCCGTAGTCATCTTTATCCCACCCGGTAACTTATTGTCTTACCTAGCTAGCATACGAAATCTCCATTCCATGGCATTGTTTGAACTCGAAAGTTGCATGCTACAGAACCATCTATACTGATACAGGCAAAGGAGTTTTCGACACCTCGTCAATCGAGAGCGAAGTAGACAATTCACCATTGAAAGCGTAATCCAGCGCTGTCGGTGCTGTGCTATCGATGCGATCGACGAAGCAACCTTCCTTGTAGGACATCTTGGTAAGGCTCGATGGACTGTCCTCGGGCATGCTGCCGATATGTACTATTTCTTCGTAGTTAGGGTTGGACACGGAAAGGATACCGTATTTGCCACCATCACCGTCCTTGAGGTTGCGGTACGTGCCCCGGCGAGACTTGTGAGTTTTAGGTGCTGAATAGAGCTTCAAAACTTTACAGTTACAAGACACTAGTAATGCTACCACGAGACCCTGTCAATGTTCATCCATGCAATAATTTTTAAACATAAAAAATATGTGAAATTGTTTTATATGTTAAGAATTTTAAGATGTAAAAATAATGCGGAAACTCACCTGTACTCCCTGAGCAATGCTGTATATCGACCAAAGCTCCATTACGTTCCAAATGGAAGCAATGGCACCAAGCGCTACAACAGACGATAACACGACCAAAATCTGAAACAAGGATCAAGCGTGGGTCGAGCATAAGTAAATTATTCTCTTATACATCATACATGGGTGGAAAACGAAATCTGAACAATTATCAAACACCCGTGCTCTTTCCAACACTCACCTTGAAAAATAATCCAATTTGCAAACCACGCTTTTTTATTAACTTGTTTTTAGCTCTGGAATCAACCTGAAGGGCGGCGGCAATTTTGATAGCTCCTTCTCCCTGACAGGCAAGATAAAAACCGGTAAAAAGTAACACAATCGCTGGCATTAGAAAGCCCCAGAAGTATGCCGATCCTTCCATTAGCCTAGTAAGAAAAGGGGAAGCGAAGCTAAAGGTAATCTCATCCATTGTGATGATTGTTTTCATAAGACTCACCAACAATGATTTTCACCATTCAGTTCTTGCACTATTTGTGCAATCACTTGTATGTGTGAGTAGCCGTTAAACTTGAGCTCGCGTTCCTTATACTTGAAGGCAGCTGCAACGCCGAGCATTATCAATGGATATCCCCAAGATACAAGACTGTGAGAATAATGAAAAAAAAAAAAGTTTATCGAAACAACACGATGAAACATTTAGCAATGGTTCACAAAGGGCAACATGCATCCGGCACTCACCTGTAGCTAACCAACGTTTTACCCATGGTTGATTCGCGATACGAGTGAAGATTGGTGTTGGTGCGAAACAATACGAGCGCATGATGACAGCAGCAACACAACCAACAGAGTGATGCCAACTTCATGAACAGTAACGCCAACGAAAGTGAGAGACATAGCTCGGAATCCTGAGATGAAAGTGCGAGGAAAAGATTATTAATGCCGTTAATTAATTAGTGTGACACTTTCTACTTGCTGTAGCTTTCGGTACTTCCGGTACTTATACGAAGTACAACCTACCTGTACTCCTCCTACACCTATAACAAAGATTAACTGGCTCATAAACAGTGAAGCTAGAAGGCTTAAAAGCGTTGTTCCTGCCAACGATTTTAAATCTGAAAATAAGCTAAAGACATCAAATGTCTGCATTATTTTCTCGAACAGTCAGACCTCAGGCTGTGGGCGCTGTGGTACGCGTAAATAAGATTCATCCCACGAAGCTCTTCGGGAATAAAGGTCATATATACGCTTATACGCTTTTCACTCACCACAACCTTTTTTTGTGATATGGTTTATACGCACTTATTCGCCTGTATCAAACCATAATGGACCCACATAGTAGACAATTGCTTGTTGTATTATTACACTTACCTGTACGTAATGAACGCAAATGCAAGCCCGACTAAGCTAACGGAGCTGCCGAGAACTACTCCTAAAGCAATTAGACCTCCCTGTGAGCCCCATGCTGTGCTTAACGATCCGTATGATATGTTTGCCGAGGGAGGAAATCCATGGATGTGTCCAGTGTACAACGTTTCCATTGTCTATCGCAAGAAGAAACAGTGTAGAATGTCAGTGTAGCTTTAACAAAGCTTTAATACGTCAATGCGCAACGTTGGAAGTGGAAAATACTTGGTAAATTATTTCAAATTGTGTGCTTTCCAGTGACAGCTTTGTTATAACATGTTTCGAAGCCAATACTTATGTTTTCCTGAACAATTTTAACTACAATGCCAAATATCTTGCAGAGATTATATACCGTAAGCCAAGTATCAAAGCAATGGAGACGCATGGTTGTAATAGATGTACAAGGCTAGATGGTTACATTCGGCAAATTACGACTCAAAAATACGACCCATCGGGATTTCAATCTCGATTAAAACCGGGTCGGGATATTTAGCAATAGGGAATGGTGAAAACCGTAAGACGGGTGTAGAACTAAATAGGAAAAACAAATCTGCAATTGGTCTACACTCATAGCAGAAAGTACATAAATAAAGTGATACGGTAGATTGTTTTGTACATTTGGCCGTTTACTGCTGTTCTGTTCCATGTAAGGCGTTAAGGTGTGCATTACAAACAACGTAAAAGGCCATGTAGGGTGTGGTTGATGGTTTCATATAAATGATTGTGTTTACTCGACCCAATGTCTCGATAACATTCCGCCCCTCGCCTCTTGGTCCTTCTATTCGTCCCCGTTGGGATCGTGCCGTCATATAATGCTTCTTACTAGACTTATTGTTATCGCATAGCACGATAGTCAATCCATGCTTTGGGTTCAAATAAACAACATAAAATGGACATTTCGAAAGTTTACAAAAGTATAATGTTTAGCCTGACTAATACCCAACATTCGGGGCGACCTGGTGGTGTATTGGTAGCGGGGCCGGTCTTCACACAACAGGACCGGTCCAAAATCCCTTTCGGACCAATCCTCCGTACGCAGGACTGACTATCCCGCTAAGGCTAAATAATGTCAAAGAAAGCTAGAAATGGCACACCCCATTGAGGTTGTTGTGCCGATATAGAAGAAAGAATGCCTAACATTTCTTCAAAAGGAAATGCCCATTTGTTAGATTACACTGAGAAAAACTCACTAAAATATAGAACAACTTTTGAGTCCCGTAAGTTTGCAAAGACAATTGAATTTTAAATGGTGTAGAAGCTGACCTTCACCATCGCGCATCGCATGTAGGAGGAGCGGTTTAAAGAACTCCTTAGGGTAGGTTTCTCCGTGCGCGGCGGTTGCTCTTTTTGTTCCTCGAACATGTTTGTTTTATCGCATACACACGTATACACGAGACACGTGTTGCTAGTAACAGGGGTTCCGTGTTTCATCTGGAGCACCGTGGGCGACCTCGAAACAAGATCGACATCCACTGTGAGCGATGAACACGAAGGGACGAAAAAAAAGGCGAAGAGTGTGAACCTACCACCCAGTCTGCCAACAATTACTGCATGGGTGAGATCACACCTAATGAGATCCGCGATGTAATTAAAAAATCTACAACTAATTGCAATTAGAAAAATCCAACTTTATCCTCGTATCAGCGTACTCGTGGCCGCTGCTTCAAACAGGCTCTCAGGTGAAAGGTTATAAACCTCGCACCAGCCTGCGATGCACGGGAAGCCGTAGAGTGTAATTGGAAAAACGTGTACCAGCTATTCCATCATTCGGCCGGACTACATCATGCATGAGTCCTCAGTTTGGGGCAAAAGGTGATCCTTCATAAACCATTCTGCTCCCCAAGCTATCCACCGTACGGCCATCCCGCTGGGACGGTTCCGGAGGGTTTCGAATACTGTTTTCGCACAATTAGCCATTTCCCGCAGCTAGGCTGGGCTTAATATTCCAGCAAATCACCATCCACCACAATAGCTCTGCTGGTGAAGCGATGCGTTGACGCACTGGGCTGTCTAAGGGCCAGAACTCAATATGTTTTTTTTTTGTGCTAAAAACCTTGCTGGGTAGATAGTCGCTATTTCGAAGGTCTTTCCTGCATAAGGTGATCCTTCAATTTGCATACGTATTAACGTCCCAAACCAGCACCGTAACCAAAAAGAAGAAAAAAAACTTGCGTCATATTTTGATTGACAGGTTTCTTCGCACAAATGTATCATTCTATGTATTGCTTGTGCTTTGTTCTATACACGTTTCTTCACTTACATCAGTATTTAATGTACCTATTGGCATGTATGAACACCGAAAGCGATTGTCTTCACAGAAAGCTCATAATAACTACACTACGTAGTGTACTGTTTAATCACACTTCACTAAACGCAATTGGAAGTTGTTAGTGGTGGTTCTTTTGTGAGACATTATTGAGGCGAGACAAAGAGAGAGAGTCCTTCACGCAACAATTACAATCAGCAGGCAACAATATTGGCACAATCCAAATTGCTCCTACCTCCCTACCCTGACCCTTAGTGCCTGTGAAATGAACTTGCTTTAAAAAGTAATTCGAATAATCCCCCAGAACGCCATTCGACCATGCTTAACAGTTCGTAATGCAAGTTTACGACTTGTTTTATTTATGTTGTAGGCAACAAATCAGTTAATTAAACATTCTTCGCTAGTCATTCCAACACGCACAAATACCAGCACAAAAACACATGTAATGCTACAAATCAATACGGCATTCCTAAGCCCGCGGTTCATCCGTTCTCGTTCGTTCGGTGGTTTGTTAAACATTTATTTCAGCAAACAATGAACATCACAAACACAGCATTTCAGTGCGCTTAGCGAACAGATGTTGACATGTTCTTAATCAAGAATTAATGTTAACACAACCTTTTTTGCGTGCCACCATATATTAACTGCCACACACACACACACGCGCGCACACACACGCATACACAAACTGAGAATAAAACACTAAAGCGAATATGATAGCGTGGAAGTGTGGAACAATCACTAGCCCGAGCGCAATTGTTTTCTCATCGTTCAATTATCAGTAGGCCGCTAATCCCAGTTACCTTTCGATCGCTTTGCGTTAAGCACGGAGCCGTTAATGCCAGCAAGGCACTAACTATGCTGAATTAGAGATTTTATGTGACAGAAACATTATTCAGTACGTCGCTGTACGTGTTTACTGGTGCAATGCGCATGTGCATGTTCCAACACCATAATCGTTCGATGTTTATATCTTGGCGGTTCTTGGCGGATATGCTGTACAATGTTCGTCGGAAAGCAAACCGGCGCAAGAACGGTTGCGGTGTATCACGTCTTGCAGTATTCAATGGAAGGAGTTTCTAATGAAATCGTTAATTGATCATAATCGTTTGCCGTTTTGAATTTGAAATGGAAGAAATGTTGGAGATTTATTGTCATCGTCAAATTAACATCTACATCCATTTAACTTCGGTCAATTTGTCGTCAATTGTAAAATTGACAAACACCTGAGGACTTTGTTTTTGCTCCGAAAATGAATATATTTCCCTTAAGCTTTTCATCCATTGTTTGTCATACATTCATACAAACGTGGTCATGCTTTTACATATCTCTTATAGCTGAATTTCAAAAAAGGGCTCTCCACAATTATCTTCATGAGCACGATTACAGTTCGTTACGTGGCGGTCGATTTTGCTCAACTCCTGAAGAGGGATGGTGTGCTTTCAATTTGCGCCAAAATGCAGCACGTTCTTCAAACAGTCCTGTTTCCAGCGCAACAATCGGTTCCCTCGTAGAGTCCAGACTACCAATTCGTAGATACTGTAAAGGAAATTGTTGTGCTGCAGGCCACTGCGGATAATCATTATCCGATTCTGGCGTTGGATTACCGGTACGAGCAAAGTTAACCCATAGCTTAGTAATGACGCGTCGTATCTCGAGCTCCTCATCGGTGGGAATGGCTGTGTGGAAGTTTGGAAGCTCTTTCGCGATGGGAAACATGTACTGAAGTTCCTCTGCGTGGCAAACACCTAGCAATATGCGATAAACACAGATATGAGTATTTTTCTCGGTCGCATGCAACTATTGGCAACTTACCGTAATATTTCTCTTTTCCTCCCTCGAATATTTCCGTGAAGCTGGCCGAAGCTTTTTGAGCGAAAAGATACACGTACGTAGGCCCTGGTTTTGATGAACGTCGTTCTTGTCCAAGCAAACGAATTCGCAGATATTCATCCATTCCGGCTAAAAACCAAGCATCCGAGTACAACTGTTGGGAGACGTAAAAAAAACCAGTTGTTAGGGAAAAGCTGATATGTAGGAAAACATGCACTAATAGATAATGACACTAACGTTCGTTAAATTTTTCTCGGTCGCCTCGACCAGCTTCTGGTGTTTGAAGTAGAAACTATTAATCTGCTCTGTAATTTGGCGCTGCCTTTCAGGCTCATGATGATCGTAGTACAACGAAATGGGTAGTGCTTGTTCCCAGCGGTCATTCAAACTCTGTCGAAGTTCCGGCATGTTTATTAAGGCTAAAACGAAACGGAGGAACCGATTGCATTATATCTTGCCAGCCCAAAGCTCTTCGCAAACTTACAAGCACTTTTCAAAGCTCCCTCATCTAGTGTCAGTCCAGTCATCCAAGGAATTCCGATAGCATGGGGCTCATACTCTACTCTTGGATGTTTCGTTATGAAAGCTCCCGGTAGGTCGGGTTCCACAACTGGCGGAAATGGGATCATGGGATCGGTATCCCAAACCTGCGAAATATTATTCAAATAGCGCTTTCGTAAGAGGAATAAACTCGAACAGCATATTCTGGGTGACACTTACGAAAAAGTCATAGAATTTCCTTGTAACTTCATCCCCAGAAACGCCTCGAAGGCAGTCGAGCATTTCCTTGAAACGTCCGTCGGTGCCCTGTGGACAGTTCAGCATTTCTCCCAACTGTATCGATCGTGCCCGCGCAACTCCTGGATGTGCTGGTTGTGCCCAGGCATCCAAGTTCACTCCTGATTGAGAAATCACTCGCTGAAACAGTCCCCGAGATAGTGGTGACATCATGTGATATGTTCCACTTGCACCACCGGCACTTTCTCCAAACACCGTAACTGCGTGCGGATCACCGCCGAAAGATGCTATATTCTCACGGATCCATCGGAGCACTAAGCTTTGGTCCTTTAGCCCATTATTTCCCGGACAGTCCGCTTGTTCGGTGCTGAGGAAACCAAGCGGCCCTAGTCGAAAGTTAGCGCCGATGTAGATCACGTCGTGCTCGAGTAAGAAATCAGGCCCATAAAACGCACGGGTACCAGAGCCACATTGCCAGCCACCACCGTGGAAGAACACCATTACTGGGTACGGCGTTGGATTCGTTGCATTGTGTCGTAACAATGGCGATCGTGGACGATCAGGCACATATACGTTTAGCTGTAGGCAGTCTTCCACACCGGAAATGGATTCGTCTCGTCTGTACGGATCACGTTGTGTGCACAGGGGTGCATCAGTAGTGGCTAGTCGATCACCCACCCATGGTCCAAAGGGCACTGGGGCCTAAAAAAGAAGTGTGAATAAGTGTAATTAATAATAAAAATACAATCATTTGTTATGAAATAACAAATTCTGAATGATTAAAGCAGGATCTTTATAGCTGGAAACTGACTTTTATTTGATGATGGTGATGATCAAAGATTCTTCTTCTATATCGGCACAACAACCTTCACAACAACAATCGGAACGCTCAGAACACGTGGACACTGGGCGCCTCCATAATGAAGTCGATAACGAATCGCCAGCAGCGAACTTTCGATCAAATCACTAAGATGGCAAAAATGTCCCGAGCGTCCCTTATAAAGCAACAAATTTTAAATGATAAATAAAACTATTGCATTTGTAGTGCGATTTACGACTGCAGTGTAGTTGTAAAGTTATTAATAGCGCCAATTGGAGGTCAGTTTCTTATGTTCCAAGATTTCATGCTTTGGCTCTACGTTTTGTATCACCGTAGGTCGTGGATCAAGCATGATCAAAACCGGTTACAAACATCAACAAAAAAAACCCGAAAACATGACATGCAATAGCCTGCTTGAACAAACCGAAACAGCAAAAGAGTGAGCAAGAGAGAGAAGTGTTTGGGGTCTCAATAGAAAAATCTCAAAGTTTCTAGAAGCAAAACAACCAACGAACCAGTAATGCAGAACCCAATAACCGGTTGGGGTTGAAATTTCGACTGAACCATGTCCTCCACAAGCTTGACCAATTATTCATCTGCAAGTGATTAATGCAACGGATAGCTGAGGGTTTTTTAAAGATAGAAAGCCAACACTGAACAGAAGAAGATGCGATGGTGGAACGTCTTGTAGAAGATTTAGAAGAAAAAAGTATTTCAATATTTGGCGTAGGACATACAATATGATACAAAAATTAACTAAACTGAACAAACCAAGAACTACTTTACAGCAGAGCGCAGATCATTTATTGTACGGATCTAGTTTGAATAATTTATTCATTTAATTCTCTATTTAAATAATCACCTTAAACCTCAGCTCATTGACGGGTGGCTTTGCAAATGGTACTCCAAGAAAAGCGAGAATGCCTTGACCGCTAAACGTGGTTAAATATCTACCAGTCAGTGTGCCACCGTGAGGTAGAGTGACTTTTAATTTATCTGACGTGCGTCCTGTTGCTGTGGCGGAAATTAATATCACGATGAATGCAACCAGTCCAACATGCACCGTCCTCCATCTGTGTGTCTGGAATATTGGTCTCATTTTTTCACACAACTAAACTTGTTATACCACGTTAAAACAAACACGATCACAAAAATGCTTTGTTTTTTGGAATCAATCCAATAACTTCCTCTATTATTAATTCACATTACACGTCTAAGTTATTGCACAACTATTACACTGTTTGCATTTTCCTTCGGTCACGAATGATGTACTTAAGTAACGCGAGTGTTGTAATGATCGCCACACAAAACAAGAACCAAATACAGCTCAATGATCTACATCTATCTGTTACGCACTGGCACTCATAACTGACTGAGATCGTTCAAAGCCAGACTTCAACGCTTTATACGGATCACTCTAACACCAGTCAAACATGTTCAGCAAACGTGTGTAGGACTTTAAAAACTAGTTTTTGGTAGATGCGTTTGCAACACGGTAAGCAACGGTTAAGCGCCGGAGAAATATTATCTTCTTAATTATCTTTTTGACCACTCCAGAATCTAATGTTACACATCGACTGATGAGAGACTTCGTGTATCAACAAACAGTGCTTACAGGAAATGTAGTGTTTGCAGAAAAAAATCTGCAAAATCTTTAATGGAACGTTTACGATTTGTTTGAGAATATACATTGAAGCAATATTTGGATTAAACAACGATTGTTTTTAATTTGCTACTGAAATTTAACCGAGTTGCAGATCGTTTTGTAATTCTGTGTTCACCGAGCACAACCGGTTTCACCGAAGTAATTTACAGCAGCGTGACCTTGTGGAGCTAGAATTTGTTATGCGTGTCTGTCTGTTATTGCAGCATCATTGAAATCCCTAATTGCTGAAAATACGTCACTGTTCTTTACCACGACGCGCATGGGATCGATCTCGTCGGAATGAGTTCAAATCAAGTTCTTAAAACTCAATTTTTTGCTCAACTACCACCTACACTCATTGTACGGTTGGTCTCTATTGCTCAATAATGCAACATTGCTGTGCACTGCTTACCAGACATTCTTGCATTAACTTTTGCTCAGTTCTTTTTCGTCGAACGGTTAGTGACGATATTGTGGATGGATGATAATTTTTACATTACAATGTAATTTGTGTAAAATGTTCAGTTACCAGGCGCTTCTTCAAACACAAGCCAATAACTCAAACCTGTTTCTGCATTTACGATGCTTCCTTCCTTCCTATGAATTCAGGCAATAAATATCACACAAGGAAGTTATTTCAAATTGTACTTATATGTCGATTGTAATCGATTTTGTAATTGTAATTTATTTTTATTTAAAATTAGTACTACAGCACGAATTTAATGTACGGACGATTGTAGTTCAATAGTTTGTCACTAGCAACATTCGCAAATACAGAACAACTCGATCCTCGTGTGAATTAACATAGCACAAAGCGTGGGATAATCACGTATTGATCGTATTGGTTGTTACCAAGAGTGCAATAAAACCAAACCAAACGTACCGGCAACGCAGTGATATAGGCCATCTGATCTTCACACGACTGGTGCCGACTGGCAATCGACAGGTGTAGTATAACGCTCCGTAACGCTTATTTTCGGTGCGCTCGTTGATGGCCTTCCTACGCACACATACACGATGGCTGTGTGCGTGTATAAACGAAAAGTAAAAAAATATCTTCCTTCACACTACGGCGTTATATTTTCTTCTGTACCAGAATTTATTCCTAATTTTTTAGTGCCCACAAACAGACAATTAACTGACCATTACGAAGCAGCTGTGGCCGGGGCTGAATTGCCGCTGACGTTAGATTTGACAATTTCAGTGCGCAAATCAGACGTAAGACGTTTGTCAAAAAGTTGATTCGTCTTCATGAATCGTCTCGTGAAAATAATAAACACGAAAACAATCAATTTGCTACAGATCAGCAACGAATTTGGAATTGCACTCGTGTACGAAAGGAAAATCGTACGCAGCATCGCACCCGCCGTGTCCGTGAGCTGCTGGCGAAAAGGCGCAAAGCGGAGCTGTGAAAATCGCTGTGCAAGGTGAAGCGGTAATACGAAGAGGTTTGCTACTTTACACTGTGTTATGTGTGGTGTGGTTGGTGCAGCAAGAAGGTGTGGCTTAGGGGGGATGTACGGTTTGGCAAAATAATGTAACGCTATTCAGGTTTGCCATTGAACGGAAAACGCAACCTTAGTTCTTGTGTTGTGTGCTCTGTTGTATCTTAATCGTCCCTAAGTAGAGCCAGAGCAAGAGTACACCGGAATCCACGACATAAAGGTGTGCAGGTAGCATTTATCAGTGTTCATAGTGCAAGAGGCAAAGATGCGGATGTACAAAAATAATTATTGACAATGGCGGTGTGAAACACATCTCAATAGATGCGATGATAAACGTTTCGTAGCAGTATGTTGTTTTTTTGTCAAGCGAATCGTGTTAAAATCAGAAAAAGTCGCCACATTTGCTCGGGCGTTCTGCGATGCATGTTCATTGATGAGGTCTGTAGTGCCATTGCATCGGACTCCAGATTTGGTGTGTGTGTGTATGTGTGCGCGCGTGTGTTTTTCATTTAGAACGGTAATGTTGTAATGAATAGATGCGACTGCATGACCAAGGGCACCTGGTTTTATGTGTGGCCCAAAGCATACCAATAAGTTATGAAATATTTGATGAACAAAACATGTTCGTTTTGGTATCTTTCACCTATTTTAGTAACGTTTTTTTTAAGTCTTGATATTAATCCTTCGTGGACCGTGTAGTACAGACAAGAAGTTGGAGTAAAATAATAAAAATATGCCAAAAATGTATCTCCGGGAATAAAACCAATGAGTCACACATGGTTATCAACTAAACCATCCTTTGTGGCCAAGTTTCTTCATATAATGTTAGTTTGTAGAGGGACTTATTCAAATTTCCATATCTCTTACAGCACCGGAAGCATACAACACCATCGGCAATGGAGGAAAGACGAGTTGCTGATTATTTTGTGGTAGCTGGAATGCCCGAACAGCCGAAGCTGCTGAAAGAGAACATATTCAATGACTCATCGCATCTACGATCGACAAACAGCATAGATCCGATTACAGACATTGGAGTATATTTTCCTTCGCTGGGTGAGAAAATTCCTGCCGATTACGAAATTCTCGAAAACACTCCGACGGGTTTGTTGGCAGACTTGAATTATGGATCGGTACGAACAACGGGCTGTTTCATCTACTACCGACGTGGCAAGGATAAACCTCCGTTGGTCGATATAGGCGTAATGTACGAAGGCGCGGAACGGATCATGTCTGATGCAGAGATCGTGCTTAGCACACCCGGCGATCGTTTGGCGAATGTGAACAATTCTTCCGCCAAAACGTTTCTAACGTTTCGACGGGCGACCAACGAAATGCCTTGCAATGAACTGGTCGTAACGGATCTGTGTGTCGTGATACCTTCGAAGGGAGAGAAACCGCCACACGCGTTCTGCATGATCCATAAAACGCTGAACAAGGGTCTCATGGGAAGCGACGTGTACTTGTGCTACAAAAAATCAATGAACCGTCCGATATTGATCAGTTACGAGCCGGAAATTTTACACCGGTATCCAACGCATGATCATAACGATTTTCCGCTTACGTTATGCCCAAGTGTTCCGCTGTTTTGTCTACCCATGGGGACAACGCTGGAAGCTTGGCCACATGTACCAGGAGGAGACGGAAAGGTAATTTATTACATTTCGCGCGTTTTTACGAGCTTATTACACAACACACACTACAATGATTTTTAGATAAAAAGGAAACCAATACAGCCAATCTTTAGTACGTTCGTACTGACCGTTAACGATGGTACATATAAGGTATACGGTTCAGCTTTAACATTCTACGAAGATTTTTGGTAAGATTCGTATCATTTTTGTACAGTAATTGAAATCCATAAATGCTGTATGAGTTTTGTTTTGCTTTTTTTTAGTGAAAATAACTTGAATGAACAGCAGCGCGCATTGTTAGATTGGACTGGAGATTCGCATAAAACGCATTCCTTGCATGTGAACAAATCGATCTGCATATTGTCTCGATGGCCCTTTGGAGATACGTTTGAGAAATGGCTACAGTTCCTGCATGTAAGCATCCACAATAACTGCCGTGTCACGTAAATGTGCATTTAAAGAATATGTCTTGTTTTAGAAATTATCCACACTCAACGAAAAGCTTCCCGTACCTATCGAGCGCTACATAACTCATCTGCTTGATGAGGTACCGTTCCCGTCACCAAGCATTTTGCTGCAACTGTCTACGCTCAGCAATACCCGAATTCTGTTAACGCTGCCAGAAGATTCGCCTCTACCCCGTAGCGGTGCTGGCTTTCGTCAGCTGCTGTCCAATTTGGGTCCGGAAAACTGCCTGCATGTACTGTTGCTGGTGTTAACCGAACAAAAGCTGCTCATACACTCTCTCCGACCGGCGACACTGACGGCAGTCGCCGAAGCCGTATCTTCGTTCCTGTTCCCCTTCAAATGGCAATGCCCCTATATACCGCTCTGTCCGCTCGGCTTAGCCGAGGTACTGCACGCTCCATTACCGTACCTGATAGGAGTGGATTCCCGGTTTTTCGATCTTTACGAACCGCCCAGCGATGTAACGTGCGTCGATCTCGATACGAACAACATCAGTTTGTGCGAGTCGCAGAAACATCTCACCACAAAACTGCTGCCCAAACGAGCGGCGCGCGTTTTACGCCAAACTCTTCGCAATTTGGAGGAGTTGAGCCAAACGCAAGGTTGTGATTCGAACAACAGCTTGGATCGGGATTTAAAGAAGCGCAAGCGCGAACAAAACCTAGAGCAACGCATACAGGAAGCGTTCCTACAGTTTATGGCATGCATGTTGAAGGGTTACCGGGATTATTTGGTTCCGATTTCAAAGGCGCCCACCATCGGTGCGACCGATCCTAGTGCGTTGTTTCGCATGGACGCTTTCCTACGGTCGCGGGATAAAGCGCATCACAAATTTTTCCAGCTACTAATGAAAACGCAAATGTTTATCCGATTCATCGAGGAACGTTCGTTCGTATCGGACAGCGATCATAATTTAGCATTTTTTGACGAATGTGCCGAAAAGGTTAGCGCGTACGAGGACACACCGACCGAGATCAAGCTCATCGAATGGGATTCAGGACAGAGCAGCGAGCGCACGAAATTTATTCTACCGCCCGAATGTCAACCTGGCCTGCCGGATCAACTGTATGCGTACGATTCATTCTCCCTCAATGCAATGCTGCTGAAGGAAACTCGCCGAAGCGTGCTTGATAATGTGCTGCAACATCACAACAGCCTGGCGCCCGGTTCACCCATGGCCCGCCGTACAAAGCATGAGATTAAAACAGCGCAAAAGCTAGCCCGTAAACACCAGGGGAATCCGGAGCTGTGGGCCAAACATTTGCTTGCTACCTGCTACTCCATATACTTCATCGTTTTGCCGAGCTTAATATCGGAAAACACAGGTCGGGAACATGGCGTGCTGAAAGCGGCATACGATTTGCTTAGCAAGGCATGCAAACTTAAGGTACCGTGCGATGAGGTGTGCTATCGCATTATGATGCAGCTGTGCGGTTTGCACAATCTTCCTGTGTTGGCCGTTCGGTTGCATTACCTGATGAAGCGATCGGGCATTCAACCTAACGCGCTAACGTATGGCGTTTACAATCGGTGCGTGCTGGAAGCAGAATGGCCATCAGATTCTATCCTATCGTCGCAAATGCGTTGGCACCGGCTGCGGAACATTGTGATCGGTGCGGCTCATTTTAAACGAGCTGGTAAAAAATTTGCCGATCGTCGGCGGAGATCGTTGTCGCACGAAAGTAACTTGGTAGGAGGAGCGCTAGAGTTGGTAGATGGTACATCGCGAACGAGTTTAGACTCGGGATATTCGCAGGCGGAACAACAGAACACCAACGTTACGATGGACTTTAGCGCCTTCGACAAGCTTCGGGGACGAGTGGGTGCAATTGTGCGGCAAACTACAAATACCGCCCATCAAGAATCCTCGGACGTACTATCGAGTGCCGGATTGTTGATTAGTGGCGAAGCGAGTCATCACCTGAAACTGCAGACGAATGCTGGTACCGTCAATGCTGGAGGGAAAGACGCAAAAGCTGGATATAAAAAGTCACCTCCTACCAATAGCTGCGATATAAGTCCACGGATGCTTGCGAGAGCGGATAGCTTTGCAGGCGATTCGAAATTTATTGACAAACTTCAACGCCAAAATAAGGGCGATGGGATGAAAGCGAAGCGGGCGCTAGATTTTCACAACCGAAGGGAGGCGAGCATTCATTCCGAATCGGAAGAAACGAAGGAATCTAACGCAAAGGGTAGCCCTACAAAGTAAGTACTGGCGAAAGTGGGGTTTTCCTATAAGTTTGAGAGAAATGCAAATTTTGATCGTATATTACAGAATATCACCTCGCACACTGGTAACGCAGGACGATCCGTTGGGAGCGCTTAACGACATGACGGAAGAGTTAACAATTCAGCAGCGCGATACCGTCGAGAAACCATCCGAACAAACCGAAACGAGTAACAACAATACTATATACACCGACCAACCGATTCTGTTCAAGGGTCAACGTTCAGCGACATTCGATGATTCGACACAGCTCAGCAAGAGTATGCAACGGTCCGAAACGATGCCCATGACAAGTACAGTTACGTCGGGATTTGGAAGTTTGGGGTCAACGTTAAAGTTTAATTTTGGGTAAGTGAAAGAAGCGCACACAAAAGGCGGTAGACGTATGTCTGTCTTTTTGGTACATTATTCAAAAACTTAACACGCTTGTAGACCGTTTCTATTGTATGATGTTTTTCCCCCCTTTTCGATGTTCTGTGGCATGAAAACGTGAATTGGCGACAATTCCATTACTTTATGTTTAACTTGCACGTATATCGTAGTATTAGCAATGTGTTTTTTTTTTCTGTTTCGTTTCCTCCAAATACCCCAACGTTCCGTTCCGTTGTAGCCGTTATTCACCTGCACGCATGTCCATGAAAAAAGACTTGAAATCACTGTCCACAAACATGATAGAGAACATTTCTAACATAAGGTAAGTTTTTTTAGAATAAAACTATAATTATTATGTTATGTTATTTGTTGTTTGGTCTTGAAAATTGATAAAAAAGTTAGATATTAAATAACGGATACGGGGGTTTCGAGTTCAAATGGACTGTAAGTGGACAGAATTTCCGATTAATCTCGGCACATTCAAGTTGAATAATTGTCAGTTGAACTCGAAACCCCTGTAATGGAAACGATACGTGCAAAATAGTGGGATAACGATAAACTGTTTCTTTACAGTCCGAGCCTTACTGGGAAAAAATCAAACGAGATTCTACAGAGTGGATTAAGCAGCATTAAGAATGCTGCCAATTCCGTAGCCAAGAAGCTGGATGATATTAAGGAAGCGATTTCGGCCAATTCAACACCGGTAAAAACAGGCAGTGGTTTGAACGGTAGCCTGGAACGTGACGGCCATGGTTCGGAAAACGATCTTCTGCATCATGACGATCCGGCAGCGGCCACAAATGGCAACCGTTCGCGACGCGTATCGAGCGAATTCGATCTGTGGGGTCGGTTTAGCGATTCGCGTAAATCTAGCTACAATAACTTGGTTCCTTTAGGTGAAAATGCTACATCGACAAGCAGTTTGAATGCATATCCAACGTTGCCAGACAACATTTATGCCACAGTCGCGGAGGTAGAGAACCGATAAACGTTAACATAACTACAAACCACTAACCCTATACTACTGAACCTCTTCCAGATATCGGAGGCTAGTGGTGCAGATTTTGTTATCGAAATAACTTCTTGCTCACAATGCCATAACTGCTCGGTACTGCTTTACGACGAAGATGTTATGGCAGGTTGGTCGGCGGAAGATTCCAACCTGAACACCACGTGCAATGCATGTGGCAAAGTGACAGTGCCATTCCTGAATGTGCAAATTATAGCCGAAGGCGAAAATATGCAACGAGATGCCCAGCGTCGATCTTCGAAGCATCAACATGACATGATCAGTGTGCCATATTTAAATCCGCTCGTGCTACGCAAAGAGTTGGAAAACATTCTCGGCGAGGAGGGCGATTTGGCTCTTACGAAGGCAAAGTTTGTTGAAGAGCATCCCATTATCTACTGGAATTTGGTGTGGTTTATGGAGCGGATAGATGTTAACACGCATCTTTCTAACCTTGCCTTACCGAAGCAGGTAAGTAGCGGTAGATATGATATTTTTATTTGAATGATGCAACTTTAACGTTCCTATACTTTCTCATCCTGTCTACCAGGAGGATGATAATCCGGACCCGTTGAGTAATGTGAAAACCATTAATGTTCACTGTTTGTGGGATAATCCCCGGCTGCATTCTGAAGCGGGACCGGCGATGTATATGCTATGGCGACAGAATCAACCAGATAGTACATTATTAAAAGCTTTGCTTACTGATCAAACATCGATCAATCGAACGTAAGTGTCTGATATTGGTAATTCACTGTGTAGCAAACGAAACGTTTTTAACGATGAATTTCTTACTTGTAGTGTGATGCAGCAAATAATTGCTTCGATACGATGCAACGATTTACTAACACCCATTAAGCGGTTAGCAAACGAGAGACAAAAGCTGAAACATCGTGGCGTTGATCGGACGCACTCGATCTACCGGGATATGCTGTTCCTAGCTTTTATCGAGATAGGTCCTGCTAACATCGATCTCATTTCGTTCCATCGGGAGTATGCGGCTATATTCGAGAAATTCGCAGCCGAGAAGGAAAGCAGTACGAGTTACCGCAGTCAGGACCTTCCGCCATCGCCTACGGCCATATTTTGTCGTGCTTACTTTAAACCACTACTTCTGCCCTGACCTTCAACGTTAGCAACCCAATATTGGTTGATGTCACATCATTGGTTACACTAACGTACAGGCACGATGAAACTGTTCGCGCGTAAAAAAACAGTGCCGATGGTTGAAAGTAAACTAACTGGTTAAAAGCTTTAGGGGTTGAAAATACAACTTACTATAAATGCTTGACTACTGATTGAACTTAAAGCAAAGGAGGTTATTGGTAGGACTTAACAAGTAAGAAAGGTTAAGTTTCTCGAAGAGGTCATACACATCAACATACTTTCGATAAATAACGCTGACGCCGGTCTGAATTTATGTAGCCTAGGAATAGTTTTTTTTTTGTTGTTGTTGTGACAATTTTTATTTGCATAAAGTTCTGAAGGTAGATTCAATCAAGCGCAGAAAACTCTACGTACGTGCAGGATTAGTCGTTAGGTCCTCTACTCGTGTTGTTTAATGCGTTGTCACGCGAGTAGTCTGGCGTGGAATAATGGACCGGAAAAAAGATCCCTCGAGTTCTACCATACATCACAAATACTTCTGTACTTATAATTAGGCGCTTTATAACGGTTGATGGTTAGTTATGTTAAAGGAATCATTACGTTTTCTTATCAATTATTTTGATATTTCGGATCATTCAGATTTTCGTCGCACTTATTATCGTGACAGAATTTTGTAACTTTTGTTTATGCTATAAGATAGAGTATGCGCTTTATAACATCACGAAACAGTATTGGAAACATTTAACGAAAACAACAAATAAAAGCTTAGCTTAACATTGAAAGAAGCATTAGCTTTAAAGCGACTATTGCAATAATACTCGTGACGAAAACAAGCAAAAATAAAACAAATATGTGCCTTCAATTTCAACTATACACCCACACAATTGATAAGAAACAATAGTAAATGTCTCTTGATTCAGAAGGAAGAATTGTGCATGCATGTGGTTTAGTATCGTTTTAGTTTCCATAAACACGTAAAACAACTCTTTTACCCCGGGATAGAGAATAATAAATAGATGTATTTTGTTCAAAAGTGTTGGTTTTCCATATGCGTGTTATACTTAATTGTTCATCTTTATTCGGAATAGAAACAACAAACGCAGAAAACTGGCAGATGCCGGTTTTTGGTTCTTGTTTGTTGCAATTCTGTTTCTGTAACAATGTACATCTTGTTTTCATGGTTATCCTCTTATAATATATCCTTCGTATTTTGCGACAGATGTGGGTGGAGGAGCTTACATGTAGTAATAAGTGCGACGAAAATATCATTAATACAAGTATGTTTCATAATCCTAGTGTAAACCGTGTTCTGTTGGAATCATTCATTGGTTGTTCCAGTCTATCCAATACAATGTAATTTTTTCAAACGTTTGTGCAGACAGAGAGACAGAGAGAGAGAGAGAGAGCGAGCGAACGCGCAATGTTGTGAATATTGCAATTATTTGTTTCCTTAACTGCATTCGATATCAACACGACAATTTAAAAAACAAAACAGCAACTTATCATAGTTTTTGTTTCACTTTAAATACAAAAAAAAACATACATCAAAACGAAAATTGACAGTGTTTACAGTTGTTTTATAACAGGATTCATTTTTATATGTGATTCGTGTACATGGAAATAAACAGAAATCGATAATAAAACTAATGAAAACTAATAACATTTGTTTTGAGGGGGGATAGAATACGATCACAATCCTTATCCGCAAAACTACCTTCTTCCGGTTGGCCGTTTTAAAATACTTAATAAAATGTAATACCTTACCTTCATAACGTAAGGTTCGCGTAAGGGCTCAAACGATAAAATGTTCCTGCTACGTACTGAAGACTGCCGCCCCACATACAAGGTTACACACTAAACAAGCTAAAGCTCGAAACGATAAAATTATCCTGCTTCGTATTGAAGAATGCATATACACACACATCACACACTGCAGCGCCCTTATTTAATTGGCAAAAGGTGATGCGTTCCGCTTCGGTGTCGACGGTGCCAAATCCATCGTTTTGCATACCCAGCCGGCAATATCCACGTCTTCGGTTTCGATGTTTTTAATCCATTCATGGCTCTAAAATACAAACAAACGCGGTTGTAATCGGACCAAGCCAAAATTGCTAATGCAGGTCGGGTTTCGGAAGTCTTACCATCAATGTTTTCAAATCTGCACGCTCTTCGGGGTTTTTCTTGAGACAAAGGTCGACAAAATTCTTAAACCGATCGGTAAATGAATTGTGTTCCAATTTGGGGGGTGGTTCGTTTACGATGTAATCGAGCAGCTCAAATATCGCCATCGGTTTCGGTTCGATGATGCTTTGACCGGGTGAACTATCGTCTCCCCTGTCCTGGAATATTAAGTCTAATGTTTTGGCATCTGGCGGTGGAATGGGATACATGCCAATGGCCATTTCCACCAGCGACAGTCCAAGAGACCATATATCGGATTGAACGGAATAGTGGGTACCCTGTAGACGCTCGGGCTGCAATGGTTTACAAAAGGCGTAAGACACTACTGTTGAGAGAACTTGAACGAAACAGATATCTTACCGACATATAGCTTCGAGTGCCTACGAAGGAGTTCGCCATGGAATCGATCAGCTGTCCAGACACGCCAAAATCACAAATCTTAATCTCTCCGCTACTGTTTACAAGAATGTTGCTCGGTTTAACGTCCCTGTGCATGATGGCGTGCTTATCCCGCAGGTAACTCAAACCCTTCAGAACCGCCGATGTTATTTTCGCTAATATAGCTTCAGGTATTCTTCCGGCACGCTTTAAAATTAAATCCAACGAACCACCGTCCATGTACTCCATGCAGATGCTGATCTCACCATCACTGTAGAACGCACCGTAGAATCCAACGATGTGCGGGAAGTTGCACTCATGCAATACCTTCAGTTCGCGGATGATCTGTTTCTTGATCGCGGGTTTCACCTCCAGGTGTATCAACTTTCGGGCCATTATAAGCTGGGTGGGAATGTGGCGCACCTTCATGACGACTCCTCCATTGCCGGAACCAAGTTCGCCCAGCTTCTCCAAATCCTCATCGCTCAGTTCGCCGATCTTTTCCTTCTGGCTGAGAAACACCTTAATGCGTTTGCGTGCACTTTCTTCCATTTCGAGCTCTTCCAACGTTTCCGTAAGCGCATCGATACTGTTTTTCGCCTTTCCCAGTAGGTTATGCTTGCCAATTACGTACTCGGTGCCGGATGGTGTTTTGAAGGAGGGTGTTGGCGTTGTCTGCTGCCCAGCGGGAACATCCACCGAACCAGGCGGCAACGTCAGATTGAGTTTGTTTTTAGTCATCTTACTCATTGATGTTACGGGTAGGCAAAGCTCTGCAAGAAAGGTAAAAGATGGAGATGATGATTTGAATTGAATTTGCTCATAGGCAATTCACGTTCGCTTGTGCTACCTTTTGTATACCTAAACCCAAACAGAACGGCGGCGAGATGGGAATGGGACGGGGCACAGAACAAACAGCAAACAAGCTAAATAAAATAAGCGAACTAATCACAGCACTTATCACTTTTAGCGAGAACAAATCACACAGACAATTGATGACGATATCCTCTACTCGAAGGATGCCACAGGCACACAATTACAGGACTTTGAGCAAAGCGAAAAAGCTGAAAAACGTATCTGGTTCGAATGAATCTGTGGATATTTTTCAATTTTCGGCCCCAACAATTGGGAATTGGCAAAAGTCATAAGAGTGAGCAGTGCTGCCAGAGCATATGTCAATAAATGTGCGCATAGTGGTCGATCGGACAGAACAACTACGGACATAACTTTATTGTTTATTTTAGATGGAAAAATACGAAATGATGCTCTATACAAGCTTGTCTCGAGAAATGATGATATATTTAGGTAAGAGTTGCACTTCAATTGAGATATACTCATTCAGTGGTAAATAATATAATAATATAGTGTGGATTTATGTGCGTATAAACCTCGACATGTATTGAACATGGACCAATCCGATCAAGATGAGAAATTAAAACTGATCTTTTCGCTTGAACGCGAATTGAGCTGAACATTTCCCGAGCTGACATGTAATCAAAACAAAGTGGCTTTTGTAATTGTTGTGAAACTACATGCATTTAAAAGACAGACAAAATATGATAAACATGAAACATGTATACACCTTGGTAAAGTGGGCTGAAAACACATTTGAGCGCGCTTTTGAATGTCAAAAACACCCAGACCGAAAAATATTGCGCTTGACCAAGTCGCCAGGTGAAAATATTGCAAGAAGAACTGAAAATTATCGTGTAATTGCTTCATGCAACTGTGTAAAGAAACAATCGAAACTGTTGAACAAATGATTGTGTGTAATAAGTGCATTTAGTTAGGTAAAACCAAATGTCGTTTGTGTGTAAAAATCTAGCTCTCGCAAGAAGGTTTCTGCTGCTTCATTGAACTGCACGGTTTCGAGACCGATAGAGATACATTATCGTTTGTTTGTTTTGTGACTTCAATCGGACGATTTAAAAATGGAAGTTACAATTCCCGTAGTGACGAAAGATGGTTCCAAAACTTCCCCAGCAGCAAATGTTCGAAAAATGAAGCAAAGCCGGTTGCCTTTTCAATTTTTGTCAACACCCCCCAAACCCCCCGTGGAGTCGAACGAAGCCGCACGCAAAAGGAAACCGTCGACGGAAACGTTGGATGTGGAACATGTAGCAAAGGCTGGACGTATTGCAGATGTACAAGAGCATGTTACAACACAGATTGTGGAAGAAGAAAATCGTAAACCAGTAGGTGATAATGCGGACAAAACTGCTAATGAACAAGATAATGCATCAGGATCAGCAACGAACCACAGTGGTAGATCACTGTCTGCAAAAAAATCCAAGAAAAAATCGAAGAGAAACGATTCGCCAAAAATTTTGATTAAACTCCCCATAGGAAAACGAAAACACAGCTCCACTGATGAAAGTAAGAAGTTGAAAAAGAAGGCAATTGGTGGAGGGAAGTTGAACTTCAGCACTGATCTGAATGAATCGATAATTTTGGATGACACGGATCTATCGGACGATGGTACGGGTGAAACAGGAAAGGATAGTTCTATGAGTGCTAAGGGAGAGAAGGAGACTCAGTCAATAAATGATCAAGAATGTGAAGTTGAAGGTAACAAAGAGCAGAATTCTTGTTCGACGGGAGAAAACAGAGAACAATTAGATGAATCAAATGCTGAAAATAAGACTGTCACATCATTAGAACTGTTGGACAACGCAGAATGTAGCACGAACGAGAATGTTTTCCCATCAGAGCCAGTTGTCGAAGTGGAAGCCGAAACTAAACTACCCGATCAGTCCGACAGTATAGCGGTTGACATAACTTCCGACGCTGATTCAAACGAGGACATTTACTTGCTTTGTACTCCAACCTCTAAGATCGTTCCGAACGAGGATGAGAAAAAGGTGCGAAAGCTGACGCCTAAACAAATCGCTCAACGTCAGGATCATGAAAAGCGACGTGCACTGAAGGAACAAGAGAAGCTGGAGAAGCGCCGACAACTACAGGAGGAAAGGGAAGAAAAAGCTCGCGAAAAAGAGGAACAGGAGCGACTGCGTAAGAAAGAGCGCGAAGAAAAGGAAGATCAAAGGCGACGAGAACGGGAAGAAAAAGAGCTCATGAAACGTAAGGATCGCGAAGAAAAGGAAGAACAAAAGCGCAAAGAGCGCGAGGAGAAAGAAGATCAGAAACGAAAAGAACGCGAAGAAAAGGAGAAAAAACGGCAGGCAGAAATTGATCAGAAAAATGAAGAAAAGCGTTTGAAAGATGAGGAACGTCGTAAGAAAGAGGAACAAAGAGAGGAGGAAAGAAAACGCAAAGAAGAAGAGAAAGAGGCCGAGGAAAAGCGAAAACAAAAGGTGGCTCAAGCTTTCACAAGCTTTTTCGTAAAGAAACCGATCAATGGAGGCGGTGTGAAAGCATCTGATGATGAAAATTCCGTCGAGTCGACTTTGGGAGGAACAGCGGTGACCGGCACATGTTTGGGTCAGCAACGATTCATGCCGTTTTGTGTTAAAGGAGACATGAGATTAGCTCCCACTGTACGAAGAGTCCTAAATTCGAATCAGAGGGATGCCTTGGAACGAATGTTAAAGTCTGCAGACAACGAAAAGCAAGCAACTGATCGTACCGATCTTTATGTTGAATTGCTAAGAAGAAAGTCCCACAATCCGATAAAAGCCGAACGTACTTGGAATGCAGAAGATGAGGAGGAAAATGATGAAATTATGATCGTTGGTAAGTTGAAACTGGATGAAACATATGCGTAGCAGTGAACTTACCTCCACATTTGTTTTATTTTCAGACGAAGACGTGTGCCACCAGATTGAGGTTGATCCGGGAAAGATGAAGCAAAAGTTTAAAACTAAATTCTTTCTGTTCGAGGAAAATCGTCGTCCTCCTTACAGAGGAACTTGGCGTAAACGGAGTGCTTGTATTAAAGCACGTCGTCCCTTTGTTCAAGACACTGTAAGCTGTCCTGTCACCTTATCCTCACAAAACGGAACTCTTGAGATGTACGGCAATAACTATTTATTTTATCCTTTTTATTTCAGAAATTTTTCGACTATGAAGTGGATTCTGACGACGAATGGGAAGAAGAAGAGCCCGGCGAATCACTGCACGGCAGCGATGACGAAAAAGATGTCGACCCGGAAGAAGACTATGAAGTTGATAACGAATTCTTCGTACCGCATGGGCATCTAAGCGACGAAGAACTGCACGCCGAAGAGGAAGGTGAAAACGACGATAACAGTCCAGAGACGCAGAAATTTAAGCTGAAAATTATGCAACAAGAGTTTGTAGCCGAGATGAAAAAGAAAACGGAAAAAATCAAACCCAGACTCATCGGGTGTATCTGGGAAAAGGAGATCGAGGATACAAACCGGTCCATTGAGTGTTCGGCACTGATTCGGAAAATGTTAGACGATCGTGCAATGCTGTTTAATCCGGATGAACCGATCTCGTTCACTCGATCGTTTCCCAAGGTAAATGGATTCATCGAACAGGATGCAGACTCTATTTCACCAAGCAAAGACAATGAAAAAACAAGCGTGAAGAAGGTTAAAATCACGGACGATGCCATTCGTGATTTGGCTCGTTTGGTGCATGGAAATGTAAACAATCGTAACTTTTTGGTACGTGAGTTTAATGCATTTTGGACAAGCCGCAACGATTCCGTAGAGTTCAGCTTGGAAAGTATAAAGATAAAAATTAAAGAAATTGCCCAATGGGGTCCATGCAGTGTAGAAGGACCAATGCATGGTAAGCTGTGCTGGACCGTCGATGAGAAGGTGCTCCAGCAGTGGGATCTGGCGGATGCGACCCTTCCGAATGAATGGAAGTACCATTTGCAGAAACGCAAATCAACAAGCAAGCAAGAAAAGAAACCGATCTTGGAAAAAGGAACAAACTTGGAAAAAGAATCAAACTTGGAAAAAGAAACAAACATAGTGAAAGAATCGAACCAATTGTCTGATTCTGGGGATAGTAGCGTAAAGCTGACAAAAGCGTTCTTGCAGACAAACAAACAAACGATAGATAAATGTTTGGTAGATGTGATAGAGAAAGATAAAACTGATCCTCCAATGCAGCAGGACAACGTTAAAAGCGCTAAAAGCAGTGATGCGGTAGCAGCAATCTCCAAGACTCCAACCGTGACGAAATCCAAAAAACGTGTGCCTCTACTGATGTCCGTTCCCCGCGGCCAAAGCATAAATCAGACGGCTAAAAACAGCCTTATCAGCCAGTTCTTGTCGAGGGAAAGTAATGTTAAGACAAAACCAGTAATACCGGATGTTAAACACATCGAACATGCAGTTATTGAAATAGATTAAAACGATTATTTTAACGTTGTACTGTTTGTGTAAAGCCTAAAGTGAAACATGTAGCGATTAGCTTATATCCATACATATGGTAATATTAGCATATTAGGGTGATTTATAGCTTGCACGTGAAATATATATGAATGATAGCGTGATTACGAGCGGTTTCCACTAATTTCTAAAACTTTTTCTTCGGCTCTTGATTGATTGGAAGGGGGTCAAACACAATCCGAATATATGATCTAGAGAATCGATTTTCTGAAGGAATCGAATGGGGTTTAGCAAGTTGAGGCGCAGTGAAATATCTACGTAGATTCAAAACAATTGGGATGCTTGGAACTACGAAACAAGACAAGGAAAAAATAGGAAGAATTCAAAACAAGACATAACATTCAGATGCGTGAATCAAATGACTTGCACCGTTGACGAATACTAAAAAACCACGAAGCGACAGAAAACGTTGGCACGAATTATGTTGGCAGAAAACAACAAGTTATGGCCTCACATTGCAAGGGGGTTGCCAAACCCAGTGCCAACCTTTACACCCCCAATGTGTACGATCGAAAGTTTTGAAACGTTCTTTGATGTAACATTGTCATCTGATGGTATAACTTTTATTTTTGTTGGCCCTTCACTTTTCATTGAGATTTGTCTTTATATGCAGATTAGCTGCCATTGTCCATTACGCTGTGTGTCGATGCTTGTACGGGCATGTGGCTGAAATGTATGCTACCTATCAGAGCGGAACGCGTGGTTGATGACGCTGGAATAACATATTTTTACCTGTGACATCTGCTGTACATATCAAGATCAATTTGATAAACACTTAAAACTGCATATCGTCGGTGTTGTAAAGCTTTACGATATAAACTTTCGCATTTCTGGTCTGCGTAATAATTAAATGGCAGCTTTTTATACATTAAATAATTTTAAATGTGACAAATAACTTAAAATGCCTGGAGTATCTATTGCCTGAGAAACAGTATTAAGAACATCATAAACTGAGACAGCAATTTGCAAAATAGCTTATTCTTTCTCCAAACCTTAACGGTTCTGTTAATCGTTTATGTGCGGTGGGGTGTTATGCTCATTATGCGTGGAATCTGGTTAGGTTGTATGTGTGCCCAATTATAGTATGGTGACGGTCGCGAATGCTAGAAATGCTATAAACGGTTCTAACATGATGAGTATGTAATTTGTGAAGAATCGCACGCTGGCTGAACTTCTGTAACCCATGCTGCCATGCACCGGTGTGTTTGGGCCGTACAGCGTCGTTGGATGTGGCCTTTTCTATGTAGAGTCTTTTGTGTTCCGCCGTTGGTGCAGGTGCGTTTGTATACAAAACCCACTGCTGCACCTATGTGTGTAGTTTTCATCACCAGGGATTTAATTGAAAATTCCAGTACGTTTCCATTGTGCTGTGTCCAATATGATACGCCAGCGCCCGAGTGAAAGAGATTGGCTTTGGGGTTTATCTTTTTTTTTATTCTGGCTGGATTCTATGTGTTTTCAAGCGTTGAATCTAGCGCGTCGTTGTAGTTGTACTCAAGCGCGATCGGAAGTTAGACACGCTATGCTTTTTAAAATGCAAAAAGCAGCTTTTCAGTCGTGTCGTAACTTTATGCGTATTCGGACGTATTACTGTAAGGTGTAACCACACAAGCCACTACCTATGTAACATCAAACAGTCAATGTAAGTATGTCGAAGGCGAATAGTTGTAACTCAGTTAAGCTAAACGGCCAAATATGTGCCGAAATAGTGATGAATGGAAAGTTGGTGTGTCAACGTCGTCGCTAACATCCAACCGTGAGAAATGTGTGATATGAAGAGCATCGTAGTGATATTAATGTATCGTTCAAACGCATAAAATACGATAAAGCTGATCGCCGAACTGCATTGTTAATAGTTGGTCGTTCTGAATAGTAGTTTACGTTAAGTTTTTTTTTGCTACATTGCAAAAATACTATGAACAGAAACTTCGTGCCCTCTTTACTAATTCCGTATTGCACGTTTTAGGTCAGTATTGAAAAAATGGCAGAGCTAAATAGAGCGAAATGGAAATGTATCGCCATTGTGAGCGTGATGATGATTTGTGCTTGTGAGGCAAAGAGTGTCTCCGACGACACAGTAGAGTTGGATGTGGGGTACAAGCTGGAACCGTTAGCATACGATGCGGTGGTTGACGATGAAGTTCCAGGAGTTTTAGAACTGCACAGCTCGCTGCAACCATTCACCATTCCGCGCAAACAAAGAGACAAGAGACACACCAAACATCAGATATTAGAGTCTGCCGGGTTGATCAGCCACTTTCGGTCCAGTGGCCGAGTATCGAACCGTGCGAAACGCCACACAGAAGCAGAGCTCACCTCCACGGAAAAACAGCAGACAGCTCGTGAAGATGTAGCCGTGGCAGAGAAGCAAACCATGAACGCACCACCGCACAAATCGTCCGAATTCCAGGCGAAAGTGGTACGCGAGGAAAGCGACTCCGATGGCGAGGAGTCCATGTTCATCCAGGAAGGTATAAAGTCGCGTGCGCCAAGGGTCAACTTTGTGACACAGCAAACGAAAGGAGGAAGTGGCGTGTCCTCGTCGGAATCTCGCGACACGGCGAGCAATAAGTTGATACGGGAGTTGTACCGTAAACCGCTGACGAGCATCAACTATGAGCGTTCCCTGCCCCGCACGTACGATTCGTACATGGCCACATCGCAATCACCAATGTATCCCCGAGTGTACAATAAGTATGATTCGTTTCATCACGACATGATGAATCGGATGCATCCTCCGGCACCGCATCGGTACGATCATTACTACGAACGGCGGCAGGATGTGGAAAACGATTCGTACTTCCCACGGTACAAATATCCTTACTATTACTACTATCCGGACAGGCGGTATGACGTGCCCCTGTACTACCGCGATCGCAACTACCTGTACACGAACGAGATCGAGCAACCATCACACGGCTTCCCAATGTACAACGTGCCGTTCCCAGCGACTGTGATGCGCCCTGCCGCTCCCGCTCTGCGCAATCGTCGGATAATCTATTTTGCCACCTTGCCGGAAATAGTTCGTACCCATCCGAAGCAACCCTACAACCAACGGCTGTACCAAGGGCATCGATACGAACCTTATAATACGCGAGCGCCCCAAACGATTGCCCCAAGCACGTACAAAGATGCTCGACCGCCGAAAAGCGACGACAAAGGTGACAAGTACGTGAGCTCGAAACCGATCAAAATTGTTCGCGAAACAAATGGAGCGGCCAATAAAACATATTTGCATCGAGACTTGCCAGACGACAAGAGCGAACAGCAACAGCAGCAGCAAAGAAGCTGGAGTAACATCAAAGAACCGAACCGGTCAACGTTTGGGCAGAGAAATCCATTCCTCGGAATGAGGGGATTGTTTTTGCAAAAATAAATGCTAACGTTGGGTTTCTTAGAGATACCGGAAATGTTCTTCCCAGCAAAAGGGTGCACATTTTGAATGATTATTTCTCCTTCTAAAACATGTTTCTATTTGTTAGCTATTTATCCCTCTCGGAAAGGTTTCGAGTTCATACTTTGTAACATAACTTAAGCATGAATAAATCACACAATCACCTTAAGCAGGCATAAGCATAAGTGTAGTGGGAGGTACAGAGGACCAAAAAACAAAGGGAATACAGGACCTGGTTCCGTGTCGCCAGGTGGCACAACCGTTGCATTTTTGCTTATTAATTATGTCAAACCTATAAAACCATGACTTACAGATCAGGGAGTACGATAATTATCAGCAAGGTGTTAAAGCAATGTCCAGCAATTAAATCCATGCTGCCCGTTACTTACCATTACCGATGAAGTTGGCACATTAATTTGATAACATTTGGAGAGAGCTACCCCAACATACCAGCACCAGCGATGTGTTTGTAGTGTAATATGTACTTCTTGGTGCCGGTTTTACAATGTTTACCTTCTTGGGCGATTTGTTTCAATTGTTCCAATGCGGTTTGCGTGCGGGATTTGCGTTCTGTTGGTTAATTATTTTTTTTGCTGTTTTTCGCAGTTTAATTGGTGCTTGTGAACCAATATGTACAGATCGTTTGGTTTCCGCGGTTTGGTTCTTCTGCCACTCGTGATCGCGATGATATCGGTCCGTGTGAATGTTGATGTGTCCCGGTGGTCATTGCAATCGGTATGCCATTACACGTAACACCAATTAATTAGACTCGCAAATTCTTCGCTCCGGTTTTCCCCTTGCAAAATTAAAACAAATTTCATCTGCCAGGAGTGTGACCGTATTTTTACAGGTGGAATCATCGCTAAAAATAAGAAGGAATTTGTTAAGAATTCCACAAGAGTTAGAAGACACTGAAGGAGAGAAGGAAATGAGGGATTTGAGGTGGAGAACTCACGTGCCACTTTATACACTCCTTACTTTCCATTCATTGAAATCCCCGTCGAATGATAAGATTTCGTTTACTATGAGCTATTAGAACCACATACACAAAAAAACCCTTGTAATTCTATTTATTCATTTAGTCAATACGGTGCGTAATATACGAAGATTTGTTTTTTTACAAGGCAAACATTGGGACCATCAGGCTCTCAATGGCAAATATTGGGGAAACGTCTGTAACTGGCAGTTAAAGCTGCATTATGAACACTTAAATTGAACAATATTTATAAGTAAAGTTAAAAGTTATCTACTTAATCACACAACAACTCCATGTTAGTAGTGTTACTTATGGGATGTTTTAGCAACAATCCATGTTTATACTTCTTGGACATCATGTAAGTATTTCGATAGGCAAGCTTATTTATTCATAATGAAATTTTTGACTAATAAAAGTATTTCCACCTGCACGTAATATTGAAATCGGAAATTACAGAACACACCAAGATGAGATATTTCTCTGTATCGTCATCGTCAAGCATGATTGCAAAGCCAGATGGTACCCCAAGAGGTGTGGAATTGATTTTGCGCCACATTCCGACCCCGCGATGCTGGCAATCGATTTAAAATATTAAAATTTAATCATAACATTTCGCGCTTCTTACTGCTCACCGTCCATGTCAAACATAATGCTGCACGACATTATCATGCTACGAGAAAGTTATCAGATATGGGAGAGGGAGATGTGAGTGTCTTTTCGGCAGCAAAACACGTCGACGAATTTTGCTATCGTCGGTGTCATTACCTGGTGCTTTTCCTTGCGGGTGTTTCCTTTTTTTTGCGCAATTGAACAAGTAACAATTGTAGGTGAGATCATCATCACTTGCATAGCAGAAATCGGAGAATATGGCATATCCTTGGGGTGGGTATAAACACTGCTTATTTCTGGCAGCACTACCCGAACTACAGCAACAGAGGAGGGGAATACTGCTCTCAGTTGTTCAACTGCGACGATTTGGGCCCAGAACCAGCAGCAACACAAATGTCTTTTGTTAAAGGGCAATTTCGTTGCTGAAACATTGAAATTTTCCCGTGTTTCGATGACATGTGCGCTGGAAATACACCGTAGCGTGGCTGAATAATACAACAGGTACCATAACTCAGCAAAAAGTAATCTTTTTACTGCAATTTCGTAAACATATTTTTATTATTTGGCAATGGCTAACGGAGGTTTACGTGGAGTGGCTGATTAGCAGTGGGAAGGTTTATGTTACAGTGGGCTCAAGAATTTTGAACAGTGAACATGGTAATTCAAGGCGTCGAGATTCTGGTTCACATCTACACCCAGTGGCTAAGGAAGTTTTACATCAGTTTGGCACTCGAAACATCCCTCCACATCCTATCGATTGTAACGTTCTAATGATCTAATGCTAGGTTCGGTTTCTTCGGCACCCAAACATGGGTGAAATCAACACCCGATATAACCCATCACAATCGATAAAAGCAATTATTGCTGCTATCACTGGCAAAGCATTACCTTCTGCTACCCCTATCGGTGGTAATAAAGGTACATTAATGTGAGCCCTACCCTCCATGCCCCTCCGGCCCCAGTACATTATATAGTGTTGTCCATTCGGTTCTGTATCCGTGAGTCGAATTTCTTCAAGTGGATTATCGAATTGCAAATCGAACGACCTTGCGCTTTGCTGCTTGTTTGGTATATAAAAGCTGAGTGCTGCACGAGTCTCACGACTAAGGAACGCTATAATGTTGGCATGTCGGGCACCGTTAGTATGTGGGCCCGATTCACGAGTATAGGGTATCGATTGTTTCCGGAGAAAAATCAAATATTCTGCAGCAATGGGCAACTGAACCGAAACGTGTGGCTAACATTTCTTTCACTTGTGTTTTGCAGTTTTGATCGAAAATTCATGGACAGTGCCTTTGGGTGCTTTAAAGTAGCAAGATCGGCGATTCATATAGCACCTTTATATTGGGGCTTGTAGTCAACTATGGGTTTGAAGACAGCAGAATAGCATAACATTTTTAACTTTCCGTACATCAACATGCCTAACTTAATTCATGATCATTGGCCATGCTACGGTTAATTCGCCAGTTGCGTAGCGCGCTGGTGATTATTGTCCTCTCAAGGGCAGCATGGTCTGATAACGTAGAATACCGACATTATGCATCGTTTAGTATTAATTTCGAATGCACTTTTACGTACATATATCTTGATCGTTCCATAGCTTTGTTCTTTGAACAGCTATGACACGAAGCGTTTCTACTGCAGCTTCCGTTGCTACAATCGAGAAGCGAGTTCTGCATGCTGCATTAAGATGTTATCGAAGGTTATCGAATTTCCTTGCCCAGCCAGCTCAGCTTCCTAAGGGGAAGGGAGGGAGCGACATGCACACAAAAAGCAAACCCGACGGCACGTTGATGTCCTCAAGGCATGTTAGATTATCACGATTCGCCAACTGTCTACGAATAAGATTCTGGTCGGTGTGTTCTTACACCGGTTCTTTGATAAGTTTAAGATCAAGCGGAAAAAATAACCAGCCATCCGTTCCGAAAGCCGTCATTTTTCATCCTTCACATGTCAACGGTGACAAAACGGGCCCTACCCGAAACACACACACACAGCCCACACATCCCACGACAAACTTACTCTCGCCCCGCCGGAACCGAGCAAAAACCATTTAAATCCATTTACGATGGTTGTCTTTTCCGTTGCGCGGGAATATACCCGCCCTGAACTGAATCTGAATAAACCGCATTATTTCTTGCGGCTCGGCTAAATGCAACGGGAAGGAGCGCGCGCGCAAAAAAAGGAGAAACGCTGCAATGGCATGAAGTGATGTCAAAAGCGCCCGGCTGATCCGGACGATGAAATGTATACGACGACGCTCCTAAAAAAAACATGCCGCATTAGTCCGAAAACGTGGTCAAAGAACTGTAATGTAACTTCTTCTGGTTACGAATGATGATGGTACGAGATGTCATGTTTATTCGCGCAGACACTTGGAACTGCATTGATAATCAAATTCACCACTGTACAGTGTACCTAAATTGAGTGACAATGAGGCTCTTTGTGTGGTGCGTTTGTTAAGCAAGAATTGTTGTCGATCGTGGATGTTTTGCAACAGCCAGCAACACAAAAACAGCATCGTATCATTAAGGGAAGATAACAGAATGAGACAGAAAAGCGACTCTGTTGCGAAACTTCCCCAAAAGGAAGCATCCCACATAAGCCACCCTCATGTGCTCGGGCTCTTTGGCCTTGAGGTTCAAAGGTACATAACGCAGTGACATTTAATTTATTCCGATTCATTAATTACAATCGAGGGGTTTGCTTTCCACTTTTCTTTCATCGTCATCGGTCAAAGGACAAACATCTTCACCGCAGTAGAACAGCCTCGCAGAGAATACAAATTATCCCCAGTAGGGTTCAGCAGAGGATCCGAACGATTCCAAACGTTGGCGCTCTGGCGTAAGTTCGGCAGGGGTTGTGTCGCTCGTCGATACGCTCGATATGTGTCAGAGCATGTTTCTTTGTTTTTATTTCCTCCACTGTATTAGGTTACTGAGAGAAGGGAGAAAAAAACGACGCACGGGCAAAGCTGGACTGAAAGAATGATTACAACCCAAAACGAGCAACGCAACCAATTGATTGGACATTAGGAGTGCTGGTCATATGCAAGTGTTCACACATTTCTGGCTCATTAGTGACACTATAAGGACACGTTCGTGAAACGCTTAAAGAAACGATTTAGAGCCCATCAACTGAACACTTACATCTCGTACCGTAACATGGAGACTGGAAGTAATACAAATACTATTACTTGTAAAGTGCTTACACTTTGGTTGGTTGAAAGTTGTTACTGTAACTTACTGCATTTGGTTTCTTTTATCATTATCGTTATCATTTTAGCACATTCCGTGTATTACAAGAACTTCGTTTGATGAGGTGCGTATAATGTGTGAAAAGCATTATGGAGTAAGTAAATAAAAAAATTATATCCCAAAGAAAATAAGCAATTGTTTTTCTACAAAATGTTCCCAACAATTTAATCCGTAACGCCCAATTTGAATTTAATTCTCGATTCTCGTTGCTACCGATGCCGACCAAACACGGATTACAGACCAAACCAAAAAAAAGAGCGTGTTTTTTCTCCCATTTTAAGCATGTTTTAATACCGTGCTAAAGCAATTTGAACCATTGTGCCTCCATTTGCTGCAAACGTCAAACAAATGGGACAGAGATTTCGCGTTCACAGCATCGCTTTTCCCAAAGTCACACGAGAAGCGAAGATGAACAATGCAAGAACTCACGGTGTTTTGCCGATGTTTTGCCTTCCCTTGCTTAACGCCCTTGATCGCGTATTTTTACTACGCCTACATTCGTTTCAATTATAAATGCCTCACGAACATCTGTAGATGCTTTTTTTTTTTGGGAGCTGAAGGTACGGAACGTACATTCCATGTTGCTCGCTCCTTGATAAGCCCTGGTGTCCTTTTCCTGCAAGGTTATTTTTTCGCGCTTCCTTCTTCTTGCGATGCTACCCCGTAAGAAGATTACGGCCACAACCGCCGTCCCTTTGCACAGTCCCACTCAATCACAAGTGTCCCTAATTTCATGCTAAATTACTAAACATCCGTTTTGACGTTTTGTCGTGGCGGATTGTTCGGGCGTCGACGGGCGTGTTAATAAAATAATAAATGATACGATTCGCTCACAACCACTAGAGAGAGTGAAGGCGATGCTGAATAAAGTGTGTAACAGTAACACGAAGTTAGTAGGAGTTTGTGTTTGTTTTGTGGTTGGTTAAATTGTATGGGATTTTTGTATAAACATTTTTATTAAGGTAAATAAAGAACTAATGGCACCAAGTGGTCGCTGTTAAAGTGCAAAGGTTAATCCAGAACGGTGGTGCTATAAATCAGATTCTAATGGTTTTGTATACTTGTGACCATGAATAGACAAGTTATTTTTTGCTACATCATAAATCATCTTCCAATTATTATCAGAAGCGATGAAACGTCTATGCGAGTTCCCTGTTCATGATATCATCTCCCATGTAGGATGGAAACATTATTCAGCAGAGGGGTGTTGCTTTGTACGAATCTTCGCTAGTGTCAACGAGGCAGATGATTAAGTAGCGAAGCAGAGGCTGGGTTGCTCTACTTGAAGAGTTCTAATAATTGTAAGTCGCTATCACTACTAACCATTCATCTTTTTTTTTCTTTGCGAACTTCAGCTATAGTTACAAAGGTTACAAGGTATTGTAGTAATAGTGTGATAGTGTAGCAAGGGAATATGAATAGAAACATTCGAACAATGTGAACAATTAAGCTTGTATTATGCGAATATCAAAAACATGGAAATTTCCGAATATCTCAAGAACCCAGAATTAAGGTTTACGTAAGCTAAGGATAACGATAAGGATGATAGAAGTTGAATAATAGAAACGAAGTGGATGATATGAAGTACTGGCCACAAGTAGAATTGCCAAGGTACTATAAAAACGTATCGCCCACAGTAGACCCTTTTTACTATCTATTGCAGTGCTGGAGAAACTTGCAGAACTAGAACTTGGAGGTATGGAACATATGAAATAGACACAAAACATGAAATGGACAAACCGGACATCAAATGACTTCCTCCTGGACCAGAGATCAAATGATTCGTGGTTTGTGGAGTTAAAAATAAGGTAAAATTGTGAACAAATATTGTAAAGATACCTCTATAACATGTTTTACAACGATATGTTCCTAGTACTTGCACTAATCACTGTAATTATAGGACCGACAATAAACATTTGCTGCGAACGAAACGAACGACAAAAAAAACCTGATTTTGCAAATGGATTGAGCATTCGTTTGGCCGCAATTGGCGAATGTCTTTTTGGGCTGATGACGGATTCGCCGTTTCGAACAATGTCTGCTACGAGATAAAATCACCTGGAAGAAAAAGCAATCCCCCCCCTTTTCGGCCAAGGTAAGCATCCCCGTTGCATTTGCGTTGGCAGAATATGAAAGGGAAAAGGTCAATCAGGTGGATTAAAGGCTAATGAATTATGTTAAGTGCGCTGTTGTCCCTAAAGAACGACCACGGCCGCACGGGGCGGATGTTTGGTCGCTACCGTTTGATTTGTCGAGCAGCAGACACACGTGGGTCGTAAAATTTTATGAAAACAGCCGTTTTTTGGCAACAATAAAAAGCACTTCAAATTGAATACGTCAGTTGTACGTGATCTGGGAGTACGATGGGCCCCCTCCCCTGCAATTCCCTACCACGCAGATACGCCGGGAAGCACACGGGGAAATTCTATGGCCCGCTGTTTCCATCCAGTGATTGTGTCGTTTGCGAAGGGTGAAAAGAAAATGTGTATTCAAATAGTCCTTTGAATTGATTCCGTGCTTGCGGTATAGGTTTCGGCGGTCGCACCGAGCTGGTTTAACGCGACGAGAGTAATGGTCATTATTTTCGCACATTCGAGTCATCAAAAATGTATAATGTCGTTTGTTGAAACGATTATTTCTGGAAGATATTTGATATTAGCTGCTGCAAAACATGGGTTCTGTGGGTTTTGGGTTTTATTTAGTACCTAATAGTTAGTGCATTATTAGCTTTTTTTATTTGTCTAGTATTTATGACACTACAATTTGCAAATTCGTTCGTTCGTGTATACTTTTGTAAAAATATTTAAATATATCTGATTCACCAGGATTTATTCGATTTAGCACAATCTATGATTGATGCGTTAGTCACCAGGATAAGAATAGTTATCTAAGTTAAGAATTCCTTCCTTCACGTCCCTTTTTCCGTTGAAGAGTGATTGTGCTCTTATCTGACACGCAGAAGGAAAAAAATAATACATTCCAGAAGCATCTGTTAACACCAGTTACGCTGGGTTGCCAAAGTGTGTGAGTGCTAATAAATTGAATGACATAAATTAAGAGCCATCTGAGACAAAGAATGATCGATTGGCGTCTGACCAAAAGCGGCTAACGCCAACTATCGTGAATCGGCCCTCATGGGGATTGTACACCACAATGAAGGTATTAGAGAACGCCGTCAAACCGTCAACCGGGCCAGCCGGAAACGACTTCCTTCTGGTGCGTCCATACACAATGGTCGAAAATCACGTACAAACTTTTTCTATTTGCAGTCTATTAATTCCCTTGTTTTTCTTTCCGCATAGTTTGCCGACCAAGTTTAGTGAACCTTTATCTATTGCGGTCAACGGTTTTTACTTCCGCTTCGGAAGACATCTGACAACGGCGAAACAGAAATGGCAGTAGCATCTTGCGTGTTCTAGATTCATTACGGCTGTACGGTAGGTTGTACGGCATGTTTTCGTACGTAAGGTACCGGGGGACACTCTGGTAACACGTCCAGCGTGCGGTATGTTTGTCACTTTGGATAGGGAAGTATGCAAAAAAAAGTATATTAGTCCAAATATCAAGAGTTTATCAATTTCCTATGATAAATGTGGTGGGTTTGGTCGTATAGTGTTGTATATTAATCCACATTGAATGTAAGAAAGATTCCAGCTTTAAAGGAGTTCGTCTGAAGAATCTCAAGAAGGTACTTTTTTTGAACTTATTCCACAATTTTGCAAATCAAGGTTTGTGGAATCACAAGACACAGTAATGTAGAATCAAAAGGAGAAGAGGATGATTTGATCGCATGGATAGGATCTGAGAAAGTTATTTGACGGTCTTAAGATTCCAGGAGATGCCCTTTCAATCTCGCTATGCAAAGAGAATAGCAGTTCAGTCGTGTATTTCATTTAAAAAACTCAAAATATCTCAAAATGACTCAAACTTAACCCAGTGCCACTTGTGTTTTGGGGAAAATTTTCACACCCGCTTCGGTTCGTAGCCTAAAGTTTAGTATTGGAGAATTAAGTCCTCACTAGCGTCCTTTCAATAGCTCAAAGACGACTGCAGTACTATGCCGTCACTACACCCAGTCAGAAAAGTATGAGTAAAGTGATATAATTTTTGCAAAGTTCGATTCGTGATTGATGCCGAAATGTTACTTGCTGATGAAGTGTATTCACTGTAAGCGTTCCATTTATTTCTCCATTCCGTAACGGCCATGTAACGAATTCGTTAACACCTCTCGGTTCGGTGCACCTCCAGTGCCTGGTGTCAGCCGTCTATTTACTGCCAATGGGATCAAGGGACAACAACTAATTAGTGTTGGTCATTCATCCCAATCTTATTTATTGCGATACCTAGAAGTTCATTACCGTTAACAGTGCGAAGCAGTCCGAGCAGCGCTGCGAAAATGCGCCACTGGAGTTAAGATGGATGGACCAAGTGCACCATAACGACTTCACTTTCCGGAACACGTCCGTGGTCGAAAATTAAGGTTACAGGGAACGCGATCGTTACACGCCGGTTGTGTGTTTGTTGTCGCCGAAACACACATGGTATTGGCCGGACGACACTAATGTGGCTAAAGGCGGATGGATTCACAACGCAGGAACGTCTTCTAAATGGAAGAAGCTTTTTCCATGCGATAAAAGTGGTAGGTGACTATTTATGGCGAGGCAAAAGGAAAAATACATTAAATTTATTTCCTTCGTCTGAAATGAGAGATGAGGTTAATGAACAGTACTTCATCAGGTCCTACCCAAGACCCAAGGTGGAAAGAGGACCAAGGAGTGTGGTGTTTTCCCCGTCTATTTAGAATGCGTCTTGAAGATGCGGCGAATTTAGTTGCCCATTATCCTTCGCCAAAGGACAGCCGCTCGTACGGGGCTGAACAGTGACATCCCCTTCAATTATAAATCGTTCCCATGCCTTTGCTTAGCCTAGTCGCAAAACAATCACGAGTGTTACTACTGATGCAAGGAAGGAGAGCAAGAATTAGAAACAGAACATGGTTTGCTGTTGGGCTGTGTAAACACAAACTGGCCATGGCGAGGAAGCTGTAGCAACACATCACAGCATCATCGACGTCGTAAAAAATGTGGGCCGTTTGTGGGTTTTGGCTACGGTCACAACAAATAAAAGTGAAAACCACAGCAAATAGCGTAACTAGTTGGAAAGTACTTTTTTCGGGGCCCGTTTATGTTTCGCTGTGAGACAATCACTATCATACAAACAATTTTCATTAAAAATCACAGCGAAAAACAAACACGGTTTCCGCCCCCCCCCCTGTTTCTGCGGTTAATGGATTATAACGCGGAAAGTTTTCACCCACGTATAACTAAAACTCGCCGCTTAACCAAAATCCGTTTTCATCCCAAAAATTTGGTGTTCAACGGTCGGAAGTGGTGTGGTAGGTGAAAAAATAGGCCAACTTTCCGAACTCAGTTAGGCAGAGTTTACCTCACTCATAACCTTAACTTTTGTCATTCAAAGGATTGTTTGATGGTGAAACTAGTTTAGCCATTAAGCTGGTTCCGGTAAACTTCGTTAAGTCTTTTGACTCACAGTGTCTACACCATGTGTCTGAAGGTGAGATAAAAGATTCATCAGATTGCCTCCAGTGCCCTCGGAATGGCAAATATACACAGACCAAGTTTGGGGTTTGGGCAATGGGTTGCAATCTGTGACACTTTTATTAAGAAGGACAGCACAACATTTTGAATGTCCATACCGTCTTGTAATAACGTTGCTGATAACGCATGAGGAATGCTTTGAAAAGATACCGTTTAACGAGAATAAATAATGCATTCTACCGTATTACGTTTTCTTTTTGGTGCTTGTTGTTGTTTGTTCGTTCTGTCCTTCCAGCCTGGTTGTGGGCGATTCCTTTCAAGTTGTCCACCGATGCCAACTAGTCGCTTGCACGTTGCTCTGCACGTTGTTTTGTTTTGAGACGCTATGATCGCCTGTGGAATTTAATTTAAATTATTCAAAACTACCCCTAGATTGGCCCATTCCCCACCCTGGTTTCGGCGGTAATTTGTCTGCCGCTGTGCCGTCACCCTCACGGAAGGGGACTCACTCCGTTCCAGATGACGTCGGGTCCAGGAGGCTGCGGATGATTTATTTCAAAACATGATTCAGCGGCGGAACCAGTAGCGCTTTAGCCCAGGATCAAGATTTAAATCAATTATGTAGCGGAAAAACATACCGCTAGACGGCAAGAATGGTGGGGGGCCGGCCGGGGGAGGGAAGATGGTCCCGTCCCGTCCCGTTTGGCCGGAAATCGACTAAACTGTTACAGTTTACAAATTGAATCCGTTCGCCCGCTGGCGATTCGCAGAACGGAACCTTCTGTAAACAAGATTACACTTAAAATTAGGGTTGACATTCGTCCATGACGTTTGGGGTCGGTGTGGCATGCAAATGTTTGTTCATCATTTCAACCAAACCATGTCCATGTCTTTTTCTCCCTTTGCTTCAAACTCCGTCCAGCCTCCGGACAACTCGGAATGGAACTTAGCGCAACAGGACTGTGGTTTGTGCCGTAAGATTCTAGTTTTCTAGGGTACTATCCATCGTACCGATGCAGCAAATGATGAAATGAGTGGCAAACGGAATCAAATCTAATGCTACGAAACGGACCGCACATGGTTTTTTCTATGCCAAAGCAAAAGGAAAATCCGAGGATTTCTCCAAAAATGTACAAAAAAAATGATATAGCCCTCTCTCGCCTCATTCTATGCTGCTTTTTTTTTTTTGCTGCAACTGCCTCCTCTGTTGGCGCATGCCTTTTTTATGGTTTGATGACTTTTGGGAAGCCACTTTTGTACTCGCAGGATGTGGTTCCGCGGACCCAAAGTTATTTTCGTAATGAATTTTTTCTTTGATCTAAGCTTTATGCCGTTCCAAATGCTGGACGAAGAAAATACGACCAGATTAAAGGTTCACGGTTAACCTGTTAACAGTGAGGTTGGAAGTGGAGGAAAGTTGTAAAAATCGTCCTCGATGGCATTTTCTACTCAACGCTTCCCAGTTAAAAAAAATGTTTGCATAACAGAATGATTAATTTCATATTTGGACAATGTTGACTGTTGGACCGGTCATGGAGAGTAACGGGCAGTTGTTCAGCAAGACCATGTAATGATGTGTTTGATGAAATTGAATAAAATCAATTTGATTTTACTTGGAACTTGGAGCTTGGAGTTCCATGCAAAACATCATTCACTGCAGATATCATTCTCTGTTCGCTCTCCTCATGCTCGCAGAGGACTCTTCGCAAACAACGCATGTAACACTCTGCTGGGCCAACGATGTATGATTGATAGAATGCTCCAGAGAATCGTAAGACGTGATGGTGGTAGACGGCTTTATTATTTATGTTTAATCTCAACAAATCCAATTTGAATCCGTTATGAGGTATGTCGTATTGATGCCAACAACAAAATGTTTGTAATTGATGTGTACATCCTTCCAACTTTGGCTCATCCCGAGAAGAATTTTCTTACTCAATTCATTCCCCCATGGTTTTATGGATTCTTGCTAAATGGAATGTTATTTGTGAAGATATACATTTTTCTATGGAATCATTGCAGTTGCAGTTTTGTTCATTCTCATTAATAATGGACCTCAGAACTGTGATGAACTTTAAACGGTGTCAATCAGAAATCTGTCCATTCTAACACAACAATCATATAACTTAGTTTATGGCGCTACTGTTATGACATTCGGCTTAGAGTGTAGAAAACTTTCTGTCACTTCATTTGTCGTTTTATTCAAAACTTCGACAGTGACATCGTGAAACCCAAACGGAGGGATTCTTTAATTAAACATTTTTGTAAACAATCATTTATCTTCTTTAGTGGAGGAGAACTCACTGCTATGGTTCGGTGTTAGTCATTTTTCATACACACGATCATTGTTGCGAAACGTACAACAAGGGCGATGACAAACAGAATTGGTTGGTGAGCGTTGTCTCTTTAAATTACCACATTCCCTTTCTGTGAGACTTCAAACTGAGACGATGTTGAAACAAAAATTACTCCAACACGTTCACTTTTATTTGGTTCTGCCATCGGTGTTGTTATTAACCTGCTACACTTGACCATCTGTGCTTTTAAATCGATAGAGATCGATAGATTTTAAGTTGTACCGAATATGTATGTTCCAATATTTCTCTAACGACATTGTACTTAGACAAGTCCAATAGCTAAATGTGACTGAAACCACAAGGAGCTCTTTTGTCCGCTCCCTGGTTCATTGAACGTTATTACTCTAGTTTATACAATATGGTAATAGGACAGTGTTAATTGCGGCTTATTTGCTTCATAGTTGTCGCTGTCCAGGTGTTTACTTTGGTTGAGTTGGTTTTGTTAACATGATAATTGAAATTCAAATGTGTTACCGTGTACACCTTCTTGGAGATTCACCGTTTATCGGATCTCGTTATACTACTCCTTCGTAAAGTGAAATGTTTTCACTTACATAAAATTGCCATAGCGTAAACCGCCCGGAACGCGGACAAAAGATGTTAATTTGTAAAATAAACGTCACAATTCTGCAACGAGAATAAACTTTCAAAGCAAACGCACGCTATTAAGTAAAACAATGTCAGACATGAATATCTGCACCAAATGGACATTCTGTGTGAGTAGGACTAAAACGATGACAGTAAGAAGCGACAATTATCGTCACAGTGCAAAGGCTGCTGAATATCATATGCAAGCTCATATGGTTTTGCTGAAGGCAGGCAGAAGGTATGGAAACAAGATGATAATAGCATCAATACATACGGTTTAGTCATCACGTCGAGCGGTTCAGTTCTAATAGAACTCATTCAGGCAAGTCTTTGTTTGATAAGTACTTGATCGCTCTTTTAGTGATAGAAAGATTTGTGAAAGGTCCTGCATGTCATTTTGTTTTGAATTAAAATGTTGCATAACATTATATTGGCTTGACAGTGCCTTTAGAAGATTATGATAGGTATGAATTATTAATGCACTTTGCAACAATCACATTAATATCAATTAATAAACTCCCTGTGCCAAACATAATGCTTTACTGATGCACATTTATAAAAGTTCTTTGTAAAAGGACGATAATTAAAATGATTTTCCCCGTTTTACCGGGTATTTGAACGTCACGCCAACAATCATCGTTAGTGAATGGTCAGTGCGTTAGATACGTTTGCACAATGACGCTAGCAGTTTTACACCGGTCTAGGTTTGCGCAGGATTTATCAGCAGTGCCACAAGAACGCAAGGGAGTGTTAACACGACCGGCACCACCGAGTTGGGGTTATCAATCGTAAGAAAAAGGAAAGCACATTTAATTACCTGTCAATCACACATTAAACACATCACAAACATTGACGACAACGCCGACAGATAGGGACACAGCAAAACCGTTCCATTGAAAGGACCATGAGCAAGCGGTTGTGGAGTGCCGGAAGTGATTTCCGATGAAAGTCACAGCCATAGTGAGACAGGGCAGGATGTTTGAGTAGACTGCAAATATCACATTGGAAATGCCGAAGCTGCTGCTGTGGTGATGTGTGTTGAGCAGGGAACCGTAGTGTTTTGACTGTTCTGTAGTTTTCCAGCTGAATTAATCGCTGAGTGAAAGGCTTTGTGTAGGAGACACGGGTTACCGTTTTACTTACACTCAGATGACGTTCCAAAGGCTACGGTGGATGTTTGGAAAATAGATTCGTATCAATCACACCGGGTCCGTTTAAAAACATCACGGACGTAATGTACCGAGAATACCTTTTGCAGTTGGATACAAATTCTAGACACAGTATCTGCTACGCGTCACTGAACGTTCATGAGTAAATGTTGCAGACATGCCGAAAGTTGCACTGGGGGTTGGTTGGTTGCACTCAGGGTTACTAGAGAAACTATCAGTTTAATATACTGCAGCAATAAATCACACCTTGAGCAGGAGCTTTAGTTGTTCCATGAGTGAACACCAGCAATATCCAAGTAGCTTTCGATATATTTGGTGAAGTTGGTTTAGTGTTGAACAAGTGTTTCGGACATTCAATCGAGGCAAGCATTGACACACGGAAACAGCGAAGAAAAGCGGTCAAAATGGCTGAAGAAGTAGTTCCTGCAAAAATATACCGCCAAGTTCTCAAAGGCCTACAATTTTACCACATTGTGGACGGAAGTGGTATGGATTTGGTATGGTCGGTTTCGAACTCCAGTGCGATTAACATAATTCCTTTGCTTCCAGGATGCACTCCCACCGAACTATTGTCATACGTTTTCTTGAAGAATAATCGCGTATATAAACCTTGGCTCGTTAAAAAATGGGTCGAGCAAGTAATCAACGAGTTTGGTAATTGTAGGATTCTTAAAGCCAATCCGTGGAATTATGTCCTTCACGACGCTCTTTTAAACGGTCCTTTTGATAACGAAGAACATTTCGTGCTCAATCCAAATCGAAAACAAGCACACGGCGAAAACCAGTCGAGTCAGGACAGCTTATCAACGGTTCCTCATTATCGTCGAGTTTTAAATCGTAGAGGCACTCACTACACGCTGCCGAAACATAGAATTCATAACAGTTCGAAATCCTTGCAGTAGCATGTAGCGACGAAGAAAGAAATCGAAGAAATCCTTCCGGCTTCCCATTTACCATCGGAAATTCAGGTTCAATACATGGTTTTACAACAGGTTTCTTCGGGCAAATCAGAAGAGAAGGTCTGTCTGCCGAAGATTAGCAAATCTCCCTCCTGTGGTGTCTGTCTCTTAAGTTATATCTAAAATTGACCAAGAAGATGAGAAGTCGTTGCTGCAACTTAGCTAGGGCTGGGATCCTAAGAAGCCTCGGGCAAAAATTGTCTCCAACATAAAAGACTTCGTTTGTTACTGTAGAAATTGTGTAAATTTCCTTTAATAAGCTTGCAAAGAGCAACTTGCCCGAGGCCGCAGCCGAGCAAGTATGGCGCACCGTAAGAATGTCTGTATGGTTTTCAATGATGCAACCTTGAGCGCGTTTGTTTAAATATTTATGCTTGCAGATTACTTCTGCCTGTTGAAAGTGTGCCCCCCTCCGAACGCGTCTTGTTTGCTTTGTCGATTAAGGCAAATGTAAATTAGAAAGACACTCGACGAAATTAGTCTTTTCGAATTACAGCCTGTACGAAATTGCAAAATCCCTGGCATCATATGGCTGTGTATTGAACTGTAAAGCGTTCGCAAACTGTAGCGCAATCATAAACTGTTCGTTGAGTGTGGAAAAAAGCTGAAGCTTTTACTTAGAATTTCTTTCGTTCATCATTATCTTTTTTTTTTGTTGCTTGTCGGAAGATGCTTGTGCGTTTGATCTTTTGCTCTAGCTTCTGTTGAACGCGGAGGTCGTTGGGCCAGAAAATATACATACACACCTCCACAGCTGGGAGGGCTCACCGAATCGTCCTTTCGGTCGTAGATTTAACCGCAAGCACATCTGCATGTAGCAGCTGAAAATGATGACGGTTTTGTGTCTGGTGTGTTATGTGTTTACCGGTTCAATTTTTTATTTCCTGGAAGGCTACTAACGCGATGAGCAGCAGCTTACTCAGGAATATGTTTTTAATAAGACATTCTTAATTGAATTAACGGGGGGTGTTGTTTCATGTGCTTACCGACTGTGGCAGACTGTTCCGCTTGAGTGAAACTTTTTCACTGTTGAACACGTTTCGCACGAGCGGGCCTGGTCTGTTCTAATCATATTGCTGTGAGATAAAAGTTTGTTTAGAACAATATTAAATCATCCGTGTATCCGGAACCTGTGCCAGCGAATAAAATGCCGTCACTAAACGTATAGGCCACCGACACGTTTGCTCCCCGTAGGTACATCGAAATGATGTACTAAACTCACTACGAGTACGGCCAATACTTGCGCTTGCTAACAATGCCTTGTAGATGCGAGATGTGGTAACAGGAGCATTTGATTGGTTTATCATACGTCCGTAGTCACACAATACTCAGCAGCAATAATGTTGAATGTAGCGCCCGGAAAAGCAAAAGATCAAGAACTCTAACAACAATAAAAAACTGCTCTCACCCTTGCAGCAAGGATAAGAATTACATGATTAGCAAAGTGGCACCCCAGGAATCTGCTGGTGAAAAGGGAAAATAAACCAAATCATGGGTGGTTGAGCGGCACGGAAAACGAAGAAAAAAACACCATTCCTGCCCTGTAGATAAGTAGCAAAAAAAAAAGATCTGTAAGGTAAATAAACACAGGGGAGACGTGTAGCCTCCGTTTCGGGGGAGTCGATGCGACTTGTGGATTGTGTTGAGTGTTCAAAAGGATGCTAACAGGATGAGGAACTGGAAAAAAGCCGCATTTCCCATACGGAGTGACGAGTGACGTAGATTGGGTCAAAGACGAAACAGGCCAAATAAAGACACCGACCCCGCCAAACATATCAAAGAAGCAAAGTTGCGGAATCCTAGAACCTGTGGTGCAGAGAGAAAAAAGATCAACAGCTAATTTGCCGCTGGCCATTTGTAGGGGTGTGTGTGTAGCTTTGGAGATTTTCTGGCTTCTCTGCGAGCGACGGAAGTGTTGTTTATTGTGTTTAAAATACTTGCTTGATTTGAGCGGGAAAAGAAGATTTCCGAAAGATTAAATCGTTTAAGTGACGGATTATTTTCCTACACGAGTACGAGTCGTCTGGTGATTGTCAGCGTCGTTCGTTAACGACGATAATTGGGCATTGATTGGCGTTTTTTTTTGTTTGTTTGCTGGTTGTATCCCGAAAATGTGGGACACAAACACAATGTCGGAACACTGGTAACGGTTAGCCGGGTAATTTGTTTTGTTTTTGCTTTTCTATTTTTTTAATCAGCTCCGTTAAAGGTTGATTTATGAATTGAACCCTTTCTCTCCGTTTCTGGGATGTAGATCGTGCACTTCACACCAGCGTCCGAATGGAACTTTTAGAAGAACCGCAACGAATAGTCCCATTTTCAGGGTGGCGCAAGTGACTGGAACCAATAAGCATTTATGTCTTTTATGGGACCATTGGGAACTGTTTGCCTGACCAAAAGGATGGACCATGCTGATGCTGATATATCTAACCGTCCGGACATCTGCAGAAACACAGAGAGCCCTTCCGGCAAGTGCACATGTGAGATCCTTGGCAGGGGCAGTGAACCGAACCAAACAGGACGAAAGAACCAGAACGACCAGATGACTTATGGTTGAAAATGAGCTGATTCTTCTTGCACAAAACCCACTTTATGTCTAAACCACATCGTCTTCTACGAATACCTTTCTGCCGAAAAGCGACGGAGACGACTTTGGGACTGTTTGCCGGAAACGTTTACAGATGCGATTGTGGCAGCGACGGAGGTTACACCGCTGGACGGGAGCAAAATTTTGGTTAACCTAAATTTTGATTTACTTTATACCTTTTCCGGTGTTGTTCCGCCAACGGGAACGTCTCAGGAAATCGTTCCCGTTCCTTGCGGAAGTGATTGTTTACGGTCAATTAGAAATTTCGAACACAACTTCACGAGACACAAACCAACTTTTTTTCGTTTTGGTAGGGGAACACAACAGCCAATTCTTGATTTCGGAAGTTTTGGGATATGTTTGAAGAATTGTAAGAGTAATGTTTTCCCTAAAAAGTAATGTCTTGAAAATGGATAATGATACAAACAGCTAACGAACTATATAATGGTTGTTTGCTTGTTATAAATATGTCAGATCTTGTTGAGAAAGGCCAGAGGTGCTCCTGTTGCGGTCCTGCACTATCAGTCCACTAGACCATCTCCAAGTCTTGAAAGTAAAAAAAAATATTCTAAGATTCTTAATAGTATTCTTAGAAAAAAAGTCGAAATGTGTTAAAGATATTTGCAACTTTTTCACACACTCTGAATCGACTCTCATACTCTTTTAAAGTAATAAAAAATACTAAAAGGATTGCAATTGATGATCCATACCAAAAATAAGCACAACCTTGGTTTCGCAATGCCCGGAATGTCGTGAGGCTGTCACCTCAAACACGTTATTTTGGGTTTCGCACGAGCTCAGTAGAAATTCAACAGTTTTCTACAGCATCATTTTGCCCTTCGCTCCCAGCATGTTCCTTTTCATCTTCAAACACGCTGCTGGAGATAGCTCCTGGTTGTCAAACATTTTGCATAAATTCGCAAATTCGCATCCAGACCGAGTTTCCTCAAGGGGGGGGATACAAATATGCGCATGGAAGAGTGTGCCCATCCATCAATGCAAAATAATATGGGTGCAGATTCGACCCTCTCGAGCACACGCTACTCGGCACATCCGGCTATGCTTTCTCCCCCATTCGAAGTAGCTGAGGACACATTACAAGGAGGAAATTTTCCCGCAAAACTGACTCCGAGCGGGTTTTTGGCAGAAGTGTTTTATAATGTGCGAAAAGCCCGACAGTTTGTGATGGCCCGGAAAAAAAAGAAAAGAAAATGCCTTTGCCCCAGTGTGTTACTTTCCCTTGGCTGGTTGCGAAATTTTTTGTGTGCAATTTGCTTGATGCTGGTTGAATCCTGCCGCCATATCCGGCGATATCTTTGTACAATGTTCAGTTTTGTACGTTCCGCAACAATCTTATTTATGCGTCGCGGCATTTCCGGCAGTGAGGCACAGGATAGTACGCACGCTTCTCTCTAGGCCATCGCGTAATGATGGTTCCATTAAGAAGCCGGAACGAATGCGTGGGTGTGGACGAATGCGAATAAAAGAACATTAAGAAAGCGATGTTTTAAATGGGAAAATGTCTTTAATTAGAAATAAATTAGACCATAGGCCATGAAGTGTGACATTTAATATTGAGCATAAATTATCCTGCACCTTTTAACGCCGGAGGTGGACGTTTTTCGCAGCAGTACACGAATAAACCATTACGGGTTTGTTGGTTTTGTTCTCAAACCGTTGCAGGTGACTGGAATGGAATGGAGCTATCTGTTCAGAGTTGACTAAATGAATTATTGTACAACGCCGTACGCTGCCAAACTTCCAGTCACGTTGCCGCTTTTCGATGTCTCGACCGGATACCGTTTGGACGTGGTTACATTCCACGTGACTCTCGGGAGGTGGTGGTCGATCCTAATCGATCCTCTTCCGCCCGGGTGACAGTCTGAGATTACTCCAGAGATTCGGGATCACTTACGAATCGGCGTAAACAGGAATCAATTTATTGGCCATAAATTTTAAACGATGACGCCAATCGGATCTTTTTCAATTCCGAAGGGCCCATACACACCCGAGTGGTTCCATAAATTTTCAAATTGTTTGTTAGCAAAGTTCGGGTGTGCTTGTGTCCGATTTTTCCAATGAGCCGGGTACCAGCGGGTAACATATATGACAGGAATGACCTGAATTTGGGAGTGTGGCTACTGCCAAGGGTTGGTGTCATGCGAACCGGAGGAAGGATTCATGTTCCCGTGGGACATGAATGGACGGATGTAGGGGTTGGTGTACTTTCGAATGTTTAAAATATTAAAAGAGTACGGAAAACACGCAACGATTTAGTATGTTGGTCACGTTCGGGGACACTTTTCCGAGTAAGTGAACAACCTGGAACGCAATACTCTTTGTCGCTGGTTTGTCGTAATGTTTATTTTGAAAGAATGTCTAAAACTGGTTAGCACCGCTCCGTAAATTGTCTGTTCCGAAAATGATAATAGTATCGTGCGCAGTTTAAAAACATTAAAGTAATGTAAACCATTTTATGCACCATTTAAGAAATGCATTAGGATAAAAGGCAAGACGCTCGTCTAAAAGTTTTGATCAAAAAGGTTTCTAATGATTCTTATTTCAAGAAGAAAAAAAACTACCAGCTGTCAACGATAAACATTATCTTTTGCCTTGTTTAAGCCTTGCTTTTACACGCTGATGACACTCAACCCTATCGTTACGTTACTTAGCCGTAAATCATTTCCACGATGAAACGCACAAAAAAGTGGCCTGGCTGTATCCTTTCTTGGTGGACATTGCATTCATTGCAACATAAAACTTTCATAATCGTAAAACCAACTTGGTTCTTTTTTTCAACTCTCACTCACCCCTCCCTACGATTTGCCCATCGGCGAAGACAATGACGCTTCACAGACAGGGATAGTGAGGTTCCGGCAATATTCCCACCGGGACAATATTCCGAATACGCATTTGCATATTTCTTGTTGTGTGTGTGTGTGTGTGGGTATTTTTTTTTTAACCTAACTAACCTTAGCGACATTTTGATCACTTCTAGATGGCAAGGGTAAAGGATCCCACCCGCTGACAGAGTGCTAATTCACCCTATTTTGGATATTCTTTTCCGCCTCGTTACAAGGTAGCCTTTGCGTACGGTGGGTATCACATTTACCATCCGGGGGTCAGAAATATTAAAATTGTAATTGAATAAAATTAAATTCTCCAAAATTATGTACTCACTCCTCCTCCTAGTCTAATTACGTTTTTTTTTCTTCTTTCTTTTGGTAATTGTGGATGCTGCTGTGTACGTTGGTGTGCTAATGGTAGGACAAATATGAGATGAAAACCCTGTTCGTTCAGCTTCCTATTTTTAAACTAATTTTGTTCAGAAATATTGTCACGAAGCTAATATTTTTTTTTGCATAAATATTATTAAGTACAATAGGTCTTAAGCATTAATTGCTTATTCACAATAGGTATGTTTTACCAGTTTGGGTATTGAAATTATTGAAAGTAAAATGCGAATCGATCGTACAAAAATAATATCTAAGAAAATCTTCAAACTGTGCAAGTGGCTTTAAACAGATTAACAAACGAGTGACAAAAAGTTGTTAAATAGAAAATAAAATTTACTCATTTAAATTATTTCCTTGGCCGTTCAGTAAAGAATTTAGCCAAGTTGTTAAGTATTGTACGGTTTGAGTTTAATTGTACCCATCTATCGTAAGACACGATTTCTTTCGGTAAACCTAATCAATACATTGCAAGCACGTCCTTAGCGTTAAAGGAGTACAACGAAAACGCCTTCTGATATTGAACGCTCGCTTTGTGCGAATTGTTCATTAGTTTTACTTCATCCGTTCGAAGTGGACAGTATGGCTGACATTTCAGTGGAAATCAAGGAAAAGATTGCCATTAAGAAACGACCACTTCCCAGGAAAGCAAAATAATTATCTGTCTATCACCGTGAGCCGCAATGAGCGAAGGAAGCAAAGTGGAATGTGTCAAGGATCAACGTTATCACACGAAAGTGGGACCACTTTTGGCAAATGCTGCATTCTGTATTTACGTCACGTGAAAGTGATTTTCTCGCCTTTTTTCCAGTGCGAAGGGAGTGCGCGCTGGAACATAAATACTCTTTTAATTGTCGAGGGTGTCAAACGTTCCTGGACGAGTGATAAATGGGAAGTTTGTCACCTCACCCCTATCGTTGTGATACGGGCTGCTTGCGAAATGAAATCGATTAGAAAGGACATCTTGAGTGACCACCGTTTACGGGCACGGGCCGACGGGCAGCGCCAGATATTTGGTCCGATTGTGTTGTGAAGATTGATTGGACGGCAACTGCTTTTGCAACAAACACGGTAAACGAGTTAAAGAGTGATCCGTTTCGATGCCATTTATAATGTCCCTGGAAGTGCTGGAAGTGATGAAGAAAGGTTGTTCTGAAAAAGTATCCTCAATACGTCGACCGAATTTAACGCACTTCCCAATAAAGTTTGGCAATTGCCTCTGGTCATCTTTAATTACAGGCGTTTGTAATGTTTCACTGTGACAACTGTGCTGTGAAATCATTTAATGATGCAACAATTAATGTTACAACATCCCTCAACGTTACGCATATTATTGCGCTCCTAGCAGCAGAAGGAAACAAAAAAGAAACAACCTAATGTACACAACAATCTGGCCTAGAGCCACCAAGAACGAAAAAAAAAAACCGTTCCCGAAGACAAATTGCCACTTCTAATGGGGGCGATTATGTTAATTCATCCTTAATTAATTCTTATCTACGATGGAAAACCGTCGCCTTTTGTATCCATTAGTTTTTGAGAAAATTCGGTTCTGTTTGCATTGCGTGCAATGAGAAGATATTTCGATCTTGTGGGTGTTTTTTTTCTTTCCACACCCACTACTGAGGGTTAAAATGAGTGATGAGATTCATTATAAACCGCAAATCTTTGTTGCGGACGAGCACATTTTTTCTATTATTTTTTAATTCATATTTGATCCTTTTTGAGAATATTCTCGGGATTGGTCAAGAAGGTGCAAGAAATGAATTAAGATGAGGCAAGATTTGGATGGCGGTGTACGCCCGTAGTCATTGTAGATGAACAAGAGAAGCAATTGTACTTTGAGTAATATTAATCGATGAATTACTCAAGTTACTTAGTGCAGGGTTGGACATTTTTCCCTTTACATCCTGTAGCTGTCCCCCGTCCTTTATCGATATTGTCATTGATACGGCTGTCGTGTTCTTCATAGTCTTCGCAGTCACATCTATCGGTGACAGTACGCGGAACGGGTCGGTAGCTTCCGGATCTGGTTATTGTCGGGTAAAAATATTCCTTCACACGCCAAATGTGTCTTGATCTTGAGTCAAGTGTGGTTGCGGCGTCGTCTCGGGTTCCGATAGAAAACGAGTCCACTTCTGCATGTGAAGAATTGTGTCACATTTTAAGCATGGGATGGCTTTATGTCAATCACCTTTTGCAACGTGTGTTCTCTGGATTATTCATCGATGTCAATCTTGCCACTGCTGCCGCCAAAGGATTGTGTTACACTGTTGGATTGAGCTGAATTTGAGAACGGTTGTGGAACAAAATGCTGCAGAGACTCTTCATACATGTGTTCAATGGTTGGTGGGGATATCGGTCGGTGCCGTGTACCTTTATTAGAGATTAAATTTGTATTTTTGTGCTCGATAAAAATTTTATTAAAAAAAAAATCGATCTTTTTGCAACAGCAATAATACTTAAATTATAAATAGAATTACGTTGGGTAGTACGTACGGTCGTACATTTTAAACGTTCCTCAGAATGCCTTCCATTCCGGGATTTATGCCATCAGGTCCGGGTTAGAAAAAGCTGACAAAAAACACAAAGAGAACACACATGCCTGTGTGTGCGAAGCATCCGAAAGGTGCTTCGAACATGCGGGACCAGATAGCATACAGACAAGCCGTATACCGGCAGGTGCCGACCGGGCCGGGCACATGGGAGAGGCAAAGATAAACAAAAGTATTAATAACTTCATCATCTGTTTTCGATATTTTCTGTTGCGCGTAAAGTTACGTCCTCGCGATTCGACGCGACGCCTGTCTGAGATGTCTGCGTGTGTTGTACGCGGGGTTGTACACTTCGCTACTGGAAATGCCAACCCACAGCCACAGGGCCCACGTTCTGGTGCTGGTGTTTACAAGAGACATATGGCTCTCAAATCCGTCAAAAGGTTCGATAATCTTTTGGTGTTATTGTTATGGTCCCTTTTGTCTGCCCCGTTCGTACTTTGCCTGCCACGCCACAGTGTAACCGATGCGATTTTATGCGATCACAAACTGACGGCAGCGCTGGCACGAGACGGAACGTGAGCGTGATTCGTGCAGTCGACAAAAAAATAGGTGTAAAAAGAGCATTCGACGCATAAAAGAATGTCACTGAATGCTGCATCTGGAAAAGTACTGTGCAGCACTCGATTCTGAACCGTTTATGCTGTGGATAAGGTGGAATTTTGTGGCTTCCGATTGCATAGCAAGCAATCTCTTACTGGTTGACGTTGGGGCTGAGTTTTTACCGGTTTTTGACGAAGTGTTTGAGATATTCGAATATAAAGTTGGAACTTTTAGCGTTATACAACAACGGATTTGACTGGATTTGTTTAAATCATCATGGTTGGGTTGGATGGAATATTGGAAAACAACGAAGTTGCTCCCAATTACGGTCTTTTAGTGGCAAATTACACACAAAAAAACACACACAATTTACGCAGCACAAATTCCTCTGCAAGTAGTTCAATAAACAACTGCGCGCGCAAAATGGCAATGGTACGAGCGAAGTGTTGCATTTGGCACGGCTTATCAATTTTGTCCTTACTACAAATCATTGTTGCGCTTAATCGTGGTCGCCTGTTCTCAGGCTGGTGCCCTTAAAGTTCCCGCTGGTGCCGCTGCGGAGTATGCGAGGTTAAAGCTGTCGGTTGGCGCGTTGACCATGTCGTCTGTTGGTCTGGTCCGTTTGGGAATTGATCGTGCACGGAACATGTTGCGCAGGGATGGAAAATTTGCCTCATGCTCATCCGGGGCCCCAGGTTCGCCCGACCGTTCGACCGTTTGTTTATCAGATGAACACCTCGCGCGTCCAAATGAGGAACATAGTTTCTGCATTAAAATAATTTGATAAGAAAAACGGCTTGATCTTAGCACTTCTTTCGTACGACTGCTGCTTTATGCGAAGAGATTTAGTTTCGCTTGCGTTCGCTTGATCGAGAGTACCGGGCGTTTTGGTGCAACCTATCCACCGTGGTACGGTGGTACCATCTTTACCGTCACTTGCAGCGTCGTTATCCCCCGGGTACGTTGTTACGTTCCGATGCATTTGAAGTAGACGAATCGGGGGGAAAACAGTAAATTAACCCGTGGCTCTCTGGAACCGGTCCCAGGGTCCCAGTGCAACATTAGCAGCGGAGCGTACGGAAGCAAATTCGAAAGGATCGCATGAACGGGTGGTGTCGTCGAACGAACCAGTGAACAAGTCATGGCATTACAAAACAGATTAGCAACCGCGCGACAGAAGATAGCGGAGAAAAAAAAATACGGGAACTTCAAACGGGCCGGACCGTTTCATACGGACGCACTAATTTATGGACCTCTTTTCGTTCTGTCGTATGTCCGGTGCTATCTGTCTGTCCTCACTGTTTTATAATAACAGTTGAGAAATTATTTTTCAGACGCGAGAGAAAGCATTTTTTTTTTGTGCTGAGTTGCAAAAGAATCTACAACAAAGGGGGATATCTCTTAAAAGATTTTAGACAGTATTCAAAATCTTCATTCATTCAAAAGTTCCCTTTTTTACTCTGCAATCTTTGATACTACAATACTGGATATTGTTTTCAAAGCTAAATCTGATCGGGGTATCTGGCGCATGTCAATATTCGAGATTTAAGTGGAGCATCACGTTTCATAATACCTTAATAACAACCGGGGAAATATCGGTCCCCAAGGATCGTGCGGGTTATTAGAGCAAAAGGCCTAGCCGTTCAAACAAAAGCAAAGCAAAAGCGCAATCGTGGAATGGAATCGCGGGCGCAACCTGCTCAAAAAAAAAACACACACAACTCCAATACCGCCCTGGTACCGGAAGCACGGGTATGTTGAGGCGTTGGTTTTGTGTATTTATGATTATTATTGCATATTATTGGCATATGATTTTTACGAGAGACTTAACACGCATAAATACAATTACTTTCCCCCTTTTCCGTTACTTCCTACCAATCGTAATTGCTTCACAATTGATCTGATCGTTGTACGGCGTTATAACCAGGCTGTCTTGCCTACTGCGTACAAGCAGACTAGAGCAAAAAAAAAAACGGCAGCGCCCACACACACACACACACACGTGTCCGGAAAGTTGCAAAAAGTATGTTTTACCGATGGCTACAGGAACCTCCATTGTTGGTGGCATGAGGTTCCGGGCGAGAGATATTTGATACCAGCCCAAACAAAAAAAAAATACCTCCGATGTTGACTCGCACGTTACCGTATCGTTTATCTATTATCCGGGGACGCAAAACCAGTTGCTCGTTTATGATACGCGAGGGAGAACATTTTCCCTCGCATCGACTGATGCCGAATGACATTTGGGGCTGTGTGCGGTGGAATGCTGCTTATTGATTTCGTACTTTGTCGAACGCACCCTTACACTTTCAATACACTGAAAATTGTTGTAGGACATCCGTCTGTTTGTGCAATTCTTCCTTACAACCTGTTAGTTTAAAATTGTGCCGAAATATTTACAAAACACATCTCGTATGGAATATCTCGCATTTAGAGCTGAATAGAATAGAAAAAAAAGGAAAGCGTTGTAAAGACATACGATCGACGATTCTGACAGCTTCCGAATTGACACCGCGCATGCATATGGAAAACGTTTGACATATTTGTCCACAGCATAGCGATCTTAATCGTCGCGTCGTCGTTTTATCGTTTCTCGCGCCTCGATTGCAAGAGTGACTTGACAGGAAAAATATGAATTGAGGAACCTTGTCGCCCACGACCCGGTACCGTCAGGCAGTAAGTGGTCGGCGAAGGAACGACGTGTTAATTTGGATTTGACGATATATTTCGATGTCACTTAATTATTTCCGAAAGCAGGTCTTGGGAGGGTTTGAGAAACCTAACCAGGCAGCAGCTAAAACACAGCAAAAAGGGTAAGATTTAACTAGGTGGTTATAAATTTTACTTTATGGCTTTGCCGTACGGTTTTTAATCGTAAAACGGTATGATTCGAATAACTTGGTTTCCATTTTTCTTGGTGGCATGTGTGAATTTCGATATATTTTGTGTCAACCGCCACACAGCTACAAACCACAAATATTGACAATTCGAGTGACGTCTAATTAGTAAAACAACATAGTTGGACATTCAGGTTACGATCCAGTTGAGATCGGACCAGGTGTGATGTCATGAATTTTCAACTGTTTTGAATTGATTTCTAGCATTGTATTTGTAACAGTAAATAATTGCTTGGAGACTCAAAATATAAAAATTTAACATAAACTTTGATAAGAAGTTTGAGGATCACCCAGAGATCCTTTCACGACTTGCAACGTGTAAGTACTGTCGGTGTAATGTATCACACTTTCAACACGGCGCTCAATGGAGGAATGGCAAGAAGCACAACAAATCGCATTCCATGCTCAATTCCATTAAAGAAAGTCCACATTTCTGTCCACAATGCAGTACGATAGAACGTTCACATTCGGCCAAACATTGCCAGCGAATGTTTGTAGTACTATACATATTCTTTTAATAGTTTTATTGTTTTCACGTGACTTTCAGCCCGTTCGGGCTTCGGTTCGGATGGCGACGACGTGTCGGGCGAATGTTTTCCTTTCTTACTTCATACTAAGAAAATAGCCTGCGGGTGGTCATCACCTTCGTTCGGCATCGCGGCATGTCTCGGCTGTTGATAGAATCATGTTGCCGTTCGATCCAAAACGGTCGCGCCAGTCGTCACCGTGGTCGTCGCCAGCGTCGTCGAATGTACGGGCATTTGCAGCATGATGGCACGATGCACAACAAATATAGTCTATGTTTATAATGCACTGGCTTTCTATCCGGCCAGTGATCAAGTGTAGGAAGTGTACTGACAAATCGGTCAAAACTTTAAATTGTTTACTCTTTTCAGCGTCTCTATTGCTACACGAGAGCAGAATTTGAAATGTTCCCTAGTTCCACACCAGGCTGGATTACATTTAGAATTAGTATAATCTGGTTGAGGTACTTACGCCCTGAGTGTATGGTTATACAATTTATATTAGAAAACATCATAGAAGTTCCTTTTCCAAGTAAAATACGCATATATTAAATTGGAGTTCAGGTGTTTGGTTTAGCATAAGAATGTAACTGATTGTAGCGAAAGATAGTGAAGTAATCTCTGAATGGTTTAATTTAAGGAACTTTTACGTTAAAGACCTTGTTACGGATGAGATTTTATTATTTTTTTAACGTCTTTTTTATGAAAAACGATCAGCAGTTAGTCATTTTACGGAAGTTTGATTAAATTATTATTGATTTTTGTTTGCATAACAAAACGTTTTTGCCTAATCCAGAGGTCAGCTATCTGCACCAAGATGATGGAATTTAAATTGACTTGCGTAAGAAGCACTGCGTATTACAACGAACAAATAGATCAAATGAGGCATTTAAGTACACTTGGCATGACAGTGAAAGAAAGTTAACGTGAAGAATAGCTGAATATTTGTTTACCGTATTTAAAACTGTTACAGCCACCATCGTGTTAAGCCTCAGAGCACAAACCTCACAGCTCATTTCCAACGTTCGCTTTCATCGGTGGTATTTTTGCACCCCTTTCCGGCACCGGAGGCATTGTTAAGCAATTAATTGTGACCCCCTTTTCAGTTCTTATTTCCATCGCGTTCTTTCGCGTTGACAGTGATATTTATCCGGCTGCCGACGCCTTCCGTTAGCGGTTGACAATTCAACCAGCACGCGAATGAATGAGAAGTGTATGGACATTGAATACGCGCGGCACAATACGGACATTATAAAGCTGTGTCACTAGTGACTAAACATTTCCTTACGCGTCGTATTGATTTTCACCGTAGGGTGGGAACGCGCAGGAGTAAATATAAATTGTATAATTTTATTCATATTTATCATTTAGGGTAGCCCGAATTGTATGCATCTCTTGGCCTCGTTGTCGTGCACTGTACGCGCTGGGGGAAAGATAAACGACGGCGTGTTAAATGAAAGTGACAGTACTGTCGTACGCCAGTATCGCACAATCGGTCCCGTGAAAATGTTTGATAGAAATCGGGCGGACGGGAAGGGTCAGAAAGACTATCACCCAGCGGCACTCAGCTTCTTGCTGACGATTCTTTGCGTTTCGTTTGGCTTAGATTGTCATAACTTCCGTTTGATGTTTGACTTCCCGCAAGGCGTTATTGTAAACGGTGTAGTCATGCTTATCAAGCGTTTGTCTTTTTTCATTAGAAGGAATCGCTCGGGGAATTGATGGAAAGATATTGCGCGTGATGAAATCCCAGCGGAGGGAGAAAAATGATATATTTAAATTTGGAAATATGTGAAATAGTTGAGGTACCATTGTTATAGAAACATTGGTGGTCACTTCCTATCGGTAGCATCGATAGGGATTACGTACGGAACGGCATCTAATGTAGTACTGTGATAACAAGATTCGTTTTAAGTAGCTTTTGCTTGTGTTATAGAGAATTACGAAGGGTGTAAACGATTTTTCCCCAGTTTAGGGGTTTACGGATGACTTTTTTTTTTGAATATAAAGCCATCTATTTGCATTTAACTGAATTTGTTAAAGGTAGGTCTTCCAGCCAGCCTCACCAGCCTATACACCTATTCCAAGAAACGATACATTCGAAAAAGAAAGGGAGGATCGAGAGCGATCTTTGATTTGTGCAATGGCTACAGTTACTTTTGCTACATGTTCATTGCTTTGAAGTGTTAAAGAAAGGCTCACCACGCCAGCACCATGTTTGTAGTGGATTCTTTCAGCACAACCCTGTCGGTGTAGTACGCCGCTGGAAACATGAAGCGACCTTTGACAATAAATCAATATTTTGCTGGCTGTGCACGACTCGTCTGCGCGTTCGTTACATCGGCACCATATGATGCTGCACCGAAACGGAACGGAAGAAATTTGACTTGACGGTGCTACGGTCGCAACTGCCTGCACAGGACAGATTAACAGTCGATCGGGCCTGACAGACTGATGGCCGATTTGCAACTGTGACATCGTGTACCCTTAATAGGTGAGAAACTTAATCTGACCAATTTTCACACGAACACCATAATTGCCTGAATCGTATCGGTCTGTCGTGATGACGATACCTATTACTTCAAACGGAGCAAACGGAACAGCGTCGGTGGGAACTGGTGACCGTAAATCGACGACAAAAGGGACCGATGATAATGTTCTTCACATTTTGCATTCCAATGTAACAACTAACCGGGTATGCAAAGAAGGAAGATTGTCTTAATATTGGAATGAGCACCATTGGAACGTATATTGTTGCAACGGCCAACGATCTGGCTCATCTTCTTTCAGAAGTTAATCATACAAAATACAACGAATAGTACACTACCATTACTCAATGATAAATAGACTGTCATACAAATTAACGATCATCTACACAGGTTTTTATTCAATACAGACGTTGAAATAAAAAAAAATACAGTTTTTTACTTGCTCATGTATGATATAGCAGGATATGGGGGGTATGACCGGTACTACTGGTTCTTTGAGACATTTATGCACATGTGCTGTATATAAACATGATGTCAGCCACTTTTGCGTGCAGGCAGAAATAAAATCACACGTAAATAGATAAAACCCATCGATTGAAGGGCTGTTAGTTGCATCGACGCGATGAGAAAACATTTTAATTACAAATTTCCATTAGGGCACATCTTTAGCTCGAACGCCGCATTTCTGTACTTTGCATCTTTTTGCTTTGTCATATATTTTGTTTTGCCATCCGCCACTGCCTGAGGCGCGCGGTTTGGTGTAATCAGAATCAAAGTGTGTTTGCTATTCATTAAAATTAAGCTAAGGGAGATTGTGTGTTTTTTTCCCCTTATACTTTACGGATGTAAACCGTTTCATCTGTACGTGGGGGTACTCTATTCTTGCGATCCATTGCACAAAATTGGTAGCACCAGAAATATCGCGGTCTATTTATAAATTCCCCACATTTAATAGATTGCAAAATCTGCAGATCTATGACTCCAGCTGTGTGTCATCCTGAGCGTGAGCGTGTTTTCTTTTTGCAATGCAATATATTAGAAATATGAACTGTAACACGATGAGCCTGTGAGAAACTGAAGTTTGGTTATCTGAGGTTTAAAGATACTCACGCCAAATAACAGTACGGTGCAGTCGAGATTTTAATCCGGGTGTGTTGTTCGGTCGTGTAGTATCAATTGTACTATTTGACCTGCGAAGAAACTCCCCAATACACGTACACATACATAATTATAGATCTCTGTCCATGGCTTATGCTACCGGTTCCCCTATTCCGACGATCGTTTGGTGATGGAATTGATTGGCAACTCAAAGGAGAGATCGATAAAGATGTTTTCTTAGGAGTCACAGAGTTTAAGAAAACGTGCCTTCAAAAGTCGCCAGACGTTTGATTTTGCCGGACCGTTTGCTTCCTTTATACCTGGGAGCAAACTATGTGATCTGTGTGTCTGGAATGATGTGGTCATATTTAAAGTAATTATATGGTAACGAATAGCCCAACTCACCGGGGCTAGGCACCGGAGCCTTACCCTGTCACGAGAAAAGAATGTTTCATGTGCACAACACAATGGACAAAATTGGATGTTCTAGATGAAGAAAAATCGACGACAGTCGTCAACCGAACTTGGTTTTGGATTGGATGAAAAGAATAGTTTGGTAAAAGGAAGCGACGCAATGATTCGTTTTTCGGCTAGGTATTTTTTATCATTTACACAAGTAGAATTAGTGCTGTATCTTAACATACTGTTATGTATTTAAGCTGCTTTTACTTTGTTGCAATCCATCACAAATAGTATCAATGTAGTGTTTTCCATTAATTTGTTCTATTTTATTGTGTGGTTGTTTTTCAGTTTCGTCGTTGTTTTGTGTGAATATTTATTAAAGTAAGATCATTTTTTCCCCTTCCGGAGTGCTGTTTGGTCCCATCGGATAAGCGCAATCGCTACTCAAAGGACAAAATCAGGCTTTGCTTACTATGCCAACATTACTGCTACTTGAACTTTTGAGGGCGACTGCCTTAGAACGGTATAATGCGAGAGAGGTGCTACGAAATAAGTATCACCCATACGCAATGGCAATCCGCTCATCTTCACTATGACTTGTGAAGTAAACGATCGATCGATCGAGATGTCTGGCTGATCGAAAATTGATAATTTAATTCGATATTTGAAGTGCGGTACATCCCCTACATTCCCCTTTGGCTTGGAAAAAGGGCGACGTTATCCGTTGTTGAAACGGGCGAGGGACGATAATTTGACACTTAAATAGGTGCCAAACCCCACGTACGTGACCGTGACCGTTAGAGGCGCACATGAACAACAAATCACGGCACCTTCTACTTTCGTTGCCTCCCATTTTCACATTATAATTGGCGTACACACAGAGAGAGACAGGGTAAAAAATCGTCAAATATCTAACCTGGAACGGATCATCGATCGCTGTGGATAGCGGTCAGAGCACGCTCAAGACGACTCTATCTAAACTGGCTCGAAGACACACACACACACACATACACCAGATTGATCTCAATGAAAGAATTACGAGATGCAAAGCCCTAGAAGCGAAAGAAAAAAACGCAACCCCCAAAAGCTGTTGTTCACTTTCATGCGGCATCCGATCCGCCTTGATGGATGAACAATACGCTGCACAGCGTGTTGGAAAACTATTTGTTTACGATAATTGCTGGCTTTTTTATTCTGCAATACCACAATGAAGTGCTCGAGGTGCTTGGAGAGTACAGCAAAGAAAACTGGTTAAAGAGCAGATAAGATGTTACAAATAGTTTGGTGGAAAGATATTAATACAAGCAAAGCTTGTATTACGACTGTTGTAAATTAAAAAAAAAGATGGTTTTTTTTACTAACCAAGATCTTGTAAATACTGAAGATGTCAATGTCGAAGATGTCTAACAAATAATTTACATAAGCATCCTGTTGAATAAAATTTGAACTCCTTCATTACGTCAGGCGCAAAATTTCACCGTGAAGCATAGAATACACTGCTTTTCCCGGTTTTTCAAGTAGCTGTTCTGATGTCAACAGCATGTTGCCGTGGCCATCCTTTTGTTTGATTGCCTGTTTTGCATTTTCGTGTAACACTGTCACAGGAGCTTACCGAAAGGATTACGTCCCTGTAGTCGTAGTAAATCTAATCTCACCATCTCCCTCCGAATGTCATACTGGCGGATGACGAAGGTTCCTGATTGATGAATGAGGCAGATCCTGAAGGTAACAAGTGGTTTTCTTCGTTACGCAACGATTAAACCGTGAGGGTGTGTCGCAACCCTCCTGGCTCGTATTAGCAGGACGAAGGAGAACAGTGAGCGAACCCGTTGTGATTTATCATTCGAGAGTGTTGATTGAATTCGTGTATTTGATAAATAATTCTGGCATGGTTACTGTGCCGACGAGTACATGTAGAGTGGTGAGAAATCTTGTTACGTTGAACAAGACCATTAAAATCTAGTGGATGGTTAACATAATTCAACGCAATCCAGATTGATGAAATAGTAAATATGTGTTATCAATCATATCTGGAAGCGTAACAAGCGCATAAATACTCAAAAGTGTTAAAATCGATTACTCCGTGTCCTCTTTGACATATGCTGAGCTGTCAGTTAAAGGTAATACATTTCAGCTAATAAAACAACTCACCACTGACTGAGGACACATTTACAGGACGTCAATTTCTTATTGGAATGTTTTACGTCTCATGTTCTTATGTGATATTGGCTGCTCTCGCATCACACCATGTTTCTGGTGCTAAAAATCTTTGATGTTTTCTTACTGAACTTTAGCTCATGGGACATATCGTACAACTGAATCGTGACTAACTACGTATATCTTCATAACATACTATCAAGAACGGCAAAGCCTTGTCGATCATGTAAGCATATCGTCGAGGCTCTAAACAGCCTGCCATTAGCAAGTGTTATCAACCAATAATCATAAACGCCCAAAAGTATGCAATCGGAAAGACACTGTTTTGTTTTGACAATAGGAAAATTCAAACGTCCCTAAGCTATTGAGATGCGCAAACTTATGTTATGACTTATATGACAACACAAATTCTAAGTGGTGGTATGTTGTAAGATTCTACTAAACCTCATCATGGCCGTTTGGCTTGCTTTAGTAGTCAACAGTATCAAAGGTAGTTAACATGAACCTATCGTTACGTGTCGTTGGCTAAATAAGCTTCACTTCATTTCCTGCTAAGAATTGTCATATTTACTACTAAAAATAAATAGTTTACGGACGTGGTTGGTTTGGATTGTTAGGAATAAATTTAATGAAACCTATTTTTGGAACACAAAAACAGCAACTAATATTGACGACACGAGGACAGCGTCGACGACTTTGTAAACAATACTCAAATCATTTCGGTGAAACCCAACGACAGCCGATTCGACTGTTTAACACCTTCTCACACTCTAAACTATTTTCTTACAGCATCATTGTTTACATTACACACACCGGTTGTTCCCTCTAAACCGTCCGTCCCTTACCGATATTTCCATTTTTCCTCAAGACCCCGTACAGCAGTACGGTAGTACGTTCCATGCTCGTTCGGTCACAGCGCACCGAACGTGGTCGGAAGGAAATTTTATTTTAAATTATGACACTTTCTTTTTAAAGCATTTTCCATCGGTTACCGGTTTTCCTTCAAGATGCGGAAGCGAATAAGCAACAGACAAATAGCGAAGCGTATAAACAATGGATGTTTTGCTTTAGCTCGAACAAATGTTACACCCGGAAAAGTAGCATCAGAACACGAACACCATCGTTTTTTTTCTCCTTGCCTTGGGTTTTCCATTCCAAGCGCAGCTACCCGTTCCAATGACATGCTGGAGCTCCTATTAGCTGTGGGCACGGTCTAAGAGTGAAATTTCATAACTTGCGTCCAACCGCGCGGTTCATTTTCATATTCAATTTTGTATATTTTGCTTGTCATGGCGTGGCATAAAATATTGCTAGTTCACAGCTTTTCGTCGCCTGTTGGACGACCACGAGTGGCCGTTTTCCGATCTGGGGGAGGAATCTGTTCTAGCGGAAGAATCTCTTTAAAGCGGGAAGAAAACGCACACGGAAAGTGGTAACTTTTTGTTTTAAATCAGTGAGTCATAGTTTAATAATAATTTCATGGCAAAATGGAATTGTAGAGAAAATTTCGACAAGCAATAAACATTGTTGGATTCATTGGTGCAAATAGTATATGTTTTATATCATATGTCGCATGAGCTAAAAATAAAAAGCTGCTTGTTGGTAAACAAAACTTTCGCAAGCATTCTATTCTAATTAATAAATATCGAAACAGACAAAATCCTAACAATCCGTACATTGTTCATTGAGTAACTGGCACGAATTGGCTAGGGAAGGTCATGTAATATTTTAAATTCATTTGCTATTTCCCAACGGTCAACGTGATCTTAGAAGTTTGAAGATTGATCGCACGCCGTATCAAATCACTGCAACTGGGAGACGGCCTGGAATTGCTCTTGTACAAGTCGTTTCACATAGCCGATCCGCAGCCGAACAGATCAAGAAGAAGAATGTGTCCGTGTTTCTCTCTACCAGTTGGTGTTGCTACGAATGTACGGCTTAGAAGACGAGTTCACATCGTCTGCAATTTTATTCACTTGGTAGCTTCTACAGCAGCACAACGCGATTAACCACCGCGTCACCGTCAGCACCAACTTGCAAAGTTGGCGGGCTTTGGTACAAAATATGTAATAATAATGATAAAGTATAAACCCCGACACGGAAGGTCAGTGAAATGGAGGGGCCCGGCGAGAGTATCGATTCGTGATCGAAAGTCACGTTTTTCCGCGCGCGCACTGGTACGTCGCGCTAGCATCAACTACTTGAATGTGCCCGGAGATCCAGCAAGACGATGCCTCCGTCTGTCATTAAGCGACGGCCTTAGAACGCGAGAAGTCCTACCATCAAACCCTTCTTAAGATGCCCCAACTGGCGGTACCATCAATGCGCGTTCGATGCGCGATTGTAGTCGACGGCCGTAAATTGCACGAGAGGGCGTTTCGCTGCTAAATTCTTTAACCCGTGTTTCAAATCCGTACCGTCAAGCATATCGGTAACCTTTGCCGCATAACAGCAGCAGCAGCAATAGGAGTGACACCACCGAGAGCAATATCTTCTGGATGTAATCTCCGTTTGACAAATTTGTTTTAATGCTTTTATTCGCGAGGAATGGTCACACGTTGTTGCTAAATTTGTTACAAATATAAATTAGAAGCTGGTTGGTGCTAAAAACCGACCCAGCAGTTCTGAAGATATCTTAATACCACTGTACTGTTTACTGGTCTATCTGAAGCTGTTTGTCACATCCAGAAATTTGAGTCCAGAAAAATGCCCAAGAGCTTGGAATTGCCGGACTCAGATTTGGAAAGAGCACAACAGCCTTTTTATGTCTTAAACTACATATTGATACAGAGGAAAAAACCAAATTTTTATTTATACGCGATTCTTTCTGGGAGCCTTTTGTTAAATGGCCCTCCTTTTGGACAAGCGAATTGCAACCAAAAGAAATAAGCAGTGAGATCGAAACGGCACAGCAGGTGCAAAGCGGCACAACCAAAATAAATGCCAGGACCAGAACGGCTCCTTCGAGCTTATCCCACAAAGCTCCCCGGCACCGGCACGACCCGTCGCTGGTCAAAGAAAATACGTGACAGACAGTATAAACATTTTGGCCTTAGCATCCTAAGCATTAATTTATCAACCATACAACGCCGGCCACACGTACATGTAATGCGAAGCACATACAACGTACGTGCGTCTGCGTTTGGTCGCGTAGTAGTTGCACACACCAACCAGCTGGACTGTGGACTGTGCGGGGAAACATAAAATGGATAGTCGGTCGCGTCGGGTTCGTCTTTGCTGCAACTGCATTCTACGATAGTGGCTCCAACGCATCGACATGTGAAAAGTGGACGGTTCTGTGTTTTGCGGAACCTGCAACCTGCTCGCACTCCAATTCCTCCTGTTGCTCCTTTTTCCAGCCTGCGCTACGGCTTATTATAACATTGTACCGCGACGCAGCGGTGTTGTATTGGATAACATATTTGAAATTATCAAGCAATTATCTGTGAAATCGAATGCATTGAACAGGTTTGCTTTATGTACCAAAGTACTACAGGAACTCAAATAAGTTGTTGGCTTTGAGTTGCTACTTAAATTTTAATTTAATTAAATTTTATGACGTCCTGTGTAAAATATGTGTAAAGTGGATTGAAGAGTTAGATTTGTGCCACGATTATCTTTAAATTGAAGACCCAGCTGTACTACACATTGGACTCCTTCGTTTTAGTACATGCGAACCTGCTGTCGCTTATGTCGCAAAGGCTGGACAAATTCGGATAGTGAATCGAAACGACGAACTGAGCTGAAGGTGGTCAACCATGTTTTCCAACCACGCCCGCAAACGTGATCATACTCACAATCTGCTGCTTCATCTGCTTGTTACCTTTCTTCCGGGCCGTTTGACCAAGCCATCCCATAGTCATGCGCCAAAGAGCAAGTGTCAGGTTTGGTGAACGAGCAACAAAAAAAAAAACACAAGCACACTACATTGCATCTCGACGATACAACGATAGCAACGGCGATGGTGTTGGCGATGGCATTGGACACTGCAATTGCAATCGATCCTTCCAAAAGCCCCCCCCCACACTACATTGCATCTCGACGATACAACGATAGCAACGGCGATGGTGTTGGCGATGGCATTGGACACTGCAATTGCAATCGATCCTTCCAAAAGCCCCCCCCCCCCCCCCCCCCCCCTTTGTTTCGTCGCTCTGCCGCTGCTGTTCGCACCGGCCGTCGTGTTCAAGATCGAAGTAGAGAAAGACTCTAATTTTACCTTTCACTGGCCGCGCGCAAAAGTCTGTTCCAGGAGCACTGTTAGACGGCGAAACTACTGATAGCCATGGAGAGGGCATTCTACTCGTAACGATTTTCTGCCATCCAAACCGTCTATCAACGGGCACGAAGTCACGGAATCCTACTACCGGATGACGGCTTGATACGACAATTACTTCCACACTGCTGCCTCCACTGCCTGCCTACCCGAAGCGAGCAGGGGTGAAGGGATTTGCTGCAGTTCTCTTGCTGGATATTCTGCACCCAAAAGCGTGGACCACATCGGTCCGATTAAACTGCTCCAGCAGTGTGGAGCGAATGTGCGGGTGTGTGTAGTCGCTTCAGGTGCCCTGCAGCGAACCACCCGAAGAAGCCTAAAACGATTGGTGCTTAAAATCGTGCCGGCTGCACTGTTCAAAAGAAGTTGATAAACTGCAACAGCAGCTAGGCCAGCAGTGGCCAGATGGTTGCGATTTCGTTTGTGATTAAAACTTACAACCCCGGCATGGGTTTCGCCGAGTATGCCATACTGTCTGTGGCTATCTATCAGGCGACTCTATATATCCCCGCAGTGAATGGACTGACGAACCAGTTTGTCAGCGAGAGAAAGGAATGCGACCGACACCGTGTGTCGATTAAAAGTGCAACATTGCAGTCCCGGGTACCAGAAGAAACGCTTTGAATGACACTTTTTCCTGTACGCTAAGAGGCATTGGGTGGAAAAACCTCCTTTTTTCATTAGTTTTTGAATCTGCCCACGAGTTGTGAAACTTTTAACCCATCACACAATGCTTGGTTTTACAAAATGTTTTACCCACCCATACGATATTAAAACATTTACACTCATGTCCATCGAGGAATATATATGGTCAAGCCATTATCCTGCTGTTGCATTATCTTCCTTTGTATTTAATTATATAGCTGTGATACGGGACGATAAAAACGTTTCCACAGCGTTCGTGTCACGTTTTGAACATTACTATTGACGATTCGGGGAATATGTTGACCGGCTTGATAAACTATGCAGACAAATATCGTTTGCCTTTTATTTTTAAATCGCAGGTTAGCGCTGTGGCAAGCAATCTCTTGAAGCGTATGTTTTCCTAGTCCCCGCAGATCGTCTGGTCAAGTTTGCCCATGCTCAAACAACGTTCGTGACACGCAAGACTCGAAACGTAGCGCGTACGCATCGAGCAGAGAAGAAAGATGTGCCACGACGCCTCAATCCCCTACCACAAGGAAGAATAAACACAAGATAAAGGAGTGCAAACAACGTGAAAGACCGCGGAGGATTGTTCGCTGCTGAAGTGGCCGCTCTACTGGCTTCTGGGTGTGCTGGGGCGGCCTGGTTGGCGTCGTGGTAATGAAATGTTATAAATTGTGTTGTTTTCATCTCTTGCTTCCACACACGTATATGGGAAGGTTGGATGAGCTTATCGAGCTTTTTTCTGCAACATAGCGTCAAGTTGGCTCTCTTGCATGCTCTACCTGCATGCTTTATTTCAGTTGATCAAATTACTTTAATCTGCCATACGCTGCTAAAGATGTTGAGTGTTACCTGCCTGTTGAAACGTAAAGTTAGCTCAGTTCTAATTTTACATGTACTAAAACAGTTCGGAAATTAAAATTCCTCAAAGGCGAAGTTTTCACCCTCATACGCGGTTAGTGTTTGCAATGACCTATATAACGTACATCCAAAGGTGCTTTATGACTATGTTACGGCAGGTGAATGTGAATGCATCGAGTATCAAAACAGTGCACAGTCACAGTGCTGATGGAAAGTTTTATCGTAATTTTGTTTGTTACAACGTTTTACTTGTATGTTATTACTTATATATTACGTTATTTTTCCTAATATACCTTCAATACTTTCGGGCTGCAAACGTGACAATATCGAAAAGGGCGACTACAGGTTTACTGTCACGAGAGCACTTGTCAAACCATATCGTAGTGGTTTACTTAACAATTATTTATTTATTTATTTTAACTATTCCTCATAAAGCACGAGCTGGTCGGTTTTGCTATTTTTCCATTCTTTCAGAATTTTCTTCGCCGTCAGTAAACACGTTTCCAACATTCGAGAGAGGGAACGAGATGGCTAGCTATCCGCGCAGCACCGCAGAATAACACGCACACATTCATGCGCGTTCAGCGCAGTGTTGTCGCATCACTTCCCCTCATGAGAAGAATGTTGCATCGCGTAAAGATGTAGTGGTGCCGTCGGATCGAAAGTGTCGCATCGAAAACACGCGGTATTTTTACAGAAGTTCAAGGTAAATGGAATGCAATTCCTACAAACACGCAATGTTTGGAAAATATACTACGCAAAGTCGAAGCTTCTTAGGTTACGCAGAAACCCATAAAGCGATGATCGAGATGTGCCTCCGGATTTCAAAAAAAATGTTGGACGAACCCATCTCTTGCATGTGCGCACACCTTGCACGAATAGTGGCAGGAACTGGGCAGCTTCTTTGTAGTAGTAAGTTAAGGTAGTAAATAAGATACTACATCGATAAAAGTATCGTTTTCAAGTGCGGTTTCGAGAGCAACATTAAAATGTTGTAAAAAAACTGCAGTAAAGCGATAATCATTGCTGAAGATGAGACTCATCATTTCCAGTTTTAAAGCGCATGTATGGTAAAGCACACATTCATACCGGATTTGGCTGAAGCGTGAGAATCGTAAACAGATTTCGTACTGCTTGTAGCTTCACGAACGAGCGGGTTTTGGTCGAAAATCCCTAATATCTCTATATTTGCTACACAGTTGATCTGTTTGTTTTAAGTTCAGGCTGTCCACGCCATATCGTTTTGTGGGGTAGAAGTTGACCATAAAGCACGTGGATCGAAGGAAGGCGGCATCGAAGCACGCGCGCGTGCTGCGACAACTCCCGCCGTTCGTTGGACGGACACCAGATCAACGGATCGTTCTGATTGGTCGGTTACGCTTGGCTTCTTCCTACTGGGCGATTGTCACATTGGATCGTGTCGTCAAAGCGGGAGGTCGCGTAATTATTATATATAAGCGCATCGGGCGAGTGTGTGTGCGGTCAGTTGGAGGAGCAAGAAAAAGTCCTTGTCACCGACGCAAATGTTCGACGAACAGGCCTGCGACAAAAAACACCAAGCGTGTACATACAAGAGCGCACGAGAAGATTGGAGAAGACCCTCTCCCAGTACATTCCCCCCTTCAAGGTTCCCACCATTTGCGATATGTCACCAAGCGCTGCAGTTTTGCTCGAGAATCCGAATCCATCTACTTTGGCTTTGGTTGTGTGGGTACTGGCAAACATAATACACTGTCTTATCCTTGGATGGCCAACAACCACCGGCCTTCTCAGTCACACGCACTGTGGAGGTTCTCGTTTCCTCTCCGGATTTTTGGCGCTGAATGGCACATCTGAGAACAAAAACATTAACCAGCAGGGAACTGTGTGGGAAAAATATCTCCCCACGCTCAGGGGGTGTACCAACACGTACAGAAATACCTGAGCACCGGGCGCTCGTGTATATAGGCGTTGGTCCGAACTGTTCGATTCAGCAGAAGAAGCAATTTCGTGTGATAGCGGGTGTGCGTATTTCTCATCGTACGGTCCCGTGCGACATGCAATATTTTCGACACACAATCACCTCAGCGGTACTGGTTTCCGTTTGGAGAATACATATTCCTGCTATATTGATCTTGATATGAATTGTTTCGGAGTTTCGGTGTTTCGGAGAAAAGTTTTCCACGCGTACTGTGAGATTCTACGAATATTTTCTTTTTCGAGATTTCGTTCATTTAGTTAGTATAAAGCATGTTTTCAAGAATCCTTAGTAGGAATATAATACGGTATGTTGGTCACTCAATCTGATAGTGTACAGATGAGACCGCACTTAAGCGAAGTATCAAACAAGAACGGCCAGCTATAAATACCATTTCATATGGTCATTTATGGTTCGCCTGCTTCGATGGGTGTTTCTTATCACACCGTTCTTTCAGCAGCTCCAAGGATAATGGAGCACCCTTTGGATATATCCTTCACTGCTTTAACCTTAGTCTCTCCGCCACATCTGGAGTCGATACACCACAAAAAAGAACGTAGTATATAGCAGATATCAGTAAATAACCCATACAACCAACGGTCGCATAAGTGTGTCCTTCTGCAGAATGACTGGCTGGACCAGGCACGGATAAATAAATAAGAAAACACGGCGACAGTTTTGCAAACGTCGCGCTGTTTTCTTTGTCATTGTGGTGACGCCTACTTTTTTAAATTTAGAGATGCTGCGGCTTTGATACTGCTCCGAAATGTCACACGCATTCTCTGAGCGCAGTCCCTGTTTATACTCCGATTCCGTGTCTCTTTGACGTTGTGGGGGGAAATGACATTCCTATTCTCTCACGTGTACTTTGGTTGGTGTTGGGGGTTGATTCCTGCGCTTGGATTCTTCCTTGGTTACATGTGCAATCATTTCCATGTGCTTGATGGAAATGTCCCCAACCACGCACACACATGCAGCATTTTGTATGCGGGTGCGATGAAAGGTGACTGTGTGTGCCTGATTAGAAATCCGTCATAGCAACGATAACTGCCACAACCCAGCAAATGGGCGTCGTTTTGCTGCTGAAAACCCATGAACGATATTTATATAGATGTTTCCGATAGAATATAGACCAAAAAAACTGCCACCCACAGATCTACACCACCCTTCAGAAAAGAAAGTTCAAGCGACTTTCGGGCCAACCAGCATCCGCTTTTTTTTAGTAACAACCTTTTTTCTTGAAGCGAAATTTTTGCTGCTCGGTGCTTATGTAACAGAAGTTTTATTTGGTCGTTGGTCCTTCTCTGTCACTGATGTTCTGCGCTATTTGTCATCGCGTAATGTACAGCGGCAAATCTAAGGTCTGTTGGTATCCCCAGTATACATAAGCGCCTGCAAATACATAAGAATCATTTGGATAATGGATCTGCTGTGGAAAAGCTTTTGACAAGCTTTTTTCTATGAAAGTAGTTAGAGGGACGTACTGGACGTGAAATTTTCTTTATGCTGCAATACAGATTCAATACAAGTAATACAAAATGTAAAGTATTGTTAGATTTTTCAACTAAATAATTCCTCTGGAGATACAACAAAAAATGTCTTAACAAAAGGATGACACGAAACAGCTTTTTCAAATAAATGTTCAAGGAAAACATTGAAGTTTAAAATGTGTCTCCAAGAAGTCTATTTATAAGCTAACTAAGGTCCTTTATTATGTACATAAATGATAATACAACATTTATGCAGTAATTCGTAAATTCTGTTATTACATAATCATCAAACATTACAAATTTGTGAAAGATACTTATTTGCTGTTTACATTTTTAACATTCCTTTGAGTTTTCCTGAGTATTGATCATTTTCCGATGTCTATTTTTACAACGCTCCTATTTTACGGAGTTTCGTATCAAGTTCAAACTAATAAAAAAGCTGCAAATGCTTCAGAAAGGCATGAAATACATCCACACGAGTGTCGAGCGATGATAAAGCATGAAGCACGGCGTAGTTACATGCGAGAAAAATTCTGCTCAGTTTTTCCGACTAACCAAATCCCTGCCCCACTCATCAACAGCAGCAGTGCTTATTTTCATGACCGACTCCTTTTCGAGACGTGGTGCGAGTGTTTCCCTTTTTGGGTGCGAGAAAAATCGATAAATTCATCGCATCCTTCCAGACTGCTCTGGTCCAAAGAAACAATCAATAGACGATGGCAGGCAGCGAACATCGTTTGGAAGGGAAGCGCTACAGTAAGGGACGACGCGGTCATGGGCAGCGGCGTAAGCGAAAAGGGGAGCTTCCGTTTGTGTGAAAACAAACCCAAGAGAGCTTAGTTGCGTGCATCATAAATCCTAGAAATATTTACGAACGCTAGATGAGGTTTGGCACGCGTGGGTAGGATGTTATGTTAATAATAAGGCGAATCACTCGTGATAATACGTTTTTCATTGTAATCCTCCTTTAACCGTGCCTACCCGTAGCCGAAGATAGTAATGATGTTTTGGTGGAAGTGTAGCGCTAAGTCGCTACATGCGGCCGATAATCTTTTCTGAATCAGGTCATGTTTGTACAGTCAGCTGGTCAAGGTCATATTAAGCGATATTAATGTAGAAGCAAGTGTGCACAAGCGACGGTGTTCGTGTAAGTTGTGCTATTTTAACACCTGGATTTACATCAAATCGTGGGAACAACTGTAATCGCACATAGTAATCCTTTGTCTTACATTCACCCCTACACGATAAGTGACATTCTGGACAAATTTTTTGGCAAAGGATGATAACAAGTATAACTGAAAGAAAGCAGCACAAATTCTACACGGAATTACGATGAAGTTTACTCAACAATGTACTGCTAATTTGAGAATTGGTTGATTACGGTTTGCGGTTCTTGTGGTTTTTCGTTCGCCTACAGCTTGTTCCGACTTCCAACAGGGAGGTTTTTAAAGATAGAGTGTCTCTGCTGTTGAAATGATTTTAAATGTTCGTAAACACGTGATCACGTGTTACGATTATATGTTGTTAGGCTTATAGCTCATGTCCGTTAATGTCATCAGACGGTTTGACAAAGAAATTGGACAAATTATTTTGACATTGATTGATAACGCGACATAATTGCTTACAAAACTCCATTAAAACATATGGCCATGAGGAATTGTACTGCTGAGTGTGACATTCTACTTTTACTAAGCTTAATTAAGCATAAGCATCAAAACTGATACCCAAACATTACCGAAAAGATCAACGTCAAGATTTGTCACATCGCTGCGACGGGTGGTTTCATAATTATTCTTAATTATTCTGTGTCTATCGGTGTGAAACTTGAATGAGCAAGAATTGGCTGTAGAAAGGGTCGGTTCACAAAAATCTCGCCCAGACAACAAAATGTGCTCGTGTACTTAAACGTTGCATAAATCATGTGCTGCATGCATAAATTATGGGGTATAAATTACTTTTTGCTCTTGACCACGATTTGGCTAAGAAAACATCAACAGACTGTTAGGTGGGAAGAAGATCTTATTTTTAGCAATACGGCCAGGTCGTTCTTCACCTCAAGTACAGAGATTTTATTCTCTAAAAATGGGGCAGAAGAATTGGTAGAATTTTTGAAAATTCAATAAGAAAGGATATCAGCAAGGGGACAGATAAAATGAGATTTAATAAGTGTAAAACAAATCAGTAATTTAGTTCGATATACCCTCGTCTAAATTTCTTCACCAGAAAATGTATCAATTTATTGAGTAGTAAAGTGACTGGAGATTGTCGAAAAAAAAGATATCAAACGGTATTTATGAGATAAAAGGAGAAATTTACCTCAAAACGAGTGGAATGTTTCACACAACAGACAACACAAGTATGGGGAGTACATCAATTTTTTAACCTCGCAATTCTTGCCCTCGAAGCTCGTCGACATAAAAGTCCCGCACACAAAGTTTGCACTGCAATTGGTTTAATGATTTATCAAAATATCTGCAAATCAATGGGAGATCTTGATGCAACTAATGATGGTGTTACAACTGATGTTGTTATTGAATTTCAAGTCCATAGATTTAATTCAAATTTTAATCATTAATTCGCTTCTGCAAATTTGTAGGAAAAATATGGCCATAGTTGAATATTCGAAGTCATCCGAAGGCTATCATCCAGTTTCAGAATAGAAAAACGTGAATGAAAAATGGATGTATGAATGAAAAAAAAACATCCAATTGTAGACAATCACTTCACAGCAGTGGGAATTAAATCAATAATAAAGTCACCTTATCGTACCGAAATCGATTAAATTATGCGTCATCGCACAAATGGACAGAGTATATTTTAAAATGAAGTGGGATTTGGGTAGCAAGTTTCGTTCCAAATATTTTTTCCTTCATTTTGCATTCTTTCTCCGGCTGGTACTGTGGTTTGTAAGGCTTCTTGTAAGCTCGAGCTTTGGCAAAGATAGCCAAATCCAACTAAACAAAAGATAAACATTCCCCGTCGTCTGCAAAGCGCGCAGATCTCCGAAAAAACCGCGAAGACCCGTAAATTAATTGGCATATTTTTAATTAACACAAATATTATGCGTATGGCTTCTGGATGCGATCTCGAGACGTGTTTATCATTGGTGAAGATTAATTAAAGGTGCTTGGTGGAGTGCAGTCGGCGTTATGATTAAATTTGCTTATCAATTTTTCTCCCTGATTGACCGATGGCTAGAATGGATAGAACGGTGCCGAGCATGAAACGATCTTTCCCTTGGTGGAAAACAAAACCTAAGGCGCCTAAGTTTTGTTGTTTCATCCCGATCAAGATACCACACATGATCAACCAGCAAGCGAGGTGCTGTGTGTACGGTAGTTTTTTTTCCTATTCAATCACACCAATAGATATTTACATTCATTCCGATTCTTATAGAACTTAATGTAAATAGCTTGCTTTTTAACTTATTATTAGTGAGCAGGAAAACAAATCGACGCGTTTTGCGGGCATTTTGTTGTCCACCGGTGAAGAAGCTGGGCTAGGCGCATCGGGAGGAAAAAAAAGGTCGTACACATGATTAATATTCGTTCGACATCAGCGGCTTGAGGCCACATGCGGTCAAGCAGCCCGCAAGAAACACTGGTCAGATGTTGTGGCCCGTGGAAAATATTATCAACCGCAGTTATAATTCGTGGGTCATTAGAAGTATTCAAGCGTCACAGATGCGCTAGCGTTCGTTCTGGTCTCGATGTGCCTTCCTTCGCTGCCATCTGTTGTACATCACGACGCATAAACGGTTAGCGTCTATCGCCCGTTCTAGCGAACAGTGCGTTAGATTGAGGTGAGACCAATCGAAGATTGACGATGGACGATGGGCGTGCGGGTTCTAGGGGGGCATGGGTCTTGGAGAAAATGCGTCCACAAATTCATCTGGTCATCTGGTTTTTATCGCTTCCACTACCTCTTCGATCGAACGACGTTAATTTTAGAACTCGATCAAAAATTGGCTGCCATAATGGTCCCCACCGCTAGATTTTTCGCTCTGTCTTGCTTTTGCCGTGGTTCCTCCCGTTTGCCCGGTTGGCTGTGTATGTTACAGTTCTTGGTGGTTATTTTTAAACTATGAACAATCGCAGGGGCCCCCAATTGTGGAGTGGTATTAAGCTATCGTCGTCCGGTCGGTCGCTTGCCGCTGTTCGGTGGCCTGCACTTGTGGCTGTATACGGATCCGATGCCGACATGGTTCGTGCTCAAGTGGCCACGATTGTATTCAAACCATCAGGCGTGTTGTGTCGCTAAGTCGTCGCGGTTGGTGTCGCTCTGGAAATAGTCGGTTGACCTCATTGCAAAACGTTAGATTGGTTGGAGAAAGTCTGGTCGCTTGATGTATAGTACTCAAGTGCGGATATTAATGAAATGTGCGTTCTGTTGACTCGGGTTTAGTATGGTTGTTGAATTTCCATAGAAATAACGTGAAGCGTGTTCGATTGTAAAATAAATGCTTAAGATGCAGTTAAGATTTCGTACTTCGACTATAATTTATGAAGTACCTTACAAAAAGAACTGTCATGCTATCCCAGATTGTTCTCATTTCACATGTTTTGATTACCTTTCAGCAGTAATCAGTTTTATCTACACATTCGACACATTTCACCTTCTTGTAACGAGATACATATTCCTATATCGATAAGGTAAGGCATTGAAGATGAATCGCCAGATCTTCCACACTTTGCTACACCAAAGGAAATGCTCTACATTCAGTATCATTCATCTTTCTTAACTCATTTGTATCGCGTTGTCGGTATGTTTGGAGATCACGTACAACAACCCTTAAAAAAAAGCATAATTTGCCCATAATTTGAAGACAATAAAAAGCGCTCAATTTGGGCGCAAAAGACTGTTATGTTATTACCCAAGAGTGTTAATCTACCGATCTAGTACAGTTTAGAAAGAGGATGTAGCAAAATGATTTCCTATAAAAACATATCACCCGATCGACGATGTCTTCCGCCTGGCGTAGGGGCGCACGGCACGATTCGGAGCAAATAAAAACAAACACTAGAAAACGGGAACAGCCATCCACTAGCCATCAATCCCGGGCCAGTTGTTACGCGGCACGTTCCTTAGTTCAAAGCAAAAATCAAGCAGGAAAAAAAGTCAGTGTAGCAACGGCAGCAAATTAATTTGTTCACACCGTTCCGGTCGCTGTTTGGACCCAGGGCGTTGTATCGTAAGTTTCGTTGGCCGGTCGATGATGAGGTCGTAATTAACTACCTCGCGTATCGTCACACGACTTCATGGTATCAGCTTAACCACAAAGCTGCTACTAGAAGTATAACTTTGCATTCTTGAAGCGACTTGTACCTATAAATTCCAGTTTTAAAGAAGTTCTTTTCCAGATTTTCTAGAGATTTGTCTAGTTTAAAATGTTTATTATAAACTATTTTTTATTGCTGTTTACTGTACTATGAAATGTATTACTATTTTTGTTCTGGATTTTTTTTTGCTCTTCTTGCTGGTTCGAATTCAGCTCAAAATACAGAACTGGAGACCAAGTAAAACATCAACACAGCAAGGTGCTTAAATTATATATGCAAAATTTGAGACAAATCATGCAAATCGTTGCAATTTTAGACAATTTGCACGTTAAAGTATACCATTATATTTTTTAGAGAATTTGCATATTATTTTCATGGTGAATTCATAAATATTCGACAATATTTCGATTCTATCGTTTTTGAATCGAAATGAATATCAAATCAAGCTGAGATTATGTTTTTGTGACACAGACTTTGCATTGGACTGAACCCTTGTCGCATGAGAACTTATGGAGTGTTGCAAGTTGCCAGTTTTGGAGTGTATTTAAGTTACGGATAGTCGGCCATTACGAACGGAAATCAGCTCAAGAACTCGATAAGAAGAAGATGGCAAAGATCAATTCAAACGAATAGCTGAAATTGGTAATCCTCCCCACGATGTAAGTAAGTCATCCTCGATACACCTTCATTGGCATGTTGGCACGCACCTCCCAAAATGCTAAAGCTAGATTGCAGAGAATGCTATGCACACATCAACTCATCAACATGCACCTCCAATTTAATTGAATAATTTCCGTGGGGAATGCGCTTAAAGATGCCTTTAAATTCCGGAATTGTTTTACTGATTTCCCCCGCCGTGTCTTGCATTGATGCAACAATTTCGAACAGATCCGCACACATTCTTCCTGGTCGAAAAAGGACCAGCAAGCCTAGCTAGCTGGAACACAAATTCCAGGGATTCGAAGTCATTTCTCGCTTTGTGTATTGCTGTTTGCCACCACCGTCGTCGCGTTTCTTTTGTCATCGGAGTTGTTGTGAGGGATAATACAATTGTTACCGGTCGGTTCGCGGGCGTAGATTGCGTGAGGTTTAAGGGGTGAAAATAAGAAAAAATAATAATATGCTTGCGACGAACAGCGGTGGTCCGGTTTCGGCTTTAACACCCTCGGGGCTGACAGTCGTTTATCAGGAAATTAATCTTTGTTCGCTTTTCACCGACGTTGGGAGTGTTTTATGAACTAGTGACGATTTGATTTTGGTGATTTGTTTTTTATTCACGCGAGTCCTTTAGTTGTTTGAACAGAGCAGGAAAAAACTCACCATCTTAGGGTTCGGCCTTGGCAGAAAATCAGTGTTGACTGTAGGCTGGGTTCTAGCAAGCGTATAAATAAGCGACAGCCGCGGCTGTACTGCCGGCAAGATTTTATCGCTATCAATTTGTTTATTATGAGGTGATGAAATCTAATCAAAATATCACTAGATTAAATTTGGACTGGAAAATATGTTTAACGCCACGCGAAACAGCTAGAAAACTGCTAAACTAAGTTTGTAATTGGCTTCGGGGTTCATATTTATTATCGGGAAAGATTTATCGGGGCTGTGAGGGGGGAAAAGTGTACCAAACAAATTTGTATATTAAATATATGTAAGCACAAATGTGGTGGAAGAATTGATCGGTGGACACAATAATCGCCTTTAGTATTTGATAAGTTTTGTGCGTAGTTATCCTTTAATAACTTACAATAAAACACCGCGTAGAACCATATACTGGATTGAATTTTTAATATCACAACTTTTTCATGAACTAAAGAGTCTCAATGGAAATTAATGGAATCTTGGTCCTATCAACCTATGATGCTTTCAAAAAGGTCATTCCGAAAGTGAGCAATAGCGAAAGAAGCATTTTCTATTATTGTTTAGTTATCACGCCACAACAGCTCAAATAAATAAACAATATCGAAGGAACACATTTTTATTTTACATTGTGACAGTGCCGTAAGCATTACATCGTACAACTCGTTCGCTTCGCAACAAACACTTGGCCGAAGACTGCACACTTGCCGTAATGCATCGCTTGCTGTGGTTGTCTCGATTTCTGAGTTGGATTATTGTTGGTGCTGCTCCCTAGGCACCGTAAAATCTGAAACAGTCTCGGATGATTAACATTCCTGGAGAAAAACCGCGAAAGACTTAAACGGCCACTTTATAACGTTGCTCCCTCATGACTAAAGTATCAGATGATGTTCAACGTGTCAAAGTGGTAAGCATAAATAATTCGATGCCGCGAAAGGCGACGCGGCAGCTGTAGCTCGTGCAGTATGCATGTGCACGATGTGCATTGCAACAAGATATGGCAGATGAAATATGCATGAATTCACTTATGGCAGCCAAGTGACGTCATTTCAGCCGGTTAAGAGTTAAAGATAAGAGCGTACGTGTTTCCCATTCTGGAGTTATCGAATTTTTGGGAAGCATTTTCCAATAAGGGATCGATACATAAGAATTTAAGATAGTTTTAATATTCAATTCTTTTGAATTTAAATTGAATTCTTTTGCTTTGTCAAAAGATCAGGTTAAATTACTAAACGTAACTCCTTTATCTATATACATTGACTGTTCATAATATTTGATGTTTGAATTCTTGTTCGGAAACGAAGCCGCTCTGAAAAATGGGCCAATGCATAATACTCATAAGTAGCTCAATGTTAAGCAACAACCATGACATGCCCCAAGGATACATGTGAGAATGTGTTTAGTAAACGCAGTGCACAGCTTCTTGATTGTATAAATTATTCAAAGAAGATTAAACCCCTTAGCGTTGCACCCTTTCGGCCAAGGTTCGATCGATTTGGGAAATTCCCGCGAGGCACCGAATCCTTGTATTTGTTTTGTTCATTTTGGGCCTACTTTTCCTCCCATCGCTCCTAATTGCCATCGATGATGAACTACTCCCCAGAGAGCGGAATCTTGCTGGAACCGCCCTTTGCCGCTGGTATACCCTCGTTGGTAAGGAATTGTTATGCTGCTGGGTGTAGACTAGAACTGAGCGACAAAAAGAACCAAGCAATTTTCGGATTATAAAAATTGCCATCTCTCCCAGCTTTCCAATCATCTTACAACACGACTCCCGTTTAAATGGTGGGCGATATGCTTTCCGCCAAAAAGAATCCATAATTAACGACAACCAAAAATGGTACAGCGCTTGCATTTTTATCGCTTCATTTGCTGACAATTTGTTTTCATTAGAAAACAAGAAGGGATACGGCCTGACGGTGGCAAAAACTCCTGGCCAGAAAAGTCATCGGGTTATGCCGGGGCCGCTTATATTGGGTCGCTATGCTTCCGGGTTATATGGTTGCCCGGGGTAAATACTCTTCCCTTGCTACGGCAAGTTCTGCCGCATGCATTGGGTAGATGTCCTAAGTAGAAAGTTAAATAGCCCCGAAAATGGTGGCAAAAACGGGTAAAGGTAAAGGTTGATTAAATTTTTCGTTACAGCTTAATTAAAAATAATTAGATGATGAGAGAAAGGAAGTGGATGGTAGGATATTTGTGATTGGTTGCAGTAGACAACGGTGGCAAACAAAGACTTTTCCAGAACAGTCATCAACGGTTACAGCGGTTGGTCAGATAGTAGAGTGGATAATGCTTGACTGTACAACGCACCCGGTTTGGGTTATAATCTCGCTTGGACTTGTATCTTTCACATTCATACAGTAAGTACTATAAAGTATATTTTAGTACATCTTTTTCTAAAACAGGAATACAATAAGTAGACCACAAATCAATGACTTGCGACCAAATTCTCTCCATTTAAAGTTTTAAAATGCTTCTATAAGCTTCTCTTAACCATCATAACATAATAATTTGAGTTTAAAAATCCTCTACAAAATTATGCATCGTGATCAAATCTGCTTAATGCCATCTTCAATCAAGGCGACCAAAGAACAGTAATTTGTAGGAAATCCCGTATTATCACAAGCAACCACGTTGCCCCAAAATATTAGTGCAGCGGCAAACTGTTCACTGTTTGTCGTCAGAATGAAATTGCTGCAGGGGCAGATGGCGGTCCGGAGAGAAAAAAAACCTCATATAACTGTTAGCAGACCTAATTTTAGTATTCGAATCAACGTTACATTAGTTGAAACTACAGTTGGCCAACTCCAAACATGACTAGCCTTGACCAGAAGCATCTCCGCAAGAAGTTGCTTCTTTAGTTTTCCCTCTGTGCGCTGCGCTCATTTCAAGAGGGCTCAGCCGCTGCCCTGACACCGACCTAAACGCAGGCATATGGCGCAACGAGCGCGTGTGTGTCCATTACAGATAAACGGTGTGTGAGTGTGTGTGTGTATGTAGAAGATAATAGTGAAAATGTTCATCGAAATCCAAAGCCTGATCTTGTCACGGATGGTCATCACTTCAGATGAGGCGAAAGCATTGGCGTATTAGAAGAGGTTAGAGCTCCTCGGGTTGGCCCGGTTTGCGGTGGCCGAGGGTCCGACAGGCAAAAAGGTTGCAATTAATAGTGAGTAGCAATTCATCAGCCAGAGATAACTGTTTCGAACAAAAGAAAAGTGGCCGCAAAACAGCGGGGCCTACCCGAAACGGTACCGCTTCTTTAAACCGAATCACCGTATACTAGTTTAAAGGAGTACGCGGGATCAGAAGCAGCCGGTACGGAAGAATGCAGAGAATAGATGAAGCTGTCGTATAAATACATTAGCAAGGCAGAGTTCAACATGTTTGAACCGCGTGGTTTTATGACAATGGTGTTTGGTTGTTTCACTGAACATGTGCAGGTACGCTTGATAGACGTACACTTGTTCTGTTTTAATTGATGGTTCTCCGCCTTAATGCGCGATATAATTTCTTGTCTTATTTTGTCCGTCGATAAGGTTGATTCAAACGAACCATACGCGCAAGGAACGAAAGGTATTTCCAGTAAGTTTTTTCCACATTGGTACTTTAAATATCTTTTTCCAATACCAGGACAGAACTCCCTTTCTACTGCACAGTGACAAATTAGTTCAGTTGCTTACACAGACAAACCTGATTAACCGCTGGTGTTGAATCTATTTGCGGTTGTGTTTGATATGCATAATATTTTATGAACCAATTGGTGCTGGTCATTAATCTGGTAAGCAATTTGCCAACATTAGTTGGTGTATTATTTAATTACACACATGTACAGCTTCGTTCTCTAACCCTTGTACAACAATCCTGCAAACTAGGATCATCTCGGCAAGCATTCTCCGAAGGGAATCATAACGTACACGTTAACAAGAACAGCCGCATCCAACGACCGTGTGTATATGTTGTGTGTACAACCGTCGCCCCTTTTTACCAGAACCGTGAACCCTTTTTTGGCGTGCTTGCCGGGATTTGACGCAGACCGGGTAACGTTACACTTAAGGTCGAAAGGCCCCAGGTTCTTCAAATATGTTTATCATTCTTTAATGATGACGATAATAGTAAATGGCATCCGGTGGGAGTGGTTCCTCCCTGACGAATATCGTTACCTTGACGACTGCACGCTGGTATTTAGAAAGAATCGGTCCGTTGTCGTAATGAGGGGTACAACCCGTATGTGGGGTACTTATTTAAATACGGCCATTCGAATTAGTATAATGTGGCCGGAGGTATGAAAATTGCTAAATGATAAACTCTGCCTTCATATCTGTGGAAGAGACAGTAATCAAGCGGATGCGTCTGGATCAAAATGGTGCTATGGTTATTCAAATTTTAGCTGCATAATTTACTGTTGTGGTGCGATGTAAAAGAACAATCTAATTTAATGTATGCAATATTATGGGACAGATCGTCGAGGTTAATTTCACTGTATTTTGCAAATTCTCTCTCCGAGAAATATAATGCTGGTGTAGATTTACGGGCAAATAATCAAATCAGACATGGGCCTGGTTGGAAACTCAAAAGGCCAATCCTTATTTGGAGTCACAACATAAAGTAGTAACCTCTGTTCCATTACCTTAATTAGAAACCAATGGAAAAATAAATCAATTCGTAGGCACTCCCAAACACACTGTCAGGACACTGGTGTCGTGCCCGGTGGCGCCTTATTTTTATTGAAAGTTGATGGTGTCTGTCGTGTGGATGTTGTCAAAGTGGATCGAAACATGCAACGGCAGGATTAGCGAATAGCAAAAAAGGAGTTAATGTATTTTCGAAGTATTCAATTCCGACTGCATTCAAGTTCCAGCTGAAAGAGAGGCCATTTGTTATGCTCTAGACAACAGTGAAAATTTACATTAATTTATACTTTAGTCTCATAAATAATTTCACATTACCGAATACTGTACATCAAAGCATTGCGCTTGCAACGTGTCGTGTGCGGAAGGACTTCTTGTTTCACATCGGCACCAGGGAAAACATATTCGTTTACAGACTTCGTCTGTACACTCAAACCATAAATTTGATCAACTCGCATCGTTACTCCCCACGGTAGCACAAAAGAAACATCCACACACTGATGAAACCCACCGAAGCTTTGATTTTACATGCGAGTAATTTTCTAAATTTTATTAATTCTCTAAACACAGCCTAATGTAGCGTGTGCAGTGTGTGCGCAAACGAACAGGCTGTTGGTGGCGGCGTTGCGGTCGCTGGATGTTAATTTAGTATTTATGCTGTTTGATTCACCCGTTTGTGAGCGGGGTTTTTTGGCAGCTTTTCAACATGCCGTAGCTGTTCACGCAAGCCAAAGTGTATTTTCCCGGCATTTACTTTGATTTTTGCACGTTCTCGGGCAGAGATCGGGCCACGACCCAATGCTACACGTGTATTGAAAGGCTGGCTACCTATCAAAAGCAGCACCAACCATCATGACCTAACCAATGAATGGTTTACCATTGGCCGACCAGTCAGTGAATGTATCGCTATTCGCTAGTCGGTGTTTTTTTGTGCGGCAGGAAAACTAGAGCTGATCGCACTTCGATTGCAACGCGCGAGGCTATCCCTATATAACGGACACTGGTGAAAAGCCAAAACTTATGCTGGGTTTTGCTTTTGAAAGCATATCTTTTTGTTTCACCCCGATGTCTATCGGAGGGGTTTTTTTTGCCAATTGCAAATGTGCGTTGAACCTCGATGTGTTTTTGTTCGGAAACATCCCGTAGTGTAAACTTTTGCTTCCTGGCGGAGTAACCTACCTTCAAGCAGTTCTGGCAACACCGGGATAAAGTAAGCGGGGTTCTGGGTAGTTCTGCATGATGAAGTCCTTACAGCAGGGCCGGTTGAACTTTTTGTGCGAGCAGCTCATTAAATAATCGATGGAACTACCTAGAATGGTAGATTGATATGCGTTTTTAATTCGCTTTTTTTAACGCACCACACGAATGGTTAAAACAATAGTTTGTAGTTAATTGTAGCCGAAAAGTTGGTGTAATATTTAAAATAACTATACTATTCATTGTGTTGTGCTGAGTGAATCTTTTTGAGAAGAGTCATATAAATCAGGAGCTTATGATATATGAGTCACTGAAGATGCATAGATTTCTAAGATCTATTCTATCCTAAAGCATTTCTTGCTTATGCAATTTCCTTATGAAATGCTGCTAGTTTTTGATTGCAACGACCCAAAGAGCTTCCTTTGGCAATTGATGGCTTGTATTTCTTGGTTCAGCGGAACGTAATGTAACGATTCACTGGCAACCAAGATTTGAACATTATTTTTGTGGCATAAAACACCGTGCATAATAATCACACACCATTTTTGTTATTACCTAGGCTATCGGAAGACATCGATTAAAGCTCGCAAAGCCAATGAATCATGGACAACTAATTATGTGACAGCGACGGAGGTACGGTACGTTTCGTTCATGGTGTTTGATTATGTTCCATGATACGTTGTTTGCCTTTTGCGTGCACAATGCTCCGGCACCTGAAAAATGCTCTTCTCCCCGTTGTTGACGATAAATCAATCGCCTAGCCCGGACCGCTCTGGTGTCTAGCTGTGCTGCGTACGTGCGACGTGCCCGTACGATGTGAAAAGTGCCATTTGTTGTGAATTGTTTTTACGTGGAGTATGCGTACAGGTGTTGCCGTTGCGAGTGTTTGCACACACTCGCCTATTTCCCGCTCTCTCTCTCTCTCTCTGTCTTTCTTTTTCTGCCGTCACCAATTTATTGTCACTTTGGCACGTGGAGGTGTCAGTAACCGTTGGCCATATGAATAAATTCTCACGCAGAAATGAGTTTTTCGTCAACCGACCGTATTAAGGAGCGGGGTAAACGACGACTACTCTTTCGGTGGAACTACTACTGCTCTATCACCACTGTCAATGCGACACCTGACAATGAAATCACAAAACGATTCCGAGACGATTCGTGCTGGTTGTTTATTGTGGAAATGACAAACAGTTTGTGACCGTGAAGAAACGATGTTTCCGTGATGGGACCCACAGACACATGTGCCTTAAATTCAATACTCCCACATGACGTCGTGACGTTTGTCGGCAGAAATGACAATCATAAACATTCGTCGCGCTAGAAATATCGTTTATGCGCTACACTAATCCTTTCCTTTGGTGAGGTGAATGTTTTAGCAAAATATTCACCACATTATTATGCATTATTGCATGTTTGACATTTAGTATAACGGTAGCATGAACATTTGAAACGCACAAGCAACATTCTATCATTTCGAGGCAAATGCTGCGCTAAGCAACAACCAAACACACGCACACGCAGTTATGGATGACTCCCGAGGGATCGCTTTCCGGCAGCATTCATCATGGCAAATTTACCGCATAAATGTGATTTGATTTCAACTGGTCATTCATGTCACTCATAACTCTTTGCGTGAGTCCTCCTATACATAAATCATGGGAAGGTCTTACACCGGCCAAATCCGCAATCGATCCTTTCATCGTTTATTTATGAAAAAGTCCAAAACTTCAAAGATGAACCAAGTTTGTTGGCCGTTGGCTCTAACAAGCAAAATGTATATCCAAATGCCAATCGAGTAGATGAAAGCATTTATCAAAACCAATGACCTGGGGGCGGTTTTTCATGCCCCTTTTTTTCGCAAGGGTTATATTTGTGATGCGCTCGTTTGAACTAGCACGGAGCGGAAGGGAAATTTATTCGCTTTTTGGTTATTTTCTGCTGTGTTGCTTTTTCGTTTGTTGCAGTACATTTTTGTAGAGCCGTTATATATTTACCACATTTCGCTTTTTGAATAAAATAAATCGCTTTTATTTCAAGCTATTTGTTAAAAATATCTTCATTGTAGGAAGTGACTTTTTCGGAGTAATTTAGGTATTTAAACCTTTCATGAGCGTTGGTTGAAAGTATAAAAAGACAATGAGAATTAAAGAAGACAAAGCATTAATTACAATATATGATTTGTGGAAAATAAACTAATTTTTTTTTAAGTAAGATTAGTAAAAGTACAATAAAAGTCGTTTGTCTCTTGTGCCGTGCACAAAAAATTTAAATACAGACAAACATTATTTGAAATGAGATAAAATATGTTGGCGCTATGGTCGAGAGCAGTAGTCGCGGAAATTTGCGGTGTGCCAGACGGTGTAGACGTACGAGTTTGTGATTAACTCTACCTACCAGACAAACTGAGGTATGGAGAAAAATCATGGATTATCCTTTTCAATTTATTATTCATTTGATGGTTGACTAAATCTACTCGAACTAAGAGCATTTTTGCCACAGCTGATGCAATTATGTTGACCAAAAATACTATACTATGGAAGATACATTTCTTTGCTTATTTAAGTCTGAATAAAATGCTCTCTTTACACACCATAAATCATCATTTAAAGTTTCGAAACAAACGAACTCTATGAAAACAACACTCTTTTAGTGAGTGAATATGTAGAACATTTTGGGGATGGTTTTTGTTACTATTGTTAAATGTAGCATAGTAAATTTATTCGCAAAAAAATACTACTTTAAAAAACTCATCCTTCTCCAACTCCGAATATTTGTTACTACAAAACAATGAAGGCTCAGGCGAAAACAAACATGAAGCATAAAAAATATGCTCCCTAGGCATTAAACCGATTGATGAGAATATAAAGCGCATCCGATTTTCAGCAATAATCCTATTATTTTAATTGCACACTTTGCAACCGACAAAAGCCTGATGATGCGTGTTTGATTACGTGGCAGCAGTGTACGTGAAATATATAGCCAATACAAATATGTATACAGATGAATAATTGAACGTGGAAAACACGGTGGCAATCATTGACATACTCCATTAAAGCTGCAAAACAGATTATCATTTCAAATGTAGCCTATAGTCAAATTAAAGGGCTTTTGTTTATTTATATGATGTATTTTATTGAAAGCAATGACTCAAGATTTGACAATTACTGTTATATTACCAAAGCAGAAGTAAGTCAAGAAAAGAATGGTGCTACTATTGTGTGGCATCTTGTCAAGTGAACATTCTTTTGATTTTTGTTTGAAAACATTTTCTAACATTAATTTTCCAACAAATGAAACGAATATTTTACTGGAAGCAAAATATGTTACATCATTTGCAGTAATTATGGAGATTGGCCCACAGCAAACTTGACTAAGTGGGTTTAGTGCTACTCTCAACACTGGATATGCATGTACGAAACAGTGTACAGTGCGATGACTGAGGCAAAAATTATAGAACATCCGAAACAGCGATGTCCGAAATATTCTTCGTTAAAAACCGCCTACATCTTCAATCCGGGCTTTTCTACGTGCACGGTTCACAATGGCTTACGATTTTTACAGAAAATTGATTTCCATCACCGGAACCACTTCATGCTTAATCCTTTCCTCCGGCAGCTCGCGCTAGGTGATTGGTCTCGGGCTCGGTGAGCTTTTCTATTTTAGGATGGCTATTTTCCTTTTCCGCCATAATGAAAGGTTCTACTTCCATTTCCTAAAACACCATCAACAATATTGATAATTGGCATTATTTTAAGGTGCGCGCTCTTATAATAATTGGACTCGCACGCAATTTCCAGCTTCTGTGTTCTGCATTCACCGTGGCGGACATGAAACACACCGGAGATGGGGAGAGGAAGGAAGGATAGAAGGCTTCTTGACGGTGGTCACTCATCGCACCCCCATCTTAGAAGTCCCACCCCTGCGGAAAGATGAGAACGGGCAAATGGAACTTAGAACGATGTGTGGCAGAGCGGGAGATAAGCACTGATGCCATCGATCGGCACTGATTCTCGAACTCGATGATTACAGGCCGCTACGTTAAAGTGAATGAAACCTATCGATCCAACCAACGCCTGATCGATCATCGTTTGGAATGAATGGAATGGGAATGACAGACGGCAATGATCGGGCTATGCTGTGTTGAAGCTCCGCTAAGAACCACAGCAATTTAGCTATCCGGAAAACGGTGGCAAGCAGCAAATGGTCCAGGCCTACGGACAAAACCTCCAACACTGGTTCCGCTCATCCCATTCGTCTGCCTTCCTTTGGGACCACGCAAACGTCCGAGTGAAGATTATTTCTTCCGGCACAGCATTTGGATGCTCCGAGCCAATCCTCGCATCTAAAGAAACCCTCTTCCTGTGCGCTACCGGTGTTAGAAAAGTTCTTTTTTTCATTATTTATGGGCGTATTATTACGTTCGCCGATGTTCACAATTTCGCTTTTAATCAACGGAAACAGATTCATTTGGAATTTCTCTCTGCTGCCTAATTCACACTCACTTTCGGAATGTTTTCCATCGTGTCATTAAATGTGTTTCCATTTGACGAACAGCTTTTCTGGCACGTTGTTCTAACCCAAACATCGATAAAATACAATGAAAGCTTTAGAATACAATATCAAATAATTTTTAAATGATGGAGCTTTTCAAGCAATAGCTTGGGAACTTTGACTGTAGGCGGGTCAGACGTGTATTTGGTAGTGCCGTCGATCCCACACGACAGGATCGAAACAAAATCCCATCCGGATCGTTCCTTCGTAGCAAGTACTGACTATCCCGTTACGATGTAAAATAAATTTAGTAAACCAGAAATGACAGACAAATGGTTTAGTAGGTCGTTACGCCAAGGACAAGCTTGGGAACTACTAGTGATCTTGTCTTGAACTTGGATTTGAGTTATTCATGGTACAAAGGAAATATTCGTTGGAATTGCAAAAACCAATGCAATAAGAGAATTGAACCTTTTTACCTGTGAATATTCTTCAATAAAACGTGAATTTTAACAACATCGAATGGAATCTTTGGTAAAATTACTTGAAAACATTGACAATCGTAGTAACCATTGAATAAGTCACTTTGAAGCAACCACTACAGTGGAAAATGTCTCGGTTTTCAACAACTCATTCGACCGTTTATGTTCCGCCTTGTCTGGACTGCATGGAATCAAATCCGTCTATAAGAAAACGTAAAGAAACTGCCGTAAATGTCTGCAACAAGTGCACAAAATCTCTGGAGACAAGCAGATGTCAAAGAAGAAAGTCGAACAGTGTTAATTTGGCAGTCGACTCATTGGAATGCCTTGACTGTAAGAAAATAGCAACGCGCGTAATGTGCAAATGTCACTGCACGCACCAAAATTGTCATCAGAGTGTGGAAGAAAATTTGCCGAAACATAAAAATTGTTCGAAATGTTTCACCAAACTCAATTCAAACTGCATCGTGGAGTGTGATAAGCCATGCTGTTCGAAGGGTTATTCGTGTCAAACACTTAGCCAAGTGCGAGAATCACGTATCAAGAAAATAGTGCGACCTAGCTGCCGCTGTCGAGAACTTAAGCAACCTTCAACTGTTTCCCAAACTGATGAACCCGTTTTTTGTAGTCGAAAGGAGCAACTGGAAAAAGTGCGTGACACATCGCTGCGAGGTAGTAGGCTGTGTTACTGTAATTGCAATCATTGAAGACTACGATCGGGGCATTCGGTGCCTAGAAACGAGAAGATACGGACGTAAATTGTTTGTTACTGAAATTTGCTGATCAGAATGTACACCAAGAAACTGTGCAAGCAACCACTTTGGAACACCACCTATCGGACTTCCTACACCGGGCAGAATCCTTTGCAACCGTTGGTTCCACCTTCCAAAGTGGTAAGTTTGGGAATATTTAAAAATAATGTAGTACTTTTGTTGTTATTTGTTTTTCTTCTATTTTAGAAATTATACATTCCTGAACATCGTCTAAGATATTTAGAACACATGGGTACTAAATCTCCGCTAGAACACAAGCCATTCACGCCCTTACCTCGCGAATATGTCGCTTCAGATGAGTGTTGTAGCTGCATGTGGTAGGCAAGGCTGTAATCAACGCAAAATGTCAGAAACAAGTAAATAACGTAAAATTTAATACAATCCGGTTTATGCGTTGTGATCTACTTAATGTTAAAAAAATGTAAATCTATTCATTGTTATGGTTAAGCAACTTTAATCAATCACAAATTGTCTTGAAATATTTATAATACGATCAATTAGCGGTCGGCAATAGCACGGTGCAATTTAAGAAAGCATGGAGACGCCTGGTGATACTCCTTTTTATATTTTCCTTGGCAAACTTGCTATAAGCATCGTCGTTTCAATGTTTACATGAATGTCCATCAATCAGTTGAAAAGAATATCAAAAGCACATCGATCCTTATAGATTGGTCGTCTATTCCCGTGAAAAGTTCACGAAATGATCGTGAATTCTCCGATGGAACATTTCATTCTTGCAGCATTCATTGTTGACCCACTATTGTCTTATCAGAATTCCCACACATGCTTTCCGTTGACACTAAATCAGGTGTTACCGTGTCGGTGTATGGTAAAGATAGCTGAACTTCTGATGAGTTTCTATCTCATACATGCTCTTTATGTTCTTCTACGGGCTTTAATAGCAGTTTTATTGGAGTTGGGTTCTGTAGAAAATAGATCAACATTGGGTACGAATCGCTTTTTAATCAACTGGATAAACAAATACGCTATTGACCTGGTCGCCGTACGGTGTCGAGCATCAACGCCGAACAGAGATCCATGGGAATCGTGGAGAGTTGAAGAGTGCAGTTCTATTTATTTGATGTTTTGGCGTCTTGGACAAACAGGCGAGCAAAGATTCTAAATTTCATCCCAACTCATTTCACGGCTTTTTACCTGTCGAATCGGTACCAATCCCGACGAGCAATCTTCCGTTCGGTACCACCATTAGTTAGATCTTTAAATCCCATGTCAAATTGCATCATAAATAAGGTTTCGGGAATAAGCGATGAGAAAAGTAAGCAGTGCGAGCGACCAAAACAAACATTTGTTGAGCACTTGGCGTTTGCTACGCTCAGCTACGCAACTTATCATTTCGATCAATTTGATCAACCGAATGACGGTGCGCGTCAGTGGACAGTGTGCTCCAACTCTGCCGGAAGATGGGAAAATAATTCCACACTCCTAGCGCTTCGCTCGATTCCATGGACATCTCTGGAACAGCGGGGCAAATCGGGAAACATTAATTCAGTGTGATTATGCTTGGTTCGGTTTAACGTATGCGGGTTGTATTTGCTAGATTGATTAGATAATTATTATCTAGCCTTACTATGCTCCGATCTCATGGCTTGCGATTTAATAGTGTTTTGCTGGGTTTAAGGAAGGTAAGCAATAATGATATGCAAATAATTACTTTTTTTCTGAAGTAAGATAATATAAGCAGAGCAAACGATCAGTTTTGACACAGTTAGTAAAGTTGTTTAAAACATTTCGATAAATAGAATTCCATAACTGCTATCTTTATGTAGCTGCCTCCTTATTCATCAAAATATAAATTGTAAGCAGCATAAAGCATAAAGCTGCTTACATAGTAACATATCGTAGCACCATATGAACCATTCTAGTTTCTAGTTGTAGTAGTTGTGACTAGCTGCCTGAGATTTGATTTATCTATAGCCGAATAAGTACTGTGACGCTCATGTTGAGATTCGAACCGCGGCAGAGCGGTCTCGGTGAACGTTGTACTAAAAATGCCATAGCTATTGAAGAACAGAACATCTTCTGATCTCTCCTAATTATAACACATATTGAGTTCAATGCGCAACGATGTTCAATTTGGTCTGAAGTAATTATGTTTTGAACATGAGTTACGGCAGCTACCGAAATACTGTTATTTCCTCATACAGCTGAAAAATATCAAACGTATGCAAATGAGCATCGTTCTTCGTCACATTGGTGTACACGTAGAGCATTTCCAGAGACATGATGTGGCAAGTTGAAATTTTGTCATGACGTGAAATAAAAACGAATGTTCTAGATTAAATACGATGACACGCGATTTTAAATGACCCATCGAACCAATACCTTCTCGAACGGACATCATCGGCATGATGACAAAAAAAATAAAAAAGATGAAAATGAATTCCGAGTGCCACACCGTAGCAGACTCGCGCTACTAAACTGGTTGCCAACCGCAACGAAACCGAATGTGATGCTCAAGAGGTATCTGAAACTACGGAATATCGTTTGTGCAATCGAAAGGAGTAAAAAGTCGATAGCGTAAAACAAGCACTAACTGACAGCAAAAACAAGGAGGAGATGGAAGGCACAGAAAAACGTGAAAATAACACCCAAATCATAGATACGGAGGTGCACACGGCGCAAACGCAGCCGCCTCAAGAGGACCTGCCGTCCGAACGCGAGTGACTTTAAAAGCCAAAGATGATGGCAGGATCGAAAAAGACCAACTCATCAAATGCCTCTTAATAACTGTTCAAAATGAACCGAAACCATTCTTAAGCTCGGGGGGGCCCCCGAGTGTATTTGATCTCGGGTCCTCAGAAATAGAAACTGACTGGTGGACATGTCCGGGCCAAAAACGAAAAATGTAATAAAAATATTCCAAAGCATCCACCAACTATGTCTAACATCCTCGTGACCGTGACCGTGAAGTTCGGGGCATCATTTTCCTTTTGTTCTCTTGTTCAGCATCCGTCATGCCGTATTCATAGGATAGCGTCGTCGATCTTTAGTCGATTGGTTGTGATTGCTCCTCACCTCCTTTATTGTTCTTCCCCAACAATTGGTATCCTTTGCATAGCTCCCTAAGAAGCCGTCGTGATCGTTGTCGTCGTCATTAAGTCACTTGTTTCGTCGCGCACTTGATTGTCGTTAAGGCCGCCGATGCCGATGGCCATTGTCGGACTGTTGTCTTTTCTCCATTCTTAGCATTGGGTTTTCTTCTCCCGGGGTCTGTCGTTTTTTTTTTATTTTCGCCTACCCCTCCCTTTTTGAGTGTAATGCTACGTCTAAAACCATAGCCCAACATCCATAGACCCGAAAATAGGCTTCCCGAATGAACCAATCAAGTGGCCAGAAGACAATGCAACCGAAGTGTTAATGATTTCTATTCGGATTGAGGTATTCTCGAAAACGAAAATTTGTCTATTAAATGGCATGAAGAATGACTTTTTGCTTCCTTTTAGGATGTGACGCATCATCCTAAGACCTTGGGAGTAGCGCGTCTGAGAAGAATGGTCTTCACAATAGATCGATCGCTTCCTGCTTCGATAGTTGCTTCGCTTCTTCCTCCCGCTTCTCGTCGCACTCGTTTTCCCTCCGGTTCTGCTTCGATTTTTCTCTTGTTGCGTCCACACTGGTGTCCTAACAGTCTATGCTTTGCTGGCGTGCTGGAAACCGATTGCAGATCGGGCAATTTTTGTCAGTTTATGGGATTTTGAATCTTCACTGTACTTCAAAGGAGCAAATTGAAAACTCCAAAAAACACCTTGTCCGTATTTATCGGATATAATGAGATTCATCCTTTCCAGTTCAAAGCACCTTTTCAATTTCTCTCTCTTTGATCACTACGTACTTCATTGGTCTCAGTTCTGTCTTTGAGCCGTGCGTGTACGTGTGTTGATGCTGTAACTACATGAGCAGCAGCTGATTATCGATAGCACTTTTCTTCTAATGGATTTTTATATCTTTTCTTCGCTTGTTGAGCCGTTGGCGATGAGTGGATGTTAAAATTAGGCATATCCTCCATGTTTTGTCGACAACCGGGTCGTCTTCAACTCATCTTCAACGGCTCAATTTGCTCAAACACTCGGACGATACCGCATGAAGCATTTAATGGTGATATATGAGGCAGAATAATGACCACAGCACAGTACTCGTTCAATCTGTCCTATTTTGTACGAGCTAGAGGTAGAGCTGCTCGATATAGTTACATGATGTGACAGATTGAAATGAGCCTTCGATATCAAACAGAAACTGATCGAAGTTAATTTATTCAAACTTGACCCTCTTAGAAGCAAACTAAACTATATGCAAATATGAGCCTTGTGTTCATTATTTTCAGGCATGCGTCAAGTTCACACATGAGGCTCCAACTCCAAGCGCTACTACTTTTTCTGTCGGTCAAACGTGTGGTACAGATCGATCATGATGGTATTCAACGCATCCGCGAGGTCCAACGTTGTTAGCGGCGGTACAATATTGTGGAAGTCAATCACACCCTTTTCCATATCTAGCCATTCGTGTCCCAGATTTAGTTCCGCCATGGTTCGTGGGAATTTGCGGAAAGTATCTCTTAAAAGTGGCTTCCCGAAGTAGCCATTCATGCTCCTATGCCAGCTGACGTGTGGAAATCCATTAAATTATCTTCCTCCTTCTTTGCTTTCACGAGCGAGACGATCTTGTGTCGTGCTCCAACCCGTGCACTTCATTGCTGGGGCTAACCGATCAATGCCCAACATCCAAGCACACACACACACACACACACACACACACACACACACACGCACGAACTCATTAACAATTCATAAATCAACAGTTTGGGCTGAATTTTGAATGACATTAAAACAAACGATCGAATGAATCGAATTGATTTTTATCCTAAACATTATTTCAACCAAATCAAATGACAAGAGTTGTGGTGCGTTAAAGAACTTCTATTGACGACTCGAGGTTCTCTTGGGATTTTACAAAGCTATTGTAAGCGTATTATATGACGTAGAAGAACCGTATAAGATTAATTTGAATTAAAATGTTTTTTTTTTTATTCGGAAACGGACTGATCGTTCCAAAAGTTTTTTCGGAACTCCGCAAAGTCAGGAAACCGGTATCATTATTTTAATCGGTTACATGTAACCAATAATTTTATATGAACGTTGTTCTTCGGTTTAAACTGCAGTTCTCTTTGACTAAGGGACTGGTTGGGCTTCATAAAACGATAAACCATTCGAACAAAAATTTTAAAGATCGAGGATTATGAGAAGAGTAACGGAAAATGTGCAATAACCTGCTCTTCAATATTTGTGTGCCAACAAAACAGAGGGGACCAGAACTCATTAACGTGTGCTTAAATGCTCATGTGTCCTTGCCTCGCTCCACTATTCTCACATTTCATTAGCATCTGATCAGTTGCTTCGATGCACTTGACGGATCACAACACCCTTGGATGACATGGAATTAATTGACCGTCTTTGCGACATCGGTGTTATCTATGCGACCAGCGCGTCCGGTCAGTACAAGTGCTACGGTAAGGATGTTATTTTAGCATAAAAACGGTCACAACGGCCTCAAGAGCAAGCAAGCTATTTGAAGTTTAATTTCTTATTTGGTGAAAGCCCAACCAACCCAACCAAGGAAAAGGAATTCTGAGAAGTTTTTATACCGCAGGACAAACAAGTTAATGATTGACTGCCAGGTGCTACCGTGCAGTTTGTCCCTCTTCCCGCTTTGGGAAGTGTCATGGTATGATGCACCTAAACGATCGTAAGCGTCGTCTCGTCACTCATAAATAACAAAAAAAGCTTATAGATATGGCTGGACAGAAACCATTTTAATGCTTTTTGAAAGTCATTAGAACAAATCACAACTATAGTTCACCGCTGACATGCTTAGCCACTGCACTTGACCGTGTGTGTGATCGATAGGATCTGCTGCACACTGCAACCAATTGTAGCAAAACGGCGACCGCATTGCGTTCCACTGTTGATAATTATCGCGTTTATTAAAATTCATGATCCGCTCTCGATTGGTGCAAACGTGCGGTTTTATGCGCGCTGGTGACTGCGATAACAGGTTGTCTTGTTCGGCGAAGCGATGTTGATGAGCACCGCAAAACTCGTACGTACTAAGTGCCTTTGTTTCAAGGTTGCTGAATTCCGTGACTGCCTTCAGAGCATAATGCTCTTGTCCGACTGCCCCGACCAGAAGCAAAGCGAGAAGAAACGAACAACTATTTATTCTATTTATTCTTTCATCGCATATAGGCTGAACAAGAACAGACACAGCAGGAACTTGCCTTAAAGTCTGCTAACTATTTTTTTTTGTGTGCGTGTGACATTGTCCCATATGGTCGAGTACCTCCCCATTACGCTACCCAGCCAATCAAAGACTTGCCGTGCGGACGGACACCAGCGAATTTACAGTTGGAAGTTGACCTGGGGTGGGCCGGGGGCATACTGGTTAAGATTCGTGATTGTGCTTAGCGGAATCGGCTGTATCGCCGCGTAGTGCGATGCCATTAACCTAAAATTCCCCCCAAACTGTGTGTGAGCGCAAAAACTCGCTGCTCAACATATGGCGCTTGCCATCATGGAGATGATGATTGTAATGATGATGATGATCATCATGATGAATATAGTGTTGAATGGAGGTGGGAAACAAAACCGCACAGATGCATCCATCAGATCACTTATGGATTGCGGTTCTTCCTGCTGAAAAGAAGTTTGGTTTTTTTGTTGCTGCCACCGGTTCGTTATTATACGCTAGACTTTATTACGATCCGTATCCATAGACGCTATGATATCTTTAATCTACGGAAAACAAATCAATAAATGCTAATACTGTGCAAAAATGGAGACCCACATCCGAAGATCTCCCCTAAATCATGCACTATTGTTGCCTTTTCCCTGGGCAGGGCAGGGACTCAATTTTTCGGTCCACTCCCGTAAGACTTGTGCCGAAGAATGTACCCTGTTGTACATTTAGCATGGTTTATTAGCAAAGTCTAGCTAACACAAAACTAATGGCTTCAGTTGGCTTCTTTTTCCCTATCTATGGGCAAGAAAAACAACTTGCTATAATATAGGAAAGCGGATGCCTTTTTCGGTAGGTGCTTAGAACCGTTTTGGCTTTTAAGTGCTGCATCCGGGGTCCACACAGATCACTTCCGAAAACCAGCCATGTAAGCATACGAAAGCAAACCATTTTCTTTAATTACGCATCGGGTCGAAATTTCCTTCGCCTTTACATTGTCCATTCGGCCGGTCGGTTTGTTGCAGGGAGTAATGAACAAAACAAAAAAAAGCTGCTGCTTCCGAAAAATCTATCACGGCTCACTTATAATGATAGGTTGTGATGGTACTTAGAGGAAGCATTTAAAATACCGCTTCGGTTTAGCAAATATTTCGATTCTTTGAACCATCGCTGTCAAAACGTGGTTCCGACGTCATCAATCATCAATGATTCAAAGGTTTGGAAACGAGCACACCGCATCGCAGTAAAATAATGTTACTTTTTTAAAATAACACATACACTTACACTTACAGCCATGACACATGACATGACTGAGCATACATGATGTTAGAAGAAGTAAATCGGCACTAGCGGTAGTTGCCGAATGGTGTACAGTTGATATTGGTTTAATCTATTGATTTCTTACATTTATTTAGTGATTTTGCAAGAGACTGTCGGACTAGCAATAAAAAAGCATTCTTCGCTTAAAATTTTAACAAGTGCACCATGTGTCTTGAGTACTGAGGGCAACTTTTGCGCAATTTATCCATGCGAAATTTGTAAGCCGTTGCTGTCATCGTTGCCTTGTTCTTTTTTTTTTTTTGGTCGATGTGCTTTCTAGCTTGAACCCACGCAACAGTCCTTGTTGCGTCCTTGTTAGGTCAGCTCGACAATCTACCGCATCATTGGAAGGTGATGTATTTGAAGGCGCACTTAGCGCGGTATGGTTTGGTCTTTCATCCCACCGCTCTTTAACGGTCAGAGTAACATCCGGCGTCTTGTTTCTTCTGTGCCTTGGAACCCAACGTTTAGCGTTCATTGAGTTTAAAAATCGATAGAATCAACTCAAAATACTTATGATTGTGTGTTAATTTTAGTTTATGAAAATTTTTGAGACAAATTAATGAAATTTATAATTCAAACTTTTGCAAGGGTTGGAGATTCTTTACTGACTCATTCGAAAACCGCAATCGTTTACAGAATCGTCCATGACGTTCACGGTCGCGTGCCGTTGCTTTGCCTTCCGTTAGTATCGACCGTGATGAGCATTACTGCTTAAAGATCATAATATAATCCGTGCTAAAAGAGTTGATAGCATATGGTTTGTTCCTAGAAGATCAAAATACGCTTCGGCCGGCATGCAGAACGATGTGAACGATGTCGTTATCTTTCCCGGGGGAAAAGTAATTTATGATTATTTTTGTTAAATGTATTGCTCTTGAAGCACCGATCGGAATGTGCTCCCCTTCCTTCCCGATAGACCACGAAGGCGAAGCGTGAGCCGGTGCCACTCTCTAAATGGGGTCGCCGTTTGAACGTGAAGCTATAAAAATCAATTCAACGTTCATTGCACAACCTGCGGGAATCCCGCAGTGTATTTGTGTACCATCCTTTAAAATTCAAACGCCACTTTATCTGCCTTGCTGCTTCGGCGGAGTTGCCCGAACCGATTGAAAAGTGGTTTTTCTTTAGCGGACACTGCTTGTCTTCAAAAAGATCGGGAAAAATTCGTTAATGATTCTTGGTCGTTCGGTGAAAAATCACTCAAATGATACCACCACCAAAATGTAAACAGTGCACATCCGTCGAGCAAGGTAAGATCTGCTGTTTTATATTCTACGGACCTGGGAAAAGCGGGGGGTCAATTGGAAAGTAATCGTAAAAAAGAGGCCCCAAGGAGATGGGACTGATCGGCAGCTAGTGTAAACTACCGTCCACCAGCGTCTCAAAATGTGTGTTTTCTTTGCAATATCTCAAGTTTTACGATGCCGTCTTGTGGATTGACGCTTTCCAGAAAAACCCCGGTTCGGGATGAGCATGAGTTTTGGAGTTTGCGACAGTCCATGTCCAGGGTTGTCGAAGTAGCGCTGTGGACAAGAACTTGGTACAAATATGTACCTTTTCTTCTTTTTCAACTAATTAAACAAAACTTCAAACATCCAAAAAAGTGAGTATTCTTCTATTGAACCAATGTAAAACAAGAAGCACTTTGTTGTAAACTTTGTGTATTTTAGGGAAACCTTTCTCGATGCAAACTGAATCTACTCAAACGATCAATCTGTGGCTTATCAATCTGGTAAAGAAGTTTTAAATGGGAGATTGAAACTTTTGTTTGTGTTATGTTGTTATGTTTTAGCAATCAGATAAAATAATCGATTTGCTATTATTATGCATTATTGTTCATAGTGAATGGAATGTCGTTTCTCCATAGCGATTGTTATGCTGAAGGATAACTGTTCTGCCTGAAAGTATTTAAAGTTTTGATGAATTTTGTGATTCTCGTTTCAGTTTAACATTCCGGATAAGGATGGAACTGAAGAAAATAGATTATAGACTTTAAATACTACAAGTTTCTTAGATGAGAACTCAAATCTTCGATTGTATCTGAAGTATGAAAGTTATGACAAGAAATATTGATTTATCTCACTGAGTTTACTAATGCCGTGAACATCAAACTGTAAGATGGACTCATGCACTTTTAAAGTACTTTACTTTGAATTATTCAATCGAACTAATCTTTTACCAAGAGATCAGTTGCTTTTGTAAGCAAATATTGTAGATACAATCAGGTCTCTACCTGTGTACCCACATATCCCATACTTGGCATGTAATGAATAGATGATGACAATGAGAACATGCAAACCCATTTGCTTATTGATAAGGGCGTTTGGCAGGCAGAACTTGTCACGCGATTCCGACGCATTGCAATCACGGATGCGCTCTCGGCACGACGCACAAAATGTCGGAATAAGTCGCGCACTATCAAATGCTCCATTCCCTCCCCCAACAAGCGAATTTCCCACGACTCGCCATCATCATCATTGTTACCATCATGCGTCATTCGGAATGGATCTGCTAGCCGCGTGACAGAGACAAATTCAGTACAAGTTTCAGTTCCTACCTCGGGCATTTTCATACCGATGGACCGCTCTCCCACCTCTAACTTCGCTTGCTCGTAGGCGTTGCAAAATTACCAAAGTGTTTTCCAGCGCCCTGTTGTTAATCTCCACAATATTCATAGCACAACCTGTAGTTACACACTGTGTCTCATCGTCTGCTGATTTGAAGGAGCTCTAACACAAACGTAATACAGCGCCACGTCTATCAACCTGTTATTAAGTTCTAGATCTTATCACTTATCCCCTTCTGCTTTCCTTTCCGTTTATTTCACGGTGTCTTCCTTGAAGCGCGATAACAATCGCCGGATCGTCAACGACTTCGATTCCGTTGCGAATGCTACCAAACGCAAACTCAACCACGTGAAGGCGGCCAGGGGTACATCTGTAGTGCGGTTGTGTATAGCTTTGGGCTCGCAGATGTTCCTTCCTGGCCAGGAGGGCCAGAGGCAGGAGCAAGCGTGACCTTTTCGTGCGTTCTTAATTCTACCTTTAAACCCACTTTTACCTTCACTGTCCTCTGGTCACCAAATGTAATGCATTATTAATAAAGGAAGGGTCAGTTTTATGATACACTTAATTTCAGGGATCCCATCCGATAGCTTAAAGGTGTCTTTTGTATGTCTTGCAGCAGTCTACACACAGGGCCGTGCGGAAAACTGTGCGGAAGTAACCGTAACGAAGCGTGCAGTGTAAAGATGCATCGCGTGACATTACCCGGCGCATCGAGGCTGCCTGTGGAGAAAGAATACCTAATTGGAAGGCTTTACTTTCGATTAAAAAAGGCAAAAGTATTAAAGTTTTAAATTGGCTTAGAATACATTGCGAAGGAGAATGATACATTTAGCTTGTAGCTGATATTTACATGAGGTAATTTAGTAGTTGGATTCCCAGGTTGAACAAAGGCTTGTAACAGGTTGGACAGCAAACTGTTCTACCTTAGCATCAGAGGTGCTAATGCGTAGCATCTATCGTTTAAGGAAACCTCGGCCAAATGGCAAACCAAACGACAGACAATTCAGTTCACGGCCCAGACCCCGTTTTGCTGAGCTTCGTGTTTAAATGCATCGATCACTTATTAGGCGGGAACCAACGCGAGGCGATAATTTGCAGTGACTCTGGTTTCATTGCACGAACAATGTTGTTACTTTTTTCTTCGTTCCTGCCCTTGTGGCTGCCAATAAACTTCTGTTAGCACACCGTCATAGTTTTGAACGCATCGATAGTCAGGGTAATTAACCGCGGCATAGCGACGCGTCGAGGGTTTTACCGTAGCCGTTCGAATCAAGACGCTCGGCAAGAATCAATTGCAAGTATTGGTCAAGGCACGGTACAAAGTAGGCTTACAGTTTCAAAACTTCTTAAATCACGTCCATTTTGGCTGGTCACCGGCCATCTGTCACCATGGGCTGTGTGTATGCCCAATGGTTCTAGTGGATACTTCACTGGTACTCCAAACAAAAATCGAGAGATCTTCTTCACATTCCGTATGCCCTCTCATCGTTAGCTTCGATCGTGAGAACATTCGTGATCACAACAAGCCCAGCGCAACAACAAAAAATCACAAAACCGCCCGCCCGAACGACGAATTCTTCGCCGTGTTCTTGAGCTATGCAACGGATCTGAATGCCTCGTCAACTGGTGTTTGAAGTTGTTCCAACAAGCATTCTGTTTCGTTGACGATGTGCCACAAAATCAGGTGTCTTCAGGAGTGTTGCTTGACGCCATCTGTTGCTGTTTCCCCGACAATGAAATAATCCGGTCACACGGTGGCGTATTCGACGCGAGTGGTAACTAATCGCAAGAGGTTTGAAACACGAAGTAATACTTCTGGACTTCTGAAAACAATCCATTAAGAAGCAATTTTTTTATTAGTTTTATTAAAAATTGAACCATTAAACATTTCTTCGTTAAAAAAAGAGGTTCGTTTGAGTGAGATCATAAGAAGTTGTATAGTTTGAGGTCAATTTGCTGATTAAAAGCACGGACCAATCGCAATTTGATTCAAAACGAAAGCAGAAGTATACGTTTAAACATCTTTAAATGATACGTTTAAATAACCTTCCATGCATGCAAGGAAGCAGAATAAGAATTGAGATTTATGTGTATAGGCATAGGAAGACAACGACCAACGGACAAGAAGTCGGAGACGTCATATTGAGATGAGCTTGATTCGATTAGTGAAAAAAGAATATCGCACGACAGAGCACACTTTTTCTCGTTGCCAGAAACTGTAGCGCCGTAATGTTTTTGGAATTGATCTACAGCGCACCACTGCGTGATGAACCGGCCATATTACTAACGTTTGACAAATGACCTGAACAATGGACAACAATAACTCACTCCCCTGGGATATCAATTCGATTTTCGGACCTGATCGATTTGCTCTCGCTGTACGCCGGGCAATGAAGGCATGCCGTCCAGTGGTGTGTCTGCTCGCGGAACAATTCTCGCCCGGGTTTTTGGTAGAGCCATAGGTTTGGCTTCGATTAGATTAGATTTATTACCGATGGGAATAAACGTACAAAATCAAGATTAATATAAATAACTCCGTTACTTCGGAGAGATTGTATTCCCGACGCGTACACTGTTGTTGTTGTTTGTTGGCGCGGGATCAAAACCACTGACCGCTTCCTGAAGAATGTAGTTAAAGAAGCACGGTGGGATGGTGAATCGTAGTTACTTTAAATATTTATGACGGTTTTGATTAAAGACTCTCGTGAATCGATTACCAGTATGTCAATTAGTTGTCGTGTTCTTATACTGTCAGGCCGGGTTTTCCAGCACGGCGTCCGTGCCTGCCCGCTCATAAACCATAAAGTTCGAGCAATCAATAATGCTTACGAGCGGTCAATGTGAAGGGGCACATCAAACCATAGAGAAGCACCAGTTGAAAGCGGACACGGTGAAAATCGTCGAAGGAATCGTCGTTTGGTACGAGATCATCAGCGAAAAAATGAGAGTAGAGAATGACCGTTTTGCAAAATGACCGGTCCAAAACCACGGGGTCATTATCGGACGAGGCGAGTCCATTCGCACACCGCGCGGAAGGCCGCGATCAAACCGACCATCAAGGTGTTCTGAGAAGTGCGTTCTGGGATCGTTTGCCATTTTCTGCTAAATAACTTCAAAAATCATTAATTGAAAAGTGACCCACTTCCTGTCCCTGTTCGGCGGCCCGGCGGTCGCGACGACGTTTCCTGTCCCGTGTCTGGGTGCCTTATGGGATGATTTTTCTTAACGGCCCCGTCGTTTCGTCGTTTGGCCAGTGCGCGTAACTGCCGCTGGTGGTAGATATGCCGTACAGGCTGCATCCGGAGCAACTTTTCAACCTTTGATGGAAAGTAATTCATAATTCACCTTTTCCCGTTAGGATCATACAGTGCTCGGTGAGCATTACAAACAGCGCAGCGGAGCTCATCATTTCGTTTTGACTTTATTCTTTCCCTCTCTGTCGAACACGTTATTAGTTTTGTGGCCAAAACTCATTACCGATCATCGCTGGTAGTACACACCGCGCAAACACCAAAGTCCAGCGAAACCTTTTTATGGGAATGTGCTCCGTTTATTGTTAAACAGCTTCCACTCCAATTTCCAGTTTAGATCTGACTGGTATTTCTGTTCCTGGATGAATCATACCCACAGTATTAGGTGGGGGTATTTTAATAGTAAAAGCTGAAAATGACCACTTGTCCCAAGGTGCACGGTTGGCGGTTATTGATTCCAGCGACCTCGGACGATGTCTTGCACCCGTTCCTACCCTTGCTCAATTAAATCTTAGCGGAAGTCACACGAGACGGCATGCAGAACAGTAAAATGTCATCGTGGGAATGCCTTGGTCACAGTGTCCAAAAACGGCAGCTTAAATAAAATCAGAACCCCCGGACACAGGAACCGAAACGAAGGAACCCCCGAAAAATAAAAAAAAAGATGCGTCATTACAAGAACGTATTATTTGTCTAACGCCTGTGCCTAGCTGATGTTCGATGGCAGCAACCCTGTGGCCTTGAATACCCGAAACAACGGATGAGGGGCCCGATGATCATAACGACGACAACGATGATGAGGCTGCTAACGAGAACCGCTTGATATGAGATTACGAGCAACCACAAAGGTAATAACACACATGAGACATAATTACGCATTCATGAATGAAAGAAGTTCAAGTGGCTGTTCGTTACCTGAGGTTATGTGTCTCTCTCGCGTTTAAAAGATACCTTTGTGTCTATTTGTGCCCCGGGTACTACCGTGCCCGCGGCTGGCGACGGTTTTTAGCGTCGTCGATTTCGTCGTCAAAATTAGGCAAATTCCCACGCAGGAACGGGAAACACTGACGGATCGATACAAACTACGGCGTCCTCTGTGCAGCGAGCGAGTTAAGGGCAAATTGTATTAGACTAGCCTTTTTTTGGGATCAATCGATTGCGCTTATGATGATTTGCAGTTTCAACGGAAGCAGCCGGTCTTCTTCGACAATGAGACACTACTTATCGCTGCTGAGAGTTTGTATCCCGTGTTGTAATAATATTGCCTATGCATAAATCCATGCAAAGTTTGCTCTACTAGTAATACCCGGCAGAAGCAATTTGTCAACCGTGTGTTTTGCTGTCTGTTGCACGGTATAAACATTTTTTCGTGCAATAAAATTCGAATGTTATTCCACCAGCTAGGGCCAACACATTATCCCATGTTGACAGCGGTGTGATTCAGTCTCAGCTATTTTTACACGTTCCTTTATTACAAACGCTTCGCTCTCGTGCATTCTCTCGCAGCGCGCGCGCTCTCCCGCTCTCACTCTCGCGCTCTTCCGAGTGACGCGCAGACGCTTGATGTAGTACCGCGTACACGCTTGAAAACCGGTTGGTGAATGTGTGTGCAAGCAGGCAACGCTTCGACAGCTAGGCAGCGACATGCTTGCAACGGTACGTGTTACGAGAGTCCGCGAGAGTGCCCGTCCGAAGCAGATGAGCTCTTAGCGAGAGGGCTAGCATCTGCTCCAGTGGCGCAATTGGTTAGCGCACGGTACTTATAAGACAGTAATCGTTGTTGCTTGGCTATGAGCGATGCCGTGGTTGTGAGTTCGAGCCTCACCTGGAGCAGCGCGCTCGGGCGTCGCCTGCTCGCGGGAGACTTTTTTACTACTCGTTTTTCCATCATGTGCCATCAGCCTGCTACGCTGCAGAACCAACAGAACACTTGCATGAGCGAGTGTTCATGTACGCACAGAGGGAAAAAACAAACAATTTCGACTATGGTAGAACATTGTTCTACGCCGAATACAGCTAACCAATTGTACTGTTCTTAAATGTGTGATTTTATATAGCTTTACAACATCTTTATCTTCCCTCAAATAACTACAAAAATAGGGAGAAAAACAAACACTCTAATTCAGAAAATCTCACTTGCCAAGGTCGATGTCATCGACGCTTTCCTTGCGGGATGTGTCTCCCAAGCCCCATATTAACACCAAGAGGTCGATGACGGGTTCCGGGGGTTAATCGTTGCGTCCCGGGGTCGTTGGAGCAGAACACATGGGACCGAAATGGCGCTTGACGCTGACAATTGTTGGCATTGTATGTAAATGCGACGTCACCTGGTACGTCTTCACGGATCCACCATACAGCAACATTCGAGACAGTAGTGGCAGCGTTGAATTCATTTGTACCTTCCAACCGGAAAATCTCAAGACATTCTTCAACTGGCCAAGTCTGTGGTGGAGGAGGCAGAGCACCGTCAAGACACCGAACGACAAGAAGGAACTATTAAACAGTCCGCACAAAGGCCGCTGTGATTACCTATGGATGTCACGATAGTTGCGCGTCGTCGGAAGCCTTTCATTGGCGCACGCTGAATGGGATATGTCGGTGGTATTTGCCGGAAAGATTGGAAATTTTGTTACGCCTTTTTGGATAAAATGAAATGGATAGTAATCAATGCGTCTGTACGTAGGACGACGAACTGGATAGATTTCCACAATAGACACACAAATATTTCATCCAAACGAAAAATATCTCGCAAAAACCCTAACATTTTTTGTAGCTTCTTGAGATAACTGTCCATAATTCATCGATTATGTACAATAAAGGTGCAAACACATTTTTTTTTATAACACAATAAAAGAAAACGAGTTTTCAGACACAAAAAAAGAGTCGATATTGCGACATTATGCATGAAGAAAAAGGCTAACAAACTCTGGTAATAAGCGTCTACTGCACTATAAACCATTTTCACGACGCACAAAGGGCAAAGATGACGTAGTGTCAGTCGCAAAACAACACTCCCGCCACCTCACACTCAACTATCACGGTAAACGAACTGCATTTAATGCGTGCGTGAGTGTTGTATTATTATCGTCATCCAGCGAGCGGGCGAGCAGAGGATGATGGCAGCATTGGAATTTTTAGCTACTTTTTAACGCCTCATCATGTGTGTGTGCCACGGATTTTCCAACTCCCACAATTAGATACGTTGTGCAAGACGCACGCTTACCTCGGTGCAACGCTAAGCGTATCTGCGAACCATGATGCTGCGACTCTAATCGAAAGTGACTGCAATCAAAGGCCACCCTTTGGGGATGGGGGCGTTGCATGCCGATCAGTGGATGCGTTCAAATGTGTAGCAGTGTGTGATTGTTCTTTGATACTTTTGCTTATCTTCAGGCCGGGTTCAGTGTGGGAATGGCAGAAGAAGAGCCGGCACTACGCTACGTGTAAATGCTGCTCTTTTCCAAGGAAGGATGAAAGTGACGAGACTACGGGTTTTACGAGTTGAATGACTTGTTGCTGCTGCTGTTGCGATTGAAAGTTTGCAATTTCTTTCTCTATGAATCATCATCATAAGTTCAATATCCTCGTCTCTTTTTTTTTGTTGGTTGTTTGTATCATCAAAAAGCTTCACCCTTCCCTGTTGCCTAGTTCTGAACACATCACAAATGAATAGAAAATTTTGATCGGTTTTTCCGGCTCACGGGCGCCGTCAATGGGTAAAGGCAGCGTTGGCTGGATGGTTCAAAAATGCAATAGGTAGGAAATAAGCGGATATCTTCCGCTATCGGAACACTGTCTGGTCAGTGGTGTTCCCACAATTATAGTACTCACTTTACGACGTTAATCCGCCATCCCAGAACTCCTACACATCGCACTTCCAAAGGCTTACTCACAGGTGGAAACCAGTTGCGAAAAGTAAAACGAAGAAGAGAAAAAACAACAACAACCATCCAGCAACAGCAATTACCCGTAGGCGATCAGGGCCAATCGGTAATATCGCGAGATAAGTTGAATTTGATCAATTAAGAAATTTCCGCTCATCGACACACACACACACACACAGAGCTTCAGGTGATAGACTTCCGATTGAGCAGAAGATGGACCGTCCGGGCAACGAAATGCGGGTAATTTTTTTAATGAACATCACTTAACATTCACAGTTGTATTGCGGTTATTTGGACTATCATTGGAAAACAAGGATCGAGGACGTAGAATATTTCTACACAAGATGGTGGTTGAATATATAACACATAAATTATCTGATGTCTACAAGTTTCTTTTTAATTAATTTTGACCAACCATAATGTCCTCTTTAGAATGGCCTGTACTGTACCGTAAATTATAACTTGTTCTAAAAATCCCAGCGTTTGTACTAAAAACCTAATAATTACATCCTGATGGCAGGAAACAACATTTCTGTGCATCGTTACTGATCATGATGTCCTCTGGGGAATAATCATACTGAAATGGAAACTGCAACTTGTTCTAAAAATCTTACGTCAGTACTAAAAACCCAATAATTGGGGCTGTTGTTGCTGACCGGATGACATTGTAAGATCAGGAAAAAATATGTGCGAGAAGCATAACTTATATGTAGTACCCTCACAGTCACAGTCATGATCGCACAACACGGATGTAGGCTGTCTTCTTCGCCAGCTAGAAGCTACGCATGGCAATTTGGGAACAGTTTTGTGACTTTTTCAATGAATTATGCATAAGAAGATGACTGTGTTAATGCCTGGTGCTGTGTTATTATTGTTATTATTGTTCGCCCGTACCACACTTAATCCTCGCGGCGTATAGGCGAAAAAGTCACCAAACCAAAGGGATGTGACGAGCCGAGACATTCGAAGCGTGACACCATCGGGGTGCAGTCTTCCATAAAATGCCACCACCCATGCGGCCGCAACGGCAATGTAATGACAAACAGAGCAGGAATGCTTGCCGCGGCCATCACGGTGAGAAGTGTGCTACACCACGATGCGCAACGAACAGTCCAAACCAGCGTGTACTAATGCCGCGGTAGGCCAGCACCGAAAGGCAGCCATCACCCAGGTTCGACGCACTTCGGAGGTGCGATTCGCGACGATAACGCGATGAAGATTGGGCGATAAATTGGCGAATAATATCAGAAAGCCCCCTTCTTCTGTATCGTGCCGGGCTAGAGCTAACTGAAACAACAACAAAAAGTGAAAAAATAAAGCTAAAGTTGGCAGACCGCACCTGTAGGCAGCAGTACGGCGTGCGGGCAAGGGCTACGTGTGTCGACACTTTCCAAAACGGCAAATGTGTTTGATAAATTGCGAAGGTGCGCAAACGAGTGCATGAGTGAAAGAATTAACATCGGGTTTTACTTTTTTTTTTTAGTTTGCCGGTGCGGAGAAGAAACATGGGAACTAAACTGCAACGCAACCGAATACGTGGCCCGATGCACATTTTTATGCGCGTTGGACCAGGGCAGAGAAAACGATGTACCCGGGCGCGCGTCTTGCCGGGTTATGCCATCGTTGCTGCACCGTGTCGCGAAATCGTGGCGCTTTCATTGCGTCAACAGCAGAAGGGTATGCTTTTTCCTAACACAGGCAACATTTTCCCGCACTTGTCAATTGAACACCCGCGCGCATCGGCTTATGATATTAATTCATTTAATTCATCGCAGGTTTCGTTGCGTGGTGTTGGAAAATTTTGTTATAAAAAGGCAGCAAATGAGCTACGGAAGCTATGCACATTAACAATTCTTAACAAAAGTCGAAGGCGCCCGTTATTGTTGAGCTTTCGCCGAGTCCTAGTCCTGGATTGGATTGTTGTGATTGTTGCTTCTGTCGGTGACGTGCCAGCCCACCTTGTGACCATATGAAATAGCTCCGAATTCGTCTCATAAACAGTAGTCAGTTCGTTCGTGAAAATAGTTTGAAGTGAAATTGCATGCCCCGATGTGTAAAGGGTTTCGTGCAATTAGCCCGTCCCAGTGATTTGAGCCAGTGACGAATAACGATGACGCTCCATCTCTGACAAGACTCGCACCGAGGGGAGTACTCGCGTCCGCAGCGATATACAACCCGCCTGCCCGTTTCAGTCACGCGTATCACAAATTATATTGCTACACATTTTTTACCCACATTTTCTAGTCAATCATCGTCTGCACGTCACCACTTAATGCGCGATGGCGTCGCTGGCTTGCGCATGTGCATGGGCTGCTTACGCCTTTGAGCCGGCTGTACGATACGCCTTTGATGTTTCTTTAAGCTTTTGCTATTGTTTACTATATAGAGGGCTTCGACAGTTTGAATCATCGAGCCGTTAAGCCCATCCCCGGCATGGCTTTTCCCTCGGACAATACTTACACGGCACTGCTTTTGTTTTGTCGTATGCGTTGTAATGAGTGGCGTTTGAGAATTTGTTCGGTGGTCGCAGTTCGTCGACATGCGCTTTGTTTTTTTAGCGTCGTTAACTATTAGCAGGCTTCTTTGAAGAGATGATCAAATTAATCTGAAAATGAAGTTACCGAAGATGATTATATACATAATTGTCAATAATGCACATATTTTGGACAGTGGTTTGTTTGCATTAGCACAACATTAGAACATTTTGTTAGTTAAAATAACAAATGTGTGAAAATGTATGGCGAAGACGAGTGATTATGATACGATTCCCAACTCATGTGGATTCATTAAATCATGATTTCAACAATTCCTTACGGAAGATTCATATAAAGAATTTTTCAAAATAGACTAATTAAGCTAAGCGCTGAAGCAAACATTTTTTTACCTTTTTAGTCTTTTATGAGTTTCTTGTATACATGCTTTGAAATGTCGCCAGTGGAATTCAACCCAACGATGGCAGACTTCGATGTGAGTCTCTGGCTACAACACCAAACATGCCAAAGTAAAAAACATGACTTAGAGGCAAACTTTAACGATACAACTTTATTACGATATGTGAGTTGTTAAAGATTATCATTCCTGTACCAAAAACTGTCAAATCTCAGATGTTGAAGAATACAAACATGCCAACACTTTCTTTTCTGAACACTACCACGATAATAAAAGAATAAAGAAGAAGTCAAACCTCACGTAATCATATGTAAATAAAACAGAATTCTTTTTTTTAATATAACAATTCTAAAACGTACGATTAATAACTCATTAGCTTTGTAAAAATAAAAAAAAAACACATGAAAAAAACAAAAGCTATTTCCATGAGCTTCCTCATCAAAATTGACCTAGTTGTTTATTTTTTTGCTCCCTTCCAAACATGATTGTTGTTACGCGAGCTGCGGTTGGGAAAACGAAAGGAAAAAAAAGGAAAACAACGTAAACAGGAGCTCCGGAACTAGCCCGGAAGCCCAAAATAAATAACAATAATAAAAATACAATCGCACACGTGCCAATGATTTCGAATAGCGCGTATCGTTTGCACGTTTGACGTTTTGTTGTATTCCGTCCGTAGGGGGTGTGAGTGAAAATGTGTCTCTAATGGATGTCCTGCGTATGCGTCCCACTCGCAAAACCCGCATAAGAACAGATCTGGCAACACCAGTTCAACCCTTGGTGGTGGGGAAATTAAAAAAATTGTAAGAGTTTCCCGACTTCCCCGAGGATATGATAGCTTGATCGTTACGCTTCATTTTCCAGGTCCTTTTCATACGGCGGGAATGATTTGTGTTTCATTCGTTCTTGTTATGTTTTTTTTTATCTTTTTCGTTCTTTGCACACTTTTTTTGGTCTCTTTCTCTCTTTCTCTTTCTCTCTCTCTCTCTCTCTCTCTCTGTCCCTTGCTCGTCATGCAATCGCACCATTGACCGCGCGTACGTTCTCATTTGCTACAGGTTTCTTTTTTACGTGATGTGTGTATTTTTCATCTGATATGTGTGTTTTGCTCCGTAACATGTGGGATTCATGTTTTTGCACCGGTACCTTTTGCAATGAAAATTTGATTAAACAAGTCACTTGCAGCACCGACATGTAAAAGGCTACAAATGACGGTTGTACAGAATCCTCCGAACTGATGGTTTGATGATGAGGTATTTTATGCGGATTATAGTTCGGTTATAAATTTGATTTTCTTTTTGTTGTGTTGCGAGAAACAAACCGTCGTTTATTAAGCGGGAAATCAACATTTCCGAGGTTGATTATAAACGTGCCAGAAAAATGAATTCAATCATATACCGAACGGATGTTCCGATCGTAGTTTAGTTGTTTTTATTGCAACAAAGATGTAAAAAAACGAAGAGAATACATATAATTATGATGTTTCTATTCCCGGGCTACATGGAGCGCTATGGAAATGTTATCAGATCAAGAACATGGCATTTGAGGACACTTTCAGTAGTCAGTGTTGCAGTGTCTACGCACCAAACCAGTTTCTTATTGCAAGCGATCCGACTTCTATCGCTTCTGGTATTTGGTGCAGCTGGTACATTCGTACAGCCCGTTCTACTGCAATCGCATTTATCGGCAAGCAGGTTGAAGCATATCGCACCGAGCGAATGATTTTCTACCACATTTAACTGAAACTGAGCATGTTCCTTAGGGCATGCCCACAACATGCCACTATAACAAGGTGCACCGGATAGGCGTTTCAATTTTCCAGCCCTTACAGGTGAAGGAACATGAAGGAACAAAAAAAAAACACTAAAGGGCTGTCGATGCCACCGCCAGGCCGGAACGAACGATCGTCAATTATCGCGCAATGCTTGTAACTGAAAGATCTTCTTCCTACTGCCACGTACGCTCCACACGTGGAGAGAAAAGAATTTTCTGGTGTGATCTACCATATCGGGTGGCTTTGCCGGGAAAAAGGAAATCGCGACATGGAAGCATGGACCCATCATCATGCGCTTAAGCGTTTCACGCTCGTTCGTGTCGCGTTCAACTGTGAAGAAAACGGGAACCGTTGGACGAAACATGTATGAAATGCAAGATATCTTGTTGTGGAACGGACAGCCGCAAAAGAAAGGGGGTAAAACCAATGATAGTAAAGAAGTTATCCATATGAAGTAGACCTGGTTTTTAATGACTAGCCACATGAGTCCACAAAGTGCATTTTCTTGAGTGCATTGATGACCATTACCCGGGCTGCTACCCGCGCTGCCCGCAACAAATCGAGATCCGCGTCTGTGTGATGTGGCCTTTTTGGTTCCACTTCTGATGCGGTTGCATTCATGCATCGCACTGGAATGGAGCGTAGAAAACATGCTCAAACTGTTCTAGGTAAATGTTTGGATATTCATCACTGTACTGTTGGTAGAGTAATACTTATTAATTTAAACAAAGCCAAACTTAACAACCAATAACTTATTATGAGTTTTATCGTAATAATGCTCTATTTGTAAGGCCCTGTGTTGTTAGCTGCTCATATCAGACCGTATGAGAGATAAATAACACCGATAGAATCGATTACAAAACACGAAACATTAACGACCCACGTCCAGGATTTGATCACTCTGGTGAAATTAAATAATAGCTGAATTTTAACATTTTAACATTAACAAACCGAAACTTCTGGGAAATTATTGACATTAAACACACACGCCAGGAAAAGAGCCTCAAATGGTAGGAAGAAAACGGATCGGTATTCGCAAGTCCTTCGGTGGGTTGATGCGTGGTACTGTGACGCACCCGAGACATTCTCACCGTGGTGTCTTGTGTGCACGGCGCGATAGTCAAGAACGTAACAATCATCGCAGGTAAATATTTCGGGTAAAATAAACATACTTTAAAAATAGCGCTCGTCCCGCTATTCCCGAGAGAATGTTTAAAACAGATCAGACGATGCGCGCCGGTTTTTAGATGCTTCGACGCAACCCGCACAAAACATCATCCCCCAAAATCACCGCAAAAGCATTAGGTAATGAGCGAAGTAAAACTCAACGCGATCTCTATCACACAAAGTCCAGTGTGTGTCTACCTTTCTGGCTGTGGTCTTTTCCATCACCTACGAGCATCTGCGGAGTGGCATGTAAGCAAGGCGCGTACGTAACGTGTACCCTGCGCCCTCTGTCCACACCCCACACCAGAACCCTTTATTACACGTGCGAGACAGCTCCCCAATTTCGATCTATCCATATGCGATGGTGCTTTAATTTAATGTACCTCCAACATGTTCCTTCTAGCGTGAGATCTCTCCAAGCGCACGGCAGACTGCGAGTGTATGTGTGGCGCGATGTGTGCTGGTGTGCGTCATCCAATCGAAAAACGAGAAAATATTGTTTTCAATTACACATCATTAAGCTGACGTTTAACGATCCTTTCATCTTGTGATCCAGAAATGTTTCGATTAGAATGCTGAAAGGTACAAAACAGCATAGCCGATCTGTCGTTACATCTACGCCACTCGTCAAGGCACTGCCTCGCGCATCGTTGTTTATTCCGCCAAATGTGTGCTTGTGTGGTTGCGTCGATCTGTTAACAGTTAAACTTCTTACTGAACAAAATCGACCAGTCCGGTTGGGCAGCTTGATTTGTTTCATTGCGTTTGTTTGAGTTCTAGCTCTCGGACAGATGAATATATGAATTGTGCTGCAAGTTGAAAGAAATATGGAGAGTAACAGCGATGTCTTGTACCGGACAGACCAGACGAGGCTAACATTCGTTATGCTTTCACCTGATGACAATTGACATGCCGGTGGTTCATTGTTCCTAAGCAAACCTGCACTGCTCCCTTCCGGCATCATAAATATTGAAAACCAACTAAAAACGTTACGAGAAAGCCACTGCTACTGCTGCTGCTGCATCGCACCAGCGAACTGCACCTAGAAGCACCGTGGTGATGATCTCTATGGTTGAGCTAGTAGCATCGGCCAAGTACAGAACCAAGACGAAAGGAAAGTGGATCCCGATGACGTTTTGCGTTGTCGGAGAAGGCACCTGGCAAGTGACCACGCACACAGGTGCATGAGACGAGACCGTGACACGCTCGAGTCGTCACCGAAAACATGAAACACCGTCTTCTTGGGGTGCGGGGAAAGAAGTAAACCACCCTTAAACCACTCCGGCAAACGGTTTCGCCCTAAAGCCTTGAAAGCCTTCAGGTCTACAATCAAACATATCAACATGAACGCGTACGCGGGAATCGAGTAATGAGCGGCATTATGAGCGTCACTGAGTCCGCACATAACTAATGAGCTGATTAAATGCGAACACTTTAGAGAAATCGTCAACGGCCGATGGGTTATTCACCGTCCCGGGTCGACAGGAGACAGTAGACAGAAATTGAGGAAGAGTTCCTTCCACGCGACTGTCCACCGCTTCAACGTTGCCGTAATGTAGTATTACTTTTAATCGTTGACATTGCTGGGGTTCTAGCACCAACCACACACCGAAGGTTTGGTGAATGAACATTTTATTTATTCACAGATGCGATTGTCCGATGATGTATTGCATTAGCAGTGAAAAGCTGGTGCAGTTATCAACCCACAAAATCTGCACCTCCCCTGCGTAGACTTTTCTCCACCACCCTCCGAACCACGCGCCCACAATCGCTCGCTCGCTCTCTCTCTCAATGACCCATCACTTAATTTGAAATACGCGTTCAATGAGCAGCCCGCCAAGATACAGTGCCTGCCATCTTGGAATTGTCCCACCCGTCCAGCGCGCGTAAGCCATTCTAAAATTGCGTGAAATTATCTATGCAAATCATATACGCGCATCCACAGTTGGGCACTGCGACTATGATTTGAAGCGTACCGCCAACCAGCCAGCAGAGCTTTAGCTGCAGCAGCTGCCGCTTAATAACGTTCACTTGTTGCGTTTCGCTCGACGCTCTCCGTCTCGTGACGCTCGTTTGGTTTTGCGTTCGACACGTCTTTTTCTCTGATTGTGATTATGATGGCGATGATGCGTCTCCGACATTGTCAGGCATTCGCCCAGCCAGGCGCAATGCACGCATCATGCACGTTTTAATGCACTTCTGCACTTGCTATTTGCCTTTTTTTTGTTTTGTTTTGCCGTGTTGCTTTCTTGTTTCACTATCCGCACACACCGCCACAGTGTTATCGTTCGCCTGTGTTTCTTTCGCTTCTTTCGCTGCCGTTTACGCTATCGCATATTGTGTGCAACTGCATTAGCGCACATAATGTCGACTAGCATTGGTTTACTTAAATTGTATGTTTTTTATTGGTGCGCTTCACGTACAGACCCCGTACACTGAGCATTTGATGTGTGATGTTCATGCTGCTTGAACCCCAGGAGTAGATTTGCGCCTCCCCTTATCCACGGCTCGGTTTCTGTCTCGTAGTCTGACTTTTAAAATTAAATAAACACAATAAATAAAGCTGCGAAAGCGTATCTTTGTCAACTCTCTAAATTTTAATCAATCAAAAGTGCCGTGGAGTAGTGCTAAGACTTCTTGCACCTTTGTGTATAGTAATAAATCATCATAGAAAATATGGCGCACCCAATTCCAACCATATTTTCAAAGGCGCAAAGCGTAAGAGCAAAAGTAGCTTTACCGAAACGAGAACGAGAACTTTATTTCCCCATTTCCAGCACGGTGAGAAGTTCGTCCTCCTTAATGTTTGTCTTAACCTTTCCGGTGTCGTCGTCGTCGTCGTCGTCATCAAGATATTTATACGTGACAGCCCTGACCGGATAGTAGGGTGCACCGACCGACAATAGGGAATATATTTATTCGTTATCATAAAATTTATTAAGCCAATTTTGTCTCTTCGGGTCCCTTGTTTCCCCGTGTTAGCAGGAGGCGGATAAAGAATGAGCGATCCGTTCACGGCTTTTCCACCACTGTCGTCGTTGTTACCGTCGGCGGGACACACCGTGACGGAAGTTTGCCGTGGAAACGGAACAGGCAAACCAGTGGCTTGCGGCGGGTTGTCTCGCGTAACGCGTTCTCCGGTTCGACACAATCAAGTCTTTCGTTTCTAGACCATTTACACTTCATGAATATTTATTCATCCGGTCTGGGAGGTTCACGTGCAAAGACACCTTTTGCTCAAATACCCACGACGTCCCGCAAAACGATCGGAGTTTATGAAAATAAAAGGCAAAGAGAAAAAGTAAATAGTAGCGATGCTCATGGATTGTCAACTTTAACGTATCTTACACATGTAGATGGATAATGACCATTAATGGAAAACCATCCCTGGTGTGTCCGTGTAAAGTGTATGTGTGGATTATTCCGTTTTCCACATTTTCATTCTCACAAAAGTTTAAACTTTTCTTAACTGCTTGATTGGTTGCCGAAACGTGTTATATGATGCAATTGCTGTTGTCTACTGATCAATTACTACCGTTAGTGAAACCAACAACACAATTAAACATTTCAATCACCTCAATAATCTTGACCTTTATCAATCCTGGCCTGCCTCAACAGACTTTTTATCACGTTAGATAATGACCATCCATTGTCTGATAGTCAGGCCGACATATCATGTCCATGACTCTACGTGGATAACGTGAATTTCAACCTCGTCGAGCATTTTGCTTCTCAGACTTGCTTACCCACTCATGTTTCTTTTGAAATTTCGACAAAGATTACAACCAGAAGTTTAAAACCAAATCAACCAAAAAACATTATGTAATAAGAGTTTACACACTGCTGTAGTTTGACGACAAAGATGAGACCGCGGTCAAGGAAAATCTATTCCAGAAAGATAGCAAAAAAAAACAAGCGTGTCTACTATCTCGCCCATGATGAGCAATGGAACAATAATCATCCACCGTAAATTGTTCGGGACACACATATCGTTTGACCAAGAAGTGGCCTTCGTACGAAAAAAAAACCCCTCTCCCTATTTAATTACCGTGTGTAAATGCGTAATCGGCACACATGCATGCAGCTGCTGTATGTATCGGGTGGTGATCAATGGTGGTATTTTTGGTAGAACAGTGGAAAAAAGAGAACAAGCGCGATGCAACGCACGTGTTCGGTCATGTTACGTTTGTGCGTTACTGCGTAGAACTCGTGCCAGCGACGCAAGCAATAACAATGTACTAATATGCATTCGTTGTAAAAATTTTTTTGTACAGACGCCGTACGAGGGGAGGAGGAGACCAGAGAAGAACGCTTTTGAACATGTTTCAATAACAAACGCTGGCTGGACCGATTGCATTCTTGGATACGCACAATGCATCATCCTTGATAACAAAGGCTACACGAAGTGAAGTATAACGATCAGTTTGCAAACGGTGCCATGATATAAGGTCGTTGGCCAGAGCTCGTTGGACTTTTTCTACTGGCCGGTACATTTTTATCATGCGCTAGTCTAGAATTGAGGCGAAACGATTATGACATAGCTCAAGAAATTGCTGAACGTGGATGTAAAAAAGTCAGTAAGGAAAAAAGGCCAAGCGTCTACCCATGCGCATCGATTTTTCTGCAACTCGTCTTTCTTAATGCATTCTTTGCACTAGCGTTGTACAATACGGCACGATAGCTACGGCTGGTGGCACTATGCTAAGAAAGGAATATGAGTTCTTTAGCATTACTTTAGTTAGAAACCAACGTACTTGTATCATCAAGCTAGTAATTAAAGTAATATTCAGGCAAAGAACTACCAGAGAAATACTGGATATCTCACTACAAACTTAAAAATACCTAAACTTGCTTATGAAGAATGATCTCAGTTCGAGTTAGAACTAAGTTCCAGGTCCAGTAAAATAAACTGTTGGAACTTCAACTTCAAAAACTACAATTCCATCGTCAATAATCGCAGGGCGATCACAACTGAGTCCAATGAAATATATACTTCAACTTTGCAAGCTGCAATCAACCGCAAAAGCTGTCTTTGGCTGCGACAGTAACTCCCATATGAAGAGTGTCATTAAAGAAAACATGCAAGTGACAGGTAATGTTATACCATTTGCTGTTGCTCGTCTGTTTTATTGCTTATGAAGTGTCACAGAACATGTACAACACGGTGGCCGTAATCGATCGGGCGAACTTCAACGATCCAGTCTAGTCGATGCCCACAAGACCCCAAAGCTCCGACCCCGCCAGGAGGTTTGGACTTTACTTTCAATAGAACACGTTAGATGGGAACACCGAAATGGAATCGTTTAGCTCACAATGCTCACAGACCGAATGGCAGAACAAGAGCATGTTTAAATTCTTTATTATCACTTTCTGCTCCGGAATGGTTCTTTCCATTGCACCTCAATTTAAGTTACCTGGCAAAATGAGTGATTTATGCGGTTTTCCGCGAAACATCCTACGCTGGATGCTAGTCCAAATGTTGGGAACCCGCGTTCGGTTCGAAGCTAGTTTTTAAAGCGCAGTAAAACACCCCAGTTCGTAACCCCCTCGTGAGTTCGGTTCGTGCGAAATGTCCCTGAAACCTCCGTTTCACTCCCCCCCCCCCCCCCCCCCCCCCCCCCCGTTCGCGTCCAACACTGCGCGCTACACGCGAAAACAAGAACATGATCGTAAAACAAATCTCTCTCTTTCGTTGTTCTGCCGACAAAAAAAACGGCACCACACGCTGGGAAGCGAGGATCAAACGGAACAACCGTCACAAGCGACGAAACCGACAGCGTCATAAAATCCTTTCCTAAGGTCCGGATCCTTTTCCCATCCAGCCACGGATGCATTAAAGCAATCGCCCGGGGAAATCCTTACCCACCGGACTGGTGACCGTGGTTCGGCTAAGGCAGAGATGGAAAAGCGATTAAGCACCACCGAACTCTGGCGGTCTGGTCAAATCCATTTCGCAAGAGCACCGGACTTAGCCCAACCTCATGACAGGCATGAGACGACCCCATCGTTCACGGTCGAGTGTGCCCCCGGGACAGAGAACCATTGAAACTGAAAAGAATTCGTATGGCCGTCGCTCATCCGTCTGCTCACTTTCGTTCGCCATGGTGCGGGATCCCGCCTGCGATCTGGCGATCCGCGCTGAGAGTGATGATCGAAAATTTATGTCTCCCTTCTTCGCAAACTTCTTCGAATATGTCGCGGGCGAGTCGCAAAAATCGTCAGATGACCGATGACCATGACACATCCTCGCGGGGTTCGTGTTATTTTGTTCTACCCAGTCCGCCATCACGCCGTGTCCGGTCGCCTCATGTACGAAACGGGCGGTGGTGGAGGGGGGGGGGGGGGCTTCTCATTTGCAACGCATCGTGACAGATCGCTCGATTGAACTCGCCTGCGTCCCGAATACCACCGCGGACTATGTGTGTGTGCGTGCGGAGCGAGAATGCGGAGAGATTTATTGGTATATAATTAAGATGATTGATAAAAAGGTGAAAATATTTATGGCACGGTCCGGGCATCGGCCAGTCCGGATCGACTAATGACTGCGCGCGCGGAATCGAAACGCACCATCTTTGCCTTGTGTACCATAGTGCGTGGTGTGTGTTGTTTTTTTTCACGCTGGTCCATTTCGGTGGGGGTGTACACTGAGACACATGGAATGGAAAGAAGAAGAAAAAACGCATTCCATGGCCTTGGCTACACATTGCTATCGATCAATAATAAAAACCCTTCCTTGGTCACACTGAAATTTGTTCACAAATACAATTATTTGTTCACGCTTGCAGTAACGCGCCGCGCAATGGTTCTGTTTCAATCTCAGCATCGTCGCCCATCCGTCCCCCATCAGACGTACAGAAATGACATAAATAATGTCTTCGAAGTCTTTCCAACCTGCCATCGTCTAAATCGAACATGGCCTGAAGTTTGAATGAGCGTTGCGTGACAAATGGCGCACCAATCGTGGTGGCTTGTCTTGTCCATTGCGTGCCTTCCAATTCGGCTCGCATGTCAAGGTGCTCACGCTAGGCGTTAGTCTCCGACAGTTTTACACTAGACACTCTGAAGGCTCGCTGGAACATTATTATCTTATTTAATTGTATTTTACCACTTTTCAATCAATCGATTTACGCTGCTTTTCTAGTAAAACAGCTTTCACAATTTAACAATTATTATTTCTTTGCAACTAAAACCTACTTAAATTAAAATTCTTATTTCATTATCCAGAAAGATGAACAATAAAATGGGTGTATATCACAAGATCATCCAGGCTTAATATGGCACTTCATACTTTTTATTATTTATTAAGGTTCAGAATGTTGTACCAAAGATTCTGACAATGAAAACGAATGCATAAAAAGCGAAAAAACATTTAAAAACATGAATATATACCTTCATTCTCGTCCGATTCCAACAATCGAGTCTCTATTGCACCCTTGTTCTGGGTAAACTCATGCAACAATTTATCAACTACGCCCCGGGACTGGCAGCCATCATTCAAACCATCGAAGCCTAGTTTTAGACATTTTCAATTATGTCCCAATGCACCGGGTTGGTTTCGTCGATTGTCATTCCTCCTGCGTCGATTGGCTGTTTCAGCCATGAAAACGTGTGACAAAAATCGTCCCATCGTTGTGCCGTGATTCCGTGCGACAGCCCGTTAACAATGCGAGTCCCCTCTTGCGTGAAGTAGGCTGGTAAAATAATGACTCAGCCCGGAGTGAGCTGCCGATGTGCATCGGTGGGTTTTTGGAAGGCCCCGAGGATTGGTTCCCTGGTGGAACGGATTGTGTTTCAGCAAGCCCAACCCAGGTCGGTTGTCTATTTTGGCGTGATTGTAAACTGCTACCGGTGTGTCTGTGTGTGAGAGGAGTCCTGTCCTGTGCAATACGCAACCCCTCCGGCATCTAAATCCGGGCTCTCCGGCACAATGCGCCTCCGAGCGATAGCTTGGTTGATGTTGGCAAGGAATCGACCAGTTGCGTACAATGCAATACCCGGTCGTCCTTACGTGTGTGTGTGTGTGCCTCGACAAAACCGATTGACAAACCGCCGGGAAGGTCTAGGTAACAACATCTAAGCTAATCCCCTGCGATAGATTCATGCCCGTAACTAGAGGATGGTAACAGCAAAAACCTATCCCTGGACCCCTGTCCGGACGAGCATAATGATGAAACATAAAATAATCATGTGCTTACCGCCTCCTCAAACCATCTTTTACGCCCCATTCTGCAGCTTGCCGAAGAAAACAAAACTATTTTCAAACGATTCTAGCCGGCATACGGCACGGCACACGGCAGGAGGGTGGGAAAGGGCGGTGGAAGGATATCGACACTCATCTCTCGACAACGGTAGCACTTCAATTTTCTAAAATATTATCGAACCGTGAACTAATAGAAATATTTTCAGCATCTCCAACACGATCGTGCCATCCTTTGCGCTCACGCGATACCGAATGATTGATGCAACCGTCGCTCGTAACACGCCGTACGCACACACACACACACCCGGGCGCTACGCAAAGGATGAGTTGGGACGCAAAGGATCAACCGGTACCGGGGAGGCGACTGCAGGGATTATTAGCATTTTTGTGCTACCTTTTCGTTTTGGCCTCCTCACAAATGACGTTACCGTTCTTTCGCAATCGGCTCTGCCATTCCCTGTAGTGTCGCTCGCCTATCCTGGCACCATATTACGGCAAATGAAGGGTCCATTTTGTATTTTCCCATTGTTGTGCATCGAGCTGGAGAAATATTCTGACCAGGGTGATTATTAAAAACTTACGTACGATATTTCACCAGCTTCAATCAGCCGGCTTCAACCAAACTTTACAATATATTCGGCCTGTTGTGGATTTTTGTGGAGATTTTAATTGAAACAACCAAACAAAATGTTACTTTAAGCACTGTAAGTTTGTGTATGACCGCTAAAGTCGTAGGTTTTAAATCGAGAATTTTTCTTCCAATGCATACTCGAATTGTTCAGTGGACGTCAAGCATACATTTTTGGTAACGTTTTGTATTTTCCTAACTTCTTCTCCTAGTCCAGTCGTTGTTGTGACTAATGAAGGATCGCGGTGGAGAAGTCAGCTCAGCAGGAACAACCCAAACTATGCAACGACTTAAATTATGAAATTATCAAACCACCGTATCATACGAAATACGTAGGAAGCGGCGTAGGACAACGAAAGTATACAGACACAATATTTCATGATAATGTTCCTGCTGCTGGTATTCAATCTTTGCCGAAGAGTACAAAATATGCTTCATCATGAATATTGTTTGCAGCTGGCTCGATTGGGGCGGGATATTCCTGGGCTTGTTTCGTTCGCGCTCTCTATCCCTCATCCCAATCGTATTTCTGCTGTACATTGGACAAGAAAGGTGTTAGGATAGTGGTATGTCGGTAGTGGCGCATCCAAACCGAATGTCATAATTATCGATGGATTGATCTTTTCGGACGGAAATTATTTTCCAAAACATCGCTCTGGGTCCTTCGGTGGTAGTTATGGGTTTGCATCAAGGGAAAAAAACAGATGGTCATATGTTCGTGCCACAGCGTATCGACCACATTTACCTACAAATCATATTACCATTATGATAGATTAGCACAATCGTTTATGCTAGGGAACATTTGGAGCTAAGAAGCCATATTAACTTCAACATTTCTTAACAGAGATATCGTCTAACTGACTGATGGGAAACAGGATATGGGAATACATGTACAATGTCAATAAAAGTACAATATGAAACAAAACTAAACTGCTTAAGTGTTAACCATTGTTCCAACGATTATTATGAAATTCTACGAATGTTGTTTTCCCGATTTTCAAGATCACCATTAAATGTTTTCCCAACGTTGCCGGATACGCAATTCTTCATCAATGTTTAGTTTACAGCATAACACAGCAAAGATTGTTTATTGTTTGCCTTAGGAGCTACTTCAGAAATCACCAACAAAAAAAACTTTCTCAGATCTTGAAACAAGCGGTTCTATCATGGACATCCTCGAATCCTCTCCAAACCTCCGTAACTCCGCCTTTTACCTCATGTAATTGTCATTGTTCACGCAACACAATTGTCCTTGCTCCAGGTTGCCCGGAGGTGTTCTACCCAGTCACGCATCCTCTCTATCGACAAGGTACGAAAGATGCGGAACAACCGTACTCCACAATAGGTATGATGCATCAAATCAAGCGAAAAAAATTGGGCCTCGGATTATGTCAAAGAGGATGCAAAAAAAACCGACTTGTTCAGGTATGGGCACGAAACTCAATCCTGCTTTCTTCGGAGGTCCCTATAGATAGCTCAACCATACAGATTATGAAATCCGAGCTTCCAACAATACAACACACAAAAAAAAAAAACGTTCATGTCATCTTTTACCCATTTGGCCCAGTTCACTTTTCGTGATGTCTTTCAACCATTTTGCTAGGATGGTAGTCCTCCCTCGTAGATAGAATTAAGCCATCGATGCCGTGATGATTTTCTGTGCCAGATGGTGTGACAATGCAACATCATGGTGTATTTTTCCCACTGCAGTTCCCCGTCAATGTGCCTCCTTCAATCCCACGGAGATTGGCAAAATGTCTAATACAAACGAGAAGCTACAGTATGGTCAACAAAACGAAAACAAAAATCATATATCTCAACAAAATGGCCACTAAAACCAATTGCCAAGCGTAGAACTGTCGCTCGTATTCGCCATGATTTAATCCTTTCTTCCAAAAAACCGAATTGAATCAGTAGTCAAGCAGCGTAATAACAACCCAAACCGATCCCGAGTACGCAATTACCCCCTCAATGATGTGATTCCGCTTGAAGCGAAGCGGTAAACGTCGTTCTCCCTGCCTTCAACTGTCCTTACCGATGAACTTATGAAAATATACCGCATGCCGGATATGGGTGCACAATCTAAAATGTTCAAGAGGGTAATTTAAATAACAAAAGTTAGCAAACAACAACGACGGCCGAAAAAAAACTCCGAGCATTACTTGTCTCGTACGGGGTGAAAAATGGATTTTCGTGCACCCAACTTTGAAGGGTTGACATCAGTGTATAACAAAGCAGTGGCTGAGGGACGCAAACTCTACGGAAGCCTTTTTGGTGTGGAAAATAAAGCACAGACTCAAATGTCAAGCTAGGATCAGCCATTTTACATTTGAGATCAACCGGGAAGAGTTTAGCAAAGTTACGATTCAGGATAAAGAATTGCAAATTATTGACAACATATTCTTGTATGTTCCACAAAATGCGGGATACGTCGTTTTTATCGCCGAACGATGTTACCTTATGGGTGTTGAAAACAAAGAACGAAGGGAAATAAACGAGAGTTTTGCTTTGAAAAATGACCCCCGGATAGTTTGGTTTCTAAGCAAAAGGCATAAACGAAAACGATAAAATATTGATAGTAATTAAACCAACCGCAACACCGCGCGACCAAACGGGACCAACCGTGTCTGACGCGAGAGCGTGCTCTGAACATGATAAAGGTGCGCTATACAGGCAGGAGATCAAGCAGAGACACTTCTAGCAGACCAGGACGAGAGTCGGACACAGAAGAAAGAAAAAAAAAAAGTATAACGCGATAACGTGAACCGGAAATCATCCATGCGGTCAGAACAAAAAGCGAGGACGACGACATTCTGTGGGCGTTTCTTAATTTATTTTTATACTCACATTCGAAATTCACAAGGGCTGCCGGTGGGCAACCCAAACAAAATGGCAAAACAGAATTCCACATTTCTTCCAAACGCCTGGACAAAATCCAGACCGTTGAAGAAACCGCGGCAAAGCGCCCGGCCCCGTACGAAATCTTGTGAGAACCAAGCAAATGAGTTTCAATAAAAGAATTTCGAGAGGGAAGGAAGTTGATTTACCCAACAAACCATCAACCATTCAGCACCATATCCCATTATAAATGCTGCTATGAGATTGTCAAGAGGATGCTTGTTTTGTTTTGAGGCCGTTTTTTTATTATTGTTATTCGCAGATGGAATTATAAATTGGGAATATTTCTAATGATATTTCACGGCGCGTTCGAGGCTGCGTTTTTCTGTAAACCAGTGGAAGGATAGCAACTCGTTAATAAGCTTGTGCACGACGATTCCATCGTTCTATGGGGCACCTTCAGCACTTCAGCTGAAAAGCCAAAACCAATTTGCCATCGCACTGCAATGGAGAGCAATCGAGAGGAATAACTTTATCGAGTACACGCGGTCAACCGTCCAGCTGCAGAGGGTGCTTGTGTAATTTGTATGATTTTCACAGTAATGAGGCAAACATAGTACAGCACATTTCGTCGACGATTGGTTTGTTAATTAAAATGCGACTTTTCGTTTAATTATTGGCGGCAACTGCAACAGAAAACGTTCAAATTTACCTTACCTCACCAAACCAAAGCCTACGAAAAAATGGGATGTATCGAATTCCAAAATTAAAAATTGGCCCATATTGGCCGGCTCCTCGAAGAATTCAAACAAAATTTCCAGCAGCAGACGAAATTGGAAACCTAAAATGCTCAACGTAGAAGTACGGCTGTCCATCGTACCATTTTATCTAGCATTGCTCCGAAATTCTGCACCATGCACCACCGCATTGGCTTGAGAAATCACATCCGGGGCCACATGGTTGGGTGGTTTTTTCCGACTATCGTCACCTAGAAGTGCTCATCACAAGCTAAATGACGCCAGTCAAGGAACCACAACGACGAACCCAGCCACATACTGCGGATAGGTATCGTTAGAAAGCGAATCACCCTTTTTCTAAAACTCATCGTCACGGCTTGACCACTCGTTGACGTCCACCCAAAGACAACGCGTCCCGGTGGCCGGGCATCTTCGGTTACGGATGGAACTGTACAATCTGAAACCGCGTACGTACGTACACAGCAAACCGCGCAATTGTACTCGTATTGTCTTATTTCCAGCCGAGTGCTTTTGTTTTCCTTTGGCCACCTCCGCACGAGTCAGGCCCGGCTGGAGGATTCATTTTCTAGTCTAACTCGCCGGTGGCGCTTGGTGGTTACACGGCACACCACAGTCGGGAGGGCGACATTGATGGAAAAGTGGAGCCACTTGACTTTTGCTTTTGTTTTTGCGTCTCTTTTTTTGTTTTGTCCGAGAAAACAACACAATGCCACACAAAATGCCGAGTGATAAAGCTGGGTTTTAATTACCAAAGACCGGTGTCTTTACGACTGTCCACAATCTACTCGCCATTGATGCTACTTGGCTTCGGCTGCCTCACATGGGACCGAAATAGCTTCAAATTTTATGTGTTGAAAAAGCCCTTTTTGAAAGTACCGTCGTTTCGATTCATATCGCTTATTTTGGATCTCTTTTGCTTTTGAATGGGGAGACCCCACCCGGTGGATGTGTCGGGGCTTTGGAGTGGAGCAAAGCCGTTCGTCATTAAATCGGTACCAAAAGGATGGATTTGAACAATTAGAATAGATGAAATGTGAGACTGCAAATGTTCGTTTACAGAAAATTGGCACCCGAAGCAGTACTGTCAGCGGCATATGTTGGGTGTTAGGATTGCATGAAGATTTTGGACATCTTTTACTTAACATATCGCAAAGTCGTAGATATTAAATAAAGAAGTTGCGTCCACAAGATACCACAATTATCGATGATTGACGAAGAACCTAAATAAATCGGAACTGCAAATCCTAGACATTGGGGAGAATATTGCTAAAATTACCGAAGCAGAGTATGATCGAACAAGTTATCAAACTCCATTGTTGCTTTTGCTCAGTCCATCACTTCGTACACGAACAATGCCGTTTTCGAAATGCACATATGTCGATCACCGGGCTAGACAACGAATCTGAAGCGATGCGTTGCATGTACATTCATGTAGCCGATGTAGTTTTTCAACATCCATCACTGTGTCAACACGACAGTTCTTCGAAACCGTTTCACTATTGGAAATCGCAGTGCAATGCGACGATAATGCGTCGATTGTTTTACAACCCCTGGTGTCCTAGCGGTGCGGTATCGTCGAATGTACTCGGGCATTCGACGAGTTGGTTCATTTATGTTCGCGAATCGCTGAGGCACAACCTATTTTTTTTTTTAAAGCGTGAAGTGTACCGATATGTTTATAATGCAAAGCGGCGGGTTTCGCTGTCATAAATTGATGCTTTATTTATACCGGTTCAGCAAAAAGTGTGAGGGGTGAAAAAAGATAACGCACTTACTACACTGCACCGGCTGCTTAGGCGCTCCTTAAGCCTAACGAAGATAAAGACAGATATTAGTTAAGCTTGTAGGGAAAACCATTTTTCGCTCAAGTCATCAAAATTGCTGCAAGCCACTATGAGAAATTAACACAGCTTGGTGTTGTTCACACTAAGTTATTGTTATTTTAATCGGAGGTAACCTATGAAGAGCCTGCTTACGTATGTATGCATCTTAATGGCACTAACACATCTTCAATTAAAATAGTTTTAAAGAGTTAGATTGACCCCCAAATATGGCTCCATTGGTGATACTACTGTGTTATGAACTGGGAAGAAAGTAAAATTCTTTTTAACTAACGCCAGCAACCACTAGCGTTTTTTTATTATTAATGAACAGTAATGAAATAATCCGTAGGGAAGGAAACCTCTAAGCAACGGCTTAATCCGCCCAAGACATAAAGCGATTAGTATTGTTATCTCTTAAACCAACAGGTCTCTATTCACGGTGCACAAGAGGGCTTTTGTGACTTTCACGTCTGATCTGCACTAGCTTAGGAGCTGGCACCTAATGGACATTTCGGTACAGCTATCAGGTAGACACGAAAAATCTCATCAACAAGGACACCGAAGTCGACTCGGCACGATAGAGATCAAAGTAAAGCCGCTAAGCGCAGGCGCTAAAGAACGTTTCTTGCTTGACAAAGTCCTTTCCTAGGGGTTCTTTAGGAATCAACTTCACTGGGAAATGTACCACACGCAGGTAACGATCGTAATCCTTGGGCACTTTTTTCGGTGCAACCTTTCGTCAAAATGCCGATTTCATCCTCCACCCTGACAATGACAATCGAGTATCAGGTGCATAAGGTCGAAAGTGTCGTTTGTCCCGGGTTTTCCTTCGTTTCATCCTGCGTTTCATTTATCATCATTAGACACTGTGTGCTCCTTTGCTGTTGCTTTCAACTTCGGCGATGAACTCGAAAAGTGAAAATCGACACAAAAGAGGCTCGAAAAGTGTCATTATGTGGTTGATGCTATAGATTGCCGATGATGCATAGACGAGCGTAGCGCCTCGGTCACCCACATTTGCCACGCACTGGTCCTCTTTTATAGTTGTCTTCTTGATCGGATGTCCCAACATTAATTGGATCGTAAAATTGCCCTTACGTCTTTTTTGGTCAAGAAAAGGGCTTTACAGTTCCAATTAAAGTGGTAATTAGATCAGGAGGAGAGTCAAAGTGCACGCCAAGAAAAAAAATCAAACCAAAATCAAAAGCTTTTCGATATTTATTCAAACAGAACAATTATTGCTTGAATATTTGGAAATGAAGGTGGACGACATTTTAACACTAATATGTCTCCTTTTGCTACATGTTGCTTCCAGCACAAGACATCAACATGTACTCATACTCACTAACAGTTGCCTGCTGACGCTTTTTACAGCATCCTTACAGCATACGTCATCAATCTTAACGGCGGCATCGGCGTATGATTCCGATGATTAGACAGTACAGTATGGCCCTCGTAATGCTCCGAAAGATTCCTAATCGGGAGTCATCACACCGAGGCCTCTTACTGGGAAGCAACACAAAATCGACGCGATGTGTACGGTCGATATAAAAGAAGAAAAACATCCTCCGCCATGGTGAGGCCCGAAAAACAGCAGGGAATATTCTATCACGGCGCGGCTAGCCAAAGGAACAAAAAGGAGGCATCATCAAAATAACGGACGGTAGGGAAACAAAAGAACACTTGTAAATGCCATAAAATAACAAATGTCTCTACAATCATTTATCTTTCGGAACTACCTTGCAACGCGAGGTCAACTTCATCGTTCTGCATCGCTGAGGCGTCGTCAATCCATCAGCCGAGATCACGTTATGTCACGGTTCGGTCTTACATATTCTGACCGAACGACTTGAGAGCTGCTAAATCCCCTCCAATCGGTCACAGACAAAGAGAAAATGTTACAAAATAACAATAATTATCGCTTTATTCTTGCTCTCCCTTTCCCCGGCCCGATGATCGTGTTAAAGGATCATTGGAGAAGTCATAGGGATGCACATCACTCCTTGCATTCATGGCAGGAAAAATTAATGAAATTTTAAGCCAGTGAATTTATTTTCACACACAGCTACAGGCCGTATAAAAAGCTGACACGAAGATGACAAAGCAAACATTTTTTTTCGAAAAGGACGATTTGTTGCTTCTTTGATTTATTTTTATCGATCTTCTATCGTCCTAATGTCTTGAGTTTTATACGAGGATGGTTGATGTTCAGAAGTACGAAAGTAGAAAGCGATGTAGTAATTCTTTAAATTTAAGTCTTTTTTACGCACACCGTTGATGAAGTTTAAATTTGCGTACGAGAGCTGATCTTTTCGATAAATGCACCGAATCACTTTAAATGAAGAATTAAGGCACCATTTCGGACCTTGCATATAAAGTCGTTTGGGTTTAAAATTACACATTTTGATACAGTTTCTACATCACCATATCTTAACACAAGCAATACAACCATGCCAGGAGGACAACACCTGAATGGACGATCAAAGGTTGAACGATTTTTCAAACAGAATGCGAATAAGGTTATCTAGATGAGCCATAATTCTTTCAATTGAAAGTTTCATAATCTCGTCCACCCACTGTTGCCGCCAGTGCATTGCAGACAAAATGGAACATAATGTTTTTTAACGCAGCGGCATTAGGAAATCTTGACAGAACAATGGCCACCCTGAGGGTGAATATTGGTAACATTTTAAGCAGGTAAGCTCGGGAACACAAACCCCGGACCCGCTTACCGATAGCTTTCCACCGACAATCGCGTGCCATGCACAGTGCTATCGGTTGTCGCCGTCATCGCGATCATGATTGTCTGCGCAGATCAGCATTCTGCTTAAGGCGAGCGGTTCAATAACATCGATGCTCCGCTGTACGGTGCCGTCCGTTAGGAGTGTCCTTCTGGAGGTAGTCATCGAAAACATGTCCTAGGGAGATGGATGAACTTGCATCAAATGACGTAGATATCTGAAATTTGATTGCAAATTTGTGATGGTGTGGATAATGCATGAGTGCAGCGATGGAATAAATGGTCATTACTGCCCCTCATGGCTTGTTCTGATATTTACTCTCTTGTCAACAAGGGCTTTGACTCGCGCTTATATATTTTTCTACAATGCTGTACCATTTTTTTATAACAATTCAACTACCAATATTTCGCTATATGAGGACAAAGATAACACTTTACCTCAATTCTTCAGAAACAAATTTTAAACCAGCATGTCGTGCATAAATTCAAACTAAAACATAATCAACACTCACAGACAGAGCTAATCAAATACAGAAAAAGCTAAACAGAATCCACGTCTCTACCGGCCTTTGCCATATGTCCGCAGAACTTATAATGCGAGCAGGAGAATCGAGAGAACGATCGTATGCTGTATTTTTTTGTTGTTCCTTCGTAGCATATCCCCTCGAGCGGTTCGGACCAGACTGAAGCTTGCCTCAATTTAATGGCGACGGTTTTTACTCTGGTCATCGGCATCCACCATCGGGCGACGATAAGGTCCTGTGATCGTTGAGACTAAACAGTTTTTTTGCCTTCTCTCTCTCTAAACTCGAGCGGGTTGGCATGACTGTACGTTTGATTTTTTGACAATCATCCGAACGGCTTGAGCCAAAGAAGCACGGGACGGGTTTGAAACACGGCCAGAAAAGGATATCCAAGCCACCTAACCAACCAGTGACATGGCCTTCGGCATCGTCCGCATTTCCAGACTTTCGGGGAACGAATAAACAAATGCTTACCTGTCATCAAGACACAACGGGTCCACACATAGTTACATGCTCTGATCATCAACACGACACGACACGGTGTGGTGTTGTGATCGTCAACCTTATAAACCCTCAAGGAACTCCCAGCGACGTTGGAGAAGACGAACTAATGGCACGAAATAGAATGAGGTAAAATATGTCAGAAAGCAAATCACCCTCGGAAATTTAAAAATCCATTAATATTGCTGGTTCTGCAAGGATCGGTTTGTGTAGAGCGGACGTTTTCGGCACGGCCCCAAAAAACCCATCGCCTGTAAAAGGCAACAGGAACCTTCCGTAAGCCAGTCGTCGAGGTTAGCAAAGACCGAATTAAATTAAGACTACGAATATCCAAAACCATGGAAGACCTACCTTCTTAAGCCCTCTCGCTGCTCTTCGTTCTGTTTCCTTCGAGTAGTAGAAGAAGAAAAAAAAAGCCCAAGGAACCAGAAGTGACTGATGGCTCGACAACTTGTGGACTTGACTGTGACCGACACAATCCAAGCGAACCCCGACTGCGATCTGAGCCCTTCGCCGTCGCGGCGTCGTGATGGAAATTAAAATCTGAAAGCTGATGGCATGATGATGAACGTTTCGATTTACTTCGAATGCTTTTCCCAGCCATTGGGTCATAGCTAAGCTAGTTCGAGGACGATCGAGGGCGGATGCTGATCCATATATTATCAATCTTTTACCGTGCGCTCATACCGTCACTATTTCGGTCCGGGTGAACCCCATGCCGTTCGTAACAAATGTAACCGAATCAAAAGTTTAACCTCTGAAGATTATGTCCCAACATTCGGCGCATGATTACGGGCACAAACCAACAAAAAATAAACGATGCTCGGCATGACAAACCTGATGAATCTCTGCGCGCGAGCTAATCGCTCCAGCCAAAATGGCAAGTGATTGGTTCTGATTTATTCAAATATCTCCCGTATAATTAAAGGGAAACCTTTTGTAGGCCAGCGCGGTATGATACAACCGCTCATTACGGTTGCTAGTCTGTAAAAGGTGATAATCAACATAAATTCTATTTTAAACATCCAATTCGATGGAACTTTTTGGTTTCATGTAATACTCATTAATTTATACACAGAAGTCGATTGGTTGATCATAGCGATCGTCTTTCAGCTCAATCGCTCGACGTATTAAGGGCCATGAACCGCGGAAGTTTTAAACACGCCAAGCATACGGAAGTACTCAAACACCCTAAAGCGGTAGCGGTGTTTTAGGATATCCGTTTTGCATGAAATCTGTTGCTACTCGTTTTTAGGGGGGAATACTATTTTTATAGGTTTAAATGTAGGGTACTGGAACGAGTTCCATTTTCAGTGTGAATTCTTCTTAAACTCTGTGTAAAATCTCGCTGTCATTGTTTTGTAAGAAATCGAGCTTTGTATTAACGAAAGTTTTAAGCATCGCAACCAAACGACATTCAATTTGATACACCATTCAATAGGCTGTAAAAGAATAGTGTCTTTAATGAATAGTGTCTGCCGTCAATTTATAGATTCTAGATAAAACAATCCACCTCGTTGCTTATACAAAAATGCCAAACATCGAGCATGACGGAACGGTTCGCTTCTAAATCAATTAACTTTAAAAACCATTTGTTAGCTGCCGGATTGCAAAGAGGCCATCGTCGTAGGAAACATTACCCGAAGAAGACAAATTCCAAATTTGCTTGTATCCGTGCTTTACACTAACGCCGGCCCCGAGATTGTGCCGTCATCACATTTTTCTCCTGCTGATTGTACACGGGAAAGGGTAATTATTTTATTTTCCCGGTTCCACCTTCTCGTTGCGGTGCGCGTTGTTATTCTGGTATACCTACGGAGCTCCGGTCTCGTACGGGGCCCACGTCATATTCAATCGCTTCAAACACGTTCGTTTGCCGGTACAAGGAAGAAAATTTAATTTCTAGGCCATCCGGATCGGTACGGCACATCCGTACACACGCTCTCGGTACGCTTGACGGTCGCGACCGACACGAGAGCCATTTACGATTTTTGAGCTTCCAGGACAGAAAAACCGCGTCATTAAAGGTAGCTGATTTAATACCGGTGATGCTTTACATTTTGTAAGGTATAGTTTTACCCGCCCGATTGATGTTTTCCTCTGGAAACATTAAGTAATGAGGTGATCTGGTAAACCAAAGTGTGGGAAACTGATCGGTAAAAAACAACAGAAGACACATTTCTACCTGGCTGGTGAATGTTAACTTAAGTTCATAATCTTTTTTTAAAAGGCAAATGAAACGTTTCTATTCTTAATGATCCCGGGGACGCGTAATGATGGCAGCAGTTGTTATGCTACTTGGCTTACATCTATAAACTCTGTTGCTAGTTTAAACGTTTGTATAGGTGCTCCTGCCCTGCTGCTCAATGTGCTTCAGCATGAGTTGTCGTAAAATCGCATTCGGTTACATTAAAGTTGAGCATTTAATATTTAAAGTTGAATTCTCTTCTTTCGCTTCACTGTCATCTTGATACCAACGACCAAATCTTTAATTGAAATCTCCACTGAACCGCTGCCACCAATATGTCATTCAGTGGTTAGCCTGTATAATAATGCATCTGTCAACCGAATCGTACAGCCCGAGTGACTATTTATGTTTTTCATTTAAGACCGTCTCGCATATCGATAATCGCGACGATGATAATAGTAATTTGAAACAATTGCTTGATATTGCTTAATACTTTGTTCGTCCACCTTTCTGGCTCTTTTACACCCCTACGCCAGAAGCGTACCTCCTTCGTTGCTCCGGAGTTCACTGGTTGGCATTCAGTCAGTAAAGCATCCCAAACCGGGAAATAATAAAATGAAAAATATGACAGACAATAAGAACACCGTAAGAACCGAGTCATCTGGAACCATATGGAGCGCGCGCTGTGTTATCCCTACATAAGATTGAAGCCATTCGCCGTCACCACATCACCTGCACCACGTGCTTCGATTCCACAAGACGATCATCTTGCAATTACTGCTTACGGCAAAAGGGGTCATGGTGTGGTGCTGATGGAATTTCGGCGATAAAACACCCTGAACGCAGAGAGGTGGACGCTGTTGCTGGCTGCAACACGGGTCCGCCATGCTAAGCCAAGTGGAGATGACCAATCGAATATTGACCACGAGTTAGAGTAGTCACAATACACCGCTGCGCGACCAATACTCCATAAAGCTCCACGAACCATGGAGAAATAATTAAGATTTGTATTTAGATTACGCCGGTACGCCGGGGCCTCGAACGGTTTTGTTCAGCGAGAGCCCTGTGTTAACCGATGAAAGAAGGAAGCAGATGAAGTTGTGGGAGAAGCAAAATATGACGACAAAGAGAGTTGGTCATTTTGTAAAAAAAAAAACAATCTGCACCGAGTACTGAGCACTATTCTTATACGTTATCATAACATTAATTTATCGCACTGCAATAAGATGATACCCAGGGTCACTGTGGAGTAAAAGTGCTTTGTTCGCACATGCGTCATATATCACGGAACTGGGGTTAATTTTTTAAATCCAATGAAACATTCCCACAAAATATTTGCAAAACAAAGTACATGAATTATTCCACCCTGTAATGTCCCACTTTGTTATTGAAATTTCCACTAACCAGCGTATTTCGACGTCGAAAAGCAAACATTGGCAGTGATCGTATAGTACTGTTTCGGACTGTTTGGAAAATCATAACGGTGATCAACTGCCTGTCTGCCATTGATGTGCAAGAATGTGAGGCTGTTTTTCCTTATTGTGAGCTGCGAAGATGGTGACGACCGAACGTCGGAAAGATAGCTTTAATCAACGCATAACATATGCTCAATGAACATCAGCATACGGCTAGCATCAGCATAACTGTTGAAATGGTGGATAAAGGCTACAAGAAGACGGGCGTAATTCCGTTTTTCTTTTTTTTTTGCTTCTCTGTATTCTCCTTCCTTTATCCACCGTTCAGCCACGCATCAACAATATCGCAGACAAGTGCTTATGCTGGTACCAAAGCTCAGCCCCGATCGAACACAGTTTGGCTTGTCACGACAGATGCTTCTTCTTGACTTCCAATCGGTCATTCATCTGGTGTTTTTAAGAGATGAATCAAGAGTTTCAGTTTTCGGGGCTCATGGTGGCTCGTCGTGAAACCCATCAAGAGGGGCCTCTTCAGTGCACATTTTGTCTGCCGGTGGGCCGTCTCGCTAGCGCTCTAAACAGCCTGGGAATCAGTTACACTGTAGGACCTCGCACAGTTTACTAGCAAAATAGTTTAAATCAATATTTCTGTTTGGATTGGTTTGATTTCATGCATGGTTAATTCAGTAAGTTGTTCAATAGTCCTTAAATAACTTATGCATTATGATAAAAAAATCAAAATAAACAAAGACCTACAGCACCTAAAGGCGCATTAGTAATCAAACCTTTCTAACTGAGCATATCGATTAGAGGCAAATTACTAAGAATATTCTCATCATCGGTTAAGCCTACTGTGGAACTAAATGTTCTTTCGTCAATAGTGCTTAGAACTTCAATATAAATTTTATATAAAGGGGAAAAGCGAAGGGATAGGGAATCCTCAGGAAAAGAAACAGCATTACGCTGTTCGTATTCCACTACCACAAGTTAAGGCAGAATCTTCATTTATTATCCCCCAATAAGCAACATCTTGAAACAATGCATGCCTGGAACGAGGAATTCGGAGTAATATTTTATGCTTCAAGGTCATCGTGCGTGCCTAATTTGTGTAATTTGTCATTCTCTTCAGCCGTTTCCAACATGATACCCGAAGGGATCGTGATACAGATGTCTGATTGATTTAATTATTCCACAAATACCTGTAGAAAAGGGACCACAAAATTGAATCAGACAACTCGAAAATAACTAAAAGTAATTTCAAATTCATTTGTAATACCAACTCAACTAGAAATGAATGATTTAGGTGTATAAATTGAATAACTGATATCAGGCGTTACAACCTTCGTTAGTGAGAGGGAACCTTTTATCAAACTAAACTCTAAATTAAATAAAATACAAGCACACATTAACAGATAATAATCCGAGAAGCGGTGCGGCTCATCCACTTGACTAAACTTCTTTTGTCTTATTGGTCACTTACAACGTGTCATAAACGATCGTAGCATCGTAAATGTGGTGAGTTCATCGACATTTGACGGATTTTTCGCGCTATTGTTTTCTGCTCGGCGCTGATCGACCATTTGACGCGCACGCTGCATAAAGCGATGGAAACGTACGGCAAGCACACAAATGGACAGAGCAATAGTATTAGCACAAGTGCCCATTTTACGATCACAATAATTTTCCATGTGTGTAGCCAAAGAAAGGCAAAAAAAAAATCAGTTCAGCTAACCGTTCTTTTTTATTATGCTGCTACCTCTCTCGGTTCCTCGGACCGGTGTATTTTATCCGGCGTTCGGTCGCGTGGCTGTCGTGCGATGGGATCCGAGATTCGATATTCACCAGTTCGGCGCAAGCCGCCCTCTGCCCGGTGCGGCGATCGACGATCGAAAGGATCGCCGGGAAACGTTTCCTCGCTAACCAATTAAACGCAACTTATTGAGCGTTAAACTGGCAAAATCTGGCCCTATCTCTCTCACAATCGCCATGGTGATCGGCCGTAAGTTACGCATGTTTATCACCAGAACGCAAACGTTCACACCAGCTCATCTCTGAACTCTGGCTCCGGCTGCGATCATTTAATCGATTAATCAGACCAATCAATGAGGGCAAGTCGAATTGCAGCTCTTGCGTATCACTGCGTCGAATACTTCGGTGATTGATCGCAATCGAATCTGCCCGTACATTTGTATGCTCATTCGATGTGGAGTTTTTGATACTGGCCGTAATCAAACTGGCCTCGTCAGTTGAAACGAATGTTTGTTTGCGCTGCTCGATTCGACCAAAACCCACGAACGAAAAGGAGGCATGTGAAATTCGGTACAGTACAGTATTCACGAGCCATGCCCAAGCTGTGATGATAACGGTATGGCTCAACTTGCCTAGTGTGTTCCTCTTCAATGTTTGAATGGTCATTCCGGTAGAATGAGGTGTAAAATGTTAGTCCCAGAGTAAACGTTTCCCATGACTCTTGTGCTAACTGGCTTTAATGTTGTTTTTGTTCGACATGGATTTTTGATGAGGTTTTTTTTTTATTTTCTTCGCTACTTATCATAGACGCTGTTTTAGCTTGAAGGAAAGAGTGCTTTTTTTGTTTTCCTTCATTATATGCTCCAAATTTTCTGATCATTGTACGCACGAATGCACAGCATTCGTAAAAATTATTATTTCGGACTCGTACATCACATGATTGTTTCACATTTTTGCCCAAATTGAAATACTTATATTTTCACAACAAATCTTGCCAAATCTAGGCTTGCAGGGTAATACAACTTTTCAAACTTAGGTATCTTTTTATGCTGGCTTTTTCCTTTTTTATAATATTAAACTTTTGGATATTTTTTTTTACTTCCATTCCAATAAGGATTTTCATATTTTATCGTCTGATATAACGAGATTATTAGCAATGAATGCTGTTTATAAACATTCTCTGCCATCCTTAAGGACATTATCGTTGCTAAAGCAGTATTGTTCCGTGCCATTCTTGTTTCTTTTTCAAAATAGACAACAACATAAAAAAAAATCCTCATTAAAGTTTGCCCGTTGGCCGGAAAATACCTGAACAAAGGATTGACCCTACCAGCAAGGACGAGATCATAGCACCGTTCAAGTATAGGACAAATGAGGGCAAACTTAATGCCATTCTCCGGTGTGTTGCAGGAGAACAATGCCGCTCACACACCGTTAAGTGAAACGCAAAATATCTAGCCTCTTCCTGTGCGAAACGGTATCCTGCACCTGCACCACACAACGGCGTTCCGCCAACGTCGGTACTGCAAAAATGTTCCCAAAACCGAAAGTCTGCCAGCTCCGGGGGATTTCAAAAGACTGGTATAAAAATGAGCATTTACCGCAGAATCAAACAAAAGGAGAAAGAAACGCCAAACCGAAAAAGGAGTAAGCGCCAGCCATATTGCCGATCCTTGCAAATCTCATTAACATAGAATATTCGGACTTTTCGGACCTTTTTTCGGTGGTTGACCATGTGAAGACGATGCTGACCCGTCGTAGTAGCATCACTCCCTGCGCCGGATTCATTTTGTAATGTGGTTAAAAGGAAGCATCCGGGGGCTTGTGGAAAATTGGCAGCAATAGAAAATTAATTTTCTAATCCTGAGCTGGGTCCTTAGCCTTTTTCGAAAACAAAGAACAGACCGGGTTTAGCAAACAGTGTAATAAAAAAAAGGAACACAGACAGAGCGAGAGACAGAGACGACCGAGATTCGATAGACCCGGGTGTATCGTGCAAAAAGCGATAAAGAAAAGCGCATGCCTTTTCCGGGCGGCGCAGTGTACAACAATGATAAATTGACCAGTTCAAGTGGGCATTAAGTGATTATTGATTTGCACCGAACGGTGTAATTGTTTGCTTCTGTGCATTGAACAGTACAGTGTCTTTTTGTACTCCGCCATTCAGGTACATGAGGAGCGAGCCAAAATTCTGCTCCAAATCTTCATTGTAGGCATTCATCGACAAGAGACAATATTTACAAACGGATGCGTCCTACTCCGTAGGGGCGTTTAGAGATGGAATCCCTTCGGAAAATCACTTACACGCACGTCTAAATAATTCCCAACCAAGGGGGGTGGGACAAAAGCCTTAAGAGAATGGTTGAATCTTCACGCTTCCTTCTGCAAAGGCATCATTGTTCCATCTGGCACTTCCGGGTGATCTGGTACCGTCGTGGGTAGCGGGTCGGCTTTTATTCCTAATTCGCTTTGAAACAAAGCCTGCTCACATGCTCACAACCGTACAGCAGCGCGGCCCAGTCAGGGATGCCGGCAACTGGGCAACTCGGAGCGTGACTAGGGGCCGGAATGTCCTTTTTCCCGGTAGAGTTGCGGTGGATATGTTACGCGTCTGCCGCATTCTGTGGCACTTCAGCTTTGAGCGATGTGGAGTGGAGCAATCCAATCCGAAAACTAAAAAGGCTCATTAAACACAGTGCGGGGGAATAGCAAAAGGAGAGGGAGAGAGCGAGAAAATAAAAAACACGACAGAACCACCAAGCACTCTTCAATTTCCTTCCCATGCTCCCCCGGTGCATGAGTGTATTTTTACCCTGCTCCAATATGTGAAACATTTTGGTCGGCACATCAATTTGCGCTCGTAGCGATTTAGACGAGACGGCACCCTCGAAAAAAAAAGAGCCCCCACGTGCTAAACCAAAACGGGCAAAACGCCCGCATTGACGCTCGCGCGTTTCCATATCCATAATCGCCACATACCTATATCCTGCCACAAATGTCCTCCAACGGACCTCTCCGGGTGGTATATGCATGCCCACACCTATACGGTTGATTCCGGCCGTTCTGCATGTCCTTGCCAGATTCGGTGATACGCTTGTCACGTTCGCGCCCCGATTCGCGATGATGGCATTCTCTGCTATGCGCTCTCTGCCCAGGAGCACACAGCGCTAGACTAGACACCCAAAAAACATCTCATCCTCCGCACCGAATGGCCATCGAGAGCAGCGCGCATCGGAACTGGCATCCTTCGCAGCTTGTGGGCGAAGAGATGGGACGACAAACGGGACACGATTATCGATACCCTTGCTGCCGCACATGCCACAGGGAAGGGCCGACCGGCCCGGGAGTTCAATTCGCACACTCAATCGCTTTTTGATGCAGCACACCCTGGCATGTGTGTGATTTTTCTCTGACACTTTTCGGATATTTCGGTTGGCGTTTTGCGATATGTATGTGCCCCGCTTTGGTCCCAGCCCTCCCCCACCCCGCCCCGTACACCTTGCGGCAGGTTTCAAGCGGTCGGTTGTTGGGGAGGCCTTCCAATATCACTTTCGCATCGGTATCAAACGCAAAAACAAGTGCTGTTTTGGAACATTTCTCACCCTTCCATCGAATGCCACAATTCTGCTTGCAGTGACTCCATAGCTATTGCTGCGGTTCTAGGAACCCGAAAGGCTTTGCGTTTTTTTTATTTGTTTCAGCCCTTTTTTACGCGTTATGCTCTTTTATAACACTGTGTGTTTCGCTGCTCGCTTTCCATCGTCACGTATTTTATTTTATTTTCCCGCCACCGCCAAGCCGGTGGCCGATTATTGCCCACCGGATGCGTCAGTAAAGGTGTGGATAAAGCGGGCCAGAACGGCAAACGCTAAAACCATCGACAGTGTATGTGAAAATTGACAAATTATGAAAATTGCTTTTCACCAGCACCGGAGTGTGGATGGTGCAGTGTGCCGCACTAGATTCGACAACGATGTATGTTTGTTATACAACGTACGCAGTTTCACCCGATACCTCGATATGCTCTCCAATGACGGTTCCACCAAGGAGTGGACGTCTGAGGATTGACAACGTGTTCGAATCCTTATCCGATCCAATTGGTTTGTGTTCGTTTGTTCGCGAAGCATTGGATTTTTTTTTTCATCAAGATTTTATGATTTTGATGAACAATAAGAAATTAAATTTTGGGAACCACTTAGATAAAGAATAACCAAGCATTATCGCAGATACTAACAGGTAGCTAATTGCAGCAGGTACATCATGCTGAATACATTCTCTCATATTAAAATTTCAAACACATAAATCTCAGCCAAGCCTGCGCTTTCTAGGCCAGGAGGACTAAGGGCGTTCTATCAATTAAACACCAATCCGATGCCAAACGACTGTAGGAGAATGCAACAACGAACGAACGAACAAAAAAACCCTCCTCCTAGGTCATTGTCAGTGTAGAACGAAGCGTTGAAACAGGTCAGTGTATGGGAAAATTCATTCACGCATTTGTGCTTGCACGCACGTCATTGCCACCGCACCGCACATATCGATCACCCAACCTGGGCAGATGTAAATAGATGACTGACATCGTTTTTCCAACCGACAAAAAACCTTGGGTAGAATTGTTCATGCGCAAATTAGCCACATTGAGCACCCACCCCCGATAATGCAACTTTACTGATGATGATGCCCGGTCGTTGTCGATGTCGCTTGGCGAAATAGACACGACTACGCAAAAGGTCGATCGTTTCCAGCTCGCCGCCTAGCCGCTGGCCTTCGCCGCTGGGGCTCGTGTAGCAAAACGACTTATTATCAGCCAATGGAACAAACGCTTCACTACCCTCCTTAGCACGTACCGGAGGGGTACGTCGGTGGGGCTCCGTTCTAAGCACTGACCCAAGCTGGGAAATATGCAAATGTTTATCTGCATCGCTGAATAAGTGTGTGTTCGAAATCACACGCGACTCGAAACCGAGTGCCGCGTCGTCACGGCACATCAGTGGCACATCGGCACTCGGACACAGTGATCCTCGGCTTTACCCTAACAATAAAATCTTATTCTTTCGCCGTTTCAAAAGCTCATCGCGCTGCTCATGGTTTACTGTCGGAATCCTTTGCTTTTCCAATTTTCCCTTTTCGTATAGTGTGAATTGCGCCCGAGCGTTGTAAAAGAACAAGGATTCTAAGTTCTTGAAGCTCCTGGACTGTAAAAAAAAAACAACAACAGCAACAACAAAATGACAAAAAGGCGATGTGAACCGGTTTCCTTTGCCGGACGTTTAGAGCTTCATTATGGCCTTACAATCCACTCTTTGACAATTGACACTCTCCGACACTCCGGCGAAAAGGATGCTCTAATTGAATTGCTTTATGGCTGCGTTGATGACTTAGTCCGGCGATCGATCGCCTTTGTGAGCGCACCGAAGCGTTCTGTAAAGGATCACAGCCCCATCATACGAGCAGGAATCGCTTACATTCCTGTAGCGGCTAGTAAAAACCAGACCGACCGGCAGGGAATGTTGGGAAAATAATAAACACAACTACACGGATACCGAGAACGATGGCAAGAAACGGGATGACCGAAGGCATTGTAAAGCTATAAAACTTTATTGAATGGTACCCAACAACAACACCAAAAAAAAAATTCGGTCCCTTGGAAACCTACTCGAATATTATGCTCATACACATGCCGTTGACCAGCGGGCGCGGTCCATTAGAAGAGACTTTTTCACCGACAGTACGAATCGGGATGGAAATGGAGTCATCATTATTTTCTCAGATGTCTTTAATTGGTGCAATATTATTCACTGGCCATTCGTTTGATGTTGCGACAAGAACATCAAAGATCTTCTTCGAATATTATGTCCAACAGTCCCACATCTACGCAGCAGAGACGCAGTGTCCCAACAGCGTTGAAACACAACAAATACAAAAAAGTATAGAATTTCCAATCGTATTGGGCTGATGATAGTTACAAAGGAATATTATTACAGATTTTCTATTACATCGGTAGTCAGGCTTAATGTAGCCATCAGGAGCACGCATCCGCCAAGTGATGTGTGTCGAATAAGTCAAAAGAATAAGGACCCTCAATTGCATTGGGGCAGGGCGGCAGTAATGCTAATGATTTCAAGCCATCACACAACAACCGTGTATCGTCTCCATGTACTCCACTTATCCCGCGGAGATCTTCGCACATCTTAGAAAAAGCTAAACCCCATCGAGTCGTAACTGATTGCCCAATATTCAATCTACACGAATTTGGTTCCGCATCGCGACCGTGCTCGTCACCGATGGTTCGACCGGCTGCTACAATTATCTATAATTTATCATAACTATCAATTTTGGAGTGCTGGCAAGGTGAGGACTACTTCACTGAAAGTACACATGAAACGTGTTTCGATAAAGAAAAATGACACAACAAAACGTGCCACCTTACAGCACCGAGCGCAGGTTCGATCTATCCGGCCGCTTCTCCTTTCGTCTTCGTAAATAAATTTGTTGCTAGAAGATGGTCATTCAACGTTTTCACTCCGGGGGAGACGACATCTAACCATCCCGTCAAAAGATCCAACAGCGAGACAAGCCACAAAATGACAAGACAAACGAGTTTGATCATTGTTTATGGAGAGGGACGGTTTTCAGCAGACCAAAGCGCAGAAGAAAACATAACTCATTCATACGAATTTAATAGGCGAAAAATAGAACTGGCCCAACTTTACGAAAGGCTGAACCGAAAAAAAAGCAAATCCCCACAACAGAGAAATAAAATTGACCACCGAAAGCAAGCCATCGGGCTGAACAACTGGCATACATAACCACAAAAAAGGTACAACGCCTCGGTAAAGATACCGATTGTCGGTAAGCCAGCGCAACGTAGTTGTTACAATAAAATATTTGAAAATCTTCATTATGCCATTAGCCCGTTGGGTGGTCTCTTTGCCTTTCCCTGGTGCCAGCGTCGATCATCGTTCCCGACCGTACCAGCACCCTGTCACTAGACGTGCACTGTTCTCGCTTATAGTCGTATGTCCACCCCAGGTGATCCTACCGTTGTTCGATCGGAACCCCGCATGTCGGGACTTTTGAGGTTTTGCGAGCCTTCTGACAGTGTTGACCCTGGCGAAGAACGGGATCGATACCGCGCGGTGGGTGCCGGCCAACATCATCTATTCTTTCCTTTCTACTCTTGCTGGTGCTGCTGCTTTCAACAAAGAAGCTCACAGTTCTTATCGCATGCGTCCCAATCAGCAATTACACTAATTTTTGTGAACAACTTCGGCGCTCGGGAAAGGGTCTAGCGGAGCACGATGGGTCGGCAGGAGAAGGTTATTGTGTAAAGGAGATGCCGAATGGTTGCAAGCTTGTGGCATGCGGCACAAACACCTCCCGTCCCATGCACGGCAGGTACAAATTCGTTGCATTATCGCCCGTGTTTTAATCGAGTTCAAATCCTGGTACCGTTTTTTTTTTTCGTTCATCCCTTATCGGTGGTCTAACCACAACAACACATTCGATTTTCAATAACTCATGAGGAGCTTTCTAATTTCTTTTTGGCGTACTTGCATGAATGAAACACTTGATAAATAGATTCTCCGACAGTTTCACTTGTGGCGAAATTGAACTTCTCTTGAGTGTCTCCAACAGTTTGGTTTGGAATAAGTATTTCCTCTGATGGCATAAAATTTCTTTAAAAAAGCCTACAAGAAAGATAGCAATATAGACGCAATTGAGGAACATAGAACCGTTTACAACTCTGGAGTGAATGTCCCAAACCCCATCAGGTCAACACGGCGTACTGTTATCTTTTTCTGCATCATCCCACCGAATACAATCGTCAGCCAAAAGTTCGAACTCATTTCGGAATCATAAACGAAAGTTTTGAGTTTTAAAAACCCAAAATAACATCAACCATTGGAAACATTTTTCCCTATCCTTCCCGACTTCGGGCCGATGTGTTCCGGCAAGCGATGCAAACATGAACTCCAAGCCAAATGCTTTGCTAACCCTTTTGGCTCGTTCTTTCGCTAATAGAGCACAGCTTGTTCCTGGTTTTCAAGAAAGGAAATCTTTACCGGTATTGGGAACAGCATCTTTATCTTTTTACAATACCCTAGAATTTGTCTAAGAAAAACAGAACCGAACTTTTCCGCAGTAAGGGAGCAGTGTATGATTTTTGTGTGCTCCTAATTAACCCCTTTCCTACGCACAAACCCACAAATCCTTTCAAAACATCCGTGCTCTTCAATGCTTCTTGCGTTATTATTATCTTTCTGCTGCTTTGATGCTGTTAGCAGCAGCAGCTACACAGAGGGGGAAAAAAAAGGATATCCCCGTGTCCGTGTACCTGGGCAACGGCACGGTTACAGCACTCTGCGCCTTAGCTCATTTCGTTAGCGGCATCCTATCGGCCCGTATCGAAGAAACCGTACACAGCCGGAACACAAAGGCGAAGGCGGCCGTTGTTTTTCTTTCGTTTCATCCATAATTCTGCCACTCTTTTCGTTAGCATAATTTCTTTCCTAATTGTTAAAATAACAACAGGTCTCCGCACTGCACATGAACATGCTTTGCTCCTCGGTCGAGCGTTCTGCCGTAACGGCCCGAAAAAGGGTATGCTTTGATTACCCCGTGCGAGCAACGCGCGTGGTCCCAATGATCAAAAATTCACCCTGCGTTTTCTTAAAAGTGATACTTGAACGATTTGGCTAGGGTTTCGTTTGGTGGTGCGTCGCAAAAACAGCGTTTCATCGCATGTGTCGCAACGACATTGCTCATCGGGGAGTCAAAATCGAAATCGACTAATTGTATTGTGGCATGGCGGAAGGAGCAGCTCACTGTAAGCTTTTCAACGGAAAACTCGTGGAATATAGAATATCTTTGCTATATTTTTGTTTGTTTGCCATCCCATTGCATAACTGACGTATATAATCAAGCACACAGGACAGGAATAATTGTGTCACAGGACATATCCGCTACCGTGCGACTGGGGTTGCGCTTGTGTGTGCGGTTGTGACGGGCGTTTGCGAGTGTTTGTGTTTCTCGGCCCGGCAAAGGACAATGTTTGCGTCACATAATACTACATAAGAGCAGCAAAGACTTCCACATTGTCCTTCTTTTTTTTAAAAAAAAAAAGAAAAGTGGATTGATGCGAGAGGCAAGGAATACAAAGAGCACGACGTGTACATAAAAGTGGGAAAAGAGAAAAAATCTGAGCATGAGCACGAGGATGTGACTGGCTGAGAGAATGCCTGTGACATTTCGGAGAAGAATCAAAGCCGCAGCATCTCTAAATTTAAAAAAGTAGGCGTCACCACAATGACAACGACAACAAAACGCGACATTTCGACAAAATTGTCCCTGTGTTTTCCTTATTTATTTATCTCTCTTTCACACAACATTCTACAAGGACACCGCTGGGCTGGCTGTGTATGAGTGTGTGTGTGTGTTGGTTAGTTACTGGGGTGCGCCGTCCGCACGGAACCAGCGTATATGGAAACGGGGAAGGTATCGAACGACGCATCGAAATGACAGCTTCCATGTACAGCGACTCGTTCGAAAGACGGCAAATATTGGTTCGCAGCGGCGAAACACAAATGTCCATGAATGGGTATGAAGAAATGCTTCTTGTACAGCAAACTGCATTGTGTTATATCAGCTTAAATTGAATGAAAGTACACCTTCAAGAGTAAAGAAAAGTTTGTCACACAAATGTCACACGGAACCATGCGACAAACAGACACACGCACAATTGCTGTACGTTACGCAAATTCGCCTCTTCTGTCGAATCGAACAGCTCTGGCCAATGTTTATATACAAACACACTCCCGCCTGTGCTGCACAGGTAGCGTATGTTTGTGTTAGTCGAGCACGGGGATATGCGATATTTTTCCCACACACAATATCCTACTGCTGGCCTTATGTTTTTGTTCTCGGAAGTACCGCTGGCACTGAAATGGGAAGAAGCGAGATGCGAAATGCGAACCTTTCGTGCGACGGACTGAGATGGCCGGTGGTTGTTGGCCATCCAAGGATAAGACGGTGTACACAGGACGGGTTTGCCAGTACCCACACAACCAAAGCCAAAGTAGATGGATTCGGATTCTCGAGCAAAACTGCAGCGCCTGGTGACATATCGCAAATGGTGGGAACCTTGAAGGGGGGAATGCACTGGGAGAGGGTCTTCTCCAATCTTCTCGTGCGCTCTTGTATGTACACGCTTGGTGTTTTTTGTCGCATGCCTGTTCATCGAACATTTGCGTCGGTGACAAGGACTTTTTCTTGCTCCTCCAACTGACCGCACACACACTCGCCCGATGCGCTTATATATAATAATTACGCGACCTCCCGCTTTGACGACACGATCCAATGTGACAATCGCCCAGTAGGAAGAAGCCAAGCGTAACCGACCAATCAGAACGATCCGTTGATCTGGTGTCCGTCCAACGAACGGCGGGAGTTGTCGCAGCACGTATTTGATGCCGCCTTCCTTCGATCCACGTGCTTTATGGTCAAACGGCTAGCAAAAGGACACATTTCCGGGGACTGTCTTTGCTTACATACGGGAAACGGTCGCATGACGCAGCCGCTCCGCAGCCCCTGAAATCGAGTCCCGGTGTTTATTTTGAACCACAAGCTATGGATATATATTTAGCGTTGTTCTCGGACATCCCGTACATCACACAGTTACTATCTTGGCTACTACTACAAAGTCAAAAGATAGTTCCCACTGCATCTAGTTTGTCTTCTTTCGGTTACTCGATGGAATAGGCCGTTTCTTGTCTGTTTTCCCGTCTAGTCTCACACTGCATTAGCTCGAATATGGCGGCTGCCACCAAACAGATCCAGGAAGCAAATAAAATTATTTACTTAAAAATTATTTTACCAGCGACACAGAAAGCAGCCCTTTTTCCACCAGAATCGCACGAAAAACACGCGTGCTTTAGATGCGACCATCACCACTACAACCACACTGTCTGCAACGTTCCAACCGAGAGGGGAAGTCGTGCGACTCGCACCTGCATCGGCAACCAGCTCGGCTGATCTCGGGTCGCCTCGGCAGGCGGGAGCGAAATCGCCGAAGCTGGCACGAAGCGCGAGATTGTCCGGTTTTGGGCCGTACAATCGACCGGACAGCAGGATTGTCCGGTTCATCGAAGGGGTGTGCTAGGAGGAAGTGGCGAGGAAGTGGCCGACGATGCTCTCCAAAAACGAGCTCTCGCACCACGGCGGCGCTACCACCACTCCCCTTTTTTAGACACGCACCGTGCAACATTTTACTTGATGCACATTTTGTGCTAGACATCGACTGCAATTTTTGCTTTATTTACCAGAAGAACCGAAGTTCTTATGGATATCGCATACACACACACACACACACACACTCTTCGCTGCACTTTGTGTCGCGTAGAATTTCTGCATCCTTCCTCGGAAGCACATTTACACGTCCCAGTAGTAGCATTTGATGCACTTTTGATATAGCACAACGCTATGCAAATCCTTGCGACACTTCCCTCCCTGCACGCACACACCTACACATTCAGCCTTTGCCGCTGCCGCTGCCGTCGAGGAGCGTCGCCCACGCCAACGAGTTTCCTGTGAATGTTTTGATAATAATCGTAGCTTGATCGATTATATTTGGTTTACTTACCATTCCAAATGAATATCCTAGGTTAATCGCAGAATAATCCTCACGCGCACTTGTCTTCGACACCGCCTTTGACAATTGCACGTGTGTCCACAGCAGCCCCGGTCCCAGAAGAGCAGGAAGGCACAAGCAGCAGCGCAATGTGCGAAAGGGATGGGAGTACAATCTCAGAGAGAGCGACTCAGTTTTTTCGTTGCGTCCCGCTGTGAAACGCACTGAAACTGGTAGTTGCGGGGTAAATGCTGCTCCCTGGGCAAGCCCTGGCGACGCTTGGTGCGACAGAGATGCGCGATACGGCGAGCTGTCGTGCCGGTCCGCTCTGTCGCACTGCCAAAAGGCGGTGTTGCGCTACACGGAAAACGGGTTTCTTGGCTGTTGGTTATGCTGAGCGCACCTACAATTTTGATCACCCTGCCATTTACTCGAAGCCCGTCAAGCGAGTGAGACCGTGCCTCTCCAGGCTGCCTAGTATTTTCCTGCTTGAATGTTCCCTGCCGACAGAAAAAAAGGGAGCGTTGTTGTGTGTCGACAAAAAGTGACAATCGTTCGAGAAAATAGCAAACCAAAACACAACCCTTGTGTACAGAATAGTCGGTGAAACGTGTGTGTGCAGGGATAGTGTGTACCGCGCGCAATCAATTCCGGTTCTTCCGTGGGTGCAATTCTGAATCAAATTCCTGTTTTCCCCGCCCTCGCACGCTGGCAAACGTAATAAAAACTCAAGCTTCAAATGCACAAAGTGGCGCAGCATCTTTCCCCCGAATTGTATCCAAATGGCAGTGCAGTGAACCAAATGTGAAAAGATGATGTGCTATGAGCGGGAGCGTTTGTGCATTCGTAGTAATGCAGCTAGTGACACGGCTCCGTTCGGTATGCGATGGAAAGTGTTGGCATGAAAAGCGGCGCGTGTGTTGATGCATGAAAGAAAAGCAGTGGGAAAACGCACCTTCCACCAGTGATGATTCCGTTGCGATCGATCAAAAGATCCCTGTGAATGTGGGATCTCCTACATCGCCTACAGCGCCTGTAATGTGTACGAAGTCAAGTGAACAGCCTTGACGAGAACAACGTGAACCATATGATTCCGGCTTGATTCAGTGCAATAATGAGGCATTTTACTGCCGAGCTGTATGATCTGTGTGCGTGAGTGATCGTTTCCACAGTGGCATATGACAGTGTAGCAGGTAGTGAGTGCGTTTGGTTCTGTCCCCACCCCCCACTTCGAAGCGATCCAACTAGAACACGAATTCAGAACACGCAGAATTTCGCACAAATGTTGGCCAAACAACAGTAGTGTGCCGTCGAGGAGGAGCGAACAACGAAACAAATGCTGTGAGTGCTCGTCGGATTTTTCGTCCAACTGAGGTAAGTTCCCGAAATGGTCGTACCGTCCTTCAAAAGTTTGCTCCAAAGACGTGACATGTAAGTGATAGGAACAGATCGCGAAGGTTAGGACAGCGGCGTAAGGGTACATCGAGCACCCGAGTACGATAGTACCCACATGAAGAGATTGTGTGTTCACTGCAAGTGTCAAGTTTTTGATTGACGTATCGCAAAGCAAATGCATTTTTTGCGACTTCGGGGAGCGCATCCTGGGTGTGTGTAGTAGATCATGTCGGCGACCGTGCTGCTGATAGTGTGTCATCGGAGTTCGTCCGGATCACCATCACCGGGGGCATCGTAGGAGGGGACTACGGGGTCGCAATACAAAGTGACAGACGAAAACAAAACACATAGTTCCAGCGGTACCGGTGTCACAAGGTCCCAAACATTCGGTACACTTGCACGGTACAGAGGCAACACACGAGCAAGAAAAATTCCCCAACCGACCAAAGGCCATGCTCCCCATATATCATGGTGTCGTTTCCAGCTGTCCAGAACCGCATTAGGTTTGCGTTGTGTCCTATCTTTCTCCGCACAAAGATGTCCTGCATCGTGCACCGCGTGTACGGTGGCTTCGACCTCAACGACAACGCAAGTAGAAAGGGAAAGAGATCATCCACTGCTGGAAATGGCAACATCGAAGAGATTGTTCTTGCAATCTCTGCAGTTCACATGCACGGCAACTCGAATCAATTCCGTTCGACGATAAGCGCCGGACGCGGTCACTAAAACGCCGACCAAAGCCTTATCGAATGGCGGCTAGGCCGCGTGCTAGTTGTACAGAAAAACAACAACATTGACTGCGACACTGACATGCTGTCAAACGGCAGTGCCGCCGTCGCCACCGCCGCCTGTGCTGGTAGCAGTGACCGCGCGTCTTCATAATCGTCGACGTCGTCGTCTTTGCCCGCGATCATGTAGAAAAACCTACGATCGGGTCTTATCGCTTGCAAAGTGTCAAAAGTGATCAACCGTACAAGCGCGAGCAGACAACGCCACCACACATTCCGGTATCACTGCACAAGCAAGTTGTCACAATGAGATTGACCGTGCAATGAACGACAAACAAAAAGAAAAAATCCAACAAGTTATAAAAAACACACTTTTCACGCCACTTAATGTATAGCGATCCATTAGGCAGCGGTGCGATTGATTTGCGTCACGCGGAAACTCGTCAAGACACAGCTGCAAACTCATAACCACGACCTTGCCACATGTGCGTAACAGTTGTTATAGTTTCATATTTTGTCTCAACAATTTACTACACCAGGCTAGACACGCCGAGGGACACGATGGCTTGATTTTGGATTAGTGTTTATGCAGACACTAGCGTGAAGAATACTAGAATTTCAAGACACTGGAAGATGTGTCTGCACACTTCAAAGAACGTATTGTTTTTTTGATCTCATTCCTTTGACTTTTTTGTCGAATGATGAAAGAGCACCGTGAAGCCAACAATGAACGATCAATATTTATTGAACATATTCCAGTGATGTCTCACGACCATCTTCAGCACATTCTAACCGAGTACTCATATGGTGTGCATTCCGGAGCATTCCGTGTAGCCAAGCAAGCAAACTATCGACTATGGGCGGACTGTGGTGACAGAAATAACTCTTCCCTCACAACCTGACGAAGGAAGTTCAATTTCCGCGAAAGATGCTCTCCCCCCCCCCCCCCCCTCGCCCCCGCGCCAACGCGCTAGCTAGTGTTTTCCAGATGACGCAATGTTATTTTCATTTGTCACCAAAATGTGGTTTCTCGTGAGTTTGGAGACGATGTTTACACGATGTGTTTTACGGTTCGCTTTCGCCGGGTCGAACAGGAAAAAGGCCAAACGACGACAACAAAACCAAACTGCGCTCCCAGGTCTTGCCGTGAAAGGACGCAAGGTATAGTGTCAACCCACAGCGGGAAACCTTGCCCAGCAACGGTTCGCGACAGCCGACGATCCATCCCGCGTCTTTCGGATGATTTGTTATTGTTATTGCACATTGATTTGTTATGGTTAGCGTCAAACGGAACGAATCGGCTACGGTTCAATCAGATTTAGAATTGACGAAGAGAGCATCAAGTCGCCAGAGTGAAGAAACGCAGGAACACGGTCATGACCGAAAGGGGTATTGGGCGACGATATTGGGCAGAGAATGTCATTCGTGTAAATCATGGACTGTCATCCCGTGTTTAAACGATCGTGCCCGGCCCCGTCCGTCGCGTTGCTATTTGAAGCATAACCCACAGAGCCAAAACCCTTACTACACGCCTATGTGGGATCATGTGGAGCGCACAAGGAACCCCGGGCAAATGGTTTGAAGCGTGATAATCGGATTACTTACCGGTGTATTCGCACTGTACACCTGATCTGATGGTTCGGACGATGGTGAGTGATAAAAAAGCCAAACGTTTGAATCAGATTTCGGAAAACACGGAGCACATGATAGAACAGAAAAGCAGACAAAACATCAAACATTGTGCGAAAGAATTTGGAATTCCCTGCCGAAGTATGACGAAAGAGAGGTAGAGAGAAAGGGAGAGAAAGGGAGAGAAAGTGAGAGAAGGAGAGGGAGAAAGTATGTATAACTGTATAACAACATCGAGCATTTGTCGTAAAACAGTGAACCCGAGATCAGAACCGTAAACGAGAGCACTAAACACTGAAAGCATGAACAGAGCAAGCCATGGCAAGCCAGTGGCGGCGAGAGTGCAATAGTATGCTTAATGACAATTATCTGAGACGACCTTGGCGAAAGCTTGGCCCTAGCTGATGGTGAACGTTGCAGCGAAGAAGGTAAAAGTTGCCGATGGAAACACGTTAAAAGATGGATAGGCGCGCGTAATTAAGACACACGAAACTGGTCGGGCGATGCGAATACGCGCGTGTGTGTGTGTCGACATGTGGGTGTGTTTGTGGCTTTAAAAAAAAACATAATTTACATCAGGAAGTTGGAGTGTTTGTGCGTCCGAGGTGCGTCCGAGGTGTTTGTCGAACATGGAGCAAACATGAAAATGGAGAAGCTAACGCAAGCAGTGCAAAAATTCGGTTGCGGTAATTTCGAATACGCCAAATGTGGGCAAAAGATTCACTACTTCCTCACCAGGGGGAGCACCGGCGGTTGAATATGTCACCCTGTACTTTTGTCCCTGGGCCATTACCCATTAATAGCCACACCGGTGTGGCTCTAGCGACAATGGCGGCGGTGATGACGAGAAGGATGACGATCGAGAGCGGATTATTAATATTTTATTGAACAGCCGCCTCTGTCCCTTGGTGTGTTCGTTAGGATGATTGGGCGCGTTTTTCGATGACGCGACGCAAAGTTGTTTCGCTTCTTCGCTGTGTACCGTTCGGTCGCACATTATTTCATTCCGGCCCGTTTCGGATGTATCCAGCGCGCGTGAAGACAATCTTGACGGCTTCTAATTGTACACACTTTCAGCGGAACATTGCGGGACGCGCGGTCGCGATAGGCCGGCTATTTTTTTTTATGGATCGACATCCAAATCACATCCGTCGCGAGCGACAGGACACCGATCGTTGGGAGTCTGTCGATCATCCTCCTTCCCCCCTGCTGGCCGCCGTTACATCTCCCTACCGTCACCCTCGCTTTCAATTACACGTTCCGTGCATCTTGATGTTGCTGCCTTACTTTAAGCCATTTACGACACTTTCGGGGCTTTTCGGTGGCCGGTGACCGCAAAATGAACGATTCATCATCATCATTGCCATCCGCCGTCGTCCGAGAAGAGTTATCTTTTAGTCGTTTGAGTTGTCTTTAACATGATTGCGTTCTTGTGCTATGTCAACCGTAGCATTGCGGTCCGCTCCTAACAGCGGGAAGGTTGAAATAAAACTTATTATTGGTCACCAATCGTAAACCTGCAGAGCTCCCCCCTTTACACCCTTCCCCATCCCTCACCCCGTTGTATTCCTTCTTCCTCGGCATGCGCTTCTTGCCTGCTTCTTGCGCCTGAGCGAGGGATCCTTCTTGTACCGGTGTACAGGCAGGCTTCGAGAGATGTGAGTGGCAGGAATTTTTAATTTACAGTTGACCATCCGTCCGTCGGGAGTCGGGAGTTTTATGTTTTTATAGCTCGGTCACCATGCTTCATTTGCTTCTCGCTGCAAAGCCCCGAGCGAGCGCGACGGCCACTGTTTTACGGAGGGTCCCCGTCCCCGTCTGAGGGCTCCCCATCCGAAAAAGCAGGACATTGTAGCAATCTTCCTAGTCTTTCACATTTTTCTCTTTGCAATCTTGGCGGGGCATTCACGACAGTCTGACGGTTTTTTGTTTCTTTTTCCTTATTTTTGTTACAAAATCGACCTCTATTTAGAACTCTTCTGGGGCTGACGGTGAAACAGAACCACCGGGCATCGGGTGATTATCGCTTTATGGGGGCCAGCTTTCTGTCCGTGCTTTGAAATATCATTTTCCTGCAATATCATACATTCTAGCGAAGAGTCTTTTGCGGAAGAGACCCATAAAAATCTGTCGCCTTCCGTCTTAAGGGAGCCCCCCAGACGAGAGACCCAATAATTTATAACTAGCAGCAGTTTTTTTCTCTCTCTCTCTCTCTCCCTTTACAACAAGCGCCAACTGCACGGCGTCGGCGGCGATGGTCAACTGATCTTGCCAATATTCGCGCGGTTGCAAAATTTTTCCCAGAACGCATCACGTAAGATTGAATTTTTGCTGCCCCGGGGATTGCCATTCCCTGAAGGAAATTTCCATCCACTCGTAAATGGGCGCGAGATTGAGGGGTTTCGAACGATCGTAAATTTTAATTTGTCATCCTAAATGAAGGAAGGTTTCACTCAAAAAGAAGACGGTGGAAAACCGAAGGTAGCAAAAGAAGGAACGCAAAACAATCATATAATGCGGCATGCCGCCTACCAGGACGCGTTCACGATCGGATGGAAAGATTAATCACGGATTGGTAGGGTTCTGTACCTTTTTAAAACGCATGCGTCTTCCCGCTCCGAGACAAAACGGGCGCTTGATTAGTTGTCCAACCATGACGATTAGATAATTTATCAAATAATAAGGACGGCAGAGCATCCCCCCGAAACGGACAACCTCAGCCGAGAATGACGCAGAATGATGTGCGGGGCGACGAATCACGGACTGCGCGCTCTATGTTTAATATCTCTATGAGGGCAACAGCTAGCATCTGAAGCGGCTCGCAAACGGAATTCGTAAATGGTCATCACACCGATTCAAACTTCCTCCTCCCGAAGTCAACTCGCGTGTAGCGCTGACTTTGGTTTTGATTAAAAGATCCATCGTCTGTTTTGACAAGTTGTGTGCTTTCCTCGCGTTCAGCACGCTGTATCCGCAAAACGGTTTCGTCCAATCGACGGCTACCTTAAAAAACGAACCGAATTCAAGGTTACGCTGTACGGTGTCCAACAACGGCACCAAAAGCTCGTCTTTTGTCCACTAAAAAAGCATAGTCCCGAGTCGATGGTGTCTGTCGAATGTACGAATGTCAAAAACGTACTGATTAGAACATTAATCATCGGGGCGTTTGCCATGCCCGTGGGGTTCACTATCACCGGCGCAGAACACCAATGAACATCGGTGGTGATAAAGTGACGGGACCACGGGTTTTTGCAGTGGTGAATTTGACGTAATTCTTCGTCGCGGAATCAGCGGACGGTGTGCGAAGAAAGGTAGTGCGAAAGAGAATATGAAAGAAAGCGCCACGTTTTGTTCGCCATTGAACGTAGTTCATTGAATTAAGTGTAACAGAAAGGCTTTATTATTCGCATCTTGTTCGAATGACTTATAGGCGCAAATGGTGAAGCTGACAACTTCATAAGGAAGTGTACCACACTCCGATGGATTTACATTCGTGCTTTTAGTTAAACCACTTTTGGGTAACAAATCTTTTAAACAAAACTTTTGTACAGAAAGTTTGTGGTTCTGTTCTACAACAATGTGAATGTCATCATCTCCACATCGCAGCATCCACAGCCGCGATGCAGACGAATCACGGCGTAAGGAGGGAGACGAAACGGGCAACATCGAAATCGATCGTAAAACGTGACGGAAATCGGTCGATATTTTTAACAGCTTTGTGTTACCGAACGACAGCAATTTGTCGCCGGCGAGGAAAGAGTGTGGCCCCGGAAAAGAAACACAAATAAAACACACGGACAGACGCGAAGGTACGGGATGATAAAGTAGACAAACACCAAAAATCCGCAAGATACCTGCAAAGATTTAATTACGCACTACACAAGATGACCAGCGAGACCGGAGTGGTCCGTAATTTGAATGCGCTTCGTTTGAATAGTGATCAGGCTGGTTTTTTTTTGTCGTGGTTTAATTTTGTTTTGCGTATATCACCAAACGGATTGCGATTTTTAATTTATGTTGGATCCCTTTCGGGTGTCTGCCCTGCTTCCCGAAACGCTGGACGCTCGAGCGCATCATGAGCCGGGGTCGTGTTCGTTCAATTGCAAATTGGTGCATATTTATGACACTTGGTGCCATATCCACCATTCCCGCCACTGACGGACCATACTTTTAGAGCGGCAAACACCAGCACGACCCTTTTGGCCTAACCACCAATCTTTAATGGATTCAAATGCTTGGTATCCTTGAAAATTTAGCCCCGTGATCGACCGCGCACTGGCGATCGTGTGATCATGCCGTCGCGACATTACCGGGTCGCGTTCTACCCATTTTTTTTTTCGGTTTGATGCCCGTGTCTGGCACTCAAAAAACCAACGTCAGTACTTTGTCCCCCCTTCCCCCCCCCCCCTTCCTCCCTCTCCTCATTCCCTTCGTTCCGCCGGACAAACTGCTCTCGCGAACAGATTTCACTAATGACAAATGATTGATTTGTCCCTCATTTTCGTCGTAAAGATCGGACGCTTTTTCGGAACACGGGTAAATTAATTGAAGCGTGCATACCATACGCACCGAATACGCGCTGTCATCAGATCCGTCTGATCCCATCGTTTTATTTCGCTCCGTCTTGTCACTTGGAGTCTTTTTTTTTCGAGGTGGGAACTGAGAGCAACAACAAAAAAATTGCCTCTACCCAGCCTCCGTACGGTGGTATGTGTGTTGTACAAATTGACATTCTTCCACAAATTTAAAGATATTTCACAATACACGGGCTTGAAGGAGCGTCTTACATGTGACGTTTACCCGTTTACAATTTCGTCCAGCTGCCAAGGTTAATAGGGATCGCCGTGTGCATGCATACAGAAACAAATAACCAAATAACGAAGAGAAACGACCAGCTCTTAAGGCGTCTATTACAACCGGAAGGAAGCATCATCATTCCCCCTTCTTCGATAAATCGATGTAATTGTGCTTAATTTTGTAGGGGTCGTTAATCGGGCCGAAGGTTTTTCGAGAGCAGCCCCGTAACGCAAGAAGATAAATCGATATCTCGATTTTTTGGGAAGTGGTTGGTTGTCTGGCTTTTGGGTTTTTGTGGCTGATGCCGATTAACTTGCTCATAATTATACCGAAAAAGACGAAACACACACACAGAAACAAAAAACCCCTTCGCTCCTGTTAGACATCGGCCTGCGCTCCAGAAGTGGAGTTCTGCTGTCTGTACTGCTGGTGCTCTGATTTATGACACGAGATGACACTTAATTAGAGGGTACCGATAACGTCACCTAGGGTTCTGCAGCCAGAGCAGACGGGCGGGCCAGAGTAAAAATCGTCGCAAGAATCACGCGCGCAGGACTATCGTTGGAACGTTTCTTGACAAAAAACAGCTGCATTGTGCCCTGGCACACCTAGCGGCCATCGCTTAGGAAGCCGTAGCTAAATAAAATAATCACCCAGCACCAAACAACAACAAAAAAGAAACGCTTTGTTGATGAAAGGTTTCTCCAAACAAACCTTCCGCAAATGGTGCACGAGAATCAAATGTTTATCGATAAATAAAAGTCGAACAACTTTAAGCGCAAAACCATCAAGAACACTCGAAAAACACTTTGTAACCGCTTCGGGTGTCTCACCCCAAAAATAAAAAAGGAAGCCAAATGTATCGGGAAAGGAATTGAAACTGTCGTCCAATAACAATGGTAATTATTTTCCGGGGGGTACGCAGTATGACAACACGAGCGACCCATTTCGATATTCAGCCCCGCTTTGAACTCATCCCTGAGCCAGAAGCCAGGATCCAGAATTTGTCAAAAATTAAACAAACCACCCGCTCGCCGCCTGGTGTCGCCAAAATGGCAGCCTAATTTCCAATTATTTAAACAAGGTTTGATGCTCTAACTAACCTCTGGCCGTACAATAATTTCACATAAATAGCACAACCGCGGGGTTTGGGTTTGGGGGCGACGAGTCGGCTAAGGTATGTCCCGGCAGAAGAACTTTGCTGCGCTCTGCTGTCGCGCGCTTGAGAAACGTTGGCGTCGAGCAGCCGTCATCCGTCAGGCAACAAATGGCTAATGTCTTGATGGATGTCACTTGCTTCGGGTGAAAAAGGAAAACTTGAGGCACCGTTTCTTTTTCTGCGGGTGTGTGTGTGTGTGTGTGTGCGCGCGCACGCACGCTGCAATCGAACTTTCAACGCGCAGACCCGTTAAAAATGTGTCATAATTGTTATGTTAATTTCCGACGCTTCGGCTGACCTTCAACCATCGGCAAAGGTGATGCTCGTTCGTTCAGAGTCAATTTCCTGATTTACGATCATCACAATCGTTTTTGATCCGTCCGCAGCATTCCGCACCAGCCGCGGACTGATTCCGATTTTATAGCTCAACCGTCATGAATACATTAAAAATAAATTTCTTTCGTTCGTTTCGCACTTCTAACGTTCCAATCCGAATCGGCATCGGCAGGGTTTCAGTTCCCGAGTGGACAACAGCAAAAAAAAAAAACGACATAGGTGTGAGAATATGAGGCTGACTGCAAAGTTTTCCGCATTTTATTAATTTACAAGCGTGCGAAAATCAACGTCACTGTTCTGCGTCGTCGATCGATCATAGCGTCGCGTAATGATCGTGCACCACTCTTTGGGCAGCCGTCGATCGTTGTGTGTTGGTAAGACCAAATCGGTGGCCTGCGAATGCTCCCACACAACCACAACGAACGAATCATTAAAACAGGTTTAAAAGCGGGACCGTTTGCTCGTAATGCTCGAGAGACAATCACATTAAATCCGCGGCGGGCGGACCAGGCGGAAAATTACACGGTGGGACAGAAACGCGAAAAAGGGCTGCATTCGACACTGCCGTGTGCATGTGTGCGTTTTTCTCCTTTTCTTGTTGTGAAAAGGGATGCCCAGCCCCGATCACATTTCCAGTATGGCTCCACGGGTAATACCACCCTTCCGGCGATCGTGCCATTTTGCGATGAGCTCACGCATTGCCAACATTCCACTGCGATGCGCTGCGAGGTAATGCGTTCATCGCTCATTACAAACAACCAACCCAACTAGCCGCACACAAAGTTGTCAGGATGACCCAGGGGACGGCGATCGACAGTGGACGCGTTGCGCTCAAGACACATCATTTTTATTAATAACTGCAACGAGCAGCTCGATCGCTCGACTCGGCCCTGTGGATTGCGGCAGCGGCAGTTGCATAGTGCACTGTGAAAAGCATTTATTACGGCTGTCGTATATAGCATCGCGTACCGTAGATGCCGTCCTCGCCTTGCCCGGTCGATGGCCCCACAGGGTAGAAGAACAACAGATCGATTGGCGAAATAATATGATTTACTCTTTAAATGACATTCCACCACGCCGCCCTGTTCTAGGTTGCACCTTCAGGCCTGTCAAATCACGGCACAACTATCCAGCAAGGCAGGAAGCTGGAAGCGGCTGGACGACAGTAGTGGTGAAGGTTAATCTTAAAATAATTGAAAGGCACACATACAGCCCGATGTTACGGATGATGCTGTCCACTTCTTTGCGGACGACCGCCCGTCGACGCATGCAGATATTCTCGCGCATGCGTTGATGTACACGGACCACAACAGCGACAACAACAACAAAAAAACGACTGCCACAGCGCACCATTGCCGCAACGGCACCATCCAACAACCCCCGTTTGCGCTATCGTCATTGTGGATTTCCATTAAACAGGAACTGTCACTGTCGTTGCCTTTTTCCTGGGGCCCAGCCAGCATCAATACGTCAATACTAATGATGGTGGGGTACTCTCCGGTTTGCACATGTCGTCGTCGTAATCGACAAGCGACATTTTGCCTGTTACCACCACTGGCAGCCCTACGACGGCAAAAAACCCTACCTACCCGCATCCCTCGATACGGTAACTTTACTACAATCAGCTCTCCGTACCGGGCCGCGACGCGATTATCATCATTACCCTTTATCTGATTTTTTTTCTCCTCGCCGTAACACTAAACCTGTTTGATTCAATCGCTCGCTTATTATCCGCTAGAAGTGACAGCTCTGATCCTCTTCAATGTAAAACAACGAACTTTTACTCATTTTCTCCGCACTTCAAAAGATTTTAAAGACCTTGTGTGGCAGCATCCTGCAAGTCACACAATATGTGTCCCGCATTGTCCTCAGGGTTATAGCGACAACCAGTTATTTAGAGGACTTTTAATACTGTCATTGCTGCGTTGGCCCGTTTCAAATTAATTAAAAAAAGTGCATTAGAGCAAAATAAAAAATGTCATGAGTGCGATTGGAACCTGTTTAGCTTTGCTAGACATTCAACCCTATATGCCCTTGCCGACGGCATTTCGCTGCTGATTCCACCACGGTCACGAAACCAACACAAACACACCTTTTCCTGAGTCTCCCGCCTGCCTTTTTTCTTCGATATTATAAAGCATTCCATTAAGTGATTCTCTATCGAACACGTCACATTTTATCAACAAATTTGGCCGTTGGTGGCCTCCTCGTTGCGGGCCCCACCAATGTCCACCGAGCTTTTCACCGTGCGTCTTTCCTTTCCTTTCGTTGACGACATTCAGCGGATGATAATCATAAAATCGGCTCGAAACCACACGTTGGCGATACAGTGTGACAGCTAAATCACATTAGCAGCTACCATTTTGAAGCAGGAAGTACTCTAAATTCATCCATCTGCCAAGGTAACGGGGCGGAGTGAAAGGACCGCTTGTTTGGTCTCTTATCTGCATAATAAAAATGCATTGCACTCATGTGTTGCTGTGAATAAAGTTTTCAAAATACTGAACTCCATTGCCTGACTCCTTGGAGCTCTTTTTTGACATATGCTCTTTTGTGAATCATTGCACATCATCCTCGTCCCGGTCACATCATTCTTCATGTTTGCGTCTCGTAACAACGACCAAAGGGGGTATAGTGTTTTTCATTTATGGTCCATTTTCCTGTCGCCTCATCGTTTTTGGTGTGGTTCACCCCACACACACAAACACACCCCCCTTTTACCGATGATCGCCACACGACTATTGGAAAGGCAAAATTTCTAAACGGACGAAACAATAAACAAACCATCAAGCCGCCTGCAACTGACATTTGACAAGCCTCGGGGTTCCAATGTTTAGAAGCGTCGTAATGGCTCCACCGCATCGCCGCCGTGGCCGTTTTAGTGGCATGGGGATCAAAAACAGGACGGAAAGAACGGAGAAAATCAAACATTTGATTAGTGAAAACAATTAATCTGACCCCGTGGCCGAAGAATGTGAAGGGTGCCCTCCCGCATACGGCTCGGCGATCGTCCAAGACTGAGAAAGCTGCAACTCATCCTACACCCAGGGATCGATTGTTTAGCTACACAGGGGGAAAAACCGATAACCGTGGGGCGATGGATATGGGTTATCGGGAAGATGCTAGATAGTGTAGCTATATCTTGTCTAACAACGACTTTTTTTTCCTTTTTCCGTTTTTTCCATCACAGATCAATAGTACTTCACGAAAAACATTCAACGCGAGCGTCTCTCTGCAGAATGAAACGACATCAGCGGACGTTGCAATCCATTTAGCGAGAGCAATTGCTCGTAATCGTGTTCGCCGCTGCAGAAACTCGCTAGCTAACCGCAACCGCTGGCAGATAACTTTGGTTAAACGCGAACGCTAGAGCGAGCTGCCAGCCACCACCGGACCGACCAGAGTAAGCTACCCAAATGGTTATGTCGCCCAGCAGACGACTGTCTACGCCAGGTATTGCTGCACATCCGATGAATATGCATTTGAGCTCCCTGCAACTGAACTCCCAGCTGCAACTGAATGCTCAAATGCACCAGAAGCTGACGGCCGGACTAACTCCCAGCCACATGAGCGGATTTTTCAAGAGCCCATCAACTTCGCCCAGCAGTATTAATGCGAATATGAGCAACAGTGGCGCCAGCGCCTTGACCAGTTCCAGTCACACATCATCCAGCACAGCCACCAACGGTAACATCGATCGTAGCACACGCGACAACACCACACCCACCGGCAGCAGCAGCAGCAACAGCAGCATGCCTTCCATCACGGAACTGTCCACGCATCCGCTCAATCGGTTGCAATCGATGCAGCCGTTCGATTTCCGCAAACTGTCGGCCGCCGCCGCCAGTCTCAGCGGGTTCACGTCGGCCGGTTTACCTCCGCCACGGCTCAGCCCCGAGGCAGCCGTTGCGCAGCATCACTTCAACCAGCAGCAGGCGGCCGCCGCCGCGGCCTACGCCGTCAATACGGCCAAACGACGCAACTCCCAGACTTCCCTAGATGCGCAGTCGGTGGTGTCGCGCGAACATGCCGCAGCGGCCGCGAACTTCATGAGCCTGTCCATGAGTGGCCACGGACTGCCCTTTCCTCTTCCACCGCCGCCGCCCTCGTCATCGGTGGCTATGTCGCTGGCAAACTCGCTGAACCATTCAGCCGCCGCTATGGCCGCCGCCGTTTCCGGTAACCCTTTGGCGGCCAGTTTTGTTGCGCAGTCGTTTCCGAACCTGCTGGCCGCGTCAGCCGCTCGGGAGCCGAATCGTAGCAAATCGCCCCATTCGCACCACAAATTGTCCCACAAGGGCGGACTGCAGGAACAGCACAGCAAGAGCTCGCTGGATAAAGGTACGTCGAATGATGGTCGGGATCAGCGGGGTGAAGATGAGGAGCGGAACTCATCGGGAGCGCATCAGGAGCAACGTGATCGTGATCGGGAAAACGTACTAAACCTGAGCCGCGATCTGGCCGCCGCAGCAGCGGCTGCAAATCGCCGACTACAGCAGCCCCCAATGCAGCCCGGTGCAGCAATGTCGCGCATGCAGCATCTGCCGCCGTCCTCCGGAGGTCACCTCAAGAAGCCACCGTCTTCGCCCAGCAACAAGCGGCAATGGGGCGCTATCCCACCCAATCTTGGCACGCAGTACGTCAACCCGGCCACGGGAAAGAAACGCGTTCAGTGCAATGTATGTTTCAAGACCTTCTGTGATAAAGGTGCTCTTAAGATACATTTCTCCGCCGTCCATCTGCGGGAGATGCACAAATGCACGGTGGAGGGCTGCAGCATGATGTTCAGTTCGCGCCGTTCCCGAAACAGGCACAGCGCGAACCCCAACCCGAAGCTACACTCACCGCACCTACGGCGCAAGATATCTCCTCACGACGGTCGCAGCGCCCAACCTCACCCTATTCTCCTGTCGACGGCCGGTATGCCACTGCCCAACGGGCTTAGCCCGCTGCATCCGTTCGGGCCAGCCTTCCCACTGATGCCCCCGGGCGACCATTTGCGGGGGCATCCGTCGCTATCAGCGCTCGAGTTTAAGGCGAACATGGAGGCCAGCATGCACCGACGACTGGCGGCCGAGCACCATCACGCGCAGGCAGTCGCGGAAAAGCATCATCGCGAAAGTGCACGTGTTTCGTTGAGCCCGGAGAACTATCGTTACCGCAGCAGCCCGCACAGTGACACACCGGACCGGTACATGGGCTCTTCGTCGGGGGCATCCTCCGGAGCGCCGCATCTGAACAGCTCGGGCAGCCGGTTAGACGACGAAGACGGCGACGAGGACGATGATGACGATGACGATCGTAATGGCATCGTCATCGATGGCAACGACGTAGATGAAGATGTTGAAGGTCACCAGTTCGACATGTCGCTAAGCTCGGAATCGGAGGACGTGAAATCGTTCGGCAGACATGACGACGATGAAGATGGCTTCTCCGAACGGGGCGAGGAAGAACCGCAAGACTTCAGCCTGTCCAAGCGACACAATCGCCCATCGACGGATGGCGATGATATTGCAAGCAATAACGGCGACAGCAATGGTGAAGTCACTCGCGACGATGTCAATGCATTCCTCTCGAGCAATAAACGAAAACGCAAGAGTCTCAATCCCACCAAATGTGCCGTGGTTCCTTTGTCTCGGCTGTCAAACAACGAAGATGCTGATGAGAAGGAACTCGCGACACGGACCGACGAAGAAAACCGTGAAACATCGATTCCATTGGTGAAAAAAATCAAGATAGAATCCGGGGAAGACTCGCAACCTGTCCGAAATTTATCACCACGCTCGAACTCACCGCTGAAGGAGGTGCCAGCTAAGGTGGCTTCTTGCGCGAAAGAAAACGGAAATTGCGATAAACAGAGCAAAGGCGAAAACGCGTCCGCGGATCAGAACGACTCGTCGACAGTCCCCGATCGGTGTCCCTCGATCGAAGATCGCAAAAGCGTTGATGCTCATGATGCGGTTCACGTCAAAATGGAACCCATCGACGAAGGACTGCAAGACCAACCGGCAACAGAAGCCACCGATCTGTCACTGGATCTGACCAAAAAACAGTCCCGTTCCAGTCCGGATGTGAACGCGAACGAAAAATTCCAGAGCAAGTACTCGATCGACGTGCGGCCTTCGTCCGAATTGCTGGAGAACCCACTGTCGCTGGTGCGTCCCAAGCAGGAGACCACGTCCGACTCGGACCGTCATCGTCCCGGTTCGGCGGACAGCAAGAAAAGTTCCGGCGACAACTTTGATTCGGCGAACACGCTGCGACGGCTCGAAAACCTTTCGCACGGACCGTTGAACGACATGATGATGCAGCGCGCGGCAGGATTTCTCGGTGGTCCGCAATTCCCACCGCTCAGCTACTTGATGAATGCAGCTCCCCCAAGCCCCGCCAGATCTCGTAGCCCTTCGCCGGCGGTGGGCCACGAGCACGATCCGGAAGAATCGGACGACAACGTGGATTACTGCGAGGAAGGTAACTGCTTCAGCGATCCGGATGTCCCGCTGGATAAGGATAATCCCAAAAAATGTTCCGCCTGCGGCAAACTGTTCCAGAACCATTTCGCCGTTAAGACACACTACCAGAATGTGCATCTGAAGCTGTTACACAAGTGCAACATCGAGGGATGTAATGCTGCGTTCCCCTCGAAGCGCAGTCGCGATCGTCACGCCTCAAACTTGAACCTCCACCGAAAACTGCTTTCAACCACAGCCGACAGCAACGACACCGTGCTGCCAATGGAGAAGCACCAACAGCAACAGCAGTTCCCCGGTGCTGGCGCCTTCCCAGGGTCCGCCCTGCCGGCTGAGTTTTTGGCCCGCCTCTACGCCGACTCGCAAAAGTTCCCCATGAACTTGGAGGCCGCATTCAAGAACCATGCGCTCGCTCCTGGTAGTTCGGCGTACGCGGATCATTTCCTGAACGGAGCAGCATCCCAGCGTGGATTCCCGTCGACCGCCGGCAATCCGTTCCTGTTCCCACCGCTCGGCGGACTGGCAGGCTTTCCGGGCCTGTCACAGTTCTCCCACCTGCTTCCACACCCGCTAAATGGCATCGCTACGCAGCTGTCCGGTGGTGGAGCGGCCGTTGCTGCTGGCAGTGTTGGTAGTGGTGGCGGTGGCCGAATGTCCGCTTCCAGATCCGACTCACCAATATCCGCATGTTCGCCACCGGCCACAACCAACATTCCATCGCCACTGTCGCAGCACGACAGGACGACGCCGACGTCCGGCAATGGCGGATCGTTTCACAGCTCCACGTCCGAGCCCCGATCAACTGTTTCGGCGCATGATAGCCGACGCACACCGGACTCGCTTTCGTGATCAATGGACCGAGGAAAACACCGTTGCCTTCTTTAAATCCCGAACTCTAGGTCTGTTGTCATGTCATTCACAATGATCTCGTTTTTTTTGTTTTGTTTAAATACTTTTACGCTCTCAACCTCCCCTGTGCGTTACTGGCATGTGTGGCAAAGTTAGCCTTCAGAGCCGGGTTTGAACCGGGAGGGAGTCGGATCGGGATGCACAATGTGGTGCAGGGCAGGGCTCCATAAATTGATATACTACTATCTTAAGTTCAATTTACCGGGCGGTTAAAAAGGGAAAACTCATTAAATGTAACGAAATAATTAAAACGCGCCCGCTAATTAAACGCGACCGCGACGCAAACAAAACCCGACTGTGTAATCTTAATGTCAAGGAAATGAATTTATCAAAACGGTTCATCTCCAAACTTCCACAAACTGGGAGGGGGAGGGGTGGATCGAAACAGGCGCGAGAATCTACCAAAGTATCGCTTGGTACTTGGTGTCGTAATTTATTATTGTAAACGTTTCGTTAATAATCGCTGGGATAGCAATGAATTAAATCCAATTAAAGTTACTTACGATAAAGCAATCTTAACGGTAACCTAACTATTTGGTCAAACTGCAAGCGAAGGAGCAGGGAAGCTTGCCTTCTCGGCGCAGCATTGGGTACGGGCAGTTGTGACGCGGGGTTGGATGGAGTTATTGGAAATCGCCACTTAACATAAGGGCCCAGTGATACAAACATATTGATATGTACACTTATAAACAAGCGCAACCAAAATTGTGCGGAATGCGATCAATAGTTGCAGCGTATTGATTGTACCTATTGCGAACCGATGCTGGTAACCAATGAATCGAATGGTGGTGGAAACGGAAGCCTCCCCACTTCTGCACGATGATGAAACATTCGATTTCGAATTTTAGTTAATGCTTCGATAAAGCTCATATTGATCTTCAATGTAAAGCGAACGGGAATGATAGATTTAGTTCGGATCAGGTAAACACCTTAAGTTAATAAATTTACGTTTTAATCTCTGTTAGGTTATTTTTGCCAAAAGTTACGATCCATGAGTACTTTGAATTGATGCGGTTCCTACTTGTTAAAGCAAACAAAAACAAATGATAATAAAACACATTATGGAAAATATGAAAAAATGCGAAAAGTACGAAAAACAAAACCCAAGCATGTACATTTTATTGAACTGTAAGTCTCACACACAACGAGATAGCAATAAGCAATTACGTAACACAGACAGGAGAGTGATGGGAAATGTGTACCTCTGATCTTGTCTCCTAAAGCTATTCAAGTTTTTAGTATCGCAAACATACGAGAAAAAAAACAACATAAAATAAAAAGTAAATAAAATGGCACTAACAAACCGTTGTCTCTGTCTCGTCGAGTAAGCACATCGCTATCAGCAACACCAAAATCTTCCATGATTTAAGTTTTTAATCTAAGAAGAACCCTCCCCCCATTAAAATAGTGAATCAATTTAGCAGCCGTAAGCTGACATCGCACAAATATCAAAAGAAACACAACTAATCTCAAGAGCTTTTTTTACCTTTTACTTAGGAACTCGCTATTCCACCAACTTACGTTTAGATATACGCATACACGGATTATTATTAGCTGCGCCGGCTCTCCAAAAAAAAAAAAAACGGTAGTGATTGTAATCACGCAAGTGTACGCAAATGTAGCATATGCAGTTAAAGGAAGTCCTATTCATGAATGTGCAATATTTTTCGTCTCTACTCTAAGACTGCGATAAAATTTAGTCGATGAGCGAAGCGAAGTAGAAATGTGAACAAAAACAAAACGACAAAAAAAAAACACTCGAATAAAACACCCTTTTTTAAGATTAAGTTCAGTTAAGGGCCGCGCCCATATGTCGGCCGGGCCGTTTTGTATTGGCCGCCAAGAAGGACGCCACGAATACATAGCATCAATATTAACTCCCTACACGACGAAACAAATGTTGGCCAATGCAACCAAACTGCAAGCATTTCCGAGAGCAAAATAACTGAGGAAAAGTTGACAGCGCGAGCTGGGTCAAGATCGCTAAAATCTTGTTTCGGTAGATAAAATTCGTCAAACCAGAACCAGTTTCGAACTGAGAAAAGTATCTGTCTGTACATAGCTAATGGGGAAGAAACATCTGACGTATCATAGATAATTCTTATTTTCTTCAAACAAAAAACGTAAAAGGAAACAAACTCAGTACATTGTATTGTCAACAAATAGCAAAAACTCATGCATTACAAAAACCCAAACCTTCCCAACCCGCCCACCTTGGTGTGGTGGCGAGGTGTGCAAAAAAAAAAAAAGGGAAAAAAATAAAGTACACTATATGAATCTTAAAATACCTCATCCATTTATTCATGTTTGGCGCGTTGTAATCCATTCGATGATTTGAGAAATTAGGTACCGAAAGCATGACAAAAAGCAACGGCACACTACAACGTTTTGTCTGTCCATTTCAAACTCCATTGAAACTCCAACACGTTTGGGGTATTGTGTTTTCGAGCAAAAAAAAAAAGAGCTCTGCAATAATATAAAATGGCCAGTAGCACCGCGGTTGCTTCATCCCTCCAATATCAACCCCTGCCTGCAATGGTAATCAATCCGATGCAATTTTCCATGTGATCACCTTTCATCCCAGCTATGTGTCCCGGTGGGTGGAGAATCCCCCAGCCCGGTGCGCAACTTGTGCAGCGTATCCAATACCTTTTTGCATGTTCCTGGCAGCGAAATGTGGAGACCAGCGATACGTGTTGGTCTCGTCCTACACGCGACACCATAGGCTACAGAATAAATAAACAGATCCTCCAGCGCCTCGGCTGCATTGTGAATCTCTATCACACGCAGCACCAAGTGATGGGTAAGGGCCACCCCGTAGACCACCACTACCGAAACGATGGTCATGGTAGCCGTGTGTGCAGTCACCGGTTCGGAGGCGAACAGCAACATGGAGAACATATTCATGGCATGTCATCACAATCGCTTCCGGTACAAACAGGGAACAAACTGGTTTGCCTGCACAGGGAGACGATAGGTAAATACGGAATCTGGTGCTATTACTCCGCTGCTATGCACCACCGTACATAGCTTGTGTCAATAACAGGCCTGTGTCGGATCTGGTGCTCCCATACCACGGCCCAAAGGCAACAGATATCCTTTTCGGTGATGTATGCACAACCTGGCGCACACACACACACGCTTCCGGACGTGCAGCAATGCATGCAGCATACGCCGTAGCTTGCAGTCGCTTCGAATCGCCTTCGAGGCTGTTTGATTGCGTACCGTGATATTTGCGATTGGTCATTTTACTAGTGCGCTTAACGGGGTTTGTGAGCTTAACTTCGCATTATAGGGAACAATTAATGAGCATTTATACCCTTAGTGGTAAATAAAATGTCATCCCGTTTGGGCTACACGAGTTGACCGTATTGCCGAATAAAAAGTCCTTGATTGAAGGGATTAATGCAGAGGAGGTTCACGACCACGATCTTAAGGGACACAGTCCGCAAAAGAACAAAGTTAACTAATATTAATCAATGAAAAACTTTTCATCTTAGGAATAATTTACGTAAATAAAAAGCCAAAGCAAACAAACGAAATCGTGAGAGAAAATATAAGTCTTTGGAGAGCATCTGTAATTTAATCTTTAGTTCCACAACTAGCTTCTAACGAGACTTGAAAAAGGAAGGACATCATCTGCACTACCAATATTTTTACTGCAAATAAACTGATGTTTCGATAAATATTAGCCTCAAAGAAAGGGTTGTTTTTTCATTCGCCTCACCACGGCCATAGTTGTGGACGTTACGTTTTCCACGAAATTCGACGGATTTGCAACATCCTCCTGACAGGTGCAACATTGTTCCTTGGGCGGTAATATATATTGTTCTCCCGGTTCTCTGTACCTTTTCCGAAAGATCTTAGCCTCTCCTGCCGCGATGAAGGCCGCACCTTCCCTTCCCAGCACCTCAGCACAAGAAAAAAAACCCCGAATTAACGACGGCCGGTTCCACCTTCGACCCAGTCTTTGGCAAATGAATGGAAGTGGTACAAGAATAATGGGAAAGGAAGCTACGTACAAACTGCTGTGTGTGTGTGTGTTTTTTTTTTGTGTGCTCTGCCCCGGTCTGTCCGGTCAATCCTTTGGCGTATGGTCTTTTTGCAGATTGGCGCGAAGAGATCATCGCGCACAAGAGGGCCCAACGAGAACAAAGAAAAATTGACTCCAATTAAATCCTCAGCAAGCGAGTTACTATACCTGCTGTAAATGCTGGCCGCTCCACGGAGAGTTGTTTTGTGCTGCAGTTGTTAGTTATATACTGTTTTTTTTGTTGTGTTTGCTGCTTTGTTTATGTTTCATTTCGTTTTCTATGTAGCGCAGGATCACAAATCTCTAGTGCCGTTGACCAACCGTCCAACCGTAACCGTCATTTGCCTTCTTGCTGGGCGAACTGTTCGGCGAAGCTTTTAATAATACACAGCTCAAGCTCAGCTTTCGGAAATAACATATCTCACACAGATGACTACTCCATTCATAAAGCCCTGCAACATCTTTGACAAGCAACTTATCCCGGTGGTAGGAAGTTCAACTCGCAATCAGTTACCGAATTTAAAAACAAAGAACGTGCAATCGTTACGCGCAGGTTTCTCGGGTTATTCAAGGGGTGGAGTTTCAGCCATCAAATTCTTTATGGTGCACGTAGCAAAATGTAAAAGAGACAAATTACCAGCCGGCTGAAAGTGACGGATAAATCTGCCCCAATGGATAAGGATATTCGTGGATAGGGAAAAAGGAATTCAATACTACAGTGCGCCATTGAATGCAAGAATGGGAACATTGTGTGATTTTAACCTTGTCGCACACATGCCCAGCGTATACGGTTGTCATTCCACGGGCTCCGCCTCGCAAAAAGTCCGCAGCCGATGCTGTGGTCAAGAGATCGCGGCATTTACCTTTATTCTCCCGTGGACTTCTCGTTGGATACGCGCCATATTCTGCGGTTTATCATCATCACGACCACGACATCAATGATTTGTCGCGAACGTTTGCTGAGCCAGCGGAGGGACGAAGCAGAAGAAAACTAAACAAAAAAAGAAAAATGCACGAAAGAATACAGGACGGCGAGGCGCATTTAATGACAACGTCACGAAGTCCAGCACCGTGGTGTTCAGGCCGCGCTTGTGCTCTTATGGACGCGCGTAGAATGGCCGGTGATATGAGGTGAACACTCGGAGGTAAGGTAGAAATCAATCTGGAGTTGATTGTTAGTTGTACGTACCGTAACGGTTGCCTTTGCCTGAAGTCTAGCTAATGGCCTCATGGACGCCTGTCGGAGGCGTTTCTTACCGATCACACAAACGCACAATCTTCACGAACTGCCGGTGTGTGTGTGTGATGTTAAAGTTAAGGAATAAAAAATTCACGGATGAATTTGGATCCTTTTAACTTTACAAGCAGTTTACTTCCGTGCCAATAAAAAATCATAAGCATAGATTAGACAAGCAATAACATATGTAATGATATGGCTGGGTATGATTTCATTCCTAAACCACGAGGAGCAAAATTAGGAAGATGTTTACTAAAACTTGATACTTGGTCAAAACAGTAATTGTACAATATCTCACTCAAAACGGTTGGCTAATGATCGGAAAATCTATTAACCGTTTCATTATCTCGCGCCGCGTTTTGCCACTTGAAAAGTGTTGTTTCAAAGGGCTAAATTTTTCAGCTCCTTCACATATTTAACAATGTGTTGATAGAACTATTATTTGTTTTCCAACTTTTTCTCCAACTCTTTCCACTAAACATTGTTTCGTGTGATTCGCTCACATTTGCGACATTTCGTGCCCAAAATTTCCGAATCAAAGTTCCAATTATGTGCTTAAGTGTGCTAAATTACTGCGAAACTTCCGGAAGGTGATGTCTGTCCATCGTCAAATTGTTGAATGAATGTTATGAAGGCAAGGCAAGTCAACAAAATGGGTGTTACCATTGGTTTCGTTGGTGTTACCAAAAAGAAAACATTCAAATGAATGTCAAAATAGTGGCATTAAGATTCATTTGGTAAAGAACGAAATAACATTCAAGAAATCGTAATATTCCCTATGAACTGAAGCTTGGCAGTTCTAGTTTCGCAATCTAATTTAAACGAATCCCCCATCTTGGCATAGACCAAGTCTCTGAAGTTATGGTATGGTCACTTGCACCAAACAATATTGTTCACCGTACAGCAAACGTATCGTCTGTGTCCTATTGATTCTGTGATACATGTTAGATTATGGATTAGATTGAACAGGTGCTGATTGACAGTGTCCCCTCCGTTGACCGTGGCGTACTGGCGAGTGGGGACGAATTTGGCAACATCCACCACACGATGACGAAGTGATACAGAGTTACAGAGATTCCTCCCCATGGTTCGCATGTCTTGTGGGATGTTGGTTTTTGACTGATGATCCGAATGGCCAGGGAAGAACATTGAACTCTTTAGGGAGAACGCGCCCGATCGGTTGTATTTGCTCTCCTCCACAATGACAATACTGACTTTCTGCTGGACGACACATTTAGCAGGAACAGCATCAACCGTTGTCCGTGTGCAATTCATGTTGGCGAGTGTACCACCCTACGCCCCGGGACCTGGATCCCCCCCACCCAAAAGTTACCATCGATTACCACTTCTGGCAGTATTTGGTTGATTTTTTTTTCTGCCAAATCATGCACATTCCGGCCACGCCGATACAGATTGTCATCGTTCGTCATTTGTTATTCCTTCAGCGCCATAACGGAGCGGCACGAAGCATGTCGGCAACAACGTAAAACCGAAGACGCTGGTCGCTGGTAATGAAGATGACGGTTACAAAATCGAACGGAACGCAATTAGTCATTTGTGTGCTGTTTCGGTGATTGATTTCTTTCATTTTGCCAGAATGGACTACATTAAGGTTTGTTTGTTAACTATTCAACTGCTGTTTAGTATTGCTTACAGACACGCTTAAGTGCTTTATTTTACATTATTAATGGTGGTAAAAAGCGCGACGTTTGTTGTACGGTGCATCGTTTCCCGACAAGACGACATGGCGCGTTCAGTGACCGTGAATGGTCCTCTCCAAACCATCTCCCAGGGAAAAAGGAAATATTCCGTCTTTTTCAACCGATCGATGTTTAAAGTTAGGATTTTGGGTTGCTGTCGTCGTCCCCTTCAGCTAGTTCAGTGGAAGTATGCAGCTTTGTTTTTGACATCAATATCCTTCAATCCGACATCGGGAGCATTTGTGAAGGCACATTTTGTCACGTCATGTTAGCGTCATGACAGGATCGAAATGAAAATTGCGGAGTACTTCCGAACGGCTGAAGGGCGTTACACATTGTTGCGTTGAGTTTAAATCTGACAAATGTTGCCCGAAGCGTTTTTGTGATTAGTGGGACTTTTACTGTGAACACACACGAATGATTGAAAGTACGATTGTTAAATAATTCATAAAACTTGATTGCAGCCATGCAGCCATGTTAAATGTGTTGTAAAATTTTAATACAACTTCAATCCACTTTGATGGGGGTTCTATTTTCCTGTAATTAATGTTCTCCCTACCAGTTTCGGTATTTTGAATACCTAAAGTAATTTAATTATACCTGTTAATCATACCTCACCGTGAACGAAAACCTCCAAACAGCTATCGACCCGATCGGCCGAAGGAATCGATAGCATAAAAGAACCAGAAAAAAACCCTTTACTCTTCCATTTTTCTCGATCCTTGCCGATGTAATCCACCGTGAGCAGGTGATCACAATACAGGGTTTTACACTTTAGTTTTGACTGGCAGCACACATTTTTTGACGCGCCGCACTCAATTTCTTGTCGCCGGCACATATTTTTGATTACAAGCACCGAATTTTTGAACGGGAGCATTTAATTTTATCAGCCCGATTCATGTGTTGCAAAAGTGTAACACGTTTTGATACCTGTGTGATACCTGTAAACAAGATCGTGGGTGAACAGATTCTCTAAGTTTCGAACGAACAATTACGTACCTGTCTAATTACACACAACACTATTGTTAGCAGCAGTAGTATTATGTGTGAATATATTCAGTTTTTCGAATTTTTTACACCGTTGTCCGTGAATAACTCTGCAGAAGATTACAAATCTGCCGCGATTCTGTCGGTTAGCACAATTTGGTAGCTAGGTTGAACCAATCCCATTGACATAGGTTTATCTCCAAGGATCCACCACTGCACATTTAAACAAATCTGTTGCATACATACAATTTGAGGGATTTGGGCATAATACTTCAAATACGTAACCCAATATATGTTTTATAAATTTTCTCATAATTTATTAAATATATTTTGCCCAAAAAATTATCAAGTAACCAAAAAAACAAACAATTTTGCATATAAACAAGTGCTTCAAACTCAAACCAATCTTTCACAAGGGGGTTATAAACATGCGGCCTAAAAGCTTTCAAGAATCGGGCTGATAAAATTAAATGCTCCCGTTCAAAAATTCGGTGCTTGTAATCAAAAATATGCGCCGGCGACAAGAAATTGAGTGCGGCGCGTCAAAAAATGTGTGCTGCCAGTCAAAACTAAAGTGTAAAACCCTGTAAAATGCCTCGTTCGATCCCGGGCATGCGTCTAAGCACGGGGGTTGACCGCTCCCCGGTCCTAATGTTTGTCGGACAGTTGGGAAACAAAGAAGAAGCCGGCAATCATAATCGTCATCGCATAACCGTTCCGCAAATTTCCGTTCCAGAACCAATTTATCACACTATAATGTTATCTTAGAGAAAAGGTGCCCTGCAGCCAGTTCGGTGGTACTTTTATAAACCATATTCGACCGAAACGCTGCTAAACGATATGAACGGACGCCGTAAAATCAGGTGCGGTCTCGGAAGCAGTCAAAATGTCTGTCATTAGAGGGTTTTGCAAATTTCTTTTGTGCCACAGCTTTTTCTACTACTTCACTACCGTGCATTAGTTCACGAAATTGCATCAGGTCCCGTTGATTACTAATGGGCAATTTCCTCTAATTGATGCACGATTTCATCGTACATTGTTTCATTGGATAGCGGCGGCGAGCGATTAAAGAACGTTTTGTAATCGAATTTGAGCAAAGTTTTACAATTTTAATGGCTCTGGCTAGAACACACACACACATAGCGGCGCTTCGGTGCAAAAGTTTCTTGTTTGGTCGAAGAGACACGAGTTGACTCCCGAAGCGGCCATGTTTGCATTACGCACCCGCACGCTGCAACTCAGCGTAAACGGAAATGCGTTTCATAGTGGTATGCGGCAAACGGTTTGTACCGGGCCGTGCACAGTTCAGTATCATTATCGGATACAATCTTTACGGTAGTTTTCGGAAAAGTTTTGCAGAAGTGCGATGGTTGTAAAAAGGGGTGGTCGGCGTACCGTGCACCGGTGTGCGGTGTTTATAATTGGTAAACTTTGGACAGATTGAACTGTGCGCATCACTTAGTTACAGAACGAGCCGCGCTTTTGAGACGCATCCCTTCAACACATTCGACCTTTTTAGCCGAACCACAGTCACAGAACCGGGGGTTTGGAGTTCGTAACATTTGGTTACGTCCCTTTTTTCCTGTTGAGGTTGCGGGCGGAATAATGCAAAACTTTATGAATGCTTCAACTACTTGTACTTTACACAGTGCCATTGCGCTATGGGTAAATTAGCGTAAGTAGCCTGCTAACCGCCGAATTTATTTGTTTATTTTAATTTAACTACAATCAAGGAATTGGGTTGTACTGTTCGTGTGTGACATATAGCATACGTCAACTATTTTAAATGTATAACAGCCGTAGAAGTGTAATAGGAAACGTAATCATTACAATCTCGGGCAGATGATTGGAGATAAGAATGAAAAAGAAAACTCATAGAGTGGGGAACATAAGTCCAGATCCCGATCCTGGACCGAACACCGAGACTGTCAGGTGCAATAGCAATCCAATCGGCTGAGTCAGTAAACTCGCTCCGCATTGTCCGCGTAAATATATGCGTAATGTTTCCAAATGCCAATTAATATCCGTTGCGTTCGATGCGTGCACGTATTGGATTTACCTTAACATAATCATTAACCTTCCATATAATTAGCGGTGGACACCGGTGGCAGAGGAAACATCACGAACTAAGCCGTACGTCTCTCAGCAGTGCCAGAACGGTAAGGCATTTTCTTTTGACCCAATACCATAGCAACGCCAAACGGACGCTTGGCGTTTTCCCACGCATTTGGCACGCTGGCGATCTTTTGGAAACGAGAGCACGAGGATACGCCCAGCTCAAAACTTGTTCTCGCTAATTCCACTCCATCGTTAGAAGAAGAGCAGAGAAATCGATTCCTTTAAAGTCCTGTTCGTTAACTGCTGCAGCATTCGCGATTCATTAACGACGCGCACCCTTGGAGTGATGGTGATGGTTTTTAAGCCCAACAGCACCGTCGATAAACCTTCGTATGTTTATTTCACTTACAATTCCCTTTAAAAACAAACAGTTTTTTGTCCAACCATTGCAAGCGGAACTGAAACGGAATTTGAAGTGTTCTGAGACGGAGTCGGACTGTTCGTCTTATCTGGCGACTAATAACATATAACAACTATGTATTAGATTTCTCATATTAACCTGTTGATAATTGATGATTCAAAAAAAAATGGAAAATTCTATAAATGCTACAAAGTATTGCATCAAACTACTTTCGATGGAGGTGAGTATAGAACATTTGATACAATTACACTTTAGAGACCAACTGTCTGACCCAATGTCCTTGTTAAAATTATAGTTTAAACAAAGCTTTCTTCGTCCATTCACAAGATCTAATAATTAAAGGCAAGTGTGGTTTAATTTACAATATCAAAAATAACTTCCCTGATGCAGCTGCAATAAGCATCACATAAAAAAGGTTAAGGGACGGCCGCCTTATCGCGTCAGATCGAATCATAAAACAATAAGCACAATCAACCCTTTCACGAACTCGAATTGTTAATCTAAAAGGCGCCATTACATAGTTCCTCGTTGCTCTGGGGCAACAAAACAAACCACCCCCGGTCGGGAAGCTCTACATCCCCGATCTGTCGATTGCCATAATATTTGATGTCCTTGCCTTGTGTGCGACCACTAAGCCGAGAAAATCCCTCGCCAGCGCCAATTCCCATGCAGAGCCAAACCAGCAAACGCTCCTTTATATGCATTTATTCATGCGTGTTGTAAATGTACCAACAAAGCCAACATTGCAGCTCATTGATTGAAATTGAAAATCAACGACGTTCGGCCCTGGTCCAGGTCCAGCGAACGCACTCATTGATGCGCTGCTACCGGCAAGGCTTCGATTATACATGGTCAGCCAAGCCAGGATGGCAACAAGAAATTGTTTTCAGAAGCATCCAGAAGCGTCCACTTGAATGTGTGCACGATAGAAACTCATCATCGATGCTAAAAAGGGTCCACTCACGTTCATCTGGCTGCCACACTCACCGACTGGTTGAATTGTTCGTCATATCATCATCGATATCAATCGCTTGGGTCGATCGCATTGCGTACATTGCGTCCGTAACGTACGCATCAAGTCCCGTGTATGTGCCGGTGTGCTTATGTATAGTTGTGTGCATCCGTTTTATTTGCATAACACGCGACCATCGGACCGGCGTTCTGCGTTCTCGTCATCGCCTACCCGTCGCATCCTGGCGTTTGTTGGCAAAGGGAGCAGGACGACGCAAAAACCATCACCATCAAACCGAAACGGTTCCATTATCAATGATTAAATGTTGTAATCTGGGGATGATACCATTGTTTGCTCTTGTGGGGTTGATCAATCTTGCATGGCGGTGCGAAAGGGGTGCTGGAAACTGGTCAAAGAATCAAACCGGGTTGAGGGTGAGTACCAGTACCATCCAATGAAGCATTCGGTTTGATCGAATCTGCATCTGATTTGGTTAACGACAACCCACTGCATTAAAAGCGGCAAGGGTATGCAGAGCTGAGATTTCATCTCCACCACACGCTACATTACAAATTAAATTAAATCCCTAGAATCAACAACCTGTTTCCACTGTCTCGGCATTCCATTAACACCACCAGACACAACCGGCAACGGAAGCACATTGCGACAACACAGTGACAAATGGAATTAGTGGCTTCCCACAGTGGCCACATGAAATAGTCAACCACTCATCTCGGCTGCGAGATTATTCTGTTAAGCTTCAAATAATCCTCAAACAATGCAGCGCACACGGCGTCTCACCACCGCCGGTCCGTCTTTCTGGACAGGATGGACGATGCACGGAAGCGATGCAAGCTGATGGATTAAAAACCAGCTGTTTAAAAATATGGCGGTTCGGCTTTGGGGTGGGCTGAGTTGTGTAACATCCGGAAATGTCCCATAATTTCAACACCACTCCAGCGCCACCGAATGATAATGGTGGTCCGAATGGTGGCCCAAGCAAAAGGACCACCCCCTGCCACCAGATAAATAGGCACCGATAGGCACCATTTCCACCTTCTTCGGTGTGCTGTCGGCGGCTTCCTGGGGGCATTGCAACAATGGGAGGCACCTGTGCAGTGCAGTGGTTCCTGCTCGTCCCGTGTGCCGCATTTTCACTGGAAGCGGAAGGTTGGATAGCGTGAAAATAAGCAATTCATTGCCTGGTTTTCCCAACCGGCCGTAACTCCTACCATTGTTGCGAGCGTTGTGTTTCTGCTGCACATCCTGATGGCTGCAATTTAATACAATTTATTTATTCACAAACAGCTCTTCGGGGGCGACGCATTTTTCGCTTGTCCTGTGAACCTGGTGTCCTGAAACTTTTTGTTTAGCTTTTGTTGCCTTCTTTTTCCTCCCCCCTCTCTCCCCTCTCGTGAAGCTTCAAAGGACTTTGTCTGGCCCGGTGCGATCGTTCGAATATAGCGTCCAAAAAGGACCGGCACATTGTACACATGGCGGGTGTGTACGAGAATAATTCATACTCAAAGGACTTTGGAGGACGTCCTGCTTCGATTCGTTCAATTGCAGGCTGGTGTTACACTGTAGGCGAAGGCTCGCACTGTTCGTTCCACCGAGGCCATTGGTTTACCCGTTTTGCTTTAAGCACCACGGCAGCGTGTAATGCAAATCCCCACGCTTCATGCTGCCAATCCTTGCTGCCAGGACAGGACAGTCGCCCTCCCCCAGCCGGGCTGCCATCATGTGGCTTCGAGTTCGAGCCGGAGAGGGTATGGTTTGTTATTTATGCAACATTAATAGTAGGAACAGTTTTGTAAATTCGTCAGAGACACGCCTCTGCACTAGGGACATGTTGTGCAATGACGACGCGAAAGTGCTTCCCATCGAGCGGATGCACATTTGCACCTTTCAGCCCGAGTTGCATGAGTTCTCCCTGCAGCGCCAGTTCCATATCCTGGAAGGAAGGCATTTTTAGAAGTTACAAATCTCGAAAAGCATATATTCGGCGCGGCACGTTTAACAACATCGATTCTGAGAAGCTTTACGAGGCCAAGAAATAAAATTGTTAAAAATGAAGCAAAGTAAACTGCAATTATTAGCAAAATACATACGCAGCGAGGGAACCGTTTTGGTCCGCAATCTAAACAAAAAACTACCCACCATTTATCGACACTCCAATCAGGGAAACAATAAAATGGTAAGATATGATATTTATTTGGAAATATTTTAATGAGAATTTAATGTTCAGCGTTTAATTATGACTGTCTTTCCACAAGATGTGGCTCGTTTTTATGATACCGATTTCGGCCCCCAAAATGCTCGCCTCTTAGAAAACGGTTTCGCCGGCTATTCGTTACGTGTTTCGGGGGCCCAGACGTTCATGGTCGATTCTTCTTCCACATCCCATCATTCCTGCAAAACCTTACTCCTACAATTCGCTTCCTAATAATCATGCCGCTCCATGTTTCTTTTTTTTCGATGTGTGTGTGTTTGTTCCCCCGATCGTGCTACCGTCGGGTGTAGCCGGTTTTTGGGATCTTTTTATATTTTTGAGGAGGCAGTAACCACGTTTAATCTTTGTGCCTTTTTTTTTGTCTTGTTTTGTTCCTTGTCCACCCCCCCATCCCGGCTCCCAGGGAAAAATCTTTTGGCAGCTTCCACTGCGTCCAGTCACAGTCGTAATGGCGACGGAAGCGATCAGGTCTCGGTACAGATTTGTTGCCTCGGCCGATGCCACATGGCGCTCATGTCGGGGGGGCGCGCACGGACCGAGATTCGTGACGAAAATGAAAGAAAACTCACGATAGCCACCACCATTTGGAGCCACCGCCATAATGCGCGAGATAATGATGTGTTCCTTTATGAGTCAATGTACCTCGGTACTTTTTTGGCAGACACCTGAATGAAGCAGAGTCATAGAGGGAGAGAGAGAGAGAGGGCAACAACAAAAAAAGCAGATCTGTAATAAATAAAGGTCGCATGGCGTCTAGGTAGATATGGATGGGTTGATTTGGTCCGGTTCGGTCTTATTCGACGGGACCAAAACAGACACCTCGAAACGCTACAATTTCTTCCCTTTTGTGCCACGGTACCGAACACGGGGAAGAGCCATCCGGCCAGCGCCAACGGTGCCCCCACCGGTTTTGTGCGGTAATGAGGAGGTTATACTTTCTGAATCGGCTTTCCAGTCTTGTGGCCGCCTCGGTTGGTGGCTGAACCGAACGCGAGGATTTTGTTTTTCATCTCTTTTTCGGGGTGCGCGAATTCAAAGTGTCCGAAGGCTGTTCCAGCGTCGGTGTTGCCACATAGGACAAGACACATGTAAAATACGATTTATCCAGGGTCGGTCATGAGAAAATGCTAACCACTTCGAGATCTTCATTTTCGCCGGACCATCCTCTAGCATTTGAAGCTTTCTCTGCTTCCCATGTGGCGAACATGGAAGCCCGAACTTGTCCGGCGTCTAAGCGCGATTGGTCCCGCGCACACAAGTGCGTATAATGATGACCTACACTCGCTCGCGATGGATGAATTCCACAGCACCGAAAAAGTTGCCGTTTGGTTAATAGATATCACGCCTAATTTTGTTCCGTGATTCACTTCTGATCGTAGCGCGCGAGAAAGACTCTTCGAACGACGAAGACGCCCGAAAAAGAGCGTTCCCGAGGGGGGGGCGCCAAATATGAACACCTTACCCGAGGTGTATTTTTATTTTATTAGCTAATGATTACAATTTAGGCTACCGAATTAAGGCTATTTGGCTGCTTGTAGCACGTTGTAGCCGGACACCATCCACAGCGAGTGAGTGAGATAGCGAGAGATAGAGAGAAGCGAGGGTAAGAGAGCGCTCTAGGGAAGCTGCAGAGAACGATTAAATGGCCCCAGTCACTAATGTTAATGATTTGCTTCTGATTCTGTATCTTTATGAGAAGGACCCTCCTCAATTTAAGCGGTACCAACCGATCGAATCAATTGTAAAGGAAGATATTCTTGCCTGCTAGATCTCACATAATTGTGGGTCATCGCTGTACGATCATCTACCATCGCATCGGTTGGCTTAAAAACTGCGAATGATGTTAAAGTGTTCATACTGCCGGGCTTTCACCTGCATTGCTGGGTAATGTGATGTTTGATGACGTCACCTACTCGTCTTGACGAATTAACTCTCCTATCTATCTGGAGTCTTGGTTGTTCTGAAAGATCTTGTTATTGAATTAGTTTTATAACATCTTTCTTTAGTTAAGTAAGTTAGTGATATTTCATCCTTTCATTTCGCCCAATTTCGTATCGAGTCTTTCAAACTACCGATCCACTCGCTGCGACATGCCTTCGGAAGAAACATTTCAATATTTGCTTTCTTACTAGAGACCCTGCCGTGACAAGGCAAGGCGCCAATGTCTGGCACTACATGTGGTTGATGTAGACTATCCGTTTTTCCTCCGATTCAGTGATCATTTAGGCAAGTTGGATTCTTGTTCCTGTCAGAACATTTCCTCTCCCGAACGGTTGCTGTGCGCTGCGTTGCGGACCAATCTTCTTTTCTACTCGTTCCGGGCCAAAAACCGTCCTGTGCCGTGTGCTGATTTAAATCGTTATGTTCACGATATTTACAAGAAATTATTATCCCCCTGTCCCAACCGCCCCTCGTTGCGCCGTCACGTGATCATCGTTGTTGTTGTTTTTTTGTTTGGTTTGTTATGACCAGCTGCCCAAAGTAACCGCCAAAACAACCGGGACTTGTATGCAGTAGGAACGACGAACGCAACGCCCGGCCGTCCGGCCAAATGAAACGAGATGGCAACAAAAGGTAAGCGTCCTTTTTTGCTGGTATCCACAATAACAAAATGTTAACAGAACAAAGCGATAATGTTTTGATATTATTTCTCCACTGTTCATCAGCTTCATTTCCCTTTCGGCGCTATCTCACCCGTGTCATGTTTTGCAGCCCCGGGTTCAGTTAAATGTTTTTTTTTTTCGGTTTTGTGTGTGTTATTTTATTTATTTTCCGTTTTACGTGTCCCACAAAGAAACCGCGCACTTTTCTTCGATGATTGGAGGTGGAACGCAAGCCCGTCTGCGCCCATTTTTGACAGCCAAGATCGTCGCACGGCAAGGAGTCCAATTTTTGGCATAATGGCGATGTCCAACGTATTCCATGGTTTGTTTGTTTTCCCTTTCCCTTGTTTTTTTTTTAAGTTTTGCCACTGCCTTCGCGAATTGTTCATTTCCGTCAGATTTTAATTACTATTCCTGTGGCGCCCGAGATTCGATGAATTGGTTTATGATCGGGCGGCGCATACCTTTTCACTGTTGCGTGAAGTTTTATAATCCTCTGAGGCATAACAAGAAGATCACTTTTTTAATGTGTCTCCTAAAGTGTTCATTTGAAATTTCGAAACATTCTCCTCCGTTTAATCTGTTTACTATGGGAGCTATGGGATTTACACTGACGTAGTTTGATGCAACGCCTTTAATTCAACAAGAAAATGGATTGGTATCGAAAATCTCTTGGTGGATAAACTTCCTATCTGTTGGTTAAGCCATCGAAAGATGTGCCTGCAGTATGGCTCCACTCAATTTATTTCATCTGTTTATCATAATTTACAAGGACATATAGTGGCGCTAACGCGATTAAAGAAGGTCTTATCGTTTGCATGTAGCTTGGTCTGGTCGCGGGTGTCATTCCGAAAAGAAACAGTTTAGTAAAGGAAAAAAAGGCAAAACATTCGCTACATTCACGCAAATTTGGTCTCTCTTCGCTTCGCGGGATAATCGGGGAATCCATATCGCAGGCATGGCAAGACAAGGCAAAAGGACGGAAAGGTTCGTTGTCAGGCCTGTTGAAATAATTTATTGCTTTAACAGACCCCCGAACGGCAGAATTTCGATGTCCAACAGATTTGGAGTTGGAAGCCACCCAAAAAATGTTACAATTTATGATGATTTCATTAACAACTTGTACGTCTGGGTCGCTTATCGAAACAGATTGCAAAAACCGTTCTTGACGGTGACGGTGATCATATTAACAGATCCGATCGTAGTTATTGAACTTCTTTGGAAATATTAGTCCTAGAGAGTGAGTTTTTGAGGAAAAATGATTTAAATCTTTTCATTTTCAACTGCAATAAGTTGAAGTAGATGTGGAATCCTTGCCATTTTCTTAACTACCACAGAGCTCTCCCAACTGAAACATCTGTCATGTCGGAAAGCTTTGTATGTGCGTGAGATAATAAAGAATTCAATAGGATCAATTCTTCGATGCAAAAGTTCTATATTGGTGAAACAAAATTCACAATTTCCTCTATATATTCCATTCCAACTGGAAAAGAACTAGACTTGAATGTAAGTTGCACCATTTCCACAAGACTTTGAGGAGATTTTAGACATATGTGAGAAGAGCGAAAAGGGAATTTATTTACACAGTTGACAGGCTTTTCGAGCTCAACTGGCAAAATCGAAGGCATATCTGGATTCTACTCAAGTTGAACTGGCAAGTTCCAAGGTAGATCTGAAAATTTTCCGAGTTTTTGTGACTTTTAAATGCGAAAGCGAAACAGTCTCGTAATCAATAACCAACAATAACAACTCTTTGTGGAACTTTTGGAAGACGAATTCGAATCTGTTCAAGACTTTCGTGACCTACAAAATAGGGATTTCGAGTTCAAGTAATTCGTGAGTGATAGTTTCCAGAATCTGTTCAAGTTTAAGTGGAATATGTAAAGCTAGAAGTAGAATCTTTTCCCCACTTACATTAACAATGTTCTGTACAGAATCAGTTTCTTTTTAATATGGTTTATAAAATTGGAAGAAAATCCAGATCCACCCAACCAAATCGTAGTTCAACTTGTGCTGAATCCAAAAATGACTCCAACTCTACTCCAAGTTTAACTTGAAACTCTTGTATCGATACTTTCTACGATGGTAGAACGAAGGATGCATTGTTTTGAACCAAATGCAAAAATTCTCCAAGTTCACCGACAGCAAACAAGAACCAAAAATGTTATGTTGTCGGGCACCGAATGCTAACTGACAGAAAAATTCAATTACACAAGTCCCAAAGTGTGATTTATGCTAAGCCCCGGCACATAAATTCAATTATTCAATTAACCGTTAATTTATTAATGGCAAACGAAATCCTGCCGCAGGTTAACTACACCCGAGTGCTTTTTTTAGCGTTCGGCGTTCGTCTTTCTCGGCTGGCTGTACATTCAAATTGTATTGCAAACGTTCGTCTACAAGGATCGCTTCAGATGAATCTCACCGAAGAAAACACAGCACACACACACACGACTGAAAAGGAAATGAGTTATCACTGTGATGCGCAATCCAGTTGAGCCGCAAAAAGGAAGAGTAACGCAAGCGGTAAAATAGCTGACTCGTTTCGACTTAAATACATCAATTTTGCACCTCAATAAATCTAATCATTATCACACTTGCGAGGTTTGCGATTTAGCCATTTCGAAGCCAAACAGAGCTGTATGCCGTTTTGTTTCGGTTTCGAAGTCGCGGTCACTTGTCGGCAGTTCCTCTTTGCCCGGTTCGAAGCTGTTTCTTTGTGTCGTTCCGCTACTTTCCAACCCCTTTTTACCGGCAGCAAGCTGCAGCAACCGAGCATTGGAAGGTGAAGGTTTGCAGTGCATGCACACCAAATCGAAGCACAAGACGATAGATGGATTCAAAGTCACCGTTTATCGGGGGGAAGTTAAATCGCAAAAATCGAGCGTAAAATGAAACTGCCGCCGCTGGGCATTGGTGAAGTGCGCGAGAAAACAGAGCATGTATGATGCTGGTAGAGTCACACTAAATCCACCTAAAATGCCGTTCCAGTACCGTAAGGATGTTATTCTTCGTGTGTTTCGATACTAACCACATCCAAAGTAACTCGTAAGATCGAACTTTAGAGACCAACACTACAAACTTCAGGCAGTTGGATTTTTTTCCAATTCCAACAAAACTTTCTCGATGATCCTTACCAGCCGAGAACAGTAACGAAACAATCCCAAAACTAAAGGCAGTGGGTACTTTTTGTACAATCAGAACCCGCTTAACCATACAACAATCTTTCACCAGCGACTACACCTCGTACATCCGCGAGATCGCAACTCCTCGGAGCGGAAATATCGCACCAATCGTATGTGCAATGCAAACGCGTCACATAAGCCAAATGGTGTGATTCAATGGTGCAAAAGGTTGCGCCTGGGTTATGCTGCATTGGCACCGGGGCTTCATCACGTTTGCCGCACCCGACATCCTGTTGCAGGCCGCGGGGAAAGTGGTTCCGGTTGCGCGCTTGCTAACCAATTCCCGGAGGAAAACATTTCTCAGCATCGTGCCGTGTCGGTTCTTTGCCACCAGCTGGTGTAGGTAATCACACACACACACACGCACGCAACGAGTGATGGCAACGAGTATCGAGGACCTTCCGTCGTCAATGTTGTCCGGTTGGGAACGTCATTTGTCTTCGGTGCGCATACGCCGCCCAGCCGGACAGAGTGAAGGTGGGCTCTTGGCGATGTATGTTTACGTGTGTAGTTGTGTGTATATGCGTGTTAGCTTCCAGTGCACGTTGCGCGATTTGCGCGATCATCATCATAATCGTGGCTCGTGTGGTTAAAAAGGAAGGAACCGTGCTCCACAACACTCAGCGCAAAGCACCGCACGGCCAATGGTAAAAAATTCGTTCGTGCCGGGAAGGCTCGCCCGTTCGTCGCCGGTTGCCGCCCCGTTTGGCGCGAGGCGAAGGCGAATACTTGTTAACGGTTTTTATAAATGTTCAATATTTTATTTTTATTGCACATTTTATCATTGTTGCGGACGAATTTTCGTAATTCAGTGTAACTATGGTGCAAAAGGTAAATGTGCGACCGCGCTGTCTTGTCTGCAATTGATCCATTGCTGTGGCCTCAAAGGCGCAATCCTTTGCAACGAGGCGTCCCGTCCCGTGAGCTGTGTGTTCGCGTTTCGCTTTGATCTGTTCCATTCATGTGCGGTGAAGGTCCTTTTTACTAGAGCAAACACTATCCTCGGACGAAACTACACGGCCGAAACCGAAGCGAAACTCCAACCGTGTACGACTTTGGAGCGACTCGTAACCTGAAGGGATAACAGTTCAAAGCGGACAACTGGAAATTAATTTTTAATATTAGCTCTTACGTTTCTATCTTCCGATGACTTCTTAGAATATCTGCAGAAATCTCGGAAAAATGGGCCCTAAAAACCGTCCCCGTTTATTTGCGTTGCCAGAAACAAATTTACTCAACATGAATTGGTTTCCCGCTTTAAACCACTATACACACACACTATAAAAAAACCGGTTTAGTATATGTAAACAGCACAAAAACGTGATAAATAAATGAAAATCATGGAAGCAAAGACATCAGACGCCTTTTACAATAAGTTGACAGATTATTATGTACTTTGCTTTGAACGAAATTATGAGCTTTATACCTGAGAATAAAATTCACTAAACTCAAAAAAATTCACGACTAAAAGAAAAGAAAGTATAGTTTACGGTACAATTTTACGGTACAAGGCAAAGGAGGGATGGTTTACAGGACACTGAAGTTTCATTTTGGAGTTTGGAACTTGCTAAGCAAAAGTTAGATTGACTCCATCCTGTCCATAGTGTCCATATCTTTACATACTTTTTATGGACATTATCCATAGAATGAGTCCCACTGATACTGCACCATCGGAATTAGTTTTTCCGTGTTACATTCACAATCATTACTTCAGAATATCCAATTCCTTGCTGCAGCTTTATTGTGATTGATTTCATTTTATCGTTTTATTTAAGGACCCGGCATACAATATTGTCTCTACCTTGTGGCCAGCTTTTCCGAAACGAACGAATGTCTTGTTGTCGTTCGAAACGTTTCAGTTGATAGTATTTGCAAATATCTTATCCATAAGTGGTGGTGCTTTTTTGTCTCCCAGCAATTTGGGTGGTCCGTGCTGGAACGGCATACAAATTTTCAATTTAAAGCGAAGAAGTTCGCTTCCCGCACTGGATGGACAAACAAAACGCGCGTCAGAAGTGGCGAGACATTTTTACACCTTCTGAAAGCACAACGAGAAAAAAAACATTTACAGGTACACCGGCTGCAGCAGCATAGCCGAGCCGGTTGAAGCTTCGCACTCGCATCCTTCCCGGACATAAACAAGCTTTAACCTTCAGTCATTACTCAGCGCTTATTATGATCTCTTTGGTTTATGATTTTCTTGGCTTTAGCATCTTGACAATTGGTCTGCACAAACACGATTATGCTGCGCAGCTTGGGAAGAAGAGTAGCTTACAAGCACAGCGAGAGAGGGCAAAAAAGACAAACCGGCAGGAAAACATCTTTACCGCAATATCTTTACACCTATGATGTACTACACCTGATTCTGACGTTATGCGCTAATGTAGGCGAAGAAATTAGTTGTCGTGTTCAATGTATTTCATGAGATTTTTTGTAACTCAACACTTACTACTGCGGTGGTACTGGAACATTGGCGAGTAATCCATCGTACTATTTACGAGCGTTGTAAGACTGTGTTAAGGCTCCAAGAGCCATTGAGGAATTGAATTAATTTAATAGAACGAACGAACGAATAGAACGAAACTCTTCTTAACATCTCAAAAACGTTACAAAACTCCATCTAATACTCCAGAAGTTTTGGACTATGCGACGTGGTAGGTTCGACAGTAAGCGTTCAAAGGCCAACCTGGCACTCTGGTGGCAAGGCGCTAAGAATGAAGCATTGAGTTATTCCGATGATGTGATATTTTAAATGCCTTGAGAATGTTAATTTATTTTTAACATGTCTCGGCACTCTTCCGTAAGCTACGGTCCCCGATCCCTGACCCTGTGTCTCCAAAGCAGCAAACGAAACGAAAAAAAAAATGGTAAAATCCGCATAATCGTGCAACCCAACCAATATTTCGTCGCCATGCATCGCCATCGCCGCCCAAGCACGGCGCAGATGAGAATCTTTTTGCATCAACTGGCGGGGTCCTGGAGCCTGGACCACGGGAAAATGTAACTTCATTTGTCAAATTGACAACGGGCTCATTTTTCACAGCGGGGATGAAAATCATTGACAGTTCGTAGTATCGTTCAAAACTGACTCAATCCACCCGCGGTCGGTCGCCCTGTAGTCCTCAATACACCCCCCCCCCCCCCTCCCCACGGTTCCCCTCCATCACCATCCGTCACCCACGGTATTCATCACCTCCCGTCATCGGTTCCCGGGGTTTCCGCAACGACGACACATAAACACGGACCAATCCACACGATTCCATCATTTGGCAATATTCATCCGTTTGTTCTCACCATATGTAAGCACACGCGGCGTCCCCCGCAGCCGCCAGCCGCCCGAACCCGCTGTACACGGATAGGCGAATATGGCCATGGTGGGGGTGCGGGATCACAATACAATAAATTGTGATGTTGATATTGCGCGAAGGTGAACTGGCGGAAACGATGGTCCGAATCCTTCCTTCAATTCTGCACACCGCCTCCGCCTCGGCCGCCCTTTTCCCACCAAGGCTCATTCGGTTGACAGCGGTCACTGAGCCCCGGACCCTCCCCTATGGCTGAATTTCTACATAAAATACCGCACCGAACGCCAGCCCTCGCGGTTACTTGCCCAAGCCGCGATCAAGACTCAAAATCGGAAGGCAGCGTGAAATCGTCTTGGCAGAAAGATAAAACAGACAACGGCAAACCCTGGAATGATTGTCCCTTCCATTTCGCTATGCATCCTTTCGACTCACACTTGCCGCCTTAGCACAAACACACACACACGCACGCACGCGGTGCTATTCGTACATAATCGCTCCATAAACCAATATTTCATCGGAAGATATCGAAAGCAGTATAAAATAATCATATTTTATCCAGCGGCGTGTCTCCACATGGAGTATGTGTGTGTGTGTGGTGGGTGCGTTTTTTTTGCTTCATCTTCCACGCCTTCCAGCCAGCGTTATGTTGCGGTTTTATTTTTTATTATTTTGGGGCCGAAAATTGGACCACTCTGATTCTCACTCTTTGCGCTGACCCCTCCGGCAACGATTTAACCCAAACCTTGAAATTGATAACTTTTTTTGCCTCTTCGTCTTCACTGCACCAAACCCACCCGACCCACCCACCCACCGATCCACGGAGTTCCTCCCCCAACTTGGACAAGACTTGCATGCTAACGAACTGTCCCTTACCCTGAGGTGATTCGATTATGTGTATGAAGCATAGTGCTGCGGATATAAACATCATTTCTCATACTTATGATCGCGTCACGTTCCGGGGCCCTTTTGTCCGAGCTGATCTGACATCAAAATATTCATTTAGTTTACAATTCCACTCTCTCCCGCCGCAGCACGGTATTTCATTTCAACCACTTTACACGCCTCACCACACACCACCTGAATGAATGTCCATCTTCCAGCAAACCCATGATGCCATAAATGACAGCCACACACACACACACCACTCGTGTCCGCAAAACCGTTTCTCCCTGCTCCACCACCACCACCGAGTGTTGCAGAGCACATTCCCGGAGTCCCGGAGTCCCCCGGGTGAGTGCCGTGGTCGTGGTTGGATGAATTCCATTGTGTCGCATCCAAATCCGTACCCTTGCCGAGACCGTTCGGAGTCGTCCCTGCTTCTGATTGTTTGACATTTCTATTTTTCTTGTGTGGTAGTTTTTGTTACTTCACTGTCACTGTTGTTATTGCTGTCCTGGGTGGATGTTTTTCTTTGGCATTTTCTTCATGTCACCGGAGAACGGCTCGAAAAAACACTGCTGCGTGTTCAAGGTGCGCTCGAGAAGTCACGGCAAAACAAGTGGTCCATCACCTAGGTTCAAAATTTCGATGACAAGACAAGGCATTCGGCCTAGTCACGAAGTCGCGCAAGCCTCGAATGGCCGTAAACGACACACGGCACTTGAGAGCATTGCTGGAAAAGGATGTTTGGAAAAGTTTTGGAACCCTTTACACGAGGGTGTGTGTAAGAAAGGGAATCGAAACATTGATCGACTTTTTGAGCGTAGCAACGTTGTAAAGTTGCGGAGGTCCATTCTATTCTCGAAAGGGGCAACTCTATTGAACTGAGTTGATTTGTGGCCGGTATTCAGATAAAAAAGTATGTTGGAATGGGTTGACACAAGACCACTACTGCTTCAAAGTTTAGAAAAACATTCATAACTCCAAGTACATGACTACATATGTATCTCAATATGTCCGTCAATGAGTAATCACGATTGACATTTGTTTTGTACATCTTGCAACATTTATCTTCGTTGATCGTCACCCATCGCTACATAAAATCGAAAATAAACGATCTGTGAGCAAGATCACACCTCATTCATCTTGCGTCTTCAGTATCCCTTTCGAAGAAGGAAAAAAACACAGATCGTTATTTATTGCGCTTGACCAGCTTGACTCAGCTGCATCGCTTTGTCTTCCGGCTCCAGAGCGCTTCGTCCATTGCTGGGATCAAAAAAGGCAACAATGTTGATGGCTTGCTGAACTAACGACCAACGTCTTAGAATGTTGCAAACAAGTATAATCAGGGGACATTACGATCTGCACGATCGCGTATGCCTTATTTGCTAAATATTTGATTAGACTTAGAGAAAAGCCCACGGTCGACATCGAAGTTTTATACCGAGCACTTACCAAATCGTTAAAGGATCGCACCGAGACAAAGCGACGAACCCAAAAAAATCGTCCCATCGTTTTGTTGATGTCCCAAGTGGCCGGCGGCACCAATCATGCTCGGTCGGGCTCACAAAACCCAACGACAAACTAGCCGTGATCCGGACGAACGAATAGCGATCCGTGTGTGTCGTTATTAATGTGATCTATAAATACATACATTTTGTCGGCTTCACGACAAAAGAAACAAGAAAATTAATCATATTTTTTCTTCATCTTCGATCGCATGCACGCAGCCTGCGCCCGAAACCGTTCTACCTGCGCGCCGATGCGATGCCAGCCAGATCGTCACACCGTCGTTGGGATCGTTGCCAACTGATCCCGACTGTCCAGAAGAGAATCTTTCCGATCCGAGGTGCCCACGAAATTGAATTTTCGGTTCGGTTTGACCGTCCTTCCCACAAGCGGGGTTCGTCGCTTGTGCCGCTTTGTGATCCTTCTCTTCGTTTTGTTCACTTTAGTCACAGTTGTCACGGGTCCGGCAGCGCTATCGCGACCGCATGCCTTTGTGTTGATATTCATCTGACTTCGTCCAATTCGATTACATCAGCATTGCGTCCCAAAAATTGCGCTCGTTACATGAGACGATCGAACGACGGCTATCCTGCATTCCTTCAATTCAATCCGAGCCAAAACTATCGCCCGCTGTCATCGCGCAACGCAACGGACGGAGAGTAATTTTGTGCGGGAATAAGTGACCGGATAAAGTTCAGGACACCAAATTGCTTCCACAATTCAGTAAATTGGATCAACCAAAGCCTCAAAGACACATTAAGGTACGGTATCTTTAATGACTTTTTGTTATTATTGCCCTGATCATGGTCCGGCCAACCGATTGGAATCATGATCGCGCCCTCATCGTACCCGAATTAGGGTTGCTTATTGTTATATTTTCGATATTACACCTTTCCGTGACGATATTCACTTGTCTCACGAAATGAATGCTACGGTGTTGATAGATTTGAAACAAACTTTAAAAGACCACGACCAAACTCACGCATGGGAAACGTCAATGGGAATATTTTTATAAACCTTTACGCTGGTAGACCCGAGCAGTGCTTTCATTTTTTTCTTCAAACTTCATCATGACAACCGCCTTCCAGAAGTACCTTTAAAGGCAGTCAACAGCGGCAAAAACGAACGAAGGCTTGAAAGGAACGTTTGGATAACATGATTTGCAAGATTTCCGTGCCTTATGGTGTGCGATCGGACGATCGGACAAGTCATTTAATGCACACTGTTTTTAGAGATCGAAGGATGAGTTATTGTTTGATTATAGATTGTCAACGCCGCTTGAGTTCTTCCTTTTTCGTTCGCTTTGGATCCTCGCGTGTTCGCTGGTTTCTTCTTTTTGCTTTAAAGTGTTTCTTGATATTTGTATAAGTTATAATACAAAAATGTTTAAGTAGTTAGCTAAGAAACACACACGGTTTGTACGCTAACTTGATATCATGAAAGGACAAATATCTTGAATCACATTTTAATTGCAATTCTTGGTTGGACATATTCACCCTACGATTGCCATCGTTATCGTGTTGCTGCTGTGGTCACTCCATTCGACCACAACTGTGCTGTGTGCTCGGGATGAAAAACGAAATGCGTCGATGACCATCACCCGTTTCGTCCTGTGTGTTCTGCTCCGTAATGTCGTTAAAAGCGCTCACTAAGCTTGCTCGTCGTTGGTCAGCGCAAAAGCAACACCGGAGAGATAATCGTTGAGTAAATGGCCTGAAAGAAGGGCCTGCACCCCATCACTGTAAGTGACAGACAGTGTACCGAAATTGTATCGTGGTGCCTTTGCGTGTGTGTGTGCGTGCGTAGCAGCGTCACGATAGGACCACGATCCTCGATTTAGCTTGCCCTCTTGCTTGCTCTATCGCCCCTCCAGTACGTAATCGTTGGTGAAACCGAGAGTAATGAAGTGGCTTAAATTACAGAATCAGACATGGCTTCAGTTTATTGGCTATAACCATTAGTACAAGCCCCAAGGCTTTTCAAGGTCACGACAAGGTTTGATTTTAAACTGCATATGTTGCCACCATCGGCATTGGCTCGGTTAAGCCTTTTTCTGCATTAACTTTACTTCCTTTTATCCACTCTCGGTAAACGGTTTCCACGGTTCGAACCACCGCGCCGTGGATGTACCGCTTCGGTATGTTGAAGATTGCGTACTGATAAGGATGTCCACACTGCAACCGACTGCAACACATACCCTATTGGACACCGAAGGAGGAGGAGTTCCTATACTGCCCTATCGTCTAAGATTAGGTTTCTGCATCAGAAGCACTATCATTGCACTACTAAAGAACAGCAAACCCAAAACGACCTGCATTCGGAAAGGCGTGCTACAGCCCATTTATCATTTGCCGTTTGTTGTGGTCTCAACTTTACAAGGTGCAGTTGGTTGCACATGTCTACTATGTGACCACCGAGCGGCAACGAGCCGCTAGTGCCGTACCGGAAAATACTGCAGAAGCATAGCAATATCGTTCGTCCACCATCTTCATACAACTAAACAGCTAATCAGATCAGAATGGCATAGACGCTTTCGTGTGAGACAGATAAGAAGTGTTCAAGAGGCGTCTTTTACCCTCGTAAACATTTTTACATTCAGGAAATTAAAAAAAAAACATCCTTTGTAAAGTCATTTGCCATTAGACGAGGCTTAAATAAAGTTGAGTTTTAGTAGATACTAGCGTGGCATTCCGTTTTCAATCTGGAATTTGTTCTCGAATCGAATAATGTGTGATGTGTCAAGACGGTTGACGTAACTATTACGGACGTGTCGTTTCATCCTAATGTTATTTATTGGGGACAAAAAAAACATTCTTAAATCATCCACCGGTTGCGGCAGGCAGCAACTCTACGGACCAAACCATTTACCGGCTATCGAAGAAATCATTGCGGGACAACCTTGAACCTGAGCGACCCGCGCGACAATCTGCGAAACCAAAACAAAGTCACCCGTCACCCGTACAATCATCTGCCCGAACAATTGTGACGCTCGACAGGCTCGACTACCATTGTGAACATTGTGTGCGACAGAACGACAAAACTGGCGAAGGGTATCGCTGTTTCGCCGCACAGCCATCCCAGCCAGAGATCAAGAAAACTCATTAATCATTCACTGTTGCAGTAATCACGTAAAGGAAAAAGTCATTCGACACAGGTTAACTTCGTCTCCTAGGTTCGCAAAACAGGTGCACAGCAGGGTAGGGTGGGTAAGGCACACGGAAGGGCGGCTTTGTCATCTCGGTACAATCCGAGTGGAACACGTCTCTTATTAAATTATTACATTTTAATGACACGTATCAACCCGCTCGCGCATGATCATCGACGGATCCAACCGGAGAGGCCAAAGAGCAAAGCGCTGAGCACGGATGCTGGGAACGGCGTAGTAAAAATCTGTTCAATTCTACATACATCTCCCATGCCGGCCGACGATGTTGACGTGATGGGATACACGAATCATGCGAAGATGACACTATCTCTTTCAAATAGCAATTGGTTACCTTCAGGAAGCTGACGAACAAAATGCACCAAGAATGTGCCGTGACGAACCGGACAAAGGGAAGTTAAATTTTTTACGGTAAAGTATTAAAAAAGTGAGGCATAAAACTTTACGAAAGAGAAGATGCTACAGCCTTCAAACGACATTGGGTGAGAACGAAAGTGATCGCGAATGCTTGGACGTACTTTATGGGAGTTTTATAGCCGTATCGTGCAATGCATCCACTGACCGATGTTATTAACTTGCTCTGCGACTGTTATCGCTTGATCCATTCCTCCTGGAAGGACATTGGTTATCTAAGCATCTGTGACGGTTTGCCTTACCCGGAGAGCAAAGCTATAATTTTGATCGATTGCCAAAGACCAATCCGATTGAATCGGGCCACACGGTCACAGAATATCGATCTCCAATCGCAACAAACAATGCGAATGAAGGTCACCCCGCATTGCACACGGAACTAACAACGCTGGGACAGTGATTCGCTCACTCAAAACAAATCATCTCGAAGAAGTCTGAGACGACTCAGACCAAACCAAACTATGTTAGACGAGCGCATGAGCTCATCGTGCCTAAGCCAGCGGCAGTGATATTGATATGGACTCAACGGGAATCATGTCAATGCCGGTATGCACAGTATTTGTACGATAATTTACAACTATCTGCCCATCGATCTTGCTGTGCGAGAGAGTTCAAAGGGTCGTGTACTTGAGCGTCGGCCGAGCGGTTTGGATATCAAGTGTAGATCCTCTAATTCGAAGCGCTAAAGCCACACGGGTGAGCATGATCTTTGAAACACAAATTGATTAAAGCAACAATTTTGGTAGTTTTGTCTTAAGTTGAGTAGTTGTTTTACAGCTCAAATACTATGCTAAACAACACGCTAAAGATTCCAGCGAGTTCTCCAAACGATGCGAGAAAAATCAATTATCGCACAAGCACCACAGTCACAAGCCACCTAATTATGGACAATTAACCATAAACACTCTCGTCATTTCCCTTTTGATTGCATTCAATTCTCGGCAATGTCCCCTCGGGCTGATTGGGTACGGGTAAAATTTACAAATTAACAAATATCTTGCAATTTCCAAACGCAATCACAACCACTCACACACACACCTATCGGCGTCTATCTAGCTCATCGGCGCAACAACAACCGCCCAACAACGAACCACGCTCGCGCGAGCCACGCTATTTTTGGTCTGCATCATATCCTTAAAAAATCATTTCTCATTCCGTGTTCTCTTGCATCTTTCTTCCTTGATGCGCTTCGTACGATTCGGTACGATTTTCCAGATTTTTTGCTGCTGCCTCCCTTCACGACCGTCCTTAAATAGTGGTTGCTCAAGTTTTTCGGTTATTGATTTTATTTGCTGCATATTGGACGATATAATTTATGCAGAATATGTTAATATGGCTCGGTCGCCTTTCGATGCCGCCTTTTACTCGCTGTTTTTGTTTTGTGTTCCTGGCTGCGCGTAACAGTTTAGTTTAGCTTTCGGTTGTACATTCTCTCAGTCACCTTGCACCATGATGTTGTGTCATATTCTTGTTTATTATCACCGTCGCGGTACTACTTACTAAAGGAATAATGCTTTTATAGCAATGGGCACGTCACCAACGCAACCAACCGGGTACGATCGCTTTACTTTCAATTATTATTTTCTCATCTTAATCTTTGCTTTTCCGAGGCACGGCCCGGCCGGCACTTGGCGGCGCCTTTTCCGGATCATATTTGTTCATTCATACCATGGGGAAAATGCATGATCGGATGCATCGGATGCGTCCGTACCCACTCGGCTGTCGTGTCTCGCCGGGCCGGTGCATTTAGTTGTTCGGGTGCCCGGCATATAATGCGCACTTTAAAGGCTGTTTAGCTTCGGGGCGTTCCGCAAATTGACATGTGATGATTTTATAACTAATTGAAAGTTAATACAATATTACTTGAAGGTTTTGCTGTTGTTGCTGTGCCTTTCGCCGGCGCTTCGTCCAGGGTTCGCTCGCCTGAACCTGGACACGCAGTTGCGTATTTCATTATGGTCATTTGGGTAAAAATAAAACTCGGCAAACATTATTTAATCATTGTGCTGTTACAGTTCACACCCTTTCGAAATCAATTTGATGAATTGGCCGTGGTGCATAAATTGAATGCTAATGAATTCAAATTATGCGTTTATGCACCTTTCTGCGCGAACGTATCATTTCGTATCCGTTCCCGCATCCCGATAGCATCGTAAGTACATTTGCGATAAAGCAATTCATTGCCGTGTTTTTGCGATGCAATCGATCGATTGATTAGTGCCGGTAGGCGTTAGAAAACTATCATATTAAAAATAAATCTTCTGACTCGGGCCGTATCGCGATCGCAACCCAAAAACGGCAAGAATCCTCGCCGGTGCCGCCTATAATGGAGTGCGTGACAGTTCTGGCACGCTGATATGAGTTGCCTGCAGCGCGGACAGAGAGCAACCGCAAAGGATCGGCACAAGCTCGACGACGGGACGCGGCACCGATGCACTTCGGCGATGATGACGATGATGAGAGATGGGTGATAAAATGTGCGATGAGTAAGGAATAAATAAAGCATTTATCTCGCTAATTGCTGACATTGTAGAAGATATTCTCACACTTTGCATCGGGAAACGTTCATCCGGGACCTTCGCCGTTGTCACGCTCACGTGATGTGATGTGTGCTCGCCACTCTCCACATAACCGATTACATCCGATTGAGATGGTTCGGTCGGTCGGTCCAGGTCCAGGACACTGGATCGATCGCGAAATTTGTACGGGGCAACCGGTAGGGGGGTTGGGGTTCTTAAACACGAGTTGTCTGATGTATCAGCAATTAAAGGGCTGTTCGACAGAATGGCCACATGATCGAACGCAACGGGCGCATAAATCAATAGTGTTTGGGCCGGTGGAGGACTTAATTTATGCAATGCCTCGTAAGAACACTGTTGCAATTGCCGGCAATGGCATGGCGGTCGAAATGGAATGGAACGCTGTTTCTAGTCAAGCTTTCAAACTGATTTGAAATGAATTGAAGTGCTAGCTGATGCATCTCAATAAAAACCTAATGTTCATCTGTCATTACCGCCTTCCGATCGGATGCCGTAAAACGGCAGACCGTGTGAAAATGAGTAAGTTTTTTTTTATAGTCCTTAGAGGCACGAAATGCGGGATCAACTTTATGGTAAGTAAATGCGAAAAGGTCATTACTTATGTTCAAAACGCAAAGATATCGTCTGACTCCAAGAGGAGTCTGTTACTCCAAGAACATATTTGTTGTTGGAAGTGATGCATCAATTGGGATCTTGGAGAATTATTAGGTCGAATGGTGGCTAATGCGAGACTTTTGAACGATCGCAATTCCAAGTTTGGAACTTGTAGTTTTATCGTAATTTCTGCCATTTTTTTTATCTTCAAATCTTCTAAAATATCTGTTGAGGCGACCCGGTGGCATGATGATAGCGGTGCGGGTCTTCACACGCACGGAGCGGTCCAAAATCCCATCCGAACCAATCCTTTGTACGCAGGACTGAGTATCCAGACTATTTTCATCTTAAAGCATGTGCTAGATCCTAAGATCTCAGATCTACTTTAAAGAACACAGGAAAACGCAAACCGTACGGCCCACGGTTGTGCGGTAGATTGAGACGGAAGCCCAAAACAACCGGCCAGAAATGCATCCAACTTGCATCTCTCCTATCATTTTCACGAAATGGGCCACAAATCTTCGGTGTCATCTCAACAGTTGATTAGCCGCCGCTGAAGTGAATTTAGATTGCACTGCCGTTGCATCCCCCAAACGCAAATCTTCCCAAGACCCTGGCCCTGACACAGGACCTGTTATGGGCTGCAGGGCGATGGACGTAAAGTCAAGGGTAATAAATGGAAAATTTATTTGCATTTCACTACTGCCGGTACCGATGATTGGTGCTGCCAGTTTCTGTACCGGGTGCCCACTTGCGGAAGGACGGTAAACGCAAGGTATACTCATCAACTGCACCACTGCCTGTGCGCTGAGTGCGGTATGACATTTTGACTTCCCCGTCCGCAAAAACCGTTCCACCAACACAACGTCAGCGTCAGGCGTTCGCGGAAGGGAATTTGCCACGGCAGTCGTGATCGTAAACGTACCTCGCGTACGGAAGAGACAAGACACTCGTCGAGGCGCAGTGTTTTTGGCCTGGGAGTTCTGATTCTTGGCCCGGTGGAGGGCACCGTTCGCCGGATGGTTTGTAAATGAAAACTCTCGATACACGGTGCTGTTCTTGCTTTGCGTAGCGTTCTCACGATTCGACACGCGGGAGAGGATCACTCCGGTGCATTCGTCTTGGGGGCCAGTACGTGCTGCAAGCTGCTCCCTGAGCATGGGTTTTGACTCCTGAATAATGATTTTCATAACTCCTCTCCGCCACTCGGCCAGGGTCGCAAACACGCAAACACGTAAGATCTCTGGGCAGGATCATCCTACCAATCTTGCAGGTTATGAATTATGTTCGGAGAAGCTGCATGGTAGGAAATGATCGTATATCTGTATATCCAAAACTGTACTAGCGTTAGTTCAACCCCGTGAATGCAGACATCAACATCAACCTCTTCGTCGTCCGGGTTATTTTTTGCTCCTCCATTCTTTTGCTCCTGCGACTTCTGTAGATGAGATTCTATATAATTTGAAGACAGTTAAACTCCAAGGAGTTTTTCTCTTGCACACACATGTCGAAGGTAGACCCTACCTCGTTCGTTGGTGTATTCTCGTGGTCCTTTGCTGTTTCTCGAACTCTTCGCCGAGTTTATCAACATGAGTCAACGCAACTAGAACAACATGACTCAGATGGATTTGTGGTATTATCTGTAAAGCATATCTAAATCATTTTTAACTTGAAATGCAACAAATAAGACATCCAATCAGCCCCATCTACCTTTGAAAAATTCAAACTAAATTTGGTGAATGAACGAGTTGTCTTTTACAAAATGCTAATGTTAGACGACTATGATGTAGTTGATGAAGTACTGGTGTAAACAAAAGTGTTCTACCATTTCAACATTTGAAACCGGACCAACATGGTGTAACTTCAAACGACCACCATTACATAAATGTGTAGATGCACATAAAATACGCACATGAACACTACGGTGATGTACGGTTCGAATTACTGTGCGGTGTTGGTCCTTGGACCACTATGGTTTCCCCGTTTCGGAGACCGTTCCGGCCCAACAGTGTGTGTGTGTGTGTCCTGGGATGCCAAAAAAGCAGGGCCCCGATGTGAAGGCCAGCCCCACGGTCACGATTCTGGCATCCTTTGCTGATAATTATAATGACAGTTTACGATTTGTGGCGTCTCGCTTTTCTGGACATTCCTTTTTTTATCCTCCATTTTTTTTTCCTACTTCGTCTTTGTGCCTTTTCATCCCGTGGCCATCTGTTGCGCGGTCGGGAACGTTGAAAAGCAGTGTTATCTGCAGCAACATCCACCACAGCAACTCACGCGTTCGCCGTACACATCGGTTAGAAAATCCGGTGCGATATAATTAGTTGGCAGCAATATTGGTGCAAAGCCGGAGCATTATCGATGTGCGTTTTCCCCCTGTGCCGCCCTGCGAGCTTAGTACGATCGATGAGTGATCGCGCTCATGATGACGTTTGACGCAGCGTGAGAACAAGTTTGTGGTGCTGGCGATTTTTGACAAACACTCCAGATATCCCACTCGAATGAAGGCAAATGACAGACTAGCAGGAAAGTGAGGCACCTATAAAATGGTTTGCGTGTCGTGACGAAGAGGTTGCTTGCGCTTAATTAAGGGCTGCAGACAGCATAAACGCGAGCAATATATTAGGAGTAACGAAAAGCATTCAGACCAGCAGTTTTTTGTTGTTGTTGCAGGATTCGAATGAAACAAATTTCAGGCCTTTTGATGAGCTTCGATTCGACTTATACACAAACTTTCCTACAAACATAATTACAACAATAAGCCATTCCATAACAGTTTGAAGATAAAGTCAGTGTCATTCCTTTTACAACCAAACGAAAGAAAAGCAACGAATTGTCTTTTATTTTACACTTGGTCAAATCAGTTTGTAAACCACGACGTGACTTTAGACATGACTTTTGCGTAAGGAGTTCTGAATGTTTTCCTCCGGTAGATAAGTTCCCATAATCCGTTTCTGGATCAAAATGTGATGTGTGCCGGTTTTGGACAAGCTTTCCCAGGTTAGACATACGGGAGAGTGGGGAGGAAGTCAGCCCAACTAACTGACCTTTTCTCCTTCAACACCCACAAACAGAGAGTTCGATAAAATACGACTTTCCTCTGTCAGTTGCAACTGAAATCAGCACTGCCAAACGAGACCGGTTGTTGTGTCCCTTTGCGAACCGAGCCGAAAGGGTTTTTTGCCATTCGGATCGGATAAGTCCCCCTGGAGGGTTGTCCATTTTCCCGATCCGAAGACTGATTGGGTCTGGGGGGAAGAAGTTTTCCTTTTGCACCCCCTCGTTTTCTCCTCCATGAAGACAATCGCAGTGCGCATTACCTGTGAAAACCCGGGTTTCGATCCCTGCGAACCAGAAATCATCGAGGTGAAAAGACCCGTGAAAAATCTTCCTTGTACAACATTTTCAAAGCATTTCAACCCTGTCGAATACCGGCAGCTTAATCGGTCAATACTCGATGTGTATCCTCTCGGATGTTATGGTTTGGATGTGAGGATTTGGAGATGGAGATTATTTATCATGCTGGACATATGCTTTGGATAAAAAGGGGTTTTAGGGGTTTTTTTTTACATCACGGGCTTACACCTTCCCCTTCAACGGGCAGGGGCAGGGTGGTAGTTGTTGTGGCCAAATTTGGCAGTGGCCCTTTCCCGTTCCTATATGTTTCCCTGCCACCCTGTTGCCGGGTGGATTGCAATGCATTAGAGCTGATGAAGGGACGATTGTCGGTAGATTGCTACTCGAGTCACTTTTCCCTCATGTCACTATTTTGTTTTTTTATTTGTATCAAAGCCTTGCCGCCGTTTATCCTCATGTGCCACTCGCTCTTCCTCACTGTACAGCATTTATTACTCCTTCCTTTTTTCAATTTCTATGCCTTTTCTGCGTGTGATGAGAGTGAATAACAGTTAATCGATTCAAATGGACACCATATTTTATTGAGAAGAAGAAGAAAAAAACACAATGCAAATGCATAATCAGTTCTGAGTACCTTCCAGATCGAGACCAATAAAAGGGAAGATGGCAAATTGCGAGGAAAGAAAACTACCGTTGAGTAGAAAAGTGTGGGGAGAATTCCGATGTGCCACAGAAAGTGGAAATCTCACTACGGAAGAACTAAACGGTGGTGAGGAGAGTACACCACCTGCCAGGACGGTTTAGTCTTCGTAGCAGGAAAAGCTAAACGTGACCAAGAAACAGTGACACTGTGTTGTGCCCCATGGATCAGTCACTCTTACACGGTAGCGAGCGAACCAAGACGGTCATCCTAGCAACTGACGACCGCGAACTGGCGACGGATTGATTACGTTCGTGTTTCCGTCACGGAATCCAATTATCCTACGTCCAACGTCGTTCGACCAGGCTGACCATGCCTGCGGTTAGCAAAGGTGTCGCCTTTCTTGAAACGAAATTGTGCGCGCGCCATGCTAAACTTTAATCAACATACCTGAAGTGACCTTTCGACATCGGTACGCTTGAATGGGCAAATCAGTCCAGTTTGCTGCTCATCTTCTGCACCCCACTGCAAGGCACTTGCCGCGGCCATACAATGTCCAGCTGGAGCTGATAAACCTGGTCGGTTTGGGCAGGCACGGAGCTGATGGAACAATTTCAGAACGCCTAAAAGAAAAACACACTGGATCTTTAAGCCGTTATTAGGACTTGTCTCTTGTGCCCCATTCTGGCTGCATACATAAATCGATAAGAACATAGGCTTGAAAGACGACGCATCGTTTTGTTAATTCTATTAATTGGTTCCCGAGAAAATTGCATACCACCGAAAACGAAATCTCAACTTCGGTGCCGGGCTATCGTGCGTGTGCTTCTCGGAAATTAACGTGGAGACCGTACCTCGGCTAACTCTGATCCACGCAGACTGAGTGCCAAAGCAGCACTTTTTCTCTGTCTCCGGACAAGTGTCTCTGAGTTCTGGGGCTTTTGGAGCAGAAACGAATTAGCTCCGAAACGCAGCGGCAGAGTCTAATGATGATCGCGTTGGTTGCCATCGTCTGCACGTCATATTATTATCATCTTTATACAGATTGCCTCTATAAATTATCTCTTAACTCCTCAGCTCCGATGATAATCTATGATTATCGAGGCTGTCTCGAGACAACACTAACGTTGTCCTTGTTTGAGTGAATACATTAAAAAAAACTTCGCAATCTCCTACTCTCGACAGGATTTTGTAATATAGTTACAGAAACATCACCGCACATGCAAACAAACTTTCGTGATACTAAAATCTCACTATCGGCTTCGGTTTTGCCTTACCAGACGTCTTAGGTCTCAGTCTTACGTTTCGGAAGCAAAGGAAAAAAAATTGCACATCTTCTCCTGGCCAAGAGACAATAAATAACTCTAACACCAGCACTGACCCCAATTACTCAAATCGAGAATTTTAGGGTTGATTTCACTTGACGTGTTCTTCGTTTTCATTCGCTTCGTGAACACTAACAGGGCTTGCCTGTTGACCACTGGCACAAATTCACCTACGAGAGATGCGAGCGGTAAAAATCACCCCTATCGGACGGTTCGGAATGCAGGACGCTTGCCTCCGTTAATCGTACATGGGTATTGCTTGTTTCGGGAGGTGTTCTCAAAAAGGGGTGAAGGATTCCTTAAGAAAATTAGCTAAAGATTGAATATCAAGTAGCAATAAATCGTTCAAGCGTCTTTTCTGCACAAAAGGTCAACGCCGGAGTTGAGGGACCGGGATCAATCCCTTCGCTTCGCTAGCCGCATTCTTTCTTTCACACCAGTCAATTACACATTGGAAGTATTGTATAAAATATACCGTAGCATTACTAACGTTTTACCTTTAATTCACGCTGCAAGCTACAGAAAACCCAAGTTTGGTTTTTGCATTAATTTTCTTAATGCAGTTTTAGCAGAACCTGTTAATAAAATTTAACTAAATTGTTCTTGTTACTGCATTCCTACGAAATGGTGCTTTGATGAACTTACATTGATTATATTGACGAAAAAACGTTTCAAGAGATCTCCATGAAAGGAAGTTAGAGCGATTACTGTATGCTATTTATCGTGAGCAGGTTCGATAAAGTATTTGGTGGTGTCATCAATCATCAATTCCACACGACAAGACCGTTACAAAAGCTCATTCGTAGCAAGAGCTATCCGGCAACACGGAAATAAAGTCATTAATGGTAGACATGTCCTAGAAAGTCGTTATGTCAGGAAACAGTATCCGAATTGAAGAGTTGAAGCATTTGTAGAGTTTTTATCAGTGATTAGTGGTCTTCTATTAATACTATTCCCTACAATCAATCACAATAGAGTGATCGTTTAGACAGGACATAGAAAATAAAATATCATAAAATTTCCAAATATATCAACGTTTTTAATGAACCCTTTATGAAAACTATATGATACCTTCATAAATAGCTCAAGAGGGATATATTGATTTAATAATTATTTCAAACATACAAGTTTTTTATAGTTATGTTACCCACTGTACTCGCTGGGCCAAATGGAAAGAGATGGAAGATGAGTATATGAGAAAAAGAAACATAAGTATGAGATACCACAATAACGGATAGCACATGAGAATTAAGCAAATTTCTTTTGTAGTGGTTCTGTTAGTGTAAGAAATTATTAAATTGGTCGTTTGTACACAAATTTCCCTAAATTACCAAAGCACGAGAGGCACATTTTCAAATCGCATATAGAAAAACTTCAAATCAATAGCCAAGACACCAACCTATCAGTTTTTCGAGCAGCTAAAGCATAAAAATGGAAAATCACGTAGCAAGTAAATGATATTTGGAAAAATTAGCAGAATAACATTTTCATTTGTAAAAATCATCAGAACTAAACTTGTGTAAATAAATGAACAATCCAGATTTAAAAACATTCTGCAACTGCTCGACACTTGGCGAACTCGAAAGGTTGCATGAGTTTTCTTTGCACTTGGGTTCACTTTTCGTTCAGATGGGTTAGTTAAAATTTTACACTTTTCGATAAACATTGCACGCGAAAACATCATTTAATTATCTAATATTTTGTTCCAATTGTGTCTTGAATATAAAAAAACCCTAAATTGCAATATGTAATATTTTTGAAATGGTAAAAATGGCTACCACACATCACTGCTTCAACAATGTCCAACCTCTCGTATGTGCCTGCGCGAAGCTGTCAGATTTCCCCGGAGTAATGTGCGGACAATGCAAACAACAAAAACAATGCGATACGTAAATAATTCTCTCGCAGCGACGCAATTTTTATCCATTCGGTGTGTACTGGCGGAAAATAACGTGTAGTCACGAGGAGCAAATTGTTCTGTGGGCTGTTTCAGTTTCATTGCAGTAATACAGACGGTAATAGCTTCAAGCGCTAGCATAAGATCAGCGGCATTGCCTTTTTTGTACCCAAAATTCCTTTGTGTGTTTGCAGTTTGGTGATCTGGACAGGTATGTAAAATTTTTTCACAAGGTAAATATTTGCACTAACTTTTGTGGAATTGTAAATTCATGCCCGTTAAAGTGCTCATGCGCTTTCTGTTCATGAGTAAACGCCTTAAACATTACATTAGTCAGGTAGAGATCTTCCTGAACAGATCCTTCAAAGTTAGGGAACAAATTAGAACCACAATGTTTTGGACTTTTGACTGTAATTGAACGGGTTTGTAAACCAAATTGTGTCCCTTGTCGGTGCTCTTCATATTTGATCTTCAAACTAACAGTGACAGCGGGTAGCTAGCAAACAGGGTAAAGACACGTGCCTTTCGTTCTGTCCATATGTAGAATACTACACACCACAATTCTCTATACCGGTTCCCTCTGCTTGGATGCTTTGTAATAAAAAGAAGCCACATAGTTATAAATATCACTCTCAGAACGGACGAGTTGGGTCTTGCGCACAGCGTTCGTGTACGCATCAACAGTTGAGAAGGAGCTACGAGCGTTAACAAGCGTTTACTTTCAATTTGCGGACAGTGTATTCTGAAGATCAGCCACGATGGAAGAACCAGATCGTGATCGTCCTGCAAATGCCGATGCGGTTGGTAGCAAAGTAAACGACCCGCTGACGGCATCATTCAGCTCGGAAGATCCCGACAGCTGGACATTACTGGGCAAAGGCAACGATCAGCTGCACAGTGAACCAAGTGGAGTGCAGGAGATCGATAAAGAAAATGTGACTGCGGAGAAAGGAGCTGGTCAGCCGACCTCAAAGCAGCGTCATGATAGTCACCATAGCACTGAGTGAGTTTTAACGATTTTTTTTGCTTTATTTGTGAGTGATGAATGCAATTTTGTGAGCAGAGTTCGTAGGCGAACTTTGTTCCTTTGTGAGTTAAATATAAACTTTGCTGTGAACTATTTGCAAACTTATGTTCGCCCGTTGTTCTAGACTATAAATGTGTTGCTAACTTTTAATTAATTGTAAAATACCGCTTCAGTTCGCAGCTAGATGAATCTTCCGATGGAATCAGCGTCATCAGTGAATGTGACACGGCGAGCTCTGACAAGATGCTTACTGAAGAGGAATCACCCATCGACCATGGATGCACGGTTCATTTCAGCCGGAACATTAATCTAAAGCTTCCGGATTACATACCACTTACACCGCCTTACACACCAGACGAACCGAAACCAACTAGGCAAGAAACGACAGACGAGAACAAATCCGAGTTACAGATCAAACGTCCCGAGGAGCAATCGATAGAATCAGTGAATTCGATTGTGGAACATTCTCATCCTCCTGTGAGCAATGCCAGCTGGGTCTTATTCAGCCTGTTGGCCACGGGGATGGTCGCGGTTCTGCTTGGCAACTCAATGCGGCTCCAGAGCCGGGTAGAAGAGGTGAATTTTGAGCACGAGAAACGCATTTCCGAACTGGAGCTGGAGAACAATATTTTGAAGAACGAAATGAACAAATTGCGCCACCTTTACACGCGTTCCGAGCTAGACGAGCAAGTTCAGCGGGCTGAATTTGAGTGGAGAGATGTGCTAAATCAAGCAGCATTTGATGAAACCGTGGACCAGAAGCAGGACGCTGAACTTGTGACGGAAGAACCGGTCCAAACACCGATAAGGAAAGTTCCTCCCCAAGATGGTGGTGTGAAGCGAAAGGTTGTTTGGTCGGGAGACGAAGAGGAACCGATGCTAATTGTGGACAAGGATTACGTACTGCCAGCGTTCTGTTACAAACAAGATCAAGCAGTGCACGATGATCTGTTTGCTGAGTATAGTGCAAAGTATTGTGACATAAAGAAGCGCAAGATTGAAGCAAAGCAGAAGAAGAGTGAATTTCATCAGAAAAAACAGGCCAAGCCAGAAAATTATAACAAATTCATCCATCCTAAGGCTTCGGAGCCTTCGCAGGAAAAACGGATCGACCCTAGCAAGCCGGCATCACCATTCAACATTGACTATCAGAAAGCATTTGATGCTATCAAGGCAGAGGGTAGCGTTATAGTAGAAGCTCTGGGTAGCATTTTGGATCTTTCTCCCGATCCGGAAGAAACTTTGAAAGCGAATGTAAGGGATGCTATTTCCCCCGAATACGATGAAAAGATTTCGTCAGAGGATGAAGCACGCACACCAACAGATACTCCTGTGTCACATGAGACTGAAGAACAGTTATCAAAATGCTTCGAAGAAAGTGGTTGTGAAAAAGTATCTGGAAAGCAAAGATACGAAGATCACAAACAGCGAAAGTATCGCGAAAATGAATATTACAGAAAAGAGGATAAACCAACGAGACAGGAAGAAAAAGAGTTTATCAAACAGAAGGACCGTGCATCGCATGAAGATGGACATAAACAAAGAAGTGATAGCCGGGAAGATGTAAGGCAATATGATAGCAAGGAAAGGAAAAAGGAGTATCATTCGAAGGACAAATATAAGCAAAAAGAGCCAGAGAAAGGATACAATAAACAGAAGGACAATAATATCCGTTCAGCTCAGGAAGATGGCCATAAACAAAGAAGTGATAGCCGTGAAGAAATAAGACAATATGATAACAAAGAGCGAAAAAAAGAATATCATGAAAAGGACAAATATGAGCAGAAAACATACGCTGAAAATTATAAGAATGAATATAACTCCAGAAATAGGGAAGATCACCATGACGGGAAACGAAAACATCACAAACAACACGATAATTATCGCAAAAATGATCACGACGATGACGACGATGATCATCACAAGAAAAAGTTTAAACAGCGTGAAGAGTTCAAGGAGCGCGATCATAAAGAGAAGTCTTATCACTCTGGCCATCGTGACGAGCAAAGACGTGGTAGTGGCGAACGGCCAACAAAGCAGGCTTACGAATCCGGTGAAGGATCTTATTTAGAAGAGTTTAAGCGTACAGAATGGACCAACGGCGATCGACGCCACGACGATTATGAAAAGCATCACAAAAAGCATGATCGTAATCAGCGTCGCGAGAATGATTATTGGGATGAAAAGAGATATAAGGGCAGAGATGAATACCGCCAGAATGGTGGTAAACATAGCGAGCGGGGATCAGGTGATCAGCATTGGCAGGAGCGTATGAAACACGGACGACAAGCCGCCAGAGATGAGCAAAGGCAGCAGATGGAACGAGACAATAACTGGTACTTAGAGCGAGGAACTCAACGTGAAGAAGATCGAATGTTTCCTGTACCAGATAGTCCAACGCGGTGAACTCGCGATCGTTCTGTTACGTTGCAGCTGCGTTACCAAATACTAGTGACCAATCCTAACGGATTCATTTAATTTTGCTTTTAATTCTGCTATCAGTTTATGCAGTTAATTTAATTGAGTTTCTACTTTGTGAGCCTGATGCTGTTCAGTGTTAGCAGAATAGATACTACTATCGATACAGCTTAACACATCTTTTGATAGCTGCACTCTAATAAAGTATGTGATATATAAAAAACTAATTAAAAGGACATACTTGTACGCTAACAATGTTGAGAATAGTTAACAACGGTAATTATGACATGCTATGGCATTTATTGGCAATACGCACCGTGTTTAGCGTCCACCGCCTAGAAAGCTGGGTCTCCATCGCTGCACTGCCGGCAGATTGCGCTGTTTGTCCTCATGCTCTCGTTCGGCCATCTGTTCTGCGAGTAGACGCTGATTTTCACGGAACTTTACAAGAGGATTTTCGAAAGATTTATAGTACGTCATCACATCGCGCACATCTTCCACCTCACTAGTGGCGATCGTAACCAACAGTGCCATTAGATCGAACAATCCCGAATCATCATCATTGCCAGTCCAGCGCGGTATGTTGAGCGTATTTTCCGGGTGCAACTTTGTCGAGTTTGGATCCCAATCGATTACAACGACTTTGCTAAGATCGCGGTTTAGGTTGTCCAAATTTTTTACATGATGTCCATCGACAAAGTGTGTTGCATCGCGCACCAAACGATACATGATATAGCCCCGCGGGTCAAGTGCATCCAGGATGGGGAATACGGTCATTCCCTGATCGGCAGTGAATACTACAATCTCATAGTTTGCGGCCAAAGTTTCCAGAAACTTATCAACGCCGGGACGCTTCTTGAAACGCCACCCGGTTTGGTATGTCCAGTCCGGGTGTACCAGCACATCTTTCATCTCTAGCACCAGCGTGTAAGGTGGCTGTACGTAGGGATACTTGAGCGGGTCCGGCAACAGCTTTTCGCGTGATGGTTCTTGAATCATTTTTTGGTAGTATGTCATCGATTTCCACATTCGTCGGAAGTATTGCTGAAACGTGGGCAATTCCATGAATTCGTCCATTATTATGTTACCTTCCGCGTCCCGATCCGGTGCGCCAAACACCCAAACCATGTACACACAGAAAGCGGATACGGAAAAGCCAAAGAAGACGAATCCTAACTTCATCCGCTTCCAGGACGATTCCTTCTCTTCGTCCTCCTCTTTGCGTTGCTTTTCTTGCTGCACTTCATTTTCGGTTCCTTCCACTGCGGTTTGTGGAAATAGTTTCGAAAGCAATTGTGGCGCTGCAGCACTTTGCTGTTGTTCGCCAGGACCTTTGCCGGCTATGGAAAGAAACAACAAAGCTGTTACACAACTGTCCATTGCGGTTAAGTACGCGTGATCGATACATACAAACTGTCGAAAGGAACCTAATTTGCCGGCCCTGTAAGAATTTGGTGGTGGTGCAGTACGATCGGGCCCATTTACGGGGGTCGTCCCAAACTTTAATGAAGCGTGGACTGGAATAATGGTACTGGCCACGGTTTGTACGGTAGAGGGCGGACGCTGAAATGGTTTGATATTGGCAAATTTGTCTCAGGCGGAAAAACTCGCACAGGTTTCTCGAAACCATTTTTTATGTTTTGATTCTGTACTTCAGCATGTTCTTTGACATTCGATTTTTCACAATCGCCGAAAGGTTGACAGCGCGATAGACATGGTCCGCGAATAAGGTCATGTTTGACATAAGCTTCACAGACGAGAAAACCGATTGATGTGTTCAATTCTATTTTCAGCAGTTATTATAATTTTACTACACTACAGTAGATTGAATTATACACTAGATGGTTGCAGCTTTCCATAATTGGCCAAAGACAACAGAGTCACAAAGAAACAAATGTGTTATTTGGCAGTTGTGAGTTGTGTCATAGCACAATTTGAACTCAAATGTCAAATGGTGAGTTGTCAAATCATGGCCACAGTTTACCAACCATTGCAGTTTCGTATTACCACTGGAGTTCGTCGTGGTTAGGTGGCATACAATTAAAAGAATAGAACAATCACAATATTCCGTGTTCTCCTTTCCGATAAATGATACAAATCCCCACGAAATACTCTCTCTGCGTACATCGGAGCGTAGTTTCATTCCGCGTAGTGCAATAGTGGTGTTACGGCACGCAGTACAGCTACGCACAGCGTTCAATGTATTGTGTTTGGGTGGCGGAATTTCCAGCACAAAGCACTAACGCACTCTAAATAGGGGTTTTTCATCGCGGCATCATTTTTCGTTGTTCAGCACGCAGGTGTTTATCTAATCGCGACAAAGAAATGTGTTAGATCACGCTAAACTAGGCCTAATTTCTTCGTAAATATCAACGAACTCCACACCGAGTGAGATTGTGGAATTGGTGTCACGAAAGGTCATTGCGTGTTTCATTTTGTTTACAGCAAAAGTTAAAGCGACCAGAGGTGTTTGTTTCATACGAAATTGTGCACGGGATAAATAAGGAGGTGAATTTGTCGCGTAAATGCGGGCACGGATCAGGCCCTCGAGCATATTCGTCACTTCTCGCGATGATTGTAGATTTTGCCTAAAGATAAGCTATCAGTGTTGCTGCGTGCCGAGGATGAGACGAGGTGTGTGACGAAGCGTTGAGCAACGTTGATTCTATGTGTGTTTGTTGTTAACAAGTGTCTGTGCTGTGGCTGAGTTCATTCCGATGTGTACTTGCTAGCAAAACCACCACGATTGGACGCAATTTGACCCATTAGGTGTGCTGCGTTACTTGTTGTGGAACAGCTCTGGAGCAAGACGGATTGCTGCTAAACATTTCCAGTCCAAGGACACGAACTCTAAGGTGGCTATAATAGCCGCACAACGAACAATCAGAACAACCGTGAGCTACGTAAACTCTGGCACTTTCCGACCAGTACTACAATCCGCACAAAAATGGCACAAGAATCGGTAAGTAGCAAAACTAACGAGTCTACTTACTTGTTTAGACAACAAGTTCGCATTAGAATGTAGAACGCTTTTATTATACGGGGGCACATGGGACAACCTCACCGGATATTGGGGCTGCTTACAATTCATCTTCGAAGATATTCTTTTCTGGCGGGATGTCTACTACCTCGACCGCATCCAGTGTGACGAAGCTACCGTACTTGGGTGCACAGTCAAAATACCGCTTACCTTCAAAGGTGCCATCATTCACACCCACTGGTTCATCGAACTTGACTCCGATGTAGATGCCGGGCTTTCCTACCAGCCTGCCCTGGTAAGCAATCTCTCCGAGCCGAGTTGGTGCACATTTGGTCATCACCGTACAGCGTTTCCCTACGGTTGCATCCCTTAGCTTCTTCTCCTGTTCTTCGCTGGCACGGGCTCGTGCAGCCATTTTCTGAGCAGCTCGCTCATCGCTGTATCGGCCGAGCTTGTTTTGCCGCAAATAATTACGCAAACTGTCCTTTCGGCTATCGTATTCTTCTGAGGAAAGTTCAAATTTTTCAGCACCACTATCTTCCAGCCAGGTACAGCGTCCGGTAACGTGAAGCCGCATCCCATCCAGGACAGGAAACTCTCTGAGCGATTTATGATCATTTCGGTTGCCACGATCAATAATCTTCTCGATGAACTGATCACCGTTGTAAAGTTCCACCTCCATTCCATAAGCACTAATGCCGGTGGCAAACTCAATAATGTTCTAAAGAAATCCAAACAGAAATGATTTAAATTGCAGCCTTCTTCTGGCCCAGATCAATTGACTTACTGTTAACTCCGCGATTGTAATGTTGGGATCCATTTTGCGATCGTACGATACAGCATCACTCGCGGAGTTGCTAATATGCAAATGAATAAAATCTGCCATTGAAATGCCGCTCGGAAACCTGGGAATTGTAAGCCTGTCTCTTTAACAATCATTTGAGAACTGTAGATGCTTCCTTCTAAAGGTCCGTTGTTTCATGAATGTCATAGCAACCGAACCATACATAACGAAAACAAACAATAAGATTGCTTTGATCGGTTTGAACGTTTTCCATTTTGTTTGTGTTTTAGTTGCTGCCGTTAGAACAACAAAATTCAAACTAATGTAATAAATTCATTCTTTACTTATACTTTATAGCAGAGAATTGTTTCTATCTAGAACGAATTATTTCACATTTCATCAGAATATTGTTACCATAACTGGACATATTTGGCCAGGTCTACTAGGTCGGGCTGGGAACGGAGCAGAAACGTAAACACGGCTTATCGCAAGGAACAGATTGCGAGGTTAATGATGATGAAAGTAAGGTCCAACGCTTCTTCGTGGAGGATACAACAATAGGAAGGTTAATAAATAATTTGCGATAGACTCCGCAATGTACATGCCAACTATTGGATACCTTTTATTGTATTGCAACAAGTATTATAACACGAGAACAGTTGAGGGAGTTTTAGTTCACAGGAGGGCACGTTACTCCAGGGATACATCCGGGCACACACTCGATCATCGGGTCACAGCATGCCCGATGCGGATAGTCGCAAACCCATTCGCGGACGTTGAAATGCAACCCCGGTGGACAGTTCATTTCGCACGCCCGGCCAGTTTCACACACGTAGTAACGGGTGCAATCGCTGTGGGCCAAAAACACCGGTTGCGCTGGATTGCGGGCCGGACATTCGGCGTTTGCGACACAGTTCAGTGGACAGGCGTTGCAGTTATCGTTCCGCTCGTCTAACGCGGCCGCCGGGATCGGTTCGGGTTGCTGCTCTCCCATCGCGGCACACACCGCAATTGCGACGAAAAGGATGATTTGTTTCATCGTGCAGTCCTTTCTGTACACTTGATGCCAAAATGGTTCACCTGCTGAAGAATGTTTCAAAGTATGTGGTTAATGCGCTAAACGCCGCTGGTTTTATACGAATCTCGAAACTGAGCCTGAGGGTGAGTGACTTAGACTTCAAGGCAGTTTTCAAATAGCAAAAAATTTCGCAGAACTGATGATGATAAACAGACATGTTTTATGTTGTTGCGCTTATGTCAATCAATCATCATTTGCTAAATGTTGCTGTTTGCGTAATGTTTCAAGATCGAGCGCGTTTTGGAAATTAGTTAATGTGCTGTCGAAGCAATAGAACGCTTTTGGCTGTTAAGTATTGTTTTAATTAAATTTTAGATAATACAAAATATGATGTGCTAAGAGATGGAAAAGGAAGAAGAGTTGAAGGTATTTTCAAGCAGATTATTCGATTATTTTATAAAATAATTGATTGACGGACATACAACACGTACATTTAATTTATCAAAACTGAAGCTCTTAGTGCAATTTCACGAATTTGAGGTTATGTCTAATTATTTTCTCGAAATTGCGGTTTCTTTATGTTGACCAACAACAATGTAATGGTCTTCTTAGCCTTATCTGATCTGTTCGATCTACGATCCTCGATGCGTATGATTCTTTTTTATGGTGACGAGTTAAGAGTTTATTTCATTTGTTTCTAAAATGTTTTACCAAGTATTTAAAACTAGTTTGATTTAGAAAAACTCTAAGGGAGTTCAGCAAAATCAATCAATCTTCGTTCTGATTCAATCAATCAATCTGTTTTTAATCATAGACGAGATTAGATTCTTGTCGAGTGTAATTCTCTTATCTCTTATCCATGTTAATGACGTTCATGCAATTTTTTGTTAACGAACATATAATGTTTATAATGTATCTATCAAGCTAGATAACCCCAATGATTTTGTCATATCCATTGATGATTTCATCCGTTTGCAACCATTTGTTTGTTAATTTATGTAATGACCTGTTCAGAATCATAAATTTGTCAGGTCTGTTTGAAACACAAGAAATAGAGTATTGAAGCGAGAAATTGTTATTTTGTAGATCTTGTGTAAAATTTTGATCGGCAAATTATTTTTAATATATCTTGTTTTCATTACACTCTCTGTAAAGTCTGTCAGAATAGACGAAATTGTTTTGAAATCGAGTAAGTCATTTCGTCGATAGCAAATATATGACCCACTACCACAACTACTACCACGGTTTGGTATAGTTTGTAGTGAATTAACCTACATCCTCTTCCTACTTTCTTGACCAAACAGGTCGAAAGATTCGAAGAAAGATATGTAACGAAATGCTCTCCAACGCGGGATTTGGATTTATGTTGGAAAGAGCACGTATGTTGCCGCCGTACCGCATGAGCAAAGACCGCGGTGATCGAGGTACAGCTCTCACCAGCTCATCCTCTCCCTGTATCGTTGGTTAGTTGCTCTCTTCGAAGATACTGCCACAAGTCTCCGCGATCGCGAGCACCGTTCGCTTTGATCGTCTCTACACGATCGTGTGTTGGTCGACGGGTGTGAGGCTGGAATTTTCCAGCGATCCGCTGATCGGTGCTCCAAACCAGCTACGTACGCTTTCAAGAGCGGACCATTGATTGATGTAGTGGTATTGCAAAATGCAGTTCGACGAGAGCCCGCGGGTCTCGGTCGGCAGAAGCCCACCGTCCCGGTGAAAAGAAAGCAAGCCCATTTCTTCGCAGTGTACGTTTGGTGGTGGTCGCGTCGCCAGCTTGCAGAGTGGCGAACATCTTCGACTCGTCAGACGGCGACGGCGAGTTAGAGACATCCGCATCCGACTCGCTACACGGGGCCCAGTTTCCGGTTACTATTCGTTCTGGTGGAACAAACAGTCACGTTCAACTGTGAATTACGCTTTACCCGTGCACGATGTGTGCACCACGAATTGGGTGAAATTTTGTACAAAAAAATTAAATTGTGTTGGCTGAGTGATAGACACACGACGGTCGCGATCCAGCAGCAGCAGCACCATTTTTTCTACAACGGTGCAACGTATCGTACAGAAAAAAACACAGATGCTGTGCGCGTGAGAGTGTGTTTGTGGTCGCGGTCTGGGCTTCGCGAATTTCTTCGCGCTGGTGGTAGTGTTCCGTTATAGTGTCGTTATTAAATCGGCAGCGGCCAGGCGCTCGGCAGACGCTGACCTCCGCCAGTGCAATTTGCTCCGTGGTCGGAAAGTAAAAGATGCCCTGCAGAGAAATGTAGTAAAATGTGAAAGTGAATCATCAGCTCCAGCGTGTGTGGTGGTACGGTGCTGATACTCGTTCAATTAATACTTCCGTTTGGAGGGGTTTTTTTTTATTGAGATCCTCAACCGACAAAAAGAAGACGGCATTGGAAGGAAAGCAATGTCTGGCTACGTTTAGAGCGAGTGTTTTGGTGAATTGTAATGTATTTTAACAGCAAATAAGCAATAGCGATACACAGCCGCAAGTGCGACGCGATACTATGAAAAAGAAAAATAAGATCACGATCATGGATCTTGTCCTGCTTTGGGCCTTGAAGGTAAAAACCCCGTAGCAATAAGCTGTCTTCTCCCGTCGTCCTTACACACATTGTTTTTAGATTTACAACTGGCCAATGATTGGGGTTTTCCGTTGAACTATTTTCATTTTTATGAAACACAATAAAAAAAGCGATTCAAAAACAGCACTACAGCTTTCCCTCCCGCGTGTGCGAGACTTGCTGCAAGTGTTGCAAACTTTTTGCCCGTGAGGGAAGATCGAATGATCCGCGATTGCAGTCCAATGGGTGCCATATAAATAAGCAATAACAAATTTCGATTGTTATAAGAGAATTGATTGGGGTCTTTTCGTTAAAAACTCCCAACGCGAGCTTCTTGTGTTAATTTGTTGCGATTCAAGAATCTAAATACCGGTCGGAGTGTCGTCTCAAAGTCGCTAAGGGCATTAAATGACAAAAATAAAAAGGGAATTGTGACTCTTCCGTGCTCACACAGCTCACAGTGCTCCAATACAGCTTTGGCTTTGGCCCGGAATCCAGAAACGAATGGTAGGACTCCCGCTGCTTCGATAAACATAATTACCATTTCCATCAATTTGACCTATTTCTTTCCGGTCATATATTCAAATGAAGCGGAAAACGCGTACGTGTGCGCCCGGTCCGAGCGCAGAACCATCGACTGCAGTCGAGGAGAATTAGCTCTCACACACGCTGATCGGCGACTCAGCATCGGCGGCAGTGACAGTGTAGTTTGGGGTGCATTTTGTAAGCGTACGGTCGGTTTGGTTGTCGGTGGCCGGTCTTCAGCCTTGAAACGGATACATCTAACTGCAGCTCTCCGAGCTCCCTCGCGGTGATAATGACGATGACAAGTGCTGGGGTGCTGGCACGCAGGCGGTAGTTGCGGTTTAGACGCTGGCTTTGCTACACCCGTAGAACCTGCTTTTCTCGTCCCGGGTTTGCGCCTCAAGTTAATGTAGGTAATGCTGCAGAAACCTGCTCGCGCGTACACCCGTTCCAAAGCTTTTCGGGTTGGATATCTTCCGCTGCATATATCCTTCCCAGCTCACCAAGAAGCCATTTCCTGCCGGTACCGGCCGGCGTTGATAGCTTCCCTGGTCGTCTTGTTTCGCTTTGGGGATCGTATTTGTGGTGTGGATTTGGTTGTTGCGGTTTTCCGCTTGGACCCAAACGGCGGTTAGGTTTTATTGCTGGGAAAAGGTCGAAAATCGGTCAACAAACGGGTTTCCTTCGAAAGTTGGGTGGTGGATGGGGTGTAACGTTGCAATAATTGCAACTGCAGCCCAGCATTGGAGCGAGAACATTATTCGATGCCTCGCTCCGCAGGATTGTACCGTAAACAAATGATCTAGCCAGTTTCTTTACACAGTTAAGTCCAATTTATTTATGTTAGAGTAACAGCAAAAGGGTGGCGATAGGATGGTGGAAGCAGATGAAATGAAATTCTGCCTGAAAGGAAGAGAAATTTTCCGAAATTAAAGACATAAAACGAAAATATTTTCTACATAAAACGCATGTCTATGCATTAATTGTTCTCCATCGTGGGGTGAAAAATGAAATATACCTCCATTCATCGGTGGATTTTCCACGTTCAATCAAAATTGTACGCAAAACTTTCTTTTCCGATACGACCGACGATCCCGATCGTGTTTCGTAGCCAAATTCGATAAAAGCTCTCGAAACCGGCAGCAGCAAGCAAAGCCACGATCTCGAACATGACCCAACAGATGCGCGCATTTGGTTCGCTGTTTCCCTCCGAAGACTTTCGCCCGTGCGTTGTTCCGAATTGGAACCGTTATGCAGCTCCACAGCTGCCCAAGGCAGCAGCACTGGGATCGTTGCTGGTGGTGTTTGTAGTTTTATCGTAGAAGCAGAAGCGTTTTCGCCATGCTCCTCAATTCGTATCGCTTCCTATTGCTCCTATTCGCTGTTTTCTTCCATTGCTTTATTGAGTCTTGCTCCTATATATATTGCATCCTCAGTTTATTTGCTGTCTGTCTGGCAGCAATTGGGATCAACCATCGGTTAGGAAACAATACGGTCCGTAACAAAACTCGAAGACAGTTAGGCAGGTAATTTCTGCCATGCAATTATTAGGGCCTTTGATGCGAAATTTCGGGTATTTTTGTTAACTTTAATTACCTTGCAATACTTCATTTTGAAATATATCTTCTTTTATTTCGTTTACTCCCTGAAAACTAGCTGTATTGTAATTATTTTAAGCACTGTATCTCGATTTTAAATTTCTTAAAGCAAAATATTCTATCGAAATGAAGATTCACAATATCCAATATCGTCTGCGCAAATGAAGAAACAATTGTGTTTATGTGTTCCTGGTGTACCAATTTTGCTCATCGAAACTCGTTCCGCTCTGAAAATGAACGCTCGCCTGTAATACACACATTTTAATGCAGATAGGTTTCTTTAAATTGTTGGTTGAAATGTTATTTTAACCAATTTTTTGCACAACATGGCGACACATTCGTATGAATATATTGTAACATTGAGTATATTGAACCCTTACCTATATTTATATACTAGTGTTACGTTGAAAACGGCAATACAGTTTCCTTTCACATCCTACATCTCTTTCAACAGGTCGTAAAACAATTTATCGATCGGATCAATAGCTCCAACAATGATCCAAACCGAAAGGCCGTGACACCGGCGATTGCAACCCGCTTCCTGTTGGCACGCAAATATGACATCACGCGAGCAATGGCACTATACGAGCAGCATGAACTGATTCGGCAACGAGAAGGGCTGTACGGATTCGATCCACTGAATGAACCACTTCGTGCAGAGTTGGAGACCGGCAAGTTCACGATCTTGGTAAGATATTTTGTTAGACAATGTGTATATTGGTTGCTTGACTTTTGTTTTACGCATAGCAATAAGAGTGGATTTTAGCAGGATTGAGAATAAGAATTGTTTATCGTCTCATGCACACTTCTTCCGAGCCGGATATGGTACATCCGCTTCCAGTTTGATGAATGTGTTGTTCGATGTCTTCTCGGGGAGTTCGCTTTCAAAGTGATCGCTGTGTGTGAATCAATACGAGCAGTTTTGAACACGTTTGATGAATTGTTTTTCAGAATGTTGATATTTTGGCTGGATACTTTCTTGATCTTCGTTACGGCATTCTGACGAAGAACAAAAAATCTTTTTGATCTTAGCTTTACTGATCTTTCGATGGTTTACTAGTGCTATTTTTATATCACCGATATCCAGATGTGATTCGATACGCGACGTTCTTTTTTCGTATTAGACAAACACTTCCTCCCGTTCCGCTATGGGACCGCTTCAAAAGTTCCTTCCTGTTTCCCCAAAACTGAAGCCTATAATTTTCAATCTACCCATAAACGTAATATTTGAATGCTAAACCAATTATCCGTCATACTTGTATGTCGCGTTTAACAACTAATGTTTCTTTCCTTTTTTTCCTTTTAAAGCCCGGACGAGATGCCAGTGGTGCAGCGATCGCACTATTTACCGCCAATCTGCACTATCCGATGACCGTGACCCATAAAACAACACTTCAAGGGGTCGTTTATCAGCTGGATGTGGCGTTACAGAGCACCGAGACACAGAAGGCAGGCTTAGTATTCATCTACGATATGAGCACTTCGAAGTATTCCAATTTTGATTACGATCTATCACAAAAGATCCTCACACTGCTAAAGGTAAAGGAGAACATAATTATGATTGAATTTCATGTATTCGATATCATCGTGACACTTTATGAATCAACGCAAATGGAATAGACATCCTGGTGGCCGAGTATGATTCCTTGTATGTAGAAAAAATACGAGTTCGAAAGTTCCCAACACACACGATGGTTGGTTAATTTATTCGCACCTTTGTTTGGTGCTATTTGAAGCGCGCGTGTGTAGAGATGACGAAGGTTACGTATGACTTTCGCGCCCACCAGCATGAACTGTAAGCGGGAACCGCCGACCAACCGATCAAGCCGACCGCGCATGGTTAGTTGGTCTCTGCTAGGGTGACCGAACATTTCGCGGGCGTTGTACTGCGTGGCGAGGATTATATTTGATACGTCATAATTAAGATAGCGCATATCGATGTCCCCGCCGGCAGTGTGTCTTGTTGCCACGTGCTTGTTTGTGTGTTTGTGTGGATAGTTCGTGCCCTCGTACACACGCGGTGACAATATCCAAATTGTTTCAATTGAGACGCGGTCGTGCTACCATGGCGCATATTGCGTTCCCAATGTATCTGTGTGTGCTATGGTAAGCTTTCGTGTGTGATCACGTACCTTCCCGTACATACGCAGCGGAAGTCCACTTCTATACTGTCGCACGGTAAATAAGAAGGGCAGCAACAGAAGAAGAAGCAATTTGTACGCGGTGCAAAACGACAAACCATCAAGCAAACAGTAAGTGAAGGCAGTGAGCTAAGCAAACGCGGGCGCACACTACGGATTTCCTGGAAGTCGAAATATACGCCTGGATGCCCCGGAACGCCGATGAGGCAGGCAGTCAAGTCCATCTTGGGAGAGATATCACCTGTTGTTCCGCTGCTGTTCGACCCATTGAATGAATTCAAATTCCGACGTAGATCAGTCAGTCAGACCGCGGGAGTAATGAAATTAAAGAGGGACGACATGATCGCTTAATTTTGTTGCTGTTGATTTGCTTACCTACGCCGCAGTTACTTACCTGCGGACGCCACGACTGGTTTTTGTTTTGCGCTAAGCGTGTGTTGTCATTCATTAAGTCATCGTGCAACCTAGTGGTTCCCTTAACAACATTTACTCGAGGCATCAGCGCATGCGTTTGCCTGAGGACGTTAGCTAAGTGTGTGTTTTTGCGCTTCATTCACTGATCTCATCAGTGTCAGTGCATCCGTAGGGAATTGGTCTTATTATTGTCCGTGTGTGGAATGAATGTTTAAGTTGACTACGTATTGACGAGCAAGTACTGTGGCCCCATAAAGTGACGCGATACTGAGTTATAGTGATTTGAAATTCATTCTGTGCGAAGTGTGAAGAACAACGTGCGTCCATCAAGAATCACGAATTGGAACTTGACATAAGAAGAGATTGAAATGTTTCAGACGCTCATAACTCAGAATAGGGGTTGAAAAGTTCAGCTCTTCAACTTTCATAAGACCTGAGGTGTTAATACTCAATGAGTTCCTACCTCAGCAGCTTCAAGATTTGTAGAGATTTTAGTGCCAAAAGTAGTCAATGAACTCTGTGTATTCTCATTCAAAGTAAGAGGATGAATATATTCAATATTCCGAACACTACGATTAGGACTCTGCCACTAAAGGTTCCTCCTTAGGCTTTGAATTCAGGCTAGAAATGACATTTTTCAACTTCAGTGGCGCAAATTCTGTCTCTTCGTAGATGGAATGAGGGTAGCAAGAGTTCATTGAACCCACTGCAGGGGGATTATCTCAAGAACTGCAATTAAAGTGAAGCTTAAAATTCATCTGTCTGTACACAACGTATACAGTTTATCCAACACTATGAATCACGTTCCCGTTGTTGCCAATCAGAAAATTACATTTTACTGTTTATTGTTGTATTTCGTTCTAAGAAGCTGCACATCTGGAAAACAACAACACGCTAGTCGATTAACGTTCCCCGAAATAGGTATTCTAAATTTATTTCTCTCGTTGGCTTGTTTTTATTGCGGCAACCTGCATGTTGTAATAACAAAACGCATCGGTATTCTATTTGCATTTCCTTTCTCATCGGGCAAGGACGTTTCGAAGTTATCCTGACAGCGCGGATAGCAATGGTGCCATCGCTGTGTGCGTGTGTTTGGTTAGCGTTTCTACGAAGTTGAATGTTTGATTGTGTGCTGGAAGGGTCCGTATGTCATGCGTGTGTATGTGTACCGATAAAATGCGTGTGCGTGCGGTGTTTTAAGGCGCACGCGTTTGTCGATGCTAACACGATGGGAAAGATTTCAGTTTGTGTTGTTTCGTGAAGCAGCACACGGTTGTGTGTGCACGGGAAACGCAAGCGCATTCGTGCCTTTCCCCCTAATCGTATTTTATTGCACAAAACCCATTTTAACTACACAACACACAACTACCACACAGGGTACCGAAATCAGCGCCATATTACGAAGTGACCACACGCTAATCAGTATGCATGAAGTTCGTGCACGTTTGATACAATAGGCAAACCAAGGGACGGTGTTGATTTCGCAGTGCCGAAAGCAAACCCTTAATGTTTTGCCTGTCAGTTGACAAAGCTATTTCGGATACTGTTCAACGTTTGTGCGTACAAGGCAACGGTGCATATTGGTTGTTGAAGTGAAAAACGCCTCGACCAGTTGGTGTATCGACCCTTTTGCGAATCGTGACATCTCTCTGTGGTGTGTGTCCCACCACCACCACCAACACCGCCCTGTGTCGCATGTCAGCTAGTGTTTGTTTTTGAACGTGAAAATCTCTCGGCGTGCTTCTTTTGCACAAGTGTGTCCTGAGGCCAAAAGGGATTTTTCCTCATTGTGTTGTTTCCCTGCGGCTTTTTCGCAGCAAATCGGCGAATCTGCGAACCGTGCGTATACACCTGCATACAGAAGGCGTGGGATTTGTGAAGCTTAAAAGTGTGCAGTGAAAGAAGAAACATCATACAAGCGAAAACGGAACGGGGTAGTCAATCCGTGGTGCTGCGACCGCGGCAAGTGTGTTATCGATTTTGTGGAAAAATTCATTTCCGTCCGTCCCGTTGCGAGCGGTTTTGGGTTGGGGAAAAAGTTATAAATATTTCCTTTGTGTTTTGTTCGGGTCGGTAGTTGCCGCTGTTTGAGAGGCAATATTTGTGTGGAAAATTGCCAACGCAACAGTGATTCGCAAACTAACAAATGCACGTCTGCGGCAGATGGCCAAATCGACAGTGTCCCTTCGTGAAATGTTAAGGATACCTGCGTAAAACCGACAAACAGCAAAGCGTACACTGCGAAGGTTAGTATGGCACACGGGTGTTGCGCCACATTTGTTAGGAGCAAATGTTTGCCTGGCAACCCTTAAAATTTGTATGATGCGTTTGTGATAATACATCGTGCCCCGAATGTCAAGAGCATCGATCGGTTATAACGTTTCAGTTATCTCATATATGTACCGGCCATGGACGTATTATAAACCCACGCATTTTACTTCAAACGTTGTGTGAGGAAACAATTGTGTGTAATGATGCCCAGTGGAAAGTGCCGGAGAAGATGTCCAAATAAGATCCCTGACGGATGATGTTTACTTGACAGTGAGGTGGATTGTAAATGCGTGATATCAAAATATGAAAAAAATGTTTCAATTGATCTCATTTGAAAGTTGTCAAACCCTTTCAAAAAGATAGAGAAGGCACATTATCCCTCAATAGCGAAAGTGGTCATGAAAAACACATGCTTAGTTTCGCAGAAAAAAACACAGCAGCCCGTCCATTTTCAGTAGAGATGGGAACGAGATCAAAATGTTGTCCTTGTTCAAGGGCGTGATGATTTGGCTTTAGATCCAACCGTTCTAGTTTTCCCTGCGAAGGGCTAAAAATATAATTCTTGCTTTTGCGTGACATTAAGCCGTATCGCATTTATAAAGTTTGTTTGTTATTCTTAGTTCTTAGGTACCATTATTTAAAACCTATCGGGCAGTATACTGATCATGTTCAATAATTAATTAATTCATTTAATCGATTTGCCTAGGAAGAGGCATGGGAGATAGCCGAAAGAAGCTTCTTGGTTAGACGAGATATTCACATTTTTTATGGAAAACTTGATTGATTTAGAAAAGAGCGCGCATCAAATGCAGGTGGTTCCCGAGATACACGGTATCAGAAAATCGCGGATTTGCAGATACGCTGGTCCAGGAATTTGGTAGCTCAGTAATGTTATTGTACAAAATTCAAGCGAATGCGATAAAAAAACTGTTGTTATTGCTTTCTAATTTGATTTGTTAAGTTTGATATTTCTTCTAAAATATCGCCCGACCGATTCAATTTAGTTAAAGCTAATCCCTCAATTTTGCATCTCAATGATTCGCAAAATAGCGTCTCTCGGAGAGGCTACCTGTGTATCCATCACTATTACTATTAGAGAAATGGTCCTATTTTTAGTTTGATTTGCTTATACTTTATCCCAACCGGTGCGTGTTTGCAGGAAAATCAGCTCGAACAATCGTTATAAGCTAAACGAACGCACTGCACAAAGTTAAGTATCAAGTATTAAAGTTTTTCGATATTATTTCATTTGAGTTAGATCCCTATTGCTCGCTGATGTGTACTGCTTTACCATTGAAACTGCATATTTTGGAAAACCCAACAACGTTTGACTAACGATTTCTTTGGAATGCTTAGGGCACTAATCCACTAATCGATGAAATACTTTCATAGAAAGACCTGAATTACTTAAGAATTTTTAGTCAATAGGAAGATGAAGCAAATAGGAAGATTTGTGCAATGTTTTGCCGCCCTGGTATCAAAGTTGACCTACTTTTCAGCTCACAGGTCAGCTCAGTGGCCTATTTAACCTGATGCACACGGTGTGCGTTCATATTTCGCTCATGTTACGAAGGAGATTTAATTGGTTGGCTATATAACCAGCCATTTTGATATGTGATTTATTGGATGTATTTTCCAGATGTTTGAAACACTGTGGCGAATATTTTTTATTTCCAGCACTCGGTGCGAAACATATCTTAAACCCTTTTTTGTATATTCTTCTCTTTACAGGGTGGTTATCCAGCACGGTTGAAAAAGGTCCTCATCGTAACGGCTCCGCTTTGGTTTAAGGCACCGTTCAAAATCTTACGGCTATTTGTGCGTGAGAAATTGCGCGAGCGTGTTTTCACCGTATCAATACCGCAGCTGAGTTTACATGTTCCTCGGGAATCTCTGCCGGTTCGGTTAGGTGGTACCTTAGAAGTCGATCATTCCTCATGGTGAGTAAACTGCAAAGCATCAGCTCGGATGCAACATACCATTAGGCGAAGCGATATTCAGTATTGTTGTGCAGTTCTCTGTTGATATCTTCATATAAAGCCATTCCACTATTCCTTCTTGGTATAGCACCTTTATGGTGGTGGCTATTGTATTCCCTCTTGCATTTATGGTTGTTCAATTGTTCTTTCACTGTAAAACAATGCGAGGGCACTAAACATTCTTCCTCATTTTGTGTGTGTGTAACTTACTCATGATGTCAAGCTGAGTTGAGTTTGGTAGTGTTTTTTGTTTTTGTATCCTGGGGTTCCAAATTTTCGATGTTTGTCCCTATAAAAATCAACATCTCCTTTCGCAGGATGCACAAATCATACAGTTTCTGGGTGTTGGACTGCGTCATTTATTGTGCATGCCAAGTTTAAGGTAAAATGAAATAAACCGTTTTCCTCATTAATTCGAGCATCAGAATTCCTCACTGATTCACATTCGCTCACCTCAGATACATAACATTTTCACGTTTTGCAAAACAAAAAAAAAACATTTCCTGTGTTATGTGGACTTTACAAAGTTTTGATTTCCCATCGGCATCATCATCTGTTCCGTGCTGGACCTTTGTTTTAAACAACTACAAATGCTAGTTAAACTATGAGCGATCCTAGCTTACGTAATGAACTTATTATACATTTGCTAGCACTAGAAAAATAAACATTTTCGTAATTTATAGCTCCATTTATCTCGCTCAGTGACTACAATGACATCGGTCGTAAAAAAAACTAACATTTCAACTGATGATCAATGGTCATCGGTTCAGCATTTGATACACAGTCTTTGATAATATGTTTGAATGAAAGTTTAATGCATTTACTGTTAAAACATTGTGCACATTTCCAATATTTGCTGATATCTTTACGATTATCAGTCATATTTCATAAGATTATTTCTTCATTCATAACTGTTTTGATGCTAAATAGCTTGCGGGTTAATTTAGTCATTATTGTGCTTGGTAAATTGGTTTCTTTGACTTATCGTGAGTACCGGTCGAAAACAACCGGTGAAGGCATTGATCTTAATTTAATTCTCTTCCTGATCATTTCATGGGTTTTTTGTCATATTTGCACAGATCTTATGTTCACGTGGATATTTGTTAGCATATCATGATTCCGTTTAGACATTCCTCAGTATTGAAGATATTAGACACTACACAAGTGTTGTATATTCGTCTTTCACTCATACACGAGCCGGAATAAAGAAGAAGTATTAATTGTGTTGTACAATTTCAGGTTGTTACATTGTTACAAATCGATGACGAATCGTGAAGACGAAATTATTGCGACAGCAGGCCAGCAACAACAGCAGCCACAAGATTCTCAAAACAGCTCCACTAGCGTGGCCGGACCGAATGCTGGCAGTCCCGTGATGGGAAGTGCAGGAATCGCGGCAATTGCTGCGGGAACCGGTCCATTAGACGCACACCATCTACTAAGTGGAGTTGGCTCGGAATTAGTGGACGTTGCTTTCGTGGCTACTCATACCCACCGGGCAGTTCCTTCCGGCAATAATGGTACACTGGTGGAAGATCACTTAAATGTGGATGATATTAGCGATATCGCTGCAGTGAGTGTCAGCCAACATCTCGCTGGGAATCATACAGGCAATGTTGGGCATCACAATCACCATACCACCAATTCGGAACTGTGGACAGAAAACCCGCCAAGCAGCGCATCTTCGGGCTTTAGCGACGACGATAGTTTAGCTGGCGCCGAGGGGGATCCGAAAACGATCGAACAGATTGTGCAGATGGTACGAGAGCGTGGCAAGATGGGATTGATTCGGGAGTACACTGAAATCAAAGCCCGCGCTCCCGATGGTACCTTTACACATGCAAAGTAAGTACAATGTTAGTTTTCCAATAGCGAGAGTTAATTAATGAGTGATTCTTCTATTACTGTTACAGGTTGAGAAATAATTTAGGAAAGAATCGCTACACGGATGTGCTATGCTACGACCACAGTCGCGTTGTATTATCGCAGGAAGAGGATGATCCGACGACGGATTACATCAACGCGAATTTCGTCGACGGTTACAAGCAGAAGAATGCGTACATCTCCACACAGGGTCCACTGCCAAAGACATCGTATGACTTTTGGCGCATGGTCTGGGAACAGCACTGTTTGTTGATCATCATGACAACGAGGGTGATGGAGCGGGGTCGCGCCAAATGCGGTCAGTATTGGGAACCTAGCGAAGGCGGCATAGCGGAGTACGGTTCATTTCGATTGCGGACTATGTCGATAGAAACTAATGAAGATTACACGGTGGTAGAGTTGGAAATAAGAAATATTAAGGTAAGCAATCAATCGATATCCTTGCTGAAGGAAGTGCAGTACTTATGAAAGCAAATTTTCTTCCTTTACAGACTGATGAGGTAAGGTGCGTATCCCATTGGCAGTTTACCAGTTGGCCAGACTACGGTGTGCCCTCGTCGGCTAAGGCTATGCTAAATTTCCTGCAACGTGCCCGCGAGAAGCAGGCAGAGATGGTACAATGTTTGGGCGACCTTTGGGCCGGTCATCCACGGGGACCCCCTATAGTGGTTCATTGCAGTGCCGGAATCGGACGAACGGGTACATTCATAACGTTGGACATTTGTATATCGCGCCTGGAGGACGTTGGTACGGCCGACATCAAGGGAACGGTAGAGAAAATACGCTCACAACGGGCATACTCGATACAAATGCCGGACCAGTATGTGTTCTGTCATTTGGCCCTGATTGAATACGCGCTTTCACGCTCCATGTTACAGTCGGTAGATCTTTCGGAGTTTGACGATCGGGACGAAGAATCCGACTAGAAAGAAGAATCGTAAGTGACAAACAAAAACCCAGCATAATAAGCGTAATTTACAAGCGTCTTTGTGATCTACGACGATGAGAACAGGCCATTATTGGCTTCCGATTGGGGAATGGTATGGAAGGTGATAAAATCGACAGCTATCATTAGGGTTTGTGCGATGAACAGTTGTTAATCTACCAAACGCCACTTTGCAACTGTTGAACCTTGCTATCCCAACATGATCGTTATTTCTCCGTGTGATCAGAGTAAATGCCAATCACTTTCTCACGCAAGCGTACTCGCAACTCTTTCTGCAAGTGGACCATATCGTGCGGATTTGGTGTACGTGTAAAAGCATGTGAGATTTGCTTTTCTGTTTTGGAAGAACGTATCATTTGTTTTAAACTGCAAAGGCGTATTGTGCGGTCCAGATCCTAACCACTATAAAAAGAAAAGACCTGACAGGCAATAGGCAAAATACCAGGCGATATTAGATATGATATACTATTACATGCGAAGCGATATTGGCAAATTACGGAAAGGGATATTGCTGAGGCTGACCATACCTTCTTGCTGATGGCGTCTTTTTCGGCTTTTTGCAGTGTGATTTAACACCAAAAAACGGCACAACTACAGAATGATTTTCTTCCAAAAAGTATCCATTCATTCACAAAACGCAGGTAGCGAATCTAAACAGTCGTATTGGGGAAAGAGTCGTATCTTGCAGAATTGTATAGCTTCGTAATACAAATAGATTTCAGCCTTTTTCTACTACCTACAGTAGAGTGGTAAAGTCTCGCTATCAGATAAAGGATCGAATAATTGTATTATAATTAAGAACCTTTTCTTTTCGAAACCGTTGCATTTTAAAACGGCCACTCTAGGCGAAGAAACAACCGACTAACAGATTATCCAGTCCAGTGAAATTGTGAAGAATCAATTATATATGTGTGAAAATCCATTCAACTAGCGCGAGACAAGTGCTAAGAGGAAGTATGCGGAAGAAAATAGAGAAAAGATATCAGAAGTTTATTTTTTCTATTTATTTTAACTTTAGTGAGGAAGATATTCGTAAGTACATGTAGTAATATTTAAAGAAAAAAAACTAGTAAGAATAAAAGGAAATCATTTGAACGGCGCGCCGCCGTGCCGAGGGAGATAAAATACAAAACAAAACACAATAAGTAGTCTAAACAACCAGTTCCGTAAATAAATATCGACCGTGTCTCAAGCCTGACTGCACCGACAAAACCAGAACTTGAAGGAAACCCGCATTATTAATCTTTTTAATGTAAAACAGAATCGTCAGCTTTTTGCTCACGGTGAAATATCGAGTGAGGGCAGATAATCAAACGGTATTATCATAAACACGTAAGCAAACGTTAACCTTTCCCGGTCGTTTCTACATTTCTTTCAACTCGCAATAGCAAATCCGATGAAAGTAGTTTGCCCGAATGTACGCGTGCAAATCGTCTACAAACTTCATAAATCCTAATCCTCGAGATTCCCGATAAACAGGCAATTTATTTTCCTCCTTTCCGTAAGTTAAGCAAAGCATGTTCGTAAGATGCTCTCTTAAGTCGGTACACCGCTTGCGAGGGAAGCGTACTGAATCATAAAAAATGCCAGTGGTAGATAATTGTGAGGGTTAAACGAAATCTAAAATATAGCCCAAACAAATGGTTAAAAATCGTTCGATCGCTTTCGATTTTGAAAGAAACTTGAGAAAGATGTTGTTCATACATGGTTTATTACTGTTTATTTCATGCGAGGTGGTGTAACTTTAACAATGTTGAAAAAACAAGCTGTTAGTAAAACTGTTTATTTATATTTTCAAATCTGGTAAACTTTGTCGGAAATATGCGTGCTCTCTGCCGTCATTTGGGATGACCGATGACTACTGCAGTGTGTGTTGTCATTGCGGCTGACAGCGAACGTCAAAAGGAGCAAACGAGAGAGACGGAGAGTAAGCCCATGAATAAAATATAATTTTCCTGCTCGTGAAATTACGAGACCTGTGCGGATTTCTACGTTTCTTGTAACAAAAAAAAATCGTACCTTCAGGCAAAGGGACGGTCGATATTTGCTGGGCAATGCAATGCATTTCTTCGCGACGTGTGGGTCCGTAAGCCAAAGTGATTAAAACATTCACCGTTTGTTTCTCGTTTGTTTCGTGGCGAAAAGGGGAGGGTTTTGCGCAAAACTGGAAAAGAACGGTGCCCATGAGTGTGATCTGTTTATCGGATGGGAAAATGTGAAAAAAGTGTTGTGGTGAAGCGTGAATTTGTGAATTTGTTCGGGCCGTTATTTGCTGCTGGTGCGTTAGTTTAACGAGAAATTGCACAGCCGACCGACCTTCGCGCAAAGTCAAGAAAACAAAGCCCACAGGAATGGAAGCGAAAAATGGCAAATCCGGTCCAACAACCGCAATCTCTGTCGCGCCGTCGGGCGGTGGAGGTGGTGGGAGCGTAACGGCGACGATGAAGAACGGGGTGAAGGAAAACCCGAACGGTCCCCGGGTGGTCACCATCTACAAGACAGAAACCGGTTTCGGGTTTAACGTTCGTGGACAAGTCAGCGAGGGTGGGCAGCTGCGATCAATCAACGGCGAGCTTTATGCACCACTGCAACACGTCAGTGCTGTTTTGGATAATGGGGCCGCGGAGCAGGCTGGCATTAAAAAAGGCGACCGAATCCTGGAAGTGTAAGTGGGTTCAGCACTCTAGACACATTGCGTTTCGATACTACCGGAAGTGGCGTGGTGCATTATGATAAGAACACTTGAAGTAGTAGTACTATCCTTATGCTGTAGAACGCAATCTATTTCACAAGATTGGGCAGTAAATTAGAGCTATGCCGGAAGTACTATCGTTGAAGTGGAGATGGAGGACAATTCCTAGCAAAGCACTCGAAACAGCTTGTGTGTGTGTGTTTGTGGAATTGAACGGTTTCCTCATCAAATGCCGACCAATTATTCTCAACCTTTCTACTGCTGGAACTGTCCTAAGAAAACAAAGATTTAATTAGTATGTCATCATCCGTATGTTTGGCCATTCTCGTCAGTAGTATTCTCCTGTGGAATAAGATCACTCAATCGTCTATGGTTGTTGTTAGATATTTATAGATAGTTTTTGGACAAACCAGACCATCGTCAAACTGCATCTACTGGTGTTATGATGATTAAAAATAAGAGCTGTAACCGGAAGTCCGGCTCTGGTATATGTGAGATAATGATTGATAACTATTTCCACATTTCCCATGTGTATGTTCATTACCATTCTGTTCGGATGGAATTTTAGTTTGGTTCCCTCTGTTGCGTTTCGTGCAAACAGTACGAAATGGCAATATGTAACATATGTTGGCCCAAATAATACTCCCCTTTTGTACGCCCTGTGTTCAGCAGGCTTGTACAGTGGAGCATGAATGACGAACTCTCCATAGAGCATTTAAAAGCTTAACTTATTTGATAATATTTTCGTGGAAATTCTTATCGCTTTAAAAAGAATAACACCATTGGAATTAAATAGTGGCTGGCTTTTTTAAATTTATTTATCAAACAATGCCCGTGTTTGTCTCCTTTTTTGTGAATTTTCAAAGTTTAGAGTTATTTGCTCACATGTTCACCCTCAAACATTGTAACGTTTTTTTTGTGTGTGAATGTTATCTGTATTATCCTTGTATGTTCGTTACTGTTTTCCGAGAACTTCACAGACCGCTAGAAGAATTTGAGTGGCGGTTCTTATCTGATGTGCAACGGTTACATTTTTTTTTTTCTTATGTAAATCACATACTTTGGCGTTCTTTCCCTCGGGTTTAGACTTTATCAGAATCCAGCAGCCAAGTCTGTGCCAACCCCCGTATGACCGATATCATTTTTGCAACTCTAACGCATGTAGGACTGTATGAAATGATTAACAAACCTAACCGAAGTTGGTCAAAAAAGGCTACGTCACATGTCCATGGTTGTAGAAATCTTGGGAGTTCTTAAACCTCTTTAAGTTAAACCGGATATGTCCAGTTACACCATGCGCTTCAAATTATAGTTTATATTATGTTGTTTATCGGAACGATGCATATTTTCACCATTTTTCCAAATATATTTGTTTATAATTTCGTTGACGCTTTTAAATTTGTCTTCCAGCAAAATAGATCAAGAAGCGACATAAATTAAGACTATTGACATCGTTTAAAGAAAAACAAACTGTGACTTCTTTACAGATAATGCAATGAAAGAGCAAACGAAACAAAGAACAGAAGAATGCGGTACAACCGATAATTATGAATATTGCCGTCGTATGCAGCATGCATCCCGCTTTCAATTTTCGCTTATAAGAAGCGCGAAAGAATGTTTAAAACATGGTATGCTAGAAGATGTCATATGAAACATCAATTGTAGACAATACAAGTTGTCAATGTTGCACTTGAAGGCTTGCTCGTTCAATTTTCAATTCAATTTTAACATAATGAAGAATTGCGATCGCGTACATGTCTTGGCCGACGTAGCATAATTTAATTGCATTGAATATGAGCTCAGGCAACTTTTTTAAAGCAAGAGGGCAGTCCCACCAACTGTGAAAACAAAGATTTGAGATAATCGCGTATGAAGTTTCGAGCCCACGCAGCTTACGAACAGAATGTCCCATGCATTACGGGTACTGTATTGCGATGAAGTAGATTCTTCAAAGGTTTCAAAGTTTGCCATTGATCGATGTTATTAATGTAACAGAATGGGTTTTGTCAAGCAAAAAGAATATGAGCGAACTTCAATGCCGTGGAAGTTTGTACAGTTATTTACGTCACAAAATGATAGTGAAAATGTATGCTACCACAAAATCCCCGCTGAATGCAAGTGTATGTATGTAAGCACACTAGACATCTAGACAACGATATGATATGGTCGGTGTCGCAATTCGCGGGAAAATCGCTACAATCACGGGCGATTGTCACAACCTCCCATGGTGAATAATGCCCCAGCAGGAACACATCATTCTTCCAGCCACATGAGGCACATGATTACAATGATTACACGATAAACCGTACCAGCCCCGGGCGATACTATAGGTGCTCTAGAGCTGTGTTGTAAATTGTCCGAGCTTACTTTATCAACGATCGGTAACGAAGAAGATCAGTCTCTGCGAGAGTTCGCCGTTGGTGGTTGAATTTGTGCTTTTCGCTATCGAGCTTTTGGGCGTGCAAGTGAAACGAATTTTAAACTTTACAATGCAACGAAGCATGTATTCGTCGTACTATGCAGAGAATACGGAAGATGTTTTAATTCCTCAACGCTTTGCCGATCTACTACCAGACAGTAGCGATGAGGAGGAAGCAGTTAACAGTGTCCGGAAACGAAAGATCGAGCCCATCGCCACTATCAGTGGTATAGTTGCAGAAAGAAGGTTTGTTTAGTGTTTTAAAAACCTCTCCGAAGTGCAAGGGGACCAAAAGCATCGATGGACAGAAGTTTAAAATTGCCCACAAATTATAGGTTGTGTAATTTTTCGCTTGTTGAACAATGCTTCTCTCAACACCATAGCGCTCGGCTCGCAATGATACGCGAGCCATGCAAAGAGATAGAGCTGTTGTGTGAGTGTGAACAGTGTTTGTTTAGGGTGAAATACAATCGGAAGCTGAATGCAGCAAAACAATGATATAAACGCAATGTCACACTGTGTGTCTTTTTTGTACTCTTTTTTAGCAATCATGTAAACGTGGAAGGCGCTACTCATAAGCAAGTGGTGGATCTCATAAAATCCGGTGGAGATACTTTAACACTTACCGTCATATCTGTCACACAGCAGGTAAATAGAGTGCCTCGAGGTTGTAGCAGGGAGCGTTAGTAATCACACATGGAACCATTATATTTGTTTTCAGGAGGCGGAACGCCTCGAGCCAACAGAAGATCCCGGCGGATATTCGTACATCGATTACTCGGAGAAGCGCAGCCTGCCTATTAGTATTCCGGACTACAATATCATTCACCGTGGCAATGAGCGATACGTCGTGTTTAACATCCATATGGCCGGTCGGCAGTTATGCTCCCGCCGATACCGCGAATTCTCCAACTTACATCAACAGCTGAAAAAAGAATTCTCAGGGTTTAGTTTTCCCAAAATGCCCGGCAAGTGGCCGTTCCAGCTAAACGAACAGCAGCTCGACGCACGACGACGCGGCCTGGAACAATATCTAGAAAAGGTCTGCGCAGTGCGTGTCATCGCGGAGAGTGACGCAGTGCAGGAATTTCTCACGGACACGGTGGACGACCTGGCGGCGTCACCGGTCGACATTAAGATCATGCTACCGGACCATGCGGTGGTGACGGTGTCGGTGCGCAAATCGGCGAATGCACAGCTCGTCTGGGAGCAGCTGGTACAGCGCGCCAATCTGACCTCGTACACGCAGCAATATTTTTACCTGTTTGAAATCGTCGAGTACAACTTCGAGCGTAAGCTGCAACCGCACGAAATCCCCCATCAGCTGTACGTGCAAAACTACAGTACGGCTTCCAGCACGTGCCTGTGCGTGCGTCGATGGTTGTTCTCTATCGACCGAGAAATTTCGCTTCCGGTGGGCGAACAGGCCGCCAAGTTCATTTTCTATCAGGTATGCATCATGTGGGGCTTCTCATGCCTGTCCACTGTTGGACTTTCCAACGCATGCGACTGTTGCCCGACCGAGGGGTTAGTCGGGAGTTCTGTTTTATATTCAACTTTTTTCCCCCTTTCCGATCACTAGGCCGTCGACGAGGTTAATCGTAGTAACATACGGGCAGATGGACGACTGTACGAGCTGAAAGCTTTGCAAGACTCGAAAAAGGCAGACGAATATCTATCGCTGGCTCGCACCCTGCCCGGGTACGGTGATATCGTTTTTCCACACTGTGCTTGCGACAGTCGCAAGGAGGGCCACGTGGTGCCGGCTGTCGGTATGAAAAGCTTCCGGCTGCATGCCTGTCGGGAGGATGGTTCACTCGAAGCACAAACGGTCGAACTGCAGTGGGCCACAATTTCGCGCTGGGAAAGCGACGAGGAATCGATGGCGTTTTGCTTTCAGTACAGCCGCTCGGACAAACCGCCCCGGTGGGTGAAAGTGTTTACGCCCTACGTAAGTTGAACAAGAACGCAAATTGTCGTGCACCATTATTGTGGCATTAATTTTACGATGTTTTGTTATGTAGCATGCGTTCCTGGCCGACTGCTTCGACAGGATAATGGAGGAGCGAGCGTGGGATGACACGGGAGAGTAAGCGGACGCGTCCGATAGACGCTTGTCATGACAATGCATTTGAATTGGCTACGAAAACAGGAAAAAAAAACACCGGTTTATCAATTCTGAGCATAATTGACCTGCATGACTGGGCTCCAAGATGGACCGGCGATGTTAACGGATGCAATAAACATCCACCAAACACACACACACGTATTGTTGCTAAAGTAATTTATTGATAGATCAAACGGAACAACTCTACCAGCGAATGGCACAAAAAGCCAATCTCGCGTTGTTTTGTTGGATCAAAGGCGAAAAAGTAGCGAAAGTTTCGCTTAATTTTGGGTGTGTAATATGAACAAGACAAGGAAATAGGTAAACGAGAGCAAATAACAATACCATAAATTCTGCCATGTTCCACTATGATCTGATTGAACTATATGTATAACTAATCGTGTAGTAGAGGCAAACAAAAAAGCAAAACTTATACTGCGGTGGCACATAAGAAATATTTATCTCAACGTAGAACATCGAATAGGCCTCTTGCGTCATCGTTGTGTGTTTGCTACTCTGACACACTGTGCCCTAGTATCGGTCTGAGCCACTGTTCGGTAGGGGAAAACATGATGCTGAGCTATTCGTGTGGAAATCAATCTCGAAGTATTAGTAAAAACGTTACACCTTTCCAGAGCAATATCAAACGGTACCCAACGTGTAAATTTGGTACCGGGGAAGCTATGTCATATTTAAAATTATTTTGCAAAGTTTAACAATATTTCGGTACCATTTTGTTGACGTGCAACAGAGCAAAGTTTGTGTAAGGCAATATTTAAACTGTTCGTAAGTGAGCTAGAAAGTCGTATATTAATTCCTTTTAGTAAAAACGCTTCTTTTATTCGCATTTGTTTTCTGTGATACAGTCAGTAGAACGTTTCGGAATCTGAAATCTTTCTAACGCTTCGTCGTGGCTTCTGAGAGAGAGCGGGGAAAAATATTATCTTTCCTCCCCCAAACTACGGTTCAAGTACACAGTATCAGTCCAAATTGAAGAAAATGAATCCATTACTTACCCCCTGCTACGTGGTATGGGTGGATTAACCTTCCGTAAATACAACCACCTGCATTCCAATTTTATGTTTACTGATTGTTGCCCTCTGTTTTCTTCATTCCAATTCGCCATGATGCCTTTACAGCATTACTATGACGCTAGTCTGCAAAGTTTGAGATGATCGTGTGAATTATAGTTTAGCAAGAGGATAGTTGAAAAGGCGCACACATTTGTTGCTGGGCGGAGTTTCGACGGAGGCACCACATTAAGACACAACTATGACCCGTTTGATTAATCCCTTTTATGATCGGAAACAGTTTAAGGATCTCTGTGCATTATTATTACGTTTATCAATGTTGCATAAAACAGTTTGTTAGCAGGTGAACGTAACAAAAAAAGGAAGCAAAAAAAGAAACTAAAAAAATGGTGTAGTTTTTAGATGTTGCAAGATACAAAACAGCTGCAAAATTAGAGAAAAATGGATATTGGAAAAATGAAGTGTGTGGAGTAGAGATCATACAAAATGTATATAAAACACGACCATCAGATTGAACTTTCGCCACCAAATACGAAAACAATACAAAACTCATTCGTTCACAACAAACAAAAGAGTAAACAGTGCAACTCCCCTAGGTTTTGCTGACCACATTTATGACGAGTTTGTGCACCGGATGATTAAATAGGCTTGCGCACCCCTCACTATTTGAAGCAATTAAAGAATGAAGATTTCAATTAGATGCGAACAGAATGTGTAGATAAAGATGTTAAACAAACCCGAGAGATGCAAATCTTAATATTAGACTATTATAGTTGAATCAAAACGGAAATGAAACAAAAAAAGAAGCATTACAGAATGCGACCAAGTCGAACGTATATAACACAAACAAGCAGCGTAAGTGGCGGTTGCTTGTTCTATAGCTTGAGTCGGCATACTGCATTGGCAACGGTTAGAACACTTGCTAACAAGCGTGGAACAAAGTTGACTAAAAACATTTATTGTTTGGATTATGTAATGGCTCCAGGAAATGCTCTGCACGTGTATGATTTTAATTTCCACCTCCGTTTAGAACTTTGCATCCCACTAACCCGCGAAAACCCCGCAAGAAGAAGCACTGGTAGATAAACCAATAGGAAATGACAATTTTTAAGAAAATAATCTTAAGAGCTAAGTACATCTAACCTTAAGTTCATATCGTGAGATGAACAGATTTTGCCCGATACAGAGCATGAAATATGAAGAAGTATAAACAAATGCAGATCAGTTATCATAATTTATTATATATATGACAGTGATACTATATACTATATAAAGTTTTAAAATTGATGCTAACAAACATGGCATACACACACGCTCGCTGCTGTAAAACTGTAATCCGAAACCATACTTGCGAGATCTTGATTGCAAACAAAGGTTCGTGCAGCTATTGATTGTGAACGGAAGAGAAGCAGGAGCAAACAGTTTAAGTTCCACAGACCCCTCTTATCGACTTGTCCGTATATCAAGACACTTGTTCGCATCTGTGTCGTTTCGATGAGTGCAACATCTTTTTACGCTATCGATAAATGGTTTGAATTGTTTGATTATGATAAACAATCAATTCACATTATCATCAACGCACGATTGCACATTCATGTGTCCACTGTCGGTACCATCGACAAAGTCACCGTTAGCCTGCGTCAGATGGTCAGTCGCACTAATGGAGCCGTAATCACATCAGGTGAATAGCAAACGAATGTAGCAGAACAAATTGAACCTTTACCAATGGGCAGAGTGTCGTATGCCATCCCTGCAAGCAGCCGTTTTGCTTGACTGGCGCCTGTAGTTCAAGTATTGCTACAGTTACGTGAATTGTGGTTAGTGCCCTTTGGGGTGTTTTATGGAATCTGTTCGCTGGAAAGAGACGATCGCACATTGCGGTTATAGCGCGAGAGTGTAGCGACGATCTTTCGACTCCAGTGGCACTGTTAATATTGTCACTTTCCGGTTAGATTTGTGCAGAAAGATTCACGGAAACGTGCAAAATAGAATTAGCACTTGACCGAGACTTGACTTGACTCAAACCCAGATACAGTTTTGTAGAAACAATCGTGCTGTGAAGAGTGGTGATTTGGTGCATCGAATTCTACTTTAAAACCTGGGCAGTTACACTAGTGATTTGTGAGATAACTTACTTACCAGCAAATGAATTTCATCAGAAGAGTCCGTTTGTTCGAAGTTATACCATTTTATAGATGCAATCCAAAGTTCCAAGCTTTACAGCTTTAGTTTTTCTTGCTAGATGAGCTTGTGAATGATGGATTAGTGTATTAAGAGATTAGAAGATATTCGCATCATTGCATTGAAACTAGATTAGCAAACCCCCACTTAAAGCATTAAGCACGGACGGTGATATCTGGAGATTATCTTATCTTTCGGGAACTAATTTGCAGAACAATTGGATTAACGTCGTGTCGCGTATGGAATAACACCGCCTCACCGGTTGTGCGATTGGGCGCACTAAATCGATCGTGTTGCAACCGTTTGATTCCCTCTTTTGTGTATTGAGTTTGTTTCACACTACTAGCGGTAGTTATGCGAATGGCATTGTAAATGATCGCTACTTTGGCTTGGAGCGCAAGTGTCCCAATTATAAGTGACGCGAACGAAAACAGCGTGAACGTGCCTGTCCTATTACCTGTGTTGTGATTGATTTTTAACCCTTGATAATCCATTCGAGTGCCCAGTGTTGGACGATTTGATTTTAATTCGTTTATTGCCATTTCTCCCCATGAGCGAAAGAGTGGATCCTCCCTCTCCACAGCGAAGGCAAACACTCGACATATTGTATCAACTAAGGATCGAACAGATAGTGTTAACAAATCGCAACCATGCACAAAGGTGCTGGGGCGAACGGACAGCATGGAACGGTCCGTGAAGGGTATGGCAAGCCGCACAGGGCCGGCGGTCCAATCGAGAAAGAGAACATCCCCTTTGTCGATTCGGATCACGAAGACGATTGCTTCGGCAGCAGCAGTCCAGCAACGGCAGCGATCGGTAGTAGTATATCGACAGTTGACCAAGAGAACGACACTATGACGGAAAGCCAAGAAAATCTAGCTCGAGCGTACGTCACGCGCCACCAGCCCAGTCTTGCCGAACGTAGAATGCAGGGAAAGTTAACCGTGTCCATCGACAATATCAGCGATGAAGGGTGAGTTGCGTGAAAATGTTGCCTTTAAAGTTACGAAAATAGCTAACCAAACACCCTGTCGGTGTAGTGATCTGATCGAAGAGGCGAAGGACAAAGCGATGGAGCTGAAGCTGGTCGACGAACGGGCACGAGGATTGCGCCGAAATTCTATTTCCCTCCCAAGCCTCAACGTTAATGAGCTGGAAACGTTGCGACTGGCACAACAAGCCCAGGATGGTTCGGTGAGTATTGTGCTACAATCCAATGGTTATCACATAAAGTGGATTGAAACCGTCAAAATCAAACAATGGCGTAATCGATTCCACAAGACGACATTGAGTGATAAAAAAAGCTGAAGAGCACCTGTCGTTGAGTGATGTGAATTCAAATATGTATCCGTATGATCATGCCAATACTGAGTATTGCAGATGCTTTTGATACGCAACATGTTGTTGGAAGTTTCTACATATTTATTCGTATTCGATTCGTAATTGTTACATAATGATCTACATTACTTCCATAAAGCATTTGACGGTACGTTTGCCCAGTAATGGGGGTAATTGCCTCAGTTTATCCTATTTTCGTGATACGGACGACCATTTGAAAAGGGTTTCAAATTATAGACCAACATCGAAATTTGAATAACTGGCAGTTATTCAACAAATTGCGCCATTACTTCTTAGCTTGGAGACGCTAATCGAACAACAATGGGTCACTCGTCTGGATGATACGATGGCCGGGGTACGGTGGCAACATGTTTTCGTTACTAATTACCGTGTACATTGGATGTTACCGTTGGTAATAGCGCACAAATCGTCGAATAACCGTTGAAGTTTTTAATTTATTTGGCCTTTTTTTTAGTAAATTCAAGGCTTTCTAACTCTCGGAAGCATGAAACATAGTAAACATAGTGAAACATAAACATAGTTTGGCCTATTTTTAGTAAATTCAAGGCTTTTTAACTCTCGGAAGCATAAAACATAGATACATCGCATATAAACATAGCACGCTTAACATACATCTCTGGTCGGAAGTTTACAGAATTAAATTAAATTCCCTTTTGCATTTCTCTTATGTACTGTCCCTTTTTTCAGGGGTCCGAATCCGGATCAGACTCACCGTCGGGAGAGACTGTCGCTACGCCGGAAACTCCAACGACACCTGCGAACTTTAAACCTATGTTACAATTTCATGATGATAGCAGCAGCGACGAGGATGATAAACCGCGTGGCAAGTAAGTAGCGTTGTAAACTGGATCTCTCACGTTAGATAAGATTTGACGTTGTCCAAAGTGTAAACATTTCTACCAATTACCCATAAATCACGGGCAAAACGCTTATCTTGCCAGATACTCGATATATGTCGCGTCGAATCAATGGTCCAAATGGTTAAAAAAAACAAATGAAGAAATTCTTTTCAAGCTGACGCTTGGTTTGTTAAAAGTATCATGACCACAAAGCAACCAGTATCTCACTCAGTGTGACAAGGCTGTAGGCTATACGGTAGAACAATTGTATGTAGTAATAAATAACACGAGACTAGCGACGTACGGTTGACGCTCAACGTACTAAGTATCTTCAGCCCACCTAGGCCCTGACCATGCACACACGACGATCGTGTGTTTGTAATGGAATTTTCAATATGTCAGCATCTATCTAGCAACTTGCCCGGTTGTGCATTTGGTAGTGGACTAGCCTAGCGCACAGGAATCGATCAACCATTTCCTTCCTTTTCGCACATCTCATCTTTCTGCTGGGTGGGCATATAAGGTAAACATTACAGGGGCCAGTTGTAATCGAGCGATCAAATGATTAGATGCGTTTAGTGTGGGTTTTTTGCTTGGGATTGGTAGTTTGATTTTTGTGCCATCGTATGGCAGTAGTTTTGGGACTAGCCAATATTAGCGCAATATTTGCTCAAGATGCTCGATCAGTGTTCGGCGCAGTGCAATTGTGGGATGGATGAGCTTGTACCAGTGGTTGAGCCGAAGTATGCCACCTTCAGCCACTTTGGTCAAGGCGGGTAAGAAGTGTTCAGTGTTAGACATTAAACCGTGCTCTTGTATTGTGTTCTAACAATGTAAAATCTTTTTAAAAAGAGGCAGCTTTGGAGAGGCAGACATCGGTCTCCAATAGATTGAGTATAAAGTCGTGAAATTGAAGTGCATTAATTGCTTGCAGCTACCACCGTACTTGTTATTCCTTATCATGCCACTCTCACCTTGTAAAGCAACATTCATTCGTTGCGTAGCAACATTCAACACGCGTTACTCACGCTTCGCGATCAATTCCGCCGCTGAAGTCACACTGACGGCTATCCTTGGTTCGATGGTCGTTCAACGATCGGGTGTGCGTGAATCGCATACAAGCACGAAACACAATGCCTGCCCGCTGCTGCAGTGTCAGCCTTTTTGTCAACCGCACTCAGACGTCGAGATGTTTACAACGGTTCCCCCGTGGACTCTCAGTTCTCGGCTAAGAAATGATGCGTATCATCTTCTCTCCGTACCAGGCCAAGCTTCTCCGCTTAATCTGCATATCGCGGTTACCGTTTCAGATTTCTCTCGCGGTTATAAAGAACATTATCAACGCAAACAAGAACCAGTAAGAAGATAGCCTTCCGAACGTTTAATGACACTACAGTGGTTGAAATATTTTTAGCAACACACGATGATGAGGAATTGTATTGAATAATACCGTTGTAAGACTTTGACAAACAAATTTGAATGAAGAGACAAACATATTTGAACGATTTTTATTGTTATTGTATTTGAAATATTTTTATATTTCATGTATTTTTTTTTTCGTTCCTTTTGTATCTATCATTTTGGCCGTTTTGAGATCAGGTCGACTTGTACAATTTATTGAAAGCAAAAATTAAAATAATAAATTAAATTACACCTTTGTAAACTGCTTCCACCCGCGAAGGCAATCGTGTTCCAAGGTGTGTTTGTTGTCGCCGTTTCCGACACGACGATGACGACGGGGCCTACGATACAACGCTTACACGCGGACGAATAAACAGCTGTTGTGTGCCGAACAGTGCGGGAGTACGCTTGTCGGAACCACAATCGCGGCATTCAACGCGATAAGGTCCGCATTGCCGGTCAGTTTAGGGCTATTACGCTACGCGTCACTTCGCTTCAGCGTATTCTACTGAGTGTTGTTTCATTCGCATCCAAAAAGTAATTCAGCAGTTTGAGTACTACGCGTCTGTGTGTGCGTTATGGTGAATAGAGTTAGTTTAAATAACATGTTTGTTTCATCTTTATCCATCGTTTCATGCTGGCCAGAAACCTTTTTCGTACCAAGCGACGTTCCTCGATTGCACCGCTACCAGCCTTGCGGCTGAACGACAAGGAAATGATGTCGAACGACTTCGATTCGCACAGCGTGCTGAGCAATCAGGCATCGATCACCAGTGTCAATTCTTTGGCCAGTCTGTTGAAGGAAAAAATGCAGGTAAGTTAGCCAGATTCCGGTCGTAAATAGGGTCTGTGTGTTCGGGAATCGCCATCTTTCTGCAGTTTAGGAAATCCCAGAATTAAAGTGCGTCACGATGGTGGCAAAATTTTTCAGCCGTGTGAGTTGTTTTATCTTATTAACCGGTTTTTGTTGTACCTTGTACAATTGGTTGCGGTGATCCACCGCTTATAAAAACGAAGGCTTTTAAACTTCAGACACAAATATGCTTCGATGCAAGACATCGATCGTCTGGAGAGAATGAGGTTAAGTGAACCAAATTAGAAAATTACCGCGATTGCTGGTAGTTGGCACTGTGCGAGCGGTGTGACTAGAGTCTGTACCACTACGGCCATGTCCGGACGTACGGCCATGGGACTCCGGTTGGTTTGTCAAGTGTAGGGGAAGTTTACCACAGAGCATATTGCTATGAAGAGATAAGAATATGAGTGCCAATGATTGGGCACGCTAATGGCCAACGGTAGACGCACTTGGAGTCGAGACGATTGTAGTAATAATTAAAACGTTTGTTACTCAAATGTAGCTGCATCTGATAGCATAACGATGCCATACACGGAAGTGAGATCCATGCGAATTGTTCACCATTCTGATTGATTTGCTATTATGGAGTGAGATATCGGGGTTTGTTTTATATAATCACAAGCATCTAGAACATGAAAGTGGTTTTATGTAAATTGGAGAACTCTTGCATGTTATCGGAGTAGTAGTAGCGAAGTCTGACTCGAAACAGTAGTTAGAAATCGATAGATCAAGGTGCATTCGTTGATCTACTGGAATTGCAAGAGTCACACAGGAATTTATTTGAGTAATATAAAGTCTATAACGAATTCCACACAATGTAGTCACAATTAGTCATCTGCGTTTTGGTAGTTAGTTAGGTTCATTTGCCAAGGTTCAGTTGACGTTCTACGTCTTTGATGAATCGTTCTGGGACCTGACTTTCTTTCATCATTTTGATCTTGTTGGAAATGATGGATTTGATGTTTCTAAAAGAGAGAAGGTAAAATAAATCAATTGCTCTATGAAAATGCAGCAAATTATTGTCTCTTGCACATACTTATCACGTTTCTTCTCCGCCTGCAGTAGAGCTTGCTGTTCATTTCTAGCAATGCGTTCCTTTTCCCGCCGTTCCTGCTCTTTAAGGTTCATTTGTTGGATGATCTCCTCACGATACCTTTCGCGAAGTTTCAGCTGCTTTCGCTTCTGTTCCATCTCTTTAGCTTCCTCGACTTTCAGCTTTTCAATTGCCTTTTTGTGCTCGAGCTCATCCCGTGCGAGTTGCATAGCTCGTTCCGTTTTCTAGAACAAGAATCGAACTTAGCAATGGCAGGAATGTAGAGAACTTCAACGGGGTAGAAACTTACCACGGCTTCTAGTTGGGCTGCCCGTGCCACAGCTAACTGTTGCTCGAGCTCTTTCTTCTTAATGGCGGCTTCCTTCTCGCGACGGCGGAATTCCCGTTCTATATGTTCCTGGCCCCGGCGCAGGTCCATATCGTTTTTCTCCGACTTGGTATCGAGAAGCTTTTGCTGAATCTTCAGCATTCGATCGTGCTCCTTCTCTCGTACCTCGGCCGCAATTTTGCGTTCAAACTCTACCTTCTTCTGGCGCTCCATCCGCTGGCGCATGTACTCCTGAATTTTAAGCTCCGCAATGCGTTGCTCTTCGAACTCCACCTGCTTGTAGTGTGCGGACAGCTCGTACGCTTTCTTCAATCCGGCACGCACCTGGTTGACGCGGTCATGGCGCTCCTGTTCCTTCCGTTTTTCCTCCTCGACTATGGCCATTTGGGCTTGCTTCAAAACACGCGCCTCCTCCTCGATGCGTTCCGCCTCCTTGAGACGCATTTTTTCCCTTTCCAGCAACTGATTCCGTATCTCCTCCGAATGCTGGGTGGTGAGCACTTTGTTGACTTCCCTTTTCTTTTCCTCCTCCTTGAGAGCCTTTTCGTTTTCCTGCAACATCATTTTCTCGAGCCGCAGCTCTTCCGTGCGCAGTTCACGCTCGATCTCCTGCTTTTCGGCAATCTGTGCATCCCGTATGATGTGACATTTGGCAGCGAGAATGATGCGATTAGCTCGTTTGACCTCTTCCTCCTGCTCCTGTTTAGCAAGGAATGCGCGATCGATGATTTTTCTCGGGCTGGTGTCGGAGTCGCGGTCACCGCCCCCGTCCTCAAGAATATTGCTCACTTTGCCCCCTTTCTGCTGCCGTTCGCGATCAATTTCCTGCAGGCGTTTCTTGCGCCTTTCCGACTCCTCGAGCATGTTCTTCTTCTCCACCTCGTTGGCTTTAAACTGCGCCAAACGATCCTCTAGCGTCTTCAGCTTAGCCTTGTCCTGCATCTTCTCGTAGTCTTCCTTTGACCAGAAGGCAGGATACACGGAGGAATCCTTGCTGGGAATGAGCAAATTGCGAACATTATCCTTGTTCATGATTCGCACCACGTTTTTGCCTTCGTATGGGTCTTCCCGTTGAAGATGGATGGGTCTCCATCGCAGCATAAGGTCGCACTCCTGAGGGCTACACATTGGAGATATGTAATCAGCACACTTGGGCAGTAGGTGAGTTTCTAAGATAGAGAACTTACTGATGGCGATTGTAAACTCCCGGACGATGCTGTTTCGTGGGCAAATCATTGATGTAGTTCGTACGAGCTTGAGTTTTAACGAAGTTTTTCGATGGTTTCGATTGGATTGGCATGTTGAACCGAAGGCAGTGTAACTTTTTCCCCACAACTGGACCAACTTTGGACAGTTTTTGTACAACTTTCGCAAACCGGTTGATGTGCTGAGACCGATAGCTCGAAGCGAAAACAAATGTTTGTCGTGTTTACTCCGGTTTCTAGGCGTCCCAAAGTTCCGTCTCCTAGGGAGAGACACTAACAACAGCACGTATCCACCGTATCCTAGGGGGAAACGTTTCACATGCGCCAACTACCAGAAACGAATGTTGAACCCTGCGATTGTTTACTGCGATCGAACTGTCGGTAACACGTGGTAACCGCCTGCTTCGTTCAGTTCGTTTGAACCTGTGTAGGAGGTGCTGGAGTCCCCAAAAATGTGCGAAAACGTGTTGCCGAAGGTGTCACCGTAGAATTGAGATGATAAACAGAAGATAATAATGTAAATCAATATGGAAAACAACCACCAGTCGGTACGCTGATAGATAATAGTCTAGCCTCCGGACTAGGCATGATCGACCACACTGGGCAGTAGTGGTTTGTGAGCGGTGCAGCAGACGCCCGTTCGTTCCTGGGGAAAATAGCAATGTTTGGACTGAAAGGAAAAGCGGAAGCGTCTATCGAAGAATCCGATCTTGGAGGAAAAAGTGCAATTATTGGGCTAAAAGGGAAAGCTGAAGCTGAAGAGCCCGATAAAGCGGTTCCATCTTTTGATAACGATGCTAGTTCGAACGTTTCGTTGGTAGATGTGCACGATTCTTGTAAGTCAGACCGCACTGTGTCATGCCGATCCCGAAAGGTTTCAGTCTGCTACGTCGATCGTGGAAAGCGATCCAGCATTCAGTCCCTCATGGGATGGCAAATGTTGCGAAAGGTAATGAAAGTGCTCCCGATGTTTCACCTGCGTGCCATAACTGAAGTTAGCTAAACAAACACGTATGATAACACGTGTCGTCGTGGAATTGCGGAGGAATTCAATATTTAACATTGCAATCACCGTCTACCAATATTGAATGTGCACTAGTGTGCAAACGGATGACCAGATACCTCGATATGCTAATTATCTACGCGGGCAACCGCGGCCACCTATCTGAGTTAATTTGGTTGGCGAAATGATAAAGCCACTCGCGGTTCCAGCGTGCACTGTTCGTGCCGGCTAATGTTTGCTTGTCTCGTTCACAGAATGTGCCCGCCATCATTCGGAAGAAAAAGCGTGAAACTAAAGACTACAAACTCCGCGTATTTGTCGGCATGCTGTTTCTTATCATCGTATTTTTGGTGAGTATTTTCGGTAAACAACAGAACCCGCGGGGCGGTGCCACGTTTTGTTTGTGGAGTGCTAATTAGTTTGCAAAACTTGTAGGTTGGCTACGCGTACGTCATGTACAACCAGAAGCTGCTGGCCAAATCGTACTTCGAGAGCATCAAGTTCCACAAGAAAACTCGCAACTTTCGGCTGCTCGACGGCAAGGGGGCGGAACTGCTGACCGGCGTGCTCGGGACATCGCTGAGCATCGAGCAACCGTACAACTGTTTGCCGAAGGATCTGAAGGATGATGGCAGCGTGTGCTACGAGTGGAACTCCAAGGCACGGCTGTACATGAACCTGGCCAAATCTCCGGGACCGCCGGACATTAAATGCTACTCGTTTCAATGGGAATCTCTGCTGGCCGATCTGCACCCGACCGATTGCTTCGACGTCGCCGAGGAGCGTGGCTTTTGGTACGGCGGCGGACTGACCAAGGGCATTGAGTACATTCTCGGCAAGGCAACGATCCCTGCCGGACCGTTTGTAACCGGCGACATCAACATGCACCAGTGGGGTAATGCGCTGAAGCGCTACTTTCTAAACTCCCGCGGAGTGGCCATTCAGGTGGACGAAAAGACGCCGCTATACGTGAGCGTAAACACCGACGCTGGGCGGCGGTTGTGCTTGCAGGGCAGAAATGATAAGTTTGCCTTTGTGAACCGCCAGACACCGTTCTCGGAGCTGAAGTACACTGTCTGCACCGGGCCGGACATGAAAACGCTCCACAACGGGCTGATGCAGAAAAGCCTTTGGGACGGGTTGACCGAGCGGGACAATGTGGTGATTAAGTCGTTGCTGCGCGAACCCGTCTGGCAGATTCCGGCCTCCAAGCAGGCGGATCTCACCGAGATAGCCATCTACAACTACACGGAAAGCATCATAGCGCTCGACTACCTTCGGCTGGGCCATGTGCTTGTGAACGAGTTTTGGCAGCGCACGATCGGCGATTTCCGGCTGGATGCGGACCGGTTCCCGACGCTGGACGAGACGGTGAACATACTGCACCGGCGCGGGTTCCGCGTGTCGTTCATGATTCAACCGTTCATCAGCACGGAGAGCAGCAACTTCCGGGAGGCGGTCGCGAAAAAGTTGCTCATATACGAGCGTGAATCGGAGCGAAGCATCCCGGCGCTGACGCGCTACAAAAGCACGACCAGTGCCGGTGTGCTGGACGTGACGAACAATGCGTCGATACCGTGGCTGGCGGAGCAGCTGAAGAAGATCTCCGAGACGGTGGAGATCGATTCGTATTTCGTAGATTTTGGCACTGCGTTCAACATTCCCCGCTACTACCAGTGCTCGCAAACGCTGGTCAATCCGGACGAGTACAAGAACTACTTCATGGAGCAGTTCGAAGGGACGCTGAACATTTTCGGTGTATCGAGCGCCATATCCGTGCCGCGGCCACCGGCATTCCTGAGCTTACCGCCGGTGAACAGCTCGTGGAGCGGTCTGCAAAGCATCATCCCGACGATGCTTTCTTACGGTATAATCGGCTTCCCGTTTCTAATGCCCGGCCCCGTTGGTGGGGACTTTGTGCTGCCGACGCAGCAGCTGAAAAAGATGTACTCCTACTATTCGTTCGATCTGCCGCCGCTGCCCGACAAGGAGCTGTACGTGCGATGGCTTCAGCTGGCCGCATTTTTGCCGGTGCTGCGCTTCACCCATCTACCCTCCGAGTATCGGGACGAGTCGGTGACGGCCATAGCGAAGGAATTGGCACACATACGAACGCAGCGCGTCCTGCCGCTGCTCGAAGACTTTTCGAGCATTGCCATGGACGAAGGTTTGCCGATAATACGCCCGCTCTGGATGCTGGATTCGACCGATGTGAACTGTTTTTCGATCAACGATGAATTCTCGATCGGCGATCGGATGATAGTGGCACCCGTGCTGGACCGTGGTGAGACAGTTCGGGAAGGTGCGTACGAAGGGGGAGGAAGTAACCGAGGGAAGTAAGCTTATGTTCATATGTCTTCTGTTGTTCGTTGCAGTTTATCTACCGCAGGGCGTGTGGAAGGACGGTATCGACGAGTCGTTGCGGAAGGGAAGCCGCTGGATCCACAACTACCACGTGCCGCAGAATAAGGTGGCCTACTTCATCAAGATGCCCGACAATACGCGCTTTTAGGTGCTGTCGCGCTGTTTCTCAACTCACCCGCGAATTGCCAAGATCAAACTATTTATTCTATTAAATAAACTTTTATTAAATACACAAAAACACTGTCCACAAAATATGCACTTCGTATCAACACGGTATGTACGTAAAAGCGTTCGGAAGAAAGCGTCGCAACCGGCAGAATGCTGATCGCGCCTCATAATTGCATGCGGTTTTGTACTGAGTATGTAGTTCGCTTGAAATATACCGACGAGCTGGGCGGTCTCAGCACACGAACATACGGATAAAGAGCAGTACAATAGATGTTAATATAACATATCTTCTCTCTACTAGCTCATGAACAAATGGGTCCATTAAGTATCGCTGTCCTGGCGCTACTCGCGAATCGTTCGAACCGTAGTTTCAGATGCTGTTGTTCACCTCGTAGTCTGCCGGGGTCGAGGGCGATGGCAGGTCGGGCAGCGTGGGCTCCTCCATTGGCGTTACCGTGTCGGGACGCTCCGTTTCCCCGCCGGTTCGTTGAACGTCCTGGCAGAGCGGTAACTCTTCGCCGCACGGTTCACTGTCGTGCGGACGGGGTTTGTTGTTGCAGTCTGCGTCCGATCTGGCGTTCGAGTTGGAATCCACGCAGTAAATCGACCGGTTTCGTGTCGGGACCCGCTGCAGTGGTTTGCGGCACGTTATTGGACACAGCTGCCACGGGCCGACCCACCAGTTGAAGGGACACGGATCGTCATTGCAGTCGCGCACGATCGGTTCGTGCCGTTTGCCAAACGCATGCCGGAGGCACAGTTCCTCCTTGATGACGCCCTTGCCAAGATGGTAGCAGATTGACTCGCGGTACTGCTTGCCTCCGCCACACGTGGCGGAGCACACGGACCAGTCCGTTAGCTTCCAGTAGTAGGTGGATTGATTTTTGCTGTTTTGTGAAGGGAGTGTGTACTCGTAGCGAATTCCCACATGGTTGTTTTTCTTCTTGATGACAATCTGCGAAAGAAATGGAAAGAATTAATGTTTGGTGTCCAACTCACACGTGCTAGCGGGAACATGGTGATCCCTGTCATCATTGCATTTTTTTACTCGCTTTTCCTTTCGTTGAAGTCTCCGCGTCCCACCGCGCCAGGCGCACCAGAAACGACCAGTTTTGCAATTGCTGATACCAAGAGAGCATCCACGAAAGGAGGTAACATTCTTCTGTGGACAAGGATCCGCCATGCTAGTATGTAATATAGTGATCTCGCTTACCCTCACGTGTAGTGTTGGTTAGTAGCATGGAGAGAAAAACGATATCTTTCGTCTCTTTTCATTGGACAAATTGCCCCTTTCGGTGGAGAAAATCGTATAGAAACAGGTCGTTTTCTGATTTCCGACACCAGGAGAGCAGCTTAGGAAGAAGGTAACCCTAATGCCAGGATACCGTGCGCCATGATAGTGGTTCATATAGCTGTTCCTTTTCCGCTTGTAATCAATGCTCAGAATAAAAGATCTTCTACTATTGGCTAATTAGTATCACATACTATCAAACACAGGAGAGTGATCGATAGAGTAAGTAGGTCAGCTAGTGTAGTGAGTGATCTTCGTCTCTTTTTAACCATCCAGTTAGTACAGTGCGTAACATAACTGTATACTACTTCGTTTATTTTTAATATTACCAGTAGTAAACGTGCAGTGGCGCTGTTTCCGAACCACAAGACACTTATTTTTGGTGGGTTATATTACAATATTTCTATTTATTGTAGCCATGGATTGTTTTGGGTTTCGTAAACATTCCATAAACATTTTTAAAACCAACAAACATGCGTATAGTTATGGTACACACTGTCCTGTTTGGGCGAACGGAAAGAGATGAAAGATCAGTTGCAGGATCATACTTAACGATCGCAAGAGAAAAGAGTACAACTATACGAAATACTAACACTTGGTACGGGAGTTAGTAATACCTCTCCTTTTGCATGCTCTCTTGGTATCGGAAATCACAAATCCGACCATTTCTGAACGTTTTTCGGCAAACGGCGCGCAACTCGAAAGAGATGCAGGATCCTTTTTTCCTACTCCCACGCACTAACACTATCGATCGCTGTGACGCGTTTGATAGGAATGCGATAACGACAGTCACGCGTGATTGATGACAATATGCGAAAAAGAAATAGCTATACTCAGTGTATGGGGAGAAGCGTTACCTCCTTTTGCGGATGCTCGCTTGGTATCAAGTGTAACAAATCTGGTCGATTGTGGGGAATTTTGTCCCAGCTTCCGGGGACTTCAACGAACGGGGAAGTGAGGAACGTAACGCAATTAAGTATCTCTGGACACATCAGTAACTGACAATTGGGAAAATGATTTTTGTGGTCCCCCCCCCATAGGGTTTGAAGCTACCCTGGATTTGTTGCACTATGGGCTCGTATTGGTCATGGTAGGTGAATAATTAAAATTTAAAGTGGTTTTCTAAATTTATGTTTCCGTTGCTCTAATTGCTAAAAACAGCGATTTTAAAGGAATTTATAATAAATTAAGTACATAAATATTAAAAATATTTAAATTTGAGCAACGAACTTTCACCACATTCCTATATATATTTAAATGAATACTCGAAACAAAAACTTTGTTTTTTTAAATTTGTAACCTTCCATGACCACGCTTACCCCCATGGTGCCAAGTCAAAATTCTGTCAAGGAACCCCCTTTAAACCCTATGGGAGGGGGTGGAGAGCGACAAAAATCTTTTGCCGACAATTGTAATACTTACAAAAACATGCACATCTTCCATGATGGGTCCGGGAATTTTGAGTCTTTCCTGGTCATTTTCCCTCTCATACAGACCCAAACTGCTGGCCACCTCGTACTCGCCCGGGAGTTGAATGAAGCTGCAACAATACCGAAAAAGCGATGCCGATTAAACGAAACTAGTCGGAAGCGGAAATTAACTCCATTTGCTCACTGATTGCAGTTGAGATAGCAGTCATTGCCTGCCGATCGACCGACGCTGATAAAGTTCTTGGACGGAGATATCTCCTCTATAAGCACGTTCCGCGCTCCGGCAGGGATCATCAGCACGGTGTGCATGCTGTCGGTGGTGTTGATTTTCTTGACGATTTCGCCCTGCTTCACGAAGCAAGTGTCCCCGACGCCGCCGCAAACACCGCACCGGTCCTCGGCGGTGTTGGAGTCGACCACCCAATCACAACCCACCTTGCGGCAGATACCTCCAATGCACATATCGTTCGTGCCCAGGTTGCAGAAGGTGCCATCCGCGGCCGTATCGCCGAACGGCACTATCATCGTGTCTTCCGTGTTGCTGCAGTACAGTTCGCACGGTTCGTCTGCGGGACATTCGGGAAGAACGAGTGTTAACAAGATGGCGCCGGAAGTGCATCGCTCAGAGAACTTACTTTTATCGAAATAAGGCAACCAGCTGTACTTTTCGCCCTTGATCGTGTCGTTATCGTGCGAAGAGCATTGCTCTGCTCTGAAGCTGGGCGTCCCCAGCGGGCAGGCCTGCACGTGGCACGTTTTGTACCGTGCCCGCTCCCCGATGCAGAACATGCCACCGTGCGCCGGGGACGGATGGTCACATTCGCGCGTCTGCTTAGCGATTCCAACGCCACACGTGCGGGAACATTCGCTCCAAGCGCTCCAGTCGCCCCAGCCGCCATCGACCGGCGCCGGCAGTTCCTCAACCTCGACGCACCTCTGGTTCTGGCACCACATGCGCCGTCCGCAGTTGGTGCCCGGGGCGGCCGGCCGTAGCATGGTGGTGCAAACCTCGCCCACCAAACACCAGAGCTGGGTGCAGATTTCGTCCAGCTTGGAGCACACGGTCATGTCCTCGTCGGTCGAGTTAAACTGCAGCCTGCATTGGAGATCCGCGTTGTACATGGCGCCGGGCGGAAGTTCCGGGTATTCGTACTCCTCCTGGCTGGGCGCATCCTCCAGACACTTGCCGAGACCTTGATCGAGAAAGTGCGTAATGTCGCGCCGGCTACAGTTGGACCACGACACCTGCATGGTGTCGGCCTCGAAGCTCGGTGTCATGATGTGCAGAATGGGTCCGATGCGATGGTCGCAACCGGTTTTCGCCGTATCGTGGTACATGCCGAAGCTGTAAAGACAATTTCAATCACAATTCCGATTCTCAATTACAATTCTAACATTAATTCCAATTCGGCCTCATGTAGCACGACGAGTAAATGTCGTAGATCTAAATGTACTCAATTTTTCTGGCATTATCTGGTCGCTACACTATCAACTACCAGCAACCTGTCCCCAGCAGCAGCACGGACGGGCGGATAGTTATGTCCGATAAGCTAATGAAATAGTACACCCCACGACATTATACTAAGAAACTCGCACTGGCGCGTAAATAAACAGCGACTCGCGGTGAGTGTGAATGGAAGCCGAAGGCAAGATTTATGGCACCGAGCGACGATAAATCAACGGCCGTGGCAAAAAGGGATCGATTCAACAAGGCAAATGTGTAAGCATTGAACGCACAACGGTGCGGGACCGAGGCAAGCTCGCAGGACATGTTCGACATGGTGGCGAGGCTTGGCAGTCCGAGAATTGACTTGTTTCGCTTCGATCGGATATCGGCGGGAATTTTCGGTGGTGTGTTATAACACAACGAACGTCTTCTGGAAGGCTACAGCACTGCCAGCATGTGCTTCATTCGCATCAGCGTCTTTCGGCCTTTCGGACTCCTCTCTCTTCCATCTTCATGTGCCTAATGTTCCGTGATTGAATTAAGCGAAGGCAGTTAAGTGAAGTTAATGAATTGCACCCGAGCGAATTACCCCCGACGACTGTGATGCAGCTGGGACCACTAGCAGCGGCACTGCTCAGGATTAGCCATTCCTTTATCTAATAAATCGAGCAATATGAGGGCGCAAGCTGCCGCCGTTGCGAAGATGGCTTTGCAACCGATCAACACCATTTGCCATTTTTGTTGAATTTTATTTCTGCGGTTTCCACCGTGTCCACCGATCATATTGCGTCGTAACGTCCCCCTCCTTCTCGCTCGCTCTGTGTGTGTTGAGCAGAACGTGGCTCAGAATTTGCGTACCAGTAGTCGGTCCGCGTGTTGATCTGGCCGCCGCGCGTTAGATGCAGCGTCATGATAATACAGATTTATGGGACTACTTTCGATAGCGCATGACATCATCTTATCACTTATCCATGTCGCGACAATCTAACCACGGGGGGGATATGCAAGCATATCGGACGCGGAGACACCATTTGGAGTCGGTTGACCAAAGGTTCTCCCCCCTTACCTCATCCGCTCCCCGGGAATGGTCAAATCGATAGGCGGCAGTGGAGTGGAGCGTATCGCGTGATAGATCGCTCTAAAGTGCGTATATGACTGTTATGATCGTCACTTGGGCCGCAGCTATCAGCTTAATAAAGTTGTTCTAATTATTCTCGATCGGTTCAGCTGCACCTTTAACATACGTGACTGTGCGGGAGGAAGGGAGGGGGGAGGGGGGGGGTGGAAGGATGGGGGAAGGGATGGTAACGCATTAGCGTCAATGCGTGATGTGGCAGGAACCGTCCGCGCTAGAACAAACTGTTTGTTTGCAGTTAAATTTATTACGAAAACGGCTGCCGTGCTTGCGCTATTAGATGCAGCCAACCTGTCGCTGTTGACATAAATTTCAATAAACCCCCTCCACTCCCCCCCACCCCCCACGAACCGATACCGGTTGATGAAGTCCCGATTGATCACCCGGGTGAACACATTTGTGATGGATGTCAATTCGCTCACAGAACGAATGCCGTTAAGGGAGAGACTTTCAGGCGACAGCGACTCGGTTATGTGTCTCGGTAATGCCGGGTCTGCTGGATCGTTGTTTTTGCTGTTGTCCTATTGCCCCGACCAGGAAAAACAAGCAGTATCGACCGTATGATCGTCCGTTGGTGCTGTTGTGCTCGTTTGATCTCGATCGCGCTGCGAAGATATGGTCGGCAGGCACGGGTTGGCTATACTGCTCTAAATGAAAAATTAGCTCTAATCTGAATAATTGCAGAATAATTAATCCTCTCGCCCTAGCGTTCGCCTGTACGCCGGCCACGGGTTGGCAACGTATTCGGAAGCATTCCGTACGAAGGGACGGGCGGTTGAGGTTGCATTTAGTGGCATTAGCGTGAATGCGTTCGAATTGCTTTTGTCACGCTTGTTCCCGCACTTTGCATCTGGTTAGCATATTATGCTAATTATTATCTTTATCTATTCACTTGTCGCGCAGCGTCGAACAAGTGATACCTGCATGTCCCTGTAGCAGCCTCATTGATTCTGCCAGTGGAAATTACTAGCAAACGACATGAACACTCTACATTTCTTACACAAAGTTAGTGATCTGTTAAGTATATTAAAAACAAAATTGTGTTACTTTTGGAATCAATTTTAGTGGATTGATTTCTCATTTACCCCCCTTATGAATTGCATCAGAATTCGGAACATTCAAGATCACCATGGCAACAAAAGCATGCAAATGAGCGAAAGAGGAATTGAGATGTAGCGGCAGGCAATAAAGCAAATGCAATCAAGAAAAGGCAACGTAGGAGATACATAAATTATCGTTGGTGAGATTTTTGCTTCCCCGGACATCTCAATTAAAGTTGCCTTTCTTTGTCCAAGACATGCAGGAATTCGGAGGTTCCATGTTGCGCTTGTACAGCACCTCTGCCGTGCGATAAAGTGAGTCATGAGATGGCGGAAAAAGCTGACTTTTCATCGAGTGAAACGATCGACGGACCGATATGGTTAGGATGTTTCGGAGAAGGATCCGACGACGAGTGGATCATTAGGTTGATTTAATAACTCCTAATTGAGAGTCGTACACGTGCATTAATAACCATTCGTGCAAGCTCGCAGTGCCGCTCGGTGCGACCGTCCACACTTTGCCGAAGTCTATCGATGAATGTTACAAATTAATCCTCCGAGCCTTTTGCGTTGCGCACGGTAAAGCAACCCCACCACTGGCGAAGGGTTGGCCAATCAAAGCCGTTCCAAGTGCCCGGGAACGGATCGAGGGAGGGACTTAATGCCCTGCCAATACCCCGGGGCACTTTCGGTTCAATTAAACCGATTCTCTCCCCCCGCATCGAGTCGATAGCCAAACAATAAATTATTCAACGTGTCGATACAATTAGGGGCGATAAATCTTGACGACGAGGTTTCGCCAGCTCATGCGACTTTTGCGAATTGATTGGAAAGTTTTGTGTTGCTAAGGGCAAGAGGGCCCCTTTCGAGCAAGAGAGCGATGGGCGATGGGCGCACGTTTCAGCACAATTCGACCACACGATAATCATCTTTTCGGTGACATCTGAACCACGCTCGTAATTTCCCACCTTTGTCGGTTCATGACGACGGAGCTGAGGAAGTCATCAATCATCCAGTCTGTCATCCAGCCAGCCCACCAGGCTGTGGTGTTCGCTGGGGTTTCCCCCCTCCTCCCCTGTCGTTGCGATACTCCTTCAAGAAAGTGACTTGTAGATGTGGATTATAATAACATATGCAAATATTGAACAACAATTAAAGCCAACCCCGGCTAAGGCACAACCGGCTGGCCCGCACTGCACAGGGAATGCATCGCTTTGAGATGGCCTGCCGAGAGCTACTGTCAGGGCAGATTAGCGCAACGGCCGTGTGAAACGTGCAAACGTTGCCGTGTGACGGGTGGGCGAAGTGGACCACCATCGGCGTTCGACCATCACGGGCCCGACAGTCGCTATTTGGTGGGACAGGAAATGGGCAGTTGGATTGCGAATCCGAGCGCGCCAACAACACTCGGTGTCGAAATGGGGCGACACTTACTTGTGACCCAGCTCGTGGGATATCGTATGCGCCAGGGTGATGCCGTTGTCCTCGTTGACACTGCACGATTTGTCCGGCCGACACATGCCGCCCACGTTGGCCACACCGAGGGTACTGTTGGGAGGGGGGAGGGGTCGAGCAGAACAGGCGGGACGAGATTAGTAAATCAGCAATGAGAGAGTTCCGTTCACGAATGGGGCACAACAGTGTGGCAGGGAAGATCAAGGACGGTTAGTGTGTGATAGTGCTTACGCGCATCCGTAGTTGGAGCAGATGTTCTTTCTGGTCACCAGAATGGCCACATCGTGATGGTGGGGATCCTCGTCCGGCTTGGGATTAAGGCTTCTCTGCCAGCTGTCAAGAAGGAACCAAATGCGTTTATTAAACGAAAGACTTCAACGCCGGCGATGAACGTGTGCCGCTCATCTCGTTGGGTGTGCCGGGGGCATTACCGACAAAAGTTCTCCAAGGTATTGCTGGCCATGTGCGTTACGTTGAAATCGGCATGCGAGTCTTCCTCCTCCAGAATGATGATTTTCACCACCGCCACCTGGATCGAGTTCCCGATCGTTGGATCTTTGTAAAGCGACGAAACCATGTTCATGATCATCAGCAGATATTGCTGCAGATCGACGTCCTGGTGAAATTGCACCATTGAATGGTCGGCCACAATGAGCGCCTCGACATGGCGTGGCTTGCTGATACTTCGCCGAGTTCGATGCTTTTTGCCCACGACTTTCAGCATATTTCTCTCACTTTCTTCACGCGTTCCCGTGGCCGAGCCGTACAAGGACGTGGACGGTTCCGGGTGGGGAATGCGCGTTTTGCGACCGCCTTGCACGAGGACCTGTAATGGAGGCCTTTGGAAATTTCTTACACATTCGCAAACAAACGAACAAATGCAATTCTTCTGCGCAGTGAGTAAGAATAGCTCAACCACCGTCGGGGAACTTGGATGGATTGGTTGGTTGGATGGAGGGTGCAGTAGACTGCGGATATTACCTTGCCCTGATGCTGCCATTCTAGCCGTGTTTCCGTCAGTCGACGAGGCTCCCGGGTTCCGCAGTTGCTTAAATGACGCTTCTTACGCTTTCTTTTCTTCTTTTTGTTTGCAGAACGTGTGTTTTTCTAATAGCGATGGAAGGGAGAGTGTTGTTAGATGAAGAAATGTTTCCGATTCCCCAATCGATAGTACCTTGGATGGTGTCTCTTTAACGTTGGATCGTTTGAAGACTACATGCGGATGCTCTCCATTCGGACCGAGGGTGGTATTTTTCGCCGGCTCTATCCAGTATTCCGTTCGATTGGTTCTCAACACACCGACCTGTACCAGGTCAAATAGCCGAAAGAAGGAAGAAATTCGTTTAAAATTAGGGAGTTCTTTTCTTTTACAACCGATTTAGACCACCGTCACTGTTACCACGTGAGAACAAATTATGCGCTCATTGTGTGTTCTTGATCATCAACACGCGATCGATGATGAGCGTAGGGTCCAGTTTTGCGCATCGCTTATAGTAGATCGAACTGTGGTGGCGTCAGGCCATGTGCCGTAATGGAGGGTAGATTCGATTTCCACACAACATAATGCTTATGTGTGTTCGTTGGTGACCGGTTTCCAGCACGTCCCATTTCGAACCCAAGCCCAAGAGCACCGTCGAGCTCGAGCGAAAAGGATGTTTGCGTTCGGCATAACATTAGGTTAATTAAAATATTATGCACCAAGTGATTACAGCCAATTAGTGCCGGAAATCACGAGTCATATCCATAAATATCATTTTCCTATGCTATTAAAATATGGCCGCTGCGTGCGGTAAGGCAAAAGCGCGAGTTGCGTTCAGATGAAAGCTCACCTGAACTAAGCTGCACCATAAGTAATAGAGTCATTTTCATAAATTTGTCACAATTTATGTGTGAAGAGAAAACCTAGAGTGTTGTAAGATTATCGCACTGGGTGAGCCATCTCAATGTCCCATCTTGAATGCGTATGGGTGGTAAGGAAATGCGATCATTCAATTGCTGTCGGAGAATAATGGCATTGCAGTGCTCCTTACCGATTGAAGTGTTGAATTGAGGGCTAGTGGAGAGTTCTGATCAAAGAATTGAATTTCACGTGAGTTTGTGGTTGAAAGAATTGCTCACACCAACTGACTCATGCGTTGACCAGTGTGTCTTGAAAGTGCGAAATACACAATTAGTTTCATGCTATGTCTGTCGAAGTCTTGCGATTGAGTCCATTCTGAGTATAGGTGAGTCGTTTCACTAAAGCTGTGAACCCAGACCGGGCGTGAAGTTGAATCGTTAATTACCGGACAGGCCTACCAACGAACGGAAAGTATCTTTACCAACACGTACGTATCTTGGGCACGGTTGGTTAATTTCCGCTGCAACTTTTCTTGTCCACGAGCCGGTATTAGGTAAGGTTGGAATCAATCCTTCAAATGGGCACAATTGCCATCGGACCCGGCGATTGTGGATGCTTAAATATGGCTTGGGGTTATTTTCCTCCGTGCCCAGTTGGCGCACAAACAGCGCCATATGATTCTGAAAATTAATTATTTCGTCCGATACTGCATGGGCACCAACCGGGGACGGGAACGAGCGAGAGCCTTTGCGAGCACGACTGAATCGATAATGATCGATGCAGTAAGGCTGGCGCCAGGAAGGAAGTCGCCACTAAGCCGCGTCGTGAGTATTCCGTCTGGCAAGAACGCGATGCGCGACCCGGTCCACAGCACGGCGATCGAGTTGCGAAGAAGTTTGTTGAAAAGTGCGGCTTGACAAATCCCTTCGAAGCCGCCCCGTCGAATGGGCGGAAAGTCGGAAAAGCGGCATTGTTGGATGATGGCGCCCACGGCAAATACCACTTACCAGTCCATTGCAGGCGGATAGCGCCACTCGCGATTGGTCGTGACCTCGGATCTGGCCTTGGTAGTGACAGTTGATGTGCCCCGTCGGTCGGACTCGCGTGCGGACGTCGCGTCGATGTCGCTCGATCACCATTAAAGGCGCAACAAACGTTGCCGTCGATGGTCTGCATTCGGGAAATTGCGGCACAAACCGCGGAAAGAGAGAACGACAGTTTAGTTGTAAATGATTTTTGCGCACTCTTCGGTGTGTTTGCCACATCAATCACAACCACAGTATGCTGCGAGTTGATGCGAGATGACTTGGACGGAGCGGAGAGGAACTTATGCCTGAAACCTACAGCGTGCAAATGTGGGCCCGATGCCGCAAGGCAATAAATCGATTGGGAAAAAAACTCGTTTCGTCAATTATTAATGGGTAGTGCGTGTTGACAGTGGCGCCTAGATGATCGTTATCCTTACGGGACGGATACGATGCCACGATGCACGATCAGCATTATTGATGAAATGGAAAGGTGAAAATGTCAACCTTTGTTTTACGTGCCCCACACTCCGTTGTGAGATAAAAAAAAGGCAATGAGTTACCGTGCAGCGTACTTACTGAAGTTCTAGATGATGCGTTTCACCATCGATCTCGACATGGTAGTGAAGTTCCTGGGAAGGATTTACGTCCACCGTACTACGGCGACTTCGCCATCGACCAATTGCGTCCGAATGGATGGACTCATCGTGGTGATGGGTTAGCTGATGTGAAAGAACTTTGCCGTGAGGAGTGACTTTTCTTGGAACGATCAAACTCACACCATCATCTAGATGGTGTGTGTAGAGTCCTGTCAGAGTAACACAAATTTAGAATATTTGTGTGTTATTATTTTGTGGATAAGAACGGGAAAAGAGCATCAGTTGGTGTTGATGTTCCGATGAACTTACCTTGATATTTAGAGGCAGAAGGAGCAATAAATAAGATCAGTGGCAAAATGTACAAAGCTATAGATGAACTCATTTTCTCACACTCGTTGTGGAAATTTTATAGACACTTTACGATCATCAGCCCAATATTTTCCCTTTCGCTGCTCCTTTTTCTTCAATATCACTTGAACTTGAGTTTTCTGTGGGTAAATTTTTTGCGTAATTCACTGTCACTTGTCACCGTTTAGAATGCTGCTTAAGATTAAGATAATTCCACGCCGACCATTCACACTTTGGAGGAATTCAGTTACGCTCACAAATGCCACCGGCAGTCAATACTTCAAGCTGTAACAATTCACTTCACTCGTCCAACTCACTAGCGGCACTGCTTTCCGAGGAAGTTTTGATCAATCAAACATATCAATGACATGCTTTTCCTTTTCACAACACCTCACGCACCGCGTACGCAAGCGGCAGAAGTAGATGCGTCCATTCGCGGAATAACAGCCCGTGATTAACTATTACATTTCGCGCACGCAACGCAACTCCACCGGGCGTGTGTTTGCGGGCACAAGAGCTGGCATAAGACCTCAGCGTACTTAGCCATTATCGATCAATCTGCTCATTGTGAGGTCTCCGCTGTTATTGGAGCCGAGATGGTGGAGATGGATTGGTGATTCCTGGCTGCAAGCGGTGGGACGTTTGCTCTCAGAATTGCGCCAACCGAGCTGTTGACGGGAAGGAGTAGGTTTCCGTCGCTGCTCCAAGGGATTCGTCGAGCAGCACACACGTTACGCTCAACTGTTCCGTTCGACCGTGCGTACGCGAGTGATCAGTGATCGTGCGGCGGTATCCAGGCAGGGACGATCGTGGTCTTGCGGTGTGGTGCGAGCGCGCGCGCGCACGACAAACTCAGCCAGCAGCGATGGTCGCGATGGTGTCGTAACGCGACGACAAAACGCAACACCGCAGCCGCACACACTTTGACGCGACAGACGCTTTTGGCGGGACGAAGGGAGAGCCTTTCAATCGGATGCCGTTGCGGTGAGTTCTGCGGTTAATTTGTGGACGCCCGGTTTCTGAGCGCCGTGTGAATCCGGAACCGGACCGGACGGCACAAGCTGTAGACGCGATCGTACGACCTTTTTTTTGTTTTTGGTTTAGGCGATTTTCACTGTTTGCGCCTGTGCCGCTCTCGTTCGGAACCCGGCTCCCGGGAGAATGTCGTGGAGATGCGCAAGGAAGCTGGCTGCAGGTTGATGGGCATCGACACGCTTTTATCTTTCGTCGGGCATCGGGTAACAGCAAACCCACAAACGCCAACTCCACACTCACGGCGATCACACCGTCGCGATCGTTCGCCAATCTACAAGGAGATGCAAACAAGACAGAAGGAGAAAGAGAATAAAAAATCACTACGACGATCGACGAGCAAACCGAAGCAGAAAAAAAAGACAGCAAATGATCAGGTAAAATCGAAATCAGATAAGGTCTAATCGAGTTTTAATACTGCGCCGCGCCAATGTCGTACATCTTCCGGAATGGCTTTTCGATGTCGTCGCACACTTTTTCAAAAGGGACGCCGGATGGTGGGAACAGTCTGAGAACGTGGGCGATTCCGTGTGTGTGTATTTTGGTTTGTTGTGTGATGAGGACCGAAAACGGCGCCACATTTTTATTCAAAACCGTTTTTTTGTTTAAATCACCGACCGACCGCGTGAGGGTGTCTACTCTTGGAAAACCGTGCGTTTGAAGTGGCAGGCGCTGAGCTGTCAATTTTTCTGATAGCTTTCTGTCGGTGAAGGCCTCTATTCGAATGAAAAATTGATTTTTAAACACGGTTCACACGGTTCCGGACCAAAACGGTGGACTTTTTGTTACGGTGACATTTATGATACGTGTTACGGTTGTGGGCTATAAAATAAACTGTGCGTGTGTCGGCCTATTCAGCCGTCGGAACAGAAGACCGAAACGTTTCTGATTGGCGCGTTTTGCTGCCAAACCTTTTTCACAAACCAATATTATCGATCGTAAAACGTTAACTGTGTCCTGTGTTGCACAAATTAGTTATCGTAAAAAGTTTAAAACTACCAAAATGGCAACACAAAACAAAGGAAAACGGAAGAACCAGTAATACATTTACAGACATTAAACGGTTTTATGGCGCGACGATGGGTAAGAACGGTGAAAGGAAACTGCAACGTTCGCTATCTAACAGATTCTGCTACAAAGCATTCAACATTCAGCACGCTTTTACCAGATTATGCTTGAATATGCACAATAAACACAGCTCTGCACGAACTACCTTTACCAACGATTCGCCCGACGCAAGGGAGGAGATGTTGGCCCGAACATCATATCGCCCGCAACCCCATTTTCATGGTGGCGCCAGACATCAGCATGCAAATCGTTATTGGTGTCGATAGCAGCCGTGACTGAGTCGCGAGGAATCGGTACGACAATTTATGGACGGAGTTTAATTAAGAGTTTTATGCGAAAGGTTTTTTGTCAATGAAGAACACTGAGGACCGTTTCGCGTATGTCGGTCTGTGATCCGAACGATTTGTTGGGAAACGAAAGCTTTTTTGAAATGCCGAACCGAACCAGGAACGAAGCTGTTGGGGGATGAGGCACGGTAGGTGTAAAGGTATTTAAAACCAGCCTGTGGCCAAACCGAAATATGTTCGAGAAGAACACCAGCCTAGCCCAAACGCAATAGATGCTCTCAAAAGACGGCTCTCAAAAGGATGATGTAATGGTTCAACCTTCAGGGCGGAATATGCGTGGATGGTTGTTTTTGCCCCAGTCAGTGTCTGTTTGTGTCGTTCGAACGTGAAATCTTGAGGCTGAAAATAATGCTGCTGCGTTAAGTAATCGAAAGAACTTCAAAAAAAGGTGAAGACATCAGAAATAGAATAAAAAAGAGGATCAGCAAACACATTTCGTTGCGATAAAGTGAGACATCTCGGTCACATTTTTCTCGAACAAGCTTAAATGTAAAAATGATCGTAATAATATGGACTAATCAGATTACGATCGTTTCGAACCGATCGCGCAGTGGCATCGTATGGGGGCTTCCTTCCGCCAGTAATTGCTATGTTCATCACTTCATTCATCAAAACGGCCATAATGGTATGGTGTAGTGGGTGCTAGCATGGGCGGGATAGTAAGCTGTTGAACCGCTTCGACCGATCACAAACGAACGTTCGATCGGTAAACTGCAAAGGCAGGCAGGCAGGGGCTTTGTGCCATAATCCTTTCATTTATAATTGTAATAACGCTCCCGTTTTGTGGACGACGTTTCGTGCAAAGCTTTGCCAGACCGGTGAGGGCCCAGTTTTGAACGTTTGATCGCCAAAGCCGCATTCGGGACTACTGGCAAATGCGTAAAACTGTGCGCTGCGTCTTCTAGCGGTGCGAACATAAAAATGCCATAAAATAGTAATGAATAAATCAAAGCAAGTCCCCCTAGGCGCGCCCGTTTGTACAAAGGCTTTACGAAATTCGCCACCGTGTTTTGTTTGGAATGCCGAAAGTTTTGTGTACGGCATTGTTGACCAAAATTCGCCCAAATAAAAAACCTTCCACCCTGGACTGAACATTAGTATGCAGCTTATCACCTGTTAATTAAAGTGTCATCCTCAATGTCCCCGTTTGTTTCGATCGTAAATCGTGCTCCTTATTACGGAAGGTGGAAGTTTTGGGCGGAAGCTTTGGGCGGGCAGCGATTGGAGATTGGTAAGCTGTCGCGGTTTCGAGATGAGTGTCCCGCCAACGAAGCCATACGTCGGCGGCATTTGCAGTGGCCGGCGTCTGTTTTTTTATGGCTTTTCTTTCACTAATGCTGCGCGTTTTGACGAGGGGATTTTGTGTGTGTGTGTGTGTGTGTCATGTATATTTAACAGATTTGAAACCGATTTGTCCGATTCGTCGCCTGTTGAGCCGGTTCGAATTGGCCGTCAAGTGAGGCTGTAAGCTACAGTTTTTGGATCGTTGTTGAGCCGCTCGACCCATACTCCCCATTTAATGCCGTTGTCACCGAAGCTTTATGGCACAGTGATGGGCCATTACTTTTCATAATTAGAACGAGGCTTGATATTGTTGATGTTGCTTCAATCGGCGTGTTTGATTGCATTGTTTGTGAGTCATCCTGCCGGTTTATTGTGTTTTTGGCAAGCACATGAACGAAGTGTGCATTTTTATTGCTCAATGTAACGATAACTGACGGAACCATATTCCATTCACGCCCCCAAAAACGCCCTCGGTGCAAAATTGAACCTAAGTTAATATCAATTAATTCTGCAACTTTCCACCGAAGCCAACCATTAAAATCAACTGTTCGACGTGTCTGACGAGAGGCGTGTTTATCAGTTGAAGGAGATCGGGAGCAGTTCGCAACCATAAATTGATTGCACGTAACGTTCGACCGTAATTTGGGACGAATGGTAATTAAATTCTTGCTTCTGTTTCAACACTCATAAAGGCGGCACCAACGTCAGAGCTTGTAATATGGTTTATTTTTGGAGCAGTGCAACATCGGCTCGGATTAACAGGGCACCTCCAACGCCGTATGCTCAATTCTCAACTCAAATGCGCGATGAGCTGGCGGCGTTGGTTAAATTGTATTAATAACTAAGGAACGTTAACGATATACTGTTGTTTAATCGCTTTTGATAACTTAATTCAGCTTCGTCTAAATCATGTTTACGTCTTTGTTTTACTCATGGCAAGTATAATTAGTCATTATTTGCTTTTTATGGTGTTTTCATTGCGGGAATTCCAAGCTGATGAGCTGCAATAGCGAATAGTTGGGAACGTTATTCATTCCATTTATTAGGCTTATGACTACAGTCTTTGCATGGTGTGTTTGATGTGAATTTGAACTCTAATGTTGCTAATAAAAATCAGCACGTTTATCGAACCTGCAGGGGTAAACTGACTCTCCCACCTACGCAGGAGTTGTTCAACAGCAAAGTAAATGAAGAAAATAAAATATAAAACATTTCATTATCAGTGTTAAAACATTTATTTACTGTAGATTGAGTGATCATTCGGTTCTGTTTGTATTTCATTATTGAAATGCACCCCCCCAACATACCAAACATGCACTCTGTCGGACGCACGGAGGATGACTGAAGAATTTGACCACACACAATCATTTATACCCTCCAACCGAGTCGTTAACTCCTACGCGCCACTTAACACCTTCACTGTTGATGTTTGAGCTACACTTGAGCTGTGAGCGACGCGCACATGCTGTCATGAGTGTAGAAACATTCGACTCCCCCCAAAAAAACAAAAAAAACCATCCGCTGCCGATCGTGCTTGAGTGTTCCCCAGCTCTAATTGAAGGCAAAAAGCTTGCACCGCTCATAATGTGTCGTGTGTAACGTGCAATCGTGTCGTTTTGTGACAGATAAGACCCGGTTTAGTTTCCGGTCTTCATTATACGATCCGTCCCACAAGCGCCCGAACCCCAAACCGGCGCAGTGAGTTGAGGGGAGTACGCACAAAAACATACACCCATAATTGCTAAAGTCCACAGGCCGGCTGTGAGTGTGTGTACGCGCTCCAAAGGACCACTTCCCTTATGAGGAGTTTATTGGCCGGCTGTATATGGTGACAGCTAGCTCTGGCACCAAAGTGATTTGGTGAATTAGCGGAACGACGTACGACGCCAGTGAAAGATGCTAATAAATTTGTTCACCCTTGAGTGGAAGGAACATTTCAGGGGTGGGCACATTCGTTCGATGGAAAAGTTTGCAAGTAGTTTTGTGCCAGGTGTCCACAGAGCTTGCTACCGAACTGTGCGATACAAAAAATCCTAGCTCGCCGCTAGCCACCAATGTGCTAATTTACGATCCTTGAAGCTGAAGTGAGCAGTGCTGTGAGGGATGAGTAGATCACCATCGTAGGAGGCAGATGCTTACCCAAATACCTAATTAACATTAGAAGAAAGGAAACCATTAGATTAGTCCTGTTCCATGTTTGTTTGTCTCAATAACAAAACAAAGTGTAAAATTCCTCCTCGTAGCAGTTAATAATCCTTTTCATATTCCTAAGTTCGCTTTGACATCCCTGATTCGACTTTTGTAGGGTTCTAACAAATGTTTGAGCTCTATTGCGTTGACGCTGCAGATTCTCGGGTTAGGTAATCTTACGTTGTAGACTTTTTTAATATAACAATAATGACCACTTTGTAGTCGATCCATTTCATTGCGTTTGCCTAACTATTGGACCTACAAATAATACTACTGACCTACTTAGACGCGAACTCACTGCTTTGGCAGATAAGACTCTCTTATGTTTTCTTCCAACTATCGATATCCTTGTTTCACTGGATCTACTGACTGTGCCTGACTGGAGTAGATTTTGATCCGAGTACTGCAGCACAAATGAAGTCGGAGTCTCTCTCTCTGGAAGTCGCTGCTACCAAAATCACTGAACCTACTGAATCTATATCGACGGATGACTCCAAACCGGGTGACTCTGTGGGAAACGCAGAGAATTTTCTCTCTAAAAATACTGCAAACCACCACAAGTTGTGTCCTTTGTTTGCGTGAATTGATGCCTGTGAAACGATGCTGTGCTAATATAATTGAACATGACAGGCCCGAACAGCAAGAACTAAAACGGGTAAGCTGTGGTAGGAAAACCGGGTTGCTTTTAATTAATGAGCTTCTAAAATGTAAATTCTCAGCCGTAATCGATTTGCATAAACACAAGCGCACTGTCTCACTCACACAACAACACGCACAGGGCGCCGATGAAGACGACTGCGGGCGGTTCGTAGCTTAAACGGGCACCAAAATCTATCGAGGACACTGGCGATCGGTGCGTGTGGCGATCAGCGCGAAATCGTTGCCAAATGAAACGTTTGCGATCGTCCACACAGCTATGCGATTGCGAAAATGTTGCGGAAAAGAGCAATGGTTCGATTATCACTTTCCCTTCCACTCGTGCTACCACATTTGGTTAAAGATGATCTTGAAAGTCCCGAAGATCCCGAATGGTAGAAGACGCTCGCAAACGCTCGCCAACATCTTGATCGTACGTATTGGTTTTGATGAGTGATAACAGTTGTTTCCGCTTTTTCTCTTCTGGCCATTTGTTGGTAGCCGTGTAGAGTGTTGTTAATTTTATGGTACCATTTGACAGCGCTCTACTTCGAACACACGATCAACATTCAAACGCCCCACGGGCGCCATGATTTCATTTTTTTTTGCTGCGGTTCCGTCTGTGAATGGTTTCTGTGGTCGCGATACTTTGTCTTACGGCGTCAAGAAGGATACAAAGGAAAACTAATATTCACTCGCTGAAATTTTAAATGGGACCGAAGCTTCGTGGCGTGTATTTATACGCATTTGTATTTATGGTTTTATAATCCGGGCAGAGGAGATTATCATTTGCGTAAAATTACGAAATCACACTCATTTGCGTGAAGGTTATTGGCATTTTCCTGACGGTGTTAGAGCAACAGTTTCTGCTGAAAGTAAGAGACGAGACGACAGCCATTGTTTTGTTGGACAAATCTTGCCATCGTTACACGAACGCCAACTAATGCGGGGATGGTTGAAAGAAAACAAAAAGAAACGCATGGGCCATGTTGGCAACGTAGTGCAAGATGATAGTGTGAAGCCGTGACTAAAAGAGCAATATTGATTGCATGCAGCGCAGTCGAAATCAGATACAGAAAAAAAGCTCAACGGGACCAGCCCTGGGGTTTGTGTCTGCATCAGCCAAAATCCATAAAAGGTCCGTTTGGTGTGTGTTCCGTGCATGCAACGATTTCTCCGACTCCTCCTGGGCATAGTCCGTCGTGCACGTCGGTGTATGAAACGGGCCCAAAAGGAAGGAGTGAGCGAGAACCCGAACCCCGGAGATGCGCGTCCTGTGTACCTGTCTGCCTGTCCGCACCCGAGGCACCACCAGATCTCAAGAGCCGCCGCGCCTACGATCTGGAAGTATCAACAATAATGATCTCAGGGGTTCGGTTTTCGGTTTCTTCCCTGAACGAGTTTCTTCAGATTCCTGGAGGGCTTATATAGCAGCCAAGGTAAAGTATTGTGTAAACACCTTGCTGGCGCCTAAATGATACCTTTTTCTTTCTCTCTTTCATTGTTATTGTCGCTTTCATGCTTTCTAGCAGCGGTGTTCTTGGACCACGGTTGCTTCACCGGCGTCACTGCGTTTGGCCGTATTCTTCCCGGGCTCAGTTGTTGGTCCGCCTTGGTTTTTTTTTTGACCGCCGAAAAGCGGTTCGCTCTCGCAGCACGAGCGACGAGCGTGTTAGAAGTGATAGGAAACAAACTGCGCTGAGTGGAAGAAGATCCACTGCAGAGCTACGGTAGTAAGGGAAGTGAATGGTGAAGATCAGTTTCCATTGCGAAGCCACCAAGATTATGGTGTTGGGCTGGGTGTCGGTTCTAGGGTTCATGGAACTTGATGGTTGATGGTACCTTGAAACCGTACGTCTGAATATACCCAACAGAAGATCGTGAAACTTATGCCACATTGATCTGCAAAATGGGTGATCCTTCTGATTACTTTCAGTAAGTTATAAATTCTGTGTCTCTCTCATCGCAACAGATGGATGGATAATTCACAAATTGTTCAACATAAGCAACTCCTCCTAAATGTTCATTCCAACGCAAACGGATCCACCCACCCACTATAGTCGACACACATGGATTGATGTGTCTCGTACAACTCTTCCAACTGTTTCCAATAGTATGATGGAAAATGTTTAGCTCATTAAAACTTAGCCAAGCAATGTAACAATAAGAACCAAAATTAAGAAACTATGCGAAATTAAGAGTACTAACAGTCGGATCAGCTCGATAACTTACTTGATGTCGTTTTACTTTTGGAGTACTTTGCTTGACGTTCGATGTCTCTAGAAGTCACTAATTAGCTGGTGGACGACTGTTTTTATTCAACACATGCAACATGTCGCATCTGTCTGTGGATACATTTGGTTCATCGCTTGCGAATACACGCCACAGTTGGGAATTAGAATAGCTGCAAGCAGGGCAGATGGTTTGGTGGCAAACAAGAGCACTTAAGCACACCGAATTGCACGGCAAAGTGAAAACACTTGAAAACACTCGAGATATTGATTTACGATTGCTTACAAATTGACCACCGATACGGCCAAACTCGCCGTCGGTGCCTGATCGCTGCGGAAGGGCAATGCTTATATTCTTTCTCTCTCACCGTCTAAACACTGCACACACACACACGGGTTTAAAAACACTGTGATTCACTGCGATCAAATCAAACAGTTTCGCAGGCACACCTCGCCTAGCCCGTCGGCAACGATTCCGAACAGAACGAAATGATCCCAGCAGGCAACTCGCGGCAACTTGAAACGATCCACAACGACCGCGACCGTCCTGGACGGAAGGCACGAGAGAAATAAAACTGAGAACTGTAGCTCGAATCAGTAGAAGTCAGAGTCGATGCAGGGCTGCGCAACCATTGTTATGCTGCGACGAATTCGATAAGCTAAGCACATTTAGTTGTACAATGGTTTGTACATCGTATGGCACTATGTTACTGCTCTTATCATACTTTCTTAGTGTGCAGCATTATTTTAGAACTGCGGCAAGTTTAGCACCCCTGGTTTAATGGTATCTTCGGTCAGTGGGAAGCAACACTAGTGGTCACTATACGCGTTGCTAGGAAACTTATTTGACTTTGTTCGACTTTAAGTGTGAATGAACAGAATGAGTAATCCGTGAGAGATTCTTCACCATACAGCAGGCATGGTTTGTCCAACTCCATTACTAGTTGAGTGTGTTGAGTGGAATGGAATTTTCCTTTAAGAATCACAAACTCTTTTGCATGTTTTGCGCATAAATGGTTGAGAGCATAACAAATAAACCACCGAAGGTCAAGCATCTTCCAAGTACGATCTATGTTTGGAGGATCTGGCGTTGTATTTTTTCTCGAGCATGACTATCGTGGGTCTGTGTCACAGTCAACAGAAACATGCCAAACATAAACAATCAGCACTACGCCCTCTTCGTATCTCCCAGAATCCATTGGTCGCGTTAGTACCGGAAGCCTTCGGGACCCCGAAAGATGATTCCATGCGGGTCCATGCCTGCTCCACACCTTTTGCCATTTCACTCTAACCAATGCGGTTGCGTTCGTTTCATCTCCACATCACAGTATTTCCGCTGACTGAAACTGTGCGGACACGTTCACCGGATTCGAGCGTCCATAAAACGGTTCCGGGCGTAAAATGTGAGTAGGTTTTGTTTGTTTACTGTTCAGCCGCGCGCAGGAAGGAAACACTGGCCTATGTTCGCCGCACTGGCCTACGCGATCGATGGCATGCGCCAACGGAGGAGCAACAAAACCCCCAACTTCATTGATGACGGTGAGATTTGACCAGCGATTATCTGCCACCGAATCGTTAGGGGTGGCTCTTTCGATGGCAGCAAGAAAAGACAAAAAAAAGAAACGACACGTTCCCCAAAATGGGTCAGCGTTGTGGTTGTATCCACCGAAGCATGGTTGAAACCGGCCAAGAGGTAAGTGTGTTTTTGTTGTTCGAAATGGAAAAACATGTTTGATAAAGGGTACACCAAAACTGAAAACGATATCGCATTTAACGCGCTTGTAACATTAGAACATCAGAATCAGGTTGTGGGGAGAACGTACACCAAGAACCGATGGGCCATTCGAGTAACGATTTGAAGCGCTCAAGTTTGAATGAAACATTAGAACGGTGACGATCGATACGATACTCCATCCGCGTACGAAGCGTACTCGAAAAGAATGAACAGAAACGCTGTGTTTGTCGCCATCGAACACGCAACGTTAAAGGAGAGAAGTCGAAGCGCTCCACGACCACGCAGCATGTCGTCGACTTGACCGGTCTTGACTGACTTTTCATTCATGAAAAATAGTGATTTACCTTCTCTGCGCCGACCGCTGCTAGTCCCCGTCGCGCAGCCCGGCACCACGGTACCCGATTGGCCGTTAAGCATTAATGAGACGTAAATCAACGAAACTGTGCGGAGTGGTTGGTGTCTTACGTGTGCTGAACGAGAAGCGTTGGGTGCGCGTTCGCGAAAGTTAATCTGCGCGACGCGATTGCCCACGTTCGATTCCAATGCGAGACAACATCATCAGGGCAAGTCGATCGATCGGCACAGTCGCCTGCTGACCAGTTTTGTTTGTTTTTTCCCCTCCCCTTTTGCTTTTCGTTTTGTTTTCAGGCGCCCGTTTTTACTCCAGCTCTTGGATGTTTCTTCCTCGTTTCACTTTACTCCCATGCGGCCCATACACTCGCCTTCTGTTTTCTGAACATAAACATCAGAGTGTTCCATTAAATGATTAACCCACGCACGTGGCCTTATGTTTGAGGCGAATTAAGTGGACAAATGTGCTGCCCGTCGGTGCCGAAATGTAACTTTTTTTTCCTTCGGAAAGGAGGAAGCGGATATTTACACCAGCTACATTTTCACTTGTCGCTGTGCCTGGGCGGCTGAAGGGAAGCAAATTGTCCGCTATGTTGCGCAGTTCATTTGATATGCTGTATGGTTTGAGAACGGGACTGGGACTATTAGAAAAAAGCCATTTTAATTGTTTGTCATACAATTTTGCTCACTGCTTCAAGAAACATCAAGTTATCGATCGTTGACTACTGTTAATTATTTACGTTTTTAGAATAAATATTTTTTGTTGAATAATGGAAAATACAACAACCACAGTCCGCAGAGCATAAGCATGCCAACAACTTCGATTGATTAAGTGCGTAGGAATAGCAAAGGAAAAATTCCGCTTAACTATTGGAACTATTAACTGAATCGACAATCAATATATTTGTTTACTTATTATAAAGACCTTTGAATTTCATGAGAGACTTCATTCAACACATTCGTTGATATTTGCAAACTTTATAATATGAGTGAAAATGCGAACCCAGAAAGATTCAGTTGGTTGCCAACCACTGACCCCAATGAGCGTGTGACTCAATTCTGTGCAGGGAGGTTTTAGGAGCCTGTTGTAGGAGAAAATGCTTGTTGAATAATTCGACGTTTTAAACAAATATGTATTAAATCAAATATCAGCTAAATTGTAAAGCAATGTTGATAAAACGTACGTACTCGACCGAATACAGATGAGAATTTATTTCACCCGCCCAAAAATTCACCACTATTAATTTTGAATGAAATATTTCAAGGTTTCGATTTCGATTTCGAAAACTTTCAATTGATGTTCGAAACTGCGTGCAACGGATTGTGGAACGGAAGTGTACGAGCCGTTTAAATTCGTTTGGATTTTCTTTTTGTTGCAATCCAAACCCTTAAATTACTCTCAAGCTTTTATATTCCAATTATATTTGTACACATTGAAGTCAGGGATGGTTAAAACATAAAACAGAACAAAATCACAAAATTATAAAGAAAATCAACCAACCGCGCCAAACGATAAACTATAATAATCTCGTCTAGCAACTAGAAAATAAGATATAAAATGTGATACAACTATTGATGTTAAGCGTATTAATCAAACGTGCATTATTTATTTAATAACCACTGCTCAGGTCCATGTGCTACAGGAGGGGAAAGATTAATTGATTTCTTTATCTAATTGATAAAATTATCAAACCATCGTGATAGAAAGCACTTAATTGCCCATTCCCATTAATTCATTTCCTGCTGTTTGACGCTGGTAAAACAATTGTGACGAGTATATTGCTCTCGGTACACATTAGTCGCACATTAGCCACGCGTCGTGCCTAAGTTCCGGTCATCCTCTGACGTGACCATTTTGGGAAGAAGCCTCAGTACTTCAGTGACATGAAAGTGAAGACTGGACATCAGGAGCTGTTAAGATCGTTGTGGCGCTTCCCAAAGCGGGACGTCTTCGACTGTGTGCCGTTGCATTATCTCATACTGAAGCTGAGCGGTATGGGCTGCATAACACCGCTGGCTGGTGTTCGCAACGGGTCCACCATAACGACGTTCGTGGATATTGGACTATTTGCGTTTAACCTGATGCTGGCCGTGAGCATGATGGTTTACGGGACGTTTGTAACGCAGCGTCACTTGCAGTCACCCATCATGTTCATCGGGTTGAAGCTGGTCAATTTCACCTGTTACGCGTCAACCATTTACGGGTTGATCAGCTGCTTCATAAATCGGCACGAGATCTGGAAATTCTACAACGAAGCGCACGCCGTGGATGTAATGCTGGAGGAGCTCGGCGAACGTACCAACTTCAGCCGCAGCTTTGTACTGTTCGTGGCTTACTATGGAGCGGTCATGGGAACTTGCTGCCTGGTGATCGTAGTAATGTATCGAGAAAATGTTCCCTGGATGTTGCTGCTGAATCTGGGCTATTCGTACTTTTGCCTCTCAACGTTCCACATCGTCAGTCTAACGTGTCTGGACGTGGTTTGGATGCGGAACATGCGTTTAAACCGGGTATTTCGCAAACAATTCTCGCTCGCGGATAGCGTTGTCGATGCACCAACGCTGACTGTCTACGATACCAAGCAGATGGCGGTGCTGCGCCGCGTAATGCAAATATTTGATCACATTAGTGACCTAGCGGATAAGGGTAGCTTCTACTATGGCATACAGGTATGCAGCATAAGACGCCCGAGCATAAGCGCTTAAGCATGCCATCGCCATTTTGTTTCGCCTTACAGATTATGGTTAGCGTTGCGGGTTCGTTCGTGTATTTGCTGTTCTACACATTTGCCTTCACGCTGGTCATCCGTTCCGTGCTGCCGTTCGAGAGTGTGTTCAACATGGGTCCAATCATTTCGTATCTGATGTTTGCGTACAACGTTTTTATTGTGGCTTGTTTCGGCAATGCGTTAAAGCAGCAGGTAATGGAATTTCGACCATGTTCATGACTCCTTCATGACCATGAAGGCTCCTTTGATGCCTAATTCTGCTCTGCTCTTCTCAATTACATCTAAAGGGTAAAATTACATCCCAACTGATCGACAAGGCTATCAATTCGACGAATAATGCAGAATTAATTGAGATGGTATTTGTGGGCCATTGTGCCAGGGCGTCGTGCGTTGCTTGCATGCAACCGGGGAAACGTTTTTACAGCACGTATTTTTGGTTGCACTTGCACATGGTTGGTGTTTGTTGTTTGGTGGACGGTGTTTTCCACATCCGAGCTGTGTCGCTTTCCCGTGTCATGTACGTTCCGTTGTAACCGGATGTGTAGAGTAGTTTGATGTTTATTTTTTTAAAGCAACTCATGTATGAAAACTATGCACATCACATACGTTAGTTTGATTCGCTCTCGTTTGGTTCATTAGAACGGGTAAGGCGGGGCATACAAGCTTGTTTATTTTGTTTGTTTGTGTCATTCCGTCCAATTCATCCGAGCTAAATGAAAATCCTGTGTTATATAGCGGGCGATATCCACGTTGTTTTGCACTGTCGTTCTTGCACAATTTTGACTTGTTTTGACCACTTTGCACTGACACTTGATCACGCTTGCACGATTGTTTGGATCTGGTTGAAGCTGTCGGTTCGATTTTTGGTACATTGGACGACATGGACCTGATCCACCAAATGGTGTGCCAGTAGAATGGACCTTTGATTGCTTGCCCCAGTGTGTCATCTGCCATTACCTCGTGTTCGTTTGCTTTACGCTGTTAACTTGGCATGGAAATGTTTCCCTTTTTGTCTTTCCAAGAATCTTGCTGTTGGCTTGGGGGTTTTTCCTGCTGATATCACGTGTCTTAGATTGGGTTCGTTTCATGCTCCATTGATGGTGATTGTTGCGTTTGTGTTGTTGTTGTTGTTGTGCTTTGACGCATGTGTCTATGACATTAGGATGTTATATATTTTCGGCTGAATGCATCCAGAAGCGTGCTAAATTTGCGTTAAATGCGTTCCCTCTCGAACCTTTCCTTTCCCCCCTTTCCATATATATCGCCCCGCTGGACACGGACGGGTTTTTGGGGACAATTTCAATCATGCTGGCGTGAAACGGTGATGTGGCAGTTGCGAATGTTTTTGATGCAGCTGGGCCATCGATCACCGTTGATAACATGCGGACTTTTTCCATTCGACTGGACGCTGATTTTTTCGGTAAGCTTTTCATCATGCCGGTACCCCGTCCAGCTTATTGCTTCTCAAACACGCTTAAACTCAATTTCGACCGATACGAAAAAATGGCTCACTGATGAAGGTGCTGGGTATGGAAAGAAGCACGGTGAAATACGGCATTTGCTGTCAAAACATAAACACTCTCGTGCGCGGGCTCGTGCTTCCGTGCAGCAGCAGTCGAGAGTGAGGCAAGAAAACGGTGCTTTATCAATGCTTGCTAACCATTTATCCCGCTGCACTTTATCGTACCGTGTGTTTTCGCTTAACTGATACGATGATGCTGAAGCTGATACAGCTTTTGCATATTGTTTTATTGATTCTTTAAATGGGCGAAAAAACATTCCCAAGCGTAAAAAATAAATAAATAAACTCGTTCCTACAACAGAATTTCAATAACAACAAGTCGTAAGGGCGAGGTGAAACAACATCGACCTTTTAAAATTAATAGGATAAATTTGAAAGCAGTGTTTGTTTACGAGAAAACCTATTATTCGTATTATTATTAAGTTTATCTATTGTGCTGTATTCCAGATCTTATCCACCGCGGCCACTTATATCATCATTTTGCTGCAATTTGAAAGTGCTGGAAGTTCAGCGGCCTAAGAGTGGGAAATCCGAACCAGTGTTAAGTATTCTTGCAGCAGCGAATTAAAAAATAATCATCCCCATGATAAGTTTCAAACAAATGTCAATAAAAACAGCTGAGAAAACATCGAACATTTGTCAATTGTTCCTCCGAAAGCTGCCCCGAAATACGACAGACACCAGCAGATCGTGCCAATACTTGCGCAGAACCGTCGCCTTCTTGGATGGCGTTGAGTTAGAAAACGCCGGAAGGAATATTTCACGCAGCGTTGCGAAAACGCAACACATGTCTCGTCTTTTTATCTGCGAGTCATGTACAGAATTCCGTTTCAAGTTGACGTTCTGCCGTACGGCACCGCTCAGCACGCAAGTGTCACCGTGTCGTTTTCGCTGTCCTGCAGCTGCAATAAGGGCCCGGCGCCATTAACACCGCAGGGAAGATGAAATTTCTATTGTGAACGTCTCGTGTGGTTCTTTTGTGTGGTTCTCATTCGAAAAGTCACGCTTCTCCGTCGTATGTGACGGGGACGGTTTTGGTAGCCCCGGCACGGCCTGCAGGGAGTGTGAAAGAAGAATGGAAGATACATCGCACAACAACAGAACTCGGTTCTAATCTAAAGCGTTGCGACGTATACGGAGGGGGAATGAAAACCGCATCATTGTGAAGAAAGAACATCCAGAGCGTTGGAGTTAAGGGAGAGTAATTATAATTCCGATCGTGTGACAACAGTTCAATATTTTTGTAGTGATGCTTTTTCAATCATACACAACAAACGATCCAAAAAAAGGGGCGTCGAGGGCTCAGGGGATTTACCTTTTGATCGATGGAGCGTATCTTTCTGCACTGCAATATAGCAACACTATGCGGCGTCTGATATGTTTCGATATGTTGTGGCCTTTTATTCGTATCGGAATCAATCCCTCTTTTTGCTTTATGATTTTCAGCACGCCTTTCGCTCTGTTTGGTTTAAACAATTGGGAAATATGAATCTGGACGAAGCTGGATAGCATGTAGAAATCTATTCCGTTTTTTAAGGCATGAGGTTTTGTGATAGTTGAAATGTGTTATGCTTTACATGTGATAACTAATTTAATATTTTTATCTTCATTTGTGGACATTTACATTTCTGTTATATAACTTTCATACCGAAATCACACCAATTTTTTATACAAAACATGGATGTTTGTGCGATGCGTTTGCTGTGGGGTAATGAGATCTGTCCATTGTTCGAGAAAATTCATCTATCCTTGGAACCAGGATATTCGACATAACCTTAATCCGCCTCCATATACGAATCATAGCCTCTGCATATGATAGATTCAGAAGAGTATCATATGCTACGAGATGATCATGAACGAATCTAGATACTTCGATTAAAGTGAGAATTCAAGGAAAAACACCAAGAATATTAGACTAGTTTTGAGTCTTTTTGGACATGGAGTGGATGGGAAGTTCCAACTCCGCCTCTTTATAGTTCAGACTTGGCCACATTCAGATACCTTTTTGCGAATGATTTTCTTTAGTAGATAGATATTAGAGTAGAGCAAACTTTGTACTTTCTGAAGGACAGTCCTTCGAATCGAAACGGAGTGACAATTTTTCCCTATTGATCCTCAAATCCTGGAATATTACGCTCGAAGCTTCCTTGTGCATCTAATATTTTAACCTATTTTTTTAAATATTCTATTCCAACTACAATTTCCTGAAAATAAGCAAACAGAATTGAAGCCGAAATCCGCGGACGCTTTTGCCGGGCTGATTGACAAAAGTTTGCCGTGTTGCAGGAATGGCTACAGGCAAACGCACTACACAAACGAATAAACGAATTTGCACTCATGGGAAGAAAATCAAACCAGCGAGCCATAAGCATTCCCACTTGCAGATTGTATTGACATACGGTCGACGGATCGACGGATGTTGCGCTGAGTTTGATTTGAATTCAAGTGAATGTGCCACTGTTAGTCGACAACTTTTCGTACCGCAGATAGCAAGGCGCCCAGGCCCAGACCCAGGCAAGCCGATGTGTTTGCCTAGTGAAATACATCCAATTCCGCGTATGGCGGTATGAAAAATGTATTCGCTGGATGGCGGCGAGGCACAGCAATGATGAATAAAATGGATGCGTTATTATCCTGATTCGATCTCGCAAAACAAACACGCTTTGTGTGGTTGTGTCGACGATGTCTACCACAATTGAATATTTTTGAAACTTTTTCCTCACCTGCAAAACGAAACACATGTTGCATGATCTTCCTTCCCGATCGACTTCCTTCAGCAATATCACAACTTACCTTCCTTGGTTGATGCTACAAAACCCCACCGGGTAAATGAATTTAATTGAAAACTTCCAACGTGCCAAATTGAATTAATTTGATGTGTGCTTTTTTTCTCCCTTTTGCTCTACTCTCTCTCTCTCTCTCTCTCTCTGTCTGCTCTGTTTAATATTCAAACTTCTACAGCATCATATGTTTGCCGTGCTTTCGGTCGTTGTTTTGGGGCGTTCCACGGTTTGGCAGATCTGGCCATATGCTGGCTTTAACGTAGCCATCGGCGATGCTACGTGCCTAGGAAAGGCGAGTAAAAACTCTTGACGAAGAACGATGAACCCCGCTGGTCGGATGCGCTGTCCTCGTGTCTTCGTGCGTGGTGTTTATACGGGTGCTATAAAGTTTCACTTCTAGCAAAATCCTTATTTTTTGAAACGCATTTGGGGTTGGGAAGTCTGATGAGGTACCTCGCCCTCTGTTAGTGGTTGTTGTTAATGCACCTCCGGCTTATGAAACTTTTTTCCTTACCCACACATTGATGTATGCATGGAAAGGGCAGTGCGCATTAGAGAGCTTCTCGTTTTATTCCGATGATAGTCGATAGAATGTGATCTACGTGCACCATTAAGTGAAAGTGTTAAAAGTTACATTCCATTTTACCTGAAAACCTAGTCAGCGGGTTGAGGTTTGTTCGGTCTCAAAAAACTTTACCAATTCCTTACGAGTGTGGGTAGCCATTTGTTTCCAAACTTTAGTAGCTTCAATCGTAGGTCATGTTTATTTTGTAGAGAGAGTACGTCTTGAAGTCTCACCAGCTGAATCTTCAACCCAACCTGCACGGTATGCAACGGTACTGCACCCCATTAGCATACCGAACGAAGTGTGCGGAATCCTATTAATCCTTCCGCCTGCATGAAAGGCGGGTCACTCAATCGGGTCGCACTGTGGCAATGGCAACAATGTTAAACTGCTTAGCCGATTTTACTCTCTAACGACGTTAGCTTCCCACTACGTACGCCGATGAAGGCTGAAGTGTTCGGGATCTCAACCGGATTCGATTCGTTGACCACCGAGAGACAGAACGGCGAAGCAAGATGCTGGCCAGTATTCTAATTGTGTTGCTATCACTAGTTTTTGGCACATGTTCAAAGCAGCCAGGTGCTGCTCGCTATGACTGGGACGGGCTGAAAAGTTTCGATGTCTGTTGCTGATGTTGGAGTAATCAGCTGTGATCGAAGCTCGGTAACCTCGTCGACTGGGAAGATGGGCGAAAACGTACAGTTGATTTGATTCAATTAAATGATTTCCTTCCTATCATCCCTACCAGCTGGCTGCAATGCTGGCTGCGCCTCGACGATTGTGTAGGCCATACGCACAAGTCATTAGTTATGGATGAAGTTTACGATGTGGAAGTGGTGCCGCACGGTTTGGAGCGGCTCGTTCTGACCGGGTGTCGGGGCGGTTTATTCCATTTGTGTTAATAAGTATGATTGCCTACTCCCTTTTTCCCATATCCAAACAATGTCGAGTCCGATTCGATTGTGTCTACGCAAAACATACAAATGCTTGTTTTGCCGTAATGAGCGGTTCATCAACACAGTGGTGATCAGTTTATCGAACGGACAGAGCTGCATGCACACAAATTGCATTGAATGTATGAACATCCCTCAACTACGCCGTATGTGGAATGCCGAATATGACTTTATTCCACGAAAAGCTCATAGTTCTGTTTAACATTAATCTTTAATGTCAAATGTGAAGGTGAAGGGTGCAGGTTTCCGGCATGATGAACAAAATTCAAGCATTGCCAATTAAACTCATCCTGCAGAACTTAAACTCCATATCGATTTTACAATTTGGTAATTGGTCTACGCTTTTATTACCCAGAAATGGACCATCGGTTTCAATAATTACCAAAATAAATTACAACTAGTGAATCTCATCGCATATGCAGTTGATGCTCTCAATTTATGTTACCATCACGCAAACAGCAAGAGCGAGAGAATGGATGATCCATCACGACTGTTTCATTTGCACCGACACGATAGAATCGTGTTGCTGAGCTATGCCTAACTTAATCGTCCAAACGCTATCAAGAGAGCCGTAGAGCACACAAATTTAGTTATATGACTAATGGACCAAATTACTATCGTTTCTCGCAATGGTTGGTTCTCTAAGTGGTTTGATGTCGCTACGCCATCATAAAATGCGTGTAACTACACCAAAACTGTCCAGCTTTATCTCGTTAAGTTGGTGTGAGTTAACATTAAAACAATAAAAATTGTATTGATGCTATTTGAAACGAGTAAAATTATCTAATAGACGATGTACCAGAAAAGGAAGATCATTTTACTTAAATAAATATTTAAATAAATAAATAAATAATTAAAACTGATCTTAATTTAATGAAACAACGTATGATGTTTGATATTTTCTCCTTGAACCATTGCTGTATTCATTGAGTTAATTACTTGAGGAATTTCCATATTTAGACCTACAAAGTCCGATGGATTAGACAGTCTTACCTACTTACAAAACAAACGTTGTTTGCAGCTACTGTTAATGGAATAAACAAATTAATGGCACCAATGTTGTGCGAAATGTAGGCAACGTTTTCCGCATGAAGTATGTTGATACGAAAGCAGAATGAATAGTCAACTTCCCGTGGTACGCCGTATCGATGAACGCATCAGAGCTTAGTACGGAAAAGGGCTAAAAGTCTTAGCCTCACTGGCTGGTCAGAGGGTATCAGGAGCGAAAGTTTAGCAAAAACCCAAGGCCTTTAGGAAAGTTTCACTGTCTTAGAAGTAATGTTGAGTATGCTTCGAGAACGAATATCAAACAGGGCCGAACAGCAATCATCGAAGCAGAGCATGTGCGGAGGTGTGGTTCCGTGGTCAAGTGGTTCGAGCTGTGGAATGGTGTTGTTTTTCATTAGCGTAACTGAAATTGTTCGTAAACGGTCGACTAATTGCGTACAATGCATTATCTCAGCTGGTCTGCTTGGACGGAAAGTTCGACTCCCGATGGTATTGGATTGAGCCCCGGTACCCGGTAAACGGCATAATCTTGTTTGGTATTGTGAACTTTCTGTTCTATTCTCCAAGGGATCAGGGAAGCTACAGCTAATACAGCCTTCCTCGACTTGCATGGACACAAAGCGTTAAAACTCATTTGAAAACCCACACCTTTCACACGTAGTTTAACTATATAAATCTCAGCACTCGGAACAGAATAAAAGTGTCCGACGAAAGATAAATAAGTTTGACTGGTACGTTATTTATTGGATTTTCGTCTGACATCGGCATGCAATCGTGAGTGACAGCTATTGTTCGTTTCTTTGCAGCAGGCACTATTGTTAATAACGAAATATTCATTCGACGCACATTCCGGCACACGATGGACAACACAACACAGCAGAAACAATGGACTTCGTAGAAAGTGTCATTGAAAATTTAATTTAATTATTCAGGATGGGCTTTTACTAAGTTTTTGGTAATAAATGCCACCGATTGATTTTTGGATTTTGTGAAATTTATTACGAAAGGGTTTCCCATGAGGTATCCGTATCCGGGATTTAAGTGTTTTTTTTTTTAATTTTGGGAACTCCCAACTCCTGTTACGTTATGATTGACTATACTCGATCTCTAATGTAATGATATTTCCAGTGAAGTTGCTTCGTAATCACTGCTTGAGGCCAGTAGAATTTGCCTGTGAGAAGGGACGATCGTGGTGAGTTGAAGCATTGGGTTCGCAAACTGTCATTATAAGCCCTGCCTTGGTGTTGATGGTGTGCTTTGGATTATCAAGTTCCAGCGGTCGTAGAAGTTGTTCCGTGAAGTGTAATTTGCAACTGCCAGATCCGATTAAACAGCCATGTTGGGGCGCAGAAAAGCGTTTCACCCCATTACGGAGTTTTCGACTGCAGGGCCACTGTTTTCGTTCCCGTTCGATGTGTTGTGCAGTGCTGGCCTAGTCCGCCACACGTGAGATAGGTACAACGCTGGAGAAAACTTGCGAAATTTAATATGCACCGATGCATCCTTTCCTTCCCTGTGCGTGTGTGTGTGTGTTTGGTTATGGGGAAATTTATGTTGTTGTGCACCGGTCGTACCCTACTTTCGTTTCCATCGCATTAAAGGATGAAAAGTTGTTTTGCGGAATGCGGTTATCGTCTGCTGCAAGGTGCATCGGTGTACAGTGCGTGACGTCGTCTATTTCGTTGGTAGCAATCCTGCGAAGCACTGGGGCACGTGAGTTGTGTCCGCAAGTTGTCCTCCTGTCCTTTGTACCATTTTCATGAAGTGAAGATCGTGCAGATCTTGTGTTTTGAACGAGGAATTTGGCCAATTTCTGAATAGACCCGTGGGGGAGTGTACTATTCGGAAGCAAAACTTTTACAGCGTGTTTCCGGCAAACATTCCCCTTTACCGGCGGGCAGAAAGCGTCGGTTGTCGGAGGCCAGGTTGTCGAACATGGCACGCACACATTCCAGCACACTTGGCACTTTATGAGTTATAATGAGTGGAAGTGAAAAACATTCCGACGGTTTGCATTTCCTCTTATCCTTCATCAAGATGCAGCTGATGCCGCACACGGAACGGTGTGAATCGGTGTGTATTACCACGCCCGGATCTACCGTGAATGGTGACCGCGAAACGGCAGGTCAGTGTCAGTGAATGAATTCGCTTGTGCAGTTTGTGCAGCGAACGCGCGATGAATCCGCAAAAAGCCAGGGAGTGCCCGGGAAAGGACACGAAAACACGGGAAACTTTCAGGCGCTTGGTTCGGGCACGTCCCGTTGCAGCCCGGCCGGCGAAGAGGTAGTCTTCACGTCTTTACTAATGATATATAGTGTCGATGACGATGTAATTAGGTGTGATGTAGTTGCGGTGCACTTTTGAGCGAAGGTTACGTGGTTCGGTCATGCGGCATGGTTGTCACGTGCCACGCCCCGCGTAAGAAAACAGAAGGGCCATTGAAGAAGTAAGTTTTATTACATAAACGTTGCAACAATCTCTATCTTTGCCAGGAGCTTTTTTTCCAGTATTCTCAAGGATTGTTTGCCAATGTGTCCGTGCTGTGTTGCAATATGCCACTGATGAAGAATTTTGGCACTCCCAGCTCAAACTGAATCAAAATTACACTGTACGTGGCAATGGCGGATAGAATCTGGAGCAAAAAAGGAAAAAAAGGAATAAATAATTGAATATCCTTCTTTAATCTTCAAATTCCACCTACCGAAAGTGCCAGTGTCCAGTCGAAACAAAACAAACCACAGGACACAACTGGCCGCTGATGTTGAAGGTGATGTGAAAAGAGAACGAGCTAGTATAACGAAAAAAAGAGAGAAGAATAAAAAAGAAACATCATTCGTTATATACCCGATTGACAAAAGCGAGCGACATTCCGCTAGTTAACTGAGCCTTTATCCTGCCCGTCATCAAAACTCGAACAAGTCCTACTCAATTGGGGTGTGGCATTGGGGAGATGTGGTCAATGAAGGAAATAAGCGGATTATCTTGGATATTATACGGGTTGCGCTGGTCGGAATAGTGGTGACTTATAGCGCACTGTTCCGATCATCAAGCAACTCTCTACATACCCGTTCCACTAGTGCTGGTGTCTTAGATGATTGATTTATTGCCTTATGGACGAGGACGGCCGTTTGTCTGCCCTAAGGTTGTGTGGGATGAAACGAAGCACGCACAACGCGGTCAATGAGTTAGCGATGGTCTGGTACTGATTCGCTTTGAGCGGAACGAAACAGAGCAATGTATTAAAATTACCTCTCGTTTCAGATCATTTCCTAGCTTCACCAGCAGCAGGAAGAGCACACTGTACAGCGTGGCCATAGTCGTATAAATCATGACCATGGCAAGTACGAGTGGCACTGAGTTGGTGAAAATGTGCCCAATCGAAAGGATGGCAAACACTGTTGCTACTATCAGCGTGGCACAAAAGAACACTGGCTGAAAGGCGGGAGAGAACACATGGACATTTATGAAAGAATCATTCTTCACACACTCGGAACACACCGGAACTCGGAAGTTGCACGCCGGAATTACCTGCCACACAAATATCGAGCAGTACAATCGAATGGCGTCGCACAAATTGCTGTAGATTTCTATAAATCCTTGAATTCGACACATCAGTTCACCGAACGATGGCACCGGGTCTGCCGAGGGCATCTCCAGAAAGCAGAACCTTCTCGATATAATGCATTCGATAGATTAGTATTGATTTGATATTAAATATTAAGCACCGTCTGCAACGCCAACCATACCGTAGCTGCTTGTTGAGGGTAAGAAGTCGTTCGCGAAACCCGTACAGACCACCGATGAATGCGGTCACGCAGGTTACGTGTACGGTCCGTATGACGTAGTAGTATACGAACGCCACCTCCATAGACTTGTTCCGCGGACTGGATATGTATTTGGCAAACAGCTTTCCGGCAACGCATTCGTTTAGAAACAGTAAAACTTGAAAGAAGAACGCGGCCGACAGGAGCACGACACACACCAGATGGATTTTGGAGTGTTGAATGGCGGCACAACATTTGTAAAACTAGAACGGATCATCAAACGAGCGGTTAACCGGTGCATTGGCCTTCCGAACACGGTTCGCCATAATTACCAAGTGATCCGTTTCCTCCACTAACTCTACCATGCGTATGAATTTTTTCCGAAAAGCCAACACCAATACAGACGAAATGGAGCAATTTAAACCACCGATAAGATATAACAGCAGCGTGACCATGATCATGATTCGAGACACTGGCATCTCGAAGAATGCCTTCGTCCAGGAAGCGTAAAGCATTTGAAGAAAAACTATTTGCCACACGGTAAAAAGGACCAGATCCATAAATTTAACTTCCACTTTCAGTGTCTTCGTGCGCGAACTGTTGCGATCAGTAACGGCTGCGGTTCGGGATACGGAGAACGGGAACGCACCGAACAGCCGTAGGGCGCGAATGTTCGGTCGAATTGCATCGAAGAAACTCCCGATATTGAACCAATATTTTAACGCAGTTGACATTTTGGGGAAATTTGTTGCCGACTTCGGAAGGGACAATGTTGTTTGACTCGGTTTTCCTTATCACTGGTTTCAATTTCCACTGATGGAGGCGCACGGTTGCTGGTACAAATGATTCAACTGCGGATTGTTGAATGATGCCAGGCAAAGTGGAATAAAGTACTTGCCACAATTTAGAACAGTCCGCACCAACTTCCCGTCTGTGACTGACGCGTGGTTGAGAAACAACACACCCTGGTGAGAAATATGGGCAAGTCCGTTGTTCGCGGGACACCCGTTAACATTTGCACTGGCGAGGCGTGAAAAGATAAACATTCCGCTGCTTGTTTACAGAGCGAGAACGAGCCGATAATATTTGTGTATCGGTAACGGGAAGACTTGTGGTGAATTGTGATATCATTGCAAGTGGCACCGCTAGTGGCAGTGAAGTGTTACAGGTGGGAAAATCATTCGCATAAGGGCTTTTCTTCGCCCCGTTTCGGGTTAGGACTCGTTTCGAAAGAGTTTTGATACTTCCGAGTCGACGATTTTATTCGGGAAGAAACTACGCTAGAGTGAAGGCTTGCTGTTTAATCTATAAAGCTAGAAGGATGGATTTGTAAAAGTGAATTAAACTAATACGTACTTTAATTTCTTTATATTTTGTTTAACAGCTGGAAGTTGACTGTAGCCTCTTAAGAATTTGCTCTTTTACAGCTTTAAAAAGCGATGCGCGTATCAGTGGCAGCCACAGCAAAGTAGTTTCCATGCGATACTGATGCGCCATTAGTCCCGGGGATTGGACTAAACGGATTCGTGCTTCAGCATGGCAAAGAAAGGGAATCGAAGTGCAGGAAAACATGAGATATCTTAAGCTTATGAATATTTACTGGGTGCAAGGGAATCCCAGAGTGCAGCAGCATTGACTGCGAAAGGACATGATCTTGGACTTATACAGGCAATTGAATAAAGAATGGTATTTATTCAGCAAATAAACTATCGCAAAATGCCCAGTCACCGAGGACACATTTTCAAACGATTCAAACGACCGAAGTAAACGCGCTGCTGCTTCGAGGACGTTGGACCTGGTATCGTGCTCTCCTCTAGCGTTGATTCCATGTTGCAAACGGAGCGAAGGAAAGCAGTTAAATAAAACAGAAACTTCACTAATTTGCTGTTGCTACAGATCCACTCTGCGAGAAGAAGCGCCCTGACGAGTGGCCGGAGGTGATGGCAGCGAAAGAGATCGGTGACAGTGATGCAAACTTTTTAACATTGCAACCGTACGCAACCATGGGCGACTGGGCGACATCTCGCTGTCCTGCTGCTGCAACACAGTGCATGGTGACTTCTTCGGATACTGCCACCACCGGCAGTGCCTGAGAGCCTGAGAGACGGAGTGGTGATAATTTATTTAAATTGCAACAAAAAGAAAATGTTATCCACAGTCCCGGGCAGCGTAATGACGTTAAATCATTTAAAAACGGCCACCCCAAACGGATGTCCAGGAAGTTGTGTGTGGCTGTGGGAAATTAGTCTTCCGTGCTGCGCTCTGTACGCTTTCCGTGAGATTTCTGTCGGCAAGCGACAGCGTTCGAAATGGAACACCGGATAGGATGGAGCCGTACAATCGGTGCAACATTGCTGTCAACTTTCATATCCTGTGAAATGACACGAAGGGCGCCCTTCAACCCACGGCGGCGGTAAGGCACTGCTTCAATTTCCATTTGGCATTTTTCCCTGGCCGTGCAGAAGCACCGCCAGTAACGGTATAATGACGAACGTAAAGTTTTTCGATAAAGAGATAAGCGGAATAAAATAAATGTTTTACGTGACAAGCGTTTATTTTCCGAGCAAAATATGGGGGCCATTCAGGGGCCCCTCACCCCGGAACACCCCAAAACGGTCAGTTACGGAGAGAGACGTGCGGAATTTTGTACCGCTATCTCCGATGGCAGCATGCGGTCAATCCCAGCTGGGGGGTTTTGCAACCTTTCTGAGGCGAGCGATAAGGGAAAGGATTCACCTGAGGTACCGCTTACAATCATATGCCGGAATGGAAGGCCCTTTTGTTGCGGGCTTTGGGTTGTTCATGGGAATTGTTTTAATTTTCTCGTACCATAAATTAAACTACAACTACGAGCACTTGAAATGTTGAAGCTCCTGCTCCTTTTGGGGGTTCTGTACAAATATTTTCTGCATTTTACAGTCGATGTAACTTCAATTTATTATCTAATAGTGGGACACTTCGACCACCTTACCGTTTCCGGAAGGCCTTTATGTTGGAAGGCTTTACAAGGTGGCGAGCAAGCGTTTTGAAGGAATGTGGAACTTATTAAAACAGGAAGAAACGCCGTTAATCCACAAAGCAATCGGGAGCAAATCTAAAGCGAAAGATTGCGTCCCACTTGGCCCAAAGTGAAGATGGTGACGCCCACCAGCATTAGTATGGGTAAGCTGTAAGCTGTAATCAGTCGTAATTCGTCTGTTTTGCAGTCAAAGAAAAAGCTAATCAATGTGTCAAGTTCTGGCAGTGGTTCATTTTTCACTCCACCGGACGGTGTGAGAAAATGGGACAAACATCATGCTGCTCGTGTCCACAGGAAGCGAATATCACCCGTTGGCAGGGGTGATCGTGAGGTAAGCATTATAAGAAAATGAGTTTTTCTTTGAGCGATGATTTGACGAGTGGTTTAACGGTCGAAGTGTGCTCCAGCCAACGGACGGTGGTTTGCGTCGTCCAGGAACATGATAAATGAATGGTAACATCTATCAAAAAAACTATGCGGTTATCAAACTAAGCGTAATAATGATTATTTCCACTAGCGAAAGCTACATCTCTGGCTCTTATCTCTCCATATCAGTTCATAAATTATTTATACATACATATAATTTACAATAATACTTTTTAATGTGATGATATGAACCGGCTCAACGAGGTCCATGAGTACGGAGTTATGCTAGGGTTTATATAACAACCTGGTCTATTCGATAATAGTGTTCAGGAGTGTCCTTAGCGGCGGCTAGATGGTATATTAGTAGTGGTCATGATCTTTACACGGCAAGACCGGTTCAAAATCCCATCCGAATCGTACACAGGATTGGGTAAATAGAGTCAAAGCCTAAAATGACGGTGTACTGAAATGTGCTTTGGAGTACATCTTCAGATTTTTTAAATAAGCGAATAGAGCCATTGCAGCACCATTTGACATGGATTGTTTTGAGTGCCACCGATCGACTAGACTATTTTACACGTTGTCTGCTATTAGGATTACAATGCTGAGATCACAGGCGCAAAGTTGCTCAACGTTCAGCGAAATGGACGCCAATGATTTGTTGTCTAGATTCTATATTTGTGCTCCGAGTCATTAGAAGCAATACAATTTTCGCTCCGTTCTTGTGGAATTCATAACGAATCTTTGTCAGTAACAATAAGAAAAAATTAGAAAAGATTTTTTACGACAGTTTGATTCTAGAATATTTTAGGTTACCTATCGACCATCCATTAAATTATGGAATAAATAAATAAATATGAAGTTCAAGTTGCTAAAGTAATGATTGTTTAATAGCAAATATAAGACTATTAATCACTCCACAGACTCTTCTCCCAGAGTTTTGCTAGCATTGTTCGTAGATCTTCCAGATGAACAAATCAATGCTAAATGCCGTTGCTCGCTTCAGAACATTTTAACATCACAATTCAAGAACCGCAACGATCCCAAAAGCTTTATACTGGTACACTGAACGTACTATAAAGCTGATAGAACAAAGGCAGGCTAGGAAATCTAATCTCCGGCCCTCCGTTACTGTCGGGCCAGTTTCATTGAGCCAACGACGTGTCGAAACGATCTGTTTCATTCATTTCGGAAAGGCGCTAATGTCTCCACAAGCACATTTTCCCCGGGAAATGCCGGGTCGTGATAGGAAAATGGTGCTGCATGTGGTGGCATGTGCCGAGAATGTGTTTCACATATTTTTATTACATTTCCCTTAGCTGCTATTACCACTTTGTTTTATTCATATTTTGTTTCCGTGAGGCAGTAGAGTCGAACGGCGAACGGTCGTTCGGTAGGTTGCTAGTGGTTGGTTTTTATTTTTAGGCAGGCACAGACAACGGCTCGGATGATATTTTTGATGGAATGGCATTGAAGGAGGGGGAGAACGAGGAGCCGGGGTGGTAAGGAAAGAAAAACAAATCGAATCGGCCATATTTATTTTTTTTCATAACTCTGTCGACGTAATGGAAGTGTGAGGCGAGGAGTGTCTCATGGAAGATCATTGGGTTAGCACAAGAAGGACCCCCGTATCCCCGGCATCCCTGTGGCTGTGGTGGTCGCCCGTATTATTTTGTGGATATTGTTTGAACGTTTGGTTGGCCGGTTGGTGAAGTGGAATTGGGTTAAAAACCGAAGTAGAACTATAACCACTTTTAGGATGGTGTTGTGGATGAAAGCATACGGGATCGTTTGTCGTGTGGGACTCGTTGGCGTTTAATTTTAACTCAACTTTCCAGTGCAACCTGGGTTGGACAACGAGTGTCCAACCCAGGAACCGGAACGGGTGGGGGTGTTGCACGGAGCCCAGACCAGATTTTGAGGTTTATTTCTGGAGGGTGATTTTGGTTTTATTTCCAGCAGTTATGATGCTCCTTCTCATGCTCCACATGTGACAATAATAGGGGAGAATGGAAAAAAAACAAACTTTATGTTCCTTTTTGTCGTGGTTTTCAAAACTATACGCACTACGAACCCTTTACTGTCACGTTGGTTTAATAGTCAGCAGCTCGGCTTGGAGAAATGGTGGGAAGAGCAAGTTTGAAACAATTTGAAACTATAAAGTCGTTTAACGAGCTGTTTTGATCCCTGCTGGAGTTACCGATGTAAAACAGCACTGGTGTGATAGTACATTAAAATTTCATTTAAATCATCATTCTCTCCCAAATGCTCAGTGTTGCTAATACATCAGTCAATGAATGAAATTGAACACAATAATTGCAGCTGGATCTGCTAGATGTGAAATAGTTTCAGAGCGCATGCTCCTGCTAGAAATGCTGTGAAAGTAAAGTGCATGAAAACCAACGCAGCCAACCGTTTTAGAAAGTCAAAACCAGAAGTGAACTCGAGCAACTCGAGGAGTGGATAATTGTCTAACAAATTAGGACGTTTCCTCGGTTCATGGTTTGCTAGATCTCCCATCATTCCTGGAGAAGTTGTGTATTGTTAGAGTGTGGGAAATAGAGTGGCGTAAATAAAGCGGACGACAACCAGTACTTATTGGTACAGGTCGAAATTTTGTCCAAGGTCACCAAGAACGGAAAAAAATGCTAGGAGTTGAAGGAATGAATCCCCGCGCAATTTCTTGGGCCGACACGGAGTTTGCTGCTTCCAATCAGGCAGAAATTTCAGTTTAACTTGTTGGATTGAATGTTGATTTTTGTTGGTCGCGGCTAAATTGATTTTCGAAAAAAGAAACACCCCAACCTTCCGCATCCACATTGCGGTTGCCGGCTTCCTGCCGTTACTGGCTAAATATAAACGCGCCATCATGCCATCGTGTAGCAAAGCGTGGTATTTGTTCTAAAAAGTCAACATCGACGATTGCAGCGAAGGCACACAGGCCTTCTGGATTGGAAAAACGTTTACATACCAAAACCACGGCAATCGGCTGTTCGACCAACAACGGGAAGGATTTGTGGAAGGAGTGCTCAAGGAAAGACGCCACACTGAAACGTTGCGTGTGTTTTGCCATTCTTAGCACATCCAAGGGCAAACGGGTTTGCTGGTCGGCATTCGGCAGTTGGCACACGAGCAAGTTGTTGATTTGCATTAGATATTAATTAAAATCTGCTTCCGGAAGTTCACATTTTTCATAATTGATTACCCCCCGTTAGGGACAGAGCATGTCGGAGCGTTTCGGTACGCTCCACTGTCGGAAGCCGAACGGGCTCAACCTACCTAATCGATTATGATGTATACACATCCTTCTGGGGTTTACATGGTTAAAACCAGTCCCAATAAGCACTCGACTAACTTGGCGTTTTTTTTTTTCTACAGTACTTAACCTTATTAAGTGTTGTTCTCGTGTACACATTTTCTGCCCGATGGTGTACCAAAACGTGCACATAACGTATTGCCCCGGGGGAGGGGGGCAAACCATGATGACACGAGGTCCTTGATTGGTCACCCAAAAGGAGATGATGGTCACGAACCGCGTAAAGCAGATTAGTGGAAAACAAGAAAAACGCTGCAAAACCAAAGCGTTATTTCAATGGGAAATTGTGTACGGTGAAGTTATTGTTGAGTAACAATAGCTTGTCGCATCTGAAACCTTCATACACACACCAGCTCATACGAGGAGGGGAATGGCCAGGGCCCTCAGGACAGATGATGAAGATTCGTGGCGCACGTTTAAGTGGAGATTCACTTGCAATGTTTTTGCAGTGCCGAGCGTTGGCGGATTCCACGGGCGTATGCCTTCAGGGGTCTTGTGCAGAACTCCAACTCATACAGGGAATTCCGTGCGGCTTTGGTACACGCGCTCAAGCGCAGGTGAGCGCATTTTCCCAGCTGCCATTGGGTGCTGGCATGTCCAGCTTAGGTGAAGCTTCTCACGTGTGCTACCCGTGCGCTCGGTGTACTGTCGCGCGAGCTTTGTTTGCGCAAAGGGACAGGCATCTGTCGGATGCGGTGCAAAATATGTTATGCAACATAAAACACTGAAATAACCATATATTCATAAGGTAGCATCGTTTTCTTCATCGAGTGGAATCCCCGCACCTTTCGAATGCTCTCTGTGTTCTCTGAGCCGGCGGTGTGCTGATTGTGCTCGGTTGTTCCTGGGGCGAGGGGGGCCCATGTTTCATCTTTCCTTCTTCTTGGAACCACAGACTTATTTCGTATTCATGTTTGTACGTTAAGCGAATCTTAAATTTAAGCTTACCGATGTTCACGAAATTTCCTCCTCCGCCCCGTTTGTGACGCACCGTCTCCGTCCACCATACGTTTTCCATCATTGGGCTGTGTTTTTCTTTCCAAACGCCCCGAAGGAGGATGGCGAATGAAATCTCAGAATGCAATAATTTGAGGACATTTTGCCGGATTGTTTGGTGAGATTTAAGATTTTTCTTTTGTCTTGGTTCCCTTTTTTATCTGTTCCATGAATGCGAATGTCACATCCACAGCCAGCGCTGTAAGGTAAGGCACCGTAACCGGAGAGTGTGCTCCAGTTTTACCAACCAACGTTACTGTCCGATCACTTCTTCCGATACTGTACTAGCGAGAGCTGGTCGAGCTGCTGATGTTTGCCTGGGTGGATGGTTCCGTTTTACGGTTAAAAAGAACCGTTTCGTAAGGTACTCCGTCGTTCCGTGTTTGTGTTGCCGTTTGATGGAACTAAAAGTGGATGCGCGATGAGCAGGAAAGTCGAAGAAGAACGTCGTGCACCGGGAGTTGAATGCAATTCGCATGAAATTTATCCATCGAAAAACCAAAAACATTTGTTCTACCACCACAAGCAGCCACTCCACAGCACAGTGCGAATGCGCTCACAGTGATATTGTCTTACCGCTCCCGACGTGGTCATCCTTCGGCACAATCTAACCGTTTCCCGTTTGGCTGTTCCGTTGGCGTGTGCCATTAGCGGTAACGGGCGGGAAGAATCGTAGGTAGGTAGGTGTGTTGGTCCACAAAGCTCATACATGTGTCAGAGCACCACGTCACGGAAGCTCGGAAGGTGGAAAAGTGTCTTATCTCACCGGCAGATGTTATGTGCCGGGCTCGTCTGGTGTAGTTTGTTGGTCCTTTGGGATGGTATGGGCTTTCTAGACAACCGATGGGGTTTTGGGCTGTGGTTGGACTGTACGGGTAAGCTTCGTTCAAAGGAATGTCAGTACAATGACTCCTCATTTCCGCAGCAAAACAGAATCTCTTCGCATCGCATAGGCACGGTAAACTCGTGCGAAGGTAAAATGGGTAAGTGACTGCGAACGAAAAACACGGGCTGGGAAGTACTGCCTACTATAAATTCAAAATTTTGCGTAACATAAGCAAAACGAGCAAGTGCATGATGGTTTGCTATGATCCGGTTCTTGCCAGCAAACGGGCGAGCAAGCTTTAGTTGACTTATTTTAAAACATACCAAATAATAAACGTTACTGTGACCTATTCAATGAATGAATCTATTTTTCCATTTTCCCAATCAAGGACTTTGTAAAGCAGACAATTGCAATACTGAATTCCTGGAGCCTAGAAATTAATTCTGCTAAACTTCTGACCGTGAAGTTCCCAGGAAAACTGTTGATAATCTTCAAGAAAAAATATTCCACTTCATTAAACAAATGACCAGTGCCCATTCCGTGGAAAACTGCTGCTTGAATTCGGCTGGCAAACTTTGGACAAACACCCGTATGAGACGTGGAGTACAATTGCGTGAAGACCGCTGAAAAATCGATGCAAAATTCAAACAAAACCAACACATATTTATTCATACTGTCAACACAAAACCCGAGGGATGCCTGCAACATTGTTGAAGAATTTTTAATATCGTTCGAAAACGATTACGAACACATGGAAAACAGCTTTCCTAAGGCTTCATAGATAGACCTCGGTAGACCTTCTGGTGAACACTCAAGGCTGAAGCACTAGTTGGAAGCCCCAGAAAGTTTAAAAAAGATAAGTAATGGAGCGTAATTAATCGGAGAATGTTAATTGAAAATAGACGGAAATTTTTTTTTTACTGCTGTATTATTAAAAAAAAATATTTCCCAACCACTAAAGTTCAGTGCGCCCCATCTATCATGCTTTACTAAAAGACAATACACATGTATAATATTCATTTGTAATCCTTTACGATACATTTGCTTAAATCGCTAATGTACATTTGTTGCAAGCGAAAGAAAACCGTGCAAACCCATTATTTGATTTATTTTCCCTTTCAAGGCGATTCGAGGTACGATCATAATACTTTCACTTTAATGAAGTCATCTAAATGATAAAGAACAACGATTTGATACGATCGCTGTGAAAAGTTTGCTGCCAGTTCAACAAAGGGCGCCGTATCGCTTGTCTCCTTAGCACTCGTTAATGGCGTTGCTTTTTTAAACTTCTTCTTTGAATTCACGTCGTCTTTCAAAGACTTTAAAACAAAGAACATCGGAGAGAGAGGAACGGTCCGTTACATTCATCCCGTATATTCCACGCCCTGCCTGTGGTACGAGAACGTAAGCGGAGTGCCAGGATGAATTTTGATTTATATGTTGGAATAATTGACGAGATTGATCGATGTGCGTGCAAAAGGGCTTTGGCGAGAAGCACCATGACGAAGGGCATTGCGGTAAAGGGAAATGATGTTGGATGTAAAGGCTTGAAATCTTTTCCAAGTTTCCGGCCTGTTCAGTTGTTTAGCGAGCGAATATTATGATTTATCTCCCATCCGCTGAGGGTTGGTGCTGCCCGAAGAAGGAATCTGTCGGGTGCATTTTGTAATTTTGATGACGCGGGCACACCCATCCTTTGTGGCAGCATTGGTCTATGCATTAGGAGATATAAATCACCCATCGGTTCTAGCGAAGCTTCCTTGCTGCCATAAATCATTGTAAAGCGTGTCATGTTTGCTGAACATGGGTAGGTTTATGTTGCACAATCGATTTTTATAATCAGTTTAAAGTGTTTGCAACATTGTGCTTTAAAAACCTTTGCCTTAGTCTAGAAATTAATATGAAAGAACTCCGTGCTCGATTTGCTTACAATGTTTCGGAATCTCGCTGTTGTAAAGCTTTCAGCAATGAATCATCGAAAAATGGGAGAGAAAAGTACAGAATAATTGCAAAACGATATATCATCATTGAGATGCTCTATCGTATGCCCGAATTGTACACGGCTGCAATAACAACACTATGAAGGCAATGAAACGAAATCATGGCCATAATTGGAACAATTTTTCTATTGCGACTTGAAAGTTGTACGTCGTCAGTACAATAAAATCTTCAATGCAGTATTTCTCTGCATGTCGAACACTTTGCAAACCAATTTTTATTTGAGCTTTATTTCCTGTCAGCCGACTGCTTCTACAGCGCTATTGTGCAATATCATGAACACCGTTGGACTGTTAACTGTTGGACGTCACAAAGGATACTGACTGACGGTACAAACATTACACCATCCTTGAACGGCATTCGGTGCAACCAAGTGCACCATTCTCGCCCGGCTGTTGAACTTACCTCATTAATCTTCTTTAATTATAAACTAATTGTTTGCGGATAGTGAAACTAATAACAATCATCTGTTACAAACATCGACGCCCAAGATGGCGAGGCGCCCAAGTGTAGAGAAGCTGTAGAAAAAAAAAATAAATCAACACCGATTTGATGCCTTCCCGTTTGCTGGCCCAATCGGCGTAAAACATGGCGTGAATGTTTCGAGAAGAGACAAAGAATCGTGTAGCAGGATGCAACATTTCCTACAAGGCCGGGCGTTACGAACATTACCAAGGAAGCTGATTAGTGGTCGTTCATCATCGAATTAAATAAACAATGATGATCTTATAAACTATTCGCTCACTGCCTGGACGAGATGTCATTCGCAGTATTTAAAATTAACTTCCGCAATTTCAATATAACGTAAGTAGTTGTCCTTAGAGACGCAAGTGGATAACGATCCCGGCGACTCCATCTCCGGTTTGATTACGAGGGTAAATTTAATCTAATAACCTGTACCGAACCGGTAGCAGCAGGAGTTTTAATTTAATTAGAGCACAAAATCGCTCCACAATAAGAGTCCCTGATTGTAAGCTACCGGAGACGGTTGGGATTGGTTTTCGGCTCTGGCACAAATGGGAATTAACGGTACGGATAGCAGCACTCATCGAATGAAAGGAAGGAAGCGTTTGTCCAACTGGTTAGCTACAGTAACGAAATATCCACACGATGCCCTCCGGATTTGCCTGACACATGTTGCCGTATGATGCGTTGCAAGGATGGGGAGTCAGCAAGAAACAACACGCAATCTACCGCACGGTGAAAGATGTTACACTGTTCTCTCGCTTGGTCTATGGGTCACAGGTTGGGTGCCCCAAACCGACCCAAACGAACGGAGTACGACGACGTCGGTTGGTAACTCCCTAATTCAGTTAATTTCGGTGCGGCAATGATGATGGCGACAACGGCGTGCTAGCTCCAAAAAGTAGCCTCAACTTCCCTGGGGGCTTGTTCCTGTTTGCATTCGCGGCACACATTTACGAGTCCACCAGTGCCGACGGGCAGCATAACGCTACACGATAACTCTAGCGGAAGGAAGTTATTAGCTATTGCATGCATTGCCACCCTGCCAGGCCCCCGCTGCCGGAACTTTCGTATGTTATAATTTCTGATATTATTTTCCTGTCCTTGCCCTTGTCGCGCCAGGGCAGGACCACATGCGGGGGCACATGCCATATCTCCTTATCGTACAGCCAAAGGTACATATGGCTTATGACACCAACGAGTCAGTGAGATTGGTGTGCACTTTGGAACTAGAACAGTGCGTCGGAAATTGGCTACCCCGTCGGTGACGGCCGGCACGGGAGTCTCAGGCGGATGGCGCATTTCTCGTAATCATCATATTTCACGCAAAGGAAGTAGCAGTAGCAGAACAAAAAGTAACGAGCCCCATGCAGGGAGCGGACCCGACGCAACGGATTCGACTACGTTCATCTGACAATATTATCTATTCTCGGTATCTGTTTCCTATGAATGTGGTTGCAGACTGTTAACTAACGAGCATGTTGAGCATGGTCTCTGGTGTGCGGTTCCGAGGCACACATCATCACAGGCTTGAGCTGTCGAGCTCTTCATCTCTCAACGCGGCAAGGATCATTTCTTATCGCAACCGATAAAGTAGCATGACTGGGAGAACAATTTAGGCCTGGGGTATGGAGTGTCCATGGAAGGCGTTGCCCCCCCCCTCCCCCATGTTTCATGTGTGACTCACAGTGGAAAGCTCTTTTACGCATGTCAACATTTGCGACACAGTTACACTATCAAGTGTGTATGTCGGTGTGTGTTTGGTGCTAGATGGTGACGGTCTCTTTCGTCGGAGTGTGGCGTATTTGCATAAATTTCTAATTTATCAGCAACATGTGCAATGGCCCTCTTGCCTAAACGTCCAGAGCGGACTGATTGCTCCGGGAGTCGTACCGCAGTTGACACCTTTCCCCATGCTGAACTTATGCCACTCATGGCCGTTAGCCGTTGCCGTGAATCTTGAAGGATATTTGTACAACAGTACCCAACCCGCAGTTTGTCTTTAACCATTGTCATAATGTTGGAGCGATCTCCGTAAATAGCTGCTGATGGCAACAACTAAGCCATTCTCTTTAAGCGTTTGCCAAGATAGGCAAATCCTTTTGTACCTTTTTGTCATGTAAGACATGTCGTATCAGTTGCGCTACTTTGTTTTGTGGAAAGCATTGCACAACTGGCACAAGCGACAAGTTGTGATGCTAACAACATGGAATGGTAAGCCCAACAATTCCAGTTCATCTGCTTTTGACTGTATCCATCGAACTACGCATAGTTTGCTAACATGCAAATAAGCTTGATTAACATGAAACTGTATTCAAGACAGTCTGAACTTTAATGGCAGTAATTTTATAAAAACATTTTTCTTACACAAGTGACACTTCATAAGAAGCTAATTAATTATGTGTATTGGGTTGAAATAAATTTTATTTGTAAATTTTAATGTACGTCTTTTTCTTTTCTAGTAGTTTGTTCCGCTTGCAGTAAATACATACAACTTTGGCGTTAAGTTACAACTACACACTATAGTTTAGATGAGGTGGGTTTACTCCATCCGAGCGTACTACTGATTTCGACCACTTCCTTAGCACAGCCCCAGCACAGTGTCACTCCACAGCCTCCATGTCCGTAGTTGTGAATTATTGGAACATAATCCTTTTTATCGTCTAAGAAACGAAGAAAGTATTAAATTATAAATAAAATGCGTATTTTTAGATGCATTAATGATAATGTGCTCGGAACATATCAAGTTGAATCACGAAACAAAACATCACACAACCCCAGCGAAGCGGAAAAGTTCACAACAACTCATTCCTTATCAATGCAATGACGTGTGGTGGTTTTGTTTTTGTCCATGTAATGCAATATTATTTTCTAAAACACGCTGATCCTAGTGAGGCAAGATCGTTGTCATGGGAAAAAGGCGCGTGAAAGATGAACATATATTCTCACCTGATCGATAGTGTTCCATTTCAAGGCGCACGCTATCCCGCCCAGGCCGTAGACCAACCCACTCGTTTGTGACATTTGCGGTACGAAGGCTCGGGAGCATTCGTTCACAGCCATCAAAAATAAATCGACTGTCGTCTCGTGCAACGTTGCGATTAAAATCATTCATCTGATGCGTTCCGCCCAAGATGACTGTCTCACAGCTGAGAAAAGCGAAAGAAATGCGTATTAATGTTGACGGATCGTCTGCAGATCGTTCCGATCGATGCTTACTTGGGAATTATGTAATTTCCATCATCACTGTCGTCTAGAATGACTTCATAAATCCACGGTGCACTAACCCGGGCCACCTGACCTCGGATGGGATGTACCGCCTTATCGCTAGCCAACTCCAACGAACCCAGCCCGCTACAGTTGACAATCAGATCCACCGGCCGATTACGAATGATTTCATCGAAGTTGCGCACTTTCGACGCCACAAACTTCCCACCAACCGCGATAAAACGATTGAACAGGTACGGCAACAGACCGGAAGGTTCGCACGTAAACGTGGCAAAGTGGTATCCACCCGTGTACATCCGGCCATGTTCATTACTCAGCCGCTGTAGTTCCGATTCCTTGATCTTCTGGCAACCGAACACCACATCCTTCCAGGCAGGCTCCGGATACCCGTTCGGGTCCGTCGTTAACCTCATGCACGGTTGCAGACAGACGCCGATCTTTCCACCGAGCCCGTTCTTCCACAGCTGATGGAAGAACAGATGCGTTTCGCTGGACCATTTGCTGCAAATCAAAGCAAGCGCTGTTGAAGGTGCTTCTGCTACACCGAATTGCTCCGAGCATGCTTACACTATCTTATGATCTGGCGTTTTCCCACAGTAGTATGGACCCCACAAACCGGCCGACCCGTCGCCTGTCGTGTTGGGACTAACGGTTTCGGATATTAATGTTACATTAGCCACGTTGTAATGATGTTCAGCCAACTGTACTGCAACACTGAGACCACTTACACCGGCACCGATAACCACAATCTGTTTCATGTTGCGAACACACTTCTGCCGAAACGAATAACCGAATTTCCACACACGCTACAACTTCCTGACGATCCGATCGTTCACACCGTACTGATCGCACCGGTAACTCGGGAGACGCATTTTGTATTCCAATCACCACCGGCCCGTTATCAATCGGTGTTGTGATTTTTCTCGATTGTTTACCCCGCACTGCGAGTTCCTGCTTACAGTTCGGTCCATCTATCTGTCGCGATAAGGATTAGCAGCGATGTATAGAAACGCGTAAGCTAGACCTTTCGGACAATATTTTGATTATATTTACCATCCGTCAGCTGTACCGGCCCGCCAGCCAAGGTCTACCGTTGGCGCATAGATTCGCTGTTGTGTGAAGATCGTGTGAATTTTGTAGATCTTACGAGAAGCGAGAAGATTGTTGAAATTGATGTTTGTGGCGTTGTTGGGTCAGGTGGTGAAATTGAAATTCAAAAACATTGCTTGGCCCATACGTTGCGGACTGGGCTTGGGGCACTACACTGAATAGAACGCTGCAATCTGCACACCTCCTTTGAATGGTTCTAATTTCAGAAAGGTCATTGAAAATACCGTTCAATTGCTTCTGGAAAATACGGAGAATGATGTGGAGATGATAATCCTCTTCAGCGACCGGATGAAGGGTACGGTGTACGACGGTGTACGTCACCTTCGATAGGATCCTTTGCAAAAAGGACATCTTTAGTCCTTGGGTTGATTCGAAGGGACCAGAAGATCCTCGCTCTATCACTGTCATTCGCTCAACGACAGCACAAGACACACACACACACACACGTAAGAGTGTGGTGTCAAGTGGCTGAGTCGCTTAAATAAGAACATTATCTAATTCTCCATCTGGGAACAATAAAAGAGAATTATCGAAATCGAGTTCATCGTAGTGAATAATTGATTAAATTGTAATGTACCATTTATGTAGTTCCCTCCGCAGCTTCACTCCTTCCCTCCGTTCTCCACTCGCCTACCCATTAGCCCTTCCACTCCCGATTTGCTGCATGATCTTATCTCGTTCGAGCCAACTTTCCATACCGGTAGTGTTCGTTTTGCAAAGCAACGCCACCAGAACGCTCACAGACACTTCGGACGGGATGTGTTTGGTGTCTTGAATAAAATATCCTACGCTCTGACAATCTCTGCGGTGCTTTGTCGTGTCGTCGCCATCGTGGACCTCACCTCCCTCGAAATCGACGGGGAGGTGATGTTAATGCGAAAGGCGTTCAGTGAACATTGGGTCTTAATGAGCTCCCGCATGGCTGCTTCGGGTTTGGATGACACTGGCAAAGGGCAAAAGGCGCACGGGTAGATGGCACACTAGCTCGGAGCTGTTATTAAAGCACAAATTTATGCAAATCAATTTTTGCCGTTATCCGGGTTATCACATGCAACTCCAGCAACCCAGTGATACGCTTCCAAACGGTCTCATTGATTTCTATGATGGGATTGTCGTAGCATGTTCGTCGGGCCAGTGGCAAACAGTGGCTGTGATAGAACGAATGTTACAACCACTTCTTGCTGCAACAACTTACAATCTATCGTTCGAAATGTGTAATAATACGTACACTTGTGGAAAACTCGATTGTTTATACACAGTTGATCGTTCAATAATTTAGATAAACTGGGACTGATTGACTTACTTACTTACTTACTTGCTATGAAATTATATGTTAAGTAACAGAGAAGAACTACTAATTTAAATCTGAAAAATAGGTAAGGTACAATTGTATTTAAATTTGCACTGCAAATTCGTTTTACAAGACTTGAAATGCAATAAATGTCCTTACAATTTTCTACTCTAGGCAAACAAAGTCATTAGTTGGCCAGTTCAGTTTGCCAACTCCACATCCTATAGGGGTATTTAAAAAAATCTCAACATGGTTCGAAAGAATCTTGTCCGTGCTGAGGATTCTTCCACGTGGACAGCCCGCTGCCGTAATTACAACAGGGGCCCCGAATTCAATTTAAACTTTATCCAGTGCCACATCGGCAGGCTGAACAGAGCAGCTAGCTGCTGTAAAACTTGGAAACTTTCACCCTTTTCGAGTGATTTACTGTTCTGTCTCTTTGCAGGGCAGTGCTCGCTGCATTGCAATGGTTTAGCGAAATGGTTTTGTTTGAACAATGAACATTTTCTCAAGAATTTCTTGAAAACAGTTCTTCGTCGAAGAATTGAACCAACTGGCCCGCCAACGGTACCAGCAAACTTAACTTTGCCTAATTGCCGTTTTTATTTTGCACCAAGTTGTACAAACATTGGAAAATCCCGTTCAACTATATGGCCCGTTTGTCTCATTGTTTCGAAAGGCACCCAAAGCCGTCCGCTTAGTATCGAAAGAAAGACGTTTCAGTTTCCGGAAGGTTCACCAAATTTCAAATAAACTACGATTTTAATAACGAAACCAAAAATGCAACTTAAAAAAAGTGAAACTATTAGAAAAACTATCTATCAGTTCCTGAGATTATTTGTATGCATCTCATAAGTTGCTGACCAAAACCTAACCTCAGAAATCCCCTCAGTGCATGGTTTCAAACCAACATTCCTCAACTACACTTTAATCCAAAACGAATGCGTTCACTCTGCACAGTGAAATGTGAGCTTTTGCACTTAAGTCGCTAACAAGAATATCACATTCGCTGCAATGTTACACATGCACAGCAACATGAGTCCAATCGACAGGCCGACCATGGACACGGCGAACTACCGCTCTATGACGGTGCGACAAACGACGTGTATGATTAATTTATGAGGCGTGGTAAATTGCGAAAAGTCGGCTCGGGATTCTCGGGCCGGGTCGGCGAAAGCTTCCGGGACCATTAGCTGCTTACTGTGGACGTCCACGGAGGACGCTGAGTGTCAGTGTCAATTTTATACCCGAGCTGGCTAACCGGTGCGAAGCGTGATGCTGAACGAAACGCTGGACGTGTACAGTTCGATTGAAGTGTTGTACTGGATTCTGCGACTGTTCGGGTTCGCTCCTTACAGATTAAGGATAACGCAAAAACAGTCTGGTGTTTGGTGGACAAAGTTGTACACCATTGGCTTTATGCTGCTGTACGTGTTGGCCTATGGCAAGTTTATGTCCGGGTTGAAACACACCGGCTTTTCGTCCGCCATTATCGAAGGAAAAGGTGAACGTATGTACTTTACGTTCAACTTTCTCACCACAACGTACGGTGTTGTGAATGGATATTTTGTGCGAGAAAAAATCGAAACGGTGCTGAGTAAGCTGCATACCGTCGATCGAAAGGTAAGACGAGCGAACCGTGTTGAGCAAATCGTGGTTCATCCTGGAATCCTTTTGCAGACAAGCCGATGGAAGCGAATCGTCGATCATCGTCAATTTTATCAACAAATTTGGCACGGTATCTATCTGATCGCCGTCGTGGTGCCAATCTACATCTACGGCACTGTCATTACGTGCCAGATCCATCACAATTCATGCAACATGCAGACTTTGTACGTGTTCATTTATGTACTTTTCGTCAACTCGTACGCGGTGATGATGGTGCAGTGCACCGCATTTCTGGAAACCACAAGGTCGAGATACAGGCTGCTGAATAGTTGCTTTCGGTACGTTCAATGAAATTTTTCCTTTTGACGAACCGGCAAACGTTACACAAGAGTTTACGCGTCTAAGAACTTAATGTACCAAATTTAAGAACGGAAAAAAACATATTTGCACATTTTTGGTTCTTTGCGTTAAGCAAAAAGCACCAGCAAATTTAACTCAAAATCGTCCAGTCCAAATTCCATCTTTTCGATAATAACAGTTCTGATTCCATTAGTAACAATTGTAATGGCTGTTCAAACCCCCTTTATGTGAATATTAATAGATTGATAAATGGCCGTCTCCCGATGCACTTCCAAACTTGGCGTTGGTTGAGCGTGTAGTGGGCATGCCCATCGCCATTGTCACGTCTTGGCATCTTTTTTGAGTCAGCAAATCGATTAATCGGTTGACGGTGGTGGTGGCAGGTGCTTGTTTATCGGATGTGTGTTGATTGGTCCTGAGCTGCCGCAAACGATGTTTCGCCGTAGAATTTCAGTACGCATTCGCATAGTCGCACGTTAAGGTGTGCCACCCCGGTAGTGATGGGTCGCTGGTTTCTTGTGCACAATGTTCGCGAGACGTTTCGACCGTTCTACTATCTGCTGAAAGCGACCGGATTGGCTCCATTCCATCTCACCCGTCATGCCGGAGGTGACAGAATCGAGCGGTACTGGGCGCTCGGTTACACGACGACTTTCATTCTGCTCTATTCGTACGCAATCTACAGCTATCTTTTCACGGCCAACACCGGCCATCTATACTTGTCGAAAATTTTAACCGTAATGGAAAATGGCTACATGCTCAGTGAATACGTGGCAACAAACATGGCGATAATATTTGCGCTGGTGGTGCGTCATCGAATGGTGGAGATTTTCACGCTGTTGTCCGAGTTCGACGACCAGTTGAGCGTCCTGCAGCATTCAATCGATCATTCCCGGCAACATCGTCAACTGACCGGGTTTTGTGGCATTCTGTTGGGATCGTTCTCAGTGCTGCTGTTCGCAACCATGTACGTAATGTTGTTTCGTGCGGAAATGTTCGACGTACCCATGCTCGACCTGCTCGCGCTGATGGTATCAAGTTTCGGCTTCCTTCTGCAAATAATACAATTTACTGTGATGGCGCTGCTTCTGTTGTCGCGCTACACTGCCCTCAACCGATCGTTCAGGTAAGTTGCGAAAGGAACGGTTCCGACGGTTCCGTGACATCAGTCGCACAGATGTCGTTATTCGGAGAAGACGCCTTGGTGGCGTTTGAATCGTTCAGCGTGCTGTTGAAGTATCTCGGCGTGAATCCACCCATCTCTTCCGACCGTAGACGCACACGTCTAGCCTACCGCTGTCTTAACATTGTGGCAATCATTCTTTCCACCCTGTTTTACGGCTATCTGTTGTTTAACTTTACTCTGGACTCTGCTGTGGTTAGATCAAGTTTAAAATCACGAATTCTCCATCGGATGCATGATCTTTACTCTGTTCTGCGTTACATAACAGTGTTCGTGGTGCAACTGCATGTCCTCAACAATGCGTGTGACATCAATCGTCTGTTTCGCACACTTAATTCGATCTCAAACTCATTGGGTCTGTTGGCCAGTCGGAAAGGACACAGTACCAAGCTCCGATTCTTCGGTACGGTACGATTCGCGAAAGGATTGCGCCTCTTTTCGTTATCGTATCCGTTCGTCTGTCTCGCCCTATCCGTCTTCGTTCTGAAGCTGTTGAACCGAGGCCAGCTCATTGGACATCTGTTCCAGTTTGTGCGTTTGCTATACTTCACAACGTACGTTCATCTCTGGATGCAAGCGATACTGGCCGTACTACTGGTACTCGCTCGCTACGAAGCTCTGAAGCACTTATTCGGGTAAGGAAGCTTGTTGGAATGAAATATTGTACATCGTACACTCGTGGATAGCAAAAAATTTTAAGTGAAACCGAATACCGAACCGAAACACTGGTTTCGGGGATAAGGTATGTCGTGTGGAGCAACATGATGTGTGATTGAAAACAAGGTGTTAAGCGCAGTTCATGTCAACACACTTTCGTTCCCGGCCTGCGTTGTGCGCATGGATAGCACGGACATTGTTTACCATTCTTCAGCCGTATTGTTTATTTTGCCTCGTGTAGTCTCACAGCCAATTTGATGCTTCTTGCCGCGTCTCTCGGCCTGGAATTGGCGTGACCCAGTTCAGTTCCGTTCGGGAAGCGTTGAGCGCAACAAGATTCAGCGGCGTGATATTCTTTAATTTTTAGTACGCAAACGAACACGGCGAAAATGCGTTGGTTTTTGGTTAGGAACGTGTACGAAACAGTGCAACCGTTTATGAACCTGCTCGGGCTCGTTGGACTGGCCCCGTTCGGGTACCGGTTGACGAGGAATCCGACGAATCGGTTCTATGAGATCGTCTATGTGCTAGTGTACATTGGCATTTATACGTACGCCATGTACTCGTTCTTATTCGTTGCGAATGTGGCTGATTTTCACATATCGCTCATTATCGGCACGATAGAGTGCATTAATCTTTGCATCCAGTATTTGACGATGGTGTTCGCTATAGTATTTGCGTGGGTTGTAAAGACGCGAATCGTTACGACGCTGCGTATGATGCACGAATGTGATCTGCAGTTGAGCGAATTCAGCCCACCGATTGACCATCGCGGCAGGCACAGGATGGTTTCTTGCCTTTCTGTGGGTATAGTGCTCTCGTACCTCCTACTGATGGCCGTACATCTTCCTTTAATTATGGAGCTTGTTCCAGACGTCAAACCATCGTTGAAAGAAATACTCCCAGGTTTCATGTTTGGGATGTGCTTTTTGCTGCAAATCTGTCAATTTCTCTTCTTCCTGCTCGTGCTAAAAGATCGATACTGCGCGCTCAACCGGGTTTTTAGGTAGGTGAAATTTGATACCCTCCATCGAGTCTGCTTAATTAATTAATTAACTCCAAAACGGATCAGATGCACGCCAATAGTTTGTGTTGTGAATTCGACTTTACTACCAGTGCAATGTTGACTCCCAACGAGGACGCGTTGAAAGCTTTCGAATGTTTCACTGTGATGGTGAAGTGTCTGGGGCTCTATCCTCCGGTAACGTGCAGTCGGAAGCGAACCGTCCTACGTTACAAGCTTTGCAACCTGCTCACCATAGCATTTTCGGCTACCTTCTACGGATTTCTGCTGTTCTTCCATTCGCTTGATCTAGAAACGATCAAGCTGGGTTCGGGTTCGCTGATCACATCGCGAATGCACGACTTTTACTTTGTGTCGCGGTATTTGACGGTTTTGGCGGTACTGCTGCACTCCTTCATCAACCAAGACAGTGTGGATCGACTGTTCCGTTTGCTTAACGAAGTGTCCAGTGTGGTGGGAAACCTGAACAAGAATCAGGCTTCCGGAGGTTCCATCGGGTACTTTGGAACCCAAAGCTTCGCAAGACATCTGCGCTGGTTGTCACTGGTGTACCCACTCTTGTTTGTCGCTATGACTTGCTTCGTGGAACGATGGTTGCCAAACTGTGGACTGCAGGTGCATGCATTCAATGTGGTTCGGTTTCTGTACTTCTACTCGTACGTCCATCTGTGGGTTCAGGCCATTTTAACGCTGTTGTTAGTGCTCTCAAGATTTACCGCACTGAACCGTCTTTTTCGGTGAGTTTATGGTTTATGACCAACGACCGTTTATGACTATCTTACTTTTGATACGTACAATTAAAGAGTGTCCTGGATTAAATGTCCTGGAACTTTCGTTATGGTACAACATTAGCATTAGCCATTCATGTGCCGCTCCTCACGAACTTAGGACAAACAAAACAAATGGTATCGTTTAACGTTAAAAACAAACCAATCCATCCATTTCGAAAGAGGAGTGCCACAGTTTGGTAAATGTAAATAGTGAATGCAAATAGAATCGATACAATTAATTGATCCACATGCCAAGGAACATGTGGTACCAACCACACCCAAGCGCCAGCCCCGGGTTAGGTATAGCTTGGGTGTAGTTCCGAAAATCTCCCATTCCAACAACTGATGTCAGTCGAGCTCGGTGCGCCCCAATACAAGCGATCCAGTGTCTTGTCTAAAGTCGTCGTATCAACATGGTGTACAAAGTGTTGCAAAAATTTACTACTTCCAGCTCAACGGAAGCCTTTCAGCCCTTTCTTCTGCTGCTAAAGTGTCTCGGATTGACGCCCTTTTTCACGAATGCCGCCAACAGGCGCCTTCTTTCGGTGTTGAACGTCATCATTTTGCTGCTAATTGGCACACTTTACATCAACGGGCCCTGCCGTCAGGTCCGTCTCGATGTGTCGCGTTTCCAGTCGTCTCCGCTGGCCGTGAATAGTCGCATCTTTACGTACCTGCTGGGAACGCTAGTGTATCATCTGACGATGTTTGTGAACTTTCTGCACCGCCATCGGTTGTGTGAACTGTTCCAAGCGTTCGTCATCGTCGATCGGGAGCTGCAACAGGTCGGCGTGAGGATCAACTACCGGATGCACCGTTTTCTTATCACGGCCGGCATGGTTTGCTTTCTGAGCGGCATTTTCGTTACTTCCGCGCTGGTGTATGTGTACAAAATCACGGTGCTAAACAATCAGCCAAACTTTGACGGTCGTTGGTACTACAACATGTTTTCCTTCGTGTACTACAATGCCGCCTTCCCGACCATTACGAGCTACTTCACCATCGTGCTATGGTTCCTGCTGGTGCGCTTTGAACGTTTGGCAATGGCAATTAGGTTGGCAGGACCTCCACCAAGTCCCCCGAAAGAACAATCGAACCCATCGACAGGTGGCATAAGACTCTGATTCTTTCATGGTTTTCGCTCTCTCCACAGAATGTACTTCCCAACCAGCCCATCAGCGGTCGGCAATCGAAGCGAGTTTGCGATCTGCAGCGAAAAGGAACAGATTAATGTGCTGAAGCAAATCAAAATCCTTCACGACAAACTGAACGACGTTGTGGAGCTCGTTAATTATTGCTTCTCCGTGTAGGTAAGCAAAGCGAGGGCCGCTGTGCCGCAAGCGAGAGATGCGGAATGCTCTTTTGTCATCCCGAAATAAGGGCGCTGTTGCTGTTGCTTCAGACCAACGAACGAACGGCCACAACAAAGCGCAAGGACACGTTTCGGTACAAAAGTTGTGAAAGAATGCTTACCGAAGCGCACCGTGCCCGAATGTGCTTGTGCCGTGGCAGTGTGGGTCACGAATTTCGCTAACTTTTACACTTCTTCGTGTCTTTCCCGGCACCCGCTTGTTCTACCGTTTTGCTGTGCATTGCTATTCATCAGATCACATTTTGCGTTGGATTGTGCTTCGTCATCGGAGTCGTCTGCTCGTTCGGTCTGTTCCGGGCGTTCATCTATCGGAACGAGCTGTTCTACATGGGTGTGCTGAACTTCATCTGGTACATGTATTATCTTTTCTTCGTCCTGTTTTTCATCGCCGTCGGTAGCAAAATAACACGCGAGGTAAGACCATCCGCACCGCACCTTGGCGGGAAAGACCGGACCGGAGGACCTCCTCAGAAGCGAATCGAGAAGTGCAAAAGTGGACTTGATTAGAGTCAGCAGGCAAGGAATTTGTTTTTCTAGCACAAAACCGTTGAACAATGATGTGCAATTAGTCTTTGGTATATTTGAAGTGCTAGTTGTAGTTATTAAATTAGCTAAAATACTGCTGGATGTGTAGAATAATATCTCAAACGATAATTATGGCTAGAGCTCACGGAGGGTTGCGATAGTTCGATGCCAGTTCGCCTTGAAGGTAACGCAACATCGTTCCACACCGTTTTGTTTCATTCGCAGGGTAAACGTATCGGTATTTTGGTGCATAAAGCCATCAACTGTTCGTCCTCGTCGGCAGTGATAAATGAGGTATGGTTTTGTTGCGAAACGTGTACGCATTGTTTCGTGTCGCGTGAGTAGATGCGTGCTAATGCTTTATCTTTCTGGCCAGTTGAACTTGTTTTCCCAGCAGCTACTGCACCGCAGCCCGGTCATAACGTGCGGGCTGTTTGTCTACGACTGGACGCTTTGGTACACGGTACGTCAGCCCGGGTGTCCGTTTGCCCCATAATGGCCGCAAGACACCAGCGTACAGACGAAACTAAAGTTAGCACCATTTTTGCAGATGATTGGCGCCACAGCGACATACCTCATCATCTTAATACAGTTCGATGTCTCGTTCCCGAACTTGGTCAATGTCAACGCCACGACACTCTACCGAGGCAGTACATAGGTGGTCCTCCCGAGCGCCGGCACCAACGGTGAAGCATCGACGAGCAACCGACGACCGTCCTGAAGATATGTCTCGTGTAGCATACCACACCGTGGGTGGGTAGCAAACTTTTTCTTCGACAAGCGATACGGTACAATGGCATGAAATATTCTTATGGCACGGGAGCCATGCTAGCTCTTTGTCAGAGTACGTAAAATGCCTCATTCAGTGTGCGTGTGTGTTTGCTTTTTGTTTACTTTGATGTCGAAATTAAACAAACACAAAGAACGGAGAAGAAAACGAAAAACGATCTACATGGTAGTTTCGGGTAGCAACGTGGTTGTGCTTCATTGTTGTGGAACTTACTTGTCCCCCACTCCATCGCAGCAGTCTTCGCCATCGCAACACAATTTATCCGTGCGACCACGAACCATTAGGCGTCTCCATCGGTAAAGTACTCCAGCCATCGCTCGTGCTTGCTCACCTACTCACCATCGCCGGCACAAGCATAAAACGGTCATTGTTTGTGCTCTCAGTAACGTGTTTGAGTGCTACTTGTTAGCCGAACCACTTCAGGCGCCATGTTCTAGTGCTGCGGTAACTGGAAGCCGGAGGGGACACCCGTCGATGATGGTGCATTGGTTGTAATTTGAATTAACCATCAACAACAGCTAGGTTTCAAAGTCAATTGCCGTTACTTTTGGGCAAATATTTACGCATTGTCAGGCGTCGAGTTTGCTCGAGCGACTTCAAGCACTGTGTGGAGCTTAAGTCCAAGAGAGATAATGAAGATGAAATACAATGTGGATAGGATGCTAAACCGTTCATTACCGTGCCTAACTTTATTTGTATTTTGCAGTGCTTTAGTTCCATTGCTTTCGAAGTCTTGTAAATCACTAAAAATCACTCGGTGTACAGGAAGATGTGCACTTTTTCCTATTTCTATTTCAACATCCGAAACAAGGTTCGGAAATCGTTGATAGAAAAGACTCTCCAATGAAAGTAAACATTTTTATCTTTAATTTAAAACTTCAATCAATTTGCCCCGTGCAGCCAATAGAAATGGAAATAGATTATGTATTTCAATTACACCTACCAAACTTTATGGAGCAATATTTTGCTTTCACTGCAGTCTCGATCGCTCCGATGCTGAAACACTGCGAGCCCCGAAGACATTCGATAAATTCGGTCAACTCCCACGGTTTTCTTTTTTTTTTTGTTGCCCATGCTTCTGCTTCTAGCTTATGATATCCTATTTATATACGAACGGATTCATTTTGGGGACGGTTGAATCGGTACGGCCATTTGTGGTAAATGATGAGGACAGTAATGGTTCGAGGTTTGGGATCGAATCGAGGTCTTGTTTCCCATTGCTCTCTCTCTTGACACTGTGGTTTGTGGGCTGAATCACGGATCTTATCATAGATTCGTACCGCCTGTTCCTCATACCTCACACTGTCCACTCAGCTATGCCATGCTGGATGGGCGCATTTAAGTGAGGGAGAGTCATGATTTAGCATTAAATAAAAATTGGTGAATCAGAAAATTGCATACCGTCTATATTGAAAACCGATTTCGATGCGGCCCAGGACAACCCCGACAGGACATAATGGTAGATGGATTGTTCGCCCAGTGGCCATGAATAAATAGATTTTTTTTTGTGCTGAACTCCCCCCTATTCAGACATTGTGTTTTTTTGTGGCTTGTGGATGCCTTTAAAGGCATTGGAGTTAAAAAAGAGGAGAAAAATGGCCAATTTACAATAAAACTCTCAGCATTCTGTTTCGAATGTGCAATAAGCATAAGAGCCTGGGGAAGTTTTGCATTTTTCGCTCGCAAGTTTTTTCTAAATCGACACATTTGACATCATTCGTACGATGAGTTGGCTGGCGTACGTAGGAAAGGGTTGGTAAATCATTCGTACTTGTGGCGCTATTGCCGCGTTCTGTTGTTGCGGTTGGTGAGCTACATTGGTTGTGTGGACTTAGGACGAGCGACGGCAAACAAAAAAAACTCCTCGCCAATAATAAAAAGAGGTAACAAAACGCCGGCAAAAAAAAACAACAATAAACAAACTGCAGCGGTGCAATAGAAATGGGGTTTCTGATGAAAGTATTCAGCTGACTGCACAGTGATGGATTTCCAACCAATTGACCGCTCCTCTTGGAATCATTTAGTATCGACGCGCTATTCCGCTCCAAGGCACGCCGCGTTCGTGGGATGCATTCTGGCAGATGTGCATTTTGCGGATGCAACCAACCGAGAGCGCTGCGTTACTAAAAATTCTACCTCCTGCCAAACTCTCTCACGCACCACGGGCACATGGTGATTTGGTGTTTTGTAGCACAGTCGGACGCTGCCGGGTCGGTGATGGTCGTTTTCGAGCGAACAATATCATCGTTAAATGTAATTATGGCAAAGCGTCCTAACAAAAATCGCACCAACGACACACAGTCAATCAAATGCCGCAGAGCTTTTCATCGCATCACGCAACGCATATCCACCTGGGCAACAAACCGAGGTGGGTTACCATTTCAATCACGTTACCATAACGTCTAATCTATGACCTATGCATGCTTTTTCTGTTTTTTGTTTGTATGCTTGGTGGAAATAATGTGTGGTTGACTGCATATCACGTCCCCACGGCCCACACGGGGGTGGGAAATCAAACATTCCCTCGGCAAAGCCTCTCACTTACAGCTGTTGCTGAGCTCTGCACCCATCCCAAATCCCCGCCCAAGCTAAAGGTTGTTAGGCGTTTTTCGGGAAAATTGTTTTCCACTCGAAGTTTGGGATTTGTGAAACCATCAAGCTACGGACCAGAATGTTGCTTCACGTTCAAGCGCGAAGGGGAAAGTTTTCCAATTTGTCTTACCAACTTGTCACACTCGTTTTTCCGCCTGTTACCCAAACGCGGTGGTGGTTTTCCAACTCCCGAACCGCTTCGCTTCAATTCAGCATTCGGCCAGTTTGTTGGTACGTGCTGTAAAATCATATTTCCTTCCACTGCTAACCACCTCCACCACGCCCCACCAAATCGCTCAAAACAAATAACAAATGAAATAACAAATCGTTTAACATCCGCATCCCCCTGTCCTGAAATCCTCTCAGCACGCACTGGCCACTATCCGAAGGGTTTTCGCCCCGGTAGCTTTTGCCCAGCATCTCCAAAGCTTTGGAAGTTTATGTAGAAACACGTGTGTACAAGGCCAGCGCAAGTTCGTGGGGGTCGTTGCGTATCAGACGCACCATGTATTTGTTTTCGGATTGCTAGATTGTTGTTTAGGTTATGCTCGCTTTGAGCTATGGGTGTTTTTATTTTCCAACCCAAGCGTCTCCTTGGGACAAGACGGCGAGTTTCTTTTCATCGTGCGGAGGGTTTGCTTCGCACGCCCGAACCCAGCCAACAAATCCTAAGTGCCCAAAAGGACATTCCAAAACCCCTCTGGCAAACGTACGGTGGCCTTTTATTCTCTTAAATATCAACTCAACCCCACACACACACACATTAAAACACACCGCCCACATCGCTAACGAGCTGCACACAAATGCCCCGATGGCACCGAATAGCATCATGGCAAAACGGGACTTGGTTTTATTTGCTAATTTATCGCCATGTTGGGAGGAATATCCCCGGAAGACCATGGTTTTCGCCAGCTAACTCCATATCAGAGGCTTAAAGTGGTCGACAGTGGTCGATTTGAAAACGGCTTTGCGCACGCCACGCAGAAGGTTTGGTTTTGAAGGGCAGCGAAACAAGACCGAAGAGGAAAGAAAAAAACAGCAAATGGACCAAGGTACAGTGTAATCCCTAGCAAAACTCTTATAAGATGCGGTAGAAACGGCGGCTCTCCTTTCCCTACAGCGGTTCCTGTTATGTTTGCATTTTGCTGTAGTTAACCTTGTTTCATTCTCGTCGAGGTGTGCGGTGCGAATGGGAAGTTTTGTTTCGCATTCGCGTCCTTCGCCGCGAGAAACCCATTTCTGCCCCGTGCGCTCACGAATCCTTTCCCGGGATCCGGAAGTATTAGGCTGTGTTCATCTCATGCCCTTTTCCACCGGACCCTTGTCCCGGCGTTCCTTGTGCTTGCAATTGTTTTTGTTTGGTAAAACAATTTACAAATCGAAAAGAAAAACCCCAGTGTTCCGGCACAGAGCGTAAACTCTATTTCCCTACGAAACCCCTCGGTTATGGGTTGTCCTGGGTCGACGTACCACGGGAAGGAAAGGCTCGTGTTTTTGTACGGGGAAACATCGGGCAAAAAAAAAAACACGCGAAGCTTTGTTGCAGGGTAACGTCGTCGTCGTGTCCCGCAAAAGTGGTGCTTCGAATGAATTCAATTATACCGTAAAGTATTTTCTTAATATTCTTTCCATAGCTGCGCTCGCGTGTTGCTCCGGATTCCAAGTTGGCATTTGTTTATGCTCGTTTACCGTCGGTGGCTTTTTCCACCCACCGTTGATGGCGTACCGCAATTATAAAGCATTGCTGTTACTTCATACCAGCCAGGCTGAACTGACGGAGAGGTTTTTTTTTGTTGGTCCTTTAAACCGCCAGACACCAAATACAAACCTCTGACTTCCGGGCGGGACACCGGATTGAACCGGAAGTTGGGACGTTTCCTGTTACATTGACAGAACCAGAAGCTGGCGGTAGTTTTGTTGTTGTGCTGTCTCTAAAAACGCTCCGGACGAAAACTTTCTTTCAAGCCCATCAAACCGGATGGCTGCAGCTCTTCCCCGAGCTATGACAACCTCAAAACATGGTTTGCTTTTTGTGGTTTGCCCAGGGTCACAACATTGTGTGGAACCGAGCCCGGGATTGTTTCAGCCTTTTTTTGCCCGGAGTGTCTCTGGCCATCCTGATGCTGCACTCAGTAAAGAGCAAAGCACACTGATTGTTACATCCATGCCAAATTTCCATGCACTAAAGCAGACGGTTGAGAAAGTTGCACCGTGACAGAGACGATTTGTCCGTTTTATGATCGTAGCGTAGATGTTTTGCGAAGCAAAGAGTGACATATTGGATAGGCACTGTGATCTCTGTGACATTTGACCCGTGCATGCAAAAGATGCTATAAATAAGCGACTTGTATCAACTTCCACTACTTGTATGAAATACATTTTTACTGCTTTCGGTACTACACACTGTTGCGATGATTCCAACCTGGCAAGTTTCGTAGATAGGATACACATTCCAAGACAATTTCTCTTGCCGGTTGGCTTTCCGAAGTTGAAGTTTCGTGACGACTTTTACTTTCCGTGCGGTGGCAAAAACACAAAACACACTTTCTTGACACGTACGATTTTGGATTTTTTCTCCGACCATGACTGCCACACGGACGAAAAACTTTTCGATTGACTGTGTGTGTGTGTGTGTGTGTGTGTGGTCCCTAACGAGTGGACGGAGTGAAGTTGTGCATCGTTTGACCGAATCGAATCCATGGCTTGGGTCGGGTGAAGCAATGGGACTTTGGAAAAAGGATCCTGTAGGTAATTGGATAGCATTCGAGGTAAGTTAGACACGATTCTCTGGCGCGATATTGGCAAACAGATTAGCACAATGATGACAGACGAGGGATGATGACCGAATGTTTTCGATTTGGTAAATTGATTTCGGAACCGTTTCATCCTTCTATTTGGGAGTATTGTTTTTTTTTTTTGGAAGATTCGTACGCTTCACTGGCAAAAGGATTCGATCTTCACTCAATAAGATCCTCACGCCAAGGGTCACCAGTTCACTAACTATTCTAATCTGTCCCAGAGAAAGAAATGGGGAACGGGTTTGCGAAGGATGAACAATGTTTATTAATTAAAGGAAAGAATTCCGAAACCTTTCGTGCTGTTCGCTAGAGATATTACTGGATAGCAATGTGGTTCTGCATTTTATGCTTTAATTACCGCATTTTTTTTATTTTAATAACGAAATCTTTCCTACGCCCAAATTCTGTTAATGTCTTATTATACCTCTGTGATATGGGGTGTAAATGTGTCAAATGCTATAAACTCAAAAAAATTAACTTATACCTAGCAGAATTTTCAGTAAAGTCAGTTCTCATAAACGAGATGTAAAAACTGAAAGAAATTTAAAGATTGGCAATGGAAAACAAATCAACAAAACGCAATATGGGATAAAACCATTCTACCTTCGAGCATACATCTCATAAATCACTAACGGAGCATCGACAGCTGCAGGCAGTAAGAAAGGACAGGCGTAAAACAAACACAAGCCTCGCAACAAAAACAAAAAAACCACAGTCAACAATCGGTTTCGGCTGTATATGTGTGGGTGCGTGCGCGAATGTCCATCCGGTCTGCAAACTGAAACCCGTCTCTATCGTCGTTATTCTGTTTCGAGGCTTTTCGGAGGCATAAAATGCCGTTACGCCATCGACAGCCACTAGCAGTCCAGCCGCATGTCAATTAATTATTTTAATGGGTTGAGCTGATTTTTTAAATGAAAATCATAAATATGTTGATCCGTTGATTGTGTTTTTGTTCCATTCGATCATCTGCACGCCGAAAGGGAGTAAAACAAACGTCGCCCAGGTTAACCATTCGATTCGTCGCTTCGAAATCATCAATGCAATGCGGAGGAATGCCAGAAACAACAATCGAGTGTGAGAGAAAATAACAGCGGGAAAATAACCAACGTAAAAATGGAAACAAGATTTATTGTAACCATTCTCGAATTCTCGCTTACAGTACTTACATCGATATCGTGGTCGGCAACGATTCCGCAAATAATAAAATTGTACTCGAACGACCGACAAAAACGATAGACAAGGGCATCGAAATTCACATTACAACAAAACCCTCTCCGCATCCATTCCCTTGGCAAACAATTCGAGGGAAACAATGTATAATGTTGGTTTTATTATTGTTGTTCCTTTCCACTTTCCAATAACCTTTCGAACGTTTTAAGCACACTTGTGTGAATCTGTCATTCTAAATCATGCTCGGTTGAGAACGCCATTGCACAGCGATGGACCATTCGGTGTACCGTACAGCAGGAATGTAAATCATTCACCATCCGATATGTGTACACAATCCGAGCGGCGTAAAATTTCCATGCAAATAATCGAGTTCCACAGTGCCTTTGTGAATGGATTGGTCTAAAGAAATGTTGTTTTTTGTTGTTGTTGTTGGTTCCATATTTTACCAGGTGACAACATAATTAATTCCTATCTCCAGTACGAACTTAGTAAAAAGGATTTAAGGATAGATTGAATACATTTTTGAACTGCTCACGTCGTCGCTGCATTTGGTTCTCATACTGCCCCACAAACCATCTCGAAAGCTCTCGCTGAACAAAACACAGCCGGACATTCGAACGATGTTCGAATATTGGCCCAAACCCGTTGGTTTTTAACCCATGACTGCAAGATAAACCACCACCGCTCCCGACCAGACAATTATGCGCCGTGGTCGGTCGGCAGTGTTTCAGACATGCAAAATGTTTCCGGTGAAACAAAATTGGCCAATAAAGTCATAAAATGCAAAAGTTTATAATTCAAATTGCGTTTTCTATGCAAATTTCGAACCACCTAGACAAGCCGCATGGTGCAATATAGGTTCGAAGAAGCATGGCACACATTCTCTTTCAGAATGCAGCCTGTATTTGCCGCTTTTAAGCAAAGAGAGTCCAATCCGACGGAAAGCAAACCGTATCACAGCACGTTTTGGTTATCTAATGGAAGGATTCGACTCTTGGTACAATTTGTATGAAGAAATTATTGCACTACTGAGTATGAGGTTGTGCCTTTTACTGAATAGCGATTGAATCATATTTATCGGAAGCGTTAGGTTCAATAAATCGGAAAAGAAAGGAACATGACAAGGAAAATATGCTTCAACTATTCTATTGAAATCAATGTGCACTACTGGTGGATCATCATTAGTAAGTCATTAATTAATCACCTCAGTTTGTTTTTTTTCCATCGTAAACACATGCATGATCGCGCTTCTGACCATCTTGTAGGCGATTATTGGAAGTTTGAGAAAAGAGGACCGGTCTCATAAAGCTAAGTGAACAAAATTAATGATTTCTTCAACTATTCTTCTCTTATTTCTCGTGTTCATTCCTCACAACGCTACTATGAACTAGGGGTAAATTCAACCCTGAAATGAGAATCCGATCACAATTCATTCCACTAAGGGAGATGTTGCTTTTTTATCTCTCCAATTACGTCTGGTCGGCTGGTGGGCTCGGCCGTAAACAAATGAGATGGAATGATTCATCTGCCAACAACAGCTACGCCATCAATCAACTATCGATTTCACTCTGCCTGCATCCCAATGATGTTCAAAGCAAACCCTTGGTAAGACAAGGGGTTTGTTGCTCCCTGTCGCTAATCAATAACATTAATGATCGATCAACAGTCAGTTTATGCCCTGTAGTGTTTTACTGTGGCATGGAAATTGTGATGTTGAAATTGTATTATTGAAACTGAAAAATTAAAACATTGCTTGTAAAACAAGTGCAGTGTAAAAGCCGTTCAAAAAATGCCTTTATATATCATGAGTTTGCAAAGCTGTGTCAATAATCCCAACCCAAAAAATAACAATATGGCTAACTTATATGGCTGATCAATGATTGTATTTCGTTGCACAATGAAGCAAAAAAAAGACATCAGCTAATTTTACTTTACATGAGTTTTAAATCGTTTATTATCAAATGCCGCGTATTCATTCCCGGATGATGTAAGACGACTATTTTGCTGTGAAAAAAAAACGTCATTTAATACCTCAACTCGTCAACAGGCTGACCCATAAATCTGGCCAGCAATATAGCCGCTCAAGGAAATGGCTTGATTTATTCCCAAAGTTATTAATGTTTACGGTTGCGCGTATGAGCGTTACGGGTGAGGCACTTTCACTTCCGGAAGTATTTTTTTTTATTTCTCCGCTTATTTTTCGGTCAACATTTAGCTACCACCGCTACATGGACTGTGTCGTGAGATAATTTGTCGTTTTCTCACATGGGACGACGGATCGCGACGAATCACGGTAGAATTCGTCACACGGTGAAGTAGTGCCCAGGGAACTGTTTTTTCGCCCATTTGGGTGTTTTTATTACAACGTCGTTTTGGTTTTCCTTTTCTTATTAATTGAGTGTTATGCATCTCAGCGTGACACATTAGATTCACGTGATAGCTGTTTTTCAATAGATAAGACAAAATCGTACTCTTAAGAAAAGGTTCAAATAATGTGAGCTATCATTGAAACCATGTGAATAAGCAATGCTTAATATATTTTAAGCTGTGTTACAATTCCCAAGCTGATGTACTGAGTGAGCGTTGTGGGTTACAAAAGTCTAAAGACGATGGATTTTTACATCACAGCACATAGTAAACAATTTAACGGAAAGTTTCGCAACACCCAATACTGACGAGGATGACCGAAAGAATACCAAATTTAAGACCAACTAAGCGTGGTTGAACGATTATAGCTTGCCATTTTCGACGTCTAGTTTAAATGACACGATGTAGACGTCAACTAGACTATGCTCTGTCGAGCAGAATGAAAGAAGAGTCTTCTTAAAGCTCTTGCTTAAAAAGTTCAAAACCTGCTCCTGTTTTTGTTGCATTATGTATGAATATTGCTTATTCCAACCTCATCCCATGGTGGCATTTTGGATCGTCCATAATTCTACATAGCGAGACATCACGATGGCCCACAAATCTTGTCATTACTCAGCATTTCGGTACGATCTTCTGCTACCATGACGAAACCATCGCCAAAGTGACAATTGCGTTCGATCCAATTCCAGCTGCGTGCTACAGTATTTAAGAGCCTTCTTCCAATCGAATTACTTTAAAATCCTCGACACTGCACGCTTTACGACACCATTGCCATCGCTCGGAATAACTTTCGGAAGGTATTTCGAAGCGTGCCCAAAGAGCCAAACCGGGATAGGAATCATAAAATTTTTGCCCATTACCAGCAACGGCGGCCCAATGCAAACACGGCCGTGTAACATTTGTGTACATTCGTTCGCGTTAAATTATGTTGTCTCTGCATGTCTGCATGTGCTCCTCTTTTTTTCCCAACTCACAGTTTGCCAGGTGAAATAACATCACACTTTCCAAACAGCCCCGTGAAGCGGAAGTAAGGCGCAAAAAGAAAAAAAAATCACGCCCAAACAACCGAAGCAAAATTATAAGTCGTTTTTACGTCAACGCGTACTCGTCGGCGGATCTGTGAAGAGGGCATCCCAATTTTGCTGGCACTGCAAATCGTCGAACCTCCAAGTGTACAGCGCGGCACGACCAGCCAGACCTGGAAGGGAAATAAAAACAGACCACGCACAGCAGTGTGTTTCTCGGCCAGCTCGGAAGCCAGGCGCAAAAATGTGTACCCATTCGAGAGTGTGTGTTTAAACTTTTATGCTGCCGATTTTTTTATTGAGCCCTAAATGAATGAATAAAAGATTAAACCACCTTTATTGCTGCTGATCGTTGCTTTAGAACGCCCAGTGCTCAGCTTTTGGGTGGAGCGAGAAAGAATGAGCCCAGAAAGGGGACTGGAGGCGTTGAAAGGCATAAAACAAGCCCGAAATTCGTATGGTCGATATAATTTTAATCTGTTGGATTTTGAGAGGCCCCCCTAGAACGTCTTTCGGAGCAGTTGGTGACAAGTCGTTGATCGTACGGTATCAATGGCTTCAGGGTTTTTTTTGTTTGTTCGGGAAGAATTCACGCCGAATTGCTGGCGGTAGAAGCGGAGAAGAAAATCCAGATCCAGCGTTGGAATTGAATACCTTGGGCAGTGTACGCGGGATGAGATCATGAGCATCGGCGCTCAATACCTTGCAGCGTGACGGAGACTCCTTACTCCGGGAATGGAGCTTTCACTTTCACCGACCGCAATGGCAGAGCAGGGCAAGGCCAGGGACGTTCGAAGCTAACGAAACGTTTCGTTTATCGTGATTACCGATTCCGGAATGTTAATTCCTCTGAGGCGCATAAGCTACGAGTGAGTAAACGTTGGCTACGTGTTGTTTGATTGGATTATCCCTTGGCAAACAAATGGCGCTGGTATGGTACAATGGAACTCTCGAGTCTCGAGTCTTGAGATGCGTCATAAACACCTACTTACATGAGATGAAATGAACACCTGTGTGATTGGGACGTGCTCCGACAACACGTGGAGACATTCTACTGGCAGCGCTAGTCACATCTGTCGACAATCATCCAGTCCTCGTGTGAGTGAATGGAATGTGCATCCAACGTGGAACGGGAAGGAGAAAACGAATGGAACAATTGCAAATATATTCTTGGTTTGTACCATAAATCAGCAGCAAATTATTGTTCCGTAGGCAGTAATTGAATCTGTAGAAATTCTGATAAAAAGTTGAGCAAATTCACTTATCAAACAACGTGTTACGTGTTGCTGCACAGACCGTGGACCGAGTGGTTTATAATGAAGCATCAGCGAAACCGAACTGCATCAACAAAGAAAGCATCTTTAACCGACCGCGATGAAGCACGGAACGGAAAAGAGGCGCCAGTATAGTAATTCATCCGAAAACTCCGACAACCGGCGGGCATAGTTTCGTAATGTTCACTTTTAATTTGGTGCGTTTACTACCCAATGGACTGGCCGCGGATTTTCCACCGAAAACTCTCATTTCGACCGGAGCACGCGGAATCGGTTTGCAAAACATGTCGAATGTTTAACCATTCATTATTCGCTTGTATTTGCGTTCGGTTGCGTTCATCTCGTCAGGATGCACTGCCGAGCACCGTTGCCCAGGAAACGTGAAGCCGTGACTGATGAGCATCATCTGTGCTTCTGTCTTTACTTTGGACGCATCTTGGTCGTGCAGTAAACGAACCCCTGGTTCGTCGGTTTTCCATTGAACGAAATTAGTTTCACTAATTTTCCTTCGCTTCGCGTTGCTTCGACCGAACCGGGCATTAATCAGCTGCACCGGCGGAGTCCACTTTGCTGTGACTCGCACGTTGGTAGAATGAAGTAATTCGATTGCGAAATTTAAAGGCATAATCAGTTAGCTTAGCGGGTCGCAACGTTTGCGTCACGCATCGGAAGCGATCCGGTTGGGTACAGTAAATTAAGTAATGCTGTCCGTATCGAGACGCGACTCTAAAGTGTTCAGAATGATGCACCGTACGTAAAGCGGAAAAGCAACGACCGGAGCGCTTCGAAGCTCCAAGCTTCGGCTTGGCTAGTGTGACAAACGCCCACAGACAAAGGCATTTTGTAACGATTAAATGACTACTTCTTCAAAGCGCTCAACATATTCATTTCGTTTGTTTTATAACGATGCATGCCGTGCGTTAGAACGGACAGTGCATGAAGAAGAACGACTAATGCTGCTTCGTATTACATGACCATTATCCTTACATTCGAGTCATTAAATTTCCATATCAGTACCAGCCGTTTATTTCACCAATGACAAACAAGAACTCGTACTGCAAAACTAGGAAATAAAGCAACGTAATTGATAGGAATCCGCCGAATATAACACCGCAACCGACCATGTAATTCTGGTGGATCTGGGCAGTCACAGCTGGCATACAGCGGCAAGCACGCGTTTGTTGTTGGTTCGCGAAAACGAGAAGTCAAAGTTTCGCGATGGAAATGAAAACATCGGACAGAAATGCAAATTCTACCAAAACACAATAGCTCGCGCGCTCTGCTCGGTAGTTAAGAACTTTGCAGCATTCGGTTTCGGTCAGGTGATTCGTAAATGTTAGGAATGAATTCAAAATTACTTTTAATTGAAAAATAAAGCTCGGTTCCCAGAAAACGATCACCGGACCGAATAATCCATCGTGCAGCGCTCTGTGGCCAAACAAAAGCGAGTCCCATTCTCATACAGTGTGTGGTACCTTCGAGGAATCCTGCGGTCTGTCTAAATGTTATGCTTTGTCTAACGGGGAGAAAAATGTGACCGAACAGCCGTCAACAAGCGACAAAAAGCGCCGAATCCCGAAGCGAACATTTTCAACTACCTGCTATAATGGTGATTTGCATATTTATAGCGATCTAAACTCCATATCGTGCAAGTCACGGAGCTGAAGTTTGATAACAGCCGCCGACAGACACGATGCAGTATCGGAGTACGAAATTTGCGCCAAAGCTCGCATCAAACGGCATAATTGGTTGCGAGAGTTGTATCTAAATTCCCACGGCATAGTTCGCAAAATGGCTGCTAAATAGTACGCGCTGTATTGAGCTAGCATTCCCATAAACAAAGTTGTGCCATTCCTGTAAAGGATGCACAATCCCCAAACCATTCCCTACGATGACCGAAGGAGATGCTTGCCTATCGTCTGATCATTATTGCGTAAGACGAAACGTTACAACCCGTCCCACAGTGCATCTGGCATTCCGGCGAATTCGTAGTGGATAATGATGCGAAATCTACGAAACATTCAGACATCCGGAAAGACGACGAGTACAGTGGATTTCGCTTTGCCAGGATCGCATTTCCTAAGTTAACGCACCGTTAGGCACGAATGTCTCGGAATCGTGCCGTGCGGGAGGTTAACCCACTGCTGCGGGAAGATTCCTTTTTACGAGCTGCAACCGAATCTCGAATCGCATCGCGTGTCACTGCGAGGAAGCTTATCCATGCGTTTCTGTCCGTCGAACAAGCCAATCTTCGCATCACACGTAAGCGATGGGATTAACGGGAAGAACGGCAGTAAAATTTCACTTCTTTCCCTTTTTGTGTGCGCGTGTGTGCGCTGGGTGCTAAATGGATTGCGCGTATTTTGGCTGCACCCGTAAGATGCTTTTATCCCGCGGCTAAAAGCACGAACGAGTGGGGCGAGAAGCATTCTTTTTTGGGTGGGCATGGGCGATGACGATGATGACACACAGCCACAAAGGGGACGCCCGTTACGGGAAAACGTTTGATGAAATTGAAGGATGAGTGTTACGACATCAAATCCTTGCCGAGTGAGAGTTCCTGAACGAGGTTAAAAAGTTTCCGATGTAAAAGACATACCGGCACCGTCGGAAAGGAACGAGTTATGGTGATGGGAACAGAGCGAGCGAGCGAACTCCCTTTTCTTTCGCGCTACTTCCCCAATATGTGCGTTTGCGATTTTTTCCTTTCGCCAACTGGAACCTTTTAACAGTGGATCAAAAATTTATCGGTTGTTCTGCAAACCGGGTAGAGCAAAAGTTCGTCAAAACTTATTACGGAATCTATTTCCTTTTCCTTGGCGAAGTTGTGTTTGGTGTAGTGACGTTTTTTTCTTCTACCCCTTCAACAGGAAAATCGACAGCCAAAGCTAGGCGAGTGAGCAGCCGGATGACAACAGTGGAGCCAAAAGTTAAAGCATCGGTACAAATTATTCAGCTTTCACGCGACACAGAGCTTATCCACGTTGGCAGTGCTGGCAAGCGAAACCGATACGATTGCAGTCTTCGCCAGCGTAGCTCCACAGAAAGTTGCAGTAAAATCACGAAATGACGACACTCTCGATCCACTCAACTCTGCGCTCCTTCCTTGGCAATTCCCACCCACACACACACCCACTTGCTCTCGGGCCCGATACGGTGGCCCGGTAAAAGGTCATAAATCCTTTTTTATGACGCCAGAAGGACAACACCCTGCCACGCCATGCCACCGCACGGCTGCCGATGATCGTGCGCTCGTTTTTCCGATGGAAACCGTTCGAAACGGCAGGCGATGAGGATGCTGCCATTTTACGACGGATGAAAGTGACAGAAAAGTGTTGTAAATGAAGTTGATTCCCTCGATCTCCTCTGTCTCGATGCCGTCTCAAGCAACGGAGGGCAAGAATCCGAACAACGGTGGTGCAGAGCAAGATTCAGCTCTTGCGATGCCAGACGCTGCTGATGGCCATCGGTGGGATTTCGACGCAACGGGGTGCCAAAACCGAAACTAGCGCCAGGATGAAATCGTTGTTGCTTGATTAAAATTTTAACTGACTTAATTAGATATTAAATTAAATTTATTTCTAAAGCGTAACATTACACCCGACAGTGGAACAGCAAATACCCAGTGAAAGCCGGTGGAAAAATGTCACCCAGCCAAGGATAAACCGCGCTCGCCCGGGCATGAGTCGGTGGGTGGGTGGCTTAAGCCCGGTTCGGCCACATAGGATACCCTTAAAACTTAGTTTATGACAGTTCGTCTCGTTGTTTGCCACAGCCCGTTTGACGCAGTGGGTACGTTTTCCCATCGTCAATTCTTCCGGTTTCGGGAGAGGCCTTTTATCACCGCGTCGTCCGTGTCGTCGGACCACAGCAAATTGCACCAAGCGAAACGTGCGACCAGCTGATTATAATGATGATAATAATGTTCTTCGGTGGCCATTCCTGCCGAACCGGGGCGCAGAACGTGCGTGGAAGAAACCGGGCTGGAACGATTTCCATGCCCTTGACCAGTGCAGCCGGCCGTTTTATTTGGCGAAGGTGGCTAGCAATACTACAAATCACAGCCCTGCTGGAAGCCATGAAGAGTAATATCGCGCATTTACAAATCACGCCAGCGCTAGCGGGTAAGCTTTTATGGCGCTGATCTCGTTATCGATGTGGCGTATGATTACTTTAAAGTTTTATCATTGGAAACGACGTACGATCTCCGGTAGCGAGCGGGAGTGAGATGGCGGATCGTAAAACGGATAATAGCCAACAATCTTGTCCAGCACAACGGAACGTGAGCCGGATTATTGGGCACGGAATAAAAAAGGTGCAATGATTGGGTGGCCGTCGAGATTTACGCCCGGTTCCGTTGATGAGAATGGAATTTGCTTGTGTTTACGAAAGTAGCTTTGGAATTTTATTGTAAATAGATTCTTCGTTTACGTCGCTACGTTTCACTGTTTCACTCACCGGTGATAAAAGCTGCAAAACGACATCAGTGTTTGTGAAGTAGTTGCGAGGAAAGAGCATTTCCTAAAAGAGCTCAGGGAACATAGAACTATGAGGTAATTTCATGAATTTCGAAGGAATGGCTATAAAAGAGACGATGGCTCATGGCAACACCACCACAGCCAGGAAAATAAGAATGCTCCCTTTTCTTCCTTCAAAACCACTCCTGAAGACAGTGAGGGGTGAAACACTTTGAGTTATTACTTTATGCAAGCATAATGTAATCCTTCTGAAGGTGAGCTTGCCGTGGGAGAAAGTGGGCCGAATACGCACGAGAACCACCGAGATGTCATCGGACAAGAACAGCGGCCGACCGGTCAGGTAACCGCTCTAATCGACCATATTGTGCACTAGCGTAATTGACATCGTAACGAGAGCAATCAGTAAAAAAGCCAGTGCCAGTTTGTAATGAAAAATGACGAACCATCACCACCACTAGGGGAGCCCAGTCCAGCCAGGATGCTGAGGATGTTGAATATTTCAGCACATCTAAAACGACCGTTGAAATATGGAGGCACTTTTTTCGTGTACACAACTGTACAACAAAAAACCAATTAACATAACCAGCCTTTTATGAGTCGTTTGCAGTGTAATGAGTTTTAGGCGAGACTTTTATTACTACCACCAATGTAATAATATGAGCGCGTACCGGTCCGGATCCAACATCCAATGTTTGGAAAGCGATCGATGCTCTATTATTGCGCTTGTTATGGGATCGAATGGAACCTCTTCACGTGGCAATTATGTTTGGCAGTATTCGGGGGTAGAATCGTTCGCGAAGCGCGATTCGGCACGGGGAACAATTTCGTTCACATCTCATGGGAGGTGCTGCTGAAACGTGAAGTCATTAAAAAACACCGTCCAAAAACAACCAGAATCAAAACCCGGCACGTCCCAATAACCATTACGAAATTAGTCGGCACCTTTTTTTGCGAGGGATGGTCCCATTTCGGCACGTTCGGATCAGATCCAACTCCCGGGTCCTGGGGTTTGGTTTCGTTAGGTGTTTTTTTTACAGCCATCAATAAAAACGAGGATGCCTTCCTCTGTCCATACGAAATTAGACTCGTTACTGTCCTTCCATAAAAAAACATCATCCATCCTTCCATCCTCTGCCGGTGAGTGAGCGCCGGTGTCTAAATCCCTTTTTCCGTTTATTGAATGATATCTTTGTTTTGGTGTGTAATAATAGATGACCATTTTTAAAACTTCCCTTTTTTAAACAAGAATAAATAAGCCGTTCAATTAAAAGGAATTTCGGCACATTAAAATGGTCGTTTGATTTTGTTCGAATGTTCGTCCGAAATTAAATCTTATTACATCTAACTGAGGCAAACCGTAATTTCAAACCAGAATTAGGCTCAAATTTACTCAACTGTTTTCTTAACAGATTTTCTTACATTTAATGAAAACTCTCCAAGAAAAAGTTCCTGCTCGAGAGCCAAGTTATCTCACCACACAGCTTAAATGCTGCTTTCTATCCGGAATTCCACACGTTACTTGGCAAAAGTTCTTTACGATGCGGTTTTAGATGCATGTTTTTTGATGTGTGTGATGGGAAAAAAATACGAAAGCTCGTTTTATGGCGGATATTTTCAAGATCTTCACAACACACCGGGAAGTGTAGTGGAAGGGCAGTGTCGTATATGTTTATTTGCTCACAGAATTAACGACGCTCGTAATTGATGCATTTGAACGTAAAGCATTCTCCGTTCCCTGCCGAACCTTTTTACCCCTGAAGTATGATTAATTCCGAATCAATTGAATTCCGTTTTCACCTGCCAGCCTGATGCCTTGCCCCAATGTACAACTCAAAGATGTACATTAAAATGTTTTATTGCCGGTCAATTTATTCATTACCGTGAGCAGCACTTCACAGAAAATGAACTCACCCTACGCGTCCACTAGGCGAAGAATGGTGGTGATGAAAAAAAAGGAAATTGCGTCACAAAATGATGGAAATCGGCGGATCAATTTCCGAATCAATTGACCGGACAAAAGAGATTGCGGTTTTGTTGAAAGCGACCACTTCAAAACCTATTCGCACACGCTTCAAGGAACGTTTTATCGAATGCACTTCATTACAATTGACGCTCTGGAGATAATGTTTGGTTATCGGAAACTGTTGGCATATAAGGCACACACACACACACACACCAGGGCTCAACCGTTGATGTCGTTATAGGCAATACAGAGGGTCGGATAAATGGGATGGTTTGCAATTATTTTATCACATTATTTCTCACCATGCTCATGCCATTGTTCCGATCGCGGCGGTGAGAAAAGTGATCGTATTCGGAGAGTGAACCGTTTAATAATTTCGATACACGAAATGAGATTGCAAAAAAGAAAAACCGCTGCAGCATCAATCGGGGGGAATGTGAGCAAGATGGAAAATTTTAAACAGAAAATTATCGAAACAATCAACCAAACAGAGCGGAAGTCCGCATGGGTGCGGTATTTTATCAAATGCGTTAACGAAACCTGTTGCTCGCAAACAAATAAGCGCTAATGGTGCAACAGGCTGGCTGGAGAAGTCATTATGTAAGCTGTAGCATACTTTAAGCCGTACTTTTTCTTATTTCCGTCGCCTGCACTGTACCACGCCACATCACGAACGGGTGGTACACTCACGATTAGAGTGTACGCACGAGTGATGATCACATGCGGTTGCATGCTGAATGTCGAACGGAACGGAACGAACGGTGGCCATGAGCAGACGTCCCGAAAACGCGAGATCTGGACACTCTCCAAAACCTGCTTCAATCACTGCGCGATAGTTGGCGAATGAGTGGACGCGTCTGGTTCACGTCCGGTTTCGCTGGGACGCTAAAAAGAAAACATTACAAATACACATTCGAAACTCCAGCCGAGCCGAGCGGCCGTCACCTGCCGCGCGCTGGTATTGGATGCTGAAGGCCCCGAAGGCATCGGGGAATTCGTTTCGAAGAAAGTGTTTTCGCCACACAGCGGATGCGCTGCGGCCTCGACAAGGCTTTCTTCAATGGCTCAGATATGGTTTTGCCTCTTTTTGCGTTCCAATCGCTGTTTTTTGTCGGAACCATAAGCGTCTCGTTGGTACGGCGGGAGTGAGCGCGACGAATGAAGAGGAGAACTTACATTTTGACTTCGATGACGGATGTCGAGATGGTACCCATCTGTAGATGGGGGGAGGGCTCACAGTGCCATAATGTCGCAACCAGCACCAAAGAGGTGCCGTTTCGTCTCGGCACCGATAAATAACGATAATGGAACTTTTCCCATTTCTTTTTATTAGCGTCATCGCTAATTTATTTAACTGACAAAACAACCACCGAACAACATTTACATTCCAAGATTGGTTCGCAGATTTCTGGACACCTTCGCCACCGCCATCGCCGCCGCCACGTTTTTGGCAATTACTTTGTGGGAATGTTCATTAGAATAATTCATTCATTTATTTTCCTACCTTATCAGTGGCACTGCAGCGCACCGGTTTTCCGAAGGGTGGTCCCAAAAACTTCGCCAAACACCACTCATTTCTATTACGATAGGAACGTGAGCTTAGGCGCCCGGGGTTTTTCACTGCCCAAAATGGAACAAACATTCGCCCCCACGCGACTCCCCGGCGAGTTGGGGGAGGGCGAGAGCCGCCCAACACCTTTCGTGAGGTGCAGTGAAATGAAATTAAATTAAAAAAAAGTTTGCCATTTCCACCGGATGGGTTATGATCTGTTCCTACCTTTTGCAGCGCCGATTCGAGAAAACAACTAAAACTTACGTAATTTATTCATTAAAAAGTGCACTTCGAATGGCGCGGCTAAAGGATGATGGCGGCACGCAGGGTTCATGATTATTTGGTCGCGGAAAGGCTGCGGCTTCCGATTTTCCCATCAGCAGCACACTTTGCAGCACACCAAACGATCTCTAGCCCAATGTGGCTAGCTGGCTGATTTGGTACCCCCGGTGCCCCCCGTGCCCGTCCTCCGGGCGAAGGAGGTATTTGAATTTCTAATGCCAACAAAGCTGATGAGATTGGCTTTTCCGCTTCGGTTCGCAAGATTTGACGAATGTCTCCCACTGTACACTGGTTGCTCTGCGGTGTACAGTATGTGCCGTGGCATAATTTAGAATGCGAATGAGAAGCAGCTGAAACATTAAACCCTACCTACCGAGCTGGACGGCAGGACATCAACAGCAAGCATCATTAGAACGACTGAAACGAATGAAATGACATCTTCCATTGGAAATCATAGGCAAGTGGAAATGAGGTAGGAGGGTTGCTCCAGCAGCTAAGGCAAACGACGTGATGTCCCAGACAGCTTGCAGCTTTTAATGTACAGTGTGTATGCCGTAACCAGTAGTAGATATCCCGTATCACACGTTTCCATTTGTTACGCATCCAAAGGAAACAGGGACAAACGAAGAACCTTCTGTTTAACCGTTCTTTGTAGTACTTGCTATAGCCATTGCTGGCAAGCGCTCGGTAGTTCGAAATAAAGGAAAACCATTATCTAATGATTTCGATCGACACCGTTAGGGACATGCGTCTTTGGAAAAATGACATTACAAACAGGGAAAAGCTGTAAAGGAAGCAAAACGTACAGCCGACGGCATCCTCAACAGGCTCGGGAAACATTCGAACAGAGCTCATTTTTATAATGCTCTTAACCACAGCAATGTCACTTTCGGGCAACAGAGTGTGTAGACAGAAAGTGATTACATTTGAGCAGAAGCTTGATTACCGTTTGCTGGTAAACATGTACGCAAACATCCTGATGCAGCAGACTGCGTAATGTCGTTGCAGCTTACAACGAGGCAAGTTCACACGGACCCAGGGATGTAGTCGTTAGATAGTTCTTCTTTTTTTCTCTAAGTCAAACATGTCTATTCGGACAGTACGCCTCTAAATCATAATCAGTAGTTACGGGGCTATTATAATTAAAATAAAATCCAATTGCTTCATTCTGAAGGGAGCCACCTGGAATTCAGTCTTTCCTCAACATAAAGGGGAGCACAAGTACAAGGACATCAATGAAGTTGGGAGTTTTCTACGGGAAGCGCTTTAAGCTAGACTTCACTTTAAAAACAGAAACTTCAACCAAAAAACTCCACGAAACACGGTAGATGAGGTAAGACCCATAATGTACCGAGCCATTTTTAATGTATTCTGCCAACGATACTGGCATTAAGGTATCCTGTCGACTAGTCGGAAGAATTCAATTGCAAACACTCTATGCTTTATTCTCATTGGAGAGAGAGAGAGAGGGAGAGATAGAAAAAAACAGCACGAATTAGCAATGCCGCGAAAAACACCATCTTTAAAGACACTGTTTTTAATGAAAAAGTGACCTATTTACGCTTCAGCTCCTAGAGTTTCCGGTGCCCTGCGGCGTACTGCTACAGTCGTACGAACGGGAATGCCTTGGGCATTCGCTGGAAGACCCGGGGCCCGGTTTCTGTGAGATATTTCCCCCAGTCGAGGATCATCAGGAAAAGTGGTCCCTTTTCAACTTACTTAGTGTCGTCTCATTAGGTGTAAGAGCGGAAACCGGAGCAAAAGAGCCCTCGGACAGTAGAAAAGAAGAATGGTCATTTAGGAGAGAGGGGGGTTGAGCTGCTAAAGGTGGCGCAGGTTATGCGGTGTGTTTATCACTAATGTTCCACTGGTTGAATTCCTTTACATTAGCCAACCAGACTTTGCCACCTGTTCGCTACGCTTTTGCTCAAGACGCCACCACACTCTTCACGATGAAAAGATTCGTTAGAAATTACATTTTATTTATTATGTCATTAGGGCGCTTTTCACCTGCAGAAGCACATTGTCGGTCCAGGGACAGCCTCAATTGCAGTTTCGCACCGCACGTTCTACGGTTGTCATGCTATATTTGATAAAAAATAATTCCCATTACTTCGCGGAAGCTTTTGTTTTTGTGCGGTTCAGCTAGATAATGCTCGAAGAAAAGAGCACCACAGTTGGGAGGATCTATTCTGAACTATAACTGTGTTAGGAATGGTTTAAGAAATAGTTCTGCGCATTACTTTAATCAAAGTGTAACTGAAAAACAAACATACGTAATGATGCGAGTTACATTTTGAACCGTTTTTGCGTGGTAAACTGAAGCACTTCAGATCGGAAGTACCGCTTTCACACGCTTTGAGCAAACAAAACGAATGTGTAAAAACACGTGTTTAATTGTGCACGGTGTCCGACATTCATAACGATCAATCAGTGGCAATGCATTTCAACTTCGCTTCGATGCTTCGAAAGTGCCGCAAAGCAATGTAAATCGCGATAATCACACCGTTGCACGATTGCACTGCCGGTCGGTCACGTAAAAGACATCAGCAATGCAGAAGATACAACATTGCGCTTTTCAGGAATGTTGATCACATCGTCGATCGTTTCAGCATTGCGAACGACACCCGCGGGATTTCACATTACGCAACACCAAACGACCGGCTCAATTCCGTACCCTAAAAATCGATTGACTTGTCTCATCGTGTCCTCTCATTGCTAATTTTTTCCACTTTTCGAAGCGTCCAATGTGGTACTTTTTTTTCTACGGTTACGATGAGCGAATCGGAGCAGACGTGACCAAATGAGTAACTGAGCCGTATGTAACGCATGCTAACACGGTACGCCAGTGCCAGTGGTTTGTGGAGCATAATGGAACATATAACCGACCGGTTGCGTTTCGTACGTTGCTTCAGCTTCAGGTTCGTACTTCTTCGGTGTGATTTGAAGTTTCAAATTGGAAGATTTTGTTCTTGTAATTGCATAAACATATGTGTGTTAGGACTCACTATTCCTATTTCGTTCAGTGCGAAGTTTTGAATACGCTGAGCGAGTTAAGGTAAAACTAACGAAACATTACAAATGGAAGTCAACATATCGTAACAGTCACCCAACCAACCGCAAACGGATGTAGGAAATGCGACATCTCGACAACAGGTGAAGATCGCAGCAGATTATTCATAAAACTGTCATAAAAAGCAAAGAGAAATCGTAAAAATTGAGATGAAATCGCATAAAAACTTATCCGATGATATCCGACCCCCGGTCGCGCCAAGCGAGAAAAAACCATACGAAAGTGAAAAGCGTTCAAATTGCCAAAATTCATCGAATCGTGCTGGTATGGGCCGAGGCTTTCGCGAAGTTTTGTGAAAGAGCTTAGGTTATGTCTGCATTTCGACCACGCAGTTTTTTTTCGTGCAAACATTCCTACAAAATGTGATACAACCCTGGCCCCTATGTTCTATCCCACGATCGCCCACGAAGCAAATAAAACCGCACCCAACTTACTCGCCAGTTTGAAAGATCCGGACCAAATGTTTGAACGGGCATTGAAGGTATCATTGCCTGTTCGTTGCATCATTACGTCCGGCACTAGCCAAAGGGTGGCAGATGCTTTTGCCATGGCGTTTTGCGTTGGCGCAAAATAAATCGTTTACCGACCACACCGCAATTAGTTCCCACGAAGCTTTAAGCAAACTTTTGACTCACTTCTGCTTAAGCAGCCTGGCTGTATAATGTTGACATTGTCTTTTATTTAGACGAATGGGTTGAACTTGGACACCTTGAAAGTTGCGGTGTAACGTTGTAAATCATTTAATAAACTTTGTATGTGAGAAAAGTGTAGCGACAAGAACTAGAATGTACGCGTTGCATCACCAAGCAATTAAGCAATAACCACTGTTAATCATACGAAATACTTCAAGCATTCGTGCTCGAAGTTCAAAACTTTTCCATACTTGTCAAGCGTCGCCTACTTCTAGGTCTCCACTTCACTATAGCCCACTAGATCAAATGCCAGCTAAAGTAAAACATTCTCAGACTTCACTCTTATAAATGCGATCGAATATGAAATTCTAATGCATTATTTTCTTCACTCATTACAAATTTCTCCGTAATAAAAATCAACACTCCAAATTGTTTTGACAACGCGATAAGATAAACCAGATGACGCTTTGTTTACAAAACTTTGGTTTACATTTTTCTTCCAGTTGGACGACGTTTTTGTTTTGCACATCTTCTCCCCAAAAGCACTTCCGGGAGTACATGTTCCATTTACGCAAAAAATATTACCCACACCCGGAATGTGCGACTTATAGTTGTGGCGGTGAAATTTGCACACCTCGACACATTGTTTACCATTTCTGTCCAGCGGCACACAGCCTCCGTCCACACCCCGTATGCTAATGAGCGCCGTTGACCATTGGACCAAATGTGAGGATCGCACACACTTAACAGGTCCCGCGGTTCCGACCATAGGCCTCCCGTGTCCCTTTGGGCCAGGGTCGGCTATGAACAAGCGATGATGATGATGATGAACACGATAATACTGCTTTGCCTGGTGAATGACGGATGAAGCGCGATGACGTGAGCCTGTGCGTTAAAATATTCATCGAGGCGGCATCGAGCTTCTCAAGGCATGCCGAGCCGGAACGGGGTCAATTGGATGGAAACGGAATTTCGGATATCCTGGAGTTTGTTCCGATTGATTGTTATAGGCTAATGAATCAGCCATCTATAGCCGCCCGAACATGATCTGCATTCGAAAGCGTGCCCAGCGACACATCGTAAAGAACTCGCGATTCGTAATGCTATGCGTTTGATTTGCATATCATTTATTAGCCTGCCCATAAGGTGACGGCATTTGGACCATTTCGGCATGGTTGTGCATCTTTTCATTAGTTCATCATTGTGAGACAGCCAATATACAAGTTAAAGGTGTCATGAAGGCGTCTTAATTTACGTTCGCAGCGAAGGTAAGCAGTCAATTAGTTACCTTTACTCTGAATCCGAACATAACTCTACAATTTTTTGCTTAATTAACACTTATCTGATCAGTAGATTATCGAAAGCTGGTAGCATTTATCAGTTTAAGTTACATAATCGCTTCATGTTGGCAAATTTTGTGTCGGTATTGTGAAGTCGTGCATAGCAAGGCACGAATTTAATGAAAAAGGATTGACGTTTTAATGGAAAAGCAGGATTAGAAATAGATCTGTTGATGCAACAGAAATACAAATATACTAATGTAACCAAAAAAAAAACAACTAAAAATAATTAAACACAATTTCCATAGTCAGATTGTGGAATTTGGACGGAAAATATACAAAGAAAAAAAAACTCATTAATCTGGCATCCCAAGATGCGAAGAGCTGTTCACAAATGAACAGAAGAAAAGACAATCTGTAACACGAGATGGGGTTTACAGCGAAGCAGAGCAACATTTCGTTACAGTCGAACAACGGCAATAGCAATGGAAAAAAAACCGAACAAGCATAAGGAAAACCTAGCATTAATCTCTTTCAAACCGCTACCAGGTATGAATGGGATGAAATAGTTCAATCGAAATCCTGCGAAAATCCTTGTAAATCTTCTGATCCCGGATCAGATATCTCCTGCCCTCGAACATGGCGAAATTCGGCGCATTCAGGCGTGTTTCTGTGTCCCCCCCAGTGTCGGACTCCAAGGTCGTCTGTTTTGCCAAGCAATTTTCATTTAAGTTTAAAACCCTCCCATACCAGCAGACACACAAAGGACGTTTCACGTTCCTTCGGATGGGGTTTCGGCCTAGCTGGAGCTGAGCGGATCCATTGAAAAAATAGGACTAAAGTGCTTAAGAAAATGTTGTTCTAAATGAGGGACTAAGGCACGGTTGGCGATTTGGTTTTGCTTTCCAATTCTCAGAATCCAAGATTCTTTACGGTTGAAGGAAGGCCTAAATCAACTAACGGTTAAGTTTGTGGAACTTATGCCGACACCTGCGTCAGTTGTCGACGACCCCAAAAAAAGCCACTGTCTCTCTCTCACTCTCGCAAGGGAATGTTTTTCTAACGTTCGTGTTTTTCTAGCAACTAAAATTTCAGATTCACTGCTCCATGCATACCGGATAAGGCTGGAAAGAAAATAAATAAAGATGACCCTCTTTTTTACGTACTTCAAGTGCAAAAATATTCATGCGATCCCAGCGACACTTCTAATAGTGGTCATTCGTTCAATGTGAAAAATGTTAATCTCTTTCTTTCCCAAATAAAGTCCATTCGCTGAGGTAAAAATTCTGCAATTACTGTTTACCAAGCTTTAGCTGCAGTTAGATGTTTAATTGCCAATTTGTTGAAAAATGCGACGACACCGACAAACGGAGCTAAGTGATGCGATTCGAAATATTTAATCCATAATTGACGTACACCACGCGGTGGCCACGTCGGATAATCGTCGAAGGGCAAAAACGTCAGCGCACGGTCAATTGCTTAGCGCATGCCATAATCGGACCGGCCATTAGTATCATTAGGTTCGGATGAAATTGACCCAATGGGAGTAAACAAACCTTGCGGTGGAGCGCTGCAATCATTGCGAGCGGTTAAAATAATTAATTTGTTGGCACATGTGGCGCAGCTTCATCAGGGAAACCGGGAAACCATGCATCGTGGAGCAGGTTCCGTTGGACGGTTCCTCGTGAATATGTAAGCAGGATTGATGGTCGAGCGGGCTCTCCAAGAGAAAACGCGCTAAGACGGCATGAAACGGAACCAGCGACGAAAGAGAAGCCATGAAGTAATGAACCGGTTTTGCAAGAGATTATTTCAGGATACGAAGCGACGAACCTCCGGAAGCAAAGCAGCAATCACTCGTACAGTTTCTTTCACTATGCAAACAACCAAATATATCACAAGTACCAGCGTGCGGCAAATTGTTCGGAGCATCTTTTTAACTTTGCTTTTTGTTCATAGTGCACCTTGTTAGCATAGAAATGAGCTTTATGCACCGCGTATGCCTTCCGTTGAGTAATATTCGAGAGAACAGCCAACTACATCGTGGAGCAGCAAACGAGCTCCAGCGGCTTATGTACCACTTTCGTTTTCCGTTATTTCACTTTCGCTCTCTCCGGAGACCTGCAAACGGCAGACAGAACGCACCTTTCACCGACCGTCAAACTGTCAAGTTGTTAAGCAACATGCGTAGTGCTCTCCGGATCGTTTTTCTCTACCAACGTATGGCATTTAAATGGCGGCGTAGCGAAAGCATAAGCTCCAAAATTGAGGGTCGACTCCGATCTCACGTGGCGTCAGGCCGAGAGAATTGGTAAAACAAGATGGAGCTGTTTGCTCTCCGCTCGGCAAGATATGATCGGTTGGCATCTAGTGGGGATCATCTTTTGAGAGCAGCGGCTCGGTAGGGCTGGCTCCCCACATACAGCTCAGGCTGGTTGTACGCCGTTTAATAGGGTAGTTCGGTCGTCTTCCATTGACATTTGATAATACACCGCGAAAGTATCCACACAGGTTGTGAGCGATCGAGTGTGCGCCGATCGTGTTTCGTGTTCCCGGGGCGTTTTTGAAGTTCCTCGATCGAGCATTGTGCCCCACGAGAAAGCGTTGGTGATAACTGGGGAAAAAATAATCCACCGCACTCGGAAGAGTTGTTGTGTGTGGGTTGATTCAGCCAGAGCTACCGCAAAACCGTGTCACAAAATCGTGTCCGACTGTGCAGTGGTAGAAAAAAAGTATTTTCCCGAGACCGAACGAGAAACAGATAGCCGGAAAGCATTTAGGACGGACAGAGCGTCCCACACGTGACCGGAATACGAACAGACCGAATTACGTGCCACGAGATTTGGGTTGATATTTCTTCGCCAAACAACATTTGCAACAGGAACCCGAGCGGCATCCAAGATTCTGTTCCCTCGCATTAGCCCCGGTCCGCAAGGTCTAATCGGGCGATTCGAATGTGCATCGTGGAGGTGAAAGTGTTCGAATAGTGGTCAGCCCGTCTTATCGCAAAAGATACAGACGAATACAATAGCAGTGCCAGTGAAGGTGTATTATTTTTCGTACAGCACACGATTTAGGATACCCGGAAAACATCCTTGCCGACCAAAAAAAAACATCATTGATCGTTGAATTATACGGTGTATGTGTTTGGGTGGAGAAATATTCAATTTCCTCTTGAATAAGCCACCGATAAAAAAAAACGCTGCCATTCTGACGAACATTCCGGAACTCTTTCCAATACCGAATTTCCATCGAACGTTCTGCTCGGTGCCGCACGAATCGTGCTCACAACGAAAGACACAACGAAAGGAAAATGGTAAGTGATTGTTTGCTCATTCCACTAATGGGTAATGCGGGACAAAGACGTGCTAAAAAGTGGCAAACAGTGATGGAAAAGATGTGTTTCGGTCGTACCGTTGGATGGGAAAATTGCGAAAACGACAGCATTAAGTTGTTCTGTGCGAAAATAAAGGGAGCACACCGAAACGGGCACACATTCTTAAATGAAAACTAGCATTTAGGGAACCTGTTACTATATCATTATGCAAGACATCCATCAGGGAAAGCTGTACATTTGCTCTCCAACGGTTCGGAGTGTTTCCGACACGAACGTGTTGGTGTAAATTCGAAATGGAATGTAGAATGTTTCAATCTGGTTCCAGTTGGATTCATTCGCTAAACATACCGTAAATGATATAATCGCTTACGCCAACGGAATAAGTGGGCTTCCTCGAAACTGAGGCTACACTTTAACATCCGGAATCCTGTCAGTTTCATAAAATTGGATTCACATCAATGGCTTTTCACAAAAGCTGTCCGGTCAGGGTCTTGCATTCCGAATTGAGCCGTCGTCGCAGACAGAGCGGCCTGTCTTCGGGATGGCCGGGAAGAAATCAACCGAAGCTGACTTGAAAAGACGCGAACCGAACGCAACCCGAGTTATCAATAAATTAAAAGAGAAATTCGAACAAAACAGCGTTCCCAAATGCGAGGAAAGAATTTTACGATTCGTATCATAAAGACGTCGTTTGTGGGCTGACCGAGTGAAGAAGGTGCAGGAAAAGAGAGCGCGACAGGGAAGTACCCCGGGAATGAAACTGGTCGCATTGTGAAACCAGAGGAGGGAATGGGCATGGGAAATTCAGGTGGATTGGATTTTACAACTTTCAGGGTATCGAAAGTTTTTCGCTTTCAGTTTCGATTGCGATGTTTCGAACATCGATGTTTGACTGTACTTTCTTACAAACACTCTCAAATATCTGTTTTGATGTTGGAAGACAAAAGTAACTGACGGAAATCAAGAGAAAAATCAACTGAAAACGTAAAGAAACACGCTGTTGATTAATTGAACAAGGTGTTTTCGGGGTATTATTCCTCGTTACACTTGTGACCATTTGTGCCCGTGAATTTGATCGTGAGAAAAATTGTTATTACGATCATGTTTTCCGGGAAATCCATCCCCATTACGTAACGTAACTTAGAGACACACGTCTAGGAACATTGGTTTTTAAGACTATCCCTTCAAAATATTTCGTTTTATTGCCACAATAAGCCAAGACTACGGGATATTACCATTCGGCAATGTAAGCTCCATCACTGTGGGCTAATACAGCGGCCTAAAGATCAAGGTATTTTTTTTATTTAGGAATGCATCCACCCAAGTTTGCATCGTCATCATCCCCATCTTCAACGTCGTCATCTCGGAATAGAAGAACTCGGACTGTAAAGTTGATATTTTTGCGCAATGATCAGGCAAGAATCGAGCCTTGCTTCATTAAACCGATACATCATCAGAATGGATGGTTTGTTTTTGATGCCTTTTACGCTCTTGGCTCCCAAATTAAATGGCCTTTCTCATTTTGTGTATCGGATCTCGTTCTCAAAAAGAGCAATTAAATGATGCTCGGTGATAAAAGCGAAAAGTGATGCGTAATACCCACAGAAGGCGCACTCCTTCACGGTTTGCCACCGTGCTGCGGCTTTATCCAACCTAAAAATCCCCCACAACCGTCACAAATCTTTCTCGGCATGCGATTTGTAAGCAAAATCTTCCGCACAATAATTTATGCCGTTATAGTCAAATGGTTTCTCCTTCAATGCGCGTAGGTAGCAAACCGGAATTGAATGTTTTGACATGCTTACTCTCACTGTCCAACACTTCCTCGTGCAGCAGAGACACAGCACGGCCGCCGATAATCGAATGATTGATCGTGTATGGGTGCGATCGGTGAAAGGTGGGTGATACGAGACGCCTTTCCGTGACTTGACAATTTGTGCAGTGAAACTGAGCCACTGTCTTGGATAAATCTTTCGGCAGAATGCTGCCGCACCACTGCTACGGTCCATTAACGCCTTTGGAACACCGTTTAGGAAACGATGAGACTAGGGAAGACATCCTCCCCAAAAATCCCTTTCAGTCGCGTATACTTTAGTGCTGTCGGGCGATAGCGAATAGTTTCTCGGACGATGAAAGAATTTCTCGTCTCAGATGGCTAATGGCTCACTTTTTGTGTTTATTCTCGGAATGAAAACATTCCGATTAAAGAATGAATTCGGAATCAATTATGCTGCTAATGGTAAAGCTATCCTAGTTTGTACAAAACCATTAGCCAGAACAACTTGGAGTGTTTCGTTGGAACTCAGGATGTTTGGATACATTGCCAGGTTATTAAGGTTATTAAGGTTAAGACCTTATCTTGAAACCGTTTATTCAAGGTTTGTTAAACCAACGTTTTCGAGGACGTTGATTCATCCTCGACTATAAAAAGACATGACGTACTTCGCATGAAAAGTTTTGGAGCATTTAGGAAAAATGTGAAGGCTGTGCTAAAACAGAATCATCAAATCGTAGCTTAAGAGTTGTGGATAGTTAAGTTATTTAAATATACTGTGTACATTTCAAAACATTAATCATTTCACGATTAAACTTCTATAAGCTAATAATTAATCTTCCAATCATGTAAAACTTATGCATTTTATCGTTAAAAACATTGCAACGATCACAATATCTAATGCAGAGCATATAGTATTTCTATTTTTTGTGTGTTTTACCATTCACAAAAATCAGTTTTCAGCACCTTTAAGACTAGCTTTAAGGCTCTAATGTGAATCTTTAATCAACACGTAAAAAAAGGACTCCGAGTGCCGGGAACTGCGGACATCTTCCCCGTGAGTGATCCGTGAGATGAAGCCATTTATTACCGCATGGTTAGCGTTATGAACTCGTTCGTGTGCAAGAACCAAAAACCAGACAGCTTTTCTCGCTGACATGCCTGTGTTTCCATTCTTGTTCAGAAACTATACCAGCTCGGGATGATGAAGAAGTTCCCTGGTTCGCTTGCGTTTTTTCCAGGAAACTACTTGTGCGTTCCACTAGATTTCACATTCGAAACGCTTCATTTCCGCCTTTCGATGATATTCTCGCGTTCAACGCGTATAAAGTGTGTCTACAGATGACACGTGCTGCACCATATCGCATTCATGCACACGATGCAACAGAATGTTAATATTGGACCGAACCATACACGAACCATCTTAACCATACACGTTTCTGTCACAGGTGCTTTCTCCAAATACATCGCGCCATCACACGGGGAAACGAAGCTTTGTCAGCCGTTTATTTGGGTCACCAATCTCAGAAAGTGTTAATGAGCTAATTGATTATGACGATCGCTCATATTTATAGCGTCTTTGCGTAGCTTAAAATGTAAAATGCTGCTAGTTTCCTTCCGGTGTGCAAGATTGATTACCTTTGAAGCGTTGATGCATTGTTAGCATCTGTGAATTTGGACTTGAGCGGAAGCAATTGCACGAAGACACAAATTGCCACGAGGCACAATCGTTTCAAAGTCTCCCAGTGGACCAAATCAAGCTTTTACTTTCTGGAGTTTACTTTCTATTTCCATGCAACCGACTATAGCAGATTTAATAAGTATGAATTGGAAGAAACGCTAGAGCATTTTAATATGAGTTTGAAATTAGTTTCCGAATATGTAAAATAAAGATTTGAAAGCCCCGGAAAGAATTGGGTCACCATCATCAAGTTCTGACATCGATATATGTATTAAACAGAGTCCAAATACGGGATCACCTTTTTGTACCGAAATAATCTTTCCTAACCAGAGTGACTTTCTTTCATCTACCGCTGCTCGTAGGCTCCAAACCATTTTGTTTCTTCGAAACCATTACCATATCAACATATGGGGCGATATCTTCACATTTATGAGACTGTTTCATATGCATGCGTATGATAGGAAATGTACGGCTTTATGCGCATATATTGAGCTGCCGATTCGTTTTTTTATTTGTGTGGATATATTCGTAGTCTCACTCATCATCAGCAACCGGCTAATTGGTTTATCTAGCATTGGAATACTTTCTTAAAAGGAGAAATCATTTACTCTTCAGTGCGAATGAATAATGCGAGGAATGATCCCTACTGCTCATGCATTCCGGACGATAGTTCCAATACTCCCCCTGTACGTCATTGAACCGTTTAATTACTCCACTGAAGGTTTTCCTTCTTAAATTTCATGCACCAATTAATGCTGCATACATAATTGTACTACAATGACAATATTTGAATGTCTTACCTTCGAACTCTCTCGCGTGCTCAATTTGCCACAATCGGCTTTGAATTGGTTTTGGGGATATAGATATTTAAGTCATAGAAACCCCACAACGAACGCAACACAGTTGGAACACCAAAAATCAGATGCAAGTAATCGCTTTGTTCCCATTTTAACACACTTTAATTCATGCACAAAAGTAGCTTCGCGGTGACCTTCCTGGAATTCGGCTAGCTACAAAAAGTAGCGGCAATACCAAGAAATAAATTCAAATGTTATACAATCCATCTCGCCAGGTCGGGTCTCATTTCATTTCCCGGTACTCAGCAAGAACGCTGAAGATCACCGCTTGACGTCGACGATGGATGAAGTTTCTCGCGCCTTCAAACAAGGTTCCTGGACGGCAAATGCTCTGAGCTTTTGATGTAATACAGTTTATCCATTTCGACACATGTAAAAGCTTCACAACAATTTACATATCTTCCGTATCCTTTTAGCAGCCAAATGGTGGTTGATGATAATCATTCTTGAGCTGCTGTATATTTACTTCCAGATTAGATCCTGCAAATGTGCATCCTACCTTTTGAAGCTCCAATAGGATTGCTGTTTTCGGTTAAGAAAGTTCTTGTTTTTGAGAGATAACTTTCACGCTGTGTGTGTGTTGCTTCAAGAGAATGGTTTCGATTCCACAAATGTCTTTCAATGAAACACATTTCTCGGTGCTAAAAACGGAAAACCGTACAAAACGCTTGAAGAGATACTGCTTCAACTTGAACAATCACCTGTTAGTTACGGTGACACACACGCCGTATGGTAGTTAAATGGAAAAATTCTTTCTCTCCCCAACACCACGCATTTTGTGCTCGTTCGAGCAAACGAACGACTCAATTATGATGCTGCACCTCACAAATGTTCGATTGCTAGAAAAAAAGCGTCGCTCAAGAGCGTCGCAATCTCCCGTAGCTAATGGAACCGTTGCGATTCTACCTTACCGTTTGATCACGTCTCATTGCGACTATGAGCGGAGTGTTCCATGAAAAGGTAGCGATTTCATGGCTATCAACTTCAAGGATTTCAAATGAAACTCTCCGCACGAACACACCATTCTTATGCATGCCCATACGCAGGAAACAGGTGATAAAATGAAAGTTGTTACGTGGTTTTGAAGTGACTTTACACAATTCATTCCACTGGTGCAGAAAAGTGACTGAAACAATTGGATTTTCAATCCAACCCTAACCGCAATGGGCTTAACACCAGAACCTGTCAATAAGCGTCTTTAAGAATGTTAGACTTAATTGACTCAATAGTTTGCTCAAGATTCAGAAAATTCTTATGCCATCTAGAAACTCTTGAAAAAGCAATACACTGCCCCCATTTCATCAAACATGATAAAATCAATCGAATCTGCAAAGAACAATTTGAGACGGTAAATACAATCTGAACGCAATACTCCCCGGGGGTGGAACGGAATTTGCTTTAATTTAACGCAAGCGCATTCCAGTGTCTGTATTTGCATCCGATGTCACCATTTCACTTCCAGTGCCGAGTGTCAATAGGTCAACCTTTTGCCCATGGCTACCACCACCGCCAGCATTATGCTTTTCGTTTGCCATCCTATCTTTATCTAAACTAGCACAGCAAGCTCATTGCAATGCATTTCCCGCATTTATTTACTGTTCACATGTTCACACATTCAGCTCCACATAGGAACCGTCCATAGTGCACAGTGAAACACCGAGTATAGGGAGTGAAATTATTTATTACAAAAGCACTTGCTTCACGTGTTCACGCCACTATATTCTCGAGTTCCATACCACGGAACGGAACGGTACGCTACAGCTACACGACACGTCAAACCGTTCCGATACACTCGGGGAGCGTTCAGTGTGGTCCAAGTACGATCGTAGTGACAAACAATCGCAACCGTTTGCCGGCAAAGACACTCGTTTGATGCACCCGGATGAATGCATAAACTGCTGTGCATGCACCGATCGGTAAGAGCACCACCTGATGCGAGAACATTGTTACATCATGAAAAATTATGATTTACGCACCACTACTGATTGATGGAACCGACCAGGGAGCGGGTACGGGTGCCAAGTTTTTCCCTCCTTGGACGATGTTTTCCCGGTCTGGCACGAGCTGGGATGGAAAAGTGGCAGGGTCTCAAGGGTAACGATTCGTTCGACCAGCAAACAACGGAAACCGATGGCCACGGTGATGGTATCGCTGAGCGGCAAATTTATGCTTCCTCATCGGATGCAATCGATCGTTTTTCCGTTTTCTTTCCGTGCGATCGATCGAAAAGAAGGTGGAAAACCACCCGAACGTCGCCAAGGGCGTCACAGTGTATTGTGTTGATTAAGCAGATGACTTTGAGATAAGCAACACTGACGGAGCGATGTTCTTGGGGCGACCGGTGAGCGCTTGATTAATGTTTGCCCTTTTCTTCGCCCTTTGCAACCGACTTCTGCAAAAACACAATTGGCCTCGTACCCCGAACAAAAGCAGCACCGGCTCTGGCAGACGTGTGAAACGTGTTATCTTTGTTAAATAATTATTAAGATACAAAGGTAAACCAATCATTGCTTTTCGCCTGACACCGAACCGGATCGGATCTCGCTCCTCGGAAGCGAACGGCATGGAAGGTATTGGATGGAGCGTTGATTGATTGAGTGCATATCGGGGCAAAAGGTGCAAGTGCCACAATCACTTCGAAGACGTTGTTCCGAAGACGGTGCTGGTTGTTGTTTAGTTTATGTTTAGTGTTCATTCCATCTGTTTCCATCAGTACGACCTGGTTGTACGCTAAGCGCTTCTGTGAACGATAAAAGGCTATCAAATTACTTCGTTTGCTACGGAAGGAACGTTCGACCGGACGCACTCGGTCCCGAGCGCAAGAAACAGCTCAAGAACACAAACGAGTTGCAGAGCGTTCCGGTACAAATTGAGCTTACGACGCTTACATTCGCTCAAATCAAGTGCTTTACTACACGGGATAAATACCGTGTGCGAGGTGTCGAGGATCGAGACGGCAATTAAGAACAAAATCTCTGCTGCCGTGGGACGTCCAGAGGGTGTAGAACGTACACAATGTGTGTTTTTGGTGCATCGACATGGATGGGATCCAAATTGATAGCATTTATCACATTGTGCATGATGCTGGTAATCGTTGGCCGTAGTTGGGTAACTGAAATAATGGAGTGCATAGCAGGAATGCATACAAATGTGATTGGATTGGATTGCAGCTATGGCACGATGAGCACTGCTTGGAGAATCTTCTGACCAATACCTTCAACGGCAAATAAGATAAAATTGGGTTTTTAATCTTGAATAAGCAATGTTATGCCTACATGCGCGCAAAAGTAATCAGTCTCGGTCTCACCTAATTTACACCACATCTTCACGAATCGCGGTGAAATTAGTTCCTCGCCTTCCAAGAGTTACAAACATATGACGCAACCGATCGAATAACGACGTCGGTGGCAATGTGTGCACGCGAGGCATCATTTGTGCATCAACTGAGCCTCACTTTCCGTTGGATAAACTCGGCTCGGAAGTGTACAAAATCGCCTGGTAGCCCACATTCACCAAACAATAACGAATCTGCCACGGTAAGAAGCGGAATGATGGAAACAGCTCACCAGCGCCGAAGCAGTACCATGGACTGGGGCAATTTTCGCGTGCATCTTTTTCCTCCGTTGCCACTAGTCGGAAGCGGTGCCGGGTTGGCTCCTGTGAACCGGGAAGAGAAGAGCAACCATCAGTGGGAGACGAATTGAACCAGCCGCGTTGAGTGCTTCAGTAAAGCAGCTTAGATGCGATCAGCGCAGCCGAAGTACAGATGGCTGAAGAAGAAATGAGCAAACGAAGCTTTGGGGCGGATGCAAACATTAAAAGTGACGGTGAAGGCGAAAGTGGAACATCTTCGGCCCGGGAACATAAAACGCACATTGCGAGCGTGAAAGCAGCACTTGTGGGCCACATGCCGTCGCACTGCCGCACCACCCAAACCTCGGCCGACGTAATCTGCATCCGTACGTCCGCATGTGAATGGTTGCGTCACGACAATGACCCGTGCAATTTGGTGATGACTTCGGGGAAGTTGGCTGTCGAATCTTGCGCAACTGTGCAATTGAGGTGGCTTTGTTTTACAAGCTGCAGTTTCCAAACTGCATCTGCAGGTTGGTTTCGGCATAAAATATGAATAACCACCAACTAATAGTTGTATAGCTTTGCAACAGTAACATTTATGAGGTGTTTTATCTATGTCCGCAGTTGAAGCTAACCATAGAGTTACGAAACCCGGTCCAAGGTTTCCACTACTTGAAGGTAATGGAGCTCTTTACAGTGAAACGCATCTTCCTAATCGGGCAACGAAAACGTTAAGTACCTTGCTCACTCAAAAATGAATCTTGTCACAAATTCATTTATCCAAGGTTTGACGAGCTCCAATTCACCATTCGCGCCGGATAAGGACTGTGCTAAGATCTTCAATTATTAACGCTTTGCATAAATCAAACTACAAGCTGCGCACTTCTTCAGAGTGGCGGTCTGGTTAAAAATATGCCCATTAACATAAACCACATCACCTTCGCGCTTTGGAATGCGACGTATTTCGGGTTAGCGGTTTTTGTGCGGCCCCGCCAAACCGTTGTAATGTCATCATCGTCATCATCGCTCTCTTGTCACCTTGCAGCACTGCGCTGGAGTGCGCGAACAGCATCCATCTAGTTTAGGCAAGCAGTCGATGTCATTTAGGGCATGGGTTTCTCGAAGCACCATCGAACGGTAGCGGGCTTGGGCGGTTTAACGGCTGCTTTAATTAGACTAATGCGTGTGAGTGTGTGGCCCGAGTTGATCTTGAGATGTTGTGAGGCGTCTTGAAACGTATGTTGTCCTTGAAGTGTTACCGACCGGCATTCGCATGCCAACCGCCAAGAACAGGTGTGCAGAAAGGTGAAGAATGTGCCCCAAAAATGATTCATTGCATCATTACGTCGAGAGGTGATTGCGTGCCACTCGGCAAGACGCACTGATGGCCATTCCAAAGCACACGCATTACATTGCCCATGAAAGTGGATTATCTCATCCCGGGCAAATCCGAGTGTTCCGGGGGGTTGGCATGTGTGAACTGCTTAAACGTTTCCGTTTTCCCACTTTCGAAGCCCGGCAAACGCGCGTGGGAGCACTTCGGGGTCGGGTTTTTCTTAAAGCTTCCCAAACCACCAACAGTACCTCGGTTACTTTCGAAACGCTTGTGTGGTTTCCGCACACGACGGAAGGAAAGCTTTATGATATTGAGCTACCATTTCGGTACGCAGCAATTCGGGGCTTTCCGAGGGTTCGGCAAGCGTTCCCGCGGGGAACATATTACAATCTCCGCATCAACCACAGCGTAATAAAGCAAAAGCAGAATGAACGGGAAAGCAAACGAACGCAAAACCCGGGAAAAAAGACCGGGAAAAGCCACGCCACATCTAGTGTGGCGTTAATGAACGTGAACTGACTTGGAAAAGGTTAACTGGCGGTAATGTCACGTGGAATTTGATCGAATTTTCTTTCTCAGCTTCTCGGTCGTTTTGCTACAGCTTCCCGCCTGCCCGCACTTTATCGGATCTGCCTTGCTCTTTGTAGTGTAATTACTTCTCGAGAGTCAATTTAGCGTACCACCCGTTTATGGCAACTACGCCCCATAAGGATAGCCGTGTCTCGTGTTTCCCGACGTAATTGATACTGCCCCTGGAGTAGGGGATGTTGGGGTGACTTTGATGAAAAATGTCACGGAATGACACGAATATACGGCAAGTGGTAAATTGGATATAATTCCACGTACAGATCTCGATTTGAGCTAACAATGCATGCAGTTCCACGGTGTAACAAATTGAAGCTTTATTTATGGTAAAGTATGAACGAAAAACTCATGCACGGTACCCGTCGCGGAAAGTGTGAGACACACAGGAAATCAATACAGTACAGCATTACGCACCTCGCAAAAGTCATTAGATGAAAGGCCGCTTTGCAGATCGTTTGGAAATCTCAAACGGCAAACAGAAATGAAACGAATCGTTTGCAACACAATCCACCTGGTGTAGATTCGGGTTTCGGCGTGTGGCAGTTGCTGTTATGTTCCCCCACCAGCAGCTTCACTGCAAGCGACTCATCAAACCGATTTTAAAACCGATCTGTATGGCATCGTCCTTGAAAGCAACCGGAGCAAAACCGGATGAAACTTGAGTCCTGCGTTTCGTGCGGACGGAACGGCGTGGAAGATTCGCAAAGTCTGCGATCTAAAGCGCTTCAATCTGCCTCTATTACAACGATCTGCCTCCGAGTGCCAGATGTGCTGCAATGGGGAACCACAATACGCCATCCGAGCGTATCTCCGAGCGGGTTTTGCCGTACGCTCTTTGGGTCAAGGCTAGGCCATACGGGGTGAACGAGCAGTTCCGCCATTTCCGGTAAACGGGTTCGCCGACGGGCTCTAGTAACCTGAAGGCATTTGTCTCCGGGGCTATGAGACGGCGGCATAGCGCGAAGGGGGCGGAGGTCTAATTATGGAAAAACCCGTACGCCGACTGTCGGAGTAGGGCACAGATTGTTCGTCGCGTTCGCGCGCCGCACAGTAGCCGCGCTGGCGAGGAAAGCCACGGAAGCGTGGAAAATGTTTTCCACCCAGTTGTTGCTTCCAGCTTTAGCGATGGCGCCAGGTCAGGACAGCTAAGGCAAGCTCATTAAAAATTCATGAATGCCATAATTCGGTTCCCCAGAAAACCTCCACCCTTTCGAGGCCCACAAAAAGGGTCCGGGTCCTTTGACCCCCCTGTACGCACCGCCGGGGATGGGTCCCCGAGAACCGATCTGGCTCGACGGCGACTTTCGACCATTTTTCGTTGATTGGAATTTCAAGTTTAATTAGCAGCACCACACCCCCTGTACTGTTGCGAGCAATTACTCTCCGTCGATGGCTAATTAATGCTGCGTTCGGTCCATCGTGAAAAAAAAAATCGTTCCGCTGTTCTTCTTGCTGCGCGTTCTTCGCGCGTACAGTCAGCTCAGTTCAGCGGCATCACAACATCGATCCTGGCCATGCACATCCAATGGATGGATGGTGGCATGCTTTGAGTACCAACGCAATCGAGCAAACCGGCGTATCCTGTGCAGAGGTCATTTGATAGTCGCATCCGGCACAAGACTTGTTCAAGACTGCACTTCAAAGGATACTGCCGGTGAAGTGTCGCAAGAAAGCGATGAATCCCTAGAGTTGTTTTCTCTCCGACAAGCACTTGAGCCCCTGCGACAGCTTCCCGGGAGGGGAGTTGGGCGCATTTTTCTTCGGTCCTCCCAAAGGGCCAACACGTACGGCCAAGCTGTGGGAAACACGATACCTGCCAGAGCTTGTGCTGATTGACAGTTCAATTTAGTGTCATTCTCCCCAGGTATTTCCGAACTGCTTCTGGTGACGGTACTGGAGGGCCAACGCTGGTCAACGCTTTAAGCACTTTTCAAAACTTACCCATGCGCCTTTGGCATCCGGCACGATGACGGGCGCAAAGAAAACGGGCCTCAATGGATTTGCTCCGGTTAGTTCCCTCATTTGACACGTGTTTCATGGTAGCAAAGTTGGGCCTGTACATGACACACGTGTGCCGGAGTCCGTCTGCCGAACTGCAAAGCCATCTCACTTCCGGCTCGTTGGTTGCAATCGTGACAAATATCTGCTGATGAGTATTGACAGTCAGCCCGAGCGATGGTTGATTGCATTTTTGCTTCAGCTGGTGCGCCGTTTCGATATCAGCCGTTGATAGGAACGGTCATCTGGTCATCGTACGGTATCAATACTCGTACAATGAAGCAATATGAAGACTGCTTTTGCGTGGTGATGGTTTTACATCACATAACTGGGATCAAATGAGACGTGGATTAAGCGAAAAAGTAACTTATTTCCTTGAATTATTCTCGATGAGTTTTTACGAAAATGTGTGCTGTGCGAATGGTGATAATAAATAAGTGAAGTTCATGAATTGAATGTCATTCTTTGTCGCTGCCAGAAAATCCCGCCCCAGATCACTTGATTGCCAAGATTCCGATCATTTTTAAGGAACATTTCAATCATCTCGTTAGCAACTTTCTTCCCACCTGACCGTACATAGACCAACAAAAAGGAGCCCAGCTATTCGTCCGATGGCAGGGCAGCAGGAATTGTAAGAACACAATTTAGCAGGAATGTTACCGACCATTCCGATTTTACGCAACGATTGTTTCGTGAGGGATGAAATAACACCGGAGTTTTTAAAATCCCTCTAGGGCGCTCCACACGAGGGCAGAGAATTTGTGTTGTTTCTACCGAGGTTTCTACCGGCTAAACGTATTCCCGGGGATTGTGTAAAGGCAGAGTCAACATGTTTACTTTCTTCGGCATCGCCCTTACGGTTGTCGTACTCAGGTCAACATTTTTAGCCTGTTATAGGAATCCGCTTCCGGTTGTGCTTCGATTCGAGGCCACCGAGAGCTACCTTTCACCGGCGATGATGATTTTGTGGTGGGGCCATACTCTCACTGTCACGGACCTGGGGGGCATTTTGTACCCAACCCAATGCCGGCGTGACACATGTGAAATTGGAACCAATAAAATTCGGTGGATACAATTTTGTTTACTTGTTTTCTCCTCTCGCATAAAATCAATATTTAAATTCCACCTCGCTGCCGGAGGCGCTGGGTTTGACTGGCGCTGGGCACGAGACAGCATATCGATTTACCATACCGGGAGAAATGGACTAAAAGTATCAGACAACCGAAAAAAAAGAGTTGCAGCAAGAAAGAAATCTCAACCCCACGAAATCGTCATGCGACCTGTGTGTGTGTGTGTGTTGATGTCCAACGACCCGCGACAGTATTAGCAGCGGTCGACACGGCGATACGCGTGATTCGATTGTCCTAGCCACGCCGCCCGAAAACAGTAATTTCATTAAAACACCGCCAAGTTCCGGCTGTTGACGATCGGGTCGGCGTCATTCAGCGCCCGTCGACTGTGTCTGTGGCGCGAAGAGTAAAACGAAAAGTTTTCGACAACTTTCTCGCCTTTATGCATCGCCCTTCCTGCCATGGTCGGGAATTGTCGCATCAGCAGCAGCACAAACAAACAGCGCCACAGTGCCACCGACCGACCGGCTGAGGAACCGAGTTGTGCCTTGTACACGGTACCACACAGTTGATCGACCAGTGTGTAAACATGGGCAACACGGGCACTATCGACATCACCTTGGCCCCGAACACCGGCACCGGCATCGTGGTGACCGCAACCACCGCCAACGCTAGGCACTGATGCTGACACTGACGAACCTTTTGCCGGGTAACCGTAAACAAGCAAATGTCCCACTTCAGCTGGGACGCTCTGACAACTGTTAAGGATTCCGGTCCCATCCCCACCGGTAATCTAAAGGACACTCTGTAACGGAATGGACGTTCTGTCTCTGTGTGTTGTATCGCCATCGTCAACTCCTCACGCGCCCACGTCGAATCGGCCCACTTCAAGAGATACTTGGCACCGATGGTCTCACTCTTATTTCTTGCCCTCTTTTCTTTCCCTCCGTTCCAAGCCAGGGCATGGGTTCAAGTGTTTGGCAGGGATGTGGTAATTTCTAGTCCACGCTTGTTCTGTTTGCTTCCAGAATTCATCACGCGCTCGGTGGTGGTGGGCAAAAAGGGGACTTCGCAGTGTACGCCGAACAAATTGCGACATTTCTCCTCAAACATAGTTCACCGAGATGATGTTCCGTAGGGTGTTGTTGTTGTTGCTTGTTGCGGTGAAAGAGTTTGGACAAATCGAATAACATCCCCGAGGAACTTTACGCCGTAACGCGCGTAACTTGCAAACCGTATTTGTTCCCATTATTTACAACACATACTCAGCATTCCGGTGGTGGATGTGCGCTGACTAAATTTCATTAACTGCACAGCGCCACCACTAAGTAAACGCAATCACGACGATCACCTCCGGTATTTCTGGGTTCTTCTCTAGTCGATTGCAAACATTTATCCAACAAAAAAGCGCCAGATAAACATAACAATTTAAAAAATTAAATTCCAATCGAATGTGAAAGTTTTGAAGACAGCGATGCGTATACGAAAACTCTCCACTTCTTTCGCCAAAGGCTCATTTGTCTCATTCCCGATACCGTGTTCGGGGCTCCTTTCTATTGTCCCGTGCGCCGCATCCCCGTACGGTCGGGTCTTATCGAAAGTGAAAGTTTATCCAAATATCAAACTCCCGGACACGCGGGTTGTCAGCGCGGGTATGCAACAGTCCCGATATGTGTGGCTCCGATGACAGCGCCAAAGCCATCGGAAAACAGCCATCAAACTCGGGAAGGGAAAAAATCACTCATACTACACCGCAACGCTTTCACATCCGCTTGTAATTTACTCGGTGTCGTGAAAAGATTCGGTCGATTTTGTCATTAGTTGTCTAATTTTATTCCCTGCTTGGCCACGCGGTCGTGCGGTTTTTGTGGTTCTTGATTACGCCCGGTCGCACTCGAGCCACACCCGTCGTTTGCCGTATGGCATGGGTTTCTCCTGCCGAGCCATGGTTTTATGTTCCGTGTGAACATAACCGTGAAATCGCAATCGCTATTCAATGGCTGGCTGCATGCGTGTGCTAGGCGGAATGACTATTATGCAAATCCGTACGCCTACTTTTTGCGCACCTTAAAGTGGCGTATTAAAATCAAATGCATGACTCTGTGAAGCTCGTAGAATCGTAAACTTGTTGTTCGGTCCCACCGGCACTGGCAATGAGTGGGTGACAATTTCTCTCCACCACCGGAGGTTGTAACCGGTGTCCCAAGCAACGGCTAAAAGGGAATCACCAGCTGCCGGTAACATTCAAAAGACGACGTCATCAGTAACCGCAACAATGTCATCGTCAGCACCCCCAAGCAACACGCAGCAACAACGGAGAAACAGCATCATCCTCGCTCGACCCTGGGCGCTTCGGGCAATTAGGTTCCGGTTCCGTAACGGGAAGTCGGGGAATTTCTAATTAAAAACAGCAAACCACCGTCGGAGAAACAGCGTCCGTTGCTCCGGGCCCTATCCCTATCCCGTCACAATCGATGCGTTCCGCAGTAGCACCGCTGGTGTGATGCTGAGAGGTTACGTCGTTTTGCGTGCCAAAAAAAAAAACCAACACACGAAAACACTCATATACAAGGAATGGAAATCGAAAGTTACGCTTCCTATAGCTAGGCAGAGGCAGCGAGAGAGAAAGAGGGCGAAAGGTGGTAGTTGCTTCGTCTGACGTCTACTGACGACCACCACTTTACCCTAAGGTGGTTTCGGAGGGTGACGATCACTTTCACTCACGGAACTGACTGAAGAATGAGAGAATACCTGCCATATTTCGGTACACGGTGAGATCATAATCTTTATAATGATCGTTTTTTTCCTCCAGTGGTGAAGTTCCTTCTCCATGTGATTTCGCTAAAAGAGTCGTGCTTTTGTACGAATCGAGAAGAAAGATAGCGAAGAGAAAACGATCGTCTTGACAGGGAGGAGTGTCCATTATCTGTTTCACCATGGTGTTTCCTCGTTTCGATATCTTTTTGAACTTAACCCTCGCCCTATTCCCGCTAGCGTTCCCACTAGCCAATGCCTAAATGATCGGTCGGGTCAAGTAATCGCAGGTGATCGTGATCACCATTGATGGGGAGTTGAGCAAGAGAAGATGGATGTTGCCCTTGGGTGTGGTTGGTGATGCAAAAGCTGCGCCGCATACCGACCATTCATTATGATGTGGGAATAAAATCGAATTTCGAAATAATCCTGGCTTCTTTTCATTTTTCCACTTTTCGTAGATGATGAAGCTCGCCGTGTCGTTAGTGTGTGGAGCGCTGTTGCTGTCAACTGTCTCCGGCGTCGTGAATAACAACGCAAATCAATCGAACCAAGAAGCCCAGCGTAGGGAAGCACCATTAGCGGATTCCTACGGACCACCTCCAGCGACTGGTCCCGAATTGCCTGTCCCAGTCTATGGAGCTCCTGCAGTTGCTCACTACCCTCCACCTCCGCCAGATGTACCACCACCTGCTCCGGCTCTACCACCGGTGCAAGTGCCCCACAAGGAGTATGGAGTTCCGGTCCAAAACTATGGTCCGCCAAACGTAAACATTGAGTACGGACCGCCTCCAGCCCCGGCTCCGAAACCCATCTTCCATTCATATCCCAAACCGCAATATCACGGACCACCACCGTCGCATCACAAGAAATCTTCCTCCTTCCTGGAGCAATTGTTCTCGACCTTTGGATTCGGTGGCGGTGATGACGACCATCATTCCCATCACCATCATGCTCCGAAGCCCGTGTACGGGCCTCCATCTCATCCAGCTCCTGCCTACGGACCTCCCGCAGGACCTGTACTTCCTCCAAAACCTGCGTACGGACCGCCCGTCTCTGCTCCACAGCCCGTCTATGGTCCTCCTTTGCATCAGGCACCTCCGAAACCGCTGTACGGTCCGCCTAAACCGGCGTACGGTCCGCCGATCCAGTCTGGCTACGCCGTACAATCGTCTTCCTTCGGGCATCAATCTGGTTCCTTCGGACATCACCCGCCCTCACCAGTCCATGCTCCACCAACTCCTCCGGAGATCAAGTGTGACGGATGGAAACCTATTGCCGGTCCCGTCGTTCAGCCCGAAGTACATGCACCAGAATCTTCGTACGGACCGCCACCAAGTGGTGATTTCTTGGGCACTCACCATCAGCTTGAATCCAGTGGTGGGGTCGTGAGCACTGGCGATATCGGACTGCAGCTACCTAAGCTGGAACATGGGCCCGTTTTCAACTCCCACTCAGATCTCCATGCCGGGCTGGAACTGTCCAAGGGTAACAGCTACGAGGTAAGAAGCGCGCATTATTAACCCATCTCAGATTTTTAACGAACCTGTTGTTTGCTGTTGTTCTTCTCACAGGTTCATTCGAACTTTATCAGCGACTCTTATGGAGCTCCCCCGGCGGACTCATTCCTTCCCGGCAAATACAAACCCTCATTTGCGAAGCCTTTACCTCCTCCGCCACCGCCGCCCCAGAAGTTACACTTCCCTCCAGCCCCCCATTACGGTCCCCCACCGATGCGACATCCCGGTCTTGGCATTTCTCATGGCAGCGTCAGTGGAAATCTCAAGCCATGGCCTGTATCTGGATCGCCTCCACGACACCCCATCGCTTACCGCCCACCAGTGCCGCAGGGTTTGATCGAATCGATCGGCCATGCCGTTGAGCATCAGGAAAACTTTGGCACCAAACCGGCCTACTCCGGTGACGTTTATCTGCCACCACCAACGCGCGATGTGGCACACTCCGGACCTTCCAGCGTGGAGTTGAACGCCCTACCTTCGGAACAACCGGCCAAACCGTTCCTCACGCAACATCAACTGCCCGAGGCTCAAGCGTACGTTCAGGAACCACGCTACCAATCGCACGATGTGGTGTCCGTCTCCAGTGACTGCGGACATGGGCCGACCTCCGTGGACGTGCAGCAATCGATCCAAACGAATCAACTCTCCATCGTAGGACCATCGGCAACGGCCAGTTACTCGGCCGACTACAGCAACAGCAACAACATCCAGGAGCACTATGGTGAGAGTTCCAGTAGACACGTCCAAACATCTAGCTTGCCCGGTCTCGACGGTGGTCTTGGCGGATTGGAGCTCATTTCGGCCCAGAAATCCCAAAGTCTTACCATACCCGTTCAGGGTCAACACGGCTCATACCAGCTACAGTTCCAGTCGGCCGATCCGCAAGGTGCCGGTTCAGCTCCACACGAACAGATCCTTTCCGAGGGACTGCTGCAATCGATCTTGAGTGCTATCGAGCAGCCTCAGCAACATCGGGCAGCCGATGAGCACGATTCATACGATCCCAACATTGATCACAGCGAGGTGTCTGTGTTTTTGAAAAGTCCCGAAGGTCAGAAAACTCTACAAGATCATCCTAATGGACACATAGGACATAAGCGATGAAGTAGACCGTCAAGATTGGAATGAGACCTCCCCCCCCAAATCACCTCCATTGTTTAACTTATTTCATCCCCTAAACCATCCTTCGAAGTAATCGTCTCCGCTTTTGGATACTGCCTTGTGTAATCTCTCAGATCCATTGATCTACAGCGATCGTGGGCAGGAACATTGAACAACCAGTAAAGACAACTGTTTTATCGATAATGCAAGGAGAGGAGAATCTCAAGGAAGTATTAAGCTAGATCCTCAAAAGATAGTTACAGAGAAATATTTAAAAATGTTATCCAGCGGAGAAGACGAGCAAAGAGCGAGATGGTGTCCGTTGTAATTAAGTATTTAATTATTTCATCTACCGTTGAACAACGCCGTTCCACGGTCGTTATTGAATGGGTCGTATGGGTGTGTGTTGCATGGTATGGTGTGTTCGCATTGAGCGTGTGATGAGAGTGTGTGTAAAACGTATATGATAACTGTAATGAGCGTATGCTAAGTAGGTGCGAGTAAAATGTAAACTACTTGGAAAAATAAAAAAAAAAGGATCATAAACATCACGGGAATCACTGTGCATATTCATGGCGTTGTAAGACCATACAAAAACTGACCAGCAGTTCCACTGATGAAAGCGTCATTTTGGTGAGTAAACAGACCGGTGGTAGAACACATATCATAAAAGTGAAATAATGGAACATACTACCCCTTTACAACATAAACCTTTTGGGAAAGCTGATGTACTCAACAACAACAAATAGCAAGCCTGAAAAGAAAGGCCGGAGTATAAAATAGGCATTAATTTCTGAATCAGCAACAAAAAACTAACACAACAACGAACATGTGAACCGATCGTCGAACGTACATAGCAACTTCAGGCGCGTGATAGTTGCCGTGGAGCAAAATATGTTCACAGCGTCGGTTTGTTTTCTGCCCGTTTTTTAAGTTGCGTGCCTGTGTTTTTTTTGCGTGTGTATGTTAGGAATGCGATAGGGAACTCGCGGAATGAAATATTCAATATGGCTGAATTACAAATGACCGCACTTCAATTTTTTACATTTTACATTATTTTTCCATCCCGCTTTCCCATGCATCCCAATATAAAAAAAAAACCATCGGTCGCATTGGAGCAGATTTTAAAAGTCGATGCTTATTTTCATCTGCATTCAACTCTTCAAAGTACGTTGCATTCCGTTTCATACTTTCGTTCTTGGCTTCCGGTGCACTAATTTCGAAGCGATGCAATATTTATTTTAAAATAAATCGATTCGATTGCTGTTACTGTATTAATATTGAAAATATGCATAGGAAGCGGATTAAAGCGTTAGTAAGGGCGGCAGGAAATTCGAACCGAGGTACGACAGAAACAATTAAAAATGGAATTTTGTGTAAATATTTTTTGTTACAACTGCACGACGCTTTTCTCCGATGGCCTTGGAGTTGGATTCTCAGTGAAAGTTATGGCTACGGTCACTGGCAATCCCGGAAAGCCTTTAATCGATAAGTGAAATCATCCAAGACCGGTTCCCGTCATCATGACACTGGTCCCTTGGGATCATTTAGCTCATTCCCTTTCGAGAAGGGGTACGATTCCCGGTTTCGCTTCTAAACGGAAAGAAGCATAAATGCCACTTCGTGATTTACCTCCCACTTACTGATCCATCCCGCGACGGCATAAAGCCTTGCAGGCGCTAGTCGGCAGATGTAATCGTCAGCTGGTTTCATTTCCATCTGACATGTGGCCAAAACGTGTTTGGCGCAAAGGAGCATTATGCCGGCAGGAGACCCGCAGCGTACTGCGCTGTTGCATGACATTCTGTTCAAAAACTGGTCGGCCACACTCACTCTCGCGGCATTCGGTTCTATCGCGTAATTTTCACTTTACACAATCCACTGCTTCCGTATGAATCTCGGGACTCGTTTGGTTTAGTGCGGAAACAACGACTCCGGCACAGTGAATGTGTTTTACTAGCGAAACCCGTTTCTTTTCATCATTACTTGAGATACAGCAGTTGGGCAAAGGGGTCACAGACAACTTAATTCTTGGTTTTCATATGAATGTGGACGTATATTAAACTTTACACAAACTCTAAGAATAAGTCTAACCAATGTTTCTCTAAACACTAAAAAGAGCTTAAGTTTAACAAAAGCCCTGACTATCCAATAGAGCGTCATAAAAAAAATCATAAAACCTTCTTAGGACAGCAGTAACCCAACCTATCGTACATGTCTCCCGTTCACATTAAACAATCCATTCAACTCAAAGCAGATGTGCTGTAAGTTGTCAGCAGCAGCCAAAAACTAAAAACGCCCAAGAATGCCGCAGTAAGCAGCAAACAATCGTCACTACGTCGTGTAATTACCACTAGTGCGCTCGGTGTACATGGCGTGGTCAGTGCAAATTACCGAAGCGAAAACCCCCATTCGTGGGACGTGTCCCCATTTCGGGGCAATAAACGTACACCTTCATTACACCCATTTCAATAATCTCACGGATAATCAACGCTCGGTAAAAGCACGATTATCGGTTCTCTCAGGCGAGTAACAGTCAAACACCTTCGCCATTCTATTTGGTCTCTTGGTTGCATTTTTGCCTCGTATCTCCAATGTCCTTATCTAATGGCCGGCACCAAAACCATCCGGGCTGGCATGTGCTGGGCTGCTAGTTGAACGCTGCTGGTTTCCATGGCTATGAAAAAAGCAGATAACACGTTCTGATTGTCCCCACCTGGGGATGGTTTCTGACGGTTTAGGAAGTGTGTGAGTGTGTGGTATGTTCTCTTTGTTCTCATTTTACTGCAGCTTTTTTTCCTCGGATGCACGTATTGCAGTGCTTGTGGTTATGGAGTCTGGTCATATCGATCGGCAAACGCGCCACTAATGTAACCATGAACGGAAATGTAGCAAACATTGAGTAATTTCATTATTTATCATAACTCATTTGATTGAAAATTCCGCACAAATACAATGGAAGCATTGCAGTTTTTCATCATAAGTCGAATAGAGCAATTTATTTCAAATTAGTAAAGCACTCACTTTTTGCTTATTAACAGCGGCACGAAATGCGCGTGTCCTGCGTAGAGTTTTTTGCTAGTTAACACTCTTTTCTTGCTTAGAAATACCGACAAAACAAATGCGCGCAAAATTGTTGATTGTGTACCATATTAATCATTTGTGATTTGCATTTGCCGAATACTTTTGCTCCCGTTCGTTCTCCTAACACCACCTCCCAACCAAACCGAAGGACCCAGCACCATTCCATGTCGCTCCTTTTATCTTCCGACCTTGTTTATTATCATCAAAATTAATGATTCTTCGCGCAGTTAATAATCGTAAAACGCCGAGGTTAAAATACTTACTTCCAGAACTTCTGTTACTGCTACCTTCCGGCGTGGAAGGATGTGCCGAAGGATGGACGAAGGGCAAACAAGGTGCTTCCCATCAAAAGTAGCTTTTATTTCCATTGCATCCGGTCGGCACTAAGTCGAATGTTCATCCATTTCGCAAAAAGGCATTTTTATCGTACCGTATTCTGGCAGCCCATTCGCCAGAGAGGACCACGCTATTTCCATTACCCGTTTTGTGGGCGCATCCCAACGTGGCGGAAGATCGGCGGCGAGTCCAAGTGCCCGGAGATACCCCACGTTCTGCCATTCAACCAAAGTACCTTCGAGTGCTGCCCGAAATATTGTCCAAAAAATGATGCAATAAACATTTCGTAGTATCCAAAGGCGCGAGCAAGGCGTGTCCTTCGACAAAAAAAAACCACAAGTACCTCTGTTTACCACGAATCGTAAATATATCCAGTGATGGATAGGAAAGAGTAGCATACTGTCTATCCTGGATTACGGTATGGAAGAACGTACTTTTTCATTTCATTGCATTTTCCCCCTGGTTGGGGAAATATAAACTTTTTCCTGGAAAAAAAAGTTGGTTTCCTTTAGTCAAGCTTCAACACATACATTTGTGCATGGTCCAACAACATATTCAACAAGATAAAAAAGCAACAAATGCATCGCTAATAGTCTTTTAGAATGTGGTTTGGAAAAAAAACCCATCCACCATATCACGCGATCATAAATTGTATTACTAATTTCATTTCACCCATCCTACGAACCTTGCTCCAAAATTATTCCTTCAATATTTTATTGCCCGATGCATGCCCGGGCGAATAAAAAATCCAGAACACGTAAGAATAGCAAAAAAGGCACCAACCACACCACTAACTGATGGCACACAGAAAGTCACGTGCACAACGAAGCGCTCGAAGCATATGACGCCATCCGCCAACCAACATCCACTTCCGGCTTGATGCACAGTGTGCATCATCAATCACCCGTGCTCCCGGTGCTGCATTGTCCAAAAGAGGAATTTGCATCGTTTATTTCATCTCGCCAAAAGGAAAGTTTCCTGCCCGGCTGCGTGCCCCCTCAAAACGCCCACGATGGCGCACTGTGGGGTAGATGCATTTCACTACTCGATGTTGCAATATCCACCAGATCCGCGAAAGATTCAAGTGCATCAAGCCGGCATGCTGGGAAAGGCCACCGGTACCGGGCTGATCGGATGCCGCTTGCATTTTCCCTCGTGATCCCACTGCAAGACGACATGATGTTGCAATAGTTTGGCAGGAAGGATGGCACATCTTTTTTTCCCCTACCCACATCGTCTGTCTCTTCGCTTCTTCACGAGCTCCGGCAAAAACACGACCGAACCGCTTCAAAGAGCGTGCTTCTGTGCACGAACGCTGGGCTTTCGGTTGGTACGGTGAATATGAAATTGGATATTGAGGCCCGTTAAAGAAGAAGCAGAAAGCCCGCGTCTCATCGGATCCGGCCCTGAAGAAAATGCAACAGGACGAGGTGAAAATAATGCAATGAAAGGTCACACACTAGCCAATCTCTCACTCTCTCGCTCGCTCCTCTACGGTGCATCGCAGCAAACGCGTGACATCCCGCACCGTCGAATTCTTGCCACCTTTCATCCCATCCAGAGGCCAGTTTTGGAGGGCGCAGACTTTCACTTTTTCGCGAGACAGCGAAATTCGCGATGAAATTGCAGCACCAATCCTCCTAGATACCATTTTAATGTTTGTCCTGAGTGATTTTGTATTAAAAAATTGCTAAAGTACTGAATACATCGACATGATACATCGACGCTAGCTGAATGTGATCCCTAATCGCTATTTTACAAACTTTCCATCGTCAATACTTTTCTGCGCATTACTTCTCTTGACCATAGGGCAGATAACAGCGTTGCATGTGTTACGCATCTTCCGATGAGTGCACTTTAGCTGTGTTCTTCAACCCAGCAACCCCGGACGAACGATGAGCTTTCTACAAACAAGGACAAACCATGCTCATGGCAATGCAGAAGACACCGCTTGGATGCGGATGTCGCGAAGCAGAGGAACCAGCATAACTGGGAACTGCAGTTTATGTTTATTGGCTCTCTTAGCAGACTATTAAAGCCTCATGACTCGGGCGCAGCTGGGTGGCCGGTTGCAACCGGCAACAAAGGCGGCAATGGATGTGGCAGTGGCGAGATCGTAACGTTGCCTCACTGTTGTAGCTGTACGTACAGCAACTTGTGCACGGACCGTGTGCCAGACGCAATAGTATAGTCCCCCGGTCGGCATCTATGTACTGGGGTATGGCTCTAATGCCTCTCGATTTCAACGATTCGATCGAATTACCTCATCGTTACGCCGGCTCTGCCTTAGATAAAAAACCCAACCTTCCAACCAAGATCTCATCAGGCAAAAGATGATACGGATCGCCATGAGCTTCCGGAGCAACCATAATTGCCAAAAACCGTCTTCTGACCTCTGGCCGCGCTTCCATTGGCTGCAATGAACGTTGGCCTCTGCTGGTGTTTATCCAAGCTTTGCGCTGCTGGGTATTCAACACGAAGTCCCCGCACAGAGTTCCGACCTCAGCTCATCCATAGCTTCTGGCTGAACTTGATTAAATTTGCAATGTCACCATGTTCATTTGCCGAGCAGCCAGCGAACAACGAGTACGAGCACTGTCCCATCCGCAACACTCGGCGCTGAAACATTGAAGTGAACAAGTGGCGCATTCTGACAGTTAATTGTATTCACACTATGAATAAATCATACCCCGAATGTCTTCACTTCAGGTGGAAACGTTCCTCGAAGACAGTTATTCTTTTGATGTAGAATGCTTATTACATTAGGGGGCGCTCCTCTTCTTCGGCACGTTCTAACCGTGCAAGCGTTTTACAACCAGCAAACTGGTGCACAAGCATTTAGTCGCCTCGGCAAACACTTCATGGTACGTAACGCGAGCGCACGGAAGGAGAACAAATTTGGGAAGCAATTTAAACCAAACAGTAACACATAACGTTTGCAGTGAGCTAATGCTCTTCCGCACGAAGAACTGCTACGGCTCTTCACTGTCTTTCGCCGAAGATGGTTCATTTTGGAGGTCGTAAGTAGAACTGCATATTCCGAATTGAATACTCTACAGCTCAGATAATACTTCACTGCATTTCTGTACATAATGAAAAGCCATTAGAACTATCATGAAATAGAGCTTTTTCCGTGATACCCACAATGTCTGACTTGAAGCGAAAGTCAACAGATCGGAACACAAGATGTTCTGAGAATCGTTCACATGCAGCACCTGTTGCTGTTATATTAGCAACATTCTTGCACTCCAGCTTAGAGTGCAGTTTTTTTTCATCAATATCACAGGATGTAACATATGATGGACATGACTCTTAATGGGGTGTCACTTTTAATGGGCTTACCGCTCAACATATTCTACCGGGGGGGAGTTCGAAAACGGTTTTAATCCAACAACGTCTGAAACATTCATCAACTAACCACGCACCCATGTAATGGAGGTGCATGTCGAAAAAACAGACCTCCACCAACGTAAATATGTCATTATGAACCTAACCTCATCAGGGGCTGGATAGAAGAAAATTGGCAAATGTCTCGTCTGTTGCCCCCTCAGGCAATGATTCTGACTGGTCAGTGCACATTACCGAAGCGGCACCGAACCAGCCGTTGATGCTGTTGCTTTCCTCGATAATGATGTTGATCTTCGCCCCTGCAAGTGGTCAACACTAACAAACCCCCCCTCCCCACCCCCCTTATGTTGTTAGCATCCTCCTCCCCCCACCCCCCTCCCCTCCTTCATATCATTGCATTCACCTCCCAAAGCTAGCTGACCAACGATGCGGCAGCACCATCGAGACATGGAAACGAGCTGAAATATGGTCCGTTTATGAAAATGGACCATGGTGAATATATTCCATTGCTTATGTTTGCATGCAAAATTGTTCAACTATCTGCACCATATTTACTGTGCGGAATGGAATGCCGTTGGCGTGAGGCGGCAGAGTGACGTGATGCTTTCCAAACCGACCGGTAAAAGGGAAATGTAAGCCAAGGTTCCTTGGTCCGGGTCGTCGACGGTTGGCTTTGTTTAGCAATGCACCGGATGCGAGGATAGCCACCGGTACCAGGCTGCATACGGTTGTACGGGTCAAACACGCTCGGCCGGCACGAGTAGAAACAGCTGGACCTGCCAACGATGGTACGATGGATTTGTGGCGAGCTACGAAGTCCATCGCATGTTCAAAAGCATACCCCAAAAACCGTACCGAAAAAAATGCATCATTCCAGCGTACGGAAAACGAGCGTTACTCTTACAAATAAGCGGTAAATAGGTAAATTTTATGGTCATTTTGGTTTTCCACCACATTTGTGCTCGGTTGGAAAAGCACTACCATCATCGTAATCACTACAGCAAGGTAAACAAAAGGTCGTTCGGACATCTTGGCCCTTTCCGAGTGCGTTCAATATTCTGATCACTATGACCATCCATCGGTCTTCAATTCACTGGAAATCGAATCACATTGAATCTTTGCCACTGCTTATCATTCTTTGAGAAAGCATATGATGCATCTCATGTTTTATTCCAGAACTGAAAGAATTGCATTCCATTTGGCATATTGATTTATTGGAGCTAGTAAAGCTTCGTGACTTCATTAAAAAGCCCAAAACCGAGGTGAACTAATGCACGGGAGATCTAAGTCCAAAGAGTTGGGATCTCTTGAACTTTGACTAAAAAAAAAGTGATATTGCTGGCCATTGTGAGTCTTCGTCCACAAATGCTAACAAAAAATTACTATCTTGAGCCAGCTCGTGTTAAGTGGCTAAATTTTAAACTTTTTTTAAGTTATCATCTCATACTGCTCACACTATGCTCCAAAGAACTGAAAAACCACCGTGAAAATACGCTCTCTCTCTCAGTTCTTCGCGGTAAGCTATTTAACACAACACTTCGTCTAACCATCGATATTATCCGATTTGAACGAGATACAGCGTACATAATTATAAATGATGCTGGAAACTTGGGTCTATAATCGTCGGGACATTCCCAAGATAATGCTAAGGTCTAGTCCGTTAGGAACAATTAGTTAAAACATCGATGATAACAGTGCTTTACGCTAGCACCATGCGTCTCCATACTAATTAGCCGTGCAATTATCGAATAATCACAACCATCCCCAGTGTCACACGTGTCATGTGCTTGCCCGTGGACGTACTACTTTACAAAAGAGCTAATTACTATAATGCACACCAATACCAATGGTTAAATTATTTTAAACTCAACGGCGACACCTAACCATGCCACCTAGCGTTACGATGTCGCCTTGCATATCCTCGCGAAATAAATCTATTGAGCCAAGCACCTCCATATACGTAAAAAGGATACGTCCACGGCCAAGTATTATATACATTTCATCGGTCTCAGATTTCCTGAACGACGTTTCCTGATACGCTATACGATAGCGATTCTCCACTGATCCCATTATCGGTTCTGCTCGATTTTGTAACCTTTCGAGGGAGGTACAGTTACTACCACCGGCCGTGTTCGATGCGCCCCGGTATCGTACAGCATCACAAGGTGATCACGTTCGTTGCGGATCGCATGCAAAACGTCAACCGTCACATAAATCACCTTCCGTTCCAATAAGTTGTACCCTGGGGAAACATCGAAACCGAAAGGCATCGGTTTTTCTCCAGTCCGGCACCGTCTACAGTGGTCGAAGGCTGAAGGGTGTCAGTTTCAAAGGACCCAGGGTCCCGGATACAACCCTTCATTGCGGTTCCCCTTCCTCCCCGACGGTGCAGCAATCGGTACGCCGGGGTTTTAACCAAGTGGGACGTAATTCAAAATTTATTGCCACCTCTTTGCCGCTCGCTTTGTTCACCACAATCGCATTACATTGAGCCGCCATTGAAACCGACGACGGGCTGCCGGAACTCCGGTCCGTCTGTGACCTCCGGTGACTCCGTCCCCCAAAAGGATCAGCCAAAATGTCGTCTGAAAAAGCAGTCCCCCTCAAACTTTCCCTCTTCCACGCGGGAACTGACAAAAGGTAGAACGTTCTTTCTCACACGTGCACAAACGAAATGCCGTCTGCAACTGCACCGTGCTCATTGTAAAACCGTGTTCGACATCAGCCAAGCACGGGAAGAGCTGCGCCACCGTGGTCAACATCATCAATATGAGCGACGTGGGCAACAGAACTGCCCCGAAGAGCAGCTGGGATGAATGAATTAGCATATTATTGACGATGCCGAGGGTGCTCCTGGCGTTGATGGATTACCAGCCCAGTGCCACGTTTGCGGTGTATGTTGCATTAAATTTGCCACGCTACCTGATGGAGTGCTGTTGCAACCCTCGCCATACAAATGGAAGTGTAGTGCAGCCTTTAGAAAACATCCATAAGGATACGAGAAACACGGAATAATTTATTTCAATCACTGTCGCGTGGTTAATAACGCTTGGTTAGCTCTTTTTTTTGTTGTAGAACGTAAAGTCAATTTCATGGAAAACATTTCCAACCCATTTCCTACGGCTGGGTGACATTGCATCCAACGTAACAACACAAATGAAGCTATCAAAACACTAACTAATGGAAATGGTGCGTGACTGGAGGGGACGAATCCTATAAAACTCATTGTACTTGAGCGCACAACGCACAGTGGGCAGCTCGCACGGATTATTGCATTGAAATGAAATTCACAAACTTGCATTTACAAATCCATATAAAACAATCGCGTAGTTCAACTAACTTACAGTACGCTTTGATAGGTTTAAATACAGAAAATGCATTTTTAAATAGGAAATTTTTCACAAACGTGCACTTCAAGCACGACTTGTTGTCTCTTTTAATGACTTAATTTCCACTCTCTACAACCAATTTGTACTCTTTCGCTCGGGGAAATGTAAAAAATGCGTTTTGTCTTTCGATTTACTTCTCGAATCCTTCATTATTTTTTCCGTTCTCCTGTCTGTACTCACGATCCCTGCTCGAGCCCGAATGGCCCCAGTGCAAATCATCAATTATCGCTTACACCCACAATTCATTCATTAATCATTTGCGGCACCGATGTTATCGGCTGCTTTAATGTGACCCTTTTTGGAATAATTAATTCTTTCCATCACCGGTGGTCACCGGTTACCTATCGGCGCCATCTGGTTCCGGGCGAGTGAACACTAACCCTGTGTGAGATCATCCGGTGGTGGTATCGACTGGCCGGAAAATAGTCCTACTTCTTTTCCACCATTTTCGCGAGTTTAGTGCTGCAACGACGAAGATGCGTCGATTCTTTCAGGCAAATAACTTCATTCAAACGCTTCGTGTGATGTATTACGTCGCCAAAGTTGTGGGACTCATTTCGTTTACCGCATCGTTCGATGTAGTCAATATACGGCGCAGTTTCAAGGACGTGCTTGGTTTTGTTGGCTTCATGTTTTTCAACAGTTACATTGTCTACAATACGGGTGTACCGCCTTTAAGCGACAGCCCAACGTACTTCAACTCGTCGCTCATCGAATTCATCCTCAGTCTGTTTCTTACGCTTCAGCTAATTGCTTTGTTCGGCATTCCGATCGCTAACTATGCTCAAGCGCTCAAGTACAATCGAATGATAGCGCTGATCATGGAAGTGGACATTGGGTTGGAGCGACTTGGGTGCGCTCACGATTACAGCGCGGAGTATTTCTACAGCACAGCATACCTGACCATTTCCGTTGCTATTCAAATCGGCTGTCTTATCGGGACGGCTTTTACGAACACTTTTCTCATTGGTTATGGCACCGAAAGCAACGTCTTTGTCCTTATCGGTTTCATCTTGTGCAACTTGATTTACATCGTAACCAGTTGCTATTGCTGTGTGACACTCTGGGCAATAGTTTATCGCTATCATAAAATCAATGCCACGTTTTGGTAAGCATCCAACTAACAGTAACATTCTTCGAGAGAAACAATTGACCTAACGACGGGTGGTTTTATTTTCAGCTTATACTTTCATACCAACAAACAAACCATTACACCATTGCTGCCACTGTCCGAAAAGGAAACGATCAAATCAATCGCCTTGTTGTACATGAAGCTGGGAACTGTGGTGCAGATATACAATCGATGCTTTTTTGTGCACATATTTTACATCATTGCGAGTGCCTTTGGACTTAACTTGGTGTGTGTCTTTACGATCATACATGTGTATTTGGTCGGTAGTAGTGACGAAAGCATCGATAACATCATGATATCTCAAATATTTCTGAGTTTTTTCTTCATTCTGATCATTATGCAACTAATGTTTGCCGGAAATTTGATGCATAAGAAAGTATGGGAATGTATTGAATCTTAACGAATATCAGTAAATAATCAGTACTATCAACTTTTTTAGGCAAAACACACAGCAATATTATTGCACAAAGCAGTCATCTATAATGAATGCAATGCATTGGTTCTGGAGCAGGTAAATACATAAATTGTCCTGCATAAAGTAATCAAACTGTAATAATGATTCTCATACACCTTCAGCTCCGATCTTTTTCCATTCAACTATGCCACGAAATGCCGAAAGCTTCGTGCTATTTCTATGACATCGACTGGGCCTTCTTGCTGACGGTAAGAGAGAAACAAAACGTCTCATTACACACCATTCACATGCATTTTTCCATCGTCACTACAGTAGCTTTCGAAAATCATGTTAAGAGTTGAAGTTTAAAACTTGCCGCACAAGTGTGTTTAAGTGTTCCTGCTATTCTACAGCGCTTCCAACGTGCAAAGTGTCTACCTACAGTTCTGTTTTTTCTGTCTTTCCAGATGATTTCCTCGTTCGCTACCTACCTCAACATACTTGTGCAGTTCGACATTATACAGCTGCGAACATCAAACTTCAAGAGTAACAGCACTCTGGCCGTAATCTGAAAAGTCAGGGAAAATTAACATTAAAAACCGCATCAAGTTTTTAAACAAGGAGTAGTCTCATGTACAAATCGCAAGACATGATGCAATATTCGAGCAAAACAAAAGATTGAATTCATTCGTTCGTGTACGTCTGACGTGTTCATCGTTACGCGCCTAAATGGCTGCAACTTGGTGTCACATCTCAAATCGTTCCAACAGCGTATGCTTTTCTTTTCTTTTACTTTCATCTCTCTGCGTACGAACCATTGCGTTGCGTCCGACTCATTGTCCAGTGCTGAGACACAAGAGAACATACAAATTACCGCCTTTATTGGCATTATTTGGCGCATTTCCAGCAGTAGTTTCACCAAACGGAAATATCGAAACAATTGCTTTGACTTTATGCTACTTTGTTGAATGGATTTTTATACCATCGCCGGTGCAATCACCAACATTAAAATTACATTTCCAGCTATTTTCACATCTGATTGGTGCAAGTGTGTGTGTGTATTGATCGATGAAATATATTTCCGGAAGCTTCCTCTACCATCAGAAAAATGTTATTACAATGTTAAGGCAAAAAAGGCAAAATTAGATAAGTTTTTGCAGTATGTTTAGTATTTTATTATCATATATTATTTTAATTCTCAAAAATAAGTCTGCAACATCTCGTTCCACGCGCGTTGGTTCTGATACCATTTCTTTTCTCCGAAAACACCTTCAGACAATACGGTACGCTCCAAATATCAAATATGTTTACCACCTTTTCGTTACCACCACTCTCCACGTTACACCCGACTCTGCTAACTGTTCATCCCCATATCTAAATCTTTACTGAAAGCTTCCCTTCGTCTTAAGCCCCAACCTACGAACCGTTCCCGTCGCACTCAGTCTGTTAGCACCTCAATTGGTCAGCTGAAAAGTGACGGCCAATAATCAGCTCACGTACATCAGGCAGATAATTTTGCGTTCGACGGGCTAGATCTTCTCCACGCAGGCTATACATCTTGTGCCACACCACAATGCCGCTTGATTTGCTTGTGTGTGATTACCACGATAAGCAGTGCTCCCGCAAGTCCCACGTCCATTGAATAGAAAACCCGGCCAGAAGATGAACCGTTGGAACTGCAACCCAGCCATGAATAATAGATGACGAACTATGAAAACAAGACCGGATGCGGTTTGACAGGGTTGGGATTGGCAAAACGCACCGAACCATGCCGCAAGGCCACGGTATGTGGCCGACGGCAAGACGGAGGTTTTGCCATCCTACGAACCACCCGTCCGGGTCCTGGCTACGTGATAAATTTTACTTGTCGTTTTTGTCGGTTTCGCATTCGTCCTGGCAGTTTCCTATTAACTTGTGCGGATTGCGTTATGTCTGCGATACTTCTGGTTAAATGTGAAGCTCTCCCTGTACTGGATCGAGCTAGACGGTATGGGCCACTGTATGAAGCCCAGCCCAACCATGATATCCAAGCCCAGCGTCCAGCAGCCTTCTGCAAAAGATATATTTGATACTGTCACTCACTGCACCGGCCACTTCTTATCTTACTCTCGAGCTTAGATTTAACCTCCCAAGGAGGCGTGATTTGTTTCACCGCGGGTGAGCAAGAAGATAGATTTTAAACTCTTACTTTGAGACATGCTGCGGCAGTTGCTAGTGGAGATGCATTTTTCTGGAACTCCAACTTTTCAATTTCCATCCCCTCCATCGCGGCTGCCACACGATGCACCGACTGTGACTAATGTTTTGACGAACGGCTAAATGATGGATGCATTGGCTTTCATGAACATCAATCTTCTGTGGCATCAGGAAATCCATACCACCGCTATTACTAACGTTGATAAATAGCTGCCCAAAAGGCTGCACGGTGAATTTCATCCCAGAAATACGAACAAAAATCTAACACTCCCAACTGCAGTTGCACTTTACACTTTATTCGCAATAGTTGACAAATCAAATTGAACAAGAATGATTACATGCATCAGAAGTGTGGCTGCTACCTGTAATTGGGAAGCTGTTCATGCTCAATGCACATATCAAATCACATTCAACCATCTTACCGAAATTAAAAAGGGCCACTCAAAATCATACAGCAAACAGGACACTTTCGGTGCGTTGCTTCGCAGTTGCTGCGAAAGGAACTTCAATTGTCTAAGTACGGACAGCTCGTAGCGCCCATAACATACAACTTTGTGAACGAATATTGCAGTTTTTTTGCACTGCACCGAAAGCAATGAAAAGAAATGTTATTGAGTTTTGCTTCGAAACACATTTTTTACCACTTAGCTTACCTGTTGCGTTGCTAAACTTCCAACTGCAACCACTTGGATGATGAATGACAAGTAGATACAACCGTAGATCATGTTGTTCATAGACACTTTGTGCGATGTATCCACTTCCGGATGAGATAAGGTATGAATTATACCGAAGATGGAAAATAGCGTGTAACCAAAGGCAGACGCCATCATTAGCAGTATTTGAAGTGCAAAACAATAGTTAAAGTCGGTTATGGCTTCAGTCAGCCTCTCATGTACATCTCCGAAACAACGCACAGTGTCAAGAACATCTTTCACTTCTCGTTTGTTTGGTTTATGAACCTCGTCCGCTAGTGAGGTTGGAAACTCTTTACTGCAAATAGAAAGACTCTCGCTTTCCACAGAGTTATTGTATAGTTTACTAATCTTACCATATTACTTGATTCAAGCCCCGAAAGCGCATATAAATCAAGGTAACGGTCAAACACGTGTACGATCCAAAAATCATGACTACTAACGACGTGCGAAGAAACGCTACGATTTCCGGTGCGGTAAACTGTTGCGTTGTTTGATCATCGGAAATGAAGAATGTGGACACCATCATTAGCATGTTTATAACTACCGGAGTGATGATGAAAAAGCAACTGATAAAATGATTGAATTGATGGTCCATATGGTAACCATAACCGGCCAGAATAATGTCCACCTGGTTGAGTGTTTTAAAAATGTGAAACATCCGACGCCCGACGAGCCGATTGCAAATCGTTATGCATAGCGAGATGATAATGCCCAAATTTACGGAACTGTAGATTCCGACATTAAGAAGAATCGACTCGGAAAAGCTGAACGTAGTTCTGCTTGTTATTGTAAGCGCGTACACGTCAATCAGCAGGGCCACCACAAGCACAAACTGATCTATAGCACTTTTACTTAGCTCATATTGCTGAAAGTCAATGGTGTGGGTGAAAATTCCCAAAGCTTTTCCTGCCAAGTACGCAGGTCTCACTGACTCGTATACTGAATTTGCTGCAAACCACCTCATTTCTGCTGATCAAACTACGTACACGAACGCTCCTTTTATAGATTCCCGTACTCCGATTCCAGATAATCATCAACCAATCACCATAAAAGGATGACGATTATTGCTCGTCATCCTTTCTACTTCAACCGAATAGATGCATCAAACTGCAAAAGAATCACCAGATACGATACCAACACGCCTACAACCTGTGAAAGGGACGAAGCAAAATTAAATAGAAAACTTGCATGTACGATCCCAATTCATTATTAAACGCACCCGAAAAACGAATGGCCAATCGATTACGATATTTCTTGATCCGATAATGGCCGATCGGTTACGTATTTGCCGCGAGAATAGCACCATCGATCGAATCAGTTCGCCGTTTGTTTCATTATTCATTGCTTTGTGTATCAAAACGCCCGTCAGCTTGCTCTGCAATTAATTTCATTTGAAAGAAAAATCCTCCAAAACACATTCATTACATACGACTTCTCACCTCCTTGGCTACCTTTCGGGACAGATGAACGAACAGCATGAACATCGATGTGTAGAACGAACTGCCACTGAAATTGAATACGGCGAACATGCGCGTGCGGGTATCATTGCTGGCGTAAACTTTAAGCAACGTAAAGACGTTAAATGCACAGAACTGCATCAGCACCAACATGTTTCCTATAACCACATCTCCAAAGACGCCATTTATGTGGTCTGTTATTTCGGTCAGCTGATGGTGCATGTCAGACATTTTCTGCACGATTCTTATTCGCTCCTCGACCGTTCCACCATGGTACCGGGTACCGTCTAGCCACTTTCCATGCCGTTCTCCGTTGGTGGTGTCAAATCTTAACCTCAGTGCATTATTTAAATGCACAAACCGAAACGACACGACACACGCCAAGGAATAGAACCGAAACACAACCGTCAAGTAAATGGCATTGAAATAAAGCTGTCCGAACACCATTCGCCATGAAACCGTTGGATCGTCAACGTACATCACCGTGCCCACGTTGTAGCTGGTGAGCAGTGTAAGATACACGGCAAAGCACAGGCCACCACCTGTTAGGATGTATTTTTTGTGAGCTACAAAATCCAGTGGATGTTTCATCAGCTGAAACTGGAATAAAATGCAGCGAAAACAAACGATCAGTAGGACAATGCATATCCTGGGCATTTGGTGCTGGAATCGTTACCTTCAGATCAAGTTGATGAATTTTCTGCAAAAGCTGCATAACAGACGTCCATTTCCAAGCTAGAAACATAATTACGCCGGATGTTCCAAACATGCCGCCTATCAGCAGCGTCCGAATGCCGTACGTTACGATCATCGATCCATTATTCATCAGTTCATACGGGATGCTGGCATGGATGGCAGCTACCACCATAAGCAGCACATGCAGCACTATAAAGTGCACAATTCTTGCTGCGGTGAGTTTGGCCGATCTGCTCGTTGCGTTTCCGACATATTGATAAATGTTAACTCCCACAGCGCTACACAACATTTCACTGTACTTCATGACATCAAACACGTGGTAAGGTTCGGCCAGAAACCAATTGCTTACGCTTCGAGCCATGGTATTTGAAACACTGGGATCTCATTACAATCACTACTGCTGCTTATATGATTACTTGGTCTCGAAGTGAAGTGCTAATGTCTTTTTAATCACATCCATCTAAATTGCGGTGTTTTCGAATGGGTTTATTAAACCCCCTGAACGGTGTCCAACAGTCAGTTCGTCGTAGATCACTGACAGTTGCGTTATGGATTGTTTTGGGTTTGAAAATAGTCGAGAGTTCACGGTATCCTGGTGGCCGAAAATCCATGATCACATTCACTCACTCTCATTCGTCTGGAACACTGCCAGACTATTTGGTGCGTACACTGTTCCGTTTAACCCCACAACCGACAAGCCGACCATCCTTGAGTTTGGCTCATCCGTCGCACTGACGCTACTGCGAGTCTACATGATCTACGTTGTTTTTACCACCGATTCATGGGACTTACTCTTCACCTCGAGCTCGCAGTACGTAGAGAACGGTTTGGATATTCTGCTTAAGATACCAATCGGCTTAGTCGTGTTCTTTCCTTGGATATTTTTGCTGCGCAAACCCCAAATTTCCCTTTTATCACACGATCTGGCTGTTTTCGATAAGTTAGTAAGTGTACCATCCTCCACAATTGGAAAAATACCACACAAATACCACAAATTCTCATTTTCATCTTGTTTCCTTTTCCCAACAGATCAAGAAGTGCAATTACACGCCCAACTACCAATTTTTCCATATCGTTGCAACAATATTCACTACAATTGATGTCGGTGTTCCACTGATTATACTGGTAGCTATTCGAGGATTGAGCTTTTGGATGAATCACTTTATTGTCCTAGCATTCATTGGTGTATCCTGGTCGGCCGGCTTGTTGTTCAACACCGTTTTCAACATAATACTCTACCACATTCTGTACCGCGTTGAAGTTATCAATGATTTACTCAGGTAAACTAGTGCCAATTCCTAGGCATTTTCAACGCATTATCAATACGAACTAGAATGAGTTTTTCCTTCCAATTAGGAAACTTTTGTATCGCGATCGATTTCAAAATAATACGCCTGACACTATGGAGCTGATCAGGACAGTAATGCGGTTGCATGATAAACTCGGCGATATAGCAAACAATTGTTCAAGATGTTTTGCCATGACGGTGGGAAAATTTTCATTGTGAATATTCAATATGAAATTAATTTTCATACTTTTACAACTTTCTACAGACCGTCCTGACAATGATCCACGTTTTGGTCTCGCAGATGCTAACCACCTTTGCTTTAATTCGTGTCGCGTTCTACCATTACGATGCAATCGAACTTAAAGATTGCATTTTCTACATGATTGGTACAATGAGCTATTGCTTGCTGCCAATCGGTACCATTTGGATGGCAGGAGATATCAAGAAACGAACCGTCGTCACCTGGAAGTTGGTACACCGCTTCATCAATACAACCGACGACACTGAAATTGAGGATCTTCTACAACAGTTTTCCGAACAAATGAACCATCGTTCGCCCAGCATTGATTTTCGATTTTTTGACGTCGATTGGCCATTGCTAGTGAAGGTAAGATCTGTAACACTAGATGAGAATGTTTCGCTTTGTTTTGCATCCGTACACTTTTCCAGGCCTGTGGGGAAGCGACCACTTATCTGATTATTATGATACAGTTCGATATAAAACAGTGAAAATTTCAGCCTGATTTTCACCTTCGTCCTAACATACCCGCTGCAGCCACAGTGATACAAATCAACCTCAATTTTGCACACATCAGACAACTACGAACGAGCGGTTTGCGGAAACGATTGTATCAACTTCCCCCCGCAAGTCATGCGCTTTTATTGGCACAGCAATAAATGGCAAACGGTTTGCAGCCTACAGCAAAACAACATCGTAATATACGTCATAAAAATGTTCAACCACGACCCGACACGCCTTTGCTCCAGAACCAGCCATATAATGTACGCATAACCATTTACAAAAGGTACAGCTCTCCGGACAAAACTCGATTCCGTTTTAGTGTCAAAATTAATCAAATTTGAATCCAATCCCATCCATGCCATATCTTTGTGCCGTCAAATTCGGAACAAATAGTAAATGTTAAATCAAATTAATGCTTCGCGATACATACATCCCGAAAGGCCAGCTTACAAGTAACGCGTCCCTAAAGGGGAATTCAATTATCGATCATAACGTTTATTCTTGTTTACAATCCGCGCATTGAACCGGCCATCCGATATAATCCTGTTACAATATATGAGTTTACGCTCTGCAATCCTGCTGCGACACATCAACGGTTTCACGGGCGAAGATTAATTTGCGAAGAATTGTCAATGCTTTTAATTTGCCAAACAGGTGATAGTCCGCCTGAAATGAATTTTGCACACGCAACAGATGCTCCCATCGCATCGACGGCGAGTTCGCGAATAAAGATTTTTATTTATCAATTAATGAAGTGTAGCTTTTTTCTGCAAACTTTCACACACCCGATGCCGTTAATTAATGAGATGCAATTAAGCCACCATCCGGCGACGGGATAAAGGAATCCACGCCAGTTGATTGGCAAAGAATCCGATGATAAACGGTATAAAATGTCACAAAATCATTAAATACTTCATTCGGCTAATTAATTTCGTCATTTATGATGAAATTTCAATTCATTACGAGCCCCCGGGGTAGCTGACGATATGTTAAACATTTCGAATCCTGTTGCTCCAACAGGGGTCTCCTGCTGGAAATCTGGAATTGTTGCGCCTAGAAAGTACTCAACTATTTTCACGCAGACAAGGGATTCTCATTGGATGAACGGTCAGATATTTTGTCGAACTGCAACAGTATTACTAAATAGGTAACCACCAGCCCGAACATCTGCAAACAAAGCAAACAATTATGCACCAGAAGGTAGTTCAGTGTTGGCAGGACAAAACTTACACTAAACAACGTTTTCCAATTATAATCATAAAATATGCATCGTAGTCTCGGCTGTTGGAGCAGAATTTGTTGGGAGAAGCATGCCAGCTTCCGCTTGATCGATACATCGTTTTCCTGCTGCAGAGCCTCGTGTAACAGATCCACAACGGCATTGCTAGTATTTCTCACACCCATTCCCGAGAAGAAAATGAATCCCACCATGAGGATGTAAAACATCCAGGCTGTCAGCAGAATGAATGTCAACCGAAATTCGTGTATACTTCCAACGTAATAGCTGTAGGAGCAGGCGTATATTACGAAAATGCTGAACATTAATACACCACTAATTAGACCGACGATCTGATTCGAGTAGATGCGATTGGCTCGTTCAACGATACGCGTCAAGGTAGCGAAATCTCCGGCAAGCTCTGCGACGACATCGATTGGCTCCATCCGGCGTCCCCAGCGTTGCTTTTGCTCGATCCACCACGATCCCGACTCAAAGTGTTTCTTTATGCTACGTTTTATCACTTCCAACCGATAGGTAACCAACCGTGCAGTGGCAACGAAATGAAAATTCACTATCAAAAACTGAACTCCGGTATATGCATAAGAAAACCCATTAATCATGTGATTCAGTAGAGAAAATTCAGAAATTGCAGCCATTCCCAGTGAGAATAACGTCCCAAACGCGATGAACCCGACCAACACGTACAGTAGCCGCACAAGCACCACATATTGTCGCCTATGGTTAAGGCCGAGGTTTTTCCTCTGCAAGGACCGATCCACTGCGAACAGCTGTGCTAGTATGGTGCAGGTAATGTTGCGCCGCAAGAAGTTATCGATGGCCAGCAGGGCCATAATGATAGCACCCAATGGGAACAGAAAACTAAGTCCCTTATCCATCACTGTTGAACCGGTAAATCGGGACAGGCGACTGTTGGAAATGTTGATGTACGCGCAAAAACAATTCCCCACAAAGTTCATCAACAACGCTACACACTCGATACGGCTAACTTTGATCTGCACGTACGGTGGTTCGCCTACAATCCTGAATGCAGTTTGTCCAAACACCTTCGAAAAGGCTAGTAAAGGACGGACCACATCGTAGATGTGGTGTGGATTTCTGTACAGCAAACACATGACTAATCATTGACCTTTGAAATCAGATTCCAATTAATACCGAGTGTCTAAATGCAGGACTGGAAGTGAATGATAGACAATCGTAAATCATTTCACGGCTCTCCCATCAACAAACTACTTCACATTCGTGTAATCTCATACAATATTCCGTCCAAACACTATCCGCATGTGAACGGCGTAATGAGCTGCAGCACGGCAATCGCGTGACATGCTCAACAAAGTGTACACTACATTCGACACCTTTCCTCAACACTTAAACGAATGCTGCTTTACCGTGCCTGTGGCACGGTTACGATGATCGCCAGAGCATCAGATGTCAGTTTGTGTCAAACGTGAAATGGTTGCCTTATCGCCTGATAGATCGTTCTCCCGAGATCGATGGTTTGCACCATTCGTCGAAACAATCACCAACCGATTCTAATGTCCCCTCGGGATTCTTCCATGGTGATAACACATTGAGCCGACTAGACCGGCTTTCCGTGTGTTGGTGGTGCTTTTCGGTCGGACTGACCTCTGCCTTTTGAGCGGGGATGCTGATTCCGCGTGGTGTACTGATAGCGTTCGAATCTACCGATTACCGAGCCGCTCGGCTGGATGGATTGGGAGCGTCTTTATTTGTGCATAACAAGTGAAAGTGATACGTTCGTCCATTCTACGGGAAGCGGATAGAATGCAAAGTAATATTCTTCGCCATGCGGTGCGATCCGGGTGCAGTCGAGTTTCATCGCCAAACCGAGCTACACTGGCTAGACACTTTGCCTCGGATAAAACACCAAGCCGAACAGCGCTTTATGAGTTCCATCAGCAACAGGGTGGGAAGCTAGTGGACTTTGCTGGGTACTGGTTGCCGGTGCAGTACAGCGATCAAAGCATCATCAAGTCGCATCTCTATACACGCGAACATGGCTCCATCTTTGACGTTTCACACATGTTGCAGACCTATCTGCGAGGTAAAGGATAGAACGTAACTGGAAAGCTCAAGGATGCTAATTGTGTAAATCTTCTTCAACAGGCAAAGATGTCATCGGTTGTTTGGAATCTATCTGCACTGCTGACATTAAGGGTTTGCGCAACGGAACTGGATCACTTACAGTTTTCACCAACACTTCCGGAGGCATTCTGGATGATCTGATCGTCAACCGAGTAGCAGACGACCTCCTGTACGTCGTATCGAACGCATCTAGAAAAGATGTTGACATGGCCAACATATCCGATGCCGTTGCTTCGTTCCAAGCTAAAGGCAAGGATGTTTCTGTGGAATTTCTTTCTTCCGACGATCAGTCACTGCTTGCCGTCCAGGGACCCAACGCTGTCACGACACTACAGAAGCTCTGTACAAAAGATCTTTCACGCTTGTACTTCATGAACACCACCACCGACACGATTGCCGGTGTCGAGGGCTGTCGGATAACACGCTGTGGCTACACCGGAGAAGATGGTGTCGAAATCTCGATTCCCTCAACCAAAGCCACACACATTGCGACCGCTTTACTCGACCCGAGCGTCGGAAAGCTAAAGCTAGCCGGGCTGGGTGCACGAGACTCGCTGCGTGTTGAGGCAGGCCTGTGCTTGTATGGCAACGATATAGACGAAAGTACGACACCCGTCGAAGCCAATTTACTCTGGTTGGTAGCGAAGGCTCGTCGCGCCGAGAACAACTTCCCGGGCTCGGACAAAATTGTCTCCCAAATAAAGAACGGCGTCACGCGTCGACGCGTAGGCTTTAAAATGGACTCGGGAGCCGCTCCAGCACGCCAGCATGTGGAAATCTACAACAACGAGCAGCAGAAAGTCGGCGAAATTACCAGCGGCTGTCCGAGTCCATGCTTGCAGCAAAACATCGCGATAGGCTACATCCGCGAAGAGTACAAAAAACCGGGCACGGAAATCACACTTAAAGTGCGCGATAAGCACTACCACAGTACCGTTTCGAAGATGCCCTTCGTGGCGACACACTACTACCAGGCGCCGAAATAAAAATGCTCACATGTACAACGATGTGGTGATAGTGGTGTAACACATGGACAAAAATATTGTGTTTTATTGCAAGTTACATACTGCCTACTGCCTGCTCGGTCTGCCTAAATATGGTCGTAGTTATTCACGAGATTGCAGTTTCATTACTAAAGGTGTGTTGCAAAATAAACACACCAACGCCGCTGCGATCAAACTGGATTAAAATTACGAGATACGAGATCATAGTGCCCACCATCTGAGAATGGTAATAATAAAGTATATTAATCATGCTTATCATGCCCTGTTAGTCAGTAACTTACAGAAAATGCAAACTGCCAGTTCATCTCTTTTGGTCCCACATGCAGCGTATCGCTACCGTCATGCATCCGATCCGCACTGATCTTGACCATCCTTTCGAACTCGACGTGGTACAGGTTTGTAAAGTGATGAAACGACTTGACCAGTTGTGACGTCTGATGAGCAAAACAAAAAGCTTTGTGACGATTAATTTCATTGGAAGATGAAGGAGAAATCATACCTCGCGCTTGTTTAGGGCGGAAAGCATAATCAGCAAAAAGTACGACATCGTATACATAATGCTCGACAGCGACATAATTACAATTAGGTTCTGCATCTCATAATTCGACGTCATGAACGAACGATACGTAGCAAACATTGCCAAAGTGGGAGTTGGAATGATCGACACAGTCATGCTTAGCAAGTGTACGGAATATGTTCGGTGTATAAGACGCATGTTCTCTCGCAATACAAGGTATGTATCTATCACGGTACAAAACAAGCCGGAATCAGTAAGACGTCGAAATTGGTTGACAGTCGCCAGTTCGCTCGCCATGAAAAATGTGGTTTTCAATGGCAGGAAGTGCACTTCAAAGAAACGACGTAGATGATAATATCTGAAGCTAGTCAAATACATCACTAGTATCATTTGACATAGCATCGAAAGCATTACTACTACGAAAATAATTGACTGCGCAACGGTGACTACCTTCAGAACAGTGTTCGTAAAGCTAGTGAAGACTGCAAAAATGAATCCCGCACCGAAGCTTGTAACACCGAAGAAAAACAGAGCCGTCCATCCTATGATCATCAACTTCTGTGTACGGTGATCGACGGGTGCATTAAGCATGATCATGCGTTTGTCAAACTTATCCAAACATTCCAAGATGGCCCATATCTTTTTCCCAACAATCGCATTGCTGATCGAGATCGCTATAGCAAACACACCAGTCAACCGAATCAACAGGCTAGTGGCTTGATGTAGATACGTGGCATCCTTTTCGCTGTACATCTGCTGAGCATAATATCCGCCAACTACAAGCACTACTAAGCATACTAATTGGGCCACAAAGCAGGCGAAACTTTTCCACGAAATGTACAACTGACCGGTGTTTCTATTTCGATCGACGAAAAGCTCGCCACATACTTTCAATGTGAGCAAATGCAGGTTTACTACGTCGAACACATCGGTACAGCTTCGTGCAAAGGCTAAACTTCTTCTCCATCCGTACATGACTGATGTTGTTTACAGTACTGGTCACTTTCAAACTAAAACGGTTAGGAGTTTCGGGACGAAATTCATCAATGTCCATTATGTAAACCAATGTCAATATTCCTCGTCGCTTTGTCGGACCCCGGCACTGCTGCTATCATGCAAGCTGATGCATAATTTATGAACCAAACACACCAAGTTTATGTAGCGTGAAATTTATTGTCTTAATTAAAATGAATCCCATCCATCGACATACTCACGCGCGTTTCGTGATCGATACGCCAGGCCACGGTGTACCTGCGTGATATAATGTCAAGATTTTCGTTCCCGATTAGGACATGCACACTTCATACCTTTATCAATTTATAAAACATACCCCGATAATTACACATTAATGTTCATACATTCCAGACATTTTGGACGTCACATTGGGCGGCACGATTGGCGCGGGACTAAGCGAGAACCCTTTGTGCTTGGACAATAAACAAAACGAGATAATTAAGCTGATAATTTGAAGCTATTTGCGAACGAAAAAAAAACTACTCTCCACCGTAGAATCGTGGAATTTCGGTGTCTGCAGTTAAAGCTGGCCTTGGCGCACCATTTGTCTTGCTGGTTTGGTTAATTAAAATGGCACACCTAACAAACCATATCACTGGCAAATCGAAAGTGTTGTAATAAGATGATTTACGAAGAATCTTATTCTTCGTGCAGGCGTTTGGCGGCACAAGGGGATCGGGGGTCTATCGAAAGGGTTAGATTAATTCCGAACGATTACAACCAAACAGTGCCGGATTCACAGCCAACTTCTGGTAATTGATTCCGAAGGTCGTAAATCGTTTTCGCACCGGGTGACAAAGTGCGTTGTGGAGCGGTTTTGAAATGTGGCTAGCAATCACGGTTGCCTTCCGTCAAGTGGTGGATTGAATCTCTCTTAATTGCTTTTGTTTGAAGTTGAATGAGACTGTGGGGAGATAGATTTTACCGACCGTGGGCCCCTTTGGTTGTCTGACACTCCGTCCGTAACAACGATCCGTCGTTACAATACACACCGCACGCACCTTCCTGGTGAATCCTAGACGGCATCCCAAACGGGCTCGTGATGAAAATAACCGTAATTTCTCACTCATTATCTGAAGGGCAAGCAAATTCAGCCACCAACGCCATCCTCTTCGGGGTTTACATTGCTGGGTCGCGTGTTCGCAACACATCCTACTTAAGAAGACTTCATTAATTTGCCTCCTCACCAGTCGCGCTGTAGCGCACCGGGCCTTCCCACCATGCACCATCCACCTGCTGGTGACAAATGACGGCAAATTATGGCAAAGACCCACCACATGACAAAACTTTCGCCAAACCTCTGTTCTTAAGGTGGGCACAATTCTGCCACCACTACAACCTGTCTGACGAAGCTCGGGCAGTCATTCGTGGTGGTTTGGGTTAGTTTACTGGTGGTTTTACAGCATTAAGTACATCCGACAGCTTCGCAAGACGATGGTTGTTTCACAGTTTTAACGTTTCCAGAAATACGATACTGCAACAACAGTATCGTCCTCATTTACATTCCCAATCACAACTGGAGCAGAACCTCTTTCTCCAATCAGGTGATTGAGATGAAAACCTTGCGCTACACATCAACAACCAACCTTCAGACGAACGATTCCAAATTCAGACCATCGCCATCAAAATGCTCACAAACCAACCCATACACAACGTTTGCAAAAATGCATCAAAAGAATCGCTCGGTTCTTTGGCGACAGATGAGCATCCAGATGACAACCAACTCGTTTGCAAATCGTTAGCGAGTTTGATATGAGGCAACAACAGGGCGACTTCATCCGGATGCCTCAATGCTGGTCTTATGCAATGAAGTGCGTCTTGCTCGAATTCTGTCACGACTCGGTACGACCGTGTCAATTCTGTACCGCACGGCTGAATTTGCGAATTCGTGCGGTAAACCGTCCAACCGCTTGCCATACCCCCGTCCTCCGATGGAATTCCAAATTCAAAAAGAAATGACGTATACAACCGACCTGGAGCGCACATTTTTAATGCACCTTCTCACGCAGCGCTGCTCTACTATCGTACCGGCTTCAATGCTTCACGAATGAAATCTAATAAACGATGCTCTAACATTTCCAGCGTGGCTAAACATTTATAATTCCATTACGCCATACCGGTTCGCCTTCTTCCTGAGATGGAAGTTAAAATACCTTCATTCGAATGCTCGAGGCGCCTTGCAAACGTCTTCAGCGTATGAGTTAACGTGTCTTAGAAAATTGTTTCGAACCACTGACGAACGATGATAAGAAGATTCCGGACGTTGTTTGTTTCGGTGTAACTCGCACTTCTAGCTGGATCTTTCTGGAATTTACTTTGCTTATTTTCAAAACCTCGTAACATCGAGGTCAAATGTTTGATTCGGAGTGAAGAGATATAGGAAAAAATAACATTTTTTTGGCAAAAGCTAACCACATTTAACCACATGTGGGGTATGAAATTTCATGTAGCCTTAAAAAAACTACTAAAGTTACTCCTTCCAGCAGAAGTTTCTACCTTGCTCGCTTCCTTATCAGACAGAGCACCCCGTGAGATCTGTGATTCTATTATTTACTTGTTACATCGATTGGTCGGAACAGTGTATTCGATTGCTTTCTACCACGCAATTATCGTGCGGCAAGCACCCGCACAGCATTCTATCGCCCCGGAAATGCCCACCCACCCATGCACCGTGAACCGACGCACGATGCACGTGCTTAGGGCAATCAGAATTAATGAAATCAATTTTTCATAAACCCCAATTACGCTCGCGATCCATATCTGATCGTTCACCCGGGTGGGCGCCCAACAGTCATCCGAGGCAAAACCGTGCGGCAAGCGTGAAAACTCTTCCGAAACCAGTCGAGCGTTAAACGCGAGCACGGTGATAAGGTTCGGTTTTTCTTTTTAAAACAAAATTGGCTCTTGGACGTTTCGGGCTCCGCGGAGGATGAAAAACTTACTAGTCATGCTGCGCTTGGCACGCTTTTTTGGCTTCAACAGTTACCTTTATCAAGAAACGAAGGATGGCTTCGTGGCTACACTTTCCCGGTCGGGCATTTGTTTGTACGCCGTGAACATACTTGCGTACGCGTACTTTGCCGTGGAAAATGTGCGCAACCCGAAAACCTACACCTACACCGGGTCGGAAATCGTGGACAGTGGAGGAAAAATCCTGCTCGAAGCAGGTTTCTGCGATATAATTCTAATTCTGTTGGGGCGGTTCTACCGGCGTCAATGGACTGCTGAACTGTTGAATAGCTTTCGATCGATTGATAAACAACTGGATGCCTTGGGCGCTCGGCAGACGCGTACGTTGCACCGCAGCGAGCTACTGTTCCACCTGCTGCTGCTGGTGTTGTGCACAATCGGTGCAATGGTTTACTCGGTGTATGCGGTTCTGCGGGAAAATCTTAACTACAACACACCGATGTTCATCGGTCACCTGATGGTTGGTGTCTCGATTGGAGTTATCCACGGCATTTGCAGCACTGAAGTTTACGAGCTACGCTTACGCTTAATCGACGTTAACGCACACATACGGTGAGTGTGAATGCACCACGAACGCAATGCAATCATAATTCGTCTATGACGTTTAAAAATCCACAGCAGTAACCTGTGCGATCCCAGTTTCTACGCTTTGCAACCGGCTTTCGGAAGACAAATCATCAAAATAAGCTCAAAACACGAGGTTCATTGGCGAAAAGAACTCATCGCTCGTATGGGATTGATCTATGACGAGTTACACAGCATTTCGACGAAAATTAGCAATCGCTACAAATTTGTGGTCCGTATCACCGCTAACCGATTCTGCAAAAATTCGCCCACAACGATTATTTCGATTTTTTTCCCAGGTTTCCGGTTACTGCATTTTGAACGTACTGTTTGGAATCATGGCGATATACACCTTCTATCGCGCTATCTTTGTAGCTGGTTACGAAAAGCGGTACTCCATCAGCATATTCTTGGTTTGGGACTTGATATACAAGCTTAGCCTGTTTCAATCGCTCAGCAACTGTCACTTGCTTCAGGCAGAGGTTTGTAAAGCAGCGTGTTAACGAATTCCCGAACCCGTAGCATCATTCGAACTCATTATCCCATCGATTCCAGGGGAAACAAACAGCAACGTACGTTAGTTACGCAATGTCTCAAGAAACAGATAAATTATGTATTAAAAAGGTAAAGTCTTACAGTGATGTTTACATCAAGTCCTCATGTGCTACTAAGATATATTCCTTTTCACACATAGCTGCATAGCTTTCTTTGTCAAATACAACATAATGCCATCAAAGCTACCACCTACACATTCGACATAAATTTAGGTGCATTTTTCGCGGTGAGTATTCACTTGCAAGCATCGTGCGATTGTTTCTCACCCTTTTCTTATTCATTCTCCTTAAACAGATTTTGGTGACCAATGTGACGTACCTGTTCATACTGCTACAGTTTGCTGGGTAACTGTACGGCTTTACAACTAATCCGTGTTTAAGAAACCAGACAAGTGAAATAGTTATTGCTCTCACCCACATACTCTCACACCCTGTCTGTCCGTCCCTCTCTTTTGCAACCCGTTCCCTTGAGTGATGATGAGTCGATAAATCCGCTCCGTTCTCGAAAGACATCCCTAAAGCTTCCATCATTCCAAGTTCCTAGCCGCACTTCCAATGGAGCCGCCCAGCCGCCGCTGGAAGTGTTCCATCAGTGTTTCCACCTGTTTATACTGAAATCGCCGCCTGGTGCTCAGAACCGAACGGCACCCGAATCGTCTAGTATCTGCCCTTGGCACGGCGCATGTCCGGCGAACACGCTTCCCTGTGAGCACGGTGCCGCGAATGCCGGCTTCGGTTCCAACGCTGTTCCGTTCGGTACACGTTCGAACGGAAACGGATGTTTAGAACCAGTTCCAGTCTCGTCGAAACCGTGCATCAGTAGCGGTCGGTGTTCGGTGTGTTGCACCCTTCAACGGTTGGCACTCCTACGCGACGTACCGAAACCCGTACTAAACTTTTTCGCGAACGGTGCGGATAGTGCGGTGTTATCGTTAAAGAATACTCACCCCTTGCTTTGCGGCCCACCAACACAAGCTTGATGTCGCCGATCAGATTTCACGCTTGAATTGCCCGTAACGGCCGACACCACTGCACAGAATATACGCAAAAAGGATTTTTCACGTACATTGATTATGTAAATAACGCCACCGAGTGTTTCGCGTTCTGCACGGTGAATGACAAATATGTCTCATCCCGTTGCCGCTGGATGATCTTAGGTGTTTGTGTGTCTGTGTGTCCGTGTGTTTGTGAAGTGCGTGCTGCAGGTGAAAATAAAAATTTAACCTAAGTGAACAAGTGCAAGGAAAGCACCACCGTGCTAGGCAGCAGTTCCTTGATTTAACCATAGCATCTGTTGGATTATCCCTCATTAACATGTCATCAAAACGGGGTACATACGGTGTGTGCTGTGAACGCGTCCCCCACGAATCCAGTGCGAGGCATTGAGAAGAAACATCGAAGGTGAGGTGGAAATGGGTGTCTGAATGTTCGTTCAAGTGGAATCATGAAATTGAGATGAAAAGTGCAAAAATGTCGTGAGCTTAACCCGTTTCCAGTGGTGATATTGGGCGTTCGAAAGGAGGCTGAGAAATAACTTCGGGGTTTTTGGGCCCACACACCGCACCAGAAGGAGCAGCGGTTCGTTGGGCGTTGGGCATTGAAACGGAAAGTTTTCATCACATTCCGTCGCCACATTACGATCTAGTGCCAGTGATAGAGAGCGAGAACGCATATTCCCACGGTCAACGGAGTGCCAGTGTGCGTACGCTGGGCCACATCAGGCGGCAATTTAAAGGATGCGGCACGTTTACTTCGACCAAAACGGTAGTTAAATTGTGCGAAAGTAGATCTGAGTTTACGGGGGGAAAAGAAGCAAAACTTCTTGCCTTCTGTGAACGCCCAACCATCCTGCGAGGGCCGAGCCACCCGAGGGTCACATTGGTGCCGTGTTTGTTAAGTATTTTAATGTGTGCTGACTTGCGGAACGTGGACGACCGTGGTTCAACATAAAACGCATCACACTGGACGAGGTAAGCCGGATGGTTGAGCAACAAGGAAACTTTAAGTAGGACGCCATGTGAAGATACGGCGTTTGTTTATAAGAAAGACCAGCAGACCCGACCAAAGCAAACGCCGAGAGTCCGTGCTAGTGGGAAGATATAAAATCGATAAACTTTACTTATTCGCTCGTTACGAGGATGCGGTTCTGGTGTTCGGTACGTACGGAACGTTCCACAAATGCAGGAAGACAATCATGCCTGGTGTAAAAAATGTTTCAAATCACTTATGAATTTATCTTTCCCTCGCCACAACACTAATGGCCACCTTTGCTTTTCGATGGTCCAATCACTTCCTTCTGCTGGTTCGGTTCAGGTACTTGCGAGCTAATACCCACAATTTCTGCACTCCACACACTAAATTACACAAATTATGCTTTTATTTGACCCAGGGCGTGGTTCGCAATCATCTTCCATTAGAAACGCACGATCATTTTGCTTCGCTACGCATCGTCACCAGAGCCGGCTCTGGTCGTCTAATTTTGAAAATGTGTTAAAACGCGCTGTACACTTCATCGCCCACAAGCTAACTTCAATCCCCCATTTCACAAGTCGAGGACATTTTTGGAAATTCCATCCCCCGGGGGAGATAAAGTCACCGAAAACAATTTCTTCACTCTTTAATTGACTCACAAAACAAACGCCTGACAGATGCTTGATGTAACCGACTAACCATGAAAACTCAATTATCCTTTTTCCATTCTGCGTCCGAGCAGCGTCCGAGCTGGAGCCGACATCTCGCGCCCCCCTCCCGGACGATCTCTTCTCACGCCTACGCTGGTCAAATTCCCGTTCGTTTATCCAACCATCCGGTCTCGTACGGTAATTTTCCACGATGGTGAATACGTAACATTTTCAGACAAAAAGAGCAAAAACAAAAAGACAGGCCCATGTACAACGTGTATCCCATGCACGCTCTCGCTGATGTCCCTTTGCTGCACGGAACGGCAACTTCCAAGAACTGTCCACAGCGAACCAAACGCCGCACTGAATTATAGTCGTTTGTTGTGCGAAGGTTGATTTGCCCGTTTTTTTTGTGCTTTTTCTCACTTTGGCTCGTTTGGCCGTGTCCACCCGGGACCAGTATCCCGGCGGGATCGGAAGAATTAAACCAAGCGGTTGGAGTGTACGTGGGTGGGTGGAAATCAACTTGAGGGCAGACTAAACTGCACTCATGCCCATCAGGATGCTTGTGCCCCGATCGATCCATCAGCTCTGTTTGTCCGTCCCTGGCTACTGCTCCAATCTTCCATTTCTTCCGCGGAGGTCTTGGTTTCTCGTGTGATAAATTTACTACACTCGCCGTTGCTGCTGGTGTTATTATTGTTGGTGATGGAAAACTTGTCCAACAAGGAGTTCTGCACTTCTTATCGAACTTCCTTCCCTTTATTGAGCAGTGAGCACGATTTTTCCCAAGCCATCAGTTAGAAAAACTAAATTCAAACGCAGAACACATCAAAACTCAATTACCCATGTGCTTCCGCCTGTCCGAACGTAAACCTTCCATCAGAGGGTTACATCACCACGGTACTTGTGGGTGTGCTGCATGCGTATGCGTGCGTGGGTATGTGTGTGACATGAAAAACTTGGTACCATACTTCACTCCGACTGCTTCACGAGTCGCAAATCGCTTACCACAAGGATGATCTTGCCTCGTACAAGTGGTCCGATAACAGTGGAAATGAGCCGGTAACCGGTAACTGGTTGAGTAAATAAAAATCCCTCCATGTCCTCGGGCTCGGAACAGGCTGGTTATGCCACTCTACGAACGAGGAAATAACCACTCTGGCGCTAGCGAACTCGCACACTGCACAATGGGAATGATTGATTGGGTTATGGATTGAATTTCTCTTCCCGGCCGCTTACATTACGGTCGGTATGGTCGGTTTGGGTGTGTCCTTTTCACCCAGGGACAGCGATGCATATCACCGCACGAAACATTCCAAACTCGACTGTCCGCCGAACCGGAAACTCACTTACAGCTGTCCACACGCCGTAAATGTGGTTCGAAACAATCGATCCGAATGCACCGCGATGCGGATGGAACGTAAAAAAAGCTCCACGTCTTCAATGCAGCTTGAAAATTTCTGCTGAACAATCGAACTTTCGCAAGCGGACGAGTGGGCGAGCAATGAGAAAAAAAAATGGCAGGAATAATTCAATCGTTGAATTCCAACACTTGTCATTGAACCGTCCGAGGCTGTGTCCGTTGAATGTCCTACGCTCCTTATCCCGCTGCTGATGAGTTCGTCAATTCGCCATGCTCAGCAGAACGATCATGGGCCTCACCGTGCAGTTATTCCAGCTACTCGGCAGTATTTGCCACTTCAGCAGACTCTTCGACTCTCCTCCAGGCGCTGCAAAGTGGCTCAAAGTGACAGGCACTACGTCAGTTAGCAGCACATTCACTGTCACTTTGCCGTCTCCAGACGAAACAAGCGACTTCCGTTGGCAAACCACCGCCACCGCCATCATCCACCATCTCGTCGTCCACTCGCAATCATCCATGTGCAAGAAGCGCTGCCATTCGCTTCCACCAGAATGTGAATGAAGAAAGCGATTCAACTCATCTCACAACCCCCGGTTAGGGTAGACGCACCAAGCAACGACATGAATAAAAAAAAATGCTGCTCCATCTCCTCATGGACGTGTGCGTGGGTTTCATGTCTTTTATCTGTATGTGGCACGATATGGACGACTACAGCAACCCTCATCATATATGGGCAGGGAGTGCCCGAAATCTTGGAACCATGCTCGCACAAAAGCGAGCTACTGACATCAGAGAGTTGCTAACCATTGCAAGGATAATTGAATAAAACGGTATTTTTATATAATTTACAGTTTTCCCTTGGGCCATTGCGTTTCGCTTGATGCTTTTCGGTTTGCTACTGATTATTTGCGCCAGACGACGGGGTTTTCGTCGAATGGTTAGCGAGCAAGAGCACTTTTTGCTACAACCGGGGTCTGCACCATCGGCAGTGACGATATCTTTGTCGTAGACGACCTACAGCAGCAACGTTCAGGCGAATGTTATGTAACACCCCATTTTCTGCTCACTAATTGCTGAAAATTATTTACTTTTCACAGATTGAACACAGATAAGCCAAATATTTAACGCTCACAAAACAGGATACTACAACCACAACCAATATACAATTAAAGTCCCTAAAGGAACACACTTAACTTCAGCAAATGTCCTCCACCTTTAAAGCCTCTTTCATTCAATCACTACAAAAAGATCGTTTTGCTACTGCACAACCACAAAAACGAATGCAGCTAAGAAACCATAAACTTCTCCGTCACTTCCTTGCAATTAACTCCACGATCAATTCCGAGTCCATTCAATCAACAAACCCATAAATTTCAAGCACATCGAATCCGATCTCATTGCCGAATGCCACAAACATTAGCCCACCTTCCATTTGCAACATTCGTCCGCTGTAAGTACTAAATTGCTACTACCTAAATTCCAGCCCCCTGCGAACAGACCCAAAACCTGAGCCGCGCGGTACGACAGAAGGCATGTGCTTGACTTACAAATAAATTAAGCTTATTTAGAGACCGACGTTGTCGATTCGGATGGTTGGCATCGGAGTGGCGTGTAGGTGCAGGATGAATGAAATACCGCCATAACCGTAATGCTGCATCCCTGCAAGTAAATAGAAAAGCCAAGTTAGTCTTGCGTTTAATGTCCAAACAGATTATCTGGAATGAATAGATATCAGCAAACTTTACATGACTGTTTACATCGCAACAATCAATTGCCAAACACGCAACATCCATACATTTCTTGCGTGTTATCTCACACTTCCATTGTTCCATTGACCGTTGTCATAAACTTCCGCTATCATACAGATGTTCCAACATTTCTCGATTATTAAAACCCCCGGGGAGGGACAAAAAACTCCAAAATGTATTACTTCTTTTTCGCCCGCCGGCACTTAAGGGCCAACGAAATCGATACCGATCTTCTGAAAATTTTCGTCCATTTAACCACAGCCAAACCGGCCAACGGGACCGGCACGGCCCAAACCAAAACCAAATCAACCACCCGAAGATTGAGCGATTGAGTGCTTTTATTTATATTTATTACAATCAATTGCCGAACTGGGAACAACTTTTTGCCACGGAAAAAGCTATTAAATTGATTTTTATTTTATTTGCGCTTCTCGTTTTGGGGCTAAACGGTTTCCATTTCTTGTGCTACGATTCCACACGCTCGCTCGGAATCTTCGCTAATGTTCCGCAACCGTTCCAAGAAAACAGAAATCAAATGGGAGTGAACAGAATGGTTCGCATAGCTTTATTTTACCACGGTCAACTTAGCGTTTAGTTATGTGCGTTCAAACCATTGGATGGTCGTTTCTTGGAGGATGCAAAAGATTCAACAACATGTTAGTCCGTTGGACATTGCTACCCTAATGATAACAAAACCAAACCTCCAAAACCAATAAGCAAAACCTGCCGTGAGCAACGTGGCGGCCTGCTGCTGGTCACCCAACGGAGCCGTTGCTGGTGGTGGATCCTTGGCGGACGATTGCGAGTGGCGAGAGTAGAATTGTTTATGACACTTTGACGGTATTTTGCCTCGTTCGAAATAACAGCACGGACGAAAAGAATGCGCCCGTCACACGGGGTGGGCGAAGAGTCACAAAAACTGATTGCTTCCGGTAAGAAAGCGAATTTCGGAATTATGCTGTGCCCGTTTTTCTGACAGAAATGACCACATTCTACGACGGAAATTTCGGTAAGGAATGTTTACCCACACTAACTGCATGTTTCTTTCTTCCCTTTCCCGGTAGTGCTGGACGCGGAAAAAACTGCGCTCAACAAACATTCGTACACCCGGATCGATTTCCAGTGCTTCGGAATAAGTGCAGTTTGTGTTTCGCTCCGGCAGAGAAAGCGTTTAAACCTTACGCAGCCAGGCAAACGCAGTTGTGATTAGGGCGCGGTGCACGAGTGGAATAATCAAGCAATATTTCTCCACTCCACTCGTTCAAACCCGTTCGATCGGAACTGAATCGCCTATAGCAGCCACAGTCTTGCCGAACTAACCGAAGACATAATTTAACAACAGTTCCGGACCGGGAAAGAAAAACCCGCCACACAAATCTACCACAGAACAACGCGAACAACCAGGCGAAGATAAATGATGGCAGCAGAAAGCCGGAACTCCAAGCAAACAGCATTCAAAACAACGAACGTCGGACGTCATGAACGTATAAGCGAAGACTGTCGCGGTCTTGGCGCGTAGGCTCTGTAGTGCTCTGTCGCTCTATTTCTTTATGTAGCTTCCTTTTCTGCAACAAAAACGCAAACACAAAAGATTACTTTTCTTTCTGAGCATCCAAACACTTGCGAAGGTCTATAAACACTTCTTCGCACGCTACCAACCACCGAACGGAGCTTCAACATTCATCAAAACCGTCCACGAAAAACAAGTCTCGGTTTGAGTCTTGTTATCACACTGCTGTGACAGGAAAAAACCTTTAGGCCTGGTCGGGCGGACAGCACTGTACTGAGTTAGTTTTCCTTTTTTGAGAAAACTTCTCGCTTCTCAGCCTCGGCGCATCTCACACAAACGGGTGGCTGGCGGTCATTCGCATCCTCGAGACGCAAGGCATCGGAAGCCAACCCGCAAAGTGTCATCAAGAAAAGGCGTCGGGAAAACATAATCCCAACCATTCGATTTCCCGCCGAATTTTAAAGGCGCACACTCAGGAATACGGATGTCCTTTCCTGCTGCTGTCAATCAATCGATCTGTCTCGATCTATCGCAATTCATGGCAGCATGGCCTAGGGGTATGGTAACAATCGTCAAATCTTCCAATCAGAAATCAAAAGTGTTAAAAGTACGGCAAGGAAACCGATCAATACATACCCGTTCGTGCGAGTTTTAGTGAGTGTTACAGCATTCCATCTTTCGCGGCCACGCGTCCAAAACCCCCCACAAAACATCCGCACGTACACAGACGAAAGTGAACGAGCAAAAGAAAAAAGAAGTTCCCGCACAAAAAGTGTCTGGTTCGGGATGGAAAATGGTGGGAAATTTGTTGTCAGGTGAAAAGTGCTTAAATTTCCCATCCACTACATTCCATTTCTTACACGTGCACTCGGTTCGTGCAAAGATTTTCTAAAACGAAAATAAGCGCTCTGGTACCGATGCGCCACTCGGCAAACACGTTGCGTGAGTGTGTGTGTGTATTTATTCCAGTGTTTTTACTTTTGTGTATCTGTGTGTGTACTTCTATGCTATACTAGCTAGTATGATGTGCAGTCAGCTTTAGTGTACAACCTATAGCCCAGTGCCCCAGGCAGAGCCGGGGAAAAAGTTAAACCATACTTAAAGTTCAGTGGCGTATTCAACAGCGAGTGTACCGCACAGCGTTTCATGTGTATGCGTGGATGTGAAAAGTAATGCAAAGAAAAACGGCGTCAACAACAACTCATTCAGCCACCATCGTCCTTCGCAGGCGTCTGCTGGAGCATTGCGCCACAGCCTAACGAAGTTGGTGTTGGTTGATTGTACCGACGGCAACAGTATCGTCGTCGACGTGGTGTAACTGGAAACACTCCGCCGGTAACGATCGTCCGGAAGCCCCCTCCATCAGTCAATGGCGTCTCTGGGTGGTGGGAAAATAATGGGGAAAAACATGGCATCAATTTCCACGACGATTTTACTGCTAATATGGAGTACAGGTAAGCCCCCATGGTACAACATGACGGATGCGCTTAGCACCATATCAGCGTTGCATTTCATGAGTTAATTGGTCCAGCGATACAGTGTTCCCATGTTTTTTCCCATCTCTAGAATCATTTATAAAATAGTGTAAAATACGTTCGAACATCGAGAATGAGAAATGAATCCTATCGGGCGAAAGCAAAAACCATTACGCTCGTCTCTAATTGGTTATTGATTGATGATTGGTTATCACGCATGGGTTAACAATAGTGCATCAAATGGATGTTGTTTGTTCAACAGATCTAGCGATGATTTCGGCTTACCATGGGATCTAATGATCGCACCATATCGTTACCATTAATGAGTCAATATGTTTGCGTACGAGTTTCACCATTCGTAACAAGTGTTTTGAACCACCATGTAGACTCTATTTAATTAGGGGAATGATAGCAACATTGAATTTTGCATAAAATATTATATCCGACAGATATAAACAGATATAAAAACCCCATTTCGAGACAGCCATTCGATTTCCCACAAACGCACACATTTACAAATGCGCGCGATTTCAGGTGAAATTCACCGCACGGCACGCAAACCTGTCGACTTTTCGACGACCTACCCGCGCCCGGTACGAAATTGCTTGACATTTTATGAATAGCTCTTTGTGTTATGATTAATGACTCTCCTTAGACCCCTAACGACGTGACCAAATTCTTTTCTAACCGTAGCTTACAATTTCTTACCGGCGAATTTTGTGAATTCGTACACTTTGCCTTTCCCGTGGTGAAACAATATTGAAACGCTTGCAGAATGTACTGTGCGAAGCCTGTCAGTCTGGATGCAGGATGTGATTGATGGGGCAAAACAGAATCAAAAATTTAGCAACAACCGTAGCAACGGCACCAGCCTATAATATGCTGTCGGTGGAATCGTATTCCGAACAACCACAACTGTTTGCGTTTGAACCCCACGTACCATTACACATAAAGGTGAAAGTACGCTTCATTCATAGCGTGCATTAAAGGATTTTTACATTTGCTCGATAAGAGCTACGGGCATAGCGCAGTTCTGCTTTATGCTGAGAGAAAAAACATCTTTAGTGAGCAGTATACACAATTTTAGATTCATCTTCAGCTTCAACGGTAGTTCTTCTGAATTATCAAGCATTTCCTGCAAAAAAATCACCACGAAGTTGACTCTAGCACAGCATTTTTTTCATATGATACCAAAAAACCTTATCTACACTATCAATGTAGCTCTAATCACAACTTACGATCAGGAACATCTCGCCCTATTACCTATTTACTACCTCGTACCTTCGCAATCTTCTCAAACACTCTGAAAATGTCGCCTACAATATATTTCTCTTAACAACTCTATTCCTTTCTCTCCAGAATTTACCATTGGCAGCATAAGAGTCGACGAAAACCGGGATAACAGTGAAGGTATATATGAACTTCGAGTAGCTTCTTTTAGTGGTTTGCAACTCTTGGCTTCTCACTTCCGTTTCGTACTGTACTTCTTTTAGTGGTTAGTTGTAGTTTTTCTTTTTCTTTTATTGTATGCTGTATGATAGCTCATATTGGGCAACACAATTCTACCATAAAGTTGTGCGATTTTCAGCAAAGCTGACGTTTTTATACACATCATAACACAGTTTCAGCAATCCTTTGCAATTCACATTTGCATTGTATTTAATGCTAGAATTGCAGTGTTATTGCTGATGCCGTATCTAATGCCGAAAACTGCATCGGTCGACTACACACCCCAAACAGCACAAACTGCTGATAACTGGGTTTCCTTTCTTGAAAACTTGAAAACCGGATATTCTAGGAATACACCATTGTGGCACCATGAAAAATGCAATATCCTCATGGCTAATCATAAACATGAAACATTATCAACGTCTCATATTTCAACGGCTTCGCCCCAAACCCCCCTAAAAACGCTTTTCTAACGGCGTTGAATGGCGGAAAATGAACCCAAAGTGTTCCGGCCAGCACAGAAAGCGAAGGGAAAATATGACTTATGGAAGGAACACAAAAGTGGCACCGAAAACTGTTGGGTTCCAAACCGCCACAGCAGGCAAATAACGCTAACCTTTTAACGGAGCTGATTATGATAATTAATTCATGTATTCTTGGAGTGTGACTTTCCAACCGTTTCGAGTCTTGTTTCTTGTTCTTTTTTTTTTGTTTCGTTTGTCCTCTTTTCCACTCTTTCACTCTGTTGTTGCTAGCTTTCGTACGTATGCCACACCGCCAATATGCGCATTCTCCCATTTGGCAAATAAAAATTATTTCCCTAATTGTTTCAGTATGGTTGGGCTCAGCTGTCCTTTCTTAGCATCGCAATCGCTCTATGCATAAACTCCTACCATTGTTTTCTGGGAAACGCCAACAGTAGCGCGAACGCCATTTTCCCGATGCGCCTTTTTAAACATGGAAATTATTTTTCTCACCATTCACTTTGGATACACGTTTTATTGCTTTTTCATTCATAAAACCGGTTTCCAGGTTCAGTCAAATTTTGTTTTCGCCTTTTCGACATTGCAAACGATGTAAGATGCGGACTTTCGTGTCTTTTTTTAGTTTATAGACGATTATAAAGCTGATAGTATCTGCTCATAAACTGTACTACGATCTTTAAACAATAAAACATATGCATGAGTTGCCTCGCATGAGCTTGTCGTTTGCCTTATCCCGGGCACGCTCGGTTATACCTTAAATTAAATCAATATTGATTACATAATGTCTTTGAACAAACTGTTTGAACAACTCTCCTTTCAGCATTTTCGGATGTTAAAATCCATCCTAAAACACCTCACAACAAACTCAAATTTCCTCTAACTTGATTAGTTTAAATGAAGCAACAGCACGTATGACATTTCCGTGCATACCATTCAAGTACTGCAATGGTCGTACATGAGAAATAATCTCTCCCTCACAGTCACCGTCCCGAAGAACAAGTTTCTTTTCATCTTGCATCACGATGCAAGCGACAGTGGAAGGTTTTCCACTGTCGCTTGCATCGTTCAATGAAGGATGCATTTAACCAAAACCACATCAACAGTGATTGCATTATCGCGCAAGCTGATATTAAAACTCCACACAACCTTCCTGCAGGCTTGATGACACCAATGTTGTTGGCACCAACACCTTTGCTGCTTACTTTAATGTGCTTTCTCTTTCTCTCACCATACTTCCCTCCATTCCTAACCCCTTGCGGCAGATAACCGATCTTATGCGCGTCTCGTTACGACATGGACTCACGCTAGGAATATTGTGATAGCGTCCCTTTCGCCACATTTCAGCGGCGAAACACTTTTATCGACCTAGGTATACACACAAGATACGGCTAGGTGAGAAAACTAACCAACGTCCCTGTCCGCTGTATTCGTTTCGCTTTACTTTGAGATTGGATTTCCTGAAGCAGAAATAGGGCAACCGCGGGTTACCGTCCGCAAACTTTAATCATGTTGCCGCTTCCACGTACTTTCCACTGACATGAATAAGTTCTGACGATGGTTCCGTTTTAACACCTGTTCCTGCACTTCCCCCTTCCATGTCGTCCTAATCCTTTTTGGGGATTTTTCCACCTGCAGCACGAACCGCCACGCCATTTAAATGAACGGAAGCTACACTAAACTACCAGCAGCGCGATTCTCGACGTCCCATCGTCACTGCAGTCTGTCTTACGATTTTCCACAATATTTTCGTCTTTCCAAGATGCAGCAGCCAGTGCATGCAACGATGTCCTTGTGTACTTTCACCTCTTTTCGGTTCTTAAGACCCACTTTAGCACAATGCATTCTGCTAAAGTAAATTTTACGGTTTCCCGGTTTTAGCGAAAAACATAATTATCGCATTCGCACAAACATACTCAGACACACACACGCACACCCTCGCACAGCATGTAACACGACCATGTGAATGTTCCGTGCCTGACTGGCGTAGAAAATTGTGTTCATAAACTTTCCTGTCGGTAGAATTCATTCTTTCCCGACCCTTTTTCGTGTGCGCCCGTACAGTGGAAACATTGCTTTGCTGTTCAAGACTGTGCTTAATTCTTTACTATATGATCATCGGAACAAGGAGAAGCAGAAAAAAACAAACTCCTGTCTCTTCGCAAAGAGCCGCCTTCACTCCAACTAAAGAGTTCTGGTTTCGCTTGAAGCATTCCACGCAAACTGTAAGAAAGTAGCGAAAAAGAATCCCGGTGACAAAAGTTTTCATCCCACCTCCTGCTTCTGTTCATTGCGAACTCTCTCCACACACACATTTCACTTCAAACTCCCGGGTAAATTGAGCTTCGCACATCCCTTTCCTGATCCTTTCGAAATTCATTTCTGTCCTTCCTTCCGGCGACATTCACCATGAGGACTTTCTTCCGGTCCGTTCGTACCGGCATGGGAGAATGAAGGTGAGACTACAGTAACGGTACGCGAATACCTTTGGCACGAGCATTGTACAGCATTCAGCTTGTTGGGACTCGCAATTTAATATATTTAAATTCAGTTCCCATGCTCCAGCCACATTCACCGTGTGGCCAGAGAATTCGCGATGAACGGGGAGCGAGGAAAATGATGACAAACCTGCAGGCAAAACTTTTTCGCTTGTTTAATTTAGTCGTTAATTAGATTATGCATGTCAATTGTGCAATTCAGAAAGACGGGTCTTCGTCCTGCTTATAGGAATGACTCAAGTAGACGACTCTATATGTCTCTAAAACATGCCTCACAAATTGCTTTAGTCTATGCATCTCACGCTCCCTGTCTCTCCCGCTCGCCATGACCATTTCTTTTCGATCCTTCCGGTTCGGCTGAATGAGCCACAAATTTAGCCATCGTTGCGAAATGAGACAAAATTAAGAGAACAAATTTCATTTCGTAATTCGCGGCCGCGGGCAGACGGGTGGGACGGGACCGGGTACCGTGCTCCACGCTGAATGAATATCCCGGTAATGGGAATAAATGAATTTGCAAACCAAACTCAACACCATGACTCTTCTACAATTTGTGACAGTGGAAGGAAATTAGTACCGAAGACAAACACACACAATCAATTTATCTGTTCCGAAATATTTCGTTATTATGATTACTCCACCGACTGCCGACTGCCGACCGACAATGCGAAACGAACAAACTTCTCGTTAGCATACTTTTGAGTTCCATTGCCTTTGCTCGGACGACATAAATTGAGTCGCCTGCGCTTACCTTTACTCCTGAACGCAGAACGTCAGAATCCATCCAGTGGGCTTGACATGACCGTAATTAAATTCATACCCATATTACTTTATACTACTACTTCAGACTTATTTTTATTAAGCATTATAAATGTAATCTTAATATGAAATACCAAAATGTAGATATGATACAACTGGTTGATTGTATAAGAAGAAACTGCTAGTGGTTATTATCTCAAAATTTCAATAACTTAATTGTATTATTTCAAAATGGCTCAATCTTCTTAGTTTCGCTATTCATTTCCCTTTTATCAGCCCTAAACAATATCTCCCGAAAAACTGTGAACCCAAACACTTGGAAGCTTGCGAACTTATTGAATTTTCAGGACAATATACAAACATTATATAAATCATAGTAATCTCGAACCAATCCAACCTTTCATGTCTCCTCGCTTGCCTTTCTCTTTTTATATATAAAGCCTTGAATTAACCAAATTGTTGGTCGTAGCGCCAGCAATTTTTGCTATTTTCCATTACGAACGACGCTCTTAACTATCTTGCCTACAGTCGAAAATCGAAATTCTGCCTTACGCAGCCCCATCAACTCTTGTACAAGATGTGCACCAAACAATTGTGATACGACATTGTATGCTGACACAATTGCTTCCACACTCACACGACAACAATGCTGACCTTTTACGGGATGCTGTCCCAAAATCCCCAAGCGCCGAGGCGAAAGGATACAAGCATGGGATAATTTATCGCTATTTTATGGAAAATTTACGCACAACACTTCACGTTTCATCCTTCCGCTAGCTTATCACGTGCCTCGCGCAACAGCATCCCCGTTGTCTGATGGCAGCAAACCCAGCCAAGCCAGGCCCGACCATGCTGGGAGCGCTTCTTGGCGCTGTAGGCACCCCGAACACGCATGTCCTTGGCGAACGTACAGCGAAACACCAAAATTCAACGACCATGTTAACTTCGCGAAACAGCCTGTTTCAGATGCTTAGATTTATGATGATTACCAATGCAGAAGGCTAACGACATCGGCCATCCAAATGCTGTGAGACATTCTTGTTTTGCTACCTCCACTCATGCATTCGGCAACAGGATGCTGGACAACCTACTACTGATTGCAAATGATTACTGCTGTGATATTTGATTACACTGTTTTATGATGATCCCACACTGATGGGATAGCCAATAAAAATAATCGCGAAACCAGCTGAACACAACCGCGCACATAACAAACTGGTGGTTTGTTTTCATTTATTAGAAAATTGACTCAATTCTTGTGGACGAGCAGATCCCCCAATTTCATATCGGTGCTCAACAATACGCTCGAATTGTTATGCCTTTTAAGGATTAGTTGGTTTTTAACAAAATGCTCAGAAATTTCAACCTCATCAGTTACAGAATAATATTATAGAGGGATGGTGCATCCCAGAATTTGGCTAATACTACGTATAGTTAGTTCTACGTATGGATTACACGACCCAGTAAATATTTTAACAACGAGTGGGCGTATTGCTGACTTTGAAAACGCACTACTTGAACGGATCCAAAAATAGGTTACTTGCTAAATATGATCGCTCAAGCCCACGCCAGCTAGCCTGCCTATCCATCACTTCAAATCTGTGAACTTCATCAATAGCTCGGAGCCAATTAGCTTTTCCTTGAAATATGGCTGTACTCTGTAGAAATTATCACTTAATACACTTTTGAAATTGCTATCCCTCGCAAAACTTAATCCTCTCATGAATCTTTCCCATCCATCAGCAAGTCTTGTATAATGGCTTTTCGTGTTAAAGATTTTAATGATAATTCTCATTTCTCTAATTGCAATTTTTCAATAACTACCAAATTGGTAATACTTGTGCAATAAAAAAACGATTATTTATTTCATCGTTACACACTTCATTATTATTTTACCACAACAAGTGTGTCGCTGGTGAGCAAAATCACAATTCATTTCATTTGTATCACTTGTCACTGGCCGTTACCATCATGAAATGATACATTTTACCCACCCTTGCATTGCATGTCGAGCATGAAGATCAACATTGCCCATACGAATCTTCATTATCAGCATGACGCTTGTGATTATTTTGCAACCAACAAAACCACTTATCGGACAGGTCTGTATCTACGCGGACTGCAAAACTCATATGTATCTCTCACCGAGCCTGCAACCCCGAGTTTTGCAATTCAATCACATCCACAGCACAGCACACCGGATCTCACTTTAACACTGATGGCAGTCACAGCCAGTGCTATACATTTATTTACATTATGCACAGTCGATACCGACCGATTGCATGGCCTCCCCCGATTCGTGACCCGCCGACATATTGAATTTCGAGACAACTCGATTGCAAAATCAATTTCCAGTACACTCGGTGAGTTTCTCTAGGCCATGCGCAACCCTATCGGAATCGATAACGAAACCGATTCTCATAAGGGATTGCACGCTGCACGATAGATGCTTCCGTATGGATGCTGTCTGTAGGTGGGGGAAATTCGTAATGCAAATATATTGCCCGGGCATTCGCTAGCACTGGCCCCAGAGTTAGATGAGGTAGCGTTACGAACGGTAAGAAGTGAAGATTTTTTATTCCTCAAACTATACGCTTTTAGCTGGCAACTCTTTAAACCTCGATAACATAGCTATAGTTCAAAATGCTTCAAATACTTTCCCTCCAACGCACCCGGAAAACAATAAGTGCCAGTCAGCTAGCACTGACCCCGCAGATAAATCTAACATCATTTTCGCTTTCTTTTCCCCGCTTGCGTCGAAACTTTGACGTTAAAACTGTCCAAAGTTTCTACGCCTCGCTGTCCAAGCATCAGGTGGCGCTGAATGGCATGCCCAATTAATCACGATGGCCAAACACTTTCAATGAAATGCTTGCCAACCGGAAATCCACACAGGCCGTATATTATGCGAAACTTTTGAAAAGCTCGCCCATTGCGTAGTGGCCCACTCAACAGAAGTTGGTGCGGGTGTGATTGAAATGGAATTACTTCTGCCTTAGATCACAAGGAAAATTAACAAATTATCATATGGTACGGTGGAACGATGTACATTGAGTCATTAATTTTAGGAAGAAATATACAAAAAAAACACTAATTAATCATCATAATTTCAAATTGATTTATTTCCTTTCAAAATTCAATGAGCTATTTGTCAGTTTTAACTCACTCCTAAAAAACTGTGACATACATTTTGCAGCAGCATTCATCTACACATATTGCACTAGGCTACGAAAGGTAACACTTTGCTAACGTTCCAGTATCTATTAGGGTTTTTTTATTGGTTAACATTTGCCAAGAAAATAAACCTCATATCATCATCCGTCTTTTCAGACCCAATGCATGTCGATCCCAAAATCCGTATTTGCGCGATAAAATCGTAAAATGAATGGTACACTTTTTGTGAAGAGGATATGACGCTTAGGCAATAATTCCGAATATTATCCCATACTTCGTCAATCGTATTCAAAATTGTCGGATCATACTCGCCTTTGATCGGCCCTTTGATCTTTCTTTTGAGCTTTTCTTCACTAGGAAAATCATTGGAATAAGCTCAACTCGGGTCCTTAGTGAACAACATAATGCCACCATTCAGTAGCCAGCCCCATCTTTATCTGTACGAGAGCACCTGATTTGAAGCTCCCATCAAACCTGCCAATATGTAAATCAAGTAATCGTTTCCTAAAATTCTTCCCCGATAGCCAATCATTTCAATCAAAAGAACGTTCTTTTAACGCCAAACAACGACACATTGATGTAACTAGCAACCGCAACCGCAACATTTCCCCATAAAAACGTTAGTCCCCTTTCTAACCAGTTCACCTTTTAAAGCGCTCGAATCGGATTGTGTATCGCAACATGAAAAAAATACTATGAATTCGAATTTGACACAACCTTTCGGACTCCCTTGGGCTATCAGGAACACAAGGATCGAGGGCAAGCTTTCGGCCGGTTACAATCCATGGGAAGGAAACATATTCCATCCCTCCAACAAGGATGATAGTACCAGCCATTCGACGAATTTCGGTACAAATCTTTCCAATATGCGTGAAATATGCTTCCGAAGCCTTTCGTTTCTACACCTTCTGGCCTACAGCCATCATCCCCACCTGCTGGCTCACATTCTTCCCGTCGTCGAGTTCTCGGCTTATCGAATTTCCATCCCATCACGGTTTCAGCAGGATACGGCACAAAGTTCACCATTGAAGGAGAGAAAGAAAAAATACCATCGATCCCACAATCCCCCGAGAGCTCACGACTCTGTTGCCGAATGTTGGTTGAATATTTTGGTCGGATGAAAGCGTTATATGAATATTGAATGAATTTTGCGATTCCAGTTGGATTGCCCTGCTCTCCGTACCAGGGCCGAGCAGGACCGTCTGCTTTCAACTTTTGCTACCCCCAAACAACACTGCCGCACACGGCGCACAAGGCCGCCGGGACGAGGTGCTGATTTTGCAAAGAGAAATCGCTACGATCGTCGCACACAGTGCCCAAAAAAAAACCCGCACCACTTGGCAGCGGTTGGGCCAAATGCAAGGAAGAAGCACGACGAAAGGATACGAGCAATATGACCCTGCGGGAGAGCGTCGTTTGCTTCAGTTGGCAAAGCTGTTGAAAAGGAAAATGACGATCGAAAACTTCCGAACCATTCATGCCGTGTTTGAACCGTTTGGCTGCGTATGTGTGAGAGAGAGTTTTGTGATGGTACGACCAGTGGAATGGGCGAGTTGAAGTAAGCCTGACTCAATTCTCAAGTCACCAAGCCGACAACTTTTCCATACGTCCACAGCAAACATTTTTCGTTACACACGTCCTCGGGTAACATTGATCATTCAGTGGAACATGTACAAAAAGCAAAGGAGTTATAGCATTCTTTGCTTCATGCTTATGTCTTTCCGTTATCTTACCATGATGGAAAAATATGGATAAGCTCGTGAGAGACCTAGTTTGGAAGTTGGAACAAGCATCATCCGTATAATTTTTATCTGCTGCGTACTGCAGACGGAAAGATGGCTTTGTCTCCACGTTCACTTTAAACCCACTCCACCTCGTCATCGTCATGGAAGCGATCAACACTGGCAAACTGTTTTATGGTCGCCTTATCTGCGCATCTATGTCATTGCGTTTGTTGGGTCGTGTAAAGAAAAGTTTGCTTTGAAAAGCTTTTGTCTGCCGTCAATCAACGGTTCGGCTCAGACTTCGCAAAACCTTCGCAAAAACGAACCTTACATTTGATACAACAAATCCCCAGATTCCGTAACAGCACCTGACGCGCACATATCGCGTTGGGGCTTTGTGTGATTTTTTCCCACTTGCTCCGATTCCGAGATCGTTTGATGTTTTGACGACCAAAAATGGAGAAAACATTTTAACAGCACACACCACATTCCACCGATCCGGTGTTGTGCAAATGTTTGAATATGCGCACCGGGTGCGTGTTCAGGGTTTTTGGGGGGCATTGCGCGTTTGTATCACATTTTGTTATTCTGCCAGTCTGTTGATTTGCTGTCACCGTTCGTTTGTTACATTTTGCAGATATGACAACCGGCATCAGTAAAGGCAAACATTGGGGCACCTGCTGTCATCGATACACGTGTTTACTTTTTATCATGACTCCTTGTTACGGATAGTCCAGCGGAGGTGGTTGATATCTTTTCGCGCTATTGATCATTGCGCTCTGCCCTGGGTTTAAAACTTGTTTCACAACGCGCTGTAGCGTTTCTTTTTCCGAAAAAAATGGTTCATCTGTGCAGATTTACCCTTTCACAGTTTACAGTTCGGAATGCAAATATTTCATTTTGTGTGTGTTTTTTTTTTTTACATTTGTAATGTAGTTTTAAATTCGATTTTTCCTTATTCCACTAGGCAAGTTCTATTCCCAAAAACTTGCCCAACGAATAGTTCCGATCGTGCCAGTCACATACCAACTGCACTAGATGGCAGAAGTTGTGTATTTATTCAAAACTCTACCCTGCAATAAACTCGATTATTTACACTCGATGGACATTGACCGTTACTGCTGCAACGGCAACGGCAATGTCAGAACTCGCTCTGCTTTCATCAAAACTCACACGCTATGCTAACATTCCTGTGATAGATTCAATTACCAAGCGCTCCCAAAAGATTCTAAGCTCAGCTGAGTTTATAGCTAGAGCTCTGCACTGGCTTGCCGAAACGCCCAGTCGGTGATGTAAATAAAAAAGTAGCATTAAATTAAATCAACTACACTCGTTAGCAAATCAAAACAGTCCCTAACGAACGGTCATGCCGTACGGCGCCATCATCTAGAAGGACGCATTTTGGGCAGGAAGTGAAATGGAGTTCGATCCGATTCACCTGCTTGTGCCGTTTTGCTGTGTTGATCCAAAGGGTACGACAAGTAAAATAATCCAACCGTTACGATTTTTCATTTCATTGGGCATGTGGCGTGAAGAGCAACATGTCGTTTATTCATACGAAATCATGTCACCTATATTTCAGATGTCTAACATGGTGTTTTGCTAGGTTGTGTGGACTTAAATCATTTGACTGCGTTTTTCGTGAGGTTAATTATAATCGAATCGAATATTATGCAATAACCTCAGTTATTGTTCGGTTATTTGGGTTTGAGTTTTTATGATAAAAATATGGCGTTTCATTCCTAATTATGTTTTTAAAACAACCGTTTGTCAATGCTCTGAATAAATCATGGCTAATTCAACGACCCATCCAATGCAACAGTCGTTACCATTTATCATGCCGAATGCCTTTTCATCTACCGAGTAATCCGTTTGGTAATAAGGTTAGAAAGCTAAATAAGAGTAACCCGCATTTCGAGAAGTTTACTTTTAACGTCCATCAAATATTCATCCCAACCTGCCAGCAGTGTCGTATGGTTTCATTCAACCGTGCGTTAGTGCGCCGAATGTTTTGGGACAAGTGGAACGTGTCGTTATTCAGAAACGGAAAGCCTTTACCGAAATCCCTTGTCAAAGGCATCAAAATTGGTTACGTATTTTGTAAATTTTTGACAAAAACTTTCCTGCCTGTTCCCGAAAATCCTTTCTTGAAACAATGTTCGGTGCTGCAATCCGTTCTTGCCAAGTCCTAATTTAACATTCTGCAACCTTTCCCTCTCTCTGTCTCAGGGCGTAGCGGTGCGTTTACGCACACAAACAATGAACTTCCATCACAGACACGTCCTAATGCCGCCCGGAGCAAATGTTCCAGATTGGCCTTTTCCCGACATAGGATAGCTAGCAGCTAGTTGGGTCCCGTTTCTGGTCCTTTTATTAATTAAAAACTTTCTTCCGGGTCACTGGGAACACCGGGATTGGGGCCGCACGTAACAGATACAGAAGCGACCACTTAATTTGAATGCCAATAAAATTGCTGCCGCTATTTGCTTCCAGCGCCCATCTCGCCAGCCGGGTACAAGCGGGTAATTCGCTAATTCGTCGCAAAAGTAAAGTTCGCGTTCCGGTCCGCCAGCTACGCCACCATTTTCTAGCGTACGAAAAAACTGGCGTGACTAAAGTACGAGTTCTAACCGGGCGAGCATCACGCATAAATCGTATCGTACTAATTATGAAATTAGCGCCGTTATAAATCTGTTATCTACCGGATTTCTTCGCCTCTAGGAAGCGTAAAGATCCTTCGGTAGGAAAAATCTTGCAGTAGGAAATGCTAACCTCCCATATCTGCATCTAGATTTCTGTACAAGCACGAGGGCGGCAGAGTGGAATGTTTTATGGGGCCTATTTCTCGGTCATTCTCAGCTTCAGACTCTAGTTTCAGCTGGTGTTGCGTACAGATTATCCCTCACGGACCCTCCTAGTGATCGCTACGTGGGAGCTAAAGTCAAGAATAAAAGCAGACAATAAACTTTATTTCCTTTCCGTGTTCAAGGCTGAAGCATCCCCCAAAGCTAAGGTACACTGCGGCATCGTAGGAATTATAGCACCGGTTGGAAAATGTTGCAGCTTCCAAATGAATATCAGTGAGTAATGATCCATAAACTGCTTCATTGCTACCGCAGGTGTCCTTTCCCGAGCTCATCGAACAACAATCTCCAAAACATAAACACATAGTATAAAATTCAATGTATGCGCACCGCCAACGGTGATAACTATTAAATTAAAACACAAGTCGAGATGGTCCGCCAAGCCTCACTGTGGGCGATGGCCTTTGCCAGTGCTCAAATAAAATACAATAAGTTTAATGAATGGTAAAGTGGACTTTAAGCATCATTTTCAGATATTTAACCAAAGGTACAATAATAAATCCTGGAAGAAGCTCCCAGTATGATACTCGACACAATACTTCCAGCATTTTGTCATATTTTTTATCGTTCTATAAAGCTCTGTGCTAGTTCGTTTTCTCCTTGAGCCTACCTTGCTGCTTTCAGTCTGCTCTGTATAATGAATCTGATTTTTATCATTCGATCATCTCTTTCAGCAGAACCTTCGCCAAAAACGCATTATTTTAAATCAATGCTACAAAAATATCCAAACAAAGATTCGTTCATCACGAACCAGTATTCCTTTGAAGGTAGGAAAGAATAGTACATCCTATCGCGCCGCTTCTTCTGCTATTCATCATATCGGAAAGCAAACAGTCTGCGTATCCTTCTTGTTAGAACACTCCGTATCCGTCAAGAATTTCCTAAAACCTGAACAAAACCCAAGAGTAGACCAAGAAGATAGCAACAACATACTATCACCTTTATCATCACCATCGCTGTAACCGTCATCGTCATTACTTGGTTGAACAGTGCGCAGCTTCAGCTCGGTATCCGAGGGATTCCTATGTTACTGAAGGGAAACCCAAGTAGCACAGCCCTTTTCGATGCTCCAATGGCCAAAGGCGTTGCGGTCCCACCGTTGGTGCGAGTGGTATCATGGCAAGATGAGAACACACATTAAGTAAGCAGGTCGGAATCTGCTGCTACTATCATTTTTCTTTTCACTGTCATCCCAGAGATGAATAGAAAATAATGTTCAACGAACCGATAGACGTTAGGGTTGCTTTGAAAATCCGTGGGTAAAAGAACTCTCGATATTTCAAACATTGCCCTTACCTTTTCCTTCAATTACATTTCAGAACTTGAAGGTGTTTTCATGTGCCGGTATAAACGGTGTTTTTATATTCTCTTCCTCTCTTCCAAAATTATCTGCTTAAATTACTGTGCAATTTTTCAAGCGGCAATATTTGTTTGAAAATTGTATTCCGATAAAACTCGAGCTCCTCTGCATGTTCTGTCTTACCATACCAACATTTTGTTCAAGCTGTTGAATGACGAGAACCGAGAAATCACTGCAAACATGCAAGTTTACTTAACTACTTCCGGCCTCCGAGCGAGTCGGTTCCTTGATCCACGGCACGGCTCGTGACAGCAAAGCCCGCAAGTATTTTTGATAGCAAAACAAGATGAAAAAGAGTTACAACAAACGTTTTTCCTGTAACGATAAAAGCCATGACGGATACACTCGCTCTGTCTCTCGCTCCTGCCCGATATGTAAAACGGTGAAAAAACGAACGAAATAACCCAAATCCTTGACACAAACACGCCATCGGCATTGTTTCCAATACTCTGCCATTTACTTTCGTCTGGTATCGTCGTTGCATTAGAAAACAAAGACGCTCGGCTGAACTTGTTGTCCCATTATGGTCGTTGTCTCGACATCCTCTTGGGAAGGTAGATCGATTTTTGCAGCCCCAAGCATTTCCAGATATTTCAGGCAAGAGTGAAAGCTTTTTGTTAGCTTTAAATGTTATTATCAAACATTAAAAAGAGTTACCGTTCGGTGGCATGACTTTCATTTAATCTTCATATTTTCTCTTATAATACTCCGAGCGTTAATGTTGAACCACTTGCAAAAACACCGAACAATGTAGAATTTTAGTAGAACTAGAACTAAACGATTTCAAGGCCACAGAGAATTTACCGTGCTAGGCATGTGAAAGCAATTCGAAATACACCTACAGCCGCAAAGAGATTCGTGTTTCGTGTTATCTCATCTATATGGCTATGATGAACGCGTTTATATGTTCTACACGGTATGATCTCTATCCTTTACCGAGTTTTGGGTAGCATTTTGAACAATTTCTTCAACCAACCCTGCACGGGGCGTTGGTACGCCTGCACAGTAACATTGCACACATACAACATCGCACTTACTTGCTAATTCTACCGAACTTGGGCCATTCCACTGCATCGTACGGCCGGTAGAGCCGGGATGAGTAGCAGGATATAATTATGATTTATTTACCACCATAATTCTCACATAATTGCCCTATGCCCTTTTACCTTCCTTTTCTTTCGCGTTACGCGGCCTCGACCAACAGCATACGAATTACGAACTCCTGCAAAGGTACCTCCTGGTGGTAGGAATCCCTACTAATCGCCAGGTTTGCTTTCCCACCCGAAAGGGTTTGGCCTACAAAGGCTGACTTTCTGATCGCGGGCAGCAGTGAACATTTTTGTCCCATTCCTGGATCCGTTCTGAACCCACAAAACGCATAACGAACCGAAAAAGGACGAGCCCAACCGAATACCCTACGCGCCGTTTTTGCACCACGCAAATAGCCTCACATGCGGAACCATTAATTTAATGAACGCTATGATGATCTATCGTAATGATCTTGGCACGTTTGCGAAGGGACCGGAGGGGCCAGTTATGCCTTACACACGCGGCAGGCGGCGTGATACGGCTGGACGGTTTTTGGGGCCGCTTGGATAATGACGGAAATGATGAATACAGTCGTGAATTGTTTGAATTTATGGAATTTGTTGCCGGCTAATTTCGCTTCCATCGCCGCCCGAAACTGGTCTAGGATGAACTGGCGAGATCCACCGACAGAACGGAAGCCGTCCATAAACACGGAAGTGTGTAAATCATACCCAGCGCATCCGCAGACGAAGCATAACGGAGCGGTAATTGATTCAAGCGGACCATTAACACGATACAGTGAAATGGTTTTCGTGGGATAGCCACAGCCATCCAACCAATTTACCGACCACCGGGACACCAGGCAGGGCCTTTGTTGCTTTGTTTTCGGCCGCTAATGTACGGTGCCCCCGTTTCGTGTACCGAGCACGTTGACACTATTCTATCTTTTCTTTATGTCCCAGAAACCAATCAGCACGTACGTTCTTTCTTTCCTGCACGATTCGCACACACACAATGGTCGGATCGACCATCTTAAGTAAAATCAATAACGTCATCAAGCCAGACGGACAGATAGGAGTCGACTCCCCGATCGCTCCCCGCTTCAACGAGTCTGCTACAGTGTACTCCACTAATCCGCCCACGGTACGGTACAACAAAAACACGGCCATGTTTGCTCGGAACAACAATCAAGATTAGAACAATTCTCGCATCGGCTTTGGCTTTGGCTTTACGACCACCTTTTTGCCATATCTTACCGCCTTTATCAGAGACCATCGTGTAGGAGCCGGGCGGATGAGTACGATACATGCTACCAGCCCCCCCGAAGGCCTCCCAAAAGACGAAGAAGTTTTAATCTGGAGCTTTCTTTCGCATTCTTAGTCATCGACGGCAGCTTATCATACCTTTTTCTTGAACACGTCCCAAGAAACCTCAAGAAGCTCCTCCGAAAGGTACCCCACCTTCGGACGCACCGATCGACTTATGGGCGAGAAAAGTTTCCTCCTTTCGTTCTGCCTAATTGGCATGGCGGCTTACTTTATGACGCATCCAGGGGGTCAATTTATTTCGCTGAATTCAAAGTGTGCCCCGGGGGAAAATTATTTCTCTTCTTTAGATTTACATACCGGTTTTTTTTTTGGGCTGGCAAAATTTATTCCGCCGATGGCACTGAATCGTTAGAGAATGAGGAACAACGGAATCACGGAAAGCTATGGAGGAGATTCACGAGCATTGACTAGGCTTTATGTGACTTGCCGCAAAACAGAAAAATAATTGCAAAAACGAGCGGGCGTCTATTTGCTCTGTCACAGTAACCGAACTCCGATGAAAGTCGTTTAATTCATGCCTTTCTGGAAAGTGACAATGAACAGCAGTTCATTATTTTTGTTTATACTGGAAGGAGAAGTACTAAAAAAACATTGATAAATCCTACCGATGTTGCGTTAAATATTTTCCCAACGATACCATCCTTTTCCAACGAAGGGCAGAGTTGGTGCCGCCCAAACATTAATTTCCACGAACGGAAATCGCCCCGGAGAGTCGTACAAAAGAAGATGCTTAAATTGTTGCTTTGGGAACGGAGTGCTCCTTTGTGTTCTGTACCAATTACTTAAAAACAGTCGTCTGAAACTCAGACATTTCAAACACAAGACCTTCGGACGAGAGATACTGGTCGGGTGGTACAGATATCTTTCCTTCCAATTCCTTCTGAGCAAACATTTTCCATTCGTTCAACGTTTGCAGGCATTTTGTCCAGCCTACATAAATGTTTAAATTATTCTCCTTCATGAGTTTCTCAAACTGATAACATTTTACGATATCTCTCCATGACATGCGTTCTCCAACTCGATGATAGTTACAAGATGTACGGATTCACTTCTTGCGAAACGATATTTTGCCCGATTAATTGAATCATGCTCGATTTCGGGAAACAACTCAATCTACTTCTGCATCCCATCCCAGCTGCCACTAAATTGTTACCGCCATTAAGGTTTGTCTGATTATTTGATTCATTTCACTTCGCCAAACCAAAAGCTGTGGATTTGTTCGATTTTCTGTGTCCTCTCTTAACCGATTATGTGTGCGGTTTCGTTTCCCGTCAGATAAACGATAGCATAGAACCACGAAATAGCAAGACACATAACCACGAAACTGGACCACCCTGCCGAACCCCCCGGAAGAGAAAAAAAAAAAACCTTCTGACCTTAAAACCAATTTGGGAGAAAAAGTTCAAAACCCAATTTCGATTACTCGCCGCCGGTTTCGGTCCGCGTGTAGCAAGCAGGCGGACGAAATTTTCTCAATGAACCTTCCCGGTTCTTAATAGCCTTATGTGAACGCTTACCCCCAGAACGCATAAAACATCCCCAAAGCATCACATAGGATCGCACCATATGTGTGTGTGTGTTTGTGCCCCCGCACACACGTTTCGTGGAACGAAGCACGGAAAGTAGGGGCTGATCTGATATCTGGTATACATTAAACTGGATTTTATTTATTCGATTCGAGCTTCTTCCGGGGTTTTGCCGACGAGCATGAAGCATGTGAAGCGACACGGTACAGCACTCGCACGCCCGGATAAGATTGCGAACCCATCAGCGCTGCACGGCAACTGTTCGATCCACTCTTCGACGGGGCCCGCACGGTCTACGAAAACCGCCGAGGGAGCCAAAGTCAAACTACAACTACCCTTCGGTTGTGCTTGAATTTGTGGTGAAGAATAAATTCTTTCTACGCTTATCTTCTATCCACCCGCGAACCGATTCAAAGCTCCACGGCCCGTATTCGCTGCCATTGTTTTTACCCTGGCTGCACCACGGCCTTTGAAGCCATCGCTATGCACGGTGGCACGTTCATTGGACTATCTCCCGAATGGTTTTTACGAAGAATTTTATTTTCTTGTTGACTCTTGCTGTCGCTTGCTTCTCGCAAAGTTTGTCCGCCTTATCCCGTACCCTTTTCATTTCATGCCTTCAACCAGTGAGAGTACGCCGGTGCCAGAGGCTGTTGATTTTAAGTGGAAAACATTGATTGCAAAGCCTCATAGCAGTAGTGGTGGATGTAAGTAAAATAGTAAAATTTACATCACCGTGCATAAAAGCGATTCAGTCTTCGGGGTGGCATCGTTTGATATGAGGAGACACTGCCCGACTACTCAGAAACGACCAAGTTACTGGCTTGCCGTGTTACAATGCTGCTCAGCACGAGCATATCGCGTGCTAGTATATGGGCGTACCAAACCTGTCAGGCTATAGCAATAAAATCTCGGAACGGTTAAAACAACTCGCCAAGCAAGTGAAGCGTTTCATTGCGCAATAAACATGTAGTAAATAGTTCAACTTAAATCTCTCTCTCTCTCTCTCTCTCTCTCTATATTATCATTCTGGAGAAGAATTCTTGCACTTATACTTCAACATCTCGTTTTTAATGGCCAAATGTATTAATTTCACTCTGACCATACTTTCTCCGAATGCTTTAAAGAGCATATTTCCCCCTCCATATTGTTCGCCAGGAAGTTAAACGGTCGTTTCACTGTCAAACAATGCTGATATTTGTTGTTGGTTCTTAATATTTAATTTAACTTCGAGACTCGTTTTTTTTTTAATTACCAGAAGAAAGTTGTACATTGCAAAAGCCCGTTTTGATAGAGAACAACTTTCGGCAAGTATTTCTTTGATTGTTTTTCTTTCCCGTTTCGTCGTTTCGCTTCATGTGTCATGCCAGCACACCGTTCCACCTGCCCTTTTTGCTTCCATAAATTGTTTACCTACTCTGCCGCCCACCACGGCTTAGTGGCCAACCCCGAACTGAGGGTTATTTCCGATTGTTGATTTTTGGTTTTCGCCACAAATTTTCCTTTCCGACCTGTGCAAGGATTGTGGTCCCGCGAGCAGAAAAAGCACCTTCCCAGCAAACCACGTATTTGCCACGAGCATCAACCGGAAATCACTTCGCAACTCTCCGTGCAACTGGAACGAAGCATGAATGGAGGGTGAGTGTGTGTTTTAAAAACAACTTTCCGCGCACAAAACCCGCAACAAACAACATACATTTCACTGCGTCGGAATGGAAGCCGGTAAAATTGATTTCTGGAAGATTTATTGGATAACATCCAGCATGATGCCATCAGGATAAGCACAGTAGCGCGATAAGCTAGTTGCCAGCAAATGTTCCCACTTTTGCCGTCTAGTACAGCTGACCGAGAAATGTTGACGCCGAAAGATCTGGGGAAAATAAAGAAACCGGAAAAGCAAATCCAGCCACCCCCAGACCGCAACAGGCAAACCCGTACCGTCCAAGACACCGCAACGTTTACTCAGACTTTCAACTCTGCGCGACTTTCAACTTCCAGTCAAAGCGCTTCCGTTGCCTGAGCTGAGAATTTTCCTCGCCCAGCGTCGGTCGAGCTCACTTTCCAGCTGTCGACATTCGTTTTACTCAAAATGTGGCCACAAACTTTTCAAAGCCGTCACCCCCTTCAAGTGGCTGTAATCGATCGTTGTCAGAACGTTGGTCATCCAACACCATCGCGGGGTTTTTTCGTCTTCTTGCAAACTACAGCACTGGTTGTTTCTATGCACGTACCGGTGCTGTAATGTGCAGTCTGCATGATGTAAAGCTGGGATTATAATTGATGGTTCGCATCGTAATCGGAGTGAAAATTGATGGCCCTACTCCTACCCGCTACTCAAGCACTTGGGCGTTGGTTCTACCCTTCGCATTACGTTCAGTTCAAGATACGTTTAAAGATTCCCAATCTTTTTGCAACAATAGGAATAAAATGTGTAACTGATACGCGGGTTTCTCCACCACATTGTTTCCTTTATGTTAAATACATGCTCCAGAGATGCATCCTTCATGAATTGTTCTGCATACAATGTAGTACCCACCACAAGCGAATATTTATCGCGGATTGAAAGCTGAGCAAAATATCGATCCACTCGATCTCTCCATTCTCATTTGCATTTCTATGATCTAGCAGAGAAGCTTTTCAATAGGATCATAAAAATAATAATGTATCGGGTGGTTTCTCGGCAGCACTATGTTCCATTTCATGTGCATATTTATAACATAAAGGCCGACCAAAAAAAACGAATCTTCCGTCTGTCCTTTGCCACAAACGCTGCGTCAGGCTGCGTACTGACGGTTTCACGAAGCCATTCAATTCTTGATGTATGCAAATGTTTTCATTTCAACAAAGCAAATTTTACGCTTTTTCTGCTTCCTTTAAGCACGTGATGGGATTTTAAGCATCGTTTCGATGCCATGGTGGTATGGGAAATAAATCTATTGACAAATCCTCGGTCAACATTGCGCAAATGGTTAAAGCCATTTTCTAGAATCGCTAGTTTGGAGGATTTTTACCATCGCTGGCATTTAAGTGGAATATCACTTAGAGTTGGTATGATGCTGTTTTTTTTTAATCAACCAACGTCATTTCCAGCTCAATTCTTATTTTATATGTCTTGCAAATTCTGCTAAAGATTTCACCAAACGAACATTTGGCGAAATATCAACACGCATTCAAGGAGGCGCCCAGTGGTTTAGTGGAATAGGCGAGAGTCTTTCCGCACCATGGATTGGTTTAAAATCCATTCTGGGCTGATATCTTTAGAACATGGGCAAATTTATCGATAACGTGCTGTAAATAAGTGAACAGCACATTGAACGTCTATACATCAACATCTTGAAGTACTCCCCACGCTGTTTCATTTCCAACAAACCATCTACTTTAAAACGTAACTCCATGTTTTCTTTTACTTCAACACACGTCGCTGATGATATCGAAGCACAAAGAGCAACGACACACATTCCATTGTGCTGTTGCTACGTTTCGTCAATATGCAAATTTTTAGCCATTTTTCAACGTTACGCATGTGTCTTCAATGCTCGCTTCCTCATTTGTGCTGAGCATCTGATACACAGTAGCAGTAAAAGACATCATTCCATTTACATGTCAAGATTTCTCATTCTCCGTGGAAATTCATGAAGGTTTCTTCAGTAATATCTTATTTCTGGTGCTGACGATGCGATATAAAAGCTTGCTTCTTTTCAACACACGTACTGATAACAAAGTTAGCATCAACATTCTTTAAAGCTTTAAATTTTAGAAATTAGTTATAACGGCCACAGTCTCGATATACTGCTTCAACCCATGAAGAACATTAACTAATGCCATTCCATTCGAAGCAACATTTTACTAAAACCCATTCTCTACTCAACGCTGTAAAGCATATCTAATTTTGTCTTTTATTCGTTTTTATCCGATGATTCATTGCCTGCGATATTTCTTCTAACGCATAACTGTTAAAGGATAATGTGATTAATTAAGTACATCTGCCGGTACTACGAACAACCAAAAAAAACATGAACCACAGCAATAACTTGACGTAACATTGCTTCCATTGTGACTACCTTAGCAAGGAGTGCTTCATCTATCGCCTTTGCTCTTGTTTTGTCACATGCTAATATAGTTCGCTCAAGGACAGTAAAAGGAAACACATTCCTGCTCGGTTTTCGGCCAATGTGTCTAACCATGGATAACGATGGACTTCTGGGAACGTGATAAATTTATGTTTCGACCTTCCCTCCACCCTCGGAACGGAAACGGAACGCATAACGGTATGCCTCGAACCACTTGTATACGAACTTCCTAAGCCCTAAAGCGCTGGTCAGGAATTCACGAACGCAGAAAGGTACAAGTGTAAGGCTGGACGCAAAGAATTCCTGCACATAACAGCACGTGCTAGCAGGCTCTAGAGGAGGGAAACAATCAGCACCAGAATAAATAATAAGCAACGATGTCCTCGAGACGTGATTGTGATGATTAGTGTGGTTCACTGCCAGCATTTATTCTTACACCGGCATCTGCAAGCCAACTGAAGGGCCCCAAGATTACTACCCCAAATTTATCAACCAGGCGCCAAATTCATAATTAAATGATTTACGTTCGCAGGCGCGGCTAATATGATGACCAACACTACCAGATTAATTAGTAATATCTGGTCAATCGATTGCTAGGATTTCCCTGTCACACGGATAAGCTCATTCTTGTGATTAACACAGAACTATTTCTATTACAATTCCAGCATGGTACTCACGTACACATGCACTTCTAAACTTTCATTCAACTGTTGATAGCATCATCGAAAATAAATATTTAATCATACGAGATCAAAGCCACGTATAGGATTATTGAGTCGATCTTATTTACTTGTCCATTAACTTTATCAATGGCTATCTTCGACAAGCTACTTTTTACTTTTTACTTTTTACTTTTTACCATTCGTGCTTCATAGTAGAAACAGTAGCTTGGTTCAAACCGAAATCAGAGAGTTTTCACTTTAACTATAGATTTTTAACGACAGTTTCCAGCCAAATTCCAACTCAACTGTCCTCTTGCTAATACCATAACCAGGGTTTCATAAATCAAATGTCTAATGCCTGCTTGAAAATCGATTAACGAACTACATCTGTCGTTACACACCGTTCTCAAACATGCTTATATTCCCAACCACAATTTATACAATCTGGCAATATTTCCCAGCGCTTAGTTGTATCAGCCCTGTCAACATAGCTATAAAATGTCAACCCTCTTTAAGAAGGTAGCTTCTGTTTCGTGCTCTTTATTATAAACTCGAAGAGAATGGGGATTTTCGGTTAACAACTTATGGCGACTTCAGCGGTCTTCGTTATCATGTTGGAAAAACTTCCTAGAGGTGAAACAGACTCCACTCGGAAACTCAAACTTTCCGTATGTAAATGATATGATATCGAATCTGCTATTTGACCTTTACTAAATGATAAAATTACCAAATGTGTTTTACTATAGCGGCTACAAAAAAAAATTATCTCTCATAAAAGACTGCGGAAGACAACAAAGTGCTACGGAAGCGTAGTCTAAGTGCTAGACGGAATCAATTAAGCCATTAAATTGTTCAATATCTTTTTTTTTTTCGTTAGAACGGCCTGGCCGTATCGACTTATTTTACCACGTAGCCGGATAGTCAGTCCTTGCTACGGGGGATTGGCCCGGATGGGATTTTGGTCCGGTCCGTTCGTGTGAAGACCGGCTCCGCTACCATCACGCCACCGGGCCGCCCCTATTCAATATCTTTATCTTTATGAAGAATTCCATTAACAGCACAACCACCTTCCAGTTTTTTTACTGGTATACTATACGTTTAGCACTTGAAACTGAGCTCAACTGCTCAAGGTTAAATAATTCAAACAACGCTCAGAGTCAAACTACTGCAAATTTATAAAAATGTATAGTTCAAAGAAAAAAAATAAATAATTGCATTCTTGAAATTTGCTGTACCAATTGGAACATCGTTTACGTGGTAAATCTTCCAGCAAAATTAAGCTAATGCTGTTAAACCTTTCCAAATGTTTTCTAAGAATAATTTGTAAATCATTCGATAATGCGGGTTTCGTTATTAGAGACAAGAATAATCATCCCATACTGGAGCATCGTTTGACCAGTGCATTCGAGAACTGGTTATCGATAAAGTTCTGTGTAAAGAGTTGCAGCTTTGGCATTCCAAGGGCTTCAGGTATTTGAAACACCGCAAACCATGGGAAGGAAATGATAGCATTGAATCCATACTAAAGTGTCAATCATTCGGTTAAAGAAATCAAAAGTTGATCCATCGATCGGTTATTGCAAACCACTTTTCACAGAAGTACAAGTTGAAATTTAAATGATTTCTTTACGGCGAGCCTTTCCGACTTCGTTACATACTAACTGCCAGGCTTAGAAAACTTTGTATTCACTTCCTTTTTTTGCAATACATATTGAGCAATGTGTTTACTTTGTTCTTTTTTAAAACCCATCCAATATCGTTACCTTTCACTACTCAATTCTAAATCAAATTGTTTATTCTGCAACCCTATTTTTACTACAGCTTGCTATCATTCCAGCGTAGAGCACCAAACCCGTATAGACCGGTGTACACCTACACCATCATTGCAGTTTCTTGCTCATTTTATCCTCTCTTTTTATGCCTCCAGCAGTGCATAAAACTCCAAATCCAACGGCAAACGTAAACCCGTACAACCAAACGATCGTGCGTGTAAATGAGCGGCGGCCCTTTTTGCCTTGGTTACGTTTGTGTACGGCAAGCAGATGATAAAGAAATTCCGGGTGAAAAAGGCGAATCTCGAACCGGCCCCGTTCAATTTACACGTTGTCTTTGCCATGCTGGATCAGCAGAAGCACATTACGTGCTGCGAAATATCTACCTTGCAGCCATTACGCGCCAGTTACGTCGACGGTGTTACCACTTCGATCAAGCAGCACACGCTATTGGTACCGAAATGTGTGAAAATCTCGAAACGTGCACTCGTGCTTATTCTCGCATATACCATAGAAACAGGGCCCTACCCTAAAAACTTGCTGGCGCGGCACCCACAACGGTGACAATTTTATGTTTCCTGCATTGGTAGGCAAATTTTCCATGGTTTTTGCCGCACCCGTTCACAGTAGGGGTTGCATTTTTTCTCTCTCTCACACACGCCTAAAAGAACTGTCTCCCACACACACGGAGTCTTCCATCAAGGGAGCGTTAAAAACATGACCTGAAAATTTGTTAACTTTTTTCCGAAAAGCTAACGTACAAATGTATGGGCGTAACAAACGAAAACGAGCACCAGAAATGTGCGTTAATTTTGAGCCCAAAAGTTTCTACCAAATAAAATTAAATTTTATCATCATCCAAACTAAGTGATGATGTTTATCATGCACTGTTTTTACAAAAACTTTACGACACACTTTATCCAACATTTTAAAACATCGAGTCAAAACTGTTGACTTTCCCTTGCAAAAAAAACTCTCGCTGTCGCTCTCTCTCTCTCTCTCTGGCTTTCGTCAATGGGCAAAACGATCAGGGCCCAGCAACGCCTGTGCAAGCTTAACTTTGCCCAGATAAAATAACAATCAACTTTGCACGCTCATCCACGTTGACGAAGCATCAATAACGTTACATTCTAACTACAGCCATGTTATTGCTTTTACACTTCCATACGGCATGCGATATGGGGATCTGGTTGTAGGATGATACCTTAGCCCAGCGCAGGGATATTATGACAGCCAATGTCTTACGATACCGACGGAGCAAGTGAAAGGAATTGAAAACGGAAATCCTTTTTATCTTTATTGAGTTCATTTACAATAAACGTTAAAGCATCACCAAACCCCTTTTTTACTTCAACTCGCTTACCCCAGGAGTGATCTTTATGCGAACTTTTGAACGAATTATGAGCATCATTGTATGCGTCGAACATATGCAAACGTGATTCTGAGACGGATTAGCTAAATACTATGTCAAACATGTACCGTACTTGGGGCTTTTCGCACGTTTCCGCCCCGTAAAAACAAACGGACACATTATCGCCGGTTCATTTTACCTTGTTTAACGACACTTTGTTATGTGAAAAGTTTGCGCCCATTATGCTCCCTTTCCCCAGAAAAGAGGTGAGAGCATAACACATATGTGTTTTTATCTTATAGCAATCATTGTCACAATCAAATTCCTATTACTCACACAATAATAATTTACACTTCGGGTAATTCTTGGTCGATATAAACGTTTACCAAGTCTCTTTTTCACCATAAATATCCCAACAAGCGAACAATTAACTTTCCCCTTTTTCTATATTACCGCCTGCCCGTGTCACGGAAAAGCTCGGCATCGTCCCGAAAGTTCAACAGCTTAAGCACTTTGGTTTGAAAAATGTTAACCCCTAATGCCAGGGACTAACTTTATTATGTTTCATTAACTTTTGCCTTTTACTACGTGGCATTGTTGGATCCGGAATTTGCCAGTTTGTTCCAAACATTCTCCCATTCACCGAAGCCATTTGTTCACTTGCAGAGCAGTGTAGCTTTCTAAGAAACCTGAAAAACATTTTGCAACCCACAACCTACCTTTCCAACTCCCAGGACGATCAATTGTCGCTTGTCGCAGAACATTTTCCCTCCACATCTGTTCCCCTTCAGTGCTACGATCCAGCTTTATCCTTCGACACACACACCCACACACCCACAGAGTTTTGCGTTTCTTTTCTATCTTACGGCACTTGACCACCTCACTGGTTAAGGTGCGACGAGATCCCTTCACAGTGGTGGACACTAAACCTACGCGGCCCCCTGACCGTTTTATGGACTTAAAGCGGGTGGTAACGAGACATTCAGAACGAACTTCCAAACGCAATTTCCATCCACTGGGGAGGTTCCGTTCGATCCCACTACCACCAGTAAAGGAGTTGTGATTGTTCGCCTTTAGACAACTCCCAGTAACTTCCCCGTATCTTCCCTATTCCCACTAACGCGTAAGAAAGTTGAGAGCAGGAAGCTTGTATTTTCTAGCGGAATTTCAAAAACTTCGCTTTTGCATTCAGGGATTTTTTATCGTTTCCCTAATTTACGACAAGCGACTAACTTCCCAAAGCGCTGCGGTCTGCTCCCAGTAGGATGCCCCGTGAAATTTACTGACGACAGTCACTGGGCCTGATATACATGGTCAGATATGGTGCAAAATCATAGCATCTCTACGGGGTATGTGAAGCATAAAATGGGTTTAAGAAATATTAAACGATGGAATCCCATTAAAAAGTTTCCCTTTTGCTTTCGATACTCTATCAGCAGATATTTGCCACCGCCGAAACGCAGAACAAACACGAAATATTAACTGGCTTGAAGTCAAACGGCTCACGCACGAAACGGTGATTATTATTTATGGAAGCTTAAAGGCGTTTATTTTTTGTTGGTCAATATTGCTGATCCTTACTGTCGCTTCGTGTTATGCAAATTTCTATAAAACCACTCTATAATGGTAAATAATTTTTCAAAACAATAACGACTCGTCGACTCGTGGACGTACTGCAAAAGGGCGTGATGAAACATAAAGACACGATAGTCCCGTGGCAAAAAAAAAGTTTGATGAAGCTTTCCTCCCCCGTCTTCAATTAAACACAGCAGCAACATTTACACAACCGTAAACCAAAAACCACACGGGCATTTCTCCGTCGGACCTGCGCCCTAGAACAATACCTCACCGGAAATGGTAACCGTTCTCCACAAAAACCACATCATACAGTCGGCATCCAAACAAAGCAGAAATAGCAAACCATATAGAGCAAACCAACAAAAAAAAATATGTGAAACTCATTCCCGGCGGAAAAAGCACCAAACGGAAGCACCCATGCTCAGGTTCAGCCTTTTTCTGCATGCTCACACGTGGTTTCGATAACGAAACAGAACGGGTGTTGTGTCCACCTACGATGCGTCACATATACACTGTATTCCGGTCGGCGCACAACGCTAGACAAACAAAAACTGTTCACAATATATCGGGGAAAAAATTGTCCGAAACATGATTATGATGAAAACGATTTGTTTACCCCATTTTTAATTTTGTGCTTTCGCAAAAGCTCCATTCACACCTGCATCGCCCTTTTTTTTATTGCAGGCTTCGGTGTGCTTGCAATTCCTTGTCCTATAGATGTGGTTGTATCTATGCGAGAAAAACAATCACAAAGCAATCACGAACGAATTCAACGAATCGATTGGATTAGATTTATTACGTTTTGTGACCTCACCATGCTTTTCATTTAATGCATTTAACTTTGAATGGATATATCAATATTTGCCGAATTTATTGTGGTTTGTTCCATACCTCATCACGCAATTCAATTTGATGCAGATCATGAAGGACGCTGGAAAATCACATCGCTTCACCATAGAATGCCTTAATTGCTTTTTGATTTAAACAGTAGATTGCCTTGATTCCTCGATGGTTACCCTTAATCGTTTTTATTTTCAAATGGACAAATCCGAACAGATGAACCCAAGATGATAACGTCTTCAAATCAACATATCGTCGCATTCGAGCAAAAACCTTCGCAGGAAAAATGGCTACAATCATAAGACAGTTCTTCCGCAAGACTCAATTCAACTTCTTCACGTACGATACAGTTCTGTATCGTATCCCAACCGACACTCGAGTAACGAACCCTTGCTACTGCATTTTGCTCATTTCCCTGTAAGCTATTCCAATTCCTTCCAAGTGTCATAGAAACACCGGCCACCGAAGAAGCGAATAAGAAATCCCTTTTTTCCATCTCGAAACATTTGAACGATGTCTCTGCGGCACTACTTATCTTGCAAAGTGTGGTTGGCCCTTTTCGGATTCTCGGTCGCCCACCTTGAACGACCATCCGATTCATGCTTGCCATGCACAATCTTCTCACATGCTGACCATGATTTGCCTATCTGCTCAATCACCTTTCAGCGCTGAGTTTTGCGGTCGGACTCAGATATCATTGCGACACATCACGTGGGTAAGATATTGGACAAAATGTCCACTGCTTCGAACCCTCAAGCACCAACTTCAATCTGGGTGTTTTCTTTGCTGAGGCTATCTTTCATTGTACCTGGTATAGAGTGCCCGGGTACTAGAGCAGAAGCCCATTTTATTCGAACAAATATTCTTATACAGTTGCAGTACGATAACTCTTAACAAGGCCTTTTACTTGCATTCTATTATTAAGAATTGAAACTGTTGCTTTCGATATCCTAGCTTCTCTAAAGCTAGATTAAACAACCTAATCATGTTCAGCTTCCAAGATGATCTTTGGGAAATATATTTCCTAAAAAATTCAATCAAATCTACCAAATAAGTTACTTATCTACCAAAAAACATCTCACCGCTTTGCTCGAAATGAATCACGTTTCATCCGAAGGAATGGCAAAAAATAAAGACATCTTCGTACCAGCCACCAGTGTTCCCAACACCTGTATCGAGTGCTCTTTCTGGGTGACTGAGTCTCCGAAACCGAAACCGAAGCTATTTCAGCTGCGGAAGTAAAAGCCATCGGAACTGCGTTATCTCGGCCCTCGGTAACCATCCCCAAAAATGCCTGCAATATCGAATCCTCTTCCGGATTGACTATCGTTTCTTGTTTTCCCACACTGTTTACTTCTTTTAGACGAACTTCTTGCAACTCTCGTACACACGACAGCTCTCGTAACAGAAACATAACCGAATTGTGGGAAAGCTTACGAAAGCGGAGACGTCGTTCCCGTACAAACAGCACCCAGGCAAAAGGCAAACAAAATTGATAGAGATAAAACATCTTTCCGACATTTCTCAAACCCCAGAGTTACGAGTCCATTCGCCTATCACATAACACTTGTGCGTACCGGCCGGATCGTGCATCGTCATTGCCACGACGGAAAACGAAGGACAGAGTTGGTGGTTCCATGAGCACAACTGTCGGGATTGTTATGGTAGTTTTTTTTTCTTTTCTTCCCTGCAAGGACACGATGCCCCTTCCCCAGCAATGAACAGAAAACTCCGGCTCTCTGTTTCTTTAGCAGGATGAAATGAAAATGTCTCAGACATAAACGTAATAAACTTGACTCGCTCCTGAAATTACTCAATTTATCAAACAGCTCCTATTGACAGCACATGTTCTGAAAGGTGACCCAGCTAACGTACAACGCCGTGCGAGCAACGGGGTAAATGGCTTTGATGGATACCTCGGCGCACAGTGAGGGGAGAAAAATAAATTCATCTCCACGCCCTACCATTACCCCCAACATATATTTGGACACAACCCAACGGGTCCGTACAGCGTCACGGCAGACGCTGACGACGAAGTACACATGTTTGTCTTTTGCCATGAGAACGGTATCAGCGTATGGTTCGTACCCACGCACGTATGCACGCACGGACACGTGTTATCACTACGGTGGCCCCGAAAAGAACTTGATCATTTTTGAGCCCCCTTTTTATAATTCCACTCACAACGTCATTTGACCAGTACCCCGATGTTTTGCTTACTCACTATACCGACTCCGACCGTAGCTCAATTTGAAATTGTATGCTACATAAATTTTAGGACTGGGTTTTGTACCATAAAACCCGTCGATGCCCTGCGATATGGTTATCCTTTCTTCATTTGACACGTGAGCACCACATCAGTGATCCCAACCATATTCAGCAAACGAAAACTTCGCACAGCGGTAGTAAATTGTTATCAAAATTTGAAGCACGTGGAGATGCAACACCAGACGACCAGAGCATCATGCCGGAGGTTTTCAGATTATGTTTTTCATTTATATCGGCACATCTCCACATTTTCTGGTTTCAATGTCAACCCAGTGCATATCGGTTACAAAACATGACATCATTAACATAGCCTTTCAGGCATAGTTGCTCCAATTCACACAAAACTCCAATTTGCGCACCTCTGCTGAACCGCACCGTACATGAATCGAGTTTGTGTTTTCATCTCAAATTTCATCGCAACCATTGCTTTAGAATATTTTACTCATGAACTGCTAGTTCAAAGTATCAACTTTAACTTACGCATTCTTGGAACACCATGCAACTGAAGCAATGACCTAAGCACTGCAAAACTTGATAAAACTTTACACAACTTTTGCTGCTCTAGCTGAGGTTTTTTCGTGCTAGTGTAGCAATAGCATTGCACTTCGAACTGTTAATGCGCGTTCGAGTGACAGCAGCATTTCTTTGGCAACATTTCGTTTCCATTGCCAATTAGTGCAAACTTTCGCAAACGAAAGCTCGTCAACCGACCCAGTTAATAGGAGCAGTTAGCTTTCATTTTACAAAATACTGCTCTGGTGGGTGCTATGTGAGCAATTGCTTTGCTAAGCCAGTGTGTGTACACATCTGTGAACCATTGCGCAGAGTTGTTGTAATTTTCATAAAATTGAAGTGCACTTGAAATGGTGCTCGTGCTCGTGAACTGTATTAAAACAAGCTCGAGTTCATTTTACTTCAAACCTTAATCATTCATCTGCTTAATACATTTTATATGTTCTTCATGCGATTGAAAACATTCTTTATTTGTCACTTTAACACACTTGCAAAGTGTTGCCCTAACTTAGCCGATAGCAATTGTGCTTTTAAATAAATCGATAATGATTTGAATGATATCATACAACCGAAACAACATATTTCAAATTCATGTGCATTTGAATTTCATGGACACGCTGCTAACTTGCTTCTTCATTCCGGAAAACCCATCATGGGCCAAACTTTTCTACTTTATTCTTGCCCAGCGAGGTGCACAGCTATTTTTGGCAGCAAATTTTAAATTGCAAAACTTTATCATAAGACGTTCAATATTCGGCGGTACAGATTAGACATTTAGTTTGAGATGTGTAACATTACATTGCACAATGCTACACATTTCCGTTAGATGTTTATTTCGTTACTAATGATGTTTCAAACAACTTTACTTTAAGTGTCTGCATGACTTATTTGGTTCTCCGAAAGTTTTATAGTCGAGTCGTCAGCCTTGTTACGCGAAGGTTCACTCAGATTAAAATTAAACCCAACATCTGGGATACTTTATGAAATACATTCATGTTTGTGATCCTATAAAATACTAAAAATATAAGGTAAACCATTCAAATCCTTTCCGTAGGATGGAATAGATCGTGAAACACGCGAATTATGCGCGAGACCAAATGGAAAAGTAATATTACCACATCCAGCAATGCGGTTTGCGCCGTTTACCCTATGAAACAATTTAATAGTAGCTTTATACACGTTTTAAAACCACCATCTTCCGTTTGTTCAACTGTTTATGGCTTGCTCCGAGCTCGAGAACTCTAAAACATTCACTTTTCACAATCTCTTCAATAGGCCTTCCCCAAACCACCAGGCGTCTCCATTTGCATTTGCTCATGTCTGTCCGTACTCAAAATGTTCTCCCATCTTCCCACACTCTCTTTCTCTGAGTACCATTTTGTTTCATTAAGAAAAAGAGACAAATAATCTCTGCTGCTATCTTAGCAATATCTATTACCTAGCTTCTCTTTGCCACCCAAATCTATCTCTGACCTTCTATCGGGTTAATTTCGGTCCACGGCCTACGCCCGATGAGCAAAGCTCCGCCATAAAATGAAAACTGAGTTCAAAGAAAGACCGTACTACCACCACCACAACATTCCTGCTAACATCCACCAAGCACCCACATTATGGGATCGGGGTGAATTTGTATATGATTATGATTATTGCCGTATCGTTTATTTTGAGTGCGTGTCGTGCCAATCGTTATTAAAAATGTTCGCAACCTAAACTCGCTGCTCGCTCTCACGCACTTGCAAAACAAAACACGCTGCGGTACTATAAGCACAGGGGTTAAGCGGGGATCGTCTGCCGACCTCACGGCATAATTTGATTGTCTGTTTCGGCGGCCTGTTCTTGTTGCTCCCATTCGCAATCCCTTTTCAATTCACCAAACACGAAAAAACATTTCTCCAGTGTACGTACGCATACACGAGCATTCGACAAACGATCATCAAGGACGCTCCTTTTATGTACTAATCTGGGGTCTTTGCTTCAAACGGCCAATGAACCGAAAAGAGATTCCCGAACACAGAAAAACCCTTTTTCCACTAAATGGCTTAGACCATTAGAGCATTTTATTTTGAGACATTCCACTAACGCTGCACACGGAAAATTAGAAGCAATTTTGTAGCTTCGCAAGCAGAGCAAAAAGTTTACCGTTTTATTTAAGTGGATTCATTTATTTTGTTCGATCCCTTTTATCATTTATCTTGCGCAGAAAGTCACGCTGGGAAAAGCAAGATTTCCATTGCACGCGAGTGCGAAAATGTGTTTCAAAATACTTCAACCTTCAATAAACATGTGCTCATCACCAATACAGCTTACCATCATCGTTTTACAGTCGATAGTGGCTACAAATAGTTTGGGAAATCGGACGGTCGGAGCGGTAATGCGCACGCTATATCCATTAAAGCTAGTTGGTATGTCGAGTTAAATGGATCGTGTGAAATCTCCGGCGAAAACTTACGGACAACTCCCTTTTTGCCTTACAAAAATATGCTTTTACGAGCGTGCTCCAAAACGAATGCGAGGAAACGATCCTTCTTTTATAAAGGGCTCTCTACTGGCTTCTCCTACTCCAAAACCGGAACCCGTTGTCAAGCAGTCTTACGGTCCGCAGGATGTTTTAATGGATGTTTCACTAAATTTCACTGCCAAACCATTCCACCCGAGACATGATTCTCAACTGAAAACATCGTATGTAAGATGTTGGTCCCATTTTTTTCCCCCGATTCGAATTGCCTCGCCAGGGGTTTCACTCGATTGCAGCGCTTCCATTAGCAAACTGCAATAAATTCAAATCGACATCGCTGCATCAGAGCAAATCTGCACGACTTCCAAAACATGCTCTCTGCCAAATCCGATCCGGAACCTCCGGAAAGAAATTGATAAATGTCCTAGACAGCATTGGCTGCTGGGTGCAGGCGCATTCCACCGATCCGACTGCTCCCGGTAGCATTGTGCATTCAAACATGGTACCATTCGAAGCTCTCCCGCCTCCCGTTTTCGGGGCCAACGAGCTGCATGTTACTCGGTCCAACGTCGCATTACTGCACAATCTGATGCACGACGACGATACGGCACGTTGTATAAATCAATTATTGTCACTTTTTGCGAGCAGTACGTTTTTGTCATCAAATTATCAACGGAATCCTGCCATGAGCAGTCATTCTACCATAAACGAGACTCTCCACCCGGTCGAAAGATTCCACTGCTAACGATTCTTTGAAATAACATCAAATGAGAAATGCATCTTCGCTACACTCCTTGAAGCCGAAGAACACTGAAGCGAACACCGCATTCAACCTGTCGTTCGGAGTGTTGTCATAATCGTGTTCAGCAGTAAATCTTTTCTCCCTTTTTTCCGTCAAAACCATTACAGATGAGAGCGAAAGCCCGGCCCAGCCACTCCTGGTGGGTACCATCAACGGCGTGCATTGTCGTGCAAAAAGTCATACAACTGCAAACACGATACGACGGTTTTTTGATGCGATCCTTCACAACAAAAGACTACTGCCATCGTGTACAATGCGGCCAGCGGGACTTCTCGGGTCTTGTTGCACGGGTTGGAAAACCGGTGGGATTTGTTGTTACTTGCACACCAAACAAATATATGAAATCCGGTGTACCATGTTAAAATATTCAACCCGATCCATACTGTAGCGCAGTTTACTGATTCACCTGCTTATGTTGTCATGAGCCACTTTGAATAATAAATGCAGACGAATTTATATCACAAATATTATAGTATCTGCTTAAACCTGCTGATATGTACTGTGAGGAATGTGTGCTAAACGGTAAATCCCCCTTCATGCAACTCATGCCATGTGATAAACTGTGCCCATCTGCCTCTCTCTCTCTCTCTCTTTCAGTATCGTTTGATATTGTTGCGTATGTGGAATACACATTCCAGCTGAGTGATTCTGGATAAAACATTTCCATCCAATGCAAGCAATAATAGGTGGAAAGTTAGATTAAATTCCTTAAGATCTGCTTCGTCTTTCCGAGAACGAAAGTTATTGTGAACGAATGTCTTCTCCTTTCCTTTTTTTTAAAGAGAAAACTTTTTCGTTGGAATCCTTTGGGGCAGCCATTAAAATTATATTTACAACAATCCCATCCTGAGGCGATTGCTTTAGACGTTTGTATTGCTTCAGGAAAAATACCTCCACAGTCCACGATCCTCAAAGCTTGTAACGATTCTTACATCATTAATGTTTGTTTGTGTAAGAGCAACATGTCTGCTTATTCAAGCAAACATCTATTGATAACTTCGTGTAGAAATGTATCCAATGTTTGTTTCTTGGATTTTTTACTATCCAATCCTTACGAACAAAAAGGTCCTTGGCTGTAATCAGTCTAACGCACATCTAATTAGAGGCCACCTTGCGGATCTTTCTGCAGACCCGTGCATCTGACACTCTTTATGATCAAAGCATGTTTTCTGCACACATTGAACGATACGAAACCCAACATTCTAAGGATCTTTCCAATGAACTGAACTTCCATTCCTTCATTATGGTTTCCCAAAAAGAGTTACCGAAAAGCTAAGCAGCAACAGTAAGCAATGCTGCTAAGGATGTCACGTCGGAAATTGGCCCGGAAGCGTTACATCCGGACGCTATGTTTGACTCATAATTATACTGTCCGACTGACATTAATTGCTTTCCGAGTGCCAAACCCCTTCCCCATTCCCTTCAACCTCGTCCTTTTCAAAGAAAATGCTTCCATGGATAAAAGCTAAGTGCATACATATTAATCACAACACAAAGCCAAAGCCAATGGAAGTCATCCATCAGCAGCTGAAATTGATCGATTGCCTATCCCAAATGTTTTATGCTTAACAGCAGCTTCACTAACCATGTTCGTTCCATTTTCCTTTCAACGTACATTTTCATTATCCGTTGGACCGCTTCCAAAAAAATAACCTTCCCAGCCCAGTCAGTCCACTCCCGGCTCATCTTGGTGGACAATTTTTGCTTTTATGGAAATTATTCGAATTGTAAAAAATCACCTCAGAGTGAGTGAAACTTTCTAGGCGTATTCAGTGTTGGACTCTCTTGCTATTTTTCATCTTTCTTCCCATTGTGGACAACAACAATGAAGGTCGGTTTAAGTCTACTATTTACTTAAGCCTTCGTATTCACATTTAATCCCACCCCTACATCATCCGTTCATCTACTCATGGCCACAATACGTTTGGATAACTCTCTACACGCTTCACCGCTACAACAGGAAGTACAACAATGTAGCTTATTTCCGTTTCAATTTTATAACCAATTTTTACGTCAGCTGCAAGGCTTTCAATTTTAACAGCTCGAATCGCTTCTCTACTGATGGCAAAGGAAATGAATGGAATTATAGTATCGCATAGGAAATGAAGAACTCGACAGCATTTTCCCTTCGAATACGATTACTGTCAGTGGCAAAAACCCAACTTTCGTTTCACATCAACTGGATCTTGGGCTTTTCCTCTTCCTGATTGCATATGTGTCTGGTTTTCATTCATTGTTGAAAGGAATGTAAATGCTATGTCGTTTGATAGCCACACCACATTTCACAATTATGATTTTAAAGAGTTATACTTAAACACTACGCTCTCTCTCTCTCTTCAAAGTCATCAATACGATCAATGACTGTATGAAACAACAACATTTCCAAACAGAGAAAAATATTTATATCTATTTGAAACCTGGGGATCGGAACAATCACAATCACAAGATAAATTATCAATTTAACACTTTCCTGGTGTTTCCAAATTCACACCACTCGCCATTCAACCTTCTTATGGCTACCAGCACAGCACACCTATTGTGTACGGGAAAGCTAGCGAATTTTACCCCGGCCAGATTAAATCAAATTTATGTAAATAACACATTATCCTCTTTGTTTCGTTTCTCTACCTGATTAATGCAAATAGCATCGATACAAACAAGAGCTCCACAACAGCTAGCGCCAATCGCTTATTATTTAATGCATACGAGAGCGTGTGCAAGCACGCGTTCGTATCGAACGTGAAACACAAATACACGCAGCAAACATGTGTGGCCATTTGTGTCGCTCAAACATGAACTAACTTTAAGTTTCACAACTTACAATTCCGCTTTCATTCTTGCGAAAGAAAAGCAAAATCAGATTGGTTCATTACGGAATGTTGTCGTCTGTATAGGCTGTATGCAGCAAGTCCTCCTGTGTGACCTACTTAAAGTAATTGAAAGGATTTCAGGTATTTACATTATTTGCACATCGATACACACTCAGGCTGATTAAAAAGTAGACACAAGTTTGTATGTGCTGCGCTTCATCAATAGTGAGGTAAACTACTGTCAACGCGATTAAAATGCACAGCAGCACCAGAGCTCCGGATAGGTTTCATTCCAAACCCATAGAGATTAAAATAAAACAAACAAACAAATACTGCTGCTGGGAGCCAGCATTCAGCCTGGACTTTCGGTGAAAGTCAAATTCAGATCCAACTGCAGGAATGAAAGATTTTCCAATTACCGAACCTCCCCGTGCGCCGTACACATTACCCGGCGCCTCCCCATGCACAAGTGCTCTTGCTCGTGTTTCGTGTCCACCATTAATGCACCATTGCTTCCATCCCTTTGGCAAACTTTATCTGGGTTTTAATCTCATCGAGTGCACGATCGGTCCCCAACTGGTAGCACCGGTTCATTCATTTAATGTTAATCTGGTGACTCTGGTGAAAGAGCGCCACGTTACAAAAACATGCCCTCAAATCCTGTAAAAGCCTAACAGGCGTGCAATGGATGAATGGCATTATGTATCGTGCATGATGGATGCCTTTTGAGCGCCTTCGCTTCGCTGTTTGCGATAATTATAACAAACATATTCGTTTAACCATTATTTCCAGTTTCCGTGCTTCCATCATTCGCTGATGCAAACGCGAACGAGAAAAAAAGCGTGCGATACAACGCCTGGTAGCGGACGAGGTCAGTAGAGAGCGGTGAACATAATAACAACAACAAAAGCTACCACACTAGAGACCCCTGAAAGAAATCACGTTGCACGGTAATTGAAAGCCAAATCAGATCAATCATTCCGTTGACATGGTCATGAATACACACTCGAAAAAAGGGCTTCATTTCGCGTCCGGCTTCTGTGTTACCCCGTGCAACAAGGTATGGGGAGGATTGGGTGCGGGAGTTCAGCCACCCGTGACATCTCCCCGGGGGACATTTCTCATTCTGTCTCACCCAACAGCTGTCTGCGCAACATGAAACCTTTGTTTTTACGGTTACCTTTGGGTGCACTTCGTTTCACAAAAAGGATACCCGAGGATTGGATTGTGCTGTCACTCTGGAACCCGGGTAACGTCAAACCCTTCACACCCTCGACATCGCATGATGCGCTGGGACGCGAACTGGTATAACTGGCCGTGGCTCAACTTACAATAATCTCTTCATTCAGCATACAGATTTTTGCAACTGTCATATAAAAAATCTCTTAACGCGGCGAGCTTTTCAATTCTCAGCCGACCGTAACGATAACCTTTCAGGTGTAGATTTCTATTTCTATTCACCCATTCGTTTTCCCACTCCATAACCAGTTTGATCCTCCAGTTCATCTAGGATACCTAAAGTGCTTAACAATTTGCTCATTTACTAATGTATCGTGTAATGAGCAGGATTTTCCATCGCTCCATTTACCACAACGACACGCTTCCATTGTTCACACTTTGCCAAGTTTTTCAATTCTTGCCTCATTCCATCTCCACTCTTACATTAAAGACTCGTATAATAGACTCGCATGTCCACTGCGCTTTGTATTCCGCCCAAAACACACATTGCGTACAGAGAGTTCAAACATGACTCCAACATTCCTAAGATGCTCGTCTCGACCTACCTACCATGTCCTCTTACCATTTTAAAGTCAAATTTCTTGTTGTCACCAGACAACGGTACAATAATCCCAGTCGCGTGCGTGTCATTTCATCTGTTCACGGCTCAACAACGCAGCGGAAAATAAACTCATACGTTTGCGCTTAAAGACTACCTTCCCCGAATGAGTAACAAACTCCCACATTTGCTCAAGCGTTTTTTTTTTTTTTTTTGGGAGCATCCTGATCCGAGCGCCGAAGTGGGACAGTACTTGTTAATATTTAAATTCCACTTCTTGTAGAATTATCGACGTAAGCTCATATATGGCACGAGCGTGCCAAACATCCTTGGGCTCCAATTCCAAGCAATCGCTGACTGACTGAGGTAGTGAAAGGTGGAAGCTCAGCGAAATATTCAGCAACAAAGTTTAATGTTTCAATTTGTTAGAAGTGTTCTTTTACTCGAGATACACATTACAGAATAAAAACCCACTTCCAGCTTTTAGTGCTCAACTTTTCGAGCTATCGAAGTTTCACGGAATAGCTTAAAACACACCAACACTGACTTGACTTGACTTTCCTAACGTAATAACTAACGCCACGGGATTCTTCCCCCTTGCTCTCTCTCTCTCTCTGTCTCTCTATCTTTCTCCCGCACAGCTGAACTCGCCGGTGGATCGAGAAAATTTCGCACAGAATTCCTCCAGGAGTGGCCAACGCCAGGAACTGGGCCTTATTTTGATACCTCCGTTCCAACCAACATCACCGGATTGGTCGGCAAGACGGTGCTGCTAAACTGCAAGGTGAAAAACCTCGGCAATCGAACGGTAAGCTGCTGAATTCTTCATTAAATCATATTTTCCTATTTCTGCTAGCAAATTGTAATTTTCGTCTGTAAGCGCTACCAAGCTAACCCAATGCTCCAAAGCCCCCGTTCTAGCCGGGATAGGCCTTTAGGTTTCGGAGAAATTTTGTAGGCGAAAAAACAAACAACAGTTCACCAACCGTAAGCATTTTGACCGTCCTAGCTAATTAGCGCCGGATCGTACCATTCCGTCAATGTCCGGGATTACGGTGCTAATCGTAATCTCACTTGAACGATCCACCCAAAACATCCTCAATGATGAGTCCTTTGCGTTTGCGTTTACGGCACGCAAGCGAACAGTGAACTCTCGCGGCTCGTACGGAAAGATTGCTTAATCTCTGGCTGTGCTTCTGAAGCATTGACAAGGACTTTTTTCTGAGTTTTTTTCTGCCATTGCCTTAATTTCAAGAGGGCAAGAGTTTCGTTTGGAATTTGAAGCGGGATTAGGTCGGATGATAATTATCGTCATCTCCGTTTCTATTCAGTTCAGGAATCTGCTTAAATCTCACCTAATGGGTTAATGCCAACGAGGCTCTGTCCTGGGGCTCACCAGAAACAGGGCTGGGTGTATGTTTTTTTTTCTCCTGCGACACAAAGAGCTTATCTTTTGCCCAACCCTCCGCAACAACAACGGATCATATACAAACGCACCGCAATGGATAATCATCGTACGTGTACGTCAGTGAGTAACAGTAGCAAGTTATGTAGGACTTTGTTGTGCATTTCTGGCTACTCCTGCTTACGGAGGTTCTAGTTTATACTTAAGGGAACGCTCTAACGCTTATCGGTTAAATAATCGAAAACGGACACTTGCCAAGCAAAACTAATGGACGGCGCAAATGCTTCGGAAGATGTCTTCAGGCGCGGCTTCTGTGTAATAACGGTGGCTTAGCTGAGGTAGCACCTGCCCTAACTATGTTTCCCATCACTAGCTACGCAATCCATTTGTTAAGATATATAGCATATTTCTTAGTTTATACAACTTAAAGGGTGTAGGCAAAGCAATTTCTTTATCTTCGTTCAACTTTTGTGGAACTAAAATCATCCTGTAAAACATCGTTCGATCCAGAAAAGACATCATTCATCCTAAACCAAGCAACACTTTTCTCTCTTACAAATTTATATTTTCCATGCCGGGCTTGCAACAACGATGCAGCCTCCATTTTATTTTTATCACCAACGCTAACACGCATGTGGCAGTATCATGTAAATTCAACAGTCAGGACAACGGTACGGCTTTCTTAACGAGTTCCTACAGGGGAGCGGTTCTATGCCATCTAACACACCTAGTCGCAGAAGCTCGCGGTAACTCCTAACCTCGTCAGGAGCCGGGCTCCCAAAGGTTCAAGTGCAGACGTCGAGAGAACAAAAATTACCCACTTATTATCATCACCCCCATTACTGTTATTATTATTATTATTGTAATAAGGCTTTGTGCCGGGCTTTTATGAGTGAATGTACGGGCTCACCGCGTCAACATACGAGCGACGCCATTGCCAATCACACGCTAGCCCACACTCACACCACCATCAACCAGTTCATTTTACCGTAATTCATCGTCTAACACACGTAATGAGAAAAAATAACACGGCCGACGAGCTCCTGCAGTACTCCTGCAGCGCGAGAATTGGCCTCGTGAGCCACCGCCAAAGACCGGGGCACGGGTAATAACGATATGTTGTCGAGATTTCTGAATAGCATTCGGCTGGGATCCTGGGTGGGTTGCGCGAACTCATATTTGTTGCCTCTTAAAGACTCATCCACCGTGTCTACCGTCGCCAGATGATTGTGGTGTTGGAGCTTTCAAAAGACCACGGTAACCATGGTTGCTGAATGGCGCATGAGAAATGTCGATGTTTTCGCTTCCGTGGTTGCGTATGGTTCTACCACGCCTGCCACTGCCGGTTGGGCACCCGCTCACAAAGGTACCGCAAGCTTTGTTTTGCACCGAGCGAGAAAAAGGATAACGTGCTTGATTTGTTCGCTTTATGGGTGATGGTTCTTTCAGAATATTAGCCCTGTTATAAGCGGCACTCCGCGCACCAGGCACGTAATTAATTTCGTTTTATAATTTGAGCTACTTTCTAACACACCGCACGAGGTTCTTTGGTTTCTCCCATAAATTGTTGCTTGAGATTGAGCGGCAGCCATGGTTAAAGTTACACCGTTTCCCAAAGTTACAAAGTTCTTCTCCTTTCTTCCTAAACATATTTGCAAAATCGCTGCCCTGCTCAAATGCGATCGTTCGCGCGCTTTAAATATTCCCTCGCCGGACTGCACTAGCCGGAGTTCAGACAATCAGCGCTACTTCTACACCATTCGTATGCAGCTGCAACGTTTTCCTTCCAACGTTTGATTTCGCAAGAATAAACTCAGTGTGGATATGAACATCGACAGCTCAAATCGATTTTATTCCGAACCGAACCGTACGAAGCGCTCTCCACATTTCAAAAGGCTTTGCAGTCCTCACTGCTAAACCCCCCAAGCGAAAACAAGTGCCCTTTCTTGTCTTAGCTTTTTAGCTAGAACTTTTCCCCCAGCCAAGCAAAACATTCGAAAGCACCGGTTTCGGTCCCGATGTCGAGTGGCGTATCGTTGTGATTTCGTTTTCGATCTGTGGCTCAATTCCATCTCCTTTTTCTGCTCGCACGTTGCAGGTTTCCTGGGTCCGGCATCGAGACATTCACCTGCTCACAGTCGGCCGCTATACCTACACCTCCGATCAACGGTTCGAGGCCATGCATTCGCCACACACGGAAGAGTGGACCCTCAGGATTCGGTACGCCCAGCGCAAGGATTCTGGCATTTACGAGTGTCAAATATCGACCACGCCACCCATAGGACACTTCGTGTATCTCACGATAGTGGGTGAGTATTACGTAACACCTTGAAAATCGTTCCCAGCGCCCGACCTTCCCTCGGCCACTCGACCACGTCTCGAACCCACTCAAACTATTTCCAATTACTCGCCTTTTTCTCCTGCTTGACTTGCCTGCCAAAGAGCAACTGTGCCACTGTACCGGACACGTTGCTCGCTTGCCTACGGCGAAAGAGCTTTTAGCACTGGTTTTTCGACGCTTGCCGCAATGCCTTCGCCGATTTCCGGTCTCCAGGTATCCCCCACCAAACGATGCTGCATCAGCAAAATGCAGGAGCAAAAGTACTATCATTCCGAAGGCACCGTTTGGCGCGGAAAATTGCAATACAGGAAAACAGCATGGCGAAACTTTTTCGACTTCAAACATTGTTTTGCAGCATTTTGCGCGGGATGGTCGCCGCGGCCAGCGAACGGTGTTTCACTTTTTTGACATTTCACGCTTACCGCTCTTTTGCCGTTTGCTCTACCAATGTGGTCAGAATAAAAAAAGCAAAAAAAACCCCAATAACTCCCCCAATGTGAATCCGTTGCCAAGATGCAAGCCCGACATTGATCGCTTTAATATGCTGTTTTTTGGGTAACTTAATTTCAGCTTTGCGCTCGTTCTGCTTGGCTAATTTCAAGCACAAGGCCCTTCGATGCCTTTTGCTATCTTTTCCCCGCATGCGAGCGATGATCACAGCCAAAACGAATTCCTATTGCAACGGCTGGTTTGCGCTACGTTTGATATACAAATAAAGAAATACAACCGCTAGCAGACGGTGCGTCTACCGGGCTGTTTTGTGATATGTTCCGAAACATGTGTATCGGGGCCCGGAGGAGGTCAGAATGTGTTTTCCATGCTCGTCTACTGCTCGAAGCCGCCAAATGGCAAGAGCAACATTAAAAGCATTCCTTCTAATATGTTTCCCACCAACACCGCCGACGTGCGTCGAGAGCACAACAGCGTACTTCGGCACAATTCCCAATTGCCGGCTTGGCTACGTAAGATTTGCCACGTGCAGACTCTGCCCGTTCCAAACGGCCCGGGCATGGAATACCCGAGCACCATCGACAAATCAGTACACCGGAACCGGAACCATCGCATTGCGGAACTGCGGGTGCGGCTCAGGCAGAAACGCTCGTAGAAAACATACGGCTTCCGGATGTTATGAAATATGTAGAACATGTACAATATTATGAGCAGCTGACAGTTCTCGTATTCGAGCCCACGGGGATTGAGTGTATTTTTATAAACCTCCACCGCTTGGCGAACCTGCGCTGCTCCGAAACCTCTGGACGTACAACCGTACGATCTGGTCGCCATCGGGGTGCTTTCTCACGTCTTCCTCCCAAATCCCCATTCCTTCCGCACCGTACCGTAAAAGTCTCCCGCCCTGCCAGTTGGTGTACTGTTGCTTTTATAGATGCCTTAACCACACGATTCACGATTTGTGACCCAATAGGGACAAGAAGAAATAAACTTCAACTGTTCACTCACTCATTCACTTCTGCTCAAGATCTACAGTACCCAAATGACCAAGCATTCGCAACCGTGGAGTGGATACGATGTAAGGGGGGGGGGGGGGGGGGGGGGGAAGGGGGGGGGGGGGGGGGGGGGGGGGGGGGGGGGGGGGGGGGAAGGGGGGGGGGGGGGGGGGGGGGGGGGTGAACCTATGTTCCCTCAGCGAAAATTATGCCATTGACAAGCAAGTAGCGAGTGTGACAAGCACATAAATATGCACCCAATAATGGTACAAATGCTAGATTTTATTATTTTCGATTTATGTACACCATTATGTTCATACCGACCCTTTTTCCCAGTGTTATTTCCCGATACCACTTAGTAGCAAGGCAACAATCGGACGATGGTTACGATTTCCTATAAACCACTTGTAAGTGACTGCTCCGTTGAAGTTGTCTTTAAGCAAAAAAAACACTTTTAAATACACATCCCGACTTACCCGCGCTCAAGTACTGGGCACCTCCATCAGTGTTGACTTTGCTCTCCATACATATGCAACATTAATTTTAATCACTCACATCACTCGACCTACTTGTTGCCACACACGCTATCGCCCATTGCCGCGTACCAAAATTGATTGTTCATTTCCCTAATAATTTGCACCACGTTTGTACGGGGCCGTCCCACCCGTCCTCGGGAACATTGTTAAACAAAGTGCGAAAAACATGTCACAAATTGCCTGCCTTCATCAACCACCACCCAGGAAGCCTTGATGTCACGAAGGCACCATTTTAACGGCGTTACGTTTATGATACTTTTACGACGAGTCCGCGGCCCCTAATTTTCCTCCATCAATGAGTGCTTTTTTTTGGGGAGGAGGAGGGCGAGGGGGAAGAGGTGAGCCCGTTCATAAAGAAGGTTGCCTAAAGCGGAATGGCAAGTCATTTCACCGTTTGGAGGTTGTCGATTTTCTCTTCTTCCCTGAGCCCCGCTCGTTTTTGTTAACCGTGCCGATGCTAAATGTATATTTAATAAACTTCCTTACTTTTTCTTTCACTCTTTCCGCCTCCGTCCAATCGATGCCCCGGTCCAATCTGTCAATTTCGACGCCGTTTGCCTGATTGGGGACGATTGTGTGTTCGTCAAATCGGCCCACAAACTTCGGCGCAAACGTTCCATCAATTGACCCTGCAACACCGCAACCCACCGCTGTGTCCACTGTGCCACTGCTGCCAAACACTTCTTCCTTCAAGAACCAGTGACAGAGATTAACGGAGGACCTGATTTATTTATCAATAAAGGCTCGACTATAAATCTCACCTGCATCGTGAAGTACGCGCCCGAGCCGCCGCCGGCCGTCGTTTGGAAACACAATCGCGATGTAAGTACGCGCTGTCTCGTTAGTGGTCCTCTCCCTCGAGGGGGTAGCCTGGGGCCCTGGGCTCTCGGGCGACTTTTCATTCATCCGCTAACCGTTTGTCGAAACTTCCCGATGTCGGACGACAATTCCCATTCGCAGGACATTAATTTCGACTCGCCCAGGGGAGGCATTTCGCTCGTCACTGAGAAGGGCATCCTGACAACGAGCCGGCTGCTGGTGCAGAAGGCCATCGCGAGCGACTCCGGCCTGTACACCTGCGAGCCCTCGAACGCTAATCCGGCCTCCGTGCGGGTGCACATACTGAACGGTAAGTGTTATCCCGCGATGGTCGCCTTCGCACGGCATTTTTCTTTTACACCTCCCAAAAAGGCGCGTCAAATTTCGCTCCACACTGCAACTTACCGCTCTGCTAGTGAAAAAATTCCTCTCGTTCCCCTTCGTTCCAGGAGAACACCCCGCGGCTATGCATCACGGCATCTCCACCATCCTGTCCGGCCCGAGCTTGGTCGCGTTCGTACTGTCGACCATTTTGCTCTTCTATCATCACAGTATTCGGTGGAAGGAATTTCGGCTAACGTAGTAAATCTACCTAGCTATTCCGACCCTGTTTTTTGTTCCTGTTTGTTCAACACTGTACAGAATATTTGAGTGTCCACGAGAGAGTGTACGTGTGTGTGTGTGTCTGTGTGACGGTGTGCATGTGAATAAATTATTTCAACCCACAAAACAACAAACGTACATAGAATCATTATTTCTTGTAAAGCATTTCATTTAATCATTCGTCACTGATTAATTGTGCAATCAATCACTGTTTTTCTTGCTGTTTCATTTGCTCCTTATTCTTTCATGAAATCTCAGTTTGATTTATGTCAGTTACACAAAAAAAGTTATGAATACTATTTTTCAATTTCAGTTGCAACCTTTCAAATTAAATTTTCGTAGTAACAATTTGTACTAAAATCCAAGAATTCAAGAAATTAGTTTTCAGTTGTAATAAACATTTCCCATGCACTCCGCTGGTGCGAGTGATTTATTTGACGCAAACGAAAACAATACCAGTTGTAGCGTTATGAAACGAGCGTTAGTTAATTAAATTATCTAATTTGTACAGCGTGAAAATTTGTACATACAATCTCGTGTAGAGTATAAACACTATTTGTACAAAAGAAAAAAAACATAGCAAACATTATTAGAACTTTGAAGAAAACCAATATATGCAAATGATGCAACATAGGGATGCCCTATAAAGCGGTTTATGTGGTAGATTGAAATTCATTTTTTAACTCAACAGAGCAAGAGTCAGGCAGCAGTATAACGTATAGTAAATTCGTTGGACCTTTTTCAACTGTCGTCAAAAAGAACTTTTAAAATTCACTAACCATACACAACGTTATTTCGAAGCGTTTTCGATATCACAACAGTAACAGAGTTTATCGCTTTTGGGGTGTTTGGTTGACCGTTGAGATGAGAAACAAAAAGGTTGCGTCATTCTTATACGAAACTTGATTTCTACTATAGATTAAATGGTGACATATCAGACAAAATTATTCATAAAGCGATCGTAAACACAGCAAAATAATACATGCGTCATCGAAGAATCGCTACATTAAATGCCAATGAGCTCATTGGTTCGATTTGATCCCCTTCTCTACGTCATAGGAAACACAGAAACGTATGATAGTGTAGTACGATGGAACTGAGCATTACAATAGTAAAAATGACCATTTTTTCTGAATACCAAAGTGACACATACATTGCTGTCAAAACTTTCAGTCTAACATAGCACCGCGTACCATTTGATGCTCTCGAGATGGCATTCGCGCATCCAGGAAAAAAGCTGGATAATTGCTGGCAGCAAAACGGCCATGAACTGAAAGTGGAAAACAATTTGATGTTTCGTACTTGCCAACAACAAGTCGTTTTACTCGGTAGCCATAAGTTCCACTGTTTGGCACGATCAGCGAGGTCAAGTGTACGGTGTTAGGAGATCGATCCACAACGGCCAGCTAAACGGATGGCTATTCATTTGAAAATTTATGGAAAGAAAACTCTAACATTCTGCCCGAATACAAAGTTTGCCATAAATTTAGGATTACACAGACCAAACCAGATACTGAGATGGTGGTTAACGGCAAAAGAGTATCACATAAAAAAAAGCTCTGCCGGACTGATGCTGGCGTAAATATCGTTACGCTTTCGAAAAGCGAGTTTTTGGCACAATTTCCCCAATAGCAAGGAACAACAATCGTATCGCAAGCAAAATCGATTGATGCCTTTACCAGACCCGCGTTACCTGCCAGCGGCAAATTGGACATTTAAAGACGGCTCGGTGTTTTGCCTCTATCTCTAAATTGTGAACAACATGCCACGGGAAAATAAAATGCGTCGAAAGCTGTTAAACGTGATCCTTCGCGGTGCGATGAAAACTGTCATGAAAAAGCAAAGTTAGGACACTCCTCCAGTGGCAGAACAGCACCGCGCCCTGAACCCCCCCGGCGGTGTCTGGCGAAAAGTTTTCACCATCAGTTTAACAAACAGAAAGCCCTACATCACGACAAGCTACTGACCGTGTCTAGGTTAGAGGCAGAGCAATAAAATACGATACGATAAATGCGACGTGGCGATGGCAGCAGCAACCGAGCGAGCAGGCAAGAATCTTTTAGATACGTAGGTAATCAATAAAATAAGCAAGCCATGCTGATGTGCAGCTGGTAAAAAAAAACGGTGACAAAACAAAAGCCCAGGACGTAAACAAAGCAAAAAAGTTTCGCGTTCCGTGAAATGGAAACGTATGTTCAAAATTGTTTGCTACCCAAAACCCAAAACCCGGAGCACAACTGTTGATAAACACATTAACGTATAACTTTTGCTCCGAACTGTTGAACACAAAGTAAATTGGAAGTAACGAATAAGTGCGGACAAAAACCAGTTGGAAAACAATTATGATACTGTAAAACCACAATGACCGGCGAATCGATTCGCTTAAGCAGGAATTCGAACTAGCCAACCCATGCATACCCGTTTTGCAGAACACAGAAAAAAAACTTTGTAACTAATGATGTGTACCAAGTTAAACGACCGGCAGAAATGAGACAAAAATATAAGTGAAAGCAAAAATCAATATTAAACTAAAACAACTACAACGGGTCGCATTTTGTTTCGAGAATCAATTGCGAAAATAAAGCTTACTTTACCGGGTAAGTATGAAGACATTTCGTTTTTAATTTCGTAATAACACTCTTTTTGTTTGTTTTGTCGCTCATTTAGACTTTTATGAGCGATATGTCTTCACATTAAGCTCAAGTAGCTCTAACAGCACAAATAACAAAATTGGCTGCATTTATCAACAAGTAATCAATACAAAGAATACGATGCAGAACAGGCAAGAAGATTCCGTAAGCATTACAAAACTGGCATCCGAATCTTATCAAGAGTTCATAACAAACTTCTAGCTATCAATAGATGTGTGCCGGGAGCTGATAACAACAACCATTAAGAACGTCTCGTTCATTTCAATCTTCAACCATTTGCCGTTCAGTTCAACCCCACGATGGCGCGGATGTGGTTCGCCCTATTAACTAGCTCTGTTGCGCTTTGCCTCACAGTGGCCAATGCCGCCATTATACGCCTCAATTGTGAACCAGTGGATGACAAGTGTTTGTTGAAAAACATATACGCAACGGAGGATGATCGCTTCAAAGAAATTCGCAACGAACGATACGAGAACATTATCGAGTTTTTCGACTGTCACATTCACACGTTGCCACCGATCCCCTATATTAACAAAGTGAAAGCGGATGCGATTAATTTGGTGCGAATTGAAGAAAACACCTTCAGCACGATACACCGGCTGGATGTGTCGTACAACAGGCTCCGCGAGTTCTCTTCCAAATCCTTTGAATATCCGACAGAGCTCGTGGAGTTGAATCTGAGTGGTAATCCAACACTGAAAGATTTTGCTTTCCTGTCCATGCTAAGTGGCCTGATTCAACTGGATATGGCCGATATGAAGCTGGAGTTGGAACTCTTGGATACAAGCATATTTGGAGAAATGTCACAACTGTCAAGGCTCAACATGAGCGATAACAGAATTACCACCATACCCGTTGGAATGTTTTCCCCACTAGTCGGATTAACCAATTTGGACCTCAGCCGGAACTCCATCACAAAGATCGCATCCGGAACGTTCGCCATCGCAGTGACGCACGGCTACGAGGAACATGGGTTGTATCACCAATCACTGCATTTCGATCTGTCCTACAACAACATCAGCATCATCGAGAACAACGCCTTCATGCACGCGTCCAAAATCAATCTGCGAAACAACAAACTCATCGGCATTGGACAGTACGCGTTCGATAATCAAACGGCTCTCCAGTCCCTGGACCTCTCCGGGAACGTGCAGCTCAAAAACTTTGACTTCCTGCACAACCTTCGCGCACTGCACGATCTCGATATGTCGCGGATGAACTTCTCCTTCGACGGTGTGCCGCACAACATCTTCAATGATCTCGATTCGCTCACCACACTCGATCTGTCGAACAACCACATTTCAGCAATACCAATCGGCATCTTTGCCGAGCTGCAATCGCTCAACTTCATCAACCTGCGTCACAACAGCATCTCGCACATCGAGTTCGGTACGTTCTCAATGCGCAAGTACGACCTAATCGACGAGATTGATCTCTCGTACAACGAGATCACGGAGCTAAACTTTCTGGTCTTCGTGCCGCTGAAGTACCTCAAGACACTGCTGCTGCACGGAAACAAAATCTCCTCCGTCAATGCCAAGCAGCTGACACGCAACAAAAGTCTCTACAACTTCGGCATCCAGAACAGCAATGTGCGGTGTTACGATCTGATTGATTTGCTAGGATCGCTCAAACTTGTGCATGAACCGAATGAGTTTATTTCAAATCTTCCCAATGTTGACGGCATCAAATGCGAACCATGAGAATGAGTGTTTATTTTTGGAAGTGTAGCTTAATTCCTGAAAAATGCAATACAATGTTTGTTCCAAAAACAGGCAACAAATTGTCATCAACGAGGTCCGAAACGATTCCTAAGCTGCTGTAACGATTGTCGGGCTTTACCAACATCTATGGCAATCATCGATAGAAACAGTGACCACGAGGGCCACTGTAATCAAAACCACATTCCCAAATGTAGTGACACTGATCTGCGACCTAAAATCCGGTGAAATTGTTATCGATTTTCTAATCTGCTTAGTTGAAACAATGAGGTGTTATTGGAATTGTTGGGAATTATGTTGCTTCTTGGCATTTTGACGACTATTTGGTTACAACGGCTATAAATGAACGAGCAGCAATTGAACAAAATATTTACGAATTGAACATACTTGGTTATACGCTTAATGTAATTTAAACTCTGTGAAAAGTTTGCTTGTGCAAACTTACTCTACAATTGCGTCAATTGATGTTTGTGAATCGATTTAAACACAATACACCCATGTGGTTTGTTAGCGAACCCAACCATCGAACGGGTATTTAATTATGCTAAAATTTCACAGCTTTTCACCGAGCATCAAGCACCGCCCCGAAATCAGCTGAATTTTTCCGCAGACAAATTTGGTGTCACATCGATGCAACTCATCCGCAAACAGCTAACCCAACACAGCGTTCATTAGAACCGAATTCAGCGTTCGAATTACCACTTTGTAGTGGCGTGGCAATGCCATTTGGACATTTACATAATTCGATTCGCACGGTTCCCCAAAATCGATGCAAATACCCCAAGCGCAGCGGGACAGAAAGCGTGAACCTTCGTCGATGATTCGCCGAACGTTTCCAATTGCACCACCTTGCTCGTCGCTACATAACGTGCTGAAAGGGTGTCAGTAAATGGCAAAAAGCTTTACCCCATAAAGGCAGCCGGAGGAGAGAGCGAAAAAAAATGTATAAAGCTCCACCAGAAACAACCAACTGCTCTCGATGGTCAGTAATTTACATTGCCAAATGGTTTTACACATTCGGACACGCAGTGCTCCGCCATTTCGCCCACCGCTGGATCGGTGGCACGAGTATGTGGGTCGCTCTATTTGGTCAGTGTGTGGCGCCAGCGATTTTACTGCAGCTCTTCATGAATTTCCCGTCGTTAGGTACCCACGGGACGAGGGTATTAAGAGTGAATTCTTCCGCTCCGTTCCACTGTAACGAAATCAAACTCATTCTTTCTGCCCTCTATCGAACAACCCGTACTCCGGTCTTCCGGATCTCTGTCCAACAGGATTCAACCTAGCGAAGAAACAACGACGGGACGCTGGTGGAAACCCTAAATCCCACGTTTGCGAAGAGCAGGGAATGACGCGACTTTCGGGTGCGAATAGCTCGCAAGTTGAGCGCGAGTGTTGAATTTTAATTAATTTTCAAATAAATTACTTTAATCGATTTCTAGCGCTTTCACCACTTTCACCACCACCACTCACATGCGTATGCACTTTGGTCACGCGATTTTGGTGATTATTGGGTGGCGGTGCATCGAGAATGGTTGATGTCTCCCGAAACGGGGCGAACACTGTACATGGCTTACGGGCACAGAAAAAAAACCCCAGAGCCGGCAGATTCGATAAATTTCGACTTTAGAAATTTCGCTATCGGCCGGTGGCATCCTTTTACTACTGTTCACTGCCTCGAACCATTCCTTTCCGATGGATCGTGTAGCAGTGCCACTAATGCCATTAAATTTCGTTCCGTTTTTTTTGTACTACCATTCATTCCAATGTTGATTCAAGGTAGCGCTCGTTAGAGTGTGTTTTAATAATTTAACGTAGCCAATGATCTATTGAACGGTACGAACGGTCCGATTTTCCCTCCCACTTTTCCAACCGTCCAATTAGAACGCAAATGAAGCTGCGTGCCACGATCGCAAAAAAGTGTTCACCGGCTAATTTGAAATTCAATTTCCAATAACACGAAACCGAGCTATCAAACATGGGAAAATGTCGACTAAATTAAAAGGGCCTGTAACTTTTTTGCATAAATCGGACAGCTTAATTTTTCGAATAAGCCGTTCAACTTAATAAACTGATTTGAAAAAAAAACTTGAGAAGCATAACATTCGGGTTGGGAGAAAAGCCCAAAAAAACTTTCTCTCCCCGACGGGGAATCGAACCCCGGTCTCCCGCGTGACAGGCGGGGATACTGACCACTATACTATCGAGGACATATACAAAACGGCCGTTACATTAGCAGTTGTTTTATTTTCGCTTTCGCCAGCTGCATTTTACTTTTCAACGGAATGGGTTTATGTTGTTCTTATAAAGTTTTATATAAAAATAAAAGTCTCTTATCGACGGTTGTCATATTACATTATAGCCTTGCTTCTAACTTCGTAGTATCATAAAAATAGAAACCGTTAAGGTAATTGACCTCCTATTACATTATCATCCCTTGTATAAAGACATCGCCAGCACGACGAACCGCTTCAAACATCTTACGTATTGCAAGTAACAGAATTTCTTGCCATGTGAAATGGTGCTGAATGCATGGTTATGCTGGATCGGATTAAGTGCTTTATTGCTTTTGCTCTAGTTCACAATACAGTTACCAATAACAGCATAGATATTTTTGTATCTAACCTCATCTCGGTTACAGTGAAAACAGGTGTAGAAAATCACATGTTACGTATTTTTATTTACGACTCCCCAATTATTCCCCTTATCAGTTTTGTATCCAACCAATGAATGGACTCTCGCTTCATTACATTCACGAAAGCGAACTTATTTGTCAAGACCGGCAGTAGTGGTTTTAACGCATACGACGCCAAGCTCATAATCGCTCGTAGGTCTATTACTAGACGATCCAACCAACTGTTCTCATTTCCGACCGGTACGATTTTAACCGGACGTCGGACCAACCGCAACCAATTCTGACTAACCAATAACTACCACTGTCCGTAGCCGTTCCAGAAAGTGCTGAACCGTGCTGTGGTTTTTCTCTTTCCTCGAGCGCACTCATGGGTGGGAATGATGTTTCCCCTTTCCCGTCTCGGAACATACGTTGCATTCTCCCTTGGGCTTACAATGATAAACCTGCCTGGTACGTTTAAATTTTGCATCTGAACAATGTTCTTCCCAATTCCCAAACGATGATCGATTTGGTTTCGGGCGAATGAAAACTTTACCTTTGACCAACCCAATGCACCATAATGGCGGGTAGATGCCCAATTGTTTTGAAGGCAATTTGGAGATCTTTCTAACTTTTGAAGATTATATCCCAATTGGCCCCGAACTAATTATGTTTTAAAACAACATTTACGCATTGGAATTAAAAACGTTCATTGGATACATGTAGAACGAAATAATAGTACTGTAAATACGCACTACTTTTGCATAGTTTAACTAACAAGTGGAGATTTCCTAGTAGTACACCTTCGTTTCGTGCTTCATCTAGATCAAACATTACTATTCTATTCCAACCTATCGTATCCAGCTCAGGCTCTTTCTAGGTGACGCCTGGAATAGAGGAATAAGCCGTCCATCCAACAAAAAACGATTGTCATACGATTGTGCTCGCATCTGGTTCTTGCTCCCTCGAGACGCTTTGGCATAGCGGAGACCGATAGGCACGTTGCGCCAATGTCTTTTGCTGCGAATGGGCAGAAAGAATATGTCCGACCGTGTGCTGACCGGTAGCACCGGGAAAACTTGTCAGAACGGGAAGCCACTTCTCATCTACGGAGCACTCCAGTCCACCCGTATGCCACGTAAGCCTTTGAACGCAAAATAGGAAAAGCATAAACCGCCACCAGAACACTAAGCGAGCCACAATCCTCTACCTCTGGAAGTTTATTATTCTCTTTTTCACACACACACTCTCTAGTTAGCTCTCTCTCTCGCACTTCTTTCGCTGTTATACACAATCCCAAAGGGTTGGTATCGGCAAGTTTTGGAGACTCGATTTGCATACGGACCAACTCGACCGGTCAATCCAGCCAACGTGTGTGTCTGACGATCCGTGCGCCATCTATTTCCGTGCCCATGTACGAGACGGTACGAGCGAGTTTCTTTGTTTCACCAAGTGTGGAGGCCCAGTTTTCCGGCTGAATGCCTTGGACGATACGGTTGAGTTTTCCCTATTCCGGAACCATTCAGCGTGTCGAGTCAGCTTGTCCATCGTTTGGGCGTTGCTAAACTGATCCGTACTCCCCGTGCTTGACCTCTCCAGGGATGAAATGTCCGCCGGAGCTGCGTTTGCCGATAACCAGTTACCGAATATCAACGCTCCTTCGCCGAGGAGACCGGTGGGCACTGGTGGGCTAGACGCATCTAGGAGCGTCAGCGAATTGAATTACTTTCACTTCGGACAATCGGGCCGTTGTCCCGACGCGACCCGGGAGAATAGAGAAATTCCCACCAGCACCCCGCAGCAAGTACGGTGCCACCTGTCCGGGAATAATCTGATAGACGAAACTCGAGAGCTTCGACCCACAAGACGAACCCGCAACACGCCCATGCTATTCATGGTAATTTCACTTCAGGGAAAAACTCACAACCAGCTACGCACATCCTTCAGGCGGTCAATCTGCGAAAATTAGAATTAATTTCCTTCGTCACTACGCGTCAAACCGAGGGTGAATGTTTGGCGCAGTGCGTTTGATCCTCCTGTACGCCGGCTGACCAGTATCATTATTTATTCCACGCTCAGACATCTTCACACACACACACACAAAACCTTTCCCAACACGGTTTGGAGGTAGTAAAAAATTGGATAAAGAAAAAGGTGTGGTAAGACGCATTCCACGCAGTGTTTTTGTATCTGTTCGGTTATACAGAAACTCCTGATCCGGACAGTGTAAAATTCCCGTGTAGCCAGAAAAACACCTTTTATGCATATTTCATCCATTGCACATTCCAAACAGATCCCCCCACCCCCCTCCGGGTCTTGACTTGCTTATCTGATACTTTGATTAAAATTCTTTTACGCGCTCAGTCCCGTTTGTTCATTATCCTTTCGTGACCTCTCGCCGAACTGCATTGCATTAATGTACACCTCTTCAAGGGTCGTTCGAATGATCCTTTTTTAAGGTGGGCAAGGAAGTGTAGTTCTATAGCTTGCTTAAACATTGCTGCACAAATCTATTGAGAAGCTTTAAAATGTTAGAATGTGCTGATAGTTGATTTAGATCTCGAGTTCAAGCTTCATTTCTTGTACTCGGTTTAATCAGTTCTTAACGGAAGGCCCCAAGATAAAACTTGAGAAATGAACTCAAATAACACATTTCCATCGAAACCTCGCTCGTAGGTTTGCTAATCGAATTAAAGTTAATCTTATAATCGTTGTCTTAATCGAACGCCCTTGCCCAGTTAACTTTTGCTTACACATCTCATTAAGAACCCAGAGCCTAGCGCCGTCCGCAGGGTAATCATCTTCATCCACAGGCTCCTCACGCATCCCTCCATCAATTCTTCCTGGACGGCAGACAAACAAAGCCGCCAGCCATGGAGCGGGCCAATGAATTGCTGCAGACCAATTTCACCAGAGTGGCCAACCCGGTTTTCACAAAAACACCGCCAGAAAACTTATAATTACAGTGCAAACCTTTTAACTCCAATCAAACCCCCGGTGCTCGCAGTCTTTGCCCTTTTGCGTACAGGCGTGTGCGAATTTCTGACTTCATTCCAGGCACTACAAAGGATTCGCCCTACTTGCGCCACGCTGCCCGATTCTTGGGGATGCAGTAAATCAAGAAGCACTTTTCGGATCAACGTATGTTTTCGCTGCACCCAGCAATGGGTAGCAGCGCCACATTCCTTGGCGGCAAAAATATTTCACGCCTTAAAGCACTTTAAAATCGGCATGCGGTAGGCAAAATAAAATCATTCATCTCCCGAACTGACATCAACTAAATGTGGCCCCGAAATGAAATTGGTGTGCTGCGAGTGCGAATATTTTTCTGCTTCATTCTTTCACCAGATTTCACCAACGATGTTCCAAGCTAGTCACGATCTTTGCCATCCAGTCAATGGCTGGGATGGCTTTATGCTTCGCACCAATGATGTATCCAGTGCGCATCCAGCATCCACTGCAGGTTTTCTCACAAAACCGGCCACTAAAGCACGATGCCACTTGGTAACGATTCGTTTTGCACCCAGTGCATCCATAACTGCTGTAAACGTGGCCTCCTCTTTTGCATTCAGCTCGTTGCAATACACTTCCCGTGCCGGGTCGGGTATTTGCAGTTGTCCCGGGTTTGTGTCTCGATGCCCTTGCCGAAGCTCGTTTAAGTTCCGCAACCTCTTAAGTACCATTTATCCATACAAAACCGATGAGTTTGTTGCAGTGCTTCCCGTCTTTGCTGCAACATCTGCCGAGCGCAGGGAGGACATGCATGAGCAGCCCGCAGTAACACCTTTTGTCTCGATATGGTATTCCAAACAGGCTATCACATTAGGACGGCGGGAAACACAAGCTGACACCGGAACGTACGTTGCCTCCGCGCAAAGTAGCACATTATTGATTTGAACTCAGCCCGTTTTTACCTACGCTGGCTGCCCTCGTTAAGCGATGTAAAACGAGTGTCAACGAGAACGTTCCTCACACAGGATGATGCAAGAAAAATGTCCAACTCCTTTATCGCATCCGTTACCTGCATCCATGATCCTACGTAACGAGCCATTCTTCCCACGTGTACGTACATGCATTGCTAATGCATGATGATGTTTAACATGCGCACATTCGGCAACACTTGCAAGGACAAGAAATTTCGCCCATTATGCGTCGAAATATTGGCCTTGCAGAGAAATCAATCGAGTGGTCGAAATTTGTCTACAAAATAAAACTGATGATAGATCGTTCGCGCATAATGATAAATGAACACCTTCTTCTACTATAGAATGTTTAAGTTATGGCTACACTTTTGGCTTTTGATTAGAGAAAATCTATAAAGACATATTCGAACTGTTAAAAAAGCGCCACAGTTACAGATATTCGATTTGTGGTAAGATTATGGCCAATTTCAAATGTGGCCAGTATATAGAAATTGGGCAAGAAATGAGCAAGAACCAATTCGCACCCGACATGGAAACTGGACGAGACTTGGTTGAGGCGTACCTATGGACGAAGAATGCATGCCTGGTGCCTTACATCCAAGGATAATCGGTCTCTTTGTCAAACCCAACCCAACCATTCCTACCGTTTTCGCTACGATGATAGCGGCAGATCGGCGTTTTTTGGTCATTGAGCTGAGGCCAGATAATAGATGACATTTAGTATCTGCTGCTCTAGGCGTTTCCGCTTTTCAGACTCAACAAAACGGCCCAAATAGCTGCACAGCTGTTTGTTAAATCGTTCCAGTCGCCTTGTAATAGACCTTTAATGTTCTGCTGCTGGCTAGCGGTGGTTGCCCGTTCGCCGTAAAGCCAAGCGGCAATGCTCGGTAATCGATTTAAAAATGATTTCACCGAATGCGCTCTTCCTATTACTGTTTCCGCACCAGCCAAAAACCGGTTCCGGACGAAGTGAAAAAAAAAAACACATACACACACAGTAAACGAGCGGAAAGTGCTGCGAAAACTCATTTACTTTTTCTTCCTTTTAATAACTTTTCCTGATGTCGGTTTTCTCCGACACCGTAGGGATGGTTTTCTACTTCGCACGATCGATGCACCGCACTCTTTGTGCGCCGAGTGCATCAGGGCGTGCATCAGCGAGAGCAAAGTGCAGCTAGAAACTTTCCAATCCTGCACCACACGCCTTTGACTTCACGCTCGCCTAGCCCGATCGCGCAGTGTTGTGGATGCTGGAAATATAGTTATTAAGAGCTCGAAAAACATCGTTATTATATCTACTTTCCCTTCGCTCCGTACCGTACGCTGAAAGTTCTTGTATATTTGCCAGTACGGACTGGCTGCCGTTCGAGCATCGTATGTTATTAAACACTACGTCTCCATTGCCAAAATCCAACTGCTGTTCTAGCACCGTTCATACCTTCCTGCCATCAATGCGCTCTGGACCGCAATCGATGAACGGTGAAGAAAATGGAAAATTTATTTTCTCCTTTTTCCTCCGAGAAATATGCCACCATTGCTGGCCATAGAGCACTGACAGGCGTAAAAAAAGGCGTAACCATTCAAGCAGACCGATATCGCGATGCTTTTAATGAAAAAAAAATATTAAGAAAATACAAAAAAAAAACCTTCCCACACCGTTTTCAACACTACACTGGAGCCTTAAACGCAGAAGCAGAAAATGCATCCACCCATTTCTTGGAGGTGGCGGAACACTTCCCAACCCAATGCACTTCCCGATGCATTTTTGCTATAGAACTGCAGCTGGGATGGTTCGAGTGACTTATAATAGTTTCTGTTTGTCACGAAATGGCACACGGACACGAAGGCAGCAAAAACTCCCCCGAAGAGTGGAACTTTCACTCGATAACCAAAACCGAAAAGATATTGCAAATCCATTTAAACTTTAACATTTTAAGAATGCGGATTTTACATTTTAGTCGAAGTGAACTTTTAATCGCCATTCAATCTTTCCCGCATTAAAATAGAGATAATCAACACATCGATAGAAACTGTCCAAGACGCTAACTCCATCTACGAAAGTTAGTCAAGATAAAAATAATACATCTCCACCACTAAAAAAAAAAACGCAATTAACTTTGCCGAAACCCGGGATTGAACCGGGGACCTTTAGATCTTCAGTCTAACGCTCTCCCAACTGAGCTATTTCGGCTCACGCTGCACTGCCGGTAAACTATTTTCAGGTCGGATACGCAGTGATGAAAGCAGTACCTTCTCGGCGGTACGAGTACACGAGTAAGCGCCGCTTATCAACATGAGATTGGGGGTTTTACAGTTGCGCACCAACTGTACGTTCCTGTGCAACATCATCGCTGCAGCGCCAACACCTACGGCAGCCTCTGTCCCCCGTACGCACGCATTGATCACACACAGGGCGCACCTTTTAATTGCAACCGTTGCGGTGAGTTTCATTCATTTGTTGCTTTGTATGCTCACTGTGATTACACTTCCACCACATGGTGTCTGATTAAAAATACTCGTACGTGTCATGTGGGTATGTTGCTAATCCCCGTCACACGTTATACTCTGTTTGGCAGAGTTCAGCGGCGAAGTTGACACATCAAACCCGCGATCACAGAGGTGTGGTCTGGCTTATTGTTAACATTGGTTCGTTTGATGTATGTTTCCACCATTTGGAAGCATGTCACTATCAGAAAATGCTTCCGTGACGGGTGTTGTTTTGAGTTCCGAAACTGGAAAAGTCATCAAGAGTATTTAATTTAAAACGACATCTTCACGAATGTAAACACGCGTGTTTGTTTTACGATTATTTACAGAAAAAAAGTATTCACGCTTTTTTTCGACTTACTTCATTTCACAGAGTTGCTCTTCCATAATTGGAAAGACTACTCTGTAATTAAACGGTAATTAAGCATGCATCGCATTATGGCAGTTATTGGCGAAACGCAGCACTTGTAAAATGCCAATAAACGCCATTGAAAGCCTCACCACGCCCAGGCACACATTGCATTGTAAAACCATAAAATGCACAACAAACCTTCCACAAAATACACGAATTCGATTCTCCCGACCATTCAAACCAAACGCTTTCCCGGCCATTACACGCACACAGCCAGCCTAACACAACATTCGCAAAGTTCCAACATCATTCAGCGTGTCGACGTAGAACGCTCATAAATAACTTGCTAAACGTTCACCCAGCTGCAACCGAGGGCCGGACCATTACATCTTGCGCTCCGCGACTACATTTTCACGCCGTCAACGCCGGGACGAGCGTTTTGTCAGCACGTAAAGCACTCGTCGTCCGCTAACGACATCTAAACAAACAACCCGGTCCCGTCCTCTACCGTCCACAATGCTTCACCGGTATGGACGCGCTATGTTCAGGTGGGACCGTGTTCTCGTGCGAAGCGAACAAATCCAACAACGACAACTCGGGGCCTCGGCACAGCCGTTGCGGGTGCGATTTATCGCTCCGCAGTCGGGGACATAATTAGTTTCTTAATCAATGCGTGCTTACAACTGCAGCGGACGCGATTTCGGCAGTTGTGGACGACTTGAAAGCGGAGACCAGGCAGTGTCGTGTATTTATTTTTATTTTCAAACAAACTAACCACCAACGAGCAATAATATGATGAGCGTTTGTAGAGGATGAAACATTATTTACTGAAAACAAAAACAGAATACCGGTACCAGTTATTTATACGTGACTAATGATTACCTCACATTGAATTCTTACCGCCCAGTAAAGAGTGTTGTAAATAAATATCCCCCCGTCTCACAGATTTTTCATACAAACACACTTCATCGCCATTTTCTCATTTATCACCACGTTCTCTTACGCATTTTGCCTTAAAGAAAAAAACTCTCTGTTGCTTTTCCTCTCTCTCGTTTCTTTGGTTTTCCAACGAATACAGAGAACATATAGCAAGGCTCCGGCGAGATTCGAACTCACGATCTCCTGTTTACTAGACAGGCGCTTTAACCAACTAAGCCACGGCGCCGCGATGCATGAAGTCGGGTTTATTTAGAGTTGGGTTCCACGGCATCTGCACCTTCTAAGCGCAAGTTCTAGCTTTATCAAGCTACACATAGAAAAACAATGAGCTCATAAAACCACATGGCGCATGGCGCCTGTGTATCTGTGTCCTGCTACAATGCATGGAACAGTAAACAGAGCATAATAGATGTCACAACGTGAACGATGAATCAGATCTACGGTACTGGCACATAAAGCCAACGTCGGAGGTCAGCTCACACCGGAACTGGTGTCCTTTCTCCTCTCCTCCTCCAGGATGGCGGTGTTCCAAACAACGCTGCTTGTCGTGTCTGCCCGTCTGGCGGTGGTGAATATTTGAGTGTAAGATTATTCCATTCCAACACTGCGAATAACGGTTTACGACCGTGTCACTGCATTAGTATTCGCATTGATAACAAGATTAGAACATGCGAAGCGAGGTGTGTGTGTGTGTGGGTGTGTTGACTTGTGCGGTACCCATTCCTGCCCTAGCTATCTCAATGGCAACGGTGTGTGCATGGTGATGCAAGGTCGACCATAGTCAACAAACACCGGATACATTTCCGCTTCGGCTCACCGGGACGGCACCATTGTCCCATTTTCAACACGCCCATTTTGGCAGCCACTGCGCTCTGCCTGCGAGACCGGGCGCATCGTTCTCGGAACACATCCGATCAGCCAAAGCTCACGACCCACCACGCGGCAAGTGCTCATCTCACCCATTATCGAAATTAACCATGGCAAAATGGGAAAATTATTGAGGCAATGTTTTCCTGCATTCGTTCGTCCGTCCGGACGCAGCCCGGAGTTTTCATTACCTTCCTCTATCCGTTCGCTAGCTAGAGCCAACCAAATATCCGACCGAGTTTGTGAAGACATCCGTTGGTCAACACTTCTGATCCAATTATGCAACCGAGCAACAGCTATCCATCGGGCTTTACGAGAGTTCTAGCTCGGTTGCCGGACAGAACGACCGAACTGGATGACGCTTGTTGGTGTTCTTTCAAAACTCTTATTATGACACTCCACAATACTTATCAAACGATATAGGGTATGTGTTTGCTAGTAACTATTTTATGATGACAACCATTCCCTTCTCTCGCTCCCAAATGGCAAATTCTTCGTACGCGATGTATTCAAGCTATCGCCACACTCAAACCACTTGTTAGAGGTTTATCATAATGCAATTAATCATTCTGTCGGTTGTAGAAAAATTATGTCCTATAGGTCAACTCTACCGCTTTGTAAAATTATGCCCAACTTGCACGACCATCTTCCGAAGAAGGGTTCTCAAATGTGAATCTAATTTGAAAATGATGACATCCTTCCTTCCACAAGGCAACCCAAAAAAAAAGGGTTCTCAAGCGATTTATGCATCCTTTGTCCATCGTACCATTAAAGAAACATAAAGACGTGAAGAATGAACCGAACCAGGGCTAGCTATAGGTGGCTCTTTCAGTATGATAGATAGTTGATCATTCTATGCGGACCAAACCCAATTCCGCTGGTACTTCCCACCATTCGTTGGTTCGATTTGTTTTTCCTCTTCACAATACAACACGATGCAACATGTTTGTTTGCACTTTCAATTGTTAAAGACAATTCACAATGTAAACAATCCAAATACATTCAGTCTGCTCAAAAGTGGTACGGAATACTGCAGGATAAGTAGATTTGCATCATTGATAAACAACAAAACTATCAACTCCACCTCGTCCACGGTCCAGTTTTGCTTGCCAGCTTTCCGATACGAATTTATACGATTATGGTTCTACATACCACCACGCAACTTGCTTTTGTATGATCATCGATCCTAATTGAATCAATGCAAATGCACACCAAAAACCCAACACTTTGCTCTGTTCTACCGACAGTGTCTGTGCGTCTGTGCTGGACCCAAGGTTCCGGTTCATTCGGGGAGTTCTGTTCCGGAACAAATTAAATTAATTTTGCCCCGTTACTATTGCCACTCTGGTGGGGGTTTCGGTACCATGGCGCTAGACGGCGCTGCGGAGATGGCTAATCAAACCGGAACCACTTACGAAGAACATCAGCGCCCTCCACCGACCGATGCTGTGGACTTAATCGACTGCTTGAGCAAAACATGCATGTTCCAACAATGCATCTGTCTTTCCTGTTCGTCGAACGGAATCGAATGGAACATGCCCTGGTGCCGGGCAACGCAAATCCGTATGGTGCTAGTTGGGTGGAAACACACTATCGCCAGCAACTACCATCGTCTATGATGATGATGATGACGTGGTGGTGGCGATTAAGATCCTTCGGCTGACAGGCAGAACTAATGGCACGGATCTTTGATCCGTACAGGTCGCTCATGCTTTCACAAAATGTGTTCGGAGCATGGTCCTCTTCCGGGATTCCGGGAGCCCGTGCTAGAGATTGAGCACAACTTTCGTCCAATTTCGTCGCATGTTCAATCCCCAAGGTTTGAAGTATTCACACAAGTACTACACTGCAGTTTACAATAAACGCATACGGCATCGTCTAAAGTTGGCACGGTTTCCATTCGATAATATGAATACTATGCTGCATATGTAACCCGAAGTAATCCACATTTATTATGCTGATTTATCTATTTACTAAACTCTCACCCGGTCTCCATGGCTTAACGACTCTCCCATTAATCCTCGCCCACGAACGAACGGAAATAATCGTCCGAAATGAAAAGATGCACCCCGCTACGCAGCAGGTTTCTTTAATCTCGTTTGCCATACCATGCCGGAAGGCTCATATTTGTTCGATTTACTTCCTACCGTCGGACGGGAATTAAGAAACCAACCATTAACAGTTTGGGTCAGCCCTTTTTTCCCGCAGGTCGGTTCGATTTTCAACCCTCGGCTTTACCCTCTCATCAATGCATCAGCGCTCGATGTCACCGGCAGCGGTTATCCTTTCCGAACCGGGCAGGTTTCGCTCGGTTTCTGCAGCATCGGAGCATATTTTGCAAACTTCATCAAAACAAAGCTGGAAGCTTTTTCTCACCATTGGAACGTTTATGTTTTTCGCTGCGGTAAGCAAATTCGCCTAAGTAAGACAGTTTCGTATCCAATAATTCGTTTCCCTTTTTTTTCGATGAATCCATTTTACCGCTTTAGAAAGGGATTTCAAATTCGCACCGATTGCAGCTTGCCCCAATCAAGTGCCACAGTCCGTGCCGTCCTTTTCGCATTTGTCCTAAATTTTTCATTTTACTTCCTGGATCCCGCGCCCAAAAAGGGACAGAGCACGAACTCGAAAAGCGTCGAGCTGAGCGGGAGCGCAAACATTGCACGCCATTAAGCCGTGTAATTAAAATGGTGTAAAAGGCCACCGGATCGGAAAACCCCCGGTCGGTGGCAAAGGTTAAATTGATTCGATTTTCACAGATAATACCACGCAGATAGCGTTCCACACTGTGACGAAAAGATCATACTGACGCGGGCGGATCTCCGCCAACAGCGAACCCGGCAAATAGATCCGTACGGTGTCAGCGGTAGGAGCTTAACTCGATGCGAACCGATTGCTTGCTTTTCCGCCAGCTGCAGATCACGTTTAATCACACCCGGTGCTTACGCCCGAGGCTGACAGCCGTCATGGTTGCATTTAATTGCAGCGAGCGAGATAATCATAGAGCAACTGCCATTTACGCCGGTTAAATTATATATTACTCCATATTGCTCCGAACGGCGCTTTCGTACCGGGACCCCTCCCCCCCTCCCCCCCCCCCCCCCCCTCCGCCTAGCCATTGTTTCCCCCGCTCGTTCGGGATTCTCCTTTTGAATTTGCATTTCTATTTAGCTGCGTCTCTCGCATTCGCACAAGCATCTTTGTCTACCGTTCGTCTTAATCAATGCGTCGCCCTGACTTGCAGCGTTGCACCGAACCACATGGCGCTGGATCGGGAAAGCGCAGGGAAATGAAAAGCAAACAGTGCAAACAAACCAATGCTCTACAATCTACATAACAATTCTTCATTTTGAATATTCCATTACCATATTTCACAAGAACCGTGCCGTAACAGGGCGTCTGCTAGCTTCCTCTCGTGCCGGGTCGATTCGGGCCGTACCGTTTTGGTAGATCTCGAGTAACGATGCCGACCGTCGCCAGGGAGTTCTGTTTAGCGCACGTACAAGTGAAGCCTCGGCCATATTATCGTTACTCGAGCAGTGCATGCAACAGACCATTTTAAGGTGCAGCGAATTTAGCATTCCCTTTAGCCAACCTTCCATTACGCATAATGATTCTTCAAACGTGTTTCCTAGCCGATACCTTCAGGAAATTCCTTGCATATTACAATACGTTACTGCAAAGAAATGCTTTTATTGTTCGGGAAAATTTGTATTTCCTAGACATTTTTTATTGGACATTGACATACGGTGAGCTTCTCCTCTTTTATTCGCGCTTTCTACGTACCTGACAAACTTCACTTGGTACCTCATATGGGTTTTGATTAATATTTTCTTTTAATAAAGCCCATGGTATCGTGCCACAGAGGAGTGAGCTCCCGTGCCTGTGCTGCCGCTAACGTGCTCACCAAATATTATTGCACAAGGCATTGAAAAACGGGAATTCTCATTAAATATGTGCTTTCACTGACTCTGCACCATTGCATGTGGCAAGTGTGACATAGTCTAATTGTTTTCATCCATTCATCCTGAATACGAAGGAACAAATCACCCGGGCCTCCGTACCTGTGTCTCGTGCACGCTCCTGCCTGAAATTACTGTACCAAACGTGGCGCACAAAATGTAACGACCCGTGGTCCACCGAGACTTAATAATGGAAATGAAAAATTCGAGTGCCACTGAGGCACACGGACAGTATTTAATTAACAAAGCACACAAGGTGTGCACGAGAGTGAACGACGCACCCGGACATGTTCGCCAGCACAACTCGAATCGTCCACTGGGACGCAGGAAATGCACGCCACCCTCCCTAATGCAAAACCGGGGCACCGGCATCTTCGCCCACTAATGGGTTGCAAGTTTGTATTCCATTTTTTGTTCTCCTGCTGCACTTCCACATTGCTTGACAGTTCCAAACCATCTTCCGTCGCGCGGAATTACCGTGGACACGTACCTTCTTCCGGTAAGCCATCGTCGTGTCCGACGAATTCCTCTGCTTCGCCATCTGTTTCCCGGACTTGAGCTTTTACACTCCACCGACAATCCCGGCACCCAACTTGACACCATTGGACCGTCGGGTGCGGCTCGGAACCAACGCCGAATTTAATACCACGCAGCCTCAAAAGTTATGGTACGGAAAATTCAGCATCTTTTATTCATTTTTTACGGCTTTTTGTGCGGTTTTGTTTATCATTCATCCTGGCGTTAGTTCGCCCTTTTGTTTTTTTTTTTGGGCATGCCACCATTTATCCTTTCCTTTTTGCGGTTGTGTATTTTTGTTTCGGGTTTTGTTCTGCTGCAAACGTCCTTTACCTTTCACTGTTACAGAAGGGGGTTTTGTTGTTGTTGTTGTTATTATTGCTCACCCGTTGGCCTTGCCGTTGGGCACGCACCCAGCCAGAGCTACCCAGCCACGAAGAAGAACCCACCATGCACACGGTCAAACAGTTTTCCAACCTACCCCTGGGGAGAATCGAACGGCTCGGCACGGTCCAGTCCGATGGAGAAATGCGGAACTAAGCCGTTCAGTAAATATGCAAAGGCATCCATTGCGCTCACGAGTAAAGAATGGTCCGAACGTAGAGCGCGCATATTTCAAGATTTAATTGGCAAGGATGGGGTTGGCTGCTAATGGGTTTCGAAATTAATGAGTTCCTTCGCAATATTGCTTTGTTTGCTTCGAAAAGAGATTACTCATAGATGTGCCGTGCGTTTCCATCAGTTTGAGCACACGAGCCACTAACAGAACCGAAGCTGACAAAGAAGCGAGGGTCCCTTTTTTTATTTACAGATCAATTGCCTTTAGACCTCCCCAGTCTGAGCATGTCCCAACATTCCGTTTCTCTGTTCTTACATTTTTTGTTTTGCAATTTTAAGCAATTGGAGTGTGTTTTTTTTTTGGTTACCGAACCAATAAATAAGCTCCTAAAATAAATTGTCTATTACGCGACGGTTCTATCAATTAGCAATAATTCCAGTGAATGAATTTGATAATGACCATGGGTATAACGTTGTTTGTGCAACAGTGTTGTACACCGATGCGTAGAATTTGTTCCCAAAAGGATCATGGCCGCTATGTGAAATGATTCAATACGATATTTTTCTCACTATTACCATCAAGCGCCAAAGCTTCACGTGTCCGCCTGCACTGCTTTCTGCCATCAGCTTTTATATATTCTATTTGGTGCCATATCGCATGCACTGTGCAATATGCAAAATTGATCTTCTTATCGAATCACATAATATAACGAGCATACATCGCTCTTTGTCTCTCTCTCTTTTCACATTCGATGTGTTACACATTCGCCTTTATACCTTCGTCAAAAACAGCCTCACTCCCAGCGCTTCTCCCAACCGAACCGTACTCAATGGCAAAATAAGTATTGCAACTAAAACAACCTCCGGCGTACAGTAACATGAATATGAACATAGACATGGATATGATGATACGCAAAATAATAGGAAGGATGTTAGAGTGATCTCTTTTTGGTTTGGTGCGGTGCACGAGTATGCTGAAATACAGCGTGCTATACACAATACATCTGACCTGTGCCACACCACAACCATGAACGACCGTGCGCCTCCATTCGCTGCAAGTGGCAAGTACGGGGAAAACATTGGCCTAGCTAAACTATTAGCACTATTTGCTATCTTGGTCAAAAGCTTATTTCAACCTACGCTTACCACATTGCCCACTCATTTGTATCAAATTTACCCATTAAATCCAACTGAACTCATTTTTCACAGTCCGGTGGAGAGAGAGAGGGAAAAAATGTCTAGACTCACCCGTATTTCTCGACCGTATCCTTTACGGAGGTCACCCGCAACCATTTTTTAAGCAGAAAGACACAAAAACGAACTACGCCCGGTACGCTCCGCAAACAGTTCCAGATCTCATTTTTTTAGTTTTAATTAAGTTCTTTTATTCTTCATCATTACTCAGGCGGTTATTTTACTTTCAAGAGTCTTTTTTTCGAGCTCCTGCGAATCGAGTAAAGGTCTTACGACTGCGAAGAAAAACTGAATTGGTTATCCGCATCCGACCCTATCGCACTGTGCTCGGAGATCTCAACCAACATACGAGCTAATGCCTTTGCAACACTTACCAACTCTTAGGAAGTGGCTCGAGTCTTGCGCTTTTTGTGGGCCGAAAAAAAATATAAATGAGGCGAAGCGAAATACCACGAGTTTATAACTGAACTGAACTTACAAATGAACGAACCAAATTACACTTCACTTGGCGCTACCGTTCTCATACCGTTCCCAAGCACTAGAGCGGTCTTGTACTAATGACTGATGAGAACCATCCACCGAGCACTCGGCACAAGGCACCCTAGGTCCGGGGCTAGGAAACGCGGCTAAGAAAGAAAGACACTGCCACGGACGTCCCAAACTATGCCAATTGGGTGTGGCCGGGGCTTTGGAAAAGATCCAATCGTTTGTTTTCCTTCTTTTGCACTTTGCAATTAGTTCCTCGTTCGACCCAGCTAAGTAAACAATACCGCTATCGTACGAAGGATCCATCGATAGGGTATACATTTCAGTGACAAAACCTTTTGCTCGTGTATTTCCTTTCTTATTCAGGCAGACTTTAAACTACTATTTTACATATTTCGACTAATGCAGTGAGCTGTATAAGCTATAAAGTGGAGAGCGTTTTAAGAGAGAAACACGTGATGCAGCATCAAAATCCAAAAATTATCCTTTTTAAACAATGTGTGTTTAGATACAGTTTCATATACTTTAGCACCCACCTTAATCTGATCATTTTAAATAAAAAGGCAATGATGTTACAGGGTATGGAATACGTTTTTGATTTCACTACTCATGTGAAACCCACAGGTTTAGTGGTAGCGGTGCCGCTCTTCACACGAAAGACCGACATCAAATCCATGCGAAACCCTCCATTCGTGTAGCTGACTATACAAACTGCACGGATGAATAAAGTCGAGGCGACCCAGAAATGGCAAGTCAAAACGCGAAAAAAAAACTTCCCGAAGTCGGTGTCGGTAGTGTATTTTTCCAAAAGAAAAAGATTCTCCCCTTTGATACAATATTCAAATCTAAATCTCTGCACCAACCCCGCTACCTATACAACACCTCACAAAAATCTCAAACTCGCAGCAAAGAAGAAAATTATTGCAAAAGAAAGGAAAAGACTCCGCCGTGGAATATTGCGAACAAAAATATAAGATCACAGTTGCATCATCGCTCCTGCTAGATGCTGCCGGTGGCTTAAAAATGTATGAGAAAGCAATCGTGTGCTTGCAAATGTAGCCAAGGTGAAGCCACAAACTTCTTCAATTCTCACATACAATCTAGAAAGGAATGCTTGCTAATAGACACTAAAACTGGAACGGGAGGATAGGGTAAATTTCCTTTTAAAGCATTCTTTATGAATATTAACTCTCACACGGGTACGGTCGTCGTAGGGTTCACCTGGCCCGTACCAGCTCTCGGGCGTAGTTTGTATCTTTTGCCCGATTCTGATCTGAATTCTTCCACAAAAAGGTCGTTTAAGTCGGGAGGGGCTGAAAAACTGCTCCGTGTGTAGATCCTCTGGCCAAACGCTACCACCATCAGATGTGCTGACAATTTTCAGCCCCAGTTTCGTATTCTATGCTTGCGTGTTCTACTTGCAATGGGTTTTGGTGTTGGAAACTAGGCACCCCAGCACTATTTCTGTAGTATCATCCTTCCCACACATCTACAATGCCCCTCGAATGCGGCTAGAATAATTTATATCATTTTTCAAACGCTTTATACCAGCTGTTTAGCTCCTACCTAGAAATCCATGCTGCTAACCATACATGCCAATAGCCATTGCACTCAAAAACATAGCAACATATACAAAGGAAACGACGATCTCTCCCTTGCTATGCACACCTATCACGCGCAAAGCCAGAACAAGCTCGAAAATGCAACCTCACGCCCAATACATTACTTCCCACTTTTCCAAACACACATGTGTTTTCCGCACGCTATCACAATGAGTATCTGAAAATCTTTTTCTTCCAACCGCTCTTCTTCTATCCCCAACTCCAACGTCCGTCGTTCCCCGCCATTCCTAGTGGTCGGGGCGAAAGGAAGGAAATTAACTTATCGATAAGGCCGTCATCACACACTTTGACGACGGGCGTCGAAATTGAAATTCTAATCCTACCGAAAAATGATGACACAACCAACGACGATTCATCATCTTTGCTCGGCGTCGGGCTTCCCATTTCTTCAGCCACATGTACAACTCCATCTTGCCTCTATCATACTACCAGATAAGCCCTCGAAAGTGCCTACAAGAATCCCATTTAGGTTGCAGACTCCATCGGAATAGGTCCAAATTGGGATCGGTCTCCCTGCCGCGGTCTGCCCACTGTTGGAATCGATTGAAAACTTCAATTTACACACAATTCAAATGTAAATACAAACAGAAACCCATTTTTCATGCCCGGAACCGGCGGCGAACGGCTCACCCTCCAAAACCGAACCTCTCCACGAAGTTGCGGGTCCTTTACAGGGGTACCCCTAAAGCCCAAATCCTATCACGGCAGGACACAACGTACAGCGGGGTGTACCAAATATCTGTAGGCGAATGTGTGGCCTTTTTCCCAAAGTACCTCTCTAAATTCGTTACCACTTCGACAAACATGCTGAAGTGTGACGCACGTGGCAAACGACAGAAAGGTTTCCGCTTTCGGAGGAAAAATGTTGCCGAGGGAAATATTCATATGCGCTTTACAGTGAATTAGCCACATTTCTGGCTACAGCCCTTTCGATGCAGAACCCTTTCATCTATTCCTTCGCACACATACATATCGAACCTCGGCCCGTCTCACGGAGGGCAATAAACACTTAGTACAGCAAACCTTTCAAAATCATTCACAATCAATCATCATCGTAGAAATGGCGAAAGTTTGCGGAAAGAGCTCTAATTTCATAGACTTGCGTGCGCCACGTGTTATGTGGTCCGTCGTCCCCTTGACGCCTTCGTCGGCTTGATAAGCTTCGGTTCACGGTTACGCAATGGTATGAGCGAAGGGCTACAACGATCGCTCCTAAATTAGTACCAATTTACATCTTCCTCCAGAATCTACGATACCTTCGCGAACCCTTTCGGTAATAATGATGGAGGAAGAACATTGCTACACAAATGAACGAGGAATTGATATAATCATCCAATCACCCAGTCTTCCCAGTGAACGGAATCGCGGTAAATTGAACGTTTGCCTAATTCCAGTGACGTTGCAAAACTTCATTTTCGAGAAGACATTTCGGAACATTCACAAAGAAACGATGAATAGTCCCATCTTATAATCCACAGCCTAATACGTCTAAGATGGCTTGCCTATATTCTAAACAAGCTCAGATCATGTGTTGTCTATAGAATAATTATTCCACCAAAAAAAGGATTGGAATAAATTGTATCATATAGACATTCGAAGATCCTCAATGACACTACTTTATTGCACACTAATTGAATGCGAGTATTGCAGTGCAGTAAGCTTATTAAGCACGATTAAGCATTTAATACGAGCCAAGCAGATTCGTAAATTATGTTAAAACAAAACAGTCATACACTAATGTTATTTTCTTGATATAGAAAATAGGTCTGTTTTAATGAGGTGTTTTCGTGGTTGTCTAAGAAAACAAACCAGATGTTGTCTGCTTGCAACGGTTCGACTGACGCCCACAATGCATAAACAAAGTACCAAACCATTCTTGTGTTCTTCTTCTACTTTTGACAAAAACCCCTCAACACTAACAACCGTCTTTATGCACATGTTACCAACAATATTGCCAGAGCGTCATCCAAAGTCTCAGAAAAACCAACCTCTAACTTGTTCCTCCGGTTCTCTTGAGACCGATTCTCGACAAAATACACCAAAATAAAACTAACTTATGGCACAATTTGCACTTATACTTATGCCTAAAGACAAAGCTCAAAATATGAATTAAAGGATAGATTTCGAACTTGTCTGTCTAAACTCCATTTTATTTTTCATCTGTCTTTTGAAAGGTCTATATGGATGTAATGTGATACAAATTTTCGTTTTAAACCAGCTACGATGGATACTTTTTCCCTTCTGGGCAACATATCATCGAGCCAGCTTTCTTAACCGACACCCACGTATGAATTTCATAACGAATTTATGCATAATGTTTTACTGCATGATTTAAAAACATTGAAAACTTTTCACCAGGCAAACCCTTATCCATCACAGAAAGTGTTCAAAATATCGGATACCATAAAATTTCATTGCAAAAACAGCGAAAACTGCGAGAAATTGATATCTGCTTTACAAAAAGAATGTCCCATGTCCGAAACGGTTTTACGGCGCATTCTACGCGGGAACAGTTTACGAATGTCGTGTTCCATTCGAACTCCCTTCCATCGAAATGCGTTTAGCAAACGGACGGATCACGGCAGCAACACAAACGGGGCAAATTGTGGAAAATAGCTCCAATTTTTTTCCCAGTTTCCCAACGCCACGAAAGCAACGGGCGAGCGAACGGTCCGTCGATTTCCGTCCGTGGCCGTGGAGACACTTTCCAAAAAGGTGCGATCTCGTCGCACTCGCAGCTTCCGGTGTTGGTTGGACCAATTGGAGCGTGAACCTCAGACGTACATGATAAAACGGGGAATGCATGTAACAGGATATACACGGGATATACTACCGTAATGCCGACATGAGTCGCTGGAATCCACTCACAGCGAATCTTGCATCTCTTTTGATCGTTTCACGCTAGCTCGGGGACACAAAATACGAGCTGGCAATAGAGGAATATTTCTCCCCACCCCCGAACGTGCTGCAGCACCTTGCACGAAACTTCGAACTCTAATCACAACAATGTTTGCTCGACGCTATCGGTTCGATTGGGTCTGCTCCAATTCCAAACCCCATCTGACGGACGAATCTTTTTCCGATCCCATACATTTCAATGCACTTGCACTATTCGCAAAGTGCATGCTACTTTTTGGGCTGCATTTTTCATGCATAACAGTGCTCTGCTGGCTATTCGATATCGATATACGATAGAATTCTGATCGCCTTTTGCATTGTGCAAAACAAACAAACAAGCTTCAGTGTTGGGGCACTTTAGAAAATGTAACTGTGGAATAAGCAATGCTACGAATAATTGCCAACAAAGTTCCGCGGTAAATGGTAATACGTTTAATGTATTTCAATTTTTATTTTAAATATTATCACAATTTCCGATAACTCCCAAACCAAACATGACATCGTCAAATTTGTTTCAAAAAAACTGTAAAATGTTCTCGGAATCCCATCCATATCACAAAGAAAGGGTACAATCCATTTCCGAAATTAAGTCCAAAAAAGCATCAAAAGACAAGGTATTCGAACGAAACTACGACACGTTAGGTGTCATGTGTTTGGGAAGTTATACATCATAATACTAACCGTCCACGACAACCGTCAGCTAGCCGACAACAAAGTCCTTTCCAGAACTGGTGTCGGGTGTCACATTTCTAAACCCCGCACAAACACAAAAAAATATTCCACGCAGATGGTACGTTTGGCAAACGGACCTCCATCGGTGTGGTTCGTTTGTCGCCCAACCTGAATCCGTTTGCTGAGCTCACGGTAGCAAGACTCTGTCGATGCCCACGCCGTGTGTGGTGGCGCTGGAATGGTACAATGGATGGTAATCGACTATCAGCCGAGTGCACTAAAAAGCTTTGCAATGTACCGCTGATAAACTTCTAGCACCCAGGATAACGCCGTCGTCCGTCCGCGGTGGTCATTTGGCGTTGCATTAGTAACTAAATCCATTTGTTACGATTCCAAAATTAATAGAGCACTATAATCGATGTGCTCCAGCAGCTTTACGTGGCCACCGTTCGGGTCTGTTATCGGTCGGATTTGCCTTGTGCAGTCGTTGGGCGCTTCCAAACCCATTTCGTTGGACGCCGTTTCGATCAGAATTGGACATTCGGCTTCGGTATGCGCGGCCAAACCTTTACCACTGCAGGACGGTCTTGGTTGACAACGATCAGCAATTAAAAAATCCAGGCCAATCATTTAGCTTCTCCGTGCTGGCAAGTTCGAAAGGCGTTAGTAAGCATTATGCAGTCTAATCAATGATTGCAACACAAAGCAGAGCAGCCATTCGAAGTTATTAAGCCTGGACGATGGGAAATTACCGTAACTCTCAACCAGATACTCTACACAGAAAGTAACAGCCTACATACAACCTTAAATTGCACAAAAACTAGCTCTAGTTCTCGGGGTTTTTTAGACAACTTATGAAACAATCATAATGTTTATGCCGTTCCTCGTAGTAATAGTTTGCTTAACTTGCCCCAATCAATAGACATGTACGCCCGAAACCAGGTTAAAACTTTCGACCCAAACGAACAAGACCAGCATCAAAATGGCATTTGGTCATTGCCAGTGCACAGACAAAACACTGCCTTCGGAGCCTTCGGACTCAGCCATTAGGGAGCTTAAGGGCAGGGTTTAAGTTAATTGATTAAACCTAGTCAAACTCATCAGTCACGGCGAGGTTTGGGTTTGTCGAACTGTTCGGGTTTGTTTGAAAACTGTGTGGCAAATCCTCCAGCAGCTGGGCCGCTGTGCACAGCCAGACCCGACCGGCATTAACATAATTTCAGCTCACACAACCTGCTGGAACCGAAGGGGTCCCATTAAATGTTAACGTACGCAATGCAAACACAATGCCCAGTGGGATATGGGGGGCTCCCATTGGATGTTTGAGTTGACAACAATTTCCAAGAGTTGACATATACGCAAATCCTCGGCCCGGATTCAAGTAAAGGCAGCGTTCATCTTCGGATACAAAAACGAAAAAAAAATCCCAAAACCTTAACCCGACCCTCAGCTCCAAAGGATCGATCGGTGTTCAATAGATGAATAAATTGTTTCCTAACCTTTGCAACAGTTTCTACCGTGCTTGATGGTTGTTTAATTCGAAATTCTCCATACAATTTAGAATGCACTGTCGCTCTATTACCAACGTCCACATGGAATCGGATTCGAAAATACGGCTAAAACAACCCCTTAATGGAATAATCATTGCAAACAGCATCTAAATCTAACACAATTATCCACAGTTTGTTGGACAGCACCGGGGGGTTTGGGACCTCGCCTCGGCAAACCCATTTCATATTTCTGCTGATTCCTATCTTACTGTTTCTCAAATTTTAACCAAACAGTTCGAAAACCGTCCGGTACCAAGCGGCCAATGGCGCAAACCCACCCCGATTTCAATTTGGGCTCGGTGCTCGCGCTGGATCGCTGCAGTTGGGCTTAGCAATTAACAAGCATAATTAGATTTTAAATATATAATACATCGAACCCGTTCGGTCGGGTCCTCACCGCCCAGCAGGGCCAGCAGGTGCATAAGGTGCACGTGGTTCCTAAACCCGTCGTTGCACCGGCAACAGCCGGCTGCACGATTTATCGAGGATAATAATAAAATTCAATAAATCCTCAGTCAATTGCTTCCGACGAATCCATCATGCGCGTGCCACCCGAAACCACCCCGTAGAACACTCGCACACGTGCGAAACACGGAACACAAACACACACTCACCGGACCGAGCTTCCGGTGCGGACATCAGCTATATACATCCGACTGCCATGCCATCCTTGTTTTGACTCAAAAACCCCGGTGTCATAAGGCTCATGATGTTGATGATGGTGATCATCATCATAATCATCAACATTGCCATCGGTCACTTTGGGTTGGTTTTTCGTAGCAAGGCAGGTTTGCCGCGGCAACTCGGGCGACTAAATTGAATTTCGGTCAGATGATCAGCGATGAGCGGACGGATATCTAGTGCCAGATAATTGTTTTTTGGGTGGAAACAGTCGAAAGCACCATTTTGCAGATACAAAAAAAAAACAGTAGAGTCGACCCTCACTTCGTTTGACTTGTTATCGATCAAACCGACAATCCTTGGAATCTAATTAAATTCGTCGTCAAACACAAATGCATTCGCGTTTACGGCCAGCTACTACCGGCATGCCCTCTAATTGCGAACTGTCGTTATTTATTTAGCTTTTCTTTTGAGCAATACTTTTGAAATTTCCGTTGCAACAGAAAAAAAACTGACACTGAACAATCCGTTTGGGGAGAGCGTCGCAACAAAACGGGATAATCCCCCATGTTAACAAGTTGGCCAGCGAATAAACCTTAATTATTCCATTAACCTGCCATCTCCCGGCTAGTGATTGCTTTCTAAAGTGACCCCGTGATCGATGGCCCGTTTTTGCCACAAATGGATTGCGTTGTGCTGTAGCGAAAGCTGTACGTGTGCACCCCGTGTGGAAAGCGCACACACCGTGATTAATGAGATAAACAACAACGGGTGCGCTACGGGGCTTTGGCTGGATATGAATCACCAACGGTGAGATAATGTTGTGGCTAAAATAGGTAACCCATCTCCCGATCGCTGTGACAGGTAAAATGGCACACAGTTGCACGATATTGCGTCGTGTTTTAAATGGAATAAAGCTATAACACGGTGCGCGCGAATAAAAGCGATGAGCTTACAGCCATTAAATGGTGCCTTCAATCAATCATCTGCCCAATTCCACTCATCAATGCTGACACGTTTGGCCAGTTTATGTTATCATTTTTTGTCCAATGAACTCAATCTAACAAGCACAACAACTCTCAACATTCAACGTTGATTGTGTGCAGAACAATTAAGGGAGTAGTACATTCTGGCGCCCGAAGAATGAAAGTTATTTTTTAGGTTTTATTTCAAGACAACTAAAACTATGGGACGAAAATGGCACAAATACGCTCATTCTACAGTTTTACAACAACAAAAATTCAGATTTGGCTTGCATGGGGTGACTCCTTTCGTCGCAACATCGGATGCTACTTGGCACCTCTGATGGCGATCTGCTCACCTGCTTGGCGGACACCATAGAGATTGCCCGAGAAATTTTCGATCAAACGTGCTTTTTTCTAGCATTGTATCGCACTGTACATAAAATTGAATTGGGTTTTTGAAGGAAATAGATCAATTCTTCAGACGCAATGGCATAAATGACATAACAGGACACAGTAACAGAAAATAAGAAAAATATAAAAAAAAACTATAAATTCTACTAAAAATTGAGAACTTGAGGCTGAGTAATCTGGAGTCTCTAAATTTTGCGTAATGTTCACAATAAAGTAGAAACTCAAACGAAAATTTTAAGCAAAATAAACACATTTTTTAACCATGCAAAGTATACTACTCCCTTAATTTCAGACCAACCTTCAGCAGAGCAAACCTTCCAACTGGGGCGAAACATTTAATTTGCAATACCACCTGTATCCATCGCACAACTTTCGATGGATCAATGTTCGGCGTCAATGTACTGCATATTCTTGTTGTTCTTCTTCGTAGCACCTTCAAATTATACCATTAATGCACAATCCTTTAACAAAAAAAAAACACACGCCAAAAACCAAACAACAATCCGCGATGTGCCCGCGTTCAGCGTTTCCCTGCACCCGTAGACCTTACGCCCGATTATTGTTTTACACAAACTTTATCCAATGCTTCGATGATGCAAACAACTCTTCATTCTTCGCGATTAGTGGCCGCACCATCGCCGCGCGCGCACTGCAACGAAAACTAACTTTGTAAAGTTGTTCCTTCGATACGCTCCGTATACCAATATTTGCCCGCTGTTCGACAGGCTCAACGTGAAACTTGTGCCAAAATTCCACGCCCCGCACAGTAGCAGTTGATTTGAGATAAACTTTTGCCCATCCTTCTATATCGTAGCATGCGGCGATCCTCCTTTGATACATCTGCATCTCTTCTTTTTTTTGACTCACGTGAATGCTGTGGATACTGCGGCAAGTAAAAAAGTAAAATGATCATCATAACAAGATGTTATTGTTTTACGTTTCCCATCGTACCGTCCGCCTGTCTCATTGCAGCGAGTGGATTTTCAACCCCGCCCGAACAAGTTTCCCAACGGCCATGACTTTACGAATTTTCCTTCATCGTCTGAAGAAGGGGAGATAATAGACGGCGTACGGGTAAGTAACAAAGCCGGGCCGGAACCCACCCGGACGAATGGTTCAGGCCAAGTCAGGCCCGAAATTATTTATTTTTATGGTACATTTCGGTTCAATAAAACATAAAATCAATAGCATGGGATGTCGGTTCTCCTCCCACGCACAAACACCCACACCCACGCACACTTCCAACCCAAAGTCCCGGAAGAACCTCAAACTTTGCAAATGGCAATTTTGAGCGGAACGTGCTACTTTGATGACGATAGTGTGTGTTTTTGTGTTGCGTTTTCTCCCCTTTCTGCCCGGACATTCTCATCCCTGCCGAGCTTCAAACAAAAGGGAAAGCTTATTTCACTTATCTCCAACAACAAAAAAGGCATCAACAACCATCAAAAAGTTTCCCTCACTGCGGTCCGCTAAGAAAAGGAAGTCAATAAAAACAGCAACGCACACTGTGTGTATGGTCGCGATAAAAATGGACCATGGTCAATGATTTCCCGACTTGGTGGGAAGGTTGACCGGAATGGTCATCCGGACCGACAAGACAAAGGACGGTCGTGAAGCATTCGATTTGGCCCCGCGCACCAGAACTCGCATCGGTCACATCCGGGGTAGTTCTAACAAATTAGACACGGCCGTGGTCCGGTGGTTGCTTCGTGGAAAACAACCCCCCACACACACACGCACACACAGCCCATTAACCACGATGCAGTTTTAACGACGGTTAGTAGGCGTCGCTCTGAACAACTTTTTACCGCCAGTCTATTTTTACGACATTCGCAGGTTTTTCCACCAAATTGTCCTTATACTCTCGCCGGCCATTTAGTTCAGCTGGTATCATCTTTACGAGCTGATTCGACATTTGTGTCTTTGCACTACGCGCAACACAATAAATATGGCTTTTGCTATATCGTGCGAAAATTATATCGCGTACCGGTAATCTACTGATACGATAAAGGCTCAAAGCGTCTTTAATCCTAAATGTTTTTTTTTGTTCCAACCATTCATGGAAGGGCTCAGTAATACTGGCATACCACATCACAACTCTAATTCGATTGTGCAATGTGCTAAAATGTTATTTCTAAATCACACAACTGTGCCGCAACGGTGCAATGCTTGTTTGCTTCATACATAACGGGATTTGGAAATGGCTCCAAAAGGTAGCAAACAACGTTAAAATACAATGCACCGTTCCATCGATCTAGACACGCAGGCAACAACGATGTCGTCGTTCGCCGAGTTTTGATATTATACGCTAGAATGCGCCTGGAAGCGTAATTTTCGCAAAATAACAACTCGCGAACCACGGCACTGCATCCCTTGGAGCAAAACACATATTCGAACCTGTGCCGGATCCCGGGTAGAGCCGGGTAGGGTATGATGAAAATATATCTCCGTACACACGACTATTATCGTAATGATGTTAAACGTCGTTGAGCTACATAAACATTTCTGTCCGTGGCAGATAGCTGTGACTGTGCGATCGATTCGGAAAGCGACCAATAGGAGTCTACCATCCACAGTTAGCAAACAGCGCAAGAAAATTCGAGCCATTCATATTATTGTTTTGCTATAGGGTCCTTATACTACGTAATTACTTACTGACTTACTTATTCGACGCTACAATCACTTTGGAGTCTTGGACTGTTGCTGTAGTTCACGGTCGAGCTCCGTCATCTACCAATCCGTTATCCCATCAACACCATCACTTCATCTCAATTTGGATTCTCCGTGCCTCCTCTGTATATGTGAATAATCTAAAAGCTGTACGATATTGAGCGAACAGGTCAGGCCTTTATGAATAACACTATTTAATGTCATCTCCTTTGAGGTATTCAACAATATGGCTTTTCATTATTTTTCCTTTTTACTTGTTTTTTTTTCTTTTGACGAATCCCATTTTTTCTTTTTTTTCGATCGTAAGCACCAAACATGAGGGTTACAAAATTGATCCTCAACATTACTTAACCACTGACTTTGCTTTAACTTTCTTCGCCTCTGCTTTGCTTCTGTGAATGTACCTTTTTTGTTATAAATGCCACTCATAAATGGGTCTTACGTTTTGTTTGTTTTTTGTTTTGTCTGTTTTCATTGACTTACAGTTGTTCTACACTTCTTTTAAGTATTTTGCGCATGTTTTCACATTTTTCTCTACGAATATTTGCCTTCTAGCTTGTTACTAACCTTCTCTTTTAGTCTCCGTTTTCTTTTCCCGTTACATTTCTTCCTTGCACTTAAGCGCAACACACCAGTTTTTGCATTAAATTGCTGGATTTTTGCGCTCGTACGGGAACTTCTTGCCTTTGCGATATTGTATTAACCTTTCCTGCCATCGGTGGCCATACTTTACTTCTGTTTGTTGCCTCTTCCTCTGTTTCCATTCAAACGAACATGTACACGCACCGTACTATTGCTCTGTTCAGATAAATTAACTCTAAAAATATAATATAAATTATTCTGCTTCTTCCTATGTCTTCAAGCTCTCCTGCCCTTCGCTTTAACGCTTACACGCAGGATCACTACACACACCGATTCACTCAGCGACGTCGGCTCTGCGATGTAGGGATTCCCTAGCTTATATATCTGATTTCACAGCCATGTCTTTTATATTAGTTTTACACATAACTACCATAAAAACAGATACTTTTATGAAAGTGTTGTTGTTAGATGCGTTGATGATGCGCGTTTCGATTGTTTCGATTGTTGTGTTATTTGCGTCTTCCTTCCTGATTATACGATTATTTATTGCTTTTACTATGCTCATTTCATGCTGCAATGATGCACACTAAACACTCCGCTTTTAATCCTCAACAAAGTCTCACTCTCTGGAGAAATAGCTACTCTTACTGATAGAAAAAGCTTTATCATAACGGCAAACTTTCATTTCCAATACCACAAACCAATCGAACTTTTCATCAACACGATCGCACGAACTGTGAATTCACTTTATCGCTCTATCGCTTCTAATTATTCAACCAAATGTGGTTCGATTTTTGGTCCGCACAAACTTCAGTTCGTAGTAGCGTTTGCGTATTTCCGTACCCTATGGGTCCGTTTTGCAGGGCATCGCTTTTTCATATAACAACCTTAACCACATTGTTTGTATGAGTTTTCTTTTGTCCGTACCTTTGTATGTTTTCAAACATTGATTTCTCTTTCTTCTTCCTTTTAATGGCACCGTAAAGGTTGGTTTAAGGTTTACCTAAGCGAGATCATTCAATGATACTTTATCCGGAATCACCAGACATCACACACCTTGGATTCGTGTCTTCCTTTGCATATAACCTCCGCACTTTTCCTCCATTTCCCACTAGAATTATTATGTTTGCTTATCAAGCACCACTCATTAATAGATAATTGTGCTTCAACTCCACGTGCGGCAAGGAATATTTCTGAATCAGCCTAACCCGCTTCATGTCTGCTGATACTAACGATAATAGTTAACGAACACGGTAATTACAGTATTGCTTAAGCCGTACATTTCTTCAAAAAATGGCAGCGAGTTAATTGCTTATTAGATCGAAATACTTGTATCAGTGTTAAGCTTGGCTTTCTCTATGCTGGACAAGATTCTCATTTATCTTTAGGGCAGTTGATAAATGCTCTCTGTTTGCGGTGCAATTTTTCATCCTCCCGGGAATATCTGGTAGACATCGCAGACAGACATGTAATTTCCGTCTCCATTTTCAAACCAGTCAGTCTTTTCAAACCAGCTTCATGCTTGCTTTTGTATTTTTTGTTTTTTTTTTTGGTATTTAAATTTCTTTGTTTAACAAGGAACTAACATCGTAAAAAGAGGGCAACATCAATTCTTGAAACCCTAATCAAACGCGTACCTTTGGGCATTTCAAAGAAAAGTTCCAATGAACACGAATAATGATCACGAAGTTATAGACAGTGTCGATGTAACCGGTGTAAACAATGGTTCACCGAAGAGAACATTCAAATTCTTGCAATCTTTCAACATCTGCCATGATGTCGCAAAGGTGGACTTTATCTGTTCGAACACATCCCCGTCAAATACCGACCGGGCGGTGTTAGTGAAGTCAAACGGCTCTGGAAAAGGGAAAAATTTAAACAAAATTATTACTCTATACGCTTTCTCTAATACTGCTAATGAAAACTACCTTCTATGCACAAATGCTTCCAATGATGGGGATCGTTCTTGTAACTTCTGGCTAGGCGACATTCTTCGACCGGTATGATAGAACTTGTTCTCACAGATATAGCATGGTGTTCGTAACTGAAATTGCAACAATAACTTTAATGTGTGTTTGTTGGGTCAACTAGGATGCACAGGAACTTTACTTACTCAAACTTTGTATAATATTCCAAAAAGTTTAATAACAATTCGCCTAAAGTTTCTTTGTTGTCCGTTTGATATGGTTCGATGCGTTCGATCATTTCTATATTGTGAATATCCACGATTTTCTGCAAACGATACATCAATGGAAGTGTTTAGTCGCTGTTATTTTCAGCCGAGCATATTTAGCTTACCATAAACTTATCCGGATACATAGCGTGCAGGCACGGCAAAATTGGTGGGCTAGTTCCACATTGCAGGAAATGAATAACCATCAACACAAGAGAGTAGCTGGATATTGTCATGTTTTTCGCATCGTTAATGTTGTGATGCTGGGCCCATAGCTTCACCATCAACACCAGTGGTCGCACACGCCAATCCACTGCAAAGGCCAACAAAATCGATAACAATGTTGTACAATGATCTACTTACGGCTTCAATGTTACTTACTCTGTGAATAACAGTGCAGCAGATGGGTATTTCTAATCCCAACGCAATTGTTGAAATTAAGATCCACCTCAATGCCATTCTTGCTATCTTGAAAACGGAGAATCGGAACCTTTGCCTGTATCAAGCTAAACTCACTGAAATTCGACGACGGCATGTTCATGAAGTATTCCTTCACCAACGACAAACTGAACAGCGCTTCCAGCCGATGATCATAACAGGTGGGCCCACCCCGTGAAACAAGACACATATCCACATCGGAACTGTCAGCACCAAAACCAGAGATCGTACTACCGACCAAATAGAGACTGTACTTGGGAAAGCCTTTCTTGATGCAAATGTACAAATCGCGCCACAGTTGCATTTTTTGACCATACTTTTCTTCTGATTGCTGCGCTGCTGCAAACCGTTCCCAGATGGCCCTAGAAAGATTGTCCCACACACTGCCGTTCGTAAGCGCATCGGGTGGAATTTTCATCTCGACTTCATGCGCACGCATAATGAACCGATCAGCTGGTGTGGGCTGAAAATCTCCAGACAATGCGGAGCGATGTGCATAGCTCACTGCAGCTTGCATGCTCTTACGTCCAATCCCTGTTTTGTGGGACAGTTGGCCTTTCGTGGGGTGGTTAGCCAACGACGCAGCAGAAACAGCAACCGTCGATCGGTGTGACTGGTAGTGTGCATTTGTACTGGTGGGTGAAGTACGTCCAGATTGGCTGCTGTAAGGATTTAGATTTAGGTTTAGCAACAAAAACAACAAACCTAGTTCGAATATGTAACAATACGACATCTACGTACCGTGCCTTTGGATGTCCGCTCTGCATCGACTGGAAATCGTTGGGCGGCACCGATGACGCAGACAGAGACGACGAACTTGAAGAGCTGGTAACTGCAGATTGCAGCGCCAATTCCAACGATGTGCTACTCCCGAAATTGCCCGTCGACTGACTGTTAACGAATTGGATGGGATTTGCCTGACAATGGTTCATGTGGGCAAACAGTTCGCCAAACACCGGCACTGACTGTGTACCGGTTACCGTTCTAGGGATTCCTTTCGGTGATCCGACAGGAGGGTTTCCTTCGTCAACATTGCCACCACTGTTACTGTATGCGGTGAGATTATGGTGCGAACCATGAAAACTTTGGCTACGGACGATAAATTCACCAACAAGTCCTGCCGTCGAGGCGTGCAGAGATGCCGGTGCTGATGGGACAAATTCGCCCAAAGGCGGATAAGCCGAGGAAGACGAAGTTCCCGATGAAGTTGACGATGAAGAACGAAACGCTTTATTATCATTCGTATCACTATATTTTGCATACCGGAATGTTCCTTCCCGATAATCGGAAGAATGGGATGAGTCAGATTCGTAATCGTGCCCATTAGCGGCAGTAGTGTCGAGCTGAGATGTGCTACACGATATTACGGATGACTCTGTCGACGGAATCGACACCACAGAGGAGGACGATGATGAACGTGGCACGCTGCATAGTTTTCTCGTGCCATAAAGGCGCTCTTCATGCAATTCGGAAGTTTTTACCTTTTCGACGTCCTTTCCGTGGACCTCCCGATAGACATCATTCATGATAGGTTCATGGACATCAGAAGCGCTTGGTTCCGGAGTTTTGCCGATCGGCTCATTGTTGCCATTCTCCTGGAGTTGATTCGAATTGCTTAGCTCCTCTTCCGGACTGTTGCCTTCCGGAGAGTTTGATGATGCGGAATGGAGGGCTATTCCTGTTTGTTCCTCTTCTTGGTGCTGGTTACCGCTGGTATATTCATGCGAAGAGGCAGCACCGTGTCCCCTATCGTATCCCCGCAAGTATACCAAATTCCGATGCCAGTGTTTATGATGATGATGGGACTGTTGTTGTTGCTGATGATGATGATGGTGGTGATGATGATGTTGCTGCTGCTGCTGCTGCTGCTGCTGCTGCTGCTGCTGCGGTTGAATTGTGATATGTTCGTAGTAGTGATTGGCACCACTAGCCGGATGGTTGTAATAATGTTGATAGTTTTTCCGATACCCATAACCAATGCTTTGCACCTTATTAAACTGTTGCTTACTGCCGCCGTTTGTCTGGTTTGAGCTATTTTTCCCTTTACCATGAGCATTCCAGAACTTTTTACCATTCCGCCCACCATCTTCTCTTCCAACCACTGTACCGATCACTCTTCCGGAACCTTGCGACGCGTAGCTCAATTGATTGCCACCACCCCCGTGGCCGTTACGATTGTGATACTGGTAGTTATTATTCTGATGATAATTATGCATCTGAACAGTGTGTTGTTGCGACTGCTCTAACATCGGCTGCTTGTAATGTGTTGCTTGGTGTTGTTGCGAGTGACCAGCTCCACCGTTCTGATTGTAAAGGTAGGATGAAATCTCATAAGTTTTAACACCATTGCTGGAGTTATGTCCCTCGGTTGTATTAAGCACAGCATAGTTCGAGAAACCTTGCGGTTCGTTCAGCGCGCAATGTTGTGCCAATTCGTCGCCACCGTATACATTTGAAGATCTGTTGTACTGTTGGGGTTGCTGTTGCGGCATAAGTTGATGAAGCTGCAATAGCTGCTGTTGTTGATGCGGGGACTGCCTAGTGCCGTGATGTGGCTGTGGCTGCAACTGACTATTTTGATGATGCTGCATCATGTGCTGCTGGAATTGTTGGGTAAAATTATAATTTGCTTGGGACGATCCTCGATACATGGATAAATCGCCGGTGGAGTTGTTGTTTACTCCACCCGATACATTGCCAATGGACATTTTAAGACCAACATCACGCAGAAAATCGAATGAATAATGGTGCGGAGATGTGTTCGTGCTCTGCTGCACCGAATGGTGTTGGTCCTGTCGATTGATCAGTCCCTGTTGTTTCGATGAATGTTGAGTTCCGAGCGTAGGAATGTATGACGTATGATGTTGGCCAACATGGTGATTGGGAGGGATGCTTTTCTTAAGGGCAGATGATGATGATGACAGAGTATCAGAAAAAGCGTCCAATCGGAGCGATTCATTCTGCTTAGAATTTCCCTGCATTATCAGAGACATCACTGATACCTGTGGCTGGCCGGATGGAACAGTGGTGACTGTGTCTTTGCCGTTACGGTTACCACCAGCCGGCACTTCAACAGACAAGCTAGCCGGTGCAGCTGATGAACTAGTACCGTTGAGGGTGGCAGATGAACGAGCGTATGATTTGTGTGAGTGCTTTTGGTGACTTCCTTTCATCGCAAATGACGATGGCTGAGACGCCGGGAGTGGTATGGAAGCGGTTGATTTCGAAGTTACCTCTCCACTACATCCAGAAGATAGTTCCGTTGTCGAGCTTGTCAACATGTCGCTGATATGAGCAGAAGATGCATGATTATGGACATCCGCTTCCACGATAGTTCCTTCTGTATTGTGTTCAAACGATCTGGCAGGCTTTTGGTAACGATAACAAAAATACGATTAACAGTTAACTAAATGGGAACTAATTCAATTATCCTTTTTTTGCACAACAATTTGAAATGGTTAAGCAAAAAGAAAACATTCTTCAAATAAAGCTTTTTGCTTACCTGCTTTTCCGTTTGATCCTTATGATTGCTAGCAATGTCACGATCTAGCTTGGATGTGGCCAATTTCGATATGGTATGGCCTTTCATCTCTTCCGGTTTACACTTACTGCTGTTTGCTTCTTGCATCTTCTTTTTCGACGAAGACGATTTGATAAGCTCTCCAATGGATGAGCCCGCCTGGTTATCTTGTTCGAGATTTGCAGGACCGGTTTCGGTTGACTCAAGTGAATGAATCAACTCCTTTTTCTGACTAGTTGCAGCGGGTACCGTTGGCAGTTCGTCTTCGAATTTGTCCAGGCCACTAGGTGCTATCTTAACGTTCCACATCTTTAAGCTTTCCATTATGTGTTGTTTTTTTCGATTCGACGAACTATTGTAAAACTTTTTACTCTTGCCCGATCCCGAGTACGATATCATCGAAACCGTGGCAGACTGGAACGGTGGCATAGCAGATTTTCTGTATGCTTTGTTAGCGTTTTGCATCTTTTCACCGCTTTCGCTAGATGACGGAGTTCGATCCATCTTGGAACTAGTGGTCGGTTGGGACGTTTGCTTCGGAGTGCCGCACGGATTCGTTATACATAGGCTAATGGACATTTTTCCAACGTTTGCAGCATGCTCTGATGCTGATGGAGCGAATGGTTTTCTTACGCTTAAACCTTCTATCCAGAGTAAGACAATTTAAATAGTTTATGCACATGCATGAAACAGACGAATAAATAGATATATAAATACAGTTTCTCTTAAAATAAAAGGAACTTTGGGGATATCCTTATAGTTAGAGTTCGCACTATGTGTTTTCTCTTCAATTCCGAAGCTTCCGACCGTCATAGACAGGTAGTTGGTGTGCCATTAGAACGTGACCTGGTTGCCCTGCACACATGTAAATCGATGGGAAAATGAAGGCTCCAATGCTTCACTGGCGACCAAACGTCATCGAGTGAGCTGATACGCTTCGTAATGAAGATTAATTTGGGAAAGGAAGCAGCTATATCTGGGTGTCCTGAAAAGAAAGGAAAGCAAACCTCCATATTAGTAACCCTGTTTTGGATCTGGCTCTTAAGTTTTACAACTCCGTCGTTCCTTCTTCTAGCAGAGAGCCATTGAGTTATGCAAAGATTGGCTCGGAAAACGTTTAGTTAATCTACAACAGGTACGGAGATACTTCCCTACCGACCACTTGTGCAAAGCAACATACAAGCGACAATCTAATAAACACGGGCAGCTTTTAAAGTCCCTTTTGATGCATAAGTTCCTCCCTATACGCAATAGCTCTACTTATAACCTTACCTTTCGTGTGTGTGTTGCGAGCTGCAGCTAAACTAATCCCGATGCCTTGCGCCAATTTCCGCATTCACTTTCCTGAACAGAAAAAAAACAACTTTTCGCTGTGGATGCTGCTTTATGCAGACGACTCCTTTCGTGGTTCATTACACTTTTCCGATCTTCACTTAACAGCATCCTTTTGTGCTCATGCTGGCATATACTGATCGTTCATATTTTCCGACACCGATGCATCAGTCCACTGTCACAATGTTATGCGAAATAAGCTCGTGGACGGGGCTACTTTACCACCAGCGCGACGGACGGAGGGTTTTTTCTGTTTTTTGCACGCACCTTCGGCAGCGACAAAACTATGGCCGCAAAATGCACTCTCGTCCAAGATACCGGGGAAAGAGAAACGCCCGCAAGACGGATCCCGCAACACATACACACACACACGAACACACCTTCAATTGATGTACTTTTTTCTTGCTGTATGTACAACCGGGTAATGGCGGTAGCAGAAATCCATTCGCATGGCAATTTTATGAGCGAGTTCTAGCTACGAATCCTTCCCTAATCTGCCAAAGCTTCCGAGTCCATCTTTTCAATCAGACACCGTGCTAGCGAATGGCTCGGGTGCTGTCCACACTATGCAGACTTTATTTACTTCCCCAGCACACTTTCATGACAGCCAGTTTGCGGGTACATGAGGCAGTGTTCTCGTACGGAAATAAATGAAGCGGATTTCTGTAGCATTTTTACAATATATAGATTGAACCTTTGCATTTATTACACCTCATATTACATTACATTATCATTTATTTCATGTCACGCTTAAAAATCTTCTGCAAAGTATCTTTTGCTTCAGTTCAAGAATGTTTCCCGTTCATCTCGATGGAAGGAGATGAAAAATATTGACATTAAAAAATAAGGAAGGTTTGTCAAATTTTAATAATGAAAATGCTTAAAAATTTTATATAGACCGCTAATGCTATCGAAACGATTGCAGCGGTAGATTTTCCCGAGAAAATTATATTTTCGCACAGTGTGGTTTGCCCCTATAACTTCCCGACAGGAAAACATGACTCGAGGTGCTGTCAACATAGCAAAACAACAACACAAAGCTAGTGAAAACCCGTTCTTCTCAACGTCGTGCACAAAAACCTAACTCAATGAAAGAGGATCGGACGTAATGCGCAAAAATGGCCAACCAGTCGACCGACCTGCCTAGAACGGAAGTAAAACCAACAGCAACAGCGAAATCAACGATGAAAATATCGCGAAGTACGCGTGCAACCACTGCATCTAGTAGTACCGATCCCAAAATCATTTACCTAGATCGCGTTTGTCGCACATGTTTGGGCGAAAGGGAAAAGGATCAGTTGAAGGACCTGTTTGAGTTGAGCCTGGCAGAAACGATAATGAGTTGCACAAGCCTTACGGTAAAGGTTCACTAAACGGACTCGCTCGAATGCATGCAAACTTTATACCTTTTTATACTTTTTAAGGTAACTGAATCCGATGGGCTACCCTGTCATATTTGCTCCGACTGTTGTGTGGAGCTGGAGCGAAGTTTCAACTTTCGGCAGATGTCCAAAGCATCTGATGCGACGATACGATCGTTGATTGAAAAGTCGGTCGTTATTAAACAGGACAGTGAAACCAAGTATGAAGTACTGAATGTGGTTCTTACCGACTCCGACGGCAACACGGAAACCTCCGCCGTCGTCGTACCCATAGAGGAGCTTCGCTTTCAGCTACTGAACGCAAACAATACGATAGTGGAAGTGACGGCTGAGGAGAATGTCACAATTCCAAACCGGAAAGCAATCCAAATGCACCATACGCAACTGTTCGATACCGGCCCCGATGGCAAGGAGACAGGACTGGTAGAAGAACTCGCACTGAAAGTGAATCCTAATGATCTCCTAAACGAACCAACACTTACGACGTCATCGAGCAAAGAAGCTTCGGAACCACCACGAACGCAAGCCCTCAGGGAATCTACCATTCTTCGAAACTTGAAGCAGGAATTGTCGGAATTTATAGGCAGCAACTGTACCGCCATTTCGAAGGAAGTAGAAATTGTTGATGAGAATGAGGACGACGAGCTGATCCATGTGGACTACCTAAAGGACGCGCTTACTGAGGAGTACATTCAGATCATGGAAACGCAACTAGCGTCTACCGTTGCTGGCGACAAAGAGGAACAGCTGGAGCAGGAACATTTAAACAATTTGATTCATGCATCAATGGAAGCAGAAGAACCGCGCGACCGGCATAAAGCAAACGATAGCCTCGAAAGAGATACAACACACTGCAAGATATGTGATGTACAATTTAGCAAACGTAGACTGTACCGAAAGCACGTCAATCGAAAACATTCCGAAGTAGGTTAGTCTGGGAAATACGCATACAACTGGAGCTGAAATGGTGTTTTATCCTTTTTGCAGAAACGCTTCGAATGCAACCACTGCCCAAGGAAGTTTGCCGAAAAGTCCGTCCTTAACAATCATATGTTGCGTCACACTGGGGAAAAAACACACGTGTGCGATGTTTGTGAGGCACGGTTCTACGAAAAGACTTTACTGAACGTGCACATGCGACGGCACTCTGGCTTACGGCCGTATGCTTGCGAACTGTGCGACAAGCGGTTCACAACGCGCAGCATTCTCAACACACACCAAAAAGTGCACAATGATCCGCGGCCCCACATATGCAACGTATGCCAGAAGGGTTTCAAACTGTCCTGGCAGCTAAAGGCTCACAGTCGAGTGCATACGAACGAAAAACCCTTCGAATGTCCCTACTGTCACAAACGGTTTAACCAAAACGGTAACTTGGCAGTGCACATTCGTACCCATTCGGGAGAAAAACCGTTCAAATGCAAAATCTGCGATAAGGCGTATCCTAGCCAGGGAGAACTAAGGGTTAGCAGGTGGTGAAACTGATGGTATATCCAAGCAAGCTTCACCTTTTCCCCTTATTTTCGTTCTTGTAGGGCCACATGCGACAGCACACGGGGGAGGAAACGGCAAAGAAAGTGATGTGCACCGTCTGCAGCAAAGCATTTTCGGCCAACCACGTGCTAGCGATCCATATGCGCACACACACCAAGGAAAAGCCGTACGGTTGTACACTTTGTGAGAAGCGGTTCATGATGCGCGTGCATCTAACGGTCCACATGCGTTCGCACACGGGTGAAAAACCGTTCGCATGTAAATTGTGCGAAAAGGGTATGCTCGCAATAACGTTATCTAAAGGATTATAGGAAATAATTTAGAAGAATTCTTCTTTGCAGCATTTCCTACCAATTATCAGTTGAAAATGCATAGCTACGTGCATACAGGCGAGAAAAACTACTCCTGCGATGTTTGTAACCGCAAATTCAGTAGCTCCGCCAACCGTAACACTCACCGTAAAACACACGATCGGAAGACACATTAACTCAACAAGATACTCGCTACTAGCTGTCAATCGGTCACTCCACGTTCGGAGGAATCCTGCTGCTGGCTGGCCACGGCTGTATAGAAATTAAAAAGGTTCCGGCACGTACATACGCCTGTGAGTCATGAACTTTGTCCAAAGTGGGAGGTGCAAACTGAGTTCAATTGATGGCTGGATAAGCATATAAGGGTCGGCAGCATACAAGTTGCCAAAGTTGATACTCGTATCGTCGTAAGTGTGTTAATAAACCGCTGCTAATGAAAATAAAGCACAGCTTGCGTCGTAACTACAATACAATCGTCCTCTGACACTGTTGGTACTCATGAACGTTCCTGAGACTTCGAAGCATGTGGAGTCGCTAGAGAGGTATGTGCTGTAAATAAAATCTAAACCATGGATCCAATTTTGCATTCAAAACAATATTTTATTGACCAACACGAAACAAAATCGTCATAAGACGGAATCTAATAGTCAATGTACCCGACGTCGAAGAACCCAGATGTTTGATAGCTTCTTCCTAATCGCTGCGAACAAGTTCTGCCTCTGCCACCCTTTAGTAATTGAACCGAAAACAAAACTAATGGTGTCTTCAGGCACGTTGCTTGCGCAGTTGACCTGTTACCCTACACACTGTCTCTATACCATACTTAACCGAAAGAACCGAAAAGTAAATCTCCTGCTGAACCAATGAACCAACCGAAATGAGGAACGGGTTTATTTTGCAACACTTGGACGCGTGTACCATTATCGTGTAGTAGCCTTTTTTTGCTGGTGAAAAGACGGCTCGGACAATCGGAAACTAATGCCCTGGCCATATCTAGTTTGCTAGTGGTCAGATTATTGTGCTACCGTTTGCATGTACCGTTGAAGGAATTTGAAGCAATCGTTAACTGATGCTTGGACAGGAGCTTTTTCTTAATTGCATGTAAATGAAGTTGAAGAAATTCGTCCGTTCAACGTAATTGAGAGCCATGCGGAAGCGGCACCTCACAAGAAAAATATTTCTGCCAAACCTTCAAACAGGCAATTCTGTATAGGAGCTTTCTGTTGCTACCATTGCACAATGATACAATGATTTCATTTGCAGCCACATGAGAGCTACCTCATGGACAACAGAGATTTGTTGTTATGGTCGGTGGTTTTACTGCTCACTGCCACTGAGCGGCCAGAGCATCAGCTACATTTCCTGCGCCAAAGCCTTTCGTTTCAGCAAAACTATTGAGCTAATAACGGCATCCCTTTCCTTTCCGCTTCCCTGGCTGAAGAGAGGTGGGTAGCTCGGCGATTCGACACTTTCGCAGCATTGTCAACCCATCGTCTGATGGTCGCCATCGTGGTGTCCACCGTTGTTGCCCCACAGACCATTCGTCGCGAAATTGTACTCATTTCGGTTCTCGGATAGTGGCGTACCGGATGGGTGTAATCCGGGGCCAGCGGGCGGTTCGTACCCTCTCCCTCTCTCAATTGATGCTTTTACGGGGTCTGTCGTAAGCCTCAGGTTAGCCTTTGCATGATTTTGCTCGCTCGATAAAATCGTGCTTCCATCTGTTATTGTTCACCGTGTGTCGTTTATGTTGGATGATAGCCTTTTGCATCGTTTCTAGCATTCCAGCTTTTTTTCCTTTTCTGCCGTTCGGTCCATTATCAGTACGGTTGGGAGAATTGGGAACTGTTTGCCAGTTCGAACGCCAAACGATCGCCCGGGCCGGATTGGCTGTGATAGTTTGATTCTTGCGACAGTATGTTGTCCATTTGCGACTGATAGTCACCCATGTAGTCCTGGGAAAATTCTGCTTGCTGCGACAGACTGAAGCCCGGTTGGGACATATTCTGCGACATGCCCTGGGTAAGTGAAGCGCCCGTGCTGTTCATCGCGTGGGTATTGTGGCTACTACTAGGAGGCCCTATTGGACGCGGGCGACTCGGTTTAGCAACGGAGCTTGAACCCGCACCGGAAGCTAGCAACTGGCTAGCAGTTTTTCCTACCACCGGGCGACGCGTTTGTTTGGCCGCCTGGATTGCTGCTGCCTGCTGCTGTTGATAAAAGCGTGACGGTGCGTTCGACATGTTGATGAACATTCCCACCGGGACCGGCATATTGCTAACGGCGGGATGTGAACGTTGGGGTGAAATGTAACCGATTGGATCGTGAACTTTGCGCATGAACGCATCAAGCGGTGTATTGGCGCTGTTACTGCTGCCATGATTGGTCATGTCCATAAATCCACCCTGCTGGTGATAGGTATTCGTGTTACCGTACCCCGCGAGCGGATTGTGTGCGTAACTGGATGAAGGGCCAGGATTACGATCGAAATAACCACCGCCCAGGACCTCCTTGGCGTCATACATGGCATTGGTCATGAAATGTGAACCGGGGTTCAGTGTATTGATGATCTTCTTCGGTTTCGTGAACTGAATCATCGATTCCTTCAGATTGTTGAGCGATCCTTCCACCAGTACCTTTTTGTCCTTGTAGAAGTTCAGCAGATGGTTCCAAAGTTCCTGTTTGGCGAGCACCTTTGGGTTGCCGACAATAATGATACCATATTTGGCACGGGTCAGCGCAACGTTCAATCGACGTGGATCGTTCAGAAACCCTATACCCTGGTGTTCATTCGCACGTACACAGGACATGATAATGATATCCTTCTCTCGACCTTGAAAAGCATCCACGCTGGCTATTTCAATTTCCTGGTACAGCTTCGAGTGCAATGAACCCTGATACTGCATGTACTGAACCAGGTACGCCCGCTGTCCTTCGTACGGCGTAATGATACCGATTTGTTCCGGCTTTATACCAGCTTTCAGGAATCGAGTGGTTATTTTTTCCACATTCGATGCCTCCGTACGGTTAAGGTATGACGTACCTGATCCTGCGATTTCTTCCTGTCCCTGAGTGACAAGGAAAAACATCGGACACTCCAGAGAGGGCCATGGGAAATCAACTTTAAGCTTGCGCTCATCCGCGCATACACCGTTCTGAAGACTGCCCTCGTAAAAGAAGTTCGACGGAAACTGTGAGAGCTCCGGATGCATTCTGTACTGCACCTCAAGCCTAAAGGGACGAATGCCAAGAGCCACCAACCGTTCGAACAGACTTTGCGACAAACCAGCCTTAGCTGCCTTCTTGCACATCACTACCGGGCCCAGCTGACAGTGATCGCCAACCAGAATGAGCTGTTTGGCTCCCAGCACCACCGGTACCATACACTCCGGCTCGGTTGATTGCATCGATTCGTCAATCAAGATGGAATTGAACTTGATGCGCTGCAAACGAAGATCACCTGCTCCTACGCAGGTACAGCAAATGACATCGGCCGCTTCCAACAGTTCACGTTCGGATTGCTTTTTCAATGACCGATACCGGCGTTCATCCGAAAGACTCAACTCACCGGTTTCATCCTTTAATTGCTGCAATTTTTTCAATTCCGAGTTCTGTGCCATATTACGGATTTGATTGTGCAGCGCCAGAAAGCTAACCGGTGAGTCGATCGCCTCCCGCGATCGTGCACACACGCGCACTACCTTCAGATTTGTACGGTGTATTTTTTCCGTTAGCTGATCGACAGCAGTGTTGCTCGGGGCACACACTAAGATTGGCCCACTGTTAAGACGCGCCAGTTGGTACACAATTGTGGCCGAGGTGACTGTCTTTCCTGTTCCGGGCGGACCTTGGATCAGGCTCAATGGACGTTGCAGTGCGTGCCGGACCGCGTACACCTGAGACCGGTTAAGATCGGGCAGATTGGGGGCACTGAAGTGTTTGGGCAAATTCAACCGAAACAGCACCTCCTCAGCACCATCGGCCCGAACATTTCCAAGCAAACGGGTGTAAATGTAGTTCGAAACGCTTTTGGCATCCATCGCAAACTTGCGCAACGCTTGTTGCATCCGCTCGAACGACGTGCCTTTCCAGATGAAATCTACTGAGAAGTTGCTGGTGCGCTCTATCGGTGCCTGATGGTTGTGTTTCAGCTCTAAGCCAACATCGTCACCATAGTTGTCCGGCACCTTAATCACGTGTCCAATGCAACTCCACGGCTTGTGCAGCTCTCCGACGTAGCGCAGCTTCAGTTCATCCCCGTGCATCAGCTTCATATCTCCGTCGTTCTTCGCCAGCGTGAAATAAGCGATCGTTTTCTTGTTCAAGCCCGTATCCCAACGAATTTCAATGTTCTCCTGCGTTTGACTTTCCTTCAACTTTTCATCGTAATCCGCCTCCAACTTCACTAGTGGTCCGAACGTATTTTGGTACTGATACCCATCGACGTAACGTAACTGAACCTGTTGCGGTTCCTTGTCGATGCCTGGCTTCTCCAGATCCTGGAACGTTGCATCAACGTTTTCTTTCCACAGCTCTTCCAGCTTGTTAATTTGAGCCGCGGACACTTTGCGCGCACGCAACTGATCCTGCTCGGTTGGGATCTTTACCAACCAAAACAGGAAGCAACGATCTGCGATCAGCGGTTTCCATTGTTCCTGGTCCCAGTTCATGTCCTTGATTGAGTTCTGTGCGGCACACGGTTGTCTGTAAATGATAGGAGCATATCATTTAAATCCTGCAACTTGTGAAGCCTGTTATCGACTTACCTGCACAACAGCACAACGACCGAGTCGCTTTTGGCGGGAATGAATCCGAGCACAAACACGTTCCGAACGGCGCACGAATAACACTCCAAGACTGTCTCGCCTAGGGGACCGTCCGCGTGCAGCGTAACTTCCCGATGCTTGGCCCGTACCAGATGATTCACAATGTGTGACCCGGACGTGCTTCCGCGACCATTACAGAACCATTTTTTGCATATATTACACATCACCACAGTGCTTGGTTCGTGTATGCCACAGTAACGACACGCATGTGGAGGAAGATCCTTATTCTCCACTGGGTCCAGCTCATCCTCATCCTCCTCAAACTGCAGCTCGCCGATGGCCGAAGTTATGCCGGACAACTTGGTCGGATCAGCGCCTATACGCCGTCCGAATCCATTTACCTAGGAAAGATAAGATACATAAGTACGTTTACTTCTGACAATCGATTCCTGCCAATGGTTAACTACCTGACTGCTTCCTCCAAGATGATCGAGCTGCGAGGCTTGGGTCTGACTTTGCGAAGGTATCGTAAAGTCGCGAAAGTCATACTCGGTACCCTGCGAGTCAGCTCCCACGAAGAAGTTCTCTTCTGTATCGACAAAGGTCAGCGATTGGGAACCAGTCGTTCCGTCGTAAGCATCGACACTCATCACGACTCTTCCCTCACGGGGGGGTTTTCGCGGATTTTTATCCCTAGCTAGAGCACAGCTATTTGTCTACAGTACTGAACCGCCCCGCGAATTCACGCCCACTGGCAGCACCCAAATCAGCTGAAATGAAATCCTTTGTACCTGTCCTTGAAGATCCTGGCCGGTTTCACAATTTTCCGATGCACCCGTTTGCTAACAATTGAAACAACGCGTATTTCGTGGCTGTGCGATTTTGCTCGTTCAGCTGCTCTTTTCCACCACACGTTTTTTTTACGATGTGTGAGTAAAATCCTACACGACGTAGAATGTCGTCGTCTTCCTGGACTGACGTCCACTGTCATATCTGTCAGTGGAGTAACAATTTAACAGTTTTAGTTTTCTTTTCGTACTTATCAAAATAAATGCTGCTTTCATCTTTTATTATCGCAAATTATCATTAGCGTGGAGGTATCTAATCGAATGACATTTTTACTTTTCGGTTGTTTTTTTTTATTTCAAAACTGGCCACCGTTTCATACATTGTCGGAAGTCGACATAACGACTGGGATGGTCGATATAACGCATGACATTTGCGAAAAAACGACAGACATGTTTCGGCACCTCTTTTTTCGGCATTTCATAACAAACCGGAGCGGTGTGCAGCTAGCGATGTTGTCGGTGAATTTTCGTCCTTATTTATGGCATATTGGTCGCCATGGCCAACGTGCGCTGGTTACCCGACCACTTCCCAGCAAAGCGCACGAATATACGAATCAACCGGAATACCCTGCCATACAGGATTTAAGTTACCCGGCCAGGAAGAAACGCGAACAACAGTCATGGCATCATAAGATAGCAAAGCTAAGCTCAGTGGAGGAAAAGCTGTTCGAAATTAACATGCCCAAGTACTACGGATACAAAGCGAATATGCTAACAGACGAAAAGTTCCCGTACAACATTAAACCGTTCGTGCAGTATGCGACCAGGACGTGCTTTCAGCAAGGTTTACCCCAGTTCTACGATCCGCTGAAAGAAGAGGCCTCCAAGATACTGCAAACTATGCAGAGTGAGCTCGAGGACACAGTTGCTTTCGAGCTTTCAAGCTACAGGTAATGGCATAAACCAACCGATTGAAATGCTAATTAAATTAAGCTCATGTTTCTCATCCGATTTTTAGTCACCTATTGCGCGACGGAAACGTATCTCCAATGGAAAAGGAAGAAACGGTGACCAGATCCCTGCTGAAGCAGCTAAACCGTACACTAGCTAATGCACTTACTTCAAACTGCAGTCATTTAAGTGAGATCGAGACAGATTTCGATCCTAGACATGAAGCATTTTGGTTTCTTGGTGGCATCTATCCTCCGAAGCTGGTCAAAAAGAGCAAAGAAGGCGTCGAATGGCAGAAACAATACGCTAACGATTCGTACGATCGCAACATCCAGTATATGGGTAAGCCATACATGGCCGTAAGACACAAACATCCGCTAGATGCTTTCGTTTCGAAGGAACTAGAATCACTCGACGTTAAGCAAGATAACGTTGAAGTACCAGATTATCGGTACGATCCGTTAGCTTTGGGATATATGACCAATTTCCGTCATGCTACGACTGTGCCAGGGTTTTGGCCTGGTGATCAGCATGAGTTTGGCTTGATGTCGTTTCAACGACGAACTCACGCACACGACCGCTACAAGTATTGTGCGGTTGACGATTTGGATCAAGCTATCCATGCTCAAGGTATTTTGTCCAGCTTTGCTTGGTTGCTGGGTCAAGCCTGCTATCAGGGGTTTTCTGTGTTCAACGATGTAACGTACCCGTTGGCCACCCAAACTATTGTAACCGATGGCAAACATTGGTCCTTCTATGCGTATCAGCTCAATACGACACTACTGCACTCGGATCAAGTTGATGTTAACAATCGATATAACTTGTGCTGGGGAACGGAAGCCCTGCAGCTGTACGATTCGATTGACGAGAGTGGTACCATCCACGGCCTCAACAGTGAAGTCCTTCTTCAGTTGATCATGTTCTACATCAACCAACCGAAGGAACGTGCAGCCAACCTAAAGCCATACCTGTGCCCAACGGAAACGCGCGTTGCAGATATCGAGGATGTAAACCGGCGAACATTTATGGAGCAAGCGTACAAGCACTTGGTATCGAACCGGCCCCGTCACCGATTAGTGCCGGAAGTGTACCAGTGGGAAAAAATTTACAAAATAGACCACAAGACACGGCCGATGGATGCGAAACGTAGACCGTTTGAGTTGGGTCAAAATATGTTTAATCGACGCTTGGACGAGCATGCGCTGAAGTACATTCCCCGTGCTGTGCGTCCGGATGGCCCTAAGAGTAGACCTAAGTTTGAGGCGACGTACTATCCTAACGTACGAAGGCAATAGACATTTAAATGTGTTATGTATATGACAGTAAAACTCTCGTAACGAAATATACATGGTAACTCTGCTATTGCTTTGATTAAAGTAAGTTCACCACCATCAAAGCGCCGAGTTAATTTATCAAACAACATTTACACTACGTTCTTATTTATTTAGTAATCAAAGAGCACATCTATCTTAACATAATACCCAGTAAGTAAGAAAAATTATAGTGAAATGGATAAAAGAACAAATTCTTGAAGCGATTTTCATGATCCGTCTTAAATGAGGAATACCATATCATCGTGTACCATTATGCTGTTACTTTCGGTCATCTGATTCACGGCAGCCGTTATTTCACCTGGAGTAAATGCCTCATCTCCACTATTCTCGTTGATGTGCTTGGTCAGTCTAGCGAGCGATGCCGATTGATCGTGGAAATGTTTGAACGCCATAAACACACCCTGGCGGAATAATTTCAGACGTCCCTCGCTGATTGCTGCCACACTACCCTCGCCTGATTCACCCTCTGTATCCATGGCGGCGGCCAAACCATCGCTGGCTCCGATCGTAGTTCGTCGTGTCAAGTCGCCTCGATCCGGTGGAGAAGTTAATAGATCCTCGTGGTCGGAATCATCACCGTCTACAGGATGTTCTGTACGGGTTCGCTTGGACCGACGCGTACCCTGCGATCTCGGTTCCTCCTGAATCTCTTCCTCGTCCTCTTCTGCCTCATCTTGCGAATCGTCAGCTTCCGCCCGGCGACGCTTTTTCTTTTCCTTTTCCAACACTTTCTTAAAGTAAGCGAACTGTATCAACTCGATCGCTGCCTGGGCATCTTGTTCGGCAACCGAGCGCGACATGCGTGCCTTAGCATGGGCCGTGGATAGACGAATCAGCGTTTCAAGAGTACGCGCCGTTACTGGTTGAGTCCGAGCGACATCCGAGTCGACTAGATCCTGCGACCGCAGACGAGAGTACTCGTTCGAGATCATCTCGCATGCTGTTTCAGTCAGCTTCGGCTTTAGACATTTGGCGATATGAATGTATTTACGCATGAATTCCATGGACAAAATCTGATCGCTGCGCTTGCGAGACGCGCCATGCAGCAGTGGATCGTATTTCTCGTACATGGGTGTTTCTTTATCTTCTGCCGATTCGGGATTGATGGTTGATAACATATCAACGGCACTAACGCCCATCGGAAGCACATCACCGTCCTGTTCCTTCGGATTGCGATAGCGATGCATACGCACCACGTGATCTGATATCATACGATCATGATCACTGTCGATAACGTCCAACATAACGAACAGCAGATCAAATCGAGAGAGAAGGGAATCCTGCAGACCAATGTTTTCCATCGGCGTCTTGTACTGATCATACTGTGAATGAAAAGAATAGAATTAATCAAAAAATAATACTATCTGCGGGTTAATGTTACGGCATTTTACTTACTCGCCCATAGACAGGATTAGCAGCAGCGAGAACGGAACATCTGGCGTTTAGTGACGCATGTATGCCGGCTTTAGAAATAGTCACACGCCCCTGCTCCATTACCTCGTGGATTGCCGTTCGATCGATGTCACTCATCTTGTCGAATTCGTCGATGCAAACCACGCCACGATCGGCCAAAACCATAGCACCCGCTTCAAGGCGACGTTCTCCCGTTTCCTGGTCGGTTGTTACGGCCGCAGTTAAACCGACACCACTCGATCCACGACCAGTGGTTGTGATCGCACGTGGAGCTGTATTTAGCACATAACGCAGGAGCTGCGACTTGGCGACACTTGGATCTCCAATTAGCAAAACATTCACGTCACCACGAAGACGCGTTCCGTTGGCCAGATTCTTTTCAATGCCTCCCAACAATAGGCACAGAATGGCCTTCTTAACGTACTCATGCCCATGAATTGATGGCGCCAGGCTCTTGGAAAGCAGATCAAAAATGTCATTATTTTTCGCCAGCTTCTTGCACATGTTGATCTCCTCGCGCGTGACGCTCAGGGTGCTTTCTTTGTTCAGCTGCGAAATATTGTTCGCAATCAGCACGGTTCGGAAGGTACCCGTTGTGTATCCACCCTGCTTACCCGGCAGACAGCGATAATTACCCACTATCTGAACACGATCGCCCGGCTTACAGCGATCGACCAAATCATCGTCGCACACCACATCTACCGAGCGAGGCAGCTGACCGGCAGGGGCTTTTTCGGGCATCTCCTGAATGCTAAGCGTCTGGTGGTCTTTGTACACCGACAGTCCAAACTCCGTCTCCAGTAGGTTGCCATCGTCATCCTTGGTCGGATAGACTGCGCTCGTTGGTACGGCTTCAAACGAGGTAAGATCCGTATAACGGCGTTCCATCACCTTTTTCGTGGCCGGACAGTAGTGCACACTCTTTACCACTTTGGGCCGTATGAGCGATACCTTCGTCACGATACCCTCCACACAGACGAGATTGCCCAGAAAGCGAGAAGTCAACGATCGCGGCGTTACGTGCTTGTTGCCAAAGCTTCCCTCAAATGCTACATGAAAATCTTCCTGCGTCTTGGCGTAGCTAAGATCGAGAGAGGAGACGTAGTCCTTCAGTGCGCGTGAGAAAGCCAGCTGCTCATCGAAGGCGCTGTTCAGCAGAGCCAACGCTCGTTCAGGGTTTTTACGACGAATATCGTTGATGTTCACTACCAAGCGTTTGCTTTTATCGTTGATCATTTTACGCACATGCGCCATATATGTGCCCTGGTCTTCCTATAATGGAATATCGATGAATAATATCAGTCAATAGAAAGTCTACAACCGGTTATGCTCCATGATTCTACAAACCAACTGGCACTTACTTCATCGTCCAGGAAGTTGAGATACTCATTTTGAATAGATGCAAGGCGTTGATCGTCTTCTGCCATGTTCACGATATACAGTGTGTTGACAAGAGCACGTAACAACGAGAATTTTAATTTCTGAACTAATCTTTGCTCACAATGAATTGACCAACAACGCAGAAGCGCACGCAACGAATGGCTTGGTGAACGCAATTATCAACATCGAAATGCGCGCGAAAATGTTACCGATGACAGACAACAGGAAAGCGGTATAAACGATATAAACGATACCAGCACACTAGCGACATTGTTCGTCGGTGGCCAAAACATGAGCTTACAATGACAGCAGAAGAAAACAGAAGGAAAAAAATCACGGAAACTTCACCACCGTGTTCGCTGGCGAATCGTTTTGAGAACCAGAATTTGATTGCCACTGCTAATTGGATTACATTTTTACACTCCGATAAGGAACCGTGGGTTGTATCGATGTGAATTGGTTGCCTGCAATACAAACAATATGTCCTGCAACGTAGAAGATATGAGTTGGTCAGGTAGGTGTGATTATTTATTGTTTATCATGGTGCTTTAAATCCTAGCCCTAGAGCAATGTGAATATTTTGTCTACTGTTTCCTTCCATCTTTAGATGCCCGGAACTTGCTACGGAAGTGGCGGGACGATAACGAAAGGAAGAGTGACGATGTAATGCAACTGTGGGATAATGTACTGTCCTCAAAACAGAGCAAGCTAGGCAACGAACGTCACCTGGTGCTGGAACAGGTGATAATTGCTGCCCTCGATTGTAACCGCATCGAGACGGCGGAACACTGCGTGAGCATCCTGTCGGCCGAATTCCCCGGCAGTCTTCGCATACAAAAGTACCGATCGATGCTTCTAGAGGCGTTGGAACGGTACGATGATGCGCTGGACGAGCTGGAACAGATCATTCGGAAGGATGAAACGAATGCTGCACCGCGGAAGCGCAAAGTGGCCATTCTGAAAACGCAGGGCCGCACTAACGAAGCAATCAAGGAGCTGTGCGATTACATGAAAATCTTCATGTCCGACCAGGAGGGTTGGCATGAGCTATGCAATTTGTATCTGGCGGAAGGCGAATATGCGAAGGCGGCATTCTGCATGGAGGAGCTACTGCTGCACAACCCGCACAGTCACCTCATCCATCAGCGGTTGGCTGATATACGGTACACAATGGTATGGCCACTTATAGAGCGTTCAAACTCAGATCATCAATCATGAAACCGTTGTTTTTGTGGGGGGTGTTTTCAGGGTGGCATCGAGAATATCGAGATGGCTAAAACACACTACTGCAAAGCGGTAAAGCTGAACGTTAACAATCTGCGAGCCTTGTATGGTTTGTTTTTGGTGGGTTTCGATAGAGCCACAAGTCTTTACGAAATGTTCATAAAATGCGTTCTTGGTTCATTACAGTGCTGTGGCCACATTTCTAACTCGAAGGCCGTGGTGGGCAAAAGAAAGGAGGCGCAGAAGCTTGCTCAATGGGCAATGGCACAAATTCAGTCGCGAACACAATCGGCGACGAAAGAAGATACCAAAGCTGCCCACAAAATGGGCAAAAGTAGGGCCGCCGGATGTGAAGACGAGCTGCAAGCGCTCGAACAAGCATTCGGAGGTTTGGAAGTTGGAAAAAGCACTAATTGACCATCTGTTATAACGCCCCTCATCCAACACCATGTAAGCCGCATCCTGGAATGTGCTTTTACACCAATTACAACATCCCAGTCGGACAGTTTCTTTCTTCGTCAACATTTTCGAGCGCCGCTACAGCTAGAAATGTCCCTTTAAAATGATCGTCAGTTTAGGTGTTAGTTTGGTACGGTTAGGTTGGACACTGGTGACGGCAACAATAAACGATGGAAACTGTAGGAAGCTTTTGGAGATACTGAATAAATCGATTTATTGATACAAAGATACAGACTTTTAGCGGGAATTTCCAATCGGCGGCGTGTTAGTTTTGGAGATATCCATTGCCTTACTATCGAACTGGATCAGAATTACGACGTACGTACTGATGTACCCGATAACCTACAATTGAACAAACAGAGCCTAAGATTAAGCCACCAATTTTTCACATGGTTTCACTTGCGTGTATCTTACAGAAGCATACACTGGCCAATTTATGGTGAACAGCCCCGTTCGGATGCTGAACGAATGATGTTCCAGCTGCTGAGATAAAATGTACAGCTGGAAAAGGGATTTATCAGACGTTGCTGTTTAAATTTTGCTAACCTTAAACCCATCAAAACACACCTGATCTTGCACCATTTGCTCCCCAGATTGGCGCAAATGATGATGAACGAGTTTAGTTAATCGATCCGCTTCCATTCTAATCCACGCTCCGAACAGAACCTTCGGTAGCAGAAAGCAACTGTTGTAGAGGCTCCAGCATCCTGTTAGCCAGGCAAAGTTTGTTTCAATTTCACCCAACGCGACGGCCGCTCGATAGTACGAAAATATGCAAAATATCAACAGAATAACGTACGCTCCGATGGTCACCGTTATGTGCATACTGAACACCGCCCTAATGTGACCAACGGCTATTGAAAGTACCGCATGCAGATCGGTCAAACCTGCTATCAGGTGGCTAGGTCGTTTGACCTTACTATTCGTTCTTTTAGTCGTGGCCAATGAGCGCATTTCACCTTCTAGTAGAGAGTGAAGCAATCGCACACGGTACGATACGCAAAGTTCGCAAACTATAAACCAAACCGTGAAAATGATGTATGGAATGTTGGTAACGTTTATGAACGCTATCAGGACGATGGTGTTCAAGTTGTTAAATACCAGTCTGCCAAACACCTGTATGGCGATGGAGAAAAGGATCGTCGTGATCAACACCGTAACGAACCAGCCTGTCGTCCAATAGCTGACTTGTTCACAGCGCAGTCGAAAATCCAGCTGCTGCAGTGTGCGATCAAAGTGTTGCAACGTTAATGAAACGCCACCAATTTGACTTCGATGCGAGAGCATATGGGTTAGACCGAAGACACTTCCGGTGGTACCAATTATCAAGATCGTAGGCACACCGTTGTTCAGGAAAAAGGATCCCGTGTCGATACGCGAAGGAATGTAGAGTAGCGTTATGACGAAAACGGTTAGCTCTAGCAGCAAGAAAAACAGGAACAAAAACACTAACCGCGCTGTTGTCCGCTGTGGACAGCACAGATGTTCCCATTGGCGGAACTCGGCCCACCAATCGGCGGACAATGCGAAGAACAATGTTTTCAGCTTTTGAACCAACATCGCTGAATCGACCGAACCGTTTTGACCAAGAGATTGTTACCCAACAGCGTTGGAAATAGTTCGAAACCCTAGTATATTGGCACTAATTGCATGCATTTTTTATGAAGCGCTTTGCCCACCAAATCTTTATCATCATTATCCATCTCAACAGATACTAATGACTGTGACAAGTATCGGATATCGTTTATTACTTAGACGTGTTGTTGTTGGTAGCTACATCAAGATACACGAGATGCTAATGAGCCCGTGTGTCGCAGACGTCTTACGTAGTGCGCATGGCACATTCGCTAACAATTTGTTGATTTCAATTCTGCGCCCCAACAGAAACGCTCAAACATGGTTTACTTCGATCTAGCGGCCAGTGCACCGAGGTCAGCAATGCACTTGTTTAGGTTCTCCTTTTCCTGATCGGGCGTGATCGATTTTACCACGTTGTTTACGATCCAGTCAACCATGTGCTTCTGCGAGATGCGACGATCCACGTTCTGGCGCTCTACCTGGTAATCCAGGCGCTTCTTCACCTCCTGGTACGCGTTCATCGCACGTTCGCGATAGGCGGCTTCCAGCTGCAGGGCAACGTTCTCCTTCTTGGCCTGCATCAACATGGTCTGGCCTTCAGCACGCCACTGTTCCTTCTTTTCGTCTTCGATGGCTTGAGTCAGCTGCTGGATATTGTTTTCGCGGCTTTCCTTCCACTCATCTTCGATTTTCTGCATTCGAAATGTGTCAAAAATCCCACAAAAATAGAAATGTTAGAACGCGCTCGAAATGTGGATTCGCTCCATTCGCTCAGCTGTTAATAATTGAACACTTACGTCGACTTCCTTGTCCAGATATCCAGCCAAGGAAGGACCAAACTTCTTCACGGCGTATACAACCATAATGGCCAGCGACAGACCGTTGTAGTATTCGTGTTCCATGATGTAGATTTCCTTGGAGCACATGTACGTCAGAAGACCGGCACCAAACACGTACGGACCGGTAACTCCCGTCTTGTTGTAGAAAAAGGTGAACCACTCTTCGGGTAGGAAACCGAGACGAACTTTTCCACCATGCTCAGGCCGCTTCGGACGTTCGGGCTGGCTGGCAGCACCGCGAGCCAGAACAAGTGCTGCTGGCTTCTTGGCAGCTGGAGATTAACGTAAACAAAGACAAACGAACAATTAGGTGCCCAGTGGGTTTCTTCTGTTCTGGTTCTGTTTCAAACACGCCATCCCATTTCATATCCGGCAGTTTGCACCGCGCGTTTGCATAATCGTTCCGCCGCAATCGGGAAGATTTCCTATTTTGCGATCAAGAGACCGCAATTTTGACACAAACTGATTACATAAACGCAACGATATGCATTCTCCATGGCAAGAACTCCCATTCAATTGGGTTTGGGCAACGGAATTGGCGAATCAGACGGACACGGACATTATTCTTACCTGACAAAAGCACCGCTCTGGACAGCATTTTCGTTTGCTTCGGCTGGAATTTTTCGCTGGCTAGATCGGAGGATCCTGCTTCTTGCACTACAAGTCGCACCGAGGAAAAGATGTCGGTCGTCTACGCAGATTTTGACTTTTTGCTGTTCAGCTGTCATCTGAGTTGGTCTAGAAAACTTATCGTTTCATGCCGTTTATTCTATTTCATATTGGAAATAGAACCATGTTGAAAATGTGCAACATTTGCGAATTAGATTATCAAGCAATGCAGCATAATTGAAGATTATGGGCCTCTTCTTTTTTTAAATTTTACAGAATATTCTGTTGATCTTTCAACACGACACTATACGCTCGCTGACACACAGTGGACAGGGCACACACACACAGGAACACACATAACCAAAACAGTCGGTCCTACTGCGAATCGGAAAATTCCCTCTTGGTGAGGCGCGTGTGTGATTTTCAACGCAAGACAATGAATTATCTCTACCGGAATAACGCTGCCAACCGAATTGCGTGGTTAATGAAAACACTATGCACAGGTAAGGGATATCCGTTTGCATAAAGACACACAAGCTATTGATGGCCGTGTTTATCACACCTTACAGACAATTTACCGGCATCGACAACAAGGTGTTACTCAACCAAATTGGCTCCAGAACCACCGAATGTAGCCAAAGTCTCTGCCTCCGGTAGTAATGTCCCCGCGGAGCGGAAATCCATAATCCCGCCCAACTACCGATACGTGTACCAAGAATTTCTCCCAGACCCGAAAGTCGAATGGCGCAATTCCGTACGCGAAAAGCTCGAACGCAAGGATATGTTGGACCGACGGGCCAACATCGATATACCGGAGTTTTATGTTGGCTCTATTGTTGCCGTTACGTCTTCGGATCTGCATGCCGAAAATAAAACCGCCCGTTTCGTAGGTATTTGCATTTTAAGGGAGAAATGTGGACTGCGTGCCAGGTTCATTCTGCGCAACGTGATCGATCATCAAGGTATCGAGATTAGCTACGATTTGTATGATCCGACGCTGCAAAAAATCGAAGTGCTACGGCTGGAAAAGCGGCTGGACGATAGTTTGCTGTACCTGCGCGATGCATTGGATGAATATAGTACGTTCGATGTTAATATGGAACCGGAAATCTTACCCGAAGGTTCACCGGTGCCGATTAACGATGTGAAAGTGGTGCTCAAGCCGAGACCTTGGTACGCACGCTGGGAACGACACAACCTTCAGGGTGTGGCCAACATTGACGAGCACACGAACGAACGGAAAAGACGGAAGGCAGAAGCAGTAGCGCAACCGTGGGAGAAGTACGATCTCATGAAAGAGTACCGTCGCACCATACCAGAGGAAGAGCAGAAGGAGATTTTTACCGAAATTTATTCGCAAATCCACTCGCTAGAATTGGCACGGAAGAAGATGAAACGCAAGCGCACGTTTGTGAAACCTACCAAACTCGCTTAACGTATCTGCCCTTCGTCCAACACCACGGCCTGTATATCCTTACCACTAACAAGAACTGTACCCTCGTAGCAATAAATACATTAGAAATGATTAGTTACGAAATATGTTCTTACTTTATTATTTAGCGTTGGATGTACGAGTGCCCACGTAATTCCATGGAATCTAATATTTTCTATAGTTTCAAGAAAAAACACTATTCTCAAGATCTACATGCGCGTATTTTTAGGAGACTTCTGCTTTATGTTGCAATTGTGCACATCTATGTACAGACACACCGTTGACAAATATGGCTATCTTATTAGTTTGCATTGCTTGCTTTGTACACTTTGTACACTGCACTGCATGGACAAAACTTAAGAGAAATTTGAAACAGATAGATCTCCATAAAAGCACGTTAGTTCCGATAATCAAAGAAAAAATAAACAATCTATTTGTTTCAAAACAATATGACACCGTTAAACATTAACATGTGCTGTTAACTTCGAGGTTCAATCTAGAGAAGGACACGCTGACAACTATGTATCAGTGCATCTCACATTGCCCAAAAACAGCACACGATGACACGGGCCTTGTTTTTTCCTAATGACTTACGTGCTTCGCACAGATTCTAGTGCACCTCCACTACTGCTTCTAAGCTCCTGCGGTTCAAGAGATGCAGGATCGTTAACCAACGTTTCGCAATGCAGAGTGATGCATTCCGCTGCTTTAATTTTTAAATTTACTATGACCTAAAACTGGCAGAATAACCGCACAGTTATTCGTGCCATAGTGATACATTGCTATACTAGCAAATAGTAATCTGCGTAATTACTTGCTTCGTGCGTGAAACATTTACAGCCATTCTTTTTTCTGCACACTTCTTATAATTCTATAGCGAAAATTGTGTGCTACAGATGGTGGAACTAATGAACCACTGCCAGTGCGCACACTTTTGGCCAGGACTGAATGCCACATATTCCAAGATTTCACACAACGACCACTGGGACCGTCACCACCGATCAGGGTACGCAGTAAAAGATCTTGCTGTTGCTACACCGTGCATCATTCCTTTCATTAGCTTGTAAGTAATGCAATGTTGATCTCCTTTACCATCTTTACGCGATGCAACATTTTCGTGAGCGCTTCTTTGCTCAGTGGCTGCGTGGAGTACCATACGGGAGAATCCGGAACGCAGGAACGTTCCGGCTGCAGATAAAATACATCATTGCGTGTTTTTACACTCTCGGGGCTAAAGCAAAGGAAAAGGAGATTAATAAACGAATGCAGTCATCGGAAAACGCACTACTGTTTACTCACCATTTCGACAGATAGAATTCATAGAGCTTCACGGGACATCTTAGGGGATCTTCTTCATTTTCTTGCTGTTCATACACTTTTTTCTTACGCGTATTGTTAGCTGCAGGCAGGGGAAGAATAGAAAGCGTCCAATTGATATAGAAACAAACAAAAGCCAGGAATAAAACCATTTAATCAATCTTACCGAGAGATGACTGCGGTGGATAAAATCGAAGCAAAACGTTTCTTGTGGCCGTCGACTTAGCGCCTTGCTGAGGTGTCCGTTTCCAATGCTTCATGATATGCGAAAAGCTAAGTTCCATGTGTTCTTCCACAGACTGAAAATATAACAAACAAAACGAGCGTTTAAAATTTCACAAAGAGATCGGCTTGGCGAGATACTTACAACCAGATTGAAATGCTTCGTGTTGAAAAACATTAGCGTACTCAGCAATACATGAGGTGAATGGGCCCCAAGTTGTTTGCACTCCCAGAGATGCTCTTCTTCAACTCGTGTTACGATAAATTCTGTAAATAACCATTTACATTACGTAAGAAGTAAAACAGCACGAAAAGGAATCGAAAAGGATCGTGGCACTTACGAGAATCGTTGTAAAGCATGGAAAACTTTTTGGCAACCTCATCCAAACAATCGGTGAAGCGTTCATAGTACGCATCGGTGAAAATGTTTTCCACTCTTCCATTTTGGAACAAATATTGCTGTATTCCTGTGCAAGCATAATTAGAACGTCAGTGAACCACCATTTACTCGTAAAAGTTTTGAATGCGTTACCTAGCACGAGATAGTAGATCGTGTCCGGTGCGTACTCGGTACCGTTAGGTTTCCGCACTTCGTTCACAAACAAACACAGTGAATAGTTAAGCTCATCGGCGGTCAGCTGCAGGATGTCGGACTTGAACGGTTTCCGGCGGATCGAGCTTTTCTCTAGATCGGCATTCTTCGTTACCACCCATTGCTTCCAGGCGTTCACTCCGAACGTGTACTTGAGACACATGTTAGCGTCCGGTTTCTCTACCGGTTCCACTATTCGATTCACCGGTTCCGGCGACGGTTCACCCAGCTGCTCGCGCTTGATACGCTTGGATGATGGAGTTAAGCTATGCTGTTGTTGTTGCGCGTTATTGTTTGCCGCCGTACTGGAGCGCGTACCCATGGTCGAACCTCGCTTGCGACCGCGCTGAACAATCGGTGATGCAACTTGCCGCTGCTGCTCCAGCAAAAGGAGCTGTTGCTGCTGATGATGGTGCTGCTGCAGATCACCATAGCCGTGGTGCTGTTGCTGCTGTTGCGTGATCGTATTGGCTTGCATGGCCGATTCCAAGTCAACTTGCGATTCGGAAAACTCGTTCGAAGCCATCTTCAGTGCCATCTGCACCAGATCCTCACTGAACGATGCATTATGTTCCATTCCGTCGCTGGTCACTACCGCCTCCGTTGTGCCGTAATGGTCATCGCCCACACCCGCCCCATCGTCGGAGTCGGAGTCACTTTCGTCCTTTTTCTTGTCACCCGCTACCATCTCCGCCATCATTAAAAGCTCTGCCTCGTAAGGATCGGTGGGCATTTTATCTTGGATTTTCTTTATCTCCTTCATGATACCACCGGCGGAATTGCGAGTAGTCGGTACAAAGATGGGCACTGGGATCGGCAGCGGGATCGGGACCGGCACTGGCGTTGGCATCGAGTACATAAACATCGGCACAGGCATGTAGATCGGTACCGGTATTGGAATGACGATCTTGCGCTGTAACCATTCCTCCGTTTGGCATGCGACGTTGCACTGAATTGGCCGGCAGGAGATGCTCTTCGTCAGTTGCATCGGTTTGCACATGGTCGAAGCATTTGCCACCTGCGTCGGTGTGGGAGGAATTGTCACAATCTGTGTGTGCGTTTCGACTCTGGTCCTAATCACCGGTGAAGGGGCCGATGGCGCAGGTGAAGCAGGATAATCATCGTTCGGAGCTGACGTCGAATCTGGATCCGGAGACGGTGCAAATGTTGATGTTTCAGTCGATGCCGAAACGGATGCATTTTTTGTACCACTAGAAGCTGTCGTCGTCCCTCCTAATGATAAATCCGTCCGCGTATTGATGTTAGGTAGTATACTGCTAAGCGGTACTCTTCCAGATGCAGGAATATTCGTCAGTGGCTCCAGAGCCACACGCAGTTCGGGCCAATTTTTCTGATTCAAATTTATCTGGCCTGGTTTGGGCCGTGATCCGCGGTTATTGATTGCACCAGCTAGCGAATGGACCGAGGTGATAACGGGAAGATTTGATCCGGGGCCGTTTTTGCTGCTGTTGTTGCTAGCAGCAGAAGTAGCATTCGGTATCGTTACCGACTTCGCAGGACGTCCTCGTGGCCGCGGTGTCCCCGTATCAGTAGCAGCGGTTCTGGCGCCAGCAGTTTGTGACGCTTTCGCTGGTGTTGTTTGTGCTGTAACCGCCTGATGAGTGATCGTTGCCGTCGTAGTAGCTCGGGGAATACGCTTCGGAATACCCATCGGCACGGGACCCATTGAGGAACCGATCGGTTTCGTTTTACTGAACTGGCTCTGAAATTTCATTAGACATTGGTAGGTACAGAATATGCGCAAACTCGAGTCGGACATATTTAGCTCGTACTGTGCGGTTCGGACCAGCAGACAATGATCGCACGGCGTTAACTTCACGCTCGACGATACCTCGGAAAGTGTCAAACAGTGCAGCGAGCAGTGTCTTTCCATCGTGGAGGGACGTAGAATCATATCGAAAGTGTACTTTTTAACCTTGCACCAATTGCACGGAACTATCTCTCGACTGGTTGAAATGAACAGGTTTAAACACATCTTCGTGCAGAACGCTAACGGATCAAGATGGGCAGATTGTCCCTGTTGGTAGATCGTGTACGATGCGTTTGATTTTCGTTCAAAGTAATCCTTGCACATGGCGCACTCATCCGGATTGACATTGTTTACGAACTTGAACGCGGAAAAGCATGGCGTGCTGCAGAAATAATGCTCCCTCCCTTCAAGGTGCACAATCAGCTTGGTCATCTTATCATGATTGCACACACCGCACACGTGGGGCTTATGCTTCAGCGACGGATTCAGGCACGCCTGGTACATCCTGTGACACAAAGCGCTGCAGAAATCTTTTAACACACCCTGCTCACCGATTCGACCCACTCGAAACTCAAGCTGATCGTTTTGCTTGTTAATGCTTTGCTGACAGTAGGAGCAAGTTCTGAGCGCTTTCTTATAGCTTTCTAGACATGCTGCGCTACAGAACTGGCAAATGCTGAATCCAAAGCGAACGCAAAACTTGCCCATACTGTTCACTGAAACGACTTTCCTACATTGGACACAGTGCGACCCGTTCGCAGCCTGATACACACCGAGACACTTTTCATCGCAAAACTCCATCGTTTCCCACTGTAACCATCGGGCCGAGAGGATCTGTAGCGTTTTCTGACATTCATGGCAGGAACGCAGGAATGAAGCTTCCCGCTCGATTCGTGCTGCATCGGCTTCCTCTTCGGTGCGGGCGGTAAACTTCACCACGTCGCCTCTCGAACTGCTCGTGCCGCCAACACCGCCACCCGCTGCGCTTTCCTTGCCAAGATTACGAACACGTACCGAGCGACGCCGATGCAATCGGAATAAGTCGGGATGTTCCGTCATCAGTAGATCAACACAGTCATTGCAGACGTGCAGCTGCTCCTCGTCCTGTTTGAACTCAAACTGACACGGTTTCGTGTCGCTGCACTGAACGCAACGTTTGTCCTCTGTAAGCGGCGCGGCACGTTCCTCGATGATGTATCTTTTCTTCACCAAGCTGTATTTTTCTTTGTTAATCGCTGTTAAATGTTCGACACACTTCAAATCGCAAAGGTACGTGTAGGTGCCATCGTCCAGCTTGTATCGATACCGGCACAAATGCTGCTCTCCACAACGCACGCAACTTTCCTGATGTTCGAGGATCGGCATAATTCTAACGCGACGCTGTATCAGTTCAAACTTACCCGGATGATCCGTGCGAAGGCGCTGCACACAATCGAACGAACAAATGAACCGCTGGGTAGATACTTCATTGGTCGCCTCACCAGAAAGTGTGTACAGGCAAGGCCACAATTCCTTTTTACACTGGAAACATGTTTCCGATTCGGCCAGTATTGCTAACTCTCGGATTTGATTATCCCTGGTAGGAGAATCTTCCGTTTGCACGCCTGTCAAATCGACCTCCATATCCTCAACCGGTTCGGTTGTCGCCGTTTGGAGATCATTTTCTTCAGTACCACCTTCTTCTTCTAGTGGAGGCGCAAAGCCTGCCTGTCCTTCTTCTTCTTCCTCTTCATTGCTTCCTCTCGTTGTTTCTTCCCCCATTCTGTTTTCCCCTTCATCATTTGCGATTACCATCGATTGTTCGGTCACAGTCGCTTCTTGTTCCACGGCACTTTGCTTGTCTGTATCGGATACCGCTCTCTCATCATCCGGCAACAAACAAATGTTTTCATTTTCTCCTCCTCTTTCCTCCTCTCCTTCGTCTACCACAGCAATTGACTCATCTTCCGCTGTTGGTTCCAAGGTGCTGTTGCTATTCGTTTCCTTTGCTGCTTCGTCAGCAGCATTTTGTTCTGCATTAGTCTGCTCCGACTCTGTCGATGGTTCGTCATCCTGCTGATGATGCTTGTTGGCATCATCCGCATGCCGTACATCGTGCGGTTCCTGTTTATCAACTGCACTATCGTCTTCGTGCTCTTCCCCATCTCTGTCTTCTTGGTTCTCTCCATCGTTATGGCTGATGACTTCGCTGGTCGAGTGTCGCAGCTGATCGAAAGGATCTTCTGCCGCAGAAGCATCGGCCGAGTGATCTGCGTCAGACTTGACGTGTACACTTTCATCCACATTTGTCATTTCTATATCCTGCAAATGGGACGACGTATTGCTTTCATGGTCAAGTTGTCTCTCTATGGACTGCTGACCCAGTTCTGCCTCTTTCGATGGATCATCCGGGGCAGGCAACTCGACAGCTTCTTGTCTATCCGATTCGGACTCCGTTTTATCATCGCGGAGCTCTGGATGATTTGAATCGGACTCTCGGGCTTGATGATCTCGCTGCTCTGGGTGATCCGATTCGGAATCTGGCGCCTGATCTTCGCGGTTTTCCGTTTTATCCGGTTCGGATTCGACCGTATGAAGCTCCCGGTGCTCGGGATGATCTGTTTCCATTTCCTCTACAGCACTATCATATTTCTCACTATCTCCATCTTCTTTATCATCTCGTTTAGTGACAGAATGTTCCACCGAATTGGTGGTATCCTCAACGTCGTGCTCATCCAGCTTTTCACATTCAGCAGATGGATCAGGTTTCTCATCTTCATTAACGTATTCCTCTACAATCATTTCTTCATCCTCCACCTGGGAAATTGCCGCATTGTCCTCTGTAGGGTTTAGTTCTAATGGCGCACGTTCGGATGAGCATTCCTCAGGGATAGTTTCTTCGTCAACGACCTGCTCATGATCTGTCGCCTGTTGTTCGCTTTCTGCCTCTTCTACCATTGGCTCTTCTTTCGAGTCTGATGTAGCTTCATTTGTTCCTTCCTTGACGTCCGAATCGTCGATGGGATTTTCTAATTTCATTTCATCGTTTGATGTTCCAGTTTCAACACCTGGGCCAGCAGAAGCATTTTCTACTTTATCTTCTTCCTCCATCTTCTCTAGTAAAGGGAGACTGCTTTTTTATGGGGGTACGCGAGTTGGTGAATTGTGTAGGATTCAGATAAAGTTTCCTGGGTTTAATCTGTAAGAGAGACAAACCATTAGAATAACGGCAAAGAATGCACCTTATTTTGTAACACAGGAATGTTCCATTGCATGATCTTAGCATGCTCTACGCAAATAAGATGCAACCCCTGTAAACACTGTCAATTTTGGAGTTAATTCCTTGCAAAAAAAAATACATGGTTTAGTCCCTGCAGATCCGGCGAGATGCGGAAAAGAGACAACCCATCGCAAATCAAGAGTGTATGGATATGCTTGCTTTAGAACATTACAACTCCCGCGTTTTGCAATAACCGCGTCAAACATCGATAGCCTAGATTTTGTTTACCACAAAATTGTCCTCTTGTGTGCTCACGAGCAATTCGTAGGTACAATTGCCTAAATAACATTAAACTTTTAGCTGTTGTCAATTATATTACAAAAAAAATCAAACAAATATGCATGTTGGAATAGTCATACTTTTTGCACTTTGCACGGCACAGTATCGGGAGCGCAGATTCCAACCGGTTTGCTTTACGAGCTTGTCCCTATTTTTTTTCACATGAAGCAATCGTCCTTTTGACTGCCAGATGCATATGTTTAGCCAAATTTACTCTTTTATTGTAACTCACAAGTCGCCGTCAACAACAAGCGCGCACCATTTTGTTTTTGCTCTCGCTCTTACAAGCTTCGCTTCGGGTGCCCAAAACTGATGGCATCGGCTTGACGCGCGCCAAGAAAACGTAATCATGTTGTCAACGCAAGTTCACTTTGTGCGACACACTGGCTTATCAAAAGATTTCATTTATCACACTTACACAAGTATTTCACGACGAAGCCTGAACACCGTTTGGTTAATTTTTCCGCCAAGCTCGATCACAGTATTTCCCCCAATCCCATCAAGTCCAAGCCTTTCGCTGTGCGTGTTGCTTTCGACATTACTGATGAAAAGATGATAAAGAAAATATCCGCGTATCTTTTCCTATCAAGCCACAGCGCTTGACAGTTCGCACCCACAGGAACGCGATTTGTCTTCTTTTTTCAGCGTGTTTTCTACTTCTTTAGCGTGCGGTTGTTGTTGGTCGGCGCTTGAGACCTTGATTACTGGGAACTGCAGCGATTTAAGATGTAAATTTTGGAGTATTTTTGCTGCAAAAAGCGAATGTGCAAAAACAGCTATGCTCGAGTTATTATTGCAAGACTATAAGTACGAAGCGGGATCAATCAAAAACGCCTACAAATCGGTTCTATATACGAAAATTAAAATATATGCGTAGTACTATTCACCTCTCGGCGCGATCTGCGATGAGGATGACAAAATTGAGGCAATAGAAACATATAAAAAATAATCAACCAACCCATGTTGATAGAAAGGCTAACCACTGTGCAAACGCGTTTTGCAGTGTTGCCATGAAAATGATATTTCTCGGGGCCACAGTCGATGCACACTGGGCCATTCTCATTCTAACGCCGTCCTTTATTTTTTCCTTTCTTCAGTTTTCCCAAACCCGTATTCTCAGTAATCGTAAGCTACGAAGTAGTGCAACAATCGATTTTGGTCCATGTTCTAACCCTTTCCCTTAAAATTCTCAATGTAACTTTCTGTCTACGTTGTGACTGTACTCGTCTTGCAATCGGCGTACAGTGCGGTTGTGTGTGTCAAGTTGAAAACAAAACAATCGAATATTTTAATAAGTGGTAACAATGCGTCGCTCGTACTCACGGTCCCCATCACGATCTAGAAAATCGGACCGACGCTCGAAACAATCCAGGCGACGCTCTAGATCCAAATCCAGAGATTACGATACACACCGTAGAAAGGGTAGTGATACAAATCGTCGTCAAGATCGATCCAAAAGTCGATCCGTAGCGTCCTCATCCACGTACCAGCGAGAGAAAAAATCTTCCTATCGCAACAGATCCAGAGACAGAAGCTACACTTCCAGCACACGCAGGAGATCGTCTTCTCGGGATCGATATCACGAACGAAAGCCACACGATCGGGCTCGTTATCGTCGATCGTCCAGCAGTTCCAGCAGTTCATCATCCACGAGCACTTCCAGCAGCAATCGCAGCGGAACCTCTTCGAAATCGTCGAAAGGCTCTCGTAATCATTCACCGCCCACAGTCAGTAAGGACAGTAGTGAGAAAACCTTTGTTTTCAAATCCATGTCTGACACGTGCGATGATCCTACGAGCAAAGCCACAAAATTAGAAGAGCTGAATGCTGATGAGTTTGTTCCGCAATCATTCGTATCAAGAAGAAAGCCGGCAGTAGCAACAACCCAGACGACAAGCAGTATAGTTATAGACTTGGCTTCGCAAACGATTAAAGTGCCCACGAAAGACACTGTGGTATTAGATGAAGATCCTTTGTTTCACAGTATAGTAAGTATAGAGTTTAACCCCCAGACTAGTCACTGGACACTGCGCTTTTGGTAAAATAAAACACTAAAACACCACCTTTTCTTTTCCAGTTTTTCACAATAGACGATAATGAGCGGATGAGTCGATGGGTTAAAAAGCTTCATCTCTTACGCCAATCAATACCATAAAGAAGATTGAAAATATCAATCAGAAGTACCTAATGAATGTGTTTTATTTGCTAATCAAACTTTGAACATGATGTTACTTTCAAAAGATATCCGATCCAGTTTTTCTAGCCTTAATCCACGCGTCCTCAGCTGACATTGATTCCTCCTTGGACGGTTCCATCGGACTTCCATCGTCGTTCAGTTTTCCACTCTTCCAATCGCTTATGATTTTTTGGGCATACACCGAATTGAACAGATCTTGGCTTGTGAATTCCGATTGCACTACATCGGGAGCCTTGTACGATACGTACGGTTTAAACTTACAGCCTTCCAGGTTGGGAACAATCAACTCTGGTATCCTTTCCTTTATTTCTATGAAATTCCCATCAACAGTTACGCCGGTATCACGTACACCTCGCTTGTCGATTGGGATGTCCGTGTACAGGTTTGGGTTGGCGGCACGCTGTTGTTTGAAAATTCGTGTTCCTCGCTTGTTGTATAGCAGGAATTTTCGAAAATTTCTTTTTCCTGACAAAGCCGCCGTTGTAGAAATACCTCGCGTAATTATATGGAACATTTTTGATGTTATACAATGTGCTAGCCAAAAACCCGCAAATTGGCTGTGTGATTTGCCCAGCACAAAAACAAATGAGAGAGGAAAAAAACAGCGTGACAATTTGAGCGCTGTCAAAACACGGTGGCAGTCGGTGCTGGCAACACTGGTAAAGTGACGCGCAAAGTGTTGGATTGTTGTGCGTGCGGAGGAGAGAAGATCATTTTCAGTGCGTTTCATGCCAATTATTCGGTTTGCAGGTTACAAATAACTGTTCCAGAATGTAAATAGCGTAATCCAAGTAGTTTACAATATTTGTACAACGTTGATACACGTCGCGAATTCCTGGCACCTGTGTGTTTTTCAAAGCGGTGACTATTGAAAATCCATCATGGCGTCTGGAGTTGGGGTAACACTGATCCTAGAATGCTGGCGAGATGAACTGAGTGCGGCACAGAAAGCCGCATACGAAAAGGCGGAAAAAGAGCATAATGAAATTCGAAACAAGCTGAAAGCGATTGTCGATGAAACGGGTGGGAAAAACATATTTTCCGGCCAAGTGTTCACCGCTTATCAAGTACTGGGTCCAGTACCGGGTTTGGATCAAATTTCCAAACCGGTAACTGCATTAACGCGCAAGAAACCATTGCCCGTACTTCAATCTTCCCTTGCCCCGAAAATGGGTGCTTCGCCGTCACCGGATCCTGCGGTAAGCAGTCGACGGCGGGGTCGAAGATCGGATTTGCCTATCGCCGAAGATTCGGAGTCCGTGTTAGATATACCCTCGGATGATGACGACGACTATATTCCTCTCTCCAAGCGTATGAAACAGAAGGAAAAGGAAAAACCCATTTCTCCAAGAAAAGTGAGCAACGAAAAGGTCAAAACGCCGGAAGTTAAGACAAAGTCTCCAAAACCTGTTGGCACAACAACGGGCAAAGTTGCTGCCATCTCTGTACGACCTACCGAGTTCAATTCTATTGGCGGGCTGCAAGTTGGCGCCGAAAAGGAGAAAAAGAAAAATCTCCCGGAACCTTCCGCGGTTGTCGATCTTACTAAAGATGATGCGGGTAAACCGTCGGCGGATTCGAGAGAGATATCATTTAGTAAGATTCAGGGCAAAACTTTCCCTTCGCTCGTAGTACTCGCAAGACCATCGCTTCGAGTAACCGATAAAGCTGTAACCGATCGACCGCAGCTCGATGCGAAAGTGAAAAACGTATTGGTACATCCAGCGCCAAAGTTCACCGAATGGCTCATACAACAAGGATTGATCAAATCGGAACAGACGTGCCAAATCCACTACGATAAGCCGCTCAAACTGGGCATGTACTCGGATACTTCGAAATTCCCGTACTCGGGTGGCTACTTCTGGATAAGCGATTGCTGTCCGACCCGATTCACGTCCGTGTTTCATGGCTCGCTGTTCGAAGGCTCACCACATCCGCCTTCGGTGATTTTGAAGCTCATCTACCACTGGGCCTGTCAAACGAATGTTTCAAATGTGGTGAACTGGGTGAAGGTGGACAACGTTTACCTGAAAAGCCTCTACACATTGTTACGATCAGTTTGCACGCTGGCATTATGCCGCCACATGAAGATGCTTGGAGGTCCCAAAAAATCCATCGAAATAGGAGTGATTTCGCTGGGAACGACAACTCAGGTACGACGAATTTTGTGTGTAATGCTCATACACGTATGGCGTAATATGATTCGCTTGCCCTTTTTTGTTACAGGACGGACAGCAGCGCCAGGTAAAGGTGGAGGTGTTGGGCGTTCTCGATCCGGAAGCGAAAATTCTTCGACTTCGTGCCGTGGAACCGTTGCAGGACGCCGAAAAAAGCTACAAGAAAAGGTTTTCCAAAATTTTGGAACCACTCAGCGATTGGGTCGATAAGGAGAGCATCATTCTGACCGATCTTACGGTCGACAAAGGAACACTGAACAACATGGGCTACAAAACCGTGATACAGGTTCCGACGTCTGAGCAGACACCGAAAAATAGCAATGCAAACATAATGGATTACCTGCGCCGCATCGTTCCACGCATGTTCCAAAACACGCTCTCCCTGTTGTCGCGTCAAATCATTCAACAGTTCCTGAACGAGTTGGTTTGGCGTGAGCTATACGGAAATAGTCCCGGCAGTACGTTCGATAACATCGTGAAACATTTAGCCGAGGAAGCAAAGATTGAAACGAAGGAAAGTTTAACCACTCGCATGCATAAGGTAAGCGATTAAGATTTCTGCGCCATTCTTTTGCGCCTTGGCTCACACAATTCATTGCTTTTTTTGTCTCTCCAGGCCGCCGCCGACCCCTTCAAGCAGTGGAATGTCGTGTCCGATATACCATTCGCAAAAATTCCCGCAAAGCGTGGGCGCAAACCTAAGGATCACTGTTAGTATACATAGTTTTATATTATCGTATTCTCTCCCTGCCATTGCTCCATTTTTGCCTCGGTCATATTTCATCTTGCGTCAAGCGTTTATGGAAGCGCGTTAATATACAGATTTTCAATAGCGAATTTATGAAATTTAATGGCGTTGAAAAGATGTTGTCATGTTTGAAGCTGTTTTCACTCATTTATACAACATTACAACAATTCATTAAAAATAATTAATTAATAGCACGATGAATAATTAATTAAACAACGATGGGCCTGATGACTTTTCAGCTCGATCAGTTGTTTTGTGCATATACGTATGATTCGCAGCAACTTTGTCTGAGGTGGAATGTTGTAATGCATCGGTTGCTTTACTATCATTCTGATACAAATGCACAGCTTTGTATCACAGCACAAATACCGTGCATACGCCTCTTTTCTACGTCAATTGGAGCAATTTTGCCTATAGAAAGCATTGCTTATAATATGCAATTAAGTTAAACAGATTGACTTTTTCCAAAACATTTATTCTGCTTTAACATTTATGTTACTGTTTCTGCACTTCTGGGGAAAAATGAAAATTGTTTCATTGTTTGAAAAGATTTCCTCCGTTATCGGGGTGATACAATTGATTCCGTTTCTGAAAAAGAGGTCAATACAATGCCTAAATACATAACATAATAGAGGAGATAGAGGATATAACAGAGCAGGAAATAGAGCTAGTCCCTCTTTTTGGCAAGCAAATGACACATTCACCTTTGCTTGGCCCTTTTTTTTTCGTTGGAACTCCAATGTTTCAAATTAAGCTTCACCTCCAAATGTCGCCAAAGTGAACTCCATTAGTTTGTCTACTTCCATCCGGTTTTACGAGAATCACTTCTTTTCATATTTTTCTTTTCTACTTTCAGCGTTGTAGAGTTTGATGAGAGAGGGACTTACTTTTTTACGCCCTTTTTTGAATCTGCGCACACACCGCACTAGTTGGCAAAAGAAAGTCAGGTTTTCAAGACACACCGTATCTCGTTCGATAAAACAAAGAAAATCGAAGACAAGAGTGTAGGACAGATTTTTGTTTATGAAATTTATTAACTATTGTTTTTGTACTCCGGATTTCTCCTACAAGATAGAGAGAGTCGCAGAAGCTGCAGGGTTTAACTAATATAAGAGGAAAAAAATTATGGCAAGGCATATAATGTTTGGGTGTGTGTGTGTGCGCGTATTTGCACGTCTGTGTATGCAATAAGTTAGGCAAAATGCGCTTTTTAAATGGAGGCAAATAAAGTTAATCGAACCTTTGAGCATGCGAAATAGAGTATGCAATAGTTAAGCTCATTACGTTTTCTTTTATTTCGAGAGAAAATCCCTTTGAACAGTCAACACCTGTGTTATCTTATTGTATATTTTCTCCTAATCGCATCCTTGTAGCTATCATCGCATCTCCGTCCCCTCGGAACGATGTTGCCCCGGCGGCAACAGCAGCGGCTGGCGCGAGTTCAGCAACGAAAAAAAATATCCTCAAAAAGGTGAAAATTGAGGAACAAACGACGGCGGCGTCGATCGTAATAACAACCTCTTCCTCGAACAGAACGGTCCAGAAGAAGAGAGAAAAACCTGAAGATGCTATGATACAGCTGGAATCGTACTATTACGGATGTGTCGGTGGCACTGAGCTGAAAGAGTCCGCCTTACCCTGTCCCGATTTTGAAGTCCCGTGTCCGGAATGTCCAGAATTGACGTTCCGCTGCAATGTGGAGCTTCTTGATCATTTGTTGGACCACACACAACAACTTGCCGGTTCTACAAGCGCATTAGATAGTGGATCTAAGTGTCGAACCTGCCTGCAGCATGTGCCCCAAGAAGAGCTGGAGAAGCACAAGATGCTATTTCATCCGCTCGATACGAAATGCGTGTTTTCAAAAGGAAGCAGCTGTTTGATCTGTGAGGTAAGTAACTGATTCACGCGACAGCAAGAACTCCGTAGCCATTAATTATGTTCCTTGTAGGTACGTTTCAGTAGCGTACCGGTGCTGGCAGCGCACATGCATAAAACCCACCTGCCGCTGGAAATGCCGTACCATTGTGCTGGGTGTGATTTTCGCAGCTCCGTCTTGCAGACAACTATTGACCACTTCTATGCGCAGCATAAGGGAAGTAACCTGTTGCAGTGCCCAATCTGTCTGCAGATGGCTTGCGCTTATCGTAGTGGCACCGAAGGCACCGACACGGACGAACCGACTCAGTCCGTAGCTTTGATAGACAATGTAAAACAGTTCTTGGCCCATTTGCGCAAGCATAGCGATAAATATGTCTCGAAACGGTGCAAAAAATGTGCGCTCAGCTTCCTCTCGAAGGCACAAAACAAACTGCATAGTATCTTTTGCCACGTTGCCAACGCTGCTGACGAAACAGTTAAAAGCGTTACAAACGCTACGACGGTCATGGAAAAACCGATGGTAATGAATCTTTCTGTTTCACATTCAATCGCTAGTGCCCACTTTTCAACATCCGACTCTAACCTAACCATTCTCGAAAAATCCTCTTGCAGAAAAAAATAATGCCAAAGGAGCAATCAAAACCGTATCGTGTTGTAAAGGCATTTGATCAGCTGGTGCTAAATATGAAGAGCGGCTACATTTGTCTCGAGTGTGGCAATGATTTCGATCAGTTCAATCACATAATGTAAGTGGAAGTTCGTTAAATGTACCACACACTATGCTTACGTATTGGTCTTGATGTTTCTATTTCCGCAGCGGACTTTTGCAATGCGCACTGTGCAAATTTCAAACCACCTGTCTTCCGTCGATGATGAACCATTCGCAATTGTGCAATTCACCCGGTTCCTCCACAGCACACAAATATGCGGCCTCTTCAATAAGTCAGGAGATGCATTGCAAGTGTGGCTTTTCTTCGTACGATGGTTCGGCATTAGCACGGCATTTACTCGTATGTAGCCGTAGTGATTCCGTATACAGTTCCGTCGAGGCAGCCCAAGCGAACGAAACCGAGCGAAGCATGCTGGATATGCTAGGACTTGTTCGTCGGGATGAAGACGAAGATGCTGATGCAGCAATGGATACGCAATCGTCGGAACAAGATGATCACCAAGACAGCCAAGCAACGCCTTCAACATCCCAGGAATCCACGTTGCCCACAGTCTCTTTCGATAACGTGGAAAACATAAGTGCGATGGAATCAAACGTTGCGGCAATTGCTCCAAATGTTGTCAACGAACCCGCTGCGGCCGATATTGCGTACGACCCTTCGCAGTCGCTCTACAATATCGCCGGTACAGGTGAACAACAATTTACCACCCAGCTGAGCTTTGACGATTTGGGACCACCATCGGTCTTGCCGGTACAAGACAATGATCTTACGCCGCAGCTTAAGGACGATTACCAATCGCTGGCTACACCGCGTGTACCAGATCAAGCAGATTATCCAGATACGTAGCTTAATCACGCTTCTTTGTAGACTTGTAACGGTTTCGCAATAATGCGCATAATTAACTATTTTGGCACACGACGAATTTAGTTAATTTATCGTTTACATAAGATGAGTTTGACGAACTATTTTTTCCTGAATTGAAAGATTGCTACAATTGAAATAAATTTTTGAGATCCGCAGACCGCCAGAAAGATGTGTTTTGGTGTCTAGTAATCATTTACACACAGTACACTTGGGACATTAGGGTAAATGGATTCGAAGGTAAATAATAAAAATATGTTTCAAATCAATTCGAAGATCAGAATGCGAAATAGTGTTGGGTGAATCTGATTCAGGTTCAAGAAACTAAATGGATCTAATGGAATTACATTTTTGAACTGCATGCATAAATAAGAATCTCTGTTATGAAGATTAACAATTTCTCTAAGGTTCTTGAATCCTCGAAGATTCATGAATCTCTACGAAAACCCGCAGAAAATGGTGTTGGGATCTTACATGAATCTTTGTCGAGTCCTGCTTTGAATGACTCCTCGCTGAAGATTCATATGAATGACCCAAACAACTCATGTTGCAATAGTACATGTCTCTAAGATATGTATTGCATCTTGAACGTAGTTACAACATCGATAGACAAGTAGTTTGTTATCTTGTTTTATTGCTATCGCAACCTAGAAAGTAAAAGTAGCCCACCGGCTTTCTCCGTGGAAGAAGTAGTCTCTTTACTGTAGCTGTTATTGTCTTCCAAGGAGACATATTGCGCATTGGAAAAGATGTTTTCGAAAAGATATCCCGAAAGGCGGACCGTTTATCTTGCTTCCTTTGAATACAAAAAAAAAACAAACAAACCCATCTTACACACTATTCCTAGAAGCTAGGGCTCGTTTTCACTCTTCTCGTTGTCATTATCACCGTCATAGAACTCGTTCTTAGGCTCCACCAACCGGTCTTCATCCTCCTGAGTGATGCGCACATCCGGGTTCGGCTCCTCTGTCTTCACTGTCTTCAGCTCCTCCGGCAAGGCGTCCTCGGGTATGTCAAACATCTGCACACTGGGCGCGTGCTGGCACATCTTCAGATTGTCGTACACGTGCCGCGTGATCGCTTCCAGATATTGTTTGCTGTTCGCATTATCCTGCCTGCTCGGGATGTCAGGATGAAGCGTAAAGTCGGGCGCGAAAAACTCTAGATAATCGTTCATTGGTAGCTCGTTCGAGATGGTTTCATCGATCAGAAGTGAGGTCTCGTACGTCCAGCAGCGTGCCACATTGCGCAACGTATACCCACCGCCACCGACGACCAACGTCGGCACATTCAGATCCTTGACGAACTTTACGCATTCTCCGTGACCCTTGGTGCTGAGCGAGAAACAACCCAACCGATCGCCCGCCAGTGAATCGGCACCGCACTGTAGTACGATCGCAGTAGGCTGATAAAACTCCATCACGGCCGAAATGACCGGTTTAAACACCTGAACATAGCTTTGATCGTCGATGCCTTCCTTGAGTGGCACGTTCACAGAATAATAGCGACCAGATTCGGCCCCAATTTCGTACATATCTCCCGTACCGGGGAAGAAGTAGTTGCCGTACTTGTGGAACGAAACCGTCATGACGCGATCGGTCAGATAGAATGCTTCCTGCACGCCATCACCATGATGCACGTCGATATCGATGTACAGGACGCGCGGATGATACTTTAGCAGCTCTAGTATGCCTATCACAATGTCGTTCACGTAACAGAAGCCGGATGCTTCGAACTTTTTCGCATGGTGCAGTCCGCCCGACCAGTTGATGCAAATATCACTGTGGTTGTGGTTTAGCTTTTGCGCACCCTCCAGTGAGGCTCCGGTGTACATGGCGCAAAACTCGAACAGCCCATCAAACACCGGACAATCGTCACCGACGTTGAACACGGAAAGACACTTGGTGTAACCCTGAATGTTTTGCGGCGTAACTCGCTGGAGGAACTCGATGTATTCGTCACTGTGAAACCGGCACATATCATGCGCACTTGCTCTACATAGAAATAGATGAACAGGAATCGTTAGTGTGTTTCACAGCACCGCTAATGACGGCCGGCAACGGAGGGTAAAACGTTACTTACTTGTATGGCCGGTAGATTTGCATCTTTTTATGCAATCCATAGTTCATCACCAGATGATGGATGACCGAAAGCCGATGCGGTTTCATGGGATGCCCTGGTCCATAGTGAAAATTTCCCACGTCCGGGTTAAAGAAGTATGACACCTTCTTAGTACCCATAGTTGCCCCGTGTTCCAAGCCCGGTGGAACTGTCTGCTATTGAATGCTACTGACAGTTGAGAACCCGATTAGATATAGATCGTGTCGGACTCTTCCTCGTCGTCGATGTATTGCTTCCAGGCGTAGATGATTAGCAGAAAGAAAACGGCCCCAAGCAAACGTCTGGTTAGACTAAAATCTAGCGTATCGAGCTTCAAGTCTAAGCGGTCGAATGTGGTGTTCTTCGCGTTGGAAGATGGGCCGATGGAGTCATTGAGATAATAATCCAGTAGCTCATGGCTCGCGTCCGTCGTTTCCGTGCAGTCGTACACCGTTGGTGCGTTAAGCGCTTCTTCGGATGCTGTAGCTAATGCTGCGTTTGAAAGTGTGTTTGTGTAGCAGGCGGTGAATTGCGGCGCTGTTTGCACTAATTGTTCTACGAGAAGCGTGCTGCTGCGATGATTACTATGAGTATGATAGCGATGCGTAGTCGTTGCGGTAGTTTCATTGATAGGATCGATGCTCATCTATGGCTTTCCGCGGCTTTCCTTATCCGGCACGAATAAAAGACGGAACGCAACAGCACCACCAACCCATTTTTGTACGGGAAAAAACACACGCACGCACTGACAATGTAGCTGGAATGGAAACCGATGCACAGTTTCTATCCCAGCACATCAAAGTAGCTGGTGTGTTCGTGGGTCACCCCAGCCAGCAGCAATCGAAACCGCGCTGCACGCTCCAGGACCCGAACAGTTTTTCTGCGACACTGTACGCGGTGGTGCTAAACAGCTACCCAGGACCACTCGTTATCGATCGAATGCGGTCTTTTATATAACACCGGGCGAGTGCTGCTTACGGGGAAAACTACTACTGCACACACGCTGGTAGTTTTGCGCCACAGCGGTAATTGATTTTTCGTTGGCACTTTCGGGTCACGGCGGCAATCTGTTGCGGATAAAAAATGCACCAAATGCAGTGCAAACAAAATACACACACGTAAAAACAAAGCTTGCCACCGAAAGTGTTGAGCGCGTTTATATTGGTGCGTTGGGAGTTCCGACTTGTCAACAGAGCGAGATGAAACCGTGTGGAAGCCGAATTTAGAACAACCCCTAAACAGAGCATTGGCCAGTTAACGAAAAAGCAATCATAAGATAAGTAATATAAACGATAATTGTGACACAGTGTAGATTTTGAACCATAGTAAATGAAAAACCCTTTTTTTTGTTTCTTCCACACGCTTTTTTATGTGTGATGCACCGAAATTAGCTATCATCGATATTTACAATAGAATCGGAACCACCTCGCTACATACAAGCTACACAAAAGCATTCGTTCCATCTAGTTCAAAAGGGGAATAGAAATTACGATATTTTTTCCTACACAAGCGTTCATGCTTTCTGTACCATTGTAAGCAGATGGCCTACGGAACACACTTAACAAGGTTTGGCGATTCTAAGCTAAACAATTTCCATTCCTACTTCACAATAATGTCGGGCATTAGGCATACATTGTACCGCTCTCTAGTACTATCTACTATCCATCGCTTTACTTTATAATTTAAATATTGTCATCTTCCCTCTTTGTTAACGCGCAGAGTGATTTTTCGTGTTCCTACACCGAATTACTCCTTTTACATTGCTACTAGGTATTACCGATAAATATGCATTTGAATGTTTTGCACAAACATTTGAGAACCTTTTTTCGTAGATTTTAACCACTGAATGCTACAAAAAATCACCGAAACGTAGAGGAGAAAGCCACCTCAAATCTGATAAAATTTAGCTACTTTTCCCTTTGTAATACGAATAAAACATTTAATCTGGCAACTCTATACTGACGATTGGTACTACGGGCTTCAAATGGTCGTTCTTTTTCGTGAGGGCCTTTTTACTCTTTTTGTCGTACTTTTCAAAATCGTCCATCTGTACGTTGGCGCTATCTAGTGGCACAGTTTGACCGTTGTCCGTGTGATATGATATGTTACCGTACTCTTGCAGACATGGAAGCACACCGAGCAGGAACTGACTAAAGTTTTTCCGTATACCGAACCACCCTGTAGAGGAGACGGATTTAAAAGCATAATTAGCTAATTTTTCATTGGACTATGGTTATACCGTATGCCACTTACATTTGTTTCCTCCTTTGGCATTGAAGCTGAGTAGAATCAACGTGAACAAGGCAACCAAAAGTGGACCCGCCACAGCTATGTATGGCCAGTTTAAGTCTTCATCCAGCTTATCCGCCAGTAGCACCTGAAATACTAGCACTGGAATAACGGTGGCGCAATTCCCGATGGCGGAGTAGAAAGCAGATTTCTTCTGCTGTGCCGAAACCTCCGGCGTGCGCAGCAAAATGACACTAAATATTATGCTGTACAGTACAGCCACCAAGCTAAGGCAGAGCACTATCCACAGTGGAACGAAAACCACTTCCCAGCTCCACGACACGAGTCCATCCAGCTTGAGGGGCAGGAACACGAACTGTAGAGCATTGACGGCACAAAACAGTTCCAGTTCAAACGAACGATCGTGTTTGACGGCCCACACGCAAGCACCAACACTGGCCGCACTGCCGAATATCAGTGGGATGAATACCAGTACCCAGAGGTGCCGTCCGGACGTAAGCCGATCGCAGGCAAGCAACTCAAACATCAGCAATATCAAATGCAAAGACAGCGATATTAACATTGCTTTAAAGTGTGAGTAAGAATCACCTTCGACTCTGGAAAGGAAAGTTTTGGTAGGAGGTCAATGCGATGCGATTCACACAGTGCAATATACCTTCGTCAGCTCAAGGACACAGGTCCTGACAGGCTTACCTGTAGTGTGGATGGCGACACCAAACAACGGCACCCACTATAGCACCAAGCGTTGCTATCGATTTCCACACCCATAGCGGCACAAATACGACCCAATAGGGCCAATCTGTAGGGAACAAAACAGAACGAACAGTGAGCGGAAGGTTACGTGGATAAACAATGTTTCCAGCACTGCATACTCACCAATTAATCCGTCCAATCGGAGACAAAACAATATGGTAAACGTGAACAGACAGCAATGGACTACAAATTTACTGCACCCGATAAAAGAAAACGATACATTACATTCATACAATGGTTTCATACTGACGAGTGTGTTGACGAATGTTCATGCACTTACCTCGGATTAAAATCCTGAAACAAAGATTGCAGATTCATATTGCTCCAGATTTTTTCTCTTGCTGTAGTTTAGCATTCCGTTTCCGTATTCATCATTAAGATAAAATTAGAAACAACTTCGGTTTTTTGGGAAAACTGAACTAGCAAACGAACAATAACAAATTCTTGTTGCAGATAGTTTCGCTCGTGCGGGCACTTTCTCTCTCGTTTCTTTCTTCTTTCACTTGGTGAAGTCAAAAGACAACGCACCAAGATGTAAAAGAAACTGTGCAGCTTGCAAACGTATTCCTTGCAAAGCTTTAGTTGCGTTGTTATTTACGTTTCTGCAAAAGTATTTTTAATTCTTCTGCTGCATATTTTTTTGTGTTTGTTTTGTTAAACTGACTAAAGTGTATAGCGCCTTGTTGAGTGCTTGAACACAGGGTGGAATGGGAATGTTTTGGAAGCACGAATTAACTAATTTGCAGTCAAAATCAAGTCCTTTTTTAAACTATATCCAACAATATGGTTCCATTTGAAGGATTTTGGTTGTGAAAATTGATAATTTCGAACGAGAAACTTATGTACAAAACAATTAATTATGGGCAATTGTGCCTAGAGAGAACCGTGTATACATTGCTTAAGCGTGGGAAGAGTTGCTGACAAGAAAGGATTGTCTACGATGATGACCGTGCAGACACACTGTGTGTTAATTTATAAACACAGCTTTGTTGGTGCAGCATCAGTGGGGGGCACAGGCACTTTTGTTAAATTAGTAGTTTTCAAGCATTTGTTAATGAAAACTATTCATAGCCGTTTATCAAACAGTTTCAGTGAATGCTTCAACTAACACGTGACACGATTCACAGCGTAATTCAAATCTAAAGTGTTAATAGTAAGCAATTTACGAGGATAAGTGCGACCGGCTTGCATCATGGCCAATCGCACCGTAAAGGATGCAAAGAATGTTCATGGCACGAATCCGCAATATTTGATCGAAAAGATTATTCGCTCCCGTATATACGATTCCAAATACTGGAAGGAGCAATGTTTCGCCCTGACCGCCGAACTGTTGGTGGACAAAGCCATGGAGCTACGATTTGTTGGCGGTGTGTTCGGAGGAAACATCAAACCAACGCCTTTCCTGTGTCTTACGCTCAAGATGTTGCAGATCCAACCGGAAAAGGACATAGTGGTGGAGTTTATAAAGAACGAAGAGTTCAAATATGTACGTGCGCTCGGTGCGTTCTATTTACGGCTGACGGGTTCGTCACTCGATTGCTACAAGTATCTGGAACCGCTCTATAACGATAATCGAAAGTTGCGAAAACAGAACCGGATGGGTGCGTACGAGCTTATCCACATGGACGAATTCATCGATGAGCTGTTGAGAGATGAGCGTGTGTGCGATATCATTTTACCACGCATCCAGAAGCGCCACGTGCTGGAGGAAAACAATGAGCTGGAACCGAAAGTATCCGCGTTGGAGGACGATTTGGATGAGGAGATGCCGAGCGAAGATGAGGCGGTTGAGGAGACGCCGGCCCAACAGCCGGTGAAGGAGAAAAAGGTTGAAGTGTCGAAAGTTAAGGGTAAGCCAAACAAATTCTCTTCCCATTCACAGCGTTGTTCAGAGGTTAATGTAATTTGGTTTATTTTATTCTAGGTAGCAACAAACGGATAGAGCGTTCTGTTTCCCGAGAGCGGCAACCCATGGAACGGTATCGTAACTACGACAGTGGTAATTACCGCGATCGAGAAAATGATCGAGACAAAGATCGTGAAAGGGATTTTGATCGCGATCGAGACCGGTACCGAGAGGGTGATCGTCGTGATCGCCGAGAGTAAGTTTTAAGTTTGAGCCACAGACGGCACTTTCCATAGTGAAATTCGGTAAACGTTTACATTCCTTGTTATATTTCTAGTCCGTATGGTGAACGCGAGCGGATTAAGGAGCGGGAACTTCGAGACAGAGAGCGTGAAAGACACCGGCGCCACGAACGTCAGGAGGAACGGGAACGTGAACGACGCAGAGAGCGGGACCGGGACCGGGATCGCGATCATGACGATAGGTCGCGTGCCCATGATCGTGAACGTGATTACGATCGAGAACGACGGAGACGATAGATTGAGTGTGCGTGTGTGACGACGAAATATACAAAAAATAATCTCTGTATAGAATTGAGTGAAATTTTTATTTAATCTAGTCGGTCTAACCGCTCCCTACTTGACTATCTGCAGAAACTTTCGCTTAGAGGCTTCTCGTCGCTTACGGCGTCGATCCCGCTGAATGCGCTGCTTTGTTGCATCCCGGAACAGCACGCAACCGTCATTTTCTTCCAGCTCGCGCTGTAACATCTGGCCAGCATGTAAGTTCGTTCCCACCATGTCGCGCAACTCTTCAACTGCCGCCTGCAGCGTTGGCACGATCTTTTGTATCACCGGAAGCAACACTTGATTGCTCACGATCGGTTTCTGGTGAACGCGGAACAGAAACATTACCACCTTACAGATCAGCTCAGTGTGATCCTTCCGTTCGACGGTAAGCTTTGGTACCTTTTCCAGCAACTCACACACGGCACTGAACGGAAGCAGCAGCAGTGACTCTTCGAGATCACTTGCTCGAATCCGGGAAAGCACAGTGAGCAGGAACTCATCGGTGTTGGTAGCGGAATATGCGAACATTAGCGGAGGCAATGCACCTTTACCGCCTTCCTCATCGTACTGTTTGCTAACCTCGAGACATTCAAGTATATTTTCTGCGCCCTTTTCCGAGCCGATGGTTTTCTTCGACGGGAGCCTCAGACCCGGCAACCCGGGCACGGTGGATTCTTCTCCCGTGGCTAGGGTTGCATTTTCCAGTTCCTCGCGCTCTTCTTCCTGCACGTCCTGCAGTACGAGAGGCTCGTCAGTGCGACGGAACAAACGCAGAGTTCGATCCGAACCACAGCTAACGACGTACTTGCCATTCGGACTGATCGCTAACGCGTGTGCTTCTCCCAAGTGACCCGGCAAGGTGATGATCTTCTGAAAGCTGTCCGCATCCCACTGCTTTAGCTTGCCATCCTTCGCGCAGGAGAAGAACATGTGCGTGTTGGGAATGAACTGGATCGCCGTCACGGTATTATCGTGCGCCAACAGCGATCGATGGCAGTCACCAAAATCCATACCCCAAATCTTGATCGTACGATCGGCAGAACCCGTTACGATAAGCGTCGAATCGTACGAAATGTCCATCGCAATTACGGGCAGCTTGTGTCCATACAGCGACAGATAGAATTTGAGGCTGTCCAAGAAGAATATTTTCACCGTGGTGTCGAGCAGGGCGACCGCAATGTATTTACCATTCTGGGAAATTCGTACGCTCAGTACCGTTTCCTCCAGCTTGAGTGTGTTTTTGTGTAGCAGCGAGAGTACTTTTTGTTCCGACCCATCACTGCGGCCGATAAGCTCGAAGGACCAAAATTTTACCGTCGTATCACCGCCCCCACTTACGCAACCGTGCTTGTCCGGCGTTAGTATGATGCTCCATAATTCCTTCTCGTGTGCGTCGATACGCTCAATAATCTCGCCCGGTACAACGTCCACGACGAGTAACTGGCCAGATTTTAAACCGACCAGCACGTGTCGATCGCCTGGCACGAAGCATGTGCTCACAACGTACCCATCCGTGTCGACCGTGCGTAGCACGCCCTGGGAAGCGCGACTCCACAGCTTGAGTGATTCCGCGCTGCCGGACGCGATTGCTAAATTGTCGGAGCTGAACGAAACGGTGCGTGCTTCGGATGAGTGTCCTTGCTTTTGCAGCGCATACAACGTTTCCGGCTCGGCACCTTTCGCGTCCACATTGAGCGAAAACAGTTGGACAAAGTTTTTCAAAAATGTGCAACAGATACGCAGCTCATTGCGGCTGCCAAGCAGTAGATCGAACGATTTAACCTTTTCCGGAGTGCTTACCGTGGGAAGACGCTTGATTTCATCGGTCAGTGCAAGCTGCCGTACATTGCCGTCCTGTACATCCTGTCCCTCTTCGCTGGTTGCTTTGTTTGTTTTCAGTTTTTTCAAACGCTTCGCCAACTTCTTAACGGATTCGTCCTGGGAGCAAAAGTAAAACAGTTCAATTTTCCTATCTGTACCGTGGCATCCAAGCACCTGTCCGTTGGAGTCGGCTACGAGATTAATTGTACGTCCGTGTCCGGCCCGTTGTATACTCCCGGCGGCGGTACATCGGAACGGACTGACGGTGCTTTCATCTTCCGGGTTTTGCACTGCCATCGTACTCGACAATGTGTCCATGTTGGAAGCAATTTTATACACAGAAAGTTGCGTATCAGCCGTGCCACAAACTAGAAAGTCGTCGTTTCGCATCAGCACGATACCCCACACCTCAGTGCGATGATCGACAATCGTTTTGAAGCAACACTGCGTTTCTATGTTCCAGAATTTTATCTGCGTGTCTTTTGAGCTGGATACAATAACGTCGGGAAAGCGTTGCATGAAACATGCCTGCGTTATTGGAGCAGTATGGCCTGTTAGGCGACACTTGCCCGTTTGGGCCACAATGTCCGATACTACCAGATCGTTGTCCAGCCCTCCCGACACAAGCTTCAAGCCGAGTAGATCAAAATTGAGTGCACTCACGGCCGAACGATGGGAAGCAAAGCTGCATACGGACTGTTTGCTTTCGAAACAGAACAGTTCAACTTGTCCGTCCGAGAACCCCACCGCAAGTAGCTTATGATCCGGGCTGGTGCGCAAGAAGGTTACCTCCTGCTTGTCACGTACAAATTCCACCACCTTCTCGCAAATCCTAAGCAAAAAGTAACGCATTAAAGCATAAAGTGTTACGGTAAACTCCTCAGAACTGTAATACGAACCTCATGTCCCACACAAGCACCTTTTCGGCGGCTGCCACCACAACATACCGACCGACAGCATGGTTAATCGTGACAAACGAAATGTTTGCACGACCGCTAGCAATTATATTAAAGCTCGATACTGGCTTATAGGCCAGATACTGTTTAGTCAAACCCATAGCAAATGTTTTAGCACGTTTCTAGGCGCTGTCGTTTTCGAAATTGGCTATGCGCCGGCTACACTGGCAACAAATCGATCGGACAACACACGTGCATTTGTTGATTTTTTTGCTTTGACAATTGTTTTCATTTTGACCCGTAATGTGTTTAAACCCCCGGATGCAGGAGTCAGCTTAAGGTGCCGATACACGGATCCAAACGGAATTTAATTGCTCCGAACAAATGCAGCCATAGCAACTTGCACATTCGGCGAAGCACTACAAATGTCAAGGGCATACCTTCAACCCTTGTTCCTACCTACCGCCTATCATTAGGATACGAATTGCATCGCCATTTAATTATACTGTTCTGCAGATGTGTATGGACAAAAGAGATGCATCTACTTTATTTTTAACCGTTATATTAACGCAGTAATGGAAACATTTGCACCCATTTTACAGTTCTGTATGTTGGGAGGGAAATTTCTTCAGCACCGCATGGTAAAGATTGTAAAATGCATAAACGGACACGGAAAGAATCACTATGAGGGCTCCACCGAATGCTACGCTCAAGAAATTCCCATCGATGATGCCACTGCAACTAGATGCCCGGGTATGTGGATTCCACAGCTCGGACGATCCGCTTGTGCTGTTCTGCCGTTCGGCAATTAGTCGCTTCATTGTATTTAACCGCTCGCGTAGCACTTCAACCGATTCCGACGAAAGATCCTCTGCGAAAGATCAATGGTTGTTTTGTTGTGCCATTTAAACATTTGCCACTACTAAATCGAAAGGTAGAATTACCATCGCGAATGCTGGATTTGGAGCTGTTTGATTTTGTCGTCGACATCTTTTATTTATTTACTCCCTCGTTGGTTGTCCTGACGACTGTTTTAGATGCTTGCTAAAACGATTAATCCACTGGGTTGTTTAGTTATTGCGTTGGATGCTGGGATGTGTGAGGTGCAAAACAGTCCGATTATTGATTTTCTGATGCCTCTGCTGGTATTCATCCGTTTGACAATTGCATTCTATGCCTAGTCTCATCTGCGCTGAATCTGAAAACGCCGAAACCATACCACCGCATGTCCTTTTCTAATGAGCGACAACAGTAGCCCTCCCAATGGTATACTGCGGATGCTGAGACTCCGGGGCGGTTTCGGAATGAACACAATGACGGAATCTTTTTCGAATGCGAAGATTAAATAAACAGGGAAACTTGACTATATATGGAGTATCCTTTTTGTTTATTAACTAATTCCTCGCGCACAAATGCTGCACACTGAAGTGTTGTTAACGTAAGGACACACACCGCCTAGCAGCGATATAAAGTATATACAAACACGTGCCTTTTTTGCTGTTGATACGAACATCATCTGATTACAGGCCAATGTGGATCTCATCCAAACACCATACCATATGCACCACACACACGCTTGTTTGTTTGTGAAAAATTGTGCCTATTTTTAAATTACCACACTTTCCATTCATGAAACTAGGATTATTCAGATCTGTTCATAGCATATATTAGGGATTCTTTTTTCTAGAGCAATTAGATTATCATTACTTCCTATATAAATGGACCATCTACTGTTACTTCTCAACTAGGCCTCTGTGCAGTGCGTTTTCTTTGGCCATGGATTGCGCAGCATTACGTTCCAAGGTGTATACGCGCTTTGGCTAATATTGATTTACTCTAAATATCAGATTTTCAGAGGCTCACCCGTGCAAAATTGTTTTCAACTCAGCCTTGACGCTTTTTTTTCGACCTTTCCCCGACCGCGCTCTCGCAGTACTAGGCAAATTTACAATCAAATTGCGTGTTTGGTTATGTAGCTTGGGATAAATGGAACCACAATTACATACCATACACACCGAAGTTTATTCCGTGTAGCCATCACCTCATGGCTTACTTCCTTAACTAATTATCACCAACTTATCCGGTTAATAAATGATGGCTTATAAAACTGCGATAGCCATGCACGTGCCTATACACACACCGCTCACACACGTATAACCATACAGACCAACTGTTCTTAGTCACGATGTTTTGTTTTTTTGCTTGTAAGACACCACCTCATCACAAGCACACTACATACAAAAAATCACAGCATCTTAATGTGTTTTAAAAAGGAAGAGACCCGTTATTAGCATTTAGTCTCCTGGCTGGTTGTGTGTCTGTGATGCAAGTTAGTTGCGATATTCACGATGTGTTCGTGCTTCGTGTACTAAGGCAAGCGCTCCTAGGATATGTGTAAATACTCGAGATTCGATACCTATATCTTCAGTTGTATTTGGTGTTTAGCTGCTTGTTATAGGCATCTGCGGTAGGTTCGGTGGCACATACTCTATATAGTTCGCTGGAAACTGACCTCTCCGGCCATCGATCTCTCCGTACAGCCAGTCGGCTGTGATTTGATACAGTACGGCAACGTAATCGTTCTCCTGCAATAAAGCACATTAAACATCAAAGGCATTGTCGCGTTTCTGCTTTTCCGCTGCCTACTACTGCGACAAAACTTACCATTATAGTAAGATCTTCGGGTGCTTCCGCTTTGAAGCTGTACAGTGCCCGCACTTTCACAGCAGACGACGTTTCGTTGCCATGGGGCGATTCTTCAGACGCACAGCCTGCAGCGAGCGGCACCTTCACCTCAACGTAGTTCACGGGAAACATTCCTTCAAGGCCACGTTTGTCGCGACCCATATACCACTCATTGTTCAGTCGCTTCAGTAGATAAATCTTCTCATTTGTCTAAAGCGCGGAAGAGAACAAAAACGTAAACATTAGGGAATCAAACTCGCAACGTTTATCGGCTTATTTTTGCAAAAATAAAAGTAACCACACACACACACACGCCAGAACACAGTTTTGATCAGAGACGAAACGCTTCTAAATTGTGTGACCTTGCTAAAGCGTAAGACGTAGTACCCATCGTAGAAGCACACCAATAAGGATATTCTATTATTAGTCGCCTACGCCACCTGCTACGGCCGATAACCGATTTGTGTGTCAACGACACTTGAGCCTCGTGTGCATGGGTGTGTGTGTATGTGTGTGTGCGGCAAGACGAAAGTATTTTGTTTACCTTAAAACTCAAATCCTCATCCGCTTCACCCTGGAAGTCGTATAGTGCAATACCGTACGGTTCTTCCGTGTACGGCTCATCGGAGAGCGGTGGTGGTGGTGGCGGTGGTACACTCGGCATTGGATGGGACTTAAGTGAATCGAAAGCTCCCGTATCCGATGTGAAATCATCGTCCATTCCTGCATATCCACGGCCCGTCGGTAGGGCGATAGTTTTGAGTGCTCCGTTGAAATTTCGCGTGTGTGCCGAATGGGACGGAGTAGATTTTTGGCTCTCTGGGTTACTGTTGGTAGGGGGTTTTATTATCGTGGGCATTGACATGATCGGTACCTTCGGTAGAACGCTCCGTCCATTGCACAGAGGATCGACGAAATCGGATTGTTGCAGTTTGCTGTTTATCAACGGTGCCCGAATCTGGGCCGTTGCAGACGATGCTAGCGGCAGTGTGCCGTAAATGACAGGCGTTGGTGCGGCCGTACTATGGCCACCTTCGAACGGGTCCAGATCGCCCAACAATACACTAGCACCGGGCTGGTGGCGATTGTTACTGCCACATGCCACAAAATCATCCTCAAAACCACTTTCAGCCTGGGACATGTTACCATTGTTGGGAGACGAGTAGTTCGAGTCTGAGCTGAAGCTGTCCACGCTAATGCAATCACTGCAGGATTTCTGTGTAAAGGTCGGCGAACTGGGCGGCGAATCGAAATTTATCAGTTGCATCTCCGTCGATGCGGTTGATCCCGTTCCGGTACTCCTCGACGACTGGACAAATGAACCATAGTTGGTACTGCTACTGCTGCTGTGATGTTCAGTGAAAGTTGTAAAATTTGAAACCTTCCCTGGCACAGACTTCGTCGATGGAGGCGGAAGCAATTTGACCGGCCCGGCAATGCAATTGTGTTTTGGACCGCTGACTGGTTTGCTTGCAGTCGCCCCATTCGGCCCCCGTTTATGGCCAAACAAGCTGGACAGAATGTTTATCGATTGCGGTTGGTTAGGTTTCTTAAGCGGAGCCGTCGGTGCGGCTGATAGCTTTGGCGGTGGTGGCCTTGGTGGAGGTGGCTTTTTTGCTTTGACATTGTGTGACTGTTGCACCGGAAAGCCTTGCCCATTTCCGGTTGCGAGTTGGCCGCTGGATGCGCTGCTGGAGTCGAACGCACATAAGTCCCAATCTGTCGTGGGTGTGTAGCGCAAAGGCGCGGTCGTATTACGCTGCGGTGGTGGCGGTGCTGGTCTCGATGGGATGGTCATATTTCTGTGGTGAAGGAAGAAAAGATCAGTTCAAGCGCATTAGTTTTTGAGCTGTCATTGTAATTCCCGCTAATTCGAGTAAGGCTAATGAATGCGCGATGGAGTATGTGGTCACAAGTGGTCAACAGGGTTGATGTACCTACATTTTAACCCGTTTTCTAGGCCGCTCATTATATCCATAGCTGTAGGATATCGCCGCTAGGATATCACACATTTTGGAACTATTGTTGAATACGTAAAATTAAGATTACTGCAAGTCACACAGCTTCACGGCCAGCTTTTGGTTGCAGTTGAACACACAAAAACACACCCTTGTTATTGGTTGTGCGCCGCAATTGGCGTGACACAAAACAACACAATCACTTGTACAAAACAGAAAAAAATCACAAGTATACGTCGTCTTTTCTGCGCTGCTCAAACAACTCTGAAGTGGAAATGCTAAATTTCATAGAATTTACTCTCTCGGTTTATATAGTCCGGGAAATTGGTGGCGGAAAACAACACCGCCACGGGTAAAAGAGAAAAAACAAACAAATATATTTATAATTATAGCACTACGCGACTACAGCACACATCATCATCGTAAAAACAGAAAATGGTGAAAAACAACAACCCGAAATCGGGAACAACGTTGGGTAAACGGTTGGGGACCACACGGGGGGTTCAATCACATCAGATCTGAATTGTGTAAAACACCAAACGAGAGAGATATTTTCTGTGGCTTGATTTTCTCGCGTTGCTAATCAAAGTGCGCCACACATGATTTCGCTTGTTTTCTTCATCTAGAATGTGTGTTTACCGACAATTGTTTTACATACGCGAAATAAGCAGCGTCCCGGTGTTTCACCTGCAGATTAGTGTCATTTTTGATGAATTTTACTTCTTGATGCGCACTGTGTTCTGTGTGTGAACCGAGCAGAGTACGTCCACGTAATGTTTTATCTGTAAGGCAATTCGGTGGTACGATAGAGAAATCCCGCTTTTTGGATCATGGTTGTTGAGACCCACCGTAGACGGAGTGCAGTGCAGGATGAGAGTTACGAACATGCTGTCCAAACCGTTTCAATGGATGGACGGATTCTGCTGTTTGCTTTTCAATATATCTCCGAAGGTGTCATCCCAATAGTGGGCTTTCCCATCGCGGGCACGATTTTCGTTCGTACTCTCTAACTACTTGACATCACGGATGGCACCGACATCATGGTATGTACATCTGCGGTACAGGTTTATCCGTCTTAAAGACTTATTGAATATCAATGCGACCTGTCTACCTCAGGCTTTGACCGTAATAAGGCCCACCTGGGGAGCACACTATCACGGCGACCGAAGAACCGTAACTTCGAAGAACAACTCAATCAACGAAATCATGAGGCGCGGAAGGTGCTCGTCATTGAGCCATTAGGCACGATCTGCACGATAAGCAGATGATCCCAACCAGCTGATTTGCTAGGGACGTGGAGCTTACACCTGTTGGAGATACGATGCAGCCAAGCGTTAATGAGATGGACCTTAGTCCAAGTTTCCTGGAAACGGATTGGTGACTTGTGACATTTAAGCACGACATGCTCTATCGTAAGCGGTCCAAGAAAAGGGTTGATATCCACCATGCACATTTTACGGTGAATATGCGTAGTGAAAACTGACGGTCAATACAGAATAAGTGCCTAATGATGCAAACTTAATGGAGAAATGGAGTATTTTAACTTATTGAGCACCACGTATTTCGTTTACTAATAGGTTTTTTTCGATTTTATATTCCAGGATTGCCCCGAGACACAGCAACACGGAGAATTATTAACATCAGCAGCATCATTACAAAGTTTTTTTTTTATGTCAAACATTCGTCGTTACCACAGTGAACGCCCAACATCTAGCCTGAAGTTGTTACGTACATGTCTTATATGCTTCAAACCTGTGTGCGCTGTTACGTGAAACCGTGCGTATATCTCCTGCAGCTAAACAGACTTTTCTCTCCCGCTGGTGATCGCGATTCAGTTCTTCGGAAGGCATTAACATTCAGCGAGGACATATATACACATAGAGATGAAAAACGCGCTTCCATCAAATGTTGTCGTAAACATGTTTTCGTTTTTTTTCTTTGTCTAGCATATCGCCGACACGGCTTGAGCTCAAAACTGCGTGAAGGTTTGTAAACGTGTTTTCACTCGGAACTTTTGCACGTTTGCAAAAGCTTCATGCAGTTCGACAAGTTTTGGCGAATGAATTTCGAACCAGGAGAAAAAATACGTTGGCAAATAATTAATTCATCCAAAAGGTCAATAATTTGCTAACATTAATTTTTACTTAACCCAGAGTAGATTGTTCCAGATGCGGTCTTCGAATAGAAATTACAGCAACAATGCACCATGCACATTTGTAAGGCCTCCTCAGTTCAATCACAGCGTAGCCATGCTGAAACAGATTGAAACCTTCTAGCAACCGTCGCATACGTATCGCAACTTGTGGCGCCGTCAACTATTTGATAAGAACTATTATAGTAGTAGCGTTCTCGATATGACTAGATATTCCGCGCACATCCGCTGAACAATTCTTACTACACTTTCGAGTACTGATAAAAACGTCCCGACAATGACGGCAATCCAACCGCCCACTTTGCCGCACTCGAAAGAAAGGAAATTTATTTCTTGATAACTTTAATCTTGGTGTAAACCTTATGGCACTTGACAGTCCAGCTCGTGCAAGCGTGAATCTTTCACATTCATCAGTTCAATCGAACACATATCACATGATTACAATCCCCCCTTGTTGGGGGGAGTTCTCAGGCAATTAGAGACCGTTTTGACGCAGTTTTTTATGTTGATGCCATTTTTCTCAAGCCTTTTTTACGCATACGTGCAAACTCGCCCAATTGTTGCTGGTTCATGAACATTTGCATTGTATGAGCATGTTCAACTAAAGGTGAGACCAGCGGAATCAATTGATGGTGTTTAGCGAAGCAATAAGTGCTTTCGCCCATCGGCTTTCGTTTTCAATTCATGTCCGTTTGGCGAAACGATTTCCGCCGCTTGCTAGCGGGCATTGCATTTATCGTCAAATAATATCGCTATCACTATAGTGGCGGGACATTACGGACGAGTAACTTTTTACAAAGCAACATTCAAACATGACTTGTATGGGGGCTTTGAATCCATGGAAGGAATCCCCCTCCCTCATCCATGGAAGGAATATTTTTGCTTGCAAATTCCTCTATGCTTTCACTGAACATATTGGTGTTTAGCCAGCCTGGGTCCTTTTTCTGGATCTTTTTCACAAAAAGCTAAAGAAGGCCAGTTATCTTTCCAACGTACAGATCTTGCTTCTTGCAGCGGTCATTCGCATCAACAAACGGCAACAACGTATTATCGTACCATTGCTGCTGATAATTTTCTTCGCGCTAGCAATGCTTAACTATATAACGGTTAAACAAGTGTGCAGTCTGCAACCTTGAAGGAACACTGATCGACAGAGTTCGTTTCACTTCCTTATTCGATCTCCTGTGTTCGCAATTTAGCGAAGGTACGTAATTTTCATACAGGTGCTGCAGCGCACCACTACAATGACAAAACATTGGCACCGTCCGGAGGGATGCGGTGTGTGTTACCATCACAGCACCTATTTACAACGATAAGTTCAACTAGTCACATCCTTATATTGTTGTACTTTTCCGTCAAGATCGTACCTAGAATGAAGAAAAACGCCCACGAGAAAAAAGTACTAATTCCAAACATACCTGCTCATCGGACGAATTCCAGCACACGATGTAAAACAAATAACAATGCACTACAACGTAATTGTCACACGTATTGAAGAGAAGGAACAGGATTGCTGAAGCAGCGCAGGTTTCACACACGAGGAACGATGAAAAACGGATTTACTCGCTTTTCCTCCGGAAAGCCATTAAACAAAATAGCCAAACTTTTCGCGGCGAAAAGGCAAATAGAAGCAGAAATTTCGCGAAACTATCTCTAGCAAGTTGCCATCTTTTGAGAACAATGAATGATTCACACCAAAGTACATTGGAGCGAGGCTGGTACATTGCCCAAGTGTACAAGTGGACTGACACTGGCTATTTTGACAGTTGTGAGCAACATACAATCGTTCAATAACATTTTAGTTAATTTCGGTCAAATCTATGCTAAGTTTGTTTGCTTTTAATTCATAACAATTGTCGTACAAGAAAATATAATTTCAACAAATCACCCGAAAGTCGAAACATATTCGACCATCAGATAGTACTAAAAATTGTTGTGCTAAAAATGTTAATGCCATGGTTTCCATACCGTGGAAACATACCATGAGATTAGAACAAGAGACAACAACTGAATTGTCAAAACAAACTGCATGGTGCACGTTTTCCAAGCGAGCTGCGAAAGAAATTGAAGATCGTTTGACTAAAATCTGTGTTAAAATACATTGCATTGCATTGTGCTGATCGTACGAGTAGCAGGGTCAAGAATAGCTATCCCGTTACTATGGCTGGACTGGAGATTGTAGTGGGAACATACGAAGAGTTTATCGTGTGTTACAGAGTCGAACCTTTACGTACTGTGAGTATAGTCGCATAGTTTAATGTTGGCTAGTAGTATAGTTTAATGTTGGCATGTTTTATTTATAATTGAGATGTTTTCTTGTTCAAGGATGCGGAAAAGCTATACCTGAAGGAATCGTTTGCTGCGCATTTGCATACTTCGTCGGTGCGTTCTGTAGCTGCTCACGGTAGATACGTAGCAACCGGCGGTGCCGACGATCGCATCTGTCTGTTGGACATGCGAGATGGAACGAAAGTGACGGAGTTCCTGCATCACGATGGGACTATCAACTCACTCGTATTCTCAAATAATGGTAGCCACCTGTTGTCCGGCAGTAACGATGGTAGCATGGTTGCAGTCAATATGTCCAAATTGGCCGTTGATAAAACGTGGAAAAGTGCACATAAGTCGGCAGTGCAGTGCATTTCCATTCACCCACAAGGCAAGATGGCCCTTACTTTGGGTACTGACATGACGCTCAAAACATGGGATCTGATAACGGGACGAGCACTGTTTACGACCGCGTTGAGCAAAAACAGCAAGTACGGCCGGGTGCTTAGTGACGTGCAGTGGTCACCGGATGGTGATCATTTTGCATTGCTCGGAAACCGTGTGGCAGATATCATCAGCATCGACACGACGCGTTCGGTTCGCACACTGCAGTTTGACTCAAAGCCCACCGCCATGTGTTGGCTTTCAGATGAGGAAATTGCGGTTGGTTTGGAAAGTGGAGTTCTCATCATGGCAAACATTCACGAAGAAGAGCAGCAGGAAAAGTTGCAGATCTACGATACACGGCTGAAGGCGATCTCCTGTCTGGGGAATTACATCGCGACAGCATCGAGTGCTGGTGATGTGTCGCTGTGGCATCTGGCTGGTGTGAATTTCACTCAAATTTGCACGCAGCAGATCGGATGTCGTCCCATCTGCTTGGTACTAATAAACACTGGTAAACCTGTGCATCAAGAGAACACTCAGAATGCACCATTGCGCGAGTCGGTCGCTGGAACCTCAAAAAATGAGGAAGTAAGCGAGTCGGCAAGTAGCATGGCAACAAGGGTAGTAAAGGAGCTTGCTTGGGTGAGCGTAGAAACGGAGGATCCTGTTCAGTTAGCAGCAGCTAAACGGTTCAAAAAACGACAGCTTGCCGGTACTAAGGACAAGAAAGGTAACGGTCCACAAAAACGTGCAAAATCGAGTGGATTTATTGAGGAACCAGTCGACGAAACGGTGGCACCCAGTAAAGCATGTTAAATGTACATTCAATAGACAGTACGGAAAATGTTAAAATACAATTTAATCGTATCGAAATTTATTTCGTATTGCATTGGTGCTTCCGCATCATAATCCAACCGAAAAAAAAACCAACTCAAATACGATCAGTTAATTTTGACAAGCATATTAAAAAGCTCTGCATTGACAGTTGCGCCCGTTTGACAAACATCATATGTGCGAAGGAAACAATCCCGCAGCAAAGTAGGCGTAAAAACAAAACTGATTGTAGTCATCGCGCTCTGTTTTGCAACAGAATAAAACTTCCACAAATTCTGTAAAACAACCATGGCTGCAGAGTGGTAAGAGCACGTTCCGTTTCATCCAGATTGTGCACTGCTGCAAAATTGGAGTTTATTTTTGGGGCTTCCCGATTATTTGCAGGGTGTGTGTACAGCGTCAACAGGATGAGTGCCGCCGTTATCTTGATCAGTTCAAAGTTCTAGATCATCCACTGAAACAATCAACCATAACGGTAGTTGCGTATGAAATGCGCAAAAAAAAAACATAATGTTTAGCTTTTTTACTCTCCCCCCAATCATGCTAATCTTTTGTCGCGTTGTCGTAGGTTCTGGAAAGCCGTGGAACTCGAAGTAAGGTTCCGACGGCGGCAAATGGAATCTCGCTGAGCAGTAGTAATTCGGCAGCCATGTCTGCCGCAGCATTGTCGCTTGATCCGCTAAACATAGCCTTCGATGGATCGGATCCATTGAGCCAGTTTGCAAAGCAGCAGGCAACTTCGTTGGGCAAAGATCCACTCTCACGGATGGTGGCCGAAATGGAAAGTGTCGATTCGGTTACCGTGAAACCGAACCCTATGGGACACCGCAACTCTGCAGGAAAGTCGAAGGAGCCGACGAATTTACTTGAGCTGGATCGCATCGAACCGTGGGCCGCGCGTCGTGGAGCTATACTTAACAAATACACTACCTCGGAGAAGCTGTCGATTGTGACCAGCTTTCTAACCGGTGGCGAAACCATCAAACCACAGACGACAATGTCGGAGAAGGTCAAATATCGATTGGAGCAGCTGGATGACTTTGAAGAAGGTTCCGTACGGCAGATGCTGGACTTGTCCCAGCAGGAGTATGTGGTGAAGATCGAGCAGCTCAACCACGAGCTGGTGCAGGCGTGGAATCAGGACCAACGTGTGAAGGCGCTTAAAATTGCGATCCAATGCTCGAAGCTGCTTTCCGATACGTCCGTCATCCAGTTTTACCCGTCGAAGTTTGTCCTTATCACCGACATTCTCGACATTTTCGGCCGGCTCGTGTACGACCGGTTGCGCACCAAGGCCGACTACGTACATCCGGGTACCCGTGAAATGACGTCCCTGCCGGAAAATTTTACCCCTGATATGGTTCCCGAGTCGGCGAAGGAAACCTGCCAAAATTGGTTCTACAAAATCGCTTCGATACGGGAGCTGTTGCCACGGCTGTATGTCGAGATAGCAATTTTGCGTTGTTACAGCTTTCTGGCCCAGGATGAATTCGGCCTGGCGTTACGCAGACTTACGAAAATGATCCGCGGTATTGGTGATCCACTGGTAGCAGTCTACGCTAGGTCCTATTTGTGCCGGGTGGGAATGGGTTTGACACTCGATCGGACATACATTGGTGAAAATCTGGACGACATCCTGACGGTTTACCATACCATCTTCAATGGAGGCATTCGGTCGGAGATTGCACGTCATCGCATCACACTGACCGGCTACATTGCACTATACCTTCCGGCGCTTGATTGGATTTTGCAAGGTGTCGCTATCCTAACGACAGATAACCAGCTGGATGACATTTTGCAACGCTGCAAGGAAAAGAAAAATCCTGCCCTACTGCTGCAATCGATGATGCAATCGTTCCGTTCAGATTTTATCGCTTCCCGTGCGACTCATTTCGTGCAAATTCTTTCCACCATTTCGGTGGAAGGTCTTTCGAGGGGACAGTTGTTCCGGTTGCTCGGAAGCATCCTAAGTCACACACCACCCCCCACCGAGCAGCGACTAACGGTGCTTTCGAGCGCCATGAAAACGATCAGTTCCTTGGGCAATGTGGAGGAATTTATGCAGTGTGCGGAGATGTGGGCACAGTACACTAGTCAACATTTCGGGGTAAGGGCGCAGACTTTTGCATCCTATTAGAGTTGGGCATGAGAACCGGTTTGACGGTGTTCTTTCAATTTACTTAGCTAAAAGAGGTCGATGCTTTCCTGGGGAATGTGCTTCAGCACATGACACCGAACCGACTGTACGAACAACATTATCACGAGCTGCAAGTCATAGCGGACAAAATCGTTTCGAACGCACAAGACGTTCACGGCATTCTAGCATTGGTAAGTCGTGCATATTGGCCGGTACATTTGTAACCATTCTAATCACACAACGACGCTCAAATATTTTCAGGACAATTTTCTACCCCTGCTGGACCTGTTTCAAAAGGAGACAATAAAGCTGGAGGTATGCAAAAATGTTCTTACCAGCTACCGGAATGCAACGAACAGTGACAATGCAATCATCAACGATCCAATTGTCACCAACGCCCTCATGTACATCAGCCGAGTGTTGAATGATTCCGTCAAGTAAGCATTGGAAAGCGGGTTTCTAGTGTCCGTCATCTTTCTAATCACTGTTGTGTTTCTCTTCTCACTATACAGTGCCCTCACTGGCGAAGATGAGCGACGACAAATCAGCGGGCTTGTATGTCACTTCATCAGTAAGGTCGATTTTGGCCGTGACTTTGAACAACAGCTTGCCTTTTACGTGGAAGCACGGTCGGTGCTGTCCAATCTCGATTCGGCGCTTTCCACACTCATACACTCGGTCAACCGGTTAGCCACGAGCACGCGTCGCATTGTTAAGGGCCAACACACGCAAAAGACGTCCGCATTTGTGAAGGCGTGTGCAGCGTACTGCTTCATCACGATCCCATCCATTATTGACGTGCGTACGCGAATGGAACTGTATCTGCAGTCTGGGCAGGTGGCACTATTGAACGTTTGTCTTCAGCATGCCGATTCGTGCTTCGAAGCGGCGCTCAATTTAATCCCAGAGGTGCCCCGAATGGTGGAAACCGATGGCAAAGTCCAGTCGACGGAAGGATTCATCAAAACGTTTGTGGTAAATTTTCTGTCCACTCTCGTGATAGTGCCGGTAAGTTGAAGGGAAGGAACCCGTCACCTTTTAGGCGTCATTCCACTGATCCGGTTCTACCATTTACACAGGATAATCCCACCCAAGGAGTGCTGTACCTGTTGCGCCTTCTGCTGGATGTTGTGCCAAAGTACCCGTTCGAGTCGAACTCGAGCATGCTTTCCAGCATCTATTTGCACGTGCTGGACTTTCTGTCGGTTGCGGCACAGGAGGTGTACCCATACCACATCGTGAATGTAATCTCGAACGACGAACTGTACGGATCTGATCCGAAGTTTATTGCCGAGGTTAATGAAATGTGCTGCACCGTGTGTGATAAGTTGCTACAGCATCTGAAAGCACTGCTGGAATCGAACGCAATGCGAGCACAGGCGCAGTTAGCTCTGGATCTGTTCCTCAAGATCATAACCGGTGCCGATCTGTCCGTGGACAAAATGTTTACCCTGACGGTTAATCTGTGGAATTTGGCTGTAAAGAACCGTAACGTTATCGAACCGAAGCAATTGGTAAGTATCTTCCACCAATCATATTTTCAGTTGCATTATCATTTCAAACTTCCTGTCTTGCAATTGGGATTTGTTTTTGTTTACAAATGATAAGCCGATTTTTGCAACATTACGCCATTGATTGCGTATATTACGCATTAAGCAAAAGAATGCAATGCAACGCCAGTTCTATTTTAATTTGGCTAGACCAAAGGTCCGCTGGGTGCGTTCTTCAGTGGCTCAGTTTGCTTATCGCATAGATGGGCGCTTAATATTTACAAGCTTCTTAATTGCCACACCACACAGATAAGAATAGAATTAGAAATCTCGGTTTGTTAATGCGTCGAAATAATATTGTTCTCGATCTATTTTCAGCAAACTGTCATTACGTACACTGAGCATCTCGCACAGATCACACAAATGGAATCGCAAAGACAGTGTCTGTGGATGTTGCTGGAGAAGATGAAATCTCGGATATAAAATCCAAATGCAACGTTGGACGTCTTTGCAGATACAGCACACAATTATCCATTCCCTTGTTTTTATGTGAACATTTTGTAAAACATCCTTCATGTTCCACTTATAGTTAAATAAATTGCTGCATATATCTATCTTAGTTCATACCATGTTTTTCTGTCATGTATCAGTAGATTGAGCATTATTTGAGTGCAATTTATCCTGTACCACATCGTGAATGGCTAGAGATCTCCTAGCGAATAATGCTCACTAGAGTAGCTCGAGTGAGCCGGACAAAAGCAACATTCGCAAAGAAAAACAGAGCATCAAGAGGCGCTGTCCTCAAATCATACTATTGTCCATGGATGCCACGCCGGAAAAGCAACTTTGATCGTTCAAACACAACCGAAAGAAACTAAAATTCGAAACAAAATAATCATCATATCAACTACGGATGAAGAAAGAAACAAAGAAAAAAAATATGTTCACATCTTCCAGTTTTTTTATAGCAATTAAAAAGCTGCTCAATGGCTACTACTAGAATTGTTTATTTTCATTTCTTGTGTGTCTTGTGTGTTTGTCTTGTTTGCTGCTGCTGCTGTATTCTTGTTTCACACCCTTTTTTGCTTTAACTATAATTCTTTTTTCATGTGTTTTTTTATCTTTTCTTTCTACGTTTATCCATGTGAAGTAGAGTTGCTTACCGTTTTCTCTACTTGTTCCTTCATTCGAGTGTGCTAGAGTTTTGCTTATCTAACGTCTCGGCTGCTGTAGATTTTGCTCCATTTGCGGATTTAGATGTTCTGTTGTCCTTTCGCTTTACTCTATATTCCTTTAGCTACAAAGACGCACTCCTTGATAGCTTTCTGGGTGGTTGGAAATGTTACCACTATGATCGGTCACGATGTGGATATCATTTAGTTAAACTTGTGTATTGTTTGCTAATGGGTCACGCCACAGATACACGCACACATAGAAGCTTTCAACTCCTGTTTCTCACAAATCTTCCGTGCACAATCCACGGAACCTCTCGGGCGCAGTTGGGACGACAATGGTGATTCTTTTGCTTGTTTTCTGCTAGGTATGTGTGTTTCAATGTATATTTACGATGGATAAGTAGTGTCGATAATGGAATTTCGCGCATTGTGAATTCTTGGTGTGTGGTACCGTCGTTTCGTTTGATTTTTATTGTTGCTGTTTTGCGTAAAAGAATCAACTAGCTCCAGCTGAGCAAATCCGAAAGTGGCGGCGAGCGCTGTGAAAACTGATCCGTTTCTAATTGATTGTTAAAAAGAATAATCCTGTACTGTTAAATTAGCCCGTTCCATTAATAATCATTCAACCTTCAGGAAGAGTCCTGGTGGAATGAACAGTTAACACTGCGAGATAATGGCTAATGATGAAAGATAAGCTAAATCTTCTTCAAGCTCACAATACGCGTACAGTACAGTAAAGAACTTTATTCCGAAACGTACCAAACTCGCATTTTTGATGCTCCACCACAACAAAGCCAGCAAACGGAACAGGCGTACTTCCAACTCTCAACGCATCATCTTGCCACACATTGTTATGGGGCTAGTTCATATTACTTATAATAAATAAACCGATCGAAATCCTGTTTCCGGACACCCCCATCACCATCCATTTCAATTGCGCGTGAAGTGTAATCAATTTCCTTTCGTATTATTCATTCCATTCCTTTTATTGCGTTTGTTTTGCTGATGTGACTTGGCGCGTTTTCGATTCTACATCGTTTATGGGTTTTTCCATAGTTATTTCTTTATTTTAATACATATTGACAAAAACAATACACATTCAATGGGTTTGATTGATGATTTTTTGTGTTTCTCAATTTCTTTGCCATTTTCTTTTTCTTTTGTTCACTGCTCTGGATGTTTTACGCTAACTTTCTTGCTTATTTGAACACGCCTAACTCTTCCTCTTGCTGCGTGATCGTGTGTGTGTGTGTGAGTGTTTATGTGCTTTTGCATTAGGTATACTGCATTCTGCTGCTATTAGTATCATCAAAAGCTGGGACAATTAACACAAGCCCTGGTGGATGTCCGTCACGGGCTGGAGGAAATAGTGTGCTACACTACAATTCTTCCTAGAGTCGGAACAATACACACGCGCGCAATAGTTTGTTGCTTTCTCTTCGGTGTGTGCTTGAGTAAAAAGAGCGTCGGATAAAGCAAAGTTAAAGTAGATGAAGGATATTTCGTCTGGGAATGGAGAAATGCGTCAAGTTATACTTTTAATTCTCAACCCCCACACAGCACTGAAAATAAGAAACGAGAGATAGTGATAGCAAAGAAATCGCTTTACAGCAACTCTACTCTATTTTGCCCGTCGCCTGCAATGACTCCACAATCCTACTTCCCCATCTCATTTAATTAACTGCAGTATATTTTGCCGACCCAACAGAGCGCTCTTTTGTTCATTTGTGTGGCTGCTTAGAAAGCGTTTGGATCGCATCAGGATCAACAATTCGAAAAACATATCACATACAACATGCGCATGTGGTTTGCGACACGCAGCAACAAAGAGAATGCATTACAAAGTAGCGAATCTCCTACAGAAGGAGCGCTTGCAATAATTCTAGTCTAGTGTTATGCTGTGGCACCGACGCGAGGTAAGAGTGATGGATTGCATTGAATTTTGCATATACGCGCCGCATACCATAAGGGAAGCTGGCTGGATGATTGAACAGGTCGTCGGTTGTCGTGTCGGCACAACGACGACGACAGGGTGGATGGCGCGCAGAGGAGAGATGGCGGATAGGCGGGTTGTGATGATGTTGTGGTTGCAGATGACGGAACAATGGATGTGGAATTGTTTGTTTTGCTAGCATGAAACACGAAACATTTTTATCCTTTATCTATAACTATGAGAATGTAGCTAATTTCATTCAACGTATGATGTTGTGTACTACGAGGGAGGCCGGTTTATTGATAATGCCTTCACAAAGCTAGTACAAAAATGCGCAAGGAAATGTTTCGAAAGAAGCAGGTGATTTATGCAATGGAACTTGGGGGAGAGAACTGGGACAAGACAGGAGTACGGAGAAGTACAAGAGAGTGTTTCTTAAGTAAGTGTATGTTCTTTCCGGAAGCCTCGAAATCTACATAAACTGCAAATATCATTTTGAAGGTTTTGTTTTGAAGTTACTGATCTTGTTCGGTTTTGCTGTGAGTTTTTCTTACATTTGTTGCGCGCTGCCTGTCTCTCTACAATAGGAAACTTTCTCTCTCTCCAACACAGTGTTGTGTGGTTGGTGTGTGATATCCTACAAGATTAGATTTTTCTTTGCGCTTCTGTTGTTATGCTTTTTACGATTTTGCATTGTTGTTTAAGAGATAATTCGCTTTTCACGCGTGTGTATGTGTGTATTATTTTATGAATAAATGATGTTTTATTTCACTCCTTATTTTTCAATGAATTCCTATTTTTTTGCTCCTACTCTCTCGCTCTCTCTTTCTTTCCATTTTGATGGTCCTCCTCTACGTAAGGTGCAATCGAAAGTACTGCCTTTAATTATTCCTTTCATTTTTAGTCCTGTGTTTTACGTTCTAGTCGCTCTCTGTCTTCTCTGGAAATGTTGGTTAATAATGCTACCGGGACTGGATATTTCACACTTCGATTGCTGCTGGGGGAGTGGAACGATCATTTGCAAGAAGATTTTTTTTCTTTTATTCCATCCCGTTTGCTCTCTATGTCTGTGTTTTGTGTATATTTCTTATGTTTATTTTCTTATTTCTTAATGCTTATCTCTTATCTTGCTTTTTTTAATTAATAAAATAAACTCACACATAAAACGAGACGCGCGCAAATTACGACACGTCTTGGTCTTCGACATCCTGGATTTGTTCCTTCTGTTCACCTTCTCCTGTGAAGCGATGAGAAGAGGAAAAAAGAAAACGAAACACACAAATTCGAATTATTATTAGCTTCTATCTAAAATCTGTGTGATTAAGAGAATATGCAACACATAAAATTGTCTAACGAGCGATTGAGGAGATAGAAACACAAGTCGCTTGAATGTGAATTCTTCTTACCGTCAGCCTGCATGTCGGATGTCCATAAGGTGAGGTTGTCTCGAAGCAACTGCATGATTAGCGTTGAATCTTTGTAGCTTTCTTCGCTCAGAGTATCCAGTTCGGCAATAGCATCGTCGAATGCAGCTTTCGCTAGACGGCAGGCACGATCCGGAGAGTTCAGGATTTCGTAGTAAAATACCTAAACAGAAAGTAAATACAACAACAAAGCAAAGGATTGATTTCCGTATTCCGCCTTTTGTGTTATCGCTCTTTCCCAAGACTTGCAAAGATACTCACTGAGAAGTTCAAAGCCAATCCCAACCGGATTGGGTGCGTTGGTGGAAGGTCAGTCATCGCGATATCACTGGCAGCCTTGTACGCAACGAGCGAGTTTTCGGCAGCATCTTTGCGATCGCCACCGGTCGCAAACTCTGCCAAATAGCGATGATAATCGCCCTTCATCTTGTAGTAAAACACCTTGCTTTCACCGGTCGTTGCACACGGGATCAAATGCTTATCGAGCACCTCAAGGATATCTGAGCAGATATCGCGCAGTTCCTTCTCAACCTGTGAGCGGTAGTTCTTGATCATTTCGAGCTTCTCCTCGACTGCCTGTGATAAACAAAGACATAAAGGCAGGAAACAAAAATCATTTAGTGAACAACTGTCTTTATCTGCGCAGACTTTTTTGTATCCGTTATAGCCGGGGTTCACACACCTTATTCTCTTCTTTTTGCTCTATCGAAGAGATTATCCGCCAGGAAGCACGGCGTGCACCGATGACGTTTTTGTAAGCCACCGACAGCAAATTTCTTTCCTCAACCGTTAGCTCCACGTCCATAGAAGCAACCTTCTTCATGGCTTCGACCATTTCTATAAACAGAAATCAAACAAAATAATTATTATCAGGTGCGGAATAACTTATCTATTAGTATAAATCTTTAGACATCTTTTGCACAAGCCAAGCGCTTGAGGGAATCGCTGAAATTTAACGTTTTTCCTATTTCATTTGCATTTTATTACGGTCTATGTTGCTCCATCATGCTCAATTTCGCTTTATTTAATTTATTTTTATTTCTCCCTTTGACAATTAGACATTCGACACATCAACCATATGTTGAGAGCCAGCTAGTTGGCAACAGCAATATTGAAACAATAGTAAACCATAGCCATTTATGGAACCCACCGGAAGTAACCTTTACCAGCCTTTAGTTTATCTAATGGACACATGAACATGTTTCTGGAATTGGTTGAATTAATTCATTTTACCGTATTAATTTTCGTTGACCAAGATAATTGCATCCATGTTGTAGTTTCTTCAATTAGAAATTGTAATGCAAAACTTTGGATGAATTATTTGTAAGTACTGCTGGTGTCTTAAGCCCAGTATGGGTTGGCCCTCAATTCATATGTGACATATTATAGCGAAATGTTAATACATTATGCTCATCATTATCCTAAACGCAGGCGCATAACTACACCTTTTTTCTCAGTTTTATCATGTGTTGCACAGAATGTGAAGGCAAGGAAAATTTGCACTAGATAGCAAACTCCTGTTTTAAAGACAGTGCCTACTTCAATGCTATAGTGAAATCCGTCTTTGGTCAATTTTCGCGTTGTCATTAACCACCAACCAACTTTGCGATGCGAATATTTGCGACGGCAGCAAGCAACAAGAGTACTTTGGTGCCGGTTCTCCAACAAACTTGCGAAGAAGATCTATGCCGTTTCGTCGTTTCGCAGCCGCCGGGGCTCGAGATTGCCGTTGTCCAAAACAGCCGCCAGGCGTTTCGCAGCGAACGTGCCGAACGAACAGTTACCTTTCTCATTCACATTCGCTCTAAGCTCATCGTTGCAGAACATGAGAGCATACTGTCATACATACACATACACGTGCGCACACATTCGCTAAAAGACACGTTTGCTTGTTAAAACAATGGCCCAGTGTGGTACATTCTAATCCGGATGAAAGGTAGAGAACATTGAAAATGTGGATGTACTACAGTGTATTTTGCTGATTAGCGTTTCATTTTTTACAAACTTTCAATGCATCCGGAAACCTTTACCACATTTGCTTTCCGCGCCAGCTACGCAATAGGCAGAGAACCTTTCACATATACACGTTTTTTGCCACACATTTTTAGCCGCCAGAAAAAGCCGCTAACGAGAAAAAACCCACACATACACGCGCGTCCGAACAAACGCCATGTATACGCACACCGGCGTTGCTGAACACCGCGAACAGTCTTTTGGCCAATGGAGCGGAACAGCGGAACTTTTCTCTCACTGCTCACTGCCTGCTGGATTTTGTCAGCCCAGAAACAGTGACCGCACATTCTTTTAACTTTGCGACGAATTTGTAAGGTTAAATTCACGATTTGATGGATTTTAGATAATTGTTTCGATTGGTTAATAACTTTTACTGCAAATTTTAAAAAGAGAAAACTCAATCCTCATCAAGGGGTGTCTCGCTTATTTAATTTTTATAGTAATGCGGAACTTAAAAAAAATCCCTTTCAGCATCAAACAATTTACAGAGTAATCAAAGTACAGCGATTTAAATCAACTCCAAAAATAACAAAGCAATCTACATGCGTTTCAAATCAAACAAAATGTTGCGAAATATATAAAAAAATGCTCATTCTTCTATCTGATTGACTGCCAATTTAAAAGATGTCATTGCGTACAACAAGGATTCAAATGGATGTAAGTGATAATATAACACCACTACTACCGCCAAACCACTAAACACAATACAAAAGCTGGCAATTACGCAACGCCGGAGTAGAGTGGAAGAAAAAAAATTCTTCACAAATTTGACGATGCATCTTCTACTGTAAATGAAGTATTCATAATGAGAACATTTTTCTTTTAATAGATTACAACTAGTTTTGCAAAATATTTTGGTTTAAGGAATGCCGGATAATTTTCCGCTACATGTGACTAGTATGTGGTTGAATAAAAAAGAAGAGCCTGGGCAAATGTAACGAATGAAGATTTTTTTTAAAGCCACATAATGAACGGACATTGGGAAAGTAACCTTCGCGTGCAACGTCGCCCCCATCACAACATTTTGCCTTGTTATCCGTGAGGAGTTCTGTTTATCTCATCTTTTGATAGAACCGGCAGAAAATCAAATCAATTCATTCATTTGGGATAAAAGATAAGTTCTAATCAATATGCGTTTTCTCGTGTAGTGCTGCACACGAATAGTCATATCACTGCTGATAATTAATTTATTTATTTTCTGATTGAAATTCGTAAGTCTCGAGCCATAATTGTATTTTACATAACGACCTACAGCACAGTGAACCACACCCTATCTTTAACGACAATAAACCCCCACTCGAAAATTCGTACAACATACTCCATGAATAATCGCCAATATTTACCGAGTAAAACATATTGGAATTTGTAAGTTTGCGTAACACGCAGCAAAACTCACAACGAAAATCCTACCAGTTTACTAAAATTATTAAGCTCAGCAAACGTACAACTGACAACGGTGGAATTAAATAAAATGTGCATGAGAAAAGGCATCAGCCTTCCACAATCAGAGCACGGCAGCGACAGTGGCCTTGTGTACATCAAATTAACATCAATTTGAACCTACTCTGTTGAGAATGTAATCAAACCTTCCTACTTCAATAAGCTGTTGGTGGCTCGTGTGCTTTTCTAACTCTATATGTTGTGAGGGTTTTTATTTTACGTTTAACACACCCAAACCCGCGTCCGTCAGTTTTGTCCAAATGCCTTCCTACAACATTTTTAAGGCATGCTTCTACTTCGTGTGAAGCCATTGGATACATTCACACAAACAACGAACAGGTCGGAAGCACACCAAACATGATGTACTAACATGAATTTCAAAAGGTTCCAAATGAAATCCGACAAAAAAAGGCAGATGAACTAGTCACGCAGAACGAACGAACAAATAGCACACATCCAACAATGCAGACGACAACCCTCCTCCTCCCTCATGGTGTGTATTCTAAGTAGAACACATTCTACGTGGTCAAATCAATCGTCAAATAAGCCGATTCAACTCTTTCTCTCTTATTGCAAAACACGACAAACCCAAAAAATGTATGCTTTAGTAACAGCAAATCTGTGCAGTTCTTCACAGTGTATTTTTGTATTCTTAGTATCGATTTTTGCCCACCCGAGACTAATTCATCATGGTTACCTACTTACAACCAGACCTCAAAAGGCCTCGTTTTATCAGGGCGCCTGTCCGTCTATTACCATGTGACCCTTATATATGCTATAGCTTTATCCACACATATTAACCCTTTTCATTTTTATCTGGTATTTGTGGCAGTTGAAACGGGAAAACATCACCATCATTCTCGTAATCGGTTTCTGGAGGACTCTTCGCGTTTTGTGGAGAAAATTGTTAGTACATCTATCACAAGCAATACTAACACTAGACATCTCGTTGTCACTAACCCTGCGCTCGCAATACCAATGCTATTAAATCACACGTTTAATAATAGAGACCCGAGATAAGAGTATAACAGTCGACGAGTTGCAAAATTGTTGCTTTACTTTCCGGGAAAAGCAATTCTTCCTTTTGCCGGTAATTATAACGCGCATACTGGTCTGGCTTACATAAATATATATGCGAACATATATGTATATATATATATTTATACCTATGCAATGTGTTTTGGGTGTAACGACCTTCCATATCATGGCTGCCATTCCATAGTTTACAAGACTTATTTTTATTTTTACTCGGGGTGTGGCAGACAAGAAAAGTGTGTACCGAAGAGAATCGATTTGCGAACCTTCGGCTCGTTTGACTGAACGCTAAGAGGTTCAAAAACATGGGGCTGTCCCAAGAACCATTCATATCATTCAAACTCCAATTGTCATAAACTGGTTTATTCTGGACAACAGAATGGTTATCTTGTTTTATATGCATACATAAATTCTTCATTGCGTGCAACCACTAGAACCACCGGACCAGCCATTTCCTTTTAATTATTTTCATTATTAGGCTGTAACGATACTATCGTAATTGAAGCATGACTTTTAAATAGTTGTTCTATAATGTGAACTCCAAAATGTAGAAAAACATAATCCAGATCAATCTTTGAAACTGGAACTGAAGCGCAATAACCTAATACTAGGGTTAAATCTCAGGTGGACCCCGGCCGTGCGATATACAAAGGACTGTCTAATAAGCTTTGGATAATTCAAGTCTTACAGGCCAGGACCAAGATGTTTTCTTAAAAAAGCACAACTTGTCATTTTTAACCTTTAGTTAAGGCTCAACAATCATCAAGAGCTGGAAAAGCTGCTACCTATTTCACATTTTTCAAACTGCCGCATAGTGCCAAAAATAGGGTTGCAATATATTTACCGATGGCTTTAGGTCAACTTTTCCAATTTTCCTTCAAAAGCTACGGAGAAAGTGGAAAAGACAATGTACATTTTTGATCTGGTGTACGGATGATCTGGAAACGGACCTGCGCAGTGAACCAAATGGCTCACCATCAACTCACATCCTCTTCACGTCATAGCCTATTTGAACTTCACTCTTGCTGCGACCATGCGTTTTGTTGCTGTAGTTTTGTGTTGTAGACCGGGAGTATTTTTTAAATAGTTTACGATATGTAATATGATCGTTATCGCGATAACCTATTTCATCACACCACTCCCTTCTCCTCCCACACACATTGATTTTTTTACCAATCTGCCGGACATCCGATTTCGGTAATCTTGGCGTTTTCTGTTTCCCCACTCCACACACCGACATACATTTGTGTGTAATTATATAATACTTAAATAAAAAACTTTGCCTCCAAAAACTGCAACAAAGCTAAGGAAAATCTTAAGTATACATTTCATAGAACGTTGAAAGAAGCACCCGCGCGCACCTGACACGCGCCTGCCATTTCGTCAGGGAAGTACGGGCGCACACACCTATCACAAGGCCAACTTGGCAAGTGTTCGCATGTGAGTGTAGGAGTCGATTTTTCGAGTACTCCAACTACAATTTGTACTCATTGGAGTAATGTAAAAGATTGTCTACTATTAACAATTGAGGTGCACTTTCAACGGGAAGTTCATATAATATAAAACACGTGTAGGATGATGCCAAGGAAACCATCAAATTCCGAATAAAATGCAAAAAAGAGAAAAAAAAAGTAGTAGCTACGACGACCACGCCAATCGTCGTGCCTCATTCCAATTGCGCGAATTGGGTTGGTAGTGGTGGTTATTCGACTCAATTCTACGATCGCACACACAAACACACTTTGCACACATTCGCCATTCTCAGTAGTCAACCGACGATGAACTAACACATCAATAAATGATTTCATTTCATTGTGTGCGACAGCGTTTACGCCTCGTGCGAATGTGTTGGTGTGCACAAGTCCATTCTTTGGATTTTCAGTCCTTCCTTACCGGAAAACGGATACCGGATGGGAGAAAAACACATTTTTAGCTAACTACAGTAAACTACCCAATCTTCGTAGTTTCGATCGTTCATCGCGATTGTTGCATCTATTTCAATCGACTGATCGCCCCAGATCAGCCTACTATGATTGTAAAAACTGCAACGTTTTTCTGCGCTAGGAAGCCGTACAGATAAAAAAAAGTTCGCTCCTGAATATGACGCATCGAAATTCGAATGAAAAATTATAAGAGTGCTTGCGCTCCCTCCTCCACCCGGCATCATATTCACACACCATCCTCCTTTCTGTGTGCTTTGGTGGCTCCCAATAGAAGCAGCTGCCCTTCATCGATTTTTCTCCTTTCCATCCCATCCATGGGTCCAACTCTACACCTTTTTTCGTTGTCGATTTTTTCTTCCTCTACCCCGCCGCTACTCTAATGCTAGCGGCGTCGCATACACCCTGACTCGCTTGCTCCGAGTGTTGCATACATGGACAATTCCAACTTCGGATCTCAAGCTATTTCTCCGTACGCGATCTGAGCGCTAACGTACCCTTCTCTTTCACACCAACGATCCCAAAAAGCACGTTGCTAACTGCTGCCCGTCGCTAAAACATTCCCGCGCATACTCTCTTCCGACGGGTGTAGGCTCTCTCATTCACCTTCACTGCGGCCCCTGTGTCTACCATCCTTTTTTATCTTCTCCAACAGACTAAACCTTCTTCCTGACGTTGTCTCCTCTTCTTGCTGCTCATATACTTCCACACACTCTACACCTAGCTTTCTACCTCTTGCCCACACATACACACACACACACACGCGCGCACGCACGTTTCATGAGCTCATCAGCGCGCGCGTACCGTAACCACACTCACACAACTAAAGTGAAAACTCCGCAAAGGAGTCTTCATTTTTCTCGCTCTCATAAATGTGACCCACACCAATTTTTCCTCGCTTTTGCACATTTGGCCAACTTTTTGTCATACTTTGTATCGAAAATTGAGACCACTTCCCAATTTGTGGCAGCTTTATCGCATACGCGAAACACGTAAATTGCATGCGGCGTGTCCAGAAAGTGGCTGGCGGCGGCGGCAGATTTGGCATCTCACACACATGCACACAGTCACGAGACAACTCATTGCCACTTTGTCTTCGCTTAACAACGGTTGTTTCTTGAAAAGGCAAAAATGTACTATTTCCGCTATCTCAGCAGGCTGAGCCAGTACGATATTTTTCACGTATGAATGCCTAGTCATCTTTTGCCCGTTGATTCAAGCTTACAATACAGTTTCAAAAAGCGCTCGAAAACTCAAGACTCCTCCCAGGTATGCGGCAAATTGGAGGGCCTCAGAGAGATATAGCGTGTGCAAAAGTAGTCTCTCGGGAAGAAAATTAGCTTTTTTTCGCACTTACCGTCGTACCGCTCGGCTTGTTCAGCCAGCTTCGCCTTATAGATATTATTTTCGCGTTCCGACATTGCTGCAATACTAGAGTACCTCGTAGGGGTTTGAAGAAGTTCAGTTAGATCTTCCTTGACGGTTTTTCTAGATCGCGCACGAGAATGACGACTACCACGAACGAACTCTCTAAATGGACTAACAAAATGGCTGCCAACTGGGACCGACTCACGCACAACCACAACCACAGCCTTCTTCCTCCGTGCTGTCAAACTTCGGGAAAAATTATCAAATTTCGACCGTGTTCGGCAACGTTCGTGTTGGTATAAAAATCCTAATGACAGTTCACGCCTGCTCAGGGTTTAGAGGGTCTCACAGCTTGCCCAAGGTGTATGGGGACATTTTCCGCCGGGAAATTTGTTGCGACTCCACATGCCGTTTATTTACTTGTTTTGCATGCGTTCAAACAATCGATTGGTGAAATAAAAGGGACGCAATGCGATACGGACAGCTCGTAATGGGGCCTGCCGGCAGTGGTAAGGTTAGTGATACGCTCGTTGCATTTTATTTGGTAAATTTTTTCCTGTAGTTGATTGAAGACCAAATCCTTTGCAGTCTACATATTGCGCGACCATGCAACGACACGGCTTTGACGATAAGCGGATGATAAAGGTGGTCAACTTGGACCCAGCCGCGGAACATTTCGACTACCAGCCTTTCCTGGACATACGAGACCTGATCCAGTTGGATGATGCTATGGAGGACGAAGAGCTCCGATATGGACCGAACGGGGGTTTGATCTTCTGCATCGAGTACCTCATCGAGCATTCCGATTGGCTCCGAGATCAGCTGTGTGGCGTTGGCTCCGAAGATGAGGATGATGATACCGGCATCGAGGAACCAGACGACGATTATATACTGTTTGATTTACCTGGCCAGATCGAACTGTACACGCATCTTAAAGCAGGCCATACGTTGGCACGATTGCTAGAATCGTGGAACTTTCGTCTTTGTTCGGTGTTCCTCGTAGACTCGCAGTTCATGATTGATGGTGCAAAGTTTTTGTCGGGGACGATGGCCGCTCTAAGCGTGATGGCTAACATGGAACTTCCGCACGTGAACGTACTGAGTAAGATGGATCTACTTAGCAAAGGACACCGTGGACAGATGGATAAATATCTTGACCCTGATGCGCACGCACTGCTCGGCGAGGTTACGAACGAATCGGCATGGGGTCGTAAATACCGCAAGTTGTCGGAAACGATCGGTATGCTGATTGAGGACTTTAGTCTGGTTCGCTTTACGCCGCTTAACATCAATGACGAGGAAAATGTGGCCGATTTGTTGTTAATGATTGATAATGTAATACAGTACGGCGAAGATGCGGACGTAAAAGTGCGCGACTTCGATCCCCCAGAACCAGACGAGGTGGAGGATGACAGTCGATACTACCAGGACGGCTGACAGGTTATTTAGTGCGTTTTGTCCTAAGATACGTTTATATTTTCCTTGCAGTTTAATAAATTTAACGATATATAGGATTATTTACATGAGTTCTGACTGAGCGTGCGTCTTCCGATTATGGCTCCAAAACTGTTTGATATTGCCAAAAATCAAACCCCTATTTCCTGCTGATGATCAAACATTGTCATCTCCATCGTTTTTGTTATTTTTAGTATTTGGTTTCGTAGATGCCGTAGTGGATGACGATACAGTTTCATCACCCCCGCTCGGGCCTGTACCGGAAGACGGTTGTTTCGAGGATACACCTAGGGTTGAACTCGTTTCGTCGATACTGCCATTGCTACTGTTGTCATCTGGTTTACTTTCGAGCGAGAACGGTGGAATACGGCAATCGAACATGTGACCATCCTCGCGCTCCATACGGAACGTACCCCACATATGACCGCTGGGTGCCTGCAAGCTAACGTGCGAGCTATACTGGAACGCGGGAAGACGCGGACTTAGGATGGGTTCCTGACCGACTACACCTCGTCCGCGAACCGTTTCTAGTGTACCGGAAAGGGAAAATATTCTCCAGTGTCTTTCCCTCAGCTGTACGCTTAGCTCGCCTAGGTTTTCTAATCGAATACAGTAGCGCCACTAAAAGTATAGAAACGATCAGATTTAACCAAAGCTTATCTTTGTACATGTGCTCATCCTTACCCAGTAAACGGAAGCCGCCGGAGTTTCCCTGCAGCCCATGTAGAACGGTATGACTGTTACGCGAATCCCTTCTGTCGTTTCTTTATGCACATCGGACAGTTCCAGCCACGGATGATTCTTCTTCTGCCAGGCTCGTAGTGTTTCCTGCGCTACAAACGGTGGGTCTTTGTCTGGCTGGTTGGCTAAGAACTTGTCAAACAATTCGTGATGCAAAGGATGCTGTTCCCCAGAGCTGTAAGGCAGTATGTCTTCGTGCGCCACATAATCCAGACCAGGAATTGCGTACAAACTTCGGCTTGATTCTTGATTACCCAAGAATGTTACCGCTTCCGTTTGCGCGCGTATATAAGGACAATCTCGCTGATCGATCAACACCTGGTAGAACGTGTGCGTTTTCTTCTGAACTTCTTTGCTCGCGTTGCCGGCAGCACCGCCTTCGGTCGACTCCGAAGCGACACTGTCCAGCTGGTTTCCTTTGGACTGATTCGGAAGATCGCGGTCATACACTCGGGCAAGCCATGGGAATAGTATCACACCGCGATATCCGAATACTCGGTGTAGGAATAGTTGACCCGTTTCATATTTGCCTTGCGCCTTTGGTAGCTCTAGTCTGCCTACCTCCGCCAATCTGCAACGTAAATAATTATATAACTTACACAAACTGCACATAAAACGAATTACGGATTTGCTGAATCTGATGCTTGTTGCATGTAGGGACAACCGTATGCTTGCAACAAGGGATCTAGCTTAGTACTTAAGCACCTGGCTTGGCTTCCCAAACAATTGCACCATCTTACCGTGTGTTGTGATAAATAGATACTGAAAACAAGCGAACTACCAAATTGAACCCTGGGCGGAAATGGCAAAGCGAGGACGCCTTATACATTAGTGGACTCATCGTCGATAGATAGCAGAACTACTGGTTGGTCTGGTAGGTACACTATTGTCGAGAAACCGTTTTTTCGAAAGCGCCGACGTAGTACAATTAGTGAAATTTAATAATAACTTTATTACTATCGCTATTGCACACACGGGTTTTTTGCAACACAACACAATCAATGAACCCGAACGTCAAACGTGCAGTTGACGTTTCTACCAATTTCCGTTTTCAATACGTGATGGAGGAGCTCAGATCTGCAAATGAACGTGTTTGACTGTCGCTTCTGAGCTTTTTTAGTTGCTCGTTTGTATTTTTCGACGCACAAAAGACGCAGAATAGTTAACAAATTAAATAATGCAGTAGAGAAGCGACACGTCTGACATAATTTTGTGTATTTGTAGCATTTGTGTAGAACGCCCGTAGAGCGGCTTGTTGTTTTGCGGAAAGTGACCAGAGAAACGCATTAAATTGCTCAAACAAAACATAATTTCTATCATGGCATTAAAGACCTACGGCGATAAACCGATAAGCTTTCAGGTGGAAGAAAATGGCGAATATTACTGCGTCGGATCGGAGGTATGTGCCCCATTTAGGACCAACACAAAGCTCGGCTACTAATGTGGTGATGTTTTCAGGTTGGAAATTACTTGCGCCTCTTTAGGGGCAGTTTGTACAAGAAGTATCCGGGCATGTCCCGGCGCTTACTGACCAACGAAGAGCGTAAACGTTTGTTGGATTCTGGCATCAGCAACCACCTGCTATCCAGTTCCGTTTCACTGCTAAAAGCGACCGAAGTACAGGATGTACTCGATGGAAATGATGAAAAGTATAAGGCCGTGTCTGTGCACACCTCGGAGCCTCCAGCACCGAGAGAAAGCAAATCAAGCAAGAAGCAACCGCCGTGGGTTCCAACAATGCCTAATTCGAGCCATCTGGACGCAGTCCCGCAGGCGACACCTATTAATCGGAACCGTGTATACAACAAAAAGGTGCGCACGTTTCCGATGTGCTTCGATGACACTGATCCGACGCTGAACGTGGAGAATGCATCTCAGAGCGAAATTTTGGTTCCAATTCGTCTGGATATGGAAATCGAAGGACAAAAACTGCGGGATACGTTTACGTGGAACCGAAACGAATCCATGATCACACCGGAACAATTTGCAGAAGTGCTGTGCGATGATCTGGACCTCAACCCAACGCCGTTTGTTCCAGCGATTGCGGCCGCCATAAGGCAGCAGATTGAGGCGTACCCGAACGAGCCGGTCGTTCTGGAGGAAGGTTCCGATCAGCGTGTTTTGGTGAAGTTGAACATTCATGTCGGAAATACGTCACTGGTCGATCAGGTCGAATGGGATATGGCTGAGAAAGAGAACAACCCGGAGGAGTTTGCAATTAAACTGTGCGCAGAGCTAGGATTGGGGGGCGAGTTTGTTACGGCCATCTCGTACTCTATTCGTGGCCAACTGTCGTGGCATCAGCGCACCTATGCGTACAGTGAAACTCCACTAGCCACGGTGGAAGTTCCTTTCCGAACACCGAGCGAGGCCGATCAGTGGGCACCATTCCTCGAGACGCTTACAGATGCCGAAATGGAAAAGAAGATACGTGACCAGGATCGAAATACACGACGGATGCGACGTTTGGCTAATACCTTTACCTAAGCTGCCGGGATTTGTTTCAGTCATGCATCTCTCATCATCATGCATCCTGGCTAATTCTTTCCATGATTCTATACGTTTGTGCGTGTTTGTCATAAGAAATAACTAACGATTAATAAACGGATCATATCGATTCGAAAGTATTACACTGCACCTCTTCATCGTTAATTATTTGGTGCACGTTCAAATTCCTCTTCATCGTCGCTGTCTTCGCAATACGAGGCATTATGCCGTGCGCGCAACATTCGAATAATGTCAACAGCGGTAAGTGGTTCGGCGATGAGCTCCACGTTGCTATCAAAGTTTATATCGGAAACAGGTTCTGTCACAGCATTACAATCCTCTTCAGCAGCAGGTGGGACATCATCAGATTCGTTTCGGTCCTTCGGCACGATGTTAGTTTTAAACTTTTCTTTCTCTGAAACTAAAATGGTGACGGTAGGTTACAATTATTCCTCCATCATACAATAACTTACTTTTATTGTTATGGACGGATTCCAACGGTGCAACCAATGTGATCTCTCCAGATGGTTCCAAACGACGGATCGGCGACATAACGATTGATTCTCTTTCGCTTTCAGCATCACCTAAATGTAACATAAGTTCAATTTAGCATAAGCCTTGTGCCAGATTTTTTATGTGTATAATATTTTATATTGGCAAGAAAGTACTCACCAATAAAATTATGCGCCATGGAATTTCTCTCGCATGCAACCCGGTTATATGGGACTACAAGCATGTTCTGTTTCGTTACAGCAAAACATTCCAGGTCTTGGTCCTGATCTTGATCTTCGACATCTAAAAATAAAATAACCCCGTAACAACGTACAATTGTGAAGCTTCAATTGCAAAAGGGTACTATTTTTACATACGTGTGGTAGACATTATAGCATTTGGATTGTTTGTGGGATGACGATCAACATCGATCATTATAATATCTTCGCTTGCAATTACAGGATTGTTACTAATCCCATCTACTTTCGAACATGCACTTTCTCCTGGAAGACCCGAATGTGCATTACTCATCATATGTGGCTGCGGAAGTTCCAACGGAACGGTGACTCCTTTCAATTGCGTATCTCTGTCTTGAACAATGCAGATTTTTCTTGATTCGTAAAACTTTTTAAAATGATACCGTTCGTCGATTGAACTAATTTTAACGTTTGTCTGTTCGTCGTAAATAATATTATTGTGTGAGGTCGCTTCGAGAGGGGTACTGTGAGTAACAACGGTACTAGCGTTCAATCGTTGTTGCATTAATGATATTTCTTGTGGTATTTCGATAATAGTAAACGTTGGTACATGTTGTAGCATTTGATTTTCAACACCTTGAATCGTGGCACTAGACGTCGTGGAAACCATCCCAGGGCTACATTGTTCAAGTTGCGCTTCATTTGTTAACAATTTTCCACTATTGTTCGTTTCCGATCTAGGATTTGATTTTACACTTTCGCTGCTAGTTGTGGAGTTTTCAATCGTATCGTGCGATGTAGCAAGTGATTCATTTGAGTACTGATTACCGCATTTAAACCCAGTTTGCTGGCCGGGAACATTTCCCGGAACAGTTGGAAGATCCTTCGGATCGATGATTGTTATGTTCGTCACAATGTTTAAATTGTTTTCATTTAATGCGGTTGTCGAATGTGGTGCGCATGTATTCATATGGTACGGTTGCGAAACACTACTCGATACATTCATTAGCTTATCCACCTTCACCGGTACAATAATTGTTGGATTGTCTTGCCTTTTAGGGGACATACCAACGCTAAGATTTTGGCGTGAGGATTCTTCACCCTCAAGCGAAACATCATCAATGTTGAGCATCATTAGCAGCATGGTCCAGTGAAATATCTTACGGAAGCGATCTACAAACGCCCCTATTGCCTGATCGTACATTCGTTGGTTGAACGCTGCGAGCTTTTTGGGCTTTGGTTCCAGTAAGGTTTGTCTAGTCTGTACGCTGCAAGCGTTCAGGCAAAGACCGCGCAAACCTAAAACCGTATTATAGTTAGGAGGAAAACGACAAAACAGCATAGCTTCACCTGAAGGGGTCATCTTGGGTTGCATAATAGACACGATATTGGCCCAATCCAAAGGACGTCGAAGTACGGTCTGCATCATCTGAAATAATTCACCGTTCGGATGAAGCATGGAGCCTGGAAATCGTTCCGGTTCGTGTGACGGCTCTTCAAATCCTTCCAAAAGATAGAGCACAATTTTCGTCCCCGTATAAACGTGATTGTGTTTCGCGTTTACGGCCAACTTGTAGCCGAACTTGTACCGGAAGCAAAATTTCATCTGTTCGTACAAACTCCATTCGGCCACGGTGGGTCTACCGACCTCTAGCGGATTGAATGGGGCTCCAGCATTACGAGCAACGGGTGGTGCACTCTTAATTTCCACGATGGTTTTTATCCAATTTTTATCCGTCACGCTAGAGGAAAGTTTTTTCTTTTCTCTTCTCGGTACATTCTCCAGCGTGGCGTTCGGATTTCGCTCGAGAAACTTTTCGATTGTGTAGTACCGCGTGCGGCAACTTAGCCGCGAATGGTTGCCGAGGTACTTTGAACATTCGGCCCAGGAAAGTTTTGCCGGTCCTTCCTCGGTAAGATTTTCAGCGATGTAGCTCATTAGGCGCTTGTCCTCCTCAAGGCTCCAACCGACGTGCGTATTGACGAAGCGCAGTGTATTCATGTATCGGGCCCGAACCTGTTTCGTCGTCCTACCCGGTAGTAAATCTTCGGGGAAAAATTTAAAATCATCTCCAAACTGCTGCACGTACGCGGTAATGACACAATCTTCCTCGGCCGTAAACTTGGCCCCCCTAAGCGGACGCACCAGGGTGTACTTGTACCGGTGGTAAACCTGTACCTTGTTGCGGTACGGCATCCGTTCTACGATTTTGTTCCAAATGATATTGTTTCCAATACGATTTTCATTCACCAAGCGCAACAATAGGTCATCTTCTTCCTGCGTCCAGGGCATCTTTTTGATTTGCGACAGTTCAGAAAAGTTGGTCTGATAATGCACAAAGCACTGGTACTCGGAACGATTTTCCACGCTCAGGGCTATAAGAACCCAGTTGCTGCGCTTATTAGATTCAACGGCCGCGACCAGTCTCGATTCTTCATCCGGCGTCCACATGCTTCTTTTCAAGCCCGGGATGAGGTAGTTGTTCCACATACCCTCACAGGCGGCCGCAGAATGCCGTCCATTCATGATGGCGTTCGATATTTTTAACCAGTCCACGGTAAACTTTAGGCGCCCATATTTACCATCGTATGCTTGCGCTTTGTGCCAGATCTCTTCCAAAGGAAGCGTTTTCAATTCAATTCGATCCTTTATTATGCTCCGCGCATTGCCCGAATTGATGCAAATTTTATCCCTCAGCTGGGTTTCCCTTCGAACAAACTCGTACGCCTGGTTTGCTACGCTATCCTTTAGCACATGTTTGTCATTGCTCGTCCAGAGCGTATCAATCGATTCGAACATATCCAGAGGAAAAAACTCTTTCTTCACGTTCTTCCGGTACAGATAGTCCTCGTTGTGTGGACCGGGGTAAAGCTCGTAATCTTTAAAGAACGGTTGTCCACAAATGTAGCCCGGATGCCGTGGTCGTGCAGGGCGCGTTTTGGGCGTTAAATTTAACCGTATATCATCTAGATTTTTTTCGACCTCAAGCATACGATTTTGGCATTGCGAAAGCATCCCTTCCAGTTTGTGCCGTAGAACCAGTAGCTTCGCTTTGTAATGGTGGTTAAGACCGACCGCATTTTTTGTCGTAACGTCTACATGTCCGCGGATAATATCTTCCACCTCCAGGGTATGATTGAACTGTGCTGAAGGTTCCCCTTCCTATGGAATAACGGAAGGCAAAAGGCAAAAGTTCTGAGATATTGATTATGCTTCACCTGATAATGATGCTTTCTTACCTCATGCGTAATGTAATCACTTTCTGCTTCCGATTCCGTATAGTACGAAGATTCACAGTCAGAGCTCACGCTAGACATAGCTTTAGAGGATAGTTCACAGTCTCCAGGTTTATGTTTGACGGCACTGGAATGAGATTAAAAACTTTTCTGTTGAAGCGAATCGTGGTCATCAGCTTGTCGCTGGTAGTAGATCTCAATCGACGACTGCAGGCTGTTTGGATTTTTGCTCTTTGTTGTTATTCAGCGGCAACTGTCAATTTCTCATTGCCCAATAGAATAAACCAACATGCTCTCTCTCTCCGACAAGAGTGAATGTTAGTTTGCCGGAGCGAGAATGCACGAGTTTGGCTAATTGGATGTAAACAAATCATCCAAAGTCAACATGGAAGTTTGACAATTCCCAGGAAAACGTACCGCACGCGAACTGTACGTTTCGGCTGTTTGATCGAGCCGAAAACCCTGTCCAAACAATCTCGTCGTTCTGAAAAGTGTCTTCGCCTTTCTTTTTCGCAATGTCGCAAGTTGATAATCCAATACAGATTACGCACTATATTAATCCTCATCGATTCTATTACAAACCGGAAACGGCGTACATGCAAGAACATGAACAAGTAAAGTTTGCGACAGCATTCAACGAGTACTGTGAAAACGAATATGGAATAATTTTCGAAACTGTTCGTAACACTCCATCGTGGAAACATCCAAAGCCGGGCGACTTGGTAGCACTGCGCAGTAATCAGCTCCAGCGATGGATACGCTGCGAGATGGAAGATGTTATGGTGGATGTGAATGAAACCACATGGTACTATTTGTGGGCCATCGATGAGGGCTTACCGATTAAAACACTTACCACATACGTACGGCCTCTACCGCAAGCTTTCGGGCAGGAACCGGCGCACGCGAAAAGAGGTGCCATGATAAACATTCTGCCAGGGGAGACGGTAAGTATCGATGAAGTATTGTTATACAAGGAAATTTGTTTATCCTGTTTTTCCTGGCACGCAGCAATACGATTATATGGAAGACAAACCAAGACTGGTACCCAGCATCAAGTGGAGTTGCGGCATAGTGAGCACATTAGAATTGATGTTGGAAAGTGCAGAAAGTATTTCGTTTTTCCCAACCACTCAGTACGTACTGCAAAATGAAACGATTCATGTTGGTGAATTGTTTATTACAACGCAATCAAACATAACACACAACGTGGGGAAAAAGCTTCGTGAAGCGTGCCCCAATCAGTTGATGTTTACGACAAAAGATGCAACATATTTTAAAGGTAACGATCGTTTGGTCACTTCTATTCGATGGTTTGATCAGAAATCGTATTCATTTGATCTTGCCCGTTGAATGTTTTGCAGGAATCGTATATCTAGGCGCGTTATACAAGCAACGATACGTTAATAATGAAGGATTTGATAATCATGTCGTGAATAATTTTGTAACCAAAATAAGCCGTTACGATCCAACTAGCCCTCAATACATGGACACTCAAACGGATACTAAGGTGTACGAATGGTTGAAACAAAATCAGGAAGCACGCATTGCTATACTGGCACAGCAAAAGGCTGCTAAAGACGAAAACAACGAAGCATCACCAATCCAGCAAACTACCATACCAGCAAAGAACAATCTTGCTACAGCATCTGCATTGAAAAAATGTTTAGAACGTGCCAAATACGAAATAGATAAAAAAGATGCGACGACAAATATGACCGATCTTTCTATCCAAAAACGTGACGATAGTGAACATGCCGCTGTCTCGAATAGCAAGCGATCGAATTTAATGCAGAAAATAAAACGACAGCAGGTTGTACGGCAGATGAGTAATACCGGCTGTGCAAGTTCATCCAATACTTCGGAATAATGAAGCGAGTGGAAAGGAACGTGTCCGGATATGGTAAATCAGGAATAGAACCCAATAGGATTAGTTTACATGCACTAATGTAATAACATAAGCGAAAGTTCGCTTTATTAACACTATTGCAGTGAGGCTTCTGTACGTATTGATACAATAAAAAAAAAATCTTGTTAAACTTGCTATTACCTAGAACATGCCTATTGTCGTATGTTGTCGAATTAACGTAGGGAAAGGATTACGTTGAAGATCGGACTATTTTCAACCTCTTCTTCTTGGTCCGCCAACAAGTTACGATCGTAGAAAGGATATTCTGCTCCCCAGGTGGGTCTTTTCAGCCCCAAAACGTCCGCCGAGCAGATTGTATTGATTTTTTAAGAGAACTTAATAGTAGGTAGATACATTATAATACCGTAGAAATTCGTTCAACGATGTCGATGTCATTCGCGAAACCAAGCAAAATGGAGAACCGGAAGAAAATTGTTCCCCGAAAATTGAAGCCCCTACTTTGCATGACACCTTCCAGGGTTATGGTGAAGAGGAAACAGGTGAGCGATTCTCTTTGCCGCATTCGCCAATCAGATTTGAATGGTTCCTACAACATGTTCGAAACTTTCACTCTATCCATTGTGACTCCTAAGAACCGCACTTGCTACTCAGGGAAGTCGCTCTGATGAACGATGTTCCATAGCTCGGTCTGAATTATTTCATCGTAGGTTGTATTGTAACCGACGAGGATATGATGCGCGCCATAGTGGAGATTTGGTCGATGATGATGTTCCTTCCAACAAATTCGGCTTGATAAACAATTACTTTATCGTGTTGCAAATAAATAAAACGTTCCCCTAGTCTATCACGCAACTAAGGGAGATCAACAGTTTAGTTCTCCACACTAATACTTGTAATTATATATTGTTTAGTTTATTTCAAGTAACACCATTTCATGACTGAATAATACATAGATTCAATAAGCATTAGCATTATTTTAAATTTTTATATATGTATGTATTCACCTCTTTTTTCGACTATTAAAAGGTGGTTACATTGCAGCATGTGTTGCAGAGCTTACATGAAGCATCACATACTCGAATAAAGTAAGAAAGTTGTTGAATTTCGCTAAGCAAGATTTATAATTTGTTTACCGCGCTGCGCCGTATCCTAATCCGTATTACTGGATCCTGCAGTCGCTCCGGAACCCGTTCCGCCACTTGGGCCTGCAGCACTCGAGCCGGCAGCTGCAGATGATCCGCCCGGTGAAGGTAACGCTTGCAGTAGCTCTTCCATCCAAGCATCAGGATTCTCGATGTCTCCAAGCAGTCCTATTTGAGAGGTGCGAAGGTCACATTAGAGTATTTCCAGTGTGTGCTAAAAATACTGAGTTCTTACCTGCCACATCGCAAAATTCACCAAACGAAGCACACGGTAGATATTCTTCGGTGAATGTTTGCAACGTAGTGTCAGCCGTCTTAAGCAACGACTCATCGTTTCGGCGAATGTAGTTAAATAGTGAGATCGGCCAGTCTTCATCCTTCGGCGTCCCAACGGTGCGGAAAAAGTTGCGATAGATCAAATCGATCAGTCCCCAGAACATCAGATACGGCTTATAGATGGTGTAATCCTTTGGGCGCTTGTCGGCTGGTGCCAAAAATTTGCAAACCGTGTTTGGGCTAACGTGACGAGCCTGAGCGATCGCAATCAGTCGCTGCAGATGCACCTGTTTATGGCGTGACCACAAGTCGGGCGTATGCAAAGCCAATGACATGGTTAGCAGATACAGTGGACCTTCCGCTTCATACGCACACTCCAACCAACGTTCCGAGGGTTTGTGGCCAATGAAACCACTGAGTATCATCTCTTCTCGCGAGTAAGAACGAGACGAGAGCAACGTGTACAGTCCATAGAAGAGCAGATATGCTACCAGGTGCATGTTCGACTGTGGTCCACCACCACCCGCATCCTCGTGGAAGCTTTTTTCCTGTGCAAAACGCCACACTAGCAGCTTCAGGTCGTGCATCGAGCTAGCAAAGGTGATTTCACATCGTTGCGTGCATTCCTGCATGTAGTTGTTGTGGCGTGCCATCGACGACGAGAATGAAGATTCGCTCACATCTGGCCCCCACAAAGGAAGCAATCCATTGCAGCGTGTGTTTGCATTCTGTAGCGATGCACTTTCCCACTCGTCACGCGATCGGGCCAATCTGATCGCGTTCATGTGACAGTCCACATGCACGACGTTGAAATGTGTTACCGTAGTGTAACCGATCGTCTTCTTTTGCTTCATCTCAAACTCCTCCACGTTGGCACGCTTGGTAAAGGTATAGATGCCGAGCACCTTGTTCGGTTGGCAGGCGTATCCTTCGCGGCATATGAAACACGCCAGGCCCGTTTCTTCGCGCAGTTTCTCAATCTGCGAGAGGATTGATCCCTTCGCTGTAACCTGTCCCTTTTCGTTCGTACGCATTCCGAGTGCGTCCAGCTGTTTCTCCCGGGTCGCCATTGCAAGCCGCTTTTTCTCAGCACGCGTAAAATCACGCACCTCTTGGACTCGCTTCGCCGTCGCCGGTTCAGTGCACAGTGCCTCCAGCAGATTCTCAGCAAGCGATCCGACGTGTTCGTCGCTTGACACTTGTTCCAGACGATGGATGATCGGAATTATATCCTGCGCAACTGCTAGCTGCGTCGCTTCGTGCTTTGTCGCTAGACCGGTAAGGAAACGGAGGATGTACTTGAGTGAGGCTCGCGATATGAATTCCTTCAACTCGTCCGAGTCGGTGCGGAGCAGCGTCGGTTTCACACACGGTGCATGTGACTTGATGTAGTTGAGTGCTTTCTCCACAATTTCCAAGCTCATGATGTAGTCCTTCAGCGTCCCGCCGATGGAATTATGCTCGATACCGGTGGTCAGTACGCAGAACAGCTCCATCTTGAACTCTTCCTCGGCACTACGTTCCGCATCGAATCGATCGAAATCGAGCACGGAACGGAAATGTTCACACAGGAGCGCCATCTTGATGTCATTTCCGTACACTAGAGCCGCAAGCACACGGATCAGGTGTCGCAGTACTGAGGGATTGCACCGAACGTTTGAGCAATTGGTGCACGATAGTAGTGCTTGCACGTACTCCGGGCCTCCGAACGTAAGTGAAAATTGCAAAAACGTGTCCAAGGTGTCGGAAGCAGCCTTGGACAAAATCGTTTCCATGATCTCCAACAATTGCTCCGTTACGGCAGACTGTTGCGTATCGCTCTCACTGCTTTGCAGACACAATTGCAACACCTTCAAGAGCGTGTTTATGGCCCCCAGTTCCGGTTGGCAGAGTACCTCCTGGCAACGAGACACCTTTACGCTTAGCAGGAACAATTTCAACAGAACCTGCAGCAAGGTGCGTGATTTCGACACGTTCTGTAAGCTTCCGATGCGTTCTAACATCACCTTCAGCCCTCCACAGTCCGCCAACACGTTCGCCATCCGGTACAATTGTTCGTTGTCAACCTCCTCTTGGCTCTTGGCATTTAGCGTCTCTATAAACTCTTCGGTCGCATCACCAAGCAAACCTCGCATTCGATAGACGATTCGCATACTGTCTCGTTCTCCTCCTTCTTGAAGCCATATTTTTTTGTACACTTCCTTTACCGGCAGATCTAGGCTTATGATTTTGTTGTGAACCAACAACTCCATACCATTGTCGTCGTCCAGCAAAGCCACCAGCTCGCAGTCGATACAGATTTTGTTTTTAACATCACGCATCAGCGGCCCCAGACCTGCCTCATGGGAAGGATATGGATTTCCCAGCATACGGCCCTGCAGGTAATCCTCTTGCTGGGGATCTTTCTCTAGTGTGAGGAAAAACTCACCCACATCGTTTTCTTCTGGATGGATTATGGAGCACAAACGTTCGAACATGAAGACCGGTGTTTTTACGTCCGTGGTTGGTGTACGCCGCACCGTGTCAATGCAAACCGCCATAAATGCGGCCGTTTCTTCTTCCGTCCCCGTAGTCATTTCCTCCAGCATTTCTAGCAGCTTCTCTTGCGCATCATCGATTAAACGAGTGCGTTGTACAATCAGCTTGCGAAGGTCGAGATAGCCCTGAAGCACCGGCCCCAACAGTTTGCCCTTATACGCTTTCCGAATTTGCGGATTTTCTAAGAAAAGCGCCATAAGCTCCACCAACTGCCGTAATGCATATCCTTGAGCTAGATCGGTTGAAAGCGTCGTTTCTTCGAGGCAATGGATCTTCTCAATTTCCACAGTCACCAGTTGAACGAGCAGTGTTAGGACACCCTTCAGCGCAAGATATTGTCGCCAGGGCGTTTCATCCGCTAGCATACGGTAAAGAGCCAAAAATTCAGCACTCGCTTCTCCACTATCACCGACGTAGCGTAGAAAACTAGTAAGCAGATCAAGGAGTTCTCGCTTGCGTTCGTTTGTGCGACTAAGCGATGTAATGAGAGCACAGGCTAACTGCCGTCCGAGACGCGAATTGGTATTAAAGAGGATAGGTTGCAGCCAAGCCGCTTGTAGCTCCACGGGAATCGATGAAACTCCTTTAACCAAAACCTTTTGCCGCCATCGTTTTGCGTACTTTTCCACCAGATACGCATTTCGTATAGTAGCTCGCCGATGTTCCAGCGCTGATCGGAATCCAGTTCCGATTGGAGGTGGAGTTACTGCCGCAGTGTTCATAGAAACCGATGAACTTTCGCCCATTATACGACGATTGGAGCCCACTGCAGCGCTCGCATTAGCTGCTGGAGGCATTCGAGCTTTCCAGGCAGCAAACGAATGATTTGCGTCTCCTGCTATCCACTTTTCGTAACTGACAGTAATCCCTTCGACTGGCTGTACTGTGCACAAATCTTGCAACGTGGTTGCAATTGGTTCTTTACCGTGCTGCTTGCTTCCAGTGGAAATCGTTGTTGCAAGTATCGGCGGCGGACAGATGAGTGATTGCACAATTCGCAAACACGGATGAATGACAGCAGTCGCTGGACCTCGTGCATCACGTGAGGCCTGTAGGAACAGTTCGATAACAGTGCGCAACTTCGTTTCCCAGCAGCTATCGTCCTGGCTTGTCATCGCCTCCAGTAGTGCCATTTCGTGCCGAACAGCCGAATCTAACGTTGACAGCGGAACAGTACCGGAAAGTGCCATCTTAACTCGATCTTGCAACAATTGACACAGCGCTCCTGTTGCATCGGGAAGGTCACGTGTTAATAAACACAGCAAATGACGCACCTCGTCCTGCAGCTGATGTGTTCCACGGCGTAAATTATTCACTGCCAGCTCTTGCACCAAACCTTGACTGCACAAACCAACTCTGCAAGCCATATTAGACGCCATAGCCCGTAACAACGTGAGACATTGTTCGGTGGATGCTAGGGCACAACCGTAGCACTTATTCAACGCAACCGTCCCTGTCCTGGACGATATTCCAGTGCTGGAGGCAAAGCTCGTTGACATAGAACCAGCCCCAGGTGGAGGTGCATCCATTTGGCTTCGATCGTATGCTACCAACTCCTTCCTACATGCCTGCACTTTTTGGATGATCTTGCTCAGGTCTTCAAAGGTGGTTTTGGATTCCACACAGTACTTTTGGGCCAGCAGCTGTATTACTTTGTTAACCTGTGAAGTTCCTCCTGCTCCACCGATAACCGAAGCTCCCACGATAGTTTCATCGAGTGTACGATCGAGCTTATGTTCGGACACTTTCTGAACAAGCAGCTCCAAAATTTGCTTATTGTTTTGCAGCGATTTGTAGGAACGGTCCGCTTTTTCCAGCGATGTGTGGATTGTTTGCACCGTTTTTGTCCGATCCTCGGCCGATTCGATCGGATCCACCGCGCAACACGCTCGACCATAGATACTGTAATCAAATTTCGCATATTTGCAGAAGCCGCACGAATGACACAGGAACGGATCTTTCTCATCGTAGTTGATGGCGCGACATTTGTGACACTGGAACACATTTTCGCCGCAGTTACCACACACGCCTGGATTCGCCGGTACCACCGCACTGCAACGGGGACACTGCAGACTTTCGCTGGATCCACTTACTGTTTCATAAAAATCAGCGTACTCGATCATCAAATTGCACGCTGTTATTGGGAGCGAGAAGTCGATTTTCACGTCCGTTTGTCCAGACTGTAGCGTCACCTTGCGAGCTTTGTGCCACATCAGTGGGCGATTCTTCAGCTCCACCACTGCCTGCACAGTACGATTGTTGTAGTAGATATTGATTGTACGCACCATTTTGGCCCGCTTTAGATCAGCGATGCGTAGCACTATCTTCGAGATCGTATGACTTTGCACGAGCTTCACGATCGTTGTAGTGGTGGTAAACTTGGAGTCCACCTTTATGGTTGACAGTTTGATATTAGAAAATGGAACCTCCGGATTATTGCAAACAAGACATGGTTCCGATTCGAGATAGAAACCTTCGAGTTCCAACACTTGCCCCAAAGCGGTGTAGATAGGGGCATTCGGGTGTTTGGAGAGCAGCTCGTTCTGCTGCCTCAGCACTGATACCGCCTGTGCAGTGTAGTCCGGTAGCTTGTCTATCAGCGAACGTGTGTTGAGCGTGAGGAAACCAAGTAAATCGACAAACTGCGCAGTGCGCTTTCCGTAAGCCGGTAGCAATGGCCACAAACTCCAGAGACACTGGAGCAGCGTTTCCTTATTGATGTCGCTGCAGTTGTCGTAGAATGCATACACGAGGCTGTGAGCTTGCCAGCGAATCGACGTTGAGTTCGTTTCGAGCAGGAAGCTACGGATGAATTTGCTCATACTAGCTGGACTGATCTGATTGAAAATTTGAGCCACTAGCGCTACACATTGTCCCGCATCGAATTTAGATTCTGACTGCGCTGAAATCGTGTCCGATTCTTCCGATTTGTCGCGATCTTTCCGATCCTTTACAATGACCGACACTTTCAATTGTGGATCCACCGTCACGCCAGACGATGATGATGCTTTTGATGGTTGCATCTGTGATGAAGTGTTGCAGCATATAGCCGATTGCAGAAGTTGTAAAATAATCGTCGAAACACCTTCTTCAAGCTGGTAGGTACTGATATTCAACAGTGAAGATAGTATGTCAGCATTACGGACGCAGAACTTTTGCCAGTTTCCGGTGCGAATAGATGCAATCTCCTGACACGCGCGGAAATGCTCCGTCAGTTCGACTAACGAGTCGTAACCGAGAATGCTCGAATGGCCACCATTCGTTAGTGATGAAGATGATGCGGCTTGAGCACAATTAAGCTCACAGCATTTCTTTACTGCCTTCATATGCGTATCAAGCGAGTGGAGATCGCGCAACTGCCGATACTTTTCCTTGCTGCCGCAGATGTACAACAACAGTTTGCGAACTTGTCGACGTAAAACTGGTGACTGCATGTACATCATATACTCACAGAGAATAGCGGTCATGTACTCGCACAACGAATGGTTCCACTCTTGAGATGACGGATGGCCCGAGGAAAGTTTCAGTATTTGATACGGCAATCGAACCGCCATCTCGGTAAGCACCTGTGAGTACAACTCAAACACATCACCTGACCCTTTCGGGATGGGTCTCGCAAAAAACGGTTGCGTATCGGGTATTATTCCATATTGTGTCGGTTTCAGTAGAACGTTCGATGGAGTGCCTCCCGGTGCTGTTATTACCGGACCGTTATTATTTGACGTCGCATTAGACACTCCGCCACCACTGGAGGAAGCTGCATTCGCTGAAGCATTAGCGGTGGTTGCACTTGTTGCCGGTGAAGCCAACTCGTCGACTGATGATGCACCGGAGGTTTTCCAATGGGGCAAAAAGGATTCCATTATCAGGAGACAATACGGGATAGCATTGTTTTTCATCAGCGCGTTAGCAGTGCTTTGAGCCAAAAATGATGCGTTATCCCCCCCTAAGGGTTGGTTCACACCCGACCTATCCGCGCTCGAGCTAGTGGCCGCCGTAGTGTTGGCAGAGGAGGATGACGATGATGATTTTGACTTCACTTTTCCCATTAACACACCAATCAGGCGTAGAATGAGAAGCTGTACTTCTGTTCTTGCCGTTCTTTCAGCCATCTGGTAAATTTTCGTAGTTGGAATTTCTAGTCGGTCGATTAATGCTTGCAGTAAACGGTTCAAAGCTTGCTGATCCGGTTCCTGGGTGCCATCCAGATCAGAGGTAAGCATTAGGATAACCTGCATAAACGGTATGCACTGTGCGCCATTTACTGTGTCTAGGGCGGAAAAGTTGTCCACCAGTTGATTCAAGATGGAGTATCGCAGCACGTGCAATTTGTTTGCAGTTTCTCCGTTAGAGTCGGACGCTTCGGCTTCTGCAGCAGATGGGTGTGCTGCTGTTGCTGTAGTACCGACCGATTGCGAGCTCATTTGGTCGACTACAGAAGTGCGCGGTGGCGAAGGATTCGGTTGCTCTTCGTACGTTGAACTGCGTCCTGAAGTACCACCGATACTTTCGACACCACTACAACCACTCTCGGATCCACCACTACCACTACCAGCATGTTCACCTGCAGGAGATGTTCGGAGAGTCGATCCTTCGGTGGCAACGTTGGAAATTTCATCATCATCCGAGCCACCTCCCGACGCGTTGGATTCGACGTTAAATGATGAACCGCCGGCAATGGCTGCAGCCAGGCTTTGTGCAGCTGGGTTCCTATTTCTTCCTTGATAATTAGCGATGCTCTGTTGCAAAAGTTGCAGATCAGCTTCATTATCTTGCAGGCTAAGTGCAATCGCTATCTCCATTATAGTATCATCGTCCGCATCATGTGTCTCGAGCAAATGGGGAAAACCAACACCCAATAGAGCCTCAAGCGAAGCAAGGGCCTGGTTTCCAGCACTCGGTTCTAATCCCAGCGATTCTATTGCGTCAACCTCCTGCATTCCACCGACGGCGGCCGCAGCAGCTGCTGTTACAAATTCATCGTTAGCCGTAGCAATGCTTCCCGATGAAGTAGAAGGTCCAGCAGGTCCGGATGAGGCCGATCCGATTGATATGGTCGATGTTGACGGTCCCGCAGTGGATGTTGCAACCCCTGATGTGGAGGGTGTAGGCGTGGAACAGACCGGAGGACTTTCGATTAGCACCACCTTTCGGCGCTTGACTTTTGGCCGCAATAAACGAATCATCGCTAGTTTCGCACTATGGCTTATGATTGGAGCCGAATCAAGCAATAGCCGAACGAAAAGTTTCGCCATTTTCTCCACCTGTTCGCTGTCGGCCAAAGCGAATGCGTAAATGATTTCCACCAGCGAGTAAATGACTGCTTCCACATGGCACAGTCCGCGTTTAACGATCGCGATCGGTTCTTCGTAGGCTGGTGTTATACGGTACAGTTCTTTCATGAGGATCATCATGAGTGAAAGAATGTCCATCTGTTGTTCGGCGCATATCTTTGCCATAGCTTGCGGTCTTTGAATTGCGATACTGCGCATCATCAACACTACTCGATAAAAGGCTTCAGGATCAATATCTCCACTCTCGGTTGATTCGTACATTTTTTTCAACTGCCGATGTATATCGTTCAATATTTCCTTATCTTTGTACGTGTGGTAAGCCGCCTTGTTGGCGTGGCATGTCATGAGTACGTTGCGTGCGTCCTGCTGTACGACATTTACGGTCGGGAAGAGGATTAGATTTGTGGCTACATCGATAGCTGTTTGGCGGTAGTTGTCATCACAATTTGGTCCACCTAGCAAGGATATACCACTGTCTAGCACGTGCAGCATACTGGAAAGCATACGATCCAACGAAGTCATATACATCGCTCCTACATCATTTTCATCGTTAGAAGTGCCCTCATTGCCACCATTTCCATTTGCTACCGCCGTCTGCCCATTGTTTCCGGAACTACCATTTGTTAATTGTCCTCCAGCCGCATCTTCCGTTTCCTCCGGCCAACCGAATACATCTTTAGTTTTTCCGTAAATCTTGATACTGTCAAGTATCGTGATTTGTTCGGCATCCACCGAAGGTCCAAAGTGAATGGTAAGCTTCTTGTCACTTTGCAGGCTTTCCTCTCTTGTTAATGGTATATCAAACCACCGGGCTCTTGTAGCTACGGTGGTTACTGATCGACCCAATATGGTTACACGCTGCGGTGCTTTAGTAACGTCCTGTGATCCAATTTGTATGCGAACACCTGTAGGAAACAGAAACAGAAATGCCCCAATTAAAGATTCTTTGCTGCGTACACTATTGAGAGTATTACATAATGTTTTCGTTTTCTTTGTTTCTCTTACCTGTTATGACCATATTCGGATCATTATTTGAGACTTCCAGCATGAATCCGTTGGCTTTAGTTGATGTCACGTACAGTCCGGTAGAGTTTAAACGATGTTTCAGGTGCTGTGTATTGTAGATTTGCAGCAAATCGTTTCCACCATATTCTACTTCATTCATCAGCGTGCAATGTTCGAAGAAATCAATCGGGAAATTAGGAGCGGACCCCGCAACCCCCTTCCCGGTGGTTGACGCAGTAGCGTTCACCCCGTGGCCAGATTGTTTTCCCATCTTTTTCGATTTTCGTGCAGATTTGCCATACATACTTCCGCCTGATCCAAACCAGCCGAACGATTGCTGATGTCCGATTGGTTGCACTTCTGGAGACAACCAGTAGCCGGTATTCTCTGGATGAGCAGCATAAATCCTCAAACTGCCATCTTCGCAAAGCAAAATCAGTGTTGTTTTTTCTACACCAGACACGCTGTGTCGGATGGCGACCATATCCATTATTTTTGCCTTTGCATTCTGTGCCTTGATTTCCTGGGCCATATATCCGTCTGGTTTGATCATGAAGATGACAGGATTGTTAAGGCTCTGCATCATTGCGCATACCAAACCCGGATGACCGGGAATTTCGGTCCACTGACAGAGTGGTTGTGTTGTTGATTTCGATAACAATTTGGAGCTGGGATTGCATACTAGGTTGATGACACACTTGACACCATCATTAACGTTCGTGAGCGGAGCCATAAAGTTGCGACCCGCGGCATAACTGAAGAACAACAGCTGCAGGACGTGAGAATAGTATATCGATACACCTCCTGCCAGAATCTGTCCGTTGTCGTCTGTGATCAGTGGATGGTCAAGTTCTAGCGTACTTGTTACGTAGAAAGGACCATGCTTTGCCAGGCTTTCATCGCTAAGCGGTTGGGTATAGATGTAGCCCAATGAAGACATTATCAGCATGTAGTACGTACCCTCTTGATCGTAAACAAATGTGCAATCGCGAATCTTGCCGCTAGGCACCAGGAAGTAGTACTGCGGGCTATAGCTGTCATCAGCCAAATCGTAGATTTTTACAAAATCAGCCGTGACAAGGGCTAATTTGGTCTGCGAAGATGGTAGCCAGATGGCTCGCTTAATGAAATTTCCTGTGTCAAGCTGAGGAGTTAATACGATGTGATCGTTTGCAGTACCCGTGCTGGTGAATGTAAGTATGTGACACTCCTTCAGACCACACACAGCTAGAAAATCTTCGTTAGCCGGGTTTGATGCGAGCGAAAGTACGGTACACGGCACTGGAGCCGATGCGAGTCTGGTAAGCGTAAGCTTGCGTTTTGCCGCATCTGCTTGCTTCAATAGGGCCGATAATTGTAGAATCGTAACTTTTCCTTTCTCGTGTGAGATGGCTAATTGCTGGCGCTTACCATGAGGAGAAGCCAGGCAACACAATGCCACCCGACGCACGAGATACGTTGAGAGCAGCTGTTTAATTGTTTGACCTTGTTCACCAGAATAGTTCATGCGTACATTTTCGAACGCACCTTCCTGAGAACCAAGCGTAGCAATCATGATGTCGTCGCTCAATACATACGATTTCTCCGGACGATGCAGACGCTCCAGTGCATTCTTAGCCCGCCAGTAACAGCCCACGGGAGAATATCTTGCACAATGCTCTTTGACTGTAGGCATTAGTGAATTGAAGAACACAAGAATGCAACGAATCACGGATTTCCATTGACTGGGATTGTTCAATGCTTCACGCGAAGTTTCAATGATTTTTGCCAATTGTTGCTCTTTCTCCGAAGTTTGTCCTTGTGCTGCACGGCTTGAACTGGGGCCTTCATGCGAAGGACTGGTAGGATGTCGTCGTCTCATTAAGCTGCTTGCTAGCAAAACGCTTTCAGCATCATTGGAACGTGGCAAGATGGAAGCAGCCGATGATGGACCCAATATTGAATCCTCTGTATGCCCAGAATTACTGCGTCGGCTTAGCGCTTGGCACGAACCATCTTCTTTAGCGCCACAATCGCAAAAGAAATTACCGTACTTTGCATAACTGATGTCATGATTTTTGTGACAAACTCTTGCACACACCGAACATACGCCCACACCGTCCACCATTTTGCACGTGTGACAATAGTACCAATGCTGGTTCATAAAATCCTTTTGTGTAATAGAGAAGGTACAGAGCTTATTGCCGAGACTGTCCTCATCGGAGTCGTCGACTGTGCTATCTTCCTCTTCCCCTCCAAGCTCTTCCAAAATGTCATCCGCATCCAGCAGCGACTCTTCGTCCCAAGGTGGATTCAGTACACGGCTGCCCTTAGCGCCCAGTCCCATCAGAAGATCGCTCATGTACTTCAGAATAGCGGTCACATTATCGAGCTGAATTGCTGCCCTCCATCCACTTGATCCGGCTTTTCCTGCATCCAAAACTTGCGCCCGGCATACATCCAACCAATCGATGGCAGCGGAAAACAGTATACCATGACCACGGCCTTTACCAGCATCCGCAAGGGTGATCATCACCTGCAAGAGGTCAGAAAACTCTATTGCTTCCTGCGTCGGCGAAAGAAGGTTGTGACCGATTTGAATTAGGGCTTGAAATAGGGCTTCCGATACTGACGAGGAAATACGATTCTCCGCAACTATGTATTTAACAAGTGACTGGAGCAGCTTGCCGTTGCGTTCCAATGTTTCGCCTGATGCATCTTCAATAGCGACCTTTCCACAGCTCGTTGCTGCTGCCTGCCATCCACTGCCCTTAGTCATGCATTCATAATCGATATCCATGGCGTCCTGCTGCTCACCCTCGGTAGTGGTGGGTGCATTTGCAGCTGTAGTGTTGCTTTCAGATAAACCGGGTTCTACGCCACCTGCTGCTGTTGCTGACCCCACCAGTTGGTCAGTAATGCTCGGAATTGCCGATACTGTTGCCATATTTGTCGGAGTTGGTACATTGCTCGAATTATTGGATGCGTTTGGCGTTACACTGATTCCTCCAGGACCAAGTAGAATATGACTTAACCAACTCTTCAAACGTGTACTATCGGTAACTGCCAGCTCTGCGATACATGAACATAGCTCCTCCTCATCGAAAGGCGCATCAAGTTTTTCCGCGGCTTGAAACAGCTTCTCAAAGAACTGAAGTACGCGTGTGGAGTAAGCCTGCGAAATATTGGTGCCAGTGAAGGATAGCAATATTTGCACCAGATTACCGGACTTTGACTCGTAGAAAAAGTTGCGCATTGCCCGCAATCCGTTCGATTTTTCTAACATCAATTCCCAATACTTGAGAATGTTGCAGAGTACCGATTCATCGATATTCGTGGCACAGCCTGTAGCACACAGGTCGGTATATTCGATAAGAAATTGGTAGCTGTGCTTGATGATGTTTGAGAACGCGGCCAGCTGATATGCTTCGCAATTGCTATCTCCACCCAGTAACGACTCCAAGCATTTGTTGATCGGCCCGTGCAAGTATTCTGCACGCAAATCGAACACCATTGGGATCAGGATTTCCTTCAAACGTTCGTCCAACTTGATATCGTCATAGTTCGGAAGCATGTAGTATATGAGATTGACCGCCGATTTGAGAGCGTTCTTCAGAGACAACAGTATGGAGTACGACAGATGTTTGGAGACCTCCGTCAGGTGTGCTTCGATCACCGTCAGGGTGTGCAATTCCACCGGAAATGATCCACTGATGAAATTTTCTTCGGTCAACGTACTCAAACTCTTGCGCCATTCAACAGCTATTACATCTTTATCGTGACCAGTGATACAACTAACCAGCTGTTGAGCAAGTTCCGAACAAAACGAATTCTTTGTGCCCGCAATGGCAATCAGTGGTTCAATCAAACAGGACGGTATTTGGCCACTCAAATTCTGGAACATAGTTTTGCTGAAACGACGGAAAGAGAATTATGTCACTTTTTGTGTAAGGCAATTGTAATGGCATGGATTCTTACTAGGTTGATTCGCGAACTATTTCCAATACGTCCAGTAAAGCGTGCATTATGTTCTTTGTCAAATCGGCCCGAGAGACTTCTGCCGAGATAACACACGGCGACCCATCGGATGAAGATGTACTAGCTGATGGGCCAGACGCAACAATGTTTGCAGCTCCCGATACTGTCGTAGAACTTGCTCCGCTAGCATTACTTTCGTTGGTGACCACCGGCGATGAGCCAGCGTTTGCCGTTGAGGTATTACTAGCTGTGGCAGATGATGTTGCAGATGATGCGACCGTATTACTATTGGTTTTGGCAGCTTTCACATTAACACCCTCTTTTTCTGCCCAACAAACAGCAAACAGATGCGACATAAGACTGTCTAGCAGTATAATCTTTGACAATCTTGGTTGATCTGGCGTAAAGCTCTTCGCAAAGGATTCCAGTCCGAGCAAGGTCATTTTCAAACTGTACTTCACATCGGAAACATATTCCGTTAGCCGGATCCACATTGCCTCCGCTGACTGAGTATACATACCCTAGATGGAAAAACAAAGCACGAAAATATAACAGTTGGTACGATTTTGGTATGAACATAGTGTCGATCGTCTAACTTACCTGTTTAACGAGACTGTTCACAATTAGATAATGCGAATGGGTTATTGGATGCAGGCAACGAATAGACCACAACAAAGAATGTAGATTTGGACTCTTTTCCTGCATCAGTGCTTCCACGTGCTGCGTAGACGGTGGCAAACCAAGCAATAACTTCCAGCTAAGACTGAAACAATAATGCACAGCGCACAAAGTTTGAAAAGGGATACGTGCAAGGCACATGTCCGTTATGCCCAGGATATCAATTAAAGCATCAATAAGCCACGGGTACTTTAGCTTGTCGGGGGTGCAAAGAATAAAATTCCAGGCCAAACCGTCGAGCTTAAACTCTTGCTGCACCTTCGATTCGACTGTAGTCAGCGAGTAGAACTTGGGTTTCACGCCACCAACACTAAACTCGTTTGCCAGCTTACGGTGCTTGTCTTCTATGTCCTTTCGACAGAATGACATCATTTTCGTTTTGTAGTTTACCAAATCAGCCAATTTTTGTTCACTATCCAGCGTAAACACACTGAACAAGTTCCAGCGCACTTGCTCCAGTAAAACGTTTGGTGGATTGTACAGGTGTTTCATCAGATACTCCAGGAATAGCAGCAACCGGGACAGCAGCATGATCTGGTGATCTCTCAACGGTTTATCGGGTGTGACACTGCGACATACCTCCGAGCAGCGTATGACTCCCCCTGCCGTAAGCAGAAGTATAGATTTCTTTTGCATCAGGTTGAGTGAATGGAACAGAAACAGCAGCAGCTGAGCATGCTCCACGTTGAGATCTTCTATCTCTGATTCATTAGGGATGGTTTGGGTGGAACAAATGCCTTCCACGATCGTGTTCACAAGACGATGCCACACAGACAGACACGCTGCTTCTTTTTCCTGTGACGGTTTCAGCAAAAGAATTTGAACCAGCACAGCAAGTGTTCGTGAATATACCTGGAGTGGCCAAATGTTTGCATCCTGTGTCCATGGTGATACTCCCAAATGCAGCAGCAGGGCAGACTGCAGCGATTCATTCAGCAGCGAGTTTGATATTAGATTGTGCAAATAACGTCCAACGGCCCCAGAAAACTTCACCATGGCGTTTTGCCACTGCATGCAACCGGGTATATCAGTTTCGCCGCGAGCCGAATCCCGATCAAGATCGCGCAAGATGTTGGCTAACAGTACCATCTGTTGTTCGCTGAGACCTGTCTTCACGTAACGACTCAGGTAGATGTGGCTTCCACCGAGCGAAACATCGAAGAAGTTGAAAATTAAGGAGGCCAGATTAAGATATTCGTGAGGTTCATCCTTAGCCGGCACAAGATTGCTACCGTGACGACCTTTATCATCCTTATTTTCCTGTTCTTGCGATTCGGTCATCTCCTCATTCATATCCGGAGAAAGCGTTTCCTTGAACCAAAGTCCAAGGTAGCTATCGCTGTCCTCTTCTTCCGGTTCGCTCTCCTCCGAACAGGAGAACGTATCATTAAAGTATGTCGTCGAATCACTGTAGCTCATCGGTTCTCCATCGTTTGTGTTTTTGGTGTTAATTCTGCGAAGGGTACATGCTTTGCGATAGGATACTGTAGCAAGGAATGTGAGCAGCTGTTGCAGCGTGGCACTGTTAAGCACACGTACCACACGCTGAATCGACGTGTACTGTCCCAGAATATCAAATCCGGCCGATTCGATGCTACTGTATTCATCATCATCAGTACGGGAGTCTATCTTCAGATCATCGATCAGCTCCGTCATCAAGGTGATACTGTGACGAGCAATAGCCGCATTCAACACGCCAAATCCTTGCTGAACTTTGAACAGATTCACGCGCAATGCTGGTGACGGTTGCGCTGATGCCATTTGCGGTACATCAAGCGTTTTTAGAGGACTGCGTCCCTTCAAACTTTCTTCCGATGTTTTCGCTGAAATGGGCACCATCTGTTGCAGTCCGCTGGTATTTCCGGAGGCACCCATCGTACCTTGGATGCCAGATATCAATAACCATGCACCCATACACATGTGGTTCTGGTAAATGTGGGTACGTGTGGACGTTTTGAGCATGTTGCCAATTTTCGTAAAAATTTCCAATCCTTTGTCCACAATCGTTCGGGCGAAGTCTTCTTCCTCTTCGCTTTCCTTTTGTGTTTGCGTTCCTCCTGTTTGTCCTTGCGCTTGCTGTAATTGACCAGAGGAAGCGGTTTTCTGCGATCCAGCAGATGCCATAGTAATAACACTCACAGCGGTGGATGTAAGTACGCAACAGTAAAGTGCAGACATGGCACACTGCGACAGGAGCGAGATTTTCTTGGGGGTTAGCGGCTCCAGAAGAGGTAGAGAGATCGCTAATTGCAAATTTGTTATGTCGGACTCCATCAAATTGAAAATGTTTTTGATAGCATTCGCCTCAGTATTTGTAACCGGTAGGTAAAGCGGACGGCCCAGCATGGTGTACTCTTCGTACTTGAAGCGATACTTGGCCAACGTACCTAACGCCGTCGAACACCATTTGAGTAACGATTCTCCAGCATTGATTGCATTCATGCATTGTAGATTTTGCTTCACGAACAAATCCTAAAAAAAGGAACAATATAAAAAAGTCAATTGTGAGGTCAAGTTTGAAATTGAAATACACTCGATACCATTACTCCATTGGAATTTTCGTTCAATAATCATTTCATTAGACACTATTTTATTACTTTTCTTAATTTAAGGTACCATAGTTTGATACATCTAGAGAATTATGAATATGCAAAACTATTGTAAATCAAGCACTAGTTTGTAACTAGCAGAAGTCTAAAAGAATGTTTCAAATTACGCAAACTGTCTTAACATCTATCCGTCAAACAAACATGTTCTGATAATACAGCGTCGTTGTAAACAACTCACCACCTTTTAAAAAATCAAAAAAAAACTGAAACATCCGCACAGGATGTGTATCCTTCTTTTACTCACCGTGCAGTCAATTTGTTCTTCACTGAGTGCAGCAAAAGTTACAGCCCAGCTGCACAATGGAGTCGTTAGCTGTTGTAAGATCACCGTCGACAAATCCGATCGCGAACGTTTCATTTCCGTTTTGGGACTTTCCTTATCGCTTGTGCCAGCGGCCGAGCCACCACTGCCGCTGCTACTTGGGGCTCCGACCGAAGCCGGTTTATTTCCCGGAATCTCAGGATACTTTAAGTACTTCATCCCAGACACTGAAATGATTGACGAAGCCGAGCTGGTAGCATTCGGCTGATTTTCGTTCGCCCTTTTCCCTTCGCAAAGAATCTTTAGGGCCATCAACAGAATGCTGGGTTTGCATGGTGCAGTCGTATCCAAATGTAGAATTATGTAACGAATTAATATTGAAGCAGCTTCCGTAAACTGTTGAAGTTGTGTTTGCGACACTGGTGAGTATAGAAGAATAAAGAAACAAATATCAATCCGTGACGGAGCTGTGAAATGCTTGCATCACTGAGTAACGGTGTCAATGATGCTGCGAATTGTAAGCACTCAAGAGCAACAACAAAGTAATGCAAAGAAAACAACAATCCAGTCAAGTTGGAAGAAAAATCGATACAGTATGGCCGTCAAGGGGTGCACTGCAAAGGGGGATTAAGGTTGCCGTACTTACATGAGGTGACCTGGCTAGTGATGTTCTCTGCAGCCAGCACAACGAAATTGTCGAAAAACTGCTTGTATGCGGCATCGTGCTCGAGGATTTCATTTTCACTAGAATGAAAAATTGCAATCAAAGCAACCACAAAATAATGGCGTAGTACGTGACACTGTCGTGGGGTGAAAATTTGATGACCAATTTTCGATCAAAATTTACACCGATTCCCGTACAACGCGAAAGACGAAAATGTTCTCTTACTTTTGTATTATGGTTTTGATCAAGTTTAACACATCGGTTTTGCTGATATTTTCACTTGATGACGAAAGAAAAGGCTTTAAAATTGCAGCCCACTCAACACCTCCGGAATGGGCAGCAGCCATTTTGCAACTTTTTCTTGTGATGTGAAAATTTCGACCGAATAAGCTATTGACAGCAAACTGCACCGCTCAGCTCGTAGTTAAACGTACACTTCAGAATCACACAGTGACCTGCGATTGTGACTATTTTCAGCATTCGATATCATGGAATGAAAAAAAATGTCTTCCTAGGCGCATGGTGAAAATTATTTAAAAATACTCACGATTAGCTATGGTTTTAAAATGAAACAAAACTGCTCTACGTTTAACCACTGTGGAACACGGCACAAAGTCAGCTGTCATCGTTGGATGGCCGTGTTGCCATGCAGTTGATAGTTTATGTTGATTTGTTTATTTAAAACATGTTGGTTAAAAAAAATTATATCGCAAAGGAACGATTTAAATGTATTTACGAAAAGCTAAATCAACAAAATGCTGGGAATTTTAAACACTGATTACAGTTTTCCAATCGCTTGCCGAGTTTATCTGTATTTTTATCCTGGGCGCTAGATGTATTTCAATTCATCCAAAGCGTTTTCGTTTGGCCTGTTGATAGTTTAAAAATTTTGATGATGAAGGTGCAGATGATTCTGAGAATGAACGTGGCTTTGGTACTGCACTGGAATATGCTAACCCAGGAGATGATTTAAGCTCCTGCAATCCATTCTGCACGATAGTACCGTTTACTGATTTTTTCCATTGCACCACACGAACAAAGCCTTTGCAGCCATCAATATGGTTGCTGAACAGTTTACGTTTGATGCGATCCTGACAGACTGGACATAGCATATCACAGTCATCACGAGTGAAAGCAATCGACCGTTCAAAATGCTTAATGAATGCATCCGCAGTTGCTGTGGTCGCTGGAGCTTCGGCGCAATTTTCCGCATCGACATTGATTGTGTCGCGAACGATGGTAGAGCGAACTTTTGGTACATCGGAGGTCAGATCTATTGATTCCTCTGCGAGCAGCGTGGATTTGAATCGGCAACGAATATTTTCGCGCTTCGGTAACATATACCTGACGTTAACAGCGTATCGTGTCGTTACTTCGCCGCAAACAAACTTACTCATTTCGTATAGTTTATAAAAAGTACCTCCACAATTGTCAGCGTGCGTCTTCCACCATTCGTTTTGCAACCCGGGGGGACCGTCAATCGATCGTACAATCCCGTAAAAGGGTTCATAGTTGTGGCAAATACCCGTACAGCGATACCACTGATTCCTGCAGGCGAGACTCGTGTTGAATGGTTTGTGATTGAATGAGATGTTTGTCTGCAGCATGCCGTTTAGAAAGGTCATAAGTTTACGGAAATTTGCTCCATGCCCACTGTTGGGTTCTTTTACGCCATCCATTTTGAGTAGTGCATGTATCATCTCATGCTGAAAGATAAAAACTACTAGTCAAACGTTTGCCAGTCACGAGAGTCATCGCAAACTTACCAGAATAATACTGATGATTTCGATGCGAGGACGTAAAGTAAGCAGTGGCCCATTAAGTGCAATGGTATATCTGCCTTCATCATCGTTAAAATTTCGATTAGTGCAGGAATTGCCCATGCTGTCCGACCAGATAATAGTCATTTTTTTGTTCTTGAAACGGGACTGGAAGTACAATGCATCGAATTTTGAGAATAAAGCAGCTATGTCCGGAAGCACGTCGATAAATTTCCATTCGAAGTTGTACTCTGGATTCACATAAACTTGCAGTTCTTCTATGAAATATTCGTCGCTGTTAAGATCTTTGGCCTGGAAACCACGAACGTATATGTTTAATGCGAAGTATGGGAAACTGAACGATTCGCTACCTACCTCCGCTTTGAACAGTTTGGATTCTGCAAAGGAGCCATTGTCTCTACAGTTTTCCGCCATTGGGGAGACTTTTCGCTTTGCTATCTTTGGGTTTACGGTTCTTTTTGTTTCCGTTTCCGTTGCCTGTAATATTACTTCATCGTCACTATCGGAGAACAGTTCCACTGCCTCGGTTTGATACTGTAATTGAAGACGCATCGCCATTTGGTGATCCCGCTCTACAGAATCGACAAATAGCACATCTTCCTCACTGGAACTTATCTCGAGAGATTCTTGATCCAACTGTTTCTGCAACTGTTTGGCAAACAGAAAGTCTTTCGCTACGTTGTCCATTCTTTCAGTCATCGAGTTTTTGGAACACTATGATACGGAACTTTACCATGCCGGCGCGAAAACAAAACAAAAATGTAGGTGCGCGCGTACGTGTGTCCAAGACAGATCGAATGGTGCGTTTAGCTGTCAGCTGTCAAAAGGACGTTCGTGAACGAAAATAAATAATAACAAATCCCATTTCTAGGGGAAAACAATTTCTCTAGGCCTTATCATTGGGCAAAATTTGATAATTTGGGTTTGTCGTTTTGGTGCAATCGAATAAATATGGGGGATGTAAAAACATGCTCCATTCGCATTTGCCAAGACGGGCATGCAAATGCGCTTGCATTAAATCGCGAATGCACCCAGATTGCGGTAGCCGGCCGAAGCTGTGAGTATAAAACATTTCAATGCTAAGAAGATCCCAGCCTTATGGTTCCATTCTACTCGTAGTGCTGAAGGTGTTCTCCATTGAAAACGATGGCTTCACAGAGGTATGTAATATGCGTGGTGGAAAAAACCAAAACTTAAGCTACTCCTCGAATGATGTGGCCTGGAGCTCCCTTGATTCAAACATCCTAGCTACGGCTGCAACCAATGGCGTCGTGTCGGTGTGGGACTTGTCGAAGTTTGGTCGTCAGAAGCAACTGCTGGTGTACAACGAGCACGAACGAACCGCCCATTCGGTTGCGTTTCACGGAACGGAAGCAAATCTGTTGATTTCAGGTTCGCAGGATGGTACAATCAAATGTTTCGATCTCCGTACAGACAAATCTGCCATAAATACGTACTTTAGCAACTCGGAGAGTGTGCGAGATGTAAAGTTTAGTCCACACGCTCCGAATACATTTGCGGCGGTGTCCGAGAATGGAACTGTGCAGCTGTGGGATATACGGAGAAATGATCGATGCACGGCCCAGTTCACCGCACACAGTGGGCCAATTTACACGTGCGATTGGCATCCAAACCAGCCATGGTTAGCTACGGGTAGTCGGGATAAGCAGATCAAGGTGTGGAACACTAACCCAAAGAACTCGTCGCTTGAAACGGCGAAGAACGTATCACTTGAATACACGATACACACGATCGCAGTTGTCGGTAGGATTCGATGGCGACCGGATAAGATGTTCCACATTGCAAGCTGTGCGCTAGTGGTCGATAATAGTATCTACATATGGGATCTTCGCCGACCGTACATTCCCTACGCGTCGTTCAACGAGCATTCAAACGTTACGACGGGAATTGCATTCAAGGGCAACGATCGGCACGTGCTGCTTTCCACCAGTAAGGACTCAACGATATTTAAGCACGTGTTCAAAGATGCCGCACGACCTGCCATGAGAGCGAATCCGCAGGGAGCCAACTTTAACTACAAGGGAGATTTGTTGTACGCTTATGAAATGAAGCTGATCCCTCCGCCAGCGCCATCGAGCTTGCTCAGTCAGGGCACCGCTCTGTTGGGTTCGCGCCAAAAATCGTCTTCCTCGGCCGACCAGTTTCATCTGGCAAAGTCGAACCTTTCCAACTTTTCCACTAAAACAATCAACGTAAACGCTAAGGACGTTACTAAAACGTCGCTTCTGAAAGATTATTTAGCGCTGAAAGGATGTGCCAAGGAGTATATGCTTTCGGGAGCTTCTCTTGCAGAGATTTGCAGCCATAATGCAGCTGTGGCGAAAAAATATGGCAAAACAAACGTTAGCTTTTTGTGGAACTTTATCTCCCAACTGTACGCATATAGTTCCACCACTAACATGAAGCTCGAGCAACGCAACTCCGGTACAATTCAACATGTTGGTGGACGTTTGATGGCTCAAAACTCCAACCAATCTAGCTCGGGCAGAAGCGCCGAAGACCGAGTGATGGGTACCGGCATTCATCCTAACGTTGGCACAACGAATATCGTCAGTAATAGCAGTACCGACGATTATCTGGAGTATGCGAACAGTAAAACTGTCATCGAAGCGCATGGTATGGGACAGCTGCTTTCAGTAGATATAGAACCGGATAAGTGTGATTTCGTTTTCGGCGAGACAGAGCTTACGTTCGATTCGGTCGACTGTATAAAAGGTTTCCGGGATGGATTTCTTTACACGGGCCCGCATGACTTGGTGAAGGACTACACATTTCCCTCATCAAATCTAATGAATGCCCACGAACTGCACCAAGCGCAGCCCCGAAAGCATCTAATGGCAGAAAAATCGCAGGAAACATCACCGCCGCCCAATCCGGTGCCGTCTTTTCTAAAAATTTCCGATCACAATCCGACCCCAGCCATCTGGGAACCTCATCAGGTACTGGCAGACTGTTTAACGCTGCAAACAGAGATTGGCGATGTACAGACATCGTCCTGCATTCTAGTGGCCCTCGGGGAGAGAAGGCACAGTTTGCAGATAGATGAAAGTTTTCAAGAGAACTGGCTGCTGTCGTACATCGAGCTACTGCACCGACATCAACTTTGGAACGAAGCGACCCAGATGATCAACATTAGCTGGATTCGGTCGGTGTTGGAGATGAATCAGCAATCGACGACAATGTATACGAGCTGTGGCCAATGTTCCAAACAGCTGGTAAGCTCGGTGGGTTGGTACTGTTCACGCTGCAAGTCGGCTCAAACCTCAAAGTGTAGCGTTTGTAATGGAGTTGTTCGTGGTCTGTACGCATGGTGTCAGGGATGTTCGCACGGAGGCCATCTGGAGCATATGAAGCAATGGTTTGCCAACAACTCCAAGTGTCCCAGGTGTGGTCATTTGTGTGAATACGAATGAGCGAATAAACGGCGTGAAAAGGGATTAGTTCCACAGCTGAATCATGTCTGATCGCATTCGCTGTTTAGTTCGAAACGAATGAAAGAACCCAGAATTGGTATTATCCATTCATAAATACAGCTAACCAACAATGTGTTGATGAGTATACAGCAGTGTCCAAACTAGAGTTGGTTGTTAGTCGTAAAAGAGTTGGTTTGAAACGTGAAAGTGTAGTCCATACATACATTCATAGATTCACTTGCAGGCTTTAACTCGCCAATTCATTGCAATTGCTCAAATCTCGCATCTCAAAATCAAACTGAAAATGTTCAAAGGAACTCTGTACGACTAAGCAAATAATACACAGCGATTCTAGTTTATTGCCGCTTACATGTCCGTAGATTCGTCACTTGAACTTAAATGAAACTCAGCATTGTCAATGCCACATTCCCGTGCGATATGATTTTCCGTGCTGGCGTATGTGGCGGTCAGTTTGGTAGCACTGTTGAAGATCTTCCGATCCGTTAAAATTCCACCATTGGGAGGAACGGCCACTGCACCATGATGATGCTCTTTCTCAAACTCCTTAAGATCGTGTGCGCTGGTTACGTGACGGATTGTACGCTTTACCGGTACCTGGACGCCTTCGCTTTTATCCTGATAGCGATGCAGAAATTCTTCAAATTTTTTGTTGCTCTCACAGGTCTGGAAATCGAACTGATGTGACGGTGGTGGCCGTTTTGCACGTGCGCGAACTGGGCGATTCATCGGTTGGGTTTTGTGTGTGGGGATTTTAATATCGTTAGTTACGAGCTTGGTTTGTTTCCCGTCTTTATGATTTAGCAAAGCAGTAAAATCGTTAGTTGGTAGAACGTGGGATGGATGTTTCCCGGACCGCGGCGGTTTGGGTTCCTCAGCCAGTTGCGTCGAGTTGCGTGCAGGTTCGCAAATTGCATCTGGAAATGTTTCGGATAGTTTTCGAAACACCTGCGGATGGGGCGCAGCTTGGCTGTCTTCCAACGTGTAAGAGGTCCACGAAGAATTGCGGCTCATTCCGGAGTGATTGTGCGAGTGTTGGGAATTAAACGATGCTCTGGAAAAGTCCGATACGGTCGTATTGCGGGAAGACTGGGACATTTGTCGAGGTACCAGAGATATTCGTCGAGCACGATCGATATCATCCTTCAATGGATAGGGTTTCGGTGGGATCGGTGGCGGTGCAGGCTGCATACTGGAGGTGGAGTGTTTTGGTCCTGGTTGTGGAGGAGCTGGTGCCTCTTGGTCGACTCGCGCGGATAGTTTACTCCGTGGTAGAAAATACGTCTCGATCTCCTGCAGCGATTTACCTTCCGTTTCGGGAAGCACTTTGTAAAGGATGATGGCTCCGAGGATCGTTACAAGCGAGTAGATCCAAAACGTTCCCGGTAGGGTAAATACCGCTAACATTTTGAGGAATGTTTTGTTGGCGATGAAACCAAAGATGTATGCGATTCCTCCTGCTAAACCTGAGCCACCGCTGCGCACATTTGGCGCAAACAGTTCCCCTATCAGTATCCACGGTATCAATCGAATGCCGATATGCGTTAGAAAGGCGCTGCCAAGTAGCAGAGTCAGCGGTATCCAGACGAATTTGTTCTTGTTAACGTGCGGTAGTGGAACAAACACTTCTCTCGGGATTGCTGATTTGACGTACTCTCCGTAAGCGATCGTGATGTTGATCGGATCGTTTAAACTATCGTTGAGATAGTAGTTGGTGAAGCTCTGTGCCGCATACACTATGCCCTCCAACGAACTGTTGCGAGTGTCCAACCTGTCCAGTGCGCTACTATTAACGAATTGCATGTCTTCTATGTGCGTAAGATTCAGTGACTGCAGTTCGGAACTGTTGCGATGCCATTCAGCAATCACTTCCTTCGTTTTTAAAGGAATTACCGTAATATCCGCCTTAATAGAGGACACATTTGCTACCACGTTTTGCACGGAGGCGCCGGGAATATCGCTCAGGAAGTACGCATAACTGGCAGCTCCAAAAAAGCAGACCGCACATCCAATAGTGGAGATAAACACCAGCGGCCGCTTGCCCGTGCGGTGCACTAGAAACACACAAAACAGTGTCCCGATCAGCTCGGTCAGCCCAAGCAGACATGTCGCATAGTATTTGTTGATAGGGGCTTTCAACGTGTGAAAGATCTAATTGAATAGGCCAACACGATAGAAACGTTAGTGGAAGGTTATTGATGGAATATGCTAAAAAAACGAAGGCGTTTAAGGCCACCTACCTGTACGGCGTACGTTTGAAGTGTCGTCATGCCGGAAAAGTGACCGATAAAGAAACACAGCAGGATGATACCGAACGGTTGCAGGAACGCACGCTGTGTGTAGAGCCGTGCTTTGTCGACGATGGTAAAGTCCTTCTGCAGTTCCGCATCTTTTGTCATTTGGTGTTCGATTTCGTTGAATTCCGCTTCAACCTATACAATTCACAGTATGGACTAATTAGCGCATTAGCCCGATAAACATCGATCGCAAGCCTACTGCTTCACTCACCTGTTCTTTGGACGTCCAGCCACGTAACCAAGCGAGAGCGGCCTTGGATGCCTCGAGACGTCCCTTGCTCGCCAGCCAAACGGGACTTTCCGGTATGAAGAAGAGTAAAACTGCGGCCAGGATGGGCACGGCGGAACTAATCAGCGCAACTGTGCGCCATTTCATGAAGCTCCCCATGAGAAATTCTATCAAAACGCCCAAGATGACGCAAGTGGAACCCGTGGCGGCTAGCATGCCCCGATAGCGAGGTTGAGTGATTTCGGCGACATAGGTTAGCACTGGGGCTTCGCCAAGTCCACCGCTGATACCGGCCAGCGCGAGTCCCATGTAAAGGAAAGTTACATCACTGGCAAAATGGAACAACATCCAGGCCATGAAGATGGGAATGTTGATGAGCTGCGTGAGAAAAGGTAGGTCAGAATCGGGCACCAGAATGGCAGTAACGTATGACGCGACATGCTACATACCTGCATTGCCCGTCGTCTACCAATCGGTTGGGCAAGCATGCCGGAGAAGATACTACCCAACGGAACGCAGATCAAGTTGATCGAGCTTAGCCAAGAAATTTGCTCTCGGCTAAGTGTCACGTCTCGTTCAAGGGCAGGCTCACGGCCATCGCCACCTTGTATGGCGGGAATTACAATTGTCGGAAATCCCAGTGTCATTCCGTACCCTAGCAGTAACACATTTTTCACACCAACAGCACAGGCCTGCGCTAGAAGCGATTTGCGACTTCCCTCCAGCGGCGGTTCCGATTGCTTCATCACGTCCATCCTAAACCTGTCAGGCTTAGCTTCCTCTTCGGGCATTTCGGCAATACACTGTTCACGGTTTATGTAATCGAATGGCGCGAATACGGTTGCCGGATGGGTTTCGGCAAGCTGGTTGCGATATTGGTATGAAACCCCACGATCACTAGTGCAGCTACTCGTGCTGCTCGTTTTGCGGATGGCCAAACCGTACGGATCCGGATCTTGAAACTGTTCGCCGACAAACTTTAGCTTCTCTTTCCGTTTGCCATAGTTGGTTTTGCGCACCGCCAGTTGGTATGGATCTGGATCTTCAAACTTTTCACCGGTGAATACCACCTTCGCACGGTTCCGGTGCTTTTTGCTGCGTTCCTTACGATGATGAGCACAGCATCCGGTTGCTTTGCGGTTACGCTGTGTGTGCAGCAGGTCGGTACGTAGTGCTTTAACGGTTTGCGACAATTTGGAGAACTTGTGCCGGTTGTAGTCGTCGACGATGTGAGGCTGCTTTCGGCAACCGTCGTCGCTGCGGAAGTTTTGCGAATCGGTTAGCGTCAGTTTGCTATTGCCCAAACACGGTGGCCCAACACCGTTGGTGGGTTCCTCCGCAATAGCGGGGAAGGAGGTCGAAGGTAAATTTGTGTGTCCGATCGATTAGCGATGCGTTCCGTGCGAAGGTGTAAATAGGGAAACCGTGGTAACTCGTGCAAAGAGTGAGGTAAGCAAGGCAAAAGTCGATCTTCATTCATATTTGCTTTAATCTCGCATGATATCAAAACAATCGCGGTTGATATGTATGCATCGAATGATCATTTCAAGAAAACATTAAACAACTTCCTCGCCCCAAACAAGCCCTTTTCGAAGGTAACTTTCAATATGACATTCTTGGTACAACTCGTCATACCTTAATTCTAGATGAGTAAAACACTAGTAAACAAATTTAATTACAAAGTAAAGCTTCAATAACCTTTCATAGAAACCTCCAATTGAATGGCACTCACTCGGGCTACTTGCGCTAGATGGATGGATAATTGTTTGTTATCCATTCTTTTATCCACCTTTAAAGTAGCAATATGTAGGTGTATTCAAAATACCGTCTAAGGTAGTTATTGCTTTCGCATTAATCCATCATGCAATTTATGAATAGCGGCGGAATCGCTTTTTTCCAACGCTCCGGCTATTCATCCGTTCGAGTTTCACACTTACCTTGCCGCGACCATGGCGCGGGGAGAGCAGCACGTTTGTGCACGGTCCGAACTGGATTGGCTCCCCGTTTACCCCCGATTCTATGACGCACAACCGCTGCTGCCGAAACTAATAAATCGCGTTATTTTTAGATGTGTGGTTATTCATCGAAAGCCAGTGAACAAACGAACCTAAATAACGCTAACCACTTTGTTTGATAACAGTGCCAAAATAGTTGCGCTTTGTGTGTAACACAGTTTTGCTGGAACGAACTTCATGCATCGATAAGTTATTCGCGACTGTCCCACGCGAAAGCACCATCCAGCATTGGCCGAGCGATCGCGATCGCCAGTTGATCTGTATTCTGGGATTTATACTACGAACGCGTGTGTGCACGAGTGCTGTTGGCCCGTCCGCAACCAGTCGTAAATGAGGCATTTTATTGACCAAACGGGGAAGCTTTCAGCGGGTGCGGCGAGTGCTGTATAAATAATTCCCCAATCCCGTAGCGGTGGGGGATTTTGCCGGGATTTCCTTCCATGCAAGCCTGTGCCTTTGCGCGCGCCGGATTGGTATCGTTGAGCAGAAAACATAACAACGCAAACGTGTCATGTTGAATTCTAGAGCTTTTATTTACTAAATAAAATTTGCATTCGAAAATAAAATACAAATTTTGCATTTGCAACCGTTCAACGTTAGCGTAAGATGAGGTCCGTGATTTCTGAAATCTCGCAAGCCAGCTTTAACCAGCCGCCATTGCACCAAAACCAACCTGTTTAGGCTGCTACTTTCTCCTCCGTAACACCGGTGGTAGCCGATGCGACAGACTGTCCATCATCGCTGTTATCCTGGCACGATAGCGACGGGAACTTCTGGTACAGGGCAGCACGGTACTTCGGATGGCTGATGCCGTACACGATCGGGTTGTAGACGGCGTTGGCCTTGGCGAACAGCGAGCCCCAGATGGTGGCCAGCGGGCTGATCGGAGCGGCCTTGAAGATTCCGGTGTAGTTGATGACCAGGTACGGCGTCCAGGCCATGAACCACAGCGAGATGGTGACCAGGGCGACCTTGGCCAGCTTCATCTCGGTGCTGGTGTTCTGGGCTTCCTGCGAACGCAGCGAGGCGACGTTCATCTTCTTGGCCTGCTCGCGCATGTTCTTCTCGTGAGCGGACACAGCCTGCCGGTAAATTAGATGCGAGGGTTAATCATCGCCTTGATTTGTATCATTGCGTGTTTGGTGGGAACATTCTTACCTGGATAATGAAGATGTACGAGTAGATGATGCTGAACAGAGGCAGGTAGTACACGAAGCCAGAGTAGATCAGAATGTATGATCGGCTGGTGAAATCCTGCGACAGATAGTCAGTTCCGCAAGCGGTCATGTTACCCTCCGGGACATATCGGTTCCATCCGAACAGAGGAGCCAAAGTCCAGAGCAGAGCAAACGCCCAGATGGCAAGAATGCGCAGCAGAGCACCGTTGTTGGTCATCGGTTTCGCCGACAGACCCTTCACGATGACGTTGTAACGGTCAAAGGCAATCATAGTCATGGTCCAGATCGAGGCACAGCCGAACAGCGATCCAAACATGGCGTAGAGTTCGCAAGCGAATGGGCCAAAGACCCAGGTCTCGTACCAGCAGTTGATCACCATCGGAGGAGCCATTGTAAACATCATCAGGAAATCGGAGAAGGCCAAGTTGACCACCAGCAAGTTGGAGGGGGTTCGGAGGCCCTTGGTATTGGTGAAGATGTAGATGACGCATCCGTTGCCGATGATGGAAATCACACCAAGGATAAAGATGGCAAAGCCCAGGATCGAGTGCCACAGCGGGTTCATCGGCGGGAACTGGTACCAGTGAGCATCCACCATGTGGAGCATCTCCGGTGGCACCTTATCGACGACGGTAACATTGCTGACCACCGACTGGGTCCAGGCACTGAAGTGCGGCTCTGCGAAGGCTGCCATCTCAATTCCTTTTGCGTTAGTAATCTCACAACACGAAGACGAATGTCACATCCACAAACTCTTAAAGAGTCGCTTGTTTGCTAGTGTGGCTTGGCCACGTACACTGCTCACTGTTTTGGATAAGCTGAAGAAAATCGCTTTTCAGGGCGAACTACTCCAGGCTTACGGTAGCTACTTGAGAACTCTACTCAACTGATCACCGGTGTTGTACCAAGGAACAACTCGTCCTTCTGCCAGGTGCGACAAGCTTTTATAGCACGAAAAATTGGGCCAACCACGTTGCACTAATTCGATTAGTTATTTCGTGCACGGTTTTTGGCCGGTACCGCGAACCGGTAGGGCGTACGTATTCATAATTTTGAATACGCTAATCCTTAACGTAATAATTTGTCCACATTTTGGTGCTTCTTTTCTGGCCAGCTTTAGGACACGCGTATCGTTCTGTTGCGGGCAGTAAATGTGGCCAACGGATTATGCGTCGCGGGAAATTTAATTCTGCCGCTGATGTTCAATGTAGCAAGTTGAATTTTATGCACGAGCTCCAAATTGTGAATGATGATAAGGGAGATCACATATTAAATAGTGTCCGATTACACTGTGACTAGAAACCTTCGACGAAACACTTCGAGCAAATAATTAATGTGCTCATTTCCATTAACTGTTATGCTTTGGAAAGATGATTGGTATTGTATTCATTTATGTTTGAACATTGTACTTTACGTACCTACGATAACTCAGCAAACTACTGTTTCATCTAATACATATTATGAAAGCGACCTTGAAGGTATTAGCCGGGCCTGAGTTCCACGAGGAAATTGACACATACCGTATAATGCATTTGATGTAAAGTATGACTGAAACAATTCTAACGGTATTTCGGATCATGAATGGCATCAATCAATGTAGTGGACCATCACAAGCATTATTGTTAATTGCATGTTACTACTAAGTAATGTTTAAGATATTTCCATTCTAGTATAGTAATACCTACATAGCAATGTTGATATTATTAATGTCCGTAATCAGTCTGAGTTACGCACATGTTAATCGCAATATTTACCATTGGTTTAAAGACGAAAGTGATTCTAGAATTGCAAAACCTTTTTAATAGAATAGTAATGTACTCCTAATTGATCGATACTAAACCATTATGTGGTTTATAATATGGTCTATTCGAACTGAAAACTGGCATAAGTTTTCTTATTATTTGGACATAGAAACGAACTTCTCTCTTCTTCTTCATCGATACAACAACTTCCAGGGGTCTTCGCCTACCATTTCTGCTGGAATGTCAGTCCTGCGTACGGAGGATTGTTCCGAATGGGATTTTGAAACGGTCCTGTCGTGTGAAGACCGGCGCCGCTACCTATACTGGGCCACTCCAGAAATAAATTTGTCATGCTAATTGGATTTATTTTTTTAGGTTTGATCCACACATCTTGTTTGGAGTACCGGATTGAAATCCTTATTTGAGGTCCAGGTCGAGGTCCTTATTTGAGGTTCAAGGTCCAGGTCGCCAGCCATAGTTTGGCCTGTCTTCACTTTTACTTTAATCGTAGCTCAGTGGAGGGGATGGAGACAGTTCTGCGACGTTCCCTGACGAGATTTGGTACCAGTCTTATCATGTGAGAAACCAATGCCTTTACCACTAGGCTACCGTTATCTTGCTTTGAATTAAACAGCAATTACATACTCATCGACTGGGAGGAACGAGAAAATTTCGTGTAGTTTATTTTTCACATTGACGAAAGCAAACTGACAAATTATCACAATGAATTACAATTGTTTCCGGACATTGAATTTAGTTTACATTATTTCCCACCTTGCAGAACACGCCTCGTGGTTTAGGTTTCACATTGATCGGCAGCAGTCGCACAAGAGGCCACGGAGGTTTCATCTGTTGCATTATCCTTCCGAAGGGCCAACGATGGAAAGCGTTTGTACAGAGCTGCTCTGTACTTCGGATGGCTGATGCCGTAAACTATCGGATTGTAGACGGCGTTAGCCTTGGCGAATACCGATCCCCAGATCGTTTGAAGTGGGCTAATCGGGCTGGTATCAAATATCCCGGCATAGTTTATAACCAGATACGGTGTCCAGGCCATAAACCAGAGCGTGATCGTAACGAGTGCCACTTTGGCTAGTTTAATTTCCGCATTTTGTTTCGACGCATCCGATGAACGTAGCGAAGCGACGTTCATTTTTTTAGCCTGTTCTCGCATGTTTCGTTCGTGTGCAGAAACAGCCTGAATGGAAGAAAGGACATGATCTTGAAGTGAGTTTAAAGTTCATGTTCAGCTAGTAATGTTGTAGTTACCTTGAGAATGTAGGAATAGGAGTAGATGATAAGTGCAAGTGGCAACCAATAAACGAACGCCGAATACGCATAGATATAGGATACGCTAAGCCAATCCTTCGAGAGGTAGTCCGTGCCGCATGCGCTCATGTTTCCTTCCGGTACGTAACGATTCCAACCAAACAGTGGCGCAAGCGTCCAGATAAGCGAATTGACCCATACGAAGAGAATTCTCATCACCGATCCAACATACGTGAGCGGTGTGGCGGACAAACCCTTCACGATCACATTGTATCGATCGAAAGCGATCATTGTCATGCTCCAGATGGAAACGCAACCCGACAGTGAACCGAACATACCATACAATTCGCACATGAACGGTCCAAAAACCCAGGTCTCGTGGTAGGAATTGATAATAACCGGTGGAGCCATCGTGAACATCATCATGAAATCGGCAAAGGCCAGATTAATCACCATCAGGTTCGATGGCGTTCGGAGCCCTTTGGTGGTGGAAAATATCAAGATTACGCATCCGTTTCCCACGATCGAGATCATGGCCAGCACTCCGATCGTTGTGGCCAATGCTGCATGCCACTTTGTCTCCAGCGGCGGAAACTGATACCAGTATGTGTCGACAAGATGTAGCATCTCAGGGGGCACTTTATCCACCACAGTTAAATTAGCTACTGAAATAGTCCACGTTAGTGCTTGCGGAATCTGCGGACCGGTGATGGGTACAGGTCCTTCCATGATCAGTTCTTTTTGGGGAACTTTTCTAACAGAACACACACAGACTGCAAAAAGGGTATTTACTATAAGCTCTTTGGCACTGGTCACTATCTGAGATGGCAGTTACTGCACGACTCAATCTCAAAAAAGTGCCGAAGTATCATATTTATAGCGAGCAATAGTACACTGAGTGAGGACAATAATTGAATTAGTGTCTAGCAATAAAAATTTTCCGATTGACAGGTATCAGAAGAGATTAACCCATGAGATTAGTATGCGACAATGTCAGAGGACGCCAGGAGGACTTTTCGCCAATTGCAACGAATCCCGAGCAAGGTATCGTTGCGTCAGTAGCCGTTCGTTATGATTGCTTTACAACTGTTTGCCGTCTTATCCGCTATGCACAGTGAGAATCAGCCAACCAGTTATGGTTCATCGAGAAGCAATGGTTCACTGGACAGGTAAGCCGAGTAAGCTGTGTTGTTCCCAATCGCACGTCTGCGCAAAAGCAAATCAGAAGGCGATATTTGGGAAGAATGTTCCTGTGTTCATACCATCCTAGCAACCCGTTGGTAACAGTTGTTTGGATAACAGCAGTGACTGAGTGATTGAGACATGGCGTTTGCTGGCAATATTCAAACATTTCGGAAAAATTGTGCCTCTCAATATTTTCCTTTCCAAATTAGTGGCAAACACAAGTCCGAAAGGTTTGGCGGGGATGGTAGTACAGAACAATTATGTACGGAGTATGATAACAGTTTTGTCCCGTTTAACAATTACTCCAAACCAGGTAACAAAAGCTGATTGCTTGTGCTGACTTGTGCTGATAATGCGCTTTTGCTTTGCTTTATATTCCTTTCAACACATTCGCCAGTACTGCGTCGTGATCAGCTGAGAGAAGTGTACAAGGAAAAGATAGAACAATCTTTAATGAAAAATGTAAACGAACAGCTGGAAACCATTCATCGGCAAGAGGTGGAACGAAAACAGCTTAGGAAACGGATGAATTATTACATGGCAAAGGAAAACCAGCAAGATCCTCAGTACAGCCTGCAACGGACAGATGATGTGGTAACGTTCTGGAGCTATCGCACACGACGAAACGCCAACCATCGACGAAATAACGATTTCACTAAGCCCCACGATGAGAAACTGGACGTTCAGTTTGAATAAATAGCCGCTTTGATGTTTTTTTTGAAATGCTCAACATTCTTTGCTTTATTGCACAAGCTTATTATAAAACTGTTCATTTTTAAGCTTTCTCATCAGAGGCCTGGGTAGCACCGGATGCTACCGACTGCCCATCATCGGTAGGTGCATCCTGGCACGATAACGACGGGAACTTCTGGTACAGGGCGGCACGGTACTTCGGATGGCTGATGCCGTACACGATCGGGTTGTAGACGGCGTTGGCCTTGGCGAACAGCGAGCCCCAGATGGTGGCCAGCGGGCTGATCGGAGCGGCCTTGAAGATTCCGGTGAAGTTGATGACCAGATACGGCGTCCAGGCCATGAACCACAGCGAGATGGTGACCAGGGCGACCTTGGCCAGCTTCATCTCGGTGCTGGTGTTCTGGGCTTCCTGCGAACGCAGCGAGGCGACGTTCATCTTCTTGGCCTGCTCGCGCATGTTCTTCTCGTGGGCGGACACAGCCTTCAGAATGAAGGTGTACGAGTAGATGATGGTCAGCAGAGGCAGCCAGTATACGAAGATGGCGTAGATGATGATGTACGAGCGGCTCAGCCACGTCTGGGTCAGGTAGTCGGTACCGCAAGCGGTCATGTTACCTTCCGGCACATATCGGTTCCATCCGAAGAGCGGAGCCAAAGTCCAGAAGAGCGCGAAAGCCCACACGCCCAGGATGCGCAGTAGGGCTCCATTGTTGGTCATCGGTTTCGCCGACAGACCCTTCACGATGACGTTGTAACGGTCAAAGGCAATCATAGTCATGGTCCAGATCGAGGCACAGCCGAACAGCGATCCAAGCATGGCGTAGAGTTCGCAGGCGAACGGACCGAACACCCAGGTTTCATGCCAGCAGTTTATCACCATCGGCGGTCCCATGGTGAACATCATGAAGAAATCGGAGAAGGCCAAATTGACCACCAACAAGTTGGAGGGCGTTCGGAGTGACTTGGTATTGGTGAAGATGTACATCACACAACCGTTACCGGTCATCGAGATCATTCCGAGCATGAAGATGGCAAAGCCCAGGATCGAGTGCCACAGCGGGTTCATTGGCGGGAACTGATTCCAGTGGGGATGCACCATGTGGAGCATCTCTGGCGGTACCTTGTCCACCACCGTCATGTTACCGCCGCCCTGCGTCCAGGCATCGAAATGTGGTTCCACAAATGCAGCCATCTCTACACAAGGTTTTAGATTAATTTCCAGCCTATAATGTTTCGGTGACGATCTTACCTTTTTTCGCAAATACTAAAAATGTAATCCTTCTATCTGCGGTTCACACCCCACTGAAGAAAATCGATCGAAATCGAACTACTTCAATATACCTTTTCTTACGCACGTAACTGCTCTGCGCCAAAACAATGACTACATCCGTTGGCCGGTTATCGTACGTTTTTATAGAATGGTGCTTTCACTATCCTGAAGAAATTTCTAATTGAATTACCCCTTTTATCGGTACAAATTGACTTAAGGCGCTAGCGTAAAGGAACGTAAACGCCACACTTGAAACAGCCTAAGATGCCGAAGCACTTTTACGTAGAGCCTCTGATCGATGGACGTTCTCACGTTTCTCATTCTTTGTAGTTGACCGTGACATTGAAATACTATTCTACTGCTATACTACTTCTCTGATACATAATTCCATCTATCGTTCCGTTTTTACCAATTGGGTGGATACTAATTGTCAATATTTGCTTTTGATTTGCATTTGCACTTGCCACGTTCAATAATAGTTTCTGAGATTTTTTTCAGAACCTTTTTCCTACTTTTGTGTTTATGTGGGGCTATATGGGACTTATGAGGTACTGACCATAACTAGCCCCGAATAATATGGAAAGGGGGCAATATGTTTTGCGATCATCCTGGTGTTTCTATTACTATTGCTGGATAGAGTTTTCGTTCTAGGATCGGTCTTTAATTTTGCTCTGGCTTTCTGTAGCTCACGACTAAATTGATTGGTAGATTGATGATTGATGGTAGATTGGCTTCAATTTTGGCTGCGAATATGAAACATCAATGCTTTTTACGTCAATATTCTTTTGCAATTATTTCATCAATTTCTTTCGAACATTGAAAATTCGTTTTTAGTCAATCAGCTAGTAGTAGCTTTATGAAGAATTGGACTATAGGTAAAATAATCGTTAAATTGAAGTGTAAAATATTCATCATTTTCTTTAAACAATTGTTTCAATTCAACACTGTCACGTTTTCAGCTTCGAAGAAGCGCTAATCGATACGAAATCAATTCTTGGTGGCCTTCTTGCTTCTTTCGGAATGCTTGCATATTTCTTCCGTTGATAAACCCTTTAACATAATTCAATTACTAGATGCATGGTCCACAATTCTTACCCGTATAAATAGCTTGCAGGTGCATCGAAATGATCGAGTCGGTGTAGGGAATCCCAGAGTGAAACATTCGTATCACTGTGTAGCTGAAGTAGTTCGTGTAGCAACGATTTTCTTCGGCTTAAATATTGTTGAACGGTGCCATTCTACCTATATCAATGTAAGATTTCGGAGCATTTGAACCGTGCAGATTCTTCTGAACTGAACTGAATTCTCGTTTACAGCGACGCAATGGCTGCATTTGTGGAACCACATTTCGATGCCTGGACGCAGGGCGGCGGTAACATGACGGTGGTGGACAAGGTACCGCCAGAGATGCTCCACATGGTGCATCCCCACTGGAATCAGTTCCCGCCAATGAACCCGCTGTGGCACTCGATCCTGGGCTTTGCCATCTTCATGCTCGGAATGATCTCGATGACCGGTAACGGTTGTGTGATGTACATCTTCACCAATACCAAGTCACTCCGAACGCCCTCCAACTTGTTGGTGGTCAATTTGGCCTTCTCCGATTTCTTCATGATGTTCACCATGGGACCGCCGATGGTGATAAACTGCTGGCATGAAACCTGGGTGTTCGGTCCGTTCGCCTGCGAACTCTACGCCATGCTTGGATCGCTGTTCGGCTGTGCCTCGATCTGGACCATGACTATGATTGCCTTTGACCGTTACAACGTCATCGTGAAGGGTCTGTCGGCGAAACCGATGACCAACAATGGAGCCCTACTGCGCATCCTGGGCGTGTGGGCTTTCGCGCTCTTCTGGACTTTGGCTCCGCTCTTCGGATGGAACCGATATGTGCCGGAAGGTAACATGACCGCTTGCGGTACCGACTACCTGACCCAGACGTGGCTGAGCCGCTCGTACATCATCATCTACGCCATCTTCGTATATTGGCTGCCTCTGCTGACCATCATCTACTCGTACACCTTCATTCTGAAGGCTGTGTCCGCCCACGAGAAGAACATGCGCGAGCAGGCCAAGAAGATGAACGTCGCCTCGCTGCGTTCGCAGGAAGCCCAGAACACCAGCACCGAGATGAAGCTGGCCAAGGTCGCCCTGGTCACCATCTCGCTGTGGTTCATGGCCTGGACGCCGTATCTGGTCATCAACTTCACCGGAATCTTCAAGGCCGCTCCGATCAGCCCGCTGGCCACCATCTGGGGCTCGCTGTTCGCCAAGGCCAACGCCGTCTACAACCCGATCGTGTACGGCATCAGCCATCCGAAGTACCGTGCTGCCCTGTACCAGAAGTTCCCGTCGCTATCGTGCCAGGATGCACCTGCCGATGATGGGCAGTCGGTAGCAACGCAAGCTTCCGATGAGAAAGCATAAGCGTGAGGAGGTTACAAAGCTTAGACAGAAAGGTGCAGGAATCAAGTCGAACGTGTTTCGGATGATAAATAATAATGTCATGTACAGCATTTAAGCAAGTCGTTTCATTCGCTAAAAGCTATAGTTGTGTGGCTATCATTTATCTTCATCAAAACTGCTAATATTCCAATCGGATTCATCATCTACTTTTACATTTTGGTGCTCAATTTTTTTCTGTATACGTAAATATTCTTCGGTTGTTTGCTGTTGACCGGCTGGCGCAGATGTTCCAGTAGATTGAATATAATCTGCTTTGTCCAAATTAAACAGCACACGCTTTTTTGGGACCGGTTTCGGTTGTATTGACATGCCGTCATGTGCACCGCTGGTGTCCGGTGGATTTTCTTGAGACAACAAACCGTGCGTATGGTTCTGTACCTTGCCTATTGCGATTGCCGGATGAATCGACTTAATGGGAGTGTGCAGCAACCGTTCCACATGCTGATCGTAACTGGAAAAAGAAGCGCGCTTGGACATGTTAGGCAATGTTGTGGTGGGTTCTTCTGCACCGGACAAGTGTGTCATGTCCGCGTGCACGGTGATGATATCGTCATCGGTCAGTTTTATGGTTGGCCTGTACGACGGTTTCTGGGTCCCAGGCGGTGGTAAGGTAGTTTTGCCTTTAAACACATTTAAATCGGTTGATTCTACTGTGCTTATCATTTCCGGGAGATGTAACTTTTGCTTTGAAGGAAGTAAATCAAGTGCTGAAGATGCTTTCAGCCGGGGTTGGGTTGTGGGAGCTTTAGCGGAAGTGGGATGCATTCCTTTCCTCGTGAGGATCGGCTGATCGACGGACATTTTTCGAACGACCCCCTTGGCTGGCGGCGTCTCGTCTACTTTGATTCGAGTCAGTTGATCAACTTTCGAGAGCAACTGATTACGAGTGATGAAGAAATGGTTGTGCTTTTGTTTCTGAACTTCCCGTCGATCTGCTAAAGCTTTGCAAGCTGCGTTCAAATGATCACCAAACAGTTGCTTTGATTTGGGATCGACTCCAATTGCTTTTAACCGTGCACGGAATTGTGCCAAGATTTGTTTCTTGGGCGAAATGAGCAAGGCACTTTGGGAAGATTGAACTGGAGGCTTGGTGTCTTTGAACGGTTCTTGTATTGCCGCAGCTATGGAATGATGAGGTGCCTTGAGAGTTGGTTGATGTTTTCCAACAACTTCAATGGCATGCCCTATATCCTCATCACTTTCCGCTTGTTCCGATTCGGAAGACATCACTACTTGGCTATGTGAAATGGTTTCATTCATAACCTTTGTGTGATCAGTTAACGATTCACTTTCTATGGCAATCGTTGGAAGTGTAATCACTTTTAAACCAGTCGAATTGTTGGATACTCTTTGACTAACGTGCGTCACAGCGGTATCAGGTGTATTAGTTGTGTTTTGTTCTAACGGGCGTGCTTGGAGAAGTAATTTCTCTATCTGTTCCATCTTTTGTGTGTATGCCTGTTCAAACGATCCAATAGCTTGTTGTGTCTGCTTCTGACTAACTTCATACATTTTTTCCAACTCTTTATATCTAACCTTCCAAATGGCATCTTCTACCTCCGGTACAGGGGTATTCCGTTCCGACCTTTCCATGTTGAGAATAACATCATCTAGGTTCTGTTTAACGGTTGCGATTTCCCGGTTGAGTGTTTGCCGTTCACTGGTTTTCCAGCTTTCGAAAAGCAGCTTTTGTTGTTCCAAAAAGGATTGCAAATCTGATTTCGAAATAAGGTCTGCGGAATGGACCGGTTCCTTAGGTTGGATTGTGGGAACAGCACCAGATTCTACTGCCAATTGCGTATCGGTTTGCGTTTGCGCTTCCTTATCGTTTAAATCCTTATCATCCGTGAGGTTGCTTTGAATGCCAACACTGTGGAGTATTTTGGCGGGTGGTTTCTCGGTCGCACTGCTACTATCTTCGGAACAAACACGACATCGATGGTGTTTCGTTCGCTGGTTGTGGAGATCTTTCTCAGCTGCATTGAGTCGTTCCTTTAGCTGCTTTACTTCCAACTCCAGTTTGATGGTATTTATCAGGTTGGTGTCTGTGGTGGACGCTTTACGATCGAATGCGGTAGTTTCGGATGGCCGGACAATAGTTGCATGTTTCCGTACCATATGCGCACTCAGCAATTCCGGGCTAATGAAGTTTTTCGTGCATTTCGAACACGGATAAATGACGCTTGTCACCTGCGAGTGTTGGTGTTCCATGGTTTCGACCCGTTGTAGCTTCCTGTGCAGTAGTGTTACCTCTTCGTTGCGTTTTTTGTTCATTTTCTCCAGGCGCGCATTTTCTTCCTGTAAGCTTTGTATGGTATTTCTTATCTCCAGCACCGTTTCATCCAGAAACTGCTTACAAAACAACAGATACTGAATACTGAATTGTGCTAGAATGAAGTATTTTCCAATCGCAGGATCGAGAATTCGATTATTTAACACGCTTCCGATGGGTACTTCCGATATGTGGGGAATGAATTCGTCCAGTTTTTCGTAATCTTGCTCGCTCACAATGCCATACGGATCGATGGAAGCTGTATATGTGGTAAATGAAAGCAGTTCTAGTGTTACAGTACGAGATGCAACGGATGCAAAGTAAAACTTCACTTTTACCAATGAAACGCCAATCGATGCAATGTCCTGCGGAAAGCTCACGTATCGTAAAACCAGCTTCTCTTGCGATTTTCGGAAAGTTGTGATGCCATTTGTATGACATACTTATCGTTCGAAAGCACTGCCCGGTATAGGTGGTTTGAGGTTTTACGACGTCAGTTATGTACTGTTACCACTTCACTTTATTCTTATCTTTCAGTTCGACAATTTATATCACCTGTAACAAAGTGCATTTTAGTTGCCTTTGATTCCTTTAATATGAAGGTTAGTTTTCTTTTGCTACGACGTAGCCATCCGAATGTTGCCATAGTTACGCTATTGTGCAATACAAACAAACCATGCGAAGAATGCTATTTGAATTTGAAAACAACATACTACGTTAGGTCGGCATAACGCTTGCATCATATCAATTCTAGTAGTCCTTCTATCACCAGTCTTTCGATATCCCGATATCGCAACAAATGCACCGCGCCAGCACGAATGTTGACCGAGTGTTCACCGTTTGCAAAGGAATATTCCCCCACGTCTCGTCTTGCTCTGACGAATACGTGTGAGTTCAGATTTGGCACGACTCGTCGTACTCGTTCATCGTCTTGATGGTTTTGTGGCATGTGCCGAGTGACCAGCTCGTGGAAATGGGTTTCAACGATGCCGTGGAAATCGTGCGTAAACTTTTGCTCCGCCTCCGACAGCCGTTTTAAATTAGGCGGTCTGTCAGATTCTACGTCAAGAATGTGGGACGCGTACGTTTCTAGCTTTTGTAACCTGCACCGCAGATAGCTTGCTACGATGAATCGGATCCTTTCTACTTCCATGCGATGTACGATATAGAGCAGATCGTTCTTGTTTGCTGTTGCAAGATTTTCTTCCATGTGCACCAGCTGTATCATGACCATTTCTACCAAAGCATCTTCGTAGGGTAGCACATCGGGCGCAAACTTTTCATTTATCCAAGCACGTTGAAGCGCTTCCAGTACCTAAAAGGTGGATAGAGCATGGGATAAGATTATTGGTTAAGTTGTTATTGCTGCTACATGCTTTACCTCTTGCGAGGACATTTGTATCTCCTCTTCATCGTCCTCAAGTTCTTCAGCACCCGCGTTTCTCGAACCATTGTAATGCAAATCAGTACGATAACTTCTTTCAGTTTGATTTTCGGAATCAAATTCACTACTATCCATAGTTTGAATTCCTCCAACACAATTTTTCTGCGAAAGCAAACAGATTTGCGCGCGAATTATATGACACGCTTGATGGACCATCGTAGAGAAGGTTGGGCAATAATGTACGATGTCAGTGTTTAGGTTTGATTTTTGATCGAAATATAAATACGCAGGGGGTTTGACACTGTAGAAATGTACTTAAATTTTATAATAGTTGCTGAGTGCTATGACATCCTTTTTTTATTATTTCATTGCAGGAACAGCACAAATCTCAACGGATTATATGACGTTTTCTCGCACTGCTTTGCGTTGTCAAATTGCGATTTTTGTTTGTTGAGTCTTTCTATATGCGAGACCCATCTAACCTGATGCCTATGGTAGTTAAAAATAAAAATGCAAAATATATCCTCGAATAAGCTTTCCATTAAGGCTGATAGTATAGCTAATTTTATGTCCGAAGGATGTCCGGTTGTTCCTTGAACGAACGCCAAATGAACACCAAGTCAAGCCGAAGCGGCCAAGCAGAACAAACTACAAACAAATAGTGAACGAAAATATTTAACCTGTTTGGGTATGTGATTGTTGCAAAGCTTGTATATGTTTGTTGTTAATGCTACAGTTAATGTTTTGATTAAGATTATTATTAGGTTTTAAATCATGAATATTGTAATTATTTTTTTATTCCTACGGTCGTGTTCCACTGTGAAGTTCTAAACTGTCACAAACGCTTCTGGTACCGATCGCTAGATGTCGCTACCAGCACAACAATGTTTTGTTTACATTCTTTCCAGACTGGAATATTTTGCTGTAATTAAGCACTACGTGTGCCTTTCGATATCGTGTGCATTTGGCTATTTGTAACGTTTCGGTTGAAAGTGAATTAAAATCGAATTTCTAATTTGGCATCACGTGACAATGGCGGATCAAGAAACGAATGGCTATAATGATGAAGCAAGTGATTTTAAGCGCAATAGCAATGCTGGCCTTCGCGAGATCGACCCAGAGGATGATGGTGAAGAAACGAGTAAACAGTCGGAAAAAGTGCAGGAGTACATAAGAAACATACTGAACGAACGGGTAGCTTTGGATCGTAAATATCCCATCGCTGATCGGTTGTTACAAATGGGTAAGTTCCGTAACGAGTGTTTCCTTTCCCATTTCCTGTATTATCGCTGATTGTTTTGCAGAGGTTGAAACTGCACAAAAAAATGGTAAACCTCCCGCTAGACGATACATCGATATTTACCGGGAGAAGCCCATCAAACTGCAGGTGAAAATAATCGTGCCTGTAAAGGAACATCCGAAGTTCAATTTCGTCGGTAAACTGCTAGGGCCGAAGGGAAATTCGTTGAAACGTCTGCAGGAAGAAACGATGTGCAAAATGGCAATCCTGGGTCGTGGCTCGATGAAAGACCGCAAGAAGGAAGAGGAACTCCGGTTAGCAATGGATCCGAAATATGCCCACCTCAATGATGATCTGCACGTTGAGATTAATGCGCTGGGTCCACCGGCGGAAGCACACGCCCGCATTGCGTACGCACTAGCCGAGGTGCGGAAGTTCCTCATTCCGGATAGTAACGATTTCATCCGGCAGGAGCAAATGCGTGAAATGTTGGAAGATCCGGATTGTGATCTACCGGTGAAAAAAGCGTACAAAAAATCGATCACACCACATACGAATGTTCATGATAGTCTACCAGCGTCCAGCTCACCAGTGCCTGGCACATCCCGTGCGGTACCACCACAAAGGAAGATTTATTCAATTTTGGACAAAGCACGTGCTGCGCTGGAAGACAGTCATTTTCCACGGTATGGTTTCGGGATGTGCAAGATGCTGCCTGGAAGAACATTCTGTCTATGTATGATTCCTCTCAATTCGTTTTAGTTCTACTGCGGTAAGATACGAAGAGCCACGCTACGAACGGGAACAATTCGAATCATCGTACCACTACCATCAACCACCTCCACCTCGACCAAAGTATGAAAGCAATAATTATAATGACGATTACCGAAGAGATTTCTACCGCAATACCAGTTCTTACTCTGGTAAGTACATTATATAGCTAATTTTTATTGCAAAACAAACAAAAAATATCAACCACAGAAAACCGTTTTAACCGAGCTTCGCGTAAACGAAACAACACCATACAATTTTAACACTATAATAAATGTAACTTAACATCCGCGATCACATATATTACGATACATGTGTAATATTGCAAACATCTAAACTTGTGTCTAGAATCATTGCCAGCTCCTTCCAAACCCAACACCACATCGATGAGCAGTCGATCGTGGAAATCATCAACGTACAGTGGAAGTTCAGCGCGAGAGCAAACCGATCTAAAACATCACACCCCCCGGGATCTGCATTCGTATCGCCATACACCGTATGCCCGACAGTCGAAATAGAAGACCGCGTTAGTTCGTTAACTGTTACTGCCCTCATCAACATTAGAATCGGTTTTATTTGGCTACTAACTTGAGTTGTAAACAAATCTTTGTTTCAAATTTAACAACTTGATCTTAAGTACCCAAGACGGAAGAATGCAATCTGCGGCCATGGGTAAACTATGTAATCGGAAATAACCAAACAGACAGAGTCTATGCTACTCGCTTATTTTAAAGGATCTGATGCCAAATACAATAGTTAACAGTTGTGGCTTCTTGCATTAATTAAAAGAAGGTACACTTTTTTTCAAATATGTTCAAGCTGATTAAGAAAGTCTACTGCATCGAAATTTTGCAACATGGAGAAAATTGCATACATTAGGTATACTTTTTTTCTGAACAATTTTCTATTTTCGTTTCTTCGAGTAAAAAAAATCTTTGGAACTGTAGATATTTGTTTGAAGTTAAACTAATGACCATCGATGGCAAATGCTGGCTTAAGAAATAATGAGCATGCATCTGGCAATCGCAAAACTTCCACAATCTCCATGAATTTAAAAATACAGCTAATAATGGATGCAATATTAGAAAAATAATGTACCAAAAGAATACTCCCCATGTACCGAAATGTAATAAATAACTAAAATTAAACTGATGCACCACGAACGTACGTAAGTCATAAACAAATATAATAGAACAAATTACATCAAGTAAACATGTTGCGCAATCAGGATGTTTTTGGACCGAAAATAATTGTAATTGTAAATACACGCAGTGTAAAAATCGTTGTAAGAAAAAAAGAAGGAAAAAATAATATCAAAGAAAAGAGAAATTGTTTTAAAAATTATAATAGCTTCATGGTACAAATATAAATCGAAATTCGAACATTTGTGTTCAAACATTGTCGTTCAACTGAGTGAAGAAATTAGTACAACAATCGACTGTAATGAACTAAATGCCCTTTTTTCGTTTAGTTTAGCGCTTCAGTTTGAGGTGTACCTCACTACTACTTACACATATTGGAGCTATATCAAGCTACGACGCTGTATCATCGACGAACAATTGTGATCAATTGCTTTCCCATGAACGGCTATTTCTATCAAACGATTACTTGATAAACCACTACCACTACGGCCTCCATTATGGCGCATGCAATGCAGTGTAATCGTTGAGATACTATTTTATTTTCACTACTGTTTTTAAACAAATCATTGAGCAGAATTATTTACAATACATTTGAAATGTGAAATGTAGTTTTTATTATTAGGGCAAGTAATGATTGATTTTGAAGCGTGTTCAAATGGCCCGTTGTTTTGTTCGTTAGCTTAAGTAACAATCCCTGTATTTTAAAGCTACATTAGTAGTTGGTCAAAGCAGTGCATCATGAATGATTTTCTAAACTGTTTTACAATATTGTTAATCTCGCAATGTGTTGCTAATTTTATTAGCGACTATGACACACGCATACTTTAGTGACATTTTTGCATTCTCATCGCGAAACGAAGCCCTTAGAGTAGTTTGGCTATGAAAGTTTTGTTCATTCCCGTTTTTTACTCGGTGGTGCCGGTTTCGAAGGATAAATGGCAAACAGTGCCAGTTGGATGCCGCTGAGCGTAACGCCAGCTAAGTTTTGTAGCTTTAAGAAAGAGAATGGAGAGCATATTAATATCTTTTGCGCGGGATTGGATCAGAAAAACCATCATCACTTACCACAACGAACACGTTGTTCAGGATGATACCGTAAAGTAGCCAGCTAAGTCCAACGATCGTACCGGACAGGATCATGGCGAATGGTAGCCCTTCTGTGCTTTTTCGACGTATTATGTCCGGCAAGCCAAATAGAGGCTGTCCAATAAGGCAAAGCATCAGCACGGTGATGATCAAACCGAAGCGATCCTCTACCACCGACGGATTCTCGATCTTCACGTAACCGAGTAATACGATCGTAAACAATACCGTTCCTCCGACCTGGCGCCAGAAGCTGGAACGACCGGTGGGCGGTGTATAGAGCAGGAAAAATGTTGAATAGACCAAACTGATCGCGAGACCAACCAGATTTGCATTGGTCATAGCGGAATCGTTCATCAGCATTCCATGCTGCAGGAAGAGAACGGTGCTGAGGAGAAGATGTTCATCAGACTGGTCATGATTGGTAATGATAATGAAATAATCTGATCTCACAGTCCACAACCACCGACGAATGGCATTGGCGAGAAACCGTCCGTTGTGCCTTTCTTCCGGATGTCGTTGCATACAAAGCAACCGCTAAACATCTGTCCCACCGTTAGTATGCCGGCCGCCATTCCGACCTGTTCCTTGTACGGCTGCAGAGCTTCCGATATTGCTTCCATGCTTGCGAGTTGTTGTCGCACGGTATTCACTCACTCGCGCAGTTTCGGCACAATACAAAAATCTTCTCTCAAGGTCAGGGGAGCGCGTTATGTTGCGCTGATGCTGCTCCGTTTGGTACGCTCCAGCGACTAAGTGACAGTTTGTGCCGACCAACGCAATAGGGCGGCGATCAACCATCGTCGGTCCAGCTGATGAGAAGCGGCGCTTACAGTGATTTCGACTGTGCGACTGTAGTAGTAATGTAAGGGGCACACGTGTATGTGCGACCGCCATCGCGCATCCATCCTCTTCACGCGCTACTGGTGGCTGAATGTCGAGGTCAACTCGCGCTATGTTCTTACCGTTTCATCCCCCTTGGTGCTTGACGATCGATTACAATATGGAAAAAACGTGACTTAGCAGGTTCTCCTATCAGATGCGCTCGGCGAGACAATGCTCACCAATATTTGTAGCCGTGATGCGCAAAGTCGCAAAAATACCCACACGCCTACCACCACGTGGTTGAGGATGACAATTGGAAACAGGCAGGCAAGCACAAGCTGGGGATGTAGTTGAAATAGCTCCAGTATAGTTGTTTCACACAATACAAATAGCTCTAAGTTTTGGTTGTACCTATGAAACCCCCGTTTCGGGAAGTGCACGTTGCGGTTTATCTTATCTTACCGTTATTATCTCTGTTTGAATCTGTTTCGATATAAAATGGCACCGTTTGCGCTTCGTGATACGAGTCAGAGAGAATTATACTGATGCAATTTATTTTGTATTAAAAATTGAACTTTTTATTTTTATTCAGTGTTTCTGGATTCCTTTAAGGGGATAGTAGATGTTTTAAGTTAAAAAAAATGGTTTGTCTTCAAACTTTCTTTAGAGTTTTGGAGTTTGGAGTTCCAAAGGCGACAACATCGCTCATCGGTTCATCCGATTTGAGTGCGATTTAGTTACACATAATTATGTTTGCCATCGTATATATACGGAGATAAAAATTAAATATTACCGCGGAAGGAACAGTTTATCAGTTTTGTTCTAGCTTCAACGGTGCAGCCTCCACAATGTTCGCCAATCAACAGAATAAACATGTGAACCATATCGGTAATAAATTTATGGTTTTCTGTTCTATTGAAAGCTTTAAAGTGTACTGTCCCCTTAACAATTGCAACGAAACAAAGTGTGGTGTGCATAATCTTTGTTTTTTTCGACAATCCAACTTATCCTATCAGTGCAGCATCCAGAATCAAACCATAAACGAACGATGATTTCGCGAACAAATGCCTTATCAACTGTCCAACAGGCTTCAGCCCAAATAGCAACAGAAAATTGAGAACTCTGCACGGTGGATTATTGTTGCTTTTTCCTCTCATCGGCTTTGGATGCTGGATAAATGATAAACAGCGATAGCTGGACGGTGCACAAGCCCATGGCAATGATTTTCTGAACCTACGGATACAACGGAGGGACGTGTAAAACGTGACGAGCCAATTCGCGCATAAAACATTCATTCCACTGTCACTTACCACTATGAACGTGTTGTTGATGAGTAGTCCGTACAGCAGCCACAGGATGGTTGCGCCGGTCGAGGCGAGTATTGCCGGCAGTGGCAATCCTGCACTGCTTTTGGCGCGAATAATTGTGCGCTGTAGCGAATGGAGATGGAGATGTTCATAAATCGATCGCGTTCGTTCGAAATTTGAAGGCCGGGTTCCTTTTTTTTTTACTTACCAACTGGACCAGCGGCAGAGCGATGAAAGCGAGCGCCAGCACTGTGAGTACCAGCCCAAGTCGGTACATTATTTCGGGACTGTCTCCTTGGGCGCCATATGCATACAGACCTGCTGTGATGGTGGCAGCGCCTGTTGTTAGTCTATAGAGGGAACTCCTCAAATTTGCCGGTGTGTACCACCAGAACCAAAGCGAGTAAAGTATCGAGAAGGTTAACGTAATAATGCTCGTCCAGATGAGTGCCGGAGCTTGAAGTTTTTGGGAATACTGCAGTTGCAGAATGGAGCTGAAAACCAAAACCATCATATGAGCCGTGTTGTAACGAACGATGGCGATCGTGCACCACACTCACAGTCCACATCCACCGATGAAGCGAAGCGGTGATACACCAGCCGAAGTACGACGACGCCGAATGTCATTGCAAATAAACCATCCCGCTATGTACTGAGCCACCGTAAGCATCCCGGCAACCTGTCCGATCCGTTCTCGGTGCGGTTCGAGAGCAGCTAATAGCTCCATAGTATACATGCTTCCACCAACGATTACACTGACTGATGGTAGACCGTACCAGACGAAACGGTCCGTTCGCGATTCGAGAAACACTCGGAAGATTCCGAGACTCATTCCACTACGGACATCTTTATGGTGGCAATGTTTACTCGGAGAGCAGAAGATGAACCAGTGATACCGTTGCGTCTCGCAACATCTTGGAAAGTGAGCTAACACTTATCTGGAAGCGAGAAATCGCTCATAAGATTGTTTGTTTTTACAATCAACACTGTAAACTGAGCGGTTTAGCACTACTGTGGAAGCTGCTCGCGAGTGTTTGATGCTATTTTTACTGCTACACAAATAGCTAATTAAGTCAAATAAGCATCTATATATTCCAGTTTGGCGAAATTGCTCCTAAAAGACAGGATTTCTTTGAAACTTCTATAAAAACTCAAACCTATCAATTAAAGAAATAGAAATAAAATTCGATCAGTTAGAATTTCATCATTTGGTACTAGAAAGTTCCTGTGGTGTCTATTTTTGAGGGTGAAATAAACTCGATAAGATAAAATATTATACGATCGTCGTGATTGTTATTTTATTCATAGTTCATGAGAACCGAAAATTACAGGCCGAAAGCGTGGCACTGTCGCAGGGCTTCGAGCAAGAGCTCAAAACTTCAAGCAAATTGATCTTGAACAGATTTCTTCAAAGATGCTGGCCATCATAGGAGCCTTTTTATTCTTTGGCCATCATAGGAGCCTTTTTATTCTTTGGTTGGTTGAAGGTGTAATGTCCATATTGTTGTGCCCGAAAATCAGATATTTTGTGTAAAATGTTGTCCAACTTTTATGTTTCAACATTATCTTACAACCCCACGTACGATGGCAGGAAATGTATCGGGGAGATTGGGGAATAATTAGTGATTTTATTCCATCTTTAACGCTTCGGTTTTTGTGACTTCCGCCAATCAGCAGAATGTTGTTCGAAGTGCCATGTTGCAACTGTCCTAGCTGCCGAGGATGGTACATATTTGATAAACATGCTCCCAAAATGGAATCCTAAGGTTTACAATGAAATCTCAATCTAAACCTAAATCTAGCTATCTTTACCAACTTAAGCATTTGCACTAGAAAATTCCAAATATTTCTATTTTTGAAGAATTACAATATTTCATTTCACCATCAATTTGAATCGCAAAATCACTGTTATGATCACCGAAAGATTCTTCACTTACTTTTCCCGTCCATTAAGGGACATTTTCTTATGAAGCGTGTTGGGCCACAGATTTCACACCATCACTGCATCCGCCTTATTTACTGGCTCATTTGATGACATGCTTGATATACCAAACCGAAACTTTCTCGTTTCGGCAGGGACTCTTTACGTACACACACACACACACACACACCACTGCCGTTGGATGTGGGCATTTTTTTCTGTGGAACGCTGATCCATTGCTTTGTCAGTGGAAAAGCGCTACTTCCATTTTTGGCTTTTGTTTGTTCGCGCGAACCATGGAGGGAGTCCTTTCACGTTCGTTGGTTATATGATTATGCACTGGAAGTGAGTGCAGTGGATAAGTAGGTAGCTGATGGGAAGGTAATTTCGTGGAGTCATTCAACACCAACACAATGGTAACTGTTTGCTCTAGGCGAAGAACGTCTTTGCGAAAAGGGAAACGCTTCCATTTAGCATGCAATTTTGAGATTTTAAGCACAAAACAATTGGAAAGGGAGAAGCTTTGTCGCTGTAGTTACCTGGCGTTGATGCACTGAGGAATTGATGGAATGAATGGCCCATTCATGAGGTTGCATGATGTTTGCAGCCAGAGATGGTGGTTGTTTCGGTTGAAATTTGAAGTGATCTTTCCGTTCCTTCCCACCGTACCGCTTAGAGTATATCGAGAATAATGGTACCGGTAGCATATTGTGCTTGTTTTGTTCCCGTATTTAAATCATCTCTTTAAAGCTTCTCAGAATCAAGCCCTGTAAGGGACGATAAGCACAACAATCTATTGCATTCTGGCAAAACAAAAAAACACGATTTAGCAGAGTGCAGCAACACTCTGAGCGCCCCAAGTTTACTTCATCTCCACCGTCACATTATGTTGATGGTAATGATGATGTAGCAGACAACGACCGAAAAAGAGATAAGGTGAAATGGGGACCCACCCGCTCAAGACAATGTACTCCCGCAACATTTTGTGCTCTCGCGTATGTTATTGCGCGTTATTCACCTTGATGGATAGACTGTACCGTGCTGGCAGAAGGGTCGTAATCTGTACGAAACGTTGAGGCTTGCATGTGTGCAGCTTATGTTTATGAAAATGGTAGAATATTCACGTTTACACGGCAAGGCGGAACGTGAAACAGTACGTTCTGCAATTGTTTGAATGGATGCGGAGCTGAAACAGTTACATCATGGCGCTAGTAATTCAGGTTGATTGCAAGCTTTTGAGAAAAGTTGAGAGGGACGAGACGAATGTTTCTCGATATTTCTCAGTACATGTTGCTATTGCATGAAATAAAGGTGAGTTTCCAGCTCCACGCAAGTCAACGATGGGCAATGTTAACATTTTCACTAGACTTTCCCTGCAAAGGCGATCCGGCGTTTGAACGGCAATAAGTAAGTCGCTGCTATTTCGACATAAATGCAACAACCTGCGCTTTAACTATTCGCACACGAACCGCTGGTGCGCTGTTATCGGGCCGTTTTGCGCTTATCATTTCCCAACCATAGTGGGTTAAATACATTTGATAAGGGTACCAATGCGCCACGTTCTTGGCCAGGTTGATGAAATGTTTGTACCACGCTCGTACGTGACCATGTATCGAATTAAGTCGTACCTTGACTGCTTTTGGTGCGATTACTTCCATCGAAGCTGTTTTCTATTTGGGCGTGTTTCGGGTGGAGCGTCTGTTAATGGCTGAAGGTGGATGTTTGGTTTGCTCATCTATGCGAGCTAATTTGTCATAACCGTTTCACCATCCTCGGTCAACTGTTTGTGCTGAGCGATGAGTTTGCGACTGATGGTTCCTAATGATGACGTATGTAATTAATGAAGATAGTAACGAGCACGAGCGTAGGCATATTTTTGGTCCTTTTTGATACCATCGTTTGTGGAAGAATCGGCCGCCCCTTCCGTTAAGGTGACTGTTGTGATTTCAGCTTATACGTGTGAGGACACAGCTGACTGGTTTGCATCGATTTGTGCAGTGTGCAGTGTTTTTATTTCATTTGCCTTTATCATTTATTTCTATTAACTCCGACATCGGGAAGGAAAATACACGTTGAAAACAAAACCAGTATATCACGGGTCTGATTGTTACTGCACAGCTACAGGCAAATCATAGAACAGGAATGGAGTTTAATCTTGCTTGGAAAACGGGCCAGATTATCGGGAGGAGTGTCGGAGTAGTAATGGCGAAATGTAGTAGCAGTATTGTGATGGCGAAGTTTGTGCCGATTCGATTGATTCTGGTCTCTGGACCTGTCCAAATGTTTATTTCTCGCTGTTGTTATACGAACGTACGCACTGAAAGGGAAGTAAGCAACGAGAGAATTGTTGTAAAAAATAAAACATTATTCTACCGTCACAATAGATTCCTGATTGGAATTTAAATTATTGATTCGGGCATGACAAATTTCCTACTCATGTCTTTGCAGCTTGTCGGCCTTCTCTTAAGCTTAATACTTGAAGTAGCAATTGAACGTTTTAGGAGTTATTCATTTGCTTTCACACAAATAACACCATCGATTGTGTGTTGAAAGTTGACCTTTTCGCTGAGAGTTTGAATTCTTGAAGCGCACCGATGATCACTTGCTTCCATCTATCGCATATCCGAATACTTTGCCGGAGTTCCACAAGAAAAAAAACAAGCTATAATCTTGCAATTCGAATACTTTCCAGTTCCCAATATGCACAGTGCATGGTTTCGCAAAACGGATTGTAATAAAGTATCTTCCTGCAGAGCTTCCGCTCGGCTAATCGCGCTAGATAAATTTGAGGACGAAATTGGATACCATTCAACCGAGGGTACGACCACTTTTACGAGATTCGTTCCATCCACTAACGAGCATCATTTTTCCTGGGAATGGACGGTGCACGGTGTAGTAAGCTCATCATCGATCATGTGCACAACCGGCGTGACTATTTGCTACGCATTACTGACGGGACGGGTTTACTGCGTGCTGTGCTGTTGGTCAAGTTTCACCACTTGTCTGTCTGTACGCCATCTATTCACTAGTCGAGTCGAGGAGGCAAAATGGAACATTGTACAAAAGCACAGATTGACAATATGCGAAATACAATCGACCTGTTCGATTGACCTAGGCCGGCAGAAGGTAAAGAGAGCACTCACAAACACACGCCCACTCAGCACCGCACCCGTAGCATAGCGAAGCTCATAAATTAATATGCAAATTTGACTGACATCCCATTAATTGCCACCGTCCGTTTTATAAGCGAGCCAGAGCGTGATGCCGGGTGACTGGGTCGATACCGATCATTATGCCACCTTCCTCTATCGGGGTGATGGGTGGGGAGCTTTGAAAATTAAATACCCTCAAATTGGCCCCCAAATGTTTAACGCCTGATTTGCACAGTAAACTTTCACCGAGACATTTAATCATACCCTTTATACTTTTTCGATGTCATATTGACAAATCGGGGAGAATTAATTTTATTTGAAACATTTGAAGCTATATGGAAATAAATCAGAATATAAGGCAATGAAAGTAAGACTGAAGACGAAGCTGTGTTTGCTGTTTGTGTGGAGCGAAACCAAACTCACATGTCGCCGCATCTCGGGTGGCATTTTCCAATTTTCCCATACCGAACCAAGGTGGCCTCTAAATCCCGACATTGCAATGCTTTTCAGCCCTGGATTGATTCCGTGAAAACGATTGGAAACTGCAGCAAATGAATCCAATTGCTCTGAAGCGCATGGGGTAGTACGGAATCGGAGTGGCGTGCCGGTTAATCTTCTTTGCCGTATTCACGAACTTACATTGATGACTTGATGACTTGATGATGATGATGATGATGAGATTGAATGTTGCCTACATGAGGTCAAAAACGATAATGTCTTGTGCAAGAAGGAACAAGACGAATGGTAATTTCAGTGTTACAGTCACACATTTCTGCATATTTCAAGACTTTTGAATAGATAACTGCAGCAAGCAGCAAACTCACTTGCGTTTCTTCAATGCATGTTTTAGAATCGAATTTATAACTCATCACTGCATACCGTTCGATATGGGCGACGAATGGCTTGTACCGTGACGATAATTTACACGTATATTTGCGTCGAACAGCAGTCGTCAAATAGGAAACTGAATTTCAATTAGTTCACCTGTCGCCGTAGCAATGTGCCGTGCAAGTTAAAGTTAAACCAAACAAGAAAGAAAAGAGAAAAACCGCTTTAAAAGAACAACCCCTGCAGCCGAGCGCAAAAACACGGCTTCAACCCCTTTTTTTCCATGCACAGTGATAAAAACCTGTTTGCTCAGCTGATAACGAAGCCGAAGACGAACGGCGGTCTAAATTTCCCTCGTTCATTCCGTGGCATTTTCGGTGGCTGCTACACGGCAAAACACAACCGGAACGCTTGGCCACGTTTTGTTGCGTTCGGTTCCGGCCGTCCGGCGAACCGATGGGAACGCACGCGCTGAGGTGTACCGTTCGGGTGTTCATCGCATCACCAGCACTGTGCGCCAAATGCATTGGGAAGTCTTCGTGTGGTAGTCTGGGAAGTTTCGAATTATTTTTGTTAATGTTAAGTACTTTGCTGGAAGTTTTAAGTGGACAAGTTTGTTGGTTATAATTTATAAATTAGTTAGCTATAAATTTAAATAAAAGGGCTGATCCAGAGCAACAGAGTTATCAGCGTCCGGAATCGGAACTAAAAAAATTAATTCCATTCATGTTTTATTTATTAAACTTATTATTTAACAAACAATTTCCGACCGTCCGCAATGTTAGGGAAAGCCCTTAGTGAATCGATCGGTTCATCCGACTCCCTTATCACCATGGCTTCGGTTTGTTTGGGCCGCTTTTCCGATGAAACGGTGCGGCCACAGAACAGCTGCTCACTTGTCGTGCGAGTTCATCGCGCGCACACGGGGAGTTCGAAAGTCAGTCTAGCGAAAAACGTGCTACCGACAGGACTACCTTTCGATCATTCCGGTGTGTGGCCCATCTGCCAAATCTTGCCTCGGTTCGGTGTTATCTACCGCTCAGCCGAAGGGGTTGCGCTATCTGTCTCCTCACAAAGGTGGCTGATTTGTTCATATCTCGCAGTGTGGAGTGTGCTATTTTCTGAGTGCGCTGTCTTGCGGTTGTGTAAACTTCAATGCACGAAGTGTGATTCAGCACGGTTGGAGGAAACACAGCACAAAGAAACCCCCCCCCCCACAAACGGCCACGTTTCTACGGAACACTTTCGGCAAGTGCAGTTTTATGTAAATTGCGCGAAAATCTGCAAACAACACAAAGGACACCAGTGGAGTGTTTGTTCGCTTCGTAAGGCGCATGGAAATTAGCTACCAAAAACCAATTTAAAGTGGAATAATTACAGCGCCACAGTGTTGTGCGGGAACGAAAACCCATGCAGGAACAGTGTAACCGGTGGAATGCTGGCTAGCTCTGCCCCTTTTCGACCCTTCAAGGGTTGCATTGTTGCAGAATGTGTCGGAGAAAAGAAAGTGAAACGAAGAAAAATATCATATTCGTGTTAGAATTTTCTTTTGTGAGAAAGGAATCCCGCCAGTGGGGACACACCATTCTCGGCCCTTATTGTGGTGAATGGTTACAAATTCCAGCGAGAGGTAGAGTGGCGTAGTGGCATTCCGAAGAGATTTTACACCGGTGAGCAGCACCAGTGCACCGCTTTCCGGGCGACTGTTAATCCCCGCGAACAATCGTTTCATCTTCGTAACTTCACGCCTCAACGGGAATGTGTTTTGTTGTTTTGTTGTGCTTGGTTTTTGGTGCAAGTGTTTATGCGAGTAGCATAAATTCTATCTCGGCTGACTCACCATTTTCCGTGGGGTGCTCCGAGAGGAAGGATCGTACCTGCTTAACCTTTCCTTTTCACGCAGAAAGTGCTTCCGGATATACTGCGGAATTAATTCTGCTTTATTTTATTTATGCATTCAAGTATTGTATACTGTGCGCTTTCATTCACCGAACGAATGCTGAAAAGCCCTTGCGTAGCGGGAAGAAACCCGGCGAAATCGGGCGCTGATCCTCTTACCGGAGCGTTATTCGTGTGTAAGGATTTTAGAAACGGGTAAAAAAGCAAACCTCCATCTCGGCGCCGCGACTCGCGATTACATTTGTGCCGACGAAGAACTTCGCCGGCAACCCACCGGGCAAAGCCATAAAGAGTAATTTACCTGCAGGCTTGTGGCCGGTGTACAGTTGGATTCGATTGCCCACACGGAGCCGGTGTTTACTGACGCCAGTAATATCAACGTGGCTTACCGAGTTGAGAGTTGTGTGTGTGTGTGTGTTAAGGGGAGTTAGTTCCTCGGACCGGTGAAGAATGGCGGTCGCCTAACAACGAGGTTGACGAGGTGCACACAAAACCTCGGAATGGTAATTCATTGAACGCGTCAAGCAATGAACAGCGAGCGAGCGAGGGAGAGAGAGGGAGAAAGAGGGCAGACCTGACCCGAGGGTTTGTGTTGCTGTCACTATTGCCACTTTACCTTCCCGGCACGGTACAGCCAACCCCAAAAAGGACAAAAGATCCCTCCGCCCATACTGCTCGGTTACTTTACGCGTCTTTCACGAAGGTAAAGCGTGCTTCCGCTGTCGGGAACTGTGCGCTTGAGTGACTTTCCGTTACGTTTGCTTTGACACGTAAAAGTAACTGCAACCGGCGGGTACCACTTCAGCGCTGTTGCAGGTTGAGGCTGCTGTGAGGTCATCGGGCACCCGTAGCTGGTGGTCCTTCACGTGTGCCGAGTGCTTGTTTTGAAACGCTTTCTTTTTGCTCCAGCCCGCCATTCTACATCAATGGTGTGATGAAAATCTCGAAAGAAACCACCTCTGCCATGGTGTGTGGCATGATGAGGTAGCCTTGCCCCGCAACATCCCCGAGAGGCATGGCAGGGTGAAAGCGGTTAAAGTTTAATTAAGAGGGTGTTTATATGAATAAAAACTGCAATTCAAGACTACCCGTTGGGTGGGAGGAAAAATGGGAATTGCAAACAAACGCACCACCCCGAGCTTTTTCGTGCCGCCTTTTTTTGCTGTTCACTCGAACACCTTTAGTAATATTACCGATCTTTCTACTGTTTCTCTTTTTGTAATGGTTTTTTGTTTGCTTTACCCGGCTACCTCATCAGCGTAAGGAAAGTTTATCGCTCAAGCAAGTGAAGTGGAAAACTGGGGTCAAAGAGAGTGAAAAGTGAGAAAAAAGTGCAGTGTGTGGCGGTGTTTTTGGGTGGAAAATTTGCTTGTAAATTCAGGAGTGTATATTTTAAAACACACACATACACATAACAGTGCAGTGTTACTTTCGGCAAAGAAAAAAGGTTCGATCGCCGTTTTTCATCATTCTCGGTTGGCATCGCAAGACGTCATCAACAACATGTACCCGTATTATGAGACCGACTGGAGCATTCTACCGCCGGAGCACAATCGAAGGTACGTACACATACGACCGATACGGAAACCGGTGTACCGGTGACCCTAATGATGGTAACATTGGGGAGGTGACGTACGAGCAGGTGAACATGTCGCGCGTGTAGAACACGGGACCAAAGGAAAAACTTTCGGTGACTGGTGGGAAAAGTTTTCCACTAGCGTTTTGTTTCATATGTGTGAGCGTATGTGTGGTTGTGTTTGGGGGAGTGGGTTTTTTCAACTTCTCTTCCTTATTGTATTATCTCCTGCTCTCTTCCTCTCATCACCGGAACCGACCAACGACGACGACGACGACGACGACGCGGTATATGCGCTTGTTGACCTTTTCAGCCAGTTGACCCACACAATCAGAAAATCGTTTTTGTTGGTGTTTTTTTTTGTGCTCCATTCGGATTCGCTAGTCACTTCCTCCCATATCCAATATCCGTCACGTTCACTTCCTGCGACAGCCCGGTTTGTTCTTCCGTTCCCGTTTGGTGTGTGTTTGACTGCACGCTTGGTGCCGCACGTGGATCCATTTCAAAGGGTATTTTAAATATGAAAAGTGCTTCTCGACGAAAACGTTCGACGACCGTTGCACCAAACACTGGGTCGAAAAGGAACAGACAGAGACACGGCCACGATACGATCGAACGTTCGTTGTAAGTGGTGCATTCGGTTGGTGCACGGTTGCGGTTCAATATTTTATTAGACACTTAGAGCGCAGCACATAACGCACACACGCTAGACGCATAAGGGACGAAACCTCTCGAAAGCCGATTGCTCCGCAGTGTAGTGTTGGTGAAGCTGTTGAAAAATGCAACAGTCGATTCCCTTTTTTTCAAGTCGTTTTTTGTAACATAAGCCTATGGAGACACGCACACGGATGGCTGACTTTCCCATCGACGTGTAACTGATTTAACCGCTGTGTCAGATTATCCGAGTTTGGGACGAGGTAAAAGATTTTTTTTTTATGATTCTCTTTTACATAGGTTCTTTCTAAAACTATTGCTTTGTTTTGCAACATTTTTATTTAACGCGTTCGAACTCATTTTTTGCTTCTAGAAATGTCTAAACCTTTGAGGAATTTTAAAATGCTTCAAATTTCTATAGTTGTACATAACATTTTGAACATATCACGGTAAATTTCAACACACATTAACTAGTGCTAAGTGATCTCACACAAAACAATCTCACTGCTGTGTAACACTTTAGACTAACCCTGGGCTAGTTTAGGCTTAGGTGGGCAGAGCTTGAGGATGACACCATCTTGGACGTGAAAGGTTCACACCGCGAGGAGCACAATGGCGTTGTTGTGTGTGTATAACAGGAGGAATTAACGGGCTTAAGTAAGGTTCAGGATACATTAAACGCTTTAAGATTCGGTGACTTAAATGCTGATTACTTGAAAAGTTAAGCGTTCTAAAATGCCATTATAGACAGAGGCAGTTTGAATTTCTGCTATTAGGTATTTGCTCAAGGTTTATACCTTCCTTCGGTACTGAATAACTAAGTACTCCACCGACAATCGTAAAACAATACACGATAACAACATTATAATTAAATGCACCACCTCCGCCAAAGGTTTGTGAAATAGTTTTATTGAAGCAATCAATAACGTTGTCGGTGTTGTGTGAGCTAACTTTCTTCCGTGTGGGAACAAATTCCCCAATGGGTCAGATGTTCGGCAACATCAAGAGGATCGCTTTCTGGTCTCCTGTTTCGTATCACTTTCACTTTCTTCATTTCTATTCGATTGTGGTTATTTCTTCACTCGTCGTCCATTTCCTCGCATCGATAAAAAGTTACACCAGACACCGAGCAGCGGCAAAATATGGGACTAACTTTGAATCCAGGGTTGATTTGATTGAGCTGGAGACACACGTTCGGTTGCTCGAATATTTCACTTCCCGGATGTTTCATCAATCGCAACCAGATCGATTCCGTTCCTTCTTTCCCGGGTGCGTCAGGTGCGCCCCCGTGTGTTTGTTCGACTTTCAGTAGTCCATTCGTTGTTGGTAGTAGGTTGGGGATCCAGCGAAAACAACTTCCAACAACTTTGGTACGAATGCCTATTCGGGCATGATGTGTTTTTCGTTGCCCTTTTCCTCGCTGTATGCTCCATTTCGCATTGCTTCGCTGTTGCGATTTGTGGTTTACTTTTAAAGTCTTTAACTGTGTATTGGGACGAAAGTGGGTTCTTCTTCCTGTGTTGCTGGGCAATAAAAACACGCCAGCAACTCAACGCGCTGCGGCTCACCGAAGAAAATGTGCCCCGGGGAACAAATGTTGACGGAAATTGTTTGCGTATTTTCCGTGTTCACTCTTCACCGGCCACCGCCTCGGTGGTGGTGGTCGGGAATCGGCCCACGAAGCGAACAACTCTAAACCACCCGTGTTTCACTGGTTTGACAGTGGATCCATCAAATGGAATGTATTCGCTTCGGTCGAATTCGCGAAATCCGGCGGCTGAGCCTTTTGAGTGGTTGATATTGATGGGCCACTTGGTGTACGATTCGTAGAAGAAATATGAATAGCGCTCGGGAAAAAAGGGAGCAACATAAGTCGCTAAGATAGACAGAAAATATGCGACTATATTTGTGGGTTTTTATTGATTTTTACCATTTCGATGGTCAAAAGCTATTTTGCCATGGGTCATAAGAATAAACTTTTTCCACCCCCCCCAGTATCCGTACGAGCGTAATCTGTTCTTGCGGAAACGATATAGTAACTTTGGTCGTATTTGCTTGCTGTTGAAAGTTGATGGGGAGAAAAACGGGAGAATTCGGTGGGAAGATGTTTTGAAACAAATAAGTCTTCGTATATAACATTTACTTATCCCGCTTTGGTTCCAAGTGATGACTCTACTAACTTATTATCCTCTCGTCAGAAGTATATCCTTCACTGCAACCTCCATCAGCGGTGTTTGTCATTTAGTTTGTTGATAAATGGGTCACATTGCTTGCGTCTCGTAAAGTTGTACAAACTTCATGTACACCCGAATTCAAATTAGACGTTAATCTCTATGATTGCATTAACCCATCCGTTTGGATCGTACGTTTAAAACGATTTACTCACACGAATTCGCCCCTTCAAAACTTCACATCTAACTAAACACACTGCTTGTCTTATTCAATTTGAATCAATTTCGGTCCAACTTAATCTGGCGTTACGTTCCAAGGGAGGCTTCCATTGCCATCCGATTTTCCCCTGTAAGTTGCTCAACTCTTACCTGAGATGAGAGCTCGTAAAATTTAACAACTATTTTAAAACTGCCTCCAGATGTTAAAAGCTCGTTAGCGAAAAAGCTAGCGAAACTTTTCCAGTACATGTAACGAATGCTTTTCTGTACAGTACGGTAGCTTTCTTTCATTCGGTAGCGCTACGTCCAAATGGCGCATTATCGTCAGCGGCTGGAATGAAAATGCTAAATGCAGCCATTCACTTATAATGTTCTAATGCTCACTTTTCGTGTTCTGGCTAATTATGAGCCATCGCATACTCTTTTCAAGGGCAAATTTTCCACTGCTTTCATAGGTGCGACCGTTTAGTCTAAAAGATATTATACCTACGAGAACCATTCACAACGACCTCTCGGTGGATCACATTATTGCCCGCGCTGCTCTCTTTAAACAATCACCAATCTCCACCAGTTGTATTAAATTCGTAGTGGCCCATTTCTGGATCGATACCAGCATCAACCTGCTAAAACGGTCCAAAGGTCCTGCCGGTACAACGTTTTTCATTTCCGATTTGCGATCGAATGACATGCCGCGAGAGAGCAATGATGGAAAGTGTTCCCTGCTTTGCCGGGCTTCCACTTGATTTGAAAGTCAAAATGTAGCTTCTTACCGGGTCGTTTACCGTCCTTACGGTCGTTTTTTCCAACGGTTTTCAAGAATGTTTGCCGAATCGATCGTGTGCCATCGTATGCCGAATTCAATCACGCCAGTAAACGAGATGAATTTTTTAAATAAAATTCCTTCCATATACCACCAGCCGGAGCGTCAGGAGAGCGTTGAGTGAACGATTTGTAATGTACACCGCACTCGAAGAGATTTGATGCAAAATTGACATGGCTATACCCGGTTCCAGTGCCTTCATCCATTGTGACACGACAGCTAAAGGCACTTATCGGGCTCCGAGACGTAGTCGTGTCAGTTTGAACGATGACAATAAGATGCCACCCAAGGGAAATATGATCGACAAATACAAAGGCAGGATCATCTCAAATTGCTGCAAAGTAAACCATGATCGAATTGCACTAATGTTCGATTAAGCTCATACAAAGCTCAGTTAACAGTTGACGATATTTTCTTTGTTTTAAGTCGTGTTTGTAGAGCAATTAAGAGAAATAGAGTTTTCATACCGCTTGAGAAAAAGATGTTTGTTCATAATTTGCCCGGGTTTGCTTTTAGTTTGTCATATCATATATGTTCGTGCCGCGCCTATCGCCAACAGCAATTTATTGGTCAAATAGATGTGCCAATAATGCACGGTTCGTTTGATGAGTTGTACGCGGAAAAAGAAGATAAATTCCTTCCCACTGCCATTGCACGCTCCAGCTGGCATGAAACAATACATGGCCAATCTTTTCCAGCTGATTAGGTTACATTTAATGGTACGGCGAGCTTTCCAACTCTCCCCAGTTGTTAACTGCGTTATCTGCGTTGTGCAGCGCAAAACGAACCCAATTCAAGCGATAGCCGTGATAGTGATTGACCTCTCGAAGTTCGGCGTGTCCGGAGGAAGCGAAAGAGCACGAGAAAACCATCAAAGTGGATACGGTCCAATGAGAAGGATTAAGGAGGTCACATCCTCCACCGCGTTCCGGGCTTTGGTTTTCTTGCTCCGCATAGCTGTTTTCTCCGAATACTGCAACAACATTAACATCGACACCATCCGATCGGTGAAAGGAATATGGATTGAAAGATGGGCGAAACCTCGCTGCCCACAGGCAGCACGGATACAAACACACCGGCACACGCGGATGCCAGCAATGGTAGGAAGAAACACTTCCCGGAACACCCCCATCATTGGGAGGCAATTCGACAGGACAAATAGAAAAACGACGCCCCAATATTGACACGATTTCCAACCCGTACCCGCACACGCTGCCCAGTTCCTTTGCTGGCCGTCGGAAACTTTCTGTTTGCCAGCGAAATTAGAGCACGTGCAATTCTTCCATCCGATTATCTTCGCTTTCCGCAGAGCATCCAAGTGACACAGCGACGCGTTGTACCGTCGAGAATTTGCCGTGTGGAATTGTTTGATTTTCCAACTCCCAACCAAGGAACACGATCAAGGAAGGACCGTCGGATGGTTCGAACCTTGACCAACATAACATAATTTATAACCAAATCCTTTCCGATTCAATTGTTTTAATCCGTTCAAAGTTGTCTGGCGTCACCGGACGGTGGTGCTTCTGCTGGACGTTGCATGTTCCCAGACATCTGAAACACATGTGTCACACGCGCTGCGTAACGCAAGCCGAAAGCCGACAGCATGCCAGCACCGTGAATGACAATCCTTGACAACGTCTGCCGGATTCCGTGCTTTGCAACATAATTAATCGTTTGTTTTAGCCCGAAGCACACGAGCACCACAAACATATGGGCTGGGAATGGACATTTCCCACATAATTTCCGCCCGTTTCTTGCCTTTCCTGCAGGAAAAACACAACTCCGGTTGAAGTGTGTCCCCAAAAGCGTTTGATTTCGTTGCTCGGTTAAAGATCACACCGAGAGCAGAATCCCCCTTCCTGGTGTATGTCGGTCCGAAGATGCTGGAAAAAGTGAACGTGAAACGGGTCCAGTTCAATGGTCACATGAAATATTAACCAAAAACCTCACCAACCTCACCGCTGTGTGTGTGTGTGTGTGAATTTTATATCTCTTGGGTTGGGGACCATTAGGAGTTTTGCACGGGGCAGAAGTTGATTGCAGGGAAGATTCGCTTTTGACTTACCGAAAACCCCAACCCAATCCCTGGAACGACAATTCCCACTCTGTGACGACAGCATTCGGAACGTTGTGAAGCAACCCAAATGAGCTGCTCGGTGTTCGGGCTCGCAGGAACCATTAACGAAGAGTGTTCGGATGCACACACCGAAGACGCACACGGAAGACGTTTGGAACGTGAACGCCAGCAACTAACCGTGTGCCGCCGGTGGTTAATGATCGAACGCGAAAATCCCATCACCATCACCGGGCGAAACCGGTGTGTCGGTTCCGGTGCAAAGATTGCCGGGGCGAGAAAACACTCAGCTAAGGGGAGGAGAAGAACACATGGGCATACAGACACACTATGACGTCAATAGGGCTGTTGGGAAGGAGAACGGGATAAAAACCTTGGAGAATTCTACCCAACTGTGTGAAAGTAAATTATTAAAAATCATTTTCATTCTAAAGCAACAGTTTCATTACTGGCACCGTTTGTCATCCCTGGCACAAGCCAGCTAATCCGGACTGTACAATAGCAACGTGAAGCAGCACGAGCTTAGTCGCCTTATTTGTTATTTGCTCAACACGAGAACGTGTTCTTTCGCTTTCAACACTAACATTGCCGTTTGCCCGTGCCGTCTTAATTAGCTCCGTGTTGGAACTAATGCCAAGAAACCACAACTAACAAACCGAGTCTCTGTCGCTAGCATACCATCAGGTGTCATCCATTGCGGTGACACAGCACGGAGGTGTACCGGGAAATTGTCAACGGGCGTGACGAAAGTTGGTTTGCGGTGACCGTACCCATACCCGTCGGGTGGGTGATCTTTGGTTGATTGAATTGAACGCCGAGAGTAAATGAAGAGCGCACATCGGGACGGTGTTCCTGGGATCGATGGCAGGATGGAACCCCATCGAGGGTTTTTGAGGGTACAATGGTGCGTAAATGTTCCCCTTTGACACCATTTACTGCGCGAACGTACTGTGCCAGTCACTTGGACCAGGTGTCGGTTACTCGGTTACTGTGATTGATTGTAATGTTAACTGCATCACCCTCGTGAAAGCAATTTTATTAAAAGTTCTTCTGTACACTGTCGTGTAATTGCACTCCAGATACATTGACAACGGGGATAATTCTCGAATCTACTACCTGTGTTGTTCTATTTCTCACTAATATCTTGTTGGGTTTTTATGGGGCCATTTTCTTGGCTCAGTTTTCCGAACGGATGAAATTTGTTTCCCCGGTGCTGTCGTGTTTAGAGTAAATAACCGGGCGTCTCCATCCCATGTATCAACACTATCTAATTTGATCGTGTCACTGCTCCCAAAAATTCTCTCTCAATCCTATTTTCCTTATCGTGAAAGTGGTTTTACATCTTGTTTTAAAATCTTTCTAGCCTCCGCAGTGTCCAAAAAAGAGGTCCTACACACTAATCCACCGCTGATACGTAACCAAATTACACCATCAAAAACCCTCTTGCTTTGCTAATATTAAAAAAAGGGGTCTTCCAGTTTGGTCAAAGTTTTACGATGCCGTACGTTTGTGGCAATAAAAAACCAACCCACATACACACACACACTTACCACACCAAAACAAAATGAGCAATCGCCAAGAAAATTGGCAAAGATCGTGCGCTGGTTTTGCGCTTAATCCCATCCACCAGGCGACTCCATTGCAAGTGTGATAAGGATACAGGGCAGAGCGCAACCCAATTCCCAGAACTGATTTTATGTTTGCGGTGCTCGATTGGGGAAATCGAGCCATAAAAAGAAAGCAAAGCACCGCAACAGCTTCCGCGCTCGGTGCGGGAAGAAAATTTGTATTCCCCTTGCCGGTGATGATTCGCTTTAAAAATAGAACGAATGGTTAATGAGCTTTCCTTTAGCGATTTTTTGCCATTTGGCCCCCTCCAAAACGATCGTAATACCGGCATCAGTTACAGATCCACCGTCCTCCGTTCAAATCTGGGCTTCGGTTGCCCTGTTGCAGTCATTTACGATGCCGGATCTACGTCGTACAACTTCGACTAATGTATTTGATGCCATTAGTATTCGCTTCAGCAAATGTTAAACAACGATTTATCGAATGGACAAAACGGTACCGAATGCAGTGCCGCCGTTTGCCATTTTGCTATTCCACATCCGGGTCATAGGGTTAGTTTTGCCGACTCCGGTTCACCCTTCCGAGTGGTGAACATTTTGATCAACCTGTGATTTATGCATAATTTCTTCCGATGTTTCCTTCACCAGCCGTTCGGTCCATTTGGCGAAAAAATATGGTAGGATTGAGCAAGGAACCGGAAAATGCTGAAAACGAATGCCGGAACCATCATTGTTCGCATACGGTCTGATGCCGTCCGTGCCCTTGAATGGTCGATTTGCTGCGTCCGGACGGTAAAGTGTCCCGTGGAAAACGACCACGACCCCGACGGCGGGACGTAGGCGAATTTTTCGGGGTGTAATAAATTTCTATGACCTTCCTTTACTTACTTTCCGGACCGCACGGAACCGGCTCACATACACCGAAAAATGCTCAAGAGCCGTCCGTTTTCATCGTTTGCTGCTTTGACCTCTTGTTACGCTAAACCGTATCACACTCCATCATGAAACTAGTCGGCGCCCTATTGCGGGCGAGGGAGGCAAATAGCACGGATTCGGTTATTTCCTTACGTTCCGTACCGGTAAACGTGCCGTATTTTATTTTTATGCCAACATTAACACTTCACTTTACGGTAAATACCATTCGAACTGATGGAACCGAGGAACCGTGGCCCATCCCTTCGGTGATGGATGTACCACCACAGGGAAAGGACAGCTTGGCCAGCTCGTAAACGATTTGTCAACGCGATTACAGTTCACCATCGGACGAGGAAATCGCGCGCAATGGCAACAACCATCTGACCAGTGAATTCGATGGGATAAACCATCGAGGTGCAAGATTGAGCACAATCTGAGGGTCGCTAAGACGAGTACGCACGGTTTTGTATTTGGAAACCCTTAAAACTCCCTTCAGCTTAATTCCAAACTCGCACAAAGCGCTTGTTTCAGAGGAAAAGGACACGAGATTATTAATGGCGAAGGATTAACAGAACATGGGCTCGGAATCTCGTTTAGAATTAATTACCTTTTTTTGCAGCTTCTCGTGCGGAGCCACTGAATAAACGGGGATAAAGAGACCGTTTGCGTGTTTCAAATTCCATTGTGCTTGATTTGTCTGTTATTATGTAATAAGCCAATCTTTGTGTGTGTTTGACAACATAACCATTCCATTTTTTGTTGTATTAATTCTTTATACAGTCCATACCATAGTTGTAGGGGAGAAGTTTTTTTTTTTTGCAAATTATAGACGAATATATGATAAAAATTGTTTATTATTAATAATGCTGCTTAACGGTATTTAAAATTCCTCAACAACATTAGTTTTAGTTCTCGATGTAAAGCAAATGACCGTATAATTATGTTACTCACTGTAGAAACGATCCACGAAGCTAATACTCTAAAAAACTGTAAAAATCCCATGAAACAAACAGCGGTTAGCGGTCTACTTTGTTGGGCAGTATATTAAATCCTTCACTTTTGTTGTCAGCAAGTGAACTATTCGTTTTGTTTAACAATTCTTTAAGCAGCCTTGTTTTTATTTATCTTTCGTGCTATCCGGGTCTTGCAACGTGTCGAAATGTGGCCAACTTGTGGCTTAATAATCCTTTGCCAGTGGATACTGTTGGTGGTGACACCCGTTATAACTCGTGTTTTTTTTGCCTTTTCGGTGGTATCTTACAATCTTATCTTGCACCGCACACACAACCCTGCTCAAACCAACAACACGCGGTGCCGCCGTATGGTGGGATGACAGTGGAAGATTATTACTTTTCCCTGAGGTTAAAAGGTTGTTCTTTTTACTGATTGCTTTGTTTTTGTCTTCAACTTTTGGTTGCATCTTTCCATCAAACGGTAAACGGTAACACCCATTCCACGACCGTCCACGGGCCGTGCGGTACGCTGTGCAACTGGTGCAGTGAGATGACATTTATGTTCCGAGAACATACAGTCACCACGAGAATCCCACAAGCTCAACGAGCTACTCGGTTACGGCGAAAGTTTGTGTATGTTCTCGTTGGGCTCCAACACAGCAGGGAAGTTACAAACACTACGTATTGTTGCGCCATCGCCCGTACTGCCCGGCAAGAGACGATGTATCTTATCAACAGATAAGAATGCTTGACGTTCAGTTCGGCTACGGAGAAGTGTGCGTGTGCAAAGCGATGAGTGTTGCAAGCGAAGCATAAAACTTGTTCCACCATCGACTCATCGTACTTCAGGTTTAGTTGCAAGCGTGTTTTTTTTTTGGGAAATTTTATGTTTCCGTTGCTTGCAACTTCAGGTGCTTCAGTTTTGCTTTCACTTCACTTACTTAGTACGTTAGTCATCCTCACCTCCAACCAAACTAACATCGATTTTATCGACATCGATTCCACTTCGTTGGCTGTTGTCGTCCAACACTTTCCACTCGATGGGCTTGGGTTAATGTGTGCATAATCGATACGAACGGTTACTTTTTTCCACTCAGCAGGCACTCAAAGCTCCTGTACAACACTTTGTTGTACCACCGTCAATCTGCTTTGCAATTCTCATCTCGAAGCGTCTGCTTACGCCAACGATTACTGCGTACACCTGCACGACCACGACCGCTGGCAGGCAGGTTGAACGGCCTACAATAAAACGAATTTAAATGTTTCCCACAAACGTGTGGAATTTTGGGGAAAATGTGGAAGGAAAAGACGAATTCCAACCGCATGAGCATGACGAATTGGAACGGTACAAATAATCGTTGGTGCTTTGCTCGTTTCGGTTCGTCTGTTCGCACATCACGATAATCACGAAATGGAAATTTTGGACCACCAACATTTAACAAACACTTGAACGGGGTGTGCGTTAAATGGAAGTGGATGAACATCGCATATCTTCCCAGCAGATCTCTCGTCAATACGCAGCGGAAAAGAAATGAAGATGAATTTCGCGGAATAAGAGCTTCGGGATTTTCCCTCGATGGTGGGACAGATTGGGAAAACGAAAGGGAAAACGAGCAGTAAGACATATTTTGTCTATGTAAACACATGAACACTGTTTTTCAAATAGGATTTCGTGAAATTGATTGAATTATCGATTAGTAAAATGATTCCTTCTATCATTTGAGATTGCTTCACGAAAAGGCCGCAATTCGAACTTTCTATTTGAAACTAAACGAACGAGGTTGGCTTGTCATCTCATGGCTCATGGCTGAGAATACTCATAACAGCAACGACAGCAATTTTGCTAACAGGATGAACAAGATAATACAGTGCGTTACATAACTATAAGGTCACTCGTTCGTTGAGAATTAAAGACACGCGTATATTTGTACAATAGTAGTTTGTTATCGCCAAGTGAGAAATTGTTCCATGCAGCAAGATTCTATTCGAATCCATATTGAATTGAGAAGACAATCTTAAAAATGATTGTAAATGGACATAAAGTTAACTAGCTGTGTAATCTTGATGATTCCTCCTGGTGATTAAATATTGATGCAAAATGTGATTATTATTATTATGTGATTTATTATTTATTTTGCTGTCATTATTGTTTGTATTTTGTAATACATTTTTCATAAAAAATTGGCGTTACTCAAAATACGGGTACGATTTATTTGTTGTCCCTATGATGATGTTGAGTATGTGAATTTTAATGTTAAAAAATGCTTTTCTACATGCTACACACTGTCAATGGTAAATAATTCATTTTTATTTGAGCAGCAAAGTTAGTTTTCCAAACACAATTTAATTATTTTTCAACGTCCATCATCCTACCAGCCTTTGACCTCGAGAAAAACAAACAAACAACGGCTTGAATTTATGCCCTACAACCGCTCAGCCGTGTTGTTGAACGAGCAAAGTTTTCGAATAATGCCATCCGAAACCAATGGCCAGCTGGTTTTTAGTACCTCGTCGTGTGGTTTCTTTCATCATCGGATGATTCGTTTGCCACTGTTTCATGCTGACTTACGAATCGAGTCGAAAGATTTGGTCTCGATTTCCAATCTAATCCGCAAAACTTTTCACCCTTAAAACAACCACGTCCAAGGATTTGTTATCGGAAATGCGATTTTTTTTCGGTATTCGTGTAGGTTATGCGTTAAAGGTAAAAAAATAATGTCATAACACATTGAAACACCCTTCGGCGTAGGTTTTAGTCAACGGAAGAAGTTTTGTATATTCTGCGGTAATTGAATCCTTCGCGGACCACCAAAAAAAGCAATGTGCTGAGCAAGAAAATAATTTGAATTAATAGCTTTACCCTCGCTATTGATGAATGTGCGAAAGGTAAAATTCATTAACGACACAAAAAGGAAACCCTTAAATTAAGATAAGTAAAACGATCCGTGGTGCTCCCAACGGGATCAATGGGACAAAAAAACTTCCCCGTTGACCCTTAATTGGACAGTAATTTATTTATTCTTCCCGAATTTCTACCAGCATACCCCACGCAAAGTTTGGCTTATCAGCAATTCACAAAACCCAATCGACCGTGCGTTCTTTTCCTTCATTTTCCGTGTCCGTGTTCCCTGTACGCTGACATTGCTCATAATCGTTTCGACACTTTCCATTGAATTGTGTCGTCGAGAAGGATCGTTTTTTTTCTAACGATTGGCTTTTGCCCACAGTGCCCCATAAACCGTTGTCCCAGGATACGTTGTCCCCTTCCCACCGACACAGGGTGTGCTCGGGAAAATCTCACGAAAACCACTTAAGATGCTTATCGAATGACCGTAAACAAGTGAAAGTTTCCGAAGAAAGCACGCTCTCAACGCTTGAAGGTTGCTCGGCCAAAGAAGGAAGCAGGGGCACGACTCCCTCGTCAGGGCACGACTGCCGGCAGAGGAATGTTTGCACGGGAAATCGTTTATCAGCGGTGCCTAGATAAACCGGATTTCTTTCGAAAGCTCCCCTCCACAAAAGTCGTGGCGGTAATGGATCTTGGGCTAGAGCATTTGCTTATTTCATTCAACTACAAGACACGTACTGTTAACTAAATTGATACTAGAATCACGATAATCACTTTATACAGTGATGCTTCAACAAAAACATTTTCTTCTGCACGATGCGAGTTCAACGTGGTTGTTCTTTCATAACGAGAAGTTTAAAATTTTCGAGAGAGAATTTTAATTAAAAGAGAGGGAAAACTTTTAGCGCACACTTTTAACGAATCTTTTATAAAATGCTTCGCCTTCCACGTTCTTCTTTCGATCGGTTCTACCTGATTAATGCATTGTTGGGGTTGTGATAAACATTGCTTGACTCGCTACTCGCTTTAGGGGTGGAAGGTAACAACAGTCCCCAAATGCTCTTAAGCGGTTTTCCATTGTTGCTGGCAGGCGGTTTTTTTTAACCGAAATCAGTTAGAGAAACTTTTCCTGCGAAGAACTTTCGTTCGTCCAAACGACATGGCGACTCTCGGCCGTGTAATTCCATCGGGAAGCAAAAACTTTGCGCCAACCCCAGCGCAAAACGGTTGCAAAATCTGTTGCAAATTAGATTCCTTCATTCAGCACCAGCACCAGTACCAGCAGTGGTGGCTCGACGTGGAACCGATTCGATGCTGTGCCGCCTAGCAAACGCTTCAGTCCAGTACGGTGTTAAATTTCCTATCGACTTTGGCTCGATTCGTTTGTCCGGCTTTCGGGAGCGGAAATGGAAAGCATGATGGAAAAACATAGCCTCGACATTTCCACGCTCTGTTTGCTGGTATCTCAACAGCGCCCTGAAAGAAGCGACAACGCGGACGCGCCTTTTGTCCTACCGTTTCGGGTCGCTTTATCAACTGGCTGGCAAATGAAAGCACTTGTCATTAGTTCATTCCGATTTCATCTCACATCCTTGAATGAATGTTTCCTGCTGCCATTTCCTCGGAATAGAAAGGAAAGAAAAGCCAAAAAAACAAAACAAAACAAAACATCTACAATTTTCCCAACGTTTCGTATCGCACGACACCGCTTTTTAATGGCTGGGCTTGAAATTTAAAATCCAGAAATTTTGGAGGATTAATTGCTGTGAAGAATTTACCGGAAATGTTTTAATTGCCCGTTCGGAATGGTCGAACGTGTGACGGACGGCACGAGGCAGAATAATATGATCGATCGTAAAAAGCTCGTTAAAATGGTTTGGTTTTTTTACTATATAATGGACTGTACATTCAAGCTTAAAGTTGCTCATTGTAGGAAGAAAAATTCCACACTCTATTAAATGAAACAAGACCGTTTGCTGTTGGTACCAATTTGGAGCACAAAAAATGGACTAGTGACTTACTGTTAGTTATAGTTTCCGGTAGGTGATGAAGGAAAGACAAGTCGACACTATGTTTACCTACATCAATGTCAACCGTACCGCAAATAGTTTTTTGCTTTTTTATCCTTTTACCAACGTTCGATGTACATCATCGTACCAAATTAGCTTCTTATTCATTACCTGCCAGCTCCCGGGACGATGCGATTCGCCGGGTTTCCCTCCGAAACAAGAAGCTAGAATCCATGTTTCCATGTTTTCCCGTGTTTTTCTTTTTGTTCGTTCAATACGAACTAAAAAGCCTATCTGTTGGCGAGATTTATTTACTCTTCATGCTGCTCTATACAACCACAACGTCCCGAGGGGACCCCCGAAAATACCCCGTGACTGTGCCCCACAGAACAACTGTCGGCCGGTTCACCTGTGGCTGGTGCACCAATGCGAAAGCTAAGGCTCAACATGACAGGCTCATCAAAGGTAAAGCATTCTCCCATTCGCTACCGTACGGAGTTGGGAAACCTTTTCCCAGTTTCTTTACCTTTTTGTCGCACCCATCGTTCCCATCACTGGTGCCATTTGTGCCCAATGACCCCAGGGAGGGGGTTGGAACCAACCAGCTGCGAAAACGGGCTTGTGAACTGCTTTTGATCGTCACCGAAGAGCAGTTTGTTTTACCGTTTTACCACCTAGCATTTCGTTCTTATTTTTATTTCAAGTTAACATACAAGTTGGGGACAAAAAAAATCGTCACACGATGAAAAAAAAGGGAACGAAATCCTTATTCGAGCTGGGTCTTCACACGAACGAACCAGAAATGGCTGGAGCTTTATGCATCAGCACCTTTTTTGAAGCTCTTTGAATGTCCGCGTGTGTGTCGGTCGGTGGACCACGTGCATACACATCAGTTCCACTTTGTTTGCTTTCATCCGATTGAGGTCTCCGTGACATTCGGGAAAAGAGTGACACTGCGTACTGAAATTATAAGCTTCCGAGGTGTAAGGCCAGTCTAAGATTGCTTTCCATTCCACAGTACTTTGCATTTGATCTTTAAATGTAGGATTTGTGGACAATTTTGAGCTCCGTCACTAAAACAACCTCAGCAAACAAAAATATCCCATTACAAACGGTACTAAACACGTAAGCCCTTTGTTAGCAGGTAGACTGGAATCTGGAAGCAACTAATTCGAAAGTGGAAGTAGAAAAACAAAACCAAGTCCATTGACAGTATTGAAGCATCAATGTTTACCTCTGCTCCCGGTGAGGTAATGAGAGCTGATTTGATTTACTTTATCTTTTCGAGTATGGTAAAGCTGTTATTCCGCCTTATCGTGCCACCGAAACATTAGCCTTTGGTTACATGAATTCCTGGACAATGAAGGAAACCTCTACCACCAACGACGACCAATCGTGGTGACAGTCAATGAAACGCCCGGATAGCAGTGTACATGTTGTCATTGAGTCTGATAAATCGATAAAATGAAGCGAATGAACGTGTAACAGCCAAACTTACGATTCAAGTACGATAACGTGTGCGAGTCTTGTGTTTTGTGTGGGGAGAAATTTGGGACGACCGTGCAGGTGAGCAGAGACAAAAGAATAGTTGTCAGTTAAACAAAAAAAAAAACCCGTACTGGCCCTACCGATCAATATCTCCTTTCCTACATCACGGCAGCAGTCTCTCGTCATAACGATTTTCACGACGCGATAGATACACTTTGCCAGTGCACACATTTTATCGTCGGTCAACGGCTTGCTTCTCCACCCTTCTTTGTGTAGCAGTGTGAAGCCAACCGAAAATCCAGAACCAACCTCAACGCAACTAATGGCCCAATAGTGAACCATATTTTCCAATTCCATACCCAAAAATCGCCGTGGATCGGAGTCAGCAATGTCAAGTTAATAAGCGATGGAGCATGGTATTGTGATTCTTTTTGTTCCTGTTCGCAACCATAACACACAATGCATCGATGGTAAAGTAAACAAACAAAAAACATGAAACTGCCACATTGTCACATAAGATAGCAGCAAAAAAACAAGAGATGATCTTAAATGGCATGCCCTGTTACTGGTTAGATTTGTGGAAATTGGAACAGGACGTCAACGGCGTCGGTTTTGCAGTTGGCTGTGATGGTGCCTCGGGAAGTGATAAAAAATAATGAATATTTGCAAAACGGTACGGAGGTTGGCATTGCTGTTAGCTAACAACCACTGGTTGTGGTGCTGACGCTTTACTCCGGGCTGATGTTTGCGAGCTTTAGCAAAACAAACTTGTCCTGTTGTCCTGTTGATCCTAATCAATGCTAACGAGTGCGGATTTTTTGTTATAGCATTTTGTTTTCGTTGGGGCAAGATGTAAAGGTGTACCTCGAGTAAGTAGGTACTTATTGCCTTGTTGAGTGGTTTAAACGCTGAATGAGATGAACTCACCATAGCTTTGCGACAAGTTGTGCCACCGTAAACAAGCTAACTTGAGTTGTTTTACTTAATATTGGTTTGAATGGAACACTCTCATTTCTCGCAGGAAGTTTTCCGATGTCTTGGTTTTTATTTTTCTAAACCATGCTGTTCCATTCATTCGTCCAAATACGAGACCCTTGTACCCAATTACGCAGGAATTTCCCAAAGTTTTGAAATTCAAACATCATAGAAACAAAGATTATGCGGTGGAAAGTTTTGCAATTACTTCCAATCATCGTTACTGCAACAAAAATGGGAATGGCGCATATCATCATACCAACGCACATTCAGACCATTTAAAGTTATCACAGCCTCGGTCGGGGGAAAATCTATTTCATAAAACTCATTCCATTCCTCCAAGAGCACGCACACATTATGCTATCTCTAGTGAAAGGCCATCCCAGGAGAAGCTTTCCCCGTTGGCAGGAGGACCTGTTTTCGTCAACTATCTGGCACGGTTTTTTACAGTGCGTTCATTGCTTCCGTGTGCTATCCGGGCACGCTGCATATGAAGTAACTGCGAATGCATCTTTTCCTGCCCACATAAGCACGAAATCCATTATAAACGAATAGCTCTCATACTTCGTCCGTATTCGGTCCGTTCCAACCTACCCGAGCACAACGTGCGAGAAAATAAATCTTCCTTCACAAATGGGCAAATTTGCGGCTTCTTACCATACGTTCATACGTTACCAAATGCACACGTCGACAGCTATTTCCCGGAGAAGAAATATGTTTCCTATTCAGTCTGGGTGGAAGAAAAGACCAAACCCCAATGAACTTGCAATAGCTTTCGAATGATCCCGTCTCTCCCGTCCCGTTCGACACGATAAATGTTTGCTCGGGTAACTCAATCATCTATCAATCGTACATTGGTGAGTGTGTGTGTGTGTAATTTATCAATCTGTAGCTCAAGCTCGAGCAGCAAAAAGCTATGATAAGTAATTATTCCATTTTTCTTGCCTCCTAAACGATTGCCGGAAAAGGTTGTGCCAAAAAAAAAGAGCCAGGAAGCTGCCCCGGGATAGTGATTAGTTTGCTACTGTATTACCGTGCGAAAGGTTCCTTGCATATCAGCGACGACCAAATTCTATTTCGTAGCGCAATCCCGTTCGTAGAGACGTAGCCGGCTCAAATAACACAACTGACACACAAGACTATCAGCGGTAAAGCTTTCTTCTGGCGGAAGAAAGGCGTGAGAGGTAGAGGGACAGGAGTCAGCTGGGAAGGATAATCGACACAAGAAATGTATGGCTGCCATTCAGAGCGGGGTCACGAAGCGAAGAGGTGCCTACCAGGCATGGCCTTCCATTTCGTAGCAACGAATGGTGGCTGCAAATTTATGGCTTCACTTCCGCCGTACGCGTCCAATTCGGGCCGGGCAAACATTGTGTATGAATATTTGACGATTTGGGCGCACCGAACAGCGTTCGAGCATGGCAGACGTGGGAAATGGTACCGAGCGATGATCCTACCCGGATGGCAGGAGGATGATGCCAAATGAAACCGGTCCGTGCTTATCTGGGGGTCGCCGGTTTTTTTTTCTCTCTTCCGTGGTCTAATTTTGCGTGCAACAGCTGTTTGATTCGTTCAAGCGCAAAAGAGGCAAACCGAGCGTTGGTGGTTGAGCAATATTTCGCGACAGCCAGACAGACGTTTCGTGCGTTTCGTTCAATAAACTGATGGAGTAGAAAAATGGCTTTTGACAAGGCTTTGAGTGTTGTGCACGTGTGTGCACGGTGCCTTGTGCTGTTCATATACTAACACGGGAGAGTGTATTACACAAACTGGATGTACGTGGCTGAAGTGAGCAGGAAGTAGTATGGTAAAAGAGGAGGGTATTTAATGGAAGTCATGATTGTGGTTCAGAAGATGTCGTCTATTTTGTTCAATATTACTAATAGTACAAGAATCTGGGTAGATATTCCATGCACAGCTGTATTTACAACAAAGACACCGCAACATCAAAGGTGCCGTTCTTGCTTCGACCTCGTTCCTCCAATTCGTATCATATTTGTCCATTTGGCGAGTGTTACAATATTATTGTGATGCAGCAGCAATGAAAGATACTGTCCAACAGTCAGAATGAATGAAGCATTTTCTTTTGCACAGAGAAAATGTCACCGGATTCGAGCGCATTCCATGCAAAACGCTGATATTTCCATAACATGACACCCATGAACTGTGTCTGTGCCGGGTGCATACCCACGGGGCGTTTATTTGTTTGTGTCAAGCAGCTTTCTTCTGTACATCAAACAGGCTACCAAACTGGACAATCCAGTAACACACCGAGTACGGGGAAAGAGTTTAGTTAGAGGGAAGGATAAAGTTAAAACTGTGACAATGTCCCAAAACCACTGTTCATCGGACTCTCGCCCTGTAGGACTGTTTGTGGATTGAATGCTTGACACGTACTTTGGTTCGGGGGATGCTTCTTTTTTATCCAGCGGCCTTATCGCGAGGAAACCGGGGTGGTAGCGTCACGTTCGAGCGCCAACCATCAATCAAACGAACTCGGACGGGTCTTCACCCAGTCGCCGAGCCGGGTCTACTGGAATGGAAAACCTCAAAGACCATCTGTTGTACGCAAGCTGGTTGTGTTTTTTTTCCTTTAAAGATGATCGTACATCCCTTTGAATGTGGGTCGAAGTTCCAGCATCATTCTTGTCCACTTAGGACGAAAACCTGGAGCTGCGGTTTTTGCGTACCGTACGTACCTACACGGAAAAATGATAGTTTGTCAGTATAGACAGTTTATAAATTGTGTCCATGAATTGGTTGGAATGATTCCAGTAAACAGTTCAATAAAATCGCAATACCACCCATAAGCTCTATTTCGCATGTAGTAAATGGATTGTTGCTTCTGGTCTGAATGGAGACGCCTGGTTGACGTCAATACATCACAATTTTTCGCTTTTTGTGAAATAATTTTACAATTTCATACAGTTTACTGACACTTCCAGCTCCACCAAACACCAGCACTGGAATTCGGCATAGTGTGAATGAAATATTTTGATTATTATCTGCCCCTATTATCATCCGTTCATCCAACTCAAGATTAATACATCCGTTCCATCCCTTTGCTTAATGATAATGTAATGGTAATGGCGAAAAAATATCTCCCCATTTGGTCCCATCGTGTTTCGATTCAGGCGGGGGAGCGAATTTTTGACGTATTTATCACAGTGGGATTACTCAAATATTAAAAAAAAACCCTCGGGATGCTTATACAAATAATTTATGGATAATCATTTTGTGGTTTATGGCCCACGCCGCCATGTTCCACACGGTGTGTGCGAGCGTCACCTTGCGTTGTTCATGCTGCCGGTTCCGACTGGCTGCTGTGCTTTAATCAAATAAAACCCACATCATCCACGCAATGCCAGAAGCCACCGTCCAATACTGACCTACAAATCGTGCGTATTTGCATGTGTATTTTTTTCTAATTCTCTCTGTATTTGATGCCTATGCTGTTCATTTTTGCGTCTTTTTCCCATACCCATTTAAACCTACTTTTTGATGTAGTTGCTGCACCCAGATTAGTCGGTGTGCGAATGGATGTGAGCAGCCGAGCTTGCCCAGTGGTGGTGGTGCAAAATAACGGCTTGTGGGATTTACTGTGGTGCCCGGCTACACACTTTGACGGCCTACTATGTTTCTTTTCATGGCGGTTGTGTTTGTGCCACTGACACGTAAACTGATTACGAAATTGAAGCTTTGCTGTAAATGAGAGTTAGATGCCGTACCGTTTCTTGGTGCCCATTTACGATCCGGACCACGGGCGAAGATCCTTCTTCGCTTGATTGGGTTGTACTAATAAACCTGTGATTGTTTTTATGGATTGTCAAGCAAAAAGTAGGGCACTCTGTGTATACATATATAACCAATCCTGGTAAAGCTTTTGGAGAAGAAATATATGAAGCAAGTGAGATTAGATACATTTGTGAAATGTATTTTTAAACAATATTTTAACACCACAACCTGACACATTGTAAAATACACAAAAATAAAGTTTAAATGTTAGCAACGTTCCAATGAAAAGTAAATATAAACTAAGGTTTCTAACAAGCTTTTTTCACAACCTTAAAATCATTTAGTTTTACTAAGGGAAACCACATAAAGGAAACACAGTGTGGGTGTAAGTTAAATAGTATGGACGGCACCAAAGGCAAAGCAATGGAGGCTAGAGCAACACGCAAGTCGAATTCTTAACACCTTCCTAAACTAATGATGATGAAAAATAGCCCACAGACAAACCGCCGAGCAGCTGAGCAGCGTTACAGCACGTTGCTTGCTTGCCTGTTCCGGTCGTAAAGAGGCCGAAACAAGAATAATTTAAGCATTAATGAGTTTTGCCTTTGCTCAAGTTGATTAAATTCGTCCATCCCATTAAACTGAACGTGGAAAATTATACTTTTAGCAAACTCATTTCTTATAAAATTAACGGAACACCACATGTAACATTAGATGTTATTAAAAATATATAAATCTTGCACTAAAACACCACACGCTTTTCGTATGTTTATTCCAGGTATAGTCCAGGACTGACCATCAACAACATTAAACAGGTGATCAACGAAACAATCGAAACAAATATATGTAGGTATACGGCACGAGTTGCTAACAATGTTACCAATATCCGTTCCAATTTAACCAATATTCTACGTTTCCTTCTCACTACCACAGTACGAAAACCGGCACCGACCCGCTTGCGGGAGCTCATACGACAGATCCGAGCCTGCCGAACAGCGGCCGAGGAACGTGCGGTAGTCAACACAGAATGTGCCTACATCCGGAGTACCTTCCGCGAGACGGACTGTATCTGGAAATGTCGCAATATGGCAAAGCTGCTGTACATCCACATGCTCGGCTATCCGGCCCACTTCGGGCAGGTGGAATGTCTCAAACTGGCCGCAAGCTCAAAGTACACCGACAAACGGATAGGGTACCTGGGCGCGATGCTCTTGCTGGATGAGCGTACCGATGTGCACGTGCTGCTTACGAACTGCCTTAAAAAGTAAGTAATGCGATATCTTCGAAAAAAGGCACTAATTTCGTAAAGCCAAAACTTTTACCATAAAACGAGTTCCGAATGAAGCGTCAAGGAACTGAAAAATCCTTGGAGTTACTTCACGCAGCAACATACTTAAAGTTGTAATTAAACGACCATAATAAACCATAATAAGTGTATGATGGTAAAGCAAGCCGGATTGTTGATCGATTAGCTCGGAATCTTGCTATGTTTAGCTGTGTAACTCAATCAGCTTCGTACTTTCCAGGAACTTTGAGTTGAAAGTGGTAGAATTTGAGTTAATTTGGCTTAAACTGGAATTTGTATAAGTATGGATTTTTTTCAACTTTCTGACTTCTCAACTGACACATCCGTCGTGCTAGGCTGGCTCATCATCTATCTTTACGTATTCGAGTTCAAGAATTCAAAATTAGCCTCAAAATTCTACTTGAACGGGAAAATTTTACAATCTTGAGAAAGTTCCAAGTCCTTTTTTAACAAGATCCAGAAAATGTGAAGGATTCCAAATAATGTATTGATAACTAACATAAATGCATCTTACCAATTCGAATCCCAACCTTATGTATTCTGTTTTTCTTTCACTTCAGCGATCTCAACAGCCCCACACAGTTTGTCGTAGGCACTGCGCTGTGCACACTAGCCGCCATCGCATCGCCCGAGATGGCCCGGGACCTGTGCAACGATGTCGAGCGTCTGATCGTGTCTACCAATGCGTTCCTGCGCAAAAAAGCGATCCTATGTGCCTTCCGGTTTGTGCGCCGCGTGCCAGAGCTAATGGAGGATTATCTGCCAAAGTGTGAAGTGTTTCTGGCGGACAAAAACCACGGCATTCTGATCGCCACCATCACGCTGATCACGGAGATGTGCGAGCAGAGTGTGGCCGTGTTGCGGTACTTTAAATCGATCATTCCCACACTCGTTCGCATGCTGAAATCGCTCACCGTGACGGGTTATTCACCGGAGCATCTTGTCAGTGGTGTAAGCGATCCATTCCTGCAGGTTAAGATACTGCGTTTATTGCGTGTACTCGGTCATGGTGATCCAACACAGTCGGAAATTATGAACGACGTACTAGCGCAGGTTTCCACCAGTACGGAAACGAGTAAAAATGCCGGCAATGCGATCCTGTACGAAACGGTCCTCACAATCATGAACGTCGAATCGGAGAACAGTTTGCGGGTGTTAGCAGTCAACATTCTCGGCCGCTTTCTACTAAACAACGATAAAAACATTCGCTTTATCGGGTTGCTAACGCTCGTCAAGACTGTGCATAAGGACATGACGGCGGTACAGCGCCATCGCATAACGATCCTCGAGTGCCTTTCGGACGGTGATCCATCGATACAGCGATGTGCTATGGAACTGTCCTTCACCCTTATCAACACACAGAACATCGAGATGGTCGTGCGGGAGTTACTGCGCTATCTCGAATCGACCGACGCCGAAATGAAGGCGCTCTGTAGCAGTAAGATCGTACTCGCGGCCGAAACGTATTCGCCTTCGATCCGTTGGCATCTGGATGTATTACTGAAAATTCTTACAATTGTTAGTAAGGGAATGCGATCTGCTGGAAAGAACAGCTAGTAATCGATTTTTATCCTTCTTCTAGGCCGGTAACAATATCCGGGACGACGTGATCTCGTCCACCATACAGCTCATCTCGAACAGTCCGCAGCACGAGCAGCGTTTCATTACCAATAAGATGTGGGAAGCTATCATGAACATGAACCAGCTCGAGAACAGGCAACCATTGGTGCAGGTGGCCGTGTGGGCGATCGGTGAATATGGGGAAGCTGGAGGATTCGATGGTAAGCTATTGTATCGTAGTATTTGAAATTGTTTTCTCTTCCTAATTATAAAAGTTTTCATGGAAGCTTCGGCATTTGTTCTCCATCAATCGTTGCTATTGCTAACGGAGAAAGACGTTAGTCATAACAATTAATATTAATTTGAAGTTGCATAAATAATAACAAATGTTGGTAGCATGTGATATTCATATTAAATTTGATACTCGTTAGAAAGATTACTCCATCATTCGACAAATACTTTTCTCCCAATTGGATCAATACACGAAACATTATCGATTACTTGAGTGTAAATGGGAACCGTTTCGACGTGGGTAAACTATCTGCATAAAACATTGGTTGAATATTTCATTTTTTTCTCGCATTCCTAACGCAGAGTTCGAACTAATTGAACACTATCGGCAACTGTTGTGGGCACCGCAACTATCAATCACCACCAAGCAGTACATTCTGGTATCGTTAGCTAAAATCAGCGTTCGAATAGATGGCTGTACACCGTAAGAAAGCCCCTGAAATATTCCACTTCATCAGTACTGATCTCGCTAACTGTTACTGCGAACATTCTACCACTTTTAGGGACATTCAAAACATCATCAACTCGTTCCGAGTGCACATGAATATCGATCTGCAGCAGCGAGCAAACGAATTTTCGCAACTGTTCACCAATTACAAACACCTTCGGAAATCATTGCTCGAGAAGATGCCAAAGTTGAAACTATCAGAACTGACCACCTCAGAATACAATGCTGACTTTGCGTCTCCAGATTCATCCGAAATAGAACAACAGCAGGATGAACCGGTCGCTGTGCAGGAACCATCGGTAAGCCAAATGGGGTCTTTGGTGTAAATGTCTTCGACATCAATCAGTTGATAATAAAAAATTGTCTTTTTCAGAACCAAGACATCTTGCTGGATTTGTTGGGTGATTGTTTCAGCAGTGATGGAAACGGTAATAATGCACTTGCCGTTGTGCCCGTCTCGCAGTCGATGCCCTCAACACAGCCTCATTTGCAAACGACGAGCTTTAATCAAAGCGCACTATCATCGTATAATAATAATGGTCCAATGGCGACTGGTACTACCGACAGCATAATGGATCTACTTGGTCTAGCAGCACCAAACCATACAAATCAGACAATCGATCAGACCACGATACCTGCGATCGACGTTTACAACAAGGACGACGTCTACATCCGATTCTTTATCCATCCTTATCCCACCGTGGGCGAACAGCCACCATCATCCGCCGGAGCTCGTATCACCGTGCAAACAACCAATGGATCGCAAGCTACGATCGAAAAGTTCCTCTTTCAGGCAGCCGTACCGAAATCGTTTGTACTGACGCTACGTGAACCGTCCGGTACGGTAATGCCGCCGGGGGGAACGATTATGCAGGATCTGCTGATCGCGCGTCAAACAAATCCCACCCAGGGTAGCACCGGGTTGCGCATGAAGGTTCGCTTTTCATACGAAATCGAAAACTACTCCATGATGGAACAGATTGATGTGAACGAGTTTCCGAGCGGTTTTCTGCGCTAGCAGCGGAACGATCGTTAAGCAAACGTAGGATAGCTAAGAGTTGAAAACAAGCCAACTAATTGCATGGTAGGATCGCCTTAGCACTTTGCGGAAAGTAACACAATCCAGATGAGAAATAAAAAAATTTAAATGCATCTATTGTAAGAAAGAACAAATAATGGTACAAAGCATACGATAGAACTGGGGAAAGGCCGCATAATCATTCTTTTGTATAGTGTGTAAAAGAGAGACACAAAACAGAACTGCACTTTACAAATGGAAAATTAGCCGCGCAACATGCCCCAGAAGGATAAAAAAATGGAAAATGAGGATTTTTGCTATACATGTGTAAAGTTAATACAAAATTTCCCCTTGTTCTGCTTTGATATCATCCATCTATCGGGATTCACGGCTGAATAGCCGGTACATGTGATCAAAGTGTGTTTTACCAACAAAAAAGCATCACCCACCTAAAACTACCTACTGTGTATGCGTAAAATTGGACCAAACTATTTAACCAGAAACTATCCTAAGCCGCGTTTATAGAGTGGAATTTACCCAGTACACTTTCATCTTCGCACCGTAGCAAAATCGTTGACATTGAGGTACATACTGAGACAAGGATAAAGATATCTCTTTACGCACATCCACCGACCCGTTCCCATTGATTCACATCATGAACATCGAATTGATGGCAACCAAGTACTTAACGACTGATGAAACGCTCAATTACAGTTTACTATCGCGTAAGCATTTCACGGTTCGAGAAGTTTGTTCGTAACTAACACTTTCAAAACAACATACACAAATGTGATTTAAGGAAGGAATTCATCTACGAATCTATTCTATATCAGCGTTGTACGATGCAGGGAAGAGAAAGCTACAGTCCAAAAGGAAGGTAAAATAGTATTCGTTACTTTTAAACCGACGGAAAACAACTGTTCGAATGTTTGTGAAGCGAGTTTTTAGAAATGATGCAAGAGTATGAATGAGTTTTAATCCTTTTTTTATATAGATGAACTATAAATAAAACATGTTAAGTAAAAACTGTCTTCAAACTCTGGTGTGTGCCTGTATTATTATTTTAGCGCGATATTGTTTCCCTCTTTACTGACCGACACTATAAATTATGTTGGAAAATGGAACGTGATTGCTAAGCAAAAATAGCACAAATCCAATTAAGAATTTTATATTAAACTTCCTTTCGATTAAATTGAATATCGTGTACGGTAGTGCACAAGGTTCCATTTTCACGATTTATAGGTTGTTACCGGTAAAAACGATCATGTAATAGAAAAGCAAGAACAAAAACTGCCGTTGTGAACTGTGTGTGGCCGGTCCACCTGTTCAATCCGTAGGATTTTGAATGACAATTAGTAAAAAGTCCTTATCTGGAGCCACCATTATTTCATGCTTTTTTGATCGGACTCGCAGAAATGATAAATCGTTCGAGGGATCCAGATCACGCACCACAGACCGGGCTTTATCGGACAGCTGGCTCATTAACCCGGCGTACTGCACGGTGGACGTATTGTCAAGCGTGCTTTTTACGGGAATTCCTACGGTAGGTTAAATAGAATCTTGGTTAGTAACTGGTCGGAATATTTCCCACTGCACTCGGTCCTCCATCGATGGCATCTGCAGAGTAACACCCAGCAGTCACAATAGATGACATCATCAAAGAAGCACCGTTAGATATCCCACCACAACGTACCTTCATTGTTGACCACAATCGTTCCTACAACGCCTTTGTGCGATTGAATTCGTTTTAGTGTTTCTTCGACCTCTTGCGACTGGAAGAAAATAATCAATCGAATGCGAAATTGTATTATCGCTGGGAACTTCCATTCTGCAGACGTTGTCACCAGCTGCAGGAATACTGGTTGCATATTGCTTACCATTTTCTTGGGGTAATTGAAATTGTGCTGTTGCCGACACGTTCGTACTGCTTAATTAACCTTCGAACCTGGTTTCAATCGAAAAATTGGCCGAAAAATCTTTCCTAAACTTTCTTTATGCAGAAGATCTGAGCAATTTTCGCCGTCGCAGCTACCTTCGATTCGTTTTGTTTTGACAACCAAACGCAGCGTTACCATGATGACAGTACTGTCGGTTGAAGCGATGTAACGGCGTTACTATTGGTGGTGAATGTAATTAACAGTGTGGTGAATAAGCATCTAGTTACATGAATTTTAAATTTTACAATAAAATATTTATGTTTACTGTTATTGCAACATTTTGTGCACTATTCACACTGGAATTTTATTAGAGAAAAGTAGAATTAACAACGAAACAATAGTAATAATGTGCCTTGCATTACCTCGCACTGAAAATGTATTCATTGCGTAGCGTTGCAAGCATCACGCGCTACAAATGTAGGTTCAAATTGACAATTTCCTTTTCGGTTTACGCGCTAATATCATATTTTAGTTCAAGATAACGGATTACATCGTGCTTTTTTATTTGATGGTTTGATTCTAAAACCAGCATCATTAAAAATTATGCTCTGTAGTTACTATGTGAAGGTGAATCCGACTAAAAAGAGTCTGAAAATGTTTTGTTTGCTGAACGTTGCCGTTTTAGATCCGCAAAGTCTATGATTCATCCAATTTACATCGTGTGCAGCATCACGTATGCCCTAGTAGTAGTTCTTTTCCATCTCTAGTCACCTCTTTACACGGCATTTATCAGCAAAACGATAACGATGCTGTATCATATGGTATGGTATGAGTCGGTATGTTTACATCTTATATCTCTGTTGCTCATAGATTTATCCTCTCGTGCGCACATAATGCGCAAATAGAAAACGCAAGTACCACTACATCCAAACACACACCTGCCGGAATGTTAACAATTTTCAAGACCAACTCGGACGCTCTTCTGTTTTAAAGTTACACACATACGGTGAATTACAACCACCTCAGATGATGCGATGAAGAGTAGCACTTATGCTCACTTTTGGATACGTTTAGTTTACCACAGGAATAGCTAAGGACAGGACCACCAACGTTGCCCAAGCGCAGGTCCACCATCGCCCACAGACTGTATGTCGGCAAACACAAGCGGTGAGAAGAGAAAAGAGCGAATTGAGACAGCTGTACTTTGCTGAGAGAAAACATGTACCATGAGTCCTGGATAGTGTACCGCGTGTCCTTGCATCTTTCTTATCTGCGGCCAATGGAGACCAAACGCTGATTACTTCACCAACGTGATTGACAACAACTTGACGCCATCCAAAGTGCTTTCGTGGAGGATTTAACGATTGAAAAACGTCCAACGTAAAGTGGGTGAGACACGTGAGAAAAATCGATTCAACGTGGGGTGTTTTACTGTCCATTTTCAACAGTAAATGACTGCGGTTTAGTGTAACAGTGAAAGGAACGCTCTCGTAACAAGTAAACCCCACGTGCTGTGAAATTTTCGGCACGATAATAATCAATACTTTTTACCACGTATAAAATTCGCTCATCGCGAAAGGTGAATAAACTTCTGACGACCCTTTCAAAGTTATTACTGGGCCAAAAATCGGTATCGGAATCGATAGATTGTGATTGCCTTTTGGAGTTCTACAGTGCTCCACAGCGTAAAGTAACATTGTTGAGCAGATTTTGAGATGATTATCTCTCGTGTAAGTGTAAATTTACCAAACTTAACACATCACCTTCAGTGTGGCACTGCAGCGAGTGTTATTAGTCACGGGTACAGGAGTATTCACGGTGTTGCTAGCTTAGATACATCTTCTGTACGAGCGAATCCAGAAATTTCTTCAAAGAAACACAGGTAATTGATGATGAGGACTTTGGTTGGACAATCTTTTCATTTTAATTCCAACACGAAGTAGTTGGTTGGATAATAACCAGGTAGCTATATCTATCAGCTGTTTGGATCAACAGAACAACTCTTTTTCACACTTCACATATTCACAAATCACACTTTTGACAATTTCACAATATTGCTTGTATTGTGCCCCCATCACGACCATTCTAACAGATGTGATTTCTATTTTTTTCTTCACTTTTCAGATTTTGGACAGCTGTACGTCCTTATAGCCAAAAAGCTCACTTCTATAATGTCGATAGAAAACGTCCACCTCCGTCAGATGAGTAAGTATCAAACACGTACATGTTAAAGACGGCTCATTCATTTTCCAAGCATAATACTGCGTCAGAATCACGCGCCAATAACAACTTTTAACTGGTTTCATGTTTACCTCCCCATTGGGGTGGATCGTTAACGTCCCAGTGGGCAGTTGTACATGTTGTAATGTTTGTTGAAAGTCCAAGATTAGAACGAACACACCGAGGTGACAAGTGTTCACTGTATTGTTTGTCTGGTGGTTGCGTCTCGGCATCTCGTACAGCAAAGGTAGCATGTCATACCGCCACGGAGGAACAGACTATTACGTCTTCAAATACAGTTTATCGTCTCACACGCAAGAATTTATGACGTAGATGGATGTATGAAAAGCGTTGAAAATCATCATTCAACCATACAAAATTACCAGCAACATGAGTGCGTCCCAACACAAGGGCTCGTCTTGCGATCGTATCAAATGAATCCAACAACAAAAACCATTTGTAAACAACTTCCTGGTGACGATGGGTTCCAAAATCTGCGTAATACTACGCCACAGTCGCTTTCCCTAGCAACTTCCTCTTCCTTCGATCTGCAACCCAAACCATCAGCCGATGCTAAGCAACGGAATAAATATTGATCGCCAGTTGTTAGCGGCTACTTGTCAGTTAATGAGTTTAAGCATTGTCCGCTGCATCAACATACTAAGCGCAAAACAGCAACAACCGACGTTTGATAGTGATAATAACAACATCCAGCCATCTCTTTCATCTCAATGGTAGTCCATTTTTCCGCTCCATTTCTCTGTCCCCTGTTGGTAACAGGTTGGTTGGTTCGTGTAACGTGTTCAACCGGCCGAACAAACGATCGTCGTAAAACCAATCAAATAATGCTTGCGCACGAAGAATTCACCATGAAGCTCGTGCGAAGAAAAGTTGCTAATATTCCGGGCTTGATACGAAATCAAACGCCGTTCGCTTATATATTTATCACACCTACACTGATCGAATATTTCGAACAAATAAAAAGCCCTACAACGGTCGAAGTTTTGATAGTTAACGATCGCTATCATTCGCGACTGGTTGTGTTTGATCGAAAGTGGTGAAATTGTGCTATCGTTTAGTGGATAAGAATATTGAATTAACGGGGGACGATAAGTGCAGCGCAGCATGGAGAATCTCATGCAGGACGATGATGCGGAACAGCAAACGCTGTGCGAACAAACATTCCAAAAGTTAAATCGCACGAAAAGCAATGATGTTACTCCCCAGCAACGTGAAGCGTTCGTGAAGCTGTTGGCTAATTTCGTGAGGTTCGTGAGCCACCGAGAGATTTCTAGCTATAAAGTGCTTCATAACGAAGTTACTGAGAGTGACGACATAGATTAGCAAAATTACTATCCTAAAGAGTTGTAAGGAAATGATTTGACATTGGTGAGAGTGTGATATGTCATAAGTGCTAATGGAGATTGCATGTTGAGATAAAACCTTTATATCTTTAGTAGTTAATTTACCAGTTTTCTGCTGCTTTCTTCTTTTTAGACAACGCGATTCCGACAAGAAACACTCCGAGGACCAACTGTTCCAAATGTTCAAGAACAAGGAAACGAACACGGTTAATATGGGAAAATTCCTGGCGGTAAGCATATTCGTGGTGTATTTGTGGTTTTTGAATACAAGCCTTGTTTCCGGTTCGTCTACCATAGGAATTGCGAACGATCGGCATTCGAAGAACGGATCCGCGCATTCAGGAGATGATGGAAAATCTGAAGCGTGTCCACAAGCTCAATAACTACGAGCACGGATCACCCCACACCCAGCATTTGAATGAGGAAACATTCAAGGCCGTAATCGCACCGAACATTGTACTGATCGCTCGTGCCTTCCGTCATCAGTTTGTCATCCCGGACTTTCAGGGATGCACCAAAGACATCGAGGAGATCTACTGGAAGTGCAAGAGTAACGCCGATGGTAAGGTGGCCAACTACATCCCTCAGCTGTCGCGCGTTAATCCGGACTACTGGGGCGTTAGCGTGTGTACGATCGATGGTCAAAGGTTTTCGATCGGTGACACTTCGGTGCCCTTCACACTCCAGAGCTGTAGCAAGCCTCTCACGTATGCGATCGCGCTCGAAAAGCTGGGAGCCCAGGTGGTGCATCAGTACATCGGTCAGGAACCGAGTGGACGCAACTTTAACGAGCTGGTGCTAGACTACGAGAAGAAGCCGCACAATCCGATGATTAACGCGGGTGCAATTTTGACCTGCTCGCTGCTGAAGACGCTCGTCCAACCGGAGATGACGTTGGCTGAAAAGTTTGACTACGCGCAGACCTGGTTCAGTCGCATGGCGGGTAATGAACCGCTCGGGTTCAACAATGCTGTGTTCCTGTCGGAACGTGAGGCTGCTGACCGAAACTACGCGCTTGGGTTTTACATGCGCGAGCACAAGTGTTACCCGGAGAAGGCGAACCTGCGCGAGTGTATGGACTTCTACTTTCAGATCTGCTCGATGGAGGCCACCTGCGATACGCTCTCGGTTGTGGCGGCCACTCTCGCCAACGGTGGTATCTGTCCGCTGACGGAGGAGCGCGTTCTGCAGTCGGAAAATGTCCGTGACGTCCTGTCGCTGATGCACTCCTGCGGTATGTACGACTTTAGCGGTCAGTTTGCGTTTAAAGTGGGACTGCCGGCAAAATCGGGTGTATCGGGCGGCGTAATGCTAGTCATTCCGAACGTGATGGGTATGTTCATGTGGTCACCACCGCTTGATCCACTCGGTAACAGCTGTCGCGGTGTGCAGTTCTGTAAGGAGCTAGTGGACGTGTTCAACTTCCACCTGTACGATAACATCAAGCACGGTTCGAACAAGAAGGATCCTCGACGCCATCGGTACGAAACGAAGGGTCTGTCGGTGGTGAATCTGCTGTTTTCCGCCGCAATCGGTGATGTTACTGCACTGCGCCGTCACAAACTGTCCGGCATGGACATTACACTCTCCGATTATGACGGTCGAACGGCGCTACATCTGGCAAGTGCCGAAGGACACTTTGAGTGTGTTCGGTTCCTACTCGAGCACTGTGGCGTACCGCATGATCCGAAAGATCGCTGGGGTAATCGACCGATTGATGAGGCGGAAACGTTCGGCCATGATGACGTGGTCACGCTGCTGCGACAGTGGGAAGAGAAGGTTCAGAAGGCTCAAACGTGTGACGCCAGCGAAACGGGCTACAACTCCGACCAGGATAGCGATGCGTCCAGTGGAAAAGGACCCAAAACATCGAAAGGATCAGAAATTTTATCCTAAGCAGCAATCGTGTAACTATGCGAAGAGTTACTGAAAAAATACGACAATAATTATGATGCTATCATTGCGAACAGTGATTCATCTGCCTCATTCTACGTTGTTTTAATCAATCGATAATCAATTAGATGTTAGCATTCATGTAATCGTGTTTCATCACATATTACCACTGTGTATGCGTACCTGTATCGTGCGTCATTGTAACTAGTGCATGTCAATTATATTCTATCGATATCGTACACATTCAAAACTCATACCACATACAACTAGCGAACATGCGTGTGAATCGAATAAATCAATAAAAATAGAACTTCTCAAGAGATTGTATCCAAAGCGAGGCGGTTTTTTTTATTGTACCTTTTTTTCGCCTAGCTAAGCATGAAATAAAACAAATTCTCAACCCTCCGTAGGGTATGTTGCCAATAAATAATCGGAATCCCATTACGGAAGGTGAAAAACAAACACTAATGCTTCTAATGCTTTGCGGTCTAATGACATATGTCGATCCACACCGGTTTTTGGAAACAAAAGGGTTGCATTAGCATAAGCGTCACCCCTAGATACAATTGTGTCTAGCTTTTTTTTTCGATCCGGCGACTTGAACTTGGGTCTATGATAGGAGCCCACGTGGGTGTGTCTTTCTATTATCGATTACAGCTCGAATACAACGATTGAAGGTGGCATGGTTTTGGGTGAGTTGTCGACACCGGTTTCAGTCTTGTGGTAACCTCGATTAGTGAACGAAATGGTTTGTATCTCAGTTCGGGTTTGTGCACGCAAATGCAGCAAGAGCACTTTTAAGTAGTGAAAGAGCTAAGGTTTTTCTTAACTATTGTAGGAAAAACCACCAAGTGTGCCACCACCCGAACCGGAACCGGAGCCGGAAAATTTGCACGAAAAATACATCGACTATTGTTTTGAGCGGATTCGAAAGGTACGGCTAGTGAAGCAAGTTATCGTGATGAACGAGTATGGTCATCCAGTTAGGAGCACGATCGAGAACATGGCGGAAGCGATCACCACGGCTGGACTGTACGCTAGTTTGAAGGATAAAGCTAGCTATTACCTGAAAACAATTGATGCAAATGATGATTTTCTTATGCTGCGCATCAAAACACGTAACAATGAGGCTATAATTAGCACCGATCCCGATCATGGTTTGCTCTACATCACCGTTCAGGTTCCGGAATGAGAAAAATGGATTGTAATAAAACCAACATGGAAGTGAAGAAATTATGCTGATTATGAAATTAATAGTACCGTTACATACTTGAACTTTTGGAAGCACACCACATAGTTTTGTAGTTTATTAGCCTGAAAGTATGCAACATGAACTTTTATTACCATCGTTGCAGCGATGTCAGGCTGATAGAAGATGTCGAAGTGCAGTTAATTTTGGAAACTATGTAATTCGACATTTCTATGAGAGCTGTCTTTTCAAATTACAATAAATAAGCATTAATTTAAAATTTACAGAAAATGACAAAATAATGAGAAGAACCATCAGGCCGTAATACTACTTTAGAAATGAAGGTATCTTAAGTAAGGTTAAAACATAGGCATTTGTTGGTGAAATGGATGTGAAATTATCATCAAATGTTTCTGAGAACTTGTTTTTACTTCATCGTTACATGGTTACTTTCAAGTTCATCGTTACGTCGTGCTTTTTTCTCACTGTACGAAGATATGTTTACAATTTCCATTTCGTAATGCACCCCGTACTAAGCAACAAACTTGCACGACCGCGCGAATATTACTCTGACATATTATTAAAACGTCCAAAGTGTTTTCAATGTGCTAATTGGGATGCTTCATACTTTCTACCTCTCGGCGATTGTCAGACATTTTCACACATTCTGCAAAAAAAAACACGGTTGCGGAAATGAAACCTCTTTTTCTGCACCGTACTGCAGCAGAGGTGGAATGTTCAATGTTCTGAAAACAATGTTTCGCAACGCACATTATCTGTGCGTCAAATTTCGTGCACGTGGACGTATGGCGCGGATGCACGCGGCACAAATGTATTTGCATCCCGATCTGCCCGATTACAAGAAGGTGCCAAAGCGTTCGCAGCTTTACCAAAGACGAAACGTAACCGTGGTAGTATAATAGTCAGAAAGACTGGAACGGGAACTGAAAAATGTGTGTATGCAAATTATAGTAATCAGTCGCACCACATTCTTCGGATGCGTTTCGTAGAGGCGTTTGCGTATCTTTTATTTAACCTCTCTTCGCATTTTACATTGCCCGCCGTTAATTAAATGATATCACCTTACAGCTTAAGCTTTATTTCAGCAATCGCTTCCACCTGAGCGGATTTCAGAATGATGGGCACCATACTCCGTAACCCATCCCGGCTGCCCCGGTGCGCCTTCGCATGGTCAAACTGTTTGGTTCTTTTGCTCGCAGAGGCCAAGGTGAATGCACTCTTCGTGTGAGTGTTTTGACATCGAACGAAAGCTGACAGCTTTATTAAGGCATCCTGGGTGAAGCATTTATTCCATTGCATAAATTCCATCCCTTTGCTTACATTCCGTGGCGTGTGGCATAACTGCCAGCTATTCTCGATATCGCTTACCCGAGGGTACGATGATCTACGATCGAGTGGTTCGACGCAACGCGTCACGTGTGTAACGAACAGGGCGAGGTTCACGGTTTTACCTTACGATGAATATGAAAATGGTACACCTAATCAACTGTGACACGTGCTTCTTTGCTGTATCTGTAACATTCCACAAGTGTCAGTGACGGAATATGTTAGAATGCTAGGACACTCTACACGAGCTAAATATAAGCAAGAATTGTTTTATATTAGAAGAGAATAAATATGGGATTTGTATTAAATGACTCAAAGCAAAGCAAGAACACTCAAAATATCTTTATAGTTAGCGACTTTTAATTATATCTAATAAAAACTCCTTGTGGTCTACTGTTAGGGCAACAGTACAGTGTAGAAACTTAAAGCAAACTCATTTAAACAATAGAACGACGATATCAAACACTAAAATGCTGTCGATTGAATGATAAGTCACAATAAATAAGTCATAGCAAAGATGAAATGTCAAAGCAATTATGTGGGAAATGGTCAGAAATGAGGCACACAAAAAAGCATACGACACTGCAGATCTCATCGCTATCCAGAAGTAATTGAAAGATTTCCACCAGTAATCATCCGACTTTTAATGGCAATCGCTATAAAAACTCAATCTTCCATCTCGGGTGAATCTTCCCTGTGTATGTGCAGTATTTTTCTATAGTCTTCTCCATAGACGTGGATACTCAAGAATTCACGTTTCATTCTAGATTACCGGTTGGTCGGAAGAAGCATAGATTGAATGGAATCTATTTCGATCTGTAGCGTGCCGATCGGGCTAGCTGCAGATCGACCGCGGTCGTGAAACGTGTGCGACAGCCATTACATACCCCAACCGACAGTGACCATCACGGTCTGAAGAATGGCGCTAATCCAAAGGGAGAGTAATTAATTTTTTTTCGCTTTCGCTAGATCGATACATCGCTTACACGAGCGGTTGCTTCACGTAATGCGCGGCAAACAGCCCCAGCCAAGCAGATGAACTGTCCTCCCAAGGCCAACGTACCCACAAGTGTGTGTGTGTGTGTGCGTCTGTTTGTGGGGGGTGTTTTTTTTTCGTCCCGTGATGCTACTCCGCAGCCACACGTTCTGCGTTTGCGACAGAATATCCTAATGGGTTTGGTGCTAGAAGCTGGACACCTGGGATGACGGTGAAGCGACGCTAATTCAAAGATTATTAGCCACCCATTTGCGGATAGAGTGAGTGAATCTTCCCGGTCAAAACGCTATCGCCATTGCAACCGGTTAATGGAGTCATTACCGTTCCGGTACCAGGCAGAAAGGCAACGAAAGCAACAGTCGCACTAAATGCGCCATCGGCCATCGCTGGATGACCCCCGTCGAAGGTGTAAGTAAGTGAATTAGCCGGTCTGTTCTTAGCCGCGGACGCATCCGATTGCGATCGAACTGGGGAATTTCGATTCCCCCGATGAATTCGTTAGGTGGAATGGGTGAGTACGAAACGGAGGAAGCAGAACCGGGGAGGTTTGGTTTAATGACGCATTACACCGGTGGTAAATAACTTTATCGTGCAGATAATACCGCAGATACGTTGAGCGTTTGGTAGTAGAGCTGCCGTGAGAACACTTTCGTCGTAATTCTATGCCCGGACGACTATAGCCGAAAGTTTAAATGGCGATCGATTGAAAGAATGAAGATACCGAGCAGAAAGTAAAACTATGGACGAAATCTCTCTCAGTGGCTTAAGAACGTACCTAAAATAATAAAATAATGCGTTTTTACAAAAATGTTAGCAAAGTTGTGAAGATTAATGCAAAAAAGCTTCACAACGAATTTTACAGTGTCAAGAAATCATACTTTTCTTCTCGATGCACTTGGTGTGGAGTGCGTTGGAAATGCCAAAGGTGGATGGCATGGATCGTTAGCGATCGATCTTCGATATGTCACAATTTTCTAACGTCGCTAAATGGTTGTTTGGTCGAAATGGTACCAACCACCCCCTGGACTGCAACCGTTCGTGCTCCGCGAACGGTGTAATTAAATTTTAATTAGGAAGTAATTTTATCGATCACCCACACGGGTGATCACCACAGCCTTTCGAGGAGGCATAATGGGAAAGGTTAGTGGGCAAGTGCGTCTCGTGTGCAATTTTGTCGCTAAGGTTTGGTTGCGTGTTGAATTTGTTTCACTTTTAGAAACGCGGACTGTTAAATAATCGTGCATCGGTAGACCACTGGTGGTTCATGAAGGGGTTCCATTTATGGGACTGCATATTCCAGGTCAAATTAGGAGAGCACAGACATGTAATGGATGGTACGGTAGCAATGGTCGATATGTACGTCTGCAGACACTATTGGTCGGATTTCCTTCCTACGAATGCATCATTTAGTGGATGATTTACAAATAAGCAGAATGAACGATCGCGCTGTAACGCTTGCTTGAGTAGGTACCAAATGAAAGGAATAATTATGAAGCGTAATTCAAAGATCAAACTAGTTCGTATAAATGATAGCAAAGAAATGAAACAGATGAGGTTTTAAATAGCAAAAATATATAAAAAATCATTGAAAAAAGCCCCTTATAGTAAGAAATAATAGCACCTTAAATGATAAAAATTAGAAGACAACAAATTGTTAAAATAAAGGGTTTCGCAATGTATGTGTTTAATGTGAGCAACTTCGCTATAGGTGTCAAACGGTGCCAAATTAGAGTTACAGTTTTACTGCGAAACAATTCAGCTCACGTCCGATTCCGATCACGACAAGCAGTAGCCTATTGGAGCTGGTAGTCTCGTGTGCAAAGCTCGTGCGTAACCACCATTCCTGATTACTCGCGTAATTAGGCTTCCCGTTGAGAGACACTCCGTGACATTACCAACTTCGACGACAGTGTGTTAAGTTGTGAAATACATAGTTTAATTTGTGTTTACGTCAGAAAGTCCGTGTCAATGTAATGTTAGAAGCACTGTACCATCACCAAATAATGTTGAATACACACATTTCAAGGCTGCCAGTAATATTTGACGAACGTGGCGTGATGTCATGCGAATAAGAGGGGTTTGTTTCACTATTGGCAATCGATGATATGATTGTTAACCGTTCATTTGTCTTGTAAATGAGGAAATGAACAATTCATTAGCAAAGCGTATGCTCCTTTACCCACTGCCATTATAAGTAAAATATCATTTCATAAAGTTCCGTGGAAGGTGTATCGGTCTGATTTCTACTTTTTGCGTTTCGTTTGTTTCATTGATCGGCAAATATGTTTCTTTCCGGTTGAGTGATCGCATCGCCACTTGTTCCATGTTGTCCATGTACAGAAACAATGGTTTCGTATAATGTTTTGGATTTGCCCAATGTGTACAGTTGCTCTTCCTGCACCAGTTGTTGTTTGTTCCGATGGATAAGGATCATCCATCAGGGCTTCTTTCACTATCACACAATGTCTGTAACTCAACAATTGGAAACTTGCAAATCTGGGAGCCTTTAATTACTATACGTAATGGGTTTCCATGCATCAAAACTGTCACCACAAGGCCACCGTGCGAGTGAGCTCGCTAGTGACGGCATCAGGAAGTCTAGAAAAATGTATTTCTGCCGCCCCATTCAGGTGACGGCCGTAATGGTGGAGCGTTATTTTAACTTCAGGCCTAAGGAAATAAAAAAAAAAACGACTAGCTTCAACCGATAGCGGTAGGACTCCTTTCTCCATGGAGTGGCTTCCATGAGAGCCCTCGGGGGCTTTCGTACGATGGTGCACGGCTAAAGCTCAGCCAGAAGCGGCCGCTAAGCACTCCTCGGCAAACTGTCCTACTGCTTGTACTCCCATTCGCTTTTGGTTCGACTGTTTGTCCGTATCAGACAGCATCTACCTCATCTTTCCTTCCGGTCAGTTCGCAGGGCTACACCGCTGGCAGTTCAATGACTTTCTAATTCACTGACCGGACCTAGCACGGGTGTCTTGCCTGGCGTTGGCTTGCGTTATCTCTTTCTGTCGTGTCCCAAAGCATGGACGAGCAAAAAACACCAGACGCCGGTTACTAGGGGAATGCTTCGGATGTGTGAAGGAATTCTCTGCATACTGGGCATATATGAGAGAAAAAGCACACTAAACGAGATGAGTTGCCCAGTGGATTAAGCTAAAGCATCGGCAGAATTCAACCAGGATGTATGCTACCACCAAATGCACCGGGGTGCCTTAAGGAGACAAGATAACTGAAACTAACGAAGGAAGGGAGAAAATGCGAATGGATTATGCATTCACGTAATGTGTCGCGCGGATCGTCTGTGCTGCTTCCTGAAAGTCAAACTGGTCCGACTAAGCCGCTCGCTCGCACAGTTCTGCAGTGCCGGCATCTATCGGGATGAGAAAGGTGAGTTTGCACGCGGATTGCACCGGTTTGTTCGGCGCGGAGAAATCGAAGATGATAAATATTAGACAAAACCGCGAGGCCTTTCTCGCGACTGTGATGTGCGCCTTCGCCTTCGGACGGTATGAAGATGTGTGGCCATTTTCTGTCCCGCTCACATTTCATGTGGCGAATGCTAGGCAAGGTGAATTATGCGACATGCTCACGTCATGCTTCGGCGGCTCGGAGGTTTGTAGTGAAGCAGGAAAAGAAAAAAAAATCATCATTTCGATAGTGGAAGCGAAAGCGGTTACCGGTCTTATCAATGATCTTCGCGTGTTGCAAATTAGCCGACGATCAGATGCATAATCGTGTCAAAGTGGCAAATTCGATTCGGACTCCAGCCGGTTGCTTGATTAGGTTGACCTATGACTTTCTCCCGTTGATTAGTTGCTGTCGTTTTGTTGTTTGATTGTGCCACATAATGGAGGTGGAGTTTTGCTATCAAAGTTAAAAAAAAATATTAGCATCAAAAGCAAAATGTCACGCGTTTTGTAATTCGTTTGATAAGAGATCGCAAACAGCACACTGTTTTACTTCCTAATTGGTGATAGTAATCAAACGTTTTCCTAAATGAGTTTATCAATGTTTGTTTTAGCTTACGATGCGACACGAGGGTATAAAGAATAATAAAAGTAAAAGTATATGTGTTCTTTTAAATGATTTGCCTTAAATGAATAGGTGAGCTTTAACACAACGATGCAACATAATTAGTATGGTTATGTTATGGCAAACCACTAGTATGTGAAAATACTAGCTGCAAATACAAACGCCGCCGATGTTAATTAACGTTTCGTTTCTATACAATGTTGCAGCAACAGTTTTACAACATGTGCTAATGCTGACCGGAGTTTACTCGGCATCCGGTTAATCTGGGGTGTAAGTCTTGTTGAAATTGGACTGCGTCGAAACGAAAGACTTGAGCGGGAGCCCCGGCTGAGCGACGAACCTTGTTTCCGTTTTTTCACAGCAGAAGGAAGCTGTTGGCCTGTCGTTGCATAAGCAGAATCTGTGATTCAACAAACATAGAAAGCTTGATTTGGTATAAATTCTCATGGTATTTATGTTAGTATTCTGCTCATGAAAAAATAAAACTTTATTTAACCGGTGTAATCGCCATGCGTCAAAGTCATGTTGATTGAAAAAATCAATAGGAAAATATATTAATTTTGCTATCACGTGTATGAAACAAACGGAAATGAATGGAAAAAATACTTCAGCTTCACGTCAATGTAACGCTTTCCATGCTCGTGCGGTAGAAATACGATGATAACACGCACCGTAGATGGAAAACTGTACTCGTAAGGTTATGCAATATGCTCGACAGCTCTGCATGCCGCACTTATTGGCCCCGATATTCGTAAATTAAGTTTGGTACGGCGCTGTTCGGGAAAATGGATGGCTGCCAAGTGGTGAATGCTGAGGTAATAATTTGAAACACATCAGACAGTCTGTATTATTGATCACATATTGACGTGACGTAGTGCCAAAAGTGAGCTGAAGGTGTGTATGCGTGTGTCGATAAAGATTATCCATTTTTCGTGTCCCGTGGAACATCATTTAGGGTATGTGAAGAGTAAAGAAATTGGCTAGTTCATTTCAGGGAGTGGGGGGGTATTGCATAATCGCAAGAGGATTTCATAAACAAAACGGAAATAGTTTATAATGGGTAAGGGGTTGAGTAAGCAGACGTTAATGTTACATGCTTCCTTACCATAATATCAGCTAGGAGAAAAATGGAAGATGCTCCTAGAAGAGGGCGTAGATAGAAGGACTAAAGATCAACAGAATACGATACCGCGGACAGTTTGTTTGTAGGTTTAATACATATTGACAAGGAAGCAGTTTTGCATTCTAAATCGTACATGCTTTACAGTTCTATCATGCAGAATTCATTTATTTGCACCTTTGTTTCAGTCACGTTGCAAAGCACGAATCCATACCATGTGTATAATGATTCAAAAATAAAAAGAACGCCTACAATCCAACCTAATGGAACCGTTTAGTGCGCTAATGCGACACACGACTGTTGAATCATTTGTTTGCTATTTACTGTCGTCATCGCTGGCTACTGGGTCGCCGATCGTGATGTACGAAGTAATTCAGAGCAAGTGCTTTTCGTGATCGACTTTTGAGTCGCGTAAATTTCCATCCCGCACCAACAACCAACGACCTGCTAATTGTGAATGAACAAAAAATCGGAATAATACGGAATTTAAATTTGAAACGAAAACAAGTCTCCACACTTAAAATTGGAAACGATATGCATTTCGATGGTGGTAGCAAGGCTGCTGACAGTTGACAGTCAGCAGAGAAAATGCGCTCAAATGAATAGTACCTGTTGGTTGCCTCCTTCGTTAGGTCACTTGTTTATGCAAAGCCAGCCGTCGGCAAGTGTGATTTTATGTAACACAAAATGGTAATATGTGAAAAAAGAAAACTTAGCATGCAAACCGAGTGGAGGTGAGCAGAACAGAAATGCATTTGAAGCTGTTTATAAGATGGGCGATAAGAAACGTATTACAAAATGAGTGCTGATTGACCTGAAATTGTGAAAAGAGAACGTTGGTGCAAGAAGTATATGGGTGTGTTATCCATCCGCTGCCAAGAAAATACACTTGAAACGCGTATAAGATTATTTAAAAACACAGTGATTGACTCTCATGCATTCTTCACGTTAAAATTAAAAGCGATGAGGTTTGGGCGTGCGTGTGAAACCACAATTCGTAGGTTTTAGAGCAACACCTCTAATGAAACCTCATTAGAAGTGGAAGAAACCATCAATCTTCAGCCAACGTTCTGTGTGTTGTGGTTACGCGTCCCAATGTACGATTCCTAGAACAGGATATTTCGTCATCGTGTCCATGATCGTGTGACTTTGTGGAGGGCAAAATGGAATGACAAAATGTACGTTTCTGGAACCTGGAGTGTAAACCATTCATTTGAAGCGTCCATTCATGCGCATCACGACCGGCAACTATGTCCGGTTGGGTGGGGTTAAAGATTTGTGGTCATGGATTTTGGTATTTCTTTACTTGTAGAATAGAGCCCCAATACTAAGATTCTTTTCCCCTCGCGCGGTAATCAATGGGATGTATCGTACATTATCAAATGATCTTGTTTGAGTGGTGAGTTTCAACCACTTTTAAGGTCACAAATAATGATAACCACCTAGACGTACGGGAACGGGAGACCACACCACGAACACTGAGCAGACGATCCTCCACAAGATGGAAACGTGATTAATTAGCCACCCCGCACAGCTAGCCAACCAGAGCGAGAGAACCTTGAAAAGGCCCAGTTGACAATTGGCCCCGGCTGGGAAGTAGTAATGGGGCACAACCTTGCTATCGATCCGTATCCAGCTGGTCTAGTGCCCGGTTTGGGTACCGTGGCTCGAAAAATTCATCAGAAATCGATCAACCGTTCGATGACCCTGGAACCGGAGCCGGAATCCGGCGCTGGATGGGTAGCAGCGGGCTTTGGTTAACCTACATTCCAAAAGTAGAAGTGATAGTAGATGTACGAAATTGGCAATCGGCAGGAGGTTGTTGTTTTTCTTCTTCAGCTTCGTTTATTTCTGCTTGCCACCTTGTTAAGCGATGTTGTTGTTTTACTCTCTTCGTTTATATGCCTGTTCCTTCTTTCCATCCTGTCCTTCGGTTGGAAGCTGTAAGTAGCTTTGTGGTGTAGATGCACTACGGATCCACGAATGGCGGCTAGTGCATTGCGAACTCTTGTTTCTGGTCGAGTATGCTACTGTGAGCGCAAATGCTCAATGGATTCGCATTTCTAACACCGACAGTGAAACGTGATTGCTCTACACCAGATGGCCACGATTCCTGATATGATACCTCGGATAGTACGATGCACTGCAGTTCATTGTGCGATTGCTCTGCGAACCCATCGGTGGATCGGTGAAGTTTTGGCGATCCGTCACAAACTGGTCCACTCGCTAAACCACGGATGGACATGTCCGGTAGTCGGGTGGCCGATGTTGGTGGCCGCATCGAACGAAAGCGAAAATTGAAGATCAATAAAATGACCGGTTTTATTCCGGACGGAACCGAAGCGGAGCGAATACTACCAAAGAGCCTTCGACGAGGTCGTGAGTCAGCGCGCGGTTGCACCACCCGTTTCTGGTCCGTTTGCCACTGGCTTGGTGCCATTTGTGGGATTTCCCTTTTCGCATGTATGTTGTCGTCGCCGTCAGCGTTGTCTATGTTGTTGATAGCGGCACAGCAGATTCTTTTGGCACGAATACGCTCGTTTGGGCAAGAAGAAAGTGAAGTTATCTTGAGTGACAAGTTGTTTTGAGTGTCCGCGAGGTCTCGAGCACTAACAGGCACGTACGCATCCGGGGTTGAAGCACGAACGCACCAACAGCCAGAATAGTGCAGGGAAACTGATTCCGGTTTTTTGGTACGGTGGATGGTTGTAAAGTTTTTCCCATGTCGTTTTCAAAAACACCCCCGGCAGGCCGTAGGTTTGGTGTGCATTTGACGGGGGTGCTCAGTAGAAATGTGAATGAATGGACATGTCTTAGAGCGTGATGTCGTTGCTGGACGAGTGTTTACGGGTATTGTTTTGCAATTGGCATTGTTGATGTTTTAATAGCAACTGAAAAATATGTAATAAAGTTAAATTGCCCTTTGAGCCTATAAAAACAGTAACCGTCTAACGTTTAGAGATCGGGTTTAAAGAATTTTTAATAAATCTCCGATAAAACAAATGGCTCGACAGAACTTATGTCATGAATGTACTCAATCACATACGCTCGCACCGGTCCCTTACCGAGCTTCAAATTGACCTCGATGATGATGTCATTACGGCATAGTTCTTACAGTTACCAATTCCAAGACATTTCCAAGACCACTGCTATTGCAGAAAAATGACTATTCTCATGATACGCATCCACCAACAAATGAAATGCCATCCGTGATTTCCCTCAATGGTCGAGCTGAGACAACCGAAATCATCTACAAGCATTCAAAATTTCAATGTTCCCGCGTTGTGTATGGCCAATGGTCTCGCGTGTGCGGACGATTATGCGACTAGTCCGGTGCCTTCTCAACCCTAACGTCGATTTCGTCGCGATTTGTACACCATTTGCAATCGTTTTTTTCACCGACCAAACGAGTAAGGTTTGTGCAAGCAGGGAGCGAAACGAACTGCAAGACACAAAAACTGGATCACTGGTGAAAAGATCACTGGAACAAGTGTAATGATACGCCTTGGGGGCATGTGCATACTGGGTGACTATTTTCCGATGCTTATGTATTTCTTTTTTGCGCTTGAATATCTTCTCTCCTCTGCATCCATTTGCTGCACTCACAGGCCTTCGAACTGGACGATCGCTTCGTGTTCGACAGGACAGCGTTGAGAGATTTCGAAGCTGCTGCTGGAGCTGGCAGGCATCCCGAGAAAGCCGACCATTTTGCGGGGAACCTGGCATGTCGTTAGTAATGCGAGAACGTCTCCGGCACGCTTTTTATACGCGCCAACAACACTAATGGTTGCAATGATGGTGGTGACCATTGAAAGTATAATCCGCTTCAGCTACCAGCTCTACGGCAGGCAGGGCTTCCAGCATTTCTTCAAATGTCATTGCACCATGCGCCTTTTCGCGTGTTGGAGAGTTTTCGGCCTCAGTTTTCGACAATTTAGCACGCTGCATGAAAGGGGAGCTTGGCTTAATGTAGATTACGCAAAAAAATGGTAAGCGTATTATGAATATTAATAGCAGGTGGTTGCTATGCGACCCGGTGACGGCATTAGGTTGTGCCACGACAAAACGATTCGTTTTCGTGATGACATCTGATGGACGAAATATGAAACGATTTTTTGAATACACGCCACTTCGCAGTGACATATATGCAATCGGCCGGTGGGTTAGTCTGGCTCGGGAGTTAAGACACGGTGACAAGAGTATGTTTTATGTATAATTTTTCGGATAATAGAAGATGAAAGAGGCGAAATACGTGCAAAGTCTAATAGAAAAACACAAACAACCTCACTTTTTCATTGCAGCCATTTGAAACAGTTTCTTTTATTCAAATAAGCTCATTTTTCACTCCAACGGTTGGATGTTTGATGTGCACCGTGGAAGCTTTTTCATTTACAGATAAGTGTAGTGTGGATGCCCTTAGTCATCTGCTCAATCACACAATTACTTAAACGATCGAGGCCGCGATGGCTAAAGCTTTGAGCCGTGCCACCCTCACAGTAGTAGCAATATGCTCCGACGATCCAAAACGGTTATCTTTTCTGCTTAGAGTAGATTAGTATTTACATAAACAAAAAAAAACCGTGAGAGATAATATGATTTTAATCGTCTGCCGGTCTTTTGGTTCCCCTTTTTCCCGTACGTTTCATCGCGGTTACCTTTGCCCGTTTTACAGTGCAGTGCGTAATCGTTGCTGTGTTTGGTTATTTGATTGTGGGTTTTACGTTCTTATTTTTTTGTCAGTGAATTTTCTGTGGTTGATGTTAGCATCGGTTGTAATCTGGCCTGGGAAAACGCATAGTTTGGATGTTGCGTGATCTACGAAAAACTTCGAATCGGAGCTGATTGTTTCATAACAGTTTGTCGATAGCGTACAATGCAGCAAGGGATGCATCGTTTAGATAGGCAAAGATCTAGCACGGAATTGAATGCTTGAGAGCAGGATGTCCATTTGAATTGAAACATGACTTGTTTTAAGAACGAGTTCTCAGGTCATCTTTGCATCATATCTTTGACATATTTTTGATGTAATGTTGAACTAATAGAGTAAGTTAGGTATGCTTCGTTAAATGAGTCACATTGATCACATGTTGATTAAGTTTCCAATCTTATCTACGGATTTCATTGAAAGTAATAACATTTTAAATCTCTAGCACAGTTTTTCATTTGAGATGTTAAGATTAAGATAAATCAAACCGTAACGGACCAAGCTCGAAATAGTTCCAAGGGAACAACATAACATAAAGGATGTTTCATTATAAAGTCATAGAAAAGCTGTAAAAGCTAATGCTGCGACTATTGTCTACATTAAGGGCAGTAGATCACACAATTGCCCAATGCTGAATAATTGGGTGATCGATCGATCGGACTCGAGCCTACGCAGGCTCTTCGTATTGGGTTTTTTGATTTCACAACTACCGCATGTATCATCGATCGCCGGTGGTCCGCTCGTTCCATGCAGATCGGTTTGCTGTTTCTGCTCATGACGCCGCACCAGAAAAAAACCGTACGCTACCACACGGCAAAATCTCGCCTCGTACGCTTGGCGCTTAGCTCCCGAAAAACATCGCTCGTTCCAGTTATCTTTAATTGATCTAATTGTTGGCCTGGTAGGTCTCTGGTGGCGAGCCCTCAATTTTTCTTTACCTTATCTCGATCTTGAAAACAGTTTCCTGCTAATTTTTCCTACCTTGTCACACTTTCCCGTGCGTCGTTTGTTGTGCTAGAAGACGACTGTTTCGGTGTTTGGTCGAGGATAGCCATTTCTTTTAGCGTCATGATCAAGTGCTTTCTTTCCTACTAATCAGTGTTACTATGCCATATGGTGTTCAATGGTGCCATCTAAGCTGTTACAATAATACCAATAAAGTTTGAAAAGCTTTCTTTGTCTACATGATTGGTCACTTTGGTTGTCGTTCGTAGTATGTTGAGAAAACGAAGAAATAGTATGTTCAACATTCGCTGGTGAAAATGCCACGTCTTAAACGGTGTCAAAGATTAGATCACGATGCAAAAACGGCAACACGTTGCTGCACTCCTGCTCTCAATCTTTCTGATTTCATGCCAGATTTTTTTGTCATTGTCTGCGATAGTTTTTTTTTTCTAATGCATTTACACACATTCTACCTATCGAACATCATGTTGACTAATAGCGAGGGCCTGCTCAAAAACTGGGTACGAATTAAAATGGCCTGCAGGGTGCTCCTGGGGAGGGTATAAAAAAAGCACACCACAAATTGCCGTACAAGTGACGCGAAACGATCGAACGATCGATTGTGCACGGTAACCTGTTGCTGATAGATGCAGAAAGTTCGCTGTAATGCCGAAGGATCCGAAGCATTGGGTGTAGTGTGCGCTTGCCTGCGCTAACCTGCTATGATATAACGCGTTCGTGTTCCCCAAGGAGAGGCAGCACGCATCCACTACTGTTCAATTTGTACCGAGATTAGAATAACCGCGCTGGTTTGGTTGATTGATTTACAAAGAGTCGTTTTTTTGTTGTTTCGCTCTCATTATGTTACAATTACTAACGCGTTACTCCAGTACGCTAGCGGTGTGGCACAAGAGGATACGGATGTCTAGCAGCGAACCAGTGTGTTACAGGACAGCTGGTGTGAAAATTCCTTCTGGCGTTCCAGTGAAGGGTCCATCGAATCAAACTCCACTATCCGTGGTTTTGGCTATATCTTTTGGTTATTTTGGAATGTGTCGCTTGGGTCGAATAACGAACTATTTCCTATTGCTCTGCTGGCAGAAATAGTTGATATTCCGTTCGGTTGAGTCCTGGATGAGAGATGTCTTAATGGTGTTGATGATGATGATATCTTTATTGCTCGTTGGCGATGCTGTCGTACATGCGTCATACAGTATGGCCCCGCATCCGACGTGCCTGACGAATTGGGTTTGGATCCGGTTGACTCTTACTCTCCGTTGATGTCTCTCTCGCTCTCTCTCTCTCTGTCGCGGCTTGTCCGTAGGGTATCCTCAAACAACCTGGACGGTTGCAAAAGCACTGAATGTGACTTTTTTCGGGAACTCGGTACTGTTGGAGCCACGCGTCTTGATGACCGGTTTCAGTGGAGGCCGCGGTTTGGCTGTCAGCAAACCGGCCGAGGTCGCCAGGTCGCGCAGCTTCTGCGATATGCCGGTGCTGGTGGATTTGTTCGATGGTGCAATCACCTGCGGTAGCGTCGTCGGGGTGATGTATCTGCAAGTAAGCGAGGCAAGAGGTGAACAAAAATAAACGAATTAGAAATCCGATGTTCATTGACGGTGGACGTTTTATTAAGTTTAAACAAATGGTTTCAGTGTACGCGTAGGCTACCTTGCGGATAGTTGACACAACAGATACAGGGAGCCAGGATGAAAGTAGTTTTATCAAATCGTAATACTTTTAATACGTCTTTTGCAAGGATAACGACCATTAGAGCAAGGATAACGACCAACGATCATTATCTGAACAAGTTTCCGAGTGTACAAATTAGGATAAAAAAGATCATTCGCGTCTGGATTGATATCTTTTTATAAAAGCTTTTTTACTAGCAGAGTAGAATGTTGATCAAGTCGACCTTTTGACAATCTTGATCATCTGCGAACGCATTGTACATGCCAAGGGCCTCGTTCACAGTTGATTTTTTCCGGAATGCATCGACCGATGGAAGATGGGAGGAAATCGTCGTTTTCGAGGGTTGACCCCCGACTGAGTGAACTTTATTCATCCCACCTAATGTGGTTTCCCACTGTGGTGGCAATCGCCGTCGATGTTAATCGAACGGTCACGCTAGATCTGCCCGAGTAGAGCAGAAAAGGCAGAGAGGCTGTGCGTCGATGAGCGTCTAAATATTTGATCATTAGACGGTGGCGTAGCTAGCGTGTAAATGCTAACTCTCTCGTCTTCATTACTTCATTGTTGTTGTTGTTGCTATCCCCAATGAGGATGATCACGTCGAACGTAATCTTGCTTACGCCAGTGCGTCAACGTGAGTGGTCGTGTGATCAGATGTCGGTTTTGCTTGTAGACACAATTTACGAAAGCAATTTAGTCGCGTCTCGATTCTCAGATCTATTTCGACTCCTCCGGTCGGCCTTATTGTACCTTGCTGGATATCCGTCGAAGGTATCGGCGCTCGATCGCATCGATCGTCCTGCGCAGGGAGCGGTATGTTTACCGTGAGCATTCCATTGTTGTTTTAATTAAGAAATTACCCATCACAGGACAGATTTCGATTGGTTAGGCAGTGCGGTTTCCGTCGTTCGTACGCTTCAATGAAGGGTTTCAAACCTATCGGCAGTGCGATTGTGCACACCGAGATGAAAACACAGGTTCCTGGACCTTGGGCGAATGTCAATGATGATGTTTGTGTCGGGTAAGCAAAACACGTTAGCACGCAAAAGGTTGATTGGTTGTATTGAATTGACAAATTGCGTACACCGCAAAACCCCCGGCTCTGCTAGATGTCTGCTAGGGAAGCCAGTGAAGGATGCGTTTTGGTTTGAAAAGTTTGCGGTTGCAATTTATTCGATTCGTAACTGACCGTGAACGAACAGCAACAGAGATGGCAGATGACAAAAAAAAAAAATGCTTACCCATTCCCGTGGCCGAACATTTTTAGTACATTTGCAAAGTGTTGTTGTTTCTCCTTCTACAATGTAATAATGGAAGGCCCCAGGCAAACCAGCGCATGATTCATGGGCCCCGAAATATGATTCTTGCACCGGTTTGCGCAAGATCTCCCAAACCGTGGATTGTGTGCGAGTGTTTGTTGGAAAAAGGTGTCCCAAAGTTGGTAAAAGTTGAAACCTGACACAAAAGATGTCATTGGGTTGAACTTTTGTGTGCATACATTTGTTGCAAGCACACCACGGTTTGGGAGTTTAAAAAGAGATTTTGCTCCTTTCATTAGCAGATTGAATTATTTACGTACGACTTGGAAGATTGAATCATTTATTTATTCCCAAAGAAAACAGACAAAGAGTTGTCCTGAGGACATTGGTACAGTGCTTGTTTGGTAACAAAGCAATTCGTACTTGCGCTACCGAGCTTACCAACAAACTTGTTTTCTCAAGATGTAAAAATAATAGCACATCACAATGACACGGCTGTAACGGATTATAAATGGATATGGCAAGTAAAGGACATTTATTCTAAAACTCTCTTTGACAGTAATATGGTTTAAAACGGCAGTGTTTTATGACTAAATAACATAACTGAAATATTATAACTTTGTGGTATATTGATATAGTTTTGTCATTCTTCATTGATATGTTTTATTCGATAGGTTGTAAACTTAGCTGTATGAGCTGTGTGCTCTGCAGTAAGTAATTATTAATTTCCGTTGCGAATGAGCGAAAGTGAATGACATCAACTGCCAAGAGCTTTTTACCGAGCCGGTAGACAAGTTAGGCTTGAGTACCTCGTCCTATAGCCTAGGGGCAACCGGTGGAAACTTCTCAGGGTAACCTTCCCGATCAACGTCGATCGCGATGTGGCGTGTGATTGACTGGTTCATGTGCTTTTTGCCTTATGCCGTCGAACCTTTGGTGAAAAATCGTTCACTTTTCTTGAAATGATTCTCGTCCAATACTACTTAAGGGTTCCTTAAAACACGATAAAGTGTAATTGGTTGTCGCATTCAACTACCACTATGGAAACCGGTGCAGTAGCTTCCACCGTTGTTTAGCAAAAGGGTGGATTTTTAGAACGGCCCTGCAGGTAATTGCATTTATCCATCGGTTAAGCGTCTTCAAAATCCTTCAAATCATACCGGTCGATCGTTTGCTCGTAGGCGTCCCCGATGGTGAGACTCGACAACTTTGTTCAGGTGCATGAACCTGAAGTGGAAGGAAAGTTGCCAGCGCAGGCGCGTTTTTGTACCGTCAGGTTAATGAGTGAGGTGGCGACTTTAGGTGTCGCGTAACCGTCTAATCGCGTGAGCAAAACTGCTCACCGTGGCGCGCCGGTCCATCGTTCGTTTAATCGGCCGTAGACGACTTGACGTAGACCAGCTCGGTATTCCGGCGTGACTCGGTGCAGCAAACGAAGAAGCTGTTCGTGGTTATTGCATGCTCAAATTCACGCCAAGTATGCAAATTACCGACCACACACACCTCCGGGAGAGACACAGGGAGGGGAGTGGGGGTGCGAGAGTGGTCTGCCGCACGAACCAGGCTGACTAATCCATCGACAGCTTTTTACAACATCGGTTGCGTTTTGGCCCCCGACACTCAAGGTAACGCGAGACATGTGAGTGCTTTGCTTCGTATGGAAATTCAGGGAGGCTGTGCCGCCGGTAGCTGCTGATCGTGCGATTTGACATGTTGCAGCAGCTGCATGATTGACGGTTTGCATAATCAGTGCAGTTTACCGACCGTTTCCTATACCACTTTTTTGTGTGTGCCATGAGCTCCAGTTTTCTTCGAACTCCAAAGAGTTGTGTCGGAAGTATCTTTAGTTACTTCTCAAAAGTCGGAACGTGGAGGGAATTTTAAGGAGCTCAAAAAACCCTCGAAGAAATCAAAGCCTCAAATCAAACATCTTTACTCTCACTCCAACTTGAAATGCCGAAAAAGGGGATGAAAAATAAAGCTCATTAACCGTACCGAAAATGAAACCGATTCGTGCAAATGGCACCAAACGGTGGTGCGCCGAGATTGACCTAGTGCCCGCACTGTTCTGTCCCAATTTCTATGCTCCACCGGCAGCTGGACGATTAGCCCTACCGGTCCGTTTCACACTTTCTCGCCCTGGCCAAATCGGCTTAATTCGCTTGGGCTCGGGATGCTCGCCGGCTGGCTGTGCGTCTTTTCGCCTTCCGCAGCATTCGGGCGTAACGCAAGCGTGGCAGGTGACAAACTGCGTGACATTTTCGCTTCCATCAAACGGGGAAGGCACTTCCGCCGCATCAGCCCGGACGGATGAGGATCATGCTGAACTTCATACGCGAAACCACTGTGATCCCGCAACGGCTGTCGGTACGAAGGCTCGGCACAGTAGTCGAAGATGTCGGTTCGCATCGAATGCAAATTAAGAGCATTGAACTTGTGGCCGTGGCGAAACGGGTCTCCTCCGTGGGCACTTCGCATAACGAAACGCGTGACATCGTGCATGGTGGATGAAAAGTGAAAAGTGTTGCGAAGTGGGACGTAATTGAATTCGAATACTATTAGTCGTCGCGTCGTTGGTGACTGTTAGCGATATATTAAATCACATTCAAGAGTTCGGGAACGTGGATGGGTACAACACGTGTTGAAACAAATTGGCGGCAAGTTGAAATACTATAGAAAGGAAGAGCTTAATGTGGTGCTTTGCTTCGTTTACATTCAGCACTGTACGGGGGAACATAAAGAGAGCTACTTCCATTAATTAATGTTGCGCTAAGGATTTGTTACAGTGACGTTAAGTGTAATGCGCTTTAAGAGCACTGTTTGCTGTAACACGTCCAAAGCTTACATCGTTGCATCTGCAGCATCTCGTTGCATAACCATGGTGAAAGGACAGACAGGAAGCAATCACTTTCTCAAGAGACATTCAACACCCCGAGCACATGTCAAGATGATAATTAGTTCGCTGGATGGAATGACGCACTAGTTGCGCCATGTAGCTCAGTGAGCTTTATCTCGCACATAAACGGTCAACAATTGATAAGTTCCTTGCTGGGTGGTTCCGGCGATACCGCCTATCAATTTCCCACTTCATCGAAACCTATACTTAGACAACACACTGCCCGTTTATCGAGTGATCAATGCAACGATCAATCGATTGAAAGATTTGAACAATCATCGGTAAGAGACGAAGACGAGACGAGCGCTTGAGCTGAGGCGAAGCTTCCAGCCAGCTGGTTTTGCAAAATCCCGCTTACCAAATCGTACCGATGGTAAGCGGCCGATCATTCCATCGAACATCGGCACTAATAATCACTCCGGGAGCGTCTTCCTTCTTCCAATAATTGCACCGTAAAAAGGCAACCGTTGTTGGGGTCTGCGCTAGTGGATCCATGATTTATTGCCTAGCGGTACTAATGAGCGGCTCTGGAGCGTCCGCAACCAACGCGTATGTGTGTTTTGAGTTTGGTGAAGATGCCCGTCACCCGGAGACGAGTAGCGTAACGCATCGGTTCGCAAAGCAGCCCAATGATGGAGTGCTTGTTGGGTCGGTCAACGGCTCATTGACTTGTGAGGTAATGCACGGCCCTCCGGTACACCCAGCACTGTTCAGCGGTGACTTCCACCAGTCGGACCAGTCTTGCAGCTCGACACCTAGACCATTAAACACTGGGAAGCGAAGTATCGCAGAAAGTAAAAGTCGTTTCCAGCATCGTCGACGGAGGACACTCGGGAGAAGGTTGCGTCGTTGCACGGTGAGTGTGAGTGTGTACTATCAGACACTTCGTATATCGGAGGTGTCATGCCGAGAGCATAATGGACACTGTTGACCATGCCCGGGCACGATGAAATCATAAGCCGGGATGATGCGATACGAGTGGTGCTCAAACAATGGACCGCCGTCCGGGAACACGCCACGGTGCCAAAAAGTACAGGTACGTACACAGGTACGTCCAGGGACGATGGTCGCATGATGAGTCACGTTGGAAATAAATGATGATGAATTAGTGTTTGACCGGTAGGTGCTAAAATTGTGTTTGTTTTACCGTCGTGCAGTTTAGTATTCAGGCATTGGATGACACTCGGGCAAAGCTAGCATTCCCATCGTCTCTGGAATTATATCACCTTGCGGAGTGCCACCAAAACGAGGTTGTACACATTGGAGCTAACGGACTCCCGTGTTTAGAGTGGCAAACAAGAGTGTATCATTTCCCAACAGTTGTAGTTTTCACAAAGTGCTACATTGACTTGACATATTTCGCATTTCGTGACACAAAATCTACCAATCAAATCATCATAAAAACGTTCGAAAGCTATGTTTTGTTAGCTTCTCTTAAACAAAAATGTTAACATTGATGGTATCATGACATTTATGATCACCGTTTTATACTTCGCAGGCCAGATTCCAGAGCAGATACAGTATCGATTAGTTTACAGCCCAAATCTTTTACACATTCTGCTGTCGCTAGCTTCTAACTGTAGATTGTCAAATTGGTTCATTAAGTGCCCATTCGTATCAGGTTATAGGCATAACTGTATTGACAAACTGATATCAAACGGGTTTACAATGGCTTCGGATGGGTATAAATCAGTCGTTGGAATGTGCGATAATTCTGGGTGATGCCGATATTCGCAGATACCGATTCTGGAACGCATTGTATCGACAGGAGGTCGAATGATGCTATGCTGAATAGATTATGCAAATTGATTTTAAATCGTTTATTGAATAGTTGGCATGCTTTGTATGCTGTTGGATACGTATCCCGCACCGGGTAAACGAGTGGAATGGAACACAACATTGATTAGTTCGATGGTATGTCACACGACATGATTGTTTACGCTGTTGTTCAAACACTTTGTTTTATTGAACCATCGGAATGGATGGCAGTGAAAACGGGTTTCTACATTCGGAGTGTCCTCCAATATCCCTCAAGAATTGTAACTAAATAGTGTAGCAGATCGGTTGTGATGCAGAACAACATGATGTCGATTACAGTCCCAACCGTTTTCCCGTCCGCAACGGTTTGTGGGTAATATGAGCCCTTCGAGCAAAATAGTGAGAGCGCAATAATTGTAAATTCTCGCTTAATCAATTTCGCGTGTTAACAACCAGCCTCCAGACAAGGTTGACTCGGAGTTCTGGTTGTGACTCGGTACCAAGCCTAGGCAACTTCGGCAAAGGTTGAGCTGGAACAGGTGTCGGTAGAGGTCCTATCCGTTGCTCTCTGCCTTGCTCTGGTGCAGAATCTAGGCGAAGACGAAATAAAACAGGAACAACCGTAATTTGCTTACGGTAAGTGCACGCTCGCGTTACCTACTTTTCGGCCGGATCTATCGAGGCCAAGCCATGCGATTGCCTGTAGTTGGTGCATCTGTCGCAATGTAGCTATCACTAGGGATGAAGTGAGTCTGTGATGTTGTTGTTAAAATCTGTTTCCAGACATGTTTTGTTATTCAAAATTCATCATGATCTTAGTCTTGAAAATTTGTAAATCGACCTGGAAGTTGTTCAGAAACTTGAAAAATATATTTTCAAACTCCAGATAATGATACTTCCTTAGTGATTTTTGTTGTTGATTGGATTCTTTTGGGATAAGTAGAGAGATTAAATTAAGTGCCTAAGTATGATTGAAGGCAGAAAAAAGATTAATCAATTTTGATAAAATGTTAAGAAAAACACCTTTCCGGCCAAAACGCTTCGACTACACCAACCAACGGTGGCAATTAGATTTAATGTGTTTAAAACCTTTTCTCAAATGTAATGGTGCTAGATCTCACTCATGTTGCATTCATCTGCCGAGTATGCTCGACTCATAGCATGCGCGTGTAATGATGGAAAAAGCACTTGCATCGTCGAAAGCAGGTCGCAACCGAAACAACACCCAACACGTGTGTGGCGTACTGTACCGGTGCGTCGATCGTACCAGCAAATGTAGATCGTCGACCTACCGCACACTGAGCACATAGCACCGAATCGTCGCACCAGACGAAACCGTGGATTAGAGTTTCCTTGCTGTTCGAGAGAGGGAGTCAGCTGGCGAGCCATGAAACAATCGGCACATTGCTGATATATCATATCGGTTGGATTAGTAGCTGCTTCACTGCATCACCGAATGCTTCACTTTCGATCGATCGATCGGTGCCGCGTCAGGCGCTAACTCAGATGCCGATCGACATGGGCTACCGACACCACCATCTTTACCGTGCTCGATTGTGGCGTGCAATCGATCCAACCACATACCACATGTTTTTATTTCTTTATCGCTCCCGCCGCTGGTGCAAGAATGTGAGCAAGCGTCTTTCATCCTGCAACGTTGGAAATTGCACCCGGGCAAGGGCCTTTCACGGCGGTGACGGTTGAATAGGCGGGCAGTAAAAATGATGGAAATGAAAATACATGGTCTCGTGTTCAGCCGCTACCGCTCGGAGCATTAACAATGCTTCTTTCATAAGGCACAATTGTTCGGGCCAGTCGGGACATGAATGGTAAATTTTACCAATATACGCGTACACCGTAAGCATCGTCCGGCAATAAGGCTTGTTCATGCGGCAATTTGGAAGGAAATCCTTTCTCACCAATCGACTTCAATATCCAACAGTTATCGAGCAAAAGCTAAGCTTCACATATGGTATCGCGCGGTTTATGACAGTTGTTGTATTATTTTTATTGTATGTTTGTAAAAAAAAAAAACGCTCACAAAAACAACTCCACAATTAAGGTCAGCAACGCAACAATTACAAAGCAATCTGTAAAAATCATACCCAAGCTGGGGCAATTCGCACAAGTTCTGCGAACGGAAGAATGCACCCGAAAAGGGAAAAGCAGTGCACCTTGTCGATAAACACCTTGACTACACCTTTATCCGTTTATGTTGTGTTCGAAAGTGAACACAACGAGAGGGATAGGGAGTGGAAAAAAAGCTCAAGACAATTTACAGACAGAATACAGGCTTTCACTTTCGCGTGTTGTTCCATTGTGGTTTTGGAGCATGGTTTGGAGCTGAGCAGCCGCTCGTTCCATGTTGCACCGGTGTAGCTTTTGTTTCGGCGTCTTTTGTCTGGTGGTCGGTACTGTTCTTGCTTTGCAATTCTTTGCCGGCTACCGTCGGACGGCTCCAGCGAACCAGCACGGTTGCAGTTGCACTTCGGTGCCTATTATCAACACCCTATGCTCGGAATGTTAAATGGTAGCTCTTCCTGCACCTCTGGAGGGTTGCTTTTCTTTTCGTTGTAATTTATATACTAAGCTACACTCATTTGCTAAGCTCAGTAAAGCAAAGGGCGTTGGCAAAAAGTACAGTTGGAGATCTACATGTATAAAACTCTGCCAACTTTTTGAAAGCAAAATAAGAAGATATGGAGGATTATTGCTATCGGATTGAAATTCGATGGGCGGGAAAGCTAGCAGATGCAATTGGTAAACGATAAATCAATCCTGCTCAACGGGTTATCGGCGGTGCCAGGGCCGTACTATCCGACCGGTGGCAATCGATCATTAGATACTGCCGGATCGGTTGCAAGTTAATTGAAGATTCGCATCGAACACAGCAGCCACGGGCCCGAACTGGATTGCCGATCTTTCGATCTAACGCGATACGTAACACCCTGGGCCCGCCAGTGGGGTCCATCTCGACCGATGGTCGGTGGTCTGATGACGATCGCTTGCACCTAATTATAGCGTCCGTACAATTGCACGCGAGTCTACGCGTCTTACGCGCCTGTGACTGCCCGTGGCCAATGCTGTTGGGTTCAGGAAACGCCAGCGGTGTACGGCGGCTACGCGCAATTGGCGCGTATGCCGTCGTCTTCCGTAAAACCAATGGCGCACTGCAGCTCGGAAACCCGTAATCTCTCACTTTGTACGGGTGGCGATTATGAAAGTGACAGTTTTTTTCTGCTTTCTTTCCTTTTTATCTGTTTCAGGTTGAATTATGCTCTGCTTGCTGGCCTACCACACTTCTAACTTTTTGCCCTCTCAGCTGGGAGGGTATCTGGGGTGGGGGTTTATCGATCCGTACGAAGAGGTGTTGCGTAAGCACACTTTTCCCTTTGCGTCACACGCATTTCAATCATTTTTATCGACACCTGGGAACGTCCCCGTGTTATGTCCTACGAGCAATGAGCTTCTCGGCTTACAGTTGGCGGCTGTCGCGCAGGATTCGTTCAGACTTTCTTCGGCAGTACAGCAGTTTCGGTGTGCTTTTTTATTGTTGTGTGCCTTAGCTGCCTTTTATATCCCGGAATAAAGACAAAATTTACTGGACCAGCCCCGGGAAGCAAAAACATAGACCCCCAAAATAATAATCACCACCGTACCCGTTCACTTTCTCACGGGCTGGCGTCTAGTGGACTTATGTCGCTTTTTTTGTTGTTGCTCATGTATCTTGTGCAGCGACGGTAGCGACCGGAGGATAAAAAAACAACATCAATGAACAAAAAACACAGTGGCACAAAGAAAGGTATGGTTCAGACAAATGCGGTGTAATTTATCGGCAGCAAATGAAACCATTAGTCATGCAAAGTCAGTCAAACGGCGCGTGCGGAGTCATTTTTCACCCATCAATTGGGGACATTGTGTCGCTATTTAAGCTGGCGCTGTTTTTTGATCCACTGTCGCGGTCAGTTGTCGGTACGTCTGAGCTTGATTGTAGAAGCTTGACTGGGAATCGTTGAGGTTCATTGAAGTTAGATGATCGAGATAACAGAAATTATTCAACATTTGGTCGATTGTGGCGCATTCTATCAGGTTTAAAATATATTATATATATTAAATATATTGAGTTGTGCCTTTGGTGGTAGGATCGAGAGGATTTTTATGTTTATAGCATCTTTAGAGACTGTCAGATTCTGAGCTATACGACTCTTAATAAACTCATGATCGAATTATAAGTTTCATCTCAACGAAATTCTGAATTCCAATCCAAAATCGACACCGGACATTCTATGGTACCTCTCAGAACCATACTAGTAAGTTGACTTTCACATTATTTTCGTAATTAAGCTCAGCTCTTCGACCACCAGCCCATGGACACAGTTATTTCAATGCTGTGAGCGATATCAGCGTCCACAAATCATGCGCTCCTCATGACCATTAGCTTTAACATGCACAACCGGGTTTGGATTGCACTCATCGCACACGACCGTCGGTTTTGTGCCGGTTGTACTGAAGAAGTAGGACAGTTCTGCCGTTGCCATCGGCAGTGAATCGTGCTGAGCGTATCGTCAGTCTATCGGGCCTGTTTTAATCCACACCCGGGATCGGGGAAAATCGTTTGGGAAAACGGATGTGCATATGCCGGGTGCTGGGTCCCACTGTAATGTTCGCACACCGTTACGAAATGGTCAGCTGAGTTACACCTGACACAGTTTTCGTTGTGGAAAGGATTCTCACCACAAGCCCCCGGCAGGCGATTCCACACATCGGCAAGATATAACTCGTTTTCTTCTAGCGCAGAATCCCGCCGACCTCACTTTGATGGGCCGGAGGGTATAGCATGTCTTCGTTGGGCCGTTCGCCCGAATGGAAGTGGGTTATGTAACCGTCTGCCTGCTCATTCGATGCCCGTTTGAGCTAGAACCGGACCCGTCGGCACCGGTCAGTGTTAATGGCATTTTTGTGAAGCCTGAATTGCTGGCCCTGCTTCAGGAGCAATCGAGATAAAAAGTCGCACAAGAGGGTGACGATGCAGGCGGAATCGGATTGAAAATTGGCATAAATATTCAAAACCCCAAGGAAAAGCAGATACTCATCGATTTCCCGTGGTTCCTGCAGGTGGCGGTCGTCCATCGGCAGGGGACGGAGTGGGAGTGTCTTTGAATGCACGCGGTGAAACCCGTGGAGATATTTCAGGCCCGCGTGAGACTGCCGGGATGTCTACATTCTGCACCACCTACCGACCAAACCGATACCTTTCGGGGATTGACAGAGACCGTTACCGAATTGTACGGCGATGCGGTGACGTAGCCCGCTCTGTGGGTGCCCTTTAAGGGGACGGTGGGGCTGGCACAGAAGCTAACCGAGCCCGACGTCCGACTGACATAACGATTGCTTCGGAATAAATCATGCCAAGATGCAATGGTTTAGATAGTATCCTGCCTCTTCTGACACCTGCCGCACAAGGCACATACCGAGCGCTGGTGTTTTCTGCTGTTTGTGACGTTGAATCACGTGAAATTGCCGTTGGACCACTTGAAGGAGGAGCAGAATTTAGAGCACCAGTGTTTAAGCAGCACACACACACTCGAAGCTGTTTGGAAACGGGCGGGCTTTTGAGGGTTATGCGGGGATGAGCAAGTGGAAATGGAAGTTTTAATGATGGCTATAAATCGTCTCTATCGACAGCTCAACGGCCGATTTAACCGCTACGCTACGAGCATCACGGTGGCGTAACGAAACGTTCTAGCAAGGGGACAATCCGTTTGGGCAAATTCCTCGCATCGTAAACTATCAGCGTGTGACACGCTGTATCCTGATTGGTTTTCTTTTCAGGGCCTTCCAAAACGAACCCGCGGACAACGGGTCCTTCAAACGGCGAGGGATGGCTTTACGACTTCCCTATTACTGTGCTAAGTGCGCTAAGTAATTCGCGGTCACGCTGGACAACTAATGTACCCTTTCGTTGGATGACGATCCGTGAATCGTGAACGTGATCGTAACTGCAGTGTGTGTTGAGAGTTCCGTGCGTCTTCCTCAAGTGCAGTAGGATGTTGTCTGCCATATTTAAGCATATATTGCCGAAAGATGCTATAAGGTTTTAATTCTCAATTCGCTTAATTGTATCGAACCAATTCCTCTTCAGAAATATATATATATAAGTAATCAAACTAAAAGTCACATTTAGTAGCATTTGTTTGCGTGTGGATTTGAATTGAAATCGAGAGTTGTAATAAGTTAAAGGCACGCCCGAGTCCGAGCTAATGGCGTGTTGGTTTTGTGTATATTTATTTGATGTAAATTAGAGGCAGGCGCAGGTGATGAAATTCTTCAACCACCTGTATTATCCAGGACAGCGAAACGATCATCTGGCAGGGTGTCAAGATGCTGAATATAAAGCATCTTTCAGTGAAAGTTTGTCGTAAGTTTTAGCTAGACGCATTGCTATATCCGGCACGCGAATGTTAGGAAGCGACACGCAGCTTGTTACAGCGTGAGCTTAAGGGCATATTTGTTTTGTTGCCTGATTTTTTATACCAGTTAAATGCACCACATGGCTTGTTGATCGGAAGTAATAAATTAAAAAAAAAATTGAGAGTTGTTTAACAGATTGGTGTAAAGCTACTTAAGTTGTTGATGTAGAGCCACATCAATGTCAATTTATATGCGCATTTATGTATTTGCTAGTGGTGTGATGCATTGTATTTAAGAGATTTCGAATGAAACATAACACTGCAGTATCGCTTGAGGGCGTTGCGCAACTAATGCATTATGTGGTTGATGAGGTTTTTCGGCTTCTTAAGCGAAGTCCTATCAAGGCTTTGACCTTCGTTTAGGATGACCGAAAAAGTCCGCACAATGATTCATGGTCAATAGAAGGGTCAAACAGGTGGAATGTAACTTTCACTAACCGGATGTCATAAACCATTGAATGCAGTATGGATTGCTGTTGATTTTAGAGTGTTTCTAATTAGCGTTAGATTCTACAACATTTGTTGATCGCAGTATGTTAGTCCTATATGTTATCGAAAGCTATTTGTACCTCAAATGATATATTTATGGCTTTTTAGAAGGAAAATCATTCCTGTTTCTACGTGTTGGTATGATAAGCATTTTCTACAGTACATTAAATTGAGCATTCTAAGCACCTGCAATAAGCAAATTAATGTACATAAAGCTGTTTCTATATTAATGCTAAGTACTCAAAGTACTTCAATTTGTGTAATCGTCATTGAACCTACCCCAGGGTTGAGATGTTAATTGCAAATGATAACGAGCTAACAAGGGTAGTTGAACTTGGTACAATTGGAAGAAATTAAAGCATCCAAAGCAGCCACAGCAGCAGTCATTCGAATGTAAGATGATTTTCCACAATTTCCTGTATGACGTTTTCCTCGTACCAAAACGAATGCACCAAAAGTTGTGCGTGACGCCGCATCTAGATTGGACCGGCCTCATGTGAGGCGGCGCTGAAAAGAAACATCCGAATAGATCGCTGCATCGCTGGCGGTGAAACTGTATCAAAATCGTGGGAATCCAGCGATGCATTAATGCGCCAACATACAATTCATCATTAGGGCACCCGGGGAGCATTTTCCTTTTTTACTATTATCATTTCCTACGCCGCAACTCGCAGGGACGGCACGAGTGGGTGATCACCCGGCAGACAACCATCACGGCAGTAGCAACTTTTCTAACAGGTCGGAATTTATGGCTAAGCTCGCATAAATCTTCACCCCATGAAATGGCGAACAAGCTACTCCAAGTCGACTTTCTGTCAGCGCTGAGGTGTGTGTAGCAGCTTGTCAATTGGCCCGACGACCGGCGTACGAATCGTATGCGTTTTTCATCGTCTTCATTGTCGCCCCCGAACGACGGCGAGGCCACCCGTACAGCGTAGGGACAATAATGAGAATTTTATGAAGTCCCAATGTTTGACGGTGCACCAATTGTTAGAATGTGGCTACAAATGCGTGGTGGAGGCTGTTGCAGCGTGCAGCATGAATTTGCCAAGCCCAACAAAGTACGCTTTCCAGCCGTGTCGACGACACCGCGGGCTGATGATGGGCCGACGATTGCCATTGCTACTAATTTGGTGCTATAACTTTCGAGCATTTGCTGAGCATTTGATGCGAACCATGGGCGCGGAAAGAAAGTGCGCCGAGTTTTATGTATATGTATCACCTTTTATTTTTCATTTTGTAGCGTACCTGAGATGTGGGAAAATGTTCAAACTTTCACTGACAGTCTGACAGTTTCACCGGTGTAGACGGGGTCGCACCGTGAACCGTGGTGCGCTCGTAACGACGGGACTATCCCGCTTCACTCACCGGTGCCGGTCGAGAATTGCGATCACGCACCCGAAAGCTTTTGGTTTGGTTTTGCAAGAATTGTACGAATTGAAAATTATACGATCGCGCTGACACGTCCCGGGGAGGAGCCGAGGTTTTACGACGAACTCGTCGTGCGGATTGTTTCCCATGTTTTCGGTTGGGATGAACTTTTGCACAACGGCGAAGGTGATCATAATCAATTAGCATTGGCTAAATGATGACCGTGGGCTGTAAATATCCGCGTTATTATGGTTATTGGTAGATGAAAGTCAAATGTCTCGATTGTTGATTGTTAATTGAGTTTTTTATGTGTTTTTGTTCATGTGGATCCACAATAAAATTATCGAAATGAACTTATAAACAACATTAAACATGATCTTTATGAAAAAAATTACAATGTGTGCAAGACCGCATCCGACCGGCAAGGGTGGAAAGGTGAGCTCGGTATCCTTGACGATCATACTTCATACAGATTTAAATAATGCAAGAATAAGCAGTAAAAAAAGTCCTTATCTCTTATAATCTACCCCATAATGCACAGCTATCGATCGATGGATTAGTAAGAGACCTTAACCTTTATTCCACAATTGACATTGAAATTAACGATTACGACGACTTACCTGTTAGACGAGTTACCGAGATGCATGCAAGTAAAAGAATAAAAAATAGGCATTAGATGATTAAAACCGACAGAGCTGAAGAGCAACAAAAAACGGTTGGATAATTAATGGTAAACTGGTTTGGCTCACTTTGGCAGTTAAGTTCATCACTTATGCGTATCAAATCGTTAACCATGACACCAGAGTACTGCAGTTCAGAAGAGCCCTGTACCCTGTATCGATTTCATGTCGTTCGCTTCGTTTCATTTTGGGATAATTTGGCAAATGAAATGAATTAGGAAAATGTTGATGATCTGTTCAACTGATGCAAACATGTGCAACCGATGGAAGCCGCAAGTAGCATTGAGTATAATGTCGTACATGTCGGCCTTTTACAACACATTCGGTGCCGAGTGCGCCAAAGCATCACACGTTTGAAGTTTGCCACACGTGGGAAAGTATGTGGTCCGAGGCGGATCGTAAAAATGTTGCCCCCGCGAGATGACGCAGCCGGACGAACGTGATCGGATCGATCGACGATGTAGCTTGTAAAAGGATGTTGTCGCACGCAGGGTCGAACACTGCGGGGCGAATAGTTTCGGGGTGTAAATATCCGACTCGAGAAGATGCACAAGGACGGTCGACGGTGGATACGTTCCGAACGGTGCGTTGCATCACACATGTCCGCTACGCGCATGGGAATACCAAAATACATTTAATTACATTTATAAAAGTAACAGCATCCTGGGTTTTGGGTCGGATACCATGCTTGTTGTTGTTGCCAGTCGCCATTTAAACCTGGCGGCAAATGAGCTTTCCGTCATTGGACGTAGGGTGTTGAGTAATCGAAGATTTGTGTCAGCGTTGCAATTTTGGCAATAGAACTAATTGTGAATGAAGATTATTGACGGCAGTTAACGATGCAACCGTGCTGTACCGTTCTGCAGATGAAGGATGTAGTTGCTACAACCTGCACGATCCAATTGCTGTAGATGGCGCGTAAAATGTGTTGCCCCACCTTGCACTAGAAGGTCATGTGCGGTACAAGAAATGCGGATGGAATCGTTCGAATGTTCGAAACTGTTGCTTTTCTGTAGACAGCGATTGATTTCTCTATTTGACCGGAAAACTTACGAATCATTTGCTGTTGCACACTTGTTTTGGGTACGAACAAGGTTTTGGGTACCGGCGCAAGGTTCAGGTGAATGTGGACGTTCGGAAAACATCGTTGATCCGGATATTGAACTGGTGCTGGCGCCAAGAATGAGGAAGTCAGCAATTTCGATGGCGTTGCAAATTGAAAGTGTTTTTGTTTGCTGTGTATTGTTTGCGGTTTGGTTTGTTTTGTTCGCCCAGCAAGTGGGCTGGTGCGATGGGCCATGGCACATCGTGGGACTCACAGTGGTACCTACCTAACCGACCGGAACAGCGTTCGAAATCGCACGATCGTTCGGACTCCGATTACTCGGACCAGTCGCAAAACCCTTGGGAGGAACTTTGGACCATGTTGATTGGCCGTTGCGCAAATGATGGTGGCCACTTGTTGGGTGTTCGCCATGGTGGATTGATTTTCGAGTAGACGCGCCAGATCATTCGCGAGCTACTTTAGGGCGTCAGGAATGGGATCGTCGCGATGGGATCGTGTTTCAGCCAGCAAATCGCACCCCTTATGCTGTGGATCTTTTGGATGGAACAGATCGACACGTCAAGCCGAGTTCAATGATCCGGCAAATCTGTCGATTTGATGACCATTGGTCAACACTAGGGAGCGTGCAGCAGACAAAGGCAAAATCACCAAACACCAACGGGCGAGGGCAAGTGTCTTCCGTGGAGGAGAGACCCCTCTGCGATGTTTGTCTCATGTTATACACAGAAAGAAAGAAAAAAATAATTCTCATCCACTACTGGGAAAAGCCGCCCTGGATGGAAATCAGCACGAGATATGTTGAACCCACTGACGAATGCTGACGACGCCAATGCCCTTGAGAGGGCAGGGTCGTGCGTCTTAGCGAAAATGGTTAAAAATCAGATTAATTTCACAGTGGATTATTTTATCCTCTCTTGCTCTCTAGGCCGTATTCGCACCAAGCGACAAATCGTCCAACAGTAGGGATACATCGGTATTCTACGTTGTTCGGTCGCGGGCTGGATGAGATTCTAATGGGTTTGATACTGCGACGTAATATGCTTTTCTTCATCAAAAAGGGCGTCTCTTTTCGTTAGTTGTAAATTCATTAAATGCCTTTAGAAAAGGAATAAAACACTCGTCCTAAATGTTATTGCATTAATCTAGACCAAGCCGGTTGTGTTATGTAGCGTGTGTCCCAAATGAACTTCAGCTCAATGATTTCTTGCATCCAGTAAATTGTTAGGAACTTCTTAGTATGATGCTTTGAATTATCGCTCTCTTTCCAGAGAATAGTTTGTAAATCAATCGCTGAAATAAGGAATTTATTATTATTAATTCCATGCAAATATTTGGAAGCAATCGCCTTGACTGCTGTTATTTATTCATATTTATCGACTGGATTGCTAATCCATTAGTAAGACGCGCATGTTGTTAAATCAATATAGAACTAAAAGAGGAATTCATAAAAAAGAAACGCTCACACCAGCTGGAAACCACTTTCCAAGAAAGCAAGATGATGCAAAATTATGGCGATTCATTCACGAATCCAAGGCATTAGGAACGCAAAATCAAGGATAGCATATGATCGAGAGAATGAAAAAGCGAACAGAACCAACCACAAAGTTAGAACAAATGATCGCGGATGTCAAGCCCAATCGGAGTTCCACATTTTATTTGCGGAAATTGTGTATTGATTTTTAGTCTGCTCCTACACACGACTGGCGACACCAGCACCGCCGAAGGTTCTATTGGAGCCGTTCGGTTCTTTGCAACGAATAGAAGCCACTGTCAGATAATTATCTTACGGCCCATCTTGGACTGGTCTAACATTGTATGACCAGTTAGGGTCGTTAGCGAAATGGAACGGTACTGGTAGTTTTCTAATCCGGCATCGGTTGATGTCGACCGAATGGCTGATAAAATTATTGAATTATTTTAATGAACGGTGATTTATTTAGCTGAACAGTCAGCGCATTCGTATGTACACAACAAAGCGAGTAGGAGTTGCTGGTGAGGAAGAACTTTTTGATGAGAAGGTATCCATTCCGGCGTAGAACGTTAAAGCCCCATTAATGGAGGATGAATTCTAACCTTCGTTTACCGTGGCGTTCGTAGGTTGGTGGACGCCAGCTTTAAAATTAAAGCTTATGTTTGTTTCTGATCGAGTGAAATGAGAATAAACTGACCGTTTTTTCACAATCAATGAAAATAAATCAACCCGAATGTGTTTGGAGTCTAGACTAACCAGGAACGTTGATAAGATCCGTTTAGAGCATTAGCATAATCCTTTATGGCACATTTGAAGATTGGGAAAAAATCTTATCTAACCCAAGGAGCTTTGCTTGATGCACATCTTTCCAATGGCCATTAATGATTGTCTTACTCTTCATGTTGTAGAACATAAAATATTTCTATAGAAATTTGGTTGGTTGGTCCCAACGGAGTAAGATTTATGTTTCTTCTAATTCACGAAGAACAGTTCCGTCGTACTGCTATACAACCAACCTTAATCAATGCTCCAAATGTTTTTTTAAAGATCATTCAATTTGTTTGCCGTACGGAAAAATCCTCTATGCTCATCGTACAGATATCCAGGATCAAGCACCTGGTAGCACTTAACGGGCCAACGCAAATTAGTGCCATAGCACACAGCCCCTGACCGGGATGTGAGGATCTCGGTAGCATGATGGCGCACAACCAACTTAACGGTATCTAGAATAAATTTATTGCCCATATACTACCACCTTGGGGGAATCGGCCTGATGCTTTCTTTGTTGCCCGTCCCGGCAGCCCCTTTCTGCACCTTCGTCGCATGCACATTGCTTGCTAATGTTGCAGCTCGGCACAGGGCAGGAAATAAATTGTCATGATTCTGTAACCGCTGGTAATTAAATTTTATCCTCAGCCCCGCTTCGTTGACTGCTGCCGATCGTTGACGAATATAATGAACAGCGGGATGGTTAACCGTGTCTGTGCATGGGCCACGGCCATATCGCATAGTTTTGTATTATGATTATTATGATCCCTGGTGTTCCTCTGCAAGTCGGCATGCACCGAGTAGCGGGTTGAAGTGGATATTCAAGAGACTCCAGCACAATGCACGCTACCAACGTATCGGCGTGAGGTTTCGCTTCTTAAAGCCGACGTTGCTGCCTAGATGACATCGTTTGCTGCACCTTTCACCATTCTGATAACTGCTCCCGTTTTTGCTCAGTGTCATCGTCTGCGAGAACACCCGAGATTCCCGGTTCGATTCGGCTCGATTCGATGCGGTTCCAGATTCGCCAGATCGTTAGTTACAACAGCCTAACGGAAAGGGTTGGGCTCCAACACCAGCTGGTAAGCTCCCGGAATCGATCCTCTCGAGTGCATTCTTGTTCCGTTAGCGGTGCGAGAACGGGGTTTCGATGCCACTCTGAGTTGGCTACGTATGGTGCATGTCTTCCACTTCGTCAGCGGTGGCCCAATTGCGGCTGCTGGCGGTTAAGGGAAAAGTACCATGAGTAAACCTCCGTCGTACGAGAAGCACCGAACAACGACACCATCGAAAGCTCAACAAGATCGAAGATCATTCTTGGACTCTTGCGCTTAAAACGACCCGCAGTTCGTGCTTATTCTACCTTCCCGTGATCCTCGATGACTGGGTCAATTGAAAACCGTTTGCTAGATAATTGCTCATTTGGACATCTCACTTAAGCGTCGCAACTTTGTTGTCCGTAGTTTCGGTACCCACAACTTGCATACGGCGATGGTGCTGGCGAACGTCATCTCATCGGACAACTCGATAGCTTTGGCGGCCGTAATGCCCTTTTTCGTCGTCTTTGTCGTGCTGGTGCACGGTGCTGTTCAGGATCTCGAATTCTCACGCCACGCCACGTACCGCGGAACGGCTGACGTACGCTGTGGAGCTCATCCTGCACTCCACTACATGTAAAGGGTTTGAATTCTAGCGGTGTTTTAACGAGCCTCACACATGAGAGATGGAGTTCGAATGATTCGGGAAGCAGCTTAAGGTAATTGGTAGCGTACGTTGTTTCGATTCTGAAACTGAACACGGTATGGACATCTATTTGAGGGAGAGATGGCACACGTGAGTAGCCATTCGGTTGACGGTACAGTTTTGGACAATTGCTCTTCCGCTGATTAAACGCTCGATTATCTTACTGATCAGCGGTTTGGTGGACATTTGGGACAGTTTGATGAGAGGGTGCTGAGAATCTTCCGCACTAAATAATTGAGAATTTCTAACAGTATTGCAGCAATAAACTTTGTGAAGCAAAATTTTTCTGCCAGCATAACGGGATATTACAGACGATGGGAAAAGAGCAAACGGTCATCAATTTTGCAAACTTCCTCTAATGCGTCTGAAAAATGAGAATGCTTTTTTAATAACAGTAAGAATTTATCTGAAACAGATCTACATCAAGGTTAAGTTGTACATATTTGCTAATGCTGATTATGAAAAAAGTACGATCAGCTTTTCATGTACGTCAGTTCGGGTGGCGTCCAATTCGGCGTGCTAACATTTGTTATGATGCTTGATTGTACCCTCGACAAGCGTATTGTTTCCAGCAATGGCTTCAGCGTTCACCAATAGGAAAGATGTAGCAAGGCGCGAGGTGTGAATATCGTCTGCAGCTTGGTTACGCTTCAAAGCGTACGATCGGTTACCGGCGGTGCGTCGTCACGGTAAGATCGTGTCAAAATCGTACATATGTAAACCATCTCTTTCGTCAAAGCTATCGGATATTTAGCATGCAGATGTGTAGCCAAAGGAGCGCTAAGTAGCTGGATTTGCTAATCGAATGCAAAAAACCCGGCCAGCATTAATTGGTACGAAACATAGTGAGGCAGTCTGTTGCAGGGAACCAGTGTGACTAACACAACATAGGAAGCATTTTTACACAATTATAATTGCATGCGGTAATAAAGGAAAATAAGCAAAAGCCACGACATTTAGCTAAAACAGTTTTTTTGCTCGTAAAACCAGCAAATACGAACGCCTTTCTCTTCGTTACATCACGAACACTGGGTTCGCGATGGGTTTGGGAAGAGTGCAAAATAATCATCTTCGTCACCTTTTCCTGTTCTGTAATCTGCTTGGTGGAGGTTTGGTGAACGAACGTTCATTTAGCGAACTATGTTGTGCAGGTAGAGATGGTTTTTTGATAGCGGTTTCGTTTTTCCCATGTTGCCGCGGCTACATCTCGGTTGTCTCATCTTCAACAAGCGGGAGATAAAGATGTCCAATGCCCCGTTCCCGAAACGATCAAACAAGACACGCAGCAACTTCGTCCGACACCGATGGTTAGATTCGGAACGATGAAGCGCACCGGATGGCAGGAAAAAGTCAGCCCAAAATTGCATGTTGTGTCTGGTTCTTGTTGTAAGACACTACGTCGTGTTTCATCTTTTTCCGGGGCTTTCTTCCCCCAGGACGCCTCCGTAAGCACGGAGACCGAATTTGCAACCCAAGAAACGTCTAGATAACAATATTCACCCAGTGACGTCCATGGCGCTGGAAGATGATCGCGATACTAATTAACATTTTGCGAGGGAAAAGTAAGACCGGGCCGGAGGGAAAAAAACACACTCCCGGAAGGCAATAAAGCCAACAGCAACCAAAACAAAAAATGCAACAGACAACACAAAAAAGGGGAAGTGAGCTGACTGCGCTTCGGGACTGCGCGAAGGGAAGCGCAATTGCGAATGTAAAATGCACGCTGGCAGAGTGGGGATCGCTTGCCTGCGATAGCGATGGTTTAGTTTCGATAAACAATGCGGAAAAGGTGAACCATTAGTAGGTAGATTGAATCAAGATTTTATACCTGGCAGCTTGTAAGCTACGGAAGGTGCCGACTGGTACCGCATTGGAATCGCAACTCACCGGGAGTGTTTACATCATCAATAGTAAGTAGGATAAGAAGCGTCGTAACGTTGCGCTTGTTATGCGTTTAATGTGTTGCACCGGATCTGTCCAGCGGAGTCTGGAAAAATTAAGCTACGTTACCGAACTCTTTGGACATTGTCGTGTATTGCATACATTGTGCGGTAAAACAAATTATCTTCTTAAGAGCAGTCATTAATGGTTCAACGCATCTTTAGATAATTTAAAGTAAGTGTGACGTAAATTGCTTAAACTAACCAAACTAACTACTACAAAGACGAATATCTCGACTGGCCTACTTGTTTAATTCTTTAAACCCCAACTACAGATGATGTTGGGCAGATTAACTCCACAGCTAAACCGCACTTAAACTCCGAATGATTTGCCCACCTAAAGTGCAAGGGCAGCGAGGGCAGCCAATAAATTGTTTCATTGAATGCAACGCTCCAACGATTCCGTAGCCGCCATTGGCGTTGGACTGCCCTGCCCTGCTGAGGTGAATGGAATGCTAATTAAAATAGCTAAGTTCGCGTGTCTAGAATGGGCGATGGTTGAAAATGCACCCCGAAGAAGGATGATCAGTTCCGCGCGCTTTCTAACCATCTCATCTGGTGTGCGTTTGTGTGTGTTAGTTGAGTTTTTCGCCGTCCCGATGCAATTATATCTGAGCACGCAGAAGCTGTTCGGCACATTTGGATGGGGAGTATCCCGCAGAAACAAAACCTGGAGTCTCACGTTGGAAGTGGTTTGGGCCGACGGGTGAAAGAATCCAATCACACCCCACCAGCCCGGAGCGGAGGCCCAAGCACAAGCGCACAATTAATTAGCTGGTACGATATCACTTTATCTGCAGTTAGGACGTAATGATGCGTAATTTTCGTATAGGTTTTGCGAGTTTATGTAAAGCCCGGGTGAAAAATCAGACACACGGAAAAGATTATAATTAACGGAAGGAGAGGGGGGATTTTTGTTCGTGTGGTGCTGCGACGGCAAGCAACGCAGCCGTGTGAGAACGAATGAAGTCCCCTGTTTAATTACGTGAAATGACGATGCAACGGTTATTTCTTTTTATTGTCGTACGAACGAACGAACGATCGTAGGTGCTGGTGCAGCGCGCACGTAACACGAATCATTTGCATTGGCCGAATCAGTCGTCGGGTTCCCGCCATGGGGCCAAAACAATTAGCCTTGTGATAGCCATCACGGGCTGTAGATGGTTAGATTAGAACCAAGTCCAAATGATAATGTCTTTAATGGGATTAAAGACGGCACTATTGTTTGCTGGAGAAGTGTAAGTAGATTAGAATGAATGGACATGGTAATAAGTGTAGAGCTAAGTGGTGTTCTTGCCGAAAGTTGGGACCACAATTTCGTCTATTGATTTACATTTCGTTGAAGTGCGTACATGAATTATGCGTGCAATTTCGCGTATTTGGATGTATTAAAATTTGATCTTCAAAAATCGCAAACTTGCTGCGTTCCATAATCGAACAACCGTTACTATAGGACCAAAAAGAACCGGTTATGGAGCCGCTTCCGATTAAGCGCTTTTTTCTGTTCGTTCAATTCACTACCAAACGGCTCGATACCACACTTTCGCTGCATAAAAACCTGCCTGCCGGTTGAAACATTCCTGACTGTGGCATTAATGCTGGGAAGTGGGAGCAACAAAAAATAAAAAAAAAGATCAACATAACACATCAACTTCCCCAAAAGTTGTAGCCTGCAGCAACGAAACCGGAATCGTATCCACCTAGAAATCCGATCGATGTCTTCCTTCGACACCGGGAGCGTGTGTTTTTTGGTATGAAATAATGTCGTACGGACAGATTATGCAATGGGAAAGCTGTTCTATCGATGAAAACATATTGTGGAATTGGAGAGAGCAAGAGGCAAGATGACTCACGTGAAGTTGATCCCGGCTCGGGAAGTAAACATATTGAACCGATAATTTCACCTTGATTGCAGCACTTTTCTTTCCCCTGTTCGGCAAAAAAGCACACATCGACGGCCAGCCAGCCATCACAGCGACCCACGTTTGAGGATCGCAACATCTTCAGGCGAGCAGCATCAACAACGCAACCGTTGCGACCGTTTGGCAAGTGGCAAATGAAAAACTTTTACTTTCAGGCAGGTTTTTTTCGTTGTTGGTTTTGTTTGTTTTCTTGTGTTTTACACATATATTTTAAGCCGCTTGGAGTACGTCCTTTTCGATGGACAAGAAGAAATAAAACTTCAACCTGTTACTCCATACACTCTAGCTCCTAGCAACGTCGGGGAACTCGGAAGACACCGGCCCGTCGGGAACAAAACACGGGAAGCAACTAACTAACAACTAACTAATGGCTAAACATTGCAATTATTTTACGAACCAGCTCGTTGGAAGAAGCAGTTGCCATTCGGTGCGCCGGAAAGCATCACGACCAGTGGATGCATTTGTATCTCTCGAAGCCACGATTATGCATGTGCAGGTGAGCATTTGGTGTGTTAAATGCGCTTCAAATTCGAAACATAAATTGAGTGACGGTCCAGTGTGTGGTGCATGGGCACAGTGAGTGGCTGGTGGTGGTTGTCTGCGACCAGGAAAAGATTAACGGCGAGATTGGCGAAAAAGACGCCCCGGTGCGCGATAAAGCTTAGCGAGTTCGAGTGTGTATGCATATATGTGGCGCTCGTGACTTACATCGCCACTTGAATGGCGGTATAATGTCTTATCCAACCGGTTAATAAGCGCGGAATGAGGAAACTGCCATGCGGTATGCACATCGAAGACCGGAAACCATTGAACGAGAGGGAAGTAATTGTGTCTGTCAGCGACCACCAAAGTAAATGGCGGTCGTATCGGCGGAAAGGATCAAACGTCGAAGAATCAGGTTGGTTTACTTTTACTTTACCAAGACGACCTCAGTGTCTTCCAAATGGAAGTTTACTGGTTTGTTTTGGGACAGAATTTTGTTGTGTACAGTTTTTGGAAGCTTTCCCGAAATCGCTTTTTAATGAAATATTTTCATTTTTCAATAAGAAGACCATAAACGGTGGAAATGTAGTTCTTTAAAATACAAATAAAATGAATATCTCAAGTCTCAATGAAAAATAAAGTTATTGGTGGGTGGTTTATTTTAACTTACTGCCAACTTTTACTCTATCCGAAGCGCAAGAAAGTAGTTGGAGATACAAAATGGGTAAAGCTTTTGGATTTTCAAACCATCCAATTCGGCTGCATTCGGCATAAAGAGAAGTTTCATTTTTGTTGATGCCCTTAAACGAAATCGAAAGCAAGCAATAATCAACTTCCGTCTGGGATGGGAGCCACAACTAATTTCACTTTTTTCCTCATTAATTTATACAAAATTTCCACCCATTTTTTTCGCGCATCCCGATAGCGTGAACTGTTGAAAAACTGTCAGTAATGGTTTCGGCATCGTGCTGGACGACTCCACCGTCGCGTGCAGTGGGCCTGTACCACGATGGGAGCCGATTGTGTGTAAATGTTCGAACATCTTCGTTCGTCATCTACCAGCCACCATCCGGATCTAATTATCGCTCGATTTTGACGTTCTTTTCGGTCGTTCGGCCGGCAATGGTGGTGAAAAATCGGCGAAAAGAAAATCGCGCCATGCTAACCCAGAGAGCTGTGGAGCGTAGCGTGCGTAGGCAAAATCGAATAATTCGTACACTTGATCGAGTTGTGTTGGGTTTTTTTTATAGCGGCTAGTGTTTGTGTTGCTATTATGGTGAAGTGCGTTTGCAATAAGTGAGTTTCTTTTCCCATTTGCCGAAGATTTGGTTGACTGAGTGATGGGTGTTGGCCGCTCGTTTTCGCCCCCCCTCCACTTCTCTCTCTTTCCGATACTACACGATGATCAAGTGAAATCCAGGTTATGGTTGTAAAATTAAACAATTGGGCAGAAACTATTTCTGATGGGCGCAAAAAAAACTGCTAACCCTCACCTAGGTACATTATAAAAATCATCTACGCGAACTTACGATCGAGCCGGCGGTTTTGATTCATGCATGACTTGGGTGGGCAAACATTTCACCTGCCGCGGAGGATGGAAAAACAAGAGCCATTAGCATGTTGTAGCTGGTCAGTGAGGCATTGCAGAACCGTATGACTGATGTGATGTTGGAATGGTGTTGTAGCCGTTTTCACTCCATCTGTTACTTTTCTGCCGCGCATACATATATGCGCCAAAACGCTTGCACTCGGAGTCCAGCAAAGGGAAGGAGAAGGCTGCCGGACGAGCTTCCGCGGCATACGCGATCGATCGGATTGGATGCTTTGGGCCGTGAAAGTAAAAGTTGTTTGCTTTTGGGACCATTCGTCTGCCTTCTTCGTCTGCCGAACCGATTTCCCGATGATGGTAGCTGAGCTCTGTGCTTTCGTCCCGTGAGGTTCATCGCTTGAGAGATTCCTGGGCCATTCCTCGGAGGCGAATTGTTTTCCGACGATGGGATGGGTTATTTTGTTGTTGTTTTCCATTGCTGAGCATTATTGAGTTGAGCCCGCAAGGGATGAACGAAGGCAATTATCGCTCGAAACGATCGTAGAAGGTGCCCTTGACAGAACGTTTTGTTGCGAAGGCAACGCAGGAACACAGCGATTATGGGTGCCTGGGTGGTCAAATAAGCATATCGTTTAGGGCTCAGATTTTCACACAAATCGCTCAATCGGAAGTGACCACCAAAATCGTGGGAATCCATACTAAACGGTGTGCTTAGGGCAAACAAGGGCTAAATGCGTGGGATTTCAAGAATACTAACGAACGATCCATGATTGATGATTAAAACAAAAAAAAGAATGGTAAATTGTTTTGATGTCTGGAGAACAAGATTAGCAACCATTTATCTCAAAAACATATTAAAATTGTTATACGGGGCTATCAAAATATGTGTCGCTTGTCTTGATATTAACGAGAATTCTGAATAGCAAAAGAGCACTCAATGCTGTAAAGAAAACATTGATAACGTATGTAACAAACACAAACACACGTAAAGTTTGCCTTTGATTCGCTCCGATGAAGCATGATTTAACCTTTGCATGAATATAAGAACATCATATTTGCTACCTCTTGAAATCGGCGTCTTAAAAGGCTTCGGGATTGGCATTTGCATTAGCAAATACGAAAAAGCCTAAACATATACAACTAGACGTAAGATGCCTATCAACAACATACGGCTTGCTCAAATGTCATCAGCACACGCACACGCAATCATGCCTTTGCGTGAAGTGCCTATCGCAGCGTTTTCTACCGTTTGATGGGTTCGTCGCCTGATGTCACTGTTGGAATCTTTCGTTCGAATGATTTGCGTATAATTTCGTCTTTGACGCATTACAGCCACCGACCCAAGCAGGGTGACAGCAGACGCACAAGTGGTCACGTTTTCGGACAGCTTTTGCAGACGAAATGGTTAGGAAGGGGAGTCTCTACCGAGCAAAACGATCGAGCCCGGTGGAGCCTGTGAACATAATTTACGGTTTTATTGACCGACACGCACCATAAGCGTTTCGCAAAATAGGAGCCCGAGACATCACAGTGTAGAATGGAATGGAGCGATGTTCCGAGCGATAGCGGTTCGAAGATGAGTATCACCAAATTATCGGCCTTCTCTACGGAATGCGCGTTCGATTTGGCTAATGAACGGATAATGGTTCTATTTATGGCAGTCGAGAAATTGATTTGAAATGTCCAATCGCGAATCGTTTTACTATAAAGTTATTTGGTTGCTAGTCAAGGGCTAAATGTGTTCGCTGTTGACAATTGCAAAGTCGCCAAAGTGTTAACCAGCTGTACATGGTGTTGTCGACAACGGATCCATTGGACCCAACCGTCAGATTAAAGATGGCGAGTTGCTAAGTGAATGTTCAATAGTTAGCTGTTTACTGTGAACGTAAGCAAGATATTTACGGAGTGGAATTTCTGAGAAAGATCTATTCGATGCGCAAAATAAAAAAAAATATGTTATTTGAATGATCCAGCCCGTCGTCGACGACCATCATCAAAGCAAACACGCCAGCTTTTATGGGTCACATTTTGAAGTGGCAAGTTGTTTACATTTGAGTGCAGTTCACAATTTAGAGGAATATAATTCGATCAACGAACAAGTGAAAGAAAGGCATGGGAACGGTAGCAACTTGCCCTTGCAGCGTGTTAATCATGCACTCACGATTCAGCCCGGAATGGAACACACCGAATCTCGCTTCCATTAGACGCAGGGAAGCAACTCCTGTTTCACTTGTTAGATACTGTATGCCATTGCTTTATCATTCGTATTTATCTGCGTCAATTCGAGGGCTCTGCGCACGAAATTTGGGTTATGGGTTCGTGTACGCGTACGGAATAACCGGCGTGGGTCCCGTGCTAAAAGTACCCGACCGAACACAAACACAAATTTCTTAAGTTACTTGTGAGGTTAGCGGAGCAACGAACAGAGTACTGAGAAAAACGGCACGATTCGTAGGCCCACTGGACCACCGGAACAAAACGTGCACCGAAATCCAGATCGCTCCTAGCTCAGCAAATCGTTTGTATGCATTCCGCACCAGTTGCCAGTGCAATCGCGATGAAATGAAATGGAATGGAAACCGGCAATGTCAAGTGCGTGGAATTAGAGACGATAGCAAAACGGTGCGCATAGCTCCGATGCGCAAAAGAACTATGGGAATTGGAGGGATTCGGCATGCTTACCTTCGCGTTTGTCTGGGTATCGATTGAGTCCAGCAAACTGGAACATGATTGAAATGTTGATAATTCCTAGCCGTCGGGCCGACCGTAGAACCGCCCGACATTGCGACGGATCCGGTCGTGCCTTGCTGCGAATGAGAGGCTGATGCAGGATGAGCGGTGGCAGCAGCAGACACGGCGGCCTGATGCACACCGATGGACGATGCACCGGAAGCCATGGCTGCCGCACTTAATCCGTACTGTGGTGGTAATGAGTATAAATTGTTGCGATTGCAGCCACTGCCCGGTCCGACCGTGCCGCCGCCAGTCGCAACCGGGGTCGGTATGTAGCTAAGGTGGTGCCCGTGGTGCATCGAGTGCTGCTGCTGCGTTTGGTGATGGTGATGATGCAAGGGATGATGATGGTGATGGTGCGACAGCGGATGCAGCGGATGGTGTGGAAGCTGCTGTTGCTGTTGCTGCTGGCTGTGCAGATGATGGTAGTGGCCGGTCATTGGCGCCGGTGCGTGACAATATTTGTAGATGTTGTTCGTCGACAGGGACGCCAATCGGAACTGGTTCAGTGAGGCGGGTGGTTGTGCGACCTGGTGATGCCGTGGATCAACGGTAACGCGCACGAACCGTCCAGCAAGGACATCATGTCCCGACTGACTGGCCGGCGTCCCGACACTGACCGGTCCCGATGCTGCCAGATCAAGATGCAGGTTCACCGTGCTGCCTGGGTCGAGATTAAGATTGTAGAGACTGCTCGGACCGTGTGATCCACCCCCGGCACGGTTCACACTGTCCACCGAGGCGGATCGCTTCTGGTAGTAGTAGGAACCGATCGGAGGTGGAGGTGCTCGTGTTTTTATCCGCCGATATCGTATCTGTTGGCCAGTGGCAGAAGGGACATTTTTTGGAAGTCCAGTCGGCGGTCGTCCCAGGTTAGTTTTCTCAAGTTTGGTACGCAGTTCCTTCTCGATCTCACCCTCCAGACAGATGATGCTCTCTGGACCACTATCCTTTGTCGATACGGTGGAGTTGGTGGAGTCTTGCGTGGTAGCGGGCGAGGTGCGTCGGGCAATCTGTGTGTGCTGCACTCCATCGCGATCGGTTCGCTGCAGTACGTCGAATGCCGGTGTCGTTTGGGCCGTGGCTAGCTCCGAATCGGTGGAGATACGGTCGGGATCACTTTCGAAACCCTCGTCCAAAGAACGTGTTGGACTCAGGATCGGTTTCGAACGTACCTCGGTCTTGGAGTCCATTGTGGTAAAACTCCCGGCCCCAAACGTATACGCTCTCCGGTTAAGTGGCTCTCGAATATTCACTACCGCTTTGAGAATTTGACTTGACGAACAAATGGTCACTCTTTATTTCCGGAACCACTGTACATACTTTGCTTGAACATCGCTAAATGGATTCACATACGTTTGGAACAGAACGAAGAAATCGGTAACTACACTTGGGATTCACTGTCACTATCACTGTATCAGTGTGCCAATAGCAATAAATATGATTAGCACTGTTTCAAAAGCCAAACCTTTTGGACGGGTTTTGTGATCAATTCATAGGCCCCAACCCTTGTTATGCCCTATCGCGTATACACAAAGTAGCGTTTTCGATCGTTAGCAAAGCACCTCCAGCAGCCAAAAGCTTCGCTGAGCATTCACTTAAAAAAAACAACTCACTTTCGCGCGTATGAACCGACTACACGTTCGTGTGAGATACGCACGGGAGCACCATGGGGCCCAATTTGCACATTTGATCGCCGTCACTTTCCTTAAACCATCACTTTCACACAGCGTCTCTAAACGTACCAAACGCGTTTCAGCCTTCGGGGCGAATGTGTGGTTTCGTTCTGTAGGGTGCGTGATTTTGCGATGTGAGATCGCCGCGAAATAACGAATCCGAAAAAAAATATTGTAAGTCGTGAGGCACGGTGCCGTCGCGATGCACACCTTGAGGCTGCTGGAAGAAAACTACTAGTGCTGGCGAACGTGCAAATCCACTTGACGCACCGATCCTCGGCTCGAATCCCAGAGAGCGTGAACGTGAGCCGGCTCGTGAGCGGGGCTCGATTGCAGAGAGACTTGTTCCAACGACGCATCGGTGGAATGTTTTGAATGCGGGGAAAGGGTTGGCTCCAAGGGAGTTGGTGAAAATAGAGAAAAGAAGAGAGCAAGCGAGGGAGAGGGAGAGAGAGAGTTTATGCTCAAGCGACGATACATTTATTATGGGGGAAAAAGAATGCTTATCGTTGGGGAATAGCTGGAGCTGGAATGAAGAGGGCGCGATCGCGATGTTAGGGCCAGATAGAAAGCTTGTTGAAAAGCAGAAAACTAAAGTGTAAAAACCGGGAGATAAGCATGAATGGGACTCGCCCGGGTATATCCGGGCAGCAAGGCATATTGATTTGATCGCTTCAAGCTGGAAGCGTATGAATGGACCTCGGGTCCAGGTTGATCTAGCGAAATTCCTGAGTCCTGGTAAAATATCTGGAAATGACAATTGAGGCACTAACATACAGGTTGATTTTGACATTTTCTTTGATTTCGTAACTCAAAATAGAGGAAATATTTGACGTATCAATATTCTAATCCTATAGTTTCCTAAAAATAATTGTATAGAATTTTGTAGTTGAATAGTAAAGAAATCAAATAATAAACTGAATAAGTTGGGTTTAAAGCAAATTAGAAAGAATAATACTAATTTAAAATTATTGTAATCAGTGAATGGTTAATGAGGTTTTTAATGAAATGGCCCAACCATTTGGAATAAACTTGATAAAACTCCAAAGCAACATACCTTTCAAATAAAAAATTCGCAACATCTAATCTAGAGGGTGGTTTAGGTTGCTGGTGATGAAGATTTTTGCGCTTGCAACCGGATCCGCATTAACAATGCAACGCCAACGAGACCGATGCCGGGGGCTTGTTGAGCATGGCATCAAGGAAAAGCAGCACTCACCGTTCCCAAAATTTGAATATTCATTGGGTACGGGTCGCATCAAAACAACGACAACGAACCATCGGTTTGACATTGGGTGACACTTTAGATGGGTACATCTGCATGATTTTAGCCGTGAGCGGGCCACTGGTAGAGACCTTGGATTGAATCACCCGCAGAGATCGGGAAATACGAGGGAGTATGTGACAGCGGTGTCGACGGGATACGATTGCCGTAAGGAAGTAAATAAAATTAAAATACTCAAACACCCTCCTAACTGCCGCACACACATACACATACATGGAAGCGTTTGATCGTGCTTTTGTGCAAATGTGTTCCGGCGGGTCCAATGAAACATGGAAATAGAACGAAACAGACCCCGAAAAGAAAACGAAACCCATTTCCAATAGATGTGTTGTCGTGCATGATGGTGTGATGACTTTCCATTACACTGTGCTGATCGGCCCAACCGAAACGTTCATCAATACGGGTTGATCAAAAATTGAGGAAATTGATTTTTTTACACTCCTGTCGCATGGACGGTGGTGCCGCTTGATAAGTGCTGACACGTGGGAAATGTGAAAAAACATACTTGGCCAAATCGGAAATGGGCGTTGGCGCTTGTACGATGGTTTGGAAAGGAAAAGTGATTGAAATTGAAAGTGGAAGATGATTGGGGTAATGATAAGGCGTTCTTCAACACTCTGGGAACGTGGGGTGCTCGCCAAGAAGATGCGTTCCAGAATTTATGAGGTTTTCAACAGTATTATTAGCTATTTCACTTTCTCCTGTGCGTAGGGTTCAGGTTATTTTACGATCAGAGGTCACAATGATCCAAATATACCACCAAACAATCTATAAGAACAGTAAAAATCATTCAGTTGTGAGGGAAAAGGGAAATCTATCGCTTTTCCTCACTAATCACCGCTAGATTTAACTGACCCTGAGAGCTGTTTGAAATGTATTTTCTTCTGAGATGTGTTTTTTGTTGTTGTTGATTCTAATTAAAAACATTCAATTCCCTTAGTGTGAAATTCGACATTTTCTTGCTTATTCTCTCTTTCTCCTTTTTGAAGTAACATTCCGTGCGTTTAGTATATCTTTGCTTTAATTTTTCCTTTGCTTGGGAGAACGATGATGGCAGTTAATTGAAAGTTAGTGGGGAGAAATTTCATATTGTCCACAAATTTGTGGGTACTATCGGACGAGAACCGTTGCGGGAGGGTAAACTATTTGATTTCCATCCAATGTTCCCACACACAGCTGTTGAAGATTTTTCCGTCTCGTGACGCCGTGCCGGGGTTTCGTCGGGTCTGTCGGGACAATCAATTAGGCACCCCGTTTACAGGCCCTTGTAGTTGTCGTTAATAAATCATGCAAACATTATGATAGCTTCGGCAGCTTCGACTTTCTTCGCTGTGTTTGATACAAGTTTACTTTTCTATTACTGGGTGCCGTAATGGAAGGAAATGCATTGCGCGGGAAGCCAACACATTCCACAATAGGTAATTGAATTCTACAACAAGACAAACTAAAGTTTGTTGCCGATCATACTTAAAGGTTGTTGTGTATGATTGTGTTTCCTTGGTGGTTTGTTTTTCTAGACAGCAATACTGATCGATAGGATCAATGATCGCACAACGGTGGAATAGTTATAAGAGACACCTGCCGGGCTTTGCGGAATTCGCGACATATCAAACGCAATCCACAGGAATCACTCTCCCTTTCAGCTGCACGGGATGTAACGGGTACCGTTCGACGGTTTCGAAATTGTGCAAGGTTGCGAGTTTGTATTGCTTTCCCCGGCAGTCGGGCATCCGAAATGACAGGAAGATGGTGGCAAAAGGCAAAAAAAACCCGGCATGCGCTATCAGCGTCTGCCGCGGATTGCCGTGATGAGTAATGAGGGAAACGGTTTTTAATGGCATACAGGCCGAGTTTCTTCCCTGCTGATGCTTGTGCGCGTCTACCTCAGCGGCACCTTTTATTCCGCAAAATGGACAACTGGCAAACTTTCTTTGGAGGGGCAGCTTATGTTGTGTTTTGTTGTTTTTCGTCAGTCCATCCTGACCCTCGTTTACGAATCGTCTTCAAATTTTCTGCACGTCCGCTAGCACGATCTTCCCGCTTTGGGGCAATGGAAGCTTTGCGATGAAATGTCAAGCCGGTCTTCCCGAGCACGATCGACGTGGTGGTATCGCTGTGGCGGTAACGAGGAAGTGACATTTACCGAATGATGCTACAGGGCTCGTATGTGCGGACCAGGATGAATCCTAGAGATCACGAAGGAAACCATGGCGAGCGCAGCAATCGTGGGGTGCCATACGGCTTCATACACATCTCCGAGGGGCACGTTCCATGGACGAAACAGTTTTGCCGTTTATTAACTTCCCGCTCAGCAATCAGCGTTCAAGATTTTGTTTGTTCCGCTTCTAAAATCTTGAACCATTGTTTCGCTTCACTGCTGTACCATCTGCGTTCGGTCAGCGATCAAACGAAGGAATGATGCACTTTCACCCAAAATCAAAAGCAGCGAAGAAACTTCATTACGAATATTTAAGACGCAGGTGTCATGCACACACACCAACTTCATCTAAAATGTGGAAGAAGGTTCCCAAAAGTAAATTGAGCAGAAGGTATGTATCCCAAAGGTGCCAGAAATGATCACTTATGAATGTTTCATGCTGGAAAGATCGGCGGTAATGGTGAGCGATAGTATAGTTTAGAAGCGTTCCAGCAACACTAACCGATTCCGGACAAACAATAGCTTCGAGGAAGGTAGCAAAGCTCACAGGGAATGATTTAAGCAAACATGGGTAAGCACTTTGGCAAACGGTTTCACCGGCGTTCTGTCAATAAATTGGTTAACTGGTGGGTTATGAATAGGAAGTTGTTGATCGTATCGGATGGTTAAAAGTGTGTTGGAAAGTCTGAGTGAACGCTTCGCTCTTGCTTCTTGCTTGTTTAATCCAAATGCTTGTTTCCGCAGTGATACAATTACTGTGCAACCTGTCTTTCTTGAAGGATGCAAATTTCCCATCCAACAATATTTTCACTGTACTTATTATGCCACAATTGATAACAGCTTGGCGATCAAGCAAATAGCATATTCCGCATCAGCGTTCAGGAAGTCCGTAAAAGGAAAGAATCGAGCAGATACTGTCCGGTTTTTGTAGCCGTTCCGTATATTGCCCTTTTCTTAGTGCAGTGTGCATTATCTGGTTCGATTGTGTCCGTTGCTAGTCGGGGCGCATATCAGACAAATGTGCAACAATGTCCTTGAAGGCGCCGGTTCAGCCTTTTGCAAGTTGAGCAAGTTGAACTTGTACTGGAACCGGGTCCTCAGTGTAGCAATCTGCGAAAGTCGTCCTGCAGATCGTGGATGCAAACCTGCACCAATGCGTGGAGGTTGTGGCAAACGAAGAGGGCAATGTTTGGAACGCACAAAAAGTGGTCTGGTTAGTGCTTGAAGCAAGAATTATCATAAACTAAGGAGACCCTAGACCGTGCCTCTACAGTTCCGTTCCAGGAATGGTGATAACTTGATACACGAGGACGAATTTGCTAGACAGATGATTATCGAGCATCGTGACTTATAGCACAAGATTGATAAGTGATAAGCGAATAAATTTTAATTGATATTAATTACACGGGAAGAGCCGAGCAACTACAGTTTATACAATCTTTAGTGTTTAATTAATACTTTCTTTCTTAGTTATTTGTACATGGAATATCAAATATCTGAAGTTTGAAGATTGAATCAGACTCAGAAGTATATCAGATAGCAAACTGCTCAATGGTAATTCAATTCAAGATTGATTGTATAATTGATGGCTGTTATAAAATTTATTCTTTTGCTTTAAAGGTGAATACAGGTCTTTCAGTGATAAAAAGAATCTTGAAAATATTTCAACACAATTAGCACAAAAACATATAGACTATTCGTACAACCGTCAGCAACATTGGATTGCCCATCAAAAGTTATGCAGGCATTTTGTTTTGTTACAACTCACGATAACATAATGTGTTTTAGCACTCCCTTGTTCTTTACGTCTCCGGTACTAACGGGGCGCTTACGTAGATGCTAAATGGGTCATAACTCTCCGCCACTGATAGCCATTAGCCCTTTTGGCCCAGTGCAGCTCGCTACGTTTCTTGTCTGCCTTGGTCCTAGTTCCACCCTCTAAACGGTTTTAGGACATATTTAGTCGTAACAAATTATTAGCGATATGTTGCTGCAATGAGTTTCCGTGATAGTGATCTCGGTCGCTTTTCCACCATTCTCGTTGGGAGCTTTGAGATTCTAAGCGTTCGTGGGTTGAGGAACCTCCGGCAAGCAAATCAAGCTTCCTGGTGTGGTGAGTGAAATTTTGTGTCCGCAGGTTGTGTGTCGGTATGTCGAAAATACCACCGTTCGGCCGGATGAAGTGGGCCCGCGTACCAGGTGAAGAAACATTTTCCATCACACCATTTGGGTGGTTTTGTGGAAGAATTTGCCTGCTGGCTTTGTATGGCGGAAGTAGCCGTAGAAGAACAAAAGAAGATCTTTCGGGGCTTCGTAGGAGGATGAAGGTGCGCTCCTAGGTAAAGCAATAAACCAAAAGCTAAGTGAAGCTAATGGGATCCAATTAAGGGGTTCAACGGGTTCAGTGGATCGTCATCATCTTTCGTTTGTCGTCGTTGTCGTTGACGTTGGTGGCGTTGGGGCTCGATGAAGCGATCACCACCGTCTCGGATCCCCGGTGGGTTCTAAGTTGCGAGTTTAGTAGGCCTGTAGAACACGGTTTTGCTTTATATTTGATCGCCGGTATGGCCATTTGATGGGTTTTGCGGTTGTTGTTGAGTCTTTTTGTTCTCTCCTAAAATCCCGGACCCTAACGGGATCACCATACGCCGGAATCTGTCCAGCAGAGGATGTCCAATTGGCCGAGGTCAACGCCGCAAACGGGAAAATGTCGAAAGTAATCATATCATCGGCGTGATCGTGAAGGGATCTTTGCTGATGTGCCCGGGACAGAAGGTTGGGAAGAGACGCAAAATTCCTAAGATCAATTTTCATGTTTGCCATTTCAGCTACCACCCCGGCCGCAAACCTTTCCTCTAAGAAAGAAACTGGCAGGTTATGAATCAATGGTTGTGCTGGAACTCTATAGGGCAGATATGCGTTTGTGTGATTGAAATTCGATTCGTGTGATTAGTGATAGGTTTGGTGGTGGTTTGTAATGAAACACGCCCTAACCATAGGGTTGACACAATGCTAACATTTGCTCTAGGCACAGGCTTCCAGCAAACCATTGCATTTGATTGTTTCGTCAGCCGTATCATAACGGATGCACCTTCTCCTTGAGGTGTCAAATGACAAAATGACGACAACGACAGACTGTTTACACTTACGCCTGTGGTATTTTGCTTACGGTGATCAGGAGAGTATGACCTATCGTTTCACTTTCATTTTAAAGCTGGCCTTCGAAATCGCTCAGTTGATTGCTTTACGGATTGAATGAATGATTATATACATGGGTACAAATCGGTGGAAAGTATTGCAATTTAGGACTTGTACTGTAATGAAACTTATTCGGTGAAACGTATAAATATTAATAAAAAATGTGTCCACATCTCCATTTGTCTACTTTTCAACTTCCACTCGAAAGGATCACAGGTGGATAAACGGCTTGTTGGAGATTGACGAGTCATAAATCAAAATGTTTAGTAATATAAATAATATAATTTAAATGAATCTTGAGATGCATAGAAATGATACAAAGATAAGTGATCACCCTATTGAGCTGGCTTAAAATTTCACCAATTTTGAGCCGAAAGTGATCGCTGACAACAACATCGATGTTGAGATGCGCGCTAGGGTTCTGGTAGTCATTCGGTCATTCCACAGCATCAGGAAACTCTCGACTCGTAGCATTTCACGACGCTCAAGGTCGAGATTATAGAAAAGTATTTTATTCAAAGATCTTTTGTCTTTAAGCTATGCACTTTATCCGATATTGAAGTAAATCCCATAGCAAGGAAATTTTAAGATGGCCATTTTTGAGGACTCCTGCAGTGGGCCAATACCATGAAGGGGTTATGGCGATTTATAAGTAAGTAGCGGTTCATAAGCATAAGAAACGCAAAAAAAATTATTTAAATAAAACTTCTTCAACAAATTCATATAAGAAAAGCTAAATTTATAGTTCAAAGTAACAACAGCAAAAATTAAAGTCGAGAATAATGAAATAAATTCCAGTCATGTTAATGCCACACTAATGTACTTTTGGCTGTTGCCGGTCAATGAGGTATTATATCTCGCATTTTTTATTCTTAGAACAAGCATAAAAGAACAGTTCTGCTGTGAGAGGAAAGGCGCACTAGGGACTTGTTCAGACAGAAGCGCTTAAGCTAATGATTGCCGAGGTTCAGAAGGAACGGCATAAGTAGAACGGTACCGATTGCGGTACCGGTATGGTTCACCGATAAGCGCGAACCAAAGAAAAACCCTACCACGAGTGCTTATCTTTACCTTTTTATGCCACCACCAGAGTACTAAATTGCCCGGAACGGTGCACAACTTCAAAGTGTGAGTTGCAGTTTATGATGCGCCATCGCCAATTGCTCGCCCTTGGAGATGCTATTAAAAGTGAAAATTGACAAGGTGCGTTTTTTCAGCCTGTTAGTGCTGGATGCCGATTGTAAGGTTTGGGCTGTTTGTCAGCACGGTCAGCCGCAATTGCAGTACCGTTGGTTTTAGGAGGAAGCTTTTCGCATGAGATCGCTGTTCGATCTCATTCTTTCGTCCGCCGGGACGATTCGAAGTACTTTTTTCACGCCTCGGATGCATGCATGTATTCGATGCCTGCCTGGTGCAAGCGGGCCCATCCGCTCCGTGTCGGCAACCCTGTATGATAAATGTAGAAGCATTAATAATTCACCACTTCCTAGTGCTTTCCTTCTCCGGGTGGTGGTCGGAATGGGTGGTAGTCGTGGTGCAGCAGCATAATAATACTAGCCGGGGCCGAGGTCAATCGTCCGAAAAGGCGGTGGTACTCGCGACCGAGAATCACACCGCACGGGATGCGGATTGCATTCTGCTGGCATTCCAATCCATTCCATTCGTCCTGCTGTTCCAATGCATTCAAGAATCGGAGGGTCCGGATCCAGTGATCGTGTGAACGGCCGACAAGCGTCTAGCGATGCGAGTGGAGCTCCAGTGCAGTCTGAAGAGGATGAAAGGTGCAAATGCAACTAGCATGCGATGCTGCACCTAATTCAATCAAGATCTCATTTGTTTGTACCCTGTCTGCACCGGCACCCGTTACAGCGTTCCGTAGCGAGAACGCCCGCTGAACCGAACGGGCCCGGCCTGGCCGAAACGCAATTCAGGTCAGCTCGGGAAAACCGGCACCGGTACCGGCGTGGCGGTCGCAAGAACCGCCCGGTCATAGCCGGCAGTGACCGTCCCGGCTGAACTCCTTCGCATTTCTCGCTCAATCCCAATGGGAACGCATTTCTCAACGCGACCCTGCACTGCACTTACATAACACTGCACTTTTCCACCGAACGAGGTGGCCTCCTTCTGGAACACGTACTACATCCCAAGTGCCGCTAGCTGCTAGTGTGTGCTTTTGCGCACTCCAGAAAGAAAGCTTTTTTTTTTAGTATCCAAGCATTGGAGTAAGGAGCTCACGAGGAGTGACGGGCTCGTATACGGTATTATTAATTCTCGAACGTCCTTTTAGTATAACCATTACACCAACTATCTATAAATGATACTGGTTCACTTTTTCACAGAGTGTCAGTGCTCTTGATGTTTGGATATAGATCAGTCCTACGCCCAATGAAATATTACAATGATTGGACATGGGAACATAGCAGGATATTATATGAGCTCTTTTATCTTTTCTTTCTCGAAAAATTTATTTTCTGGAAAACACGCTAATGAAAAGGTAAAGCAAACGTACCTTTTCCTCCGACACACCCTTTCTATATCCTTTAAACACCACCCCGTACATGCTCTTAATTAGTTTGACTCTTTCTCAGTCCACTGTTGCGCAATAACATCATTAGCTATAGCATGGAGCGCATCCACGCAACTACAGGAACACAGGTGCGTCGGCTCTTTTCATAGTAGCCTTTACCGAGATTGATGTAGTATTTGCTCATTTAGTTTCGTTTTTTTGTGTGTGCTTTTGCTAATGCCCTTAGTGTTCACACTTTGGCTGCATTTCGATTAATCGTTTAACGCAGATTTTTTTGCTTCACATCATCGTTTACCCATCGGTTTGGCAACACTGTTGTGATTGGTGGCTTGTATTAGCAAACGTTAATCTATTGGGTAGCTCGTGCTTTGAGAGCTGGGAGCATTCGGGGCATGTCCGAACTTTTCTTAATGTTTCGTTGCATATTTTTCGATGTTTGTTTTGTGTTTCAAACCAACCAGACAACTCGGACAACTTTTGACGGCTAGAAGTCAGCTGGCAAAAACCTATGCTTTCCTTCACAAAACGGTTCGTTTATTTCTACGTTTTGTGGCCAGAGTTTATATGGGATTTTCGATTTTTTTTTATTCGTTTTGCGTCTACACCGCTATGGATGCATCTCTTGTTTTGTTGTTCAGCTGTTTCACTTTCGTTTCTTCATTTATTTTCTCCCCCCCCCCCTTTCGTTCCCCGTACGACTTCATCAGTTGCCAGGCAGCTAGTCATCGAAACGGTTAATTGCACATTGTTGATGCATATGTTAGCGCCGAGGGTGTCGGTGAGGTTTTGCCATTCCGAGCGCATTGCTTACAGCAAGAAAGTGGAAAAAATCGGGCAAAACGATCTTTGAAACGTGTTTGAAGATGGCTAAAGGAGCATTTTGGGGTCTTGGTAAACAAATAAACAGTCTGCGAATACGAAATTGACGTGTTAGTTCCATTTATGCAGTATGCGTTGGTTCTTTTTGGCTTTTTCGAAAACTCTGGCGCAGTGGTTATGTGCATTTTGGTTCAGCTCGGAATTGTTCGTCGTGAGAAGTAATTTTTTGCAATTAAAAATTGCCTCTATGAGCAAATAATAAAATCTATCATATTGGATGCGTTTGTAGCACACTCCAACGAAACTCGAAGTTCTCGGATAAAATATGTAACCAAAATGTGTGTCAAATCGGTAGTCATGGTTTGCTGCAGCCCGGTGTATGTGCGAGCTTATCTTTGCAATTGCAGCTGCATCCACATGCTAACACGCCTGTCACCGATTTTCTCATGACCTTCCCTCGCGACATGACGCAGTAAATTGTATTGTTTTCTGCGTCAGTGGTAGTTTTCATCTGATGTGTGCTTTCTTTTCATCGCTGCGATGCAAGTGTGCCGGAGGCAGTGCGTATATTGTTGAATGTGACTTATTTTGTGACTTACAGCGCGTATGCACGGCTGCGGTGTATGTCACAGTTGAAAGCCGAGCGAACGCGTGGTAGTGGTAATCTGATAAACGATGGTTTCAGAGAAAAAGAAACTGGATCATGCTGGCAACGTGCACTTGTGCAACAAATCAGATCATCATCCGATTAGCTTAACATGTCTCATTGCATGGTGTTCCCAAATTTGGTCCATTTAGGCATTGATAAAGTAAAACAAGCAAGTTAAAATGGGTTAGTGTTTACTTAAACCACTGAAAGTATAAGTTTTTTGCTTTTACCTGTTATTTCATTCTAGTATTCCGTACTCAGAACGAGAATCAAGAGCTATTTTTCATGAAGTTTATTACGAATGAAATAAATCGGAATGAAAAAGAAGAATAATTATGAAAATAAATAAGATGAAATTTTAATGTAATGTTTCTTCTTCTTCTTCTTTATCGGAACAACATCATCAAGCTGCCCACTTTAGTACGGATTCAGTGTTTATACAGCATATATTCAGGTAAAGCTTAAATCGCAGGCAAATGCCAGATTGCCCAGATAAATCATTTTAACTGGTATGCCTTTTTTTTCGTGAAATTAATTTTTAGAGATAAAAATATTTTGCTGAGGAACTTATTAGCAGGAAAATAATTAAACTATTCCAATCCTTCCAAATTGTTTATTGACAATCAATGAAAAACGCTTCAAATACTTAGTTGGTATTGTGTTGGTCTAGTGACACATTGTTTTTACAATTTAGAAATTTTACAATCGAAAGATAAAAATAAAAAGCTGAACTTTAGTTGTCTAACAAATTTTCCTATTAAGTATCGCGATTTTCTTCTTTCTTCTGCAGTAAACCGCGTGATAAAACCATGATTTTGTTTAAACCACTGTAACAGAAAGAAAGTTGACGAAAAGTATTGCGCATTGCCTAACCACAGGCGTTATGGTTTTTCTTATGGCAGGCAAATTATGAAAAAATGGATTTGAACGAATAATACAAACTCTTTTATTTAAATACTGTTCTATTGACATTCTGGCCTAAAGCGGTGAGCAATAATGCAATGGTTGTGACTGCAGGAGTTAAAATTAAATATTGGTAGAAAATTTCAAATTCATATAGCCTTTAGTTAAAGTTATACAGCTAATAAGGTAGATTGAGTAATAGTATGACACACAACATTAGCTTTCTACGCCATGCTAAAAGAGTTCTTCTGAGTGGCTCAATATAGAAATAAGAATTAGTTACTTTATATAAGAATAGTAAATGCGATCAGATACCCGTTGAATTCCACAATACAGATCGTTTCAATTACAATCAGTGCCAACCTTCTTTACAGGTCATTCTTTCGTTCTACGTTTAATGCTTATTTGGTGTCCTGCACCAGTTTTGAGAGTAACTGCAAAGGACAGTTTTAAAGAATCGCCAACAGATAGCGGAGTAGACAGCACATATCTGTGGAGCACTTGAGTGACCATAATTTTCATGGAGAACATGGCGTACCGATAGCCAATACAATTTCTTGGTCCTCCACCAAACGGAATGTAGCTGAAGGGATGCTGTTTGTCAGTCGCACGATCGAAGCGATCAGGATCGAACACATCTGCTCGGTCTCCCCATAGTTCCTTGTTGCGGTGTACGGTGAAAATATTCATGAGCAGCGTTACTCCTGGCGGGATGACAACATCTCCCAGCTTAACTGTCTCGATCGTTTCTCGTCCAATGAGCGGAGCTACCGGAAACAGTCTCATTGTTTCTTTGATCACTTGCTCCAGGTAGTTTTGGGCGGAAATGGTTTCGTAGGTTATGTTAAGCGCAGATCCTCCGTAAATGGTTCGAATTTCTTCGTACACACGGTTTTGTGCATCGGGGTGGATTGCCAGTAGGAATAAGATGTACGCCACTTGATTGGCAGACGTTTCACTACCCTGGAACGGTAATACCGGGGGTTAGAACAATCAAACAAATGATTATACTTATTGGAAGCGAAGTTACGTACAGCTCCTATGATCGTATAAATGTGGTTTTCGATTTCTTGCATTGCTAGATCTTCATCACCACGTTTTGTGTTCAACAGTTGATCCAGAAACACCATTGGCTTGCGATATTGTTCCTCACTTTCTGAATGGAGCTTGTCCAATCGTTCTTTCACAATTTCCTCGCGTCGTCCGTGTAAGATCTGTCGTAGAAAATGTACATAAATCATTCTTCATTCCTTATAAAATCATTTCTTTTTCGATAATTATATCCCTTACAGGATCTATCACACGTTGTAGTTGGATGCGTAGTTTCTGCATTTCTTTGAACCGTTGTGTCATGGCAAATAGCAAATCACTGTAGAGCAATACATTAAACAGGCGGCTACACATAATAGAACAAATCTTTTCAATACCACCGCAAACATCCTTTGTGTGCGGATCCTCCGTAATGTCACTTTTGAGCGAACTGGCACACACCATCTCCAGTGTACATTGCGACGTATAGTGGAGCATATCGAATGGTTTGGTGCTGTCCACCTCTTTAGCCATGCGAGCTACCATCTCTCCTGAGCAACGACTAAATATCGATATGAAGCTGATTAAGATGCGTTGATTAAATGCAGGATTTAACAATTTTCGGTACAGCTTCCAATCTGCATCTGTAAAAACAATAGTTACCTTTCTACACCTATGACATCAACCTCGGATAGTAAAACTTACAACGAGACGACAGTAGTCCATAATCCATCTCGAGAAAACGGTAGAAAAATGCCTTGTCCTGGCATGCTTTACTTGTGAGCGCTTGTTGGATAAGATCCGGATGTGATAGACACAGGACCGTTTTCGGTCCCAACGATATTTTGAACATCTGATCGTACTTAAAAAACCACTCATTTATCACACTAAACGTTTGTTCATCGGAGCGCATAAATAAGTGTGTAGAACCGATAATAGGGTACGATCTTGGTCCTGGAAGATCTTTCGCGAATAGCCCACTATCTCTTGTTAGCTTGCACCAGTAGATAACTAATCCAAGCACCACGATGATGGCCGGAAGGAAAAACATGATCACTCCGTTCAGTCCAAGCGTTAGTCACAAACTAACGAAAAGGAACGAAGTCAGTGCACTTGAAATTGTACAGTAAACCTTCACTGTTTTTATTGTTCCCACATTTGGTTAATGTCACAGCTTCAGGGATCAAGATTAAGTACCATCGCAAAAAAGGTCGTATAAGTTGTTGGTGTTATTCGTGCGCTTCGGGACTGAGATTTTTTTCTGCTCATTGAATTGAAGGCTACATTCCAGCCTCACTGCCAGTGAACTGAAGAGTTATTCAATATTGTTTTTACTAGTGTCATTTGTCGTGAAGTAAGAACCACATTAGGCTGTATCCTTAATTCTAGTTTCTAAAATAAATTCATTGAAACGAGCCTATTCATTTGATTTTTGAAGTTTACGTTTTTTGTTCTTTTCTGTTACATGTTTAGCTGTGCTCAATTGTTGCAATTTCAATGAATGTTTTGATAAGATCGTACATATTATATGGGTTTGGTAGAAACATTCATTCGCATACCTAAAAAAATGTGTCCCATCTATTTTACAGTACACTGCTACAGGTACATTGCAAAGAGCAAAGTTCTCTCAAGAAACTCTTTACGTCACAAGATTTGGGTATTAGGGGCTATTGTTTGTCACTCTTCTCGTGGCTATTTTCTAGTAAAAAGTTTCTGAAACATAAAAGACTTTTAAGCGCTTTTCGGATGTGGGTCGCATGTGGGTAGCAATAAACTCGTCATCAAGTACGGAGAGCATTGGAAATTTTAGTAATGATGAACGAAGAGATGAGTATGCATGTGCTTTGATAGGAAACAGTAAGCTGAAATGTATGAAATAAAAAGAAATGTGATTCCGTACCAAATTTTTTAATTTAATAGAAAATAAAAGTAAAACGGTTTCATGTTTGAATAAATTATATTTTAGTACAAATGACAAAACGCATTCAATATTTGCAGAATGAGTTGATGCTTGCCTACAAACAGGCGTAGTAATGATTCTCGTTTATAGCAAGCAAGATTGGGTTGAAACATAAATTCGAAAAGTTTACTCTATTTTTCAAACAAACCTTGAAAGGGAGTGTAAACATTAATTTCCCCGATGAATGCTGACGAACTTCATAATGAAGCCCTCGGAGATGCCAAAGTGAAGAAGTGTGGTTCTGACCTTGTTGACGACAAATTTCCAATGTCTTAAGCTTTCTCATGCCTTTTTTCTGTATACACCTTTCTTAACACACATATCCTCCTTGTTACACCACGCGTGATCATAATCTTCTTCCGTTGCTGCGCAATCTTGAATCCGAAAAGTCAAAGACATTCCGTGTGAACTCAACGATCGACTTCCACGCACTGTTGATCATACAGTCTGTATGTTAAGAGAATGGCAAGCTAATGCCTATTCATGCGCTCGAATTATATTGCTAACGCTACTTAAAGCAAAGCGTTAATTAAACCGATTTGGAGTTACAGTACTTCATGTTAATAATAATATTATTTTATGATTAAATTCGGATGAAATAATATTAACATTATTGAGATCGAGCAAATTAAATAAAGATTTTCTTTATTTAGTTCAACCAGGCTGTGCTTTTGCGAATCAAAATCGATAACATGACATAAAACAAAAGAATTATCTATTTTATATTGAGAAGCGTAAATTTAATATGGAGATTCGGTCTTAAACCCATCAAACACTAACATTTTTTCTACGTTTTATGAGTAGTTGGTGTCCTACGGCGGTCTTCAGTGTGATTGCAAGCGACAGTCCTAACGAATCGTTAGGTGAGATCGGAGTGGACAGCACATATCTGTGGAGCACTTGACTGACCATAATTTTCATAGTGAACATGCCGTACCGATAGCCAATACAGTTTCTTGGTCCACCGCCAAACGGAATGTAGCTGAAGGGATGCTGTTGCCGAGCATCATACGTCGCAGGGTCGAAGCGATCAGGATCGAACACATCTGCTCGGTCTCCCCACAGCTCCTTGCTACGATGCACATGCATTATATTCATGAGCAGCGTCACTCCTGGCGGGATCACAACATCTCCCAGCTTAACCGTCTCGATCGTTTTCCGTCCGATGAAGGGTGCCACGGGAAACAGTCTCAAAGTTTCTTTGATCACTTGCTCCAAGTAGTTTTGGGCGGATATCGTTTCGTAGGATATATTCAACGAACTGTCGCCGTAAATAGAGCGGATTTCTTCGTACACACGATCCTGCACATTGGGATGCATTGCCAGTTGTAGCAGGATGTAGGCCACTTGATTGGCAGACGTTTCGCTACCCTAAAGGTAAAACAAAAGTGTAAAATAACTATGTCAAAGCATAATGTTTCCCAACATGTTAGTTGTAAAGCTACATACAGCTGCAATGATGGTATGGAGATGGTTTTCGATCTCCTTGCTGGAGAGATCTTCATCACCGCGTTTCATATCCAGCAGTTGGTCCAAAAATATCATTGGCTTACGATATTTTTCTTCTTCGTCTTGATTGATATTTTCCAATCGTTCTTTCGCCATTTCCTCACGTCGTTCGCTTATGATCTGGAACGGGAATATTGCATTCAAACTAGGAAGTCTTGCAATAAGGGATCGTTTTGCTTACCGGATCCAGCATTTCTTGCAGTTTGCTGCGAAGTCTGTCCATTTCTCTGTACCGAGGCGTCATGTTAAATAGCATGTCGCTATAAAGCAAGACGTTGTACACGCGGCTACACATAATAATCATAATCTTTTCAATGCCGCCGCAAATTTCCTTTGCAATTGGATTTTCCGTAATGTCACTTTTGAGCGAACTGGCACACACCATCTCCAGCGTACATTGGGCGGTATAGTGAAGCATATCGAATGGTTTGGTGCTGTCCACCTCTTTAGCCATACGTTCTACCATATCTTCCGAGCAACGACTGAATATCGATATGAAGCTGATCAAGATGCGTTGATTGAACGCTGGGTTCAACATCTTGCGGTACAGCTTCCAATCTGCATCTATAGAAAACGAATAGGGTGTCTACACTTTTGCTACGGTTTCTTAAAATAGTTAATACTTACAACGAGAGGATATTAGTCCATAATCGAGCTCCATAAACCGATAGAAAAATGCCTTATCCTGACATGCTCTATTAGTTAGAACTTGCTGGATAAGATCCGGATGCGATAGACACACGACCGTTGTGGGACCAAGGGATATTTTGAACATCCGATCGTACTTGCGAAACCACTCATTAATTACAGTAAACGTTTCCTCATAAGAGCGCATAAACAGGTAGGTACAGCCGATAATAGGGTACGATCTTGGTCCTGGAAGATCCTTCGCGAATAGCCCACTATCTCTTGTTAGCTTGCACCAGTAGATAACTAATCCAAGCACCACGATGATGGCCGGTAGGAAAAACATGATCACTCCGTTCAGTTCAAACGCTAGTCACAAACTAACTGTGCATCGAACTTTTTGTTACCTCCTCTGTTTTAATGTGCTCACATTTGGCGTGTGTCAAAGCTTTCGAAATGAAGTTCAAGTTCCATCTTAACCAAGAAAATGTATTATTTCTATCGGAATTTTTAATAGTGCGTATCGAGACAGAGATGTTTTCGCTTTCATTGATTTGAAGGTTATAGTGCCGGTGACGGTGGTTTGGTCCTAATCTGCTCTCTTGTCACACATTTAGTTTTTATTACATCTTGTAGATATGTTTGTCCTTACTTGTGTTTTATTTCATAATAGAAAATGTGTGATATTTTAAGCCAGTTGACTCGTAACTAATCTATTCATTGTTTTGGCAACATTTTGGGAATGGTTTTTAAATGCATTATTATGATTAAAAAAATGTGATATTATTGATAATTGAAATTATTATGTGCGATATATGAAAATAAGAATGAATCAAAATAGACCTAGAAATGACGAGATGATTTGTTAGCTCATGCCAGGGTTGACGGTTACAGTTGCTAGCAATAACGACTGTAACAAGAATTTAAGCATCTTGTTTCTTTGGTGGAAATACATGTCTAATGATAGTGTCATTCAGTGTAAAGTTCTTTGAAAAAGCTGTTTACGACGCGTGCAGTTGTGCAGTTGTGATTACACCACATAAATGGGTCAGAACATGAATTAATTACATCCAAATGTAACAAATGAGCAATCCATTCAAATGTAAATTAACCCTACCATCGTCGGTTATTTTGAAGTAAATACAGAACAGAAGCGATAAATAAAAGGCTGTCCAGCTCATTCCGGTTTCAGTAGTTAAGCGAGTGTGTATAGAATTAGTAACCATGCTGTTGTTTCTGTTGTTGCTTGTGATTATTTGCGGTACCATCTTGTGTTGGAAGTACAAGAACATGTATAAATTTGCCGATAATATAGAAATGATGCATTCGTACATTCCGTTAATTGGTCACTCGCTTTTGGTGTTGGGTAAATCGCCCGAACAAGTGTTTAATATGTTTAAAGAAGCGTTCCTGAGACACGATCGTTTATTTCAAGTGCGATTTGGAACGTCAGGGTACATCGCTTCATCTCATCCTGACATTATGCAAACTGTGTTAGATAGTTCAAAGGCAATGGACAAAGCCTCGCAGTATAAGTTTTTCAGACTAGATCTAGGACTAATAGTAAGTCCCTGTAAGTGAATTAGTTTGTTTTAAACGGTGAAACAACATAGAATGATAATACTAGTGGTTTTGTGTGTTTTCACATTCCAGTCGTCCTATGGAAACATCAGCGAAAAACGTTGAACACATCGTTCAACAAACGAATCCTGGAGAGTTTTATACCATGGTTCGACAAATGTGCTGTAAAAATGATCAACGGCATGAAGCGTGAGCCCAACCTTTCCCAGGTGAACTTGATGAAACACTGCGGTCGTTGTACGTTGGACATGGTTTGTGGATCAACCATTGGCACGGATATCTTGGACGATCCGGAAGCAAACAAATTTATACCCATGCTCGAAAAGTACTTATTTATTGCGTTGTAGCATCACAGCGTGTTGGAGAAACTACATTTGTTTTTTTTTTTTGCAGAGTGGCTGGAATATTGGCAAATCGTTTTTTAAATGTATGTAGACACAATGAGGTTCTGTACAAGTTGACTAGTGATTACACGCTCGAAATGCAATATCGCAGTGTGTTTTATCAATACATCAATACGGTAGGTGATCCAGGGTAAATTATTTTATGGAAGTTTATTTTGAACGTTACTTTCACCTAGTGATTACGTTTGTTTCAGATAATTGATCGACAAAAAAGTGTTTTAGCAATCGAAAATGCTGAACAAATCGTCAATCGAGAGGATGATGTTGAATACAGAAAGCCTCAAATAGTCATTGATCACCTGCTTAAAGGAAAACGTGCCGGGCATCCTTTCACAGATCGCGAAGTTTTGGAGCAATGTGTTACAATAATTTTAGCGGTAAATATTAGAAGAACAGATGTGATCCGAATTTGCTCTGCATATTTTATTTTCTGCTTGTTTTATTCATATTATGTTACCTATTTACAGGCTAATGACACATCAGCTTTAGCCATCTGCAATCTGTTGACATTATTGGCAATTCATCGAGATGTACAGGAAAAGGTTCGGGATGAAATTATGAAAATATTTCCTGTGGACAGTAACATCGAAACGACACCAGAAGCGTTGAACGAATTGGTCTATCTGGAACAATGCATCAACGAAGGGCTGAGGCTGTGTCCTTCGGTACCATTGGTAGCCCGAGTCTGCACCGACGATATAGAGGTCGATGGCAACATTTTACCGCGCGGAACATCCCTGCTCTTTAGCATAGTATCGTTGCATCGCAGAAAAGAGCTTTGGGGACCGGATGCGGAGCGATTCGATCCGGATCGCTTTCTGCCCGAACGATCCCAGGGTCGCCATCCGCATGCATTCGCACCATTTAGCATGGGTTCCAGAGATTGCATCGGCAAACGATATGCCATGATAGGTATGAAACAGTTGCTCGTTCACTTGTTGAGAAATTTTCGTTTCCACACCGATTCAGAGTATGATAAGTTGGAGTTCAAATTCGATCTCACACTGAAGCTGTCCCAAGGATATACGTTCAGAATAGAGCCAATTGATGGTGTCTACTAGTATGTTTGGTCAAGATATTTACTTAAAGTATTATTTATGTTCTTTCTGTTCAGTTACTTGTCTTAGGTCAAATAGATTTGAAAACAAATAAATATATTATTTGATATGAATTTATCATTTGAAATTCATTATGACTAGATTCGGAACAAATAATTAAAGAATAAGAATAATAAGAATTAGACAGTGACGTTGGATTATTTTCTTTAGAACCTTTGATTTACTTAATCGCTCAAGGTCGAACATGATCATTTACCAATTGTTTAGTTCTAAGCGGCTAAGCGAATTCATAATGAAATAAGTTACTTGCTTTCTCTGGAGTGATTCATTCTCACCTTTATTAGTATCCGAATTACTTATGGCTACATATAAAAAAGTGTCGCAGTTCCCTTTCCTCTCTCATCTTTTGTCCTTCGGATTGGCTTCCTAGACGACGCGGCAGAAAAGGAGAAGAGTTTTTGCTGAACAATTCCATGGCATCTCTTATTTTTGGGTGGTTTTTGTTTGTTTGTTTTAGGTTAATGAGGAATGTGGAATAGCCTACTTCAAGTAACTGAGGCTTTGAATAGATTAATAGTGATATTGTCGCAGCAGTTCTACCTAAGTTCAAGTAATTCTTCTCGTCTGTTATGGGTGGTATTTATGTCTATGTACTGAACCAATTTACTCAAATAATGCAGCAAATCCAGACGAGCGAGCGAGATCCAGACGAGACGAGTGATCCAGAGCGCTGTTAGTTTTATTTAAATTTTCATTCATTTTTACGTTCGAGAGACAAGTTTTTGCGTCTAAAGCGTATTAGGCCGTATTAAATTGCGATAGAGTTATTCAAATTAATCGTAAAGTATCTCGCAGCGTTGATCGTCGCGGCAGTGATTGCTTGAAGCAAGTTGTTTCACCGTCGTTGCTTGCGCCTCAGCAAATCCGATTCAAATCTGTTTTGCGTTTTATTCTTCTTTACCAAACCATCAAAACAACTAATTTACAATAACTGACTCAATCACCAATGTTAAATTTGTGACATTAGTTCGCCAAGTTTTTATAAAATAATTAGAAAACTGCCTTTTGAATGGAGTGAAAATTCTTTCGTGCACGTCACGGTCGATAAAGTGGTAAGAAAAAAAAAGCTTTCTGTGTCTTAGACAGCGTACGTATGAAACGTACTAAACCATTTTGTGACACTGATGCAAATGGACGTCCAATGTCAATGTCGTTGAGAGCAAAGTTCTTTCAAGAAGCTGTTTACGTCGCGAGAACTTTGACTTCATGATAGAAATGGGACGGAGCATGAAATCAACTTTGACGCATTATTTTCACTTACTACCATCTTTTTTATTAAGCCATCACAGAGCAGAAGAGATAGATAAAAGGCTTTCAGCCGCATTACGGTTTCAGTAATTGAACGAGTGTGGAACGAGTTAGCAACCATGCAGTTGTTTCTGTTGTCGCTTGTGGCTATTTTCGGTACCATCTTGTACCGGAAGTATAAGAATGTGTTCAAATTTGCTGATAATATAGAAATGATGCATTCGCACGTACCTTTATTTGGCCACTCGTTGCTGTTTTTGGGTAAATCGTCCGAACAAGTGTTTAAAATAATTAAAGATGTGTTTGTTAGGCATGATCGTTTATTTCAAATCAGAATGGGATCGACGATATACATATCTTCATCTCATCCTGACATTATGCAAGCTGTGATGGACAATCCTAAGGCGATGAACAAATCCCCGCAGTATAAGTTTTTCAAACTAGAAGATGGAATATTCATGAGTCCCTGTAAGTGAGTTTGTTTAAGTTCAAGAGAGAAGCAATTGAGAATACGAGCACCGGAGATTCTTTTTGTTTATGCATTTCAGATGTCCAGTGGAAACATCAGCGAAAAACGTTGAACACTTCGTTCAACAAACGAATCCTGGAGAGTTTTATACCATGGTTCGATAAATGTGCTGTAAAAATGATCAACGGCATGAAGCGTGAGTCCAATCTTTCCCAGGTGGATTTCATGAAACACTGTAGTCGATGCACGTTGGACATGGTTTGTGGATCAACCATTGGCACGGATATCTTGGACGATCCGGAAGCAAACAAATTTTTACCCATGATCGAAAAGTACGTATTTATTGCACTGTGTAAAACATTTCATACTCAAGAAGCTGCATTTGTTCCTTTTTCAGATTGTTCGAAATAGTTACGGATCGTTTGGTAAATATATTAAAAAATTTTGATTTCCTGTACAAGTTTACAAGAGACTATAAGCTTGAAATAGAATATCGCAGCGTATTTTATCAATACATCAATTCGGTAAGGGTGTTCGTTGGGATGAAGAATTTGACAAAATTTAACGACATCGTTGGTTGCAGATAATCACGAGAAAGAAAAGCTCTATATCGGTGGAAAGTGATGAAAAATCGGTCACTGGCGAAGATGATGTTCAATACAGAAAGCCACAAATATTCATCGATCAACTTCTGAAGGGAAAATGTGCCGGGCAACCATTTACAGATCACGAAGTTTTGATACAATCTGTTACAGTCATTGTTGGGGTACATATGTTTGCGAAGAAATAGCCAACAATACATTAAATTTTCTATCGTATTTATAATTTGTTCGTTCCCCGTGTTATTTACAGGCCAATGAAACGTCGGCTGTAGCCATCTGCAATCTGTTGACATTATTGGCAATTCATCGAGATGTACAAGAAAAGGTTCGGGATGAAATTATGAAAATATTTCCTGTCGACAGTAACATCGAAACGACACCAGAAGCGTTGAACGAATTGGTCTATCTGGAACAATGCATCAACGAAGGGCTGAGGCTGTGTCCTTCGGTACCATTGGTAGCCCGAGTCTGCACCGACGATATAGAGGTCGATGGCAACATTTTACCGCGCGGAACATCCCTGCTCTTTAGCATAGTATCGTTGCATCGCAGAAAAGAGCTTTGGGGACCGGATGCGGAACGATTCGATCCGGATCGCTTTCTGCCCGAACGATCCCAGGGTCGCCATCCGCATGCATTCGCACCATTTAGCATGGGTTCCAGAGATTGCATCGGCAAACGATATGCCATGATAGGTATGAAACAGTTGCTCGTTCACTTGTTGAAAAATTTTCGTTTCCACACCGATTTAGAGTATGATAAGTTGGAGTTCAAATACGATATCACTATGAAGCTGTCCCAAGCATATACGTTCAGCATTGAGCCGATTGACGTTTGAATGAAAAAATGATTCATGGTTCATTGTTTCGATTGGCAGAACGGTTCTAATTTACTGGATTGTTTAAAAAGGTCTCTTGTCTCTTTATGTCAGGAAGTCTCCGAATTTAAACAGCTTTGTGTCATGACAAACGTATCCCGAAGCTGTTGCTTACTTTCTTGCTCAAACCTTGTTTTCTGTTCGTGCCCATGCATCACGTTATTATTCCCATCCAGTGCGCTTGGGACAATGCTAGTACTTTGTCGCCAGGGAGCGCTCTACTGGCCACGAAGTATTAATCATAGTGGTGTAGATTTACAAAAATGCAATGAAAGGGAGTCGATCTATTCAATACTATTCTATTCAAGCGGATATTAAGAATAGAATCGTGAACATGGCTTAAAATTATTCGTCCTAATCTAAAATTGTAGAAGAAACAATGTAAATAAATAAAGTTAATATTGGCTTGCGCTATTTTTCATTAATTCACCATGTACGTTGATGATAGACAAAACGGCGACGGACCGTCATAATAGAATAATCATCATACATAATAATATTGTCATATTATTTGCATGTTGTTTTAGGGTGACCTGATGGTGTATTTGGTAACAGGACTGACTGTTCAGTTGCGGGAAATTAAAGTCATAGATAGCCAGAAATAGCTGATAGCTAGACCTTTTAAGGTTGTTGTGCCGGCAACGAAGAGAAGATTGTTTGCATAGGTGTAGCAACTGGTTTTAGCTCAATACGATATTCCAATGCACAAAAACAAACGCCTGTTTAAATATGCGAGTGCAATACTTCCAGTATTCAGAACCATAATTCATCTTTCACGCAGCTAATCCAGTTGCTCAGAGCTACTGTAGATCAGATTCCGATTTGTTTACATTTTCATTCATTTTTTTCACAACCAAGCGGGGACTTGTTGTGGCTAGCATGTGTCCAGTTCGAACTAATAAAATATTCACGATTTTAGCTTTTCAATGAGCTGTTTAAAGTTGATTAAGCAGGGTGCAAGTGTTTGTTTTTGCATTGCATGCTGCATTAAACCGTAAAACGCGTTAGCAGCCGAAACAATATGAACATGCTGCATGAGCCTTCATAAGCTGCAGGTGAACTTAACAATTCATTCACCCTTCTCTATGCATTGCACTACAATCGGATTATATTTTCTGTTAGACACTGCCTTCAACTGTTGATCCCTTGACTGCACCGTACTTCAGTGATGGCTTGACAAAAGTGCACCAACGAAACATTACCGGAAGTTCAAAGGGTTGATGGTCTTTTTAATTTGCATCCACTCATCTCTCGCAGGGTTGATAGTCGCGAGGCAGTGATGGCTTGTATGGAATAGATCCGCTGTCGTTGAATGTGCCTCAATAAACCAGATACATATTCTGTTTGTAGGTGTGTAATAGTTGTCACCGGTTGTCGTGGGAGAGCAACTTGCATCGGATGCATTGAAACGGGGAATATTTATTCCCACTAGCGCACAGCGTCCATTCCAGTTGAAACAAAACAGTGCAGGAGTAAGGATCGATAAGATGTGGTGGCTATGGTTGATTTTGGTGTTCGGAGTAGTCGGACTTTTTCATTGCTGGATTCTTCAACGGCATAGTTTTGCGAAACATCTACCGAACATGCAGCCGTACTATCCTATTATCGGAAACGGGCAGCTATTTATGGGCAAGTCGCGTGTGAAACTCTTCAACGTACTTATGAAACCGTTTCAAGAGTTTAACGGTTGGTTTAAAATTTGGCTCGGTCCGAAGCTGGTGCTGTGCACGTCACATCCGGACATCATGAACGCAGTGCTTACACATCCCGAGTGTCTTGAAAAGCCGTTTTTCTATGATTTCGTGAAACTGGAGCATGGAATATTTGCCGGACATTGTATGTGTCATCAAGGTGGTTTCGGATATAGCAGTGTCAGAACAAACATTACTGCTCTTTTGCAGATCACCCTTGGAAGACTCAACGCAAGGCGCTCAACCCGGCATTCAACACGCGCATACTGCACAGTTTTATACCCGTGTTTGTGGAATGTTCCAAGCTGATGGTTCAAAATATGGAGAAAAGCATCGGTGAAGGTGCACAATCGTTATCCATCTTTCCCTTCATAAGCAAGTGCACGCTGGAAATGGTTTGTGGTACGACCATAGGGTGTGATGTGTTGGAGCAACCGGGCAAGGAAACGTTCATAGAAAATGTGGACCGGTAATAATATTTATGTGCAGCAATGCGAATAGTTCTGTTCTGCTTCTGTGTTTAACGTGTTAAGCAACATTTTTAATCACTTATGTAGATGTTTTGAACTGGTAGCGAAACGCATGCTGAATATTCATCACTATATCGAAGTTCTTTATCGATTCACCAAAGACTGTGTCGAAGAATCTGAGCGCCGTACTTCCTGTTACCGTTTCTTTGAGTCGGTAAGTGCATTTTTGCATCGTATTTTTGCATACGTCGATACAGCAATGCTTACGCCTACTAGGTCGTAGAAAAAGCCAAAGCGCGCAGCGTCCAGTTCAATGGTGACTTTGCTGATGCATGTGTGGATTACAAGCGACCACAAATATTTGCCGATCAACTTTTGTCCGTGCAACACAATGGTAATCCTTTTACGGACATAGAAATTACGCACAATATCTACTCGATGATCGCAGCGGTACGTGTCGGTGGCTTCGAATCATTATTCGCACGGGATACAAACAGGCTTACAACTTCAACTTTTGTTGCAGGGAAACGACACCACAGCGCTACAGGTTACGCACACCTGTCTGTTTCTGGCCATGTTTCCGGACATTCAGGAGCGTGTGTACCGTGAGGTGCTGGACGTCTTCACCGACCCGGAGCAGGATATTACGCTGGAGGATCTGAAGCGGCTCACCTACATGGAGCGCGTAATAAAGGAAAGTCTCCGGCTAGCGCCATCCGGACCAAATATTGCACGGCAAACAATGCAAGCCATAGAAATAGCGGATCTTCACATTCCGAAGGACAGTCTCATAGTGATGAGCATATTCTCAATGCACCGTCGTACAGATGTGTGGGGACCTGATGCAGATGTGTTTGATCCGGATCGGTTCCTACCGGAGCGTAGCGTTGGACGGAATGTACATTCATTTGTTCCCTTCAGTGCAGGATCGCGGAACTGTATTGGGGCGCGTTATGCGATGCTTGGTATGAAAGTAATGTTGTCAAGCATACTGAGACGGTTGCGTTTGCGATCGAACTTGAAAATGAGTGATTTAAAATTTAGGTTCGATTTAACCCTCAAGCTCGAATCAGACTATTTTGTGGTTGTAGAAAAAAGACAACAAACCCGTGACAAGTCTACCGTTGTCATTGAATGATTTGTTTGGTTTCATAATTCTATTGTGCATTTTTGTTTTCTTTAAATAAGTTAATCAAATAAACATATTTGTATAATAACTATTTCCTTTTATTTCTACTTAAATAACCGTTAATATGCAGTTTAAAAAGGCTAAAAATAGTGAAAAGTTGGCGAGTTAGATTAGATGAGATGCAACCAACAACCTACCGTTTGTTAGGCTGAACTTCAATTCAAGACTTCACCGATCGGCATCAGTTAATTACTGATAGCATCTAAACAAATTATGTGTTGCGTTAGACGTTGTGTGCAATCCATAGCTTATCGATCATTTTATGCAATCGCAGTGCGTTCTATCTAAATATACATTGTGATATACATCACGCATGTGGCCTCAACGTCCGTGAGCGGTCTCGTTATCCTTAACCCACTGGTTGCACCAAGCGAGAGTGATAAACCGCGATTTGCAGCTCAGTCGCATTTGTGCCTTCATCTCAGTCAGAATGTTTGCAATCTTTCTGTTGTCTATTACCTTGTGTATCTTCTATTACTATACGTTTGTAATACGTGTCCGATATGCGCAGGATATTCCCAGTCCGAAGCCATGCTATCCGCTGATAGGAAATGGGTTAGCGTTTATGGAACAATCACCCGTCAAGTTGTTCGAGAACGTAGTACTACCGTTCACACAGTTTGATAGATGGTTCAAAGTTTGGCTCGGGCCTCAGCTGCTGCTGTGCACATCTCATCCAATGCTTGCGGAGTCTGTGCTGAGCCATTCAAAGTGCCTTGAAAAGCCATTTTTCTACAGTTTTGTGCAGTTGGAGCAAGGCATTCTGACGCGAAAATGTACGAAATTTCGGGTGTGTATTTATTACTGCACATTAGGCTAACATTTTTCGTTTATTTCGAGCGGATTAGATAACAAGTGGAAACGCTATCGCAAGTTATTGAGTCCGGCGTTTAGTACGGGCAAGGTGAACAATGCTCTGCCAACATTAATTTCCTGTGCTGATGAGCTCATGTTAAAACTGCAATCGATGGTGGAGAGGATCGGAACAGTTTCATTAGCTCCATTATTAAGTGAGTGTATGTTGAATATGATTTTTTCCACCACGCTGGGTGCAAATGTAGTAGAGCAACACGAGGCGAATAATATTCTGAGGAATCTTGATAGGTACGTGTGAGACTGTCAAGTTACACTTGTGTCACAGTTGTTAAATTTCAATCACTCGGTAGTTTGTTTCAGATGATATCTACTCGTGCAATAAATGCTTTATATCACTACGATTGGATTTATAAGTATACTAAGAATTGCAGAATAGAGACCAACTCGAGAGCCGAATGCTATCGTGTAGTGAATAAGGTTAGTGCATGAATGATAACTGTTTAGAATAAGAAAACAAGTGTAATAATGATTTTATCCCATATCAAAACACATGCACAGGTTCTCGCATCTAGAAGGAAAACTTTGGAATGTTCAGCCTATGAAGCTGAAGATTCTCCGGCGATGTTAGATCGTCTTCTGACAACAAAAGACGACGGTCCGTTAACAGATACAGAGATTGTCCACAACATTTACTCTATTGTAGGAGCTGTGAGTATGAGCCGTAATGTACAAACACACGATCTAATAACAGCAATAAAACGTTTTTCTTCAAGGGCAACGACACGACGGCACACGCGCTTGGGCACACTTGTCTATTCCTTGCAATGCATCCCGCCGTGCAGACCCAGTTGTACCAGGAATTATGTGAGGTGTTTGACAACCTTGATGACGCTATCACAGAGCAAAAGCTTAAGCAACTAAGCTACATGGATTGTGTGCTAAAGGAAAGCTTACGCTTAGCTCCACCGGGTGCAACGGTAGCACGCGAGGCTCAAGAAGATTTATTTATCGACGGACAGTTCATTCCGCGTGGCACAACGGTAGTGGTCAGTCTGTTCGCATTGCATCGGCGAAAGGACTTTTGGGGCGATGACGCTAACCAGTTCGATCCGAAACGATTCCTGCCGGAACGAAGCGAAGGAAGACCCTCCTTTGCTTTTATGCCTTTTAATACCGGCAGTCGTAATTGTCTCGGTTCACGATACGCCATGCTGAGCATGAAGGTGATTTTGACGATGATTGTTCGCGCTTTTAAATTGCACACACAGATGACAATGGAGCAAATGAAGTTCCGGTTCGATATTGCTCTCAAACAGGAACATGGATATTTTATACAGCTTGAACGAAGGATTTGAAATGTGTGAAATAATCTTTATGAAATGTTTTATTAATACTTTACGACGAAACCAAACAATGCTTGTACTAAGCTTGGGCTTTATAATTCTATATTTTTTGCCACGTTGCACGTTTGATACTGATGATTGATAGAAGCAAAGGCAAACATTGTTTCACGGGCTCTATAATAAAAGCAAGTCGCCATTTTAAGCACATTGTAGTACATCGTAGTATCGACGTTCAATAAGATTCCATCCATTTTAGACTCCACAAATGTTTCCATCGCTTCTAAAGTCAATTGTGTCTGAAATAGATCATCTTTCATTAGAACTTTATTTTTTGTAATGGAAAAGATTTTACACTCACCATTTCGAAGCAGCTCGCCATATCTTCAAAAATCTTTGCATCATAATCATCACGCAAAGTGCTTTGATGACAGTGTACAATATCTTGCAACGTAAGCTGAACTTCATCGGCCATTTCGCCTAGCTGATGATACACCATTTCAAGTGGACGCTTGGGGTCATTTGCAATACTGAAGCATTGCAACATGCTTTCCGCAGTTTGTGTCATTTTGTGCATAGCTTTGTGGTTACCAAGCTCTGCTAAACATTTGAGGGAACTTTCATTTTGTAGAAAGCTTTCGATTGGAGAATCAATCAGTTCGAATGTTATGTTTTTCAAACCTTCTTCAAAAGCGTTGATCATGTTCGATGTTTGAAAGACCCATTCGTCAAGCTGCTCGGTTAGATCCTCTACCAACAGTTCCGTTTCATTGCTCAGAAACATCGCAAAATCGGTAATAACCTCAAAAACATCGGCTTCATCGATTGTGTCTCGAAAGACTTCGAGAATTTCGTCACAGACTGCCTGTTGTCTAGGAAGCAGGTTTCCGGTAGCAGCCATAATCGATTCACGAAATGTTGAATTTAGCGGCTCTATTTCATCGAATATCTTATCAATTTTACTCGATATAGTGGAAGTTTCCTCGATGTTGCTCACTTCGTGCAAAACAATCTGCATGTAGCGTTTTGTTTCATCTAGCCGTTGACGATAGCTATTTGCTTCCTGCTCAACTGCCACCATCGTCGCTTCTACCTCGCTCAAGTCTCCTGAGGCCACGTGCTGGCAAAGCAATTCCACACGCAGTAGCAACGGCCGAGAGACGTCGCGGAACAGAACATTCTCGCTGTCCAGCGACGGAAGATGAAACACTTTCTCGCAGTCTTGTATCGTGTTTTCTAGCGTATGATCAACCAATGCTAGCACCCTTAGAATGGCTGTGATACTTTCCTGATTTTGTCGCTCGAATTCGTGGAAAACACTTCGCAATCGGCTCAAAGCATTTGCATTTGATGTTGCATGCAAAGGATGTGTAATGAAGGCACTTTTTTCTATTGTCTGTAGTTCACTGAACATTACCTGCTGAAGTGAGATTACCCGCGGGGATAGCTTCCCCTCTCCTTGTAGCTAAAAGTGAATAGAATGGCATAAAAAAACGGTCCTCGCTGTCGATTTTCGTGGCTTTTACTTACACTCCCCCACAGCAGCAGTAGAATTGGGAATGTTTTACGATGATCCATTACTCTCGTACGCCGACCAACCGTATAATGGGTAGATTCATCACTAGCTTGTAGGTTTTAACACGAATGTGATTTCCGGAAAGCTAATGTTCCATTGACAACGTGTAATTATGGTGATAGATAATATACGGCACGATAATCGCGTTGGTAAAATTACATGCATTTTTGCACGAAATGAAATGTAACGGTGAGAAGTGCAGTTGACGCTGTGATCGATGAATTTTACTGTGATTTATTTTATTGGATGTCACTGACGAGAAAACTCACGCAATGCTGAGATAGTTGAATTGTGTTTAGTCCGTCCATGCAAGCTGTCAAACATTGAGATGTCTATTATAAGTGGCTAGTTATGGAGTTTTTCATAGAAATCTTGTTAAACACGACTTAGTTATGTGTAAGCGAGTGAGTTCTTGAATAAATACCTTCATACATACAGCTGTTCCTTTTCGAATCGTTGGGCTACGCTTGGGCAAACTGTAAAACCTTGTCAATAACGGTGTTGCTAATCGAGTAAACAAGGCATGTACTTCTTCATTACGACAGCGCCAACGCGTCTAGCCACACAGTCCACGGAAATTTGCACGGATCGCCCAATGGTAAAAGCTTTAACCTATTTGACTTGCAAATGAGCGTGTCTAATTCGATAGTAGTGCAAGTTTACCTACAATTAGCTAAATCCAATAAAGAAGCGCTTAAACCGTATCATTGAACTGCGCAGTAAAAGTAAAAGTAATGTGAATCAAGGTGTGTTTGGATGGTTTCATAACGTTTATTTCGAGTATTAAAAAACACATATTTTAGCGTATTGAATGAAACATTTCGATAAAAACAAGCGAAACGAGTTTGAAAATATCACATGGAAATAGTTCTGCTTACTGCCTAGGAAGTGTAGACGGTGCAGGAAGTGAGCGTTTAAGAACATTGAATCGGCAGTCAACATCATTTACTAATCGATAAGTTTGTTTTCCGTTCTCGTTATGTAGTAGACACCGAAAACGCACGATAAGTTTGCTGAATTATCTAATCGAATTGTCTGTTGCGTGAATCAAAGCGCCATTAATGCGTGTTTCAGACAAGTACAACAACAACAAAAAAGTGGAATACATTTACGCTTTGCGTCTAGGTGTGTAATTTTCATACAATTGCCCTCGTAGCCGAAGCCGCTCACTAAACACAACAGCGTTTTAGTGGAAGCACTGTTGCATTGCAATGGTAGGTTGGTGGCTTATCGTTGCATCCAGTTTGGATAAGCAATCGTACAGGTGAAAAAAAATCGAAATGATTCCATAAATTCATGAACTATGATGCCATGCTTCTGATGCCATCTGTCGGCGTTAGCAAGCGACTGTATCAGCGCCAAAACGAGCGCTTTTAAAAAGATTTCAACGCTAGCAAGTGAAACGAGCGCTTCTACACGCGAGGCTCCAACTTTATCAGATGCTCGAAGGACAGATGCATGGAGACTTTGAACTTGAAATCCAACTTTTCGTACGGTATTTCGGTGGTGAGTTTAAAGTTTTTCAATATTTGTGACAGCATAATTTTTAAACTCATCATAGCGTAACGGCTACCGATGCATCCGCGTGGACCGGCACTGAACGGCATATAGGCATACGGGTGCCGGGCTTTGACACGCTCCGGCAAGAAGTTGTCCGGATCGAACATGTCGGCGTTCGGGCCCCAGAATTCCTTATTTCGGTGCAGTGCAAACGCGTTCAGCAGCAGGATGAATCCTTTCGGAATGACATACTCATCCAACTGCATCGGTCCCATCGTCTTGCGACCGAATACGGCCGCTACTGGACACAGCCGCTGCGATTCCTTAATGATGCGTTCCAAATATACCATCTCCTTGAGTATTTCGTGCGTGTACTCCACATCATCGGCCAATAGCTCTCGTATTTCCGCTGCTGCTCGATCCTGAACCTCGGGATGCATGGCGAGCAGCAGGCAGGCGTGAGCGGCCTGCGTGGCGGATGTCTCGTTACCCTGATGAAGAAGCAACATCACGATCAATTATGTACCTACATGATACAGGAAGGACTTGCGACGCATTCTTACAGCTGCAATCATGGTGTAGATATGATCGGTGATCTCCTCGTGCGTAAACGGTTTACCATCGTTCGGTATGGTCAGCAGTTGATCGACAAAGATTTGGGGTTTCTTGTAGTTCAGCATATCGTCTTCTTCATCTTCGAAGACGACGTTGCCATTTTCATCGCTCATCGCATTGTTATTGTTGTTGTCGACCGAATGACGAAGCCGTTCCTCGAACTTTGCACGCTTTTCATGAATTACCTGCAGAACTCCAAAAGGTATACTAATCGCTGTAAGAGGAATACAAGCACACAAGTGTTGTTTTACCTTGTCCGTGAAAGCGTAACATATTTTACGAGCTGCCATTTCAGCACGGTAGAAACGAGTGTTCTTGTACACAAAATCAGGGTAGAGATTTGCGTTGAACATTCGAAGGCCTACGTTGTGAAGGATACTGAGGCAAAAAAGAAAAACAAATGAAATTAAAAATATCTTTTATTGAAGGATAGGGAAAACGACCCTGCTTGATACATTAAAGTATGTTTGTGTACAAGATCAGGTTCATTTGAGACATTTTGTGAAAAGTATTTTTAACATTCTAGAATTTTTCAAAAACGTTATCTGTTTTTATTCATTTATTCATTTCATTGATGTTCCATTCACCATTCCCAACTATTACTCAATTGAATATTCCACTATCACATCATAGAATTAAATGTTAAACCAAAGCTTTTTGGACAAGCATGAATCAATGCATACTAAAGCTTGAACCCCTTATTAGTCCACACAATAGCGTGGTGGTTTCACAGTATTTCAAACCAATTCCTTTCACTTATATTTAACCGTTACGGTCGATCGGTAGTCTCCTAATGATCGTCACTTAGTCCTTTAGTTATTGTTTATTGTGTTTAAAAAGCCGCAATAAATCTATTGTACTTACATTTCCAGCCCTTCGATAAATTCCTGCTTGCCTTCCCTTTCCAGTACCTTCCCGCCGAGTGAGGTGCGACAAATCATTTCCAACGTACAAGGCGAGGTGCATTCGAGCATGTTGATCGGCTTTTCATCGTTCACATGCTTTTGCATGTTACTGATCATTTTCCCCACACAATCGGTAAAGATTGGTATGAAGCTGTTCAGAATGCGTGTGTTGAATGTTGGATTAAGTGCTTTCCGATGCACACGCCACTCGTCATCTTGAAGGAAATAATGGAATTACTTTAGTAAGAATGTCACATTTTTAAGATTAAAAGCTGCTAACGAGGGTGACAAAAGTGACTGTTTCATTTCCAAGGCTTGTGATCTTAATTTAAAAAAAATCATGCACCAGACTGAAAGAAGGTTGCCTATACATGAAGTTGTTTTCCTTGTACATCTCATTGAAATATGTCGACTTACGAGTGATGAAGATTATTGGTGGTAAAGCAATAAATTTAATGCACTAGCCTTCATTTCCTTTCACTTCTCAAATCAATTTGCTTCATAGGCATGATGGGCCCAATAAAATAGTTTTCTTAACGTCAAATTACGTTTTATTGCTAACTGGTGACTGTACTTTTAGGACTCAGTGGTCGTGATTATGTTCTAACTAGTTCGGTCCTCAAAGGAAACGCTACCTTACAATGTAGGTGAAAAAGGTGGAAACTTGTTTTATTGCTGTGGCGATAGTGGTTCAGGTAAATAGTTCGTAACCATTATCAGCGTGCGTAATAGTGGTGCGTAAATGGTTACAAGATACCGGCGACAACTCATGTAACGAACTGGATTTTTCCTATTTACTCAGGGATGGGTAGTATGGTAGATGGTACAAAGATTGTGGATCGATGCATTTGACCGTTTTATGTGATGTGATCAGTAAAAGTATCACAATTGGAGCGTTCGTTGATCTATATTGGAAGGGTTTTAAGTTCATTAAATAAAACTCTATTTATTATGCGAAATCAGCATGAAACAATCTTATCTTGACCGTAGTTAACATAAATTAAATAGATAATTAAATTGTCTTGAAAGAACATACATTTATAAATTACTAGAATAGTTAGGAAGAATAGAGAATTCATTCTCCGATTTCAATACTTAATTTGTTATCAACAACTTATCATCATTTTATATTTCCACTTGCATTTCTGGAGCATTTTTGAATTTTACTTTGCATACTTTGATAACTTTATCGCGAACTTTTACTTCTTTGTGTTCTACACCTTTTATGTTTGAATTCAAATATACCAACTGGGAACTTTTGAAATCTGGTCAACCGTAAAGAAAAATCTGTTAATTTTCAATATAACTAAACCATTTAATTACCACCTATGCTTTCAAAACGAACACCAACCGCACGAAACAGCTTGAAAACTTTCCGGCAGCTTTACTGCTGCGAGTGAAACAAATCTTTCAAAACTTACACTTCGCCGTAAGCAATCCGTGCTCCACGCGCATGAAATCGTACACGAATGGTTTGTCCATGCTGACCTGTTCGGTCATAATTTTCTGAATCAGATCCGGATGCGTAATACAGATGACCGGTATCGGGCCAAAGGAAAGTTTGAAGATGCGTTTGTTATCCTTGTACGCTCGAGTAAGGCTCTTGAAGATTTCGTACGAGTTCTTCTGCGCAAACTCGAGCCCGTTGCCGAATATTGGATGCAGTGGCTCAACGCATGGGATTTTTTCCGCAAACTTAAACTTAATCTTGCAGTACACGTAGAGCGAAAGAACGCCGAAACCCAACAACAGAAGCGTTATCATCTTGCTATCACCCGCACACACACACACACGAACGAATTGACCGACTACTTCACTCGACGGGATTGAAAGGAAAACTGATGGGCGATCGGCGAAAAGAGTTGCGAACTGTGCCCGCTGGTACCCAGGGCTATTCAGGGCGAGCCCCCAGAATATATCGACGTAACTCGACTGCTCGCCAATACCGAAGCGATTTTCCCAACCCTTGCACCCACTGCTCTGGCCCTACAATGCTGGTAGTCGCAGGGCGCAAAAAAAAACCTGCACTGACCTAATGGTGCCGGTATGCGGTGCAAGCGGTCCTTACTGTATTCGATGCAATCGGCACATCGTTGCAGCTGTAGTGGGGATGTGGGGATGGAAAACCTTACTGTTAGTGCGTGCTCCACGATAAAGACGAACGCGCCACGAACCTGCTGAGTTTCCCCATTTGAGGAAAAGCGAAGGAGAACTGTTTGGAGCATTCGGTGTTGCAGCTTTTCCTCTGGCAACGCCTTCGCTCCACTACGTACGAAATCGGCGCTTTATGCGTGGCTTGACGTATGTATGTCGCTAAGTTTATTATATAAAGTGATCGATCAAGCTTCTCCCAGCTAATTGATGTATATGATTGACTATTAACACTGCCCTCTGTTTAGTCGAGGTGATCACCTGCTGTAAAGCCATGTTCAAACAATAATTGTGGTCGAGTTTCAATTCACAGCCAACCGGGAGAGACTTGATAGGTCTTATTAAGATGTCACTTATGTGCATAATGATGCGTGACACAGTTTTGTTTAGCTAGTCATGAAGAGGTTTTCGAATGGCTAAACAGGAATTCCAAAAGAGCTCGTTGCTTGTTACTCTGGATGTCGTATTTGGCTTTCCATAAAGATACGGATAAGAGAGTAGTAGATCGAAGCACAATAGTTTCCTATCTAAATGTCACTATTGCAACATTACTGGAAGAGTGACTTAATTCATTTACTACATCTATTTTAAGATGGTGTTCTGATTTCCTGTCTTGTGCCACAATTTTCCTGAAGGCAAATGCTGCAATCAGAGATGACCCTAAGACATTTGTAATGGAAAAGGATACAGAATATAATTAACCGATAGCATAACGATTCACAATAGCATAGTTAGCAAAGCACAATAGTTTCCTATCTAAATGTCACTATTGCAACATTACTGGAAGAGTGACTTAATTCATTTACTACATCTATTTTGAGATGGTGTTCTGATTTCCTGTCTTGTGCCACAATTTTCCTGAAGGCAAATGCTGCAATCAGAGATGACCCTAAGACATTTGTAATGGAAAAGGATACAGAATATAATTAACCGATAGCATAACGATTCTCAGTGGAATTTGTAGCAATTATTTGGAGAAACTTAATGTAAAGCTCGATGTACTTTAACGTTACAAACGTAGAACAAAATTATTAGACTCAGGGTACTTCAAATTTCGTTCAAACAGCTAAGATTCGTTAGACAGGCAGCGCACGAACTGATTCATGATAGTAATTAAGGCTAGTAGAAAAATGACCAACTTTTCTACATATTGCTGAATATTCAATAGTAGAATGCATTAAACTGTTTCAAATTCAGTTTAAATCCAACTGCCCTTCGATGGAGGGGTAAGAAACTAAACAAAGCGTACAGTGAGGTGTAGGAATGTCATAATTTAAAACGTTTGTTAAATCTTCGAAAACATTGAACATCGCATTCGAACGCGAATTCAAACATCGGCAAACTTCGGTTTGCTTTGGAAACTATCGCTACCCTTTTCTTTGTGTATGCTTCTTTCACTCTGTTCAACATTGGAACTATGGGCGGTAAAAGATTTCAGCTCAGGAAATTAAACGGTAACTACATACATACGGTAACTTGTATGGCAAACAAAATTTTAACCAAGTTTCCTTAAATATTGTAGTTATGTCGTAGTAACATTTGCATATTGATTATTTATACATCAATTGTACCCTTGCATACCAGCCATAACATGAATATAAGTATCTTTACTGTGTTTTGGATTTATTTTCAACACGTAAATAATTGCGAGTTTAATAAAATTATTGACAGAGGAACATAGTATGAAATAATGTTGCATAGAGGGTAGCTTAAGCTGCAAATATTTGTTGCATTTATTATACCACCACCGCATGAAGTAAATTTTTGTTTCACCCACTATTGAGACGGAACCGAGGGAGAGACGATCGCGATCCAACAACCGATCCGACAGGTAAAAAGATCACAGCCACGTCATTTTTCTGTGAGCCTTTGCCGTGGCAACACACGGTCCGCGCGTGGTGCGTGTGCTGCAGAGTGAATATCAAAATACCAGTGGCTCTTGGGAGAAATCCCTTAGAGCGAAGTGGAAGGCATTCTCTTTAAGTTTTACTGAGTGTAACCAGGGCGACTTGAGTGAAAGAGAGCCAAACAGGTAATCTTTTTCCGTGCTCTTTAGAAGTGAGTTTAGTTTACCGGAATAAAATAAAAAAGTATACAATTAACTTTAGACATGCTGACAAAGCAGCATTATCCACGACCATACTCAAAGCAAAGTGCAGTTTTCTGTGAAGTGTATTTTAAGACCTTTTATCGAAGGGCAGCTAAAATTTGTCGTTTTATTCTATTCAATGCTGTATCCTGCTGACGTGGTATGCTATTTGTAAAAGTGGTGGGCCGATATGTAGATTCCGCATAGTACGCGCATGGAACTGTCTCGAAATCAAAAGATTTCAATGCTTCCAGCAGCGAGGAAAGCAAGCGGCCAGACATATCTGGACGCGAAATTATAAGTAACTGGAATGCAGTGTTGGCAATAAATGAGCATGGGTGTGTTTATTTGTGTGTTGTTTTTGTGAGAGTGAGTGTGAGAAAAGATCTAGCTTGCTTGAGTGTGGTTGTGACGGTGGAAGATCTTAAAAAGGTCTAGAGATTTCAGCGCTTGCCTTACGGCACGACTCGATCGAAATATGGCTGAGAAATGTTTTACGATCTTAAGATTTGGCAAAGTTAAAGTCGTTTGACGTCGATCGTTACAAATATGACAACATGTAAATTAGTTTAAAGTGAAAATATCAGTGATTTCAAAATTTTTATGTGTAGTTTTAGCAATTTTCTGACAAAAATTTTTTTTTTAGATAAAACATTTTGTTGCACAGATATTAATGTGGAGAAAAATGGTGCCTGATCGGTGAAGAGAACCATTTGCTGAACGTATGATTCACATTCAATTGAGGTAAAGTGAAGAGTGTGTAAAGCGTCGGAACTGCAACAGTGTGCGGAACAACGCAGGTGATCAAGTCGAGAGTTCAAGCAGGAAACTCCCAGGAGCTTTAAGACTCAGAAAGTAATCTTTCTGGTTTCGAAAGCAAACTTACACACTTGTACGTGTCCGTAAAGGACAAGCACGGCGCGTCTTATGAAGGATACAAACGCGATGGGAGAATCGACACCGATTTGCCGTTGCCGAGTGCTGTACCTGGGCAGTGCCGTGCCCCGGCAAAGCAAGGACGGCTTGCAGGGGATACAGGAACCGTTGCGAAGCCTTTACCCCTCTGAGGGTGCTATCGGAGCGAAGGGCATCGACTCGTGGCTGAGCGTCTGGTCGAATGGCATTCTGCTCGAGAACGTGGATGAAAACCGGAAGCAAGTGACGCGATTCTTCCCGATCGAATCGCTACACTACTGTGCCGCTGTACGGCAGGTGTTGATTCCGGAGCGTGGCAATAACAATCCGGAGCCGAAATTTCTTCCCCTGGACTCACCGTTTGCCCGTACCCCACGTGCCCAGCATCCGCCAATCTTCGCGGCCATCTTGCGGCGCACCACCGGCATCAAGGTGCTCGAGTGTCACACGTTCATCTGCAAGCGGGAAGCGGCCGCAAATGCGCTGGTTCGCTGTTGCTTCCATGCATACGCTGATAATTCGTACGCCCGGCAGCTGGAGGGCGGCTCCGGAAGTGGCAGCTCAAACAGTGTGTACGGCACGATCGGTGGCAAATCGAATGGTACGGCGGAGGGCTGGCGGTCACGTGCCGGTAGCACGACCACGCTCAACAGTGTCGGTGTCAGCAGGCAACCAATTAATGGCGTCGGCGATGCGTACACGGTGAAAAATCGTAAGTATCAACATCGTTCAGGGGTGTATGGGCCCAGGCCATGAAACGAGTGGCGGGTAGTTGAATGGCTCAATAGGCAAGTGGTGTCGCCGTACTGCGAAGGTGATCGTACGGGTAGCGGCTGCAAAGTCACTTAGGTAACTGGTGCTAACGAAATTAGGCTAACTATGAAAGTTGTGTGGGACGATAATTCCGCCTAAAATGGGTGGGCACCGTCTGTGTACACCCGAACAGTACGGTAACCAAATTCCGACACGTTCATTCTGTCTGCCAAAACAGCGATGCAGCAACACACCACAAATTATGAAGCGAGTTAACATACATACTCGCATTAAAAAAAAAAGGACTCTCAAAATGACCAAATGACCAATGGTTGTAAATGATACCTTGCTCGAGTGGTGTGTGAATATTTTTTCCCTCATGGCCACATGACCTTCCATCGTCATTGGAAGAGGAATTTGAAGTGCGAAAAAAAAAAACGACACGAACCTACCAAATCTTACAAAAGATTGCATGTTGGTCAAGATACGAACGCCAAGATACGGTTGCAAATGGTTGACTTCTTTTTGTGGTGGTGGACCTTGTTCTCGTTGATCAACAAGTGCGCCAACGTGCGGTGGACAGCTTGACCCACACACACACACGCATAGTAAAGCAGCCGGTTTGTTGGTGTTGGTTCCAAACCGGTTTCCCGCTGTCCGACATCGGTTTCGCCGAGTTGTAGTTCTCGGGGAGGTTTTTTCCGTGATGAGATGGCATGTGATGATCACCGAAAATATCATGAGAAACGAACCGTTCGAATGGTAGGCTTTGGTTTGGCTTCCCATCCACACCGCACCGTGCTGCATCGTGATCGACAAATTGTACTGGGTTTACAAATTGATGCGAATTGGATGACACATCCCACAGCGGTGAGATTTGTATTGAGCGCAAACTGGATGATCTCGCGAAGCATTGTTTAGTAAGACGTAGCAATTCTTTTCCAACAGCAGATAGCGTGAACGTAGTCTTGGTTGAAAGGTTAACTCCAAAGGTTAGCATTTTGCAATTTACCTCACTATTCGAAGGTTGCCAAGCATTTATGCAATCAATGAGAGCGAGCTGACGATTCGTCGAGCCGTGTGCAGTTGTTTGCTACCAAACCGTAGGTAAACGAACGCAGTCATTAAAACATGAGCACAAAGCTTAGCCTTGACCCTTGCGCATCAGTATCGGCTCATCACTAGACAAACCAGCATGTTTCTTTATTTAGACACGATTTTACTACACCGTCGCAGCAATGTGACTAATTTTGTTTCGTAACTCGACAACGCAGCAACAACAGCACCACCCGGCACACGGCATCGAACGTACGTATTCAAAGACCATTTCAATCGCCAATCAAACACACGACCGTGAAACGCGTCCAGTGTTCGAGGGCTTTGTTTGGGCTGTCTGCAAATTTCATAATTTCCGACCGTACCGCACCGCACCTCCAGCCCCGTGGCGATCAAGCGCGGTCCTTCACCCATCGCTGCACAGTTGTACTGAAAGCAGCTGAAGAAGCCACTTATGCTTTTTTCTCCACCCATAGCACCCGCTTATCCATTCGCAGATGCTAAATAATGAACGAATTTCAAGGGATTCGTTCACTGGACGGAACGGGTGCAATAAAACAAAAATCAGACATTTATAAGCTTTCCGTGTGGCCGAACATGGGGTGAAACGGTTGCAACACATTGAAGACAGGAAGCGAAACCAAACTTCATTACAGTGAGTGGATGGGTTCGGTAGGAATGAAGGTAGAAAGGAGGAACATGCAGGACAATTGCTGCAGGCGGCGGACACGTGAATACGAAAATCGATACTTTGAGTCCATCGGCACATGGTATCGCTGTTGCATCGAGAGTTCCGAACGACCAATCCACGTGTCCATGGTTTGTGTGTGTTTGTTTTTGCCTCTGATCAACATAGTTGTCACATGTTGTTGAACCGCTCAAAGTCGAAGGCAGGTGCATTGCATTGCAGTTGCAAAATGGGGTTTAAAAAGTTTATGAACACGTGAGACGATAAGGCACTTTGGCAATCAATTTCATTTGAGTTATCTGTCTACATAAATTTTAGAACTATTAAATTTATCATTAATCCAAACATCGCCAGAAACGACATCATTTCTTGAAAGTAATTCCTAGCTTGTCTGGTGTCTCTCTTAACTTGAGTGAATTGCAATGTTTCATTGCACTTTGCAACCATTTGTATCGGTAATGTCGTGGAACGATTTGTTTCGCAGTTAACAATCCCAATTTGGGTCTTTTATGATGCAAGCGTATTGCACAAGCGACAGGTGTGGTTGGATAATGCAGAAATTGTGCTTTACATATTAATTGCAAAGTGTTATGTGTCGTGAAATGGGATTGGTGTGAAATCAAAATGCATTTCACGATGCGAGCCAATCAGTTTATGAGGTGCATTATTTGTTGTTTCCTTCAAATGGAGTGTAAATTTATTGGCCCAAACGTGTAGAGTGTGGTGGGGTTCGGATTTAATTTACATAATTTTTTATAAAGTAATAAGGTGTTTTTTCGTGAGTTGATATTCACCTACTATCACAACGGATAGAGACAATTGGACATAGCAGGAAAATTAATTCGCGTCGAGAGAAACTTTATATGCCTATCTTCTGTTTAGTTCAACTCACTGCAGAAAGCACAACAAAGTTTAGCATTAATATACGAACTAAATCGAAAATGAGTACTGAAAAATCTGATACGATGTGACTAATTTCGTAAGAGGAGCAAATGGAGGGCAATGGGGAGAAACTCCTCTTCCAGTCCCGGTTGATAGCGCCTTGAAAAGCGGGATGGAAATGGGAGTTGCCCAGAGATATCATTCGCTTGTGAGTGGGAAACACGCTGACCTTGTTGCGATGGCGTTGATGGAGCGAAAGAAACCAAACGAGACGGCACCGTTTTTGACGACAATAGCGCAGCTCCGGGGGACGAGAATTGAGGCTATTCGGAGCGCTTAGGTCACGCTAGAGCAGCACAACAACTTCGCTTGGAGAACGCTACAAGTGGCAGGAAGTAAATGGGCTTACCTAGCGCCACACGGAGAACTTTTGCTGACGTTGCGCACTGGTAACATCTGGGGGCACAGGGGCAAAGTAAGTTGGTAGCAGCAGGTGGATGCAATCGAAAACTCGATGAGTCTTGAGTTTTGTGATCTAGATTTGTAGGATAGGCGAGTATGTTGGCGCGCTGTGAATGTTGGGTACTGTTGCAGCAACTCCATCGCACTCTGTACTCTGTTGGTTCCCCCTTGCTAGAGCTGGTAAATTCAAGTTCAGTGCATACTGCGGACAGCAAAAAAATGCATGGGAAAATGGTTTGATGACAACCGTTACAGCGCGCGAAGAATGCAGCGAGCACTGGCAAGAGGAACTGGAGTAGCTGGAGTCATCACTCAATTGTAGTCGAGTGCTTTCGACCCAGGAGGATTGGTTCTCAGCGTGCCCGATTGCCGTAATGATTGCTGATTGTTCGCCGGAATGCTTCCTACGGAATAACAATGGGAGTGTGGTAACATACGATGCGGGAATGAGTGCATCTGCCTACCTCAGTAGGCAATGCACAATCGATTGTTATTGATTTTGCTATAATTTGTCATGTCACTACTTTTCGCTAGTTTGGATTGTAAGGCAGTGCTATAATTTTGATATTAATACTTAATACATCAATGCATTAATTTATACACGAATCTTATAGTAGATTAAATTGTAGAGTTTTTTGCGCTTTTGTTAATAATAACCTGCGAAAAAGTCCAAATAATGACACGTTGCACGACATCGGTCCTATCAAGCAAATGAATGAAAGTTTCATCTGATATTGCCGCCATTGCCTCAGGGCATGTGAGTTGCCGCATCAAGATTGCTCAAATTTCGATCGCAGGCTTTCTTTTCTTTGTGAATTTGAACAATTTTTTTTGCATCTCGCAGCGAGTTACGTGTACTTTGCACCATTCGGAAAGCTTTTTGTGAGCCTCTCGTGAGCTCACACAACCAGTGAAATTGACCGTACAAGATGCAATCCGATTGAGCGCCGTAGATTCCGGTTGGATTTCCCTTTTTATTTCGTGCCGCGATTTGGTCTTTCGGCTAATTTGTGGAAGATTTGGCGAGCAGGTGATGACGCCTTATTTTGACACGTTTTTATTGATATGTTTTATTTGTGTTGTACCCTATAGGTTAAATTGGATTCTTCATCTTAAAAGGGACATATTGGTTACACAATGGATGTACAAAAAAATATATATTTTTAGAACACTTTCAGTACACTTTCCGACTTGTTAATCAATTTACACGAAGACTACTCGTATCACTTCTAATAACAATATTTTTTTGTTTTTCTTTCTCCTTTTCCCGGCCAGTTTATGCTAGCAGTGCGGACCTAGAGGTGGTGGACGACGGTGAAAGCTCACTGTACAATGGCAACGAAAATCACAAAGTGTGGAACGGTTCCACCGATCAGATCGATGGCATCGGCTTTGGTAACGATGGTCACTACGATATCTACTCCGGCCCTGGTGGTCTCGGTGGCAGCACTGGAGGCGGCGGTGTCGGTGGCGGTTCAACGCTCGGACGCCCGGCACGGGTGCGCCAGATAAGCGCCCCGGTGCCGGTACCGCCGCCACCGAAAGAGGAACCGAAAAAGTCCAAGAAGGACAAGAAAGCGGCCAAGAGCACAGCGGCCCTGCAACAGGTCCAACAGCAGCAGCAGGTAGGAAGTCAAAGTTTATCCGGTACGCTTATAAGACCACGTCCCATGCACATGAATCCACTAGGTCGGCCGGCTGCCGGTCCAGCCTCAGCCAACTCTGCCGCAGCAATGGCCGCCGCAGCAGCCGCACATCACGGCATGATGATGTACCACCACCATCCCCATCACCCGATGGCGGGCCATCCCGGTTCCGGTCCACCGCCGGTACCGGGTCGGCAGTTCCACACCATCGGTCACCGCAGCATGAACGGCAGTGCGGCGGCAGCAGCGGCGGCAGCGATGGCCGCTGGTCTACCTCCCCATCCCATGCTCCATCCCCATGCCCAGATGCACCCAGCGATGGGTATCCCTCATCCCGGTATGCATCCCCACGCCGGCATGACTCTGCCGGCAATGATGATGGCACCCCAGTACGCGACCCTGCAGCATCCGCGCACGAGCAAAAAGAAGAAGGACAAGGGCAAAACGCTCAACGGCAGCAATGGCAGCATCCCGATCGGTGTGCCGGTCGTACCGCCGATGTTTGCCTACCCGCCACAGCCGAACGGAAGTCTGGGCGGTGGGCCCGGCTCGCTCGCGGACAGTCGTCCACTGTCGATGAGCAACCGGAAGCTAGCACAGTCGGCCGCGGCCGGGTTGGACGACATGTCGGGCAACTCGGGAGCGGAATCACCGGGCGGTACGGGCATCTATCGGCGCAAGGGGCACCTGAATGAGCGCGCCTTTAGCTACTCGATTCGACAGGAGCATCGCAGCCGCAGCCATGGTTCGCTCGCTAGTCTACAGTTCAATCCACCCGACATGAAGAAGGAGCGCGAGATCGCACAGATGGTGGCCGGGCTGGAGCTGAACGATGATTCGACGTTAAGACGCCGCTCGGAAGTAGCCGGTTCGTCCGGAACGTTCGGTAAACCGAGAAGATGAGCGCAGAGTTCGGGTTCGTGGTGAGTGTCGCGTTGAAGTCACCGTACGCAAACCGGGACGCGGAACAACAAAAGCTTTCTCCGTGGGGATAAATCATACACAGCGCTAGTTTCGATCGCAATCGGGGGGGAGCAAACACATATTTACATAACACACGCCGAAACAAAATGCTCGTAGTATGTGGTTTTAACGATAGTTGTTTGTAAAATAGGCATCTGACAGATGAGCAATCTAGCATCACATAAATGGCATTAGCTGGTAGTAGTTTAAGGCAGCAACAAGTCGAAACAAAACGCAATGGAACAGTCACGTCTCCCTAACACATGGGGCGAAACATACGAGCCGGTTCTCTATTACCAAAACATTTTTATCCATTGTTATCATGGTGACAGCATCTATGAGGTTAGTAATGGTTCACGGACGCATACTGAAAAGGGTAGCATTTAGTGTACGCTACCTAGTTCTCTTGGGATGGAGTACGAGTAATCGATTCGACAGTTTAATTTTTATACTGGATTTTATGATAACATGTCCTGGAGTTAGTAGTACGGTAAGACATCAAACAAAATGCACATACACACACACACATGCCGAAGAGTGTAGGAAGTGAATGACGAATGGCGTACCCGTCACGAAGGGTTTGTTGACCGGTACCGGAGTATTGCAAAGAACGGACAGAAGCAGATACATGCAATTACAAGAAGAAATGAATGTGCCTTATTAGGTAATTAGATAATTTAATTATAATCAAGCCCATGAGCATGAGGTGCCCCCCAGGCCGGTAGTGCTGGTTTACTAACGAAACGAAAGTGAAATTGTAGCTGTTAACAATTTGAGGATGTTTCGCGTATAAGGCATCGGCATATCAGGCTGAGCTTTCTTCAGTTTTTGCGTTTGACCTTCTAAATTACCCTGGGAAATGAAGTTTAGAGCGAGTTTCTTTTAGGTGCTGACGGTGAGTTTTTTCGGCGAGGGTACCGTTGCGCGCTGAAAGTGTTTGGAAGTGGCTATTACTCCACAGTGAAGGAAAAATGTGACGTTGAGGTGCGTAAGAGCAAAGTGCCAGCAGAGTGTGGGTGTCGTTCGACCGATAGACGCACAGCATACTCATTTTAATGATCGAGTGTTTCGACACCGATAAGAAAGAGCTTTCGCATGGTTCATCTGTTAAAAAAAAACAACAAAACACATTCGTAACAGGGGGAACGCCCGCGGTCAAAAGGAAAGTGATCGAAGTGGGTGGCTTCCACCCATTAGCCAAAATGTGGTCGAAAGCGAAAACGGAAGAAAAGTGCCAGCGAGTCGAAGGTAGAAAAAAGAGCCGCCACAGTGTGATGAGGAAATAGGAAAACAATGCAGAGAGAAGAAAAACGAAACTAGACAGTTTCGTGGGCATGATAAACGTCGAGAGTCAAAATTTTGATCATCAATCAATCGTGAAGAAGTGATCGCACGAAAAGCTCAGTAGCGCTGGCGATGTGTTCGTTGCTTAACAAAATACTCGCAGTCTTGGAAAGAGTCATGGGATGAAAAAATACTGTTAGTAACCAATAAACGTCCAAACGAATCCTCAAACTCGCTCTCAAAACTCGGAATAGACAAAACAAGTGTATATGCCGGCAAAGCAAAACACTGCAGGATAGACGAAAGCAGTAGAGTGAACAGCATGAATTTCTCCACCAGTCCAATTGGGGAGTGTATGGCGTAAAAAAAAAACACCAATACGCCATTTTAAGCCCCAACACGACACATTCTTTGTTTTTCGCATCATCTTCCACAGCAGAAACACACCGTTAAAGGAACAAACTCGAAGTTATCTACGATTCAGGTTCTTCAGGAGCTTACGATAGCTTTCGCGATGGTGACCAACTTCACCAGTCATAGTCTTGGTGAGAGCAGCAGCAGATCGTACGAACCGAAAGCAACAGGTGAAAGATGAAACCAGAGAGCCTTGTACCATAAGCATCAGTAGCATCGTTAACAGGCATGGGTGGGCGACCATCTGGGCGACATCTTTTTTTGGTAGATCGTAAGCGGCAGTTTGTCAAATCTTTTATGAACTAAAACCCTAGAATGCAAGCTAAACCTACATATGAATTGTTATCCAATCATTTTAATGTCAAGAAAATACAAAATACTCGAATACAACGAACGTAAAGGGTGTTTCACTGGACGTGATCTCATCTTTAATGCTCTTTACAGGAGGTAACGCAACGCTTAACAAAAGCAGCGAGCCGGAAACGGTTCTCACCGTAAGAATTTCGTTACACTTTGACAAACATATTCCCACGCACTTCCAGCAAATCCTACCAAATTGCATCGCCTCGGTTCCATGCACATGCAAGATGGTCGAAGAAATGATTCAATTGCATCGGATGACGCTCTTCGGGGGGTTTGCAGCAAACCGTCAATTTGATACGGAAGCTCTTGCACCAACCGATAAAAGGCACCAAGTGCTATCGCAAACGCATTACGACCACCTCGCAACCACAAAAACGGTGGTGAGAGCAATTTGCATCCGAAAGAGATGGTTACGTACGCATCCATCCGTGCAGTGCAGATTGTTTGCTTATCAGTCACCGCACCGGAAGATGGCGGTTGTAAGTGATTGCGAGTCAAACCGGTAAGTAAATGATAATGCATTTCACTTTCCATAATTTCCATCTGCACGACGACGGTATGGAATGTAATTTGTTTGTCGATTGCAAACGTCGGATTTGCAGTGCATTGACGCTGGGAAGTAATGTTGATAGCTGTCGCGTTGTGAAAACTCTGTAAACTCTCTTGCTGTCCCGAAACTGGAATAGAATTGATGAAAGAAATGTAGAGAGATGTGCAAGGTGTTGTTGTTCTTATGTATCAACTTAACGCAAAGATCACTTTCGGAAATGGCAAGTGTTTTTTCAGAATTTTCTCCCCGAAGTGTTTGTGCGAGGTACTAATTTCGGCTCCAAAGTGGTATTTTGTTTAATGGAAAACAATATCTTCATTTCTGAGTGGAGCTCTTTGGAGGGAGAAAGTGTAGTGGTTTTTCTTTTTCATGTATCCCATATCGCACCACCAGTTTATCTTCACTTACTTCCAACATCCAGCCAAACCTGAAACAAACCTTTCCGATCGGTGTTGGTTCCTCTTCGCGTGGAGACCGTTGTAGTGGAAAGCTTTTCAGATACTGTTACCATAGCAATGATCGCCTATAGTGGCAGGCGTCGGTGTGTCCCGGTGACATTGTTTTTCCTTTCCTCGATGGCAAACTAACCATAGCGCACGACATTCCGATTGTACTGGCACATTTTGGTCATGGTCAGATTCGATGGCCAAGTGTTTGTCACTTAACACCGTTTTCACCGAGTTAAATACTTTCTTAGCCTCACTTCGACCCTTCACGAACGAATCGTAGTGGTGGGTCCAGCAGTATGGAATAACAATTGCCGGCTTCGTTTTCCTGGTACGGCCCAAGACCGGCATCCATGCTGAAAGTTGTGAATGAACCATCCGTAACCGAGTGACACCGCCGGGGAATTTATGCTGTGATTAATTGTGGAAGTAAACGTTTGCCTTTCTTCTCTCTGCGCGAACGTACGTCACCATCCGCGGTCGGGCAATGGACGCTTTTCTTTTCTTCACAACCCTCAATCTCGCTTTCATATATGCTTCGAGCACAAGTATACCTCGCTAACCCGCTCGTACAACCTCTCGCGTGCCTGTCGCTTTCAAGACAAATGTGGCGGTGAAATCGTCAACAAATCGTTGAAACAGGTGGTGGTCGATCGATGATCGACCTCCGATCGATGCGTATTGGTACAGCAACATGTTTCGGACAGTCGGTGCCCTACTAATGGTGAGTTGGACGAAATCCGTACGGCAAGAATACGAAGAAATTGGAAAGCTGGTTGGCTCTATCGGCTATCGGTGATGTTTGCAGGCAACCTTACCGGTCGCGTCATAATGGCGCATTCGTTCGATCCGCTCCGTTGTCACAGTTGTCGTTGACGAATTTTCCCGTCGCGCTAGCTTCAGCGTTGCGTTTGCAGAGAACCAGGGTTGCACCTTTCTCTTTCTTCCGGAAATCGCGCAAAGAAAGGAAAACGTTTTCTTTTCTCTGAGCTCCACCGGGTCGAAAGCACATGAAGGAAATGCCAAATTTTTGGGGAACTTCAAGAAGATTCGAAGTGGAAGTTAGTGGCATCGGAGTGGAGGTGTATAAATCTTACTTTCTGATTAACTTGTTGTCTTAATACTCATGTCTTATGGGTCCAAGTCTAGAAGTATGAATACCGAATAAATCTAGATCACATGATTTCCTATGAAATCGTCGGTAATTAATGACAAGGTTTTTGTGTTATAGGGTCTCCATGTTGTGTATACAAAACTTTTACCAGATTTGGATGCAGTTTAGGAGTTCTTTTTCGTTCTTTTATCGTTTTATATAAATGTTGTTGTACAAATACGGCTTAACGCATTGAGTTCAATTTAATGTTTGATGGTAATCTTATAGAAATTGCCCAAAATAAAATTTAATATTAAATATATCGGAAATATAGAAGAATTTTTCGAGAAACAAAATATTTGGACAGATTGATTTGTAATTATTTCCTATTATTATAAATTATTTTATGGCACTACATCTTCAGGAAATTTGCTCCTAACGTTTATGCCATCCCTTTAATCTACTACTGGAGAATGAGCGATACCTATCAGAGAACGATATGGACGGAATTTGCTAAGGTCTTGTGGTGTGACGACCTTCCACTAAAATCCATAACAAGACAATTGGTTGCTCAAAAGTGTAAAGTGTGTCTAAAGTATTTAAAATGAAATAAAATGAATTACTCTCTTCTACTCTCTTATAAAGATAAAGATGGAAGAGAAAAAGAGAGAGACACACAGTACGCGATCAAACCGTGGAATGTGGAACCTGTTCATCTTCGCGATGGCTAAGCCTCCGACAAACCTTACACTTGCACATTTTGAAGGCTTCTCACAGCAGCAACAGCAGACATAAGCAAAGCTCGATGCTGCCAGACCAACGAGTGTTAGAGTGTGGGGTCGCACCTTTGGCGCACCCTGTTGAAGGAACTTAGCCGTAAGAAAACATTTCAGCGTGTCTAAGCAGGACTCGATCGTGCGACATTTGTACCATCACGCTGGTGTAAGCAAGGAGACCGCTTCGCATAAGAGATGAGTAGAGATGATCGTCTGTTTCGTTTGAGATAATTCAGAACGAAGGACCGATTTGGTGGTGGTGGGGATCGGGGAGGGATGCGGTCGTCAAAACGGAAAACATACCAAACGACATTCCATGATCCCGATCCCGTGAGACTAGCGCGTGTGCCACGCTGTTGTGCGCTCGCATCGGTCTGTGTCTGTGTCTGTCTCCGCTTTTCCCCTACCGAACGTCGTGTTGAGAAAGAGACCGTCGTCGTGGTCGTGTGAGGAACGCGACGACATACCGGTTTAACAACAAGCGACTGAAGCAGCGAGGCTGCTGAAGAGGTGTCCCTCTGGTGGCGGGCCAACACTGATGGGGGCTTTGGCTGGTTTACTTTTCTGCAATCGCGACGGGTTTTCTCTCTTGCGTTAGGGTTGGTGAAAAAGAATGTTTTTTTCTTTTTTGTGCAAATTTACGCTCACCATGACGTGGCGAAACAGACGGCAAAAGAGCTTTACACGTTCGATGTTGAACGTGGCATGAGTATGTCGTTCGATGTATGCCGAGAATCATGCATTATTAAGTTGTACGCTGCAGTAGATAAGCCCGAGTTCGTTCAGTGCCTAGATACTGCGGGCTACTGGTGTCCACTGCGTGATGGAATTTTCGTAGTGGAAGAATCAGATCGCATTTGTGCTATTTACTATACAGACTCGGATCAATTTGTTTTAAAGTTCACTGGCATGGTAAGTAAATGTTGAACAAATTTGAACTCTCCATAAGGTTTATTCATCAACAGGTAAGTCTACAGACAACAAGCCCTGGCGAACAAGAGTATAAAGCTCAACAACTACTGTGGTCCACTTTCCCTTTCGTCGTTGGTTGATTCCAAACCAAAGCACCTGAAATTAAGTGTTTCTCTCTTCTATTCAGTATTATTTACTCCCCAAATTTAGGGTCGATACTATTCAGCGGCACGTTTGTTAATTGTTCGTTCATCAAAAGCAGTCCGGTACGTGCTGGGGCAAAACAAAATCCAGCGCACGTGTTGCTGTAAGGTGGATGGAAGTTTTAAAAAGATTCGATCTTCATAGAAATACCCAAGCGGTTGGACGAAGACAGTTTCGGTGCATTAGTAGGCAAAACGAATCGAGCTTTAATTACGGTTCCCGATCTATGCTTCCTGTCTGCATAGCCCACCTATTCACGACGATCGATTCCGACTTCCGAAGAGTTAAATCAAGGCTGGTAGCAGCGGCTAGTTTCGCCGCCTTTTTTTTCTGGGGGAAAACTTCATCACCCGAAAAAAGCTTCCGTTGCATTGGTTTGCATCGGCAACCGAGAGAGTACGTGGCCACCGGCGGTGCGGTTTGAAAAGCAATTAATAGCCCAAAATTAGGAACCGCTTACAGTTCGCACTGCAACAGCTTTCTACTTCTACCCCTGGTGGGTCGGTTTGTTGGGCAAACGTGAAGATATGTTCGACCGTGCCCCAAACATCGCCTTACGGTACCGAACGAACGGGGCGGCCACCGTCTGGACGCACCGGTGAAGTTTGTACAACAGTTTCGCTATTTGTTTACTGCTTCTGTCTAGTTCTGTAGTTGTTGTTTTTGGTTTTTGATTGCAATGGAATCGTTGAATTGAAAACTGTTTTGCTGTCGGTCATCAACGATCGATGTTTCTTTGCGAAAATGTTTAAAAAAAAAAAATGTTGAAAAATGTCGTTGTGCAGGTTGCTCTCAGGCTGAGGTGGATTGCTTTCGAACCAAGAGGCAGTTTACTCCTGCCATCTGCAAATGAAGGGTTGTTTTATCAAGTTGCCTATCTGCAATTAGCACAGTTCTCCAGCATGCTAATCAACTTGCTTAATGTTAGCGCTCAGATCATCTGAGAGCAACCGGTTAAGTTTCATAAAATATTCCATTTCAAAGTTATGATTAAATTATATAATTGAATTTTACAAATCAAATCCTACCAATTTTGAAATAATTCGATTCTGCTGCCCATCCCATTTTACGCTTTTATAATGCATGAACACATTAACAGCGTTTTCACGGTTGCACTCATTCACCTGTCCGATTTGTCAACAACCTCCCGCAGCTCAGCTCTGCTGCAAACAACAGTTCCCAGCGCACGTCATTGGCACGCTTGTCCGATAATCGAATACATAATAAATCCAAATGGTGCTCAATCATAACATTGCTCTGTCGGTTAGTTACGGTACCAGCGGGATGAATAAAACGTTGAAAAAAAGCATCACCCCTCCCAGCATAATTTGTGGACCGCGATCTCGTTATGGAGAAGAACCGACCACGTACCGAGTGAAAGAGGTGTACGCAAGCTAGGGAGCTCTAGACCTTACAACACGAATAAAAAAAAAAAAACATAAATTAAACCACAATGTTCACGTCTAGGTGAAGTTGCTGAAAGGATTGAAGTCGTATCTATTGGAACAAGCGGAAGAAGTACAAACATGCTCTGGTACTCTGGTTGGCCGTGGTGCGTTTTTTTTCCTTCTGGCCAAACCTCCGTCTGTTCGATCGGACGTTTGCTCGTCCTCTTGATAAGCAGTGTAAGTGTATTAATTGAAACATATTCCCATCGCGGTCGGATGGCTGGTTGAAAATGTTGCAGAAACAAATTTTTATCATTTTGTTGCTCAATACAACGTAACTACATGCTTACATTCTGTTTTATGAGGTCTAGATATGAATTTGGGTTTTGATAATGAAATATCAAGCATTGAACGAGATCTGCTGTGAATGGTAAATAAGCAGCAATTTAAAAGCTAATAAATTAAAATATCTTAATGTTGTTGGTTACAACCATTGATATTCTGGTAAAGTTTTACGAAAACACTACTTTTAGTTTAATTAATTTTAAACTTACATGAGACATAAATAATTTATTCAAGAGTATTTTTAACAGGCACTCTGCTAAAATTAAGACTATCGCTTAATTGTTGTTGTGACTAATTTGTTTCCAAATTATTTGAAACAGGAAAACAGCACAATAGCTACAAAGATGACCAATCATGGATTTTCATTTCTTGCTGCTTAATTCTGGCAATCTATCATTTCTACTCCCCTTGGGGCCGGTACACGTTGGCAATGAAAATGATGTTCCTTTTTCTGCCAACTGTTCTTGAAGAAGCTCCCATGCTTTAGATATTCGATTCAATTCTAATCGTGACCCCGACGCAAACCATTCTCACGAGTTTGTTGGACTGGCGTCGGTCAACGGGCGGACACCGACGCGGATCAGTGCCCAAGTGAATGTTGAGATTTGTTACTCCGGTTGCTGACTTCACTCCGTGAATATCTGAACGCAATTCCGGGCTTCATAGACCGCATGATCGCACCATGACCTGTTAGCGCATTCGGGTATCTGTGATGAAGATATAGCCACCATCTCGGTTCCACCCAGGCCGAGAGCACCCGGTAGTTCAGCAAGAAGTGGTAAACATACTTTTTTGAAAGTTAATTGAACCATAAAAACCACTAGCAGGAAGAACCTTGACCGTCGAAAAGCGTTCAAGAGCATGGCCAACACGTTTAGCTACCGCTACTGGGAAGGTTTTTGTTATTTTGTTTCACAAAATTGCATTTAACCAGCCACCAATGCACCACAACGCAAAGGCAAAGGTATATACAGACGCATGCGTTTCATAAACTTTCCTTCCCACTAGCAATCTGTTCGCTCGCGTAGCACTTGATGGAAGCTGAATGGCCAACCCATCGGAAATTATCAATGGCGGGGTTATATGGAGGGGCTCGACTTTCCATCCGCTTTTATTTGGCGGAAAGTTTTACGATAGAAGCACCTAATTAATTAGCTGCCCTGTATTGCATGCATCTTGCCGAGATGCGATTTTTATTGGCACAATCAAGCATCGGCTTGAAGAGTTGAATGTTTTTTCTTTCTAGATTTGGCAATAGGAATGTTTTCATTTGGGGTTTGGGCTCTCATTTGTCAGTAAAAGGTGTGCAAGAGACGATCTAGCGTGTTTGATGTCGATGTTGATTTTTTTGTCCGCAGTGTGTTATTTCCGAAAATACTTTATTAATATCAGAAATAAATCCACAATGGTGCAGAAAGAATACATTTGAGTTATTTTTGTTGGTTTGATTGTCAGGTTTTGATTTTGTGTCGTGTGAAACAAAAGACAGCGTGCACAATAATTAAGCGACGAACCCTTTAAAATTTGTTGCCTGAAAGTTATTGTTAGATATAGTTAAATCCTTCCACTATATTTTATGGATCTCATTCCTTTGGGGAAAACATCGTCTACAATAGGTTCCATGCAGACTCATTCTTAAAGTTTTTCCCCCCAAACAGTCGATGACAGTAAATGACGCTGGCTGATGATGGTAATGATGATTACTATTTTTATTATTTTAATCATGATATCATGCCACCTTGGTGCGGTTTGCTACAACGTTCTCTCGTTCTCTGAGTCGCGCCGTTCGGGTTTTTTGTAAAACGAATCAAGCAGGTCCGTTTTCGAAAACAAGTTTTCAAACGAGTATTCGATGCGCGTCTTCTTGTGAGTTGACACAAAATATATGTTAACGCTGAGTTTGACCCGACAGAAAATACAACGATGCCGCCCAGAAAAGGAGGAACTCAGAATTGGAAGCGAATACAGCAGTGTACGGAATGTAAGGTGGTTCGAATGGAAGCTGCATATTTTAACGATTAGATCATTTGTTGGGAATTGTACAACGTGTGAATTGGTGTGTGTGTTCCAGAAGGGATAGCTATTTACTGAAACTCTTCCTCAGTAATGTGAGGGTGAAAATATATCTCTTCTATGCAGTGATACATTTTGTCTTCAGCTTTATCCTGAGTTACTCAATTATTTAAAAATATGAGAAATATTGTAGAGAGGTAGAAGTAGAAAATATGCGAGGGATTGGCTCAATTAAAATATCAATCAGTTCGCGAGTGTTCCGTCGACAACAACCCATAAGACACATTCCGATGCAACCCAACCTTTAACGTTCTGGGGCACTCCTCGTATCCCAATGCAACAGTTTAACCTTAATCGTTCGCTTGAAAGTAAAACAATGCAGATCAGTCTGGAAAAAATAGAGCTGTGGTTAAGCAACAGTGCAAGAGTGTTGCTTTTGGCCTGTAGAAACTCGCGATTGCAATAAAGCATCGATTTCCCTTCAAAATAATCAAAACGATAAGCATCGTCCCAAATTATCGTCAAATGAATCAAACGTAAATTAGGTAACATTTGCCATTGGTAGTGGTAGCAAACCAACATCGATCCAATTATTCGATGCACCAGCAAGTGCACAACGGCCAACTGCAAACGTTTGGTTGAACGGTTCAAAACAGGAATGTTCTGTTCCTTCGCTGTAGCTGTTGGTATTGGTACATGATCGGCATTCCGAGTTGTTAAGCCACAGACCGGCGTTGGACGGGAGTGGATGCGACTGACCAGAGCAGTAGTGAAAAAAGTTGGTCAGTTGAGCTGTTTGAAATTAGCAGAACAGTTAAGAAAGCGCAGTGGGGATGAAAACTGGCTCAAAGAAATTATGTCACCTGTCTCGTGATGTGCCTGACCACATCGCTCGAGGAAAGAATGGCAGCATTAGTCTGTAATTAACACCGTACCGTCAAAATGTTGCTTTAGGCGATGAAAAACAAGATTTTGAACGAATCTTTGCTGTTTTTTATATGAATGAATAATGAGAAATAATTTTAACCTATTAGTTTAATTTGGTTATTTGAATTTTCTGTAGTAATGACAAACCTGTATTACAAACATTTAGTTATGATATCTAACTATTAAAAGGTACGGTTAGGCCGTGGTGAGCTTTATTGAATTGTTATGAAACAATACAAAATTTTACCAAAATGGTGCAGGTATTACTTTAATAAAAAATGTCAATTTATAACATAAACCCGCAGATCACCTGTTTCCATTAAATGTTTTGTTAAGGGTTCCTATTGCAAAAGTGTATTTAATGCTGCTTTAAAATTCGATTTCAATGTATCGCTACATACCAGTGATTTTGAATTAGTGAAAGAACATAATTTTAATATTTTATTGTTTAGTATGAGTTTTAAGCGCAAAACAATATTTAATTTGTTCTCTTAAAAAAATGTGCACATCATAACATCGCAGGAATGTCCGAAAGCACTACTTTGTGCGATGTAACGTGGATTGCATACTGTCAGGCGCACGGCCTTAATTTTTTTAATAAAACATCGAAATTGTTCTACACACTGTAATTGAAGCATCTCAATTATTTTGCAATCAAAGTTAATTAAGTTAGATAGGTTTAATTAATGCCAATGTATTGCAAATAGTTAGAAATTTATTGCAACTGATGCCCATTTGTGATTTTATTTTAATAAAATCGTCTTGCACACATTAAGCTTACATCTGATAAAACGGTCTTTGGTCGTCTTAACGGAATAATAAAAAATAATATAAAATAAGAATTTACATCTCGATTTTGCATTGTTTTCTGTTTTGTTTGATTTTTTTTCTTAATTTCAAGCTAGCAAACTGTTTATTACCATGTTGAAGCTACAAAACTAGACCGCTATGGACGGCTACAACTCTGTTTGAAATCGCCTATGGTTTAAACGAAAAACTACAATGGTAAGCGACGAACCCTTAATGTCACTTTAATTTTTTTTCAATGTAACTTAAATTTTGTTGTTTTATTTCGTTTGAATACTTTTTCATAAATAAAATCAAATTATATGATTAATTAATCTAGAAATACGGCAATTAAATCTTCCTAATTTTCGAAGAAAACCACTAAAACAGCACCGATTATGAAATAATAACACATGCGCGATATGCAACTGCTTGGCGCGGATTTTACACATTCTTCGGTAACCTGTTGAAATTTCGCTACCCTACAGGTTAGTGCATTACATCGTTGCAATCGCGTCACTCCGCCAATTTGCTTCCGCTCACACTGGCTCACATGCTCTTCCTGCTGGTTTCATGAACGTCTCCCATTCGATGGGTTTCACCGTGTACATAAAGTTCATACTATTTGCTGAGGTGCAAAGTTGTTTACGTTCCTATGATTCCCTCCCAGAGGAGATGTTACTTCTGACCATCCTCGGGAACCCTACAGCGAAACAGTCTTGTTCGCTTCCCTTTTTCCCACCAACATATTTCGGTGGCTCTTTCCTGCTTTCACAAGTATCACAACAGCACCCTCGTGTGGAGGATTGTTTCAGGTGGTTTACGCGAGTTCACGCTGTTCCCGTGTATACGTTTGCCAGAGTAAACAAGAGAGACCAAATCCACGGGTGGAGAAAATGGAACTCAACAGCCGGCACAGCTGGGCATCTCTTTACACGATCGTACTCATCGTCTAACGGGAATCGATCATGTGATATACCGATTCTGGTCAATCAATTGCATTGGGATAATAGGGGGGAAATCGATGATACGAAGAAGAAGAAGACATCTCATTAAGCAATTGGGTTTTCGGGGAACGATTTCCCCTCCAAAACCAGCATGCACATCACTTAATATTGTTTAACCGTGTTTATCGCGATTTTCTATTAGTTTTTATAATTCATTTTCGGCGTGCTTTCAGATGGACCTTTAATGAAAGATCCAAATAGGAATATTACTTTTTTCCGCTTTCTAGCACCAAGTGGTAACCTTGTGCCTTATCCGTTAACAAATGAGATCTTGATATTTCCATTTGATGGCGATATTAGAAGTTCACTACTTCCAAAACGGAGCACACAAGCAAAGAATTAGCACTCAACGAAAAACTGCTCAAAAACCATCAACCATGTCTCATGTGCGCTGATTTGTAATCCAAATTACTTTCGTGTAATTATCGAGATAATGCGCTGCAATACCGACAGCTATCTAAATTATGTGATCTACATCGACGTCAGCATTCGTCGCCTGGCCGAAACGGACGTTCTTCAAGATGGTCTCCCGAAATGTTAATTGCCACCATTCTACGTTCTGCAATGGTTATCCATGAGCTTACATCGGACTCGGCGAGGCGTACTCCGAGGTACCGTTGATTGCTGACCAGCGCGAGGGAAGAAAACAGCGGAAAGAAGTTTTTATTTCTGCACGTTCTTATCTAAACGAATGGCTATATGGTTCGCTTTCGCGTATCTTCTTCCCACGCGGAAGGATGTTATCAGATGTAACAGTATCGCACCGTAATTCGGGCAGTGCGATATCCACATTAGGCGATCTACAGTTTGATAGAAAATATTTGCCCAATCTTTCATGAGCCGCAATCCACAGCTCGCGAACGAAACGCAATGAAATGTAGAAATTAAGACATTAATTGAAAACTTCTGTCTGTGTGTTCTCTACCCTCCATGCCGTGTGTATGACACTCCAGCGTCACTTAATTCCACAACTTTACTCCACCGTATCACACTAATTGCGCACAAAAATCAATGACCGTTCTGGGTAAGCGCAGCGGCCTAACGAACGAACGACGTACGGGATTTTTTGTTCCGCTGTTAAATTAGCGTTTTCTATCAGGGGAATTGTTTTAACTTTTCTCCTTCACAGAACCTGACCGAGTTCAGAACCCGATATTCGGTCGGGCAGAAAGTGTTCCTATTAGTGAGGTGCCGTTTCTTTTTTTGTGGGGTTTCAAATGCCTCTTCACCCCGCAGTTCGAACGGGCGGTTGTTTTGAAAGATTTAATTTTATGTAACTTAAACCACAAAAAAATCACACACATTAGCGTTTTGGGGCGATAATGCATTAGCTCTAAGCAAAGCGTGTTGTGAAAATTTGTCAACCAATTTGGCCAATTTTTGGGTCCACGTTCGGGACACGAGTTATGGTTTTCCGCTCGAAATGAATCACTGCTTCAAAACCACCCGTCAGCGATCGTAGGTTTTGTTTTTCCTCCTTTCAAGCGGGTTATTATGTGATTGCCCGATCCGATGGAGTGGGCCGCCTGTGCGTTACGGTGTGTAAGCCTTAGAAGGTGAGGTGAAAATGAGGCAACCCTGCGCGATTAGGGAAGCCACTGTTGGCACACCAAGCAGCCGAAGGTGGCGTAATATGGACAGTAATGCAGCGAAATATGTCAAGGTCCATAGGATGCGCACTGCAGTTACCTCGTTTTTTTCCTCTTTCTCTTTCTCCATTTCCTAGCCAAGCAGCCCTTTTCCATGGCTTCGATGAGCCCGGCGGTCCCGTTACCAGTCACCGCGTACTGTTCAATTGTGGACTGCGGTTTCGCCTGACAGGCAAACGGTACTGTCGGTGCGCTGTCGATCGAGGCATCACTTCACGTTGACGCTACCGCGAACATAAACACTTTGTTCGCGCAATGACAAGTCGGTGAATGAATGGAATGGAACATGGAATTGCGGACACGATACGGACATTACGCGACGCCGATCTAAGCCCAGGGAAGTTATTCCCGCTTTCCGACAGCACGATGATCGATGTAAACAACAGCGGTTTTATGGAAGGAACAGGGCAAGGCAAAGTGGACGAGGCAATAGAAAGGAAAGCGGTTGCGTAGTAAAATGAGGCACAGCAACTGGATCAACGCTACTCGCAAGGCTACGGAACACGAGCGGGACAGTTTTGTGCTGAAGTGCCCGTGTCGGTGTAACAATCTCGTATCGCAAGTATGTTGATGAGATTGAATAATTGATATCATTATCTGGCTGAGGAGCAGGTTGTTGGTGCTTCTTTTGGCTTGTAGTGTGTAGGGATCGAGAAGAGCGATCGTCGCTACGAACCGGAACCAGATGGAAAGTAACCTCCGAAGCTCACCAAAGGTTACTCACAGCCAGCCATAATATCGATCGCTATCAAAGTGGGCAGACAAAGTTCGTCGACGGAGTTCCCGGGGGCAGCAAGTGCTGCTTCATCTCTTCCGCTGAGAATAGACATAATTGCCGGCAACGAATCGAACCACAGCCGAACCGCATTATCATTAGTTCGGAAACATTTTCGTAAGTAATTTCCTGTACACCCACCCAGGGTAGTACGTGCAAGGTTGTCTGTAATCGGTTTGCTTACTTTAAAAACTAAAGCAGGTCAATATACTACCGCCGGATAAGAGCGAAGGAAATTATTCACCAAACCAATCCAATCGATCGAACGCTTGCCCAGCGTACGATGGTTTTCCCTACCTGCGCGCATCTGGTCGGATGAATTTTAATTTCCTCGCGCCGAGCAATAAAATCCGACCAGTTTATGCGTTTATTTTTCACCGCATTTTTACGCACCACCACCGCATCAGACGTGAGTGTGGTTGGCAGCAGCTCAGCAGTCCATATTGCGTTGGAAAAACAATACATCTCAGCGATCACATCTTCTTACATCAGAAAAAATAAAAAATGCCAAAATCGCGACGAATGTTTGTGCCTTTGGTTTTCCTCGTCACACGGAATGGAACTCACCACACGCTCATCTCACCTGCAAGAAAGCTCACCTCAGCTTCACAATGAGCAGCTACCGTCTCACCATGTCTTTCACACGTGTCTGGAGGGGGAGTTTGTTGTGGTGGAGTGGCCCGGTATCGACACGATGGAGGCAACTTTCTTTGCAGTGGTTTCTTGTGCGCAGGGTGCGGGTTGTGCCGGCTCGCCAGAGTTACGGTTGCGTCAGTCTTCTTCGAGCTCGGCTCGCGATCAGAAGCGTACGGGGGCCATTGTCGTTCGGGCCACCTTCCCTCACGGCTTGTGTGTGTGTGTGTGTTTTGTGTTTTTACCTTCCTCATTCGCATTCGCGGACGTGTTTTGGTTGTTTAGTCCCGCATGCACGCACGGATCACCTGTCAGTTGTGATGTAGGCAGGGCACTGTGAAGCACGCCGTAGACAGTAGTTTTTGTTTCGCTTCATTTAACTACGACCAACGGTGATCAGTGATCGGGTTTATCTTAACGCGTTCGACCAGCCATTATATCCGGTTGCATCAGGAGAGAGAGCCTGCGAGTGTGTATGATTAAGTGAGGAAGCAAAAGAAAACATAACAACAACCTCACGCCCGGAGGGATTTGAATATTGAGCCCTGTGTTTGTGACCGTGTATCTTGTGGGTCTTTCCTAGTGATTCTCTTGATCGGAGCAACGTGAACAGGAACTGACAACCTGCATTAATCGCTCATCGCCTCAAGTGTCCTCGGTGTTTGCTTCAGCTACTACAATGGTGCATAACGTGCTGCAAGCAAACACTATTTGTGTGGTGCAAACAAGCTGTTGGTGAAGATTTCCTCCAAGAAAAGTTGCACAAATTTCCGTGCACAACATATTGGTTTAAAGTGTATGTAATTGCAAAATTTTAGAAATGGATCATTAGAATTGGAAGTGCGAAGCAGATGTACTTCACACTGTATCAACCACGATGCTCGCAGCTAATAAACAAAGTCGTAAGTGTCGATACGAATTTCAGCTACAAATCTTTCAAATGCTCAAATTGGAAAATATTTATCAGATGACTCCTTAACCTACTTTCTCTCGCTAGAACAAAGCCCCACACACTGAAAGAATGTCAGCGATCGATTAATTAGCCTTATTTTGATCGCAAACATTCCAGCGATCGTTTTATGAGCAACATAACAAACTATAAAAAATGATGTTGACGATGTTTGAAGCGAATATTCCTATGACATCCACTCTGTTTGATTGCTTTGAACGACACGATTGAGCAGGTGGCCGCTTTTGTTTGCGGGTTCTATAAAGTTTTACTATCGCCATAATGTTGAAAGTTCCCTGTCAACCATCAGACAACGAACTGCTGCACTCGGTCCGGTGAAAACACGATGAAATCATCGTACCTTCTAATTGAATTGCAGATTGTGGACAAACGTTCGGAATGATACACGTTATAAGCACGTCTAAACAAACGCAAAACGTACTTTTCGTACCCCATAATAGGGCTACCAGCCGGCATGGCATGAAGCTGCTAATCTTAGTGTATGCTCTGTAGTTTGCAAATCACGTACAGCTCGGGGAGGAATTTCGCTTTCGTTTCTTATGTTACGATCTGATTGCGTTCCAGCAGAGCAGTTGCCTTGTCTTACCTATCGGTACATCAGCGTCAGCCGGGTTGGTTTGGAGGCGCAGTCGGTCGATAAATTCGCAGCTACTCCCAGCCGGAAACGCCTCCTAGTTCACGCCGGCGGAGGACGTTTCACGCGCCGGTTTCACTCCGGCCCACAATATCGTGCAAGGGCTTTATATTGTGGGTTCTGCTCTGGAAGCTTTCGGTCCGCGCTTTTGGACGAGTTTCGGTATTTGGACGAGGAAGGAAGACCGTAAAGCAACAAACAAAACAAAATCACACAGATCGTTTCGATTGGTGTGTTACAGCCGTCAAACTGCTTGAAGCAGACAGGTCTGCTGTGGTATGGTTAGTCTGAGCGCTTTCACGAAAAGTTGCCACAAAAAAAAGGTGGACTTTGGGAAGTTTTTTTGGGAGTGCCACGGTGGAGGCCACGAAGCTGGCCGCAATTAGCCACAGCCGTTTCCGAAACATTAAAACACATAGAAAATTGTTTCGATAGGAAAGTGTCGAAATTCTTGCCAGCGGGTAAAGAGCTGCAAATAATTTCACTTTGCCGCCATAACCGGAAACGATTAGTTGCGCCTGTCAACGTGATCGAATTCGGCCGTACCGTACCGTGAGCTGGGCGAGACTGGTCTGGTGGTCCGGTGCAGGCCGAAGAAGGTGATTTATAGATACAGCTCCATGGGAGTTGCATGCTGTGGAAATCACTTTTCCGGCAAACATTTTAATTTTCGCTGCATTATGCTTTTCGCGCAGAATTAAAACATTGCAATTAGACAAGTGACGTGAAGTTAATCAGTTGAAGTGGATTGTTTTTGCAAAGGTGGAAACATACAGATATAGAAAATACAAAATTTACAAAAAAGTCAATACTGATCTCGCAGCAAACTCCACTTTTACTTCAGTTTACGTCAACTATGAAGAAGCAGCAGCTGAATAAATATGTTAAGGTAGAAAGCCCTGTACAAACTTAACTTTACATGATTATCTTCCTTGCTTGGTGGAGGTGTGAAACTCACACAGCAATTTCAAATTTCACAACTCACCTGACCTTCATAGGAGAGTCTTGGAGTAGGCTTGGAACAACATATAATACGCGTGTAATTAGCGTGAGTGTATATTAAATTCAGAAAAATAATTGGTTGAAACAAGCTTGTACGTGTATTTGTGTTTGGCATTCTTGACCGTTCATTGATCGGCAAAAGTTTACATCAAAGCGGGGAGGTCATAGGCAACAGAACTCGCCGCGCAAGGGGCGAAACAATTACCAGCCTCAGGAAAAACTATACTGTTGCGCTTGATCTTGCCAGGCTTCCCAATGCATTCCATCCATGCACGGGTAGCGCCTGTGTACCGCTAGCTAATAGTTGCTCAAGCGGAAGGCGTTCGGATTCGGGATAATCAATTTTCCCAACAATCGATGAAAGGCGCTGAAAACAGAAGATTCATCACTCGTGGTGTGAATTTTCGATCGCGCACCTTAAAATAACTGTGGCTTGAAGAAGTAAAATGCCTAAAAGGAAAAAAACATTGGAAAGAGTAAAGAAAACATACCTTGAAGATGGGAAAATAATCAAGATCGATCAAGAATGAACGCAGAAAATCGGCTTAGCGCCCAAGGCTTTCAACGTGCCGGCGAAATCAATACGGAACGGACACAGCAAATAGATCGTCAGTGTTAATTATCGATAGTTCTAGGATGTAACGGATTAGTGTGAGAGAAAATAGGAACTTCTTTGGTGGAAAAGCAAGGAGGAGGAGGAGGAGGATTGTTGCGATTAAAAGCTCACGCTGAGATACATCGACTTTGCGATAGTAATTTGTTTACTGACCCCATTACGGAAACCACTGACGTTGAATCAACACCTTCCCCGGAAGAGTGCTTCGTTCATAAAGTTAAAGTATTTGCGCATATTTGCAAAAAAATAGTGTGCTAAATAAAGGCACTTGCTCTCTGAAAGCTGCCGTGAATAGAGTAATTTACAAATTATTGTGCTATAAAATTCGCTGTCCTTATTCATAGTTCCATTCCCCCTCACGGCGATGCTGCAAACAGGTTGGAATGCATAGGAATGGCTATTGAATTCGGCACGGTACATTACCCGGTTGTGGACAGCGGCCACAAAACCAAGCGTGGCAGACAGTCACTGCAGCGTGACAATAGCTGCAGGTGGTTAACAATATTAACACATTAGTTCGCACTAGTAGCTGGGGCGTAGTTAGGTGTATCTTGCTAGTTGCTTGCTTACACCCATTTTCCTCATTTACACGTTTTTTAACCCAACTAAACTAGATGTGGTCCATTAAGTTCCTATTTACAAAAGGAACAAACTTAGCGTCGGGCGGTAAGGAGAACTGTTATGCTTTGATTAAGGAAACATCGTTTAATCTCAATATATATGCCGGTATTCTTTGAAATCATTAATGATAGATCTTTAAAAAATATATTAATGGTATAACACAAGTTAAATAGAGCGAGATGTTTCGTAGCAAATTGTGTCCTTCGAAAGTGGCATGTTACAAGAAAAACTTAAAAAAGATGGCGGTGATGAAAAGTCCCAAAAGTATAAGAATGCCAACATCTGTACAACATGGACTATGAAAAACATCCGTTGCATCAAACAGAGGGGCTACCCACATAAGTGTATACCTCAAAATATCTTTAAAAGGGTTGACAGCAAGTTGTAGAAACTTCCCGGATCCTCGTCAAACGGCCAATGACTAAACGAACCAAACAAAACCGTTGGGTTGACAAAAATAGAGTGGAAAAGAAATTTGAGAAGTACTTTTACTTCCAACCAGATCGGAGCTCGTAGGTAAATCGCAGTAATGTAGTATCTCTCCTTAATACAAACAAAATTCGTAACGAAAGATCAGCAGTCGAAATTCGAAACCCTGTCTGTCTCGCAGGTTCATAAAATCTGTTACATTTTCTTCACGTGCGTCATTTTCATGCTCTGATACTAATCAGCGTTAGTGGTTATGAAACATTTTGGGCAACATCAATCATCTTCCACATGCGTGTCACTGCACGCACGGTACCGTGGTGGTGGTGTGGCTTAAGCAAATATTAATTAAAACGTGATGAATGAAACTAAAATAATGTATTCATTTCGCCACATGCGTCAAGCGATGTAGCGCAGCGCATACAAACATGCTGGACTCGGCGGGATATTCACTGGTAGGGGTTTGTTTCCGTTTCTCACACAGGCATGAAGAAAAGATGTTTTTTTTTTCAACAAAACCAATTTCTACCGTTGCTAATAGTTCATTTTCTTCCAAAGATATGGGTATGATCGAATATCTTAACGGGATGCTGACACCTTTTAACCATCTTTCGTACGTGTTGAGCATACGCACCTGCGAATAATTTTGAGTGAGTTTAGCAAAAATTGCTGGCAATGGGTGAAAGAAAAAGCTAATCAAACAATTTGTTTTTCGCAACGGTAAAAACTTCCGCTACCACATGTTCCCGGTGTTTGGGTAGACGTTGCAGTGTAGCGAATAATGGTTTTGATTAATGGTGTGATCTTTACGGTGCAGGTCGAAAGGGCGCTTTCTGCTTCGTCCAAAACTTATTGCACAGTAATCAACAAGATAAGGTCAACAAGAGATTTGCTGAGTGGTTGGTGATGATGGTGACTATATTAAGTTGCAAAATCTTGTGTAATTTGTTTGAATTTACTACATAAAACAAATTTGTTTCCTTTGATGAGTATAATGAAAAAGCAGTTAGACAAAACATTTGCCCAACAGCTGTGTTTAAAACGATTTTCTGATTAGATAAAACGATCTTTCATGCTACAATATGAATTTCTTCTAAAATTTATGCAACCGTGCATAAAGTGTAGCCGAAAACGGAGCCTCAAGATCAACACTGTAATTAGAAACACTTGTTAATAAATATAGGACGCTTTTTCCTCAGCCAGGTATGCAAATAGCCACATTATCCCGTTTAGTGTTAATCACCATCAAATCATGCAGTAAATTGCCTTCTCCTAAACGGATCGCTTTGCCCTTGGGCTACTTTTTGGCCGAACAGGTGAAAGGATTTAAGTAATTTGAATTTTATTCCATGATGCCTCCGAGCGCCTCAACGGCACAATGGCACAATCGATGCCGCCTGCGTTGGGTTATGAGAGATTCTTCATTCTTCTGGTCGGATGCTTTGCTTCCATATCGTCAAGAGTGGTTGCTGGGAACGGTAACGGACAATTCAAACGTAAGACGGGTAAAAAATGGAACACGCTAGAGCCACTTGCTTGCCCAATCAAGCAGAATCATCCCGGACGAATGATGAGTTTTCTCTCAAAAGTTGATCACATATGGTTTCTGCCGGATAGAGCAGATTGGGCGCCCGGCCGGGACCCGGCAGCACCGTTTGTTTTTTATTCTTCTTCAGTGTATGTGTGTTCCCTGCTTTCTAGGTCCCCCAAACAATGGAGCATCCCGATTTGGGAACTCTCCCAATAGCGGTTCGATGATAGTTGATGAACAAGTGGTCAAGAAAGATGATTTTCGATTGGTTTCTGAGAGTTGCTTTAGATGCGTGCTTATGTCCATTTTTTTGTTGATGTCCGATCCAACGGAGCCTGGAGCGAAATCATGCAACGAAAGGCATTTATACCCGCGCTACAGTGTTTGGAAGTGGGTCAAACGATTTATTTTCACCCGATCTCCTGTTGCGGAAGCGCAGGAATATATCGAACACAAATCCCCAGGCCTGCGCATCACCGACAGGTGGCGTGCGGAGGGATGCGGGATGCTTGAAGTGGTTCCTATTTGTTGTTTATGATTACACCAAATGATGATCCCGCGGATAGCCGTCTGTCCCGGGGTCGTACGGGAATTTGTTGAAAGTTAATGAAGATATTGAACGTAGAGCATGGCGAGCGCTCCAGCAGGCTACTACAGACCGAACGTAATAATGTGTTGCTTGCGAAAACAGTACTTCCTACCGTTGTGTTGGCGAATCTTCCCACCTCCCTTGAATTGTTCGGGAACCTGAAAATTGGCCAAAACCCGCAAATAACAACTGCTCTAACTGTTCAACGCATCATACTGCCAGCGCGCCGCAACATATGCATACTTTTGTTAATTTACTTTCGTCAATGCAACACCCGGTTGATGCTGCATACCAAGGCCTGATAACAGACTTTATGAAATCAACGTTTCGGAGGTGCGTTAATTAAATTTCTTTCACCTACTTCCGACCGATAGCGTAACATAATTTGCACCGGCTGGTCAATTATCACGACCAATACGGTGCCTAAGCATGATCGGAATGCATGGCTATGAGATGCATAAACTAGATTTTATTTAATTTTTCATTATTGCGATAACCATGGGGAGAGTCGTGTTACTTGTTGAAGTACGAGTTTGATCTATGTCCGATAAAAATTTTATGATTATGATAAGAAATCGTTAGGAATTGGAATCGAAACACTATAATAGTATCGCTACCTGATATCAGTGAAAAATATTTTAAATCTGTAGACAGGATTAAAAGACAGGATTCAGATTAAGGATTGTAGACAAGATTCAGATTTTTTTAATGAATTTGACCGACCCTTCCTCATTTTAACAACAGCTTTCTAAAGCTCGATTGCAACTTTGAGTTTTTTAGTGCTAAGACCCGTTTTCTGATCTATGTAAATTAGTTCTAAATTACTAGAAAATCTTAAGAGGATCTGGAAGGCCTTGAAGAGAAAAATATTGCAATTTGTAAAATTTTAGTTTCAGAGTCATTTTATAATACATAAATCGATTTACTCCATAATGTTATAAGTTACTACATTTGCAAAACCATATTTTATAAAACAACAAAAAATCGCCATTCCTTACCAAAAGTTTCCATCTTAATTTTTTTTTAAGTTTTAAAAGTAATGCCTAAATCGGAATGATTAATCAAATCCTTGGCGTAATTTGTGCATAATTAATCATATGCATAATGTTTGTTTAAGTAAATAAATATACTATAGATGCCACATGCTATACAGGCTTCATCCAACAGACTAGGCTCGCAACCATAAGAAAAGAAGAGATATCGTACGAAGAAAATATACTCATTTAAATGGATTATCTTTTCTTTCTGATTTACTTTACACGTCGATGGCTCGGCCAGTAAATGGCAATGAAAATCCTCACTTTAATCTGATCGTGACGTGAATAATTACGTTATCGACTAGACACATACATCACCCTAGCATTATCAAACTCCACGTTGGAGCGAAGCTCTGGCACGATTTCATACCTCATCAGATGTGGTGTGCCTAATTTGTTCGTGGAGAAACGCGGCTGTCTTTTCATTTATTTTGTTCATTTTTTGCTCACGCGCATTTTAAGGGCAGGAAGGTTTACATTAGCACGGTTTCTTTAATGTCTGTTGTGTGGTACGATGGTGGAAGTGTAATTTGGCTTTGTTAGCGCCGATTTGCACTTACAGCATGTTCGGCATTTTAAAGAGCTAGGAACACCAGTTGCTTATCAGCTGGCTGATGTTACGTTGTGCTCTTTCTGCGTACGATTTCCCTGAGATAGCTCCCATTCGAAGGGCGGTGGCTTGTAAATGCACAAAGCTTAATGTGTATGTGTGTGGTTTAAAGCTCAATGAAGCTATAAAAGCAAACGCGTATGTAAATCATGCGCCAAGTAGCTTCCTCAAAGAGAATCCCTCCTTACTGTCCGGTGATTGATAGTAAGCACGACAAGACCGACTATTGCATTACAGGTATTTCCGTACTGTCAGCAATTGTGAGTAAGAATGATTTGTTTGCATAATTTTTAAACGCATGCGAATTAAAAATGGCCACTTCGCGACGCAACGGAACCAAACTAGACTGACAACTTTTCTATGCTGTTTTATATGAAAACTCACTTTATACGTGACTAGGCGATGGAGGGAAGTGGGGTAATCAGCTGGCAACGGGCGACAATTAATCATCGTTTTTCCTTATCCGCCCGTTTCGCACACAATCTCACGGGGCGATTTCAAGACCGATGCACTTTCAAGCTTCACATCCGACGGAATGCAGCTGCCGGTGGTGGTATGCTTGCCGCAGTAACAATAGAACCGTGGCGCAATTTCCCTGAAATTATGCAGCAACGCATTAGCATCTGCACCGGTACCGGTCGAAGTAACCGATGCAAAAACATTGATGCATCGCCTTTCACTGCACGTTTCTCACTTGCGCTTTTATTCTTCTAGTGAGCATTCAATTCCCTCTATGTGATCACGGTGATTATTAACGTAGTAAGCGTGTAAGTATGCGTAGTGATTCGTTGAGTATGTGTTTTTTTATTTGGATTTGAAAAGCTGCGATATAAATGGAAAAGAAATAAGAAAATGATAGTTTCTGTGCCCCGTAGGCTATTTATGTTTTCCACCATTAAACACAGTGACATTCATGGGATGTTTCACAAGTTTACAAGTATGATAATTATACATTTTTTTGGGTAAAGTTGTTCTGCAAATATTGCGTGCTCATTTCAACATGACTGCTTTATATTATCAAAAATACACGGTGCTAGGTGATGTTCAACCTGTTTATAATACTAAACCGCCCGGGGAAGTGGTTCTCTTGGTTAAGAACCAGTTCCATTAATACGCAACTTGATGTTGTTCTGCCAGATTTTACAGCACAAGCTATGTTTGACTGGTGAAAGGCGATGAAGATGCTTGTGTTGTAAAATGAGCTCAATCGGTCAACGATGTGATTATGTAGTTTATTAGATCACAGCCAGCATGAATGCAGCAGGATTTTATTCTGTTTGTCTGCAGAAACACATACACTCCTGGTCACATCAATGAAGATGGTATTTAAAGTAAGCGGATTTTATCCTGAATGTCATAACCAGTTCAGAGCAGCTTAAACCTGACATTTTGAAACTATTTTTATCGCAAATTATTTTACAAAATTCAGCTCCAAGTAATTAATGGCAATGTTGGCTATGTTATCTTAATGCTCCTTTTTTGGATACACTCCTAGTATCAAAGTTTAATTAGACCTGGATGAGATTACAGTTAAATTGTCAAATAGATTTAAGCTGGACAAAACAGACCAACCTCACAAATTTGTCCTCCCTTTTTGTGTCCTTGTTGTAATATTATACAAATTATTTATAATTTTCATCCACCTTAACCATCATCACACATGACAGTGATGTAGTGTTGAAACGTATACACAATATAATAATCATTATAACTAATTACAATACATGTACTCCTCTCTATGAAAGCTTTAAACAACAGCTTAATACGTACTAACCCACACCTTTCAGCTGACGATTTAAAACCATTATCATTGTGATTCGCAAAAACTCCGCCAAATGTGGACTCTGCCACTGCGGTTACCTCCAATTGTGTGAGGCTGTCATGTGTAGGCACGTTGCATAACGCTTGCGGCCACGCTTTTTTTCTTTGACAAGCGCTCACTTTAGCAATCGTGAAGCCATTTCACCTGACGCGACCATACGCACGCGTGCCGATAGTTTTCGCGTCCGTACGAGCGCAGCAATTGTTGCAACACAACTGGACGGCCACTGCCAACAGTCCGGCCAACAGTTCCGAGTTTCTGAGCACAAACCCTTCTTGAGCAAATCCAGGGCCTGATGCAATTCGAACAAGAAAGCCATGCAAGCGTAGCCACGCTGGTCATGGAAGGGAAACTGTCGGTGAATTATGCATAAGCCCTCAGCCCTCTTCTAAGTTGCACACCAACTACTAACCTACTATCAGTGGCGTTCGCTGCACCGCTCTGTCCATCGTGAAGATATTAGGAGCATTCAGAACGGGTCTACGAACCGACCGCTACGATGTTTACGTCTGGTTGCCTCGGCAATTCTGATGAACGGTTCACTACAGTCATAAACGGTCGCTGTATAAATATCTAATTAGTACGCGAAGACACACGCTCACCAACCGTGCGTTGATCATCTTCGACTGTCCGACGATCCCGCTATGGCACCCGGGACCAGCGTTCCGATATGGTTCGCGGATCAGGTTGCTCCATCAGCGGCATCTCGTTCCAGTTGAGAAGCGCAACTGCGCATTTTGATCATCGATGCCAGGAGAAAAAAAAACACCGTTGGCTACAGGGGTCATTTCTAACATGACCGTAACTCTGGTGACTGTGCCGTAATAATCCTTAGCCATTCCCGAGTGACGGAGCTGACCTTGGATGGCTAGCTCTTGAGCACACAACGAGTATTCCGACTGACAGGAAGGAATATCTGGAGTGCAACATTGGAACAATTTGAAAGTTTTCCCCGCGAAGCGTAGCCGCTGTTTGGAAAATGTCCACATTACGCAAGGACTTTCTTTTTATTTAGCGCTTGCTTATGCCCCAATCGCCGGTCACCATCGCGATGCAGGTTGTCCGAGCAGCAAAGTTTTTATTATGCCTGCAGGGCCTGCGATAGTAAATGAAAATGTTCAGCATCTGCTCTGTTCGCCCCACTGCTCGATTACACAAATTGTATTCGAGTTGATAGCCGTAGAAATCCAAATTTCGTCGTAGCAGTGTTTGGTAATAACGAACGCATAGCGTCGCGGAACCATTTTCCAAGTCTCCGTTCCGAACTGGCTGTGGAGATTATTGGTTGGTCGGTTGTCCGTGGAGTAAAACGGGTGAGTAAAGGCTTTGATTGTTTCCGTCTATTGACGCCATCTAACTGGTTGCTCATTAGTACATGGAATGCATATGCACGACATTGCCGTGCACCCATAAGAATGGGTGAAAGTAGGCGGACAATCAGAAACCCGCCACCCAGCCAAGTTGCATCGGTATTGTCTGTGGGTCGATAGATGAGCCTCTTGTCGTAATATGAAGCGCGCTCCAGACATGGCTCTGTAAGCTGACTAGCTAAGCGATCGTGCCCGAGGGGATGTACTGGTACTTTCAATAACAACACAACAGCTTTCACTGTAGGAGGAAAAAAGTAACAATGCGGATCGCATTGTGCTACTCCATGTGTCACCTGCAAGAAATTACCCGCTTCACGATGAAGAAATACAATGTCAAACACCACTTAATCTCCCACCACAGTCTAAGTAGCATGCACGTGTGAAGGCTCAAAATAGTATAATGCCCAACGTAACCTTACGGGAGGCACGACACGAGTCGCAGTAGTGAGAACTATTAGCATGCAAAAGAAGGGCTATGATAGCAGATACGCGATAGACATCAGAGGATAAAAAAGTGAGTCTTCAGATCTCTATTTCACCAAGCGGTGCGGACTTTCGTTTTCCATGCACCGTTTGTCACGTCTACGTCCATCGATTGGTACCGATTATGACCTACTTGCCAGGTTCTACATACCTACGCGGTGTGCGGATTCTTCCGCCGGGGCATAAAACTGGTTCTGTGCGCAAGTAATCGGAACCTACCTTAGACGCGTAGTTGCGCCATAAAAAATCAAAACCAGGCTAAAACGGTACTTGGAAGGGAATGATCGTTTGGTCAGCGTGAAACTCGTTCCCGTGACGTAGGACATGGGCGTTACTGCGTCTGTGGTCAACCAACGGGACGGTGTGTGAGTGTTGACATGAGAAGGTATGATAGTGTTGGAGAACAGACCTATATATTCGATGTTAAGGGATTGTTGGAATGGTCATAACAGGGGTCTGAAATGGAGGTTGCGCCATGTATCGATTTCTCTTGAGAATGAAATCATAAAGACGGCGACTATAAAAGTGTTCCATTAAATGTTTGGTAATACCCGTTACTAGTACAAGTGTATTTTGTAGTACTTTGTAGAACTTTGAAGTAATTAAAATATATGATACTGTTACTGTTCCTATCAATGAAACTTGTTAGTATATTTTCACCACGTAACTGTTAAATTTTATCTTATAAAAATGCAAAAAAACTCAATTTCGCATCAATTTCACAAAAACCCTGAATGTTCACGATTCCAATTACATATGAAACAACGATTCGTAGTGTAACCTACAAATTTCATCAGATGCGTATAACACAATTCTAGAAAGCTGACTAATTTATTACCCAATCATATTAATGTTTCCATCGTGATGCAGGCACAACTTCCTTTCCTGACATTGGAATCAGTGGCAGTTAAATGGCATCCGATTCCGAATGAAGAGAGCTCCATTTACTTCCGCTCGCAACACTGCTCACGGTCAGCGTGTGCCATTTCTTCTTCACCAATTGATTTCATGCAATTTTCCATTTTCTCAAAATTAACCACATATTGATCGGTGGAGCCAACCCAAACAAAACCCTCTAACCCAAACGATGCGGCTGACCGAGGCACAAATTACGAGCAACAATAGCCACCCGCGCCCGGCTCGTGCGCATCCATCAGACGCAACCAATAGTAACCTTCTTCTTTCTGGCGTTTTCTCCATTTCTCGTCCATTTCCAACAGAGGCCTCCATCATCCCCATCATCATCATCATCATCATCATCATGATCCACTGTCAATAGTTTGCGTCATTGAACTTGAAAAAAGAAGTCTAGCGTCGATCGATCGAAACTATGTGTGTACGCTTCGTTGACTGTAGCCTGTTTGATCATCACCAACTGATTGGATGTGCTAGTCGACTTAGCTGTCCAATGTTAGCCGTGTTCCAGAGGTATGAATTAACAAAAGGGCTTGCGTTGCAGAGAGGCTAAATTAAAGAACACAGGTAAGGGAAGCCCAATACCCCTTCGCACTCCAACTTCTCCGGAAATCATCAGTAACGATGGTCAGCATCTCGATCGCGACACACTAAAGTTCCGTTACCTGTGGAGCATCATTACCACGGTACCGGCATTTGAACAGTGGCCATTTGGGAAACAAGTGGACCGCACTGTAAAATCTTCATCGTCATCGGTCATTGCGGTGCAGCTGCTCAGCCCCATCAGCATAAGCCAGCACATGACCGACTGATAGTGCGACCTCATCGCGATCAAACATTGATTACCGATCGAAGCAAGCGCTGCACGGGAGCTGCGGAAGCGGAGAGAAACAATCGAGCAATCCCTAAATATGGGTCAAGTGCAGCTGTACAGCATGTCAAACGAGACGTCGATGATCCTTTGACCGATAAAAAGTTCAGCGTTTGAGTTCCGAAAATTGTGAAAGTAGTACGATCGTGTGAAATGGATTTTTAACATGCTTGACACAATTATTGTGCCCACATTAGTTTATATATGCTCCGAAAAACGATAAGATAAGGTGCTACCTGCTTTTGAGCATAGTTCGAAGTTATAAACCATGGTCGAAACCACTAACGCCACCTGTACAAGTGTACTGTGCTGTAACACGAAGTGTGCAATGTGTTAAAGTCAGCAGAATCTGAATGCAAGCAATGGTCACGTACAACATGGATGGTTCGCAAAGAATGAGCCGCCCTCGACGCGGTTCGAGTGTATCCTCCGGTTTCCGGCTGATGGATGCAGACCACCTAGACACGATGTCCAGCATTAGTCGAAACAGTATATACAAGCTGAAGATAGATGCAATGTTTGACGATACGAGGTGAGTACTTCATGCCCTTTCGTACTGTAAAAACTCCTTTATTACAATAACCTGGTCAAAAATAATAGCGTAAACGTACTGTTTTAGAGTAACAAACATTCCCTGTATTTAGTAAAATACGTTTACATGTATGGAAAATAGTAACGATCATGTAACGTAACGTATCACTTATAACACTATTTTTAAGTTTTGTGCCCGGATTGTGTCCTGCGCCTCTGTTAGTTCCGCCGTTAATCGTTGCACAGTCCGCTCTAACTCACGCACCGTATTAATGAATCGCTGCTCAAGCTGTTCCTTCTGTTCTACCAGTCGGCGATACTTTTGCTCCAGCACGCTGTATGATTGTTTAAGAAGCACATGTTGCCGCTCTGCTTGTTTTTCTACCACTGCTGTCAAACGTTCTGCCCGTGGAAAAGGCTCGGAATGTCTTTTATTATCGAAATATGTCACCTCCGCTTGCTCAAACTGTATGTCCGTGTTATTGAGCGGGTAACCTTCATAGCAGCAAAGGCCTCCGTCTAATTTATCCGCACACAGATACTCTGCACCGTACACCTGAATGACAGAGTCCCAAATGGATTGCCGAACTTGAGCTACCCATTCGCAACTCCAGTGATTTTCTACAAGCCGGACGCGCCGCAAGGAAGGTGCAAAGTTTGGGAAAAATGGTACATTCTGCAGATGGTTGTGATTGATCCAGAAGTTCTTCAGTCGTGCTAGTCGCAGTGACGGATGGACGTCTATACGCGCGATCCTGTTTCCCGAAAGGTCGAGCACCAGCAGGTTGTCCATCGTCTGAAACCAGCCAAGTTTGACGTACTCCAGCTGATTGTTGGACAGGTCCAGTATGGATAGGGCTGTAAGATATCGGACATTCGGTGGAATAGCCGACAAAGGGTTGCCGTTGATGATGAGCGTGTTGAGGTTCCGATTTTCGTGCGGAGTTACCGCAAACTCCCGCAGCCCCGTATTATCGATGCGAAGACAGTGTAATTCATCCGAGCGAAAGGTAACCGTCGGTATCAGGCAGCCCTTCAGCGTTAGGAACGCCGTCTCTGCAAGCGCATCAAACAGCTGGGCCGAGAAATGTAGAATTTCACTTGATTCTATAATTATGTGAGATGAGGTTGGAAATGCGGCAAAGTACTCCTCCGTTGGGGATTCAAACGTTACGCCCTCGATGAAGCACGTTGAATTACGTTGCACCCGCGCACACTCTATCGTCTCCTTAATGATGGCTAATGAACATGGGATCGCTAAAAGTAATCTGAACGCAAGGAGCTTTACTGAAATTGCTACCTTGAAGCAGTATGCATTACTTACATGAATATTAAAGAACGCATCTCGGAGCCTTCGCAGTCGGTCGACCAATTGATCATGAACTGAGCAGCACCAATCTCTTATCGTTACTGGTAGCATGGAACATACGGCATCCTAATCGGAAGACGTACTCTCGCATAATAACAATCTATTTACACAGCCCCGATGGGATCTTGCAAGTACACGCCAACGTTTCGCATCTGCATCCCAATCACACCCTCGACGGTCTCATTCTCGAACACTTTGAGCGTTATCAGCGGATCTGGCGACTGCGCATCAGTGTTCACGTCATTCGTCGCTGCATTCAGCTCATCGAGAGCGAAGAGCAAAGCTTTGGCGATTGCTAACCGCGCTCGGAAGGGATTTGCATACGAACAGCATAGTCCACCGTTGTTGATACGATGAGCACAGCGATAGTCCGTTCCCAGCACTGTGATATTGTTGCGCCAGATTTTATCACGCACCTCGCTGACCCACTCGCAGTCCCAGCGGTTTTGCATCATTCGTGTGAATTTGAGTGCGGGAAACATTTCCGGGAATCGATCGATTCGCGACAGTTCGTTTTGCTGCACATCGAACTTGGTGAGGGCCCGTAATTCGACGCGCGCACTGGTTTCGATCTTGGACAGCTGATTGTCGGCGAGGTTAAGGACGCTCAGGGAGTTTACTAAAGTCATTTCACTCAGGTCGATTGTAGTCATTGAGCAGCCTGAAAGATCAAGCAGTTGCAGCTTCCAAAGGTAGTTCAAATTCGTGGGCAGCACTGTTAGGAGTCGTTCGTGTATAACAAGCGTCTGCAGGGTGAAATCATACGCGGGCACCTCAAAGCGGCTCAAGCCTGTATCACTGATTTTCAGATGGTTTAGCCTACTCAGTCCAAACACTATCTCACTCACATTGCCCTTGCGAAGTTCCAAGTTCAAGGTTGCTTCATCAAGCTGACGAAACAGATCAGCTCCGAAGCTGGGAATCGTTGCATGGAACAGTTCTACGTTTCGTTCTTTCGGAAATGTCACTTCAATGTCTGTGCTGTTAAGCTGGGCACTCGCTATGATGCAAACTTCCTCGTATTCTTTCTGCTTACGCAGCGTACTGTTCATCGAGTTGAAAATTAGACGCTCAGAAGCAATCGGAAGTAGATGAATTATACTGCAGCTCAATTCTACCGCCACTGTGGATGCTGCAAACAACAACAAACAAATTCCGCTAAACGAAAGCGATTGTTAATCGAAAAACGATTGCAAAGATTTACAGCATCTCAAAAATTACCTCGCTATTGAAAGCAACATTTTGCCGCCGCTTGCCGTGAATGTTTACGGTTGATAACGAACTAAAATAGACGAATGGTTGAAGATTGCTGCTACTTATCTAGCGCGTTCGCGAGGATCTCAGCTGTGAGTGGATTGTTTTGAATCAGAGTGCTCACAAATACGCAAGCGTTGGAGCGTGTGATTATCAGTCTTCAATAGCAATGTATTGTTGCCATGAAATTCCTAGAAATAGTTTGATTTCTCGGTAGTGTCAGTATTTCAAAAATCCTTGTTCTTTTCAAGTTGCAAAATTGAAGTAAATAAACTAGGCCTCTTTTTGGTTCCCATTTGTCTAATCAACTTTTTATTACTAACCGATTACTAACCTGGTTGCTATCGTACATAAACTAATTAGATTTCATCACAGATCGATAAACCATTTCGCAACTGAAAGTAGTTTCAAACATTGACAGCGGTACAGATAAAGCTAACGAGATGATAAAACTCCGGGGAACACGAGATTTCATCCGCAGCCTGCCATCTATCCGATACACTTTACAGCTATCTCCGCAAATGAAAGTTCCATTAATAGCTTTACTTACTTGGCTAAACGTTCCAGTCGGTGGAAACTGCCACCTCAGTGACATATGTTTATCGCGAAGTCCTTAACAGGAAAACCGACTGCTCCAGCTCCGGCATTTGGGTCACCCATTTCCATTACGCTTGTGTTTCAATGACACTTACTGTCACTTCGCGTGCAGCCTTCGACCAACGACCAACTGCACACTAGATGCATCCCGACGATATGGGTCAGCGCAGATAACCCGCTTGAAGTAGGGCTTAGATCTAGGAGAACGACATTTTTTGCTTCCGGCTGGTAATGCAAGCAGGGGAAAACTAGTTACATTCATCCTCACGTCTGTTGCTTTCGGTAAATCGATGACGCGCAAAGTCGAGCGCTTCAGTAAACCCCTGAAGGTATGCAATCGCTAGACATTCAGCCAAAACACCGTAAAGCGCAGCTGCTCGAAAGCTCGAACTCCAAGCATTAGAAAGTAGTTTTTCTTGTATCTTCGGGATGTACGCGGTAGGAAGGAACGAAGTGTGCGAGCTGATACGGAAGAAGTGTACATGCGAGGGTACGCGAGGAAAAGCGAAGCACGAAAATCTGTTCGCACCCTTGGTTCAGTGGTGCGGCCGTTCGACGCTCAATAGCTTGCTGTACGCGGTACCGTCCGGGTGTGTTTCCCAGTTTGACGCTCGAAAGCAGCAGAAAAATTGCATTTATCTGGCATTCGGTTGCGGTTGCGAGTGAGACTTTTATTTATACCCAATTGTCGTGAGAAGTTTTTTTTTGTCACCGGAAAATTGCGGAAAATTCAGTGGGCATCAGCATTTTTCCTACGTGCTGTGATATCATTGCTTGAAGTACGAATATTACTACGAAATGATGTGATGATTTTGTGACCATATCTCTGGAGCACAGAGTCATCGTAGCGCGCAGTGTGGAGCGTCCAGTTACGGTTTAGTGTTTCAGCTTGAACTGGTCGCGCATTTCATTGACCGAGATTTGGCCCACCTCCCCCGAAAAACGGCTACGTGATTGCTCATAAATGTTTAAAAGTTTTCCCGACACAACCACGAACCGAGCGGATCGGAAGCAGCATTCGCTGTGTGCGCTTGTTAGTAAGGATTGGCATGTGCGAAAGTAAGGCTGTAAGTGCGTTCGGGAGTGCGTAGTACAGTGCGTAGTGGATGCAGAGTGTTCTGTAAAATAATGACCTGTTTGCAGTTCGAAGTTTGAAGAAGAAAATGAACAATTCGACTCTACGTGTTACAGTGCCATAGTGTCTAGAATCGTTGGTTTGCCCGTCAGTATTTTCAAATTGCACAAGCTGGAGTAACATTCCGTGTTGTTGTGGGGACGAATATTTTTGTCTAAGGAAGAAGGGCTCTCATCAATCCCAACGATCAAGTGATAGTGGATCGAAAGAAAGTCTCAAAAATCATCCAAACATCACACTCTTTCTCTTAACGTCGTGTATTCGGAAGAGCTCGCTTTAAATGTGCAACCAGCAGTGCGTGATCGATGAACGTCATCCGAACATTTCGGTTCAATGTGGCAAACAGTTAGTGATTTTTTTGTGTACTTAATACACCAGCTATGCTTTTACGACCATAACAATAACAGTAACGCCAACGGCTGCGATCATAACTGCGACAGTAGCAACCACTATCATTGCGGCTGCGGCGGTGATCATATTCACAATGGGTACGGTGGAAGCGGTAGTGTTGATCCTCTACTAAGCTTACTAATACTCCCTATTTACACCTAGCGTAGCTATACTAATTGCTGTGGCAGGAGCGTAACGTAGTGGCAAAACAGTAGTACAGTAATGGCAGAATATTAATTGTCAGCTATTAACCAAGCTTTCCATAGCGCAATGGTAGTCTTTTGTTCACGTGCGTGATGCAGCCCATGTAGCACGGGTACTGATGCAACCTTCTTGTCCTCTTTTCTCTTGATCCTCGAATTCGCTTCGAACCACTCGTTGCAGGTCGATCATAAGTCAGCGGTTAGATGATCGCAGCTCACAAAACGGCCGTCGCCGCTCATCATCGATCAGTGGGCTGAGTCGGGGCAGTCTCGCCGGTGCCATCATAAACGATCGTGACAATCTGGACATCAGTGCGGTGGCAAGCAGTTTGCGCGATTTCGGTGGTGCCGGCGGCGGCACATCGGTGCTGAGTCCGGCCGGAGCTGCGGCAGCTCCAAGCGGTACGGCAGCAGGGAACGCTGGAGCGAACGGTCCTGGCGGAGGCGCCGGAGTTTCGCGACATGGCAGCGATGCACGACGGGAGATCAGTAACAGCGTGCAGGCTCAGATCGAGCGCATGTTTACGGACGTGGCAAAGGAGAACGGTGGCTCAACCACGGCCAATGTACAAAGCTTCAGTGTGCGATGTCTGGGTTCGCTGCCCCTGAAGGATAAGGTGACGAGTCTCGTTGGACTGCAGGAGCCCCTCAGGCAGCTGTACTTAAGTGGCGCCGGGCATGGGGTAAGTTCATTATGCGGGAAACAAAAACCCAAACCCAACAGAAAAACATTCGAAAAATCACATGTAACATTGCTGGAAACGTTGATCGGATGCTCACTCGATCGCTCGCTCGCACCTATTTCATCGCGCACTGTCATTTTAGCTATCGAATTTATTAACACAAATTTAAACCGATCAGTTTCGCTGCAGTCTTTATTACGGTCCCGATTACCTAACTAATCCACCGTAGCCGGTTGGTGCCGTACCGTTGCATCAGCCACAGCACACATTTCCGGAAGTAAATCAAAACACATTTATTAACACTCATTTCTGCGCAAAAGATTTTATCACCCCGCCCGTTAGCTCCTAATGAGGAAAGCTATTTCGGCAGTGTCTATTTTTACATGTGAAAAGCCTCACAGTGATTGATATAATCGCAAGAAATCAACAACAAAACAGCAACCAGAGCACAGTATTGATTGATCGGGAAATTTCCTTTTTCAAACAATTGATCCAATCACTCACGTATGAGTCTTTTGTTTGGTGGTTGAGAAGCATCGGTAAGCCTTTCTCGCCGCACGATGGAATAATGTACGAAGCTGCATCAAAACATCCACGGATCATCTCGCGTCGAAATAAGCGTCGCTTTCGAGAGACATTCACAAACACTCGACTACTACTTGTGCCGGTTGTTGTGTCTTTACAACATGAAGATAGCGTTTAAGAGGCATTTGTTTAATGTAGGATGGTTTTTGGAATGAGGAAGATGCTTAAAATCTCTCCTCGAGAAATGAGGAAATGTAGTGAAGCTGTGGTTCATGGTGGAAGCATTGCGTGTCAATAATCGCGTTTGTTAATTAATACGAGCGTTTGACTAGGCATTTCTTTTGTGCAAAAGGTTTTTTATAGGATAAGTTCACTAAATTATCTCAACCCAAAATGGCTACGTTAAAGCTGTTAGATCTTAATGTTTTATACACTGCAGAAGCAACATGATAGGAGTATTGAAATGTAGCCAATTCTAAAGTGTCTGGAATTTCGAACCCATTTGTCTAAGGAAGACACTTTTAAGTTCATTTTAACGATTTGAATAGAGATGTTTAAACATTTTCTCACATTCCCCACATGTGCTGATCATGCTGGGATCATACTAGCGAGGAGAACTGATTGAAATATCTTTTGCACTATATCTTACACTGACCGATCGTATTCCAGCCCGCAGAGATAGATAGTTCCGTTCGTTGATGTTATTCGATGCGCTCGTCGCTCGAACACGGAAAAAGCAACCCAACTACATTCGTTTTCGTAGAGATTGACCCCAAAGTTGGCTAACAAAAAATTACATTAAAAAATCCGTGCCAAGTAGTTCCGAGGGCGCAGGTCTCACCCGGGCAAGCACAGAAATCCATCTGCCGTAACGGCAACGGGTTGAATGTTGTTTTTTTTCAAACCATCAACCTTTTTATGAAACCGTGGTGAGGTTGATCTTTCGCCAAGCAATTAGCGACTCTAAGTCCGGTGAAGGAAATAGCTGCCCGGCAGGAATGCATAGGCAACGGCATAATCCGCATAAACTTCGAGGCTACACATTCTGGAATGTTTTATGATCGGACCGTGACACAAATGGCATGTTGGGAGTGTGTTGTACTACTTAAGCCACCTTATCGTATCATTGATACAGCAGTAGTTTTGAAGGGGTAATGTCCATTCCAGATACTTTGAGAGTTTACTTAATGTCCATCTGCTTGCTAAACATAGAAGTTGTCGGATTTGTTTATTTATTGGTGTTTTCTACAATATTTTGACTCATATATGTTGGAAACCATACTTTTAATTGCATTTCTATATCAGTAGAAAAAAGTTCTGATAGTTGAGTATGGAGTCCATTGCGGTATTCGATTAATTTATTTCTCTTTCACCTTTCTTCATACAACATAATCGAGTGGTGAAACCAAAGGGGGAAGCGCTTTAGTCGTGGAGAGCTTCTTCATCAGCTTTCCCGGAGCAAGCCATTAAAATTCCCCAAACCGATGCGATGCAAACCACGAGCGGGACTATTTTAAATAGTCATAAAAGCCATAAGCAAGCGAATAAAACAAAAAAAAACTACGCCAACACACGATCAAAACCGTCGTGAATATATCTTAATGTTTTAAGCTAGCTTTCCGTTCGGACGGGTAATTTTTACTTTTTCGCATATTCATGTGCGCACTTACACTGAGCCAATCTCATTTGCGCACCTTATGCGCATGCGAATAGAGCCGATGCTTTAGTGGGGGAGTATAAAAAAAGTACTTACAAGTCGTTGGAGAGAAGTTAAAAAAAAACGAATAGCACACTCACGCATAAGCTACGTCACCTTCACGATTCACGACTTGCGTCGTCACGCTGGGTCGCCACACTAACGCCCGGTGTGGCGAGCGCCGGAGTCTGGCAGGTGAGTAAAATTGGTGGAAAGTGAAATTGCCTGCTGCACGCCTATCACCCACCAGCACATTTGCTTCAACATTGGAGCAATCGTGTGAAATCCTATCGCGCCGGCAGGATTTTTGGACAGGCCCCCTCAGAAATGAGAGCCTCCGAAAAGAAATCTCATAATGCGACTAATTATGATCGTTGGTAGCGCTGCCCGATTATGGACGGAGGTGCAGCTCAGAGAAGACACTAAATGCACACACACACCCACGAAAGGCGATGGTGTAGGCGCCAGTTTTTGTCTAACGAACTGTGAAATGTGCATAAATCACCGCTCGTGTCCGTAACGTTGGTTGACGCAAGTGCCATATTTAGCCGCTCCTACCGAGCAACAGCTTGAAGATGTTCAACCAAAATGGGAAAGGTGTTATAGTCATCATACAAAACATCTGAACAAACTGGGAGTGATCCATGACCAAAGTTTGGAAAAAAGGTTCAAATTGTATCTGGGTTTTAACCGGTGACAACCTATATCTCCAAGGTCTGATACATGTCCAAGAGGTGCAATTTTCAAAAGCAAAATGCTTTTTCCAGCATAAAAGCAAAAACTATCTCCCAAACGCGGTCACCTTAGCATTTGAGCAAATCTAGCCGAACCGTAGAAAAGAATTAGATCATGTTGCGCACCACGAGTGTCCTCAGTCGGCCAGAATTGACCCACATCCTGTGCGTGCTTTTCATCCGCCTGCCTTTGGTCTTTGTGCTCCAAAAGTGGGCCAATATGGTGTGGGACTGCAGGTTTTTACTGAAAAACACTCCATCTTCCAGTTGTGTACATCCGCGCACACTAGTGCTCGAACCAGTTCCAGAGCCTGGCGTACTGTTTACCCGCATTGCTCTGTCCAGTAGCTGTTAGTGGGATAGACCCCTACACACCGCTGTTCGATAAAACTGGTTCAGTTTGACACACTTTAATTGCAACAATTTTTCAATTACTTTTCCCTCGGTACGAGATACCATCATCGGACACGCGCTCGTCCTAGACGATCGGCAATGGCATTGAATTCGTGGAAAAACGGGCACGACGTAGAGTACGACAAAATGGCCCAAGTCCGTGTGTCCGGAAGACCGAACTGGTCGGGTCGCACCGGGAGGTTGCCTACGCGCAAGAAAGTAAGCGATCCGCGCAACTCGTGCCGTACGACCTAGTTACCGACCGCTGTTGGCCTAGGCAGTAAAAGGAAACGTATTGAAGGTTGGGAAAAATGGAATCGAACAACAAATAAAAAGCACACAGTAACAGCAACACCTGCAGAACTAAAAAAACACGAAAAACGGCAACCTTTTTCCCGGGTTCCCCAGGCATTCAAAACCTGTGCAGTGCGGGTAGACCGGCAGGGAAGGTTTGGTCAGGAAAATCAAGATCAAAATCAATGCAAAACCAGTTCCGTTCGATGCTCCATTAGCGTAGGTTGGAAGACCGATGCAAGCGAAAAGCTTGGATCGTGGCTGCCTCTAACGGAACGGGCAGTCTAGTTTTCGTTTTCCCGCAGGTTTTTCTGCCAACCAGGAACCATTCGGTGCAGCTCTGGTTTTTTTTGCAGGTGCTCTAATTATAGTATTTGCAATGGTAATCACATAAACTGCGGAAAGATTAGCGCGAACGCGATTTGTGTTCCAAATTGCAGATGTTTCTTCCTTTTCTAATTGTGCTAGATGTTTGTTGTAACAAAAACTGCTCCTTGTTAAAGCACCTAATGACATGTTCCGTTGAATGTAAATCTTTATCTTACTGTAACCAATCAACATTAACACATGTTTGTTAATAATTTGCTGTTTTATTACTACCACACAAGCCAATTGGTTTAATCCAATCGAGCCGAAGAATGTTGAACAGATCAGTTGATCTTCCTTACCACCGACAAGGAAGATATCGACTGGGATATTAAAAGCCATCGGAACTCAGCATGCTGCGAGTTTGGGGTCCATTTTCCGCGCCTTTTTGCTCCACCAGAGAAAAAAAAACGACCGTTTCGACTGTACACTCTGATCTGCGCGTACTGATTAAATGGTATAATAGTTACGGAGAGAAAGGCGACCGGGTTTTCGGCGTGGGGGTACAGGCTTCGACGAGCGAAGGTTTTTGGATTTGAAATCCAAAATTTCACCCAAATACGCATCGAAGCGCCACCGAGTGATACGTCGATCCATCGCGTTGGTAAGCGCGTACTGTTGGCGCGATACTGTTTTATTTCATTACGGTGCCGCTGTGTTTTTCCTCCAATTTTTAATTCACCGAGCTCAATGCCTCCAGCGTGGTCAGGACTGGCTGCAGCATAAACGTTGACCCGAGAAGGTAAAGGAAAAAAGCAGCATTGCTTCATTACTGCGGTGCATGATCAGATTGCTTTACTTTCGGCGCGAAGCTATCAAAATTGTTTCTCACTCAGTAAGAATCACTAACAAACTGGCAGGCGATCGTTTAGCTATCAGTGACGAGATTTTCTTGTATGCTTCCATCTTAGTGAATCTTCTTTACAATGGTGTATTCATCAATGGTGTCTGCAAATGCAATGCAAGCGGAAATTATACAGACGAAGTAGTACAGTGTCTTGTTAGCCTCATTGTTTGTAAAGATACTCATTTGGCTATTCCTGAATTCGTGTCAACAGTCGATCTTCAAAGTTGGAAAACACTCAAATCTTTGATTTAAGCAACGGGGCGAGATTTCCCTTCCAGAACTGGAATGATTCACCGCTCACGATAAGCTCCCTTGGCCCAAAATACTGCCAGGCGGTTTAACGTTTTTGGCGGCTAGGAGGCAAACAATTTCCCATGCCCCATTTGCATACGATCGAGATGATCGTGCTCGAACACAAACTTACAAAAAAAAAGCAATCACCGTAACTAACTTTCGCCTTAGTCTGCGTTTTTAATGAGAAACAGGTATGGTACGTGCGCGTTTTAATTTGGTGCATAACCTCTTCTAATGAAACCAACTAACCGGTGACGTTCGACATCAGGATCGACCTCTACGGGGCGGAAATTGCGTACCGCAGGTTGGGTTTTGTTTTCCAGCGTGTAGTATTCAAAGCTTCTTCGAACACCTTTTGCTACGGTTTAATTGCCGATTTTGCACTAGTTGGTAAGGGTTGTGAAAAAAGTGAAACCAAACGCTAACTGATGGAAAGATTACCATTTCATTTCCTTCAGCCCACACGTATGGGCAATGTTTCTATCGTGTGCCTTTGAAAAGAAGGTGAAAGTGCTGTTTAACGAGACCCACCATTATAAGGTATCGTCAGTGCAAAACATAAATGATTTAAAGTTATCTTTCCCTAATTGAATGAGTTGCGAGTTGCGGCCGCTCATTGTAACGGATTAATGACCATCGATTGTCACCTCGAATGCTTAAAAGTGGACAGCATTCGAGCCGCAAAAAAAGAAACAGAAACAGTGTTTTGTTTTTCAGTTCGTTTTGGTTAAATTAAAGGAGCACATTAGTATTATAAGTCCTTCTACATCGTCTGTAACACAACATGTGTAACTTTTTGATAATATTCTCCCCAATCTGAAAAAATGTTACAATTTTTTTATCAACTTTATTATTATGATTTGAACGTCTTCACATCCTAAATGTGAGCTTTACCTCGTAAGTACACTTTTGTATGAAAACATACTTATCTTCACTTTCCACCTTAACCTTCCTGGGACCATTGAAAAGGTTTCGACAGAAAGAGTGACCTACATTTTCATAACAATATCAAAAAATCCACTGGTTATCTTCAGGAAATGCTCAACTCTTTTTTACCTTTCTTGATCGAAGCTCAATCTTTAGTCCTAGGACAATCGAACGCATTATGTTCTCCGCAAGTAGCAATTCTGTGTTTCGATTCACCATTTTTTTTAAAGTATACTCTTCACAAAATTGGTTTTGAACGGCAGATGAAGACTGGTCCCGTTAGGCCGCTCTAACCAACGTCTAGCAACTACCTCCCTAGTTAGGCGATAATAGTGATTCCTATGTTGCGCGAAGAATAGCATAATTGTACGGCTTCGTAGGTCAATATCAGGCATGGTAAGGCCAGCTGCGTACGATGCACTATCACAGACCCCAGCATCTCTCTCTCGCTCTCACAGACATTCATTTCAGGTGCTTACATTGAGGGAAAATTGAGAAGCAGACCAACACAAAAAAAAAACACAGTTATCAAAGGGGCCAACCAACTAGGGGATGCGGATCAGGGCGGGAAGATAAATTATCACTGGTCCGAGCATACAAATTTCACCTTCCAACACGAACGCTAGAAAGCGTACACCTTTAGCTGCTACCGCAGCAGCATGCTAATGGCGGCGCATTATCTCACAGTTCTGGAAAGCTTCCCAGCTAGCTAATTAATTGACCGATTATCAAATTAGGCATTTTTTGTGTTATTGTTGCAGGTGGTAGCTAACCAGCTCATCATCGCTCCCAGGTACGATAGGAATCGCAAAAAAAAACTGTTAACTTGATAATGGCGGACTGTTCATTAAAGATGCTAACCGCCTCCGCGCATTTGCCAAATTTAAAACCGTTTGATTTTTGCTCAGAATTATTAATCGTTAGTAATTTGCACTGGTGCGAAAACGGGGTTTTCCCAGTGATTGGCAAGCTTGTATGCCCGAATGTTTTAATGTGGAATAGTGTGAGGTGCAGGTTGCAATGTATACTCGCTTGTCGTAGCATTTAAATGTATTTAATTTCGCATCACTAAACATGAACATTGGAACGTTCATCAATGTGTGGTAAACTTTACTCCACAACTCGTGTTTCTGTGGCGTGTGTCCGTCTGTAATGCATGTTACAGCAGTAGACTAATTGAACGGAAAACATTACATTGACGGGCAGCGTCTGAAGACAGGCCTGGCCCGGAGTGTATTTGTGTTAAACGTTAATTATCAAACTGTGCCACTTACCGTCAGAGACCCAAAACGGTTCGACGCTACCGTCGATAGCAAAGCAGCAAGAAGAAAACCCCAAAACCCCGCATCCATGAAGTGAAATTCCACCGATGCGCATACCGGACGGATCGATGCGTTTCTTTTCCGCGCTTAACGCTCGAAACAACCTGATTCCAACGCCAAATAAAGTCGAGAGATTTGTGGTGGTTTTGGCATTTTTGGAAAATTGTAGGGTTTTCGCGCACTATATCTCCAAACATTTCCTTCCTCTCGCCATGTTGCCTTTCAACCAATGGCGTGAGGTGCTTTAGCCCTCCCTAAGCTTCGTATTGATGAATCGTTTACCGTCTAGCACCGTACTATTCACGAGATAAACGTACTTTCAAAAATGGGTCAGTTCGTGGGGTCAAGTGATTTCGAAATTGAGGATGAAAGAGTAACATCCCACAGGGTGCACCGTGCCTGACGTGTAGCTGACGATCTTTACAATTGATGGCCTTTTTCCCATTTTCCTGACTTCCAGACGCAGACGGGTGGATCGCTTGACATCAGCCCGATTGGGTTGCGTATTAGGGCGGGCAGTGGTAAGGAACCGGCCGTTACACCCTTCCAAAACATTGCCGTCTGGTCGGCGGTAAAGTTCGTCGTATCCGGTGCTGAAGGTGGTGCCGCCTTTTTGCCACTCATCACCGATCCGGAAAACATCGACAAGAGCTCATTGTTCCGTCCGCTAAGGTAAGGCGTAAGCACTCCATTGTCGTTAACGAAACGATCAACTAATCTTACGGTTAATGTCCATCTCATCCACAACAGTGCCGCCGATAAGCGTCGGCTTTCGTCCGGCATTCACTCGCCGCTGTTTGCGATCGTGATGCGATCTACGACCGTGCCACGCCAGCTAGAATGCCACGGGTTCGTCTGCCAGACGCCGGAAGATGCCATTGTGATTGCGGCAACGCTCTACCAAAGCCTGATGGCGCACATGAGCAGTGGCGATGTAAGCATCGAGTTTTTTGTGTATTTGGAGCAATCCATTGAACATATTAAATACAACGTGTTTCCATCTCGCGTCCAGAATCAACGCCCGAAGCGTCCCAAGAATCGAAATGGTGTCAGCTGCATGAGCATTGCGAGCAGCACCGTGACCACCAACACCCACCTACAGAGTGGTTCCACCAAGCTGTCCTCCAGGAGATCAAGCGCCAGCCAGCGAAGCATGCTACCGCCACCACCGAGACCGCCGCGCATGAAGCGCAGCGCCACGAGTTCGCTGAGCGGTGAAAGTGATGCCGTCGTAGGCGTCAATGATGATGAGTCGTCGACCGAGGAACGGCGAAAGAAGAACGTCAAGAACAAACGGCCACCACCGATTCCACCAAACCCACCGCGGGCAAGTAAGTGTGCTCCTCAATATTGTGCCAACTCCATTGTCCGTCTTACTAAACCTAAACCTTTGTTTCCTCAGTCTCTAACAGGCCGATGCTGGACGATATCTACACCGATCGTAGCCATTCGAATGACGAGAATGGTATTGCTGCCAAGGAGGGCCCATACCCTGCGCTCACCGATAACTCGACCGGGGACATACTGACCCGGGTGGCCATACCGCGCTCCGGCAGCTTCCTGAATACGGCCGGCCTAACAAGGTACAAATCGCGCGCCACCCGGCGGCACACGGGCAAGGTGGGCGGTGGGGGCGGATCTCCGCTCGGGTTCAGTGAGCTGTTCAACGAGTTCCGGCTGCAGGAGAATCTGCACTCGCTGGACGAGATCCTGAATGCCATAATTAACTCGGACGGTATGTCGTTCAACGATCTGAAACCGATCTACAAAGAGTTTCTGCTCAAGCTGGCCGTCACGCTGACGAAGGACGAGCTGTACCAGCGCTCGAAAAGCATCATGCGCCGGCAGAAGAAGAAAAAGTTGAAGCGAAGAAACAGTAACGTGCAGGTAAGCTGGGAGGCGGTGTACGAGAGTAGGTATAGGTTACGCATACGAACATAACACACCTTCTGCACTGATACCGAAGACTTTAGGGTAGGGCCCCATCCGAGGCAGACGGCAGATATGCGGGACACTGGACACATGAGAGTACAACAATGTAATACGCTATCGACTATCGCACCGATTGAATGCACGGGTAGACTAGACTTATTAGTAAACTAGTAGTGTAGGATACAGAGGGACTGGGTTATGCATGTAGCTACTAACGGATAGGTTGCAAACATTTCTCAGGCTAACACACCATCATCATCTTCTCAATTTCCGCAATAGAGCAGGACACTGTATGAAACATTACCGAACCCAACAAACACTGCCGACCGTTTGTAATGGTAGGAAGGACTGCGTGAGACGCGAAACGGGTTCTCCCAATGCACACTGTTGAATAGCCCGGGACATTGATGTCGCTGTAGAAAAGAACAATAGAAAACTAATAAATTCACTATCTTTAAACTAAACCAACCACTCTCTGTTTTCTAACCTATTTCTGTAGAACTACGCGTAGTTAAGTGCGAAACGTCCAATGGCACCAAACACGAACAACACTAACAATTTTGCTTTCATCCCTCCAGAACCAGCGACGAAAACTTCTGATTGGGGCCAAAGGTCTCAAGAAGGTGTTTCGGTTCGGTAAGTTTCGCAGCAAAAAAAGCACGGGCAGCAACACCGGAGGAGCTCATACAGGGGGCGGTCATGGCGTCGGCAACGGGCGAACTGGTGGCCACGGAAACGGAACTGCTGGGCACGGTGGTGGGCACGGAGCGAGCGGGCACGGTACGGCGACGAGTGGCCGGGTCCATCAGCTCGCAGACCAGCTATCACTGGATCTTAAAGCGGCCGGAAAGAAGGACCGATCACGAATTGCAACTAGTGGTTCAGAAGTTTCAGACGCTCGACATGAGCATACACTGACCGCGCACAACAGGAACAGCTCGAGCGGGTAGGTTCACATCCACGGCCACATCCGGTGAGAACCAATGTAGTCATTTTGCGCCTTTCTACTTTCAGCTATGTGTCGTGTTCGGAGTGTAGCTATGATTCGGATGCATGTACCTGTACCTCGGCCGATCGCTGCTACTGCAGCTTGGGCGGGGATGACATCAATGCCAAACTCAACCAGGCCAGCAACCGTAGTTCGGCACCGAGTTGTCGTAGCGAGGACAAGTGCTACTGCTCGATGGGCGAAACACCGAACGAGGAAGGCTCGACGACCTGGTGCGATACGGACAGTTGCATCAGTAACGAGAAGTGCTACTGCTCGACACGCCACGGACAGGTCGCTAAGTGTGGTGGCGGTGGTACGGCCGGTGTTCACAGTGTTGGTAAGCTTTCCGGCACTAAACCGACCAAGGTGGACAAGTTGGCATTGGACTATGAGCTGTTCACCGTTGGCGGTAGTGGGCGTCCAGTAAAAGCCTCCGAAGCGTTGAGCGTTAAGAAAACGGTGGAAGTTGCGGCCGAGTTTGCCGATGTGAAGCTTAGTCAAACGACTGACATTACGAACCTGAAGGGTGATCCGCAATCGAGCGCCACATCCGGCAGCTCATCGTTGGCATCCACCACGAAGAAGTCCAGCGACCATCGGAATGCTTCGAGTCGTCATCACGGCCATAATCACCATCATACGCACATCCATCGCGATCAGGAAAACGACCAGAAACGATCGAACGGTGCTCAGGTTGGTCAGGTGACGAGCGGTGGCAGCAGCAATAGTAATCTGCACTACCATCGCCATCACTACAGCACTAGCACGAAGAAAAAGAGTCTACCGGTCCAGCTTCCGGGCAGCGACTATCAGTACATTCACTCGACGCAGTCAGACTTGATAGTGCGCAGCGGTAAACAAGAGCTAAAGAATCCGAAACGCTTGACCAAGTCGGAGAGCTACTATCAAGCTGGCCGACCCGTGAGTTCTTCGCTCGGACTGGAGGATTCGTTGGGCTATCTGCCGTAGGAGCCGCAATCTTTTTTGTGGTGGCTAAAACCAGTGTGTTATAGTTTTCGCTCAGTAAGCACAAGTATGATTTTTTTTCCTGAAAGTAAACGGCGAAATTCATCTCGAACCGATTGGCCGATCCGTTACAAGACCGGCATCCGTTTGGAAGGACACAATCTGTTTACTCTCAGCGAAGATAAGCATTTCCTCATTTTGTTTTGGTTTGTTTGCCCACCATTTCGATCTATTTGCTTCCAATATAGCTTAAGACACTCCTTGCGGCGCATTTATAAGGTTTGGAGCATTGCAGCAGACTGATGCTTTATCAGACGGATAGAGGGGGTTTTTCTGTTGCCTGCAGCAATTTAGTGTAATGTTTGTCATTTGCGGTGTTGCCCAGGTATACAATTGGACGTTGTGACTCACCAAGATTATTGTCTTTTTAACATACAAACTAAGAAACAGAAACACTTTGGACTCGGACTCGTTGGATGGGCGTTGCTGCAACATTTTCTTGGGATGCTTTTAACCGAATTAGACAAACTGTAAGCTGTACATTGTGGTAACGGTTGGGTAACTACTAGCAGAGTGGATTTATTTTAAAGTGAAGAAAACATAAACCTACGTAGCGCTTACGTCCTTCACACTAAGCTAAGAACACGGTAAGGTACAACATATTAGGGTGTCGATAATTTTCCGCCGTTCATCTCGAACTCTTGTTGTATCCATGGTTTCGACGCATCTATTGCAGTTGAATAGAATACCCTTTACCTAGCTACTCTTGCACTACAAAGGAACTGTCTACATAATGGCTCGTTGCACTTGAATCGTTCCAGCAACGTTAGCATACTTTAAGCATCCTTTTACAGCACGACTGAACGAAGGAATATACCTACTATTTATTTTAGGAGTACTTCTTTTTTTAAACAACACACACACACACACTCTTCGTGCAATATCAAGTTCGTGGTAAATGGAACCCCAGTGCAATAAACAACAGGACGTAACGTATTGTGCAATCAACGATGCTATTCGCAATCGAAATCTATGATAAGCTGTAGGAACAGAATGGGAATATAGTGATAAGTATGGAAACAATCGTAGTGCAATAAAAATCTTTAATTAATAAATCTTACAACCAATATTTTATTTTTCACTTTCATGGATAACAAAAGCGTCGTTCGATTAATAAGGAATGGCCGTTTAATAAACACCACACAACACAAAAAACAGCTCCTGTGACTGTGGGGCTTTTTGTAGAGTTTCCATACGCACGTAGCGCAACAAAACATATTTTTCAAAATATCACATCCAAAGTTCATAGGGTATCTCCAACAGCTGACTGGTTGTTATTATCACCGTTTGCGAACGAAACCGTCTACAACGGTTGTTTCCTTAGGCTTTTTTGTTGGATTTGCAGCGCCACATGTTTATGTTGCTTTCCTGTTTTACCAGACACTACAGGAGGCTCGAACCAGCGGGACCGAAATCTGCTTATCATCTTATTTGTCTCGGATGCTTCGTTGTTGTTTTGTGCGATAAGGAATAAGGACTAGTAGTATGTGCGCGCTTGATGATCATATTTGCTGGTGGTTGTATAATGCCAAGTTCAACAGCACCACCGTGGCACTATTCCCAAGAGCCATAGTACGGATCTTTTTACCTCAGCAGTCAGCAAGTGTCTCTTGCCGCGAGTGGTCTAAATTTACAAAAGGTAACATAGTCTAAGCTTCTTGTTTTAGGAAACAGCATGTGATAAGTATCATGGAAAAGCTATAAACGACCAACAAAGCAGTGAGAAAATTATAGCATAGCGCAACTATGAAAAGAACCTTTGCTTGGAATTTCCTTGACCGTGACCACGAGGGTTCCATAATTATTTCTAAACCACTTCGCACAGCTCGGGGCCCGGTGCTTCGATGCTGAGGTGCGGTTATTTCCGGTGCGAACGAATGGATCGTGCGAATGACGAGCGTACGTGCGCTAAGGAATCGTGAGAACAAGTTTCGATGAAGTAAACTACAAATGGACATGATGTGGTGTTTTCGCTTATGCAATCCTTGCCCCTGAGGGAGTTGGTTCAAATAAAGAGCACTCTACTGATAAGTCAGCCTACAAAGCGAACCATGTTTGTTCTTTGGAATGCCAATATTTCTAAATAGTCAAGGAACAGTTATTTTATTATACAGAACAAGTCTTTTTATGCTACACTTTTACTTAATCGTTAGCAAAGTACTTCGTCACTAATAAGATGTAATTCTCCAATCTATTTCATCTGTTTGTATGCCACATAGAGACTAAAAGCTTAAAATGTCTCAAGCCGACACCGTTTTCCAGTCCCGATCGGACGGTATCTCAGCCGAAGGTGTGCGCGATCAGTATGCCGATGGAAAGGCAGCCAAAGTGTGGGAGATTTTCATTGGAGACAAAAAGTCTCGCACGGAAAATTATCGCAATTTCCTGGTTGAAAAACTGCGCCAAAATGGGGTACGACGCATATTGGATGTTGCTTGTGGAACGGGTGTGGATTCGATCATGCTGCTGGAAGAAGGATTCGAAGTCGTCTCCATTGATGCTTCCGACAAGATGCTGAAGTATGCGCTAAAGGAACGCTGGAATCGCCGCAAGGAACCCAACTTTGATAAATGGGGTGAGAGTTTACTTTTAAATACGTGCGCTACGAATATCTTCCATTTTTATCCATTTAATTCGCTTGCAGTTATTGAGGAGGCAAACTGGCTCACGCTGTACGATGATATAAAACATTTGCTTAATGGAGGCTTCGATGCCGTTATGTGTCTGGGAAATTCGTTCGCTCATCTACTGGATAACTTTGGCGATCAGCGCGAACAGATTCAGGCCATTCGTAACTTTGAAAAATGCGTTAAGCCTGGAGGTTTGCTACTGATCGATCACCGCAACTACGACAACATCATGGACACTGGGGCAACGCCCGCCAAGTGCATCTATTACAATGTACGATTCGGAGCATGCTCTTACTACTCGAAATTAACATTCTCTTTACCTTACAGAGCAGCCACACGACAGACATCAAAACGTCAGTACTGTACGTAGCCTCAAAGCCGACGCTCGTCACACTGGACTATCAGATTAGCACGGGTAACGATGTCAGTGAGTTCCGATTATCGTACTACCCGCACAAACTGCGCGTGTTTGAACAAATTCTTCAGACTATCTTCCGAGGCAACAAGCTGCACGAAATCAATGGTGACTTTAAGCCACTAACCGGAGTCTCCAATCCGGCCTTTTACATTCACGTTGTCCAGAAAGCTTCATCCTAAGTACCCAGCATTCCCACTCCTATCGCAAGACAAATTGTACTCCAAGTGATTTACAAGTCGGAAAACGAGTAAGGAAACACCGCACGGACCACACAGCATGGGGCACGACGTAAGCATAGCGTAACGATTGGCGAAAAAAAAACCAAAATAAAGTGACTCACTGCCTAGCAGTGGTTTTTCCAACAGTAATCCGGCAACAGCTTGGTTAGTACAGCGTGAGAGATGGCGTTCTTACTCCAAGTAGCTACTGTTGAACCATTCGACGTCAACGTACCGAACATGTGGGAGCACTTGTTCGCCTTGCACTCGATAGCAATTATTAGTTTCAGTAGAGCTGAGTGGATTGCATTCAAAAGATATGCTGTATTTAGATCAATGCTGTTGTGCATTTTCAAACATTTTTGCGCGTAATGTTACGCGTTTCAGTAATTCGAAATTTTCTAGTTCAGCTACTTACGATCTTTTACAAAAACAAGGACAACATTTGAGGTAAGAAGTAGAAGAATTATCGCCATTGTGTTCAATTTATTTCATTTGCATCGTGTTGGTGTTGGTAACACATCAATATATGAACTTAAGTAAGTATCTTATATATTGAATTAATTTCCGTAAGTATATTAAGCTCTAAGAAAATGGTCCGGTTGTGTATTTGGTATCGGTATCGATCCCACACGGCACGATCTAGACAAACCAAAACGTCTGCACCATTAATGAATAACCATATCTATTTTCAATAAGGAACAGGTCTGGAAAAATTGGATAACAACCCTACAGCCCGATGATGTTGTCCATTTTTGTCAATACGTTCAACGAGAAAGACTTCATCTTCGTTCTTCCATCGCTCGAAGTTGTGAAGTTTACATAATTACGTCACCAAACGTACAATGTAATGTAATTTCGCGGATAGTCTTTCTAAACTGACAGAACACAACGCTTCCTTGAATGAAGATCGTGTAGAAGTTCATGGCTAAAAGATCATAGTTGCTATGATCATGGCTGGACACTGTTCATGCTGTTCAAGCTTGGCATGCATCCGGAGGTTCAGGGCATGGTCTATCAGGAGGTGATGAGCCTGTCTGTGTCTGTCGCGGTTAGAACAAAGCCGGTGACGATGGAGGAGGCAATGGATCTAGTGTATACTGAAATGGTATGCAAGGAAACGATAGGTCTGTGTTGTTTGGGGATACGCGTGGCAGTCGATGAAAATCATGATTGCTCATCTGGTTCGATACTATCGCTTTAAAGCTACACTTTAAATGGAAGTAGTAGCATTGCCTGTTAAAATTCGCCATCGCGCTACGAATCATACATGGATGTCTAGCGATGAAAAAGAATCGCAACTAGTATTTAGTAGTTTAAGTGTAAGTTATGCTTAGAAATTTTACAGAATTTCTTCGCTCACAAGCGTTCACAATTATTTAAACTAGCCACTTTTAGTAAAGAAGATAATTTCAGCAGCTTTTGTTTGTTAGCTTTGATTAAAAGCGAGATTCAAGTTGTGTTCAATCACTAAACGTTCCACTCACCAACGCAAAGATCACAGAAAAATCATAAAACTGTGCTCATATGCCCATGGCCAAGAGAATTAAAAAAATTGACGGGATACCACCTTTTACCGTTTATTTACTTGCTTATCCTATGCTACAATCGCTTCGCGGCCTTGCTGTCACCTTTACCACAATCTTCTTTAAATATTCTTGTCTTAAGGTATGTGGCATTATGAATTCTGAAGATCAACGAGTTATTTTAAGTTAACTGGTTATTGGAAATACTACAATTCTACATCCTCCAAAACAGTAAAATTCATAGCTCACATCAGGCGAAATATGAACCGACGAAGGTAAACATGTTTGTGCATGATAATGGTTTCTCCGTCTGTATACTACCGTCTATATATTGCACAGTCTATACGGCATTACAAGGATGCAAAACAAACAGAGAATACGATAAATTATTGTCCTGCATGCTGTTCCACCAAATTCCACCAGTCGTAACTTACCGCACAAGCACACGACGAAACAGCACTTCTCAACACCTGAGAGCACGCGCTCAGGCAACGATCCACGTTACGGCTGGCAACGCTACTGGCTAATGAGTGGTTACCAGAAACCGTGGTGTGAGCACAAAATGAATAGTTGTGGTACAAGACTACACGTTTCACCGATGTGTTATGTGCGTTGGGATTTTTTCGTCACGTTTCTCCGCTCATTGACGGGTGGCTGAACAGTCGCGGGACTTCCGCGAGTTTCGCGATGCGCTATGATAAATTCATTGAATGTGCACGCTTGACCAATCCCACCTGTCTCACCGTGTTCACATGTACTGGCGATAGTGGCAGCAGAGCTACTGATAAATTCATCATATTCGCCCAGGTCCCATCAAATAAGACGATGACGAGGACGATAGGGCTAATAAGTATAATAGCTACCGAGCGAGCATTAGTTTTTTTTTACTATTTTCACTACCTTTACCGTTAGAAAGCGCTACTAGGCATCAGGTTTCGCCAATAACTTGCCTTTGTCGCTTAAACGTGAGAAACATGATCGTATCTTCTTAAGCTGTTCTGATGCGTTCTGTTCTGTTGCGCGCCAGGCACACGCCAACCGTCCTGCAACCAGCTACAACTAATTATGATGGCGCTGTTGGAAACACCGTACGCAATATCATTATCTAACTTTTCTAAACCGTTCCAGATTTCCGCGTTGAAATTCACTTTTTCCTCACTCATCACACATACACCGAGCGGCAAACAATAGCATGCAACACTTCGATACTTTCAATCGGACGTCCACAAACAATTAAAAAGCTTCGCAGCTATTGTGATGTAATTACAGCAATAATCTAAACACGGGAAGAATATTTGTCTTAATAGCTTTACGCGGAATGTGCGCTTTATTATCACAATTGGCAAACCGAGTCAGGTCAGTGCGGCGCGGGCGTGTATAAAACCGAACACGAATGCATTTTACACTTTGTTTCATTGATGTGCTCGTCATGTTGCTACATGCTAGACAAGTTGCCTGCCAGCCAGAACAAACGTTTTACGTAAATACACATTCTCACAGCGTTCTCCACGTGTGTGCGGCTCGAACTCACCTGAGTATCGTCCCGCATCGTTGAAACCCAAAAAAATATAGACAAATCATCAGCACGATAACGAAGATGCGGTCAGTGCTAATATATTTGATCTCAATTCCCAATATTTGGGTATGATTCTGAACCTGGTGAACCTGAATTTAAAAGATAACAAAATACCCTTATTCATCTCCATTTGTATATATTTACAAACTTCGTTTAAGCTAACTAGTCCGCTTTATTGACGATCTTATCTGCTTATCATACCAGTGCTGCACGTCCTCAAGGAAATCCAGTGTAAGGTCTTCCTAGAAGCGATAACCCCGCAGGTATTTATGACCAATCTGCCGTCCAATCCACCTCAAATCCTTTCGCTTATCGATCGAACACTTAAAGCTATGGCACACGTTCGTAAAACCAAAATATGTTAGCTGCAGCACCGCACTGCAGGTGTTTCCTAACGATCTAGCCAGTTTCGATCAGATGAATGATTGGTCAGTGGGTCGTGTGTAAGGTTCGTATCCTCATAGTAGCTATCATCGCCGCCGAACTTGTACGAGCATGTCAACCTTGCACTCGATGGCAATTATTATTTCACACAGCTAAGCGGATCGCATTGAAGAGCGACGTCGAAACGCGTGACAACACGCTTTCATCACTGTTTGTCTTGAAGCGTTTTGCGTGTTGCTAACAATTTATTTTATCAATATCCACTAGACAACAAGCGAATTGTTGAAGTTATTTACAATTTGTTATTTTGTTTGTTGGTTTGAAGTTCTTTGTTCAGTGTAATGAATAATATTTTGTTGACGCAAAATAGTATTTCAAAGACATGGAAAAGAAGCTACTTCAACTGTAATTTTATTTGAACAGAAAAAAGGAAACCTAATTTTACTTAACATTTGTAACATTATCTGTCAACTTTTTTTAAGAATATTTGTTTTATTTCAATAAAACCATCAATTCTGTCATAACTGGTGTTAAATTATGTTGAAACAAACGTTTGCTATTAAGTGAGCTTCCGCCGAACGACACGAACAAGGTGCTTATTGGCTATCTTTAGCGTAATGTCTAGTTTCAATACTAACTGTTCCATGGTGAGGTCCGTCGTAAACCTGTACGCCGTAAGCAAATGGCACAGCATTACCTTCATCGACATTAGGCCATACTTGTATCCGATACAGTTGCGCGGCCCTGCACTGAACGGAAGAAAACAGTACGGATGTCGATGAACGTTGCGCTCTGGTAGGAAGTTGTCCGGATCGAATGTGTTTGCCGCCGATCCCCAGTGTGTTTCACTGCGCTGCACGTTGAAGATCCCTAACACTACCGTCACTCCACTCGGGATAGTCGTCTTAGCTGTAGGGGTTATTGAAATAAAGGGAAAATCTCACAAACCTTTCATTCATGAGCGTAGTTCGACTCGTCTAAAGTATTACAAATTGTCGTATCTTGCGTGCATTGCCGGGCGATGATTGGACCGACGGGAAACAGACGCATTGTTTCCTTCAGCACCATTTCCATGTACGTTAGACGAGAAAGATGATCATTTTCCACTTCTCCGACGGAACCACCTAGAGTCGAAACAATTTCCTCATATACTCTTTGCTGTACATCTTGGTGAATGGCCAACATCAGGACAACATGTGACAGTGTTAGCGCGGACGTTTCGTTTCCTCCCAGAATGATCGTATCGATTTCGTCTCTGATCGCACGCTCATCAAACACGCCCGTTTCCTTCGCGAGTCGAAACAGCTGATCGATGTATATTTGGGGTTTGCGATAATCATCTGTGGTTTGTTTTTCTTCTGGGCCAGAGTTCTTTATGCCCGTACGATTTTTTATTTCTTCCAGCTCGTCACCTTTCAAGGCAAGCACTGCACGCGACATTTTGTAGGCAGTGGCATAGCATTCCTGTTGAATTTTGTAGTAGGACGTTAGACGATAGACCCACTCTGGATGGAGCCACACCTTGTACAAACGATGATTCAACAATTCCGATGCTCTTTGCAATTTGTTAGCAGAGAAAGATATATGTTCCAATTAGTGGAATAGAAATAAATCTATATTCAAATATCTACCTTTCAATAGCCCCAATGTACTCATCCCCTTTCTCATTCTGTAGATTCATGTTGGTGCCTAGTGTTGTAGCTGTATAAAGATGTGTTGTTACACAAGTATCTCGATTTTTAATTAAAGATAGTCATTCACCGAGCTACTCTTACCACAAACCATATCCAATGTGCATTTGGCAATGTACTCGTACACGTTGAACAGCTCCCTTTCGTTCACCCGCAACCCAAGCTGATCCACTAAGATGGCACTTTTGGCATTGAAGACCGACACGAAGCTGGCCAATATTTTTGCATTAAAGCAGGGGCTAAGGTGCTTTCGGTGCACTCGCCAAATGCTAGCAGGTGCGGAAAACAGTCCCGTTTCACACTGGAAAAATCGATACACATCTGCCTTCTCGAGACAATGGGGCGAGTTGAGCACTGTCTGGAGATCGTCCGCATTGTCGATGAAAACGAACAGCTTTGGGCCGAGCCAAATACGACATGGCGATTGGTATGTCTTAGTAATGTCCAATATACACCGAAACTGCTCCTCAGTACTTTTTCCAAAGAAAAGATGCGCACTCCCGATCAAGGGATAATCACGCGGCCCGGTTAAATCACTTGACAGTTTGTAGTGTTTCCAACTTTTTAATCGCCACACAATCCAATATAAAACCGATAAACCTAACGCTATCACAACAGCCACGGACGCGAACATATTCGACAGGGATGGAAAAGGGAAGTACAACCAAACTCCACACTCGACGTCCCACTAAACAGTGGCATCCACTTTATCGCGACTTTTATACGACGTTGCAGTTTTACGAATCAAAAAGTTCCCGGAAGTCAATCACTCATGACATTTCATGTTGGTGGTTTAGTTATCCCTACGGGTAACGCACAGTTGGTGATGGTGCAGTTTCCCTTCGAAAGCCTGCAAATTTTGTCTACTCATGTGTTCTTATTGGACTTGTTGAAGCCCCACACCGATCGTTGCAATTAACACCATCCAGGTGCGATATGTTGTAATACGGTCGACAAGTCGAGGATTATATCTTTATGACTGTTACACTGCTGGAAATACAATTGTCATGGGATATTTTATGTTAACTCGTCCGATATTTTTTCGACGCCAAAGAACATTGGATCCTCAAGATGAAATTAATCGAAGAAGATCACAACATAATTTACGAAGGCAGCATGATTATTTCGATAGCCACTTAGAGCATAAACTGAAATTTGTAGAACGGATTACTATTTGCTTTCATTTCCATTCGACCACACCCGCTCATTGAACGATGAAATGGCAGTTTTTGTGCTGCAAGCTAGCAAACACTCAATTAATGGCATGTGTTTGAAAACACGATGCATAAACTAACAGAGCACTATTTAAATTGCACATTCTACGCATGCTCAATTGCACGTGCTTCTGCTTAAGCATCCACTCAAAATTGTAACTGTCTGTTAAGCATGTGGTTTATCGCTTCAACACATGTTTTGGGGCTAAATTGCTCCGAAAACACTCATTAAAATTGGATGAAAAGAGGGACGTTTATGCTAAACGTGAGGGGAACAGCCTTTTCGTAACTAATAGTAAGTTATATTTTTCAACATGTGTGTACAAATCTATGAATATTAAAACGAAACGTATGAATAAATTTATACTAAGCTTGTTTCAAACTCCGCTCATGCAAATTTCACTTCAACTGTAGATTATGATATGATGCTACTCGTAAAATTTTCATTACATTCTAGCAACCATAAAAAACCACAAGCTGTTCAAAAAATACCACAAGCAATCAACAACGTCAGGCTTGCATCTTCTCGCTGTAAAACCTAACATTGCTTTCTTGATTTATGGTTTATTTACAATCCTTCGTCCAACTCCCTTGCCAGCGGAGAAGGTGTGAGAAGTTCATGTTGTTCGACAAATGCAATTAACCATAAAAACTTACAATCGAAGGATGCAGATTATACGCACTTCGTAAGATTGTAAGTTTTGTCTGATTACTGTGCACTGCTGTGAAGCTAAATCATTGACCTTGGTCCTTTGTTTGCATTTACGTTGAGCTCACATTTTTAGTGCTTAATATTAGTAATTGTGTTATAAGCTAGAGCTCATAACATAAAATTCAAGCTGATCTACTACTTTGTACGTATGTCTAGATGGAAATAATTGATCATGGTTATCCTTCCTGAACTTTCAAATTTCGATCAAAACAATTTTTAAAACTCTCGGCCCCGTTTGTTTTAGAACAGGTTGTTCGTTCTAGAAATTGATCATCTGTAAAGAAATTCTTCCATTGTGTACATAAACGCATTTTATTGCTGGAATAATTCCTCACTAATTATCTACCAATGTTTGCCTATCAGCAAACAGCTTACCTATTCGATCTACTAACAATCCACTACGAGAGAGAGAGAATAGAATTTATCGTTTGTTTCCTAAGTTATTACAAGGGCTAGGCAATGCTCAAACCATTGTCGCACGGTAGACTAGACAACCAGTAAAAGTGTACGATTCTGTGCCCCTTGGATGCTATCACATTGAAATGCATGAGATCAGCTGACGCAGTCGCGAAACCACACACATTTTCGCTGTGATTTCGCTTCGGATCGGAGTGAGAGCTTCCTTCCATTTCAGGCTTCTATAAATTGAGGTTCGTCGCCGTCCACGCGGTTCAGTTCTTTGTGAGCCTCGGCAGGCGTGCGTGCGTTGTGATCGGTGTAGTCGGCGGTGTGATAGTTCTACGCTCTTAATTTGTGTGTTCACGAGACGGTGTGACCAGAAGTGATCGTGTACATGGTTGTTTTGGGTTCACTACCAGCATAGATATGGCAGTGCAGTTGGTGCTTTTATACATTATCGCGGCATTGGCATTGGCCACTTTGGTGTGCGTGCGGTGGAAGCGTCGGAAACTGTACGCCGCAGCGGCAACCATGGATGGGCCACCATGTTTGCCATTGGTTGGTCATGTGTATCTAATCTTCGGTAAAAGAAGTGGAGGTGTGTGTTTTATACCATCAGCTATAATTATACCAAATATAATGTTATCATGTTATGTGGACGGGCGTGTGTGTTCGTTTGTAAAATCCGTGTCATATTAAAGATGTTAAACTTGTGGTTGATGTGTAGACTAATAACATGTAATAACGATGAAAGTGGAAGGATTTTCAACCAGTTGCGTAATTGTAGCAACATTCTAAGGAAAGCCTAAGATTACATTTATGAATTAAAAAAAGGCAGCAGGACAAAGTCTCTATATAATTTATCATTAAATATACGAAAACAAATTGTGCTGGATGGGATATGGTTCTGCAGTACTCATGTTGTGTATTTTTTATTTGTGACGGTGATTGCTGTTTGGGTGTTGTAGCAATCAATAATAAACTAAAATTGGTGTATCAACTATTCCAACAACAAACCTACATATAACAAACCAAACATCGATCGATCATTGAAATTCAATGTGTTCCTAGTTTCTGTGAAAATCTTATAAATCAGAATGGAAAAACAAATAACTCTTTCTTTTATAATTTTTTGCATAATAAAAAAAAAATTGTGATCCATTGATTTAACAGAGGACCACAGTAAAGCTTGCTTTTCTTTTCTTTCGAACATTGCAGAAGACATTCTACAAGTACTAGACCGATACGCTCCCAGATATAAATCTCCCATCGGCATTTGGATGGGACCGCAACTAATCGTCGGTATCAAGGACAATCCCGATTACTTTCAAACGGTCATGAACTCTCCACACATGTTGAACAAGATGGACCAGTATAACTTTTTCCGGATTGTAAACGGACTATTCGCTGCTCCAGGTAGATCAAATAACAGTATTCTGACTTAAATACTTACAAAAGCGTCACGGAATTTTTCTTTCCTCAGATCATGCTTGGAAAAGCGAAAGAAAGTTGCTCAACCGATCGTTCAGTCCTACGATGCTGTCCAGCTTTGTCGATACATTCAATGACAAAGACTTCATCATGGTGGAAACCCTGCGCAAATTCGTTGGAAATGGTGAAATTGATCTGCATTTGTACATCGCCAAATGTACAATTGATTCCATATTTGGTACGTTAAAAGTTACCGCAACGATTTCGATTGATTTTTACACCTTTATGATAATTTAGGAACTGCTTTCGGTAAAGACCTCAACACTCAAGGTCACGATGGAGCCGATGAGTATCTGCACTGCTTAGACACATTTTTCTCGCTAGTGTTCAAGCGCATGCTCCACGTTGAACGCTACCCAGAAAGCATCTATCGTCTCACAAAGGACTACGAACTTGAAACGATTTGTGTGAACATTATCAAAAACATGTCCCTCGATCTGATGAAAGAGCTGAAAGAAAAGTCAAAGCAAGCTAAGGCCACATTGAGCAAGGAAGCAGCATACGAAGGCAAGCCGGCGCTTAACTTTGCAGAGAATCTGTTTGATTTAGCGGAACAAAATCCTTCCTTAACTGAGGAGCACGTTAAGGATCATATAGATACCATGATCGTGGCTGGACATGATACGACCGCTACCACCATGTCGAACCTATTACTCATGCTAGCCATGCATCCGGAGGTACAGGAAATGGTCTACCAGGAGGTGATGAGTGTGTGTCCGGACAACACAAAACCGGTGACGATGGAAGATGCAAACAACCTTGTCTATACGGAGATGGTGTGCAAGGAAACGATGCGCCTGTTTCCCGTTGGTCCTTTAATAGGGAGAAAATGTGTTGCGGACGTAAAATTGGATGGTAAGCGATTTAAAAACATATTATGTCCAGATATGTTGCTCTACTGTCTAATTTCACATTTCAGATAAACACACTATTCCTGCCGGTTGCTGTGTAGCACTGGGAATCTACCAAATACATCGTGATCCTTCAATCTGGGGTCCCGAGTCAAATAAATTCAATCCTGATCACTTCCTTCCCGAAAAGGTGGCTGAACGACACCCGTATGCTTATCTTCCTTTCAGTGGTGGACCACGGAACTGCATCGGTATCCGATACGCGTGGCTTTCAATGAAGATTCTTATCGCTCATCTCGTACGGAACTATCGCTTTAAAACTTCGCTCAAAATGGAGGATCTAAACATAAAGTTTGCTATCATCTTAAGAATCACGAATGGGTGTCTCGTATCGATAGAGGATCGCAGTTGTAGTCCGGTTTAGTTGAATCGAGTGATACCTGTATTATAAACTGCTCGAAATTCCCATTTACAAGACTCTACTAAATTATATAGAATAAGACAGGCTCAGTCCAATGTAACAGAGGATAAATATATGAGTTTCTTATCCGCCAATGCATGATGTAGTTCTCAATAAGGAAGAGCAGCTAGGCTAGAATACATTCATTGACTTGTAAAGTAGTAGTTAAAAACTAGCTACTAAGATCGGTTTTGGATCCTAAGCGAATATAAAAGTATTCCAAAAAGAGATAAATTTCGCTCAAACTATGAAAAGGTATTATTCATGCTGATGAAAGATATGCTAAAGAATTTTAAAATAAATTAAAATAGCTTTTTGAACATCTGTTTTATATTCGTTCTAAATATTTTACATAAATTATGTCTTTTCGATTGAATAAAATTTCAAAATACTACTTGTGTTGCTCATGTTCCGTTTTTGAATGTGTTTCTATGAGAATACAGGGCTTTACAATAGATAGGACCATGGCAAGTCCAACGTACTAAATCGTGCAAACGAATAACCGAAACGAGGAGGTTGAAAGTGAAACACAAACAAATATTGCACATCCCTAGCACTTAGGAAGATATCATCAAAACATGACACTAGTTCATCGAAATCCCCTCATTTCATACAATATTGTTTCCCATGCGATTTGAACAACTGGAGTTATAAATTATTAACGCCAATAGTCATAAGCAATATTTATTCTTAATTATACAGTTTTCTAGAGATAAGCAAATAAACTTGGATTTTTGTGTTTTGGACCACAGTTAAACTGTTCCAAATGTGTCATTAATTGCCACATTGGCAATTCTCGAGTCTGTAGCTAACTGTACACATGACTGACTATCCAGCTACGTGCAAATAAAGGCAAAGTAAGAAATGCCCGAAATGCAAAAAGATCTCTTGAGGTATTGGCACTTATACATATGAATTTATAAGCATAAACACTTAAACACTTTCATATCATGGAAGAAAATTTAATTTAAACCGTGACTTAAAAAGACTTTCATTACTATTAAGTAATGTTGTAAATTTATACTGCATGTATTAAAAACAATCCTCACTCTACAAATAATTAGAGTCTAGTTCTTCTATTTCTCTGCAGATATACGACGTAAGCTGATCGACCAAGACTATTCTATGCTGGCTTGAAAGACTCATTTCATTTAAAGATAATGCGCATTCAGTGTTGGTGAAGATTGAATTCATCCCATGAGTTCGTTAAGACGCTATACGAAACCAATGTGATATTCATTTCCCAAAGGTATGATATACGTTAGTGATATAAGTGAGATCAATATTTAAAAAAATATATCAGTGCATCTGTTTAAAAAAATCTCCCAAACAATGAATGTTCGATAATACATCTTCACCTTACGATATGTATCTTCATGTACGTTTCTATGACTGAGTAAATAAATATCAAGGCTAGGTAAACTCATTGAAGTCCAGATAAAGAATATGATTGATTTGTTGAGTAGGCTCTAAATGCTTTAGATTTTTGTTATGAAGATATGTAATCTTATCGTATATCTTATCACTATGCAAACCTACCAGATCCAATCTGCTGCGTGTTTTACCCGAATGAACGTGATATAGTAAACAAACAATAGTAAAAACAGTTAGTTTCATAATAATTTTCATAATAGATATGTATTAAAATGTGCCAACTTTAGCTATTGTAAATAACGCTATAATTCTATACTAATGCTCATAGTGTTTGATCGTAGTATTTTATAAATTAAACAACCGATTCTCACTCGCTAGGTTAAACAATGGATAACGAAGGAGCTCAACGCGTGAAGCTACGCGCCTTAGACAATAATTCGACAACGATGTATCATCCATTCCTTATATTGCTAGTCTGCCAGCAACAATTGCCTTGGCTGGAATAATTCTCAAATGTTTCACAGTTTTCGCTAAGACATTTTGCTGAGAGTTTCAGTCCTTGTTTGACAGCATATGTCCGTTTGCCGGTTGCCCCTATCAGCCCGAATTGGAGCCAACATAGTCACACAAACCCGTGCTGTCCGAAGCGTTGCCACCCACCGACTGCAGATGTTGGTCATCTGGTTTGCAGTCGTAATTGTTGTTGTTATTGACGCAGCTGATTTTATCGCCACATCGGCTGGAAACGGCGGGCAAAGTGGTAGGTGAGATCTCTTCATTTAGATTACATCCGTCGTGGCGCTGCAAGTCCTCATCGATACCGTTGCTGTCGTCGGGCAACGAAAGCCTAGGTATTCGCTCCGTGAGCGATTGCACTGTTTGACGATCGTGCACCTCGCTGAAGATGTCTATTAGGTTGTTGATCCCGATCAGGTATCCATCCTCGTGGTTGCCCACCTTCCACTTGCTGTCATGCGTAATTGCCACGCTCTCCGGCAGTGCGACCGTTTTGGCAAAATCAATCAACCAGACGCTTGCCTTGTGCCGATCGTGGACGAACAGCAATGAGCTGCCTATCACTTCGTGGCTTTTGAAGAACTCCGAATATTCCAGCGTCGCCCGGATCGCCTTTAACCGCTGGATGTATTTCGGCTGCATATTATAAGAGATCGTTCAAATTACACCATTCAGTTCGATATTAAGGTGCTTGAAAAGCTTACCATTGAATGAGGAAACCCGTCGGCGAATTCACGGAACGCTTCACAGATCTGATCACGCGATTTTGTCGTTTTGAAATCTTTCGAGCTGGTTCCATCACTCTTTTTAATACCCTATAATAAAGAAGTATGTTATTAGTCAGGTGAAGTTGGATCACAAACATTAAATATCAACAATTTTTTTTTGAAATAAAACAATCACAGCTAGAAGTATGTCTGTTGGTCTTTTTATCTAAATTGTTCCATCTAAAATTTGCAAACGATAAATACTTCACTTTACTCAGTACGGAGTTCGAAATATGAAAAGAAACTTTTTTATCCCAATTTTAAATTTTGCTTCGTTTTCAAATAGCTCTTTCAAATATGTCTTATAAACAACTACACAAACAGTAATAATTTACTTTCCATACCAAACTACGTCCGAAATAGATGTTTCTGTGCAAAACCCCCAATCGATATGATCACCTCTATCGCCGAGAATCAAACAAAACTGTTTACATCCTGGTTCTGTACGACGGTTCTACCTAACTGCTGTTCAATGGTTTGATTGATGAGTAAGTCTAGCGTACCTCTATTCGAAATCCGAGCGTAGACGTACTGGAAATGGTTTCCCTCCACACCATGTAGCGTGGCTTTGTGACACCTTTAGCACGGTGCTCTTCATCGGTGGGGGCATTTTGATCAATTTGTATCATTTTTTCATACATATCCTGAAAATAACGAAGACAATCATTAAAGCGATCTGTTCGCACGTTCGATGTGTAACGGCAACCATGGAAGACCTACTTTTCGAAGTTTCGGCTTCTCTTTGGCTTTCGACAGTTCCTCCTCCAGGTAGGTTCTGACGCCTATTTTACAGTCCATGACACACGGTTGGTAGAAGTCACTGAGTAAATCCTGCAGCTGTATATACGTTGCTGAATGTAAAAAGCATTATCGTTAAGGAATTTTACATGAATTGTACACAATTCTTTGTCATAAAAGTTTCACATTGCTAGATTTCATTGCATAATTTCATTGCATTGTAGATTCAAAAATAGAAAACAAAACACAAAAGTAGCACACATTATATTACAACCATAGTAACTGAGCTTTGATAGATTATCAATAGATGATCGATTATGAAAATAAATAAACAATGCAATTCCTGAATAGAACCCTTTCATAATCTCCATTTCTTTGTTCTAATCATGTTTCGTTTCTGGAGTAACAACATCGAGAAGTAAGACATAGTTTTTCAGGTTTAAAAAGGATACATTCTCCATCCTCACTGTTCACTTGTCCCTTATACTCGGGAACGTAAGGTCTCAAGACATCCTTCATCAGGACCTGCAAAACAAGGGAAGGAAGGAAGGAAGGAAGATGGAAACAAATTAATTTTTTTTAAATATAATCCAACTCCGCAGGCAGATTTCAACTAAATTTCGCATCACTCACCTTAAAACATTTTTCCTCTTTGGGACATAGCTTCTTGAGTACCGTTCCTTGGTCTGGTCCAGCTTTGAAGTTTCCTTGATGTCCGGCTAACTGCACCCACGGGTAACGTTGCTTTTTGTACGTCTGAAAGAAGGGTGTCCATTGCACGATGTTACGCAACTTGCGCCATCCAGAAGGCTGTCAATCAGGAAAGAAAGATATAAAACAAAGGTGTCAAATCGTTTACCAATACTTTATGTCACTTCACGCTGTAGGTTTATGTAATAATTAAATATCGTTTGGAAGATAAAAAGGTTGAATATTGAACCACTGCGGTGTGCACACGACAGACGCTAAACTAAATGCAAACCTGCAAATAATCGTAATATCAATCAGCAAACCGCAAGTTATGTCCCTTTCGTGCAATAGTGCTGTAAGTAATATGGGGCCGCTTTTACGCTTCTGGCAAAGGTGTCGCCTTCAAAACCGCATCGATCAGTATTCGTTACGGTTCGCTGAACAGTATGGGATAAAACCTATTTGATTACAGGTATATAGAACTGGTTTGTTTTTCGAAACTCTAAACTCATCAGATGCCTTCTCGACGGATGGTTAAAATTTCCGACAATCATATGCGAATTTGTAATTATCATTTCTAACCAATGTTGACGTCAGTGATGCTAAGATTATTGTTTACTACATTCGCTATAGAATATACAGTTTTCGATTTGATTTCGACGCTGTTTAAATGGTTCATTACACATAAAGCATCTGCGCTACAAATTCATTTCATCGCATGAAATAAAACCTCATTTATTCACTCACATGTTTCACCCCATATCAATTGTGTGATATTTTTATTAACAGTTAGCTGTCGCGCCAATTTCTTACCCAGCTCCGCGAGGGCACAATATGCGTAAGCATCGTTGTTACGTAAAATACCACTTTAAGCTATCACATTTCTTCACCAGTGACGCCGGTGTCTGAGCCTTTTGTATGGTTCGTTTAGCGTCGGCAAAAGCGAGTGGGGATTGTCGTGCGTAGCAAATGGCATGTCAATTATTATTGTCATCGCATTCATTCGACAGACCATTTGGGAAACTGATGGGATTTTCTCCACCCCACGTAAACTGAGCGCGTTAGCCTTGGTCGGAAGTTGTGCGTCCAAAACTGTTGATTCTAAATTTAAACTCTAACGAGTTTTGGGTTCGATCAGCAAAGCAAAAGTTGCAACGCGATAAGTTCCAATTTCCAAGCGAATTATATTGACAAACGTACACTCGTTGTTTGTACCTATTAGCCATACCCTGAGATACCCGACGTTCCATCTTTCTTGATTACAACCGCAGCACGTGTTGCTTTCAGTTTGATGAATATGTGCTTTACTTGCTTTTCCTTAACGAAACACAAACCTTAGCTCGTGACCTGCATCCAAACAGATATCATGACTCCTATCTATCATGGGACGTATCTACATCTTCCGTCGGTTGTGCTAACGCTAGCTGAAAGAGATACGTTAATGATGTTTTGCATCCAGCTTCTAAAGCGGAATTCTTTGTGCACGATGCCATGTCCTCGTTTTACTGATGATGAATCATTGACACTATTCACGGCGGGTCAGAATGGTTAAGTGACTCTATGACATCTATGACGGTCCACTCTAAGCATTCATCACAATCATCCTGCACTGCGCCTTTGGTCGGCGCTGAAATGAAGCTAGCACTGCTATTTCTACACAACAAGAAGTTTTGCATTGGATGCTTATCACTGCACAGAGCTTAATATTGGCATACTAAATAAACATCACTGTGGGTAGCAGTTCCAGCCATTAATAGCTTTACGATCAATGCACATGCCTTCGAAATGGAAAGTGATTCTCATTCTCCAGCTAGACCGCATAGTCGTCGGGATTATAATTTACGTCACAAGTCTGACGAAATCAGTGTGGTATGCGACATCGACATGACGACATCTTAGCTAAATGATTTTTGCAAGTAAAGATAAACCTTTTTTTCGTTGAAAACAATTCACCCTGGACGTGAATCTCGCGAATGAATTTCACAATGAACATCAGCTGCATTTGAACGATATTGTGCGCAGCGCACTGAGCGCTGCAATTTTGCTATTCAACGTGCGAGAATCTCGGCTTACCTTCGCTCCAGATTCATGTCGAACGTCCGGGACGTCCGAGTCCCATTCGGAGCTCAAATCATCACTCGATGCATCGCCATAATCACGTGGCATCGGTACCTCCAGCAGTGACATCTGGTACTGCTCGTACCCCGGACAGAGACTGGCGGACTGGCGTGGTGAGGGTGACCGATTCGCACCCATCCGGTAACGCAACGAGCCACTGCCACCACCACCCACATGCTCTGACCGGCCACCAATTCCGGCATCTGCCGCCGGATGCTGCAGTATTGGCAGCTGATTTTGATAGTGGTGTTGCGAATGAGACGAACTCTGCGTTCGGTGCCGCTGCTGAAGCGACTGCTGATAATGTTGGTGGTATGCCCCGCTGTTCTGATGTGCCTTCGGTGGCTGTTGCTGCTGATATTGATGGTGGTGGTGATGATAGTGATGATGATGATGGTGATGCTGTCCGCCCATATGCTGATTCGGCGCGAGATTTGGGGCAATGTTCTGTGCGGTCAGATCAGCGTCCTTCGAATTCTTGCGACTGGTAAGTGCCGAAAATTTGCGGGCATCGTTCGAAAGTTTGCGGGTGAAGGATTTCTTCCGACTGCGCGGTACCGTTTCGCTGGACGATCCTGCACCGGCGGAACCCCCATTCCCCGCATCATGCTCGTCACCGCTGTCCGACATGGTCTTCAGATGGTCCTGCTCTTCGGGGCTGAGGTTGGGAAAGTGCAACAGCTTGACCGTCACCTTATCGCCCGACTCCGTGAAGTACACTTCCTTGGCGCTAAGCTTATCAAAGTCCTCGTAAATGGTCACCGTCGGTAGCGTGCAGATAGGCATCGTTTCTTTATCCTCGGTTCCGAATTTTTATGCGTTTGTAGGGTGTGTAGAGTTGATTGTTCGACGAACTCTGGTGTTGCTCTACAGAGCACTGTAAAAGTTACGTAAGATGACATCTGATAAAACAGTTCCCTCGCGAAACATCAGGCAAAATGAGGTGTAACCATTGAATACTCTCTCTCTTTCTCTCTCTCTCTCTCTCTCTCTCTCTCTCTCTCCTCTTTCTCCTGTATACTTCAATATCTCTATATTCCTTTCTTCGACTTTCCAACAGTTTCCCATACATTAACTCTTGAGAGAACAAAAGCGAATTCAATCGTGCCAAACCCAACTCCAACCTGCTACCGAAGTTAATTTGTCTTCGTGGAGGCGCGTCAACCATCATCAATCGGCAACAAGTTTCCTTAACGGTAGTCACCAATTGCAGGACCTCGCCGAGGATCTCGGATCGTACCAGAGCGTATGAACGCTCTTCATCAACAGTTCCTTGCATGCACGGAAACTGTATGCCGTTCCATTGCGTACCCTGTTTCCCCTTTTTCGACCGGAGTGTCCGACCGCTCGAAAGCGAGGGAAATTTATTGCGGTACTTATGGGGACATATTTGGAAGTCGGCTGCCCCGAACCGGTTGCTTTGAGATGCTTATGGACGTGTTTACTTGCAAATAAAACGCTCTGGCGCTGGCTACTGAATAATGGGTGGCTCTCTCAACCTGTCGCTACTATTCGTCGAGTTTTGACGAGTGCAATTCCTTGGGTAATCAGTGCTGAAAACCGAAGGCATACAGTAATCAAGTTTGCATTATTGTAACTCACCGCAATAACCCCACAAACGATTATTAGGGTGGCACATCAAAATCAATGTTATAGCATTGTTTTGACATTGTTGAATGGCGAAACATTCCATCTAAAGTTCATATTGGGAAGTTTTTGTTTGTAACTTTTATAGTGGAAAGTGTCCAGCCGCGCAGTCGACAGTGAAGTGAAAGGGTGTCTGCTGTTTTATACTATTAATATGTTCAACTCAGATGTACGGAAAGTGCAAATCAACTAATTGACTCCTTTCGAAAGATGCCTCGCCATGATCTACAGCTAGCGTGTAGGTGATTCTAGCTAAATGGACATCTCTTCTTGCTTTCACAATCTTGATGACATTTTTCACGAACATCGTTGCAGTCACGCCATCACGAGAAAGACACACATTTTAGCGCGTGTGTGTATGAATGTGGCCAGATTTGCTAAGGAAGAACAGGTTGCGGTTGCTGCACCATATCGCAATTCCATTCCTCTGCAGTTGTATCGTACGGTTTGGCAGTCTCCAGTCTGCCACCATCTCTGGCCCTCCATTTGGAGCATTGTAGTATTGTGTAACAGTTGGGACAAGTGGGATGGTTGGGGCAATAAATTTATATTTCCCAACCGGCCATGCACTAAAACCTACCGTCGTCGCGTCGGTTGATGTATGGTTTCGTGTGTTTAGTCTAGGAGAGGATCTGAACTTGATGGTGATAAGAAAACCTCAGGGACGCCATTAGCGACCATTAGAGATGACAACCAGTTCAGGTGCGGACTGTTGCATGCGCTGCAACTATTGCAAGTATGAACACCACGTAAGCTGGCCCTTGATTTGAGTTTTGTGCGTTCAAATGGCTATTTATGAATTAATCTAAAGCATTGCTCAAAAAAAAACACGACATAAACAATATTGCGTTCTTGATCGTTCGTTCGTTTCGTTTTGTGATCAATCCCGCATGTAATCGGACGCTAGCAACAATTCCCTGTGCGTCACATACTAAGAACGATTGAAATATTTTGAATTTTAAAACACCCTTTGACGCAAGCTTTTCGCTTCAGAAACGAAGAACACGGCCAGAGAAGCGTATACCAACGTGGTACGGGCAAGCCATTCTGTGTCCAAACCATGTTTCAGAATGGTATTTTAATAGTCAACCCCCTAACCAAACTGGTTATTGGCGATAGAGTGTGAAAATTGCTAATTGATGACGTCGTCTTCAACGGGTTCCTCTTCTTCATCGTACACTGAGCACATTGACGCCCCTTTTTAGTTTGAGGTGTATGCGGACTGAATATGACGGTAAACAGTCAAATGAGTGTAGTATTGGCTTGGCTTATTGTTATTTACAGAAATTTTAATTGAACTGTGTCTAAAAAACCACCTGGAACATCTCTAACAATCAACACAATCAACATTAGTCATCACCATCTTACCGATCAGCGTATGATCGGATGAATTTGCAGAATAAGCAGGCATTCGAATGGTGAGCGACGTTTGAATAGGAGCAAATGATCTTGCTTCCAACGCACAAAACTTTAGAACTGGCCAGACAGAACTGAAGAGTAAGCACTTCTCTTCATCAGTAAAAAGGTTAACCCGTAGGTGTTGTTGTGTCTGTGATTCGCCCGGTGTCGACACAATCTTTCGACGAACGCGATCGTATGGCGTTTGGGCATCTTTTATATGAACATCTACGCATTTTCACAACTTGAAAAATGTACTCTTTTCGGAAATACGTGGATGAGCAGTGACATTGGGAAGTTCATTCGCACGGAAAGTTGATGTTGTAGGCTGTGATGTGGCTGTGAATGTTCGAAAGTCTCCATCATTAATTAAAAGCGGAGGAACCGATTGGATTTAATTATGTTTGCATACACGTCACTTAATTTGTACATTATGCTGATACGAAATGAACATTTCATAAACAAAACCTTCAAAAGTTGATAGAATGCTGTGTTCTAGAGCACGTAAACTGCGCTTTGCTTATCATTCAATCAGGTGTATGGGGCAGAATGTTTTCCAAAACCGTAACCTCATTTCCTCAGCATGCAAACGCCACCGACGCTGATAATGCGAGCGTAGTTTCAACAATCCAGCATCCAAGCCATGGCGCCAACTGTGTGGGATTTTTTGTTGTATTAAAATTAGCTTCTTTTTCTCACATCTTGTTCCCTTTCCTTTTGAGAAAGATAATCTTTCTACCCGTGGTACCGAGAGGGCACGTACCGAAAAACTCGGTCGACAGACGGCGTCTCGCAAACCGCAAAATAAAGGGAAGTTCCAATGTCCGCCCGGTGCGGGAAGCTCGTAAATCTTAGCACGGCATTCCCAGCTTTGTAGCACCGCACCTTGTCTATTGCGATGTAGATTTTTGCAACGGAGAGAACTACCGGTGCGCAACAGCATACCGAACGAGGCGCGATCCAGCCTCGTGTATTGTTTCGCGCCAGTCCCACCCTAATCTCGAGATCAAATATTTAGTTAGGCCGCCGTGGCGGAGTCAGAGAGGGAGGAAGAGATGAGTTTCGCGTGGTGTCTGTGTAGCGAGCAGTGCCCAGCGCCGCTCGCCATTGCAGCTATGTTTACTACACCACTTTTGCCTGGTTTCGTAGGTGTACGAGAAATTGCATCTAAACCGCAGCACAACAACACATTTCATTGATGTTCGCTCCGCTACGTACACAGAACGACTGCTCCGGGGTTTTAACTTATGCACGCGCGAAGATCGTCACTGTCACTGGCGAAATACTGGAATGTCCATTTCACTACTGCCCACTCGCACAAGCCGCTCACACAAAACTAACAAACCGGTAGCGTGGCTGTCGTCCAAATTTTAAACCCTTTTTTCGAGTGGCAAAAGTGAAAGTTTTTCTTCTGTCGCCCCTAAAACCGTTGTCCCACGGGCTACGCACAACAGCAGCGGGAACCCCTCTGGACGATCGAGATCTCACCACGAATGGCAGCGAATGTTCGATTGAATCGATATACGCGAAAACTACCACGGTTGTGTCCACGGTGACACGAGGCACACGAGGGTTTCGTTCAAACCGTTCGTTCTCCAATCGCCGATCGAGTGACGTGCATGCAAAGCTCCACTAGTGTAGAATTAGATTCGGTTTCAGGCCACACAGCACAAACACTGTTGAGGCTGTCGATCGCGACGGCAACGGTACGGGGTCTACTCAGGCCAATGCCGCGCGGAGGATGCCAAAGCACAAAGTCTACCGCGATAACGTGCGACGCACACTCGGTGCGATCGGTGGTCGGAATTAGACTGAAGTATCAACAATAGCACTGGCTGCGGCCAAGCACCGCGCCAGTTTTGCGCAGGCGGGTTTCGTACGCGGCCGTCGTCGGAAAGCTGGGTGGCGCGAACGTGGAGAAGGCGAACGATCGCGATGGTGACGCTGATCGCCGCGTTTGCTTCGCACGGTTTCATATTATCAGCAATAGGGAGCAGATCTGTCGACGGGTGTGTTTGTGTCCAGAAGCTGTTTCACGCTCACCGACCCCGCGATTGCTCTGGGGTGCAAGTGTGTTCGTATTGCACCGTACGTGCCCAATTCCTCCCAAACAATAGTACGTGATGCAAGCTGTCGTAATGTAGACACATGAGATTGGTACAAATTTTTACTGATTGAAAGAAAAATAAATTAAAATGTTTAACAAACTAACAATTAAACAAATTAATTAAAATGTCAAACAAACTAAGATATTTGTTATCTGAAACCTAACCACTTGGCCAAAAATAAAACAATAAAAAGTTCATTAAATGATTATACTCTAATTTAGTATATTTAATCGCAATATTTTACGCAAACAATATTCGAAATTACTTGGTCGTAATCATTTTAAACTATTTCAAAACTTGACTGGAAAAAGTTGTCTTTAAAACCAAAATAAAATAATTTTTGTTTAATTTTTCGTATCTTGTACTACTCGGTTGGTTTTATTATAATTACAAGAAGGTGAAAATATCGATAAAAATATGTGTATGAAATTCAATCTCGACGAATGCTCCACTATGCGCTGTTACTTATATGTTCACCTTATTTTAGTAGTGTGCGTATCACGAGAGTCACTCAACGAAAGCTCGCTGGATGTTGCAACAAAATGAGCTTTTTTTGCGGCAACACGGTCACAAACGCATGTATAATAGGCATCGAACATTTTACATTAGTAATATAAACAATCGATATGTATTCGCCGTTTATCCCTCTTATTAAACGTTTATTAGTTAAAACAGTATTCAGTAATATATGGCTAACAATTTGCCAAATAAGTGATACAAAACTGTTAAGAAAAGTGTTGTATTTAACTTCACTCGTTATTTTGTTAACAATATTCTGCCCATCGAAAAGGACTTCTTGTATCCCCAGGCATGTATTTTGAATTATTTAAACACTTTTCATTTGATTTACATTAAAAACAATCAACTTGAAATATGTTTTTTTCCAAATGAATGAATCATAACAAGTTGAAGCATAACTCGAAAGGGTCGTTTTCGGAAACAACATTAACCAAAACATGTTCGAATGTTTCGCATATTCACAAGACATAACGAAGCTTTCACCAATGTGTTGCAGTGGTGAGTAAGCTCTCGAAAGATTAGTCGAAGCTTCTACCAGATGGAGCAAGTGGAGCTATGCAAACGATGACGTCAAAAAGCTTACTGTAGATATTTGGGAAGCCGGATTTGATGAATACTAACTAACTAACTTTGATGAATTAATGCAAACGTTAATGCAAACTCGTTCGTTAATGCAAACTTAAAATAAAAAACGCTTTTTTAATAAATAATCTAAAATATCTTGTTTTGCTAACATCAGTCAGCAATTCGATCCAAGATTTTTCATTCAGAACCGCAAAAGAAGAGTTTGCCATAAAAAAGAAGTTCCGGTAAAAACACAACCTTGCAGCTCTAATATTCATAGTGTAAAAGATAAATGTAGGATACATATTATATTTTTTGTTAGCGTTTCAAGCTCCCAAGTGGTATTCCATCCCTATTCAATCGAAGGGATACTAATAAGACAAATTTACTAGTTTTATGGTATTGGTATGGTATTGACAGGAAATCGTACTCTTTAAAGAAGTTCACGGTTTTCTCACATCGATAAAGTTTAAATTTAACCTTAAAGGACTCAGCTATGTTTTTACATCAATTTGCCTGCATTAGTTGATAGTGATCATTTTTTAAATTTTCCGTTTTAATCCAAACATCTTACTCATATCGTAACATTCTAAGTTTCTACACAAAACAAGCCCTCGTGCTGTTGGTTTGTTGTAGAAATATAAATGAAGTGCAAATAACTAAAAACGTTTATTCTTCATTTTTATAAATATTATACGACAATTTTATTATTGAACGAACTTCCACTTAATACACGTACTAACTCAAATTTAAAATACATTATTGCAATACATTTTTAAGTTATGTTGCCTACCTTTTTAATACCACTGGCAGTTTCCTTTGGCCCGATTGTGTAAAGATCTACAATGCCGAGCAAACAATCGTCACAGCGACACACATCGTCACCGAGAATAAGCGATCCCAGCGAACCGATGCTGCTGCTCGAGTCCATCGAATCTGTTCGGATGAGCCGCGACCCACCGGGGCCCGTTTGTTGAGATGCCGCCTCAATCTTCTTCGCCAGCAGTGCCTCCATCAGTGACCGAGGCCGACTGTTGCTCGATGTAAACAGTGACATTTTGGCGATGGTTATCTGTTTGTTTTCAGACACTTTACAAAACTCACGACACTTTTGCTTTCCTTGTTTTTCTTTTGTATTAAACTCACTGCACTGTGTATTTCGAAATGCTTTAACTTCGGCACAGTGCAAATTTCTCCACACCAGCGTTACGACTCGCCGGAAGTGAATTGCCAGTGCGTGCACGTTAAAAAGTAACTCCACGAACCACACATCACACAGGCAATTAATTAAATTGTAATCGTTAACCGTCGTTGTGTAATTAACGTTCCCGGCTCTATCGGCTACACACAAGGGTTAATCGATGATCACACCTAATTGCACGTATCCTAGAGAAAGATTGGAAGCGAAAGGTATTAACACGGCCGGGAACTGGGTTGTCTCCTGATATGCACAACAATCGCTAACGGTCGCCCCATCTGATTACTAACAAAGATGCAATCCGATACACGAAACGGCAACGAATTGAGGAATAACGACAACCGCAGGCATGTGCAACGCAAATATATTTAAGACTGCCGTCGACGATGCGACTTCGCATTGCACCGACCGAACGCATGCATACCGGGGCCATAAAGGGCGGTTTACTTTTGATGGTGTAGATTGAAAATAACTTCTTGAACACGAGATTACCCCACGGGAGAAAATGCTCAACGAAACTTTGTCAGATTTGTCCTGTCTGGTGCGTTGATCACGGATGAGTTCATACTCCTCTCGCTTACGCTTGCTTCATTATTTCTGGGTTTTCGTTCCGTTGGCGAATTTTTATTCACATGTTCATGTCATCGTAAAGGGGCACGTAATCTTAGCGCATCGGTAAGACGTTGTTTGTCAGCAGCGTCATTAAATGAAACGATTTGTAGCCTCATTTTTTTAAAGCACAAAAGGATGACTGCATACGCATCAGGTGTGGCTTATGCTTGTAAGAAATAAATTCCCAATAGAGCTCAACTTTTTCACGTGCTCAGATGGCAATTTGTGATTTTATATGCAATTACATTTTAACGGCAGTTCTAAAAGTTCAGTTACACATATTGTTTTATACCGTAGACGAAGTGAGATCGCGCAAATCAATTATTTGATATGAATTTTGAAACATCCCAGTAGGAATCGCTGTACTCCGAGCTCATACAAATGAATATTTACTGGAAAGTTACACAAATACATAAGTTCAAACACGAAGACACCGCGAAAGATCAACAAGCAAAAGTTTTCATTTCTTTCTGATTCCTTAGCTGCATCACATTCAAACGATGATCGATTAAAATATCTTTCCACCATCGCCACCTTCGGAAACTGCACCCATTTTTCGTGTCATACTTTTTATGACATCGACACGGAAATAAACAAAGAGCAATACCCTCGTGTCAACACCACACCAGGCATTCGTTCCGACTGGCGACAAAAATGTGCAAATTGGAGGTGATATTATTATTTTCGTTCCCCTTTTTTTTTGGTCTCTCTTGCACCCAATATTAGCACAAACGAAACATGAACAGCGATGAGTAGTGTTGCTTATAATGACTTTGTGATCTTTTTGTGGTTCATTAAAACAAGGTATTACCATCGGAATTCCAACTGTGCTGCTTTCTGTTTTACATTTTATACACACTAACATTTTAGTGTTCCCATTCAAAATGGTCGCCATTTATTTTAGTTTTGTTTTGAACATAAAACATGAAGCACAATAAAGTTGTAGCCACCATATTTCCTTCCTTTCATAACACTGACATGCAACATCAGAAAATAACTCTCGAGCGAGCCGCATAAAACCCTTGAACTCTCAACTAAAATGCAAATTACAGCAAGCAAAAGTGTCAAAATGTTTTTACCCTCTTTCGCCCAACAGGAATGTTTTAATGAACAATCAACCAACTCCATTATGCAGCACCCGTTCAGCCAGAGGCGACTCCATTATTTGGTCTGGAACCCTTTTTTTTTTTGGTACCTCCTCGAAGACGTATTAGCATGCGCAAACATATTAAAAGCAAATTCATGCGCCCCGAGGCAATGTTTGGGGGTTAATTTTATTCAGCGCAAGGTTTAACAGATTTGATTTCTGTTTCTGGGATGGTTTTAATCATAAAACATCAAACATTAGTGGCGGCATTAGAGGGTTGGCGCCGAACGCTAACGGCTTATGGATTAATGCGAAACTAATGCTTTTTGGTTCTGTTTTTTGTTTAACAATCTCCCTAATAATTTACTATTGTTTGCCTTAGCCTGCGTGATACGGCCAATATTTGGACGAATACTGATATATCATTAATTTTATATGAGTAAACCAAAAGCTTATGCGTGTCATCGCACTGAACCTGGACAAGCCAACAACCGTTCTGCATAAACAACATATAGTCCATTATGTTAATGGTTGTGATCGGCAAACGATTGCAGATCCAAATAAAACCGGTAGCAACTGATGCCGATCGACATAAGCACAAAACCCATCGACAGTAGTCCCAGTCCGTTTTCCAACCGATTGACAACATGACAGAAAATTAGCAAAAACGTTTTACGAACCAGATACGAATCAGATGATCCGCGTGACCGGTCAAGAAAACCCTTCGGAGAAGTCAAGTCATTCCAGACCAGACCCAGTGGCCAACCCGACCAGAAGTGTGAGATCGTAAATCTATCTGCTTTTGACATCAGTGACGCATCAAGTGTACTACACGAGACACAAAGCCAGACTCGTTTCTTTGCCCTAGCCCGGGAAGTGGTTTTCCCGGGACGGAACGTGGTGACAAGTGTCCGAAGGGAACACAGCACACTGTTCGCCGCCGTGACATCGCCCAGCCCGAGCCGTGACAGATGGTGTGAAAAATTATCGCAAACAAAATGACCGCTTCCGTTTGCCGGCTGCCGAGCAATCTCGTCCCGGCGACACTTAAGAGCTTTTCGCTGCTCGCGCGTTGGAAGTGGCTTGTCATATTTGCATAAATTGATCGACTTCTTACGGCTGTGCCATGTTTGCCGACTGTCATCGATTGACGGCTACTGGCAACGATGGTCTAATCTCAGGCTCACAACTGTGCGCAACGGGCTCGGGTGATTCCAAATAATGATTCCACCCCGCTCACTGATAGAAAGCCACGCCGACACGGGAGGGTTCAATCGTTCGTGCCAATGCTATAAAAGAAAAGCACAGCCACTCCCCTATCTCTTTGAACCTGCCCGTCATACAATCGACGTCTAGCCGATACATTTTTAATTAATGATTAACCAAAGGATCTGTGCGTAACGGTAGCAGAGACCGGGTCCACAAATCCCGTTTGTAAACCACCCCGGGTCAACAATCGGGTGCACGATAAACAAACACTCAATCCGCTGCTACAAGCCCGTGTTGCGTGTAAGACTGGGACGATGTTTCGCAAGGAAGAGTTTGTATTGTTGAAAACATCCGTCGCGCAGGGGAAAGAAAAAGGTGCCAACGTTTACAATGGACCGAGAGTGATAAAAACATTAACCGCTTCGGAGGCAAATTGAAGACGTGAGATAGCAAAGAAAAGGAGGCTTCCTTAAGATAGGCAGCCGAAAAGGCATAACGCATAACGATAAATTCCCACATTTTATGGCTTGTTTTAAGCTGAATTAAGTGCTACTTGATAGAACACGACAACTTGAATGGTGAGGTTTCACTTTTGATTTTGTGTTTTAGCACGACTTTTGTTTCTTTTGTATTTTTCTTCCGATAATTGGTTAACTTTAACGGGAGATTCTTTTATCTTGATATTATAATTTGTGTGAGCGAATTTTTTAACTCCGTTAAACAATTTAAGTAATTCTTACCGGAGTATCGCATGTTATATAACAAAAAACAACAAAATCTGCATGAACCCTCATTTAAGGCTGTTTTGAATTGATATCAAGTTAAAACACTCATGTACCGCAATGCTAGCGTAAAGTATCGCATACAAGGCAAACCACGATAGGTACATGATTTATGTGCGATCGTCTTAATTACCGTGTAAAACAGCTGATAAACTGCTCACGTCTGTCTTACAACCGTAGCTAAAATTTTAACACACACTATTGGCAAAACATGTATCATCCGTCGTGGAGCTCGCTGGCATCATAAACCTGCATGTCTGTTCTCATGAAGCTGCTAGCAGCAGCTACTAGTCATAATCCACATGTTTACGCTCTCCAACGGCTAAACCCCTGCGGTGTAAACAACTGACTTTGCTATCATGTTTTTTTTTTCTATTTGTCTTTTTTCGCCCGATCTGCCGATCGTTGGTTCTGTATTTCGTTCGCATAAACAACATTACCATGATGAGCAAATGTATTTCTCGTGTACTATCTGTTGCTTGCTGATTGGAACATGAGCGATGAATACCTATCGCAGGAAGCTATTGTAGTACAACGCTCTACAACGCGTAGCAACATTGTCAAACATATGTTGCCGAGTGCTGTGAGAAACGAAGGTTGAAGTACTATTTTAGTACTAATGTAAATAACATTTCAAACTGGCCTAAATTTTGAGCATTACCATGTGCATAAAATACCGAAAATAGACAGTATGAAACGAAACTTTTACATAATCGGAAACATTTCTTAACATAACCCATCGATTGTGCTGCTCCGGTTGAATCTACCCTGATTAGGAGAGCCTGCCAAGAATGTGTAACGATGCAACAAGGCTTGTCATGTTGTCGTTTTATCTTATCGCGATAGCACAATCTACGATCAACGCTAACAAGGTTTAACTTTCAAAACTCCAAGCCTTCGGCGCGCGCCCCAGTGCTCCGAGTGTGCGAAGGAAACGCCATGAGGATACATCGCTGCAAACGCGCAAGCCTCTGATTAATCATACAATATTCATAAATCCTAGAAAGATGATAGGTTGCGATATCTTTCTACCATCGGTGTTTTATTATCAGGCAAATGATAATAATTATTTATAATTACCCACTGTACACGGGCCGCCATCGCGCCCGAGCCTATCCCTGAGGATGTTAATAATCAGAGTGTAATGAAGAGGTATCAGTGGCGCAGTATGCCCGCGAGATGCACAAAAGTGATCCATAACCATTTTATATTTTCACTGCCCATCCCATAAGGGAATTAATTTATAAAGATGTTGTCAGTAACTCACTAAATCCATTAACAGCGGGATGCGCGAGAGTACACTAGCTGTTATTGAGCAACCTGTGCTGGGACTCTGCTTGAAGTACTTAAAGGCATATTTTCTTGGGTACAATTTTGCTAAATCTATGTTCCAACGAATTGTAAGTAGTTAGTAGGTAATTCTCTCTCTCTGATCTCTGCCCATATTTTTTCTTATCGTCTGGTAACATTTACCACACCCTTGTCGAAATTTAACTTCCAATTGTTATTTTCTTGTCCCATCCGATTGGGAAAAATAAATAACCACTGCAGCCAAAACCCATGCTCAACAATATGTTGACCTATCGGACGAAATTTTTCAACACAAGAAACGATTATTCATCGCTCAACCAACCCCTAAGTTGCATCGTTGACATGAGCCAAAGGATCATTGACTGAAGCCATTGGGCATACCGGAGATTTCATCATTGGCCATCGTCAATCGTTGTTTCACACGCCATACTAACCCGTACCGATTTGGCGGGTCGTTGGTAGGTTGCCATTCTCTGCAAAGTTGTCCCTTCCGATGCGCATTGCACTGCGGTTGAGTGGAGACTTAAGAAGTTCGCTATAGCTCGTTTCCTCCAGCCAGTGTTCGTCGGCATTTCGTGTATGTGTGCACGGATTACCATTTGAATCGAACGCTTCAGATGCCATTCAATGAATTTCTCGACGATGATCGAAAAAGAAAACAAGTTACGGTTCGTACTTTTAATCCATTCTTTGAAGCAAATCACCAAGCGAAAAATATCGTCGAATGCCACTTTCATCCAGATGCTTGCGATCGTGACAGCCTGATCGAGGTTGTACAGTTGGGTAACGTTCCACGCTCCCAACGATCGGTAACGGCCGTCTGTACCGATCCTCCGGGGGTGGTGAACGAGTGCCCGCAAGAGTGAGCGAGAGAAATTAATAACATGATTCGTGGTGAATTCAGGCTTGCAAACGTATCCGTCTACAGTATGCGTTCGCACTAGAGCTTCATCCCGCGTTACGGAGCACCCGGGTCGGGTTGGATTCCTCCGAGGTGTGGCGTCAATCTCTTCGCGGGCAACAGCATGGGTGACAGCATAATCGATCTGCGCCAATCCCCGTAACCGCGAACGCAATTCCGCGAACCATTTTGGTCGTTTGCTGAAGTCTTTGAATTAATTTATCACTTAACAGCTGATTCATCCATCCGATTATCCGAGCAAAAGGGGCATGAGATCCATGAGTTTGGTACCACAACCTCAACTAGGGCCTCATAGATGCAACCATCCAACTGGAGTGGCTTGAAGCAATTCAGTCTTTTCGTGAAGTAGCCCTTATCCACACCAGCAGCAGATGTCATCTTGCTGCACGGAGTACCTTGGATAAGTGTATCTGTTTGTGGTGCTTAATGCTTTGCGCGACACACGGTCAGAGTGATGGAGGATATTTCTGCAATCACCTGCACTTCATTATAACCACGCTGAATAATTCATCATTTAATCGATTACACCGTAAGGCTGTGATTGAGCAATGAGTTGCTCCACCAACTCAAGTGTGTTCAGGTTGAAGATGAGTCCCCTTCAACTTATAGCCTAGCAACGTATTCCTACTCTAAACTGTTGACTTAACTATCTCAAGACTGTAAACAATCTATTACCATACTATTTAACTTCATATTCCTACATTTTGGGAAGAGTTTCTAGAACAAAACCGAGTAAATGTTCCTGATAAACGTTCCGTACCTACTATTTACTATATACTATTTAACGTACATAGATGTGCGAGATCACATGATATCGCTTTCGCCATAACACAACCTAACACTTGAACACTTGAACTTCAATATTGTCAGTATTCGTCACTAATTGGGCAGTATAATTCAACACAATCGTCCATGTCGCTCATCCGATCGTATGAAAATTTGGAACGGATATCATCGCCACCATCTTGCCTGCTCATAAATCCGTCCCACAAGCTACCACGACAATCCAACCTGAGTGAATGCAATAAATATTCCATTGCAAACAACAATTTGCCCGTAATTTGTTCGAATTCACAGCACGGATGCACCCTGCGGGATGCAGGACTCCGATCCGATCCGATCGCAGGAGTGTATCGTCCGCGGATCAGTTCGTACGGTCGTATTTTAAATTAACTCGTTTATTTAAACTTAATTGACTGATGTAATTTACGACCTCGCGCGCTCACGCGACGATCGGGCTATCGTTCTGCGCCGATGAAAGTTGCTCCCCCCAAAAGCGAACCAATCCTGAGTGTTGAAGATCACGCTCCCGTCCTGTTTGCTGAAAGTTCGAACCGACGCTCCGCAAGCATACGGTGCACTGTGCCTTAAAGGGACCAAGGACATGGTCAGGCGTTGCAACATGAAGGAAAAGGTGTAAAAGGGCTCGAAGGTTACGGTACTGGTTCAGCTGACCACGGCAATCGGTAGAATCGGTGAACCAAAATTACGCTCACTTATGACAAACTCACTATCAGATGTAATCCATTTCACGTAGTTCGCTCACTGTCCAGTGGCCTTTCCGGACCAGATTGTGTTTAAAAGGGGTGTTACTGTATGATGACGGCTTTGTTTATCGCACAAATCTTTTTAAATCTGATTCTGAGCTACGATTACTGAGGTAGCTGGTCTGATGTAATCTTGAATAGGACATTCGTTTAGGAATTCTACATTTTAACGCACTAAAAGCAAATATGTTTAAATCCTTGGTCTTAAATGGTGCATTTCTTTATTATTGCCTTCCATCACAATTGACGGAAATAAATTAATAACACGCACTGCACCCCAGCTCCAGGAATTTTACATGCTTCATCGCATGATGCTGTACCGTAAACACAAAAACTCCAAGACGAAAACATCACCTCTCGATTTTATGACAAATTTATTCCTAAAAACTGCATAATAACAAACCGAACGGCACGAATGGTAGCTTTTCCCGCCCTTGAGATCCTCAAATCCTCAAGACAGTATGTTCAACACACACACACACACACACACACACACACACACACACACACACACACACACACACACACACACACACACACACACACACACACACACACACACACACACACACACACACACACACACACACACACACACACACACACACACACACACACACACACACACACACACACACACACACACACACACACACACACACATACTCACAAGAAAACCCACGGAAAATATATCAAAATTATGAATATTTTGTGCATTCCCATCATAATTTACGACCTTCATTATGCATCCGGCGAAATTTGATAGGCCAGATCTGTTCGCTATCGATACGGCGAAGGGCCCAAATATGGGTCGGTGACCGGTCGTAAAATAAAGAAGACCCCTTACAGCTCGTGCTCACCACGTATCATGCCGCCAAGAATTATCGCCTCGTGGGCTCGTAAGACAGTTACGTGAGTGAGTGCCGTTTGGCGGCTTTAGAATAATTTTGGCTATACCATCAAGTCAAAAATATTACTAATAAATTATAAACCCAAGCAACATGTGACCGATGCGGTCGCACGAATTTGCTAAGAACGCATCAAAATTAAGTCGACCCATCAATCATGCCCACTACCCCACGAACATGAAACGCACACACTACAATTTTCGTGCTGCTTTTCGGCATTCGCCATGTTCATTAATATACAGCAGACACTTAACGGCTGAACAAAGACGGGGAAGCCGTTGGGACGGGGACGTTACTAAACACATATAGCAATCGCACAGGAAACAGGATCACATCCCTGCGGCCCACTTATGGTAACATCGGCGACAACAGCGACGTTGGTTTCGGTCTGTTCGGAATAAGTTAAGCGCACGATGTAGTCGACCACGTCCTGTTGCTGACCTACTCCGTACACGCCGGAACTTCAGCCTCAACAGAACCAACAAAAATGAAGCCTGCTTTGCCCCGTATCAAGCGCGCTCAGAAAGTGAATGGAGCCGTCAAGTGATCGCTTGCAAACCGGGAGAAAATCACTGTTGACAGCCTGCAAAATGTCAAATTCATCAAAAAGCCATTAATCAACGCTGTCCAGCGATGGGGCTGCGACATGGCGAACACGATACCGATACCGTTCTGCCTGTGCTATTCTCAATCCCTGCACTGCACAGAACTGGCCGACCGCTAGTGCGTTGTGCATAGCATTGCAAACCGAGCACCACACGTCGAACGTTGGGTTATCCCCGGGATGCAGCATTGAAAAAAGGGCTGTGCGATGGTTGAACAAGTCAAGCTGACAGCGAAACTTTCAAAAGTCTTTCGACACTCTGTTCATGTTTTTCCCTGCAGCAATTAGTTCGACAGTGTACTTTTAACTGGATTTATTATATACCAGAACATAAATACCGACATAAAGACATCAGCATTACGAGAACTAGGTAAATGTGTGCAGAATGAGCGTAGCAAAACAACAGTCATAATCATAACGATGCTGTCAATCGTGCATAATTCCTCGTTTACAATGTATGCAAACAAGCGCAATTTCCACCATAATAATAATAATAATGATAACAATGCATTGTATAGACTGACAACGGTGTAATAACCCTTATTTACTGATGCTTCACAAAAGCAATTGCTTGCGAAAAAAACCCCTTCGTATAGCCCTGTGGCGGTAGATCACTTTGCATGTAAATACCATAAAATGCGATCGCGGAAACATCAACTGTGTCAAACGGCTTAATTGAATACGTTCGCCCAAAACGGAACCACCACTCACAACAAAACCGACCCCAAACGACACCGATTCCCCCTGGTGCCACAGATTGAACGCGGTGAATTGATCGCGCATAAATCAATAAACATTCCGTCCAATGATATGCCGTAAATGAATTAATTTCAGATCGTTTATCGTCCCCGCATAAAACTGTTACAGTTCCGAATGATCGATCGAGATCGGGATGGAAGATCGAGAACAAAAAAATGTTGGCGTACATTCCATTAACGTTGATCGATGCTTTACACACATCAAACCCAAAGCGAGTCGGGCACACAAAATGAATCACTAAAAATCTGTGCAACATAAACTCTTGCGAAAAATTCACATTTCGCGGATGAAAACGTTCGTCAAATTAATTCCCATATTTTACATCCTTTTTCACGACTTCTGCATTTTTCTGTCCGTTCGAAATGGAAACAAGCACGAAACAGCAAAACAAAAAACCATCCCGACTTACTGGTTCAAAGCCGAACGAAAATTGTACCGGCACGAGTACCTCAGTGTAATGACCGGTATAAAATTTAAATCGACAGACAGGATGGGAGAGTAAAACATAAACAGCATTTTTCGCTCAATTTGGAAAAGTTGCCGAAGTGCAGTATGTGGAGGTTACCGGTAAGCCTCACTTTAACTGACGGACTCCAGCAGCGCGATACTATCGCAAACAGCTCTGTTGCCCGCAATTGCACCCTTTCGCTCCACGAGGATGGATGAGTTCTGTTGTAAAATTGTCGTGTGCAGTTGGTCCCCTTGGTAGGCACGATGTAAGGAGGAGATGAAGTTGTTTTGCGTTTGTTTTTCTCTACTGTCCTGAAGTTTGGCGCGACTTCGCGAAACGTAGAAAGGACGAGGTGACCGTACGCAAAGTTTACGAGTGCTTTGCTTTGCTAATAAATTTGGTAAACTTCCTAATTGACCAATAAAAGCAACCGTTTGCAATAGCTTTTGGGTAGTGAACAAATTTCGTAGTGCAACACAATAAAAGTACAAATCTGGACATACATTTATTTGCGAAATAATGCACCTCAATTCTAATGACTTCAACCCACAATCTTGAAGGAACCATGTGGCTAGTAGCGAGACACACCATAGCAAAAAAAAGAGAAGCTAATGTATGCCGTTACCCAATTCTCGAGGCTTCCCAAAACAACGACCACAGTAAAAAAACCCTATCTCTACCTCATCATGATGACCAAATTAGGATGAAATAAGTGCACAAAACAGCCGTGGCGCAAGCTCCTCGTTTGGACGAGTTGAAGCCACCTTTGCTTTGCTGGAGTTGAGCCCAAAATTGGTGCGAAAAGGACTCCGGGTCGATGGTGACATGGTACGGTTTTGGAACTAGAAACACACAAAAAATACAACAGGAAGATTGAACTGTGGAACCCGTGTCGACCAGACTCTTGCAAACCTCCTGGTTGAACCGGAGGGTCAGCTCACGAACGGTGACCAAAATGGTAATTAGTAGGTCCGAACGCTTTTTAAATCGTAGCGTGCACACATTTCCAGTGTGAATAAAAGGCACACACACGCGTTCGTGTATGTCTCTTTGGGGTTTTTAATCGCAAATTTATCGTTTAACGCACGTGACAAACGATGCTCAGATTCGGCGCGAGGCGCTAGGACAGTAAACAAACGACCCGTTCGGGAATGGTGGATGGATGGTTCGGAATGGTTGTCCGATTTAATTGATGCCGTCCAAAGTGCCAAAAAATCCATTTCAGCTTCTTGCGGTTTAGAGCGCCGTTCTCCGTTGCAAAGGGGACACCATTGATCTGATGACGGCTCCTAGCGATGGGGAGTGTTTATCAGGGTTTTAAGGTGTGAGCAATTATTCGCCAAATTACAGACTGTCGGATTTGAAGGCGACCATCTACGCCGTCACTACCTAGTAGTCAACTAGTCATCATGGGTCCCTAACACACGCTGGCTCTCTCTCTCGCTCTTAATAACCCTATTCCACTCACTCACCAGGCATCTTGATCACATGGTAAAGGGATTGGCACTGAATCCCACGACCAGGCCAATGATTGTCCAGATATGGGCATTCCAGAAATTAAGCCCAAATCAATGTCCATCCATTAGCTGGCATCTATCTTGTGCGAGGAATTAGTGTGTCAGCGAACCGCCAGCAAATGGTGTCTAAAATTTCAGTGCCCCGTCATTTCGGTGTCCTTTGACATGTGTCTCCATTGGCATCACGGGACGGGCATCAAGCGGATTTCATGGGATTTGAGGAGATTGTGAAGTGCGCGCTACTTTTTAAGGTTCTAGCTTTGGTCCATGACACTTGGCAAATTCGAATCTTCTGCTCATTTGCAACACCCTAGCACGGCTAGCGTGGCGAAATGCTTCATATTTAACCTGCGCACCTTCATTTGCATCTACCGAATTCCGTCGGGTTCAAATTGCCCACAATCAATCACGCGCTCAGACTTTCGGATTCGACGGGTGTATCGAACGGGTCCGACACTCCCAGCGTGCTAGCCTGTGCCAGCACATTAAGGGCTCGAGAGGTGTAATGATCGGCACCCTTCATCTCCTACGATCCCCCGTGCATCATTCCACCGAAAACCCATATCATACTTTCGTGAGTGAACGGTCTGGAGCTATTTCATTACAGTTTTGTTTCTCTACTCTCCAACTTTTCCTGCTGGGGCGCCAAGTGGTAACGGGCGGAGATGGGAGCCAGCTGCAGAGGTATTCGATACACATCGTGCGTACAATCTCCCAATTCGTCGTGATCCGCAGGACGCCCTTGGTTGTATCGACATCTCACGACCGCAAACGGCACTCTTCGTCGATGAACTTCGGCTTCGGCCATGCTTCGTTATGCTCAGGATTTATGAGTAGCACTGATCACGCGCCATTACACTGTTTCCAACCTCACCGTACTACCGTCTGGGCCTTCTCAACAATAGTTTCAACCACAAAAGGTGGCCCGTACCCGCACACGGGGAGCTCCTGCGTCTGAGCGTCCTCCAATGCGTTTTCTTCGTGTGCAACGTCACAAGCTGCATGTGTCGTAACCCGCGAAAGACTCACGCTGAGTTTACCGTGGCGAAGCCAGAGCGCTACGCCGTGTTACGGTGTCAAACAGTATTTGAAGCAGTAGCTGGCGTACTGCTTTCGACAGGTCGACCACGCACCTACGTCACATCCAGTTAGATCCGATCCGGTATGCAAACGATCTTTACCCAGCCAACAAACTTCAGCAACAGATGTAACCATTGATTGAAAGCTGAAAGACGTTAACATTATTCCGCCCGGTGTAGGAAACAAGACATGTTGAGTAGGGTGTGTGTGTGTGTATTTCTCTCCATTTTTTTCTCCATTGGCGGCCCGACATTATCACGAAACGTTCGACATCGACAATGTTACAGATGCTTAACGATACTTTTGAAGCCCTTTTGTCCTTCTACGCAGACAAGCAGTTCAAATTTTAAAAGGTTAACACTCGTTGACTAAGACGTATCGTGGAACATTGAGAATGAGGCAAACAAGGAACCTTAGGTGTTTTCTTAAAAGTCCTTGAATCTTTGTGAAGTGATGTTGAGTAAGCAATATTAGTTTAGGCTCTTTACAACCAATATGTTTCTTCTCTATTTTACTGTTTTCGTCACCGCGTTGTATAGCATAATTCATTATCATGCTTAGTCGATCACTAAACAGTTTCCCTATTATCCATCGGTGTAATGACGCAAACACGCGTTTGTTTGTAACATCTTTGTTATGGTAAGGTTGCGCGCCATCATCAAAAGACTGAACCCAGGTTAAGTAGATTTGAGAACAATATACTAAACTCAAACAGCGTCATACCGTGTGTCATATGTTTTTTTTTTTTTGCTTTTGCTGCCCTAGGATTGCATGTTCTGAAGTCTGTAACATTTCCATAACACACTGCATATTTATGAATATTTTAGGTAAATACAGCAGCATGAGTACACATCTTAAGGATATAGAAAAGCTCCCTTGTTCTGATGCTGTAGCGGTATGGCTCTAGTTCTGAAGTCCAACAACATGTCAACAACATAACGTGTGAGTGGTAAACACTTTATTATGTGCCTGTTCCCACGACAGCGCATTAAAACCATCCATCGGCCAGCATCACAAGCACACGAATCATTTGTTTAACAAAAACTGTACGTCACCGTGAAAGGAGAAGTGTTGTACAAATAAACTGCACCTTTTGCTCGGTTATTTTTTCCTCTTCGTACACCACTAATGCACCGCATCTGGCATGTCAACAATTTGTAGCATTCGATACGTTCGACCGTTTTAGGAATTGTTAGCCGTCGATCCACAGTGGGTCGTCCACCATGCCTTCATGCCCGGGCTGTGGATATCGCATTCTTTCTCTCCATTGGCACTTTGCCGAAGCGCCAAATGCGCAACCACATCGGCCAGCTCGACCACCACTACAGTCATGCACGGAGCAGGAGAATGCATTCGCGCCAGTACGTGGAAGAGCGTCAGTTGGGGGACGCGCACCTGGGATCAAAATCAATCAAAGGCAAAAACTGGTTGATATATTTCATAAATGTAAATTGATTATTACGATCACACACGATCGACAGGTTCGAAATAAAGACGCTAACGTATGCGAGGGCACCAGTACAAACGGCGGATCACGGAGTGCGTTACGGGTTGCCGGGTTTCACATCCGCGCTTTTTTTTCTTTACGCACTCCCTCTCTCTCTCTCACACACACACACTCCTTTCCTCACTCGACCTCCCTGATGATTGCTATCCACGCGATGGTGGACCCTTGGATTGCTTTACCCAGGGCACGAGCACAATCTGCGATCGAGGACCTGGTCGAGCCCGGAGAAAGCCCCCACAAAGCGATCGGTCGGTGCACATGCGGTTGTCGGCTAATCACTAAATCTATTTCAATTTGTCCATCGTTACGTCAGGGCAGCTGCAGCAACGTTGATTTGGCGAGCGGGAACCATTGGCAATGATGCTGTTACTATGTTTTTAATCGCATTTATTCGACCCAGCTGACAGAAGTACACCGTACGTGAACAACAATATGACGCTTGACACTACCAGGCCACTTGCTGAGGTGATCACACACTTAGAAACACACAGTTTTTGTCACTTTTACCGTTTGGGAATTTAATTCCCGAGATCGAGATGACTAATTACCGTAAACACACAAAAAATACATCATCACACGACGCACACGACAACACGACTGGACGCACGGTCGATGTATTCGCGACTGTTTTCGTCCGGGGCCACCAACTTTGTCCACAGCATCCCGGGACAGATTGAAACGAATTTTCACGAACCATTTGAGGAGCTTACTCTCAGCTCTTGCACATGGAGGGATTACTCTGTATCTACTACTCTCTTACACAGAGACACGATCGTTGGCGCTCGCACTTTACTTGAAAGCTCTCTTTAGGCTTCTCTCGTTCTCGTTCGTCTGTATGATCTGTAAGTGCGAGATGTTTGGCACGTCCAGAGATCTGTTGTGTCTCGAGATTAACATTGTTTCGTCATTGTTGTCAGAAAAGAAGTGATAATGAACGATATTTGCTCAATAACGTAATATCTGTCGGTGGACTCCCTAAAACAATCGCACTACTAAGATACATATATGCCTCTGTTACACTCATTTTATGCAAGGTTAAGAAAAACTAACCCCAACTAACGGACCTTAAAAAAATTACCGTTTGCTCCACAAATGACGCCTAAAGTGCAAATTCATCACTGCTCCAAAGCTGCAGGGGAACGACAGCTAACGTGTAATTTGGTCAGCCTAATTTGATTAATCAAGCTCATTAATGTTCACAGTCACTTATGGAAGTTCCATTAGCAAGAGATTAATCGACTAGCAGGATTATTTTACCTGTGATATACATGTCGTACTAACACTGTGGTATTGAGCTTTCATTTAACAACTCCGATCCTGTTCCTTTTTATTCCTCTTCCCTGCAACATAGGCTTTCAATTCGGTTGTATCCCCCAGGTTTGACTCAGATAAATGAATGACACCGGATAGAAAGATAAGCACAATAGGAAAAAGAGAAAATTCAAGTATTTGTCCTAAACCGCTCACACACAGACCCAATCCAAGTTGGACGAGATCCATTTATCATTTTCTCGTCTTGGTTCTGCTCGGAACACAATCAATGTTACGTTTGCTCTGTCGAACGGGGTTTCCGCGTCAGATTCAATCATTTTTGTTTGTTTTTATGAGCGGATAAGTTCAACTACCTTCAGATCTACTATCGCTTTTGTAGATCATTCAACTATTTTACGCATTTTTAGCTCTCGATGAAATATGCGCATTATGTACAGGCCGAAACTGTCGTCGTATTAACAGAAGGTAAGTAATCCGTATTTGTTCCCCAATCGCTTTTAATCTTTGATCGTTTCGAAACGAGGTTCAACGCATGTCTAGGCTGTGTAAAGGCTGCAGATCGAATGTTCTCCTTCCAGCAACATCGTTTTAGTTTCGTTTACTTACGGTTCACTTGAACAATGAATAAATGGTTCATGCCAATCGTTCATGATTCAGCTTTCTGTCAGGAACAAAAGACTTCAACGAACAAAAGGCGTAGTTCGAACTACGAACCCGCGCTGAATTGCGCAGTCCCAAATCTGCCAATTCTGTCTGTATCGTTCATACTAACCTGAAACAGAGAAAGAAAATAATTGTTTTACTTTTATTAGTCAAAATTTGTCGTTAATATATTATTTGAATTAATTCAGTTTTGCAAGTAACAATAAGAAGGGAAAAATTTGTCCAAATCATATGTATCTGGTGTGTATTTTCAGGTCTACGATGCAATAATAATAACACTACCATGTTTTTCATTAAGTTTTGATGACTAACAATATATTTCATTTATCGTACATATTTTAATGAAACTAATTGAAAAAAATGAAGTTTGTGTTCTTTTATTTCTCTAATTTATTTGAAAAGAATGTGAAAATATTAGCAAATATTTTAAAATTTTTACTGAAATTTTCACTTACTTTCCCTTAACTAGTGTTTCCCTTAACTAAATTTTCTGAAAATTTTACTTATTCTCCCTTAACAAAAGCGTGTAACAAAAATAAATAGCAAACAAAAACCGTTGAATGACGTGAGCTTTTTACCCCTGAAAGTATGCACGCTATTCGGAGAAGCTTTTGGCATGCGTACAGCAATGGACAAAAAGAACGCGCCATATGACTGTTTTTCTGGTAATTGAATTTAGCCAAATCAAATCACTTCATAATACATATTACAATTAAATACAATAAAATTAGAAAAAAATAATTTCATTTAATTTAAATTCCGATTTTTCGCCAGATTGTCCCCACATCCCATTGACACCTCAAGAGCAAGTAGAATTCTTATGCACTTCGCTATATTGCTGAAATATTTACCGTTCTTAAATCATAATTTACGTAACTCCTCTGAATGTGAACGACCCACTCTTCCTGGCTCTACCATGGCGGAAATCCATGTGATTCCCTTCAAGTTAAATCTTCGACCTTTGGTGTATTTGGTGTAACTGAACGATCAACCATGAAATGTTCATGCCTTCCATTTAAATATTGGTATTTATATCCTGATCATGATTATCATAAGATACATAAACGGAAAAAAACGGATTTGAAGCAATGAAATGGTTCGGTAAACATAATATTGACGTCAACACATTCAACTTAAAGGTGATGGAATAAATTTTCTTTTAGTTCAATCTAATTTTGTAGTCTTTCTACATCCTCCACTGGTTCAGGTTATTTTGCGTCATCGCCAATTCGCTTTCTCCAATTCATTCTTCAATCTCTCCTCCATTTTGGAGGGGGTTTTGAAGGTTTGCATTTTTGTTTAATTCGATTCCCACCCGTCCAGTGAGGCAATGTTTATTTGTTAATTCAGCATATCCTATCCAGCGCGACCGATGTTACGCTCATTAATATTCTCCCTATCGTAATGTTTTGGAGCATTCAGATAAAATCGACAGTTTAGAGTTTCCAGCATCCCTCAACTGGTTTATCTTTGATTCTACAAACATTTGTCCCAAGTTAGTATTTTATCCTTTCTCATCAAAATGTAAAAGAAACGAAAAATAAGTAATTAGTGCTCTTTTTAGACATTTCACACTATACTCCATCGTTATCGCTGAGCTTTACTGTGTGTAGAAAATTTGACAACACTAAATACGCTGTAATCTTTAACGCAAACAAACAAATTAACAAAACTTGGAGCCGATAACAGCATAACTGCTGATACACCGCATGGACCGTACCAACTGATAACGCTCGATGGGAAATGGGAGCAAAAAATCAAAACATTGTGCAAAGAGCTGTCAGTTTTGGCTATGAGTGTACTTGGATATGTAATGCCCCCCGGCAATAAATGAGCCTCTACGTTGAAACTACGATAAACTGAGTTTATCTCGCTGGAACAATGTAAGTATCCCACGGTTACCACATAAGAAAATCTTCACAGAATTGTGACAACTGTCTCTATTTTTAACAGCGATAACAACCTATTTGCTAACCTACGCTTCACTCTATGCTTTACTATGGTTTGGAGGTTTGTTTTGGGATCGTCCGGAGGAAGTGTTGTTGGTTTTTGAGGTAAAACATTACGATATGCACATATGTAACTGTATTCACACTGCCAGAAGTGTTAAAGTGCAAACTCATTCCGGAGCATGATGATCAAATGATGATGAACAAATTATTTTATCAGTAGTTTCCACTTCTAGCTGCTCTGTAATTCGTTAACCTCGCTAGTTGCATTCTGTACGGATGCCGTGTCACATACCCATAACTCACCCCAATGTTAATACCGCCGGCTGATGGCGTTAAGTTCTAGAGCCTAGTTAAAGTGGCAGCCGGGCCCACATTACAGTGCCGTCCCGTCAACACCGGCACTCTCGAAGCGCTTTTTTTTTCATCGGCCATTAAGTTGTTACGCTGCGATAAAAGCCATAAGGAACCCTCCCCGAACCTCAGCCGCCGGTTACCCCCGCCGATCTAGTTATACAGCCCCAATCAAATGCCACTTGATGGGCCAAATTCGAAACCGCTGTGCAGCCCCGATTGCTGCGCAGCATGAACCAGAGTATCCACCATTGACGTCATTCCAAGCGACCAACGGACTCGAGAGGTGAGAGCTGGTCGGAGAGGTTAGTGCGAGGTGTTGTGCGTTCGAAGAAGTAAATCGTTGGTACGCGAACCACCATCGTGGTAGTTTGCAAACTAAAGCTCAACCCCCATGCTAGGCTTCTCACTTTCATTGCAACAATTAGCAATGTAATGCATTGACCATTACCGTCTTGAACGAACAGGCACGAGGCGGTTTCAAAAAATGTCGAAGAACAAACACGTAAAGCAGAAATTGATAGAACACGTTGGCAGCTGTATTTGAACGTCTAGGACAACTTGTTCACTTGTTGCTGTCTGTGGGTACCTTGCCGCTCAGTACCACATGTCCAAATATTTTGACACACAACATGATTTCTTTCATGAATACATCAATGTGCCCATTACCGCCAATAGGTGAAGCTATTAAGACGTTCTGGAAGGAACGTTCCTTCAAGTGTATCTTTGTATAACACTGTGTAAACGACCATTGTGTGCAAATACGGTTATGGGTTCTCGTACGATATCAAATACTGTCGACTGTTAGCTCAAATCCAGAGCTTCGGGAAGTACTTACATACCTACAAAATGTGGAAAAAATAAGCTCAAACCCATCATTGTCTCGAATAGGACATATAAGACATTCGGAATACATTTATTTATGTTTTTTTTTTTATGAATTGCACAAACTGTCGCAAATGTATAACTGTTCTGGATCGTTTGTATTGTTTTCAAACAATATACTTTGCCATACGTGTGATGTGGCCGGTGTTCCCATTTCTGCATCTATTATACTAACACATAAAGCCGGCGACTGCTTCGCCAAACGGCGCGTTTAATTGACACAAATATTCCAACCCTTCCCTGTAAGAGACACTGATCGATCCAGCCCACACCGATCTCGTTACGGTCAGCACTGTTTACCCTCCGTCATGACGTCAATGACGGCCGATTTACTGATTAGGTAGCTTCGGAAACATGAAACAATGCAAAAAAAAAAACTCCCCACAGCCCCGTACCAGGGTCTGGGGTGGAAATAAAAACAATCCAGCGCATAATCATTAGCCGTGTCTTTCGCTTCTTTCGTTTTGTGCACACGGTTTTGGTATGTTCTTGCGGATTGCGGATTCCCTACAGCTGACAACGGGTGCAGTGGGTCTGCACCCAAACGGCAATTATTCAAGCATGGTTTCAGATGCCGGATCCATACCCAAAATGAAGCTCAGGGAAGGAGTACTGGACTTCATACAGCTTACCTACGCGTATGACGATTAGTTATGAGTTTATTAATCAGTTACGGTTGGCTTCATACTAAATATACAGACACACTTATCTATCTATCAATACGGCTTATCAAACGTTGCAGGAATAGCTATATATCGGACAATCGCTTAACAACTTATAATACTACGGTAACGCTTCATTCCCCGAGCCTGTTTTATCCAGAATGCTCCGATTCGTGACTAACCTTCTTTTTGCTGCACACCCGAACGTCTCCCGTCTCAGTGGAAGTGTCCTCAGTCGCTGCACCAGCATTGTCTAACCGATTGACGTGCGGTGAACTGATAACCGGTGGTTCTCCCGCCTTCGGGGAACTTTCCGGCTCCTCCGGGACCGGGTTAGATGGGAGGCTTAGGCTGGCAAGTTTGGAACGAACCACTGAGTAGCCTTCATCTTCCTCACAGCTGACCGTGGAACAGGTGGAGCAATCGGACACCTTGCGCTCGGGAGTTCTCAGTCCACACTGGTACTCGCATCCATCCAGCGCACTGATGGACGAACCGCAGTAGTTCAGATTGCTGCACGATGAGGCCGCACTGATGTCCGACTCGCAGTCGGCTGAGCCACGGCGTAACCTGTGCCGTCGGAAGTACTCAATTTCCTCCAACGTAATGCCACACATGGTGTCGTCCGAATAGTCCGAAACGACTACTGACGGTGTTCGGACGTAGCGTACACCTTCGCCTAGATCACTGATGTAGCTTTGGGCGGATTCGCGCCGCGAGACGGAGTTGCTCGGTGGACAACCGAGCTGCTGTTGGCCCGATTGGTCCGACGATCCACCGTTACCGTCTACCAAGGGTAATTCGATGAGTTGTGCCTCTAGAATCATCTTGCTGCGAACTACCGTAGGACAGTGATCGGAAGTTACCGTCGTTAAGCTGGGTAATGTGGATGGCTCCGGCACTGGCAGTAGCGCCGAACGGAGTGGAATATCGGACACACCGAGTGTAAGTCGCCGTACCTTGCCCACGGTAGCGATCATTTGTTGCTGTTCCTGCTGGCTGAGATCATCGTCCAGACCGAGGGCGGAATCCGAGCTGGACGAACGTGTTACCTTGTCGCGATTCTTCATGTTTTCTGCGCGTGGTTCTTCTTCCACCTGCACCGGACGTTCCTCTTCGTCGCTAGAACCGTACGAGCTGGGCTGAGTGCTGCTTCGCCAACCTTCATCCGATTGGGCCGGGCTGGAGCTTTCTTTCGTGCGACCTGCGCGTACCACCTCGTCGATGGACTGTACCGAACTGGTGCGCATGCGGTCACCCACCAAATCTGTAGCCTGTAACGTCTTCGTACGTGACAACGATTCCAGCGATACTGACGCAGGTAGCGAGGGTTCCTTGCGTATGTCACCTTGCTGTAATTTGCTCCCGTGCGACCCGTCCTCCGTAGCACGTCTCCGCCGTCCGTCCGCCGACGATGACAAGGCCTTATCTAATCGTCTTTTATCACCGTTCCTTACAATACTGCTCATAAATCTTTGCACTTCAGCCTCCTTCTGGCGGATGATGTTTGCGTACAGTTCGATCAGTCGTTCTACGCACGGAAAACGGATCACTTCCGCCTGTCCCGTCGACCGTCGCACGGACTGCCCAGTGGCATCAGTTGGCTCATGTTGCCCTGTCGAAGCATTTGTCTTGTGGGCATCCGATTCCAACAGTCCAACATCGTCCAGCAGCGCATCGTCCAAACAAAGCCGACTGTAGACGACCGTTTTTCGTTGGCGCTCCCGGGTTCTATGTACACAGGCATCCATTTCTGAGTTCACCATTTCTCCGGAACATTGCCCTAGCCGACCGCCCGTCCCACCGACGCCCATTGTGGTGGTGGTGGTTGTCTTATCAGAACATTCGTTACGGTTACCGGTCACAATCTCCCGGAACCCGACAAACTCCTCGGTTTCGCCCGTACCCCACGTCGGGCTCGATCTGCAAGTGATGGGACAGCCCCTAGAAGTGATAAGGGCGTTATCGCTCGCTCGACAACTGTTTGCTGTCACTTTGACGTCAGCAGTGTCGGACCTGGTGCATTCAAACTTTCCAATTAGGCCGCAAACCACCGTACCCGCACGGCTTGTAACCGCTACCGGTTGAGGCCTTGAGATTTCTGCCTGTGGTGCCACTCCCGCACCGGATAACGATGACGGTGATGGTGAGATTGTGCGCGAGGACAATGTCGACTGCGGTGGTTCGATCGGCAACGCTGAAGGGGACGATAGTGATGGCGGCGGGAACCTGTTGGCCATTGCCGGCATTAGGGATTGCGGGTGTGCTGCCTTCGAGCGCTTATCTGGCTGATGACGAACGATGGACTCATCCTTGTCGTATCATCGAACCACTTGTCACCTTGTGGTAAGCCCGATTCCGCTGAACTTTAGTCACTTGGTTTTTGAAGGATACGCCCGGCACGAACACATTCTCAATCGATTACTCAATAGCAAACAATCCAGACATGACGATGTCGTATTGCTGACGTATGATGTAGATCTGTCGAAACAAAGCACAAGACAGGGAAATAATTAGTAACGTTTGAAATTTGGAATAGAATTTACATTAATAAATTTAACAAAATGTTAAATAAATTTAAGAAATTTTACATTTTTATTGTTTTATTTTATGGACAAGTATATGTTTTCTTAAACGTCGTCCAAAAAGACATTATCCCCAGCATTCATTGACTACGAGGGCAATCGTATAGGGCAACTATCGTTTAATGTACTTTTTTATCTATCTCAACTTCCTGGGTACATTCTGCGTACGTAAAGTATTGCAAATCAGTACTCAGAATTCCTTGGAGATCTTTAAACCGATCCTTTTTGAAATTTACTTCAAACATTTTCACGCAGTTTACTACATATCGTCTGCTTTTAATAGCTAAAAGTTTCTATAATTCAATGTTTCTAATGATTTGAATTAACTTCTTTTATCAGTAATTCTCTTAACTGAATCTCGGCATGCTTAGTTTTCCATCTCGGTTGACTGTGAAACAATTGGCAAAACAATTGTTTTCATCTCACTGAACTGAATCGGATCTAACGGTTACAAACCGTAGTCGGGTTAACGGCCCTCGCAAGAAATGTTTCCACCAACGCTGCTCATACAGCTATGGTGGAATGAGATGGGGAAAAGGCAGCATAAAACTCTCGTACAAAAAAAAGCCCCGCGTTCAGCTGCCACCATGCATTCCACACCTATTGGCACATCTTCGAATACAGCTGTTACGAAAAGCCGGGATGAGAAATGCGTTGCCTTTTCTTCGCGCTCTACGCTTGCAGAGTCTGAAACCACTGCGCGCACTCAGAGATTGAGTTCCTTCACTTAACTCCGCAGTGCTCTATCGTGCTGTATACGCACTTTGCCTCAAGAGACAGAGTGGCGCAGAATGTCTATGGTCCGTCATACGCCCCAAAACCTGCTGTACCGCTCCGGCCGACGGGAGCACATACAATGGCAACATAGCGACAACAAACACACAGGCATTTTTGCCCCTTCGCCGTGCGTTGGTCGCACCTCTTCTCCGGCGAGCCATTCTGGCCGAAAAGCACAGATGATCATGTGCACACCGATGTAGGTCAATGTTTTGCACCGCCAGTGTACAAACCGTGCGCAACGGCAACAAAAACTATGAGCCAGACATCTAACATGACTAATCAAACAGAGGGGAGAAAGGTGGCTAAGCCTGCGTACGACGAACACGTCGAACAAAGTGTCAATCCAACACCAGCTATTAGTGTGCAATGAGCTACCAATTTCGATTGACAAATATTTGCGTGTGTGTCTATAGACAAGGTAAATTATTTACTTCTAATCTTCTAGTAAGTTGACAAGCTCAACTGACAACAAATTAATGATTCGTTTTTAGTACTAGTAGTTTAGTAAGAAGCAACTGTATTTGAAGTTCGTTACTTAATGAGGCTACTTGTACTTGAGAATAAAAGCGATAAAGAAAACGAAACGATAAATGGAAACGATGTTTTACGAAGTTATACAAAATCTTAAAATATATTTTAAGATCATTTCAAACATCAATCCCTCTTTCATATATTTACACACAATATCTCATCAATAAGCTTCAGTAACGATATATACGAAAAAATTGTGTATTAAATCAGGACATTTTTTTCCTTATTTAAGTATAGACATCCGATTCCCCGCTGTCAAACAATGATCAAGGTTTCAATACGAAATATCGAGAGTTTTGCTTATTGCTTGTTGAGAATATTTTTAAATTCCACGAATAGGGAATGCACCTTTTCGTGAGAGAATATTGAATAACAATATTTTGAAATACGCAAGTTGGGAACATTCGAAAGCCGAAAGTAAAAATGTCCTATTAATCTTTCAAAACTAAACAAGAGACTTTACAGTAATGTTACGTTTATTGATAGTTATGTTTATAGTTTATTTTACGGACCGTGCATTCGCTTTATGGAGACGCCTATGTGTTGTACGATCGCATCTCAAACCATATATCGATCGACCATAAACTTCCATTGTTTACATGATTTAAGATTCAATTATCCAACACATTTGGAAGAAATACAGATGTTACTGGTTGCGTCTTAAGCGCACCATTGCTGTTCTGTGAAACGTTGTTTACTCTTTGTGTCACAAAATTTACGAGCAATCGATCGATCCGGTGAGCGATCGAATCAATGGACCACCACCCAAAAACGTTACGTTCGGGGGAGCAATGAAATTGAAAATAAACGATCACCGGTGTAGCTCGCAACCGTTCGCAAACACTGTGCCTATGTGCAATCGTTACGAACGCGTAACGATCTCAGCTAGAGGTGAGCTATACAGGACGTATCCACCTCCCAACCTGCCCATTCACCTGCCATCATACGCAAAACGGAAAGCATACTGGCATTTAAATTTATTTTATTGATCAGCCAAAAGGTATGCAGGTACTGCCCATCGGGCTAAATGCTGCAACGCAATGCCAAATGTAACATCTGATGGGTTTTCTTCTGTCTGTGGGATATCGCTTTGAATGTTATCGGTCGTATTTTGTTGTTGGGCTTGTAGCACCGTGACAAATGTTCGTTTGTTTGCTCACTTTTTGACGAACCATCGTTATTGGGAGGGTGAGAATTACGCTGTCGTCGTTACCTTCTCTGATGGGTGTTTACAGTGAGTGGCTCAATCAAACCATACATATTGTGCTACTTTATAGAAATCATCAAGTGCTATTGATACCCACTGGAGAATGATATTACATTTAAAATAGGTTATGCAAAATATTGAATTAAATTTATTAAATATACATCTGCACTAAAACCTAGGCCCTATTTTCTATAAGCTTTTAACATATTAAATTTTAATATTTTACTATAGTTAAGAGACTTGTAGCCTCACTTTTTATACACCTTTTGCAGAAAGAAGATGAAAGCCACCGACAATTCCGAGGAAACCGTTCAAGGAACCACACAGACGACTCGTTGAACCATGCTCAAAGTGCACAATGCTCTTCCCCGTGCCAAAATAGGTCAATGTCGATGGTTTTTCATCGTGTCCCGCATGGGTTTGTGCAGTCGCACGTACACCGTGCATTGTGCTATCATTCACCGATCGAACATTGCGAGCATGAGATTGTATGGTAATCGATTTGGCGAACCAGCATCACCGCATTTGCATGCAAACGCTTGCTACCCTACGCGGTACATCGTGCCGAATGCAACATGAAAGAACCACCATGGCAAAAGCATAACAATGATCGGGACAAATAAAAACCGGTCGTTTTATCTTCCTTTCGGTACCTTTTTTGGAACCACCGGTGCCGGTTATTGATGTCGCTTTTACTTGTCGCTAACTAGCTTCAGTGATTCGGGCTTGGGTGACAGTGGTAGCAACAGGAAGTTAACGCATGAACCACACGCAAACACCACGCTCCACATGCACTTGGTGCTGATATGGACGGCTCGTTGCCACTGTGCCAAAATGCAAGAGAACGATAAACATATGTAGCCGAGACTGCTGGACACTGGTGTACTTTGCTTGGTAGCGTAACCACGCACATGCTTGATGATCGTTCCGCCAAGCTGTGTCTCAGATGACGACGGCAACTACGACCAGCAACGATCAGTATCGTTAACTTCATTCTAGAGTAGAATGGAGAAATAAAGGGAAGAAACTCACCCGTAATTTATCTATTGAGCGCGATCTTTACGCCTAATTGTAATTTATTCGTAAAGCTCGTCGCTCGTTAGTGGGTTGAGCTGAGCTCGAGGATATCGCACCAACTCGGTCACAGACCACTGACCGATGTCGGCGTTTATCCATCGGCACCAGTGAATCTTTTCGGTGTCTGTTCCACATAGTCGCACATCCCACGGTGCTACAAAGACATCCCAAAGTGAGATGCAGAGATGTTGTGTGATCATTTAATGTGTGATCGTACCGACCCAATTTATACCGTGTCAAACGTTACGTTTGCAAGAATGATCTGCATTTTTTTTTTGCAATTTTAGAAGAGTTTGGTGCACCATGGTAGTGATTTTGTATTCGTTAATTGACTTTTTTCGTTTTCCTATACATAAAATTTATTGACTATAGAAAAATAACTCTTCATGAAAACAACATGAAAATAACACGAATCTTTCCTTCCATTGCAACTCCTGTTATTTCATATAAGTTCCACTTATATTAGTCAACAGGAAATTAACAAAATAATTGATTGGATCTCATGTTCTTTAAAATACCAAATTGACATTCCGACCAATAACACCTCAACTCAATGTTTCTCAATGTCTCAAAACAATGTTTTGCTAAATGGTTTCCAGTATTTCTCGAAAATCTGTTAAACGATTAATTAACAATATTATTGCTTTGAACTTATTCTTTGACAACTCGTTTGTTGATACTGATACAACTACCGGTGACTTCAAATATTCTCGATTTTGGAATGACTTTAAGTGATATAAACTATTTTTTTTTTGTTTTTTTTTTGTATCAAACATTCTTGAACTTGCATATTCCAAATGGTAGAACTATTGTGACAGTCCTATTGAAAAGGACCCTTTTAAGAACTCCTCAATGTAGCTCAAGAGTTAAGACAATCCTATAGACAAGGACCCATATTAGAACTCCTCATTGTGTATCTCCTTAAGTATAATTTCTCTGGCTTTTATGACTTTATTTACCCGTAGCTGGATAGTCAGCCCTGCGTACAGGGGATTGGAGCGGTCCTGTTGTGTGAAACCGACATCGCTACCCAATAGACCAACGATCCGCCTCTTGAAGAATAATTTGTAAAGCGAATTATTTGCGTACGTAAATACGACTCCATTTCTATTTAAAAATAATTTTGTTCCTTAAACATCGAATTGATTTCGGTCATTGTATACCAATGTTCTTTTCGGTATTTTATTCATATAGCGAGTTTTCTCATTGATGCTGGCACATGCAAACCTTCGCATTTCCTTACTGCACCAAACGGCTGTCGACGTCACGGCACGGCGTGTGGCATTGCGACACCCATATGGCACGGTGAGCGCAGTGCCACATTAACATATCAATTGGCGATTTATTATGCGACACCACCTACCCGTCAAGGGGGCCAGAAGGAAAGTACGGATGGTGCAACGCTCACCCGTACGCGTACGTGTCCCACCGTCACGTCGGAGTGCCAAGTGTACCCAAAGACGCGTTCCGACAGTTGGGGCGATACAATCAACACTAATAGCGTTTGGTGGCGGGCAGTACTGTACCAGAAACGTCTACGTCGGACGGTACCGTCACGTGTAAACTTGACAGTAATGAGGGACGAAAAAAAGAGACGAGCAAAGCAGCAGATAAACGACACCCGGCAACAAAGAGGAAAATCCCTGCGAAAACGATCAACAGCGGCGGTGTTAAGCGGTTCGCAAATTAGCGGCTTGGTAGCGTCGTTCGCAGCGGGAAGATGCACCCAGTTGATGGGCATCTGGACACCCGGTACCAGAACAAATGAGATGTTGATGGGTTGATTGCAAGTAAAATGGTCATTCTTTTTTGCGGCTAGCACTAGCATGTGGTGAAACACATCGTGGCGTTGTGAGGTGAAGCGTTCTCCATTTTCTGAAACGGTCGTACCGTGGTGCTGATGATTGACGATCGCTGCAACCTTTCGCTAAGCGACATGAATGGCGGCAGCTGAGATCGAATGCACGAGACTGCACCACTACCAAACCGCTGCGAATGTGGAGCGTGTGGATGCTGTGTGTTCAAGGATTCTTCGGAGGATCACGTCTCCTTCCTCCAATCTCCTACCCCGGGAACTCTGCCATCCGGGCCTCTAGAGTTCTCTGTAGCTCGTTCAATCTTCTCACCTTCTTCGCTTCCTGTTAGCACATGCTCTCCATACATGCCACACTCGTACTAATTCCCACATAAATCCGAACCAATCGATCGATGAGGACGGGAAACGGAACGCCGGCAGGTAGATGAAGGTAAGGCAAAAAAAAATCGGCATGGCCAATTGGCGAGCGAAGTGGAAGTAATTAAAGTCTTCACTACCTTGCTGCCACACAGACACACAACCGGCATCACACCACAACGGTTCGCCACCAGCTAGCTAGAGTGCCACCGGGAGGCTGACACTTGGCGAAAACGGTTCACGAACGTGTGCACCGCAAAAAAAAGCATCCAGCACCAAAACCGAACACTGAAATCGGATACGCGCGTCGGTGACGATGGGTCGTCGCGCTGCAAACAGGGTACGTACAGCCGCGGGTTCCAAAACCGGTGACATTGATCAGCAGGTATCTCGCTCGACGCGTGTATCGTGGTCGTGCGTATGTCCTTTTACGGAGCCTGTCTCGAATATGATTAACGCATTCAGGTACCCCTTTCGGGCGGAGGCGCACTAGACACCCAGACAGCCACCACAGCCACATGGGCCACATTTTCTTGCACGCGCCTCTTGCCTTGCACTGTTCGGTTGGTGGTGGAGCGCCAAAAAAGAAAACCAACATGGTCGACGAGCGACGCGCGACGGCGCGAGCAAGATAATGAGGGTAAGAGTGTTTACAACAGTGCCCGGGTGGGGATCCGGTGGCCAGCTTCATCATGTTCGCAAACGGTCCGAGGTAAAGGTCAATGAAGGTTGCAAGAAAAGTGCTACGGGGGAAATACAAGCGCATGAAATAACCACCTCTAAAACAACAATGCACGTAAAAGAGCATCATTGATAAGCGCGGGTCAATACATAATGCTGCTGTCGTCACTGATGTTGATGCCATTTTTATCATTTCTTCCATTGTGCCTTCCTTTGTTAATTAGCTCTTTTTTCTTGTTGTTACATGGAGAAGAGCAATTGAACATGTAGCTTTGATCATCAAGATCAACAAATCTATCTTTAGCTGTATGTTCTAGGATGTTTTTGTTGCATACGTTCACTGACACATTCTCCTTATCAGTACATCCCCCAACTTTTCCCGAAGTTTAGACATTTTCTCTCAAGAAGTATTAATCTAGACTCCTGAAAAAGTATATCACATATGTTGCTAGCAAGTCCATTCATAAGATGCCAAATTTCAGCTGTTTATCGCTTATCGCCACAACCGAACAAAAAGCACATAATCGTATCAATAATAGCAATTCATCAATATATGACCTACCTTGACAAACGAACAACCTGCATCCAGCTGTGGTATATTTGCATTACCCCCTTGTAAAGCCTCCCATCTACTGGCGCACACAAACCCGATGGCTACCCCACGATCTGCCTTCACTTAAAACCACCTGCACCGACGGAATAAAATATGATATTCACGCTACGCTCTAGCACCGACCATTGGCGCGCTGGTGTAGCTATATTACTTCGCTTTCCACTATGGTTGATTGAATTCAAAACCGCGGTAACTTGCTCCACTCACCGCGATGGATTGATTTGCTACTATATATGCTTATATTTACAAACAATTTGACGGATATCTCACACGTAACGATTCACATATCGACACTATTGCACTGATGGGGACTACGATTATTTGTTACACTAAACAATTTCCAACTTTCTCAATTCAGGAAAAGGTACGTCACTTTAACTTCACTTTTGGCTTTTCTAAGCTACCCAAATAGTGCACCCCACTGTATTCCGAACACCTTCCTTCCTTGTCACGGCATAGCGATGGTTGATGTTGCGCTTAAGTACTAACCGCGCATAATCCCCACAACTTGCTGGTAACTGGCGGTAAACAAACACGACGAACACGGGCGGCGCGTTTCGCATAAGCACGTGCATCGAATCCGGTGATTCGAGTCGAAAGAAACCAGTTGAGATTGGGGCAGCTCGGCGCAACCGCAAATACTCTCTGAGTGACTGGTTGCGTTTTTTTTTTCATTTGCTTCTTCCTCTTCTTTTGTGGAGCACTCAGCGGCGAACACGCTCACTCGCTGCCGTTGATCTCGCGTAATCTCTCTAATTCGATTCACGCGATCGCGCATCGTGGTTACGTCCGAAGCAACGCAACGGTCATCTAATTAGAAAAAAAGGTATTTCAATACACTTTTCTTTCATCTTATTACATTTTCTATTGATTGTTTCACTCTCCATTATGAACTAGGAAAACATTAAATATTTTATTCAATAAAAATGTTTCTATTCAAAAATTAGTCCTATCATCTGTTGTGGTCAGACAATGTTTGATTTTTCTGTGGTATTTTCTTCGTAGACTTAGACCAAAAATTCTAAACCTCACAAATACTGCTGTAGTTGCCAAATTTAAAAGTCTCGTTCAAATAACCATTTCTACTTGTTTACGTAGTTTTATTTTTGGAAGTCTTATAACTATCTTTTCCAGATGTTAACGCAAACAATCCAAAGTTGTTTGCGTAAGTATTAAAAATCGAAGTAGTCGAACAAAAAAATCTTCTGACATCATTTTGAAGCTCTCTTCTTACTAATTGTAATGAACTTTGATTTCTTTTTTTATTCAATAAGGACGGCCAGGCCGTATTGCTTTTGATTTCTTTTCAGATGTCGAATAAATCTTCCATCATTGCTAATTGATGATAATTGTAACGTTAATTCATTAAAGAAGCCACGATTCGTACAGCAAAATGAAATGAGGAAGCTCTAACGATATCAAATCGAAATATTCACTCACCATGGAAAGCCATGGTCTAAATATGGAATCAGAAGCGTGTTATACATTACGAACTGCTGTAGAATGAGCAAACCATAGCTTAAGGCAAACATGGAATGATAAACGGTCAAAGTAGGAGACTCTCCACGAGGCACTAATGTTCTATCACGACATTGCGACACCCCATGTTGTTGTTTCGGATAATAACTATTACCAGAATATAGGATGCAAAATCCTACCCACCATTGACTTGTTTTATACTTGGGTTGCAAATGCGAAAAAATCATTTAAACTGGTATCCAACATTTTTTTAAATGCTTCAGATGAGCAATCTTATGTGAATAGAAACTATGTACAATTTTCACAATGATTCAGGAACATTTGAAATCGTAAATGGTAAATCGTTAACAGTTTATTTCAATTCAGTAACAGTTGCAAAATTCCAATAATCGGTTTAAAGTGCATTAAACACATGTTCTAACATTACATGAAACAAATGCGTTGTAAAATGGTAGCAATAGCTAATTGTTATACTCCCAAGGCACTGTGATGATAAATGTGTCCACTTGATAGCGAATAAATTAACATTATTATAAATCGTGTAAGACATAGTTCAATGCAAATATCAAAATGATTGGTAAGATTCGTGTTCGCTTTCGAGATAAGTGTCATATTACAGTAACAGTAGTAATGCCGTTAAAACGATCAATATCAATCAATCTGCCGCTCGTATTGTGGGACTGAGACAACTGGGGCATTCATAAAATCTACGACTTTGATTGTAGCGTGATAACTAACGATTGCATTAGCTTCCTGAGTTCTGTTTGTTCCAGTGCCATCCGTTCCACATTTTGCTCCATACGCGACAGACGGTACTCGACCGACCCTACGTTCTCTACGCGTGAGTGAAGAATCTCCAGCGCGTATTTCACTATTTTACCATCCATATTGTTCAAGCATGGCATGATGCAACATTCGGTACCGTACTTCCTGTTGCGCTGCAGCAACTGATCATCTTCCAGCTTTTTGTCCAGCTCAAGATCACCCTTCTCCACGTCGTGCGTATATCGTGAAACCAGTGACGATATCATGATCGCGTTCGATTGGTTTGGCTTTACCGCAATGTATTTCAGAGGTTCGGCACTCGAAAATAGCTGCAAACTGTTCGAGGGAAACAACCACGCCAAACGTTCAGTGCTAAATGTAGGAAGGAAAAAAAAGCAATGAGTCAAATAGAATTCCCATAAACAAAATTATATAATCTTCCGCGCAGCAGTTACCACACTTACACGCAGCGGATGGGTTTTGATGTCTTCAGCGCATTTTCGTACTTGTTGATGAGAAACACTTTCTGTGTAATACCGATGATCTCCGACTCTGCTTTGATGGTCTGCAAATAGCAATGCAAAAATGACATTACAGCTGCTCTTCCCATTCCCTTCGCGACCATCGTAACTCACCGTGGTATCGCTGACGGCAAGACCATTCATGAGGTTGAACAGTACGATCGAAACGAAGAACAGGAAGAGAGCAAAAATAATGTAGCTCAAGCTCGACTGTTGGAATTTTATGTTCGCCGCTTCAAATTCTCCTGTAAATGTAATAAACACATTAGATGCTAGCTAACAATAAGATCTATTTATAAGACTTCGTACACGCTGCTACTACGTCACTGCCTCGCGAACAATATCGATTTAATATATGCGTTCGCATGAACACCTTTTGTGATGAGGTTTGAGACTTATCGCAGGCAACATCACAACAAATTGAGGGGTTTCCCCTTTCTCACGCCTTTCGCAGTTACTCACCAGTCAACATGACCGCTGTTTTCATCAATGCAAGCGGAACCTCCCCGAACTGATTGAACTGATCGTCGTCTCCATCGCCTTGCCCGGCTGTCGTTCCGTCAGTGTTCGCGTCAACGGGTTTGGCGCTTCCACTCACTCGGAACAGGGTGTAAAAACTGAATGCAAAGGCTAGCAGTATTATCGAGTACAAAACTAAGCACTTGAGAAAATTCTTCGAAACCGTTTTCAGCATAACCATGTGCGTCGAGATGGATAGGACGGGCAGGGTTCCGACCAGTAACGTAAACTCCAACGCCGACAGGAGAATAACGCATGCCGAGGCCACCCGGCGTGTTTCATCGCCAAACTCTCGCATCAACACGGCACCGGACGCAATGATGAGCACTACTTCCATGCCGTTTTCTATCGATCGTACGTACACGCGCATATTCAGCAAAAACTGGATCAACTCGCGCGCTATCAGATATATCCATCCGGCAATCGAGAGGAAGTAGAGGAACTGCTTGAATGGAGCATCATCCCGACCGTAGCAGAACACTACATACATCGTGAACGCAACGAAGAACGTCGTACAAATTAACAGATTGATGTAAAAGAAGCAAATCAGCTTTAGCCACTTCAGCAATAAAATGCTCGATACCACCGGATGCCGAAGGAGTCGCTTTGTGCCGGACGATTGTGCCATCCGTACGATCGGTTGCATCTCGTCCTCGTACGGCAGACCGCTGAACGGCATCATGGCCGGCTTTTCATAGTTCGGCTTGTATGCTGGTGGTATGAAGTTGGAGAAATTAATTCTCACTTCGTAGTCCTCGTCGCCCGGTTTGCGATCGTTGTCCGTCACGCACGAGTCCAAATGTTTTTCCAACAGGAACGAATCCATCTCGCTTATCGGTGAGTCTCCAAATAGATCCTCGCCACCGATGTAGGCCCCTTTGGCAAGCAGCAGCTCCTGGGCATGATCGATCTTATATTTCACAGCGTAGTGCATCGCGGTGTACCGTTTCACATCTATCTTGTCGACCTCAATGCGCGGATCGTTCAACAAAATTCCCATGCTTTTAAAGAAGGGACACTTGTTCTTGTCCTTGTACACGTCGATCTGCTTCACCAGCAACGACAGGAGCGGATCTTCGTTTATCAACTTAACCTCATGAGGCGGTATGATGCTGAGCAACCATTCTAAAATCGGAACATTTCCACGATTACAGCACTTGGCCAAAAGTCCGGAGAGTAGTGCAGTTTTGCCAACAAATTTGCCATCTGCTATCTGACCTTCAAGCAGCTTCTGGGCAGCTATCAGCTTCGCCCGGTACACTGCGACAGATAGAAGCTCGACACAATCTTCTTCCCGGAGCACGTGATCTTCAATTTGCGAGATGTATTTCTCATACGCTGCGAGAAAATCTTCTTCCGTACCAGCTGCCAGCTTGTTCCTGAGAATTTCCACTGTCACCTTTTCCATGTCGATGTCTGGTATTGGAGTTCCCGGAAAATGTTTTTCAATCGCTTTTCGTGCTTGTTTTCGGCGAAAGTCTACGTTCACAGAGTAGTTTTGTAGACAGTAATCCAATATTTCTTTGCGCCAAGCGTCGTTACCGGCCGTCACTAGCAGCGCTATCGGAGACACACTGTTTTCATCTGTTGCGTTTATGTTGGCGTGATATTTTAGCAGCAACTTGATACACTCAAACACTTCCTTCCTGTTATCGGTATCGATCTGTTCAAATAACAGATACAGCGCCGTACGATCCTCGAACTTCTGATCGACGTAGATACGCTGAACTTCAAGCAACTGCGAGAGATTTTCACTATCGAAGGACAGGGCTGCAAGATGAATGGGAAATTCGTAGGTCTCAGGATTTTTCTGCAAACAAACAAAAAAACACAACCACACCGTTAAGAACCGTGTTTGCGATTGTATCTATGGCAACGCAGCCCTTCAGGTACTGTTTTGTAAATATAAGCCCTACGCCCGGCAGACGGTTCAAGCCCAGTGAACAAAAACTGTTGTGACTCGATTATCCGTGTGACATACAGTGTTGACCGAGACTTTGTCACATTTGTATCCCTTATAATTAAATTATTGCTACCAGATTAGGGTAAATACCCAGCATGCAAAAGACAGCCGGACGGGCTAACATTGCCCATCGGGCTACCGTCGGGCGCCCTTTCGTGTAACGTTTGCAGATTGGGAATGCTTACGATGGTGGACTAAAATTTACAAATTGTTGAAAAATCGTCGGAATTCTAATGAAACGTGATTGCAAAATTAGGATAAATGTTCTTAAGGCCATTGCATAAAGAATTTCCGACCATACAGCAATAAAAATGCTTTAAAAACACGTGTACTCTTGGACTTGGTAGTGTAAATTGACAATGTTTGCCCGTCCGGCTGTCTTTTGCTTGCTGGGAATGTAATTTGCTACGATAAACATTAAAATAATGCAAACGACATTCATTCCTTATAACAAACAAACAACAAACAAACTCTCTGGTTGGGATATGAATGCTTGCCAACTAGTGAAATCGTACCCGATGGTTGGGTTGTTTGACAACCATCAAAATCGTTAAATTAACCGAATAAGCACACAAAGCTCACAAGAACCGAACACGAAGTATTTACGTGGAAAAAAATTCATGCTTAGCAGGCCAGATTTATTGAAAATGACAACCTCGATGTTGGGTAGTGCAACCCAACTATTGAGTAACCCAACTAGTGAGGGTGGACTGTCGTTATCGATTAAACCTTGCACAAAACAACGTGACAACATGGCAATATTTGTATGATACTAAGCAATGTTCTTTGTAAAGCCGGTTCTTTGTGTTGTTGCTTTTCAAAACAGCGATAATAGTGATTTTCAACATAGAATTGGAACAGAAGAAAGGGAATTTCGACGTTAAATATCATTCTCTTTAACAGTGCAGTTGCGGAATATAATATAGATATTGTCAGATGAATGAATGAATGATCATTAACTTTTTGATCTTGGTGATACAATATCTTGATTGAACTACATTTTAATGAAATTTAAAATTTATTCTTTTAGTTTGTTTGTAATTCAAGCAATTTCGCATGACCCGTATGAATTAAAACCCTGTAAGATAGATTTAAGTTTGATTTTCCCTTGCTATCTTCAATGCACACCGAATCCGATCCAAGATTTGCAATAACGACGCTTTAGGCATTCGGCTAAACTAATAATTTAGCTCGCCACTCGTAATAAAACAAACACTCTGACTTCTGTGGTAGCTTTGAACAAATGTTTGCAGCTGCTCCGAATCGCATACTTCACATAGATAGTAATGTTTACTTCACGCTTCCCAACAAACACAGCCAATTTTCTATAGTCAGTGCCCAGTTTGCCACTCCCAATCCCCTTGAACGTGAGAAATCACCTTTAAAGTGAACTAGCAATATGTGTCGCACCTCGAGATTTTTACAAATCGTTAAAATTAAAATGACCTCATGTCAAATTCACCAACCTACGTACCTCTGACACAATTGCTCCATGATTCAGACAGGCTCGGATGAATTGTTTCTTGCCGGGAGTTTTGCATGCTAATTCGAACACCGAATAGCGCGAGTCACGATCGCGTAGATTCACGTTCGCTCCGTTGCGGAGTGCCCGGTTGAACTCGGACAAATCGTTTGTATTAAAACTTGCACCCAGAGACAGCTAAAAAGGAACAACGTTTATAACAGATCTTACTCTTGGTTGCTTCAATTGAAAGGTACAGTCGAAAATGCTGACCATGCAATTAGCCTTACTTGGGGACTGGTGAGGCTCAGATGTAGGAACTTTTGTGAACTCATATTGTTGCTGAAACTAGGCGGAAGACTCTCGAAACAAATATCACAAATTTATGCTAGCCAACGGGGCATCGATAAATGACACCGTCGGGGCACGACACCGGAACGACTTCCGATGTTGAACGATATGGACACAAAGCACAGTTGGACAAACGCTGATTTTGGCGTGAAGGGGCACTAGAATGCACGATGAAGCTTCTACGACACTGGGACAGGCGGCGGGACAGGAAAGCAGCCGTTCACGCGATGTTCCATATGTGGACACGGTCCACTCAATTTTATGAGACTTCCATAAGCGCCCGACACCACTACTTGTAAACGATCGCGAACCGCAGCTTGGCTTATGGTTTTAACGTTTTTTGTGTTTGTAATTCCACTAAATCAGGTTCAAGTGGTTTATCTTCAACAGGATTCACTTGTCGTGTAATTCACGCGTAAGATCCACGTACGATTGAAGTTTAAAATTATATCGCACCAGTTAAAGCCACACGATTTCGGATACACTCGGAGCGGATGTAGAAAGTACTGCTCCTTCCTGAACGGTCGCAAAGCGAATACACGCATGTATCCAACGAACCAGCTAACACCGCCAATCGTCCACCATATGAGGAGCGGTTTGAAATGTGACCCGCGACATACACTAGCGCCCATGTGTGCGTGCATCGCAGTGTACGATTGTACTCATATTATCCACCGGAGACCAACTAACCAAGTAAATGCATCGATTAGCGGCCGAACTTGAATGGATGTGGGACTCAACGGACCGCTCTTCTCGGTCTCATCGAACCCACAAAAAAGTCGTTTGTCCGGTTTCATTGCGTGAACATCGTTGGATGCTGCGTCGTGACTCCAGCGAGCGACTTGTCAACTGTGCGGGATAAAACTAACACAACAAAACAATCGACGATCAGTCCACGAACGCGTCAGTTTTGTTTCCCGTTTTTAATTTGTGCCTCCATTTTTTTGTCCAATACCAACACATGCATCGCTTTCGCGCCGTTTCGCCGGATGGGATCTCTCACTTGATAAACATTTCTTTCGTCGCAATGTTTACGTCACCGAGCTCCATTGAAAAGATCCAATGGGGATCCCGTTGGTTCTTCTGCAATAAGTTCACCGATGAGTCAGCCTCTTCGATTCGATCAATCGACTGCCATCAATTGCGTTATCTGCATTTGAAAATCGAATCAAATTACTATAAAATCATTTATTTTTATGAATGCAATAATTTCCATACATATAATATGATATAATAGGTTGACTACCCCTATTCCACTTCCACACTGTTAAAACAAGGAGCTGATATCAGAAGATCATCTTTAAGCGACGGTCACGAATCACATTCATTTTACATTTTGTTTGCGCCTAACAGTATGCAATTTCATTGCGATTCGATAACACGTGTATGGGGTAAAGGATTAGTTTATGAAGGTTTTGACAATTAAATGAATGACGAATCTATATTCTGCTGCTCGCCTTTGTTATTAATTATAAACATGTTAAGATCAAATATACATTGAGCCCACATAGTAACATTGATTTCTAATCAATATGATTTAATTTACCATGGTAACTGTTAGTCTATACTTCAGAAAAAAGCGGCTTTGACGGAAAACTAAGACACACGTGGTTGAGTAAAATTTGATTGTAAATGTAATAATATGACCAGCCATTTTAAGGTATTGAATCTGCAATTGAGTTACGTCTGTTTTAGGAACGCTTGAACTAGCAGAAATTGGGGAACTTGTAACATCGTGGCTGTAGCTCAACAAGTATGCAACATTATCACATTTGCTATTTACCAATAGCATCAAATTCGTACGGATGCCTAATTGATTTCGTGCCTAACAATCGTCGTTTGTAGTCATTTACGGCAGTTCTAGTAATATGAGAAGATCAAAGATGGGCTTGATTTGTTGATTGCTTCAAACGGTAAAGAAATTATTCAACAAGATATTCGAGGCTAAGTTGTATACCAAATATTACAATCAATTCTAGTACATAACCACAGTATATTATCTTAGACTGTTAAAAAAGGTATTTGTTAGAAAAACATGTAAAAGCATCCGTGACTCGTCTACTAACTTCTTCCTTTATTTATTTTCCATAACTGATAAATCTTCTAGTCCATCATTAACAAACAAAATTCACAAATCATTGTTTGTGGCATTTTTTAAGTTCATTTTCTGTCAATGACAAAACATTCTTCCTAAGCTCCTTTTGCTCCTGCGCCATGGTTTCCAATCGCTGCTCCAATCGTGACATGTAATTCGCGATCGAACCTACGTCTGTCTGATGTGAATTAAGAATTCGCCTCGAACTTTTCACTATTTTATCTAGCATCACACTAAAAGGCTTGTAATAGCAATGATTCGTGTTGTACGTATAGGGATTCCGCGGTGATTCGGTGCTATTAAGCGCCTCGTACTGCTTCGAGCCATTTTCTACAGTTGCTTGACAGGATGACGGTTTCGAAGGGCTTGTTTCATATTCGATTACACGCGGTTTGCTGGGTTGCAAGAAGACATCCTTTAGTGGTTCATTTTTGTGAAAAAGCTGCAAACTTTTGGATGGGATCAACCACGAAGATGTTTTTGATCTAAGAATGTGATGCAAGAAATAACCAAAATTAATTAAAATATATGGTATATTTAACATTATAGCATAGGTTATGCTTCACTCACAGGAATCGGTTTGCATTTAACATTTTCAATGCCTTTTCATATTTGCAGATAACGAACACCATCTTTTTTAAGCCGATGGTTTCCGATTCTGCCTGAATGGCCTGTATTTGTTATGTGAAGAGACGAAGAATTTCAGTCAATTGGGTTTTTCTATTAATTACGATTTTTGAGTCTACAACAACATTACCCACCGCAGTATCGCTCACAGCAACTCCGCTCATTAGGTTGCTCATAACGATCGCCACGAAGAACACAAACAGCAGGAACAAGAAGCAGATAACCCAGGAGATCTTATAATTCATATTGGCAGCTTCAAATTCTCCTATTAATCATAAATATGCAAAGCATTGCAAAATTTTGTTTGTTTCAAATCGATCGCGATCGCAGACTAAACTCTTGTACTTACCGGTTAACATCACTGCCGTTTTTATGAAGGCAAGTGGCAGTTCCTGAAATTGATTGAACCGCTCGCCATCATTAACCGTCATGTTAATTGTCTTGTTATCTGCCGTTTCATTGAGTCCTGTGCTAGCCGGTATTCTGAACACCGTGTAGAAGCTGAATGTAAATGCAAGCAATAATATCGAGCAGACTGCCAAGCACTTGAGAAAGTTTTTCGACACTGTTTTTAACATTGCCATGTATGTGGAAATGGTGTCCACAGGGATCATTGCAATCTGCAAGGTGAGTTCTAGTCCTAGTGACAGGATAACACTAACCAGGACTGCTGGATAATGAAGATGCCAAAACAACATGGCACCGGACACCGAAATGAGCACCAACTCTAGCAAGTTTTCTATCGATAAAAAGTACATCCACTTATCCACCGTAAGCTGGATCAACTCGCGCACTATCAGATATATCCATCCGACAATCGAAGCAATATAGAAGAACAGCTTGAACGGGTCATCTCCTTGGTCGAGAAAGAACACCATGTACATCAGCGAGATGGTGAATAAAACCGAAAAACCTAAATTTACGTAAAATAAGCGAGTTAACTGTATCCACTTTAGCAACAAAATGCTCGCTACCACCGGATGCCAAAGCAGTTGCTTTTTACTAGCTGTTTGTGCTATCGTTACTATAGGCTGCATCTCATCGTAGTTCGTTTGTATTTTCCGGTGCGGTGGTATGAAGTTGGAGAAATTGATTCTCACTTCGTAGTCCTCGTCGCCCGGCTTGCGATCGTTGTCCGTCACGCACGAGTCCAAATGTTTTTCCAACAGGAACGAATCCATCTCGCTTATCGGTGAGTCTCCAAATAGATCCTCGCCACCGATGTAGGCCCCTTTGGCAAGCAGCAGCTCCTGGGCATGATCGATCTTATATTTTACAGCGTAGTGCATCGCGGTGTACCGTTTCACATCTATCTTGTCGACCTCAATGCGCGGATCGTTCAACAAAATTCCCATGCTTTCAATAAAGCGACACTTGTTTTTGTCCTTGTACTCGTCGATCTGCTTCACCAGCAACGACAGGAGCGGATCTTCGTTTATCAACTTAACCTCATGAGGCGGTATGATGCTGAGCAACCATTCTAAAATCGGAACATTTCCACGATTACAGCACTTGGCCAAAAGTCCGGAGAGTAGTGCAGGTTTGCCAACAAATTTGCCATCTGCCATCTGACCTTCAAGCAGCTTCTGGGCAGCTATCAGCTTCGCCCGGTTCACTGCGACAGATAGAAGCTCGACACAATCTTCTTCCCGGAGCACGTGATCTTCAATTTGCGAGATGTATTTCTCATACGCTGCGAGAAAATCTTCTACCGTACCAGCTGCCAGCTTGTTCCTGAGAATTTCCACCGTCACCTTTTCCATGTCGATGTCTGGTATTGGAGTTCCCGGAAAATGTTTTTCAATCGCTTTTCGTGCGTGGTTTTGGTCAAAGTCTACGTTCACAGAGTAGTTTTGTAGACAGTAATCCAATATTTCTTTGCGCCAAGCGTCGTTACCGGCCGTCACTAGCAGCGCTATCGGAGACACACTGTTTTCATCTGTTGCGTTTATGTTGGCGTGATATTTTAGCAGCAACTTGATACACTCAAACACTTCCTTCCTGTTATCGGTATCGATCTGTTCCAATAACAGATACAGCGCCGTACGATCCTCGAACTTCTGATCGACGTTGATTCGTTGATCTTCAAGCAACTGAGAGAGATTTTCACTATCGAAGGACCGGGCTGCAAGATGAATGGGGTATTCGTAGGTTTCGGGGTTTTTCTGGAAAAGAAACAAATCATAGTTTAAAGTCTGTTCCATGCTTCAGTTGGTTGATGGTATTGGAGATGGGAATAACAACTTTTTATGGTGAGTTGATTTAGAGTGAATGAGTTGTTATAATGAGTTGGCTCATTGTTTATCGACTCATTTCAGAGTTATGCAAAAATTGACATAACACAAGCGTTAAACCAACGTATAAGTATTTAGATGAGTTGATATGATAATGCTCAATATGGCGGTACATATTACAAGAACAAACAAAACTTTAACTCAATTACAACATACAAACGTATACAAATTAATCAAACTGTTTTCCTGATACCAATTTTCGGAATCTTATTTGTAATGGATGACATAACGTCGCAAACGCAAATATTTAAACCACATAACGGCAACAAATCGTGTTTACTATGCTTATTATTTTCCATATGAAAAACACTTTTAAATTTATACAATAATATCATCCAATGAATAATAGTGAACAATTTCATGAGAAACTTTATTTTCCTGTCACTTTATTCAAAGAGATATTAGAGCTTTGAATTTATGATGCGAGCTTATGATTTATGAGTTTTGAAACTGAATACCACATCAACTCGATTGCGTTCGACTCGCTCATTTTTGTTTCATCTTATACGTTCGTTTCAACTCGCACACTTACTCATTTTGCAAACTTTTGGGCATAATCGTCATGTTTGTTTGCTTTCACATGTTTGTTGGTTTGGCATAGCGATAAAGCATCACAATTTTACCCGCGGGGGCACTACACGGTGGCTAGTTAACGCTCATGAGTGAGTAAATCAAAAAAAAGATTCATCAAAACTCCCCGTTGCGAATGAATGCCACTCCTTCACTAGTACGTTTTAACTCACTCACTATGCATTTGAAACAATTTGAAACATTTTTTTTTGTGTTTTGTTACTGCCTGCAATGTCAAGGTATAATTCGAGTGTAATATCTTATACATGAATGCTGCCTTCAAGAAACGGTAACAACAAGTGCAGTGAGTCATACCATAACAATTTTTAAGGTTAATAACCGGGGACTAATAAGGTAATCCTAGATTTATTTAGATAACATATTCAGCAATGATAAAAGGTGACGCATAGTTATCGCACTTTCATAAGGTCCTACATGGCAGAAGTGAAGAATTGTAGAGCAGGAAACATCACGATCAAAATACTGTCCAACTTATCAAAGTACCTTCGGACAAACCTCTCTGCATTAGACTTCTGTAGCAGGTCATCTTAGTCAGATTACATGTGGGCCAAACGGGTTATGTCCACACTGGGAACATTAAGACACTACCTTTATATTCCTAAGATGCTTCTTTGCTATATTAAAACACACTTCTTCTTAAACCACGCCTTCATTGTTTCTCAACACGCCTGACTGCGATTGATAGGAAAGATAAGATTAAGTATTAGAATTGCATGTCCAGAAGGGTGGCTCACATTTTCACTGAATAATCAACATCGATATGGAGGGTTTAGCTCGACGAACGAGTAGCTCAACTATATGCTCCTTTAGCGTAGGCTTTTTTAAGGCTTTCAACTATTTAAAAGACAAATTTTATCCACAACATATTATACACCACACCATAGTGCAAGTTCACACTGAAAATAACATCACAATTCATCGTGGTGAGTCACTTTTTGGCACATTTTACATACCGGCGTAAATTTAGAACCACCAGTGCAGATACCCAATAAGCTACTTCCGTTTGCCCAGTAGCGGTTATAACAGTTCGCGAATAAGGCGCCCGCGGGAGATCCATCCGGAGCTCGATCTGCTAAACCACGAATGTTTAAATGTTTTTCATTCCTGCACTAGAAAACCTATCGTCTGATTTGATTTTTGTTTATGAGCTTCTCTTCCCTTTCCCCATGCTCTCTCATTATTCTTTTGGTAGTTGAAGAAAAAAAATCAAACCGAAAATCGAACCGAATCGTTCCTCAGCACTTCGCTTCACCTTGCAAGCAGCTTCTTCAATTAATACAAGATGCGCGATACGCCGCTGCGTTAGTCACTAATCGAACGCGTTCACCATTTATTATTTATGTTATGGTTTCGCTTAAATGTAACTGGTAATGATTGTTCACATCTGTTCTGTTCAATAGTTCTGATTTCAGTCTGATTTTGCACTATGGCATATTGTTTTAAATGACATGGTTAAAACTTTTCATTCTCGAAATCTAGCTGTATAGCATCGGCCTGTTAAATTTATAATTGCCTAGGACAGAAAAAAAATGCTGCTATTAGGGGCCATTCAATTATTACGTAACGTAACGAATCAAATAGAATGGTGCACTGCTTTGACCCAGTACGACAAAAGAACTATCGCGCTCTACGCCTCGCGCTACAGTGGAACGATTTTGTACACCGTTTCATTCTTGGGCTAAGCGGTTAATGGGTTAGGTAATCCGTTTACTGCCACCGTGTTTCGACAGATGCAAAAAGATACTGCTTTTGCTTAAACGCAAGAGGATTCTCAAACGGCTTAGAGCTCTTCTGGCTCAAAATTTGTTTTATGAGTCGACGATTCTTGTTATATGACAATGAATGTAAACAGGATCCATAACTACACACCTGAATCCAAAACCACAATCTGAGTGGACATCAGAAAGTATCAATGGGTGGGGCTCAGAAGACTCTCTTGTCCTTGAAGGGAAGCTTAACCTAATTTTTGATACATAAACTAGGGGCCGGGAATCAAAGATTCATCTTATTGTATGTTACGTAACACAAAGCTGGTACTAACCCCGTAACCCCAATTACGCAATAATTGAATGAGTCCTTATATGAAATAATATTCACTCACTTACTTCGGCAACTAACAATAATATCTGCCAGAAGATTTAAACTAAACCATAACCTTCATTGCAATTGTACTGTAGCTTACTTTGAACACTTTGTGAAATGTAACTAACAGCCAAAATAACACTTGACAAACGTGACCCAGTCATTTCTTCAACTATACGGACTTTTCCGCAAACGTACATACCTCATCGAGCCGGACGTCTCGTTTCAGGCATGCGTCGATAAATCGCTTCCTTCCAGGAGTTTTGCAGGCCAGCTCAAACACTGAGTATTTATCTCTGCGCAGATTTACGCACGCACCATTGTCAAGTGCGTTGATGAATTTTTTGAAGTCTCCCAACATCAAACTTCTTTCGGCATGCTAAGTATTATAAGACGATTCAATTAGCACATCCATTTGTAACACAACCAAAAATTGCGATCAACTTTACATTATTGCAGCTTTGATGTGATGTCACGGTAGCATACATCTTGAGAAACTTCACCGAGAGTAAAAGATGAAATTAATATACGAAACGCACAATACTTGTATAGCGACGAAACTTTGCCAATCACTTCACTTGGTATGTAATAATTGAAACAGGTTTATTACGGCTCACGTTCTTAATACCAGCCTAATCTTTAAGATAGCAGTAACAAGACTGCGTTGCGTGTGCTGATGATTAGCCGAAATTGATTCGTAAACTTTGGACTATATGTTCAATAAATGTAGAATATGTAACTACGAAGCGGACCACTGATATGAGCGGTTCAAAGAGAAATAACTCAACTCAAGTTACGTGCAACTATACCAACCCATTCTTACCCTGGGTTACGGGTTTGATATGTAAGCCGGTGATATATAAGGGGACATCCATTTATTACGCTACGCTCATAACGGGAGCAGTGAGAGACTCCTCGTTACTTTCGGGTTTCTCCTCGTATTTAATGCTCGGACGGTCAATCATAGAACAATGATCGATTTTCGACAACCAGAACGTGCGGCATCATTGATCGGTGCTTGTATGACCGTGTTTGTAGTCAGCATACTAGCTGAAAGTAGTTAATTTTCATTGTGTCAAGTCCAACAAAAAGCGATGTTATATTAACACCCGAAATGTCTGGTTTTCCAATGCGTGGTAAATGACAGAAATGGAGTTACCAAAACTACTTTGGAAACAATACGTACATTTGTTACAAACCTAATTTTCAACTATCCGTCAAAAACGTGATGAATGTGTCAGATACAAAAAAATGCGTACCAAGAACAAAGTTGCTTCAAGATCAGCTTAACCGACGAAATGGGGAAGAATTACTTGCACAAAATGGTCATGCGCCTTACAACATTGCCTTGCACCTAATTTGAACAGTAGAAAATCGCTCAAAAGAATGGCTGATAGTGCTGGTAAACTATTTTTCAATGCATGAAGTTTTGTTCTTAATGAATGACAACGATTTGCGTGGGCATTATGTAGCTTACATCATCATGTCAAATGTAATGACGAAGGATATGGGCCGGTTGATAACAAGCCATGTTGATGAAGAGCAGTATCGTGACAAAACAGGTTGAAGAATGTTCATTTTTTGAAATTAAAATTTTTTCGAACTTCGGAAAAAAATTAACTGAAAAATTCTGAATGCGTTACGTAGCAATTGAATGAGCCCTAAAGCTAATATTTGCGTGATTTATTGTTTAATTAAGTGAATAATATCTGAAGAATGTTATAAATCGTTCAATGGCTGGTAGCACAGTGCAAACACATGAACTCTGGATACATCAATCGGTATGGAATTGAAGTATGAACAACTATTGTAAATAGAACACTAGAACGCTGAAACGATTCTCAATGCGTTACGTAACAATTGAATGAGCCCTAAAGCTAATATTTGCGTGATTTATTGTTTAATTAAGTGAATAATAGCTGAAGAATGTTATAAATCGTTCAATGGCTGGAATCACAGTGCAAATCAATCGGCATGGAATTGAAGTATGAATAACTATTGCAAAAGCACGCTAAAACGCTGGGTTTAAGTTCTTCCAATTTCTAAACCAAAATTGGGTTATTTTTGGTCTAGTCCCAACCGATAGATAGCCAATCCATCTTCTATGGAAACCATTGCACTCAGAATGGGAATGCTTCTAATTAGAAGTACATTCATGCAAGAAAAATTTAATCAAGCATTGAAATCCCGCAAGGGTACGCCCTTTTCTCGTGGCAGGTTGAACATGCACTTGCTCTCGCTTTTATTGGCGATTTCTTATCATACACATGATGACGTCCATGCATGTATCACCGGTCTGCGTCAACCAATGTAATTTCACTAACAGTATACGACCTAAGATTTTTTTGAAAATGTTACAAAAAAAAGTTAGTTAAAAGATTATAAAATGAGCATTTGCTCTTGTTAATATATAAATTTTAGGAAATAAAAGCAACAAGAAATACAATTTAAATAAAATTGAAAATGTACATTGCATTGAGAAACGATTCGTTGCCACCAGACCACATACAACAATTTGAACATTTTGTTAGTAGTATTTTGCTAGTTAAATAAATAAAATAACTAGAATAACACAGATTTTAAGCTTTTATCTTATGAATTTTAAAGAATCAATTTCTAACAATTTGTAATATGTAACGAACTATTTCCCTTCCAGTACAGCAAATGAGCGTCTAGTTTCATGTATTCATACGTTATTTGCATAATGATCGATTGTTCTTTGGCCACGTCGATTGAGTAGCCTGCTGAATAAATGTCTAAAAGTTTATCGGTTCAACAGCTTTTTGCAAAACAATTTTTAGTGACGTTGGAGTGAGTTTAAAAAACCATAAGAAACAATCATGGCTTGATTCATTTTGTTGCTGTTTTGCGTGGCGCCATCTATTGAGTGCTAGCTACGAAAATTCGAAATTTCGGAAATTTTCCTCTCTTTTTCTACGAACGAAGAAAGTTATGAAAACAAAATCAATTCAAAATGATAATGTGAAATCAGGTAGGGCATGCTGGATAAATTCCCATGATGGCAGGATGCTGCTACAAAGCCGCATGAATGAAGATTTATTTAGTTACGAATGTCTAGCATGATGAAAAGTGCATTAGCGATGTAAAAATGCATTTATTTAAACTAGTATCTTAGTTAATGATAAACACGATACGAAAAATTGGAAAATTCATGAATATTTACTTCAAACATTTGAAGCGTCAGATAAGTACATAAACTTCGTCTTCTTTCTAAAATATTTCCTGCTAATAAGAAGTTCAACGCATGATTTATACATGTATTGTATGTAAATTATAAGTAGAAATTTATTTACTTTCGTCATTCTTTTAATGTATTTTTTATGGCTGTACAGTTTCACCACAATAGAAATCTGGGGTGATGTATCGAACATAACTTAGAGCGTTGACACAGTTTTCGTTAAACTACAATGAAGTGTAAGCTAATTTTCAAATGGTAAGTCGAAATGCACCTAAACTCACAACCTCTTCTTAATTTTCCGTCATCTATTTAGCAATTGTTTTAGCTTATAAACTAATAAAACTATACTTTTAAAACTATACAATAATATAATTGGCTGTGTTGGTGCATGCAAAATGTAAGCCATTCTATATATCCATTGGACCATATTCGTCTTTGCAGTATACAGTGTACAGTGTTGTATTTCATAAAATTTAATGACACGATAATTCTGTATCATGACCAATTCCCTTGATCCGTTCACTTTACTGTATATTTACATGACAAAACGATATTAACTGTTGATTGCTGGCATTGTTCATAACCTAATTTTGATAAGTAGCGTAAATTCTACTTTACTGTCGTAAACACTCAGCTTTGTTGTACATTGTTCAGAACAATGCTGAAACTATTTTTGCTCTTGCGTGCCATTTAGCAAGTATGGGGCTAAACAACGGAAGAAATTTCTTCAAAAAATGGGGATTATTTAGCAGACTTTATAGCGTGCAGAAAACATATTAATAAAAAATTTAAAAAAGAAGAAACAAAACAAACGCGCTTTTGCGAACTATAAATATACCCATAGTACTGCGTTTCCGTAATATTGTGTCTGCATCTACAGACAACGCTCTTCCCAATTATTAGAATTAAACGAACATTTGTTAAACGACCATTATGCGTTAGTGGTTCATATGCGCGCTATGAACATGGGAAAATAATAAATGGTAACACGGTATACACGGGAATCTTAACTGTTGCAATGGACAATTAACTTGGTCTAATAGAGTGTGGTGTAAGCTTATAACCTAATACGAATGCACCTCCTGAATTTGTCTGAAAAGGGATCAATTCGTGATGAATGCACCTGGTGGTATTCGATTCTGTTTGTGCAACTCAGTGAAAGAAAACTCCGCCCGTTGATAATCCCAGTTGTTTTCCTGCAGACACAATTTGCTCCATTCGGTAGTCATTTTGGTTTGGGCGGATAGCGCTTGTATCATTTGCAGTTTGGTATTATCGTCCGGCACCATCGGGGCCGTAGCTATTGTAGGGACGGCGGTCGGTGTGGGTGTAGCCGGTTGCGCCATTACTAGACTGCTTACAGGTTTGAAACTTTTTTCCTCTTGCAGGCGAGTAGCTATGTTGATATGTATCATCTCGTTGCGTATGCAGAAGCCACCATTTGCCGGTACTATTACAAACGTGCGTTGAAATGATCGTAACAAATCCGAGTTTACGTTTCCCTTACGTTCCTTAAAGGTGCCATTGACGGTTAACTGCAACATGTGGGGCTGTACGGAAAGTAAGCGCAAAGTTTTAAGATAGTTTGACTTGGCAAACCAGTCGTAGTCAAAGAATTGACAAACTTACCGTAAACAGCGTTAGGTCAACTGCGAAGGTCGGCAGATCATGTTTGGTAGACGGTAGGGATGAAAGATATGATACCACTTGCAGCCTACCTTGCTTTAAAAGCCGACATCGGGAATCGAGATCCGTTTTTTGCTTAATGTTGCGTTGCCCATTCATATAAACACCCATCCTAGAAAAAGAAAAACAACACACAAGAAAGTAAGCATATTTAGGGTTTTGAAAAAAAGACAACTATTTAAAAGACCCTATGCAATACACTTACTTTTGTTGATTGGTTTGATGCGAGGTGTTTATGGTATGCGAAAACATGACATGTTCGTGGTACGCTTCGAGCAGTGGTTGCCTATTATCGGAATCGTATATAGCGTAGTATTGTTCCAAAAACTGCCTAACAATATCGGACCCAGCTGCGTCGCATAGGAACGAAGCCTTGGCTTCCGGAAGTTTAATATTATCTTCCGGTATATCGAAGCTGATTGGTGGTGGTAATTCGAGGTTATCCTAAGATGTCACAAAATCGATATTATTGATCTTGCTCGCCTAAAATGTTTCTAGTAGGAATTCAACAATACTTACCAATTTTATAACTTTGGGGAAACGCTTGCGCACTTCACTACAAATAAACGGTACAAGATTAATATTATACATTATAAAGGACGTAACAATCGTTAGAAATGCGTTCCATTCGTTGCTATGTCGGAAGTATGGCCTAGACACGTGATTTTCGTAAACGTGATCAGTAAATATTACAGATTTGTGATAGCAGCAAAATTGCCCTTGTACGAGTGACACAGCAAGATGAAAACGGTATTCTGTCTTATGAGACGTAACATATTGCGCTCTTCGAATCCCCGATCGTCATGAGACATTGTTTAGTGGATATACGTTTTGTAGTTAATTGGAATATGCATTTCGCTTTTTCTTCTAACACAAACTTCGCAATTCAATAGAGATTGTGGCGTGCTCTACACGATACATTCCCTATCTTAAATTGTTTATTCGCGATTACAGTTCATTTCGCTTTGTCAAAACAATTGAGTTCCAACATGTATGAGTAGTACAGACACCCTTCGTTTACATGACCTAGCATTCCAAGCTATGGTTTGCTGATTTAGACTTCTTTGCACACCCCACACGACGATCGACGACGAAAGATGCAACATACGCGCATGGCGTATATTGGTAGAATGTGTTCTTGACTATTTGTACGAGAAGTTCTCGGTATAATCTATTACACATTCCTTCTTTACATCTGTTGGTACACATACATCACTGTAATGTGTGTTTGGGATTGCAAATCCGACGACTCAAGTCAACGAACAGTAATTTGTGTAGGATCATAATAATCCTCCTTGTCCAGGATAACTGAAGGCCGTATGCCTTACATACCCGTGAGGACCGGTACTCCGTTAGATGTTCGTATTGTTTCACAGTTCGTTGATTCATCATAGATGAATGGTTTGATGTTACTACTATGGGCAGATATCTCTCTTTGGTAGGTTCTTAATTTTTCGATGTTAGTGTAACATCAGTCGCTTCTGGTGCTGTATAAAGCATTGGAACTCTAACATACTCTGACAAACCGTTAATATAGCTATTTCATGATAGGTGAGCGTAGAGCGTCTCGCATCAATCTCTTTGCAGGCATTTCTCGTGCGATTTTAGCTAATAATTAAGCCATCAATCCATGAAATGCTATTTCCAAGTAACTTCCGATTTGGAACAAGTCTCAACACGAATTAAATGTTATCCTTAAACGATACCGAAACCGACCGTATCCAATCTTGTTGTGACCTGCTACCTACAAATGACAATGCCTTTAGTGCTTGATACAAAATTGGCCATTTACCCCGACATAAGCAATCGACCGAACGTATAATAGACATTTGCTCGCAATCTCAGAACATTCTAGGAAAATGAGATATTTTTGAATGCATTTAAACAATAATTTTTATGATTTTGGGATTGGCGCTTAATACAATTAAAACTTGTCGGAAATAGTTGAACTTTATATCTTAGCGGCAATGATGTGAGTGAATCTATAACTAAGACTTTTCCATAAAATATAAAATAATTTCAAAGAATTGAAACCCTTCATACGCTATTGATTATAAAGTATCGCCAAATTATCTGTCCTAAAACGACCAATTATAAAAGCTGGGTTCAATGATTTACGAGTTCCGACATCTGCACTCTTTCACTACAGAATTGCGTTTCGTTCTCGAACCAGTGTCTCCTGTTCGTCGCTCTGTCGCCATCTGCCAGACGAACATTGAGGCATCATCCGTCCAGGTACTTAGATTGAACGGGTAACACCACACACACAACACCGAACACCGTGATTACAATTCGGAGGAACACTTGATGTTCAGATCCGGACGCACGATTTCTGTCAAATATAAGACAACATCACTTATTCACGTGACCCCGCACGCATTGATATACCTGATATAGGTCGTATTGTCGTCGAACTGCTTCCGCAACGGATTGTCCTCCAGATTAAGCTCAACCAGTTTCAAATTCTTTAGACTGTCCAGCGCATTAAGGTACGGTATCTGCGGTAACGCATACAATATTGTGTTAGCGAAAACGAAACGGTCAGTCAACAACATCCAGCAGACTTACCCGATTTTTTGCCAAATGTAGAATTTTCAGATGAGGCAACTTCATAGCCATGGACCGCAAGTGATCCAACATGTACAGCCTATTTTCGTTCAAATTGAGCGCCTCCAGTGCAGGAATGTGTTCCGCGATAATATCCATAGCCGCCAGCATAATCTGCGGACGCGCTAATGAACAGAATATATCACTCAGATCGGAATCGGCATGGAACTTGTGTAAGTCTAACGCCTTCGTATGGGGATTGTATCGTTTTTCCATTGCTTGTTTCATGCGCGCCTTCAACTGATCGTTCATTTGTGTTGGTGGCTGGTTATTGCGCACGTTTATCGTCAATCGCCGACCATCGGGAGTTTCAATAGTGCGACTAGTCTGCAGGATGGCGCTGCCCACTTTATAATCCTCCACAAAGAATGATACAAAGAAGTCGTTCGCCTTGTAGTACAGCGGAATGAATACTAGCGGACTGATCGCTTGCTGAATTGAACGAAGGATAAAGTCCTTCTCGTACTTCTGTCCGTGCGGTATCTTTATCTCGTACCAGGACTGTTGTGAACCTTTCATAAGCTTCTTAGGCAGGTTCCTATCATTATGCATTCCACGTGGTATTGGAGATCCGCTTCGTCGTTGGCGATCAAAGTTACGATTATTCATACGCACGCGAGGATTGCCACTGTCGAATGTATCACCACCCATCGCTTCGTCGTCGTCGTTGAAATGAGCGCGCATCTGATTCTCGGTTATGCGGCCCTTACCACGGCCCCCGCTGAAGGGCTTGAAGCTAACACGCCGCTGTACGTTGGTCATGTTACGGTCATTTCTGTTTCTATCATTCCATTCGCCACCACCACCACGTTCAGTTCGATCGTCGTGCGAATGGTTGACTGTGTCGGAACCTAACATAAACAGAGATGAATGGTGAATGGTTGGCACTTTCCGTCGTGCCTTCCATTGTGGTGCCATGCTCCAAAATGGCGGCGACGAACCATAGGAATCGCTTCCGTGTACTTACTGTTGTCGTAAAATCGATCGCCACTGTAATTGCGACCGCCGCGACCGCGAAAATTGCCGTTACGCAGGTTTTTGGGCATGGTTAGTGTTTGTTAGAACGAAAACAACAACGAAATATCACACGATTTTCTAGCACGCAGTAGAATTTTCTCCACTCCGCTGACGAATTGACAACTGCTGAGGGGTAATTTTTTTACTGCACCGAAAACAGGTTTCGTTTCGAGAAGGCTGCATCATTTCGATTGTGACACAGCATGTCAAAAGAGAATTTGACGTTTAGACCAAGGGCAGATTTTTTAGAAGTTGGATAATTCACCAAGTTAAACAAGAGAGACACTCAGTTTGTTTGAATTTGTAATAAAGATGAAATAAAATTAATCACGCGTGAGCTTTGTGTGAGAATTTGGTATTTTTTCGTTATTGCATGCTGGCCCCGGCACCCCACATTTTAAACCCCTGACATCAGTTTTCATCGATTGTCAAATTCTTTCATCGAATGTATGCAGTGGCGGTCAAAAGTATATCAGAATCGGAATAATTTTTCTGTTGAATGTAATGATTTTATTATTTTGAGCTATTTTCGTGTTGCATAAAGTTTTGATTCGTATTGTATCGGTTAATTTAACCCAAAATCGGCTCAGTGATAAATTTCGCAAAATTAACTGTTTTACACCCCACTGTGCAAGGTGTCATGAAGCTGTCAATGTTCTTATTTTCGTTGGTATTTCACCTTCGTTGCCGTGAAAAACACCGTGCAGGCAGCTAGCCATCGTAACACTTTTTCGTGAAAATCATCCAAGAAAAGTGTGCACAAAATCAGTACGATGGCGCTTCGATTGTTTCGCTTGAGCCAGGATGTGGTTACGCCGCTGATCAAACGTGTAAGTAAGAGACTTTCACGCTACCAATATGTGTGAAAGATACGTAGAAGGAGCACCATGTTTGTGTTGACGGTCGCACAGCGGACATAACAAAACCGAAATCGTTACATAATTTAGATATCCCTTTCGTGGGTGGACGAAATGGGCTGTGCTGGTTTGTTTCTAATCGAGACATTTCCTTTCTCTTTTGCTTTTCATGGTGGGTACATAGAACTGTACCGTTTCGGCGTTTGAACTCCAGCACAAGAATCCCGTCCAACGAAAGGTGGAACAAATCCCGAAAGCACAGTATGGTGGGCGCCACACGGTGACGATGCTACCGGGTGGAGGAATCGGTCCAGAGTTGATGAGCTACGTGAGGGAGGTGTTTCGGTTTGCCGGTGTACCAGTGGATTTTGAAATCGTGGACATTGATCCGGCCAGCGAAGGAAATGACGATCTCGAGTATGCCATCACGTCCATTAAGCGAAACGGCGTTGCGATTAAGGGTAACATTGAAACCAAATCGGAAGCTACCGGCATTCTGTCCCGTAACGTCGCGCTTCGCAATGAGCTTGATTTGTTCGTCAATGTGCTGCACTGCAAATCGTTCAATGCTATTCCTGCCCACCACCAGAATGTGGATGTGGTGATCGTGCGACAGAACACGGAGGGCGAGTATGCCATGCTGGAGCACGAAAGTGTGCGTGGTGTAGTGGAAAGCATGAAGGTGGTTACGGTCGAGAATGCGGCCCGTGTGGCACGGTTTGCGTTCGAGTTTGCCAAGAACAACAACCGCAAGAAGGTGACTACGATCCACAAGGCCAACATCATGAAATTGGCCGATGGGTTGTTCTTGAAGGTGGCACGAGACATTGCTAAGGAGTATCCGGACATTCAGCATAATGATATGATCATTGATAATTGCTGCATGCAGCTAGTTTCCAATCCGCATCAGTTTGATGTAATGAACACAACAAATCTGTACGGTAGTATTACGTCCAATGTGCTCTGTGGTTTGGTCGGTGGTGCTGGACTGTTTTCCGGACGTAACTATGGTGATCACGTGCGTAACTTTTGGGGATGCGTCTTCTGTACACATCTGTAGTGATAGAAATGTGTGCATCTCATTACAGTATGCCGTTTTCGAACCGGGCACCCGTAACACTGGTACGGCAATCGCTGGTAAGAATGTTGCCAATCCGGTTGCAATGCTGAATGCGGCAGTGGATATGCTGTACCATCTGGGACATCGCTACCATGCGGATTGCATCTCTGATGCTCTTCATAAAACGATCGACATCGATGGAATTCACACACCTGGTAACATAGGAATCGAACGGCAGCGGGCGCAACGTGTTGTAAATTACAATGCCTTATATTTCTCTCTTTTGTTTAGATCTTGGCGGTAATAACACCAGTACCGATATCGTACAGAACGTGCTGAAGCATCTGGCCGAGAAGAGAACCTACTGGTAAGTGGTCGCATTCTGGTGTACCTGTTGTTTGTTTTCGCCATTGCATTACCGTTTCTTCCATTATTTGCTAGATTATGTTAGCCGTCAGTGTTTGTGCCTTATTTTCTGTTCAGTGTTCACCTATCGCCCGTGACTATGTGTGACGTTTTGTATTTTAAGTAGTAGGTTTAGTTGTACCATACTCATATCGATAAATCCGCCAATATTCATCGTATGCATTAAGGCAACCAGACAGGATATGCTAGCCGAACAGTTCGTGTTGCTTCCGTACTAGATTGGATTGGTTTACGGTATTTGTTTTTTCTTATCAAAACGACTTCGTACGTTATTTTTGTGCTAACATGTTGTGAATGAATGTTTCCATTTTCTTTCTTCCATTACCTGCAAACAATGTCTGACACCGCTTAACAACCTGCTCTATAGGCAACACGGATTGTTGTACAATATTTAATCCCTAGCGCTTACACTACCGAGGGGAACACAAAAAATTGGTACGCATATAAATAACAATTCTCACACATTTACAACAACTGCTGTTACTACGTGCGGTGCAACTAAATTCTAACACGACAGTTTTGTTGGTATAATTGGTGGTGTAATGTTTAATATGTCATGATCGTTTATTTCGGAATAAATCTTTGGGCTGATAATAAACTGGGAAACAGTTTACCTTTCAATTTATTCTGTAATATATGCGCGAATAGCGAATACAGGAAACAAATAAGTCTATAAATCTCATATTTCATGATACAACATAATAATGGAGTGTTATAAACTTCGCTTAAAAATTTTGCAACACATAATGCTAGCTTTATGATAGACTTGTTAAATAAAAAAAACATTTGAAAATTTATGCTTTTAGGTTTAGTAAACAGATTTCGAGGATATGCTCTATATCTTTTTTCTCATTGTTTTGTATCATGAATGATTCATATGAAACCAGAAAAGATCTCCATTCCATCATTTTTGTTGCTAACTGTGCATATTTATTTTGATAAAACATTTCAATTGTTTTCTTTTTCCTCTGCTAAGACGTTATTCCTACCTAGAGTGTTTAAAAAATCGTGTAGAAAAAGACGAACCCTGAACAAACACCCGTAGAGCAACAGATTGTTGTGATAAAGTTTTGCTTTTGATAGAAGATCGTTTAGCGATCGTTCGGTTCGGATGAGTAGAATGCACCGTACTGTTTTTTGGAACTAAATTGGCACTAATTTTAACTTTCTCACTCTCCTTTTCCTTACAATTTTCCTGTTTTTAACTGATGCTGCACCTGCACTCCCTTCTTTTCTTTCTGCTGGTTTTCTTTTTCGTGAAAATCCTCTTCTCAGGAGTGTTATAAAGGAAAATTGAACGTCCGCACGCCAAAGGACAACTTCGCGGCAGCGCGTGATTTTGAGCGCATGGCATGCAACACTGAGAAGAAGATAGACCGAATGTAACAAGCACGATTGATGTGGAACGAACATAATATTCTAATAGGTGAAAAGGGCCATTTGCCATTTGCAAACGAAATAACGAAGCTTTCCGCAGGTGAAAACATGCGACCACGCAAATTAATTAATCAACGATAATGGTAATAATATGTATTGCACCGTGTGTCCACGCATTACTCATCGAATGCTGTACTTGCACTCGCACCAGCAACGCTGCTTAAATGTAGTTGCTCTTATAAAACAGCTTTTTATTTGCTTTCTCCACTGTGCAACACTTTCGCCGTGTTGTCGCTATGGTCGTATGACGATAAGTAGTTTGGTGTTTTGTTTTCCACCTTACCAACGTTATTCCCCGATTGTTTGTTCTTTCCTAACAGGTTCCCGGCGTATGCGTACATGTGAGAAGTTAGGCTAGAACCGAAAAGTGAAGAAAAATGAACTTAATTTAAACCAAAGGTCCCTAACTACGCAAACCTAGTAAACACCTTCCTAACACCTATCCAATTCCTTTCTTTCGGTTCATAACATCTAATCGCCAATTGGTGTTTGTGTGTACTCTACTGGTGGATGGGATGGGATTTCCTTTCTGTACAATGGAATTGGAGACAAAATCGGCAACATCAAGGCGCAGAAAACATTTGAATGGAAGCATACATTGGCAATGTGAGGGCTTAGGTTAGGAAGCAGAATTATTTTCCGAACCGTTGGCAAACGTAGGTTTACGAGTGACAAACGAAGAACATTAAATACAATAATAACCAAAAATCAAAATTTACGAAATACTTATATCTGTTTCCAAACCTTGTCCACCTCCACCTCCACTGTTGTTCTTGCGTTATCCTATCATAACGTTTTATGAGTTTCCAATCACTTCAGTTCCATCCCGTATTATGTCGTTTGGTATATTTGGTTGGTTATTGAACTATAACAACTTTTTATGTTTTTTGCTCTCCTTCTGTTTGTGAGTTTTGTTTCTTTATTCCTGTGTTTTTCTTCTGACAATGATGTGAAATCGCAAAAACAAGCAGTTGCAATTTAGCTGTATTGATTCCTTCAGCACTTTGATCCTTACCTTTGATTTACACATTTTACAACAAAAGTAGTGCTATTTAGAAAGAAAGTTTGTTTTTCCTGCGATTGACGATCATTGACCAAAGTGTGTGAGTGTGGCGTTTGTTGGTAACGATCATCCACTGTCGGTCTCGTACCTTTCGTGTGTGCCGGTAATGAACAAGTATTACGGTTGGACGCGATCTTCATGTACTAAAATATGGATATTGCAGACTACCTATGACCATCTGCATCGTTTTATCTTGTGACGCCATTATTGCGTAGAATTCGTTTTAAAGTCGAAAAGTGAGCTGTTTCTTTTTTAAAAATTAAATCTATTTAAATATCATGAGATCTGACTCGGGAGTGCGCACCCTACAAAGATGTAGCTCATTTTTCTTTGAAGAGAACCAATCTAATTTATTCCGAAATTGTTTGACACCTTTCTTTTTCTTCTGTTTTGCATTGGTTGTAATGAAACCGATTATGATTTTGCTACAAATGTAAATGTGTGCCCCCAACCCGCAACACCCAACCAACAGAGTAAAAGCAAGCTGGCATCTTCACCATCTCCAATTGACACGGTACTCGTGATCCTGCTCGGAGGAGACTCTCTGCCTACTTGGAACTTACGTTATTGCCATATTTATTATAATCGAGATCATTTAGTGTTCTTTTGTTGAAAATTGTTATAATTTATAGTGTAATTGAAACAAAAAAATAAAATAAAAAAAATCATCTATTCTCTTCGCTTTCGACCCAAGGTTTATGTTTTGAATGTGTTTTCCAAATTTTATGATTATATTATTATCAAATTAAAGTCGTTGCTAGAGTATTATAAATGGAAGTGAGTATATATTTTTAAAAAATTATTTAAAGTGATCGGAAACTGTTTTGCTGTTAAGTTGTGCAAGTTGCTGTTAAATTGTGTTCAAAAGACATTAAAATACACTATCAATGTTAAATGAAAAAAAAAAAACGTTGAGAGACTTCAATGGTAACGATATTTGAAAGAATTTGATGCGCCTTTTGCGTGTTCTTATACATACATTTTATTTGTCGCAAACTTAACTTTCCCATAACTTTGAGAAACGGAAATTTTGTTTTGTTCGTATGACTTATGCTAATACCGTCTACATGCGTTCATCGCCAATGCCTACACGTGGCTCGTTTTATTGCATGAGGGTGAGAAATGTGACGTTTCCACGGGCTACAGCGGAATATGGCGTAACTGCTGCGCAATGCTCAAGGTGTACTCACGGAAATGTAAATAAACGCACATCGTACGATATTAGTTATACGGACTGGCCGTATCTATCGCCGGGTAATGACGATTTGGAGGGGAGTCGGTTCCACTGTATTTTGACGCAAATCATCAAAAGGAAATTAAAATTTCTTGTTCACTAAAATGTTTAAGCAACATTCAAATTGTTCTTCAAAAATAGTGTTTTTGAAGCTTCGTTGAAAGATTTAACAGCACCAAATTATAGTAGTTGAACGTAATCTGTATTTATAAGATATTGGAAAGATATACGTTTGAATGTTAAAATTAATATTTTACATTAAAGTTAATATTTGACGTATTCGAACTATTTGAACCGAGTTGAAACAAATCGACATCATAATCAGGAACTGATGGCAAGTTATGGCAATCATGACCAAGTAGGATGTTTCGCCATGAACATGAATCTGAATATTCAATTCTTCCTGCGGAGGAATGTTGTGAATGAGAATTGGTATCAACCTGGTCATGTGCGAGACAGCAGTCCCAGGCTGATTCTGATATATGAAACATTGCAATGAATTACTTTGAATTGAATTGAATTGAAAAATGCTTGATTAATTGAATTATTATTACATTATATGAAAAATTGCAATGAAATTAGTCCAAGATATCAACTATAAGACTATCAACGCCATTAATTATGAGGACTTTGACTATAAGCAACGTGTTGGCTCATGAACAAACTCAAAAATGTGAATCTCTCTGTAAGTGATAAGCAGACAAGCAATTTACTTTGCACAGCTAAGGGTAAATATAGTCAAAGAAAGCCAAAAATGGTAGTCCTAGACAGCTTGAGGTCGTTGTATCGATAAAGAAGAAACATTTTGCAGTGTGATCTGCGAAGCTTTACAGGTGCGAAAATCGCGCAGTGATCAATGTGTGCAAGGTGCGAAAAGTGCGCGCTGTACGAGAAGAGTGCGCTGTAGCGCACTTACCGACTCACAACTGTCGTGGGATCGAATTGCATCTGGAGCTAAGGCTCACCATCAACCTACCTATTATAAATATTTTAACTTGAACGTGAAGTATAACGTCAGCAGAGATTTTTTTTATTATGACAAGGAAATTTACCAGATTGTGTTTCTGTATTGAAGGGCCTAATCAGATAAAATTCATAACGTTATGTTTGGAGAAAGTTCCCTTACAAATCTTACTCTGCGACTTTCGCCCACGCATTAAATTTAAAATTCCTACACGGAACAGCCACAGTTACCAATTTTACCCATAGTGTCATCCTGTTGACTTGGCTGGTTGCCTTAAAGTCTTTTTCTCTTTTCGTCAGTTTTTCTAGTACAGTCATTCGGTTAGGAGGGTGTACGATACCCTAGCGTGGTGTTTGTGAAGTGTGTCTGTTCGTTTGCGTAACAATGATCCACTCTTGCCGGGCAAATCGATGGCCTTCTAGCGACTGAAATACGCAGCTTTGGGTACATGTGACAAATAGTTAAAATATTTACCGTGTTTGTGCAGGCACATTAAGAGTTGATAATAATGCGCACCGCAATCTGGATTTCGGCACCAAACCAGGACGGAGCTTCCGTGTCCGATCGCTACCATCCATCGGGATGGAGTAAAAATATATCGTTTGCATCGGATGATGTTTGCGACGTTCGTGCGTACGTCTGAGTGTGTGTGTGTGTGAATTGGTGGGTGATGATGATTTCGTTGATGTAGAAAACGAACCATCAACCCTAACCGGTGCCTCAGTGCAGTGATGAATGAGAAATGATCCAATGTTGATACTGTTTTGATGTTAGGAAATAAATTCACAATTATCTGTTAACTTTCGGCAGTTCGAGTTGCAGCCAACTTACAGTTCGCGGAGGCTACCTGGTTAAGCTGTCAAAAATGGAATAAAAACATGCTCTCGAGTAGGCGGAAGAGAGCACGCACCTGGCATGGTCCGAAAGAGAAACAGAGAAATCCTCATTTGGTCTCTGTTATGTACAGGTAGTCCCGGAGATACACGTTTTCTGTTGTACGCAGATTCGTAAATATGCCGATTTCCAAATTCAAAAGCATAATAACATGGTAATCGCTTGATCCGAGCCAAACAGACAATAAAACTGCAAAAAGTACTGTAGTTTCACTAAAAACCGTATGATTACACATTTCAATTTAATCTAATAAGTTTGGGTTGTTTTTTTTTCTAAATACCGTTCAAAATGTAAACATTTCATCAAAACCCGACTCTATAACGTTGAAATATAAACGAAAGAAAAAAGTGAACTGCGAAAGTCGACATACGCGAAAATTCGAAATGCGCGAATATCTGCGGTACGCACTAATAGTGTGTAACTCGGGAATTATCTGCACTTTCTTATTGCAGTTTTACCGTGCGTAGCTTGCCGTATGTTCAACATGCGTACGAACAGTGTACGTTGTGGCAATTTTTTTTATTATTTTTACTTTTACACCTGCTGATATCGAAAGAGATTGAGAGAGAAAAGTAGAATCTCAGAGAGGGAGAGCGAGAGCTCAACAATGGGGCAAATGCACGAATCGTTTGGAAATGTGGAAAGATTGATAATTTATTTTGTTATTGTTTAATCCTACGTTTAGGTTTTTGAATCAGTTGTATGAGAATTGCCCAAAAATAAAAAAGGATAATTTTTCCTAAGTGCTCCAATAAGTAATTTTGATATTCGTAGAGTATCGTTTTTTGCGAAAGTGATGGCATTTGAACGATTGACCCACTCTCACACGCAAAAACAGTTCGGGAAACGGCATTGAATGCGCGGAAGCTACTACGCATCTCTCAGAGCGGCAACATCCATCCGTACAGCGCCACCAAGCCATCCGCACCACAGAGTTGCACGGATGCTGGATGTCCTTTTCACGTACCGAAAAGTTCTGCGTGGTTCACTCATTTGCTCTCCCAGCGGTATCTCGAAGTGATAAGAGGCAACTCTTCATATCTTGGTTGCGGAGGGGTCGCATTTCGGTATAGCAGGACAGCCAGGATCCCTGGGGATGTGGTGTTGGGCTGTGCTTTCGCTCTTTGGCAGAAAACGTGTCGCATTCGGGAAGGTCCGGTACTGTCGAGCAGGCAGTGTGGTGTGAATTGTGCTGCAAAGTGTTTACGTGACGTCGTCCCGTTGTGAAGCAAGTGTGTTGGTTATCGGTGTTCAGCTAGCTCTGAAATTAAACCCGAAATTGCAGTAGCCTTTGAGCTATAGTGGAAGAAGTCTTGCCACGTTGTTTCAAATGTTGCTGTACCGCGAATATCTACCTGCGTGCGCTTGTTTCCGTGCAGATCGTGAAGAAGTTTAGTAAATGTCTCTATCTTCATTTTAGCAAGTGAAAGTCTGATGTGTTCTGTTCAATATGTGAAATTCTTAACCACAATGTGTACATGTTGTCAGTCGTTCTAATAAAGCAGCAAAGAAATAATGTATCCAATTTGGTTGGTTCGCGTAATCTGTATTGCAAATGGAACATGTGCTTCGTGAAAGAAAGCTAAGTGTATGCGTGCTACTGGTGTAAATCCTTCTTATCCCCCCAAGTCCCTTATTTGCAAGCGTGTGTTGCGGTAAAACAAAAGCTGTCGAGCCATCGAGTACTCGGTCCGCGTGATTGTGTGAATAAGGTTAAGGAAGCAAAGCGCCCTATCGACTGCTGCTGTGCACTGTTGTATCGTTCGCTAGCAAAATGGAGCATCAGCACAAGATAAAGCATTACAGAACATGGCTCATGACATTGCTCGTCCTTGCGCTGGTGGTGGTGAATGTGACCGGCGCCGGTACCGACAAGCTGGAAAAGTATGCAATGCAAGAAGCGATGGCCAAAGAACATGTGCTAAAGAACAACATGATCCCGGAGCAGGAATCGGCCGTAACGCTGGCGGATAGTAAGAATTTGACAGGTTCGTGGACGGCAAAGGCGAAACCGACGGAATCCCATGTTACCAGAGCGCCTATCAACAACGGAAACAACTTGCCGCGTACGGGGAAAACGACCACCGGATTCCCGAACGAATGTGAGTCGAGCGAACGAGCTTTTGATGTGTGCTTTTCAGTTTGCTAGTTGCTTATGTTTGAAGGAATTGGAAGTCAAATGTCAAAAGTTGTTTTAAATCTTCACAAACACACTTCATTTTGCTTATTTCATATCATTTTCAGCTTTACTGTTAAGTAACAGCAAATGCGGTGCAATCTCATTATTTTATTAAATAGATTGAAGATAACTCTCGATATTAGAGAAGTTTTCCCAAAAACAACCAATTTTTGTTTGATAAGAGACACTTATTTGTAGAACTAAAGACATCATCTCAATTACTTAAACAAAAGTTCGCTTAACATTTTAATTTTAAATAATCTAATGTATTGGAACTACATATGTGGATTATTATGCACAAAAACTTCCAACGACTTAGTTGGCAAACTCTCTACTTTTCATCAAATTTTACATGGGCATGAGGTTGTGCCGTATTTAATGCTTTAGTGCATTGCTTGGAGCAAATGTGGTTCAGTTTCTGTTTGCTTAAAATATGTTCTTTTGGTTTGCATGTCTCGAAGTTGTTTTATAAGTCTTGATGAGATACGTCTTGCGTCTTGCAATACGTTTTAAATATTGTTATTGTTGTTAATTAATTAGATATGTGTAAGTTGGAGTACTAATTTAAAAGAATTTCCATTTAAGAGAATTTTTCCTCTTCTTTGACTGCATCTTGATGTTAATAATTAGATTCATCCTTTGCTCAAGAGGGGGTTTTTCGATGGGTGGGATAGAGCAAGTTTTTTCTAGTTCCTTCCTGTACCGGCGAAAAGTTGCTGTATACGATTCTTTTAATTTTTTCTTCAGTCAAGCCACTTTCATTCTTAATGCCTGCCGGAAACCTCGTAACATACACTGGCCACATATTGGCAACACAAACTTTCTTTCTATGCAGTAGTGCAGAGTACGCGCTTGATATGCATGTTGCAGTAAGTACTGTAAGGCTTTTGTTTTGCTTGAGTAACTTTTGGCCACAAAGATGATGTGATAAGTCCGGATGGATAGGGCTCGAGCAATGTAACAGTATCTGTTAGCATAATAAGAAGAAATCAGCCATGACCGCATGCCAAGAATCTGGCGTACATATTCATTTTCTTTAGAATACGTACAATTATAACAGTCCTACGTAGTTACATACTAGTGGGCTTATCTACTACAGGGGATGCTTGGTTTTGTACTGCATGCTGCTCAATTTCATCCAACCATGATCATACTCAGCACAATCTTACCTTTTCACTCTCTTTATCGTCTTTCGGTGCGTGACGGGTTGCCGAGTTCAAGAATGCAATATCGATCACAAAAGAGCTTTAAAATGTTTCATACTTTTTAAGGTTTCGCTATTTTTCGCAAGGTATTTAAGTGAAGTAGAATAGTTTTTCATGAAACGCTTTAACAGCAAGGAACCCAAGAGATTTACCTTAAGAACATCTTATATATTTATCGCTTTTGGCTTCAAACTCGGAGATACTAACAAAAATGAATACATTTTAATTTGTCTTTATTCACGGTAAGTTCATTGGATGATCATTAATCATAACAAGCACGACATCAAAGAATCTTTCTGCCTGAGTATGAAACATGACCGCTCTTCTTCTAAAGCTTTGGTTTTTTCCCATATTTCCTTCGTTGTGCTTCGAATATCACACTCACAGTACCTTTCCATGTAACCATGATTCAGTCATCCGCACCACGTGGTTCTGTGTTCTGTCTGGTATTTTAATTCTCGGACGCTGTGTTTCCACATACACAAGACCGTCTCCCGTAATCTGATTAATGTTGCTTGCGGCGATGCATCAACCGGTCGGAGAGTTTGAGTGGTTTGCGTTTTTATTGCCGATAATTCCAGTTGAAGTCAGTTGCATCGTACCCGTTTTTAGCTTTTCCAACGAAAGAACGCGGGAGGCCTCGGTTTGCACATGTTAGAACCTCGGAACGCACTGGCTATATGGACACCATATGTTTATGCTGCGTACATGCACGAAGGAATATTGCGTTTTGGTAATGTTTACGCTTACCAATCGTTCTTGGATGCATCCGTTCCGTGTTGGTTCATTAATAACATCTAAATTGGGAGTTCAGTTCAATTTTACCGCACCACCACCAGCTGTGAAATGCAATATTTGAGCCTATTATTGTTCTCATGATGATAGTTTATGCATTTTGCTGATTTGTATTTGGGAGAAGATTGCTGAATAAACTTTCTGTTATTTTGTTTTCTTCGTTTCATCGTCGGAACGAATGAATTCCTGTACTCCCTGAATCCGAGTTGAAAAAACCCCTTAAGGATGGAACGCAACATAAACGAACCAATGCATCCAGAAATCCATCACTTAGACTCTGTTTTATCACCAGTCGTATAAATTCTGATTAAAATGTTCTATCCATCCTTTGGAGTCGTGGATCTTTCGCACATGGAAGCTAGCCAATTTCGATGTTATTTTTTAATTTTGATTTGTCCAGGATCGAATTTCGCAAGGCTCTAATTAATGCCGGTCTTTCATTAAGGTTGTAAAACGGCAACCGTGTCGGCTTATGATTGATGCATTTCGAGAGCTATTATTCATCGTAAAGCAAGATTCGGTTTCATATTTCCTATTCATTCCATTCATTATTGATCGGATAATCCGGACACGGCCGTACATGCCATAGTACACTGCGGAAGGGATGGAATAAATTAGGAAGAATGCGATAAATGTTTTTTTAAATGTCGATAGAGAACTTTGACTGCTAAATGGATTTAATTCCCTATTTTTCTTGTGTGAAATGAAATAAGGTACTTCGTTGGCCGGTAATCTTGATGCATTGCGGTATTAATTAAATTTTAGTTGTGTATCATGATCGTGCTCAGCATGCTGAAAGAATTTATGGCAGAATGGCGTTAATGGGTTTTTTCATTCATTTATAGTATAAAAATAATGTTATTGATGCAAGCTATTTGTTAAGAGCAGCAAATATATCGTACGCTGCTGTAGTATATGTATAAGGGCTTCTTGGTGTAAATGTACGGTTTCTCTGTGGCCTATTTTTGAAGCTTTTTTCTGTTAGGGAATGAGAGATTGTTGGAGTCTCACCTACATCTTTGGAGCAACCCTGTAAGTCTTGAAGCCGGATTTTAAGCATATATGTCCCAGTAAATCTTCAAACCAAAAAGAAAGAACTCTTTTGGTGCATCATACTTTTAAACTTTATATACTGTCACTGGCAATTTGAAAACACATTCAACAATTGATCAGCCAGTTCTTTTGTGAACGGAGATGAATAGCATGTACCGGTTCACTCGACTGTTCGTCCCGAAAAGCAATCGACCGGCCGTGCTGGTTTTCAAGGCCAATCGCAATGTGAAAAGTGTGCGGAAGCGAACAGTAATTGATTGGCTAGCATAGGGGAAAATAACACCCGCATTTTGTGAAACCAATCGATGGTGTCGGTTTCCCGATAAACCAGATCGGAGAGACTACCCGACCGAACTCACCGATTGTTTTCTAAGTCTCGTAAGTTATTTTTAGTTGTCTCATTACTTTCCCCTTTTTTCACTGCGATAGTTTCCGACTACGGAAATGGGAGAGTGCGGGTTACGTCGTGAATGTGCATCTTGCGACGATGGTGACAACACGAGCAATGATCTGATTTAGTCGGATGTATCTCGATGAGTTTGTGGCTCTTCGCACGAATACAATAGGAACTCTTGTCCAATCTCGTGTACGAAACGGTTGTAAAATGAGATGTACAGCAACGGAACCCTCCACATTTTGGGGTGCAACTCGGGTTCCGAGGGTGACCGTGGCCTAGGTCGTATTCCAACATATGTCCTCCCTTGGAGTATTGTTAACTGCTCGCGACAGCAAATTTTGTAGTAAAGAATTTTATCGTGAAGTTAGCGTGAGTTTCGCGTTGTACAGTTGTGTTACTCACCGCAGAGTTTTGCGCTGCGTCAACATATATATGCCAGCGTGACAGTAAACATGGCATCTTTTTCTTCACGTTGCAAAGGGACACCATGGGCCGCCATTATTTTCGTTCCGACACCCTGCGCCCTCGTCCTTTCTCGGTTTTATGCGATAAATATCCACATTCTGCTGCAGAGATAGTTTCTGCGGGAATAGGTCAACTTTGTGCCTTTGTAAGACTAATTGATGATGATGATGACGATGATAATGGTGGTGTGATATCGACGCACATACAAGAAAAGATGATGTGTGCGAAAAATATGCCGATATATTGTTATCGGACTGGATCTCAGCGGTGATGTGCGAAATGGTCACAAATTGCTTGTCGCCAGTTCTAGATATTATCGATGTTGGTTTGGATCGGTATGTCTACAGGGGAAGGAGGGCATGTGGAAGATGAGAAGTACTAAAAGAATGTTATGTTTGCTTCTGATAATAAGAAGGATCACTTGCGCGAGGGTAGGAAAATCGTCGTATTTAACAGTCAAATTACTGATACGATTTTTTTAGTGCATGGCATTCGTCACGTTTTATGATTTGATGCTGTTTGATAACTGTTGGGTTATTTCATTAAATAGGTTAATACCTTCATAAGCGAGTTTAGTTTTTTTTTTCATAACTCTCATCAGTAGCACCAACTGTGCGTAAGCTGAGCGTAATTCAAGTTGTCAAGATCAGCAAAGGTGCTAAATCCAAATAAGTAGATTTTTGTTAAATTATTTTTTACGATTGTTCCATCGCACAAGTTGGTGTTGAACGAAACAATGCATGGTATTCGTTCTTAAATGTTATGTTTTTAGGGCATCGAACGTCGAAGTGAGCATGTCAACTATGAAGGGAGAAAATGTTGCAATTAAAATGGCATTGTAACCCGGGTGCGAAAATTGATGAGGGTCCGGCACACCGCTCGCTGACGATTGACAATTAACGGGGCAGTGGCAAACCGGAGGGAGAAAAAAGCTATCAATTTAGAATCGTGGTCGTCAGCATTTTATCGCCTTGCTTGTTTCAATCAAGCTGTCTGTTGGCCTGACCACGCTCTTGCGGTTTATGGTGTGGTAGCTGTCAATCATCCCAACGGTTTAATCCTTAATCGCTTGCTAGAACTAGAAGCAAAAGACCACGCAAAGTGAAACCACGACGTTACTGGGCACACTTGACGTTACAGCGGTGCCAAAGAAATTGCGCGGGTTGCATGGCACCTAATCTATTCCGTCCATGGATCACGGTTGGTTAATCCAATTCATCGAGGTCACCGTTACCAAAGGCTCACAGGAAGGATTACATGCTTCGGAGACTGATGCAATTTTGGGCAGGGTATATGGAAATGGTCTTAAGCTCGAAATACAAGCAGACAGTTGTTTGTAAGGGTTTGTGCTGCGTCAATTTAGTGCCGTGTGACTCGTTGTTTGGTTAGTCAAGGGTAAAGCAGCGCGATGATCAAAAGCTAACCCGGGATCGGTTAAAACCGTTTAATCGTGGCTTAATCGAGACAGATTAGCGCGAGCGACACAGGAATAAAGAGAGATAAAGAATGAACGGTTAACAAACAGTGCAAACATTCTTCACAAGGGAAATGACATTGACATTCAAGCATCTGGTAGTACGCGGATGTGCAATGGAGTTTTGTTTGCGTTGTACGACCGTTTTTTGGTGGTAATTCTCAGATATTTGTTTTAAAGCTTCGATAATGATTGCGTTATTTTTGTACAAGTTTGTTGCATTAAAGTGATAAAGTTTGATGTTATCATTATTCAGCTCTTTTTGGTTCTTTATACTTGGTGTAATTCATTTAATATTTATGAAGAATCGAGGTATTTCATAATATTGAATCCGTCTTTTGATTTATTCCTAAGTTTTACTGTTATGGAGGTTACATGCCTATTATTTTAATTTTTTTTACAGAAATTACTCTTTCATAATGGTAGATGTTCACTTTATGTTCTCATAAGCACAAGATAAGAAATCCTTTTTGTTGTTCGACGCAGAAGTAGCCGATTGTGGTTCGTCTCGTTCTAGTTTTGTTGCAGATTTCAAATTTTCATCAGTATTTTTGTGATGTAATTTTATCATACCGTTGGGGCATGGAAAACAAGCACTTCGGTTTAGTTGAAATAGCATCTTCTGAGGTAAACATAAGAAATTGCTTCGTTCAATGTTTGATCATTCCATTAGTAATGCATGTATGCGTTTGATTAATATTACTCGAGATGGTTTGAGTATTAATCAGACATGCTCCTAGACATGGCGATTTTCGATCTCATCTTCATAAAAGAGCGTTCCGTAGCAACAGAAACTGCGTTTGATGTGTTGAAGTAAAGGGATGCTTCGTTTTTATTCGAGGAAATGTCAAAACATGTTCTCAAAGTTGAATCGAATACAAACTTTTTTACTATATAGAACAAATCAAAAGCGAGGTCGTTTAAAACAATGCATCAAATCTTCGTTTTGTCGTGTAAAAGTGTCGCTACTTTAAACAATTTTTTATCGCAATCTCAATTTTTATTAAGCTGGCTCAGCAAAGTTGACTCCTTTGTTCGCCACTCTATCGATTTCTATGTGATTGCTCAAGATGTACCTCAGACACCTCGTCAACACACTGACGCAGAGCTCACTGGAAATGGATTGAAATGGTTGTTTACGTGCGATTTGTTAAGACTGAAACCCAAATTTACATATTCTACTTCTTCGATAGAATGTGCTGAGCTTGCGTCTAGTTTGTTCTTAGTTATGTTTATGCAAGTTTTTGTTTATCCAAAGAAATAACAAGCCGTGTTTTTGTTTTGAGTAACTTTCGCAATGTGGTTTCGCAATGTGTTGTAAAGCATTAAGTATGTAAAGCAGAAAAATAATACTTTGTACACTTTCTGCTATTTGTCTTTATTTCTGAGGTTACAGACTGTAGCTGACATTTATGATATGATATTAGAATTTAAGATTAGAATTAAGTGATCTTCATATTCATTAAAGATGATCCGAGCTCTTTTGCTGGTAATATCGTATTGGGTATTATCTCATGGGTATTGTGAAATTAATGGTATGATACCTCAGTGCTAGATACGATAATACACTGTTTCAATGTGTCCATGGTTCCATGGATTTCACTTCAATTGATCAAGCAGCCATACAGGAGTATTGAACACCTTGGTGTCGATGGATGCCATACTTACATAAATGGAGTGACCAAGTGTGGATGACGAGTGAGTGCCCGGCTGTCAATCGGGCCAATTTAATTAAAATGTCAATCAGAGCCAATAACAGCTTACGGCGTTGGTGCGTATGAACGTGTCGAGAGCGTTTGTCATTTATGTTGCGAAAATTCCAAGAAACATTTGAATGATGAGGTCAGTCATAACTATGGGGCAGTTTTTCATTACCCATGTTAGTGATTGTGAGAAATGCCCTTAGCGTAACTGGAGTAAAGGTGCAATGAATGTAATTGGGGGTTGAAAAGCTAAATGCATTGAATCGTGTAATCTTTACGGGGAGAAAAAGTGTTCTAGTGTAAGGCGCAATTAGGTGTATCGTTCGCCTCTGCGTGCAGAAAAATTGTTTCAACATTAAAGGACACTTTTGCATATCCTTTGATCTTAGCATAATGCGGCTGTTTTGATGCTAAATAGTTCGATCAATTAAATGTTCTCATGCTCGGGTTGTTTGCAGAGATTATTGTGTCAAGCTGCATAGTACGTACTGTAGCATACAGATCGGTTAATGACGCATGGGAGTGTTTTGGATTGTATCATTGAACAAAAATAGCTGATTATAGCAATTATAGCCCAGAGCCAAGAACCGATTGTAGCTAACGTGACAAATTGTTTAGGTCTGGGTATTCATGATTTGTTGTGGTTAAGTCATTTTGGTTGCAGCATACTAGATACGAAGCTTCGCAGCGTGGCTTCTTAGACATTGTAAGATTTTTGTAAGAAAAAAGGAACAGACAGTTAGACACACTATGAGATATTCTATAACAGCCAAGTTGTCCTAAAAATTATTTCCAGTTGAGTGTTTGAAATAACCAAATAAAACCCACTCGGCTATGATGATTCCGATATTCTATGCCTGTGCGGGAAGAGTGTAGTAAAAATTGGATCAGCAGAAGAGATGATTCGATGAACGCGATATGGGACAAAAGTTGGTTATGTGTGGATTTGTTGCAATCGTCAAGAAGGTTTATTCGAATGAGCAGCTTATTTCTGTCGTTTAGAGAACCTAAAATCAAGGATTTCGTAGGGCTGTAACGTATTGTGGACATTGGGATCGTTTTAAGGGGGCCTCGTAAAAAGGATACTTCATAAAACGCGTATTGCTGGGCATTGTTATCAGACGCCTGATCCTGTGGGGTTCTGTACAGACAATCGAATAATACTGGGATCTTCCGGAACTTCTTGAGTATGTCATTCGCTTCAATAAAAGTAAGTCGGAACATAAACCTACCTAGAACTCGAGATTGGATCCAGTTAATGGAATAAAGGGCAGAAATAGCAACAATTGTACTAAACGTTATTTTAATGTCCAATCAATTGTAGTACGGTACGATATCAAGAGAATTTAGTAAATTTCAGTGTCGCTATAACATTTAATTGGTTTGTGGTGGAATGAAAATATATACTCTAAACAAAATGCGACAAATTAAATAGTTGAATAAGCATTATTTCCATTGGGGGTTATTTCCAAAATAATTGTGGCAGATTGTGCTATAAAAATGTAGAAAAAGATAACACTAATTGCACCAGTTTACTTTGGCGCTGGCGCTGTTTCTAAGCAGTACACATTAGTCGTTCGCAACCAAAAAGAAAGCTCGGTTCGTTGCTACAGTAGTAATTCCGGCATTTTTTTATTTTTTCTGCGTTAATGTATTCTTGTGCCGTAGTCCTGGAAATTGCTATTGTATGGAGGGATGTAAAAATGGCCACTTGATTTATTATTTACATGGTGTGAAGATGACGTTCAGAAGTGTTACAAAAAATCCACTGAAGTGCTAAGAAATGCGGGTGTTTCCATGTGTGGGTGCTTGAAGTGTCCTGATGACAATAATAATGGCTCTGTTGATGGCTATAGTTGCTTGGGTGACAACTTCAGGTATCTTAACTTTAGGTGACACATAAATAATGATTCAGTAGGCTTTCTTTATGGCTACACTAAAACTACCTTAGCCCTCAAAACATCTGATACGCAGAACTCAATACGCATGAGGTTATTTAAGATATTGTTTAGAAAACATAATAGTTATAATAGATTTCGTAGGATACGATTTGCACAAAGTTACTTGCTTGTATTTTATTAAAACATAACATTAACAAGATCTTACTGTTGAAAAACTGCTGGATGATATTCGTTATTAGCACATACTCTGATGAAACAATTTAATAATGTAATGAGTTTATAAGAAACAAACTCAAAGATATGCCAATAGTCATCATCAGCTCAGCCTTTCGTACTTGTACTGCCTCCTCGAAATGGTGCTGTGAATAAACGTAACTGATTTTTTATTCAATTTTCAACGTTTAACGAATTGAAGGCCAAAGTCCGTCTTGCGTGCAAAAAAAAAGCAATACCTCTGGTTCTAAGGTGCAAAGAGTGCGCAGTGATTGCGTGCTGTCTTTTTGTTCCTTGATGGTCTCTTTTTTGTGCCAACTTTCAATTGCTTGTTAGTCATTAGTTTTTTTTTGTATCGGTTCAATTGATCGTTTGACTTTAATTACGGAAGTGTTCCGAATGAACGTCACATCCATCGACTGGGCCCTACACGGCAATGGAGTTTTCATATACACGTGGCTATTGATTTCGTTTTTCGACGACTTCGTAATATCTTACCGCAATGGCCATCGAGATGCCTGCAGCAAATAATCTAACTTACCGATCTTACAATCCATAATCGATGCTTGTTAGGAAAGGTGTGATAAATGTCAAATTTTCGTTGGAAATTTCGATTCAACCTTCATGAATTCTTTCACTTTCGAATCAATGAAACGGTGCTAGTTGCGATACTACTACTGATGTAAGATTATTTATATTAAACACGAATGGTCTATAATCCTCTACCTCAGGAGGTGCTTTAGGCTAATCTTATTTAAATGTATACTTTGTAATGGTGTTATGAGTTCTAACGGCTACTCACCCTCATTACGACGAGTGGAAAAAAACTTGTCTCTTTACAAATGAATCGTGTTCAAGATGTTTTATTGGTCCTCTGTTCACGTCCATATATAATCGTTGGATTCATGGTAGCATGTGTATTGAATAAATACTTCAGTTCTAGATTAAGGAAAGACATCCGTTACATACGTCTTGAGCAAAAAGGAGATGGAGAGATACTTAAAAGTGTCTTTTACAGTTGTTCTACTCCATGGTTCTAAGGCCCTTAACCGACTATGTCTGATTTAAAAAAGAGCAACACATGAAAGGACATCCAATATAGGTGGCTTATGGAATTTGAGCTTATTTCACAAATAAAAAAAAAATAGCAGTTAAATCGTAGTAAACAATTTTATTACGTTGATTTGAAAATAAATACAGTTTACTACACCGTGTCATATTTTTACTTGCTGATTTTCTCAATACTTCTTTAAAATAAGAGCATAAAATTCAATCCCTTTTTTATTCTTGTTCTTAAATTTATCAAAACATAAAATATACAGATTTCGTTTCGCCTTAGATGCGTACTGGCAGCATTATCCGTCCTTGTTGTTTTCCACTAACCTCTCGAAAGGCAGCTTTCAAGAAAGAGGATCGAAATTTTGATGGGATAGCGGGAGATTGCAACTTTATTTCTCACCTGGGAAATAATCGCCAGATGTACTTCTACTACTGAAAATTTGATTTTGTTGTTTGGGCAACATTTCATATCTCCGGGCAATGTTAGGTTTTTGTACAGCGATGTATTTTTTTAGAATAAAGTGATAATAGTACTTCTTCATATTTCACTAAAATGTATAGGTTTTTGTTTCATACAAGGAAACTGTGTCACAATAAATTCGAAGTACAAATGATGTATAAATTATAAACTATTTAATGAAAACTAGACGAGTGTCGTGACAATTGCGATAAACTTTTGCTTTGCAACAAGCTTCTGCGCCTAGATAGTACGCGATCGTAATATTTTCTAGCGCGCTGCTTATATTAGGGATTTCGTAAATTTAATTTAACATTGTAAACTTAACGAATGTACCATTTTATCATAGTTTATTTTATTTGTTCCGATGGACCGCACTTGATATAGTTTGTATTGATAATATTAATTTACTACATAGAATTGCTGGTTATGAGTAGTCAGTGTAGAATAAGAAATAGATTAAAAAGAGTGATTTTGAAAATACGTACGTTCGTATTGGTAATGAAGGGAAAACTTAAAAGTAATTTCTCCTAGAATAGGTTTGTCTTCAATTCTACAGAGCAAGCAGCCCAATTTAGTTTTTTTTTATCGATTACCCACAGTATCACGAAAGTTGAATGAATTCAACACGTGTACGGTCACAAATTAAGCAGTTACAGATGAATTGTAGGCACGTGTATGGAAAGAAAAAAAAAGTCTGTAGAATGAAGGAACAAAATGCAGCTTTTGACTCAATTCGATCATGTTTCTCGACAGGGTGCAGAGAGCGCTGTTTGAATTAAATATTTCCGACGTTTTGGGAATTGCCTACATTTAGGCGTATTCCTATTGTACTAATACATCGCGCTTTGGTTCGCCTTTTGTAGATTGTTGTGTACCGAAGCCGTGAGAAACAGTATCCGTAACGTTTGCTTGCACATTGTCATTCGACATAGACGTAATGCTGCAGACAACATTTCTGGTTCTAATCAACTGAATCCTTACGACTGTACACAACCATCCATCAAGCCCGCCGTAATGAAGCGACATTTGCTCACTTTTTCTGTTGTTGTACGATGTGATGTTTTCGGCATTCTCGGCTGCGTAGAGTTGAGTTGGACATTGAACCATGCGGACAATCGTCATGGCGACGCGAATCCTCTTGAGGATTAATCAACGGAAACGGATGAAAATGGTGCTGATTTTTCTTGTTCCGCCGCACTCCGGCCGAATCACAACGAACGAAACCCGCTGTGCGTTAGTCTCTGTGGGAAAATTCATAAGGCGTCTGTTGGCCGGCTTTCGAAAACACCTATAAGTGGTCTCAAGAGCGTATGTAGTGTTGATGTGAAGCAGTTAGTAACATAGTAAATATAGAAAAGGATAGCCAGGTGTAGGTAAAGCAGAACGTGTAGGTAATGTGTTTTGGACGAGTTCAAAAGAGAAATTGATACAATTGATTGTGTTCAACATTATGGTGGGAAAAACAATGAAGACACGTTGGCTGTTTGGCAGAAATGAAGTGTGATGATTAATGCAATTTTCTATTTTCTTAAATGATACTCTTTTATGCAGAACAAATACAAATTAAATCCTAAAAACAATTCAGATGATTTTTATTGGGACTTGCATATATTCTACTCATAAAAGGTACACGCATTTCTGCAAAACGGAAAATACATGTTGATTGAGCATTTTTGTATTTTAATAAACAAAGCAAGAATTTAGCTGCACAGCGAGATATGGGAGCATGGTTTTTTATGGTTTTTAGTCCTTATTCATTGCATTATGTTTATACTCTATTGTGTGGCGCCCAATTGGCAGCAAAAGTTTTCATGTTCATTTGTTCGTTTCTTGTTTGTCAAAAACACACAGTGCGGTTTGCGAACCACAAAATACATCCTGCAGGAAGCAAAAAAAATGCTGCATGTAGATAAAAAGAGTGTGCATGGCTACCATGTTGGGGTAACATTTCGTTTGACTTAGTTATGTGGTTTGATTTCGTCGCATTTACGTTTAGTACACAACGTGTGATACGGTTTATAATAGCGAGGAATACAAAGAATTTTTTTTGATTTTTGACTTCTTTTTTACATATTTTTTCTGTGAATTTGAACTAAATAAAAATTCAATTGTCGAAGCCAGAGGAAACTCCAAGTTTTTCTTGTTGTGTATATACATTATTTTAATTTTCTGCTACACAGCATGATTAATGAAAGATTATGCCCAGCCTAGGAAAGATAAGCAAAGTTTATTAAAGCAATATCATCGTAGGACGAGGGTTTTAGGGTTCGCATGTTTAGGAACGGCCGTGCAGCTTGTCGAAAAATTGTTTGCAAAACCGTATCGACCTTGGCATCCCATTTTCGTACAGCTGTACCCAGTAACTTTCATTTTGCGATATTAATTGATTTTTGACGTGGGTTAATTGACAATCATTAATGGGGTTATGAACCCGAAACGCTGGTGTGAAGCGTGTCAAAGTAACAAATTAATCAATGCTGGTAAATTACAAGATTCATCATCTTAGCTGTGTTGCTATAAAGATGTTGACCCAGAGTGACTTCTCTTGCAAGGGTCATTGTCAGGATGTGAATAGTTGTGATACTGGGAGGTTACAATTTGTTCTGCTCTGTCGCCACGGTACGAAACTGGCGATCCATCATAGGGCGGCTAATAGCATTTTTTGATTCATTTATTTCTGTTACGTGATTATTTTTCCTTGAACCTTATCACCACCGCCTATGCACAACCGTAGCATCCCCGTATGTAGGTGTAGGTCACGTTAGGACGCGTTCCAAAAAGAGGTGACAAATTGAGTGACGTGTGTCACTTGTTCCGGCATGGTTTTTACCTTCTTCCGTTTGACGGCTGATGGACATTTTGCGTTGGTAGTAATTGTAGGAGAATGTATTGTAGGAGAATGTATAAAGGATGTACATACTGATAGGTATTGCAGATTTGAATGGGGCGTTCGGTTCGTTGCGTATGAGTTTTGCACAAAGTAGGTCAAATACAGAGTTTTAAGTAAAAACATCGCTCAGTAGTACGGTCTTATAGTGGTTAGATAATTTTATTAAAATATCCGATATACCTCTCCTTTTCGAGTTAACCACCACCATTAACTATACAAGTTAACGCCTAGAAGACTGCAGAAAAGTTACAAAAGTTAATTATAAAATAAATAAAAAGGATTAGGACCAATCAGAGCGTACTCCTCGTTATTATTAATTATGTCAAATAAAACATTTCTACTCGATGATGTTTGAATGAGATTGTATTTTACGTAAGCTCATCTAACAGTATGATTGACAGAAGTGGTTTTAATAGTACAAACGGTCTAGTAGTGCAAGCAGGTACTTAACTTTTGTGCGGTAACATCCACACAAATTTGCAAAACGACACTTTATAAAAGGCTCGGCCACTTATCTGGAGTACAATTTTTAACCCAGCAAGGGTATATTATACACGTTGCAGAACACCATCGAATGTTGTTTTTTTTTTTAATTTTACGTCCTGTATCGTAACGTAAAGTTCGCTGATGGGACTGTTCATGCAGATCGTACCTCAGTGCATTTGTCGAGGATGACGGTAGACGTGGTGCAGTAAAATATTTTGGAATGCACGCACATATGTTCTAACGCTACCAGACGTTGGCAGTTACTGGTACTGGTAGACGATTCGGTTCGCCTGTCTGCCAGCATGAACATGTTTCACATCCTGTGTCATCTTGTTTGTTCGTATGGAATCGATAGCTTTTCCGGTGCTATGACTAAGTGGCACAAATTCAGTTATAACCACAGTATGCTACTTAGTATCAGTACGATGGTATGAAACAGCGCAAACAGGAATAGTTACACCCTTCGTTGCTAGCAGTGGCCCATTCGATGTGGTTTTTGAAATTAAACTGTGTATGGGGCAACATTTCGAGGGACGGAACATCTTTTCTTTTCCATTTTGCAATCCTGTTGATTGTTGCTTAGGAGATACTGCAACACAGTGCAGTGCAACAGTGCAAGTTTATGTTATCTCTAAATTGTCAACATATTTTGACAGTGTAAATGTTCGGTTTTATAACATGTCAAATTAATAATTTTATAATAATGTATAATTTTATGCACACGGTTTGCTATACAAGTAATTCCTGAGATACACGGTAATAAAGTATCTGAGGGAACATTCTCAAGGTTAAATGATAAGGTTTGACACACTACATCTTTTGCACATATACTGTAAATCATTATGTGTTCAGCATCATACTATTCCATGTCGTTTTAGCTGACTAGCTAAACATGTTTGATTGAAGTAAGGTACTTTAGGTTAGTCTGGGCAATGTTACGACCTTAAAGTATTTCAACTAAAGTATTCAACTTCAACGAAATTTGTTTTGCTTTGTTATATTTATACTAATAAATAAAAATCTAGCTTTGCTTCGGGGTTGGACCTAGCTCTGATATGTTGTTGTGCGTTCGTAACTAAATTTGTTTATTTTCCCCCGTACAAAACAAGTAATTCAACAAGTGAGGGTGTTTTTTTTAACATTTTTACATTAATGGTTTACACACATTGTACGAGGATTATCACTGATATTTAATATTGATTACTGCTGCTGAAGCGAAAAATATTAATTTGTTTGCTATCCACAACTGTAACAAATGGCAAACCTGTCCTGACTTAGCTAGAGGGACAAAGTATCCGCCATCATGGAGATAAATAGAAAGAAAGGAAGGAACCCGTAATAGAAATCCTTTTTCGCCAACAGTGTCCTATCGCTTTTGCTGCTTTGTTTGGGTACGGTTGGGATTTTTGGTCTAGAGTCAGCGGTTGTACAGAGGTTTCGGTCTAGAGAGAAAACCTCACGGACCGCACAGCCTCGCAGCCTCGCAACCTTACGCCGTTCGGTGGTCGGTGGTCTTTGCGAGCGTAATGGTAAATATTTGCCCTCCACAGTACCGTGATTATGTTTTGAAAAATTTGTTTACCACGCATAAAGGCGTGGAGAAGTGAGTAAACGGATGCAGCAAAAAAAAAACAAACTTGCACGTATATTGGGCATTCAGACACCGTTCAGCATCAACAAAAAAGAAGCCTTGAGTTAGGCACAGAATGATGGCTCGAGCTGAAACGAGCAATAAATTACGATTTGGGTGAGGGTTGTATTTTCTGTACTAGTTAACTTTCACTTAAAATTGTTGGAAGTGTGTTGGGATGCAAACATTGAGATGAGTAGATGCTTAATTTCTGTGTCGTTTTGAGGACCTAAGTTTTTTTTTCAAGCTATTGCAAAATTTGATGCAAATCTATTATACAGTTATTGTTTTTAAATACCTCACTAACGTTTAGTTCTTATCTGTTGCTTTATTTATTTTGCGTAGACCGCAAAATGCGCCTAGGCAGCGGGATTATCATCGCAATGGTTAGAATTATGCCTTTGATAATGTAATAAAATTTCAATGAAAATAAATTATCATCATGATTGCGTGGAACGCTTCGCAGAGGTTTTCCAAAGACTCTCAGCCCTTGCGGAACGCAATGGTCAATATTGATCAAGCCAAAACCACGGTGAAACGGCTGGATTCGCCCCACACCTTAGTACTTGCCACTGTTTGTCTGGGCATGTCAGGCACGGCGTTAAATCTTCTGCCCTGTTCTGAGCGTTCGATCGTCCGGTGGTGCTTTTCGCCCGTCCCGTCTTGCTGCCCAGCCGCACTGATTCTTTGTTTATCCTTCAAAACCCGGGAACGGAAATGAAAATCAATCAAGTACAGTTTTTGCTCCGTACCACTGCACGAGAGCGCGCGCGATAGTAGTCGGTAAGTCAGCGCGGCTCTGTGGATTTTGAAGGAAGAATCAGCCATTTTTTCTGTTGTTGCTTTCAAACTTGTTCAATATTTGTTCTTATACCCCGCCTGTACACAGGTTCTTTAGGTTTCCGTTTCGAGTAACCATTCCGACAGCCATTCGTGATAGGCAGTGAAAATGATTGGACGACTCAATCTCCTAATCAGATTAAAAGACTCACCCTTGGTGGGATACTGTTGCCACTTTAACACCACACGATTGGCGATTTTTTTTTTCTCTCTCGTTTGAATGTGAAGAAAGTTCTGACGCAAAAAGAAAATAAAAACCTTTTGCGAATTCGTATGCGAATTCTAGTTTCCTTACAATAATGGGACTTTTATTCCTATCTGGGATTTCTTTTACGGATCTGTAAGAAACACTGGTACAGTCGTGAAGCCGCTAACAAAGCGAAAACAGAATGTGACCCTGTGGAACGCATTCTGATGGCCGGTGTAATCAATTGATAACAATATCCAAGGACTAGAATGGTTGAAGAATTGGGGATGCTTCGTCTCATAAACGACACGAAGAACTGAAATTCGCTTCCTTCAGGAATTCATTCAGCTCTCCCTTGTTCGTGCACGTGGGTTAGAAAGTTTGTTTTCGGTCGAGGGTGCAAAGGGATCTAATTTTGAATTCGGGCGAGCTGGTTTAAATTCGTTTGGCCTCACTTAAGCCAATTAAAACTGTGAGAATACAACGAAGATGGAAGTGAAACGGCAAAAGATTTCAATCGAAAAGGGACTTTCGTCGGAAAGAGCTTAATAGAAGGCGCCGTGGGTTGTGATTATGAGTTTTTCCCTGTTCCAGATTTCCTTGTTTGGAAAAACTTTTAGAGGAAGATTTGCTTTGCGTTTACCAGCAGCGTGCTGAATAAAATCACAGTGAACTAGTTAAAAAAAAGCACATGCAAAGAGAAGGAATCAGTTGTGCTTAATGCTGTTCCGTACAGTTCTGTATAGCGGAACATAAAAGGAACCCGGAACCATCTTCCAGTTTTTTACGAAGAAAAAAGAACTGTCACCGGTTATGCGATGCAAGCCGGAAGAGGTTTTCTCGAAGTTGATTGGGTTTGTTTCGCTGCCAGCAATAACTGCCAGTGAAATTTGCCTTAGGGTCCAGTTCAATCAATCTTAATTCGGCTGATTCGATGACGATCATAAAATTAACTCAATTTGTAACGCGAAACAGAAGCATCAAAGCGAATGATGTAGTGAATTTCGGTATCGAATTGCTGGTCCTTTGGAACGGTTTTCCAGTGCATAAAAAAAGGAAAGAACAACAAGGGCACCAAAGGGCCTTGGATTGTGGAGCTTGAATCCGTCCGGTAGTATCCGAATACGGATGTGTAGGGATGCGTTTGTCTGTAGGTGTTTACCCGGAATTATTGTTGATCGGGTACCGGTGGGTACGAAAAACAACGATAACGGAAATTCCGAAACCATGGTATCGGACTTCCGGTTGCCGGCAGTGTCGTGCAGAACGCGGTAGCGGCTATCGCTGTCAGCTTGCCGTGTACTGTTTTTGTGCGCGCCACTCGTATCAGAAGCGAAGCTAAGATAAATCGAGATGAAAGCAAAACTTCCGGTACGGTTGTATACCGGTTTCCGGCAGGTTCCGAGGCTCGCTTTGTCAATTCATGGCTTTCATATAACCATCCCATCACGATCGCGGAAAGATAAATAATTTACTGCCTTTCCGGTGGAGGTTTTGTGTCACGGCTGCTGGTACACAGCGATATCGAATTTAAATGATGTTTCTTGATTTGGATCTTCGTAGCGGCGTTTCATTAAAAATACAGCATGTTGTTGAGTGAGAGGATGAGCAACCCAAAAACAAAACACCAAAATGGCATGAATGTGCATGTGCTAAAACAAAGAAATAGAATTCGGTGCTCGAAACCACTGCAGCGAAATATGAAGAGCCAGAAACAGCAACATCTCACCATAAAGTATTGAATTTTTAGTCCGATCAGGTACTAGGGACTGATTGTTGAACCGGAAACTTCGATTGATGAAAAGTAATTTCCGGCAGCCGGAAAGTAAGCTACAACATTTTGGGTGTACTGCCAATTCAGCTCATGGAAAATTAAAAACTAAGCACTAATGGTGTCTGACTGTTTTTGCGGTTATCTTTTTAAGTAGTAAAGCGTTTTCGTGTCGTGGATATATCGAGAAGAATATTTTTGCAGTGAAGCTATCAAAATTTTACTACACTTTTAACACTGTTATTATTCTTGAAATCGTTTTTGTTGTAAATACGACGGGAATATTATTGAAACTACTAAAGCTCAGTAAACTACTTTCGAAAAACAGTCTTTCTGTCTCACTACATTTTATAAATTTCAATAAAAATGACGCAACTTGTTTTCTACGAAAATGATAATGGTAATGTCCTCAGTGCTACGTTCTTTCCTGAGTGGATATAATTTTCCTCGTGCATGAAATCATCAATCAGCAGACACAATACAATAACAAAATACACTTTGTTAAGAATGTTTTTTTACTTCAATACGGTTGAACATGGTGTCAACATTTTCTTTCAAGCTCACCTTTATCATCAAACGCCGGGGTACAAATTCCACTGCTTTAAATATTGTTTTGTGCGCCTGATCGACTCCGTTCGGCACGTGTAAATTATTAATTCAGAAATTCGAAACAGACGTAACTCCACGTCGGATGGACGTGTTGCATCATTGATTTATGATTCTGTGCACATATGGTTCCCTTGCAACATCAAAGTGTGAGGCTTTTTGATGTTACAATAAAACCGTTTTCAAAGGATGAGTTGTTCAATGAATGAAAGATGTCAAATATTTTTGACTGATGTTTGAAACGGATTTTTTTGACAATTTTGTACTGAATGACATTTGTGGAATTTGTGATAATCGAAACGAAAGGTGGGTGCGAAGATGTGTGTTAGGGTTTTGAATTCAATTCAAACTTGATATGATATGTAAATTTTAAACATAAAAAACCTCCTTTGATCTTAAGGATATTTCTGAAATATCATATTTTGTTTTGACTTTGACTGACATTAATATAATCGAACGTGTAAAACATATAGCAATATAGTAGCCATGTGGTTGGGAAACATTTACTTCTTCTACCATTTTAATATATCTTTGATTGTATGCCTCCTTGAAATCATCATCATCATTATCATGTTTGGCGTTGTAGTACATTGATGGTAGAAAAAATAATAAGTACGTTCAAACAACGAATGATTCAATGTGTAAGTAATGAAAATAAAGGTAAAAAATGTGACTGACAATGCCTTCATAAGACAATAAATGTTACTAACGACCTAAGTACTAGTCTTGTGTAAAATTGACCTTTAATTACTGACATTTTCTCAAGCGAATACTGCTTGACAAATGCTATCATATCATAGTTGTGATATTGCTGCTTTTTGGAAAAAAATAAAAAAAATTTGCTACGATTGTAAAACTGTACTTATTTTGCTTTACGTTTAAAAACAACGGATAAACAAGTCAATGCATGCAGAACGGGAACTATTGTTAGCTTGCAGTAAATACAATACAATAGATATCATGTTCTCTGTATGCGATAATATTTTCTTATTCTTTTTTAGTCATGTCACCGTTGGGCACTCATCGTGGTAATATGCCCAGATTGCCAATCATATAGCACAGATGGTTCAATTGAAAGTTTCATCGTATTGCTAACAGCTATATATAACGCAATCACACTGACAAGAACCATCCTGATGGCGCACGAATCCAGCATCCGCATATCATTTACCACTATAAAGAAATATGGGTACGCCAGAAAAAGAAAAGCTCACTCGTGGTTGTTCCCTCTCTCTACATCCATGTAGCTGTCAAGGATCCTTCGAAAGTGACCAATGCATTCATGTTCTCCCGCAACATGTTTCAGTATCAGTCGATTGTGCACTTCCCTGTCAGCGCGTAGAATTGTTGTTTTGAATAGTTTTAATGCCTTTTCAGTAATAGATCTTTAGTAATCGAAATCAGAAGTGCTTCTACGTAGAAGTATTTGGTTTGGGAACAATTGGTTCTCATGTTGTTGGTTGACACTTTTGATCGGGTGATCCGGTAGTCCGAGACAAAAGCTCATCTGGACCGTTTCCCCGTAGAACGGACAGACAATCTGGCCACGTGGTAAAATAAGTATAGCAAGCAAGAAATGGCAGGTTCGCTTTAATTCGCTTCCAGTTGGTTTTCATTCTAACCGTGTTGAAATAAAATTCTTAAGCCTTGAACTAGTAAGTTATTGAGACAGACTAGCTACGGATAACGGAAATCGCGTAGAATTGCTATTGAGTAATTGAGTTTTACGGACAACAAAATGCAACGATAGTTTAAATCCTTCTTAGCCTGGATTTATTCAACCCATGTCTACACCAGCGTTTGGTCCTAAACGCAATGATGTTGCAAAATCCAGGAATGTTCGACTCTAGGCAAAGGGTGTGAGTTGATCGATCGTTGGTGTGATATTTTGACGTGATGAATGATTTTCCACTTAATTGAATGATGTGGATCCAAACGAGCTGCTGTTTTGAACAGATTGAAAAATTGTCGGAGCTTGCTTGTAAAGCTTTATCAAATACTGGTTGGTTTAGGATAAGAAGGCTTCAGAATAGTAGCATACTTGAATTGTTTATGGATTCATAATATTTGTATAAGTATTTTATGATAATTGTATTGACAGCTTTAATAATACAAACAATACTAAGATAGTGTAGTTGTTATGAGTTCAATTGTACTGAATAAGCGATTGAAACTGATAAATCAAAAATAGATTAAATGCAATAAATGCTTTTTGTTAATGTTGTAAATTTATCATTTCAGCAAAAATTCTATTACTGAGACAGAAATGTTTGTGAAAGACTGAAGATAATGATTGTTTAATTTCTTGAAATTAAAGTTTCGAACGTTTTCCATTCTATGATGGGCGGCAATGTTATCACGTAAAGTTTAATAGGTAAAACGGCGTCTTCGGCACACCGCTGGTATGTCAGTGCCAAAGCAATTCTTGCGTTTTATTGTGTAATGATGATGCTCTGAAAAGTAATTCTTATGTGTTTGTGTCAGCAGAAGGGAACTTTCGTGAATGTCGTTACGGCGAAAACAAATTGATCGTAGCTTTTTAACCACTGATTAATGTCTAAACATGAGGAGTCATGATGAAAATATATTATTTTGCAAGATGATGGCGGAGGCAGCTTGGAATTTACGTTTACAAATGATTCTCATAAAAATGATATGTGATGCGGAGATTGTAATGCTCATAACCTGGCTCTTGTGTGCATTACGAAAGGTTTGAAAATTCTACCTTACGCCTATTGAACCGCAGTGGTGCAAATTTAAATAATTGCGAAGAGAAAAATAATCGTAGTAATATTTGCTCGGAAATGTTTCTTGCTATTCGAGATACGGAAAGTCTTCACTATCTTCGTATTGCGTTAGTAACGAGCAGCAAGTCGAAGTCGCTATTAGCTGGAATGGACGAATGCTCACTGAACCGTGGTTGAAGTTTCTTTAGCAGACGGAAAACGTTGACGGGTGTTCATTTTTATTCGTCTCCAGCCAATTATTCACGCACCATGTCGTCGCTAGCTAATGTGTATCGTTGCTTCGGCCAAGCCATCGACACTAATGACAAAAACGGCGAGAAATTACCCATTTTTGTAGCCTGTGCGTTTATCAGCTTTTTTGTAGCTTTTCTTCTTGATTTCCCGGCCATTACGGTCTTGTTGAACGTGGTAAGACCTGTAAGTTTTGATTCCCACCAATAGATCCATTTGGTAAACGTTTCCTTGGTATTTTGTGTGAGTAATAAAAAAAAACGCAACTAGGCACATTTTTTTGTAGTACATTCCCTGCTCTGCTGTTAAGGACAACGTTGCAACTCGGAGTATTTTGCATTGCCTGACCGAGGTTTTATTCACATTCTTTTACTTTAACGATAACGAAATGAAGATCGAAAGGTCATTTTTAGTTATTGCTCTATATTATTCAGCGGTGTTTCTCATTACTTCCAACTGTGATAGCTTCCATTTTTACGCCTTTGAGCTGGAATTTGGTGGGTTTTTCTAATGCACAAATATACTTCCACGCACAACAACTTTGGCCACCTTCACCGGTTGATGAGCTTCAGAGCAGCATTGGCTTCGCAAATGAAAGTTTTATCGCGATTTTTCGTTGGGGTTGTCAGTGCTGTGGTTGGAAAACGTGGTGAGATAAAAACGTAATCTGTTAAGTGACATCATTGGACAGGCACTGTAAGATGGAATGAAGGCGAAACTGAAAGCTAAGAACGTGGAAGGCTCGTTGCTTAGCATCCTGTAGCTCTCCTGCAGCTTGGTTTCCTATCTTTGAACCACGGCTACAACGCACCTTGATAAAGATAAAGTATCATGAAAATTTATGTGATTCCCATGCTGTGTTCATTCTGCAAGATGTCCTTACTTAGGAATTTCTACTGTTGTTAGTTCCTGGTTCAGCACTGGGGCTGCGTTGTGTTAAAATAACACCGTAAGACGTTCATTTTCGAGCAACATTGTTTGTAATTACACAGACAAAAAAAAAGTTTGTCTGGGATTGAAACAACAAGTTTTATGTTCCAACTGTTGTACTTGAGACGAAATTCAGGCATTTAAAAAAGTTTTCACTTGATAACAACAGATTCGAGCTGGGTTTTAAAACTCACGTAAACCGACTTTTCGACCGGAGGGCTGTAATTTATGTATGCTCCCGATTTTCATTTATCAATAAATAATCCGTAACATAAAATGATTTCGAATTTTTCCTCCTCGCAACTGTGTGCAACAATAGCTATGCTCCATTATTAAGTTTAAGTAATCTTATTACAAACTACTTAGTCTCCGACTTACCACCACGTTCGCAAACATTGTTTGAACTGATTGATTAAACTAACTTAGACTTGCTCTCTTCGTAAATCCGTGAGCAGCAAAAGACGGCTTGCACGGCAAAGCCATGACTTGGCTAAGGCCAGAAGGGGAATGAAATTTATTCGTACACGATTCATTCTCATTTATCACAGTGTACTCTGGGTGCAGCTAAGAACCACAGTTTGTATATTTAAGCGAGCATTGGAACGAATTTGTTGTTGCGGCTAAGGAAGCAAATTAACCGTGGACTGGTGTCAAAATGTTCCGGCTAGTCGTTTATGTGTACCGTTGCCGAGAAAGGGAGCTGCAGGAGTATAAGATGGCGTGAAAATGAAACGACAAGCACGATGAACGCTGGAGGGACAGCTAGTGTTTGTTTGCATAGCTTGGCAATAAGTTTGTATTTGTTTAGAACTGTGATGATAAAAAATGTTTGATGTGCAGACATTTGGCCGAAATCTTTTAAGTCGGTTGCTGGTGTTGTTTTTGTTTATTGCCATGGCTTTAATCTGTACGGTGCCAACCACGCCATTTTTGTTAGTCTCTTCGAATATTTATACAACGTTTGCCAGCTTCAGCTACGGAACAAATGATAAAATTTTAATTAAAGAGCGGATGCAGGCTAATACCTGGCATTCAATCTCTCGAATTGTTTTTGACAAAGATGTTTGGACTTGTAACGAAACTTTATGTCCTTGTACGCCATAGCACAGCGGATCAGAAGTGTGTATCAACCCACAAGTTTGAAATTTTTGATAGTTCTGTAATTCCCAGAAAAAAAAACAATAAAAAAATACAAGAAACGATGATATTAGTTTGAATATTGTGTAAAATCAGTGTAAATATAGTATGTAGCGATGTAATATGTATAAATGTTCAGCTTTGTATTGATTTGTTTAGGAATTACTGCTGCTTTGAATTTGAGCGTTACATTCATAGCTCAGTTGTATGAAGTTATTGATAGTCTTATTTATCATCCTCCAGTTTACATTGTTCGTATATGCGATTGCCTTGGGTGGCCAATTGAATTATCAATGCGAGATATTGAGGTATTTTTGAGAACATAGCATAGCTTACGCGAGGTAATCGGATTTCGATTTCAACCCAGTGCCATTATCGAGGCATCTCAGGTAGGCATGCAAAACCCAAAAACGTGCGGTATTGCGTAAGTGGTGGTTTAGTACGGTAATTATGTTAGATTACTATTACTAGGAAACCATTCAAGAGATAGGCTTACTCGAGGATGCGCTAAATAGGGCGCGAAAGTAGCGAATCTATTGGAAAATGCTATGATTGCACCGTACTCTGTACAACGGAATCAAAGAATAATCTTTTCTGCTCGAAATCATCTCAATAGAAAAGCTGCTTTAGCCCACACACTCAAACGTACCTTTTCTTCGGAGCTTAGCTAGAAATTTGCGGGCGGTGTTTGATTGCCACTTGCACGAGTTACAGCATGATAAATGAGTGTACTTTTCCGTCTGCTGTCTGCTTCTTCAAACACGCTCGCAGATCGCGTCAACCAGTAGTGCCGTAGTGAATCCCCGTCCATTCTGCAGGTTCAAGCTGTCCTTTCCAATCCCCGTTTTAGAAGATGTTATTTCTCGACCCGGATGGTGAAGCGATTGTGTCATGAGTATTTCTTTGTATCAAATGAGCAAAATGCTTCAATCAACAAACGCATGAATGTTGTGCCGTACTAATAGCGCCTGCGAAAACTTCTCGAGCTGCACGAGTACGTAATAGGGCCAGAGATCGAGACGAAATATTGCCAACAGTTCACCAGCGGGTTTTCCGCATGTTTTCATTTTAACGAGTGCTTGAAAGAAACTGAGTACACTGCAGGAGCCCACCCTCATTCGGGACGGGCAGGAAGGTCGAAAAGGATGGAACCGGTGTTATTGTTACGCGTCTTCGACAAACAAATTTGCTCCGTCATTAATTATGGAATAGCTCGTTGAACAAACATCGAGAGGCATTATGTACGCGAGCTAAAGGTACCGAGTGTATGCCGACAATTCGCCGTGGACGAGTTTGGTGGCACAGTTTGGTTTTCGTGAGGACTGAAGACACCTGAGACAGGGTTTTCTCTCATCTTTCCAGGTCGGTCGGCATTGCCTGCAGTGCTGCAGCTCTCCGTGGTCGAGTGGTCTCCCATACGAAATCGGGTATGACGGGTTCGTATGCTGAAATGGTGGCGATGCTTAAGCGGATCCTGGCTAGGGCAGGAGCAAGGGACGCCAGGGACGAACAATCATTGAAATAATGGAAATAATTGAAAGGGCACATGACCTTAGTTCCAAGAGCAGCGCCAGGATCCTGGGTGTATTGGCATCCTGGGGTCACATACACGTGTAGGTACTGACTTCCTCGGTACTGAGGTGGTCTGGTTGAACGGAGTAGCAATAACAACATTGTCGATAGGGTATAGCTAGTAGCTCGAGCAAACAGTAGTTCGGCGTGGAAAATGCACAGGAATCCCGTTTGTAGAACAACAGAACGGTCCTTGTTTGTCTACCAGTTTGGATGGGTTACGCGTTGAAGTTTGTTTGTGTTTGTATTTGTTCTCTCGAACCAATTGCTCTCTCACTCTCTCTCTGGGTGCAGATTCTTGAACGCTTCAACATGCGCACCTTAGGAGTACATCTAACAAACGTGTGTACCTGCTAGTGCGGTTCGATAGGCTTTGCATGTTTTGTAGGCTTGTTACCGAATGCGTTAAGAACATTTGATACGTTTTGGGTAATCTTTTGCCCCCTCAAAGAAGTTCACGGCAGGAGCTTACTTTATCGACCGACAGGGAAGTGGTGTGAGGGAAGAAGTAATAGCGTGTGTCCCAAAGCGCCCTCTTAGTGCCGTGTTAATGGAGAATGTTTGACTTTGTTGTTGGCGTAATGACTTGGTGAAACATGCAGAGAAGCGCGGCCAAGACGCTTAAACACACACGGGTACAAGAAAGCCACGTGTTTGAATATACGTTCGTGTCTTTACATAGCGGGCGCAAAGAGTCTATACGAAATGATAGATTTAAGGATGTACATGTACTGAGATGTATAATTTGTTGGCCATTTGCTGAAGTATAAAAAAATGTTTTAATTGGGAATAAGGTAACATACGAAAACTTTATCGCATAAAGTTTCATTTCAAATGATTTTATTATATCCAGTATCATATCAGCTGCTCTATTCGATTATAGCAATGAAAAGGTTCCTACCAGGTGTATGAAGATGGGTAACTCCTTCTAATTGAATTATAAAGCTGCGCTGCATGTCCAAGTGTACTGCTTCCGGATAGTCTAGGAATGACTTGGGAAAGGATTGAATGTTGCAAAAGTAAGACTACGAATAATTCGCACCGTACGATGGGAATGTGTCTCATGTTACTTTACTCCGGCTGGCCTGAGTTGAAATCCCCCGGGAAAAACTTATTCTATCATACCGTTGAACGGAGACGCAACATAAGAGGAGACACAATGGAATAGCCCGTGGAAATGTTGCTCAAGGAAGTTAAGTGGAAAATTACCACTGCATTTTACTAATACCGTATAATTTTTTTCACGTTTTTCTTTCGCGTAGCGTCAGAAGTTTTTTTTTTGTTATCACATTGTCCCTGGAGGATGAGGATGGCGGCATCGACGGAACCGAACTATCCTCCCGGATGACTGTGACGTGACCGGAATAATGATATTGCACACCATCCTCTCAGGGCAAAGTTATACCATCCGTCAGGGTAAAGCTGGTAACGGAAAAACTGACACCATTATGCCGCTAAGTGTATGGCTCAAACATCTTACGCAATGATTCCGCAGGAGGACGTCCAACGTAGAACATATCAGCATGCGGAGCTTTTGTCTTACCGGCTGCCTGGGTAGTGTTTTAGGCAAAACTTGAGCTAAAAGCAGCCAAGTTGGTAAAGTTCATTGCATCCAACCTAGTGTGCTTACTTAATTTGATTTTAATGATGGTACCGGCCGGACAGGCATCGACGGCACTCTCGTGTGAGGTTCTTCAACGCAATACCAGCAATCGGCGCAGAATCCGCAGAGAGTTCGGCGTGTTCGGGAAGAATGACTTTAGCATTGGCATTCAACTTCTTACAAGGGTTATTTTTGCTGGTCCCTTATTGTGCATCTTTACTATTATCGACTTCGAACCCCCCCAGGCCTTTCTCTGTTTATCGAAGTTTGCGGTACAACTATGCTGGCAATTTGCGCAAGGAAAAAGTGCTTGTGGTTACACTAATTCGCCAAAGTTTATGGCGGTCGGTTGGGGTGCGATGTGTGCCCGTGGTACAGGATGTGTAATTTACTTCGGTAAAGTTTGAGAGTGTGATATTTTTATTGCCGAATCGGTAGTGCTGGCGTAGCTACCTTCTTATCTCACCAAATGTGCCATGTGGCAAGCGCTAGATTGTGTTACGATGATAGGAAATTAAATTAGTTCAGCGAGGAGAGTTCAATTGTTCGTGGGAAGTGTATAATATATAAGAGAGGATTTTACTGTCCAAATTTTATACAAGCTTTCACAACAATGTGGCGCGATATAGCCCTCATCCAAGCATCGATAGTGTGCGTGTAATTAATGCTTTTTGCATAATTTTAAACTCGGACGTACAGGCAATTACCGTTTGATTGCGTTTGTTTGCTGCACGTATGCTAAAGTAATAGGAGCCTTGCGGGGCGTAGGGTGGAATCAATTTGCTGTTTATAACAAGACCAGTTACATTAATAAGCCCTTGTAAGGGGCATTGTTTGAGTACCTGAGGAAAATTCTCTTGCGCTATATTGAGAGCAATTTTAGTGACTGGATTTATGTGTGTGTCAGCATTTTTCACCAGATCACAGTACTCAAAAGATGTTCCGTACAGCAAGTTTTTTGTCTGGAAGTATTGAGTGTAGAGATTAAAGATGACAACAAGTTTCGGTGTTGGCTCCAAAATGTCCAGCAACACGTCAACCACCTGTGGTTCGTTTCTGCAAGTTAGGACTCGACTTTGTATCAACATGCTCGTTTCAGAATGTTCATCCGTGCAGTCTAAACGTTTGATCAGTAGCGGCTGAAATGGGATTCGTTTATATGAGTTAAGTTCAAACTGAAGCCACATACATTCTTACCCGTTTGGTGTTGCGTTCTTCGGAGCGTGAGTACACGATCATGTGAATCATGATGAATAGTACATGTCCCTTGACCTTAAACACCAACTGCATTTCTTTTGCATAAAAAGTTTGATTAGACCGAATAAACATGTATTTCGAAATGCCAGAAAAAGCAACTTAGTTTGTCGATATATGTAGCTTAAATGAAAAACTTAAATTGTGTAAAATGATATCCTCATCCATTCAACATTGATTTAACCAGCCAGCCAGATTAAAAAACGTTTGTTGTTAGCGATTTCGTGGGTTATATCTGATAATCTCAATCATTAGCTAATGATGATGCATTGTTAAATGATCTCTGGTTATTTTCACAAATAACTCAACAAAAACGCTTCATCGAGACCGCATCACAAAATTACAGTCCCTTTGTTTCATTAAAAATTAAATTTAATCAAATTTAGATACTGCATGGATCAAAAAGTGAATATTCGTTAAGCTTAGCTGGATTAATGCAACCTTACGGTATTAAAATAATATAGCCATGCAATTTTCATCCACTAGAATATTCGGTATAGAAGACATTGCGCTGTTTTTTTGTAAATTAGAAATTCAATAAAAGTTTTTCAACGAGTTTACATTGTGGAAATTTATTCTTATTTGATATCAGCGTCTAACCAACCACTAAACACAGTTTGATTTCGTTTATTATATACTCGTAACTGCACATAATATGATCCCGGAATCACAAAAGTTGGTATCAGAGTGTCATCAACAAGCACGTTAGTAACGTTGAACAGCTTACCGATTTGCAAAGGGCAGTCTACGAGCAGCTGAGGAAAATGCTGTAGCGCATACTCGAGAGCAAATTTTATTGCTGCATTTTTCACTGATAGCTGGCTGTTGGTTTCCTGGCAGTACTCCATTGTGGTAGCCAAAAGTTGCGTGCGCGTTCGAAAATACTGTATGTAAAGGCCTCCGGTAACGTACACTTTCTGCAAGTTGTTCAAAATTTCTACAATCACTCCCGCGACCTGCGTTCCGTTGCGATACGTTTCCAGGTGACAGTAGTGGAGTTTAGTGATTTCATAGGGATGACCTACACATTGAAAGTGCTTCACATAGATCTTGAAGAGAGAAGTAACGCTCAGTAAGTAAGCTATTTGGAGGATTTCGTTAACACTTATCGGTACCCTTGTGTTAAACACTACAATCGGGAAATGAGTTACGGTCAACACCACTAACAATGCTTTAAGATGTTTCATGGCCGGTTGCTCCTGTTTAACTGTTAGTGAAGGTTCAACACTACACTTCGAGGCTGCTGCTGAAATTGTGAGGTTTTAATTGCTGGGTGATGAGCTTAATTATCAAAATGTGTTTAAGGGTTTTTGAGAATATAATAAGGCTATCACGGTACTTGTATGGAAATGCATTGATGGAATTGTTACGTTCGCGAGATATTTCGGAGTATGCCGGAACACCGGTAGCGGGGATCCATTGGGGAAATGCGCGATAAACATTCAGAAATATTTTAGACAAATTGAAAGTGATTGTATATTAAAAAAATATTCACCTTTACACTTTTTTTTTTACAAAAATAATTTGTTTTGTTTTGTGACACTACAATCTTAAGAACAAGTCTTGATACTTGTCATTTCTGTCGTTTCCTTAATTTTAATTACCCATAGATAAATAGCCTGTCTTGTATGACGGGTACTGGTAGCTGTAGTATGAAAGTCCAAAACCTTCTTTAGATCATTTTACTTTTAGTTCTGTTTGTTTTATTTCACAATATAATTCTATAAACACAATTCATATTGGAACTTCTGACTATTTCGCCAGAATTATTAAATTTGACAATTAAACCATTTGAATGTGAAAATATGGAACCCATTTGAAGTAACATTACTTACTTAAAGGCAAACATCGACATACTTTTGTTGAAGATTGAAGGTGCAGCAACGGAAAATTCTGCTTTGTACTCGAAATATGTTTCGTTGCGCTTGCTGTGGAACCTTTGTGATGCGTAGTATCCACCAGGAGTAACAAACGGTGGTATCAAGTTCTTATCCACGCGTAGAGCACTTACATTAAAGATTCCCACAATTGGACAGGGCCGTAGTATTTGTGGAAAGTTATGCTTTGCGTAGTTGTAGACGAGAACCGCTACTGGATTGGTTTGGCGAGATTCGTTTCGCATTAGAAACTCGCAGTATTCAAAGGTGGTTCCATAGAGAAACATCAAATGTTGACGTTGCTTTACGTATATGTTGGTGCTAACATAGATTTTCGACATGGGTCGTTCAACACTGACGATCAGGTTCAATAACTGTGGAGAATAACGAGGATTCTCAATATTGCACTGCATCAGTCTGATATGCTCCTGCTGGTCAAAACATTCCAATCTTCTCATGAAAAGGGGCTGAAAGGTACAAACAAGAAAGTACCAATAAGTAAACCATGTGCAAAGGTTCGTAAAGTATCTTACTTTAGAATTTCTCTGGATGGCTTCTTGTGATGCAAATAAAGCTATAACAATAATACAGAGAGTAAATTTCTGCATTTCTGCTTGTGTTACTAACGCGGTATGAACTGTTAAAATGATAGCAATATACATTTAACGTTCTTCTCTGGTGGAACGAAGTTTCACTGATGGGATAAAATTGGAGCAATTGTTTTTGATGAGTTTATTATCACGAATATCAGATGTGATTAACTACGCAATGATTTATATGGTAATCGTACTACAATTATAAAAGATATAAACTGCACAATCGCTTGTTTAACTGCTTAAGCTACTTGAAGCAACAGTTAGATATTTTATTTTCTGTTTTACTTAAATCCAGTGTATTTTGTGTTGTTAATAAACTTTACATCTTTTGAGTACAAAATAGATTATTTTTATGATCTTCTGTTGTCTAGTGTTCCAAGTGCGTTCAATGCAACAATCAACGCAATATAATTCTGTGAAACTTGTATATTTTTTACTCATTCATCCTAAAAAATTTAATGTTTGATTTAATGCGACTTGGTAAATGATCGAAAAGGACCTCCACGCGAGAAGCGTTTGATTGCGCTTGTTGTACATTCTAAAATTGGTATAAAATCTTCCGGACGGCATTATTGACGGCACCATGTATTCGTCAATTTTCATATTAGTAATGTTTACCACTCCATTAACAGGACATTGCAACAGTGCTTGAGGAAATTTTCGCACGGCTACGGCGTAAACAATTTTTGCCACGGGGTTTGCATATGAGTCGGTAGCGGCAATGAAGTCGCAGTAATTAAAGGTTGTGCCGAAAAGGTATGCCCGACTGTGTTGATATTGTGAATAGACCTCAACGTCGACGTACACCCGATGTATTACATTCAACGTACGCAGTACCAGTGTCACCAACTGGGGACCTTTTGGAGGTGTACGCAAGAGGCATGTATCCAAATTGGTTTGAAAATACGGCAGCTCGTAACACTCGAAGTGCTTGATTCGTATCTCCTGAAAGTGTTTTAAAATATCTTTACTATATATTTGAAATATTGGCAAAGCAATTCGAAAAAGACCTTGGTGAATACTGTTGAAACGTTGAAGACGAATAAAGTTACGAATGAATACCACATATAACACCACAAGCGGTTCATGACGTATCGAACACTACTATGTAACTAAAAATGTATCTAAACCTTGATCAAATTTGTAGTGAACCAGCACCTGTAATTATAAACCACTAAGCGCACTAGAGTGGTTGTGCACATTTTATTGGGCAAGCAAATATACTTTTTTTCAACCTTAAATGCTACTGATTATGACTAAATTATTGATTTCCGCAACTGCTGATAAAAATGCTCGTTTGGAACTGTTATTTACTTTTATGTATAATTGTTCTTTCCACTGCTGTTGCAGATCTTGTTTTTCAAAGAGGTTTATCTTAATTGCTTGATTATTTAATATTTAACATATCAACGTAATGATTTGGAAAGTATGCGTAACGCAATGTACGTAGTTTTGACGTATGGCGCGATGTACATCAGCTTTGTCCCACATAATCCGTAGAAGTTTATGAATCGTTTGAAACCCGCATTGAAGTTGGTTTGAACCTGGTCTATCGTTACGTATCGTACGTGTTGGCGAGATGCAGTGAAACCACTAGAACCGCTAGAGCATTTGTATCTTTTGCATGAGTATGGCATGGTATTATGTTCGAACTGAATCTGAGCACTGAGTTAAAGCACCAGCTAAATCGTACAGTTGATTGAGATTTGTCTATAAAATATATCCATATGCATGCTTTCGGGGCATAAAAGTTCATGTTTGTATACTTTTGCCATAGTCATGTCATTTGTATATATGTTTGAAGCAGATTAAAGATGTTTATTTATTTATTTGTTTCAGATATGTTGGGCAATTTTAAAGATCATCGCAATTATCGATTTTTAATGAGTTAGAATTTTTGATTCTATGTTAAAGATGTTTATTTATGTGTCTAATACATAGTGATTCCCTCTTTATCTCTTTAGTTAATATGACTCTTCAGTGTGCTGAACGACAATTCCAGTGCGGCAACGGGCAGTGCATCCATAATAGTTTTGTTTGCGATGGAGAAGATGACTGCAATGATTATAGTGATGAGGATGTACTTGTATGCAAAGTAACAGGTAAGTTTAGTTGATAAGATTTAAATTTGATTGGATATGGGGATTGCAAAAGTTAAGTCAGAAAATGTAGAAATAAACCTCTTGAGATTGTTGTGCCGTTAAAGAAGAAGGATGTCTATTTTGGATGTATTTCTTAATCGTTCGTACAGATCATTTGATGAAAATTGACAAAAATGAATCCAGAGCTAATTTTATCAATTGAAAACCAGGTCATCTTTGAGGCAACTTCGAGTCAAACATACCACCACAAGAGTTAATGAATCCAAGACAGTAGTATTGAAAATACTTTCACTAGCTTTACGGGAAGGATTCGGGCATCCTTACAAAATTCACTATCGATCCAAAAGTTAGTTTCGTTTAGCCACAAACCCTTAACATTTCTTTTTCCTAATAATAGCAATCTTTTCTATGGTGCTGTAAGGTTGGTGGCTTTGAGTTTTCCAGCGGCGTGTGTTTCTATTTGTAATATATTTTCATCACTGAAGCTTCTGATACAAAATACGACGCCACGTTCAAAATGAACTTAGGGCATGATTGGTTCTCTTCTTAATGGAGATAGGAAACTTGCCGAAAGTTTTTGGTACTAACCCGAATGGATCTTTTTTGGCTATATTCGAACCGGCTCTACAACCTCGGGTTATTCTTTGGAATATTTCGATTTTGCAAATGGAACGCAACTGTTAATTATTGAACCAAACCGAAGCATTCCGTAAAAGTTTGTCTGAGGCACCTTGTGCGGGCAATTCGTAAAATTTCAACAGAAGTAATTTGCAGGCGATGACTGATTTACGTGGCAAAGCTTTAAACAATTTTGAAGGCCTTTTTATCATTAGTGTTGATTTAGGATTAAGGCGTTAAGAATGTTCAACGAGAGTTCATTATCAAAATAATATCCATACGAACTTATAAAAACTTTTACGCATATTTAATAATCACCGCAATGTTGCGTTTAAATATTGAAAAGAAACTTCCTTCCATTTTAACATCTTTCACAAAGTTATTCATTTCTTGGGAAATTTGTCTTCACATTGCAAGGATATATTTAAATTAGGGATTTCATTTTCACTCTCATGTCCAATTTGAGTAGTGTTGCTCAGTCAAAACCACAAAAAAATGTAGTCATAACCCAAGAATGTAGCAGCTGATGTAAATTATGTGATTATGTTCTTACATTTAAAATATTATAACTCTGGAAGAAGATGTTTAAGCGACCCATAATAAACAATTTCCAAATGTTCCCGCTACGTACAGCATGCAAGCGTATGAATTTACCTTTATGTGATATAAACACACTGGTGAACACAAAGAAAAAATTGAAATAATTTGCACAACATGTTTCACAAAGTTCCAATTTATACTCGACGACATATTGGTATAATTCGGCTTATGTGTTGAACATATCATTTTAAGCATTGGTCGTAAGCGTTATACATATAATTCTTTAATATCAGGTAACACTCAATTTAAAGCGTTTGTATATCATTAATCATAGTATTTACACCTTGGCTTAGTGTAACGTCGTACTGTTAAAAGCTCTTTCTACTCAACACAACGAGCAAATTAATGGGTTTGGCCACCCAAATCTATATTGCATAGCGTCTTGAACCTCCAGTAATCCCTGGCGTAAGGGTATTGAAAAGAAAAAGTGTAATATATTCTCCAACACCCGCTTCTACCAGTAGGCGTGTAGATAACGAATAAGTGGTGGCCTAATTGCGTCAATTTGTTCTTCGCTCGTCTTCCCTGCTGGCCCTTGCTTACGCAAAAGTGGTGGCACAAAAAGGTACGTCCCAGGAAAGCGAAATGTGGGAAAAACTCCCCGAAATCGAAGAACGATTCGTTAACAAAAACAGTTATCGGCCAATCGACTGTGTAGGAGTGTAAGAAGAAAAAACTCAGCTCGCACAAATGATGATCTTGAATAGACAAACAGCACCCAAAGCAATGTGTGTTTGGCCGATGTACCGTTGGGTATGTGATTTCTTGGAAGGAAAATGAACTAACACATAAGACGATGGTGGTTGCTGTCGTGCAGTGCAGAACCTTTTCGCGTTCTGTTTGTTGGTGCGTTTTTGTGAATGATGAGTGTAATCATTTTTAGTATAATTTTGGGCGAATTTTTATGTGCGCATCCTTACCTTTGCTGGTAGCTCTTCGGGAACACTCCAGGGAGAGGGAATTCTCCGTTTGAATAGGGACAGATTTTTGTCCACTAAAACACGAACACGAACGGTGTCTGTGGTGGTTGTCTGTGCACGCGCTTGCCTGCCGAATATGCGTGTGGTTTATTTCGTCGATAGCACTACTACTCCGCATGGAGATAACGAGCAGGATAAACAAGGCGCTTATTTATTTTGGCAATGGTCGTGTTTCTCGCTCCGGTAGCCGGCATGATCGTATGGCACTTTTCAGCGCACATTCCCTCTGGAATGCTCGAGTTTCGATTCTGGGTTTTCACCGTACACTCGATACGAGATGGAATGCGGGTTTTGTATGCACAGCTGACGCAAAGAACTCTCCACGGACTTGTTTCCCTGTCATCGGCAACAGTCCGTAATCGGTAGTTATGGGATTTGGGGTTTTCGCCGCAATGTGGCTGAAAAAGTTTGCTCTGGCGATTACATTTTATTGAGCAGTTTTCTCGCTCCGAGCAAGCACCCAGGCACGGAGTAAACGAAGCAAACTGCATGATTTGGCAAGCGTCTTTCCACATGCTGGAGCAGCTTTGTTAAGAAGAAGCAGTATTTCACTCAACACCTCTTCGCACGCGGTCCTACATGCGTGTGCTACCTTTTCGAGACCTGTGCCGCAACCAGGCTTTTAGCGAAAGCGAAAAACCAGTGCACTGTTGTTGTTCTCTTTTTTTTAGCGCCTTCACATTTGGAAAGTATGATTCGGGGTTGTTTTTATTACTTACGAAAACTCACGTTCACGGCCTGATGATATTCACCGTGCGGTTTGTAAACATCCGTAGCACGACAAAAAAAGCACGAGAAACAAAAAAATCTCAAAATAACATTTAGTACCAACCATAACCGGAAGCTTATAAAGATTACGCGCGCATGTCTCAGCATGACTAGGTGTGTTGCGAAAGTAACGCTAGAAATCGAAAAAGAATGGTACCATAAATTTCGTAACCGTTGGAAAATATACCTATATATCATTTTTGTCTTGTCCTTTTTTGCATTTTCCCATCAGTAACCAGGGCTGGTTTAAACCATCTGACACCATCATGATACATTTAGGGAATATAGGCTATGTCGAAACATGCACATTTACGAGTAGAAGTACATTTTTTTTTTACGAAATCATCCTGACCGCGCAATAAAGCTAACAGGTGAGTACGCCCAAAGTGTGGAGTTCAGTGTAGTTTATTTCCTGTTCAAATTGAACAACTGTGCCACTGGTTATTGAAAAGTGAAATCAAATTAACCATGGATCAAAAGTATTCAACCCCTGCATCACATGTGTTATGCACGGTTTTAGCGTAAACTACCATTATTGAAACTTGTTCTACTGAACATTAAATATAAACACGATGGGCGTATATTTATAGGTTTGATCCTTTTCAACTACTTGTTTATCCCTTCTTGTGAAATGCTAAGTTTAGATCTCATGCACTCCTTCAGACCCACATGCCGGACAAAAACGAAACCAACATGACACAAAGCTGGTGACGATGTAGACAGGTGATGCATGTCCGAGCTGATGTTAAATCTTTCCAACGGTAGCCCTTTATGGTCGTAAATATTTATAGCAAACACAGCTGAAAGTACGTCATAAATCAAACCAAGCAGAGGAGACGGTAATAAAGGCGACATTTTGCGCGTTCCCTTAAAACGCAACTCCTTTTAGTACGGTGTAGTAACGAAAAAGTAATCGGGTGGAGTATAAAATAGTTTTGAAGTGTGTAGTGCAGTGAATTGCTAAGAATCAACTTCGGTGATTCATCGATTCAATGCGTTGGTGAGTTGCAAAAGGATGCCAGACGTTGCTGTAGATCAGAGTGCAATTGAGAGAATTGTATCAATTCAACTTCGCTACTGCAGCTTCAAATCTGTTTGGAAACTTTCAAACAGCAATAATAGAATAGACTAAAAGAAGCGATGAAAACATTCGCTAAAATTCATCATCATCATACCGGTTTCAGCATTCTGTTCTGTGTTGGGTAATCGCTTTTAATCTTCGACGAACACAGTTATCAAGTAATGCTTTCTAACCTGATCAGTGTGTTTGCTTGTTAACGCAAACCTCGATAGGGTATCGCAATGCTCGAGTTTCGTTGTAATTAGGCAAAAGTTGTCAATTACTGCTTTACGCTTTAGCGTCCAACGAAACGAGCTCTCGAGACCAACTCGATGAATAGTTTCCACACGGAAACCGAGTCCGGTGGGCGTTTGATTACCGAAGCGATAAAATCTGAAATCAAAATAATTGTGACATTTGAACGGTTTCGGAGAAGGTAACGTTTGGAGTGGGTTGGGCGAGCTGTTTACACCGGCGCCGAGTATTTGTGCGATTTGAGTGCTACCATGGTGTACGATCCTTCGTCACGAGTCGAACGAAGAATGTCATTAGAACATAACGAATCGTGTTGTATGGTTCAATGAATGGTGATTTATGTTGCAACACAGATCGTCAAACGATTGCCTGATGTGCACAAACGCAGGTAAGAGGCCTGAACTCGGAGTTGAATCGATTGTCAACAATCATTAAACATAGCAGTTCGGTTTTGCGGGAAATTGGATATTCTGCTAATGTTGAAGGAAGGTTTTTGGTAGCTGAGCTACGGTTGGTCAAATATATCGTAGAGTAATGCATTGGCAATCTAATTTAAAGATGCAAGCAAAACGTAAAATGGAAACTAAACCGCGACGAACAGTTTATAGTAATATAATGAAATGGTATCACAAAACGGTTCCCGCACAGATTGACGATTTGTTAATAGAGCTAATTGCATTCTGGTACCTTCATTGTACATTGCGCAATGCAAACTTTTTTACAGATCAAGTGATGCGTTTTGGCCCCTTTTTATTTTTTTTTTAAATTAGATGGGCAATCTAATTTAAAGATGCAAGCAAAACGTAAAATGGAAACTAAACCGCGACGAACAGTTTATAGTAATATAATGAAATGGTATCACAAAACGGTTCCCGCACAGATTGACGATTTGTTAATAGAGCTAATTGCATTCTGGTACCTTCATTGTACATTGCGCAATGCAAACTTTTTTACAGATCAAGTGATGCGTTTTGGCCCCTTTTTATCCAAAATCAAAACGCAAATCTAATAATGTTATTGAATTTTTTTTATATATGTGTCGGTGTGGTTGCGCAATCATCGCTTAGTGGTAATTCAATTGTTCTTTTGAATGTGAAAAGTTCAAAACCAAAGTTTTCTATCGATTGATTTGATTGTCTCGCACTGAGAGAATAACGTTTCCGCTTTTCTTGCATTCGATCTGGGTTTTTTCCCAATTCGTTCATTTTCTCGATTCCGGAATATCCCTAAGCTCAAAAGATAATAGTTTTACCTGTATGCGTTTGTGTTAAAAAAAAAACATGTCTATTCACCTATTTTCTGGATTCAACACAAAAAAGTAACGGTAAATTTTGGTTTTTAGGACAATGTTATTTTTCGTAAAGTTTTTTTTTGTTATTGAACTTGAGCATTCTATCAGCATGATGCAGGCATTTCTAGTATCGCATGATAAATTTCTCCATATTTGCTTGGTATACTCAGTGGAAAGCTTTGGTGTTGCATAAAACAAACTTTTTAATCTGCTGACAATGGAATGGAATGACAATGTCGATAGGTTGCCTTTTTCATAATAAATCCCGCCTTTGTACGAAATTTCGTTACGCAACAAAAGATATCTCGGAAACTTATCTTTTGTAAGCATATAAAAACTAAGTGATATAACGTTAGAGGTAAAAATCTTCCAGTTATCACTGCATCGAAAGAATGCAATCACCAAATATCTGGGCAGTGCATTGTCGGTACCAAAAGGCAGATAACATATTTGCTTCCATTTCTCAATCAGAAAGTCTTGTCTCTGTGGGTTGTTGCCCGGGATGTATGGTTCGCTTCGGATGGAAAATGTGTAGAGCTATTGGTAGAAAGGCAGTAGCAAAACGAAAATTGGCCAGTGCCTATTTGGAATTTGCATAAATACAAGCTTTGGCCCTTCGGTATTTCCTCCTAGGCCGATGCTGCCTAATGCAGATAAAAAGCCCACTCAATCATCCGGCGTATATTCCTGCAGGCTTTAGATATCGTAGAGGTTTTTGAATCGTTCTGCCAGAAAATTCATCTCTCAACTCATTCCTATATCATGCATTCGTGCAGTGGCCAGATTCCTAGTGCCTTCGGCTATGGTTGCAATGCGCTTTGTCTAGCACCGCATGCAGCCTGCTGTTGACCGTTGCGTTTGATACCGCCGGCATGTGTGTAGGTGCGGAAGTTCCAACATATGGTCGAGTAAATATTATCGTATTGAAAACGGTATCGAACGAAATATGGAGAAATGAGACTGAGCATTCGGATCTAGACCTAGACATTTCGTTTCGACCATTTGGAAATATTCACCAGTCGGGGCTGTAGTAGTTCCATTATACGCGGAGGCAAATAAGGTTTCGAGACTCGCTAGCATGAATCAAATTTCATTTTGTTCGGTTAACGAGCCATTTGAATGGGGGGCCATTTTTATGCATACAAATGAGGAGGGTATGTGAAAACCATTAACTGTTCAGGACACTATTAGGGCATAATGTAGTTGAGATAACCATTCCGAGAAAAATAAATTTCTAATATTTTGTGTGGAAAGTCAACACATCGGCTGTCTCACGTGAACGTAATTTATAATAGGTTTTCGTTGTTATTGATTTTGATTTGGCCTTGATTTAATGTTTCTCAGAAATGATGGAATTGAATGGATTTATCATGATTATGCAGCCATTATTGAATATGTAATAATATGCTAAATTAATTACAGAGAAAATGAATGTTTTTGTTTTCAATTTTTAAAAGATCGAAGCTTTCTTATCTTGAATTTTGAATTGCTTGAAACAAAAATCAGTAATTGTATTTTTTACTTTTTAGCAGCATGATTAGATTGTTACCTCCATACCAGACCTTCGTACTTGTGCTAACAAATCAAATGTTTTACCAACATTCACCATAACTTGACGACTGTAAAGCTCACTTATATATATACAGGAATGTAACATAAAAACACAATTTATGAGAGACGTAAAAAGTGAAAATAGAAAATGTTGTCCTAGCATTTAGGTACACGCTTATCATGAACATTCATGCTTATCATAAAAATTCATGCTTATCATGAACAACCTGTGTTGGAAAACGTAAACCACTTTAAAGTAAAAGATAGCAAAACAAGGTTACTCAAGCAATTTGACGAATGCAAACGTATTGGGCATGAAAGTGTTTTAATCATGAATATGATTAATTATGATTATTTAATTATGAATGTGATTGTTTTGGCTCAAGGTAGTCTGAAGCAAAACATTGAGAAGAGATTCTCACAAAAAAATTTGGTCGGAAATGTATTTTGCATCTGTAAAAACAATGCTTTAGAAACAGTCGAATGGAAAGTTTGTCTATTTCTCAATCCTTGCAGCAATGTTGTCTGAGTGCATCAATTACATATTGAGTGGGGCAATGAAATACATTCCCTATTGGAGATTGTTGACCTGTCTCGAACAGTGGAGACAAACTGTTCATGCACAAATTTTCTCAGCAATAGCGAACCTTTATCAGCAATGAAAACTTTAGCACATTGTGCCATACTTCGTGCGCTTCTTCGGAAGCCTTGCAGCAATTCGGATTCATACCTATTGTGAAGATGTTAGTATGCTCAAGGGCATTCTTGTTTTTTGTGTTTTACGGAGGCAAAGGTAGCAAAGTTTTCGTTAGCGAGTTTACCCTGCCACTTGCAACCTCTGCCACGAATCGGTTTGCAGCACTCGGTGTAATGAAATGTAAATGTAAGCACTTTTTTTTTTTTCGTTCTCACCGAGCGTATTTTCTTGCCGGTGCTCTCTCGTGGTGTAGCCCCGGTGAGACACTGGTGCACGTGCAGCATTGTGTCGAAACCGGTAGCTCACAATAGCACCACCAAAGCTCGTTTGGGCAGGTTTCCCTGTTTCCTGGTTATGCCTTTGCATATCTTACATAGCCTTTCCATTGGCTCCGGACCATCCACTTGGCACTCCGGGCAAGTGCATTATCCGCTTCCGACGGTTAGTAGAGAAGCTTCCTGAGTTCCGATTATGTATTCAAAGTGCTGGTTCCCAGAACGAGATGGGAAAGGAGCAAAAACGCAGGATTTAAACCGCTAACAGTTGATGCACATTGCAACAGAACCACACATTTCAGATGTTTTGTTTGCGTTAAATGTAAATTTTCTGCTCCTTTGACGGCATCTTGTTTTTGCTTCTAATAGCTGTGATAGTTCGTCTATTTGGTTAGAATCATGTGCAAAAGTAACACATTTGTGACAGTTGGGTAGTGTTTATGCTGTGTAAACACATGGCTAATTGTTATGTTGTCATGGAGCAGAAGCAAAACGAATTTCTTCGGATAATTCGTGATTGTATTGTGATTGTGATTGCACACCTCGTTGGATTTAGGAAATAATTCTCTAGAAAGCATTCATGAATGTATGATTATTATTCTGTTTTTGAACGACCGACAAAACATTTATTTTCATGCCTAAAGCAACTTTAAATAATTTAACAAATTATAAGCTGCTGGAAGTTTAAGTGTGGTGTGTGTTTATATACAAAACTTAATGATTAAAATAAGCCGACGTTAGCAGGAGCTTAATAGTAAGTCCAGATTACCGTGCATTTCTCCAAACTGATCCAATCCGTTAGGCTGTTGTGGTGGTAGTGATGGTTGTGGCTGGCCTTCTAGAAGCTGTTCGCTTTTAAAAATGGGATGCTGCAAGACTTTGTCTATATTCCGGATGAAAAATTGCTCGAAATCGGGCCGAAGACAGGTGAAAAATTGTTTGTATGCCCGCGTACAGTTGTCCACAGTTGCCGGTTGCTGATTTCGCTGCAGGCACATGTTCTGACGCAGCGTGAAGCTGTTCAGATCCTCTCCCGGAGGATCAAACTGACGGTGCAGATTGGCGAGTAGCGCGCCAGATTGATCGGTGTAGAGTCGACTCCGAATAGCAGCACAGCGAATGAGGCAGCGAACTTCTGGACAGTCAACAATGTTGCCTTTCGAAAAACTTGTTAGGAAAGCGCTCGGCAAATTCACTTCGCGTGCGCAGCTTATGATGATGTCTAATATTTGCGTTGGTTGCAGTGGTTCAAAGTTTACGTTCGGCGTAGTTGTGTTCGTGCCTAGGTTAAGCTGCTGACGCAGCAGAGCACGTAACGTTCGGAAGGCGTAAAACGCTCTGGCACAGTTGTCCAGAGGGTCAAGTAGGGCCAGCTTAAGCGCAACGGTATCGTTTAGCTTCTTCTTGAAGTTGGTGTCAACCAGGGGACAGAACTGTTGTTCTACCAAGTTGACGTCGAACCCTTCCGTGTCGTCCCAGAAGTCCAGCGTAATGCCTATGCAGCGGATCAAGCACATCGTTTCCCGATCCCCCGGATACAGGTGTTTTTTGTACTGTCCCAATCGAAGTGGATTGATGCCAAGAAAGTGTACGCAGTCTTGCTGAGCTTTCAGGAAGCTCTTGCCGGTGAAGATGTTTGCCTCGGCAACATGCAACGCTAATGCGAGTGAAAGGAATGCTAGCAGAGCTGTCTTAGCCGCTACGTTTGAACTACGGTCACGTTCCATGGTTGTTGGTGGACGGTACTGTACTGGAGCGCATACAACCTTCTAGGATCGGTTTTAAAGACGGATGTTATGTAAAAACGCAAAACCTGCAAACCACCAGATAAGACACGCCCCTGGCAGAGATAGAGACTAGGACACGTTTTCGGCTCACCGTGTGAGCAAAGTGGCAGAAAAAGGCTTATGGCACAGTAGGAAATACCGTTCCGAACGTCGAAATAAAGCAACCGAAAAGAGATAGTGTGTTCCGTCCGGCAGCAGGCCTGTTTATTGTTTACTCAGAAACGACTGTCCACTACAACATGGCATTGGCATTGGCCCGGATGAGTGCACCGAATTGTTTGCTGAAGCAACGGTACAGCTTGCCGTACGCTTGATCATTTTTGTCTTTCGCATCCAACAGCGGCTCGTTGGCGTTCATACATATTTCAGCTCTCCGGCGAAACTCCGTTTCCGATTGACCTGTGCCAAACAGCCGGTAGAGTCGCGGGATGTTAGGTCCCTGTACATCATCGTAGAGTTCGGTCCGGATACCAAAGCATCGTATGAAGCTGCGAGTTTTCTCGTCATTCGGAAAGACACCTTGCTGGTATAGATCTCGCAGATTCTTCGGTATTCGTAGGATCTTTGCACAAATTGATAACGACCGCATGAATTGTTGACCATCGAAGACATAGGGAGGATCCTCCGGCAGCGTATCTTTTACTCCGAAGCCCTTCTTCCGCGACTCTAGAAAGCAGCGGAATCCGTTGTATGCCTTCGCACAGGTATCTGGTGGTGGACAGCCAGCAATACGCTGTTCAGCACAGCTTAAAATTTGCTGCTGAACGCTGAAGTTTGCTGCCAGCTGAGGGTACAGATTGACCAATCCGTCCAATTTGAATCCTTGAGTGTCATCCCAGAATCCAACCATAATGCCGGCACAGCGGATCATACACATAGTGTCATGGTCTGTCGGATAGATGCTGTTATTGTACTGCACCAGACGGTTTTCGCAGATGCCTAAATATTTCACACAAGCTGCTTGTGCTTCGCGCAACGGTTCGGGCGGAGGATCACGAGCACCGAAAGTCGCCGATATTGCAGTTGGTCCTATTAGCAGCAGGACTACTGCAGTGGTAATTGTTTGCACGCTACTTAGCATCATATGTACAGGCTAGACACTACAGTGAAACTGCTAGCTTGAAGAGACATCGGCAGAGTTTTTATAACAAATATCACGGTCGAGTTTGATGGTCAATGAAACCCATGTTACTGTTGTTCTGCCACTTGCGTTGTAGACAACAAACGAAAATAATGTCGACAAAAAGATGCACTACCGGGGATGTCATCCCGAGTGGAAGCCGACGGTAAATGGTAAGAAATAATATTTATGCCAGTTGAAGGTTTGTTTTACGTTAATGAATTAAGCTTTATTTTCATTCATTTCGCACCCCGCGGACTCAGCTGTACCGGGCATAAGAAAAAGCAATTGCACCTAGTTACGACTGTTCATGTTATAGTACACGGTATTGTGTTCGGTTTTTTCTACAGCGACGGCCGCAATGAGCGAGTTCATATTAGAATCGACGTACTTGCGGAACTCCTCAAGGAAACAGAGCTCCTGTTTGTACGCAGCCTCACACGGGTCGTTGCACGGTGAGGTGTTGGCCGCCAGGCACTGTTCCGCCTTCTGGCGGAAGCAATTGTAGTCCTGTCCGAGACCGTACTGCAGGTAGTGCCGGTCGATGTCAGAGCCGGTTTCGTCGCAGTACAGGTTCAGATTGGCTGAGAGACACCGGACAAAGCACTGAGTTTCCGGACAGTTCGGGAACACGCCGGCGAGGTACAGTGGAAAACGTTCTTCCGGGATACGCAGCTTGTTAAAGCAGGTTACGGCCGTCTGCAGAAACTGTAGAAAGTCGGACACGATGAAGGTGGATGTGGCAGGCATAGGATATTGCATCGGTTGCGGACCGAAGATGGTGGATTCAGTTTTGGCAGATTCGCTCGCGGCCACAAGAACCAGCAGAACGGTCAAACTTCCGATGCCTATAGATTTCATGTTGCGGGGTTTAGTCGTACGTAATTGATTGATGAATTCGTGTTTGCTGCCGTTGTTTCTCAACTGCTGGTCGCCACAAGTGTTGTGCTAAGTTCAAACGCAGAAGCAGTATATTTATAGGGTAAATTTGTGTGTTTTGAATATTTGAAGTTATACGCAGCTGACGGATATCAAGCACACCGGTAGACGTGGTGCCGTGGCGAACATCTTATCGTAAAGCACCCCGGAATCTTACCAGGAAACCAAACAAAAGTTTGATAATGTGTCCCCAAACGTTCATTTGGGGTTGGGTGTTCATTTAGTTTTTGTGACCAAATACAAATTTTACTGAGGAATTTTTATTTAGTTGCAAGAAAACGAGACCATTTAAAAAACTTCACGTTTTTTTTTCACACAATTTGTAACGACACGAACTGAGCTATAACTAGAAAATATAGAATTACTGGCATTTTATTAGATGAAGGCTTTCATGGATTTTTTATTGTTTTATTATTATGTTGTTTAATAAATTTGTTGAAGAAAAACAACTAGACTATTACGGGTTTTTAAATAATAGAGCTAGTTTAAAGAACTGTTATCATTTTTTCTTATTCATAATGTAGAAAGAATTAAGCAGCACCTGATGTGCAAACTAGTTTCTGACGCAGTTGGTCGCTGTGCAACTTTTCCAACAGTTGCATCTATTCCTTCAGACAGCCAGTTCTCCATACTGTGGCGGCCAATTCTCGGTGCACGATTAGTTGAGCTAATTCTGCACGAAAGAATGCTATAATGGTGAAGTTGTGTTGAAATCACAATCTATTGTTCCGTACATGTTGTACATATCGCTGGATAGATTTGGTACACACTAGGAGTTTCTACAAATTTTGAAAGATTCTATCCCAAATTGCTTTCTGTGCATGATTATGCAACCAAGTGTGCATGATGAATTAGTGTATTAACTACTTATGGTAGCAATTCTTAAGAGCAACTAATTTGTGTAGTATAAATGCTAATTCAACACTGTTTGGACAAATGTCTACGATGATTAATTTTAGACAAAATAATGTATGCACTCATGTCTACTTATAACAACTTGGAATGGAATGGAATTGTATACTTAACACGTTCCCAGATACGCAGCCTTAGTTATTTTCGATTGAAATCGAATGTTCAAAGATGAGGACGTTGAACCAATTACGGATCATTTTTTTTTTTCGAAGTGTAGATAGTACTCAGAAGAGCGTTTGTTTAGGTTGGTTGCTTGGAAATTTAGTACCGCTTACATCTAAAAAAATCATATATTAGACATAGATACATAATTAATGGTGTATTTTTTTTTTCTTTCAACAGGTATGTGGGTCTCTTTTTCTTTGGTGTTACCGACTGCTGACTCTGCTCAGCTATGTCTATTGTGGAGAACGTACTCGAATTTCCCATGTAGCCGTATAATCAACTCTAGTTACGGTTCAAATTAAAATGAATCACACAGTCTGGAGTGTGGCGTAATTAACTTCGCGTAATGAATCATTAAAATATACATCGAATGGGAGAGCTATCCTTCGTCTGAAGTAATTATCTTTTAATTTTTTGATGCATAATTATAAATCTATATTTCTATATAGCATTGCATTATAGGTGCTTGGATAATACCTTTAAGGAATATGTAAATAAAAAATTGGCATCCAAATGTGCTTCTAGGTGTGTTGACGTCTTAAAAATGATTCTGTTTAGCAGATAGATTTGGGAAATGCAACCTAGTTGATGAATGCTCATCCGTCTCGTTCGTAGGGTTCAGCCAACACATGGCCACTTAACAAGCTATCGTCCCAAACACATTTGTTAGGATTCGGCCCACAAGAGGTTGAAGGAATAGATGCAACCCACTAGAGCTAGCTCGTTAGGGTAGCTGCCATGGTGACATTGCACTATTTACCATCAGTCGTAGTCGTCCGTTTTGGGGTCGGGACGAAGGTAGCACGTGTGCAAAGGACTGAAAGGAAATGATCATACACCGATAGACGACCAATTTCGTAAAAAGGTTCGGGACGCGCAAGAAACGAGCATTCCTCTCTGCACTCAAGGGCAACCGTCTGGCACTGACGGTTATTGGAAAATACTCGTTTGAAAAATTGTCCATCGCTTAGTGATAAAGCATCCATCGTTAAGGCCCTCGGTAGCGCGAAGTAACGTTCGGCCGGAAAGAACGAAATACGAGCATGCGAGATCAGTACAGTATTTTGAAAAAAGGGGAATGAAAAAGATGGGTTTCGATTTGGACAAAAGTAGCATGCACTATCCACTTCCTGCTGGTAGTATTTTCTTGCAAAGGTTTCGCATGGTGCAGCTTTATCGACTTTGCGTCTCGTTTGTCCAAAAAGTACAAACATACACTACTGCCTTGTGTCATATGATAGTGTCATCTAGTTTCGAAATGTACGTCACAGGATCAGCAACTGATGTAAGCTTAGTATATAACAACCATTTATAAAGTGTACTCTAACTTTTTGATGCGCACACATACACATAGATTCATCTTTTAAAAATATGTTCAAAATTGTTTGCAATTGTCAACCAGTTCTTACGTTGAAGTTACAAGGCCACGACAAACAATAGTTCACTGCAAAGATATTTTATTAATGTAACCTTGATCATACGTACTTACGTTGCATACTTAAGCTGAGCTAGGTCGTCAATGCTCAATATTGAACACGTGTTTGATAAATCTTTACCAACATCAGCATGTATACAATTTGTTGCTAATTTACGTCTGATTGTTAGTAGCGGCGTGTCTCTATTTTATTGTGATTTTCTGGTCCAATATAAAAAAAACAATAGCGTGACTTATCGCAGTTCACAAGCTGGTATAAACGGTTTTTACCATAAAACTTGTAGCCGTCTCTCAAAATAGTTGCAGTGATTGTTTTGCACTTTATCCAGCAACATGGTTTCTACAAAACACATTTTAGTTCTATTACTGTCCATCGGTTTAAGTGTATGGCCGAATGGCGATTGCCAATTAGTAGACATTTCGAAGGTTACACTGGACAGTCGATACTTTACCTTTTATAGCTGTGTCCGTGACATGGATGTTCCGGAGGATTTAATTGCACTTTACAATGAGGACATATTTCCCGACGATCAACTGACGTGCTGCGTATTTCGGTGCCTTGGAATTCGTCTTGGAATTTACGATGATGTAAATGGTTTGGATGTGGACAAACAGTATGAACGAGTCAAGGACAGTCTCCTGATCGACGAGCACACCTACAAACGTGGCGTTAGGAATTGTATTCGAAATATTCTGCGAGGCAGAACGTTGAATGCTTGTGAAAAAGCTTATCTTATGATTACCCGATGTCAGGGTGACACTATAAGCAACACTATAAATCAACAATTGAACGAAATAAAAATCTGTGATTGAAGAAGTGTGGTTATCAAATCATTGCTTGCAACTTATATACGGTTAGAGTGTGTATCAGTTCCTGATTCCTGATTCCCGATTAAATATATGCTTTAAGTAATGGTTTTAAATTGAAATTTAAAACCGTGAAATAACGCTAAACCTGTAACTCTGTAGATCAAAAACGCCAAAAAGTATGCAATACGCAAACATGCTGATGCTAGCGCAAATGATTTCAATAATGCGCTTTGAAATTGATGCTAGGAGCTGAATGCCTTATTGTTACATAAAATGTATTACCTGTCCCAAACGGGAGGATAAGTAAATCAAATTTAGGAATAATTTCATTACTGCAAAGAAATAGACAAGAAAACCAGATAGATTTATTATTTTTTAGTAAGGTTCGTATAAGGTTCTCTGTACACATTACTCACTACACTTTAACGTTTTTCTCATCTTTTGAAAATTAAAGTTAAATCATGTCTGCTGTTCACTTAGATGTGTTGGAATAATGTGTTGAAATGTAATACGCCTAATTAATTATGTTATAGTATTTAATGTTTATTCATTTTTGTATAAGAAATATGCAGGATTGCCAAGATTGCACTCAAACTTTGCTAAAACCTAAGTAAAACATTTCGCTCGAATTTATAATAAGTTAAACAAATTTGTTTTATCTTTTGGGAGCGGAAGTTCAAAAGCATAATACGGTATCAGTAGTTTCAGTAACATTAAATCGTTCAACCAAAAGCTGGACTGAGCTATGGTACGCTTTGCAGAAAGGTTACTGCAGTGGACTTAATCCTTTCGATGATTTTCTCCACCACCAAAGAAAAGATTTTGGAAATTTAAATTCATCATTTTTCACAACTTCTCCCATTCAGAGCATTCTCTTTCTAGCTCTTTCTTTCCCTGGGTTTGCAAAAAGAAGCAGATGTCGATTCAACGAAACAGCATCAGCAGTAAAATCCGTTCGCTTGAAGAATCGCAAATCGTACTTTTTGACTTCTACCCGAGCCATTCCGGCAAGGAACGGCCTAGGCCTGTAGGGTTCTAGACCACGAACCTCCGCCGGAGTCGTAAAGTTATAGCATTTTCCACCTCCAACCGTTCGCTGGTGTAAAACAAGCATCGCGTTCGAGCTTCGAATGGCCCGTTAAAGGAGGCCACTTGTAAAGGGCCATCATAGGCGACGAAAGCATTTTCTTTCGATCGTCGGCTGAAAGTAAAATGGCTTTCTGACTGTACTTTACTATTCTTTTCTCGCGGGAACAAAGTGAATATGCAGGCTGTTCGTTTATTCCTCCCACAGTTCTTTCTTATCGTGGGATCACTTCGTTTTGAAAGGCGTTGAAGCTCATGACATTTTGAAAACGATGAATATTTTGCCATTGCAAACCTTCCCTGATGGTTGCGAGTGTCAGGCGTTTGCGAAGTTTGAATTATTCGTTTTACTTTTATGGTGCTTACTCGTTCGACCTAGTTTCCGTTGAAATAAATGAGATGTTTTTAAGCTTTGAACGGATACATTAACGATGCTTCTTAAAGTAACAAATACTGTCCGTAACCCTTCTCAAACAGCCCAAGTCAATAATGGTATCGTTTTTCTTAGATTCGTTTAGTGGTTGATTTCGGGAATCGGAGTAAGCTTCGGTTAAGAATGATACACGTTAGAATGTTTCATTCTCTCACTCACGCAATAAAAAAGGCAAGAAACACACAGCTGTAGCTGTCGTATTAGGCGATGTCTTTGTCGTCTTGCAAGCTAACAAAAGCTTGTTGGAGCACTTGGGTCGCATATGCAGATCTGTGCCATCTTTCCTGGCGAAGAAATCGATTCGCGACGAGCTAAAAAATGGAGAAAATGAAGGAAAAGGCATATCCAGTTGGAACGGCGTGTGTGTGTGGAGGGATTCCTGCCCATCTTTGCTCTACATTCCTCATTTCTATTCGAAGACTGTTTAGCGTGCTCGTTGTCGAAACGAACCGGTACCCGGGAAAAGGCGAAATCGAATCGAACATCATTAAAATTCATTTGCGTTTAACCATGCCCCTTCTGCATCCGTTTTTTTTTTCGGTAGCATAGAAAAATATCATGTGTGGGTAGTGGGTTTAGCGTTTGGAGAATCGGTTGCCAGCGTTATAGGCGCTGGGTTTAAGCCGTAAACATAGGAAATGGGGTGGTTGTTGTCGGAGGGGCCGAAGGCATAGAATTTTGGGGAGCAAAACCTTCCTGCATGCGTTAAGGGAGGGAGCACAAAAAAAAAACACGACAACGGGTGCGGTGAAAAGGAAAATGGATTTTCTTTTATTCAAATGTGTGGCCATTTGATTCGAGCGATTCGAGTGTCGAGCACATACGTACATACATACATAAACACACAAAGCGAAATGATGTATTTTTTTGTATGTGAAGTGTTCTCGTTTTGGATACGTTTCGCGGTGTACCTCAAAGAACCGGAAGCTTAAAAGCAGTCACAGATAAAGCGTAAACGATCGCGATGACATTTGTACCTTTCTGCAGTTCTTGGGTTGATGCTTTTTGGCACGTTTCTATCATAAAGGGGGTCGGTAATCATAGTCTTGCATTTTTGAACACTTCATTTGGTCCCTTATGAGAGGGAAAAGTAACGATGGCAATTTCGAAATTAAGTTCTAATAGACTGTCGTGACGTGGTATGAGCAAAGGATTTTTTTACTGTTTTTGAAGAATCGACATGTTCGTTACGAAGACACAAAATCGAATTACGGGTTGTTTTAGTAAAAGTAGCTAATAGCATGAATGAAGTTGTATATTTATGATTGAACGATAACGTCATTGTCAAAATTAGCTTGAATTTTAAAAACTACCTCATCACCATCATCGGGTTCAGAAACATTACAAAGGAAAAATGGAAAAGGCAAAAGATGAGATAAAAATTCATTAACCTGGAAGATATTCTAGACATTATCTTCCAGGTTGCACAAAAAACGCAAAACAAAAAAATAAATATTTGTTATTATCACTTCATCGCGTTGTAGTCGGATCTTAACACGTTGGGCCAATCTTTGCAACAAGTTACTTAAAAGCGAAGCATGTGCTGTGTATGAACTAAATAAGCTTCTGAATTTCTTTTTTCGCTTTTCAGGCATAAGGTTAAATAACTTTATATCCTAGTATCATCACGAGGGAGACAAAATTAACGTGTTTCCTTCCCTCATAAAATGGTTCAGTTGATGAGCAGCAAGTAAACCCCCGACCGCACAGTAGACTGCTTAAGCTAATCACTTATCAGTAGCAGACGGCTCAAGAAAGCAAATAGAAAGTTCACGCTGGAACGACAACACGTACACTGCTTGCCATTAAACCGACACTTTTATGATTTGCTGCTCTTAACCAGCGCGCTGTAATCAATCTCCCGGCACTGTCGTCGGGAACGCTCCACACTCCAGTTAACTTCCGCATAATGTTACCACGCTTTAGACACTGCCGAGCCGAGCTGTTGCGCAATTCCCGATCCATGCCCTTTCCGACGGCAGCAAGTGCGCACATTGCAATTGGTTATCTTTCTAGGTTAGTAGGGGAATAGCGAAGCAAATCGCAATGAAATTTCCGGTGGCTTCGGTCAGCCGGACTTTTCACGTCAGCAGCACGCGGCGAAGACGACTGACGCGGATGTTCGTCTGAAGATGATGATCTATCGGTCAGAGTGCGCCGATTATATTTTAGTTATAGAAACAGTTCCCGGTGCACAAAAACGTTCGAAATGTGTTGGAGGAATTAAGTCGGAACAATGCAGCTCGATTCGACCGCATCTGCCTTCCGGTATAACTTTAGGGGTTGTGAAATAATTATGATCGCTGCGGTTTTTGGGCTGGGTGGCAGTGGCTTTGATTGAGGAGATCAAATTAATTAGCAGCACTCCTTGTCGCTTGCCACTCCGATGCTTTGCCTTCGGCATGGATGCTGAAAATTAAGTTCATTGCGGCCTGTAAATAGGCTAGAATAATGCGACTTTGCGTGAACCCACCATGGCAACCACCCGAGAGAGGGTGAATAGTTTGCAGTCGATATGCGATTAGCTTCATACACTGCATCCTCAGGATAATATGATGTTTTATGCAAACGCTAGGACGTCGTGTGTCACATGTCGTCGGCTAATTGGAATTAGCCTCTGCCGGAACAACATATTCTGGCGCTGTATCTGCTCGTCCATCAATTCAATCCTTTCGGCATCTAAATTTCTAATGACTCATCATCAGAAGCACAATCTTCCTAAAATAGCGCTCAACCATGCGACCACGCACAGTACCTCCTCCAAGGACGCTGGTCATTCCATGGAGTTTACCCAAAATGGGAGGCAACAGCGTACGAGTTGCTTACGGAGAAAACCGACTTATGCTTGCTAGTTCGGTGTTCGATGTGCATAGATAATGCATGCAAAAGCACAAACTAAATGTCGCGAAGGGTGAGCACAGTGTTGCTTGAGCAACGGGAAGCAACGTTCGTCCGGACTGGGAAAAGTGACCGGCATCCATACCGGAACCACCGTTTCCCATACTGTGACGATGACGCCCAAAGGCTTCGGAGTTTTCGCTTTCGGCTTTCGGAGGCTTCCACCCGAACGTATGGGCAGTTATGGATGAAGCTGTTGATGAAATGAAAATGGTCCATTGGGGGACTTAGTTCGGCCACAGACGCTCGGTTCCCGTGGGAAAATATTCATCCTACCGCCGTACTCGGCTGCAGTCCTTATAATTATGTGTCATAATAGGAAACCGACCATTCGAGAGTGAGTCGGTGTTTTGGTGGTTAGTCTTTCAAATGGCTTCACAATTAAGCAACCTTCACTTCGGCATCAACGAGTTTTGGGGGCGTTGATGACAACAGAGATGATGTGGCAAAGCGTGATAGTGTTGATGGGTTGGGCTACCGGTGTTTGTAATATATAGGTTGATGGATGACCTGCGGATATCCGACTTATGTTGGAGTTTGTAGACATGTTTTTACAACAATCTCCGTTACGTTGCAGTACTTTGGTGTCATTTGCCAGGTAGTTTAAATATTTATCCATATCCGTATCTATCATGGAGTTTGTTAATGAATTATGTTTGAAAGTATTTCTTGTACTTTAAACATTGCTGCATGTATCATAATCACTACCAATCGGTCTACTACAACACTAAATTCCTGTAATCATAATTTTGATTTGACAGAAGCCGAAACCATCAGATAGGCCACAGGACTTATAATCTTGGCCTAACAATTCGACATTCCAGTGTGTAGACAGCAAATCGCTTTGGGGCGAAAACCACACGACATTCTTCATGGCCGTCCCTTAGCCAACGCTTCCCTGCGATGCACTGAAGCTTCATCAATTCAAATTCCCTAAATGACGCTTTCGCGAAATCATCAACCTACCACCGCAGACACCAATTTCTACCACTCGAATGCTCAGTTTTAGCCATCGGTGGTTTCCCGCAAAGATCGACGACAACCGTCAGTGGGCAAACTTTTCCCCTACAGCGTCCGTGTATTTCCATCACCACTACCAGACGATGGCAATGGTATGCGTCGGTCGGTAGAACCCTCGGTTCGCCGCAAAAAGTGCCCCCGGCAATGGTGTGGCAGTTGCGGTCGGTGGGTAAAAGGCGCAGTCTTGACTCGTGCGGTCGGTGCGTAATTGATATTGAGTTTCGCGAAAAGTTTTTGCTATTGCGCGAAAGCACAGGCGCGCTGCTAATGGAAGGATGGCGAGGGACATAGGGATCCGATAAGCGAAGGATCCCCCGTCCAGCTGAGACACTACCGTCGGCTAAACCAGGACTGTGGTGCTTGGTTTGGATGTGGCTGCTCCGCTCACTAGCTTCAAACGTGATTTTAATGAAGCGCCACGAGGCCTATTACAATGAGTGTCTGTGCAGCTGGTTGGATTGGAGTAGAAGCAAGTAACATGGAATAAAACAAACGAATATGAAGCCATAATTTAGCCGTTCATTTACGGTTACTAACTTTCAACTGTTAACAATACGTCATCAGTTTCTAATCACATCACAGCATGTGGAATAACCCATGCATAACGATGATTACTACGGAAATTGATGTTTACAAACATTGGGGTTGTGATATGTGCTCCCGCCGCTAACACCACGGTTAATCAAAATAAATTTTAGACGAATATGTTGTTTCCCGATGGAGAACACACAAAACAACAAGCAACACTTGATACGCAAAACAATCATTACACGTTACTCATGCTCCAACTGCTAGACTTGCTCGGTGATCTTTACAAGCGCGACTGTGATTGCTGCGTAAGAGTGTATAATTTAATCGCTCATTTCCAACTGGTTTGAGGGTTGTTATTGCGCTTGGGCAAAGTTACCGTAGAGTGAATGCATTTGCAACCACACATTGAAATCGGGTCGTTTTGTAGTGTTTTTGTTTGATTTCATTATTTTGCTTTGTACTCAAAATGTTAGATAATTTATATTCGTGTACTAAATAAGTTAAATTTGTCATTTTTTTACATTTAGAAGTGTTTAATCATTTCTAGTGTTAATAAATCAGTTGTTTTGGTGCTTGTTACAACACACTATAGGTTCAAAGCAAACTGTCTGAAATATTTGTAATCTGTAATACCTCCCCCAAACAGAACCGATGTGTACAAAAAGAAAGACAAAATGTGTACACAAATTACATCGCTTTAACCTATTCGAACAAACCACGTAATATCGTGTCTTACTCATCATAACAGCTGTAGAACAAAGTTCGATTTTTACTCAGTGTTCGTGTTGTCGTTTTGCAGCACTTCAATCAACTATGTATGTTGCGGGATGATGCGTGCGCGTAGTTCATCTTTTAACACGCGACGATGGTCTTGATATTCTGGCAGCATAGCAGTTGATACGTGAGGCGTGTTCTAGGAATTTGCAAATGCTAATCATATTCACAGGTTATCCGAGGGTCTGGGCCTCCAATAAGTTTCAGTCTGCGAGCGAGCGATTTCCCAGGATGGGGTTTGATACACTGCTATCTAAAAACGTGCAGATTGAAATGTCAAATTTTGAGACTCACATGTTATCGTATTTTATCAGACAAGCGAAAGGATTCGTGCAGATATGGATCGTACGATAACGCTTTTACTCATCGCACACCGCAGCCCGTGAAAGTGAAAATACCTATGACACACAAAAGAATTTCTAATGCTCACTTTCCTTGGTAATATGCTGATTGTTGCAATAACTTCATTTTTAAACAGAATTTTTCTCCAATACGAAAACCTTCCCCACGAAGATTTTACCTCAGCTCGGAAACTATACTGCCGCATGATAAAAAAAGCGTTTCTTGCTGTGCATCTCACTCAAAATATTGTCCCTTAAGTATTTTTCACTGTCGGAACGAAGCATTCGCATTACTTAAACTTTTTGTGGTTATACAGACGATGGAAAAGCTTACTGGACGTATTCGTTGTCAGAAGGACACAAGAGAACATAGTAACTTTTCGGGAAGAATATCCTCAATCTCGCGCTGTGTTTGAAACATGAACTTATGTTTTGCATGATTTCTTGAGTTTCCTCTCTATCGCGACGAGCTTTTGTGAATGGAGATCTTTTTTTCCACAGGACATCTATTACGTTACCAGAAGCTGACAGTTTCCACAAAACACTTTTGCAGGGATAAATATAACAAGAGGGAGTGTTTTTTGTTGTTCCTTTTGGGAGATCCATTTCCTGTGACTATGATTAGCATATGTTGGAATAAATTACCAGTGAATAGGAAATTTAATAAGCAACAAGCAGCGAGCTTAAGGTGAACACTGAGTAGAATATGCCTGAAATCCAAATTTGGCCGTCGCTACTGGGACTGTCGAGAATGCTTTCCGCGCGCCACATGTGACAATGGCGAGGTAAACCGTTTCCTCACAGCAGCACACAGGTGACTCCTACACAGACTGATGGATTTGGAGGAATGAGAGGAAAAGAATGGGAAAAGATGCGACCATCGAAACACTCCAACCATCGCGGGATGGCCATGTTGGGCCACGGTTCGTTGGACATAAGCCCGTGCCGATTTTTAAAGACGCGATACGTACCGGGTGTGTCGTCATGTTGTGAATATTTTATGCTTTATCACCACCACGGGGGATGGTTTTTCATAATGAACAGCCGACCGATATGTTTTACGTTTTTTTTCTGGTATGCCATCACATCACTTCTTTGTGACGTGTGTGATACCCGACAGAATACGACAGAAGTTTTGCATCCCAAAAATTTGTCACCAAATGTTTATCCGTTCTATAGTTTAAACGGTGAGACTATTATAGGTTTTATGTACAATTCATGGATTCCTCTTTAGAGGGAACATTTTACGAATTCACTGGCAACTTTTACTGATGGGGGTTTGGGTACATACTGCGTTAAAAATTAGAAGCACTTAGTAAAAATCTAATTCTCACTGCCTGTCAAGGAGCATTATCTGCTCATGTACATTTGAGCCAGTATACATATTTCCGATAGGTGAAATGTACATTACCAGTGCTATAGATATACGGGAGTTTTGCTGTTGTTGTTATACACATCTTCATTTTGTTTCTCTTACAAGGGAACTCGCAGGTGTCTGATGATATTTGACATTTGAAGCACGCGAAAAAAGACACCCACGAGCTTAAAAACAGATGAGGATCGTGCTGAAGCACATGTAAGGTGTGGTTCAGTTCATTCTGCGTTGACTCCTCGAAACCTTCCGCAACACAGCGATTCTGAAGTGTTAAAGTGTATCGTATTCTACGAACGGAAAACTGTCCCAATATATTCACACGGGAAGAAACACAGCAGCCGGCAAGCACAGTGGCAGAAGCAACACAACACGTTGTGGAAGCGTCGTTGACATTGATTGAATTTCTTGTTCCGTAAAAGATAATCCTCGCGTCTGCCGGTGCCTGCCTGTTCCGTGCATACTTTGAACCCTGGGTGTTGTGGTTTTTTTTTACCTACTATCCCGTCCATCGTTGGCTGTAAGAAGGTTTTGGTCTTGTCCAAAAAACCCTGGTACCAAAGATGAATCGTTTCTCCTTGCCACTTCAGCTCGAGCACGTAGGACGAAGAAGAAAGAATATTTGTGCGGTAGAAACACATTCGCAGAACAAGAAGAAAGTGTCCTCGTTGAGGTGATGTTGGTTCAAATGGGCGTAATACGCTCGGGGAAAAGTCCGAAGTTGTTTTACGGTTTTATTAGCAACATCGAAAAGTGAGAGCAAAAATATAAAAGAACTGTACCACACGCACTCCTTACGCACGGCGAATGTGTTCAGTCATCTGTCCTGTTCGACTGCGTGCAGAAACCATGGAGCGGGAAACAAAGTTTTCGTACTAATGATGCCCTAACATGTCAGCGTGTTTCGAGGACCTGATCCGATTTCCTCCAGTTCTTCCCACCTTTCACGGTGGAACTTTTACAGCGTTCGAGTTAAAATGTTTTATGTTTGTCTTGCATTATGGCTTGCTTCCTTGCAGTACGCTCAACCATAAGCACGGGACAGGAGGTGAAGGTAAAACGGAAAACTTTCCCAAGGATACTTAAAACATTTTGATTATCTATTCCCCAACCATGTAGAAATCCGATAAATGTCAACTACATGTCGGACAAACCGTCATTTGTCATATATACTATGATTATTTTTAATTTTGAAGAGGGCACACAGAACATAAACCCAATTAATTATCTCCCGGATATAAGGATTATGATACTCATTGTTTCTGCAACATATTAGACTTATTGATGAATTTACCTTGTTCTTGTTCAATAAAGTCTTCATTGTGGTTTAAATTTGGTTGGATCAAATTATTTTATCTTTACGATTTTCAGTCTAAATTTTAATCTTGAGCTCAAAAGCTCATCGTGAATAGCGATAACTGTATATGAACCATACATAACCCACACAAAACATAAACCAAAAACAAACAAATATTCCAAAAGACTGTTGAATGGTCAAGATTCCACCAAATACAAGGACTTAACAGAAACAAAAGCGAAGTATTCTTTTATGGCAGAGCCACTTCACAGAGAAAGGAAAATCATAGGACGCCGAGTCGGTGTGCACTCGGGGCAACGTTCGTTAGACTGTACATTACCAAAAACACTTTCACGTCCTCTCCCAACTTTGTACAAGTTGATACCAATTTTCCCAAATATCACAAGCAATGAGAATATCGGAGAGCTTTTTTGTGTTTCTTCACGAGGTTGCTATCGCAACGAAAATGATTCCCATTTCGTATCATGTGCTCTCACCGAACTCTGTTATGGCATCGTTGAATCTGTTATAAACGTTGCTCACTGGAATGTGAGTTACCAACGGTTATTGTGCTACCTGGGGAAAATAGTATGCTCAGCATCAAACACCCAAAGAAATCCCCATTCCAGCTGGGGGTTGGAACTGTTTACCTTCCGCGCGTGGAAAGCGTGCTGATTGTTAAAATAACCCCACCACCCAATTGCTTCCATTGGTGGTTCACAGTAATTCAAATTTTTTTGTCCGGAGAAAAATGAAACCACACAAATATGAATTCATGTCAAAAGACGGCACTGGCGGAAAACCTGGTCGACTAGTTTCCAATTCGGGAAAAGCTCAAGCTGCAAGACCTGTTTTGTGGAGAGAAGATACCAAAGGCGCAACAGCAACGGGTGGTCGTATTTGTCGGGCGCACGTGAAATGGGTGGCTCGTTGATGCGTTCATGAATAAATAATTAGATTCAACAGCTTGTTAGACATGTGCTTTGCTTGTTTTACCCATTTGTGATACAATGCTTTCTATTTTGCTAAATATTGCCTGCTAGTGTTTCATTTTCTGTTCATACTTCATGAAAGTGGTTAAAATCAATTCAATTTTTTCTTGTTTTGCAAATTAAATTTATGTAAGTATAAATTGTTGGGAAAGTTCTCAGATATCTCTGCCCATATTTTATAATTGCAAGGAAGACAGGTTATGATTATTTAGGCGTTCGCATCTGCAACCCATTCTAAGCATGATATCGCAAAACCAAAGTTCGTTTCTGTACACGTGTCGTTTAGTTTAGCAAGAAACCGGGACGGAAATGTGAGATAGACGTGATAGAAGACTTGACCAACGTTTTTCCATGTTTCTCCACACAAACTTGATCATTTCTTATCTATGCAGCCAGAGTTGCTCATCAAATTTGCTCAAGGGTTTGCTCTCCTTCTCACAAACGTTTCGATGCTCGTGTTGTTCTTTTATCACTGGAAGCTGTGGCGCTCATTCGTTCGATTCCATCAGTACCGTGCATGGAAGTGATGATAACATTTAATTCTCTCGCAAGTCTGGAACAGTACGCACGAAGATCCTAGAACCCCTCGATAAGCCTATGGAGAACGTGTGGTTTCTCTCACATTATCACATCCGCGAGAGTGTATGCAGGATGCTTGCCACAGCATCCAGCAACGTTAGCTCCACCAAGAGAGCGTAGCTTGCCTGCGAGAGCCCCATCGGCTGGGATGAAGGGGAAAAAATCGATGATTAGCGTCGTCCCTGAAAGTCGTCCAGCCCTTCGACAGCGCCACCACTGACAAAACCACGGACGGCGTCTGCAAGATTGTCGAGGACGGATTCAGTTTGTTAGTGCATCTCGTGGCGTAATGACTGAACGTCTGATCGGTAGCTGCGTACAGTGAGGATCTTAGACGTGTTGGTTGTGTCGTTACGCCTGGAAAATAAAGGTGCACGCGGTGTTTCGGTGTTAATAATCTTATTGCGATTGTTGTGTTTTAGTTTTAAGCAATTCAACCGATGTGTATATCCGGATTAGCAATTCACATAAACTAGATGCCGCTTGTGGCTGATATTGACTGTAGCATACTGTAACGCTGCCATTAGGAAATGGTTTGATAACAGCTGCTAGTGTTTGGTGTTTCGATGATTTTCCATTACTTTTTCGTTTGAAAACTTCATCGAACTCATAACATATCAGTGGAAAGCACTTTTTATTTTCTTACACTAAATTGCTGTGCCTTTTTTATGTTTTTCATTATGTAGAAACGCTCAAACGTTTTTCCGTGGTTTTGTGCGTGCCTGTGTTTTTGTGTGCGTCACCCAGTAAGGTGCTATGAGAGGCATAATTGCATCATTCCGTCGAGCCAGCCAGATTGTCGCGTTATTGCGAAAGATTGATTAATTTTGTGAAAGTTGTCCGGTCGTAACAACGTGACATTCGTGCCACCGTGCCAATATAGCCTGTTGGTCAAGTATCGTCTTCCGCTGCAAACGTTGGGCAGCGAGATACGTGCACTGCGGTTCAGTTCAGGTGCCGTGAAAAGTACGGAGTGTACAAAAAAGTGGGTGAGTGCATCGGTGCAAAAGCAAAGGAAACAGAGAATGAGGGTGAAATGGTGGTATTTTGAAAACCGATAAGCACATGTGAGCGAAGTAAAAATGAATTGATAGCATTTTATTTACATCATCCCAGCCAAGTGCAAGCGCATAATCTTAAAAGAAGCGCCCATTATTTGATTGTGCTTAGGAAACATTTCGACACCGCAGTGAGAAGTGTAGTCGACAAGCGTTAACCGTAACCATAACAAGGTCGTTGAGGTGAAAACTCGGTTGGTGCAGATAATTCTTCCCAGAAGTGTGCATTAGCTTCACACAGCTGAGCGGTACTGAGGTACCGACCGTGCATTTGGGGCTTGGAGAGATTTCGTCGTGCCCAGTGAGGTTGGACGACTTTGGTTGTAACCATGGTGAAATTCCGCGGTGTGATCACACTCAGTGTGATCAGTGTCATCCTAGTAAATTATGTCCAATCGGCCATCCCAATACAGCCCACGACACCGACTACTACAACTATAAGGAGCGTTTTGGCGACTACATCTGCTGTGCCGTCGCTAAGAATATTTGGAAAACCGGCATCATCGGAAGAAGGTAAACTGTTGTCCCATTTCCAATAAAGTCAAGTCGTTGAAGCCATAATTTTAATAATAGAAGAATAATTCATAATAGAACAAATAATTTGTTGTGGAATTTATGCCTTATATCTTGAGGTTTAGAAATATTTTGCTGCTGTCCATGTAGCCAAACGCGACATGATGATACAGCTCAGCTTCTTTCATGTAGTTTTCATCTTCTAAAACTCAGCCAACCGAGCGGCTAAAACTCAGTCAAAATATCCCCTAAATCGGGCCCCAAATCGTTCAACCGACTAGGCAAAGTTTCTTATCTTCGTCTGTCCACTGCGCTCGTCGGGAAAACCAGAAACAAAACGTTACCGAATTAATACCAAAGAAGGCAAACAAACAAACAAGCAAGCAAAAAGCAAAACTTTTCCCCATCGTTCCCTCTGCTTGGTTTTATCCCTCCCCAGATCCATCCATTTATCCATTTTGTGCCTCTGCTGAAAATCAAATCCTCACTAGAGCGGTTGGTCGGTAGCAATGTTCGGGTGCCTGTAGGGAGTGCGAGAGATGTTGTTGTTTTATGTTTTTCCCTTTTTGCTTTCTCTCGAGCACCCTTGGATCGCTTTATCGCACCATTGGCCAAACAGTGCTTGAACTAAATACGATACAAAAAAACAAATGGCGCACGTAAACACCCACAGCACATTGCCGACTAAACCAACCATACCGCGCTTGGTTCGGTTTGCTGTACGAATGCCATGCATTCCCTTCGCCGGTATCTCACATGACAACCAGGAGCGCTTCTTCCTTCCATGGATCGTTGTCGCCTATGGGTACGGCTTATGCTAACGCTAAATTTCAACATAACACACACACACAGGGGCATGCACAGCACAGGGAAAACCACTCCAAACCCATGCCCGTTTCGACCCTGTCGCCATGGGACAAGCGAACGAGCCGTCAAACTTCGGCAATGAATTAATTCGTCAAAATCGAAAAACTTTTTTATTAAAACAAACACGCCATGCCGCCGTCGCGTCGGATGGGCAAATTCGGACCGGGGATGTGCGTTTTTTTTCGCCCAATATATCCTGTGTTGTAGCGGTCGCCGGATGGAAGAATTCGATAGGCACGCAAAGCGGTGCTGTGTGCGAATGTTTGGCGTCGATGTCGCGCCCGGATTGGATCGGGTGGCCTTTTGGGGCGGTTGATTTGTTGGCGAAGAAGTTCGGCGTTTCGGCTGTGATCAATCTTCCATCGGACCCCCGGTTTGACCCACACTAGGGTGATTGAAAAGTTTTGCTGGCATATCCGCACCCGTCCAGAGCATGTGTTTCAGTTGACTTTCGCCTTCGGTCGCTGCCCAACGATATAGAGCCATTTGGGTGTTTCTCAACTCGTTGACATTTACCAACAAATCACTTCATCAAAAGTGATTAGTCATCGTTACCGGGTGCAAAACAGGGGTGGAGCGGGATGACTGGGTGCAAAAAGGGACAGCTCCTCGATGAATTCTGTGGTTTACAGTTCCGTGCCTTGTGATCGTGCAAAATTTGTGTCTTGGCCTCTGCAAGAATGCATATCTCGATGGCGCAATCTCCACGGAGGGCCTGAACCAAACTTTGCCCAGTTGTTGATGCGTTCTTGGTGTGCCCTTCCAATGCGCTTCGACCAGAATTACCGCTCTGCCATAATGCTGTCGATAGCATTCCCGCCATTCGTGCACGTCTTCATGATTCTTCGGTGGGCACATAAAGGAACAGCACACAGTCTGTCGAAGATGCCAGGGAAGGGAAATGTCTCAGAGAAGAGAACATTGGCTTGCGGTAAGCGAAAAACTTCAATATTAAACATAATGCATGATTTGGCTTTTCTCAGCCAGCTCGCAAAAACGGAAGACCACGGACAGTACACGAATACACGTCCCAGTAATGGAAGAAGCGAATCCATATGGCGCGTCGTGCGATTCGGTGGCGATCGTGGCTAGTCGGGCGAGGAAACTTACAGCAATTTTGTTGCAAAACTTGGACGACTTGGCACAGGGGATGTTGATTTTTTCCGCTTATTTTTCCATAAACTCACCCGTAATAAGATCCTCGCTACTTCGTTTCTTCGCGCGTTGAAAATTCCTTTCTTTGTGTTGAGTTGCTGCGATAGAAGCGTGGTGATGGAGATAAAGTCTTACTCTAAGACGCCGCTGATGATACTAGATAGTGATACCGTGAGCTTTCTTCGTCGATACCAGATCGTGGTTTTGCTAGGTTAAATATCCAAAAGCAAAAAAAAAAACGCAAGAATCTCGCCGCGGCAACATTTATTACTAACAGGATAATCTACACTGCTGAGTCCTGGGCGTAGTATTAGCATCTTGCGATGGAGGCACCGCGCAAAGTCTGAAGCAATCCCCGTACTTATCATTTTGTTCATCCGTGGCTCGATGGATACCGTGCCAATAACACCCGCAAACTCCGAAAGCCGATTAAATATTTGCTAATGCTTTGCATTGTAACGGAAATAAAATTTACAAATAAAGAGCACACTCGTATAAATCTAGGGTTTGGATTAGAATTTTAAGCGTGCCATTTTATGGCACGGTCAACGTTAATTGTGTATTGAAAAAAAGTTTTCTCATTTCGCACAGCTGTCTAATTTGATTGCAAAAGGTAACGAGTAAAGTTTACCGCTTACCCATGGGTTAATGAGAGAGTTTTGCCGGATTTGTCTGCATTCACCTGCAACGGTTGAACGATGGAAAAGTTGTTACTGCGAACCGGTTGTTCTGTGCAATGGTGAGTTTTTCCGATTCCAGCACAATAAATGTCGTACAATCGAATGTACACTGTTGGAAGAACAAAACTAGCGATAGCAGTCGCCAAATGGTTCGGGGTTAAAAGCGCAGCATTAAAAGCTGGCTAATAAATCGCATCATGTTGTCAACATGTTGAAAAGTTGCCGTTGAACAACAACGTACTGATGTATGTGTTTCCCTGGAAAGATTAGCAACAGCTTAAACATGTCGAATCACCAGTGATCAATTTGTTAGCTCGCGAGTTGGGAAGATCTTTGTTTCTCTCTATCCTCACTCGACTGTTCAGACCGGGATGGAATACCCGGGACGGAAAAAAAATTTCCATAGAAAGAACATATTTTTTGTTTCATGTACCACCGGGGTCCGATACTCGCTGGAATGCGTTGATCCAGTTGAATGATGCCTGTGTGATCCAAACATCTAGTCGTCGAGAGAGGTTGCATCTGCATGGTAAGGTGCGTCCAAGATTGCATCAGTAGAACGACGCACATCCTTCGTTCCTTCAACACCAATCGTCATTTGGATAGTTTTACAAGAACACCTGAGAATGACAGTTGTCGCTCACCTTGCAGCGCACTTAATCACATTCGATTAAAATCATTTCCAAAGCAACGACAAAAAGCAAATCGTGACGAACAAAGTGGAAGATCTGTGCGGGACTTGAACAATGGCTCAGACATACGAAGGGCGAAGGCGCGCGCTCCTGTCTGGATCACGCCCTGTTTCTGTGCTGCAATTGGCGTCTCGCACACCAGTCGTTAGTGTAAATTCATTGAACTTAATTGCATTTCATACTGCTGGATGAAAGCCACAACGGTGGCACAGCGTGTTGCTTGCTGCGATGGGCCGAATATTGCAAGACGCTGCGCACTTCAACGCACAGGGCAAGTCATGGACGTAACCGGCGGGTAAGCGTAATCAGAAGGCGAATGGTGTAATGAGCCAGTGGTACTCGTGCTTAACAAGAAACTGATGTAATTCTTACCACCAGTTGAGTGTTTCAGCCGCTCTTTCATGTCGCATTGTACTCTAGATTGAATACAAATTCGCGCAGGCTCTTGGCAATATACTTCCCAGATACGCGCACAGATATTCTACGAATTTATTAGTGACAGTTTGCGGTACAGTTCCGAAAAGTGCAGAAATTTCCAACACCTTGCAGTCATTGAAATTGGACATAATTTAAAACCCTGTGCTGTACTCTGAAGTGCTGCGAACGTTATGAACGCTGGGCAGTTGCAAAGTGTCGAACTGATAGAGTTCTCCTTCATTCTGTTCATTCTTCTCCTCCAGCCCTTTTGCGACCTTGTGGTATCTGCGCGTTGGTTGACAGCTTAAGATGCACCATGACTTCTCGTCTCTTTTTTTCTCGTTTGCAACACTCAGTCAATGACAACCATTTAGTGGTAATGGATTCATTTGTTCCCCTTTTTTCTGTTGATCCAACAATTGCTGCTGCCCAAGTCGTGATCTGATTGTGGAGCGTTAGTAGAATTCTGTTCCGCGTTCCATTCTTTCGTTCTCAGTACGGAAAGCTCTGCTTGATGGATGGAAAACTATGAAGGTCACTACCGTTTATTGGTTGGGCGTGATTTGCAATGTAGGACACTTCTCAGTTAGAGCTGGAACACGGTTGAGTATAAAGGAGCTGTAAGTGGATTACACTTCTGGAAATTTTTATAGTAATAAGTAAAACGAAAGTAGATTTTATCTTTTCTCATTTTTATGGTTTATCTTGGATTGGAATTGTCGTAACCAGCGTGATTTAATGGTATCTTCTTATTTTTATCATCATAATTATAATTCTATGTTAAGAAATTATGTTTAACGATATAAAGCTGCCTCTTAGATGAATTATTTACTTGATGTATTGATTCTAAAAAATCAATTTCCATATAATAAAATATTTCTTTCACTCCATTCAATCAACATGGTAACGTTACATTGGAATTCCATTGATCAATGTATTGTGTATTGTTGTCCGCGAACAATAAACTTTTCTTTTATTGTCTTTTTTTACGAATCCATAAATTGCGTTTCATGCACATTTGTCGTTTGAAATAATCTTCCACACAACACCACGTTACTATGGTGCTATACGGGGGGTTTTTTTTTCATATGAAATACATTTGTTCATACTTGTGCTTTTTTTCTTCACTGAGTTTGGCAATGCTTATGAACGCTTATGTATTTTACTGACGGCTGTGACATAGCAATTTGACGAGTTTTAATAATAAGTATCGTTTACGATTTTCTGGTCGCAAATTCAATTTGTAATACATATCCTTTTGAAGCACAATCGCTAGATTGTGTAACATTTTATCCACCGAAGAACTACTAAACTAAACTACGCCAAAGAAAATGCGACACGAAGAGTTTGTGATTGGTTTCAACGTTCAAATGTTTAGTCAATAATCATAAAAGGCAGCAATGGTCGTAAATATGTTTATAAATTCCACATAATTGTTGCCACTCGAACCGCACCAGCATCAGCAGGAATGACTGCTTCCAATATCGAACAGTAGAATCTCTGATGGTCAGTCAATATATCATAGGGAATAGCAGATTTACATCATCGTCGCTTTCTAAGCGAATCCGATAAGAGGTATAGAAAGATGTGTCATAAAACAAACTATCCCAAGCAACGGCACCATTAATTCGCAACAGGATCGAGGGTCACGACCGAGCAAGGGAGATTGGCTCGAATGGACCGGGGTTCGGTTACCTTCAGGCACACATGCATGCACATTGTGCGAGGATTAAGCTTTTAATTTGCACAAAGCCATTGGATGGATGCATAAATCAGTGCTTAAAGCGGTACTATCATGTCCGTGCCTACATCGGTGCTGAACGCTGCAGTGGAAACTTGCTGCATCTTCTTTTCTAACGCGTCCATTGTCCTCGAGTAATGCTTCGTGTGTGAATCACTTCACTAGCAGGGAGAATGGTTTTGCCCTGCTCAAGAAGGATTGTAAGCAACGTACGGTCTTTGGAAAACATCTCCTTGCAAGAGGAAAATTGGATACATCGTTCGACCGTCTGAAGATGGGATTCATTTTTACAGCTGAAGAGTGAAACGCAAGGGTACATGCGTACAAGAATCAACAATTTAATGCCTTTGGACGTTGCCATTTCGAAGCATTGACTGGGTTCATATCAACATTTTGCTGTGCATTATATTTACACAGGACCGTAACATATTTTGTGTCGAAACCACATGTTCGATCCGCCGTACGTATTACAACGCAGTAGATGGGTTCTTCTGGAAACAAGAAAGCAAGAGTGACGGTCGGAGAAATGTAGAATAAATAGTTGTTCGCAGGTTACCAACACTGTTTATGATCACGGGTGTGTGTAGATGACAAACAATCGTTACTTCAAGATTTTATTCAGTTTGATGCTTAGCAATTACTAACATCTGTGTGTCGGTAGGAGTGACATTTCCTTTGTTTAATTTCTGTATGACCTGTGTTGCAGTGACGACAATTCTATCACTAATATTGTTTCAATCTGCTCTATCGCTAATGAAACTAATAAGCTGCTTTCAAATTATTTTCGAAAATTGTTTAGCGAAATTTTCCAGTTTGTTGTAATTTTGAACGAGATCGATTAAATTAGTAGCATTTCAAGCACGGCTACTTTAGCCTAGACAAAGTGTTGGAATCCGACATAACCTAAAGCAAACGTGGCCGGCGTGATTCCAGACAATCATGACTATAAATTGCATTATCATTTTTTGGATACCCATTATGCGGGAAAGCATATTTCACGATTTTGCTGCCAGAGTATCCTTTCCGGGTCTTTTTTTTCTCTTTTATGAGGCTCTCTTGCCACTCGGTCCATTAGATTTAGCAACGGCAAATGGACGAGTTTAGCATTGCATCGGACTCTAACATGGTTTCAGTTAGAGTCCGCTGGGAAAATAGAAAAATATGGTAAAGAAAAAGGAAAAAAAACCCATTCCAGAAAATGTCGGTAAAATCTGACCCTAAAACAAACATACCCCTTGGTTTGTGGGTTGTTTCTTTCTTCGACGGAGCAGCAGCAGAAAGCGTGCAACGTAGGAAAACAATAGCAAATATTGCTGCCACCATAATGGCCACAGCATGTTTCCGTGCATGGATGAGTGGAAACCGGAAGTTATGTGCATGTTTTAAGATAAATGACACCTAGTACATAATTTTACGCAGTATGTCTCTAAGCATATTTCTAAACGTTGCTCTACATTTTATCGAAACACAAAGAAATGGTGCGCAGAGATGCGTTAGGTGTTTTAGAAACAATGGTGTCACTCATTCAATTGCTTACACGGACCATAACCATTTTATGTGATGCGTAAAATGAATCATGCCCGGAAAAGTGAAGTATGGTCGAACGAAAAAAAAAACAGATATGGCACGGACAAAAGTTAAGTTGATGGGCAGTAAACGATTGAATAAAATATACCAGAAAAAAAACTATACACGAACAACAATGGAACACTTTCCATCGTGTATGACGTGCGAAAATATCAGATGATCCAACTAGACCGATACAGACAACGCGCGGACACGTCCAGTGCGAAAAGCAAATGCCAAATTAGATTTCCGCCGATGGGCTGGCACCGTGCTGTGTGGAACGCACATCAAGCACGTGCTACTCGTCGGGACCGTGGCGACTATCAAAACTGTGCTCGAGAATATCATATTTCTTGGAAAGCTTTCATCGGAACTCTGAGGCACAGGTTTTGGAAAACTCCCCGTTAACATGGGCTTCGTTTATCAAAAACTCCTGGCACGTGAACGGTGTGCTGTGCTTTTATTGTTCTTCCCTCTTTTTACCATTCTTTCTTCAAAGGCACACATACCACCTTTCCTGGGTGTGTTTTCCTGGATTTTGTGCCGGGCCAGGAAACATGCTGAGCTGAAAAAGAAATTGACCAACGGTCTCACCGCTGACCGGACAGCAACAGCTGCGTTTGCGGGAAGCTGGCGTCCGGAAATAAATCAAAGTCAGTGAAAGTTCCGCACTCAATAAACATTGCTCAGTACCGGGTGTATGTGTGTGGCCAGAGGTTAAACAAGACGCGCAAACACAATTGGCAACGGTCATACCGATGTGCCCGGGCCCCTAGAACGGACAAGGAATGTTCGGGGCATTCACAGTATGGGAGTGCAAAGGGATCGGGTGAAGCCCATTGAATTGGAGCTTCTCCAACTTTGTGTGCAGTGTTTGCAGCAAGTTGAGAGAGTTTTGAAATAACACACTCACACAAAAAAGCGATAGTTTCGGTGCTGCAGCTGTAGACGGTTGTGTTTGGCCAGAGCAACTGCAAGCCAGAATTTAACTGTAATGTGGTTTGTAATATTTGCTCTGTTGCGTTGTACTACGTTGTTTTGGGTAGACAAAAAAGTGATGGAGAGGTCTAGCTAGAAAAAAGGGTAAAAATAACCAACACTCTAAACACGAACCAAAATAGATGAATGTGGAAGGTATGAACAATGTAGAGGCGAACAATGTCCCCAAACCCAATGTCTCGACAAATAAACAAGCCCTCCCTGTCACAGCCGAAATCACCATATTCGGAGTCCCCGGAAACTTTATCAGATAGTGCCCGGTATGGCGTATGGTGTACACAGTTCATCAGCACCTAACATTACGCTAAATGGTCCCGAGCATTTGAGATGAATCAGGATGAGGATGTTGTTGATGGTGCCGAGGCATAGACGGCCCGGTCGGCCAGAGTCCAATTTTTGCTCATCATCGCCGTCATAGCCGTGTGGACATGGGACCTATTGTTACCGGTTGGTCTATGGGGGGGTTCTCGGTATTTTTGGTCCGTGTCCTTGGCTACCCAAGGCATCGCCGGGCAAATGAATAACGATCGGCACGGTTATGCTACGTCCGGGGTTCGCCGCTCGGCTGGCCAATGACTGGGCGAGAAGAATGGCACAAACCTACACTGACGATGTCGTTTCCATTGTGGTCGAAACACAATCCCTCGTTCGGATCGGAAGATTTTTGACCGTTCGTTTCCGTACGGATAAGAAGAACACGGCCACCAGCGGGAAAGGATGCAGCAAACGTTCTGCGATGACGACACCGGTATGCATGCACTAACAGCATTGCCTAAAGTAATCGTGCTAAGCGCGTGAAGCGCATCCCAAACCATTCCGCTTACCGTTGGCGTCCACTGGGAGGAGAGAGAGATGAGTTGCTATAAATTATTAGATGACTGCGGGTATTATGGTTCCAGGGGCTTTATGGTCGTCGCCGGAATTGTGCGATAGTGGAGCAGTTAATACCGAATGTACCGCACCGTACTCGCCCTTCCCGCCCTAGGTTTTTGGACGCCAAACCAAAGACATGCATACACGCAACCCACCCCCGGATGCTCACCTTTGTCCGATGCTCACGTTGCGCCCCGCGTTGGGTGGAAGTTGGGACTTTCACGCCGAAAGTTAGTGATCCCCGTGGGAACTAACGCGTAGATTCGGGGTTTTCAGTTTCATGTACAGCTTTGCTGCGGTTATCTTTCCCGGGTTTTTGGCCGACGGCTAGAGTGAGTCATGTATTTCTCGACCAGTGAAATGGCCGAACCCCGACCGACCAGAATCCGTAGTCGGAGCTCCATAAAATGGATGCTTTGCTCGCAGGGAGCTCTCATGTCTAGCCCATAACGTGTGTCGTGTGTGATGCCGGTAAAGTAGCGGTGGTGTGTTGATTTTATCACCGCACTATCTCGGCTCTGAATGTGGGCTCGAATAGCAGCAACTAAAACTTTATCGTCGGGCACTGTGGTGCGACATTTAAAACCAGCCAAAAACTCGCCATTCAACACATCGCGCTAAAAGCAATCGAGCGCCATCCGTAAAATCGTCCAGTTGCCATTGTTTTCAACGCTGGACTCGACAGAGGTGTACTCTGTATACAAGTGTAAGACACATTGAAAATCACCCCCAAGCATCGGATGAAATCACGCGCAGGCAATCGGCCTTCATCTTGACCCGTCTGTGAGCCGACGAGCTACTTGGTGATGACTTCCGTGATGAACTGAAACTAGCGCGGGAAAGAGTTCATCAACTATGCTATGACCTTAGCGAAGTTCCCTCCGGGAGTCCGGGACCACCCCAGGTTAGACCCATCGTTCCGCGTCGACCGGTTCCGTTTGTTAAGTTTGTTGTACCTGGGACGAAAGGCTGCTCACACCATCTGCGTGGATGAACTCTGAGTGTACACCCAAAATGGAACATTCCTAAAGCCTGTCGCACGGATGCAACGGACTTGATGAATGTCGAATAAGTTGCCTGCTCATGGTGCGCTCAAGGTCAGTAGCGCAACCATGCCGTACCGCGTCCATTGTTACCGGTATTGCAGCGATCCACCCATTGTACTGCGTTTCGCTTGCGTTACGATCGCTTTGCGAAAGTGATCGCGAGACAGTGGCCGAAAGCGACCGGTATCGAGGGTACGTACAACGAGTTGCAATGGATGCCATTTTTGCGCAATCGCTAAACCCGTCCAACAGGACTGGTCCCGGTTTTGCCGTTGATTACATAGATTAACGCAGGTTCGGTTGCGCTTGTTCGTTGATGGCATTTTTTTTAATAACCATTTTCATCATCCGTAAGCGGAGAAACTAGTTTGTCATTATGCTGCGTGTTGGGACTAGAAGGAGTTCTGGTAAACCAATGTAACCGATACAATGGAAATAATTATGGTGTCGATACGTTGACGATACTGAGCACAATGCAAATTCACAAACTTATCACGCGATGTACAGCGATCTGTATGTGATGCTTTAGTTTTTTTATTGCACTCTAAACGAAAACGAACGTCATGGTTCTTATCGTCACCAGAATCCGGTTGCGAACGCGGCAGTAATGGTTCCATCTTCATATCAACGGTTTCACTGCGTGGAAGCGCTCCCATTTCATTTTCATTCCTCATTTTACTACTTTCTCTCGAACAAGTAACGAAGAACTTGATGTTTATGGCTGCCGTTTTGTATGGGAACCGTGTTGGAGTGTCTTGCGAGTGTTTATTGATTTATTTCCAAAGTTCTTGAGAATCGATTGCACAAAACGACCGCAGACACTCAACGGTTTGATGGCAAACAGTATCGCGTTAACCGTCTGCCAGGGCTCATTAACCATCCCACCGTACCCGGACGTTACGTTCCGATCCAATTGATAAAGCGCCAACCTTATTTTTACTCCATAAGCACACCATTCCGGTGGCTATAAAACCGGTCAATAAAAGTTCGTCCCAAGGGAACAATCATTTTACACGATTGTGTTGCGAGAGGATTGCGCTGTTTTATGCGTTTAGAACAAATATACAAATCTCATTAACCAGCGTCACGTCCCATGTTGTGATCTGTTTTTGCTTTGTTCGCTACTCGAAACATTGAACGATGCACTTTAATTTGTGTTCTATACGCGTTGCGTTTCATTGATTAAATCTTCATTACGCTCCATGGAAATACAACTTCATCAAGTTATCTCCATCTTGATTAATTAAATTCACATTAAGACTGGCATTACCGTAAGGTAAATCCAAAGTGCAGTAGAGGAATGTGAAGTTGCATGCTGGAATTTGCAAAACCGCTGAAATGCATCTCTTTTCCCGATGGTTATCAACGACCATCCTCATAACGGGAGGTGTGAAATAGTTTGAAAGGTTCATGCTTCACTGCACCGGCCAGTTAGATGGGACAAACGAACTACTGAAGCACCGAGACCGAACATCTTCAAGCGACGGTGGTCACCGGTCCCTAGTCAATCAGTCAACCATCATCTTCATCGTTCCGCTTGGGTGCTGCAGGACGGTGGTCTTAAAATGAAGCACCTGCGCTGGGCACCGTCGAACTGATGAGAGTGCTGAACGGGAGGAACCCGCTCCTTTGGCCACTTGTCATCTCCAATCGGTTGGCACGCGGACGATGTTAGCCTCTGATCCGGTTTTCTTGCGCTGACAGCAACTTCCACCGTGAACCATGCTTAACGGAGGGGAACGTACCCGGGAAAGGGTTTTTTTTTTGTGGAGGAAGATTATTCGGGATTGTCACTGGTTCTTCGCAAAGGCTTCAAGGCTCCACGCTTGGAGTCAACCCGACCTCATTTACCGGTGTGCCCTGAACCTGCAGTGTAGAAATTGTTAATTTTCTGCATGAAAAGAGGAACCAACGGTTCGCAACTGATGCTACACCGGGATGGACTGCTCCTTACTGCATGAGAAAGGGTACACCTGAACCAGTGTGTTATACCGTTCAAACGGCTAGTCTGTCCCTGCCGTGACGCTGAAGCAATGTGGAACGAAAGTTCTACTCTTCCTCGGAATTATCTAGAAGCGAAAAGATAAGTGCACGGTGCGAGCGAAATATTCTCAAAGTGAAGAGCACCGCCGGGAAATGTTTGGTGAGGAAACTATTATTAGTGGATTACTGCAAATCGACGTCCTTGTGCAGGACACCGTGCGGATGCCGTAGCATCGATAAGGATGTAGTTATGATGGCCGAATTCACAGTGCCCGCAATGGTTGGAATATTTGCCAAGTAGTGTGCGATTTAGCAGTGGTAAATTGGACGACTATTCTAATGCTGCTCCAGAGAGGAGATGGTCGTGCATTGGTGGAGCTCACAGGGTCAAATTTGGATTTCGGTCGTAATCCTAATGACAGTTATCAGATAATGAATCGTAGATTACATCGAACGAGTGCCATCGATATCTACAGCAATGACCATCTACTAGCTTGTGTGTCTTTTCGAGAGCTACTTTAACAGCTCGATGAAACATCAGTATCCAGTGTCAGACATTTGGCAACCGACCCGGCCATGAGATTAGGATAAGATTCCGTGGACGGTACATGATCGTATCGTATGAGCGAGAAGTGACGATAGCTATTAAAATAGAAACTTGTGCAAAGTTTGCCCGGCAAATGATGCGTGTACTAATGTTAAATAAATGCGCATAAATGTATATTCACATACACATCCTTGCTTTGCCGGGCCGTTGTTCTAGACACGCCAAAGCAAGATATGCATAGCCCAGCTTCTCGTTTTATGTATCATTTAGGATAATGCACGTTGAGTTATCTAACTATCGTGAAGTCGCGTTTCGCAAAACTTTCCTGCTGCCAAATTGGGTTGGGAAGTTTTCGGAAATGGTAACAATTCACCAAACTGTCATTGGAGCGTATCGTGTCGGTTGAGGAACGGATCGATTCCATCAATTTGGGCTTCGGCGAAACACCCAGCGGGCACATTGGTGTTTCGTATTCCGGGTAAAAAGGGAAACTCACCCACACCATCAATCTAGGCTGTGGGGGTTACGGTGCCGTGCCCTTACTCATCCGGTTTTGCGAGCGTCTAATTGAAATCGTAAGAAACTCTGCCCCTTTGCAATGTGGAGACATTTCCGCGCCTGGAACCGATTCGAATCGGTGATCGAACGTTACGTCGAGCCGTTTGGCAGCTTTGGCAGTGATTGGTGAACTTGCTGCTCCCGGGGTTTTTCGCGTTAGGTATTTTGGCGTATTTGCTCGCCGTTGGGTTTGGGTTTGCCTATTACGTTTCGCTCTAGTTTGGTGTTTGAGAAATAGTGCCGGTTGGAGAATGCTTTTTCGTAGATAAAAGTTGGTTTATTGTCGCCTGCGCTGGAACGTTCGATGCTACTATTCACGAATAAAACCCTCCATCGTAAAGAAAGATATCGTTGGTGTTATTGGGTTGAAGTTGAATAAATCTTCGAAAATGAAGCTATTATTCTACACCGTATTTTGAGGATATCAAAATACTACGTGAAAAAGGAACTCTTCCGATGTTGACATAGGTATTGCACAGAGGATTTGGACTGGATTGAATTTTGAGAAAAGAAATGATTCAAAATATGAGTTCTGAAATATTTTCTTACTCTTCAATTCGTACACCTAATACAAGAAAAAATCTCCATAAACCAGCCATGTACAATGATACTAACTTGCGTGAGACACATAGTGCTGAGTGCGGAAAGAGCCGCCATCCAGTTTCCGGTGTGGCTTGGAAAGTGCTTCCCTAGGAAATGGGCACATCAATTTCCACTACGCGGTAAGTGAGTGAGTGAATGTAAAGCCAAAATAGAAAAAAAGACACTCCCTAACCCGTATGGCGCGAAGGAATTGGATACATTTCAAGGACGGCTCCTGAAGGAAGGGATGGACGGCAGAGGGCAAGCGAAACTTTCAGCAGGATAGAATGACGAGATAAACTTTGCATCGTCGCTATAGATGGTTTTGATCACTTAAGCGTTCCAATACTTCCAACGTCGGATTTATCACTGCCTAGACAGCGACGTCTAACGGCCCCAGAATACGACGAGTCTCAAGTCCGCCCGGGGAGGAATGCATTTCACCAAATAGCATCGCTTCGTTGTACGTCTTTTCAAAAACTTCCCTGCTGGCAGGGATACCCGAGGGGGTGAATAGGTAGTGCCGGTAGACCATGCACACTAGTTAGAAGCAGAGTGATTGTTTGCAAACCACCTCGTCAGTTCCGTTTGTGTGCCTACGCATCTCGCCACCCTGATCGTTGTGCCGCGCAAAGATGGACGGAATTCTTCTCATTCTTTGTCGGAAGAATTTTCACTCAAGCCTGGCACACCGTAGATCTAGGCCAACGTGCTATTGCTCGCCTTCCAGAGAGAATCAGTGTGAACTAGCGGTGAATTTGATAAATATTTGATCCGAACCCGAGGCAAAAAGGGAAGCAAAACAAGAATCATTCACAGACCAATCCGTTTACCTTCGCTTGGTATTTCGGTACACATTCGACCGGGGGTTCAATGCGTGGCTGGCGGTGGGTGGTATTTTCACCGGTTTTCCGCTAAACTAGCAAAAACATGTCCGCATGTGTGGCCGAACGAAACAGATGTGTATCTGCAAGTGTGTCTAAATGGTGAAGCCCGTATACCTCCCGAGTGATTTATCGATCACGTTGTTGCTTGTGCGGTAGTGCATCGCATGAGCATTCCGACAGATCCTCCGACACTGCTCACCACCAGCAAATTTTGCACGGTTCACCAAACGCGACCAAAGCAGATGTTTTCATTTTAACCCGCTTGCATCGATTTGGTGAAGTGACAAAACAATTATCTGTTTGACGTACGTTTAGCTTCCCGTTCGACAGACAAACGCTTAGCGCTCTGAGTGTCGGAAGACAAAGTTTCTAACCGAATTGTTTGTGTTTCTCTTTCATTGCAGGTGAGCAAATCAATCGGTGTTCTGGTCTGGACTGAAAAGCTAGACGTGGTTTGAGGTAAACGATAAACGGTTAGCAATCGGTAAAGAATGTTTTGTTGGTGAAAATGTTTTCCAACAAATGCAACTGCACATAGCATGAAGACAAATAGCACAGAACCTTCATACATTGTAGCAGTTGTTTAGATTTATTCAATATATTCGTCTACAGTCGCTGCCATTCACTGCTAAACTAGTAATATCAACTTGTATGTGTGCTTAATCTGGGATAAAGAAGAAAAAAAGCGAAGTCAAACAAAAATCCTTGGCAATATTTCTGCGGCGGCAAAAAAAGAACCACCGTCACCATCAAAAACCTTATCCGGCACAAAATACTACTCAAATACTTTAAACGAAATCAGGCTCCAACCGGTTTGCACTACTGCGTGTATGGGAAAGCAAATACCAAATAATCTTCCACAAATCTCTTTGATGTAGCAGCACGACGCCCCAACACCAGACACAATCTATTTCGGCGGTAGCCGCCGAGATCCGGAGGTTTTCCGGGGCATGCTTACGTGCGGGAGTTTATGTTTTTCTATTATTTGTATTTACTTCGTTTTGGAACGGCAACCCTCTTTCGGCATCGTCTTAACTGGTGTTTGTTTTGGTGTATAAACTGTATCTAACCTAGGATTGTGGATGCGTATGCTTTCCGAAAAGACAATGAACCAGGCTCCAGGTACAGTAAGCTACATACTAGAAATTCACAATTTTTGCACAATGACATTGTGCATGTTTACGCACAATAAGCTTGACGATGGAATTATCGTTTCTTTTAAGCGAACAGCGCACATAATGTGATATCCACTTCCAACGAAGCAGTATGATTGTTTTGACTTGCTCGTTGGCCTCGAATCCCTAAGACCCACTCAGAAATTCAGTTGAAATGAATCCATCCGACTTTAATGTTTTTAAAACGTTATCATAACGCAAAAGCTTGCTCCCAAAGTCGAACAAACAAGTCGATAAAAGCTCCTTGCATCCTGCACGCACACACATGCTGTGATGTGGTAGCACTGCAAATCAGTCCCCGTGCGCACACGATTAGGCGTAACGCAATCATGTTTGATGTTTTTAATCGTCCAATTTGACGCTACTCATTTCTTGGCAGCAAAACACACACCACTCCCGGCAGCTCAAACAACGGCGTGTTTAAATATGCATTATCCTCGCCAGGCAGATTGTGTATTGTCGATTACATCGAATCGTTCGGTGCTAAAGCTTGCGACATTTTCTAATCACCAGCGCTACACACACACACACACACCCATGCCGATGACTGTACGTCAAAAGGCTGCCGGTTCTGCTTGAACGGTGGAGTTGCCTGGTAGTTTGTCTTGAAAATGTTCAAAATGTATACGCATTGCCTTCGTATCCTTGCCATCCCCAAAGCCATCATCTTTTGCCAAATGTTAGCTTATGTTTTACCGTCTTCACGCTGATACCGTCATCCGAAGCCAGCGATCTGTTTACATATCTTCGTGTTTTGTTATACGTCACTCACACACACACACACACACACACACGCGCGCGCGCATCCCTTCCCAAAAGCTACCGAAACCTTGCGCTTTAAGATGAGATCCACTCCGAGGGTAGTACGATGCTACGGATGTGAATGGTTTGTAGTAAATTAATTCATAAGTGACACTTTTACATGGTGTCTTCATCTTGCGTGGTGCTACGCGGCACGGTTGAGTGGAAAAATGAAACTTCATTCGGTCGTTTGCTGTGCGAGAAGGTTAAAATTGGTCCCGCCATCAAAAGCCCTTCAAGCACTTCGGCGATACTGTGCCCTAATTTCGGCTGACAGTTCTCACCGTTTCACCTTTATTTAAAAGAAGCGGGAAAATGTTTCTTCTGTTCGTTGCTTACAGCACCAACCATCCTTTATTTCGTATCCTGTTACGCTGCTTTACGTGAGCTTTAACCGGTCGGAGCGTTAGAAGAAACGATAAACCCCGGAACAGGATACGTGCTCTCGCAGGCCCATTCTTTCGACGATGAGTGTAACCCATGAGGGGGTATTCGTGTGTGTGTGCTCTGCTCATTATCATTAACAGGGTTTGCGACACGGCAGTCATCGCACTCGACACGAGCATTTTCTTCCCTGTCCCGATCGAATGCTCCACGTACAGTGTCCGAAATTGGTCCTATTATCAGGCATCAATGACTTTTCATCCGTTGTGCTGCCCTGCCTTGGTCACGCGGGCCCGGGGAACGAAACTACCCTGACCGCAACGTATCTATTCCATCAACGAGCATTTTCTTCCGTTCTTTTTGAAACTGACCCCACTGGGTGCAAAGGACTTATTTTGTGGCTTTTCTCCTTCTCCTGCTCCTTTTTTCCGTAAAGTAGGCCCATTTACGGCCACTGTGCAGTGTGCAGCCCCTTGGTCGATGTGAACACTTCTCCGTTGGACAAATTTGTCTTGCACTATCATCACATTACCAGCATCATCATATTGGTTGTCGATCGGCACCGATCGATCCCATCAAACCGCATCATACCGGTTTCGGGTTGTCCCTTGCACCCGTTTGACCGAGGGCACGAACGGAACGATAATGGACTATCATTTACCACTGGGCTAATTGCTCTCGTTGAACCACGTTCTGCAGCGTATGTTGTGCGCCCATTATGCAGCGATTTTCTTTCCCGTCGTCCGTTTGGCGTTGTCATTCGCTTCTGGCTAGGAAATGGCATCTCGCAAACGGGCTGGAGCGAAATTTACAAGGGCAACTAGTTTCGACTAGTTCTTTCTGTTCTTTTTGCTCCCTTTTAACACGTCCACCAAGTCATACGTTCACAAATGGCAGTACCGCGTTTGGCACGGTGAATTGTTTTCTCTCGCGGCGTTACCCGATCTGCATCCGACGTTCGGGTCATGGAGAGTTTCACCACCAGTTGCGCTTGACTACTAGTTTCTGGGCGACAGGCGTCTCGTGCGTCGCGAAAACCATTCGGGGACTTAACTTGTAGCATCGCGAAGACGGACCAGTATGTAAATGAGTTTTAATTAAAACATTGTCTCGACGCGTCAGCGTTCGGTCGCAGAACACGTCAAGATGCGCCATTTGCACCAATGCGTGAGCAAGTCGACTAGAAACGGTATGTAAATTTATATGAATAAAAAATCTTAAACCAACGCGTTTCATAATTGTGACATGAAGTAAAGGAAGGAGCCGTTAAAGGTGTTATACATATTAAACTTGTCATGCGTCATTATGGATAGTGCAACTGATACTTAATTGCAACAAAGCTCTGATACAGACAGCGTGTTCACAGCAATCATTAGCTTTTTTGACATTTTTTGAGTTTTCTAAGCCGCTCACAGTACAGCCTCCAACCCAATCCCAATCCATGATCTGGACCTCTCTGGATGTGAAGGATTTGAAAAGGCTTTAGCGGATGGGTCATCCGGTTAAATTCAACTAACACGTCATTTTAGTACATCCTCTATTGCTCTTCTAGAGATTTGGGGACAACAATACGGACAACAACATAAAAGGTATTGAGAAAGCGTCATCAAATACTAAGCAGCTATAAAGGATACTGTAATCTCGGGTGTTCCGCAATCTGCTCGATCCTCGAGTAACTCGATCGATTGCGAAGGAGAGCCGTAAACCATTGATGTCCGTGGTACATCCGGGTACTTCAGGATTTGAACTTTCTTATAGAAGAAAATGTCACAGTTCCAAATCCTGAGTCTCAGATGTCACTCTCTTGTAAACTGCTGAGTAGACAGGCTCTGCTAGGCACAATGAAAGGACCTTGAAAGTTTTGCATACATCCCTGCAAGTGACTTTGCTCATTCTCACAAATCAGGTGTGCAAAAGTATCAGGAATCTGTTCAAAAATTTCAAATCAATATATGGACAAATAACGAAGTTACAGCCTAAATAATTAACTCATCTCCAAGCGAAACTCAATCGCTTGTCTAATGATGCATAAAAAATTAATTTAAAACATCTATTATCAGGTATAGAAATTAAACGACATCGTACGTCCATATGTCCCCGCAAAACCGTGCCCATAGCTGCCCCGAACGACGAGCGGCTGAGTATGAATTTGAATCGAAATGAATTAATTTATATTTATGTCGCAAGATAAATCATTCACGAATGATTTTCTCTCTTCCCCGTATCAGGATGCTTTTGCTAAGCTGTGGGCTCACGTTTGCGTGATATGTTGCGGGGTGAAATGTTTCGTAAACAGCCATAAGCCATACGCAAACCGAACCGGATCACAACCCGATCTGCAATTTCCATCATAGATGGGTGAACTTCTTGCGGACGGGCTATCTGTCATCCGCACGAGCGCATTTCGAAACACGATGCCTGGTACTTTGTCGTGTCATCCGTGCCCTGGCGTATCGTAGCCTCTTGTATCATTCTGTTGGTTGGCGAAGGTTGCACCGTGGGGGCATGTAGGCCGAGAGTGGGTGGTTTGAAATAATTCACTTTTCAAAATTGCCCATTAAATTAGCCCGTGTGCCATAGTTTCCCACTCTGGCTCTGTTTGAGCTCTCGCATCCTCTGACAGACGATTGGGTTAGCTGATGTTGGGTGTACTTGTTCTTTTCGTACCGGTTTGCACGGGTACCGATTGCGCACGAAAGAAACGGTCTCGGTGGTTCGAACCTTTTGCCTTTGCCGTTTCCGTTTGTTTGTGCCGAATGCAATTAACGATAAACAAATAATCATAAAATCACCTATCCGGTCCCGATTGCGCGCTGTACCGCTATGCGGGTCAAACGAAGCTTTTGTGAATGCAAATTAAAACCGAGTGATATCGTACGTGTCGATACGAGCGTGTATCACAGTTTCGGAAATGAATGCGCAACGTTGTTGTGAAGGTTCGAACGTGAAAAAAAAATGAAACGAGTGTTTATTGTTCAGTGTGTGTATGTTTCTTTTTTGCTTCGTTCGGTCGGAAAACTTCACACATCCGCAAGTACCTAGCGGGGCACCTGAGTTCACAACGGTGAGTCATGCAAACATGGTGGACAAAATTGCACACCCACCCACCCACGACGGACTGCCGGAAGTGCGACACATTGGTCAATCATTATGCACAACAAGTACACCCACCTTCGGCCTATCGGGTCCCCGACTGATGCTTGCCAGCATGGGGCTTCCGGTACAAGTTGAGTGATCGCAAACATTTCCGTTGTGTATAGTCATGCATCGGTGATTGCTGCACGATTGCACCGGTGATGCAATTATTATTTCGACACTGGACACAATTCTTCTTGGACGAGAGCAGCGTTCATTAGCGTCGAAGTAGAATCGAATTCACAGCCCGTTTGAGAGGGGGAAAAGTTCTTCTTCACTGTCAGGGAGTAAAATAAATCAGTCAAGTTCCAAAGACCACTCCACTTTATCGTTCATAACCTTGTTTCACACACTTTGATTGTTAGGAATAATTCAACTAGCACGGTTTAACCGTAAGCCTGGACAAACGCTTTTGCGAGCTTGAAGAAGGCAATTTTCGATATGGAACTGTGTAAACAATCACAATCATTCCCTTTTCGAGCCATGTTTTCTAGCTGATTCAATTCGATTATTGAGTGTTTAAATGTTCTCGCTACGAAAATAAGTTTTTCTTTCCACTCGGCACTCTCTGCAGTTGTTTGTCCACGGTTGTTGTGGGGATGTTTGCCACTGTGTTAGTGTGTTTACGGATGGAGAAAATTGAAACTCCGCCGGCAGTTCTCGAAACAGTGTGAGCTCACTTTTTTTTGTTGTCGAACCAGAATCCTACGGTTTTGTTTGCGTAGCGAACCATAGCTGCTGGTGTGTAAAATTGCAGCGACCCTAACCTAGACTTCAGGTTGCGTTTGGCTTTGTGTGATGAAAACTTTTCAACGACATTTAAGGCACAGTTATTTTTTTCTCGTACGATTACGAGCTGAAGGTTTGGCAAGGATTAGAAAGCAAAAGAATCAAATCTGTGAAGTGGCACAAAATTGATTCCCTCCAAGGGCCGAAAAGCGGTTGTCAGTTAACTTCGATGTGCTGATAGCGGCGGGAAGTGAAAGTAGAAATTCTCGCCTACATTGCCTACGGGGCCAAAACTGGCCACCGTCTCAGAAAGCACCAACTCGAGTGGAGCTTTTTACCGTAGCAGTTGAAAATGGCGTCAAAATGGAAGCAATAAAAGAATCTTTCCTATTTCCCCGCCGGGGCTGGTGAACTAGTTCGCTAAGAATCTTCTTGTAGAGTTGCTTTGGGTCATAAATGATTCTTTTTCTCTCTCTGTCTGCCTTTCGATGCGTATAACACATCCACATACACACACACACACGTACATATATATTGAATCCAACTGTACGACAGAGTGTGCGTAACGTGAACGAAAGACTTCAAAACGCCATCATTGAAAGCGTTCGCGCTGTAAAATGCTTCGTCCACAGTGTCGTTCTGGTTGTCGTAGAACGTTACGTGACTGGAATGAGAATGGAATCTAATGATTTTATTATTGTGCCAGTCTACCTACGACCACGACCTCTCACGGGATGGAGGGTGGTAACTGCATCCCGGGAGGCTTCGAGTACCATCTCGAAGGTCTAGCGACAATAGCAAAAATGTACCAAACACATACAACGGCCAGGACGCCATCTTCCACGCAGGACGCAGGGACAAATTCTACTTGATGGGAGGCAAAGAGGAGAGAGGAGGGGAAGTAAGTAATTCCCTATGAACAGTGCCGAAGGACGTAGCCCACCACGATGAGGTGACATCAACGTCCCTAACAGGGTTATTCAGTTTTCCATCCGAAACGAAATTGTTAGCACAAATTTGTCGTGCACATGGGGAGACATTCCGGGGCCCTGATACCAGTCAAATAATTGACTGTGAACAGGTTAGCAAATTTACAGCGTGCGCAATGGAACCAAGTGCCATCGAAAGGTGTTCCGTTTCGGTTTTATTGTGCCGTTGCTTTTGAAGTGCGGTTTGCCACTCGAGCACAAACCCATATAGTTTGGAGAGCGGTGGATGTTTTAAGGGTTAATTTAAACTTTCTGTAACTTTCTTTTTCCGTTTACTACTGCTCCATTGTTCCTTTACTGGCCTTCCTTTTGGTTTGTGAGGGCGTGGACAAACTGTGTCGTCCTCACCTAGAAAACCGCCATTCTGTCAGGGCTCTAAATTCATTGGACAATCAGCATCGACAACAACACAACGCTGTCTGAGAGGAGACTTGCCAGCTTTATTCCTAGTGCGGTAACAGAGCCTGGAGAATGTCACTTTAAATATACCGCCGCCCTGACACACTCACCTTTGCGAACCGTTACAAAACATTAGGCGCCTCCATCCCAGGGGTTGCAAAATGTACCGTCTCCAAAAATACCGCTCAATTTACACCAGAGCTTCTAGGAAGCTTCAAAATTCCTTCCACAAACCCGCCAACATGTCTTGGGCTTTTTTTTTGTGTTGCTTTCTGCGTAATGAGCCCAACCGGCACCGGCATGGTGGACGATGGTTGAGAAATAAGGTTCACGGTATGAAATTTACGATGAAGTTTTAATTCCGCTGACATCTTGAAAATAAGTATTTAATAATGCAACCAGCCCAGCAAACGAGAAAACCTTCGCCTGTTGGTTGATACTTTCGTCCCGAGATTCTCGTGATGGTTGTATACTTAATGGTGCTGTCTCTTGGTGAAACCACGTGCAAAGCGATGGTATTATGGGTGGTACGTGAAAGAGGTACGCCTGTATAAGTTCATAGAAGACAGATTGTGGGTTAACAAGGGTGTGGTTTAAGCACATGATAAGCATAATGTGCAAACGAACGCATGGTCTGGGCTTTTTCCTAGAGCTTTGGGAATGAAAATGGGACTTATAGCGGTAAACTTCGGGAATAATTTCTCACGTGAGTGAAGCTGTTTTTCCGAAGCGAAAATAGTTGTCCCATTGTATCTAATGAAAGCTTAAAGTTAATTTGTTTGCAGTTATATTAGCTTCTATTAAAGTTCGCTCTCACAATATTGATTCATTCAACAATGTATTAAAGGTTCGAGCAATCATTTCTTTGGCGGTTATCAGGTTATTCCTCTCCCAGCGATAATGTCTACAATTGAAGGCAATTTCTTAAGCTAGCAACTGTGCGTTAAACAGGTTGAAAGTGCTAAAAAAGATAAACAACCGCCTGGGGCAAAGGTCACACAATACCTATAATTCATGATGGGAATTATACTTATGGGTTGCATGACCCCGCGTTATCTTCTGCCCGCATGCTGCTCGCATTATGTATGAGAGATGTGGCAAAGCAGTACGAAATCACAGTTTGCTTTTGTTCGGCTTTCAGGCTGACAGAAATGCCAAACAAATCAATCGTTTGAGGGCGAGCCGATATGCACCGTGATGCATCCTTGATTGGCACGGTGCGTTGGACTGCTTATGATTAGGAAATCACCGAAACCCAATCCACGTGCTGAATGCTTCTTGGGTTCGCTAAAAAACCCCAATTTGTAGCAGATTAATGTGGCAAACTGGGAGCCTACGTGGCCACTTTCCTGTACCGATCACGTAGCAGACGACACCGTTTTATACCGCCAGCATACGTGCGTGGCGCAAACAAGGCTCAATTCGTTGGCTTCCGGAGAGATGCTGCCGACCGACCGGAAGTCGGCGGAAATGCAATCAATCATAGCCCCCAAAACAGAAGCAATGTCTTCTTGGCTATCTAGGACGCGGCTCTTTTTACCTTTGGCAATCGGCATCTTTACTTTTCTTGTTACGCCGATCGATACATCAATGGTAGCCGATGAAAGTTCCTTGCTAGTGAAAACGAGATAACGGGCAAAAGCGAATGAATGCTTGATGCTTGCGAACACATGATGTGACCGCACTGGAATCGCATGATATGATTGGTTAACTTTCGTGTCTTGCTTTGGTATGCCTACGCCTCCCCTCATATATTTCGCCGGCTTCACCGACCTACGAAATGATAACCCCAAGCAAAATGATACGGCCGACCATCCACATGAGGCCTCTGGCTCTAGAAACGATTATGCTGGAGATGGTATAACAAGTTCTCTGGCATCAATCCCAAAGCTAATTGCAAGTCTAGCAACAGCGACCCAAATAGAGCACTTTCGATAAATGAGATGCTATAGCTACTATACTACTTAGTTTCTACTATAAAATTATGTTATAAACACAGTTCATGAACCTAGAGAGAGTAAACGGCTTCATTTATTTGCGCATGGTTTTCTAGAATCTTCAGGCTGTTGATAAAAAATAGCCTAAATTCCATAAAATTAGAATGTGTTTTAATATCATTTTTTTCTTTGTCTGAATGTTGTTCGATCATGGAGTTATCAAGTGTTATAATTTGCGTATATTGCGTATACTCATAAAATTTCCCCGTGCCGTCAATGTTCTATGATCTTAATTATTATTCCTGCTGTGTGGTACAACGTTTTTCACTCTCCGTAATAAACGTTCGAATTTGATAATAGCGTCGGAAATGCATCTACCAGCATTATTTCTTACCCCTCGGACAAGTAGAAATTAATTGGCTGGCGAAACCGCGAACCATGAAAGTGTTGCAGCGCAGTCAAATATCGTACCGGTACGCAATACATTATTTTATCATAAATTTTAATCAAAACATCCACTATCCACACGCTCCGACACACGTCGCGTTGCAGTGTACGAGAAGCAAAACAAAAAAGAATGCAGCTGTGCAGAATACCGTTCCCGGGGCTTTGGTAACACATGACGTTTGAGCACATCGTGTAACTGGGCTGTGGGCTAGCTGGCGAAATAGCACAGTTTTTAATTAAATGCGGTGTTAGTCGGTAGTCGACTACCGTCAAAGTCTTTGTTCGGGTGATCCCCTCGTTTTGCGCGGATGGACATGCAACGAGCAGTATCATCGAAGGTATCATCACCGTAAGCACCGGGACAAGAAACACGATACATGCATGCAAGGGACAAAAGTGCTTCAGTCCGACATTCTGGTATCATTTCGGATGACGAGCCACATTGCACAACATTTAACCACACGTCAGAGGCAAACCGCGTCCTATCCGGATATGTGATGCTGAACAACACTTTTTGGGAGCTTTCGCAAAAAAGTTCCATTCCGCGAACATTGAGCTTTTTTGCGGTTTTCGTTTTGGGCTTGTTGTATTTTATTACATGGTGGTACATTTGTCAGTTATTAAAAGCCTATTGGAAAGCGCTTTGTTTTAGCATGCCCATTTTCATTAACAGCGAAATAAAAACTCCATCAATCGTGACACTTTGCTTTTATGAGACAGATAAAAGAAGATTTTTGAGTTTCTGTACCCATCTCGACCTTCTTCAAATCGTTAAACGATCGGAACGGTTAACAATATTGAACTTGCACCCGAAACATAAAACTGTGTAGCTTTGCTGCAGTTGTACGCTGTCAAACATTCCACCATTTCTTATGCGACAGTGCCCGTATCCATCTCCGACTGTGTCCAGTTTTTACTGCCCGCGTTGGAAATGAGTCATGTCATGGCTGTCGCACGCTGCTGTAAAGCCCGTTAATAACTCGCGCCAATTTGTCAGCTGAAAGTGACAATTTGCCACCATTATTGCGAGCAGCGCGCGGACGTGTATGTGTGTAACGAAACCCGGCGCACGACTCTGTTCTGCAGCTTGCGGTTTCAGCAGTGTAACCCTTTAATCTGCCCGTGGTGCGGTTTCCACTATCAAAGGATTTTCTGTGGCGTCAGTATCAATTTGGAACTTTGCGGATCAATACCACCAGCTAAGAGGTTCGTTTGAAGTGTTCGCTTGGTGTTCGCAGTTGTTCCTAATTAATTTTCGTCTCCTTTACCACTCTACCAGCACCTGCAGTGAAATGTGTCGTTAGCAGGACGCCTCTTTTGATGTACGGTAGATATTTTCCATACGCTTCATGTAGCTATTATTTTGAAGCAATCCCGGAAAATCCCGGTCTGATGATTAGGTATATGATTAGTTTTGATATAAGATATTGCAGATTACCAAGGATAATAATTGTATATTGTACATAAAAACTTGCCTTATTCCAAAATTCCTTGCGAATATTCTCCGTGGAGCATTCACAATCTTTTTCGTCCGCTGTGGTATTGATTCGGACGATCAACTTTAATAATTCCTGCGCTTTAATCGTTCGCCTTGAGTTGTACTGTTGCGCAAATACACGTTTCGACTGTTGTTTCCTGCCAACATTTCGTCCTGTACGCCCGAAAAGCATTTCCTAATACTCACCGCTATAACCTACTTTTTTGTTTCTTCTCCCCCAGAGAGCGTTTGTCCCGGTGACAAATTCCGCTGCAAGAATGGTAGATGTATCCTGAAGCGCTGGCAGTGCGATGGTGAGCGTGACTGTGCCGATGGTTCGGACGAGGATCCCGAAAAATGCCGTAAGTAGAAATCCATCAGTGTCTTCGTGTTTTTTCTTGGTTTTTCTTTATTTAGTCTACCGACCAATGCATCACATCAGATCGGTGTCGGGCTAGAGATTCTGCGATGTGGCTTGCGAAAATCTTCGCCTTTGTAATATCTGCTTCTTTTGCACCACCTTGGCTGTACTTTTTTCCATGCCTGCCACATTGCAGTAACAGCTTGCTGAGAGCATATTTTATCATTTAGCGTACTGTATTGGTTTTAGTGTTTACTTCTATGCTTTTTGTGTATCTGTTACTTATGGTTATGGTTTGCTTGTATTTTGCATTTCTTTCGCTTTATTCGATTGTAAACTTGTCGGTTAATGGCATGGATTGTGTTATGTAATTTTGCACCTGTGCGCCCTCCAATACGTCAAACAATGCAGTTGTCAAAACCTGTCCTACGAACGAGATGTTATGTAAGAGCGCGGATCGCTGCATTCCGAAATCGTGGCAATGCGATCGGGAAGCGGACTGTCCCGACGGTTCTGATGAGCAAAACTGTGGTAAGTAAAGCATGGAGGCATCGTGACACCGTCAAGAACAATGTACAAATCGTTTCGATGTTGGTCTGTATCGGCTCGTCAATCAACGTAGAGCCTAGAAAAAGAGAAGCACGGGTGCGTCACCTCTAGCGTTTTGTTTTGCAGCACGACGTAAAAACCTACAAGTCCCGGGGGCTTTCGATCCCGCAAAACACACAAACGATCCCCGTTTGTTCAACTGATCCCACATAATCGAAGCTACAACATACGCACACGCATTTCGGCAAAACAAATTGATGGAGATCAATATCCGCCTCCCTGAAATGTCAGTCGCGTTTCCCCACCGGGTTTGGTTACCCGTCCGGGTGCTTGCGGAGTACATAAACTCAGGCACCTTAGCTCAGCTTAAATCACGATCTGACCGTCCTCAAAAATTCGACAACACCGAACAACAACTCTCGTGCGGAACGAATGGGTTTGGCGGAAACTCCGAAGAGCGTCGGTATCTTCGAGGAAATAAATCTTGTACCTTCTACCGTTTCTTACACGCATGCCTGGGTACCTGCGTATCCGGAACCATTCGGAACCGATAACAACCTTAGGGTCGTTACCAATGTACCCGCCGCCCGGCCCAAGCTTATCCTTGAGCTGGTTTTGGATATTTCCCCCATTACTATTTGCAAAAATCGCAACTTTCTCTTTTTACTGAGGGAAAACCCTCTTAAGCCACCCGGGAGCACAATACCCGCCACTTTGCTTGTCGAGCCTACGTATGGTGTGAGCATCACCAATTTACCGGATGACCTTTTCCGCACCTATTCCAATCACCTTGACCATACCCAAACCCTCCCAACTACGTGCCCTAATTTGGTCGGTTAACATGGGGGAGTTGGAAAGTATGCGAGGAACACTTGCACCACTCTGCCTTCTGTATGTTTACCCGATCCGGGGATGGTAGACATCGTCTTGAGCGGTTTCGGACCTACCGAGATAATCCGTCCGGAATGTTCACACCTTTCTACCATTTCCGTAACGGAATTAACACCGGATGTACTGCGGGACATTCTCAGTAACCGGACTTCTCTTCATCGTGTCTTCAATGTGTAGGAGACGTGTTTTCTTCGGTGATGTGTAATACACTTTCATAGCAAAATGGTGGGAGATTCTTTTTTTGGGTAACCATGACCCACAGCTCATGGGCACGAATATACTGCTTCGCTAGCCGGAACTCAACATAGCAAATGCTTGCTAGTTGCATCATTTCCTGCTATAGGCGAACGTGGCAGGAAAATAACTTTTAATGACTGTGTATGCTTCCTTATTATCAGCTATAATATTTACTCACAACATGAAGCCATTCATTGCAACCTTTCAAAATCCCACCGCAAAACGGTTCGGACGTGATTTGTTGGCATACGGCCAAAAATCGACGGCACGAGATTGGCCCGGAAAAGCGCATTAACTGCAAGGGGAAAGGTTGTGCCCACTAAATGAAACATTTTCGTCCACGCAAAATAGGGGCAAATGCAAACGAATCCTTTAACCTCACCTAAGTCCGAGCGTCTAGAGGCAGAGTCATACTGTAAAGTCGTAAAAACTGCCAACAGCTACAAACAGTGACCAGCTAAGCTTGTTCTCTAGTCCTTCATCTTTGGGCTGGCCCTGTAGAAGGTAGGCAAGCGATATTGTGCGATAATGGTACACCCATGCTACCCCCCACCAAGAATCATTCCTACCGGAAGGGCCTCCAGCTTGGCTTGGCCTTCTGTTCTGGTAGTGGCGTTGTTAAAACGCTCGAAGCTTGTTGTAAAACAGGGTCATCTAAATGACGATCCTTTCCGTTAGAGTGGACAAGGTTTTGCGTATCGCTAAGCCAGCACCGCCCTCAACACACACCCACAGTCCGTTAAAGGATTTGGGTTGGTAGAACTTCTTCCGGGTTTTTCCACCCGGACCGGATTTTGCTTCTTTGTTCGCGATGGTCGCGCTTAAAGTACACGCGGTCCCCGACCATGGTGAAAGAACATTTAAAAAGTTCTGTTGGGTTAATTCATCCGGTGAACAATGGTTTCGGTGAGGCCAGCAAGTCGTCCACATCCCTTTACCCTCTCTGAAGGCCCACACCGGCGGTCCCGGACGGTGGCAACAGACGGTCAGTAATAATGGGTCGCGAGTCTTTTTGCGTCCTTACCCAACGCTAAAGGCGGTTCCAGCATTTCATCCGACTTCGTGGAGTGGTATTTGTTGATGGCTCGACATTTTTATGGTTTGTAATTAAAGTTTCAACCCAGCAATCGCGCCTGAAGGCAACTGACCGAGAGAGAGAGAGAGCAAAGTGTGGGGGGTTTTATTTTATTTTGTCATTTTTGTTGTGCCGTTTTTTTTGTTTGTTTCACGACGAAACAGATTGTTCGAGTATGTTCAGCACGGTAGAGTTCCGATGCGTTAGAAAGCTGCAGAAGGATGTGTTTTTTGCTTGAGTTCAATAAATTTAACGCAAATGCAGTTAAACGATTGCAATAAAAATCGTGCAACAGATGGATGGAAAGGTTTTATTTTTATCGTACAACGTTTAATGATGCATGCACCGCATGAATGTCGTTGCTCGTGTCATAAAAATATGTACATACGTTGATGTATGATAGAAAAAAGTTGATCGGTTATGAACACAAGTTGAATTACAATGCGCTACGTTGTATTCATTATCAATTCAATCTATTCAAAAAAGATGATGAGCCGTGACTCAGATCAGAGTGACTAAGTCCATTGGCTTGGTTCTCGCCTGCATTGACGCAGTAGAAACAGATCGGCAAATAATGCCTGCGCTTGAAAGGCTGCTAAGTTATCACTTGAGAAAAGACGTTCACATAACCCCGTTTTAACACCTATCGTATTCTAGCGCATCACAGCATTCTAAACAAAAGCACTGACATCAAATGCATCTGCCGCCGCTATACACAGGATCTGCGACCGTATCATTTATTCAAAACACTTCAATTATTCAGCCTGTGGTTAAAATTTTCATCAGGATTTCATTTGGATGAGATTATCCTTATCCTTCCGGACGACGGCGCACTTTAAAGGTTCGTTTGATGTTCACATATCGCATAAGATGGGGTCTGTATGATAGCATACGTCATATTTTCATAGTTCGTACACATCCAATCACAAAATGCATCACTTGGAATCTTTCATTATACTTTGATATCAAACCATGAAACTCAACATTGAAGATACATTGAAAAGATAATGATTAATTGTTACTGTCTATTGTTTCCATACGAACGTATGCACACCACAACAGTAAAGCTAATCAATTTAATAGCAAATAAATACCCGAGCTTAGTTTAGCGTATGTATTGATCGACTTTAAAGTGCATTGAAATTTTGCTTGAAAGAGAACTGAAAGGTTTCATGGCATACATAGAAAGACCTGAATAATATAAATGCCAAGATAGTGACTTCGATTGATTGCAAATACATCGAAATCTTTTTAATGACACGTGCAACAGGTATGTGTAAATGTAAATTCTCTAATCATTCTAGCTATTTATAATTATATATAATAACCAAAATTTGTGTGTGTGTTTTTTTATAATTGTTGCTTTTTGATAATTGATGATGGTAAAAATTTGTTTGCTATTGCCTTAGAGCAAGATGGAGTTGCATTCACTATGTTTCCCGTATTTAGAGTCTATGTTATGGTTGTGGTTCGGTTTTCCTTCGACTGACTATTCGTTTGTAGTAAAATCATTAAATTAATTGCCTTTATTAACCCTTTATCTGCCTGTTTCGTATTAATATTGCATGCTTTAACAAAACGCTATCCCTTTCGGCATCCATTTTTTGCAAGCAGCTTCCGATCTTTTTTCCCTTCATTTTCACCCTTTGTTTCATATCTAGGTTATGTGTGCAGTGTTCATGCACCGCCCAATCAATCATGCATACGTTTCCTTCTCATCTGCTCATTTTTTGAAGCACGATTCGTGCGTTTAATTACATTAATGGGATCTCACATGAAATAAAATACTAATGGGGTGTTTCATTTTTCATCACACCGAATTTGCCTTCCCACGTCAACCCGAACAACGTCGCGTCTATCTCCGCCAAACCTTCGAAACTGACTGACTGAATCTGACTTGGATTGACTACCGCTACGCGCGCTGCACACGCGTAAACAAACGAATGACCGACACCGAACTGGACGTACTGCTGCAACCGCAACCGCAGAGAGCAAAGTGTGCTCATCGGAGGAATTCACATGTCGCAGCGGAACCGGAAACTGCATCCCGCTGGGATGGATGTGCGACCAGAACCGTGACTGTGCCGACGGGTCCGATGAGATGTCCTGCAGTGAGTATCCCCTTCTTTGTATATCCTTCCATACGTATGTGCATTTACAGCCTACAATCCATGTACAATCCACCAGACTAACAACAGCTCGGAGCAATCCGGCAAGAAGAAATTTGTGGTATTTCGTGATACGCCGTTGCCCATCCAATGAATTTACCGTGCAAAACGCTGCTGGCAGCGTTGCTCTATTTTTTTTTTCTCAAACCCCAGTAACACCCCATGATTCATCGCATTAACATCCAACACGCCAACAACATTTTCGGCAACGCATGCATATTTCGTACATCGTATTAATCAATGCAAAGTGAGTTAATTTAACACATCGCTCAGCCATACGCGCCATGGTAACAGCATAAAGTTTTATTTACCCGGTTGACCCATGATCCATTTTCAATTGCTTTTGGAAAATGTTGGCGCCTCTGTGCACGTCAGACACGCAATAGAGGGAGATGAGAAGCGTGGGGAAGCTGCCGGGGGATTATTTGTGGGATGAAAGGGTATCAATATTTGCACTGATGAGCAAGATAATTTAATTGAATAGCATCAGTTCCGTTCCCTGCCAAGGTGGTACCGTGGAATTGTATGCCAATGAACTATTTCAACCTTTAGCTCTCTTCCAATATATTCCTTGCTTTACCAACTCGATTGTTCGATCATCCGTCCGAGTACGTCCGAGTTTCGGGTGAGATCCGATCGGCCCCATACCCAAGATTGACAGAGCTTCAACAGAAACGGCAAACAGCAAACGAAAATGACAACCAGTAGGCCCAACGGTGTACGTGATTGGAAACTAAACATCTCATTTAACAATCACCTCCTCTTACGGAAGGCTTCTGCGTATCGGTTTGCGAAACCTTCCGGTGAACAACTCGCGTATTAGTCGAAATGACATCGAAAACAACACCTGCATGCTTGATTCGCGTGGCTACCCATTTCATCGTGATCGCACGGTCCGTTTGATTGCAGCTGATTGAGATCGTACCGTTGATGAAGTTGAGTTTTGTGTGGGCCGCTCGGACGGGGTTTGACATCTCTCTTTTCGCCGTGCAGGACAACCCATAGGAGTCCGCAGTCATACTCAGCCAGGCTCGTTAGCCAAGCTCATTATCAGAATTGTCGCTAGGGGGGAAGGTTCATTTGAGGGACGATGGATGCAAAGGGGTTTGCAGGTACTGTGCAAATTAATCACGGCGAAAAGGCCTCTCGTTTTTTTTTTTGTACCCAAAATACCCACCAACCAACAGAACCCTGCAGAGGCTGACCGAGCCACTACAGTATCGAGGATGTAACTGCGGCTTCGCTAATCATGGTAAACGTGTTAACAATGGACATCAATATCAACGTTTGCGTGATCTGAATGTGTACGCGAAAAAATGTCCAATGAGCCGTAATAGATTTTACCTCTAGAGGATTTTTCAAAGCCGAGAGTCGAGCCGATGCACCATGCTGAGTTTCATTAATGCAATTAATTATGAAAGACAATTAAAAAATTAATTTAAAAATCAGCAATTTTACCGTATGCAGCCTAATGACTGTAAAGTTTACATGACAGTATGTTGTAAGACTTTGGTGACTTAATCTCATTAAAAGTTATGGCAGTATTCAAGAAACAGAATGTTCTTAAATGGAGAATTTTAGTAGATATGGTCAAGAAATTCGACTTTTCGGTACCACTGGTATCATGAATATCTACAGATTCCATACTAATAAATGGCGTCATGCCTCGAAATATTATGTCATTGTAATAGTGATTGTCCAAAGAGTTTCTTTCAACTTTCTACAAATCAGCATCCCGAATATCTCCAAGGTCAGCAATCCGATAGCCTTGAAATATTCATAAGAATTCCTTCGCTTAGTTCGCTAGTACTTGTGGAGAGCTTTTTTCTTGAAACTGACCCTTGAACTTGTTTTGTACAAATACTGTCACGTTTTTCTACCAACAAATTGTTGTTTTTTTTTTATAATTTAATTGAAAATCTATACCATCAAATGGAAACCCTTCCCATCCAATATTTGAACCAGAATGAAAAAAAAAAATCTGACATAATACAATTCATGAAACCATCTGAGAGATGTACTCTTCTCGAAGCCGTTACCAAGTAACACACATTGAGAATTACTATTAAAACTCAAGCTATTCAACATCATTCCACAAAATGAAGTTGTCAGCTCCAATCAACATCATGGATGAGATAATATAAAAGAGAAATCAAACTGCCATTTAAACAACTAACTACACTCAAAAGGTCTGATTCAATTTGTGAACCATAATCCTTATGATCCGGTGGGTAGGTAACACGTTTAAACCATCACCGTGTCCGTTTTTGTAACGAGTTGATTGAGTTTAATTTTATTTTGCTTTTTTTGTAGGTATCGCTCTGTCTCCCATTTCACATCCAATTCGTTTTGAGAAGGCACAAATCCTTTGTCATGCTAATTAACTTGCCCTCTACCGGAAGTGGAGCATGATTTATGGCACTGACCGTTGAACGTCCGCAAGGCAAGGTTTTCACGGTGTCGCGTCTCCTTGAGCGAGATTAAGGACGTGCTCCCATTCTGATAGGCGGGTGTCGTTTTGTCTCACTGCAGTTTTTTTTGTTTCTGCTCATTGCAATGAAAAAGAAAATAACACACCCACCAGCCCGCACCGTTCGCGTTTAAGTGTTCCAAGGGGACCATCGTTCCTTCGTTGGCGGCGACGAGAAGGAACATGGCTGCCGGCGTGGCTGCGCCCGGGCATGAAAATGAGGATCGTAATCTTTTGCCATCAAAATGGTAGCAGGCTCGCCTTACGGGCGAAGCTTTAGCGATGAGCGAATCAGCTGTGGCTTAGCGTAAGATGAGCCGCCCAAAATCGTAACCTGTCATGGTTCGGGAGCGACCGTGTGCCCATCGACGTCAACGTGCACTGTCGCCCACGAGAGCCTCCGCGGAATTGCTTTCCCGCCATAAAAGTAATGAAAAGTCATAAATTTTAAAATTTTCATATTAATGACGCCATAAAAATGCTATCTCCTTCGTACTCGTCACAGTATGGTACGGTGTCGTGGCGCTGGTTTCCACCAAAACGCCCGGCAGCAGCAGTAGCATCTTTCACCCACGGCGCGGTGTGTCGTTTCGGTGAGTTGGGTTGATTTGTTGAAGCCACCTGACAGGTGAAACGTTCAAAAACAATTCTTCTCGCATCGCCTTTCGCGCTGGCAGGAATGCTTGAAACCGTGTTTCCGTGCTTTGGCCAGAATGGAATGGACAGGCCTGAAGCAGAGCAAAGATAGCCGAGAATTGTGAAGATGATATAACAGTCCTATAAACGGCGCAAATTGTTTTCGCATGCCAAAAACCAGTGACCGCCAAAGTCGACACTGCGGAACGTCAGGACCCTGGACTAGAGAACCTTTCCAGAGAGGGTCCTAACTGCATACGAGGTTCGGGTAGCAGCAGCGTTGGTGGTTATGAAAAATGTATGCGCTGAACCGGGCACAGCTAAAGGTGGCGCGTCGCCTATCTCGCAGCGAACGGCTCGAATTTAAACATTTGCGATAGTCGGGCGGAAAAGCAGCACTCGGTTCAGTGCTGTGAAAGACAATATTTCGTATTCCGTTCGCGAACAGAAGAACATGCCGGGCCGGAAAGATGAAACCATGCAGCCAGCAACCGATAGAGGCGATGAAGTTGAATGCAGAATATGAAACCTGCACGAATATTGGGTTGTGCAATTTTCAGTCACCCACAGTGTCACACCTTCACTGGTGGGAAAGGCACACCCACCACCAGATGGTACCATCGAATTCACGACGTTTTCCCCGAGACCGATTGGTCCCCTTCGGATCGGTACGGTTGGCGTTCCGTGTATCAGGCATACATGGCTGGCCGTATTAATATATCATTCATATCACACACGCTTCTGTCGCCGGCGGTGCTGCAGGGTTGCTGCCGGGTCAGAGCCACCTGAATCAGTTCACCAGCTGGCTCGATGGTAAGCCACCCAAATATTTCTCAAGATGGAAGTGAATGAATAGCAGAGTGCAAAGAGACAGCTGTACGGCAAGCTTCCTGCTGTGCATGCTCAAACATATATACACACACACACACACACAACCGCCCGTTTATATAAATGATGCACATGCAGAAGGTTTTCGATCCATATGTGGATTTTTAGGAAAAAATACGTTTCGAACCTCAACCTCTGCTACCATTTGGCACATACTTTATGCATACCGTGTCATGCATAGAGGTCTTTCGTTTCTCGAGACGTACACACTACTCCTATCGGAGTTATTAATGTTTTTGGCTTCCCTTTTAAACACGGCTGATTGGGGTGTTCTATGACGTTTGAAGTTTTTTCCTCCTAGCAAAGCGCCGCATGATCTCATACAGGATTTCATACCTTGGGGTGTCTATCTGCAAGGTTCTGCTCGTGGTGTTTTGAGAACATAAAATTAGACGTAATGAATGGCGTACCACTTCCTGCTTGTTGTTCGTTTGCTGTGCTAACGTTTGACGAATTTTAAATGTTTTGAACTTCCTTGAGGATGTTGAGTGGTCAACGCCAACAACTTTGAATTCCCGGACCTCTTTACATTCCATAATGTTTTCATAATTTTGAACTTATGTACATGGAGAACATAACATCATTTGCAATGCTGCTTATCTAGTTCCAGCGTATGCAATCAGGCATGCCAACCTTGAACCTCAATCAACATCTGTCCAAAGAGGTTCCTGTGTACATAAGCTGAGATAGAGCATGGATATAATTCCCAGCCGGGGAACCCATATCAATCTTATCGTCTCCGTATCTGCAATATACCACCGTGCATTCCGTTCCTAATGCAAGCCTCATGGTCGAAACCTGGCTAATCTTCCAACAGAAGTGCAATTCCGAGGCTTCCGTTGATTTTCGTCTTTAGGGAACATCAGCAAATTGGTTCAGTAGGGTGTAGAACCGCCAGAACCCAGAGTCATTCAAATGCGATGCTTCTTTTTTAGGCGGGAATCCATTGAAATGGATGCTACACAACTGTGAGGCCAGGTGGGAAGGAATGCCTTCGCACACCTGTTGCTGAGTGTACAATCATCCTATACAACCAGCCAACCAGCAGCTTTTCAATCGAGCCGAATCTCATGAGTGATTTTTCATTTGCCTAATTGAACCCATGTTCAGCGTTTGCCTCCCGTCGCTGCCCTTCCATGACCTGCCAGTTGCTTATAGAAAGCTCTGTCGTGGGATGTACCGTTTGCTATCCATGTTTGTTTTATGGGGAAATTAAACCAGAAAAGAACATAAATTTGCTTTTTGCATTTCATGAAACAATTGAAATGTGCAACAAAGGTACTTGTCAGTGTAATTGGCAGCCGACATGCATGACTAGTTATGAGGCAAAATGGTATCCAACAATCGGAACTCTTTTGATAACTTTGTGAATGTTGGGCCATGGAGGAGTGCATACGATTGAGATTGGTTTTTGTTGAACTTTGGATGATTGAAAATAAGCTAAATGCTGGATATTTTATGTAATTAATTCAACTCCATCCAATCAACTTTGCGGCCCGTTCCCGTTCCTTTTTATTGTCCGCTGTCTGCTCAATAATCTAATACCCACAAACGGGATAAGTAAGACCCATCCCTCGTGAGTTCTTTTCCCAGCAAAGCTACCTCGTTTCATTCGCTCGTGATCAAATACTTGTTTTTTCGTCGGAATTACCACAAAGATTTGCACCAGTACAGAACGACGTGTTTGGAATCGTGAACTCTAGCTTACGTCCAGTGAACCCTACGTGCCCCAGTTCTCTGCGAAAGAATCTCAATATCTTTTGGCCCGTTAGCCCATGATCCGTCAAAATTATCCCTACACAAACATTCACGCTTCCTCTTGCGCATTCCCCTAAAGGTACCCTTTTTCGGAGATCCCATACACAAAACTACATACATTTGGAGGCAATGAAAGTTTGTGTTGTGTGTATGTTGGCTCGTTTGCTTTTCCGTTTGCTGCTCCTGTATGCAGATAATCGCTCCGACGGCGCGCTTGGGTACCGTTGGGTAAACTTGGGCAAAAAAGGTGTAAGATCCATTTGCCGCCCGGTTCTCCATGCGCCATTCGTCCGTCCCCCAAAAGGTTGATCCGTGTGCACAAGGTTCGCTACAACTCGTTCGTCTTTGGTTCGGCTCTGTACACCGGAACACCCCGGTACCATGATGCCCGGTAAGAATAATGATGAACTGTGTGGTCTCGTGTCGAGAATGTAATGAGCAAACAAGATTACCCAACTGCCAGCCTGCCGGCTGACGTACGATCGGTGCGTTTTTCCTCCCATTTGTTGCTGTGTGTGTGTTTGAAATGTGTAAGAGAGAGAGAGAGAGAGATAGAACGTTACGTAGCAGCCGGCAGGCATCATTCCATGCATGCCAAACTACTACGGCAGGTGACTTCATGGACGTGAAAACTTTCGCCTCCCTCCGACAACACATCACACGGGAGAATTTACGGTACGGTACAGGGCGATCCGAGCGAAATTAAATGTAGGACTAACTTCATCAAAGAGTCGAGCGGTCAATTGAGTTCTTTCGGGGTCTAGGAAGGGATGGAGTTTGACACGAAACAGGCCAGAAGTCAGCTAGGAGGCCAAGTGAAAAAGCCACCATTCCAAGCAGCTGTCAAATGCATTTTCTAAAGCTTTCTCGTTCGGTTGCAGGACGATGATGCTGATGATGGTACTAGCCGGCCGGCTGTAGAACCTTCGTTATGGACGACCAACATGGCATCAGTGGACGAATTTATGCGCTGACCGAACGGAAAATCGAACTCCAATCACTCGAGATCGATCACTGTTGCCATGGAGAATAGTCCAACGGCAATTGAGCGTCGCAGGGAACAGAGCATTTCTCATTTGAAAATGTATGGGTGTATATTCGCTTTTTTCTCCTCCTTCCTTAAATTACGTTCATCCTGTTCGTTAAAATACCAAACGGCATCACGGGACAGGGGAAAAGTTTTCGTTTTGATATTTGCAGCCCAACAGTTACCAAAAATAGGACAAAGTTTGGCATCAAATTAAAACTTTTCCAGTGGAAACGATCGGTTCGCCGTAGCGAATGTAGCCAGCAACCGTGTAGATCCGACACGGTACGTTACTATGCGTCATCTATTTAACTTTTGAATTACTCATCTCATTCCTGGGGTGCCTGACCGGTGGTAGATATTTTTTTAGGGCATTACGGCATTTAAAGATGTGTCGACTTCAAGTAGCGTACCTCCGACAGCAAGCTCCGCTGGGTCTTGGGGCTTCGTAACACTAACTGGCTGCCGGTTGGTGTTGATTGTGGTTTTGGAAAATTTAAATTATGTTTGACACTGTCCACTCGCCTCAGAGGCAGCATGTCCGTGTCGTTACGGGAATTTATGTTCACCGACTTGCTGGCTTTTCCAACGGGAAACTGTTCGTTGTACTACGGCGCAGAGCTAGCCGGTGCTGACCTGACCGAATGCTACAAGCTAATAAAGGAAAATGTTTTTTTTTTTTGGTTGTCTTCTTTCGTTCAGCTCGTTACAGCCGGTTGGTTTAAAATCAAAAGAAACTTGATCTTAGCCCTCGGTGGTTGTACTTGACCCGAGCTTCACAGTGTACAGAATCTGAGAAACGTACCGACTGCGAACGCAAGTTTCGTTCTTTTTCTGTGCCTCTTCGCTACGCAGGAACTTTACCATTACAGCATCAAAGTTGAACGGGCGTATAATGGGAGAATTGTGCTATCCTAATCATGGCAAGTTTTCTAATTTCCTTGGGTGAAGAATTATAAGTTTCAACATCATCAAGATTCCGACATCGCCAGTCAGCTTGCCGCTACTAGGTGGTTTGTCGTGTCACGCATCTATTTTACATAACTCTGATAATCTTATCTAACAACATGTTAAGTAATTAATTTTCTAAACATTTTTGAGCTTGGTTCTGAAAACTGTATAAACCATTTCAACTCAAGTACTGACGCTATTAGTTTGTAATGTTACGTTCTATAAACGCCAGTTATAAAACTCATTATGGAAGATTATCGTTGCACGAAACAAACATCGTCCGTTACACTTTTGCCGGCTCCGGGGCCGGATTTGTTGCTATCTTCTCCAAAGCGAATGAAACAAATGATTTAATATTTTATCGCAGACCGTCGGTCTGTCTCTAACAGGCTGTTCGCCATTTCGCGCGACTCGCCGCTGACAAATAGAGCGTATCAAACTGATTTATAACATTTCACAGGCTTCATTTAGCTCACAACAATGGCACCAACTGGGCAAATCTTCGTGCAAAGCCATTCTATCGCGAAAAATAAACCACCTGGCCTCACGGCTCCCGGTGTTCCGCCATGATTCCGATCATCAATCATCGATATTGCGTTTCGCTTCCGGTGTGCCACCTGAGGTCAAGAAGACGCGGTGATCGACAAAATAACGGGCCCATCGGTGGGTGCGCACGTTATTATGTTGACTTCGCGATAAAGCTTTCCGGGAAACGGAATACGCTCCGAAAGGAAAAACGTTTCTCCACCCGTAGTTCCGATACATCCGATACATTCCGAAATGGGAAAGGGAACTATCATCGTAGCGAAATGCGTCGCGTGGGGGAGGGTTTCTGTGCCCATCAATCTCCCAAAGCACCGAAGAAATCCGATATTTCGAAGATTCAATCGGACGGTCGGTGATTTCTTTCTTCTGCGCTCTCTGCTTGCTGCGTTCCATCGGCATGGCGAACTGTCTAATTGACTTCGTGGCTACCCGTGCCCCTACCCTTAGCCTGGAATTTCTTTGGGGGATGTTCGCCGGAAATAAAAGGGAACCACCAAATTCCTAAAATTTTGCTCCCCAAAACATGCTAATTTAGCCTTCAGAAACAGATTTCTGTAACGATCTGTGCGCCATCCGTGAAGGTAGACCATTTGCCGGATTTTACTCCAAACTTCGGAAGACATCTTCCCGCACACACGGGCACAGGTATGAAAAATGGTTCGAACATAGTGATTTATGGGTTCTCATTTCCTCTCTCCACCACCACCACACACACCACCGAGGGATGGTCAGACCTTTTCCAGCTCGGACTGCCACTCCCAACAATTCCGACCAACCAATCAAAGCTTTTGCTACCCCTATCCAACGCGAGCTCCCGTATGGGCAAACAAGTGGCATCTTCGCTTATCTCGGCAACGGGGATGCTGGAACCTTTCGCATCTCAGGATGGGGTCGGAAGAAGCAGACGGGTGGGATGCCCAAAACCCACGGTAACCCATGGCGAACCGCAGTATGGCAGCCGGAAGTAAATCTTCATGAAAACCGCCTTCGCGAGTAGACGAAGGCTTTTGTTGTCGGTGCGACTACACCAGCCCGACGTCTATGGGCATAAGAAATCTCCATAAATTCTGGTGAATTGAAACAATTTATGATGACTTTTGGATTGTTCAGGCTGTTCGAGGTGGGTGAGCGCGCCCATTTTAAAGTGGGAACGCCTCCGGCTGTGAAAGCACTAAACCTCGCGGTAGCTTTTTTATGTGAACGAATCAACCCATGTGCTCGTGGTAGATGGTGGTTAGATTTATCGCTCAAGCTCTCTTACGAATGAGCAGCAGGTCCGGATGCTCGTCCGATGGTTTCTTTAGACGTAAGTGGTTATTCTAGGGGTGCATCAGGAACGGATGGCGACCGACCGTGACTTGGTCCGGTCTGGCAGCACGCAATTCCCAGAATAACAAGCCTAACTAATGGCTACTTGCCTTGGAACGCTTTCCATCAAATGGATATGAATTTCTGCACCGAAAAACCGATTCCACTTCCAAGCGCAGTGGTCGTGGCTCTGGTTTCGATAAACAAGCCGCCGGTGCGACAAGTAGTGTTCTATAATGCGCACGGACGCACGCCAACGAACCGCTAAATAGGTTTTGTTCCACCTAGGTCATCACCACACAACAATGCGCTTCAATGGCCGGGCGGGAAAACAACGCCACGAAAGCCACAGCAATGGAAAATTTCAAATCCGTCAAGATTAACCCTATTTTACGATAATGGAAATTCGGCATATCCATTTGCCGGCGTACCATTGTGTCACATTAGCGGTGTGATGGCAGTAGCGCTGACCGGCTCGGAAGCGTACCGATGGCATTATTGTGTTCCATATTCTGAATCTCCCCGATCAATCTATTCCCCCTCCAGTCCCCACTGCTACTGTTTTTGTAGAAGTCTTCCGTAGTGCACTTTGCGCTCGTATGCATACAACCGACCTGTACCGGAGCGAGATATAGATAGTTTGGCACTTGTTAATCCATTAGAAGCTCACATGCTCTGTGGTCTCGCGTTTAGCTGGTGACCACCGGAAAATGTCCCGCACGTACGTTCCGTTCTGTGCGAACATTTTAGTTAATTGCTCATCGCATCGACCCGATCCTTTTAGCTAGGGATTCGGACATAGCACAACAAAATTGCGTTCCACGAACTGTGGCAGAAGACTTTCAATAATCAAATCACAGTCCGTGGTTGAGGCGATAGCTTTATTTTGTTTTTTGAATGGACAAGAAGGGGACACAAAGATTGCGTCGCATCGTTTGAGGCGAGCGGCCACAGATGGGAACTCCACACTAACGGGGATTACGAGCCATAATGGAAAATCATCAATTAAAGTCGAAACGAGCGTCGTGTATGTGAGGCTTTCGATTAATGCCTACCGGCAATTCAGACAGACACGCTCGAGGCCTGGTGGCTTATTGTGCTTTAGGTGTCTTTCGGAGTGTTCTGGCGGTGTTTTCTTGTGCGTACGACATCCTTCCACACTCATTCGATTAAGATATCCTGTCGTAGACGACACCGACCCCCGAACACCGAACCGTCTAACGGTTTGGAACCGGTAGAAAACAAAATCAAATTAGAACTTTCGAAGATCTTAACCCGAGCGAAACTTTTCACTATCGCCCGTCGGGTTCCTTTATGAAGTAGAAGTCTTATCTTTTATCAATTGAAGAAACACGCATTTGAAAGTGGCGCTCTCGCTGTCTCTACTCCTCTACATCAGGAAACCAAGACTTTCCGCTATAGCTAGGCACCCAAGGACCAATTCCCACCATCGATGGTAGTATTTCGCTCGTACATGTAGTGAGTCATTGAGAGGGTCGCATCGTAACCCGCAGGGACCAATGGGAATACCGGTGACCGTTGCGATGTTAATGCGGACCTTGTGGGCGGCTTTATTCAACCAAGTGGCATACGTGAGCCTTTGAGACCAACGCAGGCATTTTCTTCACCTGCGGCCAGACACGGCCAAGGAAGCAGCTGCTCCAGCTAGTTGAACAACCACTGTACAGGACGAGACGGGAGTGTGTGTGTGTGTGTGTGGCTGTGTGGGCACCGAAACAACACAAAAGTTCCATCCGTACGCTGCTGTGTGTGCGCACACTGCGCACGTGTTCGGCAACCCGAACGATTGCCTATTAATTTTTATTGTATTTATGGTTCAACATTATGATCCGGAATTCGATTTGCTCTCGATCGCAACACTGTTCCCTCTGCAGAATATTCTGCGTACGAACCCGGCACAAGTTTTGTGCTCGACCGCTCTTCTACACTATCACGTCCGATACCATCGTCCAAGGATTGCTGATTGCTCGAACCATTTGCCGTTTTGTGCATATTAGTATAAAAATGGTTTACCGAACGTACACTGATGGTCTGTTCCAGCGGATATTCGAGCTGCCAGTGAATGAGCGCTTTGAGAGAGCAGGAAAAAATAAAATACCCATTACGACAAGGGAAAAAACCCACCCGGGGACTTTGTGCTGGGTACAAATTCAATTACTTCCACTTACGGTCCGATTAAACGATGTTCGCTGGGGAAATATTTACTATCGTTTGGATAAAAACAAAACTGCTTCACCCCTTGAGGTGTTGGCTCCAAAGAGAAACAATTTTAATTGTACATCTAGCAAAATGGTGCGTCTGGTGCGTTAATGGCTCTCTGAAAGCTTATGAACCTGCAGAGTATTTAAGTTTTATTTTGCAACAAATTAATCTTTTAAAAACGTTGTTCCTCCAAGCACCTGTTCTGTCCGCACGGTCGCATAAGTTTGTGGTGGAAAAGTTAATTATCTAATCCACGTTCCATGCATCAGCGAAAATGCGAAACATAATTTTCGCCTCCACACACTCCGGGTGAGCAATGGTGCTCCTCGAACCCAAGGCGTTATAAGTTGCGCTCTAAGTAAGGCCCAGGGTGCCATCCAAAGTAAACGAACTTGCCCTCGCACGTGGCACGTTCTGGAGGAATTTGCGAGCAGAGATGAAGTGGAAAATTGAATTAATAATTTGTAACGATAATTACACATAAGTGCATATTTTCAGTCGCTTGACTACCACGTAATATTTATCTCTCTTTCTGTCTTTGCAACGTTCCGGTCTCTCGGTCTCTTACGCTCTCTCTCCCAAAGTCGCTCATTGTTTCTTCACGTAAACGCGCATAAGCTCCGTTTACTCGGTTTGCTAATGCTTTCACCCGAGCGTTCGCTCTGTGCCATGTACAACAAGGGCCCGTGCTCTGGTGATTGTCCGTTTCGCTTCGATAACTCATTCCTTCGACAGAGCTCCCGCGAACCATTGCCGCACCGTCCCCAAATTGTGGACGGAAGTTAATTTTCTTCCGCTGGAAACAATTAAATCCTCCGTCGACCGGGTACGTCTAGCAGCCACCTTTCGCTTTCGTTTGCAGATCTTTGGTGTGAAAGAAGGATAAACGGCATGAAAGCTTCTGATTGTTGAAGGATTATGCAGCCAATTCGCGCAGAAAGCGCGCCTATTAGCGGAAGTGAGGCTTTGTTTTCGCTCGGTGTCGTCGTGTACACGGGGTATAATTTGTATCCGTTGTTTAAAGTGAATTTAAGGTATCGTAGATTGTTTGTATTTCGCCATTTCTAGGTAGCTTTGTTAGTATTTTAAAGGTAAAATTGAATTTAGCTGTATCAAAACCTCTCTCCGAGATTCGTCAAAGTACCAGGCGTCTCCATGTATGGTGGAGAGCTAAAAAGCACGTGCACAGCAACGAAACGAACGGTTATTTGTTGAATTGGTTTATGAGAGATCCAATTCAGTTCGTTCAATGACAAACTCGATTACTTACGATTACACAATCCACTCGTACATCCCGCTTTTCATCGCTCTCTAGTACGCTCGTGGACCATTTTGTGGATGTGAAACACGACATTCTTTCAGCTAAGCTACTCTTCAGCTATAACAGCTCTTAAAGCGATCTTTTCTCATAATATTGATTCTCGCCAAAGAATGACACCGGTCGATGCATCCCAGCCGGGCGATAAACCGCACGATGCACTCGATGAATTGAGTCCATTTAAGTCGTTGTGCTAAACGTTAGGTGAATACAATTTTGTATCGTCCGTAGAGGGAAAGTACCTGTATCGAGTGGGGCGTTTTTTTTTTTTTTTACATCACCAGCAATATGTACCGAATGGTTGATGTTTGGAGGCTGGTGATAAACATGAACGATGAAAAATAACGGTGCCCGCTACCTCGTTAGTGGCCAGTACCGCCGTCTTGTGGCGCTCCGAATGGGCGGCCAAGTAGAAAAGAAGATTAAATTGACCACAAATTGGTCCATCAACTGCCTTTGCTCGCCTGGATGCTAGGCGAATGCCGGCCTGCCCCTGTTCCTGCTGCTACCTCATCAGCTAGACACAAGCTCATCGACCCCAACATCAGTGGGGGTTTTCTTACTTTCTTCCATCCGCAGGGCGTACAGAGCGCTGTTGAACGAACTGGCGAGAAAAATATCCAACCGTCAACTAAATGCGCTCCCTGATTACATCGCCTTCTAGCGTGAGGAGTCTCAATAGAATGGGTTTGTACGTCTCAATGAAGGGTTTCGTCCTGGCGTATTTTTATGATTCGTTTTACTACTCCTTGCCTATAAGGAACGGTTGAACAGAATCACGATTCCCAAACAACAAACGGTTCTCGTTTTGGTGCCCATGTATCACCCGACGTGCGGAAAGGAGTGCCATTGAATTGAGATATTTCTAATCGGGAAAAAAAACTAAGAGGAAACAACATCAACGAAGACATCATCTCCAGCGTGGCAGTGGAGCTTCTCTTGGCAAGCGGTATCAGTTATGGTGCAGCTTTTTCAGGTTGTCAAAGAAAGATGGGTCAATGAAGAAAGATGGTGGTGGGCATCATAAAGAAGAATTTAGCACCATATAAAGGGAGCGGTTCTTGCACATTCACTCAAACGTGCAAAACCCCTCGTGATGTTGAAACTCAGTTGAAGTATGCTGAACCTTGAAATGGTCGAAAAGTTCGGCTATACCAGACGAATGCCCATTGCGAATGCCACTCTAAATATTTCTATTTCATCGAGTTCGAATTAAGCAACTAATCGATTCGAAATGACTGATACAACAAATTCGCTTCGATTAGGCGAATTTTTTGAATGCTTCAAATGGTTTCGATTCTGTTTGCAAAAGTTGGATAGGTTATTTTTGGAATTCGTCCAAAGGTATGTAGCACAATTTTCTGGATACAATTTTGACTAAGAAACATTTGATTGGTAGTTTTCCGGTAAACCGTTTGGTATTATTTTTCAACGTCCAACTCACTAACCGACAACATTTGTTAAGGTAATTCATTTATAGTCAGAATTTTGTGCACAAACAGCGTCACCAGAAGAGTGAGTGTTATTGCTCCAATCGGGTATAAACAAATCTAGCAATACATTTCAAAATAAGTGTGTTTGCTGCCATCCGCTTTGCGAATGAGCGGGATTTTGCACTACTTCACTGTTAAATGGAATGTCGTCCTTTTGCAAAACCTATACTGCAATGCACAAGCAGTCCATATTCTGCTGCAAATGGTGTCAGTGCGGAAAACTGCAAACTAACTCTGATGAACGAGCTTGCCGCCGTATGATGAGTGCGAGTAGGAGCGATACTGTCGAAATGAACGGACAAACATGTTGTTCGTTTGGTCGGTATGAACCAAGCTCGAGGAAAAAAGAAGCGTCCCGTAAGGATGAATTTCATGACACTACCAACGAACGCAACGGCACAACACTTTCCTCGATGGTGTTGTGGATTGTTTGAAGTTGCATTTTAAAAGCGTATGATGCTGTCAAAAGATGTTACACGTGTTCGGATTTAATTCGTGGCCATCGATTGAAGCTATCGAGAACTGCATCGCTAGCGAAGCTGTATGTTGTTTTCCGTTATTTACCGTTTTGTTTGATATCAATGAAATGGGTGTTTGGTATGTGATACAATCGCTTACGATGTGTAGTAACAAGTAATCACATGTCCCATTATTGTGTATGTGATGCGGTTGCATTGAACTACGATTGAAGCCAAATTCCATACGAACGATGCAGCATACGAATGTAGCAGTATACGATACTGTATTTTTTTACTCGTTATCACTCACTATTTGTGATCCTAAAAAAAATCACATTTTAACTAAGGCATCCCCATTCAATCGATTCAACTTTAATCAAAATGAATACATGCGCTGTGGTAAATGTGACAATTTCAATTAATTTAAGTGATACAGTTTCTGGTCGCTTTTATGCATCAAACATAACCACATTCTATCACACAATAATCACCACAGTGTAATAGTCTGAGGATAAAAAAAACTCCTCTCATTATCCTGTGCAATATTACTCTCAAATTAAAACAGAGCTGAGCTCATGGTGAGGTTTTGTGGAAAATGGCATATGAATATTGAAGGACTTATAGACTTGAGGAGTTACCCGTAAAGCACTCCAGATGGATTGTGTTTAGATGAGTTTTTTGAAAAAAAATATGTAAAAAATTGTAATAAAGATGAAGTGAGAGTGGTCCTGCATCAAAGACCCTCTGCAGAACAACAGCTGAAGCTATAACCATTTAATAAATTAAAACACAGAATGTGTGACAGATGTGTGTAAAATATGACACAGATGTCGGAATTATACATCAGAACATGAGATGCATGAACTCGATTCAGCATTCACATTACATGAATATGAAACTATGTCATTTTCAATACAGACATCAGCTACTATTACCAAATTCCAAGATACAACAATTTTGATATATCGATCTAACTTTGTGGTTCTATGTGGAAAGCGAATGAAAAAAGTAATGTATTGATAGTACCTTCAACACTGTTGGATATTTCTTCATGCAAAATATCACCCGAAATGCAATTTATTCTGAGAAAATAAGTAAAGCCGGGTTCAAAACCTTCAAGTACAAACGATATTGCTTCTTGGCATACGTGAAAATTCGAGCTAGACGAATATTCGAGTCTGCGTTAGCGTAGTATTTCGGAGAGACTACCAACTCATCCTTCCTGCATTCACACACAGATTGAAATTTGGTAGACAAACGCTTTTATTTCAGTGAGTTGTTTTTTTTTTCTTTTTGGCCCAAAGAGTTGTAGAGATCAATAAATTATCAATCATCCAACGTTTGCAAGCAGTTGTGCATTGTTGAGAGTATTTAAATTAAATCTACACATAACTAGCCACCTGACTGAAGTTTGTGTGGTGAGAACTTTAACAAACCCCGAACTATTTACTTTGTTTTTGCATTTTCATACCAGTGCAATTCGCATTCATTATTGAATACATTATTGAGAGTCCAAACTTTAACTTTTTCTCCGTTCGATTCACCTACGCTCGTATAATGTTGAATTCTGATTGTGTTTCACTACTGATAACGACATTTCCGACCCTATTTTCCTACACTACACCTGGCAAGATCATCGTTCGTTAGTTCGGGAGAGAGAGAGAGAGAGAGAGAGAGAGAGAGAGTGAGATTACAGACAGAGAAAGATGTTAAGAATGCACTTCGATTGGTAAACAAGTTATTGACGGAAATGTATGCTTCCTCAGCACTACATTAAGGGGCACTCTTCTGTTTGTGCTCCTACCTGTCAATGATATTCCTGCGAAGTTTCTGAAAGTGCTGCAACGGAACCCAGCTCAGAGTGCAGCGGGCAAAGAGACTGCTCGGGAAATAGTGCATGATGTTTATGCAGTCGATGAATTTGTTTTTTACAAATGTTTACCTTTCCATAAATAAAATATTCATGCCTGAATTCATTGTCTGACGAGGATTAGCTTCCAAGAGACACAGATAATGCAGGGACGTAAACAAAGCAAAACGGAAATATTCATCACTTCCAAACCAACACAACACACACACAAACTCATGTTGCCCTTCGTGAAAGTGAACTGAACGAATGGAAATTGGGCCGTGTGCTCCAACGGAACGGACATGATTCAATATTTGCATTTGCAATTTGTTTTTCCCCAAGAACAGAAGCAATTCCGTTCCGTTCGGTCGCATGCATACACCGCTGTGCTGCTACGGTCACATGGCAGCTGGGCAAGATGGGAACATAATGCAATTTATTCTAACAAAGATTGAGCGAATCGAAACGGTACGATGCTTTTCCGTATCCAATTCTCCATTTTCAGTGTTTCGACTGCATATTAGGCTAAGAATTAGTTCAGAATTAGTAATGAAAGTCATTTTTTGTCGGTTTATAAACGGTTTAAGAAGATGGTTTGTGTGTGATTAACGTCTAACAAGCTGTCAGAGCTCGCTGTTTTAGCTCTTTTGTGAATACCAGCCATTACAACGGTTGCTTAGCATCGCTCAATGCTTATATCTACATGAATTAGTTATCCGGTTTGCATAAGAAATAAAAAGAACTCACAAATCGAATTCGCCTGTCTCGCTGGGCGAGGCCATAAAGGTGAATAGGCGATCTGTCCAAAGGGGATCTGCCATCTGCTCCCAAACGTGCAGTTCCTACAAACGCTGAAATCGATTACGCGGCTCCTTGATTTAAGCGATTCGGCGTTTTATCATCGGTAGGCAATAACACAAAAAAACCGTTCCTACTCCCATTCCTAAACGCACGGTCCGATTAGAAACACCTGGCAATACATATTTGACTGCATTTTGCGCCAGAGCGCACAAAAAAGTGTGAAATACCGAGGTTTCGAACGGGTTCTGAAAAATGTTACCATAATTTAAAGCACCAAAACCAATTTCACGTTCGAACGAATGGTACAAGTGAAATCGGTTTCGAACAAGAAAAAAGCCCCTTGACTATTCGCAGGTGTGTATGTGTGCCCGAGTATGTTTTATTCTCAACCCGTGGAATGCGAAATTTTACTAAAAGCGCAAATCCTAACGAGCGAATCCTTTTGCGGGAAACTTTTTCTCTTTTCCTAGGCGATAGCAAATAGGCTCGGTACCGAAACGCTTAAAATAACTGTAAAACTTTTCCAATATAATGCTAACCAGCAGCAGTCTCGCACACAAGCGATGCGATGCGTGTTGTAGTATATGTTTTATTCAACCACTCGTGCGAACGTTTGCGAGGTAATTTTAACGATTCGAGCAACGATTCAGCAAAGCTCCACTTTTATGGATGACTGGTCGCCCGGCTTGGCATTCGTTTACGTATCATTTCTATGCTCATAATTACCGCTGCTAATGATGATGAGCGTGGTGGGCGCTGCGCAAACCGCCCGGGCCTTATGATTATTTGTTTTCCATGACGTGTGAACGAAGGCTTCTGCCGGGAATTATAGCGCAAAGATGCTGCATACTAATGACAATGCGAACCACCGTGAAATTGATCTGCACCCACTAAAAACCCGCCGAGTGCCAGTGCCAGTGTGTGTTGTGTTGTGTTTTTCGTTCCTACACACTGAAATTGGCTTACGAAGCGACGTCGTCTTCATTTTCCTGGGCGATGGCAACTTCTCCCAGGAGTTTTTTGTTTCGTTATTGTTTTCTGCTTTTCAACAAAAGAAACGAGGTGGCAGAGGTGTGCGCTTTCGATGCTGCATACCAATTTTTACACTTCTGGCCACTGAAACCGTAAAGCATCGATAGACATCACGTACATTCCACACCGCAGCTGGTGGTGGTTGTGTTTGCAAACGATAATATTACATTTATATGCACGCTTTCCTTCACAGCGTGATTGACTACATATTAAAGCAATCTTTGCGTAATATATTGCAGAAATTGTAAAACAATTTCACAACGTTGTTTGTCTCAAATTTGTAGATATCAGCACAATTAGTTGCTAGAAATTAAAACCATTTGTGTAAGAATTCGTTAACCATGGTATTGATCCTGTACCACAATGTAAACATAAGCTTTCGCTTTACATCTTTCTGCTGCCAAAACAAAGGAAACATGTCATGGGATATGACTGGAATGAATAAATTTTTGGAAAGTATAATACACTCTCAACGCGAATAAATCATATTGGATGCTTGTGACAGCGATCAATGAACCAATGGTCATAAATCAAACACTAGCAGCTGCTGCTGGACTCCACCATCGAACATGTTTAGCGGGTATTGAAAATTCTAGTAGTAGAATGTATTTTATTTTCCATCTGCCCAACCTTACACACCGTACGTTGCCGTTGCCTGTGCTTTGCCTGGTAAATGATTCCCGAGTTCCGAATCCACTGCTCTTAGTGCACGCCTCCGCAAGCACACATGCACACTCACTCCTGTCATCCATCGAAGCGTCCAGGCGTCAAAATCCTATCAAGCTTGACGATGCATTAACAATCAATTTATTATTTTACGATACCGCAAGCACCGGTACCTTTGGAACCGAACACCCGACGATGGATCCTGCGTTGGGTTGGAAAACAGGCACACACACACACACACACACTGAGGCAAAATACTCCTGTGTTCAAGCCTGCAACCTATGCTGCAGGGAACCGGCTCCTACCCTTTCGCTTGCACGCCGAGGTATGAATCCAATTGGGTTCCCACCGTATGTTCTGGAGGGCAGTGTGAAAGTGTGTGCAAGACCATGCACGCACACTTGCGCCTCAAAACCCACACGTCCATCAAAGTTAAGACCGGCAAGGACGTCCAGCAGCGCAACCGCCCAACCGACGGGCCCGAATCAGACACATGCCTTAAATGGATCAGTCGCTCCACCGAACGAAGCCATCGCCAACGAATAATGTTGAAGCGTTCAAATATGTTCCGTACCGGGGAGCTGTCAGCTAAGAGGACAGGCCATATCACTTGGCCGAAAGCACACCGCCGGGATTGAAGCCCCCACGGGGGAAATGTTGCACGATGGTGTCGTTTCGGAAGCGGCAGCGTGTCTGACAGTACACAACCGAGCAACCGAGAGTGCCGTGGCGGTAGTCTTACCTATCTATCCGATCTGTCACATGACACAACCGAACCGAACAGCAACAACAGCAAAAAATGGAAAGATATTTTGCTGTCGATTGCCAATGGCCAGAATATGGAGAACATGTTTTTGCGAATTCGAGAGTTCTTTTTTTGGGAATGTTCACCGTAAAAAAAAAACATCTCGAAAACCACCACCGAAACATGACAGCAAGGCAACGAATATTGTGACGATGACTGCTACGAGTACGGTGCACGGTGATGTCGATGATTGTCCATGTCGAATTTGGTGCAAACGATTTACGCACCGAGCGCAACGACATCGATTTTCTCGACACCAATTGTTCCTCCGAGCAGGTATTCCGAGCTGTTAAAATTTATACCTCAATTGGATGGCTGTACCGGTCAGTTTTTGAATTGGAGAGAAACATTCGCACGATAAGCGTCTCAATTTATAGAGCCTTCCTGACGATTATGGACACCCAGGACATCATAATGTCACCCTTCTGGAGATCTTATCAACATGCGACTATGGCCGTACGAGTTCGGAACATTGGTGTGTCGGAAAACAATTTTTGGGCACGGTCCAGTCCAATGTTATCAGACATCGTTGTGAAAAAGTGGCCGAATGTGCAAAGGCTACGATTTATGTTCGAACGTTCGTGAGAGGATGGCCTTTAGAAAGACTCTAGCGTAGCTCGAATACCTTGTATAAAGACATTTCCGGGATTCTCCTGCACATTCTTCCCATCGTTGTCGTCGTATCATCATTGTTGCTCTACCTCTAGTCGTTGGCACAGAGTGTAGCCACACTATGGGCTATTTGATAAAGGATTTATGTACAAAAGTCTTAACACTTCTTAACATCAACCCCTGCAGAAGACAGTCCATAATCATATGACCCACCTGTTTCACCTTTTCTGCCTATATTGCTTAACGGACTGTGGACAACGCATTCTACCGCTTGTCATAAGCATGCTGTCTGCCCTGTCACACATTCTGCAGCGGACTTTTTGTCGTCTTCAAAAGGAATTTTCGAGTGAAAAATAAATTGCTTACAGTAATACCCGAACCACCGGAGCGGGTTTCCTTAAGCTTCTTTTTGCTCACCGGTCTGTTGTCTCGCAGGAGGCTCACTGTTTGTACCATCCGGTGTTTGAGTCATCCACTGCCGAGAGCAAAAGCTGAAGCGAACTTTCGGAAGCAAAACCAACTTCTTCCAGTGACGTACGGGCGAAGGATGGCCTGCCCGGAGGCCTGCACGCCTGTCTTACACGAGCGGAAGCTTAAAAGCGCATTCCCATCATGTTTGGGCCGCTGGAATGTTTTGCAGAATGTACATCGAACCACACCGCACGCTGCTCGTGTTGTACATGGTGCGCAAAACACACACCAAACTTATGCCCTCCCGGTACGCCTCCACGAAGCAGTTTCACGGAGACAGTTGGAATTTTATTAGACATTTATCATAAAACTATGGTAAGGTATATGAGTGCAGGGTTCTGAAAAACCCAGTGACCGCGCGCCATAGTGGCGCGACTGCACTGCAACTTTTCCCATCGCACACATACGCGATCGCGAATTCTCGCAAGCCTGGCGGCGATTGTACACATCATTTAACAATGGCACAACAACAATGGCGCCAACCGGCGACAGATGGATCATAAAAAGCTATCGTAAAGATATTCTGCTCCGGGTGTGTGATAGCAGCACCATCTGGGGCAACGTTTATTCGCCCTGGAACGTTTGCAACATACGGGTGCCGTTCCTGATATTGATGCGTCATTTGATATATGCTCGCAAATAGGTCGAACTTGGAAGGAAGTTGTTTAAGTTGTACATCTTTTTATGCCGGAAATGGAAAACCCCACATAAATTCGCTTATTGTAACTTATGTAACTATACAAACAACATAATTGAAGAGCACTGTACATTCCCGCACCTAAAACATGCTTTAGATTGAAACGGAATCTCCATCGAACAACGCACGTTGGATCATTTATAGAAGGGTTTACTGCCCCTGGTTCGATGGTACGATAAATAGGACACAGTCATAACAAGTTCTATTTTATAGCTTTCAAATATACTAAAAACGATACGCGCTTTAATCTCCAACAGTACTCCTTGATTCCGGCAAAGGTTTTGCCATGCTTGAGCTTCAAGTTGTTTTCTAAAATTCGTCAGAAAATATTCCAACATTTCTTGTTTTATCCTGGCGGCCACAAGGGATCAAATTGATTTCGCCGCTTGCAAAATGTACGCTTACCAATCCCAAACATTCGTGTTATACTCATCCTGCTGAGGCCCGGAGTGTGGGGATCGCACCAAAAGGATCAACCAACAGGAGAGGGTTTTGATGAAAAGTGGTCAACACTTGCAGAGTTCTAATCCATTTATGCGTGTATTTTTTTTTTGCTCATTCCTCTTGTTTTTAACTGTGCCTACGTTTCCCACTCTATACGTGGCGCGTACGGGCAATTCTTCATTCGCAGCACATGCAGCACATGTTCAAGTTATCTCCATGAACGGGCTAACCACTTCACGCAAAAACCCGCAGTCATCCGTCGCCGTGTTCGCATTTGAACATTCTGGAGAGTGTCTATTCCGACCGGAATTTTTGCGTTTTCCATCTACTTCACTACACACGACCTTCTCGCTGTTGGTCGAACAGGCCTCGCAAGAACAAAAACGAAAACGAAAAAAAAGAAATCTTCAATTTACAGCACAACCAGAGGCTGAAAAGACTTGCCGTATAGATCCCTCTGGTTCGTTGAGGGTTAAGTATATCCGTTTTCAATGATACTTATTCTTTGCAGCCGTTATCCCGTTGTGCGTTGCTTTTCTTTTAGTGTTTTCATCTTTTTAATTGAATTTCAAGATGCAGCCCGAGCGTCGGTTGAAGATAAACGATGGTTTACTTTTACGAAACCAAAAAATGCTATAGATTATGAAGCGGCAAAGTCATCATTGTAGAGTAGAAAATGTGTATCGATCACAATGTTTGCTGTCAATTAACATTGACAACAGCCCAATTAACTCGCTCGACAAACTTCGGCTATCTATGAATAGTTTGTTTGCAAAGATTGAATGAAAAACAACCGTTCCCGAGGCCCGCCAAAGCTCGTACTGAGGCGTTTGGGCAAAGCTTCCCGCAGAAGAAGTACTGCGACACAAGAAGACACTGTTGCACCGTCTAACAAAGTTACCTAACAATTCGATTGTGTCAATCATTTGACATAACTTGCGAAAAAGGGGAAAAGTTGCGCATGATGGTTCCGTGCTGTGTAATAGTGACGCGATCCGGCAGAACTTCCGCAAACACGATGCACAATATTTTACACGATGTAACAAACTTTGCACTTTACTGTTTTGCCCGGCTGCTCGGCATGGACGAAAAACTACTCCATTGTGACAATGCTGCACCGGTAGCTACCAAGAGCACCAACAAAAAATGGGTAACATTACGAACAACTTTACCCAAAAGCCGTAAGGAACGGACAAATTTTCTTATCGAGTACACCTCTTGCACCGTGAAGCTCGTTGCAATGCAAACAGACTGGTCTACCGTCTACATGCAGTGTCCGTTCGGTCGTTGAAAAACGCTCACGCTGTAAATCTTCTCAACAAACCGGGCGCGTTACGTTCCGTGGTGGCGCAGAATCTGAAGAGATGACACATTCGAGGAGATAAACTCGTTTACGAAGCTCAGAGCACAAAGCATCTTCCTAGCTAACGGAAAGCAAACTTTCGGTACCAACTTTAATAAAATGTTATCATTTTCCATTTATGCTGCTCCACGCGCGTTAGCTTTCAAAATAACTCTGCCGAGTTCGAGTTGCGAGCCATGTGCATCAAGGCATTAGGGCAGCGCCTATGGTACAGTTGCATGATGGCCTTCGTTAGTAGCTATTTTCTTAAACTAGAATAGAGCTCCTGTTGCACACCGATGCATTCAACGACCAAAACTGTGTGTGTGTGGGGGGACGGAATGAACTGCGGATACGTTGAGTGAAATGGTCTTGTCGTTGCTTAGCTCTGGTTACCGTGCTGTTGAAGAGTATTTCATGAATTTGAAGCAGCTTGAGTAAGTTAGATTCATTTGATGAGCAACATAAACACTCAATACCAACATCGAAACGAAATTTGTTGATTGTAACGATTGTAAGCCGACTTTATGAAGTATTTTCTCTCTATTAATCGCTCCTATTCTTGCAACGGTTTCGTCCAGATGAGACATGCCGCTCGGACGAGTTCACCTGTGCGAATGGTCGCTGCATACAGAAACGTTGGGTTTGCGACCACGATGACGACTGTGGTGATAAATCGGATGAAAAAAACTGTCAACCCACCACGTGCGATCCGCTGAAACAGTTTTCCTGTGCGGAAAATTACTGCATCACCAGCAAATGGCGCTGTGACGGAGAACCCGACTGTCCGGACGGTTCCGACGAAAGGGTAACTAATGTTTGGCCGGAATGACCTGATTCGCTCAATACGTAAGCTTGTCATGCTCACCCCTGCTGCTCTCCTTTTGGGGCAATGTTTGTAATTGTAGGGATGCGCCAATCTACCACCGGCTACCGTCTCCACCTGCCTACCGCTGGAGTATCAATGCAACGATCGCATCACCTGCATCCACCGGAGCTGGATCTGTGACGGCGAGAAGGATTGTCCGAGAGGCGATGATGAAATGCCACCGATATGTCAGAATGTAACCTGCCGCTCGGACCAATTCCAGTGCAAAAAGGATAAAACGTGCATCAATGGGCATTTCTACTGCAACGGCAAGAACGATTGTTCCGACGGTAGTGACGAGCAGAACTGTGGTAGTAAGTACATTCTTCATTTCTATCTTCACTGGGTCATTCTCCAGTGTTTGCTACGCTATGGACAAAGAAGCTGAAACCTTGGAACCTGTAACCTGCAGAATGCATCATTTATCCTTTTCCTTTTCTCGTCTCTCCTGCAGCCAACAGTCGCAGTGAGAAATGCAACCCGAAGACAGAGTTTGATTGTGGTGGTGGAATGTGTATACCGTTGTCGAAGGTTTGCGACAAGAAACCCGATTGTCCCGAGTTTCAGGACGAGCCCGCTGACAGGTGTGGCAAGAACGAGTGTCTACAAAGCAACGGCGGCTGCTCGCAGCTGTGTGTGGATACGCCTGCTGGGTTTTACTGCGATTGTAAACCGGGGTACGTTCAAGAGATAACGTTACGAGCTTCCAGACGGACTCTCAATACATGGCGTTTTTCTGATTCCAGCTTCAAATTGGCCGACAATCGAACGTGTGTCGACATCAACGAATGTGAGGAGCCTGGATCGTGTTCGCAGAACTGCATCAACGAGATTGGAACGTTCAAGTGCGAATGTATGGACAATTATCTCCGGGATCCGCGAGATCATACGCGGTGCAAAGCAATGGAAGGGCATGCCTCGCTACTGTTTGCACGACGACACGACATCCGTAAGATCTCGCTCGATCATCGCGAGATGACGTCGATTGTGAATGACACCAAATCGGCCACCGCACTCGATTATGTGTTTCGTACCGGTATGATCTACTGGAGTGATGTTTCGGAGAAGCGAATTTACAAGTAAGTTGTTGTGGAGTAAGCATTTTTCGTGAAATTTCAATACCTCATGACGGCACTCGTACAGGGCACCGATTGACGAAGGTTCAGACAAGACGGTCGTGGTGAAGGACCCGCTGGTCACATCGGATGGTTTGGCCGTGGATTGGATCTACAATCATATATACTATACGGACATCAAAAAATCAACTATCGGATTGACCAACTTTGATGGCAATATGGGCAAGATTTTGGTGCAGGACGATTTGGAAATTCCACGTGCCATCGCGCTGGATCCTATTGAAGGGTATGTAGTGGTATGCGTCAGCATTTAGGAATAATTCAATAAGAATGCACTCTTATTATCCCACCACAGCTGGATGTACTGGACCGATTGGGGCACCAACCCAAGAATTGAACGAGCCGGTATGGACGGTACGCATCGACAGGTGATTGTTAGCTACGAAGTAAAGTGGCCCAACGGAATCACGCTAGATTTGGTGCGAAAGCGTGTGTACTGGGTAAGATGTTACAAAGTTTTAGTTTGTCAACCATTTTGTCGATGTGCTTATCGTCATCGTCTTACCAATTGCCACTCCATTGCATAGGTCGATGCAAAGCTGAACGTGATATCGTCTTGCAACTACGATGGTTCCAAGCGCTCGGTGATTCTTTACTCCGCAGACTACTTACGGCATCCGTTTTCGATTACCACGTTCGAGGATTATGTGTACTGGACCGATTGGGATAAGGAAGCCGTATTCAAAGCGAACAAATTCACCGGCAAAGACATCGAACCGGTAACAGCGATGCACATGGTAAGTGCTAGTGAGGGATATTCATTTTACTACCGCAGCTGCTTAGTTGCGCCGCGCATATTAAAGGGTACACGGTACCACTTTGCCAGATAATCTCTAATTCATTCTCAATTTGTTGCCGCACCATTAGCTACAACACCCAATGACGATCCACGTGTACCATCCGTACCGTCAACCGGACGGTGTAAACCACTGTCAAGCGGTGAACGGCCACTGTTCGCATCTGTGCCTACCGGCTCCACAGATTAACTCCAACAGCCCCAAGATTTCCTGTGCGTGCCCAACCGGACTGAAGCTGATGAGTGACAGCCTAATGTGTGTGGAAGACGGTAAGTGGAGAACCTGTGCTCTTCTTGTTTTGCGTTTGTGTGTTACACTTTTCCCATTAAAGCTAAAACTGTCTAGAGAATACGCATAAGCAGTGTTTGCGCAGGGTGAAGATTTTCCATTCCGAGTGGCACACTCGCACCTTGTTCTTTTGGACGTACAGGGTCAACAAAAGCTACTGGTAGAAATTTGAGGAAAAAAAAGCTCATTCGCACACCACCGTTGAATATTCGCATCTCTCAAGCTCCTGCTCAGTCCACATTCCACACATCTGTCCCGCCGGACGCGAGCGGTCGGCAACGAGTTTTATTTATTCATCTTGCAGTTGTTTGCTGTTTTACTGCGCGTTTGGTCGTGTGCCTTGCTTTTTTTGTATTCGTTCGTTTTTTAATGAATTTTAAATGTTTTTCATTCGCTCGCTCTGGACGTTTACCACTTCCGCCAACCAATGAGTACACGCGTGGGAATCCCGTACAATAAATGGATTCGGTCAATAGTGTTGTTGCTCCGGTGGTGGTGGTTTTATAGCGTTTTTTAATATGTTTTTATGTCTTTCGCGTGTTGTAGATTGTTTTTGTTTTATTTGTGTTACTGTTTGCTTTGTCCCGTTTTGTACTATATGTTTGTTGATTTATTTATACATTCATTTGATTCGTGCTGCTGATTTTACTCATTTTTCTTTCTTTTTTTTCTTTTCTTTTTTTCTTTTTCTTCCTCGGATTTGTGTTTTATTTTTCAAAATTCCACCCCTTCACCATCTGGAATGTCATCATCATCGTCGTGTGGCAACCTGCTTTTCTGGGCTGGTTTTTCGTGTGCTGCTCAATTCAACCGATTGAATTGATATGCGCGAATGCGTCCGCACGTACGTGTGATAATCACATTTTTCTTCACGAATCGATTGCTGCCGTCAACGCCAAATTGGTTCACACAACAACAAAAACTCCCACATCCATTTAACACCATTATGTTGTGCTACAACCGTTGGAAACAATGGAAAACGTTCCTCGGGGGTTGTTGTTGTGTGTTTTTTTTGTTAATGTGATCTCTGCTAGAAAAAAGTCCAATTGATACGGCGAGCACTGGCGACGATAATAAGGGCAGTGGCAGCACTGGTACCATCAGTAGGAACAATGGTATGAATAGTAGTAGCTCCAACAAACACATCGAGCACCACTCGAGTAACATTTACGATAGCAATAAGGACATCATCGCTTCATCCGCAAATGTATCCTCTCCCTACTCCAATTCCTCTACATCATCATCATCATCTTCTAGTTCTGTACCATCCTCGACCCAGGGGGCAAAGAATAACTGTGAGTATAGTGTTTTATCAAGCTTCACCTGTTGTTTGTCTACGAAAGAACACGATTCGATCGCATGACAACAACGGCAAGCTGTTCAAGCAATACCATATCGACCTCCACGTATATGACAAATGAAGTCTAACGCCACTCTCGATGACTTGAGACAAATGGTGAACGTTTGGAAATAGGGTGCAAAGTGCTATTATCACTAATGCTACAAACATACCTGACAAGTAATGGAAGAGGTTTTCTGTTGTTGCTCGATTAATGACAAGGATGAACTCATCGGAGCGCTACCTCGGGATGTTCAGATTTAGTTAAATCCAATCGCAAGATAGCAAGATGCCTAACGTGCTTTTGATGTTCGTATTGCACACTCGAAGCTAATCACCGTGAAATGAAGCAGTGAAATTCAGCGTTGGTGTATGGGAAAAAACACTATGACACTGCATTACACAATTAACACCTCTTTGTTGGGCGTCTTCAAAGAGAAGCACACGCCACTGCACAATTCATATTCGAACAGTGTAATTACCCCGACTTGATTGGCGCTTACTGGTAGGAGTACGGGAGAAAAACGGTCTGTAGAAGAAACTAGCTAATCATTTGATCTTTCCCCTTCCCCGTTCGATGGTCTCGGTCATTCCCACATTCTACGGTAAGTGCACGGGCATGATCGAGCCACGTGATGCTGACGTCTTTTTTCCGTCCATTGCCTTCTTTCTGCAACAGGATAAAACTTTCCCTTCCGGCACATGAGCAGACATGGTACCTAGAATCTTAATAGTAATTAATAACGCCGCCCCTCCCCATCCGCTACGGTTCTCGCCGAGAAACGGAGCATCCAGAACATTGCCCTCCCCATCATAACATCTTCGCAGGCAGTTGGTGCAATTTTCCTACGCTAATTTTCCTCCCGAGACTTGTTACAGATTACGGTGTACAAGCGTTGCACGCGCGAACTTCTCCAAACAGAGCGCCCCATAACCGAATAGAACTCCTCAAAGATTCATGCTGCCAGTGCCTCGTGCATGTCCAAGGTAGTCGGTTTTGTGCAGCGGGTCACTACCATCATTTGCCAAAAGGCAAATAAAGTTGAACCACTATGGGTGGCAACTCACCCACCATTTCTCGGCATTCCTCTTCCCCCTCATGGAGCCATCACTGGAGGTGGGGTGCACGGGAAGATTTGTTTCGGGGAACGAAAAAGGAACAAGCAGAAATTGAATCATAATTCCCCGAGAATGAAACGAACATGCGAAAAATGCTCTCCAAAACTTGCTCCTAATTGCTTCAGACACTTCCAACCCCGAATGGCTGAGCTTGGGAAAGAGCGCACGGCTAAGAAAGGCCATATCAGTGGAGAGTTGGAGTTATTTTAGTGTGCACAAAGCAAACGGCTAAACTTCCTTCCGAAAAAGGGCCGTCACAAGGTCCAAAGTGTTTGCACGATGGGGGAGGTTTCGGTCGTAACCTAGTCCAACAAAACCCCATTGGCCGGGAATTGGTTTTCATGCTTTGCGAGCTGAATGATTAATCATCCTTTTAGTATCCTTTCTAGGAAGGGTTCACGATCGAGGAACCGGGCCCAAAAATAGGTAAGGTAAATTATGGAATTGTTTTTTCAGCGCCGGTGACTCCCTTTCTGGCGGTATACAATTGAATTTCGAACAAATATTTACACTTCGACGTTTGAGTGTGCTTACCGGTGTCGGCTTTCAGCCGCGCAATACCGCAAAAAGTTATCCAGCTCCCAGTTTCGGGGTTATTCATTTGCACAATTGTGGTTGATTAGCTAGAGCAAATATAAATATTCTGCCGTGCGGCCATTACAGGTCGATAAAGCTGAAAAAAAAACGCCACACAATTTGATTATGTGTCTTTATGGCACGACAGGACAGGGCGGGATTCACACGGACTTTTGACCGATTGGCTAACCGCAAAACGGGCGCACAACCTGCCAATAAATTCGATCCGTGCGATGGCATCGTTTGAAAAACGGTGCAAATCAACACCAGCTCTCACACGTTGACAATCGTTACAATTCAATTTGCACAGCACTTATCAGGTGCCGTCATGCGTATGTGCGGTGGGGAATTGTTTTATTTATGGTTTAAAATGGTTCACCGTGCGCTCATTTGCGTACCCGAAATGAGCTTTTAACATTGCACGGAGTTTGTGCCTTTCTTCCCCCAACCACCGGTGTTCCAGTGTGCTGGGCGATCACGATGCTGAAGCTCTGAATGTTTATTTAAAGCAATTTGATTTACCGTTTAACCATGGATTGCATTTCACTTGTTTTATTGCATTTCGATGCGTTTGGAGTTTTTATGTATGGTTGGATGGGTAACAAATTATGCACGTGGAGCAGGTACCGTGTCAACCATTCCACACAGGGTTGAAGAGTTTAATTACTGCGCCCGACAACGGTCACCGGGTGCATAATTGGACCCTTCGGTTGTTGAAATGCTCGTTGCAAATATTCAGATCGATCAAAAAACGATCATCGCCAATCACCATTAAACACAGCGCGATATCACACCAACCACAGAACGCATTTACGGAAGCTTGCACTTTGTTTAATTTACCACTCTGTGTAATTTAACGCATATTTCAGCATCCAGCCTAGCTTTTGCGAGAGGGAAAATGTATCTTTCCCACCCCATAAACCGATTCTAAAAAATGGGAACAACAAACCAAACAAACTACCCTGCGTGATTCGAAACGCGTTGGAAAATATGGTTGATTTATTGGAGCTTATCCATCCACTCTCTCTCACACACACACACAAAGCGCCGGATGGACTGTTTGGGTCGGAGTGTTTGTTCAGGTTCAACAGGCATTGCGAAAGTATAATTTATGCCACCAAACGTAACGACTACACCCATTGATACGTGATCGGACATATTGCATGGCTAATTATACAACGCTGGTTACGCCTGTTCCGGACTCGGTTCGTGCTCCGGTTCATACTCCACATCGTACAACCATTAACGGGCCGCGACTGGGAGACGAGGACACACGATGGTTTGTTGAATTAACTTCCTGAACTGCTCTTTAATCTCGTACCGTGCACTGCAAAAGGGCTGTGCCCCACGCCCGATTCATGTTTGCCGGTTGGAAAACGGTGCATATAATTTGTGTCATTTATTGAAACTTGTCGTCCTGGGGGCAGTGGGTTGAATCGCTCCCTCTCGGTCGTTCTCGTTTAGCACAGATTGCCAATACGGTTTGCTAGTGTTGGCGGGAAGAGGCCAACATCCCGCAGGCTATTTTCTGCCTACACTCCGATACGCTTCGTTGGCGGTGATATCAACCCGGGGCCTGGTTATTGGTTCTGGTGGTCAAGCTCGGTTCCGGTGTCAAAGCAATTTGTGAATTATAGCGCAAAATTAACTTTATAGATTGGTATATGGTGCCAGCTGGTTCTGCTCCACCCGCTGCCACCTTATCTACACGCTTGTTCTGGGTTTGGAGGTTTGACCCGGAGCCTAATCGAATGAATTTTCCGGAAAAAATAATCCATTTCCGGCCACTGTGATTTATAGCTGATCACCGAAGGGGCACAACAGCGGACTGAATCTGAAACCTCGAAAAGTTTAGATCATAAATAATTGCCCATCCTTGCCACACCGTGTCCAGCGAACTCTCTCGTCTCTTAATCAAAGCTAATCGACCGTCCAAGGGCCTCAGCTGCGTACCGGGGTTGGCTTCGGTAGTTTAACTTACGCAACTGCACGTTTTTCATTCGGGGCTGCCCGGTTCGAAACAAACCAACCAGGGCAAATCAATTACTGCATCCGGTGCTGATGCTGATGCAACGAACGTGAAGTCACGAACAGGCAAAACATCTCGCTTCGTTCACTTTAGAACGAACAGCATTCCTCTTGGTTTGAGATTGCCCAGTAAAAAAGCTAGCAGGTAGTAGTAGTAGTAGTAGTAGTAAGCTCACAGTAAAACGACACAAAGCCATCCGTTTTGCGAAATCCAAACATCATGCATTGTAACCCGGGAACGCCGGGCATACATTCCTTCGTCGCAGCGTTGTTAAGTGCATTCTCGATGCAAAAAAAAGAAAGCAACAGTCACGGACCAAACATAAATATCCTGATCCTGCTTTTTCATCCTTTCCCTATATGCATCTAACGCTTGGCACCGTCATCATCATCATCACCTTCATCTCATCTGCTTCTTCCGTCTTCTGCGCTGCGGCCAAACCTACCGGGGGTGGGAATTTGTCTCATCCACTCGATCCCAAACCGGGTTATTGATACCTGGGGGTACCCACACCAAACCCCTCTCTGCCGAACGAATGGATTTGCAATCTTACAAAAAAACACAGGGCAATCGACTATTGCCCTGCCCGGGTTTAGGCCACCCGGACACGTCCCGAGTTCCTCCAGCATCGCAAACAGCTTACATCTTGCCGCCATCTGTACCAACCTGACGCGCACGGTGGCAATTATGGAAAGTTTGAAATCGTCCACCCGTACGGTACGGGACCGGACCGCACTGTACCATTCGTACATGAACCGGGTGGTCGCACCGAACCAAACGGAGGTGCGCCCGGTGCGGTACTCGTACTGGGAACAGCGTAAGCGATTCAATCTGCTTGAAAACCTTTTCCCCCGGGTCCCGGCCGACGCCATCGAGCGGGCCAACGAGGCGGCCGCGGCCCAACAGCGGACACTCTACGATAACGAGCTGTCCGCTTCCATCCAGTATGTGAGGTGGATCTGCGAAAAGTATCGAGGTAACTCGTCTGTCTGTCAGTGTGTGTGTGTGTGTGTGTTTAAGCTGTCTCCATCGTCCTAGTTCGTGGTTGTGTCTGTTTGTTGCAGTTTGATTTTTCTTGTATCCTCTTTTTAACTATCTCCGTTCTACGTCATATGTTGTACGTTTGATGTTTCTGTCTGATCGATTGTGCTGTTGTTCCTTGTGTGTAAATGAAGGTAAACTGATGTAGTTTAGTGAGTTCGACATGTCTGAAAGACTTTTTGATTTATGCAATTCTCATTAATTTTTCACTCCATGTTTTGCCAAACTTATTCAAGGTATTAAAAACGATCAACGAGCAAAATATCTCTTTTTCGGAGCATCAGCTTCACTCTACACTTTCACCCGATTCGTTAGGGCTGAAGCAAACAGATATCAATCAGAACCATTTTCACGCACACGAACACCCAGGTGATCTCAAACAGACAGATTTGCTTTGTTTTGTTAGCGAATTCCCGCCAGCCGCGGGAGAGAACATATCCGGGCATCTCCAATATAAGATGCTAACTAGTGCCACTTGTACCGGTCAGTCATCGCACGGCGTGTCGATCAGGCACACACGGTTCGCGCTCGAATTCGCACAGTGCAACATCCATCCTTACCAGTCCAGTGTTAGTTGAAGTACCGGGCGCCTCCATGAAGCAAGCCGCATGCGTATTATCTATTTTTAGCGCATTCGAGCGCATTAATACGCGTGGGTGTGACGCGTGCACCGCGATTTTAGCGGGTTTTTGTTGATTCAATCCGATTTTACGGCTCTTTAGTGGCCAGTTTTTCTCCGTCTTATCTTTGAACACACACGGCAGTGCAGTTACAACATGCGTCTTACGAACGTTACTTGGATTATGCTGAGACATACACACGATCGAAAAGGTATTAGATTTGTTGAGTGTCAAGTGCATGCAAAGAGGAGAAAGCTTGCTGTGATCAACTCATCCTCAGTTTCACACACAAACACTCACAATAGCGCACATGAATGTAAAATGGTGCTCCCGACGGGCTGTTGTGACATTTTTATTAGCCGTGTGATTTTTTGTGCTTTTAACTAAATTAATGCACCATGCTTGTTTGACATTCATCGGGGTACAATGAAACAAAAAGACACACACTATTGCGTTGTTGAAACACATTTCCATCAGTTATCAAAATCCGGAAAAGTCATGCACGGTGTGGCAAACCTCTGCGGCGCAATAAGCCCTTCGGGTTCATTTGTTATGGTTATTTTTTTTTGTATTTTGGTAAAATCGATTACGAAGCCAAGCACGTAATCCGTGAGTGAAGTTTTTCCGGTTCATGGCATTACCGGAGGAACGCAAACAGGGAACTTCACGAAGGTTGGCACAGGTCCTGTTAGTAGTTAGCAGTGTGAAAGGTAAATTTTTATGTACGAGAATTGCAACGGAAAAAAATAACTGCATCGGAATTGGTGTGAGAAAAATAGGTTTTTTGTGTATGTGTGTAAAGCTTCCAAAAAAAAATAAATAAATGCACAAACACACACACATCCATCCCCTAGCCAATACCAGAAATCGGCACCGGTTGAGGTAGTGTGACATGTTAATAAATTAATCGTGATTTTCCACCCGAGGGTCCACTACAAAGCCCTACCGTTTTTAATTGAATGAACAACGAAATTACCATGAATTTCCCGCGCAGTGTGCCCTCTAGGGGGGAACGATAGTGGCGCGTTTTTTTTTCGTACTGGAGTGAAGCCAACGAACAAGGGTTGCCTTTGGCGAACCAATTGAATGACCGCCACACTGGTATGAACAGAATATTAATTAAAAGATTAAAAGCCAACTCACTCAGGCCCATACTGGTGCGTCCATACCGTCCCGTGGTTTATCTGGCCATTGCCTTTCGCACCCATAAAAAAGTTGGTAGTGATGAAAAGAATGTGTAAACCTTTGGTGATGCGATGGACACTAGACACTCTGTGTTACGTATACTTATGTGTGTCCTGTGCGTTTTTGGAATAATTTGTGACGTACTGTTGCAACGACATGCATTTCAATCAATTAGCAAAAATGAAAAATTGCAACTGATCTTATAAATCCACAAATTATCGCGCTTAATCCAGAGGCGTTTCAACAATAGTAGCTGTTTTTTAACGCGATTGGGCCAATTTTTATTGCGCCATTCGTTACTTCTTTTAAGCTTTCGCTTCTTGTAATATCCCTTTTTATAATTGAAACTTTACCCATGTACACAAATGTTGCCTTTCTTTGTCCTTTTCCTCGAGCTCCTCATATAATTTATTGAGTGTTAATGAAGTTGCCCGAGTCAAAAAACAAGAACAATATTTACCGATAAGAGCGTTTCACTTACTTTCGCGCACGTGTTGCTTGCCGATGAAGCAGAAGCACACGGAATGGCCAAAACAATCTGGCGGTGCAGTAATTGGAAACCGAATCAATAGATTTAGCGTTGCTAGGAACCCAACAAAACAATGAAGCACACACACACACACACATACAGCACGAGTAGTCAAGTTTAAATTGCTTCAAACGAAGGCAACCGCTCTTGGGCAAACCGCATTGCTTTGGTGGCCGGGCTTTGAAATATTTATCATTCCTCATCCATTTATTAATTAAAACTTTTCATCCGACCCGATCGTACCGGGCATTCCTTTCCCACACCGGGTGCTCTGTAATGATACAGATTCGTCCATCGGATGCTTGATGCCCCGACCGCCTACCACATGATCCATAAAACTTGGAGGGCGGGTGAATGTTTCGGGCTATTGCTTTCCCGTGTGACGCCAGTTTCTCCGCATCATGCATGCAGTCGATCAATAACCAAACCGAAAAATCCAATTACCTACAAAATAGGTGCAAAACCTCAAACACCCACACCACGAACAGCTCGCACCGAATGGTGTACATGATTTTACGTATCCCCTTTTTCCACCGAACCCTCTGCTGCTTCTCCCCTCCTTGCTAAGCCAGTGTGAGCACATTGAACAATTATTGCATCAGAGGATCAGGGCAGAAAAGATAGTGCGCTGCAAACGGACAGTACTTCACGTGCCGTTTTGGATGGAAGCCGTTGGCGGAATGGCAGACAGGCAGGGCAATGGAACACTTCATATATCATTCGGAAGGACAGTTCTATTTGTTGCAGCTGGCACTGTTGAACTGCATTGCCAATTCACACCACACCAGGCTAGGGGATGCGCATTGCCCGAACTGCAATCCTCCTTCCCCGAGCTGCACACAGCTTAATCTTCCACTTCCTGATGCACCCGTACTTCCGGCGTGGGTGTTTGAGGAGGATTTTTTTTCTTCTGCAAGTGATTCATTTCTACTACTGAGCCACAAAGATGTGACCAAAGATGAAATGGCTTCCAACCCCAGCCACCCACTGTAGTGGGAAGATACGGAGTATTCTTTTGGCAAAACAATGCTAACGCAACCCGCAACGCGGATGAATTTCCCGACCGTTTCCGATGCCACTTATTTTTACCATTCAATGTTGCCGGCTTTTTTTTGTTTGCTTCTGTTTCTGTTTCTGCACACAATGCACTTACAGGAGATTGACTTTTTGTTCTCGTTTGTCGTTATCAGACCCGAACGGGTCGTTGAGACAAAGAAACTAAGATGTGTGTATTGCCACACATACACAGTCCGACGGACCGTTTCGCGTTCTAGACAGCGGAAACAATACCTAGAGCTTGTTTTAAGTGGCACAAAGTCGCGACTGTTTCGGTCAGCTCATTTCCTCAGTCTTGGAAAGCGGTTACAGCTGCACTGTACCGCCGGTTGGAGCGAATACCTATCGTGCGAGTTGTTTGTTCACCTGCAGAAAATGCATCTGTACAGTGATTTCTTCGAATCCCCATTTTGTTTGGGACAATTTTCCAATAAAAGTCAACTCAAAGCAAAAAAGTCATTTATTAAAGTTTTAGCAGCTTGTAGAAATGTAGCAGTTGCACTAAAATTGGATTTAAGTTATGATTTTTTGTTTTTCAAATCTAAAAGCCATCCAATCTAGCTTTTAAAGTACCTGCTTACTTGTGGAGTAAGGCCCGAACTTTGCACATCTTTCGAACGGAGATCCGGGGGACCAGCAGCTAAGAATGAAGCTTGAGGGCAGATTTACCAGCAAAGATAATTAGGAGAAATATTTGGACAAAATAGGCATTGTGTTGGGAGCGTATCTTTCGAAATCATTCCACTTACCTAAACGTGTTTGGTGAACCGTACGCTTATGTTGCCCAAAGTTGAAAACTGCAACGCAATTGTTGCAATGCACAAACAATCCTCCCTTTGCACCCATTATTCTAAATATCTTCCGGGCATTTCGAGCAAAAACTTCCGCCTTCCCCCGAATCTGATGCAATATTGTATTACAAATGCAAGAATTGTGCTCTGCAGCTTGCCTTCCTTTCTTCCGTGTGCGCGTTGTTTTTCATCTCCCATTTGTGCCATTTTGGCAGTAGAGAAAAGCATTTTTACTTCAACAAAGCAATACTAAAATGGCATAATTCACCGGTCGCTTTGTAGTTTGGCGTTGCTGAGTTTTGATTCCTTCTTTTTTCTGAAAGTTGAAAGCGCGCACAAAAATGCAAATCCTTCACGACAACGAATGCGGGGCCGAATCTCCCGGTGGAGAATAATTCCATCGCTTCTATCGCCGGTGAAGAAGAGATATAAAAGCGCACAAATACACACACAAATCAGACCGAAAGCAACATTTGCAAACTCCCGGGAAAATGCGAGGGCTACAGGAAACGCAGTTGGTTTGAAAAACCTCAACAAGCACCCAGCCAAAGCACGCAGACGCACTCCTCCGGTGCACACCAACTGCCATCGTGTGTACGGTTTGCGATCAAATCGTATCATTCGCCATGGCACGGCCATTCCTCCCTTTCGGCAGCTGCTGGAGCAGAAGAGGGCAAAAATCGAGTTAAAAATGTATTTAAAAAAGGGGAACCAGCGACCACGCGTGCGACAGCTTTCTTCGTGCCCAAGACGCGAGATTGTCGCGTGCGTTTGTCTCGCTTGCTCTTTACAGACAAGAGCTTCGGGGCTATTGCTGGATTTTGCCCAATTTTCCGCCGCTATCCCGCTGGCTTTAATTTCCGGTCGTATTCGGGTGAAATCGACGGTGACTAACGAGTACCGGAACTCGGGAAGACGGCACACCGCGGAAAGCCACGGAAGCCGCGGCGATATCGGTCGAATTGCAATGATGATGATGCCGATGGTGTGGTGGTTGGTGTGCGGAGCGGCACTGTGCAGGTCGACTAGCCTTGGACCTGGTGGAGCTGGTTGGCGAAAGTTTACTTCATCGCCGGAAAACCACCATCGTTTTAAGGGAACTCGAGCGCCATTTCTTGAATATTAAATAGCGGAGAAGTAAACGAAAACAAAAAAAAACAAACGTACAACCCCGTAAAACACGAAAGCCACGCCACTCCTCCACCCATTCCAGCATCAGCAGCTCCGCATGCATAGCTTTCAGGGGGGCAGTCTAGCAGAATTTGCGATTTGCTGAGCGGGTAAAATGGGAAGAAATCAGCCAACGAATGCAAATGTGCAAATGCGAATGGTAAAACCGCAACCCGCATCCAAACGTCGCTCTTGGGCGCTCTTCTTCCGTCAAAAACCGTGCTGAATGCATTCCGAAATGTTGCCATTGTTGAGTCTGTAGCGGCAAACCTCCCTCAAAAAAGCATGTTGCGCCCGGTGTGTCCCGAATATTCAAGCCAACGGGTTTTGGTGTGTTTCCGTGCAGGCCCGTGCTTGGCTTGGCAAGTGTTCATCCCAGAAATTTGTTTAACGCACTTCGGGCTACCACTATCTTTTCATACCGGGAAGCTAAAGAAAACAGAAACACCGTGGCACGCGGAGAGCCCGGTCATGTTTAGAAGCGGCCATTTATTTCTCCCTCTTTTTTCTGCCCAATACCGACCAACCGGGGACAGTAAAAATAACAACGAAAAAGCAGTTTGCTTACCAATACTTTAGTCCGGGTTATTTTTTACTCACTGACAGATTCTCTATCGCTTCCCGCATATCCAGGGTACGGACTGAAGTTGTACCTTTTACCGTTGGTTTGGACGGAAGTTTAACGTTTTAGTGCAGAGCAATTTCACGTACTAAAATTGGCGAGTAAACTAGCAGCCCGCTTTTTTTTCTCTCTCACTCTCTCTCTCTCTCCTTCATCTACTAAGGTAACCTTGTCTCCAGGTAATTGTAACTTTTTGAAAAGAGCCAATTGGCAATGGCGAACAAAAGGGGGTCCAAAATAAAGCCCGCGATTTCTCCCATTCGGCGCGGGGTAGCGATTCGCGATGATTGCCGTGATTGTGCGGCGAATTTGGTCCAAAGCCCATCGTTAAAATCGTTCACCCATCATCTCTCTCTCTCTCTCACACACACTCTCCCGCTCTCTCTTTTTCGTGCTTGTGTAAAAGCTTCGCCTGTGATGTTGTGCCACCGCGCCATTTCGAAGCATAACTTTTTGATGTAACTTTTACGCGCGACGAATTGGCGGGTGTCGTACCAGTGGCCGATGCGAACGAGTTGTGCGCGCCGTTTGCATACGTAATATTTTTGCACCGAATCGTACCTGTGGAAAACTCCACATCGGAGTGTAAGAGAAACTTTTATAATCGAAGAGTTTTTTAAACGGAAAAAGAGCGTTTGTATGCGTGCGATTTTTTTGTTTTGTTCTTCCCTCTTGTTATTTGTGATTTATCCATCCATCAAAAGCAATGCAAGCGTGGCAAGCACTTTGGTGAAATAAGAGAGAAAAAAAACAGCTGGATTGGAACAACCCGTACCGAACTCGGCGCCATCGTGTATACAAGCATGCTAAAAGGGACCAATTTATGACGCTGTTTACAAAACTATGGTGTAAATCTCTCTTATAATTTATGAGTTCTTTGTGAAGGCGGTTTAAGCGGAACCCTCCGTTAAATCGACATCAAATAACATTTTGTTTATTTTTCGCTTCGGTACGACCAGAAAATATTTGCAGCGTATATTTTCTTTACACGATTTCAATTTGCAACCCCATTCCTTTCGGTCGGGTTTCACTTTATTCTACTTGCAGTTTGGCGTTACTTTCTCTTAGTAAGGAATGCAACCTCGGAATCATTCCCAACGGATCGTTTTTCCCTTCCGTTTGCTATTACACCGAGCGGAAGTAAATCTGTATCAACTGTGCATCTTCTGCCAGGAGCCACGTTGCAAATGCTGCTCTTACTGCTGCTGCTGCTGCCGCTGGAAATCTTCTCGATGAAAAGAATGTAATGTTTCCCACGTTGCCTGTTCGTTCCCGTGCATTTACTCGCTCACGAAGAACAACACTGCTATGACCCGAAGGAGTTGAGCTTGCTAACTTCAGGTTGTGCTTTTCCTTTCAACTTGCACAGTGGATGCAGATCATGGTAAAACTGAGGTTTTATCAGTAGTAATTTTACATTAGACTACAGCTCATATATTAAGCTATCCAAAAGGTGGAATCACCGAACCTTGTCATGAAAAATGAAGTTAAAACAATCCTTCAAGACGCAATTTGGCAAATCATTGAATAATAGAGCTTTTTGAACAATTTTGTTGGCAATATCTTGTAAAATAATAGAATTGTTTGAAAGATGTCCTTTACAAGTTCAAAACAACCGTTAAAAGACGGATGTTGCCTGCAGCATTTACAGAGAACAGCAACATTGTATCTGTCCAATCTACAACAAAGCGTTTCTTTTGGTCCTCAAAACATGTATGCTCGAGAATGTTTCCGTTTCCAGTGGCAGCGTTTCGTGTGGGATGCTACGATGCGCTCAATTCATTCGACCTTTATAGCAGATTTATCTGCGATTCTGTAGGCAACTATCAACTATCAAAGCATGCAGATCTAACCAAATACTGTAGAATGTTATGATGCTGTATTTCTTTTTGTATTTCTATATTTTAGTGAATGGAAAATGTTATATTAGAACTAAACACATGCTTAAAAATCATATGAAAACTCAACAGAGGGATTCAGTTGGAATGGCGTACTCCCAGATCTCATTTCTAGAAAAAAGCAATTCCTAAGATTTAAAATGATAAAAAAAAACTGTGGAAACTTTCTTAAAGTCCGATAAAACTATGCAGATTTCATGACATCTTAATTTCCGGGCATTTGTTGTAGCCTGCATCCACTGTGCAATCGGTCGGCCAAAACATAAATTACCAGGCGTCTCCATGGAGAGTTTTTCTTTCGTTTTTGCACTAACGTTGTCGCCAACAGAAAGAGAGAGAGCACGCTCAGAGAGAAAAAACGCAACTGCTACTCAACTGTTTGCCATTCCGCCCCGTACATACCTAATTGGCGAGCTTATTTTACGCCACAACAAACCCGGAAATAATGTCGCAAATATGGCCGCAGGACTTGTAATCTCATTATGGATATTTGCTATTTACTGCTAGCATAGTTAGCTCGCCCCCTTCGACATTGATGGCCCGAGACAGCCGCGCCGTTATGATGTTCGTGCTTGATTTTCGTCAAACTTACGGCACGCTGAATAATTTGTTTGCCCAAGTTTGCTTTTCTAGGCCCAGAGCGGCGAAACAAATACGCGCAACCAACGGCAACTAAATGGCTGATATTGGCACATTTTTGGGGCCCTCAACGGTCACCGGTATTTTCACGAAACGAACCGATCAGCCGTAACGAAACGTTTCGAAGATGATGATGATGATGCCGCTGGTGGACGGTAACATTCCCGCCCATCTCTCCGCCGTGCCTGAGGTCAATTCTCGAAAATAATGCGGCGAAAGTTTTTCATGCGTAGAATTGCTTTTGGCGGTTTCTTTTCACACTTCTTTGGTTTTGCTTCCATTTACAGTAGTTTGGCGTAAAGCATTGGCGCGTTAGTACGGAGGGTAAGAAATCATTTCGCATTATTGATGGTTTCAGAATGAGACAACCAATTTTGTGGGTGGGTTACGTACCGTTACCGATGGGGATGATGGCGTGTTTTCCCCATATTCAACGTCCGGCAACTGTCCAGTTTTCCATTTTAAAATTTTAGTCCACAGTCCACTGACCGTAGCGTTGCCGTTCAGTATCCATTTTTGAACAGAGGATTGTCCCGAATTGCCCCTCACGCTGTAACTGGGTCCCTGGTTGTCCATAAACCCGCAAAATCCGAGGGAAATGATAATGGTTGTAATCGGACAACGGTAGGCTTTTGGATCCGTGTGTATAAATATCGGTTGTTGCACAAAAGCCGCCAAATTGTGCTCAAATTTTTGACGCAATTTCCCACCCCGCGCAATAATTCATGGTGTCGTTCCTGCACATCAACTTGGGCGAAAATGTTCTCCCGCAAAACAATGATCTTCTACACTTACAGTAATGATTTTTACCGAATTCGTACCTCAGACACATCTGCCCGAGCTATACCGAGATCTGGAGAAGTGCCGGGCGCTTTGAAAGAAATCTAACTTCTAAGAAGCACCTTCTCTCATGGTGGTAGGCGGTAAGATTGGGTCTCATTTCGATTTTAATTAAAATTCCTCAAATAACATACGGGGCCTCCTCCAGTGTTGGCATATTGTGGCGAGGTTTGGCGCGCGGGAAAAGGCGGAAGAACCTCTGGAAACGAATCGTGTACGAAGCCGCCGGGAAAAACCAATTCATCTATCACTTTGTCAGTTTGGTTTGAATTTCATCCCGGTCGCTTAACGCCAATCGTCAGCTGATATTACAGCATTACACGAAAGGGACGCTACTTCTCCGAACGATGAGACGAGACCTTCGTGTGCCTTTTGCGAGTATTTATGTTCCGAAATGTTTACAAATGGGTTTGGAATAGTTTACATAACTTCAAGCAAGATATCTTTGCGTTCTGTTGAATCCTAACCGTTTGTGGAGATGTTGGTACATTAACTTAACCTTCATGACAAGTGTCTATTGATCGTTTCAAGTGGAGTTAACTCAATTGGCTGTGTAGACATTGTCTCTGTCTGTTGAATTGCTGTATCTTTTCTCTAAATGTAAGATCTACCAGAAAGTGTTCCATCCCTTAAACACACAAAATGCCAATAAAATTTTAATCAAATAGAGTGTACAAAATAGAACTCTCGTTTCTATCCAGACAAAGTTATCGCTTTCACTCCCCGGAATTAATAAGACAATGATTAATGTAACAACAACCATCACCATCACCTGACTTACGCAACCCGCAAAGAGGGAGAAAAAGTTGGATTAAAATTAAAAAATATTTCACTCCACTAATTGAACCTAATTATGATCTATATAGACGTTGGTGGGCAGCAACACAGTTCGCTTTCTACGTTGCTCTATCTACCCGGGTACCTCATTTTAGTTATTAACATTTTATCCAACCGCCACTATTACTTTGCCGGAAGCGTTGAGGAGGGCCATGCTACTGTCTTGGGAGTCACCTCGTCCATCCTCCGGCTTTTATTGCACTCTGACCTGTGGCGCTAATGGTTTCCATTACTGTCGTTATTTATGCCGCTTTTTAATATGTTTCCTTCGGATTCGCCGCATGCCACAATGGAGATAATGCAACCCGAAAGGAGAAACGTCCGCAGAAAACACAAAACGCCGTGGTTCTGCTCTTCGAACTGTTTCGGAGGAGCGATGTTAACACTTAAGAATTCGCTTTCACCCAACGCAAGCTTCCATAATTTTCCCCCCCAATCTTCTGCTACCACCAAACGACCACATCACATCCACCTCACCCTTCACGCTGTCCGGCGTGGCCAAATGCATTACACATTCTTTCCAAACCTGTCGCCCTACGTGTTTGTGTTGCTTACCACTCATTGTACGTACGCTGCTGTACTGTTCTAGTTGGTTGGGGAAGAATAGGATTCCAGACCGACTTGACTAACTTCCGGTGTTGGTTTGCTCCCGATTTCCTTCCTTGCGATATTTCGCGTCCATAATCCCGGTCCTTTCGTAGTTATTACATGCGCATCAACTGACAGGCTCCTGAAGCGATGGGGCGTTGTTCCGTCCGGGACTCGGTGCCCCTCATGCTGGTGTGTGTGTATGTGTGTGTATGTCTGTAATTGTTCTAACCAACCGACCGTCCATCAGGACCTCGTAACCAACGATAAACGGTTTTTATTCCATCGACCTTTCGACCGCAAATGCGATCCCACCGCCACCGCGCCGATCTCATTGTAGTACGCCAAAACATTGTGCACCCAGGGCAGTTTTTAATCAAGACATTTCTAACATTTTCCTTTCTCTTGACCGTTTCTTTCCGATTTTTTTCTCGCTTTGTGTTTCAAAACTTTCACCTGCTCTCTCATAAATGGATATTTATAACAGCGACGATGCGAAACGGTACCGACGGTACGCTCTTCCATCCGGATGTGGTCGAGGATTCCGGCAAGGTCGGTTTAATCGCCATCTGCATCCTCTTGGCGGTGATCTGCGTCGTAGCATTGGTAAGTGAATGTAGTTGCCTATCAGTTCTGGACCTGTTATACCAACAGCTATCGCTGTGTCTGTGTTCGATTCTTTTAGTTTTCTTTTTCTGCGCAACTTTTCATTACCTATCGTTAATAGGAAATTTTCAATTCCATTGTAATGAGTTCCATTTTCTATTATTGACTCTCCTTTAGGTTTTCATTTATGTTTTTCTTCTTCACAAAGCAAACTTTACGTACAATCAAGTTAGTGTTTCTTTCTCTTTTAATTAAATTATTTTCAATCTGTGCTTTTTTACATTCTTTGAGTGAAGAACCACTCTGCTTATCGGAACCAGTTGTTAGTTGTACCATCTGATAAGCTTCCCACCTAACAGTTTCTTTTCCAATCATCTTTCTTTTTCGGCAGATTACGTTCTGCTTGTACCGCTACCACATGCATGGACGCGCGCAAACCATGAACTTCGACAATCCGGTTTATCGGAAAACAACCGAGGACCAGTTCAGCCTGGAGAAGAATATGCAGAGCCGCATATATCCGAGCACCGTTGGCGAAGAGGTAAGAGCGCTAGCCCGGGACTATACCGTCTGCATAAGATAAGGCGACCAGAGAGCCAGTGGGGGAGAGAGCGAATGAGAAAACAAAACCCAAAAGCAGAGTCCCTGCAAATCACCTGCTATTTAATAAAATGAATATCCTCGTGTAAAGAAGCATAAACCAAGAAATCCAGGGTCACAAGGCTCATACATTAGGTTCGCACGCTAGCTCCCTGTTCTTCGTGTCCCGAGAACGGTCATCGAGACGTAACATTTGTAAAAGCAAAACACTTCGAGGGAATGGATACGGAGCGGGGGTTGTACGTCCGGGATATATCGTGCGAGAAGATGAAACCATGGGAAGATGGATGGAAAAATGAAGCCAAAGAAGAAGGATTACAAATCGAGCAAATTAGTGGTAGGATAATGGAATAGGATAGATTGAAATCGTTTCATTCGACATTTACACAGACGCATCCAAGCGCCATCGAGCCATTTGTATTGTGGGGACGGTCTGGAGCGATACATCCAATCCAGCTACATAAGTAGCCAGTCGAATGTCGCTCACTGAACGCAGGTAGATGCAGTGCATACGGGCTGGAATCTTACTGAACGCTTTGTAAAAGTGTCAACTGAGGAAGCGACAGAATTGGTGAACAATATTTGTGAAATTGTTCTCGCATGTTCCCACTTGGAGTAGAAAAATATGTAAGTTCCAGAATTTGGCCAGGATCTTAGATCAATCCCTTCGCATTCCAGTTCCAATTTGGTCACGTGGACACGAAACCCCTGCAAGATGGATCGATTTATGTAAAAAGTCGTTCTCATCGATGCATCGATAGTACTTCCATTAACTTCATCTTTGCCATGCTATCGAAGTGTAAATGAAAGTTGCGCTATCATCATCTTTTATTCGTGCCTGACACCTCGAGATGATGCTTGGTAACGTTTCAAAGCGTTTCATTTGTGTAAAGTATCATTCGCCAATGAGATGGCGACTGTTGTTGTTCAATCTTGCAATCTACCAACCAACAGCACAAAAAATCACCCATAAATCATAATGTTATCCGTGTCCATCATTTTCTATTGACCGAAGTAAAAGCACTGAGGGGAATAGAAAGAAGCTGTAAAGCTTTCACACCGACAGAAGTGTTTGCTAAAGAACGGTTAAAATGCGGGAAGCGAAAAAAGGTCTAATTAAATACGAAATCCTTCGTCCTGTCCCGGCACACCTTTGTCTCGCAAGGCTCGTTGCGGGGCTTTGGGTCGCTTATAAGCGCCATTGCTTTTTTCTTTTTCACCCAGCCCGGTGCTCATACGGCTCATAAACTCGTTTGGAAAAAAAGCACAGCCACACACACTTTAAATTTTTCATTTCACTCGCAAGATGTCGTCGTCGGATGGACGAAAGCGCCGACAAAAAAGGGGGCACACTAGGACACTAGCATATGGGTGAATATGAGCAGATATTAACCTGATTAAATCCTTGTGTGTGTGTGTGCGGGTAGTACACGACGAACGCCCCCTGACGCCATCGTTGTGATGGCGGCCCCTAGCATGGCGACGCACATAAGGACAACTAAAACACTAACTAAAAGTTTTTCTGTTTGCCAAAGCTTTCCCCGCATTCATTTGCCATGGTTTTTATCAACCGTACCGTACCGTAGAGTAAACATTAAGGGCAGTCAGGGTTTCCACCGATCCAGACCCCACCCATACTCGCATTCGATTTAGACTCGGGGGTTTTGTGTGAAAAGCGACACCAAAAGGAACCACTCCACACATACACACACGCACAGCCGCATCCACACCTAGGCTGGTGTGTGAGTGTTTGGGGTCAGTGTCGCACAAAAGTGCCCACCCCCACTGTATCCACTTCCTGGGCACTGGGAGGAGGGATCAAACAACAACAACAATAACAAAGTTAAAAAAAGACGCTTCGTACATATGGTAACAACGTTTCGGGCTATGGACGCAAACTTTTATATCCCTCGTACTGAATCTGATCCTGCGTCCATGTGTGTGGGTGTGTGTGTGTTAGTGCATGTGTCCCGACAAGTGCGACGGAGTGTGTTCCGTATCCTAGAAGCTGCCCTCACCCCACCGGGCTCCCAGACTCGCACGGACATGAATTATTCACAGCTGCAGGAGCGGCACAGATGGATAATAAAATAAGCTAACCGACGAGATATAAGTTTTAAGCAAACAGTCACTCTCCGACATTCGGAGGAACTTTTCCAGGGTGCTTTCATTTATTTTGGGGTTTTTTTTTCCTGGTGTTCTTTTTTGAGCGTTTTGTCCCTGCGTTGGTGAACATAATTAGAACTATGCTTCGCACTTCGGTCAATTAGGTGGGAAACTTTGCATTTTGGAAACAGTTCGCCACTATCCTCCAATCACCTGCCTAGCTCTTCATACTCTCTCGCTAAAGCATCATAACGTACGCTATTGTTTTTATATCACCCCCCACAAAAGGATGCAGTTAAATGAGCAACAAAATAAGTGGAAAAGCCCTACAACCTCAAAAAAGCCTCGCCAGGTGTTGGAAACTGATTTGTGATTTGCGACCGGGCACCGGGTTGGCGCTTTTGTTTTGTCTAGTTAGTTTATCCTTGCCGCAACGGCTCGACTCCTCCATTCCGGTTTTGTACCGATTAAGATCTTTTGTTTTTTTTTCTTATTGCCCGCCTTTGCGCTGGTGCTTCACCAGCGTTGGCAACAGCACCAGAGCATACTCAATGTGTCAGCAAAACCTGTCCAATTCACTCCCCGTGCAGCAATGTGCATTGCATAAATGTGGACAGTTTTCGCGATTCACGTGACTTTCTATTTATATCCAGACGGCAAACAGAAGGCACTGTGGGACCCTGACTGGGCTGGATGAAAAAAAAAACCAAAAACTCCAAACGATGATGGAGTAAAATTAGAAGCACGAGCAAGAAAAGCTTGACGGAAAAATGCATTTTCGTTTCCACGTGCCTCGGGGGCAAGCGAGGGCGAAGAAACGTCGCATGTAGTCGGACGTCTAAAGTGGCTTCTAATGCGCCTTGGCCCCGGCTTGAGCAGCAGCTGTGAGTGAGCTAAGCTGATGTGCTGACAAAAGACGCACCCATCGCGATGTGTGTCTGTGTGGGAATGTGTTTTTCGGTACGTTTCTGTACGTTTTTATTTCCTTTCGCACAAAGCATTGCGGGACAAAAGGGAGGGGGAGGGGGGGGAGTGCTGTTGGCTGGCGCTGGTACTAAGAAAGGATTAAAGTACCCAGCACCAACGCCACACCATCATCCATTTTCTAGTGCTTTGGTTCGTTAGATTCTCCTTCCAGCAATGGAGTGGAGTGAACGCAAACAAACAAAAAAATCAGGGCTGTCCGATCAGAATCTGCACTCACTGTGTGTCCAACAAGTCGGACGATGCGAAAACACACACACTATTTTGGTTAAAAGTTATGTTTGGATGGAAAAGTGCTGCATCGAGGGATTGGCTGACAGATTAGGGAACCAAAAAGTGAAACAAACAGTGTTTTAAAGCACAGAAAGTACACGTTAAAAACGGAAAAATAAGCCATGTGGGAAAGATTTAGATCGGGACAAGGAGAGATCCATTTAATGTGCGTGAATTCTACACTTTACTATGTCCCGGTTTATCCTTTGCAGGTCAAGTACGGACCGATTGGTTCCGATGCAAGTTGTTGCCATCTATTAGGAAGCTTTGTAAAGCCTCTCTCTTAGAAGTTTAGGTCCTTATTTGTCTCTGGTGATCTATTCTACAAATCCCCACAGTGTAAATTACCCAAGTTGAGGCTTCGCGGATGTGTGAGGTCTGGTTGTCCCGATAAAATGGCATTTATAACCGGAGCAATCCCCCGTAGACTGACTGTTTGACTACGTGGTAAAATAAGTATAGCCAGCCAGAAATGGCAGGCATGGCCTAGAAGGTCATTACGCCAAGAAAAAGGAGCTACTTGAGGATTAACGAATTTCCTACAATGTTTTATTTTATTGCCGTTGGATCTCCTCAACTTTCTTTTTTATGGGCATGAGGCAAGAAGTCGTATAGTGATGTATAGCTTCGATAAATATGTGAGAAATTCCGCAGAAACATGAACATTCTGGGACTCAACAAACATTGAAAACTGCTCTGAATCTTTAAAGATTAAATAATAGGAGATTCTCGAACACTTTGTGAACGGAGTGCAGTGTGAGTAAAAGTTGTTCAATAACGAACAGCCTATCTAAGCGTATTTTTAGCACCGACTGATACAAATAGATAACGAAGTGTCTCGCATGAAATATAAAACATTGTCGAGGGAGCAAAGATTCTCAATCTCGACAATCCTTATCGTCAAACCAGTAGCACATTCCCAAGCAGATGGACACAACAATGGAGCATTTTCCTGTCGTAACATTAATGTAGCTGTTTACGTTATGTGGGATTTTTATTCAACAAACTGCAATCTGATTTCTTCCTTTCTCCACTTCTTTCTTCCACTCTTTCTCTCTCTCGCTACGCATAATGTATGTAATCATGGTTCGCTACCAATGCGATTGCGCCTTCCATCCTTCCCCGAAATGATTTGCTAAAAATGAAAAATTCGATTCGACCCGTGGTTCGAAACCTTTCCCCAACAAAAAAACCCGTATTCGATTAACTTGATCTTCTCCCGTCCCGGTGGGGTTTGGAAAAAAACAAACAAATAATCAAACGAAAACGAAAAACAAAACCGCCCAGATAAATACATTTCACTACCGCACATGAAGCGTTTGCCAAAGTAGCTTAGATGAAAATTGAACTACTTAGTAAGGTGGGAGGGAGGTGTTTTTGTTTTGCCAATGTGTATGTATGGGTGTGTGTATGAGAAAGTAACACATGGAAAGCGAAATTTAAAAGAATAAATCATAAATTAAACAAAAACCACGCACACACACACACACACACATATATGGTCCATTGCAAAGCGCGTAAAAGAGAGAGAGTGAAGGAAAAGCATAACAAGCGGTCCCAAAGCTGGCCCCAAATATGTCCTGCTAGTCCGGGTCTAGAGGCTAGCGGTAGCGGTGCTCAGCGCGTGGACAAAACCCCCACGCGGACCACGTGGTTTCGATCATTCACCCCCCAAAAAGCACTTGTACTAAAAACCGCCACTACATCATCAGCCTCCCAGAACTACATCATCACCACCAAGAAGCAAACCGATCCTTTCCACGTCGGAGTGGGCTCGTCGATGTCCACCGTCGCTTTTCACGCCTGTAGCACATTAGTTCTTCACACGAAAAAGCCACGAAACGTTGATGGCGCTCACCAAGAGTCATAAAACTGCACCGCATCAGCAAGAAGGCACTCTGTGCAAAGCGATCCCAGGCCCAGTACATACCGAGATCGAGATCAACTTTAAAAACACACTCACACACATGTCACACACAAGAACCGTACAGACAAGAACCGAAACGCAGATGAATGTCTGCGGATGGTTGGGACCCGCACCGCGGGAAGGTAAGAACGGACAGTCGAACGGAAACTGTCTGTTGCTGTTGTCTGTTAATGCTGTAATGCAGTAGAGTGTTCTCTTATTTGCGTGCATCTCAAAAACATGCATGTTTACAATCATCGGGTGTAGTACGATTAGAGTTGTGCATAGACATACTCCTTTTGTTTTGCATGGTTCGGTTTTTGCGTATGTATTTGTCGTCTTATTATTGAAGTTTGTTCTTCTAGTTTTGTTTGTTTTTCTCTATTAGAACGGTTCCATTTCCCTGGTGAAGTAAAAACCTCCATTACAAACAAGTTAGAAGTTTGTGTGTCGTTAGGTCGTCCACCACTGCCAACCAGAAGTGCACAAAAGCACATCTCCCTCTGGACTGGAGTCAGGCAGAGAAGGTACACAAGGAATTTTCTAAAGAACCGGAACCATATGGAATCCGTTTTTATTCCCGTGCAAAGTGTTTCACAATGAATCGTTTCGTTCTCATTAGCTGCTCATGGCTCCTGTCGAAATGTTTGGAAGTTTCGCAATGTGTCCCAACAAGCTTTTGTTTATGCAAAACGGCTCTTTCGAGAAGTGTCATTCATATCCAGCTTCAGCCGGAAATTGTTTGAATATTGAATCAACTCTTCTAATATCCACAATACTTTAAAGGTTTTGAAGTATTTTGAGGCTCTAAAGAACAATTCTTTGGGGTTCTCTGAAGATTGGAAAAGAACGGAAAAGATTCACGAGTCTTGAGATGTTATTGAATCTTTATGTTAAAGATTTAGCGTCATTTTTTTATTGAAAAATCTGGACAACATCCTTGAATGTAATTCAGATTCACACAGCACTAGTGTTATTGCGATGTCGTTTTGATTTGTTGTCTCTCGTATTTGTAATATTCTCTTTTTCCTTTCTTGTTCAGCTTAACGTTCTTTAACTTAGTAAACTGCTCCATGGACGCGTTAGTAATCGCCCGCATCTTTTTTCCCTCTTCCACAGGCACAGGAACCGCTCACCCGACCGGCCACCAACGATTTTGTGTGAAGCATAACCAAAAAACCAAACTTCTCCGGTCGGCATTCGTTGAGACACACACATACACAAAACCAGCCGCCATCGCAGTGCTTTCAAGGGCTCCATTTTCACCCGAAATGGATCACAAACACGAACGAATAGTCCGCCATTGCTACTCAAACATTACAATGCTCAAACCGCGACACAACCTAAACCATCGTTCGTACGCCGTTCAAAATGGCCCGGACAACGAGTGGATCGCTCTTGGGCCCGATCTTCATCCCGTGGATCGCCTCATTGATCGTCGCCGCTGTGCAAAAAACTATATTATTTAACACTACAGTTACTACTCGACGCGTTGAAACGTCTCGAAACTGTTGGGGCAAAATTCTTAACGTTTAAATAGCATTAAAGCAAAGGTAACCGAACCGAAACAGATAAAAACCACAACCATGCCAACAAACCAATAGGATAGATCATGGGAAGAAACCACACATCCCGCCGGAAATACTCATCACGTAGCGAATAAGCGAGAGCGTTCTTTTTACTTTACACGACAACCACGTCCCTCTGCAGATTCAAATGGCCATTTTCGATCATTGCCCCGGTGCAAATCTACTAGCTTTCGATAATCACACCATTTGGGTGAGAACATCCAAATGGCGTAAATGAGAGGCCACTGGCACAACAATAACGAATCCATACCACCTAACCTTCAACCCAACCGAAGTCCTAAACTGTTTTCCTTTCTTTTCTTCTTTTCACCCAACCTGGTGTGAGTGTGTGTGTGTGCGTGTGTTCGTGGGTATGTGTGCATGGTATTGTTTGTATTTGTTTTGTTTTTGGCTATATACAACAACATACGTGCTAAAGCGTATGTTGCTAGTTTATTGTTCGCGTCAAATTTAAATAGAAGTTTTTTTTTTGTGTTTTTTTGTTGATGCAATTTATACGATTGCAGAAGATGCCAACTGGAAAAGCGACAGTTAGGCGTAGAAGCACATGGCTTTTTTGTCCAAAATTCGTTTAGCGTTAAGTAGTGGAAACTTTATATGGGATCTTAGCAGTTAAATTGTAGGCAAGGCATAGATATTCGTAAAACGTTTTTTTCAGACTGGAAAGGGTTTAGTTAGGGCAGAGATTAAAACAGTTTGTGACGATTGTTTAATGTTGTTTCGTTGTTCTCGCAACTAAAAAAGCCGCCCAAGAACAAAGGGGGAGGACAAAGCGAACAAGTGCAGCATATGTGTGTCCATCAATTAGAATAGTTACGTGCGTGAATTGCGGGTGATTTCTGAAGGCGACAGATCGTACGTGGGCAAGCGCAGAAAACAGAGAGAATAATGGAAAGACATAATTGTAAATACACAGTCCTGTTACGTTATATATTGTTTAGCTCCATTTTTATGTGTTTCTTTTTCTTCTCCTGTTTATATTTTTGTAGATGACACACATTTTTTTTGTTTGGGCGATCTTCCCTTCCTTGTATTTCCCACATCTTCCCACAATGTAGCACAATTTTCAGCGTAGTTAGAGCAAATTTGCTTCCAAATGGAAAAAAGGCAACAACACAACGCCGAGCTGTGGATGTGGTTCCAGTTTTTACGGTGTTAACACAGTGTGTACCGGAACATCGTTTGTTCCCCACAGCGCGACTGTTAGCGCTTTGTTGCGGTAGAAAATGTGAGAAAAGCGCGTAGCCATGAATTAACACAACAGTTTGTGCTCAGAGTTTGTACTACTTGTTCCCGCGTTATCCTTGCGATCCATTTATAGCAAAACGTGCATGACGTGTTTAGTAGCATTGGTACCAATATTTTCTTCCTCGCATCGGTCGATTCTAGACAACAGTTGGAGTTAGCGTAGAATGTAAAGAAAATCAATTAGAATGCGTGAAGTGTGAGGGTGATAAGATTATGCGTTCGTTTTGCTCAGCTAATTCCCATTCTTACCCAACCCAACGCCGTGGCCAAACGCGCGGTCGTCTCGGGGTGGCATAGACATTTGCTCAATCTAAAACGTAGTAGCGAAACTTTGCATGTCCCGGCCCGTGCAATGGCAGTGGTCGGATGTGACAGCATAGAAGCATAAATTACCAAATCCAATGTCCGTTTTGTCTGTTGGTAGGTTGACCGATCACCGAGTCAACAGGTGTGCAGATAACAGGTCCGCAGAAGAAACAAAGCACTCCGCCAAACAATGGATCTACTAGTAAGGCCAAATACTTTTTACACTTACACCTTTGAAAGAGTCCGTTTTGAAGGACGGTGCGGAGGCTCATATACATACGGAAGGGGAACAGAAAGTGATTTACTCATTCCTAGCGCAGGCAACGGTGTAGCCAAACCAAATCCATCCAGCAACAAAAAAAAGAACCCTATTTAGTGGCCGCAAACAAACACTGCGTTCACAACACACTACTCTTGTCTCCACTATCGTCGGCTTTTATGTGATTTTACGGTCCATTCGGTGATAAGTTCAAACGGGTGGCGGGTGGCGACAGAAGTGCGAAAAGAGATATAGAAAATGAAAGATTTTCCCTTGCCTGGAACAATGAATAAATGCAACTTATTTAGGCACAATAGTTTTAGATCCGTTTTTTTCTAGACACTTCAACTTCTGCCCAGACACTGTGTACTGTGACTAAACTTTACAACCCGTCGACGAAACAAAAACAAGCAGCCGAAACTAATGCGCAAAGGGAACAAGCATACGGACACTATATTTTACTGGCAAAACGGTCAACCGTTACTGTTCAATAGATAGTTGACTACTATTGCTGCTGCTGGCGGTGAGCGCATAAATGAGGCAAGCAGCTTCTTTTTCACACTCATTCCCAACTCAAATCCAACCCAGAGAGCAAATTGAAAGAAAAAAAGCATACCGATTCAATATTACTAAATTTTCACCCATTCACAGATTTAATATAAAAACGTAAGATATGAATATGTACCGAGAAGTTTAAACAAACGCTCAACACAGTAACAAACCAACATACATTAAGAAGTTGCGAACCTGTGTGCCAGCAGAACCGTTCGCAAAGAAAGCTGTAAATATAAACGATTTTGCAAACAACTTGATGGTGGTGGCTATCACACAGAGCAACAAAGACACAAAAACAGAAACAGTTCAACAGTGAACCATTAACAATGTCCAACCCGTTCAAAGCGTATGTCAAGATACACATACGTAAGACACAGTCCACAAATATGCAACTGTTTGAATGTTTCCTTGGTAAATGTTGATGATTTACTCATTTTCCTCACATCTGTGTGGAGCCATTATCGGTTCGATGTATAGATGAAACATGAAACAAGAGAGCTCGCACAGTGTCATAAAGCGTTTGTCACAATGGAGACGCCTGGTGGAAATCAATGTTTCTGTGTTTCGATGGGAATACATACAGCCACACAAACAAAGTTCGTTCGAAATGGAATCAGTTATGTTTTGTATTCAATCATCAAGCAAAGCAAAAGCAGAAAGTGTAATAGACCGTAGCTGCTTAAAGCAGCAACAACACGGCATAAAAATTAGCATATGGTCAACAAGAACAATGTAGGTGTTAAGCAAATGGAAGGAAACAAAGTTAATTATGGGTTTTGTACATACAGATATACAGATTAATATACATATATAGCAAAACAAACAAAACGGGAGGAAGAAAGAATACAAAAGATTTAATCTTAGTTAATATATACATCCTAACGCTTAAGGGACCGTGAGGGCTGAGGGCTAGGCATACAAGGGCAAAAGGAAATCTCTCCAGCTTCCTGGGAAGGGAGCGCGAACTGGGGCGTGAGCAAATATGGGAAAGAAAAACTACGAAGCTAGAACACAATTGTCACGATAATGTTGGCATGTGCTATCAAAACGATGGTAAAACAGATTGAGAAATTATGTACTATAATAAATAAATAATAATAAAAAACCAACCAACAAACAAACACCCACATTAGTTTGAATTCTTTTCAAAAGTACTATCACAATGTGGACGTTACAATGGATTTATCTTATCCATGCGTTAAAGTGGGTTGTGTGGAAATATCTCATCAGTTATGGTTGATTATGTTGGAGATAGGCAATTCCTACCCCTCAACAGATCCTAGTTGAACAGACAGCTATGACACTTCTGTTCCAGGGAGGCAAACATTGCCCAACCTTATGAACTATATTGTTATAATTATTCCGCCAATAGACGTACAAGAAAACGCATGTGTTGTTCTCTTCATTGTGCTTATGTATTCAGTCCGAACTAAATCCAACACTTTATGTGTAAAAACTGCGTAACCTCCAACAGGTTATGGGCCCAGACAGGATATAATTATCCTGGGAAAGTTCGATTGTACAGTGAAGAAAGGCTAGTTTTGCTAAAGGAACGTGCGCGTCGGTTTTGTGTGTTGTACGGTATAGTGTGCGAAATAAAATGGCGGAACCAGGAAAACTCTCGTTTGCAAAATTGAACAATTCGAACTACAGTACTTGGAAGTTTCGAATGGAGATGCTTCTGATTCGAGAAGAAATATGGTATGTGATCGCTGATCCGAAACCGGAATCACCACCGGAGAAATGGGTCAAGGATGACCGCAAGGCGCGTGCCACGATGGGGCTTTGCATAGAGGATAATCAAGTCAATCTGGTAAAAGACATACCTTCGGCAAAAGAGTTTTGGGAAAAATTACGTGCGTTTCACGAGAAGACGACAGCAACGTCGCGAGTGTCGGTCCTAGGCAAAATATGTGACATGAAGCTGATCGAGGGTGGCGACATGGAAAACCATTTAATGGAACTCGAGAGTTTATTCGATAAACTCACAATAGCGGGTCTGGTGCTTCAGCCAGAGCTACGAGTTGCAATGATTCACCGGAGCTTGCCGGAGTCATATGGTGGGCTGGTGACTGCATTGGAGAGTCGTCCGGATTCCGAGTTAACGGTGGAAGTCGTTAAGTCGAAGCTGCTCGACGAAAGCGAGCGACGAAAAAATCGGTCAGGCAACACTAGCGAACCAAAAGCCATGAAAGGTTACGTGAAACAAAGCCACAAAACAGTGTGCTATAAGTGCGGTAAGCCGGGTCATTTGAAACGAAACTGCCGTTTCAAGGAACTGAAACAAAATGGTTCCCGCGCTCAGTGTAACAGTATGTGTTTCTTGTCTGGTTCATATCAGACAAATGGGTGGCTGATCGATAGTGGTGCCAGTTGTCACATGACCAGTGATAGGAAATTCTTCGAAAAGTTCTTTCAACAAAAGGGACCTAGCGTCGCTTTGGCCGACGGGAACATTATCGAAGCAAGTGGTATTGGTTATGGAACGGTGCGTTGTGTTGGTGCAAATGGTGGCGTCATGAACATTACGTTGAAAGACGTTTTATATGTTCCGTCGTTGGCAACAGGTCTCATTTCAGTAGACAAAATGGTTGCCAATGGGTATACAGTGGTCTTCAAATCTAATGGGTGTGAAATCAGTGATAAGAATAATAAGCCAATGCTCAGATGTGAGCGTACAGATTGCTTGTATGCGCTGAGATTAGTTGAAGTATCCAAAATGGCGGAGAAAAAGGCGCACAACACAAATTGCAAGCACATGTGGCATCGTCGATTTGGTCATCGTGACTCGTCCGTCATCTCGAAGATATCGAATGAAGAATTGGCTACCGGAATGAAAATCGCGGACTGCGGTATTCAGGAATCCTGTGAAATTTGCATCCAGGGCAAATCAGCGAGAAATCCATTTCCAAAGAAATCGGAAATAAAATCGACAAAAGTGTTGGATTTAGTTCACACAGATCTCTGTGGTCCGATGCGGACAACAACACCAGGAGGGAAGCGGTATGTCATGACTATGATAGATGATTTTTCCCGTTTTACTGTCGTTTATTTGCTAGAGAAGAAGTCTGACGCTGCAGAGAAAATCAAAGAGTATGTTCGATTTGTGGAGAATCTTTTTGCTCGAAAACCGAGAATAATACGATCCGATGGTGGAGGCGAGTACGTTAACGACAATTTACGTACTTTCTACGCAAAGCAAGGGTTAAAGGCACAATACACAACAGCTCATTCACCGCAACAGAATGGTGTGGCAGAGAGGAAGAATCGATCTCTAGAGGAAATGGCAACAACTATGCTCCTTGGCGCAGGGCTTGACAAGCGATACTGGGGTGAAGCGATTATGACAGCAGCATACTTACAGAACAGATTGCCTACGCGCTCTATAAGTATGACCCCGTATGAGAAGTGGTTTGGAAGGAAGCCGGATTTGGGACATCTAAAGGTGTATGGTTGCCCAGCATACGTGCACATTCCAAGTGTCAACAGAGGAAAATTTGACAGTAAGGCAAGAAAGTTGATTTTTATTGGATATTCTGATGAGCACAAAGGTTATCGTTTCGTAGACACAGAAACGAATAGGATCACAATTAGCCGGGACGCAAAATTCCTGGAGGGTGATGGTGCTATGATCAATAAGAAATCAATCAAAAGAGAAGTTAAGAAAACGCCTGTAAAATCAGTAAAAGTAGATAGCCGAGATGATTCTGTTTTGGATAGTATTGTGGAATACTATATTACGTCGCATCCAAGAAACGAAACCATAGAGGAAGAAGCTGCGGATGCGAGCGCAGATAGTCTATATTTCGATACGACTGACGTTAATGAAGCCGAGGATCAATTGGTTTCATTGGAAACGGATAACACCGATCAACTAGGAGACGGTGATGTGACCTCGTTAAGGCGTTCCAGTCGTGTAAATCGAGGTATACTGCCGAGTAAATTGACTGACTTCGTAGTAAGTGTTGCAGCGCACACGGCAGAGGAGCCAACATGCTATAAGGAAGCGATTTCGAGTGAAAATCGTAATTCGTGGAAGCAGGCGATGGACAGCGAGATCCAATCGCACAAGCAGAATAAAACATGGGAATTAGTTCAACTTCCCGAAGGAAAACGAGCATTTGGCAGTAAATGGGTCTACAAGCAGAAACGCAACGAATCGGACGAGATCGTGCGATACAAAGCACGGATTGTAGCCCAAGGGTACAACCAACGATATGGAGAGGACTACGATGAAGTTTACGCTCCGGTCACGAAGCATACTACTCTTCGCACATTGCTGGTGCTAGCTGGTAAGAAAAACATTTATTTGCAGCATCTGGATGTCCGCACTGCTTATCTCTACGGAGAGCTAGATGAAGAGATCTTCATGCGTCAGCCCCATGGATACGAGGTTCCTGGAAAGGAGGAGTTCGTGTGTCGGCTGAGAAAAAGTATATACGGACTGAAACAATCAGCTCGATGCTGGAACGAGAAGCTCTCTGGTGTACTAGGAAACTTGGGGTTCGTTGCTAGTTCTGCAGATCCATGTTTGTTCACGCGGAACAGAAACGGTGAAAAGGTATATCTTATCGTATACGTTGATGATATTCTTGTAGGTTGTGAAAACAAGAAAACTATATCAGGAGTGTATGAGGACTTGAAAGAACATTTTGAAATTGTTTGTCTTGGTGATGTAAAGTTTTTTCTAGGCGTAGAGATTCAAAAGGAATGTGGCATTTACAGTATCGGGTTAACAAATTACATTAACAAGCTAGTGAACAGGACGGGACTTAGCGATGCGAAAACTGTAAAAACACCAATGGACCAAGGTTTTTTGAAAAATGTAATTGATAGCGAGTTACTAGAAGATAGTACTAAGTACCGATCTGTGGTTGGAGCACTATTGTACGTAGCGGTTTGTGCACGGCCTGATCTTATGACAACAGCTACGATACTGGGAAGGAAGTTCAGTGCCCCAACGGAAAGTGATTGGGTGGCAGCCAAGCGTGCCGTTAGGTATCTTAAGGGTACCAGAGATTGGAAGTTAAAGCTAGGTAGTGAGCCCGACAGAATCGACTGCAGTGATTTGGTCGCATTTTCTGATGCAGACTGGGCAGGAGATTCTTCAACGCGAAAATCTACTACTGGTTTCGTGGTATATTTCTCAGGAGGAGCAGTATCCTGGGCAAGTCGTCAACAGAGCAACGTTACGCTATCCACGATGGAAGCAGAGTACGTTGCATTAGCAGAGACTTGCCAGGAGGTGTTGTGGTTACGCCGTCTTCTTGGAGACCTTGGAGAGGTTCAACGTAACGCAACAATAGTGAATGGGGACAATCAAGCTTGTCTTTTGTTTGCTCGGTCAGAGAAATCTAGCAAACGCTCCAAGCATATAGAAACGAAACATCATTTCGTACGGGATCTGTGTCAACGGGGAGATGTTGAACTAAAGTATTGTCCAACTGATGAAATGAACGCAGATATATTAACAAAGCCATTAGGTACGGTAAAACACCACAAGTTCGCGACTAATTTGGGGTTAAAAGAAACATAGTTGAGGACTAATAATTGAGGAGGAGTGTTGGAGATAGGCAATTCCTACCCCTCAACAGATCCTAGTTGAACAGACAGCTATGACACTTCTGTTCCAGGGAGGCAAACATTGCCCAACCTTATGAACTATATTGTTATAATTATTCCGCCAATAGACGTACAAGAAAACGCATGTGTTGTTCTCTTCATTGTGCTTATGTATTCAGTCCGAACTAAATCCAACACTTTATGTGTAAAAACTGCGTAACCTCCAACAGATTATGGAGATTTCTGTACAATGCAAGATCGTGACATGTTTTAAACTAGTTATTTTATAATTTTGAGGATTATTTTGATAGCAAATTACAGCAACTATGGATTGCATGGACGAATAAAGTTGATTTGCATGAATTTCCACAAGAATTCCACCAAATTTCAATTGCATTAACTTTAAAAAATACGCATGTAGTGCGACACTTTGTACCGTACTGTAAGTTGAAGTACCCACTTCAACTGTCAAATCCAAAAGCTCAATATGGCGTCTTTGTGACAGTCGGTACAAAATACATCGAATGAGCTGACCTTGCAATACAGATTGACACCAGGGTTTGTTTTGACTGACGTTTCAGGAGGTTTTGCGGAAGGTTCTTTACTCTCAAAATACCACGCAGAAATTGTAGAAACGGCCTTAGTTTGTTGGGTAATTTGCACAAACCAAACTTATCCAGGCTTGGTAACGTAAAATTAAACAGCCCAACGCTGCCGGCAAGATAGCATCTGTTGCGATAGAAACCGACGGTCTGATAGAACCCCGTCTTCAGCATGGGTATCTTGGAGAAAATCTCGGACATCGAGAAGGAGATAGCGAAAACACAGAAAAATAAAGGTAAGCTCCGTAGGGCTAACTGCGCACACGACAAATATAGAGCAATTCCGTCCTATTCCACAGCAACCGAATACCATCTGGGTTTGCTGAAGGCGAAGCTTGCCAAGTACCGGTCACAGCTGCTGGAACCGTCGAAGAAGGGTGAGAAGGGTGATGGATTCGATGTGCTCAAGTCGGGCGATGCTCGTATCGCGCTTATTGGTTTTCCTTCGGTCGGTAAATCGACGTTACTGTCGACGCTGACCAAAACCGAAAGTGAAGCGGCCAACTACGAATTCACGACGCTCACCTGCATCCCGGGTGTGATTGAGTATAAGGGCGCTAACATCCAGTTGCTCGATTTACCCGGTATTATTGAGGGTGCAGCGCAGGGTAAGGGTCGTGGTCGGCAGGTCATTGCCGTGGCCCGTACTGCCGATCTGGTGCTGATGATGCTGGACGCCACCAAACCGAACGTGCACCGTGATCTGCTAGAGTACGAGTTGGAATCAGTCGGGTTACGGTTGAACAAACGGAAACCGAACATTTACTTCAAGATAAAGAAGGGTGGTGGTGTTAGCTTTAATGCGACCTGTCCACTAACGCGTTGCAACGAAAAGATGGTCCAAACGATACTGCACTCGTTCAAGATCTTCAACGCGGAAGTGCTGTTCCGGGAGGATTGTACGGAGGACGAGTTCATTGACGTTGTGTCCGGCAATCGGATCTATCTGCCGTGCATCTACGTGTACAACAAGATCGATCAGATCTCGATCGAGGAAGTGGATCGACTCGCGCGCCAACCGTACTCGGTAGTGGTCAGCTGTAACATGCATCTCAATCTGGACTATCTGCTGGAGGTGCTGTGGGAACATCTGCAGCTGATTCGGGTGTACACCAAAAAGCCGGGTGCACCACCAGACTTTGACGACGGTCTAATTCTTCGAAGGGTGAGTTCTCTAAACAGGTTTCTGAACGGTGATGGATTTATGTTTTCTTCGGTTTGTGGATTTGCAGGGTGTCACAGTGGAACACGTGTGTCACGCCATTCATCGCACACTAGCAGCCCAGTTCAAGTATGCTCTCGTTTGGGGCACATCGACGAAATATTCTCCCCAGCGAGTTGGCATATCGCACATCATGAACGATGAGGACGTTATTCAGGTCGTTAAAAAATAATCCCCTCCAAAACAACAATTTCCTGCCCAATCGTGGTTCCATGATGGAGGTTTCGGCTTTGAAAAAGATGTGCAAGAGGACGCTAAAGAATGAACTGACACTGATTTCTTTTGTCGTGGTTTGCCTTTCAGTTACTCGTTATAATAAATATAAACAAGAACAGTCGTAACTACTTAAACTTGTAAAAGTAATTTTAAAACAATACTCACCACTACTTGTACGTCCTCTTCCTACACAGTTCATCCGTTTTCCAGTTCCAGTACTATATTTACATATCTTCAATTTCTTTACATCCTCCAGCTACCGTCAATCACTGTCGTTTCGATACATAGATAATAGCTTCGAATTTCTCGATACCGTTTTGTAAATATTCCATTTTCACTATCTTCTCCATATCAGCATCCGTCAGCTCATCTGCTCTGATAATACTTTTGATCGATAATGATTGATATCAGTATGCATAGGTGTGCTTCGAAACAATACCACCAACCCTCCATTCCGGTATCCAAATCATTAGTCCTGCCTGTTCACGGATCGGCCCTGTTCTTTCGTCCGTTTAGACTACCTGAAGATAGGTACTATTCTAAGTGTACATTAATAATTCTTCTGATTTAACACTTCACCGTTGCGGAAGGGGATTGTCCTATCTGCGATTCACTCATACAGTAGTAGAATTAGTAGTAGTAGTAGTTCAAAGACCATGCAAACCCCTGCCTTTGCCTAGCCTACTTTACACCGAGAAATGGAAGGAAACGTGATAGAAGCGTTCCAAGAAGCGTTTGCAATGATTGTGCGCTCCAAAGCCTTTCACTTCACTTGTCCCATTTTCAAGGGACAAGAGTTCACATGTCCCAATTTTGTACGACGGGTTTTGTCCTCTCTGATGCTAGTGGCCCGATGACGATAGTAAAACCGTGTCTCAGCTCACAGTTTTACGCCACACCATCTCCATTTTCCCAACTCACACACCATGTGTATACAGAGAAAAGTAAAAGAAAAGTAGAAAGAATACTAGATTGCACGGTGGAGACGAGAACATCACAGTCCTCAGAAGATCTGTTCCTTCTCCCCGGCACAACTTCAGTAACGACCGTTTCCTTCGTTGCCCATGTACTGTGTCCACCGTTGCTGATCGTAACTGTGCAGCTTCGAGCAAACTTCACGCGCCGGATTCAACTCGGCACTGCAGCCACAGCCGATCTCCAGCCGGGTGACGACAATTTGCGTTTCAAACCGTGGATACTGTGGCGTCAGATTCGGCAACCGTGCCTTTAGACATTGGGCGAAGAACTTTTTCTCGAGCTGCACCATATCCTCGTTGCGGTATGTGCGGTAAGCTTGCATCTTTTCCTGTATACAGCTCAGGTCGGAATCGAGAAACAGGGGCGGATACTGTTCCGATTCTCGGATGTTCATCACAAACACGTAATCGATGGTTGGTGTAACCGGGGGCGCTGTAGTGGAAGAAACCGGTGTGGCAGCAGTACTACCGGTGATCGATTTTAGCAACACACCGGTCGATGCGATCGAGGGAAGAATGTTTTCGTTTGGAAGTGGCGACTCGCCGGATTGCTTCTGAACTGGACTGGTTTGTGGTGGTCCTGTTGTGCTGGTCGTTGCCTTAGCCGGGACAGTCGTCATTCCGATCTGCCGACGAGCCTTATTATTATACTCAAAGTTCATAGCGTTGACGTCTGAAAGACCATCACAGTGGAGTAGATATTAATTCCCCTGTTGGTTTTGGGGTATTTATCTTCAAACACACATGCTTACCGTTCATAGCTTCTTTGGCCTCCTTTTCCATCTCCAAATCCCAAAGTGTCTCCTTAGAACCCTTACTACCGGGATCAGCATTCTTCAGATCATCCATGATCTCATCGTTCAGCAGCACCTTCTTCACGATCTGCGAGTTCGGATTGGACTCGTTAAACACTTGCTCCTCCAGCGATCGATCGTGAAGCTCTGTCTTGTCGTCTTGGGGATCAACAAATGCATGAGAAATACGGTGCTGAGTTTAAAGTTTTGTTATACCTACCGAAGACACCAAACTTGCTGCGAACATCTCGACCATTAGAACGATAGCGTGGACGCTTGTATGGTGCGGGCATTGGTCGTCCTTCCTCTTCAAGAGGAGACGTTCCATAGTCGTAGTCTAAATTGCCGACCGGTGCCGGCGGAATTTGATTCGTCAGGTATGGATTACGCTGCAAATGTTGTAAAACTCAGTTAGCTCATTGCTAACGCTGCTAATCTCAAATAGCTACTCACGCTATCTTGCTCCATTTGATCGTAGGGAAGATAGATGTACGGTTTCCGCTCATCGCCTCTAACCTCGTCACCAATCCCGGCTATTGGCCCGGCAAGATCACCGACCGGTTCCTGATCATTGGCGTTATAAATGTACTTCTTGTACACGTTGTTAAGCGCCATCTTCTCCTGTCGCTTTGCTTCTTCCTCTGCGAGCGCGTCGATCGATTGTGCCGCTGCCGATTGCTGTCCATGGAAGGGTTCCTTCCGTCTACTGCCAAGCATCGCCGCCTGACCAGGACTATCCACCACAATGCCCACCGGAACGTTAGACTGTTGGGATGGAGACAACTTTTTATCCATATGCACATCCGGCTGCTGGTTATTCGTTGCCTGTGCTGCGGCCGGAGCTTCAACGGAACTCTTACGCATCGTGGCACTGCTCTGACCATCGTTACGTCCCTTTAGCTTCATCTTGGGATGTTTCATGGGTGCCACGTAGCTTGGTTGGGTTTGATCCGACGATGTGCCCGTTTCGTTCAGTCGGATCGTCAAATCGTCGGACGAGAAAATCACCGCTCCCGGTGGTTCAACGTGACGCGTGATGGCGTACAGCTTCAGCACAGACGATTGGTTATAGCGCAAGGCACACGTGTCCGCACGTGACTGTTGAATAACGTCGCTTTCTGCAAATCAAAAAGTGTAAAAGAAAAGTGCACAGCCGTCAGCCACTGGTTCCTTTACTTACCGGGAATGAACTGATACTCATCGGTGGTGTCTGCCGTACGGTTTCGGCACTGCGTTTGCCAGTGGAGAAACAAATCACCACCCCCCGTTTGGGATACGGTTATCCCACCCAGTAATCCGTTCGGTCCGCCCGAATCTTTGATCGAGCTGTCCAAAAATGGTTTCCCGTTCGTGCCGTTTATGATCATCGTTTGCGAGTAGTAGTAGATCGGAAAGCCTGGCCCGGTGTTGTACTTCACCATAAAGTCCGTCACATTGTCATGGTCGAAGTGGCCGGGCACGATGGAGCTAACGCTCTCCGAGTCGGCGATCGTGAACGACCACAGCTGGGTACGATTTGCCCCGTCGAAGGCGTATACGGTAGAGTTAAACGAGCTGACCACAAAGTCCTCCGTTCCGTCACCGTTCAGATCGGTCAGCACAGCCGGTACCATAAAGCCGGACGAATCCATCCGCACGATCGGTTCGAACGCCGTCTCGCCCGGGTACTTCATGAGATTCTCCTGCTTCAGCACGTAAATGCCACCGGGCGAGTTCTGGCCGCCGGTAACCACCAGAAACGCATCTGTCCCGTCCGCTCTCGCTAACTCCTGTATCGGAACGAACATTTCCTCCCGGTACGGAGTCGGAATGCTACGCAAGATCGTTCCGGTTGCGCCGGATATCAGCTTAATGTGGCCACCGTGTGCTCGCTGTGTTTCTTCCACGTGGACCGCAATGAGGTCCGATATTCCGTCACCGTTCAAATCGCGCACCACATTGATCGTGTACAGGTCGATGCTTATTTCGGCGTAGCTTTCCAGATCGGAGTAATCCTTCAACTCCCACAGAATTCGTCCATTATGTCCGTCCAGCGCAAGTATGAGTCCTCCCCGACCAGCTGCCACACAATCGTTCCCACCGTCCGAGTTGATGTCGATGTTACACTTCAGCGAAAAGATCGTAAACGATGTCCACCGTTGCCAGAGCGTTGCGCCATCCATTCCGTTCAGTGCCAGCAGTCCACCGCCACAAAGATCGGTAATTCCAGTTTTGCGCGATGTGCACTGGGGGATGTAATCTCGAACACCTTCGTCCACCATCTCATCGATGCCGTACCCGACGATGATGTCGTCCACGCCGTCCCCATTCACGTCCAGCTTCCGGAGCGGACTTTCGCTGTTGACGCGTGCAATCACGCGTGTCCACACGTTCTGTACAGTTATCTGTGTGCACGGGACCATTTCCAGCGTTCCGTTGCGCCCATCCGCGATGCCGTCGGCGGTGTACATTAGACTGCTGAACTTGTCCCGTATGACGGCACTGCTGAAAGCGGACTCCTTGTGAAACCATATCTTGATCTTTTGAAGCGGCTGCGGGAATGCCGTCAGAAGCAATGCAGCCAACACTATTAATCCTGAAAGTTGTAACATTTAGTTCACGTTAAGTTTGTTGCTAAATTTATCAAAAATGGTACAGCAATTTAACACAAAATTTGTCATATTGATCTCTTTTATGTGGAATTGATGTCTTGTGATTAAAATCTCGATATCATCTTTCCCATCAACAAGGAGAAAGAACGCTAGAATGCAACAAATTCAATCATATTACGGTGATGAATACTGCTTACAATATATTCTGCCTATCAGAATCACTTGTCCCTTGCGTTGGAGAAATTGATGGAGAAAACTAGAGGTGATTCAGAAGCTGACGAACGTCAACTACAGATCAGAGCTTCGCCATGCGGCAGATCTTGAAGCTGCCTACCTTCTCTTCGTCAGCTTCAAGGACGCATGCGATAGCGTAGTCGGGATAAAGAGCTTTACGAAGATCTGAGCTCTTTCAGAATCCCGGACCAGCTTACCTGCCAGGTGCTAGTAAATGAAAATTTTTCACAACTCTTTTCGGCAACCAAGCGTTAGCAGTTAAGAGATGGAAAAGTCTTCTTCAAATCAACGCTAGAGAGTGTCGTCTGAGACTTAGGATAAGCGACTTCGAGGACTAATATATATATAGACATCATTAGTGTACGGTCTGCTCTTACGTAGCAGAAGTAGGATGGAACCGATGTGGGAAAATTTCGGATTGAAGAATATCAAATGATGATGGAACCACCAGCAGACCTGCTCACAAATCATGACTTACGTGAAGGTGATGTACAGATAGGAGATCGCAATATTGCGCTCGAGATAAGCGATAAGGCACTGGCTGCCAACCGGTTATTCTACAGTGTGAGAATTCTCCAATAAAAACACCTGTCGCGAGGGCCGAAGTTCGGATGATAAAGAATTTATGTAACTTGTGCAGTCATGGATGCCTCTCTGACATGGGGTCTCTTCTAAACTGACTCGGGTCTCTTAGCCCGAGTTTGTGAGGAAGACGCACAGAATAATGTTTGGCCCCGTATATGGATCAGAGCAACTCTGCGAGTTACACAATAAGCTCTTCAGATTAATTATGCTATCAACATAACAGACCGTAAGACCCAGAATAGTTGAAAAGTTGTTGAGCCTTATACATGGACCGGGGAGTTGTGATGTACCCAAGTTGAGAAGGATTGCAGGCAGTGTTGCGACCGCCAAAAAGACCAAAAAGATAATGGATTGACAGACAAGCCATTGGGAAGCAGTTGAACCTGATAAGTAAGGTAATAGGGACGAGGACCTGCAACTCAATTAACTGGACGGATAACTCATGTTTCGTTATTTATAAACTGTTCCAAGGAAAATTTAATCCTCTGGTCCTTTCAGTATCGATATGAAATGGCCAAAACGATGGCCCACTTGACCGCCATCAATAAATATAGCTTTTGCTTATTCATCCGAAAAGAATCGCAAGGAACAAACGCAACAGAGAAAGGTCATCATCATCACAGGAGTGGTGCTCGGTGGGTGTCAATAATTCATAAACTCATTAAAGCTAACAACCGGCGTGAACAAGGGCCAGATCCAAGGACTGCTCCCGAGCAAACGCAACGATTGACACCTACATATTCACGTGCAGTTCACTCGCGTGTGAGTTGCGGTTTATCCTTTTATGCTCTTGCCTTTTTGCGTCTTAACTTCCCAGCATCGTGCCCACTTACCGATAAGGACGGTCACCGCAGCCAAACCGTAGCAAAATGGTTCGCAACACTTCCAGCACTTCCGGCGGCGATACTTCTTCAGAATGGGGCTCGACGAGCGCACGCTGCCAGCACCGCCACCACCGCCCGCGCTCCCATTGCCACTTGTTGCTTTGCCGTACTTGCGTCTCGGGGCCATGAGCGGTCGCTTCGCACCCCGGTCCTCGTACGTGCGACAGGTGCGCCCATCGCGTATAAACACATCGTCCTCCACATCATCGCTCAGGTCCTCGTCCATGCTGAGGCTGACGCTATCGCGCACCACCAGCTGTTCCGACGGCTGGTAGGGTTTCATCTTTTTCCGTATCAGCTCCATGGTGGCCGCCTGCACCACTCGCCCGCCGTTCCGGCCTGCTGCAAGGGTTTTCAACAAACGGTGCACCACCTTGAACCCGAACTTTGCGGCGCACTTGGGAATGTCCTTTTATTTGTAACCCTGCTCTCCCCCACTGCGAGCGTGCGAACGAGACGGAGCAACAGCGAGCCACAGAGCGTTTGCGTTTTGCAACAGATTTTCCGCTCCAGTTCGGGCAAACAATCAGATGCACAGAACCAAAGGGGTAAACTGTTGCCTATTGTTGTGACCTTTCCGTGGCAGGATATGATTCTATTTCTGACTTTCTGCTCGTATTGATAACAGCATCATGCTTTGTACCACAGTTCCGTCCCGTTCGGCGGGGACTTTTACGCTAACATATGTGACGGAATGTCCGTACGGCGTTGTTCTTTTCTATGCTCACGCAAAAAAACCGAACTTCCAAACAAACAAAGCGTCCTCGTTGGAAAATTGCTTGGATTAACTTTTCACACGGATTGCACTCTTCGACCGGAGTTCTGTTCGCGATTTATTAATGCCAATATGTGCATAAGTGTTCTACTCTGTCCCTATTTTCCAATACTACTTGCCCGAAACGATAAAAGTCGGTCCGTATCAGTGCGCTGTCCGCTACCGATTGTTCGGTGATGGGAAAATCACCACGAAAACTTCACGTCACCAGTTCCATACACACGTTGCGTACCGAAAAAAGGCTGGAAAAGTGGAAAACATCGTGGTGAAAACAGGGTTTCTGTTGATAAATGTTCGCAACACCTTTCGTTGGTCGCACACAGGGTCTCTCTCCCTCTTTCCATGTCCGGTAAACAGAAGACGCGATCCATTGGCGAGTAATTGCGGGAGATGACACATCTTTCTCCAGCGGCGTAAATATGTACTGCGCATGTGACCACCAGATCCACCAGACCAAATTTCGATGGAAGGGTAAACGCATCCATAGAATTTCATCCTGCTGTTTGGCCGGTGGTTTCGGATCGTGTTCTTGTTATTCGACAAGCGTTCGAGAGGTGCATTGAAACAATGCGGTTCGCATTATTTATTGATAGTAGACATGCTAGCAGTCACCGCATATTCTCCCATTCGGCCATAGTAATAAGAAAATGAAAGCAAAAACAAATCCTGGAATTAAAAACAAAACAATGGGTGGCAAAATATCCCAAACTCCTGCAAGATATTTCGGTATGGGTTTGTTATTCCTTCGCCATGAACGAGTCCGTTTACTTGTTGGCGCCGCCAGTACCACCCCAACCAAACAGACCCTTCACAAAGCCGGACATGCCCGCGGTCGCACCCTTGCCGGTCGCCTTCTGCTCTATCTTATCGTCCAGTGATGGGAAATCGACGAAATTGAGGGCCAGATCGAAGAACAGTGGTTTGGCGGGTATCGGTTCCATCTCCGGGATCAGCTTGTACACGTTCGGGTTGCGCGAGTTCAGCGTCGCGTCTTCCTTGTAGTGGGAAAGCCGCTCGTACAGTGGTTTGGAGGATTTCTGACTCTTGCCAAACAGTACCGTATCGTCGGCATTGTCATCTTCCAGCACGCTGTACGCATGGGCCGAAAATTTACATCCCTCAATCGTTGCGACCAGCTGTTTTAGCTCGTTTCTTAGATCGAAGTCCTTGCATGGTGTCTTGCTGCTGGCCGCATCGTTAGCATACTTTTTCGACCGTTCGTACATGGCAACGGCTTCTCGCCAACGCTTCATCGCTACCAGCGTAATGGCGATGTAATAGCAACGGAAGGCGCGGAATGAAAGGGACAACGTTTCCATCTCTGCCTGATACGAAGCTTCAGCTTCCAAACCGCTCAGCTGCTGCATTTCCGTCACATTCTGCAGAATGATCTCGTACAGTCGGGAAAGATCCTGCGGTTTAGTTTTCTTCCCGCCACCAGTGAGTTGACTCTTTTCCGCCACATTCGGATCGTCCAGCGTTACCTTGGCCTGTGCCACCAGCAATAGATTGCGTTCCAACGTTAGCTTTAACCTCGTGTAAGACATGTATGCCAAAAGATACTGAATGCCAATTAGCCCACCAGACCCACCTTCAGCCGTGTTCTGGCGCAACTTGGGATCCTGCTTTATCTCGTCCTTAATCGCGGCAATCGCATCCTTACAATCGAGCAATACATTCTCCAGCATTTCTATCTTGGTCGGGAAATCTTTCGCCTTTTCGATGCTCTTGTTCAGCTCCTGTATGCTAAGCAGAAACAGTCGTACCTTCTCCGGCCGGACTGTCACACTGCGGCCGCGCCATTCCGTCATCTGGAACGCTTCCATACTTTCCGCTTTTGTCTGAGCCACCAGATGGCTCAGATTGCCCAGCAAACCTGCCTGGCCACGCATCTCCAGCAAATCATTTACTGACGCATTCTCGCCCACATTGTACGCACAGTACCGCAGACTTGGTTTCAATTCTTCCACCTTTGCGCGGTATACGGTTTGCTCTTCTTCAGGCATGGCTTGGGCAAGATTTTCGTAAATCACCTGAGCCTTCTTCAAATTTTCGGCAGCCGATTTCCACAGCGCCAATTCGAAATGCAACGAACCATGGATCCACGCCGAGTACGCTTCTGCTTCTAGCTTCGTACGCGCATCGCAACGATCCGAAGCGCATAGGTCCTGCAGCTGCAACGCATACACGCACGACTTGCGAAGCTTTTCAATCAGATGGAACCGTTTGCGTGGTTCGGTATTGGATTCTTGCCGTAGTTGCATCGCATACGACCAAGTACGTTCGGCCAACATGAGCGGTATGTGCAGAAAACGCTCATCGGAGTCCACCTTCTCCAGGTTCGCGAGCGTAACGTTGCGCTTCTTGTAATGTCGCCTATCACCCTGAGGTAGATTGAGTGTTTTGCGGAGACGCTTTACGCGCCGGGAACAGTACCCACGGTAGCGCTGAAAATCTCCATGACGAAGACCATGCTGCAACTGCATGTCCTTTATTAGGCGGAGTACTGAAAGTAGTGCAAGTACAGGGAGCAATTAGCGCACAGAAGGGAACATTCTCAATGCCCGTGAAGAGCCACTCCGACCCAGCCTTACTTTCCACCGTAAACACTTTCACTGCCGTTTCGGCCGGTGCACCCAGTTCCATGTCTTCCTTTCCAGAGGCGACCGTTTCCCGGCCTACTTCGGCCTTTTCTGCCTTTGATTCAACCATGCTGTTTATCGATGGTACCTGAAAACAGTTAATTATTACACCGTTTTTCCTGAACACACAATTCACCGATTAATTGCCTGCTGTGTGGACACGAAGTCAAATCGGTCCGTGCTTTCCCGTTTGACAGATTGTTGTCGTGTTGACAAAAAAATCTGACAACCGAGTCGACACCGACCGTTTGAATGTCGACCTAACAACAGAAGCAGGAAAACAGAGAAAATGGCTGAATATCAATGACAACAATGGCCAAAAATGTATGCAAATCATTATTTAGCGCGTTTTGCATGACAATTTAAATTTTATAGCATTTTTTCCTCATTTCTGGTAAATAAAAACGGCCTCGTGGTTCCCCACTGTGTGTGTCAGAAAAATGCACATCGAGCTCGTTGTCAGCTGTCAATTGCGCTGCCTTTCCGCAAGACCGAACCCGTCTGACACGCACGAACTTTCTTTTCGTTTCTGTCCGGAATCACAAATTTCGACAGGTAAGTCTACTATTGTAGTATATATTCGACACTATTTAACTATATTTGCAGATGGCCGGTGTTTAAAATGCCACAAAAGCCCACCGGGCATTGGTAAACAAGTGCTCCAGATTGGTTGGAGGGATGTGAGGTTATTGCTCGAAGGAGGGGAATTCCCTTACCCAGGTGTTACGGACTTCGGTGCTGTTTCATGCCTTTCACCTTTTTTCATCGAAGTGCACATGCACAAGTGACACGTTTCTAATCATGTTTTCCTCTGTGTTGCTCTATCGCAGAAAATGTCTCGAAACCGTGCGGCCGAAGAGACGGACAAACAGACGCGTATCGCGATCGTCAGCTCGGACAAATGTAAACCGAAGCGATGTCGCCAGGAGTGCAAGAAATCCTGCCCGGTCGTGCGTATGGGCAAGCTCTGTATCGAGGTGGCGATGGACTCGAAGATCGCCACCCTCTCCGAGGAGCTGTGCATCGGTTGCGGTATCTGTGTGAAGAAGTGTCCCTTTGAGGCGATCACGATCATCAACATCCCGAGCAACCTGGATAAACACACGACCCATCGCTATTCGAAAAACTCGTTCAAGCTGCACCGTTTGCCGATCCCGCGTCCGGGTGAGGTTTTGGGGCTGGTGGGCCAGAATGGTATCGGTAAGTCTACGGCACTGAAAATTCTTGCCGGCAAGCTAAAGCCGAACCTCGGTCGCTACTCTGAACCACCGGATTGGACGGACATTCTGGGGTACTTCCGCGGTAACGAACTGCAGAATTACTTCACCAAGATTCTGGAGGATAGCCTGCGTGCGCTGATCAAACCGCAGTACGTGGACCAAATCCCGAAGGCAATCAAGGGCACGGTAGGGGCGCTGCTCGATAAGAAGGATGAGCGCAAGAATCAGATGGAAATCTGTGACCTGCTCGATCTGACCCACATTCGGGATCGCGAAATCCAGGCCCTGTCTGGCGGAGAGCTGCAACGGTTCGCGTGCGCGATGGTGTGCATCCAGGACGGGGACATTTTCATGTTCGACGAACCCTCTTCGTATCTGGACGTAAAGCAGCGTTTGAATTGCGCCATGACGATTCGTTCTTTGATCCATCCGGACAAATTCATCATCGTGGTGGAGCACGATTTGTCCGTGCTGGACTATCTGTCCGATTTTATCTGCTGTCTGTATGGTGTGCCCGGTTGTTACGGCGTCGTTACGATGCCGTTCTCGGTCCGCGAAGGTATCAACATCTTTCTGGACGGCTACGTGCACACGGAAAACATGCGCTTCCGTACGGAGTCGCTGACATTCAAGGTGTCGGAATCGGCGTCCGAAGAGGAAATCAAGCGAACCTGTCACTACGTGTACCCGAAGATGAAGAAGAAGCTCGGATCGTTCACGCTTACGATAAACAATGGTCAGTTTAGTGATTCGGAAATTATCGTGCTGCTGGGTGAGAATGGTACGGGTAAGACCACGTTCATCCGTATGCTGGCCGGCAATCTGGAACCGGACGAGGAGTCGGAACCGCTGCCGGTGTTGAACATTTCCTACAAGCCGCAGAAAATCTCTCCCAAGAGTCAGTCGACCGTGCGGTACCTGTTGCATGATAAGATTCGCGATGCCTACATTCACCCGCAGTTCATGGCTGACGTTATGAAACCGCTGAAGATTGAGGAAATTATGGATCAGGAGGTGCAGAACTTGTCCGGTGGTGAGTTGCAACGTGTGGCTTTGGTGCTATGTCTGGGCAAACCGGCCGACGTGTATTTGATCGACGAACCGTCCGCCTATCTGGATTCCGAGCAACGTCTAATTGCGGCAAAGGTTATTAAGAGGTGAGAGTCAAAGTGCCCGAAATGATCAAGAACGATTAAAAGAATCAGGATAAATTAACAGTGAATAACGATAAATGTTATATTTTGCAGATATATTCTACACGCCAAAAAGACCGGTTTCGTAGTGGAGCACGATTTTATCATGGCAACTTATCTAGCCGATCGGGTGATCGTATTCGAGGGTCAACCGTCGGTGGACACGACCGCGCACACGCCCCAATCACTGCTGAACGGTATGAATCGGTTCCTGGAGCTGCTGGAGATCACATTCCGACGCGATCCGAACAATTTCCGGCCAAGAATCAACAAGCTAAACTCGGTGAAGGTAAGTCTTTCGTGTTTCGTTTCTACAGCTGGTAGTGATTTAATGGGCCACGTTTAATGGGCATTACAGGATGTGGAGCAAAAACGTGCCGGGCAGTACTTCTTCTACGAGGAATCTTAAAAACCCGGCAGACGATGGCATCTGCTCGCTGAAAGATGCTGCGCTGGTGGAGAGCTTTCATTTTAACAACATCAGTATGTGCTGGAAAATGTAATGTAAATGGAGAGAATCTTCTCTATTCGTTTCGATACAGGACCGATTTTTAGTTTCATGTTGCATCCCTTCGGGCGGCACGTTTATTATATACGTGCCGTGTGGATGGAAAAACAACGCGACAGGGATTTAGGGCGGGTTTTGTTTTCAGACGCAAAACAACAAAACAACAATTTAATACAAGGGCGCCAATCTCTCTCTATCTCGCTTGTTGAGCAGCTTGTTTCGTAAAAAAAACACAGTAACAGTGTGATGACGAAGGGTGGCTTTCGTTTTTTACAGTTCTTATACAGTTTTCCGTTTGAAATGACTCGTTTTTCAATACAAATAAATACGGAGTGTAATTATGTGGGAGACAGTAACACAATCGACATTTGTACTCATTCACTGAGCCACCTTGGGAAATGGAGCCCGCAACCCCTTTGGTTCGTGTGATTCAATCTGGTCCGAAGATAGCACAACCAAAACAAACCATTTCCAGCATACCAGCTCGGTGCAGCAGATTAGCGAGTGAAGGTCAGGGAAAGAGACCCTTTCGAACGGTGCAGGCGAGGTGGAACGGTGGCAAAACGCGGAAGCGCACCAAACGCTGCTCATCTGTAGTAACAGCTGTTTATTGAATCCAACAAAAAACAGGTCATCTTAACACTAGCGGGCTTATCGCATCCACAGGTTTAATTGGTAACATCAAGCCCACCCCTGCTTTCCTAATCTGTCTTAAGGCTGAAGAAGGGCACACACGTGGCACACGAGAAACTCGCGATTGCAAAACGTAGGCAAATGTCAGCGGTACGATTGATCGATCTTCAGTGGCGTTCCCTAGTGGTATACGTACGTTATCACACTTCTGTCGGTCGATCCGGTCCGGATTGCGCAATCGCACAATAATAACTATTAAAGGTTTCACAGGCACTAATCGATGCCTATCGCAGCTGAATTTGCTAAACATTGCTTTTTTGTTATTGCACTGTATCTCTCCTCTGTAAGCCACCCGGGAGGCTGTTAGCGTCGTGAGCCGACTGTAAGACACACATACGCGCGCCTCAAATGCGCACTATTAACGAGTACGAACTAATTCTACGGTTTTGTTGTTCTTTCTAAACTAACTAAAGCATAACACAAACACTGTACAACGTTGCGAGTTGCCCCGACCGGGGCGTCAACTCACTCTACATCCCTAAGCCCTTGAGTGCGCTACCCGCAACACACCCCGTTCCGTGCCTCTCGACACTTTCTGGCAACACACGCGCCCAACGGATGAACGGTACGCCCTTTAGATAATACGTTCGGCATCTAGATGAACTCCGTTTGGAGCCGCTGCAGTACGCCCTGCTCGTACATTTCCAGCACAATGTCGCGCGTTCGCGTGTGGTAGTTGGCCGACACGATCTGGGCGATCCTTTTATCGTGTTTTTTCGTTTTGAAATCGTTGATCGTAACCGCGTCCAGGTCGGGTATTTGGTCCGGGTTGAAGGTAACGGCCGGCAGCAACCACATCGCAATGCCCAACCCGTACGGTAGACACCGATCGTACTCGGCCCGCAACCGCTGGTACGAGAACAGTTCGGCAAAGTGGCGCAACAAGGATGCCGCCGCAGCGGGCTCGTGGAACGTGTCGAAGTGTTCCTGCAGCGCTTCGAGCAATGTGCGGCGGTACTGCAGCAGCAGATCGGTAACATGCTGTTGGCGCATATTGCGCTCCGTACTCGTGTACAGCAGATGAAGGATGTCGAGCACCGGTGTCGTGCAGCGCATCGTTTGCAAATCGATCAACCGGACGTGCTGACGATCGGCACTAAACATCAGATTGTTCACCCAGGTGTCACCGTGGCAGATGACGCGCCACGCTTCATCCATGCCGTTACAGACGAGTCCGCACATGATGCGATACAGCCGACCGGTCAATCCTTCCACCGCACGAATCGGCCCATCCAGATCGCCCTTGCTGTTGCTGTACCGCAGACTATCCAGCGCACCGCGCAACGAAGACTCGAGGGAATGTGTGTAGAAGTCGGCCGCCTCGGGACAGTACACGATCTCGCGCACCTTCGAGCAGACATCGGCAAACTCGTGTGGCTGCTCGTGTTTCAGTGCCAGCGAGACGGCATGCAGTTTCGCCAGTTCCTACGAAAAAGGACACGCAAACACACACACACACACACACGATCTTATCAGCCTACATTGGGATTACGAACGGCGCCCCGTCCAGCTTACCTTCATGACGGCCATACAGTGGTCGAAGCTGAGACCGATCCGTCGGTCAACCATCGCGTATCCGCTGGTGGTCAGATCCTCGAGCACAATCCGATCCCCGTACTCGTCGCTGCCCGCTGTCACACACTTCGGGTACGGCAGATCGTACGGGGCTATCCGCTGCAGGACGGGAATGATGCTGGCATAGGCGGTAATTTCGTTCTCGAACGCAGCATCGCACCGGAACAGCATTCGCCGGTTGGGGTTTGTGATTTGACGTTTGAAAATCAGCGAAATCTTAAATACTGTAGGGGAGGAAAAATTCCAAGAAAAACATGTTAGAAACCTAATTCGTATGAATGATAAGGCAGATATTCTTCATTCTTGTTCCCATTAAACCCTCTCTCCGTCGTCGCGGACTGGTGGATTAGTGGTAGTGTTGACAGTTCTTCGCACGACAGATCGGAGACAAAAACTCATCAAAATTCGCTAATGCCGAACGCCAGCGAAAGAAAGAAGTTGTCCACGGAGCGAGACACCTGAACAAGATCTCATGAGGTTGTGTGATAAAAAGAAGATCTCCTGCGGTTTGTAGTGCCAAAAACGAAGACTCGCTCTCTCGTTCTCTACTTCTGCCTCTCCTAACTCGTGGCTACCGTGTGTATTGCCACTACGCAGCCCCCAGGGTATGATGTGTGTTGTTTACAAAGCGCAAGCAAACACAAGATCCCAACGGGCATCATCATCAGCACAAGATGCGCAATTGACGATGCACTTTTAAGCGTATTTCACGTACATCTCTGAATGAATCTGCCAACACTCCACAAAGGAATTAATAACCGAACGTAGCAATACGGCCCGGGGGTGGGAAGAGCGGGCGGTTTGAATAGTAATTCCGCTCGTCATCATTTCTAGCATCACCGTTCTGCCCCGACAACTCACGACGTCAGCAGTCATTTGTTCGTGCGTCGCTGCGCTTTAACCTATTTTACTCCGTTTACTTGCTGATACCACACGAAAAGTGGGTTAGCTTAGAAACCTTGAAATAAATTCGTGCGCTTGTGGATGGAGCGAGAAGCGCGAGCGGAGGGCAGTGCGTATAGGGTCGGCTGCGGCATACTGATGAAATATGCAAACACTAATCTCTTTCCAAGCGAGGTGCATCAAAAAGAGTCAACGTGAAACACCCATCCCACGCCAGGATGTGCATCCCAGTAGTAGTGGCTGGATCAATAATTTGCCCCAGGGCTTCCTGTTCGTTGGCTTCTCTGGTGTGAATTACATGAACCCAGTGGAAGTCCTTTTTACCCTATGCATCCTGGACGTGAGCATAGGTCATGGTTCAAAGATAAAATGGGCTTTCGCATATACTTTCTCGATTCTTCTGCCATTGCCCTACCGAAGTAGATTATTGTTCAATGATTGAAGTTAATCTCTTGTCGGAAAATCTTGTAAGTATTCCGGTTTAAGAGCTTCATTTTCAAGTGTTTCTCCTCGCCTCGCGGCTTCAACACGCGCCCCAAACGTGAGTCATCCGCGCTGTTGTTTAAAACAACTCGGTCGGCGCTGGGTACTGCAGCTACTGGCGCCAACCCGAGGTCGTTGCATTTTCGCCCGACATTGAATTCGTGTCCGCTGTGTGTTTGCATTGTTATTTCTCGCTTCCGTTCCAACCGAACTTGACATTGAAACGAAATTTGCTTTGGCACGGGAATAAAATCGATTTTGCGTTGCAACCCATGCAGCCATGCATCGCCGGGGTGGGAAAATACGATTCTCACGCTATTCGCGGTTGTATTATTCTTTCGTACCGCGGAACTCTCGTTCTCGTACCAACATGCTTCCGAGCATTTCCATTCCGTTTAAAAGTTACTGGGCGTCTCCATCAGTGGTGGAACTTTCCCTCCCCCCCACACACACACACATGCACCCACATGTTATCCCTTTTGAAACTTCGCTGCAGTAACGTTGGTGTGTTAAGATTAGCCGTCTTTTTACTGCTCTCTTCCTATCTCCTCGCGCATGAAGCAGGTGCAACGCGGAGGAGCTTTCTTCCACACACCAGCATACATCCCGGTTTGCCTCAGCATTCACCGTTGTGCATTCTTAATGGCAAACGAAGGCGATACCCGGTTCAGAAGGAAAGTGCAGCTTTGTTGTGGTGTGTGTTTGCTATGTTGCACCTGGTTTGAACTCGTACCCTGACGGCCCGAGCGGATAGAGTAAGACGGAAAAGCCAGCGGTGAAGGTCGGTCATTGCTCAACTTAGAACGGTGTTGTTTGGTTCTACGTGCAGGGAGCCGCGTACTCTCAGCCGCTCGTCTGCAGGCGAGTGATGTAAAACTGCACCGCTGTTAATGGACAACGGAAAAGCTGCAGGTGCAGCGTTATCGAGTTTTCACAGTGCACGGTAAAATGCCCCCAAATAAATGAATTGAACTCTTATTGAGCATATTGAGCGACTATTTGCTTGCTGTACACGACCCCCACGACACACTGACAACGAGATTAACGCCAACTTCACGCGAAACAACCTCAAGGAAATTCGAACACACGTCTGCACTTACCGTGATTTCGTCCATCCGATGATTTCGCCTTGCAGTGGGCCACCACGCGTTTGATGACCGACATGTAGTTGTCGCCTTCGCGGCTACCCGGTCCACAGTCGACCAGATCCACCGACAGGGTTTGCCAGAGATCGGCCTGCTGCTGCATCCGGATGATGTCAATGATCGTGTCCTTTCCCTCGATCATGTACACATCCCGGTCGTCGTCCACGAACCCACCGACAATACCCATCGCCAGCTCCTGCTTCATCGCCGTGCACTTGTGGTCGTATGCCGGAGTCCCGTTAAACACGCACACAGATCGTTTTTTTGTTGTCGTTGGGCGTATCTAGTTGCCGCTGCTCTGGCTCTGTTTTGTGTAAGCACGCGCGCGCTCACTCACATACACCACAGACCCGAGTTCTCTGCTCGGTGCTAATCACGCACTGTGCACTCTGAAGGGATAGAAGAGTAAACCATGCTGTTGCTGTTTATCGCTTTGTTTGGCACTACGCGCTGTGTGTGTGTGTGTGTGTTCTTGCCACAATGCCCAAAATCCGTGTCCGTGTCCGCTGCACGTACGCGAAAGCGGAGGCTGTATATCACTGAACGGCCGAGAAACTACGTCCTTGACCAACGACAATACGCCACGGAGTGGGACATCATTTCACCGCCAAGCAGTAGCTCGGGCAGCGCACGGTATTTGCTGCCACGGCTCCAACGACAGTCCGCTCGACGCGTGTGAAAGTGGTGCCCGAGCTAAGCGCTACAGTCGACCGACCGACGACGGCAACGGTCGCACAGTAAGTACACACGCCACGGAGGCTGAATACGAAGTGTTTGTGATTGCATCCACCGCCGTCGGCCGAAGGCAACCAGAAGCTTTGGGCATATGAAGCGCGCTCTCGCAAATGGCAGCACGCACACTCGTGCAACGCGCACTGCCGCACGGCACTCGGCAGCGTGTCCGACAATCGGTGCAGTGCCCAACCGGCACTACCCCAGACACGGTGTACTTAGCGCTGTTAGTAGTGTTGGCTTGAGCCAAGCGTAAACGAACCGAAGGAGTCCGAGTAACCCACTTTTTTGTTGTTGTTTTCGCCTCGTTTTGGCAACCAACTGACGGTGACGCGTTTTTATTGTTCGGACTTTTTTTAACTAGCTTCCAACAGGGGGGGGGCAGCGGGTGGGTTTTTCCCGGACAGGGTCGGAAAAGTGCGTACCGCTCGTGGGACCCTCGCATTGGCGAAGATCGCGATCGCGCGGGTTCCATTGGTACTCGGCGTGTTTTGCTGCCGAAAATGATTGGTGGAAAAAACCGGCCACTGCCCCCCGACGAATGCGCCCGGGCGAACCGGTACGCGAGTGTGTGTGTGCGTGTGTGCGTGTGAATCTAAGTTCGAAACCACAAAACCACGTGCGTCCTTGAAAACGCGCGGAGGGCATCGAACGAAACGGTGCGCGCACGGTGCGTTGCCTCCACCACGACGGCTCTGGAGACTCCGCTCGCGCTCGCGATCGTGCTCCTTCCCTCCCTCCCTCTCCCCTCCCCCCATCCCTCCACCTTCTCTCTCTCTCATCCATCTTCTCTTCCAACCTCCTCCCCGCTCCCTATCGTTGTGGTGCTGGTGGCGCCGTTAGTTGGGCGTTAGAGGCGTGTGTGCATCAAATGCACTTGACTTCAATAAGCCACATTCTTCGGGCTGCATTCGATCGAGGCGCGCACTGATCGGTTCACCTTCATCGTGTCGACGACACGCACGCCAATCGGGTGGCCCACCCCATGTTTGTCTACACTTGGCGTGGCATGGTGTAGGTGTCATCTCGGTGCCCGTTTTTGCACAGTGCGCGTATACGACTCCGAGACAGAAAGACTTGAGAGCGTGTTTTTTTTTTTGTGGGTTGTTGTCGCCCCCTCCCTTGTCTGTAGTTTTTCGGGGCTACCTTTCCGTGACCTCTGCGTGCACCGTCCGTTTTTTTTTTTTTGCTGTCTGCTTACACGTGTGAGGCTTTTTTACTGTGGCCAGTGCCGGCCAAAGATGGCTTGAGATGTGAGAAAAGTGTGCACCAAAGGACGGTGCTGAAAAGCGACCCGTTGAACACACCACGCTTGGAGTGTTCACTTCCTCTTGGGGGTTCACCCCCCGCCATCGGCCCCGGCCCGGGGATACGGGCCGGGTATTCACCTTGACATTGCAGCGTTGAATGTCATTTCTAAGCGTTTCGACGCAGCAGGTTCGGATGCTGCGTACGAAAGCGTTTCGCTTGCTATATTGTTTATGTTTTGGTGGAGTGGGCCCAAGCTCGCAGATCTCCGAAGAGAGATCAGATGTCGAATAGAGAGCAAACTCTTTCCGATCGGAGGTTTCACTGTAGTTTGTAGGTGGCTTTGTGAGGAGGTTCGCGCGGGCTTTGGACGGTCGGTCGTGGATCGAATCTCGTCTGGACTGGCCTGTTCGTAGCAAGGACATTGAACTATTCAACGGCGTGACAATCATAAGAGAGCGCCGACGTGACCTAGAAGGTCGTTAGGTCAGGAAGCAGAAGCTAAATCTGGCGTAGACGAGCTTCACCCAGTTTGCGGTCAGCTTCAGCTTTCGGGGTATTTTCCATGAACCGACCGGTCAATGTACTGTTTAACACCAAAACACCTACCTTGGATTCTAACCACCAGCAGGATTGATATTTATCTCCCTCCGGCCCCGATACGACCCTCCGATCGCAGGTAGCGACGGTGACGATCAACACACTGTAGAAAGCTAGTATGGAAACCTTGACCGACAACGGGTATTGCAGGCAGGCTTATAAAATGCCGAAGAATTTGACGATCCATGGTCAATGGAATGTGTGGAGATCCGTCTAGAAACCGCACTACCCGAAATAGCGTTGGATTTTGTTTTTATTTTCGGGTTGGAACTTGAGCTGCTGCATATCTTCAGCCGTTTTTACCGCTCGACGCGACCGTTGGGTACAGATGGTACCTATGTACGGTGCAATCAATCCAGTATGCGAGTCGAGTATTGACCCAAAACTGGAACTTACCCCGACCTGCGCCCAAATCCCGTAGGCAACACTCACCCGATCGCTTCCCCGGGGGCAGGTATGGACTGTTGCAACGGCGCATTAAATTCCCGCTCGCAACTGTGCAACGATGCAGTAAAACGCTTAAAGAAGATGTAGGACGGTGGCCGGTTCAATCGGCATTTTTGCCCAAAACGCGAAAAAAAGGAATTGCCACAGGACCTTGAGAAAATGGTGTCATGAAGCTTTCGGTGCGCAAGCAAAGCTCCAACACTGAGCCGGGTGCGCGCTCACAAATAATTCCACTGGCCAGACGACGGCGACGATGTTGAGAATTATTATTCACATTGCAGTGTTGGCGTACATGATGCAATCCGCGTTAGTGCGGCATGGATTGAGCTGGAAAGAAAGTTTACGTGACATCATAATGGCGTGCACGGAGCACGCACAATTGGCATCCAAATTATGTCACCCACCGGCGCGGGGATAACACTTTTGGGCCGCGCGATGGCAGCCGCCGTCGTTGCATAAATCGAATGTTTGGCAACCGGTTAACGGTACGCATTTGGCGCGAAGAAAATTAATTATTTTGAATATGTTTTTTGTGAAACAATAGCTCCACCCGCTCGGGCCGAGAGGATCGGGAAAGCCGGACCCGAGCAGTTGCTAGAGTGATTTGGTATTATCAGCGCGACAGATTGAATTGTCACTTGTCATGCAATGAGAAGGTTTTCCGAGTAACTAGCCATAAGACGAAAAGCTCACTCTTTTTACTTGAAGTGAAGGTTAAGGGTATTATTTTTCAGCGCAATCACAGCTTGCTGTAGGTTTCTATCTCCCACGACACAGGTGAAGCCAAGTTTATGTTGAGGAATGTCCAGAGTCCGATTGAAGATAAGCAGAAATCACACAGAACACCGACCGGCACTTACAAACGCACAAACAAGATTGACTGATCGGAACGTTACCGCAGCTACCAATATAAGGGCCCGAGGAATACGTATTCTAACGGTTCCACCGTGACAAACAGGGTAGTTTGAAACTGTTTACGCTAATCGATGTTTTTAAAGGGTTATTTTCAAAACAACGCTTTCCAGTCAGAAGAAGCGTGCGGCAGTATAGTGTGTTACCGTTCTTACACCCGGCTGACAGCTGGATAATACTTACAAGCAGAATATTGTGCCCGGTGGTTTAATTAAATCTTAAAATAATATGTTTTGTCAGCGTGCACTCACGTGGATTTTGGAATAACCTGCTACGTTGAGTGTATAACATAAAACAGTAGTTAATTATTGGCATTTTTTAGCGTTACTTTCAAAGAGACACATAAAAAGCTTATTAAGTGTGTGAGGCAAAATTAATCTCCTTTGTAACTATTTTGCGCAGAAATAAGTGAGTTTAGCCGTCTCGTGCGTTGCTCGCTAGTGTGTCTAAGTAGTAAGTTTACAATAGCAATGCCTACAAAGTAATTGATTTGCTTCAACTGGAACAACACGCTGCAACGCTCCAATGTTGTTTAAAATCAACCGTTTTTAATTGCAAAATATGTGTTTCGCAAAGCACAAAAGTTCAACGACCTGTCATCAGATGAAAGCGTGCTTCTCATACGTAATAATGACCTTTCCAACACATTGCTGTGCCTACTAAGGGCACTGGGGCAAACGAATTGTCGCAGGAATGTCGGAATCAGTTCATGGAAGGTCAAGTGCTAATCGTCAATCCCGGTGATTCTGTCCGTTGACAGTCACAACAAACAAATCATCCCGAGTTGAGTGTATTCTAAACCTGCTGGACGTACGTCTTGTTCAAGTAAATCGAAAGCCCCACAGTTTTGTAAATTAAGGCCGCTTTGTGACAGTTTGTAAACAATATGTAAATTTTGTAACGTTTTTACTGAGCCACTGCACTGGACGTAAAATTGGCCATATTGCTAGGTACTTGCTATGATATGCAAGTCACATAGTGCTCAGTTGGGGTTGGCCTTGACCAAATTGAGCTGTACAAGAAGATTTATATTATTCATGCTTTGTAATCACACTACCATCATTCGCTTTTGTGGTTTCATATTTCGGTTGTAAATTGTTGTTTTTTTTCGGGGGATTTAATTAAATAACATTAATGTTTAACGTGTTACATTGTTTAAGAGTACGCTAAAAATAAACTATCCATTGAGCTTTGTCTTTTTCACTTATGGCTGCATGGTGTTTTTGTTTGTTTATATAAATATAATGTTATATGTATTTATAAAATTTATATCTAATGGTATGAACTTCTTTTATTTGATCATACTTTGAGAAATACTATTTATTGAAATTTATGTCTAGTAAATGACACTTCTCTCGATCGTTGTTATTAAGTGCATTTTGCCAAGTCCTTTTGCTGGTCGAATCATTCCAAACGCAAAAACTCGTACACAATACGACGAGGTGCTTGATTATTGCACGACAGGCTTGCACGCAATACTATTTGATTGCGTGCGAGCAACCAGTGTTTCTTAATGCATTATTTCTCCAAAAAAATGAAGAAGTTCTGTAACTGTTGCTAAAGAATTGACAAAAATAAATGGTTCTTTGAATTCTATTTGATTTCTTTTGTTTTTATTCAGATTGTGTTTGCTATTGCGAGTGCGAGATACAGTGTTTGCTCTGTGAAAATTGGTTAACTGTAGTAAGATGAGCACCATTTTTCACCATGAGAGCTCTTTCATGATCTTCACCATTCAAACGCGTATGTGCTAACTTTTGCTCAGAAAGAATTCTTTCATCAGCCAACTGTGTAAAGACGTCTGACATTATCTTAGGCAAATTAACTAAATACTGTCTCTTTTTTCGGTAGACGTGTCGTCTTATTGATTGGTTCAATATTCCTCTTAAAAGAAAAGAACACTTGCAATAGTTTTTGCCTACATCTGCATTTCTGAATAATTTAGTGTTATCAGAGTGTTATAATGCTCATATTTATAAAAATAATCAGTTAATTCATTTTTTAAAGTCTAGAACTACCGGACCAGTCATTGCGACCGGAACGCTTCATTTTCATTACATTAATTTATGGGATTAAACAATTCTACCGCAGCTGATGGATGACTTTTACGTATCTTTTCTGTAGTATGAACTCAATAACGTATTAAAACATCATCCAGGACAGCGAAGTTGTTTACAAAGTGACCATGACCTGAACTCTTGGTTCTACTGTCAATGCATGGAGCGATCGTTGCGTTAAAGACAAACTATCTTATAATTCTCCGATTGCTGCATAAATCTATCAAAGCGCCAAATAGTAAAAAGCTGTTGATACTTAGATTAATTTACAATGAAAGATCCTCAGTATGATCAGTTCTACCTTTATTTATTGAGGGAATTAATTACGGTTTGAGTATAAGTAATAAAATATTCTCTTTTAGTTACTTTACCAGCCAATGCTACGATGCGCACCAGTAATTGTAAACTTGCTAATCAGCCAGCTATTTTGGAAACCAAACACCAAAAGATCTCATTAGCAAAGTACAATGTATACGATTAGAACTGCAGAAAAAAACCTTCAAAACCAGCTCGTAGCAGTCACGTAGAAGTTAGTAGATACCAATCGTAGATTTCTTGAAGCGATTGGACGAAGAGACTACCGTCACCGGTTTGCCCTTTGCATTTGGATCGGTTACCCATTGAAACTAAACAGCAACAAACACAAACCCGGCTAGAAGATACTGCATTAAAATTCAAAGCTTCCAGTTATGACATTCATCAAAATTCAACCATTTGCCTTGGAGGAGTCACACTCGTCGCTGCTATAGAGTTTTACAATTCGCTACACTCATCAGCCAGACGACTGGGACGATGGGCGGCAAAAGGGGAGAAATGTGGTGCATGCGGACAGGCGGTGGTTTGACATCGGCGAAATGTGCGATCCGTGGTAAATTTACGCATCGCATTATTTCGAACCTCTGGGGGAAAAACTGGATCCCCCGGTCCCGAGGTCCCGCGGTCCCGTGGAAAGCGTTGGGAAGATTGAAAACCCATGACAAAGCCGATAATCTTCCTTTGTGCAGGGGCTACGCGGGCCGATGAGTTTTTGGTTCCCAATCGTTTTATCGCATGGTGTACGAAATGTGCGTCAGCTTTTGTGCGGAACAATAGATTTCGATGCCGACAAAGTGAAAATTATAATGTTTTGGTCCCCTTTCTTCTCAATATCTTTCTTCTGTTTATTTCGATCGTTTGATAGATTTAAAGATTGAAGGATGAGGGCGTCAGGTGTTGTTTTAAACTATTTAACCAAAAAAAGAAAAGATACAGTCGGAAGGTGTTTCAGTAAAGATTGAGAAAAGTGTTCTAGTGATTGAAGTAGAATGTCTTAAGTAATGAAATGAGTTTTGATTCAATATTCTCTTTGTTGCTTTGGACACAATGAGAACACTTTATATTAGATATTGTTTTTTTTTTTAACTCAAAAGAAAGACTTATCAGTCTTAAATTTTTAAACAGGTTGTAGTGTTGCTATTAGGGAATTAATATGATCAGTACCGCTTGTGTCTTTGTTTGGTAGAAAGTATTTATTTATTTGCTTATTAACCTTTGCGTAAAATCATGTTGTTAGCAATTTTAGAATGATTGGAGATTCATTAATCTTTGAGAGCTTATGAATCATCTAGGACTTGAATGGCACTAGAGGACATCATCCATGCGAGATTTTACACAACAACAGGAGATAAACAATTTTTGTATAACTTTCAATCACACAAATAGTGACAATTTAATAATTTGCATTCGTATGTAGTGACTAGCATGTTATTACTTTGAGCTGGTTTATAATCACGACTACAAGCTGGAGACTAATTTCCGCGTGATATCTACACAGAAATTGCAACGGCCATCATAAAATGGTGCACACAGGCGGTACCATTTTGCGTTTTTGCATCTTCGTTTGCTACCACAGAGAGCGGTTGAATGCTTGCGGTGGTTGTCTCGGATGTCAATCAGGAACTTATCATTGAAATTACTCGAAAATAATGAAACCACCGCACGACAACACGTTCGCGATGGCTGCCGGCTAATTTTATGCATTTAAAGTAATTCTGATGGAAAATTGTTCGTATTAAGAAATGAGGGAAAAAAACAGCAGAAAGAAAGGGAAATGTGTACCGCGTGTGCCTGTTCGCGACCGACCGATGTGCATTTGTGCAAGGCTGTTTGATTGATTGCACCCGTGCGAATGGGGCACCAACCGAGGGAGAGGATGGTAATCACGAACCCAAGGCTAAGAAACTTTTAATGCGAAGCTTGGGAGCTTCGAAGACTGCGCACGAGGGTGGAAGGGCCCGCAGTGTTGTGTAGTGATTGGACCCTGTGAAGGAGTCCGACCGATTATTCCGGTGATTTGATGCAAAATAATTTGCTTAGAAATTGAGACCGGAATTAGATGGTTAGCTCCGTTGTGGTGGTGGTTTTGTTGAATTTTGCGGCTAGCTTTGTTATTCTGTTTGCGCGAGCAAGATTCCGAAGGAGTTGGTTGGTTGAGGGAGAGGGGGAGTTGTTGGATGGATTACACGCTAGCTCTATCATTATTGCGATTATTGTACCATTACAATCCCTGACCTAGGACGGCGACAGCAGCAACGAGCTACGATCGGAACAAGGCGACGATCAAAAGAAGCTGTCACCTTTTGAACGAATGCTTGTCTACCAACGATGGGAACTCCGGCGGAAGGGGGACGGGAATTTAATTTTACAACTGCATTTTAATACATTTGGATGCATTCGTTGCATTTACGCAAGGTGCATTAATCGCTTTGCAGGCCGAACAACCAATAGGAGTTCGAGAGCTGGGAGCGCGATCAGTGTGAAGGGGCGTGGCTTTCGAAGGAATGTAAAATCAGCAATAATAGTGAAATTAAAACAAGCGTAACACTACGTCGACAAGGTTTGAATAATATTCTTTTTTTTTTGGGGGAGAACAAATAGTTTGTTAAATGTGGATTTTTCTTTTTTTTAATGAAAAGGTGAATAATTTTCTGTTTCAAATCGGCCTTATGGTTCATAAACGACCAATCGATCGGCCATAGGAGAGACATCATGGTATACAAGTTTCTGGTTAACGGCACCCCATGCAGGGTTGTGTTGAATGTTATAAGCGGAATAAAACGCTTGACGAAATATGCCATCTTCTATGACGAACAAAAATTGTTCATAATTTGGTCAAACATAAGTTGTTTTTAACTTCATTCAATCGTTATTACCTTGATCGTGCTCTTTATCTATCTGTTTCACTCGTATATTTTGACATTTTAATTAATCATGTTTAAATGTATTGCATAAAAAAAATTACGTTTTTAGTTTCTCAATGTTTCAATCAATTTTCAACGAAAATAATGGTTTAAGCGTTTCGCTGTTCCATCTTCTTTTCAACCCTGCACCATATTGCATACAATGTGTGCGCTTATTGTATGACGGTTGGATCGATTGCATGCAATGTTGTAGTCAATGATTTTCAAATCCATGACGATCTCGGCGTTAAGTTTATTTTTAATAATTTTCCAGCGGTGAACATAATAGAGCTGAATTTGTTTCGAAATATTTTAACTGAAACACAAATAGGCATTGACACTATTTATACTATTTATTAAAATACTCAACTTGTTCACACTTACTTTACGTAATGCACTGGTGAGTGTTGCGCTTCTTCTGATAGACAACGTCGAAAGCGTTAACTGCTGCTCTTTAATTATTTATAATTTATCTGTCTTCGTTGGAAAACCCCTTCGCCGGAGAACGTAGACGTTGTTGTTGATAGACAATGGACAATTATACACTACGGCGCAGTAGTAAGACAGCTATTGGAAGTATGGTGTGTTATTAAAAATGTTGCTTCGCTAAAGGATTGGACACATTTTGCATATTTTATTGATTAGTAGCATTTCTATGTAAACTTTATAGATGTATGATACTATTTCATGCACTTTAGGTTAACCATTTTAAACGCTACTTTCGACATACAATCTTCAAACATGTGTGATATAACCGCTTTTTATCCACTTGTTACGAATTGGAACAAAATGTTGCTAGATAAATTACTTCAAAACTATTTAAATGTTACAAATCACAATTTACTATGACTGACTGTCTATTATTATATCTCCAATACGATCATCCATCAGCACGGTCTCCACTTCGACTATTAGGTGCTTTACCTCGCGCTAAATCGTTTTTTCCACAAGAATTATCCCACACTTCAATCGAAGTCCACGAACCGAACGCACGAATTGTCAGCAAATCCGTTCGACCCATCGAAACGGCACATGATGCTGGACGACACTATCTTCCCAGGGCGCCCGTTCGCTGCCCTCATGCAGCACTGCTGCCACCATTCACATTCGGTTCACACATCGTCCGCTTTATTATCCAGAAATTTATGTTTTAAATGCTAATTGCTCACTCTTTTAATCCGGCATTTTCACGGCGACTGGTCCTGGACTGGGGAACGGAAGGTGTGTGTGTGTGTGTGTGGGATACTCAATAGCGGGATGAGTACGATATATATGGGATCCCGGTTGGATGGCCAAAGGCGAGATTTATAATCCAACTCGTTCGTTAATGTTCTTTCGACCTCCCAATCTCCCAATCCCCGCGCTGCTCTCTCTTTCTCTCGTGTGCTCACCCTCACTCGGACGATGTTTTCCCACCTCCTCCGCACCACCCCCGGGTTGATGAGTTTTCCAACCCGGTGCCATTGACGATGTGACGATTGCGAATTGCGCTTGCCGTAGCGCGGTGTCGTGTCCTTTTGCCGCGATGTGATGTCGCTAAACAACGGAGACGGGATGAAGGCGTTAGGTGATGCTGATGATGATTTGCCACTTCACTTTTCAAAATGGAAGACCAGCTTTCCACAGACGGTTTTCCTCTGCTCCATCAAAGCGAAAGGTGAGATAGGGAGAGAAGGGAAGGGAAGGGAGTGGGGGAGAGTGGGGGGGGGGGGGGGTCTGAAACCACTCTAACAAGTGGTGGCAACCCTACTCCGGGTGCAAAATGGCAATCCAATGATGGCGTTCGCGTTCGGCAACCAATCGATGCACATAGATGGATGGGTCAACACGAAATGGGGCTAAATGCTGGAATGTTGTTTCGCAATGTTTTCTTCACCGGCGTTTGTTTTGTTTGTGGAGCTCTGGTAAAGCTGGGGGGAAAAAAAGCATAAGACATAATGAAGCAAAAACGCACAGCGAGTGATGCACATTGCACAAGATGGACTCGAGCACCGGGAGGAACCCCATCGTCTCTGCCCTTGAGATAAGGCTCTGATGATGCTCGGCCCTGAGGACCAGCCGAAGATGATGGGCTGAAGAAGAAGAAGAAGAAGAGAAGGGAAGAAAGATTCAAGACAAACAAAAACAAGAACACGTACACACAGAGCGATGCACATGCAGCGAAGCAAAAGAGGTTGCTTCACTCGAACGCATCGGAACCGGACTAAAGTGCAGTCCCGGGCAATCAATGGCGGTCGATTCCGCGGCCGAACGATTTATACGCAACTTAACGCAACGGGTTGCGCCATCAAAAACACGCAAGAAGGCACCGCACGGCACGGCCAAAGGTATTGGAATGGATGGAGAAGGAAAAAAAAAACACACAAATTCCCGCAGAGATGATACGCGACGATGATTGGCCGCAATAGCCTTTTTGCGCCTCTCGGTACACTCGAGCTGCTGGGTCCGCCGGTGAGGAAAACGGGAAGAATGGGCTGATGATGATGATGATGATGGTAATGATGATGACGTTCATCGATGCTGCCGCTCATTTGTGGTCTCCCCAACCACCCAGCCACGTTCAATCGCATGCAATGTGGGGTAGAAAATGCAAATGCAAACTTATTGCCTTCGTTGTCTCTTTGGGAAGCCAAAGTAAAAAAAAAAACACACACACACCCGATGCCATCGCGATCGAGATCGTACGCAAAAAAAAGAAACGGCACAAACCTGGCCGTTTCCGACCCAGGGACGAACGTCGTCATCAAAGGGAAGTTGGATAAAATAAAAATTACCAACCACCCAAAACCTTTGCCTTTTACTCGGACAGCCGATGGATGGGTGCCTTGCATCTGCATACACGCGGCCACAAACGGAATGCATCCTTGTTGCCTGACGCGACAGTCGATAATCCGCCATTCGCGCGCAGTTCCCGCAATTCGATGCCCTTTTCCACCCCCGGGGGTAGATGAGATACGGGATGAACACTCGGGTGCCAGGCAGGATGTGCTCGGTGTATGTGTACCATCGGGGGACGGGGGAGGGGACGGGAGGAGGAGGAGTGTACCAAGAATCGTCCTGCCCTTTGCCTTTGCCTCACCGCATTCCACCGAGCGCGATCTTCACAACGATATTCGATTGAAAAGATGCGATCCGATGCGATCCGGTTGCGCAGAAGATTTAGCGAGATGAGATATTACTGCATTCTTATTATACGTTATTTTTTTCGGTTCGTTTTTTGGTTCAGTCCCCCCGGGTACCTTGGGTGAGTTTCTTTGCAAAGCACTGATGAGATCGAAAAAAAAACCGACACATACACACGAGGGGGGTGGAAACGTATGCTTCACCTTAACGGGGGGAACCTGACGGACACCACAAACCGTCCAGCGTGATGTTGTCCGTATTTATCCTGAAGGAAGGACAACGAGCGAAAGGAAGTAAACTAAGTAGAAGCCTCAACAAAATGAGATTGGTTACGATAGCCTTTAAGCTTATTCTCTCAACGTTCAACGCTGGTTCTTCATAAGTTTTGTGTGGCACTTCGGAGGTTTACTTATGCTGCACTGCTTCCCTTTTTATTCTCCAACACAAACCCACGATGATATTGCAGTTAAACTTCTTCTGCATTTCTTTCCTCCTTTCCCCCTCTCTCCCTCCCTCGCTCCCGTCGTCCATCAATAGGGTCAGCTTCGTAAGCCAAGAGAAGAGCCATTAATCGCCAATTAATTGCAATTGGAATTATTAATCGAACATTAAACCGGAGAAACCAGGGAAGTGGTTGGAGCTGGCGCGAAGGACGAAAGCGATGGTAACAAACAAACAAAAAGAAACATATAAATAAGGCGGAAAAAGACAAAACAAATGCGAAAAGGGCTGGGACTGTGTAAGATCGATCGATAATCAGCATATCGAGCCATTTTGCAAGTGGCTGTACGTGCCGTGGTGATGCTGCAAAATCGGTAGCCGATTCGTGGGTTTTTAAGCTTGTCGTTTACCACGGCGCGCAAAAGTGCATTTTCTGCGGAACGCTCTTCTTCCTCAGTTCCCACCATAAATCAGTATTAGTATCAGTATTTTTACATTTTTGCATAAACAATAGCGGCCATGTTAATCAGATCTTCCCAGCTAAACGGTTCCGTCCGGTTCTGTTATTATCTGTCTGACAGCAGCACCACCACCCATTTCCATCCCACGCCATCCCACAGCACAATCCTAACGTGATGTAAATGAAAATTCTTCATCTCACTTCATTCACACTGCCGGGGATCGTTTTCGAGCTGCGGCCAACACTTGATGAGCGCACTTAATCTTTTTTGCCCATGCGCGCTCATAATTCATTAGTGATCGCGAGCAAAGATTCAAGTGACGATCGTTCGGCCGAGAGTAAATCGTGCTACCGAATGCATTCTTCTTTGACGCCCGAGTAAACTGGTGCACCTTTGGTGGGTTGGAAGGAAAAAAAACCCCTTTCTCGACACCTTTTTTCCCGGTGGAACCACCGCCCCCTCGCCCCCTCGATTTTTGCTAGCCAAGTCGTAAAGAAATGTAATAAAAAATGACGATGACTTTTTCCTTTAACACCTTTTTTTGTCTTCAGTGCTCGGTGCGCTAACTACAGCAAACGACCAAACACATCCGTCGCTCGTCAATCGGAGTGGATGGTTCGCCGAGGTCTTGGCTCTTGGTTTTGGGTCTCCCTTTGGGACGATACCCACCGTATCGTGACTTAATGCAATAGATAATTTAGTCTTATGAGTGATGAATTATTATCATTTCATTAGGCGCGTGGTGTGCGTGTTTGCGTGGAATAAAGACACGCAGGTTGCAGACGAACTGGCGGGTCCGAGATTGCACGTGTACGCGGTCCGTGTCCCGTTCCGTGAGTATCTTCGCAGTGAAGCATCTTGGCATGCCGGTTCCCCGACCTAGGCATATCACTCAAGCGACGCGAACTCGAAGAAGCTGCAGATTGTCTTTAATGGGATGGTTTGTTAGTTTTAATTTTTCAATTTACGTTGATAGTGGTATGTGGGAATGTTTCACTTCTATAAACGATTAATAATATTCGTTTTTCTCTCATCATGTATTAATAAAAATCGTGTGATAAATTTGTGTTTAAACTATTCAAGTTCTCCTCTGCCATCAAGGTAACAGAGCTGTAATAGTGATGCATTATAAAACTGGATAAGCGCTTATCAGCTTATGTTGATCATTAAAAGTTTGAGTTCAAGGTGTACATGGTTGGAAACATTCTTCGGTTTACTAAGCCAAACTAATCCTAATCCCTTTTGCTTGTCGCTGTGTATGATTTCTGCACCAAACACCACCTCAAAGGTAAGAAACATTCCACATCTAATGCAACGTGGCACACGCAGCTGATTGTCTCAGGTAAAGGAAGCTGCTGCAAATGTTGGCAACAAATAAATCGCAAACCCAAAACAAGACTCTACTGTCTAATGCTCAATAAAGACGTCAAAGACGTAAATCCGGTTCACTCGGGGCAATAACCGAGCGGCTGCACCACCAGGACCAGCATTCGATCGTACAGGCAATGCGCTAAGGAAAAATGATTTCTTTCCATTAGATACCAAACCGCAAACACCTTTTGACGGATTGAGATTATGGCCACCAGCGGGATATTGTGCGTGTACGGTACATGGAGACCCATGCAGCACAGTCCGTTTGCACGTGACATTAGCTTTTGCACAATAATCTCTTACAGCCGTGCTAAAGGCCTTCCCCGGAGACCGGTTCACCGGTGCAATGTGTGTAATTCTGTCATTGGATTAGGTGTCCTAAGGAGTAGCATTAAAGCAACGCACAGAAAACCCCTACTCACCACGCTGCAATTCGAAGAAAATGGTTTATTCCATAATGTGACCTACAGCACAAATGTATTCTTACTGAGAAGAATGTTTTCTTTGCATAAATAACACTATAACTTACATAATTTCCACACGTTTCTATGGGACGTTATTTAATAAACATAAAACATGGAATATATAATAACGTGCCAATGGAATTGATATGTAAAAGTGATACATTAACTACGCTAGAATTGTTTAATTCCACAAATTAATGAGATTGGAAGGAACCGGACCCACAATTTTGACTGGTCTGGTAGTTCTGGCATTAAAGTGCTGTTGATCTTTGGGCCTCTGGGATTTTTGGGAAAGAGGAAAATTATAACTCATTCACAAGTCAACTGCGTCTGTTGCACCGCTGTGGTGTGATGAAAGTTAACAGCACCGATAATGCTCCGTTCCATGACGAACAGCACCGGTACGGTCCGAGCACCGACTGTGAGTCCTTTTTCCAGCGGATACGAGTTTTCCTTCATTTACGACCTGCTCACCCCACCCAGGGGGTACGGTACGTTGCGTCAAACCGTACGGAACGGCTAATCTTCTAATTGAAACAAACGAACCTTACAATTTTTATGCCAACCGCTTAACGTCCACCCTGTCTCGTGCCCTGTGTTGCCCTACCTGCTAATACCTTTATCTTGGGGAGTAGTTTTCTCTCACACTCACTATCAGTGGATGGGCTGTGCAGGGTGGCGATGCTGCTGATAGTGATGGAAATGTGGTGCTAGACCTAGTTTTTCCATTCCCTGCCACATCTCCATTTTGTCTATCAAACAAAGGGAAGTCATCTTAATGATAGGTTGGCACAACAGCAAAACAGCTCTATTCCGACCCAGATAGACGAAGCGTAGTCCTGCCTAAAGCCAACCAGTACCGACTATCCAACATCCAGCAAGCCAAAGTACCTCCGTCCTTTAAAACACAATCCAAACGTAATCAAATAGAATCACTCCGAGTGTGTGTCCGTCGCTCAAGGAAGGGATCATGTTCGGAACGACTCTACCAAAGGGCGAGTTTGACTTTTCTGGGCAACAGAGTGTAGAGCGGAGAGAAAGGAACGAAAAAAAAAAACACACAATAATAACAACAAGAATGGAAAATCAACCCGAAACCTTCTCCTGATTAGTTCGGAGTTAAATTCTATGATTAGTGCATGCATGTGTCAATTCCATCCGTCAGACCCTGGTGCAGCACAACCCTCCAGGAAAAAGGGAGTTGCAGGCTCAAGAGTGTGTCGACGACGACGAAGACTGATGGGTTTTTTCGTTCTTTCTATCCTTTTCTCTCTGCATCTCTCTCTCTCTCTCTTTCTCTCTGTTTTGTTACTCCGCGGATTCGGATCAGATCAGATCGTCATCAGATCGACGGGAAAAGCTAAGGGTCCTTGCGTCTGGCAGGGGGTTCCCAAAACTCAAAACCAAAACAAAAAAGCGAAAGAATGGAAACCGTTTGAAAACGTTTGTCGCTAGAGAATGACGTGAATTAACACCGTGGCGGGTTCGGAGGGTTTTGGGTTATCGTGTAAAAACGAAGCGAACAAAAAATAAAAAATCAAACAAATCGTAAAAAAATCCCACTAGATGTGTCTCCGTGAGTGTGTTAGCCGTTTTTAGTTGTATTTTTTTATCATTCCTTTTGCATTGTGCACCATCCGGCCACTATCATTCGCTGTACAAAACAACTAATTTTGCCATTTCAATATCACCATGAAATCGTGCTTCAGAGGGTGAAAAATGGTGAGAATATAGATGGAAGTGCTTGTGCGGTTCCCCGGTTTCCGGTCCGATCCTTTCCCATCGCGTCCGCAGTTGCAGTTCGCTTCGACTTCGGCGCAGTGTTGGTGATCGGAATTTTAACTACTTTGCACATTATGGTTAAAAGATTAGAATCACAATCAACCGGTACTTGGACGGCTTTTCGATTGCACGCGTATGTGTGTGTGCACACGCGATTTCACCCCTCTGCGAGAGAAACGTTTCCCAACTCGACGGTGCCTGCCGGCCGACCGTACCGCTGCTGCCGTATTGATAAAATGGTTGTTTTAGGATGGATAATCGCTATTAAAATTTAATTCAAACGTCAAAATGAATGCAAATCTACTCAATGCTACCGCAATACGACCAGGAAGTGCAGGAAGTGTGATGTCCACCCAAACAAATGTGGCGGTTGGTTTAGTTTTTTGACACTTTGACAATGTTCGGGATTTTAGAATTGCAATTAAACGATCGTTCAATAGATTTTTTCGTGGGCTGTTGGTGAATTTAAAAGTATTTTGGCGTTGTGTTTTTCGCGACGAATGCAACAATTTATTGGTTTTTATTCATTAAGGAATGCTGAAAAGGCATTAAGCAATCATACTATTTTAAAATAAAAAAAAAAAATCACTCGACAAACTCAAAGATGTTAAAGAATTGTTTTCGTTGTTTTTAACGGTAACTTATCTAAAATATTGAATTGGTAATAAAAAAAAAACAATCAATTTGGTTGAAAAATATTAAGAAAACACGTCAGATAACGTTATAAATATCAATAACAGTTTATAACAAAATGGCCAATGTTTAAAGTTAAAAAAAAACGAGTTTGTCCTAAATTCAACAATAATTTGGTTTATGAACAAAATTAAATGAAAATCTGATGAAAACATTGAGTGAATCGGTTCATTGATCTTCAAACAATTTTTTGATAAAAAATCATTGCAAAATTACGAACAGTTGTCGATTCGTACGGGGACAATTTGACACTTGGAGCTTGCATTTCGTTTGCCGGAATATTGATGTAATTTTTTTGTATCCGATGATCCTGACTGGCTGACTTCATATTTTCCCTCAAATACAAACTGATCTTAGATAAGTGTACTAACCTATTCATCCCCAGTGAAAATGTTCGCCTGTTCACTTATCTCCACCGCCGCTGCAAACTTTTGAATATAACATTTGTGTACAACCACCTTGCAGATACACTCATGCACACGTACAGACAGCAACCACATGAATGTGAATTAAATTCCCACTCATCAAACTGCACACTGCTGAGCATCGTCTCCGTGGCAGGATGCACTTACGGATGCAACATGGAATTGGAGCGGAAGCGCATGATTAATGGGAAATCAAAAACTCCACCGACCCGAGCTCTCTGGGCCTTCCCCAAAAAACCACAGACAGGCGAAAATTTGTGTTTCCTGAAAATGAGCAAATTAAAGTACAAAGAAACGAACCCCAACGTGAAAAAAAACCCTAAAATTATCCTTCACCCAAGCCATTCGAGCTCTGTTTGGGCGAAAATTGAGAATCAACGGTGGCGACGATGCGGAAACACCGACATGATCCTCGAAGAAAGTGCGTTCGGGATTAGTACACCGAGTTGTGGTCTGTCTTTCAAGGATATTCGATGTTTGATGACCTGTTGGGCGTTGGCTTTTGTTTCTGATCATGATGTGTGTGTATGTTTGTGCGGTTTTGTGGATAAAGAGCAAGAAACGATGTAAGAAAAAGGGCACAGTAAGTAGTGGGAACGCTTGAAAATAACATTCTAATAACTGTGAACAGAGGGCAAGCGTTGGATTTGACTGGTCTGCTGTTAAATGCACCCAACAAAAAGGGGCCTGCAGGATTTAAATTGAGCCGGGAAGAAACGGTTTTGATGCACCACAGGGCAGACGAAACTGTTGACGTGAACGATTGTACGTGCGCGGTTATTGTGGTTCGGGAATTTGTTGGCCCATGTTGAGGACGAGGACGATGGAAAGCATGAAGGAAAGCACCACCACAAACCGTGTATTTAAAAATGAAACCAGTAACAAGTTTGACACTAGAAATTAAGGAATACCCCCCGCCACGGTGTATCGCTTTAACCGAGAAAAAAGCATAACTAAAAATGATGGATAATTATAGGTGATCAAGTGCTGAGCAGAGGAAGCTGAAGGAACATTCTGGCGAGGTGGGGAAGGTTGAGGAGGCATTCGAATAGGTACAGCAACAGAACACAGCACAGTACACTCGTATACAAGACAGGCGGTGGATAAGATACTGCACCCTTCGGAAGAACTCCGAAAGCACACACATACTCATTATGCCTGGCCACAAATCGACTTTGGGACGTGAAGAACGACCAAAAGGGCTAGTGAAACTACAACAAAAAAGCCATACTCAACACCATCGGGACCCACAACCAAAGCCAAAGCAGCGTTCGAAGGAGAGATAGAACCGAACAGAACAAAAACAACAAAAAAACACACACCGTTGGATAATTGTCCGAAAGTGGCTGTGGGTCGATGATCAGTTTGGTTGTGGGTCGTACGAGCGCTTTTCGGTTCGGAGTCATTTTTTTCTGTTGTTTCTCTCCATCTTTAAGTGTTTAGTTTGCCGTTGGCATCGGGCGGGCAGGTTGCCTGCATCGATCCATCGCACTGCACAACCATTTTGCTGCTTTTAATTTAGCACAGCCAGGGCTAAATGCGGCCCCGGGAACCGCAATGTCTGGGTCGACGAAAAACCCCCGGCACGTATTACCAGGATTTTCGACTTAATCGTTGCGCGCCATATCCTTCCCCCGTCAATTTGTTAATAGCAAGGCATTCCTCCACGACGGAGGGGTTGTTGGTTGCTTTTTCCTCGCTCGAGATATCAAAATTCCTGCACAAAACAGTTGGGCTCTTGTGTTCCGCCCTGCGCGTTGGATGGTGATTATGAATTTATCGGCCAAACCCCCCGAAAAGGCAGCGCCAATTATTATACACGTATTTATGCTAGGCTGGCCCCCATTGCCTCAATCTAGCTCGCTGAGTGGTTGGCAGCATTCGTCCAAAACCACTTGCCGAATGTTGGAATTTTTCCCCGGTGTCCGAAAAACCTGGAAGCAGCTGGGAACGCTGGTCGCTGTCCTTATGTTTCCTCTTTCGGACAGGTTCTAATCAAAAACCTCGCGAGAACACGGCTGATCAAACGGTGCAACGGAGCTATAATACGTCGAATGCCTCGAGCAAACCCGGGGCATGGCGGCGCATATTTCTGCGCCAATCGTTGTTTTATCTTGCTGTTTTTCGCTTACCGTGCAAGCTTTCCCGAAAAGTTCGCATCCTTTTCCGCTTTCTCGGGTTTTCTCAGGGGACGAACATGAAAATGAGGTCGGCACGTAAAAATAGCATAACCATCATGCCTTACCGGATGGAATAGGCAATTCCCCTGTGGGCGCAAAACCTCTATCGACTTCATTTTCCAGTGCATTTTCCCTGGGATCGTAAGCCGTTGGATCGTAAGGGTTTGGTGGAGGTTTCTCAAGGGGAAGGAAATTTGTTATGGCAGAAAATTGCGTCCCAACCATCGGCAAAAGCTTGTGCAGGACAGTCGAACGTAAAATATAGGATAATTTCTGGTCCCAGTCATCGTATGTGATCGGATTGCGAGCTCCCAACGCCGTCCGGACGGTTATTTGTTAGTGGCACCGGGTTAGGCAACACAAGAACAGCATGCGAAGACGCTTTCAAAGGTGGACAGCCCGGTCGCCTTCGTCGGAATCATGGCTTAACTGCATCCATAATGATCTGCATTTGGCAATCAAATGCTGTTCTTTATTGCATCTTAAGAGCTTTCCCGCACGACCGATTCGTTGCCCGGAGGGATATAGGGGGGGGGCGAACTCCGTAACAAGGACTCGTACCAGCTTGCCTTTCTCCCAGTTGGTGTTGCGAATCAATTGGCGAAATTACACTAGCAGCACGGATGTACGGTTTTGTTATGATGATACAAAACGACAATCAAAACGATCGTTCGTCCTGCGGGCGGCAGCTCATACGAGGCACTGGAAATCGACTGGATGGGCAAAAGCGCAAAGGTCAAGCCATTTTGTGCCTTCTCAGCAAATCAATGTAAAACACCAATCCCCGTTGGACTGTGTCCGCGTTGCGAGTCCGTGCGTCCAGGCGAAAAACATCCCAATGTGCAAAAATATCCATAAATCACGCACCGCTTCTACGGTGTGAGACGAGGTCTCCAACGAAGACCACCACCGATAAAGTTTCGCCTCCATTCGTTTTCGCCACGAAATCAATTTATCTGTGTGGCGCATGTGTTCTTTTTTTTGTTCGTCGTCGTACTGTTTTTCAAGCATTTCTTCGCCTCGAGCGCTTGCTCTCCCTTGTGTCACCCTTGTGTCGGTAAAGTGGGTTAGTTCTAATTGAAAGAATCCACCGCTTTCCACTGGGAAAATGGAAACTAGTCCACCAGCCACGGACACTTTCCCGCTGGAGGAAGTAATAAACATAGTTCGATCGCAAAAAGCTTACATCAGCAAGCGGATTCAGCAATGGCGAACGAAACGATTCTGCATGGGTTTTGATGGCCGTCCAGCTGGGGCGGGCATGGCCATGGAGGAAACCATTGTGGGGGTATGCGTGTTTGCTATTGCTTTTGCGCAACAGTTGGTGGAAGGTTGGTGTTATTTTTGGGAAACGTTTGAATAATAACATGAGAAACGGATTGCAATGGAAAATAAATACACTTACTCTGAAGGCAAAAGATGCTCTACGATACCGGTGGGTACGTACTTGAGCGGTGATTATTTGGATGCTATCCAAAGCCATTAGATTTAGCTGGAGCATAAACTTTCGCCGTTTAAGTGCATCTTTCAAGCTATGGATGAGTTTTTTGCTATTATGGGAGATTGAAGAAGATGACGGGAAGAATTAAAAAAATAATGATTACCCTTGAATCTTACGTTTATTAAACTTGAAAAATCTTGCTTCAGCATATCGAATCTTCAGGTAAGACGGGCGAAAAATTAAAAATTTGGTGATCGACTGAATCTTCGTTTTGGCCTCAACATTGTTGGGAAAGATCCTCCATTTGGAGGTTTCTTCCAAACAGTTCAAAAGATCACCAAAATTATCTCAGAGTTATCCAGGAGGATAGAAGGCTTCGGTGCAATTTTTAAATTATTCACCAGTCCAACTCATCTCGTGAACTTGGCCAAATACATTGGCCATTAATACTTTTGTAAACATAATGTTTATGTTGCTCTGTTAGTTCTTCAAAGTTTGACCAGTAGTTCCGTTGATCCAGAGTCGCTCTTCACTGTCTAGAACTAGAAGACCGAAACCTCACTTCTGTTCGATGCTCTGCAAGAGGGAGCCCATTTCCCAGATCGGCTATATGCGAAGGACATGTGCTACCTATGGATGTAAAAAATGGTTTCCACTGCGCAGAATTCTGCATAGCATTGATTCGTTATTAAGAGACAAGGTACTTGTATGAGGAATCGATTAAATCGTTGCATTTTGTTAACTCCATAAGTTATCTTAGCCTGCTCCAAAGTTGCACCCTACAAACAGTGGCACATATACAAACAACACACGATCTCCAACATTATCTGTCTTGCTGCGTTCACGTTACTATCGACGGCACGACTAATTACAATCATGAGGGTAATAAAACATAAACCACCTCAACAGCTTCACCATTTAATTTGACATTTGTTTTCGTGAAGTTTACAAACATTTAGTCCCGGTTAAATTTTATAGCCTCATAAAACCGAAGCCCACCATCGCAGCAGCATCCCTTTCGGTGATGCTCCGCAGTGCGAGAAATCCTCCGAGAGTGCCTAACTCGAACACCCATCCGGCTTCGTAGTGTTGGCAGCAAAGCTCTTTCATCGCTTTTATTTACCGCGTGAATATTTGTGTGAGCCAAGCCGAAAGGCAGCATCCTCGTACGGGGCCCTCGTGCTGGTAGTAGCAGAGACACGAGAAAGGCGAACGAGAAAAACAGAATCGAAATCGACCGTTCATTTCCTGTGGATAAGTGACATTTCCCAGCAATCTCCGCTTCGGTCGCGCTGGTCGTTTCTATTTCAAAAGGCCGGGCCCGGCTGGCCGGTGCGCGTTGGCATTCAACGGAGGATTTGTAACCATTTCGTTTATCGATCTAAATCCTCGATGAATGACAAAAAGGCGAAGGATATTGACAGAAAGGACTCGAAATTCCCGAAGATCCAGGCCAGTGTCCATCCCCTCGCGGCCGTTCCATCATCCCGAGGTTGCGATCAGTGCCCGGTTCCACGATGTTGCCATGTGTGCCAGCTAAGGTTCGGTTCAATTGTCCCGTTTGCCTTTTTTGTTGGTGATTATTCCCTTGGTCGCTTTCCCCCGGGTCACCCCGACTTTTCCTGCGCGTTGAGATGGGTGTTTTTGTAACAAAATGTTGTTTTTCTTCTCCGTTGTGTGCACTCTCTCTCTCTGCCGAGTGTGTATTAAACATTTAATGAAACAAATGTTTCCCATACGGCGTCCTGGTAAGCGGTCCTTTTTTCTAGCATTTTTCCCAGTCTTGTCCCCTGCCCAACCCGCATCCTGCGGCGATCGAAACCATGAAACTGGGTTCCCGATGATGAAGGATGGTGCTGGTGGTTTTCAATATCGAGAGCATCCCATTCGGGAGGAAATGTGTTTTGGAAAAAAGAACACAAAGTGAAAGAAATAACTAGTTTTTTCTTCTTCTTCTGTCTCTTCGGTTTGCTGTGCATCTCTTACTGTGCATTTAGCGTGGTACCGTGTGTTGACTGAGTTGACATCGGTCCAGGATCGGCTGATCGGTCGGTTTATACCATTTACATCGGATCTAGCCGTGGCCATTTTGAGAGGATTTGTGTTTCGGCGGTGCCTGGCCTAACGATGTCGGGGGGTTTTACAATAATCCCAAAACGTGTGTGTGTGTGTGTGTGGCAAGCACCCCGACGCCCGGGAATGAATAGATTTCAATCAAACGATACCGAAAGTCAAAAAATGGATTTCTGATCCTTGGAAATGATGGAATAGATGCGCTGCGCAACAATGCCGTAGCAGCTGCAGGTGCACTCCAGAGAAGATGCTAACACAACCGAGGGAGGAACGGGGTTGGGAACAGGAGGAAAGGTTGATGCATCGATGGGATTATCTCGTTGACTTTCACGCCAACCCATCCCGGGGCCCGTGTGGCCCATGGTGTCAATTAAAGGCAAACGTCACAGAACGCTTGAATTCTAGCACAGCAGGGTATCTAGGGCTTAGGTTTTGAGCATTTGCTGGTTTTTTTAAGCCGAACTTTGGAGAAAGCCCTGGCAGTAATGCACGGTACATGTCATGTAAATAGGATATTTGTCTGATGTTGATAACATAGCAACCAGCCAACAAAATTGCTAATTTTCGAAGCATTCATCAGTGATCTATTATAGGAAATGCAGGAATACATAGATAAATGGTATATTTGTTTATCAACCGTTTGTTCTATAACATATAAGAAATAATAATATAATAGGAATACATGTGCCATTGATACCAATTTTCAATTGGCTTGCCCCATTTTCGTTCTTTAAAGAGATTTGCTACTTGTTTGTATTGGTTAACTAATTGTAAGAATTTTTTTTTGAATGCGGATCTTCAGAGATAATGCTGTTTATCTCACAGAACATTTTGAAAATAATTTCTTAAATTAATAATAATTTCTTTTTAGAAGGTTTTGCCCGAAATATGTATTGAGCTTTGTTCTATAACATTAAAGAACTGTATGTTACAATGGATTAACAGACGAAGGCGCTTGACCATGAGCGGTTTAGAGGACTCCTGCAGCAAGCAAAGACCGCGCAGCGATTGTAGCGCCGGATATAAGTAAGTAAGTAAGCAGGTTACAATCCAATTGTTTTGTACAACATTTACTAAGTTAAACATACATATGTTCTTGGTTATACCAAACACAAGTAAGAGAATGAAGAGTTAGTAAGTCATCTTATATGAATAATTAGATTGTAAATATCTACAACCTTTTTTTTAAGTAAATTATTATTATTTCAGATAATTTTATTGTCAGGATGTTTGTTTAAGGCAAGGAAACTAGCGCTTATTTAAATTAACATGAATATAAACTACCCACCACAACATCCGGAGTAAAAAGTGCGATAACTAATCTTTAGTACGTCACAATATTTATTAAACTATTATCTGATAGCATCAATCACTCGCTTTCCTCTTGCGGAATCGTGTTACTCACAAAAGATAGGAAACGAAGACATTTCAAACACTTTTGATACGCTGCGGAACACTCATTCCGATGCCTCAAATGCCGTCAAACTAATAACAGGGTCCCAAAACACACATCTAAATCAATGAGCATCGAACAAATCCGTCTCGCCATTTTTGTTGTTGTTGTATTTCAATCCCCGTATCGTGAGCGCATGCTCTCCCACAGCATTTAAAGTGATCAGCACCTAGAAGCCATAATTATTTCGATCACGGGCCCAAACGTGATCCATCGTCGTATCGGATCGTCGGTGTAACGCACTAGGGCGCACTGGCGGTGTATCAACTGGCATCGAACGTTCGTACTAATGACACCCGGGCCACAAACCACGACGACCTGACGACTCGTGCGGGTCAAACGCAATGCCCATCGAGGCATCATCGAGGCTTTTTTCGGAACTATCGACATTAGGCATTAACAAGCAACGAGAGAGCGACTCACCAAATGCCATCGATTAGAAGGTTATTAAAACCTACCACCAGCCAATCGACGGACAGCGAAAGGAAGTTCCGAGACCTGTCGAATGGCACGAACGAACCAAACAACAACAAAAAAACCAGCGTACGGTTTGTGGCCGGTCATTTTAGTTGATTTTTGTATTTCTTTCAACGGGTCATTTTGTTGTTGTCTTTAAAACGTATAATTTGGCATGTTTTATCGATGTAATTTATCACTTCATTAATTCGTTTACGGGAGTAAGGGAGCGAGAGAGAGCGAGAGAGAACGGGTGGTAGGGAATGGAGGAAGAGGCTTTGTTTGTCGAGTGCACACGGGGTTGGACCTGGTGGAAAATGCTAGGATGGATGAACGATTCGAAATGCTCCCTCGAGCGTTGGAGCGGTTTGCTCGGATGAGTTCCCCTTCTCCACGTTCCCTTCCCTTCCTTCTGCTTACCACTGAAGCTTCAATTCTGGGCCTGCCGGCTTGACGTTATCTATCGCAGGGCGTGAGCTGAAGTAATTTCTAGTATTTAAATAGGGTTGGTACGATGTCATTTCGATCATTCCGGAGTTCCGGTTTCGGAATGATGTGTTACAACAGGCCCGGTGCGCTTTTGCTAGGGAGAGGAGCAAAGGGGAAAAGGAAAGAGAGAGAGAGAGAAAGACAGGGAGGGTTGCAAAATGAGGCTGATGGTCGAAGTTGAAGGAATTTAATTGGAAAATGCGGTAAGAGTCGTCCGGTAATTTATGTTTTTCGATTGCGATATCTATGCATTCTCGGCATTAGCCTGGCAAGTGAAAGGGTTTAAAGGGGCATTAGCTCGCGGCTCATGAACTTGAAGGGTCTTTCTGATAATTGTTGCTTTTTTGCAACAAAAATACAGAGAAGAAATAGTGCAATTTAATTAATATAAGTTTACTGTTTACTGTTTGCTACGTGTTTTAGGAAAATGTTGCATTTTCCGCCGATTCATTATTATTATTTTATCCGTTTTTGTGTTGCTAACGTTTTTTTTCCCCCGTTTGGCTTCGTCGACCATCAAAAACCAAGCTTATCAACAATCAGGAATAAAAAACACGCACTTCGATAGGAATCATGGTACACGCAGCGGTTGTAACGTTTTCTTAACATGCGCACGAAAACCGTACCACACCGGACGATTATAATCCAAACAAATGTAAGGTGAAAATTGTAAATTCAGATAAAATTTATCCAGCGAATAAACTATCGAAGCTCCCGGTGTCCCCGTACACAAAAGCGCGCAAAAGCGAAAAGACATCCGAGACAAATGTCTTCTGCATTTCTGCACTTTTATTATGCATTTCACACCGGAATGCATTTTGAACGGTTGCACAACAGCGCTCCGGTAGCCGAACCGGAGTCACCGGGCCACCGATCCGATCACCAGCTGTGTGGGAAATGTTTTCCTTTTTTTGTCATATTTGGGGGTTTACTGGCGAAGTTTGCGATGAGTTACGCGAAATGTGTTTAATGGCGTCTGGCGAAGCGACTCAACACCCGTGCCTCGCAACCCCTGTGCGGGATTGAGCATGTCAGATATTTGGAAATGTGGATAAAACGGAAAGATATGATAATTTTCGTGCATAAGTCCAGAGACGAGCCCTCCCTCCCAGGGTTCTTGGAGGACTACAGACGACACACTGTTGCGATATCAGCAATGCGACAGCACACCGAAGGACTGATCTCACGGACGCCATTTTTACCTGTTCGTGTCCACCCTCCAATCCATTGCCCACCAGAACTGACGGTGGTCTGCCCTTTGAGAAGTGAATGTGGAGTAGCAGCCGGGACTCGGAGCAATAGAGGGAAATGCAACGTGCAAAAAAAGATGCAGATATTGCAAATGCACTTGACTGCTGCTGCTGCTGAATGCTTGAGCCGGGTAGCGTGAAATAGCTCCAGCAGTTTCCCCCTTTTCGACTCTCTATTTCCCGACTACCCTCGTTTTGTTTGTTTCGCACAACAACCCCGCTCCACATTGGCACATCGAGTGCCAATCGAATGTTGTTGTTTGTCGGATCGGAACGTAATGCATATACTTTTTGGTGCAGGTGTAAATTGGCAGATAAAATCAATAAACACAGGTGCATCGGCGTCGATAACTCGCGCCACTTCCTGCAAATGACGACAAATAGCGGTTGGGTTGAGGGAAGACGAGCAATTGCGGGGGGGAGTACGGCTTTGGCCGCAAATAAAATGGCCAACTTGGCACAAAATAACTTCTCCCCATCCTTGTTCTCTCGCCCATTACCCTCTACATTCACGCTTCAGCCATGTATTAAGTGAACGAGTGCATGCGAGTGTGATGGGAAATAGTTACACATTTGCGCATCAAAACCCCAACGCACAGTGTGTGTGTGTGTGTGTATGTGGGGGGCCGAATAATAAACGCAACGCAAACATATCGCCATGGTCATAAATCATTTTTCACGGCAAGGCGTAAAAATCGTGCATCCGAGCCACACAAACAAACACACGCGCAGGAAGAGGAAGTTGCAGTGAAACAAAACAGCGCCATGAATGGAAAAGCGAGTTGGAAAACAAAAATAAAATGCACATTCGGTTTGGAATTGGCAATTGGAAAATGATTTTTAAACCCATCGGTTTCATTTCATTTTATTTCAACCCCTTTCGCCATTCACCTCATGCTATCGCTCGTTAACCTCAGAACTGATGCCAAAAATGGATGCATTCATATTTTTCATTATTTGTCGAACGCATGGAAATGGAAACATTGTGGGCGAAAAAAGAACAAATTAAACACGCCAACTGCAAAACTAAACAGTGCACCATTTTTGTGCACAGCTTTTTGGGGGCTTCCGAAACATTTGCCCTTTGACCTCATGTGCAAAGCAATATAATGGGGAGGCATCGATTTTGCTGCCAACCCTGCGTGTAGTGCGGGTGTTTGAGATGGGAAGGGAGTGTGTGGGCTCATGCAGAACTGCACCGGGTTTGACCACGGGTGTGTGGTGGATCATAATGTAGTTGTAATGAATTAGAATCGGAAAACGGGCCCCAAAACCTGCCAAACGCTAAATGACGATCGATTACAATTAATTCCCTTTGACGCCCGTGCCAAACCCCGGACATTCCGTTCTCACCCACCGCTTCTGCATTTTCCTCCCCGAGGGTAATAGAATTCTAAGCGGAATTTCATCGATAACGGGACACAGGAAGTGTGGCAAAACATTATCGCTTAATTGCATTCCAAAGCACCTCCACCCGATAGTAGTGTTGCCGGTCCTGTCCGTTACCTCGATCAACTAAGCCACAGATAATGGTGCTGTTGTTTCCATTTATTGAAATGCTAAACAGGGCCGATCGGTTTGACAAATTTCACACACTATCGGCACCGGGCGTGCATTGAAAAACTCGATAATGCAGATGATTTGCGATTTAGTACAATTTAGTGCGGTAAAAGGATGTTTCATTTTTCTCTGCAACAGGAAAATAATTAAAAACGTCTATGTTCATAATTAAAAACTTGTGCAAGGCTTTGTCCGTAAGAACAATAGTGCTGATTGCACAAACGGTAGCGATCATTAGAGAAATAGTAAGCAGATGTGTAATTGAATCCTTTGAATATTTTTTCTACTAATTAGTAAAAATGAAATTACTCAGGCTACAAAGGCCCTGCCTTTCAGGTCAGTACAAGGTCAGTTTTCCAAGATATTTTGTAGAGTTTAATTAGAGCATACATAATGTAACAATGTACTTCAAAGCAATACCATCGCTATTTGTACATAATTATAAATATATTCCAGTACCCTTGAATGTGTTAAATTTTAACATGAGAATAATGATAATCCAATAATTGAAACAGTTGTCATTTTAAGACATCTCAAGAATGACCTTTGGTGCGCTAACGAGTATAAACCTCTAGTACAAGTACATCCCTTCAACTCTGATCTAAAAAGTTTACATTTACACGGCAGTTTGCAGGAGTTGCATTTTTTTATTCAAACTTGCTGCTTTAAATTCAATTTTAAACCTACCAACCTACGGTACAGTTTTCACATAATACGGCCTAGACTGTAGACAAAATAGACAATTCCACAAAAAAAACCTCGCATCACATTCGAAAGCGATTGAAAAATGTGACCTGGTTAAGTGGCAATTAGCGATGCTAAAACAGAAAATAATCAAATCACCACCAAATTACATCCACATGCCCATACACACACGCGCGCACAATGCACTTTTCAACACGATCATGATAATGTCACCGGCCATAGCGAGTGAATAGCCATTTCCTGAACCAGTCACTGCGCTGACTGACATGGATGAGCATTTTTACATGCGTGCGAGGATAAATGGCCGAGGTGAATGGATGGATGGATGGTTGGTGATGGTGATGGTAAGGTTGTTGCGGTTGAGCCATCAAATTGTACATCATTTCCTGCTGATTTGAGTTTGTCAAATTGTTTTCTAACGTTACCGCTGCAAACCATTAGCGAGCGAGTTTTGGGGGTCATTTTCAGCCTGCCGGTGAAAGAGAGCGGAAGGATTGAATGTGGTGCTATGATGCTGCCCAATGGCTGTTCCGGTTTTGGAATTCGGGACGTTTGCATTGTGCTGGAGGAAGCAGGACAAAAGACCGAAAAAACTATCAAACAAACAACGTCCGTTTTACGTGCTTTTCGTAATTTCCGTGCACAATCGTGCACACAAGCGAATTCGGATCGTTTTCACAAATGAGACACGCTCGTAAATGATGATGGTACGAGTTGTGCGCCAACAAATGCCGCGAGACGATGAGACAATGAAACCGAAAATTGTCCACCTGAAACGCAATACGCAAATGGATCTTTCGACAGTGTAGAGCTAAAAACTCCTTTCCGATAAGCGAGTTATTTTTACATTGTTCGCATACGATTGCAAACGTTACATGCACCGAAAGACGTATTCACAGCCGATAACAAGCGATCTGACGTCCATTGTGAGATGACGGCCGTGTGTGGGACGTATTACAGGGAACCACTTAAGCTCCAATCGATCCACTTGCTTTGGTACGAGGTGATCTGGGCAGAAAGATCCCCCGTTCGAACGGGAGGTTCGGGAAAAACGGGGAAAAAACAAACAAACACATCCTCTGCACATCGTATCGGAGTGTGTTAAGTGTCATGAAATAATGAAACAGAGCCGGCAATTGATTTTAATTTTCATTTACAATCCCAGAATCCAATCGTCTACCGGGCGGAATGGATACTGGCCGGGCCGGGTTTTGCGAGAGTTGGTGTTGGACGGCCGGGTGTGCTGAATGCATTCCATTCATCAACCGTATGAGTTACGATTATTATTGTGCACTGACTCGTCCGAATGTTTCCACTTTTTCCACGAAAGGTATTCCTGTTGCCTCGCCCTAGGTTTGTCTTCCCAGCCAACGATCGGAATGATCCGCACGCGCGAATGATTCAACGTCATTAGAAACTATAGTGCCGTTGGTACCATCCGACGTCGACGTGAGGAGATGTAGCAGACACACCCGGACCCGGTAGAAAATAGTGATAATAATTATAAATTCGCACTTATTCGCCGTAGCGCTCTCGGCAGGCCAAGAGTTTCCAGTTTGCTGATTTGTTTTTACTCGCTGACTCGCGGCCAACTCTTAACCATTTGCAAGCATTATTTCGCGGATTGATGTTTGCTACAACAGCAGCAGCAGCGGTAGCAAACAAAAAACACAAAACGAAAGAAAAATACATATTTTAATGCTCGGTTCTATTGCTAAGCACCGATTCAACTGAATGCTTACCAGGTGCCGCCTTGTTCGCCAGGTACCGAGAAAAGAAGGGCGATAATCACATCATTATTTATCCGATTGCAAATCGGGTTTGGGTTTTGTAAAGGTTTTCCCCTGGTGAAATGTATGACGTTTGGCCGTTCTGTAGCATATAAAATAAGTTTCATAATAAAAGAAACGGACTTTCCGCTTAAAACAAACGGGTTGCTTGCGGGTATATTAGCGTTGCAAATTATACAACGAAAATAAAACTTTATAATGAGTTGTTAAAATTGTACATAATAAATAATTGCAGAGAATAGTTTACGTAAGAGTATCAACTATTAATTAAGCTTTCATTTCTAGTTCATGGGTAAATTATAAAAAAGTGACGAAGTTTAACAGTATTAGGAAAATGGCTACTTCGACCGAACTACTCTAAATGACTGATCATGTTTGATCGCGAATCACTATTTTTGCCTCGCCACGCAAATATCACGTCTGAGATATGATGATCTTATTCGTTAGATTGGATTATTGGAGAGTTTCTACAAGTTTATCTTGTTTCTGATGAGTACTAATAATTACTGGTCTGGCCTTATAAACTTGAAAGATTGTGACTTTCCTAAACGTTCTGAGCAAATTATTCTGTAATTTTGATAAGGAGAGTGTGAAACGGAGTGCTTTCTGAGTGAATGTTTATGACAGGCTTCTAATTTAAGGTAAACAAATGTACGAAAAAACATTGTATAAAGTAAATAACAGAGTTTTATATTTTTAATTAGTTAAATCTTACAACTCTCACTCCGCTTTCATGAGAAGTATCAGCGATTTCCAAATGCAAGAGGAATGAATTCCATCTCAGGAGGTTTGTATTCTCTGCAAACACTTATCCCACACTTCCAAACGATTTGATGACAACCTTCCCCTTGATAGAACTAAAAAATAATAATAACAATAATAATAATGTTTTCGATTCCCAGAATAACCAAAAGTTATTTTCCTTTATATTACTGTATCGATCTAAAAGCCCGACAGACCGTTGTTAACTGAGAGAAAAAGAGCTTAAAAAAAGTCCATTTGCTACCTAATATTGCACCATACTGCTTTGCTAACGACGATGAAATCAGTACGCTATGTTTGATTTATTATTCTTCTTCGCTTTCTCGCACTCTTTCGCAACAAATCTCCTTATCATCCCTTGTAGCGATTGAGTGTCATTACCTGTCATTACATCCGCACTGTTTGGCATTCCATCTGACAAAAACCTCCGCACCAGCACGTTCTCCCCGCCTGATAAAGGTTGTCAAAATGATGAGCTATTTTTACTGCACCTAAGTCACCGAAGAATGCGTCCAGTTCGGACGATTATCGATAAACAGGCTGACAATGATGGTTTTCAATGGGCAACCAGCTTCACAGCCCGTCCAGCAAAAGGGATTGTCCGGCCAGATAGCGTCGAGTCCCGCCGACGCCGAAAGTTTTTCAAACCCCCGAAACCCACATTTGCATACCACGCGAGCTGCGATCAATCTTCGAGAGCGCGCCAAATGTCGTAACCGCACACACATATGCCCCTAATTTCGTCAAATCACTTGCATATTACGTTAAGTTATCGCGCCGACGGGTTCCGTCGAAATTTGTCACTCCAGAAAACCCAATCGACCGCAACATTCCCAATTCTCACCAGTTTTTCGGAGGTCGTACGCAATGGTTTCGTCTACCGCACCACAATGATGATTCGAAACCGATCATTCTTCGCATTTTCGATTTTAATTATGCATTCGGTGCAGTTGCCGCCATTCGAGCGATTTTGAGCGCGGTGCAGTTCGCTTGCGCTTTCGGTGTGATATATTTCACCTTCACTCGCACCTTTGCTCCCCTTGTCGCGTTCCCGTAATGAAATGAAAGATATTCCAATGGAATTGGATCCCCGACACACACACACGCTATGCGCATAACCACTCTCGGCATTTTGTCACAGCGAACAGCGCGTGGGTTGACAGGCCGGACACGCGGTTGCATTCGGCCGGTGCCAGAAAACGCATGTCGCCACGGTGGACCACATCCAAGTGCAAGTAATTATACTTGTGCACATCGCTGTTGCTGTGATGAGCCGGTGTTTAAATTCGATTGCACTGAATTGCAATTTCGCTACCAGGGACGGCGAACGAACTGCACGCTGTTGTTTCACCGGTGGCGGCCATCATCCGGCCATTATTCCACGGCAACGCGTACCAATGCATAATTTATACCGACTGTACACCAAGCGGGCAAGCAGGTGGAAATGTGCACCGAACGAGAGCAGCTAATTGTGCACTGCCATATGTCGAAATGCATGATCAGGGTAAGAAGTCATATTCTAATGTGGTCTGGAGAAATGGCATATTGAGGAGAAATTTGATCAGAGCGTGATGGCGAGCGAAGCCGGAGGTTTTAAGACGAGTGAGTTCAATGTGACTTCTTCGCTGTGTTTGTTCAATTTTTTTAATTAATTTTGCATAATTCAGAATTTAAATAATTCGACTAGTTCAAGCAATAATTCAAGCAACAAACAGAATTTGGGGAAAAATTGCTTCAAAAATTATAATTCTACAAGATCATAATTAGAAATTTGTTGCACCCTTACATTTCTTAGAATCACCGCATCAAACAAAGAGAATTTGAAAATCACTTGTAACACCACAATAATAAACTTCATGAAGATGACCGAGATTAGAACTAACGATTTCTCAAACAGTATCTTCATACTGTTCTCAAAAGTCTTATAGAATCTTTCCAAAACATCATATTAAACACACATACTGCGGTTCGCAATTGAAAGATGCATTTATAGTGGAGTTTAATCTAAGTGCAGTTAACGTTCCTATCTGCAGGCGAAGTGTTACAAACACGTAGTTTTACGTTCGTTTAAACAGCGGTACGAAATTCTTTCCGAAATGAGTTGTGTTCTACGCCACAATGTAGACCGCGGTAGAAAAGTTGCAACAAAAACGCTGCATGTTCCATGGCGCGAATAACAGCCTTGTGTCCGGGGTGACACAAACAAAACGCAACGCTCGAACATCGAACATCGGTCATCTTGGTTCGCAAAACAATTCAAGAAACGTTCAAAGGACAAGCGGTCGGGATCCTGGGGTCCAAGCGTATGCCTGCCCAATGGCATACAGCTCCACGTGGCTCCCTTCCAACGCATCACATGTCTCCAGAAACGCCACACTACAAGTCCGTGTCCGCACATTCTGGCCGTCATTCCGTGCCACCGGGTAATGTTGCACTGGCGAGCGCACTGGCCGACTCGCAACGGGCGCTATTTGTTCTTCCGTAACGTGCAGTGCGCCACCACCAACGACTTCCTGTACGATGACGCTTGCCCGACGCTGCCCTCCTTTCTTTGCTTGGACGTTTGTGTTCGTTCTTTCACCACCGGAGCGTTACTCGAATCGGTTACAACTATTCGTTGCGTACCGTACTTCTGGAACAACAACATTTGTGATATATATTTTTTTAGCCTACCCCCACGGTTGACTTTGGCACGGCACCAAAATGGGCACCCCTTCGGCAGACTAACCCTGCTCCCGTTCCTTGTTCGCCCCTCCTTCCCTGCTGGCCGAGTGCATTGAAGCGAAGCACCTTGAAGATTGTGAAACCTGTGACATTAACGTACCGTTTGTTTATCGATTAACGTGTACTGGCGAACATTCTGGCGTGATAGTGTGCGATGATGGTGTACGTTTTTCGCCGGGGCCCCCAGTCCACCCAGAGCCCCGTGCATTCGGTTGCATGTTGTTTATTTGTGTATTGTTGGGTGTTACTTTTTCTGTTGTTGTACGTGTGCTATGTACGAATGTTTCTTACCTCGTCGTATCGCACAACCAGCGCGACCTGTCCGGATACTTGGCTTCCCCTGTATTCGAGGGGGGGTTTTCCATCAGAGAAAAATCCAGTTGTATCCGAACCGGATGTAACAAGCCGTATTTCTGTGTGCGCGACTGCTTTATGAATAGGCGGAGCGCAATCTTGTTCATGTCAGCGAAATAGGCAGCAAACACAGCCACCATCGCGATTGCACGTAATGATACAGTCAAATTGCATAATTGAATGTACTCGTGCTTGATTTTGAAAAGGATATCTTTTTATAGCAAAGTTTACTACCAAATATATGTTTTATTATGGCAATTTTATGGGAAAATGGTTTTTAAACTATGTGCACTGCCCTAAAGTCCATGCTTTCGGACGCCATTTGTGCGGTTTCAAGCTCAAAGGTGACAATATAATGAGTAATTTCTCCTCTACTAATCTCCTGAGACTGTTGCGCTTGAAGTACTACATTTGAACGACATTTTCTTGATCAATAGAATGATCAAATAGCGCTATACCTACACCACCAACCAATTGCCCGTGATCCGACGATATTAATAATGCGTTGTCGTACAAGAATTCGGGAGCAGCTTTACGACCACGTGCGACATGCGTTTCTCGAATCACACACACACACACACAAGAACTCCAAGAACTCACCACATCGCAGCCCATAAGTCGATTGGTTGAAAAATGAATCAGCCTTCCTCGTCTCTGTGTACCGGGTCTCGTGTGTCTGAAGAAGGTAAATAATTCTGGCAGTATGCCCAATCCCGCGCTCAACGCTCTCGTAAGGGCGTAAATGTGTGAACATTTTGCGGAAGCGAATCTCGGCAAATCTTGCGTACATTTGTATCCCTCCGTAGGCGTAATGAACATGCCGGAACGCGGAACATGGTGGTAATATATATTCACCGTACACCGTCTTTAACGAACGATCCCTTTTCGCGTATGTATATTGATCGCATCGATCGCGCTGGTAAAGTAATTGATCTTCGAACGGTTTGGTATGGCGAATTGCGAAGCTATGCCTGGCACCAGCTTACGCAATATGAGGCCACGGGGTTGGGAATGCAAAAACAAAAACCCACCCGTCCGGAGGTGGTAGTTTGGGGGTCTCTGCAGCTCAGGTTACAGTCGTCGCCAATGTTATCGTGCGCAGGGGAATGTGTCACAAACACGCTGGGTGTGAAAGAAGACGATCTCCCGGAATCGATAGCGGGATTGTACAACCGGTATTTGGGTGTTGGTTGATAAACTGATTAGGGGGAATGTAACAGATAGCAAAGATGGGTAGCGCTTGTCAATTTTGTGTGAATTGTCAGTTCTCATTAGGTTGCGTTGTCTAGTTGTTATCAGTGTTCATAACTTTTTTCTGCTTGCTGCTGTTTCCATTTCTTGTTTGTTGGCATCCATTGCATGCTTGTTTTTGGCGTTTTGTCGTACACGGTACCGGGCCATAGATAGTGAAAAATCTTGTGAAATCATCGGAACCCATTTTTTCGTAATCAAAACGTTCCAACGATACGTACGCGTCGGGATGTTAGCAATTGGTGGGCTTATTGTATGACGAAATTTCTAAAAATAAAAATTATCTACTTGCATTTTGTCGGGGAGGAACTTTATGCATGATTGTTTGGGAATTAGTGGATTCTTTTCAAGTTGAAGTAGAATACGTAGAGGTAGAGGTGGAATCTTTCCCAATTTTAGGATCTTTTTTTTTGGACTGACATATCTCTTACATGGACATGTTCCGTCAATAGCTCGAAAAAAGTGAACAGATTCGTCAACTACCCATGCACATTTTTTTATCAACTTAAAAAGAATGAAGAAATAACTCTTGCTTAATCATTTTATCTCGAAACCCCTTCCTACATCCTTTAACTTGTATTGTTTGATGTATGATGGTGTATTGGTTTAAGTAATCTTAAACTCTATTTTGAACTATCACCTAACTTTCCTTAAAATAACGAATAATTCGCAAAATGCAATGCCCTGCATTTGCACTTTTTTTTGACAATAATTAAATAAATAGAAAATAATAAACAGCTATAGCCCTATAACTTTGTGCAGTAGTGTATCCGATGTGCTCAAGATGCAGAAACAATGAAGGTCGAAGGATCACTTTCCCACCTCACCATTCGCCCATTCCATGTGTGATCACTTCGTGTCCATAAGGTGCATGTTTTTGGACCAAATAAAACCGATCCCCATTGACCATCGTTCACCCAAAACGTTCGAGTGCATCTTAGTCGCGGGAAAGGACAAGCGGAACGGAACGATTCTTGTTCTTATCGCACCGGGTCGTTCATCTTTTGCCGCACCGCACCGTGGCCAACGCAACAACGGCAGCCAACTAGCGAGCCAGTTTACATGTGTAAATCAGAATCAAACAAAGTGAACTTTGATTCATCGCCTCGTCGCCCAACTGGCCCCAGTCGAGGGGTTCCTCGCGGTGCCGACCTGCTAGGGAAAAGGCTGCGAATCAACAAAAGGGCAACCAGCTACCCGTAGCCAAAACGGCCGTGCTTCGCCATTTCACCTTCACCGGGCCCCAAAGAAGGAGGGCTCCATTCTTCAACCCACTGCGATGCTCACCTTCTGAATGCAGGACAGAGCTCCACTTGCAAGGAAAGCACAGGTCTTCCGTCTCATTGGTTCGTCCGCATTGGCCGCGAAGGTGTACGCAACGGCCGATACGCAAAGGTGGGCGCAGGGAAAATGAACATTATTACACGATAGCCCTTTACGTTCGGGCCCATCCTCACAGGCCCGGCCGCGGCTAAACGGTGCGTCGATCTCTTCGCAGCCACATGGAGATGAAAATTGTGTACCTCGGGCACCTTTTATATAGTGCAAACTCATCGTTCATCCTTTGCCGCGTACATGTCACGAAGGCGGGTGGGATGTGTGGTGGTGCTGAGGGGTGGGCTGGGTGGAAAGAGCTTGCATCACCACCTTCTGCTTTGCATCGCACACAGCAACAGCAGCAGGGTTTAGTCTTTAATTTCAATTCAAGATCAACGCTTCCATCCGCTCGGCCTCGATTCTCTCACCGTGGTCATATATAATTCCTCCTTACCCCATCCCCATGCAAAGTGTTCCCCTTTCATCGTTCCCCCACCCGCCAGAGCCCAGCGGAGCACACATGTGCGGTGCATACGGTGCGTACGCCAACCAAAAGATGAACTTACCTCCTTCTTCGTCCAATACTCGTTTCGATTCACTAAATGTTTCTCGTCTGCAACTCGAACTCTACCAAACATCCCATCCTCCCGAAGCCCCAACCCCCCTTCCCCAACACTCCATGCATAGCACAGTTTGACAGTTACAGTTTGAAATTGCGCAGCCTACTGCAGCGCTTGCGTTTATACACCCGTGCTACGGGACAGTCCGATGAACAAACGAAACGAATGCTGTGGTATTCTCCTGTGGCAAGCTTCTCCACCCGTTTCATTGGCATTGACACACACACACACGCACATACACACACGGACCCAGCAAACCAGCACGTGGAGAGTTTGATTATGTGCGCAGCAGTACGGAAATGAGAAGCGTCCAAGTAGGCAAAGTGGTGGAGAAGTGGCCTCTTTAACGAGAGGTGTCATTTGCCGAACGTCTGCGATAGCGTGGCGTTTAATTATGCGTAATATGGACCCGGAATATGTACATTTTGTGGGGCGCTTGCTTCTACTGCTGCTGCTGCTGCCGGTTGGATGCTGATTCTGCTGATGGTGGTGGTACAGCGAACCGAAGCGAGGATGTCTGCCAGCCTTTGGGTTTGGTTTTGTATCTCTGCGTGTGTGTGCACACCCAACTTCCCCCTGGACCGTTTGTTGAAGGCTTCAACCGCAATCCTTTTGCCATTTGTTCATTTCACGATCCGCAACATTCCGTCCCCCAGCCATCCAACCCTTGGATCTTGCACCGTATCCCGGTTGCGCTGGTGCCATTTTATATCAGAGTATGTCTGCGTCAATATGCACTTCCTGTCTCCCGGTGTCCGCCCGTTTTGTGCACACCATGGGGTGGTGGCCTCGGTGGTTAGCTGCAGGGTGCGTATAATACAGCGCTGGCTCCAGATGTGAGCGCGCTAGTGTGTCTTCTGTGTGTCCTTCCATTCGCACACGTACCTGCCCCTATCGCCAGCCGCTTATCGGTGCCATCCAAGCTTCGCTAGATTTCGATTTGTTTTTAAGCACTGGTTGCCTTTTTTTCTTCCTTGTCTCCCGTTCCACCTCGTGCTTTGGCTAAGCAGCATCCGCGGATGTTGAAGACGTTGTACAGTTGATTCGATTTCCTGGCACTTCCCTGTGCGGTTTGAGAGCTTCTGCGTTTTTGCGCCCGCCGGGCAATATCAGGACTCCCGTGGAAATGAAGACTCCCGATGGCATGAAGAAAGCTCCAGAACCAGAAGCAGATACACGGGCTATAAGGGAGCGTAAGGAGGTTGCGGTGAGCTGCAAAATGGTACGGAGACAAATGATCAAACGAGATAATAACAGTAGTGCAGCGCGTAAAGTTGGAAAAAATGACACAAACTGAGGGTCCGGGAAGAAGAGCTCAAAATTCTGGAGAATCGCACCAAATAAGTGAAGATATTAGTTGATTTGCTTCTTCCGTTACGTTTGTTTGCGATTTTGATTTAGTGACTTTAAATGGTAAAGAGAAACGCTCAAGAACATGCTAATGATCAAGGTTTTTTGAAAGTTGCCTTAATTTTACATCACATCCAAGGGCAATAGAATGAATCTAAATTGTTATCAACCTTCCAAAATGTTGACTTGTTGGAATCGTCTGCTAATGCTAAAACACAACATCAGTTCCAAAATGTCTAGGAAATATTCATTTTTGACAACGATCCTCACAAAAAGTTCTCAAAGTGTCACTAGGCTTCCAAAGTATTAGAAATCCATGTTCATGACACGATAAAAGTACTATTTACCTGTCTAATGAATTCGGGTTTGTTCCGAAGCGTTCTAAAGTCTGTCCACGAGTCTTGCTCAATTCGTCTCGAAGTGTCTTGAAGCTTTCGACTTTCAGACGGACAAATGAAATACATTGTTATCCACTCGATTACGTGTGGTCATTTAGACGCATTTCCAAAGAAAAAAGTGAAATAAATTACAAAAATAATAATAAACCGATAATAAGTGAGGCATTCGCTTAGTGGAATGACTTGAAAGGTCGACTTCACGAAAAAAAAATGTAGAAACAAAACAGAAGAAAGTTACACGCTCCAGGGATGAAAGATGTCAAGAGTTTTTAAATTTGAAATAGCAAAATCACAGCAGGTGATACAAAACCAGTGTCAGTGTGAAATAGACAACAACAAAAAATTCGACAGAATTCTTTCGCAACTAACTTTACGCACCTCGGCCAACAAGCTAATGTCGACCGTGTCGACGCCTGGATGGACGCAGAACCTCTTTAGGGTTCATCGAAAGATTCTCGACTCGAAATGAAAACCGAAAAATGCTTACAGGGACGACACGTGAATGACACATTAAATTCCATTCTTCTCTCACCGTTCGATAGAGTGAAATTGATAAAATTCCACCACGATCAACTGTCCGCCCGGTGTTGGATCGGGGCGGCCCGGTGTGTGATGCTGATTCTGGAGCTAATGGTTTCCCTCCTTAGCCTCATCCCAGCCGCGGGGAGAAAAGAAACAAAAACACAAACGAGTTTGTGAAAGAAAGCAAAAAAAAAAGATCTACGACAACTGAGCTATTTAAGGAATCCTTTTCTTTTTTCACAAGCCGTAGGGTCTACACTCGCGCACCATACTTGAAGACGAAGAAATGGATTCTCCAGCACGCGGCCAGTGTAATGGGAAAGCAAATGAAATTAAAAATGCAAAATGGATGTCAGAGGTTTTTGGGGGATTGGGATTTTTTTCCTTCGCTGTGGATCTTTCTGTTCCACTTTGTGGAACCACTCGGTGCCCGCTCGCTAACTCGTTGTGTAGAATGTATTGTTTGGCTCGGAGTGTGTTCGCATCGCGCGGTCCACATTCTATCGTCATTATAAAAGGCATTGAGATTTCTTGCCTGGCCCGGTCGTTCCCGGTCTTGGTGGAAATAGATATGCAGTGCGCAATGGGGCAGCGCCGATGTCTTAATTATAAAAATTCTTCTATCAATCATTTTCCCTTAATTATCATATCATTGTTTTGTCATCTGCGTGTTTTTTTTCTTCCCGTTGTTGTTGTTGTTGTTTGCCACATTCGCTTTGTGCGCCCCAATATACCTGTAGCTATTTGTATGCAGCTACCCGGGTGCAGTGGCAACATAATTGAACGTTATGCTAGACCTGTGTTCCGGTTTTGATGATAGCTCACATTACATTAGTACCCCATTATTTCGTAAATGCATCGTAACGTACCCAGGTACAACATTAACATCTTCACTCACCTGCGAAAAGCTCAAGTATTTCACTATGCTAATGCGACAGCGATGGCAACCTTTTGGGCACGCGGCAGCTCATCAAACTCATCAAAGAATGCACTGACGAGATATGAATTCAATCGAAACCGAGTCCATCGAGAAAAAGCGCACTGTCCAGAAGGAGAGACAGAAACAGAACGGAACCTTAATTATCTTTTAAGTGCTCGTACTGCTCGATCGTTCAGGACACCTTCCGGATGGGTGCAAAGAGCGCCACGATCATAATTCATTCCCTGCCGATAATAAAGTCATCGTTCGGACACGTTGCTTTTCGTCACATTAGTCGTTTAATTACCAGCAGCCTTTTGAAACTGCATCCTAAAACGCGGGCGACCACCCATCAAGCCTCAGGACGGTGTGTCCACCGAAGATCTCACCGTATGTATCATCATTACACGTGGTAAAGAGTAAAAACGCAGCGCGTAAAATACGTCAGTTAATATTTACGAGCTTTTGCGAATATTTTCCGCCCATATTCGCGTATGTTTCGCTCGATCGAGTTTAATGCTATGCCGATGGTCGTTAAAAGCTGTTTTTGGGCTTGATTAAATTGTTCTGAAATGTGCGATACAGGGCAAAAACACTATCCACCCCAAAAACTCTTGCTAAAACGGACTTTCCATCATTGCGAAACGAGGAACCAGAAAGGGAAAAGTAAAACAATGTGAAGTGAAAGTGGCTTTTCAGCAAAGGGACATGCACACGGATCGCAAGGATATGTGAGAACGGATCGTTTGGAAATCAGCAATAGAAATAATGGCAAATAACAGGCCAGCAATTCTCCAGGCTATGACACCGTAGCGTCGTTTTGGTCTGTCGACCTTGCTTTTGTGATACTTTTTTCACTTTCTTTCGGTGTGCTTTTGTTTGCCATGTTGACAATATTAAAACAGTAGGACACTCCGGGAACCAGGGGGGGTTGAGGCGCGGGCTAGGCCTCGGCAGAACAAAAGCCACGTTTGCCAAGAAAAGATGAATTCTTACAAGACGCGATAAATTGGGATAGCATAAATCATGTGTTCGCTATGTTTCTTTGCCCTTGCTCCTACGGTTTCGGTGCTGCTTTCTACCATTAGGGGGCCCTTTTTGCTTCGACACGCTTCAATTCTAGCCGAGCTGATCGCTCTGTTGCTTTCCTCCCGGGCGCACACAACCATTATTGTTGTGCGCCTTACGTACTGGCATGTGGCTGGTGCGCAAAAATTGGTAACAGTAAAAGCCAGGCACCCGGAATGGAACACATATAACGCACAAATGCATACTAGATCTGGCGCTAGGAATGTCATTCAACGGTGGAAACCGGGTGGTGCGAATTGTAACATGCCACGATGATGGCACAACCAGTAACGAAGGCTTCTCTCGAGGGAATATTATGGGATAGGAGGGGGGGAGGGGGAGGGAGGGGGGCGAAGGGAGTAGATGGATCCACAAGGGTGGGAATGGAAAACATCCCCAAGCGGCGGAGACTCCGGATGGAAGGAAGTGAAATTTAGGTGGAAGAATCAACCGCGCGTAAAATCTGAATTTTACGACCGACAAGGCACTAACGGCATAGTGCGGCATTCTGTTCGGCGGTTCGCGCCGTCTCAGAAACCGAGTCGAGTGTTATCTTGAGAGCCGCTGCTCGGCGCAAGTTTACGACACTTTGCTGCAAAACTTATGTGCAGTTATATGTATAAGCTTATGAGTGCTGCGAACGGGAATGTACAAGAAAAAGAGAGCCAGATAGTGCGATATCCCTGCCCTGAAACACGGGAAGATGAAGTCACACAGCCTCTCAATCACACAGCGGAATGGTAAAGGTGTCAACCGAACAGCAGAAGCAGCATCGTTCGGAAAAAGGGTTTTGCCTGCATCTCTTTTATTTTCTGCTACGTTCTTCTTGCCGCTGCTCTAGAGAGTAGCTCGGCAACGGAAAGATGAAATGTTGCCAATAGGAACGGAGAACGCTGCTTTTTGGAGCAACCGCACACGAGACGGTAGAACCAGGCAGGACAACAGCGCACGCTGGGTAATTCGGGGGGATATGAATAGAAGTTGGTTGCATTAGATGAATTGATAAGGAGCATCGTTTAAAAAATAATGGTTTGATGCACATCGTTTCGCAAGTTAAATGAGATGAAAACGAAAAAAAACTCTGCATATAAACGAACGAAAGAGAGATGATAAAGCGCAGCAACAAATTGAAACATTTGTGAATGTATTTTAATGGGGTTTTGGACGAATTGTTCGTTTTCGGGTGTGAGAACTAATTAACTAAGCAATGCGTTTAAAGACCTACAGGTACTTGTGATAACAAATGGCTTAAAATTAACAGTTTAAAACTTAAAAAAGGTCCGTATATTGTAGTTAATTGCTGTGCTGACTCCAGATATGTCCGTTAAGGATATTGATCATTTTAATTCTTTTGATTCAGCCAGTCAGGCCGTATTGCTTTAAAATTGTTTTGAATGTCGATAATATCAGCATCATTTTACATGTCTCAGTACATCTCTTGTACCTAAAACATGAAAAATTCGTAGTACGTATCATCGGTAGCGGATAAATTCCCCTGAAGGCTCGGGGCGGATTAATCCACCAATTTCTCCCGCAGGCCCCCTGGGATGCACTTCGTGCCCCCTGTAGCATATGGATAACGTGTTATCTAACGTTTTCGCATTATTGATGTGTAAATACGTTAATTTTCAATATTTGAAGTCAGGTAACAGTACATTAATATCCACAGTATTACAGAAGAGTGGATAAGGCAAGCACAACGAAACAGTAGATAAGGCCAAGGCCATAGCAGTTATTGTCGAAGTTGTCGAATATTTCACATTATTTTTTTCAGTTTTCTTTAAGAATAAAATACTCTCGATTGGAAGGTCGCTAGTATACCCTTCTATGACCGTAGTCAAATACATAAAATATTTCCCTCATATCATATATTGAGATCTAGTGGGCTATGGCTGGGCTGATTCAAAGCAATGGCACCCTGAAAACTAATGAACAAGTATTAATTATTGTTACGTAGGTCATTAGCTATACAAAAATGCGATAGCAACAAGCCCTGATTTGTCCCAAAAATACAAGAGCACAACGTGAGAGTAAGAATGTGGTTAGAGATTTAAAACAAATGAGTCTTCATTCTCAAACAAATGTTGGAAAAGATGGTCGGACTTATCATCTTCATTAAAATAGTTTGTGTTGGAACATGTTTCGACATCGTGTTGTGGTTCAGTTAGCTAAATAAATAAACACTCATTCGTGAAACTTTTCAATTCTACAGATTGTAGCACAAAAGCGAGCACCGCTCGTCTAGAGAAAAGATGGTGACACCTTGGCCATACGTGTGCAACACCGCCATTCTTTCGCTTTAGTCACTTTCATCATCATCACCCTGGGGAACTGGCAGTTTGTGTGTATGCTGCACTGCTTCAACACTCCGGATTGCATGCCAGCGGAAATCCTTAGAACGGTGGCACCGGTGTACGTACGTACACACCATGATGGTTCACCGATGGCAGCTAGTAGTTGTTTCTCGGTCGTTCTCCAAAAACTGCACTGAGGCGCTTGCAGGCGCGCATGTATCTGTACGTCGATGGGGATGTGCTGAGCAGTGCAGGAGAATTGGAAGGATTTTCTTCATTGCATGCGCGGTACACAAGCGGTACCTTATCCCTTATGTACGCGAGTGGTCGTTTTCCACCGAAGGATGAATTTCATTTCGCTTAAACCCGGGACAGGCTGAAGATACGGGATCGTTGCCGCCTGAGAAAACGGGCCAACAACAATATAGCATTGATGGTGTTGCAGCCTTTTTTTTCGTTTAAAAGCGCTCAAAGTCCTACGATTCCCTGCCACTGGTGGATCTCCGTTGCACTCTTTCACTCGCTTGCACACCGAAAATCGGACAGCTTACTGACATGTAAACACTGGCGCAAAGATGCATCGGGAAAATTTGTGGGATTGAGAAGTATAGCCAGGGTTCCGGACAAGAGTCGGGAAGGGAAAGGACAGGAGAGATGAAGGAAGGTGAATAACAACGATAGTGCAATGCAGACAGCCCGGGAGGTTAGTACAGGAACGAGCGCACCGGAGTCGCCGCTACCCGCACCCGGAAACGTAGCTGGGAAATGAAATTTTCCGTACTTTCCTCCGGTTGGCCCCATTCAAGTTGAAAACATAACCCCCGTCCTCATCCAACATCTCTCCATCCCTAGTCCATCATCTTTTGTTCTAGAACACCATCTACAACATGGACAATCAATCTAAAAAAAAAAACAGCATGGAAATAAAGAAGCAACGACAACAACCATCAGCAGTGTCAGTGTGACGTTTCGGTACACAGTCGCTGTTTCCTTTACCTTTCCTCTAGCTTTTTTTTATCTTTTATTCATTCTACAGCTTTTGTGTAGTCTCCCACACGGTTTCCACTCTATTGCTATTGTCCAGAGTCCCCGTGTGCGCCAAACCATTCGGCTTACGACCAGCAGCATCAGCATGTGCTGGGATTTAGCTTATCCCAAGCTCGGTATGCAAAACATACAGCATAAGTACTAAAAATAAAGCATTGCAAATAAAACACACTGTGGCCGGTTGGTGGTCGGCATCCACTTCCCGAGATAACACATTCACTACTTTTACCCCCGGACACTGGCTTTTCGTTCGGATGCGCCTGTTTGCGCAAAAACCGAAGCCGGCAGGAGAATTGTTCCAAACTGTCATGGGGGGACTGCCTTCAAATGGCGATACAATTGGTACCGGGCCGGCGTTTTAATGATGGAGAATGTGTTTGGGTTGCCTGGTGCCCGGCATTTCCTTCCGCACAAACCGTTGATAGCGCGGGTACACAATGCATTTGTGGGCTGAATCATACACACCAAAAATCATATTTGAAAAACGGACGTTTGAAAGTCTCGCCCGGCGGCAAATGAGCTGTCAAATAACTGTCATCTTGATGTTCTTTGGTTCGGTTGTCGCTATTAAATCGCGCTTTTGTTGCGGGAATTGAAAAACATTTTCCGGATCGGTTGCGATTGTACGGCATAATACCATCTCTCGGAATTCCTTTGTAAACACCCTTGGCTGATGGTTGCGAAATCGTTCTAACCATCGCGACTCTCACAGCGCGCGTGCACGGTGCGTATCAGTTCGGTTGTAATCGTATGTCTATTTATTTTCATTTGCATGTATTTACACCGTATGACAAACGAGTTTTGATAAACATCGAGCAAGTTACGAACGACTTGAATGAACTGGAAGTACTCACTGTATTAGCGATAAGTAATTAAAATAACATCCGCCGCTGGAACATCGTCCCATCTATCGGTCCAGAGTGTTGTCTTGGTAGAGTGGCGTGACCTTCAGAGGTCTACTAGCTCATGCCGCCTGGTGCAACTCGGATTGCTAATCAATTCTTCACCCAATGCTGACTTTTGGTCATCCGGTGTTACGCGTTCTTCCCCAACACACAAACACGCGGTTAAGATTACCCTCAGTGCATTGAAACACTTGCTCATAGGGTTCGCTCGTGTCTGCCACTTGCTGCAACTAGATAGAATTGGAATACAAATTGACATAAAGAGACAATGGCGTTTTGTGTTTCCAATCCCCAACCCTCGGATTCGAGCTAAATCGGGTGAGTCTTTAAACCCACCTTAAGCACTCTCCTGTCCCAACCACAAGCCGTCCCGAGGATTCCGAACCAAACCTTCCAGAAGCCGGGCGCGCGCGCTCGCCTTCTCGGCAACCGATTGAAGTGAACCGCGAAAAATTATCATAATACCACGGGGCGGCAGTGGCCGATAATAACGACAAGACGCTGCCCTGCCCCATGGTTCCAAATCCCTACCTGACATGTCGTGTACCCTTCCCCCAACCTGCTTGGTGTGGTTCCGTTGCATTTTGTGTCCCCTTCCGTGGGTCCGGAGTTGTGATGGTGGTGGATCCGCAGTCGATCGTGCAGTCGGAGCGGCTCGGGGAAGAAAATTCGACCTCCAAAATTAGCATTTTCCGCCACCACACATACCGTCGGCGGCTACCACAGTTTGCTCCCACCATCATGAATAAAACAAATTGATAAGCCACCGACGGGAACTGAATCGCCAAATCCAGAAGGGATTCGGGCGAAGAAGATCAACCAATAGGTTTTGCGGACGAAAGAACAGCAGTGTTTTGGCCTTTCTTTTTTGTTTTGCTCAAGACGGTACGGTAACGGTGCGGCGACATAACTCAGGGTGGAGAAAGGAATGATAATGTTGGAGTTGTGATTTGTCGTTGTTTCAGACGAGCCCCGTCCGAATTGTGGAGGGCCTCCGTGTGGTCGATGGTTTTATGATGTACCGTATGTTTGGGGGAGGAATTGATCGGCCACCGTCATTCATGCTCTCGGCCAGCGGGGGCATGCACACGCACACGATGGGCTTTCCCTGGCTTTAACTGGCCCGGGATTCAAAACGCAACAGTAGTCCCGTCGGTAGGGACGTCGCTTTCATTTGTCAAATCATGCTTCAATTCGACGGCTCAGCTGATCCGTCCCCGGGACTTAAGCACTCAATCACCCTGCACTGGGCACGGTTTGGGCACGAAACGAATGCGGACCTGAACACGGAGGAGTGTTTTATGTTGTTATTTTATTCCGATTCTGTTTATTTGCTGCCGTTTGCTTTGCGTTTGCTTTTGTCAGCAAGTACGACGGCAAGTGTGTGTGTCGTGGACAGTGACAATAATTTCCAAGCTGCATAATGCGATATGGCTTTGCTTCCTTTCTTTCGAGGAAAAGGCATTGTTGGGGGTGTAGAGGGCGGACATCGACGACAAGGTAGGGCTGGGGGGAAGGTTGCGTAAGGTGAACCGCCTTTTTGGCTGGGCCATGGAGGCACATAATCGAGATAATGGTTAGGGGTTTTCGGGAGGTTGAACCAGGCTAGGGCAAAGAAGTAATAATGTTATCTTAAAAATTGTCAACATTGAGTTTAACGATATGCTAATGGAGCTAAACATAAACCAATACTCCACCTTACAACGATGGCAGGTAAACTATTGGGCAGTGATTGTCTGAATAATAAAAGAGCAACGAAAAGAGTTTCATGAGCTTAAATATTAGTGGCGATTCCTGAGGTCGTACAGAAGCCAAGTGTTTCAGTCTACTTTGGGGGTTATTATCATAGATATCTTTGGCTTTTGGATTTTCAACAAAAGTCATTAATGGGCTGGTTTACAAAATGATGTTGAGAAAAGAACTTTAAACAATCGGGATCGGAATATAACCGCCCACTGTTAAATCCATCATTGACAATGGATATTTTTTAATTAATGTCAGCCAATAATTATACTTAATCGTAACTAAATTGTAAAGTGAGAAGCTTATTTGGTTATTTAGTTTTATAACCAGTACTTTAAAAAAAATCTTAAACGAATTACAAATGGAAACCAAGTAAAAAGTAATCCAATAATCATTGAAAAAAAAACAAATAAAATTTGATAAGAAGATACATTTATCATTACATTTACATACATTACATTTATCATACACGGCAACAAGACCAAACTACTGTCGTTGACTAATTTTAATATTTTAAATAATTAATTTAGAACCTACATAACATAGCACGATGTCTAATTTAAAAGCCCTTTTTTTTTTTTAACTACCGTCTAAAAGTATTCATAAATCATACAAATTTGACTAGCTTTTGCTCCATTTTGTTCCTATTAAAGCATCGTAGTTGAAACTAAACGGGATATTAACTTATCGGCAATGATTTCACGCACCGCATTCAACTCAAAACGCATCGCATCACCTTTATGGTTGCGGAAAGTTTTAAAACGTTTCATAAAAATAAAATTTCCCAGTTCCTGCCGCGCTAGCGAGCTATTTTTTTTATAGCGTAACCCATTTTAGCGGATCAGTTTAATGAAATGCGCAACACTGTCGTAAACAGTGGCCATTAAAAAAGGAGATGTTTCCAAAAAATAACACTAGTTGCTATTTCACTTAACAAATTTTTATCTCATACGATGCGCAAAGGCCCAACGTTATAGGCGTAATTATCTCCTACAATTATCGTACCGCTTCGACCACCCACACATCATCACACGTCCGTTGATAACATGCTGGGCACATCCCCAAATTATCACATTTTCCAACGGACATATTACGGACATTAAAGTTTTACTATCCCGGGTACCACCTTTGCTAGGTACCCTGTGCCGTCGTTCCTGTCGTGGCGTGGCGTCAAATTTATTCAATTTACTTGCCTAGAACTGTGGGCCCAGCAGAGCCCGACAGTGCCCAAAAGCAATTCGTTATGCAGTGAGCGATGTGTGTTTGAATTTTGATGCGACCGAAAAGCGTTCGGTCAACCAATTGCTGCTGCTGCTTCTGCGCTCGGACTTGTCATCGGCGATAAAGGCGTCCTACCTTGTCTTCCCGCACGGGTTACTCTAATTTGTTCGCCCGGGCAGTAGTGGTTGGTACAAATTTTCACCAGAAAAAAAGGCAAAATAAAGCAGACACACGGACTCTCGGGCTGGCAAAACAATAAAATATAATAAAAACAGACGGCAAGTGACTCGAAATTGGTTCCATTTCTTCAGGACCCCGGGATAACTGAACCATGGGAAGCGTGTGGATGGGCGCGAGTTTGCGTATAGCAGAGAGTCGGAAATAATTATTCTTGCGGGGTTCGAAACACAAATATGCACGACGCGCTGTGGGCTCCGCTGGGTCCCACCGAGCGGTCCCTCGCAGATAATCTATAGTCAACGATCAAACACAAAAGCTGGAACGGCGGGAACCGCGGCAATCGTTTGGGACGCTTTCCTTGGGACGAGCGGACGAGCGGGCCTTTTTCCTTAGGTCCCTGCGCGTCCGCATGACGACCCGGCTTAGAGGGCTGCTGCTGCTGCTGTTGCTGTCGTTGCTCTTAGGCCTTTGGGGTGTTATCTAATTTTTGAATCTCGAAACTCAATGCTACCCTTCGCACCTTCCCGCACCGGGGCAGCCGGTTCCCGCTTTCCCGCACGCACCATGGGGACTCTAATGTTCATCCGGTGTATGTGTGTGAGCGTTCTGTGTTTCCTTTTCCTTTTTTTTATTATCGACCCTGTCCAGTATTCGTCCACAGCCCGCGCACACAGTTTGGCTTCGGTTCGGTTGACGCAGAAGGCAGCGCGTAGAGCCACAAGTGTTTCTCGCGAAGCCCATCCATCCTCCCATTCCGGTCGGTGCGGTGGGAAAGGCGCGGCAACACCGCATCCAAGGAAAGGTGAGCCCGTTTTGCCCGGGTTAAGCTCGTGGTCACATATCCAATATCCTATCAGGTGGCTGGTCCGCTTCGGTTCGCTTCTTTTACGCCTCGCCACTCTAGAGGTCTAGGCCGGCTTTAGTTTTAAAGTTTTGCCTCGTTACTTATTCTATATACCCCCGTGCCTGGGTGGAACTCAACTCGGGCAGGTTCGCCACCGTTGTTTACGGTGTTGTTTGGAACTCCGTTTTCCTTACCTCGCTGTGTCCGCTCCAAACTTTTAATGCATTATCATATTTTTGGGTTCACTTTCGGTGGCAGGTTTCCGTTCTGTTCTGGTTCACGTTTCGGGCTTTTTTCTTCTGCTTTCGGTTGGCTTTGTAGCTCTTTCCCACCACAGGTCCGATCAAAAATTCTTTGGTGTCGATAGTCCGATATCCCATCAAATCCCAACCATTCCACTTTGTCCCTGGGTTTTGCAACCCGAAATCTCCGATCTTTGGTGACGAAATTCCAACTGTAAGAGCTCCACAATTCTACTGCGACGGGATGAAGTTTAGTCGTTGGAGCTCGTAAAGAATGTTGACTGATGTCGAACAAGTTCCCACCGACCAGATCCCGATCCTAGAAAAGTGCCAGTTCATTGCCATTTACCCGTCATCACTTCTATCCAAACTCCTCCATGCCGGGGTACTCCCTCCGGAGGTCAACGATCACACATTGCAACCGGATTGTTCGACAGTGTTCCGACAATCAGCCAGGACTCTTTACGAGCGACATGAAAAGTTGCCGAAACAACGCACCGGAGACAACACACACACACACCCCGGAACAGCAAACAACCAGCCCGTGTGCTCCACTGGAGTGGACTCCAACATCCCTGCACTAGAGCGAGCCAGGTCAGCTTTAAAAAGTCAAATCCCCACTGTGCTGCTGTGAATCATAATTACTGACAGTTTATGAGGCCACCGGTGTTTTTTTTCGTGTTTTGTGTTTTGTTTTGCGGGGGTAATTTAACCAATCGTCGGTCATATTTTACGACCACGTCCCAACTATCTCTCAATCTGGCCCCACATGTCCCACCCCCTTCTGGTGGGCCTTTTGTCTTAACGCACGCCTGATCGCGTCTAATCACTCTTCACTCCATTTTCGAGCCGTGGCGTCCTTAGCACATTACGTACACCGTTTGTTTGTGTAATGTTTGTTGTTGTATGTTCCGCTGTCTCGTGAACCCATCGTGCAACTGCATGTTTGTCGTACTTGTTCAGTGCTCGTGCTAATGGTTTCTGACCCGCAGCAGTAGTACTCGTATATGTAGACGCATATTTAATTATCGTAAAATCACTCAATTCCAAAGGATAACATCCGAATCGTAAATAAGGCAAAAACCAATAAAAGACAACACCACTTTTGGTAGACATTTACGAAAGGGATTAGAGGTGAAATGATAATAAAAAAACAATGAATCTAACACATAAATGTGAGACAACACAGCCACATACATAGCAACGGGAACTGCAGCCACACAGACAGAAATTAATTTCAAACGGTGTATGTTTGTTAAAGTTATGTTACTGCTCGATTCTCACACCTTTCACGCTCACTGGGGACAGATGATGCACGAGCTGCAGAAATGCAATCGACTTTCACCCCAACTCTAGGCCGATCTTCTACGGCCGATAAGTTCCTTACGATGGCCTGGAAAGGGAAAGAAAAAGAATGCTAGTGATGATGAGGACGTGTACTTCCTGAATACAAACGCTAGCTCAAAAAAAACAAAACAAAGATCCTCTGTCAAGCTCAAGAAGCGGAAGTACGAGGTACGAAAAGTAATGCCTTTTGCTGGCCAATAATTCATCCAGCTCACCCTGCCCGCAAGGGGCAAACCGTCCGGGTGTTTGGTTAATGGTCTGATCTATCTGGCTTCTGTTCGCCCGGGGTCCATCGGGATGGCTCTGGTCGTAATTTTTATTCTATAATCTTCACTCAAAAGCAATGCTCGCTCTTACTTTCTATTGCTATTCTTCTTGCCTTTCTCTCTGTCTCACTCTAGTTGTGTGAGTGTTTATGTTTGTCTTATGCTGCTCATCCATTGTGGCCTCAACGACCCGGGGTTTGGGTCGAGTTCGGCCATATCAATTTGACGCAACACTGATAATTATGACGCTGATGAGACTGTCAAAGTCGCTGAGCTGTAAATAATAGCTAGGACTTGGCCAGGGCAGCTTTTCCTGAACGAACCCCCCAAAATAGTTTCCGTTTCTGCGTGGATGCTTTTTTTTGCCACCTCGTTCTATTAGTTGTTTCACTGACTCAACACTATTGTGACGCGCCTTTTTTTCGGGGGGGGGGGGGATTCATGACGAGATGCCGCAAGGTCCCGTGCCGAATTAAGTTTCGATTAGAAATAATTACTACCTTGTGTCGACGCGATCGCTGACGAAAGCTAAATAAATAACCCCCAAAACCGAGAACGACGATCACGATCGCTGCTTCCTCCTGCGCGAGGTTCCCGAAACGCCGCTCGATCGTGTCACGAAAGTACCGAAAGCGAAAAGGGACTGGGGACGCGATTAGGATAACGATTACGGAAGCAATAATTAAACTATAAAAACCTGTTATAAAACGATCCATTTTGGATGGGTACGTCGCGAGCGAATTTTCGGTAGCAAGGTCGAATCGGAACCGAGGCCTGACATTAAAGGCTGTTGGTTGATGGTTCTGTCCGCCCGCAAAAGATGTATACATTTTTTTTGTTTTAGACAAATGCAATATTTCATCTCGCCTGTGAGATCCTTTTCGAACGGTGGCCAAACCTCTTGCCACCGCATGAGGATGATGACGATGCTGACGGGCTAGTTGCGCGCTCACGCGCCGGTCCGCTTACAGGGACATTAAAATATTTTTATGATCTAGTTTGGACATAATGATTATTATTTTCAATCGCTGTTAACAGCTCAACTGACTACGGGTGTCGGTTTTGGGTCCCTCTTCTACACACGCGATTCACGTTCCTTAATCCGCCACCACCGTTCTCCCAGCACGGCCGTTGTTGTTGATTTCCCCCTTTGCGGTAAAAGACGAACGCACACTGATAGCGGCTATCGATGCCGGGAACGGCAACTGCCGCTGCAAGCAAACAACCGCTGAGCCACGGCAAGCAAGCGGAGACTTCCCGTCGCAAGCAAGTGTCTGCGACACTAAAGGTTATCGGGATCCGGTGGTTCGGGATTTACGCTCCGGACACCGAACAAAACCGGCCGACGGCGCTCGCTCCGAACGGCGCAAAGTTTGATGAATGTTTAATGAATTTTAAATAAAACCATTTATTTATCTTGTCCCGTACTCCCGGCCACGACCCTCTTGGCTCACCCCAAGGATCTCCCAACGCTGTTAGGGAGGAGGAAATTTAAATTTTTGGTATAATTTTTACATGCAATAAAAGTCTCATCACTGCTCATCGCCCATCGCGAAAGACAGAAGAAAAGGCACACTGCTGATCCTTGCCGGTGGTTCCCCAGGGGCTTTACCCCTTCTGCTTTCTCCCACCCGTTCCCGTTCCCGATTTCGTCCAGTGTTCGGGGGTGATATGATTTTATGACTCATTAAACGCCAATTGCTTTTTCAAAGGATTAAGCAAACGCGTCCATCCGAGCGAATGGTTTTGTGAGGTGCGTTTCAATTTTCAAAGGCGAAGACATCATTCGTCCCGATCCGGTGCGCCAGTTTTGCTACCGCCAGCCGAAGATAAACATTTTATGGATTTGTGCGCTATTTTACCCCCGGGAGGGCAAGAATGTGAGTGTTTTTGCTCACAGGAAGCTCTGGGACGAGATTTCGTGCCGACTGTTGGCTGGCTGGTGTGGCCATTAATTGTCAGCATATGATTAGATGAGCCGTACGGTGGAATACGGTACGGTAGGGTGGTGTGTGCGCATACCGATTGCCATCGGAACGGCTTATTTTGTTATGAATTTTGATATTTTAATCGCACCGTATGATGCTGCAAAATGGTTGTAAATGAAACCGGGAACCCCTATTGTAAAACGGGCTAGACTGCAAGGTGGCCACGGGGGTTTCTCGAGAGGAACACGAAAAATGCGTTCTTAATTAGTTTAGAATTATCCCCGGGACGTGTTGGAGTTGGTCATAAATTTGAATTTAATTTTTAATGCTGTAAAGTGAAAACTACAACGCGTGCTACTCACAAAAATTATCCTTAGGTGTACATGAAGTTATAAAACTATTCTAGGTAAAATCGTTATGAAATCATGATTTTATTTCATTTTTGTTTTAGAAAAATGTTTTATTACATTGTGTAGCATCATAAAAGAGATTGAATAAGATTGATTCATATGCTTTTAACTGAAAGTCATTTAAAAATCAATTTCAACCGAATTAATTTCTGAACATCGTTCTGAAAAAAAAATCCAAATTCACCTCAATACGTTCTAGTTTCATTCGAATAGTATCCTGAAATAGATCCAACATTGCCGTTAAAACATAAATTTGAACATATTATTTGATTGTAAATCTGTAAATTATTGTCGTCTGTCAAGTTTGCTTGCAAAAAAACTTTTCCCAAAAAGAATCTTATGGACAATTGAAAATCAATTTTCCCGCATCATTCTTCAAAACTTAATTCTATTAAGCACCCCAAACATTTTTACCCAACGAACAAAATAAAATAAATTAAACACATTCTTTACAATGCCGTAACGTTTCTTTGCAACAAGTTAAAAACACATAAGTTTACTAAATAAACGCTGTTTCTAAAAAGGCACATTCCCAAAGCTGGAAAAAAGCGCGCGTGTCCTATCCGGGAACATTGGCTTGTTCGTTTTGCTAAACTCCGAAAACTTTCCCTTTTTCCCGTAACCGAGGGAAAAAAACTTTTTTGTCGTATTTTCAATTTTCACGCTCTTTACAAGCGTATTACTTTCATTATTTATTGCATTGTCGAAACTTTAACAGGAGCAACAACAACAACAACAACAGGAACGAGATACAAAACAAAAAACCTCGCCACTTGGAAATGCTTCTGAAATTGAGCCAAACTTCAAGTTCAATTATTACTAACCGCCTCGTAGGATTACTTTCGACACTGTTTTCAATTTGACGCTAAACAAGAACCGCTTCCGTCCCGTTCCTCTCGATCGGGTTCTGACCAGCACGCCCAGCTAGCAACCGAAATAAAGATAAAGCAAGGCTGAGAAAAAAAAAACAAGGATCCCTGTGCTGGTCTCGGTTAGTGTTCACCCCCGCACTGAGATCGCCACAAGACGTTACAGGAATTTTAAAATAGTACCCGAAACAAACCGCGCCAAAACACCAGCCCTGTGAGTAGCAAAGCGAAGAAGGCAATCCAGCGCGCACACGCTTTGGAAGTTGTGTTTAATTTATTATCGATTTCTGCTCCTTTCTACAAACAAATCGAAGGTGAAGCACTTTTGCCTCCGCTCTTTCTTCTTCTTAGGTCGATCGTCTGCAGCAACCTCGACGCAGGGGGGAAAGAACTGGGATGAACATACACACAAGCACACACCCGGTGTGTGTCTACTTTACTTCATTTTCTCTCCACTCACGCTCGTTAAATATATTAAAAGTTGGCAAAGTTTAAATTATTACGGCACCACGACGTACTGGCACCGTGGTGGGGGCTTCCGAGCCGCCATTTTCCTAGTGGCCGGCAGCCAAACGGCGGCGTAAGCAAATGGTGCCAATGCCATACATTTCGCTTGGCCGCCCATGCCGCCGTCCATCTTCCGCACCGTGGGCCAATTCTTAATCGAAACCAGTGTGTGTGTGTGCGCGCTTTTTTTTTTGGTTCAGTACCATTTGCGCCCCTGCAGTTGTTGTAAGTCCAATCGATGATATTTTTGAGTATTATCCACCTTCACCTTCCAACCCAACTCAACCACCACCCGCCCAGCTGGTGAGGGGATGGGTACTCCATTCCTTCTGGCGGGATGCTGATGATGGGTACCGTGGTACGTTCAGCTCGTTTCAGTGAACCGTTTAATTGCATATCGATTACCTGCTGTTATTTGTCAGTGCCGTACGCCTTAATTTTAAAATTTTGCCTTTCGGATTATTCGCTCGGTGGGGCCGCTTTCAACTCTGCATACCGGGAACGGTAATCGAAAGATTTAAGGAAAACTCTGTTTAATCTTATCCAAACCAACAACCCAAGCAAAAAAAAAAAATTACGCAAACCTCAACATGTAACTTCAACAAGAAGCTCAGGATAAGACGTGTACGGTCTTATAAGAGTAGAAAAAAACTTCTGGAAACAGGGTTTCTGGTGCAGGGTTTTCAAGATTCAAATAGATGCATAGTTGAAGGCATTCCAAAATTCGATTCTGCTCAAAGCAATCAGGTATTCAGTAGAATCTAGAACTGGTTAGAACTTTACCATTCAAACCTCGTAGCTCCTGGAAACTGACAGAAACGTCAAATCGGAAAACGTTGTTACTGTTTGAATATAGAAAGTAGGAAGAATTACTTTGCCTTCTTCAATATATTAGAGTTCATCTTGAGTAAAATGTAGAATTAGCTGCAACTCAACCACAGGAAATAGTAAGGAGAGTTTGAGATCAACTACGGTACATTCCAGATTGTTTTGAATAGAATCCAAAAATGGTTTCAGCTTTGACAGATCTTTTGAACTTTGGCAGTTCTGCTAGATCCTTGGAATCCTCATGAGATAAAAGTATCCGTCGTGTCAACTTGGTAACGAATTCGAATTCTATTTGCATAGGAAATTGTGAAGAATTTCATACCTAAAATAATCCAGAAATTACTTCATCTTGTCCAATCGAAGCATCGGAAACCCTGTCGGACTGTTTAAAGCAAAACAAAAAGGATTCCAAAATGGAAATGTTATTAAGTCGAACCGGACGATATACAGAAGCCGTTTATGTAATGAAAATTATCCTTGCCGAGGTCAACGAGCGTCTGTCCGCGATTCCATTCGGATGGGGATAGGCAGGGAATTATGTTTTTTTTTTCGACATTTTCTCTTCTTCGGTACAATTATTTCTTTCATGTGCCTTTAAGCGGGCCGGAAGGACGGTATCAGCATCGACCAGTTAGCCTCTTCCCGTGTCCCCAAATCTCTAGCACAGCATGTGACAATTTCAGCTTCCTGCTTGCGGAAGTGGAAAATTGCGGAAACGATATTCGCCGACATTCGAATGAGTTCTTGCGTGAAAAAAAAAACGGAAAAACGAATGAAAGACACGATGGCCCATTCCCGGCAGGTCATAAAGCAGAAAGTCAACTGCCCTGCTTACTCCTTACCTTTGGGTCCCACCGTTTTCCTACTGCCGGAAACTTTGTTTTAACGAGATTAATTTCACGACGACATTTCATCCCTGGACGCATCCATCCGCGATTCATGCACACTCTGGAAGGAACGGCGCATCCCGTTGGTGTTTATTCGCAGAACATTTAACATGCAGATCTGAGATGGAAAACTGGCCCCATTCTCCCGCAAAAGCGTATGATCGCTTATCGTATCGCCACATTAGAAGCGCCGAATGTGAACGCCTCGATTGTTTGACTTGCCGTCTTGCCTCTGAGCCGCTTTTTTGTGTGTGGCCCTGCTCTTTATTTTTTAGTGAATTCAGTGAACCTCGTGCCACCGGGTTCTGCGGGTGGAAAATGGTTCATAAAATGCAACATTTCGTGGTGGCATAAAATTATCCTCCTGTGCCGAGTTGTGCAGCTGGGGATTTTTCCTGGGCGCACGCCACGACTGCACGACGTTGATGGGTTCTCGTATCAGGGATTGTCTGGCGGCATTGTGGCATTGTGTCCGATTGTTTCCTCGGGATTGCGTTTTGCATAAATGCGTCGTTGTTGTTGGTGCTGTTGTTGCGATTTTCTCGAATCGGGTGTTGATGATGATGCCGGTGATTGCGATGATGTTTGCCATTCGGTCTGTATGGGTGTATGCGTGCGTGTCGGTGCGTATGCGATGTTGGCCAAGGAAGTGGAAATGAGTTTTTTATTTAAATTTCCTTTTTTGCCCCCGTTCAAACAAGGGGAAACACAAAGCGAAAAAAAAGAAAGAACCGAATGCAAGTTGGTGCCTCAAATTGAATTCATTTGCAAGCGAATAATGGCAGTAAAACGTACTATAAACGCTTGTACCAAACCGTCTGGTACACCGGCTGGTCTGCGGAGGCCCAGAGGACGCCAGAGAACACCAGCAAATTGGAAAACACGCTTACTTACTGCTTTGCTTTACCCTATGCCACAAAATGGTCGGCGTCTTTAGGGGGTAAAAAGAATCCATTCCCAACCGTTCAGCCACATTGCTGCTCCGATGGGACACAAAAAGCGTCACCAACTCTGGGAAATGGCTAAGGGCAGTCGGGAAAAATCGGATGTAAAAACAAAAATACAACAACACCAGGTGACGCCATCTGGCGGTAATAGACTGTAACTTTTATTCCCCAAACGTCAACCGGGAGTTGTCGGAGTTTTTCCGCACTTGATCCCTCGTTTGGCGCAAGGCATGGCCTACTGCGTGCCATGGATGATAGTACAGCGATGAAGATATCACATCAGTACGGTCTGTACAGATACCGAGAGCTGGTACAGCTGGGAAAACTTTTTTCACCCCCGCACGCACGCATACACACACACACACACACAACAACCAGCGTCGGAAAAATGGAAAACAAAATAAAATCCACACCCGGCAGCAACGCACCACCACTGTGCGCCATTTGCCATTTCGGATGCTGTCGTGGCAAAATGTGGAAATTTATTCATCAATAATGCGTTAAAAATGGACACTTAAATTGAATAAAACTGTTCCCTAACGGGGACTTTAGCCCAACACGGTCGTCCTGCGGTCCAGCGCGCAAGCCGCCGCCCTCGGTTACGATTGTTCTCACTCACCCTACCAGCACTTGGTGGACCCGCCAAGTAGTCAGTTTTTAATCACTGCTTTGAATAATTTAAAGGTTTATGGTATGCCCGACCCGGATGGGGAGATTCCCATGCCCGCTATCTGCACACAAATCCCTGTTTTTCCACCGGTTTTTCCGGATCTCAGATGTTTCGCTTCTTGGGCAATTGGTTGGTCCCTTTGGATTTGTGAATTCACCCCGCCTGGTCCTTCTTCAGTTGCGGGTGCGGGTTTTTGGGAAAAATCCTCCACTTCTCTCCACCCTGAAAGTTGATGGCGTGAAATAGCGTCTCCGCATCGGCTGATAACACCCTAAACCGTACTCCACCATGCGGCAGCACCTGGGACACCATGTCAGCATCCGGATGAGGCCACGCTCCGTAGCGGAGGAAGGCTTACGCTCATTACGAAAAGCTGACGCCAGCAGCACACGGTGTCCTTTTCCTCCCCCCGATCCCACCTTCACTCCGTTCCCCTGTAACCCTTCCAGACAGGATGTACAATTAGCTTCCGTGGTAGGGAAATACGGAGCGTTTGTTAGTTGCTACTGGTGCTGCTGGTTTCAAAATTAGAAACACTTCTTCAATCCGGTTGACAGGCGTGTTGGTGGTGTTGGCCACCACCTCCTCAAACCTTTCGCGGGCCCTCGGGAATCATCTAAAAAAAGGGGTGCTCTATAATGCTGGGCTCTCCGGTCGAAAACGAAGTCACTCGCTGCTTATTAACTTTACAACCATAATCCTAAAACAATTCTACGAATGCCTTGAAAGTAGGCGTGAAGGGAACTGTTGTGGGAAAATTGAGGGTGGTATAGAAGGAAGCCCTTCGCCGAATGACGCAAAATTGATGTATAATCAGAGCTCGCAGCAGCTCGATTACGCTTGAGCGAATGAAGCACAACCATTTAGAGCGTGCGATGCGGAAAAAGCCACTGGAAAAACACTTCCGGAACAGAGCAAAACATTCGCACCCAAGGATGCTTAGACATTGAAGGATCTCTCGAAAGTGTACCGAACAAAGTAGCACACAGACGCAGAAAACAGACAAGTAGAAAACAAAACACACAGTAGGCGTGAATGTGTATCTCATCGGTGAGATCTTTCCCTAATCCAGTGCGAGATATGGTGGCGTGCGGTGCTGCTTTGGTGAAAGTTGACATTGACGAGAGCTCGTCATGTTTTCTGCTGGTCCTCTCCTTGCTTGTCACAGACACAGGGTCGTGCGGTTTGCCGAAGGATACGTGAATTGAAATCTGCGACCATCGGTTTACTCGCACGGATAGCGATAATCATCATGCCAAACGAGGGAAGGCCCCAAGAAGTGCCACTTGAATGCTGTGGCGGACATCACGTGATGCGAAAGAATCTCATTCAGGATGAACGAGAGTGCTACAATTTCTGCTGTTGCTTTTCTTTCCATTCACCCCTCGCATTTCCCCAATGGTTCAGTTGTTAGTGTTACGCGTCTAATCCATACACGCGGACCGTAAGAAGCGGACCGACATGAAACGGTACAACACACAAACACACCCCACGGGCATCTGTCCTTTGCGAGTTTTCGCACTGGGAAAGGGGAGGTTTTGTGTTGCAATTTTACGACCGATTCCGGAACCGAAAATTGTCGTCAATTGATGCAGATAATCTACACCATCATCAGCATAAAATAAATTTTATATCGACACAAAGACGCGCGCACCAGCGTGGTCTGGTTCGTTCGACCTCGCGCCGTCAGCTAATAAGAGCACAGAGCTCCAGCCAACCAATAATAATACCATAAAAAACACTAACTTCTGGAGTCTCCTTAGGACAGAGTGCAGGGTGGTAGAGAGTGCACGGGCAACCGATCCCAGGATGCTACGATTTTCGCACCCAAACCCGGTTGTTTGACTTCCGTTTGTTGTTGGGTGCGCAAATTTCTGTCCGACTGTTGCTTTTGCGATCGATCGAATGTTTGCGCTGCCAGTTTGATTGTTTGTTTTGATGTTTTTCGAGATGGCCCCGAGCCCCGCACCAGCGTATGCGCCGGGTACGCGTGAGCTTACGGTGCGCTACGTGAATTGATAGTTTATTTTATTTTTCTTCCCTTGTACACACGATTATCCCGAATGAATTGTTGTTTGACGCGCGTCCGGGCGTGTCCGTACCAAAACGGGAGGGGAAAAACCGAACGCTGGGAAACTGGGTGGTGGTGTTCCTTTTTTCCCTACCCGTTAAGAACCATGGGAAAATTATGGCCGATAGTGCTGCTGAGGCCAACGGTTCGAGTGGTAGCGCGGTAGCGTTTAAAAGGCAGTTTCTGATAAAATTATGCGACATTTGATACCGCAGCGTAAAAAGGATTGCAAGGGCAGTTATGTGTATGTATCGAAGGAACAAAAACACTGCATTGAATGTGCACTTTAATTGCGATCTTCATTGCCTGCTTTAAAAGGGTACACACTGAAGTAAGCGAATCATTCGCGCGGATTGACTGTCGTTTGTCGAAGCGCACACATGTCGATTCGAATCGGTCTCTTTCAACCAATTCGGGATTTCAAAGCCTCGTTGTCTTTTACGTGACATAGGAGCCCTAGTGGAAAACGTAATTTTCAAGTATTGTTTATGACGTAAAAACGTGTGAAAAATGCACCAAAGAACATCCTAGAATTAACTTACATGTACCTCGCAATTCTCAACGAATTGTTACGAACGAAAGGAATTTTTAAGATCCTGTTACTCAACAAGCACATCATAATTGTTAATAAAACTTATTCAATTAGTTTTTATTTAGTTTTTTCAATATTATTGTAAGAAATTCACTTCAGAAATTTCCAAGTTCACTTTGTGTGTTAGCTGTATAACACCTTTGAATTATTATTAACTTAATAAAAGTAACTTTTTTGAAGTTCTGAGTGCTAGCTCACTTCACCAGAACGTTACTCAGGAATGTGTGAAATTAGTTTTCGTCAGTCGTCGTTAAATCGTTTAGTATTTATGCAGTAAGTTCATAAATTTATTCTATATTGATAAGTGTTCGTTGGCGGTCATATAATAACAATAATACTAAAAAAAAACCTCGTCCATGATGCAACCGTTTCGCTCGAAACCAGTAAAAAAAACAGTGTCCTTTCCGGATTCTGCAGCAAGGAACACTTTAAACACGCATCGTTAAAGCATGTTCAACAATATCGATTGCATCTCGAGCGGGACAGTTAACAACGGCGCGCGAATGGCCGGACAGAACACAACTATTACAACAAAACATCAAACCTGCCTATCATTTCCTCAACATGAGGATTTCGTGCGTTATCCAGCTACTTATCCACTACGGTGACCTCTCCAGCGCGCGCCACCCTCTGCATCGGTCAGCAAGTCACACCAGTCAGTCAGCCTCGGTCTCTTGACTATAATACTTCATTTGTCACCTGTCAACTTGTCAACGAAATCGATGGATCAATATCGATTTTTTCGAGCCTTTCGAGTCCGTCCACCCTTGTGTTGTGGTGAGGGTCCGGTAAGGATCCACCGATCCCACCACACGGGGCTTTCGTCCTTTCGGTGACCGTTTTGCACTACACACACACACACACCCTCACCGATGTGCGCAACTTATTCTGGTTAATAATCTGATTTTCGAAAATGTTTCTTTTTTACGGTTCTGTTTTTTGCCATCGATTTGATGCACCCCATGGCTACGAATGGGCAGATTTCTTCCAAAAATATGACTCCCGGCACAAGAGAGTTCCAGGGGAGCAGTTTCCAGGGGAGTCAAGAAGTGATGCATACATGATGGATCCTTGCATTTGTTTTATTGTGCTCCATTGTGTGTCTCTCTTTTCCTCTATCTCTCTCTCTCACTTCCTCTTTCGTGCCGTTTCAACGCCTTCACCACACAATTCGGGCGAGCTCAGCGCTAGCGCACAACATTTATCAATATTTCATCCGAGATCCGAAACCGGAACGCCGTCGAAAGGCACGTCAAAGTTCGATTTTGGATGAAATTTTTGTGAAGCCTACGGGCCAACGTTGCATACCCGAAAGAGGGCACACCTGACCTCGGGGGCCATACGCAGCTTTTTTTGCGCCGGGGTTTCCACTACCTTGTTATGTTATTCCGCTTTTTTAATGTGTTCTTCTTGCATGGGAGATTTCAGTTTAGCGATTTGCATTCAGTTGCAGTTTTTGTGCGACTTCATTTCTGACAACCTTTCAAACTTTGTCCGACGGGCCCGATCTCTTCCATCGCGATGATCTGGCTTCACTGACGACCTACTTTAATTCACCCATACAAACACATACACACATTTGGACAACCGAACGAAAGCGTCCAGTTCCGTCCTGTCGCGGGTCCTTTCGGTTCATTAATTTAGTGGAAATTTATGAAGTGTTTGGCGCGCCAGTTGATCGATTTTTTGTTTGGGAGTGTTTTTTCCCCGTGTGTGCATGTTTCAGTATTTTGTTTGCTCTATATCTGGTGTGGTGTTTTTTAGGTTTTGCCACAACTTCATGCGACTTCAATTTATCTAGTGCGCAACGCCGGTAATAGAGTTGCTCCGGTGTGTTGTTGTCTTTGGCGCTTATGGGTGTTTTGGCGCGAATCATTGACCGGCGGTTCGGCGGTTCGATATGGAAATGAAAGCATAAATGGTCAATAAAAAAAACCCCACACACTTACACACCGGCAGACAGACAGACAGACAGAGAGCCCAATTTGTTTTGGGGGCTCGCAAGCGGAGCTGGTACCGAGATTTTCCTGAACAGTGAGACAGCAGCAACACAGTGTGAAGCACGGTGAGCGAGCAGACACGGCAGCATTGTTAAGGAGGCTCACGGGTGAGGTGAATCGATAAAAGGTACCACGGATGGAGGTCGTGACGATGTGAAGGCACTTTAATAGGAATAAACGGCGAAAAATGTGTTTCCTTTTTGCGATTGTAATTGGGCTCATATTTTTTATTCGTAGTAGCGAGGAAAAATCGATACAAACGTTTGGTTGGATCGAGACGCGCTAAGTTTTGCAGTAGTGAATGATCTGGTGTTTTAGGTTTTCGGGGTAGCTTTAAGAATTGGGTAGACTTGGTGTGAAATGCCGGGCATAAATTCACAAAAACACCGCGACAACATTCGACTTCCGCTTGCAGCTGTGTGTTAAATAAATTAAGCTGAAACTTATTGTTGTTCAGTATGTCCCATAATGCTTTCGAGCACGATGTCTTTACAAATAAAAATATTATAGATAGTTTAGGATTTGGATTATTACATTTCAGCACAAAATGTTTATGTATTCAGGAGAAATATTATTAATTTATTTTAACCAAATATAACAAACTTTTCAAAGATTGGTAATGATGATTAATTTTAATAACAACTAGATCTAAATTCTTTTCTTTCTGAATCAAAAGAACAATAATAATTTAAATGATAATTTTATAAATGGTGAGAGACTGCATTAACCCTTTAAAAATGTTCAATGCTTAATTTAACACATTCAGACTAATTTGAGGCGTAGCCCTCGAGGATAACTATTAAAACTGTAAAACCATTTTATTCTGCACAGGCTTTCAAATCGCATCAAATACAATCAACAATTTAATGTGATATTCAAACATGGTTATAGCAAAATATTCACCGTTAGCTTAAGGATTGAGGTTTCGAATTTTTGCATCCAGCTGTGATATAAATATTAATAAACAGAAGAGAATTGTTATAAAAAGAAATCATTATTAATTAAAACAAAAAATAAGTTTATTGTTTTTCTAAAACCTTTCCGAACGCTCGCATTAAAGTATAATATTGCGTTGTTGCTCCACTTTTTATTATAATTGCCTGAAAATCAAAACAATTCACACACACACACACACACACACACACACACAAACGTACGTGGACATTTTTCACAAACAATGACTGTCGAAAAAGTGGCTCAACCACAAAACACTACCGAGCATTACCGTTTCTTCCGCTAGCTAGCCCGCTAGAAATGATGCTAGAAATTTCACCGACGGCCCAATTTAAACTTCTCGCCGCGTTTAATATTTCTTATCCGAAGACACGGCCAAAACGCGCTCTGTAATGCTCCCTTTCGATGCCTGCCAAAAAGCATGCCCAATAAACTAACGCTTCCCCCACGTTACAGGGCTACGGGCAATTATGGAAAAGTTTTCCACCACGAATTCTGCATAGATGTTCGGTACGTCCGTGCGTCATGGAACCGATTTTCATCCCAATTCCTGCGTTTTTGTGTGTGTTTGCAGCAGAAACACGTCAATGGTGGAAAAACAACACCTGCACCGCAGGAGCAGTGAATATGAGAAGTGAGCTATATTTGTTGTGCCATATATATATACGTGTTTTTCGAAGGTGGTACGAGTTGTTGGAACGCCTTTATGCCAGAAGACGCGTTGTGGAGGCACTTAGTTTGTGCAGAGGTCCCCGGCCGGTTAGTCGGGGTAACAAGAAAGCAGAAAAGCTAGAATATTGGAAACCGTGTCGTTGTTTTGCTGTTGTTTGCCATCATTTATGTTTATCGTCGCCCGGTTCGTCGGGGTGACTTCCCCTTTCCCGGCGTGTTCCAGCGCCCCCGAATGTCCCGGAACTCGCTCAAGTTCGCGGCCAATTTGGCAGAAGTTGGCTGACGGTGGTGGTTCGATAAATTCGGTGCGACGGTGGCCCGCGTGCTCGGAAGTGAAGCTTATTTGATTGTTTGCTTGGTGGAACTATGTGCCCCCGAAATGCCCCAACCCTCCCGAAATGCCCTTCTGATCGGAGTTTCTTTTGGGTTTACCATCCTGCCTATTTAACCGTATTCCCGTACGTACGTACTTCTAGCACAAAACTGGCTTTTTCATGCGTCATAAACAACAACAAACGGTCGGTTTTTGGGTGCTTGAAATTCGTATGCCGGCTGTGCTATGATTAAAACTTGCCATTTTAGCACCAGCACGACGCGTTCTGTAATTTTCTGCGCGCGTGTAATGAATGTCACATACGCAGACACGACTTGGAGACCGTGCAGCTCACCCTGATAAGACGCACGCTGGTTGAGATTTGTTCCGAAAATCCCGCGTTTGCAATGTGTCTTAAATTATCCACCATACAGCCCACCGGATTTGTCATAAGCGGAGAACGACGGCAAGCGAGAATGCGACCGTCTAACATTGAAGGGAAAGCACCATTAAACATATTGGCGCCATTAATCGTAATTCATTACTATGGCACACAGGGCGTTTTTGTGATCTTTTCGCTGCTTTATCGTGCGGCTTTAACTGCGCTTTCGTGCGTATTTTTGACAGACAGGTTTGTGGGCTGGGATAGTATAACAACACCAGCGCGAAATAAAAAACCGAATCCAATTCCCCATTGCCCACATGGTGACGTACGTAACGAGGCGAAAAAAAGCCAAATTCTGGAAAGGTGGTGGTTAGACATATGAGGTGGTGGTTTCAATATTTAGCGGCGCACAATATTAAAGCACATTCCTTTGGATTTCTGTGGCATTCCTTCACACCGGAATGAATATACGGGTGGATTGGGATAGTTGCTGTCCGAAAAGTAACAACATTCCGACCAATTCGTACACGCTATCTCTAATGCATGTGTGAAGGTCGATCATCATCTTCAGCGACGGCATTCTGGGTTGGTATGGCGCACGCCAACCATTCACCAGTTCGGAATGATCCACAGCTATATGTATGCACGGCCGAGCCATATGGGTCCAGAGGATGCTCGCGGGATAATAAATGCTGCGTTAGTGCACGGGTTCGGATCGCAAATGAGTTCCGCCAACTTCAGCATGTGTGGGGTACACTAACACCCGGCGAGTCCCGGTCGTCCGGGTACGGTGTGAAGGAATTGCAAGGTAAACACCAGAATCGTCCTGCTTTTTGGTCGAGGCTATGGTCACAATGGACGAGGGCACAGGACAAGGCGCAACAAGACAGCATATATTACAATCTGGAGTACAACATAGTGACGCACGACGACGACGTCGACGCCGCCCGGTGACATCTGCTATCTCGCTCGTGCATATGGTGTCCATGTTTTGTTTCACGATAGTGTTTGTGGACCCCCCCCCCAGTATATGTGGCCAAGTGCGTACGCTTGTGTGTGTGTGTGTGTGTGTTTGTGTACATATTTTCTCTTCCCTTCACACTCTGCTCTAATGTTTATGGATTGTTAGTAGCATTACTCTTGTTGTTATTGTTTTGTGATGTTGCACAGCATGGCGAGCCTTTTCCCCGTTGTTCGTTCCCCTTCGTGCCCTTCACACGCGTCACCACCACACAGGCTAGGGCCGAACGAAACGGACGGTCTGTTGCGTGCTCCTCCGGTAACAAATTTTCATTTGTCGTGCGCTATCATTAGATTTAAATAATTTTGACATCGTACATCACTTTCGGTGCACGGCGGCGGTGCGAATATCATCACCATCGCAACCGTGCGCAACGCCTGCCTGCTTGGTGGTGGTGCTGGCATTTCAGGTGGGATTATTATGGGACCACATAATATGACGACAGCAACACCATGATCGGTCGTCGTGCGATATCCTGAGTCATCTCGACTCGTCGGGAATGCTCCTTCTTGCACAGGAATTATATGTGTGCCCCGTTACCACAGGAGGGGGATGCAAAAAGTGCCATTGCACCCGCCCGGTGGTGACCGTGAAGCAATTATTTTTATTATTACAACTTCTTGCACTCGCTCGCTCTATTAAATGCTGCTGCTGTTGTTGGTGATGCTGGGGATAATAGTAATGATGCTGCGTTGGAAGAATGGAATGTTCTATAATTTCTTTTCCTACAGCGAGCACGGTGAGATAAGCGAGTTTGCCTAGCTTGGAATGGGGGAAAAGATTAAGAAACTGTTGCAGCAAAGGAACAGCCGAACTGCCGACGTTTTCTCCACATTTTCCGAACCTTTTCAAAGCTCCAAACTATGAAGGAAAAAGACTTTGCTTTATTTCCACTTTTTCCTGTCTTGCTTTCCTGTATGCTGATACTGCATTCTCGTTACGTTTTGGGTTTATTCATTCATCCTAACCCCCGGCCAACGGGGCAGAAAAGAAAATTAGAAGGAGTTTCCTTACCCGGGGTGTGCTTCAGGCACGCGAAATTGGTTTTCCTGTTTTTTTTTGCTTGCACCAGCTCCTTCTATTGCTTCTTTAGTTTGAAAAGCCATCGTTAACGGGTTTTCGTTCGCTGACGATGATTTCCGCCGGGGAGGGAAAGAGTTCTTTTCTGGAGGAGGTTTTGGAGCAAAAGGCGGAAAGAAATTGGAAAATAAGGAACAGAAACGCAAAGACCAGAGCCTCCGAGAGCGAAAGAGATGAGTTGTGTGAGTGTCAAAGCCGATGGTAAAGCAACAATGAGTAGAAAAATAAAGAAGTACACACAATCTCCACACCACTCTCCCCAAGAACCCAGGAAAAAGCCTTTGGAGCTTAAGGAACATGGTAATGCAACAAACAAAAAAACCACCAAGAAGGAAAAACGAACACTTGCCGACGCACCGCACAGTCGTCCACCCCCGCATTGCCGGTGCGATTGTATGAAAAATTCACATTTGCGCAGCTCTTATTCTAATATTGCAGGATCTTTTTGGCCGTTTGCGTGCGTATCTCTCTCTCCCTCTCACTTTCGGCCTTTTGCACAGACATTGCCTTCTCGTTCGCACGCGTCTTCATCTGCTTCCAAGCGTCTACTACTATTGCTTCGCGGATTTGAAGTGTATTAGGTGGCAGCGCGCGCGAGTGTGTGTGTGTGCTGTTTTTCTTTTTGTTTTGGTTTTTGTTGTAAGCTTTTTTTTGATGAAGTTTCTCCAGGGCCGCCTTTGATGCCGCCTTTCAGATTCGCCCAGCAAGAGTCAGAATGGTTCGGTGTGTATGTGTTTCTGTTATCCAATGTTTTGCGAACTCTTCAGCAGCATTCTTTCCTTTTGGGGCCGAAACTGGTTAGCTGGCCTTCTCTTCATGCTGTCGTCGTCATTTTGGCGAACACATTTTCTTGAAGCACCCGGGATGGACGGACGGACAAGATGATGTCACGCCTGACTGTGTATGAGTGGTTGCGACGCGACTCACAGAACCTCGATTTCTCGTCTGCTCTGAACTGGATGTTGGAATTCGCGCGCACGTGTGTGTGTGTGCATGGGGGGTGAATATTGACCCACCAATCTCTGGCCCATAACATCCTTCATTTCAATCAGCCGTATAAATAATCCGTATACTGCCATCACTTTTCATAGGCCCGATGTGCGCGGGCAATAGGCGGAGCCATTTTTTCAAAATGATACCCCGCCCCCCTATGGCTCAGCATGCGATGTTGAAAAGCAAGACGTGTGTACACAGGAACGGTGGTACACTGTGAGGAACGGGGACATGCGATGCGCGAAGAGAAAAAAGCGCGTTTCAACACACACACACACACACACACACACACATTTACCATTCCAAACACGCGGTCACGCATTCCACTCGTTTACTCGTTTCATCGCAGCGAAAATGTATTTCCGTCTCATGCATCGCTTGCATCACCAACACTAACAACACCCGTCACAACCTAGTGAGAAGCAGATGAGCTGCGGGTGCGGGCTGCTCACTCGGTGAGCAGCTTTTCACTTCCGAGCTGTCATCGTTGATCTCACTCGTCGGCTGATCCATGTTTTTGGCGTTCGTTTAGCGTCTGTGTGTGCGTGTGTGAGCGCGTGTGCGACCGGCCGGTGAAGAGGCGGGACCATAAATTTTCCTTCATCCTGCCGTCTCGCTCGCACAGTGCCCTGGGCTGGGTGTCGGGCTCTCTCGCTCGAGCATCCCTGGCAAATTGCCGTTTGCTCACCCCCACCCGCTGAGATGGAGCCGCCACGGACGGATGGACGGTGCGGAGATTCCATCCCAAGTATGGCCCAGCCCCCCACAATACAAAACCCTACAGTTGGCGGCAGAGGCTGGGCAGAGATAAATGTTGATTGACAGTGTATATTTGCCTTCGAACCGCGTACGACGTGTCCACGACCCGACGACGGGCGAGTTACCGAACCGTTTCGCACTGTGGCGCGCGAAAACATCAAGCACTCCATATATTTTGTATTTATATATATCTATATATACACACGATTTTAAAAATTTCGCAAAAGTGCGCACAAGTGAGCGCGAAGCCCCGCGTGACGACACTGGACCGGGTTGGTTTATCGTTCTGTTTGTTTGTGGCCCGCTTGCCTCCCTCGTTACCTCCTGCTCCACTTCAGCTTGCTCCTTTCGGATCACGTTGGAGCACGCGTCTTTCCGATCTTCCCGCCCTGTCCCGCACAGCTTCCACCGTTACCGCCGTCACCACCACTACCGCACACCACGCACGGCTCACTCCTTCTCACTGCGCTCATCTCGCTCCGCGGTGTGTCTCGTCACGCACACCATCGCAGCAGCGATCCGACGACGGTACGAGAATCGAGCCTCGCTGCCGAAGGTGGCACGAAGCGGAAGATTGGCCATTTTTGGGCCGAATAGCGGGCCGAATAGCAGGGTTGTTTGTTCCATCGAGGGGGTGTGCAAGGAGGAAGGCACGAGGAAGTGGCTCTCTCCCGAAACGCTCTCTCGCGACAGCGCTGATGGACGCGGTCTCGCACCACGGCTGCGCTTCCACCACACCCCTTTTTTCGGATGTGAGTAGAAACGCACGCACGGAACATTTTATTCCATGCACATTTGCTAGTACATCAATTTTGGTCGAGAAGAACCGCATTCATCATACTGGGGTCGCAGCCGCATTCACACTCTTCACTGCACTTCGCAACTGCTGAGAATTTGTTATAAAATAGTAAAACTAATCGTGGCTCGATCGACCATATTAGGTTTACTTGCCATTTTAAACCAACATCCTTGGGTTAGTCTTAGAACAATCCTCACGCGCACTTGTCTTCGACGCCGCCTTTGACAACTGCGCGTGTGTTTGCAACAGCCCAAGTCTCAGAAGAGCGAGAAGGCACGAGAAGCAGCCGTGTCGATGTGCGACAGGGATGGGAATAGAATCTCCGAGAGAGCGCCGGAGTTTGTCGGTTCTGTCGGTGTGAAACGCAGTGAAACGGTGGTTGCGGGGTAAAAATGGTTCCTTGGGTGGTTGGGTCGTTTCGACGCGTCATTTATTATCATCATAGCCAGCACACACCACACCACACTAGGCAGCGCGCACACAGGCAGCAAGCTCGCCCAGAGGCCCCCAGTGAGAGCGGAGAAAAGCAGCGTGCGTACGTGTGTGGTTTTGTGTGATTTTTTTGTCTTCTACTGCTGGTGGTTTGTTTCCGTCGTAATCTGGCGCAACCTCGCGCGCCTCGCGTTCTTCTCGTTTGAGGTGCCATCCGACCGTGGGACTGACACTCCCCGCGCGCGCGTGTGTGAGTGATTGTTTTTTTTTTTTTTGGTTTGGTTTTTCGGGGGCCACTTCGGAAAAACGGCCCAAAACACGGCCATCCAGCGGGCCAATCTCGACGAGCGCAAAACACCGAAAGTCCGACGACTTCGACGGGCAAAAAGGTGAACAAGCCAGCGTGCGCGTCGCTCTGGCGTGTTGGCCGACTGACCGGGAAAATATATTGCCGCCGCACGGTCGCACTGGGCTATGGAAATTAATATCCTCTAATCGGGCGACATAAAAACAAAAACATCTCGCGAATCACCCAGCAACGCGGCAACAGCAGCAGCATCATCAGCAACAGCAGCAGACCGCAATAACAATAACATCGCGCACAGCACAGAGGGTTTTTTGCGTTTGTTTATTTCGGAGGCTGCAGTTTGCCCTTAAAAGTAACTTCGTTTCGAGTCTGTGGTGTAACGGCCATTTGTTCATTTCGCGATCTTTTCGGGATATTCCTTTAGTGCGTTTATTTTGTTACCGGTGTTCTGTTTGCAAATTTTCCACCAATATCCTTTCGTGCTGTTTCGGTTTCTCGATCGGATCGGTGTGAAGTTTTGTTTTGTAATTGTTTTACGCCTTTTTCGTTAGTCTTCCGGGTTTATGCGGTTGCATTTTCGTGAGTGTGTTGTGTGTGCCGGAACGCCGCGTGTATTGATATTAGTAACAAGTGTCCTAGTACTAGATTTTCATTACTAAAAGCCAGTGTTTTGTGTGTTGTTCTACTCCTCTGTGTTTTAGTTTCGTTTCCCCGAATTGCATTCTGATCACCATCGTCATCATCATCGCTAGTGTGTTGGTTGTTCGGCATCCGAATTCAAATATAACCGGGTAACAAACAACGAAAATTCGCGTGCGTGCGTGCAATTCCTTCGTGTGACATTCGTGTTTTGGGAAAAGTGTGCGCATTTTCCAGCGAGAAGTTTGTTTTGTAATTTGCGTGCAAACCGTTCACCGCAGTACCCGTAACGCGGCCAGCCGACGGCAAAAACGGAGCCGTGTTCGCCCGGTGAGGAACCGAGCAGGATGTGATTTCGGTTCGTGTGCAACCTAGCGGGATACGTGTATCACCGTTTCCTACAACAGTATACGGCATTTTTGCAACCACCAAACCACCAAAAACAAAACGGAAAAGAATAATCACCAACAACAACTACTACTACTACTACTTGCAAGCATCGAAGAAGCTGGCTAAAGGGTTCGACAGTAGAGCGAATTAACACATTTTACGGCAAAACTATTGCTGGAGCAACTACTACTTACTTTTACTCCATCTACTATTACCACAAGCGCACTGATACGGAGCGACAGAGTCGGCAACTGAATGCTTTCATCACGCCTAGGAGCACACAATCGCCCGCGGTAACAAGAACAACAAAGCAAGGAAAACCCCCACTTTAAATACAGAAGGTATACGAATATATTGTAACACAAAGCAGGACACGCGGACGTCAAAAGCAAAAGCCAAGGTGTATACAACAGTTGGCCCGCGAGAGGAAGGAACAAAAGCGTAGCTTTATTTTTAAGCAAGAAAAAAAGTTTACCAAAAAACAACGATTCACAACACCCCCCTGCTCTATGCTGACCGCACCAACCGAAACATTATCGACCGTGTAGCGACGTTACGCAGCCCCCAAAACCCATAAAATACCCCGTGTTCCCGGCTTTCTCGGGGGAAAAAAAAACCAGGACTTCTCCGTGGAAGTCGAGGGCCGCAATGTCGATCATCCGGTGATCGAGGTAACCGAAATCGAGCCGCAGGAGTAACGCGGAGGAGTAAAACAAAACCAAGTAAAACACACATGGGGATATGCCTCCATAAGATGGCCGCGGTCTGATGTGAAAGTATACGAAACTGATGATAGATTTAGATGCGAGAAAGTACCTTCGGCTTGTAAGCGCCTAGGGCAAAAAGGGAGTAAAACACGCAACCACACACAGAGTGAAAGAGAGATATATATACAAATTATACATCTATACCCTTTATATATACACCGCAAAACCAAGCAACAGCCAGCAGTGAAGTGAGCTTTATTTGCCCCCCAGGAAAAAAAAAACGCACTATTCTAATCGTGTGGATCCGTTTGTTAACCAAATAAACATACACCAGCACACACTGACACGAAGAAGAAGCAGCAGAAGATCTTGAGGGGCAAGGGTGTGCTGCCGGCAAAAGGGGGCAGGAGTTGTGGCCGCTATCGCGAGGTACGCCAGATGATCGTGGTCGATCGCATCTGCATCGGAACGCATCTGTCGCAAACACAGGCCCCGAATCGGTCGTAGTAATGCATTCGTCCGGCAGTGATATTGGGCGGTGAGCGTGTGTGTTTGTGCACGCGCGCGTGTGTGTATGTTTGTGCGCCCCGGACGCATAGTTCCGACGGCAGCAGCAGCAGCCGCACGCCGGGAGATCCGTGTTCAAAACAGGGAAGTGATTCGCGCCCAAACGGCATGCATGGTGCCACCGTATAGAAGTGCGTTTATATATCGCGGTGCCTGCAGGGTGCGAAGAACCTGCCACTCCCCCTCCCCCCCACGTATGGATGCGTGTATGTGTGAAAAGTGTATGTGTGCGGTGTAATTGTGTGTATACGAGATAATAGGATCTTCCTGAGAGAGAGAGAAATAAGTAGAAGAATAGCGCAAATATCAGTTCGCGGTACACCGAAGAGTTATAGTAGCCTGTGTTCCTTGCGTGTGCTGCTCAGAAAGAAACCACAGAACCGGCTTGTCCCGGCTTACCTACATACCTAGCGCAACGGCGCACAACATTCCGGCAACAACGACGACTACTTCAACGATCTACACACATGGCACAGCCTAGGGTAAGTTGTTTGTTGGGGATGAAATTTCCTGCCTTTGGAGCAGAGTTAACGCTAGAGTTAAAACCCTGGACATATGAGGGTCTTTTAGACGATCATTCGCGATCCTCTCGAATCATCATATTAATGTCGGCACATTTGTGAATAGGATTAGGTGGTGGCACTCGCCTTGTCTGGAGTTCCTCGCGAAGAACCCGCCAGAACATGCGACAAAACGGTGTTGGATTTTTGTTTTTTTGGCCACTCTGCGGACCCGCGGCAACACCGCAAAATGGGACAGGTCAGATCCGTCCATCGCGTCGTTCGAGAATTCTCAATTTAAATGCAAATTTTCCGTACCGCCATAATCTCTTTCGGCGGAACAGGGCTCTGGGGCTCGGGCGGGATGATGTTATAAGATGTTTTTACACACATACACACTCGCGCGCAGTACACCTTTCTGCCGCCTTCTTTTCCCTTCCGAGGGCCTTAGAGATTCCAAGAACTGGCCGTCCGGCCAGGTAGTGTTTGGTGGTGTCCTTCTGCTCTTGGTAAATAAACCTCCAATATCTCTTCGGAGCGTGTGCGATGAACCAAACAGAAAGTCATCCAGAGTGTGTGAGAGTTTGTGCCAATAATAAAAACCCTGATTATCAGTGCGTGTGTGTGTGTGTGTGTGGGTATGTAAATGCCAGCGGGAGATGTTCATATTAGTTTTGGCAAGCAACAGCGCGCCACGACCCTTGATTAACTGCGGGCACTGCCAGCAGGAGTTCACCAAGGGATGGGAGGACTCCTGGCAAAAGAGCGATCCTCACTGCGATGGAGGTGATGGTGACCGAAAGGTGTACCGAAGAGAGGAATTTCGGTTGACCTCCTTCATCACCCCAGGTACAATCCCGCTGCTTGTCGGCAAAGTTCTGACTTAATCCCGCCGAAAGAAGAAAGCATCGGTGAAAGGCGAAAACAAGTAAAACAACACAAACTTGATTGGATTTTCGAAAAGCCCCTCAAAATGGCAAATACCGGGGGCGTAGAAGAGAGCTGATGGTAATTTCTTGGGACGAAGATCTACCTGAGGTGCCGAGGGACGACGGGAACACCCGAAAGGATACGCACACCAGGGATGATCTTACGGTGATCGTAAACTGGTCGAAGGTCACATTTGTACCGTTTGGTTTCGGGGTTTCGGGCACAAATGTAAAGCTTTTTCTGTGCAGCCGTTTGGTGGGCGAATGGCGAAATGACACTCACTCATAACACCATAAACAACACAAATTAAAAGTCGAACCGAGAAGAGTAAATAGCACGGGCATCCCTGAGAAAAAAAGGGAAACGTATCCAAAAATTAACTCTTTATGATGGTGATTTTCGGGTGATCGTAAACTTGTCATAAACACGCAGGACACACACATCCCGCTGTGGGCTCGCAAATCATTATGGCATGGTGAAGCTGTAGTGCGTGCACTGAAGCAAAAGCTACGTGCATGCCTTTTAAGTTTGTCTCCTGAGTTGCTGACAGAAGATATACAGAAAAAAACACCAGTGGAACGCGTTGTTGTGCGATCCTTGTGAGATGAACTCTCGAAATGGTGGTCGTGATGCGACGGATATCACATTCCCCATGAGAAGCAAAGAAATGCTCAGCGAATGTACTGTTCGTCTGCACTGAAAATCGTTGAAATCCAACCACGGCCTAATAATGATTATTTCGTGACGGCTGGATTTGGTGAAGTTTCTTTTTGCATTCACAGCAGACTTGTCCTCATGCTCGAGCGGTCCCCGCAATCAAACTCCCGCAGCAAACATGTCGTGTTGGATTGTAAAAATGATGAAACATGTAAAAAGGTTATATTTTACCAAGCGGGGTTGTGTTACGAATATCATGCGTTGGTTTCCTTCGGTCAAACTTCTCCACAATAAACAAGGCATTAGTGGCTGACAGTGAGTGAGACCTTCCGCATCCCTTTCGATCGCAGTTTAATGCAACTTTATTTGCACGCATTTTTATTGCATTGCCATCATCATCAGCATGTCGATATAAAACTGTGCTTTGCAAAACAATGATTTACCTTCGAAGAGCCTGCCATGATCGGTGCCTGATCGAAACTCTGATGTCTATTTCAATCATTCCGGTTGGTTGGCCAGTTGAGCGGGAGGGCCGCCTGGGCTTCATATTTTGTACCGCTCAATGACTTAACTACAGCTTGTGTGTATCGTTTTGCCCTAAACCGCCCTCTCCCACGTAATGTGCAACCGGCCGGAAAGCATTTTCTGTTCAAATAACTTCAATGCGCGGATTGTACGCACAGAACCGGTGATCAATTTGTGTTGTGTGTCCGATTGCCGTGCGCTGATGTTTCGCTGTGATCTCACAGATTCAATGCCGTGTCGTGTACTTTTTCCCTTGCGCTCTCTCTCTCCCTATCTCTCACTTTCTCTTGCCTGGATACGAATTAAACTCGAGAACCACCGGTTAACGGACGATGATGACGATGGCTTTTGAACGGGTAATTAAATGTCTAATAGGGAAATGCAATGCGAGCCGAGTGACACCGCGGGCCCGGGCGAAATTGAGAGATTGTCCTGCGTAACAAAAAGAAGCAAATGGAAATAAATCCCCTCACCGATCTGCCGAACGCCCACTTAAGCACACCAAACGGCGCACAGCATTTGATTGCGAACCGTGATGAATTATTATTACGTTCTATATTTAGTGAGTGTGTCCGTTACGGAGGCGAACTCCTGGCAAATCCTTTACTCTTTTCCACCATCCATCCGTGAATTATGGTAGATGTTGTTATAATCTCAAACTCCTCAACGAGATGTGTGATGTTTGAAGTTGTGTTAGCAATGGATTTCAATACAAATCCAACAATTCTCCATCGCCGTTTCTTTTGTTTTAAATTTTGCGATATTCTACGACATGAAATGTTGCGACGGGAATACGTTTTTTCCCAAAGTTTCATCTTCCCATTTGCTGCACCTTATGCGACGGCAAATATTCTTGCCCTCGGCAGTAGGCACGCACACCAAACTCATCCAAGCGACGGGATGGTTTTTCGCTGGTTGGGTAATTCTTTTCACAACCTTCTTAACTATCTCGTCTCGTTTTATGACAACATTTTCATAAAAACATAATTCCCTCCACATACACTGATAGCGGCAGCAGTTGTTGCTTCCCTATTTGCTAAAACGCTGCTGCTAGTCTTATGGGATGTGTGTTTTTTTGGTGTGGTGCCCTACTCTCGATGCTGTATTTTCCCGATTACTAGTAACCGTCAACACGTATAAACGTTCAACGCGAGAAAAACGAAGATCGTAACCCGGTATTGGCCATGTGGAAATTTGCGTTCAAATAGCTTCGTGTTCTTTTTTTCTCTTCCTCGCTAAACTCCGAAAAGATTGTGTTTGCATAGCATGCATATTTGTGAAGCGTCAATTTTCTGACGTTGACTTATGCCACGGCTTAGAGCCGGTAATGATTATTATTCGCCGCCCGTTTGCGTCTCCGTGCGGCAATTGGCAACAGATGGGCACGAATGGTTTTTTTCCGAGGGGGTGGATTTTGGTGCGTACCAGCCATCGTTGGATGTTTATTAATATTTAACTAGTTATGGATGGCAATTGTGGCCGAAATGGCCCCGTTCTGTGTCTAGAACACCTTTCGAAGTTTAAAATGTGATGAAATGCACGAAAAAAGACGGAATTCCCTGCCTGGAGCGGGAATGTTGGACGGGCAAGAGATGAGGCTGCGATTGTCGTATACATTTTAATCAACTTTAATACTGCAGCTGTGAGGCTATGCGTGGCAAAACATTGGGTTCGTTAGGAGAAGTGCAATTTTCTATCTATTTCGCATACGAAACCGCCATAAAAATGGTTATGGGACGATTTTGCGTCCCGCCCAAGCGATCGCCGTTTAAATAATGCAATTCACCGCGTAACTGTTCACTTGCCAGCCGGTTAGGACGCGTGAGATTGAATTCTTGACGGGAGTTGTAGCGCCTTTCAGCACATTGATCGTATATTTCTTTCGGGTTCCAAAGTGTTGTTGTCTTTCCAAAAGCTAGGCAGTGAAATAGTGGCAAGTAAATGATTTTACTCCGTCTTAAATCTGATTGATTAAGTGTGAAATGTGCTGCCGAAATAAAAACCCGGTCTGGCAGGCCCTTCAGGACGTGAATAATCAGTTACCATTACAATCATCGAGATCTTGTGTCGGTTTGTTTGCAATCGATGAAAAATAGTGATGTAGAGTGTGCAATCTGCCTCTGCCCGGCACTCTCCAATGCGTGATGATCCATGTTTAATGTGCTTGTGCGTGTGTGTACTCATGTGTGTGTGTGTGTGTGTGTGTGTCTGTGTATATAGAGATTAGCAGTCGAAAGTGATATTATTCAAACCGAAGTTTATTATAAATCATTACACCGCGAAGGTGATGCCAGAAATCCATCGGCAACCCAGAGAGGCGCATCCTAAAAATTAAAACGTTTCTAACATTTTTGTTTACGCAAACATTGGTACACCTCACGAAAGAATGCTCATTTCACTGTTGGTTTTCGGGGGGCCGGTTGTACCAAACACCACAAACAAATTTTATGAAATACAGCTCCGTAACGCGAGTACGACGGAGGCGAGTACCCTGTTTTTCGCTCGCACTCTGTCGAAAACATCAATCGGGATCGGAAAACGTGCAAGTTCTGGGTTTTGGAAAAACCAGACCACCACCAACACTCATTCGGTGCCATTAAAAGAAGTAATACCTATTTTTTTCCGACCGATTCCCTGCCCTTCAGGACTGGATCGGGACTTTATCGACACCAGAGGAAGGTGTGTTTAGTTTTTCTCCAAAGAAAACTCGTCTTGCGCTAGCTGCAATCCCGCCGGACAGCAGCGGCAGTTGAGGCCGTGGCGGTATTTTATTTTTGACTAACGATCGGGTGCGGGAGGAAAAGAAAACCCCCATACATATTGCGTGAGGGCCACTTCGGAACCTACTTACGACAAACAGCGGCAGCAGCGGCAGAAGAAGAACCTGTGGTTCTCACCTGCCGAAGGGTACCCCTGTGCTCGGTATGATTATTACGCGCGTGATCGATTGTATACAATCCTTGACGAGATAAACATCATGAATATATAAATTATTATTTGTTTAATCTCCCCGACTCCGGGCCTATCACTTCCACCGCCGGAGGCTGCATTTGAAAGACGCTTTGGTCGTCCCACCACGGTCGTCCCACTTTATCCGTGTCGATCCGTGACGAGTGGGAAGATTAGTGCGGGAAAAAAGGTGAAAACACCCATTTGGGGAAAGGTTTTTCCGTGTTAGAAAATAAATTCCACTGGGAACCATTTTGCTTCCTATCCGCCGGTGTTAGTGGGGATAAAAATAGCCCGGTCGCCCATTCCCGGCGATCGATCGCAATATGGCACTCGGGGAAACTCGGGGTAGCGTTAATCATCGACCGATCGCCGTCGTCGTGGCGGGAAAAGGCCAAAAGATGGATATTTGTTGCATTGCATCACTCGTGGTGCCACCGTGCCAACACGCTGCCACACAAAAACAGTCTCTCAAACACCGCCGCATTTCGTCCGGCGCGGAGAAGAAGATCGTACCAGATCCCTCCGAATGCCCTCCCTCCCTCCCTCGAATGCGAATGGTCCCTCCTGCACGGACAGCACAGTTGAAGATCGAAAACTCGGAGGCCCTGAAATTCAATTACTGCCTTCCGCCTCGTTTGCACGAGGAATCATTTTTCCCTCATCGCGCATCGCGCCACGTATCTCGGTGGAGCGATAATTCAAATGTTGCGGTTCGTCCACATCCACACGGTGGGAGGTGATCGGTGTCGAAGTACGGCAACACAACGGCTGTCGATGCTAAATAAATGCCGCCGTTTGTAATGGGGCCCGCACTTGGTGTACCGGCCTGCGCGAAAGACCTTCTTAATCCGGAGCACATTTCTCATCGTCATCGTCATCATCGGTCGCTTTTCCGTCCGTTTGCCGACGGTCCCGGGTGTTGTGGCGGATGATGCGGTGCGATACGGCCGAAATCCAGCCCTGCTCAACCCGATCCGAGAATCGTGCATTCTCTGGAGCACGCTTTGGCAAATGGTTCCACCCTCGGCACCGCAGCACCTTGTGTCTGTGGACTACACGGAACGGAACGCGGGTGCCATGGGATCTCCGTAACGCTCGGATGCCATGTCGATGACGATGGTGATGATTTGTCTGTCGTTTTTTGTTTGCTCTGTCTCTTGCTCATGCACGGGCGCGGATGGTGATCGCACACTCGCGCGATCGCGCCTCGCATGGGTGCCGGCTGGAAATGGTTCGAAAACCATTCCGACACGGCGGCATTCCGACGCATCTGATGCAGACAAGTGTCGAAAGGCTGTTTCGCGAATGTGCAAAACCCACCAAACCACAGGACCGTTGACGGAAATGGTCAAACACGAGCATATTAACCGATCTGCAAAGGGTGTTGTTTTGCTAATCTGTTCTAAGGAAAAAATGATTCCATTTGAAGGCTTGTAAAATCCATTCATCGGCGAGAGCAACACCGCTTTCGTACAAACCAATCTTGGATGCTTAGTGAAAGCTAGTGGAACACAGCGTCGAAATGTAAAGAATTGCATCCTAAAGAAAATAAAAGGAACAAAACCAATCCTAGCATAAGAACATCCAATTCGTGAACGACGACGACGACGGGGCTGAGAAGTAAAGAAACGAAAAGCGAAACTTACGAACAAAACACGATACACACAACAAAATACGTATAATTATGCGGTATAAAATGACAGTCGTAAAAGTTTATCGTTATTTGATGGTTGAAAAAGGGCGTTGATCGGAATGACAGGGTGTGATTCTAGCGCTTAAAAGTTCATTTCATTTGCCTCGGAGCGGAGGTTTTGTGTGAAGATGAAGCGCAACAACAAAAAACACATGCCGGGGTATCTCTTTCTATCCTCGGCCAGGATGCAGTTACGAGGACGAAGCGAGCAATAAAATTATGAGCTCAGGAACGAAGAGCCGACGAGATGCTCGGTCCGCTAAGAGGTCTAGGAAACGGACTGGGAAAATTAAATAATATGCAGTTAGGAAATTATTATATTACTGTGAATGATCTTTCATTTCTGTTGCTGCTTTGAGCTGGTCTTCGTGAGGCTGTGGCGCGTTTGAAACATTCGCAGGCGAAAGCTGCACGAACCGCGATGCCGTTTGTCGTTTTTTAAGCTGGCAGGTCCAGGTTTGAGGCAATTGCAATAAAATTCCTTCCAAGGTCGTCTCACTGTCTAGTGGCTGTAGCTCAAATTTGGTAGCCCAAACCGCGTTAGTTCCTGAAAGCGTTAGGAATGATTTGTGGCTGGCTGGAAGATCGATTGTGTGACAGTAATTTTACGTCGTTAGTGTCATATTTCTAATAACGCTAAAACCAATCGATATCGCACTTCAATTATCTCTCGTCCTTTGGCTTACATTGTCAACTATCGAGCCAACAGATCTTTTCGCACTCCCTGCTGCAACCACCAACTTTATCGGATGATTTGCACTTGTAATGTCCCTCATACATTCGGCGAATAGTTGAGAAGGAACACTGGGAAGGGTGGCGAATAGATTCAATCGAAACGTTTTGCACTGCCCTAGTAGCAGGTTCGGATTCCCGCGAGCACCCATGCAAAGGTCAACCCCCGGGTCTGGCAACCAAAACAAGAACCAGCGCCAGATCGCCTATCGCCAGCGGAATCGCGTACGGCGCGTAATGAATGCCCCGGTACCCCGGCGGGACACCACGCCACTAAAAATGGCTAGCGTTCACACGAACGCGCAGCAGGTTTTTGGTTAGCGATCGTTAAATCGCTGCCGCAGACCGTCTGTTACCATCCGGGGGTACCCCCATGGTGTCCCAGATGCAGATAGGGATGCCGGCGTGCAGGCGCAAAGGGTCACAGGAACAGGAAATAAATCTAGTGCCGACGACTGCAACAGTACCCCGGCCGGTATGACGTTCGGTATTCGGGAGAGTGTCGTTTTGTTCGGCCCCCTTTTTCGGATCGATCGAAATACCTCCCACGAGCGCGCCGGGTCAGCGAGTTAAAAAGGCTTCCCGACGGTGCTACGGCCTGCTACAACCGGTATGACATAATGCGGTAAAGCTAATATCTGTAAGCACACAGCCCCGGGCCCGGCCGTAATGTGTTGTCGAAACAAAAGCGGGTCACTCGAGCACACGGGGAACTAGGTGACAAAACATGTGCACCAACGCGGCAAACGATTCGGGACGTTCGGGAAGCGGGTTGTGATAATAGATCACGTAACATTGTAGCATCCGTCAGCCATAGCTGCGGACTGTCGGAATGGAGGCAAATGGTTCTCATATGCGGAGTCAGAGAAAAAAGTAATCACTATGGGCACCAAGCACCAGCTAACAAAAAGTGAAACACACGGGAAAAAAATGCACATAAAACAGGAATCTTTGTGTCCCGCGAAGATTTGGACGACGAGCCTTTCGTACCTGTGTGTCGCTCTGTGTTGTTTTGGTTGATGTTTCTTGTCGGATTTCTTCACCCTCGAAGCTCCAAACCGTGCCCTCTCCGTCCCAACACCACACAACACAGTGTGTCATAAAGAGGAATGCTTCGTTTCGTTACGCCGTTAGACGGAATGGCCTGGCGTGAAATGATTTTTGGGCACATTAAATCCTCCCAAAATCTGGGAGGCACGGTACGGACCGGTGCCCTTGCACCATCGGGGACCGTGGTCTCAGAGTTGTCGGCAACGAAGATGATGACTATAATATTTTATATCTCTCTTGCCTCAGTCGCGCTGTTCGTCCGAACCCGTGGCCGAATGCTTGATTTTTGACAATCCCCTTAATGACGTTCCCCGATGTTCCGAGCGGGGAAGTGATGTTTTTCGTCCCGACGGCGGTAAAGTCTTTTCGAGGGTGACTATTTTCTCGCGACCAGTGTAAAACTCATCCCGCACAGACAGAGCACCGGTCCGGGGCCCACCCAGTTCTAGAATGTGTATGGTTTTTATGGTTCTAATTCCCTTTAAGAATGATTTTTTTTCTTTGGGTGTTGTTGCGGGTTGTTCTTAGAATTGTATAGATATTTTTTGTGAGCGTTTATTCGTGTCCGCAAAGGTGTCGGAATGTATGTCAACGACCAAACGTGCCCATGTGATATATACCGCCGGAGTCGCTGACATACACCTGAGGAAAGGATGACGGGCGATGAGATTGTTGTTGATGGTGCTGCTGCTGCCGCCGATGATGATGATGATGTTGCTTTACCGAACCGATCCTTCGGCGGTCACTTTCGTGGAACGGTGGGAGGGTGAGTTTGTGTCCCCGACCCGATGATGGCAAAAGCCGTTCAATTCCGCGGAAGAACACTTCGCAGAGAAGGACCACTTTTGACGTTCCGATGACGTTTGTGACACTTGAAAACGGTGTCGGTGTTGATGAGCATGAGTGCGTACTTCGAACCAGCATCCGCCAGGGGTGATGCGATGCGAGACCCCTAAAAAGCCGTGCCCGAGCAACCGAAACCAGCATGCACGGCACACTGGCACTGCCGGGTCTGGTCAGCCTGCGTTGCGTTCGTTCGTTCACATCAATTGACGACAATTCTGCTGGCACACAGACCACAGTGTTTGGCGGCAGGAAAACGATGCACGCGCTAACGATGGCTCTCCATTTCAATTGATCACAATTTTCAAACAACCGGCCACCGCTACCACCATGCCAAAACCCCACGAGTTTGGCAGAGCGTTTGCCGTAACGAGCAGAACCAGAATCTGCTGTCCACCTCTGACGGAGCCCCGGAGTCAGGAGCGTTTAGTACGCTGTGCGGCTGAAACGGCTTCCGTTTTTTCATGTTGCCTATCATATTCAATTTTGAGCACTTTCCAAAATCTCGGCAGCCGCTAATGGTGAGATGCCGTGGGCAGGCTATCGGTCAACACCCCGGGGCCGGATACAGTGTCGTGGCTGGTGATTCGATGCAAAGTTTAATAGCAGAAGTAATCAGAACACCGCGAGATAAAATACTATTGGACGGATATATATTCTTCCATCTTACGGTGCCCTTACCGGTCGTGAACTCGTGCAGTACATGCATGAGCGACCTGATAAGACGATGATGATCAAAACGCACCAATCGAGTTGTTTGGGAGAGATTCGAACGCTGTTAAATAAATCAAACAAACCTAACATCGTATCTCGCGAATCGGCCGGTCGAGTGATATCAGATTTGTTGAATTATTTTATCCACGCTGCTGGTTGCTCCACTCCATTTGCCGCTGCCTGTCCTTTCGCGCAACCCACACGCTACGCTGGTCATTGCTAGGGCTTCCTGTGTTTCAAAATAAGCCCCACAACTGAAACGACGACATCGCTCAGGTGACAAGCAGAGGTGTTAGAATTGCTTGCTGATAACAACCGTACCGAGTTGGCACGGTTGGCCGATGATCGTGTACGCTAGACAAACTGGCTGTACCGAAATACTGGAGCTCCCCACGCTCCTGTTCCAGCAATCGCCAGTACAGTAGGTGCGATATGAAATCGTGTCTTGTGTTTGCGAAAGTTATCATTTCCAGGTCCCAGGCCTGTTCTAATCTCTCCCGGCTCTGTTTTTTTTTGTTTTTTTTGTTTGGTGAAGTTGACGCTGTTGTTGGCGGAAAAGAACCCTATCGAAAACCGTGTACCGTTGAGTCGAGCTACCACCGTCGATGAATGGAACTGATACGGCCAAAACCAACACTTTCGGGGCGCACCTTCCTCCGCCGGCTCCTCAGAAAACAAGGGGAAAGTTCCAACATTTTTATCAGCGATACGGCAGCGCTCAACTTGTTCGACTAATCGACTTTCGAGAAGGGCCCCAAACAGCTTTGAGGCTATTGAGAAATTTCGTTTTCCTGTTCAGAATCGATACACGGAGTGCGGCAAGAACGGCGAACGGGGGACCATCTAGATACAGGATAGGAGAGGCAATAGGAGACGGTACTCATTTGTTCGACGGGGCGAACGAGTTATCACAGTGATGATTCGCGTTGTTACAGAACAACATTCCAATTTGGCAAAACTTTTCGCCCAAAATCCGTTCTTCCATCTCTCCCATCTGGCGCGCTATGTGACGGAGATTGGGACCCGATTTGCGGGATCTCGGGAATTCTGGAAGATAAGTCTTGTTTCCGGTGGCGTTAGGGGCTTTGCAGGTTTCTCAACCGACTCCAGAATTCCTGAACCCTCCCCCGTGCCGATCGCTAGTGTAAGGTTGTGTTTGGTTTAATTCCCTGCAAAAGCTTATTAACGATGTTTGCGGGAGCGATGCGTGGGGTTGATACGGCGATACAAAAATTCATCCGAGCGAGCGCACGATTTGCCACTGCCACTTCAGCTTCAAACTGCTGTCAGTTCCAGCAGTTTTGCTGTCGTCTGGTGCGTTTTGCGCTCTAGCGACACAGCGAAACCGAGGGAGCCTATTTGCTGCTGTTGCTTTATTAGTTTTACGTCGAGTTGCCGTCTGAAGGCTCCTCACGGCGTTCGGCAACGGCGGGTTGCTGCCTGCGTATGGCATGTAAGTAATGAATTTCAAAATGGCCGGCACAGCGCGTACACCACACGGCCAAGGGGATAGAATTGATTGATGATCCTTTTTGGCTCCGGGAGCGCGCACGTTCCCTTCATTCCAGGACCTCCAGCAACGGCTTCCCTATCCTGGTGTGTGTGTGTGTGCGTTTTTTGTTCCATTTGTTGTTTGTCGTTCATTTTCCGTTTTCCCTTCGGTTGTCGGCTCTCTGTTACCAAGTTTGTTATCTTCCCTGGCTTTACATTATTATTCCCTTCGATTCGATCCATTTAACAAAACTAGGGACGACACTGTACAGCACGGCACGCATACGCATGCGTTCCGTTTTCGAGCGAATAGTCGGTCTGGGTTTTGTGCTCTGGTCGTGCAGGACTCGAGCAACACTACACCAGTAGAACGTGCGTTCCTTGTACCTTTACCTAGGACCAAATCCACCCTGTTGTTGGCGATTTCATTCACCGTACACAATTCCTCCACGGTGGCAAAACTCCAAACTGACCAATGCGACCGTGCGGCGTACACAAAAGGGTGTATGTTAATTTTGAGGCCCACTAGCAGAAGGGCCCTATTTCCTATCCGGCATCTCACCACGAATTGTGTTTCAACTTCGCTGCCACTTCGTGCGTCCTGGCCGGCTTTAAAGCCGGCCACATTGATTCGGAGTGTCGCATAAGGCCCACGTTCGGTGCTGTGCTGCTTGGTTGGCACTGCATTGCACAACGCAATGAGTGTGCACTTTCAGTTTCCCAACAGCTGAGTCAGTTCCGCTCGAGGGAACGCAGGACAAAACACAGCAGGGTTCGAACCGAGCGACGGAGATGAGTTGACAAATTTTATAGTCCGTACCATCACTGACGTGTCTACCCACGAATGTCCTGAATGTCTTTAAAAGCAGCATTAAAGAGTCCCCAGGATAGCGTGCATTGCGTGAAGGTTTCTCCGGGTCATGTTGCTGTGTTGTCCTATCCGTTCCTTGATTGAAATGGGATTTTTTGTGCCAAGTCATTCACGATCACGCATTCGTTTGTGTGAGAGCCCGGCGAGGGCGTAGACGGTAAGAACGCAACATTTGGCGCAATGAGACATCGAAATGCCAGAACCCTTCCCGTGCGTTGAGTCTCGCATAATGTTGTGAACGCATATCTGTAAGAATGCAATTTTATCAACCAACTCCATCTCATATTGATCGCTTGTTACGATCGAACAGTCGTGGGTAGCTCGTACAAAACGACGCACCATGCGTTCGACTATATTGTGCACAGTCTTATGTATAGAGCACTGATCGATAACATCCAACCGTTCAAGGCATGGCGTGTGACTAACACATTCTAGCGAGCATTTTTTTTTTCTAGTTGCCCCCTTTTACACCCTATCGATTAACCCTCGGTGGAACTGGGCGACCCCCACACACATACACACACACACACACACACACGTACCGTTGCAAGGGGTGGGAGTGAAGTAATTTACTAGTGCTGAATGGTGAGGTACGTACGCCATCAATGAACGGTCGATGAATATTTAATGTTGCGTGAATTATGCCTATTGGAAAGTCGTTGATTGTAATTTAGGCATAAATGTTTAAAAAATGTACAATTATTACCTTCTTTCCCGGGCTGGACCTTGATGGAAATGTGTGTAGAAAAATGTATCGGGAGAAGAGGGTCGAAACCCGCACAGGGAGGTTCATCCGTCGGTATCCCGATATGTCAAATTTCTTCACCCTACTACGACGGAGTTGGACGTACGCCATGTACGCGGAAATGCAGGGAACTCCTGTCAATGTGACGTGACACGCACGCTGGCGAAACTCTTGCAGAAATTCTTGGGTCGCTGAAAGGCAGTGGTAATTCTGCGAATTACCCAGAGGTCCGACCCCAAAAGCGATCGGGTCGAAACGATTCGAAAAGGGGCATAACCCCCCGGTTGGCCACCATTATGCAGGGGGTGGTTTGGGTGGTCCGTGGGTATAATTATTTCCTATCATTTTTGTGCAGGATTTGGCTGGACATTAATGCCCAAGTTCCGTCCGCTAGCGGGAAATGGTCCGCAACGGTGCGGTGAGTACTTTACGATGTTTTGCCGATATTTTATTTATTACTTGTCATCGCGCGCTAGCGTTCGGGTGCATCGGACAGGTGGACAGCGGGGTCTCAATATTTTATGGCACATTAATATAAAATTATTTCACGTACACTCCACGCGTGGTTTTATGTGCGATGCGGGAAAATGTGACTTTTGTCTGGCCCGTGCTTAGAATTGCTGCCACCTGTTCTTCCAACCTTGTGACCCACCGTAGAAGGGTCGTCTGGGAAATTACACGCCGTCCAATGTTCTCGCCATCGAAACGGTTGTCTCCGGCATGCCAAATAACTGCAAAGCATCGATATGAAAGGGTGGCCACAGAAATTACAACTCTGGTAAACATCCCCAAGAAAAAAAACAACAATATATTCTGTCCTGCAAAATAAAACCTGCCAAACCGGGGAATGGGCGGTATTTTCGATTCCGGTGCGTCGGATAATAATTATGCATAAATTTCGCGCACACGATTTTACACATTTTTGCCTCCAGTTTTGTTTCTCTTTTTCTGCTTTGTTTTAATTGTGCTTAATGTGCTTATACACACACACACACACACACACAGCCACACGCTCGCACCCAAACTCCCTCTAACCCAGCGGAATTCGGAAACGGCAAGAGATTAGCCACGCGTAACCATAGCGAAATGGTGTTTTTGCCTTTTTGTTTGGTTGTGGCCATATCGTTTTAGCGAGGAGGTTGTTGTGTTAGCAAAATTTTTGCAAAACAACCCCCCACCCCCGCTAATTTCCACCCGCTGGTGCACGGGAGTGTGGGTAATTAGGCGCATTTTTGGCCTAATGGATTTTCCCCGGATCAGGACAGGGCGCGTGGAGGGCCTCCATTGTGGTGAAAGATAACGGTGGAGAACGGGCCATAAAACTCGTCCTAAAATTATTATCGGCGCCGATCGGTGTTACGGTCGGCGGTGGCACGGTGAAGTGGGGTAGCTTAGCGTTGAAATAATTAGTTAATTAAAATAAAGTTCTCAAGTTATGTGATTTTGGGGCGGGTGGACAGGAACTCGGGAAGGTGCGGCGCGGTGTGCTGGTGACGGTGATAACAACAGAACTTTGCGATGCTCCGACACCACCAACATCTCCGCCAACCCAATTCCTGTCCGGTCCGGTTGGACATCCCACTCGATCCCGGTCTTTTGTAGCGTTTAAACACGCATAAGAGCAGAAGCGGCCAAAATTACACAAAATACATCCTCCCGAACCATCACCCTCCGCATAGCGCATGATAACAGAGCAAACACCCAATAAAAATTCGCCCAAGTAAACGCACCAAAGTCCCGCCTCTCGACGCAACGCGCGACACTCGACCGCGACGGAGAGTTTCTTCTCTCGCCTTGGGAACTCATTTGCATAATTTTGTTTTTAATAATCCATTACAATAGCTGCGGTTTTTTGCTAAAGCCCGTACGAAAGTGTACATGCAAAAGAAAAGCAATTGAAGTTTCTTTGGGTGAACTGAGGGCTTTTGTTCGAGAAATGCCGCCCACTCGTTCGTCGACTGGAATGCTGGGGATGCTGACGATGAAAATAACTTCACACCAAGACGATCTGAGTTGGATACGCGAGTTGAAGTTTTTGCTCGGGAGTTTTTCATTTCGCGCCCTTTGCGAAAGATGGCTAAGCTGTTTGGTGGGGATCGGTTGAGGGGTCCGGATCACGGAGGATGCCCAAAGAACGTAGAATCTAGCCGAAGGTAATACCTTTTGACTGGTTTTATTGAATTTCTCCGACCGCCCTCCTGTGCGTATGGGCTGCTTTGGTGGCTTTGTGCCGATCAACCCAGGGAAACTCTGTTAAATTTGAACGTGAGCGTAAATGGACTATGCCGGGCCGCGTCGGAATTTATTCAAAAACTTTACCATCGCCCAACGCTGGACAAAAGAATCGCCCACGAACGGACGGGCATCGGTTCCAGATATTATGGCACAATATATAATAACTCGACGGGTGCCTGCCGAAAGGAGGAAATTGGTAGGTGCGTGAAAGTGTACACTGTGGCGCTGTTTTCTTTTCCCTTCCATTATTCGCTGCAAGATGCGGCTGGTTTTAAAATGATCAAATTGATTGGACAACCCCAAACGGGTCTTCTGCCGGTATGTGTCAGTTGCACGCAGCTTATAGATCGCGATGGGTATTTTATTGGCGGTCTTTCAGAAGCTCGCAAACATCACTTTACGGGCTTACAAAACCATCGCCAGACGGCAAGACGCGCCCGGTTCCGACGCGCTGGCTCTCAAAAATCATAAGGAAAAGCCACATATAAAGGGCGCTAGCCCAACTCTTTCTCTCTCTCTCTCTCTTGCTCTTTCGCTGTTTGTAATGGTATGTTGAACCGTAAGCTGAAGGTCTATAGAAAATTTTGACAAGTAAGAGTGACTGGCCGATTTTGGTCGATCTTTTCGCTGCGATGGAGGTCGATTCTAAAGACAGCTTCGCCTGGTCAGCATCGAACAGGGCGAAAATCAATCACGCGCTTATACGGATCGTCGATCGAATCGAGACCCCCAAAAGAGGGGGTGACCATTTGGGCGTGCGTGACATGCCGGTTTAACTCCGAGGTCCAGAGAGGCTTCAGCAGGGAGGGTTCTCTTTACATACCCTCCCGCAATGCGACGCTCATTGTGTCCAGCGGGAACCATGGCCAATGGAATTTATTTGCAGCGTAGACACACATAGCGAGCGATGGAAAAGGTGTTCATGATTTGTAAAAATCATTCCCGCTTTTCATTTGCTCTGCCTTTCATCTTCCCCGTGGCCCGATGGCGGGAATTTGCGCACGATCACCACTTAAACCTGATCCTGATCCGCGGTCGATCCGCTGCGATCAAGCGACGACCGCGCTGCACCGCGCTGGCAACAATGTTCGTGTGCATTTAATCGAGCGATCAATCGAGCATGACCGGGAAGAATGTGAAGCGAGAAGGGATGATTCCCCATCCCACCTTGGCAATGGAAAGGGGATGAAGAAAGGGTGATCAACAGGCAACAAAAGCAGCTGGGAGAGTGTGAGCATGTGGGAGAGGTTGAGAAGGGTACAAAAGGAACATGGCGTGCTTCGAAATCAATTAGAGCTTTTTAAAGACTCCACACACACACACACACACACACACACGCTCGGTTCTTGGCCGAGTTTTGATATTTTCAAGAGCTGCTTGAACGGTCTGGTTAAAAGAAACACTCACACAATTCCACGGAATCTTTCATAGGTCGTAATCGATCCTGTATGCCCTCTTCCAATCCCTTCGTGCTCCTCCATCACCTCCTAACCATTGGTAGCGATCGTGCCGATCCGACCACGAATGCCACGATCCGGTTCAAATTCAGTGGTGCTCTGAAAAGCGAAAACAAAAACCATCTTCAAACTATATGGCACTTTAAGTAAGAGGGATGCGATTTAGAGGAATTGAAGTAAAGAAAAAAAAACATACACTCACACACTCTACATCCCATCCCTATTCACCTTTAAGTGGTCACCCCCAATGCGTGAAGAACCTTCTATTTCTTGTCGTGAAGTAGAAGCCAAACAGCGGTGGAAAAAAAATCTCCCCAAAAGCAAAACATAAAACACTCACTTCACCGAAAGAGGATGATACTTGTGTCTTGCCGGGGCTAGAGAGCGACACAAAAGCACCAAAGGAAAACATTTCAATTCGCACGAAGTGCTTCTTCTGGCTGCGATGGAGCACGGTCGATAGGCGATACTAAAAAGAATCTCCATATCAACTTGTAACCAGCCTGATGCTGGGTGGAGGGCGGAACACCATAATTGGCCATTCGGATGTGTCGGTTGATTGGTTGAAAATTGGAAAACTTCTTAAGGAAAACCCCCCGGCGTGAATTTCCCGGGCAGCTCCACGCATAAAAAACAACCCATCGTTGTCACTGCGTTTCAGATAATATGCATGTTAATGTTTGGTCTAGTGGCAGAGTGGGTGTATGTAAGTATTTTGGAGTGGTCGTGATTTTTTGGTTTGTACTGTGATGTCACCGCAGCCATTGGGGTGCGGCCAGACTTGTTCCGCCGGTGTGTGAGCGTGTCCTAATTTTATGCAAATGGTTTGACGGTCGCCCGACGGCGTTCTAGTCCTAATTGATATAGATACTGGGCACAACCAGCGATGGAATGAACCGGGGCTGCCGGGGTTCCCAAGACCTGGCAGACCGATTTCCTAGATGAGTCCGATGTTTCTTATCACGCCGATGCGGTGATCCTTGGCTGGGAGACCGTTAACTGAGGTGGAAAAGGTCAAAGGGATCAGTAAATGGTTGTCTGCCTTTAGCCGGCTATTCGTGCTATCCGGATGAGGGTGGCTCGGGTTTGTATTAATATCAATTACTCGACTATTTACTGTCCGCAGTTGAGAAACCCTTTCGCTCTCGTGCAGGAAGCGACATTAGGCGTGTATGTTTTGAAAGCGATATCATAACGGCTTTGCTTTGGGAAAGCGGAGTAATGGAGTTGTGAGTTTTGCTGACGTTGCGTGCGGAGCACTCACTTGTGGGTGTGGGTGTGTGTGTTCTTGTGAATCGAAGCTCTTCAAAAACCCCTTTCCCATTTTATCCCTTTTCGGGTTTAATCGGTCAAAGCAAATGACCTGATGGCATTCCCTGCTTTTTGGGGTGCACGAGCTGGAATCTGGAGCTGGTTGAGTCTTCACCATGTCCTGGGGATAGTACGGCACGAGTTCATTTGTACAGCAAACACTTTTCGGACCACATCCAATCTCGTCCCTTAGTTTGCTTTCGAAAGCGGGAACTCCACCCAACACCCAGACGGGGTAGTGTGTCGTGAGGGCGATGAAACGGGTATTGGGAAATTAGTTATGTCGTCGTTGTGTGATGTCGACGAAAAACATGAGATTTACCTCGCTTTCACCATCACCAGCATCGCCGAAACAGATACCGCCCGCCGATATGTGGCCCCGGACCGGGCTGCATACGGTCGCACAGATCCGTGGATGGATTCGAGGGTTTAAGCTGCTTGAAAAATGACTTACTCTCTCCCGGGAGACATTCGAGAGTGTCAAGTAACAAGCGCGTCCAACAAGGGGTATGCATGTGTGTTGTCCTGCATCCTGCACCGTCGCAGCGGATCATCCCGCGCGGTGATCTTTACCAGATATCTGAGGCAAAACATACAGCCACAGTACCCTGATGATGATTATTACACTCCGGTCTGTCAGCGTACCATGGCGACGTCCCGATCCCGCGGGCCGGATGCGTTGGGTGCGGTGGTTCTTTGGTTGCACATGTTTCTGCGCGCACCGCCGTAGAGGGCGACGCAAGCGATGGTTTGTCGCGATGACACCCCCGGTTCGCGACAACGACAACGATCCGTGGCGACAGCGAAGTGCGATACGATGAATGTGCGACCACGGCACGAAGAAGCAGCATCCACAACTGCATCCAACACTCGACAGCCCTGGTTGTCGAGCCAAATCCAATACGCACACAATATCTCTTCTGCATCTCTGGTGTGTCATCTGTGTTGCTCGGTTTTTGTTCGAAGGTCCCGAACCCAGGGTACTGTGGGTTGTTGTTTTCGAAAATGTCTTCCACCATCTCCCTTTCGGTGCGAGACCACGTCTCACGTTTCCTTGTTGATTATTTCCTCGGGCGAAAATCCTGGTGTCAAAATCTACCAGAACATAATCAATCATCGTTCCGAAGCGCGCTCCCAAAAATATCTTCCCAAAGTCCCTCCCCATGGCTTTGCTCCAATGCGGTGCTGTCGGTTTCTTCCACATCTTCCTTTCGTTTGCGTTTCCCAAATCGAGATGCTCATTCTCATCGGGAATGTTTCCAAGAATATCGTGGGCCTGCCTGAGGATCCTTGGGAAAACATTTGGATATCGCATTTTTTCTGCATAGCTAATGAGCGACACAGCGATAGCGCGTTCTTCTTGTTGGGGAGTTGTTTAAATTCGTAGCTCATTCCCCGGTTGCCGTTGCGATTGGTTGTTGGTCGCGATGTGAAGTATATGGGACAGTGTGCTCTGCATCACCGTATCCGAGAACTGGTTCCACCATCAATTTTAATCGAGTAGCATCCAAACTTTGCCCATCTGCTCGAGAAGATCGATGGAACCGCGCATGGGTTAGGAATGTCCGTCCCAAGCAATCATTCAAAGCTTCGCTGTAAATGTACGCTAAACTGTACTGTTTCACAAGATCCTCTGATACGCTGAATACGGTTCGCTTTCCTACAGCTCGTGTAACTGCTGGTGTAAACAATGGCCGGAAACAGCAGCTTTGCTTAAAGATGGCGTTTGCGAGATGCGTGAACGTTGCGACGCATCAGTACGAGCATCATCTGCGGTGAAATGAATTTGTTTGTGGAAATCACTCACACACGTCTGCAATACCATTGTTGGCTGCGTGGAACGGATGTTATCCTCTCGAGGCTAGGACACGTTTCTTCATCACCGTTCGCCTTGCTGCGTTTGCCGGTCTAGCGTTTAGCATTTCCGGAACATCGGATTTGTAGCATCCGCTCAGCATCCTTCCATTGCGAGCGGTGAAGGGAGTGGCGGCCCTTTTCGTGCCGCAGTTTTGATATCTATTTTTTCACCAATTCATTCCCCTTCGGTGCTACCCCCTGAGGCCGGTTGGATGGGATTTGGTTATTCGTGTATGTATATGCATTTCTGTTCTCAACCTCTCCTCTTTGTTGTAATCAAATGGGCCGCACAGAAATTCCGCTTAAATGCGGAGCAAAACACAAGCAGCAAAAGAGGAAAAGCAAAAGAAATCGGGATAATACAGCAATCTTTCAACCCTTCACGGTGGAATCGTTCCGACCGGTCCGGATGCGACCAGCGACCGGAGCGCTTTAAACCCATAGGAGGGCCAATTCAAAAACAGCCGATTGGCTCGGTGTAGACCCCGGCACAAGGGGTGGCAAGCAGCGGCATACCGACACGACGAGCACACACAGACAAAATTGCACAACAATACCGCCGGGAGATATGATATGCACAGTTGGCCGGTGCCGTGGCGTAGCATCTTTTCCCCATTACGCGGTCGAAAGCATCGAATGGCGAAACTGATTCAGATTTTGCACAATAAGGCAAGAAATAATAAAAGGGGTTTTTCAATGCTCTCTTGGGAGAAAACTGAGTGCGAAAAGCGGTACGCGAAAACCGTGCCGCGGTGTGTGCCCGGTACACCATTTTTCCGTCTTTTCTGGCTACCAGTACGCGCAGTTGCTTTTGTTTCACAGCGACCTCCGAGTTGTAAAGCGGGAAGCGCGAAGATAAAATGGAGTTTTTTTCTTCTGTTCATATCGAATTGATGATCAGCCGTTGCTTCCCGCATCGTTCCAAGTGGGGATGCGTATTTGCGCCGCTGGTCGGAAGTGGAAAAATCCATTTTCCTTCTACCCACCAACGCGCCGGGCATAACGATGCGGTGGGGAATTGGACCGAAAAACATAAAATGAATGTTTTTCAATTATGGCTCCACCCTTTCTTCCTCCCCCCGGCGAGTTGGATGCGGGAAATGGGAAAATGGAGTCTAAATCGATTCCGGCGCCGTACCGGAGATGTAAGAAGCTCGGCTCTAAACACTTACAGCAACAATTTTGTTATCCTGCTCTCCATTCACACGCACGCACGCACGTGCTCGTGCAGAAGAAGGGCCACCTTTTTTACTTAACGGAACTGGCAAATAAAAGAAAGGAAAAATGACAAATATTCAAACGACACATCTGCGCATTCGGAAGTACTCGCACTCCCTAACACGAGTTCTTTACCAGCCAAAAGGGGTGTTGCACGTTGAGCCATTGTAAAATCCTTGCACGTTTCGTGCAACACAAATTGAAATCGCGTTGCGTGTGGGATGCATGTACCATCAACATTGTCATCATCGCCGTCGGGATCATCGGTTGACGTTGTCGGGGGTCGTCGGAGCCCTTTGCGCTGCTACAAAAGGTTTTGTAACCACCCGGTGGATATAAAAGCAACCCGATTCTTGCGGTTCGGTAGTAAAATGGTGTAAGCAAGTGGCAAACGGTTCATACATATTAATTTTGCGAAAAGCCGCACGATTCCGATTGATTACAGAGCGGTGTTGTGGAGGTGGAGAGTTCTTCATCATGGCCAGCGCTCCCAAGGAGGAAGTCCTGGTCGATAATGAGGGTCCGTTTGTGGAGGTAATTGGAGTTTGTCGGTGTTTTGGGCGGTGGATTGCTAAAGTCACCCGAGATGATTCGGTGCGAACCCGCTTTTTTCCCTTGCGTCACGTGTTAAGAATGCGTGGCGGGTTTTGTGTACATCCCATCGGGATCAAAACCCACAGCAAGAGGATACGGCAACTTTTATTGCTCACAAATTGTTGAAGATGCCCTCCCGGCTGATCTATTGTGATGGAACATTATTATCCTCTTCATCATCATCATCATCATCACCGTGGCCGCTGTCGTATTCGACCATCAAATGCAAGATGTTCACTCCAGCAATAGAGCAGCACTTCTCAACACTCTTCACTCAGGCATAAAAGAAAGGTTAACGCTTTTATGGCCGAAAAACGCAAACGCTCGAGGTTTTTGGTCTAGTTCGTGCGGTCGTAACAATCCCAACACGGTGAAGAACGGCTTTGCGCTGGGTGATGGAATAGAAATCGGTGTTATTCTTTCTCACATTCGTCAGTATTTTCGAGCTGTTTGGCAAAGGGCGAAGTTTGAGGCAGGTTCGGCCGGTAGAAGATAATGACTTCGAGCAGAGATTTAATAGGATCAGCCACCCCGGTACTGCACGCAACATACGTTTGAGTCAATTCTTTCGCCCTACGTGTGTCCACTACACACTGGCACCACCAGAGGAAGAGTTTGCAAATGAAGCAATACTATTAGATCCCATCCCTTCCTTTGGGGGCCATATTTTATTATACTCTTCCACCACTTCTCGAACACACACGTGTGGTAACGCTCTCGTTTCTTTCCTTCTTTCACTTACAGTACGAAGATGGCCTGCATGGCTACGGGATGGACGCGAGTGCCGCCGGAATGTATGACCCACATGCCGGCCACAGACCTCCGGCGCTGTCCGGCCTACCACCACATCACTCCCCGCACCTGAACCATGCGGCCGCCGCTGCCTCGGTCGGCATGCACGGTTATCACGGTACCTCTAGTCATGTTTCACCGGCCTCCAGTCACATGGGCGCAGTGCAGCCCGACATACACAAGCGAGATAAAGAAGCTATCTACGGGTAAGTAGCAGCAGATTCTTCGATCAATCAGTCACCAGCCGAAGGAAGGAAGGAATTTCATTTATTAATACACGCACGACACCCCGGCCATCTGTACGATCTCCACGCTCGCGTGTGTCCAATGTGGCAAATTCCAGTAATCACATCCCTTCACGCCTTCTGCAATCCGGGGAGTCCGGTGGGAGCGATTGAAGTGTGAAACACTTCCCCGACTTCCGAAGTTGTGGTCCGCCGCAAATTGACTGCACCAGTCGGCCTCCAGACAAGACTCAAAACAAAGAACTCCTTCTCATCGGCGAGATCCGCGCTATCTGGCCAGCGGAGAAACATTCCGGGACAATATCTCTAGATCTCTAGATCAATTCGTTACGGATGCGGCTCTGAACTCCCCGGGTCTGAAATTAACCGATAAAACACACACACACACACACACACACGAGCGCTCCCGCGAGTCGCGAATAAAGGAGGATCCTTTCTTTTTCACACTTAATCGCATCTCAGTGGACATGGTATTGAGAGAACGTGCCACAATGAAGTTGATGGGCCAGCCCTCCCTAAGACAGACCCCAGGACAGACGGACCGACTAGATTGGATGGGAACTCTGCATTAAAAACTGCCCACAACTGGTGGAGGACTTTTCGAGGCAGGTTCGTCACATTCGGCTCGGCGTGTTAATACATTAAAAAGCGATAAATCATTCCGTTTCTGCTCGTGTGCCCAGCGGTCGTTGTGATGAAGAGAGAAACAAGCCATCGGTTCCTTCTCGCTCGCCATACCGACCAAGATCGGTCGGCTTTACGCTTCCGACGCTGTTTCGCATTGATGCCAGCAAGGATGTGCCAAACAAGCTGGCCGGAGTGAACAATTTAAGAAAACACGCATAATTACTGGTTTTATCTCGATTGTAAACATTTTGTAGGAAAATTATAACGTTTGCCGGTCGGACTGTGTTTTATTGGTTGCTTCATGCCGATGATGCGAGTCTGCATGGGGTTGCTCTTTTGCATTGGGGCCCCCCAAATGATCTGCAATCCGATTCTGTTCCTTCTCCTTGGGGGGGATTTTGGGGGAGGGTGAAGCAGCCCTAAGTTAAGAAACCGAGCGATAAACGACGATCAAGGATGAATCCGATTAGTTTTTCTTGGACGGATCAAAACCCAAAAACGGTGGACCGTTTCAGTTTGATCGCTTTTGGTGCTTTTTTGTTTCAAAGGGTGTGTGTTTGCAACGGTCATAACAAATTGCAACACGCCAGCTAATTATGATGATTATGAAATTGCGTAATAACACCTATTAAATTGGGCTCTCTTTCAGATTCCATCCAATTCATTCATTCATGTTGTGCGTGGTGTTCGTTATTGACAACTCTGGAATGCATGAGTGTGGAGGGACCACCATTATGCACATCAGTCGCACGGTGGACACACCGTGAACAATAAATTTAAACTGTGATCAATCTATTAAGCTTAATTACTAGTTCTGGATCGGTTTATCCGCCTATTTTTCGGTACACTTACTCGCAATCCTGATTTAGCTGCTCTCCTTAAGTTTTGGGCAAAACCGAAGATCATCCCACAGATCGTGTCGACCTTACTGAAAGATATGATGTATTCTTTATTCTTGTTCCAGCACAGATGGTTTGAGCCCATTTGTAGGTTTTGAATTATTCAACATCCCATCAAAAAGGACCCAAAACTCTTCAAGACTTTGCTTTCCCCCACATGTGTGTGACACACTTGGTTTCCATTTGTGGGTTGTTTTTGTCGATCGTGTCCCAGATGGAACTGAAGGGACAAATGTGTGTCGGTTCGCTGGGTTGCATATTGATTGTTTCGTTAGTTCCTGGTACCCTCCGAACTGTTGAGGTCCTTTTTTCGGGTGCGAAAGGGATAATTATGCCCGATAAGTATTTTGGTTGTCCGGTTTGGGTGGGTGGCTTCAAGGAAAGACATGGAGGGAAAGGTTCTTCTGGGGAGAATGGAATACAACGCAAACGCCACCACAATTTGTCCCAAAGGCGAGGGTGACGGTGAGTGGGGCGATGTGTGGGCCAGTTGCAAGCCGTTATTATCCCATTAGTGCGCGTGTGGCTGCACACAATCTGATCATCCGATCGCTACCGCAGCATTTTATTATACACATTATAATCGAAAACCAGCACACCCCCGAACGAGCCGCGTACGTGGTTGTGGTTGAGAGAGTGTGTATTCTATTTTTTGTTTGCTTGTGTGGTTTTTTTTTTGTTTCAATGTTCGGTTTTCGAACATTTGGTCGCTTTGAAGAGCAGTGTTTAGTTTAGGGGGGCTTTTTTCTTTATTTTATGCTCTACTCTCTTTCTCTCCTTCTCTCTCTTTCTCTCTCTCTAAACCCTACACCCCTGCCAGCCCTCGGAACCGTAACTGCTGTTTGAGTCGGATGGAAATTGATTAAGTGCTGGGCGTTCCGGGAAGGTGGCCAAGGGAGAGAGGAAAGGTGTGCCCGTTGTGTCCACACGAACGGAAGTGATCTTTTAATTTGTACACTTTTAATGCACACAACACTCCCACCGCATCGGAAACGATTAGGAAGCGAACGCGCTGTGAAAGTCATTAGAACATTGATGGATAAATGATGGGGTATGATGGAATGGATGTGCGGGAGGTAGGAGTTGCATGGGTGCGAGGAGTGTGAGTGTTTTACAAATTATTTCTCCACGACACCTGCGACAATGTGAAATGATAAGCCGTAATGCGGTATGATTAAATGACATATCTAATTGCTGTATTTCTGTTCGCTTGTTTACCTTCCCCCGATGCACTAATGCATCATTCTACGACTGAATGAATATTGATAAATCCCTGTTCGGAGGTGTATATTTAACCAAAACCAATCAAAGAAAGTTGTTGATTTAAATAAAGGGTAAACAAATGAAACAGCGAAAATGGTGCTCCATCCGTTGGATGTTATTAATATTTGCATTCTCCATCCCAATTGACAAATATTGACGAGTGCAATAACGGCCGGGGAAATGTGCAATCGGCGCAAATAAATACGTACCGGTTCGATAAGTCGTTTAAAACATCATAAACTCATGGTGTGTGGGATATAAACCCCACGTCACGTACACATGACACACAAACGACCATCGAAACGATGCCACGCGCATTAAAGATGCATTCGACCCGCGTAAACATCACTAGGAACAGTTGTAAAATACGACAAAAACCGTGTTCCATTTTTAATTTGACATTTGATGTTCGCCTGCTTTTTATAGCCCCTGTGGATCTAATTAACAAGCACAAGAACGGATGTACCTATTTGATGTATATGTTCATCCCGGGTTTTGCCGAGCCACTGGTTGGACAACTTTATCAAACTCCGCAAAACTCCGGTCCCGTCGATGCTGCGGATGGCCCGTTTCGTCATCTCATCTTCTATGCCATTTGATTGCCGGATCGATGGCGGAGTTTTATTCGATCGTTAAATGAAGAATGTCGTTTTCCCCTGGCTCGCACGCTCGCCAGCACGGTATCCGCATGCTGCACCGACCGAATGCGACGAACAAGTCATTAATCTGGAATTAATCGTCGTCCCGTTAAGCCTGCGATCGCATTTATTTCGGTTCGACGACGGACTCCGTGAGAACATGACGGTCGGGGAGCCTTCGACGTCAACTCTGGCATATTTCATTCACTCGGTGCTGCATTTCCGGTGCAGTCGATGGTCGTCTCACGGTGACAAGTGATGCTTCCCCCGCCACCCGGGGCTAGGAACCGGCCACAAGGCCTGGAGGCGACAACGGTCGGCAAACGGCGAGGAAAGGATTGCAGCAATTCAAATCACTCCAAACGGATTCCCTCACCGCTCCCCACCACTCCTTCCCCACCGTGGAACCGGTAACCGGTTCCGGGAGCGCGTACGGTATAGATGTGCCAGAATGTGCAAAACGAAACTGAGTCCGTTGCAGTCATTTTAAATGCCAAAATGCAATTCTGTTTCATTAAAAATTCATACTTTATGTATGACAGCAACCTTGTTGTCTACCAGCTCGGTTCGCAGTGGAAAAGCGATGCGATGAGGATGATGCTGACGGGCTGGACGGCAAACCCGAATGTGTTGATCTTTTCCCATTAAGTGGCATTTCGCGGCACTGCAACATTGGTGTAAAGGGTGAGAAGAGTAGCATTTTTGGGGTTGAACGGAATAAACGATCATCAGGGCATCAACATCGCGAGTCTTCCCGTTCGATTCTGGACCATGTCAGCTGTGTGGCTGTGTGCGTTGTTTGTTGGGCGAAAGTTGGTAGCAGGAGGTGGGACAAAAATTTCATCTTGCCGCGAGATCATTCCTCCGATGTCCAGTCCCATCCCTGGTCGATGTTTGTGACAAGGTTTCCATCGACTTCATTCCCAAATGGTTCTGGAGGTTCTGAAGACCTGAAGATGATGGCGAACAAGAACGGCAATCGCGACTTTGTGCGTTGCGTGTGGAAGATGTGCATCATGCACCCGGGCCTGCAATGATCGTACCGTTTACATGGTGTGCGTGATCGTGGAACGAATGATCGCGAACGAACCGCGTCCAAAGTTCACGCGCAAAAGACGATTGCACTCGCCAAGCTGCTGTTCTTTGTGTGCTGACGTTACCCGCGTCTTCCGTTTTCGCAAAAGGTACTCGTCGTGAAGATCTATTCACCGTACCGTGTCGCGTCGGTGCGTAATCCTGTAGCAAAAATTAGCAAAAACAAAACCCTCATTGCATACGAGTGATCCGGGGCGAGTGTGTCTATTTGCATCGAACTGCCATAAGGACAGCTTGACGAAGATGACAGTTAATCCAGTGGTGAAGGCAACGCGCGTCGAAGGTGTTGGACAGTACATTGGCGAAGCAATTTCGGATTTAATTTCCTCTTTTTTCTTGTTACTGCTACGTTTTATTTACACCTTCCACCCATCTCGCGGTGCATCTCGTTAGGCGCGTGATTCACTGGGTTTGCGCTCAGCCCGAGTGACAGGCGAAGAAACTGAGAAGGCTAATAAAATGCAGCAATAAAAGAGTGGAAGAACGACAAAACGGAAACCTCCACTCTGGTCGGCTTGCGGTGTACGCATACGTATGGGATGAATCTTTCCCCTGTCGTGGCAGAGCCTGGAGCTACCGATTGCTACTTACCCGTGCAGCTGCCTCCCGAATGTGTGCACAGTGGAACGCGACCCAGAGGAGGAGTACAATAACATCGTCAAGTCGGGCAAGATCAGCAATCCGGGGGTGGATAACAACGAGCTGCTTCCGTTCCGATGCCCCCACCCCCCCCCTCCCCCCCCCCCCTAGTTGCCTCACTCCTGACCCGGATGTACCGGCAACGCAAGGACATATTGGTGATGTCTTCGCGCTCAAGCGGCTGCTGTTGCTTCCAATGTCTTTCCGATGATCTCGCCGGATCAGATGCATCCGCTGGCAAGGGAAGAAAGCATAAGCAAAAGAAAGATTCTCCAGTGCATTCAGGGGAACGGTTCGATGGGTTGCACTGTGTATATTTACAGAACACTTTCCACTGACGTATGTGCACCAAGACCCGGGGCGCGTATGTGCACGGGTTGCGTTTTATTTTTTCAGCGCTTCAACAACAACACTCCAGTCATGCGTACTTACTTTTCCTTTCCTTGCGTTGGTTGGCCGTGGCTGCAGATGTGGATGATTTTTCAAACAAAATCTTTCCCTACCGCGTAGGCAAATGTGGCAGTCCGGATCGGTAGACATAGAGCGTCTTACGATGCAGGATGAGACATTCGGAAAGGATATGTGCTCTGCATTGCACAGGAAACGGTCAAGTAGCGTTTGCTTGGATAGTGCAAGAAGTAGTTTATTTGATTTTTGCGATGCTCCAAAATGGTGCAAATAATGCAATAACAGCCGGTCGTAGGATGCTCTCGCCGCTGCTGTGCGCAGTCTAGGCCGTGGCTGAACGGCATTCTCCGCGTGCTCCGAATACCCATGCACCGCTGCACTTCTGTTCGGATTGTTGGACAAACATACGTTGGTAAAATATCGTACAAATTATATAAACAATTCCCGTGGGCACGGTTGTGCGGATGCGGTACAATATTTAGTGACATTATCAAAATATTTACGTACGCTGGCGTCGGTGTCGTCGCCCGTACCACGGTTGCTCATTCCCAAACGCATGGCCCCCGTCGGTAGGATTTGTGGCCCGTTTTTTTTTTTCTTTTTTTGGGGTGTAGCAGACGACGCCACGGATGGTTGTGACCTCCTGCGGAAGTGAAACGATGCCACAACGGGTCGTGCTGTACCACAGGGCACCGACTTCACGTTGGCTGCTCAGTTTTTCTTTCTCTCCGGAGAGCTGGTTAAGAAGCTGCCACTAGACTTGTCCACCGCCTGCGCTGTGCTCCAGTGCATACCGAGGTGCATTCGGCATGTGTTTACTTGCGTGTGGGATGTAGTGAAGATCGCCTTATACAACCACAAGCACCCTTGTGGCGGAGAACGCGATGAGCTCGTCGGTTCTGCATATCTGAGCCGGCGGATTGCTGGAGCCCGCGCTTCAAGCTGCCGGAGTCTGCTCTGTTTCGTTCGGTTTGTTTATCTACACTAAACAACGTTCGACATGTACACACCGTAATAATGTGGTTGCTAGACGGGGCTTGTGCTGCCCACGCAACGGTGCACAAGCGGAGCAATACGAAGATTAGTGTTCTTGCCTTTTTTTTCGTTGTTGTTTTGCCTCCCCCGTTACTAAAATTCCACTCCAGAAGCTGGAGGTCCCCATTGACCACAAAATGTGTGCAGCTAGTAGTGGAACTTGAGTGCCTCCACACAATTGCATGCTCACGTGCAAATGCGCTGCTTGGTTTGGTGGAGTAAACATTCGATATAGACATCAAGCTGCACGGTGTGGCGGACCGGGCCACCCGAGGTAACCGACGAAGCTTTGTGCGGAACTCACCAAGCTAAGAGCAAGATTCTTGACGAATCCGCTCAGGGCAGCAGCACCTTGAGGCGACGGCCGTGTCACCAAAGCCGGACTTAGTCACCCTGGGCTGAAATTCCGAAGCGTACTCATACCCCACATGGTGACGGATGCTGTGTCACTTTGTCCATCAAATGCCGCAATCTGTTTCCTTTTTCTGGTGAAGGGTTTGTCTCCTTTTGCGCTGGAATGTTTTCATGCACTTTCCAGCACAACTTCCAACATTGTGTAACACCTGAAAGGATGCTGTTACCACGGCGTTTTTTTTTTTTTGGAAAAAAAACGCAACAACGGAGACGTTCAAAGCCGGGGAAACGAACCATTACCACTCGTCATCCTTCGACACGATCTCTCGGCACGAGCACACACCACGGTGACGGTGAAGCATAAAGGCGAACATCTGAAAGAGGCGAGATGCTTATCACACCCGTTTAAATAAATCCATCACATGAATAAGACCAAACATGGGTTTGCTCATGGGGATCGCATTCGGAGCACGAATGCGGAATCTCACCCGCACAGATTCCGATTTGCTGACCCGCTTTGAAGTGTGACAGCACGTGGAAGGAAAAGCACTTTCAGAACACTTCGGTTCGGGCCTGGTTCCACTTGGCTTTTATTGAGGGTTTTATCGCAAACATCTTTCTTCTACTCTTGTTTACGGTGTCGCGAAAGGGAAAAATAAGAATTTTGGGCACGATTGTGAGCGCGAAAAGTTGGGTCGGGAAAGCATTCAGTGTGGAATTGTGATGGAGTTATGTTGGAGAATTCATTGCAGAACGATCGCGTGTATCATTTTATCGTGGTGAAGCACCTGGATAAATCAGTGACCCTTCGTTACCTCCGGAAGGCGCGTGGTGTTAACGCATTGTAGGCAAGTCAATATCACCCTGCATGCTATCTATTCCAAAGTCCCGGTACCCTCATGTCGACCGAAACCCAATACATCGCGCCATAATGTCTTAAATTGTTCCAAATATGCTAGAACCCCGAACTTTCCGTACTGTACCGCGTGTGCGATGAATAAATGGAGTTAGATAAGGCACACCACACGCGGTGGTGTTGGGCCGAGAGAAAAATAATGGAAAGTAGTACAAATAAGTAAACACAGCACCCTGAACGCAGCCCTTTACTCTGAGGTGAGCGATATACGTCTGGGGGGAATGACTTTTTCGTTACCGTTCTCCAATGTGTGTGTGTGTGTGTTTTTAGGAACATTCTAGCTTCCTAGCAATCTCTGTAGGGAGGAACATGGCAGTGTATCACCAGGGAAGGACGCAAGTGGAATAGTAAACAGAAACCGAACGACTTCCGAAAGTTTTCGGGCCTACTCCACCGTGGTGCGCGTTTTTGATAGAAGGGACGTGATTCAACATTTGTCAAACGCATAAACTCCTAATGACATTGCCTTTCCCCGTACTGCGTGTGGTTTCCCTGGGAGAACCCACCCAAAACGGTGGATACATTTGACGGTGGTTATTTTGATTGTTGATCTCCATAGCTCACGCGGGCTGACGGGTTGTTCGCTTGTTCGGATTGCTTTATGACTTGGCACGGCAACCCAACACGGCAATCGGAAAGCAAACACACATTGCGTGGAAATGGGGGAATAGATTTCTTCTGTTCTGCCTCCACACACGATACGTACATTAATCCACTTTCGCTGAGTTTTCCAACTCGTTCGCTTGGACAGCACACGAAACGCATATATTTGGTCGTCTTCCGGTCTGGTTGTCGAGCGCACTCCGACACCGAAGCGCCGATTACGAGGCATATTTTTAATACAACATTAGTGCGGCACCCGAAATTACATGCGGCATTAGTGGACGTGGGGTATTGACGAGGTACAAATCGCGCGGATGAACTCGAGCTTGACCGTACAGCGGGAGTGACAAAACAGTTTTATCGCGCTACAAATGAATTTCCTTCCTAATGAAAATGGAAAATGCGGGCGATCCTTTCGGCCTCGGACTGTATGTTAATGATGTATGTTACTCACCTTATGCTTTTTCTCTCTCTCTCTCTCTTCCATAGACACCCGCTATTCCCGCTGTTGGCACTAATCTTCGAAAAGTGTGAACTAGCAACCTGCACCCCTCGAGAACCGGGCGTGGCCGGTGGTGACGTTTGTTCGTCAGACTCCTTTAGCGAAGATGTTGCTGTATTCAGCAAACAGGTACGTACGGTTTTACGTTAAGCATCGTTGCCGCAAACAATTGTGGTCTCCTGTTCGGTTGATGAGAATTCTGTAGCGACGATGTCTAGTGGAATGCATTCTGCTGACCACACCGGGGCATTGTGGTGCTCCGACATGATGTTTAGCACCGCCGCTTTCCGGGAGTCGTGTGCGTGTTTGTGTTGTTTTGGGGCAGTGTGATATTAATCAAAGTCACGGGCGAAGAACCATATGAGGTGCTTACCCAGAGGGAGGTCCCCGTTGATTGCCGATCAACAAAGTAATGCTTAATGCATCCCACGATCACGAGAGCACTCACACACAATGGGAGAAGAAAGGCACCCAACCAACCTCCAACCAGCAGGATGATCGTGTGAAAAGAAGCAGAAACGATCGATCATTCATAATCAACCGATGGTCGTATCGCAGCTTGAAATTGATGGCCGTGGGGTCCTTCGTCACACCGTCTCCCGTTTGGCCACGTCGTTTGTTTGTCATTTGTTAGCAGCAGGCCTGCAGGTCTTCGCCAAAACCCCATGCTCAGCGCCAGCCAGGCATGCCCGGCTGCTAACTATAGCGAGCAGAGCGGGGCAACAACTAACACGGCATTGCTCTCGGTACACCATCGCGACTTTGCCTTTTGGATGACCTTTTCACGCCACGGCCCGAGATGATGTGGCGTCTTGATGGGAGGCCATCCCGAAAACACTCCACCATGGGCATGGCGTTGGTAGGGCGAAGGGAATTGGATACGCTGCCCTGGTGTGATGTTCCTTCGTGCACTCCCAGGGTTCCCCATGCTCGTGTCAAACCATGCAGTTCGGGCGTTTATTTGCGTTTGTGAGCCGCGCGAAAGTCGATTAATTAACGGTTTTTATGCAACCCACTAGAATTCCGTGCGAGCTGCCGCGAACTCTGCACGGTGCATCTTCTTGCGTGCTTTGTTTTCTTTTAAAATCCATTTACCCATTTCCTGGCGCGCCCTGCGTAAGTGAGATGGATTTTCACGCACACCAACACGTGCGTTCCGTCTGGGCGCGCTGTATCGTGGCGCGTTAGCACGGGAAGCGGCAAACAGCCGCGACGTTCCTCCGATCCGAGTGAGATCGCACTTTTGGCGACACCGGAATGCTTAAGTGGTGCCATAGCGTAACGCGTCGCTTACCCCGGCGTGCGCCTGGTTTTGTGCACGGCAAATGAAAAAAGCGCAAGGTCGCGTCCCACCATCCGCAGCTCCCCGCTGTTGCAGCCTTCCAACAACCACGGCACGACTCGACAACTCGTTTGCGCTCGGTTCATTCACAGAGAGTGTGTGTGTGTGCACGGGGTTCCCGAAAGTTCCCCCAATAAACAGCTGCGGCAAGACTGGCGGACGGAGCGCGAAAGTCATTAAAATGTGCGGGCCCAGTTTAACGATCGGCAGGCGGGACAAGGCAACGGCGTGGAGGTGTGCGATGCAGGGTCGGTACCGTACCGAATCCACATCATTCCCAAGACACCCGAGAAACACCCCGATGGCGAGGAAGATCATTCAACATTTTATGTCATTCCTCAAATCGACGTGTCCCTGAGAGCACTCTTGATTCCATCGCCGTTGTCTCCGCGGGTATGTGTGTGTGTGTGTATGAATCGTATTTTGTGTGCACCAGGGGGGAAAACCATAACCGGTCCCGGAAAATCTTAACTCCCGGTCTCGTCGTGGCCGTGGTCTGGAAGAGAGCGAGAGACCAGGGATACAGACGAACCAGATCAGGCAGAGCGAGGGCGATAAAACGCGAGCGTGCGCGCGGCATTCGGACAACTTTATGGCCGTTTTAAGAGGCTGTAAAAAAGGTGGCAAGGCGTGTGCTATCTGCCCGATTCCCGTCGTGTCGACTGTCTTAGCGCGCCGACTCTTGCCGTGCCGAGATTCGGAACCTTGGTGTGTGTGTGTGTGTATGGTTGGATATTTGGTCGATATCAGGTCCTTTGCGACCTGCTGCAGTGAAGAAGTCGTGGTTGTGAATATCTCGCCACTCCGCCCCACAGGACATTCTATAGAACGCAGTTCCCCCAAGATTCGCTTTGGTGCTCTACGAAATTGGTTGTTCGTTTTGTGTTTTTTACAGTGATAGTTTGTGTCCGTATCCTGTCCAGGAAGAACCCCGAGTAGATCCAGAATGACCGATGGGTTGATACTCGAGAGGGCTCGCTTTACAGTCCTAATGGGGGATAACGAACACAAGAGGTGGGAATATTGATTGATTCTAGGTCATTTCTAGTCTGACCGTAATCAATCCCCCGGGGTTTTGCCGAGAAGCAGCAACAGCAAAGAAGACATGACGAGGTGTGGGTATCTCTGGCCATCGTACTGTCCGGGTCATTACCGATGTTGATGTTATTTTGTTATTTATTTCGTTCGCCCGCTAGCACTCTGGCTGCGTCATCAGAGCAGCATCCGAGACGGGTTCGAGATGGGCGTAAGAGCGCCCACGCCACTGTCTCGGCGCATTTGGAACGCATGTTGACCGTCTAATAAAGACGACCCAAGTAATAAGGTAAAACCGAAATTTACCTTCCAGTTTTTGAAGATACATGGCAGAAAAACAACACAAAAATCACTAGACGACACTCATCGTAACCGCAGATGGGCCTCGTCGTCACGCTTTGGAACTCGATCCCTACACACCCGGCGATGGCTGCTTGTCTTTTATGTGCTTTAAAGAGTCTTGCATTACACTGACCCGGTCGGAAGGGACAGATGGATGGATGTAGACGGCCTGTCGGAAGGTGTTTACCTCGGCACAGCCCACATCATTTCCAGAACAGACGAGCCAGGAGGAACCGAAAATCGATAACACAATGTGTGCATTGTTCAACGCCGTCTGGGCGACTATTGTTGTGTTGCGCGTATTTCGCGAATTCCACAGCCACACATTCCACAGTGCTGGACCTCTGTGGGGACGAAGCAGTACGCAAAAAAACTGTAGCGGATCATGATGTTCAGCATCAAGATAACGGGAGGACACATCACTACCGTGAGGCTTCACCTCTTTAGGGTACGATCGCGACACCAACTGCAGGTCAGGTTTACAATTTTTGGGGCGGTTTTTGCTCCCGTTTTTCTTTCGGCCCTGGCAGGCACGACTGCGTGACTGGACAAAAATGTAAATTTTGTTGATGACCCATTCCTTTCTGCGGGGTCCGTGCTTGGCTGGAACGGCAGGTTTTCTGTAGCTGATGGAGTTGAGTATTGTACTGCTGATGTGCGAATAAGCGTTTGTTGGTGTAATTGTCCTCTTTCGAAAGTACCAAGCTCATCCATACCTTGTCGTGGATTTCTGTTACTCATAGGACTCAAGACTACAATCGTACAATATTGCTCTACCACACGCAAAAGGATAAATTGTGAAGATCTCGTGCTGGCAGGTGCCAAACTGAACAAATCAAATAAAACTACCTTGCGAGTCATTTTAACAATCTTCCCCTGGCTGTCCGTTTTGCTGTCTACTCACGCCTTACAGTTGGATCGTTTTTCTCCTCATCATCCTTCAATGATTCATCGAACGTTTCGTTTAGCAAAAGAAACTCCAAATGACCGCAAGCGATAATTATAGGCTTGGTCTGCACTTAAGTTATTTTCAATCAAAAGATATCATCAAATTTCGTTTTCATTACGATCTAGCAGCATGGCCAGGTTCATCTGCATATTTGGCGGGTTCATTTGATATCAAAAAGGTTCGTCTCGCCTGTTCGCAGGCCTTTTGAATCGCTTTTACTCCAACTGTCGAAAACCTCACAGCACACGTTGGGACGTTTCGGGACGCTACGAGTGTTTCATCAGAATTATGATGTCGATGGTACAGATCTTCAGGTTGTCGATTCCATTGCAAAGACGCAACCAGGGCCATTCTTCAGGCGAACACATTCTAAGCGGCATTAGACGCAAATGTATTGCTCTTGCTGCCTACCGATCATTCGATGATCCACCCACCGTTTACGAGGCATCGTTTTGAGGATACCCACCGAGGAACATTCCGCGCTGGAATTTTACAAAGCCAAGGAAGTCCAAGTGGCGGAAGACCACAAAAACCAGGCATAACATGGTAAACGAGACGGTTAAAGAAAACGGAACGAAATAAAATTTCTTCCAGATGACACTAATCTGATTTTCTTCTTGATGCGTTTTTCAAGCTTAACACACATTCTTCGCTTTGGTTTGTTGATCTTCACCTTCTGTTTCTGGCCGTGTTTAGGTTTTTATGGGCAACAGCAGCGAAAACCTTTCGGTTCGTACGGACTTTTTTGGAGTTATTTCGTTGTTGTTGTTGTAGTCGGAAACTTATTTTCTTTCTTCACTGTTTTGCGCTCTGTTGTGATTGTTGCAGAGTTTTTTTTTCTCTTGTTACACCCGTTTTTCGCCCGTTCTGCTTGTTAGCAGGGTAGAGGACCCGCCACAGCATCCAGAGGTTGCTAGTTAGAAATGTTTGGACCGTCAGCTTAGCCGAAACCGAGACTGAGCGAACGTATAAATGCTCCCTCGGTAACCCTCAGCCGGGTTCCGTCCATTCGTGAGCCATTTGCAGTACGTTGGGATGCTGTTGTGTGTGAGTCGGGTTTTTTTCAATTTCTTTGGTATGTTGCGGAATAAAAAAGCGAATCGTTCTTTGCAAAGCGGGACGATATTTTAATGCCGTTTTGGTTTTTGGTTTTGTTCGGTCGGTTAAAGTGATCAATGCACGGATGGGTTTTCGTATCCAACCAACGCAAAAGGGAAGGGCACACATAAAAGGCAGAAACAGCAAAAATGAAATAAGAGATAAAAATAGAATAAACTTTACGCTTGAACGCACCATAAAAAAAGCACACACACATGTACACAATGATAGTGGCAACATAAGACAAAGAGAAGATTCAAAAAGAGCAAAACGAGCACGAAATTCGGTCGGAGTTGGAGTCGGAACCAAAAGATGTTTGAAATTTAAGATGATGTCGAAGGTTATTTTCACGATCACAGTGAAGTGTGTGAGCTAATCGAGTACGGGTCCGAGTGGTGCATTTGATTAAGGTCATACTTTGTGGGTTGATCAGTCTCTCAACCGCTGATCACCGATTGCCTTGAGCGATGCATCCATTTCGGTTAGAAATCTGTATCTTAAAGGCGGAATTCTAATTTACTATCACCACGATCGGTTGGAATTCGCATTCGAAGTGTTGTATACGACATTTTTCTGTGTTGGTGAGTGTCTTGATGATTTGTAGTGTGTCTAGTGTCGGCCGTAGTACGTTACGCATTACGTTACCGCACACCCGGGGTCACACAGAACCGCTCCAAGATTGCGCTGGATCAAATTCCACCGCGCAGATGATCATCTGAACAAAGGCCCTCGGGGGTAAATAGAAACACAACCAAGAGCATATGTTTCTGGCTGATCCGGTACATTCGCGCTTACGTTACCGTACCTCAAAACTAGAAGGATTCGCCCCGGTAATGGTTGGTATCTTCTCAATGTGCTCCTCAGGGTTGGTGGATCAAGACGATCAAGGTGGAAGAGACGAGCTTATACCGTCGTGACCCAACTCGTGAGCCCTACGCAAACGGCAAAAGGGCCGCAGGAATCTAGCCCGAACAGGGTGGATAGAAAATGGAACGTACGGTGTACATGGCATGCTGTACACGCATCCACCACAAACTGAACACTTTCCATTATGGATGCGTAGAGAAAAAGGAATAACCCCCTGGGAAGACTTGGCACAGAGGCGAAGGCATGAACGAGGAGGGGAACGGAGAACACAGATGGGATCAGTGAGCGGGAGAAATAACACAACACCTTCCACTGAAAAGGTCTGAATTCTTGGACCCGTGATCGTGACGACGAAGATTCGAGCAGCGAAGAGGCGTGTGCGATGCGCGGTACGGCTTTCGGGCCCTTGGCACACAATGGGAACACAGAAAGGGGGAAAATATCGAAGATTACAATTATGTGATCAAAAGAGACTTTCAATTTTGCTCTTATTCATTATGTCGGATCGGCCCGGTACCACACCGAACCCTATTTCTTTCTGCTCTGCTTTCTTCCTAGTTCTGGTCCATCATTTTCACTGGCGAAATGTGGAAAAGGGAGGGAACACATAAAGGGAGCTAGAGGAGCACTTTGGAGTGTGTATGTTTCACTTCACTGATGGTCGATGCGACCTTGGGTTGCTAGATATCTTGGGCTGCGTGCGTCACTGAGTTATGTTGTTCTGTGGCCCGTTTAAGTCTAGTGGTTTAGCTACATAATTTTCATTTTCCTATTCGATTATTTCTACCTGCCCTTAAGTTTTGAAAGAGAGAGAGAGAAGGAGCTTCAGAGCTCTTTCTCTCTTAGACAAACGCATTTTAAGCTCTTCCAAATCAACAACAACGACCTTCGCCTTGTGATCCACGTACGTTAGGCCCTGATGGTTTGGAACTATCTGTTCCATCCTTCCTATTGCCGGCAAATGAAATCCGTTGCGCTAGGGACGCGACCCTTTCGATCAACCCGAGGGGGTTCCAATTTGTAAAAGAAAGGCCCTAACCCGCTCGGCAGGCTGGCTGACTGGCTGCATCATGTGCAAACAGCCAAATGACAGCCCGGGCCGGTTCCCGCAGCGCACCGGAGGGCTCCGTTTCGTTCTGCCGCTTTTCACTTTCCTCCGGGGCGATCTTTTTCCTCGATGATCGTTGATCGCACGGGGTGTTAGCATTAGGGACCTCCTTAAGGGTTTTTTTTTTGCTTCGAGCATAGACTCTTCGACGTACAGGATGGGTCTAGGATTGGCACTGTGTTTTTTCCCCCTTTTTAGGCAGACCTTCTTGGGACCGGCAGTGTGTGGTGTTGGCCGAAGAAAGAAATACACAAAAAACGCTACAACAATCCACGGGGTGACATTGCTGGTGTGTGTTTGTATCGGGATTTTGGGACATTCGTGTGCCGCAGACTAGCCTTTTTAGGAATTTCATTATTTTCCTGCTCTTGGGTTTGGTTTTCGTTTCGTTTCATTTAAGTTTTTGTTACAGTTTTTTGTTGTTGCTGTTGTTGCCTCCTTTGTGTAATGCCTCGTTTTGCTTTCGATCTAGGCGAATGGAACGCGCGAAGATCACCCAAACGCACTGCTTCATTCTCCGGGCTGGTTCATTGTTTTTTTTTTCCTCTCCATTCTTCCTTATGAAAGCAGCTTAAGCTGCGGCGGATGGTTTTATTTTTCAGCATCTCCCCTACCCCCCCTCTGTCCCACCATCTTCCTCCTGTTGTGTGTAGAGGAAATGTAGGGAACATCCTTTTGCGCCCTCCCGGTGAGATCGATTGCTTTTTTGGCTGCTAAAGAGCTGAACGCGCGAGAAGTTTTGGCAAATGCAACAGGGGGACCTTTTGATTTTGTTGTTTTGCACAAAAATCGAACAAACGAACCACTAACGAACTTACGAACGAGTGAAAAAAAACCCATCTCAATATCCCTTGCTTATTTTCCCTATTAGCTTTTTTGCTCGCACGCTCCCTTTTACGCACAAGCGTAAGAAAAAATGATTAAAAAATATTAAAAAAAACTCCAAATAAACCGGGCTTTGTATACTTTGTAATGTGAAAAAGTATGTAGCAGTAATAAAACAAGATGGCATTAGGCCAAAAACACAACATGCTAACGAACAGGACGGGTCAGAGTCCGTTGCCGTCGGGTCTGGTCTGCGCTACTGTTCGCTATTTCTTTGAGACATTTTTTGCCACTCTTCAAACTGTTCTGCAGCGCAAGCTGAAACCGTGCAACTTGTGCATAGGGGAATTCCCTAGATTTTGCCTTCCAGTTTGGAAATGGAAGTGTACACGGAACGGTTGCTGTAGAAGGTACACACGAACGCATTTGATTTAATTATTGCGTAATGGTCTCTATGTGCGTTATGGTACGATCGTTTTGCGAACAAAATCGGTTCGATGGCCTCTTTATGTCTAATTGTTTCTTCCTGATGGTGGTACACCGTTCAATACCCCTTACTTATGCAGGAAAAATCCAAGGATTTATACAGTTCCCCTTAAGGAAATAGCAGTTTGTTAAGCTGGCAAATCTGCCAGATCATATAAAAACAGTAATGGTGACCAAAAATCTAAAGCAGTGTCAAAAATCCATTATCACTAACTGAAACCCGCAAAAGAAGATCTCGAACACCGCTCTGTGTCCGATCGTATATGTCCAGCTCGCCGTGACACATCCGGGGGACATAAGGAATCCTGGCAGGAATGAAGCTTCAGCCATCATAAAGAACACAAAAGCACCCAAAGCATTCCCGTTCGTCACTTCGTGTTCCTTTAAGTCTCTTTTCCTTTGCTTAGGGAATAGTTTACGTTCTACATAATGCCATGCGTTATTCTTCTCGTGTTAAGATCGTACGGTGTCCTTTCGATTTGCCGATGTCCCAGTTGGTAGTTTTGGGATTGTTGGTTTGAGAAATCTAATCATTCACAGCGCGCACAAAGAGAGAACCATGAATTCGATCTCCGGCCTGTTGGTGATCTCAAGCTTTTCCAGTGAAACCCAAACGAAACCAGTGCACCGAGTTGAGTGTTGCTTTGGAACCTGTCGTAAGGTTGGGATTTGGAAGTGTTTTGGACATTCCTAACATGTAGGGATGGTCTTCCAGGAATTGGGAACCATACAACAATCGCTAGCAGCACATCTTGTACATCTTTCAGGTTTTTCTCTATTCCATATCCGACAGCATGTTTTGCATCGTATTTGGAAGACCCGAAAGCATTAGAATTGAGAATTGTAAAAAAATCTGCCGAGGGAAGGTCATCTTGGTACGTCAAATTAATTTCTTATGGCCGAACACATGGGTTGTAGGATCCCAGAGTTCCTTTCTTCGTCCAGTCCGTTCCCATGGCGTAGTAAAATAGGATTGCTACACAAGCTGGGGTGCTGGAAACGCAATCAAACCGAGAGAAGAGAAAGAGAGAGAGAGAGAGAGAGAGTGGAAAAAAACCTCTGCTGCCATATGCCGTTTCTCTGCTGGTGTGCTCCTGTGTGTATCCGGCTGCCGACAACAGATTTCGTTGGATTTAGCTTTTCCTTTCAAACTTCACCCAAAGAAGCGGAGGCATCGAAATGGGCAAAACTGCAGCCTACAATTGCAGATGCCGATTTGCACAGCAACCACAGTAACACAGCAGGTAAATGTGGCAGGTCAAATCATCCGTCCTCCGTTCAGCAACAGTTCCGCGTGCAAAGGACCGGATGGCCAATGCTATTTGGCACAGGCTACCTCGATGTTTTTTTGTTATCTGGGTCGCGTTTCTTTGGACTTTTTTTTGCTCCGTCTCTGCTGCTGCTGCTGCTGCACATCTTGCATGGAAATGTGCACTTTCAGCTTCATTTGTATTCGCCAAGGACGACCACACGGGTCCGGGAGCTAAGGGGGAGATATTGTTTTCTTTTTTGTTACCTTCTTTCCGACGGTCGGAGTTGGATTCAGCTGGATGAGGTCATCGAAATCGAATTCGTCACGCATATGCCATATGTGTAGCTGGCCCAACTGCATGTGGTAACAGTCGTTGCCGAGAAGCAGAGGTCATTGATTGCAAATCTGTTTCTGTCTGAGAAGCACCAAATGACATTTAATTGGAGTTTTATTCCGTTACGTCTCGAGGAGTTTGAAGGAACGCTTCTCCGTTGCGTTCGCAGCAAGAGCAAGCGTTCGCACACCCTAATCTTCGTGCGTTTGCGACCGAGGGAAAGATTTATGCGTTACGTGAAATCGTTTCCTGGTAGCAAACGCTGGTAGCCCCCCGAGTAAGGTAAATTAATCACTTGACCACAAATAATTAGTGCCGAAAAACAAAAACATTCACACTGCACCGACCAACCAGCCAGCCGGTTGTACAAACAAACAACTTAAGCAAACTTTGCTCGAGTCCGGGTTCGGAAGGTAGAATAAATAACGAAATGGGTTGCTTCGAAATGGTTGCAATAAAACAGAAGTAAAGCAACGCAGCAACTGCTCACGAAAGAAAGGAAAGGCAAAAAAAGCAGCCTCCCTACGACGTGCATCATAAAAAGGCGTGAAAGTATGACGAGAATTTGTTTGGAAATTTATGCAATCATCAATGAGCAACCGAAGAGAAGAGCAGTGGGTCCGGGGCGCGAATGGTGCTTGGTCATACACAAAACACGCTGATCTCTTTCTCACACCCGCAACGAAAGGCTTTGAAAAAAAGGGAATGAAAAATCTGCAATCAATACTCGATCTACAAACAACAACTATTTACAACTATATGCACACTTGGCGCGATCCCCACACATGATCGCACGTGGGGCTCTTACACGAACACGGCGATGGGTCTGGTCCGGTCTGAAGGTCCAGAGACAGACAGCGCGAGTGAGACAGCGAGACACCGTATCCCCAACTCGTATGCCCAAGATGCCCTTTTTGATGATGGAATGTTTATTTTGGTTTTGAGGTTCTTCTTTTATTTATCTTTTTTTTTTGTTTTGTTCCCGTTTGTTTTAGTGCAGTCTTGCACATTGGATTTCGTCCGATCGTGGCGTTTCGCTCACCGTTTCGAGATCGTCCTGCGGAATGAGTACACGGCGTTGGGACCTGCAGCAGCTTCCGCGGCTGTTGGGGCCCGAACGATAATTTATGAGCCTCACTTACATCTATATACGTGTGTGGTAGTAGTGTAGCAGGCGCCATCCGCCTCCATCCATCCACTACCACCACCACCGGCCCTGCACCGTACTCGCGCACAAGGGTAGAGCATATTTTATTATGCCTATCTCGAAACGATTTGATTATTGTTTTGATCATAAATTTGACCAAAACCAACCCAATACCGAACAGCATTCGGCACCTTCTCACATTCTCTCACACCCGCATTAACCGGGTGGCGCCTGAAAGGAAGACGTTTTTCTTTCTTTTCTTTTCTGTTCCTCCCCAGTCGAAATGAAGATTGTTTAATGGTACGGTGCGGGTATTTAGTTTTCTTCGGGGGTTTCGATTTCTCGATAGCAATTAGCTGCAAGAGAGGGGACAAACGGGGCGCGTTTTTGGCAATTTGGGATGCTGAGCAGTGAAAGATATGTTATTTCCGGTTATCGACAGTCGATACACGCGCAGGATGATGAAATTAGCCCGCGTGCCTATTACTGTGCCTCCGTGCCTCGTCGTCCGTGTTGCCTGGTCCGCGCTATCGGATTAGGCATCGGAGAGCAATCCAATCGAATCCGAACTACCGATACCGACCATTAAGGAATCATTGTCGTACGGCATTTCGGTTTTTGCGGGCCGTTCGATTTCTGCTTCCGCCTGGGAATTAAGAGACCGATAGTTTTGGCCGTGTGTGCTTCGATAACTCTTCTGACTTCTGATGAGAATTCCGTTTCGAACCCGATCCATATCTGTGGAACAAAGCGGATAGAAGAACCAGAAGAAGTAATTACTAATTACCATTTCTGAATGCGTTTGGCTTTCGTTTCATTCCGATTTCCGAACCATTCTCGTCTACTTCGTCCCGTACCGATGGGCTTTGGGTACGGGAATTATCTCATCAGCAGGTCCGGCCTCCCGGAATAACAAAAACTTGTCTCGCTTGCTTTGCTGTTGCTCTTATTTTATACTGGCTGGTGCTGCCTAATGACACATTTTAATAACATGTGCCGAAAAGGGAGGGATCGTTCAAATCGCCGCATCGCGTAGCACTAATAAATGCTCATAATTTATGTAAAAGCCGTGTGCACCAGATGTGAACGATGAAGGCACCGGTAGGAAGGGCACATTTCGGGAGGTTTTGGTTCCCTTGGTGTGTCTTGATACGATCGTGCGTAGCATGAGAGATCCGATCGCCCAAACCTTCGCCGACGTATCCTTTCGATCGCAGAGCTGTTTCTGTTCTGTTCCTTGGTAGAGTAATTTATAGCTTATCCCTAAAACGGCGTTTTAATATACTTTAACACCCAAGACGTGGTCGGGGTAGGGAAGACACTCTCTAACAAGGTCGAAGCTAATCGGGTTGCCTGGTCTGCCCGAAGGTGGACAGTTTCTGAACTCGAGCGTTAAATAGCGGCTCCACCATCGTTAAGTCGATCCGCTTAAAGCACCAGCAACATTTGCCTGCCCAACACAGTTACACGGGACGACTTTATAATTGTTCCATGTACTGTTGGAGAATTAGCTCCTACCGCATGGAGGCTTCCTGAGTTACGGACGGTACGAATGTCCCCAGCGTGGTGAAGAATATTTGGAAACTGTTTTCCACGGGAATCACTACAAGTCACGGAAGTTCTCTGTACTGCAGGCCGCGTGCTTCATGCTTCGACTTCACATGTTACCCCCCATTACCCAGGATACAGCTTGTTTGATAACATCAACGAATAGTTTCGGTTTGCTCGCAAGTGGAATTCGTCTCAAACACGCACACTTGCCGTATCTGTAATCGAATTGCGGAGTGCTAAAATGCAATCGAGACAGAATGATATCTCGTCCCGGTTTGCAGCACTCCCGGAGTAGGGAAATTTGGAAAGCTAATGACAAATTACGTCTAATTGCCGTTCCGCATGTCGCAATTAATAGAATCCTTATCGAAAACTTCCTTTCGATTCGTTGAGGGAAGTCATTTAAATTGACTTTCAAATTATTCGCTTTCCCATAAAGCGGTAATATTCTCCGTGCCCATAAAATGGCAAATGAAATCACCAAACAAAATCGACACGAAACGTGAACAGATTTCTTGAGTCCCGGAATCGTTTCCGGCTCAAGATATTGGTTTGGGAGCTCGGGAAGAAATACCGGCACTGGCTACCAAACCGTACGCATTACGTTCTTGCCGTTGGCTTGCTGTTGCTGTTATTATTTGGTACGCTGTTGCAGAAATAAAGTTATAAATTTATTGCTCCGTAAAATAAGCACACACAGAGGGTCGAGAACACGCAACGCGCACGCAGTGCACAAAATCCATTAGGAATTCCTTCATCTCGCGCGGTGGATGATGATATTTCATTTTTCCTCATTTTTTACCTATTCTTATGATGGCCGGTGCAAAAAAGAGCCGGGCGGCGAAAAGAAAGTGCACTCAGCAGCAGCAGAACGCGCGGCTTATCCGTGAAGAGGCAAGAACTTCTGCGATTGTGACGCGCAGCCACAGCAAAACCATTACCGAACCCTAATGGCATCCATTTCCACTGGCTACACACGGGCCGAAAAGCCCGAATTCCCATGAACAGCGAACTTCTTTAGCAGAGGGAACGAGAAGCCTCACATAAGCTCCCCAAAAAAAGGATATTATTCGACTGTTTCCCCCGTTCAACATCGCAGTAATCCCTCCATAATGCCAACCTCGCAATCCCAATTCGACTGCGACCGACAACCACAGTCCGGACCGCGTCCCTGCAAAAAACAAATGGGGACGCTTCACGGAGGGAGGTCACGGGCAGGACTGGGGGAAGTGTGCGAATGAAGTTATGAAATAAAATAGTCCTGTACGGTTATGCTATATGCTGGGGGGGTGGGTTCTTTACAGAAAGAGGTTTTACTTTTGCCGAAACCTTGGAAGAAACCTAGCGTGGAAAAATGCGAATAGAAGCACAGACATTCGGTTCCCTCCGCAAGAGTCGATACGCCTGGTGTTAGGCCTGGTGTGGCCCTTTGGCTTTTGTCAATTTACCTTCAATTTGTAGCAAAACGGTGTACGCATTGGCAATTCCAATCCCGGCTCACTGACCCGTGCATTATTACGCCATGAGAGCGGATCAGCTTCCCGGGCGCGTGTCTTGCGTCTTCGTTGAACCTGGGCCCGATGGTGTCCCGCTGCGTATGTTCCGGCATATTTCGAATCGGATCCGGATCGTTGTGTCCGATTGGGTGGTTTGCAGTTCTGTTTTGGGGTTTTTCCTTCTTCCCCCAACTGTGAGCAGAAACTGGCTGGCAAAAATGAGAAGAAAGTATATTCAGTCGGAAAATGGTCGGGAATACTACTTTTATGAATTTCCTTCCTCGGAGGGTTTGTTGCAGAGTACGTCGTCGTCGTCGTCGTCGTTTTCCGTCCAGTTCCGGTCCAACTCCGAAACATCATCGCACAGTACAAATCCCCAACTTCCTTGTTCTGCGACCATTGTCACCGTTTGCTGGTGGGTTTTTGCGCTTAGATACGCATTTGGCCCCTTATTTCCGGAACCTCTTGCCACTTCTGGCGTTCCGGCGTACTCTTGATTTTGGGCATCCCTTTGCTACTCTTAACAATGATCCGGATGTTTCCTTTTTTTGTGACATAACACGGGTCCCGTGTTTCCGTTCCTGGTTAAGAAATGGTCGCTTCGGTGAATGGGAAGAAATGAAAAACTGTCACTTTCTTTATCGCATCGTCTGTTTGTATGTTTGTGGCTTGCGTAACATTTTCCTTCCCGGTTTGGTTTTCCATACGAAGCTCTACAGTGCCGTGAAAATCGGGAGCGCAATTTTTCCCTATTGCGAGCGAGTTATTTTATTTTTTTTGCTTACCAGCAGATGGCGGAAACCGTAACGTACAAATGTACTGCCGTAGTATTCTGTCAAGTGGGTGGGTACGGTGCGGGGTTTGCTTCCCACTTTCGGTAGCCTATTTTCCCTTCGGACGACTTCCTAGGTTGGTGTCCTTAATTTCCGGAAGGAACGGGATTGTAATGGCGAAAGGGAAAGCAATACGGGGACCGCACACTTCAAGTTGAAGGCCTATTTCTGTTTCCTGAGGCAGAAAAATATGGACCAGAGCAAACCCCGGGCCGACAATTGGATGACGGAGGTTTTGTGCCAGTTGAACTGTGAAATAATATTGTAGCTCCGTTAGGTCCGTTTGCCCTGTTCTGGAGAAACGGCCGGGTATCGGGGTCGGTTGGGAACCATTTTGGGGTGGTTTGGTACATCGTTGTCCGTATTTAACGAAGCGATGATGAGAGTACCCGATATGGTCGTAACGGGACCACTAGTGGGAGTATCTAAATCTGTGTGCTTTTCTACTATCAACAACCATCCAATGACTGAAGAAATGTAGTAAAGGCAAAAGAAGCAGCCGAGAAAAAAGGATATGACTCCGGAAACGACAAAGGACACAATTTGCCGAGACATCAGGCTAGACCCGGGGTTTTTCCGAACAGATAGTTGCCTTCCAAGTGCAGTGCCCAGGAAACCGGTATCATGTTTCCCCGAAGACTCATCATCTGGTGGGCAAGTCGGGACAGTTAAATGTTCCATTTCGATCGAAAGCAAATTACCGTTATGGGGACTGGACTGGAGCCTGGGCGGTAGCGTATTACCATGAGATCATAAGGCATGATGCTTCAGCATCCAAGTTCCTTAATCACCTGTTCAGAAGGTCGATAGCCGCTGTCGTTTGATGCTTTAAATCGAGCAAATGCCCTTTAAGGAAATTGCGGAGAATTAAGGTCTTCCATATCTTTTTTCCGGCAAATGACAAGAGGGCGCTTTTAAATTCTAATCATTTCATAGTAATGATACTTTTGAGTAACTTATGGGGCAAACTGTCCCCAGATCAAGCTTTAAAGCGACAGGAACCAATGGTAATGACGGACTGCGAAAACTTTGTTATCAAAATAAATGACTCTTTTTATTTCCTTTACGGCTTTTTTTTTTTTCATTCGTTTGATGCCCTTTAAATTTCCCTTTAAAAGTCGGAAAATGGTTCACGTGCTACGGTTATACCGTACCATCAGTTGTTATAAATCGTGATTTAGCAACAGTGAAGTTGTACGGACCGTATCTATTCTCTTCGTAATTGATGCGATTAAGGTTTTGGTGTACCAGTGGGATAAGGTGTCCAAAACATGGCTTCGAACATGGCTTTAAGAATGCGGCACATCTTGCACACAGTTACAGTATGCTAGCGCCACCGAGTCCAATGACTCTTCAAATGTGGGTAAACATGGCGTGAAGACAAAGCAACAAACAGAGAAAAAAACCTCACCCGAGAATAGAATCAAAATAACAAATCATCGTATCATCGTAGTACCGCTCAAATGTGCCACTGTGCGCTGATAATTTTATGACTCATGACTTTTACGACGGTTCCGTTAAAGAGGGCCAGGAGAAAAAAAAACACGAAAACCACGTCTCTTGCGGCAGGGTTACCCTGCTGTAGCTGCTGTTTGGTGTGCGCTCCTGGACAACGACGGTTTTTTGGAAGATTGAGGTCATAAATCCATGAAGTCTGATGCGCCATAAAAACGGGTGGCCACCGGTTGATTTTACTAACCGCGTGTGTGTGCACGCGGTCTGTGTGTTTTTTTTTTTTTGTTCTGTCCTCTTCCTTGGCTGCTTGTAGCTCAATCGCCCAACATGGACGGGGCGTATTTGTTTGACTACCAAAAATCACACCTACCTGATATTGCTTCCAGCTGATAATGTAGTATCGCTCCTCTCGCTGTAGTATCGTTAAGACCGTCTCGTTATCGTTCGTTATAATGTTTACTGTGTGTTTCTTCTTTTTTCTCATCCGTTCTCTTTCTCACTTGTGCTCTTCCTACAGATTCGGCAAGAAAAACCCTACTACGTAGCAGATCCCGAAGTGGACTCACTTGTAAGTATCATCATCAGCTGTCTGTGTACAGAACACAATGTTCCACTCCGTACGATCGCATCCACGCATAGCAATGAGGTCATACAATCGGGACAATCGCATCCATTTTTACCGGCCAATACTAATGAGTGTTTCATCCTTTTTCTTCTCCCTTTACCCACAGATGGTGCAAGCAATTCAAGTTCTAAGGTTTCATCTTTTAGAGCTTGAAAAAGTAAGTACTACACAAAATGACACACCATTAAAACAAAAACGATCAAAAATTGAAAACAGAAACAATCTTTGGAAGTTTTTGGAAGGAAAAAGTTTTCGTACTTCCGACTTTCCTTTTCTTCGCGAAAAGAAAATATCAAATAACTAAAGCATCAAAACATCCGGGATACGAGGACGAGAAACCCTTTTTTGCTTACATGTTTCGAGAAACCCTCTAATGCGCGGATTGATCGTTATTGATGCTTTATATTATGTTATTTTCGTGCCTGCACATGCACCAACCGCATTGTGTATCGGCCATGTTTCTAGCGATGATCTTCTCTTGTTGTTTACTTCTGTTGTTTTTGTTTGAACCACACGATCAAGAGATGATCTTAAGACATTATGGTTGTTTCACCTGATGCTGGGGTGGTATATCGATATTCGATTCGACCCCGCTTCATTTTTGTCAACTTGCGGAAAAAAAGGTTTAAAATACAATTTGTAACAGTCATTCAAGAAGGATGTAATATACAACCGTATTGTTTTCAATACATAAATACACAAACATTTGAATTAGCGATTAACTAGTCGAAGCTTCGGTATGAAAAGGTATTATATTGTTGTTAAGACAACAACAACTTCAGGATGAGAAATCTGATTAACCTGTTGTTTGTGGGTTTTTTTGAAAAAGATTGCATTTTCCAGTTTCTTCAGTCATATCCCCATGTTACTCGTACCCGTCGGTCATCAGCAGTAAATAACAGAAATGTGTTGATAGTGTTTGTACTAATGAAGCGAACGACATGACAATAACCCTGTTTCGCCCAATGTCACCAAAACAAAAACATAATCGAATGTGAGCGTCACATTAACCTTCGTGTTTGAATTATCGTCGTATGTGTTATGCTATTTTTTTCTCGATGTTCGTTAACAAGCAAAATGTCGTCCAGAACGCGGTCCAGATAGTCTATCGGTTTCTAATTATGAAATTAGAATTTGTATCTGTCCATCAAAGAGCAGCGCAATAAAAGCATTCCGTGTTTTTGTCCGTTAACTTTCTTCCCTTTTGTGGTGCCGTTTTGCTGCTTTGCCGTCGCACACGGGCACGCTAACGACATCGATCTCACTTTTTTCCACCTGTTTTAAGACAGTTCCCCAACGTAAGGGGAAAGGGTTCCATCCCGGAGTCCTTGTCCTGTGCCTGTGTGACCGTATTTATTAGCATCAATTGGGAAACTTTGTGCACCCAAGCAAATGTCCCGAACGAACGGCACGTCGGTACTGTTAAATAAGGGCAGGTCAAGCCGAGCCTCGCTGAAGGTAAAAGCTAAACGAAACTGAAGGGTCGACGAGACAGTTGCAAACTCGACTCGGGCACCAATAAACGGGGAAACACGGCTGGTAGATTGAGCTCTGCCGATAAGCCCGATAGTAACTGGCTCCAAAAACTTAAAACTTGGACAGGGAACTACGCATAAGAGACCTAACAAAATATGAAGACACACAACAATACACCGTTCCGTGCGTTTTTCAGCGTTGGCTCTTTTCGTGGCGTGCGTTCAACTTGAACGGCTTTTTATTATTTCAATTCCTTTCCCAAGGAACCACCGGCACATTCGGATGGCATCTGCGTGTGCGTGTGCGCGAAGGTGCGCGCGCGCCCGGCCACGGAAAACGCTACTACTTTTGTTACGCAGCAACCGGCAAACCGAACGGAGCTGGAATAGAGCAGCGCCTACATTTATTGACCATTGGCCGGTGCGGTAAAACTGTTCTTCCGGAACAATCGTTGGTGGAAAAGGTGGAAAACAATTGAAACAAAAAAAAACAAGGGGGACCAAGCGAGGAAGCGAACAACTTCTCTCAGCAACGAGTTCTAGCGCGCACCGGAATAGAAAATTGGTGAAATGAAATTCTAGTCATGAAAATGTTAATTAATTTTACTGCAACAAATTCGTGCTACTAATCTGTTATACATTTCATTATCATTTTAATTACACCGGGATTGTTTGGGAGCCGGTGGATTCGGCCGGAATGAGTTCTTGGTTTGATTCTTTGTTTGTTCGCCTACCTCAGCCCGGGGGACGTTGGTTGGCTTTTGAGGTTCCTACCCAATTTGTAGGGTGGGTTTAGGGTAACAAACGGATGAGTAGTAAATTATGTTCTTCCCCCAACCCAGCTGTTCAGCAAAGGATCAGCGATCTCGTAGTCCAACCACCCGTTGGATGGGCCGATGGAGAGTATGTTCGCGATGTTGTTCTCATTTGCTCAGCCAAACGCATGTACATTGCAATGGAATTTTGAGTGTTGGAAATTAGAGAGTTTTAGATCCCCGTTAATTCTCATTACTCTGCAGGCAGGTTGGAGCATCAAATCTGCTCCACACTGCAGGTTTTCGATGATATTTGGGTGCTTAATGTTCCGTTTAAAAAGCAGCTTCTCAGAACTGCTTCACAGCCATAACTCATGGGCCGGGACTGAACGTGACGGATCATAATTGTGGCGCCAATAACGACTTGGTGCAGTTGATGGCGCGAAAATAATCAAATAATCCCTCGAATTGGGTAGTTGATAATAGCAGTTGACCCTTAACCGTCCGCATGTTATTGAGCTGTTGAGCTGGCATAATCAAGCTTGTACTTGGCGCAACAACAAAAAATAAACATCGGCAACGAACAAACCCAAGGCGGGAAATAGTACTAGTAGTAGCAGCAGAAGAAGCAATTAGGGGTGCGCACATTAACTGGAAAAGGTCTCCCCATTATCAGGCGCTGATCAGCTGGTTGTGGATTTGCGCTACACCCATCTTCCGCCCGGTCGACCGTTTTCCGTTATCCGGCGCGATTCCGAAAGCACCTTGACAAGCATCGTCGATTGCATCGTCGGATCGGATCGGATTGAGCCCGATGATTGATTGCAATAATAATATTAGTATCAACCTCGTTTCGTGCCCTTTCCGTCGGGCCCCGTGTGCAGCGCGTCGCACACACAAATGACACTTTGATGTACCGACGCAATTTGTTGGTACGGCACGGGAACCGTTGCGATTAGAGACCGCGTCCAGCCTTTGATAAAGTGCAATCGTAGTGCAATCAGCTGAGCGAAGAGGGTTGGAGATGAAAAATCATCTTTCAATCGAGGTTTTGCTCCATGGATGTGTTTTTTTTTTCTTCCTCCATTAGACCTTCCCTTTTGTGTGGAGCCTTTTGTGATTAGAGTTTCCTGCTCTCACGGACCTCATGATTCTCGGATGGATCCGGAACAGGGCGCTAAGGGAGTGTGCCCACTAATGCTTAAAATATGTAGCTCCATTTTTCCATGTTTTCCTATTGGTGGTGAGTTCCTCCGGTTCATGTGCTTTTTTATCTTCGAACTGGATTAAACGCGTGTGCCCAGCTGCATGATGATGGTGTCCGTTGAAATTGGTACGGGACATGACTTTGCTCGCACACGGAGGCTGCCACAATATAGGACATCAAGGGAGGATCAATAAAATCTCCCGATTTATGGCCACGACACGACGAGCACTCTGCCCAACTCTGCCAGTTCCGGTACGAGTATTATCACGTACGAACCACGCGAGCTGTGTATGTGTGTGTCTGCGTAAGGAATGTCATAAAAATGTCGAATATATGACACACACCATGTACTGGGCCTGCTTTTTTAGTTGTTCAGCTCTTGCATCCTGGCATCCTTGCTGTGCAAAATGGATCTCAGTATTGTTGTTTTTGTTGCTTTGCGTGCAGCTTTCATCTCCTTTCCCAAAATTAAAAGGTGTCAACTGGGGGTCTTGTGGAGTGCATAACTTTTCCATCCTGAAAACCCTTTTTGGATGGTGAAATTAGTGTTGCGCCGTGTCGCTTTTGCCGCCTGCCGGTGCGAATTATCACGGGGACAATTAATTGGGGTCCCGAATGGACAGCCCCATTTGGCTGCATGTTTTAAAGTTATCCGTTTAATTTTGCCGAATGTCTTGGTAGTTGCGAATGCCACCTGTGGTGCGTAATTTTAGCATTTTTAGCCCTTGATTACACGCGATATTGTTAGAGGCCGCTACGGAAGAGCTGATTGCAGCACTTCTGCAATGGTGCTGAATACGAATGATTTGCGAACAGCATTTCACGGTACGGTTTTCCAGCAGGCAAAGACGATCAAGTACCATGATAACAGAGAGTCTCGTCTTGATCGTTGTCTTCCTACTAGCTTCTGGGAGTCGCACGTTGCTCTTACGCACCCCTGATGAGCATTCGCTTAGTGCGCTTCGTTCGTTTGGCTCGCTTGGTTCATATGCGACCACCAGCTGGCCTGCGCCTCCACCCGAACCCGTTCCCGCCACAGATCCGAACGGGCGGACATAAAATATGGATTCGATTCGGGTTCGGGTTTGAAACTCGAGCCGAAGGCGAATATTGAAAAGCTGTAATGGGTTTTTTGTCCCCTCCGGTGCGCCCGACAACGACACGGCGGTATTGGGAGCCAAAATGAATCAAAATAAATAAAACTACGGCGGCAAAACCGCAGCACTAGCAGGAAGGTGATTTTTGGTGCGCGGACGCGAAGAATATCGAATGTACATTTGAATACTTCAAACACACACGGGAAAGGAAAAAAAGCTCCACGGACACACGGAAGAGGGACACCCCAATGGCGGGTGGTGGCCACCCCATTCCCCACAAAGGAAAGGATAAACGATATCAGGAAAGGGAATATAGCATATAAATATTGTGCGAGAAACCGAATGGACTATCTGAAAGAAGACCGAACAAAACAAAAGCTGAAAAAAAGCGATCTCCCCCCAGAAACACCAAAAACAAAATAAATAAATAAATAAAGAACACAATGAAACACTACATGAATTCGGTTCGGCCGTTCGGCGGACGACGACGTTGGGTTCGCTTTGGCCACCCGCGGCCACCCAACCCGGGCCACCCCTATCTTACACCACCCGTTCAACCTCAGCCCAGCGCGCCGTCAATCGCAGGCCACCAAACAAAATGGGAAAGAATAATTTATTTCATTTCGAGCCTTCGATCGCGTCCGCTTCTGCTCCGTTCTGGTTCCAGAGCCAGCAGAAAGGGGCCCCCGCTATGGAGCTCGTTAGTTTTTGTGCGTTCTTCTAACATTTTCGGCAAAACAGGTTTACCTGTGCACTGTGTATGTAGACAGAATTTTTTGTTTTTTTATTTTGCATCTGTCTGTTTTGTTTCCATTTCGTTCACCGTACGAAAGGACAAACTCTGGTCCGAAGTCAGAGCGTTGCGCGTTTGCGTGTGTTTGTACCGATCGGAACGATCTCGGTGCGAACCTCGGTTGAAGTTGAATATGGGAAAACGGTACGGCCAGACACAACGCTTCACCAGTGCTGCCCTTTCGTACCTTTTCGGATGTTCGAGATTTAATGTTGTCCGCGCTTGGTGGGCACCGAAAAACCCTTTCAATGTTTTGATACGCAACCCGAAATGCTCTAGCCACCCGGCCGACGTTTTGGAAATGAGCTACCAAACCATCCATCTGCTGTGGTTTGGTTTATGTGCGTTGTGCGCTCCATATCTGCCACCAGCAGATAAATACTGCTCCGCCCGAAACCCCCCGCCGGAAAGATGACAGGCCAGGTTTGTCTATTTTTATGGCGAAACAATTCCTGAGGACTTGTTTGGGGCGGAAGGTTTGAGAAAAGCACTTGACAGCTCCGGTTGAACAGGTCAAAAGGGGTTTTTATGGGCACGGGATGACAATTTTTGTCGTACGTCGACAAAGCGCCGTATGCTTGAAATAGACGTACATAAAAAGCTATGATTGTTTACGAGGTACACCGCGTGTTCGTTGCGAGGAGTGTGTGATTCGTTTGATATCGGTCTTTGCATATTTCCAAGCACGGTACCGGTGCTTGGGCTGCTTTTCCATACACCGATAACATTTATCGTTGAAGTTTATTTGATTCACCTGCCCTGCTCTGCCCTAGAGGGCTCTGTAGTTGTTCCAGGGGAACCTTGAGAAGAGAAGAAGGCCGGGGGCTGTGGTAATGGGTGCTGAGTTAGAAAATGGGAGGAATGGTGTAAAGCGGATTTGGCACAGTGTTTCAAATTTCCTGAGCACCAAAATGGTGGAACGGTCTGAATGATTCCGTCCCTTAACACGGCCAACACGGTGCACGATGATAATCGGCCCCCGTTCGGTCGGGCGAATCCGTACACTCTTGGGGAATGGCTATGCGAGGGAATTTCCATTATTGTATCGCTGCGAAATGTATCTGCTCATTCTTTTTCCACTGCGTCTTTGCGTCTTTTCTCGTGGCACAGAAACATTATAAGTGTCCGGGTGCCGGTTCTTGCGTGTGGATTTCTTCTTCCATTCCAGCATTTCTGTGCCAATGCCAATGCGAGTTCATCTCCTTATCCAACCGCTGTCGAAAAGGTGTTCCCCCAGGTTTGGAAAGGATTTGCAGGCCCAAAACGCCAACAAAAAACTGAACAATCAATCCGGTTTCCACCACTCGTCCATACCAACCGGCCTCCTTGCGCATGACTCCTAACTTATTCTAAGGTGATTAAACTTCCCCTTTGGAAGCCTTTAAATTCTCCGGATCCCTCGATGGGGGTACCACGGTACCGGAAGGCGAAGGACAAGGTGACGGTTGTGTTGCCGTGGAATGTTTATCGAAAAATACTTTGAAACGCGCTCAAAACTCATTGACTCCTGCCCTTCGAAACGCTTGTTATTTCTGATCCCTCTCTGTGATGGTCATTCGAATCGAAGGTGATTTCGTGTGGAGAAGGCTTTTTTTCCCTGCTTTAATTTCCACCAATTGATTGCCGTGTTTCTCATACGAAGTCGGTGCATCAATTCGGTGCATATTTTTAACATGCCCACACCGTTGATGAGGTGTGCGTTTTGTGTGTGCCGAGGTGTGGTACCACATCTGACGCTTGGAACATCCGCCAAAAACCTTGGAGTGACTTGGGCCACGAAAGATCTAAATCCATTACGAATTTGATCGAGCGCAACACGTTTTCGTTTCCTTTTTGATCAGTGAGATGAGGTGGGAGATGTGGGATCTTTGTGTGTAGACATTGTACAAAGGCATACAACACACTTCTCAGAACGAACGATAAACTTATACAAGTTTTGAATCAGTCTGCCCAAGGTTTTTTTTCCCGGCGGATACTCCGAAACCATAGAGGTGTAATATAGGAATTCAAATTTGTACTAACACTGTCGCTTCACTATCAAACACTATCAACACGCTGCATTCGAAAATCGATCTGCTACGAGAAATAATGGACGAGAGAGACGAAGATAAACTGATGACAAATAAACCGGAGATGGAAACAAAAGAAAAAAACAAAAACAAAACATAGCATGCATCAAGTGAGAAACTTGTGAAATGCTTTGGAAATTCTAAATGCTTACACTCGTTCGCCGTTAAAGGTGGTGTGCGAATTATTTTTATTTTGCACTGAACGCGATCCCATCATTTCCGTTCGGCAGAACGGAGATGTCAACCAAAAAACATCCTGCATAAGGAATGTCAAACAATTACGCCAAGACGAACCGAGCCAATGGGCCAATGGGTTTTGAGGTACGGAAATGTTTTTTTTTGTACCGAAATTTTGCATCATATGCTGGTCGCTTGTATTAAAAGATCGAGATTGTCAGAGAACCCCCAAAACCGGCTTCTCCGGGATCACATTTGCCGATCAGATCTCAGGACAGGAGAGCTTTTGAAAAATTAACTTCAATTATCTCGCTCACTTCGTCACCTTTTTGGCGTTTGGGAATATTTGGATGCCCACAACAACGCCAACATGAAGCAGAAACCACAAAATGACAAATGGTGCAGGAGAGCGTGCGAGAAAGTCTCAAGAAGCATTTGATGACTCTCGACAATCGACAATCGCTTTATACCGTGAGATATGCTCAACATGCTGGCGATTCTGACGATTAAAGCCTTCTGACGTTTAAAATGTTGTAACCATACTATGGAACAATAGGTCAAGACACCATATTGGACACCATATTGGAGAACATCAAGGTTTTACTAACTTTCGACGGATTCAAACATAAATCTCCACGAATGAGCAGCTGTTATCGGATAACGCCATTCAACCATTCAGATCGTCACAATAATAATGGTAAATGATCATAAAAATTTGGTTTTATGAACCGATTTGATACCCAATAACAGTAGCAAACGAAATGGAAACGATCAACTCGTACGGTTTATTTGTGTTCGCCCGTACAGGAAACACGGGGATATGATATTGATTGAATTGAGTTTTTATTTACGCACCAAATACAGTTATTATCCCTTTTTTTGTACACCAGTATTGGTGATAAATTATGGCTTTGGGGTGGGTTCTGTTTGTTGCTGTTACTATCCACACATTTATGACATTGGGTATTGAGTTTTTGCTATCCATGATGATGTCACGGGATGTGATGGATGTGAAAACCTGCAACAATGATACACCTCAACAAAGGCTGAAAAACTAACATTTTAAAACACCGAAGCTTCGCAAAAAAACACACACGCAAGTAAATAGCCAAACAAAAACCCCTTTTCAAAATGAATCGCGATAAATAAATTTTACGCCAATCGAACACGATTGCGCAATAGAGATCTGAACGTGAACCACAACCAAAAACCTTCCAAAAGAATGACAAAAATGTAGCCAATATTTTATTTGCTGGTCGACAATATAAATATCCCATGCAGCATTGAAACACAACAAAACAAATAGCCAAAATGGCAAATGTTGGTGCATTTCGGGTGAGCCCGGGACATTCCTCCTTAATGCCCGGGTCTTCAATTTCCACCAGTGTACACACTGTTATGTGTACAGCCGGAAAACCGAAATGTGTAAACAAGCAAACATACAAAAAAAAAGAAGTATTTAACACAACATTCGAAGAACGATACCAAAAACAAAAAAAGCATATATTACAAAAAAAAAACACAATAGAAGATCATAGCGTCCTATGGAAACACGGGCCAGGCAGCCGGAAAAAGGCAAGAGAAGAAAAGAGAAGGGAAGAAAGAGCGAAAATGGGGTTGCAATACACCCTCCTCACATAAAAAAGCGCGCCAATATTGCCGTTACTTGCCTTTTTTGTGACACACTTTCCCTTTCTCTCTGCTTTCTCTGTTGTTTCAGGTGCATGAACTGTGTGATAATTTTTGCCATCGATATATATCGTGCTTAAAGGGTAAAATGCCAATAGATTTAGTGATTGACGAACGGGACACCACCAAACCACCAGAATTAGGCGGTGCCAATGGCGAGGGTAGAAGTAATGCAGATTCAACATCGCATACTGATGGAGCTAGCACACCAGACGTTGTGAGTACCCCCTTCGCGGGAGCACATGGTCCTATATTGGCGAGCTACAATGCGGTGGTGCACCCATGTTCGTAGTACGACTATGACCTTCTTGCAAAAACGAAGCGGGTGCTCACAATGCCCTGGGATAATGGCCAGAACTTCACTTGATCGCGCTGAAGAACTTTGAATAGCACAATAGAACAAAACTAAAATTAAAAAACAAACAAACAAACGCAAAAACTAAAAACACACAAAATATATGCTAAAGCAACTTATGTCAGAGAAGAGTAACCAGGAATGAGAAGTAATAAAACCAGAACAAAAAATCATACAAGAAAAGCTACGAAATTAAGCCTAAAACAAAACTAAATCTCATATGCATATACATTCTTCACACTTCGTTTACTTTTGTTTTTTTTTTTCTTTGCGAACAAAAAGATAATACAATGTCTTTTGAAACCAAAACCAATATAAAAGAATGGAGAGGAGAGATGCACAGAATCCCTGCAGAATACATTAACGGAACATAATGGCGAATCGAAATGAATGACCGTTTTTGGAGATGAATAGTTGCGAAAGCTCGCGCCGCCTAAAACTTAAACTTAAACAGAAAAGAAAAAAGAAAACCGAGCGTATTACTGTTGAAACCGAAAACATGGGAAATGATTGAAAACCCACATTTCCGTTTGCAACCAGACAACATACACAAATTACACGCATACCAAAAATTAAACAAAAAAAACAGCCAACGAAACAGATACACTACAACATCTCCACTCCATTTCCTTAACGTTAGAGCAGAATCAGGAAACAGAACAGCATAACAGCGAAACTGAAACAACAACAAAAAAAAAAACCTACAGTGCTACGCATGTATCGGTGCTGCCTACTTAGTTCGTATTGATGATGATTGCATTTATGATTTCTTTTCTTTTGTACTTTGCAAACTGCTTTGTACACAATTGCGGGCAACGAGGAATCGCGCTTAAGGTGCTGCCTGGGAGAAGTAAATATGTTCTCTGATCCCAGATGCCTCAAGAGATGCTTTACCCCGGGTCCGTAAGGATCAAGGGACGTGGAGGGAAGAGGAAGAAGAGAGGTACATTCACAGGAATGCACAATTGAGTTGCAATGCAGAATAGTAGTAGTAGTAGTAGTAGTAGGTCGGTTGGTACGTTCACCATACCAAGATGCCTGTTGGTCAGGTTTTTTTTTGCCAAAGGCAGCTGTGTGCCTGCACAATGCCCGAATGAAATGAGATGATTAATGAAGAGTTTTGCCTCACGTACAGAAGCTCCGGGAATTGCATTCCGAGACATAATATTAAAATTAAAAGCTCTTGCCCAGCACCGTCAGGGCGCAGCATGATGTGCTTGCTGTGCCGGGCTGGGCGATGGAGACCACATCAGCGGTCTCCCCAAAACTCCTCCGCCATTCTGAAAGCTCGAATTTGCATTCGAGATCTTGTTTGCTGTTGGTTCCATTTTTTGCGCTCCCCTTTAAACCTGTGTTTGATCTGTCTCACGTAGGCGAAGAACACGATATAGCGTGCGTTTATTATGGGTGAGCATGATTCGAAAAGCGGGGCAAAATTGAAGATAAAGAGCATACGCGCCCGACATGGCTGTAAAAGAGGCCGGAAAGAAGACAGGATGACCGATGATAGAATTGAGTGCTGTGCGCGATCAGACAGATCGAAACAGCAACAACTGCTACGGGGAAGAGTTTTGAACATGAGGTTGAATATTTCAAACCGATTAATAAAGCGCATAAGGGAAACTAGAAGCACAAGGACATGTGTTTTATAGCAGCAAAACCAGTAAGGGAAGCAGCAGCCGATGGACTAAGATGGAAAAGCCTCCGGAATAAATGATTGTTTTTGCACCTCTTTTTCGAGGATCGAGGAGGATTTGCTCTACTTGTGCAAAGAAGAATCCAACTTCTTTCACTTTTTCACTCTATGTGCAACGTCTCATACCTACATACCGTACAAGTAGAGCTCAGTGGCCGATAAATGCGTAGTACGTTGTTGGACGGTTGGAACCACAAACACACCATACCTTCCGCGAAGAACTCACGAACGGAGAATGTAATGCAGTGCAGAATGTAATGTAAAGATCTAAACCGGAAATGAGAGTCAGTGTAACAGTCAAACAGAGCCCGACAGATAAAGGCAGAAAGCATTAACCATGTTCTCCCCCCGGTCGTGTGATTGTGAAAATGTAAATAGTATATTCCCCGCGCATCACTAGAACTAGGCCAGAATTACACGCTCATACAGAGATGCAAAACATAGCATGCGTTTATAGTAGTAATGGCAGCCGACGGCAGAAGAGAGCAACAGCAGCGCAGTAGCAGCGACAAAAGCGAAGACGTTCAGCCGCGCCAGGAGAAGTGTTTCAAGCTTTCAATGGCAGCACGAGAAGGCACTGGGAGCTAGTAGTGAAGGAGGAATACAAATGTTAGCTAAACCGAAATCAGACTAATGCATCAGCCTGATGAAACAAATACGTAATTAGCGTGTAAGATGAGCAGACTGCACCAGAAGAAAGCTCGAATTTTGAATGCAAAATTTAAAACATTAACTATTAATCCTCATGCGTATACGTAACACAAAGGCAAGCCACTAAGGATGTTTAGCAAATGAAACTAATGAAAACCCAAGCAGAAAAACGTAAAAAAGAGCAGAAAGTACCAAAACCAAGAGAGTGCGCATACAATAGGAAGGCGTTTTGGCATAAAGATTATCTAAACCACATGGCAAAACAAACAAAAAAAGAAACATATTTAGGTCTAACTCGAAAAAAGAAACAAAAAAACAAAACAACATCAATCGTTAGGGCAGGATACAAATATGCAGCCACAGCAACACACCACAAGAGGCACATATGCATAGCCCAATATTTTGCAGCGGTTAGAAAAGCATAAAAAAAAACACAACAAGAAATAACAAAACACCGGCAAACAAAGCAAAACAAGAAAAAAGTAATACCAGCGAACGAACGAGATTAGTTTTGTAGCACTTCGTTTTTGCAAGAGGCCCATATAGCTCGCCAATAGTACAATTTTACCATTGACGTAACAATTTGGCAACAATATTTCGTATCCCACCGTGTTGGACCACCCCCCCCCCACCCCTGCCCCCTTCCAAATCTCGCCCTTCTTCATGTGATGAATCGAATCCTTGATTTATTGTTCTAATATGTTCCACTCATTCAAAAACCCATCATCTCCAAATCTTGTTTTTTTTTTGAGTTTCAGGTTGTACATTGCACGTGAAACGACACTCAGTGTAACATGTGCGTTTTTTCTACTATTTTTCTCTAACCTTTATGGAGTTATGGAATTTCCGCAATACAACCGTACCTGTTTTGACGCATGGTGGTTGTTTTATGGATTATTTCCCAACATGCCTGCTTTGCTAACATCCCATTAGCTCATGCATTGACAGTGATTGGGTTCTAAATGTGGACCACTCGCTAGTCGCGCTGAAGGGCCTCGGAATGTCCACCACCAAAGAGACACTCCAGCCCATTCGCTCCACTCATCTTTCGACAGCATGGTTAATCAATCTTCTACTTTCAGCCTGTCCTCATTCGTCTGCGTGCAATGTGATTGTAAAGTTCGAAGAGTCACCCTGTACTGGGCTTCTTTCGTCTTCCTACTTTTTCCCTCGATCTAAACACGGTTCGGAAACAAATATTTCACTGCCAAATTGTCACGTAATATTTATTTTATCTTTAGATGTAGATTTACTCCCCTTTTTACACAATAATTTGCATGACATTTTTAATGACTTCCTAAATGTACTAGATTCGTCTTGCTTCAATACTCCTCCAATTACTATTACTCGACGTCTAATGACTTATAAAGCCGGTTTGCACTGGCCATGTTCTTAACTTCTGACGCACCAATTAGCACATTCGTTTGTCTAATTGAGTGGGCCATTTATGTCAAATTATGCAATATTGCAAACCTTTTCTCGATTGACAGCCATATATTTGATGTTTTGGGGGTATTGTTTATATGAACAAATGATGAAGGTACTTTCTTATCTCTCAAGGGATTGAAGCCGCCATAAATGGGCTTATGTCTCCAATATTTTGTTCCATTTATTCTACGGTTTCCTCAACATTCAAGTCGGTGTACAAACATTTGATTCGATCGATCGGAGACCTAACTACCAGATACTTTCTCTTCTATGCAAACTAAACGAATGATCAAACGAATGTATGGGCTCGTGCGTACGAAGTGTTACTGATTTTTTTCGGTACCTTTAACAAACGATTGTTATTAGCTTCAACTGTGAGATTGCATCGGTTCTTGTCGATTACAGCAAAACACACGTAACATTTACTGCTTTTGAACAAATTTTCTGTTACAAAATGCCAAACGCCAAAGTGCAAAACGACAGGTCATAAACGTTTGTGTTTTGTTCATTTTGTCGAAAAAATAACAAAAGTCAAGCGCAAAACTAACTTTCTTGATTATCAAAATTCACAACATTACATGGTGCCACATTTGCACCACCTGCAAAACAAAACAAAAACCTAAAATACGTAAATTATGTGCGACTGACTTTAACACTCGTTCTCGTTCTCAAAGAGAGTGTAGGAATTGCATCAGTAAACAAAACATCACGAACGAATGGGCAAAGATAGGCTAATCTAAAACATATGTAGCGGGTAAGTGGACGGAAATATATGGTGGCATTGCGCAGCACAGCCAAGTGCGAATACAAGTATCCTCGCCCAGTTGTGGTTATGGAGGTCGCGAAAAGTACGATTAAACAATTAAACATGACTAGAGAATAGTACTGAGTTCCGAGACCCCGAGCTGGGCAGAGCTAATACGCTCGACAGGACGGGGGTGTAGGGCTCTGTGTTTTTGTTTTCTTTTATTGTTAGTTTGCGTACGGTTTTTTAGAAAGCGATACACTGCGTATCAAGGTGTGGAAATGAATCAAAATGGCAACACAGAAAACAAAAAATGAAAGTGAAACGAAGCGCAAAAATGTAAAAACAAAATAATACCCATTTAAGCAATTGAATGAGATCAAAACAGTGGTGGTAAAAAGAGTATACGATTTTTAAAACAAAACTCAGCTACAAAATGAAACATGCGGCAAAAGAAAACGAAACTAAACAAAACTAACTAATTCGAGTATTAAGCTTTACACTTTTGTTTTTATTTGTTTATCATTTTACTAAATACCATTCGGTAGAGTATTTTAACCGCAGGGGCCTAGGGAACACAATGCATAAACACACAAACACAGAGAGAAAAGGTAAATAATTGAACGGATAAGCATAAGCGTAAGAGTAATGTGTAAGATCAGGATAACAGAAGGCAGTATAGAAGCGGGTTAAGCAGCAATTAGACGATTGATATATCGGTTGCAAAGCATCCCCGCGATGATGCAACCAGCGTAAGGTTAGGAATTATTATCTTACCCAATATTCAATATATTTATCGCAAAACGGAGGAGCGAGGCGTAAATATTCCAACCAACAGGCCAGGCCAGGATCCGCAAGTCAGGAGATTATATTGGGGGCAGAAATTATTCTTCTGTCCTATGCGTCAATATGCATAGCTTTTGGGTTATATTTTCATGTTTTTTTTTTCCTTTTTGGAAATCTGTTTTACGCACACACTAACGCTCGCGAAGTTGGGAATGCATTTAAATAGAAAGAAAATGGAAAACGGCTTGAGAAACAGGTGGAGTTAGGTAAATCAAAAATAAGAAAAAAAAACCCGAGATACGGAACAATACCAACAAAATACATACGTATACCAAGAGCAACAGAACGATAGCGTGATTGATTGAAATTGTAAATGTATACCTAATTAAAGTATTTTCATAAAGAAAAAACATGCTAAAACCGATGCAGCTGATGTTGATACAACGGTTATGGCTTTGTTAAGCAAGTTTAGGCATATAGGGCATGGCGGTTAGGGTGGCGTACGATTTCGATGTTACATTTCTCCCAAACCAGGCCTAGGAACGGCGGTATCTCGGACACGATCGCTTCCGAATCGATCGTAACGAACGGCAGAACGGGACGCTAATGTACTCTTACCTCACTGTCCGGTGTGTGGTTGATGGCCCTACCAATGGCACGGAGGGAAATGTTTTATCCATGTCGAAGACTAATCAACACAAAGAAACGCGCGCTTTCCTACGCGTTGATGCTTGATGACGTGCCGCAGAAAGGTTAGGGAAAAGCGGGAAATGGGGAAGGAAAAGTACTAAACGCAACACAACGTATACGACGAATGGCTTTCATTTATCAGTGAATGAAAGCTAAACCAACCAATCAAACGAAACCTTTAATTCATAATTTTCCATCGATACTAACCATTTACAAGGGCTCGGTACGCAGTTCAACAAAACAATGTATCGACCACCCTCAACCCTTACTCCCCGTACTAAGTTTTGATCAGCTCAGTTAGCAATACTTGTAAGTATGTAATATATTACGTAACAAAACAAAATAATTGATTAATGGCGTTTCGCAACGCGCTACCGGACGCATTTTAATGCCAGTAGTATAAAACGAAGAAGCAGAAATGATTATATACGTACATAAATGTAGTTTGCAAAATGCTAAGGAAACTAACAAACCTGTAAATGGAAGAAGTCCCATTTCAGCAAAAGCTCCCCGCTCTTTACCTCCCCCTTTAGTGGTCCTGCCACCAAACTTTATCCTCCAATTGTCTCTCTCTCTCTCTCTCTCTCCAAGGATCCATCCCATTGCACACCAATCCACTTTATTCTTCCCGGGAAAATAAATAGAATCTCGTGATCGCTCGCTAAAGCTTTTACAGCAACGTCTGCAATACTTTCGTTCTTTCCTTCATTTTCCGCTGCAAGTTAAACATGTTTGAAAGCAACAAAGTATCACTTAGTTTACTCATTATGTCAACAGTGTATACGAGAGTTTGTTGGTTAGCGCACGTTAAATCTTTCTGTTTCTGCGGAATATAAAAAAAAGTTAGCTGAAATGAGTCGCGTCACTATGTAAACGTCAGCAAAGATAAGGTCAGGGTGTTTGCCAGCAAAGGTTTTACTCAAAACTGGGTATAGTTTCTTATTCGACACTTCTGTCAGGCATGTTTTACTTACGCCGCGCATATCTCTCGTACGGACTATTGGAAACCTCAAGCAAAACAGCATTTAGTACATACGCGATACGCAAGCGGTATTACATAATTAAGATACTTAACACCACGTAGTACACGCGCCCACAAATACGTAAAAAGCTTGTTCGCCGACCAAGCGAACAAGCGGCGAAGAAACGTAAATACGTAAGGTACGTCACGGTAAAAGGCGAATGTAAAGGCGAAAGGCACTAAATTATATAGACTGTGGCAGATTTTTTTTAGCAAATGTTATGTTTTTTACTCTTCTTGTCTAATATATTAATTGCTACAATTTTTATTACCAAACTGTCGTTTTTTTGTGTGTCTACTGTTTTGTTTTCTTCGAAATTAATAACGAAATAAACACTGTTATAAGATGAGTAACCGAAGATCTCCCTCGTGAAAGTGTGTAAAGGATACGCAAAACCAGATGGCGAACCATCTCTCCACATCTTCCATCTAGAAACGCACACGCATACCGATCAGAACTGCGAACCTGAAGCTATGTGATGTACAGTAGCCATATTTAGAGCGTAAAAGCGTGAAAACTGTTTCCCGATCCAATTCGTTGAAAATTGTAAAACAGACAAGCTCGTAGCAAAAGTCGAGAGATTGGAACAAAGTCATAAGCAGTAGCGAAATCGATTCCCTCAGCAAAATGGAGCAAAATGGACGGATGTGCATGGGGGTGGAAAAATCTATTTCTTCCTTCCGTTTCGTTCTTTCTACGAGTCAGCTCGAGTGCAAACAAATACAAAATAGTGAGTTCATGATGGAGGAGAAAACAACAAAGCTGCAAAAACAAAACACTCTAATCGCTCATGTAAATACACTTATTATACGTAAAATGCTCGAGCTTTGATCACAGTCAAGAATGAAATAAGAAAAGCATAAAGCAAAGTATGTAACCATGGACAGAGAAACAAAAAAGAAAACAAAAGAAACTCCTCCAGCGCAAGCGACGAACCCGATTATAAAAACGCAAAGGTACAAGCTGTTTCTTCCTTCCTTCTTGTCTTGTAACACGGATGGTTTAACTCGTTCGTTTCTTTTTGTACTCTCGCACCCGGACAATGCAAGAAAAGTGTGTGGAAAAACAATGCCAACCACCAACAACTGTACAGAAGGCCCAATTGTTGTCAGGAGCAGTGCAGCAACGGGAGTAGTTGATACCAAATGTAGTACAGAAACCAATGAATCTCCGTCGATCCAATTCCAATTACTACCACTTCAGTCTTATGCTCAATGCTGTAGGGAAAATGTAATCTAAACGATTTTCTTGCATCTGTTAAGAGGAAGGGGAAAAGGAGTAGAACAAAACAAAAGAACAGGACACAAGGAAGTGGCGAAAAAGGCTTGTACCGTTTAGGATGCTTTGTTTTCCTAGTTACCGATCCGCGTTTTCTGCTCCATTATATCCTTTCCTTTCACCACGCCCGGCCCAACCAATTCCGCCCTCCCACACCCCAAGCCCGTGTGGTCGGATTCTCGCTCCTTCCGACGTACAACACATTCCCGGGAGAGACGGGAGAGAAAGCGAGACGGAGATAGCAAAGGGAGAGTTTTCATGCAGAGTTACGAATCCTTTTTCCAGAATCTCCTTTAGCATAACTTTTTTCCAATCATCATATACCTCCTACATAATAGGGTATTATTAAACAAAACAAAAAAGGATTAAGCAAGAAGAAAGCAAACTGCAAACAACAACAACAACAACAAACAACAAATCTACGCGATATAACAAAGAGAGAAAAAAAAACGAAGAAAATACAACACAAAACCCTTCCATGTGCTTCCTATATTTTTCCTTCCTTCGGTACGTTTCCGTAAAATCGAATTACTGTACGAATACTTATGCTTTTCTTGATGCGCTTTTTATGTTTCCCATTCTCTCGCATGTTAGCTGATTTACTTTCCTCGTCTAGTTATTTTGATGAATGATGATGAAGAACGATGATGATGATGATTATTATTATTATAATTAATACTACAAATGTTCTCCTGATTTAAATTACTTATATGTGATCGAGTGTGAACCGATCGCATCGCAGGGTACGAGCGATTGAAACGTGGCGTAACTCATGATATTATGTATTTTGTCTATGAAAACAAAAAAACACAAACTGAAGCAAAACATTATAACTAATATTTAAACTATTTTTTGACAAAATAAATGTTTTGTTGTTGAAAATAAACACATCAAGAGCTTATTTATTCCTAGCGTTTGTAAATGGAAACGGCAAAAGATCATCGACCTGCAGGCGAGTTCCAGTTACGCGGTATCGTCCAAAAAATGAGAAAATCCATCACGCAACACTCGCCCCGATACAATCGTTTGTTCATTCGTTTCGTTCAAGAGTTGTAGGAGTGATAATGACCGGAATTGTTTTCCGGTTTTGTAGCCGTTCGATAGTGTCCAGCCAGTTATTCACCGCAAAAACTATGTTCCCACATCGATCTCGCATCAAAAGTCCACTGAAAAAGCAGAAATCCTTTTATCTCTCATCAAACGTACCTATCTACATTTGACGCAGCGCAACAATGTTGCACCAATACAACCTGTTTCAGTTACCATGTTACTGATTGAAACATATTGGGACGGGATTTTGTATCCATCGGCGGTTAATCGACGTCAAGTTTCGTTTAATGTCCCCACAGCACTGCGTCCTCCTTCTTCAACCGAGCCGTAAACCACCGTCAACGACACGCACTGCGTTTGAACGTTTTATGCTGCATCATAAAACGGTATCCGATTATGAAACATTGTCACAGTCGGATTTTTTTACGACACACTAGCTGCAGCTATCTTGTTGCGTTCGTCACCAGCTCTCTCGTCACCCATCCGCGATCCACTGCGCACTAATCGTCATATGTTCTACTAGCCCAAAACCGATCAAAACAGCTTAGAATGTAAGACCAAGAGAGAGCAAAAAAAAAAACGAACTGCGAAAGGATGCCCCCAACCCAACCAAACAACGTGCTGGTTGCACCAGCTGCCAGCTCTCCCATCGTTATCCGTGCTCATTTTCCGAAAACAGTACTCTTGAATGAGTCAGGTTTGAACGGCCAACCGGCGATCCTCCCAAAACGGTGATGAAGGCGGCGGAAGTTTTATGACTCGCGTGTGCGAGTGCGATCGAATCCCATCGCAGCTAATCGAAATCGTTTGATAGCCGTCATAAAATTTACAACCTCTTCACTGCTGCTTCGGCACTCGCTGCTCCTGCGGCCACATCCAGCACCCATTAGCTGGTTGATAGGTCATTTTGTGATGTTTTGTTTGGTGCTGGAGCTGATGCTGTTTGTTTATACTGCAAACAAGAGATGCATCTCCGCATACACTGCACTCACGGCCGTAAATGCACCCCGTTCCAGTACACTAAGTTGCTATAAAACACAGGTGGACAAAGTATGGCCTTTTTCAATCAACGGGAATTCTATGTGTGTACATGCGAGAGACCGGACTGTGTGGATCTGTTTCTGTAGAGTGTCGTCCCTGACATAGACAAAACTTGAACGAAGAATTTCCTTGTCACAGCTGCCAGCTGCCGGCACCTGCTACCGGTTCCTCCATAGGCCATTTGTTGTTTTAGGCCGGCAACAAGTAATAAAATTTACAGTCAATTTTCATCAACCGAGTGGGTAGAAGTGAAGAGCCAAAAGAAAAACCACACTCAATTGAACCATTCTGACTAGGCAATAATCGGACGGCAACATGTGGTAACATCTGCGGTAACATCCTCCCGGATTTGGATGCAAAAACATTGTTGTCTTGCAGAAATCCGCCCTCGTACCATGGGAAACCGGGCAGGAAAAAAAACCGTCAACTCATGCACGATACACAACTTTAGCACTTGAGCCACAGTGAACCAACACACCGAAATACTTCAACGGAGAAATTTGAACTTGTAGACAACTTGCTGGGTAGCACGAGCAGGAGGACACCATTTGTATTTAAGGGTGATTGTTTTACCGTTCGATGCGTTTTACGATTCACCATTCGATACAGATCGCAGCATAGCGCAACCAAATACGCAAGATGATGGTGCATCATCGTCGATCTAATCCTCCCCGACGGAGCGTTTTTATGACTGCGTGGTTTACTTCATGAACTTCATCCTTTATGCCCTTCAATCCTGCATTCCGCCAATGATGACTTGCCCCGTTGACCGAATCTTCATAGCTGATGATAGCTTCCGAAATGATGGGCATAAAAACCGAAGGATCAAGTTTTATAGCACCCCGAAAATCGGATATACTCACATACCGGCTTCCAGCACGAGTGATTTGAGCGGAGAGTGTGTTGAAAATCAAATCCGCAGTACCATCCTCTTTTACTACGCCAACCGGTAGGTGGAGGTTTTATGATTGGCTTCTTCGGGGAAGCGCATCAAACAACGAGCAAATTGTTTGTTTACGTATGGTTAGGTTTATTAGTTCGTGCCTTCAAAAACCGACCGACGGATCATGACCGAACTGTCTTGCCGGCTTGCGGTTACCGACGACATCGTAACATTTGACCGACAGCCGTGCACTTTTTGCGTGGTTGTTTTGTTTTCTCTTCACCCCGAAGCAACATTTGTTGTAAGTACCCTTTTCTGTTCATGACAACAAGATCATGTGCGCTGTGTCGATGCATGTTTGGATGCGGTTTTAAACTGCATGAAGATGGACACCAAGAAGAAACTCCCAGGACAGGGCGATTGGGCGAACCGGGGAGGGTTGAACATCAACTCCGGACATCCAGAGTTGCGACACGCAATTTTGATATCATTCCCCGGGTTTTATCCCCCTCGAGCACGTATTGGCCTTAGCGTTCGTGTGCAGCATGTTTAGTTTGTGGCGGTGCAATTATTTGCCAAATAAAATGCTCTTATGGCTTCCACTCTGGCGAATCTTCGTGTTTCATGCCGGGACGCACGATCACAAATCACTCTCAACCTCTCGATTCGACAAATGCACCCAGAAATGCGTATGATCCGGATTGTATACGGTGTGTTTTCGCTTTTTTGGGGTAGTTTTGTGTCTTCAGCCTGTCGCGTGGCCCTGGTTTTATGTTACACAAACTTGCATCCATGCGTGCATGCGTGCACTTTTTCGGGAAAAGCCTGACCCGAAACTGGGAGGGTTTTGAATTACGGTACTGCAAACGCAACCGGCGCAACCGGCCCGGTCTGCAGTTGGGTGCATTATGCATGTGAGCGCGTGCACGATCCGGCACGGCATCATCATCATCATCATCATCGTCGTTGAGCCACTTTGCGGCATCATGCAACCCGCCGGTATCGGATGGTAATTGATGTTTGGAGCTGTTGAGAGCAAGGACACATCGTAGGGCCATCGGTGGATGGGGTTCAAGAAAGAAAAAAGAAACACAGCCGCTCTGCCCCCTGCCCCGAATGCTCTGCAGGCCGGCGCTGCTGGCTGCTAATTTTCGAAACGGGATTCAATGTCACTTTTATTTGCCCGCAGGATGTATGATGTGACCGATACTGATCGTCTTTCGAGCATGAAATTGCACTCCGGACGCCCATTAGACGATGGGCCTCCTCGAGACCGGGGTGTGAAATTTAATGCCCGCTTTTCGGCGAGAACTGAAGCGAGTTCCGAGCCGATGGGGCTTTGGGGTAATAATTCAAGCAAAGAGTGTTTTTCACCTCTCTCCTACTCTTGCCTTTGTGCATGAAATTCATCCGACCGCATTGCTGCTTATTTTTGCATGCTTGCAGTGTTGTTTCAATTTTAAATACCCATCATCCCGGACCGGAGTGATTGATTGAGGAAATTGGCTGTAATCGTGTCCATGATCACGATGCAGACATTGTCGATTAAAGGAAAATAGCAAAAAAGCACCGGAAGTCCATCCTGAGATAGCGTACAAAACTGCGCACAGAAACTAGAAAAGAACTCATTTTCCTGTCCATTGGAAAATTGGAAACTGGAAGCCGAACCGGACTCAACAAGGACAACTCCGCAACGAACCGAACCGAGACAAAAACACCATTAATTTTAACGTAATAGCCACCCAGCTCGTCGCATTCTTGTCACATGGTTGGGGTGGCCTCCCCCACCCCCTGGAGAACAGCGCCATGGGCTTTTCGTGTCGTGTTACGGGGGACAGACATTCTAATGTCCACCGATAGTGGCAGAAGCGATAAATGGGTGTCCGAGTTCCTGGTGCTCCATCCAGTCGAAGGTCCCCAGTGTGGTCGGATAATTGATCGCTTGCCAAAGCGCCAGAACACGGGCGGAATGGTTCAATGAACGGTTGAACGATTTTATTTAGACAAGGAACTTTCCTTCCAATTCGCATGCGACTGGGAGGGTTTGAAGGTGGGCGTATGTCCAGTGGCGGCACTAGTGCACACCTCCATCCTTTGGCCGAAGGTTTGTTGTTTTGCAAAGCTAAAGAATGTCATTAAACTGTCATGTAGCAATAGCGTGTATGCGCTTGTGGGCCCACTTTGCAAAGAAGGGCGGGAAGTTGCCGCGTCTTATGGCCAACAATCGGCATTATGGGCTTGTTGATCATTCGGCTTCTTGTCGTTGTTGTCTTTGCTGGACACTCACCCTTCTTGAACGGAGGTGTCTCCATTGCGAGGTCGCTGCAATTCCATGAATCGTGAATCAATCTTTACGAATGCAAACAGAATGTTATCTCCTGACCCGTTTCATAAGTACACATGTTGGGTGTGTTTGTCTTTTGGCTAAGCCGGAATCCGAGGGTTCCTGCCTTATGCCCAACATATGTTTCGTCGATGTGAACGATGCTACACATTTCGAATGAGGGCAAAACGGCTTAATTCCCATTCGATAAACACGGCACTCCTCAAGCCCCGGACTGCTACCGGTTTGGTGCTGTTAGTTGATTTGTGCGGAAAAGGATTTAGGGCGATGTGATGCGCTGTGTGCAGTTCGTCCCTGTAAAGGTACTCGAGAATATCCTCCTACACTGCCCAAGACGGGGGAAAGTTAGTGATGTTTTCTTAAAACTTCCAAAGACAAGACACTTATCCCACTTTCTCCTCAACTAGAACTAACGCCCCCAGCGAGCATGACAAGCAAAAGGACAAATGAGTGTTGTCGCTACACATCCAATACTCATCTCAAAAATCGGGGAGTGTGTTCGTCCATCAAGAAGAGCAATCTTTTGACGGACAGATTACTTCCTTGTGTTGCGAAAAGGACACTTGACGTCCCTCTTGTTGCTGAATCGAGATGACCACACGTGGTCACGCTTGATTGCTTCTAAACGATGTCAAATCGGTCCAGAAACGATGCACGGATTGTATCACTCAAACCAACGGACAGACATCGGTGTAATGAAATTCCAAAACCCACTTACCACCAAACACTGCAGACACTGGATCATACTTCTTCGGGTTTGGGAAGAATTTCATTACCATTTTCCTTCACGGAGCGAATCGAATTTTCTTCCCAACATGCGAATCCTCATTCGCCGGTTCCGAGCACTGCACAGCGGGCAAAGCATCGCGACCCATGTTTTAGTATTCATCCAATGTTTTTGCACACAGTTTTGTCCCAAAACTGAATTACCAAGCAATTATCGAATTTCCGTCGGAATTCCTTAATCGTCTTCGGCTGTCGGTGGAAGGTTTCGGTTGCCCTTTTCGTGCGGCGAATGGACAGAATTAATGTCCCCAAAAATGTACCTCGAACCACGTGAACCACGTTCGAGCTGCAGATTTTCAGCTGTCAAAAATGTAGGGTTAGGAGGGTTGCTATAGCAACAAAACGGCTGCGTTCTAGCGGCTTGCTTTGTGTTTCGGGTGACCACGGTAGACCTGTGTGTCCTTTAATGTCCCCCGGGAGGGAGGGATATAGACGCACGCACCGACACGCTCGATCATACATTCTTCGTTCGTTCGGGCAAAACGTCATAATTTACAGACATACTTATGCTACGCACGTAACGATCCATGTGCCCACGGACGGTAAACGTGGCGTGGGATGCTGCATCCGTACGACCGTGCGAAGCAGAGGCGTAATAGAAGGTGTTCCGAGTTTTCCTCCAGGGCATTTGCTAAATTCTGTCCACGCGGGCACCTGGCACTGCCTCGCAAAACCTTATCCTTACCCTCGCGCGTAACGCATGACGTCCAATATTGTGATTAACGCTAATTATAACCGAAACACAGTGCTTAAATCACTTTGGAACTAATAACAATAATAATGCCAATCATAATTCCCAGCATAGTCCCCCACCTTCCCACCGGCACGCCAGGTTCCCTCTGGTTAACACCCGTAGGGGATTTTTCGCAGGGAACCCTCGCTAGATTGAAGAATTTTCCCAATCTCCCGTGTTGTGTCCTTGCTGAGGATATGACAGGAGTAGTACGACTCCATTCGATGACGAGAAGAAAACGAACAAAATTGCTATCGAACAGCGAGCTTCCATCCGGGTTCCCTAGGACACTACACTTTGATCTAGGATTCCAAGAAGAAAGGCGAGTCCCCAATCGACACACACTGCAAATGATTTGGGCCCAAGTTAGGTTTGCCTTGTATCCCCAACGAAACCGTGCTTTTCCTTTCCGATAGAATAGACCGTCTCCGTCACGTGACCAATTTTTCCAATTTGCCCGTCTCTGCTTCAAATCAATTGACCCCAACAACGACGACATTCCTTCGTAAATCCAGCATTTCATCGCTTGCGCAGGCCCTTTTTGGTCCTGGCATTAGAAGGCTGTACCGGCACTATACCACGCGAAATAACATGAATGGGAGTAAAAGTGTTCCACTGTACTTGTGGTGCCGGGAGACTTGAGAAGGAATTTCACCGTACTCCACCCGACACCTGGCAACGTTAGTTTTGCAGGATGTGTTTTCCTTGTACGAAGGCTTCCTTCGCATGAGGTAAATAGACGCGCGGGCGCTTTGCAACCATTAGTTTCCATTCTTTTTCGTTCCATCATTTCCACGACGTCGCCGAAGGAAGACCCGTTCCCGCGTGTTTCACCCTCCTTTAACACGTCACCCCGGACAGGAAATGCGCGGTAGACATGAAAATTATGAAATATGATCGCATCTTACTTCGGCTTTCACACTAATGCTTTTCTGATTCCCTTGGCCCCCGAAGCAATAGGAGAAAATTTCCATTATCGTCCTTTCCGAGCGACACCAGTTGTTCCCCAGGGAGTTTTGGCTTGCTTTCGTCGAGTTCGACGCAACCCACGGGCTTCGTAGAACGGCTGTGGTGTTGGCGTAACAAACTCATCCACTTTGGCCTAACCATTAGGCGGCACAGGGAAGCTGTTTTCGGGGCGATCGGGGCGACACCTTCTAATGGTGATGGAATAAGCGCATGCAAAGGAGTTGAAATGAAAGTCCCTCGAACGGAACAAGAATTGGTTAAGAAATTACAGTATTCTTTGACAACATTTAAAGGACTTTTGTGTTGACCTTTTATTTGTATCTCATTATCACTGCCGTTGCTTTTTTTATCAAAACAAACCACCGGCAAAAGCAGAAACTTACTGTAAAAAAAAATATCCACAAACTTCAAGTGCCTTAGTGTGTGGCAGGTTAGCAGTTAGCATGGCTAATATTAATAGAAAAACATAAGATTTCGATTATGCTACCACATTTCCGTACCTCATCGAGGAGGGACGCGTTTATGGGATGCTTTTTTCCTACTCCCGCTGTTGTTGTGCTATTGTTGCGCTATTGTTGTTAATACCACCGCGTACCGTAACGCGTTCCATCTTGTCTTCCAGTGCCTTCTCCCGGCACAAATCAATTTCTCCCCTTCGTCAAAAAAAGGAAAAACGGTACAGGGCCCAATCAAATGCAGACCCTTCCCGTACTCGGATGCTGCCGGAACTGCTGTTGTTTTTCCCTCCTCCTATTTCCTTTTGCTGGATTTGCTGCACAGTCCCAAAATCCCAGCCAAACCCCTGCGCCTCGGTTCCTCGGGTCGGCCAAAATTCTTCCCACAAGAATCCGTGGGCCGGAGGAGTTCTATTCCCGGGAGGAGTTCGCGCGCGCGACTCAGAGTGTGTTGCCTGCTATTGACTGCTGCGGTGATCGAAGTGGCAACGTCTGCTGCCACCGGTTATGCTATCTTTATTATTTTTATTTTTGTTTGGTAGAACACGGTGCGAAGAGTAAATTGACGCCAATTACCAGCCGGGCGCTTGCCACCCTCAACGCAGGGCATCCGTGCGCCATCTGCAGACGGCAACATCCTTGGTCCTTTACTGGAGGGGTTGCGTGTTTTTCCCCCTAACTGAAAACGGCCTGCCGGTCTGATGGGTTTTCCCTCATTTTCGACCGGTCCCAGGGGCCGGCAACGGATGGAGGGAGGGATGAGAGACTAAGAGTAAGCTGCGGCTGAAGGCTTCGTTTCGGGAGTAATCCGGCGATTGCGTTCCACGTTTGCAGCTGTGTTCCCCCTCAATCCGATGGGAAATCGGTCTCAAATGGCCTCTAAAGAGGGAAGCAGAAGCAGTAAGAAGGAATGTTAGCGGCCACAAATGCCACTGCGCCATGCCGGCGGGAACATTGGGCATTTGAATCCGACACCTACCCGGTTGATGAAGGGTGCGCTACTGAGTTCCAGCAACCAGCAAGCAAGACCGGTTCTGGTAGATTGATCACCGACAAGGGTGGGCCCGGAAAAGTGCCCTGCCACAGCGCGAAAAGTGGTATTGTTTCTGAGGCGTTATTGAAATATTTTCTTTACTACCCCCGCCAGAAGACATTTTACCCCGCCAGGACCACACCAAAACGGAAGTGTCCAGAAATGTAATTAAGCAGCGCGGAGAGCCCCTGAGCATCGTGCTTTCTCTCACTCGCAATGGGCAGCCGTGCAAATCTTTGTGGACTTTGGACACGGGATGCTGGAATCCCTCACCCGAGAGGGAGGAAAAACTTTTTCCACAACAAACAACGAAACAATGCGTAACGTTTCGTGGACGACAAGGGCAACAAACAAATTAAGGAACAAACTGTGGCCACGTTCGCTACGGCCGGTGTGTTTTTGTATGGAGAAACCCGGGAGAACCGGGGCAAAAATCTCAATTATTTTCATTATTAACATTCCCGTTCGCCTTGCACTGATAACCGTAAATCATTCCGGGGTTGTGTTGCTGGGCTAGCAGCTACACTACACCTATTTGCTGGATGATGGAAAAGTTTACCCAAAAGTGGTCACTTTGCTTTGTGCGGGGTGGAGTCTCCAGTTGCATCTGCGTCAAATGGGGATGGTGGTGAATTAGGTTGTTCCATTAAATCTAGTCCAGCCTCTAATGGGCTTTTCGTGCTAATGAAAACTTATAGCTATAGCTTTCATCACAGCACCGTAGAACGTGTCCGATACGGTGGATTTTGTGGTGTGTACGCATAGCCTGCTTTGAACACTAAATTCTGGGATGTTCCGTTTACTTAAAAACCATTCCCACCATCATGGCAAAAAGCTTTTGCCAGCTCTGCCCGGCAAGGTCGACGAACGGATACATTTTGTTGTAAAACGTCTCATCCCAGCCCACGTCCATCCGTACAAGTCTCTGGTACACATTGTCCTACGATGTGTATCGTGTTTAAATCGTGTTTCGGTTCGACTCGATCCCCTCCTCTTTTTTGGCCTTTTTCTACCATCATGTGATTACATGCGGCCATGTCACGGCGATAGAGGATGACATACAATTATAACACAATCAGATATTCATGAAAAAATCCCATCAGATAACACAGCACCGGCAGCAGCTTCCGAGGTTTGGCATTGGAGCACAAGGAAATGACTCCCAGAAATTGCAGTTTGATACTATGGATGTGCATCATTTGAATAAAAGCACATCGTATTGCTGTTGGAATCGGGCGACCAACAACGGGACATATTTTTTTTTTTTTTTTGTTTGTTCGCCCCGCAGTATCTTTACAATTCGTTCCATTTTTGATGGCTTTGTTTTTGTTTCGGTTTCTTGCGGCCCGACTTCCTGACAGCGGACATATCGTTTGTCCATTTGGTTTTATCATCCCAAACCATTCAGACGACCGTTCGACATTCGCTTCAATCGCAATTCCCAAAAACGAGCGGCCTTTGCTCAATTCGCTCCATTCGAATGGTGGACGACTCCGCGCCATTACCGCAAAAGGTTAATGGTGGAAAAATTGCTTTTCCCAAAGACATCGGAATACCAGCAGCAACAGCATTCGCGCACACCGCGCTGCCAAAGTACTCGCCAGTATCGCAAATGTCGCCGCCATTTACCTTTGCGCTGATAATGATGACGTCGTACGGAGGAATTGATAATGTTTGTTTCCAAACGTTTGTTTTTCTACTTCGTTCATTCGCTCGCTTTCTCGCATTACATTATCATTGCACATGCCAAGTAAAGCATTCAACGGCAAAGATGAAATTTTAAGGGACTTGATTTTGGAACAAAACGAAAATAAATAAAATTCTCGCAAAAAAAAGGCCACATTTTCCCCAAAAACCATCACTGGCACGACAACACTAATAAAAAAAAATGTCCTCGACCGCCGACCGTGCCACAACCTGTGTCATCGTGTTGTATCTGTGGACTGCCACCAGTGTCCTTGTATAGTAAACGACCGGTCACAGAGGATAAAGGGAGCATCGCACACGGGGGTGGCACTCGATTGATCAATGCCGCCATGAAGGACAGACCGTATAAAACGGCATCGGCCCTCCGTCCTCCGAGGGCCGGCATCCGTCTTTTGGGGTCCCTTTTTTGGCATCGCTCCAGAAATCGGTTAACTTTGGGGATGTTTTTTTTCCCATTCGTAAGGGAGGTTTGTCTTTTTTAATTCACCCCCACTCGTACTCGCAACGGCCATTGTCCGGCTGTGTTGTGTGGTTGTGTTGATCGTACTGCTTTTGCCGGTTGGCGCATGTGTTGTCGTTGGTCTCGGATCGGATCGGCATATGAAGTCGGCATGAAAAATCGATCAGGCCTCCATTCTTTACACTGCCACCGGATCGATTTTCCGGCCTTTGTTTCGTGAATTTCCGAACAGGCACACATTAAAGGCGTTCGGGGCTTTCGGCATAGGAGGGCACAAACAGCCAGAATCATATCTTCGCGTGTAACGAGCGCTTTAAAGGTGGTCTCCCGAACTCCCTGGCATGCAAAACACACCACTTTTGTCGGCTCTTTTGGGGCATCATTATTTTGGAACTTTTTTTTTCACCAAAATTATTCCTTCACCTATCTGTGACTGTAGGGGGTTTGTTAAAAAAATGGCCCTAAAACCCCGGACTGAACTGTCTGGACTGCCCGTGCCCGTGTGGACACCGAAACAGATAGCATAACAGCAGTTGATTAACTACTTCGGCAAATGGTGGAAAAGTGAAATTTCCCTGCCGGGTTTTCCGATGCGTAAAATTATCGATCGGCCTAGTAGATGGAACGGATCGACCTACCGGCCACGGACCGCGCATGAATGAAGGGCACGGTAAAGTTGCCAACTCATCTGCCCGGCCTTGGGCAACCGGCCCCCGGTATCGTTGGGCTGTTGCACACATACTACGGCACACTACGCATCGTCCCACGAAAGGTGTCCGGCATTTCGTACATGAACGTGCTTTGTCATTGTCACTACAAACCTTTCTCAATGGGAAATTTCGAAGGCACCCCCGGTAGAAAGGTGGCCATAACCGCCATAAATGGGTGGTGGTAGTGAGGAGGCCCGGAGGTAAAGAGGCCATTGTAGCTGTGTTCTCTTAAAGAGACGCACTACCATCACCACGTGGGTAATAAAGGAGGGCTGCGTCATAAATTTTCGCGCCATCCCTCCACGGAAAATGCACCGAGCAGCGTCGGCCGTTAGTTGCCTTCCTACAAACCACCAAAAATGGGTGTAAAATCGATTTTTCCGTTGTGTCTGGCAGGTCTTTGTCTACGTTTTGAGAAGAGACGGCCAAAATGAAGCACGAGCCCGGCCGACATTTCAAGAGACCCATTTTGCATGACGTAGCAGTGCGTGCTACGATAATGGCCACCAGGAATTAAAGATCTTTGAGTTGGGATGTTAATGCTATGAGACAAGGAATCCTCCATGCTTCGCAAATGATATAACTGACTGTAACGCTGCCCAGGAATTAAAGAATCTTGTAGAAAAATAACCATTAAATTTTGTCCACACGTCCAACAGAAAACCTTCCTTAAACACCGCTCTTTCTTCTTTCACGCGCTCGTGTTTGCCACTTTTCTTCCCGTTTTCCCGGGACACATTTGGTGCACACAACCAATTCCCACTCCCCGGATGTGACGTTTTGTCTAATTAAAATACTTTTCCTGCCTGAATGCTTTGTTTTTGAGCAACTTAAGCGTCTTCGAAAACCGAAAACCTTTTTCCGGGAATGGAAAACTGGCTACCGCTGGTCCACCGTGGTGTTCTTTGCATGCAAGGGCCCAAGATGGAAGATGCCTTTTTCTTAGCTTTTTCCACGTTCATCTACCGCCCTGCTCACATTCAACGCAAGATGGCGTATGCGAGGCACAGTTGGGGGAGTAAAACAGCTCTTTCTTTACTTTCCACGGAATCCCGAAAAACATGGACTCCGCTTTTTCCTTCGCGCGACAATAATCAGTATGTAATAAATCAAACTGGTGACGTACGGATCAAATAACCCCTGGTACCCCGGGAGTGGAACGGAAAAATATCACATTTTCCACGAAATTCGGGATGGGTGTGCCGCCGCGAGGTTGCAAGCGACCAGCAGGGCCGGGCCGGGGACGGAAGAAAACGAACCGAACCTTTAAGTGTGGGAGGCAGAAGAAAAAAGAAGAGAAAAATACACACACACAATTTCTAGTCAGCAGCCGGCGGGTGTGTTTCTCGTCAGCCGTGAAAGAAAAGTCGTGCAATGTTGTCCGCAGGGGGGAACCGGGTGGAAGGAAAGCGGCCGGTTCTGTTAGGAAAAGTGTGTTCCTCTTTTCTACACGGCTTTCACCATAGCACCAGAGCGGCTCTGGTGGTATTTAAGTGTATATTTTTGGGTTCCGGCAGCTTCCTAATACAGAAGGTATCCGGGCAGGATGGTTTGTAATCCCCGGACCAATGCAATATGCTTCCATGGCTCAAACTGTGTTGGTCGATGTTCGAGTGGAAATACCACAGCTACGAGATGTCACTGTCACTGCGCCATCCGTCCACCTGTCTATGTTTCTTCCCTTCGTTTAAAGATCGAATTTGGGCTGCGTCATGCAGTTGATCCTGTTTTTAGAGATTTAAACAAAAAAAACCCATTGGAACTCTTAAGAAGTTGCACTATAAATGGTCTTTACACTGTACGAGGTACGATTTCTCATCAAATAGAAAATACATTGTTAACAGATCTGTACATTTTTACGTTTAAGTTAATTATCCTAATGAATTAAATATGTTGCTACAGCCATCAATTATTTGCAACATTCGAACTTCATCGTACCTGTCCGTTAGCTGCTGCTGTCATTTTCATCCTCCAATAGAGACGACACGGACAGCATAGAAGAAAATCCGTCTGTCAGAATTACTTAAAAGCTGACAACGCAAATTTTACTACCATTGGAGATTTCGACCGACACTCGTAATGCTCGTCTAGTCATTCTGCTAGGATCAGCTACATCTTCCCTCAATCGAACGCTGCTGTCCTACGGGATGAACGCCACAAGACCCGTTCTCGGGAAGCAGATCAGGTTTAGCTGCACGGTTGACTAAACCACTGCCAAAACTCCGTGTCCCGAGTTTGGATCCGACCTCCAAAACGAAGCCAATCGTGCGGAGACAGAATGTCCCCGATGCTACTTCCGGACCGTCCGGACTTTCGTTCGCACACTATCCATTCCATAATTGTCCGGAGCGTTTTGTTGGGCGGAAGCATGCTCGGACAGACGATACGGACTTGGCGTACTGGTGTGTTTTGCTGAGTTGGCAGAGTTCTTGTGCCACGTTAGCTATAAAATTATTTTTCCATCCTCCCTGTCTCACTCCCCATTCAGAGAGGTCCGTTTGTGCCCAGAGTACCAGGGTTTTGTTACAGCAGGAAACCATCGTAGCAAGAGCATCAATCCTGGCCCGATGGCGCCCCAAAAACCCCGCAAGCATCGGTCGGGCGAAATTGAACGGACTGCTTGTCGTCCTACTTCAATTCGTCCCGGAGTTTTTTTTTTTTTGTTGCGAAAGGATGGATTACAACCGAACCGAGCGGACGCTCGGAATGGGACGCGGCACACGTGACGTGCAGGACAGCACGAACACGAAGGCAGCAGGCAGGCAGTAAGCAGTTTCGCGCATGGAAATAACCATTTTACCTCGAGGTGGAGCGCAAAATGGCGGCCTGCTTTTCGGGGCACGTCGTTATAGTCGTGTGTCGGTGTCTACGTTGGGTCGGTCTGCTGTGCTGGGCGGAGGAATATGGCCATCCATCCATCCGCTCATCCGTCCATCCAACTCATCCATCCATCGCGCACATTCGCAGTCCATCTTTTACCCCACCGGGTTCCTCGAGCTCCCCGGGTCTACCCACGTGTACGGTCGCCACCCATTCGCACCCGAGCACGAATCCGGACCTACCGAACATCATGTAATCGAAAGGAATTCCACCATTCCCGTGTACCATAATGGAATCGGATGAAACGCACATACAAACACACACATACACACGCTCGTCTCGGTCTCTTTCTCACACGAGTGGAGAAACAGGTTTGCGTCCCGTTCGCACGCACGCGTACGGTACCTCCAAAGCTCTTGCTTCGCAACTCGACTCCGCGCGAACGGGGTGTTTTACTCTGTTTCGTTTGCTTTCTTGTTCTCCACACGCCATTCCGAGCAGTGCGTTCCTTGTGTATCCTTCAAGTCTTCATCCTCCCATACCTTCAAAATGCCCCTCCCCACCACCACCACCACCACCACCTCGCTACCAGCTACACATGCAACATGCAATTGCAAGCTGCATTAGCTTGCACACACTGCACAAGCTCTTCTTTACGGCAAGAAGAAAAATTCAACACCACTATAATGGCGCTCCAACCGATCGGAATCTTGCCGACATCATCGGCCACGCCATCGACGACGACGCCCCAAAAACCCGATAGAGAAACTCGTCGTTGAAGCGAAATGGCGAGATCGTAACCGTGCTACACCGTCGAAAAAGCGTTGCCTTTCAGGATGATGGCGATGATGATGGCGATGCTGTTGCTGCTGCAGCCGCTGATGCGAATGATGTGTGCCTTCCCGTTCAGCTCGAGTGTTTATTGAGCACTAATATGCAAATTCAATCGAACAGTACTCGGCCTTGTTGCAACTTGGCTGAGGCGATTAGAAGCTGGCACCAGCACGGAATGCAACGATTTTGCATTGGTCCGATTGGATTAGAGCTTGTGCGAGATGCACCGCCACTGGCGGGAAGAGACCTTCGAGATTGACAAAGAACATCACGCTCTCGCGTCGTCAAAATGGATGATGTTGCAAATAATTAGATAAATTGCAGCAAACGTGTTTATACACACGATTCGATTATATGCAACGAGATGCGTTTCTTGTCTCACCCCTGCGCTTGTACACACAGCCAAACACACGTCATTCGATGTTTTGCAATATCCCCAGCAATAATATATACAATGTTCGGTTTGGGTTTCATCACTGCTGAATTTATCGTAAAGTTTATCTTTTTGTGAGATTAGCAATGCCCCGAATTGCGCTCGAACAGCAGCAAGCAGTGCCTGTTGGCTACTCGGAATAAAACACACAAATTGACAGTTTGAAAAGCTTGTGACTATCTGATACGATTCTAAAGGACCTGATCGGAAAACACTGATCCGATCGATTGCGTGCAATGCAATTCCTCTAAAAGTGCTCCATTTGCATGCCACTCGATGTAGCATCGAACGAACGTTCCTTCCCATAATTGGTCACAGGCTGCATGCATATCCCGCTGTAACCGATGCCCTGTGTCTAGAACACACGTTTGATTGCATAGTGTTATTCCTATCAGTGATAATTTGCTGTGCTTGATTACCGGACCTAAAACCCATTCGGAACTGCACCGCACGGGCACGAACATTGTGATGTGTGCATCTAAAAAGCCCTGTCAATTTTGTGTCCAGCATCCGGTCGGTGGTCTTCAGTGCCTCGCTCAGTGCCCCTGGCTGAGCAACAGCAGTCCTTTCACGCAGAGTGACCATTGGGACAGTGCAGTAGGGCAGAAGATAAAGCATAAGCAATGTTTAGCACCTCACCGGTGTCGGTTTTTCCGTGAGACGTGTGCCTTCTGACGAGATGAGGCAAGATGCAAGGGAGATGTTTGGGGGTTAAACATTAATTTCGAGCCCATTTCCGGAGGTGCTCCCATGTATAATGCAATGCGAGCGAGCTCCAACGGGCAGTTGACGATGACGGTGGCGAAGGCTGATGAGGCGCCTTCGGGGCTAGAGCGGTGAGACTAATGGGCTAATGCATAACGAATGGAACCCGAATTCATAGTCGTCGTCGTCGTCGTCGCAATGTGCACTCTATTCTGACCGGCTACATGTGTCTGCACGGACAGGCAGATGCAGAACGGCCGGTTTCGAGAATGCAATAAACTTCATCCGAAACCGCATCTTGCTTCTGTTTGTGCGGCCGGAGTCGGACACACCCGTTGCCCCAAGGCCACCTGAGCGCGTTAAACCATAAGAGCTAAGGCTCTCCCACACGGCTTCCTTTTCTTTCCACCGGTGATAACATCAACCCCAACGACACACATGTGTATGCACGTGAGCTGGACACGGTAGGGACACAACGTGTACAAACATTCGGAGAGGATAGATAAAACGCCACCACGGCCACTACCATTCGGATGTTTTCAGTTGTCTTCAGTTGGTTCCCGGGCATCCTTCTTCTGCGTCTTCTTGGTTTTGAAGGAAACCTTACGGAACGCAGCGGAAGACGAAGATGAATCGATGCAAACCTGAATGCCCGGGGCGCTTTCGGGGCATCTCATCACCAAGGATCACCAGGGTAGCAGGTAGTTGGGTGGACAGAAATAGAATTGCAAATTTATGCATTGAAAATACAAAATGCATCGACTTAAAGTAACACTGGTAGTAGTTGTCATAGTGGCAGTTCCAGCAACACCATCACCCTGTGTCACTGCAGCGGCGCGTCGCGGGGAGAATTCCATGGAGGCGGTTTTATGAGGACGTGGCCAGCGGTCCCGTGCTGCAGGAGCTGCAGCATATTTTACAGCTTCATTTGCAAACTTTCGGTGTGCCAGCTCACTGTCCCAGCGCGTACACTGACCGCTTGTTCTGTTTCGATGAGAAAAATGCTTCAAGAAACGCCGTTTCTTCAAGCTTTGTTTTAAAGGTTGGTGTTTGTGCGTAGCCCGAAGTCGCGTCTCGTGAGTTGGAATTTTAATCACATGCTTATATGAGCGCGGGCGCGCGCTTACACACACGTGAAGTGGTTGGGTAATTTTTGGGTGCATTTCGAGTGCATCTAGACGTTCGCAGAGATACCTTCGGAAACAAACGGCGAAGAGAACAAAAAAGGCAGGAAAGTGTTGAGTGGCAGAAGCCTTCTGCTTTGTGACATGAACGTGAAACAGTCCTCCAAATCACTACTTAATAGAAGAAGGCCTCTGCGGTACACTTGCTGCGGGGGACTTTTTTTGTTTTTGCTAAAGAAAGGCCGTATGGTGAAGTTATTTATAGCCCGAAGTGCTTAAAAATTCGTTTTGGAAAAATCGCATAAATAAACTCACCCTGTCCGAATGGGGCGCGATGGAAATTGAAAAACTTTTCACGCAGCCTTACGCACCCTTCTACCTTTGCCCCTGTTTTGCAAGGCACTGAAATCCGCCAGGTTCAATGCTTGCACGTACCACCAAACCATACAACAAACGACAGTTCAGCGGGGTGGGCATTTCAGTGTGTTCTTTTTATTTTGTTTCTTTCGTGGTGAGAAAATTGAATTTTCTTACCAAAGTTTAGGCGGTTCCGGAAAGGGTAGCCAAAACATCGGGTAGAAAACCTGCTATTTGATTGTGGTTCACAATACACTTAGGGGCTCAATATCTCAAGTGTAAAACCGCCACCGGCAGTTCGGCTTGAGCGGTCAAACGAAATTAAACCACTCCAGCCAACTGTAGCAGAAATCACGATCTTCCACGCGATTGGTAGCGAAAAGCAGGCGCAAAACCCCCTACCATTCGCAACGGTTCCCGGAGGGCAATTTCGAACTCGCATAAATTGTAAACGCTCCGAACAAATTGGATTACAATCATTCATATCGATCAAGCGCCCGGGTGCTTAATGTAAGTAAGCCTGCTCCTTTAACGGCAAACGAAAGGAGTGCCCGTTCGGGGTTGTTGCCGACATTAAAACATCGAGTTTTGCAACCGAAATCAGCGCTGGGCCGAGGGCATGAACACACCAACCTGAACGAAACATCATCGCATTTCCGTAATTTTATGAGTGCCCATTATGCGAATTTTATGTCCTTCTTGTGCCGCGAAAGCGTCCGTAAAACTCTCGAGCATTTCTAACCGGTGTTTTGCGCCGTGGTCTCGTGAGAGGGTTTTCACCCCTACGGGAGCACATCTCGCCATTGGGCAAATGCTTGTGTGAAGTGGTTCTTGTCTCCGGTCGTAATTGTTAATCAATTAAAGTAACTTAAAATTCGCTTTCCATGATGTGCAACTGTGCACAACATTCGATAATCGCTTGTCTCCTGGCTCGAGGAAATCGGGAACTAAGCTGGTGGTGGATATGTTTTTCCATTGCATAATTTATTGCATTTCCTACACTTGTAAATTTTAACTCTTCACATCGTGAAAGGTGTTCCGATTCCCTGTTACCGTGAGTGGTGGTGTTCGGTATTAAAAACCACTTACAGCAACAACATCGTACCAAAGCTATTGCGTGTTGAAAACACACTAAATTACATTCAAAAACATTTCACCTTCGCATAGAAGCATCGTTGCTAGCGATTAAATTGCTTTTTCATTGTAATGACTTGATAACACATGCTCTCGTGTGGAATTGCTTTCGCACATTTCGGGGCCATTCGGGGCCATTCTGGTCGGGTGTTATAAAATAGAGCTCAATCGGCAAGCGAAAAACTACAAATAACACACAGCAAACTATCTCTAGTTCTCAAAGGAACATAAAACCCTTTTCAATTTACATAGCTCTGCCAGTGCTCCGAAAGGACGGGCTAGCCAAATCACCCAGCAGCAGTGCCAGCAGTGGTGGTAGGAACGTTTTACGTGCACATTGTCCCTTATCAACGGTCAGCCAAGCCCATCCGGAAAGCAATGGACTAACATCGGAACATACGCACAAAAAAAGCCTTGATCTCATTTTCCCATCCACCAAAAATAAAACCAACCCCAAAATTGGTTGGAAAAGATCGATATCAATACGATTCGAAATGGTTCAGCGCACTAAATTCCTACCCTATTCCGATGGGACTGTACACGGCCAGTGTCCGAGTGAATCAACCTCAAAAATCGCTCTCGTGCCTCGGAATATAACGTCGATTGAGTTCGGGAGGAAATTGTTTCGAATGAATTCCTTTAATTTTTAACACCAACTCCGGAGGGAGAATTAACTCTGGACGTTCGCAGTGCAACATCAGGTCAACATCAGTTTGACTCCATCGTTTAGAAGAGTTTGTAACACTCACACGCACATATAGAGGAGGAAAATGACCTTACACTAGTGTCCGGTGATACGCAATTCGTTCACCTTGTCCCCTAGCTTCCAGAAGTCCAATGCACTTTCCAGGGTTCCAGGCAGAGTTCGTCACCGAAGTACCGAGCACGCAGTAGCAAACACCACGCAATCTATCGTCCTCGAGCATCCCGAACGTAACGCCTCGCACGCAATTATCAGTACGCAAAAAGGGAATTGCTGGATAAAATTCATCCAACCAGAGGGGATGAACATCAATCCTCATGGCCTGGATACTGGCCAAGCAAAGGGTACGGATTAAAGGGTGTACCGATTGCAGACGGCAAATGTCCCGGGCAAGTCCACAGTCCCGGTTTTGCAGTGAAGCGAATGTAATTCAAGTGTTACACTCAGCTGCCACGAAGTCGAATGGCGGGTGGTGACGGTTGTGGCGCGCAGTGGTGGATGAAGATTGATTGTGCTTCGGACCATTGATCAATCTGGCAGATCTGAACCAGTAGTGGCTATTTCCAGAATTTGGGGTGCAACCAAAAAACGGACACTGAATACTCTCCACTGTCCGGTAATTATTCTAATACCAAAGCCTAAAAATGGCACCCAAATCCTACGATACACAAAATTGTCCGGAAAAGGATTAGGTACGAGCCGGTCGGACGCCGGCCCAACCAATACCAATACCAAACGAGCCAGCCACCAGAAGTGTACATTCAATTATAAAATTATTTTACACTTGCTGCCACAGGGCCGTTACAGGCCGTTAGATTTAGATTACCATTTACCCGGTGGTCCTATTTTCCTGCTGCTCGTTCGTCCTCAAATACCGTATGCGTTGCGTTGAAGGACAAAGGCAACCGTTAACGATGCCATTTACGCGATAAAACACTTTCGTGATCCTTTTGCGTAGCGTTTTTTTTTTTTGCGTCGAGTTCCCTCTATATTCGAAACGTCGAGACAGGGAAAATCCTGAAATGAGGGACACGTTCAGGGATGGTGCCTGGAACCGGGGGCACCGACAGGGCATATTATCAAGTCAGCTTCTAGGGGTTGGAAAATGGGAAATGCACCCAAAATCTGCTTTATCTTTTAACCAAACACGCAAACAAACCAACTACCGACCATCACCACCGTGCGGCTTCAGGGCGCTGTCAGGATTTAGTCAACCACCTCCTACGCAAACAAACTACGTTTCCGATGCCCTTGTCGGAATTGTACGAAAGGGGATGCCCGGAGTTGAATATTTCAGCTAACGCCAAAGTGAATGCAAACTAACCTAAAAGAGAGCTGGAAAAAAAGGAAGCCACACTCCCTAACCAAGAGGGTCGGGCTGTCAGGGATGCTGTGGAAGCTGTGTAATATTATCCTCCCTGGATCACATGCCACAGGCGCAGTCCGCAAAAAGACACAGATCGTCCTCTGTTTGCATTACCAGCATACCCGCACACGGCGGTGGCGCTGGGGTCCCGTCATCCGTATTGTTCTGTTTTTCATCGATAAGGGGTAATTATGCTGAAAATTTGATACTCTCCTGAAGGAAAACGCATTCCAGCAAAACAGCCTGCAAGGTGCGGAATGAGGGTGGGGGGGCGATTTTTCAAATTTATCGACTTACGGACTGTTGACAGTGTGAAATGGCACGCGCAAAAGGAAAGCACACTCACAACGTACCTGGCGGCTCCATCAGATTTCGACCAAAAAATCCCGTCGTAACTCGCCGTGTCAATATCGCTCGATCGTTAATTGTTCTTGGTCCCAAAACATGCAACGCTCGTTGGACCCATGCTGGGCTCGTTGTTTGCTCATTTGTACGCGGAAAGTAAGCACCTACGCTGATTAGAATTAAATATTCAAATCATTTCATGACTGGCTCGGGGTTTACGGCCCCACGTTGGAAGGGCCCACGGTAAAGCTTCCCAATATTGCATGAATAATTGGTATTCATTTGACAATCACATCAGCGAAAGGTAGGCAAAGGGACACTAATCGACGCCTTCTACGGTCACCCGCGTGCGAAGCGAAGGCCGCATATACATCTTCGCCGTGGCATCAAATTACAAATTTACCTAACATAATTAATGCCCAAATTTAAACATTGCTTTCCCATTTTCTCGTACTCGCCCCTTTTCGTGCTCGCCTTCGGAAAAGCTCGTCGCATTCTCACGCACCATTCTAAAGCGAAAATATCGCCTCTCCTGCCATCCACCCCTGGTGTCCTTCCAACAGAGAGTTACGCTCCTAATGTTTTATTCGTTTACCACATTTTCCACTACCCGTAGAAGAACGCGGGCGAGGCTGGACAGGAAGGAGCATCCAGGAGCGGGGTTGATTTCACTTTTCATGTTAGAAATTACTTTACCCAGGCCCAGAAAGTCAGAAAGCCAAACGTCCCACTCCCAAATTCAGCCTCCCCAACCCGCATCCTTCTATCCATCGTCCGTTTGACAGTTTTGCGCGTACCCTCGTTATGTGTGGGGGGTCGAACGTCCATGAGGGTTGGCAGTGGCGGAGTACGGCTGAAATTGTGTAAAAAGGGAAACCGATATCAAATATTTAAAATGCAAATCCAATATTATCACGTTCTGCGTGGCAGCAGGCAAGCCAAACCACCGTCAAGGATTCATTTTTTTATCCGCCTCTTGTCGGTGCCACAGCCACATGGACATGGGGGCGGGCCTTCGTGCGTGCGTGCGTCCGTGCGTTTTGGCGGTATTTGCTCTAAGGGCGAGATCCGCAAAACTTCGGATTTTGCTGATTCCTACGCTTGAACGCTGAACGAGCAAACAAGCAACGAAAACAAAAAAAAAACGAACGGGAAAAGGGCTGACGTAGGACGAAATGCGAAAAAGGGAATAATTAGAGTAACGATGTTGGGCAAATGTTGCGAAGGCGGATCATCCTTCGCCCCCTGGATCGCCAGCAGCAAAGGCAAACAACAACAAATCAGCCAGTTCGCACCCGATGTGCGGGAAAATAAGGCGCTCGGGAAAAATCAACAGCACAAAAAATGGGACGGTCATAAGTCAAAAAGTTGACTTGTGTGTGTTTGTTAGACTGGTCTGGTTTTTTCACTATTCTCTGCGTTGATAAAATTACCGTTTTTCGTTTGTTTTTTGTTTCTTCTCTTAACAGTGAATGCGCTTCTAGTAATTTTTACAAACTTTTTTTCTTATCTCAGCCCGTTCTTTCTTTAATTGCATTCTTTGTTTTAAACATTTCTTTCATTTCTGTGCTCGCTTCTCAAGAAAGTTCACAATTATTTACCTTCTCAAAAACTTCTTCTTTTGTTTCGTTTAGTGGTCCAAAGAAATCTTTTATCCCTTTCATCGCATTGTGTTCCATTTTAGTCTTCAGATTTTTTTCCAAAAACTGCTTTCCACCAAATAAAACTTCTTTTGAAATTTGCGGCATATTAAGGTGGCCTAAAAATGGTGGATTTGCAAACGTTTTGCGTGGCGGACGCTATCAAATTCCCACCAGAGGTAGAGGTTGTGTATGATTTTTTTATGACAGCTTGGTGGCGGTCGGCACAATTTAGACCGGGGGAAGCAAACAGCTCGTCGTCTAACCGGGGCGTGCGCATGACCGTGTTGGCGCTAGAGTGTGATTATTATTGTTATTATATGGTATCCTATTATATTATCGGTATTAGTATTTTATTGTTATCGTGCCCTGAACAATGGCTTTGTTTGGCGGTGTACAAGAAGCACCTTTAAAACCATAAGCCGGGGGAAGTTGGGTGACGTTTACGGGGGCACAGGGTGCTGGAAAAGTCCCGGGGAAACCGGAGCACCGAAGAGAGCAACACAAACAAAAATTAACATAATGCAAGCCATATGATATTCGTGCGCTGCACGCTTCTTGCCTCGTTTGATACGCTCGATTTACGTGCTTTTTGGGTGAATGATCTGATTTGTGTTTTTGTACACATTGCTCACTCTGTGTGGGACGAAGATGGAATAATGGGAAGTGGTGGTTTTGTTGTTAGAAGAAATTTACTTCCTGCAGTTATTAAACGCATATAACAATATAAAAAGGGAAAACAAATCGATGTAACTTTGTTGATTGAATCAGTAAACTCTTTTTAAAAGACCAGTTCCTTTCGTTCGCCTAACTTCCATAAATCCCCAGCTCCGGTAATCAATAATCAACACCCTCATTTGTGGTTAAGAGTTTGGCTTTCTTTCCCAAACAAGGAAAGAGAGAAAGCGAACAAAAACAAGACGCTCCCAACCGTGTGGAGTAAATCGCTCGCTTGTCACTTTACCCGCAAACCGGTCGCAAGTAATTTTATTATCTCCCGGATTGTGCAACTTCGGCTTCCGAGGCAAATCCCGAAGTTCGCACGATGAATTCCAAATTAGCTTCTTGGGTGCGCCGTCAGCACCCGCCGCCATGCGATCGATCCTCCGGTGGAATTATTTATTGCCTCGCAATACATCAAACTGTCCGGATTTCAATCAACCACGCACCAGGACAGCCGACCCCCGTTACTACCGGCTTTCCATTGCATTATTATTATTCTACCTGATAAGACGCAGATTTGTCGAAGACGTACGCGACTTATCGGTTCCATACCGGTGAGAACCCAGTGGACCGGTGGGTTGCTTCTTACGCTGCCGTGTGCTGGCTGTTACATCGTTTTATCCTTTACGAAGCGGAGACCTACGAGCAAACGAACAGAATAAGCCACAGCATTCAGTTTGGGCCTGTCAAATTGAACTCCAAAATCTTGTGCGTATTACACATAGTGTGACGCCCGAACTGGCCAAGCAGAGATTGAGCAGTTCAATAAATTGGATCCCAGGCATCCCAACAAATTGTATCGGATTGGTCGGGGCATTGCGTTTAGGGAGCCGCGAGAAGCTACTGTGCACAGTCAGTACGGCTTGGACATACATTATTCATGATTATCCTCCTTCTGGCTGGCACATGACACCCCCACAGACACACAAACGCATGAGGAAATTGGAAAGAGGACATACACAATTGCCCAGAATACATCCAGTTTCACATCCATCCGTCTCCTAGTCGGTAGTATCTCCCTTGGCGGCAATTGGGTACACCACCACCAGCACCAGCAGTAGCGAAAATGTCATTAGGACGATGGTTTAATTAGGGAAAGGACTGTAATGCGTCCCGTTTCGTTTGCGGTCCGTCATCCGGTCCGTACAACGACGCTGACGATGGGCGACGCGGGTGCAAATGGCATTTGCGAAAGTGAATTTTTGATCAATTCATCACTTAGCCGTATCACTTTCCTTTCCTGCACTGCCGTGGTCTCCCTCCCCAAAAAAGGATGATCCTTCTCCCGAAGGGAATCTAATGTAATGTGTGTGTGTCGCTTGTAGATGTGTTCCGTGCTGCGTACGAGAAGTTACACCCAACCCGAGCAGAGATGCAACATCGAAACAACATTTACGGCAATGAACTAGCGCTTTCTGACGTTCGATACCTTGCAATGGGGGGTAGTTTACTAAATGGCTTTCCCATCTGGAGTACGCGAAACACGAAAATGTAATCATTTGCTGCGACATTTTGCGAAAGCAGAATTTCCAACGTAAACGGTTATCTATTAAGGCAAATGCGATTCATTACGCGGCATGGTGGAATAGTTTCGAAGAATTCCACTCAAGAATTGTGCCACATTTTAGCCACTTGGTTGCACTGCGCACCACGCTAACGAGCCGGAAAACGATCGTCGAACAAGATTGGAGTTCGCGAGATAAAAAAGGCCCCTCGCTAGTCAAAGAGAACAAATTAAAGTCCCCAAAATGCCTCCTTACGCCCCGCATTGCGACCAAAACGCATCACAAAAAAACACAATTTAGCGAAAAAAAATCCTCTTCACACGCGGAGTAAAACGGAAACCAACCAGGGTCATAAATTTCTGCATCATTTTCGACTGCATCCAGCTACCAGATGAGATTCAGAAACGGCTGCAACTCCACAAACCGCACAGTATCGCCATCATTGCCCATCACACCAAAAATCGCACACCAAAGATGCTTATTTGTTGCGGAGCGCTATGGTTTTCGTTAAACCTTCCGCAAACTCGTAATGGAATGATGCTCCGGGATCCCTGGAACTCGTCAAATTATGCTACAAATCATAAAACTCCACCATCCAGCCACCCTGTTCAGATTCAACGCCCGGGGTTGAGTTGTCGCTGTCGTAACGATCTTCACCCGATCTTCGCGTTGTGCGTTCGCTTTCGTTTGGAGTGAAAATGACCAAATCCGCGAGTTTGTTGTGAGAATACACATACGCAGGCCCCTGTTTTTGGGGAATATTGCTGAATGAACTACCATCAGCGGCCGCTTGTCTGTTGAGGTATTTTTTTTATCCGTCCTATACTTTATGGGCAAAAGAGCTATTTTTACTAATTTCTACACACATGTTCGCTACGCAAGGCTTGGCACAGTAAAATACACTCATAGCGTGGTTTTTATGCATTCTTCGAAGCGTCATCGAACGTCACCGGCTTTGGTTTGGCTAATAAGGGAGCGTGTGTGTTCTTTATTCGCTTTCCCAGCCACAACGCCGATGTAGCACACGTATTTTAAGAGAACTCATCCTCTCCTACCTCACTGAAGGTGGAGCATCAAACTGCAGCAATGGTAAAACAGGGGGTTTGTGTTTTTATTTTTATGGTGATTATTTTACGATCCCTTTAGTTCTCTCGGTCGGTGCGATTTGGTTTGGGAAGTGGTTTTGCGTTCCGAATGAGGAAAACTTGTGTTTATCGCCTTCGAGAAGTAATTTCCTTCCCAATAACCGTCTCAGTGGCTTCAGATCTTAATTTGTCTACCTTTTGTACTAAAATGTATATTTTTTCCATACCACCATTAAATCATATAAAAACGTCAAAATAAAAATTGTTCATTGCGCTTCGATCGCTACATTGTTGTGAGTGTGATGGGAATTTAAAAATAATAAATACTTTTGCAATATTTTACTTAAAAAAAAGCATTCAAAAGCACGTGTGAGTGAAAAGCGCGTGCGAAAAACAGCTGTCAAAAATGTGATGCTTGATGTTTGGAATAGTTTTGAGCGCAGGCAGGCACAGTGATGCGGATTTAGACACGGAATTCGAACACTTCAAAACCAGTAAACACTTCAGCTCTGCTCAAGCGAATCATCGTCATGCCAACGAATAGTAGTAACCATGGGAACTACGGATGTACGCAATCGCATAATGACAGCAAACGGCGTGCCTTTGCTGGTGTCGATTTGGCTTCTTTATGTCAAAACCTAATCTTAATATGACGTGTTTAGGGAGATAACTTGAAATATCAAAAGTGTGCGGGAAAAAAATACCTTCATCGTTAAAAACCTTGACGATGTAAACACAGAGCTCTACACACACACACACGTTCGTACGCGCGCGCGCTCTCGTTCCGGCACACACGCATTGATTTCGACCAACAACATGACTGATTCAAAACCTCCACCCCGTCGGGTCGACAATGGCGTCAATGAAGGAAAATGGAAATAAACGAAACGAACGAAATTACCCCATCAATAAGTGTTTGATTAACGACACTCGGGGCGGCCAACACGAGACCTCGGCATTGGGCTCGGAGGTCTACCCCGCGATGGCTTTGAAAACCGTGGCAATCTGCATCCCGTCCTCAAATGCCAGACGGCAACGGAAAACCTATCGTGCTGACTTATTTGCTCGTTGAAAGGCCATAACGTGAATCGAGGGGAGCCCAGGAAAGCCAAAGGCAAATGAGACTGCACAAATTCCCTTCCGTCTGGTTTCGGAATGTAAGAGTGTGTATGATCTTTTCTCCCTTGGCCTCTGTTCATGCGTAATGACTCGAACAGTCTCCTCGCTGCATTGCCTGGTTCCTGGAGAACAGTTCTCGGGAGCAATTTCATGCTTAAGCACGTTTCGCAGACACTAGTAAATGACAAAAAAACCCGACCACATACCACCGATTCATGCCAAATGTTCACTCACTCGGTCACACTTGACGTAGACCAGAAATGTACACCAACGCACACGCTATGTGGGTGGTGGACTTGGATATGTAATTACTGGCCGCGAATGGTGTCATAAGGAGTTCACTTCGGGCAGTTCGCGGGCAATCGAATATCCCCCGAAAAGCCACGATATACGAGTTGATGATAAGTGTCCAAAAGGGCTGGGAATAACCCGCAAGATAACCGCTAAATCTGTGCTGCTTAAAAATCGATCATGAAATTATACATTGATAAAGCCAATGCGAAGTAGAAGCGGGGACTAGACGACCGTGAGTGTTATGTCTTGACGCACGGGGGTACCCCAACTTCCACATCAGCTGCAACTGGCTTCACCGGAGACCCTATCAACTGCATCAAACAGCAAGAATTGACCAAGACAATTCGAGGTGGTTAAGATAGCACACGCACAGAAAATGTTACCCACTCCAGGGCATAATCCCAGCTTAATGCCCTCCCAAACACAATTCACATATTACGCTTAATCCGTGGACGGTTGGCGTCTCGGAAGTTTGCAATCCAAAGGTAAACATGTGGCTCCGGCATACCGTTTGCTTTAGAGTTTGGGCGACGCGAAGCACATGTCAGCGATATAGAGAGTGTAGCAGTCCCAAGGCAGCGTAGTATGTGTTTATGAAAGGTGTCCACTGTTTTCTCCTACTGGTCCTGGGGAAACAACACCTGTGGTGAGTTATAACAAAATATAGCTCCGATTATTTGACAGACAATTTCCGGTTTTCTTACGGTATCATTTTTTATATGTTGTGCAACAAATTTCCTGAAGGTACTTGGTCTAAATTTGCCCAAAAATCAAGCAATACACACCAAAAAAAATAATCCCTCTCTCGATAGAGCTTTGGACTGTGTGTGGTCGTTGTTTACTAGCCAGACAACGATTGTGTTGTCTATTTGAACTCCAGTACGAAACCCCTTCGGGAAGAGGAAACTAGACACATCACAACTAAGTCACTAAATTCGTATCACGCTATCTTGGAATAAGATCGGCAGCACAATTCCTTCTCGTCTTCTGCCTCATTGCCCACCCGAGTGCACCCGATTTTTGGAGAGTAGGGAAAAAAGGGGGGTCAACTATTTGCATTTCCAATCCCGCGAGTCGCTGTTGGAGGAGGGGGGACAATAGAGGCGCCAAACTCCTTGCCATTCCCTTGTTCCCATTGCCACGGAGTTGACAGACAGTGGTGGAATATATTGCTGGTAGCAAACATCATTAAATGCTGGGTACAAAAACCTCTCCAAAAAGAGGAAAAAATGTACAAAAATATATAATAAAGGTACAATGCATGTGTAACGGCGTGAACTAGAACTGGGGTTGAAGCAGTTGGGGTAAGGAGTCCCCACCGGCCAGTTTCTTTATCTACGAACCTCGCGCGCGCATTCCCGAGGCTTAGGAAAATAAATGTTTACTGGTGCCAGCAGCAGCGGTAGCAGCGGCTCCTACAGCATAGTATAAGCCATTTTTGGTTACAAAACGATTGTAAGCAGTGCACAATCGCGATAACGATGACGATGACGACGAGCGGATGGTCTTAGTCTATCCTGGGGACACACGATACGCTGCCTCCACTGGTACATGCTTCGCGTTAGCGGAGAAGCCTTCCAAACTGGAAGGGAATTCAAATCAACCCTCCTCCCGTACGATTGCTTCCATCCGCTGTTGACGCATGACCAGGGGCCACATGACATGACAAAGTCGGGCGGGGATGAAATGAAATAAGCAATGATCCATCATGATTGTTGCAGCAATTCGTGGAAAAGTTTTCGATTCATGTTTAAAGCTACTCATGCTATGAAATATGTTTTTTTCTGTTTCCTGTGAGTTTTCCATCTTGGGCCATAGAGTGAAAACTTCCAACTAGAGAGGCATCCTTGCAGGCAACATCTTTAAAAATTAACGAATCTTCCTGTTTTGGACGAAAAAAAAAGGACAATTATGTGGCCATTTGGCTGACAACGATGCTATCGGGCAGTGTCTGTCCAGCTCTGGCATTGTATTTCGCTTAGGCGGCGCTACACTGATCTTACTGTTTGCCAATTCGCTTCCCCGAATCGCTTTTCCCGCATTTCCCCGCAAGCTGAAACATTCTTTGAATGGAAGTTTGCTGTTACATTAAATGTCGACCTTGGCAGAGAGAAAAGGAAAAACCCCGAGTGGGAAAAAGCCATTACGGAAAACCCAAACGGCAGCACCAGAGACGCAAAGCGTTCGAAGGAGGGCGAAGGATTCATTTTCTGGCTAGCTTTTAGAGAGGCAAATAGATAGATGCACATAAATCACCCTTGCCTGGGAACGAGGATGAATGGATTCGGAACGGGGACGGTGGGACGGGTGGCCACCCCGAAACGAGGACGGTGCCAAGCGCAGTAGCACACGAACGGCATTATGGAATAAACCAAACTTCGGCAACTTCGTTACGAGGACGGCGTATTCGGCTGGCTGAAAAACAGGACGAAACCACGGCTCGGTCCACAAACGACGTAAGACGTAAGACGTTTGAGCTACCCGCGAGAATAGGAGAGTCAGGGAACAAGCAGCAAAATGCGCCGGTCTGCGAGGCCAACCGAGGAGGAGGCTGAACTTCACCGTAATGTATATAGAGAGTTTGCTGTTGTGCGAACGTCTAGAAAGACACTCCCGTCCCGGATGACGTCCAAATGGGGAAAGGGCTGCAACGCTCTCCAATATCCTCGCGAATCCGGAATGAAGCACATCTACATCAATAGATGATTCGCGTGTTGTATGTTGTTTGCAAAAACCCGAGCCGGAGACGGGTTCGGTTCGGCAGTCGGTCGTTGTTGCGCATGTGTCCCCCGACGGGTCTGTCTGCGAATGCGGATGGGGCCAATAGCAACGATGCGTCCCAGGCACCGGAGGACGAGGATTCTTGAAGGGTGACAGCACGGACGACTTTCTTCCTGTTCTTTCACCCATATGTGTACGTGTGCCCATGTTTGTGTCCTGCACATGCGCCCTGTCCGTGCGACGGAGACAACCCGGAGTCACTCTCGGGTTCGCACTGTCTCGCTTCCATCTGGACAGATCCACCTTGGTGGATTCTTTCACGGATGGTATTGCTTGGGAATTGTGACTAACGTATTCGGAGGATTTCTTACCGTGTCACAATCCGACACACACACACACTTGGGCCACCCCAGTCAACGACCCTGCTGTGCGATTTCGCGGGTACGATGGCGGGTGGCAAATTTCTCAGCAAGTACCTCTGGTAGTCTCAACATGATGGGATCCACCATTTGCCACATGTACTACACCACCCCACACCCTGAAGCAAGAGGGCAGCACTATGTAATGCAATCGTAATGAGGATACATAATATAATATTCTTGCCTCAGGTACCACTACTACTGCTTGGGCCTGTGACACAAGACGGTCGTCTTTGTACGGTTTACGGTTATCCTGTTTCATCACTCCTTTCATCTGCCATTGGGACAGCAGCAGCAGCAGCAACAACTCTCAAGCATCTCCCAACACGCCTAGAGCAGCGCACTGAAATACGAAACCAATCGAGACGGCCAAGGCTGGCAACTAGACGACAGACGGTGGCAACGCAAACGCAACGCGGCCATTGCGGCACTGGCAGACGTTTAATGAGACCACGGTCTTTATTAATCATTCATTCGATTTATCGGGCCCCGGGTTAAATCTCATTCGATGCGATGATCAGAAAAGGACGAATCCGCACGTTTGCGTACGACGTGTAATTAGGCCCGATGCTTCGATCCGATTGCGCTCTGCCTTGCATGCGTACTTAAATGTATGATTTTTCATCCCGTCCCGATAGCTAGCTGCGAATGAAGTCAGTCGCTTTGCTCTTATGCTCGCACTCTTTCGTTCTTCTGCCTTCATGCAGTTGATTCTCTTTGTGCTTTGTGCATTACACTGTGCGAATGTAGTTTCGATTCTTTTTTGTTTTATGTATAGCTCTTCTTTTCTGTTATCTTTTCCTGTGCTGTTCTTCTTTTCTTTTTTTCTTTAATTTCCTCATTTATTTCCATTTTTCCTCTCTTGTATTTTTCATTTACTTTTCAATCAAACAATTTCTTCGCCATTTCGGTTTGTTTTATCGCTGGTTCTCTTTCTCGCGTGTACGGTGATGCATTTTTTCCAACACTTTAATTCGTTTCTCGTTTTGCTGTTATTGTTTTGCTTTTGCTATTATTTCATTCTTCATTTTCTCGCATCTTGAACTGTTTCTCACTTGTTTTTATGTTGTTTTTTTTACCGTTCATATACTTCGTTCGTACGCATCATTTCGTTTCGATCGGAGTGCCTCGTACGGACTGTTTCGCTTTTCTGCCGTTTCTGAGCGAGCTGCGTTTGGAGCCACATTTTGTTCCTCCTGCGCTAAGCACTGCAGTCCTGCTGTCTGTCCGATCTCTTACCATCCCTCATTATCACCCTTCCCCGCAGGGGTGCATTTCCTCATTCTTCCCCCGCTCGACCACTGTAGGGGAGTGGGGGTTGAGCTTGAGGAGGCATGGTCAATTCTTTTTTTTTTATTTCATGCCTTACTCTTTATCCATTTCTCTTCACATTTTAAAGCCTTCTTAACCTTATTATTCCGCATCCAATTGCGTTTTGCGTCCCATCTCGAGGTCCCATGGTCCGAATGGTCACCTCGGCTCGTCGACGACGTCATCTCATTCCACCACACGGCTCACGGCCACCCTGTTGATCCACCCGGACCTGTGATCAGGCCGGTGCGCGCGAATAGAAGACTATCTTACCGGATAGTCGATCTTCTACCCCCCATTTTCTCTCGACTAATTTATGTGAATAAACTTCAACTCGCTGATTCTAATTTATGCGTGATGGTTTTACACGAAGCGGACCATGACACAGCCGTATCTGTTTTCTTCTGCTTTTCTTTCAACTCTTTTTCGGTCACCACCCCATTGGCTTTGCTGTTAGCCTGTTGGGCTCTTGCGCGGTTTTGTTAAACTACGCCTTCAACTTTCACGCGCCAAAGCCCCATGCGCAGCCGTGCGCTAGCGTCATGCGTTTCTGATTTGAGTTCGCCAGTGTGTCGCATCTTTAAGGGAGTGCGTGTGGGAGTGTGGAGAAATGGACCCCAACAATAGGAACTCCACCGGCAGAATTAAATCGGGGGTTGCGGTAAAAACAAGGGGAACCCAAGTTACAAAAGATATGAACTAAAGCTCGATCTCAAAGGGGTACCGAGAATGGCGCAAGAAGAAGGAAAAGCGCCTGAGCGTTAAAACCCCCAAAGACACCCCTTTAATACAAACATGGACCACTGCGCACCAGGTTTGTGTGCTGGTGTTGTGCTAAAGAAGAAGAAGGAAACGAAGCAAAAATGAGCAATTATAATAGACGGAACGATGGTGGACGGAACCGTCCGATGAGACCGTCGCTAGTATCCGACGGCCGAGTTGGAGACGCGCGAATACCACATTATTATGTGGTCCACCGTCAATCCTTCTTCGATGAGAAGTAAAATAAAGAGGGGAAGTAATGGAAGGGAAGATCAGTTCGAATAGCTCCACGGTTGCTTAAGCCATCCTCCAGCTTTAAGCCTGCAAAAACACATCTCACGGCCACATCGCACGAGAATGTCTGCGTGGTGCACGGAGTATAAAACGAGCTGCTTTACTTGTTTAACCGACGGCACCCGGCACACACGGACAGTCACTTGTGCCACCCAACCATATGTATAGCGAACGCACACGCAGCTTATAGCTATAACTGTGCATCACGACATCGTCACGTTATCCAAACATGCATAGCCGGGCGCAGCATCACACAGCCCGGTCACATGGTGTTTGGCGTCACCCAAAAACAAACACCCATTAGATGCACCACCAGATTCCACAGAATTCCAGGGGCAACTCACAAAAATTCCTCCAATTCACCACAAGCTTTACTACGCTATCCCAACCAGACGGGGTAAGGAAAATCGATTTTCTCTCCCCAGGTTTTAGTTGGCCATCAGTTGGGGGCAGGGAGAAAGCACTCGCCAAAAACGGAAGACCCATTTAGCAACCAACAGGGGTGCTGAGCTCGGGCTGGAGGATGTGCAAAAAGGGACACATATTGCTCCCCCGCACACACCGGGTGCGGAGGTCAATGAAGGTTTTATTCGTCATAAATTTTACGAAACGCACTTTAAACGACCAGAACACTCGGGCTGGTCGGCCCGAGTCTCTAGCATAGACATTACGCGATGTCCACCCTTTAAATATAGCGATACCTTTAATACTGGGCACACTTTAAATAGTGAACTCGGTGCATTGTGTGGTGAAGGTCGTCCGGATGGTTGTGTGCTGCACAGATTTTCGAGTTTCCGTTGTTTCGATCGTTAATTAAAGATGGCTCGAGGGCTGTTTTTGCATTTAATCAAACTGGTTCTTCCTGGACCATACACTGCACAGTTCAAAGTTCGCATGCTCACTCATTCCATTATGTTGATCTCCCGAGAGGGGTGCAAGAAATATAACCAATATTTTTTGTTTTGTTTGTCCTGCTAAACGGTAATACATCAACGCTAATTTTTCCATCTTGTAGACAAACATGCCATCTCTTATTGCATCTCTCACACACATGGAACTCGCAGCACTGATAACCGTTTGCCCTCGCGACAAGCTGATTATTTTATAGTATTTCGAAGTGCGTTGTGCGGCACAGGCGAGAAACTTTAAACATTCAATCAATCGGCTGGCCACTGGCAACTGGCTGTAATCGTAAATTATTGATGCATGCAGCAGGCCCATCGGTATCAGTGGGAAACCGATACGGCAGAATGAAATGGACTACAAAAAACAAGAACACGAAATAAAATAGAATCTGGATCATTAACTCGACAGAAAATGATGCTGAATAATTTATTTTACGACGACCGCACCGATACCCTGACACAAATGCCCTCGCAGTCGGATCTATACTCGCCCACACAGATTTAGTGGTTGTTGTTGGTACAGTCTTACTCTACCATTTCTTTTTTCTTATAGTCTAAGTAAACCACAACGGGGTGTCATCTGTTGAATTAATCAATTAAAACATTGTGTACTTTTAAGCAACCGATTTCGGGTGCTCTTTTTCAGAGCTGCAGAGTTCACTGTTTGTCGGACAGTAACAGCGCAAAAAAAAAATGCCTGAAACAGAACTTGTAAACACACACACGCCGTTAGCGGATGATCTAAAAAAATCAAGACAAAATCCCCATCGAAAAGGGGAAAAACTGCTCAATTGGGGCGAAGTTGTGCCCCATTCGGAACCTGGCCCACATGATTAAGTGTACCGAAACAAGAGCAAAGTAGTTGGTAGATATGCTTTTGCGTAAAACAAATAATTGTTCTGCGTGATTCGGCAGTTCGTTGGTAAAACGACACCCTCTCTTTACCTTTTACCTACAACCTTTCTTCCCGTTTTCCCCACCGTTGTACGCACCACAACTTACTTTGGTGTTGAACGAAAAATGTAGATGCGCGTTGTCAAATTGTGAAAAAACCTTACAACAACAGAAAAAAAACAAAACCATGAAAAATCCCGGGAGAAGGCACTTAAAATATTTACCATGTCACCACAGAACATTCAGCCGGCTTCAGCGCTCGGAAAAGATGCATGTGTGTTTGGTTGATGGGGCCGATGGAAACAAGAGGGGTTCGAGGGAGGGAGTAAGGAAGGGAAAAAACAAACAAACAGACAAACAAAACAACAATCATCACGCAGTGCTGTTGTTTTTCCACCCGCCCCACATATGCACTGATACATTCACTCACACTCGTTGAGACAGGCCGCCATTTGTACTGTCTCCATGCCGACGCCATGTTTTCTTCGATTTGTGTGTGTTTTTATTTTTTATTTTGTAACTTGTTTCGCACAAACCAGCTACTGTCACTCTGCTGTGCTGCATTGGTTCAATTTTAACTTTCCTTTTTGTTTTTAAACATCCCCCAACAATTGGAACTCAAAAACGAAAAGCAAACCACTCAAATACCAGAACGGTAATGAAGTTGAAGGATGTTTTCCACATTTCCATTCCCTTTTTTCCAATTGGTACACATTGAGGGGTTGAAATTAAAAGTGACACTTTCGAGCAGCTTTTCCGAGAGGAAAGAGGGAAAACCGACACAAAAAAGCAATATTAAATCGAATAAACAATCAAACATCATTTACCTGGTCGAGCGAGAACGGTTAATTTAACATTCATACGCTACAAATGTAGCGGAAATGCACTTCCAAAATGTGTCTAATGTTTGATGAGCGCCGTGTTTCATTGCACCGAAAACACTTTTTCAGCTTTTTTGTTTATTCGTTCTGGTTCGGGTTTATGTTTGTTCTTTTTCCATACCTTTTGTTTCTCACCATCGAAGCATATCGTGAATATATTCATGGAAAATGGTACAACACAATGTGCAAATCATTATGTTGTGCTCGCTTGTCTCTGCACTCTAGTTAAGGTTGGAAAATGGAATGCTTGGGAAAAAGGGTGGGCAAGGAAAATCGAAACGAATCCACCACACAGCGATTCGGCAGATGGAATCGATTTGCTTTTCGAGCTTACCAAATATGAGCCTCCACCGAAAAAAAAATAGCAGGAAAATAACTCATGTGCCGGGACAAACTGGTGGAAAAGACTTCACGCTCAGTCTCGCGTGGTACAGTAAGAAGAAAACTAAGAATGGGGGAAAAAGACACAGACAGGCCTGAGAAGATCTAAATTATAACTGACAGGCGGTTCGATGCGGTTGTCAAGGGAACGGCGCTGAAATAGCATATGAAAACCGAGACGGATTAACGAATCCTTCTTTTCAATAAGATCATTTCGTTTTCACACTCTTGATCAACACTCATATAAGTGCGCACCCGCGCCTAACTAAGTGTGTGTCTGTGTGAGTGTGTACCATTTCAATATGAAACCAGGCAATATAAATATCGCTGTCTCATCGTCCCACCCGAAACTCCAAGCTTGTACACCCGTACCGCCCGAAAGTCGGTACAGAGTTAAAAATTGAAAATTAAAATAAGCAAAATGGATTGAAACAAAAAACAACCGATACACTTTAAGCATTTCGAGCGGCAAAGCGGTTGGTCTAAGACTCGCTACAACTCCCCGTGGAGTTGTGCGCGTGCAAAGCGCTTAGGGGATGGAAATTTTCCCGCCATTCTGATACTGGGGGAAAATGTAGAATGGCCCCTTCCATTCCAACCGACCGCATAACGATCGTTTAGTCGCCACCTTCATCGTCAAATGGGGGGAGTTCTCTGGACGTCATCTTTTAAGAGGGTACTTTTTCCTCCCGAAAATTAAATTGCACTTTGGTGAGAAATAGGAACACACACACACACTCACTCAGCAGTAGAAGAAAAAAGGCTGTAAATAAAGAACCCATCTTGAGAGAAAAACGTGTGTAAATGAAGAAAAAACTTAAACAAGACTTACAACCCGAAACGTGAGGAGAAATCTTAGCAGCAGCTAAAAGAAGGTTCATTAACATCGAAGATCCCCCGTGTCCCAGAGCAGAAGAACACGAAGACGTGTAGTGCGAGCAGGACAAAAAGCAGAGCACTCACATACACACACACCAGAAAAATATAAGGAGCATAACTTGTCCCCTTGTCCTTTCGTTTCTCTTCGTTCTCCCTTGCGGTCAGCAACACCGTTCTCCCACGACACGTGGCATTAAAACATTGGAAAGCGATGTGTATCTATTGAAATTAGAAAATGCGACCCACAGCCTGAGTTATGTGATGGCAGCCAGGAAAACAAACGTGGGGCCCCAGTTGGCTCCCCTTGAACAAAAAAAAGGTAGCGAACAGAACAGGGTGGAGATTTAGGTGAGAGCTACAAACTCCGGCGCACTTCGTCGAGCAAGCGGGAAGCTGGGATGTAAGGGAAAGAACTAATAATAGAAAAGAAGATTCTTTGAACGTGAAGCGAGCGGACATTGAATCCAGAAGAGGAACGAAGCGTAGGAGTAGGAGAAGGAGGCCCTGAAGAGGGAAAAAAGAAAACATCAACACACATCCATAACGAAGCGCAAACGAAGAAACTGAAATTGGAACGGTTTTTTGATTAGAATTCTTTGTTTTTCCGCCTGCCCGAAAGCATTGTGGAGGATGATCTGGGAAAGTGGGTGAAGATAGAGCAGGAATCTTCTCTCTTTATCCATTCCGGTTCTAGGGGATCTACGGGAAAGGGTGGGGGAGGGGGGTTGTATGTGTGGAGGGGGGGGGGGGGGTACCACAGGGAAAGGATGGGAGGACTTTTTCCGGTTTTTTGGTCGCCACAGCGGAAAACGGCACAGCGGAATCCGAAAGCCCGATGAGCCGGAGCATTCGACGACGGGGACAAGGAGGAGGATTTGAGGTATGGGGTGATTTATGGCGGACTCATTTCCTCCCCCAACTCCTTCTACACTTTCCTGCCTTCGCCCCCGGTGGGATTTGAGGCTACGTTATGCCGGGGTACCGAAAAACCCTTGGGGAGAAAAGATGAACGCGTATGGCACCGGGAACGCTTCTTGAGAGCCCAAGAAATGGAAAGGCTCGGAAAATGATGCACACAGATGGAGAGCGGGCTGGGAGGCGGTGCGGAATGACGCAGGGAACCCGTTCTAACTCACAGGTGAATTTCATAGTTGACTGGTTCAGGCTCTGCGTTGCTTTTGCTCGAGTAAGAATCGCTTATTTTCGAATAGTCGGAGAATATCCCCACATCTTCGTTCTACGGGCTGTCACGGGTTTCTGGCTGTTGGGTTCTTTTATTTTCCCGGACTGAGGCCCTTGCTCTGCGGTGCTCGGTGCTAAGTGGAGAAAGTGCTCACAGGGGAACCAACAAAACAGACCGTCTGTTGAAGTGGAAGCCAGTGTGCGGAGATCGGAGGAGGTACCATCTCCACGTTCACACAGAGGACGAAGGTTTCCGAATTGAAGCTGTCCTACATAAATATGCGCTCAGCATCCTTCGCCGGTTGTGCCGATGGTTGTGATGCGGATGTTCCCGACCCGGGCTGCTGGCGCTCCTCGGACTCCTCGTCCGGAATCCCGCCTCTGCTCGGGCTACGGTTGTCTAATGGATGGCAAAACCACCATGGCACCCTGTATCCTGGGATTAGGTCGCTTACGCTGCAGAGAGACATCATCCTTCCACAAGCCATGCCATTGCTGTTCCATCCAAGCACGGGGTACTTTCTCCGGCTACGTAGACCACATTTCAGCACTCCCAAAAAAAAAGGCAAAAAGGCCCCCAACAAAATGGCGCTGCTGTCAGACGAAAAATCCCACTCTGTACACTCGTGCTGTTGGTGCTGGTACACCGAACTGTGCGCCAAACGCCATCACCTCCGTTATGGCCACGGTAACAAGGAAGCAGACGCTGGCATTGTAGGCAGCTATGGCACGGAAAAGGAGAGCCCGTTTTTCCAAATCAAACGCTCCTGTCATGTTTGCTAGGGGTGACACATTGTCGTGACATGCCTTGGGAAAGTATATTTATATTGGGTATCACGGAAAGGATGCAGCATGTTCTTTTATCTCCCCAAAAAAGTGTACACAGCGTGATACAAAAGAATTAAACCAAGTGCTATCCCAAACAAAAGGTTATTTACACTCATTCAACGCTACTCTACGCAATAATTTCTAATATTTCGATGATTCCTGATGAACTATTGCTGAGCTGTGCATACTAAGATCATTTGTTGGGGAATCTCTTAGAGCTCCAACTGGAACACGAAGCTGGACCACACTTCTGTTGTGTGTGGAACTCCCACCAACTACTAAGAAAAGCCTTCCAAATCTATAATTATATGTTTTATCGCCTCACAATAAATGCGTGGTTGTGAAGTGAAAACCCAAAGGGCTAACAACGTCCAGTCTCCGTCCAGTTTCAACGCGGCCCTGTTTGTTCGATGTTGCGGTATTCGTTTTATATTGTTATTATCATCAACGGGCGTTATTTGCTGCTAGTGCTTACTAGCAGCGTCTCATTGTCCAATATTGTTGTTGTTCTTATTATTTATCTCTCTATTTTTTCACCATTTCAACTCGTTAATCGCCGCATTACGAAAGGGCCCCTGCCAGGGGTACATCGAATTATGGTCCCCCGGGTTTTTTTTCGGGGGACTCCGTACGGTGCACCGCAGGACTCCGCACCGCTTGAATATCGCCCTGGCCCGCCGACCATGTGCCCGAATTATTACTATCCAATGGAACCGAAAGAAACCATTTAACCGAACCGAACGCCGAACAGGCTGAAGCGAAGAAGCAAAACGCAAAACAATATACACGGCAAAAGGAAAGGAAAATCCAAACCTGATCCCCGATCGGTATCAAGCGAGTCATTTTAACGATATCCCAGTGGGATACTAAATCATTGGATTTAGAGAGCAGGCATCGCTGAGGTCCTCCGTATCCCCCTCTTAACCGCGGGTCCATATCAGTTCGATGCTGGACGGATTTCTTTCATTCTGCCTGCCTGGCTCTGTGATTGTGATCTTCTTGTGCCGTGGTGCGCTTTCTTGGCCTAGCCTAACCAGAACCAGGCGTTGGAAGGCTTCATGGGGCCCCGTATCTTTTTGGGCTTTTTTTTTATTTATCCCTCCCTCCGTGGAACCCTCATCAACCCCGCTTTCCCTGCTAGTAAGAATCAACCCCTTTTTTCCACTGGCAGAATCTGGCCATCAGGGACGTCCTGCCGGGAAACGAATGTTTTGTTAGTTAGCGACCGGTGTGTGGTGGCGATCAAAACGCGGAACTCGTGCCATACCTGATTGTTATAATCAAAAGCAAAAGGAACACCATTTTCTACCCCTCACTCGCGGAAAATGACTCCCCCTGGAGCGCCCGCAATATCATGAGCACCGTTTGAAGAGGGTTTGAAGGTAATGGTAGTAGACAGAGAAATAGAATAAAAAAACCTTGGGATTGTGTTTATTAAATTCCACCATATTTTCTCCCCGCACACACGCAAAATTATCGCCAACACCACTCACCACGCAGCGGCAAACAAACCCCTCTTCGCATCTGTATCGAATCAGCGAAAATTTTCATTCAATTGATACGGCGAGGGCCTATCGCTGATTCGGGTTTTCCGGCGATATGACGCTAATATGCAATCGGGTGGAAAGGCTTTTCCGGACCGTACGCCTACGTACCAACCCGCGGATTACGGGTTGTATGTGTGCGTGTGCCAGGGTAAACAATTCAACGACGTGCGGTATCGGTTCCGTTTGCGCTTTTGCTCAAACAAACCCATTTTCCTGCCCCGGTAAAACATGTTGGGATGCTGCTGAGGTTGACTTTGGGAGCGGCATTTTGGCTAAACAGCACAAACTGGCTTGTGTACCGTGTACACAATAGACCAACCATACCACGCAAGCCGACAAATACGAGGGAGACAAGAGAGAACTGAAAACTCGCAATTTGACGTGATAAATTTCGCATCAATATTTTCTGCATCGCTGGCCGCGTGAATCGCGATAGCCCACGGATTACACCGGAATTTACTCCGACCTCACTGTCTGCAGCGCGATCTGAGCGAACCCGGAAAGCTGTCAATTTCGATTTTCAGCTCCATTTTCACCAGGCATCACGATTACGCATCACGCGCATTGTGAAACAAATTTGTTGCCCGATTGTATTGCTCTTTGTAGCGCAATTTACCGAGTTGTAAAAGTAATTGGAGTAGTTTAGCGAAAAATAGTTAGTAGCATGCTTGCATTAACTGGTTCAAATCGATACTAATCGAATGCTTCTTGCGTTCACCCTTTGTAGAGACCGCCAAGTTCATCGATATCATACACCGGGCAGCTGAACGACGATGTGCGGTCACCTGGTTCCGGAAGCACTCCTGGACCCCTGTCAGCACAACCTCCTACCGGAATGGATCCCGCAGATGCTGGTAAGTAGCAGTTCAAACTATTCTTCTTTAAGTCACCCCACCCCCATGCTTCTAATCCCTTATAATAATAATCACCATCATCATCATTATCATCACCATTACCATCATTGTCGTGTCGAAGTTAAGGGAAATTTTTTAACTGATTATCTGGGTATTAACATAAAAATTTCTAGTCAACAGGAAATCATTGAGACGGGGACCGTAAATTGCTTGGGAATCGAAACTTCTTCGGAGTTTCGTCGGAAAAATTACACTTATAGCTTTACACGCAACTCGTCTTTACCGATAAATGCTCTTATAAAAACACATCTTTAAACAAACCTCTTCCAAGCTGAATCATTTTTTTTCTCGTTGTTTATCAGTCACTTTAATATAATATTTCCGCCTTCCTTCACGCGCATCACCTTGTAAACCCGTTCCCACGAGCTTAACAATCTCCTGATTCATGGGATGACACAACGCAGTCCAATAAAGAGCCAACTCGTTCGTCATAGGATTACGACGGTGGTCATAATGGCAAAGTTCGTAAGATTCCCTATTTCTGTGACGACCGCATGCCTCACCTCATGGGGATATCGCTTGAGGAATCGTCTTGTGAGGGTAGTGTGAAGATAAGTTACGATCGTCACACACACACACACACACATACGCTTATAGTTAGTGACCGGGGTTGCAATTGTTTGCTTGTTTGTAGCCCCGGCAACATCAGTACACACCGTTTTGCCTATTTACGAGCGATGTTAAATCAAGCTGATCAGTTAAATATTAATGTTCAACACGAGAGTCAAACCGGTGAGCAACACACCAACTCCTAGAATCGAACCGCAAAGAAAAAGGAGGCAAAAGACAGAACTCTTTAGTGCATTGGAAGTTAACGAGCAAAGTAAATTAAAAAATATTCATACACACCCGTTCTCATTCTCAGCGTCTTGCGCGAAGTTTAATGTCTAAATGGTTTTTTTCCGGAGTGAGCACCAAACACACTAGCGGCATACGCGGGTACACCACCAACAGCGTTCATCTCAACGGCATTTTAATGGATGTTACTATCAATTTTATGGGAAAGTAAAAGTGTTTTGTTTTCCCCCGTCTCTTAACCCACTTATCTCCTCCCGTCGCCGCAGTCGGGCTCTCTCAAGGCGATCCAGTACGATCGGTTTTTATCATTCATTTTTTCATTCTTTGAAAAGATCAAGCGATCAGAAAGCAGGGGGTGTTGCAGAGTTTATGCTTTTTCCACACTTCCATCTCTGACGTCCTGCTCTGTTTAGCCTTTCCTCGACGAGTTGTTTTATTACTTTAAGAAAAATTAAATGCCTCTTCATCCATCCTCCTTGCCTCCGAGCTCTATCTTGCCTTCCGTTTTAGTGACGGTTTTTTCCTCGTTTCATCCCTTGTCTTAACAGCTATAAAACTGATGGTTGACGGATGTATAAAAACTTGTTTCCGTTTTTATGTTGCCGTTGTGGGTACTGCTCTCCACAGAGTCCCGCAGCGATCATCCCAATCGATCATCACATTTGAGGTTAAGATAATCTGTAGTTTGTGCTTGTAAAGCGGCGGAGGTGAGATGTGGTGTTGTTTTTACTTACTTCACTTGACACGTACAAAGGTGCCTCCGTAGCAAAGGAAAAAGAAGATAGGTTCAAGTAGGACTATTATTTTTTGACGAAAAGAAAAGTGTATCATCATCGCAGCAGTAAAATCAGCTGGAACCGATCGATCGATCGATCGCAACTGGGTGGATAATCATTTTCTCGCTCGAAGTCCATGGCACATTTTGTAAGGGGTTAAGGCACGCTTTCCCTTTCGTTCGTGATGAGTTTCAGCTGAAAACAAGCTGAAAAAGTAACCCAACAAGCCTTTGACCGCGGCACACAGAACACACCAGGAAAGACGTTGCGTTGTGCGTCGCCTCTAAAACCCACCAGACTAGTGCACATAACCAAACTTTGCAGCGTAATCGCGTCACCATTGGGCCCGCCATTCTCCCCCACCCTAGCTGGTCAAACCCCGCGGGGGGAATTTCGCATAGAATAGCGCCTATTCACGGTCAAGGACACAGCCGTGATGACGGATGAACACGAAATTCGGTTAAAAATAACGATCAAACACCAACTCCATAAACCGCCATCGTCCGGGGCTCCGAAAAAGTTCCCCAGTACCCTCGTGGTGTAAAAAATAAAGACTCGGGAACCTTGAAAAACGCGACACCGAAACTGCCAGACGAACGGGAAAGATGGATGGTTACTCCTGGTTCTCCTTCCCGCTTTTCACCACTCCGAATGGCGCTTCCCGGCGGCTCCTCCTGTTCTCCCTTCACCCCCTTCTCGAGGGCTGGAAAGGGGCCAGCATGAGGTGCGCAAAACGCACCCAAAAAAATGGCCTACGCCTAGGACCGGTTTCTGCCGAAAAGTATCTATTAATCAAGTTAAAGTGGAATCAGCTGTTATAATTCAGTCGGACATGACTCGACTGTCTCATGACTTGAACGTTGCGTTTTTGCGTTTATGCGGTTTGCGTTTCGGTCGTTTTCTATGGAACGTGCCCTCTGTCCCCCGGTTTTCTGCCCCGCCACCCACCAAGCGATTCCCGTTACTATTTACTACTAGAAACGTTACAAACTATTGACAATTCGTTCGTTATTTTGTTACGCAACCGGGCGGGCGTGCTGCTTGCGCTACGTGCGTATTCGCTTTTTTTCTTGCTGATTCGTGTCGAGTTTATTTTCAGGCGGACTCCCTCCGCTTAACACGGGGTGTCATAAACATAGCCGAATTTATGCCATCGGCCAGTTTAAGCGACAAATTAGAGTACGAGGTTTGTTTGATGGTTGGTGTCCTTTTCGTTGCCGTTTTGCCCGCTTTTCTACAAGACGTAAAGCGACATTCCCGAACGAAGGCTAAATATTTCATCGCAAAATCATCGAAGCACAACTGTCCCGTCCTCACTAACGCGCGGTCACCTCTCTCACCCTCGGTTGGGCGAAAGTGTTCGGGTGAAATAAATCTGCTCGAAACATCGTGACCGGGATTCCGCACGAGCAGGACGAAGCAGGGCGGAAATGGCAGGGAAACTCATTCGAGCAGACAAACGATCAATCATACCAAACAATGGAGGGATGATTTCTTTATTTGTTTGCTGGCTGGCGTTCATTCGCAACACGCTTTCGGTCGGTCGCCGGATTGACGTTTGGTCGACAAAGAATATCGACAAAATGTCACTCAACCTAGGCGCTCATGGTCAAGGATATTGGCCCTCGAGCGGTACCGCTTGCGAAAAGCTTTAAACCCCGCCGGGGTTTTAGCATATTTAGTATGCAAAACAAATTCGACAATATGCAATCATATGCTACACATGATTATGCGGATTGCTGAGTCGGGGAACCTGGGCTCATTGGCGTTTTTTTTTTTAAATTCGCCAGTTCCTCAGTTCGGACTCTTTGACGGTGCCATACACACAAACGGCCGCTGGATTACTGGTGATTCACATAAGTCATCAAGGGGACCCCGAGACTTCAGTGTATTCATGGGCATGGTAATGCATCATCAACGAAAGGTCTGGGTTTTTTCGATGGACGTGTTTGGACACATCATTCTACATAAATCCAAATTGGATGGCTGCGAACATTCATGAAGTGTTTTGCTGTTGTAAAATCGATTTAAATTCTCACCTCTAACAGTCAACCGTTCGGTTTCCGTTCGGTTTCCGTTAGGCTTCCGAATAGGAAGATGGTCTTCACGCTTCATATGCAATTTATTCTGCATTTCTGCTTGAGATTTGGTTAGGAAAGAGAAAAGACACGACCAGAAAAAAGATCCACGTGCAGTGCGCAGTAAAGCTAGGAAATAATTCAATCACACAAACCCCCTCAAGCGGATGCAAGACCTTGCTGGCTGAGTGTAGAATTATCGCTAGCTTGTGGTGTGGAAAGCAGAGCATTGCAGCATTTGGCCGGATGGTCCCAGGGCGGGAAGAAATCCCATATTCCAAACTGTCACATCATATTTCCGCACAAGACCTGCACCGAGATCAGAGTTTTGGCTGATGATGATGATGATGGTGCTGGTGGCGCTCTATCCTCCATCTACGTTCGAGGCATTTTCAACAAGATTCTCCAACTCAACCATGATGAAACTGCATTAGTCACGATGCACTCAACAAGCAACGACGACGAAGATGACGCTCTACCAGCAGATGAGCATGTTTTATATAGATAGAAAAACGCCCGGTCGGGCTAAAAATGGTTTCCCATCTCACTGTACGGAGAAGTTTCTTCTTTTCGACAACATGCCGTCCCATAACCTTACCCCGCAACTCTCTGCTACTCTTCGGAACGCAAATCGGCATTAGTTGAGGAGTCAGAGTCTCTCAAAGTCTTCATAAGTCGTGAATGGAGGGCAGTAGCCCTAGTGCTGGGTCGACCCATTGGCAGACGCACTCGCGTCGTTGCATGACGCGGCGACATCATCAGCAGCAGCGCCGTCCATAAATACAATTTTTCTGCATAATTTTACCTCATCGCACCCGGGGGGCGACCGACCGAACCGGCACGTGAAACGAAGTGAAAACCGAAAATTAACGGTGCAGGAAACGCAGGACAACACACACAAACACGAGACAGAAATGTCGCTTTACGTGGTACACCCGCATCGGCAGATGACATTCCGGGGCATCCGGGGAACCGGGTTTTACGATCCGTTGCGTTGGAGGTTTGTAGGGACCGTAGGAGTCACCAAACGAAAGTGATGCGAAATTCGCTCCCTCTCGCACGCACATCCATTTTGCCAGCTAGGTTGTGCTTAAAATGTGCGTTAATGTGTACCGTATGTGGTTGTTTTTTTTTAACCAAACAACGCCTTATCTGCCAACACATGATCACATACGTTGGCGTATTTTGGTCTCCACACCAACGATATGTGGTTGCATTGAATAATTTTTTGTCTACTTATTTCTCGTGTGAATCACGTTCCCAATGGAATAGTATCAAAATCTCGCAGCCTTCACATTAGGTGTGGTTAGACGCGAGTATGAAGTTACCTAGACCGCATTGTTATACACCTCAATAGTACTACATCCCATATTGACTCTAGTGATATTCGATACTCTAGTGATATTCGGGTCTGCGTAATAAGTATATGACAGCAGGTTCCATTGAACACTTTTAAAAGGAATCGCTGTTTAGTTGATGTGGATATACAGACAAAGATCTAGGAATATACTAATGAATGACGAAATAAAAGCCCAAACCCCAAACTCATCATCGGGCTTTGTTCAATATTCAGACATATTTTTAAAACGTTAACGTTTTGCAAATCAACATCCAGAATTCGGCGAAAATCTGTGAACCTACAAACATGAAGTTCTCATCGGGTGTTCTTTAAACAATTTACTCAAACGCAACGAGAGTTTTTTTTTCTATTACTATCTCTATTGATATTGGTTTTAAAATATCTGAAAATACTCTAAAAATTCAAAAATTAGAGTCTGATGAGCTTCGACAAAATGTCCGGCCTAGACCTCGTGAGGTTGTTGTGCCGATAAAGAAGAAGTCAGCCGGTCCGCATAATTGGGTTGCAATTTTCTCGCTGCTTGTTTGCTCGCAAATCAAGTAAAGAGTCCACACTACATTTTTACCCTTCTTCCCAATCACACACTCACACGCATGAACGTCCAGTTCCGACAAGTGCGTGTTAATGTTGTCGATGAAATGATTTTGACACTTGTGGTCAGCCGAAGCGAACCTACAGCCGCTTGCCAAGCGATACGAGCATCGGACGATGAAAACGTTCACATGACGACAGCATCAAAAACCATCATAATCATCGTTTCTACCCTCTTCCCGCTTCGGTAATACTTGCCACACTTCTACTCCTCAACAAATAAAACACTATTTCACCGGGGTGAAGTCATCAAAGCGAGTGTTTTGTGACCTCACGCAGGTGAAAAGAATGGACCTGTACGCGTAAACACAACCTACAGAACTAACGAAAAGTTTAAAAAGAAAAAAAAAACAGCTCAAACGTACATACACACACACCTTACGTCTCGCTGCCATCAACCTACTGCTTGCGTCTAAGCGGTTGATGTGGCCGCGGCCACATAAGGTTTTGTCTGTGGTTTGCACAGATGAAAGGCAAGATGACTACAATTATCGGACGGGTCATTTGGGACGGCCGAGCCTGACGGACGTCCCTTCACTTCGACACGGGCGGGTGTGTGTGCGTGTGTAAGCGTGTATTTTGGATGTACTCAGTCGAATGTCCGTTTTAATCCGCAGGCGAGATCATGAAACGGTCCTCCACCAAGGGGATCCCTGGCTGTATGTTGCTGGGTTCATTCTCCTCGCATTCCCCCATCGACAATAGGTACGGCTATTAGTTTTGATGATCTTGTATAATTGAAAAGCAATTATTCACACTCGTTTGCGGCTGGCCCGACCTGGTCCGGCTCGGTCCAGAGAACCGAAACCGTACGCAGTACGCAGTCATAGAGCGCCACAAAGCGCGTTTTTCTTCAAGCTTTTCTTTTTTGCTGTAAAGTCGAGGGCTTTACCTTCCGAGCACCGGTTGTGCGAACGATGGCAATAGAAAGCATAGAAAAGCGATGCTCCTTCCCAACGAACCACAAGATCCCCGTACCGTCGATTGAGTTCTTCATCGTCCATACCACCTTTATGGACCCCGATAGTCGACACGTACCTTGAACGATCGACTCGTAACAGTTTTATTCGATAGATCACCCAATGAATAGAGTTCGAAATTGATTTCATACGAATCAATAGAAAAGAAACCAACACAATGGAAAAATAGAAGCCCCGAATGCCCGATCCACGAGCCCCCTATCGTACTCAAACGGTCGGACGAGTGGTTGAGACTTAAACGAATGGGTCCGAGAAATCTCGTAGCAGATCCTAAAATTACCGGGAATTGTTCGGTGCCCAAAATTATCGTAAGCACTCGTCCATTATTATTTCATTTAAATGGATCTTGTTAATCATCCACCAGGGCAGCTGAAGCTCAGCTCGTTCGAAATAACGCTCGTCACGGACTAGCGGTAAGAATTGCCATCCTGCCACGAGTCCTGCCATTCGCCTTCCAATCATTCCGGTAATGATGGGTATAAAAAGGCTTTAACGTACTGTCGAACGAGAGAATGCGGACCATCCTTCAACTCGTCCAGAATAGAGGCTCAATTCCTCCGACTAGTTTCTTTTTTATTCCATCCCTTAAACTATTCAACTCCCATTACAACGCAGGCATAATCACCGGAATGGTGTCAATTGTTTCACCCGACATTTCATACCATTGCAGAGTAACTTCTCCAGACACTCGGCCATGTCCGGGCCCCACACCCTGTAGCACCAACCGAAATAAAGCACGGGAAGCCTTTTTATGACCTTCTGACGTATAAGAAAAGAAAAACTCCCACCGACCTCCGACACTGCACCGTTGTCGCAGTGCCCTGTTGTTATTGCTGTTAAATACTTTTATCTTATTATCAATGAACTTGGACGTGGTCGCACTTGGATATGTCCACAGGATGTGGGATCCTTCCCGGTAGCTGCCTTGCCGCCTGAACTGTGAGTGCTTAGTTCCTTCACTCTCTGTTCAACAGATGGCTTTTTGCGTCTTCCTGTCTATTACTCACAAAAACCCTCAGTCCGGTCGTAAAACACTCCCCTTCGGAACCCGATCGCGCCTAAATTCCGGACAGCTTCCAGCGAATGCCACCATCTAACTGCACGACAGCAAGACACATTTTTTTACACGTTCCTGTACCAGCCAACCAGTGCTATCGCTCACGTTGTAAAAGGCGACTAGAAGGTTGTAAAAATCTCATCACCGCGCATCAAAACCTCACCAGAGCTCACAGAGCACAGTGACAATACAACGGGGGACGGAAGGGATCAAACTAAATAATACCGCAGCGCAGCTCGTCCCGGTCGCGGTCAGCACCCATCCTTAAACGGTCCAGTTTATCAATCATCGGGCTCGTAAACATTCGGAGCATAAATTTTTAACAGCTTTTTTATTATCCAAAACCGTTTCGTGAAGTTTATCCCAAGCCGCATCGGTCGCGGTTTTTCAAGGGATGCGATGAAAAGCTGTGACTTGTCCGCTGTCTTGCCAGTGAAGCAGCCGAGCGCGGTATAAGCATTTTATTCATCGATATCACTAACGGATGCGGTGCACTGTCACGACAAAAGGATACCACAAGGCACCCGACAATCAACGACGATGGAGGTTTGGCGTTGGGATATTGGAAAGATCGTGGGAGTCGTCTGGGAAGGATAATATCTTCCCTGCATGGGGGATCTCTGGTTGGACGTGGTCGCGTGGAGACGTGTAAGAGGTTTAATAGCGGAAAGCGGAAAATTGAAACCACATCATCATTATCGCCATGTTGCCATCAGCGAAAGAATCCCCACGGTGGATGGGACTCTGGATTCGTGTCGTGCTCCCAACATCATCATCACCGACACCGACTCAGAATCTTTGTTGCCAACAGTCTCTTGCACTTCAATGTGCCATTGTGCGCGCTTAAGATGGTCGATAATAGATAGGGCGGTATTCTAACCGTCATTTCCGTCGTATAACTTCCGTCTCAGGAACCCCAACAGCCCGCTATCAGGCATGTGTGATAACGTAACGCAAATCGAGTTGTGGTTGTTGAGGTGTGTAAAAATGTGCTTCCCTTCCACGCGCATGAAGAAGAGTTTGATTTTCCGTTCAATTTCTTATCAGCCGGGGTCGAGACCGGGATGCTAATTTTCCCATCCGATACCGCGCGTTTGGTGTGTGGCAACTCACCGGTGGAAATTCGACTCGACCCAAAAGAGATAAAGTTTATGGCTGTTTGCCATATTCAATCGTACACCGAGAACGCCTGTCGATTGCGTCAATGACGCCAACGACGATGATGATAATGCCGATGATGATCATGATTAACATAAACGATATTGCCTCCCCCTATGGCCATCTTCCCAACCCCTGTGTCACGTTCCCAGCAACACACACTCACACACACATTTATTGATATCGTCCTATTGGCTTTGTGCAATCACTAATCACTATTACCTTTTTTCCTTCCTTTTGCAGATGGTGAGTTTCTGTTTTCGGTTTTTACAATGGATATGCTTTACAACGTATACACTCACTCGGCCTCTGCACGGTATCGTGCTGGGCAATAAAACGATACCGGCGAGCACAGACACCGTTGGATCGACAAGCAGTTCTTAGTGCGTGCGGACAGATTGAAGGTATTAATCGGGCTGAAAGACCGTAAACGTTGCCACAGCTGACGACGACGCTGGTGGTATATTGAGCTGTGTAAAACAATAATAGTGCCAAGTTTTCGCGCCAACTCTGGACTGGCGGGGTGGCCAGTACGAACCGAAAAACGCAATCATGCAATCGATTTCGGATCAAAGACGGGTCGCCAACACTTCCAGCGCTTGGTGATGATTCCGATTTTTATGGATTATCTTGTTTTTTTTTTTTAACGAACAACCATTTGAGTCACAATGTCATTTAGTAATCCATCCACCCTCATGGCACGGAACGAACTTATTCTCCATGTTTGGCACCGGCACAATCTGACGCGCTGTAATGAGCTCTTTTTAAATTTTATTATCTCTAAATCGTTTAATCACATCATTTGTAACGTCATTTAGTTTTAGACCGGCAGGGTCGGATCGAAGCTTGCTGGCACGATCGTTTGAAATAATCAACCGAGGAAAACAAAGCCCAGTTCGCCCGAATGTATGCAAACTCATGGACACGATTTGCCTAAGGGCGTTTTGCGTCAAGGGATGATTTCGGTGGAACGCATCCTTTTCGGCTTTAAAAGACTATCAAATTCCAGATAGGGGAACAATTTCTATGCTTTGTTTTTCCCGTTCAAATATGTCTACGTATGACCAGATTTTTTACCAACATAGCATAAAAAACCATTCGTTTTCCTATTTGCATTTACCACCAGTTCATCATATCAGCGGAAGGAAGAACATGACATCATCCCCATTAGAAATTCTCCCTTCGGCGAATACTTTAATTTATGCATTTAGCACTTTAACGATGGAATGATTTGAAAGCAACGCGGTTTTTATCTTAGCTCGCATTTCTTAGTTCGATAATCCACGCGGGCTCCTACCGCACCCCCTTGTCTGTCCCCGGGAGTGCAATGTTTAAGAGAAAAATCGCCAAATCGCATTGTGGAGAAGAAGCAACAGCTACAAATGCTCCCGAAAATAGACAAACAAACCCACCAACAGCATAATGCATTAATGCAATCATCGATGTAGTATCAGCAAAACCACTTACGACGCCCTTTCGACTTGTCAAATTGGATTAAAAAGCGGTCCGTTTCGTTCGTGCGATCGATGGAGCGTCCTTTTCTCTGTTTCGCCTTTGTTTTGAAGCGCTTTCCTTGCGCTAGAATGTTGCCATCAAATGCACCAAAGAACTCGTACTCATCTCGCGTGTCCCCCGCGTTCGTCCAAAAAGGACGACTGTGCGTATCAAACGGTGCCGCTGAGCCGGTGTGTGTTTCTTGTGATGCAAATCTAGTTTATTCAAATTTTGCCAAACCATCCTTTCGCGACGCTGTAACGTACACCCAACTTTTGCACCAACGGTAATGGATCCTTCTTTCACCCTCTGTCGTGGTCTCGAACCACTCATCTATTGGGCACTCCCCTTTGGTGGTGGGCGGATTGTTTACACAGAGCAATGAATGGCACAAAAGCCAAACAAAACAACAATACTCCTCAAACAATACGGTATCCTTGCCATGCCCACGGGCGTGGTGTTTTCGGGGCCATGGTTTTGTGTGTAAGTTCCCGCACCTCGCCGCAATTTTTGTGTTGCCCGGGTGTCCTTTTGTCGCTTTTGTTTGTTTCGTTTCGTAAGACCCACCAATTCTCGGAAAACAATAAAAACAATAATGGCACAACTAATAGCAGCAAAACTTAAATGCGTGTCTTCCGCCGTCGGCCGGGAACTTTGGAAAACCATTTCCCATTAGGGCGTCAGTTTTTTAAAAGGATGGCTTACTCAGGGTGCGTTTCCTGATCACCCCCTGCGCGGACGTACTGATCACTCATGTTGCAAATGAGTTCTTTGAAAAAACAAAAACACCCCGGGAGCAATTCATGCTCCGTTCAACGATTGTCGGCGATGCCGAATGTCTGTCTTGTTTCTTACCTTTTCTCCGTGGCTTGCTTCATTTGTCGCCGCAAAAACTAGTCTAGAGCTGTAAGCGATTTCCCCGCGGCTTTTCGTTGCGGGGCTGTTGAGCCTTAACGCGAAAAGAGGACGTAAAACAATGCCCTTATTTAGCCGATGGATGTGAGAAACGATCCTCAGGCCATTGAGCGCATCTCCGTAACAGTAGCAGCAGGTGGGTGCATTTGGTGCATCGAGCTAAGACAAGCGACGGTACGACAAGACAGCTCCGGCAGGTAAAACAAAGTCCGCATTAAAGGGCCAGGATCTTCCAACAACAGAGGCCTGACGTACACGGCAATGATACAATGATACAATCATCATCAGCCTGTATCTGCCGCTAAAAGTCCACGGATATATTGCGAGAACAATCGTGAATCTTGGGACGGGGAGGGAATGGGAAGGTGCAGAAGTGCAGCGACGACGGATCGCTTACCGAGCGGCATCCTTTGGACTATTTTTCGGCCAAACAAACCGATCACACTGCTATCCGCTGCAGTTACTCCGGCAAAGAAAACGAAGGATGCGCGGACAGACGTGGAAGGTTTTATTTGTTGTTTTTTTTTTGTTTCATCCCTAAATTGGAGAAATTGATTCCATGCGACAAACGGCGATGGTTTAGGGGCGTAGCGTGGTTTGGTGAATGGACGGTGGAGAAACTGGACAACTGGAAGGTTGCAAGCGAATGTGTGCTCGCGTCTCAAATTGGCGATCGGCAAACAACAGTCGCCGACGTAAAGTTTCAGGTCTCCGGAAGCTCTTTTTTCTCCCTTCGACACCCTGCCCACCGTTGTCGCATCCCACAACGGAACGATTGTCCTGCTTGGCGTGCTTTCACAGGGTTCTTCGGAACCTTGGAACGGGAACTCTTGCTTCCACAGGATGCTGTTTGAATGTTCCACCCGTTAAACATTTCCGTCGTTCCGGCGTACGGGTTTACTTTTATTACCGCTTTTGTGTGTGCGTGTTGTTGTTTTTGTCCCCATTTCTTTATTGTTAACTCTCTGTTCTGAGGTTTTTTTGTTTTATTCCCCGCTACCCGATCCCCCTCATTCGGTTGTGGCGTTCGCATTTTTCCCTAAAGCACTCATTCATCAATTCAATCTGCAGCTCCCAGGCTCTCGAGAAGGGATAAAATGAATCGCGTTTGCCATGCATGTGCCGTTTGTACCTTTTTTTTGTTTCCCCTGCGTTGATCGTCTTGTCTTGAGCTCACTGTTCCATCCCTGCAACCCTTCGACTTCGGTTTGGCTTTAGCTTTTGTCAATTGCAACCGAACCAATTCTTCCATTCATCGGGCGACGGATGAAACTAACTTTAGAGCGTCGTTTTAGAGCGCGTTTCCAGTGCGTTTCCTTTCTTCTTTCATGTTTTTTGTGTCTTAAATGCGCTTCCGTTCATTAATTCTTGTCAACAGCTATCCTATCTTTGATTCCTTTCGAGGTTTTCTTTTTTGAGTTTAATTTTTTTGTCCTTTTGTACATTTTTATCATCGACAAGGGACTTGCGAATGGGAGGTGATTTTACTTGCCAGATAAACCCGACTCTGGTGTTATTCCACGGAACTACCATGTCGGTCTGTCCAACCGAGGGAAGCAGGGCGAACGATTTCATTTCCGTTTGCCGTTCTACGGAGCCGTGATTCGAAAGCGTCAGTGTAAGCAGCAAAAGAATGAACAAAATTCGAGAGAAAAAAGTGTAAAACGATCGAAATTGCTTCAATGGTTTTCATGTTCTAGCAACATTACCGGTTGTATTATCTTACCCAACCTGATCCATTTGCTTTTTCCGGTAGAAACCTACTAGAAATGCTATTTTCGGGGAAAAACAAAACACAGAAGAAGCCAATCACAGAAAAACTACAACACCCAATCCAATTCGCACACCCATCACGATACCTGGCGCGGTTTTCGCTTATTTTAACTCTTTTCGCTTGTAAAATTTCCAATTACACGATAACGGACCAAACAATGAAGGGGGGGAGAGTGCGAGGAGACAGAAGGAAATGGGGCGAGGTGGAAATACAGTGCGCAATATACATAAATCACGGTGGCACGTTTTTGAGACTTTATAGTTTCGTGCGATGGAGCGATCGCAGTGCTTATTGAAGAAACGGGTACGAAAAATGATTCATTTTTACGTTTGTGTTTTTTTTTTTTTCACTCCCGTTATTTCATTCATTCTTGTTCACTTTAAACGAATCGGTTAAGCGCAGTTTTATAGTTCCTTCTGGTTCCTTCACCCCCAAGAAGCTCTAAAAGAGGGCCCACCCGTGCTGGTGGGACGCCGTCACCGAAGCGGACGCACTCCCCGAGGACGCCTCAAAAGAGTTGTAAAAATTGAAATATGGAAACCCATCAAAACAGAGTGACCACCACCGCAGACCGCCCCCATCCACCATGAGGGATGAGTATAAAGTGCGAACTGGCAAACAAAAAGCCATAACAAAAATGTATTACATTCTGCCAACGGGGTAAATCACATCCCGGTCTCGGGGGCTCATTGAGGGGGGGTAATACATTAACGTATGCCCTAATGATGTATCGTTTCTGCGGCTAAGCGACTATTCCGTGTCGTGATTGTTACACGATTTGCAACATTTGGCTAAATTTGCATCGCGCGCTCGCTATCGGGAGCCACTTACAATTGCCTTTAATGAGACAGCAGTTCTTTAAGTGAATTCAGTTTAATGTTCTTTGGGTCAAAAGTAATGGTTTGACTTAATATCAAGCAATAAACCAATACACGGGCATTTCGGATTTTTGGCCAAAAGTAGCAACATTATTTTTTATTCATGAAATCATGCTCTGCTACTATTATGAACACAATTGTACATGGTGGCCCAATTTCTAAACAGCAGCGCAAGAAGGCGGGCACATTATTTTCTTAGCCGTACGAAAAAACACACGTGATTGGCATTGATTATCTGACGGTATTTGCTAATATCTTATTTCGTTGCAAAACCATCTCTCTCCGGAGCCAAACCAGAGATGCAACTGCAACAGTAGCCGTTGTACTTCGATACGTGCTGTTGCCCGCCCCGACACGGTGCAACTGCTTACCTATGAAGACATTCCTGCTTCAGGGTTGGAAAGATTTATTTTCGACCATTAAAAAGAAACAGGTTTCGCTAAACGATTTGACCGCCCCGTCCCCAGCTTCCCACATCCGTACCGTGGCATTTGTAAATCCTCCAGCTTAGTGTATCTTAGCTGTGTGAATTGACAGTACGTAACGCTCCTTGGCTTCCTTTTGTGCCCACCCCGTCTGAACCGCCACTGTCCCTGCATGCCACGGTTAATTTCTAAATCCTAGTGCATTGCACTGGTCAGGCCGCGATGCATTTGCACACTCTAGCCTGGGACAGTCGCCGGCCGTTTTGCTTGGCGCCAGCATCACCACAACTGAACGATTATTTATTTATTCTGTGCTTTTTTTCGCTTTTGCTTTTCTCTTCAACCTCGCAACGAGCGAACCCTTTTACTTCTCGATCTCTAATTGAAGCCGAGACCCCCGTACAAATGTGACTGTTTAAATGATTCGTTTCATTAATCAGCATTATTTTCGATCCACGCCGGCATGAACATGCCGGTGCACCGGGCAATCGCTGTGAATCGCGAAATCGCACGGGATCGGATCCCCACCACAGCGGGGCTCACGGTTTCGATCGAAAGGATCTGATCTGATCGACCGGAAAATGGCCTTTGACGGCCGTCCGAAATGTAACCGTACACCTTGAACCGTGCGCCACTCCGGGGTACACTGTCAGGACGGGCGGCCGTACGAGAACGGTCGGCATGATGTTTGAAAAGGCCATTTTCAATTTCGTCTCGTAAACTATGTAATGATGATTATGAACAACGAGCCACGACCCACTCGGCTCGATCGATTCCAGTCCGTCCATCAGTGTGGAACGGTCGTAAATTTTCAGATGAAAAATACCATTTTCTCGCAAAACTGCGATCCATGCACAATGGTCTAGCGGAATTTGTGTGGTTAAAAAGTAAATATTCTTGGATTTTAAAACCAAGTGAATGTATTCCAAGTAGAATATGTTAGGGCAGATGGTTGTGCAACAACTACATTTAAAATACTTATACTTTCAATACAATCGTTTTGTTGTATATTTGATTTTTTTATTCATTTGCGCAACTTATTGTACTTGGCATGTTATTTTATTGTGCGGATAAGCTAAGTTTTTGATTGAGATGAAAGCATCAGTAAAATATATTTTTGAAAGTGAATACTATTACTAAACATTTCTTTAATTCAAATTATGCTACATCTTTAGAAGATCGGTTACTAGTGATGGCATTATCACGATGTCCAACCAACAGTATTATCACATCCAGTTTCACATCCAAACAAACATTAAGCAATAAACGGCATGTTCACCGATCAGCCTGGACCACTGTGCCGTGTTCTTTATCACACGGAACTAGAGATGCATGAGAATGGACGTTGCAACTCGCAAGCAACTCAGCAAAAATGACGGCACAAATTATTTCCCTATTCCATAGAGCGGAAGACGCTTCCTTCTTTTCTCATACTCCTTAATCACGTGAGAAAAGATTGAACTTTTCCCTTAGAAAACGAAGAAAGGGCTTTACTGCGCTTTGTGGCGCCCTTGTTCTTTTTCCTGTGCGCCACCATTCCCCGATTGGGAATGGTTCATACGGCACACGCTCAACTATGTATGCAGATTGCTGCGATGGGTTGCAGGGCAAATTATTCCATCCCGTTGAAAACTGTCTTCCGTACTTCGATGGGTTCGATCGATTGATTCTTTTCATGATCGGCAGCCCCCGGCGCCCAGCGCGACCACAACCGTACCGAGGACCGGGTGTTGAAATTGCCTTTAAAGCCGTGGAAATAAATCGCTTTTTCGCCAAATCGCACACAAAACGATAAAACGGTACCGTAAATTGCCAATCATTCATCCCACACTTCTAACTCCAACCTGACGATAGCCAACCAACATTACCAGTATGAAGCCGGGGCAAACACGACCAAAAGCAAAAAATGGCACTCCTTTGTGTGGCTGCGGCCAGTTCAGTTGTGTGGCCACCACCACGGGCATGAATTTGATTTTTCCTACAGCTCTCAATCGTTCTTCGCCCGTTGTTTCTTTCGCACGGAGTGGAAATTTAATCGATTTTCCCCAAACGAATCTTCGCTGTAGTGTGGCAGGCTTTTACACTACCACTACTCTCGGCAGGCTTTTTTCAAAGGGGTTGGCATTTTCGAATTTCTTTTTTCCCAACACCACATCACACCAAATCATCGCTAGTTCAATCGATTTCTTCGGCCCGATTGAAAAGTGAATTCATTCATTTTGTTTATCTTGGTAATTGATTTTTGATGGGCGCTCCAATTTTCATTGGGTCTGCATCTGACGGCATGCCGAAAGGTGCTAAATACAACAGCATAAAACGCTTTTTGTAGCCAAAACTAAATCAAATGTGCACTGTGTGTAGCTGTCGCCATCGAAGAAGCTTTTCGCACCTTGTGCGGAATCGTTATGTAAGTCATTTGTTATAAAATACCTTGCTAATTTAATCGATCAAGTAAATTAATAAACTGATCGAGAAAAAAATGTGCCACGGTTAGATGTTTTTTGCTTAATCAAGCAAACTAAATGGTCCACATTTAAGGATAATCAAAAACCTCCAGCTAAAACAGGTGTTCTAAGCCACGGGATGATTTATGTGTCCGCAAGCTACACGTCCGTGTTGGATGGGAACAACAAAAAAACACTACCCCTTACTACTATAACAAATTATAATTATAGGAATCACTCCAAAATGACAGACTGCACGATGCTGAGTTTTCGAGTTTTTTGCTTTTCATCCGCATTTCTGTGTGTGAGTTTTTTTTTTCATTCCCTCAGCAGACTCATCAGCCACCACCACCAGCATAAACAGTGGTTTTACATGGAAATAATTTCTTCGATTGGATGAATCATAAAATAACCTGTAATTTATTGATGCAAAGGCGATTAACTGGGGTATGATTTTACTTAATAGCCATCAGCTCTTCGGCCCTCTCCAGCTCCCTCCCCTGTCCTGCTCCACCATCCACACGACCGGCGGAGAGATAAACATTGTTAAACGAAAAAGGGAAACCGATCAAGCGCTTTGGTTGATCGCGAGCTGTTTTTGTTATTGTAGCTCAACTCACCATTCGCAGACAACGCGATCGGTTTCGATTCGAAAATGGCAAGCCTATTAGCGCCTGTGGCTTAACGACCATCGCGACACAACGTCGACACACAGCATCGCACACGCCCCTAACGCAACACACGATGGCTGCCGCGGGGGAAAATGCCGGGAACAGCATTCCGGTCAAAACGTCTTTTCTCATCGCGATTATTCCCCATATTGCACGACGTTTTCCGCCCAATTGGCGTTAAATTCGCAACTCCCCGTCTGCTGCCTACCGGACCCATTTTGTGCGAACCCGACGCAGCATGGCTGGCTGGCTGGGCAAAAATCGTGAGTGCAGTACACAACAAAACAAACAGTCGCTGACACGGCAACGAACACAATGCGTCGAACCGGTCGAATCGTTTTGGCCAATCCGGACCATTGCAGTGCGTCAGATCGGCATGATTCTGGTGGAGAAAAAACAGGGTGGAAAATAAACACGGAAATAATAATCATCCTTTCTTCCCCTGCTTCCCCACTCTTGCCGCAACGCCGGAGAAGTTTGCCGAGCAGCAAACGGCGATCTGTTTTCGAATCGATGATCGAATTTATTTCTCGTTTGCTCGGGTTTTCTGCGATGACTCGGGACGAATGTGAACCGACTTTAATTGAGTTCTAGTTTAGTGCAAGTGCAACTTCAACTGCATCCGTACTGCACCTGTATGAGGAGAAGAAACCAGAGGGAACCCCATCTAGGTGCTCGGATGCACGGCACATGTAGCACGATGCAAAACACGTTGGCCGCAGGCTACCCGCGCCATGAGCATTCGGATATTGAGCTCACCGTGTGCAACGTTTTAGTTGCAGTTTCCGTACATCTTTGTGCTGCGTGCGAAGCTGATTTGTTTCAGTTTCTTTTTTGGTTTTGCTCCACAGCAAAAAAACCTTGGCCCGGTGCGCGTTGGTAATATTTAAAATGCACAGTCGGAACTCCACATACCCGTGGAGCAGAGATTTGTGCTTTTTTTGTGTTCTTGCTTATCCTTCCTGCTTCGCAACCCAACCCGACCGAAGTCTAATCAAGAACCCGGGCTGTAGAGACCGTTTCTACTATCAACTTTGTATTCTCCAAACCCTGTGAAACCCATCTATATGCAAACGCGCCGGCACTATGATGGCAATTTCGAATGTGTCCTGGGGTGAAGCTCTCGGGGTTGATTGAAGAGTGCACTGTGTGTTTCGTTTAATACACGCTACATTCCTCCCGGTCGCAGCTGTAGCTGATGCAGCGTCGAAATGGGTTTCGGGTGGCAAAATCCTGCTTAAAACCTCCCCCCAACCCTACCGTGTGCGGGACGTGCCAAACACGCCGAACGAATAATGAGAGAATAAAATGTCCCACTTCCATTCGTCCCATCGGAGCTTTCAACGCCCTCGAGCGCACCTTGGGAATTGAATTCTTCGAGCGCAACAAAACGCAGCAATAACAACGGCAGCAGCAGCAAAAAAACCTTCGCAAATAACACATCCTTTAAAGCTCACTCAAATGACATAAAATGGATGGAAGACGACGGTGCACCGTTCGGCACCTGGAGGGCTTTTAAATGGGGTCTTGTGAGCCTGATTGACTTATGCGTCTTGCTGCAAATGCCGACTGATGATGCACTCCAGTTCCACGATCGCGGCAGATCGCGCCATACCTCATACCGTAAATAATTATGAATTCAAAGGAGGAGCAAGCCAGAACAGCCTAAAAGTCTAACGAAAAAAGAAATGAAACCAATCCATCGAACACCGACCTGGCCGAAGACGAATGGAACGCAACCACTCGATGGCACACTTGCCTGCCTGCCCTTCCCTTCCTGGCCGAGTGCATTTGACCGAACCGAAAGCGAAACAAACGCACAAACGAACGTTTAACGATGTGCATTTTGAAGACATTTAAAACAAAATCGTTTCGCGCGGACCGAATATGATACAGATAATGCCAAATTAAAATGCGATGTGCATTTCTTGCTGTTCGCTGATCTCGCAGCTCTTCGCTTCCACTTTCGTTCACACACCTCCTGGTTCAAGCTCCAAAGTTACAGTGCAACTTTAGTTGCTTCTACTGTAGGGCTTCCACGTTTTTATTGTAATGGCCAGCGGAATCGTTGAAGAGCCATTTCCATCGTGCCACTTCTTCATTCACGATCGTTCATTGTCGTACACCCTGAACCCAGGATGGTGCATGAATGAAGAGACGTGCGCTCTGGTGTGTAGCAAATTATAATTAGCATATAGATTAATTTTGCATTTCGTTACTTTTGGTTTTGTGTGTCTGTGTGTTTCTCTTCGTTATTCGCTTTATGACTCTACTGTTGTACGGGTTGCTCCTTCATTAAGGCTGTCCACAACCGTATTCGAATTCTGTTTACTTAAGCTACGGGCTTAAATGGAGAATCTATCAGAAAATTGCCCGAGAGCGATTGGAAGATGAACGGAATCGGTGCTCCAAAATGGAATGTGAAGCATCATTTTTTGTTTTAAATAAAATTGAATGTCTTACTGCAACTCTTAGAACTTTAGGTCGTTATAAAAATTTACAGTTTCACAAGCGATAGTATCTCAGAAGATCAAGGTCTGGCGAATACCTGGAAAGAAGTTCTAGTCTAAAGTCTAGTCTAAAAGTTATAGCCCAAACAATTAACACATCTTCTTTGAACATACGCTTTTATTCTATGTTCAAACGCTTATTTTACGAAAATCAAACGAAGCACGAAATCTCCCAGCGTATCCAAAATTTCATGAAAATCTGAGTACCTTGCGTAACCTCAGAAAAATTTCTAACTTCTAATGCGACATAAATTGCGGTCTAATTACGGCCCGTAAGTTACTTATTTGAAACAAATTCTACCATCATGTTTGGTAAAATCTTGGCTGTGGAAATTGTTGAAATGAGTTCCACAAATCATCGAGTGTGTCGACTTTCTTGTGAAAGTAGTTCCATACCTGTGTTTCAGGTCACTAAAAATAACTACTTTTGGTGAACTTCGGGATGAATTCCCTAATTTGTTTGGCATTATGCTTTCCGGATTTTTGAGAATGGTCTCGATTTCGGTCTGATTAGCACAATCGGAACGAAAGCTTTAGAGAACCCATTACTAATATTCATCAATTTTACCGTCCCGAGCATCGCGTTTGGACAGTTTTTCAAAATAAACCCTTAAAATGATGCAATCAACACCGATATGGCACCCCGCAGGCCGCGGCACACACAACGAAACGGGGAATCGAACTGAACGATCGTTTAACATCATTTGAGAGTTCCCTCTGTTTGGCGTTCGATGTTCTCGCTTTCTCCTGCGCCTTACCTGTGTTGCGTTAAGCGATCCCCACAATCGACAGTATAACAGGACAGTCCAGATCGGTAAATGCCTCGCCTTTTACGCACAAGATCAGAGGGTTTTCGAGCGGAATCTTCACCTTTACCTCGGGCAAGAAATAAAACGGCGAAGAAGTAAACGCATTTGGACGTTCAGACGTTTGGATTATCCTCATCCATCTTGCGGCACCCGACCAGGGGGCCATTCTTCTCTGATTCTCTGGTTATGTGTCAACCGCTTACCTATTTCGATGCCGCGCCGACCCGAAAATGGCTGCCGGCGCGAACCATCATGCCGAGACCCACAGACCTTATCGAATTATCGGTGCGATGGCACCGGACCCCGACCCGAACCCGGCCTGGACGTTACGTACGTACGGCGGAACGAAATGGGATGGAATGAGACAATTTTTTGAAGTGAATCTGTCCTCCTGCGTTGGTCAAGCGGTCAGACATCACAGAGACATTTGGCCGCTCGTTCGTCCGTACAGATCGGTCGTTTTCGGTCAATAGTCAATCGACGGTGCCACACATTTATACGAGAGCACCTCAAGTATGCACGCACCGCAGGGGGTTCAGTAGAAGAAAGGCAAGAAATACGGTCTCGTATGCCGAATGCCTTTACACGGTCACTTCATATGGCCGGCGGATCGGTGTGTCCGCCCGTTCCGATTGTTCGAATGCGTTCGCTCGCTTCGAGTGACAACCGTTTCTTGCCTGGTGCACGAAAGCCGGACGGTGCGACATTTGAGACTGACCATCGTTATTACAACGGTGACCCCTAGAGAGGAGGGCCCACCCAGCGGTGTTGTGTTTTTTTTACTCTTCTTTCTTCATTTTATTACGCTTCCTGACACACGGCATCATACCTGCCCCTGGGCCATGCCTGCGTTATCGGATCGGACATGTTTCGTTACACATTTCCATCCATCCCCGTTTTGCATTAAGCACTTGGGCGAGGTCGGCTGTTTTTGCGTTTGCGCCACCTGGAGCAATGATTTAAGAGCAAAACTCACCATCCCATTTGCCCGGTAGAGCCGACTCTTGAGCGTCGCCAGAAGGTGGACATGCAAAACCAACCGACATCCAGTGGCAGAGAGGTCTTTGTTCTTGCGCCAGCGTTATTTTCTGCAGTCTACGATGGTGGAACTGCCATGGTAAACCCCGTCAACAAATATCAACAGCGCCGCACGGTGGAGTTGTCCGAAGAATTGGCGAGGACAACAAACACCGGGATGGTTTGTTTTTCTTGGAGCGCAAGGAAATGTGCTCCACTCCACACGGAGGAGTTGAGTTGAAGTGGCGATGGGCACAACTCTACTCCACAACGCAGAGGAAACGCCGCGGTAGTAGCACGTTGTCCATTTTGTGTTGCACTCGCAGGAATAAAATGGAATTTTCGTTCCATGCGACCATTTTGCTATTATGAACCTTTTTTCCAGACGAAGCACCAACCTCACCGCAAGTGTCTGTGTACCTCCCTGCCACTATCAACAATGCACAGATCATTTTCCGAGAATTCGTTTGCGTAAAGCATTTCGGCTTTTGTGAACGTGAAAAACCCGAAAAACCCCCGAAAGTCAACCCCGACCGACCGGCGCGGGAAATCTCATCCGAATAATCTGTAATAACATTTTTGCCAAGCCATCCACAGCAGGGCCGAAGACCGTTTGGCGCATTCTTTCGCAATGCTGACCCCGTATCCGTTTTTATCATACAATCACATTTTCCCTCATCTGGTGCCCTGTGCCCGGGAAAGTTTTTGTGGACACAGAAAAGGACCATACTCCACACACCGCGTACACCGTACCACCAGCAACTTTCATTTACCCAAGGTATTACTACAGCCCGGGCATCTGAAAAGTCCGAGGAAATTGCTTTTTAAATCATCGTTTTCCTCCCTTCATACACACACATGCGTCGGGGACGCAATTCTTTTCTTCTCCGTCGACGGCCGGACGCGCCACCGAAGGATGCGACCAGCATGGTAGGAGCCCATCTTTACGTTACCTTGTGCTCAAGGATCGAAAAGCAATTGGCAGTAAATTTCGTTACGCTAAATCCTTGGCGCAATCGCCATAAAGCGTTATTACAATTTGTTTTGATTGACCACGAACGGAACCCGAACCAGAGACTGAGAACCCGGTTGCCCGGACCAGGAAACCAAAGCAGCTCGATGCCGGAGAAAGTTGCTTTTTTGATTAGGCATCTTTTACGTGTTTAATTTCGTTCACTCCTCATCCCACCGTATGAGCAGCCAGCGGTTGTTTGGGCAAATGGCTAATGCGATCAATAGCTCATACATCTAATGACAATGCCGATGGCAATTACAGGATTACATTCATTCTGGTGTAACAAATGAACATTGGGCCGGGTTGTGCAGGCCGGTGTTGATGCATTCGAGATAATTCCAATCGGAGGGAGCAGTCGACAAACTGTCAGCACTGGCGCGGAGTATGATTTAAATTATCTTTCAAGACATTGGCTTCCACTTAAAAACGGGTTGAGGTGCACACTAGTTTCGTTTTTTTTCTTCTTTCTATCGATAGCAGGGTTATCAGAGTTCCTCGGTGTGGCTTAAGATGAAGAACGCGATACCATTCTCAACTGTTACACTCAGATGGCTTCGGGCACGGCATCTCTATCTTATTAACAAGATAATGGGAAGACAATAGTCCATTGAAAAACCACAAAGTGATGCTCCTAGCAGGGACTGACAACTTGGGTGAATGGTTTCCAGGGGGAATTCTTCCTTGTTTTCTCAATGTTTCAAATCGCCCAATCACCGTGCCGATAATAACGGCTACGTTTCAATTGATACCGGTACCGATTTTCAGTTGCTTTTGCCATAATGACACGAATGAAAGGACAGAAATCCCTGAAGAAATAGACTTACAAAATCAATCCAAACCTACAGAGAAGGAAGTATCGAAGCCTCACATAAAAACAAGACCAACCAAAACGTCGCTCACCAGAACACATAAAGTAATTTTCAATACACTTAATGCTCATCCCTTCCCGGTGCCAAACCACTCGATGTCGTAACCGGGATGCTGGATTTGATTTGAAAAACAAAATCCTTCAGCCCGTGCTCTGTACATCTGCAGCGTGGTTTCGGTATGCGTCAAGGAAAAAGGACACACTGGGGTATCATTCCGATGCCCACGGTAACGGCCATTTGTGGGCACGGTGGCAAACTGCAATCAAACCAAAAAAGAAAAGAAATTGGAACACAACTTTAAGGTACTTGATTTTGTCCCGATTTCTTGTTATTTTTTTCTACTTTCGCTCGTTTTCCCCGTCAGGGGTTTGTTTTGGTTGTTTTCCTTTTTTATATTGTCTGCAAAATCCATTCCATTAACACCGTCACAGTTGAATTAATTGACGACTGGGACGACAACGTCGACAGCGCATAACATTGCAAACTGTTCGGATCCCTCGAAACCCAGGGGCTGAGAGGATGAGGATGACAACAACTAAAAGAATTATTTTTCCCCAATGTACCATTTCTTTTCGGCACGCAAGAAGGTATTATACGCCGTGAAAGCATTAAAAAAGCCAAAGCTTCGGGACGGTTAGTCTTGCGTGAGGAAGCAAACAAGACGGTGTTTGGAAAGTTAAAAAAATTCCACCGAAAATTTTCACCGTCGCTTTTCGAATGGGTAGGAAAAATCTTACCTTCAACCTTTTTCCCTAACCTATCCCCTACAAGCATAAAAAAAGCAACTCCCTTCCCGAAACAAGGGGGGCCTGGGTACAAGACAAGACGAAATTGACACATGCACATGAAAAATGTTGTAAAGCACTGTGCTCTTACTGCCACCAGCGGCGCACAGGATGAAATTCCACAGCGCTTTGCAGAAAACCGGGCGGATCGCGGGATCGGTAGACACACGCCCGGAAACAAATTCTTGCCGCCCCGGGAAGGTTCGCGTAGGCTGCGAACATTTCGATCACACGGTGTAAACAGCGAAATATCACCGACGGCCGTTGGCTGCCGGCCTACTGCTCGCTGTCATCGCGAATCACGCGTGTCGCCCGTTGGTTTGGCTAAATTACAGAACGACAATTAATACAGCATGCAAATATGGATAACACTCGAACATGCTGCGGGGAGTTGGTTTCTGTTTCTTCTTTCATCTGGTTTCTTTATCTCTTTCTTTCTTTCGTCTTTTTGCGTCTCAACGGTATATTTGCTTGTAGTTTTTAAATGATTGCCTTTCTGTGGCGGTTTTTCCTTACCTTCCGCTTCCACCGATGGATGGTTTGTTAATTTTTCCCGATCTTTATGTTTCTTCACCGCGTTCAGATGCGCTCCGGTCCGGTTGATCGCGGATGCGCTCAACGTACGTAAAGGGACAACCTCGTGACAACGGTCGTACACCGTCACTTCTTCACGTCCTCGGTGTATTTATTTTTAGGCCACCGACTATATACGCGATATGCACGCGAGTGTACACGAACGAGTGTAATGTGTGTGTATGTGCCACACGCAAAACGAGAGCCCAAACGACTCGCATTAATGTCGCCTGGCACGGCGACACATATTGGCAATAATGCGATGCTCTGCCCTGCGAAAAAGGCAGCTTTTTCGTTCGGTGTCAATATTAATTTAAAAGACTGCTCACACTCGCTTCATGCCTTCCGTCGTCGGGGATTTTCCTGTGCCTTGCTTGATGGCGAAGGATTCTTCAGCCCCGGTGTTCTTGTGGTGCCATCAACGTCACATGTCATCCGAATTAATTACAGAATTTTACATGGTACGAAAATATTACTACACTCCACAACAGTGAGGGCTGCTACGGGGCTGTATGACGCTATACGCTAAGACACGATCGTAGATGATCGAACCAAAATCAGGTTTTATTCTACCAGTTTCTCTTCCCGGGATTCGCGATATACGCGAATTCACCACGGCACTTTGTGGATGGCTGGAAATCACATTTTACAACAAAATGCTTTGCAAAAGGAGCGGATTTGTAAGTTTGCCACCGTAATAACAAAGTCCAACTCTCTGTCTCTCTCCAAACGTTGGCGGTTACATTGAAATGGATTGTGATTCGTTGGCAAGTTTTCGGATGATAGGGGAAAATAAAAGAATGCCTTCAAGGACTGTTTTTTCCTCCCTCAGCTCAACTTGCAATCTCATTTGAGACACTGGCACGAAAACTTCCAAAACTCCTTAATAAGGAAACAAATCCTCACAAACATAGCCGCGCCATTTACCGCAACTTGGGATGTTCTTTTGCAATGTAATGAACTTTTGCACCAACAACAGTTCTAAGAAGCCCGAAAAACAGAGAAAATAGCTTAAGCTTTACAGAGACCCGCTGTGGCAAGATTGAGAAGAAAATCCCTATCCAAAATCCCACCGCCCTCTGCCGGTTCTAGTGCGCGGTAGTAAAGTGTGTTTGCAGCAGAACGAAAAAAGTAGTTACTGTAAACTAGCTCACCACACCGTTAGAGCGGCAGCAATCCCGAAACAAGCCGAAGGGTACGACAAAACGACCATTATCACATAGTTTATATGCCAACAAATTTTGGTCACTGCCGGGGCCCAGCCGGGGTGCCAACTATCGGCCAACAAACACACAAGATAAAGGGTGTATCTGTGCAAGCTTCTTCTCCTAAGGTGTATGTGGTAGGATCTGTAAATTCTTCAATCTAATATGCACGCTCACGCTGCCATACATTGGGCCAGGGTTTGCAATGTTTGCCGTGAGTGAACCCAGGTGCACGTAACTGCTACGCGGGGTAGGTAGGTGGATGAAATTCAACCAATTGCGGAAAGGATCGAGAAGAATTTGCCCCAAGTTAAGACTGCCAAAAAATAAAAGGTTTCAGACGACACCCAGAACCCGGGGCAGGTTTCGTTCGCAAAGATTTGGGTTTAGTTTATTCGCCTTTTTTTACTCTTTGTTCCATGCTGTGCGTTCACATCTCTAGCGTGCTATTCCGAGCAGCAGCCGAACACTCTGTGCAATGCGCTCGTAAAGGATTTTTCATTTCGTAACTCCATGAACGGCACCAGTCGTAACATTCGAAAATGGATGGGTTTTAGCCCCAAAAACCAAAACCCTTGAGCACGAAAATGATTCCACATCGCAAAAGGTGTTTTGGGGGGATGATTGCTGTTTGTAACCTCCAGGCCATTGGAATGGAAGGACACCCCCACCTCGCATAGGATCCACACCACCTGTATACCCCCCAAAAACGCGTTGATTCTTCAACTTGTAATAGTTATTTCAAAACTTTCCGCCAAAATACCAAATAACTGCCTCTCCACCTTTGTGACCATCATCTATGAACCCGTTTACAAAAAAAAAGTTTCCAATCCATAGGACGCTTCACCGGTCGCACATCTTTGTTTTGGCTCGTGGCGGGAACAGTGGACCCAGTGGGCTAAAACACTTTACAGCTTGTTATGACGAGGGCGAAAGAAATGCTCAAAAATGATTAATGCCTGTTAGCCCGCGTTGCACGCACCATGGGACCTGGAAGCTGCCCGAGGACCACTGTCCGAATTTTTAGACGAAACGTCAGCGAACAAACGGTGCCATGGCACGTATAGGACGCCTATCTCTCTATCGCGCAGAAGGGTTTCAATCAAAATTTGGTATCGGTACTGTTGAGCACGGCAAAAGGGCAAACAAGCTGACGACCTTTTGCGGGTTTTTTTTCCTCAACCCTCAATTTTAGTCGAAAGATCAACGGACCCCCGTCGGAAATTGGACGGCCTAGAGAACCGTTGACGGGTTTGGAGTCTGAAGCCTCTTTTTGCTCGTTGTTATTTTCACCACTTCTTCGATCCGGACTTGGACAACGAAGATAACAAATACTGGTAAGATCCCACGCTGCAAGGTGCAAGCCCTGACTCGTGGCAGGCATAATGAACAAATAAAATCAAACACGAAAATTTATACAGAAAATAAAGCCCCCGTACGCAGCAATAAACCAACAGCCTTTTTCACGCGCCAAAGGTAATCAATTTTGGACAATGTTTTTTTACGAGGGTTGGAAGACGGTGGACGTTTCTGTACATCCAATGCTCCGTAACTTCTCCAATCATGTCCCTTCCTGGGGAGAGACTCGCTCGGACGCCAGCCGGCACTGTCTGGTCGGTTTCGATAGTTGAAAGTTTGTGATATTTTTTTTAGTTTCGTTTCCTACTCTTTACACTCTACTGATAACTCGCACAAGATTGACTGCCAAAGTATTCACCCATCATCTCCCCCTCCCTACGGCACAAGATTGGAGTTTGACAGGCCCTGGGTACTCGGGGTGCGATTCGATGAAGTAAGTGTTAAAGTTTGTTTGTTTGGTTGTGCTAGCGGACAGTGTATTCTTTTTTTACCAAAGTTTTCCACGCACTGATCACTCCTCAAATGGGCTATCTTGCAGTGCGTATCAGTTCATGCCTCCATTCTCCTCCTACCGTATTCACCCTGACTCACTGGGGCGGCTACTGACTTATAGCCATCGGTGTCTTTATCGTTTCTCAACTTTCCGGCCAAAAGTGTCAAAGCTCGAACGCAGTTGCTTCTTCACGATGAAACTTCCCAGTAAGTTTCTCCAACCGGGTCGTTTAGATACTGTTTTGGTGTCGCCAAGTAGAAAGAAGCACCCATGTGGGGAGACCCAGTTGGACAACCAATTCCTCCAAGGCAAACCATATCCGGTAAAAGTACCCGGTCACAATTCTCGAGTTCCGTTTGTTTACATCCCTCAATAGTGCTTATCAGATAGATTTTTTTTTGATAAGTGATACTTTGGACCGATTGCTCCAACCACAGGATCCGCATGAACGACACCAGTTGTAGCATTCCAAAATGGTGAAGATTCAAAGATCACATACAGTGAAGATCACACACACTCCTGGTTTACTGAGGTTGGTTTCTGCACGTTGAAGTGTTATTAGAACTGCTGCAATTTAAACATTGCTTTTCATCCCTCAATACAACGACATCCTTCATCTTCGAAGCTACATTTTTGGCAAATTCTAATACCTGTTCTCCCTTTGACTCCCCCTCCAGTCTCTTATTTCTTCTTCCTCTCCAAATACACACACGAAACAGCTGCCCCGATGCTGATTCGATCCGAACCGAACCAATATCCTTGCATATTGTGGAGGTACACCCGTGCCTTACTTCAACGGGTTTCAGAGTTTCAGTTTCACGTTTGAGTTTCCGTTTTCGGGTTTTACTTCTTCTTTTTTTGAACTTTTTCCCTTCTTCTGTCCCTCCTAAACCTGGCCCCTTTCCTCCGTTGCGCCAAGGTTTGGAGTGTGGGGGCCGTTCAGAAATTAGCATTTGTGCCTTTCGGTTGTGTTTTGTGCCTGATTATATTCTTCTTTCGGGCCCTGCTTGGTTGGTTCAAGCCCTGCTCTTGTTTCCTCGTGTATGCGTCCATTTCCTTGCCTTTTTTTTGTTAGGTTCGTTTGTGCTGCATGTTATTAGTGCTGTTATTATTGCTATTCGATTCTGGTTTTTATTTCATCAGCACCGCGCCAGAACCGTTCTCGGCCCCACCGAGGACAAGAACGCACACACGTGTGTGTGTGTTTGTAGGGAGGTTCGGTTGTTTGCTGCCTTCTTCTAATTTTGCCTCAACAAGGGGCAATTGTGTAAGCAAGAGGGACCTCGGGAGGCAAGTGGGAAGTTTAACTCTTCTTGATGGAATCACCGACGGCCCACAGCAACAACAACAACACCGTGCCGTGCCATTATTGGTTGGTTGGTTGCCTTATTTTGTTCGGTTTTGTTTTATTCGACCGTTGTTTAGTTCCCCATTTTAACGAAAACCCGAAAAACTCGCGTCAAAATGGTTCCCGGTGCGCTGTTTTCGTACCGACGGATTTCAACGTTTACCTTTTTGTTTTTGCTTGGAACGGTTCTTGCGTCCAAAAATGAGCCATACTGTCAAAGAAAACTTCCCCCTTCCCCCTTCACATACACACACATACAAGTTTTCTAATAGGGGTTGGATTTTTTTGTTTCACTCTTGTTGTTATTTGGACGAACTCACTTTACTATTGCTGCGGGGGTGACCGAGTGTGTGTACTCACGGAAAAACAAGGAATGTGAAAAGAACCAAAAAATAGTTCAAACGAACAGCACAAAATCCTCGTCAGGCAGAGGGCCACAACTTTTCATCCCGGTCACACACGAATCGAAAAAACAAAAGGCTAAATGAATTGTTTGCCTAGCTGCCAGTAAGACTCCATCGTATTCTGGCATGTGTGTCCGTTCTTAAGGCATAACGGTCGTCAAAACGAACGATGACGGTTGGCTGCCGCAGTAAAAGTAATGTTCCACTTTATGCCGCGATCACACCTGCCTGCGTAACGTTGACGCTGGTTTGGCAAGCGAATATAATATTGTACGGGCAAATCAGAACTTCCTCTTGCTAAGTGGCGAAAACTCCATCTAGTTGCCATCTCTCAGGAGCAACGACTCCACCTAGGGAACTCCACGAACCACCCGGGACGGCCAAACAGTGGATACGTTGCTTAATTCGTTTTTCTGTATCCCATTTTCCATCGACTTTTCCACAGGGGTTTAATTTTTCACCGTCGGCTCGAGTTTCGACCACTGGAACAGTTACGCATCAGATAGCGCAAATCGCAAGCTGATTAGCTAATTCTCAACTCGCGATTCTAGTAAAACGGGAAACCATCTAAGGAATAATTTTCTGCTTTCCCAAAAGCCTTTTCAAACACCAACAACACGCCCGAAAGTTTCATATGAGGTTGAAAAATTCAAGAAACAATCGCTGCCTAGTACGTATGTTGAACAGCAGGGGAATTTAACTACGCAAGATTAGAGAGAAACAACTTCAACATTATTATAATCTCTATGAAGTTGCTTCCACGTGCATGGCATCCGTGTGCCGGCGAAAATTCGCTGATTGTGTGAATAAAAAGAATTTGATTAAATTCTTTCACACTCATACACGTACACATACAGCTTCGAGTGCGCGGTCTTCGTTTCCATCAGGGAGTGGCACATTTTCCATAAAAATTACATCAATTTCTTTGGAGAATTTTCTACGACTTTCCCACTCCAGCCGTGGCACCCTTCGATGTGGAAAATTCACCGGCGAAAATTTGTTTTTCCGCAAGTAAAATTTGCTACACATGCTCACGCGCGTTTCGGCAAAAGGTGTCCCAAACACCCGGGTTCGGTACGGTGAGCGAAATAATTGTCCTGGGGGGCACAAGTTTAACAAATTTCCATAACATATAACTCGACGACATGGCGATGATATTGGTTTTGGGGAGTTTTTCTTTTTTTTCCTTCTACCCATTCCCCAACATTCCTTCAAATCATGTTATTTTAAACCGGTGTACGGTATGAAAGCCAATCTTTTAGCATTAAAATGTTCCATCCAATTATTATCGTCGTTCATCGCGCGCGAGTGTGCCGTGAATGGGAAGGATTTAGATGAAGAAACCATAAAACTGTTCCGCTGTTCTAGGTGGATGATTTTTCACACAAAATTGCCAATCTAAGCGATTAACTGTATTCCCATATCTGTACGCCCAATTGTTTCGCAACGAAACTGGGTAGCAAAAATTCTCCGTCCGTACCGTTCACAACACATACACACAAGAGTTGGAAGCTACTGTCTTCTACTATTTGTGCTGATTTACTATCAAAAACTTGCTTCCACCCCTTGTGTGTCAGTCTGCGTCGAAGAAAAGCTGGGAAAAATGGAAGAAAAAATAAAATCACCCTCCAATTCCAACAGCTACGCTCTAAATAGGCCCACTTCCGGTAGGTTTTAAGGCAAAGGTTGTTTTATTAATTTATCCTAACCATGGTGTAACCGTTAATAGGCGAACGGAAGCGACGATCAAATATTCACCAAAAATTCAACACTCACTGACAGCAAAAGCTACGAAAACAAAAACCCACCATCGTCCATCAACAGCGCTTTTTTCGATTGAAAATTTCATCTCCCACCGAAACCGAGTGCCTGGAAATGGATTTGTTTATTGCCAGCAAATTAAACAATAATGTTTGCCCATGATCACCACTAACATTAGCGTTTCCTTCAAAGAGTTACACGACCGTAAAGAGCAGTTGGAACGCAAAAAAAGGAAAAGAAAAGAACCTCGTGACCAACAAAAACTAACATGCAGAGAGAGAGAGAGAGAGAGAGAGAGAGAGAGAGAGAGAGAGGAAGAGAGGAAAAAATACACCGACAAACGATGAGATGGACACTTTGGGAAAATATTACTTAAAAACACAAGCGACCATTTCCTGCCAGGCCATGAGCGCCCCAAATGACATGTGGTTCCGGTGGAAAATCCCGCCTGGAAAAGCCGCACCAATGGATTTGATTGAGTTGTGAATGTTTTCATTGCTTTGTTGTTTTGGAATTGAAAGAGAAAACGCGCCAAGAAGCCCCAAGAAGTCGTTTTTCCCGCCGTCAAAAAAACACTTCTAACACGGTGACCCTCACATGTTTATATGTTTGTGTATATGTGTGTATGTGTGTGTGTGCGTGTTAGGCCAATTGAACATGCGAGGTGCAGATAGGGTTGGGAGGAAGAATTTTCCTATTTTTAAATTTAACCATCGATGGCAATCGTTGTCTACGCATTTTCCATACAAACACACACACACACACACACACACGAGCGAGCACCAAGGTGAACCTTGGTGCGTCAGACGATCATCAAGCAACGAACGCGTCAAAACGATCGTCGCTTGAAGCGTTTTTCGCGGAAAATGTCAAAAAGGTTCGTTTTCCCCGGACGCGTCGGAAAAATGCTTCGAAAATGTTACAACATCATCAGCCACGTTTGCTGTTGCTGCTGGAAGAATTTCCGTTCCATTTTTCCAACAACTCGTCTCTATCGTCCGTGTTGTTATTAGCTCCGACGGTTTTGAATTGTTTCTACTGGGTGGTGAATTGTATCGCCCCGAAAAAGACACAATTTCCACGAGTTCTACGAAACGGACCATTATTAAACATTTGATCATGCGTGTTGTTATTTGGACAAAACGCGGAGAAAGATGTATCGAAATGCTGGGGTCATCCAAATCTATTCCTGCCGGACAACCTTAGACAACAAACCAACATAAAAAAAGAAAACCCGACAAAAAACAATAAAAGAGAGGGAAATTAAACCACAGCAATAAACTTAGCGCACAGGATCGCAAAACAAAAGCCCCGACCAAAGGGAAAGTTCGGCACGATCGGACCAGACCAGAACCGGCCGACGACTTCAAACAGTTTTCTTGCTTCATTATTTTTTGGCGTTTATGCGTTTTTCCATCATCCGGAGCGCGCGTATTTTTCCGTACGGTTTTGGCTGCCGTGGTTGGGTGCGCTGCTTGTGACCACAAATACACCATTTTGTAACGTACTTTTGCGTTCGAACGGGGTTCTTTGGTGCGGCATTGCCCGTCTGATCTTTCGCAGACCAAAAGTCCGCCGTCCCTCCAGTAGTGTCCAACGCATGGTGCAACCGAACTGTGTGACACATAAAACCGTCCACGACAGTGCACGACGAGATCTATCTTTCGATCGTTTCCGAAAAACGATACGATCCCTCGCCATCGAATGTTTGGCCAAAGCAAAAATCGTTACATTTATGGCGCATTTACAATCGTGGCGCAGCCGTTTCCAGCCCCGTACGAAGCTCCCCGGGGTTTTACGCTGCTGAAGAAACGCTGGTAAATGAAAGAAAACACCCATTAGCAGCACCACTTGTGCTCACCGGCACATGGGGGTCGTCGGATGCATTCAAGCAGGCGTGATAAATCGAACAATGAGTAATCGATTTTAACCAGATGTTTAGGCGAACTAACTGACTCGGTGGGATCGGTTATTCTTACCAGCCTTGTTCCCGGTTAAGTTTAAGGGCAGTTACAGCCCAGTGGTGCGGAAGGCGAAACCGGGATCGGAAACAACCATTCGATGCAGACAAACAACACATAGCGGAGAAGTGAATGATTGCTTTCAGTAGAAGCTGAACGAGTGATGGTACTTTAGCAATATGGCTGGAATATTATAAAAATATGTAATTACAAACATTGTAGCATAGCCATTATAAGGCTTAAAAAACATAACGCTCAAAGTGATATAATTTTAGAGACATGGCAGCACACCAATACTACATGAAACGCATTTGTCAATTTAATATTGCCAACACTCTTGTTTGATGAGCACTATCCTACCTGAAGCGCGTTCATACGTAATGCACAATAAATCATGTGAAGATCCTACGATGGAACGTCCTTACAGTGCCCTGGATCCCGACACGTACCCAACATACTCCTGATACAGCGATACCAATCTTTCCATCTCTAACCGTCCTTTCTTTTCACCATTCTCATTCACAACAGGTCGATGGTGTTCGAGGCGAGAATGGTCATCGCCATCCGACGCCCGAGTCGATCAGTCCCGGCGTGTCCTGTACTCTTCAGTCTTCCTCGGCAGCCCAGGTAAGTGTCCCAAGCGTTTCGTTCTAGCACGGAAAATCGTACACTCCACCCAATGGTACTGATGACAATGATGATAGTGTACTTATCCCACACAACCACAATCACATCCACTGCTGGATATCCCCTCCAGGACATCCTCTTCTGATCCATCTCTACCGGTCTGCGCCAAAGGATGCCTACGGGCAAAGAACGTGGCCGTTACTCGCTCGTTGCTATACATGTGCATATCTGTCACATACCTTGATAGAAGCACACGTACAGTGTCCTAAACCGTACGGTGTGCACGTGTCTGCGTCCAGAAAACCTACGCCCGTGGTAGTCCTCCCACCTAGCCGGCTGATCCCTGTTTGTGCCGGTATGATCTGGCCCAAGTTCGTTACTCCAACAGGGCCGAATTTCCGTAGGGCATGGAACGTAAAATGAGATCCTTCAACAAAAGGGCACAATGAAGCGATTGAACGGAAACAGCGGTACAGGGCTATGACGAAATTTCCCTCGCTCGAGAAATAGGAGTTTTACACAGAGACCCGACGGGGACTCCACCGGTGTAGAGGCGCTTTTGTTCGTGTAGGCCAGCCGCTTAGGCTAAACGGTGAAACGACGCGCACTCGTCTGCATCCGTCATCTGCACGAACGTCTGAAATTGACATGTTACAGCGAAAGGTGGTTGAGAAATTACTCTTACGTGCGGGGTTCACTCCCACGTACGCAACCGTCGGGTTTTTACTATCGCTTTTCATTTTTACCACCCCGGCCCGATAATAGCACAACCAGCCCAGGAAAACCGACCGATTGCTGGTTTTATTTGGCTCTGCCGTTGGCCAGTTTTCTTTTTGCACAAACGGAAATGGAATACCTCGAACTACATACAAACACAAACTTCAGCATTTGGCAAGAGAGAACGTGCACAGACGAAGTAGCAAAAAAAGGGTGCATTCAACCATTTTGGCCACATTCTTAGGGAAGGATTCTTTACAAACTGGCACCATAAAGTGGTGGTTGGTGTCGGTGTGGGCTGCATACAATGCAGAGAAAACATCTCCGTGACCCTTTCGAAGCGTAGCTGCCTGTGGGCAAGTACACGTGTAATAAGTAGCCTACAAAACCGATCGGGGGTTCGCCGCCAGTATGCCGGAAGACTCTTTCGATCACACACCCCCGCAACATGGCGCTTGGGAGCGTTTTGCGAAACGGGCGCGGCAATTTCGCACCGGGGATTCAGAGATATGGTTGCACCAATCATTCCGCACCATCCCGACCGACATACGCCGGCAGGCCGTCAGTTGGCTGTGACTGACAGGATTTCAAAGTCAGGAAGTATTGTTGGTGAGTTTTTGGCGGTCGTTTCCGAGGGTGGATTGTTCCGGTGCCCCGTTCCGGATGGAGTTATGTTTTTTTTTTATTTCGTGTTGCTATGTACAGGAAACATGGCCCACCAGCCTGTGTTTGCCGGTTGGACAAGCTTGTGCAACTTTTGGGTTTTGGTGTTGTGCAAGATGTCGTACGGTGATATAAATAAAATCATTACACGGATGATGACTGAAATAATAATTCAGTGCAGTGCCGATGGATTGGTTTCTGTGGGCCTTTAAAGTGCCTTTTCTTTTGGAAATAGTGAGAGAATTGTACGTGTACATTTTTATTGTGAGAAAATATGCAAACTATCCAGGATTTAGGAAAAAATATCTCATCACTGTTATCTGATCGTATTATCTAATTCAGCTCATTTAATTACGAAAACACAGTCGGATATGTCAACAGTATCAGAGGCTCATAAATTGGACGTGGAATAGAAGTTTTTGATATTTTTAGAATCTACGATACCGTTTTGAATACGATCGCATACACAAACGTGTCCGCGATGAACATCACAAAATGAGTAGAAATAATCAGATAAAATGGGGAGCGGAGAAAAAAATAACAGGCAAAGATTTAAGCAAACACAAAACGAAATGAAAAACAAGTGGAAGACTTGGTGGTGGAGCAAATGCAGCAAGAAAAAAAGCAAAACAAAGCGTAAGCAAAAGTAAAATAGAACAAAACAACTTTAAAAAAGGGAACGAGGGAACAAAATGAGTGAAAAATTTCAATCCACCGATACGGAAAGAAGCTGACGCTGATGAGAGAGATTCATTGGTTATCGTTTATCGTATGCCCAGCACGAAGCAGGAACGAACGGTGCTGTAAGATTAACCGAGACATTTATTTTGCTTCCCTTTTTCCGTAAGGTCTATCCACCAAGGCAGCAGGTTTCCAGATCGATCGCTGATGGTCGGTGCGCGCAGTTCACAGCCGTTTCATTCCTTTTCCTTTTTATTCCCGCTAACCAATACGCTTTCCATGCAGTTATCTGGTTTTGTGTGTTCTTCCTGCCCTTTCGTTCTTTCGTTGCCTAAAACGACATGCGTGCCACTCCGAAGCCATTCGCCCATTCTTAAGGTGATCTTCTTTTCGCGTTCTCCCTTTTGGTACGGCTCCGAAATGGAGATCAACTTTGATCCATCTCTTGATTTGAATACATATTTGTTTGAACACTTTCCCAGCTCGCCTCGCTCGGTGATGCCTCCCGAAAGAAGTCAATTCTTGGTGGCGTAAGGAAGTCCCCGACTATGGCACTGGGGACTGGGCTTCAATCCACGACCCTTCCGCTCCGCTCATCTGCCTTCTCAGTGATCACCGCTCCCAAATCAAACCAGTGTGTGCATTCCATTGTACCTCTTGGGTGGATGAAGATGGAGGCAAAGAATATTACAAATCATTTTATATGGATGAAGAGCGAGCGAAGGGACCAGGAAGGCAATGTCGAAGCCATCCCTAGCCTTCAGTCCACCGGAAAGTGATCGCAGGCGAAGGAAAATACATTCTTTGGAGGATCGATGTTTGAGGCACGGGTTTCAATTTTCCGTCCAGAATCGTGGACCCCGCGCGGATGAACACAAGCACACGCAAAGAGATCGGTGGGTAGATTTTTCCAGACGACCGGCACTGGATTAAACCACGACGACTACAGTGGAATCGCAGTGGAGTCGTAGCACCGAAGCAATCCACCACGATGGATCTCGTGCGCGAGCTTCATTCTGAGAGGCCGAGCAATCGTTCGCTTGATGTGCTGTTGCGTCGGTTGTTGCGCAGCCTATTGTGACCATTTGCCGGGCCCGATATCATCAAATTGTGGCCCGATCGGGAGCTGCGAAGGATATGCCGTCTTGCGCCGTCTTGCGTCGGGACAGCAGGGGTCGGAGGTATTCTGAAATGTATTTAATATATTTGACAGACAGACGACGCTTAAGCGGTTGCGTACAGGTTTTTTGGTCTACCACCGTTTTCGTTATTTTGAATTCTTCCGATCCGATCCGATCCGATTGTTTGGGGGCCCCTCGTTTTCAAAGTTGGCTGGGGTCGTTGTGTTTTTTGCTTTGTGACTCTCCTAATTCGTATGTTTCGGAAGCGGGGAAAAAATGGCTGGGTGGAAAAGAGTGGCTGGTCCAGCTTCTTTACATTCTGTCAAACGTGTAGGTGAGCACACCGCAAGAACGCAGAAACTGCCGCACGACTCGCCTTGCACCGACTGTTCCCGCGGACGACCCGTGAGACGAAAGTTGAGGCGGCATCAAACATTGAAAGAACACAGCAAAAAAGCACACCTTACGTGTGCTACCCACGATATCGTCCCCCCGAAATCCCCAGAGTCCCAAAAATCCCAACAGAACAGAGAAGAAGAAAAAAAACACACACACCACAGTGCTGGGGATGGAATGAAATAAAGTCAGTTTTTGACGAAACAATTCATAAAAATGGGATGAGAAATCAAAAAAGCACCCAACCGTGACCGCACGGCCCGTGATGAGATGATTGAATCGCGTTTAAATTTGAATAAATGAAGCGAACCGAGGCGACCAAACGAAGACCAACAAAAAACTGGACCCATCTAAGCCTGTCCATTTCGAACAAAGTGAGACGCGGCCGTGTGAAGGCTTTTGCAGGATAAAAGGAAACATTATGCTGCGTTTTGGGGCCCCTAAGGCTGCTCAACCACTTCGAGGTCCGATTTACCATAAACAGTTTTTTTGCCTCTTCACTCCCTTGAAATTCACTCCTTGTCGAAGCTGGGATTTAAAAAAAAAACGTTCACAAGGCACAGAACAAATAACAACAACCGAATAAAAAATAATAAACCGAATTTTTAAATTAAATATCTACGATTTTGAAGACGAAGCGATTGTATGCGTACGGGACCACACTCACTCAGTTCACCTTCAACTTTAAATCACGAACATTCATCGATCGATCTTTTATTCGGACAAGGGACAAGGGATAAAAGGGAGGAAGGGAAGATAATGGAGAAACTAGAAAGAAAACATGTCCTGTCCAGAGATCTTCTTTATTGTTTGGTTTGTTTTTCTTACCTCAATCTCCCACTCACCACCCTTCTTAGTCTTCTATACGGAGCTGCTGTAAATCGCATTCCAATTATGAGGGGATGGCGCACAGTTTGGCTTTTTTCTTTCGTTGATAGAAGACAATTTCATACGGTCTTCTTCAATTTTAATTTGCATATATTTCTTCCAATCAAAAATATGCTCACTGATCACCGTTTAAAAGGAATTATCTAATCATCCGCCAAAGACCCCCAAAAACCATTTCGCACTACAACACAACATACCGGGCTTGTACGGATAAAATATTCGGCTGAGCGAATAGTGACTGCAGCTAATTTTCTGCCCAACAAATCAGAAGTCCCGACTCGGACCAGACGCCACCACCATTGACTGTGTGTGTGTGTGTGTGTGTTGTGTGGATGGAATAAATTTAAAAGATAAATTTAAGCTGATTTGTGTCGAAATGCATTCACGGCCATGTCGGGGCCTACGGGGTAGCGTTCCGGACATATGGTCGACGACCGGTGCATCGCTGCAACCGAACCAGCGGGTTTGAAATTCGATCAGCGATTCTCTCTCGTCTGTTGCTCGCACACCATATGCTTATCAAACCAAACGTCACATTAATAACACACTGTGGTCGCACTGGGTAAACAGGGCAAAAAACCTGGACCCAAAAGACATTACCAAATCTACACAATACACCACCAAAAACATCGCAAGTTTTGCATTATAGCGACCACATTTGGGCACTCCGATGGCGATGCCGATCGGAAAGCAATGTGTTCAAAATATATGCGCTTGATTCACGTTTCATCTGTGGGTGATTATCTACCTTTGGGAGGAGCCAAGGAGGAGCAGACTAGTCGTTGAAGCGACGAACCCGTGGCAAATTCCCACCGTTCGATCACCCCATTAACTTCCAATGTCCGATAAAACTCCACGCAGTGACCCTTGGGTACATTTCGCTTCTCCGCCTTCTTCGGGCCACCATTAACGCCACCGTCTTGGTGCTAACTTTGTCCGACCAGACTCGATAGTTTGCAGAATGTGTAGCAAAAACCATAACACAAACACGTCGTATGAGAAACATTTTAACCCCCTCGTATCATGCCGCTGAGGGTCGAGTGGGAGTCCTAGCTGACTAATGGTGATGGTGCACTTTTACCGTACAGCATTTTGGATGAAAATTGAAACGGAATGAAACAAATTACATCCCGAAAAACCGGGCCGCAACTTGTCCTTTTCTTTCCATACGCGCATTATGCTCACATCACTAAGCTATTTTTCTCTACGCAAAGGGATGTCTATTAGGTTGGAGGTTTATATTTTTATATTATCATTATTGCAACTTGCTCTCTTCTGTGCTTGAAATGATGGCGCTTTCGGGTGAGACGTGCAACGCTGGAGTGGAGACGTTTTAATGCTAAAACACTTCTCATAGAACTATTTTCAGCCCTCAACTTGCCGACTGTCAAATTCACACCCATTACATGTTGATGCGTATTAAAGCGTTACGTCTTTCAGTTCTACCAATCTGTCCTCCCTGGTCGCACGTCGCGATACCTACCCCACCTCGTAGAAGCTGCTTCTTATCCAACGATGCTGGGCCCCCCATAAACATAAGTTCTCTAGTTAATAATCTTTATATCACTCAGCCAGCACTAACCATCTCCGTCATGGCAGCATGGTTATGGTTTCCATTTCGAGAGAATTTTTGCCGCATTTTCCTTTTTTCCAAGGGAACCGTTTACTACAAACCCCACCACTCCCTCCCATCCCATCGAATACCGAAACTCCCGCCATTGCAAAACTTTCAAATCACACAACTTTCGTGGGAGAGCGTCGTGCACGACTAGTGAACACATATTTAACACATTTTACTGGCCGATTTTCCACACATTTTCCTGCACGCCTGTCCGCGGGGATACTGCACGGAACACAAAACAAGAAGCAAAAAACAAAACTCACTTTTTCTTTTTCACACTAGCGATGATTCGTTTTACTTAAATTCTTTGCGCTTTTTTTTGCTACCTTACATTACAGGTGATGCCAGCAATACCAGCATCGGCAGCGGCGAGGGTACCGGCGAGGAGGATGACGATACAAGCGGCAAGAAAAACCAAAAGAAGCGGGGGATCTTCCCGAAGGTGGCCACGAACATTCTGCGGGCGTGGCTGTTCCAGCACCTAACGGTAAGTCTAAGATGCACTGCTATGGCTCCGCAAGGCGCTAGCCGCGATACCCGACATTGCGTCTTGTGTTCTATTCCCTTTTGGCTGGTGAGATTTTTCCCGCCAGCCGTTAAGAATGGTTCAATCTAGATCGTTGTCTATTGCTGGGGCTTTACTTTACTGCAGCTTCCCATTGCTCCAAGAGGTCATGCAGCTTTTGTACTCATAGCCATTAGGGCCGTAATTGAAGCATCTCGATAACGACCGGCTTGCGAAGGATAATCGATACTCGTTGTACTAGAAGGGGCGTATAACCTCCCGCACAACACGCCAGCCCTGTTTGATTCCCGTCCCCCGTTGAAATTCACTTGTTAGAAGGCGTGAGACAGATGTACACTTTTTATACATTTTCTCTAACTGATATAAATGATTTCATTCTTGCCAAGCACTAAGATTACATACTTCTCTGATCAGCTATCTAGAGCTATGTAAATGGTTTTTATGCGTCTTTAACGAGGAAGAAGACACAGTAAAAGGTGGAATAACAAAGCAGTTCAATAGCAGAGAGACATATAAATGTTTTAATATAGTTATAAAAACGAATGAAAGGATGTAGGAAAAATTAGCTTTCATGAACCACACATTATTTTTCCAAAAAAGGGAGAAAAAACGCAAGATTGCACAAAGTCGATTGGGAGCGTCATTGTCGTTAAAATAGAGGCTTTTATCCTGATGGTTTACGGTTGGTTTATTGAGACATTTTAGGCTTCTGTTGAAGATGCTTTAGAGACACCTGTACTGATTTTTTGACAAACAAATATTCGACATTGGTTAGACTAGAGATTCTTTGTTATCACGTTGAACTCATCAGTATAGTAAAGCCTTCCCCAACATTTTCGAAAAGGCTGTGGAAAAACAAGTGAAAATCGATTGTAATTGTTATTAAAGAAATGTCACCTGTTTTCTTTTATGGCACTTTACTATACAGTATAGTAGCTGTATATCAAGCAAAGCTCAAGCAATAATATCGATGCTCACTTATGGCATTCAACTATTCTTCATGTAGACATGCAGTACTGCGTTTCTTGGTAAAACGCAAGTCCTTCAAAACTTTCCCAACATATCTTCGCATCTCGCATGGAGAAATACTCAAAATGTACGCGAATTCGGAGTTCTTCACGTGCCCCTCGTATCGAATCGTTCGCATCCTATCGCTCAAGTGATGCGTTTCAATTTCCTTGATGCGTTTCGTCCCGCTCGTCCGGTGACAGTTATAAATGTACTCGGAATTGACCCGTGACAATCTCCCTCATTGCGCCACTAACAAAAAGGGAAATGGGCTGGCTACATTAGGTACGAGACGACGAGAGTTGCAGCTTTGTGTGTGTGTGTTTGTGTCGAAATGAGAAACCCTGTGCAAAGCAGCATCACTGCAAGGATACGCGCAATCGACACTTGAAAACATTCGCTAATGCGTTCGGCAGAACGGCAAACGGAAGGCAACGAGAAAGTATGGCAGAAAGTTTTCTATCCAACAAAGAACTCCACTCTCGTGAAGAGCCAATCGATCAATCGGTATCAAGGGGTGGAATAGATTACGCCACAGGGCATGGTACAGATACGAGTGCTCGTTCGACACGTTATGTTGAAGTTTTCCGTGCGTCACACACTTTGGGAAGTTGGGAAAAAGGGTCTTATGACAAACACTGGTACACGGTAGCAAACAAAAATGCAGAATGGATTATTCTTCAGTAGCAGGACAAAAAACATTGAAATCTTTATGCGAATTCTGGGATCATGCCATTGGTGGGTTTTATCGAACTGACCTCCGGTCACTCACACTCTCACCTTAGTTCTGTTACGCAAATCATACCGAAATGATCGGATGTCAACAGCTCTGCAACAGCCCGATCAAGAAACAACAACACCAAACACACAATACCCGAACAAATAGTACCGACGGGTGACGGACTTCAGCAACGAAGACATTGCTATGGGGTGTGCAGTAGCGCTTGTGACTAACCCGCGAACCACTCCGAAAGCATATATGCGATGCAATAATGCAAATTTATTCCAACATCACATCATCCAGCATTTGTTCACACTTTGCTTCGGTAATAGGACTTTGACGGGTGTTTTGTTTTACGTTCCGAATGTCCGGGCATGCCGTGGCACGCTAGAAGTGGCAAGAAAATAGACCCTGTTTGCTAATTAAATCGTCGGTATGCCAAGTAGTGATGTTGCTGATGTTGTCTTGTCGTTTTTTTTTTTTGTTTAGTTGTTGCTTGTTACTCTTTCCTCGTCTGTACGATGTTCCGATGCTCCGCCGGTAACTACCCCTTCCGTATGGCCAGTGGTTCACTGTTAAATAAATCATTTGCCTCATAACTTAAGAGTCGTAAAAGTGTAATAAATTTCATCCATTCCCGGTGTATCCATCCCTGAGGGAGCTTCAGTGTTGGGGTGTCGGCAGACATCCACCCATCGATGGATGTCATCCAAATAAAGCCGGCTGGCACGATGATCGATATCGTATTTTTTGTGTATTATTAATTTAACTTCGTTTTTTATTGTTTCTATCAGTTCCGGTTGGAATACATTTTCACGATCGTTCATCGGTACTGAACGGTCATGGAGGGAGCGGGGGCTCGCTGTGGGAATTTTGAAAACAAAAAGAAAAACGGCTTGCACATCCCCCATCCTTCCGTGATCATCGTTTATGCTCATAAACATCATCACAAAATGTGTGATCTGCTCCCCTAACGTGAAAAATATACTTTTACACCCGAAGCTATCTTGCTCGCTTTTACTCATTTACTATCTATGGAGTATGTTTTTTTTTATATTTCCTCCTTTTCCTTCCCATCCGCCTCCTTCTGCAGCACCATCCGTTCCGCACGCGGCAGATGATCGTTTTATTGCATTTTCATTGCCGGAACGATCGATCGATTTGGCGATCAACCGGTGTTTTGTTTTATTGTACTCTTTTTTTCTCCACATTCACTGGGGAACGCGAACCGTATGAAGCCGAGCCGTTTAATGTATTTTTGTTCCTTCTTTTAGGGCTTTTTTTCTTCGATCCCCTTTGGGACCTAATTTTTACTACTTTACATTAAATTGAAACATTTGACATTAATCCAATGATCGGTTCCAAAAGGGTAAATCTTTTACGCTGCCTTGCCACGCATTGACCGATCAGTAAAGAAATGGAAATGAAGCTTGTTCTGGTCTTTCTTCCCGCCCAAAAGTCATTTTCCGTGCCATTGTGTACAATGACACACATAAATACGATCGATCGTACGATTCGATCGATCACTCGCTACACCTTGCACGATCCGTCGCATTCGAAACCATTCATCCCGCATGGTGCATATGATGCAGCGTTGTTGCAATTGTTCTGCTGCTGATGCATACTCATGGTAAATGCATTATGCCAGCTACCCACTCTCTCGACACGACTGATTTGTTCGCGTACCGAAACGAGAAGAGCTTCAGCTTATGCACGCCAAAACGCCACCCGCAACCCAGAAGACGATAGTGGAAGGAGGCTGCAGGTTGGCTTGCGTACTTGCGCTACCAGCAAGATACACAGTACACCGTTCGCTTTACTGCAGGTTCATTCTTGAACCTGGTGCATAAACAAAAGCAAGCAAAAAAAACGAAAAACAATCACCAATCGACTAATAGTCGTAGTAATACGGTACTCTCTGGCGGACAGTCCTCCCACCTTTCATTACACCATCCCGGTTCCCCAGACGATATGAGGGATGGCCTCGAAGGTCTTTACGGGTGCTTCGAGAACGAGTGTACGATTAAAATACAAACGGTCCTACAAGCGGCCTTTCAGACGCACTCCGTGCTGATCCGGTTCAAGAGAGAGAAAAACAAACCCCCAAAGAGACACCAACACGATGCGCACAATGCAGGGTAGGAGGCATCAAGAGGGCAAGGCAGGAACAGGCCTTTTTTGCTTATGCATTCCGCCATGGAATATCAATGACCGTCGACTGAACGAGCGTAGATGGAGCCTTGGAACATTCGCGTTCCCGGCCCCGGACTCTCGTGCCGGCGGAAGGATCAAGACGCGGAGCCATGAACCTCCACGAGGCATGCAGAAGCGAAGGAGTGGAACGAGTAACGGCAGCACCAGCCCTACCCCTCTCAACTGCCACCGAGTGCTTCGGGAGAATCCGCGATCCAACCGCGGCCTGCATGGAAAAAGGACTGATTTAAGAGCATTTTTCGTATTTTATATGCATATACATGGGCAATAATTTGCATTACATAAATATAAATGTCTAAAAATATTTGTCAGTCCGTATTGACATTCACGTGGAAGGATAAGATAATTTTTCACCCTTTTCACTCTTTGCTTTGCCGCACCGTCCAGAATGTTTATCCGAGGTATAACCGAAGGGTAGTAGGGGGAAGGAACGGTGGAAGTTGCGCGGAAATGGAGAGCCCGTGATCGTGGGCTACATCTGCTGATGCACATGCACACGCGGCAAGTCACAATAATGAAATCACAAACTTGTGTACCATCCCTCCCATGTGGTGTACATGTTTATTGTTTTTGGTTTTGTTTTTAGCTGTTGTTTCTACATGTTAATGTAACCGTGGTGCCGTACCCGGGTCAGGTTGCCACGGTGCACGTACGTAGGTTTGTCGGCTGTGGCGCTTTCGCGAGATCCTTGTAATAAGTGTGACCCTGGACACAAAGCAGTTGTACACTGGTACTGCGCACGAATGTGCGTGGCACGAACAGCCGATCGGCCGATGTTGTACAATTGAAAATTATTAATTGATTCATCACAAACGGCGGATCAAGGATGCTTGCATGAGATGCCGAAAATGGGAAGTAAATGAACAAAAAATTAACAATCCTCTGCTAAAAATAAATTTCTGATTCAAACATTGTGGTGGATGGTCTGTCTTCTTAGGTATTGCAGAAATTTGGGATAGATTCACAAATTGTCTTCTGGAAGACCACTAGCTAAGAACTAGCTAGAAACTACTTTGACAAAAATTATCGACGCAATAAATACATTCCATCTAGTTTTAAGCGACGATTAAGTTATAATGGTTAGTTCTCAAATTCCCCGACACGGTATCACGCTATCGGCAATAGGCAAACGATCTAATAAGACCATCCTCGTGCCGCAACTAAACGCCAATCCCGGCATCCTAATCGAGCTCTCAGATTTTAATTAACAAACAATCCAAAAAAGATCAGCCTTCAACGACGCATAGGGTGTGCCTGGGGTATGCTCGCTACATGCCTTTAATCGGGAAGGGTCGAAAAGTGGCACTTGAATTGTTGGTTTGCTGCTGAAAACACACACTTTATGCATTTGTTATATAAACACACACCACCTTACAAAATACTGATTTAATTTTGGTCTTTCTTTCTTTTTTCTCACTCCCTCTGCTTCCCGGCAGCATCCCTACCCATCGGAGGACCAGAAAAAGCAGCTAGCACAAGACACGGGCCTGACGATATTGCAAGTTAATAACTGGTAAGTGCTTCTACATACGAACTCCAACACGCAGAAGGGCGCCCCGGTAAAACAGTTCGACAGAAGTTCGAAACCCAACCTCAAGGGCCTCGTGGGCGAACCACCGTATGTTCGGCGCATTCTGTTGCAAACCCCTTTACACATACTAAAGCTGCCGCTTCTGATGCTGATTGTTGTGCTGTGAAAAACGTCGTCCAAATCCCTAGGCAGAAATGTTTGGTCTCTATATCGCCGGTATCGTAGGGTAAATTATAAGCCGTATGGGGCCCGATGAAGGCCAACACAGGCAAATTTGTTGTTTACCCGTGTTTAAAGCAGACACAGGCGCGCGTCCGCACCAGTTCAAAGGGAAACGGTATGTGTACATACGGCGGCACTCACCTGCATCCAACCTTCTCATGCGAGTGAAGTTTTCTTTTGATTCCTGCTGCGGTGGATCATAGACGGGGTCCTTTTGCTCGGAGCCCCGATGGGTTTTGAATGGTGCAATTGTTCAATTGATGTTTACAAACCGTTTAGCTATTTTCTCTTAAATTCCACTTCATGTCACCTTGTACTCGTATATTTCGCAGCGCGTGGACAAAGTTTTGCGTGAACAACGTGTTCTAACCGTGTGGCGTTGATTATTAGTACAATCAAGCCCCTATACTTGAGCAAACACCCTAACCAAAGCTTCAAATTGACTGAGGGATGTTTGATTGCTGCAGCGCGAGAAATAAATACCGAAGCAGGCGTGGAAAATATGACAGCTAAATCGTGTCCCCGTGATGAAAAAGATCCGGGAAAGCGCCTTTGTACACATTTACCACATTCCGAGAGATTAGAGATAAAAGCCTTTTTCCGGAAGAAGGATTTTTAAATGCTCATAAAAATATTATCATAAAAAAGGAAGTTAATTTTCCGGTGTTTCATGTCCTACGCAAATCGTTATTCTTTTTAAATTCCAAATATTAACCGTAAGCTTTGCTGTATACAAAAGAAAACACAAATTTGCTTAACCCCTTCTCGGCAGCATATTAGTTTCTAATAGTTTGTCCTACTGTGTCCTAACTCCTTACTGTCCTGTTGGGATACACGATGAAGAAAAGGCATAAATTTTCCCAAGCTTTGTCCTATCGAATTGGGAAACAATCATTTTCCCCCGTCAAACCGCATGCATACAAACACACATGCACACACATGTAGAGAGATGACCCTACGATATCCTGCCGAAATTCCATCCTTACTGGGTCATTTCAAATTCATACCAAAGTTCTTGTTACTTTCTTTCTGGTTTTTTGCTCTTTCCATAATTCTGATTCTGTCCCCGAATGAATGACCCTACGTGTGTGTCACCCCTTCGATGCGGATGAAAAGCAATTTTCATGTTTAACTTACGACGTTGCACAAACAAATATCTAAACAAAAATGAATTCCATACCCTGGCGTCCGCCCGTTACGGTCCGCCCGGTACTGGTCAATCTCCGCCATTTACCCGACTAACATCAACGACCGGAAGGAGAAGCGTAAGCCATCCAGCAGTAGGGAAATGAAAGTAAGAAACCAAACCGGGGTCGGAAAGGGAGAAAATACCCCCCCGGTCGTGGGTTTGGTAGATTCAGACCAAACTTCCACAATCACTAGATGAGGTGATTTATTATTGTTTAATTTCCATAAATCAAATAAACTGTGCAATCCAATCCGAATCGCATCCCCCGGTGCCGTCGCGTGGGTTTTCTCTGCGCTAGGGGGAAAATCCCTTCCATGCCAACAATTTCCACCCGTTGCCCGTTTTGTCGACCCGATAGATCCGACGGGTTTCTGGCAGCACGTTTTCGGTGGTACTGATCTGCCACCGATAGGAACGCCAAACCATTCCTATCCAAGATGTGTAATTCGGGAATGGAATTCTTACCGAAAACACGGACGCCTTGTTTTCTCGTGCCTTACGCTTGTTCTTTTTTTTTTTTTGCTGTTTCCATCCGCCAGCAGCAACCCCCACATCAGCGAAAGGAAGTAATCTCTTTTTTGGGAAAATTTTTGGGTTGGAAATTACAGATTCTTATCAGTATGAAACGCACCCGTCCACCTTTTTCCCCAGCTCTTTCTCATTTTCCAAAGTCGTAGAACCCGAAAACGAGAGCAAAAAAAGCCCACTCCTCCTTGTTCTCTTCCTGCCACCCCGCTACTCTCTTTATCCCACTATCTGACGAATACGGACGAAAAGAGTCGGGTTCAGGCAACCAGTCCTACCGAAACGGCGTGTCACACAGCGTTTTCCCTTTTGAATGTTTTATCACCTCGCGCGCTCGCATATAACCAACCCCCCCAACCCCCGTTCCCCTCTCTCTCCCCTTTCCCGTCAGCGGTTGTCCTTGGCCGGGCGGAAAAACACGACGCGATATCCTTCATCCCTGGTTCGGTTCAACTCTAATCATTTCACTTCACTTGATTAATGTGTTTGTTCCATTTTCTCGAAAACCCAACCAACCCCTACTACCCAGCGGATTGCGAGCTATACGTTCCGAGGCGTACAACAATTCCGTTCCGTTTCGTTCGTCGCGGGGTTCGTCGTCTGTCTTATCCTTTATCAGAACGTCGTTCTCGTCCTCGTCGTTGTTTTGTTTCTGTTTCTGGCCGTTCGACTCAATGTTCTTCTTTTCTTTCCCTTCCGCAGGTTTATCAACGCGAGGCGCAGAATAGTGCAACCCATGATAGATCAGTCCAACCGTGCAGGTTAGTATCAGAGTGAACCCGGAGGCCTTCGTTCTTCCGTAACCGTATCTTCCGCATACTACACGGCCGAACGGCTGCCTGTCTGCCTTGGTTTTGTCCTTATCCGCCGTACCGTAGCTAATGGTTGTTAATGTGTATTGTATTTACGTTTGTATTTGCGGAAAGTATCACAATTTTATCTCCGCCGAAAGCCTTAACATTTGCCCGCTCTGAAGCCCCAAGGATTGCCGCAAGACAATCGCAAGAGCATTCTACATTTATTTGCAACACAAACGAAACCCCCCAGGGTTTATCGAGGGAAATGGCAACGTTTTGAGTGTAGTAATGGATATGCCTCTTCATGTGAATACAGGCAATTATTTATGTTTAACATGAGCTATTTAAAAAGAGAATTCATTTTGGAATTCATCTTAAAAAACCATCTACATGCATTGTCCCAATTTCTGTAATACATCAATGAATGCCAGAGCACAACTTCATTTATCACTTCCTTATCATTGCACCTAATAATAGAAAAGCATAATACGATCTTCAATGGATCAGTCAAGCACTTTTAATTTACTAGCCTTACACGTTCCTTTCAATGTATCCCTCAGAACTCCGAATTTCCCAGTAACGCCCGATTTTACACCATAAAACATTGTCGCGGAGATTGCCGTTATCAGTAGCGAAATTTTCCCCGTCTAATGAAACAATCATTCATTCAAAAGCCTTTTCCAAATCGTCCCTTACTAATCCCTCGAGAGGATTGGTACTCTGTGTACTCCTGCCGCACCAAACCAACCTTAATTACCGTTCCGCGACGGCAGACATTTCCATTATTCATGAAGCTACAACGGACCACCAAACCGAGGTTTCGGGGAGGTTAATAATGTGAAATGGAAAATCTATCTCCCAGACACAGATTTGCGAAAGTATAAATTAATGTGACAATGAAGCCTTTTCCAATGAGATTGGCTCATTGGGCACCCATTGCAATCGGTCCAATATCGTCGAATATCTGAGTAGCTTCATGGCTTTATTTTATTTTTCGTTTTGGGAGGTAGATTTACTGCTAACGGCTATTCATATGAGAAGAAGAAACGTGTTTATTTGTAGTTGTTATTCTTTTCTTTCGCTTTCTTGAAAATCCAAATCTCCATAGTTGAAATAGCAGCGCACTAATGCTACTACACCACATTGCTTTTCTCTTTATGATACAATTTACCCAAACAGCTTGTCGAGGAGCAAATGATGGTTTGATTAGAAACACATTAGAATTAGAAACCCTTTCTAATTTCCCGACTTCAGAAAAATAAACTTTAGGCTAGTATTTTTACAGACATGTTTTCGTCTTGTATGGGATTCCTGAATGTTTCCGTTTCGTTTGTCGTCCTTCGTCCTCTCTTTTGTCAGGTCGTAATGTTGAAGTTAACTGAACCGCTCGTTCTTTTTCTTCTTCTTCTTCTTTTCTTTTTGGTTTGACTTCAGTATATTCTCCGATTTCAGTGTATACGCACCCGGGCCCATCCGCTGGCTATCCAGATGCGATGAGCTACATGATGGACGGCCAGGCACAGATGATGCACCGAGCACCGGGCGATCCAGCTTTCCACCAGGGCTACCACTATCCACCGGCCGAATACTATCCGCATCATCTGTAAGGTGCCACGAACCGCGGAACAAAACGATGATGCCGATGAGTGCGCCATAGTTGTACACCAACCAACAAGAAACACACCTTTCAGCCAGCGAGCGATCGATCCGATTGTACATAAAATAGGTGTACAGGCGCCAGCCTCGACACTTCACGATCGAAAAATTCATCCTCGATCGGACCGTAAAGGATGCGTTTATGCAAAGGTATGTGGATGACACATTCGATCATGATCTTCATTGTGGTCATCACGACCAGGATGCGATGTTAGTATCTGCAATTAATCACTTTGCTCTCTTTCGCTTATACTTTCAGGCAGAAGCGAAGCATTTAAGGCATACCCACACGAGAAAAAACACTTCTCATTCTATTCACACCCACCCATGTAAAAAGCCCCAACAAACACACATCGAATGCCCACCGCACCGGGTGTATGGAGCATAGATCGGATCACAGTGTAATAAGGATCATCAGTCGGTTGGATCGTGACGTGCAGTAGTTGAAGTTGATATCAACTCATCAACGCAAACGTGGCCATTTGAGTAACCAAAAACAAAAAAGAATGCGTAAAAAAGGAAAACAAACGTACACCGTGCACACAGGCATGCGGATATACATTGAGCGGGTTGCATCCGATCGTTGTTCTTACTATCGTCCTAGTGAAGGACCTTGGAAAACAATTGGACAGCAATACAATATGTACGATCTCATTTCGCTTGACTAGAGGAGGGGGATATGGACAGGACTGGTGCAGGGGATCACACTGTACGGTATCTTTAAGCTCATCTCTTCATCGTCTGTCAATCATCACGACACAAGTTGTTGTGTGCGCGTACTACTAGAAACTCAAGTGTGCTCAAAGTGCCAACAGTTGCCACTATTCGCTTGTTCCCGTTGCCATCGCCCATCAGGACCAGCATCCCGCGTTTGGGCGAGAAATTTCTGCACCTGTCCCCTGTTTTCCCTATGGGTGGAACTCCTCCACTGTGCTTTGTTGTGGCGTGCCGTACGTAAAAGCGATATTTAATTTCTACACTACCATTAGACGAAAGGCAGTTGTGTTAGGCATTATTGTATAATCCGTTACGAAAAACACGCTCAGTGCGCAAGGGTGAAAGTGATACACATTGTTAACACACAGGTTTGACAAAAAGGTGTGATTCCCACTCAAACATTCACACACAGCAGGAAGAAAAAAAAACAAAACAAGCAAAACAACTCATGTGATTGGGAAGTAAGCGATACGAAGCGTTCGGATGAAAGAAGAAGTAGTATAACAAAAGCAACAAAAAGAAGAAAAAAAGGAACATGTAAGAAAACAATATATAAAATGTGAATATCAGGACGTGAGAAAGCAGGAAAACGTGAGAATAGAACAGAACGGGACAGAATTAGTGTTAGTAAGCGAAAGGACAAAGCAACCAAGAGGTGTGTATACATAGGGACGAAAACTCACACGTGGTAAAGACGATTACTATGGAAATCAATCACATACAGACAAATACACGAACACACGCACCTGCACGTTGACAGGACAATTTTCAAAGCATACTTGGATGTTACCAAACGCGAATGAAGAGCTAAAAACAAATCGATAAGTGATAAGCGGTGTATACGAGACACATTTATTAGCGTGGGGGTTTTGCTAAAACGCTTACTATTCTTTGCAACTGTATCACTCACACTCACACTGTTACCTGCTCGGTTCGAATACTACTGTGCAACTGCTTCCCGCCCAGATTGATCGTGGGTATCTCACGCACACTTTCACCCTAGTTTAGTGTTTGGCTGGTTGCTTTGGTTTGGAACAGAGTGATGGGAAGTTCTAGGTGGAACGGTTGTTCTGATCCAATCCAATAATATGGGATCAAATGTTCTGGGATCACGTTTCTATGGTGCATCCGTTCTTTTGCGCTGCGAAATCCCTTTTGTATAGTAAACAAACAAAGTGAAAGGAAACTTTAGTTGGAAGGGTTGTTAGGCTTGGGTTTCTTAGAGAGTGACATGATCTGATCCTACATTTTGGAGCGTTTCTAGATCACTAGTTTGGATACATTTATTGTTGTTGGTTTATGCCACTACGTGATCTTCGCATTGCGTTCATGGAAGCAGCCATTGTTACAAAAATTGAACGCTAACATGCTTTATTTTTTTTTTAAAGAATAACAACAAACAAGCCATAAACCAAACCATCACAGAGCAAAACGGCTATTTACCAGCTTCTGATACGTTTTTCATCCCGAGTTGTTTCCTTTTTCCTTGCGCACGAGAGCACACTTATTTCGTTGCCCAGGGACGTGGGTTAACGAAGCCGTCAAGCGAAATTGGTGTGAAAATAATTTATGTAATTAATATACACAACAACAGTAGAAAGCAAAACAAATAAAAAAAAACCTTTCCCGGTGAATAAGCTGGCCGGCAGAGAGGTAGATGTACATTAGGGCAAAATCAGATCGGTTTTGAAAACAGCACCACTTAAACCCCAAAACATCAACGAATTTAATTAACGATAGACAAAAAAACCATGTACACAAAATCACGCATACAAACACACGTACACACATACATCATGTAAAATGACACGAGATTATGAATGGTATCCTTTCGTTAACGTTAGTTTTTGGATTAGGAAAGATCAATGTAATAAAAAACAAGGGTATGTAAGTACGATTTATATTAAATTCAAGCAAAAACAAAACAAATACGCGTGCAGGATGTGGAACAATCGAAGCAAGGCTAAAAAAGGGAGCCGAACAAAAGAAAATCAATTGTGCGATAAAACACAAATACACGACACATAAAAGCAAAAATGAATGCACAATGAATGAGGTTAAGAGCAGGTTGAGCCGCAAAAACTGGTAAAGTGAATGGTACAAGTGAAACAGGAAAGTGTTCAAGTGATTAGTAGACTTGTATATTTCACTTCTTATTTTCATGTTTAAGTTTTTCGAGCTCTTTACACCCTTTGGCGGCAAACGCTCAAACAGCATTTAGTTAAACAATGGCGCAGAAATATTAGAGCCAGAAGCTTCAATCTAATCTCACGCCATGGGCTCTTCACATCACATCAGATCCAAAAAGGGGGCCGTAAAAGTTTAGTAAATTGGCGGCCAATGTAAAGAAAACCAACAAAATGGCGATCGTAATTGATAGCAAATAATAGTAACGGTAATACCACTAGACCATAGGTACATACACACACACACCAGTATAGCCAAACCTTGGGAATGGCCAGATCATTATGAGAAGAATCCAAAAGCCCTACCACCACCACGTCCCTCCACCGGGGGACAATATCCTACTACTTCTACTTCTTCATCTCGCTGCAGCCGCATTTTAGGTGTAGTGATTTTTTTTTTTGTTTTTTTATATAGCTGTAAAAATGCTACCGTTCTGTAATGTTAGTTGTGTAATGATGTCGTATAATAATTGCTTAAGGCCAACCAAACCACAAGGCAAAGTTTTAGTTGTTAGCTATTATTATTATTATTATAATTAATGCAAATTATTATTATTAACATTATTGTAATTGCTACCCGGTAAATACTATTTTAGTTTCAATTGCCGTTCACCTTCACCCCCACCATCCGGATTAGAGTGATTTTTTTTTTTACCATTTCTTAATGCTGATATGTCCTACTTTCTCAAAATAATCCAATCCCTTGGCACCGTTACCTAACGCCACGGCCCATCCCTCATTCCTCGGATGTCACGCGCGTGTGTGACAGCGAAATGTAACAATGTACTAAGTTCAGTGTTATCTATTGAACGCTAAGTGCAGAAACGTATTTGTCGGATAAAGTGTCGGTAAAGAGCAAAAATGCTACATTCACGCTCCACAAACACACGCCCGGCTATCACAATCACAAAATCAATTGCTTTGGCTTGTGTAAAAAAGAAAACAAACAACCGGAAGGTTCTAAAGTTTTGTGCTGTAAATATAGTAAACCGGAAAAAACGGGGGATAACATGAACCGGAAAACGGTGGTTTAGAAAAAGTGTGCAAAATAAAACCGGAAAACACAAAAAGGGTAAACAGCAAATGAAACGTAGACAATTTTGCATAGAAAAAAGAGCAACTGGGTCTAAGTGAAAACTGTACACTAGTAAGTAAACGATTATGCCGAAGAAGAGAACGCAACACACACACACACAGATTAAGAAAAAAGAAAGAAGAAGGTGAAGAAGAAAAAAACTATATCGAACACAATCACTGAAATAAAAAAGAAAACCTTTCAACATTATTGCTTTATGGTTTTGTTGTGTTTATTTTTTTATGTTACTATGTTTAATTTTAAGTATCTCTATCGATCTTGTTGAACGCCCTTGTTTCTACCATTCACTATTCATCTTTTATTACATTATCTTTCTTATGGGATCATTTCTAATTATTTCTTTAACACACTCTTACATTTTTTTAACACTTTCCCGATTTCTCTTAAGATGATTGTTTTAAACACACACAAAATTCTATCGTACCGATAGCGGGAAAACACAACCGACAGGTGACACTGTGATGATCGTTTTAGAAAAACAGTTCAAATACGTACAGAAATGAACGAGACATTCGAGCATTTAAAGGGGGATATGTTTCTAATTGCTTTCTTACAATTCACTTTCAACAAGTACAGTTTTCATGTAAATTTCGCAGTTCTGAAACAACAGGAAAACAGTGTTGCTTGTGTTTGTTCTGATTTTGTTTGCTCTTACAGTACACTGCACTCTAGCATTGTATCATACTACATTGAGCTGAGCTGTAATTTTCGAAAGCAGTGATTAGTTGCATTGAGGCTTTATATTTACGGCGTACCGATCGGTCTGATAGACGGCGAAACAGGCAACCAAAAAATACTCCCACTTAACCACAGAACGATCACGTGCGATAGTTCACGATACGATGACCGCACCGCAATTGAAGTATACGAATTCGCATTAACGATTGGGCTTTTTTTGTACATGAGAGATTAAGAATTTATTGCAAAAACGAACAAATTCATATATACATATATTTAAAATCATATACATATACACGTATATACACGTAAAAACAGATATTTAATACTGAAATCCTCTCACTGATGAAATCGTGGTAAAGCACGGAACGCATCGAGGCAACACAAAGAAACAGTAGTAAAGCGCACGCTGAACCGTCTGTCTGTTAGATAAGGAGGGTCCTCTACTAGAAATACCAGGGATTAAGAGAGAAGGAAACCCCGGTTCCCGGCAGAGTGTGCGAACTGTTAAAAGCGAAGGAAGTACAAGTATCAGTATCGCAGATCAACAAGGAGTGTGTTACACTAGTGAACGATGCTTGGTTTTCCGACAGTCCGAACTAGCGAACTGTCGCAAGTCCACTAGCCGCCTTATTCAATGTATACGACAAGCCAGACATGGTCCTTCCGACCATAACATACAGCCTGGCTTGCACAAAAAAAACCGATTGTTCGAACAGAGGGATGCTTCTCAGCGCTGAGGACAAAACTGAAACGATATATTTGGTGCACGAGCAATCTACGAATGATGTTAAATGCAAATACTGCAACTTTTGGTTTTGATGGTTTGATTATTCATTGTGTTTTTTTTGCCATATTCTAGTGTAGAGATCTTAGAGGTACGCGTACACTAGTGTAATAAGAGGACAAACGATGCTGCATCTCCCACTCACAAGAACGCACGTATACATGTTGTAGTAGTGCTATCGTGGCTATTGCACCCCTCACCCCCCAGAGCATCATTCAGCATAAGTAAGGACATAAACCCGGATATTGGATAAGGAGCTAAACACACACACGCAGCAACACACTATCCATCGCTTATACAACACACACCTACCCGTTGTTGCTGTGTTTCTGTGTGTAAAGTAAAAGTTTCAAAAGGAAATCAGTAAACATTCGAAATTTTGATCTAAACCACACTACTAAGCATCCCTAACACTTAGCAAGCAATCGAGCTTGTAATACGATGATATAAAGCGTTAATGTTAAGGGAAAACTGTTAAAATAACAACACAAAATCTCACCAAACGCTGACTGCTGTGCAATCTGTATAGGAAACAAAAGGGTAAAAAGGTACTTACTTAATAAGCAAGCTAAGATTTGTGCAAAAATTCTAGTGTATTGGATGTATGTGACATAAAAAGGAAGTAAAACATCACAAAAAAATAAAACTCACAAAAACTTCTACTACGTCTATAAGCTACCGAACTACTACTGTCAAGGCTTTAGAGAATATGAATGTTTTCTTTTGTGCCCCTGTGCGAAATAAAGAAATAGCAAAGTTAGAGAGAAACAAGTAAGCAAAAACAAAACACAAACGAACACCTAACAACACAGAAAACAAACCACTGAAAGAGGAGAAAAACTAAGCATGGGACAAACAGGGGGTAGTGAATTGAGAACAGTAAAAACATACAAACAAACACAAGATGAAATGGAACAAGCCATCTATTTTCAACTCGAAAGCAATAATAGCGTCACGTAATTTTTAAACCTAACCCACGTGGCGTTCGGTGTATCCCAACGATGGATAATACACGATTCGTTTTTTTTCTCAATCGTTTGGTAAAAGAAAATAAGGGATTAGGTGCAAGATTGTTAGCGAGGTTTACAAAAAACTTAACCAGCGGAGAACTAAAAAACATATAGTGAAAAGGCTTAAGAAACAGGGACATAGAGTTTGAGCGTGGGATGGGGGCTACAATACAGCTATAAGTATGTATGTATGTGTAATGTACGTGAGCAGAAATACACTGCGCACAGTGGCGGAAAGGATGCGATATTTTAATTTCATTACATATCTTCTCTATCGCGCCGAAACGGTGAAAAAACGGCGCGCAGAGTACGGAGTACAGATAAGGTAAATCGAATTATTCGTCTGATCTCATAGATGCAGAAAACGATACACAGCAGCGCAACATGCGCAACTGGTGAAGACACTGGTAAAGGATAATGATGAACGTGCACGTGCGCATCGATTACTAAGTTTAAAGGGGCTTCAAAGCTTTAGGTCTCTCGCTTGGTGATTGTGGGAATGTTTGAATTGTCCCCCCCCCCCATTGTCTAACTACGTTGTTCTACTGCGCTGTTCCACAAAAAAAAACCTGGTAATAATCACATTGTAATGCATAGGACCGAAACCCGCAGAAGAACCACGACCCCACTCTTACATTCTTAGGTTAAGTGCATAGTAGTTTGGTGAAAGGATCACTTTCACACACATACACACAGGACACCGGACACAGAACAAACCTACATACACACCCGAAACCTACAATCGTTACGCAGGTATTTTTAAGTGTCAACTCTGTACATTTGGATCGACGACAGTAATTTGTGTGGAAGGCAAAATCAACGGAAGCGCGCCATGTGAGCACGCGTTCTTTGTCGTGGTCGAGAGACGAGCGAGCTATTATTTAAAGTAAAAAGAATGGAACAGAAACAATTTGTGTAATGATTGTAATAAAATTGTAGATAAAGTATAAAATTGTATACAAAACAAAAAAGATAACTTATTGAAAATAAAGTAAATTAATAATAACTGTCCAACATTACAACGAACATTGAGCTTATCCGAAAACGAACGAACTCAGCTTTTTCGTGAGATGTAAGTTGCAAATATGTTTGAGATCTTTCATACTTTCAATCTTTGGTTAAAATTTACTTGCTGCTTACTGACCGGTGGTTTTTTGGTAGCGGCGCCAGTTTTCACAACAGAGAACCAACCCTCCATACCCAAGACTGATTGTGCAAGATCGGATAAATAAAATCAAAGTAAATCAGAAATGGTAGGCCTAGACCTCTTGAGGTTGTTGTGTCGACATATAAGAAGATGAATCCTGGACTATGCTAACGAAGCGCCACTGTACTCCTGTACGATCAAATTCATTTAAACGAATCCAAGGTTCAGGATGTTGGACGAATTACAAAGAGTAACAGGAATCTCCTGTTGACGGCGACTATTCCGAGGTAGTTCAAGAGTTTTGACAAATTGGTTTGTTCGTAATTTGAGACAATAACATTAGTAACGAAATCCGGAGACGCATTGCTATGATCGTGCCTGCTCTAGGAAATCGTGCCAACCCTGTTGGGTTCAAAAAACTGCAACAATCCAGATCACTGGATTAAGACTCGAAATGTAGCATATATCACACTTTGACATGTCCATTAGATGATGCGGACTATCTTAGTTTAGGCATTATTTGAGAGCAGGGTATGTGTAAAAGGAGAATAAACCAGGAGCCAGTTGAAATTTGTGGCGATCTAACAAAAAACAATCTAACGGTGGCAAAGGTCACAGGAGTTCGAAGAGGATGAGGATGCGCTACCTCATCAAAGTGCGCGTCGGCGACCTATTCGGCATGAGACGTGGAGCAGCACTACGAGCTCGTTCACTTAATTAAGTAAATCCATACTTGCCGTAGATTGGAGGCAGCGTGGAGGTGGAGCGGAAGTGCTCTAGAGCGAGTTTCCAAGAAACGGGTGCGTGATATCGAATTTCATGTGAAAAAAATATTAGATGTGAAAACATATTCTTTCTGCTCTGCTCCGATATATTAACTATCATCTGTAACAACTTTTGTAATGTTTTGTGAAACCTTCCGATAAAAGTTGAATATTTTATCCACTGCCGCTCTGCATACACTCACCACCTGCTCGTATTCTTCAAAACTGAAACTACCATACACGTACGAGGTGACCGTATTCTTAGCGATGCTGTCGAATACAAACGTGAACGAGCTATGCGGTTGTTTCATTTGTTTTTGATCTGGATCAAGAATCATTACACCATCCTCCGTCATTATGCAGTGCACAGCTGCCACCGTAAAGTTGAGCTCCACTCCACTCGTTATCAAAGCCAAACAAGAGGCATTAATTGCACAGGCCAATAGCTGCAATATATAGATACAGATTATCCGTCATGTAATCGAGAATATGACTATTCCTTAGTTGGTTACTTACTCCACCCTTGTCGGTCATCTCCTGAACGTAGATGTAAACGGCACTTCGGCAGAAAGCGGGTGTTGACACAACACGCACGAACGAACGTTTGATAAGACTTTCCATCAAACGGTGCTGTATGTCCTCGTGCCCGGCATTCGATCGGTACTGTACCTCGAGATGACAATTTTCCGATTCAGCATTTCTTATCTTTATTTCCGCGGGACCGTTTGCAGCCACCATTACCTGTGTGGCACCTGGAAAAGTGGAACACGCAACACGAGATTATCACAGTACATTTTACTTCATACGTTTTGCCACAATACGTACCTTGTGAGAATGCTGCTGAACAGTCGGAACGCGACAACACATTGGTTTCACATATCATTCTCCGTAAATTAAGCGAATTGGCCATCGTTTTCGGTTCTTGCACCATCTCGTTGCAGCGTGTTTGGGAATTGTTGCCGGTACAATAACATGCCAAAGTGGTTTACAAACAACAAAGTGAGCGGTGCCAGGATATCTTTTCTGAGTTACTTTTGGCAACGCACATTTTTGACATCTCGCATTTGTCGGAAGTTCAAATTGACCGTTTGAACATGAATCGTTGTTGAGCGGAATTCCGACGAACACGTTTACGTAGACGATATTTTCTAATCGTGCATTCAGTTCACCAAATCACCCTCTTACAATTTCATCAATCCTTCTTCTTCAAAACTTCAAATACATCCCGATGCCACTAGATGTTCAAATGCATTCCTTTATTTGTATTATCAAAGATGAAATTTATTTGTTCACATAATGATTTTAGCTGCTGACGATGTTATTGTTCTTACTGTGTGTTTTTTGGTGATACTACTACTGCCATCGTTGCTGCTACTGCTACTGTTGCTGCTCCTGTTGTTAATTTGAGAACAGTATATTTACCAATTCGTTTGCATTCTTGCCCGACCGGGCTTAATAGTGCTTCGAAAATCATAGCTTGCAAGTGAAACGGTTTCAGTAAATATAGTTTGCATTGTATTTTATACGCCTATATACAAATTAATACGCTTAGAGGACGAATGATGGAGTTGATACGGACTAACAGATGGACAAAACCGAACCGAACGGAACCATTAATAGAATCTTCATGAGACACAACGGGATTTTATGTTTTCGTCTCCTTCATATAAATAGACAACAATCAGAACCAGTGCCCCGCATAGACACGCTTGTGTTTGGCTTCCCTTGCCATGAGCATCCCTCTCACACTTCCTTGTCACATCGCTATTGGAAAAAATGCGGACCAGCATTTTTCTCGTGCCAGTTCACCTAAACCTCCCTCTAAGTAGAAGGCCAATAGGTTGCTTTATATCTTGTGTTGTTCGTGCATTCATTGGTTAGATGTTGGAAAGCTGCTCTATAAGGTAAGATATTCCTTACAGCTACCCCCATGAACATAAATACTACAAACATCCATATGTATAAATATATATATAGATCTATATATGCGCAATGTTGCCATCCTGGACACCATCGGTGCGTATTTGGTAGAATGTGCTTCTGTACTGTTTATCTGTATGTATACGTGTGTCTGTCTGTGGTTATGTGTTCGTGTTGGTATGCATCTTTTCTGTTGTAATGCAGGCGGCAAAAGATTAAATTTTAATTGCCGTCCTTATCCTCGTGAGCTTTCTTTACAATGGCCAACTTGGAGTGTGGCGATGCCGGTGACAGTGTCTGGTACGGAGGATCTTTAGTACCGTGCAGCACGAGCGAAAACTCTTTGATCCATCCGGTGCGGCTTTCCTGCGAATTGAATGTGGCCTGGAAAAGAAGACACACATTAGCATAAAGATCATGACTAAAAACAACCAGAAATACAGTACAAAAGCCCTACCTCCAGCATCCAAGTTCCTTGCGGATATTCGCCCCAGGTGTGTGTCGTCATGAAAGGCCATTTCGTAAAACCATCCCGACGATCATCATCATTAGCCCGTTTGCTTAGTATCATGGATCTGAGCGAGTATTTAAGAAACGCGAAACTTGGTTAAAGATTCTCCCTTCGAGATCGTTACATCATCAACAATACCTTGTGCCCATTGGCGATGTTAGGAAAAGCTCCAGATCACCGCGCCTGCTAGCGTTCGCGGTAATGACGGCTTGCACGTGTTCTAGGTAGCGTACTTCCGTGTCGGTTCCTTTGCACGCGTTTGTCTTGATTGGCAGGTACAGTGAACCCGACGAAGGTATCCGGCTGGAAAAGAGAAGATTGACCACTTTCACATTCTGCACCCTACAGGCTCTAAAAAAAGACTTACTGCATCTGCGTGATTGCACCTGCCTCGCAGTGATATCGCGGCGGCACTGTTCTCCATTTCTTCGCCAACGCTACCATCGCACCGGCATCCAGTACACCGAATCCGAACAGATGGTTAAACTCTAATCCGACACCGTTCATCGTCCAGTGGAACCGGTTTTTGGCATCAAACAGTGAATTCCGCTTGGACGTCAGCACGGTAAGATGTTGCATATCGCGCCAGGACAAGGATGGACTGAGTGATAAGATAGCAACAGATAGGAAAAGGCGATTGGTACTACTAAAGAGAGAGACCATCTCAGTAATACCCGATGAACACTTACTTTGCTTCCAGTGCTAATGCGAAAACTCCTGCCGCTTCCGGTGCTGCAGCACTCGTACCCGAATGCGTTGTGGTACATTTGCCGTACAGATCCGTCGTGGCCTTTCAAAGCAAGAATAGTGACGAGGGTTATACAGTGGAAAACGAATTCGTGAAGGATATTCCGCTTACCACGCCGGTGTTTGGATCCTTCGCACCATTGCTGAATGTGCTGGCCAGCGTGGAGCTACAGCTTTCGTCATAGTGCGCATTCTGACCATCGTTGATGGCACTGTTGATCGATATGGTCCACATCGATGCGGCATACCCGTCACAGTTACAATCGTCCTCCTCGCCGCCATCTCCCGAAGCCCACACGTAAATGTTGCCCAACCCATTGCGGCCCTCATTCACACCCTGTACGATCGCTCGCATGGTTGCATTCCGTGGGCCATCGACCGTTTTCCCATCGTCTGTCGGTCCCCAGGATGCGCTGTAGATGTGTATCTTGTGCGGCTCATGACCCATCGAGTTTGCTTCAATCAGATCCGTCATGTACGGTTGGTCCAGCATCCGAATACCGGCTATTTTTGAATCGTACGCCACACCAACACCGCAGATACCGTTGTCCCGGGCAGCTGCCACCTCGCCCGCACATCTCGTACCGTGGCTGTACGGTAAGAACGGAAAGGTTATTCCAACCACATTCGCAATATCTCAACCCATTTATTACGCACCTATTGAACCAATCGTCCGTATAGCGAGGATATGGGAACGGATCGTTACTGCTGAAATCGTAGCTCGCTTCAGCATTCTGTAAAAGAACGAAATAAAAGCGCACACATCAAGTTAGCTAGATCCCGAGACGTCGCAGTTCTTGCCACGTGGAGAATTGCTCCATCAATTACATACATAATTAAACTTCAGATCTGCATGCATATAGTCAACACCTACAACGATAATCGAAAGAAAACACGACACATTAAAATAGATCCCGATTGTTAGAGCGCTAACCGAAAACAGCTGGCAACGTACCGTCGTCCATGATGGCGGTAGTAATGTTTTTCCCGGTAATGCCTTGGTCCCACGCAGCTAGTACATTTAGATCGAGTTTGGCTTTGCCGCCATTTTGCCCTGTATTTTTCAAGTACCATTGAAACGGAAAGTACGGATCGGTCGGTACATTTTCCCCACCGTATCCGGGTGCCTTATCCGGAATGTAGTTTAGCGGGACCGCATGTCGGAAGCCACGCTTGACGCGCTTAAATCCCGGTTGCTGTAAAGCCGTGTGTATCTGAAAAGGCAAAGGAAAATAGTAAGTTGAGATCGGACGGCAACGGAACGTCGGGCATTATTGCGGAGGAAAACGATTTGGTTTGCAACCATTTCATTGAATCTACCCTCATTCTAAACGCCCACAAGTATTTCAAACTATCTGCTTTTTTTTATTCAACCCTCGCGGCAACTAGAGGTCCTCCAAGGATTTCTCCTTCCGTGGTCGTTCTTCAACATCTTCCAAGAAATCTTTCATACATGCTGCAGCTTTTACGATGCCATTTTATGAAGGCCATGATGTGTAATCGTTTTAAAGATGGCCAAACGTTTATGACGCTTGGTGATTGAATTTCATGCCATAACTCTATATCCCTGACGGTGTTGTCCTTCGTGTATGCTGTCGTGCGCTGCGAAATCCGCTGCTACCATTACCCTCGAGTACGAAATCTACATAATTAAAAAGATAACACTATCAGCCGCTTCGTGTGCATGGCGGTAGCCCACGGATCAAGGAATTTATCTACATATCGAACGGATACAGCGATTAGAGCTACCGCGTTCGCTAGCAATCTAGTACCAATAATGGAAAACACCGTTCACATCACATCTAGGTCCGTTCACATCTAGTAGTCTAATTAACGTTTTCTCGCCTTTCTCCACAACCTACTTGCAGTCGCTGCGGTAACGTTCATTTACGTACGTCACTAGAAAGCGGACGAGACTAGCAACAACAAGAAGGAAGCGTTATCGTGGTGCTCTCGAAGACTCGAAATAGATTTACGCTTTCTTTTTGTTGTCGGCGCTCCGTAAGCAGAGTTTTCAATACGGAATCGATGGTTTCTATTGCACTGAACGAGCGGGAAATGATGGGTTGGAATCACGTTTCATGGTTCAAGAGGCGCGAGAGGGTTCGGGTTTCCGTGCGCTTTTTTCCTTCACTTCCCTCCAGTTGCCTTATTGCCCCCCCAGTAGATCATTTTTTTTAGCTTTAAGAACCTACGCTTGGTTGTACAAATTAGGATAAGGAAAGGAAAGGTTCGCACGTTGTTAAGACCACGATCACATGCACCAAGCATGCACGTTCCTTCGTTTGGGATTGCTGTACGTAACTGTAGGAAATAGCTTGTGTTTCTTGATTTTCTCAATCACGAAACTTTGTCAAAGATGTCATCAAATGTATTGAAACGTAGCGCTACAGCCACGAGGCAGTAATGTTCCAGCGAGGAATTCAATTTTCTTCATGTTGCCCTGGGTGCTTTGAAGAGATCATATCAGTGATCCCAATTTAAATTATCCCAATAATCTCGCTCAGGCTCTTACGCGCACCAGCAATTCCACAATACTCATTGCCGGAAAAATGTCCTGACCATTACAACTACCCGGCAAATATAACAACCCATACGAATTGTCAGTACGAAAACTCAGTAAACGTTAACTTTTCTGTATTCCGACATCCTTAAAGAGGAATAGCTCACTTTGCAACAGAGTTTCCATCACCTAATTAGCTGTTCATCTCGAAGGACACAACAAACCGGGGAGAGAAACAAATCCTATCGCAGTAGCCGAACGACAGCATGCGACGACGGTGTCGTGACGTAAATTGCTACGTGGGAAAAACGTTACGCTAATGGCAAGAAGGAAAGCAGGAGGGGAAAACGCTTGAAGGGAAGGAGGGGCGGGCGGTGATGGCAACAGAAATGGGGACGATAATGGAAAACAACATAAATATACACGAGCCGAACTTTGCGGCTGCGTCTATGACCCTTTACTGTTTCTCGTAACACTCTGCATGTTGTCTCCCTTCAATCCTCTCCACCCTCCCCCCCCCCCCTCCCCCTCCACTCATCCACCCACCCACCCCAAAACACACACACTTACCAGCGGTTCCTTTTTGAGCACTCGCGTATGGGAGATGCTTCGTCTGGTGCGTACCAACGGCAGGGTCGTATGCTTGAAGTGAAACTCCTTGCCATCGCTGCCAGGAAGCTGAAAGTAAAATTGTCACAATCAACAACACACGCACACTTTCTCACACGCTTCACAACCACACTCCACGACCTTTCATGGCCTTTTGTTGCGCCATATGTTTTGTAATATGAACTGCTGTTTTTACGTGCTAAAGGACCAATGGCTGCTAAGTCCTCGGTCCCTTCACTATACGATTTAACAGTGGCGGGGACACAATGAGCTTTTAATCTTGATGTTTAACAAAAAAAAACGCGCGTTTCTTCTCGGGCAGCGGGCCATGCTCTCGGTATTGGTCATGCTCTTACCTCCCCCAAATTCTGGAATCCATTCCGGGTGGCAATATCGTGCACCAACTGCTTGTCCAGGCTGCGCTTGAACCGAACCAGAAAGGAACTGGTGAACACATCGCCTCCTCCACCTATCTGCTGACCCCTGCTGTTGCTGCTGTGGCCAAGCGTTGACGCCGTGCAGCTTATACCGAACAGGGCCACCAAACAGACGAACTTGACGGACATGGCGGCTGCTTCAGGTTTTCGGGGAGTTTTGTTGGGCCTTAGGAGACTTTCCTGCGGTTTGGGTATTGTTGTGTTTCGGATCGACGTTCTTTGTTCGGTCCTCCACTGCTCTTATGGCATGAGCGTAATAATAGTAGGGACTTTACACACAGACACAAACCACACACTGCTGCTACTATTACCCGCTACTATTGCTTTGCTGCCGCAAAGTTTATTATCGATTGCAAGAAATCATTTCCCATTTGGCAGCTGTTACTTCCGCCCCCGTCGTCCGGATGATGATACCGATGTGCGTCACTTCCTGTGCGTTTACAGGTTTTTCCAACCCATATTCTAAAGCTCGCACAACAGCACGGGGTAGGATATGCTGGAAGTTAATTTCCACCCTTTATGCAAGGGAATTCTCAACTTTAAATTACGGACACCCCAAACACCGCACAAAACCACGGCCCTACACGGCCAACCGTAGACTGACGCGAATATGAAGCTTTTTAAAGGACACTCTTGGAAGCTCTGAAAAACACGCCAACCCCAACAACCCGAACTCTGAACAGTGAAACGTTTGTGAATCGACGTGTGGACCTTTTTGTGTTTCCCCCTCCAGCTCCAACTTTTTCCAATTCATGGACTTGGTGGAAAACTTTTCTACTGAGCGGCGCAAGCGCACACCGTTGGCGAATTTCAATTTCCGTATGGAGTTATACCTGTTACTGGCCGGCACTTGTTCCGGCGGTGAGGAAGGGTCCGGTCGGGGTTTTGGGGACAATACTTCCCATCTTGCTATCTCGCTGTCAATTGTCCAACCGTGTGTGCGTGCTTCTTGTTGGGATGGCTTTTTGGTGGCGGGTTGTGATTTATGAGCACTGTCGCGGCAAGGGATACATTTATTACAGCTAAGCTTTTCTGTGCCTGACAAAGGCCCTTTTGGCGAACATAAAAGGTAGAGGAAGAAGAGGGTAAAGACTCACATGTTGACGATGGGACCAGTGCAACACAGTCGACGGCAAAAGTCACACCGGGCGGCAGGATCATGTGTTTGATCACAAGAGCAGCTTGCCCTTAAAGCATCTTTAAGATATTAATCTGAATCACGAAACTACATAATGCTAGGTGTATCTTATTCAGTTGCATGATTCATAATTAATCTATGATCTGAATAAGTAACTTTGCATCTTTACACTGACGATGAATTGATTTATCTTTTTTTCTTTTCTTTTTCAAAGTTGAATGAATGAAACCACTAAGATTCGCATAGAGATCTTTGCAAGATCCGCAAAGATAACTCCTTAAAGTTTCTTGATGTACGAAGAAATCTTAGTTTTGCCCAGTTTTCGTGACTCTAGTTTCTGAAGGAATAAGCATTTTATTCACGCACCATGTAGCCATGATGTACCCAAGTACAGCTAGAGTTCAATTGTGAAAAAACGAAGTTTGATCAATCATTCAACCATCAATCATGAAAATCAACCATCGTTTGAGAGTCAATTATTATTATGAAAAGCTCTTCACTCAAGATACATATGAATGACTTATCTCTGCAGAACTAGTAAGCGCAAAACTAGTTGTATAACTCTAGAAACCTGCCCAACTCATCCGCAATTAGGCGATCGTGTCAAGAGAAAATTTAAATTAATTTATTAAATTCGTTGCAAATACCTAAGCAAGGTTGAATAAAGAAGTTTTAGTTTGTGATTTTGCGAAATAACTTAAAAATGATAACCGAATCTAATTTTGGATACGACGAGCATAAAACAAAATAAAATTGACTTACACATTTATTTCCATTAAATGTTCCACATTAAACAGCACTGTGTTAATCGTGAGTGGTGTGTGTACTTAGCGATTCTTTACATTACGCACTTGATACCACCGGCGTATCGTTCACAATCAGATGCACGGTAAGCCAAAACGCCAACAGCGGTTGAAGCCCGGTAACGAGGAACAGGAAGTAGAGCTTACGTTTGCGTCCTACGTTATGATCAGAGTGTTGGTGCTGTCCACCGTACGGATCATATCCAACGGCACCGTGCGTTTGGTCCTGTCCGGATAATACCTTCGCCTTCATGGTACGCAGCTACACATGGAATAACGGACAGATGTGGTTAGGGACACTTTGTTTTCTGTCTCTAGGACCAGACATGTCAAACAAACGGCTCCACAAGGTCTTTTAATCGATCCCCTCAGATGGAGGAATATTTGGAGAGCAAAATCGAAAATTTCGTTTAATATATCAATGAACCAGAATATATGGAATGTTTAATATTCGTAATGAACCAGACCATAGACTCGAAACCCGGGTGTGAACATTAACATTTTTTACATTAAAAACGGACTCGCGACCAAAAATCTGTTTGACATCACTGATTTGAGAAACTGCAAATCGCCGAACTTACCAGAAAAAGTGCTAACATAGCGGAGGAATACAGTAGTGCCAAATAGTATCCCATTCGTTTCAACAGTATCGTACCGGCTACGGTCACAACGATCGCTGCATACTTATAACCGGTCAGGGCAAGTAAATCCAACGTACTTAGCGACGTTGATATGTTTCCTATGTAAAGCGTCAGTGTGTAGATAACGATTTCAAAAATGCTGTATGCCAAAGCGCTAGACGCCTGGATACCCAACTGTTCCGAGGAGAATCTATTTTGCATGCCTGCGATGGAGAGTTGAGAGAAAGAGTACATGGATGGATTAAACGGGGAATCCGGAGTACATCAAACCAATCACTTACCCAATGCAATGCCCGCTAGGACCACGTAGGTTATGTAGCTCATTGACGGAATATACAGATCCGGTGCATTGATATCGTACCGTGGCTGAACCGGATTATCGTGATCGTACTTCATTCCCCAGTCCTGCATTATAAAAACAAAAACAAGCGTAATCCCCTCAAACACACACATGAAATCTACCTTCCGGATCATACCTTTTGCAAGAATGGGAAGAAAATGATTTTCAACTTGTTCACCACGTAGCTATTGTCCACCGAGAAATAATACTTCAGTTTAGACATTGGCAAGTACTTCTCGATATGGCTGTGAACAATCTCCTTGCCCTGGTCGGCTAGTTTCTGCCCATACTGCATGGCCATATCTTGGACGATGGGTTGCTGAAACATTGCGAACTGACCGCCCGCCATACCCGGGCCTGGAGCTGACTGTCCCGGTTGCCGGGGTACATTGTTGGGTTGTGCTTGTGGCTGAGGGATGTAGTAGTTTGGCTGCTGCTGTTGATCCATCGGGAATTGTTGTTGCGGTTGCGGTACATATTGCGGCTGTCCGTAAACTGTAACAGACGGAGAACATCACATGGTAAGGAATCGATCAGTTCATTGATAGTCGCTATTGCGTTGCTTTAACTCACGATTGTTAGGATCATTGGTCATGTACTGATTCGTCGGGATTTGTGATGTCATCTGTTGGTACGGAATGGTGGAGCCAATAGCATTTACATCGCTTACTCGTTTTGGCTTCTTGGACACCGAACGATGTGCTGCAAGATACGCGACGGAGGTGTTAAATGGTTTGGTAATGCTGGAATTAGACACCGCAAACTTACCGCGACCATCGGCACCAGCTTGAGCATTGAAATTCATGATTGCAAAAACACTATTCGCCCAATAAAACGATATTTTTCCCACAACCAACCAACCAAAAGCCAACTTGCCAGTTTTTAACTTGCTGGCTGACATATGTCATAATAAAGTGCTGTCATGAGCTGGCTAGATAAAGCTGCATTTACACTGCTCTGCTACCGAACACAGCTCTGCCGCATGTGAATCAGCCGCATGTGATTCACATGCGGTGAGCAATCGTGCTCACAGTTCTTACAATGTACGACAATGTAATGCAAACATACGGCATGTCTGTACGACAATATTTTTTAAACCGTGAGAAAAACGGCGTACAAAACTATTTTTCCACTTTGTTTCCTTGCATGCGTTATGAATTTATTATCACATATAGATGATCAAAAAGGTTTAATTGAGCTTGATTTATTATAATACAGTGGAACGCCAATTATCCGTGCTCGTCGGGACTCGACGGTTGTCGGATATCACGGATTACAGGCATATCAACTTATAATGGGTCATATAAGATAACGTATGATATAACGATATATTGAGCTAGAAACTAACTCAGTTGTCAAATTTCCAAAAACCGTGAATCTTCGAATCCCCGTTTGAGAGTTACCGTTTATCTCGAGGTCTACCTGCACCCCGCCTTTTTATACTGGTTGCATTAAAAAATAAAACATTGTTCAGAAAATCATCGGTTTTCGGTGCAGTATAAAGAACGATCTGTTCCACGAATTCCAAATGAGCCATCACTACCAGACGCGCACCACTCAGAAATGTCAGCTGTCAATCGCAAAACGGAGAAATAAACTCAATGCTGTAAATCGAGCTATTTATACCGGCGGGCAATCGAAAACAATTAAGCGAAAGCTGATAGGCTATGTTATTTTACGTTCTTCCAATTAAATTTCCAAAATGAGCAGCCGTAAAAGTAGACTGAGTCTAACGAAAGATCCCCACAAGGATAAAGATGGTAAGAATGTGTGGTGCTTTTTTCCCCTTTGTGTTTTATCCCTCGATCTTTCATCGTAGTGAAAACTCCGAATGCACGACGGTCATTGGCACGCACGTCCAAGGGCAAAATAAGCCCCGAATCGCAAAGGATTGATGAAAATTATGAAGTATCCCCGTCGCAGAGTAGCGACTACTCGCCCATGGTTCCATCGACGCAGGACAATTCTTTTCACGCCATCAACGGTGTGTCGTGGGAATGGAACAGCCCTCAGCGTTTGCGAGATCAGCAGCAACAAAAGATTATCGCAGCCAATAGCTACAAACACAACCCTCCACTCAGGCCAAAATATTCCGATTTGCCAGACAAGGTACCTAACAAAAAACCGACCGGATTCAACAAATTCATCTCGAAGCTAAATCTTCTAATGGAAAAGGAAAATATCGTGGATGATCAATTGAATACGGTCGTATCTGAACCGACCCAACAATCCGAGACAAATACTGTGACGGAAAACGAGAATGTTGCGGAGGATCAATTTAACACAGCCATATCTGAACCGATCCAACATTCCGAGCTTAATGAAGAATCCTGTTTAATCGATGAGTTTTTCATTGCAAGCGATGAAGAGCAGGGCTTTACACTAAGCACTAAGGGTGAAGACAGTGATGATGATATCTTCCAAAAACACACAATTGAAACTCCCGTTAAGAAGAGTGCCCCAACCGGTACTGATCTGGATGATTCTAAGCTGGACTTTTTGTTAATTGAAGCAAGTCAAACAATAGAGCAACGTTTAAACAATCCACCATGTCCTCCACCACGGCCAATGACGCATTCACCGCCGCAAATACAACAAGAGCCTGTTCCAAGACCAAAATCAATCCCATGCCGTCTCTCTATTCCAATTGAGATGAATGATTCGGACATGGATGGGTTCCTGATACAAGCATCATTGATGGTTGAAGAAAAGTTGAGCGATAGTTCACAGGAATCAAGTTCGAACAGTAACGCCCAACAAACAGTGAATCACCCAACATCCGGTATCACCAGCTATGCTCAACTTGATGGTCCAGTTCCGCCAAATGATGACGATAAACGGGACACAGCAACTTCAACTGCTGCAACTAAAGGTAAAGTAATTGCACCTTTTAAGAACAAGGAATTAATTAATTTTCTTTCTGGTTGGTGTGTTATGTTAAGGTTCGACGAGCGAGGCGATGTCACAAGAAGAACTAAAAGCACTCATCGGGAAGAAGCGACAAGAAGCGCTGCGACGATTGCAAACCAATCGATTGAAAAGGGGCATAAAAGGCACCAACTCTCACGGATAGTACTGGACCGAATAATGCTGGATTTTAAAAATCTGTTATGAATAATGATATAATATAAAGTATATAATATCCATCGTCCTTAACGTAGCGTGGACATGTCTTTCAACATCGGTGTACATTTTGTTCCTTTTTTTTTAACAGTGAGTTTAAACATCAGTAATGGCTAACTGATTTTCACTTACTATTCTCTTCTTAATATACATTGTTCTGATCATAAGACGAACAGACGAAGTTCTCTGGGTTGGTCTAAACAAGTTCAACAGCCTCCAACATGACACACAGGGAACTAAGCTTAAACGAAGTAAAGAAAACAGCTCCATTTGATAGGTTACGTACTTATCCTTTACTTACTCGTACGGATATTAAAATGTTTGTGTCTTGTTTTTATTCCGCAACATAAAGAACATGTAATAGGATTTTCCTTACTTTTGGATGGCTAGGAGAGAAGGGGAAGGTTTTCTTGTGAACATTCAATATTAACTTAAAATATTTACACTACCGTTCCCCCTGGAGGTGCCGAAGGTGTTGAAGATAAATGCTGTGGAATATTCTACCGACCGGGCCCGTGGTGGAATGCAAACAATGAATTATGATGGGTACCGATTTGTGTGTTGCGTTGAATTTCGCGTTGCGTTGAGATACGTGGTGAAATGGTGGCGTCATGTTGATGATGAACAGGGGAGAAACAGAAAATGAAAAAGAAACAAACAAAATGAGCATTACACGTTCGCTCCTTGGCTCCATCTCACGTGGGGGCATTTAAAACTCGGTCGGCCGAACCGCCGCCCGTAAGATGGATGCGGACGAAGAGCTACTTACAACAAAGCCCGGCCGGGCCCACGTGTACACGAACCCATCCTGGCACGCGGTCAGAAAGCAGTCCTCACGGAAGATCAGTGCCGTCAACCGTTCGTGAGCTATCTTTTTACAGATTAGCGGCTCTAATACTGGACAGTCGTCGAAGCGGGGACAGGCCGGCGTACCAATCAGCTTCATTGGATCGTACGACGAAACGATCCGTCCACAGGGCGCAAAGCCACCGGAACCGATCGCACCACCGCCGCTCGACCCTTTACTCTTCGTCAGCGACGACGTCATGATGGAGGTGAACGTGCTCGACATGCCGCCACCGCCTCCTGACGGTGAACCGGACACCGATTGGTTGTTACTTATGATGCTGCTGTTTAGAACATGATGATTGTTATTAAGACTATTGCTATTGCTGTTGCTGCTAAAACTTTTGCTGCCGAGCGCGATGATGCTGCGCTTGCTGTTGCTGCCACCGCCGGCCGTCCCTTTGCTGCCCGACTTACTGTCATTCTTATCACAGCTGCTGCCGCTGCCACTGCTGGTGCTGCTTGTACCACTGCCACCACTGCCGAAGCTTAAACTAGTCAAACGTTGCGTTATGGAGTTAAACGTACTGCTGCTAGAATGCTGCTGCTGCATGCCACCACCAGCACCTCCACTATCGCCACTTCCTCCCTTGGACTTTTTGCCACCACCCGAGGACATTTTGCTACCGCCAACGGAGGTGGTCGCGTTGGTGACCGGTGTCGTCGTTTCGGCCTCACCAGCATTGCTGTTCGCTCCAGATCGCTTTACAGTTTTACTATCGACCGATTCCTTATCACTGCTACTGTCGCTATTAGCTTTATCATCACAATTCATATTAGCGTAAGTGCTACTACTGCTAGTGGGTTTGATGCTGCCGCTATACAAACTATTATTTCCAATTGCGCCTAATGTAGGGGGGATTATCTGTTGTTTAAAGCTAGCATTATCAACTACATCCTCCGTCGGTTTGTTGCCTTTGGTGGGGCCACACTTATCCAACTTGCCCGCCACACTTTCACTCTCCCCGTTGGACAGCCCGTTTACCATCACTTCCCTGTGCAAATATGAGGAGAAACAGTAGAAACAATGACAATCAGTATAGGTTCAGCAAATAGATAAGGCACGATGATGTAGGGTTTCCGCAATAGGATAGAATACAAGCGAAAATGCACTACACAATCGAATTAGATGAATTCGGCTGTTTTTAACAGCTTCTTCTTCTTCTCGTTGCGAGAAAAAGTGTAACTCCCTATACTTGTCTCGATTCTCGACTCAACTCCCACTTTCAGAGGCTTACTTTCTCTGTTATGATTTCGACAATCTGGAGTCATCTGTTTAAACAGATTATTCAGAGTCTCGCTATAGCATACCAACAACAATCGGTGGATTATTGCTGCAGCACACTTTGCTGACTTAGAGGTAGACAAAGAAGATAAAGTTAGATATTAATGTACGTGCACAGTTTAGTGAATGGTTTGTATAATCATCTTCAAGAGTTAAGATTCAAACGAAGTTGGAGGCTCATAAAACAATTGTTTTATGCGGTTTGAAACAAATGATGTACAAATAAATGGTTAGTAACAAAACAGTACAATCCTGCTTATATGTAATCAAATTTGGTTTCAAAGGTGAAAAATTGTGTAACATCACAGCTAAACTTTTTTTTCGTTAGTACGGCCTGTCCGTTTCGCTTCACGTTAATAGTCACTAAACTGTGCACATGTATCAATATCTTATTTGCCGAGTCAGTAAAGAATTTGATTTGTGCTTCAGTATTATATCTACTGCGAAAACCCTGTAACTGCTGTCTCCTTGTTACTTACTTTTTGCCCGTATGGTTGGCTGATTTGACAACACGGCCGAACGATTGCCTCAGCACATCCTCCGTTATGTCCCACAGACATATCTGAGTATCTTGGCTAACCGAACCGAGCCGGTAGCACGTGGCCAGTCGGTTCTGTGCGGCCGCCAACTTGTCGGTGCATCCGGACTGCTTCGTTGTCGAATGTGCCGTACCGTCCGGAATACAGTACCCCCCAGTACCGTGATGGTGATGGTTACGCTGCTCACCGAGTGATACTTCCTCATCGGACAGATCGTCACCCTCGAGCGCACTGCTGTACGAGGTGGTGTACGGATCGAACGCTACCACCGACACCCACGAACGATGACCCTGACCGCGGGCGACCACCCGCTGTTCGTGCAGTGAAAACACCGTCACCAGATCGTCCTCACCACCCACCACGACGTACTTGCCGTCCGGGCTCCAGCACACGCACAGAAAGCCTCCGAAGTAGGACCGCGCTATCCCCACCAGCTCCATGTGCTCGTAGTGGAAGATGCGCAGGAAGCCGTCCTGCGACACAACGGCCAGATGCTGACCGCATGGCGAAAAGCAAAACTCGTTGATGCTCGCATTCTCGTGCTGGCCAAAGCACCATTTGTAGAGCGGGTTTTTCGTTGCTTTCGATTTGCTGGCCAGCACCACATACCCGTCGCCGGTTTTGCACGGCTGGTAAGTCGGGGTAGCCGGTGTGCAGGGTAGCTCGTCGTTATACAGATATATACAGCCACTTGCGTGAGAAACCAAAAACTGATTCTGAGATCCCGGTATCCACTTTAAGCAGGTAACTTTAGTTTTGTCGATATTTCTCTGGAAAAGGCAAACATGAGAGTTTTCGGTACAGTAACGAGAAAATTATCTATTTTGGGTGTAAATTACCTCTTCGTTGAATAATTTTCCCTGTTCCCGGCGACCTGGATGGACCAACTGTATCTGTCCGGTACTGAATCCCACCAGCAGCGGTGCACCTTCGCACGTTGCCGCCGTTGCGTTGAAGTCATGGCAGCTAGGCGAGGTTCCTTTGTAGAGCTTCTTATCGATAGGCTTGTTGAGGTCCGTTGCCTGCGTGTTGGAAGCGGGAAAAGAAGGAAGGTGGCAGAGGAAATAAAGAAATTGAAAATAGAAAGTATAAAAATTCTGGTGGAACAAAAAAAAGGCGAACTAGAAAAAAAGAACTGACTGCATGCAGTCATTCAATTAATTTAAATAAAGAACCGGCTTTTCAAGGACATTCAAGCGAAAAATTGTAAGCATGTAACAGCATGAACACACATTTTACAGCCTGCATATCGCCATCGATTTCCCTGATGAATATTCACTACCGTCAGGGGGCCTCCCAATACAAAAAAAAAAAACAGATGCATTATGTCATCCATATCTTACGATTTTGATAACAGCGAATAGCAATAACAACAAACAACGACACTATCTCACGGCGAAGGGTTTCTCACGGGGATACACCCCTAACGGCTCATCGGATTTTTCGTCGTGGCACGTTGGAAAATTTTGGCAAACAAAGGCGTGAACTGGCAAAGACTGTTTTTGTTTAACATTTTGTTGTGTTTGCTCCATTTTCATGACCTGATCTTATTTATTAAAGCCATTCTTGCAGCTGACCGATTCCATCGTGTCCATGAACAAGCACATACACAAGCACAAGCACACTTTACCTTTTTCGCACCCCGGTACGAGTAGACGTACAGTTCCTTGCCGTAATTGAAACATATCCGATCGCCCCCGACCGGTGTACTGTATCCGGACGCCGTCTGATGTTCCAGGCCATTGGTAAAGGATTGCTGCTTCGGCAGGGTGACACTATTGCTGGTGCTGTTGGTACTGTTGGTGGTCGCTCCGGCCAGCTGACCACCACCGCCGCCGATGGGTGGGGGCGGTGGCGATGGCAATGACACGATCGACACGCGCACCTGGGGACTGCTCTGATTGTTCTGATACCCGACACGATTGGGCCGCGAGTATTCCGACAGTGTCATTAATCTGTACTCTCCTTCGCGTGTGGCAAATTGCGTTTTCAAATCATCTTTTCCGCTGGTGTCTAATTGCACAGCCATCTTCGGTGCCGCGACTCAGGCTTGCATAAAGAGGGTGAATGTCGTCGCCACACAACTACGGCAACGTAACGAGCCAGAAACGCGCGCGCGAGAACACTTATTTTACCATTGCCAATCGATCATAAACAAATGTTTCTTGCGAAATTAAATACATTTTCGTCCCATCGGCACATACTTTTGGATACGTCAAACGTTATTTGATTACTTAATATCGGGAGCACACACCACTCACTGACAGCTGCGGTACGGGCAGTGGTGGCAGGCGGGCACGAATTCACCGATTAATCCCACCAGCGCGAGTTTCGTTGTCGCACGAAACATTTTTGCAACGGAGTAGCCCGACCTCTACAGCTAGTTAACGTAATTAAGTGTACTTTTGATTGATGAACTCTTGCCTTGCTGCTATTGCTGCTGCTGTAAGCACTCTCCTTCGTATTCTTTTTCTTGTGTCGTTATGATTTTTCCCTGTCAGTGGCAGTGCTCGGGCTGTATCATAATCGCAGATTTGACAGTTGGAGGTGCAAAGCAGACACGACAGTCAAGTTTTATTGCTATTGGCACGTGATGCACTAGACGCAACGATCTGTTTACAATAGTGCATTTTTACGTGTATTTTCACAAACTCCTTATTATGCGTATAAAGAAACTCTATCCATTTTCATTACTCTTTTTTTATCTTTTTTGTTCCGTTTATTTGTGGGTTCGTAAATAGTGTCAGATCGTGACCGAAAGAGCTACCTCCACTGCTCATGAGCTGCAGCTGGCGTTCGGGTACCATTGATCCGGGTGTCTGAATCAAAAATTAATCTAGGACCCAGCTCCCACCTCTTGTTATACACACAAATTCGAAATTTAGAGAATTAAAAATTAAATCGGGCTCATTGCTCAATTTGGTTAGCATGAACGGTTGATCCAACACTGTTCGTATTGCATAATAAAGTTTATTATATATTTTTGGTATCACGTTAGTTCTGCTCTCTCATTAATATAGTAATCACTTGGGACATTCAATTTGGCGATAATTAAATGTGATTGTCTTAACTTTGTTTTAGATCACATTCGAAATCGTTAATGAAATGTCAATGTTTTGATATCACCTTGAATTAAAATAAAATGACGTTTGGTAGTTTGACATATGCTTACCGTGGGGGTTTCCTTATTTGAATTGGCAGTTTGAGTGTTTTTTTTTTGTTTTTATCACCGATGGACTAATGTTGTTACTTGTTGATACAATAAAACTTCATAAATCGATTAACTATTCTCTAACGAAACACCAGATAGAAGACTCGACTGGTTTTGCGCGAAAAATCCTTAAATATTAAACCAAGCCATAACGATCGAATCAGAACAAATTAGGATACATTGCCCATCGAATCCAAGTTTCATTCAAAGCATTGGTTCTATGTTGAATGATTTATTATCAGATTTATTTTGCCTTTTTTTTGTTCCTCTCTAATGCCTTTTTGTATATAAAAATTACATTTTCCAATTTTATTGTTTTTTTTTCGTTTAGTTTTGTGTTACTTTCTTGTTTTATTATGTACAACTTCGCTACCACACAAATTACAAATAAAAAGATTCAAACCAAAATCACTGTAACGGTGTTTGCTTTTTTCTGTCCCTTGGCTGATGTTGCTGTTGATTTCTCGTCGTTGTCACTCGCAAGATAATCAATCTATGCTTTCTCTGTTTTGGTACATCATTTTCGCATTCGTGTGCTAAGTGTTTTCTCTGCTTTACCTTTTCCTTCATATGCACTAAGATGTTGCTGTTTTTTTTGTGTATAAGTTTTTTCTGTGTTTTTACAGCAAATATTCTACTTATCTCGCATTACATAAAAGTTGCTATCCGTCGTTATATTGCACTTCGTCGTCAATGCTCTTCCAGGTTCTCCTGGAAGAATCAAAAACCTAATCCCACACTATGCCAAGAGGTGGGGTTTTACAGCATACGCTCTCTGCACTGATCTTATTGCTACAATGCTGCTACGGATTCACGGCCGTGTCTCCTCTGTTTAGATGCGTGCTTGCTTTTATTGTATCGTAAAGGTGAAGGCTTAGATCTACATCAACTTAAAGAAAAAATCACAATCCTGAAGGAGTCGAAAACGAAACGCTCTAATCATAATTCATTGCTATTGCAATCTGTTGCAATCTTCTGCTGCTGCTGCTGCTGCTGCTGCTGCTATTGCTACTACTGCGGTTGATTGATGCCTATCTTTACTGCATTATTTTCATATGTACAAGACAATCCTAGAGCTATCTGTTTATGCTTCGATTGGTTCCCGGTTCTATATTATGTGTCGTAATTTGCCGCCACGCGTGGTTCGCCTGTTTTGTAATCATTGTCAGGCCTCACCTCCGGTATTGCTCTTCGGTCCGGGCAGCTGCCCGATTGCCCGTGACGTGCCCCTACACGCTCCTAAAGTAGACTAATATCCAAAACCAGCTACGTTGCTACCACTAGTAAAAGTCACACTATTCCCTAACTCGTGCTGTGCTTCCTGCGAAGGTCAGTGTTGGGCCGCAAACTTCATACGTTTCTGTTTCTGGCGCTGGTTGCAGAACCAGACGCGGACGACATTCTTCTTCAGGTCCAGCTTTTCCGCTATTGCTGCGATCTTCTCGCCCGAGGGTCTCGGTTGGACGGCAAAGTATGCTTCGAGGGAACGCTTTTCCGGTGCAGCAATGGAAGTCCTTTTTCTTGAAAAAAGACTCGATATAGATTACTTTTATTAAAACAACAGCGTTCTAAAAGAAAAAAGGACAGTGTGGTGAAAGGCAAGAAGCAGATATGGAACAAAAATCACCTGGAAGAGTGCTGCAATGGTGCGGAGACGCAATGAGAAAGGAAAATAGAATGCAATCTAAAATGGTTAACAACAAAACGAAAAAATAAAACACACACAAACAGAACAACAACTGAAATTAAAAGAGAAACAAGAAAAAGAAAGAAACAATTTTAACTGAATAATCAAAAGGACTTATGGACACACTGAAACGCACAATACGCCACTAACAATCTACAGCAGACGGTAGCAACAGAACGACAAAACAACAGGAAAAACAAATGGCTGGAATCGGAAACCGGCGCTACCTTTTTTTCTCTCCCGCCGGAAGTACGCTTGGTGCATCCGGGTCCCTTCGCTTGTTCTTGGCCTGGGCTTCGGCTTCCTCCAGCCACGCCTGTAGGATCGGTTTCAGTGCTATCATGTTGTTGTGGGACAGGGTTAAGCTCTCGAAACGGCAGATCGTGCTCTGCGATAGTGCACCGACGCCTGGTAACTTAAGGTTTGCTAGGGCCTTGCCAACGTCTGCCTGGGTCACACCTGGAAGGCGATTAGAGAAAATCAGAAAGAAAAATCAAACATCTTCAGGGATAGCAATTGCTGGGATAATTATCGAGTTTTGATTGGACAGGCGAAGAGATCGAAGCCGTTTTTTTTTTTCATCCAAATTAGAATATCTGGTGATTGGTGGACATATCCACGGCATCACTTCATATTAATTTGGGCAGTGTCTACTACTATATCTGTGTAATGTGGACGATCTAAGGTTCGGTCGGTCGGCAGTGCCTAATTAGCTTCACGATAGTGAATTCGAGCTCGAGAACTGCCAGCTTCTATCTATTATCTTGCAGGCAGTATTGGAATATCCTTAAATTTAGAACAAACCAGCTCATCTATCATCGTTGATGTCTAGTAGATCAACTACTAAAATAGACATGCAACAAAATACACCCCGTTTTAATTCAAACCCCTTCGATGAAAGTGATATTCATACAATTAGCTGCGTCTGTTTACTAGTGAGTTCGTATCCTCCAATCGAATTACTGATTCTCCTTTCCGTTTTAAAAGCGGCGGCATCAATTTTAGTACCACTACAAAACACCAAAAACACACTCAAAAGACGATTCTGTGGATGTTTTTATTGCTTCCGCTTACCGCCAACCAAGCAGATGGTTGCATTTTATGTTTTATTGTCAACCAGTCAATGATAAGTTATACTCATCGCAAATTACCCCGAAGGCAGATAACAAAAATCCACGCCGAGCAAAACCCGCAACGCAAGTAAGGAGTGATATTTTCTTATCCACGGAATTCGCACGGAAATTGGCTGCGCGATTTCCCTAGTGAACGATCGAACCTTTCGAATTGCAACTAAATTATGTGTTGCAAAAAAACCCTTCTGTAGGTGAGTGGCTTTTTGTCTATCGATTTACTGTCCTCTCTTCCCGTGCTTGGTTGCCCTTGGAAAAGAGCAGAAGTTACGGTGAATTATATCCTTCGAACAGGATGCTAGACGCCAGACCATACGATGCGTGTAATCTTTCCCGTGTTTCACAGCGGGAAGCGACACCAACCCTAGTCACCGAAGGCGATTTTTGGGTGTCGACTGGGAAAATGTTCCAACATAACAACCGTAGTGCGCGAAAACACCATCAGCAGGAGGGAACGCATAATTTCGCTCTAATAAACCGTCGCCGTCTGTGCGGAAGGAGCGAAATCAATTTTAACGTCCTTGTTAATGTTCCTTTTAAGGTGAAATTGTCGATTCGTGGCAACAAATTAGACTCATCCGAGCGGGTAGAACAACTCATCCCTCATCTTCAATATTTATCAATATTCATTAACCACGATTCCTGGGGCCACCGGTTCGTAGCGTTATAATTTAGATGACAAACATATAAGAGCCATCTTCGATATGCATATGCAAGTGTTTCATGCGCTCGCCACCGGGATGCAGTGGATGCATGAGAAATCCCTTCGCAACATTGCATTTTGCAAATCTTTGAAGCACCTGTGCCGTACCTCGTGTGTCCCTGGAATGGCACCAGGATCCAGGATGGTTACGCTAAATCTCCGGCTAGCGTTGATTAGATCTTGGAACTATAGCTATGCATTTGTGCAGGTCCGGTGATCATGTCTTACCTAGCTTTATTCGCCTCTGCTTAAACCGTTCGGCGAACGCTTCCAATTCCCTTGGATCCGTATCGGTGTCCGGGTGCAGACCGGCCGCTGCCACTGCGGCCGCCATCGCCGGATGATGGGCCCCCAGGAAGCCATCTGCGAAGATTGCATTATATGTTGCATTAGAAACGCAACTCCCGGCCGCGCCCGGGTGCTCCCGGTCCGCGCCCGCATCCGTACTACCTGGCGTGTGGTTTCCGAGGTGACTGCTGTGATGGTGGCTCATCATGTGATTCATGCTATGGTAGGAACCGTGCAGCTGGTGATGGGACGAGGTGATCGGCGTTTCCGCCATCGGTGTCAGCGTCGTCATCGACCCGGACGGATCGAGCATATCGATGCCGTCCATCGTATGATGCATCTGTGCAAGGAAACGAACGAAACGGAAACGCCATAATGAATGGATCGGTTAATAATACGGGAAACATTGAGTGTACTACGGGAAAGTACATTAATGGCAGGCAGCATAGTTAAGAACATTGTTTTCATGATAAATTCATAATAAAGCGTGAAAAATGACTTCAATTTCCAGCTCAAGGTAACTAAAACAATATTTTGATATGAAGATCTTTTTTTCTAATAAGTGTTAAATTAAAAGTGAAACGTAATAAATTAAACCAAGAGAGAGAGAGAGCTGCCAGCTTAAGATTAAACGCAGCATTAACTTATTGGTAAAAACCAACTAAACTAATTCGCTCCATTATTTCAATCTACCGCTATCGGCCGACCTTGATATTCTTGGGAAATGCTTGTCTGCTGTCAGGAAGATAATTGATTCAACTCAGACATTCAAACATGTGCATTGTCGACTTTACAATTAAACCGGATTAAAACTATTATCGATTGTTCTACTTATTTATATGTTTGTTCATAGTTCCTGGTATGTTTCCTAGTACATAGATTTATCTTAGACGAATGGTTTGTTTTAAGATTTCAAGACAAAGTGTCCCAATTATAGTTTAAATGAACCATCAATAAATAGCATTAAATCTTCCACGTTAGAAATTCATATAAACTCTGGAGTTTTATTTTTTATATTTCAAATCTTTGTGCAACGACCCAGAAATTGTATGTGTTAGCATAATAAAAACCGAACGCTAATAGTAGACAACCAAGGCTAGTTGAATAAGTTACTCCTGTTTAAAGACAATTAATTAAAACAAAACAGAAGCTGTTTACCATAGCAAATTATTCGCCGTGAAGCTACGCCTCTTTGCCTGAATACTCAATCGCACCACAACTGCTGGAGCAATTTTAATTCGCCCACTTCTTAATTACGAACCATTTCATTTCACCATGCCCACTAACTATCACACCACCATTAAAAGGATGAACAGGCATTCACAGGACGGGAACTGGATTATCCACAACGAGCCGAGCCGATATAACTCATGGGTCTCCCCGGCACCGGGACCGGGATGCATATTAAAACGGAACCGCAAATATGTTCCCATTTGCGGGCACATGACCGACCGATACATGGGTTCGGTATTATTTGTAGGGTCATTTTCGAAGATGTATTTTCTCCGGTTGGTCAAAGAATGGAACTACTCCCGGGCAATTTCAGCGCTTCCCGTTTCGTATCAACGCATCCAACCCGATAAGTTTATTAATTTATGCCAAACGGTATGCCTATAAAAGTTAATTGATGTGTACCAACTACGCAAACTATTTATAATGTTTTGCCTACAGTGTCCATAAATATGTTGGCCCACATTCCCAAACACATTTCCTGTTCAGGAGCTCTAGCTAGCAAGAAAAAACATTGAAAATCATCGTCGAACCATTGTGACCCTTCGTTCGTGGCTTTGTGTCAATGCACCGGCTGAAGAGGATGCATTTCCCGGAGTACTCCCGGACAGTGGTGACTTTGTGCAGTGAAGCTTGTTATTTTTGCGCAACCAATTTGGGCGATTCTGTTGCCGTCTGTTTGTCCTTGCACCGTCGCCATCTTCCCAGCATCCAGCGGTGGCCACATCTGCCGGACTCCCGCAGTTGCCTTCGACTTTCTGTGTCTGTTTGCCTTTCATTAACCTTGTTTAACCCCTCTACTCGAGCCAGTATTCGTTTGGCGAAAATCGAGATAAGAAGTGTGCGGAATTGCGCGGGAAACCTATTGGGAAAATGTTCGCTGCCTTTGAGTACAAGCAACAGGAATCTAGTTGGAAAGCGGATTTCTATCTCTCTGCATCCAAATGCAAAGGGAAGGAATATTCACCAGTCCAAAAGAGGGCGATAACCACCACAGACGAACCATGGGACGATTGATTCCTGCTTCCATCTTCGCTCTACTTAGCCGCTACAGGAGCGAGGCAAGGATCGTACTCGACACGGAGAGCATACGTCACACATTACGGTGGTAATTTGTAAATAATGTCTATTGAGCTCATGGTGAAATAAAGGATAATAGCAATCGAATTGGTTTGGGGTGCGATGCCCGTAAAATCCAAAGACCCTTCGGAGTTGTTGCACCACTCTCGAGTGGCCTTCGAGAAAGAGAGCGAGAGAGAGACTAGATCATGTTTTAATCTCATCACAATCGAAGGAAAAGTTATTCCCAAACGTTTTAACTACGTACAAATTACAGCCAAATCGACGGCACAACCTGCCACACAAACGGCAAGGGGTGTAGCCGATAGCATAACCGATACCGTTAGGGCGCAACACCCTTTTGGCTAGGTCTCTCTCAGGATTTTGGGTAAAGTTTTCCCGCCACCTAGAAAATCGGAAGGGCGGTAAATTTATTCATGGCCCGGAAACAAGTTGGTTACGGATAATGCAAAAATATTGTAGGACACCAGTTGATCAGTGCCGACGCCGCGTCTATCCTTATGGCCTCGATGGTCTTTGTTATTTTCCTTTCCATCGTTTTGTGTGTTTTGTTCCACCGAAAAAAAAAACTAGTGGAAAACCTGTTTCCCTTTGCGTCACGTTGCGCTCTAAGAGGGAAAATATGTTACCAGATTTTCCCTCGCACGCCTATCGCATCGTTGCGTAGGCTCTTGGTTGGGCCGTCTTGCTCAATGAGACGGTTGGACGGTACCACGACAAGTCTCTTGTTTTGACTAGCCTTTCAAAACTGTTGATAGTGTCTTTGAGACGGATGCAAACAAAAAACAACCTAGTCCTCTCTTCGCACATCAACTTTTTTCTTTCCAATCAGCGGATTTCTTTGCTCGTTGTCTCCCTCGTTAACACCATTGAAGAGCCCGTTGCGTAATGGATGACAGATCAGCAAGGAAAGAGCATTTGGGATGGGCCACTTGAATGCTGACAGATGTTACCGACCGTGGGCTGTCGTGGGCGTAAGATCATTCGCATACACACGCGCAGATTATCGGCTAGCACTTTTGCCAAGCAAAGGGGGTTGACGGTCATCTCGTTGGCGGCCAAAACACGCACAAAATCATACTTTAATCGTATTTATTACTACTATTGTATCCTCTTCTGGGACACGGTAACGTAACATTTGTAATTCTTTTCCTGTTTCACTTTGTGTATTTGAATCAAAACACATTAAGATGATGTTTTTGGCTTGGTTCGATGTGACTACGATCCGACGGAAAGGTCAATCCGTCAATCCTGTTGGTAGAAAGTTAGAATGGACCATGTAAGCCGGTGCACGGAAAGCCGATTACAGGTAGTCTTTGCTTTCAATCCATTTACGAAAGTACTCACGCAATCTTAAAATCAGCCAGAAGTGCAAATGTGCTATCTACTGTGGGTGAGATTGATATGCTAAGTGGTATTTACACAAAAAAAACGCGAAGGAAAAATTGTTGATCCGCTAGGAAGTCAGTTTTTTCTATTCATAAGAATGGTTATTTAAAAATATAAAGTTAAAAGCTAAATAATAGCTAATGATGAAAGAGAAAATTGTTGCTTTGGAAATGGGACGTTCGGCATAGTACACTAGAGAGGATGGAACTAATAGTGAATGCCCCGAAAGGACTCACATATGTTGCTGAGACATCGGCTTCTCAGGAGGGGTTTTGCCCCCGTATGTTTGGAAGGACAATCGAACTCACTGTAGTACAATGATTTTAACTACCTAGGCTGGTCATGTCATTAGAAAAATACTGCGCGACCCAATCCCCAAAGGCTGTTTGACCGTCTAAGGGCCAAGTTGAGATAAATAGTTCACCAGAAAAGCCGCAACAGACAACAGCGCTCCTCTGGAACAAAGGGGGTCAACTCTTCTACCAGGCCAAGACCGAGAAGTTGGAAGGTATTCTGCATTGGTTTTGCTATGTAAAAACCAGGACTGTTACAAGTAAACCAACGATTATAGAATATAAATCTACTATATAAATTATGAGTCTGTTATAGTACGATCGTTAATCTAACAAGACCAAGAGGCTGTCCCAAACAAATTACTAAAATTAAGTATGTCTAGTTGTGTTAACAATCTAAAACAACAACTTAATCAACCACAAAATCCGCCCTCTTTGAATTTCTCAGTTAATCGATCAATTATTGCTTGTTTTCCTCTTAACTGCTTTCTACAACGCTGCACTGTTGGTTATCCGCTTCCGTTGGTTATCCGTCCGTAATGAATTGTTTTGTAAATTAATTACACTCATCATATGGCTGCCGGTCGAGCGGAATGCTCATTTGTCAAAACCCAGCATCCACCCTTGCAGTTGTCGACTGTTGAAAGCTTGCAACCTCTAAGACACGCAGCCCGACCTAGACAAAACCCTTAAAAGTGCTCTAAACTGATGAGCCTCATTAACTTGGCACGGAGCAATTATTAATCTGTCATAGTTGAACTTCAACAACTTACTCCCGAACAATTTCGTGACGCGTTTCCGGGGAAAAGAAGATTAATCATTTTGTCGCCGACTATTTGTTGCAACGCGCAACAGGCGAAAAACCTGTTGTTTTGCGTACGTTTTCGTCTCGCATTAATTCCTTTACAACGATTCTTAACCGAACCCGTATCGGAATACGCTTGCACGAGCTCATTTTCACCTGCTTTGAGACGGGCGCTAGAATTGGAAGCCGCACCGGGACACCGCGGGCGACTACAATCCGGACTCTAATTGAAATAAATGTATCCTTTACGAGGGGGCGATAATTCGATCCATAAATTACAATTACAACAGCGGACACAAACACCCACCGACACATACCCAGAAACCAAGGTAAATAGAAACAAATGCATACCTTGAGAGTAAATTTTCGTCCTGATTCATTTGCCCCGGCGAGACGTCCCTCATTGCAATGGGGACTTGTCTTTGATGTTACGTTGGTGCTGCTTCAAGTTTGTTTTTGCTACAACGATTGTTTTTATATTCTCTCGTTAGCACACCGCCCCTCCTTCCCTGCCCATGAAAGGCAACAGAACAACCCAAGAAGTCACCCTCCATAGTCTCGTTAGTGATAAAATACTCTCCCACTGCCACGGGCAGTCGAAATGAGGTAGGAAAAGAAATACGCACACAAATCCCTCCGTAGTTTGATTGTTGTTCAGCGAACCGTGCTCACCACCAGTTGCCGTGAACGGAAACCACATTACACCACCTGACAGTTTGGGTGTACGAAACGATTCTCTGTGCTTCGGATGCTCTTGCAAAAGAAAATTGCCCAAACAAACCGAGGCGAGGGGTTCTGGGAACTACATTTTTACCATTCTTACCGAACGGAAAGTACCATGAATCTTGCCAGTCCCCAATATACTGCTGTTGCCACCCTCATGCTACGCCTGCGGCCAGGTGTATGCGTGAGGAAAGCGCATATACGCACGAGCCTTATAGGGGACCACTGACTTTCGAAATGGCATCTCATACCACAGTTGTTGGGCGGGATACATCACACCGCCAACAAATGGCTGTTTCCGATTGTTTGGAAGTTTCATTTCCGACACATTCCATCCATCCTCGGGTCCTTGGGAACTTTTTGTTGCAGTAAAAATGCAGCCATCTCGCATAACAAAGCGCAACTAGCTGCTAGCGGGAACACTAAAACACTGGAAGAATGGGAAGAGTATAGGGCAAAACGGGCCACATAAATTGTTGCCAAAGAAATCGAAAAAAAAAACAAGATCGCTGACCGTAATCCGACCGGTTTTACGATACTTAAGACGGTCTAATAAAATGCCTCCTTCAGTCGAAATTCCTTTCCCATTGGGCACGGAGATGGCATGGAAACACTGAGGTGGTTTTACATCTTTATTGGAAAACAGAATATACACTGTTTCGACTGGTCGTGTCGAATGGCATCTTTGACCCTTTTGTAAGTATGGGCAATGTGTACGACAGAGAGTTCCACACTAGTACAGAAGAATCCTCTTGAAAACTCCGGCAATCCTACACGAGACAGAGCAAAACCATTTGTGGATATTTGTTGCTGTTGGATGTGCTTCGCCTCTTCTTGGTTCGTGTTTTTTTTTTTCGTTGCAAAAGTATATTCTTTTCTACCTATAAAAGCAATTGAGTTCTCCCCGGAGTGCATAATCTTCGATGTACGATGGGTATGTTTCCTTCTTCTTTGAACGGACTAGATATCCTTCGGTACGACCTGAACGTGTACTATTATGTTTCTTGTTTTGACTGGTAGCGACTGCCTTTATGTATTTTGTCTTGTTTTCCTGCCAACTCCTCTTTTTTGTCGTTATTGCCGTTGTGTTTTAGCGCAATCTGCTCAAACAAAACAGATAACACTTGCTCGCTTTTCCCCTTTCACGGTCTATTTCCAGCACAGGTTGCCTTTCAGGACAATGCTTTCAACCCCTGCGTAAGATAAACCCCCGCTTTCGGATGGATTTATTTCCACAGGGGTTTGAGACCCGGGGTAATTCTCCGGCAGTCCCATCTCCCGTGCCGAACCCGGCAATTAGATCAAGCAAAGCTACGAAGCAGGCGATGAAGGAAGGGTGAATGTAAAACAGCAAAAAGCGCATCTGTCCGCAACGCATGCTCGAGTGTCAGCGACGGCAAAGTAGTGCAAAGTGCACAGATTGATAGACAGGGAAGACAAGATCATAGAAATCCTATTAGCGAACGCATCATCAAGTGCTTACAGATCGGCATACACTGATATACAAGGGAAGAGGTGGATTGTGAGGTTACCCGAGGGCGGAGGGCAATAAATCTGGCCTATATGTTGTGTTGCTTCCGTATCAAATTGAAACTTATCTTGCGATACCGATCAACAATCGGTACAAAAAAACACTTTGAACTGGTACTTACAGAATTCGCACCAGATGAATATTTTTATGAGGAGTCTTGAATTTGAATGTATCTTTCAACCGGATAAATGACCCTGCAACTATACTATGTGCATTCATGATGCTTTCTAACATTTGAAGAATTATAAATAACAATGGTATCCAATGATCAACTCAGCTAAACCGGTATTCACAACCGTAGTTTAGCATCACTTCTCATATCTTCTCATTACTCTTTGCTAAACTTCTCATAATTTAAGCTCAGCACTGGTAGTTCTTATCCTTAGCTGAGCTACTCGCTAGGTCAACTCTTGGCATGTAATGGACTAAAAGAGTGTTTTCAACCCTAAGGGAGTAATCATTAAATTACCCTCACGCCCGCCAAAAATGGATTGGCCAAAAACTCCTACAAATATGACAAATCCTTCAACTCCAATCTTCTCCGGGCCTTCTATTAAGCACCATTAGATGCAACATAAATCAGCAAAACAAATTGTGTAGTGTAATTTAATTTAATGCTCTTCAGTTTTCAGCAATTAGCTCAACATTAAAGTGCGATGAATTGGATGAAACAAAAAAAAAGGTACAGACATAAAACCTTTGCCAGTTTTTTTTTTGTTATACCTGCTTCTACTGTTTTCATCACCAATTCCACAATTGTCCATTCGGAACCGGGCGTTATGATATTTTCATTAAATGGATATTTCTTCCGCCCTGAAAAATAAATTCCTTTCCAAGATCTTTGCTTAGAGGGTGGGTGAGCCTTTTTTTGGCACTTCTTTTTTTTTGCTTTCATACTATATACACTTGTCGTCACGTCGTGAGCAGCAACAACAGAGGCACCGGTCACCCTCTCGGTTCGTGGTCCAGGATGATGTTTTTTTTCGCGCGCCTCCACTTGTGTTCTTTATTTTAGAAACTCATTCTCGTTTTGATTCCGTTTCAATTTATTTTATGCTACGGATACCTTTTTTATCATTTCCTTTCACTCTGTGTGCGTGTTTTTCCTCTTTTCTCCAATGACCAAAACATATAAAACAGATAAAACGGCAGCGAATCGAAAATGGAACGAGATGCCATTGAACGGAATGGCCTGAACATGAACACGATGCCACGACGTGTACATGGCACGGAATGGCCATTTCCGGGCATCATTCCGGGCCATGATACAAATGGCAGAAAACTCGCAGCATAGAGCAAATAGAAATCCGGCCCCGATCTGGATCCGACGATGGAGTTGGGACGAACAATACCAGAGACACAATATGCACGTTGTGTATTGTGCGTTCGGGGAGTTTGGCCGGCAATTGGGGGAAGGGAGTGACAAACAAGGTTCGAGTGGGGTACGACGCGCAGACGCACTCCGGACCAATCATCCCGTCGAATTCCCGTCCATGTCGGCACAGTTGCTGCTTCCGGTATGCTAAAAGGCTTTCCAAGGGCTTCCCTTCGGCTCGCCCCACCTAGAGCGGCCAAACCGGATGGATGACGGGTGTTTCGACCCGCTTCGATTAGTTTCCGGCCGGAGATGCTTCGCGCGCACAAGCACAATGCGGAATCGGACCAATAGAATAGATTTATTCAAATGATCCTGTCTACTGCTGGCGGAACGCGAAACTGTGGTAAATGTGGACGAGAAACGTACTACTACCGTAATGGAAGCCTCTTTCCCATGCATGAAATCGTCGCGCACACTCGCCATCCGTTCCATCCCGTGTCGACAGTTTCGATTTATTTACGCACCAACGGGGACAAACGCACACATGCTGGTGGATTGTTATTATGTATTGTTCATTTGGGGTTCATTCAGATGCTTACCTTGGGCTAGAAGGAAGGTCCCAACAATGGTAAGAACCGCAAACAATTTCATCATCATCTGCTAGCTCAACTGCCGCCATCGTCAACTGTGTCCATCCGTTCATTGGCACTCACGCAACATGTAACGATTTGATCCCCATCTTTTAAAACCTCCGTGATAAATCATCATTGTATGTTCGTCAAAGTTTTCCTCAAACCGAATTCCCTTTTCGAGGTGCAACCCGTTTCGAAGACCGACAACGACAACCACTCTACCCACTCGGAAACGATATCCATAGTAGAGCAGCGTCGCCACTTAATTTGTTTCATCTTTTCCACCCGTCGGGCTTCACCGACTCTTGATGTTGGTATCGATTTTTCAAAATCCCCACCCGGCCTGGCCTGGCCTGGCCCTGGTTTCCCTACCGTGGCGTGGCTCCTCCACCGTCCTACTACTCGTCCTAAACGTCGTCGACGGTGCCTTCGTCGTTCATTACTTATTTATGAAGGCTTATGCTTTTCGACAACTCCTGAGGTTGCCTGGGAGTACATTCGAGCAACATTAGTATATTCCACCTTGCCCCTGGTGTCTGTGAGACGCAAGATGAGATTTGGTTTAGCTGCTAAGCAAGGTAGCACCGCCACAGCACCGGGACTCCCGGGGTTATGCAGGCTTTGTGGTTGCGCTTTGTAAAGCTTGCCACTGTTGTTGCCCCGAGTATTCGTCTTACAAGACGCATTGATTAGTGCGTGCACGTTGCTTGGTGGGTTGAGCTACAACGTGCATAGGTGTATGGATGTGTGCATGATTTGGCGAAGGATTTATGAAGGGCTTTGTTGGATATAAACAATGACTACACGTATAAACAGAAGGAAACACAAACAATTATTCCATTCGTGGAGCATGTTGCAACCTATCAACCACTACCACTATCCCGTACGAGTTTCCATGGTTGGACATAAATAGCAACAAGATGCGTAATAATACAGGCTGAAACATGCTATAAGTAGCAATGAGAATCTCTGGTATACAGTGTAAGTCATGTACAACCGACCTATGTAATTCTCAGAATACGCGATCAGAGTGTACCGGCGGTATCGTGACCAGCGTACACCCACCTCGAAGGATAGTCGTTCTTTAGTGCTAAACTGTAATATTACCAGCTATTTTGTTACTTCGGCAGGTAAAAATATTACCTGAAGAACTATAGACATAATAACAACCTTCAGGTCTAACATCGCGAAACATCAACAAATATCTAACCTTCAGCCTTTTGCTGGCCATTCACGGCTCTATTGTGAGAATATCATTCTTAAAATAATGGCACAAATAAACAAAAATAACGAACCGTCTGTTTTAATATTGTATTAATCGAACTTCAAACAAACATTTCACTTTCCTGCTCTAAGACACAGCTTCTATGCACGTATTAGTAAATAGTAACAAACAGAATAGTCGCACTGACCAAAAGCCTTCAAATATCAAAATGCTTTTAAACAACTAACAAAGCAAGTGCTCATAACAGTGTACCTTAATTTCACTATTCATTGCCATTGTCATTGCCCAAACAGAAACATGGGACTTGGGCACTCGGTTGCACACTCGCCCCCTAACAAACCGATAGTAAAAAAGAAATAAAAACAACTATAAAACAATTTGCAACGACGGTACGACCAAACGCTAACCGTGAAATTTGTGTGTGTGTGTGTGTGCAATCGACGAGCCGGGCGACCGTGGGGACAACCACAAATACGAACTACCGCAAGTGCGAACAACGCGGTTCCAAACGAAACCTGGCCGATGCCGGTGTCATGTAAAGTGCAATTTAGGTTTGTTTCTCATTACCGTAATTGATTTTGTTTGTGATCAATTACAAGCGAGCGGGAAGGAAGTCGATCGACAAGAGCCGTCCTGTGTTACCTCTCTTCTGCTTTAAAAGGACGTTTAACCAAAGCAAACCGCCTTATGTACCGACAATCATAAATATCAATTGAAACAAAATATCTTTACACTCCGGTTCGTTGGGAGTGTGTGACGGGAGTGACTGGAGAGGGTCACGTGCCGCACACGTGGCAACCGTGCGGATAAGGCCACGGGAGAATTGAGATGTCGTAACGCGAGTTTGTCGCGTCACCATCGAGCATGGCGCACACACCCATTGGCGCGAGCAAGCGACTGGCAAAGCGACTGCCGGTGCGAAAGACAAGAGAGTCACCAGCCTGTCGGACCATGTCGGAAGGTTCGACTCTCCCGGCAACTTCCCCCATTCTCAATCAGCGTTCCTCTTCGAAGTCCTTGAAAGACACTCTTCGCACTGTTTGATCGGCCGCACACGCCATCCATACGCTTATGATAAGCGGGAGCACATTTGAAAATGCTTTATCAACACAAACCTTCATTGTTGCGTTATATTATGCATTGAATGGGCCCTTTGGGGATGGAACGGAACGGCTACCCTCCCCCATTGGTCGAAATCCGTCGAACGTTCCAAATTCCCCAAAGGTAATAATGGGTACGTTTTTTTTCCGTTGCATTGTGCATATATTCCGGGTTTCTTTGCGACCAACATGCGAGACCCGAGATGCGGACCGAGGGAATTTGTGAACAGGTCCTATCCCTTGTTTCCTTGCTTCATTGTTGGGCATCAAATGGGTGTTTGCCTACGGGATGAAGAAATCTTCTGTCGGACCCAAACGCCCCGACGGCACACTGTTGGGCAATTGAAGGTGGGTAATTGTAATAAAAGTGAAACGGATGGAAATGTACAAGTGCCATGAGACAAAGAAAGACATGGCAGGGTGAAACATTATAACGCTTGAAACTCCCTGGCCCTACAGGCCGGCGTGTGTGTGCAACTTCTACAAATGTTTAACACATTTTTTGTTCTTTCCCTTTTAGTTTCCGAGTTTATTTCCCGTTCGACGTTGGTGTCTCATTTGGATACGGACTACGCAACCGAGGGAAAATAAAAACCCATACACACTTGTTGTTGCGCCTGAGTGTAGCAAAAAAGCCTCGCAGGGGTTCAATCGTTGGCACTCGACCGCTTTTGGGTAAGAAACGTGCCACGTCAATCGTGGCAAATTAGAATGGGAAACGCACAATTTCCTTCCAGCGATTTTCCACCACCCACCCTTTCTTCACCCTACCGTTGGTATGTGTGTGTGTGTGGAGTGGGTGGTTAAGGCCCAGGGCAAAAATCACATTTGTTACGCCACCAGTTCGTTACGGTGGTTAGTAAAGGCCAAACAACGAACCAGAAGGAACAGCGAAATGTTCCGAAGGGTATTGTGAGGTACCCGCTGACGGAACCGAATCGCCGGGAGGAAATTGAAAATTATTTTAATCCACCCAAACCGATGAAAGGGCCCAATGACGCCTAGACGACTTTCAAACGGCGACAGCAACGTGGAAGTGGGCGAACACAAGATTACGATTGGTTTGATTGTTTAAATTTCAATCTTACAACAACGAGCAGCGTGGCAGCTGGTTAGCGCGGGAGCGTGTACCCGACCATCTCCTGGTGTGTTTATTGTTTTCTGCCGAAGGGTACGTGTAATGGGATAATTATAAAACCGTTGCAGTTTACGCTCCCGCACTACCCAATTGCTTCGAAACAAACGCTACGATTACGATCAGCTATCATCATTGGAAGCTTCTAATCGTTTGTAATTATTGTGAAAGATTTAGAATAATCCTGTGCTTATTGTCCTGTACGACTGGAAATAAGTATTATTCGATAATTCTAATTTGAAATCAGTCCTTTTATGAGCGAAACAACTTTTTATATTAGTGATTGGTTGAACCTTTACAAACACGCATTACGTGTCTTTTATGTAATGCAGAGATAGTGTAAAGAGTCTACAGAACAAAAGAGTAAATTACGTCTCATTAGGGTAACGCTCTCTACAGAAATCTTAAGTGAAGCAAACAAATTGATTTATTCGACATCTGATAAACAATTAGAGACCTCGTCACATGTATAGATGCGAATAGTTAGAACTCGGTTTGGATGGATCGATTGGAACCAACTTCAACCAAACACTCTGGAACTATATTTTATATTTCCTTTCAAAATGAATATCCTTGTACAATAGTTGTACTCTACAGCTGTAATATTTGATAACCTGATCGGAACAACCGGACGACCGGAATAATTGCCTAACTGTTTGAAATTCTTTTTCTTTGAAATTCTTCGCGGAGTCAGATCGTTATAAATTTGAATCCCTATGTTTGTAGAATGGGTTTCGTTTTATGTATTAAAACCGTACACTAGTTTTTATATGTTTTACTCACTAATTGTGCTTCCTAACACGTGTAATTATAGACCACGTGTTCGGTCAACTCATGGAGACGCCAGGTGCTTTGTACCGATGCGTTTTCGTAGTCATAATTTTGGCATGTTTTAACCCCAATTTTAATATTTAATTTGCAGTCAATAAAATCTTGTTTCATTATTTTACTTAAAACATTATGATTGGAGAAGCAAACACAAACTATAAATCATAATTGGAAAGTATCCCAGGCCTTTGCAATGGTTTTGTTCACCTACCTGTAGCGGCCTCTGTGGAGGTGCTCCCATCCCGTGATGGTACATGACGTCATGCTTTAGCTGCGTGGCCATCTGTGGATGATTGTTCTGATGCTTGCCAATATCGACGGCGGCAAGCGCTTCCGCTCTGCTCAAAATTCCATCGTTCAAACCGGAAAATATGTCTCCCTGAAACGAAACGATCAAACCAAACGAACGAATGAACGACTGGTGTGTAGCAGCGCAAAGTGTTAGATCCATCTGCATAATGTATGTGCTCCAGGGTTCCGTTCCCGACCCGTTCCGAAAAGGATCGCCATCCTCGAAAACCCAAACGAGAAACAAAACGATATTTTCTACACAATTAAAAATCTACACGCTCCCGTTCACCATAAATTTCCATTCTTGTGTAATGTGTCCGTTCTCCACGGATGAGAAACCCGGTAACCGACCATCTGACCATCAAATTTCATGCTGACGCCTTTCTAATTAACGTCAACAGTCCCAGAGGAAACATTTTTGAGCAGCAAAATCAAAGGGTTAATTGTCACTTTTCGGTTTGGTGAAGCTGATGATGATGATGACGGCATTATAGGGGCCCAGCAAAGACTCAAATGCCCTTGCGCAAACGCAGAATTCCAATCCATCGGTCGATGGCCGGTAGGGAGGGAAAACCTTATTAGTTATCTTGTAATAATTTTACCACCATATTGCCAGCTGTCTCTCGGTGAACTTGTCAGTTCACCGTTTCAGATGTAGTCAGGAATGGGACGAGCACTTAAAACCTGTCACATTTCGATTTTAGAATCAGCTTGAGGGATTTAACCCTCGCTATCATTCCTTGTACCATCGGAAGGGTAATCTGAAATGATTTAAGACCACAAGAAAATGCTACCTGTGGATGGATGCAGAGTTTTCAGAGAAGTTTCCTTGGATGCGAGGCACGAAATATCTGAATTAAAGTAATTTAACTGAAAGATCAACACATAAAGGTGCTTAAATGTGTATGACTTGAATCAAACTTGTTTAGCAGCAAAATCTGGCCTAAAAACAAGTTTTTGACTTGAGAACACCCTTTTCTCTTCTGTTCTTTGTAAGTTGTAGTCTTACTATTATTATTACATTTCCGGTCATTTGTACTGATCGCTTCAAACATATTGATATCACAAGATCTCTTACATTCTTATATTACTCTTACAAGATCTCTTACATTGTGCTATTTTGTAGTTGAGGTATAGTAAACACATATTCTTTATCGGCAACAACAACCTCTGCAATTTCTGGCATTTTGTGACTAGGGACTTTACCCATAGTTGGATAGTCAGTCCTGCGTACGGGGGACTGGTCCGAATGAGATTTTGGTCCGGTCCGTTCGTGTGAAGACCGGCGCCGCTACCTTCATGCCATTGAAATCGAATGTATCGGAATAAAAAGCTCAAAAGAAAACGGAAAGAATACAAAACTGTTTTATCCGGTCAATCAAAATATCTACCTGTCCCTATATTTATGGGTGGATGTCTTACCCATAAATTGATTATGGACAAAGTTCCAAAGTCCAGTAATACTGTCAAACAATAACAAATCCTTTGGACATATGCACCAACAATAAATCTTAACAAACCAATAAGTCAAAACTCGAATGAAAATCTCCACATAAAACTTCATCTGGTTATCCACCCTACTTATAACAACTCCGTTACCCGATAACTGGATTTTAAGAAGCTTAACCAATACTCCTTGAGCCAATTTGTCATTCCTTTAAGCACTGCGGAGCGGCACAACCCCAAAAAATGGCGAGCAAGAGCAGTGTGTAGGAAAATCCATCTTCCGACCACGTACAATCAAACCTCAATCAAACCAATCCGAGGAACCATGCTACCCCAATCCATTGGTGTCTTGTACACGCCCGATATGTTCCTTCGCCTGTGGGGACTGTACCACAAACGCCACTCCCGTAGTTCGAAGCCGATGCACAAAACATGTATTGGCATTAGCAATGGTAATCCTAATTTAACGGGAAAACTTTCACCGGAACGCGAGCGGGAAAGGTTTATCGTACGAATCATTTGATCCAATTTCAGACGAGTAGCAATATCCCACTTGTAATTTTCGTAAACCACCTCGGGCTGCGGGAGCATAACCAGGTGCGTAAGACCCGGGCCGTTTTTCGTGCTGAGGGAGGTGGGTCAAGCAGGATCCCGAGTTTCGTACACGGGACACACACACACACACGCTCACACGCCAGATGTTTGATTTTTTGATGAATGATGAAGGTTTCCGGGTTTTGGGAAGTAAGGTGAAGGAAGTATGCCGCGCTTCGTTAATGCCAACCTGTCGAATCGATTCCCGGACGGTACGTATGATGCCCGCTCGTCCACCAACCAAAGCCACGCGACCGGATGTTATTTGTGGTTTTTCTGTTGCTGCCCTTCTTTGTTACACAGGCGATTTGTAGTTGGACCCTGCGTGTCCACTCGAGCTGAAACCCCGAAACAACCACGCAAAGTACATGGTTTGTGATGGAACTATGTTTGAACTGCAACATATGCCACTGCTTTAGGACAATAAAACTTATGTTCTCGCTCCCTGTCCTTATCTTTTTTGAACTAAATGTACCCTTTCTTGTAACAGTGTACTTCTATTTAAGTGACCCCCTGAAAGGAAGGAGTTGAGTTTTACAGCTGATAGTTGCCTACCGGTAAAACGTTTATTGTTCAAGATCGATATCAGCAGACAGGAGGCGTTGAGTGCCCATTGGTTTCTTTTCCCCCTCTATCGTTGACGAATCCTACCCGGCATTAGGAAATGAATCATTTTCCTGTCATGATTTACCATGGGGCAATTATTGTTACACACACTTATCGTTTCCTCTCGGTACGAACCATAAGAGAAACATTTAAAAAAATCTTTTTTGTACGAGTGTGAAGAACCTTACTTTGATGTGGAAGCAAAAAAATCGCTTCTTGCTTGCAAACAGGTAAAATACTCCGGTGGTAAGAAAGTACGGTGGCAGTACATTAAACGCATCGACATTCATCGTGCGAAGTGCTACATAAATTTGTTAATTATCATACAAAAGCACTTGATGTCAAGAATCTCTCACCCCGTTCGTTCCGGCCACCGAAAGGGGACAGAGAGTGCACCTCTTGTTGTTACCCCACCCCACCCTTTCACCTTCCCTTCCCTTCTCTCGAAGGATAGGGCGAAATTTATTCCGTGCCCTCGGTGCTCAAGATACGTAACACATTACCGTGGTGACCCGAAAAGCAAGCAGATCGTTGCCGCAACGGCCCGGAAAAGTGGGAAAAGCGAGAAATCATCATCGAGCGAAAAGACAGAGGGAAATAAAATCCCTCCCGAAACCGAAGAAACTCCCGGGGTCGCCCATCGATGAACACAACCCTCTCGAAGGACAACCGTCCTTGGTGGGATTTAGGGAGCGAAAGCCCATTTGCTCCGGGAAGCGGGAAGGAAAGCGGTAACAAAAAGAAAAAAAGGGTCCGTGTCGTTAACACGGCTCTTAGGCTGCTTCGTATACGTACGCGTGGTTATATGGAGAGCAACAGCGCCCATACCCATCAGGGAGGCCCGGCTCTATATCATGGTTTATTTTCCGCAGTGAGTTTATTTTATTTTTATTGAAGGACTTCACCCAACAGTAACAGGTGTATTTATAGGTTTATGAAAAAGCGGGGGGAAATTGCAGCTTTTGATGGTGGTCGTTCCCCGTCCCGTTTCGTTCTCCGTCAGTTCTCTTCCATCGTCCCTCCATTTACTCGGCGATTCATCAAAGAGGACCCTAGACTCGGTGGTGGAAAATTTTATTTACACTTGCTGCCGCTCTCACACGTACGGGACACGTTCGGGAACTCGGGCTATTATTTGCTGCTGAAACATATTTTCGTCCCTTATTATTTCAACATTGATTTGCTACCGACCTCGATATCCGGGCAGCGGACTGTACGAATGGTTTTGCAGTTTTCTCTAAATCGATGTCAAAATTTCTGCGTCATCAAGTACGCGCCATGTACTATGTATTGCAGTGGAAAAAATAAACAACACGGACACCCCAAATACATCCGTGTTGGGCTGAATTGATTCACAAACGTTCACGGTGCGTCGAAGTGGGCGAGCGTATAATTTGGATAATTGAAACATGTGCCGCCAACCGGATGGAAAACTGGATCGGACCGGGTTTCGTGAGATCCCGGGAAATAGGGATACCCTCATACCAGGGAATGAACCCTTTTGTTCCTAGCCTTTGGGGTTGGAACATTGTTCCCCGTTTTCCTCTTTTCACTCGATATCCCAGTAAAGCCCTTGTCCAGTATTGTGGACTGAAATATATTGCTCTAATAGTAAAGTAGGGTCCAAGGAAAAAACGGCTTCAAATACATCACGATACACGTTAAGCAAAATACAAAAATACAACTACGAACAACTCTTCGTCTGACCGAAACTTGCAGCCACCTTGTCCTCGATGGAGGAAGTTCGTGGCAGGTAAAACATACGAGTGACATGTTGGCCAGTTTGGTCAGACATTTATTATTTTTACCACCTGTCACAATCGAAAATATTTCCTCGACCTGTAACCCTCATGCGTCAAAATGACCACACACTACGCTGCTCGATGGTCTGTAACGAAATTTTGATAACCGCATCATATATCATCTGTATTTCAAGCCAAATGTGTTCTAGGAACCGGTGTAATACCATTAAACAATGTCAATACGGTACTCTGGCTGCGGTACTGCCACGTGTCATTGTCATTGTGTTTGTCACCGTTGGTCCAAAACACACGGTTGGTCAAGACACGGAAGCCTCGAACCATGACCAGCAGCGATGACAGGTGGACTAACATAGGAAGCGCAAGTTTTCTCACACCACGGCAAAGACAACATTAGGATCAATCTGTCAACTCATTGTTTTTATTTTCGTTTTCCATTGTCAACACCTGTCTCGTGAGTGGAGTTCACTAATGTACTTTCATACATTCCAGTAGGCGCTTCTTATTGATTGAGTTATATGGTGGTGATACCAACCTACACTTATTGTAAGCAGCTAGAGTAAAAGCCAGTCTATAATGTTAGTACATGAGACCGTTAAAACAAATTCTAAGCATTGTCCAATCTTACAATATAAATATTTTTAACTAGGGGTCTGCACGAATATCTTAGCTAAAGCCTTAAAGCTGCCATACGAAAACAATGCTCAATAATTACTAGCCAATCCAGGAGTTGGAAGATCAATGCTTCTCTTCCCATTGCTATCAGTTCTTCATCACTACAAAACAAGGAGGGCAACACAATGAAACACCCATTTGAAATTGTACAAATCTTGAACAATTGAGGTGTAGTAAATTTTAAATATGTAAAGCAATTTTAGAGAAACTGTCACCGAACATGACACACGATGTACTATGACGTTTCAACGGATAATTTAAATTTTAGTAGGATTTTACTGGTGTACTTTTGCAAACCATTTCAACTCGATTTTGTTATTTTTGGCTTTTACTCTGAAAAGTTTACAGATTACATATTGATGGCGCCTGAAATATTATTCCTCATCATAATCAAGACGTTTTAAAACCAGTATTGATTCACTTTGATTATTTTACGTTGGCAGAATCTATATCATTCTGTGATTTTTTTAAACTTTTCAATGCACGAACATTATGTAAACTTCCATAACATGATCATATGATTGTAATTATCAGTACGTAACAATCCGTGTACTGTTGCAATACTGCACGTACAAACAGCATTCAATGGATAGTAACCCAATTCCGGATGAGAAAACTGTTTCCCGCAATGTTTCCCAGCCGTATGACATATGTGTCATGAAGGGAATAACACCGGAAAGAACTTAACGTTATCCCACTCGATAAATGTCAACTCTCGGCACCGGTGACAGTCGGCAACGACATTCTCGATCAAACGACACTTAAAACATTACAGTAATCAATAAGGAAAGCGATAAGACTGCACAAAGTTGCCATGAGCAAGGTTGAGAGGGGAGAGAAACAAAAAACAAACCAGCCCCAAACGTATCAACTGTCGAAAGAAAAACCTGCCATGTGCTCGCTTCTACGTTTTCTTCCATTTGCCTGGATGGAGACGAAAACACTCCAACATGATGGTGGTGTTGGTGTGTGCCATTTTGTGTTGGGCAGCCCGAGTCCGATCGATACTGTGCTGTCCCGTGCAGGCCAGCAGAATAGGAAGCTCGGTACGGGTACGGAACTGAGATCACGGACGGGAGTAACAGTAAACTTTACTTCCCGAAGCGAAAAGAGCAAACGCAGAACAAGTTCGAACAAGTTTGTTATTTTTTGTTGTTGTTTTCTGTTGAGTACATTTTAGGCCTTCTGGGTTTTTTTTAAGACTCCATTTTACTGGTTCCTAGGCAAGAGGATCCTGTCTGGAAGTTTTCACCAGAACCTTGGGGTAAAAACAAAAACAAAACCTCAACATTTTCAAGGGTTGTTACTTCGCTGCCAGCGTCATGCGAGGTGCTTTTCCAGGAAGCGTTTTAGAATTCGTCAAAAACGAGCAGATATATAGCAAAAACATAAGAGTATGGCAGGGGTTTCCGTTTTCACAACTCATTGAAGTTCATGTCGATGGAAAACTAGTAGCACATCGGAAGAAAAATAAAAGTAAACAAAAATACTTTACACTTGTTTTTTGTTTTGCTTTTTGGTATACGTCTAACTTCACTAACCGTGTTTGGGTGGCGTCGTAAAAGGTTCGTTACTTTAGTTTGTCCGGCGCTGAATGGACAACGGATTGTGTGTACCTGTGTGGGGTAGGAGAATCTAGTGCAAATATACTTACATTATGCCTAGGTGACCAGGAGTTACACATCAGCGATGCATCCTCCAGAAATCGACTCTGAGAATGGAATGTGTAAGCAAAACACGAGAAGATATTATAAATGTGGCATTTACAACATAATTAAATAAAATGTAAAGATGGTTTCATAAAATGAGAGCCAAGGTGTTTGCATTGAGCGATCCACGTTGTCCCCAAATAAAACATGAATGGATGGATACACCTGAGTTTAGCTGCTGGATAGTGTATAATATATTAGTTGGTACGGTTTATCTTATTATACTTAGTGGTTTATTGGCGCAAAAAAAATTATTTTGTTTTTGGAGCTTGACTACAATGTACATACACTCACAACTAATGCCTTTATTACCTGTCGTTATGGGTGTTAAAGGTACTTTATCACATGGTTGCTTATTAGACACTTGGATGTTTAATGTTTTATGTTTATTAATTAATTCGTCCAACGGGAACGGTGTAACGAAGATGTAAACACATACAATAACATTAAACGCAAAGAGTTTTTACATTGGGATATAGACATTGTGAAATCGAACTGGTTTGAACATCGCCATGAATTGCCTAATCATTGGCTTAGAGCAATGATGTATTTGAATAACCTTCAAATGGACGTTCAAATGTAGGACAATTGTAAGAAATTGGTAGCGATACTATACTTTAACGAATGCTAGTTCTTACATTATGCCAACCCAGAACTAATTGAAAGAATGAGATTAAAATTATTTTATTTTTTAAAAACATGTCCACTATTGTACACTCAGCACCACAGCCAACAATTATCACCATACGGAATGTGGCATTGGTAAAATTTTCTCAAGTGCAGCAATTTGTTATTTCCAGCACGCTTAGCATCAGGAAATGGATCACTACTTCCTGCCCAGTTCACGTCTGCTCAAGCGTAAAATCAAATTTTCATAAGCTGTTCAGTACCGTCAGCTAACCCATCCGCCAAATCCCATGTTCTGTTATCCGACCCGTGCGCCAATCCTTACGTAAGCGTGTCGCTCTAAGTGCAATTGCCTAAGAGTGTTATGTCCCCAAGCACGTCCCCTCTACCAGGCCACCACAGTCAGGACGCTTCGTGTTGATGATAATGATGGTCGATTGTTGCCACCACGGAGAACGGGGAAGAACGAAGAGGTGGTGCTGCGGGAAAGCAACTCCGTCATGGACGGACATTTGGCCGGATTGCCCTATTTTGGCGATGAAATAGCAATGAATAACCAATGCACGGACCAACACTGCTGTTACCTATGCGTTTGCAATCGAACGGATAGAAGGTGGGAAGTGGCCACCGAGAAGGGTAAAAGTGAGATAAATATCATCGTACGACGGCGCACAGGAACGCGCACCAATGCGGCCACAATTAGTGCGGGGAATTGGTCGACCCCGTAAATGGCTCTTCTCGCTTCATTAGCAAAATTAACAAAATTAATCAGTGTCTCCCACTGCGTTCGGCCGTCAATCTTCGTCTTTTGCCACATGCTGGTGCTAACGCCACTTTCAGGTGCGGCGCGTGTGTGCGGACCACGAAGAGATGGAGAAGATCACAATGAGTTATGAAAGAAATTTGTAATTTTTGGTCGATTTGCCGCAGAATGAATTAAACTAAATCTAAAATGAATTATGTAATTTGACCCTAATTTTTTAAGCAATCTACGTCTAAGCCTGAGTGTGAGCCGTTGCTGTATTATGTGTTAATGCAGAAACAAGTCCTAATTAAATCATGCTCTACAAGGAACAAAAAGCTATTCGTCAAAACCCCAAATAATGCTGTGGGACTCTTTAAAAAACAGAGTAATAAAACACATAGGATCGGTCAGAAGGACACGTTTCCACCATCAAATTGCGACTGCTGGAATGACAAGCTTCGATATTTGCGTTTCCCGCATGAAACCCGTAAAGTTTCATTGTCCGCTGTCAGGTTGGGTCCGGTTCCGGAGTTGCTGGTCCGATTTATTGTTACACTAAATTGATATTCTTGGCTTTAATTTTTGCGGTCCGGTGTTTTGATGGTCGGTACGTGGCCCGCAAGTTCCTCACGTGTAGTGCAACGTGGAGTAGTAGCTGCCATACCACACCGGTTCAATTGCAGTATAGCTGTAGATGGGTAGGATTGGTTTCGTCGGGCGCCATTTGTCAGCATACCAGCGAAATAATTACGAAGCAATGGGCATTTTTATTAGGTGATTCTGGCAACTGCTGATCCCGAAACGTGATCCAGTAAACCAGCTTACTTTTGAACCCCATACGCTATGCAAATCAATGGCGACCCGTGCAAAATGGATGCTGCACCAATCGGAAAGAGAAAACTGAACGGCCAAATAAATCAATTATATAAAAAAAGCTATACGAAAACCGTGAATATACGATTCCCCAAAGACGGTAAGTTGGCCAAGTAGGTGAAATTCACTTAAAATTTGGTCATTACCCGGGGTGACAAAACTACCAAACATAAAGGAACCCCATTTACAGGCGGTGCCTACTAACCAGGTTTGGAATTATCCGTGGTGTAGGCAAATGACAGTTACAAAATGTATTTTACATAGTAATTCAAAGACCGAAATCGGCAAAAAACAATGCAAAAGTAATAATTACAATATCCCCCAGTTAAGCGGGTCTCTTCTTTAAGTAACGACCCTTCTAGAACATGCCTGACATCTCTGGCTTACTAGATTTATTTTACCACGTAGCCGAATAATCAGTCATCGCTATGGTGGAACGGTCCGGATGTGATTTTGTGTCGGTCTTTTCATGAGGAACGGGGCCGCTACCAAGTATTTCACCGGGCCGTCCCGCAGGTCGTGCTTTTTGCAAATAAAAAAAATTCCCCAAGTTCCAACAAAAAAAAAACATTGTTCATCTCTGTGACAATAATAAACCACTGCGTATAATAAGGAAATCCTTACCCGCCAATCATTGTACTGTTCAACAAAATCAGAAGTATCTGTTATCCGTATCCGCCTAATAGGCCAGACTTGTGTCCCAATGAGCTATCCACTATACCATATAGTCAAACATTTGTACTAGAGTACTGGAGTGCGAAAGACGGTTATTGGTATCTTCAAAGATAATATTAAAAATTTGCATTGTTAATTTTATTTTGGGCGCGATCCGGTGGTGTTTTGGCGGCAAAACCCCTATCCAGATCGAACTGACGTGGTAAAACAAATCGATACGGCCTGGCCGTTCTAACGAAAACATGCATTGCTTATTAACCTGATAGATTAAATCTTGTCTTGGAAAAGGCTTGCTCAAGGCTGGTTATTGCAATGCATTAAATTATGCTTCAAGTTTTTTCCCCGCTTTATGCTCGCACAAATCTGTTACAAATCACTGTAATGTTTTAGTTAGGATACTTTGTTGTTTATTTGCAACGCGATTTATAATTCCATATGATTTTATTGAAATATTCATAAAATTTGACATCAACAAAAAAATGAGCAAAAAATTGAAATAAAAACTAAACGAACTTACCGATGGGTTCGCCATACACCGTCGCATCTGCTCGGGCCCCCTGTAGGTGGGGCTATATCGACCGGGAAAGCAGCTGGGAGTACTCATTTTCATTTTATCGGCTGACGGATAAACGGGCATACTCATGCCGGTAAACTCGTCCTCCAGCTTTAACGCCTTGGAGGCGTCTAAAGGCGTCGGTGAGTAAATCTTGACGTCGTTGTAATGCACTGTGGACACGGCACGAAAGCGGATGTTAAGAATACGCGTACGCGTTCACTCCTGTCCCTTACGGCAAGTGCGAGGAGCTAACACCTTCCTCGGCTTGCCGTATAGTTTATCCTTTTAGTATCCTTTAGTTTCCAACACACAACTGGAGTAAAGGTATTCTACTTCGCTTTTAAATACACTTTGTACGCGCTCGAATACAATTTTCACTGCCTCATTGATTGCCCTCAAACAAGGTCTACAAACGGAGAAAAGTAAATTAAAAATTAAAACACGATTAATAACGTGGTACGGTAGTAAAAAAGAGAACGTTTTAAGATCATATGATGAAATTAAATGTAAAACACATTGATGAGATGAATGAAAAGTTCATAATATCACCGCTTATCCTTGGTACTTCGGTATTATGACATATGAAAAAAGTCAGTTACAGTTCATGCGCGTTTCTAGTTAATGTCATGAGAATTAAATTCAGGAGCCACGAAGTCATAAGTTATACAAAAATCTCAACTGAAAACACAATCCAATTGAATACAATATTTCAAAACACTCAAACATACAAACCAGAATGAATCAGAGAGCGGTACATTAAAAGAGGTGATAATAAAACGCCACTCAACAAAAACGGATTGGAAAACATTTAATTGAGTGCCACCTTTTTTTCCAATCCGAGCGGAATGCGAGTAAGTTAATTGCGTTTTTTTCGCGGCACATCGTTAGGATAATTTAGTGCCACCAGTAGAAGCCCATGCATGTATGTGATAAAACCACATGGCATGGGTTCGATACCCATATCCAACCGATTGTGAACCGTCCATTGTAGTGTACTTTCAAGTTTGTGAGTCCTTCATAAGCAAGTTGCATCATGCACACGTTTCCAGTAATTCTATCCCTACCAATGCAAATTGAATAGCGTAGCCACTAGAGCAGGAGAGCAGATCTGGCTGAGTGCATTTTTGTGCAGTTTTCCTTTACAAAGCTGCTCACTGTTTCATCAGAGTTTAACATTCGCATCACGCAAACATGGTACATGATCACGCAAAAAACACGCATCGAGAACCCTTCTCTTTCGGGTATTCTGTATACAGCTGGTTTCTCAATCACTGTGTTGAAAGTTTCGCGTACAGGATGCTACAACCAGTGGCAGTGAGCAGCAACCGTTTCGATACAGATGCCATAACACCGGGTAACTCGCGCACCACGACAACCACTCGTGGTTTTCGCTTAGATTTGTGGCCGTTTGCTGTTGTTGCTTGTTTCTGTTTTATCTACGCTTGGTTTCGCACTCAACAACAACAACAACGACGACCAAACAGATTAATTATTGATGCTTTTGATTAGGGGTCATGATTATATTAACCATGCCATGGTGGTCATTTTCGGTTGAACCAGTTACCGACGCCTGCTGTAAACAACATCCTCCAAAGCAACAATGCTTTGAGTGTGAGTTTTTTTTTATGTATCGCTTGTATTGATATTGGTAAAGTTTGCTTACAATTTAGTTCGTCCTTCGTGTTTCTTCGTGTTTTTGTACAATGGTCGTTCCCTTGTGAAGGGCGGAAAGGGCCTCGACACCTTAGACAGCTTGAAAAGAAAATTATTCACTAATGAGGAACGATTCGATAGTGATCATGTACCAACAGTGGATTGGTAGATTGAGATTGTTCAACATTGCTATCGATTGTTAGAAAAATGTAACAATGTTTTGAACTAGAAAACAACCAACGAGTCTTTGTGAATGTACGCGGTTGTTTTAACTATAAAAAGATTGATCGAAAAACGAAATGCCGCTACTCGACATTCAATGTATGTAAATTGATTCTTCACTAGGCGGCGGATCTTGATGCCTTGTGCCATCTCCTTAACAACTTCAAAGCCGCAGACTATAACTCAGCTAGGGGGAAACTCTACATTCTAATGGATTTCGTTTAATCACGTGCAAGTCTGTCAGACTCGTAAGAATAGCAACAACTAAAGTATAAAATAGGCTAGATGAAGAGAACTGTCAGAGCACTACTTATGAATTGACGTCAATGAGATGGGCTAGTTTTTTTTTGTATTCTATATCTGCTCTGTTTGTACATACCTTTAAAACGCTGATTTAATAAAAAAAAATCACATTTTTATAATTCTGATTGAATGATGTCATTTCGAACTTCGCGTTTACTATTTTCAAGCGATATCAACTTGGACTGGCTCGACATTCGCTACCCAGGTACAGTCGAACCGTATGAATTTTAAAGCATCACCTCTGTTAAAAAACTGCAACAAAGAGCCAAACTTGCAATGTGATACCCCCACGGTAAACGAGCTCGGACCAAAAAGCCCCGAAGCACAGATGCGTATACCGTTTGTTCTGTCGATTCCTGTGCTGTGTGCTGTATATTTTATATCTGCATCACGCGTTATCCCCGTTCGATAAATTTCGGCTAAAGGTTTCGGGCGTTCTGTCTAAAATGTTAGAACTAGACTCCAACAAAACAAGCACATATGAATCGAACCAGAATCCGTAAAGTTCACGCGGTATGTATCGTTTCGCATTGCCTAAACAGTTGCCGAAAACCGCCAAGATGAAACGGAATTCTGCTGATGAAAGCGCCTTGTGCGTAATGTTTCATGTCGTACCATTGGTATACCGATCCGAACTATGTATGCCGTGCCGTGTATTCTTCTAACCCTGCTCAGTTGTGCGCTCTTGTGCATAATCAATCATTGCGCGAGCGGCGGAGAACCACTGAGGATGTTTTATAAAGGACACGTATTGTCTCTTGGTTGTGATATTTGATGCGATGATCAATGATACACACTGATAGCTACGTACGTTGCTGTGCGATCGAACTCTATTTCCAATAGGAGATCTAACACAGAAAATATATTGTCATAATTTGATTTTCCTTCAGTTCCATAAAATATAAAAACTTATCAGTAGTCTGATTTATTGTAAAGGTAGCATATCGCTATAAAAAAATCGGATTTTATAGCTCATAAATACTATTTGCAATAAATTTCTCTTTTCTATTATCAATCTTAAAGCCGCTCTCGCCCACGACACCAGCGCAGAATACGTTGCTGAGGGGAAAGAGAATCAAATGCATACGGTACGGAACGTCCGTTTCCATTGCATTGTTTTTCACTTTTATGGCAGCCAATTATGTTACGCTCGTGGCGGTATAGCAACCATAAAAATCGTTACAGAACAATCCCGCGATGCTGCCAAGAGCCAGCTATGCTTTTTTACACGCTACTGAAAGAGTTTTCTTCTGCTCTCCATTTCATACATTTGTTGGCCTCTTGCTCCTTGTAGAGCTTTTTTCGGGTTTCGTTTCCCCAACATTGCTACAACATCGCCCCCGATTGGTTGGTAGCCCCTTGCAATAGCGCGGCTGTATGTTGGCCACCGACCAGAATGCATTTATCATCTTACAATTCCACCTTCTCGGTGTCAGCATACCGGGAAGAAATAACCATTGCACCGTTTGAAATATGTTTATGGTTTGTGGTACATTCGGTACACGTGTGGCTATAAATTTCTTCCCGCATCGTAGCGCTTTCTTACAGCCAAATCTCTTACGGGGGTTTGTGCACGATTGTGTTATTGCCGAGTGGAATTGTTTGTTTTTTTCTTAATTGTTTGTTTCCAAAGATGTTCAAAACATTTTAAGCACTTCAATAGTTTTATACATACAGTCCGATGCAAACAGGGAAACCACATACTCAAGCCTTATTTGTCAAGATTATCTGCCTTGTCGATGAACTACTTAACCGAGTTGCTAAACTTGAAGGGATGGTAAAAACGATATTTTGCATGCATTCGATTTGTTGATGATTTCTTAAAGCATTTGTCAAGCATTTCACTCCGAATAGGCCTCCAATTTCCTACTGATTCATTTTATTTGGAAATTCCATGCTATTGAGCAGAGTCTTTTGATCGAATTTCATGTCGATGTTTCAGTTAAATTGCTTGTATTCGTAGGTGTTTGAAATATAAGATAAGATCCCGATGTCGATTTCTAAAAAAATGAAGATTATTGCATAAAGAAAAGTTATATTCTGTTGGGAGAAATTTTCTGGCAGGTCTAACATATTGCCTATCATGAATGAATTCATTCTTTAAAACGAAGAACTCTGAGAAATGTTTTGAAGATTGGAATTAAAATCAATTGAATCCGTTAAGAAAAAATAAGTTTCCTCAATTAGAACGTTAAACGATGGTAACACGGAAACGCCGTAAAATAACCGAAGCTCCCTCACAGTGTTGACAATTGTTAATCAATATTCAATAAACTGATGCAGTCTAACCGAGTGGAAGTAATTATGGTTTGCGTGTCGCGTGATGGATCTTCCGGAAACTTACGCCCCATAGTACACACCAATCAACCGAGTACTTTCCGTAACTGTATTTGGCCATACTCGTTGTTTGATCAGTAAAGCGATCGAGGGTGTGTTTGGGTTGCAGTTTTTCCTCGTTCTAGCGTCCAATATTACCTGTCATTCGAAATTAGTTCATTTTTGCACTCGATGCTAACATCAAACGCACAGGTCGAAGGGGCACATCCCGTCACATCCACACACACGTCTCGCACATCGCAATCACAGAAATGGAGAATCACCCCATTTTTTGTATCGAAAAATGGTGCCCGTTAGCAAGCAAATAAAGAAAAAAAAAACAAGCACACAGTTACAGCAAAAACCACTCGCAAATATTAGCTCATTAGCGAAATGTTCAATCGGTTACGTAAGCTTCAAATTCCATGTTTTTCCACCAAACCCTTTTCCACCAGCTTTGCGCCAATGGACCAATTGTACATACACACATAAAACATTTGGAGAGATGGCAAATTTAAAAGCATCACAAAACGAGAACAAAGTACGATTGTGAAGGGATAGCAAACAGAAGGAGAAAAACGGTACGAGGACCTTTCGCGTCCCCCGGTGTCGTCGAAAAGGGACGTGATTTTGTCCCCAACCGGGTCCACACCTATCCCGACCGGACCGGATCGGGACCGGTTTCCGCGCGTATGTATAAATGAGTAGATGTAAGCGGCCCACCGCTTGGCGCGTTCAGAAATGCATAAATTATCGCGCAAAAAAACACAAAAATCTAGCGCCCTGATGTCGTCTTTGTCATCATCGGCGGTGTCGTCTTCGTCGTCCTCGTCGTTGTGTCCGCCGTTTTGCCTATCCTGCCTATTCTACCGACTTTGCCATTTTCCTTCCATATTTTTGTTTTTCCTCCCATGCGGTTCGGAGACCCCCGTCGTCGTGCTCGAGACCCAAGCCCACACTGTTTTTTTTTCGGCTGTGCTTTAAGTCACCGTTTTCAAAACAGGCGCAATGGAGCACGTGAAGCAAAAGCGTTTAGGATTAAATATTCAGCGCCGTATAGAGAGTCACTGATTCCACCTTTAAAGTAAAAACCGTGGCACACATACATCGTACAACGGTTCAAGTGAGGTTATACACGATTGCTAAGAAATCAGTACAGAAGTTTTGGTGTTTAAAATTTTAACCCACAGCTTCTTGCCTGACGCTGATTGGGATATCCGCTTGTTGGAATTGTGTAAGAGTTTTGGAGGAAGGCTATTTTTAAGCAATTTTATTTATTTAATTTTCTCTCTAGAACGGCCAAGCGGTATAGGCTTATTTTACCGCGTAGCCGGCTAGTCAGTCCTAACTACCGGGAGACCGGCTCTTGATGGGATTTTCCCTTGGTCCTGTCGTGTAAAGACCGGTGCACCACCACCGGACCACACCATTTTTAGTAATTTTATGTTGGTGTAAAATTCTGCTTGGTGTAAATTTATTTTCATATCTTTCTAAGGTCTTAAGCAAGCTCTTGCGATACGTGTAAGTCTCGTTTCTTATTTAAACAATTTTTTCCTTTGGCTAAAAGCCATGTCGATAACCAAGAATGGAGTGATTTGGGCCATCGTTAGAATATAATGCGGGAATTGTCAAAATTGTACTGGTTTTCTGGTATCTTTGCAAGTTGAAATGAAATGTGATGAGGTAGTTGAAAATCTCTACTCAGATTCTGTTTCTTGATCAAACTGACAAATCTTTATCAAATGTAATATTGTACATGTCAGAAAGCTTTGTAAACGTGTGATTAGAGAATACTTCACATAGAGTAAGTTTCACCTTGCAAAAGCTCAAGAATACAGACAAGAATTCTCATCTTACCCACTTACTTACTTATTCGGATCACAGCCAAGTGCCGTCCAATACTCCGGCCTATCTGGCGGGCAGTATCTAGCATTTACCTAGCTTCCTCTGCCCTTGTGGTAGACCTAAACGGACCTTGACTTTTTTTTTTAATTCCGTGAGAACGGAAAGGTCAATTTACATTTTTGTTTCATATAATTTTATTTTTATTTGAAATATGAAAACTCTGCATTTAATTTTAACTAAATAAAGCAATAATAATAAAAGCAGATTAGCAAAAACAACCTTGTGTCAATAATTATTTAACAACCAACATTCAATTCCTATTTACTGAGCAATTGGCACGATCCGTGTAATTTAATCAATCGGCCAAAGTTATGATTGACAATTTTATGTATTGTAATAAGCATTACAAGCAATTAGTGACGCCCTATGGCTGTTAGTGGCTGTAGCCCTCAACACTAATCAACTTAAAAGTATTGCGCTCCAATACACTTGACTTAATTAGAAGACCGGCCTAGAAATTACTTCGGCACGCTCGAAACGTCAACCATTGTCAAACGAGTTGCAGTCGTTCGGACATGAATGACAATTTATTATGATAAATGGAAATTTCAAACCAACACAACAGAACCATATACTATCCTGCCCTGCCAATTGCATTTGGAACGGAATCAAATTGTACGTTTTAACTGGCATTACCAAACCACAAAAGGAAGTTTGCAGCAATATTAGACAGCTATATCAAGACATTCGAGCACTCGAGCCTTCGAGCCTTATGCGATCGATAATGTTGGCCATGTTAATATGACGTAGGGGATTGGTGGCAATGGTAGGAGTGTCTTTTTATGGGGTGAACTTTCCTAAGTAGCGGTTCTAGTAATAAACGGACGACTAGCTACGGTACAGCACAGGTTTATGATTGGACAACCGTTCGCAATAATCACCATTCCCCTACCGTAGTACCTGGCACCGCAGCGGGGCACTGCCAGGACCGTAAAAATACCGGAGTGGCTGTTACAACTTTACAAAGCCTAAGCCTAACTCATCCGAATACTCCCCACAGCAGCACTGTGTCTGAGTTCTCGTACATACTCCATTTTCTATTGACTTTCCTGACGGGTTCGTTGGTGCCTTACTATTCCATCGACATGTGTTCCTATCCAATCGGGCTCACCAATACACACATACACAATTAAGTACAAGCTTCATCCCATAGGAAATGGGAGATTGAAAGGATTTCGCTTTGTGTACGAAATGCTTCACTACACAACACATGCAAATAAGCGAGAAAATGATGCATTTTAGGCAATGGTAATTATTTGCTCACAAGGCATATGTGGATGGAGGCGAGAGAATATTGATCATCACGTACGGTACTGCGGAGGAAGTGGGACTTTAAGCACTGTCCTTCCCGTAAACGTAAGTATCCGTAAACCCATTGTTGGAGCATGAAGAGGTATTAAGGGCAGATGCGCATGCGTCTGCTCGGAACGCACATAGGATACACCGACATGCTGACACATTCGTCGTTTTCCACTTGCTGAAGCTGGCCACATACACACTGACAATGAAAGGGATTTAAGGCAAAGCACAGGGAGCTGAGGAGCAAACCGAGGGGTTAGCGTGAAGCAGCGTGTAAATCAAGCGAGCGAAACGGAAATCGTGAATCGGAAATGGAATGTCGCTCGTTTTGGCGTAGCGACACGGAAAACCTGGTCGTATTAATTATGAGCTGGTGCCATCTTTTTACGATCGCTACCACGCATCTCGTGTTGTTTGCATTTCGATGTCCACACACACATGCACACACTGTACGGGAATCGGCATAACACAATCAAATTAATAGAACCATGACAAATTTATTGATTCGGCAAAATGTGCACAAAATATATGAGAATAGTTCCATGGAAGATGAGGACCTTTCATGGAGAGTTAACAGGATCAAACAGGATAAACTATGTTTTTTTCTATTTTTTTATAACTTTATCCCAATAAGGATTATTGTTTTCTAATTTATAATACAAGAAATACGGCTAACTGTGATTGCCGACAACATAAGCATGTTAAAGATTCGATCTGAGCCAATACTGATACTGAGTGATACTGTGCCAATAGCCAATAGCCAATACTGAGTGATACCGTGTGTGTAAACTATGATTACAATACCCATGAAAAATTTGTTGTCAATAATCTTGAATGTGTGCTATTCTTGATTGTGTGATCGGAACAACTCAAAATCATGTCTGATTTTGGATGAAATACACTGAACTGGAATGTCTAATCAACAGGATGGCCCGGTGGAATAGCATCAGTGATGCTGATCACCGTAAATAAAAACAGAATCATCCAGTCATGAAGAACTCCACCAACAACTGCTCTGAGGTTCCTTGTAATTTGAAGTTAAGTATTTAGGCATAGTTTAAGAACAATAAACTTTCTTCCGCTTTGCAGACTTAAGGAGAGCTCCATGTTAGGTGTGTTCCTAATTGCTGTGGATAATCCTAACTCAACTTAATCCTAATAATCCTGAGATCGTTGTCATAATGTTTATTTTTTCTACTTTTCGAATAAACTGATGAGGTCTCAAGCGGTTGTTATATGAGCTCATTCTAGCACACGGTTAGTCGTAAATTAAGAATAAAATAGTTTAATTGAACAATTTCATGACTGTTTGTCAAAGCCATTGCAATGGACGAGAATTTAATTCCTAATTTGTGCCATTACGACGACCATTAGTTCGTATGGTCCAAAGAAAAATATATTGCGTTATATATTTCAATATTTGTAACCACTATAACCTAAATGGGACTGTCAATTCAGCAAAAAGTTGTCTTAATGAAAAATAAATCAATGGGATGTAATAAATGTCAATGAACTGATTCAAAAATGTAATATATAAATATTAAGTACAGCAATAGGTAATGATAAATAAGTTAATAAATAATCAATTCATTTGAATCAATTTGAATTATAACCATTGTATAAATGAATGATAAACCCAATGTTAAAACGATTTGTTTCGATCAAAATAAATCTAGTTATTGTATGATTACATTACCTTATGCGTGATAGTATGAATAAGCCCTGCGCTTACTATACTTAAAAAAATGCATTTAGATATATCCATTCATCTAACGACATGCGCCACGTTACTCCGAGCTGATTAAATTATGGTCAATACCAGCGTAAATGAAGAAAAGCACAAAAAAATATTGTTTAGAACAAGGAATAAAATTAAAAACAAAAACCCACAATTTACCATTGACAGACTAACCCTGAATTTATTCTACTAAACCTGTTGCCAGACCTACACAACGATTGGCAGCATTTATTAAACATGTATCATTCATTCATCATTCAGTGAGCATTTATTGAGGGTTTTGCGGTTTAAACCATGCATCAACCTCATGCAACGTGATGACCACCCACCATCATTCATTTACCCCAGATAGGCGTTTTCTGCTTTGACTTAGGTGGGTTAGATAAATGTTTAAATGATCTTGCATAAAAGAAAATAACACGCACGTCTGCCATATACACTAGATGTCTGTTATGAGCATGAATCGTCCAAGAAAAATTGAAGACAAGCTCGAAACATTAGAAAATAAATAACTATTTCTATAAACCAGCAGCTTTTAGTTATGAGTTTACTGATCATCTTTTGTTTGGTGAAGAATTTAAATGTTTTAATCACTTTCTTTCGACACAAATAAGCGGATAAAATATTTTCATCTTCATTATCGAGAGGTCTAGATTTGCCATTTTTGGATTTCTTTGAATTTATTAACCCAAAGCTGAATAGTCAGTCCTGTGTTCAGTGTGTGGTATGCTGGAACCGGCCGTGTTAAAGTTCCAAGCATCCATCTTATTCCAACTTGTTGGCAAACATATTCAGTTTAACTTTTTGTATTTGCTATTTATCATCATACAACGTTGTTGGTTGTATAGCAGATTAAATTATCTCGTACAAAGGTATTGGAACCGGTCCTGTCGTGTGAAGACCGACGCCGCTACAAATACACCACATCGGGCCCCCCAATGACATTTTCAAAAACAAACATTTTCACAATCGACTTCATTGAAAAATAAGAAAAAATATGTAAAAACCACTGCTAAGCATTTTAGATTTGACTAATTGTGTTGATCAATTAAATTGTAATAAGCAAGTTAAGTGTTGAAACATGATGTTTGATACTGATCAATAAATAAACACATTTACTCTTATCACCAAAAACACACACGCATTTGCTCCGTTTGTGTTGACCATGCCTGCTCACTTTTACCAGCCACGTGTGTTTATTTAAAGTAATTTGTGCGCACACGAACAAAGTAAATACATTTACCAACATGAGGTTTTTTGATGGTACAAAAAAAACTTGATACATTTATTTAACATCGATACTTCTGTTTCACTTGTTATCTTTAATCGATCGGACAAAATGTTTTATAAACAGATTGGCAGTAAATTATTCTAACGAGACGCGACAAAGTTAAACTGGTTCAAAGCATCTAATTATAAAAACTGCAAACAGCCAGTTCAAAACACACATTTTAGTGTAAAGTACAATTGGAACAGCTTAATAGATAGAAAAGTTATACAAGTTGAAGCAGATGAAAAAGGATTTTTAGTTTGTTATAAAACCAGTCGTACCAAAAGTAGAAAAAATAAATTAATCATACAAACGTTACAACAGCTAAAAACAATTGACAAATTTCTACAAGAACAATGCTAATAAAGAAAAAATCATGACTAAAATGGAGTTGTTGTTGAATTAGACTGATTGAGAAGTATTATTTTGCCGATAGTATTTTAAGATTTATCTACGTTATCACTGCTGGCGATATGAAGACCATATAGCAATCCATAGTTAATTAGTTTTTCACAAAAGTCAAATAACGAGCTCGTCACCAAGACACAGTTTGTTGTATCAACAAACTAATTAAAATTTAAACAATTCATTGATGATTAAACTGTTCCAGTTGTTGTTGAAGATCGTTATTGGCTGCAAGCATTGTCATTCGAAAAGTCCTGTTATAGCGCTTATTATTCTATTAACATTATAAACACTACTTTCACTCACTTAAACACTGGTTGTGGTCGATATAAACAAAAGCAAAATTTTTGCCTTCGGGCATCACTTAAATACTGAATCGAAAGCAAATACAGCGTTGAATCCTTTGATAATCCATCAAACCATCGCTTCTCAGCGGGAATAATACACATTGCACGCGACGGCACCGAATAACCTTCCTACACTATTGTATTATGCGTCGGATTGCTTTCGAGGTGAAATTTAAATGAAATGCTGTCCACAACAATACTATCGTCCCTCGGAAACGTCAAATCCGATCCGCGCCAAACGTCAGGCTCGAGATGGCATCGATCGATCGAGTAGCCCTGTTTCTGTTGCGCTGAACACTAATACACCTTTATTCCATGACAAGCATGCGAGGGAGGACAGGAAGGCATGAGTGAAAGAACGCCTGTACTACAATAGAAGGATACGCACGCGCACCAGCAGCCCCACTGATTGTAGTCCGTGCGTTCGAGTATGCAAATCATTTGTAGGAATCGTTCAACGTAGTCCTTTCTTCTTCTTTTTTTACTGCACTCGTCGCAACAATCACCGTTTGACACACCTGTCAGACTAGATACAGTGATTGCTTCGATTTCGGACAGATTTCTTGATCCATCCAAGTCTATTCGGTTTACTTTCAGCTTAAACAACGTTATGGTGTCAGAAATAATTTGATTCAGATAATAAACACGGATACACTTGTAGATTCGGTTGCTGACACACGTACCTGTTTCATTATCACTGGATCGATTTAATTTCACCAAACAAATTCAAATGAACACCTCTCGAATATCAAAATCGAAGCGAAAACGTATGACGTGATCACAGGAGCAGGAGATAAAATTTCATACCTCTAAATTCCGACACTAATTTCGTTCGAAGGATTGGCCTGTCAACAAAACTAAGCAACGGCCATAGTTGACAATGCCCCCCTTTCTTCACGTTTAAGCTAGGACGATCCGATGTTGTAGTTTACGTACAATGTGTAACACATCTCACGGTGCTGTTCGTGTCTTTCGAGATGGTCAAGCTGTAGGACGAAGGAAAACATTCACACACACGCACACATCCACACACACACACACACACGTCCCGTGTGGCGACAGGTGAAATCCGTGCGACGACAACAAGGAATCCCCCGAAAACTTCCAAACCAAACCCGATAACACGATTGTTGCAACTGAATGTAATTTTCCGCGTTTGTATGAGGCGTACCGCAGCAGTAGCCTCGTACACAACAAACACAACGTCAGGCACACGAGGAGAAGAGTAAGGGAAGGGAGGAACAAAATCGGACGAGAAAAACCCCGGCAGGACATTCACACAGCACCACCAGACGGCAGAACAAAACACAACGAACAAACAGTTAATGTGAAAGGAGCCCTCGAGGGAGCAGGAGAAGGGACGTACGGAAGAGGCCGGGTCGATTTTCTAAATGGGCTAGGGGGTGAAGAATTGAACCGAACGATTGGTCGGAAAAACGGTCGGCGGGAAAGCACACACACACACACTCGTTGTGAAATGAAGCGAGAGTGAAAGAGAGAGAAAGAGTGGGAGAAAACTATTTCCTCCTGTCGTTTCGTTTGGGTGAGGGTAAGAGGGAGGTGGGGACTGTACGTTGGAAAAGGACGAAATACACTTCTAAAAATATATTGCAACTCTCCGTACCAGTAACAAAACCCTTTCATCCCACCCACCCCACCCTAACTTCGGGACAACAATAGAACATGACAACTTGGATGTGGATTGAAAGCTTCAACATTTTGGAATTAAACGTGGATCTAAAACAGTAAAAGAATAGTGCTAATGGTATGGATACCATACAATTCCTTCGAAAAGGATGGTTGAGAATACTAGTTTTCCCCCACATCTCTTCCCGCCTTCCTCCAAACAATGTGTGAAAGTGAGAGATATCTTTGTACGGTAGCGGCAAAAACATCAACAATGAAAGAAGCAAACCTAACGAGAACCTCCTGCTATGTGAGGTTTTATTTTCCACCTGATTTTCCACATGCAAAACAGGGTGGAAATATCCTTATTGCCCTTTTGTATTGTGTGCAGGAAATATTTATAAGTAGGCGTTGCCAGAAAGGATCGAGATTCGTGTGAAGGCTCTGTAGCCGTACTGCTCTAACCATATGCGACTTTGGCTAAGTGATAAGGATAGCAGAACGATGAAAGAGAGAACAAAGAGCCAGCGATGAAACAAAAAGGCTGTTCAAGCGAATAAACCAATACGAACTAGGGTGTAAGAGTGAGAGAGTAGGGAAGGGGTTTGGTCACGGCGTGATTGCTCTGTGTACGCATGCGCCACACGAAAGGATACGGCCGCACAACCTGTCTCGCCCCTCCAACCTGCTCCGCACTCTTTTTCTACGTCCGGAATCCCGAGAGCTTTTCACGTTCATCGGTCAGTTCGAGCGCGATGGCGCCAGCTAACCCGGTTTTTTGTTTGTCGCGCTTCAGCACATCCACATGCCCGGCGCGCGTTTTCGATCGCGCAAAACGAAACCGTCAAACATTCGCCGTTTTGCTAACTCCTGGCCAGAAAACGGAAGCCAGGAAATTCCTCCTGAAAGCAGGACAGGAACGAACCACGTCGCGCGGGACAAATAAAACGGTACAAATCTAGCGTGCAGGCTAGGAAGGAGGCAGCTTTGTGGGGACGTGGAAAATCTGTTCGATTTCGCTTCACATCACAATATCAATGGCACAACCCGTCCTGCACACAACCAACCAACCTTCTCCTGGAGGTCGAGAAGCAATCCGAGCTAGGGGATGGGACGTAGTAGTGGAAATGAAATGAGATGACAAAATGATTGGTCGGAATGCATATTTCAAATCTTATGCTAATGAAAAATAAAATCGTGAAATCTATCCATGCCTTTGCCGTCAGACAGATACACAAACACGTACATAGCGTTGGGCCATTATGGGATCCTCAACTATTGCGAAACGGCGAAGGGACACAACAACGAATTGGGTGGTGTTCGCAAAAAAAAAACTGCCGCTCACTGTTGAAAATGAAGCGAGCGAATGAAAATTGGATCCGAAAGCCGTAAGAACGGTAGTGGTGCTAGCGGAAGGGGAGGGAGGGGGTATCCAGCCCCCCACCTTTACTCCACGAGCACGAGTCACACACAACCCTTCCACTTCACGATAGCCGAACAAGGTGCTGGAAGGAACCCTTGCAACCGACATCACAGGTCACCGGCTGAATACGTTTACTGAACGTTCGATGCCGATGGTTTTCCATGAAAGGAGTTCCGTTCCGACGAGTTTGGCCTTTGCCCATTCTAGTCGGGGAAGGACTTTATACTCATCCCGTAGAGGAGAAATATTCCATTGGACCGTTTAGTGGAACAAATGCCGACGGGATCTGTCCGGTGTGTGATGGCTGCCAACCAGCCGAAAAGACTCCGTTATCCGAAAGGAAATGAGATACTTTCGAGAATAAGGGGTTGATCTTCATGGTAAATTAAATACCATCTCAAATAACAATAGTCGCATGGATCTTTTGACCGTTTTATTACATTATGTTGAACAGGATTTTTGGAATTTTGGAGCAAGATAAGAAAATGCTTAATTTTTTTGATGAACGTAATACTTAGTTCAATTTATGTTTAACACTAAAACTGCTTGATTTCGACTGATTCCACACAATGGATTTTGAAGCAAAATGATTCTAGGTAAGTTTATCCGTCACTTTTACATATCTTTTCGGAAGTACGCATAACCTAAAAAAAATCTAACCTAACAACCTAAGGCGTTAAACGTAAAAAAAACTAACAGTGTAATGTAAATAAAATTATAACAAAAAATAAGATTTTTGACAAATGTGACAATTTTGCACACAACACATGAACTACACATTTAAAAAGGTGAGATTTAAAATAAATTGACCAAAAAAAACAACTAATCACAGTAAACTTATAAAGGTAAATATGAACAAAAGACGTATTTTCAACGAAAACATCAAATACAGGAAAATTATGGAATAAACTTCATGTAAAGAGTAAAAGAATCCAGAAGCAAAATAAAGCTATAACAGACTGCATCTTTAACTGTGCAAAACAAACAAAAATAAAAACAAAACTACACCTTCAAAGCGCTAACACAGACTAGAGAGAAACCGTTTTTCACCATCGTAAATTTTCATATTTCATGCACAGGAAGGTTGCCGCTTGCGGTTAAACGGTTGATGACACCCGACACCCGATATGCTTTAGATGATAGTTTGGTCTTTTTTCCACATTCCCAGCGCCTCTCCTCTATATAAACATGTGGATGCCCAGAAGATGCGCCACCTACCATACTCGGAAAATCTCGTCCTTTCATTCACCAAAAAAGGAAAAAACAAAATCAACAAACCTAACCTATGCATCTCGTCGGTGATCATGTGGGCACATGAGAGTAACACGTGTCTTTTGCGTTCTTGAACTGCTGTGCAGTGCGTATGTACTCTGACACAAAAAAAAAACATCTAAGGAGGCTAAAAAAAGCCAAAAATTCTGAAAGCTTCCGTGTCTTTCGCGTGTCCAGGTGAAATTTGTTACCAAAATTAAAGCCAAGCTGCGCCAAGCCAGTGCTTAATGTTTTGATTTTCTTCCATTTTTGGATCTTCAGAATCCTATGCGAAATAGGACTGTAATGCGTAAACAAAAGATTTTTTTTACTTCTAAAAAACAACTAATTAGATAATCTTTTTCAACCTAATTAGCATTACTATATATGCAAAATTTACAAAAAAATTAATAAGTTTGACCTTGTCGACAAAAAATATAACAAAAAACACTGAAAGACAGAATACAGACACCGTAGTAAATAATAATCAAACCAAATGTTTATCACATCATGTCTTCTCGCTTGCAGCTAGTTAATTCCTTACTCACCCCCAATACCGGGCAGTAAAGAGTAGCTACACCGTCGCCGTGTAGCCCCCTCCAATTGCACCTCCTTTCCGTCCTCGCCTCATGACACCTCCGGGGATAAATCGTGTGCATCGGGCGAGGAAGAATGTTTTGTTCCATCACAGATAATGTTCGATCATTTTGCCGCGTGTGTCTTAGCACCGATAAGGCTCACAAGCATCACTCAGCTGGGAAATTACGCGCACAACCAGAACCGCCTCGATATGAAATTTGCTTGAATTTTTAATCGACCCATTCGCCACTCGTGACCCAAGTTTCCCTTTTAGTAGACGAGTTTCTTCATGGGAAGCGTTACACTGTCGTCGAAACTTCTTATTCTTACCACCACACACCCGTCCGCCAGTCGAAGATGCGTCGTTCGTCGACACTGACTAACTTCTCTTGTCATTGTCGGTGTTATTACTACAGTAGAACATCGATTATCCGGCGCATGATTAACTTGCGGGTGGATTATCCGTGAGCTCGAAAATGACAACTAGTAAAATCGTTTTGATTTTTTTTATCGATTAACAGTTATACCCGTAAGGGAATCGAGAGTTTTCTTTAAAGAGTTTATCGAGTGAAACTCCTTGGAAATTGTTTAATATTAACATAGTCATTAACGTTCAATTGAAGCGATTAAAAATAACTTCTTATATTATCATCGTTGACTTTTCATTATCTTCTTCAAATATTACACGCACTAAGCTGAATTTATTTTATTTGATAATTGGTGGAAATCGTTTAATGGCCCGCAGTCACCCGGATAATCGACGTTCTACTGTATTACTGACATTAGTGATAGTAATAGTAGGTACACCTCTTCAGCTTCGCATACGTACTATAAAAAAAAACAATTCCACCGCTTTCACTGTTACGATTAGTTACTAATTTGCAGTCACTTTTCAACTGCTGCCGGGGTTCCATTTACTAGTTTCGCCATCAGTACACGGTACGAAGTAAAAAATATCGTGCTCTCTATCAACCACTTTCAGCGCCAGCAGGATTATGATTGGTAATGGTGGTAACACCAGGAGAAAATGCGTTTTCATTTAGTTCCTTGCACGGTTCCGATTTATCGATTTTTGTGTGCCTTTTTCATTTTGCTCTTTATTTTATTTCTTGTTTTAGAACAAGTGTTTCAGGTGAAAAATCCTACTCATAATTTGTAGGCATATGGCCTCATTTGAATTACAACGCGCGGATATCTAGACAGCGGATGACGACATATGAACTTTGCGGAATCGCTTATTCCTGCCGTCCTTTCGCCTTTAGCTTACGTTAAAATTCTCACGCCATTTCCCCTGCATGTGCTGCCACGACAAGTTTTTACTTCCCCTGCATATTGTCGTCTTAGTATTGGTGAGATGGCTGCTATTCTTACAGCGATGTTCAAAACAATCGCTATTTGTTTGTTCTCAAGCTTTTCTCTGTAATTCCCTTTTTTGAATACCCAAATTAACAAAAAGGTAAAAAATGCATACAATTCTATTTATATATTGTTTTCAAATGAATATTCCACTTTACAATTATGTTAAACGGTACAGAAGATTTATAATTACTTCTAAAGATAATCTTAGCAACTGTTCTCTTTTACACCACGTTTGTAGTGTAAATAGTGTAAATAGCGAGAGCGCCTGAATGGTAAAAACATCCCAAATAAAAGATTTTAATAAATTCTGCGAGTTAAGTAAGTTAAAAACTTGACTGAGACTCAGCTATTGGCCTGCCTAATATCTACTCTTTCTAGCAATCTGTGACTTATCCATTTGACCCATGTCAGGGTAGTAAATATTGCCTACAAAAGAATCAACGATATTCAGACAGGCATGATCGAATCGGTTGGTTTGGTCATACACTCTAAAGAGTGTGATGGAAAATAATAAATGATGTACAAAATGTAGCACTGCCCTGCATTGCCTTTCCTTCGCATACACCCATTTGGTAAAGGAGAGACAAAAGGCTGAAAAATAAGATTACAACCTCTTCTTCCACATTACCCATAGAAGAAACATGTATAACTATTACGTAACTTTTAAAACCTTACCAACCATTTTCGCTACATCTGGTTTTACTCATCCTCTTCTTCAGTGGCTTTTTTTGCTTTCGATTTTTTATTCTTCTTTCCGGACGCAGGCGTTTCGTCACTTTCGGCTATCATACTTTCATCAGCCGGTTGTTCCGATTCGCTCTTGCTCTTCTTCTTCTTCTTCTTCGCGGAACCATCACCCAGCTCGGGTTCTTTCTCTACGACGGATTCCTACGAGTGAGGACCAGTTAAAATTATTAAAAAAATGTTATGAAAATCCACAATGATTTCATTATGAAAGAGACCAATTCCTTACCTTCTTCTTTTTCTTTTTCGTAGCGGATCCTTCACCCATTTCGACCTCTGGAGTTTGCTCCATATCAGCATCCTATCGAAAAAAGATAAAAGACCAGTTAATCTTCCCTCCACGTAAGCCTCTCGAAAATGATGATTACCTGTACTACTTTCTTCTTCTTCGGCGAAGGTGCATTTGCAGCTTCATCATCTGCTTTTACTTTCTTGGAAGAAGACGACGGTAGCGTACTGTCGGTGGCGACTTTGAATGTTTTCACCTCGCTGACGGCGTGGAATTTCTGCAGCTTTGCCTTCGCCTTCACGCCGGACAGTCTTGTACTGTTCCCTTCCTCCAGCATGCGGAGTCGGGTTTCTAGCTTCGCCCTATGGTCAATACCTAGCTGCATTGTGACATCATCACCGAATGCGTCCACACGTGTGGCCAGTGAAGCTTTGGCAGCCAATGATCGAGAAATACGTCCCTTGTTTTTGATACTGGCTGAACCGACCATGCTGGCGTGATAGATGAGACCATACTTCGGTGTATCTTTCTTTGTCTTCAGCGCACGGAACAGAGCCTTTTCCGAACCTATATAGCAGATATGAAACAGGTTTCAAATGACATGCTTGCTTCTTATAACAGAAACCTTTCTTCTCACTAACCCAAAATTTGAAGTGTTGAGGCAGGAAATTTTGCCAAATTTACCAACGACCCGGAGTGTGCAATCAATCTAGCGCCTACGGTTTCTCCGACAAGGACTGTCAAATTAGGTGCCATGGCCATCATGCGAGCCTTCAGATAGTCGCTCAAATGTGAACGATATTCATTGATCGAGATGATCTCATCGCAAAGACTTTGAATGTTTGTAATGTCGTCTTCCGAAATTTCCGTACCTGTAGAGGATATTAAAAACCCATATATTTTCTATACGTCTACTCAGAACAATAGAAGATGTATAGAAAAACTTACCCATTGAAATTTCAGCCGCTTCCTTTACCTTCTGTTCAAGCTCGTCCATTAAAATATCGGACAAATCTGTATCTGCAATGTTGTCCCTCATGCCGATCAATTTGATGACCTTCACGTATGCTACGTTATCAGTCAGAATCTTTCCCAACTCTGGGAAATGCCAACCGTACCTTTTGACGAAGAAAATAAAGTGAACTAGTGTTCCACTGCTAACGGTGGATGCGATTGCTTACCATTCTCTCACTCGCATCATGTAGTTGTTCAGCTCCTTGTCCAGATCGTCCAACAAACTTTGAGCCTGCACGATCATCGTATCGATCTTGTCCGGTGAGAACTTAAGCTTATATCGGGAAAGCGAATGGGCCAAACCAAGTGACATGGCCGTCATCTCCTTCTTCGGCAACCCAGACAGCAAGCTTTCCGATTGTGAGCGAATGCAACGCATCAGTTCCTGCACCGATGTATTTGCAACGCACTGTAACGCAAGCTTTTCTTTGATCGCATTACCAAGCTTGGCATCAGCAACGAGCAGCTGGTTCTGTACATCATCTACCACCAACTTCTTGAGTGCTTTCTTTAACGACTTCGATAGTTTCCCCTCAACAGCAGCAGTAGCGGCCGAGAGAGCTTCCGTTGTATCGGCAAATTTTTCAAAATGTTTCAACTTAACGCTGGAAATATATTTCGCAGACAAATTTAACGTAATGAATGGTTAACTAAATTCTAATGGTAATAAACCAAAGTTCAAAAGGAATAGAATATGTGCATGAAGACAAAATTTATGCATCTGTTCGCTTGCGGATGATAATGTGAATAATTCATGCTATCGTTAATATTAGACGCGACTAAAAATTCCACCATTTACTTTAGATGGTCGAATGGAACTTTGCGTCTGACTGTATGTAAAAGCTTCACCGGCTTGGTGAAATGACAACTTACATCTTGTTCGCCTGTTCTGGAGTTTCGAACTCCAGGTACAGATTGTCGATCTCCTTAAATTTGTTGTCATCCAGCAGCTAAACGAAAGCGGAAAACAAATGTTTCATAACCATTATAACCTCAACACACGTTCTCTATAAGCTATCCGACATGGCTTTGATACCAGCATATGATGCTTTCTTCAGAGCCTTGACCGGTTCACGAACTAAACTGCATTATTTACCTTGAAGATGGCATATCCTGCTGGTGTTTCGTAAAGTATAAACATGATGCTATACTTTTAAACCCTCGTCAACGCTTTAAAATGATTATGCGGCTAAAATTTACTGATTTAGGCCAGATTCCGACGCGCTCACCCTGGATAAACCAAACCAATTCAACAACGTGCTCTCTGTCTGACAGCTGCAGGCCGCATGCATCTGACAGCATCATTTCGGTATTCGTTTATGACTAGCGGTTGTAAACTAACGTGATTCTGCTGAATGAAGAAGATCTGCTGAAAGATGAGGAGATGGTTATCCCTTTTTTTCTATAGTAAGCAGGAAAATCATAAAAAATGTGTTATATTATAAATGTTAAACCTTCCGAAATAATCCCCTTTAAGCAATGCTACCATTTTATTCCCTCTTTTCCCACGAGAACAGAAGCTCATTTGTCAGTTGTCAGTTGAAGAAAACACAACATTGGGTAACCAACAGCTGTCAACAAAAGAGCAATTTTGCGACTGACCAATTGCTCTAGCGGTGGTAGAAAATTCCACCGTCCTAATCGATTGTCCGGAACCGCAGTAATGTTGCGCTTGTTCGCTAACACCCTGGTAAGCGAGCGCAATCATCATTTTAGTTTTGCAGCTCAATAGTCCGCTGTGGCTCTTGTGTTGATAGCGGCAGTTCCGATATTACATAAGTTTCCCTACTCCTTTGCAGCGACTCGGGGCCACCCGGCCTCTGAGCACGTCAACGGTGAAGCTGAGTGACAATTTGTTCGTGCATCGTGATACTCCCGAAGATAATCCGAGCATTCTGTTTGAGTTTACTGCCGATAATCAGAAGGTATTTTGGGCCCAAATACTTCAAATCAAAAAAGAGCCGATAAGCTATTCCTACTGAATAATGTTTCATCGTGCTACGTTGCAGAGAGCCGAAGCCATTTTGAACATCTATCCAGAGGGACACAAACGGGGTGCTATGATTCCGCTGCTGGACCTTGCCCAACGGCAGCACGGTTGGCTGCCAATCTCGGCCATGCACAAGGTGGCCGATATCCTGGGTCTACCCCATATGCGAGTGTACGAAGTGGCCACATTCTACACAATGTTTATGCGAAAACCGACCGGAAAGTATCACATTCAGGTGTGCACTACTACCCCGTGCTGGTTGCTAGGATCCGACGAAGTGCTGGAATGTTGCAAGGTAAGAGAAAGCAAAAAAAAAAAGATGCAGAGGGCATAGTACCATTCTTAATCTATTTTAGAAAAACCTGGGAATCGGTGTTGGAGAAACTACTAAAGATGGTAAATTTACTATCTCCGAGGTGGAATGTCTGGGTGCTTGCGTAAATGCTCCGATGTTGGCAGTGAACGATGATTATTACGTTAGTACATGCAGTCACATGTTCTGGAGAATTAAATAGTAATGCTTTGATTTCTTTTTGCAGGAGGATTTAAGTGTAGCTGATACGGAAGAAATTTTAAAAAGTCTCAAACAGGGACAACAGCCTCGCCCGGGACCACGCAATGGACGATTTGCCTCTGAACCAGTGGGTCAGCTGACCTCACTTACCGAGGAACCGAAAGGTCCTGGGTTTGGACTCCAGGCAGGACTGTAGTTTCGCTAAACGTTATTCTATCGCGTCCTAGTTGAAGGAATAAAAAACGCAAAAAGCAATCACCTGCTTTGTACAATATATTGAATTACAGTTACAGTAAGACATCACAGTTTAAAAGCAGATGTATCAGGAAATTGTGTCCATTGTTTCACAGGATGGTGAATATTTTTTTTACTGACAAATTTCGTTTACAAACATGGCATTGACCTGGTTAGTCGGTCCAGCAAAAAAAAATCTTATTATCGATGCACTGTTTTATTCCTCTGCTCACACATTCACCCGCAACCCAACCCACCTGCCATGGCGGTGCACCCACCCACTGTTGCAATTGCGCTTACTGACGACGTAAACAAACATGCGCTGTCAAAATCGCCACACAGCAGTACACGAACATGAGACGTCAAAGTGAAACCTAGTTTTTTTACGTTCCGTTTGTTTGCATCGAAAAAGAGAAATCTTCACTGTAATCGGAATAGTTTCGTACAAACGTTTACCAAGATTCCGCTACACATTACCCAGCATGGCAGGTTCCGCCTTAAGGCGCCTAATGGCCGAATACAGACGTAAGTAGTATGGTGCAATCAGTGTTATCATCAGCACCTTGCGATGGCAGCAGGCGTTACACTTTTGCCATGAAGCAAGCAGAGCACTCTCTTGGATGTGCCAATCGGTGCCTAATTTTATCATCCGTCCGGGGCGACTTTTGTTTCCGGGCTCTTTTCAGAACTCACCCTAAACCCTCCGGAAGGTATCATTGCTGGTCCGATCAGTGAGGAGAACTTTTTCGAATGGGAAGCCCTAATTACGTGAGTTGCCTTGTTGGTCAAAGTTCAATTCTCATTCGCTAAGCTCGTATCACTCTCATTCCAGCGGTCCGGAAGGAACCTGCTTCGAGGGTGGAATTTTCACAGCCAAACTTGTGTTTCCGCCGGACTATCCGCTCAGTCCACCGAAGATGAAATTTACGTGTGAAATGTTCCACCCCAACAGTAAGTTTCATTAATGCCTGGCGTATGAGACAAATCTAATACAGAGATTATTTATTTATTTATTCCATAATGACGGCATTTGCCGTATTATCAACATAGTGTTGAGTTTTTACAAATATTTCAAATTTTACAAGGCATTTCCTCCTTGCGAATAGCCTTATACCGGACCTCTACTCGATTGTAATACAGAGATTAATGGGTTTTTATTTTGTTCTAGTTTTTACTGACGGTCGTGTCTGTATATCGATTTTACATGCACCGGGAGACGATCCGCTAGGTTTGTCGAACAAAAATAGCAGGCGTGTGCAGGCAGTTTAATGACGGTTCTTTCTCTTCCCATTAGGATATGAATTATCAGCTGAGCGCTGGAGTCCTGTACAAAGTGTGGAAAAGATCTTACTAAGTGTTGTTAGTATGTTGGCCGGTAAGTTTGAAGCCTTTATTTTATCACTTAAAAAAATGATCCTACTTCACGATGATTATCATGTTTTGAAATTCATTATTAAAATATGGATTTAATTTAGATCTTACTTTGGTCATGTATCGAGGTTTTCCATAATTAATTACGAAGTATTGCATTATAATAATCTCCCAAAATAAATAATAACAGCTATTGTATTCGAAAGTTATTCATATTGTACCATACCGTATTTACTTTTGAAAATATTCCAAATTTCGGACGCCGAGTGCTAACTATGAAAAAGCTTTCTATGGGATTCGGCAATGTATCTCTAGTGCATATCAAGTCCTGCAGTCTAAATCTGAACAACAACTTTTATTGCATTTGAACCCCAATCGAATAAACTGATGTTAGTATAAATTGCCCAAACAAGTCGTCTGGTTCATATTGAACGCACTGCAACACGCCTTTTCTTGCTAGTTGTAATGCCATCCAAGCGAGCCAACATTCAAAGTTAATTCCATTGAAAATTAATTCTTTAAGGACTATCATCGATTCTAAACGCTTTCAAATTAGACTTCTTTAATTTAATGTAATAATAGAGCGAAGACTAAATTATCATTATTATTACAATACCTACTAATATTAGCAATGAGCAGCTTCAACTGAAAACAAAACACCAATAAGCAATAGTTGCTGCTTCGTTTCTTTAATTCGTTCACCGCTTGCTTCATTTTTTTTTACAGAACCAAATGACGAATCCGGTGCAAACGTGGATGCGGCGATAATGTGGCGCGAAAACAGGGAAGAGTTTAACAAAATTGCCCGACGTATCGTACGCAAAACGTTAGGCCTTGCATCCTAAAAGCTTCCTGTTCCCGTACATCACTCCGACCATAACAATCGTGGCAGAGAGAATATAATGGGGAGGCCATCGAATCGAATTTGGCAATCGTGTGTAGTTGATCTTTCTTTATGTTTGTTGTTTATGGAAGCAGAGTACTACTGGCTAATGCTTGGATTTAACGAAACGAAACGGTAGACAAATAATACATAAAAAGCGTGTGGTTTCGTATACTGTGTGTGGGGGGAAAGCAATGAATGAATAATTGTATTAATATTGATTTGTTTGTTCTCAAGTTCTTTTTGTTTGTTTCTGCGTACGTTTTCTTATAAGTGGTTCTAAAACCACGCTTTGGACGATGACTTCGATATCGGGGCTATGAGTTTTTCATTTGGGTTGAAGTTTTATTCATATTGCGGACCAAGAAGTTTTGTTTTGTATCACCCTATTGTATTAACCATTCCGTTAAAAAGGCTACCACCATTAGATTGTTTTTAGTTTGCATGTGATAATAAAAACGAACAAATAAAGCTACAAGCCGCGTGGAGAGTCTTTCCATATATATATATAATATACTAAAATCGAAAGTATCGTCCATTTCCATCGATAGTGTACTTACAAGCAACATACAGTTTACAGGAATGGTTTTGCCCATGAAAAAAGGCCATAGCACAAATCGTGCAACACGTCCACAAACCCCCTTGGCTCAATGCAGAATATACAAGCCAATATCAACGAACGACACGCGTTGCACACGGTAAATGCACACACGTGCAGCAAAAGGTTCCTCGCTTGGAAACTTCCCTTTCACTAGTGAAAGCTTTTTCAGTCTTTCGTCCAAACGTTTCCGGATAAAAAAGGGAGAAAAAATGTCCCCAAAACTCCGTATATGTACTTACGCGAAATTGACACATTTAACTCCCTTGTTGGACGGAAAGCATTACCTATACTACGAAATCTGACCGATTGGCATTTAAATCTCCGAATAGTCGTGCTGATCTTATGTTGATCGCGTAGAACTAACAACTAGCGTTATGTGATTAATGAATTTGGCACCGACAATAAAGCCATGATCATTACCATCAACCACCTGCTGATGTACAGCTGGATCTTGTCAGTAGATCAGCTTTTTCTTTGGCTGTATCTTACTGTTTACAGAAAAGGGAAGCAAACGCTCCAAGCTCATGATAAGCCCCGGTTGTTGTGGAAAGCTTAATTGTATGTGCGTGTTTTATGCTGGAGTGGTACCACCGCAGAGAACACCGTTAGAATCGCACATCTAACGCTCACGCGTCTGATAGAACAAACAAACGAATGTAAGAAACGAACAAAGGAACCAATCAAATCGAACAACCCCAGAAGGCAACACACTAACGGCCACATCATTCCCCAGGAGGGTGCGAGAATATGCGCGGTACCACCGGATCCAGATGGGAACGGTGGTGAAGCATCGGACCCATTGGCGCTGCACAGTGGGGAATGAACGCAAAAATTGTGTCACGGGCTGCTTTCTTCCGATCATCTGCTTCGTGGTTCATTCGATCGTGAGACGTCGAAGAGAAAGGTACGGTACGGCTCAACCAGTGTGATCAATCTGGAATCTGTTCAGTGTTAGTGTGGGTTTTGAATTCTTTGCCGTGAAGTTAGTGGTTATGTGCGCTTTTTTATATACAACATAAATCATATCTAAATACCGCTGTTTGATTTCCTGATCCATTGTAAGAAAATGGGGAAAAAACCCGTTACGACGTTATTGTCAGTTTTTGTTTATTCTCGTTGCCTCTTTCTTGTTTTACTGTCCTGTTGGCGTCATGTTTGGATTTTGCAAACACTTCAATTGGAAGGGTTAAAACAAAAATCTTTAATCGGAGTTCCTTCATGCTTCTTGATCATTCCGACCAACACGATCACATGGGCAAGTTTCTTTTTATGTTTTGCTACAGCTGCAATCCATTCTGCCTAGACACACGGTAACGGTGTTTAATGAGATAAGGCATTTTAACGGTAATTAGTAGAATCAATCGAGCAAGCAGGCACATAATGCTGCCTGGTCGATAAACCTAGACGTTGGAATTGTGGAGTTGCTGGTTATGGTACATGAAGTTTTTTCGCATATATACTTCATCGCTGGATAAACCGGCAAATATTTTCAACTTTGAAACTTTCTAAAGCGGGCTAGAAAAGAAAATCTAAATAGAAAAATTAAAGTATATTCATGAAACCGTTTAGATGGCCTTTTTAAATGACTATAAAATTAATTTTAAATGCTAATTGGAAGAACTTGGTGCGAAAATCAACACTAATAAAAGCGTTTCAGCCGTCTGAAACCCCAATAGTTACATTAATCCCGTTTTCATACCATGACAAATGGTTAGCCATTCATTCAACGGTTTTTAATTATGATTCCTCAATTGGTAAAATTTACCGGTGCTTTCCTTCAGTGTTGTAGGTACCATGAAAAAGTGGAAAGATTTGCTCTATCACACACTATTGGACACGCTTCTCGATGGTACAACGGGCCCGAGCAAATGCCGGTTTTTTATGGAATAACTTAGCGGTTCAATTATGGACCTAATTGTGATCGCTCGTGTTATTTAGAATTCCGGAGATCATTCGCAAACTAATCCAATTGCTCCAGTTAGCGGTTGTTAGTCGTGTGATTAGCGGTATATACTTATACATACGGATTAACCGTTTAATTGCTTCCCGCCATTACTTTCTTGGGCGCTATACAGTTTATTAAGTTCATTATAGATTTTTTATTACATTACACTCGATCGATGCTATGGACAATGTGGTCGGTTAATGTGGTCGGTAGCATTAAACAGGCGCTCTGGTAGCGAGAACACGGCGTGAAAGCTTTCGAAAGGTCCGATCATCCGAATCCCATCGGCGGCCCATCGTTTGGTTGGTCAAATCCAAATTGATTTGGTTTTCTTTCCCCTGACAAACACCTGTTCCTGGAGGGCGGAACGACGACGACGACGGGTGCGATCGAAAATTTTCGTGAAAGTTTCGGTGTCTGGAAACATTATGCGTATGTGTGACCTCCTTTTGTTGTGGAGGCGGTAGTGTGCCACAGGGCCACACCACCTCCGTCTGGGGTGGGTACAAACAAGGATGGTGATCGATGCTGCGATCAATGACGACAATCGCGCACGTTGGAATGTGCACGGCTTGGACGACTTTCATTGTTTGAATTTTCCAATATTGTTTCTTTTTGGAATTTTAATTAAGTTCATTCTTTAACAGCATTTTTGTTTTAACTAAAAGATGAGAATTTCTTACACCCTTTGGACGGCGGTCGTACTGTGCTCGGCGCTAAGCATTTCTTCGGCGAGAAAGCTTGAAAGTGAGTCACCTACGTAAAGCAAGACCCAAATATATTATATCTAACCTCTTTTTTCTCTTTTTCTTTTAGATATTGCTTCCAATATTATACCCGGTAGTAATGGTTTGGGACAGCAGAAGCAGAATGCGGTCGACACGTACGAGGATGTATCGGGTTCGGAAAATCAGCAAGATGTGGGAAGCGAAGCACTGCCGGAGAGTACGGAAACTAACGAAATTGAAGATGAAGTTGCCAGCCCAGAAGTGGTAAATGAGGTGTTGGAAGAATCGAACGTTGTACCACAGGAAACGGTGAGCGAAGCGACCGTGGTCAATATGGATGATTCGAGTTTAATAAATCGATACTGTCGGTGCACGGCGTACGAGTGTAACTGTTGCCGGGACATTGATGTACCGCTGTTTCCAGTAAAAGGTCCTGGTTGTGCCGTGATACAGTATCTCGATGGTGATCGTATGTCTGTTGGTGTGAAGTTTGCCGATCGTATGATCGTGAATCGTGTCATTTCGGGTAAAATGACTTGCGCTACAGCGGTATAAAAAAGGAAGTACATAATTAAAATTGAGTTTTTTACCACTTGCAGCACGAAGAGCAACTCCAGTCTGTTTGCCACTGCCCGGTGGATATAATCGATTCTGTGGACGCGTTTACGGCATCTCACGAAAGGCTAACGAGGGCTTTAAGGCTTGCCTCGGGCTGGAGCTAAGGGCGGATGATGAAGTAGAAGCGGTGCTGCGAGTGTCCTGCTTCAAGTTTGGTCCCCGTGGATTGTCCGTCATGGATGCGGAACCACTTCCACCGGTTGATGATATCGATGTGGGCGACGAGGACGATGAGGATGAGGAAGATGAAGCGGAGGAATTATTCGGATTTTCGCTCGGTACGTATACCTGTCGTATTTAACAAGACTTTCGAACTCTCGAGTTTTTTTTTAAAGAGACCAAACATCATGCTGGATAATTTAATTTAATGTACTATTGTCTTTTCTTCATTTTGCTTCAAAACCTACAGACGAAGACGACGAGGAGGATGATGACGACGAGGAAGATGACGATGATGACGGTGGTGCCGATAGCGTGCAGGAGAATGAAACCGATGCGGGCGATTCACCAGACTATACCGGGTTCAGCTTTCTCGATCGTGACCTAATGGGAAGCATATTTGGGGTGAAAAAGTTTTGGTAAAGCGCATCAAGGTAGCTCTAAGTGTTAGGTAAATAGCAATTTAAAACATACCATCCCGAATTATAAGCATCGACTAGCGAAATACGAACAAAATGAAAAAAAAATCTAGATTAGGTTACATATAGGTATGTGGTGTTTATGCGTTTTATCCTCGGTATGTTTGTTTCACACATCGATGTTTGTAACTACAGTAGGAAACCCAATTGAAATGCATTCAAGCCGAATGTAAATAGTCATTACTGCAAAGCAAACAGTTTTTATAAGTATTTATGAAGTGCATGAGTATTATTTATTGCTAACGAAGAACGGGCCCCGATCATCAGCTGTTAGGTTGAATAAATATAAAATATAAACGAAAAAGGAGCGAACGAAGTAAGGTTGTTTTTTTTGTAATTCATTACAACTGTTTTCCTAAGTTTTGTTGCATTAGTGTATTGTTTTTCGGAATTTACCAGTCATACAGTCAGGGCCGTACGTCGGAACAGAACCTAGAGCATGGCGAATAATTACCTTTTCACTGTTCACATGTTTATTGTTTTTTTTTTGTTGTTGTGATTTTACTCGATCTATTCGTCTCTAACCGCCTAACCTTGTCCAGATCCTAGCCCATACCAAACCCCATTCATCATCAATCAAACATACTGTGACCCCGGACCGAAGAATGCTTCCACCTTTTGGTACCCATACATCCGCACAAAGTACATTCACGGCTTGATCCTTGGCTCGGCGCCATCACCATTCACGCCCGCATCGTATCCGTACCCAAACCAAGATATCCAAATGGTTTGGGCATCTCAATTCGCAGCTATGTCTGCCGCCGATGTGCTTTGATTTATGTTGGCTTGATCGTTTTCGTGTTTTTCCACCTGAAATAATCCAATGAGATTACATAACGTGTGGTTCCGGATGTATGTTTAGAGCACTTACGATCTTCTTCACGTAGCTCAGCTGCCGCTGGTCGGAACTGTTCACGTTGTCTACTTTGTATGGAGGTGTTATCGTTACGTCTTTGCAGACTACAATATTTGGACCGGACCAGGTGACCTGAAATGAACAATAGAAAGAAAGAAGTAAATAGTTTGTACATATTCGTACAGGATTTTTTTTACTTTTTAGTTAGGTTAGTAACAATCAAAAGCTTCCAATGCTATCGATGATTAGATTGATCTGCTTGTTGTCATGGAAATTATGAATTCAAACGTCGTAGGAATAGATGATGCATTTTCTTTTTAGTAGTTCAAGCGTAAACAAAGCTTTGGCGCCGTTTTATATTTTATTTCATTCGATAACAAGAAAACCCTCAAGCGAATGAATTGGTACAAAAATAAAAAAAAAATAAAATGGCAAACTTACCTGTTTGATAGTGCGTGCGATAGCCATGTAAAGGTTCTGACCTTCGGGACTGACGCCGGCCGAAAGCGCCGTAAGCTGGAGTCGTTTCTGTTCCACCTGATTTCTGGTGCGGGTGCTCAACTGAAGGCGAAAGGAAGCATTCGTTTACTAGCGCGAACGTGCACCGAAAAAGTATAACAAAACACGCAGATCAACCGTGTTGGAAGTGTGAACAGCGCTGCAAGTTGCATCAAACGACCGAGTGTCACTCTTGCAGCAGCTAGCATCAGTAGCAGCAGCGCCGAGTAATGTGTAAGCAACCGGGAAAAGCACCCAGAAGGCGATACTTACGCGCTCCAGATTTAACGACAGCGGTTGCTCCGGAACTATGCAGACTTCCTTTTTCACCTGAACATCACTGCACATTGCCAGATTGACGATGTAAACGTCGTTCAGTTTTGCGGATTTACTCGCCGAAGGGCATTCTGGTTTGGTGAGAGGGGGGAGAAAGCTAGTTAAGGAAAATCTTGCGGGAGCTAAAACGATAACAATTGAAAAAATGAACAACATTCATCGAGGGGCATATGTTCTGCATCTCGAAACATAAACAAAGAATCATTGCAAGCACACAATCAGATAGCTTGTTGGAGCACCCAAGCGATACCGAACCATACTTGGTGGTTCCCAATTGCTTTGGTTTACTTTCACGCCACTTTGAAAAGGATACTTAGTATGAGCATTTTCGTTTGCTGATCAAACGCCAACACCTCGCCCTCGATGTTGGCATTGTAGCAGGTCGTGCACTCTACCGTGCTACCGATAGAGAAACAGTCCTGGACCAGGCCAGCCATTACGACGGTGTTTTTATTTTCGGTCGAGCGCTGCAACTTATTCGCGTTTCTACTGCTGTCGTTTCTCTCCGGGCTGTACTTTCTCAATCGTTCATTTATTATTATCAGAATGACAGAATTGCAGTTTTCTCCACAACATGACGTTTGACAGACAAAGGCGCAGCAAGCGAAGGTGACGGTTCAGCTTTTCTGCTGTTCAGCCATATTGGATTCAGGAGTGCTGAAAGCACCGGCATCAATGTGCTGAAAATTTAAATTGCTGATCAAAACAAGTGTCCTCGTAGGCTGTAAAACAATTAAATTACACCAGCAATCTTTTTGCTGAACAATGTTCCGATGATGATCGCAATTTTGCAACATTTAGTTCCACTGATTCCGACATTTGTTCTTGCGAAAATACCTTGCAGACGAACAACTTTGTACTTGGACACCTAGAAATGTAGACATATTTAAATTCCTGGTATAAGCTCGTCCACCGAGCCCAATGAAAGCAGACAAAATATTCCAAGGACAAATTCCACAGGAACAGGAAGAATAAAGTGTTGTACTAATTTTTTAGCACAATTCAATTGCTGCAGCAACTGCTGAGCAGGAATTCGTCGGAGAGGTTTATGCGCGCTAGTTGAGCTGTTCCTCGGTGCGGTGTCGTGCAAAACGAACGTTTCAACATCAGCTAGTAAACGCCTCGAAATGTCAGGCCGGGTTTGGCAGGTAGAAAAAATGCTTGCGGCAGCAACCTTCGTCCAAAGAGAACGGCAGCCGGTATTCCGAGATCGCCATGTTTGTATTAGCCAACATAAACCTCAATACACGTGTGCGTTAGTTGGGGGTTTAAGTGCGAATAAAATAGAGATTTAAATTCCATTTTAACCAAATATAACGCTTATCGTAGATATCAAGCGTAAGTATCAGCCGGAAGATATAATCTTGCACCAGCCAGTCGTATTTCGTGCGATATTTGCGCATTCGCCGGGTTCACTGTGCTACAGTTGCTCCGAAGTACATGTACATGTATAGAGCGTTTTGAAATTCCGCATCATTTCAGTGCCGCATTGCAAAATCCAATAATGATTGCCGGTCGTCCACTGCTGTTCCTATCGCTGCCGAGTCTTGCACTAATTGTGGGACTGGTTTGGTACCGCCGCAAATTTAAGCCGGACGCAGGTGATCGAGGTGGAGAAAAAAGCAAAAAATGTGAAAGTGCGATCATGCCATCGCGCGGTGTCTCTGCAGCAGAGCTCGAGCCGGACATGCGACAGAGTTCCTCGCTACCAATACAACAGTCGGCCAACAGTGGCAATGGAGTGGAAAACTGGGAAAATTGTTCGGGTTCGGGTCATTCGTCGGCCAGTTCGTCACGTTCAGCCCCGATAGACATCGTGCCGAACAAGAGTCCCTCCAAGGGCGACGATACAAACGACCTGTTGGGCCGTACGCACCTACTCGAACATGATAATGAGGAGTTTAGCTTCAGCCCATCGATTGACTTACCTGGCTCGGTTGTTTCACGCTATCCGACCAACCTGAGAAAATTCAACCAAATGATGGAACCGACGAAGGAACCGATCGTGATACGCCCGACCAAGGTGGCGTCACTGCAGAGTGGACACTTTCGAGTGTCGGATGAAAATGGTAACCAATCCAGTCCGGACGCTTCCCCATCCCAGAAACATACGCCACAGCAGCAAACACAAAACAATGAGAGTGACCGGGTGAACGGTAACAGTGTGACGGTGGGTGACGATACGACCAATGGTGATGATACCTTTGACCGTAAAACGGAACCGTTTGATGAACGCAATGAACAAACCGGTAGCCCTCCGCTTAGCATTTGTAGCGTGCGTTCCGAGGACTCGGGTAAGGGTTCCAGCCCGCCGCATTCGGTCGGACCGTCGGCGTCGATGTACGAGTTCCTTGTGCCCGCTTTCCTCGTAGCCGGTATGCTTGGCAAGGATGGAACGTTTGTAAAACACGTCAAAAAGAAGACCGGTGCCAATGTAATAATCAAACGAAATCCGGGCACACACGATAGCAAAATTTGCACGCTGGACGGTACGCAGCAGGAAATTAAGAACGCGTTGGCTGTAATCCGGGAGAAGTTCCCGTTGAAACGGTTTCCAACTCTTACACTGCAGCGCATTGAAATTAGCCGCGTCGAAACGGTCATACCAATATCGTTGATGAATGACACGTGTTCAAGCGTAAGTATTGTTTTTAGGTGTTTATTTACAAATATAATCGCGCCTTGCCTTGTCCATTGATCACTTTGCTATGGGTGTTTCATATTGGTGTTTTTTTTGCGTTTGCGTACCTCCTATTTTAGCTGCCGCTGGTCGAGGGTATCAACAATGACGTCGCCATTAGCTGTATCATAAACGTGGGCCATCTGTTCGTACATCAACCGCTGCATCCAACCCACCTGACGCTTAACAGTATGCAGCACTCTCTTAATCAAAGCTACACGCTCAACAAGGCTCCCGCATTGCCAGAGATCATTCCGAACGCGGTCTGTGTCGCGTTCGTCGCCGACAACTGGTACCGGGCGCAGGTCGTACAACACATCCCGGAAAGCAATTTGGTGTTAGTGAAATACTTGGACTACGGTGGTTTGTCGATGTTGCCCCCACAAAACCTACGTCAAATCCGAACAGATTTCATCTCCGTACCGTTTCAATCGATAGAATGTGTGCTGTCAAACATTGAACCGATTGGTAAGGATTGGTAATTTTAATGATTTTACGAATTTTATTGATTTTACTGCTTTTATTTCAGATGAGAGCTGGTCCGTGGAAGCTACCGAACTGTTCCGTAGGTTAACAAACAGTGCTATTATGCAGGCACAAGTAGCGGGCTATACTGAGGAGGGTATTCCCGAAATTTACCTATTTTCTTCAATAGCAAAAGATGTAAGTTTTTTCAATACAAACATTCCTTAATTACATATTAATGATTCGCTTTGAAATACTAGTGTAAAATGGTCCATTGTTTGAAGCTAATCGTAAAATTGGAAACAAATTGGTGTCTCAAGTAGTACATAACGAAACGAGCGAACGAAACAACCAAACAACCTCACTAGCTTATCAAATTTAAGTTTTAACAGTGTAGATGTTTATAGCTTGCGGTTAGATTGGCGCCCTTATCTGCGGCGTCGCCTCAAATCCCTTCCTTTCCTTAAGTGTGGTACCGTAGGTGGCAAAGGTTTTGGTCGCTGCAGTTGCGGAAACTTAGCGATAGCTTGTTTGATAGTGAACTATGTTTTTAATTTCAAACTTTACTTGTATTAGTGCAGCAACCGTAAGGAATATTATTCGTGCAATATTGAAATATTCCTTTGTACTGTTTGGTTATTTTCAATGGTAATATCACAGGAATAAGTGGTAATTTCGATCATAACGTGTGCAATGATTAGATAAAAATTCTTGTTTTGTTCAATCATTCCTACCAAACACTTTCTTCTTCTTAATCGGCACAACGACCTGAAGAGGTCTAAGCCTGTCATTTCTGGCTTTCTGTGACATTATTTACCCGCAGCTGGATAGTCAGTCCTGCGTACGGGGGATTGGTCCGAATGGGGTTTTGCCCTGTCCTGTCCTGTCCGTTCGTGTGAATACCGGCGCAGCTATCATCATGCCACCAAAACATTACCATGTGCAAAAATTTCGATTTTTAAGCTAGTTTAATTTTATTTATTCATAGCGACGACCCGATTTTAAAACTTTCTATTTTCCTTCTTATCTCTTTATCTTCCAGAATGTAATTTTCATAAATCAAGAAATGGTTGCTCGCGGCTATGCCAGATGGATTGACTGAACTGTGTGAATGCAAAGTAGGTGAACAAATTAATAACAAATTTAAAAATGCATATATAAGGAAAACAACACGGTGAGATTGAACATAGGGAACGCGTTACGGAGAAAATGGGGGACTGATTTTTTTTAGCAAAGAACGAACGATCTTCAGACTGTTTTGCGTTGAGTGGTGGTGTGAAGGACTTGAAATAGCAGGGAGGATGAAAGTATCTGCACAATCAGAAATATGTGACATTCGATAAACGCGACATGGTTTGTTTCAAGAAGCCAAGGTTCCCAAAATTTACTAACCATCTTCTCGTGCTCTGGTTGTCGATCCGGTACCTTAAATCTGTATCCATTTTTTGGGTAACGTGACTGCAACGTATTATTCTAGCCATACCTAAACTTGGGGGTGCGCTTTCATCAAACCATCAGCCTATATTTCATGTCTCACATGCATAAAAAATAACATTCTGTTGATCATCGTTCGCGCTTGGAACTAACCGTGCGCCTCTTTATTGTCATACTCTCATTACTACAGTCCTTCCTCGTTACTGTTACATTTATTAAATGAAGAAACTTTGTGAATAATACGTTAAACAAAAAACATAAGAATGCAAAAACCTGTCGTTCAAGTTTTCTTTTTTTTTCTTCACGTGTCTTACCAGTACTGCCCGCTAAGACACTTTATTATTTTAGTGATTTTGTATAAGGGTATTTATGAAATAAATTCAACAAAATTAATTGATCTTACGAATACCCTTGTTGCTTCATAGTACGCAGGAAAGAAACCCCTCGTTCCCCGGTGAATCAGCGAAAGAAAATCTTTTTCCTGTCCACACAATGTGCTGACCATCGGGTTAACGAGACAAAAGAGGAATTTGTGGAAGCGGTATGAAATAGGTATGGTCACCATGGGCGTATTTGTTAGTTCGTTCAAAGTTGTTAGCTCAATACGGTACCGCACAGTTACACTGAAAATACGGATCGTTCTAAATTTAGTAACCGCTCTGCGTTAATTAGGCCAAATCCGAGTGTCTTCGACGACGCTTGTGCAATACGGATGCGTATTTTGTGAGGAAAAAGAATAGCATACAATCCCCCTACAACGACGAATGCACGAGACATTTCAAGGTACGCAGATCTCGCCACAGCCAGAATGAGAAAACGAGAGAGATAGCACAGAGAGACTTAAATTCGTCAGCATCTTTGTACACTTGTTTGAAGATGTAGTTATTTTTCCTTATTGGAAATGTAGTTAACTTTTCCATCATGTTTGCAGCAATGTTAAAACCAACTATTTAGTTTAGTTGTTACATATTTCCAACCCAAAAACCGTTTACTGTCATCTTACTTCGTGTTTTTGAATAGCATCGTGTATCGCTTAACTTTCAGAAAAAGTCATTTGGCATAGGTACCTTACTTTCAAATATTTTGTACATTGGGGCCCGTCCCATGTGAACACCACCAACATGTGGCAAACAACGGCAGCCGCGAGTTCAACTTTCCAAAAGTCATTGCGTCTACTTGTGTTTCAGCTATCGTTTTCTGCCCGAAACAGCAGCAGGTTACGGTTTTGACCGGTTTGGCGAAGATTATTGTTACGTTGTTATGTGTGCTGCTTCTTTTTAAATATTAATGGGTCAATGCAGTCTCGATATGAATCACGGCACCATAAAACAACATGATGAACGGAAATACTGTTGCGTGGTCGATGCTGTAGCCTGATTTGATTGATCACCCGATCACGAGGCGGTGTAAAATGTTTCGATAAAGTTTTCTCGTCAGGGTATTTTGCTTGTGCACGTGCGGTGCGGTTTGATCAACACGTACGATGCAGCACGTCGTCGTGACATGGTCCGGTCAACAATTATTCTCCAGGATGCTCGATCCCTGGCTAAAGCTTCCCATCCATGAAGCCCCGATTTCCGATAGGTATTGCTTCACCTGATCCACTTTCGCTGTCGAACACCTTCTTTGTGGGGCATGAGTCCAACATCATCCTCATATCATGCCTCAGCCATCGTATCCTTCCGGTTTCCGCCACCGCCAGGATGTCCGATTCGTCGTACAGCTCGGCAAGTTCGTGGTTCATCCTTCTCCTCTACACTCCATTTTCGAACACACCGCCAAAGATGGTTCAGAGAATGCGTCGCTCAAACACGTCCAAGGCGCTTGCATCCTCCGCTCGGATGGTCCAAGACTCCTGTCCATAGAGGACCACCAGGCGAATCAATGTTCGATATATCTCACATTTTATGCGGTTCCGAAGTCTTCTGGATCTTAGCACATGGTGAAACGATTCACGATGGTATGCACGATTCCCCTGCACATTGCATCTTCGAATTTCGCTGGTGATCCTCGCTGGTTTTCTCGTTGCCTCCCAATTTTGCCCTATCACGGGCTGAACCTACGGTTGCATTTATTCTCAATCCAATTCTTGCTGCTTCACGTTTGATTCTGGTGTACGCCTCGCACACCATCACTGTCGATTTGCCAATGATGCCAATGTCATCCGCCAAAAAATTAAAGAGACCGGTAGAATATCATGCCACGGATGTCTAGCCCCGCGCTTCGTATGACACCTTCCAAGGCGATATTGACGAGTAGACAGGAGAGTCCGTCACCTTGCCTCAGACCCTTGTGAGATTCGAACGATTCCGACAACATATTCGATACTCCCACCTTACACTGCATCCTGTTTATGGTGGCCTCCAACGGTCGGATCAACTTTCCAGAAGAGTGGTTCCGCTGCATGATGTTCCATAGGTCCTTCCGAGCTATGGTATCGTAGGCCGCCTTGAAATCGATGAACAGGTGGTGCGTTCTAGTAGGGATCTGACACTCTCGCCACTTCTGGAGGAAAATTTGGTCGGTGGTGGATTTGCCTGTAACAAACCCATGGCTCGAAAATTCGAGCATTCTAGCTTGGCGCTCTTTTTGTAGACTGGAAGAATGACACTCAGCTTTCTCTCCTCCGGTAGCTCTTTCTACTCCCAGATTGCCACGGTTAGTTGTTGCATTTCGATCGCCAACCTCTTGAAGTGTTCGGCCTCCAACCCATCACTGCCAGCAGATTCCTTCTTAAGCTGCTTGATGGCGTTGACAATCTCATCCAGAGATTGCGGAGGCATCTCGTCATCTGCACTATTACTGTCGCTGGTGTTGTCGTTGTTCTGCAGTTGTAGTAGTTGCCTTATTCTGCCACTTGCACCAGCATCTCCTGCCTCTGCTCCGTTCAGGTGTTCTTTGAAATATCACTTCCAGCTTTCGTTCACCTTTTGCTCTTCTCTCAGGAGATTTCCTTCTGTATCTTGGAACATTGAGGTTTTAGTAACAAATTCGCCCCGAGCCTGCTCCTAAACGGTGTTACTTGTCCTGAAAGAGCAGGGTCTGCTGCCTTGTGGTGGGCTGACTCAGTTGTTGTTGACCACGGATAGTTTCTGGCGTAGTTTTACCATGAGCAGGAAATGGTCCGAGTCGACATTTGCGCCGCTGTAAGTTTCGACGTTGATAATATTCGAGAATTACCTTCCGTAAATTAGAACGTGCTCGATTTGGTAATATCTCTGCAGTGGTGATCTCCAGGTGTAGCTGAAGCGCGGTAGGTGCTGGAAGAAGGTTTTGAGAATGTTCATGTGCTTGGAGGAGGAAAAATTGATAAGCCTGTGGCCGTTTACGTTTGTCAGTTGGTGTGCGTTGAAGCTTCCAATCGTTGGTTATATGCCTCCTCCTGTCCGACCTGAGGATTAAGGTCTCCGATGACGATCTTCTCATCGTGTTGCGGGCAGGGATCGTACTTCCTCTCCAGCTGCGTAAAGAAGAGCTCAATTTCTTCATCGGTGCTCCCAAGGTGCGGACTGTGCACATTTATGATGCTCAGGTTGAAGAATCTCTACAAATCCTCAACCTGCACATTCGTTCGTTGACCGGCCACTACCCGGTCACCCTCTGTTGCATAGCACGCAGCACCATGAACGCAGTACCGATCTCGCGCGACTCTCCACCACTCTGGTAGATAGTTCAGTTGCTGCGATACTGACGCACCATCGTATCTTTCCAGCTTAGCTCCTGAAGTGCAACTACCCCGAAGCCGCGGGTCAAGACCTCATCTAATAATAGTCGGGTGCTTCCGTTAGATGTGGTATGTGGTAACAAAAAAAGGATTTTCTAAGTAGAACTAATATTCATTTATTTTAGTATGTTTCTCTCATAATTTAATTTTTTTATTCATATTATAATTTTATAATACTCAGAAGAAACAATAGAAATAATATCGTTGCCTTAGGGACTTATGAAATTGGTGTACCAGCAAGTAATGCATAACGGAAACAAAACACCACAGAGCTGTGATTTAAAGGAATGTCTTGCGGTGGAAGATGATGTCCTGACAAACTACATAAATCGAACCAGCAGCCAATATGAGACTGTTCCATGGAATACCATCAATCGAGTTTTGTTTGAAAGAACACGACAAATGGTGGTGTGAACAGTATCTAGAGTTTAGGACACGTAGGAATATGCATCGACATATAATTATGTTACTCAGCAACAACTGCCTTGTATGCTTTTCTAGAATCGTGCAACCGTCGCTGGCTGTATGTCCACAATGTAGATTCGTTAGCTCAAACAGCAAACATTGTTAATGATAAAAACCTTGGCCAGGTTGTCATTGCGTGAAATCGAAACGAGTCTTATGTGCTTCTACGACTATTCTAATATTCCATACGTCGATGATCATGAAATAGTCGTAAAAGTTCCTTAGTGATTTAAACCGGTACGATTCTTCGTGTGATTCTGCTGCTTTTGCTGTGTAATTCTAGAATCGCCTGTAACTAACCAGTAAGCAAAGATGATTGTATAACTAAAACTCTCAAGCGGCTTACTATCAAGAGTTGTCGTCGAAGGTCGCCGGGACCTTCTCCGTAATCTCCGCCGCAAGGGCTTGTTGGGATGTAATTGTAGTTTTATTTTTAGTTTATTGTTTACTACCTTTATTTCCTATATCCTACGGGGAGTTGAAAAAGTCAACTTTATTTTCTACAAAATCATCCAAATGTTTCCTTCGTGTGCTTTGGTGCTAGTGGACTTTTCATGCCAATTATCAAAGTTTTGAATGCGGAAACAACCAAATTTGTACAAGCATTTTGTTTTTATTTTTATGGGTATTAAGCATTACTGTTGACTGTAGGTAGTTGTGATTAATACTCGTTTTTAAAAGTGTCTTTAAAACCACTTTTCAAAAGTCCTCACGCTTGCGGCAGCTTATTGAGAATGAAACACCACCCAGTGCATCAGTGCATTGGTCTCCTGTGCACATCACGCCCATCCGTTTCCGCGGGTTCTTTTGTCTTATTAGTATATTTTAAAATTTAATGCGTGTTGCGCTATCCTTACGTGCAATTAATTATCGTGTGCCCCCGCGACCAATCTCAAAAACTCTCCCCTCCGCCTACAGGCAATTTATTTTTTATCGAATAGAACGGAATGTATTATATAAGTAGTTTGTGGTTAAACATTATGTAAAACCATCCTACATGGTAGGTTTACGAAAAAAAAGCGGTACAACATCCCAAAAATCGAGCAAAACAGCCAAAAAATACAATACCTTTTTTGACGATGGCATGTACTGATATTTCAACCGACTCCGTCACAAATACGCCAACCCTCCGGCTGGCCCTATTTTGTGTGCACCCCGTTCCTAGGGTGAGGTGCGACCGGACCAGTGCACCGCATCTGCGAGTCACGCCCGGTTATATGTGAGTGCAATAAAACATATAAAGTATTTGCTCGGACTAACCAAACATAATCTACGCCCGGTTGGTTGGCTCAGATGGGTACCACAGCTACCTTTCCCATTCACAACGGGAGCCACATATTATTATATCCTAGCATTCGCGGAAGCCCCAAAACCGAATGAGTCCCAAAAAACACCACCCCCACAAACAAACACGCACATATGTATGCACTACACAAAAATTAACAAAAACGAAAACAAAAATGCCTGATGAGAACCAATCGAAAATGTGCAGTAAAATAATAAGAATTAATTATCACGGAAACAACAAAAGCAAAATAATTATGCACTTATGCAGAGCTTCCCTTGTTGTCCTGTGTGTGTTGGCAAGCATCCTCTCGCTTCCCGTTCCATTTCGGGTGCGAGATCCAAAGGACGGAGGCCCGGGTCCCGGTAAAAAGGATTCTCGGGCGCATGGGTATGGATGGATCAGGATATGCGGCTGTTGATATGCAAAATAAAAATCGCGTCACGCATATGTCCGGTCCAACCATCGTTCAAAAAATGGTGGTGTAGTGTGCTTGCAAATGCGGGAATTCGGCGTGTGACAATTTCGGGTAGTAAATAGTAGTTTTGTGTAAATAATTATTTTCAACTATCCTGCACTAGGTGCACCGCTCCAGTTTGGTGTATATGTTCTTAAAAGTATCAAACATTATCTTTCTGTTTTGTGTCAGAACTTTTAAATTTCTTTTTTATTTTGAAGAACTTTTGATTTGAATGAGCATCACAGTTTTAAAATCTAAACCAACTGTAATAGTGTTCGGCTATGCAACATACCTAATTTACTTATTTATACTTCCAATATGACTGCTTTTGCCGTATTATGAATGACTCTTGTGTTAAATTTAGAACAATTAGTACAAGGCATTTCCTCCTTTGGCTACGCAATGTAATTAATGTAAAAATTGTACCATTTCATAGCGGACAACCAATTGAGGCCCGGCTTGCCATATTCCCCAAAAGCCCTATTCCTCGATTCTGGATTGCAATAAGCTGACGGTGCACATAACATAAAAAAAAAAAACATTTCTTACCAAAAAGTACATTGTTGCCCTGGCAATGGCAATTGACTTTGGAGAGTGCTTTGGCACAACATTCAAAAAAAGCATAACCAACCACAAAACACATTCGCTGCAATTCACAATATTTGTCATTTTTGATATTCATTTGCACTGTGCCCACGATCGATCGGTTTTGATGTGCTGTGGGGATTATTTTCTTTCAAATGAATTATTATTACCTCGGCTTGTGTATGAGAACCAGATCAGCGGGAAATGTGCGTTGATGCGAGTTTTTTGTTGTTGATTGTTTTTGTTTTGTCCACTATTAAGTTAATGCTCATGCAAAATCTTACAAGAGAGGATTTAAACGTCGTCGTCGTGTTAATCTCATGTTTTACCACTGTTTGCAATGCTCTTGAACAGCAGTGGGAGTGATTATTCGTACTAATCATTTCTGAAGTAGCTATGGAATAACGTTTTGCAAGATTGTCGATGTCAATCCCTTAAAGTACTGCAGAGCTTCTCATATGGAGCTAATTTATTGGCAACGCTAACCTCTCGATTCTGTATGAAGCTGTTACACGATGCTATTAGATGCCCGTCAGATTGCATGAAAGTTATTGTTGTATGCTACATTGTTGTCAGAGCTTGCATGAAACTATCGCTCTATTTCTAACCACTTGTGTGTATGTTGCATTTGTATTTTACGTTTGAAGTTCATTTGAAAAATAGTCTCAATCTATATATACGTGTCTTTTTTGCGTCAAAATTCCTTCCGGACCATTGCGCCGTACGCAGGACTATCCAGCTTCAGGTAAATAAAGTCGAAAGAAGCCAGATATGGCAGGCATAGGTCTCTTGAAGTTGTTGTGCCGGTAAAAAATATGGAAATATGTATAAATCAAAGCGAATGACATAGTACTGTATCCTCCAGGAAAAAATATATAATAGTCAGGATATCTAAGCAACGTATAAACAACATTAGACCTGAGACTAAGCTTGCAGATTAAGTTTTTCTTTAAATTGTATCTTACGATTCTTAATCGAACATTTGAAATCGAACAATCGAAATATTAGCTTAAATGGAGAAATTGTCCCATCAGTGGATATTATACGGAGAAGACATGAAATTGCGTTATAGTGTAGATTGTGTAGAAGATTCATCTATTAACTAGCAAGCGAATTGATTATATTCTATTGTATTGCTTCTTATGGGAAAAATGTAACAAAGTGAAGAGTGAGTGAGTGATTTTTCAATAATATGTTCATACTAGTAGACAATAATTTATATAAAGGCAGTCCCCGAGATACGCGGTTCCTCTTATACGCGGGTTCGGGATACGCGGTTTTTGGAAATTTGTCAGCTGAGTTAGTTTATAGCACAAAATCTAAGCGGTGGTGAAGGTGTAAAGGTGGAAAAAGGTGGAAAAAGGTGTAAAATTGGTTTTAAATAGCTTCCTTTGTCGTATAAAACATTAGTTTTTAGTTTATTTTTATGGATTCTACAAAAAAGTAGCCTGATTTGCTGAATTAATTAAGTGCAGAGAAGGAAGTCAACTATCTAACTTTGTAGTATAAACTATTTTACTTCCGGATTCGACTTAAGCTGAAATTCGAGATACGCGGATTTTTTCTAGGTTATAGCGGTCTGCTATAATGACGTACCTCAGGAACTGCCTGTATACTGTGCTATAACTGTTCAGTGGTCTTGACTCTTGACGGTGACTTGATCATGATCGAGAGTAGTCATCTAATACCGGCCTTTATAAGTGACGCAACAATGCCATCACTTCATATCAGTTTGATCCTACCACACACCATTTGTTGATGTTGATGATTTAAACCTTGAGTTGAGTTGAAAACCCTTCATAGGCTGAGTCGTGAGATAGATGGTGTTCTGATGAATACTAGACTAGTCTTTCCACTAGAACTAATATTGGTGGTTAGGTTTGCCTTACAATAGATAAAGTAACACATTAGCAGTGTGATCGCCTATCTGTACGCCATCGAAATTGTACGTTACTGTACGCTCCATTATAAATTAGGAAAAATATCTTACTTTTTGAAGAATTGTCGGACAACAACCTAACGAACGAACTTTATTTATCCCCAGAATAGCTCGTCAGATCCAAAACTGTTTGATTCGAATCGGAAAGATGTCTCTTCCAAAAGCACACCACACATTAAAATGATCAGCTATTCCAAACACGTCTAGACCATTGAATAACGTCGGGAGAAAAAGAAAACGTAAACCTCCAAACAAACCGATGATGATTGTGCGAAAGCTGTCTAATTTGTCGAATGACCTACTTTGCGGGAAGAGCATACAACAAAGGCTATATGATTCAAACCCGTTTGCGCTAAAATGCAATTTTGTAATCTTTTCAACAAATTACGGGACCGGGCTCGGGCGCGTGAAGTGTGTAAAGAATGGAGGATTGTTTCCAATGACGCACCGTCTGACTATGTGTGCAAAATTGTCACACTTTCGCTTTTTGTGTGTAAGAAACGATGGTAATCAGTGGCAGAACGTGACAGTATATTCGTTTACTAAAACGTAACGAACTGAAGATTGATATTTTTGTAATTGTTATTTGAAACATATTGATTCAAACACGAATAAATGTGTAGTTTTGTTAGGTATGGAGTTATCAGAGGTGAATCTTCCTAAAAGCGGACTGAGCGATAGCGGGAGCCCTAACCACAAAGAGGCCTCGAGTTGGAGGTGCAACATTTGCTTCCAGAAAGCATTAAATTTCAAGTTTATTTTTCGAAAATTCTTTTTTTTGTCTCTGCACATATCAGGCAATATTGAAGCTAGAGACCAAGAATCGAGAAAGTCCAGCCAACCAAATGGTGTTATAAAGGGCCTAGACATTTGGTGGGTCTTACAAAAACACAAGATCGTTTTATACGTATTTTTTTGTGAATTAATGTTCTAATTTCATGAAGATGTATTAGTCCATGCACCAGCCACCCAGATACAGTATGGATAACTTAAAAATACGGTTTTAATAAAGTTTTATTACACCCACTTCTTATTTAGGAATAATGTTCATGCAAGTGTGCAACACGAACAACGCTATGTAACCGAATTGATTTGTCTAAAAACTCGTAGTCCCCAGCAGCTTCGGGATTATTTTGTATTTGGCCTGTTCGCGAAAAAATGGTCGATGCTGGTTAATACAATAAATTTGTTAAATCGTCTGCCCGTCGGCCATTAAGCTTTCGTTACATGAAAAAGAATGCATAAGCTTAGGTTAGCAATATTCCACAGTACAACAGATCACGCATTGAACTCTATGATGAATGCAGGATGTGCTCGATGTCAAAGGACCATTCTTATGCTAAAAATAATGTGTGTAATCTTTGATACTACAATTGCCCTGCATACGAACAATGCTTTTGAGGGAAAATTTCATTTTCTAATAACATTTTCGGCGATATGTTTCAATTCAATATGTTTCAAGACGTATATAGCAAGCTTACATTTATAGCTAAAGGCTCCGTAAAAACCTCATTCAGCACATTTACACGATGCACGTGTTGAGTACGCCAAGCATCCACGTTTAATTCTTGCTATCATCTACAATTACTGACACATTTCATTTCCTCTTTGACGTCAACTTCTAAAAGTTACTGCAGAATATAAAAAAGTCTTCTTGATTTTGCATTTAGAATTTTCCATCTAAAACAAAAACGATAATGAGCTTCACTTATTTTGCACAACTCAAAAAAAAACCTCGTCTAAATTCCCGGTTAAAAAATATACATATTTGAAGGCCGGTGCCGTATGTATATTTATTTATTTAAAGAATGTATACAGTTCTCAGTTCTTACAATGGTTCTTGCTTAGTTATACTATTATTTTACTGAACGCACACATAAATCGAAGAAAAAATGTTTCACTTTAGCTACAAATCATTAACAACTAAATAACACTCATGCTCAAAAGATACGACGGAACCGCGATCAAACGATCGTCGATGTGTTGAATTTGAAAATTGAAGTCGCGTGTGCATTATTGATAACATATTTCACATGATTTACTTTTCAATAGTTTCAACGTAATGCATTAGCGCTGGTGGTAGTACAATCCCATTGGTCCATTCCTACCCCGTTCCAGTGTATTCTTTTCATGGAAACGGATTTATATTGCCAATGACAGCTTCATAAGGACTTTTGAATGCATTGTTAGTGAAACGTGTGCTACAGTTGCATTGCATTGAATGTTCATTGCTTAATCAACAATTAACAAACACCAAAACTGACAGCCATTTCCATTAGAAAAGATTGTTACACGGTTACATTTAAATTGGGTATGAAATAGGTTTGTGTGTACCACACTTTGTTAGCTGCAGGCACAGTGGCATAATAAATTGGATGCTTTTATTAAGCTCCATTTTTTTCTGGGCTTTGTTACTGTAACATTTACTATGGACCGTCTGCTTGAGATACGTTTGCTGTTCATGCGAAATGTTGTTAGTTCCATTAATCGAGATATTGATGTTGACATTCGTGGCAAGGCTTTCTGCGTGTTCAAAGCGTTTCATTAATTAAAGATACTCTTTGGATAATTGAAAAGTTCGCATACTCCATTGAAGTACAATAAGAACCTACAATTGGAAGCAGCTGATAAGGAGCAAGGCTCCTTCATCGTCATTACAATGCATTCGGCAAAGCAAGTGATGATTTCCGTTTTCCACACGTTTATCGTGTACCTTGTACACGAAACTCATTCGAGGGAATGCATCTTCCAAGTAACGGAGCGACACGAAACTGCAAGCAAAAACAAACGTATAATTTCGTACCAGTTTTGATGATTGTTTCTCTAGCGTTGCTAGTTCTCCTCTCCGCCGGAATGTCTTCGTGGCGGCTCGTTGTCGAGACATCAAACCATCAAATTTCAAGCTGGGCGGCCAAGTTGGCGGCAATGATTAATCTTCGAATTCGTGCATCGAAGTATAGCGCTCCCCTCGAATATTATCCACACACGTCCATCCACAGTGCAGTACGTCTGAATGCGATCCTTTCGTTACAAGCCCCAAACTAGCTGCAATAGGACGGAGGAAGCAGTCCTGCAGAAAGACTCCACTGAAAAAAGCTACATATAGCAAAGAAACTAGCGGCACTTACGACCGGTTTGCCAATCCACATTTTATGCCCTTTCTTCCCCGGGCCGCAACAATCGATCGCATTGTTTTCGGTGGTTTTCGGCGAAACGAAACGATCATTATGGTGCACCCTGGTGCATGAAGACCAGTTTCCTTTTGGTACGGGTGTGTTCCTTTTTGTGGTGGACGCATGACATTCGGGGAAGAAGGGAAAGTGCGCAGTTGGTCACGGAGAAGATGGAAAGCAATTGCAATTCTTCTCCTCTCTCGCATTGCAATCTCGAATGCATCTTTTGCGATCTCTCACCACGTCTTCTCGGCCCACCACCTTCAAGTAATATTCAGCGGGAAGGTACGGGGCATAAAACGCCCAAAACAAAGCCATGACACGGTTGCTCGTACATCTTAAAAAAAGGAAGGAAAAAGCAAGCATCACACCGCACCGTGTCCCATTTGGAAAAAAATAGGACCTCAAACAGCAACTGGCTGCCGCTGCGTACACGGGTTCGTCGTTTTTTTTTAAATTTCGCGTGGAACCGTGTGTCCTGAATGCTAGCATTTTGAAAGATCCGAAGACAAGCTGTTTTGGAAAGCGAGGTGCATGTGGACACGATTGGAAACGAGTCGAACTGCTGCGCCCCAAGGCGATAGCGAGAGGTCATATGTGGCGTGGAAAGGAAAGTCCATTCGTTTCAGCTATCCAACCACCGAACACGCCACAGGATGCTGGGGTAAGTTTAGTTTACGAGGCCGGTAAAGGGACGCATAAGTTTACGGCCTTTTAAAATTGAGCTTGCGTGAATTTTGCGCACGGAAAAGGAATGTACATGATATTGATTGGAAAAAAGGAATTGCCCTTAATGGTTGCTCTATCGTGCTTTAGCGAAACCATTACTGACAGGGTTACCGCGCAGGATAAAGTTTTGCTACAGAAAGGTATTGCAATAATTGCAATACAAGTTGCGATAAATCGGAAATACCGTCTGAAAGTAGTATATTTCTTCCTGCATAGATTCTTAATTGAATGTTCATTAAGCTCGACAACTATTTGGTATTGGTCTTCACGCGACAGGCCCGGGTAAAAAGTTCCAATTTGTATTTTGGAAAAGAATCGTTATGTTTATCTTAATGATCATAACAATCAAATCAATAATCAAATGTTATGCCTTTCGTATAATACGCAGTTTTAGGTGTTTATGAGAAAAATAGAAAAAAAAAATGCTTTTCAAGATTCATATATCAGCTTCCTTTTTGTTTGTAATGATTATCATTTGTTTTTTTTTAATTCACTTCCCTCGATTCGATGTGAGCATTCCTTGATCAACATTGAAATTTCAAAACTTAAGAGACTTTTTCCAGCGTCATTGAAGGACAGATTTAGTCAGATTTTAACCACATTGCTCAGCTAAATATACTTTTAAAAAATCAAACAATAAATAAACGAATCATTTTTTTTAATACCACAAACAACAACGAACTTACGCCAACATGAAAAGTAAAAATAAATAAGCTATATTGTTTGAAGGTTTTCTAGGATATGCATCAAAACGTCTGAACACACGTGTACCGACACAAGCTCATGCAAGATACACCCACCAATAGAACACATATCTGTGTTTAGCCGAGGGCTTTTGCCCAATCATAGTTACCTAGCTGAAAGCTTCAGAAACTTCAATGCTAGAAAAGCGACAAAAGCTTAGCTTGCAACTAGTGAAACTATTACTAGTGAACTAGGCTCGAGGCTTCTAGCAAAAGTATGGTATTTTGAGTGCAGGGTTTTTTTGCATATTACATTTATGTTGCGTTTTGTTCCACGCTACTTCTTAACCACTAAACTATGAATCAATTACGCGAAAGCACCTTTAATAGAGGAACCCGGATATAATGCGGCGGATGTTGCAAAAAGCATATAAAACAGAACATCATACAACACACATACAGTTGCATGAGGGTTCAACCAGTAATCAAAACGAGACAATGAACATTTTGGCGTTTTTTGGTGGCCGTCTTACCACCGAAGCAGAAGGGAACGACTTTCAACTCGATCCTTTCCGATGGGAATCATCGGTTTGATCTCGACTCCCTCTGTGTGGTACAAAGGCTGGAACATGCACAACGTACACAGAACTGAAGAAGGGGAGCTTTGGTTTGCCTCGCTTGCCAAACAAAGGTGTAACTGGAGAAAACGAGAAGAGCTGAATAGAGAAACAAACCTCAAGAAACCTCGAAGATCGGCGCTATAACGAATGCAAACGTCGCTCAATAACCCCCAGAAGTACCCCCAAGCCCTCGAAGACGATTCGATGTTACAGGGTCCAAAGGGGTTGATGGTGTATTTTATTGTGTATGTTGTGTCCTGCCTCCTGGGGACAGCGTCATCTCCAAACCTCCGGAAAGCTTCCAGAGAGAGCAAGCATCCCAAAACGTGGTCGAACACACGAACAATCCTCATTACGCGGCTTCAATTTCAGTGATCCAACTCGACGGATCCTGGAAAAAAACCTGCAAATCGGTACTCGACTCTCACCTCTTTCGCCTATCGGCGGCTCCTTGCCAACAATTACTGGGGCCCCTTTTCTTCTCGCTCAAATGTGCCGTGAGGATCTTTCGTTCCTCCAAATTTGCCTTTTCCTTTGGCCGTATCAAATCCATCGTTATTCTTGAGCTTTCTTTTTATGCATTGCATTTCATCTTTCTTGCTTCACTTGTTTCGTTTTGTCCTTTCGGGGGATTTTGTTTTTTTGGTTGCTTGCAGTATCCCCTTTTAAACAGAGATAGAAAACTTCCGAAAAGCCTTTACCTGTGCCCCGTTGTGCTAAAGCCACCCGTTGAAAAGGGCACCGGGGTATAAAAGGGAATCAAACATTAACGAAAAATAATGCGTTCCATGCGGTAGATAGGAAAAAAAGAACATAAAATGCAACAACCACCACCAGCACTGAGCCATTGGTGTTGGTACGGATGGGAGCTGGAACTGGTCCGGTTTCTTTTCTCCATTCTCTCGCTCTCCCTCTCTCTTTCTCTCTCTCTCGCTCTTCCGTTCTCTTTCTTGCATGCCATCCCCAGCCAAAAAGTTGGATGAGTCGTTTTTTGAGGAATAGTTAAAATTTTATTTTTCACATTTGATGCGAGCAAAGAGATTAAACTTGCACCAGTAGGTGTTTCGCCATTATTGCTGTTATTATTATTATAATTCTGAGAGATTTTTAGCTACACCACACTGGTCATCCCACTCGTTTTTGGATTTCACCTTGTTTTACGTTTGTTTTAAACGAAGGGGCAACATTTGGGGAGTAAAATGATGAAAAATAAAAGTTTCAATGCAAAGGCGGCCTGGTGCTGCTCCGCGTTGCCATGTTGCGCTACATTTTTGCAAGGGATCTCTTGGCAAAGAAGGGGGGAGGGGGGGGGGGGGATGTTTGTCGAATTGCCGAGTTCCTTTCCAAACGCACTGTAGCTTCTCTAAACCCTCTCATGAAACCTTCCCAACCTGCAAGCGGTACATAATATGAAATTTATAATTAGTTACTCTATGTGCGTCAGCAGCAGCAGCAGCAGTTGGCTATAAAGCAAATGGGAACGGGAGAGCAAATGGTCATAAAAATGATGTTGGGCTACGCCACCCCGTTTTTTCCTTGTTTTCACGGGTCCGGTTTGCTGATTTGAGTCCCATCGTCTATGTGTGCCGCGGTAGATCCTTCCCCACCATTCTCCTCCTTCCCTTCTTGCCGCCTGGCTTACTGATATGGTCACAACCTTGACGAATTGTGGCGCAGATGTGAATTTTTTGGGCGGATATAATTATCCGAAAATGCCTCCCTCCGACAGGAGTACGGGCCCAGTTCGGGATCGCAATGTGGAAAAACGAGAGAAAAAATAAAATATTATAACTAAAATAAAAGAACAAAACAGAACAAAAAAGAAACACATATACAACCAGCACTATCAGGGGCAACAACAGAAGCAAATGCATAACAAAACCCATTACCAGACCCCAGCTTCACTCTCCTTCACATGCTCCTTGCGGCTTCATAGGAGTTTTCCAATGTTTCCCCGAAAAATAAAATAGATAAAAAAGCAACCCAAATTCAAAAAGGGAACAAAACAGCATAATACACGCACACATGCAGCTTGCAACACATCGACAAGTATAAAAAATAAAATGCATCCCAATTTCTCTCACCGTCCCCTGTGCACCTCACACCCGTACACCTTGCATTTCCCGTAGTTGGCCACTCATTCCGATACACCAGACACGCACTAACGCATGCACAAAATATCGTTCCATCGTGAAAAATAAAATAAACCACCCGACAACGTCCCACCCACCATCTGCACTATCTCTCACCCCCATCGCCATCATCCAAATAAAAAAAAACCTATCGAACGAAAAAGGACGCAAAACCACCACCCAATTAGTTCGTCGCTTACTTGACACCCAGTCGTCGGTACCACATTCGTCTCATCGCACGCCTCATGCCACATTATATTTTCGCTAGTCGCATAATGAGACGAAAAGAGATAGAGCGTGAAAAATAAAAATAAACTGAACAATCTCCCTCATATTGCTACTTTTATTTATAAAAAATCGTTTTGTTATAAATAAAAGTACCAATATTAGGGTAATGTGACAGAGATTCTAAGCTTTATTTTTTATTTACGATTCTTGAACACATTTCACGCAATTTTTTTTTTCAGAAGCATTTAAATCGCCTACCGCGTGAGTTTGGGAAAAGCTTTGAATTCCACTCATAAAAGCTTTCCTTCTTTTTGTAAAACATAAAAAGAGCAATTCAAATAATATCATTAGTATCAATTGGCACATTCAATAAACCAAACAAAACTGCAATCCTACCGATTTAGGTGAAACGCTTTTCTGCGTTTAGTTCCTGCTGCTGTTCTATTTTTTTTTTTTTTTTGGTTTTGGTTTTTTGTGTGTATTGTTTTTCTCCCTTTTCCGGCAATGTACGGTGGGACCATGCAGAACGCATCAGTGGACATTTTATATTTCTTGTGAAATATTGTCTAATTTATTGTGTATTTCCGTTACTTTCGGTTGAAAAACAAAAAAGTGATGGGAATTTTGATATCTCAACTGCTCCGCGATTTATCGTTCATGAGCTAAAATTTTGTGTTCATCTTTCACTCGTTTGGTGGCCCTGTTTAATTTTGATGAATTTCGACTTGCGAATCTACAAAAATATACCCAAATGAGCCGAAGGCAACCGCCTCGATCATCCCCGCAGCGAATGAATGCGATGATGCGGTGTATGTGTTTAGCTTCATTCTAATTGGTGCTCATTTTTAAAACTATGGCCTTTTTTATGTTTTTTAACAAATGCAACTGTTATCCACTCTCGTTTCTTTGAGGCGATCACTCTCGTTTGTATGGACAACAAACACCAATCCAGCACCGGGGTTAGTGATCGTTGCATACCACTGTCTTCAATAAATTTACAAATGTGGAGTGAAGTATGCAAATTTCCTGCCAGGTTACGGAGAGTACAAAAAATGTTAACTGATGCTTTTGTTTGCTCTCATGTGTGTACGACCTAAGTTGATTAGCTAGCACACTGATTCTTTTTTTTTCAAAAATATGTCCAGCATCCAACCCATCGTGGCAATGGACACGGAATCCCAATAATCAGTTAATCGAAAAAATGAAACGAGAATAATAGCCGAAAACAAGAGTGCACAATCAATTGCAGTGCATTTGATAGCGCATACATTGACAACCCATCGTTTGACCCATACCTAGGCAAGAGAACATTGCAAAAAAAACATCCGGGTGTCTCTCACACCCGGAGCTGCGTGTCAGAATGCATAAAAATGAGCAAAACAAAACAAAAACAAACGCACACATGTAGCATATGCAATTGGATGGGGGGGAGTAAAAAAAACAAAAAGTAAAATGCTCCAACATTCTACATATCATATTATATGCGTTTCTATTTTTCTTTTTTGTTCACTTTGCATCTCTATTTTTCTCATTTTATTTGCACACATTCTTTCTCTTCCTGCCCTGTGTTTGTCACCCTGCTCTTTTGGCAACTGCTTATACCACACTTTACATGTTAACTATCTTTTTTTGACACTCGCATCGATGCATGTTGGTGCATTTTTTATGTGTTTTGTTTCTTTTTTTTTGTTATTGCTCCGCTCACCTTTTGCCGTTGTTTCATCATTTCGTCTATTTCATTTTCATCGAATCGAAGCTTTTCCCTAAACCCACGCACTTATGGCTGGACGTTTGTGTGTGAGTGTGTGTAAGTAGAGCGATCGCATAGGAGGTCAAAGTGAAGCGAAGTGTTTTTGTTGTTCTCTTTCACACCCACACATTGTGGAGATTTACTGTGGGCTGGTTGTTTTTTAACTTTCCCCAATTTTCACCATCAAAAGCATTCCCCAAAAGGCTTGACTATTCGGCAACAAATTGAAATGCACCACCAACCAAACGGTGTTTTTTTTGGTACCGGGTGTGTAAATGAGAGCAATGCAGTTGCAGATTTGTTTTATCTTCTTTTGCCACGCGTTTCGCTGTGGCATCCCCAGCAAAATGGGGCGGAGGAAATGGATGGAAAAAATAACTAAAATTTTGCGTTTTTCCAAAAATTTTTATCTCACCTGGAAATGTCCGAGGTGAACACGACACCAAACGCACACGCGCAAAGGGACGCGCACACGCGCTCCCTCCGGCTCCACTCCCTCGCACATTTCCTTTCCCACGTAACCACTCCAATTATCCTGTCGATTGTTCGAATCGGCATAGTTAAAAGCAAAAATGATGCAAACAAAATAAAAAAAGATGTCAGAAAAAAGTCCATTCTACCACACACAAACACTAGGACTGTTAGTCCCAGGAAACCGTAAGCGGCCGCTTCGGTTTAATCTCCACCAAATTATTATGTGATATCAAACATTCTCAACACACATATAAGCTAACTAGAGTGGACAATGGAAGAGGAGCGGAGAGCTGGGTAAAACATGGTTGAGGTCAAGGGCTTTCCATGCTCCATGCACATGCAATTTTGAACAGCTTTTGATGCTTTTGCTATTGTTCCGTTTCACAGACACCTTACCCACTTACCACCCGATCGGGCTGTACCTGATTAAATTCTTTTTTCCTTATTTCTATTGGATCATGGTGCATTTGCGTGTATGCACTTTTTTTCGTTACCATGCGTATGTTTGATTCTTTTTATTTGATTTTGTTTTGCCTCATTTTACCACCAATGCACACATGCAGACACACTGTGCTTTTTTGCAGCATATAGTTATGTTTTGTTGCATTTCATCATACTTTTTTGTGCTTCGGTTTGGTGATATTTTTTTTAGTTTTGTTTTGGTTCGTTGATGTTTTATTTTTTACTCGCTTTCCCTCTCTTCTTTGCCTTACTTTGCCTTTGCCATACGACGCTACATGTATATCAAATTTACTTTCAAGTCCAATCGAATGCCTGTTGGCCCAAAATGACCGGAGCCGACCAACTATCTCATTTTATGCTCATCTCAACAGCCCATTTCCGAACCGTTGCACACTTGGTGAAACACTGCCACGCCGAAAATCCGTCACGCTCGAACAAATGCACATCACTATGAATACATTTTCTATCGCATAATCGCACCCACTCGGTTTCCATCCGGGGTGGTTAGAGTGCCACAACCTGGTTCATACATCTTGGGTGTAGTTGGGCGCATTTCACGGTGAAAGTGGGGTAGAGTAGGTACAGGCAAAGGGAGCATATATATTGAAAAATATTACATTTTTTGCTAAACAAAAACATATATAATTATAAACATGTATAATATTTTCAAGACAGTTGCAATGTTGTAATGTTTCTGATTTATTTAAATTAATCGTTTTATACTTAAGCAAATAATTTACATATTTAATAAAAATTAGCACTAAGCCATTCGAAGAAAAAACGAAAACTCTTTGCGCCTTCAACAAGGCTCGAATGAAGTACCAGGAGACTCCATTTTCATGTGGACACAGTCGTTGTATATGGAATGGAGCAGATTATACTCGTATGATAATTAAATGAACTGTTAAAATAAAATTCGTCTCCTTTGTTTAGCAATAGTTTGAAGTTTATCGGATATTTTACTTCAAAACTTACTTTTAATTCTTTACGTGGTTACTTCAATATGACTTAAAGACCCTTCAGCACGCAGTAATTGAACTAATCATAACACGTTTCTCAAAAGCTTCAGAAGAATACAAACTATTGAAGGATTACAAACAATGTGAAAATCATTGCTCTAAGTTCAAACAATCAAACTTTCATGATATTATATAATTATAATTTATTTATTCCTAAACTTAACACTACATCTAAACTAACCTAAACCTATCCTCAAAAAAACTAATCAATAATAATGAACGCTGGATTGTGAACTGTGTCGCATGAAAGCCGTCGAGGGAAGAGGTCAAGCTTCGCAGTCGCATCGAGCTCGAAGTCTGTGTGTGATGGCAGTGCTGCCATCACTGCCGCTATAATGTTCTATAAATCGATGTAATACATAATTATATATAACTTATGAATCATCCATAACTCAAGGATTTTGTTTTAAGTTGACGCAGCTCTTATAATTGCCTTGGCTCCGAAAATTATGTGAAGGAATTATGTTGTAATATTTGGGGTATCCCGATGATTTAGCAGTCCGGCATTTTTCCCATGGTAAAAGCGTTAGTAACGGTAGCATAAGAAAGATAAGCTGATAAGAAAAAAATAATCAGGTTGCCATTTTAATGAGCTTTGAGTCCTAGTGAATCTTATGTATAATGCTTCATACATCCTGTATGATGTCGCTTCGCAACAAATGTAAGGTCGCAAAATAGTTCAATGTGAATGAAGCATAGTATAATTAAACACTTCAACCATCCGTTCAAGGTTCGGAGTAATGAATGCTTCTCAACCAATGAGTTTATAGCTATAAGTAACTTAATGTACCTAACAAAACAAAATGTGTGTTCTACAATGAGTTTTCTATGAACATAATCACAAATTGCCAGATTGTAGACCAAATTGTAATTGAATAGCTTAATTAGTCCAGTACATTAACTTTAGGCGAGCTTTGAGAATGAGGAAATACTCCATTTTAATGAAAACCTTGATAAAATGTGAATATAGAATTTATGTATGAATATGCGAATATGAAGTGCTGTTGGAATCGTGGTAATATACCATAAAATTGTCCTATTTGAATATCAAAAGTATCAAATTGAACGTTCTTATAAAAAAAAACTTTGACAAAAAACAAAAAAAAATAGTTTTCAGATAATCATCAAACCAAACAACTTAATTATGTGTTCGTATTTGATCGAGTGCAATATGCACTCCAGGTTTTATGGTCTCTCTTTTTCATTGCAATTTTTATAATTGAAAATTATTTCAGACTTAATTTAAGTTGTTTTATCTCGTTTAAAATAGAACTAATAATATCTCATCGTATTTGCCATGAATGGTTGTTGCTTTTATTTTTAAAGCTCTGTTGTTTTGGATAATAATGTGGACCTCTCTTCGCCAGCTGCATCTAACTAATAAGGTGACTACAATTGACTTTGCAACTCCAAGTTGATCTGGGAGTATTTGTCGGACTGTAATGTTCCTGGGAAGGCTTAAGAAAATAGAACTGTGAAGTTTTGCTGCTACGAAATAATATACTTACTTACTTATTTGACTTTACAACCTCGGTCTTGGCCTCGTAAACGTTTCGGTTGAGCGTCATCAATCCTTGAAACGTTAAGGCTAGTTATTATATTAACTAATGATATCTGAAATAATAATAGTTTAAGCTGAACAAATATAAATTTCCGTTATTTCCACTCTACCCTGTAATCTATTCGCTTCTCCACGTCACTTCTCGGAGGATTGAAAAATGTAAGCAGCTGGAGCGTAACGTACAGCATTCCAACAATTAGTTTTAGCATATACTTTTGAAAGGTACTATATCTCTAAGTCTGTCATCTAAGACAAACAAGCCTCACAAATCAGTAACCACCAAACCACCACGCAGGAGGATCATCCGTTTTAGATAACGTTGAAGTAAACGTTTTTTGAGGAACGTCTAAGCCGACAGTTTGTTTGTGTAATACACCTTTCGTAAACAGCAGTACGGCCCGACCGTTTCTTTTGAATAAAAAAAAACCCTTCATAAACAAAACAATAGTGGCGGCCCGGTGGTGTACTGGAGGATCCGTACCAATCCCCCGTACGCAGGAGTGACAAACGCACTACGGGTAAAAAAAGTACAAAAAAACAAGAAATGGTAATCCTAGACTTCTTGAGGTTGTTGCGTCCCTAAAGGAAAAGAATGGGCCGGACCAAAATCCCATCCGAACCAATCATCCGCACGCAGGACTGATTATCCGGCTACATAGTTAAAATAAGGCTAGGAAGCCAGAAATGGCAGGCACATGACCTAGTAGGTTGATGAGCCAAGAAGACAGAAAGAGATTCCCTGTTTAAAACACTCCATATAAAACACCAATTTTAAACACAAGCTCAACACCGACAACAACACCGAGTGTTGGCTGTCCATCGGCCTTTCTACAGTCTGAGGCAAATTTTCTATTCGAAACACCTGTCGTGACCAACGATGCTGGAACTATATAGAATGTATACAGTTCTAGTACTCAAATACGCTTCTGCGATATGTACTGATAAGTGATAAAACTGATAAGTGAGTTCGAACACTAAGCCGAGTTCGAGAGAAATATGCTTATAAGGATTTTTGTCCCCGTATGTGTGGAAGAACAAAGGTGGAGCCGCCACAATGCAAGCTCTACGAGCTGTACGATGAACTGTCGTGCAGCGGATTGGAATCGCCAGGCTTCGGTGGGTTGGTCATATCATGAGAATGTCACTGTACGACAAAGCGCATAGAGCCATTTTCAGGTTGTAGACATGCACAGAGAAAGCGTGGTAGGCCCAAATTGAGAAGAAGTGATGGTGTACAGCGGTTTAGAGGACATCTGCAGCAGACCGACACCGCAAAGCAGTTATAGTGCATGGTATGTAAATAAGTTGATCAATGTCAATACTATCAATAAGCTTGATAACTGAACCCATTATTCCAGAAAGAAATCCACGCGAAACAAGTGAAACCGCTTTTTCTTCTATTTTTTACGATTTTTTTAGCCTTCTTCAGAACTTTCAACAATTATGAACAAACGTTAAGTTTACGATCTAAGTCATAATATGGCAAACAGACCCAAAGTACGAAAACAAACGATTTCTTTTACATTAATTTAAAAAACTTGAAATTAAACTCCAAAAACGTGAACCAACATAATGTTTGCTAGTTCAATCGGCACTAATCACAAAGTACCAGTAGCGCAAACAGCACTCCACTCGCACAGATTTCGCATCATTTAATCAGTTTCTGCCAATGTCTGGTACTTCCTTTTAAGTGCTGCAATCTTCAGCATACTAGAAAGCTTCCAGCACAAACCGCCATTGTTGTCGATCCACGCGAAAGTGATAAACAATCAGTTTTATGGTTGATTCTAACCACATCATCTCTAACAAACGTTTTCACTGTTGTATTTGCCCATCATCTTGCACCATTATTTTTGGCCACAGTTCATTGCACTTTGCTAGCCAGTCGTCCGCTGCACACGTATAGCGTTTTTGTACATGTTTTCTTTTATTTTCGTTGCTCAACAGAATCTCCTCACTACTGCATGCGTTGGTTTTGCCTCCCGGAGATAAGAAATTCTAAGTTCCCCACCCGGTTTCGTGACCAGTTTTTGGTGGTATTTGTCAGATTCGCAGAGTGGGAGTGGATGGTTGGGTGAGTGCGGCGCATACGACCTGAGAGGGTAGAGGATGGAGGGAGGAAGAGGGAAAGGTATTTTGTGTGTGAGATAAATAAAAGGATCACGAAACTGGTTTCACAAACTGATGTGCTTTTTACATTTAATTTTGATTTTGCCTTTAACTTGGTTCATTTGTTGGCACTTTCTGCACTAGATAATATTGAAAACCAGTTGTTCTCTAATCAACCATTATTATACTATATACTACTATATTACTTTCTTTTATATTTAGTTAGAAAATTAGAAAATGGTACAGCAACTTTAAACTAGTAATTTAATTAATTTTATTATATAATCACCCCACCACTCATGAACGTGAAAGTGGTAGATAGAGTGGCGGTGATCTACTTACATGCGCGATTCCCAAATGCATCTACACCCATTGCATGTTACATTGTGCAGTAGAACAGGATAGAAGAGATAACAAATGCAACTGCCTGAATATGAGCGAGATGGCAAATAGGTGAAGTACGCGAAGAATGAAAAAGCGAGCATAAAATGAAGGAATACATCAACCTATCAGTTTTTGGGAGCTGGTTGCAGTTTTTTCGGGTGTATGCGTTAATTTTTGCCCGATCTGTGTATTACGTGTTCCCTTCATTCTCTCGTTCGAAGCGTTTTGTGTTCTGTTACGGCTTGTATCCTATACGCTGGGGACAAAGTCGCCAAATTATAGTCCAACTCCCTCCCTTCTCAAAAAATGAGCGCATCTGGTTTCGGGTCATACTTAACGAAAAGTGGCAGCACCTTCGGTGTTTCGATGCAGATCTCTCCTCTAGATCTCTGCTGTCTTCGATCATCTAAAACAGATACCAACACTGCCGCAGCGCAGTGCAGTGTGAACTACTCGACGAACATTGTTCAATACGAGCCCGGTTAGCCACAGATACAATGATGATTTAAGTTTTGTTCAGGTTTAATATTCAAGTTTTATTTATGATGTAATGTATAACCTACATATTGCATAAAATTACCTATTTTAATCATATTTGAAGCCTTGTGATTGATTGTGAATCGTCTTACTCGCTTAGTAAATATGAATAATAAAGTCAGTGGTCAGTGGTCAGAGAAGTCATACCGCGACTACTTTTGCATAACAACGTTCACCTTGATTAAGTAATTCTTCATCATTTACCCGGTTACTTTAACCTCGAAAGGAACCGAAACTATTATGTTGTCCTGGATCGTCATATTTCGTCATCTGCAATTTAGGCTGATGTTAATTGTCGGCCTGCTTAGATTTCTAGGTTTTCCACTTCTTTTCTAGCTCATGAACTTTGATGTGATGATCATTGAACAATTAGTAAAACCTTCAGAAATGTTACAAGGAAGCTTTCACATCACATTTTGATATAATAGAAGCCAGATCGATCAACGCGGATAAGAAGTGTTTCACTGTGTGTGGCGAAGTACGGCGTACAAGATAATATTAATACAAAAAAAAAAACAATTGAACAAATTATTGCAGCCTAAAATTATGTAAACAATCGCACTAAATTCCATTTAATTTAATTAACTTCATTTAATTCCAACGATACTTTTTGTAGCTGTCCATTGATTGAAATTCGCTGATTGTCACTGCAATAAAATAATATTTATTTTTGTGCTTCAAAACCTCTCAAAAACAGCTACTCCCTGTAAGCACTGCACCCATGCCGCCCAGTTTCATAGATGAGGCTCGGCCCGAAATGTTACCACCCCACAAATTATTTGCACTCCCCCATCACACTGCACCTTCACGCATATTTGCACCATCCAACATGCGCTCCCTGATTAACTACAATACCTCCAATGCCCCCCAAATATCCACCCACACGCACGCAAACATGTGCCTCTGCAAATATGCACCCTGCACAGTAGGCGATGCCATACACTATCGCTCCACTACGCCACTTCCTCCCTGTGTGTCTGGGGTTTGTCCAACACATGCTGTCTAGCAGGCTGTGGGTGCGTATGTGTGTGTGTATATATAAGTGGTATTCTTTTTTACTCTTTGGTGCTGATTATCATCTCTTTTTCTACTCAATACCGCTTGTCGCGTCACAATCACCATACCTACTTCCCAATCCTACTGTAGCTGCGACAAAACAAATGCACACACCAAAAAAAAAATCACCAAAATCCCACCACCCTACATCGTTCCAAAAAAAGTACTCCCTTTACGCGGATATGGGGCACCCTGCACACATGCGATGTCAATGTGTGAGCAAGTGATCTGTTATTTTGTTTTGTTTTTGTGCGTACGACTGTGTCCAACAGTGTTTGTGTGTGTGTGAGAGAGGGAAGAGGGAGTATTTTTTATTTCGGTTTTATTTTGCCTCTCCGTCTAGTTTCACTTTGGTTCGGAGCCCTAGGTTCGCTGCTTTTCAGTTCTTGCTCATTATCATGCAACGTTATGCACACAATTGTGCAGATGTAATTTTTGGCCCTGTCTCCTGTACTCAATATTTTGGCCCTGTTGGATGTATATATATTTATATATTTAATTTATATATTAATAAATATGTATATCAATCCTATTCATTTATTTTTTGAAAGTAGAAGTATGCATATATCTTCTTTAACTTTTTAAAAATATTGAATAGGAATGATGAGATTGTAGAGATGATTGCATGAGGATGGGATGGGATGGTTAATTATTCTCAACTAATTTTGTTTCCCTTCTTTTTTTTCTTAGTTTTTTAGTGGAAGTAAGTGGAAAGTAAGTAAAATAAAAATAACGATAGTTTTGAATCTTGCCAAGGTCTAAGCTAACTTAAGTAAAAAATTGTAACAAAAACAAAATTCTCAAACGAATGATTAGATTCAACGTAACTATTATAGGGTTATATACAACCCTGTAACATAGATAACGCATTCATGGAACGATTGATTGGGTGTTTATGAAACGTTTGCAATAGATGGAAAACGTGTAAAAACGAGACACATTAAGAAGGCTTGAGGGCGAACAAAACCCGTACCCAAATGCCCAAACATTCGAAACGAAGCAATAGAACCAATAATGAATGCCCGAAAAGGATAGACTATAGCGATTTTCCATTTTTTTAAACCCCTGGTGGCGTGGAAGAATGGGGGGAGAACCGAATGGCGAAGGGGAACGAAAATGGTGGATAGTGACAATGGCCGAAACATAAAATGTGCAGCACCCGAAACATAAAATGCATCGACCGTCGGAGTCATAGAGGCTGAAAACCGGACCAGAGGATGCAATTGATTTTTTAACCAACGAAATTTTTATAATGATGTGAGAGGAAACCTGGGATGCAGTTTTTTTGTTTTATTGTCTGTTTTTCTCTTTTATCCACACCATTATAGTTCGGTTTGGTTGTTGGTTGCTGCTATCAACTCGTTGATATTTTTAGAGCATCAATCCTCTCAAACAGAGCATATACGAGGGGGTAAAGGTGCGAAAGGAGTGGAGTGTAGTGGGGAGAAAAATGCATGCCTCACATCTCGCCGCAGGTGAGAATGATTGTAAGCGAAACAAGAAAGGAGCGAAAATTATAAACAATGAAAAAACATGGAGAGTGAGAACGCTTTTCCCCTTTTTTGTGTAAAAAATATATAAAATTAAAACAAAACAACGAAATGAATGAGCAAAACTAATGTAAAGTGCATCGGCGTACAGTTGGGAATTAAAAAAAAATGCAGTTTTGTGCTATTTGGTAGTAGCAACAAGACATGTGGCGAGGGGTCAATCTATATAATAATATATAATATCCGAAAAATTATAACAACCGTCAGAGCAGGAGGGCTTCAGCCTGGCGCAAGGTCGATCGTTGTACGTAGAAGGGATGCAAAACATAACAATGAAATAAGCCTGAATTGCATTATGCAAACGAGTTGGCGCTTGTTTTTTTTTTTGTTTGTCGTTATGATGCGTCCTATTCCGGTGGGGTAATGTTTGGGGGGGTAGAAGAAATGGTTTGCGAGCAGAGTTTATCTTGTGTGTAGTTGCATCTATATGGTTTGTGGATCTGTTTCTGTTTTTGGGTTTATTTGTTTTGTTTTATATTAGTGTAATTTGTTTTCCTCATTCTTCGTACATTTTTTTGTTCTTTTCTTGTTGATGTGTGTTTTAGCTTTATTTATGTTTTAGCTGATTCTTCTCCTGTGCTGTATTTTTGTTTGCTTACTGGATTAGCTCTCCTTTTACATTTTTTTTAGAATCTATTTTATCCCATTTTAATGTTTCTTTCGCTGCCTCTTCCACGTATTCCAAATGTTTTAATGCACATTACGCTTAACATATAGCCTCGGTAGAGGCAGATTGGGATGAGAGATGGATGAGAGTTGTTGCACATTTTATCCCACTCACTCGAACTGCATTCACCGTTCTGTGCTGCTTAACGATTTCATCCTAGTTTTATCCTTTTTGAGTGCATTTTCGCCAGCTGCCCACACGCCCCTAGGCCCCACTCATAAAGAGTTCCCTACATGCAACAACTAAATGATCATTATTTTCATTGCGTACATCGTACCGTCTCTCTTTTCCTTTCATCTCACACGGTTGCATGTTTCGATCGGGGATTTTTAGTTATGTATTTTTTCGGGATTGCATTAGTGCCACAATTTCCCTCCCCCTTCTTCGATCATGTCCGCGCCGCGATGCACATACCGATGAAATGTAATGTGTATATGCGTGCGTGTTTTTGTATTGGTACAAATTGTGCTACGGTTTAGACGAAAACAAGAAACCGTTCCGAGTGGTCGCACGTTAGTCAGGATGGCGTAATTGTCATGTGCAGTTCCGTTCCCTGTTCGCCTTTGGCATTTAGGGGTAGCATTTGACAAGTCGTTTGCAGTGCACTTATTATTTAGCACAGAATACTCCACAGGGTAAGTTTAACTATCAACCGAAGTTGAAAAAATTGCCCAACATTTAGGTAAATGTGTCAAGTATCGTTAATGTCTACGAAGCACGCTCGAAAACCACCGGACTAGTGTAATACAATCGCAATAGAAACAGGATATCAAGTATTCAAACATTCACAGAAGTTTACTCCAAAACCGTGTTGTCCAATTTCTTCTCAGAAAAGATGTTTTGTTTAATTATCGCGTTCCTTGTGTGTACTTGTGTTCTATACCATTTTCAAAGCGTAGCAACAGAGAGGAAGTTGTCTTAAGTTGAGCGCAGCGTACACACAATCACGGGCGCTTGATGGTTACTAGCCTCTGTGCGCAGCTTCGTAGCGAGGTGTGAAACATTACAGGGGTTTTGAGTTCTAGTGATAACGTCTGGAAACTTCCCAAGATAACTTTTTTAGTTATATGGTTCATGAGTCAAACTGGCATAGTTTCTCTTGTTTCCATTGAACTGTGATGTGTTCCTCCTCAATTTTTAAAACTTTTGCGAGTTCAAAGCGATTTCCTTCAAAGCTTTTCTTAGAAGCAGAAAAGAGAAAAAAATTGAGTGGCATCAGATCAACTTGAAAGGAATCCACAGACGGTTAAACATTTTCCCAATTGAACTCAAAACCCCTGTATTCACCAAATCCACCACGCAACGGTGGTGAGCAGGGTTGAGTGCTACAACTACCCCAACCACACAATGATCGCACTGAGCGCATCTCGAGCTGCGCGTAACCTCTATTGCAACGCAGCAGAAAAGAACGAATGACGAAAAGAAAAACAAGGGGCTGGCCGCTAACTGGTATGCGTATTTTTTTCGCGATAAGAAGAAGATCGATGGACGATTGGCGAAAGGGAGAACAAGTATAGCAAATCGCTCTCGTCACGTATACACAACGGCACAGCACGTATGCATCGCAGTGTGCTGTGTGTGAATTTTCTTTCCATTTTGGATAGAGTGAATATTTTTGCTTGTTGCCATTTTCTATGTATATTGGGTTTGGAGATTATTGTGGTGTATCGTGTACTGTTTGCGGACTTCTTGGAGCACTTTTGTTCATTTGCTAATGTCTCTCAGTGCGTCAAGTTACTACCAATTGACTATTCCCATGCCAAAGTATCTCAGGGCAGTCTTGCAAAGTATCCTATCTCAGAGTTTGTTACTTGATTTTTTTCCTTCTTCTGTAATTATTTGGGTTGCATCGAACGTCGTGGTCGCATCGTGGTCTGGTTGACTGTAGGCCATTAGATGCGAATCCGTTCTATATTTCTTCGTTCTCCTCGAACTGTCCTCGAACTGGATGCATATTCTGAGATCATGCCCTGGGAAGAGTTGCATGTGCTTTCCCCTGCACTTTGTGGTAATTTTACATCATCCCTCTCGCGCACATGTTTGGAAAGAAATTTAGCCAAGAGAAAGGACACAGACTAATGTAATACTGCCACAATTTTGTATTCTATTCTTTCTCGTCGTTTCGTTCGAGTTCTCATTCAAACACACACATTTAACTTTCTATAACGCCCAAAATGTTGTTCCCAAAGATCGTCCACGATCGCAACTGACCGAACCGTCTTTTTTCCCTTCCTTTTTTGTGCCTAATGTCCTCCTTCCGCCTTTCTGTCCGCGCACACCCTCCTATAAACCCGATGCACGATGATGCACGTTGCGATTTTTGCCGAAAGGCCGAAATGCTGTCTATCACTGTCTCGCTTGAATTTCGGAACGCGCGTTGCGTTTCCTGACCCTTCTTTTTCACCCCCTTCTCTTGCTAAAACCCCGTACGGGCGCGCCGCTTAAATGTGTGTGCGCGCGCGAATTTGGAAACCACGTCTCTGCGTCGATCATCTCCATCGTCTCGCAGACGAATTTGGGTATTCGCTAGACCTTTTCTGGTAGTGGTGGTGTTGCACTTTTTCGGCGTTGCTTCTGTTCCTTTCTTCTTTTGTGCGCTCTACTAGGGGCTCCCGGCACCCCACTTCACCGCCTTTCCGACTTCATCAAAACCGCTTGCAAACTCCCAGCCCTCGCTCCTAGACCTTTCGGCTTCCTCTGCAGCTGCAGCCTAAGGGATGTGGAGAGCCCATGACGAGTGCACATGGGGTAGTGCGGTGCATCGCTTCGTCTTGCCTCCAACAGCAGCAGGTTGTGCGTTTGTGTGTGGATATGTGCCTTCCTTCATCATATCGCGCTTGTCATCGTTTGGCAGCGACTGCGACGCTGTTTTGGGGACGATCGAGGCATTTTGGGGAGCGTGCTCCGATTTCATGCCGTCTCGCTTCGACGCTCGATCGGGGTTGTGCTATTCCCTTGGGTCATTTTGGTTGGTAAAATAGTGCAACAAGCAGCGCAGCAAAGCCATCTTCATACATACATAAACGCCTGCCCGCGTTCGGGGGTCCATGCACATACGCACACACATAAACGCACTCATCACATGGCGTCGCCGATTACCTTGATTTCATTATGTGTTTTTTTTTTGCACGCGGCGCGAAGTATATTCTTTTGGCCTGATGGTGGCTGGTTTGCTTTATTCTTCTCTTTTTTCGGCGGTCGCTTGGTGGTACTGCTGGTTGTTGTCCACTCGGTTCGGGCGTGCGCGCGCTCGCATGTGTAGTAGTGTGTTGCAATTTTTGTGTGCGGTTCTTTTTTTTGTTGTTGCGTCTCTGTTTGTGCGTTGTCTCGCTTCTTTTTTAGCACGCCGTGTCTTTCTTTTTTCGGGACAGCATTTCAGAGGACCCCAATTCGGCAGCTTCCTGCGTCCGGTGCAACACGCCGCTGCAGCAGTACAACAACAGGCTAGCAAACTGGCTGACTGGCTGTTTTAGGTGCGTGTGCCATTATTCGTCCCGTCCCGGTTGCGGATTGCACTGCTTACTTGGTGCGCTCTGTTTGTGCGGTGTGGTGCGACTTTTTTCTGTAGCTTCTGGTGTCCACTGCGATTTGCATTTTGACTGATTTTGTGAAGGTTTTTGTTTGTTTTTTTTTTTAATTCACTTGCGGTGTAATTTTTTCTCTCCCAACTCTTTGTTCTCATCGCTTATTTGCTCGTAAAGTTGAAAGACGTTTCCTAATGTTTTGTGTCAAAACAAATGACGAAGCATCGACGCACATTCATATTCACGCATGGTTGAAATTAGATAGTGAATATTTAAAACCTTTGAAGTAATGTTGGAGAAATGAGTGAAATTGAAGAAGACATTATCATGATTGTGCTATGCGTGCATGGAAACAGAAAAAAATTCTATCGAAATTGTGAATAAAAAGTGTTTGATAATTCATGTTATTAATGTATCTGAATAGAATGTGAAACTGGAGCTCATTAGTGATTCTTAAGTTCGATGTAATATCTGAGAGTACTTCTTTTGGAACTCCTCGTAAGACGTTTGACTCGTTGTTCTTTTCTTTCATCTAATTCTTGTTTTGTACTGCACTTGATGTTGTCGATTTTTTATCGTGTGTTCTACTAAAATTAAATGATGTGAATAAATAACACTGGAACTGTTCAGTGTTATCAACTCAGTTCAGTGTTAGCTTTTAAATAACTTTTTTGTAACGTGATTTTGCCTAATGTCATTCCCTGTCTTCCATCTCTCTCTACTTTTGCAGTGATGAAATCCAGTGCAATACCCGATTTGTAGCGACAGCAAGAAGTAATGTTGAGATTCGATGTGTACTGATGTGTTTTTGCGGCCGGCCAATTTAGTGCATTTAGCTCATATATTGATCCCTAAATGTATGTGAGTGTGCGTTTGTGACATAAGGAAAAGTGTTCCGGCAGCGATTCATTCATCGTGCCGTACCGATACGTGGAGCATTCGCAAGTAAGATCGGTGGCACGTGGTGGTTGTGAATACATTTTACCGCGCAAGTCAGAAACAAACTGTTGCGCTTTGCCGTTCTGACCGTGTGGGTGAGTGAATCGTATCAGAAGAACAGCCTGAACTGTAAACGTAGAAATTGCTCCTAGGCTCCTCATTGCAATTTGATAATAACACAAGAAACAGCGACTCTCACACTCTTTTGCGCTATCGTGGTGATGAAGTGCAGAGTAATAAATTTAGCTGATGAATTGAGGTGAACACACGATGATCATTTGGTGATTGGCCGTGGTGACAAGGAACCATGTGCTTCACCACAAATGCTTGTACGTGTATAAGTCGTCCTGCGTACAGAGTGTTGTGCTTTGCAGCAGTAATTATCTAATGCCCTTTTAAATGTTAGACTACACAATTTGTCCGAGTGCACATCAACATAGTGTTTAACAGTAGTGTTAATTTATTGCAATCGGTGTTATTATACAGAAGTGTTCTAGAACCCCCTAAACACCTCAACCACAATAGGTGCCGAGTATTAGAGTCAAGTTTCGTCTATGCAGTAGCGAAGGTAAGTGGACCTTTTGTAGCTTGTCTCTTTATTTTTCATTTTTTTTGTTTGTTCCATATCTTTAAAATTAGTTTCTAGCGCAACTAACACGCACAGAGACACTCACTAGTTCCACATGACCCTAAAACTAGGGCTTTTTCAAAACGTTGCACCCGCGTGCTGCAGTTACCCTGCATAGTGTCCCAGTGTGAAATTCTTGGAAATTTTAGTTGATGATTGTAGTCGAAAAATTGCTATTTGTATATGAAAGGCACAATATTTACCCTTCCGCTGAGCTGTGGAATCTAGTTGCCTTCCATAACGTTCGATGGTTCGCAGGTGGGTTGCTCCAACATGGTTGCCCTACCAGTTCCAAAAACTATTTACGTTAGGCATTCGTTAAGTTTGTAAACCTTCGGCCTTTTTTTCACTACAGTTCGTGAATAAACAATTTGAGTTTTTGGAGTTTTCTTTTCGCAAACAACGATCGCTCCGGGAACTAATGAGTATCTCTATGTCAAACCGATGATTTAATCAGGGTTGTATTAAGTTTGGCCAGGATTAAGTTTTTTTCTTAACTCAATTTCTTTTGTTTCAAAAACTGTCTTCTTTTTGGCTTGTAAAATCAAGCACAAACCAAGCTTCAAAATGCTAATATCGCCAGCGAATAGAACGGCAAAACAAAACCCGCTTTTTGTTGGACGAAGGCGGGGTGCTAAAACCAATTCAAAATGCCAATGCAATTTAAAACTGCATATGTATGTAGAAAAAGGAATTAAAAATAAAAATTTTCTCATAGAAAATAAACAGCAGCAACTTAAAAACCACGGGGAATGAAATAGATTCTTTTCAAAAACACATTACAAAAAAATGCCTACGAAACCCTGTTTAATGTGTCCTCTTTGTTGTGTGAGTTTATTTTAGACAGGTGGTCATTGTAGGCAGCGCGTAACAAGGCGGTTTGGGGGATACCTGATCGGAGTGAAGTTTTAGTTAAATTAGCATGCGCATGTATGGTTGCTGTGGTCGAAAATTCGCGCGTTCATTGACCAGATTGCAGGGGTTCACACCATGCCCTGCCCCTGGTTGATGCCTCAAAGAAGACGAATGTAAATATTTGTGTTAAAAATTAGGCTCAACTGCATCAATAGCAAACGAGCTGTAAGAGTGCTTCTTGTTCAACAAAAAAGAGAAACATTCGTTCGATAGCACCAACACTAGTCCCCGAACCGATGAAGGCATGTGGTCGGGAAAGAAAACAATCATCTAGAGTATGCAACAGGGTACGGTTTAAATTTGCTAGCGTTGCGTTTTGCACACGCATAGTGACAGTGAACATACATACAAGAGTGAATGCATAATTCTGATAGGCTTCGAGGTTTCAAGATCGCGATAGTGCTGCTACTGCGCGATCGTGCTGCTACGTACGGAACACAGAGATGATTTAACCTTCTCTAAGTAAGCGACAATGGCTATTACTCTATAACTAAACACTTACTACACTATATTTATTCATGTGGAACAACCCCAATAAGTCTAAAGGCTTGATTGTTCGGTGTTAGTCTAGTCATAGACATTGCCGTCTCACCTTGCCAAGTCAAATTTGTCAAACTGTTCAATTTTGAAATTTGAATTTGTCAAATTGTCAAATTTGTCAAACGACTTCATCATACTACTCATGATTTTCATACAGCTTACTGTAAATTTTAAAAGACCGTTATTAATTAGGCATTAATTGTGAAATGTATCTCGGCTGAGTACACCCGGGATAAAGGAGCCTTCACGGTTTGGAGAAGGAAATGTATTCAAACGAATGTGAAATTTATCTTCGATTAAGCTACCCGTAGTTATAAGGTCTGTAGTTATACGGCCTGAAATTATGCTCTAATCCAGGGATCTTCAAACAACGGCCCGCGGCCATATATAGCCGTGTTCCGATGAATTCCGCCAACGGTATAGTATCCTTGAAAACAGTATGATTCTTGTGTCTACTCTGTCCTCCGTGCATGGTTACATTAACCGATTTTTCCATACTTCCGGGTTTGCAGTCGTCCCTTTGAATTGGCACTGCCAGCTGATGAACGGCCCACTGCAGTTCCTGATGAATTCGCTATAATTAGCTTCCCATCATTCGGCTTGTTACAGTTTTGTTTAGCCCATAATTATGTTAAAAGATGATATTTCGGTTTGTTCCGTTAAACGGATTCCACTGTTCTAAAACTCATGACGGTTGAGATCCACGAAGTGGGTGTTAAAAATAAATGCGTCTATCTGATGCTTAAATCCCAATCATTTAACATAATCGGTGCGTTCGTGTTCTTGCTGCTAAGTGAAATCTTCAGTTTTGCAATGAGCAAATTGCATCGATTAGATGCAACCAGTGCATACTGAGAAAGCACAACGAGGGAGAGATAGAGAGCGAGCGAATAAGAGACTGCAACAGATAAATACGCTAAACGTGAAATAGAGCGTTCCCGTTCTCTAGGAAGTCTCTAGGTGGTCGTGTCTAAAAATAGTGATAGTATTGTCAATTGCATTTGCACACGTGTGCAGGGTTGCACGCTTGCACTTTCGAGTAGGAAGCGCAAAAAAATCTTCTCATCGCAGCGTGCCGCATGTTCTACGGCGTGTGCTATATGGGCATAGAGACAGGGCCGAAGGGATTCGAAAGGGCAATGGGGCACACGAACAGCGGCAAGAGCACATACAAGAGCACAAAACCCCACTCGTATACTCGGGAGACCATATGTACGCGACGAGAGAAGAACTTATGAATGAAAATCCTCCGTGCCGTTTCCTTCTGGGTCTCGCGATGAATGAAAACACTTCGCGTGTCGCGGTACCCTTTTCGCTCGCCCCTGCTGCACCAAGAGAACAGCCGATGATGCCGTTGCAACTTGTTGTCGCCGCCGACGTCGTCGTTCCCGTTTTGCAAGTGCAGTGCATTGCATTGCGCGCGGCATGCCTGTTGCACTTCTTTTTTACTTTTGGTACGGCGGCAGTCGGCTATGCAATTGCAACGTATCTACTATGCCCGAAGCCACATGCATGGTGTGCGCGTACTCTCAAGTGCACATTCGACAAAGAAACAAACGCGAATGTACCTCCGTACGATGTTGGTATGATGGTCCGTACGAAAAGGTTTTGTTAAAGGTGTGTCCTTTTTTTGTTGCCCTTGCCGTTATGTTTTTTTTTCTGGGAGATTATGTTTTTGCGACTGGTAGAATAGTGTTTTTATTGTTGTTCCCATAACGGCCCATGCATCTGCATCCTAGCTGAAATGGGACGGTATTGGAAGGACAGGATAGTTCTAGCTGGTAGCACTTTTCGTCGTGGTTTGCTGAATTGCCTTCACCGACATCAGCACCATCATTATCATCATCACCGATTGTCCTTTGACTACGGGTTTTCGTTAGGTTTTGCTTCTGTTGGTGTTATTAATGGTTGTTTTCACGCGTTTGGATTGCTTATGCCGCTTTTAATCGGTATCACATGAACAAGCTGTCGTATCATGCAATGATTTTTTCCACTCGGAAACATACCGCTAGATCCAGACCCAGAAAGGTGAAGTTAATAGTAATGCACGCATGTCACGTGTGATGATGAGGGTAGGAGTTTCTTGGACGTACGGAAGTGGTTGACATGGTTGTCGTTAAGTAACAAAATATAAATACGTATAAACCGTACTTAGTTCTCTAGAAACAAAAAAAAGCTAACAATGATGTATCGTCGGAAATTATAAAGCGTTCTGAATAAGTTCCTTCCTTGATCGGCACAACAACCTGAAGAGGTCTATGCCTATCATTTTCTGAATTCCTTGGACTAAAGTCTAAATATTTACCCCCATCCGGATAATCGTCCCTGCGTACGGGCGATTGGACCGCATGAATTTTTGGAACGGTCCTATCGTATAAAGACGCGTAACACACCGACAAAGAGGCATGATGATACTCTAATTTAGAAAGCTTAAGCTTTTAGCCTGTATCTGCTAAATAATCCAGGTTCCGGGCTGTATCATTCTGTACAGATTCGCAAAGGACTTGGCATTTTGACATAAAGAATGACGCAAGGGATCGTTTTTGTGAAACTAAAATTTGAGAAAAATCGATTAAAGTTTTGAAATTTAATTTTAATTTCAATTCATTTGAAATAATATATAAGTCTGATTTTTGAAATAATCATTTTTCAGTTGTTTTCGTTGAAAAAAATTATTTACATTTTTCACACACGAGAAACATGGCCTAACCTGGCTCAGACCAGCTAGCAAAATTCTTTGTTTTGACATTTGTAGAACTTGGGTTAGCTACTTCCATTGGGAAACCAATCTAATCTTTCTTTCCTATGCTTAACTTGTCTTGCCATTTGTATGGCGAGCTGTAAGCGGATATGCCTGGAAACATCGAAACGCACACAAAAAAACTGGCTTAGAGTATGATTCCGGCCAATACCGGCCCCGCTTAATAAGTTACATTGTTTGGTTTCCTGAGAATCGTAATGAAAGTGTGTAGTTTATGGCCTAGCTTCAACTCATATCAGGGAATTTTTCATGGAAAAAAATATAAATATCTTCAAACTTCAATCCACAAGACGATGCGGGACGATGCGGCCTGTTTACACCAGCCGCATTCAACGGGAAGGTTTACTGACCAAAAATTCCAAATCCCACCAAACCCGAAGTTCTCCTCTGCAGGGTGTGCATAGGAACAAAGGCCACTTTATGGTACTATTTGATGGGATGCAAGCAATTTGCCTGGACTGATTTATCGTCGTTCGCAGAATAGTGTGCAGAAAAGAAGATTATGGCGCGCAACAAGTTGCCAAAAATCTCCCCAACCTAACATAGCTCTGACCATTTATGTGGTCACTAACCCTTTACATTTTTTGGTTAGCTTGGGTTCGGAAGTTCAGCAGCGGAAGGTGGCAGTGGTTGATGTGGTGAACGTCTCTAAAATTTCAACAAATCCAACCCGTATTCAGTCGTTGCTTCGACGATCTACCCGAAAACTGTTCAAAGATAGCAGATAAAGTGCAATAGCGGACACTAGGGTGGGCTGCAAAATGCGTTTGCGTTTTGTTGCATCGTTCGTTTCGTTGGTGCGCATTGCCAACGAGAAGACACCTAAAGACATTTGTCCGATCGCACATAAACTCATTTATCTGGCTTTCCTTTCGGGTTAGAGGAAGAAAAAAGAAAGATGAGCGAGTGAAGGGGTAAGGTGGAGATGCAAGGGAGGGCCTATTTCGCCATCTTCATCTTTCTTCATTTCTTCATTATCCCATGAAAATCGTAGCGTGGTAACCGAAAATGTAGCTTCAAGATGCATTTTTATTGCATTTTTGTTAGTCTTTCGCTTCGTTAGCCATCGTTCGTTGCCTAGTCGTTTGCCTGGGGATACGCTTTTGTAGCGGCGGTTGTACACAATTGTGCAACCAATTCAAAAGCTCCTTTATGCCTAAATCTACAGACGTACATAGGTAACCCAAGTATATATGTACATTTTGATTTGGTTCGCTGTCTTGGTGGTCGTAGTGTGACTCACAATATTTGAAGCTCTAAAAATTAGCAATCGTCGAAAATTGTAAATTTACTACTTCAAGTTGGCATTTCCTCTCTTCTGCTATCACATTCCTGACTCTTTTTCGGCTAGTACAATCCCATCTTACCCAATCAGGGAACTAGCTTACCTTGAAAGTGCGATTTCTCGAGCCCCAATCTGTCTTCTTAGTGTTCGTATTTTCGTCGGAGTTTTTCTTGTTTGTCATTTGTTTCAATGTACACTTTTTTTTGGCGCAGTTATATTTTTTTGCAATGCACTTGTGAGTGTTACGTTTGTGTGTATGGCCGAATCATACAATTTAGAGTATCGCTAGCATTGACTTGCATTCAGACAATGCAGTGTTTTTTTGAACTCGGTTGTAATATTTTCGTCTCATGGGTTTTTTTTTTCTGTTCACATTTTGTTCACGCTTTCTTCTCATTCGTTTTCAGAAATCTGCCTAATGTGTGTCACTTTTACATAGTAAATATTTGTGTGTATGCTTTTGTTTGGTGCAGATGACTTTTGTACGATGCAGATGACTTGGAATTGGATTTTAGACTCTTTATTGGAATCCTCCGTTGCTCGAATGAAGCATGAAAAAACAATAATGGACATTTAATCGAATCAGTATTTTCCGTACTGTCCTCGTTTTCTTTTCACTCTTTTATGAGTTTTATATGAATTTCGTAGTATATGGTATGTGCAACATCTTTCCAATAGTGAGATTTTGCTCCGAGTTGGTACCACAAACAAATTTGTGCAACAAATTTACATAATAGTTAGAATTAATTTTCTTATTGTATTTTTTTTTACTAATTTTGATTTTGTATCATTTAATTTTATTTACTTCTACGTCGTTTTTCTTCACTTTCCGTGCGCTTATGACGAATGCTTCTAAATATTCAGTTCACATGATGGTACTCTTGAACCTCAAACTTTTTATGACACTTCCCCAACAACAATTATGTTCAGAAAATTAGAAGAGTTGTACATAAGAAGTGTGTTGCTTTACACTACAGGACCGGTCCACAACCCATTCCTCCGTACGCAGGACTGACTATCCGGCTACGGGTGAATAAAGTCGAACACCGAGCACCAAAATCAGTCAAACATTTTGTTCGCTGTTACTCTTACCATGCTCGTAGCGGTATGTATGAGTGCCTATTTGTATATTCGCTAGTGATCGAAAGATTTTGTGCAGTGCAAGAACAAATTAAGTTTGTGTACAATTAAAACTCTTATTTTACTTATTTAAAGCACATTTTTACATTATTTTTTTCACAAAGGATTTTGATACAAATGATATAAAAAAACTGAAAGATTTGCCAAAGAGCTTAATTTTAAGGCAGTTTTAAGGCATCATTAAGTTCAAAATCAATTTAAAATATCCACTTTTTATGTTTGCGTGAGTGCTGTGGTTGCAAGTTAGCTTAAACCCTCCGGAGTTTACACTGGTGAAAGAAAACGATTGCTAAAAACCTGTTTGAGGCTCTGAACAAATAATGAGTCACACAAATGTGATGAAAAGAGTTAGCACTACTGTAGCAGGATGCAACTACCATACTGCATATTTTTTCACTTGCGGATTTGGTACACCTATAGCGAGGTGAAATTGCTTACTGCCTTGTTATTTGGAACTATGCTGTGGTCGTTGCTTTTGATTGCACAGATATAAGGAAGAAGGTCAAACACTGGATGCAAATTATCGTTTGATGATTTTGAAATCGTTGAAATCGGTTTAATTTTGGTTAGCGTATTCTTTTTCAAGAGCTACCAGGCTGCTCCATTTCTTTTCTTAAACAATCGAGTTCTTTCATTATTGCATACTATGTAAAAGATAAAAATAAATAAAAATAAGAAAATACATCAGTATTGTGGAGTTCAAAGTGAAGGAAAATAATCCTCGGTTGTAAAGCATTTTGTTGTGTTTGGGGAAATGATTGCCTTAAACGTTACGCATGGGTGTTAAAGTTTTTTATGCAACTCACAAAACTTTCTCTCAGGCGTGATTGGAAATTCCAATGAGGCAGCGCAAGACGGCGAGAAACTGAAGAAAGTGAAAAAGTGTTTCTTTTTTTTTCGTAGCCAATAAGATCCTGGACTGTTGTACAAGAAAGGTGCCCAAATGGGAGAAGAGACAATAAAATTGGGTAAGAAAACGTGGGAATACAATGATATTCCTCAATAATGTTTCAATTTTCTGCTTCAACATATAATTGCATTGTATAACTTTATAGTTAAAATTAAACACAAAATGAAATTGATTTTGTAGTTGTATGTGTCCAACTTCCACTGCATATTGCATTTGACTACATTTCGAGTTGAAACTGAAATCACAAACAGTGTCAAGCATATGAACAAAAAACTTGTTATTACTAGTCTAAGCTTAAAACTGCTTTAATTACACGAAAAAGACTTTGTACGTACGTTGTTGTCAGTACAGATTTTTTTCTTTCCACGGATAAGCTCACAGTCTTTGCATTTTCTGTGTTGATAACGCCCAACACAAGCTTCCATCCGCGTAATACGTGCTAATTTTGCAACGCTTGCTACGTTTTACAACTACACCAGCTTTAATTGTTCGGGTGGTTGTAGCGATTGCTTCTCAGTTAGATTGTTGGTATGCGTATAGCTCGAGGTGGTCAAACGACCTCAATTTTAAACGGCTGCGTTAATGCATTGCATCAAATATCATCAGAAAAAAGTACATTGTGTTGGTGTATCTGCACAACTTGAATGCATATATCTTCTTCCTACTCTCAACGCAGCTGTTGTGTTCTCGGAATTGCTTTGCTGTCCGTTTTCTTTCTACATAATTCTTCTGCCTACTCCTAAATCTTTCGCTCTGCAGCAGCCTTCTTTTGCAATTGCATTTTGATTGCATTCTGGTCTTTTTTCAGCTCATTCTAGTTATGTTGTGCAATAGACTTGATATAGTTGTTGGTTCTCTCCGTTCATCGTGGTCTTTTGGGAGCCACATCTCGTACCATGCTATTTACACCACTGCTTTCGGCAGTATATAAGAACAATAAATAAGGGTGTTTGAAGGAAGCTGTTCCCGATCAGGCCATGGTTGGTAAGGACGAGATGAAATGCCAATCGAGGAAGAACGGGGTACACCTCGCCTTTTGGAGGTTTTGCGCGATCAGTCTGTGTGCGTGCGTGGTGTGCTTGAGAGCATGCATCTTTTGCGTACAAACTTAGACGTCCATAGATGCGATCTATCGAGGATCCTTTTCATGCGAGTTCGTATTTATTAGTCAGCTCCCGGGTAATGGTACGGTAGGAAATATTGGAGAGCGGGGGAAGCTGAGGGTGAATTGATCATTGTTGAAATTTGGAAGGGCGATGTCCTACCAGGATCCATCGAGAAAGTGATCCATTGTTTGTGAGACATCAAGCGAGAGAAAAGTATCAAGTGTACACGAATCAAAAATATGTTGATTTCTTCTTGGTGTTTAGAAATGGATGGCCTGATTTATTTACTACAATCAAAGATTTGTACATGATCATAAAAACATAACAGATTTAAAGCATAGCTGTCAGTCAGTCAGCTGTCAGTTTTTCAATTTTTTTATCCCACCGGTTACTTTGAAATATATGATACATGAAAGATCTCTTAAATTTCGTTGTATACGACAAAAGACAACGACAAATTTTACGAGTGCTCTAAGGTTTTTAAACTAATTGAATTTCATAACATAACTGTGTAAGTAACAAACTTGCAAAAAGAGCGCTCAAAAATTGGGGTTTGAACCAGTTTAAGAAGCTTGGTTGAAGACTTTTTGTGCGATGTATTGTATATCAATGGTTTCTTGAAAACGAGGAACATTATGTACGTCCAAAATAATTGTCAGATGTTTTTTTAAAGCCCCTGATGCATATATGAAAAAGGAACAACAGCATGGTTCATAAGGTGTTTAAACTTCGTTAGATTTACCGTGTGTCACACATTTACCGTGTTTGTTGGGATCATCTTCATACAGATACATATATTTTTGTTGCAGTTCGTCTTATACGACAAATTATAGACCATCGCCCCACATCTTACTCAATTCTGTAAATTAATTGAAACAAGTGCGCGAGATCTTCAACCGTCGCAAATTTATTCAACAGAGCATTATTCAACTAATCCTGCAATAAATATCACCCTATCTAGACTAACAGGCTTAACTTTTGTTGATATATACATCATAAAAAATATCATAGTTTCATTTACTTTTATTTACAATCGTTTCCGAGCGGCGAAAGCAAATGAAGAAAAAGAAAAAAACAAACATTAAAAAAAACATTTATGATAAAAGAGCAAAAATGTACTTTGTCAGTTAACGTTCAATTATACGCAAAAGAAAAAAAACGAGAGGTTAAAAGCATAAGGAAAACCCAAATTAACTACCGAGAAGAAGATTTCAAACCCACCCTACGTTACGCTTACAACCGTTTGGGGCGGTTTCCCTTTATCCATGGATGCACTTTTTTCGTCTAAGCGTATCTGCTTCCCCTATGTTTCCTTCTTCTACAGACACACACACACACACACATTTGTAGCACGTTGGTATAGGTGTACAGTGCACATGCACATTTTTTCGACTCTCTATCACACTCGGTTGTGTTGCGCACTCGTTTTCACCACCATGAAGCGGACGCATGGTGGTTTACGCGCGGTGCAACATCTGTGTATGCGTACCTTATCTTGGCATTATTTTCGGGGACTTGTGGCTCAGCGCGTGGCGTTGAGGTAGGGTTGGTAAGAGTTGCAAAAACTGCATTGGTATTGTGTTTTTTGGTCGGTTTGTGTGAAACTTCTTTTGGGGTGGTGAATTTTCGGCCAACGTGTTTTGTGGGGAAACGTCTTTGAGACGTTTACTGTACACAGGTTAAGCGGTTTTTTTGTTTCGTGGTAAAACTTTGTGCTTCTACGTGGGGTGTGTTTGATTTGGTGGTATGCACCTAAAATGTGTGTGTGACACACTTGAAGCGTATAGTAGTGTAAGTAATTTTTTTTCTGTTTCCGCTCTTACATTTGTTTCGTTTTGATCAATTGCTCTAATATATGTGCTCTCTTTCGCGCATTCTTCTTTTCTTTCCTGGCCAGCAGAACCGCCACCAACCAACTTCCCCCTAGTTTTGGATGCATTTCGCATCGGCAACCTATTTCGATTGTTAAAAAAGGGGATCTTTTAGATAGTACCCTCACCACCATGCTGGTGTGTTGGTGATGCGAGGCCGTCCTATGAGGCCACACTGAGTGCGTCTGTGCGTGTTGGTGGGGCGGTGGGAGGGGGGAGGTTTAGAGGTTTGCGCATTTGATCAGCTCCCTATCCTTTACGGGGCTTACGGTATTGTGGTGGGTCATGCGGGAATGGATCGGACCCGAGCGGGACCGAGCAAAAAGGTTGGATGTAACGGCAGGCGGTGGCGGGCGGCCATCACGAGGTCAATGACCAAAAAGCGGACTTTTTGTGCAGTGCAGCGCTGCGCAACCGGCTCGATTTGCTGATGTGTGTGTAGAAGCATGGAGCATCGAAAAAGTGCATTTTGTTGCCGAAAAAAGTGTATGCGCTTGTACTGTGTTGCAGCCAATGAAGAAAATCAAAATTGGACTTAAATTACTGGGCCTTCTGGTTCGTTTGTCCTCTTTTTACACACATGTGTGGGTTGATCTATTTCGTTGCATTCTTTCAGTGCAGTGCAAGTAACAATTCAAAAAGGGAGTTTGCATGTTTTCTTCCGAGTGGTAGTTAGTTTCGCTACTCATGCCTTTAGTTGCGAATTTAAAGAAGGTTTGAAGTAGAAATCAACATGGGTTTGTTAGTTTACCTTTTGGAAAAAGCAATTGCAAGCCCCAAGAGCGCTTGATCTTGGTCTTTTAGTTACCATCCCATCAGTTCGCTTTTTTTTTCTTGCAACTTGCACCGAAAAGACGGTTGCAATACGGCCCATAGAGTAAGGCGATGGGATAAGTGGGTGTGACGTGGATTGTCGTGGGCCTGTTTTTGCTGTGCGATGCGTTTGGCTTACTGGGTTTGTCAGAAACAAGAACGCTTTGTGTCACCCAATTTGCTAGTTGGATATGAATATGGGCAATGAAAGAAGAAATTAATATGAATAATTAGGACTTAATAAAAGGCGTTTAGATAATCTGCATTTGGAACAAGTTTTGTAACAAGGGCTTTTAAAAGTAAGTGTTAGGAACTATTGATAACGATTCCAGTAAAAAAGTTTTGTAACAATATTTCGATGCCTACGTCCGCAATTTCACTACAAATAGAATTTATGATTACCCCGCCTTTTCAAACATCTTCACAGAGAAAGGTTTAATTATTTCCGCTTTTCTTGTAACATGCAATTTAAAGCAACGGCACGAAATCTCTTATTATAACATTTTCTTCTGTTACTGCGTGTCTCCCTTTTTTTCGTGATTATTATGTTTGTATTGCAGTGGTCGCGAAACAATTGAACCGAGTCAAGTATTGTCGGCAATTTTGCGTCATCCTGGCCACTGTTAGTGCGAAAATTTGTGCGCAACCGCTTTTGCTACAGGCGAAGAGCACGCCTACGGTGGGGTGAAAATGACTGGGAAAGAAATTTAGTAATTACCACAACATCCTCCTAAATGCCTACTTCTACACACACAGACCTTCTTCAATGTTGGGAAAATAATAGCCGAAATGGGAGAAAAGAAGTCTTCGTATATTTGAGGGTAAATGCTTTCTTCTCCCTAGCAGCGAAGTTGTTGTAGCGATCAACCAACGTATCTGAAGCAAGAAAAATTAACCAATTCCTGATTTCTCCTTTTCTCTGTTCTCTCTATTGCAGTGCAGCAGTTGGCGCTCGGGTGGAACAAATGCTGTCAGCTCCACTAGGCAGGTCGGTCTTCTATAAACAGGTTTTTCTTTGCGATGTGATCTGTCGTGATGGGCAAGAGATGCATCGCTCATAATGGACCATCGTGACCGATGTTGTTGTTGATGTTATTGCCATTGCCGCAGGAACCAACAAGCTTTGAGCGTGATGCATTTTTTAGCTTCTCCAAATTTTTGGAGGTCGTTGCCATTTCGTAGCCGAGTGTTTAAATTATTCGCCAGTCTCTCTCTGTCTCTCTATATGTATTTTACTCTGCATCAACGCGATTTTTTGTGTTTAGCGCATGAACAAGAATAGTGTTGGTCTGTTATTAGGAGGAGAGATGCCTGTTCTTCTCTGAGTGGATGAGGTAAACTAGTTTCTTTTTACGAACAAATTTTTACTTCCAGTTAAAGTTCACCTTCAAACTAATTTTGTTGATACCATGAAACAGGCTTTAGATTTCTTAAGTAATAAATTGAGGGGATATTTAGACTTAAAATTAATGTTATATGATTTTTATAAGGAAAACCACCCCATACTTCACATACTTCATAGAGATTTGAATACTATTACAACATTATGAATATTTCAAGCTCAAACAACGATTTTTGAATGGGGGTTTTAAACTTTTGTCAAATGCGCATGATTTGCAAGATTTATTCAACAAAAAATAATAAGAAAATAAGATAAGTTAAATTATATTCATCAACAACAACCAGGTATTCGATGTATCTCAACTTTCGTTAAAATACATTTCCACTCAAGCATTTTTTGAGCTTTTTTCAGCATCTTCGATTAATGGATATTTGAAAGATAAATGAGTGTGCCCAAATTTAAAAAATTAACCGATCTGGCAATGCGTCTGCTTGTCAAAAGTTTCATACAAATAAAAGAGTTTTGTTTTTTCACTAATTACCCTTTTACCATGCATTAACTATTTACAAGAAAAACCACCATCCGTGAATGTGTGTAAAATTATTTTGTGGTGGTGCAATTTTTCGATCCTTTCCGGAAGGAGGCAAATCCCGGAAAACCGGTTTTGTTTTTAAGCTACTTGGTGAATATTGTTCATATAAGAGCGAGCGCGGCCAGATCCGGCCGCGTACGTATACCTGCTCTAGCCATGTCTGTGTGAGAAAAGAGTAGATTTTGCCTAAAAATGTATTTTCCCCTTCCACGCATTGTTCCCTGATCGCTTTCTTCTCTCCCCACCCAATCTTGTTTGTAATATCGTCAGCAGACGCAAGGATGCAATTTGTCGTTCAATGCAATGCCAGCTTAAGATGATTGCATCCTGCTGCATTTGTGTTGCAGAGTGGTGTACTTCAGAGCTCTCGCGCATCATTGCACAGTGTATATTGCCCTCTTCCTCTTTTTGGGAACAATTCCACAGCCAAATCGTTATAGGATATACACGTTACAAGTTGCAGTACGTTGACATACTTCTGGACCTGGAAAGGATCGCTTTGCTAGGGGTGTTTGCGAATTTTGTTAATTTTTCATACGGTTTTCTTTGACTGGAGCGACCGGTTATTCATTTCAGTGCGAATGCCAATTCATGCGCCTTCACCGTGCACCATCTCTTGTGGTGTGCTTTGGTTGCATTAGCCCAAAATTGCGCTGCATCATCGACGACGATCATGGGAATTGTGCCGTTTCCTTCAGGCGTAGACGTCTTGAGTCTATGTATATGTTTTTTTTTCTCTTTTGGTAGCGAAAATTGTTGAATCAGGATGATGATCGTGCGTGGAACGAAATGGCGACGTCGGAAACTGATGCTTGGTTTTTTACTGCAAATGGCGCCGTCATTTCTTTCTGTTTTGAAGTTTTCTTTTCTTTTCTCCATTTCAACTCTCCGCACACTGCACACAGCTGTACTTTGATGCATCGTTCATTAATGCACTTCACCGCCCGCTCGCCGTCCTTTCTTGCGATCATGTGACTTTGATCGATCGATTTTTTGTTCCCGTTGTTTCACTCACGAAATGTTTCTAAAAAAATGTGGCATAGGAAAAACTGTATGAGAAGCAGACCCTTTAAAGTAAAAGGGTGCAGATTATGTTGCGCGAAGGTTGAGTGAAACTGCATACAACTGCTTGCGCCGATCTTGTTTCGATGAAATAAGTTTGATCATTTTAATTACTTAACGCCTCAGCTTTCCGATCCGAGCTGTGCATCGATCCGGCACTAATATTTTTTTGGGAGAAAGTTTATGCCATCAAAGACAAAGAGCCGTCGGTGAGGCGTTGGTCCATTGCACGATTGTTGGAAGGACATTGAAATGCAACTGCGTAGTTGTATGGAGAAAAACATACATGTGAGTGTTTATGATAAAAAAACACTTATCAAAATTTACACTGATTAAATCGAACATCTAAACTAATGTGGAATGCCGGTTTATAAGTTATAGTCGGGTGGTTTGTAAGAAAAGAGTCAATTAAGTTATGACAACAGTTTTGAAACTATCGGAACTTAATAAACAATTGTAATTTTTTTAAACTCCTTTCACCTACGTAGGTGACACCTGTTGTGTCATTTTAAAGGAATTTCATTGAAGGATAAATATTTTTATAGCTAGGCTGTAGTTAAACTGATAAAAGAACAGTTTTTCATTCAACTTCTTTTCTAGAAAACAATTAAAGATAAACAAAATAACACTTCAATTACAGAATCCCCTGGGGGGTGGGGTATAGAGAGAAAGAGAAATAAAGAATAAAGAAGAAATAAATAAAAAAAGAGAGAGAGTGATAGGTCCGATTTACATCACGTGATTCATGGATGCATTCGCCATTCCATCATGATGTTTTTACAATTCGCTTTAGTGAAAGTGATTGCAATAAGACGTTTTGAATTTGTGCATTTGTTTGTTTACCAATTTTGTAGTTGTGATTGTGGAGCAAAATAACAACCAAAACTTCCCCCCAGACAAAGCTCTGTGCTTGAATTAGAACCGGATGAAAGTAAATTAATAACCTTATTTGAAGTAATTTGAAGTGTTTATAATTGTTTTATTTTTTGCTGCTTCGGAATTATTAAAATTAAGTTTATTTTACATTCATATCACCTTATAATAAAAAATGGAAATTTTGGAAAAAATGCACATTATTCACATTTTAGCTTCATAACGTTTTCACACTTCTGCTCACCCCATAGTTTTATGTTCAATCGTTGATTTTAACCTTTAATTGATGTTGTTTTTTGTTTTCGTCGCTGCAAAACTTGTTCTTGTCTTGTAGTTTGTTTGCTAAACAGTCGAAATGCGAAACAAGTATTTGCGCGGTTTAAGGGGATAAACGTTAATTTTAGTACCGTTCCGTCCTTGCTCAAAGTAGGTAAGTAAGAAAGTAAGTTGGGTCTGTCTGCACAACCGATAAAATAATCAAATTGCGTACGCAAAGAAGTATGTCGTACCCCTCCCCAAAGTCGTCGGGATTGTCGGAGACTTGTTTAAGATTGTTTTATCCGTTGTGGCTGACATTTGGTTAATGGCAATGGGAGGATAGCGACTTATAAGGGCACAAAATAAGAAAGCGAATAGGCATCACGTTTTTAAGCGTTTTATGATTTGTGCATCAATGCACTGTATCTTCTCACAATAAAGTACATGCGTGTGTGTGTGTGTGTGTGTGTTGGTACCTACATAGACGATTAAACGTGTTACGTGGCCACTATTTCACGTGATCTTTCCTGACATCTCAGCTGCCAGCTGGCAGGTGATTGGTATTATTTTCGAAGATTAAATTTCCATTTTTTATTTCATCTGATTAAACACAAGGATGAATTTCAAACGAACCTGTTTTAGAAAGTTTGATGCGTATAATTAATAATAATTCATTTATTCATAAATAAAAATATGAATAACTAAAAAAAATAATTTTTCATTGTAACAAGCTACAAGTTAACGTTTGCATAAAATAAATTAGTATGACAGCAGTAGATACATTCGGAAGCGATGATGAAAACATGATCGGATACTTCTGAAATTTTGATGAGGTGAGTGAAAGTTACTGCATTATAAAAATCAATTTTCACTTACATTTGTATTTCACATAATTCAGAATTATCATATAATTGTTAAGTTCCAGATAATTGACAACTTCCCTTTCAATAAATTATTCCTGGTACCACGTTTACGTGTCAAATTTTCAATTAAATCTGATTCAAATCTGTAAAATTCATTTTATTCATTTATAGTATCGTGTTTAGAACATTTATTCTTCAATGAATTAGATTGCTTAGAACACACTTAAATGACACTTTTAACTATGACTAACTACTTTTGAAAGCAGTAAATTGTGTAACCGTTACTCTTAATCAGAATCAATTTCAACCTAAACCAAACAAAAGACTTACATTTCAAACCAGTAAGGTCATTACATTATTTGACTTTCGTGGATGAAGATAACGGAGCTTTTGCAAACTAGCGTGTGCTGCACTTGGAAAAAATAGGATAGAAAAAACCTGTGAAAAAGAGGGTGCTTCACTTGTATGCGCGTTGTTACTCACGAAAACGATTAAATGGGGGTTATTGGTGGTGTTGTCTCGTGTGCGAAACCAGACGAACGGTTTGTGGTGTCGAGGGAAAAGATCATTCATACTGAATGCAAAGTACAGCCGTCTCTTAGAGGTGGTTCGACGTTCCAACGTTTGACCTAATTTGCGGATACTTTTTTCCCTTTTCGTTTTGTATTTTTTTGAGTGAAGAAATCTCTCCACTGCGTTCAAGAATATGGAGTATTTATGTATTTCCTTCCTTTCCCAGCCGATAATGTAGACGGGCAACTAGGGTGCTGGGAACATGTAGATTAAGGGAAAGAAGGAAAAAATGGAGGAGAGTAAATATAGAATATACAAAAAAAAAGTTTGCGCCCAGTTTTCTGTTTCTTTTTTTGTGAAACATGATTTTGACGAACATTTGTTTGGTGTGGCAAGAGTCTTATTATTGTCCGAGACGGCGATACGGTGACCAGGTCGAGATACGATTTCTTGTCCGCTTGTATGCGTTGAAGAGTAGGAACAGAGGAGGACAGAGGTGGAGCTACTGCTCCTCCGTCAAATATAAATAAAGGTTTGTTGCTGCGTCGTTATTGACGCTCGTCAGTGTTGAAGTGAGCAACGTGAGCATAGAGATGTCAATGCACTCTGGATGGGGATGGTAGGCAATCTCTGGCAAATACACGCCGAACATCCACCACCAATACTTGTTCGGCTCGGGTCAGCTTACCAGCTTTCAAGTGAGTGTATATCTCGAGGTTCAGTTTCGCCTCCCCCAGAATGCACTTCCTTCCCAGTTAGACCATTCTCAAGCGCCTGTTTTCGTCCATTGCAGCAGTCTGATCTGGGTTGAAATATTTCCCCTTGTGCCCCAAAAAGAAACCCCGATGAGAAAGAAGAACCAAATGTTGTTTTGAAATTTGGCCCCAAGAATTTTTTGGTCGAAAACTTTTCACACTTTGCTGCACATCAGCGCTCAGCGCATGATCTTTAAATCCACCCCCCTAGCAAAGGGTGGGCAAACGGGGTTTTTTGAGTGAAGTGGAGAGGAAGGCAGGGTGAGGTGCATGCATGGCACTACACACCATCCCCCGAAAGTGGGGGGAGGGGTCTTTATGTGGATGCAGTATGCAGAACGTATTGACTAAATGTATTTTGCATTCACCAAATGTCATCGAACTTTTGGTTTCTGCTGCTTTGCAAACGTTTGTGGTACATGCAACGCGTCAGCGAAGTCTAATCGTTCAAAGCGTGGAACAGTAGAAGTAAGGAACAATTTGAAAAGAGGTATAAAGTGATCAAACAAACAAATGGTTTTAAATGTAGTCTAATTTAAAGCAGAATCTTACAATATAATAATTCCCAACACTCTTTTATGTCAGTCCGTTACAACGAATATATTGACTTTTTTCTAGAACTTTCCAGACTCTCACATTACATTTTTTTCAAGCCGTATTATTGATTCGTTATATGTTTTATTTCCTATCCCAACACGGATCGGATGCAGTGGATTGTGTCGAATGTGCATTTCGCTAACGATTCTAAGAAACCATTTAAACTCTTGGTTAACATTTGAAAGCGTACCTCTGCTTCATGCCAGTAGAAACTCCCCAACTTCGCATTATTAGCTTTCTGCCATCCCCATCGTATCGAACGAATGCAGTCGCTTCGCTTCCAGCATTCCTCCTGGCTAGACATTCGCCCACTGACACCCTCCCAGTTTTCCCCAGGAAAAAGAATAGCCGCCTAATAGCGGCGGCTCTAATGTAACCTTGAAATCTAACCGAATGTTTTGCCAAGAGCAAGGCAACAACCAAAAACGACGACGATCGTTCTGTTGGACCGACCAGCCGCTCGAATGCGTTGGGAGCGTACGTGAGTGAGCAAACAGGCAAGCAAGCTACCATACACACACAAGCTCCTCTAACCACAAACAAATGTATTTCTTGTCTAAGAGAGCTAAATAAAAAACCACGGACAAAAAAAGAGCAAATCATTCGTCTGTGTCTGACCTTGAACGCGAGTCCCAAGCGCATTAGCGCGTTGCACCGTGTGGCAGCAGCCGCAGCAGCAACTATGCGATATGATTAGATCGTCTGCGCCTTTCCTATGAGTGGGGTGAACGGGGATGAGAGTGAGAGACAGCGAGTGTGAGTGTGTGTAGATCCATTGGGTTAGGGGTGGTGAACCATGTTGGGGGTTTGGGTGACAGTCGTGTGCGATTGGAGTTCATTCGCACTCGCACTTCCTTCCTCCGCGAATACTGCGAGCGTTTAGATTGAGGGGTGGTTGGATGGGAGTGCGGCGAGGAAGTGCTTGGAGGAAATGGGTCTTGGGGAGACGAAGGAGGAGGTAGATAAACCTAACTGTGAGAAACAAGGGTTCGTTCGTGTTCTTATTTGCAGCACGCACCGGGAGAGAACCCCTATCGGGAAGCTGAACACTTGACGAAGAGTGAATGAAAGGCATCGATTTGGCGGCCGCTTTATCTCACCCTAGCACTATCTCTCTCATTCGCTCACTCTTCCTCGCTCTCTTTCTCGTTCTTTTGCTCCTTCTCTTCACACTATTTTTGGCATTCTAATGCAAGTTGCAGGTCTTTTTGGTTGTTGGCCTGATGTAGCTGTTGTGACACCTTGCCTTTCGGGGGTTGAGCTGCAAAGTTAGCCCAAAACGTAAGTGTTCCCTGTTTTGTCGATGACACCCCGTCCCCTAAAGGAAAACAAACAAAAGGAAAACTAAAAACTGCATTTAACTTGCACACACATACGCACATGAATAAACGAGTGACGATCAAGTAGAGGGTTGATCTTTACAAGGCTTTCATCTTTTTCCTTGCATTGATTACATTTGCTCGTTGTTTTCTAAAGCGTAGATTTTGGGCTAACAAAACTAACGGAGCAAGAATAAACTGATCGTAGTCTCCTCTTCTCGCCTTTACAGTGGAATATTTCCAAACTTCTGATTTACTATTTCATTAGAGCAACGCATCCATAACATGCAACGTCGGGTTAGACGTTTCGGGCCTTTTGCTAGACTGGCTAATGGATTTTTTTTCTTTCGTTTTGCTTGGCATTGTTGCATTCCGTCATCCGGTCCATGTCGTTGTCTGTTTCTGCTTGTGATTCTTCCCATTATTGGCGTGTCTGGAGTTGTTCTGACCAAGAATCATAATGCAAATACTTCAAGCTATTGGCACGGTTTCGGACGATGTGGATGCAAAGGCGAGACATGTACCACTCTGCTTCAAAGACGAGTGGTTTTCATCAATTCTTCATCGTTCCTATTTTTAACTTGAATCGTACTTAAAAAAGTTTCTTCTTCATAGTAATCGATTACTGAAGGAGCTGAAAGCAGAAAAACCAAAAGTCAGTTAAAATGTAGGTGAATATCTTTCTTTATAATCACAATTTATAAACCTTCCCACTTCGTTAAACAACTTTCTTGCTTCGACAGTTCAATATGATGTTTTAAGCTATAAAGCTAAAGATAAATACGGCATTATCTAAACAATCTAGCTTAAATCTAGCGTTATATTTTTATGCTGTTTGTATCATCCTGGAGATGTTGTAATTTCTTTTGAAGAAATAAAAACGTTTGATGAGGTTGCATAAACAATGTAAAACTAAAAAAAATTCAAAAATTCACTTTAACGTTCGCAATAACGTTAAATTCCATAATAATTCATAAACAAAACAAAATAGCTACAAGTTAAAGAACTTTTTTTTAAAGCAATACCATTGCTTACATATTAATACATATTTGTGATAAACTTTAATATATCAAGCACATAAGTATATAGAAAAAAAAACAACAACAAAAGAGTCGTTCTGTACTATCTGCTAAATAGAGGGAAAAGCATTTTCCTTTGAAGATTTCCAATTGCTCAGAGTCGAAAAACTCGGTGCACCTTGAATGTGCGCCGTCGAGTTTTTCGCACGTACGGGATGATCTAACAGACCATTCGCGTCTCCTACACTCTTCTAGCACTCGGCACTCAGTCGGTCGGTCGGTCACGGCTTGGTATTCCGGTCGACCAGCTATTTTACCGTGCTGCATGCATACACACGCTTAGCACGGCATGTGTGCATACTTTCGATTTCATTCCACCTCTGATGCAAACCACCCGCGTGTTGTTCCCAAGTCGTTTTCTTTCTGTTCGCTTCGGAACTGTGCCTAGGTCTGGGCCAGCATGCCGGCAAGATACAATCAAAGCGCAAGACGTACACGGCGTGCAGAGACACGAACACAGCTGGTACGAAGCAATCTTTTTGCACCGAGCCGCGCCACAGGAACTAGCGGCAAGCGAAGCAGCGGCAGCGTGCAACGTGTATGGACGGCTAGACAAAGAGCAGAAAGTACCGAATGACCTCGATCTGATCCCAGTTTCCTCGTGGAGAAACGGAAGAGCAACACCGATGCGGAGCGCACTCCGCTGTGCCCCAAACTGTACGTTCTTTGCTGCACTTTTGTATACCACTAGCTGACTAGCGCAAATGCTTCTTCTATTTTTCGGTTTCGCAAATGTGTTGCGAACTTTGTTTTTCTTCTGTTTCTCCTCTCTTCTTACTAGCATCCAGACGATTGCTTGCTGATCTAACGTCGCCAACTTCCGTGCCGCTAGACAACGTGTTTTCGCGTTCCCTGTTTTTTTTTTTTACTTTAGGGTTCTCCATCCACGCCGATTCGCATTGGTGTTTGTGAAGGATTTGTTGTTATTTTTGTTGGTTGATTGGTTGCGATGGTGGATGTTTTATTATTATTATTATTGCTGCTGCTATTTGTCGCCGGTCATGGTCTACGAATGCCGTCTGTGCAGCAACAACTTGACCTTTATTCTTGCTTTTCGGGTTTGCCATTATTCTGGGTGCATCATTCTGGAGGGTCTAAACTAAATTCGGTGAATTCTTTTCACGGGTCTCGCCGAATCGTAAGATGCTATACTCAGAATCAAATTCTGGGAGGTTTCGTCAAGGTCATATGCACGACAAAATTGGGGGAAGCATTGCATGAGCGTCGACCGCGGTACACGGTCTCACTCGGTTTTGTTCACACATTCGCCCTATTCGCCTATCCGCTATTGCACATTTTCTATTCGTTTCATCCATGGAGCGTCGTTGCTGATTGCAATTGGAGCCTCTTAAGACGGCAGATTTTTCTTTGGAATCGATGCTAATGCGCGATACAAAGGAATGACCATAAAGTCGATGTTGGGAAATGAAAAGATATCCTGTATTGAGCAGATGACTAGCTCATGTGAGGTCAATTGTTCAAATTATTGGGTGTAACAGGCATAGTTTTATTAATGGATTAAATTGTCGGAACAGAAACCGACAATTTAAAGATTCAATTCTTAAGGTTATTCGTGTCGTGCTTGATCTATGTATTTGTATCAATGTTTGTGATGAATCATTTAAAAGTCTTTTTTCAAGCTAGGCATGGCAGTCCAAGGTCCTCCTAGGCTGATATTTCACACAGAGGCGGATTTATCCATCTCGGAGCCCCAACCAACCGGTGGAACCAAATTGGGCCCCTAACAAATTGGATAAGTTTTTACAACACAAAAATAAAACATATATTCCTTAGTCCGACTATCATGTCATTATAGAATCTTGATCTATGAAAATGAGAGGTATTCTTAAAAGATTTGCTGGCTGATTTAGCCTAATGTCGCTTAATATACTTCTTCAATAGCTCTGAACTCTTTTAATAGCGGATAAAGATTCAAATGTTTCTTACCAACTCAAAACATATCCTCTTGTCTCTGTGTTGTTCGATATTGTCTCTGTGACTTAGATCTGGAGGACTTAACACTTTTATTGTTTCAACCATCAATCTGCAAACTTTCCACTAATTAGGCCAGATACCACAGAAAAGCTACTTTGTTGGGCTTTCTCGAACCTTGTTATATTCCAATATCTGCAATATTTTTCACGAATATGTTAATATTTTAGTGAACTGTGGCATGTGCAATAACAAACATTAAAAACTACGTTTTGAAAAATCAATAGAATTAACTTATCAAGGTAAGTATCAACATAAAACTCGTTCTCCAGCATATAATTCATTAATGTCATGTAAAGTAATTCAAATATTCAAATATACAAAGCTTTACAGTCCCACAGGAAATACATTTCACATTCTCCTCAAAAGCATACAGAAGTCTTCGTGAACACTCATCTGAATGGCCCGGTTTATGTGTTATGTGATCTTTTTAGAGTATCTCTTAATGGAATGTATACTCGTTTTTTAACCAGTATAATCGATCGTGTGTCGTTTTCGCGTATGTCATATACCAGCCACTCACACACTTACTTACGAACGATGATAATCTGTCGTTTGGTCCAATCAAAGAAAGCTTCTATCTTTGCGTCTTACATTCGAAGTTTTGATGGTGTGCCACCGAAGAGAGTGCTGTGTGTTCTAGAAAGCAATAGAATACATGCTTTAAATTGCTTAGAAGGAAAAGGACCTGTTGTGATTTACGCTTTGCGGGACACGGAATCACGGTACAATACAGTCATCCGCTCTGTTGTTACAGATTGTTGTATTGTATTTTCTGCTACATGTTCAAATCCAGTGACTTACGTACACAGCTAACAGCTGCGGGTAAGAAACCGCGAAACTAGTAGTTCCATACTTTGCAATCATAAACGGAATGACTTCCGATCGCTTAGTGCAACTCTTTCCATTGGTGTGTATGTTGTAAAGAGAAGAATGATCTTTGGTGCGTTCGCTAACGCACTAAGTCAGTAACTTTGCTGTGCTGAATAGAAACATGATAGGAGCTCAGACTATTCTGAATCTTGAATCTCCTCGTAGATGTGCTTGTTTGAGGGGAAATGTTTTTGGGGTTTCGCTTCCCATTTATTTATTCGGAACCGTGAGGCAATGATTCCGTAAAAGGGGTAATGAGTATACGAAATAGGATTTCGTTAGTATACTGGCCGCCCTTTCTTCCACGTGGCTTCATTCCCTCAAGCCACTATCGTTAGGGGGCGTGGAAAATTGCACCATCGTATACGTACGTACGTGTGTGGGCGAACGGTTTTTTCGGGGGTTTCGCCCCTCTGGGTATCCCCGTGTATCCGCGAGATTTTATTTTATATGTCATTTATTTTTCTACGCATGTGCCCCTTGTTGTCGTTAATGCTCACTCTCACATTGAGGTGCTGGTCTCGTTCTTCCGCATGCTTAATGCATACAGTATCCCGTTTTGCCCCATTTGCTATTGGAACACACTTTCATATCATTACCCAGCGTAATACAACAAACGCACAAACCGGGGGGGATTTAATAGGGGTATTGTTTTTGGGGGATGGATGGATGGATGGCAACACTGGAAATCTGTAGGATTCGCGAAATGTTAAACATTAGGCTAGTGAGGACGACAAAACGAGCAAGACGGATGAGGATGCTAGGGGTTGTAATGGTGGAAAAAAAAATTCGAGGTGTAGTAAAAAAGTTGTGACGAAATGGAGAAATTTAATTTGATTTTTGTGTGTTTGTGTGTTTGCTTTGTGTCCTCTCTCTCTCTCTCTCTCTCTCTCTCTCTCTCTCTCTTTCTGTTCTCTTTGTTTCAATGCGCACAAAACTTACCAAATACATTCGAAAACGAGAAACGAAATAATATTAAATGTTATTTCCTGTCGAACTTGAGCCAAAAGCGAAAAATTTTCGTCTCATTTGCACCCAAAAATCTGCCTTGCTGGATGTTGCCATGAAGAACGGTACGCTGGAGAAAGATTGAACAGGGATAAAGGTTACTCCCGTTCCACGGCTACATTACCTCACGCAAGCACGCACCCGAAGTGAAGAAATCATAGAGACACATATCCATCCCATATTACAAGACAACGAAAAAAAAAATTGTAGTTCTTTTTAAACTAAACAAAAAAAAATAGTATGTAATTTCATTCATTGCGTGATATCACATTTTTTCTAAACTACGCACAAAAAGTGCTCTGTTAACGGCATAAAGAAGTGATCACTTTATGAGATCGATAAGTTGTCGATCTACACCACTTACTAGAAGTGCATTATATCGTTCGTACTGCGATTGGCTTGAAAATTTTTATGATTATTACTACTGAATTAATAAATTAATTCTTAAGCACTAAACAAAAGTATGTGATACAATGAAGACATATTGACAGTTCAGAAAAAAAAACTCTATCAATCACGCATAACACGCATTACTCAAACTCTTCCTCTTTTTTAAGTATTTCCCCATATTCCTTCCCAGAACAAGCCCTTGAGTTACTGCTGGAACACATTGCTCGACGTGTGCTTCATTGCTGGATACAAAGGATTTTTAATGTGCAGATGACTACGAAAGCTTTGGTAGATGTACGCAAATGTATGTACAAGGGCAGCAAGTGGAGCAGCAGCAAGGAGACGAGGAGGAGAAGGAGCGAGCGAACCTTTAATTTATGTACCAAAATTTATTATAATATCCGCATCAAACAGTACACACCAAAACAGTCCTGGTTGGTGGGGAGGGTGTGCGGGTGGAAGCTGTGGGGTGCAGGTAAATCTCCAAAAAAGGAGCAAAAAAATGAAACAAAAAAAAATATTCGCGCACAAAAAGAAAAACATGGAAACCAACACACACACACACACTCGCGTAATATGGAAGCGCGTGCGATCGTTGAGTAGATGGTGGCGTGGGGGCAACGCGTTCGCGTTAGGAAAAAAGGCCAAACATACACATCCTTACATGGTCGGGCACCTAACTCCCATAATTCCCACTCACTCGTATGCGCACATCATCACACAATGAGGTTTTTATGAATTTTCATTTTTCGGAAAAATTAGGAGTAATGGAAAGAGTATTTCCTTGTTTAAATGGATTTTATATATTTTTCCACAGTAATGCTGACTGTCTACATAGTTTTTTTTTCTCTTCTCTAATTGCACCCCCGCATCTTGCACCTTTTTTTACTCTTCCAATATAGCACTTTTCTATGCTCAAACATAATGATGGTTCTAATGTTATTTCCCCCGTTATGATGTTCTCCTGGAGGCTTTTTCTATCTCTCCCTCTACCATCACCCCTCACGCTACCCATTTTCCACCAAGTTCCAGCACACATATGAACGTTTCTGCAAACCCTAATCATCTCACGCCATACACTCACACAAGGACACCAGGGATGTCTGTTGAAGAGATTTTTTTTTTAATTTTTCGGCTGAGGCCAGTTTCTCTCATTGTGTTTTGGCAATTTTACTCCTTTGCTTCTGGCCGAATTATCCTCCTACAGCTTTGTGTGTGTGAGTTTTTTTTTGAATACATCGCCTCTTTACTTCCTTCCTCCCTCTTCCCCCTCCCTCCATGGAGGTCCTTTTTTTTGTTCACCTTTGATCACATCCCCAGTTTTTCGTCACGTGCCATCATCTTTTTTGGCGACACATTGATTGCATGAGTGTGCGAAGGTCGAACGGCAGAGCAGTATAGTCGAAAAGGGTAGTTTTTTGTCACATGTACACTTGCACACTTTACCCACATTTTGCCACCATTGCCATTACCAGCTTGTCTACGATCGATCTTGATTCATCCTTTTTTTGTTTTAAATATTTTTGCATAACTGCTTGTTAGGAAAAGCTAACTGTGAGATTCCACTAAATTTGAGCAAATAATTGATTTATAATTTTTCGTTGCTACTTACCTAGACCAAATTTCAAGATCGAGTATTTTTGTTTAATCTATTAGAGACTATTAGAGCATTAGATCAGGTTAGATTAATTAGAGATCATTCATTACACACAATGCTATCACAACGTATGTTTTATTTTGTAGTTAAGCAGTATTAATCAATGAAGCAGATAAATACTTTGCTTGCAGTAATTTGATTATAAATCATAAATAATTAATTATTAACTCATCTTCTTTGAAGGCTCTTTAACCTCCGAAGGTCTAACCTTGACATTTTTGGCTTTCTTTGACTTTATTAACCCTTGGCTGGATTGAACCCCACGTACTGGAGATTGGTCCAGATGAGATTTTGTACCGATTCTCTCGTGTAGAAGCGCCACTGCAAAATACACCGGCCCGGTGGTCCCACATATTAATTAATAATTCGCACTACTGTGTGAACACAAAACAAAGAGAAAACTGTGCTTGAACTTTTAATTATGGAAATATTGGCAAGACTTTTTCAAGGAATAATACTGTTTAACTCAAGCTAACTATAGTTGTCCATTTTAACTAAAACCCAGCTGAATTTGTATAGATTGTTGCATGTGTTCTTTTTATGAAACAAAATAAGCTTTACATTATACAAACCTATCGTTTAAAATAAATTGCACAATTTTATACATTTCTCGTACATACATATACATACATTATACTTTAAAATTATGTAATCAACCTGTACATACATGCCCTTGTAGAGGTATTACCACTTAAACGGATATAATTTCATTCTTCCCTTTCCTACGTTAGCCGGGTTTTGGGGATGAACATTATACCTACCAAATTGAATAATATATTCAAAATGGCGATTTTCTTTCGAAAAAAAACATCAGCAAGAGAACAAAAATATAAAATAATTTTATTTTTTTCACACTAAAATCTCTCCTTCCCACAGAGACAATTTTTACACGTGTGTGTGAAAGTTATGATGTGTTATCCCAAACAAACGGTCCCTCTTTTGGATCAGGTTTGCGCGCGCGATGTGTCCATATGTGTATAAGCCATGTCCCCGGTAATAGGTTTGGTTATATGCAGCACATTTTTCCGAACTCATTATTATTTTTATTTCCTCGGACAAAACGAATCTAACATAAAAAAGACTAAAAAACCATAATAGGGGAGGGAAAATAAAATCGATTCCCACCGTATAACCAACCCATACCGCTATTGTGTGTGTGTGTGTGTGTGTGTGTGTGTGTGTGTGTGTATGGGTATGTGAACAATTCCATCTATCACTGGATAGCGAATGGTGGAAAAGGGAGGGAAGACGGGTGTGAGTACGCAAATCAGAACGGGTAAAAACTGTATTATAAAAATCCTTCAGCCACCCTTGCCACCCTCAGGTCAGGCTTCAATTTCCAGTGCACTGCTTTTCCGGAAAGCGGCGGGATCATTTTGCGCATCCAAATCCAAACCCCCCAGTCCGGGGCCTTTATTTTGGCAAACGAAATTTTTTGAAGAGTTGCTGGTCACCATCACCACCGGCGCTGACCAGGATAGGCCAACTAAGGGACACAGAATAAGGCTCGTATTTAATAAATATTGTCGATTATGTGCAACATCATTTATTTATGGTGAGTTCCATTGGACATTATGGGTTGGTAAATCAGTGGGCAATGCTCTCTCCCTAGAATGTAGTGGACTTTCAGCACCAGGTATGACTAAAATTTGATCGAGACACATTCTGCAATATCGTAGGGAAAATAAAAAATATTCCTGCTTCCATCGGGCTGTCCTGTATTCAAATGATAGGTTTCAAATTGTGTGTTATCTCGTCGGGACGCACTTTGATTTTAACGTTACCGGTTAATTTGCAAAATTTTCCTTCGCTTTGCACACGCTGCAATATATTTAAAATTTTATGTTTAAAATTCTAGACCTTTTATTTTGAGCAATAAATCGAATTCATTTCTACTAGGGTTTTCTTCACAGTTCTTGACAAATCTATTGATTATAATTGTCATAACTTTTCCGCTGAGCTTCCAGCATTAGTTTAGTTGGTACTCGTTTTGATTAACCTACCAATCGATGATAGTCTGAGTCGATGTCAAAATTACTCTCAATTTCACTAAATCGATGCCTGACATCAGACCCCGGACGGACGACTTCCGTTAGCTGTCCCCTGGAGGAAAGAATCAACGCCACCAACAAAAAGCTTTTCTTGTACTACACTCACACGCTCGTGGTGTTATTTTTTGTTTTGTTTTTCTCCTTCTTTCCGTTACCGAATCTTCATTCAATCTCCAACTTGAAGCTTGTAACCTGTAGCTTGGGGAAAGATTACTGTTTGGGGTAAGGCACAAAACCACCCGCACAAAAAGCTCTCGATGGAGTGGCAAAGAATTCTATCTGTTGCGCGCTTTCGTTTCGTGTCTGACCATTTTCTAACCGAACTGTTTCTTGCTTCGCTCGATTCTATCGACATTCTCGAAGATCGCAGCTATTGAGGCCTGGCGTACCTTATAATGCACATTGACTGGGGGCAGGGTTTGCAACAGTTTTGCTGCGTGAATGAAGCGTGAAAAAAGTGAGTGAGTAGCCTTATTTATTCTGTCGGTAGGAATGGATATGTTCAGTAGGTATGGTTTGCAAGAACATCATAGCCATTTTCTTTATTTTTGCAAGATGGTTACATTCTCTGGGATAAAAATGTTTCGCCATGTGGGCCGTCATGGCAGGGATGGCGTAGTATGCAGGAATGCAAGTGAAAGATACTTTAAAGTCAAAGGATGGACCCGGGGACACGGAGACATGCATGAGCCGTACAGAACTTAAGCTGGCGTGTATGATGAAAGTTTATGTATTTTAAGCTCTACATAAATTTCAAGTTTGGTTAGAGCCTTCGGAGAAAGATTCTGGCATATCATTACAATAATGTTTTTTCCCCTCAATTAATACCGCTTAGCAGATGTTTTTTTTAGAAACGAAACATACAGTTTCCATAAATAAGTTTACCTTTATATGGAATCAAGGTGAATCGTGAATAAGTATTTATGCCAGAAATGAGTTTGATGTTTTAACGAATGGATACCGAATAATCGCTGATTGCCTAATACATTTTTAGTCCTTTTTGCCACAGAGTGAAAATTTCCCCAGTCAATGTGCATTATTAGGTACGCCAGGCCGCGATAGTCACGATCTTCGAGAGTATCGATCTAATATTGCGAAGTAAGAAATGGTTCGTTGAGCAAATGGTAAGACAATTTAATTCATCGTTAGATCCATTCAGCAAATGCCCGTACAATAGCTCTCCGGTAGCTCCTGACACCTACCAGTGTTTCAGCTGCTTCATGGGAGATATTGCAAACAACACAATAACTTTTTCTTTGTCGGCACAACAACCTGAAGAAGTTTAAGGCCTGTCACCGATTCTGACTTTCTTTGGCTTTATGACCGGAGACATGATGGTAGCAAAAATCCCATCTAGACCAATACCCCGTACCCCGCAAGGACTTTCAAGGACATGGTAGCTCTTAAATCTTTGCCAGTCCTTAGTTCTCATACAAAACAAATAATTATGCAGTTATGCATATTTCAAGTCACACATGGCCATTCGTCAGTTATCTGGCGTCTTGTTATAGCTATTTAGTTAAGGTAGTTGTAAGAGCCAGAACCTTGGTAAGTTATCACGAATAAAATGTAAAGATGAAATATATGATACATCTAATTTGCGTTCAACTCCTGTCTGAACTTGCTATGCATAACATTTTACCATAAGTATTATAAACCCCATCTGGTCATTGATCCATTCGATAATTTTGAGCAGAGCAAAAAGTTTAAAATACTCGGTTTGAAACGGATGCACTCTTTGTGATGCAAAAATATATTATTCCTTCAATCACTTACTGAGGACTGACTTCCGCAGAACTGACTATTAAGCTATGATAAAATAATGTGAAAGAAAGAAATCCAAAAATAAACCTTTTAAGGTTGTAGTGCCGTTTACGAAGTAAACCATGGTACAGTATTTACAGAAAAAAATCGAAATTATCTTAATAAATCGCTTGGTCATTGTCAATTCAAACATCATTATTATTGCTTATTCTGCAATCGCAAACTCGAGGATCAAGTACGGTGATTCAGATGATACGATGACCAAATAAGCAAAGTACAATGTTAAAAATGATTGCGGAAGTAGATCGGGCTTGTCTGGTGTGATTTGTACTGATGATTGTTGCTTACAGTTTAACCGGGTCTCCCATGTAACAGATGTTCGCTAAAGTTTATGGCGATGGTAAAAGTATAAAGAAGCATATTGGAGCATCAATCTAAAACTGCATTATTCGGTAATTAATGATAGAATGCGTTGTAAGGGCAAGTGTAGAGCAGAAGTGTGAAATAAATGTTCCACAAACAAAATAATCCAAGAATATGGAAAAAATGACAACTTTGACAACGTAACGTTACATCTTAAGTTACAACTTGAAGAAGATGCAATTAAGCAAAAATGCACTACTGGCTTTGGAATATCAAACAAAATTAAATTTTAAAAAGACTTTTCACTCCATCGTGCTGTAAGAACATCACAAAACATTTCTTATTCGTAAGTTTCATGCTATTTACTGTATTCTATTATGCATCATTGCTGATGTCCTTGTAAAAGACACACTATAGGGTATTATTTATTGCTTAACAGCACTGGTATGATTGGAATTTGTAATCATTTAAATAACATAAATTTTGGCACTACGCCAAATCAACCTTAGGCTGATGCGACGACTCCACAATGCGGTGGCTTTTTCTATGTAGCACGTTCGTTTTTGTTCAACATTCTCTTTGTTTCAATCGTTTCGAAACCTCCAAAAGACATCGTATTACTGCCGATGTAATAATTCAACATATTACGGTATCAATACCTTTTTCATGATATGGAAGTTCTGCATGGAATGGGGTCTCGCTTACTCGAAACATCTTGAAAATATAGTTCATATGCCTCACGATGCGATTTCCCTTACATGCATTCACACAAGAGATAGAGTGTTCTATTAGTACCTCTTTTTCGAACCTGGCTTTCAAGACCACTGCAGATATTCCAACTCACCACCCTGACCACTCCGTCTACTGCGCGGATACTTCATTCGGTACGCGAACGCTATAATGGTCGGATTTTTGTTATCCTATTTCCGATTTTTTTTATGTTTTGCTTGCTGTTTTTTTTTTGTCGGTCTCTACATCTCACTAATACAGTGCGTGTGATCGGCTATGTGGCTGGGGCTATGTTACGCAACCCCTCGCACCCTTCACTTCCAATCCCATTTATTTACCCTCATCTCTTTACTCTGTCCCAGCATCCGCTATGTCCGCTCGTTTTTTTTCTCTCCACCTCTACCCTCGGTTCATTTTCTCGCCTGTTATTACCGTTTTCCTCTCTATAATTCTAAACTACATTACAAACTACCCTTATTTTTAAACATTCGCGAACGCGCACGACAGCAAACCCTCCACCAGGGACACCCTCCTAATGCTTATGTAAAAAAGGACCGGCCCGAGTGCGCTTCTAAGTACCGAATAAAAAACGACGACAGAGCGCGTCGCCTCTTATGTCCTCCACCTCCTTTTTCTCCTTCTTTATTTGACTCTCTCACGATATCGCTCTATCCCATTCGCGATGTACCGAAAATCGTAAACCGAAATAATGATCCAAAAAACAACAGCGAATCGCCTGGAAAAATCCTCTAAAAACGCAAAATCGGTCGTTTTTGGAACTGATGTCGAATAAGAAGAGTAAGGGGAGTTAGGGTGCGGAATAGTTATGCGAAAGGGGATGAGACGCAAGTTCAGGAAAAGCTACAAAAAAAACAAATCGCGTAGGATAACAAAAAAATGCCTACATAACGCAAAGAAAACTGCCATAACAGGTCTATTGACATGAGCCGGAGAGCACTCAAACATTACCCCAAGTAATGTAATAAAACGTGCTCCTTCTCGTGGAGCTCATGCCGCGCACTTGCTACTCCGCGGACAGGAGAAAAAAAAGTGTAAGGGATGGGAGGTATATACCCTCTCTTTTGCCACCATCGCTCTAGACTTCAAAGCCTCCTTTTCCACCAACAACGCACTGCTCTAACTGCTCTAACTCTGCTATCGTTGGTCCCGTTTTTTTACTATGTATTTTAAAAAGTCCGCGTTTTTTCCAACCCTGCTAACCACCCTGTTCTATTCCACACTTACTATTCAAAAAAAAACCAAGCGAGGCGCACCTTGCACACCATCGCACCACCTCTAAAATCGTGCTCCCACTCTCCGGTACTTCTCTGGTTGTAATGTCTACTTACACACACAAACACCAGAGGGGGCTCATTTTCTGTCTCGCTCTTCGTTTTAGAGGACAACATCCCCTATTTTACGATGTGAAGAAACATGATGGTAGGGGGTAGAGGGACCGCAGTTATAAAATAAAAAATGGAAAAAAAACATAAATATATATACAGCGGAGAACGGCCAAGAACGAACGACGCCTTGCTCCTATGCTGCGTTTTCTGGTCGCGAATTTTCCATCAAAGCAGCACAGTTCACTACTAACCTGCGGTAGGTTATCCTTCCCACCACTGACCCTTCTTCACGATCATCACTCCTCTAACATTACATTCTTTATTCCACTCACACTCGCATTAGTTCGAAGGTACGGGAGCATTAGAAGAGCGCATTAGAGACACACTTACAGGGTGTAAGCATTTATGCTTGTAGTTGTCCGAGGTAGTGCTGGAAGTGCTGAAAGTGCTGGAAGTTAGTTAGCAACATTCTGCTTCGCTAGCCTCACCTCTCACTTTCTTGCTCTTTCACACACGCGTGAATTTGCTTGAAAAGGATGCGCATTCAAGCGCCAAAGGATGCTGTAAAATGTGCCTCTCATGCTGGTGTGCCTTCTTCATCTCTCTCTCTCTCTCTCTATTTTTTCTTTCGCTTTGTCTTTCTGATTTTGTCTCTACCTCTCTCTCGTTCTCTATCTTTCTCTTCCTTTCTCTCTCTCTCTCTCTTGCTCTTTCTCACACGACTGCTCACTATGTTTCTTACGGTTGAGATTTTCCTTTAGGCATTTTCTAGTTTCAAATTCTAGTAAGTAGGGGAGATGGCTTGTGTATGTGTGTGTCATTTTTTCCCGGTCTTGATTTGACGTTAAAATGAGATTTTTTGATGAGTTTCGCGACTTGTTTGGGGAATGGTTATGCGCATTACAAATACAGTTAGTTCACGATGGAGGGTTGCTGGTTGGAGCTGCTGTAGACGCGATTTTATGGCAATATTATAACCTAATATTGTGGAATAATATGTAACTGGTAGGATAAAGAGCAATCCGAGAACTATAGCGTGGATTCTTTACGTGGATAACCGAAACAGACAATTTTATTGCAGATATAATTAAAATATAATTATTATATATTAAATGAAGTATAATTAAGGAAAAATATTAAGTAACACACACGTACGACATAACAAAGGAGAATAAAGGCAATAATAAAAGAAAGGGTGAAATAAAATAAATTAGAAAGGTGTAGCCATAACTTTTGTTTTTGTTGGAACGGCCAGGGTATCGACTTTTTTTTACCACGTAGCCGTATAGTAAGTCCTCGCTACGGGAGATTGGTTCAGATGGGATTTGGCCCGGTCCGTTCGTGTGAAGACCGGCGCCGCTACTATCATGCCACCTGGCTGTCTGACTTCTGTAATTGTTACCACAACAACTGTTGTTACCATTTCTTAAACATCTTTTTTCTGTTTTGTTTCTGTGTGCCGACGTGGATGTTTCGTGTGTGTTCTTCTGTTTATGTTTAGTGCTAGAGGATAACTCTTTATTTTTTGTTATCATTTTGTAGCATATAAATTCAAATTTGTTTTAATGTGTTTTTATTTTTATTTTTCGATAATATGCTTCATCCAATTTCTATTTATCTGCTTATTAATAATGTAAAAGGGTACCCCGAGAAACCGGACATACTGCATCACTCCCAACTTTGACTATACGTTTTCCTATAGGCGAAATATTGAAAACAAAAGAAAACTTTAGTGAAGATATTGGCTGGTGGTACCTTCCCCCAATTTTGGGTAGTGGGTTTGTCGAAAAAAAAAAATAAAGTGAAATAAAAACAAATTGCGAGCAACTCACAACACCGAACTCTATTCCAACACCCCAAAATATATACTATCTCTTTCTCTCTCATACGCTCTCGCTCCTATTTTGTTGTTTTGTAGAGTTCCTTACCACCATTATCTCCCACTTCCACCAAAAGCCTGTAAAGATTGCAGTGAGACGAAAGACGTTAAAATAGAAAGTTGTATGATCCGCTTGGTTCCTTTTTTGCTTTCTCTTTGATGCGTGTGAAAACATAAAGGATGAACAATGGAGGATGCGGAACATAAATGTGGCGCTCTAAATGGGGGAAGGTAGGCAAAGTGAAAGGAGGTAACGGCATCGCATGCTTTGAGGGAAGGTAAATAGGGGTTGGTAGGTGGCACCAACCTTAGTTGAAGGATGATTGGCGAAGAGCCGTTTTTGGAATGGTTTGTTTTCGCGAAACGCGAACTATACATAAGGTTTTATTTGGAGGATAACGAGCACCAGGCAAATGTGTGGTTTCGTTAGACTAAAGGAGTGGAGAGGAGATGAAAGTGAAGTTTTAGAGAATAGATATCCAATAAGACGAGTACAGAAGCAAGAAACAACTGGGAAGGGACAAAATGGCAGACAAAAGAGACGTAAAAAACGTTCTGTAAAAATCCTTCCATATCGTCATACTTTCGTCGTCAGTTTCCACCATCATGCTTGGAAGCCGTGTGAGCTACGCGAGCAAGCAGTATTAGTAGTGATGGGGTTGGTGATGGGTAGTCGGAAAAATCGTGTAACTTTTTATGTCTTGCTCTACTACAATCCCCTTTTTCCTCCCTTTATCCAGCATCTCCGTTCCTGTCTACGTGTGCGTGCGCGAAGTTAAAGTTGCTTTTTTATTATCATTATTATTGTTATTATTTTGCGTTGCGTTGCTGCGGAATGAGATACCATGGATGGATGGGAGAGTGAGAGTATTTTTGTTGCTGTTGCTTTGCACACCAACGCTTTAGGATTCGCGGCGGAAGAACGCTTACTTGGATCGTAAAAGTTTCCCAGCTGCACAAATGGCGGACGAAACGGTATAAAAAGGGGCAAAATCGTTAAAAAATAAAATCAAACGTCGTTGTATGTGTGTGTTAGTGCGTGTGTCTTTTGGTTGGGTGGTAAGTGGGTTGGAGGCAAATAAGAATTTAAGACGATGTGTAAGACTATGACAAGAAAAAAAGACGATCGTAAGATGTTTGAAGAGAATGGTTTGTGGAGGGATAGCAGCAGCAGCAGTAGGAATCTTGAACCAGTACCAACAAAAGTAAAGATAAAGTAACCACTGCAAAATGCCCGATTTTATTGCTTCATAAATAGAGGGAGCGAGAGTGAGAAAAAGAGAGAGAGAGAGAGAGAGAGAGAGGAAGAGAGAATGAGAGAGAGTGAGTGACAGGGGGGAAGAGATCTGTATGGAAGAAATGGAGAAGCCGTGAGGGTGGTGGAAAGCAAAAGTAAAAATCGAAATGAAACCATCATATTTCATTATGTGTTTTTAGTACATACACACGACTGGTATAAGAAGCTAAGTGCATATGTATACTTTATTGAAGAAGCCTTCTTTGTACAGCAAGAAATTATATATGCGCATTCTGATAGCTTGCATGTGTGTATGAGTGTGAGGTTCAACGCATTAAAAAAAAAAAGAAAATATACATGTCCTTTTTTTCCATTTCGTGCGCAAATTAATTTAAATGGTTGTACGATTGCGAAGACAAGCATATAATGATATAAAACACTTCAAATTACATTGTGCTGAACTAAAACTGCATACTTAGAAGCATTCGAAATCATTATCATTGGATACTGTATTGCTTTTCTTAATTTCTTTTTCCAAACTTAATTTTCATGTAGATAAGTTTTTTTCCCAACCCTAAGAATCTAATTAATGCGAGTTTAGTAACATAACCTGTGCTAGGGTTAATATTTGAACTATACGAAGGATTATTCCTTTGTAGGTAGGTATTAATAGGTAGGTAGGTAGGTAGGAAGGTATTAATAAGTCGGTATAGTCCATAACAACATGGAAGTTATTTCTTAAAATCCGAAAAATATTCAATTTCTAGATGAAAATGGTGCGATTGAAAATTCATTTTATACGGTTTTTACACATTACAATGCTTATTAAAATTCTGAAATAACAATAAAAAACTTGTGTTGAGTAGCACACGGTACGACACCAACACCACATGACACCAAACGAAAAGATGACTAATATAATCTACGCCCGGTCCCGAGCCGGTTAATGAAGAATGATTTGGATTATCAACGACTAACCCGATAACGCGTTTACCCTGCATACAAAGCTTAATAACAGAGTAGAAAACTCCTACAAAACTCCGACAGCGATGTCAACAATTGAAACCTAAAAATCGCAAGTCCAATCTTCTAAACAGTTCCATTTGTCTATCGTAACTGTGTTGAAAGTGATGGAAAACAGTAAAGGTCAATACTATCCTGTAATTCCTAGATGTGCTTAGTACTGCAGTTAACAAAATGGGGATAAAATAGGGAAAAACAACTTTCTATACGACAAGATAGTTAATCGAAGCATAGGTCGTGTACTGGTCATGTGTTGTGCTTGTCGCTTGCCAGCCGCATATGTCAACTTTAAGCAAGAACGGCCAGCATTACCACCTTTCTACTTATCTTGTTGGCAAATATTGGTGAACGTTGCGCTAGCGCACAAGGGGAAATCCACCACAAAAAAAAACCTTGGGAAACCTGATGCTTCGTCGGGGCGCATCCTTTGGACGGACACCGGGCAGCTTGACAACATGGCAAAGGATACACAGAGTCAATCCAAACACCGGGTGATGATTTTGCTCATCGTCTCATCGTCAGGGCAACTGTTGCCTAACGTCACCTTTTCCTTTTCTTCTTACGCTGCCCCCTCCCCCCCCCCCCACCCCCCCGCTAACTCCCACGACCGTCACTCCCCCCCCTCCTCACCTCGCACCACCCTAAACAGCAAATGATCAGATGTAGGAAGATTTGCTGCTTCCTTCCATATCTCTTTTTGGTTTCGTTCGGTTGGTCCATTACCCCTTGTTTGGCTTTCTTCGGATGCTGTGCGTTGTGTGTTGTGGAATTTATTTGGGGAAGGTTTCACCATCCGGACCATTCTGCCTTTTCGGTTGCCTGTTTTTGTTGTTGTATTTGTTAGCCTTGTTTTGTCTTTTCTGTCCCTCCTCACCCTAGCAACACGGGTTCCTTCTGTCTGGACGAGGCGATGGTTTCTTGACCTATTTATTTGCCGCCATATTACCGTTATGCTGCAGTGGTGGGGTGGTTGCTATCGTTGCTTACACTTTACGTTGGAATCTACACACACACACATACACACACATGTGTGCATGTTTATAAATACACGTAACGGAACGTTTGTCCATTCGATTCTTCCTAGTTAACTTTATGTACTCTTTGCTGTTGTTCTTGGTAAAAAGGAGTCATTTTCAGGATACAGCTTTTAATGGTGATGACGTGGAGAATGTTTTGAGTTTTTTTTGGTTGTAGCTAATGAGCGGTACCATGTAAAACGATTCTTTGAAGTTTCTGTGTGCGTTTATTCTTTTTTCTTTTTGTGTTAATTCGGTCCGTTCCAATGAAGGTCGAGGGTTTCTTGAATAAGTTTACATTTCAGAGTCAAAAATATTACACGAAGTGAAACTGATGGATGGATGATAACTGATAATGGATCTGAAAATGTAATGTTCTCAAATATTTAGTAAAGAAATCGTAACAGTGGTTTGAAAAAGTATACATATTTTGCTTCACAAAACTGAGGCAAACCCATGGTACAGCCAACGCGTGACATCAACATCTTTTTCACAACGAGTTCCTGGAGATTCCTTGATTTTCCACGTCACACACACCCATAGGCAATGTTTTCGCACCGCAGAAAAAGGACCAGGTTTACCTCCCTTTCCCAACATTCACATCTCACCCTCTAGCGGCACGGTCGGTGTCGTAAGGATTTCCGGAAATTGCGGTCTGCCTTTCACAGCTTGCGGATGAAAACCACGTGGTTCTGATGTAGGGGGGATGAGAGCCAAGGCCGATGGTTTGTTGATGTCGGTGAGTTTGGTGAGAGTTTTGAGGCGACGGGTACATTTGGGGGGGAAGACGGTCGATGCGTATCGTGTCCATTTTCTCCACAGAGCTTCTTGTGTGTATGTGTTTTTGTGTGGAGTGGGAAGGTTCTTGTCTCTGCGGCTTAACCCCAGACCAGTGGTAGACGGACGGATATGTCCTTTTGCCTGGAAATTGGAACAAGCGAATGGATGTTGTAGTGGGTGGGGTTGGGCGACTGCGTGAATGTGAAGGTCGACCAACGTGTTGCTTCAAACCGAAATTTACAAGCATCCTGTAAATTGCTTCCATCACCATCATTTACACTTCTACGGAAGGTGTTGCTTTAAGGGTAGGGTTCCAATTCCAAGAACTTCGCATTCGCCCATTCAACTCATGATGGTTTGTGGGAGCAAGCTGGCCACCTCAATATTTTCTTTCTTTTTTAGACAAGTAATTAAAGACAAGTAAGGATTGTTTTGAATTCACCACTTTATATCGTTTTTTTACATTTTTATATCAACTGAATCATTGATCAAGTATTGTAAAGAATTACAAAATATTATAAATTTTTGAAGAAATATGAAGCTCGTTAAGTGCTTTAGTTCAATTAGTACCATTTGTTCATCGCCATCGGCACATAAAGGAATTGGATTGCAAAACTCCTACGTAATTTTTATCATTTGCTATCGGAACATTTAGCTTTCGTTCAAATACAATGCATATGCCGCACTTTCCTTATCCTGTATTATAATTTTACCATTTTAGTTATTTCTCCAATTGCTCCGATGCTTTCTTTTCATGACGTGATAGCATTCCAGATCTAATTCCAAAATATTGCGAAGACTTAAGGCGTTTTGGTGATGCTGTGAGACTATAGGCTCTTTTTCTGTCAATATCCATACCGGTAGTTTGCTTCCGTCCAAATCATGTACAGAGTTTTTACTTGAAACGTGAACTGTCTTGAGTAGTGAAAGCGTGTTAGGTGAGCATCTATTCGTCTTCTACGTAGCGCCCTTTCCGTGTGCCTTTCATGTAGACGGAATTTTCATCTTCAAGGAGTGTTGTGGATAGTGAGCAGGTTTCAGGAGATTCACGGTCAGGTCTAACTGCACCGTGGTAAGCTACAAGGATAACAGAAAGAGGTGGCTTTTTGAATTGGATAGCATATCCGCGAGAGCGCCCTAAGACTGAGAATAACTGAGATTTTTTCTCTCTCTTCCTGACGCACTTTTCTGTTTTTCTTCTTCTATTGTCAAGCGCGAATAGTTTTCCTGAGCTGGGCATGTGAAAATCTCCGTCACTGTTTCGGGTTTTTCTTCGGTGTTTCTTCGGGGTTTTTAGTTAGGGATTTCTTCACTAGGGAGAAATAAATTAACACCGCAGTGTTTGTGGTAAGGATAGATTTTTTAAAGTTTTCTATGATATCTTAATCTATTTATAGTAAATTTTCCGTACACGTCATTTAAGAAAAAAAAAAACTATATAAATGGGACAGATTTAAAACTCTTCCTTACATTGAGTTAATTTATATTAAACAAAAAATTGAAAAACAAAAACCAATTTAAATTCATGACCAGTTTCCAAAATATTAAGTAGCCATTACTTTTTTGCAAATGTTCTAAAATCAAGCTTCCCACTGGTGCTGTTTTTGTTCCTCCCCTACGTTTTATGTTATTTATGATGCTAAGAACAAGAAGAAGCATTTGAAAGGAAGGTAGAAAGGCATGCGGGTGATTTGAAATACATAATAAACATAAAATAGATCCTTTTTCGCATCCTTCGCGTAGCTCTTCGGTTTCCTCCTCGCCCAAATCTCCATCCAATGTCTCGCATCTGTCATATGACTATCTGCTTATAATGCTCTCTCTTTCTATCTCCACCTCTCTCTTTCTCTCTCTCTCTCGCTCTGTCTCTTTCAGGTTCGCGGCTCTCTAGTTCATGTGATTCTTCTCCTTTCTGTGCCCAATTAGCTTGGGTTGGCACTTTTGCTAAATAGTTCACGCTTAGTTTTTATTCTACCACGGATTACTTCGTTTTCTATTCTTCGTTTTTTTGTTTCGCATTCAATCCTCCCTCAGTTGGTGGTAGTTGGGGTTTTCTCTCTTCGGAACCGGTGTGCATTCCTCTCTGTTTATGATTTGTTTTGATATTGTGCTCTCGCTTATACTATCCAACTTTCTTTTTTCCCCTAGTGCGCGTTGTAGTAGAAGGTTGCGGTGTGGAAAAGGAAGGGAGGAAAAGGTACCAAAACCACCCATTTCCTCCTGTTCCACATGCTGCCATTCGAAGCACAGTAGTAACACACACAGTTGATTGATGCTCGAGCGCCCTTTTCGGTGTGGAAGGGTGGAAGAGAGAAGGTGGAAAGGGGGAAAGGGGGTAGAAGGGAAGGAGGAGAGTGTTGCAAGACGGCGGCGGAGAGGGAGCTGTTTTCTTATTTAGAATCCTTCGAACCAGATCGCGAGATGCTGAGTTAGTATGTGATTGTATGTGTATTCGCGGAAAAATGGAGGAAAAGAGAAAAAAAGAGGGGATCTTTTGGAAAATCGCCTCGCGGAATAAAATTTTTGCGCTAGTTAGTGTTGGTATTTCTTTTTATTCTATCTTTATTTCTTCCTTGAATTTTTTTTGTACTGTTACCGTCCTCGACCAGTATGGGTGATTTTGTTTCACTTGTACGGATCTCTTTTTTTTTGTGTTTTTTTTTTCGTTCTATCCGAATAGCCATTACGATGTTGTTAAAAATTTTAGCTCCCTCTCCTAATGCCCTCGACGTTGCCTAGGACGTTGGTTGATGCTAGGAGTTGTTGGCGCTGCTGCCCAATTTTTGAGCACAGGGGGTTTAGTTGCTGTTTTCCGCTGTATACGTTCTATCGTCCCATCCCAGCATTTTGTACGATGGATGTCTTCGTTCGTTCCTTCGACTATGCCGCGTGCCGCGTGTTGGCGGCACACGCGATTAGTTTGCGTGAGTTTTTATATATATACTATTGTGTGTATTCGTGTGTGTATGTATATGTCTAGAGTAAACTTGGAGTGTTTTTTTATTTGTTTTTCTTTTCATTTTACACTGTTTCTTTCACTCTTTATCTTTCTATATGGCTACAATGTGGTTGTAAAGAATGTTGTAAAAGTGGGTGGTTGGGTTTGCCAACGAAGTTGGGTTAGATTGAAGTTTTTATTTCGTATTTTCGGTTCAAACCCCGTCTGGCGCGGGGGTGTATTATCTGTACGTGGAAGAGGGGGAACGAAGGAAACGATGCGGGAGAGTATAATGCCGCGAACGGTGCGATGTTTTTCTTCATAGCTCTATGCTTTTTTTTCAAAATTACTTTGTATTATATTGCAAAAACGGGGCTCAAATACTTTATGATGATAGTGTGTTGGATTTCATTGGAGGTAATAAATGGTGGGGGTAGGTGGTAGACGCAGGGAAGAGAACGAAGGATTTTGAACGCTATAAAAGTGTTGGTGCAGTATACGCTTTTGGATGGGTTGTGGGGGATTATTGCGGGAAAAGAGGGGTGATGGTTGCGCTATTTTAGAACAGGACGAGTCGAGGAATGTGAAGGGATGCGACATTAGTGTGAAGAATAGAAAGGAAAGAATGATTTTCGGAAAAGCGATCCGCGTGGATGGGATAGGGGTTGGGTGACGTCTTGAATAAGGGAAAGAATGCCTGGCTTGGTCGGAACGACCGGCCTGAGAGGTTGTAAAAGCCATCGTTTTACAATTACACTTAGAATTCACGACACAGTAGACCGTTCGAGCTCCTTGATACTTTATTTCGTCCGATACTGCAGTAGTAGGCGCTCCCTTTATTACTATTTTATGGTTTATCTTGTTTCTCTCTCTCTCGCTTTCTTTCTCTCTTTCTCTCTATCTATCTATCTGCGGGTATCGTTATGCCCCACACGGTTGGCCTTTAAGTGGTGTATTATTCCTGGCGGAAATTTTGTACATTCTTTGATGCAAACTATAGAGTGTGTGTATTAGTGAATGGGAGGGAGAGAAAGAAACAGAGATAGATGCACTAAACGAAGAAGAGAAGAGAAAGAGATCGAGGGAGATTGAGTGAAAAATTAAATGGAATATTGAAGCGCGAGCAGGAGTGTAGGCGTAAGGAAAATGATGAAAAATAAAGCAAGGATGTTGTAGACAGGTGACGCAAAATTTCCTACTGAGGCCAGCACATTGAGAATTTTTTAATCCTGAGACAAATTTGACAATATAAATTAGTTTTTTTGGACTTGCTTCTTTTTCTGCTTGTTTACTTTTTATACGTAGAATACTTTATTTTATTTTTATACTTTGTTTTCATTTAATGTTATTGTTATTGTCAATTCTAGCACTATTTCTAATAATTCTATTCAGTCCGCAAGTAAAAAACGGCCATTTTTTCATAAATCTTTTTTATTTATGACATTTTTATTTGTGAAAACTGGGTCAACCAAAGTATTGCCCATTATACTGTACTATTTTGTTCCACCTTTTGGGTAAATTTCGGATTCCTTTTCTGAAAAATGCTACGTCCTTAGACCCAATCCATGTATCCAACCAGTTATGGATCTGTTCCTACGACGAAAACTGTTGAACTGAACTGAACTGAAAATCTGATAGTGCCAGATCCGGTGAGTACGGCGGGTGCGGTACCCATTTGAGGGTATTGTATTATTTTTTTCGGACTGCGCAATATGTGGTCTAGCGTTGCCATGCAGCAGAATGACTTAAATCTCTAAAATTATTTCCTTTGAAGGGTAATAAACAAGTGATGTACGGTAAAACTTTTGAATAATACATCATTTTGCATTGGGCAGTAACTTACTGTGATATAACAAACATGAGTTGGCCGACTACATCTGGGATCAAGGTATCCTTTCTCTGCTCGATGAAGGATATGTCTCCAAACTAATGTGAGTTGTACCTTAGGTTAAGATTCCAATCGAGTTAGGCAATACGGCCTGGAATAAAACTCATTCATTAGGACTTTAATTTTCATTAGGATTCATTAGGGAGAAAAAATAACATACATGAGTCGTTTTTGTTATGAAAATTGTGAAAAAGAAAAATGTGTGTACACTGTTTATTATGCAATCGGCCCAAATTGACATCAACATTAATGGCCCCAACTTCTAACACTATAAAATAAAATTTTCATAAACCGATAGATAGATTTAAGGACTCTAACTAATTTATAATCCTTTTATCCAGTAATTAACTACCTCAACGTTATATTATAAATAATAATGCGTAATGAATTAAACGAAATTTTATAATATTCTCTCCTTCTTATTGGTCCACTAATATTTGAACCAGTCATGCTTACATGGCCAGTCCACTAATTCGTTTCCCGAAAACTCTGTCCAGGGTGTACAGGGCGCCTTTTCCATCGCCGATTGCATCTATTCAAACAAAAAAAAAACTATTTCAAACGTAAAATAAGTGATTGACGTTTGAAAATAAGTCAGAACGATTCTTTTTCACTCAGACGAATATGTCTCTTATTACATTTTCTTCGGTTTCACAACAACATCAAAACCAACTTCCACCTCCATAACTGACCTGACTTGTTCTTAGATAAATTTTCTTAGCAACTACTCCACTCATACAACGTTGCCATGGCGTTTCTTCTTGGAAGAATTTATCCTGCCCCTTACTGTTGGGATGGTAAAGAAGAAAATATTTATATCGATACCGTTGCTATCGTCATAGGGAAAATGTTGTTGCTAGATTAGGACTAACGAAGGTTCAAAAGCTAAAAGAAGCAAAAATGTAGAAAAAATCCAAAGTTAAATTCCACTTTTTCCATTTACTGCTTATCGCAATTTGCTGTTTCGTTTTCAAAAACGGAAGAAACTCTAATTGATAGAAATGAATAATCTGATATCTTGCCTGATACCTGTATGTAATAAAACTAAAACGCGAAAGGTTTCGGTTCGTCTTGGTTCTGTCTTCCCACTCCTGGCGACCCCTTCCTTATCTTATATGGACGCAGTGGTGCTGTTCGCTAATCTGTAGCTACACCAATCCTCCACACACAGTGGAGTAGTCTTCTACGCTCCTGGAACTGCAACGAAGCAAAAAAGCAAAAAAAAAACGAATGGCGATATTTAAAATTTGAAACAAAGTTGAGAGCGATAAGAGTATAAAAGCGCGAAATAGATGCTGATTAGAGAGGGATAGACTCTGAGCGATAGGTGGGTTTGGTTGGTAGGGTGACAGTGAGGAATAAGAGAAAAAAAGGACAGGGATGGTTATAAAAAACGCACGTCAAGTACCGTCTCAATACCATTACAACAGGGACCATTCGGTCGCGTTTGCAGAGCGAGAATCCGCTAATACCGACATTTTCTACACACCAGCACCACATTATAGTTGTGTGTAGTGATGGTATAGTGTATGTGTGTGTCATGTACAATGGTAACCTGTTTTTCGTTTTATTCGCGTTTAAACCCAATCCCATCGCCAACTCAGCAAAAAAACATAATGGTTTAGCTAAAACTGCAATGTATGTATGTGTTATTGAGCCGCATTCCACACAGCCTACTTGTGTAGCATCTCTTCCTAATATCCTGCCAGTCCACCCCTCTTCCCTTCTCACGCTTTACTCTTACACTACCACCAACGTGTGTATGTGCGTGCACAAATTTTATTTTATGGGGGTAAATTTTTAATCTTTTTCATTTTCCGCCGAACAACATAGCTTAGTAGTGGTAGGTTTGGCGAATCACACACATACCGCCTCTTTCTTCTTTCCCCACTCCATTCTTCTCAACGACTCCTGGGTGGTAAAGAAGGCATTGCTAAGTCGGTTACTTAGTTCTGCCAGTAATTGACGACAGGAAGCGACGAGCAGAGAGAGCGTGAGAGAGAAAGAGAGACAGAGAGGCAGAGATCAAGAGGTGTATATATATGTAGTGCGAGCGACTGGTTTCCCGAAGAAAAAAAGGAAAAGAGAAATACTGAGAAAAACTCTAAAATGCCAGCATCCTGTGTGAAGGGAAAAATAATACAGGAAAATAATAATGAAAACAAAAAAGATGTTCTCTCTCGCGTAAAGGAACGAAGCCAAGAAAGTACACGAAGAAATAAATCGCGCCTCCATCACCTCAAACCTGACTGACTGGGTTACTTCTGCTGCCGCTTTTCCGCTCTTTCCTCATCTTTCTCAGCCTTAACTAAACCACGTTCCTCTCCTTTTCATACCGCTTTTACCCTTCCTCATACGAAAAATCATGAAGTGTCCTGGTAAAGAATCCTTTTTATATTTTCTACCCGAAGCACCCATGAAAATGGTGTACCGAATAAAGCGCTGGTTGGTGGGGTGAGTTCGATGTAGTTTCGAGAAATCTTCGATTCCTTTATGTTTCGTTTTCTCAACTTTTAACTTTCGTCTTAAGATTGGCTATGGCTGCAAAACTTAATATATTCATATTTGGCATAATATTACATGGCTAGATAGACTGGGATAGAAATTTACGTTCCACAAAACACCCTCTCGCTTACACGCGAGATGCACACATACAATGTGGCTCCAACCCCAATCCTCCCAATCTTCCAGGCGCTTTTATCTTTTCCGAACCGTTATGGTGGAACTCTTGCTGGCCCCCTCCTTCGCTCTACCCCATCCCCATCTTTAAACCCCTTCCAAACCCACCCTTGTGTGTGCAGATTTTTTACGCCATTTCCCAAATACGAAGTAGGCTGCGGGTGCTTGCTGCGCCTGCCAACCGAATGCATTGTAAATAATTAAAATTTATAACCCCAATACACACGACGCTCAACGACGACGTATTTGGGGAAACGACTCGTGCCTGTGTGCTTTCCGACCAAGACAACCATGACGACGGATAGTATCGATCGGTAAAAAATTTATAGCATCTTTTTGAAGATTTCTTCTTCCTCTTTGTTTGGAGTGAGGGAGGAGAGGGGGTGGTGGGGCGGTAGGCTGGAAGTTTTCTGCTGTTGTTGGCATTTCTTTTTCTTTTCTGGGATCGTGCACTAGCTTTACATTGTGTCGCAACTGTGTGCTTCTTCTACTCGACACACACACAGGGTGGATGGATTCACGGACAGAAAATGAATACAATTTGCAGTATTTCTCTCGTATGTGTTTTACGACTTATGGTGATTTGACATGGGTGCAGTAAAAGAGGATGTTGATGCGGTGTAGTTTTACATGTATTTAATTTCTATTTTTGATTTTTCTTTTTTCTCATTTTCGTTTACAGGATATTATCGATGTCTTAGTACTTGATGTTATTACATCTTATCGTCACCCTAGTAAGTATTACAGTATTACATATTACATATTAAGTATTACATTAGTAAGTATTTTTTTGTACGCTTACTAATTTTGTTGCTAATATTATAAGGTATGACAAATATTGTTTTTTTCCTTATTTTGATCATTTTCTATTTTTTGCACCATTGACAAACTTTATTACTAATATAATTACAATAAAAAAAAACATATCCAGTATCGAAGTTCCAGATTGGGAATATAAGCTATGAACAATAGTTCAAATAAACTGAAAATATATCTAATGAATTTGTATTTTTAATTTGCATACTTGCTGGAATAATTATTTTTCGTACTACATGATGTGGCAAATATGATGTCTGTATCTTTACAATACGGGAAAAAATAGCTGTGAAAGATAATAATCATTATTGAAAGTCATCATACAACAGAAGTGGAAATTTAACAATTCACATGTCTCATCAAAAACTACTATACTATAGCTCCTTACATGTTGCGCAGAAGTGTGTTTAAGATTTTTAAAAATATACTACCGTTCTGATTCGAATTACGGACAGCTTCAAATTCCCAACATTCTTCCCGGAAGTTAAATGTTTTTCTACCCAACCTGTTACTACACCGCTTATTAATTATACGTGATTGCTATAGTATACAAGAAACAATTTATAAAAATACTCGCCCCTCTTATTTCAATAAATATTTTTAATCTGTCGCTACCTTTCGATTCAACACTGAAGACTTTCTTAACAGTTTTGCTTCAAACCAACTCCAGTGATCATTAATGCCGTTTACTTTGGTCTGGCTGCATCGGAGTACATTTGAATCGATTATTGAGATAATTATCAATGAAAAAAATGTGGTGATTAATCTTTTTTTATCTTGTATTTTTATTCCAAGCCTAAGTAAATTGTAATTACATACAGACTCACAGAATAAAACCACAATAGTACGGGTAGTAATATCACTGCAAGACATTACTTTGCTTTGCTTATGAGATTGAACTGAAGCAGCTAGAATGTGACAAAAATCGTGGATAGGTGTGTCTCTTGATGTCTGTTTGGTGATGGTGATTAGTTTTAAAACGATATAGTTGTGCTTTTAGCATAGAAATTGTGTAATTTGTGAACACTACAGACGAAGTTTCGTGGCTGTCCGAAATTTGAATCCAAACGTTGTTAATATGGAATATATCGTCAAATTTTGTCAAATTGTCAAACAATTTTGTGTTTTTTGTGCTTCCAACGATTCGAGATATTTTATTGAAAATTCTTATTTGTTTCTTAAATAAACAGATTTTAGTTTATTTAAACATAATGTGCTAAGACAAGACTACTTTCAAGGAGCAAGAATGTGCCCAAATTCGCGGAAAAGTACGTCTTTTTATGTCTATTTGTACCGTGGGAAGATAAACTGGAGTTAAACACTAGATAGTTGTTCTTTTAGCATAGAAAATGTGTGAATTGGAGACCTTATTGACGAAGTTCCCATGGGGTCATCTATTTGAATCAAAACGTCCGTAATATGAAACATAGCATAAAAAGGATCTTATGTTTGAATCATAATAGCGTGACAATATCTTCATTATTTTCAAATACTTCGCGTTATTATTATTAAATACTCATTTGTTTCTTAAATTAAGTGTCCGTAATTTGATCCGAAAGCGTAACTGCATTGGTGTTATAATAATAAACACACCATCTCGCACTCCATTTCACCATCTCAACGCAAGCAGCAAACTACCAAGTGCAAACGGGAATACAATTATTTACAAATCCCGAACAATTAATTCGTCTTTAGTTGTATTCCGGTATTCCATTGTTGAGAATGTGGGGTATTTATTTTATCTTCTTGCAAACTTGCAGACTATTAGTCCTGTTTGTGTTGGTGTTATGAGATATCGTGCATCCGAAACTAAATAAGCATACTTAGTAAGTACACTTAAGCATGGACCTAACTCGCCTTGCGCTTCATCCTGCTCCACATTTTTGGCACAAGCTCGCCGTTCTGTTTCTAATCTCACTTTAGGGGAGTTTTCTTTACTGGGTTGTTAAAATGCTTCTTGTGCTAGCGTAACGTGCATAGATGACCTTGTGCGCACTACATGTTGCATGCCCTCACAATCAACAATCTCAATATTGTTTGTCCCTCTAGGCACTCGAAAAAGCATTTTTCGTAGTGAGTGTGTTTTACTAACCTGTTTGTTTGAGGTCTATAGTTCATACAGAAGGCGAAATAATGCACGCAAACACTGTAGTTGACAAGAAAAAGATGACCAATATGAGTTACCAATGTTAGCAAGTAGAGTGCTATTTTCTTATCAATTCGTTAATCGGGAATTCTTTTCCTCCCGGTTTCATTTCACCCCTTATAAATACAACTACGGGCTGTTTTTTTTTACTCTCTGATAAGATTTGCGAATTTAAAGGCTCTGCGTGCATTGCTAATCAGTAATTGAACGCTTTAGTTTTGAGGTTAGACTCCGAAACAGTCTTTAAAAGCACTAAGATTATTTAAAAATTTGATCAAGTTCACTGTTATTAACAATAGCTCGTAAAATTTCGCGCTAGCTTAGTCATGAACACATACATAACTACCTCAATTTAAAGAAGGCTTTGGCGTTCTCGATTCAAGAAAAATATTTTAAAGGGGTTTGTCAGCTGTGTAATAGTTGACGTAACAACGGTCTTACTTGTCTATATATGAAATGAGGGCGGCCTGGTGGTTGGTAACGGCGCTGATCTTCACAGGACAAGGCGAAGATAATATCCTATCCGGATTGTTCCCCCTTAGCAAGGACTGGCTATTCGGCTGGCTTTCATCGGATACCATTGAGAAAAAGCTCACTGAGATAGATCGAACCTGGTCAGATATATAAACCTACAAGATGTATAAAATTAACAGCGTAGTAAATTATCAACTTCCAGCTTGTCCAGGTTTATTGTTTCTACTGATTTGTACAAGTTAAAAAAGTCGTAGGTAAAAAAAAATTATGTTTAAAAAACTATAGGTGAATTTGATATCTTTATTATTCGTATTACAAACATCTACGTGTATCACAATCAAATCATCAATAATTTTTTTTTTATTGCTGGAGAATGAATTCGTATAATGAAATAATTACAACTTTGTCTTGCTCTACATGTAAATGGGTATCATTTCGCTTGCATAAATATTCTCTTCATACATACAACATTGTAGGATTTCGTTTTTCACCGTACCGGCGTACCATGCCCGATCGTCTAATTTACATGGTATGTGATGAGTTTAGATAGATGGATGGCTGTATGCGTGGCGAGCTCCAAACTCATTAGAAGTGGTTATCACATACATCACTGAATCTGCGCGTCAAAAATGAAAGAAGGCAAACCGTAATGGTAAAACGTGTTGTTGGGTGAAGTGATTGGTATAAAATAATGCTTCCCCGGAAAAAAAACACATCCTTCAAACCATGCTTATATGAGTGTATATGTGTGTGATCGCGCACGCATGTTTAGTATAGTTACTTAACATTTTTCAACAGCTCTGCACTACATGTTGGGTGCAAGGAGGTGTATTAGGGGGGAGTTTATTCAAAGAGCCACCCCATGCTGCTTCTTTTCTCTGATCTTGTTTTGTGACCACTATGCAAGCATGCCGAGGAATGCTTTCCCATCCAATCATCCATTCATCCATCCCTGTGACGGCGGCTGTTTTTAGTATCAAAAAGGGTGCCCCTTTTTTCGCGAGATATTACAGCATTTTATTGCCATATCAAACATAACGGTGGGAGTTACATAAAAAAAACAGCCACACGAGCGGGAGGTAAAAGAAAATGTTTGATCCCTCTCGTTTTCTCACACTTGCATACACGCTCGCCGCCATAGGCTCCCCCCGAGAAGGAAGCAGTAGCAAGGTATGTGGAACAAACGAAACACTTACTTTTCCGCTAGCGCATTTTGTGGTTGCGCGTCGCATAGAGCAAGAGATGCAAACCAAACCATTCAGAAAAAAATGGAGATCCGGGGAAAATAATAAAAATAAAAATACAAAATGGTCCTGAGTATATACTCTCCATCACACACCACCCCACTATAAGGCTGTGTATGTTGTTTTTTCATTCTACAGTAGCAGCATCAGAGGGTCGTTTCTTTCGTCATATCATCACACCCTTGGGTGGCTCTCGTGTGAAGGAAGGGTGGGTTTGGGGGCAACGAAATATAAAACTGCTATATTGCAGCCGCGCTACTATGGCTTAGAAGCCATAACGTAATGCAGCATCAGCGCGCCAGCGCTAATGTTTAACCAACAGAAAGAACAACAAAAAAAGGAAACAATACACAACCCAATCCCACTGCCCCATCCTCCATTAGGGAGTTGTGCGAACCAACCCCATAATGCGCGAGATATTTACCCGTTGAAAAATATATTCCCCGGAAAAATATTAAAAGGTATGTTAAAACTCGCACGCACACATACGCATACACGCGTACGTACGCACACGAGCACACTGGTTTGTTGTTTTCCAAACCATGCTTCAAGCTAAGTTCGGTGATGCCCAGCACTTGACTGACACCACAATCTGCACCCTGTTCTGTCCTACCGGCTTGTTTCGGGTCCAGTTTTACTTCAAATCGTTATTCGAAGAAGGTAGAAAGATGGAGAAGAAGTAATTTGTGGGTTGGTCGTGGAACATGTGCTTTATCCTTCATTCCCGGTGGATAATTGTACTATTTGTAAAGTTACTTTTCTTTTTCCATATCGCCACAACAAACTTAAGCGGTCTAGGCCTACCATTTCAGCTTTCTTCGACTTTATTCACCCGTAGTGGGACAGTCAGTCCCGCGAACGGGGGATTGGTCCGAAAGGGATTTTGTACCGGTCCTATCGTGTGAAAACCGTACACGTAACACGTAAAGCCATTAGTAAAAATAAATAGTGAACAAAGTTTGAATACACACTATAAAATAAAATTAAACAATTATCAAGCACGCTTATGAGCTCAACGTTGATTTAAGGAAGGGTTATTTAATCAATGTAGTGACAAAAGATGATCATAATCCTGCTCGGTTCGATTTGATGTAACGAATAAAAATACTAATGCGGAACTAATTTATACTAATGCGGAAAAATCGAACAGTAGTAAATTAGACAACAATAAAACGCTTCCAAGGTAACTCCTTTTAACGTTGCGAAGCAATGAGACAAAAACAAAAAGCAAAGAAACAATAACAACAGTAAGATTTTCTACAGCAAAGGTAATTCTTATAGCAGGCATTACTGCTACTACTATATCTACTACTACTTCTACTTCTACTTCTAACACTACCATCATGCTATCGAGTCCGTGGTTTGTGTTACTGCTACTACCACAATACTGTTTTTATCGCTTCCCTAAACTACGAGGAACCGAAATCTAGGAAGAAAAAAACAAAATCATCGTATCCTTCATTCGCAATTCGTTTCTAGTTCATCGAATGGAGAAGAAACAAATTGCGCTAGCGCTAAAAGAAATAGTGCGAAAGAGCGTGAGAATCCGAATGAGTGAGAGAGAAGCAAACAAATAATCACGAAAGATAAAAAAAGAGAAGGATGATGTGGTTATGAGGAAAGGGTGGCAGGACGACGGGTAATGCAACACAAAAAGCATTACAAGCAGAAGTACCCCAAGGGTAAGGAGCATGGAAATGCAAGGTAATGAAGGGGGAAGAACGGAGAGAGGGGGAGAAACTGTAAAAAAGCTTCCTTTTTATGTATCGAACATATATAAAAGTGGAACATAAAAAATCGCTGAGAAAATAACAATTTCTGTAGTCACCTTCTTTTACCAAATGGGGGCGCCCAGCCTTGGATGCTGCAGAAGGTAAATGGAATGGGTTGGGTCGGGCAAGGACATTCAACAGTGATGTGTGGACGGTAGTGTGGCACGATGGCGGTGGCGATGGGTGGTAACTACATCCGAGTAGCTGGGGGTGTTAGCAGCAGTATGGAGTCGATGGATATGAGGGAAAGGAGGTGGCAGTTATAGGGGGAACAGTTGGCGCAAGAGCTCTGGCTCTGGTTGCGACATAGGCGCTCGCGGTGTTAGAAAATAATAACGAGCCCTAATACTCATGCATTAACTACGTCGTCCTCATTCTGAACGGTGCCCCTGTAACGGTGGGGCTGCAATGCTGAACGCCTGCTTGGATGTGTATGTTTTTTTTTTTTCGTTTTATTCTCCATTTTATTTGAACATTCCCGCACTACATCCCTTTCGTTCCTAATCTCCCGTTAAGTTTTCATCTTCTCTTGCTCTCTTTCTCTCTCGATTTCGTTTCTAGATATTAAATCTCTCGTTTGCTATTCCTTCTCGCATCGTTACTACGGCAAAATGCTAGGGGACTTTTCTTACTTTTTTTGTTATTTTGTTCATCTCATTTTATGTTACTATAACAGCAGTTTAAAGTTGTCCGTTTCGTTTTTCGTTTTCTTTGGGTTTGGTACCACATAAGCTTATCGTTTCGCTGGGTTTCTCTCTCGTGTTTTTATCTCTTTCCATTTCACTGTCGTTTTGTACTTTCCTTAAATGTTTTCCCATTATTTGTCTCACTGCCTTTTTCCTTTTTTTCTCCTAAATGCATGAAGCGAACAACTCATATCCAATGATAGGTTTTCCTTTCGGATGTTTTTTGTCCAGTTAAATTTTTTTTTCTTAGTAAATGAGCTCACGAGCATATATTTCTAAACACACATCTTAGAGCTCGTTCCTAACTTACAACACATCCCCATTACGAAAACTAACGGAGGAATGTGAGCGGTACAGAAGCGATACAGAAAAATAATAAAACAAGACAAGAAAAACGAATGCTGCATGATGGTAGTTGGGGCTTGGAGCTCTTGCGCTGCTCTTGTTCCTTTCAAACACACCAACATGGACGTCTATAGTAAACTTCAAAGTAAACAAGCGCTTTGTTTTACAATCTAAGTCCAGGCCGGAACAGAGTGGCGCACAGATCATGGTGGTTTAGTTGAAAGACTACCAAGAGCAATGTAACAGAGGGGTGCATAATATAAATTGCATTTCAGTTACCAACCCGTATGGCTGCTATTTTATAATTCACGTACAGGTATGCGTAAGTATCTAGCGTATGCATACAAGTTAAGCTGAAGGATGACATTGACCACGGACGATGAAAAAAAAACCCCAACTATTTGAGAAAATTGATGTAGGGGTGGTTAAATGACGATGGTACACAGTAATTACGCGTGCTCTAATTAGGGTGAAAAAAGTTGGAACGCAAGATTCATAATAAAAACATCAATGAAAAGAAAAAAAACTGAACGGCCACATTCTTAGCCAACCAAACACTCACCGAAGCATCATGTTATGTTTTCTGCGTTACTGCGGACAAAACGTGCTACAATATGCCTCTCGTCCGATATGTCGTACAAAAAAAAATCCTTCAGTGTAACACTATACTAATATATTTAAGCTGCAATATGTAAGCACTAAGGTGTGCATATTGGTGTTTAAATTGTGTAATTTTAACTATTTATGTTAATTCAAACGACTTCGTAGAACAAATAGGAATTAATAGAAAAATGTTGTAAATGATGTCCCTTGAAGATGCTACTAAAGAGATAGTGATTTGGTTGAACGGTTTCAGAGTGATATGCGTTACTTATGTGCATCCTTCTTCAACTTCTCGCACTTGGGATAGTAATAGCATGAAATATAAAATCACTGAACTCCACCTGTCAAGAATTAGAAACATCCGCAGGCTCATAAGCAACTTGGCGTGCAAAGTGTCCACGAAGAGCGCATTGGTCCTTTTCAATGCTCATGTTATTAATTCTTCATCCATGGTTTCCTGGAAGGGCGTAACAAGGTGAAAGAAATAATATGGAATGAAAAATTTGATGCAAAATTGCATGAATATACTGATCCTGGTTAGTAAAATTGACACTCTTTTAACTTGCTTTCATTTTTTTTATTTTCTGCATGAAAATATTCCATACAAACACACATATCCACTAATTTGTCATTTCTTTGATGAGATATTACTGTCAAAGTTATTTTTTCCTTCGCACTGAGATAACTACTCATACAAAATATTATTTAAAAACAAAGTTTCTGCAAAAACAGTGCTCTAGCACACTGTTCTGTCGGGAGAAAAATGGACAAATCGTGCAAAATTAGCTTAGAGCACTTTCATGCATAACACGTTATCATTTGCCAGTAAATTACTAACATAATATTCCATCTATCCCAGCCTTTCTGCGTTTACTGGAGCTGAAGTTGGAGTGATAGAGTCTAGCAGCATTCTTGCCACCTTGCATCCTTGCGCTTATATTCCTGGCCTTGAACCGATGGGAACCGGTGAAAAACCCTTGGTTCTGTGGCTGTTCTTGCACTCGCGGGTTCGCGAGTATCCTTTTAATGTGGTAGTTACATGACTAACTGACTAACTTCTCCGAGGTCGAGTTCCCCGGGAAAGAAAAAATACTTCTCGCTGTTCCTACGCTTTTTTAATGCCCATGTGATTCCCCGGAATAGAAGATTTTGTTTTTTTTGCGCTCTATTCTCTCCTCGGCGAACGATTCCTCTCTGTTTATTTTTGCTTCTCTCATTGTCTCGGGTTTCCACGAGTATAAGAACGGGAAGGAAAGACGAAGGATGGGAAGGAAGGGAAATGAAAATCGGTTTTGGGCATTGTGTAGCAAGAAATAATAAAAATGGTAAAAAATCAATTGCCGCCTCAAACATCCTTCGTCCATTGGTTAAATGAAATGGTAGAGGACATCGTAGACCGATTCATAGCAAATGGATAGGCTTCGATTTCAAATATGTTATATTATTTATTAAATATTATTATCTTTTCGCATTGATAAGTTATTTTTAGGTTGAATTAAGTTTTTTGGTGGCCAAAGGTTCTTTGGCTGTTTGGTTTTGTACCTTTGTACCTTGTTTGTGGTCCCGCTTTTGAACATTAATCTTTGGCTGAGCAACAACCATCAGTGTATATTAGAGTTTTATTTTCTTTTTTAACCATTAATGTACCCATATCCGTTCGGATTATTGCACCATATTTTCCAGTACATATGGAGTTTTTTCCTAGTACTTTCATTCAAATGTATAAACTTATAAACTTATGTCTTGAGTTCGTCATTCTTTTTTTGTTTCACATCATTCCCTCCGTTACACACAGCATCAACAGCATCAGCAGCACACACAGGATATATCCTCTACTAACACTAAATCCCTAAGCACTGCTGCTGCTGCTGCTGTTCAGAAGGGTCGCAATTGGTGCTTGATGAAATGTGTGCACAAGTAAGACAGGATTCTTCTACGTCGTCTCTGTTTAGCACGGCTTAGAGAGCGACATGGTGCTTGGGTTTTTATGTTTTTGGCGAAATTTATATTTGTGCGACTTTTTCCCGTCCTTTTTTTACCTCTTTTTCTTTAAATCCTCGCTCATATTTCTATTTATTTTTATTTTTCCGCGCATGAGAAGAGATCCCGCTTTGGTGGGTGAGTTGCGCTTGATAAAAGCTCAAAGGAGATGTTACTGCTGAAATGGTATTAGTGATGGGCCATAATGGTTTTCGGCGGTTGCGTCGTCCTTCGTTTCGTAGTTTTGCCATCGTTGCTGTCGTAGTCGTTGTCGATATGCGATCGTTTTGGAGAGGATGTTAGACAGGAAGTGAAGCGCCTTTATGGTAAAAAATGTTATGCTGATCCGAATCACGGGGTGTTGTGGTGGCGGAAAGATAGAGAAAAAATGATGTACATTACTAGAAAACTAAAGAACACAAGGGTGAAAAAGGGACAACACATGGGGAGGGTGGTGTAGGGTGTGAGATAAGAGTAGACATGAGAAGCAGGAAAAGATGTTTAGATGTGTACATTTAAAAAAGGGGTAAAGTTTTGGTTCGGTTTCTGCGGAACGGAGAAAAATAGGCTTTTTTCGATGTAAAATGTAAAAGGTGCCACGTGAAACACAGCATCGGCCGATCTCGCTCAACACCTATGTTTTATACTCGGTTTTTGTTCTCCTCTAATGCTTAAGTATACTAAACGCACAAACGGCGAGAGAGTGCTAAGAGCGAGAAAGTAGGCTAATAAAAGTAGTAGAAACTGCCAGCATCATGAGCGGCAACAGCAGTAGCAGCATCAGCAGCAGCAGCAGCAGCAAGTGGTAGTACCTTCAACATGTCCGATAGCCGAAGATTGTTTGTAAATACAGTACGTTTCAATGTTTACTACATGTTGGTTTTGTTCCGATCTGAACGATTCTCTTAACGAAATCGAAGATCTTTTTTAGGAACAACTTCTTTCTTAAGTACTCGTTTCAACTGGCACGTATTAGGATTTATATTCACTTAGCGTTTAGAACATTTTTTACACTCATACACTTTTTTAAATTGTCTAGCCTTGTTGCTTTGCATAATGCAAATTGCCTCTAAAAAGGCGATGGCGCAAAATTCCTCTGAGCCGCAAACTGCAGGTGTAGAGTATGAATAATCAATATCGATATCGAATAAACGAACGAACGAAGATAAACGAATAAACGAAGATTACAAATAAATAAATAGGCAGTATCGAAAGGGTTTTCATAAAATATTGTATGAAAATGGTAAAACATATTTCAATACTGACTATACGGCAATATGGTAAGCATAAGTCAATACAGGCCGGTGGTTGTTTCTAACGACGAAAAAAATGATCTCATGTATGAAGAAGTGATGGGACTCACAACTTTCCTTAAGTGAATAATTTTTCTATTATTTTTTCTATCAAAAGTGCCATAATTTTTCAATTGGCTTATTTTATGTATTTTCATATTTTTTAATCTGTATTTTATACAAATTGAATCGAAACATAAATCATATTGTAGCAATACGATCCGGCCGTTGTTCTTGAACAAAAAAATAATAATATAAATGTATGTTGCTTTTTTGAGTAAGTGAGTGTGTTAGTGTGATTTTTAATTCCTCATAGCAAGTATTGCAAGCATATCATACAAGTTTGCTTCAGATTAATCGATCGATTCAAAGCATGGTGAGCGAGAAGCTAGTTACCGCAAGGTATTCACTACCATTCATAGGCCGTATGTATATTTTTAATCCACGTTTTTAAGCCTAAAACAGTGTCTTAAACTTTAAAAACTATCGAATAGCATATTGTCGACGAAAAGCGGTACTGCACTGTACCGCGTTCGCGGCAGAAAAATCGGAATGTACCAGAAGTCGATTTTTTCCCCGCGTTCGCCGGAGTGCGCGAATTTTTATTCTCTTCCCTTTTTTTGGTTCGTTTATTGCCCGCCGCCGCAGGTCGGCATTTTCCATCTCGTGCGATACCTTCACTCTCCTCCTCGCTGGAACAACCACCCGCTTTGGTGCCGCGATAGTGTGCCGCGACGTCTCGAAGCTGGTGCTCTTGGTACTCGGTACTCAGCGCTCAGCGTTTTTCCACACACTTTTCCATTGCCTATCGCGCTTGTTTCATTTGGTTCGAACTTACAAGAAACACTCGCACATGAAATCGAACTAGCGGCACTCTCGAATCACTTCCCGTCGTGTCCACTGTGCCCTTCCTGCGACCGTGGGCCACGGGGAGTGTTGAGTATCCTTACAACGGATACCGTGTTTCGGCTTCTTCAACCTTCAGCGTCCCTTGCGTCGGGTGTGTCGAATTTTTTTCGCTCTCAATTTTTTCCGTCTTCTCGCGGACGCTCTCACTGCTTTTTTATTCGGCCTACTCGGCGCGCGCGATTTTCTCCCCTGCATCTTCGTCGGATGCTGTTCGATGCTGGTTTGTGAAAAGAGGAGCGAAAGTGACCGGCTAGAATTGAGTAAGAAAGAGTACGGCGAAGTACATCCCGAGTGGAAAACCGGGGTGGATGGAAAATGGTACGGATTTTTGCGCTGTTTCTGACGTTTTCTAACGCGCGCTTACTGCTCTGCCCCTCTCGGCCGCGACCAAGACGGAATTTAGAAGAAGGGCAACAAAGGGACAGAAAGGAAATGGGGAAAAGTTTAGTGTTGCTCCGTCTCGCTTCTTCCTTCCTATTCCCGCGAGTATATAATGGTGTGTTTTAGTGTGTTTTGCCCGCTAAGTGACCGAGGGAACGGTAGGCGCGAGGAAAGGAGGAATGTCGTTTTTCCTCCCTAAACAACCACGCATCCCCGAGCACACCACGCACCACTTGCGCGATTCCATCCCGACCCCACACCCCTCTTGAAGTCACCAAGACAGACTTGTGCACAAAGTATACCCCCTTTTTCCGGGGTCGGATGAGATGCGATGAGATGGGCGCAACAACCGGGGCTCGAAACGACCCGAAGTAATAATAATGGTTATATATATAAGGAAAAACAACATATCATTACATAGAATTTTCACTTTTTTCTTCACCCCATCGGTGCGGGAAGGGAAGTGGCTCCCGTTCTTCGCTGGTCCCCTAGACTCTTCACCCGACTGCCGACTACGTTCAGTGCGCCGGGTGGTTTCGGACGGAATAGAAAGGAAAATTAGTGCAGCAAATCAGCAAAATATCTCAAACCGCCAAACTAATAGCACACGGCAAACGGACGTGGATCGACCGAGCCGGATCTCCCGGATGGTGAAAAAAACCGGGTTTTTCCTTCTGTTTCTTCTGAGTGACGACGACGACCGACCGACTATTGAACGACGGTCCGGGAAAATCGTTGGATGAGATTTGCGCGTTTTATTTCTCCCAATCGCTTACTGCTGCTACTGCTGGTTATGTGTAGTGGAACCGACTGACCCCAGTGCTTCTTTAGAGTTTTTAGTTGTTGTAGCGTTGTATGTAAGCAAAGTAAGTCCGCGGTCCTCGGGTTTTTTGTTTGCTAGCTTGCAGTGACAGTAGTTTGTGCGTTCCAATTCTGTGTGGCTGACCGGATTAGCATATCGTGGCACTTTGCTCTTCCACCTGTGTGATGTGATTATATCATTTTGTTACAGTCGGTGACCCCAAGTGCTATGCCAATTGTAATGATCTTGATGATGTGCTGTTTGTTGTGATGTGTTTGTTTAAGATCAAAGAGCAATGGAATGAGAAATGTCTGTGTACGTTATCATTTTTCACAAATGGTTTAGATTAGACGTCCGTTTTCGCACAAGCACAAGATATTATAGGAGTGTTTTGCTCTGACAGGTGTTTGCTCACCTAGCAATGCAGCAAGTGTGCGATCGTTTACGTGGTAAAGCAGCATCACCGTTAACGTTGACTTCATGGTGATTGATTTTTCAATGGTTCTCCTAGTTTCCGGAATGTATTCGTGATGTTGTAAAGTGCAACTGTATTATGATGGAAGATTTGCAGAGAAATTACATTATGTTGTAATGTGTGTAGAGAAATGTGAAACATAATAATATTTTAAATAATTATCAAAACATTATTGGGTAGTTGGAATTCAGCAGACCTTCTGTAGATACTCTGTACAGCGGAATAGTGTACTCTCCTTCGAACAGTAAACAATATACAACAAAAGCTACAAACAACGAAAATAGAAAAGAAAATGTCATTCCGCAAATCAATTGTACGAAAATCTAAGGTTATTGATATACTATAGCCACTATTGGAGACCGAGTTAAAGCGTGCGCCTGGTCTTTGATTTGTGCAGCAATGCCTACTACATGGCTATATGGGATTATCTTCTAGTTGTGTTAAACTTCTGATTCATCCCAGTTTAAACTAATACTGGCAACTTTTATTAGTAACGTTTAACAACATAAAAACGTTTCTTGCGTTTTCGAAACCTTCGAGAGAGTTCCTTTAGCCTTTCTACCAAAAACCAAACAATAGCACAATTGATGCAATTTTACTGTTTTGGTATTTTTCGCGTGTGAATTTTGAATGAATCAGTATTTGCGAAAAATAAAGTTTTCTTTTTTGGCACGTCTAAGTGTATTTGTGTTCCACGTAATCTTCAGCAAATGTTGGTAACACACACGTTGTGTACGTATTGTACACAGCGTTGTAACGTATATTAATTAGCCGAAAATAGATGCATTAAACTAAAACATTCTATACTTTCCAATTAAGTTTATGGTAATGGTAGTGCATCGAACTAAAAGCATTCTGTCGAGCCGTTACTGCTATCACCTTGGAAAAACACAAATAAATGAAAAGTGTAAGAAAATTCCCATAATACACGACTCACGTTGTGTAGGTATTAATGTTCCCCGCAGAAAAGTACACCGTGCCGGAAAATTCGTTTCTCACAGTTCTTATGTTTACTAGTGCGCTAGTGGAGGTATGGTGGTGATTATTATAGGCCCATCGCTTATGGACTAGCGCGCTAGTTCTCGTCTGTCGATCATGACGGTGTAGTTGCGTTGCGGTACTGTTTCTATGTGTCTGTCTACTTTTTTATTTCCTTTTTTGTTAATCACTCCTTTTTTCGCCAATTCAACCTTGTGCAAACAGTGTCGCTGCTTGGAAGCGGTGTGACAGCGAACGCTATTTTCTTGTTCTTTCGCACCCGTTTCGACCATTGACTATATTTATTACGTAGGGAGAGGGATTGTGACTCGAGGTGTTGGGGGAGACCGTATGAGTGGGTTACACAGATGTGGTGATACTAAGCAGAACGGGCGGCTAGTGATAGTGGACGAGCGAGGCGTGTGACGGGTTGGGTGTTGTGAAAAGGAAGGTGCCTGCAAGCCGAAATACACAAACCAAGCCCACGTTGATAACACACATCGCAGCAGCGGAGTGTGGCGGAGGCCAAAATAGTAAAGCAAAAGAAAAAACGCTCACACACAGACCCGGGTCATTATCATCTGCGGCTAGACCACCGTTTTCGGCCGGCCCTGTCTTTCTCGAAACGCGAAACGCTTTTAGTGACAGTTGCGCACGTAACTGGGGCTGCTGCTGTTGCTGATGTTTGCCAGTACCTTGCTGCAACATTGTGTCGACAGTGCATAACGAAAGTGAAAACCTGGGCCGGGTCCTTTCGATTATGTTGCAGCATCGTTTTAGGAGCATTCAAAGTTTAGACGGGATAAGATGATAGCTGCTGGTGCATCAGTCGTGGTTTTCCCTGCTGCAATTCTCCAATTGTACAACACGCTTGAAACGCTCACCAGCTGCACGGGCACCTGCACAAACAGAAGAATCAGTTTGATGCAAATATATCGTCAAACTACTAGAAAAAGGGAATAGACGCACGGGCATGGCAAGAACACCAATTCGAGGTCCAACTTTAAATATTTTTCGAGAACACAAGTTTGGCAACGTTTGCATTGTGTTATCTTATCGGTAAACTTAATTTGCACAGTCGTAACACACCACGCGAGATGCCGTTTACAAAGTGTAACCTTCAATATAATTCAATCGTGTACAAATTTGTGAGAAACTAAAGGAAACGAAACAATCAAAACCAATCTGTGTGCTTTTGTGATGAGTTCTGTGATTTCTATGATCCAATGTGATTGTTCTAGTGTGTTTCCAATGATTGATGTACAATTTTTTTTTAATCGTTTATTGACACACTGGATAATATGTTCGTTTTGGTGTATATTACATTGGTTAAAGTTTGAAATGAATTATACCATTTCGCAGGTGCTGTAGTTATTGCTCCCACATGCTCACGGAGATCTAGTGCGTTTTCGAATACTAAACAAAGTTAAGTGTAAATGGTGTGCTGTACAAAAAAGTAATGCAAAGTGAAAGCATAACGAATAAAGGAGGCGTTTTTCAAACATGCAATATCCTTCCGAGCGTACGAGTAATGCCTAAGCGCAACCGGTAGTGGAGGCCAACGGCAGTTCAAAACAAATAATCCAAACATCCAAACCGCTCAGCATGTAATAGCATTGATTATCAGCTTGATCCTAATTTCCATAACCTCCTCCCGTCACTAAAAGGCTGTAATAAATCGTAACGGATGCGCGTGTTTGGCCGGTAAAGAGTACAAAAACGAGCGTAATACGGTAAGACGTTCACAAATGCATCGTGGTCGTTTGTCTTCTAGTTCGGTTCTAGTGTCGTGTGTGCTATATGTGTGCTGTGTAGTGGTGATGTGACGCAACCCCAAAAAGTATGCTTTGTGCGGAAAGCGCGAAGCAACAACGGCGGCTGGCCGCTGATAAATTGTCAATGCATCGCCACAACGACCACGGCGACGAAGAAAACGGTGGTAAAGGAAAAAACAAACCTGACCTAAGTGTAGTACGTGTGTGTGTGGATGTTTGTGAGTGTGCATTTGGCTGCTAGCGTGTATGTGTTTGTGTGGGTCCTATTGGAAGTTTGTGATATTGGCCCGGAAATCCTAAAGGAAATTGAGTTAAGAGTGAAATCTTAAAACTAATCTACGATTGCACTACCTTCGCACAGTTCATGGGATGATTAGTATAATCCATAGTACGTCCGCAAAGGGCACCCACAAGATCGAACTGAACACTGCACGAAGTGCCAAGCGCGCACAAAGTGTTGTACATCTATCGAAACAGCATTTTATTTTGGTAATTTGCCTTTTTTATCATATTTCTTCCTCAAACACTACCCAATTAATAAAAAAAATAATTAAACAAATATATATCTATACAAATAAATATAAGTTATTTGATCAGTCTTAAAAAAAAGTTCGACACATTTATTTTTGCACATTTTCGTATGCCAAAACACCAGCGAAATCCTTCACCTTTGCTCGTTTCGATAACATGAAACTGCAAAACTGATAGTCGGTCAAAATCGTGTAGGAAAGAAGCAGGGCAGTAAGGAGCAGGGGCAGTAAATAGTCGATGAACAGTCGCCACAGAATGCGTTATCTTATCGACGTGTGTTGCACACTGTATGTTGTGTTACGGTCATTGAACGGATGGTACTATTTCGCAAGATTGGATTTGATATTAACGTTGTTTCTTGTTTTACAAAATCCAACGCCACCGAGTGTCACTAAAAGTTCATAATCTCATACGCTTTATGTAACTTTCAAGAATATTGGTTAGCATTAAGTTGGGACCATTGAATGACCGAAAAGCAAACATTTTGGCATTCACTTGAAACATTTGTGACGCAATCATTGATGGTTGATAGCAATTATTGTGTCGATATCGATGACAATGCATGTGCATTGGGAGCGAGTGACGAGAGTGTGAGGTATATTTCATCGAAACTTGCTTCTGCCAAGAAGTATGAGGAAAAGGAGAATTTTGTTATACGAAATCCAATTTCTATCAGTATGTCTGTTTCTTTCGTATTGTTTGTGTATTAAAAGTTACCAACACCGCACTCATCAGCTTGTTGATAATAGATTTTTACAAAAATGTAAATTAAAAGGGAAAAAGTTCCATCATCATCATTTATGTTAAAATAACTTTGAAACTGATAATAACAATGACAATGAGGAGGCACCTACGTTGAAAGAATTTGTAGCAAAAACTGCCAATTTGGATTTATGCTATCTTTTCGCCTGAATCAGTACAACCTTGAATGCGATCTTGTTTTATTTGCTATACCTGTAGAACATCTGCTGGAACAATTGGAACACTGGTAAGATAGTAGAAAAAAAATGGGTCGATGTTGACGTGGAAATTCAAACTGTTCAGCAGTACTATGTATCAGAAGTTTAGGCAATCAACGCATCTATGCAGTATAAATTAAATCATAAGTACAATGAAAATATGATCAATAATCTAAATGAGTTATTGTTCACGGAAAAGTTGACAACAACGAATGATCAAGGAATAAACACTTAAAAAATTCTAAAATATACTTGTCCTACATAGGAAAAGCAACTTCCACACATAAATACTCTAACTGTATCAATATGAAATACAATGTAAAACGTTATTGAAATGAATGAAACAATTAAATGAATTTAAATATGGACTTTAAAGTTTTCATGTTTCTTGAGGGCAGTGTGCACACAGTCTTGACCACGTGGTCTTAACCTGCTCCAGGAGGCCGTCGTCTGTCAATCCATAATCTCATAATCATTCTGGCGAACGCATAAAAGTAAACAAAGAAATATTACATTCTTTATCCATTTATATTTTACTTTATTGGTACAACAACCTCAACTGGTCAAGGCCTGTTATTTCTGTCTTTATTTGCTTTCGTTGACTTTATTTACGCGTAGCGGGATAGTCAGTTCTGCGTACGCGCTATTAGTCCGGAAGGGATTTTGAACGGCTCTTGTCCTGTGAAATCTGGCGCCGCTGCCAATACACCACCGGGACCACACCAACCCCATCCATTTATAATAAAAAGGAACTAGGACATAACTGTCACTTTACATCTTTTAGTAACAGGTTTTTAGCTTGCCCGGGGTTACAACCAATTCATGATCTTGGCCTTCGGCAACAGTGGTAGTGGAATACTTTTTAATTCAATTACTATTTTAAATTACCTCTTACTTGAAGACCATCTTTAAATATTCATAAATATTCAAGATTCTCACCGAACCGTACAGGCAGACGATGTGTGCGCCTGGTCGTTCACGTGTGATAACATTTTTCAATTGACCTTGTGCGGTATGACTGCCGTTCTAGCCAGCTGAGCAGACCCATTGACGGGATATATGAAACACAAATTGCTCGGTTTGACTGGAATGAGTTTTGCTTGCTACATGTTGCATATATCGTCCAATGATCCGTATTTCGTTCGTCTACACCAGAATGCTGATGACAGGATGGTAAAATGTTAGTTGTCTTTTCTCTTTATTATTCTGTTGCGTGTTTTCACTGTACACACACAACTACGCTAGGATTCCGTTACGACGAAAGAAGAAAGCTGCTCTAGTGGCATAAGCTGTGAAACGGGAAAAAGCAGTAAACAAAATTTGGCTAGCAGACGAGTGAATGTCGGTGTTAAAAGGCCTATATTCACACATGTATGACCGCGGCTAATAGCGATAACATAAGCGTACATCGTCGTTCCACATGGCACATGGGTTTCGAACTAGAAATCCTATGAATGGAATGGGGGAGCATTGATGGAGTAAAAGTAGGAGAGAGGATGGTTTCTGCTAGATTCCTAGAGTTTTGAAGCACGATAGTAATGCCTCTTACCAGATCCGGTATACGTAGTGTGATATGATCGCCCTCAAAAAAGAGAATAAGAGTATGAGCGTGCGACCATCATCAGAGAGCTTGTCCAAAACAAACAAAGTCCACGGAGAATGAGAGCGTTTACTTTCGACTGGGTTGGTAAGGTATCCACCATAAACACCATCCACCACTTTTCCACCCTCAACCGACATATGTGTATGTGGCTGTGTTGGTTGGCTATCGTTTCTCTCTTTTGTGGACGCACGTGGTCGCATGAAAGCATGTACAGCAAATGGAAGGAAATAAGATTTAACTCCTTTTTGCAAACGGACTTGCAGCATGATGGCGACGATGCACCTTCACAACCGACAGCTGTTTCTGAGAAGAACTCAGTTGGTCCTGTATCGTGTCCTGTATTTTTGTTGCATCGTAGACTCTTATCCAACACATTCTATTACACCTTGTCGGCATAACGGCTTTGGCTGGTTTTTGTTGGAAAATTTAACACGCGATTACGATCTTTCTTTTATGACCAGCTGATGGGGATTCCGTGTGAGGTAGACGGGAGTACTCCACGTTGCTACTATCCAAAAAAGGAACTACGAATGTACAAAAAAGGAATCACCAGACTCATTACATAGAATACACGGTTGCGATGAATGCATCTAGGTTCGTTGCTTCACCGTGGCACGTGTGGCTAGTTCCTGGAAACACTTCCACGCACATATGTACAAACCATGTGTATGTGTGGAAGTGGATGCTGCAATTCTTCACACATGAAAGTGTGGAATGCACTACTAGCTTCACTACCGTACCCATTGCCACTGCTGCTGATTTGTTGCTGACACAGTAATTTTTTATTCTCTTCCATTTCACTTTCTACGCTCGACATTGAAATGGAAATACGGGCGTTGCATGAATTGGTTTAATGATGTTTTTCTCTGTTTGTTGATTTGGTAACATGGTAGTGTGGAAGAAATGCGAATGAAAGAATCATCCACGGAGACTTCATTTCTAATAATACTCTATTTTAAACTAAATTATATTTTTACACTACATCAAGGGAAACCATTAGTAAATGATTAGGCAAAGAAAAAACCAATAAAAATAAAATAAAATAAAATAAACAAAATAAAATGATAAACAACGAAACCACAACACATTAAAAGAGCGGGTTACGAGTACAAAACATAACCCTTAAGATTTAGCAGAAGACTTACCCCTTCCATTGACCCTTGGATACCAGATTATGCTCAAGACCGCCTGAAACATTGCATGTCTCGTAAGTTGATGTACTAATTCCAATGCATCTGCCACATATCTCCCCAAGGGATACCTTTTCAACAGGTACAGGGCTGGTTCGTGCGTCTTAATACTATACACACTCGTACCCTTACGAAAAGATTATCTATTTATAATTTAAATGTGCAAAATCATTTTGTGGTGAGTCGTGCGAATTTTCTCGAAGAACAATTCCACAGAGAAATACGATCAGTGCATTGCAATGCTGTGCTGCTTGTGTAAACGTTAACTCGCACTGCTCTTTCCCTATGCTTTATCAATAAGAACTCCGGCAAGTGAGAACTGCCCCGTGTGCATGTAAAAATAAGAGCAAAGCATTGGTTCCAGTTGAAACATACCAGGGTATGATGTTTCCCCCGACTGTGTACAGTTCTTTCTGTCGGTCGATCGTTATGTGGTACCGTTGGATGTGCATGACCTTCACCTTAACCTAGTAAAAACACGGCGTCGGACCAAATGGTCGATTGCCTTTTGCATCGTCGTCTTCATCGCAGTCGCCGCAATCGCGCTTCGGTAGTTGCCTGAGCAATATTTTCTACCTCTTTTGCCTTATCGTTCCACCCACCACCCCCTACTCATCTTGCCAAGCGAGCGCTAGGTGTATGTCTGGCTGCTAGACGGTAAATGACGACGATGACGACAACGAACTTCAACTCGGCCCTCATGTGCTTTCTCTTCTGCTTTCCGGACATGCCTTTCAGTGCCGTTATATATATCTATATATATACATTTATTCCTATATATATAGAAAGTGAGAGTGACTCTAGCCAAGAGTGACAGTCCGTTTACGTGTGTATCTTTTGCTATGGACCACTTGTGGCCACGGTATGGTATGTCTCGCTCTCGACGCTAGTATATCTTTGAACCCGCTCGCATTGGTACCCCTTTCCGATTTCGTTTGCGAACTCGAACATGAAGTACAACTGTTTTGCATGGACATCGTTTTGGAATACGCGAGAACTAGCCGAGCTTACATGCCAGAACGGTCGTCACGTATGATTATGTTAAATAGGTTCGCTCTAGTGTATTAAATGTGTTTGCTATTACATCTGTAAAAAAGGAAGGGAGTTTTTACTGAAAAAATGCATTTACTGTATAAAATTTACTATATACAAATATGTATGTATATACATATGTAAAACTAGTGAAGCATCATTTTTAAGGAAAAAAGTAGTACATCGTTTATTGTTCTTGGGATAAATTTTAAAGATATCGATATGGGTAAAATGAAATTAGTTTTTTAAAGAACTCCAAAAATTATATATGCACAATAATTTAAAAGATTTCATTAAATCTCCTTAGAGTTTATTTTCATCCGTTTTTTGGATTCAACGAGCAAACGTTAAATCAATAAAACATTAAATTTCATTCACACGTCAACTCCAAGGGAATATATGTATCTACCAGTATTGTCCATATATATGTAATGGCTTTCGTTACTTACTTTTATCATGATATCAGATAAAATGCAATTCCTGACTACCGATAATGTAGACACAAAGTTAAATCACAACTAAAATTTCGACAATCAAATCCTTAGATGTAAAAAAAACATCGAGTACAAAACCCAAAACATACAGATTGTAAAATATTTAAAACCCTTACTATGCGTTGTAGTACATTAGCGGAAGCGTACAAATTTTCCAGAAGCCCCTGTGGCGATCCGACCACAACAACTACAACACACGGCATCAGAGCCAACAGCAACAACACAGCGTCTTCGCAGGAAATTCACCAGCGCATCAATAGCCATCCGAGCAGCAACTCGCTGAATTCTGTTCCCCATTCTGCAAGGCGTCAGCGCAAGCAGTTGTACATTGGCTACACTCATGCGACCATTTCGGTACACTCTAGCGTACAGAGAAGGTCAAAGCGGCACTTTTCTGGTAGCCCTTTGCTGGTAAAATTTATACACTGTTACCTCCTAAACAGCATTTTTTCGGAGCACCCCCAAACGGCGAGGCCCTAGGCGGATGCCTACTCTGCCCGTTGTTAGATCCGCCACTGGCTAAACTTAGTACATTGTGCCTACTTCGTTGTATGACCGAACTTGTTTACGTTTGCTATTTGATGTATCTGATAGACTCACCAACCACTTCTCCAAATACGCCAAACATTTTGCTTGATTCCCAATGCGCGTTACGTTTGCACCGTATGTGCGAGTGTGTGGCTGATTATTTTTAACAGAGACATGCCTCCATGGGCATTAGATTTCCAACTTTTAAATACGCTGATCGTTCACATTCTCCCCACCACCCCCTCCCCCCTCTTTAGCTTTGGTTACCAATTTGTATATTTTGTTTTTCGGTCATCAAAGCATTAAGTGCCCCTTTTAGTTCCCGGCAGTGGTTTTAAACGAAGCGTCAACAAATTTGTAGCTATGGTCCTCAAACTCTTGGCGGCCTTAGGTTAGCGTTACTGATCATTAGGTTTCGTTCGATAATAATGTCGTTGTTAGTTAAGTCGAGTTTGTCAACAACTAGCTTTCGGGTTCTTTCCTCTTGCGCACGTGCTGCGACAGTTCAATATTGCTCAAACCGATTGCCAATCGTTGGAAACCTAAATTCTATTTCGGACTAAGTCATGAACTCGTTTCATACGGAATCAGTGACTAGCGCGCACCGCGTCGAGCAGTAGAGTCAAGTGAATATATAAGGAAAATACTGTAAGATAGTATTTATTGTATTTTTGGAGCGGCCCGGTCTTCACACGACAGGATACGTCCAAAACCCCATCCAGGCCAATCCTCCGAGCAAGGCTGACTATCCGGCTACGGGTAAATAAATCCAAAGAAAGCCAGAAATCGCACGTCAGGGCCTCTTGAGGTTGTTGTGCCGAATAATTAATATCGTGACATGCGTTTCTAGACCGATTAAAATAGGTGCAGTGCATTGAAAAATCGCATTGCGGACAGAAATGATGTGGTAAGGTGTCCTCTAGCACACATCGTAAATTATACGCATGGCTCATCGATGTACCTGAGATTATATATACACGTCTGCTTTGCACCGATAGTGTGATACAGCGCATAGCCGAAGGTTTACCTACCTCGCGAGTTAGAGAACATAATACGCATACACGCACACACGCATGAAATGAAATATTATGTGCCGTGAAAGCTCTACAACGGTTTCCGCTCCGTGTTTCGTTCTGTTTATTGTGAGAGTATTTTAAACGGTTGCATTTATCGGTTGATTTATGATGCAGGGTTTAACCATACACTTCATGATGCAATCACACACAGAAACAGTGAAAACGAAGCAAATCTGCGGTATCATTTCTTAGAAAGCACTCATCGTTAAAATTTACTAATTTGTCACCCCTGTTTTTTTTTAATTCTAGACAAATCAGTGTGTTTGTGCGGGTATCATTGATCATTGTGTCTTTGTTCAAGAATATTGTAGATACAAATCGCTGATTTTGTTGAATTGTTAAAAGTGGTTGAGTGAAAATTGATCATGAACTTTAATATGAATCTACTTAGATGCCTTGCGGTCTCAAAGGAGCTTAATGTGCCTCGATGTAAGCGATGTAACTAGCGATGTAACTTTTATTGAAGGATAACGGCCAAGCCGTATTTCTTATATCTAAAGATAACTTATTCTAAGATACAATTCACATTCGTTTGAAGAAATTTCCTTCTCCAAACAGTGAAAGGTCACCTTATCCCGGCCGTGTTGTACTCGGCCGTGTTGCTGCGTAATATTCCGTGATCCAATAGAGTGGTTCTTTTTCTTGTGAGGGTCTGGATCGTGATTTGGGTTGTTTCATCTTTCTTCTTCGGCCAGGTTTTGGCAAGTCATTTGGCAAGTCCCTTTAGCAGATCCCGAATTGTTGTATCAGGGTATCTTCCTATACTTCGAACTACGTCCAACTAGGAGCCTCGACTTCCATGCAAAGTCATAAAAGATGATCCATTCCATCGCAATCCATCCAAAAGATAAGATTGCGTTGGAGCGGCCCGGTGGTATGAAGGTAGCGGCGCCGGTCTTCACTCGAACGTACCGAACCAAAATCCCATCCGGACCAGCTACGGATATATAAAGTGACAGAAAGCCAGAATTGGGAGGCCTAGACCTCCTTGAGGTTGTTGCGCCGAAAAAACAAGCCAAGCAAAAGATTGCGACGGGCTCCGCTAAATATACCGAGCATGGTTGGCGTAATTTTAAGAATGCTTTGGATAATGTGTTGTACACGCCGAAACCAATGCCGGGCTCTGTGGAGGATCCGTCAGCATAAAACTGGTGTTTATTTACTTGGCCACAGTTTTCCAGAATCATCATTTTTGTTTTTAGGCAGGCAGTTAGAACATTGTGCTTCTTCACTTATAATTACACACAAAACACATTCAATGTGTAATTATTCAATGACAGCACGTCAAAAGAGTATTTGCATAAAAAAAATCCCATTATACGTTTCCTTCCTGGTGGTAGGAAAAAAAATTCTCAAAAAATTTAAATATTTTTAGATGATCAAGTTTTTGCTCAAGCCTTGATTCACTAAAGAGTACCTGAGGTTTTGAGTTTTGAAGGAAACTTCATCCTCTGCTTAACGATAAGCTTACCTAATTCAATTAAAGAAACCGTCATAAGAGTAGTAAAGAGATATAAGCGATATAAGAGAAATATATTCATATTGAAACCCAATTTAATAATTTTTAAGCCGTAGCGTCCTCTCCTGTCTCGTGGCATTGTTGTCTAAAACATGTTACCACATTTTCAAGCATTGGCATATTAATTTATATGTAATTCCGTTCTTCTCCTCATTTCAGATTACTCATATCAGCTAGAAAACATTAAGCAAGTACTGTAGTGAGAAAAGTGATCCCGTAGGAAGCAGTAGCCGTACAAATACAATATCATAGATTACAGTGCAAAAACACCCGACAACAACAACTGCAACAACCATGGTGGACACGCAGCACTTCTGTCTGCGATGGAACAACTACCAGAGCAGTATCACGTCGGCCTTCGAAAACCTGCGCGATGATGAGGACTTCGTGGACGTGACACTTGCCTGTGATGGACGCAGTCTTAAAGCGCACCGTGTCGTGCTATCTGCGTGCAGTACATATTTCCGCGAGTTATTGAAGGTAGTGTACCTGATATTCTACTACTTGTTGGTTTCCTGCTCATGGCCAGTGTTACTTTTGCTTATTACATCACAGAGCACACCATGCAAACATCCCGTGATAGTGCTTCAGGATGTGGCATTCACCGATCTGCACGCGCTGGTCGAGTTCATCTACCACGGTGAGGTGAACGTGCATCAGCGATCATTGAGCTCTTTCCTGAAAACGGCGGAAATTTTAAGAGTGTCCGGTTTGACACAGCAACAAGCTGAAGAAACACATGGCGTAAGTGTTGTGAGGAGTCACATGTCTACCGTTATGTGACTGATTGGTAAATTGAACCATTTGTAACTTACTCCCGCATAGATGCATACATCGCTTGGTACCAACTTGCCATCGGGTGTCGTACATCATCCGATCTACCCGGAGAAGATGCTGGACGACTCGTTGTACGTGTCACAAGGTGTATCTCCTCCGCCACATCTTGCCAACCTGCACAACAGTTCCTCTCCAAACAGTGGCAGCGGTGGTGGCGGTGGTGGCGGAGGTTGTGGAGGCGGCAACAGTAACGGTGCACCAATGGTGAATCAGCTCCTAAAGCGAGCGGCTGCAGCTGCCGCCCTACGACGGGAACGGAACAACTCGGCCCATTCAGACGAGATGGCCCTCAAGCGGCACCGGATGTCAGTGGACAGCAATGGTCCGACGAATATGCGCGATCTGGATGTCATCTGCAGTACGCCCCAAACGACAGCTACCGATTTTTCCTCGAGCGCCTCCAAGCAGCACATCAATTTGCCATCACCCCAGGGAAAAGATCAAATGCGACAACAGGACAGCTTATCCGGTCATGCAAACAGTGGTCAGTAAAGGACCAAGAATGCAAGAAGGAAACCTTAAACAATGATTCATACTAATAGTTGTGAACATTCTTCTTTCCATTTTATGCGTCTCTATAGGCAATAATAGTAGTTTCTCCATCAACAGCTCGAGTAACTTAATAAAAAGTAGTATTAATAACAATAACAATAACATCAACAACAACAACAACTTGAACAACAACCTATTGCACAGCAAGGAAAACAGTAGCGGCGGCGGTGGCCCAGTCGGTGGTGGTCTTTGCGGTTCCGGTCACATGCCAACGTCACTCGGCACCTCGAACGGTAGTAATACTGGCAGCCTCTGCTCGGCGGAAAAGGAAAGTCTAGCATCCTCCCCATCGGAACGTTCCGCTGAGGACGTGAAGTCAGAACCACTCGAGTTGCTGTGCGGTACGGGCGGTGATCAGGAAAACAGCTCCGACTCGGTGACGGACGATCACGGCGACCTCGTCAAAGGTGGATTGGATGTGAAAGGTTCCCTGCGGTAAGTAGCAAAACTCCCGTGTAGTCTATCCCGATGATGGCTCATAGCAATACTTTGTGCGTTTGTTTTGTTTTTTTTTTTGCGATCAGATCACCAAATGATCATGAGCTTGATACCAACATTCATCACCATAGTGGGGCCCAGTTTCTTATGAATGCTAATGAAAACAAGCTATTTCCAACGCCACCTTCGTTTAACTTTTCCATGGCAGCACTAGCAGCAGACCCTTCGGCGCTGGCAGGTGAGTAAATCGCGATTGTTGCGGAATAGCCGTTGGTGGATTTTTCGAGTTCTAATTAAGTTGCAGTCATAAATGAAGGCTTATCGAGTTGAACCAGAATTGGTTGAAGTATATCTGAAACCCTTATAACTTTCGTTAGCTCGATTTATCAACACTTGTTGCTTTATACAGAATTAGAGAGATTCCAAATATATTTCATCAAATTGTAGTTTGATTGCAAAATAACCAAGAAAGAGCTTCAGTTTTGTCGCTAGAACTCGGTGGATTTTGTACTTCGAATGATAAAGCTGGAACCAAATCTGAACTCTATTTGAGTTAACCTGGAATGAAGGAAATGTCAATTTTTTCCCAATTTTAGGATCATAGTCAAAATGTAAGTAATTCCTTGCATAACTTACACATGACTGATAGAGTTAAATTGTATATAGTTGAGAACATTTAGAAAACATTTATAAACACAGAATCGATTATGTCTTGCAAAGGCTAAAGCTACATACTCTACCTTACCCAGAAAAAATGCAATAAAAAATGTCAGAAATTGTCTCACTTGACCTCAAACCCCCATTATATGGCTTTTCCCAGCAGAAGCAATTATATACTGTATTACTCTGTACTAATTTTGCGTTCATTTGGGTATTACTTGTTCCCCTTTTCGGCACAGGATTTAGCACACAAGCACTGCAAGCGGTGGAGTTGGCCGGTTCGCCACAGGGTAAGTTAGTTTGTATTTCATTTTTGTTCACACGATACTTTGTTCTGAATTCTGAATTTCTCAACGAGCCAACAAAATTTATACATACATCGACTACTATCTTTCATAAACTTTCTTATTTATACCTGTTTTATTTTATTTTTTTTACAAACGTTATATATTTTCCATTTTCCAATTGAAACCAAATCAAAACCAAAAACAAAACAAAAAAACAATTACTAACTCTATATCAACTTTTGCTTACGATGCGCAAAAACCGTGGGAAAATATGGAGTTTTTGTGCGGATTTTTAAAAATGCCAAACTAAAACCAAATTCATTCATCCACGCACTGTTTCAGATTATTTGAAACTTTCGACAACAACAACTACAACTACAGCAAAACAAAAAAAAGAAGTAAATGAAGAATCAAAAACACATTACATTGAATGAAAATTGTTAGCATTTTTTCTTTGTTTTCATATTTTGTGTATTTGTCAAAATAAAAGTTTGTTTTTCAAAACATATTAATGGTCAGAGATAAAAAAAAACAGTCCTTCGATAGTACTAAATTTTCTTCTACCGAAATCGTGTAATCTGTCCATGATCTGAAACACATCCTGAGCAAACAAAATTATTATCCAATTCCATATTTTCTTCCTACTTTCTTCTAAATACTAACAAGTAATTGCTTTTAACGTTATATACCTATGTGCCATTAAACTTACATAACTTGGAACTGTCTAATAAACAAAACTCAAACTATAAAAGAAAAACAGATGGCAAAATTTTCCGACGAAACAAACCAAACAAAAACAAATTTACAATAGTTTTTATTCGAAGTTAAAGTATTTTTATTGCTTTAAAAACTTCTACGGTAAAGCAATAATGAAGAAGGATTGAATGAAGAGGATTCTTTGAAGAAGATATGGTTTATCTTCTGCGTTTAAATTTTGAAATTTTCCTTTTTCAATTGTGTGCTTTGGTCCAAACTTTCAATTATAAACGATAAACAAAATTCACAGCTTTGATGAAAAGATGAAAGTGTACTTGCAAAATTTGCAAACACACTCAATCAAGCAGAGTTAAAGCAACTAACATACGAAATAGCCCTTAGTCGGTTAAAAATACAACAAAACATTTACATATCGTGAATCGCAAAACTAACGCATTACTATTAAAAGGACATATTATGCTACCATAAACGACAGCTAATGTGCCCGTTTGTGTGTGTGTTTTTGTATTTTATTTTCTTTTTCGTCCAAATCAACGACCCTTTTTTGTATTTGTATTCATGTTTGCTTTTCTTCATAAGTTGTGTGCTGTTTCGGAATTTTCGTTTTCGGGTTTGAACTAGTGTAAGAATGTATAACTGTTGTTTGGTATAAAATTACGTGTTTGGTCGTGTTTATACATCGTTGTTGTGTGTTTTAAGTTTAAAACAAAACAAAATATGCTAAAAGCCTCTAAATGTTCAATATTCATTCCATTCATTTTAATAATCAAACACAAAACTACAATGCTGCATTTGTTATATTTTATTTGACAAACAAAAACGTGAACGTGTTTTATTTGGACATTGAATGTTTTAAGTTTTGTCTTTACTTTAGAAGAAAATACTTTGTTTCAAACCGACTCACGAAACACATTTTGTGACGTTCTGTAAAACGGTACTATCTTACTGTATTACTGTTTGACTACTCCCTACAACACAACTACCTATACTTATCGCTACCAACTATAATGCTAAACCACTAAACCCTCAAATGCTACCACTAGTATTATTCCTATTACTGCAACTATTACTACTACAACTACTACTATTACTACTACTATTATTACTACCACTACTACTACCACCACTTCTTTTACTACTACTGTTATATCTTTTGCCACTTTTACCAATACGGCTGCCACTGTTACTATTACTTTTACCACCACTGTTTTTATCAATACTGCTATTTCCGTCAGTCTAAACAAACATGAAAAGTACTTTAATCTATTTTATACTTAACTTTTATCAACTGTTGGTGCCCGTTAGTTATAAAAAACGAAGAAGAACAAATGATGATTAAATCGAAGTACGATTTTTGTTTTTAAAAGCAACACAAAAACACGAATTACGAATTGGATTGTGCTTCTTGAAACTGAACGAACAAAAACGGACCAAACGAACACAAACAACCGAAACAACAAAAAATAGAAGTAAAAAGTAACATGAGCCAAAACATCTGCAGACAAAACTATGTACAAATTTTCTAGAGGGTTGGATAATGCATCTACGCTACATATACCATTAATGGTTATTATTATTGTAATTATTATTTCACATAATTTACGTTTAAGATATGGCTGTTCCTCGGACACGGAAATATTAACCTTAGTAACAAAGCAGGATACTATGAAAACAAGCAAAACAATACATTACTATAATCTTAAGCAGCAAAACACGTTAGTACAAATTTGGTAAATAATTATCGGATATTAAAACCTACCAAAAAACCCAAACCCCTGTACAAAGTAAGAAACAAAAGGTGCTAAATTATCCCGCAAATTAAACATATAATTGAACTGTACAAAGATAAGGGTGGAGACATTGGAAGATATTATGTATTAAGGTATTATTAAAAACAAAATGATGCATCAAATTGCTGGTATCGAAACAGTGTATGTACAATGGCACAACAAAATAGAACAAAATTATGTAAAACTGAAAAAAAATGTTCCCCAAATCAGTCGGTCAGCATAAACATGTCAAACGGTGGGAGTAAATTGTATTGAAATATGGAAGATTTAAATATGACTGTTTGATCACCAAACCTCATCCAAAACCCCACTAAAGGTCAAATCGTTTGTGTATGTACCTAAAACTTCTCATCAGCGTTACAACTGATATGAATGCTGACGTGACTGGAAAAGGAACCTGCAAAATGTGATACACACAATACTGGAAGTATAATGAATTATAAAACAAAATCAACCCATTGTGCAAACACAAACACACACAAACATACTTACTGTAAATATTAGTACGTAGTAGTTACACGATGCTGTTACACTTAAATAGCTTTTGGAGAAAGTCGCTTATATAATGGAGGAGAGTAAGCAAACGGTGGAGCGCGTACACTTACAAAGATTGAACCTTAAATCGAACCCAATCAAATGCAACAAAACAGAAACAAGCTTACCCCCAAAATAAGAAAAGTATTAAAATAGTTTCGATAACAAAAGACAACTATAAATGCTCCCTGTCCCTTTTCCTCCTGTGTGCTTTTGTGAAATTTAACATTTTCATTCAATTCCTTTCCGATATTCGCTATTTGCGCCTCTCAGGATCGGGCCAGTGTCGTCATACCTTCACCAGAAATGTTCTTTTTTGCATACAAGTCCCTCTTATCTCCTTCTGATTGGATTGTTATGGTATCAGTTTAAGAGAGCGATTGTATTTTAATAACATTGTTCTAATGGTATCCTTTGTGTCTTACATGCGTTTGAGCTTATTTATTGCTAGTTATGACCGTTTAGTATGCATTTTCGATGTGTATTTTGGTGATCTCGTTGATCCGGCGTGGCGGTCGAGACACATTTTTTTATACACAATACAGGGTTTAACAACAAACTTTGCGATGTGAATGACAGTTTGCCGGTCTTGAAATTCGAAGTATATCCTCCCACTCAAAATGGTTCGAATTGGTTTTAGCGATTACTTTAGCTTTTTCACTGACATTTTGGAAGGATCGGATTTTCATGTTCAAATTTTGATTCCATAATTTTTTATAGTTGACGTAACAAGGCGTTGAAAAAAAATTACAAAAAAAAGAAAAAAAAAAGAAAAAAAAGACACTAAAGTTTTGTAACAAATTCAATGGAAACAAACAAATCTAAAATATTGAAATATATTGTAGATTTCTCTAATCGATTTATTATTTTTAACTAAATTGTGAAAGTTTAAAATACGCAAGCAATACTTCTGAATACATAACTGGCAGACCTTTTCTTATTAAACCAACAAAAATGCAAGTGATTTTTATAAACTGTCCTCGAATACCAAGAACCGCTCAAGTACCGCTACTAAGTAAATTAACTCACATGTTCTTAAGAACTTCCAGTAGGCAATTTGTTTGATCCAACCAACCTTGTTTGAAAAAAAAACTATATAAACAATATGAATTTTGCTTTGGGCTACACTACAGCTTGGATCATTTGGAAGTGAGGCACTTTGTAACGCGTATATCTTTTCTACCATTATTTCAATGGAAACACAGTCTTGTAATGAATCAGAGGTAATAACAATGTATAGAAAAAAATTAAATTAAAATAATATTCGTCATTTTTGTGAAGAATTTTTCGGCTGCTGCTTCAGCCACTTTTTAGGCCAAAAAATTAATTCTAATTTTTCATTCATACGGTGTCCTTAGTTACCAGTCGCTTTTTCTTCAATTTCTGTTTCATTATGGCCCAATATCTTTCTATTGGACGGTACTAGGGGCAATTCCATGGATTCAGGTGTTCTGACATTAATTTTAGTTCATCGTCGTTGTACAACTGTATCACGTTTTTGCTATAACGGCAGCTGGCAAGTCGAAAAATCGGCTTTCACGTAGGAATCGTCGAACAGCTTCCGAGCCAGGTTTCAAACCACTATTGCTATTTGAGGTTGCGATTGGGTTGATTATTTGCTTGGAAACACTTAAATCCTTCTCGGAGTCGGATTCGTTGTACAGAAGAGCGATCAGCGTTAAGGATTTTGGTCAAATCATAGTCCGAGATCATATGAGTTGCCTTGAGTTTCTGAATAACTCTCTCTCTCTCGCACTTGACGATTACCGTTTCCACTCCGTCACTTAATTTGCTCCTTACGGACAGTCGTCTGAGTCTCCTTAGACGGTTTCATCACTCACGCAACAGTCGATTTAGGCAAACGTTACTGTTTTGCCAACTCCCGAGTTGACGTTGTTCAATACTGACTGTGCAAAATCAATTTTCGCTTCTTGGAAGTGTCTATTTCTGTCAACAAATGTCAGAACATTCCATTTCGAATACGCTACTTTAATGAAACAAAGCAACCCAATTCTAAACAAACCAAGCCTTAGCTGGGCTATAACTTAGTTCATTGTATAGAACTTAGGAAAATTGTATAGAAACTTTTTTTATTCAAAAGAACAGCCAGCCCACATTGCTTATAACTTAAGATAATTTCATCTAAGATGCAATTTACATTCATTGGAAGATATTTCCTTCTACAAACAGTGTAAGGTCACCTTATCCCGGGTGTACTCGGCCTAAAAGAAACTTTTCAACATATTGAACAGATCTTGAATTTTCGGAACACGGTGAATGTATTTCTCCTCTTTACGGGAACCTACATCTTTGTCACAATCCCTTCTGCGGACGTCTAGAGATCCCAATTTTCCCAATATTCCTTTTGTACAGAATCCCTATACTCTCATCGAATTGTCAGCCTTTCTCCAAATTCCTGATTTCGCGAACAGAAAGTGACCCTACTACTTCTCCATCGTTTGTTTTTATTCTAGATAACTTTTTTATACGGTAAAGTCATCACACGCAACGTACAAAAATGCAATATATTAGCCAACCCAATAAACAGTTCCCGGTGAAGGTACTACTACTCCGTTTTGCTAATTGAACCACCTTCATTTGGGGGAAATGGGATCAGCATAAGGAAAGGATTTAATTATCGCTACATGATTTTCTTTCACACCTTCCACTCCACAACTCCTTTTTGCTAACAAATTCCTCCGTATCAGCGAGTCGATGGTTTTGTTTTTTTTTTTCTTCCCTAATTTTTGAACTTTTGTTTGTCGAAGCGTTCGAAAACAAAACATCCACCCGAATCCCTTTCCGTTTTTTTAAATACTACGTGAACCTCTAATTATGTTGCACATCTCTTTATGGACTCTTCCGTCGTCAGGGCGCCTGACGACAAAATCGCTACAATCGAACTCGTACGCTGTCCATTCCGTCGAACTGCTAAATGCTACTATCACACCACCATCACCATCATCATCATATCCCATGCCATCAGTGTTAGGCGAAGATTTCCGGTGCGATCCGTGTAACAAAAACCTGTCATCGTTAACGCGCCTGAGACGCCACATACAGAACGTTCACATGCGCCCGACAAAAGAGCCGGTCTGCAATATATGCAAGCGTGTGTATAGTTCCTTGAATAGCCTCCGGAATCATAAAAGTATCTATCACAGAAACATGAAGTACGCCAAAGACGACAAGAAGCTCGTACAGCTCTCGATCGGAGGTGCTAGTGCCGGGGCGGCCGGTAACAGTGGTGTTAGCCCTCCTTCATCGATGTCCACCAATACCCCAATACCACCCACATCACAGTCGTCTTCCACTACGAATGCGACCGGGGGTGGTTCGCACCCGTCGGCCCACCACCATCCCGCTACCATGCCCGGCAGTCCGATTGCACCAAATCGTCCAGGTGGTTACTTTTAATCGTATAACGTGTGTAACGCATTTCGAAGGGTGGCACAGTAAATAGCACTGAACGTGTACCGTACCAGGGTAATACAACTAGGCATGGTACGTTTTGGGAGCGGGGGGTGGGTGTTTTTTAGTTATTCCTTGGCGGACGAAACTGAGAGAGAATGAAAACTGTCCCAAGAGTATGAAACATCACTAGAAGAAAACAATCGGAAAGGAGTTATACACAAGCATACAACTGCGTTCATTGATAATTCTTGGTCACAGTTCTGGACTAATGCTGCCCACATTCAACGCATGTTAACTATATGCACACTTTCGAAAATGAAGAAGAAAAAATAGAACAATAAGGAATCGTTTTCTATTTTGATTAAGAAAAGACAATTCATCATGATTCAAGTAACAGCCCAATACTTAAAGGATAATAAGGACTAGAAATAATATGAATATTTACGTTTAAGCATAGTAATGGTTGATACGTGTTATTGCATGAAAAGAAAATTTAACAGCTTTTTTCTTGTAGAAATTGGATATAGGAAATTTGGAAACAGAGATTAAAACATGAGAAAGTGATAGTGACAATTAGGCATAAAGTAACAAATAATACACGACAAATATAAAAAAAAAAAAACGCTGGTTGAAGTTAGACAAAAAGTAAAAAAGTTATCATCTTGCTTTCGCATCTTTCATCCAACAACAAAAGAGGTGCATTTTATTGAAGGCCGGATGTGTGTTTTCTTAAAAATCTTCGAATAGTTTCTTTCAATAACTAACTTTACTGCACCAAGAGCGAGAGAGAGACACACATACACACACACACATACACACTAGTAAAAAAACAAACAATAGGACAAATACTAATGAATTGTATCTTAAAACGACCATCCGGTCCGTCAGTCCGTCTGTGCCCCAAGCGGGCGTGAGAGCTCAGTAATTTGGCTTCTGTTTTATTTCACACAATTGGAAATAAGAAATCGAGGAGACACTATAGTGACTTTCTGCTACGATTAGACCACTATTAAATTAGTTCAGATTGAATTGCTTCCCCATGTTCGTGAAAACAAACATTCATCACAATTATAATCTATAAACCATAAGATCGAAAACACACAAACAAAAAATTCGGAAGATTAATCGATTGAAGCATAAAATCATGGCGTAACCAGTCTTGTTAATAAATTTTTCATATATTTTTTGTATTTGTTTCGTTAGTTATTTTACACCTACATGCTACCTGGGGTAAAAGGACTAAAGACGTGGAAAAATAAGCAAAACAAAATAAGCAATACGAAACGAATGGGAAATTTTTCTTGTACATTTCTGTTAAGTTAAGCGTCGTAAACAAACTATTGGCCGTTAGAATGTTTTATTTTATTTATTTACCCTCCTTTTTCCTGGTTCCCTGTTTTGATCCCACTCCAACATCCCTTTTCTCTCCCTCCTTGCCATGATCATTCATATAGTCACTCACATATGGTTGAGAAGAATACAACATGTGAATAATAGCGCTCGAAATTCCCGCATGCCAGAGGTATTGCACTATACTGAATTTGCAGAGGCATTTAGGAAATTGGCGATAACAATTTTTAGTATTACTCGGTGTGTTGCCAGATTTGATTTTGCATAACATTGTATTTCATTTTCATTCTCCGCAAAACACGCTCATCGTTGTTCGATTCGGCAAATATTTTCCCGCATTCCCTCTGTTTGTGTGCGTTCATGTGAATGTGTGTGTATGATTGCCACACTTCATAAATGCAAATGCGTGTCTCCTTGTCTGTTTTTTTTATAATTTCCATTGGCAGGTCTTTAAAATTCATGACATTTTAAGTACCCTTTCAAAATGAGAGAAAGATACAATAGGGAGGGGCACCCAGCACCAAAGAATAAAAAAGACAAAGGATACACATTAGGCATTGACAATATGCTCAAATACATCAACAATATGCCTCAAAATCTGCTAAATTACATAAAAACAGCTACAAACGAAGTCGTCTAATGCGTTTAATAATTTTGTTGAATGTAGCGTAAAAAAGAAAGGCAAACCCTTGCAAGAACTGATACCTAATTAGCAAACAACTATTGTTCCGTTTTGGTTCATACGCTCTTGTCCAGGTTTTTTGGACTTTTAAGGGCGTGCCACATGTCCTCGCGTGTATTGTAGTTCAACACAAACTCTTTTTCTAGCAATTAGTCCTGTACGTTCCTAATTAAATAAAAGGTAACTCTTTACCTTTTATATAAGCAATTATTCCAACTTGTTTTACTGTAAAGTAAAATGGGAAATTTTGATGCCAATATTTCAACAACACACCCCAAACATACTCTCATTGTTATATAGCTTTGATTAATCGTACTACTTGTCCCATTACTACCTCTCAATATTTGGAAAATCCCAATGCAACCAATTTTAAGCCACATTATGCCCCTAAAAAGTTCCATTCCATCCTGCCACCCCAAACCCTTCCATTATTCCTTATTTTTCCCCATGAGAATAGAGCAAAACAAGAAAAACAGTAAAAATTGGTTCATAACTCTACCTTTGCCGTCAATGTGTTCTATGTGTTTACTTCTTTTTTTTAATTATTATTACCCTTCTCACTATCACCCTATCCTGCCCTTTTTTTTGTTGTTCACTGATTACATGGATGCTGATAACTATTTGAAAAATGGAAAATATAATAGCAATATCATTATATGTTTACCCAAGCAACATCAATCTAAATGTCCTACAATACCCCCCTTTCTAATTGGCAACAAATTCACACACCATTCGGCCATGTACGATACGCATCTTATTTTAAACATATTTTTTCTGTTTTTTTCGGATTGTCTTTTTCGTCACCTTCCTGTATTTTTTGTTGTTGAACGTGTTTCCTTATCGCAGAGAAAAAAGAAAAGCAAAACGATCGATTAGCTTACCCAATCAGAAATTAAATTAAATCTAAAAAAACGGCCGAAATGAGCTTCTTTATGCGGGCCTACGTAGCAACAAAAAACGTCAACAAGAAAAACTCAAACTCAATGATTCGATGACGCATGATTCAAAATTTGTTTAAATTAAACCCTCAAAAAACAGTACAAAAGTCGATAGTTTGCTTGAAAGATAGAGTTCAGTAAGTGTATGCTCCCTTGTATATGATGAATATATTCATTCTTACCTTGTAACAACTGTAGGAAAATTCATTTTATTTGTGCACTAAAAATCAATACAAAAGTATCGATCAAACCAATGATCGTATCAAACATATGGCAAAAACAATCGAATTAGAACGCAATAAAATAAGCAAAAACAAAACAACAAAAGCCAACCCAAAAACAACGCAAAACAGTAAGTCACTATTGTCTCTCTTTTCTTTTTCCCGGTGCTGCTTATCGGTCGATTCTCACTCGATATATGCACGTACGTTCACGTTAAAATGCGCGCGGTTTGGACACACCCACGTTTCCCCGGGGGGGCGCCAACAACCAACCGACTATGGTGTAAAAATGTAATTGTGCGGTACGTCACTTGTACTCCTACTACTGCTACTACCAACACCATCACCACCACTACTACTACTACTACTTACACCCTGTGTGTCTCTCTCGCGCGTTGTGTGGTCACTTTCGCACTTTCGCACGTTCACGTACGGCACTTACACGTGGCGGTTGGTTGGATGTGGGACATACCTCCACCCCGGCAGGCATGAGCATGGCGGCAAGCATGGCGTCCCAGCGCTCCGCTTCCCCACCAGACGGTGGGCACGGTGGTCACGGGGGTCACGGTATCAATCGGCTCTCGTTGCCGCTGCCGCTGGCGGCCTGCCACAGATGCGACGTGTGCGGCAAGCTGCTGAGCACGAAGCTGACGCTCAAACGGCACAAGGAACAGCAGCATCTGCAGCCGCTAAACAATGCGGTCTGCAACCTGTGCCACAAGGTGTTCCGAACGTTAAACAGCTTGAACAATCACAAGAGCATTTATCATCGCCGGCAGAAGATCCTGCACCACCATCATCATGCACACCTGCATGGTCAGCACCCGTTCGCGGCGGTTGCTGCCGCGGTTGGGGCCGGGGGCGGTGCGGTCAGCCCCCTGCACCACGGTACAGCGGCGGCGGCCGCCGTTGCAGCCGCAACCGGTGCCGCCCACCACGAGCTGCTAAACAACAATGCTGGCAGTACCGACTGTGATATCAAGCATAGTGTCACGACCAAGCTCGAATACATGTAAATAGCTCCGCGGTCTCTTCCCATGTTAGTAGTCTGCTGAAAACCATAAATGATCCCGTCAACGCTTCCTACCACGTGCGACCGTGTCGCTTAGTATGAGAAGGCAAGCAAAAAGAAAAAAGAAAATTTTAAGAAAAATTACATCTTACAAAGAAGATGGGTCACCAGCTCATGTTTGAATGATTTATATGTGTATGTGTGTGTATTTAACGAAAATCCCTCAAAAAAATCGGATGCAAAAGATGTTCTTCTATATCTCTTTATCAGATCTATTTTTATCGAGGGAGTGACTCTATCGCTCTTACTCGTTTTCTGTCCCTTATTTGAAATGTGCTTAAATGCATTCAATCACTATATAAAGCCGAGATCTATAATGGTAGAATTAGTACAGCGTCCTCCGACCTTTTCCTGTCCTACTTATACCTTATACTTTCCAACTTCTAATATGCAAGTCAACCTGCACCAAGCGAAATCGATCCTAATCGGTTTGAGTGTAAGTAGATTCAGTAGATTCGATATTTCCGGCCAGGTTCAAAAACGCTTAAGGAATGCACATAAATCCACGTGATTTATATAACCCACGAATTCTTACAAAAGTAAAAAAAAACTTTTACGCCAATACGCATCCTAAAATCGCGATCAGAAATTACTCGCGACGGAGTGTCCATCTACGGTGTTATCATCCGCGACCACCAACCATTGTTACTTTACAGAAAAAAAAGCAATCTGCAAACAATGGAAGTGGTAGTGGAACTGTTCTAAAAGCTTGAAATTAGAGTTTGGTTATAGTATATACAACATTTGTTCGCATTTTCTATCGATATTGAGGAATCTATATGATTATTCGTTTAATCAATTCAATCTGAATTTACTGAATTTATTATATCTGTTTATTCTGCCTCATCATCATCATCATACTTCAGCAGCGTATTTTTTACATCCTCAAAACACATAGGAAATGTGTGTGAAAGAAGTTAGTGGGAAGGATCCGAGAACTGCTGATCGCTTTGCATGATTCTAGTAGAATATGCGTGCGTGGTCCCGCCTCTGTTTGTGGTTCAATTATTGATGATTTATTTATATTTATTGTGAAATTACAGTAAAACGTTCATTATCCAGGCAACTGCGAACTGGCCGCAAGCCGGTTAAACGATTTTCACACATAACAAACTCTTCAGCTTTGTACGTGCAATATTTTTACATGAAGGTGATAGGTCTACCCTAAAACAATTCATATACGAACAGTTGTTGTTTATTATTATTATGGAATATTTTTCGTTGAGTTTATCTTGAAAAACAATTTATTAAAAACTCTCGGGTCCGTATCGGGCAGATGTAACAAAACATCAAAACGATTCTACTTTTTTTAGCCCAATAATCTGCCGGATAATTCGCCCGCCGGTTTTCGCCACCACGGACAGTCGATGTTCTACTGTATATGGACACACATTGTAAAATGATGCGAATCTTATCTGTGGATGCAACCGAATTCGTTCGATCTAAATTCTTTATACCCCTGATCGGAGTCATTAATGCTTTCTTGAACCTTCCGACATCATCAAACGTACTGAGGCTTCTTGCGTCTACAAGGTCAGGTTGGAATGAAACATATGGGTCGGAACCAATGCTATTCCGGATTAACCCACGCAATGAGTCATTGCCCATCACTATTTTCAACCCATTCTATGTTATCCTTGTTATAGATTCGTCAAGCAAAACAATTTTGTTGTAGAAATAAAGTTAAAAATAATCTTTCGGTTCAAGTTTAAATTTCTAATGGTCGAAATTAGACGTAACGCATGCAAGAAAATGAGAGATAATAGATAGGTAAAACATGATCTGAAAAATACGCTTCTGTTTGATAAATGGTACTTATTACCCACAAAAAGTCTCTTCATTTAGATAAAAACTGTAATCTACTGCTAAAAACATGAATCTAAATAAGGTTGCCATTCCTAATAGTTCTGACCCGAGTCCCATTTCCCCACCTTCCTCGTTTCACCCTCCAGACGAGTTTTATCCGTTATATGTCGCTGCGCACACTTTTTTGGCGCAGTACGAAGCAATCTGTCGCTAATGTTTATTTTTAATAGTTCATTTATATACATACTTCATAATATTTTTTTGTTTTGTTGAAACTTCTACATACATTTATTACAGCGTTTCGTAGTAGTCTGTTAAGTTAAGCCATGTACATCTTATACATTATGTCTTTGCTATTAAATAATGCCACAAATCGATGACTAGCGATGAAACAGGAGGGAGAACGTAATCCTGTGTTACACGTTAGGACAGCAAAAAGGAAAAGTATCAAGCATCAGTAATGGATAATTTCCTACTACCCTTGCTCATTATGGTCTTGTGGTTTAGTTTGCGGATCGTTGCGGTTGGTCAATTGCGAAATTACATAAATTATTTTAATCTAGCGGAATTCTTCGGCTTGTTGTGTTAAAACGAAAAGGAAATGAAACCAAAGTTTGCATTTTCAGTATGAAAAAAGAAACAACAAACACACACGCACGCATTACTGTATATTTTTGACTGTACGTGAAATTAATGTGAAGACTGATTTTCATCTTTTTATTACCATTTTGGGTTAATACTTTTTTTATTATTGTCGTGGACATATGTGGGGCGCTTATATTCGATTAGTGTAAATTATATACCTTGTTCAGCTTACTGCCCCAGCAGTGAACGCTGCCGCAATGAAAATATTACCAGTCTCAACTGGAATGCGAGCGGCTATCAGAAATGCCACAACAAAACAGCTGCATTGTCTGACAGGGAAAGTGTAAACAGTAAATATGCGCAAAAAACTAAGACCGAACAGTAAGAAATTATTCATCCTTTTTGTTTAAATATATTTATCTGCACAAAGCACAATAACTCATACGACGACATAATCATTATTTACCGTTTAAAAAAGATTTGTTCTGTGTGTAATGCTTACAGACGGAGTTGAAAACTGGAGTTAGAAAACTTCTAATACACACTACACGTACACGCTATGCTACTGCTATATGAAACCAAGAATCTTTGTTGTGCGTAGTTAAATCTTAGAACACTTCTTTGTTCGACAGAGGGCCAAGAGTTGTTTGCGTTTTTGTTTTTTTTTTATAAATAATTATATAAAACTTTGTCAGTGCACATACCCCACTAAGTGGTTTGGGGGTTATGTTTCTTAGGGCAATAATATGAACTGCGTCATGCTGCCACTCTTCCATTATAATTATTATTACGATTATTACTAATTACTGCTACCCGTTTACTATAACCGATTTATAAAATGAACTACTAAAATCCCATGTTCAATGTTTAAGTTAGGTGCGTACTGCGCTGTATGTGTGGGCAAGTAGAATGCAAGAGAGAGGGAGAAGAGAGAGAGAGAAAGAGAAGGAGAAAGAGAGAAAGAAAATAGAACATGAAAGAAGAAGAAAATGGCGGAGTATATTACGGAACAGCATAATATATCCTGTTGGTTTTTAAATTTCCACAGGACGTTACAGACGATGAATGTTAAGTTTAAATGATAATAGTTTAACTTTTGTAATCATCGTAATAATCATCGTCATAACTTAAATAGTACTATTTTTGACAATTTTTTTGTTTCGCTTAAGTGGATATTCTATATTCAATTTGATGCATTAAATTTTCTTCTCATTTTAAGCAAAAAAAGTGCATCGACAAGCATAATGTAAAAGGTTTATATTGTGTGTCTGTGTATGTTTCTCAATTCGGGGGATTCATTTTTGCTGTTTTGTTCTGTCCGCAACATCATAGCGAAAGTTGTTGCAGTTGTCATGTTGATAAATCGTCATAGGATGGGCAACGTTCATCATGCGTTTGATGTCAAGAAAAATAACGAATGCAGTTTAAATAATTCACCACATCAACACACTAGTAACGTGAAAGTACTCGATCATAAATGAATAAACACACACTAGATCGAGCAGCAAGCATTTGTAATTGACATTTGCAAACATTGTAAAAAGTAAATAGCAAAACCGGGCAAAACAATACAGCCACTCAATAATGCAAAAAAGAAAAATATAGATAATTTTAAAAAAGGAAATCTTAGATTGCGGCCTGCAAAGTTACGAATACGACTGATTAGATTCTAAATCGAGTATAAATTATTGCGTGTACGTATGACACGGGAAATGGTTCGGACCGTAATTTGTATTTAGACACCAAAAAGTACTATTTGGAGAAACAAAAAGTAAAAGTTGCCATTTGTTTACAAAACTGAGCAGAATAAACATTATGGATGTGAAGCACGAATCTGTAACAAAGCTATAAACACGAAAAAAATTACAATCGTACATGAAGTAAAAGAATCATGAACTAATGGCACAAGCTTTTTTGAGAGGGTTGAAAAAGACAAATTATTATCGATTGAGACAAAAAAGTTACCAAAACTGATTTTAGTATTACATACAACAAGGCTATTTTGTTTTGGGCTCCACATAATGTTAAACAATGCTTTTTTCTGGTAATCGAAAAGAAAATGTGTACATGTGTAAAAACAAAGAGGAGAATCATTAGAATGAAGGAAAAAACAAAATATCCCAACCTTTGTGGCTCACTGTTGTATTTTATTGGGTATTGGAAAATGGTGGTAAAACAAAGCTGAGCTGTTTGTTTCATTGTGATTCACTTAGAACGGTATTTTTGTGAGGAATAGAGCACAAAACAATAACATGAAATATCCCCTCCTCCCAACGATAACGAGTAACAATAAGATGATATATTTGGGGGTATACAAACAAGCAATTTGGGTGTGAAATGGAGGAACTTTGCATTTGTACATTGTGGTGCGCGCGTGTGTGATTTATTTTGTAGACTTTTTGTAGCGTTAAGAAGCATTTACGTGTTCCGAAATTTTCCGACGTAAAAAACTGGCCTGTACAGTGGCTTCCCGAAGAGAACAGCAATAAATTAAAGCTGAAAAGTAACAAAACAATTTAGAAACCAAACAAAATTTAACACTCAAAAAATTATGAAAAAGTATACAAAATTCCAAACAAGTTGGTTAATAAGAAGCGTACAACATCTAACGAAAAAATATACAAAATTTAAACAAATCACCATGAAAATTAAGAACAAAGAAGAAAAACACAACCACACAAGAGAAAAAAAAACTATTTGTGATTGTCTAAAAGACTGAAATTTAATAATATTTTTGAATTGGCATCATTGCTCCCAACAGACCATTTATGCTAAGGAAATCAGAATGTGTAAACAAAAGTTTGTAACTCCACTCGCGAAAAACACATTGGAGATCGGGAGAAGCTTACAAGTGTAAATGCAAAATATAAGTCTGAATATTTTATTTTTTCGTTTCGAAAATAATTCGGCAAAATCGTGCGAATAAAGGAAAACCTTAAAATACACTAACGCCAACAAAAATTAATTAGAAAGTGAAAATGCGAGTAGGAAGGAAAGGAAAACCAAAATTAGCAAAATATTTGTTTTTAAATATAATTTTATAATCTGGCACATGTTTTTTTCGCGAGAGAAAAAGAGTTTATTTTGTTCTATTTATTACGTTCAAATCGAATGTTTATTTAATTTATTCTTCGCCCGGCAGAAAATAAGTGACGAAAGGACAGAAAGGGTGTAAAAAAATGCTGTTGTGCAAAATTCGTGAAACGAAAATTAAGAACTATTTTTCCTTTGTTTATATAAATTGCGCAAAAAAGCAAATCTACAAAACTCTGATACGAACGCTTCCCAAAACCTATTGCAAACGTCTAACAACACACTTCACCGACAACATAATGGCCCCTCGTATAGAAAAACTATAAGTATGATAACAGCAGAATAAAAAAAGAACACAAACTGGATATGAATTTAAAGCATACTGAGTAAGACAATTGAGTAAGGTACAAGCTACCCATATAAAGGTGATGCGATATAAAGTAATGTTTGTTTATTGCCAATTTTGTTCTTAAGTGAACCGCAAACAGTAAGACATTGATTAACGCAGAAAAACAACAATGCAAAGTTTAATTAGTGTGTGTTAAAACAGAAGATCAGAAAGCGAAAAATAACGTGTTCCAGTAAAACCGAAAATAGCATCGTACAGTAGGAAAACATGGTGGATTAGTGGAATGTAAAAGAATGAAGAAAAAATTCAAATCTAATAAAGCCAACATAAAGGGAAAAAAATAAAAGAAACATTACAACATTAGACAAAAATCTTACATGGTACTAATAAAACAGAACAAAACTCTCACCTAATGTAATAAACAAATAAAAAGAAACAGAAAACGAGAAGAAGAGAAAGGATAAAATACTACAAAACCAGATCGCATGAAATGTATAGAAAAATAGGGCTACAGGAAAACTTAAGTTTTACTTCTTCTCATAACATTTAAATAAAAATATGTTGACAAATGAAACTACAAAACAAGATAACTAAGGACACAAAGAGCAGATAGCAGAGAAGAAAGCAGAACGATTTTGTTTAATATAAAATAACACAAAACAAACGAAGCGTAGTGGAGAGTTAACAAAAAAAAAACTACGCGCATTGCGTAACACATACACAGATCAAAACACAGCTTGTAAAACACAGTTAAAACACAAATATCAGTAATTGAATAAAACAGTATCTACTATTTCGAAAAGCGTTATTCTTTACCATTGATGCGTCGATATATAGTATTGAAAAGCCAAAAACTCAAAGAAAACTGACTAGAAGTCCCAGAGCATTTCAAATTTATGAACAATGTCAAACCGGGGCCCTCCTCCCCTGTTTGTGGTACGCCAAAATTCGAGTTAAAGACGCGCAAGACGAAAATATTTTCGTTTTTTGTTCTATTTGTGTATGTTTTTTCGTTTCTTTAAATTATTTCGAATGGGAAAAGATTTCCTTTTACATCGCCTTTATTGTGATTACTACTACTACTACAACTACTACTACTACTACTACTTCAAACTACTACTTGTTGGTATGGTTTTTAAATATTGGTATGATTTTCGCATCATTTTAGCAACGATTTTTTAAATGTGTTCTCTTTTTCTTTATATATATATATATGGTACGATATATATATATACATGGTACGATATTATTGTGTTACTCCAGTTGAATGTTGTGTGGCTTTTACGTCAATGTCAAACAGTGTACCAGTAATTAGTGTTATTACAATTGCTTATACCTATTTTTATACGTGTATACATTTCATTTTTATGTGTTATTCCCCGTTTGCTTTTGATCTAAATGTATTTTTGTACCATCTACCGCACCAACCAACCATGAGGTGAAACGAATAAGTGTACGAATTATGGCAAAGCCTAGAGCGTAAAGAAAAGGTAATAAAAAAACAAAACCTAATTTGCCAATGCTCTGTACATGTATGTAGAAGCTTGGCAAGTTGGCAATACGGAAGACATACTAAATATAGCGAATTAATAGAAAAATCGTATCGTAGCTTCTTCGTTTCTGCTACGCGTTCTCTCTCATCGTTTGGCTCATCTACAGTGTGTACATCGAACGTTGCATCGAACTTAACAATGAGGGAACAGGGATTAAACAATGAGGGTCATTCCGTGTATCAGATTGATAATAATGCTTTCGTTAGGTCTTTTCACAATGGTCATCTACGGTCGCACCACTATGCACGTCTTTCGGACGTTGATGTAATCTCTCAAAATGCAGTTCTCCTCCTTTCTTATGTATAATGATATGTCACTATTGATATCTACTATCTGTACTCAGTTTTCTTTTCTTCACTCTTCTCTCTGTTGTATGTTTTTCCTTTCTCTCTCTTTCGCTCTCTTTCTCGCTCTGTTTATCTATTTCTTCTACATATAAACGGCCATCTTTGGCGAACACACCTTGGACACTACTGCAAACCAGCTGTAGAATCTTGTGCCGTAACGAGTACTACCATTCTTCGTATACCTACCAATAAGCCAGCAATAATTTTCCACCTTCTAGTGTTTTGCGCCCACCCCTACAACACCCCTATCCGTTCCTTTATTTGTTTCGCTCTGTATTCACGCGAATCTTCAAAATAAGTTTCACAAAGGTATCAAAAAACAGAGACATCAACAAATAACAACTACTACAACAGCAACAATGAGACAACTGCCAAGTTTGACAGCTAAAAAGGTGGGGTACCGCATAGACAGATTACTGTTGTTATAAGTAAATTCCTTTTCGGGTTGCCCACTGCCTACATGACTGAAACAGTTTGACACACTATATCTGTAGCTTGGCTATAAAACATCAAACTCTGTCTCTTTCTCTCCCTTCTATTGTGCCAAAAACACACACGCACAACCTGTTCACAATCAATACTTTCTCTGAACACCGATCTGTCTCTCTACTACTCATCATCATTACTGTCTACTCCGTTGGCTGTCTCTTCCAACTGAATGAATAAAAACCTTCTCAAAATTCATCGAAATTGCAAAAAAACGAAAATAATAAATTACAACCAGACTTTACAGAACAACAATATTACAAAACAAAACAAAAAAAAAACAAACAAACATCACCTTCAATTGCGTAGTTTTTTGGAATGTTTTTCGTGTGTCTTGTATATTGCAGGCTGCTCTCCTAAGAAACTGTTTTCATGTCAGCTGTGTGGCAAAGTGCTGTGTTCGAAAGCATCACTGAAACGGCATATCGCCGACAAACATGCGGAAAGGCAGGAAGAGTACCGTTGCATCATATGCGAGCGCGTCTACTGCTCGCGAAACTCATTGATGACACATATCTACACATACCACAAGTCCCGGCCCGGTGAGCTAGATATGAAGGATGTGAAGTTCTTCTAGAGCACGTCGACCGCTCCTCCGTCCATTCCCTACGCGGTACCTTTTGTACTATTACCACCACTACAGCCACTATTACTACCGCCATCACTACCTTTACTACAGTACACACCATAGCTATCATTCACACGTTCATCGCCACCTGTTGTCGCGCACGTGTGTGTCCCTTGGAACGGAATTCGTTGGTGTCCCTTTCCGATTTTCCTCCCCTATACCGACTTACCTGGTGGAGCCACAGTTTGAAGGTAACGTGCGAGAATGCTACGAGAGGAGCACACCTATACATTAGTAATGGAACAAGCACAGAAAACTTATGCGAAACATTAAGAATCTGACTGCGAGTGATTACTCTCAGTTGGTGCAATGTGCAAATCTGAGAATGGAAAAGATCGATACAAACGAAGGAAACCAGAAGTTCCCTATTTCCAGTGAATTTAAATATGACTCAGATGTCCACAATTTATGGGGTCCAAGATGCGTTAAACACGTAATGCTGTCAGTTAATTGGCCCAACAGACAAAACTCAACGACTCAACCCAACCAAGCTGCATACGTGAAACGTAGAGTGAGAGTGAGATCGCTGGACTGGTTGTATAGTGGTTGCGATGCGGTTGCATGCTGTGCACGCGATACGACTTGCATACAAAATTATGTTCACACTATCGCTCCCTCTCTCTCTCTCTCTCTCTCTATCTGGATCTCGCTCTGCTTCAAGTTCATGAATCTGGAATATAAGCAGTATCACATAGACACACACAAAGAACAGTGTACAAAACTTCCTGCTCAAGGATAATAAGTAAAGTTAGCGTTATTACTGCGGACCAAACACCAACGAACTCAAAGAAGATGCGTAAAAATAGAACAAAACAACTGCTGCTGCATCGACCATAGCGGAGAAGTCGGCTTGTTTAGTTCATCGGTAGCACAGCTACGCATCGAAAAAAGCGCCGACTGCTAAAGCGAAGAAAATTTTAAATAGAAGGATAAATGACAGATTGAGAGAGGAATATGCAATCAAAGAATCTGTGTGTGTGTGTGAATATGTTTGCGTACATACTCATGTGTGTGCCTATAGGAAACTCATGAGAATGAAATGAAAGACTTAGTGTGTGAAAGGTTAGCGTTTTATGTTACAATTTAAATTATATCTAGCATCTCTTTTAATTAGTTGCCCTGTCTCCCACTACCATAAATGCTACTCAAAATCATCTTTCTTTCTCTACTATCGATACAGAATAACACAACCCAACTATCTTTAATAGTTCTTTAGCAATACTTTTATCTCCAGTACTCTGATCTTTACACCTTCTACTTCACCACATTTGTGCCTTATCTATTGCTCTGCTATAGTTACCTATCATGATATATTATTCTCATTTTCAAACGCGTATGTAGCCTTCCACCAGTTTGGAATTAGAGCATATTTAAGTTGATTTATGAACAAACTAAATATGCAAACAGTTTCCATATTTTTTATGCAGCGTTTAGGCAAATGCTAAAACATTCCATTTGCAAGAACTTTAATAATTCACATAAGCGCCCGATTTTTATCAATATTCTCACACTATTAGCGATTTTATACTTCACATAGACTATACTTATTGTAAAAACGGTAGATTGTGTTAAAAGTTCGTTATTTAAACCATTTATCCTATCAACATCAGATCTCTCTCAGGTTGGTCGAGAGATAAGAGAATGAAAAGGAACGTATGCATAGCTTAAATAATCCAATGTAACATAAAAACCTTGCTACTGACACTATTTAATTTCACCCAATTTTGTCTCATTATTTTTATCGCCTTACTGTCTTTCAATCTCGCTATCTCTTGCCTTTCGCTTGCATCTTTTAAGTATTTCATTTAAAACGTTTTTCTTCACTATACCATTCTGATATAATTCAGCTTCACAAACCCATTTAGAGCGAGTTGTTCAATAGTAATATTGAACCCTTCGTAACGTACAACCGTATTTCCAAGCTCACCGATCCGTACCAAAACACTTATTAAAGCAGAAGCAAAAGTAAGCAGCATCCTTCTCAATGCATTCTCTCTTTCTCTCTCTCTCATACACACACACACACACACTAGAAGTGATAATGATCTTCCCTAATGGAGTTACTTAGCGGAACTTGATGATATTTAAATTCCATGACTGCTTCAAAAACATGCGGATCTTTGCGTCGTACTATCTTTGTTACAAATGTATCGTTTGTCTTATCGTGTACGCTCCTTAGCATTGCTGAGATATGATTTGTTAATTAAAATGTAATATATTTGGAGCACTCCATCAACACACACGCGAACAAAGAGAAGTGCTGTTGCGCCCAAGTCTGAGCAGTAGATTATTATAATAGTTTTGTAAGACGAAAGTACACGGTAATTACCTTTTACTATCATTATCGTCTAGAAATCTACCTCCCTGATTACATTATTTTTATCTCAACAAACTTGTTGCATCTGCACCTTTTTCAAACGAAAGGTGTAATCGTCAGTATGGCTCCGTCATCGCCTTTCGGCCCGTATATGATACATATAGTTTGGCACTTTCAGATTAGCAAATATTAGATATGTAGAAAATATATATATTTGCAAACATAGATTAGCAAAAACATTCATGGATCAATACAAGAACCGAAACTGATAATGGTAATCGATGTCTTTATAGTTACATTTTTTGCTTAATTCTTCCAATATACAATGAGAACTGAATTTGAGTAAACCCTCTTTAATCATCTTTTGCATAGCATCTACGTCATTTTTATATACTAACTTTATTAAAGATGAAGAAAAAAAATCTTCGTCTTTCCCAGTTATTTTTTCATCTTTGCATTTACCAGTTCTTTGTTTATTTTGCATTGCTGTCGCTGTTACTTAGTATCATCACATTAATAGCAATATGAAATAGCTACTAAAATAGTACACTCGTAAGTAGTCTCAAACCAGACGCAACACTCTGTTTGTACATACAATTTATAGTTGATAAAATTTAACATAACTCACAAAAACGAAACACATCCAACGCTTCTGGGAGGAAACAAAGGGAAAAGTACACCACAATAAATAGGAAATTAAAAGCAACACTCACAAGCAAGCAAAATCAAGCAAACATACGCCATATACAGTAATATAAAAATAATATACAATAGTTTTTATCTAGCGTATTATTTAGAAAAATAAATAAACTCCAGATTTTATCCAACCTATTTCATTACCTTTCTTCTTTTCTAAAAGCATGTTAGCTGAAAAACTGAATTAAAAAAAATGGTATTAAGGTCTTATAGAGACCAACCCACTGTTACATCTTAATCTTATGTAAATCATTTGATTTACTAACGAACAGGAAGTACATACAGCAACGAGATTAAAGTTAACGAGAGCAACTTTTCTACGGTACATTATTGCAGAATTCCACGGTAAGAACTTCCGACGCAAATTACGAATGGATTCGTCTTCTGTAACTAAACGCTGAAGATTGTATGATAGAACTTACATTCTTTTCTTCCCAAACCGATTGACCATTTATGTGTCTCTCTTGTCACAATTTGTTGCTCAAAGAACTTTTTTTCCATTGGCTTTCAAACGTCTTTAGTGAAATTACGTGTGTTGGAGTGTGTGATTTAAAGATTGTGTCCTTCAAAGTGTATTAGGTGGTGGCAGGGAGAGAGAAAAACAGAGAAAGAGAAAGATAGGGAGAGAGAGAGAGAGAGATGTGACGAGGAATTGAGAAAGAGAGAAAACGATATAGATTTAGTGATGGAGTGTGATTTTCCTCGGCGTCTCTAGTTTTGGTTGCGTTTCTATAAGACGATCGACACATGTTTATACCGTTACATCAAGAAAGGATGAAGATCAAACCATTCTGTGACAGGATTTGATTCCTAACCGTACACTAGACTCCCAAAGCTTTCGAGTACAGGATGCACTGTACTTTACATTTGTATGTATGTGTTTGTGTCACCTTGTCAGTGAGTTGCAAATTCAATTTATTTTCCTACTTCGATCATATCCTCGTTTTATGATACATGCTGTTATTTGCCATTTTTTTGCTCTCATCACTTCGTGCTGTTTATATTCAAGCAATATATAGCACATGATAAAATTGAATAATTGTAATAAATAACTTCATTTTAACTGTTAACAATAAATATTGTTAACTAAACTGACATTGTGAATGTAGAGCGCGAACAGCTGCAACGACCATCTTTATTGTTGTCTGCAGTGCATGATGGAGTGTTACTATTCTAAGATTGTTTTCTTAAACTTCGCTGTAGGTAGATGACGTTTACATTGCTTGCCGTTCTGTTAAGGTTATTTTCGAATAAAAACAATCATGGAGCAATACAAGAATCGAAAACTGATAATGGTAATAGCTGTCGTCATCATCGAGTAGTATGATGAAAACCTATTTTCTTCTGCCATTTTTTAGCCACCAATTTATTCATTTCTTCTTAGCTGCTGCCGGCCGCCTGCATGACGTCTCCATTTAGCTCTGTGTGTGTTTGTGTTTGCTTGTTTTTTTTTATTTGTTCGTGTATATGTCCGTTGCCTGCCATCCTCGCTCGCTATATGTGGTTATATATGTGTATTTGTATGTGTGTAAGTAATATAGTGCGTAAGTATATTTTTTACTAAATAAGTAAGTACTCTTTCATTCTCTCCCATTTTCATTTCGTGTCCCACCTAGACAGCTTTTCCTATTTTTTTGCCCCAAATTTTTTTTCATAACCAAGAAAACGTTTTCATCTGTATCTTTACGTGCTTCCATTTTTGTGGATACTTTTTTTTCGTGTTGTTGTTCCATATATTACGTGTAAGTGAATGAATGCTTTACCATGTTCTTGCATAGTGCATATACCAATGTTAATATATATAGTAGTGATGCTTACAGGTAATGCATCTCTTTTGATTTTATTGTGTATTGAAAAATATGTTGCCCGGTGGTGTATTGGTAGCGGTGCCGGTCGTCACACGACAGGACTGGTCCAATATCTCATCCGGACCAATCACTCGTACGCAGGACTTGCTATCCGGCTACGGGTAAATAAGATCAAAGAAAGCCAGAAATGGCAGACCTCTATACCTCTTGAGTTGGTCGTGCCGATGAAAAAAAATGTTGTCGTTAATTGTTTTACCAGTGCTTAGTGCATAAAGCGGACAAAGAATTGTCGGTTTTTTTTGTTAATATTCTATTTATATAATTTTCTATTTTCGAATGTTTCAATTAGTAAACATTTTTTTTTTTCAATTAGCTTTGTGTAGCCTGTCTAATCAAATCCTTGGAGAAACCATATCGACATAACATTTTAAATTATTGAGTATATGCAACGAATGAGAATTTACTGTAACGTATGCTATAAAAAACCTAACTGATTTAAACTACAAACAAAAATATAACTACAAAAAAATGACTAATTATGGTTCAGCTTCAGCCTTCAGCCTTGACGATTGCCTGATCTTCAATTTTTACATCAAAATGATTGGAGAAGACCACTCATGGTCCTTGAGGCATGACAAAAAAGAGCCATTGGTGGAATTTGAAAGCAATTGCGATGATTAGTGGTATTTTTTAAATCATTTATCTCAGGCCAGCACATCTCTTGGAGGTTCTTACCATAATGATCGAGATTAGGGCAGACCAAAAAATCACATCAACGACGATCCCGGATCGCTAGGGATCACAACCCTCATACAAGGGATCACTTTTTCCATATAACGATGATCCCGGATCGCTAGGGATCAAAACCCCCATACAAGGCATCACCTTTTCCATGCAACGATGATCCCGGATCGCAACGATGATCCCGGATCAAAAGCGCTATTCAACAGTGATTCTGGATCATTTGATCCCATATTATAGGATTCGATCAGATTTTTCAAGCCTGGATCGGATCGGATCAACCGTTCCACCTCTAACTTCTCATCACTACTATGAACACCGCTTCGGCCGGGAGTGCATTGATAGCGGCGACGGTCTTCACACGACAGGACCGGTCAAAAATCTTATCCGGACTAATCCCCCATAGCTAAGACTGACTACGAGGTAACATTAAGACTAGTAAGCCAGAAATGGCTGGCATGACCTAGAAGATAGTTACGCAAAGAAGAGAGAGAGAGACTATAAACTAATGTGTGAAATATATTATAAACTAAATACATCATTACGAGGCAAAGAACATTTGACAAAGTCTAAAATCAGGCCGGTTTTTTAAATGCATACGTTAATCTCTTGTTTTATATTCTTGAAGGAATTCGCAACAAAATTCTATAAATAGTATGAATGTCTATTTTTCACCTTAGTATAGGCTTCTATTACCGCAATAGTATAGTCAAAATTAATGAAGGCTTCTCTTACGCTATGTTTTGCATTGTAATGTCTAAGTTTCTTTTCCTGTTTTAGATTTTTTTTAACCTATACCCTTCTTGTAGGTACGATCGTGTACAAGTACAAGATTCGTATAGGCCATCCAATCGCTCAATGCTATACGCCACGCAAGCTGACAGTTGGAATTATTATCCTTTTTTACAATTCCTTTCGAAAAATTATCTTCTACCGTAATATTGTCCAACTATCTAAGCGCAACTATGAACTGAACTAGTTTTTCTCTATTGTTCGACAGGCACGATGGCTACTGTCGGTTCAGTTCTTTTTTTCCCTCTCCTCACTTACACTTAGATTTACTATATATACGCCTATCGTATTGAATCCCAATAAAAATATGTATCTACTTCTACATAAAATATTCGACTGGTCAGCTAACAATTGCTAATGTACTGTTTTCTATCCTTCTATTTCATCCCGTTTGTGTTTGCGCCCCCGCCCGTGTGTATGTGACCCATCCATCAGGACCACCAGGCCAAGCATCACCGTCCGCATCGTCATCTTCGTCGTCGGTGATTGCCGGTTCACCGTCACAGCTGATGCCACTCCGTATGCCTCCACCGACTAGTGGCGGAATTAACGAGCCACAGGAGTGTCCTTACTGCCGTCGTACCTTCTCTTGCTACTACTCCCTTAAGCGTCACTTCCAGGATAAGCACGAACAGTCCGATACGTTGTACGTGTGCGAGTTCTGTCACCGGCGGTACCGGACGAAAAACTCATTAACTACACACAAAAGCCTCCAGCATCGTGGATCAAGCGGCATGCTCAAACGGTTGCTGAAGACATCCGCCATCAAGACGGTCCTATCTGGGAACGGAAGCAATGTGGGGGCCGGTCTGCACGGTACGCACCCGCACGCTCATCCGCATCTGTTTGATTTTGCGTCCGAACTCGGCCAACCACCACCTGGAATTCAGTAAACAACGTGCAGATCCACGTCCGGATAGTTCGCTTCAAACGTAAAACGCAACGTTGCATCCTGCCAACGGGTCCAACATGGTATGGCACATCATCAGTAGGACGCGATCGTGTCCACAATGAACCCAAACGGATCATATCATCGAGACGGAATCGAGATATCAAATGCGTTATTTAACAAAGTGGAGAGTTTATATGGACGTTTCAACACTTAAGATCCCATTTCTGTTTGGTACATATCCGACGTAACCAAAGTACATATCAGGCATGCTAATATCACCCTACCATTAAAAGGTTTTTTTTTTAGCAAAACGAGCAACTAATTAAAACATATCCACCCAGTATTGAGTATCTGCAAAAAGGCAAACAATCACTCTTTTAGTGCTTGCTTCCAGTGCTTCTTCTTAAATGAAGACAACAAAGAGCAATATCTGCATGATTAAGCACGGCCTGAGGGAGTTCTTTTTGTGTTAATATTTTAATGTGAACCGTGCTGTGTAAAACGCGTGAAAGAAGAAAGTTCCAGTACATTAGGTGGAAGCATATTTTATTTTGATTTGTTTTCAATTGTGAAATTTATTTATATACGCAAATCGATAATCAAAACTATAAAAGTCCTTGGTAAATTGCAAATAGTGAAAAGCGTAACTTAATTACCGATTAAAAAGAATGTGTACAGTATACTGTGCGTAGAATTATTCACCTGTTTTATTTACTCCCTAACAGCAACAGTACGCAATGTGCAATAATTCTGGAACGTTGGAAATAGATTCGTTGCATACATCTTTCCACCAAAAACTGCGTGTTGTGAATTTTTAAAATACCTTTCACATGCTCTAGGAAACAAGCATGTTGATTCTGGTGCTTTTTTGTGTTTAGGATTTGTACCTCTAATGCCACCAATTCAATCATATTAGGTAAATTACACACATATCAAATGAGCAAGGATTTATTCATTTTAAACCCGGTGTCGATTCGAGTGTGTGTGTTTGTTTAACGCTATAAAAGGGCACATTAAATTGCAAAAAACTAACAGCGATGCTGTTTTGTTTTCTTCCCTATAGAACGTATTTTCAACCAAGATTGGACCTGTGTAAGAGCGTGGGTCACGTGCGTGTTACGGTTCGGCGGCTATACGAACCTTGCTGTCTGAAGTAAACGAAACATTTGAAGACATTCGATTCAATTTGCGTGTGGGTGGCCGTGTATTCGAAGGAAAAAAACGTAGTAGATAAATTTCCGACGTGTAAATTAAAGGGAGTATCAAGAAGACAAAACGAATAACTGTGATTTTATGAGAAGAAAAGAAAAATTTAAAATTATTTATTGAAATGAATTGCCTTTTTTGTTTTTTTTTTTTGCTATAACTTTCGATAAATTAGAATCAATACCAAAATTTGCGATGCGTGTATGTGCAAGTATGTGTGTGGTTGGGTTTTTTTTGTATAGTACAATTCAGATAACAAAAACTAAAACAAACAATTCCTAGCCTAAAACCGAAACAAATTCCCAACATGTAAGCCAAAATCCTTGTGTGACACGAAAAGAAGGAACAGGACAAAGCTTAAGATTAATACCAAATTTAAAAAGAACTGACTAGTAAAGCATCTTTTAATGAGTATCATTCGATACCATTTTGCAGAGTCCTTACTATTCATAGATATGTTAAATAGTTAAACTCCAAATCAGGTTTATTCATTATAGCTGGATAATAGAGGAGCGCAAAGATTGAATCGAGCATTCAATGTTACACTTAAAAAACAGCGCAAAAAACCAGTCAAGCACTTGCAAACTATAGAATTCTATGTTTTCGACGGCTGGACGTGATTTATTAACATTTTGCTTAAAATTGAAAAAAACTTTATTACAAAGCGATAAAAAGTATACAGAAGAGGAACAATTAAGTATCAGACATATAATTAGTAATAATTATAAATGTATCAAAATAGTCAGGCGAACGATTTTTAAATACAAAATCCATACACACACACACAAACACACACACGCAAACACACTGTATCGGTAAATTTGGAAAACAAAAATAATATTGCGCAGGTGTTAAATCAGGTTGCTGCTACTTACTTAAATGTGCTATCGTTTCTTTACAAGGGGCAGTAAAAACTTAGCAGGCTGCTCTAGAGAAGACTCACAGACGACAGGGATTTGATCACTCTCAAACATGCACTCCAAAAGAACGAAAATAACACAATAAGTAAAAACACTCACTTCTCGTGGTGTTGATATGAATATTAGCAATAGCTAGTAAACTAGAAACACTCATCCACACACTCGCGCGTGATGTGACTAGGCCAGTGAACATTTAGTGTACACAACTGTACATAATTATAAAACTAAGAGTTTGACTAATTGCAATCTACAAAAGAGAGCAAGAGACAAATGTAAAAGAATATTATAAATAAATTTTCAAAACATCTACAACACTATTGGATAACAATCCATGCAAACAAATTGTGAAATCCCGTTTGTGTGTGTGTGAATATGGGTATGTGTGTGTGTATGTGTGTAGGGTTGAGGGTGTATGAATTTAAATATATTTCTGTATACCAGACCGGCGGTGTCTACAAGATCCGTTACATTTATCTGTATAATTATCAAGTTTTTTTTAAACTCAAGAAGAGAAGAAGGTATAAACAAAATACAACACAAAAGAAAACATATCCTATGCTCAAATGGAAAAATAAAAGTAAAATTATTTTAAAAAAAACCATACACAAACACTATCACACAAACGGGGTCTTTGACTGGATCAGAGAAAAGGAGAAAAGATGTGAAGAAATAACAAAGGATAAATATAAAAAGTAAAAAAAATATATTCGCTGGGACAAGAAGGGCAAGAAGTATATAGTGCAGTATTAAGAGACTTGCTAGTGTTTTATAATTCTAAATGTACGATTTAATAACTATCCCAGCATCACTTTGTATAGGGTATCGGTATAAATCCTGAAGACAAAACAAAAAATGTTGTAAAATGTTCGAATTTATTACATTGAAATCGCATTAAACAAACGCTCACAGAAACACACTCACACATAGCACCAAACAATGCAAGACACGCAACATCGTAAACAAAATCAGGCAATTAGGGAAGAAATTTAAGGCATATATACTATTGAAGTAGAAAGCCAAATAGCCGAAACTTGATGGGCAGGGATTTCATAGTTACTAGACATACAATTAATAGATTATAGCATCAAAAAAAAAACAAGAAAGCCAAATGTAAAACATCGTATTTACAGTGAGCGTAATGAGTATATGTGTACGAGATGTTAAAACAAAAAACAACAACTACGGGAAAATACTTTATAAACTACACACATAACCTTACAATATTGCACAATGAGAGCCCAGAATCAGAACATACTGTCAAATGTTTCAACCTTCTTCCATTAACTTATTGTTTTGCAAGCGCATGTCAAAAAGCAAAAAATGGACAGTGTGTGTGTGTGTGAGAGTGAGAGAGAGAGAGAGAGAGAGAGAGAGAAAGAGAGAGGGAAAGTACACGATGAATAATGCAAGGAAACGTTTTGTTTCACTCGTTTGACAAATTTATATAATTCACACATATATATATACATATATATATTTTTTTTTTTTTCGAAAAGAAATTATTTCGTTTAATACCATTGTTCCTTATTAGAAGACTATCCGTCATCCCGAACTGAATGATGAAATACGACTACGTTAATGTGAGTCACGAACATTGCGCACATTGCGGTAGCATGGCCCACAAAGGCTCCTTCAACAAACGGTCAACACAAAATAACATTCCCGAATTACCAGTTCTACCTTTGCGCAACATGAAAACATTTTTTGTCTATTGTTTTCCTTTTCTGAATAAATCATCGCCAGCGAAACAAGTACAACCAGGCACAATACACAAACTCAACAACTATACAAATGAACTTGGTAGCAATCTAGCAGGCAGTAATACCTCTTGATAACTGCGTATCTGCTGACGGGGGTGTACGTGTTTTAGTATGCGAACCACAGACAAATGACAAATCATAAAGCAATCAAAATCAGGGAATGTAGTATGCTCTGCGTTCGTCTTCATACTAGAAGATGGCACAGGCGCTCTTTAATTATTTACCATATTAATTAACTTATCAGCTGTAGCTTTACATGAGTAAAGAAACTGACGTTGAAAAATTGATTATTAAAAACAGAACACAACATCACACCTACTTTCGCGAATCGTGCATGTTTTTCTTTTCCTTTTGTGTTCCGGTGTAGAGTGCAAATTGTAAACAATGTAAACCAACGGGCATCTCACAAGCATGCACCGAAAAGCCGACCAATAAAATGGACAGCACTTCGTCTGTCGAGAGTGTCGGAACACTCCTGCTTATATATGACAACAGACAGTCAATGCAAGCTCCATTAACAAATGCAGATCGATGGATACAGAGTAAAATGACAAAAATCTGTGGGAACCATTTTGACAGTTAGATGAACAATTATTTACGCGTATCATCCAATAAAGCAACATTGAGGAAGAAAGGTCAAATCGTATGGAAAACATATGCGATAAGCAAACTTTCTCCATATAATTTGATAATTATTGCTCAATGTTAAATGACTGTAGACCGCCGAGTAGGCGATCTTTAGCGTCCCGAACTTCAAATGACCCCGAGCGCAATCATTAACGGTTCTTACGGCATTCGATGTAGGGCTTTGTCGTCCAGGGGTGCCCGACGAAAGTTAGAGTGTAAAAAGTGCCTCTATTCGAGCGTGGTGAGAGATAAAAGAGGCCCTTTAAAGATCGGCAAGCCCCCTGTACTGTTAGGCTCCAACTACCATTCCGCTCATGGACACCAAGGAGTCGAATCCGATACTGTTAATACGTATTGCGCGAATTGCGTTACTCATTTTTTGTGAACACTTTTTAGGAAGAACTGCCTGGCCGAAGAACTGCCTGGTGTGCTTATAACTGTTGGTAATTTGATCTATGGTTCATTTCTCATTAGTTTGTAGACATTTTCTTCTGTAAGTGGCCACTTACCCTGGATATACTTGGCCTGAAACACTGTTTGATCTAAATGTCCAAATCAAGTTCAAAATAGTAGACTCGATCTGGGCTATGCCTCGACCTGTATCCTATACAGACGCATTACGATCAGAAAAAAAACATGTTTTACATAACAAATGATAAGAATAATACATTTCTACACGTCTCAGGTCTAATGTTTACAATACAAAGCGAAGAATATAAACATTAAGGTAAAAACAACCGCCTTCAAAATAATAAAGCGATGCAGAAAGTAGCGTGTGCTTTGGCAGATAATGATTAAATTCTCTGTTTCTTTGGCAGTAGAATTCGTTCTACTGGCTTTTGTGCCACTATATTTGGAACTTTGTATCTTGAATTTATGTAAAACAATAATTAAAGCGCCAGTAAATCCAAGTTCAAATGCAACCAAGCTGCCTTTTAACAGAGTACAACAAGCGCAAAGAAACAAGTAAAATCCCGTAAACCACTCTTCTGAGTAGAAGAAATAATATGCAAAAAAGTGAAAACAAAAGAAACTAGAAAACAAAGTTGGAAAAAGTAACAGAATGGTTGGGGATTGCGTGCAATATTTGGATCAATTCACAGATAACAATTGTTAAGTAATAACAAATGGAGACAATTTATTTACGTTTAGGTACATGCTCAGAACGAAAAAAAGGACAACAGCAACGCAGCACTATACAAAACAAATGGAACCAAACAAACAAAAAGTAGTGGAAAAAAATTCTTGTAAACCTGAACGAAATACCTCACGAGCTAACCTATTACTACTAGCATAATAATACAAAACAAAATGGACTCAACAAAAACAAAACAAATGAATGATAACATATTACAAACAATACAAATCAATTTGAAGCATACTCTCGAAAGTTGTAGAGTTTTTAAAATCAAACAAAACAGATTCACCTTTACTTTATTGAGTTGCACAAGGTGCGATTCTTTTAGTTCCCCTTAAAGAATTACATATTATGAGGAGGAAAGATGTTTATAAATAAAAACAAAACAATCACATACACACCAGGCAAACGATCTAAATGAGATGAGTATAAGAAACAGTGAACAGAATGCGAGTAACAGGTATGTAAGTATTCCTGGAATAAGAGAAGTACACATCCCAAACATAAACTCACTAATTCACACTAATTCAGTCAATATGAGCATATGCAGATATAAATATACGAGATCTAGTTTAAATGCAAAAATATGAAATATGAAGCACTACATACGCACATGTACTTAACGAGTGTGTGCATGGTGTGGGAGCGTGTTTGTATTATTTCATCTCTCTTATGTACGAAGTGCTGCTGGTGATAAAACTAGAAGAATACTTAGGATACTCTTTAGCTAGGGCTAGGTGGATGTGAAGAGAATGGCATGATGACAACACAACGAATTGTGTATCAAAATGTACGGCACGGTGCAAATGTTGTCAAATAAAACAAATACAGATGTAATACGAAAGACGATCCTAGTACGCAAAGGTCGGAGGTTCGTCAGTCAACGTGCGCGGGTTTCTCTGTTTCTCTGAACTCTAAATGAGTACCAAAAAGATACAGAAATACAGATGGAATACGAAAGACGATCCTAGTACACAAAGGTCGGAGGTTCGTCAGTCACCGTGCGCGAGTTTCTCTGTCTCTCTGAACTCTAAATGCGTACCAAACGCACCAAACCTACAACGGGAAAGTAAACTGGAACAATTTTCCTTGTCGTTGTTGTATCCGTAGATGTGTTTTCTGCATCAAAATTAGCATAAGTTTTAAGTGAGTTCGGTGGAGGGAGAGTGTTTATATATATAAGTACCAACAAACAAACATACAAAGAGTCGTAAACGAGCAACTAACGAGATATATTGTGCGAAAGTGCGAGAATCACGATAGAAAATGGGGTTTGTTTTAACTGCACAGCAGAAAACAGTCATTGTCCCCTTTAACAATGCAATCGGCAGAACATGAATGTCTTCGCCGAAAGAAGAAATAGTAGAACTAGGTTCAAGTTCGTACACCATCAACACCGGTGAACAAATTAACGGGAAGCAAAAACCAACAGACATACAAAAAACACAATGAATTTGAGTCAAAGACATCTTTTGTTGTCATTTGCTTCAGTAATGATATTCATACATTTTCATGATACATATAATAAACTCATCTAAGAAAATGTACAACATCTAATAAAGCGGATGAACAAGTAGTTTACTCTTATAACGGATCCGAAATCGGTAGTTTAGGCTTCTCTTTAAGCGTTTCTATTTTTACCTTTCTTTTTGCCTCAGGGCAACACGCGGTGCGATGTGGTATGTTAAATAGTAGCGGCGAGCTCGAACGTGGGAAGAAGCTGAGAAAGAGCTTGGTTACGCGAGTACGCCAACACTTTTATACGCACGCCAACGCTTTTATACGCACTGCAACGTGCACCCCCTAGCTGTACTATTCTAAGTATGCATGCTGTCCCTGTCTCCCAACTCCCCAAGGATGTTATTATTTTGCGCCAGGTGGCGTCCTGGTCACTACAGTAGTAACGAAATCGTTTCACGTACGCAGCCAATTGTCATGCTACTCACGAGATTGCTGTCACTTTAAATGAGGACACGTCACACAAAGATGCATAAATGGAATTGTGGTTTATTGAACGGCGTTCAGACTAAAGTATAAGACCCTTAATTAATAATAAAATACGTTTATTAAATTTTATCTTATCTTTCACCGCACTTCCCTTAAATCACCGTTTAAAACTACCATTGCAACAGGAACCAAAAGTTTAAAAAAAAACTTTCATTTTTATTTTGTTTCCCTTTATGCCTACGCTCAGCCTATAGTCTAATTTTTGGTATGTATTATTTATTAAGAAATCATATTCGTTAATCGGGTTTCATTATGAATTAAGGACTACTTAAATCACTTAAATTGCTACTTAAAGATTTTGCACCCATAATTGCTTATCAGGCAGTCCCTAAGATACGCTATTATAGCGGACCGCTATAACCCGGGAAAATTCCGCGTATCTCGAATTTCCACGTAAGTCCCATCCGGGAGTAAAATCGTTTATACTTCACAGTTAGATAGTTGAATACTTGCTCTGCACTTGATTTATTCAGCAAAACAGGCTACATTTTGATAGAATACATTAAAAAAAACTAAAAGCAAATGTTTTATATGGCAAAGAAAGCTATATTAGATAACTTTTTCACTTTTTTGCTTAGATTTTGTGCGATACACTAACTCAGCTGACAAATTTCCAAAAAGCGCGTATCTCCGAATCCGCGTATAAGAGGAACCGCGTATCTCGGGGACTGCCTGTATTTTGTTTCAATGATTGTTTACGTAGCAAGCAAGATAAACGTCAGTGACCAATTTGTTTACTGTCGGTACGGTATAAAGCCTTCTCTTGTGGCATTTACCAAATATTGTCCATGTGACTTGTTTTGAGTTTTGCTCGCTGAAATGATCAGGGGTCTGAGAGCTGTTGGACGAAAAAAATGTCTCATTTGCTTGAAACATGCATCAGCACTGGTGCCACTAAGTACGGAAGTCGACATCGATGGTATTGCAATGAACTGTGAAACGATGTACGGTAAATTCATTGGCATACAGGTGGGACATTCAACAAAGCGCTAAAGTTTGCAAGGTAATATATTAAACTTTTGTCCGATTACTACCATTTCAGTACGATATTGCGACACTCTCCAAGAAGCGCTTGCTAAACCTTTGTTTAACTTGCCTAATGCAACTAAATTCTAGCTATCTGTTTCAAAGGCAGGCAATAGAATCTGTAGAAAGTATTTTTGCTTCCTTTTTCAAATCTCAGGAACAATCTGCAATTGTTGCAGATGCTCTCACAATTCAGTACTTAATTTCACCAGATGAACAATCCATTTGCCATAGTGAAACTGGTAATTATCTAGAAGAAGAAAGTAGATTCGAGATGACAAACCGTGATCCCAATTCTACGCTAGTCTATCCACCCGACAAAGAAGTACAATTGCCTGATGAAGTCGAAACAGACACAGAAAAAACAGAAGAGTTCACTGCCGATGAGGAATTGGTCTCGATCGATCCAGACAGCACTGAGGATAATGCGCAAAACATCGAACAAATGGTGCCCAAAGTAACCCAACCATCATACGACAAATGTGTACATCTCAAAAGTGATTTACAGTTGTTTCGAAAACATGTCCAGCAAACTCATTGCCTGAAGAAGGACGACGATTTCTTTCATTGCACAGTGTGCTCGGGGCACTTTAAACCTATGCGTTCCTGCATTCGTCACGCACGCACTCATCAGGGCACGAAACGGTACGCGTGTCAATTTTGTCACAAATCCTTCTATTATTCACACCATCTGCAGGCTCACGAGCGAATACATACGCCCGATAAACCTTTTGTCTGCAGTCAATGCGCTAAAGAGTTCGTTTCGAAGGGACGTTTAAGTGCTCATGAAGAAACGCATAGCAAACGTGGATTCGAGTGTAAAGAGTGCCGAGGAAAGTTTAAAACACGTCAAAATTTGTACAAACACTATTTGATCAAACATGACCGACCGGTGGCAAAGTTTCCACCGCGCAAATGCGAGCATTGTGATAAACTAATGTTATCACAATCGGCCGTTACATACCACAAGCTGCATTCGTGTGTAATGAATCGACAGTATAGGCCACAAACCGTCCAGGGGGACTCCAGACATCTTAAAATTCCCACTAACAGAAAATATGTTTGTGTCGTTTGTAGGACACAATTTATCCAAAAAATTGAACTAGACCGACATAAGCTTATGTAAGTAACGTTTTAACATTTTTTCCATATTTCTTGTCAGCTCACTAACAGCAGTTATCACGTGTGCTTTTCATTTGATACAGACACGATGGAATTCTACCGTATCGGTGCGACGTGTGCGATCGAACTTTCCGCCAAAAAGGAACACTTACGACACATATGCGTACACACACTGATGAAAAACCGTACGAATGTACGCAATGTACAATTCGCTTTCGATCTGCCGCTTCCCGCCGATCACATTTCTTACGACACCATCTCAACATCGATAAAGATAGATAGTATCACTACCAATCCGATGCTTTGGATACTGACGATCTGAAAATCGAGTCTCTCTACGTGTCTACGTCAATTGGTTATTTGTCTATATGCGGCACGCTCTAAACTAGAGTCATCTCCACCCAAGATCTCATTCCCCCCAAGATCAGGTTGATAACACGCATACAAGGTAAACAAGGCGCTCGGATTTCTAATCCGACTGTCGTCTGAGATCTACAAACCTCTTTTCCTTAAATTTCTGTACTGTTATTGGATTCTCCTAGTATTGGAGCCTTTAACGTCACTTATCACCTTTTCGACTTTGACATCCCGAAACCTTTGCGGTGAACAAAATAGACTCTAATAACAATAACCGATACTTAGATACTTTTTTTCAAAAAGAACGAATAAGCCGTTTGCTCGATTTAGCAACTTACCGGATAAAAAATCAACACTACTACAAAACATAAGTTCGGATTTGGAGCACAAATTGTTGTTCATGTCTTCGATTTAGTCTTTTTTATTAAATTTATCTAGAACTTATGGATTTACTGTAACACTAGTGTGGCCTTGTTTATATTGGTAAGTGAGTGTATTATTACTTGGTCAAAACGACGCTATTAATGTGGCGTATCGATACTGCGTGGGAAAACGACAGGACGATCAACTCAATGAGTTTTCGCTCATATCTTGCAAGCTATTACCAAGGTATGCGCACAGTAAAATTTGGCCATGTTTTACTAGACACAATATTTGAATCTCTGGGGCGGCCCGGTGGCATGATGATAGCGGCGCCGGTCTTCACACGAACGGACCGGACCAATCCCCCGTACGCAGGACTCCAGATACGGGTAAATAAAGTCACAGAAAGCCAAAATAGGCAGGTCTAGACCTCGTTGAGGTTGTTGTGCCGATAAAGAAGAAAAATATTTGAATTTGAATAATCTGTGTAAACATTTTAATATATAATTTGCTGACACAAAACCATTGGTTTGGAAATCCAATCGTAAGAACAACAAATACGTTTAAACCATTGATACATAAATGGCACGTAAATGTGGAAAATCCGCCTTTGATGCATCACTCCTATGGTGCAGAGAAATAACTCGGAACCTCTCGTTTAACCGTATATGTAGCGTTTGAAATACTTCTGGGATCGGCTGTCAGCCGACCACAAAGATTTAAGCGGAACGACAACTTCAAATCCCGTTTAGTTTATCCTTATGTATAGAAATTACGTCACACTGCAAGTTTTGCTTTGGCTTAATTTTGCTGTGCGCATACCCTACCTTTTATCAATGTTTTCTTGTATGTCAGCGATTTGTTCTCTTTTTGACTCACCTGGATAAGAACGAATTGTGAATATTCCCGGCATTGAAAACTATTGCAGTATCTGTTTTACAGTTTCCATGTTTATACACTTTTACAAAAGCAGTTTTCTTTAACATGCACAAAGCACTTGCGTGCATCCTTTTTATAAAATATTGAAAATATTTTAAACTAATAGCACCTGTGTCCGCGTGGGAATATCGGACACTAATCGAACACAGGATGAAATATAGTTCCTACTTTATGTAGCAATTGTAACGCAATCTCCAATCTCAAGGGGTTGCGTAAAACAGAGGTAAACACTGTTTGCAACTTCCAAATTCCATTTAACACAAGGCATCATATTCAGTTACAAAATAAAAAAGTATCGTTAATGGTACATTTCAAAATATCCGTGTATGATTTCCCGGTATTTACACCTTCCTACCACTTTTTGAGTTCGTTTAGCATATCTTTGTCCCTTTACTACATCCGCGTGTTGCGCTTTTACTATTCAATATCTGGATTAGCTAAGGCAGTGATACTTCCTCTCAAAGTGCTATCTCATTGATTCTCATTAACGGCAGCCTGATGCACACTGCACCTGTTTGGCGCTGCTGTTACATCCTTAAATTATATTTTAAACGATGCGCTATCCGGCCTACACGTAAAAAAATGATGTGCACTAAGACAAATGATTGCTGATACTCAAATACCTACTCTATTCTGCATTACCTCCAATTATATTTAAGCTACAAACTGAAACAAACTTATATAGTTAGATAAAATGATTAGCTTAGAAAATCAGGTTAGAAAAAAACATGAAACAGTGGCCATGTGTTCGCCGAAGGATTTCCCGGACAGTAGCAACAGTTCGTCGATCTTTTCTAGCGCTGTAGTATTCTGGGAATCGCCCAAACATTTTCATTAAAATATTTTTGCATTTTAATGCTAAAGACCACGTGTACACACACGGATGCGCGATGAGTAGGTCAGTTAGAATCAATTAGAGGAGAAGAAAGGAAGGTACAGATAGGAAAAACTGGGCAGGAGAGGAAGAGGTAACTGTATTTGATGTCACCGGTCAGTATCAGTAATATTGCGGCCAATGCGGTATTCTGTTTTAATCCATTTTTGTTTCGTACCTTGCTGTCCATTTGGCTATTAACCATTGGTACTTGCCAATGATGAACAATTTGTGGTACTATTGTTTTTTGCCGCTACTTACATAAAACTATTATCAACTTCTTTCTATCACAGCCCGTTGCTTTCCATTTTGCATATGCACTTACAGACGCATATGCAATTACTCAACACGCGCCTTATACTTATTACCTACAAAACAACTCGTCATCCTTCAGCATTGCTGCTGGAAAATCTGCTAATATAGCTAATTTATGTCTAGCAGCCAAGCAGGCCCAACCGCTGACATTATACAATCTGCGCACAAGCGCTATCATCAAAATAGGACTACGTAAATGTTTTTAAATTATTAGGAAACTGCCTGCGAAAATTGTTTGTGTGTTTGTATACGCAACAAAATAAATCAAGAATGTAGCAACTCGAATGGCTCAGTCACTCCCATTTACCAGTTCTCAAATACCTAACATTCTATTCTCATCGCTTCAACCAGCACTAATTACACACACACCCTTAAACTTGCATATACATTCCTCCTCTCCGTATAACGAAACGCGCAAGGTTTCAACTCATACAATCAATAGTTTCATGTTACATGTTGTCTCTTTTCTCCCAGCAAAAAGAAGTTAGCTATTTGCGTTATGTTTGGATAGTTGTTCTGTGCCCGGTACGACGTGCGCCATAATTCATCGTGCTCTACCTAATACAGAGTGGATAGATGTCAGCTGAGTGGCAGCTATTGTTGCTGTTGCTAATATATTGTGATTTGAGATCAATATGATGTGTGTATGAGTGTGCGTGTTTTTATGGCAATAATTGGCACGATGGTATTATTTATATCATTCTCCCAAACTCTTTCACTCTCCATGGAAGATCGGGGTGTCAAATTTGTTTTCCTTTTTTACGGTAATGTTGATGATAAAGTTTGAGTTTGATGTATAAATAATGTATCATTGAATAAGAGTTTTGAAACTCGTCCATTATCTTGTCCTTGCCAGAAGCAGACGTTTCTTCGTGTCAACAATCTTTTTTGGGCTAACTGAAAATGCTTTAACAGGATCTGCGCTTTGCATTCTCGGGTTTTGTTGCTCCCGGATCACGGCCTGCAGACCGCCATTCGTTTTGTCAATTCTATCAAATCAATCATCGTCGAAAGGTTTGCACGATGGATTGTTGGATTCCGTATAAAAATGGGCTCTTAAATAAACAAAGCCAACTTTACAGCACTCACATACTAATTCGACTGGTGAGGTGGAAATGTCCCGTGCGCTGTCTGCATAGCAGGTTTGACACGATATTAGGCCCGTTCCTTGATTACTGCTGGCGGCAAAGATGCAGACAAAACAAGGCTATTGGAACGCAATTACGAACAAAATAGCCATATTCCTGCGATAATGCTTTATCCTTCTCTTGCCTATTCAAACGAAAGATGTTTACTCCTGTGTTATGTGTCCTCTCTGTATCTCGCCTGCTTTATCGCTCAACCGCTACCAGTTCGATAATGGACTCATATCTGGAGATATCCTATGAAAGCCTTACTGGTGTGTACCTTCCCATTAGCGGGCGCATTTTTTCACGCAACACTCGGTGCACCGGGTGTGTTTTGGCTTTCTTTCACTGCATCGGAGGATAGTTGTGCGAATGATTCATAAAGCTTGGCGTGTTCATGGTGGATGCCATATCCTGGTAGCTGAACTATAATGTTAGAGAAGCGAAATTAAGAATTACGATCAGTTATTTCCGAACAAACATAGATAAGAATAAATTCTTACACCATTTGTAAACTTACTTCCGAAAAGTGTGGTTCCTCCTGAATTGCGCCCAATGGTCCATTATTGTCCGAGGGCGTTAGCTCAACACTTTCACCGGTGAACTCTCGATCGAAATAGCGCGTATCCGTATCGCTTGTTACCTGTGGCTTGAACGGTGGCGTAATGCGTTTCGCCACCAAATCCGACCAATTGATGCTGACAAAGAATGGGTGGGCCATAATTTCCTTCGCGTCATCCGGTCCGCCACCGAGACGCAGTTTCGGATTTTTAACCAACAACCCACTGAGCAAACTGCGTGCATTAGGGCTAATGTTGCGCGGGAACTTTACCTCCTCCATCAGGATAAGTGTGAACAGAATGTCGTGATCGCGATTGTAGAACGGAAGTCGACCACAAATCATTTCGTACATTACAACACCCGTACCCCACCAATCAACCGCATGCCCATAATCGTTGTCCTCCAACACTTCCGGTGCAAGATACTCGGGCGTACCGCAGAACGTCTTCGTTGTCCGGCCGTAGGTGATGTCTTCTTTGCACAGACCGAAATCTGCTATCTTGATGTGTCCATCTTTATCCAGCAGTAAGTTTTCCAATTTCAAATCGCGATAAATAATGCCATGAGAGTGTAAATATCTGCAAATGTAGAATTATGAACATTAGAATATTCACACGTACGTTTCATCTACATGCATCGCACTATTGCGATGTTTAGTAATCAGTTGCACATGTATGATGCCATCCGAATTTCCGAAAGCTATCCATTGACGTCAATACCAGTTTGCATAATTTCCTTCTATATATATTGATCTCGGTATAGCCATACCAAATACCAAACCGAATACCAAATTGATATAGTTATTCCAAAGCCATGTTAAACCACAGCGTCACAGTAAACAAACGAACAATGCTAAACCACAGTGGAACCCGTTGGTCCCGTCTAAAGAGCGGCACCTTTATATGAATGAAACTTTGTGCTTGCGCTTCCTCAACGCGGTATCGTGTGTGTATTCGCAAAGTGGTGGTTGCCCGTTTTTAAAAAATTCTCTTTAGTGTGAAACATCATATAACAAACAAATCCAGCAAACCAACATATACGTTCCACCATATATTCCAGTAAATGAACGTAGCAATAACACGGCAAACTTCCATTGACCGTTTAATATGAAAAATATTATTCTTTCGGTCAAAGAGCGAGCAAACACCGATAATAAACACTGTTTTTGGCGGACTATAAAAGTTCTCCAACGTATAACTATGATTATAACTAATAAGAAGTTGAAGAATGTTGAAGTAGTAAAAAGGGTTGCGAGAGAATGTGAAAGATTTATCGCAGCAATCTAAATCAGCAACTTAATCAATAACAACACACAATGCGTGTAAAGTTATTCCAAACAATCTTATAAATCATATGTGTTTTCACTTTAGCTTTTCCTTTCTGGTTCGAACATCAATTCGCTCTGGCTATTAACTCATTTGTTCTGATGCATAACGCCGTATTTATTCTTACTGTCTCTTATAACAGCAACACAGCGAACATATCTTTTTTATGCGTCCTCGTGTGAACGGGCATGATACGTGACTACGACGTGCGGCGGAACATACTGCAGAGAACCCATTGACAGAAGGTATATTTTTATTGATGTTTACCTTGCGCTTCAAACCTCGTTCAACCACACAAGCAAAGCACCATCCATTGCAATAAATTTAACAAACTTACTTGCAGTTCAATGTGAGTGGTGTTAACAGCAATCCAGACACGCACGCAATGAAGTGAAACTATTTTCTACACTAACATTATGTTGTCCAATGTACCAAAAATATTTCTGCGATTCTTATGCCTTCCGAAGGCGCCTAAAGTCGTTTGCCTCAAGTGTTTTTCGTTAACTTTCCGATCATTACTATTTCGTTATTTCACGGGTTATCCTACACGACGGATGGGTTGTTGTTGTTGTTGAATTTTATTAGATTACGAAGTAATGTGACGAAACGATAAAGTGTACGCGTCCACCGTCAAACAATGCATGCACACGAATTATTGTGTAAGTGCAAGTAGGTGTTATAAAATTAGAAATACAATTAATAAAATCAACTAAAAAACATAGCCATCGAATGTGGCTAGGAACAAAAACAAGGTACAAATCTCGCGTCAACTGGCAGCTCTGTGAGTTGTTGCTATTTGGCTGATAAGCACAAACAGCAATTTCGATACCATATTGGCCACGGGAAGTTGGGCAAGACGTTTATTATTTTTACTTATCGGTACATGGATTGCAAATCCAAAGGCGCGACACTTATCATCATCGCTTGATCGAATTGGTGTATTTTCCCAACGGTTTGTCAATATGGATAATGGATAGTGTTGTTCTTAAAATTCACTGGAACAGTATTGCATAAGACGTTTCACATAAACAAATTGTTCTTTGCAGGTTGCCGATCGAATGGCGTCGATCGACCGTTGCAATTATTATATAAACCCTAAGTAGGTTGATATATGTATATTATGATTCCAACAATTCTTGGAATATCAGAAACAAGAAAAACCTACCATTTCTTGAAATTGAAATGAAACTGTTTTTCTGGCAGTAAAAACCTTCTATTGCTTTAACTGAACGGTTGCATTTGTTATACAGTTAGTTAATGTAACAATCTTTGTAAGAAATAGAATAAATATTTCATTAATTCAAAGCCCAATAGTTTAATGAATTACTATTACTCTGTACAATTACAATTTTATACATAAAAAAACATAAGCATGGCCTGGCCATTCTTCTTGAATAAAAAAAAAACTAAAACATAAAAACATCAGCCGAGCATACCCGTGATAAGGCAAAAGACAAGGAGGAAATGCCTTGAGGAATTTATACTCTCCACAGTCAATATATGACTGATAATACGTCTAGAGTCGTTATATTTTTTTTGTTCAACAAGAACGGCCTGTATTGCTGTTCAGAGGTGTTGTACTTATATTAAATAAATAAAATAAAAACATACTAACAAACAAACTATTCTCTTAATCGTAAAATATACTTACCCAAGGGCTGAAATAATTTCTGCTGCGTAAAATCGCGTGCGATCCTCGGGAAATATACGCTCTCGACTCAAATGGAAGAACAGTTCACCACCGTTGACGTACTGCATCACGAAGCACAAACGATCTACTGTTTGGAACGAGTATTTCAGCGACTGCGAAGAGCAAATCCGAAAAAAAACACGAAGAAAACATAGCAAACGAAGAAGAAAAATGTAACTGATTTGTAACGATGAGTATCCAAAGCTGCAGAAGTCGCCTAAAACTTACTATCAAAAACGGATGGTTTGTCGTTTTCAGCACTCGGCTTTCCGCCATCGTATGAGCCACCTCATCCTTCTGTATAATGACATCCTTTTTCAGTATTTTGATAGCGTACAGCTTGGCTGTGGTTTTCTCGCGACAGAGGATTACTTTACCAAAGGTGCCTTTGCCGAGAACCTTTAAGAATTCGAAGTTCTCGAGCGTCTGGAGGAAAAAAGATAAATGTTCATTTAAAAACAAAAATGTGTTGATGATCTATCTGCAGCGTACTAATACTTACCACCTTTCGCTTACCGCTTACTTTATCCATGGCCGTACCGTATATGGGCATCTTTTCCAGTTCGTCCTCTGCAATCGAACCCATTTCGCAGTCATCGTCGTCCGTTTCATTTGGCAGCGTCGCTTGGTAGACCTCCTCTTCGTTCAGCTTGTTCGCAACGCTGCGGATAGCGTCCACCCAATCCTTACGCTCAATTTCGTTTTCCACGTGAAACATCCGTTCGATCACCGTTGTCCATTGTAGACCACGTATGATGAATGTGTACGGACGGGGCCGATCGATTGACATGATCTGACAGTCGCGTACGGTGAACTTGTTCGACGGTTCAATCGAGGCCGGTGGTTCCGGTCGTACTTTGTAACCCTCCAGCGTGCCGTCGCTCTTAAGCACGAAATAACGTGATCGCCATGTTTTGATGTGTTCACCTCGCTTAAACAACCAACCTGACTTAACGACCGTCGACGTTGCATTGGCCGACGACGATGCGGACACTACGGTTTCGACCGACGATATCGACATTGTCGACTGTGTGTTTGTTCCGGACGATACGGACATGTTCGATGTCAGCGATGTTGTTGATGCCGCCGTTTTCAGTGATGGTGCGGATATCGTAATGGGTGGCGTACTTTGGGCAGTTTTGGAAGCCATACTGCAAGTTGTTTTTTAATATAAGTGTTGGAATACGCTGTTGTAGTCGTCAGATGTGTACAGCAAGTTTAAACACGTTCTCGTTGATGAAGTCGATGAAAACAGACCGTCTGTTCGTATAGAGTATATAATTCTATTTCCTTAAGACGCGATACGCATCTAACGCAGATGCAATATAAACTGCAATAGTTAGAAAAATAAAAAAGGTATTTAATGACAGATAGATGAGCACATAATTTCCTAAATAATAACGCCAAAAAATCTATCTCCAAAGGTTGATTAATCTCAACAATCTCAATTAATCCCAACAAAACAAATCACTTCTATTTGGTTGCCCCATTATATTCCCGAATTTTGTCACAAATATTTGAAAAACGCTCTTGAAAAATCATGCAGCAAAGCCCTTTGGCATCCACTGTACCACCATCGTTTCCATTGTTTTCCTTATCAAACAGTTTACCGATAAAGGCAATCATCACAAGACCAGGAATACAACACGGATCTTTCAACCGTTTCGTCTTATTTCCTAAATGGCGACAGCTGATGGTTGCTGTCCCACTGGGTACTTATTGTGTTAAAACGTGACGATGATAAGCCTCTGTACGGTTACCCCTACCTAATGACGTTCCATTCCTTGGCCTCTATTTCGCCTGGCTTCAAGCATATGGTTATTCATTTAGTTATTACATCAGTGATCATATGCTAATGATTGTAAGAAATTGCCCGTTGTGAATTGTGAATATACAAGACATCTTATCACATCACAAAATACAATTTCAAACTACCTGCTCAATTGCGAAATGTAGAAATACGCAATAGTTTTCCAGAAGAAGAAAAAATCTACATCTGCGAAAACTTTTTCCGTACGAATGACTCATTTCTATCTCTTCCTTCGACGATACTGTAGGAGAATGGCCCGTTCGAAATAAAACACTGCGCAATAACAGTTCTCACTCCCGCAACCATCGACACACACGCATGTGAATGGTTCGGTCCCACACACCTTGCCTTTTGCCCTTTGCATCAGTAAACCTCACCAGATTTTTGCACCACTGGATTTTCATACTTTGTTGCTGCCTCACCACCATCATCCACCAGTCTCCCCGATCCGGCTTATCATGATGGGGAGCAGAGTTGTTAGTGATCGTGCGCGTTCTACACCTGTTGTCTAGCATCATTATATTCGCTTTACTCTTGACATGCGGCTCTCGAACCTTTAGGAAAGAATATTTTTTATAGGTAATATGTCTTTTATTGAGATTTTCTTAAGAAAGTTCTACATTCTTTTGTTATAATCATTCGATCGATTTTGAACCACCTTGCCAAAAATAGAAATGCGTTACAATTAAAATGTATTTTACTATTTAACTCCAATTAACATAATAATTAAAGCTTGATTATGTTCAATCGCAAGAAAAATCAATGATTTCATTTTGAACTCTCAACGCCATCAGCCAAAACACACCCCATTATGCCGGGCATCTTCTTTTTCCATTCTTGACTTTCTTGTGACTTGCTGCCGGTTGTGACAAAAAAAAATAAAGCCAATAAAAATCAAGCCGAAAGCGTAAACATCGGCACGACAACGCGGCAGCGGCTTGCTAAGAAAGTATTTCAATATTCTCAGCATAGCAAAAACGAACTGATACCGTTTTTCAATTTTATCCTCTTCCGGGGAAACGGACGGACTGTGCTTTAACTTGCACACGGTACGGATGATGGGAATATCTAACGAGAGTAGGTTATTGGTTTCCTATGGATGAGCCATCTTGATATTTGAGTAAAAAACCTCAAAAATGGAGTTATTGCATACGAGATGAAAATCAGTTGGAATTTCATTGTGTTGATCAGTGCTGGTAATTATTGTAAGTAATGAGTTGAATACTATCTATTACATTTTTTGCAAATTATCGTTTCATCTTCAACTAATTTTAATGCTTTCCTAATGCCATGTTAGGTCATATTTCCCGTGTGCGTAAAATGTAAACAATTTTTTTTAACGAAAACAACTCAAAAAATATTATTTTAATGATCAGATGTTTATATTGTTTCAAATGAAGTTCAATTTCTAAACTTTTATCGATTTTTCTCGAATTGTATTTTCCCAAAAGTAATGTTTTGTGTCATTCTTTAAGTCAAAATGCTATGTCCTTTATGAATATGTACGTAATGATACAAACCGGTACCTAGATTATTTGGCTGATGCAGACTAAAAGCTTAAGCTTTCTAACATATAGTATGAACTGCGCTATATGTTGGCAACGAACGGATTCCATCGCAAAGGAAAGCCGACTCTTTGGTCACGATCGACACATTGATCTATTTTTTTGTTTTATTTCTTCATAATTGGAGAAATACTGCGCAATTAGGCTATGTTGCATCGATCGGAAGTGGTAGCATTCAAATGCCAGGTGCAATGTCTGGACTGTACAGCGGGTGGGATAGGACTTCCCATTTCAGCGTGTTTGAATTCCTTTTTCATCTGTGCCGCTACATGTGGTAGAGCATTCACATGCAGTAAAATGACTTTGCTTACCGACGAATTACGGTCGTTTTTATTTTAATGCTCGGCTTAAACGCATCAATTTTCATTGATAGACCACCGCTGTTATCGTTACTTTCGGTTGTAGCACCTCGTAGTACATAACTCCCATAACTGTATCACGTCACATATCACACTTAAAAAAACACACATTTTCAACTACCCATTGTGCCCCACTACAACATTTGTTTAAGAACATAGATCTTTGGGTCTCACATGAAATAATAATTTGGAAAATAGTTATTTTACTTAAACACAAATTAGTTATTCTGAGCGAATAATTTTCAAACTCTTGTTTTAATAAACCACTTACGAGAGAAAGCCAAATCACTCGCAACCAACAAAATGAATGGAGCCCTCCAATGGAGTGCATATGCTTTGCAACATGCAATATGCAACTACTAGCGTACAAGCGCCCGAGAGCGTTTCCTGCCAAAGATTGTAAAACTATGCGAATGCACTGCGTCTCTACCGTTAACACACAAGTACATAAACACGTACTCTATTTCCAAACCAAACCGAACTGAACCGAATATACGTTCATTCATTACACAGAAACGTAAAACACACGGATCTCCGACCTTTACTTCAGGCAGTCTGCCGCTCGGTATCACCGAAGCTTTATTCATGCGTCTAGGTCTCTCACTCGTTTCTCCAATGTGCAGTGTACGTAACAAATTTGCTTTGGATGTCATTTCTCATTATGAAAATATCCATCAGACCGATTCGAAGTGTCCGCTGAACGTATATAGCCCGAAACTGCGCCGGATGTTTGAGGTTTTATGGAAGGTTGAACTGACGATTGGCATATGCCGTGTTATAAGAAACACACCAAAAGGGGGGAAAGGGAATTAGCCAGCGGGTGATGCGGCTAAAACCGCAAAACTGTAACTTAAATCCAACAGGGTACTTAGGTTCCGGAACCACACCCAACGTGTATTCACTTGAAGAAACAGACGGACGCCTCTAGCACTTGATCTCCAAAAACCTTGACCTAACCTAACTCGGTTTGCATCGCGTATCGTAGAAACAGAGTAAAACAAAAATCTTCCCAACAGCCTCTCTCTCTCTCTCTCTCGTCACACATACAATCAGGTACAAATACATCTCCATTCAAGAACGATCCGACACGAACCGAACCGTTCCATTTACACAAAACGACGAAGGTAAGGGCATTCCGTGCGTCCGCCAATGCATTGCCGATGGCGTCGTACAATTCTGGACGTGCATCGTACATCGAGCGGCTGATCCCCGAGCAACGCAGGGCTCATCTGCACTGCAAACGTCCACAGGACACGCCACATAGAGAGGTTTAAACAAAAAACACATCTGTATATGCTATCGTATGTACTGAACATGAAACAAACCGATATATCATGCATTTGTAACCGTAATACCGTGCACGACCAATGGTGAACTAGACATACATTGTCATTTATAAACGTTTACTTGTAATGTTTTATTTGTATATCTTCCAAAAATATATTAAAATCAGTAAATAATGGATGCTATACTCAAATAAAAGATAATTCCTTCAAATGATTCTAACATCGAATTCATTTTTCGAAAATGTGGAGAATTTAAATTCATTTAATTTTTGAGAAAAAAAATACCCATGTGAAAGGAATAGATTATAAAATCCCGAAAGGATAGAACTATTTTCTCATGAGTCCACCCGGGACAGGTGTATCCTAATAGTGGGTGAAGGAAATGTTTCCCCACCACATAGCAATAAGCAAATTTGTGGAGATATTGAATATAGTTATAACATATACGGCCCGGTCCGATAGTAAAAAAAATCAGCCATGCGCATCACTGGACACAAAACTGAACACAAAACGGTTGGTTGCTTGCAGCGCGTCTAATTTTCTCGAACCCTTTTGTTGTTTTAAGCCACCATGGGAATTAAGCCATTCCTTCTCTATTATCCTTTTACATAGACCTGGTTCAAAGCAAAAAAAAATCAATTATGTCGAATTAAAGTTGAATTTTGATTCGACAACCAACTATTGTGTATCGCAACAAAAACAGCAAAACTATGTCAAGACTATGCACTGGTAAGAATTTAATTAATATACGAAAGCAGACTCGAACATGATGCATAGAAATACTTTCACAGTGTCAATTAAACATAACCAGTTCATTGAAACTTTCGTTTAGTAGGCATTTGTCATTGGCCTAGCATACTGAGTTATATATACCGTAACAGCATGTTGTCATCTACTAGATGGGTAACATGCATGTAATTCTACTCCAGCAAAACCAATCGAAGTTCAATTCTAACCAATTATCGTCCAATTTAGATGGTTAGTGGCACGTTGCTATCCAATTCATCCGAGATATCATTAATATGGACAATCGCGAATGGGATTTATTAAATTAGTTCAACTTTCCTTATCTCATTCACAACAGACATTCGTATAGGAAGAAAGATCCAAAACATCTTATATCTAAAAAGAAATACATCATTTAATGCCTTATTTCATTCTTCTTCTTTCTCTGCCCAACACAACCTCAAGATCGGACGATAGGAAGGATCGGATCGAGCGGGACTTGATGGTGGTGAGTCGAGGATTCGTGCGTCCGAAGCGTAACTGCTATAAACTTCGCCGCATTCATTAGAGTCGTATCTTGTGAACATTGCCATCGCCCATCCATGATTTGTTCTTGGTCCATGGAGAATTTGTGGAATATTGGAGTATGGCATATTAGAGCAACGAAGTTATACTAGTGGCTACTGAAAAATAATTTATAAAATTAATATCACAATATTTTTTACACCAGATACCACAGGCCAAATATCACAATTATTGGACTATATACTTACTTCCAAGTTGATCAAAACAATTGTTACCAGTCTGATCTGATGAACATTGGGACCGTTGGTGGTAGTTGGGAGCGTTTCGTAAACAGCGTTCCAATATCAAAAACTGCAGCGGCATTGGTAAATATTAGGCGCGTCGAAAACGTAAAATTGAAATCTTATCCGAAGCAACCCTCGCGAAAGAACAGTGGTCTTCGATACCACCAGCTTCAGCCAGTCAGCTCGTGTACTCCGATGATCTTTGTAGGGAGTATGCATGGGAAAGTTCTAGGAGGTTTTCCGGAAGACGGATATAATGCTCATACAACATTATGAACAGGTTTCTTCATCATTTTCGATGAATCTACAAAACTCACTGAACCTCCAAAACCCACTTTGATAGCTCGATACCCTGGAAACAAATGCGCCATAACATATCGGTGACATTATGGGACACAGGGCATACAAACATTACAGCTAAAGTACGCAGTAATTGGTAAAACGGACGCAAACACATGTCTCGCTACACTAGGCATGAATGGTGAAAGCCGATAGACCGCCTCGAAGGGAAGTAATACGATTTTATTACACTGTCAACACTATCCTTCATTAATACGTTGTGTCGTTTCTAGCTTCGTGTTTCGTTCCCTCGTATCTGGAACTTAAATGCATTTGCTACTTCAATGCAAAAATGTCACTAACCTTTCCTGCTTAAGTATTCTTTCAACAACCGGAGTATGACCTTGCATTGAGCGATTACATAACAAATAAGTCATATTAAAATTCTATGAAGAAATAAATTTAGACATCAACATTTTCCATTATCATTTCGCTTAGTGTCGTGGTCATCCGGCTATACGTGAAGCTAAGCGCAAAATCGATCGCTAAGGTTACTTCCGCGTATTCGCGCCCTTATCAAGGCATCTGATTTCATCCGAAAATGTAAATTTCAGTTTCTGACCAGAGAGTAAACTCGTGATGCACGGACGTTGTTTACGCCGAGAAGTACTCACGGCAAAACAAATAATCGGTACATGTGGCCACGCGCCAACAACTCTCCGCGCATGGAGCGATTGTTGTCAAGCATACGATGCAATTTCTACATTCTAGCGGGCAGTTTTACTTTGCCACAGCACAGGGTGCGCATGTTGGCCTAGGACCACCACACGCTTAAACACCGCTTTGCCATTGCGGTTGAAATCCGCATGCGCTTATCACGCTTCGCGTACCGCCCTCATGCACGTTGCCTAACCCTTCTCATCCTGGTCCTGGCGCACAAACAACTCGCGAATCAAAACAACACCGCGGCAGGTGGCGCCAAATTCAGATGTGTGCGCTATTCTCCCAGCCATCTCGATCGCTACCCCTGTTTCTTGAGTACTGAGTGTGTGAGTAACAGCTCTATTTTGCTATTTAATCACTAGTGGTGGCCTGGAAATACAACGACTATGGCGGGACGAATCATAAAAACGGTTAGTTTAGTAGTACATGCATAAGAGCTCATGGATGTATCGATCATGGACCATTGTCACATAAAATGAACATGATGAAATTGGAAAGAACCGAGATAATCAATAATGGCATGAAAAATTTACTGCACAATAACAGCGCCGAAAATTGTCGATTGCTTTAATAATTTAGTTTTAAAGACTGCATTTTGCATTAGTATCTTTTAAATTCCAACCATAGAAAAGGTAAGTAAAAATCATACTCAAATCCATCAAATCATACAAAAAAAACTGAATAATCCATCAACGCTATTCTAAGAGTTCATTTAACTGGAGTTAAACAAATAATAAATATTATATATAAACAGTTGCAATCCTTGCAATTGCGAATAAACAGTTGCAAACCGAATGGCGGGAAACATAGACGCGTATCATTCAATTGATATTGACCAGTTTCGTGAATATTTTACAGAACTATTATAAAAGCCTTGTACAGTATGTCAAAGCATCTTTGAACGATTTCGGGACGCGATCTGTCACTATTTATAGCTCGCGTAAACGTTGGCACGTTTTAAAATGGCAAAGAACGTCATCATTTTTGCGGAATTACAATTTGAGAAAAATCGATAAAAATTTAGAAATTTAACTTTAAATGCATTGACTGATTCAATATTGATTCAATAACTTGACTATGTCAGCTTAACTTGTATGGCGAGCTGTAAGCGGATAAGCCTGGAAACGTCAAAACGCATACAAAAAAAACTGGCTTAGAGTATGAGTCTGGCCAATAATAGTTTTCTTACTCAACTAGAGAATTTCATCATATCTTAATATCGTAATCGTTTGTATCCTAGACTGTCTCTACACAGTTAGCGATTGTCTGCGACTTTGTCAAACTCTCAATTCGGGAAAAATGCTAAGAAACTTTATCGGGCGATCATACGCCAATTGGCCAGAATCTTAGCGAGCGCCACCCATCACAAAAAATAGCTTTTATTTTAGACATTCACTATCAAATGCCACTCCGCATTAGACCCGGAGATTTACTGTTGAGGGTTCGTCAAAACAACAAAAAAATCTGTTCGCTGCTTCCAGGTATCATAAGGTACTTGATGGTACTGATCTTCGGGAAAATCTTATAACTCTTCTTCTGGGAATTTACCTGTTTACCAGATGCGACAAGCCTTGCCAACACTTTTACAATACAAAGTCCATCTTGTCCATCATACTTTTTCACTGTTTAGCCGATTGCTTCTGGACGGTGCTGTACTGGTACCCGCGTTGGTCTTCACATGACAAGACCGGTCCAAAATCTAAAGCTAATTATTTTTTTACATAACAAAAATAACAAAGTTCAACCGAGCATGCCCGGAATAAGGCAGTAGACAAAGAGTAAATGCCTTGAGGAATTTGTACTTTGTAATACGACTAAGAGCCGTTATAATTATAATAAATAAATAAATGAATAAAAATAACAAAGTTGCCACTCCATAGAACTACGCAAATTATACCTTGACAATAATGAATAATGATGAAAGAACAATGAAAAGAATTTTTATCATGTGGCAATAATGAAAACAAAATTATCATGTGACAATGATCACAGAAAAACCATGTTTGGTAAGTTAAGCTAAGAACAGAGAATAACACTGTCGAACTCTCAGAGAACAGAGAATGATGGTAAATTCAATCTAATCCATGCCTGTTGACAAGCTAACGTTGCTCGTCGTGACCGATAAACCGATACCTGTTGGTAGGCCAAAATTAGAACTGTGTCCTATTGCGGCGCAACGTTAAACATTCGCAGACGATGTATTCATAGACTGTCGACGATTTCGACCGTATATCATGACCTTTTTCCTCTCCACATCGGTGGCGGCGGCATTCCTTAATCTTCCCATCTTTGCTTTCTTTCTGCTTACAGCTGCACTCTTGCTCCGCTATTTTATTTAAGGCGGTACCGCGGTTGTTATTTCATCACAATCTTTAAGCCAAGCAACGTTTGTCACTAATGTAGCGCTTTGTCGCCGGATAACCCTCACCCCGGTGGGGAACTGGCTACGTGAACGGTTGTTATTTCCGAGGGGACATTGCATCGCTAGGACGGTTTGTAACATGAGGGCCTGTTCAATTGGTGCCTTTTTACCATTTTCTTTACGTTGTAGGAATAACGCTTTTGTATGTATTTTAGCTGCCGCCTTCAATCTCCCCGTGGAGTCAAATTGCCAATGTTTTGACAATCGTAAGCAAAAAAGCGGAACCAACATGTGAATTTTGAGGCTACATTTTTTGTTCTCAAAACAAATGTCAAAATTTGTGGCCAATCAGAGGTGTGAAACGAGTACCAACAGGGGTTTGCATACAATTTTGCCCATTGGGAGCGGCTCTCGGCTCAAGGTACTGCTGAACCTGTTTGAATTATCGCAGATAACAAGACCGCTTCGGCCGAATTGTTTTCGCCAATCGTCAATCGCGTTGTTACAGTGCCGCTGAGCGATTCTAGGAACGGGAGACGAAACATATTCTTAGAAATATCTACTGATATGATGTGATTCGAGTTAACTAACTCAATACTAAGATATCATTCATTCATTCGTTCTGATTCATTATGCACATCTCTAGTGCCAACTAACGAGTAATTCAACTTGTAATGTGTACTCCGGGGTGGATTCATGAATCCTCAAATCCGGATGCGATTTGGCTCGGTCCTGTCGAGGTAAGATACAGCGCAGCTAACGATACACCACCGGACCGTACCATTGAAAAACACAATAAAATTAAAAGAATGTTGGTTCGGTGCTCATCCTGTACTTTCGCACAAATTTCAAACTGTTTCTTTAAGATTTATTGCTGAACGCGCTCAACACGCTCAACACGCTCGACGCGTTTAATAGACTCAACGCGCTCGACGCGCATAATGCGCTCGAAACGCTAGACCCGCTCACGTGCCTGTTTGAGCTTCGAGCTACTTCGCGCTCAACGCTTACCTTGTTGAACGCGAGCGGTTCGCTCAGTTCGTTAAAATGAGCTACTTGGTCCAACACTACTCCGGATTACGCTAAAATTGAACCGTTCAACCGGAGAAGACTACGGATTTCTCTGGAGTACTCTTGAGTTCCTCCGGATTACTCTGGAGTTGACTCTGGATTTTTCTCCGGATTTTACTCCGCAGTGAAATGTAAACAATGTTGACCTAACCTAAACATCTAAAATATTTTAGGCATCAATTTCTAAAAAAAAAACTCGTGTTTCTTAGGCCTTCAAAACTGAAGTTAAATTTTTCATCAATTTTAGATCATTCTTTGCTACCCATTTTCAAGCTAAACTCGCTTATAGCTGCGCCTAATGGAGCTACTGAACCTACTTCGACCCGAACTCGTTGCACCCACGATTGATTGATGAAAGATACGGAATGCCTGAAAATAAACATTGTTAATGAAGAATCATATGTTGTATCGTGGCTGTATAGATTGAAGAAGGATCGGAGTTCGATGTTTTCAGCGGTTATAATGCAATAAGATGCCGTTAACTCTGTTACTCGTAAAACTTAAACCCAAGATCAAGAACTATTATTCTTGAGGCTATAATAATACCAAAAATGAACAAACCCAATTTATCCGATACAACCGTTTTTTCCGAGTTTATTTCCTTTTTTCCCAAAATTTAAAATACTCAATTCACTACTTCACTGATCATATGATGACAGATACTCGTAAAAGTGAATCGATATTAAATGTAGTGTTGTAAGCAATTCTGTAACTCGTTGAGCGAAAGTAGTTGACAGAAATAACAGAACGAGGACACTACACATTTGACAACAGCGAAGCAACCTGGCGGACGCGACGTGGTCTTGTTGATGTTTCTCACTCAAGTCGGTTGTATGGCGACCATGACAACCCAGACAGTCATCTCCTTTCACGCGTCGCGCTATGGTTCGTTGGTGGTATCTTTGCAGCAGGTTACCACCGTTTTGAGAGATCAAATGTTTCACTACGAAGGTGTCCTTTCGTAGTGCTTCGTCTAACAAAAAAAAACAATGTTTTATGTTTATAGAACAAATACATATCTAGTGCTGTTTGTTGAATTAAAAAAAAACAAACAACACAAAACATATCCCTGAGCTGTGGTTTTAACGGGTGATCTGTTTGGGGAGCGGTCATATCCCTAAACGTATAAATAAGTATGGGAACATATTAACGCTCTTGACCTCGTTAGGGTACATAGTAATTTGACAGGCAGATAGCCATTAACCCACGACTAGCCACAAACTACACTCTGCGCACCCTCTGATTTGATACAAAGTGTACCACAAAAAACACATTATACAGAAACAGGTATGCTTACATTGCGTCGTGTCCTTTCACAACCTGTGTGTATGTGTGTGTGTGAAAACGACGACCAACAACGAGGGTCCTGCGCATAACGGAAGCCGATTCTCGGTAATTAATAATTATACCTAAGCGTTCATTCCCATACATACACGTATACACAGGGCAGTCGTGATGGGTGTTTTTACATTTCTCACCTATTCGATTGCGTGAGATTGTTTCATTATGGGTAAACCGCCGGTACGAAAAATAAAAATTAATCACAAAATTAGACCGTCAGCAGCAGTCTTCATGTCACCCATTAAATGATTTTAAAAATAAATTTATATAATCACTTTACTTCAGCGATAAATTTGAAAAAATTTAAACAAGAATTTCACGCCAGACTTCAAGTCGTTGAATTAAAACACGGAAAACCTATCTGACCATAAACTCGAATCCCCAAAATGGTGCACAAACCACACTCATCTTTTTTTTCGTACTTCCTTTTGCATCTGGTCCCCTACCATCTTGCTTCTGCCTGAGTTCAATCATGTTTCTTTCTTCTGCACAAACGGTGTCTATTTACCTTTTGGTCGCGAAATATCATCGAGCCACTTTTGTGCATTTCGCGACGGACTGTTGAAGGGGCACCAGCAAAGCACGCGTACTTCCTCGAAACGCTCACCACCACCACTCAAATTTGTATCCGTGGATTGTAAAACCGCAGTGTCAGATTTCGTTTCAAGAGAACCGGCAACCCTTCTACGATGTATTTTCAAAACTTCACTGCACTTCACATATTACGTTTAAAATCACTGAATTACACACACACTGAAAGCAATTTTACTCGCTCTAAGGTGCTTTTTCTTTTTCTAAAAGTAGTCTGCTTTTATTCTTCTACGAGGCGTTCGGGTCCTATAAGTGACCTTTTGCAGCTACAGCTCGGAAGTCGGTAAAATGCGCCGTCACTGTAGGGAGAAGGAAACAATGTTAACCTGTCACTGCTTCTAACATTCGTCACGCACACGCACGAAAATCACTAATTGAAACAGCATACAACTGGGATGGCGTACGACGAATAATGACATCAAATGGACAGTGCAATCACCTTTAATATAAATCCTGTCAGATAACACTGGCGCAACGAAACGCGCCGTGTATAAATTCAGTCATTTTCCGAGTTATTACGTCTTTGATTATTGTCAGAGCAATCCGTATAAGCAACGCTATATTTCATATTAAGGGATTGTGTACTTGTTTTAAACATTCAAAATTGATTTTTCGACAGAGAATGTAACATATTTTGGGAATATTATTTTTAAATTGGAAACTGTAGTTTGACAAATAAGAAATGGAACTCCACGTACACAAATGCATGAAATGCCAAATTTATATAAGCAGAGGAGTCGAGAACCGCATAAATCGAAAACTTCGTAACTCAAAAAAGACTGCAACTCGAATATCGTGTAACTTGGAAGAAGACTGTAGTAGCATAGCCGTTGATTTTGCCAATTGGCTCATTCGTTCTCTCGTTTCCTGTCTATCACGCGTTGTTTCACTGGATGCTCTTCAGCTTGATCGTATTGCGGTCGTTTTCGTTTCCTGCAGGCACGGTCGTTCTGTATGGTTGTGGTTTTTTCTTCGCTTCTTCCATTGGTTGTCCATTTGCTCTGGTTTTTTGGTATGCACTTCTTATGTGGCTTATCTCTTTACTTTTTTCGTCTTTTTTGTCCAAATACACCAAACGAAACGCACCTCAGCAGCAGCAGCAGCAGCAACCGCCGCTAGACAGACTACGGCGATTGAATGATGAAACCGATAGCCAAGGAACTGTTTTGTCTCAGGTACTAGACCCAGACTGAACAACACACACACACACTCGTTCGAACCAGTGAGCCAGACAATACAGATGCACGCAACATTATTACATCCGCCGACAGACTGCGACACGCGCTCAGTGAAACTTCTGTCCATCTCCTTCCCTTTAAGCACTCTTATAGCTATCTCGCTTTTTAACCACGCATCCAACACGTCATGTACCATCGCATTTGCGACTAGCGCGAAAGGTACACCTCGTTGATCGCTATGACGATGATGTCTGGTACGATTGATCACACGCACACAAACGCGCTCAGTGTAAAAAGAGAACACGTCGGCTAATAACCAGAAAGAAACGGCCGGTTATGTGTTGTTTTACGATGTTTTCTAGTTATGTTGAGTTTCCACTTAAATAAAACCATGCTTCATAAAGCATGCAACAAAATAAGGTTGCACGCTCGTAAATTCTGTCGTTTGCTGTGGTTGACATACCAGCAGCACAGGAAGAATAAGGCTTAAATTTGCTATCCTTATCATGCACGACGCGTTTGCACGCACGTTAGATAGATTTTTTCTTCTTTCGCCCATTCATACCGCCCATAGTGTCTGTGTTGGTGAATGCGTATCGATTTCACGGTGAGAACATACGCCCGTTCCACTTATCTAGTCCGTATATCTGCACAATTCTCACATTCTCTGAAATTACCATGTTTTCTACAAAACTTATCTGCTTGGCGTTTATCGTAACGAGGTTTCCTAGCGTTTTTTGTTTGCAGATGCTGAAACTGGTCCAACCGAAAGACGGAGAAGGCATAAAAGCGATGCGCAACACACACAGGAAACGAAACGACCCAAGGCCAAACAAGAAAACTAAAAGCCTGAAAAACAATCCACGTACGGCGTTGTAAATTATAAACAAAAAGACACTTCCGAAACGTAAAAACATCTCAAGGACATGTGTACACGTATCAAGCCAGCATGCAGGCAATGTGCAAAACATAGGAATTGTACGAATAAAACAGCAAGCAAATTCCCCTACGAGCAAACTGTCGCGCGATAGCAATTTGATTAAGCACGTTCACTTTACCTTACTAAGAATCGAACTCAATCACGTATAATTTGCACCGTTCTATTGACACCGTCCAATCTTTGTGCATTATTTCGCGTGAAAGAACCGCATTAAAAATGATGATGTAGCAAAACAACAATTCGCATCCAGTCGCGTTAACCTTATGCCTGACAAATTGGAGCGTCCTGCTGGTATATAAAATAAGAACCATCATTCGCTGCTGTCAAATTTCGGTTCATTGGCCGCATTCTTCAGAGAAACGTATCTTACTGGTATAAACGGGCGGGAAGACATTTTTGCAATATACAAGATTTTGTTGTCCGCCCATAGTGTTTGCACCTAACCAGGACACAATTGTTGCACAAAGGGCTGCGACTGACCATGCAAAAAGACAACATAAAAACAAAAAATGGTTTGACTACATTTTTAGGCAAAAGATTTTTGGGTAAAAGATTTTTGTAGTCCTCCCCTATAGGGTTTGAAGCTACCCTGGACATATTTGTTGCACTATGGGCTCGAGTTGGTCATGGAAAGGTAAACATTTAAATTTTATGAGGTATGTTTTAATTTTTGTTTCCATGGCTGTAATAGTTAAAAACAATGGTGGTTATGAAAATTATGACAAAATAAGGAAATAATAAAAAAAAAACATAAAACTATCAACAAAAATATTTTACTCAAAAATCTTTTACCGATTTTTGTAGTCTCCCCCTATAGGGTATGAAGCTACCCTGGACAAAAATTTGACAGAACACTATGGGCTAAGCGTAGTCATAAAGGATAAAATAAAATAAAATAAATAAAATAAAAATGAAAGTTGTTGATAATTGTTTTTATTTTTTGGTTTTCGTTGCAATGATGGTTTTGACTATTTTCAGTTCAGTATTTTCAGCAAAATCGCGTATAGCGAGTATGGCGTACTGCGGAAATTTGCGGTATTTGGATAATCAGTCCTTGCAGCGGGGGTTTGATCCGGATGGGATTTTTTACCGGTCCTGTCGTGTGAAGACCGACACCGCTACCTGTACTCTCCTCTTAAAATTGGTCCAAAACTTCCCGATCATTCATTCATTATTCATGATTCATGACCAGCATAATTGCCGCGAAAATCTAATCGATCAAAAATTTCAACGTTTTTTGTTGACAAAACTGATCTAGACGAATGCCGGGGAACAGCATGAGATAACTTATAACATATTGCGAACTTATGCTTCAGGGTTGTTACTAGGGCACGTATAGAGCAAGCCGTAGACGCTCGATTTATTTTCTGCATAGGTAGACCTCATGATATCCTGTTATTTACCAACAAGTACAACGTGGACATCTAAGCGAATGACAGTCGATGGATGCTGATATTTCTCCAAACCCATCGCCAGTTCACGGCAAGTGACTCCACGGCTAACTATGCACCCGGAAGTTTGTTAACTATTCAACGACGAATGGCTTTAGTGTTGGTAAGTATTGCTACATAACCGTTCTTTGGCAAGGATAGTTGGATAGTCAGATGGAGCTACCTGTACTCTTCTCTTAAAATTGGTCCAAAGCTTCTCGATCGATCATTCATAACGCCTACATTCGAAGCAAAATTCAGATTATACTGTGATGCGTGCCACCCTGTAAATCATTGTACAGTTACAGTTTACGCACGATCGCACATCACTCTCTTCGATCACCACCAGCCCATGACGTCACATCCGCACAATAAAGCATAATAAAAACATAATAAAGAACCGTATACCAATATAAAACTACTCTTAACAAGTAGCTAGCGAATGAATAGCTATGTTCAGAATTGGCTCCAAGAATATGCGTTTGTTCCACGATGACAACGCTATTCAACACATTGTTTTAATGCATCCACCAAATAGTTTGGACCTGACATTGCGCCACCATTATCTTATATTATAAAAATCCTGAGTGATGGAAACCTATTTTTTCGAGTGTTTCGCCCAACCGAGTCTTCTAGGGATATATTTCTTAGGCTGGTAGATTTATTTTTCCTTAATTTAATAATATTATAAACCGGTAAATTCAGGCAACAAATGTGAGTTATCAGCAGAACGAAATAAAAGCTTCAAAACACACTATCAAGTACCAGAACAATGTCCTCACCATTCTCAAGATTTCACAGCTTAGAATACTTACAACCGTGTCCTGTTGTTTCCAATAACCCAACATTTTCGGCAGCTTCGGCTCATTCGCAAAGAAAAATCCCCACGACCGGTGGAAAAAATTCAACGTTCTTTTTCTGTTTATTAGAATCTTAAATGTTTGATCCTTAAGCAAATTTTAATAGTCCTGTCATTTGGAACAAAAAAACGAAAAGAAACTAATCTTGGATTCGGTTGTTGCATCATTTTCCCGTGCCCTTTTGTATGTGTTTGAGATGGGCGTTGTTTTGCTAAAAATTATGTTAACAAAGTTTTTTTTTCGTAAGATTTGGCTTCTGCTGCATTATGCTGCAAAGTTTCTTTTCTACCTCATGCGCACTCAAACGCCCGCCGACCGTTTTCACAAATTGCTTTATCTAATTTGTTTTTCCTTTTGATTTTTTTTGTATAGTTTTCCTACGTTTTTTGCTTACTCGCTCCATCTCTCTCTTTTCCTCTCCCTCTTTCTCTCATATCCATTCATCCATCCACAAAATCTCTTTCTTTCTTTTCATTCTTCTAAACCTCCCCTTACTGTTACTCGTTCGATGAAAATTGTTACTAGATCTAATTGTTTAAATTTTCGTCTTCTCTTATGTTGTTTATTTGTGTACTATTGTGAACTTGAAAAGGTTTGGTTCATTAATTTGTTTGCAAAGTTTGGTTGTTGTTTCTTTTATTTTTGTTTCTTTTTTATCCCTTTTTTCTCATATTCATTCTTTATGCACCAAACATACATCGCCCCATTGGCTCAACTAGCTGGATTTCGTTCTCGCTATTTTTCCTTTTCGCCAGCCTGATTTTCTACTTCCGCTGCTCAACTCTACATCGGTGTTACGTTTAATTATATGCTTCATTTGTTTGATTTTATAAATATATTTTACGTAGGTAAAGGATGGATCGTAATTGCGAAGGTTGATGATTGATGCACAAAGATAAACAATTTTATTGATTCCATCTTGATGCGGCTCGCTAATTGATTGCCTCACTTAAACATCTCGTTTAACATCACTTTGCTTGAAATATTCGTCATCCTCCTTTGCTTTTGCTACTTTAATGTACAACAACGATGGTTTCGCCTTTGGATTCGAAAGCCACATTCGACATTCCAAAAAAAACTGGTCAAAATTTGCAAGATGCAGCGGGCGGAAAATAGTTTCGTCTCTCTTCTCTGTTACTTCCGGATGTTGTGTATATTGTGGATGTTGGGTGTTTAGTTTATATTTCTATCCTGTGTGTGCGAGTATTAGCTTGATTTTATTGGGTTTTATTTGATTTGAAGGACATTTTTCAACTGCAGTTTTTTTTGTATTACTCGGTAGCGTACCCTGCTGCGACAAGAGTTATCCCATAATGTTCGTTTAAATAGTATCTTCATTTCTGCTTTCGGCTATTCTATAGTGCCACCTTTCTTAGAAACATGCTGAAATGCAAACATGGACTGAGCCAACGCTATGTGAGTATTTTAAAGAATAAAATAGCCAAGGCAATATTAACGATCAGCACTAACATAACTAGTTGCTGACGCGAGAACCAATCCTGCAAGAGAAACAGAAAAAAATGGAATTTTAGTGATGATTGCCATTAGATCGCGAAGACTTGTCAATATTGCGAACAATGTACAGTTGAATTTTGTTTTTTTGTTTTTTCGTTAGAACGGCCTGGTCGTATCGACTTATTTTACCACGTAGCCGGGCAGTCAGTCCATGCTACGGGGGATTGGCCCGGATGGGATTTTGGACAGGTCCATTCGTGTGAAGATCGGCGCCGCTACCATCATGCCACCGGGCCGCCCTAGTTGAGTTGTGTTGAGACTACTCAAAATAGATTTGGCACCGGTAGGTTTCGATCGATTACATGTTATAGGATCGATTCCATAGCCGTCGGAGTAAGACTCAAAAGTCAGGATGTGGAATTGCCAAATACGGACCCCTTTGGACCAAAAGTTGGAAGAGGTTTGAATTACTTACCCTCACTTGTGGACTGACAAGATACAACAGTGGATTAACTCGTAAGCGTTCCTGCTCATCTCTCAGTCGCCGAACCTCTTCGCGCCGAGCAGAACCAAGGATCGACACCTCCTCTCGGCTCATGACACCGGTTGAGAACGGTAGTTGTTGTACATCTGGTAATGATTTCTTCCTCTGTAGAGTTGCATTTACTGGAATACTCTGTACACAAGATGTCCGATAAAAAGAGATTGGTAAGAATTTGAAATGTCATGGAGTTTACGGAAGTAAAGCATTAGTTTTCCTTGTGGTAATTCACAACGGAATGTGCGAAATGGATAAAAACAAACACTGGAAGCGAATAACAACCTCCACCGGAGGAAAATCAATCCAGCTCTCGGAGGCTCGCCGGGCCAGTAAGGCCGGAGAGTACATAAGATCTTCATCATCCACCTCTTGTTGCCACTGCATCTTGCGATCGCGTTTGTTTGTCTTTTGCGTTGTTACCCTTCGTTACTCTTCCTCTCTACCTTTATCTTTCTCTCTCTCTTGATCAAACTCTCCAACTAAGAACTGTAATGCGGAACTTCCGCATGAATCCCTTAGGTAGATTGCTTGACGCACACGCTCTCACTGCTCTCCGGCCCACGTTAAACAACACCGTCTAGTTTACCCGCAACAGTTGACTACTAGTGGATCCCAAATCCACCCGTAATGTAACGCACCGCCGTTGTGAATCGTGTATGCGTTAAGCGAGTGTGCGTCGATTGGCAGTTTAACTGACACCGCGGGTTACGCGCACCAACGAAGAAGGTCCAGGGCCGTAAAACTATTTATAGCCAGTTGCACTAGTCCGCTGACACATGCACACGAACACGCAGCTGTAGCACGGATCCAGGGGCAGAAACCATATGCTACTAATGATGAGAGCCGCGTGGCCGCAAAACACTAACACTACAACTGTTCGGGCACGAGCTGCTTTGCCGGGACCGAGCCACACGATCGCGCGGTTGCCGATCGAACCCACCGTTATACGGTCAACAGTAATGCATTGCCTTCAAGCGTAGTAACACTAGCGTGGCCTGACCAGTGATACGCGACGAACAGTCACGAAACGAATCCCGCACAAACCGATGCGCTCGCTCTTGCACGCAGGATCTGCTCGACAATGAATGAACTGGTTACTGGCGCACAGGGACCCGTTTGTATGGCGATCGATGCTGGCGACACATTTCACCAAACCACCACCGAACGGTTCATCGGCGGAAGGTGCTACAGAGCATGTGAGAGCAGAGTGTGTGCAGGTTGTCGTTTGGTCAACTCACAAGAGAAATTATTAGTAAGCTTTTCGCACAATACGAGTATCGAACCCAAACACCCGTACCACAGAGAGCAGACAAACGTGAGATCAAATAGAAAACATTGGAATTGAGTTAAGATCGGAAATAGCAATTCCTCAAACCAAACGGCTAAACATGATTGTCGACCAAAAATCGACGCAAACTCCAAACAAAATTACAAAACTGCCAAGGAAACAAAGCGGCCAGGGAGGAGGGGTGGAAAAGGGTTCAGGGCGTGTCATAGAAGTCCCTCTGAATCGGACCGCATCAGATCCTTGCGTTTTCGTTCTGTCCAACGGCACGATACGGTCACTTTCGTCCCAGAGCTATTAAGTGCCTTCACGATTGTGCACGAATTCTTTTTACCGAATCGTTTTGTTGGGTTCTAAAAATGTGCTAAGTCTAGCCGAAGCTTCTTGTACCTGAGCGCGAATGCTATTTGTGGATATTCAATATAACTGGACGCGAGAGTAAGAAAGGGAGAGAGAGAGAGAAACAGAGAAAAAAGACACAGAGAGAGAGAAAATGAGAGGGAGAAGATGAAAATGGTAGTGATGATCGTCCATTATTTGTACTAATCGCATGCCTCTGCGATCTGCGATAAACTTTTCTTTTGCTAGCATAACACAACAACCAGGAATCGGTATTCCCTGGAATACCACAAGGAGTGGAATAGCTATGATCTAGTCTTGAGTTCTTGAGTTACGAAAGCGAAAGTCAATCCCATATGGTGGCTAATTAACCCAGTATCCACGCAAGTCAAAAACGATTACTAAAGTCGCACGGTATGGAGTTTAAGCTTTCTTTTCACGAAGCAATATCACTATACGCAACAGCAAATGTATTACAGAGCTGGCAGGGAATCTTAGTAGTATGAACTTGGAGAGTATTTTTTTTATAGTTTAAGTTTGTTACGAAGATTACCGATGTATGGCATCAACAGGTTCATCATCCGCTCTAGTCTCTGGTTCATCCATCATTTCTGCATGCCGTCACTGACACATACAAGCATGTCCACACGAGTTAGAAAACAAATGCTCGTTCGGAAAAAAACAACCGCGACAGACAACCACATCCGCACGTGCGCATTGTGTGAAACAATCGGCATGTTTGAGTGTACGCGTGTAGCGAAACACGAAACAATCAGCACCGTTCTGCCAGTAGCGCAAGATGGCTAAACTTCATCATCACAGGATCAACATACTAGCCGATTAAATTAAACCGAACCTCTACTTCTTTGCTTACGCAGCGAACGAAGATGCTTGCCAAACAAGATGTGCAAAATATACGGTTGAATAGAATCTTATTAGAGAAAGGTTAAAAAACAGGGAGAGAAACAATAATCATTCACGAGTTGAATGAAGATCGCAAGAATGCTTCATGCTTCGCGAGGAAGAGATTGAGAGAAAAGGAGAGTAATAACAGAGAGCAAACAGAGGGCTGTTTGAAAATTGAAGAAACCTGAGAAAAACGTGAAGCTTGGGCATAGTGAAGCTACAGTGCTATTGATATTCCTCTCAAATGTCAGCCATATTTATTTTCCTCCTCTACAAGACCGGCCCAAGACCCAAATACCCTTACGCCCCGCTCGCAACGGCGTAATTGTACGATACGGCTATTAAAATGAAAATAGAAACCAGGCAACCTTTGCAATGAGCGCCAAACACCTACATACGATAAGCGATAGCGCAAGATATTTGGTAATAGTAACGAAATATGGAAGACATTTTTGAATGCATTAACCTTTCAGTGAAAATGGCCGATCAGTCAATGCAGAACCACTCATCCTACATCTTGCTGGCAGTCTGTGGTTTTGGCAATGCCTATTTCACTCGAATGAAGCACTCATTCGCCTTTCGCTTCATAATCGAATCATCAAACCGCCCCACTTAAAGGCATGTGATACTGCTCGATCCGCCATTGTTTACAACGAAGTTTGCAGTGCACAGATAACTGGCGGAGTAAAAATAACACCGTGAAGCAGCGTTCACAGACATTCTTCAAAACCCCGATACCTACCTTTGGCTCCCTACTAAACGCTGCCATACCGTTGCCGCCTCCTCCGCCTCCACCCCCGCCACCTCCTCTTGATCTCATGCCACCTCCGCCGCCACCACCGCCTCCACCGAAACCACCGCCACCTCCGCCCATTGGAACACTGTTGATGGCCGGTTTCGATAGGTAAAGACTTTCGGTGCGCTTCGGCTGCGTCAGCGAAGGAATAATGTCCTGTCCGAGCGTTCGTTGCCGAAGCAAAACATCCTCGAACGGTTGCTGCGATTGCTGGCACATGTCCGAGCTGTGTTGATGCAACGGGGTAGTCGCTCTCGATCCCGGCCGCACGCTGCCATTACTCATGCCGATGTTCACCGGGATGGAACCGTTGGTGGTGGCTGGACCCGACATCATCTGCGAACCGCGTCGTAACGTACCGATCCGCTCGGTAGCTTCACCACCATCCACGCCTCCCGGATTCGTCATACAGACCGGTCCCGTTTTCTCAACCGACGGTTGGCGTGAATTGATGCCGGCACCCCCAAGCTTGCTAGCGGCACGCGTGTACCGATCCACCGATCCATCCCTGCTGGGCGGTCGCTTATAATGGTCAAAGTAGTCTATCGACGATTGGCTTCCGATCGCCCCGAGCGATGGAGCTGGACGGGAGTTCATCTGCTGGACCGACTCGCCGTACATCGACGTGTTTGCGTGCTGCATCGTGGACGTTCGTCTTGGGCTGGTGATGCCACCGAGCGTCGAATCGTCCCGCAACTGTAAGCTCGACTGTTGGTAGGAAAATTTATCGTTCGACGGTACACCGCCGACGGTGGCCGACTTAGCACCTGTACCCGCTCCGTAGTAGTTGGCAGAGGGACCACTACCGCTACCGGGTCCGCACTGCTGCGGGTTCGGGCAGGACGGTTGCCGACCATACATCGACTGTAACCCATCGTCTATTAGCCGCCCCTGGTCGTGGCTCGGTCCCATCGACGAAGCGTAGTGGGCCATCGACGATTGATGCATTGCACCACCGATCGGCCCATTCGGACCACCCATGATGGAGCTGTTTGTGTTTTGTCCTTTCTGATCATAGTAATTCGACATGCGCTGGTTGGTAGCCCCCGCATGTCCACCACTTATTCCGAAAGGGCTGTTCAGTGCGTTCTTCATGTTTGCCAGCTCTAATTCCTTTTTGTTGGCATGGTTGTGTAGCTGACTGTGGGCCCCATACTCGTCCTGACCGAGTCGACCACTGGGCAACTCATTCGGCTTCACACTGTCCGGCAGTGGGTAGACACGGTTACGCCGCAACCGATCGAACCGCTCCAGCAGGGACGGATTGAAATCGGGAGCAAAGTCACGTGCGATCCGTATCGCTAGGTCTGATTCAGCCCGCGCCTCATCAGCGGCCGCATCGGCCAGTTCGGCTTTACCGCGTGCGGTAGCCGTGCGCGATATCGCAATGTCCGCTTTCTGCAGTGCGTACTTGGAGGAACGCTGAGCTGAGTCGACTGCCGCGTCTATCCGTTCGCGGAACTTGGCCGAGCGGATCAAGAAAAGATGCTTCTTCTTCTGGCTCGTGATTAACACGTTGTTCTTGTATTTCCCTTCTTCCTTCGTGCCATCCTTAAATGTAGTTACACCGTAACCGTACTTCTTATTCGCATACCACTCACCTTCGTACCTGTACAGAGATACAATTGTTGTAATAGAGACCGTCGTACTAGCCATTTCACTCCATACTCACTTTAATCCATCGCTACGCTCCGAAATACCATATCCACATCGCTTATCGTTCTTCCACTCGCCCATATACGTTTCCACCACGCTCGCATCCAACTGTTCGTCCTCTACTATAAAGCTTGCATTGGAATCCGTGTGCATTGTCCTGGGGGACGAAATAGAGAGAAACACAAGCCATCACTATCAACCCAGCATTCGTCAGAAGGCTTCCGTATCTTACTTATTTGTCATTCCTGATTGCGATGATTCCGTACTCAACCAGGACGCAGTCGACGCCGTAGACCGAATGCTACCCGTGCCTGTACCACGCTTTTCCAAATCGCCCGTACTTTTTTGTTTCCTAATTTTGAGTCCCTGATTTTTGGATATATATATTTATATATATATGTAGTGCGTATATTTATACATATATATATAACGTAAAGAGTAAAACACGAAGTTTTATATGTATGACCTTGGTTCAGGTGCAACACTTCCGGCTACTTACCGATAAAAGTCCTTTCTTCGTTTTCTCTACCAAACTGTTGCGTCGGACCGGTGTTTCGTCGGACTTCGCCTTCAGCACAAAACCACCACGCGCATCATCGATCCGATGGTTGCGCTTTTCGCCCGGATCCGGTGTGGGTGCCTGATTGCCACCGTCGGTGCTACGCAGCGAGGTCATCGACACGCGGACCGACTTTGGCCGAAACCGAGCGGCCATACCGAATGGGGCTGACGTTCGGACACCGTATCCATGTCGCATACCCCGCTGCCACTGTCCCTGGTAGCTGCCTAATCAAAGGGAATTAAGGTCAATTGATAAGGGGTTCGGAGCGCATTTTAGTTAACGTACCTCCATCGGCGTACGTTTCCGAACCGTAGCCATCCTGCAGCCCATTAGCCCATGTTCCCTCGTACCGGGCCGTCGATGATGCACTTTGTCGCACACCGTACCGGCCCTTGAAACCTTGTGTCCATTCGCCTCTGTACACCCATCTGCCTCTAACCTCAATACCCAGCCCATGTCTTTTACCATTTTGCCAATGTCCCTCGTATGTGGAGCCACTGTGACAGCAAAGGAGAAAATAGAAACAAATTTTAATAATTTTATGTCCTACTGGCTGGTAGCTTGATTCAAATCATATTTTTGACAATATTGATGCTTATGTATGTCGATGTCTTTATGCCAATTCTTTAAATGTTAACAAATGTAAAAAATAACCTGAAACTAACTATAAATAACCTGATTCTCCTTGTCCATTAATAACCTATTTGCTTATATTTGCCAGTCCGGTAATGTATTTGATAGCGGCGTCGGTTCCAAACCACAGAATCGGCATAAAAAGTCATCCGGACCAATCACCCGTACGGCGTCCAGCTAGAAAAAACTATCCTTATTCTATCCAGCTAAACAAACGGGCAAATAAAATCAAAGAAAGCCAAAGAATGACAGGCCTAAACCTCTTGAATTTGTTGTGTCGGTAGTGACTACAACAGCTGGCAGTGAGTAAAAACAGTGACTTAAGCAAACTAATGAAATAATGCCAATAATGCCCAAACGTGAATATTAGTCATCATTGTTTAAACATTTATAAGCTAAAATCGATTTTTTCGTACGGCTATAAAACAATGGAGGCGCCTAATACGCTTTGCGAACTAATAACTTTCTTGGGATTTTATTTAAATTTGGTTTCGAAACTTAATATTGCATTGATATTCAAATGTTTTTTTTTCGTAAAAACGGCCTGACCGTATCGACTTATTTTACCACGTAAACTATAAATTATAGTTCAAAAAATTAACTCAATGTTCACCACCCTTTCCCTTAACTACATAAACGGAACTAATAATCTGCTCAAAGTTGTTACCAACCACCTTACGTTACGTGAACCCCACAACCATGTGCTTAATTAATATTTTTGTCGGTTTTCTCTCACTTGTCTTACATTAGAAAGACATACCAACACGTGTTATTCGAATAGTCGGCGGCGTCAGTCAATATCACGATGTAGCGATGGTTAAAAGGACTAGTTGAATAATTTCACATATTATCATTAGGCAGGGTGGTTTTTATGAAGGCGACGACGAAAAGAGTGTTATGTCGACCGATTTTTTTTAGGATTGTCAGATGCCGCCTGCCATCTTTTTTGCAGGCAACCGCGAATTACAAATGGAGTCAAGATGTAAGCCCAAGGTTAAAATATGACCCGCCTGTTGCGCGTGCACGAATGCAAATAAGTAACGGTCGCAGTTTTTCGAGCATCGAATTGTTACGAATAATAAACATTACAACCCCCGATATCGGACGTTCCTGGCGCCAAACATGGCGCATGGTGGCGTCATCGGACGAGAAAGTGTTTTAAAGACAGCATTTCTCATTACACCAGTAACGTCAGTTCTTGCCTTTAATTCAATCCACCGAAACCGAAACCGAAACACAAAACCAACGGCGACGTTGCAGTGCGATGGTTCGTTTTATCCGAACGAAAGGGGGTGTATTGTTTCGTGTTTCGGTCAATGTTGCTGGCAGCAGTAAATAGCAATAAATTGATTCTCGTTATGCTAGCGCGGTGTGGTTTAAGGTTACGATATAGTATTGTGCAAAGTGAGGGTATTGCAGTTTGGGCAGTTATTGCTTGACTAGTTTAATAAAATTTCATGTATTCGCACTATGTACAAAACTGTTATCACACTGCTTTTGTATGTTTTATTGTGACAGGGATACGAGACCCACAATTACGTGATGTGAATAAACAATTGACAAATTCATTTTGTTTATTAATGTCATTTCATATTTCTCAGGCAAACATCTAAAACACTATGAATATCTGCGAATTATGGGTCTTATTTAATGAACTGAAGGTAGTGAAGAACGATGGAATGAACGAAATGAACCGAAAGATCTTCCAACTAGAGTCATGAGTACTTCGTTTATTGAAGGTTTACTCTAGCTCTGAAAAATGCAAAAGCTAGTCCTATTCTGCTAGCTGAGTTCACAAAACAAACTTATTAACAAAAATTTAAACTATTGAAGGAGAGTTGTCTATAATGAACACATTAATGAAATGGTGTAATTTTAAGGCGAACCAGTTTTCAAACTACTGGGCCGGTACCAAATTCCATACAAAATATTCTTAATCGTAGCATACTGGTCTAAATATATAGAGCCCACCCCGATTATGTCGCACTGAACTTACCTTGGCCAACAATATATCCCCGATACTTCGAAACCGTAATGCCATGCTCCGGAATAAGCACCTTTGTTCTTTGGACCCGTACAAACTCCGTGGCCGTGGGCTTTATTATCTTCCCAGCCGCCACAGAATGTTCCACCGTCTTCGAAGTCGTACCGACCGCCGCTAATATGTGTACTATCGGCACGAGCGGCCGCCGCGGCCAAACTGCCGCCCGCCTGCATTGCCGCTGTGTGCGACATCTTTCATTTCTCTTCGTACTAAACCACCGAGCAGCTTGTGGTCCGTGGCTGCCGCCGCTGCTGCCGCACCCGATTGTGCTGGTGATAGTCACCGTCGTCGTCACAATCGTAATAATAAGCAATATCTGATATATGTTGCACCGCGCTGCTATCGATCGATGTCGGCTGATGCACTACGCACTGGCAACACACACTGTACTCGTCGTCGTTGTCCTCCTCTACGTCGTATTGATGCAAGAACACTGGTGCGGATCGATTCATCACAATAACTCTACGATGATGCGACGGATGAAGCGATTCCAACCGTACAGGATCATAGCGGGTCTGGAGCGGATATGATCAACAACGTAACGGTGGCGCCGCACACCACTGCACCAGAAACCTGCAACGTGTTTCAATCGCGATTTTCTGGCCGACGCCAAACAAACACACAGGCACTCGATCTGGTTAGGCTGCAACACGTAGCTTGCACGTATTGGGGGAGGGGCAGAGATGGCCGAACGGGATACCACTTTTGGCTGCCGTGGACAAAACCTAACCTAGATCACGAGCTCGCGATGCTTAATGTGCGTATCTGCACAGAAAGCGCGAGCGATCACCGGGTAAGGTGCCGGAGAACGGCCAGCCCCAAGATCAACCATCGTGGATGAGAGTGAAAGCACCAGAGAGAAAAATAGAGAAAGAAAGAGAGAGCAAAAAGGGAAAAGAGCAAATGCAAAATAGAATTAAAGAGATATTAATACGGTAAAAATTCGGCAAATCCGGGAGAATTCCGACAGCGAAAATTGGGGAAAATTTAATTATTGTAATGAGTGGACGAAAAGACGTGTGGACGGTGCGTCAGTATGCTTTATTAGTGTGTATCTGGCAAAACCAAGAGAGGGATCTCCGATGCGTAACGCTGTAGGTGGCGATACGCAACGCAACGATTATGATGGTAGAGTCGGGATACGATACGATAGTTTTGCATTATCGATGGTATAAATAATTATGCTGACAATCCCCCGTATCATGTTGCGAAACCAGGACGAAGCTCAGGAAAACGGGACAGAGAATTGTAAAAATGTTAACCTCCCTCCCCTCCCTCCCCTCCCTCCCTCCCTCACAAATTCGTGGCTCCAATGTCAGAAAATCATAGATTTTGTTCCCTCACATTACCGTGACTAAAGATAAATAGTTCCCCAACTGTTCGCCCCCATTATGACCGATTGGGGTTTTCCGGGGTTTGTCGATCGTTTTTCTCATTGAAATCGGTGTAGGAGCAAACGTAAAATGGATGGAGTTCTGAATTGTGAGTCGAGTTATGCGATTCATTTCGCTTTGCGCTTATCACTATAAAAATACATTGCGCTAATGACTTCGATTACGAATGCAGCGGAGATTTCTGGGGTCATCATCACACTACGCGACATATTACAGGCCTCCAGCCCAACAAGTGTCCGAACAGCTTCGATTTGATGTATATTGTACGACTGCAGCAAGCGCCTAACGTTTCCAAACGGTTGGCCGCACTGGCTTCTTCGGTCCGGTGGCCCTGCGATCAAGGGTGCGCTCTGCTAATGAGTTGCACGTCCATTGACTCCGAGGGTAGGGCCTGTGTGAAGGGGGATTAGGAACAAAAAGAGGCGAGGGAAGGGAGACAGGGGTAGGGAGTTGGTAATTTGGATGCATAGAGGCAACCACATGCACATAATATTTTTACGTGTGATGAAAAGAGTAAACCACTAGCACAGGAGGGTCCAAGTAAGCTTAATCTTAAAAATAGCATCCCTGCTGAACCAAAAATTTAACTCACAAACATTCGCACAACCACACTCACAGACACACATGCATTCTATTCACACACTCACTTACACACTCACGCACGGGAAATCCGGCATACATTAGTGCCCACATGTGCGCGCGTAGTAAACCAACAAGAGCAAACACGCGCGCACATACAACACACACACACACTCAGAGAGTGACGTTTGAAGTGGCGGATCCGATGACGAGCACGATGACCACAGCTAATATCTAACAACATTACCCCTGATCCTGTGCAGGGGAATGCAGATACGTTGGGGGGAAGCTCTGGGTGAAGGAAAAGGGATCGCCCGGAAAGGGATGCAGGAATTGTTATATGAGCTGTACCGCAAACACCGACATTTCTGAGTGGCCTGGTTTGAAGCCTTTCCTATTCACGACACTACTTAACTGTGCATAATTTGTACCCAACTGACATTGACATAAGCTTCAACTGGTGCCGCCCTGTTCACACCGCCGGTTATTGTTTCCACCATGCTCCTATGTAGTGGTGTCTGGGTAGTGGTAGAACTACTCTCTCTTTGATCCGAATACGTACACTAACAACTGTCAACTTGGTCCTGGTCTGCTTGGGCCCAGAATTAAATAAGAGATCCGCGAGAGGATTTTAAAGAAAGCTCTTGTGAATGTTAGCTAACCAACGAAGGTGTTTGGAGTGTAGATCAACTAACCGTGCATCCACACATAGCGGTCTTCCAGGTCCGATGGCCACCGTACCTATAGGGCTGGGTACGCTGCCAGGGACGTTGGGAACTTCCCATGATTTGTGGGAGACCAAACGTTGGCCATCCTAAGATGGGGACCTGGGAAGACTGCTAGGTGTAGATGCACAGTAATACTCCCGTGTATCCTAAGTTACGAGGATGCTGATCGCAGCTCAAATATAGGAGTATATGTTAATTGAAACTAATGAAGTAAAGTGAGTAATGAAACTAATGAAACAATAGCCCAAGAAAAAAACAACTTTTGAATTTTCCTGCCACTTCACACCGAGGGCATCGAGAAAAGCATCGGAAGGCAGATGTCGCAACGAGGAAAAAAAAACAGCCAACAACAAAAAAATAAACCAAATAATCTTGCACCCCGCACCACCCCTGCACACCGCACACCCTGCAACTACACTCCCCCCTCCCCTTTAGCCATCCCGTATTCTGTAATATTTTGTTCGCGTTCGGTTGTTGTTTAGTGCGCGATTCACTCGCCACGAATTGTTCGCAAACCCCGGTAGCAAGTACGAAGAGCAACAACATGGGGAAGCAGATGAAGATGCTGATGACGATGGGACCGATGAACGAACGAAGATCGGTCCACTGTTTAGAGTTGATGCGCGGCCTGGGTGCGTTTGTACGGTTCTGTGAGCATGTAACGGTGGCGGTATGTCTGTATAAACCCACACACTCCAACCATTCTAGTCCGTCCCAGAGCGGGTGTCAGTATTTTGGGAAACAGCTAGTCCGCCACGAATTAGCTACCACGGTGCCGGGGATCTCACCCTTCCCCATCTCGCGCTATCATCAAACCCCGAGGATAAAGGGATTTTACTAATACCTCGCGCGCACAAATTAAGTCGATACCGTTGCCAATGCCCACTACGAGTACAATCCGTGTGTGTAAGTAGCGATTACCTACAGCTGCTGTCACTTTCCCAGCAACAAATGCTGTCAATCTAAGTTCCTTTTTGCCGTCTTTTATTACGGCCCGTTAAATTCTCTTTGTAGGTAGTGCACACATGCTCTCGTTTCACACATTAGATAAGACCATCATACTATTTGGTTTTGACTCGCATTATCGAGCATTGTTGATCGTGCTTGATCGTTCCGTGATCGACTATCAGCATACCTACGACCATCTCTCACATCATATCCGATGGTCAAGTTTACTACGTCTCGTTCACTGCACAAAGCACTACTGTGTCGAACCCGTTTAATGCGTACGGGGATTTATATCATTCCTAACTTATGTTTGACCCTTTCTTTTTTGGAGCTTTCATTTGTAATTGTTTGAATGAACTTGTTCCACTCTTTCAAGCACTCACACGTACGAATTGCAGCATTAAGAATACTCTTTCTGGACCAATTACACACTACACCGAGCCGCAACGGCTGTCATTTGAAAATCGCTGGACATCATCTGGACATCTGTCAACGAGATTCCAGAGACAATGCAGATCGACTATCTGAGACGTACTGGACCACAAGTTGAGCTATCAAATATACAACGATCGTTTCACAATTGATACACCCCTAGTTGAAGGCACAGCAGTACCATTAAGGGTGGTACTCTCCCCGCACTCGACACACGCGCGAGTAGAACTGGGAAATTCATCACTTTTTTCCTCACCTCCGCGAACTACATACCTACACACACTGACTATGCGTCGTCACATTCGTAGTAGTATTGAAGTGTTGCATACATTTACGGCTACGATTGTACGAGAGTTGTTAGCATGGTTGTTGATGTTGTTGGTCGAACATAAGGAAGCATCTGATTCCCAGTCGATGCGGCACGTTTTTTGCAATAGCACGATACAAAGTAACGCTTTGCAAATTTGGCAGCAGATCGAACCAAAAACCTTATGATTGAGCTTTAGCAAATGACCTACTACGATCAGTCACAATCATTATCATTGCTGGATTGTTCAACAATTCCCATCACGAATGGAAGTGCGGTGTAGCGAATTACCGGAACAATTTTTTCCGTTCCATTCTGGCAGATTCTTAACAATCATTTAATTATGAAGAACACATAACATATATGCTCTGTTCCCTGATAGTCAGATATAGAGTCAGACTAGAACACTTCAAGATCTAGATTGTCGCGAAGCGGCAGTCGTTCCTTAACTCATCATCTATATCCTTTAACAGTTCAACATAATAGGTAGTACTGCTTCTCTATTATTCCTCCCAAACATAATGATCTATTATAATCATAATGATCCTTTACAAAAAAAGACATCGAGTTGTTCCACTATTAGGTGTTAGTTTCTTCATCCTTTCGCATGTCTGCATCCCCAGGACGTATTAAAGAAGCTGGCGTCTACAGTTAACGTTCCTGACGTCCCGACGGCTCCAGTAGTGTGAAAGTTACTAACTGAAGGCATGATATTTAAGGCGCAGATTGCCATTTCCAATCAACAGTAAAGACTTAGTTTTAACCAAGAAAACAGATGTTCCGTATAGGCCCTTTTGCTGTCGGTTATTTTTCCCATCCCCACCAAAACCAAATCGGTTGTTGGTTTGGGGGTAGATTGGCCCACTTTCCCACACACCAGCTACGACACAACAATAACAAAACCAACAAGACTAGCCTGGTATACAGTGTCAACGCTACGAAACGTCACGAGGACTTAGTGGAGCTGACGGCAAGGTTAGATTAAGGAGAGAAAGAAAAAGATTGCATGTGTATATATATATATGCGTGTATGAGAAAAAGAGAGGGATAGAGAACGAGAGAAAAATGAGAAAGAGAAAGTTTAGAAGAGTGTAAGAGAGAGAGAGAGAGAATGATGTGTATGTGTGTGAAAGATGGACAATTGTTGTACCGTGGTGGTGCTCTGTGGTGTGGCGAAGAAATGAATGGATCCAAGTAATCAGATGCTTGCGCCAGCCACGCTCCTCGCGTTTCTTTTGTGCTATGCAGAGGCACTTGCGGTGATGTCAGGATGACGGAAATTCAAGCAATGCTATCTATCTAAACTGTTCTATCTATATCTACCGTTTCTACCTATCCATACATGCACACGCAAAAACGTGAGCTACGTGTACGTGTTACTGCTGCTTCTAGCCTGGTCGTCCTCGTCAAAACTATCACACTCAGCCGTCGCACAGAGTCGCACTCTAGATTATATCAGATTCCCGTGGAGGGCACTACTGGATCGATGTGAGAAATTAAATTCACTACTTCACTTCGGTATCACCACTATCATGATTCCTTGCGTTTTCTTCTGCTTACTCTAGCATCGCGTAGCGGATATCTTCGGAAAAGTTGCTGAGTTCAGAATGTGGCAGGCCCCTTTCTTTGGGGCAATTTTTTTCGCTTTCTCACACTTTTTCACTTCCCACAGTGGCACTGGTTTTCCGCTTTCCACCGTGCGCCTCGTGAGAATTTGTTTCGCTGCGGTACACGTTTGTGGATGCTTCCGTTCGCTTTTGGCACGCACTGATCCGCACTTGGGTATGGAAATTGCACCTAGTATTTCGTTATATGTTTCGTTTCGTTACGAGTTTCATCGGTCGTTCGTTTTCGTTGCCTGGCGTTGTTTTTTTTAGCTCGAGTCGTACTAATATTTCTCCGTCGGCCGTAGGAATCGGGAAATCGCTACCTACTGCACGTCAACTGAACTGATTGTGAACATACGCACAAGGTTGAACGTTAGAGGCAAACATACGCGCACCGACACATACACATATGCAAAATGCACTACTATGGGTGAATCTGTCCCGAGATCTCAATTTGATCTTTTCTTGACACTTTTTTCGGTCGTTCCAACCATTCGGTACAGTAACATTGGAGAGAGATTCTGGTCTTAATGCAACGGTTGTGTTCGTAATCTGGGCACACAAACACAGCCACACACAACACACTCGTGCTCGTTCACTTGCTTGCCTAGCCTGCTTTGAACGGATCCGAGACGAGGACTCAACCTTGTTGGTTGAGCTAAACAAAAGCCAAAGAAGAAAGAAACGGGCAAACAGTATTGTGAAATCAAAAATGTATCAAGCACCAAAAATTATCGCCCACTGTCCTAACCCGCGCGAAATACACGAAAGACAATAGGGGTTTATGTCTGTGGGTCGCCCTGTCAAAAAAGAAAAAATCTCGGTTGAAAAGCAAACCACGTACGGTACCTGCTTGCCTTCTGATGTGGAAAACTCGCGCGTACTCTCTACGAGTTTGGAAAAGTCAGTGAGCAAAACCTGAAAGCGAGTGAAAAGCGAGTTGTTCACGTAAGAGAGCGCAAATGTATCAGCGTGTGGCCCCAAGAGAGAGAGAGAGGTAGAAAGAGAGAAAGAAAGAAGATGAGAGAGATAGAGAGAAAGATGGGAAGAGAGAGAGACACACACACACAACACAAAAAGCAAAACAAAATTGGACAGAAAATGGAAAATCCACCATATAAAACCGCCACTAGAGTGAACGGTGCGGATAATTGTGTAAAATTCTTGATCAGCCGAAGGGTTTTGAGAGAGAATGCGAGCAAAAAGGATGAGGTGAGCACGGAGAGCCAGAATGCTACGCAATATACAAACATGGATGCCCACTCTAGTATCCACATTTTTTTCCTCCCTACACCCATTCGTGAGTAACGTTTTCCACGAACACGAAATGTTCCGTGCCGTCTGAAAGCAATTTTGGTACTTCTACGCCGGGAATTCCTTGGGAGCATTCTTCAGGATCGACCGTGCGTTGCGAATCTGCGACCACTTCACCCCCACCAACCCACCGGCTCTTTCTCAATATGTCGCTCTCTTTTAAATTGTTATGGTCCGGTCTTTCCAATAGAAGTGAGCATTGTGCCACAAAAAGAACACACGATAGAAAACATATTTCACCATATGCCAAAGAGCTCGCGACCCTCTCGATCCTTGCACGATACAGTGTAAGGTCATCGGACACTGTATAGTGGCGAAGGGGAGCGGAAGGCGTGAGAGTTGCGAAACGTCACTGAAGTGAAATGGATCCCTGCGTGCACTATGATGACATATGGTGAGCTAAATCAACATTTCCCCAACGGTAGTGTCTTTATCGTATACAAAAGCACAAACCCAGCAAGTCCTCTACTCGTTCTGCACGTCATACAACTGCAGATGCATATTTCATTATGTTTGTGCGCGAAAATGCAAATGTGGTACCAATTAAAGCAACCTGTTATAAGAAGAGAACTTCATAAAAAAACAAGTGATGAGCAATCGCAACCAATACCAGCGTCATTGGTTAGACAGTCGGTTGGACGGTTTTCGATCGCGTGTGATTTTGCATCCAAACTGAGTCGTAGCGATGACACTGTTTACGTACTCGTCGTGCTCCCCCGAGCACATGAATGGCCAGCGCCAGGCTAAGCTTTTACTTTAAAAGGGAAGTTTCACGTTTCCGGCTTCGAAAACGCCTCCGCAGGGTTCGCATGGGAGTAATGTATAAAAATACTGACTCAGGTCATCATAGGCGTGCGAGAGTGAGTAATGGGCTACAGTAACGAGTGTGTGAGCATATTTACTAATTACTGCTATTGCTATCGTTTGAGGAGGAGATGGAGTGTCAAGGCTTTTGACACCGTTTGTTCGACAGAAGTGTAATAATACTATTCTGTTTTACTAAAAGAGCAACAATTCCCGATCCTTTTAATAACGTGATCTGGTTGGAAATTGGATCACATCTCTCTCTCTCTCTCTCTCTCTCTCTCTCTCTCTCTCTCTCTCTGCGCACTTTCGTGTTTAACAATGGGGAGAAGTGAGTAAAATTAGACGGAATTCCTTGAAGTCGAGTACCAATTGCGTGAGTGAAAAGGTATGTTTTTCTGACGAGTTCGGAACGATTAGCGATTCGTCAGACTTATTCCTTTTTGTTCTTCCACCTTGGAACCTTCTAAAGAAGATTGGTTAGTCATACCAGGTTAGAAAGGACGACTTTTCGAGGGTTTGCTACACGGTAATAAAATCAGAGGCTTAGTATGAAGGAAGACAAGAAAGTGAGCTGTTTCTTACTGAACGGGCACTGTAACGGGCACCGAACCGTTACACCTCGCGCTTCTTACACCGTTACACCCGCGAACCGTTTTTTTGGTTGCGATACATACACTTTGTGTATACACATCATATGACAAATGTCAAACAGAACGTCTCTAGCATCGGCTTCTCGTGGTGCAGGCTTCGACCTTACCGTTCCAGCTCACCCACACACGTACGTCTCGGCCGTAACACGACAGCCACTTAACTGGGGACACTAGTAGTAGAGTGCTTCTCGTATCTTCAATTCAATACCCAACCCCTGACAACATAGCGCCTGTGCGTGTGTAAAACGTGAACGAAGTACAACCACAGGTCATTTCCTGCACTATCCATCCCCCAAGAATGGATTAGCAGCAAGGCATAACACAGGTGGAGAGGAAATCATCTCTATAATCTGCGTTTCTGGTGCTTTAACGAACGCGAGAACGCACTCTGACAGTTACAACATGCGTGCTCTCGCGAGGAATGTAAACACGTAGCAATCAATACAGGGGGAATGCCCCACACACCTTCCCATTCCTCACTTCCTTCTCTCTTCACATGCCTAGGATGACATCATACTGTGCCATGCGAATTAGTGGCCACGAGTATGGATCACTGTTCCACAGAAAATAAAAAATAAATTCAGGAGAAGAAAAAAAAACCAATTCGTCACATTAATTAAGTGAGACAATGCGGGCTTACACTATTTGGGGCAATAAAATATTACACACGCGGCTGGCCTAATTCTGGTGTTAAAAGGAAATCGAGTTTTAGTTCGAGTTCGAGCTCAGCTGTTTTGATGTAAATATAGTTTCTGTTGCGATATAATGTGAAATAAACAGAAGCCCATCAAAATTAGAAGTCGTTGAGGTACTCAAAAAAAAAATTCATTCTGTGACTGTACACAAATAAATACGATATTAAATAAACAAAGGAATTCTTCTTCTTTTCAAGCAATAAAAACGTTATGGCATGTATATATTGCGTACCATTGAGATGGTACATACGATGGAATAAACCTTATTTTGTGATGCAGAATTCTTAACTGCTTGACCTAAGAAACGAACTTCACATGTTGATAAACGCGCTATATATTACATAAATAACAACTTACTATGCATATGGATTAACACGATTAAAGTGTAGGCACGATCCTCATTCTAGGTCACTGTTTGTTTCATCCCATTTCACACTATAATAATCCCGGACCTTGCGACAACTAATTGTACCTCTGCTAAATGGATGGGACGCACGTCCCCCGAAGAAGCGTTGATCAAAGGACTGATGAATTGGTTATTAACCAGCATACGTTGATCCCAGTCCAAAGACCCAAAGTAAAACGGGAGTGTATGCAGTAGCAGTGTCGCCATTATCGATCGACCCTGATATCAAGGTTGTGCAGCATATGGGCGCATAGGGTCAGGTTTTCAGTTGCGCGATCATCGCGACCTTTGTACTGTTAAGTGTGTCATTTCTGCTTACTGAGTTACGGAGTAGGGTGTAGATGCTTTGGTAGCAGATCAAATCTTAAAATAAGCAGTCCATCCGATCAACATTGTGCTATTATTTTGGTTAACATGAAATGCCTTATCATTATCCAACGCGCCGATGCCTGTCACCATCTTTTCAGCCATATAATGACCAAACAATGCAAATAAAGCTGTTAACAGACGCACAACTTTACGAGATCTCTCCCTCTGGTAAATAAGTTTATGATTTTACTACTACTAGTTTGCCTTGAACGGTTTTTGGTTTCGAGATCAGCGCGAGCGTTTGAAGCGCGTGCTTGAAGGATTCCTACGACATCTGTTACATATGCGAAATAGCGAGTCAAGCAGTAACGCAAAATATGAAACGCGCACTCTACTTGATATAGTTTCGCCCACGTTTTCCGATGAAATTTCGTTACTAGGAAAAAAAGTGTAATGAAATTCAAACAAGAAAAACCCCTCCAATTCTCCAATCCATTCAACTAGCATGCATGGGGAATGGGGAACTAATGAGAAAAACATTAGGGAGAAGCTTTCTGCCATGCGGTCTGCTGCTTTGTGTGGATCATGGTCTCCATAAAGTACGAACTTCAACGACGTTGATACGCAAGCGGCCCGATCACAGTCATCGTCATTACTGGGCCTGGTGTTAGGTGATAATCTTTACCCTAAAGCTTCACGCCGATCTCAATTGGCGGTTGGCGGGTGGGACAGGTTTCCTTAACACCCACCCAGCACCATTACTTGTCTCGATCCTCTTCGTAATTCTAAAGGCCTTTTTTTTATTTTATTAGTCAAAGGTCCATTAAATGGTAATGGCCATTATGGAAACAGCATGAACGCACTACGCCTAGCAGAGGTCGTATCGTGCGAGGAAACCAGCTGATTTTGCCATACGGTCCAGCATGGATGTGACAGTTTTATTGCAATTTCAATCCGGAACCTGGAAAATATCTAAGTGACACGACATCCTATCAACTAGATCTCAAGCTAATTGGCACCTTATGGCACCGTGCCCAAAAATTCCGGATCCTGTTGTCTAAAATCTGACCCTCAGTTTGGTTGTATCACCTTCTGGAAGATAGTAACTCACAGGTCAGGATGTGATAATCTATTTTACTTAAAATCTAAATCAACCCCATCGATGATAATAATAATCTGTCTCACAAACGCTCAGCATCCGATATGGCTTCACCTTCTTCCGAGAAGGGTGCCACACCTATGGAGCCGTGCACCGCCTCTGGTTGGTCATGATCGTTGCGTCTTGCTTCCACTTCAAGTATGCAATACGACTACCCACCTAAAGGAACCAGCACTAGCGCCGACGATATGCAAGCAGCAGACGCCGCAATCGCGCGTCTCAAACGAAGGTACGCGCCGCGGCTTAGTCTGCTGCGAGATCCCGCAGCGTTTGGTCGATCTTTTCTATGCTGGTACCATGCCGGTGTGCTGGTGGAGGACTCACTAACAAGTAAAGTGTTATCCTGTTATAGAACTTTTTTCGTTGTGGATTTCATGGTCCTGTGTCCTGGTGAATCGTCGTTTGAGTTGCCACGAAGTTCGGAATTCAGTGTGTAGCAGCTACACTTGCTGTACGTTGCTCAGGGCAGTTTGGAACATAAATATCGTGCAAGTGCTTTAAAGTGTCATATCTGGTCTGTTCAGTGTAAGTGTAGTTATCCACCCAAGTGCGTGTATTCCAATATCCAATAATAAATCACTGATGCGTGCAACTTCCCCCAAAAAAAAAACTTTAAACTACAATCATCGTATTGCTCGCTTGGCCTTACGGTTTAGGATCGGATTTGAACGCCATCCGGTATTTTAACGTCCACTGCAATCGGACCGCATGTCCATTTTTGGACCACTCGGTTCCGAATTTGGCAAATCGTCGTTCGAAATCCCATATGTTCCCATGCAAACCAAAAACAACAGCGTTACGTTTGGCGCAAACCTTCGTGTGGAGAAGCCACCTATGCGCAAGGCATTACACCTAGACCCCGTACGGTGGTTCACCACACCAGGGGGGTCAGGTTTGTAAGAATCAAAGACGTTTTCCATCGTTTCACTCTCTATCTGGCTGCTCACACTCATTCAGTCAGCCTCCATGTGGAGCTGCCCACATGTTTTGTTCCGTCATTCCTTGTTCGCTTTTAAAAAACGCCTACGCGCCACAATTCCAATGCTTCAGGGCTCTTAACTTTCAGCTCCCGCCATGTGTCTCTCATCGCAACTCACAGGCCGCTTCTCGCACCGTCTTCCATTCTACCCCATTTGTGGCGAGGTTTGATTGCCCGATCAGTCTTCTCCTTGTGTTTTTTTTTCGTCGATATGTATATTTTTTATATCTCTCGCGACTTCGTTGTCGCGCGTTTTCCGTTGCCTTCATCGAGCGTAGCGGGTTGTGGCGTTTTTGGATGGGAATTCCTGTTTTGCACCTTTTTCTCTGTGTACGGGAACGGGAAGTGCCCGTGGCTACAGCTTTGCCTACCTGTGCGCGTTAAGGAAAACACCGAGGCCATCAATGTCTGGATCGGGACCGGAGACGTGGAATGGGATTGTAATGTTGATGTCGCTCAAAGAGTTAACCAGTTCGTCGACTTTGAAGGGAGCCTTTTAAAACAAGGCGTCCACAAGATCACTCGGGCAACTATAGTATCACCTCGCGAGGCATGTGCTGTTGTACAGCTGCAGCATCTTCTCTAGTTGATGCATAGGCACCTATCGTACGCTCGAATCAATGAATGAAGAGTGAAAACAAGACACCATGAGAAACACGCGCACTGAAATCCGAGCATCAAACAATTAATAAAACAATCGAAATTCAATGTAAATCATAGAGGATTTTCACCGATTGGCACCGGGAAGGAAACGATTAAAATATTGCCACACGTAGTGAAAGAAACGAGTTCGATTATCCTTTCCATTCTAACTGACTCGCGTTGACCCTCCGCCTAACAAAGCTCGTTGGAAAATTTATCGGAGTTGTGATGAGTGGAACAATAATTAACAATCCATTGTCACGTATAATTGCAGTTCAACCAACTACCTGCGTAAAGTGTCTGTATATTGTTGTGTTTTTCTTTCGCTGTTTACTTTCCACAGTACTGCAGTAAAATGAAATTAACCCTGCCAATGACGGCAGGGCTGTTGCTGCTATTGTCACTATGCGCGTTCGTGCAGCAAGTGCAACTACTATCTATTGACCCCGGTAAGTATGCTATCGATTAGTCGTAACTATGCAATACCATTAGTCACTTCATGGTATTACATTTCATGTAATATAGTAGTAGTAGTAGACTATTCTTGAGACTATCCGTCCGAATTTCAACTCAAGTCTTCGTCTCCACGTACGAACGGCGAACAGATGAATTGAATTTTGATCCAGAACACTTCTCCCGACAATACATCTTCCTAATGGAGTATGAAGTAACATAGCAGTTTAATAAATCACCTACACAAAACCCGCACACAGGGCTGAATGTGGGCGCCTATGTTTTGATCCCAGTGCGGGGACCATTTGCGCCATTGCGCGTTGGTGGTATTGATTGATTTATTCAAATTAATTTCATATTTGGGGCGCCACTGAATTCGTCGATGTGGAAATTTTATATTTGCGATCTCAATAAGTACAGCGTGAATACGGTACTTGTTAACGGTTTTAGTACGATACTAAAATGGCCAACGATCTAAATGAATTACGTTGTGTTTTGTTTTCGTTTTTTTCACCAATTCGCCCAGTTGCTTCGACGGAGCTGGAGGAATACATAAAGGATGATTTCTTAATATCACTTAGACACATTAGGTAAGAGCACTATTGGTATAAATATCCAAACTGAAAAGCATAACGAAATCGTTTCATGTACCTTCTTTCAGACCACGTAGGAAGTTTAGAATCACGATCGAGGCACTATTTATGATCGATTTTCCGGAATCAAAGAACAAGTTTTCTTTCTATCTCGATCGCAAAAATAAGCGTGGTAAGTCTGAAAATCGGCAGCCGCCTAATCGTTGATCGATAAATCAAGCGCTTCAAGCGCGGGAATGTACTTTTTTCTCTTCTTCGTTTACCCACCAACAACCCAGTGACCATCGATATTACCACCCACTCGAAGGTGTACTCGAAGAATCTAATACTGAATGATCTGAACGAATCAACAACGATTAAATCGTTGGCATTCGCGTTCCACCAGAGTGCGATCACCGTTTACATGAACTGTAAACAGTCCTCCACCGAGGAGCTCGACGTCAATCTGTCCAAGCTTTTTGCCAGCAGCGATGAACCAACCGTCAAACTGGTACTTAATACGATCCAATAATTCATCAACCAATCTTTTTTCAATCGAACCGGATAAAATTATGATGAATTTGATTTGATTTCTGTATTGTTTGGTTTTCCCCGCTTCCTTTCGTTTTTACATATGCCAAGTTCCGGGAGCGAAAGTATCCACTATTTCTGGATTCCGAGCTGGAAAAGGCCTTGAGCCGAGCCAGCTGTCAGAAGATATTGCGCCGCAATGGCAATCACATACACGCCCCGCGTCAAAAGCATACGGTGGAGAAAATGCTGAAGAATAAAGCCCAGGGTAAGTAGGTAAGGTTTTTGGAACCGTAGTTCCATTGTGCTAGATTGGGTAATAGATGCTTCAAAACGTTTCACAGGTGAAAATGTTCCCGAACGCAACAAGAAGCGGGACATCCGCAACTGGCATCATACGTCGGAAAAATACAAGGAAGCGTTCCATTCCGATTTCTCAGCAAATCGTGGAGACATTCCAATCATTCATGGCGATTGTGATGGTAAGTTTAGGGAAGAACTAAACGCAGAATTGAACATCCTACACTAACGTCAATTGCGTACGCTTGTCCTGATGCAGAGAACATACTGAAACTATTGGGTGAACTGTTGAAGTTAGTCAAGGAGCTAAAGGAAGAGGTGAAAGGTCAGCGACATGAGATTAACTACCTGCGTGGTTTGATCGAAAACTGTGCCGGCTGTCAACAGGCACAGCCATTACGCGAGAACTGTCAGTACAGCAATCCATGTTTCCCAGGTAAGATATGACGCCAAGATCATCGATCGACAGATTGATGGCGACTATATATTGTTTTTGTTTTGCAGGCGTGCAGTGCTATGACTCATCGACCGGCATGCGTTGTGGTCACTGTCCACGTGGGTATGTCGGTGATGGCCGAAACTGTCGCCCAGGTCAAACTTGTGCGGACCAACCATGCTTTAAGTAAGTATCATTCGTCCTTGTATATCTGGCAACCATGCGTGTTATTTGCGAGTATTATACCTTTGCTATTCTTCTCTTTCGTCCCTGGGCACAGTGGTGTCCAGTGTTATGACACGGTCGAGGGTGCCCAGTGTGGTCCCTGTCCGGTGGGTTACGAGGGCGACGGTAAGCACTGCCGGTTTAGGGACGCCTGTGAAGATAAGCCGTGCGCGCCAGGTAGGAACCAATAATCAAAAGCTCCCAGAAGCTATAGCCTTGATCGAACATCTTTCTCCCATATTTAACCACCTACGGCTGACCTACGATACTGCCGTTGAAGAAGGTCTTTAGCCCCTAGACGGCTAAGGGGTTTCTTGAGGCGAACGATTTTCTCCTCCATCAGTTACAATCCTTATCATTGCGCAATTGTGAATGTAAACCAAGGAAGTCCATATCCAGGTCCATGACGAGTGTGCTGATGTTCTCATAATACTTTTTACTCTTTGCCACAACGAACGAGCGAATTATATACTGTGTTACATGTCTCATGGTTCTTATTATTGTTTCTACATTTTTTTCGTTTATCTTCAATAATATACCATGTACTATCTCGTATTCGGTAATGCGCTAAATGTACTTAACCTTAAGCTTCACTAAGCCAACGATATTTACGATACCCAATAATAATAATAAACTGATCATTATTGTTTGTCAAGTTTGGTTAATTGGTTTGATATTAGTTATTTACTTCGAGGTTGGCCGTGTAACACGCATTTAACATCTTTGATAACTTCCGAAACTGATAGCATAACATCGAGTAGGAAACATTGCGCATGCTATTTTCATGATTTCCCCGTTTCCTAGGCTAATCATTTACTCTCGGTTGACTATCCGATCGAGAGATCTTCGATTTGCGATGCTAAAATTTGGGGAAATTATCAAATGCGTTGTTTAGTTCTTTATTATAATATTTACAATATAAATAGCAGTGTTATCAAATACGAACCGATAATGTATGCATTGGTCTGATTGGACTGATTTGAGTAATTTTCTGCATGAGTTCCATTAATTGCTAGCTTCATCCCGAAACAAAGAACTTAGAGAACAAGACAGGAGGCCCATGGTCAGAAGTAGTAATCGATCGAAAAGTGCAAAAAATATAATTACTTAATACCTAGGACAAATTTCCACCAGAAAAAATTCTACTGCTGATTATCAGAGAAAAGGGCATATTTTCTCTTTCAAAAGAAGGCACAAGTGATCATCGGCCCATTATAGGAAAAATAGACCACTTGAGAAGTTTAACAAGCTGATCATACGTTCAAACTCGAATTCCAAACTCCCTCTCCTGTTCATCGCCCTGGCCTGTCAAAACTTTTTGTTTTAATAGTTCAGTTTTTTCGTCACCTTGATTATCAATTGTCGTCATTGCGTGCCCTAAAAATGTATCCGGTCTTGATTTTATTGGATTGGACTTTCTGGCTGAGATTTGACCACTGCTTCCGAGTGCCATTAGGTAAAAAACGGTAAAATTTGTCATTTTTATAGTGATTTTAGAAAAAAAAAATTGATTGTCTACTGGCAAGATGCGACTGTTATTGAATGCGATAAACACTTTCACAAAACAAATTCCAGTTTATCCAATTATTTCTTCTCTGTTTGGCCGATTGCTACAGCTTCCAGGGAGGATACAAGGATCACTTTGACTTCGTTGTTCATCTTTAGGTTCTACCGCACTTTACGGTGAAGTCTGCCATCGCGGAATTACGTACTGTGGCGGCCGTACTATGTGTGTAGAACAAGATCGCCACTTGGCGCTCTGGCGTTCGAAGATACCATGTAAAACTTTTTCGGGGCAGTGCCACAACTGGCAGTTTTAATATTTAAAGCATGTGTCTCACAATTTTAGTAGTGACCATTACACATTACACTGTCAAGTTCTCTTCTAGATGGCAGGGAACTCGTATTAAAAATTGCTTAAATTTGTCCTTTTTTTTAATGCATATGTTATTACGCCCAATACCATAACGCATCTCGCATCTCTCCAAAAAAACTGGACCTAAGATTTAACCCAAGTGTGTGTCCAAATGGAACCGAAGTGTGAATCATGAAACCACAATCACGTACTATATAGATAATGTAATGTAAGCCCGAACTTTAAACACACCCTTCCTTGAATGTTCTCCACATGAAGGTGTACATTGCAGTAGAATAGATCAGCACCCGTTCTTCCGCTGCGGTGCCTGTCCGGCCGGTTTCACTGGCAATGGTACTGCCTGTCATGATTTCGATGAGGTATGTGTGATCCGTTCGTTGCCTTGTGCCCGATTCCCGATGAACTCTCCCGGTATTGGTAATCGGGGCCAAGTGCTGAACGTCCATATCTAAATACGTTGTCTCTACCCTGTTCTACAATCTGACGGTGCCTTTCTGTTACTGCTTCCTTTCCCGTTGCAAGTGTGATCTTGTGGAACCGTGTGATGTGCGGGTACGCTGCACCAACACCGTTCCCGGTTTCCGATGCGATCCATGCCCCGGTGGATATATAGGTGTACACTACGAAGGGCTTACGGCCACCTCGTTTGATGGGTCGATGCAGCGGCAACGGTGCACGGATCGGAACGAGTGTACCGACGGTTCGGCACGGTGTGGGAAGAATATGGTTTGCCAGAACACGGAAGGATCGTACGAATGCCAGTGTAAACCGGGATTTATCCATAGCCCGTTGCACGATTGTTTGCCATCGGATCGGATGTGTCAGGATGGAACGGTTTGCGACACAAATGCCATATGCAAACATGCCGGAAACAACAAGTACAGGTAACAAATGGAGAAATCAGAATGGTACCGAGTGTACAAAATTTGATAACTGCAATGGATTTACAGGTGTAAATGTAAGGTAGGTTGGGCGGGCGATGGGTACCTGTGTGGTTCCGACAAGGATCTTGATGGATGGCCAGACATGAACCTGCAGTGCAACGATGAGAAATGCCGCGCAGACAACTGCGTCAACATTCCCAACTCTGGTCAAGAAGATGCCGATCGCGATGGCATTGGAGATGCTTGCGATCCGGATGCAGACAACGATGGAATTCTAAACAATCCGGTATGAATGGCACAGAGTCTGGCACTGTTCGATGTACAAGGATAATCAATTATATACGATTCGGTTGCAGGATAACTGTCCCTTGGTACACAATCCGGACCAAATGGATAGTGATGTGGATGGGGGAGACAAACAGGGAGATGCCTGCGACAACTGTCCGACGGTGTCCAATGTCGATCAGAACGATGTCGATAAGGATGGTTTGGGTGATGCTTGCGATCCAGACATCGATAACGATGGAATTCGTAACGAAGATGACAACTGTCCCAAGGTGGCCAACTTCAACCAGCTTGATACTGATGGTGATCGAATTGGAGACGTTTGCGATAACTGTCCGCTGATACCTAATCTAAATCAGGTACTCCTGAAATAGCGAATTCAGCTTAATCCTAACTGATTTGTGTTCGCATTTTGTTATTCAGCTCGATTCAGATAATGATCTTATCGGTGATGCTTGCGACAGTGATGTCGATCGCGACCGGGATGGCATTCAGGATAGCCGGGACAACTGTCCGAAGCTGCCGAATTCCGATCAGCTCGATTCTGACGGTGACGGAAGGGGAGATCTGTGCGACACGGATGCTGACAATGATGGCATACTGAACCATGAAGATAACTGCCCGATTGTGTTCAATCCCGATCAGATAGACGCAAATAGTAAGTGTAAAGGGTGTTGGGATCTGGTTTATTTAGAACAAATGTAGGTACAATGTGCCAATTTTTCTGCGCGACATTCTAGATGATGGGATCGGTGATATCTGTGAGGAAGATTTCGATTTGGATCTCATTCCTAACTATCTCGATAACTGTCCGAACAATTCCAAAATCTTCTCCACCGATTTCCGTACCTACCAGACGGTGGTCCTAGATCCGGAGGGTGACTCGCAGATCGATCCCAACTGGGTGATCTATAACAAGGGTGCCGAAATAGTGCAGACACAAAACAGTGATCCTGGCCTAGCAGTTGGGTAAGCCGTGAGAGAAAACGCTAGCAAAAGAATTGAAATTAAATCGAATGCTTCCAATTTGATTCCCTCTTTGCTAAACACAGTTACGACGCATTCGGTGGCGTGGATTTCGAAGGAACTTTCTTTGTCGACACGGAAATCGATGACGATTACGTCGGTTTCATATTCAGCTATCAGGATAATCACAAGTTTTATGCAGTCATGTGGAAAAAAAACATACAGACGTACTGGCAGGCGACACCGTTCCGTGCGTCCGCCGAGCCGGGCATTCAGCTGAAGCTGATCAACAGCAACACTGGACCAGGCGAGATGTTGCGCAACAGTCTGTGGCATACAGGAGATACGAAGGATCAGGTGAAGCTACTCTGGAAGGATCCACGCAACGTGGGTTGGACGGAGCGTACCGCTTACCGTTGGCTGTTACTGCACCGACCAAAGATAGGGTTGATCCGTTTGCGCATATTCGATGGCGATCAGATGGTGGCCGATTCGGGAAACATCTTCGATACCACGCTCAAGGGTGGCCGGCTGGGAGTGTTTTGCTTCTCGCAGGAAATGATTATCTGGTCCGACTTAGTGTACCGATGCAATGGTAAGTTTTTGCAGATGAATGTTTCCTTGAATAGTACAGAGAAGTTAATGCGAATTATGTTCAAATCCTCACTCCACAGACAACGTTCCGGAAGCAATCTACCGTGAACTGCCTGCACGTTTGCAACGTGAAGTTCAGGTGGATCATCGCGCTTAACGCAATGTGTTTAAATCCAACCACAGCAAAGCTGATCGTCGCAGTAGTACAACTTAATATAATGCATGAAATATATAATTACAAATCTGCTTTATATAACCAGTTTCTCGCTTCTCTTTGCTACCTCAGCTGAATGTTGGCGAGACATACTTTTTTCCCAATACATAAGACAATAATAACGAAGAATAAAGCGTCTGATATTTTACCACGTTATCGGTAAAGAATAAAACAAAAGTGATTGTGTAGTTATTGCTAATTTCACTGTTTAGTGGATGAACATGGAGAAACATTAATGAATTATGGATTTATTTCGTTTTATGAACACCTTACATAAATGATTACTATGTTCTATAGTTTTAAGATATAATTTTTAGTTTTTTTTATAGATATATAAGACATTTCCATTTTAATCGTAACCTAGGTTACTAAAACAGACACAAACACTGAACACTTGGTTGGGAGTTACATTTTCATAGTAAGATGACTTCCACAACTTTTATCTTGCACCTTCAAATGGTTTTTGGTGTGTTTCTTCCGCACATTGTAAATACCATATACTACTGGGTTCATGCAGCTGTTCGTACTGGCAAACAAGAACAAACCCTTCTGTATTCGCTGGTCCACATTCTTTGCCGATTCCTTATCTAACCAATACCTAGAAACGGAAGTGAGAAAGGAAGTTATTATTTGACATCCGTGCCGTACCTGTAGAATAACGTACCAGAGTGACATGACGTAGTAAGGAGTCCAGCAAACTACAAACACGATCACGATCGTTATGGTCATCCTTAACGTTTTCCGTTTTGCTCGACCAAGCACATCGATACTCGATCGACGAAAGCTCTCTGTAAATGGGGATGGCGAATCGTAAGCTTCATAATATAGGTATTTATTGAAAAGAAATACCTAAATTCTTCGGATTTGTGCGACTAAATATTTCATAATATATAGATCCATAGCAATAAAGGATTACTATCAGCGGGATCGTGTACATCAGGCACATTACCATAACGTTGTACACGATTTGATAAATTTCCTCCTCGAAATAATGATAAGTCACGCACTGCTGGTATCCCGTGATGTTTGGATGCACCTCCAGATGAAAAATAAATGCCTGAAATAAAGCCCACATAAGCAGATATATTTATTATTGTAATAACTATCCCCTAGCGTTACTATACCTGAGGCAGACTGCATAGACCGGACATTATCCAAGCGCCAGAAATCATCAGAAATGCTCGATGTTCATGAACTTTCAATGGCTTCAACACGGCAAAGTATCTGCCAAAAACAAGGATCGATCATTAGTCGCATTCTCTAACCATCAGTGGCGGATTTAACGGTGTTCCCCGCAGGCGGACGCCTAGGGCCTCACCGTGTGAGGGTCAGAAAAGGACAATTATGTCAGAAAAGGCGAAACAAAACGTTGCCTTAACCGTCTCCGTAAGGTAGAAGGCTTCCTTCTGGGGAAGAGGGAAATTAGTCCGCAACCCACCCTCCTCCCTCCCGCCAGTAATTTCTGAAATTTCATCATAACTCCCTCCCTCCCCCCACGGTAAACATTTTTTAAATTAGGGGCCCAGAACTATCATTCCGCCCAGGATTGATACGCCACTGCTCACCATGCTGCCTATTCCACGCACCTGTCAACTGATATGCAGATCAGAATGTAGCTTGAAAGGTACAGGCCAAATGTCCGGAAAAAAGCCATCACGCGACACATTACATCCCCGGCTGACCACCTAACCGTGTATGCCCATCCAATCTCTAACGGCATCATAAGGAAGGTTACCTGAACGAAGAGACATTGATGAAAAGTTACTACATGTTGATCAATTCCCACTTAAATTCCAATGTTACATACCAACAGATCCGCTATGGCCAAATGGGCAAGCATTATATTTATCCTGGACGATGCTCGTACTTTCCGTTGGGCAAGAATTCGAAGCACTGTAATATTTCCTGTAGCTGAAAACACCATCAGCGTGCTGGAATGGAAACGAAACACCAGCCAACATGATTAAGCTCAAATTGGATTTGAACTTAAAGTCCTATTTAAGGGTCTTTTACCTGTATACCATGATCGACAAAATATGACCTGAGTTGAAACGCATATCGATTGGCATTTCGTAGTACTCCTCGCCAGATGACTCATTGGCATAGAACGACCATTCGACTAGATTACGGTGATCTTCAATCCGTTGGTTCGACTTGATGTGCGCCATTGCTTCGAGCATTATACTGCCGCAAATGTAATTGCGCAAATTACAGTACTTCCTTCTGCTCGATTCTTAACATAATCCATAAAACTCCTTTGCACCTGATGTCGATGCAAGCGTTCCGTAAAAGACCCACAAGACTGTCCTGCATGACATTTTTTACCATATCCGTAGTGTATTAAACTGTTGCACATTCATTCTTATATTTCGTGACTCTTTTTCGTAAACTTCATTCATTTGCTACACTCAATTTCGGTGTGGTGCTTGATTTGGAGTACTGATAAGTATGCGCCTCGCCGATTCTGGAACATAATACCTTTACAATCTCTCAAACACTACACAAAACTGCTATAACCGGACCTCACAAGTACATGAGCACAGGCACAGCGATCGTTACAATACATGCCTTTGATATTCGCAGAGCACTTCACCAGATTTGTTGTTGATGTCCGACGGGTGAACACTCACTTACTGCGTGCCAAACAACTCATAGTCCACAAGCCTGATAGTCGACTACACAGACGATGAACGTGCCGAGATAGATCCTTGGATCGATGATTAGCAACTGATCGCGGGGCTTCAGTAAACAAGAAAAATAAAAAGCTATACAATAATAGACCTTTCCCTCGAATGAACACGATCTACACTAAAAAAAACTAGTGTTTTGCCACATCGGTACTCCAATCGTCCAGCCACTGCCCATAAAGGAAAAGACGTTGTGTAGTGGTAGACTTAAGCATGGTAACACTTGACTTAATCTCCCATTGTTTACAGAGAGCTTGATCGACTCACATTCATCTAATCCTTCGAGCGACAGAGCGAATTATTTTCTCATAACCAAACGAATGATCTATTTGTGCTGCTGTAGTTGGATGGGAACGGGATGGAAAGACTTCCCGCACGAAGACTAGCCTACCGACTGGTGCGCGGGCAGGCAAACCTATGTCACATTAGGTTGCCATCAACGGTTATCAATGTTTCCTACAACTCAACTCGCGAGCATTAAGCAACTTGCTGTCGGCGATTTGCTGCCGATCGCTATATCAACTAGAACAGCGCCGCAGAGATGCGTTCAAATGATAGTGTCGGATCAGATGTGTATGCCCTACCATTCGTGCAAGACTTTTTTGTGTATAATACTAGATGCCCGGACAAGTTATTTTGAGAGGTCCGCTACATTTACATAAAATTTTAGAAGACTTACAATTCGGCTACAGTTATTGCATGGCTTTTCTTTTACTTATCTATTCTATAGTATGAATCTTAAAAAAATATGGAAACATATTCCATGTTTTCGATATTTGTTTCACAAAGTAGCCATCAATAATAATTGCTTACGCCTTAAACGCCTGATCAATCCGCGTGTTGAGGCGTATTTTTTTCGCTGATGATTTATTAGGTAGAAGAAAACAGTTTTTAAATTGCTCTATCGTCACCATTGGTTCGGGTTCGCGGCAGTACAATAAAAGAATGCCCTCTTTTAGAGCACCGCATCACTGGCCGAACTGGAAACAGTAAATAACAGTCATTTTATTTGCACTTTTCGTCCCAGAAAACAGAAGAGAAAAATAAATCTTTAGAAGTTCCCTTTAGGTCACAGGGGATTATATGGACGTGGAGGGAAGGAAATGAGGGAGGAATAGTGGTGGTAGAATCCTAAATACCTAAACTACGCAAAGAGTATAACAATCACCTCCCGAATGCACCCTGTTGTATATGTACAGCAAAAAACCTACCTCTCACAGAATGAGTCTGACTTTTGTTTTCATATTGCTATTATTACCATCGTTGTTCTTACAATTATAACATTTGTTCCTATCTTTCTTGCCATTTATAAAAGAAAACTAAGAAGAAAAAAAAAACCATCACACCTACAAAATATTAGCCATGGCAAAGCACAGTAGCAAGGGATCAAATTTGTGTAAAAAACTCACAAAATCATACCTTGCATATTACTAATCGTGCCGCGCATAACATTGTCGCAATTTCCCATAACCGAAGACCTGACAGATATCCAATTAAATAAAACCTATCGCAACAAAGAAAAGTAATGTAAAAACAAAATTAACGAAAATCAACTTAATTGTGGGCCAGATGCACATGGGTATTCCCAACCTGCTGCATGGTAAATATCAAATGTGTTCTATGCTTTACCCTAACATTGCACCTTAGTGATCCATATAACATCGCTCTTAACGGCTATGCTAGCTGATAGCTTTGGGCTAGAAGAAGAAAAGGGAAATGTTTGGTGTTATGCATTTTCTGGTTCCCGTTTGGTTTCAATTTTCACCATCTCGCAACCCTTGCCGGTATGGATCATCCCTCCTTGACAACAGCTCAGATTGTTATTGTTGTACATCGCCACGTCGCTGTCGAGCTGCAACGACGACGATGGATCTATGTTCGTTGGCGCGTGGAAGTATATGTCCTCTACCGTCACTGCCGCATCTGTCGAGCTGCTGGTCGTCACATGTTGCTGCTGCGTTTGGCCTTGATGCGTTTGCTGTTGCATATAGCTAACGTCTGCCGGAACGTCAACGCCATCACTGCTTCTCGGACCATGTAGTTGTCTGTTTAATGGATCGGGTGTCGTTTGTCCGGGAGTTTTACGGGTACAGTAGCTATTTCCATCGGGTACCGTGTCCATCGGCGATATGAGCAAATTGTCGGGATCGCCACCGTAACTGGGCCCGTTTAGGGACGACATTTGTACTAGAGGGTCTTGCGTTTCATGGTCCACGGCCGTGCCCATGGTAGAAGCGAGATGTGTCGTATCACACGAATGGGATGGACTGTTGTTGGTGTTCATCATATTCATCGGTGAGGTGATCGTCGATGAGGTATCTATAGCATCACCTATATAAAGATACAGAAAACCGAAAGCGGAAATCTTATGAGATAAGATATACTAATACTATTAAACAATATACGGTACCTCCTAGCAGCATTTCCTGCAAAAGGCTATCAATATGTGCAACACCAAACATTTTGGCAAGCTCTATTTGTTGAATCATCTGCCACGTTATTGATTGAAGCACTGGTAATAGCAACAGGATCTCTCCAAATCTACCTCTGTTTAGAAATCATGAAAAAAAATATATTTTTGTACTATTACCGGTAGAGCTTTTCTAGATGAATCTTCCATGAAGAGTCATTTAATCATTTGTTGAGATTCATGCAAATCACGAGTCGATTCTCAATGGATACATGAATTTCCAAACATTTCCAAACATCTGTAGAAATGGTAAATATCTGAAAAGATTAAATTCTAGGATTCTGAACATTTCTCATAGATTTGTGAATTTTTGGAGGTTCATTATTCCTCAAATATTTATACTTCTACATCATTGGGATTCAGTGTCCTTAATTCGATTGTAAAATTTGTTCGAAGCCATGAATCAGAACCGGATTAACCTCCGGCGTTAATTTTCTTATTCTCCAGAAACAACGTCTTACCTCGAATCATACAGTTTGTCAGATATGTAATCCTCTAGATTATTTAGAACCTGATGCCGGAGTGATTTAATCTTGGCGGGTTCGTTCAGTCCTTTAGCACCTGTGGCAAAGTGTACAAAACAAAAAGGAACATCAACATTTAAATATCACTGGCGAATGTATACGGGAAAGCTAATAACACGTACTTGGATCGAAAAACACTAGTGCCTTTATGCAAGCCAACTCTGAATCGTCGATTTGTATCTCTTTCATGGCACTCACTAGCTCGTCGATGATGCGTGCCCCGATACGGGAAATGTCCAGATTCGGAGACATGTTCGCATCCGGGCATTGCTTCGTAATGATACAATTGTTCCCCAGCAGCAGCATATCTTGCAAATGCATGGAACGCCTCGACAACCCCAACAGCAGATGTTCACCGGCGTGCGCGCGCAACAGTGCGACTTGATCGTCCAGTTGCAGCTCGGCGAAAGCAGGGATCGATTTTGCCCATTCGACCAGTATCAACAACTGTTGTTTCATCGAGTCGCACACATCGTTAATGCTGGCGAAGCGCTTTGACGACAGGTCTGCCTCCTCCGCATCGTTCGTCTCGTCCAGGGCGGCCCCAAAGTGGCGGCTGAAGTTTTCTGCCCGAAGTAAAAACTTCACCGACAGTCCGTTGATGGTATTCTTATCATCGGTGCTTGGCTTGCGGCAACTTATACGGTCCCGCTCGTTTTGAACCGCTGCGAGACGGTGATAGGAAACAGTAGCAAAAGCAACAAGTACAAAGAAAAAAGAAAACGCATTGTTATCAATCACGAGATCCGGGAGCAGATGCACCATCAGAAACACCGTAGAGTATCGGCGCAAGGTAACGTTTGGTGATGGTTTACCTTCTTTTTTCATGCCAGCTTTGAAGCATTTCTTCAATCTACAGTACCGACACTGATTCCTTTTGTCTTTGTCCACCACGCAGTTTCGGGAGAATCTACGACAGGCAGATAATAATAGATAGACGAAACTTGTAATTAGTGAATGTTTAGAAGATTTGGTGCAACCTTTTAAAATGTCCGTCTTACCTGCAGGAGTAGGTGTGGTTCTTTCTTACACTCCGTCGAAAAAATCCCTTACATCCATCGCAGGAAGCGGCACCGTAGTGTTTACCAGTGGCACGATCACAGCAGATAGCACACACATTGATTGCATTGAAGCTGCTACTATCGTTCGGCTGGAGGGGACTTAGGCATGATTCATACGCCGTATCGGACGTGTGGCTCGGACTGTCGTGGCTTCCTGCAGAACAGTTAGATCGTTGTTATCGGATAGTTCGTTTCTAGTTAAGGCCACAACCAGAGGTACTTATCATCATCTCTTATGGCAAGGTTTATAAAACCTCCTCATTGCACATTATAATCTTATTACGGGTTTTTGTTTTTCGTGTGTTGTCATCGCGAAACGGTACCAATGCCAAAGGTGGATTGCCAGTAGAATATTTCCGCTTACCTTTCGTGCGGTCATTTAGCTCGCTGTATTCTATTCCGGTGTTAGACATCTTGATAGCAGCATATTGGCTCGCGAGCAGTGGTACGCATTCTGTAAGAGGCAAAAACTGCATCATCATGCCACACGGAACTACACGATTCGACGATTAAGAGCACGAACGATCTGTGGCCCTCGTAGACACTGGGTGCAACAGTACCAGGGTACGCGGATCGTCGTCGTCGTCGCGCACGTTCCTTGTTTCGCTAGTGTTCGTACGCGGTGTGGTTTTACTGATTGTGGTGGTTCGGATCACTGATTATGTGCGCGATACATCAACGAACCCGCGATCCCCCACTATTTGGCACCGGGCCAGAACCTCACACAACCAACCCTAGATCTCCCTTGCGCCTCCCGTGGTTGCCTTGCGCGATTGAAAATCTCGGTATCAATACTGTGCGTCTCAAGAGATGACCAGCTCCGGACTCTACTAGTCGATTACGCGGGCAATGAACGAGTGTTTGTTCTGCCTTCGGACGCTACAATCTCTTTCCAACCCTTTCGCTTCATCTTTCCATCTATACGGACTACGGTATTTTTTGGCCTCGTCTTATCTCTTATCTTTTTCACCCCTTTTCTCGCAAGAGATGGAACAATTATATGCCTCTTTAATTGGTTAACTCTTCACAACTGCCATACACAAAACAGGGCAGAGTTTTTGAAGATACGAGAATATAATCCATTTATGTAACAAAACAACATGTTTTGTAGATACAATGGGATAGGGTGGGGGTTTAGCTTTAAAAGATAACACGCACAAACATCCACAAGCTTATAAAAAACGGGTTCGAAGCCAACTTCTAAATAAATTTCTTAAAATATTTAATGTTTGTTTTTTCCTAGACGCTCAACACATAATGCTTCTCATCTTCTCTAAGCACCTACACATGGACAAGCTGACAAAACTGACTAATGGCAAATGTCGAGTGGAAAGCAACAAACGTTACTTTTCCTGTGCTTAGTGCACAAATGGTCATTTTTGCTCAATTGTAAGACAATCATGAACATGATCTTCTCGGATTGTTCTTCGGATCTTGCTCTAACAGTTTGTGCTCATTCTCCTAACAAATTGTCATTGCGATTTGAATCTAGTAGGACCAAGTCCCCACTCCGTCATCGTACAACCGTTTGATTCACTTTGTTACATTGGAAAATTGAGCTTGATAGTGCTAGCGATAAACGGGTTTGCGTACATTTGCTTGTTAGTGCAGAATTTCTTCTCTACAGACGAAGCATCTTCCGGGGGTTTAAGTCTGTTTAACCGCACTATTTGCATCAGTGCATTTAATCGCCCACATCTTATAAAATCGTGTTCCAGAGCTAGTTTAATGTCTCATATCACCTCCACTTTTAGTTCAAAACGACGGAATTGAGCTGCTAATCCTCTCGCTTGGTACCAATGACGGTAGGTTGTAGCAGTATGAATGCGGTCTCGAGGTACGGGGAGCTATCGACAATTATCGTCCATTGCGATATCAACGCTCAAACTTCCTCGGATTGTGCGATGGTGTCAAGAGTCTTCCCATACGAATGGTGCCTTTATCTACCGTGGTTAATGTTTCACCCGGTTCATAACATGGCATCCCTTTCCATCGCGACATTTTTTGAGGATCACCTAAGCCGAAAATAAAAAAAAGAAGAAAACAAACAAAACAGAGTAGCAAAAACAGAGGTCTCACCAGTTGCGTTGCGTACTGGACATTCCTTGCTTATGTGCCGAGTGTTATACGATTGCTGAGATGGCGTTATTGTTGCTTGAACAAAAAAAAATATAACGCTAGTCACGCAGCTAACTCCGCAGTCACTCCGGTACACAATTTCTTCCAGACCGCAATTTACCCCTTAAATAAAACAGGGGAAGGAGTGAAAAACCAGTATGAGAAAAAAAACACAGTGTTCAAACAAGTTCCTCCAGCTTTTAACCATTCACAACAACCATCGACGTAATGCCATCTATGATCATCATTTGCTTACTACGGTCTTCAGCAACTGCTGCAGCATTCATCATTTAACTGTATGCAGTATTCCTCATTCATCTATGTTACATATTACAAAGCCTACTGTTTGCTTCGAGGATAATTAAATCGTTTTTCCCATATACTCTTTATCTTCATCGATCGGAGGCGATGACACCCGAATCGGATTGCGATCGTGTTTTGATTAAAGCTTATCAATTACTCGCAACACCCAACGATCGAAATTAACATAAATAATGGTTAGCACAAGGAGAGAAATGCAACCACTGCGAATCTTGTGATGGAACCTAAAAGAGCCATGAATTCAAAACATTCATCCATCTCAATCGCGTGAAATAAAGAAAGAAAAAAGAAATTGTTTTGCATCTTTTCCTTCATATAGATAAACGAAAGAATTCATCCTGAATCCAAATCTCTTTATGCCATTCCATCATCATCTTTCGCCTCATTCACGGCACTCGGAGGCTTCCGTGATCTCGGGGCACGATCTCGGAACCATGGTGTTTACATGCTCTGGCCAGAGACTCCGGAACGGTCTGAGATGTAGCAAAACATAATCTCAACTACTCCCATATAATTCGAACGAGACCAGACTGGTGGGAAGTGACCATCATCCCCATCCCCATCATCATCATTGGCAACATCACCACCGAGAGCACACGATAGTCAGATGTAACTTTCTGTACGAAACGTCCGCGGTCACTTGAACGGCGATTAACCGCGAACACAATACTGTGGAATGCATAAGGAACATTAACACAAAATACGTCATGCGAATTTTACTTCACCAACTAACAAATCTATTTTTTATGCCTGAGCAGATCCTTCAATTATCAACATTCGGCACAACCATTGACGGGAAGGACATGGTTGGAGGACACGAAATTACCCATCCCAAGCATTCCGGGAACACCTCTGTCTACTAACCACTCCTCCAGGGTACTTGAACTACGTTCTTGTGCAGGGGAAGGCTCTAAGCCTCACGACACGGGCGGGATAGGTGCGGTAGGTGCGCGTCCGCCTTATCAATGCCTTCCCATTCCAGAAAGATACGATACGGCACAAACACGACAACACTGTACGTTCCGGGACAAGTGCGATTGATCCGCGATGAATAAACGGAGCACCATGACGCAATGACACAATACGAATACACAACCCCATACAGAAACAGCGACACAACGCGACGGTGACAACGAACGGGTTCGAAATTTCCTATGCGCTGCGTTTGTTTGCTGTTATTGGCTGCTGATCGTACTGCTGTTTCTGCTACCACACAGCGACAATCAAGCACACAAATCCTCGACTTCACCGTACCGGATGTGGTACATATTTACCTCCTAATTAAAAACAATAACAGAATTGTACGCTACAAACGGGGACTACAAATATTTACAACACAAAATTACATAAAACAACCGACATCACTACAGTTATATGCACTTAATTTCGACTGCAGCTGACAGCATTTTCACCTTGCGTGCGTAGATTAATTTCAGGATTGTTATAAACAAGGGTACAGGGTGTGGAGAATTTCGTTTTCTTGTTGGGAGGCAAACGAGGTGAATATAATATTGTGGTGGAACATTGGTAAACAACTCATTTTTATTGTTCCAGCTGGTTTAATTTACTTCAACTTTAGTCTAGTTAACTTTCGCAATAATTAGTTTTCAAACCATATTTAATAATTGGTTTTATTTCATATTAAATGAAATGAGAAAACTATAGGCAGCAAAAGTTCTAAAAAAGGAAGAAATTGCATTTCTAAATTGAATTAAGCATTTGTAACTAATTTGTAAAGTAACATTTTGTAGACGGTATAAAATTATAATCCTCCACCACCTTATCCACTCGATGTATATAGACCTTGACAGCTGTCATAATGACAGCCCAATATTCGCCTGAAAGCACGGCACTGTAAATAAAGATCATTACCTCCGTTGTTTGAAATTGCCCGCCATCTTCACAATTTATAAATGTGTATTTTGGGAACTTTTAAACAGCTTTTAAATAGCGTAGGAGTTTTAATGCAGTTAATGGAGCTCAATCATAAATTATTGTTGTTTGATAAAATTCTGATGGTGATGGGTGATGAAATCATGATACACAGTCATTTCCCGAGTTACGCGACACTCGAGTTAAGCGAATTCGAGATACGCGAATCCTAAAATTTTGACATATCGTGTAATTTGTAAGTGAGAATTTTGCTGGAAACCCAACTTTTATGTATCATTTATTTAATACTTTCGAGTATCAACTGTATTCGTATTGGATAACTTTTTTACGATTTGCAGTTGAACAAACATCTGAGGATATTTGGGCTCAATATGATATGTTTGTTTCTTTGATTCTATTCTCTAGTGCATTATGAAGGTTTGGTCCTGTTCGGATTAAATTCTTATGCCGTTGTTTCTTTTCGTCTCTTGTTCAATTGGGATATCGGTTGGTGCTTAGCTTTGGCCGGATTCCAATTATTTTGACCTATTTTGACATGTATCTGTCACAGAGGTGATTTGTTTAATTTTTAGTTGTTTTGATACAAAATCGGTGATACATGTTTCAAACGTATTTTTTTCTTTCGACCTTTGCAGTTTTAAAGAAATAAAATAAAATTTATTGATGATGCGTTTCGCAGCGTTATTCCAGTAGCGCCCGGCCCCGGCCCGGTTTGACAGATAAACGACAAAATCGTTTGACAGAATTGGACAGGTCCAATAACCCCATAAGTGGAACCGTGTATCTCGGGAACTGCCTGTACTATTCTTATATTTCTTGGATCTGTTGTTCTCTAGCTCTGGAAACAAAATGTTCTGTCCGTTTCTCTCAACCTTAAAAAATTTGTTAATTACCTTATAAAACTGTCGCACCAATCTGGAAAACAATGATGTCCACGACTATATCGCGACCAAATAAATGAACATTACAACACGGCTTCACATTCATTCATTGTAACACTTCCCCTGCAGGTCGCAACTTGTCGACTTGCATCAATTCTTTGTGTCTTCGAATATTTCCTCCGCACTGCATTGCACACCCTGTAACGGAGAAGAAAAAGAAAAAAATCTCAACCACATTTGAGTTGTGGTTTTGCGCCAATGATATAATCATTCCATGAAAGGAGTTTTGTAGAACAGATAAACATTCGAAACGAAAGAGAGTTAGTGAGTCAAACGAATGTAGCTGCAAAATCGTAGCGTTTAACAGGTTTTGTACAGTTGTGTTTAGCTTCCCTGCAGTGAGAGAGGGAGTATACCAACCTTTTTGTGTGAAGGAATCCAACGTCCTTCAACGACATCCAACCCAAAATCGGGTACATATTGGCTACGGTCGTATCGCTATCATCCGGTCTACGGTACCCGGATCTGTCAATGGCACTAAGATTTGGGGCCGTTGAACATAAAAAAAATCATGTAACTATCACATTCGAAAATGTATCGTCGGAATGGGGTCAAATGGTCGGATGCCATTTTGAATACTAAATTGAATTTTCTTGTGTTGATCACTGATTTTTTTTTTAATAAAGCGTTCAGATTAAAGTAAGATATGCGATCGTTTTGCTCGATCGTACTGTATACTGTGCACCCACAACCACTGGAGAATATCGTGTCTTAACATGCCCTTACTCATGTGGAGAAATCTATCCCAGCCCTATTTGGCAGTGTATGTGTGAGTGTTCAGGCGCATCAGCGCCCGCTGAACATAACGTAGCGCCTCCGTTTGGGATAGCAAACACATTCGTTGTTCATCCACTGATCGCGTCGGTCGGTGCAAGCTGAATGCATACGTTGCGACAAACAACAACAGCAAAGCGCCATTTGGTAATTAACCAGCAGTACTTGTTCTTTTCCCTTCACGCTACGAGAAACCAGAATTGTCCCGCAAAAAAACTGCGATCACAACAAGCGATTTTAGGCCGAAGCGTGCGTGCGTGCAATTGCGTACGATCGCCTTGTGAACCATTAGTGGAAAGCTCTACAACCGGTTATCGATTTGTGTAAGCGCGTGAACGCTCTTGGTGTTAAGGTGTGGAAAATTGCCGGTTTCAGTGCTAGAAGTGTGATTGGATGAGCAGAAGAGAACGGTGTACATTATTTACCTGTTTAATGTTATGTGTCAGTCACACAATATGTTGTACGGAGTGTTGTAGTTGCAATCCCTAAGTACAAGCGGACTACATTCGCTTACGTATACGGCTGACTAATTAAAGCATGTTGATTAAAATTGATCAACTGGGAAGAATGTAGCTGCTACTGCTGTTTAAGCGACCCTGCAAGCAATTACACTATAACATGCGTGACAGATGTTGTGGAATTGGACCGAAAGCTTCAATGATTGCGATGATATGATAAGTGTTAGCACTGTGGGTAGACGAGAGAGCGCTCACCCACTTTGGGAAGGTCGAAGTTGGACCAAAAATTTCATTTAATAAAACCAGCTTCATGGTAATGACCAAGAATTCATTAATCCTTCTATATTCATCAATTCGAAACGAAACGCTTTCTCCGGGGCCACTTAAGGCGATGCCCTAAAAGGCTGCCTAGGCTGCCTCCTCTCACCGCTAGATCTGCCACTGTGCAAAGGACACCCTAGAATTCTTTCGTTATTCTCGCAGTCACTGCAATATTCTTATATTGATGTTGTACGTGACCATTTCTAAATACATTTGATTCTCCTGTCCCTGAAAATAGTTCTTTGACATCATGTCGCTGTCGCATCATGTGTGAACAGCCTGGCCAAATTGGCATTCACTAAATTGTGCGCCCGATTCCATATCCAGTTTTTGTGTTTCACTACCAATCTCACCGTTTTTTTTTCTTATTCGTTTGTGCGATTCAATAAGTTTGGCACGCCACTTCTTATCTATCGCTAGACCCTGTAATGTAGCAGTGAAAACAGTGAAAGGTCACCTTATCCCGGATGTACTCGGCCGATAAGTTTAATCTATTAGGCTATCAATACCCTGTCATAGAGATGCTGTGGTGCATAATATTTTGGCTGCGAAGCTCATCTAAATACCTGTTTACTCATTCTCTGTCACACGCATTCCCTCCGCCACATCTTTCTCTCTCATTCTTTCGCTTTATAGTCAGCAGAATTCGTCTCGCACGTCAACTTCGATCGAAAAGGTGAGGGTAAGAAACGAGAGCATGGTCGCTTCAGCGCAGCATCTCAACTGTGATCGTGCTCTGCCAGCCAGATGGTGCCCCTGCCGCACTTTGCGTCGTGACGTTCGACAGTGCAACACGCTCCGATATACTGTGCAGTGCAGCGTTCCAACTCAAGATCGGGCACAGCGTGTCAGTCTGATCGATTTCAGGCAATCGGCCAGAGCTGGATCCACTAATTAGCACCTGTGCTTTGAGCAAAGTACGAAATAACAAGTGTGTGTATGTGTGTGTGTGGTGATCGCGTACCAAGACGAAGAACTAAGATCCATAGAAGACTCGTCGAGGACAACACTGCAAACAAACGAAAAATATGTACAAGGGCGCGGAAAGAAACGCCGATTTTAAGCTCTCCGCGTGTATGTGAGTGCATTGGGCAGACGGTGCCAAATGGTGGATCAGCTTTGCAATCTGCTACAGAAACGCTTGTTTGCGGGTGCTAACATGAATTAAAACAGTTGTTTAATGGAGCAGTTCCATCTGGTTTGATGTAAATGAGCGATCCGGTACGGTTGGGGATAGCTCCCGGAAGTTACCAGCCGGAAGTTTGACACACTAAAACCTTACCAGCCTTACCTTAGCCACCGCGGCTAGTGTCTTTTTTGCGTGTGACCTTTGGTTTCAAGAGAGCTCTTTTGAGGGGAACAGTGAGCAGCGAGCTTGTAAAGACGACGCAAAACAGACGCAAGAAGGGCGAATCTCGATCATTCGCCAACGAGTGTATGTGTGTTTGTTTGACTATGTGAACGGTTTTACCAAGGCTATTTTTCCCTGACAGCGACATTGTGCCGCCACAACTCTGCGGGTATTGTATTGCGCGGTTCTGTGGAACCGCCACGCGCACATTTACATTGTTTGGGAGGCTACGAGCGTTTGCAGTGTCTGTAAGTAGCGGGTGTACGGGAGGAAAGAATGTTTGCAAATACGGTTTAACAAATGTGCCAACCCTTTATAGGCCAGTGTGGAATTGCAATATTTGTGTGTTTCTGAAGTCCAGCTTGCGCACAACTATGGACAAAAATCAATCCGGTCATATAGGATGTGCTTGTGGTTGTGTGGAACTTTGTACTGTTCTCTGCTTGTTTCATTAGAAGCGCAATATATTGAACCCCCTTGCGTTATTCGTTCAATCATGGCGCTTTCACTATATGATGTCATCGATTATTCCCTTTCCGGGGCATAAAATACGTTCGTGGCAAAACGACGATCACAACACACAACAAACGACCAAAACGCGCAAAGTACGACACAATCACGCAATACTAGACAAAACAGGGCTGTGAGATTGTTTTCGTTGGCAGTGACTGCTGTGCCACCTCAAGCAACGAAACCATGGGTAAAGAATTTTCGGAGTTCCTTTGGATGATCTCCGGTCGCCTACACATCCATTGAGATAAACATAGTACGTGTAGAATGGTACAAGGCACGTTTAGATAGCACTGCGAATAAGGAGCGCCAGCTAACTTACGCGGACTTATCGTACCGGCAACTCATCGCCGTCACACCGTGTGACCTACACGGTGAGTAATGGTGTGCGCTCGGGAGTTGCACTCTGTCCTCAGCAACAGTCACCAGCAACAGTTGGTGTTGTGGATTGGTATTAATAATTGGTCTCGTCTTTTCGCACTAATAATATTTAAATGTACATTTCCTTTAGCATTTTGTTGTTCAACAAACTGGGCTGTAGACATACTCTCCATATTGAAAAACTGTTCGCGAGACAGTTGATGGCCAAAATGGAAAAAAAATAACATAATTAAATCCCCTCATTGCAGTCTCACTTTGGACCATACATTATCCATGTATGTTCGTAAAACGGCCATTGCATTCCCCGATTATTATTACCTCATCGACAACGCCACTCAGCTTGGAAGGGGACCTATTATTGGGGTGGATTTCAACATATTTGGAATTTTATTGTTTGGCCACGCCCGAGCTCTCTTTCACGGCGACAGTGTACAGTTTTATAGTAAAGATCTTGTGCATAAAGCAATGATTACACAAATATGTAGTTAAAGAGGCTGATTCTTTTGAATTCGTATTATTATCGTATTATTTTTTAATCGTTTCTCGATTTCGGTACCCAGAAATTTTCGGAGACCTGTGAATTATGTTTGTTTGGAAATTTTCCCTAATATAATATCCACGAAATCTAATAGTTATTGTAGTACGTTTTTATTTTGTTTAAATGGTGTTCAAATGTTTTATTTGAACAGTAACAAATTTTCAGTTTATGCAGCTTTAAAACATTCACAAATTTTCCATTTAGTAAATGTTTCATAAATGCTAAGACGTAGTTCATATAAGTAGCTCATACTATGTTCCTTCAAAATATTTTCCAAGTGCTTGTTTTCGATTATTTTTTGACGGAATACTAATACGTGCCAGACAATCCAAATTCTTCGAAACTATCCGTTCGCCAAAATGAAAGGCATAAAGGACGGGTATCAGAAGAAACCGAACAAGTAGATAGATAAAAAGGAGTTTGCGTAAAAATCCCTTAAATACGTTAATTAATCAGTTAATGAAGCGGGTATCTATGTTTTATCTTATTGTATATAACGTAACAAAAAGTTAAACCCCTCCTTCCCCATCTGTAACAAGTGTAAGTTTCCACAGTTTTTTTAATTTTTTTTTTTAGTGATGTTTAGCGATGTTTGATGTTAGTTTTTTTTAGTGATGTTGATTTGTGAGGTAATATCATCTTTAAAAAAAGTCATCTTCTCAGATCTCACATCAATAAACACGACACGTCTCTTTCAAAATATTTAAGAAAGTTATCCATCGTTAAGATGGTACCCGGTTAACAGTTGCATCAGCATTTGATTTAAGATTCATTTCACAATGCTCTGACAATGGTCATGAGAGCAACTTATGCCAAAAAAGAAAATGTCATTGTACATGCCATGACACACAGTGTCGTGGAATGTAACTTCTGCTACCAGCAGCAGCATCCATGATCTTTTGCTGGTTACCATATGCAACCACTGTGCCAAGATCCATAAAGTACGACCTTCTTTCGCTATTAAAGGCACATTCATGGACATAAGTAAGGAACTTCGGTACAATGTACCACAACAAGGTTAATGCGGAGCTACACAATAAAGGTATAATGCGATGCGATATCGTTCCTGTATGTGCATGCTTAGCGAATCACCAGGCCAGTGTCTGAATCATTGTACGGATCGTTGGTGAATCAGCATAAGATCATTTGATCCGCGTGTGACGTCCACTAAAATTGATTCCGTTGAATGTTCTAAATGTATAATATGTTGTGTATTCCAAGTAACGATGGGATCTTTATTTTCTTTATTAGCATCGTGCGAAATGACTAGCAAAGCGGAGAATCAGCCACCGACGCTTTCGTGCGCCAAAACCAACAGTGAGCAAAGCGGTACCGTGCCGCTAAAGTGTATCTATGTACCTCAAAAGTTGGAAGTGTACGAGTACGAGACGGCCATATTTCAGTGTATTATTGAAGGTTATCCTACGCCGGTTATATCCTGGCAGCGCAATGGTAACACGCTAGCACCCTCACGTACCGTCACGATCCAGAGCAAGGGTTCACTGTGTACGATGAAGATACAGAACATCCACGCAAAGGATGCGGGCCAATATCAGCTTGTAATCGAGAACGAAAGTGGCCGGGTAGAGCGTACCATCGAGCTGCTAGTGCTTGAGAAAACTCGCATCATTAATCGGGTGAAGCGCAACAGTCAGGCCGCAAGCTGTAGTATTCGCATCTATCGCCACATCAACGACTATTCGCCCCTCGTCGGAGAGTACATTATACTGAACGCGGAATACTACGCACCGTCCACACCAATCATCCGCTGCTTTCACAATGGACGGGAGCTAGAAGAAGGACGAATATTTCATCGAAGCGTAAGTCAGAGGAACCTTTCCCTGGTGTTGGAAAAGGCCAGGGCGAGCGATTCAGGCACGTACACATGCGTTCTGGAAACGATGGACGGCAGCATGAAGGTGATGTCCGCGGAAATCGATGTACAGGATCCAAAGTGGTCCGGCCCGATAAACAAACTGCCACGAATTGTGCACGACTTGCCGAAGGTGATCACCATTACCGAAGGATCGGAAGTTGAGCTAAGTCTGGAGCTCCAGTGTTCCGAGGTGGTGAAATGTTCGTGGAAGAAAAATGGACGCATTGTGAAGGATTCGATGGATTTCGCGTGAGTAGCAAAGGAAAGACTTGGAAGTTAGCAAAATGGATAGTACGGGATCCGGATTGGATTTATAGAAATAGTTAATCTCCGATGCTGGTAAACCGGGTAATATACCGAAATTAATCGGGTGTCAAATTCGGTACTCCGAACTACTCCTGTGTAAAATCCAGGGTCAAATACGGTCTTGAATCCAAAATCGTTTCTAGAGAGGAACACGTAGTTCAATCAGCAATCGACCCCGGACTCCGACAGATTACGGAAAATGTTGAATTTTACCCGTATCTCATGGACATCTTTTTTGCTCTTCTTTCTTCCAGATACATCGACCATGGTAATGGGAAGTTTGGATTACGGCTGAAGGACCCTTTCCTGGACGATGCGGGACTGTACGAGTGTGTACTCGAAACGGCTACGCAGCAACTCGTCTCGAGCTGCTATCTGGACGTACTCGAGCTAGACCAGCAACAGCCACTGATGGATTGTGATCCCCGGTTGACGGTTCGCTTCGTACGTTTCCCACTCGCACAGATTGCACTTGAGGGCGATAATGTGGAGTTTTATGCGTGTGTACATCCACCGGACATACGGCTACGGTGGTTCGTCCGGGGCATAGAAATTACGAGCCTTACCAAAGGGTTTTCGGTATGTAATGTTAATGTAAAAACACCCTGTACGCCTGCCTGACCTCTTTTGTGTAATATTTGGTTACACGCAGATGGAATCGCACGATGACGGTGGAAACATTTTGCGAATATTCAACAGTACGTACCGGCAAAGCGGCGAAGTGAAGTGTTGTATCCCATCGACGTACACCGTTTCACTTGGACAGATGTGTGCGTACGCTGATCTGTGCGTTCTGCCCAAAGCTTACGTCGATACGCTGGAGCAGAAAGATATAAAACGGTTTAGTGTGGGTCAGAAGCTACGATTTCTTCATTGCCTTCAGGATGAGGTGGTACTGCAGGGTGATCATGTGGTTATTGAAGCCTGCTACCAGGGTCACCCCCCATCCGATTTGCGCTGGAAACGTTCGGTAAGTTTGGCCATTGATTTACATACTATCTGAAGGCGTTTTTGTGTGGTATAATTGCATATGTCAACAGTTTTGAGTCTGTGGCTATTTTAGGTGTGATCAAAACCGGTTCTTAAACCCGTCTCATTTTTATATCAGTAGCGGTGCAATAGGGCATTCGATTAGATATTCTAATGTCATGTTACTTGGTACTGTTAACCGCATAATCTTAATCCCAATTATACAAACACTCGTTGACGTAGAGCTCCGAGCCAGTTGGGCAACGTAATCACACATTTGCATGTGGGTATTCAGGAAGTCAATGTTAGAGATATTGTGTTGAACTTTTTAACACATAAATATGAGTAATAAAGTACGCACATGCGTACGTAACAAAGGTAGGGTACAAAAACAACAGTTCACTTCACATTTTGCGTTAACAGTAGCGATTATACCTAGTTCCACCTACATTCGAATCTCATACCGTTTGCATTGACATGCCATCTCGTTCCGATGCTTGCCGCTACGAATGGATCATGTGTCGCTACGTTTGGATTGTCTACTCTTTTGGATTGTCTACTGGATGCTTCATGAATAGGGTTAGACAATTATAATGAATTCGAATGTTTGTTTTCCTAAACTGTTGTAAGGATTTGAATAACTCTGCATCTGAATAACGCTATTTGTAAATCTATTTGTCTTTTTAATCATACTGCCAATAAGTCACATACTGCCAATTAGTCCAGTGTTTCTGGAGTGTTAAATACGCTTATTAACAAATTTCCTATCAGCTCAACGTTACGCGTTTAATGATCACGATGATTGATAGTGATGATAAACACCATGTCATGGTTATGTATGCTTCATTACCACTATGGTTAAAGGGTCGAATCATCATCGATAGCAACGAGACTACGAACAATTTATCGGGACTCTCCAGAACTCCTACTAAAAAATACAGAATCTGATGATAAACAATGAGTCATAATTATGCATGTTTCGTTATCACTATCGTTTAAGGGCCGAACCATCGTCGATAGCAATGTGACTACGACTAATCTACCGGGACGCACCCGTCTCCTATTAACAAATATAGAATCGGCTCAAGGAGGCAAATATAGCATTCAGCTTGACAAAGCCTGCCCAGACACAGAGCTGTCCATGTGTTTGCGCGTTGAGTCACCACCGGAACCACCGGCCGGTAAACCAACGGCGACCATTGTCAGCCAAACCGCGCTGTCCGTATCTTGGAATCCTGCTCCATACGATGGAGGAAGTGCCATAACTGGATTTGTGTATGTATCTTAATAAATCAGTTCTAATTTGAATACAAAATCGGAACACGAATTTTAACAAATAATTGTTTATTAACTTTCCTTTGGGCGCAGGATCGAAATGGAACAGAATGGTGAAGGTGAAGAGCGTTGGGTTTGCGCCAAGCGTGTGCCAAACTCGTTCTCATGTTTACTCGACACTTTGCAGCAGGACGATTCCTATCGATTTCGAATACGGGCGGAAAATGTACACGGAATGAGCCATCCAACACCTGCGAGCGATCTGGTAAAACTAAGCACTGGTAACACTAACGGAATATCGGAACTGGGAGTGAACAATCCGGTGACCAGTCCCATTTCCAGTGGGGCAAGCATCTGCAGCAATGTTGATAATGGTTACCTCAGTTACGGTGATGACCAGGGAGCGTTGGAAAGCAATCAGCATCAACATTTGGTTCCATCTACTGTAAAGTTTTCTACCGGCGGAGACTTTACTGAACAGTTTGAGGTACTGAGGGAGGTCGGCAAGGGACGGTTCGGGGTAGTTTACAAGGTGATTGCTCGCCATGGTGAAGCGGGTACTGTGCTGGCGGCCAAAAAGGTGAAATGCATTCGTATAAAGGACAAGGAACGGGTCTGGCAAGAGACGGCCATTATGGAAAGCTTGGAGCATCCCAAACTACTCCGACTGTTCGCCACATTCGAGCTGCCGAAGGAGATTATAATGGTGGTAGAATACATTTCAGGCGGTGAATTGTTTGAACGTGTAGTTGCGGACGATTTTACGCTCACCGAGAAGGATTGTATTATATTCGTGCGTCAGATCTGCCAGGGCGTGGAGCACATGCACAGCCGCCAGATAGTGCATCTCGATCTGAAGCCAGAAAACATTATGTGCGCCACTAAAACAAGTCATGAGGTAAGGTAATGTTAGGACGTCTTGCTGTTTAACCAATGATTGATTTTGGTTTCGATTTAAATTACCTATGTCAGATAAAAATTATCGACTTCGGTTTGGCACAGCGACTGTGTGCCTCCAGCCCGACGAGAGTACTCTTCGGGACGCCCGAATTCATCGCACCGGAAATCATCAACTACGAACCGATCAGCGTACAGTCAGACATGTGGAGTATCGGTGTCATTTGCTATGTGCTGCTTTCCGGTCTATCACCATTTATGGGCGACAACGATGTGGACACGTTCAGCAATATCACACGCGCCGAGTACGACTTTGACGATGAAGCGTTCGACTTGGTATCGGACGGAGCGAAAGAGTTTATCGCGGGACTACTCCGTGGTCGCCAAGAAGAACGGCTAAGCGCTCAAAAGTGTCTGCAGTCTGAGTGGTTATCGTTCAAGAGCGGCGATAATGTTGGCATTAATCAGATCCGAACGGATAAGTTGAAAAAATTCATCATCCGTAGAAAATGGCAGGTTTGTGTATTTGCTCCCATTTCAGTATAATGTTCCGTTAAATGAGTAATTCGTTTGATTCGCAATTTATTACAAACTCAACAGAAAACAGGCAATGCCATAAGGGCCCTCGGAAGAATGGCAAATTTATCCGCTTCACGTCGAGTATCGGTGGTGCCTCGTGAAACAAAACCTGAGTGTAAGTAGTGGATTCTATTCCGATCGATAATAAACTGTGCTTTTATTGGGTTTTTTTTTCTATTTACAGAACATGGCATCAGGATATGATCTACAATACACACAGAACGGCGCAAATGACGTTTCCAATACCAAATTAAAGCATGCGATGTTTAACATAAATGTGTGTTAATTGTTTTAAGCTATGTTTAGTACTACACAAACTACTACATTAATAAAATAATGAACGATAATGTTAATGCGTAACGAAACTCCCAAGATCTAGTGTACTTAAACGGTAACGGTATTATATCTGGGGGTATGTAATTTAACTTTATTTGATTTTTCAAATAAACAATTTATCTTATGTGCCACGGGATGGGATGTCCTCGTAGCTCATTAACTATGGCAAGTTTCCGGCGTAACTGTACCATAACATACCATAGGAAATGGTCTGAGTCGAGGTACTTTTTACATCTGTACGTTAATAATATTCGAGAAGGGCAGTTTTTTACCCTCGTGATTCGTACGCTGGCAGAAAGACAGAATTTGCTCGAACTGGTTCGCCTCCAAATCGTAGATGCGTACTGTGCGATCCTCGATCGAACGCACCGTGCCCGTCAGTGCGTCCAACGATCGGCATTGCTTGTGGTTGGAAACCATTTCGCGCAACTTCTTCGCCGTCAGCTTGTCCAAAAACTCCCATCTCCTCGTCGGAGTCCGACACGTCCTTCCGAAGTTTAGCCGCTACGCCCGCACGGTTTGCCTGGCCATTGTTTTTGTTCTGACAACTGTTGCTATTGCTTTCGATTCGATTAATTTGCTCTTGCAGATGGCCAATTTTGGTCAGTATCGCGACTTGTTCCGCTGCCGATTCTAAGCGATCGTTACGCCGGCCCCGATTGTTGGCACTGCTGCTCGACAGGGCATACACGGTTTTCGTGATGTCGTGCAGCTTCTCGTTGATCACATCGACCTTTTCGAAGATGTGTTGTACCTTAAAGTCCAGACTGGAGAGGCGCGTCTCAAGCGTGGTGTGTCGTGTGCTCTGAGGAAGGTGGAAAAAAGAGAAATCGGTTGGAAAAATCCACACTTCAGCGGTACGGTTTATTTACTTGCGCAAAATGTCCAGCTTGCTGTCGACGGATTTGATATGCTCGCTCCAGGCACCGATATGATGTTGGAACACATCCCAAATTTGCGACTTCTCTTGCAACGTTTTCACGTTTGCGTCGAGCTAATTCATCATTCCGCGCGCTGGGAGATTCGAAAACCATCTTTCTGTGATCAAACGATGGCACGTGGTTTCCGCGTTATACGATCGCTTTGTTTACAAGCTGCCGCCCACACACTTAGACACGCTACTACGGTCTTATGCTACGGTTCGACTCGACCAGCGTTGGAAGAGGTTAGCGTAAGCACAGCACTACATCTACACACACGCGCACTCACGCATTCACACGAACAATCCAGGGCTAATCCGCAAACGGACCATGTAAGATCATAATGATTTAAAAATAGCGCCGTCAATCGGCAATTACGTTGGTTTACGATCGTACGCTTGGACACGAAATCTCACTTCGATCCATATTCCCCTTGCTGCGCCGGTAGAGATCCACTTTCGGTACAATTCTTTGCGCCACTGAAACTCGCGAACAAGTTTGACGTGCGTGTTATGCGTGTGTGTCTAAAATTGACACACGGAGATCGCTCAGGCTGTTCTTATCGGTTCGTTCCAAGCAGAAATTCTCACTGTTGGCGAAAGGCTGTTGTTCTATGCAATACGTAAAACCCGTACCGTTAGCTTCATCTTCAAACAGTCGACCGGCGTCGTCAGCTGCCGAAAATGCACTAAAACGCTAGCAGCGCTGGCCGAGTGGGGCAGATAAACCGAGTTTATTTTGATGCTCCATCCTCACAACCATTTGCTGAAGAGTGATTTTGAACTTGAACCGCGCAGAAACGACAGTGTGAGTGTGCCGTGGCTGTACCGGGTTTTAATATAACAAACTTCTTTACTTATACTTCAATTATTTGGGAATTATTCAATCGTTTAGTTTATTCGTTTGTATATTTATTTTAAAAATAACAAATTCATAATAATGTCTCAACTTTCTAAATAAGGCGAAAAGTATTTATTTGGATTATTTATCAGCCTTTACAATGTATTCTACAAGAAAGTGACTAATTGTAACAGTTAGGTCAGATAATAACAATACAGATATTTTATACAATTATTGTTTGGCATAAAAACTATCAGCAACAATGCTGATGGGAATTTGCACATTCAACGAACTTTTTGAATGCGATGTTTTCATTTATGCTCCATTTCAAAAGTAACCAACCATGCAGTATAACTCGAATCGCGACGTGTTGTTTGGTAGTTCCGTTGGAGGATTGCGTAATGGTTTTGGAATATATTAAAACAAGCCGGGGTTTTATAAAATTCAGACGCGGTTTTACATTAACATTACTTTATGATTGTTGTTAGTCATAATTACTTGAAGTTATTACATTAGAATTGTGTACAAAGGTAGGAGAAAGCTGTCGAATGTGATGCAGTTCAACATAGGAAACTTACACAGCGCTCGAGCAGAAGTGACACCGGACGAACACGCACAACATGTCGAACAATTCCATACGAGAAAAAATTTTTTTTTGGTTTCGTTTCTACCCTCACTAGCAATTTGTTTACATTACGTGTGTTACATATTCTTGGATTAAAAACAAACATATCATGACATAATTGTGTTCGTATCCGCATTTTTCTTTACATAAAATTATCAGATTAATAATTATTCTAAAGTTTTTATTTCTGAATACTTATGATTAGAAATGTGTAAATGGTTGCTTACATAACGGATAACGTGGCGGGTTTGATTACCGACAAGCCACGGAGCGCGTTGCTGGATTGTCACGGAGCGAAAGATTGTCCGGTTTTGGGCCGGATAGTCAGGATTGTTCGGCCCATCGAGGGGATGTAAAAGGAACGAGGAAAGAGCCGCGCGGGTGCCTGGTTTTCATTCTCTCGCGACAACGTTGCTGGAAGCGGTCTCACACAACGGCTGCGTTTGCATCACAGCTGTTTTCGAATGTGAATAGAAACAAATATGCAACATTTTGTTCGTATTATTTAATGTACATTTTCTAGTGCATCAATTGAGATTTTATTTTATTTATCATAAGAACACAATTAAAATTGAATAACACTCAGATTTCTGTGCACTTTTTTACTGCTCTTCTAAGCGGCTGTTTGGATGCCAGTAGCATGCTGTTGCGATGAGTTTCCTGTGAAATTTTGAAAAGACCGTAAAAGCGTTGCTTGATCGATGATGTTTGATTCACTTGCCATTTTAAACCGATATTTTAGTTTAATCTATAATATTCCTAGAGTAATCCCCACGTGCCCTTCTCTTCAATGCCGCCTTTAACAACTGCGAATGTGTTCATCACAGCGAAAACAAAACGGTCTCAGAAGAGCGAGTAGTGCAATGTACGAAAGGGATAGGTATAATATCTTACCAACAGCCGCCCAGTATGTGGAGACAGCCGATGTATAACGCAGTGGAACTGTTGTTTGCGGAGTAAAAATTGCTCCTTGGGTACTCCAAGTGGGGTTTGGCTGTTTCCCGAAAAGCAACAAACATTCATTCACGCTCAAGCTGCCTTCACGCAAAGTTGCGCAGTCCCGTGTGTCTCGTTGGCCCGGCGCTTCGCACACGTGCTCTCCCTTTTTCATTACCGGTTCCTGCGTACGTGCGATGCGTGCGTGTAGTTGTGTGTTTTCTAACTGCGCTGGCTCCGGTGTGGCGTGTTGCAAGCAAGTGTCCGTAATGTGAATGTTATCCTTTCTGCGACTCCGCGTAGCACAAAATGATTCGTTTAGTGAAGGGATGTAAGTGAGGAACAGGAGTGTACAGTGAACTGCTTATGCTGTTGCGATAAACGCGATAATGTAAATAAGGGTGATTTTTTTCCATCTGTTTCTGTTTTATGTGATACGGTTTCGCGTAAAATAGAAACACCACCGACAAAAACTCAATAAAATGCCGCTCGATTGTTTCGTCATCGAAAGGTAAAGCAAGTGTGTGAATTACTACGTTCAAACGAAATCCCTTCCCGGCAAACGCAAGAGCACGCGTGATAAAAAAGAAGGAAAGAACGCAGTCGCAACCAAATCCGTGACAAAAGCAGGAAATAAAAGCCAAGCACACCACATTGGCCTCCTGTTGCCATGGCGCGGTTCCAACCGCTTCCAATGTTGGTGGTAGTTTTCGCGGCTGGAGTGTTGACATCGGTTTGGGCCGCCCTGGCAACGAACGATGTGCATCTTCCGGAGGAACAGAACACGCGTCGCCATCATTCGTACCAGAAAGATGGCCAACCGCACGTAAAGGCATCGTATCCGGAGTCGGTCACCAGCAGCCCAACCTTTCAGTTTGAACACCAGCAATCGGAAAAGGACGCACGTCAGTTTGTGGCCTCGATGACCGATGCCGACATGGTTGTACCCAGCTGGTGCAAGGTGTGCAATGCCACAATGCTGCATTATTGCCGCACGTCACGTTTCATAAACGATCACTGTTGCTGTGAATATGCGCACACCAGAGGTAAGTTTGAGTAGCGTGAATCATCTTCGCCCGATAGTCGCTAGGACGATTCATGACGTCAGGTTGCGTTCGTACAAGTGGTCCCTAGGTGGGACCCGCGTCCTTTTTCAGTAGCGTGCAAAGTGAAGAGTGAAAGGTTAGGATTTAATTGCTAAATTAGCCGCGTTTTGTTGTTCCCAGCGCAAAGTTGTCCTATTTCTGCACAACGCATTCGAGTTGGAGTCATGATAAAAGAGGTCACGCTATATGTTTGCCATGGATGATGTCATAGGGCTGGCAGAGACAGAACCGTTTTCTGGCAAGGAAATCCTTACGTATGGCTTTAGAATGACAGCTTAATTCATTCATGATTGCAGCGTAATCAGTAATCAGATTATTTTTTTGTTTTGAAATCTGGAACCGATTACAGAAACTACAGTTTATTCCATTAAGCGGCAGCATTGCAATATGCATTACGTATTGTAACATTCGTACAAGCGTATTCCTATTAATTACAATAATTAATGGACTTTTAAGCTTACATTGTATAGTACAAACTTCCACAAATACCTTATCCAGTCGATTGAAATTAAGCACTATAGTGCTTTTTTGTTATTCAATCCATTATTTTTAGCGGAAAGCATCAAACATTTGGTGCCGTGACCAGGATCGTATCAGCTCTAAATAGGAAAAATCGTCTCCGTCTTCCGCAGTTCGCTTCCATTCGCGTTGTGTTGCTTCATCCAACATCTGTGGAAGAATCAGCGTTAAAAGTACACTCCACACACAAAGTTTCTGCAGCAGTTTATGAAGTAATCACCGACAAAATAACGCATAAAGTACACGGCAGTTCCAGCGTGCATTCCGCAGCATGACCTTGAACTGACGTCCACTTGCGTTGGCGTCCAGTTGCGTTTGCCGGTGCATTCGACAGGCGCAATGTTTCCGATTTAACAACTCAACACGGTGCGCTTTATATGATAAAAAGTGACCTGTTTGCCAGAAAAGCATTAAGCATCTTCTTTTCCTGCTACGGGAGAGATCACAGCATGCCATGGGCGCAATTTAAACGGTTCTAAAACGATCGCCTTTAGCGTAAACCTACTTCGTCATCTCGTGACAAGGTGCGTGTGTGCTACCAACATAACCTTGCCGCTGGAAAACGTACCCCGACCCACCAATTGCACCGTTTTTCCAACTGCATCTGGAAAATGATGCAGCAAATGGTCGGTAATTCTAAAATTGCACGGGAAACAAAAGGTTCGCCGATCGTACGGTGACAAATTGTTTGTGCGAGGTCCGGTAAAAGGGGCGATGTCCCTCCCTCTTGGATAGAATCATTCCCGTGTGCTGCCTCTTTTGGTGTCTCCTCCTGCTTCTACCCCTCGTGGCGCTGAGCCCGCACACATGATAATGATAACGAGACACTAACGCAATTGCATTTGGCATTGCAAAGCTGATTAGTTGCTGTATTCTCTTCGTTCCCGTGCCGGGTTCTGTTCCGAGGGAAGTTAACCACGTCATGGCTGAATGGAACGATGCAACGGCACGCGTCAGAATGCCGCATCTCTCTCGCGTCGGTCGCAACAGTGCTTTATAGCGTGATGTTAGATTGCCAGTTCGGAGCCTGTTGTTAATGCACACACCTTTCGGGGCGCTTTCTTTCCCAGTGTGTCCCATTGGTCAATCATTTCCGCAGTTCCACATGGTTGCCTGTGCTTTGCGTACCCTTCGAACGCTCAATCTTGAAGTCACCAAGGGAGTTCAGCAGAAAATATTTCTCGGACGGGAAGCAAAAAAAAGACGATTTGCATAACAATGCTGGTAAAGAAGCGCGCTGCGCTCGTTGTTCGGTTGGTTACATTTTGTGCGTCACCTTCAAGAAAAGCGACAGTTGAAGATCTTTGTAGATTTGTTTCCAACAGAGTCGCCAGTTTTAAGCAAGCAATGTGCCATCGGGACTTTATTAGATTTATACGCTTTGATGACTAATTCAAGCAGCCAATATGTAAGAATTGCATATTTCACCTTGAGTTCGGAGAGTCGCTCATTCGCTGTTGTGTTTTTACCAGATGAGCAAACCCCAAAGTTTGGAAAATGGATCAAAATGTTAACGATGCAACGGATGTTGTACCTATCCACGATGTATTTTCTTACACTGATGTTATCGGTATACCTTAGGTCAAGGATAGTCTAGAAATTCTGTTTCTTGTAAGGCATTGCAACTTTTAACGCGATGCTTGCACACATTTCTCAATTAGAGTACGACATCTGAGGTTTGACGATCATGTGTGCCGTATGTAAAAGTTTCTTTTCTGTGGATTTTCTCCATACTTGGTGCTTTGGTTTTATGCTTGGTGTGGATGATGATGATATTTTTATTTCTTGACCGAAGAACACCCTTATAATCTAAAACTATTAAACAAAACAACGTGTAGCTAGGTGGATGAGGGACATTTGCTTCTCTAACCTTGAAATTGCTCCCGGAGTTGCAAGTCGGAAATAAGTTTTTATTAAATACAATACGCTTATTCTGTATGCCTGGATATTGTAGTTCTTTGGTGTGTCGACAACATGGACAGAGGAGTCGTGGTAACGGATTGAAGGCGTAGATGCGTCAGCCAGAAAGGTTGGGATAATGTTTTGCCAAACGGCAGGACTCGGCCGATAGCATTGGTCCTATACATAGTAGAAATTGTCCTGATAATATCCACGTTAGAGATGCAATGTATTGTAGAGCCATCAACAACAACAAGGAATGGGTTCTTCCTGATGCCCGGACGGCAGCCAGGCAAACCTGGGTCTTGCCGCACAGTATTCACCAGTGGTTGATGATAATATTTGTTAAAACTTATATAAATGATTGATTTAACAAAAATTTACATAATTTAATTTTAGTAAGCCTATCTTAATCGCCGAAGGAATTGAGTTCCACAGGGGAATTGAAATTCGCACCTGACCGGCCATCTCTTTTTGGGGTTACGGTAATCATCCACTCCATAATAATAATTCTCTGATATTAACGATCCCACCGTACCATCTTTGTAACTGCACCTACATTCGCAACAAGTAATGCACAAAGTTACTAATATAGAGAATTCGCTGTGGAATGTAAATATTCATTCCAGATTACAGACTCGCACACACTCTTCTATCAATGTTATTTTAAAAATCATCCCCCAACCAATGTGCTTCCCATGTAACATCGACGAGATAGACAGGAATCCATCCTACTATCTACGTACGTGACCATGGGCCGGGTCTGATTCATAAATCTTGGAAGCAATCATGTCTTACTCCAAGCTGGCGAATCTTATCAAAATGTCAATAGCGAAGCAAAAAAAAAAATCCAATGTGTGGTCGGTTTCCCGAAGCCGGAAACGCATTCTTATCCTCAATCACCACACCGGCTTTATCAAAATCATGTTTGCCCATTAAACATTGCAATAGAACGCACACTACTGCGTGTCTGCGTCTACTTCGATGCTTCCTGTTTATTGGGTGCAAGGACACAAAGCAATTCTACATTCCGCTCGCATAATTTATGCGCCAGCACCCAAAAACAAAAAACAAGCGGACGGCACGTGTGTCTCGCCTGTGCTCACGCAAGAAGGTTGTTGAACTGCTGCAGCACGAACACAGCGTTGTCCAGGGTCCGCGCGGAACACCGCCTGCTAATGAGACCAGGGGAGAAATGTAGGTCTCGATCGGATCGGAGAACGGGAGGGGACAAGAAAGACACAGATGTTTGAATGAGGGATCCACGAATGGGTGTGCGTTTTGGTGCGGTTCTTTGTGCGTCGTAATACAATGTCTGGAGAAAAGGGCAAATAAGGACGGCGGTTTTGGGACATGTACCGTGGGGTTACGAAACGTAGAATGGGGACTGTCGGTTGAATCATCCCAGCTTGACGGTGTTGGTGTGCTTCTGTCGGCAAATTCGTGTGTCCTTAGGGGAGTTGCAGCGACCCAGGACTCGGTCGATCGTTCGCTTCGGGGGTTCGGTCGGATCTATCTTAAGAAAAACCCCATCCCTAGCTGCACACGACAGTGCAATGTGTTGGATGTCATTTTAATTAAGATTCCAGTAGAATCGTTCGATTAGCTGGTTCATTGAATTAGTGTGTCTTGCTGGTTTGTGTTCAAGGAATAGCGCAGGTTCGTTTGGTCCACTGCACAATGAACATGCACACACATGCGTTTGATGCCGACGTATAGTGACAGCAACGACGGGCAAGGCCCATCGGCATGAATTGTGCTTTAATCTAACGCTCGGCGCAGATTGATTATGACAGTTTAGAATCGGTTCGAACAATGCGCGCCATTCGCGAGGGAAGGTAGCGGGAAGGAAGGTGGTCCCACCGCCAAAGGTAAGACCGTTAACAGTTGATCAAGCTGTCACGGTACCGATGACGCGACGACAATCGCGCACATCTTCCGTTCCGGTGCTCTGCGACCCCACAATCATCTTGATGACAAGTACGAGCGCGCGTGCCCTTATTCTTGCGCCGGTTTCATGCGCGCACCCGCACAATTCAGAACCGTGCTGTGCCCTTCAGATGGCCGTTGTTTGATTCTTTCAAAATTTCACGATCAGTTGATCACGTCCTACCGGTAACCGATCGGTGCTGTCGCGGGTGCACTACCATTTTCTGGAGCTTTTACACCATTAGTTACGCCAAATTGCGCCGCCCCGGAACAGCGTGCTCGCTTGTGGACTGCTTGGCCCTCGAGCAGGGTGTGTATTGGTATGCAGAACACGCACCGTGCCATCGATTCGCGATTGCATTCGCGAGCATACTGTGCGGTTTGGTCGGACCCACGTCAATAAGGAACGGGAGAGTGGTACGTGGTTCCAAACAACAACAACAACACGCCTGACACGCGTAACCCAGTGTCCGAAAGCCGTGAGTCAGAAATACGAAGCCGAAGTAACTGGATGCTTTACCAACTGGTACCAGATGCCCTTCGTACGCGCTAGCGAGGTTGACCAGAGTAATCTGATATCGATTCTATCGGGTATTATCTAATTCTACCAACGGTGGAGAACCAATTTCCCCAGACCGCACAAGACACAAACTCGTGCATCGTCAGCACCGACCGTCAGTTAATCCGATGAGTTTACGCGGATGCGCAGCACAATTAATGAGAGATAATAATAATAACGATAGGGAGCGAGGGAGAGAAAAACAAAACAGCGCTCCGGCCTCCACCAAAATGGTGGCCACTTTTCCTCCACCCTCATTAGACATTCCGGGGTCGTTTCTTCGCGGGCAACAACGCAGCGATGTATAAATGCGGCACCGAAATCGGATACGATCGGTTTAGAAGTTGGCTTAGGTTAAGGCGCTCGGGTTGAGCGAAAGTAGCGCCAGTAGCGACGGTGTGGCGTTTAGTGGGAATTCGATAGTTATTGGGAGAAGGTGTGCTGCTAAACGGCGCGGCACGTTGGCCTTCTATCGGTATGTTCGATATGGTTCGATTTGTAATGAAATTTACAGTACGGTGAAGCATTTTATCGAATGTTTGTAGTTTGGAACTTAAACTCATATTATTTTGTAGCGAATTCATCTGTCGTTACCATGTAGAAATATTCTCCGTCGAGGATACAAGGGATTCTTATTGTAGTTCTTGTGCCATCGACAGATTGTTAGACACTTCAGGGCATTTCAGTTAGAGTCAGAGCACCTCTTATTTACTTCCTCTCTAAACCGTACACGATCGAACGCCGTCGTCAATCACTCCATTATCCCAGCCTTTCCGACCGCGGACCCCTCAACGCCTTCATTTCATGGTAAATGAAGGTGAACTGTCCATGTCCGGTGCCATTCTCATGACGTGATCAGCCCACCCGAGCCTCACCGAGTTTAATCCGCTATACGACAGTGACTTTGTCGTACATCTCGTAGTACCTCCACACATACGAGGCCACACATTTATTCTGCGAATCTTCCTCTTAAACGCGGCTAAGTGGGTTAGTTTTGGACAAAGCCCATGTCTCAGAGGCGTATGTGAGTATTGGAACTGTAAAGGTTCTATATAGACCCAGCTTCGTTCGTCGCGACAGGTGATTAGAGAAGTTTCCTCTGTTAATCTCCAACCCGAGCATCCGCTCCGTAGGAGAACCGTAAACCAATCATGTCTATGTCATTCACGTATGCCAGGATCTGGATTGATTTATAGAAGATGGTCTCCGAAGTTTCCACCTCCGCGTGGCCCCGGATGGCCCTCTCTAGCGCTACGTTGAAGAGTAGACAATCTCGCCTATCTCCTTGGTGCAGCCACTGGCTGGTAGCAAAGGACCCTGAGGTTTTCCATCCACCATCCACCGTTGGTCATTGTCATTCGTACTAGTCTGGTAAGTTTGGCCGGGATTCCAAAAAAGCGCATTGCGTCGTACAGTTTTCCCTGCCTTCGCTATCGTATGCGGCCTTGAAGTCGATGAAGAGATGGAAGAGGTGGAGTTGCTGCTCCGCCATCTTCTCCAAGATCTGCCGTATGGTTGAGAACCTCTGGAAAATCTCAGTGACTCCAATTTAAGTACTTCATTAATACCAAATTTTCTAGAACGTTCATAACACCGGTAATCGATAGAGGTTCCTGTAGCTTTCTAAAATTGTGGAATAGCATTGCAATAATTGTTGGTGAACGTGTTGAGAGGATATACGCACCATCTACATATCACATGGAGTTCCAGCCGAAAACGGACTTAATCTTGCCAATCGAAACAACGGTAACGTGTGCAATCCAAAGTTCATATTTTAATTCCGCCACCAAAGCAAACGATCTGGCGCAGAAACAAGATTCGATGCCAATTGTAAATTAAAGCATTTCGCTAAAGAAAACATACACCTCCCTAATCGAGACAGGCATGTAAATATGTACACTATTTTTTCGATTTGTTGTGAATGAGAAGATCCCTCAAGCTAATCGCGTGCGCTTCTGTTCTTGGCGCATTTCACACCTACACAATGTAGCAGTGGGGGAACGTGTGACTCATGTTAGCATCTACCTATTCGCTGTGATCGCTGCTATACTAACCACGGTACACGGTATTATCTTTCCTTCCAGAGCAACTGCCACAGATTCCCCACACCTGCCATCGTCAGTTGCAAGGAGACTGCGAGGTGAACGCCGGATCTTGCGGCAAGTATCGCGTGATCAAAGAGTGCTGCTGCGATCGGGAAACGAAGCAGGAGTGTAAGTGCGTTAGTTTTGTGTGCCCTGTGCCCATATCTCCATTACCTCTCGCGTTCCAAGCAGAAAGGGAAGTGTTTATTTAACCTTATAGGCAGATCGATAACGATCACCACCATCGCGCCATAACACGAATATTCGGGTGGGGGGGGGTTTTTTCGAATATGAACTTCACCCAGATTAACTGTGCTGGACGATCTTCTGCTCTTCGCTTATCGACCGACCACTAACACAAACCAGAAGCTGTCCCTCTTTAGCGCTTCAAAGCACAGCTCACGAACCCTGCTGTGAGGCGTTCGCATCACACCACACACACGACACTTAATAGACGCTCATAATCATTCGCCCATAATCAAGAGGATCTGCTGCTACCGCTGCCACTGTTGGATACTTTAATAGTTCCGGCATTGCACCCACAAACCTCAATACGTTTCGGGCCACGAGTAGGTCATTCGGATGCGGGTTGCATTATTGGGTGCTTCCAACTGCAAGACAGACGGCCAACTAATTCGCGGTGAGATGATGATTATTCGCATTATTGCGGGCCCAGCAATAAAAACTGATCATGATTTGCTACGTGAACGATGAGAGGGAAGATGTGGTGTAAATATTTACGCACATAAAAACTCTCCTGCAAACGTAGGGAGGCGTTGAATAGAATTAGCCTCTGCATTCTTGCTAATATTCTGCTTCCGAAAATGCAAATCGGTTGACGTGTAGCTCCGCTTGGGGTTGGACAGTTTCCACATTTCCTCTAGGTGATACGATCGGCCGCATGGGTTGAATTGGGAGGAGGATTTTACAACCCGAAAACGATGCGTATTGTTTACCGCACCAAATCGCTTCCCGAAACATACCAACTCTCGTTTGCCGAGTCTCGCAAGGGGAAGACACGCGCCGTGCCAGAAGTATTGGAATCTGACGGACATTTCTTTCCCTGCTTGCCCTGTATTCTTACACCCGCAACGGGGTTTTGGAAAGGAAATAGTTCCATTTTTACGACGCCACAAAAAACACAACATGCACACGACAGGCAAAATGCGTGTTTAGCAGCAACAGTTGGCAAAATATGCATGGAAGGGAGCAAACTTGACTTGGTTTTGGGCCAGTTGCTCGTTTAATTTATGATTGATTTTTGAACACACATTTGGGAAGCTACCACAATGCTGACTGTTGTGACAAGACAGAACAGTGCCAGTTGAGAAATTCATGATCGAACCAGCGGTGATCGTTGTCCGTAGAATTCGCGTTGAAAGTGTTCTACGCGTGCAACCTTGCAACCTGTAAAGACACGAGCATGATCGGAATTAAATTAGGTCGGATCGTGAAGAAGTATAAATCGCTCCGCGCTTCACTAGATCGCGCAGGTTGGCACGCGAGACGCGCATGGAGGAAAATATTTAAATCACCGTTTCCCATCTTTCGTCAGCTATCGAAAAGTGTGGAGCTGAAAAATGTTGCCCATCGCGAACACACTTCCAACAAGACGTTAATCATTATTTTCCATCTGAAAAATGTAACCTTCCTCACCGAGGGGAGAGTAGCGAGAACTCACACTCCGATTCAGAGTAGATTTGTGAACTGCCGACGGACTGGTTGGAAGGCTTTGGTTCCTCTTTTCCCCCGGTTTCCATCCAGCACGTTCAACATCAGTAACGTTTAACACCTTCATGTTTATTGGAGGACTTGGAACCCACCGAATGCGGTTCGATTGACTGACTGTGCATACCACGGAATGAATCTGTCGGGCGCTACCTACCGATAAACAAACACACACAGAACGGGCGCTTCTACTGGAAATAGATCATGTGACGACGACTCGATCTTCAAACGGATCAGACGAGGATGAGGACAACCGCGCTACGGTGGAGCGTTAGACACGCAAGTGCAGACCGTTTGTCACTTGGTCTGGTAAATATTGGCACCTTGCTACCAACGCCCTGCATGCACCGGAAACCATTGTGCCTGCTGATTGAAGTGGTGTTGATGTGCTTGTCGGTACAGATCGCAACATTTCACTGTTGACCTTCGACGTAGATAGCAGAGGTAGACGTTCCAGGACGTGGAACTGGGACTGGAAATAGATCAACCCCATTTTCTAATGGAAAAACATGATTGTATTATTAATAGATAGTTTGGTAATAACTTCAGTAGTGTTTGCAACTTAACATTCTAAGTATAAATTAGTCATAATGAAGTTGTCTTTCTAGACAATCTTAGTATATTCCGAGATCTCTGAGAGATCCGAAAAGAAAGAATCGATTATCAAATGGTTTGCCTTTCTCTTTCGTAATAAGGCTTTTCTATTTTACAGATACATATGTCTAGTGCGGAAGACTCTTTCCAAGCCTACGGCTGCTTATTGTAGGAGAATCACTTTAAGAATACGAGCTATCTCTTATCAGATTTCCGCTAACTCCAAAAACACACCAAAAAGTGTTGCAACACCGCAAAATGAACATCAATGCACAACTATGACTAGCACATTACGTTGGGAGAACATCATCTGCATGTTATGACTACAGACCACAGGGTTAACTACACATCTACCCCAACAAATCTCGTTTACGGATCCAATTCGAGCGGGACAGCATGTTTGTTGGTGCAATTTACACGCGTTGCTCATGCGTATATGACGATATTATGCGAATAGGATTGTAAAACAGTCTTATCACACATTCTCGCTTCATATCTGAATGCCATTAAAATGGTTTACAATTGCAGACGCCAAAAAGCCAAAAGAACAACTTTGACGCTTTAAGGCCTCCCACTCGCAACGAGTGACCAGCGTAAGCCATCTGTGTCAGTATTGGCGGTGATAATATTGTTGTTTCGCGACATGACATTCACGCGCTCTGACCGCAAGCAATGATTGCTGTGATCTACATTCTTCGTTAACCCTGGCGCATGGTTTCCTTCGATCAGAAATAATCCATTAGGAGTGTCAGCGTCATTTCGCCACCTAATGCGTTCCTCAAGGGCTGACGAATGCGGTTTAGGGTGTTATGTTTAGGAAATATCACCAGCAAATGGTTCGTATCAGTGTGGATAGAATTTCTAGGTAGTGCCAGACTACTCTCCATGTTGTTTGTACCGGTTCCCGGTGGAAGTATACTCAGTTTAAGAATACCCTCGAATGGCGTTAGCGGGCAATCTGTCTGGAGGTTATATTTCTCACCACCCTTTCTAGCTAAAATGTCATTCATTAATAACATGGCTTTAAACACGCAACAAAAGTGCCATCGTAGGCAATGTTCATATTCCATTTTCTACGTCCTTTTATTCGCAGATAAACAGAAATACTCATCCGGGTCCAATATTGGACCAACCAGGATTATGCTGCTTCTTGGGCTAGCCTGTGCCTTGATCCGTTCCGTTCTACTGCATCAGCTCAGTTAGTCAGTCAGCCATCAAGGCGGAAACCTCGTACTTAAGTGACCTTACATTCGTTGCCGCTGAATTTTGTCTCAATGTCAGAAATTTTTGCCTCTATAGTTTCAATTTTGTCTCTACGAAATCAATTTTTAATAGCGGGCAGAAACAAAAATTCATCACTTAGAGACAAACATTGATGCCTTAGAGGGAAAATTTCATGACTTCGAGCCAACATTTAGCGGTGATGAGTACCCGTTTGGATTCTGAATCTCTAGCGGATAATCCAACAGGAAAAAATCATCAAGCTCTCTCGCTCTGTCTAAGTAACATTCAAACCTGCCAAAGCGAGAAAGCATGTGGTTTTTTTCCAATTGGGTTATCAGTTAGAGATTTCGAATGCTGGTTTATATCAAAGTCTATATAACATACAGGATGATGCATGTAGAACAACTGGATACGACTTTCACTACGAAATAGGACTAACGATTGGAAACTCGGCTCGTGGAACCATACAATGGTGTAGGTATGCACCAATTTCAAAATGGCGAACTAGATCTGAGCTATGTGATGATCTGTCTCCTATACTGACTTTGGAATATTATTCTGGACCCCTTGTTCCGAATCTCTAACGGATAATTCTAACGGAAAAGTCAACAAGCGTTCTCGCTCTGCCTAACTAACGATCAAACCTGCCAGGGAACGAGAAAGCAGTTCGGGTTACCCATTACAGATTCGTAATAAGGGGATTTACCAGGGGACAATTCACTAGGAACAAAATTTTATCGAAAAAGGATAGGTCTTCAGCATTCAGCAGGATGTAACGTTTGCATTCCTTTCCGGTATCATAATGGGAAAATTGTATCTACATTCGTACCGCACTGTGGATAGCGATGGTGTAGAACACCATAAACGGCTATGAATGATGTGGTTATATTTGTTTGTTGGCTAGTGCATATGTAAGAATCATAGCAAAACTATGAAATCGCAATGGAGATGTATTTATTTTGAGACACACTACAATAATCGATAGCGTCCCCACCTACCATTTTAAGAGCAAAAACATGGGAATAGCAAATTAATAAAGTTGAGAAACAAACTAATAAACAAAGTATAGATTTTTAAATTTCGAAGCAAATGTGAAATAAAATTATGGAACATAAACGCTATGCATAGTTACTAGTTTTAATTACTGATAATAAAATGAATTATTTGTCTAGTTGCAGCTAAGGTGCATACCAAAGGGTTGACCTATAAATAAGAAAACACAAAACTTTACACGTAATTTTGATTCACAATAAACGATAATGATGACAAACGTTCCAGTAAAATGCTACAAAGCAAATGCACATTTCGACTACAAAAACGTGGTGGAAAAGCTGCCGTTGGATTTGAATTTTCATTGCGATGAATGTGGCTTATGAACCTCACATACAGATGGCGCTGTATCATGCACATTGGGAATGTAAAGCAGATTTTTTTTCGTTTATCAAGCTCTATAAAGATTAAAACAATTTACAAGTTATTTATACTGGTCAACCATATTAATAAATTATTTCAACAATGAAAAGCGTTCAATAAATTTGTATAATTCAATTTCTATGTTTTCTATTGGCTGTCCGTTCGTGTTCGTGTCAAAAAATAGCTCCCAAAACGTTGACAGCATCGCATTTGTTTACCATCGTATTGCGTCATTTGCGGAATTGTGTTGCGAGAATAATGAGAGTGTTCAGTTAAAATGATTTGTCTTTTCGTACGCGTTATTGCTGTTTATTGTATGCTGTTTGGAGTCCTGTGGCCGTCTGCTCTCGCAAACAGGCACGGCCAAGATTCCGAATGGATTAAACCCGGTGCGTTGGATCGATGGGGCCAGCAGCAGAAACTTCACGGGAAACCTAACGATGGATCGTGCGAAGTGCAAACGGAACCGCTACAATGTGATTGTCCGTCTACGCCGGAACCAACACCATCCACACCTTGCAGCGAAGATATCATCGAAGATCAACGTTTGGCGCTAATTTTCTATCAGAAGCTGATAAAGACACTGTTCGCACGTGAAGTTCTCCGTGCAGATCCAGATGCACCGGATCACCACTATGTGGATTTGTCACTACAAATATCTTCCCGACAGCTGGACAAACTACTGGACGACTCATGTTCCGCACGAGAGATCAACCTGATCGTGTCGGCAATATTGGGAGAGTCCACCAAAACGCGACGGAATTCGATTTTCCGCGAAAATCAATGCGAACGTTTGTACAACTTTCTGATGCAATGCTTCGAATCGAAAATCCTGCACAATCTACTGCCCCTGATATTGCTGATTGCTGTATGCTATACGGTGCGCTTAATTTCCCGCCTCACGCGAATACATCCGTTCCTAGTGTTCCTGCTGTCGATCTTTAGCATCACAGTGTGCAACACGTGGAAAGAGTGCAACGAGGAGTTGGCAAAGCAATCGTTACGAGCCATGGAAAGTACTCCCTCATTCTGGAGAGCCATGTTTTTGACGAAACTCGACGATTCACTACCAATTTGCGATCCTCTGCACGTGCTTGTGAAATCAACGGTTCAGGTCCAAGCGGTGTACTTTGAAAGCATTTTTAAAGAGCTGTTGAACGCATACGAGAAAAGTACCGCCAACGCGGGAATTGTCCAGTCGTTCATAATCGGATTGTTATTTCTTGGGTTTACTTACGTGGTGATTACATCGCTTCTAACGGTCGGTGTTAGCAGTGGATTCAAAATGTTCGGTAACTTGGTCACCGTAGGAATGCATTCATCCAGAAACTCGTCATCGATAGATAATCAATCGTCCAATAGCGGACAGCAACAACTGCCATCGGTAAACTTAAATTTTCACATAGGAGATAGCATCGCAAAAACCATTCCGCTCAATGAAATATTGCAGCAAGAGAACCAACGCATAGAGATTGTGCCGGAAGAAGCAACCGGGGCGATCGAGCAAGCTCCCAGCGAATCCGAGACGAATCCTGCCGAATCATTGACAGATTCAGAAAATGTGGAAGAATTTGTCGCCAAAAACCAAACAAAGAAAGAAATGATGTGATGTAATTGTTAGTGTGCGTTCAAAAAGGTCTAAAACAGTATAACGCTTATTAATGCGCATTTGTAAGTGAATGTACTTTAGTGATTAATGCCCTTTTTCTAATAACCCAGGATGCATGTACAGGCTGGGCAATCCAGTCCAATTGTGTGAAGCTTTCAGAAAGTTAGAAATGTAATAGTATTGTGTTCGTTTAGCATTAAAACAGTTTGAAATGCACTTTGCCTGTATGTTTTTTTTTCTCCATCTTTAACTTGTGTGGTTTGTTATAAAAATGCCAACTCCAGTTCCAGTTGGGTCTTGGCCAAACTTGTGTAATATAAATTAGAAACATATACGTCCTCTCCGGTTTTAATAAAGATAAAAAACAGTACAATATTTTGTTTGGTAAATTTTTAATTTGTCTCCTTTTTTTAGTTCAGTCAACGTTGTGGATTTTAGTTAAAAAAGAATGGAATTATCATCGATCTTAATCTGATTCGCGCGTACACACTCACACACAGACACACTGGATTGAATCGATATTGCCTCTCGAGGGCCACTTCTTTACCCTATCTAATCACTAGCCTATTATCTTAATTTGTAAGCGACTTTTATGTTGAATCTTTGTAAAGCGGGCTGAACTATAGGACTCAGGTTATAGATAAGAAAAAAGGGAATAAACAGCCAGTGGCGATCGGAATCAAAATAAATCTTCGGCAAGTCTTAATGTGTGGCAGGCTATGACCACGGAAGAAAGAAAAAAAAAATATATATATATATAAAACTCCCGCTAATAATTGCCCAATAACCGATGCCGGGACGCGGAGTGGATGCTATCATTCACCGATGGAAACCGGCACAGAGCTACTGTCCGGTGACATCCTGGAACTTCCACTAAGAAATGTTGTGCTATTAGTTAGGTGTATGAAATGAGGATTTATAAGCCGGAACTGTTGTTCTTCGCTGTTGCAAAAAGATGCCACTGCTGGCAAAATTGGCAGATGATTATCGTACAGCAAAGGCCCGGTGAACGTTTCCTTCTCGCAACTGGACAGTACGTTGCTGGGAAGTTCTAAAAAAAAAATGGGAAATTGTTATAGACGACTCCTGACAATAATCAGCCGGTAGTACACTTACCATGCTTAATGAGATCAGTAGACACGTCTGGGTGCTCGTTTGGGCTTCTAACACTAAAATCACAATCCACTTCCGGAGACAGTAAGCTGCTACTTCCCAAACGTTCCTGCTGTTCGTCTGGAACGATCGCGTTACATAGCTGCTCCAACGGTTCCGGAATGCTTAGCTTCGACTCGTCAGACGGTAAACACTGAAATATGTCCTCAATTTCGTCCGCAAGCGGCTGCAGAAGATCATCCTTACATACTAAGTTGAGATCGATGTTGGAACTTTCACTAAAGTAGGGTAGCGACTCATCCTTCAGCACATCCGGCAGAGGTACGATCGGCATTTTAACCGTCCGCTTTTTCGACCTTTCAAACCCAGCCGTTCCGGGTTCGGAAGGTTCCTTTTTGCGCACGCCTTCAGCGCCCTTTTTCTTCGTCATAAACTTTGGCACACTGTCCAACTTTTCGCCGGTACGATGGTCTACCTTGTGCCGGCGTCGGATGTGCTTGAGCCAGTTGGGAAAGTTGGTGAAATCGCGCGTACAATATTTGCACTTGAACGGGCGCAACCCGGAATGGATGTTGCTGTGTTGGCGCAGCTTAGAACTACTGAGAAACCCTTTGTTACACTCAGGGCAAACGAACGGACGCTCGTTATTGTGGACGGCCGAGTGCACCTTTAGGCAGCGCTCCGTTTTGTAACATTTGCCACACAGCTCACAGCGGTACGGTCGCTCTTCCGAATGATAGTTAAGGTGGCGTTGAAGGTGCGCCTTTTCACAGAATGCTTTATCACACTGGCCACACTGGAAGGGACGGTCGCCCAGGTGCGTTTTGTGGTGCTGAATGAGGTTAATTTTCTGCACAAACGTACGTCCACATTCGGGGCAGGAAAATTTTGGACTTTCCGAGTGTATCTTGCGATGGGAGTAAAGGCTTCCGGTAGAAAGAGATCTGAAAAAAAGACGTATTAATTCAGGAAAAAACAGCGGACGTATTGTTTACTCTACGTACTTTCCACAGTCCGGGCAGTCTACCAACTGTTTTGGGGTTCGATGCAGTTTCCTGGAGTGTTCCTTGAATTCAGCTTGCGTTGCAAAGATAGCATCACACCTTGGGCAGGGTATAGCTTGCAGCTTTACTTCACCATTTTTCGAACTGCGATCCTTCGAGGATCCAGAGCCGTTGTTGGGTTGATGGATGTTTTGGTGACGAGTGAGATCCGACTTTTGGTGAAACGTTTTAGAGCAATCTGGACAGCTAAACCGTTGGTTGGCGCTGTGCCGGTAGCAGTGCAGCTGATACGCCCTATACTGTTTGATGCGCTTGCCACACACCGCACACACATAAACCGGATCCTGCTCATAGGTTGTACGGTAGTGCAGCTCATACGCTGCTCTGGAAGTAAATGTTTGCTCACAGTTGCAACATTTGATGCTCACTTTACTTCCTTTCTTTCCTTGATGGTCCGTGTCGGAGTTTTGTCCAGGGCTACCATTTTCCAGTCCTTTACGCAGTGGCACACCGTTGATGTCGAAATACTTCGTGGGTGAAGGATTTTGAGGTTCCATTACCAACTTCAACTCGTTACCTAAAAGTTGTATATAATCACTTTCAATTAAACCAGCAACATACGATGGTGCATCAATACGTACCACTATTTTGTTCTTTTGGCTTACTGTTGCCATTGACGGTCACTTTTCCGCATTTTTCATCTGCTGCAGGACGCATTGAGACATCGGAGGACGAATCGTTTATTACCGGTAAGCACTTCATACTAGCTTCACGGTCCATCATGTGTTTACGCAATAAATGCATAGGATTTGCTTCTCCCAAATCAAAACAAACAAACCGGGAGATCGCCGGACGTCCAACACGCAATCAAAACATTCGGCCTTCGTACCAAACAGAAAGTGAGGTTAGGAAATCTTCGAGCGGAAAAACTTTAGCCCCGTTTAAAACGGGTTCCACTTGGCAGCAGCTACTGACCGATATATTTCTCATGTGACGGATAACTTTTTCTACAATAATTCGATAACATTTAGATGAATGCTTGGACAAGACACCGAAAAAATGCATTATTTTACGCACTGCACCAAAACAAACAATCACCAAGGGTAGCCATCTTTCTTTTCCCGTTTCCTCTTCTACTGCCTACCTGACATTTCCTCTTCTTCTTCTTTTTCACACGCACAGAGGTGGACAATGGAAATCACATTTTATGAAACTAATTTTCCTAAAACTGGACTAGACGTAAGTGTTGTCAATACAAAAATTAAAAAAAAAAACTTATTTCTGCGTTCTTGAAATTTATTGGAGTGCATTAAATCATCATTTCAAAAAATAAAAGTTAAAAACATCGAATAGCTTTAACGAAGAATCCAACCTTCCATATTTTAACGAAGAAGCAAATGTCAACGCGTGTTTGTGTTTAGATCGCGCACAACTTATAAACATTCGAGTGCTGCGCATACCGTTCGCTAAAGAAACTATTCCCTCGACATGATTAAAAGACCCTCGAAAAAGGATAGTGAAAATGAGATCCTTCGTATGCAACAAGAGTTTTATGCGGAGCAAAACCGAGACACGAATTTCCAGCCTGCTGCCAAAGTGGTACGTATGCAGCGGGATGGAGAAAAGCCGGCTAGCACCGGAACTGCAAGGCAATCGGAATTTGCCAAGCGACGAGCAGAACGTCTTCAAGCCTCGGTCGTATCCGAACCACTGGATAACATGTGCGCAGACGACGAACCTACAGAAGAGCCACCTGAAGAGCCGTCCATAGAATCGCTAGTTATGGGAGAGGTCGTAGAACGTAAGCCGGAGAAGAAATTCCACGAAGGTGTTGCAACGATCGAAGGTTCTTTTCCCAAGACGCTACACATTACGACATACCCTGCAAAACCAAAGGCGAATGTGCCGAAGAAAAGCATTTTTGCGCAAATGATTACGAAGGAGAAAGTGACTTCAAAACCGATAGAATCACCAGAAAGTCAGAGCAAGATCGAGTTTGAAGAAGCAACTGGAAGTGCACTACTGGAAGGATGGGATGCGACGGAAATTCATAATGAAAACATGCGTAAATTGAATCAAATGTCGATAGAGGAAATTAACATGGAAAGGACCCACCTGTTGAACACACTTGATCCAAAGTTGGTAGAGTTTCTCAAAGCGCGCAAAAAGCCCGAAACTTCTGCAAAGGAGTCTTTGTCCGGGACCAGACAGGGTACACGGTTTTCCGATCTTTCTCCAATCGGTATGGAAGTGCTGAAGGAAAAGGGATCCGAGCAGTGGATAAATTTCGACGTATTGGAACCGGAGAAGCTCGAGTGGACGAAAGATATCGAGCGCAGTGTGAAGGAACTTAAACCTGGCGAATCGTATGAAGCTCGTTTCGATTGGAAAGGTATTTTGCAGCCCTATGTAGCAGAGCCTAATCATCAGCAGGCAGATGACCGGGAGCTGTATCTGCATGGTGAGGATGCCCAGCGTCCCGGGTACACACTACAAGAACTGTTCCGTTTAGCTCGTTCGAACGTACTACAGCAGCGTATTTCCGCTCTTGGGGCCATTGCTGGAATGCTGAACATAATGAATCAAGGCTTCTACGATGGGGTACTGGAACTTCCCTTTTCGAAGGTGTTTTTCTTTCTCCGATTTGCGCTCGATGAAAACACACCATCCGTGGTAGAAGTTGCCTCGCGTGCGCTGGCTAGTCTATTCTACAACGATACCGATGAGATTCTGCTTGATAGCGTGTTTGATTCGGAGTACGGTATGTGGCAACCGGAACTGGCTCTAAACATCACTCACAGCCACGAAGAACAACGTGGACAGCAGCAACAACATCTGGAAACAGGTCTCGGAGCCATGAACCTTACTGGTACAGCTTCTCGTCAACCACGTAAAGCACACTTCAAAGCCAACCTGCCCGACCCAAACGATCCGGATGATGTGCACAATCGCGAAACGATGAACGATTTCCATCTGGCGGAGACGGATCTTGTCGAGTGTTTGGCACGAACGAACATTCTCGAGCGCATCCGGTACATTTTGTTCGCGATGAAACCGGAAGGCGCTACCGTCATTAATTGCACTAAGATGTTGATTCGATTGGCACGTACCAACGAGCAGATGGCGCTAAAAATTGCAACCAACGAAGCGCTAATCGGCGGATTGGTGAAAAACTATCTCACCTCGATCGAGAGCAGTGATCTTGAGCATCAACCACAGCACGTGGTGTTGAAGCTGGTACGCATCCTGTGCGGATATAGTTGCAACTTCTACGACCAGCATCTGAATCGTTATCATGTGGCGAACCTCGTGAAGCGATACATCTTCAGTAGAAAGGATATCGATGTAAGTAGTAAGGAGGTGACCCATGATGCAAAGATAGAACTTTGTAAGAGCAAGATTATTTTTTCTATTTTTAGGTAAACATGATTCAAATACAAATCGAAGCATTCCGATTCTTTCGTTTGCTGTTGCGGTTATACAAGCCCGCTGCTGCATTGTACAAGTAAGTGCGCTTACATTTTTTATCTTTACTTTCCGATTTCGGTTAGCGATTTGGACTAGTAGTCGTACACAATGGCTCTAAATTTACACCCGTAGCCGAATGGTCAATACAGTACGTGTGGCAGATAAAGTCCAATATCAATTTAATCTCAGCAAAGGCGTCATATGTCATTCGATCTAATATACGATAGTGGAGACTTTGGGCCTAAATATCCTGCATGAACATATCCTTCTCTTGAACACATTCATAAAACTCATTTAGTTACACTTTTCCGGAGAGATTTATGTCTAGACGTTTTCGAAGAAATTTTATACCAATTACAAATAATTGGCTTTAACTAAACGCTGTGGCTCCAATGTTCTTGGTTAGACACTTAATGATGTAACATTTTCTAAAAATTAGTCAAATGTTTTTATATGCTTTGCAATATATTTCGAAATTGAATTAAATTAAAAATGGGTCCTGTACACACGCTGGCTGTCCTTCATTGGTAGTCTAAAAGTAAATATTTCCACTGAACTTCATCCGCATACTGAAACTGTACATGGTAATATACTATAAATGTAGTAAAATAAACGCCCGGCAAACCGATCGCCTTCATTCCAGTACCAGAAGGTGACAAAATTTGATAACCTCATCGTGCGCATTGAAGTAACATTTGACCGTCTCGAAGGCGGTGTCGCATTTATCAGGAGTAACTGCAAACAAAAAGGGAATGGTTTAACTTCATATTGTGGAATTGGTAGCCCGCCGGTGTGTGCACTTACCGATGTGGCTACATTCGCGCGTTAAATGATTCACCGCTTCCTTCACATCGTCCGGAATGATGTACAGCAAACGGTCCAACAAGATGCGTCCCGTGTCCTCCTCGATAACATCGATCTTGTCGAAAAGACAATGTATGTAACACTTCACAGCCGGATCATCATGGACCGTTCCATCCAAACACTGACGCAACAACTCCTCCGATGCGCCCGATTCCGCTACACAAATATCGTGCAACATTTTGGCCGGCTTTTTGTAACGATCCGGTATTTCGAATGCCTGTTGGTGTCCACAAAAAAAATCGTTACGAACATTTGTGTTTTTTGGGAAAACAAAGTTGGTTCGTTGCACAACTACTTATTGTGGCGAGTTGAACACAGGGAGTTAAAGAGGATGAGAATGTCCAGATGTTGCTGGAAGAGTTGTGGAAACAAAACAAAGAACTAGGCAGCTTCGCATGATGCAGTAAACTAAACAACATCCTTGAAAGTTGTTTCCGGATACGAATTTGGAGGATGAAATCGGCTTTAAATTGAGTGCAAAAAGTAGTACTCTTTCCTTGTCCGGATTCAGTTGTGTTGTAACATTGTGTGTGAAATGCTTTCCTGCTACTCTGTGGCAATGGTGGTGTAAAACATGGCTGAGTCAGCACTCTCCATGACCCACGTATTAAACTTTTGGACGGTTCCTTTCTAGAACCATGTTAGAAACATGTGCAGTTCACAGTTTGCTCGACTACAACATACAAGCCGATTTAACACTTTCTCTTCAAAAGGAAATAACTTCGAAAGATCGAACACTGTGCAAGGTATTGTGAAAAGCTGACGCAAAAATGGTATTATGACGCAGAACTTCACAGGACATGGGTTGATGTATGTCATGTAAGAGGAGTAAACTTTTGCTCTCGGTTAGAAAACAGCGAGGGGTTTGCTTGGGAGGAATTAGTCATTTTAGGGACGGTCAGCAGCCAGGAAAGTTTTCGGGAAATATAGTTCCCCAGTGTTTGCTTGGGCTCTTTGCTCTTGGACGACTCGTACCCCGAGCATGGTTCGTAATCTCAACGCTCAACTAGTTAAATAATGGTCAAGTATAGCCCATTAATGCAGCTCGACACCCCCGATTGGTTCAATGCTAGTAGTATCAAATTCTTGAGAAATTCATCTTGAAGGACGATGTACTCGTACCAATTATATCCGATTTGCAATTCGATCCCATTCAGCCCGGATAGAGTCTATTTCCTGGAACGAAGAAAAACTCTTGGCAGACGTTTGATTAACATGTTGTTGCCCACCAAGCCGCCCAATCAGTAATGATGAATAACGCCTCCCCTGGGGTAAAAGTTTCCCTGATTTTGCCTGGAAGTTTTATTTTTGAACGCATGCTACCAAACAATCATGCTTTTTTATGTCTTTTTTGTTCAACTTTATACACATTTTTTATGGCTTTGTTAATATGGCCTGATTATGCGAGGCTCCCACTTCCGTGCACGGATGTATCTTGGGAGCTGTTGTTGTTGACGATTTGCATACGCGTGAGTGATGAGATTCTTTCTTTTGATACGTAATCGTGGCATGCTTTAAGTTCGAAAGATTCGGCTAGGGGGGGGGGAGGGGGAGGGAAAACTTTTTCGGGAAATCTGTTCCTTCCAACTTTTCCACTAGCGGAAGCGGTAGGAGAAATGTAACACTAATCGTATGCAAACAGCGTACAGTGTGCGTGCTTATCAAACTTACGGCCGACAGCACAATGTAAACCGTCAGGACAACGACTACGGTGAAGGTGACGACCGGTATGTTCATCCTTTCGTCAACGACGAGTGTTCCTTTTTTCCTGCTATCGAATTCACACTCACTGTGTACACTGCCGTTGGTTGGTTCCGTTTGCCATCGGCATGATCCAATTCAACGACGGCAAAGTGCGTTTACGCCGGATGGGCTTTACCACGCTTTTAACAAATGTTGTCACTTCATCTGCTTGATGTTTGGTTTTATACGACCCAGCGAGTGAGCATTTCCGGCATGATACGCACGAAAACATTGCCACGAGGAACGACGAATCTGCATATCATCTTCGTGAGAGTGCAACTAACACTGGCTAGAATCACAGCCAACAACCGTTGTCAAGTGGAGTTTCGGGGGGATGGGATTTAAATTTTGTACACCGAACCGCATTGCTTGCCTATCAACAGGCGCTTACGTGTTGTACTGCCCTATCTACGCAACTTGTTGCTGGTGGCAGCATGTTAATTTGGGGTTTCGTTCTGCCAATATCACTGAAAAGGTAAAACTACAAGCAAACAAAAATACAATTACAGAAGCAGAAACAGTTACGCAAGGGGAATCGATTTCCCAATGTCAATGCTTTCACCACTCTTTGATGATGCAACAATTAATAACCAGTACTGCAATGCACCTGCTGCTCATTTACCACCCGTCCACCTCAACCACCCACCAGAAGGGTCAAGGACCATTCAACGTGGTTGGTTCAAAAGATCCCAGCCAAGCAGTGAACGATTACATCGTTCAATTGAATATTGAATAGAAAGTTGCGGTTTCATCGAGAGAGTGAGATGACTTCGTTTCTATACCGTACGTAATAACAGGGGCGTTTGTCTTTTTTTTCGATGGCACGGCAATGTGAATTGTAATTTGCATGAGGCTGCTACCCGTGGTGCAGGTGTGGAGGACATCGTTTTCCATAAATCACGATGCAGCTGGTGACGTGTGGCGCGACAATGCATTACGCGATAGCATTCGGGTGCGGAATAGTAAAATTGGCCGATCAGTTCCCGATCGTTCGTCGAGAGTGTTACGTGATTGCGTTGGGTAATTGTGGCATCGCAACGAAAAATGTTCGAACGACAATAAACAGAATTGTGAAGCAAAAAGGTAAGGAACTTGTCAACGTGAACGTAACAAAAAAGGGACTGATTCTAGTTATTTTTCATAAGGGTTCCCTGCCTGTTCGTAGTGGTTAATCAAATATTGTTTCGAACTTCTGTAGCTATCCTTCTGCACACAGATTGGATAATTGAATAAAGTTATTATTTTAAATTGTAACAGATGCAGTATGGCGACAACTTGCGTGAAGAAATGTCGAATTATTTTGAGGAAAACCTTCCACACACAATGTTCTTTCTTGCGAGGACTCACGGCAATGATATCTTCCGGAAGTTGTTGCTTTCATCAGGCAGTATCTCACTGCACAGAATTTTTCAATCTTCAGAGAATTGTTCATCTTTTAGATTGAGCTGGGGTCTCCCATTATACCAAGAAAGGCGTAAGTAATGAAGGGTATGTTAAAGATAGCCGTTCTACCGAAGGCTATCAACAAACTCAAAGTCCTGTAGAGGTGCCTAATTAAATATTGTTATGGCCAAACTTCAAACAGTGGATCTACTTCTTTACTCTTGGAGCAAAACAGGTACATCTCCAAGGTCACTTGAAAGGTCTCCGCGAGGAAGGTCCTTCGATCAGCGATCAGCGAAAAGGAAATTATTCTTCCCTTAAATATTTGAGAAGATGAACACAAAGTGTCTTGAGGAAATTGTAACTCCGGAAGTATCACGCCTCAGAAAGAGCCTGGCCTGGTCAAGCCCATTATGTTAAAACCTCACTAAAAGAGATGGACTAGCTAAAACTAATCGTTCCACCGAATACCACCTCTCACCACCACTGAGATCCACTCAAAGACACTCAAATGCGGCCAAACGAACATGATCGAACTAAACGGAGTTTCAACTTCTTTAATTTTTAAAACCAAGAGGAGTATGACGATTGTTGAATCCATGAAATCCATCCACGATGCATGAATCCTAACGTTTATGTCGGTTGATTTCGTAAAGTTCATCAGATAAGATTTGGGCTTTAAGAAGGTATGACTGAAACCTTTTTTCATATCTTCAGTATCCAGATTCATCATCTTTCCTCCATCCACCATCTCCAGATTCAGATTTAAGACCCCGACAACATATTTTTTAATTTATTCCTTGGCATATTGAGGGACCGGTCGGAGCGAACTGTGTATAAAGGAAAATTAATGCATTTTTATCCTTGAAACTAAAAGACGGTTCCGTTTCGAGTGATAATATTTGTTATTTTAATGGTTGTACCTAGTGGCCACTTAACATTACGGGTGATTTGAGAAGAAACCATTATGTGGCTGGTTACCCCCCCATTAGCTTCAAACTACCCACCTTAAGAATTCAACCCACCAATCGTTTCATTTATTCCCATTTTTCCTTCTGTACAGCGATCTGCGACCCGCCCTGTGCTACCTGGTCGAGTGGCACTATCAGCATCTCATTTTCGCCGAGGATGGCCCATTTATCATCCGCCAGCATGCTGTCGCCTTGTTAGCCTTAATTGGATCCGGCCTGCAGCAGGATGCAGATGCAGCTTCCTGTGGTGCAGCAAGTGCGCTTTGCGAAAAGTTGTTCGCCTGCTCGTCGAAATGGTTCACGGTGGCCGAACGTAGCGGTGCTAACGAGGTAATTAATTATGGGCATTGGGATAATAAACGCGAGTGACGCGTATAAAGTCATTGCAATCTTCTTCTAATTTTGGTTTTGTTTCGTTTCTTCCCTACGTTTTGTTTCAGTTCTCCCAAAAGATGCTGCTGGCGGCATGTCTTTGGACGGTGGGCCGTGCTCAACAGGTGGTTGGGGCCCAAGCGCACGAGACGTTCCTGACGAAATATGTTACCCCATTTGTTCGCAGCGCACGGTTCGGTGAAATCATCCAAACGCTAAGGTAGTTCCGTATGCTTTGGCTGGCATCAACAAACAAAACATCACAGACACTGACAAGGTTTTCCGATATATTTTCCCGACATTTCCTACCAGCTCATCGTCACTATTGCTGACGCACTTTGAAGACCGGTCCGAGTACGGGATCGGTTCCTTACCATCGTTGGGCGCTGTACAGGTGCGTCGTTACCAAACCGTCCCGACGCTAATTGTGACGAGAAGCTATCCCGTGTTCCTGCTCCATGCGCTGCTACATCTGACGCTGGACGAGCGATATACGTCGTTAAAGGAAGACATTTTCGGTTGCGCTGCTCATCGCCATTACTTGCAGACACTGTGTGCACGGACTCGCAACCTCGGCACTGGCCAGAAGAGCAGTTTGATTGGAAATTGGTTTGTCCAAACGATCGAACAGCGTTATCTGCTCGACGTGTTGCAGCTGGTACTGGTTGAGATTGGGAACGGGCGCGAAAAACGAGGCACTGAGTTAGAAGTGGATATCGGTAGTGAAGTGGCGGTTAGGACGATTGCTCTTCAGCTAGCCTTCTTCCTTACGTTTTCGCTTAGCGAAGCGTTCTATCCCGCGCTCGTGAAATTGTTTGATGATATAATTTTTGCTCCCGCTTACTTTGGAACGATCGGGTTGGAGTTGGGTGTAACCGGAGCGGACATGCAACGATGGAAGCTTAACTACAAACTACTGGTCCAGAAAACGTTACAGAATGAGGTAAGGTTATTGGGCATGGGGCATGGGGTACAAGTTTCAATCAAAAAAATACTCCTCCAACCGGATGGTTTGGGCGTGTTTACTCAACAGGTCAATTACGTCCAGGATCGGGACGGATTTACGGTGACGGAATGGAAAAGACCGCTATTGCGGCGCAGCTGGCCATACAGTCCGCTTTATCTTATGGTGGACAAGCTGGAGAAAGGTACCGCAAAGCTGGAACTTCTGACCGAGACAGCCATCATCGGTACAGGGTTGCGATTCCCGGAGCTCGTTGAAGCGGTCGGCATTTCGATTACCAGCCCGACCGAACGGTTGATGTACCTGATGGCTGCCTTCCTTGGGCCGGACTCAAAATTTCTCGAACCGGATCTATCGGTGCTGATTGAACGACGGCTCGCCGCCCTCCGTACGGTGACCAAAGGTGACAATGCGTTTGATTTCGAAAGGGCAAAAATTGAAGATCGTAAAAGCTACTACGGGCTGTACCAGTTGGCGCTGGATACGTTCCAAAGCTCCAGCTACGGTCACAGTGGGTTCGGGTGTCTTTTGATGGCTCCGTTAGCACAAAAGTACGATGTCCGCTGGCGCAATATGGTGTGGTCGGAGTATGTTGCCGTGCTACGATTTATCACCTGCGAAGAACACGAGGTAAGCGCGACCACCGTGTCTTGGGGTAACGTCGGAAAGTATCGATTTGATTAGCTCGCTTCACTGGATTGCTTTGCTTTATTTCCTTTCCCGGGGTTAGCTGTTTGGCGAGATGGTGCAGTACCTGGAACCGGTAGAGAGTGACATCGTGCTGTTACGTTCTTATGGACAGGCGCTCAACTCGAACCTGCTGCGACCCGGATCGATACCGCATCGGGTCGCTCATCACCACCTACAGGCGTATCGTGCGAAGGTGAAAGTGATGCCGGTTTCGAGCGCGGGACAAGAAGGATAACCAATGGTAAGCAAAAGTAGGATGCTGCACTAATGAAAGGAAACGGTAGACGGTGAACGGGTGTGATAAATAAAGCGTAACTTGCGGGCTAGTTTGTTGGCTCATTCGAACCTGTGAAAAGGGTAAATGGACGGGAGTGGACGGTGTAGTGAATTTATCACAATTCTTGTGGCCTTCTATATATTCCAACCCTGATGTGACGGTTGAAGGTGCCAGATAAACTTCAATGGAAGAAACAAAGCGGAAAAGTGTTTCCATTAGGAAGTGAAAAAGCTAGCTTAGTCGTTTGGCTAGTTTAGTATGGGTAAATGGAGAAACATCGCGACAGTTCATTACACTCTTGATAATCCATCAAACTCGTTCAATTAATATCGTGTAGGAAGGCCAAAGTCGTCCGAAGACGATGAACTGGTGGGACCGTAATCGGTATTTTCTACTATGACGTGTTTGAAATCGGATAATCACTGGAGAACGCAACCGAACCCAATTATTAGAACAAGGTTATTGAGCCAGGCACTGCGCGGAAAACGACCGCATCAACAAAACACAGACAATATCAGATATCGGCATTTCGTTCGCAGACACAGTTGGTCATGCGAACCAGCAGTGCCAGTAATGTAAGGATATGAAAAACCTACTTGAATCAGGATTACTTTAAAAGCCGCGGACTATTTTCATAAAGAACGATAGTAGCGATAAGTAATATACTAGACCTGGACCATTTGGGCCTGGTTAAGCATTTGGTACTTTATACACACACACACACACCAAGAAACAGATTTTAACAGCTTAGTTTTTGCTCGATAGCACAAAGCTACCCACCCAACTGCTCCACAATGTATGTTCCATCAGGTTAATGTGCAGCGCTCAATGACTTTGGATAGGATTTGTTTCGCGGTATTACTGTACCGATAATGGTTACAGTCTCTTGAATGGATGGGATAGCGACAGCACACCTCGTTTAAACGTCTAGCAACCTGGCACTGGGTCGTTCTAGGGCAAAACATCGCCATACGTGAGCTTTCACGCCTCGGTCATGGGGGTTGGGTGGAACACGCCCGTACAATGAAAAGCACGCGTACGAACTCACCGAGGCGTGCAATTCGTGGCATTCCGAAGGATACAATTTCGCAATGCCGCCGTTGTGTTATCCAGCGTACCAAATCCCGTCGCCTACGCGAGTTTGGCGCGCTCGGTTGAGTGACTTTAGCGTGCTTTCGGTGATGCTGGAACGCTTTCACGCTTCCATGGTGAACGGAAAACATCCGCGCCCCTTCAGGGGGAGGGATGTGTGTGTGTGTGCCATCGTTTCTTATTCCATTCGCATTTTACACCACGGAGGGGAGATTTTTCTCTCTAATATTGTTTTCAGTCCAACACGTTTGAAGAAGGAATAGTAGCAATAAATGCAATGGTAACGGCACGGGATAATACGGATTCGAGTTGGGCGAGAATGAAGAATGGAGCTGGTCGGAGCTAGGCTGCAAACAGCACACAAGGTCGTCCAACGGGGGTCCCTGCTTCATAGCGATTTGTTCCATTTCGCAAGGAAGGAGATGAATTGAAAAGAAAGTGTGTAACGCGCTGTGAATAAAAATAGGCTCAAGCGCGAGTTGTTCAAGCGTGCTTTATACCGTGGTTGCCTGGCGGTAAGATAATTTAATTTCAAGATTAAATGTCTCGCTACCCAATGTGCTGCTCCGTCGGAGGACGGAGTGTCGTGTTGCGATTGAAAGACAATCCACTGGTCTTTTGCAGAAGCTTACAGAGAGAAGGTGAAATGAAGCGAATAAACGTTACGCATAATGTGGCGGGAAAATCCACACGAAAAGAGTTTTGTCCTTTTAAAGGTTTCTCGCCACCTTGTGTGCACGTGGATGGAATTGAGAAAAAAATGAACAATCCAAGCTGTTTATTGTACTTCAATCGTTCTGGACAAATGGACTGGAGCAGGCCTTTGTCGGTGCTGTTGTGAAGCCAATAATCGATCATTTAATCATGCATCATAATGGATAATTATTTCACCTAATGAGAATACATCGAGAGACAATATTTGTTTCGTGCCGCATCCTGACAGCATCCCCCGATTCAATCGGCCGAAGGGGTTCGAAGTGGTGGCATTTAACATTCGAACAATTAATTATCGTCAATTGGCGCTAACGTGCATGTGTGGCTTTGTACATGCGTGTGGCGCTTCAAACGATGAATGGCACAAAACCGGTACGGGAACGTCGGACTCGAGACCCAGTGCCGAGCGTTAATGTGTGTCACAGAAACCGCCGACTCCTTCTCCGTTCTCCGGAACATTCGAAACCATCAATGAGCGATGACTCAAATGTCGTCGGAATGGGTCAGGTGGCGCTTAGGTTAAGTGTTTAATATGACGGACTCGAACCACTACGGAATTGACACCACTCGTTGCAGGGTCTTCGACTTCGAGGAGTGGTGTTGTTTAGGATTCCAAGTGCTACTGCACGGTTCGTTGCTATTTTGCTTGCTATGTTTTGACCGTTCTAGTGCTGCAGATGCTCCGTGTGAAGTCGCTACCGAACCGCGAGTGGTGGATTTGTCATGAATGAACCAGAGTTACGGCGGTTGTAGTCGTCGCAAGATGAAGATGTGGTGGGAATTAGCGAATGTAGCAACATTGGTGTCAACGCAAAGGTGTGGAGTAAACACATGCCACGTTGTAAATTGCTTCTTCAACATTTTCCAAACCAATGACTTGTTCGCGTGCCTTTTGTGTACTTAACAAACACATGCTTAAACACGGCTGGCACGGGTAAATGGCTTCTGTTTATTGGATTTGTGTTCTGGCACCAAATTCAGCCCGCACATCAAAGAAAGATTGAATTGAATTTGATGGCGCCTGGATTTTAATTTTGAGCCGCGTTTTTTCCCGCCGATTCCTTTTTCATATTTCTCGTAATCCACTTTTGTAATCAATCTCTATTCGTAGAAGAGCACCTGAAACGGAAACGCGGGAGCATTATGATTTATTTTTACAGAAGTACCTTTTTGATTCCTGAAATGGATTTTCGTATCAATGCGAGGAATATTTGCATGTCGATGATTGACCTGGGAACTTATGCCATACAATCACGGGAGGAGATTATAAAAGACCAACTAAAACCTGCTCCCAGCAAGGCTGATGATCCCAGACAGATTCGGTAACTGTGGTGAACAATACACCAACCTCCCACGAATCCTGCGCAAAAGTACTTCAGAAAAAGGGAAGCAATCCCTTCCTGACGTCAGTGGCCAGACATATGTAACCAATTGACTTCACGCGCACACGTGCTGTTACCGAAAGGAAGTGTGTGTGTGTCGGATTACATCCCTGCCAAGGATTCCTGCACACTCTCCGAATCTTGGTGAATTTATTACATTTCACTCTGGCCAAGGGTGCCGTGCAGTGCTTCACCACCAGCAAGAATACGTCAGAGATCAGCTCCATAACGGCACAAAAATGCGGCTAATTAATCATCATCAAGCAGTGAGGATGACCGTACAGTGATGACGATTCCTGCCAAGCACATGAGGAACCACCGGATTTGGGCTGTTGGCCACAAAACTACACCGCATCATCATCGTCATCGGGATCAGGAGTGGTATCACCAGCATATGGTGATCCATCCGGCCAACCTCGCTTTAGAATCGATTTTCTGCCAACGAAACCCACTGGGCGGTGAGTCAATGGAGTCACGTGCTCTGGTCTGGTTGTCGTGCTTCAACGTCAAAGAGTCAGCCCGTTGGATACACAGTCGAGGTCGTCTCACGTTGGCTTTAAACCATCGGCCAGCTGGCATCGTCCGTCTGGGGCTCTTTCTGCAACCGAGAACCGAGAATGATGTAACAGTACACGCTGTTCTACGTCTCGCACTCGTAGCTGCTGCGACCGGGCGCGAACTTGCATCCGATGTGCAAAGAAGGAGCTGAAGCGTGAAAATACTGTGATGCATTTTTCACGCTGAGTGCACTTTTAATAGCTACCATTGACCGTGATTCTCAAACTGGGAGCAGCTGATGATAAGAGGAAAGTAAAAAAATAAATCTTCCTACAGTTGATTGATATTTATTTGCGGTTGGACAGAGCCGGCAGTGGAGGTCGATGGAACGTCTGGGGTGGATTTGACTCAAGATTCAAGAGCTCGTTTGAAGGTATCATACGGATGAGCCAGATGCCTTAAGGTATGGTAGAAGATAGAAAGGCAAACAATATTTTCACGATTCGAACGCTTTGTCTATGGAGAATTTGGAAACATACCCACACAGAAGGGTCGTTGCGTTGACAAGCCCTTCTGTGTGGGATGTAGATGGAAAACAATCTTCCGCGGGTACAAAATCTTTTTTTTACATTGTAGTACAAGCAGTAATTTTTTAGTAGGAAAGTATATTATATGTAGCGCCTTAAAGTATGCAAAAGGTGTATCATAAACTTTTGCATTTAGCTGGCGAATCATGCCAAAAACCACGTGTTGAACGAATTTATACTATTTCTGTTTAATTAATTGAATTCCATATTGACATTGATGATCATAAGCTTGGCTGACGTATGTCATTAGTGTTCTAATTTCTCTCATTCTAAAATAAATACCCAACTGGCTGATACTACCGATGGTTATCTTCAATGTTTGCTCATGACAGTGCTACGATCGTTTGTCCAGTGCTGACGAATGCTGCCATAATTGAGGGACGGAGATAACTTTAGCCTTACTCACATCAAAATTCATCTAAGGTATGGCAGGAAGTGGTCACAAAGCTCTCCTCCATAAACGTTGTACGTTGTTGCGCGTTGTACATGCATTATGTGCCATTATGAGAAGTTCGGAAGATAAGGAGTAAGAGTATTTGTCGAATGAATGTTTAGCTTGCTGAAATGAATATATTAAAGCTAGTTATTATTCGCCAACCGCCCCAACGGTACCAAATGGTTATACGTTTCGGTGATCACGACTCATTGCATGACACAACCCGAGGCACAACTTCAATGTCGGTATGTTTACTTTATCATGCTTTAAAATGCTGTTTGCTCCCATTCGCCAGCACACACCAGGGCGGTAGGATGGTAGAGCGACATCTCACTATTAATTATTGCCACCCGCTCGTACGGCTTATTCCGTTCGATCGCCCAAAACATGCTACCCCACCACTGCATGAATGCCTTGGCGATTGGGTGATGAATCAATTTACATACAATTCTTGGCCCGCTGAGCATCGCCTCAACGTCGGTTTAGCACTTTAGACATTATGCAGAAACAAATCAGCGTTGCGGCTTCGAGTCGGTGAAGCATTTCGAGCGCGGAAAACTCATCCGTCGATACGGATTATTTATCACATGACATGATCGCTTCGCACGTGCACGGTTCGGGCTCTGGGGCTTACTGTGCCCGGCAATTCGATGGAGGTTTCGTGGGGAAATCGACGGGGTAGGCGGTAAACCGGTGAAACTAAGCGACCAGCTGACGCCAGGAACCGGAAGCAGAAGATAAACCTCGACAGCAAACTTCAGTGCGTAAACGGAAGAGTAGCTGAGAAGAGGGTTAGTTTGCTGTGGAGAGTTTCCCGAATTTTCAGACCTGTTGAAGAAGCTTAATTTAACATAAAATCAATACGATTGTTGTTAACACGAGTCGAGTGGAATCTCTTCTGTGCATGTGCAAAACGTGTTTCTGTCGCTCATGTGAATATCCTTTCTCCCCTTTATGTTTGTGTTTGTGCAGTCTTCGTTACTATCTGAACGGTTGCTATGCGAACCGTCGTCCAACAGCAGTGCGTTTTCTCCGACCGGTTCCCTTGTTTAATTAAAAAAAACAGTACACCCATTAGAAAACTCAGCAAAACGAGTTCTGCAGTTTGAGAAAGGAAATGCAAAAAAACACACACACACACATACACGCAACAAAACGCAAACGGAAGGGTTAAAATGCGTAGCGCCGGAATATCTGCATGCATTGCGCACACGTTGTAAACAAAATTTCGCCCGAGAGCCCGATCGGTACGTAGAAAGAGAACGAGCAGAGAGCAGAGAGCCAATTGACAGTTGCCGGGAGAGCAATGTGCGTGTGCGCGGCCGACTTTGAGTGTATAAAACTGCGGTTCCGCGAAATCGGCGGCTTTTGTTTGAGCGTGTCGTTCGCCAACAGCGGTGTTGTGTCCCATTCCCGCGTCTTGCCGAAACACTCCAACACCGTACGGAAGACCAGCCGGCGCTGGACGATCGTGGCAGGTGTGGTTAAGAAGGAACGCACTTCGATCGAGGTTAGTTTTCGCGGTAATGGAGCATGACCGTGCTTGCGCGTGTGAATCCCGCCAAACGGAAGTGCGACCAAACTGCAAAGTGCAAAGTGCAAGTCCCGGCAAAGTGCGACCAAACTGCAACACTATCAGTGTGTGGTGATTCAAACGCTTAATCATCGACATTTCACGAATGTCCGCGTCGAGCAGGAGAAATGTACTTGAGATTCGTGCCGCATGTCGTCCAAGTGCCAGTGACTACAAGTGCGATTATGCCGGCCGTGATCTGATAAGCCGTGGCCCGGGCCGGAGCAGGAAGAAAAATTACGGTTGCTCAAGAAATCTCTGCAGCGTTCAGCGTTGGTGATAATCGTGTGTGCGTGTGCGATGTTTTTCCCTTCCCGCTTATGCCCGCGCATGCAAACGGAATCACGGAACGGCCGATTATGAATGGTGTTCCACGCGAAGGAACGGGTTTCTGCTACGGTTCAGCGGCAGAACAATAAACCCGATGCTCCCGTGGAATTGGAGTCTAGTGTATTTTGATCAAACTCATCGAACCAGTGCGAGGACGCATCGTATCGGGCGGAAAGCAACGGAAGAAAGCTACTGTGAAAGGTTTTTGTTTTTGGCAAGCTTTTTGTTTTGCTTTTTGGTGAAAGTTAACCCTAACGGGTTGAAGATTCCAATATTTTCGCCAGTGGGTCGCAAAAAAAAAACCACCGTGAAAAGAAGCCCGATTTTTACCTGCACCTTTGCCTAGTATGGCTCTACCATTTCCGCTTGGTGCTCAGATTCTGCAACTTAATAGTGTACGGAAACAAAACACACAAACAAACTACCCTTCAGCGGTGGGTTTTTGGCTTCCGGGGTTTAATTTATTTCTCAACACCGAAAAAAAGGGCTTCTCTTCACTATCCAGGAGTTCCGGTGTGTCTTTCGGGATTTTTTTTCTCCTTGTTTTGCTGTACCCTTAGCGCAAATGTCATCCTGTTTTTGTTTAACGTCCGCTTGTTTGCCTTCTGACAGCTCCCATGGTTTCCTTTGATGTTGCTCCGCAAAAGTTCTCCAGATGGCTAGAACCCAAGTTACGCACGGTAGCCTTTTTTTTGGGGGCGATTTTCCCCCTTCTTGAGTGGTTGTGAAGTATCTAATGCCGCCGAAATAGGCCGAAGAGTTGGCTTCTGATTAAAATTAAAATCCATTCCGGTTGTTGTACGTTTCGCGAGAAGGAGAAAAGTGCTAGCAAACACATCCATCCAGTGAATCCATAAAACATGCATGGTGAGTCATGTTGAGACCTAAAATTGGAACAAACTCGTCCAGTAACGCGCGAGAAGCATCACAGTGACAGTGAAGCGAACACGATTGCGAAGAATTGTGGTGATCGAATCCCCATCAACGGTGTGCAATCAACGTGTGCGTGAAGTTCCATTTCCGCACACGCAGATGTTAAATTCTTGCGAATAATGACGCCTTGGTGCCATCAGCGAAGATGTTGGTGCGGTTTAACCCAGAACACTCTTGCCGCGATGTTTTAGTGGAAATTGAAGAAACGAAAAGGGCGAAACAAATGCCCTGCATGGTGAACGTTTGTGCCGTACGTTGCGTGCGTACATATGTGAGTGACTTCTTGGAAGTGGAACATAAAAAAGCATAGCAATCCGGGAGATGATCTGTTGAGCATTGGTTCTATGTCTCTCCACTACTTCTCGAGCGCATTCTTCGCATGTTTGACAAGGTCACGTGTGCTTTTTTGTGTGTGTGTGCTTCTACTGGTAGACATCTTTTTATACGTTACTGTGTTCATGCTCCTTTGGGGATCCTCTTGTTGACCCTTTGGTACTTGATGTTAACTGATAGGAATTTGTCTCTTTGTTGTTTTCTTCTATAGCTCGAGTGCGATTAGTGCCTTTTCTATTGATTTGTTTTTATTTTCTACGACTCATTCTTCTCCTTTGAAAACGGTGTATTGTTTGTGGTTTGTGTTTACGAAAAAAAAACTCATTTCTTCGCGGATATAACAAGTGTTTGTTTAGCATTGCATCTTTCTTTGCTGTTACCTTTCCCGTTCAGTGCGCACCCATTTACAAACCGGCGATCGAGTATCGAACACACGGCGGTGAATGTATGCTGTATGATAATATTGACACAGTTTGGATTACTCTCGTGAGCCCATCAACATGCACGTGTAATTTCCTTCGTCTATTCCGAAGCAACAGCAACCGAGAAACAAATCAACACAAAAACGATCTCCATGTAAGTTTAACATTTGGCATTAATCTTTTTTTTTAAGCCACTTTTACCGAATCATAATGATTCAAGATTTTGCTTTGCCAAAGCCAACTCATGTATTCTCATGTATACAAACAAAACCTCCGTAGAGGTCATGTTTGTCCAGCGTTTTTGGTTTGGGTTAGCACAATAAATAGCATCCCCGTGTCACGTTATGATGACGTCAGCAATGGGCTGAATATATTCCATCTCGGGTCGAGTTTTGGAACCTAATTTCCATGTGGAAGGAAAAGTTCACCGGAATGGAAATGAAATCGATCCCAAAAAGCTGGGTTTTTTTTTGCAAAGCCTTGCTTGGGAAAGATTTCTGTGGTCTATTAGAAGTTGGTAAAAAAATACCATGTACCACTCTGTTTGTGTGTCGCCGTCCGTCATAATATCTCCGGGGGAAAAGTTACTTTCTTTACATGATTTGTTTCGTCCGCCGTCTTTTAATTTGGGTTATTGATAGACTTATCCGAGATTTAAACTATTCGCTTGTGTAGGGTAGGGTGTAGTGATGTGCACAATGCATTAAATCTATCTAGAGAGTGACTTAATTCTTATCTCGAAGAAGAGTATAACTCTTTGCAATTTAGCTCCTTCCCATTCATCCTCATTTATTCAAATTATTAAATTTCCTATCTTTACTAGGGTGGTCCGGTTGTGTATCCAATCCTCCGTAGCAAGGACTCGACTATCAGGCTACGTGGTAAAATAAGTCTAGTAAGCCGGAAATGACCTATAGTAGGTCATTGCACCAAGACGAACAAACCGCATAAAATTGAACTAATCACAATAAAAAGACATTTAATTTAAAGCTGAAAACAAAACTTATTATCCTCATTACACAGAGAAACGTTAGGCTATTTCATTAATTTGTATATATTTGTTAAACAAAAATTGTTAACATTTTACAAGCCACTTTCGGCTGGAAACGACCATTCATGCATGCGGGTGCATTGATGGAAGAAATATAATGAATACAATGTATCGGAATGGCCACATACACCGTTCCATCACGACCTGACATGCGGTTTGTGTCGACGTGCTTAGAACGGCGCTTGCACAATGCATACCTTTGGCAATACCACCTGCCAGCCGACTTTACAAGAGGCTTACGTCAGTTCCGCGGCTCGTACGATTGTCATCCGGCGGTGTGGCGCGATTGTTAGTACCATTTTATGGACTCCACCTGCTACAATGGAAAGCTCTCGGCCAACGGACAGCAATATCCGTTCTCTCTCTCCTCACACGGTAATTCGATTCCGATCCTCGATTTACACTTGCTACTACTGCAATGCAATAATTGTTCAAACGATGCTCCCAGCCAGACCTTAAATAATGTAGCGCGGGTGCGTCAACATGAGCAACCAGAAAGGGCAAGCGGTAGTATTAATCGTAAATAATGAGTCGCTAATATTGCTGGCCACTCTGAGCTGGCTGCAGCAGTAACACTACATGGGCGAAATGAAAAATTGCACATTAACCTTTTGGGCTGTGATAAAACGCATCATTGCACGTGACGTTATAACTGTTGTACCTTTTGCTCCAACAAGACTTAATGTACCATTTAAATTGCTTCTAAGATGCCTGTTTCGTTAACACTTTGTGCAAAGATACTTCAATGGTTGGAAGATTTTATTTCCGGTCTACCTTTTGATTTTAAAATGGAAACCGCATAAAATGGCTGACCGCATTTATGTTTGCTTTTGAACATTGGCCGCTAATTAGCGTTGTTGAGTTCAACTGCCTGCATGATGCGAGATTTTTTTTTGTCTTGTGCGGTGGAAAACAGTTTGAACTGTGTGATTGCCTTGGGAAATTGGGAACTACCCCTTCAAAATGGCGTATAATAAAAGGATATATCAGTGTTTTTTTAAAATAAATATGCTAAACATCTTCTCTGGCGGGAAATGTATTTAATTGTTAATTAAATTAGTTTAATCCAGCTGAGATATTCATGAGCTCGTGTCGGATAGTCGATTAACTCATCAGCACAGGGTGTATGTTTCGAGTGCATATTTGCTTCCCAGGAGATAACAGCACGCGTCACGCATACTCTGCTCCACGGGAATCTTAATGCCACTGAAGGCCCACCCCGCTAGTAAGCTCAGAAGTTCAGAAGTCATGCAATAAGAAGCGGCATGAATGTCATCGCTGGCGTGCGCTCGTGTGCGTCCACGTCCAGCGATGAGCACTAATCGGGTACGAGACACGCGCGACCAACAATAACCGGTGGACCAAAGACAAAACGGCACGTTTCATTCGTGAACCGCTTAATTCGACCCGGGGTGACGATGACGGTCGGTTTGTTGTGGCCCGGGCCGGCACTGGAAATCGCGCCCTGGAAGCGGATCCTTACTCGCGGGGGCATTCGACTCGCGAAAGGAAATTATCAATAAACGTAAATAAACCTGCCGTACCTTCTCGGGGTGCGACTTGCGAGCTGGTTGCAGCGTCCCCGATGGTCTCCATCGGCCACGAACGTGGACCTCACCGAATGGGTGCTGTCTTTGCATTACGATTGAGCAGCACCCGGTCAGATCTTGTGTCTTGGAGTGAGAATGTAATGGGAGTAGTTTACGCTTGTGTCGGTTTGATAACGCTGGAGGGAGCATCATCACCATTCAAACAGGCGGTTGTCGATGGGTCTTGGGATGTAGGTCGAAACAAAACGGTTCTTATCCAGCTGTTCCGGTGCTGGAGATAAAGCTGGGAGTCGTTAACGTAACCAGACGAAAGTGAAACATGTCTTTCAAGGTGCGTTACGAAACATAAGCAAACAGTGTCACCGGGTCATCTGCTTCTGTCCGGTTGGTTGTGTTCTGTTCGGATTAGGCGTTGATCAGCATCTTACTGATTCGTTTCCGATTTGGAGCAATTACCCAGCGAAGGGAGTGCCCCTGGCGTGAGGCCTGGGAGGTTAAATTCTTTTGCATTCAATCTCGAGCAGAGTCGGCTAGACGACAAGCTACCCGCGCGTATACCAACTACACCACCGGATGATGGCGGATGGAAGGGAATTTGAAATTTAAATTTTCGTCTAACCAACTTAATGAACGGTCTACGTAAGCGTGACGGTCGTTAGCTCTCGGTGAACGAGCAAGATAAACGTGGCGGTAAAGAGAGGCCCAAGAGCGCCGCGGCTACAGCCTTCACTTTTTGGTGGCGAACCTGGCAAAGGGCCCCGGCAGGGTGATTTGCAGTTCGGATTTATGATTATAACATGAAATCCGTTTATTGTTAGAAAGATATCGTCCCGGAGGTACACTCCCGGGCGAGCTACGCTTCCGTTCCGTGACCTTGTGCGAGATTGGAGCATTAAACTCTTCTTGGAATGCCGCATCAACACCTTAGACGTGTGGGTGCTAAAGCATGCGATTAGAGGCAAATTAGTGTTGTCGGCGTCGGATTCGGTGTTTCGTAGACGGTCGCGTTCGTCAGCTCAGAGTTCAGAGATTCAGGCATTGGCACTTATTAGTCGGTCTATTAATTCGAGTTTATGAGCTTATCCAGTCGTAGCCCTGATAAATACGCTTCTCACAAATCGGATCTTTACATCTTCCAGTGCGAGACTAGCAAAGGTACAGTTTATTCAATTAACAGGCTAGCAATAACAAATAGGACAATTGTTGCAGAAACCGATAATCAGATGCCCTTAAGGGGGCCCGTTCGGTTGCCTGTTGTCATTAGCATTGTTCGTTTCCTTGTGCCCAATTCGTGCAGTTGCAATTGCGCAACTAGCCCCCTCGAAGGACGTCGCCAAAGTTTATCATCCGCCACTAGACTGGAACTGTTTTACCGGCGGCGTTTAGCTGATTGCCTGTATTGCCGTTTGTCGATAAATCGTACCGACCTTTCGAACCGACCAACACGACTCCTGGGGTCTGACCTGAGCTCAGGCCGATCTCTAACGCACGATGTGCTCCGTGAGGCTGTGGGGTACGAATTTACCTTTTATGGGATGCAGGAGAGCCAAGAACACGGCTAACGATGTTGACGGTTCTAGAAGGCGAATTTGCCTATGATTGAACTGTTTAGTCAACCGTCGACAACTTGAACGCAGAGCATTTAAATGGCGTTTATGACATATGGCTTTATGCCATAGTGAATGGGTAGCATTAGCAAAGTAGGGGTTGAGCAGACGTCTCGGCGCTTGGTCTAATACACCGAAGGTCACATAGAATCGGATCTCATGTGGAAAGGGCTAGTCACTCTTAGTAAAGAACTTACCTTGGCAATGATTCGGTAAATTTTCAAAACCAAACTAAGAGACAAACGAACTAAAACAAATGTGTTCTTCCACGTGGAGTTTGGAGATATTCTGCAAATAACAACGTCGGACGAAATACCAATTCTTCCACTTCCATTCCAGCAGTGATGATACCGGTTTGCTATGGCTCTAGTAATTGCATGTCCATAGCCGTGGGAAAATTGCTTGTATCCGTTATCCCGAATACGACTTTTCGGCAGGTGTAGCCAATCTCTATTCTAACAACCAAACGGTCTGTCCACACACCATCCGGGCAACGAGAGTTTCTTTTTTTCACCGCTGCCACAGGGCAAATATTGCAGAAAACATTCCTGTTTGTTCCTCGCGGTGTTTGCGTTCGCTTGGTGGTACGTTCGCCACTGCCGGCGGGAGCTTCTGCTCGATCGGGTATTTTCGCTTTTTTGCGTCGGTCTAAATTGTGCTTTTTGCTACCTTTTCATAGATCCATGGATATAAATGGTCAACTGCGTCAACTCACACACACGACGTTGTTGGAAAGTGGATGATGAAGCTTGAAAAATTGTACTTGCCAGATTCCTGGAACGGTGTACATCGTTTCGTGTGTCACCTCCAAACGGCGACGGCGACCACGTCGGTTTGACGAGAAGCTTGACACAAACAGAAAGGGGACAGACGTGAAGGTGGTGGACGTACACTGTTGGTGTGCAAAAATCGTAACAATTGATTGATAAGTATCGTTATGTAAAATAATGCAATTTTGAAAACTGTTCAATTGAGTTTGAACTTACAATGTAAAAGTAACCCCTCAGCTGTATTTGACGATGTCTTACCTATATAACTTTGAGTATACTGCATCTCTACTGGATTGTGGGATGGTAAAATACATCCTTGCCGCAATATTTCCTCTCAAGACATTGCACCTGTCTGTTTATTGATTTACCATTTGTTGAATTTCTCAAGCGTCTTATCGATTCATGTTGATATCCACTGCAACAGGTATTTTATGTCGCAACCCCCATCCCTACCGGCAATCGGTGGTAACGGTTCGTTTCGATTAAGCGTACGAGCGATCGGGTTAGTAAAGATGGGTCAACTTGCAAGTTGGGAGTGGCGTGACGACAGGTCGGAAGATTCGCGAGCATCGTCAGGGTGAGGATGATACCTGAGCTCCACCGTCCACTTGGTTGTGTGTGGATGCAAATAAATAAAGGCCAGCGGCGATCCACCATCGGTCACCCGTGTTTCTTGCGACAGTATTTAATCAACATGTTATTGCGGCAAGGAAATGCAACCAGGAGAGCACACGCTCCCCCGGAACCGAGGGAAGCATTATGTCGACCGACACTCTGTTTGCAGCAGCAGCAACTACACATCCATAATGTATGAGTGTAGTTTGTTTGAATTTAATCGGTGTGCAAAAAGAAATAGCAAAAGAAAAACTATCAACTTATGGGACGTCCGATGGGAGGTGGGACACTGCGACACCGCGACCTGCTCTCGTTGTGGCTCTCCTGCACGGTTGATAGTTTCGCGGGGATGATAACGACAGACGACGGTAAATATTATCGCACAGATAGTGGCCACTAGCAGCGAGCAGCAGCGAGTGAGTTGGAAGCTACTCACTATCAGCTCGTTTACAATCAATTTCTTCTGCATCGGTCCTGCGGTAAGATGCGGCCAGTCTACAACGGTGCATTGATATGGGCAAGTTCTGCCGCGAGAGGGTGGCCTTGGCAACGTTTATTTGCGTTCAATGGCGAACTGTTGATGTTGAAGTTGATGTATTGTTTTATCGTTAGATCTTGTTCGACGAATTTGTTTACCTCTCTTGCAAAAATTGTATGTTGTCTATTTGATGTTTTTTAACTAGAACGGACAACATGTTTGTGTTTATAGGGTTTTAATTTTATATTATGATTTTCGAGCAGTTATTAGCTTTTTTTTGTTTCAAATTGAGAGAATTTTTCAACAAAATGTTTTCAAAAATGAAATATTTTGGAACGCTCTAGTTCCCGTTTGAATGGAAAGCTTTTGCCTCGCCATTTATGGGTTTATTAAAATCTGCATTCCCGGAGCTGGGGCCACCGGATGGCATGCTACGTATGCAGCATGGGTTGCGTAATTTGCAATTCGCAGAAAATGGTTTGAAACGCGCTCGAGCGTGGAAGATTTAGAGGAGGTAGCTGGTCGGAAACGGAAACGCTTCGCTGTGGCGTGAAGATCAAACTCAAATTCAGTCGCGAATTCCGACTTGAAACGAGTGCCCCGTGGTTCCGCAACACACACGCCGAGTACGTCGTCGAATGCAGCGGTACGGTACCGTAGTATTGGGAGCATCCCGAAAGGTCCATTGATGTCAATAGGCTCGGGCCGGGGTTGACGAGTCAAACGGACCGAAAAGCAACATAAAAACGAACCACCTCCCAGCTTTCAAGCCGATAGCCAATTAAAGGTGAACCACTGCGTGTCGTATGTCGCTCTTGTTACGCCGTTCTACATTGAGCGAGCACATTGTTCGGTAGTTCCATTCAGCCAGCGAAACAAAAGTTGGTTTTTCAATGAACCAGCATCCAATTACAGGAACGAGTATAAATATTTTTTTTGTGTTCAAGAAGAACGGCTTTGCAGGAACGAATATAAAATTTATTTATTTAGTAGAGCAAATTTGTTCAGTAATGTGAGATGTTATTTTTTTTTCTATTGTTTGACACTGTTTGTCGGTTATGTTTTCGTAAAAAAATCATTTTCCCCATTGTTAAAGCTTTTACGACACTTTTTGTAAATAAATTCCGACAAGCGAAAGAATATTTAGCCAAATGGAGTTATAGCATACTTTAACATGTGGATGCCTATTTCCACGAAACACCCCGCACAGGATCGTATGCAGTTAATTGTTGGTAACGCAAACATTTCACGCTCTAGCTAAAACCACAACCCATGATAGGGTTCATTAATTTTCATTGGCTGCCGTGTCGTTTTCAATCAATGCATATTTTCAGCACGTGACAAACGAAGGGTATGGCAGGTACAACAATGGTTGTCCAATGTGAAAAATACGTGTGTGTTATGTCCACCATGACAGATGATGATGCGCACAAAATCGCGTATAATACTGTAAAAACACTAGAGAATTTTAGCAAAGCTGACGATAACAAGTGAGTTCTGTAACCAAAGTTACAGAGTAGAGCGATTAAAGTCAGGATCATGTCAGGAGATGTTCAAGACAACGGTTGAGCTATTTGGGCTTGAGGATTCTAGGATGTTCTACGATCTTCACCAATCACCAATGATGAGATTTCCCTTGTCTTATAATGGAAAATTTTCCAAGTACTCCACTCCAATCCACGCGTCGGCTTCAAAACAAAGCTCTTTGATGAGCTGTTAGAAGTTTCAACAAATTCAATTAAGGACGTAAATATTTCAAAGCTGCATGCGACGGTTTAATCGCCTTCTCAACAGTGCAAGTTTCTGTCTAATACTTGAAGATAATTATTTATTCCTATCCCATGTTCTCACAATCGCTCAAGAAAGTTGTTTTTTTTTTTGATAATTTTCTTAACATTTGTAACTTGCCAGCTGTACCTGTGGAAATGTATGGTGGGAAAATCCTTAAGACGCAGAATGGTTGAATGAAAAGAATTTTGTTTATTTAATTTTACAACTTTGACAGCTGAAACAGAAAAGGTTACCATTTTTCTTCCAATAAAAGGTATCGCTTGTTGTTTCTGGAGATCGAACTGTGCTTTGTGCCACGCTGTTTTCCTGTTCCTGCATTCGTTTCTGCCAATCTGCATCTCAATCTGAGCCGCTTTAATGCTTGCTGCTGGTTGGCATCGAGAGAAGAGGAAAAAAACGGTATGAGATGGTGATTTGCCTTGCACGGCAGTGGCAAATGGTTGGATGGTTCGGTCACAACCACCACCGTAGCATAAATTGCATATTGATTGTTAACGAGCAGAGGATGGAAGGATGGCGTGTTTGGTGTTTTTTTTTGCTAGCTCCTTTCCCAGAACCTGTTCCGAGGGTGAAACTGGAAGAATCACGCGTCCGAGAGCTGTAGTCCGGTGGTGGTGGTGGCGGCGATATCCGAGGCCAGGATGAAATATTAATTACAAATCTCTTCCCTTCTGCACGGTTCCGTTTTGCTTCGGTGGAAACGGTATTCGATCCGTCGGATGGATTAAGCTGTAAGAGTTGGTGGAGGAGGGGACGGTTTCCATTTCGTTTATGCAATTTGTAAGCAGCAAGTTCTTTTGGAAGCAACAGGTGAGTTACCTAATGAAGTGGTTACGTACAGGTAGCAAAGTTTCGAAGGAGTTAGTTTTCTAAATGTCCTGTTTTGCGCTGTTCGTGATTGTTCGGGACGGTAATGCTAATGAGCGTAGGTAACTAACTGCGAGATGTGCAAAAGGATCGTTACCATGTAGGAAAATTAGCCCAAGAAGGTTAGTCGTGGTCTTCTCCAGCGTCTTGAAACGGCCCACCCGGAGGAAAGGTTCTTCCCAATCAGACGGCAGCGGCAAATAGTGAGAGCGAGCTTAATTAATTGAATACGAGCGCTGTCCCTCGCATTGATGAGCAGCAAATTGTTCACAGAAAATGGAAAGCTCGTTTACGAATACGCAACAGTATTGTGCTAATGGTGTTAAGGCTTATGACTCGATACAACTCCACTAAAGGGAAGTTATGTCAGAAGGCTTGTCGAGTTACCCGGCCAATTTCGATTACCAATTACTCCTGCGCCATTTTTGTCGATAAACAGTTTAACGCGTATTTGCTTTCATTATATAAGATGCCACAAGGTAAGACACAGGAGTGGCACAGGAAGGTAAGAGGAGTGATATTTTTTGCGAATGATGGAGGTCATGAAAATAACAGTGCCAGCAAAGATCCACAAACAATCTTGCGAGCATATGTTGATCCGTTTAGCTCAAGCGGATGCTTTTCTCGGAGGATATATTTTGCTGCAGTCAGCGAATTGTTGTCCCGAATGTCAAATGGACGGTCCTGTCGGTAGCAGGTGATTCGGTATGGCTGCTGTTGTGCCGAGTTCGATTGAGCAGCACGTGTCGTCGTCGGCAAGCTCCAGAGCTACCACAAAAACCGAACCAATCACTGCAGCTGAAGTACTTTTCGCCAGGTTGATTAAATGCACTGCCATAAATCATGGTTTTTTAGCATCCTCAGCAAGGCCGGGGACTGAGTACACAAGCGCATGGGTGCGTTGGCTGTCCTGTGTGTCTCCCCCCCGTTCTCCACCTTCTATAACGTGGAGGCACTTTCGGTGGGAGACGATCGTAAATCAGGTCAAGCCGTTAGTCATTTTAATCGGTCCCTCGCTGTCGTTGTCTTCGGTATAGAAGGAAGAAAAGGGGGAGAATTTGCATGCGGCAAACAGTGGGGTGGTAGGCGCAGTTATCCAGGGTTAACGCACTGGTCCGGCTGGTGAAGGTCGGACCAACGGGTCACTGGAAAGGCCGCAGTTCGGTTTCGGTCCAGCAACGGTTAGATATGGTCATGTCTTTGACGATCGAACCCACACTGGCCGCGGCTTTGGCTAAAGTTGCCGGTAATGTGATTGTAATGAGTTTTTCTCATACACCAAAATGGAATTGGCTTTAGAGGGGTGGTGTGAACATGGAATGGGTCGAGTGACATGACACGAACGCGTGTGTGGGTTCAAAAGTCCGTTTGGCAGTGGAACGCCCGTCAATACTTTCACTTCAATCTGGTGCTGTTTTACTAAAAGCTCTTTGCGCATCAAAAATCTGTTAATCAGTCTCTCCGTTCTTTACTTCCTTTTAATATTGTTCTAATGTTATTGTTTGTGATTGAGCCATTATTAGCATATTGTCCAATCACTGCAACGCGCTCAACGGCGCGTATAATATAGAGCCACTCATGAACGTTTAAGTGGGTGCGTACACTAATTTATCTGCTTTTATAGCTCAACCTAATCAATAAGCACTGCCCTTCGGCCCGTCCCCCCTTTCCGGCCGCTCGCAGGATAAGTGCGCAACGATCAATTGTCGTCTTGTTCAGCGAAACAACTTTGTGCAAACATTTGATTAACTTGTTAACGTACCTAATCCGGCCCCGCATATTGTGCTCTAGCCCCGTAGCGACGTGTGAACATACGAGCTTTGGCCGTATGGTGGCGTTTAGCTTTGTTTTTTGCTTCGTCCTGCGGATGCGGCGCTTTCAGAGTAGACGCACTGCAACAAAACCTGACTGAAGGCAATTACGGCCGTCCCTTTCGGTGCCGTTTCGTTGCGACGCGTTCCATCGCTGCATTAATTAGAGCAGCTCCGGCACCGGTGGTCGAACCGTTCAAAAGCAAGCGGACGCACGAGCCGCGACAAATAGGGTAAATGGGGTGGTAAAAGGTGATCCGCATACGCAGGTGAACCGGTTGTACAGGGATTTCGGGCCCAAAGTCAACTCGCGCGCTTGCATAATTATCGACCATCCAAAGCTGATAACTCCACCATTCGACCGATTCGACACAGATTTTGTCGCAGACTCAATCACACGCAGCCAAGGGAATCGGAACTAGTTCTGCTCGATATAGTCAACAAACTGCACATGATAGCACTTGAGCTGCGGGAGGCAGGCGAGCAACGGGTGAGGAGGGGAACGGAGGGAACTGAAGGAAGGGAAGGTCAAGCTTGGCAGCGACCACCTGCCTTGGGGGTAACCTTGTCCACTAGCGCACTAACCAAGAGTGCTCGACATCTTGTGGAGTGCCTCTTAGGGTGCGCATTCGAGTGGGTCCCCGTTCGCAAACACGGCGTGCGTAAATAATCATGGCAAAAGGCAACACTTGCACAAGCAAAAGGTCAGAGTGTGTGTGTGTGTCAGGGTGCGCTTTCCAGCAGCTAGTTGTAGATGCACTCCGGTCGAAAAGCATCGTTTGCGCCGACCCGGGTGCTCTCGTCGGTTTGTCCGAGCAGGGAAAACATAGGTTTTCCATTTAATTCGCTCGTTCTGGACGGTTTTTTTTGCATCTTGTTTAATTTGGACGGTCCGTCAGCCTTCATTGGAAAGGGGAAGTACATTTTTGAGCAAATTTACTTGGAAATTAGATCGTACAGTTTCTCGTTTAGCTCTTGAGAGTACGTGCACGTTTGTTGCATGCTAGCAGAGCTATTCACTTTCGAGTTGGACCTGGGTTTGTAGAAGTACTTGTGTGCCTGCCAATTCTCGTCTAATTAAAATTCAAACAATACCTCCGTAATTACTTTTGAATGAATAACATTGAAGATCCCCCGCAATCCAAGTGCAGACTGGAGAATTTAGACCGAGTTATGTACAACAAAGCACCGAAGCTGCATTTACGATCTCCAAAATAATTTTGAATGCAGTTTATTCCCCCCGGTCTGGGATAATTACAAATTAAATTAACATTTACAGCATTCTCGAGAAAATTGTTCCTGCCGATTGGGTTGTTCGATTTGTAGTTTTTTTACAGCCTTTTTCCACCCCGTTAAGGGTGTGATCCTGGTGCCTGCATAATTCCGGAACGACTAATCAATGCATTATCACTTCGTGATGCTTTCGTAATGACAGTTGTCGCGATGCGTGTAAATTATTTCCATTTGTAACATTGTCCGTTTATTTCCATACTTTAACCGATAGCAGGAAATTGTTTTATTTCCCATGGCTTTTTTTGACGGGCAAAAAAAAACTTTTAACGCAACGGAACACAACCGTTTTCGTTTGAAATGAGCTTGTTATCACAATCACCTTCTTTTTCGCTTCTTCGTTTAACTCGCTTACACGAACGCTTCGCCAATTCCCGGCTCATTAACACGGGATGGGATGGGATGGGAGGCTTTATCTGTTCGGTCAACATTTGCGTTGCGTTAATTATCGTCCCCCACAGGGGGTGGGTGGGTGTCGCAGGCGTACGAATTGGTGCAAAATGCATATTCAATGCGTGTCGTTTAGCAGCAGACAGTGACCGACCCTACCGATCCGCGCGGTTGTTTGTTTGTTTGCAGATGTTTTATTGCTTTACTGTATGACGATTTCGTTTTTGTTACCAGCATAACATAAATAGGCGTTATGCAAACAGAGTGTTGGTTAGAGCAGCAGAATGGGGCAATAAAAAAAGGGCACATCAACGTGTAACGCACTCTAATTCCCGCTTGGTGTAATGTGTGGTGAAAGTTGTGAACCACAACAACAAAAAAATGCCCTGAAATAAATTCGATTTATGCTTCACCATCACGATCGAATCGAGTCGATCGATTGTGAATATTGATTTAAGAGAGGAAATCGTCATTTATTCCACGAGCCGCCTGAGTTTAAAGCACGAATATCTCCATCCAGGGGAAGAAAATGCATAAATATACCATTTAGTGACTGCACCCCGTCATCCATTGTTCGTCCAGTGAAAAGGACACCCGAAGGACCGGTACGACGGTAGCGTGCGTTCCGATTAGAAATTAGCAACATTTCGCACCCGAACGTGCGCGTCCTCATCAGCGATCCTTTCGGGTGTGATTAAGCATCGTAAACTTTCCGGGCACGTCACGCTCACGGATGAAGACCGTGACATGGGACCTGTCATCGCCGTTTCGCCGAGTGTTGCCTTCGTATCGGCACGAATTCACTTTCATTGCTGGGTTGGGATTTGTTAAGCTGTTTCGACCGTTGTTTCATTTGCGGCCCATCTCGCAAGCTGAATTAAAAAAGCGCACCGCCGGAGAAATTGCAAACTTCCGAGATGGCCGTACCGAAATCTTTCGCATGCAAATGGAACGTTTCTGGGGGGTGTCCTGGGGGTCGCGCATACTTCCCGCGGGTACAGTGAGCGTCCTGCATGTTAATTCGCTACAAACGGAGCCTGGCGGCTTTAAGATCGTTCTGTGCACGGCTCAAAAGCAAAGGACACCATCCTTCGGTGGTTCGCAGGGGGGAAATAATGAAAGTACCACACGCTGTTACGCCAAACGCTCCGATGGCAAATGGTTGTGCGCGGCACACGGTTGCACCACCGTGCAAACAGAAACCAAAATATTGTTACACATTTTTCGAATCAATTTAAAATTTAATCAATGCCGCGTACCGAATGCGTGACGTTCGGTCAGTTCGGGCGAAATGGTAAAAATATGCGAGAACGAGCGCACCAACAGTTCGTACCGCACAGAAACGTTTTGCGCCGTGCGTCGTTGAAACTCCAACGCCCGAAAGGACGGAGGATTATTGGCTTCGGAATTCGGAATTGATTCGATGGTTGGTGGGCGTGTGGGTGCACGTGTGCGATCAAAGGTGGGTACCATCACGCACAATTGCTTCATCAATCGCATTTCGATTTCATGCAAACTTGTTGCAGAGATGGAGAGAGAGAGAGAGAGAGAGAGAGTTGTACTGTAAAATTCAAAACGTAGTGTTTGGGAACACATTCTGTGTATAAACAAAGTAATACCCTCTGCAACAGAATGTTATTCACGTTATTCATAGGACTTTCATTTGGTGATTAAAGAGAAAATATTAAATCATAATTACGTTTAAATTAAAGTTAATTTAATTGATATTAATAATATTGCATAAGAATGCATTTCATTATCTTCAATTGAAACCCAGTGCGTCATCGTTTATGTTGGACGTTTCTATGTCACCTGTTGCTTCTTCGAGCGACCGGTGGTGTTCCGAAACGAAACGCTGACGCGGTCTGATAAGTAACTCGATTCTGCAATGCTCAGACCGGCCGGCACCAGTTCGATGCAGCATGCGCCTGTGGTGATTGATTGGCTATGCTGTTTTATGCAAATGGAGCTCGGCAAGTGGGCTTGCCATTGAATTCCCCCCGGGTGACGTCATGTCGTCACATCATCTATCATATGGCTAAACAATTGCCGAACTAGATAATTTAAACGCAGCCGTAAAATAGGTTGTGCTCGTGATTGTATCGTTCAGTTCCGATTTTATTTTGTTGCTAGCATTGAACGGCAAAAATGATGCCAACAATTCTTACTTCCATGAAATAAATGAATCGGTACATGATGTGTATATGCGATATTTATTTCTAAACAAGCCGTTCAGCTAATTGGATCAATTGGATCAACACTTTTTTGACGAGAATTGTATTGTTTCAATTTTACTCTTCAATTCCAGTTGTATAAATCATCAAAGCATAAAGAATCGCTCGGAAAAACGTCCAGTTTTAACGTATTTGATTATTGAAGCGATATGTTCGTAAATTAAAACCATGGGCAACACGGCATGCCGTTAGTGGAAAACTGAAGCAAACAAACTTCCGAAAATCTGCTAGACTAGTGTCCTTTGTTTTGGCGACTGTAGTCGAACACCATCATCAGGAGGACGGATTAGGACGGGACGGTCATCCAGCCGAATCGGATCCATTGCACCGTAGTCAAACATCAATTCGCATAGTGCCCTGTGGACGTTGCGTTGATGTGGTGGTGGATTTAGGTGGAATTGTTCCTACCTCCGTAAATGGAACACGCAATTCACGACCGTTACATGAAAATCCCGTCCAGCAGCATATTGAGCACCGTTTAGTGGTAAATCCAAGTCAAAGGAAGGAGTGAGGAAGATCCTCGCACGGTACAAACCCGATATCGATTTGGTCTGTGGAGCATTAGCGTCGTATAGCACCTAAATTAATTCCCTGCTTCTTCGGCAATGGGTCATTTAAATTAATTGAAAAATCTCACCACTTTAGTCGGCCCACGTCGGTCCAGCATATTAGATCCGCAATTTGTGGTGCCGATAATGAGGGAAGTTTCTGGTCCTGTTGTTGACTACCTGCACGCGGAAAATTCTCGCTGATTCTATTGCTTTCCTTTATTAGTATTCTAATTCTGTCTCTGGTTTTCCGGATAAAGGATGGGAGCTACTGTAGCGTCTCTCGAACGATGATGGTTAGATGAAAAATAGATAAGTGAATCGTTGAACTATGGCGTCAGATGGAAGCGATGTTTCTAGACGGTGCGTCCTGACAGGTAGCGTGAGGACAGTTTGCTGTCAGCAGTGGAAAACCGGGGTGCTATCAATCATTTTTTTGCAGTATCCCTCGGAATGCATCCATCCAGAACCGATACATTGTGCGTTGGGAGCTCGAGGACCCGTTCAGTCTATCGCCGCGTAAAGGTGCTCCATGTATTCTCAATGTCCTATCGAAGTTCCATGCTAAGCTGTGTGTACAAACCAACCCTTACCAATATTTACAGGGAAAGCATTCGTGCAAACCATACTGCCCAGTAGTTTTGGTGTATCCACAGACGATACGGACCATCGGGACCGTCAAAAAGTACCGCAACACATGTGATTTCATTAGCACCAATCCGCGGTATCTTAATCGCCTTTCAGGTTCATCGGGGACACTCGGTTTCGTGGTCAACCAGACGGTAGATTTGTGTTGGTCCCTGACGGTAAAGGTCCTTGTGATTTGATTGATTGATAATGGCCAGACTGTAGCGAACGTAAACAGGCTTACTTCAGTGCAGGGCGGATCAATAACGATGTGCGGAAGTCGATCTACTTCTAGCCACGAAATCCACGACAAACGATGCTTGGGGAATTGGAACGAAAATAGCACACACGCCAAATGTCCCGAATGACAGTAAACGTTATTCTTTGCGATTCTTTGAAACAAATCATGCACGATAAATATAGACTTGTTCGTTAACTTGAAAAGGTCCTTTAGAAATCCCGAAATGGTCCGTTTACATAACAATACCTGAGTTCTGAGAAGATTTTGATGTTTGTTGTTGATTTGGGGGATTCCGGGAGAAATAGGTAACTGATTGGATTTTACACGGGTGGGTGAATATATTCTAGAAATGTTGATTTATTTCTGAGTTGGAAGACGTGAAAACTACCCACTCTTGCATGGAGAACTTCTTTAATATGTTGCAGAAATTGAAGTTACTTACGATTTCTTTACCTTTTCACGGTTCTCGCCCTTGTTTAGTATCGTGAGTCCGGGACGCTTCAGACGGCCGGTGATAAATAATCTTGAGCATATCGAACACGCCTCCAGTGCGTAACAGTAAGAGGAACCATCTCATCATCGACAACCTTCGTTTGTTCTGCGCTCGATATATCTACTGGCCGCAGTCTGCTCTGCGGTTACCGTGCCCGACATACAGCCCAACGCAGAGACGACCCTCACATAAAAAATGACAGACCCGAAGGGCGGTGCAAACGACGTGGAAATGAATGCCTTACCGCGCAATCAGTCAGCGAACCGGTTCCAGGTTAACCTTGTCAATCATGACGACCCGGCCACCCATGGAAACGGCAACGGTACGGCAACGGAACCGGTCACCGAGGACGACGTCTTCCCGGAGGAGATGGTCAAACGACGCACCTCCCGTCTGCAGTCGCTTCGCAGCAGCTTCCGCACAGATCGCGACCGGGATCCGGAACAGCCACGGCAGCGCAAGCCCTCGACACGCTTCAACGTCGAAGGTGAAGAATCGGACTCCAACGACGACGAGGAAGACAATCTGATCGACGAGAATCGCTACGCGCGAAGCTTCCGGTAAGTTTGGCTTTTGGAGTTTGCATCCTTTTTTTATTTTTGTGTATCACTGGAACACGGTGTATTGTGGTAGTGACCTTATATCTGGTCCGACTCCAAGGCGATATTGCTGAAAACATATAAGGCGCTTTAATCATCGTCAAAACTCAAACGATAAAAGTTCTACTACATATTCGAGATAGGCGTACATCCATCAATCCTGTACGTCCTGAAATCATTCCACGTATTTCGTAATGCAATGCGGACTAAGGCACCTAAGGATAAGGAAATTTGAATCCCGCGTATCGTAGGTTAAGCAATTGCCGGCATTATGTACCTTGAAAGTTGTCCGCGGAAGGAACGGGCAGGTAGGAAGTTTGAGAAGATTGATTATATTCCAAGAAGAATAGACATGCGATTCAACGGCCATATTCGCAATATAGACGAAATTCAAGTTATAGAGTTTGTGTACGCATATCTCAGGATGGGTTGCGTTCGTCGAAGTAGAAGCAACTAAAGGAAGGTGCTTTTATGCACGGCAGGCAAACCGTGTTGTTTACATTTACGTTGAATAAACGGCGAGTTTTGTAATAAAGATTGGCATCTAACTTGTTGTGCGTTTACATTTTCCAGGCACTTCACACGAGAAGCCCTGCCGCGAATGGACAATTATCGGAACATTCTATCGTTCCAAGGAAACCAGAGACCCACGCTGGATGAGCTACATGATGCGTCCATCACAAATAAGGTAATTCAATTTTTTCCTTTCAACAATCCAGATAACGTTTTCTTATCGCAACCCGTCTATTATGTTATGTGATGCGTTAGCAACTGGTATAACATCCAACGATTCCTAGCATGAATTGAGCGCACCCAAGCAAGTGTAATAGAGTTGATTAATTTATTTAATCTGCCCAACCCAAGGGGTCAAACTCTCTGGTTAATTGATCAAATGGATTCGTTTAGTGCCATTATTCCGTCTCTTCCGCGGTCTAACAGCCCGCCCATGGCCCATTTCCGCATCCCGCGGTGTAGCTGTTGGGCAAAGTAGGATGAAATGGTACTTTAGTGCGCCTTTTCGCGCATCGGTGGACAACTAGAAGCGAGGATGCTGAAGGTTAATTAATACAGACTCTGCTGCACATTTTTACGCAAGCATTACATGTCCGGACGCCGGTTTCTGTGTATATGGGCGAGGTTTCCAATTAATACCAATCAAAGGGAAGTATTTGATTGGGAATAGCGATGTCGCGTGCTGGTTTGCAATGAAATGTTTATTTTTGCACACCAATGAATAATATTTTACACTCCTAAATGAAACTTTCGTCGAGGCATTGCTAAGGTATTTAATGGTGTTGTATGTAACGAACAACCAGAAGAGTAATAAATTTGATACCATCGCACACAAAGACCAAATTTGCAATCGGTTGCAAACGTTAATTTTGTCCCAGAGCTGTATCAGCTCGCGTTGACATAAAACGATACGCGAAACTATCTGATCCGAAGCGAAAAAATGCACCAGCTATGCTTTTGGCGCCTGCAAGGTATGCAATCCGCGCGCGGAATTTAATTTCGCACATACATTGCCAGTATCATTTTTAATTGAACTTTTCGCCATCTCCTTGGGGGCGGGTTCTACCCTTGAACGGTGAGGTTGGTGGGGGAAGAATAGCCTGCAGCATTTACACCTTTATGGCGAGCATGTACGTCAGCACTTTACACCGGTACAGTAACGAAGGAACGGTTTCCTTCGTGCTAGAGTTCCGGTTTAGTTGCGATATCGTCTTGCTATTGCTTGGATAAGCTTTCCTTTTCAATTTCCCTTCATCGCAAAAAATGTAATCGACTGTGTACGGTATCGGATAGCTCTCGAAATGCCAGAACCCGTGCCCGGTTGTAGTTATAGAACGGTCAATTACTGGACCAGATCAATAGTCCTTATTGAGTTTGGGTTAGCGATGGTTCCCAGCATCTATCTGCTCCTCATATTGGACATTTGTGGATATCGTGTCACTTCAACTGCGCGAGAAGTAATGGTGTTTTTCGTTGAAACGAATGAGCACACTCGACACGAGCTATCTCGTTTAAATTAAACTTCAAGATGGCACTCGGAGCTGCTCAAGATTTTGGCTGCAAAGTCCCTGTAAGCGTTGTTGATTAATTTTGTTCTAATGTTACACTTTTATCCATCTCACCCAGGAAACGATGCGCCGAGGAACCGTGCACGAACCGGCCGAGATGGATGGCGCAGTCAAGTTCGGTTGGATAAAGGGCGTGCTGATGCGTTGCCTGCTAAACATCTGGGGCGTTATGCTGTTCCTGCGACTCAGCTGGGTCGTTGGACAGGCTGGCATCGTGCAAGGTGTCGTACTGATCGTAATGACCACCGTGGTGACTACAATTACGGCTCTATCGATGTCCGCCATTAGTACGAACGGGGTGATAAAGGGCGGCGGGACATACTACATGATATCGCGCTCGTTAGGGCCCGAGTTCGGTGGGTCGATCGGGTTGATCTTCTCGTTGGCGAATGCAGTCGCGTGTGCCATGTACGTGGTTGGCTTCTGCGAGTCCATGATAGATCTGCTAGCCTCGCTCGGGGTTTCGATCGTGGATGGTGCCGTAAACGATGTGCGCATTATCGGCTGCATTACAATCGTTCTGCTACTATGCATCGTAGTCGTCGGTATGGAATGGGAAGCGAAAGCTCAGATCGTGCTCCTCATCATCCTGCTGGTGGCGATAGTGGACTTTTGCGTTGGTTCTGTCTGGGGTCCAAAGTCCGATCTGGATATAGCACGTGGATTCGTTGGCTTCAATGCGACGGTGATGGTTGAAAACATGCACTCTTCCTACCGCATGGCTAAGGGAACGCAACACGATTTCTTCTCCGTGTTTTCGATCTTCTTCCCGGCCGCTACGGGTATTCTGGCCGGAGCAAACATCAGCGGCGATCTGAAGGATCCTTCGTCTTCGATTCCGAAGGGCACAATTCTTGCCATTGTGCTTACTTCCGCGTCTTACATCGGTATGGCGATCATTGCCGGTGCAACGGTGCTGCGCGATGCTACTGGTAATGTCACGGACGTCGCGAACGGAACTTGGGACTTCTCCGACTGTTTGGTGCAAAGTTGCAGTTACGGGCTGCACAACTCCTTCCAGGTAATGGAGTTGGTGTCACTGTTTGGACCGTTGATCTACGCCGGTTGTTTCGCCGCCACGCTATCATCCGCACTGGCCAGCCTTGTATCGGCGCCGAAAGTATTCCAAGCGTTGTGCAAGGACAAACTCTACCCAAAAATAAGCTGGTTCGGTAAAGGCTTCGGTAAAAACAACGAGCCGGTGCGTGGGTACATTCTGACGTTCATCATCTCCGTGGCAGTCATTCTGGTCGGTGATCTAAACATGATTGCACCGTTAATTTCCAATTTCTTCCTGGCGGCATACTGTTTGGTAAACTTCAGTACATTCCATGCAAGCTTGGCGAAGCCGGTCGGTTGGCGGCCAACCTTCAAGGTAAGGCGTGAATCTCTCAATTTGTGCTACAATAACTGAACACTGTTTTTGTTTTCCATCCCACAGTATTACAATATGTGGCTCAGTCTGCTCGGTGCTATTTTCTGCATAGCGGTTATGTTCCTGATATCTTGGCCAACGGCACTGATTACATTTGCGGCCGTGCTGTCCCTGTACTTGATCGTGTCGTATCGCAAGCCGGACGTTAACTGGGGCTCAACCACCCAGGCCCAAACGTACAAGAACGCACTGCTTTCGGTGCAGCAGCTGAACAACGTTGAGGAACACGTCAAGAATTACCGACCTCAGATATTGGTCCTCTGCGGGCATCCCAGCTCGCGACCGCTGCTGGTAAACTTCGCCTACCTCCTCACGAAGAAGCTGTCACTGCTGGTCTGTGGTCACGTGACCAAGACACACGTTTCGCAAAAGTATCGCAACCATCTGCAGAAGAAGGCAGCCGAATGGTTCCGACGTCACAAGGTGAAGGGCTTCTACTCGCTTATTGATGACAACGACTTCGAAACCGGATCGCGGGCAATCATGCAGGCATCCGGTATCGGAAAACTGCGCCCGAACGTGCTGCTGATGGGCTTCAAGAGTGATTGGGATCGGTGTGAATCGGGCGAGCTGGAGCAGTACTTCAACGTGGTCCATAAAGCGCTCGACATGTACTTATCGGTGGCTATACTGCGCGTTGGTAAGGGGTTCGATTACTCGCAGGTGCTCGGTGAGGACACGGTGAAGTTCATCTCGGAGTACCCCCGCACACTGGTCGCGAACGATAGTACCAACGATCTGCTCAGCCATAACAAGGTTAGCTCTCTGCACGGCAGCTGCGATTCGCTCAGTCGCAACGTCTCGCAAGGTAAGTAACGATCGTGGTTGTGACGATTCCGTGCCCGTTGAGCCGTTGCCGTTGCCGTTGAGCTGACCGTTGATATTTGTATTTTAAATTGTTTCCTACCCTGCGCCTTTTTGCATGCCACACACCAAATACTCAACCAACCAAATCCAAACACACCCAACCTCTTGCACCATCTTGCCTGATCTAATAACAATGCGCACCTCCCGGAACGTTGCCTTCCCACCCACCGCACTTGCCCGTCATGGCGACATGGCGATGCCGATGTCCACCATTTGCTGATGATTTGCTGAAATGGAATGTGGAATGTGAACGAAATGCACTTGGAACGCGTACGCACGGATAAATCTTCGGACCATCGCTAGACCAAACGATGGACGTTAACGAGAAGAACTCGAAAAATCTGAAGAGTAAGTATGTCGAATGAAAATGCATACAATAAAATGCGATGAATTAGCTTAGTTATGTAGATAGAGATGCAATGTAGCATGCTGGAAAGGCTAAATTTCTTGCTAAATACGAGCTGAAGCATTGCGGTTGCTGAAAGACAGTTTTACCAGACTGGTAATACGTGTGTGTGCGCTTATCTTTCTAGCAAGCAGTACCAGTGATTTAAGCAAAACCATTTCAGTAGCTCCAGATCCGATTGACATCAGCGCAAAGCTCATAACAGTAAGGCTGTTCCCTGAGGAACCTGTTGCTTTGTCCCCATTGCACCACTCTGAAACGACCATTTTGTATTCCAGGAAACGGGCCAACGTTCGCTGAAGCGTGGCGATCCTTCGCTCTTGTATCGCGGACCGGGTGGGTCCGAGCTGCCGAAGGAGGTGCTCGACGAGCTGACACAGTTCACGTCGAAGAAGAAGACGGGTATCATTGACGTTTACTGGCTGTACGATGACGGTGGCCTGACGCTGCTGTTGCCGTACATCATCAGCACACGGCGGAACTGGAGCTCGTGCAAGTTGCGCGTGTTCGCACTGGCCAACCGCAAAACGGAGCTGGAGTTTGAGCAGCGCAATATGGCTAGCCTGCTGGCGAAGTTCCGCATCGACTACTCCGATCTGCAGCTGCTGCCGGACGTCACGAAGAAACCGAACCAGGAGATGGCCGACTTCTTCAAAGCACTAATTAAGGAGTTCACCGTGAAGGATGAAAACTCGGATGCCAGCACAGGTGAGCGGGCGGAGGCGTGTTTTTCAGTGGTCATTTGCATTTGAATAGGTTGCAGCCGGATCGCACCCTGCAAACACACGCTCCATCCGTGTAGAAAAGCAACGATTTGGCCTGTGCTTTCTTTGAATAAGTGCTGGCAATTAAAACTTTCCCATTTTACCGTCACTCCCTTAGCTCAGTGTGGCCAATGTTTCATGGAAGTGCAAAAAAAATCATAAATGAAATTGAGTCTCCGTAGAATAGCAGCTGCAGCTACTTATTATGACTTCCATTTCAAATGCAACCCACTGGTGCGTTTGGCCCCAAGCCCGGAATCTAATTTCCTGTCCCCATTTTCTTTCCTTCCCAGTTGGAGCATCACACATATCGAAGGCGGAACTATTAGCCGTACAGGACAAAACAAACCGGCATCTGAACCTGCGCGAATATCTGCTACAAAACTCCAGCAAATCCGACCTCGTCGTCATGACATTACCGATGCCGCGGAAGGGTGTCGTTTCGGCCCCACTGTATATGGCGTGGTTGGAAGCGTTGAGCCGTGATCTGCCCCCTTTCCTGTTTGTCCGAGGCAATCAAACGTCTGTGCTGACGTTCTACTCTTAACCACAGTGCACTCGCGGACCTGCTCCAACGGAACCAACTCATTCATTCTATGCATTTGTGCTCTGCATTTGGCTAACGGCCGTTGTTATGTTTTTATTCGTTTCGCTTCATTTTATGCTTTTGTGTGAACGGAGGAACGTTATTATTAGCCCTTTGTTCGCTCGTAGATCGGTATCCTAAAGCTTCCTTATAGTTTTCGCATTAATTTATTTGCTTCCCGACGCAGGGCGTCTTTAACCTTCCCAAACACACCAAACACACAGGTCCGCCAGCTCTGCGGCGATCCAGCCAGGAGGAAAAACACATTAGCAAAATCCATTTTAGTGATTCCCACGTGAAAAGGAGCAGCGCTGTGGAAACTTTTACCCAACGGATGCTGGTCTTCGGACTTTGCGGGAATCCTCACTAATGGGTCGGAATTGTGAGGTATGGTCGTGTTAAGGTTAAAAGTCAGCAGTTTTGAACGTTATCGCTCCAGCTTTTGAGTATCCGGTTGCATCATTTTTATTACATTTCCATATCTTCCGGCTTCTTCTGGTTGAGCATGATGGTCATTTGGCAGTTGCTTGGTAGACTGTAGCAGAGGAGAGAGAGAGAAAAAACAGGTCGAATATCTGATAGCAAAACCTCAACCTGAAGAAGCAAAAGGATGAGAATGATATCTGGTTTCCACTGAGATGTCCCGGTGACAATGCACCCTTGGGGAAAGCCCAGCAAACAGCAAGAATCCACCCGTTATTCGTTTCCCAACGCCGTTCGATGCCGCGAAACGGTCATCGTCGCTGTCGGGCAGCCGTTCGGTGATGGCGGGCGGTTTGTGGCTTTGGATGTTTTGATTGTGAGATTGTATTTTCATGTTATCGTCGTCGGTTGCTCTCTATCGCTTCTACTTCCCTTGTTGCGCTTTGCTGTCGTTCTAATCTAATTGTACGACCGTGTGTTTGTGAGTATGCTTGCAGTTTCGTTTGCCGGTTTTTTTTCCTCTTCTCCACACACTGCACTATACGGCATTCCTGTTGCTTCAACTGACACTGTTTGTGTGGAGCAGCAGCAGATTGTTGAGAAGTGAAAAATGCATCTTTTATTACATTGCATGCATTGCAAACAGGATACCGTACTGGTTCCTAGTTCCGCACGCCTTGGGGTGGAATTGGTGGGACGAATTGTAGCGAAGTAGTCATGCACAAAACCCAAACCTCCGCACTCGGCGTTCCCTGTCCCATTTCCTCATAGCTTGTACTTGACCTTTAACGGACTAAAGTGTCAGCGCAAAGCTTAGGTCCACCACTTCTGTACACATTCCATACCGACAAACGCCTCCTCAGGATCCCGTCGCTACTGTCATGCTCGCAGGACAGTTCGCAGCACGGAACTGGGTGAGATATATAAGTATTAATTTTCTCCATCCGTATGCGCCTTCTGGGGGCGGTGATGTGTGTACCGGTTCATGCCCGAAATCTGACACGGGAGATGCCCCTTTTAACAGTGTGCTCGCGCTGTGCCCGGATGTTTTGTTATTTATAGTATTATTTCATTGACGCTAGGATTAGGCAGCATGGAGTTTGCAATGCAACTTCAGGGCATTAGGGTAGACGATGGTCGGCGAAAAGTTAGACGGAATGGCGGGTGACAACCGGCTTAAGGTAGATTAACTAAAAGGAGTGCCTTTTTTTTCTTTGGACGTAAACTCGTGCAAAATAGTAGAGTAATTCTGGGCAAAGATTTGGCATCGTTGCAGCGAACGGAGTGCGGATAAGAGTTGTACATGGAAACAGCAACAGCAGAAAGCAAGTTGAGTATTGTTTAAAAATACATTGTGCCCTAAAAGATATATTAAAGCTCCGGACAACTTTGTTACAATAAAACCGATTGCAGCAAATGTATAAATACACCTATTTATGGATTACCTACGTAGCCCTATTGTAATTAATTTACTGTACCTTTTCCGTGAACTTCGTGGATGAATTTGTGGAACCCTCGATACGCGTACTCAGATGAAAATCATATCCGCAATACTGCTTCCGGGAACAATCAACGCAGATGGCATTGAACACACCCAACAAAACCAGTGAAAATATCACTCTATCGGTCCAGGCACACCACAAACACATAGCCCGAAGGTAGAAGCTTATTATTAACGCATGGAAAAATAAATTCAATCACTCTTGTCATTGTCGTACATAATGCTTATTAAAGTTGTAAAAATGCTGCCAATGCGAGTGCAACTTAGAGTAAAAGATACAAACACAACAAACTATTGCGCGTAAGCCGGTTGCAGTGCTTTTCTACGTGGTGAACTTTTCTGGGGAGAAACAGGAGGAGTTTTTTTTCACGAGGTTTCGAAAACCACTCATCCCATCGCAACATTGAACTTCACGAGAACAGCCTTCTGGTTGGAGGTTTTATTCTGCGCTTGGCCGGAGCTTCCTGGATGGAGATTGGTTTGGCAAATTTCCAGCTTTTCCACCTGGTTTTACCTCAACACGTTATGGAACTGTAGTTTCCACTGTTGCATGAGTGAAGTTAGGATGGACTGCAACAGCCGGTGAACCGTGCAACCACAAAACCGAACCGAACCAATTATCTGCATGACAATGTTTGGGAGTTGATGGAAATGCGGAGCATAAAGGAACGATTGCACCGATACAATCAGCGTTTCAATAAACGTTTTAAATGGCACTACACACAAACATAGTTCGGTGCGTTTGGCAGTGCCCTTTATAATCATAAATCATACTATCGGTTTCATGCCACGAAGATACAACAGGAAGCATAATCGTTTCCATTGTTGCACAAAGCCCGTGCTTCTTCCGGCGACCTTAACGAATGGGCCAGCTCATTTCATCAAGCACTGCACCATTGGTCCTTCCGCATATTTACGGGAGCTTTCACCTCGATTGCTTTGATTGATTTAGTAAAGTTCATCATTTTCTTCGGTACCACATTGCTCACCGAGTTCCTGGCCTTTAGCGGCGTGATGAAGGTTTCACCTGAGTGGTGAGTGCGCAGGATAGACACGAACCTGTAATTTCCGTCAGGTGCGTTACTACCCGTTCCTTAACCCCGGTCATTGGTGAGAAGAGACGGGGGGAACTAGTTAGAGATGCATTATGAAATCAATCACGTGTAATGTGTTTCACGGTTGTGTCATCAAATTAAAGACTATAGTTGAGGGTGTTTTTGTTAAATTAAATGGAAGTACAATTGCCATCTAGTTGGAGATGTCTTCCTCCTTCCATTTGATGTGCTCTTGCTAAAAAAGCTTTCTAAGCATGTGCTTCCCCGTTAGACGTATTGTATCGTACGGTTAAACTAGACGGCGAATCACGTTGAAGTATATCTAGAAACATTCCACTGCATCACACGGCTTGGTGGGACATTGCGATAACACCCGCAATAAGCTGCTTTCAAATTTTTCCTGTCTCAAACGAAGCAAATTTCGTCCAGCATGGATCAAAACAGAAGCATGTTTTTCTCTTCTTTTCATTTCAGTTCGTTACAACTGAACATTGATCATGGACGCGCAATGGAGAAACAAAAAGTTTAGCAAGGGAAATATTTGAAAAGTTCTTTCAAGCGCGCAACGTAAATCGGATTAATGCTGTTCGACGTACGAATGTTGGTGCATTGGAACAGAGCGGAAGCGATTCTTTACAGCCGCAGCGATTTCCGATCAGCTACATTTCCAAAGTAATTAGTTGGATATTAGAGATTTTTATTTTCTTCCAGGGTATTCGTCAAATCGAAGTTGGTTATAATGTTTGCGAACGCTATTAAATTAGGGACAAAGGCTCATGGAAGTAAACTTGAATTTCTAGTCCTTACCCTTATCAGAGAAGTTATTAACCATGACTAGCGAAATGGTTAAATCCGCTTAAATTATCTGCACAATTTCTTGTTTGCATGGCCAAAACGAATACCCGCTTTAAATATATCATACACCAGCTTTCTCCGTGCGGTAACAACCGAAACTTGCATAAATGCTGATCATGCATGCAAATGCTGCTTCTTTGATATGTCTCGAAACGACATCAAATTTTGCCCACAAAATTTCACTTCCCAACCTTCAGCTTAAAGTGTTGCATTTATTCATCCGCACTTCCGCACGCTAAAAATCATCCCAAATCCGGTTCGGCGGAAATCAAAACCCAACCGAACGGGTGTGGGTTTACAAAAAAGTGGCCATTTCTTCATCGACATTCGCGGAACATCGGTACGCCAGCCGAAGGCGAAAGCTTTTGCCGTGAGCTTTGCACGAAGCGTACACCGAGCATGAACCGGCACAGTGAGTTTATTGCGAGAAATTTTTAAACAACCATTTTAACAATAAGTTTCAGGTTTTCCCAAAGCAACACAAGATTAGAAAAATGTCATTTAGATTATTGCAAAATGTGACAATTTCAATTGTGTTTGTAAACAGCTGTTTATCACTTTCATAGTAGTTCCGTTATTTAAAGCATGTTTTACTGGGAGAAAAATAACTAATGCATTTATTATTTAATGTATCTTTTTTTATTTAGACGTGCTCTACTGTACTTCGAACGTTTTATCTTTTGTACAAAAACCCAACATCATTTTGTCCATAAATTGCACACGACAATCCCATAGTTGTTACAAGTTGGCGCGATTTCACTGCTAGTCGCACGTTGGACGCCCGTTAGACGTTGCTGGCGAGCCGTACGTTAGTAAACATTCAAACAACGGCCCCTTCGCATCGTGTACCGCGACGGGAACAAGCATGCTTTCCGGTCTCGTTCCGTGTAAAGTGCGTATCTTACCGGTGCATGCGGTATTCTCCGGCGGGAAATAAATCGTCCTACCTACTTCATAATCAAGATTTAAATTGCATTCCAAGCGAGAAGGAAAGAAAGCGGAAGGTTTGCCCCGGAACATCTGCAAAGAAGAGCAGTACTAATCCCAACTGATTCGCCGTACACGGGATCATTTTGTCGACGGATTGTGCAGTGTTAGTGTGGCCTCGGATTAGCATCGCTACGGTGTGCTGTACCAATCGGAAGAAGTTTGGTGCGAGAGATGCCGTTAAGCTCGAAACCTGTCTTCGGATGCTGTCACACGCCATTTTCCGGGGCAGATTTAGTTCCTAATCAAGGAGTAAAGTGCATTGATTGGTAGCGGCGGAAAGAAAAGTGTTTCTGGAGTGTTGCCTTTGCTGGCCAGAAATATACTCACCGTGACGTGAGCGAAACAGTGGTACTTCAGTCAGTGAAGCGAAACAAATCGTAGCAGGCATGCTGGCTGCTGCTGTAAATCAGTGCACCTGGGTACGTTCAGCTGACAGCCGCTTTGATTAAGGGCAGTTCTTGTGCGCTATCGTGTCTTGTGAGTCCCGGATATTTCCCAAATTGATAGTCGTCTCCCGGCGACGAGTGGCGATGGTTGGTCAGTTCGTTGTTTTTTCCTTGCGCACGTTAAGGTGTGTGCAATTCTTGGGCGGTACCGTGTGAGTGTGTGTGTGTTGGGGGCCGGTGGGCAAGGGGGAATTATGGTAATTCGGGTCGCGCTTCCAGGGCCAAGATATTCCGCAACTGCTCGCAAGTGATAGTGAGAGCGAGCCGTGTGTGGTGAAAAGTGGAGAAGACGAAAGAAGCCCGAGGGGGGCGAAATGATGGTCGCAAAAGCATAAATTACACTCTCGCCGGGCGATGCCCAAACGCTGATCGCGCCCGGCTCTCTAAGCACTTAGCTACCACCTTACCACCGATGGGCTTAGTGTGTGCGCGTGTGTGCGTGTTTGTGTAGTGGAAAATTAGTTAAACAAAATTGCTCGCAACCGTGCGATAGAATCGAATCAAGCGGTGTCGTATTTATTGACCAGTGCGTGATGTGCTTCACTTTCGATTGTTTGGTTTGTGATTGCGGAAGTTTGTCTAACGGAAGCGACACAGCATCGTGGTAGTAGTCGTGAGACGCTATTCGTTCACCCGCTTGAACATTGAGCTGACAAAGATACGCAACAACAGGCGAAAGAAACACAAACATCCGTTCGTCCGAAGGATTGTTGAATAACTGGTAAGTGTTTGAAGGGTGGAGCTTTTACGTGCATGTTGGGAAATTTTCGGGGAAAAGTATTTTTGGACCTTAATTCAAAATGGAAGAATTTCGACTTTTTCAGTTAAAATAAAAACAGTCCCCAACAACTAGTTCTAGTTCGCTCCATAATTCTGACATCAGCGCTTTAAATAGTGCATTTTTTATCATCGCCTGACAAAAGGAGGGACAGAAAAAGATGCAGTTGAACTCTCATTAGCACATTTATGTAGATGGAGGATGTAAACCAAACTATCACAATAAAAACACCCACGCTGCAGTCGGGAAATCCCGCGAACAAAGTTCATGTTTAATAAAGAACTTCTTTAGAAGCCATAAGAAACCGATAACTGAAACACGAACAGCAAGAGAAAAAAGCGCATAAATCTTAATTGTATAAAACACTTTGCAAATGCGAGCAAAAAGCCAAGCATTCTCGTTTTCCTTTGAATTCTCGAATCGTCTGTGACCCTGTTTGTGTAGTGCGGACAGTCAGTGATGATGGGGGCTACGTTGATGGGCAGTGACAGCATTAGTGGGTAGCTTGTTAAAAGAGTATTAACATACAAAGATGCCGACATGAATTGGGACACGTGTTTTGTGATCTTTTTATTTTTTTTTGTTTGCCTTGGTTGAGCAGCTAAAGGAATAAAGGAAATAATACGTAAACAACGAAACAAACTGTTCGTCCCATTATTATCTATGGCGCAAAAGTGATGAATGTGATGATTTTCGTTACCGTGTGTGATGATGTGATGCGTGGATGGAAGCTGTATAATTATCACAAGCACCTCCAGTGTTAAGTGTTACGAGAGATCCGTCCTTTCACAGTTTAATCGACAGTGTTGACAGTGGTCGCTTCTGACGGAAGGTCGCCTACCCAGCGGGCTAGATTCCAGATAATTAATGATGATGCAGGAGTGAAAATGGTCGATGTTTGAAAAGGTGCCTCTTGGGAAATGAGGATTAATGAAGTTCTTTAGATGCGCATGAAATGGAGGAATGTAACCGTTATGGGACTGGACTCCTGATACAGTTATTAAACGAACCACTTAATATCACATCCGTGGAGTTTGAAGTTTGAATAAAGGTAGCAGTTTAATAGCAAATGCATAGAATAACATTGAAAAAATATAGATCAGTCGCTATTCAAAGAGGTATGAAAGAGCTTTCAATAAAGAAACACATGGGTGATATTTTTGGCCATCATGTTCTGCATATATTTTCAATTTTGTATCTCCGTTAAGCCTAATGAAAGATCTCATTCTGTGATCATAGATTGTGCTTGTTGTGATAGTGAAGGCTGCATTAGACTCTGGTGTTCTAGGCATGAGAATGAGAATAATACCGACCAACGGCCTTCAATAGACTTTCCTTCAGCGACTTTCTTTCTGCCGAGAAAAGATAAAGGAAGTTTGAAAAGGTAATAAAAATTCAACAAACTCTTGCTTCTACAGTTTTTTCCTGCCTACGCTATCGTATGCGGCCTTGAAGAGATGGAAAAAGTGGAGTTGCTGCTCCGCAATCTTCTCCAAGATCTGCCGCATGGTAAAGATCGAATCAGTGGTCGATTTTCCGTTTCGGAAACCCCTCTGATAGTATCCACCTGCCCTTTCTACGAATGGGACAAGACGATCTTGTAGTATAAGGGATAATATTTTGTAGGCGATATTCAACACCGTAATACCCCGGTAATTGCTGCACTCTAGCTTATCTCCCTTCTTGAACATAGGATAGATGATACCAAGATTCCAAACACAAGGCATCGATTCACTAAGATCCCATACCTCAGTAATAATTCGATGAAATTCGTTGTCTAGTGCTGTACCTCCAGTTTGCAAATGAAACTAATTTAATTCCTATTACATTATGTCACATTACGATTGCATTGTAAGACTACTGTACACAGCTGTTAAAATAGTTATCCCACGAAGTGCATCGTTCATCGTTTATCTGATGAGAATAAAGCGCCTTAACGAGCAGATTGTCATCTCTCCAATTCACTATCTTAACCTTTTCACACGACATAAAGCCGAACAATGAAAGCGATTTGAATTGTATCGGTTGCATCATAAATATGATTAAACAGCCCATCCAATTAATATCATCTCGAAAAACCACATTACTATTAACTGCGCGAAACTGAATGTCGAGCTTTTATTTGCAAGACAACCTTTTCTTCGGATCGATTTTGTCTCCGCGTTAATGAACTCTCAATCCTTGTTTATGAATAAAAAGTACACATGAAAAAAAAAACACAAACAATGACCATTCGACTCCCAAGCATTTGGACGAGCAAATAAGTTCATGCGAAGTGTACTAAATACCGCGAGGGCCATGCTAATGACTCTCGGTGCACCGCGGTACCGCGATTTGTTACTATTGCTACGACCGTTCCATTGTTGTCGTGTTGGTTTTCGCTAATACCGTGTTCCCACCGTGCACCGGCCCGATACTGCTTCAAGCTTATCGACGAAGGGCCCATACCCGAACGAAATGGGGTGAGCTAAATAGGGAAAATTATCACACCAAACCCGATTCAAAGCTGACCGACCTGTAATTATGATGAATAATTAACCTTTGCGACCTGCCAATAGTATGCAGTCTAAGCCCGTCGACAAATAATGCAATGCACGGCATGCACTTGGGACAGTGCAATTGCCCTGACGAGAGCAATTGCATTGTACATTGGGGGGAACGCAAGCCTCCCTCTGGCCGTCCACACCCCTTTCTAGCTGAAGGGTGGCTTTGTTGACCCTGCCGGTCAACAACAGTTCAACAGCTCAGTGGAAACGGTTCGGTATCGTTCTGGGGAAATTGTTTTCCTTATCAAATCCTATCGCAAGCATCTCGCCCACGAATCGGACACGGTTCACCAGTCGCAAGGACACCCGCGTGACTGTGTAAACAATCGTTTGGCATACCTACACGCCTAGCCTTCCGGGAAAATCGCTCTTGATGTTCCATTTCTTTCGGTGGGTGCGCTTGAAAAAGGATACGCCAGTGCTGTTCAGATCGCTGCCGAAAGATAACGGACATCTTCGAACGGAACTTTGGTTGCACGAGTAGGTTCAAGATATTGGAATCCCAATTAAAACCAGCAGCATAACGGTGCAAACGGCAAGGAAAACGCTCGCTACGAAACCGGGAAAATGACCATTTCTTGGCCTTGAGAGGCCCGGGTTCTGGGAAAATGTATAAAGGACCTAGCGATACGGTTATAGAATTTATGTGTCCGGGACGGTGTTTGTATTTTTCAAAACAGGCAATTAATTTCACACTTCTACCGTGGATACGTTGGTCCGGTGGCGAAAAAGTTTGTTGGTGCAAAACAACAGCAACCAAACTCCCATAAAGTACGGTTGAAAACAAGTTAATTGTAATGCTAATTATCTTGGCTAGAGACCGTAAATAAGGTAGATCGTTTCGCCTCCGAGAAAGCATCCATCCATCGTAGGCACGACGCTCCCGATGTAAACGATACGCCGTAACGCCGCACATTACTCAACAGGTTGTTTTCGTCTTCCTACATGCTGCCCACAGCCATCCGTTCCTACATGACAGTATCTCATCGTCGTTGTCCTTTTCGCAGCTTCCTGTCTAGCAGGTTGAAATGTCGTAGCCCTGGTGCGCATAGCCTGGAACAAGCTGTAGCGGCAGCTCTCAACAAACAGGATGGAAAATTAGCACCAATTACGTAGCGTGTCCCCGTTTCTTTTCGCCCGGATAGTGGTCGTTCCAGGGGGAAAGCAACTCGGATACAAATTATTGCAGCGAAGTCTCGTTACGTGACAAAAATGTCCCTCCTCCACAGCACAGCACACGTGCGGATAAATGGCCCACTGGTCAGCCTTTCAGTATTATTCCCGTAGCTTTTCCCACAATTCCCGCTCTTCCCACGATTGATTGGGAATTGAATCATGCATGGACATGATTTTCAATGTTGATCGTTAGTGGGTTAATCCCAACCGTTGTGTTGTTTTTATGTTTGTGTCTGAAAATGTACCACACCTGGGTCCTGTCTCAAACTGGATGCCTCAGTATGTGCCACAATGTGTAAATTTATTTTAACACTTGTTATGTGTGCTTCGTAGAATTCGGTGGCAAATTTACACAGAAAGATGCGAAAGAACTCCGATCCAACTTCTTTATTACTCCATTTCTCTGGTGAACTACCGACAGCTGTAGTTGACGTCGTAGTGACGTCAAATCAGTGAGATTTCATTGAACTTTCTGTTCATTCACACTTTAGTCTCGAATTACCAGAGAATTATCTAATCATCGTATCTTGAGCATCTGTGACTCCCCTGTATGGATTGATCGCTTGAAGGTTCGAAAATACCCAATGATGAGTATCAGAAATTAATAACTTTGTTCTGAGTAATATTCTCCAATCATCTCATCCAAAGAAGCGTAGAATTATGGCGAAAAAATAAAGAAAAGCGGAGATAAAATTACCTCGAAAGCAACGAGCGAATGATTTGCACTGCCTCACTTATGTAATGTTGTGCTTCATGTCGTTTCTTCAAAGGTTGTGTTGGGCTTTAAGAGTGATGGTTACCTAGCCATCCACGATTACTTTAAACTTGCAATGAAAAAATACTTTCCAAAGCTTGTACAATAAGCCATAATACCCTGGGAAGAGGACTCTTGATCTCTGAGAGCTACGAAGAAGATGTCCAACTTGAGAAGTGCTGTATTTTGAAGCGAATATCTAACGATGTAGAACTACCCAAGACATGCAACTCGAACCTGGTTAGACCAAATAATTCGACTGTCAATCTAGTGCAAGTGACACGGTCTTCGGGACGTGATGTCACCTGCAATGTTGGAATTCTGTGCTCTAAAGCTCAACGCCAACATACCCAAACACTACACTCCGTTCCGCAACGGGGTACCATGGTAGTACCAGATTTGTCATTCGTTCGTCCTACTACTCCGGTTGACAGCATTATTACATTGAGTTTTGGAAAGCAAACACGTGTACCTCACACAATCCTCTTCAGAAATGGTGATGCTCGTGATCAAGTACGCTCACACAGCGGGTGAATTATTGGGGAGGGAGAAAAAGGCCAACATCTGATGTCGATTTGTGACATGCCGGCTACAATAATCGCAACGATAGTAGAGCTGCTCCGGTATGCCGTTGTGATCATCACCATCAATAACCAATAAGATGATAATTTAAAACACGAATCCAATGTTTACCGAGCGAAAAACGTACATCAATAAATTGTCCCTTCGGTTCGGCCGTTTAACCGAAGTGTCTGGAGAATGGGCACCAGAAAAATCCAAATACCCAAAATCCCATTTGTGCTCCGGGTGATGAATATTATTCGACGATGTTTGCGTTGTCTGCCTGGCAGATAAGGAAAACCATTCGTGTGGCACGTTTTTCGATATGCGATCCGATTATTCACGGTAGTAAAGTGTGTACTAAAGTACCCCAGTTCAAACTGACAGTTGGGCATATCTTTCATTGCCGGCGATCTATTTCCCGTTTGCCACATCTGGGCGGCGGGCGTTTCCAGGCGTTCGGTGCTCCGGATATCGGACCAGCGATAATCCAACGATCAGAAGTAAACAACATTTTACGAATTAAGAATGCATTAAGTGTAAACCTTCTAAGGGATTAGCTTAAATTGAGCAGAAAACGGAAAACAAATAGCATTCCAGCGCGTGATGAGTGTAATGCTGCTCGTCAACGCTTCGCCACTTGACACATCGTTCATCAGGAAGCTTTAGCTCGTCCTCACTGCCGCAAAGTTCTGCTGAGCCATTTGCTATTATGCCAGCAAATCCACTTCTGCGTTCTACACAAACACGTTCCTCATTCATCGCCACCGTGCCGTGTTGACTATCGGCGGGGGGCATTTAAAATTCCACTTCTGTCGCTCTTCAACGGTCACGGCCCTATCCGTGTCGTCCGGCGTCATCATCAGGCGCGGTGTTCACGACGCCACGGTCCGATTGACGATTATGTTTGCTGCCGGCTGCATTATCCCGTCCGAAAATCGAACAAAATTTCAAGCGTTATTTAATCCACACAAAACTCCTCACAAAGCCCATCGCTAGGCACGTTCGTTCATTGGGCTGCTTGAAGGGAACGCGAAATTAACCCGCGGTGGGTGTTGTTTGCTTTCCCGGCGAGTTTTTCCATCCATCCCATGTACCGTTACATGTCACGTCCGCGAAGACAGGACGCTGAATCCATAATGTGATGTTCGGGGATTGGGATACCACAAAAAAAGAAAGAAAAGAAAACACAGCCGATTATAATTGTTGATTCGACAAGCTTCGTTTACATGCCGTGTCTCGTGTACTCGTGGATAGCGAAAAGTTCGCGCTGCCTTTCAGGCGCTTCCAGCGTGGTGGTGAATCAATCAGCTTTAGCTTCTCCTAATGCTCTGGACTCGCATCAACTTTTGAAATCACGGCACCATTGCGATGTTGTTCGTTGATGATGAGCAGAAAAGAAGCCAGAAAAGAAAAGCCCGCCACTAACAGTAAAACACGGCCCATGACTTCGTGCCAGGAAGCCAGGAACTCCAGGGTCTCGCGTAGGTTCTGCCTGATGGTGGTCAGGTTCTGCCTTGTTTACTGTCTACCGATTCGTAATACGTGTAAATATTCAACAGTATCAATTGGCCCGTTTGCCAATGGCCAATTCTGCATGTCGATGGAGTTGTATGGAGGTCAGACTGCGGTTCGCAGAAAATAGACGGTAGGGTTTTGCATGAAATCTCCATCATGTTTGTGGGGTTTCATTGTCTAAATTTAGCTCGTATCGACGCGATGCGTTAAAGTTGTTGTGATTCCGGTCCACCAGCATACCATTAAGTTATAGTTTTATTCGATCTTATACTTGTTACCTTCGATCTTTCAGTTCTCTTTTTAGATTTTCAATAAAATGACAATGGCGTCTAATTATTCTGGAGCAACCGTCTCCAGCTTGTGTAATACTGTACCTCATTATCTCATATTGACATTTAATGGCCCTTGTAAGGCGAAACAGCATAGATCACATATAAGTGTATTATTCCCATTCTTTGGAACTGTACTATCTGGGAAAATCATTTAAATGAGGTGCTTTCGACATTCCAGACATGTCTCCCGAGCCAGAATTCCCACCTAACGTCGCTGACGTCAGTTTTCCGTTTCATTTTCCAGACATTTTTTCGCTGTAATTTATCAACACAACTTTCGATACCGTTTTTTTTTCTCAATTCGCGCCCTTGCGCCTGAAACAATGTTGCCTACTTGCGTTGGGCGAGCATCGTTTGACAGTTGCGGGCATGATTTATTGACAGAAATTGTGCCGCTTTTTTCTGCACATGCTCTCGAATTACGCACAGTTTGAATAGGCGTTATTTATGGCATTACTTTATTTTCCACTCCAATGGTGGCCACGCGGCAGAACTGTGCGAGTTTTCTATTACAAAGCGTTCATTACAAGAATATCAATTTGTAGCTGATTGAAAAAAAAGGCTTTCAACCGCACCGTTTTCCAGCTTACCCTGAACAGATTGTCTCGTCGGGGCCATCTGCACAAATTTCACTACGCTTCACTAGCACGACCGTTGGCCAAAATCTAAGATGCGAGACGCTATGCCGCTCCAGACGGTGCCGGACAGAAAATTGCCGACGTGCCAGGAACCACAAAAAGCCATCACAGTTGGGGAGAACAAAAAAGTTTGCTTACACCGCCAACCGCTTCGGACGTGCCCCAGCAGATCCCAGCAGCCGAAATCTGACACACATGTGACAGATCATCTATCATCAATGCCACTCATCACAAAACCGATAGGCCTTGATTGAGCGCCCGGCACTATGCAAACCCATTGCTCGAACCACTTTGCACGTTTTGTGCTCAGCTTGTATGCGCAAATATTGATAACAGCCAGGGTGCGTGCGTGCGGTTTACGTGGGCGATACGGAGAGATCAGCATCGGCAACGGCACGGGCCTCGTGTGCTCGAGTTTGTTTGTATGCTCAATTTAAGCAGACAATACGCACAGCCATACCATGCACGTGCGGTAACGTCCATGTCTCCATGCAATCGAGCTCTTCCCGCGTGGGATGGAGCGGGTTCGGTGCGGCGAGAAGTGGCCCAATTGTGTTCTGGTACGAATAAATGCGTGTACATTCCAGCCCGACACATAAACATGACCCTGCTCAAGCGCAATCGATCGTGACAGGCGTTGTACGAAAGGCTAAATTGCCAAACGAAGCTATCCAAAATATTGAATTTAACCACCCACCCGCATCCGAGTGGTTACGATTTTACGATTCTCTTTTTGTTGTTTGGCGCGGTTGCAGCTGGAATCGGATAAAGTCGTAGCAGTCAGGCGTGGCGGCTGGTAGATAAGGTACGCATACGTAATGTATGGCAGAGCGGAGCTCAAAGCACGCGAAAGGCGCAATCGAATGCGGACGGACACAGGCTGGCGGCAAGTGTAAAAATAAAACCACCACCAACAGTTCTCGATTTCCTGGTGTTTTTAAAAGCCTGTGAACGGCAAGAACAATTTGCCAAGGAAATACATTTACATTAATTTGGCAATCCTTGATCGACGAAGATTTCCATCATCGGTATCGCTCGTGGAGCAACAAATATTCCAACATCCAAGTCCTAAAGATGTGAGCGAAATGATTCAGCCTGAGTGGAGCCATAACCCGACAATGAGGGACTTTCCTCCGAGGGATGCGTAAACGTAAACGTAATGGGAAATGTAATAAAATCTAATAAAACGAACTCAATCATCCGCACCCAAAATTCGAAAGTTGAAGCAGGCGAGCTCGGTTTTTGTACCATTTGCATTGCAATTCACTGGAAAACATTATCAAATAAACACAGAAGAACAAGACACATCCAAATCGTTCCTTGAGGTTATTTTTGGTCAACGTTTTTATGTGTGTCCCGTAGATGCTTTCGCTGGTTGCACGTCGGTGGGAAAATGTATGATGAAACCTTCCATTCCGATGAGTTCTGTAGCCGATTTGAATGTAATTAAGTGCTGTACATGAAGCAAAAAGTAAAAGAAAACCCCACGAGGATGTATTCTGGCGCGTTGGTACGGGGGTAAACAGAAGCTGACAATATGATTGTTGGGTCACTTTGGCAGAAAAGTTCGTACGCTTTTCGTTCTGTTAATTGAAATTCTAATCATATATGGACCAAAGTTCACCCGTGCGTGCAAGGGATAGGCTCCCATGTGTCCCTTTTCCAAGATGGGTAAATGGCGTTTCTATTGAGAGGCACCGCTTTTCATCAGCGTGAATCGTATTCATGCGAGTGGAATGGTATTGGCGTCCCTTTTTTTGGGGGGTTGCTTTTGTAGTAAACATGCTTATTAGTGGTTGTAGATGACCTTACACAGCACCTTCGGTGTGGGGTTGTTTGAAATTATTCTCATATTGTGACCAAGCTGTGTCGGGATTTTCCTAAATTTACTTTGTTTTTTTTTTTCTCTATTCGGGAGCAGTTTATGAACCCAAGCGAACGTTCATTTGCAGTAAATGGATCTGTCAAACGTAATGAAGCGCTTTCGGTGCGGGAAGCACTTCGTTTGCGCTAATGTTCTCGAAGCACATCACGGCACCGCGGACACCATCTATGTGATCATTATTAAATTATAAAGTAGCAGCGGCCCACGCGGCTGGACGTAAGCTTTTTGTCCGACCTGTTTACAGCCACTATTTTCATACGCAAAACCACAACCTGCTAATGGCTGCCCATCGTGCCGGGCTGGACGGGTGTCTGCAAGATGAAGAGATTTCGTTAATTGCCCTTTTTGTTTTGGTTGTGTGTTTCACTTTGCTCTTTTCATCTCAGCGAATTCTTTTGGTTTTTGGCCTTTTCAGCGTTTTTTTTGGCGTTCGTTTGTACGGAAAAAAACAACCTGTCTACTGCTGTACGCTTTATACGCTTCAACGGTTAGCAGGCTAGAATCAAAACATTGACCTCAAACGCAACGATAGAAAAAGCGGGCAAGAATTCGTTCCCGTTGCCACATTTCCCGGTGGGAACATGGTTGAAATTGAACCGCACCGCTAAGGTTTCTTGTGACTTTTCCTAGCGTCTTCATTCATGCGGCTCTATTTTCGGCAATAATGTCGTTTAGAAGAACACATTAAGCAAATTAAACACCCCTGAAGAAGTCGCTCTTCAGGCGAAGCTTTTAACTAAACCGCCGGTACTGGGTGTAGTGCAATGAACAGTACTAAAACTTGTCAACTCTTATCTTTTTTCTATTGCAAAACACAAACACAAAAGACCCCATGACACGACAGTCAAATGGACCATTAAAGCTGCACCGCAGGCTACGTGGCCAACCGTCCGCCTCTTTCCATTTATGCTTCACATCGCATTGTGTCGCTTCCATTCGAGTCAGAAGCGTCTTGTTTGGTAGGTCTCTGGCACAAAGCGTAACCAAGTCCCCAAAGCAGAGTATTACATGTGATGCGCGTTGTTGTATTTTGTTTGCAAATGAAGAAACGCGATCGTTACCTCCATATGTAACTGCTCCCCTCCCCCCCGCCAGAAACGGTGCTTATTCCGGCAGGTTTCCCTGAAGTCATGCACATTATTTGTCGACAAAGTGGAGTGTTCGCGGAATCAATTAATCGCTGTGACATGACAATGCTGTACCATCACCGGTTGGACAGTGTGCTGACATTTCGGCCCCGAAGGTATTTGGCCGCAAATAAAAAAAAAGTGCTCGCCACATCTGCCCCGCTGTCCGTAGTATATTTTTGGAGCTTTAACCGAATTGAGGTTATGGTGGGGTTTTTATCAAGATCTGCGATAAACTCCACGGGTAAACTCCTCGAGCCCACGAGCGGCAGAAAGTTTGCGCCGGAAAAGGTTTTCATGGTTATGGGAGAAGGGTTTTTCTGACGGTATCAAGATTTTGGCTTGTTCTGGTCAGAACGGTGTTGGGGTTTTTGTTGCGATAAAACTGTTTTTGTGACATTTTCCTTCAACGGAGTTCATAACAAGATTTGGTAGAATTTGAATAATTTGATCAATCTCATCATTTTATTTGTCTACTTCCTTTCAACTAAGGCTTTTGCAATCATCTACGTGCAGATTACTTTTCTTTCCACCAAAGTATGACACTTGCCCGAATGTTTGGTCCGACATTGAAAAAATCACAAAAAAGGACACATTTGAGCGAGGTCCAGCATTACATTATCCAGTTATGGGCACTTTCTTGACGACAGACACAATGCCCGGTGTCCGATGTCGGATGTCCCATGTGTATTGTTTTGGCACAGACATTGCGTCCCGAGAAGCTTGCACAACCGGAAAGCGTCTTTCATCGTTTACGGATCTAATCCAATGAACCGGTAGGTCTCCACGAACACACGGCCAACCGACCGCCCGAGCAGGTGTAATTGAATTACAACGAAATGTTTATTTCGTTTCCAGCGTCCAGTGATCCGTACCATCCATCGTAGGGAAAAAATTGCTATACCTCCGGGTCGGCAGTAAACGATAGGTCATCATCGACTGGTTCGTTTCATGTTTCACACGCCACGACCTCCACAACTTTGACGGTACAATGTGTACCTTCACACAAACACTGCACACTATTAGTGTGCGTGATGTGTTGGAAAAACTGGATTCCACAAATAACTTTTGCGTGCCATTGGGAGTAATCACGTACGGCAGAGAATATGTTGGATTCTTGTTGGAGCAGAAAAGTACTGCCCGCCACGTCGACCGTATAACTGCTGCGCTGTGCTTTAGGAAGTATGTCGCTTGTAATGCAGAAAAATTATCACATTATGTTTCATTCTTGTACGCACGAGAAAGACAAATACGTCGCGATGAGGAAAGTTTCGACCACAAAACTAAACATTGGCAGCGAACTGTCAAAATTAGTTATGCTAGATTCGAAATCGGGAAAACTTTTTGCATCAGATGAAAAACTTTTCACCGCACATACACACGCACGGACGCACCGATGGATGGAGTCATAAGTTCCAACACCGACCACACAAGCTCAGTTTTTACCCCCTCCGATTGTTAGATGCGAGCGACGCGGGAAAAAAGGTTGTATCGGCTGTTTTTCTTGCATTTCCTTCTCGTAGACCATCGCGCCATTCTCCAACGGTTACAAGGCCGCACTGTCGACCGCAAAAAAAGGGCCAACATGATAAACGTTCCGCAGGGTGTACTAATTTATTGAAGAAGCACGTTGTTTATCACCGCGAGAGCATTATGGATCTTTATGGTGTTTACCGTGGGACGTTGACCACTTCGAGCGGCGATACTCGGCCGTATAACGCGCATCCCAACAATACGGAGACAGTAACAGTGTAGCGCTTTAGTGTGGAGTCGACACTACAACGGGCACGTTGCAACATACAATGAAAAATGTCGGTTTCGACTTAAAGTTAGAAGACGGACGGAGGTCGGCGATCACGTCGAGAGCAGGTTGGATGATCGAGATTGGCCCGTGTGTGTTTGTGCAATCCAACTCTGCTGTTTGATGCTGGTATTTTTTAAATCCCAACTCGAGTTCTAACATCTCCCTGGAGACTCGTGAAAAATTCCGATTTCCTTCCCCGGACAACGCACCGAAGACGTTGTTGAGTTTTTATTATTATTATGCTGAATGTTATACGAAAATCAACACAAACATACCGGAAGTCATTGAGCTGACCATGTGCAAAGAAACCGAAAAAAAACCTTGATAACTGTGGGACATTATGCGCCATAGTAACATAATGTTTCAAAGTTTTGACGTATGAAGCGTAGCCAATTCCAACGGTCCGCAGTCACATACTTGTAATTTACTTTTTATTCTCATTTATTCGATGCTGTGGTTCTGGTATTTACGGTACCGGATAAAATACCGAATGCTTCAAAACTGAGCCGAAATAACACCCTGGGGTGAAGTTATGTCGGCTAACAGCAACAATTTATTTCTTTGGAAAATCCTCACGGAAAATCCTCACCCGCGCACTGTTGGAATGTTTAGCAGTTTTCACCGTCGTCCTGTTGTTTTGTTTGCTCTAAATTGTCAAATTTGACTACCATCCGATACGCTATTGCGAGCTGGAAAATCTTTGCATCAACGATGGAAATTCATTTGTCGGATGGTTGGAATGCGTGGAAATGTGTCAGCTGACAATTGCTTTCCAATTGTTCATTTCACGCTGGATTTTACTGAGAATGAAGTCCAATTAGTGATAGACATTGCTCAGCTGGACGCTGAGAAATCTCGTAAGGAATTGTAGGAATGATAAATAAAAGTGATCGCAGGTTGTTTCGGACAAATGTCAAATTTCATTACAAAAGACTCTCCAGCAAATTGGAATGCGTGATGTTTTTGTCTAAGCAACGTATAGGCCGTTAATTCAATCGTCACCAAATCCTTACATCATGTTGTTGTCGCTTCTTTGCAGATTTTTCATCTACCCGGTAGCGGTAAAATGCCGCCATCGTTCAATCTCTCCGCGGCCACGTATGAGTTGTTCTCGGGAAATGTATCGTCAATGTTGGACAACTACACCGCCGCGATGGTGGAACCGTTTCCATTCGAAGCACAACAGTCGCAGAGATCATTGTTTGGTAGAAACGCTTCGATTACGCTCGGACTGGGCGCTGGCAGCGCCATCCAACAGCAACAGCTCAACGCAACCGTTGCTAACCTAACCGCGGTACACAACGAAAGCCTCGCCAATCTGCTACTGCATCCGGGTATCCACCAGCTGTCCAGCGGGTTGGTAACGCTCGTCGGTGACATCATGAGTCAGTCGGGTGATGCGATTCTCTCGCGCGAGGAGTGCGACCGGCTCAACATTAGCTACGCGTTCGAGAACGGTAGCGCACTGGCGATACCGGGCCTGAGCTGTTACGAACATGCACCAACCCTGTCCAGGTCGGGCGTCATCCGGGTGATCGTACTGTCGGCGATGGCGATTGTGTCGCTGCTCGGCAATGTGGCGACCATGTGGAACATCCAGAAGAACCGAAAATCGCGCCGCGTTACCCGCCACAACTGGAGCGCCATCTATTCGCTCATCTTCCACCTGTCGATAGCGGACGTGCTGGTGACGGGGTTTTGTCTCATCGGTGAGGCGGCCTGGTACTACACGGTGGACTGGGTTGCCGGGAACCTCTTCTGCAAGCTGTTCAAGCTGTGCCAGATGTTTAGCCTCTACCTGTCCACGTACGTGCTGGTGCTAGTCGGTGTGGATCGCTGGGTTGCGGTCAAGTATCCCATGAAGTCGTTAAACACCGCCCGCCGTTGCCATCGGTTTCTGTTCATCGCCTACTTGCTATCCTTTCTGCTCAGCACACCACAGGTAAGCATTGCTGTGAAACAGACCTGAAATTCTTAAGCTCCTTTTTTATAATGTCCCAAAATCATTCAAAAATTACTCAAAACCCAAGTCGTATAATTAAAGTTCTCACATTGTCCCTAGAAGCATTGGAAATATCCGATTTAAAAATAAGTGAACATAACACCCAATCTCACCCTTTCGCAAATTTGGCATTAAGGGTTGAATGTTCTCATTTGCTTGAATCTACAACGACAACAGCCCTTCGTAACGTTTCATGCTATGATGCGAAAGAGGAAACCGCCATTAGGCAATGGTTTCTTGATAGCAGTTTGTTCCATTTCGCCGAATAACCAAACGAGTCATCCGGACCATCTATAGTGGAGATCTTTTCGGGTAGTTGAAAACACCATCCCCGTCCCATGTCATTAAGCTCAATCACGTTGTTATGATTTGGGGTTTATCGCCGTAACACTCGGCTACCGAAAGGCGGGGCGGGCAGCAGCTGAACCTTCGTGTGACGAACGAACTATTCGTAACGTAAAGGGCCGGCATATCTTCTTTAAGGTTTATGAATATGTAGCGTTTTGCTTCGCTAAAAAGCCGTTAAAAAAACGAGCCTGCAGAATGTATTCTGACAAAATTAATTTTCCCCACCCGGTAGAAGATAAACAATTGGTACATTTTCATAAACGTGTATATCTGCTTGCTCTGCCGTCCCATTAATCAAGTGTAGTGTACCACATGCTTCTGAGGTTGAAGCGCGTGATTATGTGACGGGAGAGTTTTGCATTTTATTACCCCAAATTTACACTGCCGCACTTAAGGTTGGGGTGAATATGGAAAAGTTTCCCATCAACCACCGGCATGACTGATTGGGAGTAATTAATCTGCTTTCCGTTCGTCGTTGCCTAGTGTCAAACCCATCCATCCAGCTATAGATCCACATGAAGTGAGCCCAGCACGGAGATTATATGCTCACCGGAGCTCATCGCGCAACGAAACAATTAGTCGCCAGACCAGAAAGCTAAAACGCCAAGGTCAGTAAAGGGGTTTAAATTAATCCTTCAATTATTAGCGAATCAGCTGAACCGCACCGTGCCACTGTTCGTGGAGACGAGGTGAAGGAATTTGGCCACCATCAAAAATCGCATTGATGGCTAATTTGCCCAGGTTCGGTTGTTTTATCACACAGCTAATGATGGGGATGGCAGCTAAATGTGTGGTGGATCGGGATGAGATTGGCATTTAATTAGCTTGATTTGCTGCGTCAGCTTTTCCGTTGACGAGGTGCAGCTTCAAAGCTAATAAACTGACAGCAGATCGATCATCATCTTTCTCTGGATGTGATAGTTGGCTGGGGGAGATGAGTGAATTGACTGTACATGAATTACTATCTTCGCTTAGTAATTGATTCGAAAATACTAGTAACCTAATCTAGTTTTCGTTTGAGTAATTAGACGAGCAGGTTGTTCAAAGGCAGGTTGACAAATAAGGGTTTGAAAACTCCCCGAACTTTAATGTTAATTTAGCGCCCAAAAGTATGCAAATTCAGTACTCGGTAGTACTATTATTCCGCGTTTTCAAAGCTTGTAGGGTGTTGAGGATCATTATTTTTCATTTTTTTAACTATTCAACAGTTAATTCAACAGTTAATTAAATGATGCCCATCATCGTCATACACCTCTGCATCAAGTAGCATCTACAATGTGCAACCAACTGCAGATCATTGACAGTTGAATGACAGTTCCATGGACGTTGGAAAAGCACCTGTATCCACATAAAACGAAAGCACGCATACTATAAACCGTTTTGATGTTGAAAGGCCACGCCAATATCGATTATCCGATAGAAAGCACCCATCGAGCCTCCGTGGGAGGCGCGAAAATCTTGTTTTTTTTTCTATTTCCCACAGCCCACTTCACGAGTTACGGCCAAACTAGACAAAGGTATGGTAACAACCGGAGTCTAGCCACCCACTAGAAGTGTTTCCCGGCCTTGGCGTTTGTAATGCAATATACAGTCAGCACCGATTGGCTGGGTAGACGGGGGGCCGCATGTTCATTTTATCGTTACTCGATCCAGTGTGCGTGCAGTTGCGTGTGAGAATCTGGCCAATGAGTCTGCCGGTGCTTGCCCGGACATTGTTCTCGGAAGCTCGCATCAAAGTGATCGAATCATCCGCTTGGTAATTGTGCACCGAGCCGAACATTATGCACTCATCGTAGAAGTGCGGACGGTTCTACCAACAACCGATTGGGGGTAAATTAATTTCGTAACAAACGTTACACTCGTCTCCATGATGCAGCACAAGCAACGGCAATAAGATGCATTCACTTCTAGCAAGATGGAACTGTTCGGAGGTTGGTTCCAAAAACGAAATGCCCGACTCTTCCGCATCAGGACCCGCAAAGAGGAATTCATACGGGACGATGGTCAACAAGTGTGTTACATCAACAATTCTTGTCATAAATGCAGCTGTTGCCGATGGAGCTGTTTCGACTGAAGAAGACTAATTTTCCGACATGCTGTTGTGCCGTTGGCCCAACCAATCAAGGATGTGCAATGTGCATGCCTCGTGTCTGCGTTGTGTTTCAGGTTGGAAGCGACTGAAAGGTTCAAACCTTGAATCTGATTTACCCTACACGACGCCAGTACGCTCCTTTGAACATTGAATCAAATTTCAAACGCAAGGAAAATGGAATTGGTCAAATGGTTTAACTACTGCAAAGGGATCTCTTACAAGCTGTACATGCGTAGCGAAGGTTAAGCAGTCGGCAATTTGCATTCGGTTGACTAACCGACAATAAACACTTTTTATTTATTTGTGGTTTTGGTTATACTTCTTCTGTAGAAGCAAAGACATTTGGCACTATTTCATATACTTTTACGTTATTTAGCTTTGCTAGTTAACTTGAAAGATCAAATAAACTTACCATTGATAGAGTTCATATTAAATGTATATTTTACAGGACCTGCCAGAGTGCCTTGCGAAGGGTGTAAATAGAAAGACAAATCGAGTTACAAAAACCTTGTAGATGCGATTGAGCAGAGCTAGCAGATGACTAAAAATGAACACCTAATACGATAAAAATTATCTTTAAATTACAATACAAGATACCGCCATTGTTACCATCGCAGACGCGTCGAAGAAAAACGTCGATGTACCACTAATCGCTGCTCATAATCAAACAGCTTAACAAACCTTCCTAAACGATCGTTTAGACGACCACTCCCACATCCGACATCCATGCAATCACGGGATCAATTTACATGGTAATTTTAACCTTAACCGGCTCTCCCATTCCCTGCGTCCATTGAGTCAACATAATCGGGCCGAAAATTGAAATTTTCCACCATGACGGTAAAATTCGGGGAAAATTGTCATCAACACGTTAGCGAGGCTGGATGGTATGAAGGGAGAATGTATTGCTGGGGCTTGCTTGGTGAAGGATTTTCTACACGTGATGGTTGAATTATGCATGGTTTTGTTTCTTTTTGTAATTCTTTTGGAAGCTGTAGTAGAAATAAAGCACAACAATTGAGTTGTATTTAGGATGGCGCTACGGTGTTTCGCCGCTAACACCTATTTCGTAGAATTCCTGAGAGTGGAAGATATCTCCGAGCAGGTGTCAAAACTCCTAGCTAAAGTGATAAAATTAAGTGGTGTTTGGATAATCCCTTTTTTTGGGTTTCGAAGTGTTTGTTGCTCGTATATACAAATCTAAACTTGCAGACTGTAAATCCTTTCACATCTTCTTCAATCTTTTCGATAAATAAATACCTTACTACACTATTAAGCTACGCCCTCAAGATGATGTAACGAGAGCACCCAGCATGGGTTTGTTTCAAATTATTCAAATTATTGAGAAAAATGATAAACCCAGACGGCGAGACTGTTTTAGTGACGCGAATCGGGAATAAAACAAAAAATTATCGCCACAATCCGAAATTCAATATCGCATTCAAATATTCCACTAACCATTTCCACCCCCCAAAACAATCTGTTACGGTCGGGTTTGAAAAGTTTCATTCCCGTGGGAAGTGTAAGTTGCCACTTGACATTCATTCGAAATCATCTCCGATCAGCCGTTCCATTCGTATCCGCTCAAAGTACGGATCCCACGCTTCGTGCATCGTGGTTTTTCTCGGGAAGAAATGGAATCACTTTTCCAGTGCACCACACTTTATTCTTTGCTCTTTTGCACCGGGAAAAGTGTTTGGACAGAACAAGCCACCAAACAAGAGCCACCTCTTGTTTCATTCTTAACCGGAATTTCGGCCGGGATCCGATTTGATGTCGCTTGGAGATTTGGTTGTTTAATGGTTTACAGGCACTTTTGCAGAATCGCGCAAGAAAAGTCCTCACTTTATAAGGTACTAGCGTTACTGTGGGTTTTGCTATTTTACCGAAAGTCGTAGGTTCTTTCTGATCAATGGAAATTCGCATCCCTTCAGTACCTTTCAGGCCGGTAATTGAGCGTACGATTCAGTAAATTAATCAAACGACATTTCAATCATTCGAAGTTGTTTCGAAGTTTCATGCAAAAGATGGAAAGCATTATTTCCATTTGGATGAAACTTACTAAGTGATTTGATTACCTTAAATAAAAAAAAATCATGGACAATATATATAAATTTATCAATGATTTAGGAACAAAATTTATGAAATACCATTTCCTTTATTTGTCGCTGACGCAAAACGCCCAAAGGTATGCAATGCGTTCATGCCTTGGCCTATCTGCAGCGCGTTAGCCTTTTTAAGCTAAGAAAGTCCCCCAAACAAGCCAAGCGAAAAAGCAATTCAAAATCCATGATGAATCTTGAAACCCCCGAAAAATATGGCCTTATCAGTTGTTTGCCTTTTCCCAATTTTCCCAATGATTCACACAGCAATGGTCCCGTTTTAGTGGATTAGAAGTGACGTTGACTCTATGTGAAAATGGAAAGGAGAAATGGACTTTTTTTATTGCCAAGAAATTACGCTTCCTTTTCAAAAATCCTAACCAGCTATTTTTCCCGGAAAACCTGTCAGGATCACTTTTTGTTGTGCTTTGCGAGAACCGGTGGGTGATCCTGTCCTGCGTATGATTCTTTTTCACTTCGTGTCGGTATATGCCAGTCGGTGAGCTTGTTGCTCCCGCTGAGTGCGTCAGCTCTGAAAGAAATTCATGTATACCGCTTAGATACCATGGCTATCAATGCTGCCAATCACTCAATTATGAAGTATCATTATTGACGACATTCAAACGCAGCGTTACGCAGTTTCGTAATATGATCCATAATTGCTCTTTTACCTACGCAAATGGCGTCTTCTGGATGACATAGTCAACATCTTATGCATTTGTTTACTTTTGTTACGTTTTTTCCACCAGAATGTCAGCATTCAGCACTGTTATTATACGCTATTGGATACTTTTTGATGTATTAGCTACGTAAAAGCGTTACATTTACGGTGGAGTACAGTGCAAAAAGATGGTTGGACAATACAATAGAATAAAATCCCTGTCAAGAGTCAACTTGAATATCAAATATTTAAAAGTCTTGTTGTTCAGCAATCGACCCTCACTGGCATATTTAAATAGCTACATTGGTGCTTCGGTGTTTCAAGACAAAGCAACGAGTCTTGCAGTGATTAATATTTAATTATTGTCAATTAAATTTCTTTATACTTCTTCGGTTGATTATAAAAGAATGCCCTTCACTGGGGATGCAGACATTGCGTTGTCAAATTTATCCCAAAGAGATTCTCAACAAGTTCGAGTATTGTCTGTCTTGGGCGGAGTGGAAAGCTATTTTGAAAGCGAATTCAATATTGGATAAGCTGAAATCGCAATATCGTTCACTGAACGAGGGCAATTGTAAACATGATAACCTCACAAACCTGAACATACGTACGGTAAAACGGATCGTTGTCTTCGGTCGTTTTGTTCCACGGGTTCGTACATGGCAATGGCTTGCATGCGGTACCTTGTTTGGTCTGCTTCCGAGCGTTTTGTTTAGAAATTACATCGCTTGTGACAAGCCCGTAGGGTTTGGCAGGATCATTTTTCAAATATGTTGCACACTTAAAAGAATCCTGCACCTTTTCGCTTACTTTGGAGATATACTCCTACATATGTTGTAGAGAAATGGTAATTGGATACGGAATGCTCAATCATGCCAAATATCCCTAGACAACTTCACTCTTACCGTTCGAGTATTATATCACCAGACAAGATTCCACCACTAGTGGTGAATTGATTATAAACTTCTCATAGCGATTTTGATCGGGCGCGATAACTGCGTGCTTTAAATCAATCAAACTTTCCCACATAAGTGCCATTAATCAGCAGTTAGCCATCCGTAGCACTAACACCAAGGCAGGCTCAAAAACGCCACAAGGAAAATCCGTTCCAGTCGCGTTTACATTGCGGAAAGGTGGACACATAATTCTACTACAAAGCACCTGTCCCAAGCCCTGGGCGCGGTTAGATAACACTCGAACGAACCCGCACTATCTCTAGACCGGATGATTGAATCGGTACCCCAAAAGGACACCTCCACCACGTGGGCAGGGTTATTTTTGGGAACGTGTTTTTGCTTGCGGTGGGCTGTTAAATGAAACCTGGCCCTAGTGTCTGGTGGTTCACCTCTGCTTCAATAACCCATTCCGGTGGCATAGCCATTAAGGGATGTTTATCATGTACCGGCTCGTTCGCACGATCGCTCACAAACTATCTTTCTTTTCCCTTTTCCAGTGGATGATATTCCGGGTGGCGAAAGGACCATTTGTGGAGGACTTTTACCAGTGCGTGACTCACGGTTTCTACACCGACCGATGGCAGGAGCAGCTCTACACGACCTTTACGCTAGTGTTTATGTTCATCATTCCGCTACTGATATTAATCGGTACCTATTTATCAACGTTCATGACGATCTCAAGTAAGTGTCGCAGCATTCACCGTAAGCAAATTTGCTCCCCTCCCCAGAGTCACCAGTTGGAAGGCTGGTAAGGACTCCTGTTGGCAGAACCTCAACCGTATCTTCCAGCTGCAATAGCAACAAATCGGTTCGCTAACTAAAGTTAAATATTTAACTGCAACGCTCGCGCTCGGAAACCTAAATTGCCTACAATTAGAGCACAATTCGTTTCCATTTCTGAGCTTCCTCTTAATGATGTTTGTATTTGCGAACGACTTTGAGCCCTTCTGCGACGACTTTTCGGCTACAAAATAATGCGCAAAGCTGACTTCCCCCGCCGAAACGAAGGTGATTAATTGCCCGGGCAACAATTAATTTGGTAAATTGAGATTTTTCGAAGCTTTCCTCGGTGCTGTCCTCGGTAAACACCCAGGCCCGATGCTTGATTTACCGTTTCGCGGCGGAATTGCTGCTGGTTGGTTTACGAATCGTGGTTTTTCCGACACCGATGCCGGGTTTATGGCCGATTGACAGCGCGATACGCACGATATCAATCTTGTTTGCTTCTCACTTTCATTTTCCCTATTTCTAAACTTCCACTTCGGGCGGGAAGAGTCGAGATTCGATCTATCGATCGTTCATGGTGCTTCCGTTCAAAGTGCCTCTTCAACGTAAACGGTACGGTTGAAGATGGGTAGAACGATAATAACCCTTAGTGGGGTTACACAGGTCACGGTTCGTGGAGCGTTCCTTCGTGTAAGGCATTGATCCTTCAAATGCTAAACAATCTTCATCTAATTAGAAAAAAAAACTTTACTTCTTTTATCCTATTAAAGTGGTATTAAAACGTCCGCTTGTTGGAGGAGGTTAACGTAGAAAGGGTTGTTTTGTTTACTGTTGCAAAATTACCCAAACGCAAGTTGGATGATTTGTGATATGTTTCAAACACTTTCACAAAACTTTCTAAAGCCGTAAAGCACAAAATCAAAACCTGTCGTATCATCGCAGTAAATGAAAGCTTTCTAACTAACCTCAGCCATGATACACCATCCATCAAAGTCTCATGAGAACTTGTCATTAATTATTCCTATCGTAACGAAATGGACTCCACTCACGACACAGACCCCAAATGGACAGTAAGACGATTGGAGTTTTCCAGCTATCTGTGGTTTTCCACCGTTGCAGAATGGCACCGATTATGGTCGGCCAACAAACGGACGGTTACGGTAACTTTCACAGTAAAACATACTATCCGCTTATTGCAACATGCTGATGATGTGAAGATGCTCAGATTGCACGGAACACGATGAGGTGGAATAAACCAGCCCACAAACCAGCATTGTGCACGCCATGTTCCAAGAAAGGTTCAACTGAAATTACAAATGTAATTGGTTTAGTGCTTTAGAACATTTTATTTATCTTCATACAACATACAATGTAGCGTTATTGCATCCACATTGTAGCTTAATGTAGAACAATTGTATTCTAACTTGTCATTATATTTGATAATTGTTTTCAACTAAGAAATTGTGGAAAGCTCTGAAGAAAAAAAGTTGTCACGCTTACTATTCCATTTGGATTGCATAAGCACAGGCGTATTTAGTATATAAATACGCCTGTGCGTATGCAATGTGAACAACAAATAGGTAATTAATTATAATTTTTTTGTTACAAATTGTTTGTTTTCTTCAATATGGCATGGCCGTCCTTCATGATTAAAAAAAAAACGGTTTGTTTTCCTTCAGGGTGAAATCTAATGAAGTGCTTTATTGTTTGTCGGTTGTTTTCACCTTTACCTTTACCATTTCGCTAGGCTGCAGATTTCAAGATGACTGTAAAACAAAGCAATAGATTATACTGATTGTGAACCTTCTGCATCCCTTCAGATAATTCGACATAACAAACACGGTTCAGCAAATTGACTTGTTTAGATATCCTGCTGTTTGGTTCGTTATTTCACTTGCACAAACCTTTTTCCAAACGGTATGCACTAACAGATGATTTTTAATTAAAAGGTTCTCATCTGTTTCGGAGAATTCTTATCGCTTTCGAATTGCTTCAGGGTTGGCAAGCGTAGAAGGTGTGTCCTTCATCAGGTTGGCCGTTTTACAGCTCTCGATTCCTACCAGACAAACAGTCTAACCTTCAGTTCCAGATGGTGTTCACCGGCTCTTGCTGATGACCAAACTGTCGGTAGCAGAGCGTTACTGTTTGCAGCAAATTGTGTAATATTATTTATTCTTGGCACGCCACCACATCGGACGGCGACCATCGTCCTGTTATTGGTTTGTATCACATAAACCCTCGGAAGAATGTGTCTTATTTATCATTGTAAAGTAATCGTTCTTTTATAATTAATTCACTCGTGTAATATTGCCACATCAAAAAAATAGGGAAGACTTCCCATTGCGTAAGCTTTACTGCACACAATAAAGCGCGTAATATATTTGTGTGTAACGTTTAGGCAGCAAAAGGAAAGAAGAAAAGCACCACTAGAACCTTTTGCTTTCACCATCACAATGTGATTGAAGAACGTCCCATTTTCGCACGGGAAGAAAGCGACCCCGTAGGCTATTCACAACAGATTGCTTTCACTCGATTTTCATCTCCTAAGCCAGTCCCATCAATCACCGAAGGGCTCGTTTGCATTCGGACAAGGGAAAACCTTTTTCAGCGCTTTACCTTCACCCGGTCTGTGGACCAAGGGAGCCGGAATGAATGGGGAAAGCACCAGCAGTGGTTTGTATTTGATCCGATAAATTAATGCCAAATCATCACTAGGGTTTGGTTCGGGTTTTGATAGAAGGCTAAATGAGCCTAGAGAACAGTAATGTATGAATCAAGTGGGTCAAGCGCTTCCAGGTCTGTTAGTGGGGTAATAAAACTTTTATATCAACGCCACAAGCATTTATATCAAAACTCCCATTTTTACAAGAAATTGAAAACAAATGGAAGGATACGCAAGAAGGATCTAACGCAATGGCTTCAAGGTACCAAGCGATTAACTTTTAAGGCCAATCGATCGATTTTATCCTGTTTATTGATCCTTCATCATTCTACCAGGTCAGGTGTGTGTGCGTTTAAAGCATAATCCTGAAAGATACATTTCATTTATTGAGACACACAACTCTACAACTTTTTCACCGGCTGTTAAATAAATCATCTCATGCTGCTCAATGCAACAGCATCAACTCCCGTGGCCTGTGCAGCTACGAAGTCAATCAATCACACCGGAAACCAAACGATGGATGGAGCAGCAGCTTCAAAGTTGCATCCGGTGGCGAACTGCCCATCGTTTTTTTTTTGTTTTTTGCTTGTCTTGTCGCGTACGAACATGGACAAAAACTAGCTATGGTGCTGTTCCCTGTGCAACAACCATGCGCCTCCATTTCAATCAATTTGTGCCTCGGAGCAAGAAGTCGCTGGTGCAACGGAGTTAGCAAAAACAGACGTTAATTGAAATGTCCGACACGCAGTGCACACATTTGGTGCAAATTTTAGCTTGAAGCTTATAGTTCTTTATTTTAGACCTGCGGAATTTCCACAAAAAATGGCAACGAATGAATTGCGCCATTTTTAGATAAAAGTGCAAAAATTTGTAGTAACCATTTTGTGTGATTTATTCTAATTTTAAATTCTCCATTTTTGCAACAAGAACACAATTCATTTCTCCCTAAACGAGCGGACCTATCGCTTTACCCCAGCGACATACGGCAAACAAATAAAGTTTCTGCTACATGGTGCTGTCCGATATCCTTTTTTTCTGCCCTAACTTCATCCACCCCATCTTTCGGGTTCAAATTTAGCTCGACACTGGTATTAGTTCCTGGAAGATTCTCGAAAATATCTCAAACTTCCCGGGTACGTACACGATTTGCGTGCTCTCCAAATTTACCCTCGATGTCGGAGTCAAACACACAATGAGGACTATGTAAAACAGGGGCATGTCCTACTTGGATAGCGCCTGTGAAGTTGACCAATAAATCAAGCAGCCGGACTAACTGTTGCAGTACACAGAAACCAGTCGGTGGGGACTAAAAATATCTACCACACAGCATCATCGCGCCAGCTGTTTCGAAACCAAGAAGCACTTTCACTGTTCGTGCAAGGTCTGCAGGAAACGCTCCCGGTCCCGGGCTCATCCAATATTGAAATGCTTCTATTTTTGGTTGCCATATATTGTTTTCTTTTCGTAGAATCCTTTTTCTACGCCGAACCTACGCATTTCACCAATTGTCTCACACAATTTGTGTTCATCCACATTCGGGACGAGATGTTTCGCATTGTTTCCATCAGGAACTACCAAACTCCTGAGGAAGTATTTCAATTCCTTCTACAGCATTCTTCTACTCAACTGCAGAAAGTGTTGCCAGGGGAAAAGTTTATAATCTCACCGTACGGCAGTAAATGTGCAAATGATCCGAGCGAATGAGAAAAAGGAATGTACAATCCGTCCCGTACAGACGATTCCTGTTGCTGACGCTTATTAATGTTCGAACGCTTGACAGCTTTCCCAACAAATAAAAAAAACATCAAGAGGAACAAATAAAGTTTCCTGCAATGCATACGTTACACTTCGATAAGCGATTCCCATAAAACTCGTTCGTTTAGCGTACATGGGTTTTGTCCCGACCCCCGGGTGTACTTGACACAAACCCGAAACAAATCGTTCGGTTCCTATTTTTCGGTGCGCTGAATAAAACGACACACAAGTTTGTAAATTATGAAACCATTCATTTTATTTGCTATGTTTTTTACGGTAACTATCTTCTCGTGCCAAATGCGTACGACACTGGCATTAATTAGAACACTTTCAAATGGAACCACCGACGCTTGGTAAATTAAGCTTTCCCTGAGCTTTTGTTGATGGCAAACAGTTCGCACTATGTAAACCTTTAACCCCCAATGGATTGGACGGAAAAAATGATGTGTGAAAATTGTATTAAGCTTTACGCTCAACACCAAATGTCGCATTCGCAAGCACAACTCGTCTATCGGGAAATTATCGCTCGTTTTTCATCGCGTGAAGTCAATGGAGGCGCCTGGTACGTTTCGATGCTTACGCACACGAAGTGCTTACGTGTGCGTGTGGAAAATGCCTTTCAATCCGATTAATACAGTGTAATAGAAATGGATTGAGCTTTGTATTTTTGGGTGGGAGCCGAATAAAAATCAATCATGCTCCCGGACCAACGGCTTCCCTATTTAGACGTCCCCAAACCGGGGAGATTACTTGTTGACAGCGATGGGAATGCCCGGACGAAGGCCCTAATCAAATTTTGTGGCCCATCATTCTTTTTTTTCTCGATGCCATTGGACCACTATTTCGGACCACAGCAGAGAATCAATGGATGCGATAAATGATTTATCACTTCTCAAACCCGAATGAAATCAGACCGCTTTGTTCTTATCTACCGCACGATGAATACATTTCGCCCGTAAAAAATGTACAAAATAATTCTTTTGGAAAACTTTAGTCAGAATTTTTCTTTTCCCACTAAGTGAAGAGCGACGAGCACGAGTGAGTTTACCACAGCATCCAACAAATTATTTTAAATGCCGCACCGACCTCAAAACCGTGTTAATCTGTTTAGTTTATTCTAAAACTTTGCCGTAACTCATTCGTGGCAGTGGTGACATCACGTGGTGATGTTATGGGATTTCCCTACCGGTGCCGTGTAGAGCTCAACACACGGCGGGTGAAAATTGTTTCCTCTAATTCAATAAGCGAAAGCCACAAAACTTCCCCATCGTCACGGATTCGTCGCGGGAAAATCAACCCCAAATGAAGAATTTTCTTAGCAAAGCAACAAGTTTATACAACGGAACGCTGTTATGCTCACGCCCGGCTCGAGCGTGGGAAGTGCAAAATCCAATTCGACTTAAATGCAAATCATGTCAAATCGAACAAAATGACCGCCGAATCCTTCGCTCCCGATGGTCCTCCGTTGCTTCTGTGACGGCGGTAGAACGGCGCTTCAAAAGGTTAATGCTGTGTTTCGGTCGACGTAACTCGAGAAAGCGCTCTTTAGCAGCCACATTTGTCAACCCTCCCGGGAAGTGTCGTCGCGCTCCCTCTCTTTCCGTTCACCGACTAACGATGACTGAAACTGATATACGTCCATAAATTTTCACCTTAGCTTGGCAATGCTCTGTGTACCCATCTAAGGGCCATCGCTTCGCATGAAGAATGAAGTGTTTTAACAAGCGCCAACAATATGGCCAAGTTTCGAAGCACTTGAGCAGTAAACGCTCCTGCCCGGTCGCTAAGAGCACCCGGGTTTGTCCTTTTTTTGAGTCTGGTACCGTCGGTTGCGCCTTTCGCCGGGTAGCGTGATGACGGCAAGTTCCCGTGCGCCCGGCCCGGAACGTTTCTGAGAGCACGGGCTTAAAATTCGTGCTGCGTTCGTCTTGTTGGATGCCGGGCTTTCGGTTGCTATGGCTGTTGACTACCTTTCCATCATCGGCGTCTGCCATCCGGGGGTTGTCGGGTGAAATGTGAGACCCCGTGTTTGGCGGGTCGGAACCATTTACCGTGAGCAGGTCCGCTGAGTGCCGTGGGAACGAAGCGCAAAGAGCTGTGTGTATGCGTATGGAAAATTAAATTTCCGCTCAGGTGCAAAATGGCGTGCGGAAGCTCCAAAAAAAAAAACCCGCCGGATGACTTTTATAGCAAAACAAAAGGCACCGCACACACAAACACATACCTGTAGAAAGCTTTGGCACGAAGCTGGTTATATTTGCCTGTTGCGAAAACCGAAAATAGAACATTTGAAATGTTGTTAATTTACATTCATCTCACCGCGTCTCGTGACTTGTGTTGATTATAAAGTAATTAATTGAAAAAGAAAACGTTCATTTTCGCACGCACCTGTGCCGTGTTCCCCATTTGAAAGAACATCTTTTTGCCCTCCATTTTAAGATAACTCGTTTAACTTTCTCTAATAATGTGCCACTAACAACTTTCCACCCGGATAACGTGACTCTCGGCACAGCATTATGCTTCGTGCCACTTGGCCTGGTCTAATAAACAACATGTAAATACGTGCGGTTTGCTCACCATGCGACGAGTACGTGCACATGTCCAGAAGAAAATTAAACTTTTCCAGCATCGAATGGAATTTGTGATCAATATGCTGCCCATTTTCACCGGAGGCAAGAGATGTGCGAATATGAAATTAGATAAACAACGCTACACACGTAAAAGTATCTCGTTGTATTAATATTGACGTTGGTACCACAAAAAAGAACTGATGTAATGTCTTCCACTTATAGAAGACTAATAAATCATTATGGTGTTCGAAAGCGCTTTGATATCAATGTTGAGCTTTTGGATTCCTGGAACTTTGTTTTTAACTGCTCGGTGTCAAAGTTAAAACACCGAAGAAACATTTTGGCATGGAATGGAATGTTCAGTAGCTGCAGAGATCAATTCCATCAGAGATGAACATGTGACCATAACATCGAAAAGTCTCATGTACTCTGCGAAAGACTCGCGAGTGGAGTTCCTCCGAAGCACTTACGGAGTTACTAATGTTAATAAGAACAACTCTCCACAGCAAAAGATTCATTTTGAAGGTGATTTATCTTACGTTGTGTTCTTTTTGGTTTTTTAGAATAATTCAATTATCCAAACTCCTTCCGTTGGTTTCTTCGGTGTAGTTTTATTACAACTCATCACCACCATCAATCGTTTACAACTTGTCGCCACCAGTCGTGGATTACAAATGTTGCTTAGATCAAAATCATTCTTTTCCCAGTTTATACACTCGGGTCGAACTCTTCTCCTTGTAAGACATGACAATACCTTTAAATAGCAATTCAACTACCAACAGATAGTATTCAAAGCATGTTGCTTCTTGGTGTGTTGGTAAAGATCATTCTTTGAGAATAAATTCATTAGAATGTCCAATAATTGATGATATTGATAAACATTTTCTATTAACTTTGAATGACCATTATTTTTATTTGAAACGGATTATTTAACTTTTTATAAAAAAAAAATTATCGAAAAGAGACCTTCCAGTGCATAACGAATGAAACGGTCCGGGACGAATAAAATTCATTATAAGGGGATTAACAGTACTTCCTAAACGACATTTCTTTAACCCCAAAAAAATGATTAGCTTTCCGACAACTTTAATACGAAACGAGTACAAAACCAATTTCATTATTGGAGTTTTATTCGTTTTGTGACCATTTCAAACCCATCCTTCATTCTCTCGCCTGCAGTGCAAAGAGTGCTTCATCCGGTAACATTAACCGGTAATAGCATCCCGGATATGAAGGATCCTTCAATAACGAACCCAACTCCATCTGGGGGAGCCTGTTTTATGCTGTTTTGCGGAACATTCCCTTCCGTTTTGACGGTCAGAAATCATCATCATCATGCCATCACACTAAACCGATTCGATAAATTATCAAATATTGCTCCACCACATTGTGGAATCGATCCCTTTTGCCGACGGCCGATACCACATTTCCTGTGTGTCCCGAAGAGGTCCCCAAGAGAAAAAGGAGGTTTTAGCCATTCAATGGATTCCTGTGTGTTGTTTTCTTTCTTTTCTTGCTATGTGGTGTGAGCTTTTAGTGATTTTAATGCGCACGTCTTGCTCGCTCTTGTCGCCAACATTTTAGGTAGTGAAAAAATCTTCCGCATCGACACATCGGCCGTTGACCGGACAACGTACTACCGGCGTTCCGACACGAACCGTCAACGGTTGATACACAAGGCGAAGATGAAGTCCCTCCGGATATCCGTCGTCATCGTGGTGGCATTCGTCGTGTGCTGGACACCGTACTACATAATGATGCTGATATTCATGTTCCTGAATCCGACCGAACGTGTAAGTGTTTGCCCCAGTTTGGGGGACTAAATGTTTGCATTTCGGCAATATTTACCCTGTCGCGCTTCTATTTCACTCTTTCTCTCTCTCTCTTCACAGTTCGGTGAGGATCTGCAGTCGGGCATATTCTTCTTCGGTATGTCGAACAGCCTGATCAATCCGCTGATTTACGGTGCGTTTCACCTGGTGCCGATCCGACAGCGTCGCAATCAGTACAATCAACATGTAAGGTACATATACTCGAGCTCTGTTTCGGTGTGCCGCTAATACTGCATTTCCGCTTCCGTATCGGTGTGTCCGCTACGTTCTTCGCTTGCGCCTACGTGTGTGTCCGCTTCCGGATTGCGACATATTATTCCGTTTTTTGTCAGTGTGTGGAGCAGGAGAGGTTTTAACAAACCGGTAGAAACAGGAAACGGAGCACTCCACTTCAAACGAGCTTAAGCCGAATTTAGATTGATTCAGATGTTATGTAAAAGCCGGTGGTCGTTTTAATGGGAAAGCACAGAAGAGCCACATTAACGCCTGTGCTTATGCAAGGCTCGTAGCACCATGAAATGGATTTCATTTAGCAGCTAAGCGGTCCCATCTCATTGCCAAAAACGTACTTCAACTGGCATAGATAGAGCGTGAATGGAATGAATAGATACTCTCCCTATTTCTAAGACCACATACGGTCTATTACACTTCTACTGTACAGTCACATAAACCAGGTTATTCAAAATATCGTTACATGTTATAAATATCATGCACATTGCATGCTTCAGGGCGGAGCTATAGACGCCTGCCGTTATGCAATTTGTATAGCAAACTCTCTTTAGTATCTTTTTCTATGAAAGAGACTGCCAGATTGGGTTTAATCGTGCGGAAAGGAAAGCATTTATACTGCCGGTGCAGTTAACTAGTTTCCGTGACGCCGTTAAGCATAATGTAATTGTTATTTCGATGCGGCCTCTGCGCAACAAGAATGAAACGCAGCAAACTTCTCGAGTTAATATCCTATGAACAGCTTTGCACGAACGCTTCCATCCCATTCAAGCCATTCGACCTTTGCTCCTTAAGTATCCAATTTATTGTCTTATTATTTTAACGTGTCCAATAATCTGCCCCGCCATAGGCCATAATGTCCATCCCGGTATAACACAAGCTAACGAAGTCCCCGGAAATGTGATCCCTTTGCCTAAAATAACCGCACGCAAATGGATGGATCGATGTTTGAGCGGTTTCAACTTTTAAATTCCCATAATAAGCAACGGGATAACAAGTTGAGCGTTTGTTTTTCATCATAAGATGTTTTTTCTTGCAAGCACAAAATGTCGGTAGAGAAAAGTTTGTCCATCGTCAACACGTCCACGTTTTGGAATCACCGATTCCCCGCATGTTACTCGGGAAATATGCACAAACTTCTCCATATATTCGGCAGACTAAAAGTTTGCCACACGTCCACTTGTGGATTGTGGGGAAATCTCTTGCTTCTTTGTACCACCTTCATTAAGCATCCCAAGACATCGCCACTTGGAATAACTTCAGCGGAAACGCCGGGCTGGCAAGCGGAAACCTCATAAACAATTTCAATTACCGCGACGCTAGAACGATTTCCATTAACCTCACACGTTGTCTCTAGAAACTTATGATTAAAAGACAAAATGAATGTAACGGCCACTAGCCACGAGTGGCACGGGTAAAAGTTTGGTTCAACCACGAGCCCCGAATGTCGTCATAAAGCGATCTTTGTTTGTTACTTTTGCTTGAGTTTGTGTTTGAGTTTTGTTACTTTAATACGTCCGGCACCGTTCCAGCGTAGCTTGGCAGTGCTTTCGTTGCAACCTTTTTTCGTATTTATTTCGTAGTGAGTATTCTTCGTACCTGTTCGGCATAGCAAAATCATCTCCCGCTTATCTTATCTGCTGGTCATAATCTAGCTTTCATATTATTTTTGCGTTAAAAGGGATATCCTCGAAAAAGGATACAAAACGTGGAACTCTGTTTCAGACATTTTCGTAAGAAGAGTGGCGAATTGTGAAGATACCACTACAAACTGTCTCCTAAGTTCGCCAAAAGAAAAGGTCCTTTGAGAGAGAGAAAAAGAGACAGAAAGAGAGAGAGAGAGAGAGAGAGAGAGAGAGAGAGTATAGGAAGACAAAAAGTCGTTCACGTTTTTCCTTACAGCTAATAGCAGCGCCGGTGGTACCAGATGGTTCCCACCAGCTCCGAAGATTGCGCCCAACAATTAGCATACTTTCCTTTGTACATTACGACGAAAGGATACACAAAAATTAACATCCCAACCTTTTAAGGAGAGTGAAAATTGCACTAATGTCCCGTGTCGAGGAAGAAAAAAAGGAAAGCTAGGATTAGGCAACGTTAAACCATCAGGGCCATTTCATATTATGCAAACACAAAAGGACTAGAATTTCATCAGCTTTGTTTGTTGTTACACTGTTTCACTGTTGATGTAAATCGCCCCGGATTAAATGGAATAAATGCTTAAGAGGATCAAACAGAGGATTGACAACATTGTCAATAGATTGAGAAATAAACAATCGTCTAAAGGCGGTAGTGAGGGAATTTAGTTTTGTCACGCGAATTGCATACTTTTTGGCGTTTTAGCATCAGGTAGGAATGGTTGGTTGGTTGCATTGACAATATTTTGCCGAAAAGTATGCAATGCGCAGTACAAAACGCTTCCTGCTTTATGGTATTTTTTTTTTAATTTGTACTTAAGCATGCCTTTATGTTGTAGAATACTCTTTAAAGCAACAAGTTAACAAGTTAAGTAAAGATAAAAAACTCCTGCAAAAACCATGATGCGGAGCTGTGTTGCTCTTTAACTCTAGAGTTCTCCAACCCAGCAACTGCTTTACTGCATGTGTAGCACTTAGCAAAAATCGATTACACTGTGTGTGTATATCAAGCCACCGTTTAATGTAGAAATTATTTGGTATCCCGTTTTTGCTGAAGTGCTTTTGGCACAACGCTGAAATGGGCACTTTACATTCCACCCGTCACTCTCGGTTTTTACGTTGATTGATTTTATATCTGTTATGTGGCATCACATCCAAGGCACCCATGCTGTTCTTCACATGTGCCAAACCATTTGTGTCAGAGAAAGAGAGAGGAAAAACGGATGATGTGAAGCAAAAGGGATTATGATGATCTTCCGCGTACACTCATCTGCCTTTAGACGAAACGGTCTGTGCGATCTCATCATTTCCACATCACGGCGCAACACATCTTTCTTCTGTTCGCTTGCAATGCACAGTAACAGCAGTAAAGCAGGAACAGCTTGGGCTGGGGAGGGAGTTCAATAGTAAACACAGTCTGGGAAGAAAAGCGAAGAACAAACTCTTTCAACTCATCTCACCCGAAATCATCAAAGGAACCATCTGTTGATCAATTGGTGTGTTTTGTGGGCGCGCTCGCACCCAATTTTTCTTCTTCTCTTTGTTCCACAGGGAAGGCTCTGTGTACTTTCAGCGGTCGTCCACCTTCAACCATCACAATGGCCACCAGCGGAACCTGAATCCGCACATCAAGTTTTCCAACTCGCACTCCAACCTGCCGGAGGAGATATCGCTCATGTCGCTGGAAAAGGATCTCCGCAGCCTGGATGAGAACGTGAACCAGATCCACCAGAAGGGCGGAGGTGGCGGCGGTGGAATGGGAGGAGCAGGAGGTGGGGGAGGACACGGGGGTGGGTCACGGATCAAACGGCGCAGCTTCACCAGCAAGTTCCTTTCGTTTTCCCGCCTATTTCAGCGCAACCATCCCACTAAGCTTTAAGAAAAACGTGTTTAGGTGCTGTAAATAGTAGCTCGGACAGAGATGATAGGAGGAGAAATGTTTCTCTCTCTCTCTCTGGCCCTCTCTCTAGGTTATGTTTATCGTTTAAAGTTTATCGGATAAATTAGAATATGTAAGCAAATCCGGTAACAGAATGTTGATGGCTCACGAGCAAAACCTCCTGGCAGGGCCTGAGCTTCTGAGAAAAGAGCAGGAGTGCAACAACTTCTAACCGTATACTTGTTAAATGGACACACACACACACAAATCTAATGGCAGCTACTGTAACGAAGCGATAGAGCTATCTGTTATTGCACCATTTGAACCGTCTCGAAACTGCAGTACACACCTTTAAAGACACTGCGTCGCGCGTCCGAGAGTCTATTGTACTGTTTGGTGCTGAAATGGCATTGTAAAACTCGTTATCACCAACTTTCATCCCATAGTCTATATCCCTAAAATGGGTTCAGCAGTAAAAACAAACGAATCGTTATTAGAAGAATAAATAGCCTGTAAGTGAAGAAAACTGGATTAAATGCAGGGAATGTAAACAAAGAGTGTTGTAATATGCGAGAGTGAGCGGTATAGATTAAAAAAGCGAATATAATTTGTATTTGAATGGCAAATGTAAACAGACAGACAGACACACAGGTTGTTGAACTGAAATTCCGATGAAAGCGTTGTTGTGCAATGTTTTCCGCGAAGAAACAAATGGTTACAAAGAGGAAAGATATATATTATACATATATTTTTTAATAAAAATTACACTACAATTATACGTTCCTTCCGATGGTGTTGGAGTTGTTTGTTTATTTGTTGCAGAGCCCAACCTTAACCTATAGCATTTCACGTATGTCTTCCTTCCTATTGGTCTGTTTTCTTTACAAACATCAAACTATCGAATTTTATTAACTCTAACATGAAAGTTGCACAAGAAATCCGGTATACTTCGCGTGCCATTTACTCCGATTCCGAACCCGAAACGGATTTACGTGAAATTGGAGAAGCTTGTCTGCTGCCCGAGCCTGAGCGTGAACGTGATCGCGATCCGGAGCGAGACCGGCGACTACCACGACTGGCCTGACTTCCGCTACGGCTTCGGCTACGGCTTCCACCACTCTTACGACTACCTCTACTCTGGCTTCGCGAACGGCTACGGCTACGACTACGGCTCCGAGAACGACTAGGACTGCGACTGCGGCTACCCGATCCCGACCGACTTCTCGAGCGCGATCCTCTGGCACTTCCCGAACGGCTGCGCGATCGGCTACGCGATCGACTACGACTACGCGAACCACTTTTACCACTACCGGCACGGCTTCCGGAACCGGACCGAGATCGTGACCGCGATCCAGACCGGGACCGTGATCCCGACCCGGATCGTGACCGTGAGCGTGAGCGACGCCGCGATCCACTCGAATCTTCATCATCGGAAGCAATGCGGCGCTTGCGTTTCGTTGCCGGTGCTCCCGACTCTCCGCCCGATTCGCCACCACCCGACTCGTCCCCACTCGCTATCTTCAACCGGCTGTCATCGCTATCCGATTCACTCGTCGATACGGTAGCCTTCGAAAGGATGCGTCCCTTCTGCTTCGACGACAATCCTTCATCCATCGCCTTCTGGCGCTTCTTCTGTCCACCCGAAGCCTTCTTCTTGCGCTTGCGGGATCCTTCTTCCTCGTTTTCGCTTTCCGACTCGCCACCACTGCCGCGGCGTGCTTTTTCCTTCCGTTTGCGACTGCCACCCTGCGATTTGCGTGGTTTCTTTTCACCCTTGCGCTTTCGTTCCTTCGGTGCTGCACCTTCCTCACCACCGCTGCCACCCATTCCCACCTCACCCCCGCTCGCATCCGAGTCGGAAATGTAGTCCTTCCGTCCACGGCCCCCTTTCTTCTTCGCTTCCGGCGCAGGTTCCGCAAAGAACAGCGCATTCTTCGTCTTTTCCTTGTACTCCTGGCGCTTGAGCAACATTTCTTCGTGTGCCTTCCGGCGCATCTCCTCCATTCGGCGCCGTTCGTCCGCCTGGCGACGCTTGAACTCCTCCCGCTCCAGTTCCTGCTTCTGGCGCAACGATCGCTCCTCCTCGTCGATCTTGCGCGCACGTGACACGTGGTATTGGGCCTGCTGCAGCAAATCCTGACACTGGTTCGCTTCCGTTTCTGCGAGCGCAATGTTGTACCGCGTCTTGTCTCCGTGCACCGACAGATAGGTAAAGTACTTGTGGGCCAATCCGAGCTCGTGCACCGCCTGCAGCACCACGCTCAGCACGGACTTTTCGTCACGCAGCACAAACGTGGCCAGACGCTGCAGCACGAGCGCAATGTTGAACAGCAGCACAGTGTCCTGCGGAGCGACACGACGTGCCTTCAGCAGGGTCATCTTCGCCTCCTTCAACTTGCCCGCCCGAAAATAGGCACGGGCCAGGTACTGCATCACCTCCACGTTGTTGTGCCGGTAGAACTTCTTCAGACAGTTTTCGTACATCTGGATCGCACTGATGTACTGCTTCTGCTCCACGTAGATGTGGGCGATGTTGATCCACACGTCGCAAAAGTCTGCCGTAGCTTCACGCACCTGCGCGAAGATATCTCGGGCCTCAATGATGCAACCCTTGTGTGCCAATACCGCTCCGATCCCGTTCGCTGCCCAAATGTTCTTCGGATCGTTTCGAAGCACCTGCTTGTAGATGGCAAGCGCTTTCTCTTGGTGTTTCTTCTCCTTCTCCTTGTCTCGGTTAGGTTGGTGCAAACTCTGCAGCCAAAAATTGCCCAGCGCAATCAGCGAGTACGCATCGCTGGAGGTGGCCGGATTCTTTAGGATCGTTTCGAAATTCTTCTGTCCAAGCGTCCACTGCATTTTGGCCAGATGCAAATTTCCCAACAGCGAACGTGTGTCCGGATTTTCCATGTTAATCTTCAGCGCGTCTTTGAAGAAATCGGAAGCGACAAAGATCAAACCCTTGTCGCGCGCCATGCACCCGAGCCGGAGGTAGCAGTCGATGTAGTTCGGGTGCTCCTTCAGGATATCTTTGTACAGTTTGTCCGCCTTGTCGAACACTGCCATCGCTTCGTACAGACGGGCCAGATTGTACGTCATCGAGACGGAGATCGAATCGTAGTATTGTGCGTCATGCTGCGCCTCGATCTTCGCACGTTCGATCGCTTGCTCCAGCCTAGCCATTGCCTCGTCCAGATTGCCCAGCCGGTAGTGGAGTGCCGCCACATTGTTCAGTATCTCCGGCGGTATGTCCGCGTTTACTTTTTCCGTCAGGATGCTCGTGGCCGTACCGTACGCTTGCAGCGATGCGGGTAGATCATTCTGCTCGAGAATTTGCGCCAATTCGATCCACGCTTCGACATCATCGGGGAACTGTTCCGTTACCTTCTTCAGATGGTTCTTGGCAATGTCGCGCTTCGACTGCGAAGAAGAAGTCGCATACAATGAGCCCAAAATCTTCATCGTTTCGTAGTTGCCCGGTTGCGCTTTCAGCACCTTCTCGAAACATTGTGCGGCCTACAATACGTTAAGGAATTAGTCTCTAGGTCTATTGGAATAGGAATTAGATCGACAGTCTATTTTTACTTACATTTTCCGAATCGCCTCTATAGATGTACATCTGTCCGAGACCAAAGTGTGGCAGCACAAAGTTTGCCGGTGCAAACTGGGTCGATTGATAGTAGTATTGGAACGCCTGGTCGTAATCACGCTGCACGTGGAACGCACGGGCCAGCTGGTAACAACTCTCCGCACGCATCGCTTCATTTTCCGTGTTGTGAAACGCGTGCAGTGCCAAATGCTGAACCTTCTGGTAGTCCTTCTTGAAGAAGAAGTGGTTCGCCAGATGGTTCAACACCATCGGATTCGTCGAATCAATCGTGTAGGCCTTCGACAGCATCTGCACGCCCATACGGTTCGATTCGGGCTCGTGCAGATTCAGCTTCAGAATGGCCAACCCAACTAGCGCACCAACACACTGCGGCTCGAGATCGAGCGCCCGCTGGAACGCTAGCTTTGCCTTGTCCGGGTTATTCAGCTTCAGAAAGCAATGCCCCATACCGAGCCGTACAGCGGCTGGACAGTTTGGGTTCGTACGCAGTGCCTTCTTGTAGAACGCCAGTGCACCCCGATAGTCCTTCTTGTTAAACGCGATACAAGCCTTACCGAGCAGGGACGGAATGTTCGACGGGGACTGGTTCAACACGAAATTGAACTGTGCATCGGCCTGGTCCATCTTGTCCCCTTCCAGCAGACAGAAGTAGGCACGCCCGAGTAGATGGTTCTGATCGTACATGATGATCTTGTCCGCCGTCGTGTACAAGTGTGTTGCCTTCGTGAAGAGATCGCGCTTCTTGTCCTTCGACTTTTCGCGATTCGCCTCTTGCACGTAATAGGCGGCCAACATATCGTACGCACGCATTTGGTCCTTCTCAAAGTCTCGATAGTGGATGTTGGCATCCACACGGGACGCTTCGAGAATTTTGATGAAATCATCCGTTTTCTTCTGCTTGTAGTACGCCAACTGTAGTGAAAAGCGAATAATTCATTAGCGTTGACGAATCGACGACGAAACGAACATTTGGTTACACATACCGCAACGGTAACCCACGTATTGAGGTGCGAGCGTTCTTGCCGCAAGATGCCAAGCACCTCCTCGCCTTCGGGAAGCTGTTCCGGATCGAGTTCTATGACCTAAATCAAACAGGACGGAACGGTTCAGTACTGGTAGGTCACAAAACGATGCAACGCAATGCGAATATCGCTAAATTACCTCGTCCGTATCCCTCAGCGGGATTTCGATCGGTGCAGCCATGTCTGCGTCGCCGGCCTTCAATGAAGACTGCGTAATAAACACACGTTCACCACACTCCGGAAACTAATCGAACTCGATGCTCTCGTCCGGGAAAAGAATGCACAAAGTAGTGCCCTATGTACTTAAGCTAAAACTCCGCAACTAATTACACGTTTCAACACTGTAAACTTTCAATAAAACTCCACCAATTTTCACAAACAACGCGACCGAACCGAATGAGGAAAAGAAATGTGTGTGCGTGTGTTTATGGGATATTTTGACTGTTTGCTGTTGCGGCTTGTCAAACCGTTTATAGCGTGGAGGTGATTACTTTTTGGTTTCCTCGGGTTATTTTTGAAAGCGCCATCTATGTGTGAGCGCATAACTTATTGGCATACCACAAAAGGGGAGGGGCAAAACCTTACTTTTGCAATTAATACAGTGCATGCCAATTTGTGTGTAGCATTGCTTTTTTTGGCAAACTCTCAAGCAAATACTATTCAATTGTCGTTCTTTGGCATTTTTACTAAGTCTTTGAGCAGTTAGGTTACATTCATATCCATTCTATTGGAGAAAATTATAAATCTATTTTAAGTCTTTCAGTTTTAAGCACAGGACCATCTCACCAATTTATCGTCAATTCCACAGACATGCGTTTTAAATGAAATTATTAAAATATATTGAGCGTATTTCTGTTTCTCATTTGATTTTTGTAATAAGAATCCTGCGACCATGGAAAGAAGCCGATTTCAAACGTTTTCCGAATAATTATGCACAGAAACCATTTTATCGACTTCGACTTTTTATCAGGAATGTGGAAATAACAATCTATCAATAAACTGTAAGGCTTTAAGGAATAATTTGATGGAATCCCAAGCTCTTACAACATGATTTAACTACTGATCATGAAACTATCCCAAATGAAATCCTGTTTAATACGTCGTTCAACCGTCAGCTTGATTCCTTTGTGTTAATAAATAATTGTTTCGCGTTTATCTCTCCTCTTGCGAACATTGTCCTCTGTGGAACACGCCACAACCAACCATACCACCGTTCCACACAGCTGCATCGATTCGATAGCCGTAACGAATCAAGAAAACTCGACATTTTCCCCCTCAACCCGGGTGCTAAGTACTTTTTATTTGGCGTTAAATTTCCAAATCAATAGCATTAAAGCAAATAATGATGAGTGTGTTCGTGTAACAATGAAGCATCTTCCTTCTTCGGGACCGTCGCGCAATTGCGTAAAGCCGATGCAAGGCGACAAAGCGTCTGGATTGCGCGAACAACAGACGTTCTTCAAACGCGAATGTCCTTTCACATTTGTTGTCCTTCTTGTATGTGTCCTTTGTTGAAAAAATGGGAGGACGACTTGTATTATGCGCGCTCTGGCCAGATATTGATCTGGAATTGCGCAGGACATTTGTCAGTGGCTTGGGTAGCCTGCGGCCGAAAAGAGGCTTTCCATGCTTTTCATTCAAGAAATGGCACGACATTTCGCAATACTCATTTCAATAGGCTTACGTGCCTCGAGTGCCTTTGCCGTGACCATGCCAAACTTGTAGCCAAATCCTTCAGGCATCTTCAGGTTGGATATGCTCTTCTTCTCTTCGTTTCGAGTGGCTGTACAGAGTCACACTTTGCCATTGTTGTTGGGTTTGGTTTGTTATCCACCTTTCTTCAACGGCAAGAAGCAACAAAACGTATGTACAACCTCGGTGTGACTGGCAGCAATTATGTCAAATTAGAAACATAAAAGGGCGAATGTTGGCAGGAATGAAAGGAAAACGATTAAAGCCAATTATAAACCCCGAGAGGACGCACTCACGCACCATTGTGTCCTGTTTGCGTCGAGGTTTTTTTTCCCTTCTCTATCTCAAAAACCATTCCTTCATTGCATAAAAGTCATCCTACACAAATCATCCGACAAGCGCGCAACACAATCCCGGTACAACGCACGTTCTGTACGATCTCGTGCGCGGTACGCGTTTCGGCACGATCAACATCACATGCTCGGCCACATCAAGCTCACCAGCCAGGTGCAACTTCAACATGACAAACTTACCGGACTGGGGATGAAAGGAACAGTACAATCGAAAGAAAACTTTGTCCTCCGCATGTTGAGCAATTTTATTGATAAACCCTCGCTGCCTCCACACCGTTCCGAATCGGGCATTCGATCGTGGAATATCTGTACAAAGAGTATCATATCCTTCAAAAGGATCGTTAACAATTCGTGCCAGCCACCGTGTTCCAGCCTTCCAGCCATTTCCTCCGCCGTACGTGCTGCATGTAGCCGATATGTGTAAACAAATGTTATTTTATTGCGGCACAATTAGCCTTTAACCATCATAGACCCCAAGTGGAAGGTTAGGTTGGGTAGAGAAGGATGTAAAGGAACAAGATTTTAATCGACCGGTGTAAAAGAAAGTATGTTTGTATGTTGTGCAGATTGGACAAAATAAGTATAGAGTGATAGGAATTAGCAAGTTTAAGGAAAAAGACACCACCCTTGACAGATTCTTATATTATTTTTTACGATTTATGTGTTATTTACTTAATAATTTATAATTTTCATATTCAAAAATAAGCTTTTGGACATTTTTGTAAAATATTCGTAGAACAAACTTGTCTGTATAACGAATTCATTATTCAAGATCACCGACTGATTTGGGCTACAAAGAAAGTTGAAAATTGACCTTAAAACCTATTGATTGCATACTGTAAGGCGCTTCAGATCGTAGACAGATTGCAAACGAATACTGTTGAAAAGAAGAGTTATAAGTTACTGTTATTTTTATCAAAGAATGATTACAACATCATGCAAAATCAGGGATCTTTCTGTACATTTAGAAGAATGATTTCAACTTTTGCTTAGCATCCTATAACATAATCTCATGCCGTAACAAATGGAACCAAATGGGAAGTAAGCAACCTTATTAAAAGGCGTCTATGCTCACTCTTACTTATTACAATGTGGGAAAAATCAGCGTTGCGCCGTTGAAGAAAACTCCCATTTTTCTCGAGGTCACCCAAAAGAACCGCTTCGACCGCTCGAGTTGACATTGATATGGTGCTTGAGGGGTCTTTTTGTTAAGAAAACTGCTCGAAAGGAGCTCTCCTGCGCAGCAACAGGCAACAGAATTCGTACGAGCATGCAAAGCGTCCTTGCTACTCATACCACTCAAGCGGACATTTGTGTTGAGTGCGTGTACGGGGTGACATTCGGTGAAGAGAGATCGCGGTGACTCCACTCGAGCGGTTCAGTTCCCACACACGTCAAGCGACAATTTGTTGACAAAATATGCAAAGTAACCCCTCTTTGGGCTTTCTCTTTCAGCGGACGCTTGGTTGGCGTTCAATGCGACCTGCTTGTGCATTGCTAATAAATGTTTACAAACAATTGATGCATATGGGCATATGATCCGTCGACCGCTCGTAGAGTGTCTCGATTTCACCTCAAGTTTAGACTCCTGAAACGTGATACACGTGAAGAGGACGAGAGTCAACTTGATGTCAAACAGTGTGCCGCAAGCATTGCGGTCATTGATGATTTGTGTCGATGTCTCGCCTGCTCCTTAAACCGATGCTTGCTGCTCTGTTACTCTTATTGGCAGAGTAATCCGTTGAACAGTGGTGTTTTCGTTGCATAGCAACCACAAACCCCGAGACCACCATGCCAACTCTATTATTAATGTAGCTTAATCCAATAATTATGGTAGCGCTATTGAGCAGGCTTTGGAAATAAATCCCGTGCCCGTACTTTTCACGCGACCCTTCACATGAACAATGCGTACTTTTGTAGGCTTTATAGGCTATAGTTTCGGTTTCACCATCTTCTCCTAGTTTGGAAATGATTTTCCTCTCTTTATAACTGCTACTTGCTGCAGAAAACTGTGAGTTACTTAAACATTTTGATACATATTTTCTCTGCACCAAGCGACAAACCCCATCACTGCACGCGTGGAGTTGTGTGCTGCTTTAAATGTGGTGTTTATTTACTGACAATGTATCCCTATTACCAAACAAGATCCCTCCCGGCAACATTGTTATCAACATGCATTCATTTCCTCGTCAGCAATTGCAGTCAAGCGACGCATGCAGACAAATATTTACACAAACAAAACCTCAACCCTCCACGCCGGGTTCCGTTCCGAAACGATCGATAGGAAAATGTCTTCGGTCCTGGGTAGAACAACGGGACACCAACCCTACTACCGGTGCGGACCTACCGCTCACCGGCAATCAAAAGCAAAGTAGACGGAGTGGAAAATCTGTTTAATTGAAAACCTATGGAAAAGCGGGCAAGCGTTCATTATCGTTCGTTTTCCCGTCGAAATACGGGAACCGGCGGACGGTGGTTTGGCAAAATCCTTCTGCCATCGCTACCGAATTCCAACAACTATCTGTTATCTTCATCTCATCTTCTTTGCAGGGTGCGCGTGACCTTTCCGTGATGCTATATAGACAAGATGGCCAGCTAGTCCGGACTCTCATAGTCGCCATTGTTAATTTGAATGGGTTTGATCCACAAACGATAATCGACCCAGTGAATACATGCATATAGCGATTATTAATTCTTTTTATCGTAGTGAAGTGAAAGATATAAACGTTTGGAATACGTCATCTTTACATGAAAGCTTTGAAAAATATCGTTAATTGTTCAAAAACATGTTAATTTGAGCATTAATTTCTGCCCTAATTTTAAAACTTAATTTCATTGAATTTATTAAGTTTGTTTGTAATGAAAAACTCAAATTACTACACGAGTTATCAAATGTATGTTTGCTGCTAACTATTAAAGCATAGCATAAATTTAGGCTGTTAGTATTAAGCCTAAAAGTATGCAATAATTATGATTTTTTGCACAATAAACCTGGAATTACAATTGGTTTTCTCCTAGTTCCTTTATATTTATGGGTGAGTCAATTTTTCAATTTTCAATTTTTTTTCCAATTCATTTACTACTTTGACACAATCTCCTAATAGCTAAAATAGATCGTAAACCTATCCGGACGATCGTACAAAGCAGCACTCGTTTAACGCTTTTCTCACTTCAAACACGATATAATCTAACCCTTCACTAAAGTCTTTAAATTCCTGCCGAAATAAATGTAAGAGAATATTTGAGCTTGTCAAACGTGTTCCAGCAACGCCCAGAACACATTTTCATCCTCACTACTCCTTGTTCTTTGCAATGTCACTCACATCCACCAGACCATCTTGTACTAAATTAAAAACTACTCCAAACGCACACACCGCGTTAGATGCGCACAGCGAAACAGAATAATTTATCCCAACGCGGGGACTAAACAGAAGCATGAAAATTAACTTCCAAACCACCATTTTGGCGGCATTGGAACTGGGCCCCGTACCACACTTCGCCTCAACCACAGAGCGCAATTCAAGCGATGGAAGGGCCTGCTTCAAAACCCGGTAAGTCCATTAATTGAAAGTAAGATGGCTAATGCTGTCGGGAACCGGCTGCCTAGGCCCTTCCCGACTTGGGTGTCTGTCGGTACCAGTTTCTCCACGAAATTTGAATATTAACCGCAAAGCGAACCCCCGGCACGGCTACTCGAACGTTCATAGGGCCTATTTATTTTTTTTGTCCTCTATTCACTGCACAGTAAATGGGATGATTTTTAATCCTGGGAAGAGAGAGAGAGAGAGAGGCCTCAAGAGGGACAGATAATGATTAAGAGAAGAATCTTGCCACTCGTCACCGGTACCATGTGCATGCAATTACATTTTATGAACCTATCAATTTTCGCTGCATAACGACGACACACCGGCAAGTACTCGCCTAACAATTGCGCCTCTGCCGTACCTCGAAGAACTGGCTCTACGGGCAGGATGATAGAGTAGCCATCTTTAGTGAAGATGGCTGCAAACTTTGTTCCCCTTTTCGATAGCACAACAGGACATTCAGTCGTTCCATCAACGACATGACCACACTCTGGTACCCCGGTACGAAGAGGGATGGTACGAGCGTTCCCTTCGGCTGATGTTCCAACCAGTTCCGCTAACATATGCGCCATCGGTTCCGTCCCTTGCATCGGTTTAATTTGAAAAGTATCCTAGAAATATTATCTCCCTTTCTGACGGCAGCTTCTACCATCAGCGTTCGGAGCCATCCCATGCATAAAACTTCATGTCGAATCACATGATCCTGACCGTGGTGTGCAAATATCAATTCTATAAAGTACTCGCCTTGCCGTGCCCTTGCTAGTGCCGATACACATTATGATGATAACTCGCCGACTATACCCCGTAAGGGGAAACTGTTTTCCTATTGTTGCAGAATAATAAATAAATTATCTAATACAATCCGTGGAAATGGTGTAGTTTTTTTTTTACGTGTGTGAGCGATTCTCCCTTGTCCCTCCATTCCCTGCCACTCGATACGGTGTGTCGCCGTAATTTTCCGGGACCCCAGGACCGGTATGGAACACGGAACATTTATTGAAGTGCCCGATGTTCGAAAGCCATTGAAAACCTTCAAGTAGCGTTAGAGGCAGCAATAAAAACACACATTCACATCCGGCCGGGGGAAGTTGATTTTTTTGTCCTTCCTCCAGATCGACTCGAGTGTTTGGTCGGATGATTGACAAATCACCCAAACTTTACAAATTAACCCTAATTTGTGTAGCGCGGGGTTGCGCTAAACGTTACAAATTATCAAATAACATTAAACGGTTATGTTTTCTTTATTGATGTCATTGTCGTAGGACACGGGGGTTTTGTTGCGAGGTTTGTAAGAAAATAATGAAGTGTTTTCTCATACAAAACGGATGAGTCAAAAAGGCTGTAAGAAATGGAAGTTTGTGTTCGGCTGAATGATTGGGAAATTTAGACGAATGAGAAAAAGTATTTATTCTTAACATTTTCCATCACATTCACCTTACTGTAACAACATCTTCCAAGCGATGCGGTTCATTGAGCTCAAAGTATATAATTTTGTAATTTTGTATTTTGTAATCCCGGTCATCCTCGGTTGTATTCAAATGACGTTGTTTAATAAAAAATCCTTTCATTATAGATTTTTATAGGTTATTAAAGCGATGCTATCAATTTTAGAATTTCCAATTATCACTAATACTCCACCAAATATGCTTCGTTCCCAATGTGATTTGATGAAAGAAGCTCGAAAATTGTCCAATTTTTCATCATTCTTACTCCACAGAATGATATGAATGAAGATACAACTTAGCAGTTATCTCAATTTACACATTATTATTCTGATTTACGATCTCGCCTTGCGTTTATCGTTTCTTCCAACATGGAGCTGTAGCTAAAGCAATTCATTTTATTGCGTTTATGATCACTTTTATGACGTACTATAAATATCCTCCACATAAAAGTCTGGTAAAATTTACAACTGTTTGATTTGCGCTGTTTGATCGTACCCATTATGCCGTACTTCACTTTATTGCACCAATCCTTAAGGACTCGTCACCTAGAAGAGACATAATTGCAACATTGTGCACTCGAGCAGACAAGCGCAACAGTGTGGTCTTTCGTCGCTTACTCACAAGAAACCAAACAGCTCATCGAAATGGGCCACAATGGGACTACTTACACGAAAAAGCCCATCGGCCCCAGAACAAGGCACTGCCACACCGGAATGAGTGCATAAAATTGTTACCTTTTTGCTGCGTTACATGTCGCTTTTGCAACTATTGTGTCCCTTTCCGTGGGCTGCTTGTTTCCTTGCTTCCTTTTCTTTTTACACCGCTCAATCCATACATCGATGATCTATATCGAAAGGGAGCGAAAAGATGCAACTGGCCGAAAAAATTGCATTGATCAATTGTGTAGAAATTAGAACACGAAAACGAAGGAAGCAAAACGCACATTCAACAACGAATGCAATTTCAAGCATGTACCACTCGAAAAAGCAAGAAAAGAAAGAAAGGCATTGAACACGAAAAAAGGCGTCTAGCCGAACCGAACCGGTCGATGGATCTTCACCACCGTCTTAAGGGCCGTGGCAGTTTCGCTATAAAGTAAGCAAAAAAAAAAGGCGTAGCGGGGCAATTTATCACGCTGCTGGAGTGATGCTTGTGTTTGAATGTTTTGTGGGATATGACAACGCTTTCGAAAAGTGCATCCCATTCATGCACTCCCATTCATGCGCACGAAAGCCGAGGCTGGAATAATGCGCGACATTTTGTCCCTTTTCCGAATGTCAGCTACTTTCGGGCCGAGCTACTTCTGTTTTCCTTTTTTAAGGTTGATTTTTTTCCACCAAACGATCGTGTTTTTTTCTTTTTGGTCCTCTATCATTTAGGGCGAGAAGATCCCATCCAGGAATCAATAAAAATAATTGATTGATAGTGTGTAAGCAGGACCACTCACTGTGAGCCACTAGTGGGCCAACAATCCACACGAATTGAACCTGAAGATTGTGGTTGATGGAATTGCAATTTTTGCTCGCCAAAGGTTGCCCAATCCATCTAAGATATGCAATATAAAGTTTGATATAGTTGAACATAATTAATCATGGATGCATTTCTTAAGTACGCTACACTCACACACACAGGAATCATTTGACAATCCTTTCGCTACGGTCGGTCTATTTGATGTCGGGCAGCTTGTCGGCAAGGTGAAAGGAGATCCTCTACAGATCCAACTCACCCATAAACGCTTTCTTTTCACGCTAGGAAGAGAACAAAACTTCATAAAAAGATCTAAAAGTCGTGTATTGCCGGTAGCATTTACGAAGCAAAATGTGTCCTGAAGTGGCTCTTGGCACTTGAGTCCGTCGAGTGGCAACCGATTTGGATCGATCTCGATAAAGATCAACTGCTATGGTGACGATGTTACTTCCCACGCAAATTTCATTCTATGTCCACTGTATTTTGTAAATAATTGTTTGTAATTTTCGATACAAAAGTTAAAGGTTTAAGCATCAAACTTTTACCACATAAGCAAAATGATGATCAGTCCCATCCACCGAACCAAACAATGCAAAAAGCTTTAACGGGTTGATTTGTTTGAATTTGGCTTCGCTTTCCACACATCCACACAAAAACCGACGCCATTCGCAATCATTCCACCGTATCGGTAAGCAATGTAATGTTTTCACATAGATGAAAGATCACTTCGCTACCAGCATTCAAATAGATCAATGGATCGTTCCGTTCCGTTGCAAATGGCGTGCGTTTTATTTTCGGATTGTTCACCCATCAAAAAGAAGGATTAATGCCATTGTGTACCACCTTCGTTGTTCGTTGAGTCGAATTTGCAACAATACTGTTCAATCCTTTCACCCGGCATCGTTTGGGGGCATTGCAACGAGGATGGCAATGCATGTGGAAAAAGCCGCCAGATTTAGGTTGTTGTACTGCTGTAGTTATGATCACAGGCCCCAGGGCAATCGAGACTCGTCCAATATGCATATGAACGGATAGGCCGTACTGTTTTACTACCCTTACTAGAACCAATTTAAACTAATTAATAAATAAATAAGATCAACTCTAAATCGCTTTCGATTAAATACATGATTTGAACCTCATGGCAACGGCACACAAAGCCTTGTTTTGATTCGAACTCTTTTGTGACCGTTCGGTACCCAAGACGGTCAACACGAGCCATCAATTGCTGTCCAATTCCTTCGCCGTCGAGCCCGTACTCCATTGCTGAAAGTCCACTACGAAAAAAAATCCCGTCCCAGCCACACTGGCGGCTGTGTTTTGTGTCGCGCCGAAAAGTCTACCGGTAAGCCGATGAATGCATTCGTGCCGGAGGAAACAGGGCAACAAGGTCCTTTTTGTTGTGAACCTTTCTCAGTTGCCGCACTGTAGCTAGCTATACTCCACTTCTATCGACACACACGTACTTGAAAGGTGTTCTTCACGCAGGATAATTTCCACTGCACGAGTCCTTCAATCGTGGGGCGGAGTTTGGCTGGAGTGTGTAGATCATTTTCCCGTTCGATCGTACATCGCTGTCCGGACGCAATGAATAACTAATGGAAGAACGGAACGCAGGCGAAGGGTCGAAGCAGAAGGGATCGAAATCGACCATCTGTTAAGGTAGGTGACGAATTGCTGTTGTATTGTAGGGGCATTTTCCCTTTTGGCTTTCTGCTACCGCGGGAAGCAAGGCAAACTCCCTCCGATTTTCCACAGGTAGCGGGTTTTGTCCTATCCTTTCCGTCACTCTCCGTCGACCAATGGCAGCTTCCGTTCGGGATTAGCCCAGGGAGGGGAAAAAGGACTTTCGCCGTAGGGTTGCTCTGCAGGCCACCTATAAATACCCTACCCACCATGGACTCTTCACTTCATTCGGAGATTTGAGCTAGAATAGTGAAGTTCTTACGCGAGAAACCCCGTCCATCTTGTGCCCGTGTCTTGATTGAAACGTTTCTAGAACAGTTGCTGTGATCGTCATACCCAGTGCCTCTCAGTGTGTCAGTGAAGATGTCGCGCTCGTTTCTAGTGGACTCGTTGATCAGTGATAAACCAGCGCCGGTGAAGAAATCGTTCCCCTATGCGGGTCCCTTCACTCAGCTCCCCGTGACTCCACCCGGTGCCACACTGCCCTACTCCGCCTGTTATGTTGGGAGCTATCTGTTCTCGCTTGGATTACAACAGCAGCAGCAGCATCAGCAACAACAACACCAACATCATTTGCTCCAGCATCATCCCCAGCAGAGCCTCTTCCCTCACACGACCACCTCACCACACACACCCACCAACCAGCCCGTCGTGCCGTTCTGGCAATCGGACGCTAAGCTCGAACTGTCGCCGAAGCTTTACCAACCGACGGATGTCTCGCCACCGAAGCTCTCCCCCAAGGAGGACTACTATCGCAAGCTGTACCGCTGTGAAAAGACACCGGAACGATTCACGCCCTACTCCGTCACGGTACGACCCACCGAGACGCTAACCAGCACCGTAACACCAACCGTTCCCTCGGCAAGTCCCTCTCCGACGCGTTCCACCGATCTCTCGCAGACGTACACCATCGATGACGAGCTGTCCAGCAAGCGCATCCGGACGGCCTTTACCAGCACGCAACTGCTCGAGCTGGAGCGCGAGTTTGCCGGCAATATGTACCTTACCCGCTTGCGACGCATTGAAATCGCCACCCGACTCCGGCTGTCCGAGAAACAGGTCAAGATTTGGTTCCAGAACCGCCGTGTTAAGCGCAAGAAGGGAGATGCTCCGTTCGGTGCCGAGCTGACTGGAGTTTCGGCCGCACCCGGGGACCGTCATTCGCCGAAAGACCACCAGCACGGTCAGCATTGCTGCTGTCGAGGATCGCAGTGTGGTGGTGGTGCGAGTTCCGATTGCGAGGATCTGCCCCAGCGTGCATCGGAAGAGCGGACTGTGTCTCCCGTCGGCAGCCAGGAGAAAGCGTGGGACTTTAGCAAAGCATTCCAACATTAGAGTGCTAATGCCGCCTAAACCCACCACCCGGTGATGCGCCTGTAAATAGAGAATCGTTGTAGATAGAGGAGAGAGTTTATAAAGAAAAGAACTAGATACGTTGCGATACCAGTTTTAAAGTTTAAATAAACAAATATCAAACTAAACCCTGTTAATGCACACTGTTCACTGGCAGTAGTAGTTAATGTTTGAATATCACATTTATCTGTAAAAGAATATACTAAAGCGATTGGGGAATTGCTTTTACTGCAAGTTTGTCACTGGTTTTCGTAGTCAATATTTTGTAACGAATTTAATTTCGATTACTCAATTTTAAGAAGTTTTGAACAAATTCTTTGATCTTTCCTTTTTTAGTTGAACACTTCTATTTGCAAGTCTTTATAATCATTTGATTTTGATTTGATTACATCTTGAGAAGGTTCCAAAACCTTTTCTAATGGTTTGAGCATTGTTTTATACTATGTTTAATTAATATAAGTTAGATACAGCAAACATCCCTTTGCATATTGAAGTCTTACTTCGGAAAACAGGAAGCTTTACAAGTAAAAACCAACTATAAAGGAAAAATATTAAAGAATAGCTGAAATTATCTCTCAATTCGATACGCCTTTCACATGCAGTACGCCATTTTGCAAATCATCGATCACACAAATTGGAAGCCATCCTCCACATCAGCAGATATGGAAAAGATATTCGACCATTTCTCACACCGGTCTCATACCCAACAGGTCAATTAGTATCCGCAGCCGGAAGAATGCACATTTCGGAGGCGGAAATGATATGTTTTTTCCACATGCCCCGAGCATTCGGAAGTCGGCATTGGGAACACATTGTGAGTTGGTTTTAATTTTCACGCTCATCATCACATTATATCGGTTCAGCCGGCTCTGACGAGCCGTGTTTCCATTAAATTTGCTTAAATTGCTGTTTGCACATTCATTGCTTGTTGACGCTCGGAGCCTTTGCGAGAGAGAAAGGCAACGCATCGGAAGCGGATGTTAAATTTTCCAGCCCCGTATGTTCTAATGCTCAGTTCCCCGTCCCAAAAGTCAAAAAGGATCCGATTCTATTAGTTTTTTCCCGTATTCTTTTGCCTTTCTTTTATCATATCCTGTACGATGCTAATGAAGTTGCCAATTTTGATGTTCTGGCCGCTATTGCCAGCATAGCAGGGATCTATCGGTAGGAACAGGCAAGGAACCACCCATTTGCAAGTTGGACAGCATGATAATCACATTTCATTGCAAACGAGCAAACCCAAACCCCTAAGCCCATAAGCTCTATCTGGTGGCACTCGTTGTGAATGACGGTTATGACGAGGGCCACTTTCCGGCAGGGATCAATTAGGTGGGCGAAAATGCGGTGCACGATCACACCGGGCACCGGAACTGTCGAACGCAGGTCAAGGAAACAGGCGCAGTCATGCGCTTAAGTGAGGAAGCATTGTTCGCTTCCTAAGGTGCGTCTTTTGTGCTTACTCGGAAGAAATGCTTGACCGGGACTCGGCTGGGTTGGTTTGTCCGTTGGGCCGGATTACATGCGGCAGTTGTTGACACAGCGAGGTGAATCGAGCCAAGAGGGCGGTCGATTTTCGCTTAAGCTGCTTATTCCGTTCGGTAAGATCAGTAGATCCAGATCCGGCAAGGAGTATCGATAGGTTGAGTGTGACCGACCGGAAGTTTTTGTAGCTTCCAGAACCTAATTTAAAACTCTATCCCGCAATCGAATGAGAACGGATGATGGAAAGATACGGCAAACAGGTTGTGGCACACTTCCTATGCCGGGCCGCAACACGTGACCATGGATCATGCGGATTAGCCGAAGTGGTTTTAAGGAAAAAAGATTACCACGAGGTAACTGATTCTTGATTCTGTGTGGTCTGGAAAAGCTATTACAATGTGAGGATTTTCCTTAGTTGCGAACCAACTTATGTCTTGTTCAATTTTTTCAACGATCAACGATCTATAACAAATAAATCTTCATCCTATGGATAAGAGGAGGATGCTTAAGCCGAGATTTGAACCACCATATTCGGTGTATAAGACCTGAAGTAATTCCCGGAGACTATCGAGCTGCCTCGCGAGGAAACACAATGCTCAGGTATAAAAGCAACTGTCAGCACAAGATTTGCAGTATAAAATCTAGACAAACATTAAACCACTTCTAAATCTTTAATCCATCAAAGATTCCTAGAAAGAATTAATCCAAACATTGTTTACTCTATTCTTCCATGCATCATCCTACTGGCAGGACTTTTTGACGCGATAAATTGTTATCATCATCCCCAAAACGCAATAAGTCCTTCAGCATAAAAAAAACTCCCAAAACACCCGAATAGGAAATCAAAATAAACAAACGCTCCCACAACGTGTCCCAACACAAAGCTCCCATTATCGATGCCGCTGGCCGTGTGTCAACAAACCACAAATCAACGATAAAACGTGAAGAGAAGAAAAAACTAATCCAAACCGCAACACAACAATAGAAACGACGGTGCAATCTATCGATTTATCATCAAACGACCATTTGCCCTCGATGGACTAAACACACACCTTTCACACCAGCTTGTCGATGGTCATCGTCGAGGCAAGACGACAGCGCACCAAACCAATCGAGCCCGGGAGCCACGCCACGCGATGTAAACAAACATGACTTCCTTGCCTGAACTGACCACCACACGGCGAGTCCTCAATTAAAGCGAAATTCGAAGAAATAAAACTCTCCTCTATTCTCTATCGATTTTCGCCGTCTTTGGAAGATGCGCGCGGAGAGTGTATCCTTGAGGATGGATAAAAAATGACAACGCGTTCTACTCAGGGCCAGGGAAAACGACCGGTACAGGTACTGTGTGGCCTAGCGCGTTTCGCTTATAATTTGTGTTCTGTTTGGTTGCTCAGAAAAAGGGAAGTTAATTTATTATCATTACACCTCCACAACCCGGTCCCGATTCACGTCGCTTTTGATCCCTTTGTCGGCAAATCGAGCTCGATGGTCTCGAGGACACCAAACCGACGACACTCTGTCTGGCAAGGTTTTGCCGTGCGGATCTCGTCAATGAAACCTTGAATCGAGGCGAACAAACACGAGGTTGTAGGTTGTTTGGTTTTTGTAGGATCCTCCTTACCTGAACGATCAACCGATCAACAATAGATCGTTCCGATCCTTTTCGCATTGGCACAGGTAGATAGCCGTCGATGGTTGTTTTTTTTTGCTTTTAACATTTACTTTGTTGCTTGTTTTCCTTCTAGCTCCTTTTTTCCTTCCTATTTCAACCATTGTTTCGCCCATTGCCAACCGTTTGGTACACTCAATTGTAGTGCTCATTCATGAAAAGTGTCTTCGCTCCATTCATTGAACCTGTTGTTCGCTCCATTCATGGGCTTCGATCAGCCACAAAAGGCAGACGAATAGTGGTGCTGCAGCTATTCACCGGACAATGCACATTCCAACAGTGTGCTTCCCTGCTCCTCTTCATCCAGGTTCCGCACAAAAAAAGGACATCATACCCAGGGACTCATGCCGGGCGGAAAATAGCTTACCTCACCGATCACCGGTCTGACTTCTGCAGGGACATTAGCCAAAAACCTGTCCACCCTCGAAGTGTCCTATCCCGCTGCGCTTGGTGACAAAACCTCCGCCTTCGGGGACTTTGGACACTTCGGCAACTACTACAGCGGGGCATCCTCTCGCGCAGCGTACCGTTCACTTGACGTTCGGCCCATTCCCTGGAGCGTTTCTGGAGTGGTGGTACCAGCGCTATTGGATTTGAATTTGTCACCACCCGCCGTGCGGAGGAATGCGGAATTTGAATGGAGGAATGTAGCCGTCCTGCATTATGCACCCCGGGGAGCCGAAAGTTCTTCCTTGTTGCTGCTGATGATGTAAAAATGGTAACCTGGAATATTTGGACGAACCATCGTGGGAACGTCGGTCTACTGTCGGTTGAACATTCGTGCAACAATCACCGTAATGTGCATGCAATTTTCATTCGTACCGAAGTGCGGAAGAGATACAATGCCAAACTGCTTCATCACGGTGGTGCTTTTGAGCTGCGGAGCTACTCACTTTGCCAACCACTCGATGCAATGTTTGCGGAAAAAGAACTATGATTAATCGTGTTAATCCATCATTAACAGCCACGAAACAACAAAGTATCGTGACAGGTTGGGATCGAGAGGTTGAAAATTATCAGAATTTAGAACTCAGAACTCGTTGGACATTGGAACAAGCATCACAAGTAGGAAGTGCCGAGACTTGCCAAACTTGCCGGAGGAACAACGTTCCCAACAAGAATCCTTCAAATCTCAATTCTCACAGGACCGATTGATGGTGCAAATCCGCATTTCCTTCCTTTTTTGTTGGGATCTTCTGCGAATTACAGGTAAGTTCTGCATCTCCCACGCCATCCGGTGATGGACAGGAAAGATACCTCAATGAAATTCTTTTCTTTAAACTGTTTTCCCTTTTTTACAACGAACATGGCTTGCGGGGACTCTCAACAACTCTGAGAAAACAGTTCTCGAAGGGATTTAAAGACATCCTAATAAGCTTCCAATAGTGTTTCCCAGGCAGACACAATGGAGGCAGGAAGTGGTTGAGGACTTCATCATGTATCTTGCATCACCAGGACACTGCAGGAAGACAGATCTCTTTCAAGAGACTATTCTTGTCATGCAGTCAGTTGGACGCATCTTGAGATAAAGGCTTAACAACAGCTTTGTTGGAGTTAGATTTACAACCCCTTTCAATCTTCTGTATCGTTGCGATGTCCAGAAGTCACAAATAACAGCGTGTGATTGCGTGCCTAGTGATGTAACAAGGAAGTAAATGAAGGTAAAAAAGACTACCTACAAGAGAGCTCATCAACTACACTTCTCTTACGGAGCTTGTGTCCTGCTTATAACAACCAGCTGGGCCGTATTTACTGCCATCATCAGGAACACCACATCAAGGCTGACCATGCTATCAAATGGCCATCCAGCAGGATCCCATCCCCAGCTGAGTCGTTTGACGGTCGAAGGGAGATGTTTGTGAAAGCATTATTCGACTCCGGCCTGGTTGGTCTTTTCCACTCGAGCGGCGTGTCGAAATTAAGCCCTTATTGCACCGAAACATTCAAAACGGTACCGGAGGCACGGTACAAAGCTTCCGAGGCCGATGCCGTGTTCGTTCCGGTCGATTTTTCCTTCACACCCGGCATCTCGACCTCAAGAGGACGTACAACAGGACGACGCATGTAGAACCTTCCTCGGTTCGAGAGACATTGTGCTGTGTTTCTCTGCCTGTTCCTATGCTTCATGCTTACTCACGTGGTTCAACGGAAATATGGTTGCACAGGAGAGAAGAAAAAAAAACCCATGCCAGGCGAACGCACCGAAGGGTAGCCTCTTTAATCCAATTAACGCTGAAATTAAGATAACAAACAAATTTCATTAAAATTATAAAATGATATCAAATTAAATTCGACGCGGTACGCGTATTGAAATGGACCCGCTGCTACCTTCCGGAAGCGTTACAGGATCGTTGTTATAACGCGTGATTCCTTGCTCTTGACACATCACTGCACGATAAATAGAGCATGCCGTCACGTAACCGTGGCAACCATAGTGTACATTCCAAGCGGGCTGGAAAATAACGAAGGAACGAAAGATTACGGCTAATCGAGATCACATGACGATCGGTATGTGTTTACTTTTCACATGTTCCCGCTCTGTTTATCTTGGTGCTTGTTGTTGTTTACACGGCGGACCCTTTTTCCCGTGATCACATCTCGCTTTTATGTCCCGTGTGTCAATAGCTGTCGGCAATCGATCACAATCGGATCCTCCTCCAACGTACGATCGATACACGTGGTTCTTTTCATTGCGCGTTCGTGCATTGTTGGGTTGGGTTTCGGAAGCTAATGGGAAAAGCAAAATATTTTCATAGCCCCAGAGTTAATCGTATCCTTTCACACGGTGCGTCCTATCTGCTTTGGATCTTTTAGTCCTTTTTCCGTTGAAGTTTAGTTCGAAGTAGCCTAAAGCCAATCAACAGGTACAATGTGTTTCTTGTGTATGCAATAGTACTCGATGTATGAAACATCTACTTTAGAAACTGAACACTTTGGTGACCATTTACATCCCGATATTTATGATTATGATGGCAAGGTCACTAGCAGCAGCAATTCCAAGCTGTCTGGCATTTGCCTGAACTGCAACGTGTCGGAACGCAATTAATCCGAACCAGGTGTCGAATTTTATTGACCTCCACTAATCAATGAAGTTGCCACTTGTACTCCGCTTGCCCTTATCAGAGCAACTTTATTGCCAACAAGTGTTGCATCGAAAATTCCACAACAATGCGTAGCGTGTGAACAAGCAGCTAGTGCCACTTCGTGTGCAAGACCGGAAGTGCTAACTAATGCTAACGTTCGTTATGACCACACCCCTTTACCCTGCCAAGAACGAACCGCATACGAGAACGGGCCCCCTTCTGCTACCGGCACAGAGCACTTCAGCATTCGTGGCGTGCATCGCTCCAGTAACAACACCATCAATGGGGTACCGTTTCCGTTTTCGGCATGCCACACGTCCAAAATCGGCCAGTGGACGAAACACACCGAGACACCGGGACTCCATCAACGACAAATATTGCACCAATTCGCGACGCGAACAGCTACGTTACCTTAACCGCCACTCGTCCGACATGGATCGATTTTGCATTCTTATCTTTAAGGTGCGTCGTCTCGCTCTACTCGGCTCCCGTCTCCGGTCTGCGGTTCTGCAGGATGTCAGCGGTCATTGTTGCCGATACTGAATGCTGCTGAACGTATGGAGTACGGAGGCGAGAGGCGAAGTTTCAAGAGGAAGCTTGGGCAGCAGAATGTATCGCATTTCAATTTAATTTAAATACAAACGATCAATAAAGCTAGTCCACGATCATCACCAGCAGTGCAATTGGCCCGTGTTCTATCCTGTACGGGGGGAAGACGAGAAGTGGCTGTGTTGCCCATCCTTTCCTAAGTGTATCCTCCAGCCACCCATCGCAGACCCACCCACCCGCAGACCCTGGCACGACCGAGTCCCTGGTGGGTCGGGGCTTACGCGGTTGCGTTGCCGAAGACACGCGCTCAGTAACGCTTCGGGCTTGATGCCGTGCAGATGTACGAGCAGACGATAGCTACCTCCAAGTCCTAGCTATAACTAAGAGACAAAGTTGAAGCTGCACTCCAAACGCCTTCAAGTTGTCTAGTTTGTGTGTGGTTGTGTTTCGCGAGTGCAAGTTGGAATAACGTACAAGAAATCTTCGGATATCTTCATTATGAAGTTTGTAATTAAACTAGTGATTAGTGTGAAGTGAACCTTCCCCATGCGTATTGTCTAACATCAGCTGCAGCATTAGCAACGTGATCAAACCGTGATAACCCCGTGATATAGATCCATCAAAATGGAACACACCGTTCATCCCGTACCCTTTAATGGGACGTTTTCGGAGTACACAACGCTCGTCTCGGCAGCCTTAATAGCCACCACCAACAGCACCGATGTAGCCGGTGAGCTTGCCGGCAACCGAACGCAGAAGGCATCCTCCCTAGCCACACCCTGCATGGTGGTGGTAATGTTTTCGTACATTTTTGGCTGCATCGGGAACCTGATTGCCCTCATCCATCTGTGGCGCAACGTTCGCAACACGAAACACGCGCTAATGCTGAAGTAAGTTCTCGAACCACGGCTGCAGTGGCCGAGCAACAGGCATGATGATACAACACTAACCGGGCACTTTACATGCCGAGCACGTTCCTGGGAACTGGTTGTGATGTTGCTAGTGGAAGACTGTGATCACACACAGGGAGAACTTTTTTTTGGGATGGGAATGCTTGCAGATATCCGGCTGGAAAGTTCTAAACTTTAAAGCTACGCTTTTAACGTCTAAACTCCCAACAGAAACGGCGTATTGAACCGATTGCAATTAGCTTCTTCGCTGTTTATCACACTATAATTGACTGCCTGCTGCGCCCAACAGCAATTAATGCCGCTTCGAAACACGTCCAATATCTATGATTGATATACACACTGAGCTACTCAAGGCGCTCCGAACCGTTGGGTGCTACTATGGCGAGGGAAAATCAATATCACTGAAGCGATAAACGTTTTATAGCCGACACATTAGCGGGTGTAGAAGAATTAGATGAACCGTCCAAGTGAAAGTTGCGGATTACGTTCGGTCCATTTCACCGGATTCATTGGGTTTGGTAATTAAGGATCAAATGACAAACCGTTTCGGGCAATTAGACCCGAAAAGCGAGCAAGATTATGCGCAGTATAGATGTATTTGATCAAACAATCAAGTAAATGTTTGTGAATGATGTGATTTTGATTATGCAAATGAGTGATTGAATACAAAGCCTTTTAACAGTAAACTTTGCACAAAAGCAATTCAAATCACATCTTATGGTATGATTGAGTTTTAGCAATCTGTTTACAAATAGGTCCAATAGCCTTCAGTGATTGTGGCTGCATAGAAACCTTGCCGTCATGGGTTCAATTCCGAAAATTCCGCGTTGGATTTAGAGAAATCATTAGAAGCATTAAAAATCAAATTTTAATTCCTTTCCTTGTAAGATTGTAAATGATGTGAACATAATTTCTCAAAACATAATTTAAAAAAATCTTTTAAAGTAGAAACTCGACAATAATTCCCTTTCAATAACGAGGGTTTGTTATCCTTAATGTGATATTTTCGGTTTCATTACCTCAGATGTTTGCTTACGAACGATCTAATTGGATTGAGCGGCATGTTTGTCCAGATGTGTTTGCAACTCTACCTTCCAGCAGACGTTATTCAGGCGAATATCCACAACTTTTGCATCCTGCGCGTAATTTGGCGTGTATTCGGCATCAGTTCCGGTTGTGTAGCGTTCGTCATGGCCTTCGAACGTTACATAGCGCTGGCGAAACCGTTCTTCTATCATAAGGTAAGGAAACGAGATGGTCAATGACGGCGGATAATGTGCAGTACAACCGAACGGTGCCTTTTTGCAGTACGTGACGGATAATCTGATCCGCAAATCGATCTTCATCCTGTGGGGTATCGGTGCATTCATAACGTTCCTGCCGCTGTTTGGATTTGGCGTTTATTACGACGAACGGAAGAAAACGTGTGCTCGCTACCGAAGTGCTACCGAACCGATGGATGTGGCGTATGCGTATTTGTTCTTCAGTGTCGGTAAGATCGTTCGTGTTGTATCTCTCGATAAGCCTGGTTATTGGAATGTCCTTTTGTTGCCCCTTTTAACGTTATTCCCTAGGCACACTGCTTTGTGTTGGGATTGTGATCTGTAATCTTAGTGTGAGAAAGGTGCTGTATAGGTCGCATCGGAAGATGTGCCGCCAATTTGGCTCAATCAAACCCACACCAATGCTGAACCGATCGATGAGCCAAACGCCAAAATCATCCAGCTTTACCGATTCCAACATCATGCGCATGTTCAACGAGCCTACGACGGAGGAAATACGCTTCGCCAAACTGATGACCGTTCTCAGTGTGTTCTTTCTTATTTGCTGGCTTCCGCAGATGGTCAGTAAAACAGCGAAGTCTCCTGGTCCATCACATTCTACGTTTCGTTCACTTTCCTTCATTCCCAGATCTCAATCATCCTGTTGCAACAGCTCAGTGCTGCCATGAAGCTGAAGCTATCCTGGGTGTTCCGAGTGTCCGATATACTGATATTGGTGCACTTTATGCTCGATCCGTACATCTATGTGCTGCTGAAGAAGAGCCGCCGAAGTGACTTACGCACCATGATACGCTACATGTTTAGCCGCAACCAGCGGTTCAACATCGTGGATGCTGCTCTGTCACCGATGCAAAAGTCGACCAACTCATCACCACTTCCGTAGTAGCATACTAGTAGGAAGGAAACAAACTCAGATTCTACTCCAAACATAAAGCGTCCATCTCGATGTAACGAGTGGTGACTGATCTGTAAGAATACAAACATCGATAATAAATCTTATCAGTTCAACTAATACGTTGTCAACATGCATCAATTCTGGAGTTCTCAACTTACGAAGGTTTGAACTAGGCATTGCTAGCTTGCTACACTTGTCTAAATACCTTTATTTCAATGTAAATATTATCACTAGGATACTTCACCGTTGAGAAATAGTTCGTCACTACGTTTGTTTGACTCAATGTTCGGAACGCGACCATAGGAGATGGGAATCGTTTTTCTTCAAAGTTCTTACTACCTTTACAGGTGACAGCGTTGCTAGAAACATCCAAGGAACGTATTTTTACGACACGAATTGCATCACTTTAGGCATGTCACAGACCGCCTTAAGTCATGTAAAACATGTTATAAAACTACCTTTAGCTGTTTGTTTTTAACTCAACCTATCACCTGAACTGCTGTACGTGGCTATCAACGCTTCGAAGGGTATTGAAGCAGTGAAGTGCCTTTATGTGTCCTCGTGGTTCTGTTTGGTTTCGATCGTCCAATGGTGTATCCTAAATATCCACCACACCGTTAATAATGTTGGCAGGATGGCTACAAATTTGTTTCGAACTGGATAAACAAGTTATAGGAGTAAAAAGTGTGTGTGACTGCCTGTGTGTGCATATGAGATTCGCTAATTACAACACGCTCTATTAGACTGGAAATGGATTATGTGAAACGCTGGTGGCTGACCGCAGGCGGTGCCCTACACTGGCCAGCGTCTAGATTGTTGGGTAGTATAAATTGATATATTCGATTAAGACGATCCTTCACAATCGTGATTGATTATTCTCCCTTTTGCTCTGCTTGACCCTATCACATCCTCTTCGGAAGGGCTAGATCGATTGGAGCAAGCTCGTTCGATCGACATCGACACTCGTTTCAACTCTGTACTTGAATTTGTTCGTTTGCACGTCTAGAATGTCGCTAATGTTTCCATGCAACTTCGATTTGCTCTACGCAGTCGTTGTCCACACGCACAGATAGAAATCCCATCCTTTAGGGCCGAATGTTGTTTTTGTTTGTGTTAGAATATCGTTTGTACTAATCAGTGGCAAAGCACCAATAAAAGGAAACTTCACTTGTTACTGGTGTTTGTGCTGTCTTGCAACACCTGCAAAACCCAACCTGATATCAAATGTTTGGAGGACCTGCGTTACTGTTTGGAGTGTTGGTAGGGCAGTTGGTAACTTCCCCTATGATCTGTTAGCTTCCCTTTACTCCTCAAAATGTTATTAATGCCCTAATTCTGAATCTATCACCATTTCTAGACGCAACGAAACAGATGTGTGCGTTGTTCAATAGTAGATATTAGTTTTAGGAGTTTAAATATGTCATACTTCAGGGTGCTTGTCTCTCAATGCTGTATGTCTTAAGAAGATTTATCAAAGAATTCCTTTTTTAAGGTATAATATTGCTTAAAACTGTCACCGATCTGCCAAAGTTTGTTTTACAGTGATGTAATGTTATACCCAGTTAAAACATATAAACCATAATTAAAAGCTCAATACACTCCACCAACAGGAGTGTTCTACATTATGTACACTAAAAGGAAAGTCGATAAAACTCTCATTCTGTAAGCGAGATGTAATAGAACTAGCCGATTGATATTATGCAACATGTGCCACTAAAGTTGAAAAACAAACTGTCGCATTATAAAGACAACCAAATAAAACTTCAAATTAGTTTCTTTAACTCGTAAATCCCTTCTTATTCTAAAACCTTCAATTGTCATTCGAGGATTCCTTGGATCGCTTTCTAAATAGAGTTTAAATGGTACTGGTTAGTTTGACAACTGGCAAAGACGAGGAATTCCTCCGCATTTATATGCAACTGCATCTAAAAGACGATCCTGTGATGATCGAGAACAACTAACCGCTACATCTTTATCACAAACTAAAAGCCACCGTCAGTATCCGATCTAAGATCAGCCCGGCAGCCAAAAATGTTTTTTTCTCAACTAACGAGGAGTATCGTCTTGATATGGTTCCAGTTCCAATTTCCTTAGTCCGACCGCGATGACGCGATTTTCACGCGTTCGGGACAATTCCAACACAAAATGCTCAGTGACGTCCGTGTTCACCAGCGCTTAGTTGCTGATAGTGCTGATGCAGTCAGCGTTCTTCGTTTCGTGCAGATGGTAAGCGCCTAAATCAATGCTTGATTCCCACGACATGGGTACGTTTGTTGTGCCAATGAAATTGCTATAGAACAGCGGTTGCTGCTGCTCTTCTGTGATGGAAGCGGCCGAGAATTTGCGTGGTACGGTGGCAACCGTAGCTCCGGAGCCTTTCATCGAAGCGCACACAGTACCACTCGGACTAATGACAGTAGATCCACTGTTGGAAGCACAAAGCAACGGAATCGTATCGGTGCACACACTTGTCTGTGTTGCGTCGTTATCTCCACCGGGACCAATTGTACCGTTCAGTGATTCACCGCAGGATCCCACCTGCTGGCTTTCAAGCGTTTTCTCCATCGTGGAGCTAATGTATGGACAGACATTGGAGGACCGTACCAGCATGCACCAATTCTGGAAGTAAAATGGAAAATAAGTCATTTATCAGATCTACAGAACAAAAGGATTTCTTCAGGCACACTCACCAGAATATTGAAACTAATGGCAAATATTACCGGCATCACACACGAGTGGACATTCTCCAGGGCAATGATCTCCAGGAACCAGCACACGGAGAAGATCGGTTGGAAGAACAGTCCAAACTTGATCGCCTTCTTGAACTCCGTAAAGTCCTGTACATCCGACGCCATGCTCGGTGTGGTTAGTTCGGCCAGTGACAGCTGTCCCAGATCGATCCGTGTATCGTAACAATCGAACGAACGTTTGGTGGCATTCATCGCATACTGGCTGGCGGCTGCCGTCGTCATGCCCGGTGTGATAGCCATACCCGTGGTGGTCGGCTGTGGTAACGTTACCACCGAGTGGCGATTAACACAATCTGCGTACTCTTGGCAGCACACGTTACGGTCCTTCACCTGCTCTAGCTGCGGATAGCTGTTGCTTCGGCACACCATGGCCATGTTAACGCCAGCCAATGATGGCAAACGTGGATATATGATGTCGTTACACTTGGACGTTGTCTCGATGATGCTTTCTATGCTTTCGCACAGTAGCTCCGTTTGCTTGGTGGAGATACGCTTGAGACTCAGTGTTCCCAGCACGGTGGTAAGAATGATCAGAAACGATATCGGCACCATAAAACTCACGATCATACCTTTCTGGATCGACATCCAGCAGTATCGGTGCACCTCAAACCGATCAATAGAAGAAGCGTACGAAAACTGCAGAAAAGAAAGGGAGAGTTATGGTTAAATCGATCTCGTTCGACACGAAACTGTCCCGTCACTTACCAACACGTACACCGCCGGAATACCGTAACCCATCAGATAATGGTACTTCAACTTCGGTGTACACTCGTTCGCAAGCAGATCGTATATTACGTAGATGTAGATAAAGCACCAGATGCTCGTACTCAGATGCAAATAGTGCAGCAGCAGTGCGATCAACTCACACCGGATCACATTCCGCGTTGCCTGCACGCCCAGTATGAAGGACAAATTGGACGCGATCAGTGCCAGCAACAGATTCAGACAGATCGGATAGAACGCATTAAAGTGGCGCAGACGACGGTTCCTCAGGAACAGTATGATGATGGTGAGTATCTGCGGGGCCAGCGCAAAGACGGCTCCGATCACGATCACATTCCCGCCGAGATCTTTGCGCAAATTCCCATTAGTTCCATAGTAGATGTACATGATGTTGTCGATGAAATCGTGTCCCTTCATATCGTTGTTCAGATTATCGAAGGAACTCTCATCGTCCGTTGTGTGAGCCTGCGGTGCTTTGCGCAAAGACTTCGAGGAATCTACAACCAAAAACAGGGGTTTTGAAACAAATTTTAGACGAACTATACGAAACATACTTCCAACTCTCATGCAATACTTACACACTTTTATCACATTCTCCTCCCCCGGATATCGGTTCCGTTTCATCGTGCTTTTGTTAATGAAGGAAGCGTATATTTTGTCCGGATCGGGAAAAATGTCCGGCGGTCGGGTTACCTCACCGTTTGTCGCGGCAGAGCGACCAGATGTCTCTTCCGGTATTGGCAAACCACCCAACGTCATGCCCGTCTCGTAGTCGGACGTTTTGGTGCCACCGTCGTAGTCGTAGTAGATCGGTTCCATAATATCGCCAGCAGGCCGGGTAAAGTTGATAAAATCGTTTATGAACTTCGTTTCGTAGTTGGCAAATTTAGCCCGTATGCCTGCACATTCTGTTGAAGATGGGAGAAACATAGATAAAGGGACGATGCATTTGCAATTCTTAAAGCCATTTCCATGCTCCAATTTAAAGACTCTTCTGCCACTGAACAAAAACCCTCACTCAAACGCTTTTATCTTGCCTCATTCATTATGGAATATTCTCTACCAGGACAATACCACCACCGTACGAATATACCAACGACAATTGCAATGCTTTGTCCAGAGAACTGACATCATCTTCATGCTGCAAATCATGCAATTATATTCCCGATAAAGTGCATTATGGTTGAGTGCATTCCAAAAATACCCACGCCGAACTGGGACATTCTCTCTTTCTGCTCCGAAGCTCAAGGGAGTACAACAGAAACAGAAAGAAAATGTATTCGCCATTCTCGAGGCAATTCTAGCTCTGCCTCGTTGTGTACTTCCAGCCTGCACGTCGGGGTGCTTCCACGTCCCGACGCTTAGTCGCTGTCGCTGCATACTTTCATTCATGCATTCATTCATGCTTCTGCACAGCACATTTCCTGCGGGACTTTTACAGTCAACCTACTTGTTTGCGACACTCAAGTGTAGCAGACAAGCGAGCATCCTTTAGCCGAGCTTAGCGCGTCGTAGCCTTAAGGTGCTACGGTCGGCTATCAAAGGAACAGCTCGCAAGAAGCGCACTCAATACAGTGTAGTAGCGGGAACACAATCGAAACACCCCGCCGATTCTAGATGCCCTGAAGTGGGTGGCACGAGTTGGCAAGAGTGTACTCATTTAATGTGTAACACTTGTCACGTACCGAGAATGCCCGATGGATATTAGGGGTTTTGCAGGTGTTTTACCGAACACCTCTGCAGTTTGAATTGTTCTTTTCCCACTCGCAATAAGGGATCGCTTTTTTCTTCTACTGGAATTGCCAACACTGTTTCGATAAAACGGTCCCAAAGCGAGCAACATATTTGCTTCGTGAATCATGTGCTGCCCTTGTTTGTGGTCTCTCCACAGAGGTTTGGCCTACGTAGACCATTTGTAGGTGACCCATTCCTTTGGGTATAGCACGCAAACCACGTATTAGTGCGAAAAATTGATCAAACACAATCAGCGGCCATCGAACGCGCCAGTTTGGCCAGTTTTTGGGGGGCTTTGTAAGGTCTAATTTTGTTTGTTTTATGTGTATCGTAGTGGGGAAATTGATTTTTCGCCGTGCTTTACGATTGTACGCGATGTGACGCAAGTCCAGCGAAGGATTTCGGTCTGTTTATTGCTCCCAGACGCTATTAAACCGCTATTTTCCATTGCGAACGTTTGGTTCGGCGAGGTTTAGAGCCGTTAAGTGGTTATATGCGCCCGTAAAAGCTATGATACAGCGTCAGCCCGTGATAGGAGTGCGCGATGACAGCTCGGGACAACACACTGCTGTAACGGATACGGGGCGAAGAAGCAACAAGAATCCTGTTTTCTGGTTCCAGTGCCATGGCGAACCACCGCGGTGTTGCGGTAGTTACTTATGCATGCAAATTGAATCCAGTTGATTTCTCCAACACAAGTTCTTCCGACTTGCCAACCTCACTACCCGCTCATTTACAATTCGTGCCTTGCCTTGGCCCCGTTTCGCTATACTCACGTAGCTGGCCGGAAAATTGCAGCACCAGCAGCACCGGAAGTACGCTCCTTGATAGCATGATGATGAGGTTGTGGATGTCGTCTACAGTCGGTGCACGATTCCAAGGGTTTGGAGTTGGGCTAGTCGTGTACGGGATGCTAGATAAGATGCGGATGGATGGTGGGCGACAGCGAGCTTCAGTTCACCGGGAGGATTCAATTAAAAACACCTCGCTATCAGTCGGTTCACATCGCACAATTACCCTTTCTCCATATTTTTCACGCATCCGTTACGCTCTATTCTGTATAGTAAACACATCAACTGGTGTACACACACACACACACCCACACACCGTTGTTACTGGAAGACTGAAAACGTAGACACGCGACACACTCCGATGGGCAAGCTTTTCTGTTGGCAAGCTTTTAGGTCATCAGACACTCCCGTCCAACCAAGTTACCACAGTCTCTTTCTGTTCTGGGCACCACCGCTTAGCTCATACTGGCTGATTTCCCTCACGCGATACGCATAATCGATACTGGTCGCGTTGTTCACTGTGCTGTGTCACCGAAGAGTGTCGGGCCGTCAGGACGCTTATCACATTACACTTTGCAGGCACACAAACCTCACGTACACACACCTTGCCACAGAACTCCGTCCAGTCGTGTGGTGATAAATTTTCATCTTATCCTTCCCTCCATCGCTGTAGAGTTCTTTTCACTCGTTATCCCTCTCAAGCTCACTACACTCAGGCGACGGGACACAAACCCGTTCTGCACCTACGAGTGATACACGACCGCACGACGACTGCTTCGCTACCCGTCCTATTACCGACTGACTGACGGTTTTTCGCTGTCTGCACCAGGGTTCCTGGGTGAGTTTGCTCTGGCCGAGAAATATACTTCCGGTTGCTCACACACAACCACCGTGAGCTGTGTTTTGGTAGTGGTGTCAGAGTTCTGGGTTCCTATCGTCAGTGGGAAATACAACGCCACAACGGAGTGCTTCGTTAGCGTCGTTTGCAATACGCCACCAGTGAAACCATGCGTCTCCATCGCTGCTACATAGCAACCGAGTTTTACCAAACACGCGTGAGTGGCGAACGTGCACAACACCCACTCACCGTCGCGGTGAGTGACTACGAGTGCTTTATTGCAACCGATAAGACAATACAGTGCGTCATGGAAAACAGCCACAGTGCTATAATATGTTTCTTATAAAACATGTCATATTTTCCCATCAGAGACTTCCATCCAAAGTGTCTTTCTAAAATACCGAATTAAATAAGTAATGAAAAAAAACTACAACAGAGTTTTTCTTTTGGCAACAAGCGAATCTTTATTGATTGAAAGATTTTAAAAAGAGCAATATTTCCTTATTTGTGTACTTTTTTGTAAGCTATTTATTTCTTATCTTTTCGAAAAAAAACCTAGTTATAATACAATAGGCCACTAAACACAGTGCAGTTGTGTTTTGTTTCGTAAAGTACATGAAATCAGTACACTATCTACCAACCCATAAATAAAACAAATTAAAGCAAAACCTTTCGCTATTTCAATAAAACAGTTTCATAACCAACAAAACTACGCTATTCGGTTACAAATTGGAATCGATTTACCTAAACTCTGTCCATACCGTACCGTTGTCTAACTATAATATCTATGGATAGCGTCCTCGTTATCGCATTAAGCACTTTCGCATTTGGAATATGTATCGGTTGAGCGTGTTTTTTTTTCTATCGAATTATTTTCACAGCATCTATTTTGTTTTTCTTCACCGTGATTTAGATATAAAAACAAAAATTTAAAGTCGGCCTACATTTGCTACTGGACTAACGCTTACGATGTATTTATAACCTTCTTCCTGAGTACCATTTCCTCATTCCTATAACGATCGTTGATTGTTGCTCTTAGTATAATAGAGGGTAGCACCATGCAATCGTGTTGCTATTTGTCTTTTTTGTCACCGAATGTGTTCAGAAAGTATCCGAAACTGGATTGTTAACGTTTAGTAGACTAGTGTGTACCGATGGAGGCGTCTTTGTCCACTTGATTCACCGTCGTTGCGAGTGGACCAACATCAGGAAGCTTGTGGCAAGGAACAAACCGGCCGGAATTGAAGCTAGTAAGCTGTAACGCTCATCTGGAAAGATTTCAGCAATAAAACAACGGTATTAAACGGACCATTTCGCACGATTTTCTCCGTCCACTTACCCGTCATTGCTTCACTCTTCTTCGATACTGCCCAGCCTAAACTTCGCTGGACCGCCATTTTCCACTTGGTGTACCGAGCATTCCGTTCCTCTTCGGTCGTCGTCGGAAGGAATGTTTCATGGTGTGATTGAACACCTGCGTAACCGCTGCAAAATGAAAAGCACACACACACACACACGATCCTATTCGTTATCTATCTCAAGGGTGTTATTGAAAATGAAACTATCGGGAAAAGCCACACTCGACCGCCGTGAACACACATGCTTATCAGTTGGTGGTTGAACGGTAGCCAGGAAAATAATTAATATTTCCTTCACCTTGAATGAACACATCCACTTACCGGATTTCCGCTTCCAGCTTGTACAAATCCACCCCGTTCGCTTGAGCCGCGGCCATGGCTGTTCCGAGTGCGGCCGGTTCGTGTACCTCCGTTTTCACTGCAGGTTACAAACAAAATGACAGCATGTAGCCACGATCATCCGAAAAGCACGACGCATATACCCGACAGTCACAACTACTAACTGCTCTCGCTAGCGATAATACGGTACGAGCATATAGCGCGAGCTTTCGGTTGTCTACTTACACACAGGAATGCCGCTCAAATCCGCCTGCAGCTGCATCAAAAGACTGTTGTTCGCCATAATACCGTCCGCGTGCAGCTTGTTTAGGTTTATGCTGTACGAAAGCAATAAAAACAGAAACATCATCCACTACCGTGCGGAGTGTGTTGTGGCACAACATAACTCGTTTGCCTTCCAGGTCCAAGTCTACGTACCCGCAGTCTTTTTTCATCGCTTCAATAATGTCCCGCGTTTGGAAGCATACCGCCTCCAAGGCGGCCCTCACGAAGTGGTGCTTGGTAGTGAAACTGGTCAAACCACAAAATATGCTGCGAAAGAAACCGAAATTAAACAAGATCGAGTGAATGAGCGAGCGCGCGAGCGTGATCGAGCGAGATCGTGTACATTGTGTACAAGCAATCATTAAGTTAAAATAAGACAACGAGAAATCGCATCGCGACGAAGGGCACGATGAAGTCAACGTGAAAAAAACCCACCCCAAAGGGGAATCACCGAATGACCCGTTCGGGTTTGATCTCGTGATACAGTTTACGGAAGCACGAAACGTGTCTGGCTCGATCCGAACACAAAAAAAATAAATCAATGACGCGCAACCTTACCCACTGTCACCAGCGTATGGGAGGGACACAGTTGAAATACCTTAAGCAGAAAAATAAAAATAGTCAATCACGAACGCCCCAACAATACGCAAGTCTCTGACAGCGCGTCATCGTCGGACGTGCGCGCGATTTGCTTTGCATCAAGGTCTCTCTCGTACTGCTATTAGTTCCTAGTACCGTTACATTACTACTAATCTATCAATTCTCTAGCTTACGTATCACCTATCAATCCACACAAAAAAAATGAGCCCTGACATCTTGCGCTTTTCCCAATCATCTTCCCGCTATCTTCATGCGCAGCTGTGTGTACCGCAATTTACAACCGAACTATACCCTCATCATCTACAGGGGTAATATTGATGGTTTCGCGATTGGTACTTAAGGGTGTGAATTGTACCCTGGCCGTTTATAATCTAACGAACGCGAAATTGCGCGATAACAAGCTGGATTTATGAGCGCGCACGGTTGTAGAAACAAAAAGCACACGCGACACTTACCCGCGCGCATCCTTTCGCCAGTAGGGAGCGTACAGTCCGGTGAATGCAGGTACGAAGTAGACATCACCCGTCGATGATACGCTGCCAGCGATCTGCCAATGACAAAGTTGATAATGAGTAAACAGAATGCACAAAGGGGTATTACTTATAATAGTCAGCAAAACACAAACGGTGATTCTTTTTGATTCGCTCTTGGAAAGTTGTTGAGTGGAATATTCCATTGCAGTATTTTGGAATTCCCAATTACTAGTAGAAAAGTGGGTATACAAAACAAAAAGAATAATGACAAACCCTAGGGAATAATACAAATACCATGGCGAAGCACATCAAGCATACTAATAAAATATGCATGATACAGTCGTATCTCCCTAATAACGTCAATCGGACATCAAAGAACCTACAATGATTGCTCCAAATTACATGATAACTCTCTTTTGATCTTGCTTCTAATTTACGTACATAAATGATATCTTTGTTTATGGTGCTTACACACAATTATCTTTATCACATCAACGGTAATAAACTCTTCTCCAAACCTGTTTCATTAAATAGTTTTGTTTATCGCTATTCAATGTCTTTCAAAGGTCACAGGTACTCGTCGACCAACGCGATGCCACTTACCTCTTCGGAATCTTTAATGTCCTTGATAATTTTAAGGTTGTCGCGCAACCAGTTCATGGCCACACCGGCTACTGCTACTGAGCCTTCCAAAGCATACACCGGTGGTGCATTCCGGCCCATCTGGTACGCTACCGTCGTCACCAGGCCGTGTGTCGATTGGACGCACTGCAATATAAAATAATATTGAATAGTACAACCTCATTCGCCTCTTCTTGTGTCCTTGCTCCAGAAACATACCCTAGTTCCCGTATTGTACAGCAGGAAGCATCCTTTGCGATAGGTATTCTTTGCCTGACCCTCCTTTAAGCACCGTTGCCCGATAAGACTCGCCTGCTGATTCCCCAATATCGCACTGATCGGAATTCCATCGAGCACACTGTTGTCCTTCACCTTGCCGTAAATTTCCGACGAACTGCGAATTTCCGGCAACATGTCCGGATGGACGGAGAACGTTTTCGTCAGCAGCGGATCCCAGTGCAGTGTTTCGATGTTCATTAGCAGCGTACGGGACGCGTTGGTTACATCAGTCACGAAGGCACCACCTTGTGGACCACCGGTCAAATTCCACACCAACCACGTGTCGATTGTCCCCGCGTAACAACGCTTCTCCCGGCACGCCTTCCTTACTGCCAGCACATTGTCCTTCAACCAGTTCAGCTTGAGGGCGGAAAAGTAGGGCGAAATTGGGAGCCCAGACAGTGCACGGAAGTGATTGTGGTTCTGTTCCGGCAGACGGGCCAACACCCGATCGACCGTTTTATCCGTCCGGATATCGTTCCATACTGCACGGAGGGGAACAGAAAGTGTTAACGCTTTTCTCCAACTGTTGCTAGACAAACGAACGTTCTCTTACCGATGGCATTGTACAGAGGTTCGCCAGTATTTTTGTCCCACACGACGGTCGTTTCGCGCTGATTCGTGATACCGATTGCGGCGATATCTTTGACGAGATAGCCAAGCTTTTCCACCTGGTGGCATGCTTCCACTGCACAGAGCCTTACCGCTTCCAGAACCTCCACCGGATTGTGCTCGGTCCAACCGTCTCGTGGGACAATCTGCGTAATGCGTATTTGATGCGATGCAATCTCCTCGAATTCCGGTAGTTTGAAAATCTAAAACAAGAAAGACAAATGTATGACACTTTTGCAAAACCATCAACAAACCCGACACGTGCTTCGTACCACAAACCGCGCACTGTTCGTGCCTGCATCGATCACGCCAATCAGTTTGCTGCGCTCCAAGGAAGCCATGGTGAATGTGCAGATGTTGACAACAAATCACGCTGTTGTGCCGGCGCTTCTTCTGCTACTTTGAGTTGAAACCGTGTATCGCGAGCACCAGCTCTCAGTCGGGTCAACGCACACACTACTTCACAGTCGCCAATTCACAGCACCACGTTATGTATCAACCACCACTTCTCGGCTGTACGTACGTTGCATAATGTCACTCGCGGATGGTGAGGTGCTGGGTCCGTCCGTCTCGAGTTGATGATCTTCCGTGCACGTGTGTGTCTGCGATTAGCTAGAAGAATCCTGCCAAGAAGGTGTGTCGAGAGGAACTTATCGCCTTGTCCACGTTATCATGATGATGCACTCATCGCCGCCCCGACAGTGTGTCCCACAACGAACGAAGGTACGAGGCGAGACAAGCAGCTGAGTCAGCAAGCTGTTCGCAGCAACCACATTCCTTCACTGTGAAACCGGGTCGGGTAATGGAAACAAACACTTAGCGCCTGCTACTCCGCTGCTCACCCCCACTTTTCGCTAAACCGGCTTGGCGCGAGATCGTGATGGTGTTATCAACTGCACACGACGACACTGTCCGGGTGAACACCGGGACTAGCGGAGCAGCGGCTTCTGACGCTTAACACCTACTCTTGCGGACCATCCCTACAATCGCAGCTGCCGGTCCCCAGTTTGCCGCAACAATTCTGGCGGCCACGCAGCACGTCGCGTTTCGGTTCCGGCCAATTTGTTCGCTCTTCACACAGTTGACAGTTTCGGAGAGTCAGGAAGAAACCCGAAAGCAAAATAAAAAAACAATACTGACGCACGCATGTCAAGTAGCAGTAGGAAACCTGTTCATATCGTGCGTTAAATTACAGCTGTTCAACATAATTTACCAAGCGACTAGTGCATCGTCAAACAAAAGATAACAACGCTACGAAAATGTGCATGAAAAACTCATGTGATCAGCAAAAATAAGTGAAATCATCTTTCAAATCATCGAAAGCTGCTTTTTTGCCAGAACGTTTTACAATAAAGCATGCTGTTGACGTCATTGCGGGTTACAACAAACCCAGCTGACAAATACATTTGTGTCGTGTTATTAAGCTGTTAATGCGGCAGCTGGACGAATTAATCCTTTGCTAGTTATATTGATTTATGAAACTAATCATTCTATTGGATTCTAACCTGAGCTATTTCTTTTACGTATTTGACGACAACTATAGAAAACGCACATTTCGTTGCATTACAGAACCACCTCTGCAACTCACGAAACACCTTAATAGTAGCTTAATAGCACATATGTTGGCTGGGACGTGTTCGGACGTCATACGCTCTACAGCAACGTACACCAATACACACAAACGGTGGACGAGCCTCCAAAACTGTCTAAATGGCAGCGAATCCGGTTCGTTTGTTGATTTGAAAAAGGGAAAAATTGCTCGCAATCTGAGGCGCGACGGTTGTTGACCTACTTTCATTTCGCGAATACGCGTTTCACTGAACCGATGTCATTTGCGAAAACTAATTAAATTTAAAAGATGATACACTGTTTACTCTTCTTAAACGACCGTCGGCGTAACCTATTCCACGAGAACGGGCCTCATCACACGTGTTGCTTCACAACGGAAAAAGGTAAAGGGCACATACACACACACACACACACACACACCAGGGGACGTGACGCGACCCATTAGCTGCAGTTATGGTCGGGATTGTAATTTTAAAATTCCCTTCGATAAGATAACACCAGCAATCGGACACGCCTATCGGGCGCCTCGAAACGGTGGGCAAAGTACACCGTCGTTTCGGTGACCGGATGCGACGAACACTGCGCAACGACACTTTTGGACGTATTTAAATATTTACATACCGAAAGGTAATTAAACAGCAGACACATACACGGATTTACCCTGACTCGAGTGGGCCGTTTGCCGTTTAATATGATGTATCGCACCGCACTTCCTAACCGACACGAATGAACGACCGACACTCTACAACTGAGCGCCTAATCGAAGATTGGTTACACCCGTAAACCTGGCCTAATCTTACACCCGCCGTGTGGTCGACCTTGCGCCCGTCAAATTCCTGTCGATTTGTGATAAAACGTCGCATACAGAGTAAACCCCGGTAAACCAATCAGTCAAGAAACCTCATGAACGGGATCGCAGGCCCTGGGCGACGATCGGGCATGACTTTGACGTCATTACCAAAGTTCAAATTTCGCGAGCATTATCTCGAACGGGCGCAAACGACTAAATAACCGAAGCGACTTCTTTCTGGAACGGTAAGCCGAATAGGCATTTTAAAACACGCGCTCAATTCCTTTCCATTTGGCTTTTAGTGCCATAACGGGGTTTTTTTGTTAAATCGTCGTCGTTTTTTTATTTATTTACGTCACTTTCTGTTCTGGTTGTATGTACACAGCTTACGCACTAAGTATTTACTTTATACATATAAATTATACAGGTGCATCTTTGTACTCAAAATGACTGGTTTCTGTTGTTTGTTTCTCTTTTTTCTCCCCTATTTTTCGTTACTGTCGACGCTGCTGATTAGCTCTTTCTGTCTTAAAGTATGTGTTTGGGCAGGTGTTTGCTCTGCTAGTGGGTTATCGATTTGCAAAAGTTCTTCTTTTTGTGTGGTATTATCCATAATGGCCGGGAGTCTTGCGCGTTCGATGATGCATTTATAGGGGTGAAGTGTGTTTAAATTGGCCACACGCTACTAGCTACAAAACGCAGTTTGTATCGATTGATTTGAAAATCTTCACAACATAATTCGATCATTCTTCGTTTGGCAATATAGGCGAGCTTAGGCTTACACTTCGATGCTAAGGAAAGGAAATCGTGTGTCAGTGGCTTTTACAGACAGATAGGTTTTATACGCTTAAATACTACTTTTTCTATTCAAAACTCGTTACATATTCCGTAGCATCACTGTGTAAACATGTTGCCGAGATATTGGGATTCCCAACTTCGGCAATGTTTGATTACTACACTAAACCGTAACAGTACTACTAGTTGAGTTGGTTTGAGTGTGTACATAATTTTGAACAAAAAAGACGACTTATTCAAAGAACAAACTAGGCACAGTCCGTGTGTCGCAGAGGATAAGAAGGACCTTAAAGTTTTTGATTAAGATTTTGATTTTTTTTTTTGCTTTAGGTTCCCTTAGATGTTCTTCCCCTACCGAACGCTTTTCTATGATTGAATTCCTCTGAACCACTGCTATAAGTATCATAAATGCATTGCCAGAATGACAGGTCTCCTTCTCTTTGATAAAACTCCACACAACAATAATGGCAGTTGATCGTACACACGCGATCGGTGCAATTGTGTATCGTACCCACTAGAGAGAGTGTTTGTGTTTACGTATTGGGTTCAAATTTATGATATCGGAACGTTAATCTTGATTCTACGCTTTACACCTGCTTCTCCTCTAAAGACTAAAACGCGCTATATTTAGGCAGATGGAGTGTACATTTTCGTATCTATTGCTTCGTATTGTGAATGGTTCTGACTGAATTCGAATTCAATTGAATGTAGTCCTGTTAGATCTAGCGAGGGATGTGTTTGTGTATGTGAGGTTTTATCTATTTGTTTCGCACTTTATCTGCATTACATAACACACAGAACGCACCGTGTCGGACGGGGAAGCGCACACAATTTGAGACAATTAAAGATGAACAATCTCTCAAACAACGATTAAGGGAAAACAATATCCGTTGTATCCATTTTTTTTTTTCGTATGTACATATACAGGCTCTTGCGAAAGCGCAGATAATAATGACAATGTTCACTAAAGTAAGATTCCATCAAACGGATAAATGGATTTACTAGCATACCACACACCGCACCGAACCCACCGAACAAAAAGGTTTTGTAAGCCATCACTAAGGCAGGTGGTGAGAAATGAAATTCCAGTTTGATCTCCACACATATGGTAACACAACTCTGTAGACGATCGCTAAGACGATAGGCTAGCTAAAGTACATTCGGCAGGGTTTTATTAGCACTGTGTTCACCTGTAGTTGCTGTCCTAGCGATTAAAGCAGAATAGCAAGCAGTTATATGTATGTAGTAATAGTAGTAGTAGTAGTAGTAGTAGTAGTAGTAATAGCAGCAATAGAGTTATTGATAGCAGGTTCGATGAGTTTGATGATCATTACACCGCTTATGGAACAAGCGCCTATACCGGGATACGGCCATTTGGAATATATAATATTTACATACAACACTCATTAAAAAAAAAGAAAACTTTACATACACTGTTCCCTCTACTAGCCGTTTCTCGTGGGACTATTGGGGCAAATAATTTATCAGCTTATCATTTACTCCTCCTCACAGCATCCGATTGCCGGTTTTTGCGTGAGTGAATTAGTTTCTTCTCTCCTCGCACATTACACTCACAACAATAATTAACAAAGTCAGACACAGATAGAAAAAGGTAGCACACACATACACACAAAAACGGAACTCCAGCGCTGGCAACTATAGCCTAGGGCTTATCGTCTAAGATCCGACCTCAAAACTTTCACTCTTTTCCCAGTATTAACAACAATCGATCGTTCTTTACACATCTGAACTTACTCTCAACTGTAGAGCTTTAGCATTTCGATCTACTTACTACCTAGTTTAGTGTAATTGTGTTCCGTATGGTTTTTCAAAGTACACTGCGCACATGTCTACATTCGCGTACCGCCGCCATGTCAAACCTGGACATCCCTGCACTAAATAGATGCTCAAATGTAGCAAAAAGGAAATTAAAAAAAAAAACGTTTGAAACAAAACAAAAGAAAAACACAAACGCAACATGCCACACAAACGCACACAAAAATTTAAATGTTTTACAAGTAAACGACCATGTTGATGAATTAAAAAAGCAAAAACAAAAAAAAAACATTCAATACAGCCAACATAAAGCCATCGAATGAAAGATCGTACATGTTAAATAATGGTGGCGTAAAATCGCATCCTGCCATTGTTTTATCAATGAATGTGTTACGGAACACACAGCAAACTTTGCCAGTCATATGCAATGTGCATTGTGTATATTAGGTGCATAGCGGAGGAGAGAAAAAAAAACACAAAATACAACCACAGCAGCACGGAACAACAAATGGAAACTGTCGGAAATATGTACAGTCGTAATGGCAGCAACAATAGTAACATCGGTAATAATATATGATTAAACGTAGGGTAATGTAGCTTGGCTAGTGAGTGAATGTAAAGAGTTGCGCTTCCTAATCTCTTGCCTAAAATACAAACGTACGTTGTTCCGGTACGTCGTCTTACACGATAGTTCCACTTTTCCTTTAAACCTTTATACTACCCACTATTCCCACGCATCACATTCGGTGTCGTCATGCTGCCGTGCCTAGCGCAACAGCATGACCATCCCCCCATCCCATATAACCTTTCTGTCTGGTCTGTCTCTTTTCCATCCCACAACAATTTCCACTCGATAAAATGGAAGGTGTATGCATAGTGGAGGGATGCAAGCTAACTCTTTCGATATTGATGTCTAGTTCCGATGGTTTAGTAGTGATAGTAGCGGAACCGTTGAAGGTACCCTCCTACCACGGATGGCTATCATCGGCTATCCATGCTGGCCGTTGCCGCGCTACCGCCACCAACACCACTACCGGCCACACTACCAACCCCACCGGCCATCGTCAGCCCGTAGCTGATAGTTGTTGGTCCCGTCGTCACCGCCATCGGACCCGTCTTCTTTTCCCCCGGCGATACAGTCTTTTTGCGCTTCGAGGAATTTGTACCACTATGGGAGGACTTTTTGTTGCTATTGCTAGAGGAATTGGCATTGCTATTGATAGTGCCGCCGCCGCTACTACTGCTCACACTGCTGCTGCTGTTGCTTCCGCTGCTTCCGTACAGTTTGGCCGTACTCGGCACAACCGAACTGCCTCCACCACTGGCCACTATCACCACATTACTGCCCGCGAGCGCATTCGACGGTAGCAGTGGCAACCCACCAACAACGGTGGTGGCCTTCGGGCTGCCCGAACGGTAGTGAAGATTGTTTTCATCATTTACAACCATGCCGGTGAGTAGATTATTGCTATTACTACTGTTATTGCTGCAATTGCTTACACTGGAGAGACCGGTAAGATCGGTGGAAGGGTATACCGGGGACGGGTTGGTGGGGATTTTGAGCATGCTGGCGGCCGTTCGACGATTTTTACTATTATGACGAACCAACCCGTTGTTTGTCGTCGTTTGGCCCATTTGCTGATGATGCTGCTGCTGTTGTTGCTGATGGGGTTGCATGTTGTACACAGCGCCATGGACACCGGTATTGTTATTACCACCGCCATTTGTCAATATGTTGACGGTCGCACCACTCGATGGGATACGCTCCGAGCTGTTGCGACTGTACAGGTTCTTGTTGCTGCTGACAATCTGCTGCTGTTGATGCTGATTTGGTGACGGTACGATGCGACGATTGTTCATCTACCGAGAGGTAAAACAACATTGGGATCGTGCATCTTTCCGCAAATTCTTTATTAACGTATTGCGCGTTGCTGGCCGCTTGTTACTTACGTTGTTGTAGCTGATCACCTGCGTATCGACGATACCGTTCGGATCCGCCGATAATTGCTGCTGCGGATGGTGCTGATGGTGGGTCATGTTTAGCAAATTGTTCTCTTCTATTAGCAAATCGTGCGGATGGGCCGTAGTTGCTGCTAGGTGGGGGGTTGCCGTCGTCGTTAGCATCATGATCGGTGCCGGGCCACCGTTCAGCTCGTGATGCAGCTCGATCGGTGGCGAACGGGTCGTTAGGCCGGCTGCGGACGATGACGGCGAGATATCACGGGCGGTCGTCGACGTGTTGCAGTGAAAGTCCCCACTAGCACCTCCCCCATCGCTATCCATGCTTTCCTCCGACAGCTCCACGCTCGACGAGCTCGGTCGCCTTCGGATGACGTGCCGCGGATACTGCTGGTGAATGTGATGAATTACTGGCTGCTGAGATAAGTGGCGTGCCTGTTGCTGCTGCTGTTGAAGCGGTAGGTAATGGTCGCTTAAAACAACCGTCGTAGTTGTTAGCGGCTGTAAGCTTGGTTGCCGAGTCAGTTTTTCTTCAAAGGTATCCTTTATCCACTTGCGATACTCGATCACTTCGTCCGTCACACGTATTATTCGGCCCAATATGCTTTGCCGGTTACAGTCGTTTAGATTCTTATCCAAGGGTAGTACAGCTTGGACGAGCACAATGTAAGCATACTCAAACGCTTGCTTCACATGCAACGCGCCTATAGGAAACAATATGTAATATCAGTTAGAATGAACCGAACGGATTATTGGACATGTCATCCAAAGTTTATTTGCATTCCCTACCATAGGAAGAACGGCCAATATCATTGCCCGGGGTAAGTGGATCCTCTATGCACAACAAGCTCGGTCGATGGCCATCTATCATTTCTCGCTGCAACTCTTCTTTTGGTATGTACCGTCCCGATTTTACACTAATGCCTGTAATGCACACCATAAATAAATCAGATAATTACACTAGTTTTTAGAAATTGCACAAAATACTAAAACTGAAAACTCACCGATCTTCATGTAGTTAAACTTGCGACCGTAAAGCTCGAAAAACTCAATCAACAGTACGCCCAGATTGGAGCAGGCGTTTGGCTTTTGGTGATGCTGCTGCAGGAAGCTAATGCACATCAGTATCAGTGAGTAGGAAGAAATGCCACCGGTAAACACCTCGTTCAGATCGCGCTGAAGCAGAAACTGCTTCAGCACTAGCACCAGCTTCTCCAACACCGGGTAGTCCTGCTTGAAGCCCTTGATCAGCTTCGCCGACTGTACGCCAGATTCCATGTTAAATGAAATGTCCACCTTCACCTGTGTCTGTCGATCGGTCAGCTTCACGATCGGCACTGATGCTTTGTCGAGCACCCGGACAGAGTTGGGTTCCGCGATGCCTTGATTGATCAGCTCAATCTCCAACGTGCGCAGCGGCAACATGGCCCATTGTCCGATTACAACCAAGTCTATATAGATGTGTATGCAAGAAATGGTATCTTTTGTAGTTGGGCACAATTTAAGGGTTTGAGGTTTTGGGGGACCCAACACTACTTACCGATATCGCTAGTTGGTAGGTAAAGCCCTGTTCGGAATGAACCGAACATTTCCACCCTTGCCGAGGGCCAGAGATTCAGCACGATCTGTTCTATCCGGCCAACCACATTCACCCGGAGGGCGTGCTCGGTAGGTGTTGCAATCATGTGCGCGTAGAATTGATCTATCTCCTGATGTAATCTGTGAAGGATAAACAAAACAAAAAACTTCATGAGTATTTGTTATCATACAGTACGGACAAATAAGCATGACAAATTGATTCTCACGCCTCCACCGTCAAAAAGTTTTGAAATTTGCTAGTGAATGCATCTGCAGAGGGAACATAGACAAGGGTACCCATCTGCTCAATCTCATCGGATGACCTTGAAAAGAAAATTCCAAGCTTGTGTTACGTCTTAAGCTGCTGTTACACAAACACATCCTAGCTTGATAAACGACCGGATGATGGTTCGCCTTAACCGCATGTAGAGGAAAAGATCAGCCAACACCAGCACCAACAAAACACATTTTGCCTTCTTAAAGAAACGGAGACGGCGTCGTGCGCAAAAAAAGAATCAGTGTGTTCCCATCGTTCTAACACTGTGTCGTAGTACAAAACACGTGGTTGGGTCGATTTTTAACGGCAGATGATTCATAAACAAATGGAAATCAACGCGCGAGCGAGCGAGAGCAGGTTCTGGGTGTACGTAAATCCTCGCACAAAGGGAAGCTCCGCGTGAGGCCACCTGTTGTTGAAAATGGAAAATGGCAAATAAAAACAGCATTCCAATGCCGAATCAGAGTTAATTGAAAGTCCCGTTGGTAAAGAATTAGGCGCAATTACGCTTATCAAGTCAAATATGTCTTTCTGCTCTCTACACTTCACCTTCCTACTGAACGATTAGCGGAAGGGTTGAGATTGATAAGGGAATTGTAATTATATTGGACGACGAAATGTGAATTTTTCCTGCCCCAGAATTTCCCAGCTCTGTCTGATTGTTTGCCACCACCTGTTGTAATTAATTGTACGCGAATTGGAGGATAAATGATAGTGTAATCTTGAAGCTCGCTAAAGGTAGCGAAAAACAACCGCAAATTCGAACATTTGATTCATCCGATCGTTTCAAATCGCACCACACCGCAATCGGCAAGTTTAATCAACAATCTTGCGTGCGTAATGGATCTTTTGATCAACGAAGGTCGGGGGCCGGCTGGACAATGTTTCTTTCCCTCCGTTTGTGTTCGATTTGATTAGGGTTTTGGCGATATCTTGCTGCGTTTTCTTCGGTCAGCTTGAGTCCAATTTTCCAATTTAACTCTTCCCGATTAGTTGCTATTGCTCATCGCAACCAGACAGACACTCACATTGTTAGGAAAAGCCTTTCCTTCCATTTCGTGTACAGATTCGTGTTAATGAAATACGATATAGTTTGATTTTTACACAATTCATTATACATCCCAGCCCGAAGCTGGGTAAAAAAACACCCCAAAACGGAAGATAAAATCACACCTCAACAGTTCGTCTTCAGCTTCGCGCGGATAACAAAAAGAACCATGGAGAAAGCAAAACCTACAACAACAAAAAAAACGAAACGAAAACGCTTTTACGGCAAGCTTCTTCCCTAAATGCGAACACTCGGGTTTTCTGTTCCTTTCACCTTGCTGCTGCTCAGTGCTCTTCGGTGGTGAAATATAAGTTAACAAATTACGGAGCACACACGGACCCCACCGGTCCGCTCCGGTGCTGGTTTTGTGTGATGAACCCTTATGCACACACTGCTATAAAACAAAAGCAACCGAACCACACAACAACGCTCCGATGATTAGCGCGATAGCCATTTGGGTGCAACTGCATATATCGGCCACAACCGCATGCGTTTCCGGCCAGTTTGCCGGAACGAGGTCTGCACGAAAGCACCTTCAGACAAGTTTCGTACCAAGAGGGTGGCATGGTGGTGAAGGGAACGCATCGTTTGTGTGTGTGTGTGTGTGTTGATTAGCCGACCGTTGGACGAATTATACGATTGACGGTGCACAGACGACTGACTGCTCTCGCTTGCCCTTTGCGGTTCCGTGTGCATTTCTTTCATTGATATCGCCCACGGTTCGGTGTAAATTTCTTCAACCTTTCGTTGCCCAATTAACATGCACAATTAGTCGTCGTTGGGGCTTTCATTTTCGAAGGGAGTAAGGAATTACAGAAAACGAACGTAAGGGTTTCAGCTCCAATCGCCAACAGGTCCAACAATCTCAAGTTGTTCCAAGTGTTATTAACGTATGGAAAATGGCGATTTGGCTTGACTCCTGTTTGTTTGGTAAGAATTACAAAGGGGTAAGAAAAATACATCGAAATCATATCGTTCGGCCTCACGCCAGCTGGCCATTCGAACCTCAACAGAGACCATTCGGTACATTAATGTTAGCTATTGGTTCAGTGTTTTCATGGCCTTGTTGATTAATCTCAAAATTATTAGATTAGATACTCTGTTTATGGTTTGCCTTAAAAAGTTCTCTCTATCTCCTTGGAGAGTCACTACGGTGGTTGGTGGTCTTTTTAACGTCGTAAAGACGGTAAAAACGTCTTCAGAATCGGAAATTAAATCTTCAAGTAACTTCCTCTAAGTAGTGATTCCCCGTTGTTAAGAAACGACTCACAAGAACTCACATTTCCACATAACAAAGTTAATTTCGTCCAGATACTTCTTTATTACTTGTTTGTCCGATTATACTGTATATACTCCGAACAAAGAGATCTCTTTGCCCTCAATCTTCGTGACTAGACCAAGATTACTATTTGATAGTCTTTCTTTAGATATGAAAAGTATATTATATATATAGTATATTATAAATGTCCCTTATTCAGTCATTTATAACAGGCAAACCACGGTGGATTCGCTCCGGTCGGCAAATCCATCAAATCCTCAAAAGTCTGTTACCTGCGTCTGTGCCTGACTGTTAAAAATTTACTGCCAGCATTGTCAATTTTGTCTCTGCACCTTAGGATAATTTCTGACCAAGATTTTCAAAATTCGAACACAATGTGCGTCACATTCAGCTTAAGCATAGGTCTGTGAGATAATCCCCGACAACTGTTTTGAGCTCGTGTAGCAGTAGAATGTTCGACGACTGGATTTCTGCTTGTACAACTGTTTCCATCGACTCTAGTATTGTTGTACTATTGCAAGCAGCCTGGAGTGATTGAATCTTTACAATAAAGGATTGACTGACTAAACAACACCAAGTTAATTTTGCAACCGATACAGTTAGAGAGAAAAGGCATCACCGTCACAATGAAGAATTGTGAATAATTCCCTCCCATAACAATATAGAATCCCTCCCATAACAAGATCATGACGATCATTTCCCGGTTGCCTGTTTGTTATTCGCGCAAGAATCCACCGATCAACGCAACAGGAAAGTGGAGAAAACACTTTGCTTGGCCATGGAGAAAATGAAAGCAGCAACAACCCATCGCATACGATACGATTATGACACATGCAGCCCAGGCAAACACAACTGGATAAACACGAGACACACGAATGTACATCTCCGAATGTACCTTCCTAACCCTTCGTGGTTGGACGTAAGGTAAATGACGAGCCGGGCCATCACACAAACACACCAGAGTTCGGTCAAACTGCGTCGCTGCTCTCGTGTCTAGTGTCGGTGCAATTCCACAATTCGTTCGCGGGTTGTTGTTTTACGTCTGTTTCCTGGACCACAACAAGGCTTCCCTTTGACGTACTTTGCTCGCTGCGGATTTTGGGCTAGGAGAAAGGGAAAAAAGGCAGAGTTCCTGCTTTCCTTCTTAAAATAACCCCACCCTCTGTTTGTTGCAGCCATGTCGTAGAGCCTGTTGAATGGTTAGGTGCATTTCTTCCGACGCTACTGAAACTGAGGTGCGTCCACAAGGTGCATTCATTGACGCAATCTAGGACCAACAACTTCACGTACCAATAGTACCATGCAGTTGGTAATTATTGGTTGTAAATATAATGTCGCTAACTCTTATTCTCTGCATCGTCTTTGACGGTTTGAGGTGCAGTCTCTAAACGCGGACTCCTCCCATGGTATTCATTAACAAAACAAGGCCAACTTCAACGCCGCGTACTTTTACACTTAGTTTTTGGGGAAGGTTTGTTGCCTTCAGTCTTCAACTCCTCTAAGGAGATGGGCGCTACTACTTTAACGATTTAACCGACTTTTTGGAGGCAACTTTGTGGTGGACTCCCAGCTCCCCGAATTTGAATCCTATCGACTTTTTGCTTGGAACTTTTTGCTGTATGAAGTCGATTCGCTACGAATACATGGCCAATGATTTGAGTAATTCTCAAATCTCGGACAAAGTTCTTGAACTTATTGAATGAGTGAGTGAGTCAATTCGAGGTTTAACTCTTTGCCGATAGCTAGCAACTTACTGAATTTAAATCACTCTTGAGCTCACGAGCGCTCTACATGTGAGTGAGTGAGTTAGATCATAATGTTCCACTCAGCTGTTCTCAGCTCAGCTCAGAGATAACTCCATTTTATTACTATCTCACTCTGCATCCATACACTACATTGAGGTGTTATTCCCATGACTAAATATGGACCGGGAGCTTCGATCAGAGGATGTGATCAATCATCTACATTCGTATCGCACGGAAGTTGATTCCGTTTGCCGAGATTCAGAGATCACCGGTTTAAAAGCAAGACAAAAACGCCCATTATTGTGTGTCGGGTGCATGCGGATGACGATAGCATGCACGTTTGTATGGGAGGTATTTTAATCACGATCCCCAAAACATTAGCCCACGCGCAGCGGCCATACTGCCCGCGATCGTGTTGTTATCGTACCGTCCATTCAACCAAACAACACCTAACGCACCACGACACTCCGACATTACCTCGTGACGTCAAAATGTCATCCGGATTTTTCCCCTTCCATCACGAGCGATGCCCACAGAGTGAGACCGTGCTAGCAATATCTCGCGCAACGTAAGCGTATCGTTTCCGGTTCATCTACATGACAAGGACGGGACCGTACGGGGCAGGCCCCGCAGCACATGCGGCGATCGTTTTGTGATGTGTCCGTGTGTGTGTGTTTTTTTTGTTCTCTAACCTCATCATCATCATCATCAGCGGAGACAACAGTACCGATGCGAGTAGCGTGCGAGATCTGGTCCGCCCCGGCAGACATGACTTACAGCGTGTGAAAAAAGGCAAGGAAGGCTACATGTTTGTCGCGTGTCATTAGAACGCGAAAAGTCAATTGAAAATGTGTTTCAGTTATTTTAAATCTTTTGGTAGTGGTTCATAAAGCAATGTTTCACTTGTCACAGTGACGTACAGCGGGTTTGGCTCCGGTCCGCCCGCAGACAGTCCGCATGTTTGGTACAAGTTGTACAATATAGGTCATTACCGATTAGCCACATGTGTGAGACGATCCTTCACGTATTCTGCGAAATATATTCACATTTTCACAGGGACAGCACTTGGTTGACCTATTTGCCACCAATATCTCTTGTGTTGCATAAATACGATACTTTCGTTTTTCCACTAGTTTGCGAAACATCGAACTTGTTTCTCTAAGCCTGTCGACAGATCCGGCTATTTACTTGGTTGATTATCGAACTTTTTCGGATGGTCCCGAATCAAATGACATCCGCCGTTTGATGAAGGTCTTCTTTGCTTACACGCCATCCTTGAACAGCTTGATCCTCGTGCGGTGTGGAGAACAATTCCCATTCTGCCAACTGCAATCATGACGAACAGTAGATCAACGATGATTTGAAGCTGTTTCCAAATACTATTGCAACAATCTTATCGGCCAACAATCCCACTCCGAACATGGCTCTCAGCAATGTTATTCTTCGCGTTCCAGCCACACTAGCAAGTGGCCGCACAGCAAGGAACAGTGTAAACTAAAATAAGGCAACTATAAGGTCAGCATTAGCTACCACACGCTAATGATAAGAGTGCACACACCCCAAAACACCACATGCAAGACACGATCTTCTCTTCTCGATTTCGAAACCATGCTTCTTGTGTACGCTATCTCAGCCCTATAGCTAGGTGTGTGTAGTGCGCTACTCGTCAACCGAGCAGAACGCGGGTGTGTTCGTAATGGGGAGCTGAATTGGTGTGCCGTCACACCGCCATCCGGATCGAAAACATCACACAGCCGGAAACGCACCGCAAAACCAACGGAAGGTGCTAAAATGGAAGGAACGGAATCATACAATTGCTTAGGCAGAATCAATAACAACGAAAGCCGTCAGGAACGCGCGGTTTCCACCTCCCTCACATTGGCCAGAGAAAAAAAAAATTGCCAATCAGTACCCGGCCGCGTAACGTTTACATGTCCAACACGCGCACAAGAAAGAGAAATGTTGAGGACCGCCGGGGCAATGAGTGTTACCGGGTCACTACACGCAGCAGCACCCAGTCCCCGCAGCGCACTAATAAACGCGTTCAGCGCGAACAGGTTGTAAAAAGGCAAAAACCGTTCCGGCTGATTATAGAATCGCGCAAAATAATCCGCGTGCGCACGGGGGTTTGTTGGTAATCTTCGTGTTTTTCTTGCTCTTTTCTGCTACCGCCCCTTCTTGCGTATGCGGATGGTAGCAGCACGAGACAAACACCAACCGAGACGACAACGCCAAGAAGATTGGGGTAGCAACAGGAAATGTGTTGACCGCAGAGTGAATGAAACCTCCGTCATGTTCTGATTTTGCCAGTTTTGCTTTTCGTGCGATGGGTAAATATTCGAGCGAGCAAGGCATTATTGCACGGACTGACATTTTTGTACCGTGCAGTGAATGTTGAATTCTGTTACTTAATTTCACGGAAGGAATATCGTGTTGGGAATGATCGTCTGCAGTTGACCTATATAAACTCGATATACCTCTTTTTTCTTGTCGATATTTGTCAAGGACGCTCAAATGGGCTTAGCCGGTAATGTATGGTCTGGGTTTAAATCACAGGTTGTGTTGTACATTGTCCCATTCGCTGAGCATGTTTGTTGCTAATAACCCGAAAGAGTAAAATATACCTCTGTGAATGAATCGCTGACTGAAACCAACCAACCATCCAGATGAGGTAAAGGTAGGATTGCGAATCAAGAATAACTTAGAACAATAGTTCTTCAATTGATAATAACAATTTAAGAGGAGTTCAAAAGATAACTCCTCATAACCAAAACTCCAGACACAAGATTGGTTGACTGATGGCACCTATTAGGCAAAAGGGAAACGATTGTAGAAATGTGTCACCATTTCTATGCATAAACGCGACCAGAGCAAATTGCGTACATCATCACTGAATGACAATCGTAGTTTCAGTCACATGCAGAAAATGAGACGCAAGATAACCGATTTTATCAGTGGGGGAGGTGGTAGATACACAGGCGATAGGCTTGTACCAGCGCGAATACATTACGTGGACTTCTTTTTCTATGACTTTGTACGTTCATTACACCACACCATGTAGAATTGTATAATAACAATCAGGTGTCTTATCGCCGGCAGCAAAGCGTTCACAATTCGGCGATCGGGAACCAAAACAGAACAGCGCAATAGGTTGGGTATCATTTGTACGTTTTGCTTATCGGGCGTTGCGGTACTACTGTGTAGATGGTTCCAGTTCGTTCCTTTAACTTTACCAGCCCTTGAAGTGCAAATCATTCACATCCTTCCTAAATTCCATACTGCGTCACAACAGAATTGCCACCATTCGGAAGGGTTTTTTGTTTGTGAAATTCCGTTTTGTTCCCACTCTTCTGATAATCGTGTATCGATGAGTGTGTGTTGCTTACACTCAGGTGTAATAAAGATGCGTCCCTTTTCGATCTGCATTTAAGTCACACGAATAACGATCAACTTAAATAACAGCAGAGTACACACACAGCCGGGGGTTTGAGATGATTCAAGAACAACAAAACATCTTCTATTTAACTGAATGCTTATGCCTCCAACCATAAAACTGGGAGCTATCGCGTATGGCAAAACAGTATTCTTCCATTTTTTTTTTTGACTTTCACATCTCGCGGAACTCACTGGATGCTAATGCGCGGATAGGAAGCAGCAAAACAAGGCATCAAATTCCTCGCGCGAACACTTATGCAGCGAAGGTCATCGAGTTCCTTTTGTTTGTCTTTCCGTCTCCTGTTTCTTGGTTCTCTCTTGCTTCTCGCCCCATAGTGGTTCTGGAATATGCGTCTTTGCTGTGAACAATCATCATTCAAAAGCGTCCGAACTGCGAAACTGCGCCGCAAAGTTCATTTTTCGGCTGTTTCTCTATCCGCGTTTGCTCGCATTTGCTCCCTAGCGTATGATGGACACGTCGTGTCTGCAAGCGCACTGTGGCTTGGGCTAGTTTAACGTTCGTACACTGATTGTAAGCCGCCGTTACATGTACAGCTGTTCTTTTTTTTCGGTTAGCATTCCATCACTGCTAGACTGAGGTCGGTGTAGGGCTTCTAACAGTGATGGGCTACGACAGACACAAAAAAAAACACACCTCACTAATGAAAGCTAAATTTTAAAGTAAGAAAAACCCACATTGAACATTCCCGCACCCCGCACATCGGGACACACGATCCCGAAACGCTAAAAAACAAAAGATAAGATAAAAGTAACGTAATATGTTACTGCTTGCATACCCCACAACGCACAACCATCGTGCCTTCGCTCGTATTGTTGTACACCTACGTATGTTCGTCCAATTTCATCCGATTCTACTCACCCAATAATGCCTCGGCCGTACTTAAAGTTTGGCGGACGCCAGGGACATCCACCGTGGACACCGATCAGCCGGTGTTGTTGCTTGTTCATGTTAAAGGTGCTGGCCTTATTGTCCGTCATCATGCTGCCCAGTTTCTTGCGCACCGGGTTATAATTCTTCTCGCTACTGACTAGACCGGTTCCGGTTCCGCATCCACCCTTGTTGTTGTTGTTGTTGGTGCAGCCGTTACCGCCGCCCGTTGTCAACTCGCCGTTCGTCGTGCCACCGCTGACGTTGTTGTTAGAATTATTGTTTCCGCCGTTACCATTCCCCGGCACGGACGCGTTTACTGCGTTGTTATTGTTTGCGTTTAGTATACTACTGTTTGAAAGTGGTGCGTTACCACCGTTACCAGCGTTACCACTGTTGGCAGTTGTCGTACCAGTATTGTTCGAGCTGTTACTAATATTTTTCCCCGCCGATTCGATTGCCGGTGACGGTTGTTGGTGATTGCCGATACCGTTGTTGTTCCCGCTGTTGGAGTTATTGAACTGCAGCAGGTCGTGTGGCTTTTGATCGCCGGTACCGCCACCACGGGATGCAGGACCCTTCAACGTTTCCTGTCCATTATTGCTGCCCGGACCGTAATTAGCGTGCAGGGGACCATACAGATCCGAATTAGTCTCCCAAATACGCATCCAGACCAGCTTCGACGGACCGTCCTGTTCCTCCTGATACCAAGCCACTGCTGGGTCCATCGCGCAATATTACGTGTGGTTTTGTTTTTGCACCCTTTTTTAATTGGTGTAATATTATTTCCACTCTACACAACGATTTGCATTGATCTCAACTTCCAAACACTTGGAATAACACACTTCTTCACACTTTCTTTTGGGGTAGAGCCGTCGTAATGCACTTTTTTTAAGTTCTATTCTAAATACTACTTATAATTCTAAACCGATCTGTCGCAATAATCGATTCGAGAAGAACGGCCGACTTACATATATTAATAAAGGGTATTAACTGTGTAACTCTACGTGAACCAATAAGGGTAGCTACGCGGATCTAAGCCTAAAAACACAGCGCGTACCGTAAAAAATGTGTTGCCGCCACTGCTTTATCCACTACACACGTTTTGTTTCGCTTAGTATTACACTAACGATCTGCTCCAATCACTATGCGCGATTTACGCACGGCACGCAAGTAAGTGTGAAACGATTGAGGGAGGAGAAAACAAAATATGCTCGCTTATCACATGATTTAAATATTTGATTTTACGCCCGTTACGCTAATGCGATGGTTAACTGCTATAAAGGAAGAACCACTAAAATGGAATTCAAGTCCTTCTTTCTCACACACTGTTTCACTTAAACGTTGGTCACCTTACCCTTTCGCTACAGCAGCATGCGAGATGCAATATCACACTCTCCAAGGGCGGTATCTTTTTTTTCTCTTGTGTGCCGTAGCTAGTCCGCCAGCACGGTTATGATCTTATTATCTCATGAGGAGAAGAGATCACGTTTTTAATCATGCACAGACGTACACTCACAGATACACACGCACAGCGACACTGCGCGACTATATCGAACGATCACTGGGTCGACAATGCAAGGTCGATGAAGGGTTTTTTTTTGGTACGGGTGGTTTTGTGTCCACCCGCCGTATGTTTGTGATTGGCAGTATAAACAATATTGTTTAAACGCTACCAGTAAAGGGCACCCGTTCATTCGTGCGTACGTTTAGCTCTCATACACAACCCGTGACCACGCGTCAAAGGAGAAACAGCAACACCATCTCCTTACGGGTGCGACGGCACACTAAGAGCCGACTGCGAACGATAACACCCGTTTCCTCCCCACGAACGACAGGTGTCCGTGAGTGTGTGCGTGTGTGGTTTGTACACGCGTACCCCAAACCCCGACCAGAGGGTGAGTTTTGCTCTAGGTGCAGTTGATGTGTTGCTGTGATGATCAGCCGAATGTATTGCGCTTGTACGGTTACTGCTGCTGTGTCCGTCGCCGTCGCTGTAGTGGTGCTGGGATTTTTCGAAGGGACTATATGCTCTCGCTTTGCTTTTGCACTGTGAACAACTTTCAGGGTCGCGATCGCCTCCACTCTACACTACAGATCCTTACGGGTAGCGGCTTAACTTCTTCGACAGATACGCACGCGATCCTCGCGACTTAACCTTCTATTCTCCCCGGTGAGGTGCTACTACAGTACGGCCCCACCCTAGATGAATCTCCTCCGCATAAACTCCGCACCACGCGTGTCTCTGAAAAGAGGAAAGAAAAGATGGCAAACATGAAACAATTCTCTAGAACTCCACAAAGAAGCTGGCATGAAAAGTGAATGTCGGATAAAGAGATTCTTGCTGGCGGTGAACCACTGCTGCTGCCGGCATGATTTTCGGTCGTTACGTTACTTAATGTGGTGCACACTTCAGCGGTTCTGTTGCTGAGCGATCCGTGACAAACAGGTTCTCTACCATTTTCTCAATGCCAACTACTACCACCTTTTGGGTGTTATTTTGTGCATTCATTCCCCCTTCTTCTACTGCGTAGCTTCGCGCTTCAAGCTTCTCGGTCTAACTTACTTATTCCCGTAACTAGTAAGAATACGAAAACAGATTTATGGGATTCTTTTCTAGATAAACACAGCGCACGTGTTTACTTGGTGATTGGTATGCGTTTTTGTTCGTAATGTTTGTGCAAGATGAATTTTTTTATTGATCAATTTTGACAACATCAGCAAACATCAGTATCTCTCTGTCTCTGTTGCTCTTGTTTCTCTGCTCATGAACATAGCTTAGGCTCCATTTACACACAGCAAATTCATTAAAGCAAAGAATATTTTCTTGTTTATTAATTTTTAATAAACAATTTTTACGATTATAAAATGAATGTAGCAAATTCAAAATAAAAGATTCAAGAGCAAATTAACACGAAATACTGTACACGCAGCATTCGATGCGCGACCATTTTTCTCTCCCCACCGATGGAGCTCACCAACACACACACACAGACACACACACGTACTGCTCCGACACGTGCTCGCACAGAAGTCCACCACTACAACCACATACTGTTCCACTTGCTGTACTACTTGGGTACGTGTCTAGACGGTGCTTTAGATTTCTCGTGCACCAGGCAGAGATCGACAATCACCTGGAAGCTTGTGCTATCTCTTTTCCACATTTACGCAGCATCGATGTCGATCGAGTGTAGATTGGACCGTGTGATATGCGAAACATAAATGCACTTTTGCTCCTGCCAACGTTACGCTTTGGTGGGTTTCAAATCACAAAACCAATGTGCCCGCAACCAACCACACCAACTTTGACACTTGGAACACCGGAGTTCTGGCTGCATTTTTCGTGCTCCGTTCCTCCGTCATGTATCATTGCGTGCGCCCTCTTCTTCTTCATGTTTTTGTTGCTTCGGAAAGTGTCCACCACTCCACACATCTTTCGGCCTCGTGCGAGGTATTTCTTTAATCCACAACATACGACGGGCGATTAATTCTTCGCTTCCCTTTCATGTCCTTCCTCTTTCTTTGCCATTCCACCGCACACAAAGCGACGAAGTTTGCACAATCGGCCGATAGGAGATAGAACACCCCGCACACACGAAGAATCACTAGCGACAAAAAAGGAATACAATTGCAAAAAATTTTCTCACCTCCTCCCTGCCTTTTACACCACTTCGTGAAATCACTGTACGCCCTCGTGCACGCAGCTCGCCTGCTTAACGGACAACTGATTGTCTAATGTTAGAATATCAGGTGGCAAAGATGGGGAAGAGCAGCAAAAGAGCCCCGCTTCCGACAAACTTCTATAGCCCAGCCTGTGTGACACGGCTCACTTTTCCTTCTAAAAATCCTTCCGAGAACGCTCGGCACAGTCCACTCGTGGGTATAGTTTTGGGCCACCAGTCGCTATTACACACCAGCCGGAAACAGCCAACGAAATGGCCCTGCCAACAGTCCCGATACAGCTTATCACGAGCCCAACCGCAACGATGCTGTTCTGTTGGTATTTTATCACAAATTTGGTACTACTTTACGAAATTTTACCATGCGACCAATCGAAGGCGAAATGTATGATGGCAGCAGGCAACTTTCCTCTCAAGGCGACATTTCGCCGCACGACCAAGGTTGGTACAGATCTCATGAAATCGGAGCCAGGGGTGGTAAAGCAAATTTAATTTCCAATGTGTGTAATGATTTATTCACTCCAGAGGCGTACAAAATTAAAAGCAGAATTGAACTAAACTCATCTATTATAATTTTGAATTCCAACCAAATGTTGAACTTATTAGGCTTTTTTTACGATATAAACGACAATTTTATACGAACTTTCCATATTACTAGTAAATATCACAGATGGTATTAATCTGTTTGGATTGCGACGCGAGGTAAAAAAATAATGCATGAAACAATCTGTAGACACTGTATAGAGCTGTCGATAGTTTTCGAAAACAAGCATAGTTAAATTGTTTGAGTTGATTTGTTTCCAATTATTTCTGAAATTGCTGTATAGTTTGGAGCAACAAGCGTTGTGTTTTTAGTTTATAATTCCATAACAATGCCGCATTTGCATGTTTTACTGCAGTTATGCTTCTTATTAGCATTAAAAACACTTACCCGAACAGTAATTCCATTTCTTTCTGTGCACAAATCAGCTGGCTAACCGCCTGGCAGTCACTGTAAAACAGGTTTACTCTCCCATCTCACTACCTAAACCTTGAGCTAGTTGGCAACCATGATTTTTTAAACAATGTCAACTGTCAATTGTTCGTGTCACTTGAATTTTGCAAAATAATAACAGCTTTTAGCGGCTTCCCGTACAGCTAGCGTAAAACAACGTATAGTGTGCTTCGCAAAAGGAACGGTATCCATGTATAAATACATGGATCGGGTTGCTAACAATGCCGCAAACGGAAATTAAAGCTCCTGCCGTTGCGCTGACGACGGCACCACTGTCAATGGACACACAGAAACAACCAACCGAACGGCTACAAAGCGGTGTTAACGTAACAAAGTACGATCGAAGCAGGTTTGCTTGGTAGAGGACAGAAGAGCGATGAAATGCATTAACTTTTTGTTTTATTTGTTCACAATGGCTTTGTACAGAGATAAGGAATCCTCCGAAGAAGCTTCTCCGCGATGTTTACGTTCGACAAGAAGGTAAAACATGGCACCAATATCACACCATAACACCATTTGGTTTTAACAGAACACATCGTTTTTTTTAGTTTTCAACCAAAGCGAGTGTCGGAGTTGCCTCCCCTAGAATCCGATTCGGATTCCGATGGTGATGGAAAGTATGATCCTGGACAATGAGAAGTATTCCCCATTTGGTGCACATTAATCATGTATTTCTTTTGCAGCTTAAATTGTGCGATTCTGAACGATTCGTTTCTATTGACGCCGTCTAAGTGCATCGATGAGGAGGACAGTGTGGATAAGAAGATCCCATCCAAAGCCACAATTCGAAGTGTCACGGATGCCGTACCCAAATCGCGAATAAAGCTAGAAGACAAGCTTCCTTCGACGAACATTGGTTCTGAACTTGAATCCAAAATGATCAAGCGAGCGCCTTTGGTAGAACGCTCGCAATTTGACCTAAGGCCTTACAATGATACGTCGCCGACCAAATCGACACGTAGCCAGGATTCTGGATATGGAGCAAGCGCATCGGCCGATACTGTTGGCGAACTGCCAAGTGCTGTACGTAGGCCTGACAGACCAGTACGCCAGAGTGGAGCCCAAAGTCCTGTTCCGTTAGATGCGGTACCCGAAAAGATGGAAGTTGAAAGGAGTCGTCATCAATTCGTAACTCCTCGTGATAAGTTTCCTGGTGGGCAGCTTAGAGAAACTGGTTCAAAAATGTTCACCTCCACTACGGTACGAAAGTCACGTAACACAATTGAAAACGAGTTCAAATCGCAGAAAGTATTGTTTGCCACGCCGGTCGTGATGGCCCGGCCACCGGTAAACTTTCTTCCTGACGATAGTCTAAACTATTCGGTGATCACGCCAGATGGCTCGAAGGGAGTGAAGCATTTGTCACCGATTAAGGAGCAACAGAAAATGGTCAAAAGATCGACGAATCAACTGTTTGGGGAATTGGAGACCGCAAACGATAAAGTGACTCCGCCGAATGTTGCAACTTTATGCGCACCGAAAGGGGTGGAGAAACGGATTGATTCCAACGATACGCCACAACAACCCAAGGAACGTCCTATCGTAATCAATGGGAAGGAATATTTAGTGGTGAAGAAAATAGGCTCAGGAGGCTCCAGTTCTGTTTTCTTGGCAAAACAAGTTGCCACTGGATTGGAGTGTGCTGTGAAGGTATGCATTTTGACATTAACAATTCGCTGTTCATTTAAATTCGCTAATGAAAAGTTTATTTTCTGATCTGAACTCAGCTTGTTAACTTGAACGGAGATGCAAATTTGGTCGAAGGATATCTGAACGAAACCAAAATGCTTGCAAAGCTGCAAACGAACGAGAACGTAATTGCTCTATATGACTAGTAAGTAACAAATTTTGAAGAAGGTTGTTGGTTTATATTAATCTGAACATTTTTTTTTATTGTAGTGCTCACATTCCCGAAGCCAGCCAGCTATTTCTCGTGATGGAAAAGGGTGAGAGTGACTTGCATCGAATTCTGCAAGGGTACACCTCGGACATTCCACTTTACTCGCTGATCAGCATTTGGTATCAGATGGTGCAATGTGTACACTACATTCACGGGGAAGGTGTCATCCATTTGGATTTGAAACCGGCTAACTTCCTCATGATTAACGGTCGGCTCAAGCTGATCGACTTTGGGATCGCGAGTAGTATTTCGTTCGATTCGACCAGTATTATGAAATTCTCACAGGCCGGTACATTTAACTACATCAGTCCGGAGGCATTGATCGATACGTCAAGCGAAATGAGTCCGGCAGGCGCGCAACCACGCATCAAAATGTCGAAAAAGTCAGACATCTGGTCATTGGGTTGCATCCTGTATCTGCTTCTATACAAACGAACGCCGTTTGCTCACATAAAAAATGTCGTCACCAAGGTGAATGTCATCACTAATCCCAGAACGGTTATCGAGTACCCTCCGATGGCCAGCTACTATCCACCGATGCTGCTGGACATTTTGAAACGGTGCCTTCGGTACGATGCAAAGTCGCGTGCTTCCACGGCGGAACTGCTGGAGTATCCTTATCACATGGTTATTCCACTGAACAAGTAAAATCACACATGTTTTGCAGGCTCTTGCGCAAAATGTTTAAGAACTTTTGTATTTTGTATTATATTTATATATTGTTTGCTGGAGATACTTTTGTACACTAAGCTTTCTTTTGAACACTAACAGAATTGAAGAGAACTTAACAAGACCTGAAAATACATATTACAAAGAATAAATCCTCTATTAACACATGAACAAGAAACAATATAACAAGAAAGTGAAATTATTATCTCTTATGGCGAAGGAAATGCGGATCGAGGCATATTCAGTTTGACAATTATTTTTGAATGTGAATGAATGAATGAATCAAAAGCAAAAGAGGTTTCGTAGAAGCAATAATGAAAGGTAAGAATTTTTTTAATTCGTTAATCGCGAATCAAGATACCTGGAGATCTTCGTTCCTTACTTCAAACTGCGTCCAACAAAGCGTACATACTCCACGCAGGACAACAGAAGTTGATCCAAATGGTGGAATCCGACGTTGCAGCTACTTACCTTGGGGTCGATTTATCTTACACGCTAGCCATACCCGTGCCCAATGCGGAATGATTTAATGGATGGATTTAAGCCTAGATTTCATTCGAATGTACACACGATCACCGAAGATGCCAGAGAACCAGGGCTTCAAATAAACTTTAGGAGTGATTCATGTTGGGAACATTATAATCAGTTGAATTTTCTCTGTATTTAATTTATTGTAGCGTGTATTGAAGCGTTTTATTGAAAATAAAATTATGTAACGTAACGGTTAAATTGCGGCGAAAACCGGATTCGATGCTTCTAGAACGATTGTGATAAAAAAACGGATATTTTGAAATTTAGAGCAACTGTCAAAGTGTACTAAAATAAATTTTAAAAATCTCGTCTTTACATTATATTTTCTTTGAAAACAATTGTTTCCAATGCTCCAAACGATTGACCACTATAAAATATAATGAAACAAAAATAAGCAAGTTCGTAGCAATCGTATTTTACTTTATTTCGACTTGTTCATAGTTTGAGCATGTCGATTTCAACCTCCGAATGAAGAACCCTGCACTTCAAAACGTCATCTAGCTTATTTCACGCGCTTCCAGCAAGTGGGACCGTTTGCAGTTAGGTTAATTCTTGTTTAACATCCAAGCGAAGAAGAAGCACGCGGTGCGAGCAGCAAATCGCGAGAAGTTCGTTCCAAGTTTAATTCAGTGACTTAGAAAAGTTATCCTTACACATTTTAACTAAAGGTAAGTGTGATTTTTGCCCGTCAACAGATTAGGGAAGGGAATCCTTGTACCATTTTTTGCCGCCTCATGCCGAGGCGGTGTCATTCAAGAGGTTAGAAAATTGAGATTTTCTGGACAAAAAGTTCATATTTTTTGTTCTATTCAATCTAAGGGAGTAGAAAAAGAGTGTCTAATTGAAAAGTGGTATTTAAAATTGATTTCGGGGCTACTGGTGTTTTCCAGAGCAGTCTGGAAATTTCCAGGGTCGAAGCGCGTGGTTCTGGGTCAATAGTTCGGCAGGGGGTGAGCTAGGAAAGGAACATTCTGGAACAAGCACCGAACGCATGGAATCGAAATGGAAGCCTTTTCTTTACCAAGGCTTGCTTGGATTTGAAGCTACACAGGAATAACCCGTGTTTGGTAATGGCTCTTCCGTCTTTACTAAAAAAGCAGATTGAATGATTTTCAAGATTTGCTATAGAGCTATGACTCATACGTAGGGCGTTTTACACGAAGCGTGTTAAAGCCTTACCGCATTTTTAGTTATTGTACTAGCAATAGTGCTTACGGGAAGTGATCGGATTCTTTTTGCTTGAAGTTGACAAAAATGATTTCAATTAAAGACTATTTAACGCAATTTTGCCCGTAGGTTACGCGAACTGTGAGCATGTGTGTGTGTGTGGGTTTTGCCGTATCATGCCGCATGGAGCAAAGTGACAGACGTCATGGAGAAAAAGTAAAAAATATGATATTCAAGAAATTGCAAGCTTATTTCTTCACGGTTCCGCTTCAATTCATTTGCAAGTATTAGCAAATGGAAGAAATATCATTGTATAGGTTGCTGCACACGTCCTGTAGATTTCATGCTGCTGCTAGCTCTGGAAAAATCCATTACCGAAGCGCGTGGCTTTTACTTCCGTCCTGTTCAATGAATAAGAGTAGGAAGAAGAAAGCTTCTGGAAGAGCATGGTAGGAAACAAAATGGAGGCTTATGCAACTAATTCTCACATGGCGTAAAACTGCTTTTCGATGATACGAGCAAATGCGTAAAGTTAAATTGGTATCTTTCTGGCAATAAGTAGGCTGTATAAATTTAAACGAACATTTTCAGATGCGTGTCCAAGAATAGCACATGTCATGGCCACCTTTGTGTGGTGTGTGTGAGAGTGATAGAAGAGCATGTTTCCATGATGTGTCCATAGAAGGTTATGGTACCGCGCGCGCATCATGCGTCTGCTCACAGTGGCAGCTGTCCGGTTTGGGTTGTTACCGCCTTTTTATGGTAAAACGCCGATGATTTTTTTTGAAGCATATACCGATTGCGGAAAGGGTCGCGTATAGGGTCATGCGAAATCTTTTCTTTTATTTTTCCTTGATCACGATTAAAAAAATATGTGAATCATGTGCGGATTGTTCATATTGTGTTATTCATTGCAGATGGCAGCAAAAGCACCAGCAGTTGGTATTGATCTGGGCACGACCTACAGTTGTGTTGGAGTTTTCCAGCACGGCAAGGTAGAAATCATTGCCAATGACCAGGGTAACCGAACCACGCCATCGTATGTTGCCTTCACTGACACGGAGCGTCTGATTGGCGATGCTGCCAAGAACCAGGTGGCCATGAACCCGACCAACACCATCTTCGACGCGAAGCGTCTGATTGGTCGCAAGTTTGACGATCCCGCGATCCAGGCTGATATGAAGCATTGGCCGTTCGAGGTGGAGTCGATCGAGGGCAAACCAAAGATTGCGGTCGAGTACAAGGGCGAGAAGAAATCTTTCTTCCCGGAGGAGGTCAGTTCGATGGTGCTGACCAAGATGAAGGAAACGGCCGAAGCTTACCTGGGCAAGACAGTGACGAACGCCGTCATTACCGTGCCAGCTTACTTCAACGATTCGCAGCGTCAGGCAACGAAGGATGCCGGAACCATTTCGGGGTTGAACGTGCTGCGTATCATCAACGAACCGACTGCGGCCGCCATTGCCTACGGTCTGGACAAGAAGACGGCCGGTGAGCGCAACGTGCTGATCTTCGATCTGGGCGGCGGTACCTTCGATGTGTCGATCCTTTCTATCGACGATGGCATCTTCGAGGTCAAGTCGACCGCCGGAGACACCCATCTGGGTGGTGAGGACTTCGACAACCGCCTGGTGAACCACTTCGCTCAGGAATTCAAGCGCAAACACAAGAAGGATCTGTCCACCAACAAGCGTGCCCTCCGCCGTCTGCGCACGGCATGCGAGCGCGCGAAGCGTACGCTGTCCTCGTCGACCCAGGCCAGTATTGAGATCGATTCGCTGTTCGAGGGAACCGATTTCTACACCTCGATCACGCGTGCCCGTTTCGAGGAGCTGAACGCCGATCTGTTCCGTTCGACGATGGAACCAGTGGAGAAGGCGCTTCGTGATGCCAAGATGGACAAGGCCAGCATTCACGATATTGTGCTGGTTGGTGGATCGACCCGTATCCCCAAGGTGCAGAAGCTGCTGCAGGACTTCTTCAACGGCAAGGAGTTGAACAAGTCGATCAACCCGGACGAAGCCGTCGCCTACGGTGCTGCCGTCCAGGCCGCCATTCTGCACGGTGACAAGTCGGAGGAGGTGCAGGATCTGCTGCTGCTCGACGTGACGCCACTGTCGCTCGGTATCGAGACTGCCGGTGGAGTGATGTCGGTGTTGATCAAGCGTAACACGACCATCCCGACGAAACAGACGCAGACGTTCACCACGTACTCGGATAACCAACCCGGTGTGTTGATCCAGGTGTTCGAGGGTGAGCGTGCCATGACGAAGGACAACAACCTGCTCGGCAAGTTCGAGCTGAGCGGCATCCCGCCAGCACCGCGCGGTGTGCCCCAGATCGAGGTAACGTTTGATATCGATGCCAACGGTATTCTGAACGTGACGGCACTCGAGAAGTCGACGAACAAGGAAAACAAGATTACGATCACTAACGACAAGGGCCGTCTGAGCAAGGAGGACATCGAGCGCATGGTGAACGAGGCCGAGAAGTACCGCACCGAAGATGAGAAACAGAAGGAAACCATCTCCGCGAAGAATGCGCTCGAATCGTACTGCTTCAACATGAAGGCCACGATGGAGGATGACAAGCTGAAGGACAAGATTTCGGACAGCGACAAGACCCTGGTACTGGACAAGTGCAACGACACGATCAAGTGGCTCGATGCGAACCAGCTGGCCGACAAGGAGGAGTATGAGCATCGCCAGAAGGAGCTGGAGTCGGTATGCAACCCGATCATCAGCAAGCTGTACCAGGGCGCTGGTGGTGCACCGGGCGGCATGCCATTCCCGGGTGGTGCTCCGGGTGCTGGAGCTGCCGGTGGTGCTGCTGGTGGCGCCGGATCCGGCTCTGGACCGACCATCGAGGAGGTTGACTAAACCATTCCCCACATTCCAACGGATGATGGCGCGCGAACTAAACGACGTTTGTTAGCGAGAGAGAAGAGCGGGCGATCTATTAATAAAAACGCTGGCGCCACAGAAAGCCCCCCTTGTTTGCGAAATACTATGACCTTCAGCTAATCTTCCTGTCCTGTTACAACCTCACACAAGCCGCTTTAGACAGCGCATGCTTGCTGCCGTTATTTTCTAATTTCCTCTACTCCTTTTGAACTCTCGACTGTTGTTGCCTATCACTCTCAAGCCAGCAGAGCCAAACACAGCCATTTATCATTGCGATTACGGGGAGGATTACTTCGAAAATTGCGTATTATACACGCGGATAAGCAGACAGACACAAGTATTTTACGTTAATGTTGAATGTTGTATGATTTGGAATCATCATTACCACACCATCCGCGCCTGTTGGTGAAGAACTTTCAGAATATTAGACGTAAAGTACCCGTAAAGATAGCTGCGAAATAATTGCACGTACTAGTTCTCTTCCCCGATCGATGAAATGTGCTGAACAAATGATACCGAAACTAACAGTAGGCCAAATAAAGAAACACGCAAGAAGAGCTCTGTACCTCTCCAATGACCAAGATCAAAATTGGAGCGAAATTAGAATCGATTTCTTATTGATTTTTTGTTTTGCATTTACACCATGAAGATGACAAGTTCCTTCTGTTTCAGCTTATATTTCTCTATGCCTTAGGACCGTGGATCTTGTACAAAAATCTTTAGAAACTTAGCAATGACGTCAAGTGCGAGCATATCAGGAGGAATGGATGATCCCTAAACTTCTTTGAAGTGTGACTGCTCATGAATGACTCATCTATGTGATATTTTCCTGAATCATGTGGCGCAGAATTCGTCGGAGATAGGATGGAATCGAGAAAGGTGTAGAGGATTGCATCACTGCACCCAAAAACCTGGAGAACGTTTGAAGCATGCTGCTGGCCGTGTGCGGACAAGAAATAGTCTGCCGGAAATTTACGAGCTGATACTTTGTTCATGTTTGCTCTCTTTCTCACCGAAAAGATTATTTTTAGCCTCCAAGAATTGTGAATAATGCAGACACTAAAACACAAACCTTGTAACAAATGCATGCAGTGTTGAATTGGGTACTTAATGCAAACCTTGCGTGTGCGCGAAAATAGGGTCATATGAAAACTTGCATTTATTGCACGTGACAATACGGGGCAACGCCGGACCTCTGAACGAGACAACAATGGCCATAAATAAATCATATAACATGCGTTGTACTACACGTTGCTTGAGTGGTAACAACTTTCTACTTGATCGTGCGATCGTTTGGTGTGTGGGTGTTCAACGCCTACAACAGCTCGAGACTTTGTTCCCAGCTATTTATTGATCTGGTACTTCCATTCCATGCAGGGATGAACTGTTCTGCTGCAACATGTCTGGATGCTGATTAATGAGCTTGTTCGTGTGTGCCATACCGCTTAGGATGTTTTGCAGGTTCCAGTCCTTTTTAAGCAACGAGTCTTCCAACAGAAAGTGACCGTGTCGAATGCACCGAACGCTGGTGCAGTGTGCACAAGATTTCAGATTAATCCCAATCTCATGAATCAGTTCACCAAGGTACGCTTCCGTTTCGTTGATGGCATGGATTTCTGAAAAAAAGGAAAGAAGAATCAAGGTGTGAGGAAAAGAGTTCTTTTTCTCGCATAAACACGGTTTACCAATGGTGAAGAATGGTTTCCGGTATTCCGCCAGTCGTATTCCATATATCATTGGTTGACGATTGTCTGTGGGACGTATCGTTCCTCGACATGCCAGTTCGAACGCCGCCTGTGACTGGAGGTCAATTCCGCTCAGTTCGAACATTTTCCGTTGATGAGACGCCTGTATCGATGCAAGCAATCGACCGATCTTTTCCGACCCGATGTGATCGATGGTGGCACGGGCCGTTACACGTGACTCGGCGAAGTGTGTTTCCGTTGCCTTTCCCAGGAAACCGGTTACTCGGTACACTCGCAAAGGACGATTCTGTTGCAGTCTAAAGGCAAGATTTGTTCCATTGTTGATACCCAGAACTGCAACAAGTAAATAACGCGTTTTAGGAATGAAAAATATGTATGCATGATGAATATTACCTATAACACCACTCGTGAAACGACCATGATTGGCAGAGAATCGACATTTGATATCATCCGGTTGGTAGCGTGGACCTGTCACTAGCACGTTATCCGACAAATCCTCGACATTTCGCACAATCAGCTTTGAATCTACTGTATTGTCGATTACTACACGCTGTAGCGAAGGTCTAACTTCGAGTTGGTTGAGATCTGCAAACAGTCAAAGGGTTTGTAAATAGCTTTGTTAAAAACTTTAATTCGTTTGGCGTGTTACCTCGACAAAGGTTATGGATAATCGCATTTCGTACTTGTTGCACTGTTACTCCTGCAGGTTTGTACAGATTAACTAGACCATTCAAATAGTTCCATACCGTTGGCGCGTCCTTAACTAGCTTTAAAGCCATTTGGTACGTTAATTTCTCATTTATCACAGCAAATGTTTTCCCCGCGTTTGTCTTTTGGTTTTCGATGCCGGATTTGTTTACATTGCAATCTGCAAGCTACGAAATGTCACGATGACGGTAGAAAATTGGTCCTGTGTTTAAAAAGCGTAGCTTGAATTCTTAAAAAAATATAATTCATTTTTCTTGGTGGATTTTTCACGGGTCCGAGGAAATTTGATGATCAAGTTTTTCCTTCATTTTCATTGCGGCTCATAAATGAGCGTACTAATGTTGAAATTATCTGTAGCATCCGTGTCAAACACGGGAAGCGATTGGCCGTGCGTTGACAGCAGGGAATTGACATTTCCCATAGGATGAGTGCAATTTGCCGGCTTGGGGTCAGACATACCTTGCAAAAAGTGCTTGCTGGATACGGTAAATAAAGTGATGCGACCGATTATTTCCCGGTTTTCTCAAGCTCATCTTCATTTGCAGTTGGTTGCAGAACTTTTGCCAGAATGGTCGATGCCAAACTCGATGCGGTGCCGGTCGTTGATATCGATGAAGGAATTTTCAAGTACGTGCTGATCAAGGTTTACGGAAAGGAAAAAAGCGATGGCAGCGAACCATCCAAGATGATCGTCCGTGGATTCAACCGGGCGCAGTGGCATTCGGACATTTACGACGAGGTCAGTTCGGCCTTGTTGGGCCTTGGGCTGGAGACGGAGTGTCTCGGCGGTGGAAGGATTGAGAATAGGCCCGACCTGAAGCAAATCAAAGTGTACGGATACTCGCAGGGATACGGCAAGGCGGATCATATGGAATCGCGACGTTTGCTACTGACCAAATACCCGGACCATAACATTACATGCTCGGACGAAGGTTACTGAGCGTAGGATGGAACAATCATGTGAGCTTTATTTATATGGAAGGATTTGGAGTTGAATACATTACGCAATGTCTTAATATTTGATGATGGGATGTTAACCTTTCTAGAACCTTTCTAGGTGATACGGATCTGATCGGCGTTGTGAAGGGTCATGATACTGAGAACTACTGTACAACTGGTTGGGAAAGAGGCATCGGATATATTAATGATATTTACGTCATTTAGAAGGACATCTTTAATCTACAAGAATTAATCTCAATATTGTAATTACCTCTTGTTTCTAAACGATATTTAATGGCAGGGTTCGCTTCGCCAGGTAATCTTGACTGGATTGGGAACTATAATTTCGAAGGACGCTAATTGATAATTCCCAAAGTAATTGAGTTTCCTACAGTACAGTGTGGCGGCTCGTATGTGTATTTGGTAACTGCGTGGGTTTCATATGGCAGGAAAGGTCCAAATTCCCATTCGGACCAACCCCTTCTACGCAGCATTGACTATCCAGCTGCGGGTAAATAAAGTCAAAGTATACCAAGAAGTAGAGTAAAGCAAGACAAAGCTAATCATCAATATTGTCTCAAATGCATTTGATATGCATCTAGAAATAATTGTAATCCTAAAAATCCATCACTTAAACCACCGTTTTGATGGATTGGAAACATTAATTGATGGGCATTAGCGACCAGACAACATTCGGCAATAGAATCGGAAAAACGACAAAATACGTGGGGAAACATTTTCTCCCCAATAGGATTACATAAAATTCGTTTTAAAGTAGAATATAAGCTTGATAAGGTCATCTGCCAGAAGGTGGAGTAACGGCATGATTAAAGACGAATTTATTCCATTCGTGGAAAATTCAATTCCCTCGGCGTGTGCTCTAATGGGAGAAAGAAATGCCTAACCAATCGATGGGAAAATTTGAAACCGTTGTAAAAGGAATTAACTTCGTAGGATAGCAGATTTTCCTAAGCGAAGCCAAGTGCCTCTTTATTCATTCAAGTGGTACTGTAATGAAATCTTTAACCCACTTCATTGTGCTAAAGATGAATGGACACGAGAATAAAGGGCTTATAATAAGAAGGGAAAAGCAAGCAATTCAATCCGCCCCCGAGAAAGGGAGGCACCATTTGTATAAACAACAAAACCCTGTCTGAGGTGGTTTTCTTGCAAAGTATTAAAAAAAGGATTTCACCAAGGGGATGTGAACCAACGAATATGGGTTTCGTTTCATCGCATTGCTGGAATAAACACTGCTATAGCTACTTCGATTATACCAACTACCGAACACCAAACACATTGTGCCGTTGTGAGCTTTCCGCAAGTCGTGTGATTTTGCTTATACAGTTTTTGTCTTTTTTCATTATCGATTGTCTTTTTCCTCCCAAAATGTTCTATAAATATTTATACACCGTTGTGGAGACGTGTAGAAAGGATTAAAATCCTTAAAACATTGGCTGTGGGATGAGGTCGGTTTGTTTTGCTACGCACATGATGCTTCTACAGCAACCAGGGAAACACACAGCCTACTGAGTTTGGAAAACATTCGCTAGAAAAGCATATGCTACTTCGATTCACCTGCTTTTTTTGCCGATGGAAGCTCACCCGGGTATTTACGATCGTTTATCGGCAGAGATCTTTGCGGATCAATCGATTTGCCCGTACGGTGGTGCGTTTGTGCGGACACTGCTGGGACACACGGGAAGTGTATCGAATACTATTTGCCTAATACCGGCCTGTAATGTAATGAAATTCAATATGTTTTTCTTTCCCTCGTACCTTCGGTGTGCGTTGCTTTTCGATTGTTTGGCAGCGCGTAAGTTTCAACCCACTCCCTCCCAGCGAAAAACGATACAAACTCGCGTACGCGTGGTTATGTTTTCGTACAAAACATCAATTTATTTACTCGTTCAGTTTTAAATATCTCTTTATCGTTTAGACACTGTAGACACACCTACAGCAGCTGCTCCAGCAGTACCCGCAGCAGCAGCAGCAGTAGTAGAAATAGTAATAGTTGTGGTAGTTGTTTTAGTACTCGCAGAGGGAAGTTCAGCTGAAACCCGGCAACAATGCACTGCAGTTGCGCTTTCACCACAAAATCCTTCCCAGTAATTATCTACATATAATTATGACTACACTTAATGGTCACATTAGCCTAATACAAGTATACCCTAGCACGCGACTCTAACCCGGTATTTGCAATACGAGACAGGAAAGGTGTACCACTGGTGCTACTTTCCTCCCGGTATCCTTTACTTTTTTGGGACAGACGCACAGCATCCGCCATTGTTTTTTGGGGTAAGAAAATTTGTCCCACTATTTCCTATCATACGGTTAGCGACTGTTAGCGCGATGTACACGCGCGATTTATGCTCCCACAGTGGAAGTTTTGCCCGCTTGTCCAACTTGGGTGTTGTGGCCTATGATTTATGGTTTCCCATTGGCACACACACACCTGGAATGGCATGAACATAAAGCAACACGTGAAAATGATACACTCCGCTACATCCTTAACGATTTTTCTACTTTACGGACCAGTTTGGTCCAACAATTAGCTGTTTGTTTTCTTTGTTTTCACCATTAATATCCTTACTCTGTGCACTGTATTAGCTAGCATCGCTTTTATAAAACTTTAAGAGACAATTTTCCACCAGTTCATTAGCATCTATTTGCGACAGTTCTTTGTTATAATTCGGGGTTAACGTCTTACTTCTTCTGTAGTTATCAAAACCACACACATTAACCATTTTCTCTTCAAGATCTAGGGAACTTGGGTGAAGTAAAGTGGAGGGTTGAAGAATTTTCCGCAAGAATGCAACTTGTTTGGAAAAATAAAATATTTCTCTCTGCAGTTCGGTATATTCTGGTACAATGTATGTGAAGGATCCGTGTGCGTGTATATATAAATTGCGATATGTATTAGTGACAGTGGGCTTATGCAATAAAGGCTTCCGGTAAATATCCAATTGCCGCAGCACATTCTACCAGCGACAAGTGGTTTAATTCTTTTCTTCTGTTTTGTAATATTATTTCAATTCATTCCCCCCGTCCTGAGCCCTGTACCGTGGGCTCCATTGTTCCGACCATCCGACTGTGCGTTGGAGACGACGCACCAAAAGTTGTTTAAAAAGTTCATAGAACTCAACGACTGTTCAAAGACTGTTGGTTTTGTTGTGTGTTGTTTGTTTGCATTTCGGGGGAAGAAAGCGGCAGAATGAGCAATACTTTTAACTTGTTTTCCGTGCAGCCGATGTTGGGACGCAGTTGGGCAACGGGCCACAAACGGTTGTAGGCACAGTGAGGGATGACTGTTACGGTTCAGGTTTGATTGACGTTCGAAGTTAGTCTACGGAGACATGTGTGATGCGCGCGAAAGGAAAGCAAGATTTCCCTGCTCAACAACATTTTTTTTGCTACGGTTGGGTAAATGTAACTTGTGTGTGTGTGTGTGTGGTGCACGTTGTGACGCTACTATACACGGTCGACGTGCGTGATTGTAGAAGTTAAAGCTACTACACCGACCGGTGTTCCGGCAATGCAAACCGGAGTGCGGTACAGTCCCTGACAAGTTGTTACTTACTTACGCTACAAGATTGAATTCGTTTGGACTCTAGCGCACGACGGACTCGCAAGCTTTCAACCGAAACGAATCGAGTCTGTCGGTTGTTTGTTGGTTTGGCTGTCTTTTTACTCTACATTGAGCTACACACTAAGTTACACTGCCTACGTTCTACATTCAGTACTGATGCCTCTGGCTACCGGGACCGGGACTAGTAGGTTTGTCCTTTTACACTTCAATTGCTAAGGTAGAAAAGACGGGAGGGGCTTTATTGTTTGCTTTCCCCCACGTCTCAGACGTTCGGGAAGCAGCCTAACGCCTAGTGAAGATACACACGGACACAGCGACAGACACCGATATTCACATACGACGTACGTGCAGAGAATACTGTTCGTAGAATCCAGCCTTCCCTTCACTATCAATGCTCCACCCGTTGGGGGGATCGCTGGGGAGATCGTTGCGGAGAAATAGCCGCAGGGCCGTCCTCCGTTGCCGAGTCACTGACCGACTGTGGACAGTGTATTTGAGCTTCGACACTGATCTCCTGATTGCAGGAGACACCAGCCTCGTTCAGGTTCGACTTGCTCGAGTCGGACTTGGTGATCAGGTTGGAGATGTTGGCCGTTATCGTCTGGAAGTCCTCGGTGATGATGTCGATTGTACTGCTCAGGTTGTCGTTGAACTTGGAGTTCTTGAACAACTCCCGGCGGCTGTTGATGGTTGCCTGTTCTTCACCACCACCGACCGCTGCCACACCGGCCGTCGGCGAAGCGGTCCGATGACCGACCGTGGTTTGATTGTGCTGGTTGAGGTTGCGCACCCGATCGCCGAGCGTCGTCATCTCATCCTCCGCAGGTTCGTCGACATCCCGCAAACTCAGCTCCTTGGACAGCGGAGACCGGCAGGGCGTAAAGTCCAAGCTTCCCCCAACGCCTCCGTTCGTGGCGATGGCGGACGACTTGCGGCGCAGCTCGCGCAGCTTCTTGAGACCGCTCAACGTGTCCGGTGGTTTCGTGGTGTCCGGATTGCTGAGCTCCACATTGCCGAGCACAAACGGAAGCTTGAGCGATACCTCGCCGCCCATGCTGCTGAGTATTAGCTTCACCTTGACGTAGTACGACACGTAGATGGCAAACACGTTCTTCTCCTCGGTCGAGGTGGCGGATGCGGACAGCATACCGCGCGGGGCGCTCGTTGCCAGCTTGGAGTTGTAGGCGGACGAGCTCGGATCGGCACTGTTGCTGCTAAATAAGGCACCTTCCACAGCGATCCAGTTTTTGGTGGTGCCTGCAATAGCGTTCAAGGTAGCGTATTAACTATTTAAAAAAGGGACTCTCTTGTGTCCAACAGACAGCAATACTTCTTCCCCAATGTTCGCCACATATCGACCATAGAACCTCACCGAGTCAACCGTAGTCGAAACCACAGCAAAACGGGTAAGATATCCTTTTGATGGTCTTCACTTAAAAAAAAAATTCCGCCCCTTTTTATATTGCGCTGGTCGTCGAGAATTCATTCCCCGAGCAGAGCCTTAAAAAGGCGATATGGAGTATGGTACGCGGAGCTTCATAACGCATCTGCAAGCTGATGTCATTTGCACGGGACACGGCACAGTGTGCAGATACATCAATCGAGCCTTGCATCGCGCCACCAAGCAGTGGGACAAGCGCCATCCATCGCGTCATAACCATCACTTACCTCGAACCGGAAGCAGCGAGTAGGACGCGTGGAGCGTATCGCCCGGACCGATGTGTTTGCTGACGTCCACCTCCGCGACGATGTTTTTGAACTTGCCATTGCTGAACATGCACACGTCCACGTGCTGTACGGCGACCAGCTGCAGGTGAGCCACGGAACGGAAGAACCATGCAATGGAAGGATAAAAAAAGACGGAGAAGCGGAGGTGCTTTAGCTTTGCTCGCTGTGTTGTTTGCTGAGCGGGAGTCGAATGGGTGCCGTCGACATCGGGGCACGATGCTTGATTTCCCGGCGCCCGTCAGTTTGTTTGCACAGTACGTCCATGTATCTCGGTCTTTGCACTGTGTGAAACTCGTATTTTTTTTGTACCCACCCAACGAAAGGAGCTAAGGTGTTTTATGCAGCCAGGGCGTGCCTTCCTGTTCCATTGTAAGGCGTCCCTGCCATGCACTTGCCATATTGTCAAAGGCCACGGATAAACATGCTGATACAGTAAAACAGATTAACTTGCTAGGATCTTCCTTGGCTGGGTTTGGGGGATGTTCCCGACCGATCTCGGTGTGTTCTAGGCGGGTAACGCTTACATTTCCAATGGGATTATCTATGGGGCATTCCGAAAAGGGATGAATGATGCTCCACCAGGGGGCCTTTGTAACATTCAAAGTCTAAATCTGTTGTCCGTTTCGATGAAGGCTCTCATGAATATTCATGCACAGCTTTACAAGGGCATATGCAATGGGAAATAGGGACACCTGCGAAAGGGAGCTTCCGAAAGAAACCGTCCCAGGACATGGTGAAAGAGTTAGAGGGAGCACGATACGCGATATTATGACATAGTGGCCGTATCCGGATAATGGACACAGCCACCAATGCAGACGACCAGACGACAGTGCGAATGGAGAATCTGTTACCGTGTTTGAGTTTGCCGCTAGCGAGCACTAGGCCAATTGCCGTAATTCGAAGGGTTAACCCAGGCGGTTGAAGGGCTGGCGGAGCTGTAAGCTAAAGAAGGTAATAAAGCACATTAACGGGCAGCCAGGCAGCCAGTGTCAGAGGGTTGGAAATTAAAAATGTTGTTAAGTATGCATTAAGGAAAAGTTGGCTGCTTGTAGTTTTTGCTTCGTAGTTAATTAATTCGAGACAGTGTTGGTTTATCATTAGCGATTCCTGCAGACATTTGAGGGAGGAGGGTTGGCGCTCCTCCCGGCTGGGGGTGTTTGACATCAAGCGGACGGGTATGGGAGCAATTTTTTTTCTTTCCCCCGACACATTAATCCCTATAATTATGCGTAATAAAATCAGCAAGCTACAAGCGATTGGTTTGACTGTGCGGGACGATGAAGCGCATCAAACGCGCGGTTCCGTCGACCGAGGGTGGAATCGTGGAGTCATCGAAGGGTGGGGTTGTAATAAATTTAATTTAATATCCACCCATTGGATTCGCGTTACACGTATTCAATTATTCAGCGGCATCACTTTACGATTGGATTTCCATTAAAAATCCGGACCCGTCTCTTGGCAGGTTTGGTTTCATTTTCAATTTCGCAAAACCCGTACTGCAATACAATGCTTTCCCAGGCAAGGCGAACAAGCGGCCCGAGCGCATCGGAAGTATGTAGCAAATTGTAATAAAAAAAAATGGAACAAAGCATCGCTCCAGATTTAAGCATAACTCAATTAAAACGATCGTGCATTGTTCTGTCGACGGAGCGTTCTGATAGTGATAGCTGGGTGGACAGCTTTCTCCCTTTTCCAAGCTGTGGCGCGTTGGCAAACTAGCGCTTGCAGTGGTCTCTTGTACGAATAATTTAAATAACATGATTACTCAATAACATGCATGAAAACGGAAAACATCAGCTCGTAAAATGTGGGCGAACCAAAGCGTGCCGCTTTTTGGCAGTTATGACGTCCGAAACTCTGTCCCCCGCAAAGAGACCTTTTTTGTTGCGTCCACAAGTAATCTTCCATCCCAACGACCCATTTGGAAGGATAAGCTTCTATCGTCATCCCGGTCTACGGGACCTTCATTGTAAAACAGAGTAGTGCTGCTGAAAAAATTGTCTTGTTCTGTTCTGCGCGCTCGATGCTCCATATCTCATCGCACGTTTGGAAAATGGAAAATGGTGTTCTAATAACCGATTGCGATGATAGGTTTTAAAAATAGTGCAAGTAAAAGTCATCTTTTTGTGGCCTGCCCAAAAGTTTGCGTCCAGGAGTACGCAAACGGTTGTACAGATACGCGATCAGCATCCGTCCGCCATCGCAAATGGAATGGAATATGCAACAAAAAATTACCCTCATCCACGGGCGCGCTGTGGATTCTCGGATTACTTACCCGAATTTTCCGCACAATTTTTCGGCTGTCGTTCTTGATGTCGAGCGTGACGGTAACGTTTTCCCCGTGCACGTAGGCCGCTTTGTTGAGTGAAGCCTTCAGGTTGACGCGTCCATCCGCCCACAGGAACGGCTTATCAACGGACACTTGCGGGCCCTGGAAAATGGGGGTGGATGGAGAAAAGGGTAGGAAAGAAAAGGTGTACACATAAAGTAAGCTGCTTTTTTTTTTACGAGAATCGTAAAAGCTATCCCCGAATGCGTGTACAGCCTTTTAGTACAACACTGAACAGAGGATCAAAAACACACCAACATGCAGGATGTTTTCCATGGCCGCCTTTGTTATATGCAATGATATCCTTCCTGTTCAAAGCTCTATAAAAATCTCATAACTTTCCACCTACAGCTGGCTATCATAGCAACCCATAACAGACACCTGTATTAGAATCGTCAGAATTGCAGGCTTGTTGGTCATGTCATGAGAATGACATCAAACGATCCAACTCGTAAAACTTCTCAAAGGCATCTCCAGGTTAAGTTGAGACGGAGTTCAAGGTGGAGTTATTGATGTGTAGAGGCCTATGCGGAGGTAATTGCCCTTTAGGTTGGTCCTCGATACAGGGAAATTTTCAATTAGGTCAAACAAACTTAACACAAATCTTAACCCAAACTTAAGCGCAGAATTCCTTACATTGGTGGTCTGAGTAAAGAAAACTTTTCCCGGGCCTATACTTGAAATAATTGGCTCTTGAGATTATCCGGAAATGTTTCCCCCAATCAGTGAAATCCATTTCATTCGAAAGCTAGCTTCCTTCTTCATGCTAGATTTATTTAAAGTATGTAACCCTTGAAGGCACAGAGCAGGAATGTTCTAAAGTATGCGTAAATTAAAAAATCACAATCTTGTAGGCGCACGTACTAAAAGCCATTAGGCAAACAATTGGCCAAAGCCCGTGTCTCTTTGGTTCGCTGTTTTTCTCTGCAGTTCTTTGCCCAATCCCGAATGAAGACTTTTGGGTGCAATCAATTATTTACGTCTCGAGTCAACCGTACTCCATTTGAATGTGGTTGGCCTGTGTGCGGACGAAATCCTCCAATGGGATGAAGGGACTGTGTCCCTGTTCCGGTGTTCTAGTGGCTCTCGAGCACCCGATGGTTCCTCTCGATATGCTCTGTTTTATTCGTAAGTGTGTGTGTGCTTTTTTTTGTTCATTCCCCGATCTTTCTTTCCGTGAAGATGCCCTTGCGGGACGGTGTCCTCGGGCCAACCGGAATGATCCCTCATCATAAAGGCAAATAATGACCTTCATAATTGGATCGGCTGGCAGATTTGGGAGGTAAGTGGTAGTCGAAAACAGCCGGAAACAAGCAGCAAAAGGCTTCAGACTTTGTTGTTGCCCCTGGACTTGAATTCGTTGTTCTTCGCTCGGAAGGCTAGGAAAGGAGACGAAGGGTGCGGAAGAGGGCAGTGTTTGTTGGATGCAAAGACAAGCACTTCTACTTATCCATGCACCATGAGGTAGCGACGATCAGACGCGCGTCGGTCCTCAGCAACGGAAGCGGGTAATGTAAAAATAGCTCGACTCTACCTTAACCAACTGTCCATTTGCACTGCGAGATGGCAGCACGCACTGGAGAGTCGTTACAATGTGGTCGACCTCTCCCCGTGTCACGGTTCGCCATTACGCCTTGCGAATGTATGCGGTGCGCTAGCTGTGGTCCCACTGGACGTGAATAAATGATACGCAACAAAGCGGCATGTGTACATTCCGATGATGATGATGATGATGCTGTTCACGGAATGAGCAGAAACTACTTCTCGAATGCTGGTTATTATTCACCGGAACTGACGCAAGTCTTGGCAAAGTGCTTGTCATCAATTTATCTCTTTAGTGATGGTCTACTGCGATGTAGGAGTGTGAGTGTTTTTGACCTGCTGCTCCGGTCAGATGTGCTGTCACATCTCATTAGACGATGTATGATAACTGTTTGTCTTTCTTCTTTCTGTCCACCGTACAATGTTGGCCAATTGCCAAACTGGCCGACGGTTTTCTGCGTCATTATATGAGGTTTTTTTTTTATTTCCCTTCAACCGGTAGCAACAGCTCCAGTCACGCTTATGATGCTATGGCATGCGAAATTTCCCACAGACCATGCTTCCGGCTAACGATGGAGGCGCCTGGTGTTTAACGAAAATTGCCTTAATTTTAAACACGTTTTGCTGCATATGCGCGTCATTATACGGGGGTCTGTTTGGTTAGGCAGTAATGTGGCATAACTTTCACTCTTCCCTTTGTCGGTGAGTTCAGTTAGATCGATATTCGGCGTGGATCTATTTTTTGTGTGCGTGTTTGTGGTTTGTGTTTGGACGAAATATGAACTGTCGCATGCGCTCTTACATCAAATTAATTAATTGTAACATGAATTTTGGACACATTGCATGTACGGCCCGTGTCTACATGAAAGGAGGAATGTCTGAAAAATCTGTTTCAGTTCGATCCTCTTTGAAGTAGGGCATGATTTTTCGCGGAACAACCGACCAAATGGAAGGATTTTCAATGTATTGGCGAAATACTTTTAGGGCATTAGCCCAAAATACCATATGAAGGCTTTTCCTCCCTCAGCAATTAATCGAATGTGATTGCTTCTCGTTCAATTTCAACCCAAAATCCATTCCCCATTAGAATCCAAAATTATACCATAATGCCCAAAAAGAATCCAGTGCCTCAATCCTTCAAAATCGAACGCTTTCGTGAGGATGGATTGGAAGCTTGTAGCAGCAACAGCTCGCACAGCAACACCAATGCGCTCGAAACAAAGTTTCTGAGAAATGGTTTCACAGCGAAAACAAGCCTTTTTGGTGCGAAAATTGATTGCCATTTGTATTGGATGCAATCTATTCTTTATTTCATTTCTCACCCTCTCGTTTTTCCTCGAACGATCCACGCACACGCACAAGCGCCAAACCCAGGCTATTAGAGAGGGCTTAAGCGTTAAGGCAGTTCGTAGGCTGTGGCAATAAATTACCCATCCCTCCTCGCTGGCGTATGTCGTACCACCCACCTTGTTCGTCTCCGTCAGCTCGATGATGGCATGATCGCCGTACGACTTGATGCCACCGTTCGTGCTGTCCACGCTGCTGCTGTGGCGGTGAAGTGAGGACAGCTTGAGCGACTTCGGTGACAGTCGTAACCGAAGCGCCCGAGGAATGGTGGTCGTGTTGGCGTTACTGTCCGTGCCTGAGCCGCCCGTTCCGATCGATGCTTGCGGTGCCAGGGCCGGTGGGCTTTTCGGACCGGCCGTACCCGGCTCGCTGTACGAGTTGTTGACGGTGGCCGTTTCGAGTGCGGCCGGTGCTTTGGTACTATCAAGGCAGATCTTATGGATTAATCTTATACCTAATCTCACAGTTGATCTCCGCTGGACACGTTCGTCACCGGATGTTTCGGCTGGGGCCGGTGTGGCGATGGCGATGGTAGCGACGGGAAGCAGCGGCATTTCATTCCAGCGAAAATTGGTCCCCGGACACACACGCACATATTGGCATCATGGAAGATAGCACGTTGTCCAACAGAGAGAGAGCGGGAGAGAGAGATAGAGATGCAAAAAAAAACACAATCAACCTCACCGGAAGGGACATCGTAAATCAATTAGCCCTCGGCAAAAAGGGTGTCACATTCTGTAGCTGCCACCACCGGAAGATTCCAATGACGCTCGTCCTTCACGGTTCGGTCACGGTGGTCCGTGCCTGCCGGTGCGTCATCTTCACGGTGAAGCGAACGCACGGTGCCTTGTGTGTTAGCGTCCCTTTTTTTCCCGCCCATTCGCGAGCTGCATATGCCGGAAGTGGGACCACTTACCTGTGTAGACGCGAACGTCATAGCTGGTACCGATGGGTGCTCCGGTGTACCGTTTGGCCGGTAAAAGCTGCACGCTTGGCGGGGCCAGCGTTCCAATTTCCAGCGCGAAGGGAACCGCATTTTTGCCCAGTCGCTCAAGCAGCGCTTCCTGTTGGTTTTATTTAGAGCGCCAACAACCGTTGTCGAGCGGATATTCAGTTTCAGGTCGTTTGAAATGAAAAAAAGAACAAAAAAAGACCAGTTAATGGGAAAGTTTGACGGGAAACTATGGTAGTTATTACTGTTTGTAAATGAGTATTATGTTGGGTCAAGATAACTCCTCAGTGGCATAGTTTGCTGAAGGTAATTTAAATGATTCGCAAGTAATTTGTAGTGTTCGGTGGATCTTGATCATGAATTTATTAAGCGCAGGCATTATAACTAAAAGTAGTTCTCAAACAATAATGCAATAAAATACAATATGTATACAAGGTTTTAATGAAGAATTTGCAAAAAGAAATCCATTAAATAATTGAGAGCGTTTGAAATTATTTGAATCTTTTGAGAGTCGTGAATCTTGAGCAAGTCCTGATGCTCAGAAGGTGCTATGAATCTGAAGAGATTTATGAATCATCAGAGAATCATCTTCAGATATTCGAGTTTGTATTTTATTGATTCTTGATTCGATTTATTATGATTGAAACTTCTCAAAAACATCATTAAGCACAATACTAGTAATAAGTACCAGTTAATGAATATGTTTTCTTAAATTAAAGATCCAACTCTCACTGAATACGGACTTCATTTGCGCAGGTTATGCATCTGTTTTCCACAACCATCATAATGAAGTGAAAAAGGAAGCTTTTTCATGTTGTGTCTTTGGTAAGAGTTTCCTCTCCTATTGTTTTTTTTTTGTGGCCAAAAGAACCATCTCTATTTCATGGAGTGTGATGTGAAATAAAAGCTTCTACGAGTAACCACAACCTCACCCTGTAGCACACGCGGGAAAATGGGAGAATCTGTTGGAAGGAAATATTAATTTCGCGAAATGGTCCATGTTTGTGTTTGTGCTCTCGTGGTAAACAGCGTTTATTTCTGTATTGCCTCACGTAGAAGCATATTTTTGTACCGAATGTACGATCATCGTCGCTAGCCGTGGGCTGAATTGTTGGTGGAGTTTTGGGAGATGCGAGAAAAAGGGCAACTCTTTTGGGGCCGTAGAAGAGTTAAGCTTGTTTACATTGCGGGCGAAAACAAATCTGTTCGACGAAGATTAAAAGAGAAAGTAACAAGATCTAAGCTTGTTAGTAAATGTATTTTTCTTCCCGTCTGCCAACCGATTTCCGGAATGAAATAAATCTTGCACGATTAGAACATCGATGATGTTTGCTCACATGGGCCTGTATCTTTTCACACAAATCCCACCACCTAAAGGGATCGCACAAATGTGCTTATAATTTATCTGGAAGCTTTCTTCTCGTCATCTCACTCCTCCCTCCCCTCCGGTTAGTTAATTATCTCTGCTGCTGACTGTTTTATTCAACCAACTTCTCCACAAACTTACCTGAAGGGGTGTCAACGAATCCGCTTCGGCACTGACAGGTCTTGGCCAAAATTGCTGCAGGGCAATGACGGCTTCATTGCAGAACTTTAGTCCCATAACTTCCTCATCCTCGCGTCCGTACCTGTGCAGATGGAAAGATGGATGATGGGAACCACAAAGTATCATCAGTGTTGGATATTTCGCACGATTACCATTACGGCAAAGGATGCGGAGAACGTTTTCGTAGCGGTCCCGCCTTTTCCCCCCGGGGGTTGGTCGGGGTGGTATGAAGATGGGCAGGGAAAAGAAAAATGCAGAAATAAACTCAATAAACCAAGATCGGAGCGAAAATTAATTACCGCATGGGGGTTTTCTTTTCTTTTGCAAATGTTTTCAGGTTGTTAGACATTCCACCCTGCGGAGCCCCGGTACTTTGCGTCACGTTGGGCAAGTTGGGGATTGATGAACTTGTTCCAAAGTAGCCGCTCAGCGTCGGTTTCCCTTTAGGGGAGGAATTTTTCCAACATGGCGCATTGTGTCAGAAGCGTATTCGCTCGAATTTGTCTTATCCCTTACGATGAAAGCCTTCTTTTCCGGCTGGTTGAATCTGTATATGGTGGTGGACTTGCAACACCAAAACACTCAACGAAAGCCGGTCAACCAGCCGGGTCGGGCGGTTAAAACACCACGAGCTTACGGTCAACACTCTCCAGCGTGCCTACCCCGAAACTGAAACTTCCGTTGTACATGGAAGCACCTGTGCCGCTACTTACCGGAACGTCAGTGTTAGCTGTCCGTAAATTTTAGCCTCGTTGATGATTTTCGAATCGATGTAAAGCACGCCCTTGAGTGGTTCGATCACACCCTTTCGTGCCACCAGCTCCCGGCTGCCGAGGTACAGCGTTAGCAGTTGGTTGGAGGAAGTTTTCTTGTACACGCTGAAAGTGAGAAGCGCAAAAGGGGGATACCGTGTGTATTATGGGGTGAAATCAATTTTAATGAAGAAATCGATCGTATAGCTTCACAGGTGTTTGGTTGGGTTGCGTAAAACTTTTTCAGGGGGCAGGGGAAAAATGGGAAAAATGTATTTTTGTCTTTCATTTTCTTGTTCAACTAGAGAGGCACACACAAGAGGCGGTAGCAGAATCAGCTAAATTACACCGAAACCATGTAATCGGATACATTGTGTACGTTTAAATATGAAGTTTCGAATATTTCTCTTGATGTGGATCCTGGTCATGGCACCACAGGTGTTTTTACTGTTAATATTTTTAACAAACTAAAGCAACTGTAACTCCTTGTATTTATGTATGATTTAAATTAAACCAATTTTATGCACACACATTGCACTTTTCGAATGTCTCAACACCTCTGGTGTAGTTAACACCTGAATTTTGTTTATGACACAATTGAAGTCCCACCACCAGTGTACGATAAACATTATGGGACTGTTTTCTTTCACGCAACCCTACCATCCAGGGTTACCGTTTATTGCGTGAGCAATACTAATTACCCCAAAAGGTAGCATAAATCAGCTTACCTTATTATGTTACCGGCTTTTGTGTGTGTTTGTTGGGAATCGGAAGTTTTATCAAGCAATATTTCATGCAAAAAAAAAAACCCGGAAGCTATTGCTTAAGTTTGTTAATTATCTTCGATCTTTCAGCGTGGAGCGCTACCAAAAGTCTTCAATTAACACAAACCTCGGGGAAGTTCGAAGTTCAAAAGGGTTGCCCAAATTAAAATGAAACGAAGAGTAATTTAAAGCATAACTCAATGCTTTATCTTTAATGGGTTGAAAGCAAAAACAACGGCCAAAAATCGATCACACAAAACCCAATTCCTTTAATGCGTTCGATATTATACTTGAAACGGTATCGTTTTCCACTCGCCATCGAAAGCATTTCCCAAGAAACGTGTAATCCGGTTTGAAAGCCAAACAAGTAACTTCAATTCAAGCTTTCAGGGGGTTTCCCTCCCTCCCTCCATTCATTCATTTTCCAATGTGTTTAAAATACCTTCCGAATGCCTTTGGAGCACTCTCATGCTGCTCATGTTTGCTATTGTGGTTGCATCCCTCGAGCACAGGAGGAAACAAACTCCCGGTGTGAAGTCTAACGTTGCAGCTGTGAATTGCCGCAGAAAGAGGAACTAAAAACGTACCGGAGCAAAACAAAATGCGGGCGAAACACGAAAAAAAAAATGTAATCCAACATCGTGACTCTTAGCATTGCAGCAAGACTGCCAGGGAAAACTGGCGCATTACACGCCACTTATCCGAATGAGACTGAAAAGACATGTTTAGTTCAGCATCGAAGCGCATTGCTTTGTGCAGTGAGCACGAGTGCACGGTGCGGGACCGTATAATCTAGTAAGTCCAACACGGAAGCACAGATTGTGCTCGTTCAATTCACCTCGCCGCAGCTTGGCTTTAGTTCATTGAGTAACGTAACCGTATTCTCTTAACGCCCAAATTCCAACCTCCGTTTTTAACCACACCGATCCGGTTGCATTCGGGTCGTGCTCGGAGCGATGGGTGTTTTCCTTGGGTGGATGTGTGGTTGGATGGTTTGGTCCAATGGTAACACGATTAGGCCATGGCACCCTCTACATCATTCCGGTTTGCTGCATGGCTGTCTGTGCTTGGGTCGTATGGCTTTTGTGTGGAAGGCAGTCCTGCATGGAAATGCACCATTATTTGCGGTGTTGCATTTATGCAAAGGAAATCCAATCCATTCTACTCCACCCCCGGCTGGGGCAACTACAATTGTCCCATAAGCGATACCGCACGGGACATCACGATTTTAAGCTGGATTACAATTTATTTACTGTCAGATTGGTTCACCCTTCGGTGGCGGCGGGGAAGAATTGACTTTTTGTGTGTTTATTTGCCCGAGCTTACAAAAACACCAGAAATTGGATCGCATTGAGAGGGATTGCAAGGTGTTATCAGCTGTAATGGGAGCATCATTTACTTACCGCTGGGAACCAACGGGATCCGCATCCGAATCCTGCAGTTTTCTGTGAAATAGTAAAATGTGAAGAGAGTCCGGTTTAGTTACGCTATTGTACGAGGGTTTTTGTTGGCTGTCAATGGCACAGACGGAAGTACCGACCAGTGTCCTTGGTCGAGCAATAAGCTTTAAGTGTAATTAATACGAGAATTCCTCTTCAACGGCTTGCTGCAAAGATTCCTCGTTGGTGCTTCAATGTAGCAAGAAAGTTCGAAGAAACGTTTCCCCTTTCTACGCTTTGATATTTGATATTCACTCGCCAGACAGACAAATCTGACACAAACTCCTCCTGGAAGGACCAACACCAAAACGAAAGACGAAACAGTTTGTAATCTAATTCATCATGACAAACGAATGGCGGTGATGGTGTGCGACCCAAGAAACACAGAACAGTTCCATCCGTTTTTGCCGTGCGAATTAGGTTAAACTCTCCACCCGGCAGGAGACAACGGAAACGCTTTCAAATCGCAGAACAAAATAAGCAACTTCCGCTTAGCTGCTAGCGGGTTCTTTTTGCTGGGTAAAGGATATTCCCTAAAAAAGGGTACGAATTGCTTTGCCCTGGTGAGGTGAAAGGATGCTACCAAGAGGCAGCTGTTTTCATCGAATTTGCTTCCACCGAGACACTCGAACGTGATGGTGTTGAGGGCCAAAACGGTTTGCAGAAATATTGCTCCCGAAAAGGAAAACCTTTTGAAGATTTACTTCCAACATGCTGCCCTTTGGTGTGGATCCCTTTTTTCAGCAGATGCTTTGCTGTCGAACGATTGAATGGCGTTTGGGTGTGTCGCAAGGCGAACATACCTCGGTCCGTTCCCATCTGGACGAGGAAGGATTAGGTGGAAGGAACCTGACAAACACACGCCTATCGGTTACTAACGATTGGAAGCACGAACGAAAGGTGAGCATTTGGTGGCATTCGCAAGAATTATGTCCAATGATGAAACGGGCGCTCTTGAGAATATGGTCCCTCGTTGGTCCTTTCTTGCAGTGGAATTAAATTTACATGCACCGTTTGTTGTACATCCGTAGGTTTCGGGGAAGGACGATATATCACGCACATTGCTGGAAATGGAACGTCGAGAATGAATGAACGATCACTTGTGGGTCCGTAAGAGGCGAAAGATCGACGCCGCACCACCATTCACCGCATTTCCTGTCGGGTTTTATTGCAAAGTCTGCCCGCTGCCTGCTCACACTGGAGTTCAATTGCCGCCCGCTGAGAAGTGGCCCTGGTTGAAATCGTAGAATGTTGTCCTTAATTCTGTTCGACGAGTAAGTGCACCTCAACCACCCACCGGGCACGGTACGGTACGACCATCTGTGACCATGGTTGGAGTATGAAAGCGACGGATACATTATTGATTGTTTTCTAACCGTTACGCAGAGTCAACAGAAGTAAGGATAAATGCTTCCGGAGCACACTTGGCACTGTGAAGATGAAGGTGTCCTTTGCTATAACCGTTGTGGGATTATCGGTGAAGCAGTAGCGTTATTGGAAGATGGTACGAAGCTTTATAAATGATGCCATCTAATCGCCCCGACTGTCAATTAGGCTTTAAATTAAACACGGTACACTCTGTATGGACAAGTGTGACTGTAAAACAATGCGGAAGGAAGCAACAGGAACAGAAACTACTCTGGTTAATTGAACCAAACTCGCTAAACACAGCGACAGCGTGTAGCCGTGTTCCAAGTATGCTTGCCAGTGCTTGCTAACCATCAGAAGAAGAAGCGGCACTATTCGCGCGATAATGTGGGTCAATTTATATGGCCGTATCGCTCCAACGGGTCTCGGAAATGTATCCCGTACGGGTGCACGTAGCACACACACACAGACAAAAACGGCCAACGATGCAGCGGAACAGCGATCTTACCTGTCTTCCGTCGACGATGGTGACGGTGCTTTGCATATCTCCTGATCTTGGTCGTCCCGTTCCTTCAACATCCTTTCCGCGTCGGTGGTCCGTATGGTGCAAGCGAATGCAGACTGTATGCGAGTCGTGTACCGTCTTTTTCAAAGCAAACCCCCCGTGCGATGATGTCTTCTTGGCTGCCCGGCGTCGGACGGAACCGTCTGTTGTGATACGATATTAACTAAGGCTTTCACGGCGCTGATGCTGTTGCTGATACCGGTGCGATAAAACGCTGACAGACATTTGCAAACGATGGCTTCGGTGGGCGGTGCACGACCGTTGCAGCATTGCGCCGTCCCTCCGCCTCCCGCTCCGGTACGGTCGGTACGTTGCCGTTTGCTGTGGTGGATGCAACAGGGCGCTATCGAGCGTCTTCCGCCTAGCGGTGATGGTAGCTATCGACATCCATTGTAGTGTCAGCAGCAATAGAAGACGCCATTGTGCGGTGTCAAACAAGAAACCCACCGTCTGTGCTATCGATTTTCCCACTCGAATGCTCCCCCCGTTGACTGATGGTTGAAACGATCGATGAAGCTGTAAAGATAAAAACGGACCGTGTGACGGTGTGTAAGAATTGGTTGCAAGACGACACTTGGTTACTTGGGACTGTTTGAGGGATGTGTTGCCGTTCCGCCTGCCTGCTGCTATGATCGATGCCCTACCACCGTTAACACAATTAACGCTACGCTCCTTTCCATTTATTCTAATTGAAAGTGGTTTTTGGACAGCGGAACCTAATGGAACAGCTTGGAGCAGCTAATTTATTTCCATTCGTAGACAAAACGTTTCGTTGAAAGCAAATGGCAACTGTTCAATCTCATTCACTCCCAAGTGTTGTAGCAAACAGCAGGCTGCTCTGGGTTTGCGGGTGAAGCAGAATAAAAATGCATCATCAGTCAAGTGATGCACAGAATTTTTAACTGGAATTAATTTCTAGTCCCATCAGGCCACCACCAGATTCCACAAACACCACAGCATTGACCTGGAACGACCAAAATACTGATGGTTGTTGGACATTAAACGGCAACGAGTTACACGCACCGTTTTAATCCTGGCATGTGGTGGCTTGTTGTTGTTGTGGGAAATTTCTGGGAACTGGTTGAAAATGTTAGTTGCCCCCGGTACTGTAAGCCTTCCGTAAGCGAGGAAGCGCATTAGCAGAGCGGGTGCGAGAACAAAACGTACTTCGATAATTATACAGCAACAACACCACAATAGGCTTACACATTCGCCCTTCTGGTTCTGTGTTTTATGCGATGTTTTCGGGGATGTGTACAGCTTCTGGTTGAATTTAGGGTGCAGAACGGAATTCCCGTGAAAAGGATATAATACACACCAAATTTTCCCATGTTGAACAGATGGTTAGCTGCGCGGTTTAACAATGGGACTCCCCACAGGCGCCTAATCCTTTTGCTGCTACACAGGAGTAGAACGTTTGGCGCAATGTGGATTTTAAATTCGGGTGCAGTTCATAGTATCGTGGAGAAGAACTGTTAGCAATGGTTTAATTTCAGAAAAAATAGTTAAAAGTTGGCAAACGGGTATTTTGATAGTGGCGCCACACGACCGGATCGAGGAAAAATCCCATCCAGACCGTTCCCCCGTAGCAAGGTCTCCGGACTATCCGGCTGCGTAGTAAGTCAGATACGGAAGTCATGACCTAGTAGGTCGTTACACCAAGATGAAGAAGAAGAAGAAGAAGACATGTGCTTCTCTCAGTGAAACAGTGTACCAGAGGTAGTTCGTCCAAAGAATCCCCAAACATTCATAGGCGATGAACTGGTGGGACCAGATTGGCATGAACCATTGTGAGCGGTTGTAATCGAATGAATCATTGGGGAACTTCGAAACCAACTACCGCATATCATTGACTCGAATATCATATCATACCTCGCTTTATTGATATCAAAGCGATGAAAACCTTGCGAAACCCCCAAGATGGAGATATTAAAGATGGAAATGCAGATACAACACTGTCAGAAATTCGCCATTTTCTTTCGTCGGCAAAACAGGTTATGTTGACTAGCAGTTCTAGTAATATGAGGACAGCCAGACTTGGCTTAATTCTAAATAATTAATAATAATTCTTGGCTTCTTAATTCCTCGAAAGACAAATTCAATTTTCTACTAAAAGGGATCGGGATCTGACCGAAAGACATAAATAAAGATACTGAGTGATCCATTATATCCAACAACATTAACATAAATTTATAATCAATTTTCCAAAAAAAACATCGCCAGTTGCTAGCTCAACTTGGTTAATAATGTAAACAAATTATTCAAACTATTTACCCAACTCTTCTCACACATTTGGATCTTTCAGGTGAAAACAAAGTGTTCACGTCACAGAAACAGATGGCTAGCGGCCAACAACGACAACCACACTCCCCGTAGCCGAATGGAAGTTCACTGCAGCTTATCACAACCCGACGGAAGTCGTGGCGTGTCGCGAAAGTTATAATTGACCCATAGCTTCGTACATGAGAAACCACGACTTAGAACTTGATCGTTTGTCAAAGACTTTGGCTCGATAGGGGTCGACCTGTTCGGTGGCCTTCGAAGATCCGTCCATTTGTTTGCGGTTCATAGTAGCACCTGCCTGCGAGTGGCGTTCGGAAGCAACGTGCCAGCGCAGCGAACCCACGGCTACAACCAAACTTGCTCTGGGAAGTTGCCGTGTTTTCGACAGCCCGGCAGAGAGTTCGGTCACGCTCAATCGCTTTGGCCAGCTCTGTTCCGCATCGCAACGCACCGAAAACACCACGAACGTCACACAATCAGTCCGCTGATACATCGACCAGATGGCGGCGAACGTTATCAAACGTGCATTGGAAGTCGATTGCGTCGATTACATTAACACGCCGGCATTGACATCGAACATCGTGGTAGTGATATAAGTTGGTCGTCGTCGCCGTCGTCGTCGTCGTGTGACATGGCTGAAGGTTGCTGGGCGGGCGATTTTGTGACGGGGCAACGATAAACTTTACGCACCGGCACAGCTTCCGATGTTTCCGGAAATGTACGCCACCGCTCCAGTGTTCGGTAATGGTTTTCGGGGCCAAACAAACAGCGCATCGCGCCAACTCGTTGCCTCCGTTGGGGTTGATTGGATTGACAATGGTGCAACGTACCCGAAAATTGACGTTAACTGCCGGTTCACGTTTGAAGCGGTGGTACTGTTTTTGTACTGCAAAAAGGTAGCAAATTGGGAGGGATCCACAAAAAAGACAAGAAACCCAATCTGTTTTCCGTAGGTCACTCACTGACATTCGCAACTGTCATCACAGATGAGTTCCGTTCTTGAAACTTCCGCTCGGCTGCACTCTACAGCGAATGGAAAGCGGAAAGCGAAATGACTAATGAGATGAAAATAGGAAATCGTGCCCTCACCGCTGTATCGATTGTGTTGTGTAGCCGTTGGCACAGTAGAAACCGATTTCCGTCTGCTAAGAATAGCATTTCGTCTTGTAAGCGAAAGTTTTCAATCATCCATTTGCAATAATGCCAGGAGAGGCACATTTACACCCTGTCATATCACGATCAACCGAGTGTTCCTTCCTTCCTGGCGAGTGAATGTGGAGCGAGGCGGAGTTTAAGCACCTTTATGCAGCTGCTGCACAAGGAAACGTTTGTGCACAATGTACAACAGGCCGGAAATGATCTTTTGCAGTCGACATAGCTTCCGATTGTTTAACTCAGAGCAGCAGACAAAGTATAGCCTTATCGTAGGCAAGAGAAGTGCTTTACTTTTATGCAAAATTGTTTGACATTTTGAGCACGCTCTAGGGGCAAAAAGGCAAATCTACGACAAGGGCGCAAAGTACCGAGCGTTTGTTAACCGTTGTCACATGCACGTGCGGCTCCGGTGGATGCTTACTTTTCCCACCTGCGTTCACGCTCGGCACAACCCTTCCGGCTGATCCTCGGAACTGCAAACGGTCGTCGCAGTTCCAGCAGGCTTATCAGGACACAAGACACAAGCCGCAAAAGGGCCGGCGATGCACACCGGGAAGTAATAAACGGTTATCGCAAAATATGTGATTACTCTAGCGCACAAATTGACTGAACCGCTCAAGAGATCTTGAAAGTTGCGTATGGAATGTGTATCGGCGTGGAACGCAAGTTGGAGAGTTGGAAAGAAGTGTAAAAAAAGGGGAGGTGGGTTGTAAAATCAATGCAATGACAGAAAGTAAAAGAAAACATTAGACAGTGCGCGCTGCAGCAGTACACCATCCTGTTAAAGACCGGCTACACTCAAGTGCAATTTGGCCCTTCGATTTTCTGCCATTCCCGCGCCAGGGCGGTAATGCGCTACGGTCGGGCACAAACAAAAACATGTGTTCTTTTGAGCTCCACCTGTGTTTGGGTAAATATTGGACCGATGCGATGTAAACACTCCCAATCGCACAAGCCACACGGTGATGGAGTACATTTAGTGGCGTTCCGACTCTATAACTCGTACGGGTTTGTTTGGATGATTGTGCGAATGGTTAATGCGGGGTTGTATTTTTAACGATAATGGGAGCGGGAAGACTCCATTCGTTGCCAAAATTTTCGACCAACCGATGATGGATGTTTCCTTCCGCACACAGCAATAATTCGTCATGCAAGCGTTTGTTTTTTTTTTTTTGCGAATCCCAAATATAAGCATCGTGTACGTGGAAGTACGTTTGCAAGGAAAATCTGGCCTCCATCCATTTCTCCCGCCCGTTTTGTGCCCAGTTTGATTCGTCACGCCAAAAGTAACTGTTGCGTATCACGAAGACGAAGGTGATTGATTTTTTAGCTGAGCCGAGACTCTAGGAAACTCAGGGAAAAGTCGCACAAGAATTTCTCCGAAAATGAGGAATGTTATAAAAATGGCGGATCGATAAGCAATTGAATTAAATATTTTAAAGTCTAGGAATGAGAGCAGTTTTTGATGGTGTTTGGGAACAGAATTGAATACAGATTTATACAATCCTTTAAAGATGTCCAAACATTGAACACTACTCATGTAATATGCCATGGAATAATAAGCGCCAAAGGTTGTTTCATCCGCACACATCCGACCGACCAATTTATCATACAAAGCACATCCTAATTGCGGTCACTTTCCATGCATATTTCAGCGAAACTATTCAACAATTTATCGCACCATCCAGTGCAGCAACATTCCCCGAAGCATAGCGAACCAGCATCAAGTGTCTGCTGCCCCGCAGTGTGGTTTGGATTAAATTTCCAATTACACCAGTGCCGGAATCCGCGCGGTGAATTAGCTGATCCCGCACCGAATGTGCGCAATTAGAAGATGCATGGAAATTAAATTCCGCGTATGCCTACGCCACCCCTACCGCCATCGAGCGGCGTGAAGCTGTGTTGGTGAAGGCGTGCAGAAGTGTGTCGTCCGTCCGTTTGTGGAAGTGTTTTTCTTGATAATTGTACCGGAAAATGCCGATTCTACCAAGTGGAATCCGGTGACGTCAAGCGAGCCTCCACGGCAGGGCGGAGATGTGCAGACCAGGTGATCCTAATTTTTTTCTGCTCTTGTTTCTTTCTAACCTATTCCGGGTCTGCTGAAGCGACGATGGTTGCAGTGAACCGTAGGTGGCCGTGGCTTCGATGCTGGGACACTTCGCAGTAAGCCCGGTGGAATTAATTCCCTTGCTTTTAGAGTACGTGCAGGGCCGTTATTTGCACTTCTCCCTCGTACACGGTACGCAGAGACACACACTGCAGGAAGAAGTGCTCTTGTAGCCCGCATAGCCAGCTAGTGCTCGTGTTGTGAATGTAGAAGCATGGTGCGCGGGCCCGTTTGCATAATTACACTATAATGACGGCGCCTTGTAACGTTGAACGCAAATGTGTGCTATGTTACTTATGTTTGCTACATTCTGGCATGAAGCGAAAGTGTGACTATGTTCCGGCCCACCTGGATCTGGACGTCGATCCGAAGGTCGAGCAGAAAAAGCGACGGCGTGCACGGAAAGCTTAGTGGCTTACGAATTGCTGGACTTTTCATCAGTTTTGTTCCAATTAACGCAGCATCGACGGAATAGCACTGGATAATTAATCCGGTCTTACCCGAGATGAGTCATTTCTAGTTGAATGCTTGCACAGCGCACCGATTTGTGTGTTTTTAGTTTTGATTTAACATTAGTGAGGAAGAGAGAAAGAGAGAGAGAAGGGAAAAACCATACGAAGTGATCGAATGGAGGCGCACGGTTGCTCAGTAATATTTCAACTGGATATTAGCAAACTTTTCTCGGTCGGACGTGGGCGAACGAATTGAAATGGAATAATTAATTATCAGTTTCATGGATTCCCCCACCTCTCTTTCCCCCCCAGTTGGTCCCTTGGTAGCAGCCTCGGCAGTTCTTCTTTAAATGGTTGAATTGTTATTTTTAACAGCAGCAACGAAATTGCGAAGAAAAAGGCACATCTATTCCATCCCAAATTCCGTTCCACCTTGTCCAACAACTGGTGATTAACGTTGGATGTTTTGACCAGGTCCGGAGCGAAAAACACTTCCAGGAAGGCACACGAACCGGCACGACGGGCTGCTGTTTTTATTACCCGCGTGCAAAATGATTGAATAATATTTTTATCACCTCGATGTTTTAATGGACATTTGGGGGCTTCGCTTCGGGCTGTGCAGATTGTGCAGATGAGCGGTGATCCATCTGCTGCTTAGCGTTTATGCGTCTGGTGAAATGGAAGCAGATGAAATAGATTTGAAAAAAAACCAGTGGAAATTGGTTCATCGTGTTCCATTCCATCACGACAACCAGAACCAAATTAGCTGAAGTTTCCATTTCATTATCAGCTTTCACTTTAAGCATTGAGCTGTTGAATTTCAATCTCTCAACATTTCTTTTTAAGACAATGCATTAAAAGAAAGCAATTTTCAACTGCAGTAAAGGTTCTTTCTGTCTCTGAATGTTTCGCTAAAGAACAACACTCTCCTGCAGCTTCTTGTTTTAATCCTTCCAGCTTTCGTTTGCCATTCGCGTTTGACCACGAGTAAAATGTGCTCATTCTTCCAGCAATCATGCTATATTCCATCGGATCGCCCGAGCACTCCGTAATGAACCATTGTGCCATTAAGCAGCACAGCAAAAATCCCCAAGACGCCAAACAAAGCCACAAAAAAAAAACAAGATTCATTCGCGCAGCGCTACGTTTTGTGGTCCCAGTTTACCTCATCCAACTTTTTTACGCTGATAAGCGACGAGCTTCTCTTACGTTGGGCGGGCTTTCAGCCGTAAGAAATTAGCGACGAGATAAAAAAGGGCAAAGATATGCAGCAGAACGTGTGCTACTGTATCTTCGATGAGACGCTGAGCAGCAGAAATGTTGTCTGCATCTGGGGAATTCGTTGCTCGTTTCGTTACGCTGCACTGTGAACGCGGCGGTGACTTTTGATGTGATCTCCCAAGTGCAGACAAAAAATTTAATTAGTTGCGTTTGCAGTGCAGAGAAGAGTAAACCCCCCCCCCCGGGGTAATGGGGACGAAATAATACATTTACTCAATCCACTGTTACAAAGCCAAGAACGAGAAGGTGAACGAACGTTGGTAAAGAATAATGACATTCTTTAAAGCAAATAAGTATTAATCAAATGAAGGTCGACAATTTTCTTCGCTCGCAGTACATCTAAGGCACGACAAAATTACTTACGCGTACCATATTACGTTTATTACTTTAATTCATTTGCATGTCGGCAGCCATATCTTCCCTGGCAACTCTTTCACCGGCCACTACTTTGTTTACATCCTTCGAAATAGGTCAATTTGACGCAATTTTCTCCTCACGGCGAAAAGCTAGGGGAAAGCAGAGAGAAAATTACTCACAAAACAACATCCATCCATTGTAGGGAAATGAAGCTATAGCTCATCCACCCGAAGGGTTTTCTATTCGTTTGTCCTCCACAAATGGGCCAAACAGAAGGGGGGAAAAAACCCGCTACCAGCGCCAGAATAGCGCATCTCCCACGCACTAGCCCTGCAACGCGCCCTTCATCAACCCCCATTCGCTCGCATCACGTGCCGAGCGGCGGCGTTCGTTGCACGTCGCATTCCAATTTGGCGGTTTAAAAATAAACACCCGGGACATCAGAAATCAACCGGGCGCCTCCATCGACTGATGCTCGGACGAGCAACATAAACAACTTGCCGCAGCCCTCTTGCTCACGTGTCACCCCCGGGGGCGTGTGTGTGTGTGTGTGTGGAATCGGATGCGCCCCAACTGAGTTTTGCACATTTTAATATAAACGATGTGGAGCGATGAAAAATTACTGCCACCCTCTTGTTGTGTCATGCAGTGTCCGTGTCCGTGTTCGTGTTCGTGTCCGTGTCCGTGTGTGTGTGTGTGTCTAAGCGAGAAGGAAATGATGCTTTAGTTAAGGAAAAACATCATCATCGTGATGATCGTCGACTTCATCGTGTACGGGGCCGTTGGTTGAAAGGAACGGAGCAACCGTTGGCATGGAATTATGCCATAATTTTAAATGACCGCCATCGATACACAGTCCCTTGCGTGAAGGTGAGCTACCAGTGGTGAGGTGAGGTATATGGTACGGGATGAGCTACGGATGGTAGATAAAACGTTGATTCACTGCATCGTTGCTCTTTTGCCTTTAAGGCAAGGGAAAATAACGTCAAGTTTACCGCATTTCACACGTGCGGCTGCATCTCCAAAGCCGGCAGCCGGGGACCGTAACGAGTTTTGAGCAAAAAGCAACACCGGTAGCGAAGAAAACAATGAGCTTAAAATTTGATTTACTTTCAATTTTTTCCCTTCCATCACCCGCTACAAAGTGGGCGCTCGTGTCTTGGAACGCGTTGGACACGGCGTGTAAACAAAGGAAGCATTACTTCCACACTGCAACCTCATGCCTATGTCGGGACAAGTGTTTTGGTAAAAGTAAATGGGGAAAATACAAAAGGAAAACAACAACAAATCCATCATAAGAAAATGTGGAGGATTTGTGGGATTAGCTTACAACAGACGCAGCTCGATAAGTGCTTTCAACATTTTAGCTTCCAGATTGTTCAATTATTTGCCCCGGCTCGGCACGCTTTATCATCTTTTTATTAGATTTATGTGAAACAATAATGAACCTTCACGAATCGATTCCCAGGACGCGGAAAGTGGATGAAATGCGTACAAATCGTTTGACGAAAATTTCATCACGAAAAGGGAAGCAAAACACAAATGTAATCGTAGATAACCGATTTTTCGCTTCCATCGCTGCCCTGGTGGGACACTCAAGCGAATGGTACGTAGTTTATTAGCAGCCATAAAGAAGGCAAAATTGTTGTTTGTTTTAATGCGGGTGCTTGCTTTTATGAGTCCCCGAACGGTTGGCCCCGGCACGTTTCCTGCCCGGGAGTTCATTTTTTCCGTCTTTATTCCCCAACAAATTCCCATCGTAAAACTAGCTCCCAGTTGCGCCTTCAAACAACAAACAGTTGGCCAAGTGCCCAGCAAGAAGCTCAGCCCCGAAATGGAAGTTTGGGCGTTGAAATGTGAATCCCGCGCGCGCTGACGCCGTGAACTGCTGTTGCAGTTAACTTCCTATTATGCAACCGTAACGCTCGATATGCGCGACACCGGGCAACAAGTGACTCTAGTGCGTGTAAACGGTCGGAAAAGCATTCGGCAAGCGGTTTTATTGTCCTACGGACGGACACGATCCATCATCCAAGACAGAAGCTTTCGTGTGATGTTTATCGCCCACCCCAAAGAGTGTCAATGTTACATTTCCGAGGAAAACCGTCGTTTCCGGAAGCGCACACACGCTAAATACGTTTCATTTCCGTGCGGTCCGTCTTTTTTTGTCCACATACGTTGCTCCATAACATCCCCATATGTTGTCGTCATTGCGGAGTTTCTGTCTGTCCTTAAGATGAGCTGTCGGTGACAATGCGAAGGGCGCGACAAATGAGAAACTGGGGAGCAATCTCATGCTTTCAATCATAAACCGACCCGGGCTGGAAGTGATTTTACCGTCAAACCGTGTGCGGCCTAATGAAGAATGATAGGATCTCAGGTGAGGTGTCACACCTGTGGTTGATACTTCAATCTTAAACCCAAAGAGCATTTTAATGTGCAGTTTTTACTGCCTCGCCGTATCGTAGTGCAGTGCAAGGTGGGGTGCAATAAAATCTTCGGGGCAAAACCACGCTAATGTGCGTCCGACCTGGTCGGGTGGGGGCTTATCGCCAGCAGTGTGCGCGTCCATTTATCATGCTCTGCCGACGTCACTGGAGAAGGAACGAATAAAAACCAAAAACCCCCGCCCCGATGGATGACCGATGACTTCCTTAAAAGTATCTCACATCATCGCATGTGATGTGCTTCCTTTATCACTGCTGCTGCTACTGGCGGGCGCTATGCGTTTCCGATGACACTAATGACAAGATTTAATGTGCGCTCGGTGCCCCAAATGACAAGCGCGAAGCTTAGATGGCACTTCGACCCTCTTGTGTGTGCCTTTTCTCGGTACGTGCCATGGGGTGTTGAGTTGGGTTGCTGTGAAAAGTGTGTCCCACAGTACGGTGACGTTCGGCTGTCAAGTGCCCGGAACACTTTCCCGGCCGTTCGTCACAGAAGGCAGCTCTTAGTGCGTCTTAGCGGGTTACATTTTATCATCCCATGTACACAATCGCACGACCCTGCCATGGGGGGGGAGGATATTTGGGGTCGTGGGGGGTATTGTTTGTGCGGACTATTATCACGATTATGACGAAGCGATGTGATGACGTTCGAGGATGTCGGCTGACGAGGCTACCATTTTGACCCCCAGGCCAGGATTAGCGGCCCGTCCATCATCATCCGACGTCTAACGAGTTTGGGTCGCTAGTCTTCGCGCGTCTATCAGGCTGATGTGACTTTGCAGCCAAAACCACCAGCGACCGCTTGGCGAAGATATTCTATTCCCGATATGGCAGGCTTCCCATTTTGGAACCGCCCGGCAATAAAACGCTAATCCGTTTTGTTCCACTGACTTCCATGGCCCACCCGTCGAAGCGCTTTTGTTAGCAACGGCCGCTGGTAGAATCCTTCCGAACCCGAACGTCCACACGCCGCGCTTGGTCGGCTTGGGGCTCGAAGTTTGTCGGAGCATCCCAGGCGTGATCTTTGCCTAGGACTAGCGGCATAATCAATCTTGATAATTCTGGCTGACATTTCCTGCGGAGTGGGATAACCAGGGTCCTGTCACAGAAAAGAGCGACCGAATGGCTGCAATATCGGGTACGCCGGGATGCATAAATCAGACGGAGGCGAGAGAATTTATGACCACTTGTTTTTACCACGAAGAATTCTCGCAAAGCGCACGATTTACGGCAAGATGATGATAAAGTTTTGCATCACTTTGCTACCCAAACACCCAGGTTTAGGTGCCGTGGCGGAGGCACGTGTCGACGGGGAAGTTTCGAATCCGTTTCGCGCATGAAGCGATCGGTGCGCAACGGGTGGAGAAAGGATTTTCATGTATCTGTATGTCACATGCAGTTGGAGGTTAAATACGTGGAAAAACTTTTGCACAATTTACTGTCTCGGTGAGCGGTAATGGAACGGAGGATGGATTGAGCTTCGGTTCAGTGACGTCTAATGTCCTCATTTCATACAACGCAGTTCGGGCGATCACTGTGGAAAGGAAAGCAAAACGAATGCTCGCCCTCGCTCGGTTATCACATAATCGTAAAGTTTCGGAATCACTCAGCAAACGCTATCGACTGGAAACCCGCACTGGCAGAAGGATAGCTTCCGTGGGACGGCCAGCGAACCCGTTTGTCCGTTATCGCGTCTTGGAAGTTCGATAATGGGAAACTTTTCCATTTGTCCCATTTTGTTACTGGTCTTGCTGCGCTGTAATGCTTCGCATTCTTTCCGATTGAATCATTCGAATGTCGCTGGCCGCGTGTGTGTGGGCCACCGCTTGACAATGCATTCTGCTTCAGCGAAAAGTTTTCTCTCCCATCCGTTATTCCCTTTCAGCGATGCAGTTGGCGGAGGGTTTTTATGGTAGCTATGAAAATGTTTTCCATTTACCAGAAATATTTCTGTTTCCCCGTGTTTCTCGCATGCTGGAATGGCCGCACACATCGGTGAGCTTTGCTCACTGCCAGGGCATGGCTTAATGGTTGATGGCTATTGCTGCAAAAAAGCGATATTCATTCGAAGCAGAGGAAACATCACTCGATGCGGAAGTTGGTATTGATTTTATAGCTGTTCAATCGATATCGAGCGCTCAAATCATGGACAATATGAATTAGCTTACGCTTGCTTACAACTCCAACGCAACCCAGGGCTGAATGGAACTAACATTGTAGAATTATAATTTTTTTTCTTCCCTCCAGACATAACAAGCTGTCCGGAGCAACTATTTCTGTAAACGGCGTGTACGCTTATTAAAAGAAAACATAAACCCGTTTCAATTTATCCTAACCATCCTTTAGGGCGGCCCTGTCGGTGACATTCGCATTGCCACCCCCCTCTGCACAATCCGAACCGGGCGAAGCTTTGATCTGTCCCGGGTACATCCACTATTGTTTCGATGAAAGTTTTTCCGAAACTTCACCTGTTGCACTAATGCGAAAACGGTTGAGTGACACTGTCGGACACAGTCCGACCACACGATATGTGTGGGCGTAAGTCGTCGGCCAACCAGATGGAAAGCTTATAAGCCATTAAACCGGGCAGCACAATACGATAACAAAAGTTTGCAACACACTTGTTGAATGTTGGGGATGGTATCGGTGATGGTGATTGTGCGGAAAGAGTAACACATTAACTTAAGTTCGTTCCAATTACATTGCTGTCAGCTTGCGGCGATGTCTTTCTTTGTTGAAGGTTTTTGCTTTCAAATTGTTGCAGTTTTTTGTGTGGAATACAAACATTCTCGTTGATATCATAACAATAAGTTGCTGGAAAAGATTTATTGTAACAGATTGAATGTTCTGATTTGTTAACTGAAATGACCCATGAATAGTTCCAATGATCGCCTCAAACACCTCTAGCTCTTCCGAATTTAACGGAACAAATAGTAATTTCCCAGTGTGAATATCGTCAACCAGAAGGCCTATTTCATCCATCACAAACCCCTGTTGATAGGTACGCAGGACCGGCAGGAGTACAATAACGGGGCAGAAATAAAACCCAACAAACAAAAGCTTTCTAATGAGCTGCTCGTGCCGAAACGCATAACTCTTTTTGTGTGTTGGCGAAAGTGACGTGAACTTTTTTAATATACCGCCGGAACGTAATGGAGTGTTCGCACCGGCAAAATGGTGGAACGGTTATGAATAAAACACTTGGCACGTGGAGCAGGGTTTGTGGAATTTCATGGTGGGGCCCACCTACGGTTGTTGATCGATGGGAAAAGTTTGACATTGCTAGAGAGTAATGGAGAGAGAGAGAGAGAGAAGCGAAGGGTGCTTGAAATTATTAATATCACCATCTGCCAATTGTTTGCCATTTTGGATGACGTTTGGCTAGACGTAAGAAGTATCGGAACTCGCAGGAGTTGTGGAAGATTCACGCATGGAAATGTGCAGTTATGAGGAACACTCTTTTGGAAATTGGTTTCTAAGAATGTATTCAATTGTGGAACTGTGTTCGTAGTAACTGATATCATCTCTTTCGACAAGTGAATGTTCCACATTTCGCGCACTTCCAAGTATTGTTTTCGATTTTGTGTTCCTTTCTGGCCGAAACATTTGTTAACGGCAAGCAAAAACGAACATTGTTATGATCTAATTGAATTGATGTAATATTGATTTGTTTTCTGTGCTACTTCCTGCACGGCAACCCTTGCGTTTGTCCGCTTGATTTCCGAAGGAATTCTCCATTTTCCCATCGCTAAAGCGGCGCAAGGATGAAAGTTTCCCAATCGAGTGCCCTTGGTGGAGATCGTAATGGTTGGTTCTACACTTTCCGCTAGTGTACCCGAAAGCAATCGAGGCTCCAACAACGACCGGAAGGCATTTTGAAGCACGTACTCACCTCACGGAAGTACTTGCGGTGCGGTTGTGCCCCTCGTGACCTGTGCCGCTGAAAGTTAACGCCGCTCTGCCGGTGCCGTAACGTAAAAGGGCAAGGTAAGTAGTGTTATACTTCCGTGACGCAGGTCAACCCGCGATCGATAGCCGATGGGGGGAATGGTTCATTCACGTGGTGGAAATGTCTCACCATTGGCAGGATATTTGAAGAGGGCGAACAAGCGAACCGCTAACAAGAGCTTAATAAAACCGTGCTGCTTTACAAATTGCAGAACTTTAGGCGTACAAGTTGATTTTTGTTTGGAAATGTTGTGCTTGATTTTATGCTTTATTTTCGGTATCAAAAATCAGAACTATCACGCATACGAAGCTTCAACGCTGCAGGATGAAGGCTGAAAATAAACACCGAACCTGACGTTGGCATTTGATGGATCACCATTTACCTTTATCCATTAAATCATCCACCACAGTACGGCGGTAGGTGGAACGGCATCAGGAACGGCCAGCCTGGAATTATCCCATGGTAATCATACCCATGCGTGTGTGTACGCAACCCACCCAGGCGATAAGTTCAGTAAGTCGCCCCGGCGGAGGTGCTGCTCCTAGCGGTAGAATGCATTTTCCAATTAAATATGGAGGCGGACGGTGGTCAACACGGTTGCTGCTTATGTGTGATGCGGCTGGATGAAGGTGCTGAGTGCATTTATTGATCAATGAATGGTTGATGATGTTTGCTGGCATGTTCGATATGGGTTTTTGCTGAGCTGGAAGGTCCGTGCGGTAGTTGGAAACCGCTAAAACACATAATCGCACCAAGTGCACACTTGTGCAGTAAATTCTGCTAAAATGTACATTGGGGTAAGTGGTGCATTAAAGATGCATCGGGAATAATTCTCTGCCAGCGATGCAAGTACGCCCCGGCATTTACGTCAATACGTCAATAGGACTGTTGTGTTCGAAGCTAATGGGATAGATGAATGGGTAGTAAGTGACCATTGCATTGCGGAATTACCGATTTTCGTATTTGGATTATAAAACTCGAATCGCAAAGCCATTCCGCGAGGGGTATTGAAGTAATCCCATCGAGCTGTTTCTCTTTTGTTGTCACATTCGATGCGTGTGTTTGTTGATGCCCGGTGTCACAGACGAGTAGGCTTATAGTTATCGAATCTACATACGATAATACACTTTCCAATCACGTCTTTTCATCCGACGATTGGCGAATCAGATTAAATGTGAGGCTTAATCGGGCATAATTTATGATCGCTGTTTGTCAGCGCTGACGCGTTGCTGGTGGTGCGAAGTGAAGCATGATATGACGAGCTGCTCAATCGACATTTTGATTATCGATGAATGTGAAATCATATGCATATGACACAGGTGGGAACCGGGAAATGGGGAGCGTCTGCTGCAGCTTTCCAATTTAGATGCATCACTGTTGACAGACTCGATGTATCGAGTAGCAAATTACAAATGACCTGAATTAATCTCGATCAGCACAAAATCCGGTTAGTTTCAGCTCAGTGGAGTGATGGTGTTGGATAAACGCACGAAATTTTGACTAATCCAAAAGTTGTTCAAATATCTGAACTCTTAAGCGTTGAATATTCACTTAAGGAAGTGTAAACCTTCGCCATGACGATGTCAAAGGCCACCAAGAAATAAACCTCTTGTCATTGCTGTAAAAACAATTTCAACATACCGACAGGACCTTTTTTTGACAAATCACCCCAGTGGGTGATTTCAATTATGCGCTCGTCCTTTCTTTTCACCCGCTTCGGAACGGTACCATCGCCATGGCCAGCGAAACGCAGCGACCTGCATTGATTGTATATTCAGGACACGCCATTTTCGAAGCCTGGGGACACGTTAATTTGACAACCTTTTAAGTTCTGCGAGCTGCCATGTTTTAGGACGCTCGGTAAGCTAATTGAGGCTGGCCGAGCAGTTTTGCTGTGGATGCTGCTTCCGCTTTGGCGCTTGTTTCGATGTGCATTATTTTTAAAAGGTTTTTCGTCAGCACGACGTGTTTGTTGTTGGCTCAATTTGGGTAATTTTAATGCTTCCGTGCTGGAATTGCGTCGATCGGCTCGCAAGCACTGGTTCCTTGAAATGGTATTATTTCAAATTAGTGCGCGTAATTGAATGGAAACCTTAAGAAGAAGTTGTTTGTGCAGGAATTTTCTAGCAAGGAAAATGAATTAAAGAAGACAGTTAACTTGTCAAGATAAACACGAATAAAACGAAAGCAATGCTTTGCTTCCTCTATTAATAGTAGCTTCCCATAAACGTCTCGGCAAAATTGTTTTAATCAACATATTTTTATTAGGAGCAAATTAAGCGGTAGACTCCCGTTTCCCTGCATACACAGACTATCTTTAGTCTGCTGGCAGTATGGGGCATACTTTCCTGGCAGAAACGATCAAAACATTTCTCCGAGACGTGACTCCTGGCGTTGGTCGTGCAAGCAAACGCGGCCAAAGAAAGTCCCGCTGTGACAGGGCTGCTTACTCGTTTCCGTTTCCAGCACACCAGTCCAATCACTGACAACACTTTTATGGAATCACTGGAAGGAAGCAAATCCACCAGCTGCTGCTGCTCTGTTGGCCGTAAGGATGGGGCAACTTCAGTCAGTTTGTGCTGCCACAGAGAGTGACAAAGCAATTCATCCAATTCGATTGCTCCCATTCTCCCCTGTTGTGATTATGGTTTCCTGAGGTGGAAGTGGTTTATCTGTTTCATATAAAGCCACCCTTTCGGGACCGTCATTCGCTCAGGTCGGTGTACCAGCGCCATCATCGCCATCATCTGATCAAGTTTTACCACCCGTGGATGCTCTCAAGCCGTGAGAAGAAAGTGGTTGGATTGATTAAAATTTTACTCTGCATGAGTGTAAAGACTAAATAAATTGCCCACCAACTCAACCGCTTGGTGGGTGTTGTTTCTTCTTGGTTGAAATTACATTCGCTTCCGTTACACGTTGGTGTGTGGAGAAGCTTAAAAATCGAGTCAACTACGCAAGTTGATTTATTCCCTGAAGGAATCCGCACCGGAGACTTTTCCGACATGAAAGGTTCGGTTTCAATTAAGGACCGGTGGCAGGGAGATTGATGAATGAAGGCAGGTCTAATAAATTATTAATTATCCATGTTTAAGAGATTTGGGAAAGCTTTGGATGAAGAGCAATTTAATTTGCGGAAAAAGTTGTGGAATTTTAAACTAAATGGAAATAATATGAGAAATTGATCATCTCATGATATTCTAACAGCGGACATCCATAGGGTATACCACAGAAACATTATCAACCCACGGTCATCTCTAAACGACTTCAAGCTAAAGATATCCTTTTAAAACTTCTGCTGGGATGAGAGCATGTTGTAAAATTTTGAGTTGTAGACACCCTGCATTTTGTAGGACTTGAAGCTATCGTTCCTAAGTTCCATCCTTTTTGAATTGCTGAGGAATTGAAATGGATATCCATGAAATCCGGAACTGATGATTGGAGAATGTAGTCTATCTCCGTAGCGTCATGCGAATTCCGGCGATCGTTGCTTATTTCCAACATATTACGCTTGGAAATGCATAAAGAAAAGCCTTTTAAAGCGTATACTGCGGAAGGACTATGGGATGTCTTTAATTTGCATCATTTCATTCTTTGCCAATATATCTTTCCGATAGATCAACCAGATACGATTCGAACCACGGGCTCCAGTGTATTTCGCCTAAATGTCGACCAACGAAGAGCATGAGAACCTATGTACAGCATTAGCAAATTCGTTTAATCACTTAATCTATTCATGAATATCCTGAATATCCTCTTACTTTACGCTTCCTTCGCATAACAATGTAGAGCTCTAATGTTTCAATGAGATACAAGTAATCGTTTTCAACGATAAACAAACGTTCAAACGACGATCTAATCATTCTTATAAATAATTCTCATCATGCTTTCATTTGATTGTGGCCCAAACAGAGCCGACCATCGTACGCTCCATTGCTGCAATCGGTGTCAAACCCATTCGACGATTAATTCAATGGCATTTCTAATAGCGTCGTGAATATGAATAATGGTCCCCACTTCCAACCCGAACTCCGCCGTTTTGTCGAAAAGAATCGCGTGCAGTTGGAACTCAAAATCCCGACGCTGCTCTAACCTCAATTAATGCACCTGCGGTGTGAGAGTTGGAGCGCTAGTTAGTCGCTAGCACGACGCACTTCATGCACGGCGTGGTTATGCGCCACTCGATTATGTTGGCGTGATTATTCAGCCGCTTCCACTTTCTTTCCGTACATCGATCGCACGCTTTCGTCATAAATAATGCCACCCGGCGGGTACTCGCCGGGTATGTGTCCCGCTATTAGAATACATTAACAGACGGGTGCATCCCCCTATTCTTTCGCTATTTGCGTGGCGTTCCCGTGCTGACCTTTTTGCCGTGCGGTTCCTCGGGGAGTGGTCGATACCGGCGGTCATGTGAAGTGTGTTTTCTCAACAATCAACCATCGCACTTCGGAGGGGTGGGATGCGCCATGTGCGGCAGTACCGCGCCGATCAATCGTGTTACTGCTTCCTCCAGCCACCATGCGAGAAGTTGAGTGGTTTTTATCTGATAAATAGAAACAACACTTTGACCGGCGTCTGTACGTTTTTTTTCGCTTCTTTACTTCCTCGCCGTGTTTTTCGCATGTGCCCGATGGGTGATGGGGGGAGATGAGATGGGAGGCAGGCATCATGCTGCACGGAGCATGGAGCTATCTGTTACAGGTTGCTTGGCCGCAAACGTCATTCATCCACCGATCGGAGGGTGGGATTTGTGATTTTTTCTCACGATTTCTCACGTTTACCTACGCGGTCGATGATTAGCATTAGATGTCCGCGGTGTTCTCCCGTCGTATAAACCGCGAGCACAACAGCTACCCAGTCTTCGCACTTCGACTGAAGCGGTGGACAGAATGGCAGACATCAATGATTGATTTGCGAAAAGCTAGCGCAGAATCAACAGTGTACATAAATTTGCATTATTTTTACATTTCTCTGGCGAGCGTCCGAACGTTGCGTTCGTTTCCCCTGGTTATTGGTGGATAATAAATGTCCCACTGCCCGGTGGATGTCTTCCGTGGTCGCGGGATTCGAATTGCAAATGATACGGCCGGGGTGTATGTTTAATCAATGGAAATGGCATTAGGAAGTGGTAAATAGCCTCCAGTTCCTTGATGCTTCCTGCAGGAAAGTTTGCGTTTCCTTTTTGTATTTTCCCGATGAGTTTCTTTTCTAACGATATTTGTTCTTGCATTTACATTTGTAGCGTTCGGTAGGCGAGCTTTAAAGGTAAGAAAGGAATGAAAATATAGCCTTCATGACGAACATGGGCATTCAATTTGTCGTTGTAAGAAGATTAGAGCAAAAATGAAGAACGTTTCATGCGGACGAAAAAGAACATCTTCATCGAGAGGTTTTACTTCCCGGAATCCATTAGGTCGACGAGCGAATGGTTTGCTCGTCATAATGGCGTTTTGTGTGCCTCCGTGCTAATGGCGGTGTGCTCACATACCTGTGCATGTGGGGACAAAATGTCTCCCTGCTAGGACACCTTTATCGGCTAATCTCGGAGCCCTTTCTTAAGCTGTTGTTTTTCGAAGACGATGGCGAAAGAAATGCAGCGATAATGAATATAACTTTCATTTCCCAGCAGCGCTACACTACAATCAAACCGCGCGTCCTTTTACCGATCGTTTCGCCGGTCAATAATTATTCCATTAGGACCGCAAATTACGTTTAGTAATTGAATTCTCGATGATCGTGGAAGGAAGCAACCTAATTAAACATGGCAACAGGGCCATAAAGGAAAGGACACGAAATCGGCTTACCTTTGAAGCGTGAGCGTTCCGTGTACCGAAACGTCCTCTTAAACGCTATCTTATCGGTTTGCGTTGTTTTACTGCTTTTAGTGAAGGTGCTTTCCTTGCTCGTCTCTCGGCTCACTCGTTAACAGCCCGATTGCGGACAATTTTTCCTTGGGAGTTGTAAATCAGAATCCTATTTACCCAGAAATGCCGTTCGGAGTTTCTCGTGGCATTCTGAAGCTTCCAAACGAAACGAGCTCTAAACGAAGATAAAAACGTACCAACCGGGATTGCGAAGGACAAGGGGGAAAATAAAGGAAGAAAGCAACTTTAATTTGACACGAATCACCGGTTTATGATGATTGGAGAGGATAAATTGTGTGTCCCTTTTAGTGTTGGGATTTTTCCTCGCGCTCCATTCCCAACTACAGCTGAGCGAGAGTTGTCCGTCCGCATTTCCCACCAACCATCGTAGCAGGCGGAGGATTTATGCTTTATTTTCTCACCCCTTTCAACCCCCACCAATGGTAACTACGGTTGGAATTTTTGCTGACGTATTTAGAAGACAAATGGAATGTAGAATTAAAAAGGCTTACGCCTGCGACACGTGGAGAGGAAAAACTAAAACAAACAGATTGAAATCAACCGAATTTCGGTCCTGTTGCATATTCGAACCAAAATGCTGAGCACGTGGACACGTAACACTTTCACTCACCCCAGATTCTCACACAGTCACACACTCGACGCAGGTCTAAATCGTCGGCACTTCACACGCCAACCAACCTAGCTGAGATCCCGTTGCCAGCGCGTCAAATTCTTGACATTATTGTAGCATCTTTTTCACCGGACGCACTTTCACCAGGAACCAGGAGATCGTTACATCTTGTGTAATCCTTCTCGTTGTAAGCCACTCCACTTTGCTCGAAATTCGGATTAACTTGATAGCACTCAAACGAGATTCACAGAAAAAGGAAGACGGTACAGAAGAAAACAAAACGGACAATCTTTTATCGACCAGCGACGTTCGTTCACTGTCTGACGTCACTGCGAGACGATTTCACAATGCACACTTTAAGAAATTCTATGCTTTGTTTGTTTTTCCTTCTATTTGTCGCGCTGTATACTGCTCCCAACATGCAATGCGATGACGAAAATGACACCTCGAAGCGATAAAATCAGTTAAAAGGAACGGGCAGGTTCTTCTCGCAAACACACTCGCAACGGTCAACCGTTGCTGTACTTTGCCAGTAAGGTTTTATTCGCCAGGTAAAACCGCGCGCTAGACCTACTTCGATACCGTCCGACGATTCGCACACGAATGAACGGCTGGTTCGCTGTGGCGATGAATGGCAACCTGTGGGAATGGAATGAACTCAGCTGACACGCTCGTGGAAGCGAAGCGCGTATGCGTTCGTTCTCACGCCAGCTGCGAAGGAGGATGGAGAATCATCTTCAAGAGCGCAGTAGAGAGAGAATGAACCTGCTTTTCTCTCAAACAACCCCCTATCGGGGTACTAAAAGCGGTAGTGGAACGCGAGCAGTACAAACGAGTTAGTGTTCACGGGCTGCTGCCGTGTTTCCCATCGACCTCGGCCGCTCAGCTTCCGTGCGTGCGTGCACACGGCGGCTTGAAAACGGTTCACGTGCGCCATGAAAGCAAAAGTAAGTCTTAAGATCTCGCACAATAAAAGAAAAGCAATCGTCGTACACTTTCGCCGATCGTCTCACACAGCACGTGGGAGCTGGGAGAAATGGGGGAGGGCAAAATGGGACAAGTGGGGGTGACAGCAGTCGTTGAGCTTTGCAGGCGACAGGACTCTGACCTGAACACTGCGTTACGCTGTCGTGTCGTGCCGGGAGTTTGTGTGTGCGGCTCGTCTTTGACGGTAGCACTCTGACGCCCTGTGGGGAAAACCCGTTCAATGGGAAGGGTAAATTTGATTATTGAACCTGTCGGGGAATAGAGCCGCAACCTTTACGCTAGGTCTTGGTCTGCAGCATTACTGAAGCCTCCTCCACGTGCCGTACGTTATTTGTTATCTTTCGCTATTCTCTCTGTGCGTTCCACCCTGCCACGAAAAACAATTGCCGGGAGGCGTTACACGGGTGAATCGATCCGTTCCAAATTTGAAGGAGTGAGAAAATGGATTTACCTTCACGTTTTTCTCGTGTGTGTGTGTTTTGGGTTCGTCTTCTCCTTGCGACACGATGCTGCCACACGGAGGCACCATGTGAAGTCAAGTTTTTCTTCCTTTAAGATACCGTACGGCTGTCTTCGATCAGAAAGACACTCGAAACTTGTGGCTGTGCAGCAATGGGAGGCATCGAAAGATAACTTTTCCGATGAAAAGTTGCAAAAGCTACACGGTTCTCACCCATGCTCGGAGCGTTTGTAAACTGGCCTGCGACTGGCGAATGGAAATGCAAATCCATTTCCAGCGTGGGAAAACGGCGAGTAGTGAGATGACTGAAATGGGAGGAAAAAGGGTAACGTTTTGTTCAATACGCTTGTGATACGTGCGAACCATTTCCGATGGTGCATTTTCCGATCGAACGGAAGCGATGCGAAGAAGTTGGCGAGAGTTTTCTTAAGGAAATGTAATTAAATGTGGAGCTGAATGAATGTGCAAATGGTTATTTTGGATGAACGCAGCTGGGGACCGTTTATCGGTGGGTTTTGGTATTTATTTTAAAGTGATTAAATATTTTAAAGATCTTATGGTTCGTTATTTTTTGTGTTGAGTTTTAAAAATATTGAACATCTTCATACAGTATTCCTGCTTGTAGTTCTTTTGTTAAATATGAATGTTCTGTTAAATATGTAAATATGAACAAATATCTTATTTACATTGATGGTTAGATTTCATTCCACTCTTATTCACAAATTTGCAGTCTTCTCTCGGATCTGTCAAATAGTGTAAATGGTAACGCACGACTCAATTACATGCACGGTCTGGGTTAGAATCTCGACCAGACCGTGATTTTTCCATACGTAGAGGGTTGCGCTGTAATCTTTATACATTATTTTTGAGGCAATCACATCAATTGATATGTCAACAATAGGATTTAACAATCATGGTCAGCATTGTACACTATTAAAGTAAAAATTTTCCATCAGCAACTGCAAAAAGGCAAAAGGACTGTTGGTCCCAAGAATGTTTGATTTGGAGTACTAGGAATTTGTAGCAAATTTTACCACATATCCAACGCAGTCAGGATGGAATTTGGTTGCATTGCTCCAAAAAGGAATGCTGTCACATTCACTACCCCGTCCGTACCCGAAGCACAAGGGAACGTGTGAGATAGCCGGCAGGGATTCTCTGTCTGTTTATACACCGATCAATATTATTTTCTCCAAAGCAAATACTGCATTCCATCCTGGTTAGAGTTGGACGAACGATCGGGTACTGTCGGGAGCCACCATTTCTTCCCATCAATCGAACATCGTTGCAGCCCAGTTGCCACGTGGCAATAGTAAACAATAGTGTCAATATTAACAAAAGATTGTTTTTGATGCCTGCCAGTTCATTTAATTTGCAAATCGAAAGGCGAAAAGCAGTTCCGCACATCGCACCGGAAGGGCAATAGAGAGAATGAGAGACAGAGAGCAAGGAACTCATTTACGAAAGCGTATGTGGAAATGCCTTGACTAAACCGCAAGTAAGGTAAGCAATTAGTTTCATTCGGTGGCAAATATGTAACCAACCGGGTGGGACCAGAATAAATACCTACCAGTGGCCGGGAACGGCAAGCAAACCGTGCAAGGATCGTTTGGCGAATAGCAAATGTGGAAATGTGACGAAAGTGCTTAATTGATTAGCTTTCCCTTCACGGTCGTTGCCAGGCAGATGAACCGTGAAATGCCAAAACCATCGTCATCAAACACCATACGTGGTACGAGCTGAACGTTATCTTTTGCGCCGTTTTCCGCCTTCGGGTCGTTTTGGGAATTGCCAGCTACCCGGGACCGATATTGATCAGAGAGCGCGGCGCTACGTCAGGCTGGTTGGATTAGGCGGTTGTGTGTTGTAGGAGGTTTCTAAGCGCGAACGAAGTTGTTTTTATTTTCCCTTGACGCGATCGGATGGTGGAAATTGTTGGAGTATGAAGTTTTCTGCTCAAAAACGAAAATTTTACGGGTTTTAATAGCGTGGAGCAACGGATCGCGAGCGCGCTGTTATCGAACCAGTCCTGAAGATGAAGCAATAAATCATACAGACATGTTTAATGGGACGACAGGTTTCCGGGAATTAAGATGTTGGTTTCGTACGGGTTTCGCGAAAAAAAAATGCAGGAGTTGCTCGATAACAGCTCGATCGGGAGTAAAACACTTCAAGGAATGCTGCTGTGGGGATTAAAGGATGACTTTCGCATACGATACGCTTCAGGCATGTTTATTGAGTGGAAAAGTATTCGGGATTTTGGGGGTTTTAAACTTAAGCTTTGAAGTATTTTTTTATACAAAGTGCAGGATTGCTGAGCGCTTTGTGGTTTTATATTTCATGAATGGTGCAAACAAAACCTTAATTAAATGGGACTGTATCAAGCGAAACCTTCCATGAGTCACAGGACCGCATTATGTCTGTGCCTTGTCTATTAATCTTGCTTCTCGGTTCGATTGGATCGGAATGGTGGCCTGACATAAATCTCTTCCTTATCGCAATGCGTATAAACAGGAAAAGTAAATAAATAGTTTGCTAAACCCAAGTCCAAGTCAAGTTTGATGTTATTGAAGTTTTTCTCTCTCCACCACAAATAATGCCATAAATCTTGAGTTAATGACAGACTAAAAGTGCTTTCGTAAGCATTTTCTACATTGTCTTATGTCTTGTTTACTGAATATATTTTACGAGAAACCTGAAATATTGTTCTGTCGAAGGTCGCCAAAAACTGGAAGGCAAAGAATGTTGAGTCCCAGCACCTTCACTGAACCATAAAATTTGACCACTGAATTTTACGCTGCTTAGCCGGGTTTGGTTCATTTTGTGTGAATCAAAACCCACCATCTGAAAGGATTTCTTGTTCATGAAGATCTCCCGTTTTTTTTTGGTAGCGCCATTCGTAGCGGAACACTGAGCATCCCGAAAGGAAAAGTTTTGTTTGCAAAAAAAAAAAACGAAACCCAAAAGCTGTGCTAAAAGTAGCATAACAAACTTCAAGGTAAAGCCTGCGCCAGACTCTTGCTAGCGGGCTATTTTTTTTTTTTTGCCGTGATTCTTCCTGATACAATCTCTGCCCATGTGAAGCGAGAGAAATCTCCACAGCTTTTCTAAAGCTGGAAGAAAGAAGGAAAACACACGAAGAACCAAAAAAGCTACAATATTTCCTGCAGCCCGCTGAGAAGGAACCCGACCTCAAATGGCGACGTGTACCGACCGAGTGTACTTTACTTTCTGGCGGTACCATTTTCCGGCTCTACTCGCTTCCGGTTGGTGTGTGCCATGGCCAACGTGACCGGAAGCGTCAGAAGAATCGTGAATTGTAGCGGGACTCGAGGAAGGATGCACTTGTGCCTGCCGGTAGTAGCAAGTAACAATGAAGTGATAAACAAAAAAAAAGGGGGATTGGGGTCGCCCAATCCTCTCCCCACAGTTAAATCAAGAGTAGAAAGTAGGGACCCGGTGATGTCTCCTTACGCTCGTCGAACCCCAAGTCGAATTCTCGATTTCTCCTGAGATGATTGAAACCCACAGGCACGCGGCGAAATGGGATGGGAACTCGTCAAAACGGCCGTACACGTCGAACCCACACACACACACATACACATGCACAGTGGGACACTCACCGGTGACACAAAATTCCACTCAAAAAGAAACGCCAACCCCCCGGAGGGATTCAATGTCCCACCGCAAACGTCGGCAAACGGTGCGTCTCATCGATCCGAAGACCTGACAGATACATTTTTCTTTCTCTCGTCGGCCCCCTCTGGTGGCTCTTCCAAGTACACGCTGCACAGCTTCCTTCACAGCGTAAGGATTCTCGCTTCTCGTACGCCAGTTCCGTTCCTAGCTCAGACTCTTTCATGAGCGTGGCGCTGTTTCCTTTTCGGCGGCTGTTTTTTCTTTTTCGGCAGGATGTAATATTCCCTTTTTGGGGTAACTTTAATTTATTCTCAGCACAATTTCAATCGCATTGTGCCTGTTTCCGTGGGTCTGAATTGTGTGCTCGGCAAGGAAATGGACCACGTTATGCGTCGTGATGGTGCTGCGGCCTGTTGACTGTGCCAGCCATCTCGTCGGCTTACGCGACGTGAAACCCGTAGAATGAGGGATGTTATTAAATGGAATTATTACTTTTTTTGTGGTTAAGAATTTATTGTACGAACTGTTTACATGTGGGCATGAATTGGGGAAGGATGTCTTAATAACGAATGTACCGAATACACCGTTCATTATGAACCTTTCGTCGAAATCACCATTTTTTTTGGGTAATATTACATTTTGTGCTATGTACTGGTGCAGGTGTTTTATCGACAACATTTTCACTTTTGTCCGAAGCTTTTATCGTACTTCATTGTGTAATATTTATGGTTTATTATCGGTCTTAAAATTACAATTCTACAAAAATATAATATTGTCTCCATATTCGCATTCTAACATTAAGAACGTTAAAAACTCATTTTGAAGTGTGCTTCAAAATTGTTCACTCAGACAAATCTCGTACTTTTTCGCAATATGCCACAACTGTAATAATTTCTGGCGAGTTCTTCATGTTGAAAGATATCCTTTTTTCCCGCCATCTTACTCTCGTCCCGTGAATGGTACTCGAGTGTCGTTCAGCTTATTCAACGGAATTTTCCGACTCTTGTCTCGTGGTTCCTCGATAGGCCCGGCGAAACATCAAACCCAACCATTAGCTATCTGCTCGTTTTCAGCTCGGCTAGCAATAGTTTTATCATTCCCTGCCCTCACTTCGCGATTCCGGCCGTAATGCACTTGAGGTCCAATTCCGACGAAAAGGGCCGCCATTGTGAGAACCCTCGTGGAAAATGGCAAGATTTGTCTGACGTCACGTACCGATGAAATCGACGCAAAAAAATAACGGAGGCAGAATCGAAATGTTGCCGCACAGCAAAGAGTAAAAACGAATTGAATCTAATTTTCCATCCTGCCAGATTTCTTCAACATACTCCTAAACGGAACTGATAGCACTCAACTGCAGCAGTGAAAGGGAGCATGAAAAAAAAACCACTCACACACACACACACACACACGTAGTCATGAAAATATGCTTTTCCGTTCGGAAAACTTGCTGCTTACCGTGCTTTTGTCTCGTTTTGGGTTATTTTTCTGTGGATGCTTGGATGGTAAGGGTTTTTGGCTTGTTCTGCACCTGTTCGTTTGCTGCTGCGGTAATACTATTTCTGATTCCCTTTTGTCCGTTGTTTATTTTCCATCCAGCGTGGCACGGTAGTTCCGACTAACTCACGCAAAGCGATTATATTATGGTAATGATAATAATAAAATCACACTGCTACGTGCCCGAACGCTTGTCGAACTGCGATGGAGGCGCCCGGTACTTGTGAGGCACGAATTATGGCGTGTAGTCAGCGTGTTTTTGGTGCCAACCGGATGAATGTCAGCAGTGTATCTGCTGGTTTGAAACTCGCTTGCCAATCATTGCCTGATTGTGTGCCGAATAAATTCAATCCTCAAAGTGTATCAAATGGAGCTGGAAGAAATATAGTTCTCGCTGTTCGTGTTATTTGCTAAGCTGGTAAGCAACCTTTACTTCCTTCCTTTAAAGTTATCAACAAACAATCATCGATTTGTTTCTGAATGGCCTGAAACAACTGGTCGAATGCTCTTGCTCTTTCACCTACAAGATCGATTATTACCTTTCAAACTGTTACCGGAAGTCTAGCACCAGTCCAGGTGTCATTCCACCTCGAGGCACTTGCTTGCACAGCACCGAACTCGAGGCGTTTCAAAATTCATACCCCAATCGTTGTTGTTTTCCGTACGTTTTGTTCGCTTGTTATGTTGAAACCGTGTGACTTTTGCCACGCTAGCACATGCAACCGGCTATAAATCCCCGGATCACACAACAACCAAGCAACTCGGAGTCTGTGTTTCGTGGGGAGCATGTTTTGTTGCTGTTGCTGCTGCTGCTGTCGTTGCTCGACTGTTCTCACGTTGAATGCTTTATATTCAACTCTCGCCGTATCATGCTTCATGCCAGAATTCGGCGCTTCAATCCGGTATTCAAATCTCGGGATCCGTTCAAGCGTTACGATGGCTTTGTGCAAGCCTAATAGGGAAAACGAGTTCGATATGCCTGCTTTCTTGCGCGTTGCTTTTCATTTTTCACGAAGCTGGTTTTTTTTTTGGCTTGGAGGTGGATTGGTTTAGTTGAATTTCTTTGTGTTTGAGTTTTTTGTGTTGGGTACGCTATAAATTTGTATTTTCACTTTTGACGCCTTCGACCCAGTTATGTACACTTTTCGGCAAACGATTTTTTTGTTTGCCCACTTTCACTTCACATGCTTTACAGGGCGACGTCGTTTCGTTAGGGTGCTAATGTTGGAGTTTGGAATTGAATTGAAATATGTTTCAAATACTGTACGATAACAGTGGTATCTCGAGATACGAGTTTAATTCATTCCGTTGGCTTGTTTGTATAGCAAGTTACTCTTAAGTTATAAAAAACTATTAAAGAAAGTGAGGCGAGCTGACTGATTTTTCGTTCCTTTTCTTTGCTCTTTTCGTAACAATTTACATTTTTCACGTTTGTTAAACAATACCTATTCACAGAGGTTCGTTTCTCCACCTCTTCAATGAGTTAGGCATGTGTCATTAATCTACTTCTCAACTATTGAGGCTATTCCACGAACAGTTCGATCACATCACGCTCATCCACCTCTAGACCCATGGGTTCTACCGGAGAAACAATCCCCATGTACCGTCGATACTTCGAGATCAAATCCTTCGAAAGCCCTTTCAACCATAACCTCAGTCCACAACTTTTGCCATGCAGAGGTTAAGGCCCCAGTTGTATCACCACGTCAGAGCTGATCAATATTTCTTAGGCACACTGCGGTATTAAAGAGATCCTTTCGGAACGGAGTGGTGTCTCCTTTCCGTCAGTTCAAAAGGAGGGTAACAGGCACACCAACTGAGGTTAAGGCTGAGGTAGTAGAAACTGTCATGAGACGTCGACACACGAGTCGAAGAACAATTGCCACGTAAAATGTCGTCATGTGAGGCGATGATGTGCGGTATACCTCGCAAAATATCGCTCGCTCGTATCTCAAAACCACTCAAATCACATGGTACTGTCGTATTTGTTTACAATGATGTCTTTTCTTGTTTTGCAACATACAAAGCGATCAAATTTATTTCCTTATTAAACTTTATACATCCCTAAACGGGGTAATAAATCCACGTGAATTTTAATATCTTTGTCTTGCCTCGTGCCTTTTGCCATATTTACGAGCCAAATCCATTTGTTGGGTTGTATTTCCAGCGAATGCATGCATTACCAAGTGTGTGTTTGTCGTGTTATGGCATGATTACCGACGTATGATATCTGCGCTCGTTTCCTTTCTCGGGCGCCCGACAAGCATATGCCACCCAATTATGGTAATTAAGGGTAAAGGATGATGTGGCACGGTTCCGTACATTGTACGTGCGTGTCACAACACGTAATACGGACGCGGCGTCCGGGACTCCGGGTTATGAATATATTTGTGTTGCTATTAATCGTAAATAAAGTGTGCGGTACAAAACTTATAATCGAGCTTAGCATTAGATTGAATTGCTTTCAAATGGATTGTAAAAGGAGCTTATTACTAGCACTGTGATGAAGAAAGTTTCTGCCCACTAATTCGCGCATCAAACGCATAAGGGATTTGCCATTCAGTGCGTTAATAGCACCAGCGGTAATTCGGAACCCATTCCATTCCGCTCGGCCGTAATCCTCCACGCGATTATTTTATCGCGTTCGCCCGTATCGAATCAATGTAAAAGACAATCATTTACTCTACTCTACTCTCACCCAACCCGCAATGCGCACCCTGACAACGCGCTGACCGGACCACACGTGGTACCGGGCGTCTCCATCATCATGAAGGACAATTGTGGCGGTACGTGCCGATTACGGCGATACGGCCTATCAATAACAAGTGTATTATCTTCATCACAATCGAAACGGTGCACGTCGAAACGCGGTGGGATGGGATGGTTTGCTTATCCCGCCCGTGCACTTGGGAGTGCGTGTAGGTGACCACAATACACGCTTGTCACGTGTTTTGTGTCCGAAATGTGTCTGCTGATGGCAGTTTCTCAGCTGGACACTTTGGGGAGCCTCCTTTTTTTGCGGCCACGGTAAAAGGTAGTGAAGGAGTGTTGAACAAAAAAAAAAACGGTCAAAACCACCGATGGTTTTCCACGAACAATACGATGGTACGGTTCAGATGCGAGGGCACTAATTGTGGAGTTGGGTCACTCGTCCAACATCAACTGCTGTTTGCATTCAAAAATATGTTTTAATCACACGGCACACAGATCCATTGCAGTGTGAGAATTCGTTCCATGTAAACCCCGCTATCCAAATGGCGAAAGCACCTTTTGCGCATTGTTTCGACTCATATTTATCCACTAACAAACCCACGGTAACAACGATGCAGTTGTACTTTGGCGCTTTACAACTTGCGTCCTTTCTTTGGGTGGGGTTTTCACATAAAAGCGTATTTTCCACCTCCACGAAACTGTTTGAACTGCTTTGTTTGGGCCGGTGCTGGGGCTTTTGTTTGCGGAATACGGCCCCGAGATTTATCATTCCGCCAACAAAACCCGGAAAACCATCCACCCTACTCAAAGTGTGGCGGTGACCAGCCCAAACCCAGGTTTTCTTTTTTACGGTCCGCGAAGGAACGGGAAATTCCTCGTTAGATCGCATCACAAAATTTGCTGCCGCTTTTCGGCGGTTGGGTGTGCTTATTTATTCCGACCCGGAAGAGGAACCGCTGCCGGCGGACGAGGACGACGTGCCCGACGACGAGCCTTCCGGCGGCGGTGTCCTGTCGTGGTGGTGCTGCGGTGGCGGTTTCGATTTCTTCTTACGTCCGCTTGAGGTTTTTTCGTGGATTATCTCGAAGCTACCGCCGCCCGTGTCGGTGGCGTTGCGCCGCTTGCGCTGATCCTTACCACCGTCCACGCTGTGATCGCTGTCAAATGAGGTACGGTGCTTTCGTCGGCCCGAGCTCTGCTTAGCGTCCGTGTGGCGGGTTGAAGATTTCCTGAAAATGGGGGAAAAACACACCGGAATAACAACACGCCACGCTTTTCGGGATGAAGATGGTAATGATGCAGGATGGCAGCATGTATATTTATATCGAAGCTGAGTCTTCACATGCCGAACACGGCCGTGCCGGGGGCCGGGGATGAGAATCCGTTTGTGTGGCGCATTATTGTGCCGGTTATAAGTTATAATGGAATAAAACTCCACCGGGGTGGAAACATTGCGCTCTTCATCTGGCCTGATCCTAGAAATGGCACACATACCAACACCACCACCACACATCATCCCGTGTATGATGTTAATGCCCTGTTTTTATCACAAGTGGCACATCATCGCACAGTGAAGAAAGGGAACAGGAGCTTTTGGTGCTCGCTTTTCAGAAGCGTTTGAGATTGGAGCCCTATTTCTACCCAGCACACGCACACACCGGCACATGTATTGTGCCTGCAAGCATGTGCGTTTGTAGATGGGGACGTTAATTTGAGCACGGCATCGGAAGGAACTGAACACGATTGTGGCACCGTTACAGGATATCTTTCTCAATTAATATTAATCCAAAATGCCGTCATTGCGTTCGAGATCTTTTGCTGGAGGCCGTGGATGGATGAGAATTTTCCGGACTGGGTTGGAGGTATGCAGCGAAATGGGATTATGTGCGATCGGGCAATGGACCGCCGTACTCGAGAGATGGCGAAAAGCGTTGAGAGGAGCACTAGCTCCCTTCCGGGAATCCGTCGGATGACCTTTTTCCAGGAATCAGGATCGATGGGGTAAGGCAGTTTGTTCTCCCCTGAACTCCCTTGAAGCTGTGTCTAAGCACATGCCATGGAGGATGTGTTTGGAAGCCTCCCAACGTCGTCATTTGTGTGACATTTAGCAGACCGCGGTGTGGTCGTGCTTGGAACGCATTAACCTTTGCTGCCCACTGGATCTTTTACCTGTCCTTCGTGTCCTTTGACCGACGTTCTTCGCATTTCCCATGACGCCCCCCCGGTCGTTCACCCTCCGACTGGTAGCGATCGTCATCCGCACCGCCATCGCTGCAGATCGGCGGTGGCAACGGATCGTCCTCATCCGACTCGGTTCCGGGCCGCGGCGGTGGCTTCACCGTCGACTTCCGCAAACGCCGCTGCTCGGCCGTAGTCTGACTGCTGGCCGTCGAGTAGCCAGTGTCCTTGCGGGACGAGGACGACCTGCGATGGGAAAGGGAACGTCAAATCGAAGGAGTCTATCGACGCGAGAAAAATGACGATGATGACGATGAGGTTTGGCAGTCGTTTTAGCCGAGGACACTTGCTACTAATTGAGCAGAAAAGGCGCAACAGTGGCGTGCCGTCACGGGTGATTAATTGCGCATAATTAATCGTACACACGCCAACTGCTTTCGCACAACCGATCTCTCCGGTGGATTAGTGGATTTGGACTCGTCTGCACAGGGCCCTCGACTACGCAACGAATGCTTGCCATTTGACAAAACACTTACCGACTTTTCCGCGAATGTTTCGACTTTCGTCCTTCCTGCTGGTCTGCTTCATCATCGCCAACATCCGCAACTTTCCTGGAAGTGGGCGAGAGATGCAAGATAAGCACAGCTGGATAAGAGAATGTTCAACACAAAACGGGGCCTTCGCATCGATCTGCCATTTGATGAGACGTTTGGTTGGTTGGTTTCGCATTTTTGTTTGCCATTTCCGGACAGATTTGTATCCAGCGCACCGCAATGGCGAAGTTCAGCATTGGCGAAAGGCGGGAAAAGTTTCGATAATAAATACCCACGCTCACGCTCAAGGTTTTAGCCACTGGTAGGAAAATCCTCTTTTCCCTCTATCAAAGCAGGCCACAGGTCGCCAGTAAAAGAAAAAGTACGGGAAACGACTCCCGTGCTGACTACTACCACCCCCGGCTCACGCTTGGATACTTTCACCGGCAATCAGTACACCTATAAGTCGCATTAAAAGTGCACCGTTGGCTGCAGTTTGCTTCCGAAGTTTTGAAAATCGCCACCAGACAACGCAACAAACTGCAGGTGTATCGGCACTGTCAGGCAGCTTTTATTGTTCCGGACGCAGCGGAAACTGCTGGAACAACAGTGCCCGAAAGTGGATTGCCTTGGTCGGGCACGGGAAAAACTTTGCCTATCTCCCGGAGGATCAATTCTCTCGCAAAGTTACGGTTAGGGCAAAACTCTCAAGGACGGGGTATGTTGGGAACCGTTTCCGAAGGCCAGCTGCGAGTAAGCGTTTCGAGAGTTGCCTTATCTTCTGGTGCTCTTGAAGCTAGCAGCTTGAAGTTGCACCCCGGGAAGGATCTGGCAAGTTCTGCTTTACCAATAGCATTGAAGTTTACTAATCGAGGGAATTTTAAATACTGTGCTTCCCTGCTTGATGGTAGTTTCAAAGTCAGCCATTTTCATCGCCATTCCCGTCAATTGGGTGTCTGGTAAAAACGAAAATCAAACTAATTATGCTGGAAGCCAATCCTATCAACATGAATCTTTAAACAACTGTTGCGCTGGGAAAGAATTTGGCGAGTAGACAAGTTAACTTATGGACATATTTGGAAGACTGTTTTGTTTGTAAATATTTAACGATGAATTTAAAATTTACTAATTTGGGTGGTAATTTAAATTCTTGCCCTTAAACAACCATCTTCTGCCATTCCGCTGGTGAATCGCGAACATTAGACAATCTATCTAGCTCGACTTCATTACGATACGGAAACCAAACGCAAATAAACGCTGGTGCGTACCTTTCCCAACGCACACACTACACGCGCTGATGAATGATTCAATTTGGCGTTGGAAAAGTATCTTTTCGCTTCTGTCCCCGGAATCACGTCCATCGAAAGTCAAATCGAATCATACCTTTATTTCCTTTATCCTCGCCACTATTACCATATCGTTTTGCTGGGCCGTGACACAAAGCTCAGAGGCTTTTAGTTGCCTCCGAAGCCGGAGAGGACACGCTTGGAATAATCGATAACGCGTCCCACGAAAGTGCTGGCGGGAAGGGTTTCCAACCGACACGTTCTCGACCGCAGCATTTCATACGCAACCGGAAAAGGGCCTCTTTCCGAGACGACAGCCCGTTTCCTGCCCGAGCTTCTGTGACTTTTTCCACCTTTTCACCATATCTTTTTCTCTCTCTCTCTCTCGCACAGCCACTCTTTCTTGGAGGACACCGGAAAATGGCATCGATTCAGACTTGGTGCTTCCCGTGGCCTACATTCGGTGGTGGTGGCATTGCTACAACAGTCAGTCGGTGTTGTTTCGTTGGCGGACGGGATGATTAATGTTTGTTCCCTCGGAGGTTTCCTTACCGTGCCACAGTGCTGAGGAGATAGAGAGCAACCGTTTCGCGAACATCCCGGAAGGGCAGGTTAACGGTTCTGGTTCGCGTGATATGAAGATTCGCGCGCTCCACCACACATACAGCGGGGAGGCTTTTACGTGACCGCTTGTTGGGAAGGTTACGCGAAACAAATGGCATGTAATTAGTGATCGCTATTAGATAATGTAATCAGGATGGGAATATTTACACTTTTTTGTCTAATCGGGGAAATTCCTGGCCTCAGCCAAGCATGAAGCACACGGCTGTTCCAAATTGATTCGTCCTTTTATAACGCGGGAAACGTGGGACTTTTTGAAGCTTTTGAAAAGAGCTGTACTCTTCGCCTTTCAAATCATATCATCATAAAGGAGGGTGGAATCTTGCTTTAGACAAATTGGATAATTATGTTTTAACAAGCAACATTTAATCCGCTTTGCTTCGTACGTGTGGCACGATTCCAGCAACGAAACGATCTCACTGGAGTGAACTAAATTAGTTAACCTCATTAATGATCTTTACTTTGTGCTGTTTGAGCGCAGCTTTCACGGAAAAAGCTTTCCCTTCCCCTGAACGGAGGCGTATGGAAACTAATTTCCTTCCCGTTCTGTCGGCGAGCGGACGGGAAAGTGCTTACCTTTTGCTAATTTTCCGTTGCTTCTGCTGCCGTGTGGCCGATTGTTCTGCCTTGCCGCGCATCTTCAGCCGCCGCTTGTTGGCCGCTGCTTTCCTGTTTTCCGAGTTCACCACGTACAGTCGGTACAGTTGCAGCAGTATCACGAGCGTGTTTTTGCCTTTATAAACCCCAAAACAAATGTAGCATCGTTTAATCGCCCGGCAAAACAACAAAAAAAAGCAAGCCCGACCGGCAGCTAGTCAGCCCGGTCGACAGACAGCTGGGACAGCTGGGGTGTAAGATAAATCACTCACAGGTAAAGAAGATGTTCATGTAGGTGATGATTTTGTAGTGCACGATGATGAGCAACCGAAACGTAAGGAATGGTGCGTCCTGCAGCAGAATGTTGAGCGCAATTCCCCACACATCGATGTTACAGCACGCCACATTGCAGCAGCTCGCATCGTCGGCTCCCTCCTGACCGGCGCGCGGTTGACTCCCGCCACCCCGGGGCTTACGGGCGCGCGTCGCCGACAGGACGATGGTGAACTGCAGCAACGACCAGGACCAAATGCTCAGCGTCAGCAGCACCAGCACCGGTTCGTTCGCTATCTTCGCATCCTTGAAGGAGTCAAAAAACTCGATAATGTCCGCCGCCGTACCGATGTACACCAGCAGCAGCTGGCTGAGCTGGTCCCGGGTAAGATCGCCCTTCGGCAGCATCCAACGGCCGATGATGAGCACCAGCATGAGAAACTGCTCGATCAGTGTGACCCACATCTCCGCCGTGAGCTGAATGTCCGGCAGCTGAATTTTCACGCCCAGCATCTTGTTCAGGTCCTTCAGATCCTTCCCGACCGTGGCCGCAAGATTGATGGTTTCGTTCAGCATCTGGTCCTGGTAGCGGGTCCGCTTGTCCAGCTTGTCCAGCTCCAGCAGCCAGATGGCGGGCACGATGCTGGACAGGTAGAGAAAGACCGATGGGCAGAACCTGCAAAACCGAGCGATAAGAAGCAATTAACCTGCTGGAGCTTCGTGGTGCCACAAATGCCACAAATGTTTATTTTAATTTACGAAAAGTGAGATTTTTCTTCATCGAAACAGAATGCCGCGCAGTGTAAAGTTAGCAAAATATAGATGAATAATGTTAAGCCTTGCCATTAATCCTAATGTATCACGGTACGAAACCATTTGTCCCATGCACGGTTAAGGCCTAAATCAACAAAATGCTGTAGCTGGCCGCAATGAAAAACTTTCCCATTAATAGCTGACCCTCCCTAGGTCACTTCCGTCGGGAGCGGGAACTGTTATCATTTTGTCATGATGCTGACCTAAAGTTGCGAAAAATTGCTGAGGCTTTGTATATCTAATCTAAATTTATGTCTTTTTCCTGGATGCTGGCATGTATTGCTAAGGGGCTAGAACTTTTTGTCCAGAATTTCCAATTCTTCCAGCCTTGTTTTAAAGCGCTTTGAAACTTTCGATTTTCGAATGAATGGAAGAGAGCTTAATTTTATTTACATCCACCGAATCTTCACAAAACCCTTCAAGTTATGGATGTCATTTTTCCTACATTTTAGATGAATTTGGCGAACGTCCAATCGGTTAAACATCTGAGGTAAATGTTTCTTCTCATTGATGTCACTAATTCGCGAGTTGAAGTAGAGAACCACAAAAGATAAACTCACGCAGTCTGTAGTAAATTCGATTTTTCACAACTTGAGATAAGGCCCAAACTTTGTGCGCACACTTTCGTTTTTCGTTCGCCGACAGCCATTTTCCACCGCACATGGGATAAAGACACCAGCGGTAACTTTCCATGACGTGACACGAGCAGCGTAATTCGCCTGCTTTTCATCCACTCTCCGGTACGAAAATTTCCATCTTGAATGAATCCCAACAATAGCCCCAGACAGGAGGACACCATCGAGGGAGGAAAAAAATAGAATCACTTTAAGTACGGTAACATTCATGCCCATGCCTCAGTCCACCAATACCCAAAGTCCTGTAGTGGTCGTTCCATTTCACCCACGACACATGCTATACAGCAGGAAATTAGATTTTACGGTTACCATTTTGTTGGCATCTTCCAAAACCGTCCCCCGAGAATGGGTGGTAGCTTCCCGTTCGAGCGTGTGTTCTTACCAGCGCCATTCTTGGTTCTTCTTGATCGCCAACGTAAAGATGCCTTCGATAAAAAGCACTCCGATCGGAGCGCATAGACACCAGTAGATGGGTTCCTTTTTGTTTTGGGTCACCTGCCAGATCGCAATGAACCCGTGGGCGGCAAACAGTATCCTCGTCAGCGTGGCTTTGAACGTTGCTAGCAGCTTGGCCATTCTGCTGTTATCACTTTTGTCGGGTTCAGTTGTCCTGGTGCAGCAGACTGCACTTTAAAATGTTCCGCTCAACCGTCCGGGGCTCGAGAACAAATATTGACCAATTTCAACAAACGATCGCGCTCAACTAACTGCCGAAGCGACATCAGCAAGGTCGTGGCAATTGCTTCGTCCTTTATGAATCTGGGCGGGAAAGGAAACATGACCAATCAAATCATTGGTGGAAGTATTCGAATTGTAATCGACACCACGATGACTGGGATAAATTTTGCGATGAGTTGCAAGAATGTTGCGTACGTTGGGAATATTCGAAATTCCACTGTAATATTTACCCACCTACATTGTGAACGAGACAGTGATTGAGTTAATACCGTAAAAATTTGTTTATGTTTTTAAACTGAAGTTTTAATAGTGTGGTACACAATTCAAACAATCTTCATTTGTACCTTCGGACACGCTATGTGTATTGTATCTCACTTTATACGCAATTCCAATTGAATTTTATCCTTTCGGAAGTTTGCTTTCGGATGTGAGAATAAATGCAAAAAGCGAAAGTGTTTCATCTTTAAAATACGATATGTTTTGCGATAAGCGGTGAAATACAACGTTATTATAACATTTCCAGCCAATTGTGCTGTTCTCTTCCAAGATTGTGTCCCAAAAACCGTTACACCTGTTTTAAAACTTGGTGTGTGAGCACATCTGTCAGCTGTCAACTGGGTATCTGACAGCGGCGTATGTCATGACCTCCCGTGCGAATGCTTTCGATCAAAACATCGCAACCAATGTAAGCAAAACAAAATTCGCTGTCGTGTTGTTTTCGTGACAAAAGTTTTTCCCTGTCCATGTTCACCCTTCGGCATTAATGATGCCTTGCACGCATCATCAAGCTATCTTTACCACCAATAGCCCTGATTTGTGTATCGTTTAAAGACCGCGCAGCGTTAGAATGTTGTGCATCGCGACGTAGTGCAGGAGCCCCAGGAATCAAGGATGGAGTTCAAGTACGCCAGCTGGATAGCGCTCAGCGCGGCTGTGTCGATCAATCTGTTCGGAATGTTCTGGGTCACGACGATGGTTATCGGTTTGGTGCTGTTCTTGCTCGGGTACGACTCGCTTATCAGTCTTCCGTTCGAATCGGTGTCACATTCTCAATCCGTTCGTCTCTTTTTCCACGCAGGTTTCTAACCATACTGTACTTACAACATAGCGATCTGGACAAATTTCTAGACAGTGGGCTGCTGGAGAATCCGCTCGATGAACCGAAATCGTTAGGACTCAGCATCGGTATGTAGAGAGTCACCGATTGCAAAACAAGCATGAACCTTGGTGCCGTTGTGTGCTTTTAGTTTTGTAGTTTTGTTTCTGTTGTACCGTGCCCTACGATTGCGAATTGGCCGTTTCTGTTGTTTCGTTTCGGTTTGCTTCTTTTGTTCGTATTTTGTTTAATGTGTTGCTTAAATACGCACATGTGAAATGCACACGATTTCATCCCGATTGGATATGCGTGTTGGAATTATGTTTTTCTTGCATTCATTTATGCTTTGAGACTTCATCTTCGTTTGCTCACCCCGTATCGCTTGGATGTTGTTTGCAATTACGCTAGCAATATTCTATCGCCTCATCCGGAAAACCCCATTTCTCTTCTCTCTTTCTCTCTTTCCCATGTGAACCACATTTTACACACATGTACACGCATATGCTCTCTATCGCCATCATACGTACCGATTACAAAAACTCCTCAACGAAATGTTACCATGACATGCACCCGTGCACATGAAAATGCCAAAATCAACCCCATCTTGTTACTGTATCTGCCCCGGATCCGGTTTGCGACGGTATCCGACACGCACGGCACGCTAACCCCGGCAACTGCAACCGGTGTGTCAATGCCACGCCTTTGCCGAATTGCCACTTGCCCAAACAAAACAAAAAAAAAAATACTGCTCCCAATAGTTTGTGACCCTAAGCCCGGTAATTTGCTGCTCATTTCGCCCAACATCAAAGTGCAAACCGAATCTAACCGAAATGCGAAAGCGCCGCACCCGTCCGGTGCGGGCGACTCGTCCGTGGCCGGTGGCCACGGTACCCGCCGGCGCAACTTTCTCGATGCTGGAATCGAGCTGCTGTTCAAGAAGCGCGAACCACGTTCCAGCGCCGGTGAACCGCCGGCGAAGTCAAACACAATCACGGACCACCTTATGCACCGTGGCCATTTGCACTTCCACCAACGGGACCATCATACCATTTTAGATAACAGCCCCGAGGGAGGATCGCTTCATTCGACGACGGTGCCGCCCCCCACATCGCATCGGCAACCATCGCCCGGAGAGGAACGTAGCCGCTGGAGACCGTTCGAGAGCATTAAGATACACACGGACAAGCGGGCGACAAGCGGCCAGACAGACCACGAGCTGGACAAGCATCGGAGAAAAGATGGTAAACTTTGGGTCGAAATGCTTACAAACCAGAGACAGCTCTACTCATTGCTTTATCCATTGTTTGTTAGCGTAAGAAGGTGTAGGATTTTTGTTGTAAAATTCGCTTGAATGGGACACTAGCGTGTAGAGGTAGAGGAGGGGAGCGAGGGAGGTAGAGGATATAGAGGGACACAAAGGTTTAGTGCTAGATTAGAGTATCTGTCTAGAAAACGATGAAACGATTTGTTCAGTTTGCAAGAACGATCTCGTCGCGATCGATCTCCCATACTCATGTTCGCTTCTTCCCAGTAGGCAATGTTTCCATCGGCGAAGAAGTGTCCGTTGCGTCGACTCCACTGTCCTCGTTTAAATCTTATCTTACGCATCCGGAGATTCTGCTACACCACCACCGTCACGATACACCGCCCGGCTCGCCGAAGAAGAAAAAGATCCTGAGCGGTAACAAACCGGTCGACAAGCTGATACACACGATCCTCGATTATGTGGTGCGCGATTTCATCGACTCCTGGTACACGATCGTGTCGGACAATCGGGAATTTTCCGAGTGCAACATTCGCACCAGCATCGAGTCGCTCATTCTGCAAATCTGTCAACGCGTCCGGTCGGTCGACCTGCTTCCACTGATGACGACCCGCCTGATCGATGATCTAGCGAAGCATACACGCTTCTATCGACTTGCCACGCAGGAGGTAGCTAACAGTGCCAATAGCAAAAAGTCCTCAGGTACGGATCAGAAGCGCATCAAGATCCACGAGAAATTGTCTCCGCAGCGGCGCAGCCTCAAGGTGGAAGGTCACCGGCGCAACAAGAGCGAGACGGATCTTACCTGGCAGCTGGGTAATGCGGCAGTGCAGAAGAATGTGGCCAACTCACGGTTTTACAACCTGCCGGTCGATGAGCAATCGCTAATCGATCCGGACACGATGTTGCTAAACGCTTTCTTTGGCTTTTGTGAGGACTATCGCAGCGAGTGTATGGACGTGGAAGCGCTGGATGACTACTTCAAGCACGTGTCCGAAACGGTGCTTTACTTCGTGCTTCCGGAGGAGGACTTTAACTGTCTGACGTTGCGTACGCTGCTGTGCAACCTGCTCGCCAACAGCCTGCTGAAACCGATGTTTCACACGCTGGCGGATCCGGACTTTATTAACCTGCAGATCGCGAAACAGTTCACCAAGGATCCACCGGCGGGTGAGTTTTTGCTGAAGATGATCCGCCAGTCGACCGATCTGTCGGAGCTGCGTGCCTGCCGGCAGCTGATTACCAAAGAGATGGACGCAAAGTACAAGGATAGTAACTGTAGTGCCGAGCTGGCTAGTCTCAAGTACACGCAGAAGCTGATCGATCTGAGAATAAGCCATTTGCAGAACAACAAGAACGGTAATATGGGAAGGTGGTTTAGGTTTGGGACAATAGCGCTACAACCTGTTTGTATGTTCCTTTTTTCCACCGGGTAGACTTTGGCAAAACGGAACGAGATAAAGCTTCAACGAATTTACCACAGCTCAGCCTCGATGATATCTTGCGGAAGGAGCTGGCCGTGTTCTACTATCTGGACTATCTTAGTGTATTAAATCTGCAAAAGTATGTGATATTTTATCTCACCGCTCAAGGTAAGGAAAAAGCCTTTCTTACTCTTCTGGAGACTTGTTGGATAGCGTATTAATTTTGTCTTGTGTTGCCATAGAATGGAAGCTTAGTACCAGTCAATGTTACTCCGAGATGCAGGTGAACAAGTCAAAGTTAAGCCGAGAAGAACTACTGCGAAGCATCCGGGAAAAGGCGAGCAATCTGTATCAGGAGGTAGTCATCCGAAGGGGGAGTAGTCCCGGTAGGGGCTCATCGTCCAGTACGCTTCAATTAATGTGAATATTGTCTTCCATCTGTACGACTTCTGTTCTAGTATCTGCAACCCTCCTCACCCAACTACCTTAACATCGATCCGGGACTGATAGAGGCTCTCAATTTCCGGTTGAACGATCCGTCCATCCAGCCGGAAAACACGTGGTTCGATTCGATCTGCAAATACATCTACGAGAAGCAGAAAAACGAAGAAGTGTTCCTTAACAACTTCTACCAAAGTGTGGCCTACAAGCAGTTGCTGCGTGAGTTAGACTTTCACAACGCGCACGATCAGGATATGCCTTCGCTCGAACACCTAACCGTGTTCGGAGGGCTCATGCACAGTGATAGTGCAAGCGACACCAACAGCGGTGACATTCGTTTCGATGAAACAGACGACGATGAGGATGGGACGAGCACCGTACCGACCGCACCAACATCTTCCACTGCATTTCCACCACCCATTACGGTGGACATCAAAGAGGAGCACGATGTGAGGGCCAGCGCTGTGGTGAAGAAACCATCCCCGTCGAGCCTTTTCCCCACGACCGTGAACACGATCAAGCACGCCCGATCGCACAGTGACTGTACCGGGATGTTTGCAGCCATCAACGATCTCAACATCGAGCAGCTACGGCAATCGTCCGACTGTTCCAGCAACGATTCGGGCAATGAAGCGCCCACCGCGATGCCCACGAGTCGCCGAATCCCGGCACCGCAGCTGTCTGATGTTGTACATCGTTATGCGGACGAATCAAGTCATCAGGGTCAACACCATCAAACCCAACATCATCACCATCACCACCACCATCACCATCAGTATAAGCATAAACTGTCCGCACGGATCATTAACACGGCTATTCACTGCGAGGGGCATTACGCGGTGTACGCCATTCAGGTGCACGTGATCGAGGATAATCACCACAAGAGCTGGCACATCTATCGACGCTATTCGAAGTTTCTCGAGCTGAAGAAGCTGCTGGTGAAACGTTTCCCAACACTCGATCGCGTACCGTTTCCAGCGAAGAAAACGTTCCAAAACACACAGCGGGCCGTGCTGGAGCATCGGATGGAAATATTGAACCGTTTTCTGGCGGAGATCTGCGCGAAAGCGGAACTTTCCGAAGAGATGATGGCGATCATACGGAACTTCTTGGAACCGGACACGGACGACCGTAAGATGCATGGAGGACCGGTAGTAAAAACGGTAAGGTAGCACGGAGTGAAAAATTTCAACCTTTATTTATTGATGCGAGCCTTTTTCTTTTCTCTAAATATAGATCGAAAGTCTCAAGTCAGGCATGAGTAAGATTCGGAACATGCCGGACACGCTTGTCGGTGGCATTTCGAGGATGTTCGTGGGCAAAAGTTCGCTGAAAGAGCGCAGCTTCTACGACATACAGGACATTCCGACGCTCGAGCTGAAACAGTCCGAGTATCCGGCACTGGCATCGGCACTGAATCTGCTCGACGAGGTGTTCGATCTGCAGAACAAATCGCAATGGTTGCGCCGTGGGCTTATCAACCGACTGTTAGGTGCGCCTTGGGTTAGCCATGCGACCAACAAGCGCATTATACAGACGGCGAGTAGCCTGCTGGCCGCGGATAAGCTGGAATCGGTCCTGTCGTCGATACTGTAAGTTTGCGCTCGCTGCCCGTTAAGGAATGATCTAATTGTTTGTGTCTTCTTCCAGCAATAACGTGTGGCCGGAAGGGGATCGTTTCAATCCAACTACTCCCCTGCGTGAGGATAGTACACGTTTGCGTACAAAACTGGCGGCCAAAATTTCCCTCTTCGCATTGCTGTCCGACGATCTGAAGCACGTGGTCGGTTCGGTGACGTGCAACAGTGGTCTGTTGAATTTCTTCCAAATGCTCCAAAACAAGAAGCTAAACACTCGGCTACTGCTGATCCTGTTCAACCGATTGTTGGTGGTGATCTTACAGACGGAGAACGTTACCAAACACGCTCTCCTGTCGTCTGAAGCTAGTGGAGCCGGCAATGGTGCTGGAACGAACGGCACCGACGATACGACAACGATACGCATCGGAGCACCGGGAATGGTGGCCGGATCGCGAAAAGCGTCCCGATTTTCGTGAAGGGCACGACAATACAAGGCCACATTGGAGACCCATTCCAACAGCAACACAGTATGCCGCGTAACGAAGCTGTATTAAATGAGACGCTATCATTATGGTTTTTCTTATTCCCACTCACCGTTTTATCATGCCATTCCAATTTTGCAATGATTTTAAGTGCTTTGTTTTAACGATATGTGTACTAGGAAGGAACGTTTTTTTTTTGTTAATGTTTTATTATTGGCTTTTAAGTGTAATGTGATGCAGTGTATGCAGCTTTTTATTCTGTCTATTACGATCGGTTGGTTTTTTAGCTCGTCCATGTTTTGTGTAACTACAAGCTATTAGATTAGGGAAGCAGAGAGTCACATATCGCCGGGTGCTTAAATAATAACCTCCCACCCCCGCATAGTTTCATTTCGTTTGTGGGCCATTTTCACTTGGATTCGCTTACAAACGTAACGTGCCGATGAACAAACTACTACTAGCGGATTATTATTGTTGTGTAGAGACAAGTAATAAAACAAAAGGTAATACACTTTATGAAAATGGAGAACTTGACGATTAGCTCGGGCGAGTAAGAGTTCCGAAATGTGTCGGATAAAGATCCTTCTTCGCTTTCCATTCAGGTGACGGCATTCACTAACCCTGCAGAAGAATGGTCTGTTTACCAAGAGAACATCCCTGGAGGAGGTCACATTGATCCTCGTTTGTTATCACCAGTTCCCGTGTAATCTATAGTTGTTCCTTTCACGCATGCTTATTCTGCTACTCGACTAACTCACACACACCAGTATAAAGTGCTAGGAATGCGGATGCTGCGGAGACATCGGTGTTACCTCTTCCGTGGATGTTCTCTTGGTATGCAGAATGATGAAACGGATCATTGCTGGAGAAATTCACCTATTCCGATGGAGATATCACGTTTCCCGACACACTCACACAAACGACCGCGATCGTAGCTATTGTTGATGTTGATAACATGCGAGAGTAGAACAGCTGTATGATTTACCAGAACGGTGATGGGGAACACCTGTTAACTCCCGCTTCGGATGCTCTCTTGGTGTCAGCACTCAGAAAACCGGTCCCTTTTGGAGGATTTTATCTTATCCGGTGAAAGAGATGAAAGATCCACTTCCCGCTGTATCCGACTATCGATCACTCTCGCGATGATCATTTAAAGATTACATGCGAAAAAGAAACAACAACTAAAATTATTGCTGATTCGTGTTACCGCTTCCGTGGATGTTCTCTGTGCTGTCTATACCGGCGGATCCTTTTCTCAAGGAGTTGTACCAATCGTTGGTGATTTCAACGCAAGGAAGCAGACGAACTGGTTTACGAATTATTCATCAGCAAAATCAATTCTTTTGTTCGCGTCTTTTCGATCACATTAATTGAACACACATTCAAGAACAACACCATTACGTTACTTTTTAAATTATGTTTTTTTTACTCTGTTTTATTTAATCATAAAAGATTTGTTTTGCATCAGTTGTTGCTTTGTTTTCCACCCATCCATCATATCGTCGTCGTCGTGTAATTTCGGTTGTAGTTTGTTGTTGTTGCTTTTTTTTACACAGTTTTCTGTTTTATACGTCCCTCGCTTTTTTCACGACACTAACATTCGTTTACTACTACTGCTACTACTATTACTAATTGCTGCAACTACTCTCGCACACATCACATCCTCCACTAACTCCCTTTACTTTACGATTTCTTTCGCTTGTGGCGGAAACGATCGTTCTGATTTTGTGTTTTCTTTGCTGCTGTTCATTATACAGCGTGTTTACATGGATTTGTGTTTTGTGATCTATTGTTTTCAATAAGATGCAATCGTTCATTTGCTGGTTCCCCCGCAAGGGAGCGTATTTTGCTTAAGTAAATCTCTTTCTCTACACGTTGCCCTCCCCGTTTGCCCTTACAAACAAAGTCCTAGAGTACGTGGGGAGCAACGTTATCATTTTGCTGTGGACGCTAGTCGCTCGATGACGATCGTTCCGATTTGCACTTTCTTCGAGAAAGTGGAAACTGGAAGGTAAACCGAGGGAAGCGAAAACAATCCTTCCCTTCCCCCCAGAAAAACACTTGCCAAAACGAAACGATCACTGTTTTCTGTCATACGCACAGCAGCGCACACACTTCTGTAATGATAAGCGTGCTCGTAGTATTACAAATACGAAATAAGGCAACTAAAACCGTAAGAAAAAAAGGAAACTATCGTACACACCACACCCCGCGCAAGAACGCTAACTGTCGATACGATGAAGCTGGTCGCGTGTGATCAGCCCCGATCTCCCGATCGGATATCATAAGCCCCGTGGGTGTGATCGTTTCATTTCCCTCGTTTTGTTTGTTTCTGGTTTAAATGCATCGTTTGTTTCTAAATTGGGAGGGAATTGGGACAGCACGAAAGCTGAGAGACTGGCAAACCTTTCTTTTTCACCAGGAAAAATCCTTACGCGGAGGTGTGGGGATGTAGGTTTTGTACACGTACGCAACAGGATACACGAGAGCACACACTTCAAGTGATAGTGACATTTATAGAGATGTTTATGTGGTATGTATATTTATAAGCTACTCCTGATTTACTCTCCCCCTATTTACAACTGCGCCTCACTCTCCCACGAATCGTTGAAACGTCCTTTTCTGTTTGTATGTGTGCGTGCGTGATGGGCATGCAGTTTGCTTTTTAATGTAAAATGATTACTGATTTCCTTGAAAAGAGACCTCCCTTTTAGCGACTTTCCCTTAGCTGCACACTATGCCCGTTCCTGGACGTAACTGCCTTTTTGTTGCTACCTCCACGCATACACTCGCACACACACACACACACACATGGTGTCCGCTTCTAGAAGATGTTTAGCGTAGTGTATTAATCAATAAAAAAAAGAACCCTCCGCCCTGCCAGTAAACTTACTTAACCGTCTAAAATCACCCGAGATCCTTTAACTAGGCGCAAATCTAAGCAAGGATTAAAACAAACCGGAGGCCGCTATGAAACCTCGCGCATAAAACGGCACATGAGTGTGTGTGTGTGTGGGTGCTGGAGGGTGGTGTACTTGTGGAACGGTTTCAAACCCTTTCCTACGACGCCGTGTCTACCAACGCGTCGTCGCGTTATAGCTGATCTACGAGCGGCGAGCTTATATAACTTATATAAGAAGAACCTTAACTAATAGGGTTTTGTTGTGGATGGTGCTGTTGCTGTGGCACGCCAGACAGAGATAGGTAGAGAGAGAGAGAGGGTGTGTGTGTGTGTGTTGGATAGAACTTAAACAAGTCTAAGGCAAAAGCAACCTACACGCTACCGCCGATGTACGATCTCATCGTGTGATCTTTCTATCTCTCTCTCTCTTTCTCATTGATCCTCGTTTTGTTTTGTTTCGCCTACAATTAGGAGGGATAAATAGAAGTTACTTTAAACGGCCACAATTGTCTTATCAAACTCCTTGATCGATCACACAGACAAGTGTGTGCGTGTGTGTGTGTGTGTGTGCGTGTGGCGTTTCATACTTTCGCACTATAATTACAACTTTTGTAGCACAACACGATCACGCACAACACACATACACCCAGCTTAAGCAGGATCCCGCATACAGCAACAATCCATCCGTACGCATGATCACGCCCGCGCCCAACAACAATCGTGTCCCCGTTGCCATCGCATCGTGGAACTATTTTTCCACCTTGCCAACGCCACCCATTAGCAAATGTTCGCCGGACAGAAGGCCACCGCCTCCGCCACCTCCACCACCGCCCGGTTGGTGCGCGTAGTTCCGGATCTGATGCAGGGAGATCAGCTGGTTCGGGAATCCGTTCGCGGCGGCCGCGGCTACTGCTGCCGCATTCTGGTTGATCGCTTTCTGATTCTGGAAGCTAATCGCATCGTACAGGTACGAGGGTGGTGCCCGCTGTTGGGCGGCAGCCAGCTGCTGCTGGTGGTGCTGGTGGGCCGCCGCCAGACTGTTCAGATGCGGCGGCATCACATTGATGGGCGTGAAGGCGGACGAGTTCGAGGCGGATGAGGAGTTCGATTGGTTGTTAACGTGCTGCTGCTGCTGCTGCTGTTGCACCTGGGAGTTGTGCCGGATGACCACCAGGTCTTCGCCGACGTCGTCCGCCGAGTTGGCGGAACTGCTGCTCCCGTTCAAGTTACGATGATGCTGCGGATCTGGAAAGATGGAACAGATAAGAAGCTACCATCAGGCGCTATCGCACCGCACTGTTGTTCCGTTGGAATTGGAAAACCGGGCGCACACACCGCATTGACACGGAGGTACTTACCGTTCGCGGCACCATTGTTCGCACCACCTGCACTGCCCGCGCCACCATTGTTGCCACCGGCATTACCGCCACCGTTCGCACCTCCACTACTGCTGAAATCGTACTGTTGTTGCTGCTGCTGCTGCTGTTGCTGCATCGCCTCCGCTAAGCTGGCGGCCGAATCCGGACTAACCTTCGGCCAGTACGGGTGTTCCAGCCCGACCGCTGCCGCTGCTGCCGCCGCGTTACCCACCACCATACCACCCATCCGGTTCAGGCCCAACCCGGCCAGGCCCGCCAGTCCAACGGCGGCTGCATCCGCCACCGCCGCCACTGCGGCCGCATTCGCACCCGCCGTACCGGCACCGTTTGGACTTCCGGCGCCACTGTTATTAGCGTTACTGTTAGCGTTACTGCTGCTGTTGTTGTTGTTATTGTTTCCGCCCGCACCCGATCCGGCCGCCGAGTTAGCACCGCCCGCACCCGCCCCAGCACCACCACCTCCTCCGCCGGCTCCACCGCCACCGCCACCGCCCGCCGCCCGGTTGCGACGCTTCTCCTCCTTTTCCGCGTGCTTCTGCATGTGCTTGGCCAGGTATGTTTCCTGCGTGTACGATTTACCGCACAGCTGGCAGATGTGCGTCTTCAGGTGCTTCGAGTCCTTGTGCTTCGGGATGTGCTCCAGCAGCGAGGCCTCATCGGTGAAGCATTTGTAGCACGAGTTACACTTGAACGGTTTGTCCGTCTGATGGCACCGCGAGTGGGACTGCAGGTTGGAGAGCTGGGAGAACGCTTTCGGGCAGCCGGGATGTCGGCATTTGTACGGTTTGTCCCCGGTGTGCGTCCGGATGTGCTGCTGCAGGTGCGACAGCTGCGTGAACTTGCGCTGGCAGATCTCGCACCGGTACGGCTTGATGCCGAGGTGTATCCGCGTGTGCTGCGACAGGTAGCTCGAGTTGGCGAACGACTTCGTGCACTGGGTGCATTTGTACGGTTTGGTTTCGCGCATCTGGAGCGACCCACCGTGCAGCTCCAGGTTGGCCTTGGCGGAGAAGATCTGTCGGATGGAGGAGAAAACGCAAAACATTAGCGCATTAGGAGAACTGAAGTGGATGTTTAGGCGGATTGAAGAGCGTTGCTTTGGGACATCTTCACACGAAGGATAAGAGATGCAGTGGAGTGGACACTCCTCCGCCATCGATGCATCAATACGATTGGCCTTCCTTGTAATGAGGAAAGTTCGAGTAGCAGTGTCAATGACGATTGTGGCGGGCTGAGCAAACGAACCACACGAAATGATCTTCTCGCTGCAGTAGTAGCGCATTTACCGCAACAAGGTGCTCGAGAAACACTCGTCAACGCATTCGAGTAGCCGTGATTGGTTAAAGCATCTCGTTTAGGCGTGATCGTTAATATGGGCAAATATGAAAAGATCATCTAGTGGGATCTCGCCATTCTATTTCAATTTGATAATTAACAGCCAGTACCAACACACCAAACGGTGCTTGAATCTTAACCAGACTAATTGCAAAGAACATTAACAGCAACTCTATGTGATGATCATTATGCAAGGACTTTTGCCCTCTAACTTCTCAACAGCATAGCATGAGAGTTTCTGCAAGTTTTCTATGCAAAATAGTACATAGTTTACGCAAAAGAACATTTTTAACCACGCTTTAAACCCATTAAGTTCCCCCAGCTGTTGCTCCTCAATCGCTCACTTGATCAAGCGCGGCTAACCTTAACCTTGCTCCGCATGTTGTTTTGGTGTTGGTTTCGTGCATTCGCCATCGTCAATTGGATTATTAACGAAACCACTCCACATGTCCGCACCACCACCGAAAGAAGACAATGTCAAGGTCGTCGAATGGTCGGTCGGTAGTGCTGAACAAGACTACACAGACCAGACGCTTTGAAGTTCCTTCTAATGTATGTTATTAGCCGGTGGAAGAATGCGGTAATGTAATGCTGGCAACGAACGTACATTCGGGTGGAATGTTTTGATTCTCGGTTGGATTGATTGGGTTGACACCGAAAGCCTCCAAGATGGGTCTCCTATTTCTACTAGACTTCAACACTGCGGCCGTTCTTGGTGCGTACCAAAGAGGGAATGTTTTCCACCATGATGGAAAGAATTCGGAATAGAAGCTTGCGAGCGTTGTTTTGAAAGTGGCCAGTCATCTTCGAGACGATGGGCGCGTATGTGCGTAAAGTGTGCTCTTAACGGAGCTCCAAAACTCCCCAAAACTTTAACTATATGCTATTTGCGCCAAGGTCGTCGGATGTTGCTTAGTGGAAGAAGGGGATAGAAGGTAGGGACAACTCGAAGCCCAGCCTCTCCTGGCCTTGTTCTATTAGCATGACACTAATTTCAGGGGTAAACCGAAATGAAGCTGAATTTTCTGTTATGAAGATTCACGAATTCTTGAAGATGTCTGTACTTTAAAGACCCATGGATACTCAGCTATCTATCCATCAATACTCAGATATTCAGATTCCTGATTGATTCAAATTATTCAAAAGACTCTTTTAAGAAGATTCATGTAGCACAAAGCGCGGGAGAACTCTTTCTGCAAATCGCGATCACGATCGACGATCAGTAGAAGATAGCAAAGATTATTGCTGGGGGATGTAAAAAAAAAATTGGTGATAAATCAACTATTATTGGTAAAGTGAAACAAATACCCCATTAATAGAAACTGAGAGTTCATTAATAAAGATATTTTATCCCCATTTCAATACTCCACTAACTGTGCGGATAAACACAACTTCTCCACCACTTTGAAGAAAGATCCGGTCGAAGAAACCCGGTATGAAGTGCAAATTACAACGAAAACAACAATTTGATGCCAAGTCGCGCGCACACGCTACTCCATCTCGGGCGAATGCTGATGGAGGATTTAAACAACGTGTTTTGTGAGTACCACGGCGCTGCCTGCACTACGCCTCCCCCCGTTGTGGTTTGCTCTCTTCACGTTCAAGTACTCGATCGCCACCGGGACCGCGTTCGCTAACACTCTTCTTCTCTAAAACTTCAATTTGTCATGAAGAGGCCAACAAGAAAAAACATCCCCCCCATTTCCCCCTTTGACACACACATATAGTAAAATGCAAATTGTGCGTCACACACCGTACCAAAGATCCATTTAGCTCTTGAGAACTGTGCTGCGGGAGGTGGTGAGCTGTGGCCACCAAGGGAACCGAGAGAAGCGGTAGACGGACAAGTACGTTTTGGAAGCTTTTCAAAACCATTGCTTGAACTTGCTAAATGCTGCCTCATTTGCGTGCGATCGTGCGTGGACGATGCTGCCGCCTTCATCTTCCAGCTGTTTGTTCTTTTAATATTCTTTTTTTTTTCTTGCAGTTTGCAAAAGACGGTTGGTTAAATTTGTGAAATCAAACGTAAACAAAGTGAAATATTATTAAACGAGCCGAATCGTGGGTATGGTGGGTGCTGATAGTGAGGTAAGGTAGGTAAAGAATAAAAACCACACCTCCTTCTGCAACATAACCCCTAGGCGGGGGGTGCAAAAATAAACATAATTCTCTGCTCCGAGTTCTCTGTTTGTTCTCGCATCGACACAGGGGTCCCAACCTTCGCACGAGAAAAAGTCGTCCATTGCATGGCCAAATGATGTGCGGTTGATGGTTCAAATTAATTCCACAAATTGCGCCCAGAATACACCGGACCCGGACCCGCCCAATCAACGAAAGCATTGGAACGCACCTTATTTAAAATGTTGTTTTCATTTGGCTTCATTCTTCTGGAGGAGGAAAAAGGCACCGTCTTCTTGTGTCCGGGGACACATACTGCCTTATGTGAGAAGCAATCTAATGAAAGAACAACATTGGACGGTAATGGTTGGAGATGTGAGATACTCCGTAACCTGTTGCGGAAGCATCGAGTCGGAAGATTCATAGGAATTTTTGGCTATATCTAACAGAGGATTCTTCTCACTTTCAAAAATATTTTAAAACTCTAACAACAATTCCTAACAAAGAGAAACATCTTCACATCAAGTGTGAAATACACTGTACAAATAGTTTCAATAAAGGATAAAAAGGACATAAAACTAGCTCCCCAAGCATCTTGGGTATGCGAAAATGGTTTCTCGCTTTATGGGACATCATTCATTCTCAATTGAAAATTGAAATCTCCTCTCCCGTTCCTTTCCACCAACTATCGATCTACAGCGCCAATAAAAGATCGCTACAGCTTCAACAGTGTGGCACCCGACAACTTCTGATAGAAATAGGAAATGTGCTAAAGAAAACATCATCCAAGCAACCATTTTCCTCAAGCAGCAACGGGATTGGGCTGACAGTGGAGAGGGATGCTACTCCCACCCTCACCACTTTTCTTACACCTAAAAAGAGCCCGTAAATCCATCGCCTGCTTCAAGATCTCGGTTGTCCTCCCGATGAAGGGGAACTGCAGCGATATATTTCGTACCGTTTATTATTTTTACTTCTTATTCTCCACACGGTGCGCGCCCCGCATGCTTTCTCCACGCAAATCGAACACGATCTCCCATCCCATCCCAACGCATCCACCCCATTTTCCCCATTGGTAGTATGGAAGAAGCTCGTCAATTCTATCAATTTCTAGTGGAGCTGTCTATGATAACAGCAGCGTAAAAAAAACCCCACCAAATCAAAATAACCAACGACACACCAAAGTGCAGACTCCCTACAGCACACACAGAGTGACACATCCAAGCAAACAGAGCGGCAGAGAGAAAGAGGGCCAGAAAAACTGTGCGAGCGAGATGGGTGCGGGGGTGGATTTGATGTTTGGCTGCTCGCAGACTCCTTTTCGAGTTTTCGAAGGTAGGAAATGGGTTGTGCAAGATGGGACGGGGGAAAAAGGGAGGGGGAGGGAATGGATGATGTTTTTGTTATTCTTTCATTTTCTTTTGCTGCTTCAAGCATTGCAGCAGCCCATTGCTCTTGCGTTCTCGCCCTATCCTTCGCCACCATTCGCCCTCCCCCCCGTTGTTGCTGAATGTTGTTTTTGGCGGATGGTTTTTGTTGTTTCTGCTGTTGTTTTGATGGTGTGTATTTTTTTTTCGTATTTCTTTGCCCTGTTTGCTCCACATACATTCTCGCCCCGTATCCAGGATTATGGCTGTGCTGTACACTACACACAACCCAGGTTACACTGCGATTCCTTCCCTCGATTAAGGTGGCGTGAAACGAGCGAGCGATGGAGGAATATTTTATGTCTTTTTTTTTGTTTTACTTTAATCTTTTTGTTTCTGTTGATTTTGAAACCTTCTTTACATTCCAGCCTTCCGCTGCGATTGAATGTATGAGTGTGTTTTTTTTTCTTTCTTTCATTGTGTTTATAGGTGTGCGAAAGTTGATTTTTTGGTTGTTTTATGATTTTTTCAACCGTTTTGTGTTGTTTTTATTTTTTATGTCTAACCTTTGCACTGCTGGTTTTGACAGGAAAGAGAGTTTGCGACTGTTTTTTTTTCATACCCCTTTCAGCATAAAACGCACACAAGGGGTGGGAATGCGTACATCATGCTAAAAATGAATTGCATACTCAAATGGCGAAATGCATCGTACAAAAAGATAAAAATGCAACCAACCGTCACACAAGTTTTATGCAGTTGCATATAACCACGTGTGTGTGTGTATGTAAGCGCACACACCCCCCCAAACAACAATGGGAAAGTTTTTATCGTCCTTTTTTATTATACAGGATTAACGCACGATAGGGGAGGGAAAGATCGTTTTTTGCCTCCCTCTGTAAATTGCATTCCAATCCTGGTTGCGTTGTAGTACAGGAAACGTTACAGAGCCCCAACTTCATTGCCATAATAATGGAACGAAATTATTCATGTGTGGGTGGAAAGTGCGTGTGTGTGTGCATAACACACAACACAATGTATGCACCGTGATTTTTAAGAGGAAACTGAAGGAGCATCAGCCGAATAATATGGTTAAAACATTCATCGCCCTTTGCACATTAGAAACAATTTTCTTCTTCACAATTTTACACGCAACTCACCTTCACATCAAGATCATCCGATTCTTCACTCTTTTCCCGCTTTACCGGCAGTGCGGTTGGCTGTATTTTGCCCTCCTCGGAGGTTAGCAAAAGTTGCCCAAATACAGGTGCCATGGTTGTCAGGGTACTGAATTTATCTACTTGTGTAACACAATTTCCTTATCATATAAGGATTTTCACCAATATCTTGATGCTCTTTGCTTCACTTAAATTATATTATTGCACTTTCTCGCCTAATTATCGCGCCTTATAGCCAACACTAAATAACCCGCGCGGTCTCTTCACCTTTAGCCCCCGGTACACGAGAACGAGGTTTGGTTTGTTATTGTTTCTCGGATGAAATGAGACGAGCGTTGTTGTTTTTGTTTCACTTTTTGCTGCTGCTGCTGCTGCTCACGCCCGTCAGCTTGCTAAGCGGGAATTACTTCGCGCATTCGGCACCATCAACACCGTTATTGGCCACAGCATCTTCACGCCGCAACACGCACTTGTGCACGCTGCAAAACGCACCGAAACCATTTTGATACATTATTTTAATACCAGTTAGAAGATTTATCACAAAAAGGCTGCTGTCAAAAATTGCACACCCGAACAAAGCGAATCGTAGCAGGCGAGTGTGTGTTGCGTGTGGTGTGTGTGCGCGCGCGTTCTGTCCTTGGGTCCAACAGAGACGCGAGAAGACCGTCGTCGTCGTCGTCGGTGCTCTCGGTACGGGAAAAAAACTCTCACGTGCGAAAAACCGGCCACACACACGCACGCACACACAGCACACAGCTTCACTTTTTGTGGGTGTCATGACGGGTCGCGCACGGATCTCTCTCTCTCTCCCGCTCTTTAGCGCGTGAGATTTTGGCTTCCCGGAGATTTTTTGTTGTGCCTGACACACGCTCTCTTGTAACAACACACAGCGCGCGCACGATCCAATTCAAAAAAAGGGACAGACATTTTTTATTCACACTCTTTTTGGTAGTGTCGCGGACTTTTGGGGGGAGACTACCAACCCCCACGGAACAGCGGGTGTTTGGGGGGTGAGGGTGGCATTCGGTAACTCATGCGTTTTGCCGCTCACAGAATCGCGCTCGTGTACGCCATTTGGTTTTTTGCTCCAACGCGCGCACAAACACACACACCCGCACACAAAAATCGCTTTCATGTTCATTTTTTCGATACTGATCTGCTGAATTTCTTTTGGCAAATTTATTATTCAATGGCCCATACATTTAAATCGATGATTTAAATACATTTTATGAAAACAAAAACAAAATTGTGGCATTTTTTGACAATTGTGGTAATTATTTATCTCACGACAGAAGCACAGCCTTTGCGAAGGTGGAGGTGTGATCGCAAAAAATAAACAGGTTGATGTAAAATTCGGTTACAGCATTTGCCTGAAGGCAGCCTCACAAAAGACAAACAAATAAAATACAAATAAACAGAGGTGGTACACTTTTTGGTCACAAATTAAACTGCCCCGCAATCAAAGTATTCCGCGCGCTTCATTTTTGGCACGTCACACGACGAGTCAGTAGCAATAACAATAATAATAATAAAACACACACACTATAAGAGCTACAGGCAGACATTCTTTTTTGGGCACTTAACGCTCTACTACCAGGATCATTCATTCGCTGTGCATGCACACGGCGACAAAAAAAAACACATTATTCAAGTAAACAGACGACGAATTCTGCCAGCTAAAATCATCATACGCACACACAGTTCTGCAGCCACACGCATTGCAAACGAGCCCAGTCGCGGCACAAAAAAATCCCCACAAACACACACCACGCTTTCGCAGCGCACACGCACACACCCATACAACCGTACGCACACGTTCTTTAAAGCGACTCGGACGGTCGACACAGGCTGGGTTGAAAAGGAACGGGAGAAGCAGCGACGAAAAAAATTGCCGAGTTGGTTGGAAAAAGCCCCCTTTGACGGTTTTATTTCCACGAAAATGATTGCCGCTTCAAGCTAAACAAAACTAATGCACACGCACACACCCGCTCACGAGGAACAGCGAAAAAAAAGGAAAACACTTTTTTTCTCAGCTACGAAATGCGGCGATTTTTTCATCTTCTCGCCTACTGTGATCTGCGCGGGAGAGAACGATATTGGTGGACGGTGTCCGTGTGTGCCTGTGTGTGCCAGTACTTTTTTATATTTTATTTGAGGGGACTAATTTTTGCTCCCTCCGCAGAGAACACGAAGCGACAATTCACGAAATACGAAATTCAGACAAAAAGGGAAATAATCTTTTTCTTTTATGTTTGCTTGCTTGCGTTCACATCCAGCGGCACACGCACAAATTAATCGTAATCGGGGATTCCTTCGCAAAAAAAGAACGTCACACACAGCACTCTCGCAGCGCAACAGAATAACCGTAACAAAAAAGGGCATCCCGCGAGATAAACAAACCGAACTGGATGCGAAAGAATTGCAGTTGCACTTTGATTACATTTGCCGTGGAATCATCATCACGTCGTTTTTTTTTGCGTAACTAGAATTTATAACACACAAAAAACACTTGACGCGAGGCTACAGACGAGAAAAACACATCCGCACGCTTCGGAAAGGTGAAGAAAAAAGAAAAACTTTTTGGTGTGTGCGGTCACTTTTTTGATCAAACGCACACAGCCAAAGTGCCGTGCCGAGTCTTGTTGGGTAAGGGGTAAAAGCGGGACGGAACAACTTGCCGCACTGCTCGAGAGCACTTTGCTCGAAATGGTGCTGGGCCAAGTTTTGACCAAAATAGTGCATGATATAGCTCACTGTGAACGCAGCATACGCTCACTGCTCGAACGGGGCACGCTCACGCCGCTCGACTCACTTGTCTCACTATCAGAAATCGTGGTGAGATGAGAGCCGCGCGATGGCGCTCACGATTAGAGGCAAAAGCATGTCCGAGTTTTTTTGTGGTGCGGCGATTTTTTGCCGATTTCAATGTTTGGCGGCATGATGTAAAAATATTTTTTTAAAAAGTTTTTCATAAATTTTTTAATTAAGTGATAATTTTAAAAATACATGTTGGTTCTTCCCAAATTCAAATTCATTAAAATTGTTTAAAGGATAATTCAACTTTACGATTTAGCACATCACAAAATTCCTTGCTGATTGCATTTTCCGCACGCACCTACACACATACGCATAACGTCCATCTTTAACATCATTTCCAAAAGCGCGCGCACGCCTCCTGTATGTTGGAGCAAAACATGGGGGCTTTTAACAGATTCTTTAATCGACCATCTCTTCTTTTTTTGGTCTAAAGATTTTTTATTGGTTCAAAAGGCACCCTCCATCCCCTCCCCTCCCCCCTCCCCCTCCCCTTGAATGAGCAACAAGGGCCGAACACCATCGAAAAGATTTGCTCCGTGTAGCATATTATGTACAACACAGTACTCATTGCCACCTCTCATTGCCAGATGTCCTAAAAAAGCCCCGGCCGTTAGGGGTGGCAGGGAAAAACCTTTTTGGCAAAATATAAGGGATTTTCCCAGTTTACTTGCGTTTTTTACGTAAAAGGGGACAGCCACACAAGCACGCACACACATATACATATATACAGGCAACAGAATTACCGGTGTACGGGTCGGCCACACACTGGACAGGGCTAAGCCATAGGGAGAGTTGAACGGGAAGTGTAGCAGTGGAACGGACAGACGGGGAAGAGTGGACGCGAGCCGGAGGGACTAAAAAAGGACGCTAGCTGTGGCCTGCACAGGACGACAACGGAATGTTTGCAAAATAGTCCGAGAGAAAACGGGCCAGAGAAGAAAAAAAACACACCTATAAAACCGGCCGTTAAGGTTAGGTCCGAAAGGTTAGGGAAGAAGGGCTACCTTTTTTGTATATGTGGCTGTGTGTGTGCTTCGAAGGTTTCGGATAAAATAGGGACGGTTTTTTCCCTCCTTTTTTATTATTTTTTTGTTGAATTCGGCACAACTCGAACCGTCTGCCCATTCTCAGCAAATCATTCGGGTTCCGAAGTGCTTGTTGAGCCTGTTTTACTAGTGCGTCTTGTGAAAATGGAATGAATTCCCCTAAATTTTTCCACTAAAAGCAACCGAAAGCCCAAGACCGAGAATAAATTATTTAACATGATTTTCTTTGAAAATAATATGTTGCAACGCATTATTCCGAAAATGTACCGTAAAAAAAACAGTAAAATTACATTATCATGCCCGGTAAGGCCCTTCAGAATAAAAAAAACCACCCCGTGTCCGATAAAGCCCAACACATCGCCGATAATGTTTACCTTCTCTGCGGCTAATCAGTGACCGGTGAAACAAGAAGAAGAGCAGCAAAACCAAAATTCCTAAATTTACATACTGCAGTTCGTTGCAGAACACCGTGCGCACGATTTCCCGCAGGGCAACGAACGATAATGGCACCCAAAACCAAAGCCAACAGCAGCAGCAGCAGCACCACCACCAGCGAAATACAGCGAAAAGTGAGCAAAAATTCTTCCCCGAAAAAAAAATCAAACTTCCACGTTGAAGGTTTTCCTGATCTTTTTTTCTTCTTTCGGGTTGGCCCTCCCCACCTCAGGTTGTTCTCCCTTTTGTGGTCCCTTCATCCTTCCGGGCGCGAACAGACTTCACGTCGAATCATCTCTCCTTCTCTCTGTCTCTCACGGTTCCATTCCTCCCTTAAAAAATGCATAAAACCGCGAAAATCTGCACACACGCACACGGGGGCCTCGCTCTTCTCGCCCGCTATATGTATGTACAGTTGCTCAAGTTAATATCCGTACACGTGATATTTTTGTCATGATTTTCAATTTTAAAGCGGGGTTTAAGGAACAAATTAATATCATCAGAAATGTCAAATTTTGTTTTGAAATGTTTTTTCTGATAAAATTAACTAAAATTAAACAAAATGAAACGACAACAACATCCATAAACAGGCATCATATATTAGGCAATGGGATTGACAATCAAAACGTCACGCTCAGGTGTACCGTCAACGGTTTGACCAGCTGTACCCCGCGAGAGAAGAAAAAGAAACCTCTGTCAAACAAAAAAAGAAAACCGGCAATCGACAAGAGAGAATCTCCACTTTCGTTTCGGTGTCGGTTTCTTCCTCTTCTTGTGCTCTTCCTGCGTGTTACTTGCGTGTCGCGCGAATGTCTCGTTTCGGAGCTTTCCGTGCACTCTGCTCTTCCCTTCGCGCGCACGTGAACCTCCCTTGCCCCACTTGCGTGGCGATGGTGGTATAGGGGTAGGTAAAGTACAAAGGCACCAAAAAAAAAAAAGAGTGTGTATTACTCCACCACCATCCCACAACCACCCATCACATCACTTGCCAACCGCCAACGCAACGCAACGCATCATTCATGCGCGGCGCTCCATGGAAAAAGTGGCGATTTTTTCTGGTTTTTTGAACCCGTTTCTTTCTCGTCAACTACCCCCGAAAAAAAAAATCATCGCGTTTTTTTGGTTACGTTAGTGGTAGTAGGCTGTTCCTATCCTTCTCCCGTTCACGCGCGCTCACTATCTCGTTCTCGCTGATGGGGTGTATGCGTGTGCGCGCGCGCGCGTACATACACTGTCACTTGTAGCTCAAAAAAGGCCGAAAAATCAACTTTTCCCCGCGCGCTTGGTGTGTGCGAGAACGGGGTGGTGCGATAGGGGTGTGCTTTTTTTTGCTCTTTCTTTACAGCCAAAAAACTGCTGCTAAACTTCCCTTTTTTCCGATGCAATTTTATTTTGCAGCATGATTCACACACATACAGTCTCATGCACATCTGCATCGTCATATAACACCCAAAAATTGCATTTCCCGAGTTGCATGCATGCGTGGCATCCTTCCCCTATTCGGCGTTGCTCTGCACAGTGCGCTTCTAAACCAATATCATCCCCATCATCATCGTCATCACCAACCTCATCGTTATAATACAACAGCAAACCACCGAAAAAAGCGAACCCGCACTTTATGCATCAACTCCCTGCTTTTAACTTGCTCCCTCCCTGCTTGGCCGATCCCAGCCCTCCCTCGATGAATTGGAGAAAATCTCATCAAACGCACACACACATAAGGGGGTAAGAGGGAATGCACACCGGGTGGCTAGATTACCCGAATAAAAAAAAAAACGCATTCATCCATCCCAATGCGCCTGCTTTGATAGTTTTGCTTTTTTTAGGCCATTCGCCATCCATCCCGCTCCTTCTCACGCACCACTGACACACACACACACGCGCGCACGGAACAGCGGGTTTGTGGACCAACGCACACATCTACACGCAACAGTCGCGAAACGCGCCGAAAATTGCAATTTTTCTTTTTCGGCACTGTTCGGGTGTTGTGGGGAAGAAAAAATCATTCTTTGTCACCATCAGATTTTGGTGCGCTACAATGTTGTCACGGTGAAGAAGGTGGGAAGGACAAGACGGAGCAAGGGTGTGGGGCAGGTGAGAGAGAAGAGCGGGAAGGTGGGGGACTTCCTCCCCATCACGCGTGTCGAACATAGCGAAGGTTCTTCCGTGCACCGTTGAGCAACCGGCAGCAGCAGCAGCAGCAGCAGCAGTAAAAAAAAAAAATACACACACACCGCAACTGACCGACAAAGAGAAGCTGACGTAATGTGATGCGCGATTTTGGGGAGTGAAAAAAGCAATAGAGGCAAAAAACAAAAAGCCGAACAAAACTCCAGACTCCAGACGCATTTGGAAGTGGAAGGCAATGTGACACAGAGAAACAAAAACAAACCAAGATATCGGGAAATGCATGCTGTGAATGTGGAGCTACTGCAGTAAGAATATATATTTTGGGAGCGTACTTAGTTCTATTGGTTAGTAATATAACAAGACTAGTATAAGAAATGGTATGTTACTAAAGGGATCGCTCGATACAATATCGTAGATTGTGATCTTATACGATAAAAAACTCTCCACTAGAGGATCGCTGAAATAGACCGATCGCTAAGGTATTAATCAATAACACCCACAATCTGGGTTCAAATCTCAACGAGAACTCTCTCTCTCATACATTGATTACTTGATCTTCTCAGATTGCGGATAAGAAGTCAGCTGAATGAAGATGGAACAAAAAAAGTCTAAGACGGGGACAACATTTGATCACTCATTTGTCTAATCTCTCCATGATGTCCATCTTAAGAAGATCTGTTGTTGTCTATCCAGATCATCAAGCTAAAAAATGATGCTTTCTAGACATTCGTTCTCGAGAAGTCAATTCTGGTACATCGTATGCACAAAGAGGTTGTTTTTTTTTCGTGCAAAGGCCACGCGAGCTCATAGGGCAAGATATAACACTTTCCATTAAAACGAAACGGAAGTCGCGCCAAGACACAGCCACACCATTCATCTACTCTCCTTCCATTGAGATGGAGCACAACAGTGGCTTATGTTTTTTTTTCCCTGTCATTTATAGACTTGAAACAACCATGCACGGCGTTTGTTAGAATGAATCGGGAGCCGGCGAAGTTGCGACGCTGCCTGTTAAGCAACCCGTAAAGCAATTAAACATAATCCTCGTGGTCGGAAGTAGGTAACGAAAAAAAATGTCTTCGAGTGTGTTTGTGTTTTTTTTCTTCGTTGCGCAGTATTTACTGCTCACGTTTCGCTAATTGTACGAAAATATTGGCGTCAAGAATTGGCAAATAAAAAAACAGCAGGACTCCAAATGTGTGTCCAGTCAGTACACATGTGCGAAGCGGTGATACTTTACGGAACACGAATGAAATGATTCATTGAACGACTGTCGGGAACGGACTTACTGCACAGTAAGCCGAACGATTGACGTATATTTTTGCATTTAAGCTGACCAGGAGAGAACCTAAAGCAAGCAGCAGCAGGCAAGGCACGGCGTGTTACAGGCGAGCTCACACAAGTGTCATCCAAGTGCCGTGTCCAAGCACTGGTTCATTCACTTGTTGCTCCGTTGGCGCCTTTGAGTGCTACAACTAACAAAAACCCCAAACTGCTAAATGTTTGTTCAAACTTATTGCTACTCTTCCGTTCGTTTTGCCCACCCCACACACGGTGCCCTTCCGTTTGGAGTGCTGCGCTCAGCAATAAAAGACAACATTCAATTATCGATATTTTTACAAGAGCGGTTTGACGATAATGGGAGGGGGGTCAATTGCATGATCCACGGCTGCACTTTTGGCGGATCTAAACCGACGATCCAAAGACAGCGAAGACAGCGATTAAAATGGATGCACCGAAAAATAATTCCCCTGGTCCTTTTGGTTTGGCCTGAGCGTAAATTGAATTATAACGCAAACATATCAGCACACGACAACCACGTTCAACACTAATGATACAACAAGCTTCCTTCGAATAGCTCCCTTTTTTTGTTTGTTCGAACACATGTTTTTCGGTGCGGAGACTTAATGATCTTGCGGCTATCGTCGTTGGCCTTAATGAGATTTCGATCTTTTTTGCTTTTGCCTGCCTGCACCGAATCCTGACGCTGGTGCCGCAGGACAACAGAACAGAACCCGAGAAACAGGATCAGTAATTTGTAGAACTTAAACTACTTTCGTTGGAGGTCATTAGTGTACACGGGAAGTCGAGGAGTTTTAGACGCACCGGGCGCACACATTTTTATTCCGTGTCGGGCCCACTTTTTGGCCACTAGAAATGTTTCAGCACACGGCGTGATGGGCAAGCAGTTACGTTAACACGTGTCACGCGCGGTGTTTCATATATTCTGGCCCGCAAAAATTGTAATACTTTCGCCCCAAAACACGACACACACACACACTCGATTCCCGGGTTACACGAGGTGTTTCTTTTCCTGTTTTTTACCGTTTCTTGCAAGGGACAGGACATGCGACGTCCGATCGGTTGGACGCGTGGCTTCGACTTATAAAACAGGCATAAATCAAGCGATCCCGAATGAAGATCAGCATGCGGTTCTTCGTTTGGTAAAAGTCCCTGCCATCGCGAAGCTAATAGCAGAGAGAAAGAGAGCGAAAGAGAGATGGCAAGAGTGCGTGGATATGATCGTAAACATGTCCAACGGAAGGGCCCCCGGAAGGCTGAAACGCCATTGCAATTACTCCAGAATGTGATCTTAAAGCCACCGGTCTGGTGGCTCGTTTTGCATCTGCCTTCGATTAGGGCATGGAACAGTGCCGATCCATTCCATTCCATCCTGTTGTTTTTTGGGGAGCAATTGCAAAAAGGGGAACCCATAAATCATGCACACTCGCCGAACTGTCGTTGCCGGTGTGGCGTGTGATCGGACGGTACGGACATCGCAAACATGGTTGAGAATTGAAATCAAGCAAGATTGCATCGTGGAAACGTTGCTCAAGATTTTACTGCGCGATATGTGAGGGCGAAATAATGGCGATGAGAGCAAATTGAGTGGTGAAGGTAATTAAGTTTTATAAAAACGAACCACTTTCGGCAAAGGTGAGGTCGGTGTGTGACTCAATCTAATAACGCTTGACCAAGATCCTCTCCGAAAGCCCATAAAATAAATAACAAACCAATCTACCAACGGATACCGCCGCGAGTAACACATACTTAAACAATCCGCTAGATGAGGTGCGAGACAAAAGGACATTCAAGCAGCAGAAAGAATGGGCGGTGAAATCATAAAAATTAATTCTGACAACTTCTTTTGCGGAATTCGGCCGAATCAACTTCACGCTGGATCGTGGATCAAGTCCTGTTTTCCATTCTTTGAAGATACTTCTCGGTGTCTGATCCTGGTGATAAAGTTTACAGGGACCTCCACCAGGAAGGGGTTGGTCGTAGAATGTAGGAACACCGACCATCGTGGCGGTACACGATGATGATGATTATGATGAAAAATTACAAACCTCATTAAAAAGCGCAAACAAGTGCAATATCACTCAGGGAAAAACGACCGATAGGCGGAAAGATACACCCCACGGAGCAGTGTTGGTTGGTTCCCAAAACCTTTGCACAAAGCAGAAACGGCATAAAACCGAAGCGAGAAATATCGTCTTTTGATAGCGTACAATTTGCGTATCACGTTATCATGATCGTGCGTAGCGCTTTGCTGCCTTTCACTGCGCGTTCCCACATCGCTCCCGCCAGCCGTCCGGAGAAAGCATAATGGGCGGTGTCCTTACGATCAGCACGACGCTCCAGCTGACTGTCAATCACCGGACGCCAAAAAACCAAACGCAAAAATAAGGAAACAGAACGGATGAACCGAACCCGTGTGCGAGCAGATTCTTCCCTATCCTTAAAACGGATCGTGCCCCTTGCGCCTTGTGTGCCTGATCCTGCACCGCGGTGGTTCAGGTGCCTATCATCATTTATTATCGGTACGTCCAACAGGGCGTCCAGAGCTCTCAAGGCTTCAACAAAGCGAGCGAGACGACCGATAACGTCACCTGGTTTCGCCGCCACACAAGGGCACAGCTAATTGCGAAAAGATGTTAAACGGTACGCGAATATGCTAAGCAGACAAACAGCCGTGCGCCGCATCATAAATATGGACGCGGCGAGAATGGTTTCGATCAAAAAGGAGCAACGGCGTAGGTTTTATTATGGGGCTTTTTTTTGTTGTTCCATTCGCGCATTACAGTAATGCAATTAGATTCACTGGCAAAAAGGGGTATAATTTGGATGCGTAAAAGTGTAAGCTGATAATTTGTTTTATCATCTATTTTAATTAGAAATTAGTGCGATCGTATCGCTCGGTGGGGATTTGTTTGTGTTATAAACTGTGCAAGGGATTACTACTTCATATGAGAAGACCCACTGCGTCCATACTTTTGGAAGGACAAAACAGAACCTTTGAGATGTTCTTAAAATAGTTTTCTTCAATGCTCCATTCAAGGACTAGTGATATCGATGTGTACTTACAAGAATAGTCAGCAACTCTTTTATCATACCTCTGACTAATATGAATCACGAATTCTTTAGCGCCCCTAGCGGTATTAATTGATACTAGTTTACTACTAGTGTTCAAGATCTGATCAGTTCCTTTTTCAATAGCTGAGAACGAAACACTGTGCTCCAGAATAGAAGAACCTGAAGCACATATGGGGCGGCACACGACAGGACTGGTCCAAAATCCCATCCGGATCAAACTCCCGTACTGGTACAGGACTGGTTTTACGGGTAAATACAGTAAAAGAAAGCCAAAAATGGCAGGCCTCTTGAGACCTCTTGAGATTGTTGTGCGGCCAAAGAATATGTATGTAACTCTCCACTGTCGCTATTATCAACCTATTATTATATTATTATTATTTATCATTATAGATGAGTAACGTAATGATCTTTAAGATCGCTCGAATGTAACAAACATCCTTAATGCATTTCCAAATACATCAAAATACATCATCTACAATTTTATCATCATCATACAGATACACACACGAATATATTATTTTAATAATAATATTAATTAAATAAATGTATTAATTCTGATAATAATATTACATACCTTTTTGCGACCTTTTCCATATCTCTGTAATAAAGAAAGTAAAGAGAAGAAAAAACGTTAGAAAACTGTTACCAACCATGTAAGTTAATAATTAATAACTTTGATAAATAGCTGTAATTTCCTGTAAAAAACACACATCTGTTTATCAATTTGCTAGTTCAATCAATTATTTCGAAGTAATCGCGACCGAGCATAGCTAAACGACGAAACATAAAAGCATATTATCACCCACCCACAGCACCGCGGGGCGGTATTAACCCGCAGGGACGCTTGCATATCGAACAAAACCCCAAACGGCAGTGGAGGCAAAAGCTGCAGTGGCTTTATGAAGGAAAAAATGTTGCACCATTATATATTTTTTAAACTGCAGGTAACATAAAAAAAAAACACTGTTTGTTATTATTTTGCCGTAGCTAACCACATGAAGAGCTAACCACATGAGACAATAAAACTAAAAAATATCAAACACACGTACATGGTAGGAAAAAAGGGAAATATCTGTGTTCAATCAGGTCGTAACGACAAAAAAATGCATTTTGTTGTTGTTTTGTTTTAGGATGTGCAGTTGCAACACACATTGTCCTTTACTGTGCGTGTATGGTTATTTTCATTATTTGATTTGCATTTTTCATCCTCATGATTGATCATCGTTGGGGGGGGAGGAACGATGGATGTGGGGTAATTTTTAATGATGGAGTTTTTTCGTTTTATTCGTCTTGTTGCTTGGTGTGGGATAGATAGATTTATATTTATTTTTGCGAGCAGTATCATGAAGCGCTTTGTTTAACCATGTGTATTGAGCAATAGAGTCAGTGGTCTTTACATTTTTATATTACCTTTGTTGAATTAAACAACGGTATAAATCATAAGGAAAGTATTTTTTATATTTTTATACAACAAAAGGCACAAATAAGTACAGCTGATGTTAATTATTGACAAGAAACAGAAACACATTCATAAAGTACAAATGTCAATTTTAAATTAATTTTGTGAAAAAAAAAATTTTGAATTTCAGTTTATGCTATTTATGTTAGACAACAAAAAATGCATAACCATTTTGCAGTTGCATCAAAAGGTTAACACAGATAACTCCTCTTCATATGATAGATATGTGTTCGTGCGCGTATGTCTGTTGCCGGGGTGTCGGTGGTGTTTTTATTTCGTTTTTTGCTTTTTAAATCACGATTGTTTGTGTCGCGGTTTGATGCTAACACAGTAATGATGTACGCGGGAACCGCGACTTATTTTTCACAATTTGTGTTTTCCCTTGTTTTTCCACCTGCGCCACGTCCTCCGGTGCATCCTTTCTCATTCACATCATTTTCGATGACTGCTGTGGATGACGGACCGATAGCATAATAAAAATGCAGTTGAGTTTATGTTTTTTTTTTCACGTCCCCACAGTTCAATTAGTTTTTTTTAATTTTCACACAACACCCCCCACGTATGCTTTTTGGTTTTCAATACCTGTCCCAACCCCCACCTACCCACGGCCATCTCATTCCCCTTCGTGCCATGACATCGGATGGTTGGTGACGATCGGATGAATCAAACATCAACTGGGTTCTGGCTGAAAAACCCAAAACCACACGTGGCCCATGGGCCTCCCCAATCGGCAACATATCCCTCCACCCCTCCACCGCACATTGCATATTATGATGCACTTATGGGCGAGCATTTTTTTAAACATCCCAATCCTTTTGAACGTACCGCCGACCGACCTTTGACCGGTGGGTGCCTTTTTTTTTTAAACCGCAGATTGGCTCCGGTTGGTTTCGCAGCCGTGTTCCGTTCAGTTTCAATTGTATCCACGTGCTCACCACCAACATGATGTTGGATTTATTTTGTATGGTTTCATTATTTTTGTGTGTTATGTGTTAATAGCCACAAACCCAAAGGGTGCTTTTAATGTGGCATTTGATTTTTTAGCTGACTGGTTAATGCCCATTTTTATCCGAAAGGTTTCTCTGCTAATGCAAGTGATTAGCGATTGTGAAAAAAGGGGAAAATGCCTACGTTAAAAAGGATGCATTTTTATCAAATTATTCAAAAACCATCACAACCCCCCGGGCGAGTGCATCTCGAAATGCAAAATGAGTCCTGGGTGCACCGATTATTATGGAACAATAAATATAAAACCATTCCCACCCTATAATTGATTTAATTATAATGCTTAGAAGTGGGCCTCGATCAGCCACCGCAAACCACGCGTAAACATAAAAAAAAACACACACACACAAACAAAATAAAATAACATAAATTCATTGCAGCTCCAGCCTTTCCCATGGCGAGGCACGGGGCACGGTGGAAAGGCACTACATTTATTAATAACATCATTTGTCCGGCTGTGAGCCACCCGCCATAATATGTCACCGGGTTCTAACCGCAGCCAAATGTCGCCTCACAGCACGTTCGGTGGAGCATGTGATTTTTCATGCGATTGTGATTGCGGGAAATTAAAATTTTATGCATTCGCCCATATGCATCACAACATTCCCGACCTACCCTTCCACCCCAAAAAAAACCAACCACCACATTCCTTGCACCCCTCAGGGCGCTCGGGTTGGTGGTGGATGGCGGTGTTAGTGGTGTTGGGCAGCAAAAATTGTAAATTATAAAACATTAAACATAAAAATCAAATATCCGGTCCACCGCCACAGATCGTCCCGTGTGTGCGTGTGTATGCTTTTGTTGCCTTGTCCAGTGTTCCTGTGGTTCGCAGAACAAAGCTGATTAGGCTTTCTGGTTGATTGAAAATCACCAGTGGTTGATGAAGCAGCAAAATTAAAAGTTAAAAAAAAACCCAATCTCGTTGTGAAGTGAGCACAGAGCACAGACATAAAAAGTGTGTTGTTAAAGGTGCACTTGCACGCCTTGCAACACTTGGGCTGTTGGGGCATTTTGCTACTAATCCACAAGTGACAGTAGAGGACACTTGAGCTAAGAAGGATGATTTTGGAAAAGGTTTGTTCGCGACCCACTGTCGGTCAAATGCTAAATTTTTGGGGCCTACATTGGGTAACGAATCATCCTTGTTTATCAGCAAATCAGCGAACAAAATGGAGGCCACACTGCTTATTCGATGATTTTCTCCAAATTGCCAATAATTTTCCAGCCATCGTACGTTGGATTTAGTTGAAATAAGAAAAATTTAAACCATTTTGAAGAAAAAGAACGATATCTTCAGCGAAAGGCTACGTACAATGATAGTAAAGATTGTGTAAAATTCAAAAAATTACCCTCCAAAAACTTTCATTTATAAATTATAATTTCCACCAACTTTGAGAATATAATGTCCAGATAAACGCACTTGAATTTATGAGCCCGTGTCAAACGGAGCAACTTTGGAACTTGGTGTCTTAGGAATTTCGTGAAAAGTTTACAATAAAGTAAACACTTTAAAAAAATTCAGCAGAAGAACCAAAACAAAATACCTCATCGTTTCAGAAGTTTGCAAAATTTACTTTCCGCTTAAAACTCGAATCGAAAATAATTCGTTCGTTCGGTGACAGTTGATAGGGCGAGGAAGCATAACCACCGCAAAAATGGCGAAATCTATCTCCAGTGGACCAAATCATTATCAGCCAACCGAAAACAATGTACCCGCGGGTCATGAAGCTCTTTTAATCATTGTCAACAAAACCGGCGAACACATGTGCGATCGGCGTTTAATGATTCGGCCCGCACTACGCTCTGCACAAATTAGTCACCTTTTGGCCTGTGCGCAGGAAATGGTCCTTCTGCTGCTGCGTAATCAGTGCACAATTTCCGGTACAGCCTGGAAAATGGTTACGAGAGGTAGTGTGGTGCCCATCCACGCGGGGTAGGTCAGCGAAAATTGCACGCATTGGAAGCGTTCGTTTTATGATTCGTTCGGATGACAGCTTCAGTGACACTTAGGGCTAGGGATTTGGGGTGTTGATGGGTTCGTAATCAAGAACATGTTACCGTTTACCAGCGTCTCCGATCCGTAATGTGGTTTCGCGTTTGACAAACCAAAACCCCAATTTAATTCTTCCCGCCGAAGAGATCGTGCGTGAGGCGAAAACACGATCGCATCTTCACACATCCATCGCGCACATTACTGCGCACGAGCGTGACACCGTCGTAAAGGAATTACGGCGCGGTACGTTTACAGTCGCGGGCAAACTTCTTGACCCTGAAAACCGGTCTACGCTCTCTGCGCAATCTTCCATGCCCAATTCCCTTTTTCTCATGGCGGCGGTCCGCTTTAGAAGAGGTTTGGGGTGTTTCGTTTTTATTTCGGGTGGCCGTTAGATGGCCGAACGCGCGCGTTAGAGTGAGAGATCGCTACGGAAAAGAATCGCATCGCGACTTACGAAGCGGACGGCTGGCTGGCGGTTACGCTGGGAAGGTGTTGGACACTACCGAAGGGTTTCCTCCATGGGTGTAATTGTTTACGTGAAAAGAGCACCGCGAGAAGACGTCGAAATGTTCTCCTGTTGCGTAATATTTACTGCTTGCTGTGTGTGTGTTTACGGCCGTATGCAGCCATTTCACAGACTTTAACTTCAACTTCTCAGCTCAATATTCCCTTCTGCCGCAAACAGTCCCCGTTTCGGCTAACATTCGGCGCACGAAGCGTGCAGCAAACGAACCAGCGCACACACAAACTTCCGGATAGAATGGCCGATGGCGATGAAGTCAACGATCGCGGTTGCAAGATCTCTGTTCGCAAAAGCGCAACCGAATGGTGCGCGCGAGGTCATGGGAAGAAGCCAAAGCTTCAACCGACTTGCATCCATCCATCCGATCCAATCCCAAATGCGCCGTGTGACCTAGAGATCCACAAATTCATTAGCGGGTGGGGGTTTTCCAAGAACCAGCAGGCGGGATCCCAGTGCCGGAGTGTTGGATCAAGATACGGCCTAAAATTGATGGCGATTAGGGGGTGAGTCGGCAGGCTGCGAGCCACACTTCCTAGCAGATTGGGCGCTCGAAACTGACGTTTGACATTGGACAAATTGCGCGAGTTCATCAATCGGTTGATGCGGGGACCCAGACATGCGACTGGGTGCCACTCAGTCGTGTCCAAGACCCTTCTCTTTTTTTCGGCGGATATCTTCGTAGCGTTGTTACGGAGTTCCAAAAAATTCGTACCCAAAACACTCGCCAAGCACCCGAAGCCAGCGTGTGCTTTGGACGTAAATGTCATGACCGGGGATCGTAATATGCAGATTTGTCGACATGTCCATGCCCGCACATCCGCGAATGATTTACAACCGTGGTGGCAGAAGGCTTCGGTCGCAGATGCACGCACTTGTGGCGCATTTCGCGCACGCAACATCATTAGAACGATAAGCCAAACAGGGAAGTGCAATTGGACCTATGGAAGGTGATGGGTGGTGGGCATTTTAAGTTAATTAATTCCAGTGCACAACGAGCCACCGGTGAGTAACGCGTGATTTGAGAGGCTTGCACGAAGTTTTCGTGACGGAACGCAACAAACCGAAAGAAGGGATGGCTCAACACACACACCGAGAGTACGCACTCCTGCTGGGTCCAAGATTTATGGCCGATTGCATGATGATATTGAGATTTGGATTATTAATTAGCGTGCAAATCGTACGTTGGTTGCGTTCGTTCGTTGTCGGCTAAGCGGCACACCCCGTCACATTTGCATTGGTTCTCATTGGAGGGCTCCCAAGGAGCACACCTTACAATGGGAAAAAGGACCAAACACACACACAGCCACACTCGGGCTGGGGGAATGGATAGAATGGACCTTCACCGTGAGTGAGTGATGGGAATTTTTGAAATCCTCGTTCGCTGTTTTATTTTCTTGCCATGATCGAAATGCAATTTGCTCATTTTTTCCAGTAGGCGGGGAAAATGCAAAATGAGCCTCCCACAACGATTACCCGGGAGGCTCCATGAGCAGCAACGAAAGAAAAAAAAAATGGTAGTGCGTGTCCTGCCACAACTGTTCTTTGTTGTTGCTGTTTTTTTGTACTATTTTGCAGGATTAGGAACCGCCCTGTTTTCGGTCGGTAGTAGATTGCGATGGAACGAAAGGTGCAACATTTAGCATTGTGTGCATTGTTGCGAATGATGCAGCATTCCTTCCCGCTCTACCGTACGGTCGCTTTTCACGCCATCAAACACTTTCCATTGTCTGAATCGCACCGCAACTGAACTTTTCCAGTGCCAGCGCCCGTGTGGGGGGTCTATGGGAGAAAGCAAAGCCGGGACGGTTGAAACAGCAACAGCATGAGAGCAACACAATCCTACTCAATCGTACGTGCGGAGTTTGAATTTGCGTTATAGGTAATTATAATTAAAATATGCTAATTATCGCTTTTACCGGCACGATCTAGCCCTCCTACCCCCCCCCTGGGGTGGCGTTACGGGGGTGAATTGCTCGATTGCCTCTGGGCATCAGCTTCCATTAACATGGAAATCGATAAAACATACATTGAAGCGATGGTTGGGCAGTGTAGTGGCTAAAACAAAGCAAAAACATAGCCAACCCTTCTTGATAAGTACATCTTAATGTGCGTCTTCAAACTGCACCGCGATACGAAAGGGGAGGGGGTGTGGGGGGAGGAAGCATTGATCGTAAGCGCCGTTGGCTCAACCGGTGGTCAGTCACAGCTCGGGGGCTGCTTTTATTTTCCCACCCGTTAAAAAAGGGGTGCATAACATTACGTGCGCGGCGCAATGCAACATGTGCATCATGTGAGCGCACTGCAACATGGCGCGCGCAGTATGACAGTGAACAATACGCACCAGAAAAAACGGGGGAGCCCTCGCTAGTAGGAGGAGCTACTAACGGATTTTCCACCCCGCTGAGAACTAAACGCTCCAACTGGAGGCATTTTCCCGCCTTTTTTATCGTGGAGCCGATCCCGAATGGTAAGGGAAGTTTACATTGGGCAAAGCATTGGTTCTAACTGACTCCGCTGGTTTACTTCATGGTCAGTAAAAGTACCAAGAGTACATTGAATGAATATTGGGATATAAGACACTAAATATCACCCAATATTGTGTACTCTTCAGATCTCTTTCTAAAGATGTACTGCAATCGTCCAGCCAAGAATTCCAAGAATTCCAGCATCTTGTGCTCGTTTTTTTGATAGCAAAACCACGGTACGTTTTGAAGCAAGATCTGATCGTAAACGATCTCTGGACGCACGTGATGCGCACGACACTACCAGAATGTCCAGGCGAGAAACGTCACTACAACGATTGCATTGGAGTGGATTCATTCCCCATTCATTTTACGCTTATTTTGATAACTAATATTCACACTGGGCGGAAAGAATCAATAAATCATCTCTAAGCCTTTGTGGTGTCCGAACACCATGAATCGTGCGAAGAATAATGAGGACTCGACCAGCTACCTCTGATAGCAATAGGCGTCTAATGCGATCCTCTTCTCAACTAACGCCCGAAAGCATTGATAACAACTAGCAGAGAACATAGAGAAGATGTTAATTATTGTTCACAAAACGCAATACACCAGAAAACTCGTTTAATCTGTTCATGGTATAACGCTAATTAATTAAATTCAACTGCTGCTGATGATGTACTGTGTTTACTCCCTGGCTCGGGTGGGTTTTTGATGTTTGTTCGTGATGGGGTTATGGGCATTTAAAAGGCATCCCGAAAGAAACGCTCATTAACACTTGTTTTTGGCAACGGGTGAGACATTCTTCGCCCTCCTTGGTGGACTCGGCTATTGCTGGACAAAACAGTGCGTGAATGTCCACCATTGAAATCAATCACGCACAGCGAGAGATGTTCACAACATGTTCCAAACCCAATTCCCGAAGAATTCGAAGTATAGACACCTACCTTCACCGGTTCTGCCATCTGCGTCTCAACGATCGCTAGGGGCGTGGGAGGTGTGGACGGGGCACTGTAGTGTGGAGGTTTGTGATCCTCCACCATGCGCAGATCTGTTTCATGGTTGTTGTTGTTATTATTATTGTTCCCTGTCCGATCGTCCAGCAGATGTGGCGGACCGTGCTGATGATGCTGCTGCTGCGGTTGTTGCTGCTGTTGGTGAGGAAGCTGCTGCTGCTGGTGTTGCTGATGTTGCTGTTGCTGCTGCTGTTGCTGCTGTTGCTGCTGCTGCTGATGATGGTGGTGATGCTTCTGGACGACGGCATAGTCGATCAGCCGATCATTGGTGGCATTGGCGCGCAGATCGCTGATGTACGGTTTGTAGTCGTGTACGAGTGCCGATCGAAGGTCGGTCCCGTTGCCAACGGCGGCCGCCGCATGCTGCAGTGCGTTCAGCTGTCCCAGCACGCCCCGTTCGTTCATCGAGCGCAGCTGATCGATCGACCGGTGGATGTGGCTGTAGTCACCGGTCGGTATCTCCGCCATGAGCGGAGAGTTGTGGTAGTCCAGCCCGCCACCGGGCCGGTACTCGATCGTTCTGCCCTCCAGCGTGCTACCGGCGTTCGGATGATGGTGATAGGGATGCTGTAGCGAGAGAATCTTGGAGCCGTTCCGTGGGTCCGTGATGTCGAAACCTGCCCGAAGGGACACGTCCCTCCAACGTCTGCAATAAACTGCCCTCTGCCAGCGACCTTTAGAACCTGATCACTGCACACGCGGTCATACACTCACTCGGCAAGAATCACACGAGACGCCAAACTACACTACCGGACACACACTCACACAATCACGCAAGGGCGGGGGGCCAACACTTCCTGTCAAAACTTCTAGTGTTTTTGATAGGCCAAAGCGGGAAATGCCTGATATTCCCGGCGAAGTCACCGATTACTGCGTTTGTTTTGCTTTTCGCGTGGGTCGCAGCCCGGATTGCATTGACGCTTGCCGATTTATGTCTCACGTTTTCCGTACGCGCACCTCACATGTCACATACACACACGACGCGCGTGCTGCACCTCGCGGACTGCTCACAAACGAATGTTTGTGTTTGTCTTCCTTATCCTTCGAGCCGTGTGACTTTTTTTTCTGGCGGGTGTGTCTCGGCTGATCCGTGGACTCGGCGTCTCTGCGTTGTCTAAAAAAAACCCTGCGCCAGGTCGGTTCTGCGGAAAGAAAGAAGAATTGATTGGGGAGGTGCTGTGTGTTATCGGAAATTGTCAAAGAGTGGAATTTAAAAAAAAAAGAACGCAAAACACATAACACTCGTGCGTACGACCAAAAAAAAAACCCCTCGCGTTGTCACGACGTCACTCTGGCGTTAACCGTTTCTCGGGTGCTTTCTTGCGTATTTTTTTTTTTGGGGACTTTCGCTCTCTCTCCCTCTCTTTCTCTAGCTCCGATGTCTAGGTTGGTTTTTTTCCCTTCACAACACGGGCAGCGAAGATGGGTCGTTCGCGTGGGTTGCGTGAATTTTGGGTTTTTATTTCTCCACACACCAATACACCACCCTTTTCGGTAACCCGCCCCCCCCTTCCCACACCCACGTTGGGTCCCTTTTTACCGGGTTCTTTCCATTTCCTAAGTGTTTCTTGCCATCTCGCTCATTCGTGTGCATTATGTGCCCTTTACCTTACGGCGATGGTTGCTAGATCTGGTGAAGTTTGTAAAAAATTTAAAATACATACACTCACACACACGTACACACCATTTACGGTAGCTTTTTTCCTCCACCCGAAAACCTGGGTGAGTTTGGCAGGGCGAGGCGGATGGGTGGGTGGTCGGTGGGATGGAGCAGGGTGTGCAAATTGGAGCGCGGGCCGCGGGAATGGGTTTTTGAAGAGGGTTTTCTCTTTTTTTTTTCTCTCGTCCGTCCGTCCGTCCGTCAGCTAGAGGGTTCGGTTCCGTTTTCGCTTTTGGGGGGAGCGCAAAGTTTGACTTTCCGGAAGCTATCGAGCTTGGCTGGCTGGCCGCGCGACTGCGTTGATCGGTCGTCCTATCGGGTTTCGAAATGCGAAAACCGGTCCAAAAACGTTTCCCATCCCCCAACCACCCAACCTAACCCGCCGTTCCCATCCCGTTTGGTGGGGTGACTAAAAAACGCACAGCCTACTATCTACTCCATGCTGCTGCTGTTGCTGCTGGCGGCAGTGATGGTACACACTTCACTACACATAAAGGTGAACGGAGATAACTTGTTTCGTGGTGCAGATGAGCAGCGGCAGCAGGGCCCGGCACACACCGTGTGGTGTGGTACATAAAGTGTCCGATCTTGCTCACTGTTGGCTACCTTCCGGCAAGAAGCATAAAAAAGGGAAAATCCTTTTTTTTCTCCCCGGGAACGGCGGCTGATGAAATTGGTTGACGGTGCAGTATGGATGGACCGCATCCGTAATGCTCGGAAATTCTGGGAACATTCGGGTGGAAAAATGGATGGAAACTGATGGAACCCGATGACACATCCCACCACCATCATCGCCCCAAAACGCGCCAACGATGACGACGACGACGACGTTCAGCGGTTGGGAAACCTTCCTCATCAATGCGTACGCGAAAGGTAACACGATGAGTGTGTGTGAGCGACCGAGCGAGAGAGCGAGAAGGAAAAAGAGATCGAGAGCCGTTTTTTGGACACGAATTTTCCGACCTTTTCATTCAACTCCCGACGAAAGATGAAAAAAAAAACACTTTGCAGAAAAAGAAGTCCCACTCGCAGCAGGCACGCGCGCATTTTACTTGCGCGAAGGCGGCAACGGGTGAGGATGGGATTTTCCCGCCCTCACTTCAACCCATCGACCACCGAAAAGGGGAGGGGGAGACCCGGGAAATAAGCGTGTAGCATAGGTCCTCCCGCACCCCACCCCCAAAAAAAAGGCCACGAAAAACTGCCAAACTAACAAAGCCAGCTTGCCGCTGGGGATGATGTGGGGGAAGGAGGGGGGAGTGGGCCGAAAAACGAGTAAAAAAGTAACCCACCCCGAAAAACGAAACGCTCGATGGCGGAAAAAACGGCCCCGTCCCGAAACGGCTCTCCTATTATCAGTCACGGTACACTTCCGATGCAGCTTGGATCCCGACCTCCCCCCAGCTAGGGTGGGTGAGCGGGTTGGGTGACTTGGGAATGGATTTTTTGGTCAAATGATGTGCCTTCTAGTGAGTTTTTTTAAGGGTACGGGAAAAACTTTTCCCCAAATTTTCCAAACGGGAGTGTTTTTTTTTCGTCTTTTTCGTGGCGGCTAGCGAAAAACGTGTGCGAGGTGTGGTTTAGTGCAAAAATGTAATACATAACACCGTGCACTGCAGTGTAAAACTGCATTTTCCCTTTTCCATTTTCCATCACGCACCAAACAGATTACGCGTACGGTGTCACTTGTGGACGGGACGGGCGCTACATGCACGCAAGCGTAAAACACTTGTCCCGTAACCGCAACGGCAAAGGTTTGTCAAAAGAGAAAGAAAGCAACATAAAAATTGAACATCATTTTGAAGCTCCACAGTGCGCGCTTTTACCTTCAGAATGTTTGATTTTTTTTCGTAGTCCGGCGCTTTTGTTTTGCTTCTCTGGTTCCCGAATTTGTCCCACGAGATTGGATCAAAGTGACACTTGTACGCACGCACACGCACACACCAACACAAGTTGTTTCACTGCACGCGCAACACTGCACCGGAGTTGTTTTGGGGTTTGATTCCTCTACCTGCAGGCGTAGATGTTGTGGCCGTGTTGTTCTTTGCGACTTACAACCATGTGTGTTGTGCTGCTGTTTTAGTTTCTTTTCGAGGCTTTTTTAACACGCGCTTGTAACCGTAGTGAGATATAAAACTGTCACGCACGTTGTGAACTATACCAGCCGTTCACACAAACTCACCATTCACCGCCCCGAAAACCAACAGAAAAAAACACACACAGAACACAGCAATTTTGGCGCACTGTACCAGCACCAACCGCAGAACTTTTTTACTTCACGCTATTTCTAAAAAATCCCCCCTTTAAAACATAATCCTCCAACTGAACTGGCGGCGAAATGAAGCAACGCGACACCAACCAACAAAAAAATCAATCGAACATAATATTTATCATCACGTCACCTTTTACTCACACGATAAAAATTTTGGGAAACACACAAAAAACGCCTCAGAGAGCGCTCTCGCACGGCACAACCGGTCCGACCGTTGGTTTACATCGAAATGAAAATGGAAAAAATTGTTATGCTCACGAGAGGCTTGCCCAAGGAACCACTTTTACCCCGCAACCACCAGTTTCACTGCTTTCGACACGGACTGACTACGCTAACTCAACGCCTCTCATAAGCTATCGTTCCTGTCTCTTTCGCACATTGCACTGCTTGTTGTGCTTTCTCGTTCCTCTGAGACTGTTGTCACAGGCGGCATCGAAGAGAAGTGCGCGTGAGGATTATTCTAAGACTAACCTAGGATATTAATTTAAAATGGCAAGTAAACCAACTATGATCGATCAAGCTACGATTATTTATAATTAGTTGTAAGGATTTGTGCTATAATAAAAGTGCATAAAATAGGAAAGTGGTGCAAAATGTTGCTACTACTATAACGTCCAAATGTTTTCCCAGAGCAAGAAGGCATAAAGAGCAGTTATGAAGCGCAGTGAAGAGTGTGTGTGTGTATGCGATAATCAATTTTAATTATGTTTTGTGATAAAAAAAAATTTAATTGATGCTAGAAAATGTGCATCAAATAAAATACAAAATGTTGCTCCGAAACCGACAGTCGGAAGCGCGGCCGTTGTGCGAGAGCGCGCTGTGGCGAGAGACATTTTTGAAGAGAACCATTTCATTCACAACCCAATTCCCAAGGAACAATTTTTACCAGATTCGTTGCGTTTCACACCGGCTGACTACACAAACTGAGCGGGGATTATAGCTATCCCTTGCGTACATTGCACTGCTTCTTGTGCCTTCTCGCTCTCCTGAAACTTTGTTATTTCCGCTGTTGTTAAAGACGGTGTGGAAGAGAATTGCACGTGTGGATTATTCTAGGATTATTTTAGATGAACCTAGGATAAAATGGTAAGTAAACTAACTATAATCGATCAAGAAACGTTTATTTCTACTGTCTCTCATTCAAAAGTTTACCGGAAACTCACCGCAACAGCATTCTACCGGCGTTCTCTGATGGCAACGGAGATTGCATCCAAGCAGCCACCTAGAAGAGCAGAAAAAAAGTGCAGTGAAAAGTGTGTGTGTGTATGCGGTAACTAATTTTAATTGTGTTCTTCTGGTTAATGAAACAAAATGTCAATTGATGTATTGGAAAATGTGCATCATAATAATATAAAAAAGTTACACAGGTTAAGAGTACCAATTGTTGTGTTCTCTTTGTAGAAATGGAAATTAAAAAAACCATTGTGGTTTGCAGTCCCAAATCAATTTCATCACATAATTTTTCATATGTCTTAATATTCCAACAAGTTTCACTAATTTAAGCTTATCTGTCACTGTCACTTGTTGCCAAATCGAACCAAATTTTGTCGCTCAAAACCACGTTTTTTAAATTGATCAAAACTATATTTTTGTCATTATATTTAGCTTTTGAAACTTCCTAAAATACATTAAACTTTCAATTCCATAAAAACATTCCCTAGAGAGTTTGATAGCCAGGCACCCGCCCGCACCCTTTCCCGTTTCTTCCTTCTTCCTTTCATATCCCCTCGATGGGCCGGACAATGCTGCTGTCTGGCCGATTATCCGGCCCAAAACCGACCAATCTTTTGCTTCTGGCCCGTGGCTCGCAGGGGTTCGATTTTGAGAGAGAAAAAATTTCGGCTGCGTTCGGGATCTCTCGGCCCAAGCAACAAAAAATTCGTGCGTTCGTGCCGGACCGAAACATCGCTGAGGCCGTGGTCCAGGAAAAAGTAGGGCCTTGGTTAAAATTAAAAATGTATTGCAAAAATTTATTTAAAATAAAAAAAGTCAAAACATTATCCATAGCTGGGGAACATTAAACAGTTTGAAGTATTCAGCAAACAGACAGACAAATTGGAGTTTATTAAGTCAAATTGAGTTTAGTTGATCGGAAAGCGATCATTGCATTGTTAAGCAACCAAGAAGGTGAGTTTTCCGAGGAAAAAGTAAGTTCTCCGAAAATACCTGCTTGAAGGAGAGGAAGGTTTGTTGTCCCTTAATTTTCTCCTTCCATAATCGATTTCGCAAAAGACGGGGTTCGGCAAGGAAAAAATTAAGGATGTTGCATCGGCGGTGTGCGAGAGGGAAAGAGTTGAGTGCGTAAGCGAAAAAAAAGTTACGCATAATTCTGCGTCGTCGCTTCGGAACACTTTTTCTACTATTTGCATACCAACATCTGCCTTCTCTGTCGTTGCGCTGTTTGCCATAGGGATACCCTTTTTGCCTCCGCGAAGTGTGAGTCGGTTCTGGGCGAGTCTTTTTTAAAGATTTTAATTTTTTCCCTCACCGTCCGTCCTCCTAACCTTTGCAGGGGTTAAGAGGTGGGGGAAAGAAAGAAAAGGGTTAGTGAGGGGAAAAAAGGAGTAATACCAACTTCTAGTTCTGTGGGCTGATCGAAGCAAGCAATAGAACCAAACACCCCTTTCGCTTGCCCCCTCGATGGGAGGGGGATAGAGGGAGAGAGGGAGCTGGAAGGAGAGTTTCTTCACGCCGAGGAAGGAAAAGGAAAAAGGTATGTGTGTGTGTGTGTAGGTTTTTTCCTTTCTCAATTTTCTTTTTCAACTCGCGTTGTTGCTTTTAATTCGTTAACAGTTCGCGTGGTGTTGGTTTTTCCTTTTTTCCCCCGGATTTTTTTTACTTATTTGCATCCTTCATCGTTTCATCCACCAATCGTTTGCATCTTAGAGCCCTTTTCGTGTTGGCCGCACCTCCATCCCTACCACCGTCTTCTCACCTTCCTTCCTCTCCCCTCTTCTCCATAACACGCTGGTCGAATTTATGTCGTTGATCAACTGTGGTCGTTCCGCACAGCGTTCCCCACATCCAACAACCTTGGCCGTTCCACAACCTGAAGCTGATGATGAGTCCGTTTTTCCTGAGGTGGGTGTTTTTTTTCTCCGTTCCTTTCAAGATTGTTGTTGGCCGGCCACGAGCATCCTTTTTATCGGGGGGGACCGAAAAAAGAATAAGGGCGAATTCTTTGGAGGTTTTCTGGGTGGGAGTGAAAAGTTTAAACAGTTAGAGAGTGGCAGGGAAAGTGTGCTGTGGGAAGCTGCTGGCAGTGAAGGGGTTTCGTTGTCTGATACGAAGATGCAAGGAAGGGAGCAAGGGGGTGTGAGGGATAAGACACGAAGGCCTTGCGGAAGAAAACTGATTACATTTTTTGGAGATTAATTTAGGTTTTTTTTTCGTTCACTTTTTCATTCGCTTTGTGCTTGTATACACTAAATGTTCACCACCCTTGAGAAGGCTTTCATTTACATTTTTTTGCTTCTCCCTAATTTCACTTCCAAAGGACCCGAAGAAAGATGGCGCTTGGCTTTGACGTGTGCCCAACTGGTCCGTCCTTCCCCGTCCGCATACCGCTCTGTCCTTCCTTTCCCGGTTTGGGGTGGGTTGCAGCGGAAGGGTTATTAAATTTCGCCATAGAAATGAAAATTTAATGTCAGCCCGAGTTAAATGGGCTTTCGAGGCAATTTTTTCGCCCATTCTTATGGCGGGTCGCTTTACACCCCCACCCGTCGTGCAATTCTAATCGAACTTTACTCTTTTTTTTTTGTTTTTTTTGGATGTGAAGATTGGAATTGAAGGAAGGGAATTTTTGGGAACTGTGCTGTCGGCTGCAGGAGTAAGTTTCGATCTTTGCGACGGAGTTGATAGTCTATTTGGGTAAAATTTTTGTCCAAAAGGAATTGGAGGGTATTTTTCCATTCAATGACTATTATTGGTTAAAAACAGGGAAACAAGTATTGAAGTCTAAATGTTTGGGCATTTATGAACAAACCTTAAACTGTCCTGCAAGCATTTCCAATAAACATCTTAAAGACAGCTATCGTAACAACGAATCAATATCATAGTTGTAACCATAAACGAGCTTTATTGCTTGCAGAGATTTTAACAATCAATAGCACCACCGATCGCTCGATCGTTAATAAATTACAAAACAAAAACGCTCGTACTCGCTTGCCTTCACCCTGGTTTCGATCAAAACATAACTTCCCCCTCCGGTCAAGAGACCATTGACTCGCAATTTGACGACCTGGTCGAATGGCGCCAAAAAAAGCGAAACAAATCGACCAAAAACAAAAAATGCTGTGCCAGGCATGGTGGAAACTGCATCGAAAAGCGGAACGCCAACCAGTGCGTCGCTCAGCGAAAACGAGAAAATGATTTACAATTAACACAAAATGTTGAAGAATGGAAAAAACATACAAAAAAGGCGTTTAGGTGTATCGATGGAGTACGATCGAATGCGAATCAATTAGCGAAAACGATCAATCAAGTTTGATCGTGTAGAACCCTAGCTTCAAGAAGGAGAATGGTTTTTATTTAAATTGAAGTTTAATAACTTGCATAATTATTTTATAACTTGTTCTAGTTAATCTTCGGTACTGAACCGTTACTTAACACACTGCCAACCGTTTTCGAGCCTGACTGTTATTGTTTACCCTTAACTCCTTCCTGTCGGCGATAGATCCGGCCTCCAATCCTCATGTTTACAGTGCCTGACACGACCACTCGATTCGTTCACTCGCAGTGCAGCGAAAACAATCCACCTGATGACCACCCACACTGCCCACTGCCCACTGTTTGTATGTTTTCTCATGCACCGGCCTGCTGGGCACCGCTTCGGGGTGCAATACTGGGTGTTCTATGCCCGCGGAAAGATAGCCCGCGCCCGAGGACTCCAAAGGCACGGGCGACAGGAAATGTGTGAATGAACGCCCAGGGACGTGTTGTTACCGGCGTTTGTTGTTCTGCTGGCCTCATCGGTTCCCGTTTATGTGACCACTGTTGCTAACACGGTGCGTTAAGTTGTGTTAAATTATGAATTAAATTGTACCTCAAGCGTCTTCTGGACGGTGCTTTTTTTTCTCTCTCTTTGTTTCGTTTGCGATATGCTCCCCTTTTTGTCTTGGCGCTGTGGCAATGTGGATGCCAATTTGCGAATGGAAAAGGGTTCTTGTGACTCCCTGCTCCACCTCGTACAGTAACCTATGGACGTTTTTTTGGTGCTAAATGCAACGGTTTACAGAATTGTGCCTGGTGCTGAAGTGTACTTTTTTTTACCTTAGCTTAGTATAAACAACATCGCCTAACAAAAAAAAGGTTACTCAGTGTGTAAAATTAGTGAAAAAGGCGTTGTACTCTGGTTTACCCCTAACCGGTGGCATTTTAATATTGTCGTACGCACAATAACTATGTTTAATTCACATACAGGGTAAGCTGTTTAAGCAGCAATTGAAAAAAAATGGCATTATTGGGCGTTTCGATTGAAACCAAATTCTACGCCAAATTGTTTTGACGATGAACGCGAAACGAATGTGCATCAAATGAAATTGTCGAGTGGCAAACTTATCAGCAAAGTGTGTGGCTACAACTGCTATATGATGGGGTTGTGATTATTTCCTTTCTTTTTTTTGGTTGGTTGGGCCCAACCCTGGGAAAGTGAGGCCAAACGTCGTCTGATTGACGGGAATGCGCCACCGGCCAGAGGTTATCGGATGTGAACATGTCATTTTGACGCTCGTTGTTTTTGCAACCAACGTTACTATTTCCGTTATCCAAAAAAACACACAAAGAAACAAACGTTTCGCGCAGGGCTTTAAGAGACACACGGATTCGTGAGGTTCGCATCTGGGTAGGACGTGAGGTTGTGTTGCTTTTAGTGCTGCCGTTACAGTTTTCAGTTGCGTCATGCGTACGACACATCGGGAGGCTGATATTGGCGAGAGAGAGAGAGAGCAAGAGAGGCGGAGAGCAAAGCAACAAAAAAGAAGATTATGTGACTTTGAAGCTTATTTTAATAACACTAAACAATGGTTTGGATAAACATCCTTTTGGCAGACTGGTTTAGGATTTAGCTTCGCTGTTAGTTAGTCATTTTAATGTTATAAAGAAATGTATCTACCTTAATTGACTGTTCTTACCTTATCCTGCTATGCGAAGACGTAATAGTAAGTCTCCAATTAATTATTTTGTGTGACAACGGCAAGTATGAGACAATCAAATGCTTCATAACGAAATCTTCGCATAACGATCATTAGGGTTACTGGAACTCTTTTTATATGGAATGTTAAGATGCTGTTTAGATCAAACCTCCAAAGAACTTACGGAGTCACGTCTAGGATGTCTAGGCTAAAGATTCTGCAGTAGGACAGTAAATAAATTCTCAATTAACGGAAGACACTCTGTACGTGTTGAAAACTTGAGATGTTGAAAACATGGGATGTACCTGTTAATTTATCACTTGCTTACTTACTTGTCAACGTGATCACTTCATCTCAATTTCCCTACCACGCCTCCTCTGTCCATGTGGACGACCTAAAAGGCCTTTACGGCCTGGGTCGTCCGGTGTTATTTTCATGACGTGACCAGCCCACCGGAGCCTGGCGACTCTAATCCGCTGTACGACAGTAAGTTCACCGTTCAGCTGTTAGAGCTCTTCATTTCATTTCGTCAGTTTTGGACAAAGTCCATGATTCAGAGGCGTTTGTGAGCACTGTAACTATTTAGGTTCTATAAAGTCCCAGCTTCGTTCATCGCGACAGGTGTTTTGAGTGGAGAAGTTTCCACAGACTGTAGAAAGATCGGTTGGCAGCCAGCACCCTGGCGCGTATTTGAACATTAAAATTAAGTTTAGTAGGCCATAAATGGCATGCATGAGCTAGAAGGTCGTTACTCCAAGAAGAGAGAGACAGAGAACATCTCAACTATTTGATCAGGTTCAAAGCACAAGTCTGGATATCGTGTATAAATCAAATTTGTGCTACTTGATCCTAACATCAAATGAGTCGATATTCATCGTATATTAAATTCGTTAAATAACTTTCAAGTACAAATTCACCTGATATTTTCCGCTTTTTCTACTACCTGCCAATAAACATCTAAAAAAAGAAAGACACCACAAAGTGCCATTCAACACTTTACGCAGCACTTGTTGAGGTAAACATTATGTAAAAAACGACTTCCTTTAACACATTGTAATGATGCAGTCGCAGAGGAGGTACAAAAAATCCAATTCCAAGGTTTTTTTTAGTATTAAATCCCAATCATCACCATCAAAAAAGTGCATCGTCGACCACCAGTGCTCGGGGTGAGAAAGAACACTTTTTTATGGAATGTTTTTCATGTCCGTTTTTTGGGTGCAGCTCGTGCGAGGAGAGAGGAAAAAATCCCAACTGTAAGGATCCTGATGCAAGTGGACAAAAAAAGCTTCACTTCAAAACCGTCAACAGCAGTGGGAAAGCCCTTCCGCACGTTAACCGATCGATAGCACGCGCCAATCGGGGCCGTTTTAAAATGTCGGATGCCGTTTTTTGCCGGCTGAGTGTAACATATTGCTTGTGTTTTGGTTCGTTATGTCCTATACCAGTGCTTTGTAGGTCGTTTGTGTGTTGGGTCCTTAACTAACGGGACTTTAGGTATGGTTGTCAGATCCGGAGAAAGTTTGTACGGCTCTGCGATAAATAATTAAATTTCTGTTGTGCAGTTGTTGTGCTATATTTATTGTTGGAGGGGATATTTTGAAGACACAATATTGCTCATATTGTGAGTAAAACTTTCTGAGTGACCAACTTTAATGTCCAGAAATTTGAGGTTCTTGATTGATTAAATAGGAGGATAATTTTCAAAACATAAATTATCGCTTTCCAATCCACTTTAGGTTGTGCAAACGATTTGCAAACTGTTAGGCGTCTGCGCTCCAGACGTTCGTGCTGGGCATCAAATTTTGCGCAGACAAAACTGTAAGAAAAAGACCATTTGCACAAGCATTTGTATTGCGCCGCATCCGAAGATGATTCCTCTAAATGGCACCATGGCAGCTCAGAACCGTCCGGGACCCTCCCGGTAACATGAGGTTGACCGAGTGACTCGCCTCTCAAAAAGGGTCCGCAAAAGTTGGCCGTATGCAAAGCAAACGCCAGGACGACTGACAGACGTATGATTACGAGTCGCGTATCGGACCTCGGCGATTCGGGATTCTCGGGGCGTTTGGAATTTGCTGCCATCTCTTGTGCTGTTCTTCTTGCAAATTATGACCAACATCAGAGTCCCGAGTCCGACATCAGGAGGAACTGCACCGGGCACCGGGAGGGCACAATTTCGAAGATGCGCGAGGGTTGCGAATGTCGGACCGAACCCCGAGCGCAACTTTTCTAAGAATAGGTTTTGGACGGGGAAAACAGGGAACAGTGATGCTGCAGCGTTGGCACCGTTGGGATTGGACATTTTGGAACCCGGGAACGGTTTTGTTTTGGGGGTCAGAAAGGTCGCCAACCGACGTTTTCTTCGTCAGGCTTCTTGCATCTCAGTGAGATCGATCGATCACCTGGCAGAGACAGTAACGTCAGTGGCAAAAAGCGGGCGAATGTGAATTTATTCCAATATCGTAAAGTGAAGTGTTGTACTGAAGAGTAAAAATCTGTTGTAAAACACATCTCATACGTAGCCATACATCCTTTTATGAAGGACGTAAACACCATCGTTCGATGACGGCCCGCATGATAACCCTGGAGACGATCTTCATTCATCCAGCATCAGATTTTCGTCATATTGCAATCAATTTCTATCTCTCACAACCACATGCACTGGACTGGCTACCTTCGCCTGACTCAATACAACCGTAATAACATAATCAGATGGGATCTTGAGCATAGGATCTTCAGATGGACGGGTCTGAAGCCTCGGTCGCCTGGCTGGGAAGGCAAACGTGGTGCACAAAGAAAGGCAAGGTCCCTGTGCCCGGGGTGCGCTATCTACCTGCGCAGCGCTACTGCTCACATACGGGTTCCCATTTCGACTTGGTTCCAATTGTTCTGCATCGTTCTGGTGTGTAAAAACGGATTTTCCCACGTTTTTTGCCTGCTCCCTTGCTGGTCCCAGACACAACGCCAGTACCGGAGACCAGTGTCAGCTCAGCTCCTGCAGCCTGCTGCCTGCTGATGAATGGTCTTTCTTCCTTTCGGGCCCTTCAAACTGCTGCCGGAATTTTTGCATCATCGTCCTGGCGGGCAGGGTCCGGAAAGCCGTGAAGCCTCAGCCGTAAAAACCTCACCAAAGCGAAGCGTTCCTCTCGTGCAGTGAAAAAAGAAGCAACGGAATGAGGAGGAACAGAAAAAAAATGATCCGAGCAGTGGAAAAAAAGAAAGGACCAAAAACCGGTCCGACAGAAGTAGGCAACGGGAGCATGTCGAGAGCATGGCGATCGAATCTGGATCGTGCCGTGTGCCCGTGTGCGCGCATGGACAATCGTTGAGACGGGGATGGTTTTTTTTTGCTGTCTATCGGTGTGTGTGTGTGTGCATTATGTTAGCACAGATTTGGTTCTGGTTTTTCCTTTTTTGCCATTGATGCTCGAATACAGCATGCAGGTCCACCAGCATTGGCTTTGATCCGATGCGATTGCGATTGCGCTCGCTGATCGGCGTCCGGCACAATCTGTCAGTTGGTTGTGATCGGTTGCATGATTTGCATGCGACCACCGGTGAAACATGATCCACCTGATGCTTTAACATGGGGGTTGGAGTTTGCAGTTTTGTGATTATTTCATGATCGTGTAGTACATCGTGTTTTAAAACGGACGACATTTCCTTGACAGCAGGAACTCGCGAGGTAATTTTGGACATAGTCTTATAATTTGTTTAAATAATCTCATTTTCGGGAAAGCATGAAGAATTATCTAGGTACATAACATTGCCAGTTTAAGTAAGCTCAATATAGCTCACCCTCCAAAAAGTCTGTTCCAAGAAATCAAGCGTCATTTGGGGTTACCGATCGATTGTACATCATATTTCCTGCCATTTCATGACGCAGATGTAAATTCCGCTTCCTACACGGAGATTTCGATATCATTGAAAGTATCACTGCAGAAGAATGGATCCTCCTCGCACTGCATCTGACGCCACACGTTTCCCACGATTTCACATCTTTAAGCCTGCGGTAGCAATTTCCTCCCTTCTGCTACAGCATTATCACGGTAAGGTGTTTCCGGGATGCGCGAACGTATCGTGCATTCTCGAACCGTGCGGCAAAACATTATCGGAAATCGGAGAAACTCGAGAGGATGTGTTACACGCCAACCTTCGCAACCATCGCTGGTATCGCCGGGCAGATTTCGTTGCACCGTGGGCGAAGATTAAACGCATCAACGTTGCGCCGATGATCCTGATTCCTGCCTAGATGGCCTAGCACACTGCCCGTCTGCAAGGCAAGGAATTATTGCGTCGAAATTCACGGGAAATGCATTTCAATTGCCCGAAGCCTGGAATGGGAACTGCAGGGAAGCGTAAACCGACCGTCGGTGTCGGTTGCGCTCGAAGAAGATAGCACAGGGCACTGCGAAAGAAAGTCGATGGCGTCCTGGCAGCTAGAAGTCGAACCCGGTGGCGAACCCGTGTAAAGGGAAAAGAATGTAAAAGTGTCTTACTTGCGCTGCGAATTCTTCCCGTTCGCTTCGTTACGCATGCTTCCATTAAGTGAATTAATAAAGATCCAATCGAATGGGGTGTCGAACGGCAGTTATTCGTGCAGCGGCGAACGGATTCGCGGGTCTTGAGAAACGGGAGTTGTTTTATTTTTTCCACAGTGCCTCCCGAGGTAGAATGTTTTAATTAAACGCTTATGAGCGTCGCTATCGTGATTTGGCGATCGAGGCATGATCGAGTTGGAACTGGTTTGGATGCTAGCGTGGCTGCCGGTGTTGTTTTCGTGGTTCAAGCCACTGGGTCCGAATGTCCGGCGCTGCATATCGCTGGCAGGTGCACAGGTGCTGTGAACCCGTTTCTGTGGTTCGGACGAAAGTTTGTGGAGTACGGGAGAGAGTGTTGAAAAATTTAATGACAAGATGCGGTATTCGCTGGCATCTGTGCATAAAATGATAGATTTTTGTGAATAACCTGATTAATATCGAGGATGTTTTGCCTTCAAACATACTTATTTACTTTTTTGCGTGAAAACTGCGACACATTTTTTAATTAAAATTGATACAAAACAAGGCTTCGGATTTTGATCCTCTGTAAGCCAACAAATCCGTTTAAAAATATCGCATCTACAAGAGTTCTGCTGTCAACGAATGATCTTCGGTTCAATGCAAAAATGCACTTCGATTTTCACTTTCAAACGAGATCAGGTTTTGTGCGTTTGGTGATTCCGTAAATGGATTCGTCTGTACTTCTTTTCGGTGTATCCTTCCTGCCCAATCTCCTTTTGCAAGTTGTGTCTGTGGGAAAATAGGGCCTTTGCTGCATTTGCTCGTTCCATAGGATCTGAGACCTTCCGGGCAAAATGGTTGGCCATTGTTGCACAACACTCGTTCCACCTGAGCGCTGTTCTTCTCGTGCAACTTTCTCAGTACAATAACGAGATTAAGCGAACTAATCTCCGATTGCCCGTACTGCAGCAAGAGTGCGGGAAAAGCGAAACCCTCCTCGGTGCTTTTGGATCAGGTTGCAGCGAAACGTCGGCACGAAGGAAGTCGCCGAGGATCCGGATCGTGGGAGGACCGCTTACGCATCCTTCGCAATAACGCTTCGAGCAGTGGTTCGAGACAGGAAATGATTCGCTCTGGTAGTAGTGCGAACCTCGGTCTATCGATGAGGAAGACTAATGGGCGCTTAGAAACGAATTGCAATAGAGGTGCACCGCTTTCCAGCACAAAGCTGGAGGCCAACGGTGGTTAGTGGAAAAGAGTAAACATCTGTCGATACACGGGAGTTATCCAGAGGTCAGGTTTTGTAGGAGAACGAATCGCTTAAGCCCACGCATTGGACATCGAAACTGAAGTCCGGGAGGACGAGTGGTTTTTTTTAAATCTCACCTCAACACTACGTTCCACCTACTGTTGGTACATCAAATTTGGGTCTCTAGTGGACTACCGCCAGCCAACTCTGCACGGTGCCGATAGCAAAACTTCAGCACGGCGGTTAGTGTGTGTTTGTTTTTCGAATTGTCAATAGCTCGTAGGCAAATTTATGCAAATTGAGCGTTCGGTTCTCGGCATTTGGTTGGCGGCGACCCGTCGTTCGGTCGTGGACGAGGACGTGGCAAAGAGTTTGTTTTGTAACGAGAGTACACCGGTTAAGTACCCTCTTGGAACGGGGGATGTTTTTAGAAGATCTTTTAGGCAGATTTATGATCTGCACGAGCAGTGACAGGAAACGGAAAATATGGGTGGGTACTCCAATGTGATAGAGTAGGCAAGACATTGTGAGATGTAGGAACACAAAAATTTCTGTTTGGTATCACTCCTTCCATCTGCACATGAACAACTCACCGCCCAAAAAACTACCTCAAAACTACTTCGCGAACTTCACACTCCTAAATCACAATTCGCCAACAAAAAGAACAATTCAGAGCGCGTGCCAAACCATTCACTGAACAAATCTTTCACAAAAACCAACGAAAAGGGCCGCTCGTATGCGATTGCCACTGTTGAACTACATTCGACGGATGCTCTTTTATCGTTCGATACATTGTTACGTTAATTGTGGAATTATTAAAAATGTTATGAAAATCGGCACAATGCGCCTTATTGTGCTTTGTGACCGGCCTCCGTTCCGGACACGGGGCCCTTTGCTCCCTTCTAATCCGTTCCCTTGCAAGCAAAAGGACGAACCAAAGGGTTTATTATCCTGCCCGAAACACTATACCCCGGTATCGGTATTTCAGCCACACCGATACCGATCATTCCCGTCAATATCGATCAACCAATAATCCACATCCCGGCAGGACCAAAGAAAAAAAAGAGGTGCAGAAATAAAAGTCAAACCTTCTCCTCTTACGGACGGCGACACGGGCTAGCATTGTTGCTGCTCTCGTTTATAGATTCTTTTCGATTCGGGCTTGTGTTCACCGTCACCTAATTTTCCCGTTCGAACGGGTGTACGGAAATTCGGTCCCGCTAACCAAACCATATCCTCGGTGGTTAACCGATGCGATCCTTAATCGAAGGTAACAATGGCCCTGGCGGCACTGTTCTACATTGTATTGGCGGCGTAAGAAAGGATAATTCTTTTGGGCTAATCATTGGCCGGAGGGGCGATACGGGAAATAAAACGGTGAAAAGGCATGTCCTATATGGTTGAGCAAACTGGCGGAGACATGTTGATGGGTTGGTTTGAAAACTGCACACGACCTGCTGAAAATCATCGGTTTTTCTTTGTGTGGTGTGGCTTTTTTTGGGACTGGATTGTTTTCACACCGTCGTCAGTTGCAATTAGCAGGATACACGAACGTGTTGGTATAGAAAGGAAATGATGGAAGGATGGAATGGCGTTAGATAACGTAACCTGCCACATGAAGAAGCCTTCGTGGTTTGGGATGTGGACGCAACAAAATGTTCATTTACCGAAGAAGCTGAAGCTAGTCTAGTCTTACGAGTAAAACAGAGGAATAATTAGGAGATGAAGCTCAAGGTAAGGCCCAACATTCTTTTAAACTCCTTTTCATTGGTTCCTCGCTAACTGCTGGTTATCAATAATAATAAGTTGTTTATTAGATCCCGGGGGTTTCAGGACATCGGTCAGTGGTTTTGGTGCTGGTGAGTATATAATTGAAATATTGGAGTTTGCATCGAAAGTTGTTCATCTCAGGATTGGAGAGTTATAGACATTACAAAAGAAATGCAGACGATCCTCTTTCTCGAGCACTAGAAGTTACAATCCAGTATATTAAATTTGAAGATCTTATGACAAAACCGCGATGGATGCGATAGAATAAAGGCCCCGTAAGAAGATGTTTACCGTCTAATAGCATCAGAAGAAACTCCCGAGATCATCGATTAAATTTAAGGTTTGCCAAACGCGCCCACTTTCCCGGAATTGGCGTGTTTGCATGCAGTAAAACACCCGCTTGGCGGATTCGGATCGCTCTACCTGGCTGGGTATGGGCAGACGAGATTGAGCAGTCCTTTTTGCGCTGCAGTCTCCCGATCGAAACCCCTCCCGTAATCGGCAAGGGTCTAATCGAAAGCGATAAATTATAATCATAGCGGTACCCCACCGAAATACGAAGATGTGGAGACCATGACCATAAGATACCGCGATACCGATATCATCCTAGGGGACTCTCATCTTCGCCGGTGAATACTTGGCGTGCAGTGGAGATAAAGCAACTAATGGATGTGGGCCAGAGATCCAACGGACGAGGGGTTTGGAATCAGTCCCATCCTCATCAGGCCGTTAAAATTTGCCAACGACACACACTCGGACACCGGCAATTCTGCACTCTGGTGGGCAGGTTAGACTTTGCGAAACGATTCCAAACTGCTTGGCGGCATCGAGCGAACAGGAAAGCAAAATGCAAACAACGAACCTCAAAAACGGCATCAAAACGTAAAGACACCGCAGATGGGGTGGAGGCCACAGAGCGGGTTACAGTGGTTCGGAGAGATGTGGGAAGGTGTAGGATCAAAAAATGGCAAATGTCGAAAATTCGCACACAAATAGACGCATAAAAAATAGTTAATCCGGATCCCGGTTCGGTGTGGCGGGATAGACAACCCCTGCGAGCAAAAGGGTGACGGTTGGGTTTGTTGGCGAAAAGTCGCGCTATCGAGGTCAATGCACTTCTCCGGGTACGAAACTACTTTCAAAACCAAACTATGCGCCAGAAAAATCTAACCGGGTGCGCCCAGCAAAGACCAACCATGGATCGATGGAGGCAGGTTGCTGGGGTCCTTCAGTCCATGCCATGCCATCCATCCCCGGCTTGCTCCGTTCCCTTGGGCAAGCACCTCATCTTGCCCATCCGTAATGGGCGGTGGCGTGAAGCGAATGTGAAATTTGGCACTGGGCAAATCTAACCGACCCGGCAACCGGCCGGCATCTTATCGGCCATTAGGCGGCTGTCATCGGCATTGCCGAAATGTTTACTGCAATCGCGAACCAAATGCAGATTGGCAAGTTATGCAGATTGATAGTGGTACCGGACGGGCAGGTTTTGTCGCTTTGGTCAACGATCAACGACGGTCGTCGGCCGTCGAGTGAAAATCGGCACCGGTTAACTGTTATGGGGGTTTGTGTTGGGCGTTTTGATATCGCATCATTAGAACTGCATTGTTTTGTCAACTGGTTGTCAATGTTGGGTCGTCCACTAGAGTCAGCAACTTTCAAGCCAGAGATGCAGTAAAATGTGCCAACGAAGGAAGTTTCTACAAAAGCTACCGAAAAGGTCATTAAATAACAACTTACATTAATACTGATCACTTCCTAATTGTGAAGTCTGGTTTAAGCTTCTTTCGATCAGTCATCCTATGTATTTCTCATGATTCTCCAAGGAATTATGTTTCTACGCGTTTTGTATGTTTTAAGCTTCTGAAATAAGCATGTTTATACATAAGAATTATCCCACGTACAGCTTGTATTCGTTTCTATTGTAAAGGTCTTAAGAATTCTGAAGTTTCATCATTCTTTGAGGTAGTTTTGGATAGTCAACTCATGATTGGAAAGACTTCTCACTGATGAATTGTATGAATTACTCTTCGAAAAATCATTAAGGGCAATTTGTTTTACATGTCCAAGAAGTATAAAATGTCTTATTAAGTATGTGGAGAGACAACTTTCCATTGCCGGAACGGTCTTGAAGTAGTTCAACTGTTTGACAGACCGAGAAAGATGAAGCTAAAAAACGCACGAAATGCTATAAATGCAGCGTAGTAATATGAGCGTGATTTATGTTATTCTACGTATTACGCTTATACTAATGCAACGCTGAATCTTCTTTACAGATTCAAAACAACATAGTGTAACTTTAATTGATGATAGCAGCCTTGCCTCTAATGTTTCTCCACCGAAATCTTCAATCAATGGACCAAATTAACACCTCCCCAGCTTCGTTAGTCATGAATGAAACGTCCGCACAGCGATCGAAACATTCTTTCTTCAAGACGCAGAAAGCCGAAAGTTAAGAATGAAATCGCTCTCCCTCAATGTGGTGTGCCAATTTCTTCTTGCTTAGCTTAATCGATCATTACACTAATGTTTGCTCCCTGCCCTCGCTTCCGTCGGCAGACGAGGTGCGTGGGTTGGAAGAATGTCTCGGACCACGGTTCGGGTGGCAACAGCATCACCAAACAGTGCCGCGGCACATGTGCGATGCACGTTGCGTACACACTTTTGATGATTTTCGGCGACCAACACGCTCTGTTTGGGAGGGATTGTATTCTTTTTTTTGTAGTTTTCCCCAGTTCGCTTACTGTATGCTGTGACTTTCGAACGTTCTTCTTCATTAGCCACCGCCATGACCGGGCTTTTCTCGGGCACCAGAAGCCGACCAACTGGACTGAACGGAAACGGAACCCGCCGCTCGACGCAGTCCGGGTAATGATTATATAATTTTCCCGATGATTAATAATAGAACGTCTAGCATCGAGCAGTAGTCGGTTGTGTATGCGTACGCTTTGCTGTCCACCATGGTTGCATGGTCGGTTCCTTCGCCTCATACCCAGGCTGACCTCCACCGATTCAACAGTTGGCATCCCCGGGGAGGGTAGCTGCCCGAGGAGCACGATGCGCACACGTTTTGGGCCGTTCGTCTTAAGAGGAAGGTAAGTTTATTAACTATTATTAAATTATTTGGCTCCCGGATCGGGGTCCAGGCTTCGACCAGTAGCCCTCGCCAGCCCGTCGTAGGTCATGTGGTGCGAGCTGCCGATGAGTAACGTTTAACTGTTCGATCGATGTTTCTTTTTGAGGTAGGTGTTTTCCTGACTTTGCTATTGGAACTCGACTGGCGACCGAAATAATGAGGCCCGGGATGAGGCGTAACGATTTTCACGCTTTGGCCGCACCAACACGTGCTAGCGACTGTCGTGATAGGGTTGCGTAAGAGTGAGCAGATCGAAGGGTTGTCTAGGAAGTTAATTTTAAACACTGCTTGTGCTTTAATTAAATATTTAATCTTTACCCAGCTAAGTTTTAAGGTGATTTAAAATACATTGATGTACACTTAAAACTAAAACGGGCAGTAACGAAGCATATTGAAGTTAAAGTTTGTTGTGGACAACTCGCCAACAAACCCTTTACTCAAATTTTGGCGGTTTTATTCTATCGAATTGTTTTTTTTAGTCTTTTCACTTCCTTCTGTGTTTCAGAAGAAATGTTTCCTAATGATGGTTCTTCTGGTAGCAAATGAAGTGCGCGTGCGCCTTTGGCGCTTCCAGTGGCTATAATTATCGCTCCGGGAAGAAATCCAAGTACCCCACGGTGTTTAGATGATGGAACTTCTTGTAGATGTGTTTTTTTTTTGTTGTATTCCTCCTTCTGCGCCCCCAGATGTTTTCGTCTAGCCATGTGAGGAAATAGTTGTTTTTTTTGTTGAGTTTTTCACTCAACCGGCTTCTGGATCGGGACGCGTTAGAAGCATTAGAATGGGTTCCGCTCCAACCCGCGGTTCGTATTGTAATTACGCTAGCCCGAGTACACCCCGTTCGCCGAGGCGTCAAAGGTTTCCTGTGTGCGTGTAGGGAAAATTTGTGACTAATTCTAAAATGATCCGATTAGAGGTGGCTGGACGAGTTCGCACCTTATTAGGGGTCGCATTACAACGGCATGTACTTGATGTGTGGATTCCTAGAGATTCACAATCATGAAATGGTGATCTTTAGCCCGGAGATGAAGTGTTAAATTCAAATTTATAATTCACCGTTGAAAAAATACTTTCAAGTTTCGAAATTCTTCATTGTTTCACGTCCACCGATCGACACCTGACACTTGTCGATTGGAGGGCAATACAACATGTTGTTCCCCGTATGTCCCCTACATCTTCTGGGTCACCTTCTGGGTGTTCACTCACCCTCAAGCACGGTAACTGTCTGCACCGGCTAGAGGACATAAACGAAAGAGGACCGAATTGCAGATGATCGTAAAAAAACGACCTAAACAGAGAGTAGCAGAGCAAACAGTTACATTGTTTTGGGGGGTAATTAAGTCTCCCCTCCGTGGCGCTGCCCGTTTGGGGACATTTTGGAGAAAGGAAGCGACCGCCGGTTTGGAGCTAATTGATCATCCCTGCTTATCGCGCGAGATGTCACAGAGCGGTGCAACCGGGACCGGTGGTACACCGCGCACCACATAACGATCACCTTATCTCCGATCGTCGTGTGTAACATCGATTTCGTGGAACAACAACATGGTGTGCCCCTGTTCGGGGTCACCGTAGGCTGGTTGATTTCGTTGCTGTTGGGTTTGGTGGCCGGTGCTTTTACTGGGAACAATTAAAAGGCACACGGACGGCGCTTATCCATTATGGCGTGAGCGTTCCTAGTGCGTTCCTAGCTCCTCCTAGACAACGTCTCCTGTGCAGTGATGCGTTGCTTTAACGATGGAACGCTGGCGAAGAGGAGGAAGTCTGTAGGGAGCGTTTTATTATCAACCACAATTACTGACGGTGCCGAGTGTTCCTGGCGGTTCATAGCGACACGTACACGTACTTACGCAGTAAGTAGAGTGTAATTTGGCGTTACTGCCAGCGCCATCTTGCGGCAGCATATGGTAGCGGCGGCAGTTAATTTGGTTCACCGCACTGCGCGCGAAACGTGCTACAATTTCGTGCGAAACTTTCTCATCTCCCCAATCGCCGCACAAAACACGCGCACAAATTGGACGCATGAGCGAAAGCAATTACGATGGGATTAAAACCAAACCGCTCCGTTTCCAGCTCGCTGCAACCGATGCACACAACCTGCGCGAATGAAGAAGCGTATATGCATAACGTGCCGTGGTGGTGTCCGGTCGATCGAGTTGAAAAATTAAATTCTCAACCGGTACGAGATAATCTTTGCACGCGCGACCACGCCACGCAAATGTGCTCTTTTTGTAATCCATTTTCGATACTGGGCTGCGGTTCCCCCCGGCCGATGGACGATGTGTCCCAGATGCCGTACGGCGGCGGCTGCGGCGGCTGTTTGCTGCCGATAATGGGGCGATTCGGGGCAGCTGCAGTGTGCGATCGTGCCGGGAGCGTGCAAATAGCAGCCATGCTAGAGGGTCACCTGATAGGCGCTAGGTAGCTTCCGCCCGTTTGTTTGAAGGTGAACCAGTTTTTCTACTGCTTCCGCTCGACGGAGCTCTTTAATTGCAAGTTTCGGGTCCGTGGTGTGCTGCTCCACCTTTCTCGCTGCTGAGTTTCAAAGGACGTTTTTATCACGAAAAGTGCGTTATCTTCATTGCGTCTGTCGTCGTGTAATTGCATTAATTGAAATGTACGATTGAGAGCGAGAAAGCGATGTTTAAACATCGAAGCAGGCACTGAACGTAATTTAGGGAATCAGCTGCGCAAATGTAATCAATAAAGCATATTCAAGAAATCACAATTGCGGGTGTTTTGTGGGAAAAATCAATATACACACAGCCCTCAGGAAAGGAAAGATCTCACATCTCCAGGTTCAAAGACCTAGACCTTCCCTTTGCAGATCATTTAGATTTATATCTCCCGTGAGGCTATTCACTGCACCAGATGCTGCAGTTCGGTCGGAGTGTGAGAAAGGACGGGAACAACGAGAGAGAGAGAGAGCAAAAAAAACGAATGCCCCAGATTCGTCGAGATTTCATCTTCCACACCATTAACCACTTGTTACATGCTCTATTCATCCGCCCGTTCTGTGACCGTCCTGATGCCGAGGATACTTTTCCTTTCCTTTGCCACCGGACTCGGATGGGGACCCCACCGAGGGGCCCGTTCGTCCTTAGGCCGCGAAGGGATCGAAAGCGGAAACCCCTGATGGCTGATCGTGCACGGTCGTCGTCCGGACGGATCGCCGCACCAGCGAACATAATATGTTTCAATCACAATAAATACGCTCGCTTTCGGGAGAATCATTTCCGTGGGATAAAAAAGCAGTCGAGTGCGTGAAATGTTTTCCCAATGTTGCCCTCGGACGATTCGCTTTGTGCTACGCATTCGTTTCCTGTGCATTCCTGCTTACCACTTGCTACCACCGGGGGATGGGATCTTCGGCCCTGTTGCGTTATGCTTATGAATGAATCGAACGCTGCTCAAAAAGCATCATTAGGGATGAGTTGCGTTGCGTTGCGATGCCTGCCTGCTTTTCCCATCACTCCACGTTCCCCTGGTACCGGTACGATCGCGATCGTATCGTAACATGTGACTGCTGTGGTGGATAGGAAATGTGGTTTCACTCCTCTGGAAGATTAAAAGTAGATTAGAATAGCGAGAGGAAAGATCGGTAGAGCAGGGGTAATGTTCTCGAAGGTCTAGAATAGGGCTAACTGGGGATAATAAAAATGGTTTTCGAGCCATTCCCTGCATCAACCTCGTACAGTAACATATGTTTCATAGCTGTACGGCTGTGTACAGTCCAGCAAAAGGCTCAGAGACACTCTTATCGATGCGTTCAGCTCATCCACATGTTGCTTTATGGGGTCTGCACTTGCTTGGGTCGGTGGAATGCGTGAAAAGGCAAGGCGTTAAATTGTCCAACCTCGAAGACACGTTAAAAGCGATGAGATAGAATTTGGAGCAATTCGAAGATTTAGTACATTATTTGTCAGTTTGGGAGATGTAAAATTTCTTATGAGATGAACCACAGTAAAGAAACTATCGTGTCAGTCAATGTCTGATCTACTAAAGTTCCAGTAAATGATATGCAGTGTGACCTCAAACGACCATCGCCTGTTGTAACTCGCCTTGAAGACTTTGCCTCCACCCTATAAACTGCCACCGTCCACTGCAGCTTTCATCTTCCGGGCAGCGAGGGGAGTCGCTTGCACCGAAAAGCAAGGAACTGGCTTTAATTTGATGGCTGGCGCTACTTAGATGACCGGGCCTGGGCCCGGACCGCGACTGCCAATGACCGGCAAATGGATTCCACCAGAAAGGCCAACCGAAAAGGAACAGGTTTTGCATGGCTAGACCAAAATGTTTGCCAAACACCATGCAATCGCACCGCAGTCCAAGCGGATCGCCAAACCCGGTCTATGCGATCGAACCGCAGACGCTGGGGAGATCTCCCGCGCGTGTGCGACATCTAGTGCGGCCTACGCTCCATCGCGTACGGCCAAACTGTGTCACATGCCGCACCCGGCACCGGAGTGCACCAGTTGCGGGACAGAAATGTGGCCCGTGGTGAAAGGGTGGGCCGAAAATTTGAAAACCGGTCCGAAACTACCCCACGGCGCGAGGGGCACATCGCGAGATTTGAGGACCATTTTTATTTGAACCGGTGCCAAATTCCAGCGGTGTGCAAAAGCGGCAAGAAACTCGTTTTGCATTGGGAAAGGGCGAGCGCCGATAGGGGGGCAAATGACAGAGAAAAGCTTAATGTGCAAATGTGTATGAATTGTAAAGCAGGCAATCTTGCAGGGGACAGCAGCCGATGGCACTGGGACAGGAACTGTGCGTTTGCTTCGGGGACCGCGCGCGGTCCCAAAAACTGTGACAGGAAGTTGGGTGAACACACGCATACTTACACGGGATGCGGTTTGAATAATGTATTAACGAATCGACCGACAATTCGTATCATTTGTGCCATAAAAACGGTAACGTGCAGTCCGATCTTTGCTAGTTTCATTGAGCAGATTTGAATAGTTCGGAGTTTAAGGTGAATATAAGGTGGGATTAAGCGCAACGAATAATTTGCTGTTGCTCGAACGAAATTCCTTCCATTGCCGTGCTTTGCGTGCGACAAGAAATATTACATTTTATTGTTTAATTTTGGATTTAGATTGTTTTATCGTCTACACAAACAGAACAACACCAGTACCGTTAAGCAATCCTGCTTGAATTGACTACCAGCTACAGCAACGGCACTGCCGTGAAGGATCCCTATTTGCATAACGCCTGTGCCGGGTCTGGCCGGAAAGGAGCAAACCGAAAGCACCGAGTGCAGTCGAATCATAAATAAATAAATTCCTGCTTCAGGACGTCCCTGGTCCGTTGCCGTTTCTTGACCATTCCCGCAAGTAGCGTTTTACCTGTGCAGCAGAAGATGTTTACAGTCCTCATAAAACATCCCTTTTGCCGTCTGTTTTGTTTTACTCGAATTACTCGAAATGGAAATGGGTCCTTCCATCCATCCGGTTGGACCGTATGTAACGGGAAATCGGGTTTTTGGGGTGTCCGGCTTAATGCGTTTGTGCACAGTTAGGTTACGGTTACGAGAGCGAACACAGACAGACAGTCGTACGAGTGTCTTGGGGAATGATTTCCGTCAAGTTGACGCAAATGAAGCGATCTCAACGGTAAAGACCTTGACGCAATGGGGAATGAATCGATGGTTTTTGCACGCATTTAAAACAATCTATTTGCCCACTCGGAACCAGAACATCTTCGTTTGGGTTGGGCCGAAGATGGCGGGTTTGTACCGCTGGCAGGGGTCCATTCTTTCGAATCACATGCTTCGGTTAGCGTTTGATTATTTCGTACATCAATGTCGTTCGCTTTATCAGTTCACAAATGTTTTCAGCCGTGCGTTGTCGCATTTGTTGACTTCCGAAACTGCCACCAACTACGGCCGATTGCCTGCCACGTCCAGCAGTTAGGGGCCTCCTTAATCGTCTGCTAACGACTGTTTTGATGTTGATTTGTCCCGTTTCTGATGGTACGGTGCGGTTTGAGCTGATATTTTTTTGTCTGTTCACTGTTCATTTTTAGCATCGCTGCAGACAGTTGGACGTTTGTCGGCAACGGAACAGACAACGGTGCTTCCATTCACCCGCGTTCATAGTCGAGCTGGCTGTAGTTTTTCCGCGATAAGATGTGCTACACATCGCGCCATGATTTTTTGAGGATTGGTCCGTGAATCGGTTGCCGATGCTCCTATCAATGAGTGTACGCGCTGATGTAGGTACAGGACAGCCGTGTCATTGGTTCTGACGGACGGAAGCAGTGCGATCAAAGATAGAGGACGATTTTTTTTGTAGCGTTTGCTGACAGCTGGTCAGCTTGTTTGGCCATTGACAAAATGAAGCGGATTGGAGTAATGTTTAATTTAGTAAATTATTGACGATAACCCATGATGACACCTGATGATGATGTGCACTGGTTTACTGGATGCTGCCGTATCACTTTAGCCATCGGTTGTTTTTGTCCTCCTAATGGCATTAGTTTCGGTGGTGCCTTGAGTGGATTTATACCCGGTCTGGTTTGGAGTTAAACGGGCGAGCAGAAACGGTGGGTAATAAAACGACATATTGAAAAGAACTAACAGTCACCGAATTCCACAGTTCACTGCTAGTTGTGACAAGATTGCCGATTAAAAGGTCACACGGATTGTCGGAAGTAAAAGTCTTTTTTTCTGCCAAGAAACATGAAAGAAATGACTCCATCTCTTGACTGTACGAGATCATGTTGAACATGACTTCAAGAGCGATAGCAAATGCGAGTCAATCAAGCTTCACATGGCGCGATCTCCACGTGGTTAACCAAACGCAACGCTGGCGAATGATCATATTTTATGCAACGGTTTGCAGAAATCGAGATCATGGACCTTCGGACGCATTCGTCATTCCGGTAGCAAATGGGATCGGACCTGTTGAAAATGCAACACGCTAATTGATTGGTGTCGAGCTTTTGCAATCATATGAGTGTGGACTGCGGGGGCGGAGCGGGTTGTACGGTGCCGGGAGGTCCTCGATCGGGCTGCATCCCCGTTCGATGCCCGGTTGACAGCCATTGACAGGGCAGGCGAATAACGATGATATCATAATGGATAGCCGGATAGCGGTTGGTCCGACTCCGTTAGTCTGCGGGGAGGTCCTTGAGATGCCACGAATGAACGCACCCTCACCGGTTCGCTGTGGGGTCACACAAATTGCACCGTCGTGAAAAAGCTGATTAAATCGATCACATTATACTGTGCTCGGGGGCAGCTTCAGCAGCGCTTTTTTGCATCCAATTTTTCGCATAACCTAGGAGGTCTCCATCAATCAAAACACTGTGATCCATAGAACGAGCCAGACCCACAGGGACGCAAGTCAATGAAGCTGTCGGGATCCTCCGGGAAAAATGTCCCCGCAGCGTATTAGTTTACCTCGATCGTGCGTAACGTGCCCGGAGGTCTGCTGAAAAAAGGTCTCCAAACCGTTCTCGAGGTGAAGTTCGCACAAATGTTTTGGCAAAGACCGTAGTCTACCAGCCTCGGGTAAGGTCAGCGCGGTACGCTTGGTGGACGCGATTCGCAAAACTATTGCGGCTTCAGTATCCAGTTTGTGTGATAGGCATTTGCAGGGAGCAACAACATGAAGGCACTTTTTTTGCCCGGTAAATCAATCCGATGCCACCGTAAAGTGACACTTTGTGTCGGAGACCACTTGTCGGTCGGGCGTACCTGTTGCGTACCGTGTCTCAAAAATCTTGGAAGGCGCAAGCGCATGTCGCATGTGATACAGTTTGCCAAAATGGTAGGCCACAGTCCGAAACATGCCTCGAATTTCTTTGGCATGAACACGAAAACCCAACCGGCACTGGCCGTGAATCTCAGTGAACGGTGTTTTACGGTTGTTCGGAGCGCAACCGGTTTCGGATTACCGGTGTTAGCCGGTTTATCGGGTAACTGTCGTCAAGCTGGGAAGTTAACTCGAGATTGTGTTTTCGGGGCCTTTTGGGCGCGGAGTGCTGATAGCGAAGAAGAGGATCTCAAGAAGATAAGAACCAAGCAGCGAAGATGCGACCAGGCGCAAGCAACAGATGACACGCTGGTGTCGTTTGGGCGTCAGGTTACGTAACAAGCGCATCGGAACTGTAGCGAGAAGGTGGAAATGGTGCGTTGGTCGTTGCACATCGCAGTGCTTGGGAATTATCTGACTGGGTAAGGCGGAGGCTGCTATTGCTGTAGCACAGGGAAAGTGTCGATCCTGAGATCAAATGTGTGTTGTTGATTAGTGTTTTTGGGAAAGCGATGTAAAAATGATAAGGAAATAGCTTGACTGCAATAAATTATACACGTATTACAGAAAGATTGCTATAAACTTAGCGAACGATTGGAAAAACTGTTTTGTATTTCTAATGTTATTCAGTTCCTTTCTAGTCATAATTTTTGGCATATTATTAATTGTTTTGATGACAATAACTTCCTTGGTTGTTGTTTTTATTAAAGTTTTTGATATAATAACTTTTATGCCATCTAAATAAATCATCTTTATGCCGTAAATAAGTCGTACAATCCATCTTTTTGGTCGTCTTTTTCAAAAATATTATAAAGTCTTATTTAATTAACAAGAAACCTTACTTACATAAAATAGCTAACGTAGTTGAAATTTCCTCAGGAAACTCAACTCACCAACCAATATGGTTTATGTTTACTCTAAATAGTCAATTACTTGTTTCAGTTCTAGTATCCTCTTCTGAGCTAATGGGTGAGGCTATTCTGGCAACATTCTCAAGGAATTTTGGAGGAGTCTTGAAAATAAAGTTGAGCAATCTTCTCAGTAAATTCTCCAGAACTACTAGTCTTGGATGGTTTTATGACCTTAGATTTTACTAATATTCTATGAATAAGAATACAAATATGAATAATTTTGCATGACTTAAAATTAGACCCAGATTAGTTTAGAAATCAGAAATTTTACATTAAACTATCAAATGATAAACCGTGGCAAGTGTGCTGGCACTACTGAAGCACAGGGTAATGGATTACTTTCAAGAAACCATTATACTCCCAAAACGAGTGAACTTCTCCGCAGGAATCAAACCAACTGTTTCTCCGAATGTTGCACCCCAAAATGGCCCGTACAGGGTTGATTAGTTTTCACCCGAGCGAGCAAAGCAATAGACGAAGAAAATCGCAATTGTGCCACGGCCGTCGGGACATGCCCTTTGCTTTTACTCACCTTTTCCCACCAATTTGCTCATTAATCAAAAAAAAAAACTCCCCCCGAACCGACCATTTTCATAAATAATTGTTTCACACGAGAACCGCCAACCGGGTGTAGTGGCCCCGAACCGGGCGCGAAAACAAAAGGCCGTCCAAAATCAAAACACAAATATTGCGGACGCACATCACGTGGAAATTGGTTCGCCGCGGAGGCCAAAGGCCCTGAGAGCTTACTCGATGGTTTAGAAGAAATGGTAGCAACAAAACGCCCCTGAGTCGTACGGGGTTGAAAGAGGAGCGAAGGAAACCACCAGGGCACCCATGTATTTTTCCGGGCGCGGTATTGAACTGGTTCAATAAATTTTCGTAAATTGAAAAATCAATTTCCAATCGTTAGCTCAAATAGATGCGCTTCTCATTTGCGCTGATGGTAAAGGAAAAAGGCTGTCCGAAAAGTGGGAATTAATTCGATCGGAATCTCTCGGCAATCACCGGCAATCGCAACCGTGCGGAATGGGGAATGGTGGGAGAGAGGGAGGAGAAGGAGGAGAGAGAAGCGAAACTGGAGTTGTGTTGCCGCCACCGCCGCTACCGCTAAGTGATCGATAATCGGTGCTAAACGGATTTGAACCTGATCGTCCGTTAAACCGCACCCGGCACTTTGTATGTTGCCGAGTGCACACACTCAGACGTTATGCTGTGGGTATGTAGATTTTTTTGTCTGTGGAGAGTTACCTTTTTTTTTTGCTACCTCTTTCAATCGTACCACCACCCTTGCAGTGGATGCAATGCGTGAAGAAGTGTCGAATCATGTTCCGAGCGGTGAGATTCGGTGTTTGGAAAGTGTGTGCGCGCGCGCGCGTTCGTGGGCCCACAGACCACTTCCACAGGGCCAATGTTTAATGATATGCTTTCGCACACCGTTTTACGGTTAGGATTGTAGCAGCAGCCTCGTAGTAGCATGTGTGGCTTTTTCGTCGATCAGTCAAGCCCGAAGCCCGATATGCACAACCCAACCCGAATGTCCGAATATCTTGAAGTAGGGAAAAGTTGAATGAGCTCCACAAAACTCACCGGCCTTAAAACAAACCCCCTCGAGCCTGGAGGGAGTCTGGAGGGCACGGGAGAGCAGCCGAAAAACAAAACGCTCGTTTCCGATTTCCGCAGGCGGCATCTTAAAGGGCAGAGCACCTTTGCAGCCCACAGCAAAGGAAGGGCAAAATTAACAGGATCGATACGTAAACAGTCCGGTAGGTTTGTGGCGCATGTCGTACAACGACAACTTCCGGTGGATGTTTTATCAGCAGGCAGGGTGCGTGGTCCAATTTGGCCCGATCTGTCCAGCGCACGTGTCCCGCTCGCGAGATGGGTGCCGAAAAACGGAAGCACAGTGTCACTATCACACGCCGGCTGGTGCGCTTGATGAACTTTAATGTGGATAATTACGCACGGATGATAGCAGCCGATTGGTCCCCGGCCACGACTAGGCCAAGCTTATTTGTATCGCGTTAAACTTTCCCTCGTGTCTAAAGGATGTGGAGGCAATTACACTGGTGTTTTCGGCGGGCCATCATCAGCAGTCATAATAGTGCGAAAGCAACTGCATCCGATGCACTTGCTTGTGTCGTGTGGTTGGTGTTGTGTTTTTTTTTTGGTTGCACCACGGCGACTTCACTTTCCCACTCGATGGAACACTCGTTGGAGAAACTGTTGAACCGGCGTGGGTCACACTAGTGGGTTGCGGGTTCGTGTGCGTTGTTTTTTTTAACGCCATCGAAGGACACCCGGTCGAAACAGCTGACCGATACGGTTCCGTTTAATTAGCGCCGTTGGGCAGCCTGGGTAGCTCCTTCAGGGTGAAGGATGCCCCAGACGTATCCCCAAGGCGTTGAATAGCCGTGCCAAAAGAGCAAGGGCGAGCGGAGGGCTCCCCAGACAGACAGGGGAGAAGTGGACATGGAACAGCAGCACCAGGCAGCATGTCTCGGTGGAGAAAAGCAATAATTAGCTACAACAATGTTTACAGCCGATAATGATAGGTGAGGGCCTATCGATGCGAAGGGAAATAGTAAAGTCATCGAAGGCCGGAGAGTCTGCTCGCGGTAGGGCCGTTGTCTAGTTCTCTGTGGTTGGATAGTTCGATACGTCGATTGGAACAGTGTGTTGCTGGGCGCTGTTGGGCGAGCCTTCGGCGTATTCTGGGCCGCTTCCGGGGACGTGTAGGTCTCGGTTTGCAACGGCTCATTCGTGTCCGGTTTTGAGGGGTTTATCGATTAGAGAGAGCCCTCACAGTGAATGGTTTCATTTTGCTTAGAGCTAGTAAATTGAGCAATATAGTGAGGCTTGTTACACGACGTGCGCTGGATCCATCGTAGTTACGATTATGTGAACCATTACAGGGTGTGTGTGAAATATTTCCAACAACTATGGACTACTGCTTCACAAAATTCTTGAAATATTTCCTAATGTCAGAATATGGATGATGGAATTCTTGTCCCTATAATAAATAAATATTCCATTCCATTCACGGTTTGTACCGGCTAACGGGTATAATTCTCCAAGGGCCAAAGGCTACGGTGTGATCGGAAGCTTCAACAATGCTTGTTAACCGGCCAACAATAAATGTTTTCCCAAGTCACGCTCGTAGAACGCAAATCACTCGCGCAATTAGTCTGTCTTCGATTGTATTTCGTCAAGTGTCGAATGTTCCCCACGAGCGAGAGAGAGAGAGAGGGAGAAAACAGGCGAAGAGTAGGAGCAGTTGCGAAGGGCCTGAAGAATATGACCTTTTCGATTGATCCGTCCAAACGAATGTGACTTTAGGATTGTGGCGATCGATCGCTGACAGCGAGTCATGTTTTGGAGAATCGATTTGAAATCTGTTTGTTGGCTTGTTTTGCTTCACCTTTCGAAACAGACGGAGTTCTGCTGGTTGGAAATGGAGGTATTTTTTCACCACTCGTTTTCCGTTTCTACTTTAGCATCATCTGCATAAGGGCCGCACAGCAAGTCACATAATTATGTGTATAATTTTGGACGTTACGAAACAAAAACTCCAAGCGAAAAAAAGACGATCAAACAGAGCCATATGTCTTTTATGCTCACATTATCAGGCAGGTTGATTTAGAAGTGCGTTTTTATTCTCCCAATGACTGATGTGTGTTTCACAGCACAGAATCAAACAAAGGCACATTGTCCGGTGTCAACGAAGCAAAGACAACCCGAAAAAAAAACCCACTAACCGTTCGGGAGGTACATTAATTATTTCGATGCGTTTGTTGCGCAGCAAATTATGCGCCCAATTTAGCGAATAAGCGTTTGTTGCGCAGTGCATCGGGACGATAAAATTGATCGAGAATAAAACATAAAAAAACCAACGACAACAATCCGATCAAGCTGGCCGGTTTGATAGCAAGCTGCGTAAGGCCGGTTCCGCTGGACAATTATTGCGGTTCAGCATCGCTAGAATACCGTTGGATTTGTTTTTTGCAGGACCAAAACCATTGTCCCTCGTCACCTGCTTGGATGGAATTGATGGGTGGCGAACAAAAAAGAAAAAAAAAACCTATGCTGCACTTACATTTTTAGGCATTGGTTCGTGACGAAATGAAGGATTTTTTTTCGGGTTGTGGTTGCGCTGCTCTTATCGTTTTACTGCGGGGACAAAGAACGCCCTTTGATGAGCTGGTAGCCGGTTATCAACTGCTGGGAAAATACTTTTATCAAATGTATTCCGCTTCCGTTGGTTCCGGCAGGCTTGATAAGGGTCTCGGTTTTTTTGGAGGATACGCGTCCAATCGTCCTAGAGAAATGGGAAAAATCCTTTTCCTTACTAATGCGAGTGAAGAAGTTTAGATGTATTTCCTATCGTTTCCTATCGTTTCCTATCGTTTCTTAAGGTTTTCTGAAGGAATTTGTAACTAATTTATTTAATCTGTTAACAAACACTAGAATTGAAAAAGATATTTTGAATCTTTTGAACAAAGTTGAGCTATATTGTCCAAAAACAAATGCGATATAGTTAACACGATTTTTAAAGTATAAAACAATCAATTCCTCCCTTTTCTTTGGTCTGAACATAAACATAAATCGGCGAGCCGGTAGCTATTACATCGTTAGCCCTGCCCCGTACGGAGATGCTCGTTGATTGACAGATGCTTTCCGTTGGCGCAGCAAGGAAGATTGTTTGCGCAGGAGCATACCACGCAAAAAGCTGGGAGGAAAAAAATCTGCCAAAGTCCGGCAAAGCATGTCCGACACCTGACCGTAAAGTATGCAGCAAACTTTCGCTGCGTTGAGAACGAAACCGTGGCAGTGTTCGGGAGAGAAATTTCGCTTTCCTTACGATCGAATTATCATTTGCCTTTGTCCTCGGTCGGTCCGGTCCGGAACCATCTGGCATCTACGGTACGCGTAAACGTTTCGTTTTGCAACCCCAAAAGCCTGGTCCGGCACCACGGTCCGGCACGGCAGCGTTGGGAGAACACGCACACACACCGTCGTTTGAAGCGAAAAATATTATGTTCACTGTGCAACGTGCAATTAAGTGCGTTTTTTGGGACGAGATCGCTTCGGGACGATGGAAGCGCCAGGCGGAAGAAGCGCGATGACAAAATAACACATAAAAGCAGGCATCGTAAAACGTGTAATTTTTCGGAGACAAACATTGCATTAATCGATCATTAGATGCGATTGAATCGTGCGTTTTGGCCAGCAGTTTGGGCAGCGTGTGTGTGTGTGCGTCCGCATTCTAATGGCACGTTGCATCAGGTGTTCGTTTCGAATGTGCTGGTGATTCGGAAGTGGTCGGAAGGAGTGAGAGCAGAAGCACTACAAAACGGCCACAAAGCAGCAGCATTTGATGAAATCGTTTCGATAAGCAGCAAAGTGGGGAACGATGGGTTTTTGTGTGTAATGTTTTGCGATCCGATCGCCCCGTTGATAATGCCCGTCGATGATACGCTTTGGCTGGAGGGTCCTTGGCATGCAACAAGCTCCTAACGATGCAGGAGGCTCCGAGAACGGGTCAAAAAAGGAAATGAGCTGGCAAAAAATCTGCTGGAACAGCAGATTCCAGGTGGAAAAGTAGCATTTTCGTTCGCTTTCGTTTTCGTCAAACGTTTTTCGGGAAGCGCGCGCTGTCATCTGTCGCAGGACCGCTCGTTGTCGATCGCCTAACACACCGAACAGGGTGCTCGCGTGACGTTCTAGGTGGTAATTTATGGTCAAATTAAAACCATCAAACAATTAATTTACAAGTTATAAACTTTAACCAGCAATAACAACGCAACCGAATTATTGCCGTAGAACTACATTCGGGGTGATGCAGTCCGCCTGGACCGCTTGGACAGTTTAATCAAATGCAAATGGACCTACTGCTGTTGACAAAATGGCAAGTAAGCAATAAACATTGGACTTATGAAAAATGATGATGATTTTATCGATCTCCATTAGTGGCAGTGTGTGAAGCGACAAGCAGAGACATTTTTGCATTTGAATACAAATGATGATGATCATCGCATTTAGTTGCTAATAGTGCATAGGGCAAATGATGCTCGCTATCAAAGTAGGTAACTGGGGGAATCGTACGTTATTTTGAGGATTTCATCTATTTTTTTGTAAAGCGACAATGTTGCAAAAAAGCCTCCTTCCAGTCCAGTCTTGTGACGGATTAGTTAATTCACTAATAATCTCCCAAAAGCAGACAAAGCAACCACATAATCTAAAAATAACCACACAATTTCTAATTTGCACCACTCGCCTGGTTGCTACGACAAACAAACGAGTTGGTTGCAAAGAAAGCAAACAAAACTCAACCGTGGGAGATTACTGTTGGCTAATCCATGCTACCTATTTTCAGCCTCCATGCTCCCGGGCACCGATAATCTTTGAACCTACGCGAATGAGCCTTTTTTAGCGAAAATTTTACGGTTGCATTTTTGGTTGAAATTATGAGACCGCCTGTCGCTCATCATTACACGACCGAACCGAACGATGGGACTCATGTTGTGAAATTATTTTCAATTCTGTCGATCGGCGTGACAAAAACAGGGCTATTTGTGACATTGGTAAAAAACTAGTCTGGAGAGCATTGATTTGATAGTGCGTACACGTGTGGTTAATCTTAGGAGACGATTTTTTTCTTTTGCTTTTCAAAAATGTCCTTCAACAGGGTATCACGGAGGTGATGGCATATTTCACCCCATGGTAGAAGTAAAATCAATTTTCAAAGTGTTGGTCGCATGCGCGTGTCCCCCAAGAATTCAACTCACGAGACGAACTCGTTGCCGTACGATTTGTGTAAACATGGCGATAATGATAATTATGTCACAGCAAATCATGTGTTCTATCGTTGTTCATTTCGGTTTATTTGCAAAATGTGGTGCAATAGAGTGGCAAAAAGGAAGTGTCTATGGTGAAATTGACTACAACAGCATTGTAGATTCACCTCTCCTTGAATCTGATATGCTTGAATTATCTCAGTGATTGCTCAGAGGAGCATAGGTGGAGCTTTCTCTCCTTGTTGTAGGACTTCTAGGTTATGTCTACAGCCTCAACTACTAACTCGATGAAGGACAGTTAGATACATAGGCACGGGACTATCCTTGAATGATGTTTGCTAAGAGACCTCGACATTTTGACTGAGATAGTCTAAGATGTTCCCTGTGTCAAATGATGTTCTTATTTGCATTCGATATCGGCGACCATTGCTGTGATAATCAATAATGTGGATATGTTCAATGGAGATGAAAGTATCCTTAGCTCTTGCCAAATTCAACGTTTTCATCATCAGATTTTCCTTTTGATCTTCATCAGAAACCCACCAATTGTACATTACACATGAGTAGTTCAGCAGGTTCAGTTGCACATTACACAACGCTAGTGATGTAGAAAAGCTATATTGAGTAGAAAAAGACGCGATCCGCTCAATAGCTGGACGACTTTTTAGACGACTATTGAAACTCGTGAAACATTGACACCTTTCCGTCTGGCACATGCGTGATCGAGAGTTTACACGCGGGGATGTGTCGAACGATAAACTAATTGAATTTCACCCCGTTGCGTGAATGCTGATTCACTTAGGAACACCATCCTCGATTCCCATCATTATCTTGAAGCGGACACACAAAATGAAAGATGCTAAGGGGGCAAATAAACAAATGACACACCGTAAATCACACGAGCCTGCGAAGCGCAGGGTTACGAGGCTGGCTGGCTGGTTGGTCCGTTTGGGGTGATGTCCATTTGTAGCTTTACCGTCGGGTCAATTACGCCGTCGAATATCTGTCAAACGTTCGAACTTCAATCAACCGGAGCTGAAGCGATCGAACCGCCACATGGAAACACTCCCGCGACCGATTGCCGGTAGATCCGGCGGCAGTGGGGTATTTCCATTTTGTCTAATGAGAAATTACCATAATGAATCTTTTGTGCGCCTCGTACTTAGTGTTGTAGCCCGTGTGTGTACCGTCCTTCATTGTTGGGGATGTTACTTGCCGTAGGGATGTGCGTACGTTTTGTTTCCCGTCTCTTCTTACGATCGGTTCCCTGTGGCCACCCAATCAATCCATCCTTTCGGTTGGTCAGCTGTGGTTGGGCTCTTCGCAGCCCGCACTACACAAAAGTGTCTTCCACGGTGGAGAAGCATCGTTTGCGCACTTGCTGCCGCGAACCGTGACTGCGTACACGATAAGTACCGTATAAGGACACGAAATTACCTGACCTTCTTCTATGACTATGCAGCTGATCGATACCGGTCCTCGCACGCTCGCATGTTGGGGTTTAGTCCCCCGTCATCATTGGTTAAGCATCGTCTTCGTAAAATTCGGAGCTCATTCGGACGGTAATTACCTGCCACCACGGTCCACGGTACCACGGCCGCCCTCCACATCCCGTGACGTCTCCGTATTCGATCGATTGACAGACCCCAACACGGGGTAGCGAGTGGAGCGGTATGCAGCGTGTGAAAAATTATGATTTGTAACGATTTAGGAAAGCCAAGTCATCAGCCGCTCGGACGTCCCGTGCAGTTGACAAGGGGGTTTTGTACGGTACCGTCACTACCACACACGGTTTTGAATGCCAAATTGCTTGCACGTCGCTAAATGATCATACCGTACCCTCACATGCGTGTATGCGTGAGTGCGCGAGGTTGGCCTCACACAGGCGGAAATTACGCGTTACGCGCTCGATCGAAGTGCGTTGTCTTGAAAGGTCGCCCCAAATTATGAGAGGGTCGTTCGCCCATCTCCGTAGCTTTGGTTGGACTGTCAGATTCTGCCCATTGTGCAGGGGATGAAGTGCTGAGAATGAAGTACTGGGGCACTTGTCGGGTGAGTCCGGCATCTGATTACGGATCGCTGGCAGTCGATGATAGCACTAGACCTTTTGACCTTTCCTGCAAAGAGATTGGTTCGGAGATGCTGACAGCTGGACATACTGACCATCACGTGAGAAAACAAGCGACAGACAGATAGGATATTGGATGGTGGTAGGGTAGGTGACTACGAATCATTTAAGAACCAATAGTGCTACAACGTGGCAAAAGAAACATCGTGAACATGTTGTTTGGTGGATGTGTTGAAAGAAGGTAAAATCTATGTAAAGGGATTTGAGAGATAATTTATGAAAAGTTAACGTCCAGATCATATTAATGGAATGGATCGCACAAAGATATGACTTGAAATAATAAATCCAATATCTTCTTCTGAGTTTCCCGAGAGTTCTAGAGAATCCGTACATATAACAGAGTATATTTGACACCGGTGTCAAAGGAAGAAGCTCCACAAGACTGAATAAAACACAAGACACGATGGGTAAAATCGTTAAACTCCCATTCGGAAGCCACCATGTGATGATAATTGGTTGCGCTGATGTGAAGGTAATTGCATTTTCGATAGCCACCTCCAACCGAAACCATCCGCTCCCACACCGGTACCATCTTGGCCCGAACTCCCGGATGCAGCTACCCTCACGGGGGGAACCCTCCGGATTCGGTCACAATGCGAGCGTCACAGGTTCGTCGCTTAAGCTGCAGTTTCGAGGCTTAAGTACCGTGACGGTTCAACCGTACCGTGAACCTTCGGCAATCCGCACACGGCAACGACAAGACACCGTTGTGTTGCATGACTGCAAAGTGCAGAAGCTGTAATTAGCCTCCGAAAAGGAAGCGAGCGAACGAATCTCATGTAGCAAAGGTAACACGACAACAACGACGGCCGCGACGCGAAGAATGGCCCAAAATGTGATGGTTGTTGTTGTTATTGCTGCGAGTGAATGTGTTTTTTTTCGGTAGTGATGATTTGCCACGCTGAAAACGCGACAAGTGTTGGCGCGACAACGAGTGCATCATGCCGCGTGGCCGGACCGGTTGGCCTCGGTTGACATGGCGGAGGAAAGGGCAGGCGGGCAGTCATTCTCAAGTTCACCTTCATGACGCGGATTTTTCGCGTCGTTCAAGTGTGGCAAATTCGGCATCACGAGCAGACGGTCGGAGCGCACGGTGGGGGCAGCCATTGGAAGGGAGCTTATGATCGGATGGTGCTGGCGATCGTCGTAGCAGCATCGGTTCCGCATAGGCCCTGGGCGTGCTTAACAACTCGTTGAACTACGGTCCGGACATGAACACGAACAACACCGTGGCCGTTGCACCGCCCGTTACTTGCGGACCAAGTGGTCCCGCGTTTGCGCGGTGGCGAAGACAATCAGCGAGCGCGGTCACGGTAGCCGAAAAGAACACGACATGGCGTCGCGCACACATTGGGGCTGGTGTGGAGTGAGTAATGATTATCATTAGGCGATGTGTGGACAAGGACATTCGCGCAGTTTCGCGGGAAGTGGACGGGACGGAACAAATTTGGCCTACTCGGACAGGATTGTGCATATTAAATCGGCAAATGAGCTGCTGCACGGTGAAGAACAGGGTCGATTGTTAGCCGACGCAATGAGATTTAGTTTTCCTGGTGCGGTTGTTTTGGAGCTCCAGGGGGGTTTCTGAGCTAACGCAACTACTTGAGCCAGTTATTTCAGTGGAAGAAGTCTTCAGCAATTGGATTAAAATTGATTTAGAGTTCCAAGATATGACCTTTTCTAATGTTTCTTACATTAAATAAAAGAAAAAAATATTCATATTTTTTGGGAAGGCCACAAGGAGAAATAAAAGTTCCTCCTTTAATGATAAACCAAAAATCGTTGTGATACAGCAAGTGAGAACAGTAAGACGGAACGAAATGAGCTGTTTGTTCCCTTATTGAAAGCGAACCGTTTTCCTTCACTTCCGGTGTCAAATATCCATCCGCGGCACTGGAAAAACATTTCCCGAGGACGGGTTGCGATTTATGACTTCAATGTTAATCACGCTCATCGTTCATAATTTACGACCACTTGACTCATTACCGAGGTTTGAAAATAGACAATGCGTGGCGGTAAGACGGGCCCGTATATATTTTCCTGACATTTTGGAACCCAAAATCCGCCGACTGCAGCGCACTCGTGACTGTGGTTAGAATGTGTGTAATCGTCTAGCGACGGAGCAACCCATTTTCGGTGTATTTTCATTGCTCTGGGAGCATTAATGGGAACTTTCTTACTGGGCGCACATTTAGAGCAAAGGATGATCGATGGGTTGAGGATGCGCTTGGAGAGACCCAAACCACAACCGCAAAAGAGACCTTAAGTGCAATGTGCTGTAGACAGTGCGTCGAGTGTTCGGTATCACCTGTTGCCTTAAGGGTCGTATGAGAATGCGTTAGATCAGTGCCACCGATAGGTGACAGATATTATGCTAACAAGATAAGATTGAACCAGCCGCAGTTAAGCAACATTTTCGGGGGTCAAAAAATGTGTCGATCATGCTTAAGCATTGTTGATCGTTTTGTTTTATCGATCAACGATAAGTGAGCGAACGAAACGTAGCACAAAACCAAATGCGTGAAGTAATGTTGAGTCATTTTAAAATTATGTGAACACCACGCCGAAGTCTTCCCGTGGTTCCGTAAAGATTATCTACGAAAGGGTGTTTTTATGCGTTGTGCATGTTATTAACCGCAATATCTCGAGGCAATGTTTGAAAGATGCATTTTTTATATTGAAAGCGTTGATTAGTATGGATACGCTTCTTAGCAATATTAAAGTTCAACGAGCTTTTGCAGCGATAAGGACGTTATATTAGTCACGATACGGTCAATATGCAGGATCATGCATTTAATTATAAAAGTAATATGTTGCAACAAGCTTTAATTTATTTTTGAAACACACTTGTAAGGGAATTCTTCAAACTTTTTTTGTTATCTCAATCCTTTCATGATTAATAATGTGTAAAATTTGCACTCGATCTCGGTTGTTAATCCGCCAGGTCACGCAAATAATTACTGTAAGGACTTTCTTGCGTTCCGATTGCAATGCGTCACGGGGTCCGTTAATGAGCATGCGTGCGAACACCGAACCAGGTTGGCCGGACGAACAGGAGCCCACATTCACCTCGGCAGGTTGATTGCACAGGTCGTCTACTACGCCGCAACCTGACCGACACCGGCCGAGTGCCCTTCCCGGTGCCGATTTCCTGAGGCTGCACTGGCCCGACTACTTCAGGGCCCAAATTGGTAGCTTCGAGCGGGCGAATCCACGAGCCGCGCCACGAGCCAACAGCGAGAGAGAAAAAAAAAAAGCCAGCCAAACCGTGGCCAAGCAATTGCGCCAAGCGAACAGTTACCGTGCCGGTTAAACTGTATCATTAAAGCTAGACCTGCCGAAACAGCAGGTTTTCGGCAGCGGAATGATGCCGTTTGGGCAAAGGCAAAGGAAGTACAACAAAAAAAAATTGGGGTTTACGTAGAAGCGTGCTCGGAATTAGGAGGAAGGAAGCTAGCGACTAGTGTACGATAGAACTGAACCCACCTATGATCGTGGAGTTTTATAACTTAAGTGAAATGAGACCATTTTTTGAGGATGAGTTCCAAAACCCTCAAGAAGAGTAATCATTTCTTAACCGAAATATCGTTTAAATTTTATTAAGCAACCAAAAATGAAAGCGGAAACAACGGATGTGGATGTCATGACTTTTCCCGTGGGCCTCCAAAATCGTACAGAGGATTTCAAAGTGCCCAAAAATAAGTAGCCTGTACCTAGAACTGAACATCGGGCGATCGGGGCAGCCTCCGCGGGAGCCATGTTTTAAATTTCCAATTATCTACGCACGTGTTAATGATTGCCAGGTATTGGGCGGGCTGCCGGTGCCTAACGTCCAGGCGCCTCGGGTCCGTGTTATTACGTGCCGCCTTCAGCGCCATCAGTTGGCGGCACTGGATTTGGGCAATGGCCCTTCAAAACGGGCGCATACTTTCATCCGGACGGCCTGCACACGCGCTATGCGCTGGACCTGTGTAATTGAATGTTCAAATCGGGCTCCTCGCACTCCCAAATCGGGTGCTGCCAGAGCACCGAAATGAGTGCTTTTCTACCCGTCCCTGTTTTCCCTATTTTTATGTTACAACCACCCCTTCGACCGGCCGTGGGTTAATGCCGTGCTGGAGAAAGGAAATAATTGAAATGCTTCTAATTACGGGCAGAATTATGTATGCACGTTCCATGCGCGGCCATTCGCGAGATGTTTCTGCGGCACCGATGGGCTTCCGATTGCGCATCGATCGTGATCAAACCGATCCACTGGTTTAACTTCCCCTTCCCTTGTGTCCGCCCTTCCCTTCAACCACCTCCGACCAGATCCGGACGATCGTACCCCGGTAAAGGGAGACCGCGATGGACCGTTTTGGGCAGGCGGAAAATCTAATTATTCCAGCAGGCACTCTGTTTTCGAACACCGTTTGGAACGGATCGGTCCACATAAGGGTGCCGCTGGGTGCCCCCGGGGGAAAATGGACAAGCTGGTGGGCAATTTTGGAGCAATGAGCCACTAACGGCATCAGGTTTGGTGTTCCGGTGCCGGTTTGGTTTGCGTCGTCGATCTGGCGATCAAGGTGATAAAAAGGGCGCTTGGCTCGATATGCAAACTGATCATTATTCGCGCGATTGTGGTCACCGTACAGTTTTGGAGTGGATTATAATGTCACCGGATTTTCGGATGGTCAAAGCGATAGGGAACAGCTAGGAGCAGAGCATTGCAAATCGTATCAAACGATCGAGACTGTGGTGACTATGTTGTTGTTAGATGAGCTTTTCCCCGCATCGAGTGTCGCACGATAGTTTAAAGGTATTGGAACGTGAGTTTAGAAAATGTCTCAATTATATCACATTTGCTGGTCGATTTTCTTAAAGCAGACTGTTTTTATGTACCTTTTTATGTTTGATTGCCTATTATGCATCTGGCAATAGAAGCACCCTCTTCAAAGGATCCAACATCTTGGGACAAATGGCCGTTTGTCGTCTCTTTAAAAGATCAAAAAACGTCGTTTAGGTCATGAAATCTCCCGAAATGCACCGCATCTTATAAATAATGGCATGGTCAGAAAAGTTTGTATGCCAATTTATCCTCTTTCCAATTGCTGATTACACCAGAATAAGTTAGATTTGATTCAAGCAAGATGCGAATTAGCTTTTTAAGCAATGACCATGGTTTCATGAAATTGTTTTATAAAAAAGGTTTGAACTCTGACAGTCACTAAGGCACTAAGAGTCTTGTTGCTATCTTTAGTATCTATCTATAGACGTGACATTGTTCAACTCTACTATTTGGAGATATTCTTCCCAATTTCCCATCAATGACGTTCTGTGTCTCAAAAACCCATCACGCGACAGGAAATAGCCCAAGAAATCGCTTCCTCAACTGACCCACAGGACAGCCAGCTGTTTTGCTTCACGGTAGCAAACAAATCATCGGTTTCCTTTCGATTTCGATCGATTCTTGCTGCCGGAACCGTACATCCTCTGCTCCGGTGTGGGCATTTTCCAGCATCACCCTCCAGATGGTCGATCTGTCCCGGGAACCCGCGGATCCGGAGACCCGATTTGAATACTCCGCTCACGGGCCGTGTAATATTTCGATGCCGGGGGAGACAAAAAAAAAGGATGACGCACGCAAGGACCTTCATACACATAATCGTTTTTTTTCTATTACTCCCGTCGGAACCGGACGTGAGATTTTTTTCCCATGCTCGTCAACGTGCGTTAGCGCAATAACAATAATAAAAAATCCCAAAAACTCATCCGACGCGGCGGAAGAGCTACCACCGGCCAAATGGATCTTATTGGCTGTTGCTTCATCTCGGCCGCGTCTCAAGCCGCGAAGGATAATCATGAACCGCGACCGAAGAAGCGTGGGAGCGTAATAGTAGCGAAGAGGAATAGAACTAGAAAAAAAAGATATGAAAATACGCCGCCATCGTCCGCGACGTGAAGGCGAGTGAGAGTATCCTTTTTCTAATGGCGCATCTGTGCCATCGAAGGCGCGGAATCCTGCGGTTTCGTGCGATCACGTCACTTCCGTGTGTGAAGGATTTGTCACCATTTGCCGTGAGCGTGACGCAGGGATGTGTGAACGCGGCTTCCCACGGTTCGAGGGCGTTACCACACTTGCGCTTTCGAAGGATATTCGTGTTCCCTCACGCAATGCGCTCTCTGCTATCACCAGATGGGTGTCATATATTTGTAACAACAAATTAAATTCTCTGCCCACCAGATGCGCATTTTTGGTTGTGTTTTTTGTAAATGGTTTGTGTGAAAGCTTCCTTAACGATTCTTTCTCATTTTGATCAAATAACCGGTGCTCAGTTGCTTGATGTGACTATTTTTATGCCAAAAATATCATCAAAACGCTTCGAATTGAAAGTAAAATTCTTCTAAAAGTGATCTTCTCCAGCAGAATATACCATGTCAAATGAACCATAAACTGGTTAGCGCTTGTGTTCCGGGTCGTGTGACAACTGCAACTCCAATTAGGTCCGTCTCAAGTGTCTTGTTCTGCGGTTATGTTTTCAGCGGTAGTCCCACCCAACACCACAAAGGACACTTTGCAAAAGGGACGGTTTGAAATATGAACAATTGACCGAAATGAAGGCTGAAACAGAGAAACGAATGGAAAATAGCCTTCCTTTCTTTTTTTGCCATAAATGATGGCGAGTTAATAAAGATACACATTTTTTTGTAAATTCTTTTTAAAAAAATGACAAACCGAGAACATTTTTTCATTAACGGCACGTGCCGCTAGAAGCGCTTTTTTTATAATATAAAAATATGCAAACAATGACCTAACATTAAATAGAAAAACTGTCATATGACAATCAGTAGCGTGATTTTGGGAGCGTAAAGATGGGATAAAACACTTCGCTTCGCGGTTCAACTGTCGCAACCCAAATGGTTTATGGCTTCCGCCGTGTGTAGCAAACGAAAAACAAAAACAAAAAATCGTCGATCGTTGGGAAAGTGAGAAAATAGAATCTGTGGGAAAAAAAACTCCTCTCACCGAATGGATGCTCTTGGAATCAATACTCCTCAGGGAAGCCACATGTCGTGTTGGGTGCGTTCTGTGTGTCAAACTCATTCTTATCTTTCAATGTGTTTAGAGAGGAATTAATTTCATTAAACTTATTTGCACAATCACAATTATATCCTTTCCAGAACACGATTTCACGCAGAAGTGATTCTTTTGCTCAATATTCCCATTTGCACAACTCAGACACGTCTCGTTTGCTGTGACAAATGCTGGTGAAATTCGTACGTGCAGTGTTTTTGCAGCGAAAATCAAACACCAACGGGTGTGGCATTGTGCCTATTTTGCGCATTGTTGTACCAGGCCACAGCAACAAACCGTTTCGCCGTTGTGTGTGATGCATTTTTATGCAAATTTCCGAGTCCCCGTCCCAGGAACGATTAGAGTCATTAGATCGATTCTTACTTCTACCTCGGAATTCTCCATGAACTCGCAGGATGCATCCTTGTGCGAACATAAATCAGTTCCGAGTTGGGAAGAACAGCTGGCGCCAGATACTTAGCGCGGGGAGAAGAAGGCTCATCGGCACCGGGATCGATCTATTGTAGCGAGCATTGTGTACCTTTCACACATTTATCAATAAATATCCAAATAGAGCGTAACATCTTCGTTGGGTTGGTAAATTCGAAGGAAGAAAAAAAGGTTCGAACCGATTGATTTGCATATGAAGAAGCTTTCCGAGCGTCTTGTGTTAGGGGGATGGGAGGCGCCGAATTTTCCCAAGCATACACACAGCCTGATTTGCATAGTTTCCGATCAAACCCAGCCCTTTAATGCGGGAAGCAACCCATCCAATCCATCCGCTCGATCATAAGAATCCTTTCCTTTTCTTTATGGGAGACATTTTAAGATGGGTTGCATAAAAGCAACAGCATCAAGAATTGATCGTGATCAATAGGAAATATTTGGTTAATAGTCAATCGAATTTGCATACTGGCGCCCCGGTCTGTGGGCCGATCGGTAACCGTGCAAGGGTCGAAGCGTGCATTTTGTACATTCACTATAGCGATTGTTGTCGCTTTTTGTGCGTGGAAAACCCGTAAAGGTGTTGGGAAAGTCGTGTGAACCAGACGTTGTGAACGGGTTGTACATTGGGGTGGCTGGAATCTTTTCATCGGTTATCGGTCACCGGCCACAATTAGTTGTTGTGCTGCTGGAGTGTGTCAAATTAGACGATTTCACACCATTTCTGTATCGAACTGGTGGAAAAATTATTTAACAAAAAAAAAAAAAACAGTTCCATTAAACTACGGGTCGTGATTGAGCTGCTTAGGACGGCGGAAAAGAGTTAACTGGAGTTGTTTTGTAATGATTGATTGTTATGTGTGTGTTTCGTCGACAGCAAAGTTTGGGTGAGTTTGTGCACTGTCGGCTCGGATCCATTTTCCAGCAGCGTCAACGCGGTAACAGGAAGTTGCAACAACGCATGACGAATGTCTGATTGATTGGTTGTTGGTTTTGCAGGCGGACGTTATGTCAGGGAAATTGTGAATCCACCATCGAAGCGGGTTGAATTGATTTGTCACATCAGCCACATGGTGTTTGATGATTGTGCAAAATGGCGTCAACAAATTTTTTAAAGAGTAAAATTTTTATCCTTCACTGTGATTGGAATTGGTTCTAAATTCTGCAATTTACTTTTACATATTTCTTTACAAATCATTTATCTTGCACAAAGTTGAAAACCACTTCCCTAACCACATTCTTTGTGTTTGTGTCGTTGTTTAAAGTTCAGTTGATGGTATAATTTTTTTTATTTTGCAGTTCCCTGTTCTGTCCTTTGGGGAAACTTTTATTCCCATGGTAATGGTTTTTTTCTCCTTTCTGCTTGCTTCCTCACGCTAAGTCCACCCATTTACCCTTCCGGTGCCGAATTTCCTCATTAAATCCTTTTCTTTTTCTCAAACGGTAAACCGGCACGTTTCCACGACAGTAACGACGACGGTGTACTTCCGTATCATTTCTTTTCTGCTTAGAAACGTCGCGTTTTTTTTTGTTTTGTTCGGAACGTCGCTCTCTCTATTTGCTTTCTTGAATGTTGCGAGATGGATGCGATCTATCTTCGCTCTATCAGTGCGTCTAATTCCATGGCATAATCATTAATTTATATTTACTGGCCCATGCGCGTTACACAATTTGGTTGCTTTCTGGGAGCCCTTTTTGGATGGGATATTTTTTTTCCGCTCGCCCTTCCGGGTGAATCCTGTTTTTTTCTCTTCTTGCATCCTTTCTTCTCTTCACTGGCTTGCGTGTGCAATCATGCACTACAGCTGGCCGGTACACGGTGAGCGGTGGATTCTAATTTGCATACGGAAATCGGCCTTTTTTCTCGTCACGGGTCGAGACTTTCGATGATCGAAGAAAATCATTCCCTTTGGCTGCGGTTTTAGGATTAGAGCGTCCTGTTGTGAGGATGAACCCTTTTTTTCTCAAACTAACCGGTACTTTGGAACCTTAGGCGAGAAAGGCTGCTGCGGGGCGAGAGGTATGGTGTAGGATTTTTTAAAATTTCCTAAAGAAATTTGATTGATGACCTAATGATGATGGAATAACTGGAAGTTGCGTAGTGTTAATGTTCTGATTCTTGTGTACTTTAACCGTTTTTGCTAAGTATAAAGATACACAGTCAGTGTGTATAAGAGAATAATATTTTTTTTGTTTCATTTTCTCGAACTGAAGCTCAAACTGAAGTCTTCTGAAATAATTTCTAATCAGTACACTGACACATAACGAAGTCATAGCTTAAAGTTGTGAATATCAGATTCCATAATTTCTGGAAATCCTGAGGATTAATCATCGTGAAATCTTCATTAGGTGTTCTTGTTTTCGTTCTATACTCAGGATACCGTCAAATCATCTGTTAAAAGTCCATAGTTCAGCTTAGTTCAGTTAGAAAAATACGAGTTTCAAGAAACGTTTTAAGAATATTTTTAAAAATCCTTGTTGTCGACAGTACTCTGTATGAATTTTTGTAATAATTTCAAAATATGTTTTAATCAATTATTTTTTAATACGTACTTTTCAATGTTTATGAAGAATTTGGAATTCCATGTCAAAGAAGTGGCTTTCTTTGTGAAAAATCACAACAATTGATTAAAACGCTTCAAATATCTGTTTATAATAATTACCAAATTTTTTCCAAATCTCTTATAGAAGCAAAAAGTTTCTGTGAAAAAAACTAGCAGAATGAAAAGATAAAAAATGCACCAAAAGTTCGTTACCGTGCATCATAAAAACCGTTGGGCCACGGATTTGCTCATGGTACGATCGTTGATCCGGCGAGCTGTTGTCTTACACTCCCGGAGTGCTGTATCCTGCGGCGAAATGTTGTCAAAGGTCCATAATCACCGCCAAGCCAATGTGTCTTGTGAACTATCATCGCGACTAGAGCAAGAGGAAGTGATGTGTGTGTTTTTTATAGTTCTATATATTCCATCCTGTTCCGGAAGATCACGTTGTTCTCAGGGTTTAAGATGGACAAAAAAAATGTCCATACTCACCGGTACCCGTAAAGGACCCCTTAACAGAAGGAAGATTATGAAAATGAGCTGGTTCGTTTGGGTGATCTGTCTTCCTCGTTCTGGGAGACGTTTTTTTGTGCATTGTTTTTTTCTCGTCCATTTTTTGACTGAAGTAGCACCGAGCACACCGTCGACTGCACTCGCATCATCACGAAGCGAAAGGATTGTGTGTGAGCATGCGAAGATATCACGGCGGTTGACAACAGGTAAGGACATTTGAATATGTACGTATCCCTCGTATTTCCCTCCAGGCACACTTCAACGGGGAAGCGTCCTTCACTACCGTTCCCAAAAACGCAGTCCGGAAGAAAAATCCTTTCCGAGCTGCAAGTCATAATGAGATGCAGGAAGCAGGAAGCGTTTTCGAGGTCGCACCGGGAATCTCGGGTAAGCGCGCGCGTGTGTGTCTGTGCGGTGGGTACAATGGGAAAAAAAGAACCCAGAACACAAAACCTCACACAGGGCACACAGAGAGCCCAGCGTTTGTACGTGGCCGTGTGTGGCGATGGATAATGTGTTTACTTTTATTGACATAATTAATGATTGATAACAATTTATATGCAGATTGCCGGGTTTCGATATCGGCCCGGCGGCGTATTACCGTAGGTTTCGGGTGGCTCTTTTCTTTGCAGCCGATGGGCGATCCTGAAGTTCTTTGGGCATCTGGGGTCTGGGTTGGTATATTTTTTTGCTGGAAGCTGTTTCGGAACCCAAATTTATCATAGTCATGCGCGCTAGTGTGGCTGAGTGGTGGAAGATACTGTAATGTTTAAAAGGATTCACACGGCTCGAAGCTAGAATGATACAGCCCCGAGCTAATCAGCTGTGCTGTTCCAGTCGTGAGAATAAATGATGTCATCTTAGTGCGAAGATCGTTGCATTACTTATTTCTGCGTTGTGTGTTGCATGTCTTAACATTTTACATCTAAAGATTGTTACATTTCAACACATTTTAAATGTTATATTGAGTGATAGTAGTGATAGAGGAGAAGGTATGAGGTCTATAGGTAGATCAGTGAGGAAAGTGAAAAAAAGTCTTGTCGACATGACGTGAAGGATGCATAAACGAGAATGAAATATCAGCACACAAACATGCCCTTAATGCAAGAAATATTTACACCGATTAGTCAAAAGCCTTATTTGCAATATTCAGCTTCATCATGATTGAAACATCTTACCCTGATTGATACCATCAGCTCGTTCCGGACTGGCGGAGGAAAAGATACAACGAAAAACCTGTGTGCAATATAAATATTTTCATTGAACGTGATTGAGTGATAAAAATAGCAGAAAAGGCAACTTTTGCAAACACTTCCCCTCGGGACATTCTTTTCGCCACATACAATTCCGATGTACCATCCGCGATCGGTTCCTCTGCCAATATTCGCGATGAAAGCTATTAGCAACGGAGCGAAGGGAAATGCTATCGAAAGGAAACCTTTTAACACGCAAGCAAAGAAGAAAAGCATCGAAATGGTTCCCTATATGGAGGGTTGATGCCAAAAGATGGATATAAGAACGTTCGGTGCAAAATAGGCTAAACATTTCAATTAACCGCACTAGCATTCACACTAACAACATAAAATTGATGATGGCGAATCAATCAATAGGTTTGCTATTTTGCAGAAAAGGGGTTTCGCTTTTTTTGTGTTACGCACGGAAGGGTAGTCGAGGGACCCCTGGGTGTTTCTTACACTGCAAAAGGGAGTTTGTTTTCTGCCACTCCCTACAGCAAGCCGCAACGGCAGGAACCGAAGTAAAACGTCAGGATAACAAGACCGATGACGAACGGTTCAACTTCTTGTGTTGCATGGACGGGAATGTTTCTATTGTGCTGATTTTTTGTTCTTTGAAGAGACAATTCTTCTGCAATAAAATGATATTTATGCGTGCGGTATGGCTTTTGCAACTTTCGCAACTCCCCTGATGCAGGGCGCTGCATTGTTGCACTGCCGCACGGTGGGTTTGTGGAATTAAAATTAATTTTAATTAAAAAAAATTTAAAAAAAAATGAAATTAATCTTTTGTAAATAATTGTTTAAAATTTTGATGTTTTAATGTGAAAGAAAAAAATTGTATTCTTCGTAATTAAAATTTAAAACACAGTTAGTTCGACTTGGACTACCGACTTATTTGGAGCCATTTCAGGGTTATTTTGAAATTGAAATTCATAAATGTGGCAAAGTAGTTGTGGAAGCCGTTGAAGTTGTGGATAATAATTAACTCTTCACCAAAGCTTTCTTGACTGAGAATCTGAATCCTAAAATCAGTTTTCTTTTCAACTAGATGCAGACCACACGACCGATTCTTAATCTACCGTTGTGCAATCAAGTTTTACTTGTGTAGAATTTTTTGTTAAATTCCATGTAAGCCTTGAATAATCGGTACGAATTTCACTACCTTGGATCGTTTGTAAATAATACACAATTTTCTATTTTCAACCGTAACCAAGCCCATAGTGCGTCCTGGTGCGATCGGATGCTTTTGCGCCCCGTTCGTAATTTTGAGACACAACACCGCAAACCACCGCACACGCTTGTGCTGTGCAAACAATGAACATAATCGAAGAAAAGCCCTTCCGGGCGTGTGCACAAGATTGTTGCGGATATTCCCTCTGGAGAAAGGATGCACGGGACGCAACCCGATGACGTGATGCAACTGCACTTTCGCTTCCTCTTCAGAAGTAAAAGGGTGCTTCTCTGAAGGAATTGGCAAAACGAAAAGCCATTCCCCACGGAACAGCGACTGTTTTGCGCACGATTATTGCGAAAGTCCCGGTGTACCTGAAGATGATTAGGGAGATGATCGGTTTGGTAGGTTCGGATTTACAAAGGGATACGTGCTCGAGTGCATTATGAGTGTGCTGTCGGTACAATCGATATCGCTTCCATTTAGCAATGCCCGGTTATCGAAATCGGGCTCATTGTGCTGCATTGTGCCGTACCGTCAGCCATGGCACAACGGTTGTGTAAAAGGATTCCACTAGCGCTTAGAAGAGGGAACGTTTGCTTTGTGTCTCTTCTGTTTGCCATTTCTTCATTGTACAGCTCGTTTTTTTTCTTGGCCAAACAACAGTGAACGAAGGAAAAGGTTCTGCCGGAAAGAAATGCGGAAATATCAACACGCAAACGGGTGAAATGAAACATGAAAACGCAAGCTAATAATTTATTCGTTTATAAAGCATTTACACGGCTTAGCAAAATGGAAACGGCGATGATTGTCGAATTGCAAAGGACGATCGGGATCGTTAAATCGTTGCAAAAAGGGGTAAATAATTCTTTATTAAAAAGAAATATCTGTCGGCGACAGTTGAGTTATGATGAGGTGTATCATTGGCCGGGAATCGGGAAAGGCAAAGGAAGGAGGAGAGAGCAGAAAAACACCGAATGGGTGTCTTGCATGGTTTTTTTTTTCGGTAAAGATGCCCTATTGTTTGTACGATTTATGCAACCACTTGTGAAAACCTCCCGGCAGGGTGTTGTGCGCATTGTGTGCGGTATGTAACTGTAATGCGTGAGGTTGAAGAATTAGTAAAGGATAAGGATTTGAAAGGCACATTGACGGTATTGACACATTGTTTTGCTTGTAAAGTAGATCATGGATTATAGTTGAATATCCTCTTCTGATGTTAGACTTGGAACTGAGCAAACACTTCGGTCTCATAGATTTTAATATATGATTCATACCATTTGGGATATAGCTTTACTTTCTTTATAACATACTATACATTATTGTATTCTATTTATTGAAATATGAAAATATGTTCATATCAGTTGATCAATGCATCAAAATAAAAATCAAAACAAACAACTGTCACCCAAACACAGGACATTCATCCGGGAAAGGAAAACTCACACTCTTCGTATTGTGCCGTTGTGCATTGTGGAAAGCAAGACTCGCGTCCAGAGGTGGAAGCTGCCAGAACCGATGATTGCGATGCGCGATAGAAAAAAAAAGTTCTCACCCCGCGAATCCTTAACATGATTTTCCGTTTTTTTTCCTTGCCTTCACTCTACTCACACTGTACCGTGAAGGATGTTGGTTAATGGTTTTTTGTTGTTGTGTGCCTTCTTTCCAGGGATCACTCAACCCTTTGACACTGGGTGCGCTGCGGACCGAGGACAGCGCAACAAGGATAACTCATTTGAATAATATGCAAATTCGGATCATTTCTAATCTGAGGCGAGAAGGGTGTTTTAGGGAAATGTTCGTGATCGGGCTCAGCGAGGATCGTTGAAAGAAGACGCGGGACGAGACTTTAGGAGACTCTATGCTCGTATGGCCCTGGCGGCCGGTTTCTTTCTTGGATCGGTCTTTTTTTTGTCCCTTTTGTAACGGGTACAATAGTTTGAGGCCGTTTGAGTGAATCTCCGGTGTCTTCTGGAGTAATCCTTTTTTCAGCGCAAAGGGAGCTGAGGGTAGTGGAGTGGCGTGTTTTTTCCCACTAAGAAATCTATCTTTTTCGAGGTGAACTTGTTTCCATGGCAATGAACTAACTCATTGGAACTAATTTATTGCTGGAGGGAAAGAGAGCGAGAAGGAAAAGTAACCGATATTCTGCTATATGTGCATACAAAGTAATACAAAATGAAAAGTGCTACTAAAGCATATCGAATGTTAAATAACAAATTGCATACAAGAGAGAATAATTTCGTATTACTAGGACCGTTGAGTTGGGCTGCAATGTTCGTGAAAATGTCAATCGATTTTCATTCGTTAAATATTAACAACATAGCCAAAAGGACACGCAAGCCTTCCGACCATAAAATTCCTTATCTGCAAAAGATAAATGACTGACATGATGTTGTACCTTCAGTCCTTTGCCAGATTTGTTTAATTTTTTCCTTCTTCTTCAAACGCCAGAGTGATAATAAGAAAAGAGAAAAAATGTAATCTTGACATCCTTGCGCGGAGTTCCCCCCACCCATCCTTACCGGAATGGGGTCTCATCCCTCATGCACCAAGCCGGACGGACGAAACAGGACTGTCATCATTTTGGTGGAAATGGGCGGAAAGGGGGAAAAAATCTATCACACCGTGAAAAAAACCGGCCTCAGTGCTGTCCCGTTTCGGCAGTTTCTAATTTTCATTGTATTGTTAATGTATTCAATCTCGCGGGCTCGCGGGGCAAGTCTTTTTTCTTCGGTTCGCCAGGACGCCAGCCTTTAGTTTTTGTTTTTTTCCCAAACCTCCTTGCTTGCTGTCTTTATCACGCAGACACACAGAAACATAGGGCCGTTTTTGTTTAATTTCCTTCAAGTTTTTTTCCCGAGTTCAGCCCTATTTGCTGTTCAGCCGGTTTCTTATCGCCAAAAGGATTGTTTTTCGTTCGCCGCGCAAGACAAGAAACTGCGCAAGGCACCCGACCAGATAGGGTAATTTTTTGTCCTCCCCTTTTTTTTTGTTCCTAGCTAGCAACGACCAACCAGGATACCAAGGTTCATTCGTCTTTTTTTCCTATTTGGTTTTGTTTTCCACGGCTTGTCCGATTCACCTATAACCTGGTGGCTGGAATCATCTCTAATACATGCACCGTTTATCTTGCGATATGCTTCAAGATGAGGTTGCTTCTGCCGGTTTTGCTAGGCCCGCGACAGCATCGACCCGCAGCACCCGAAGGTGATTTGTTTTGGAGAGTGTGAGAAAAAGCTAAATACACGAAAGGAAAAGAAAAAAACCACCACGGGAAGTTGCTATCGGGCGAAAATTTGGAGTTAACAAATGAGAGATGGTTGAATCGCAGGAATGATTGCGACCAGAGCGGGATGAGACGCCTTTTCTGCTCTTGAATGGGAATGGGAGATTTAATTACGACACTTACGCTGTGTTGGGCTGGGTGGTTGGGACATTTAACCGTCACTTTTTTTTTATTAGTCCGTTGGTTTGAGATTATCAAGCACAGAACGAAGCTGGGAGAAAAACCGGGTTTTGATAGGGATGTGATGCTTCAGACGTGATAAACGCGGCGCTTTAAATTGTGCGATGAAATTTAAACGGCTTTTCCGAACGAAACAACTATTTTTCTATCGAACTGGATTCGGAATTTTGTCTACTTTGTCTAAGGGAAATTGTATTTGACTACAATTTTTGCATGTCCATTGAAGAGAGTGAGACTTAAAATAATTAATGGATGTGTTCTATAAATGGTCTAGAAATTCTGTTATAAATAAGCAAAGTTACAATGCTATATTCTCGGCCGAGCACATCCGAAATGAGGTGCCCTTTCGCGGTTCGGAGACGGAAATGACTCAATGACTCAAACAATGTGAACTAGAACCCAGGAATAGGGCCTAGCATTGTATCATATAATATGCAGCAGTGAAATATCTCGACAATATAATGCACTGAATTCGATTGGTTATTCTCATTAGCATGATGTAGCCTTGTTCTCATTTTCATCGCTTGTGGAAGTGTTCTTCCATCAACGTGCATCTCCTTGGTAAAACATAAGACTCCTTCAAGAAGTCTAGAACAGAACAGTTGAAGATCCTCCTTAACAAGTAAGTTTCAAGTAGGACAAAATCTTTTACATTCTCCACCCACTCGTTTCCAGTTTAGTTCTTCGGAGAAGACAACAATAGAGTTTCTTGGCCTTTGGCACATGGATCAAATTTTCTAAACTGGATAATAAACAAGTATGACTAAGTCGATTAATTGCCTTACTCACAGTGAACATATAAAATATCCTAGAAATTTAGAGCTAGTGTATTTTTTTAATGTGTAAAACGATGAAAAACACGTGTCTTAACTACCTACAATAACAAGCATCCACTCTGTACAAATGTAATTTTAAAGCGGCCATAGTTTCATGGCCATTTTTTACTCCCATTTCCAATTTACCGTTGAAATGAAGGCATTATTCTTTTAAAATATGGAAAAAACCTAGTTGGAAAAAAGTAATTTAATTACTCATTTCCTTCTTTAAACGATGATTAAACGAGTTTATTGAGGATCCCGAAAATAAGCCACAAAAAAAAACGACTTCCACGCTCCACACCCTTGCGTTGAGATCGTTCAACATCACAGCGTCGGGCGTCCCCACAACCTGCGTGGTAGAATCGGGAAATTTTTCTTACTCACATCCGTGAAATTTTTAGTAAAGCTACCAAGAAACTGCCCGTCTTGAACGCTTTGTGTGCCGGATCGGGTGTGCCGGTGTGTCTGTATCATGCGAACTGCACAGTATAATCACTTGATTACTAGGTGCACTAATACCCGGTTGAGTTTTCCTGGTGGCTCACCGGGAGGGTTTTTTTGTTGTTAGTGCGTCTGTAATTTTTTGTTTGTATTTTGCGCATACTTCTTTATTCCACAATGATGCGGAGCAAGTGATGATGATGATGATGATGATGGGGTGAGCCAACAGTACTCGGTCAGTAGATTTGTATTGTTTTTTGTTGTGCCCGAAGAACTTCTCGATTCACCCAGTTCCGAGCGAGAGTGTACGTGTGTGAGCTTGGCTGGGTTTTTGCTGTTGTGACCAGTGAGTATTTCGTATTTCGTCCTCCCTCGTTTTTCCCACTGAAACGAAGCGCCCCAAGATGGCCGCGGCAAGCGTTAAATGAGCTACACCCGTACCGATCATCAGCTCAGTTGATGCATCGGAAAATAGTTAACTCTGGGTGCAACTGTGTGGATGAGTAATTTTTGCGTGAGTTTTTTTTCCACCCATCCACTGTCTATTTGCTTGTTGTGCGTTTTACCATCACCACCACCCAGACAATTGGCTTAATTTTCACCCCAAAGTGTGGTGCGTAGGGGAGGGAGTCCATCGTTGGGAACGAAAAATGTAAAATCGGAATCATTTTCCAAAAGGCAGGGTGGATTCGGAAAGTGGGAGATGAAAAAAAAAAACCTAATTTCCATCCATTCCGCCATTTTCTTGCACCGTGTCAGTGAGTCTATCATGGGAGGGTATCTGAAATGTGGTGATTTTTTATACTGTTTGAAACAAATTGGTGTTTCTACTAGGTGAGCATCAAAGCTATCGCATTGCCAGACGAGATGCAGACGATCGATTGCATAGTTGATATCCAATTATCAGCCGATACTGATCTGTGGCCTTCGTCCACTGATGTCTAAATTATAAATTCGTTTGATTAGAACACTGAATGTTTCCGTAACGTATACTTATGCGAGAAATGGGTAATATCCATCTTGAAGTAAGGCCAAAACACATTTTTACTTTGCATAAAGTTTTGCATGTGTATGCGTTCTCTAGACGCTTCCTACGAACCCCCAAAAAAAGGGAACCTAAAAAGGGAATGATTTTTGTATAATTTAACCATCAATTGTTCACGCATGTGCGATGGTTCTCGTTCTGGCGAATAAATTCCATAAAAAAAACGTTTTTTTACAAAATGAACGAAAAAAAAAAACACTCGCGGAGGTTCCATTTTGTTACAATTTAACTGCATCAACCCCTGGTGGAATACGAAAGTCGCGTTTTTAATTTCATGTTATTGAATTATCGGAAGTGCTACACCCCATCCAAAGTCGTCATGGCCGCCTTAGTACGAGAAAAAAAAATGTCACCCAACAGTTTTTTTCCCGTTCGTTATGTTAATAAACACTAACAAATATATCTATGGAAAAAAATGCACCAAAATTCGCTTTTACAACAGAAAGCATTCGAAGGATGGGTTTGGAATACTTTTTTTTAAGTTAAAATTATTTAATAACATGAACATGCAGTTGAAGGGTTACCATTAGTAGCAAACAAAACTGTACCCAAAAAAAAGCATTATTTGATCGCATGATGGCGTTAGACGTCGTTGCGTACCAAATGATGGGTATCCTGGGCTTTGTTCTACACCGTCCTTGTCGGGGCTCAAAACGTCATTCGGGAAACTTGCATTCACCGAGCGATGAGCTTTAATTTAAAATAGGAAGAGAAAAAACCCCCAATGTGTGACACTAAACATACGCACACCGTATGCAGCTCCGACAATTAACGGTACCGAGAGCGGGGAAAATACGAAGCGTACCACCAGATGCCAGGCGTTCGCCAGGACGCCCCGGGATGGGAAAGGAAAAACTGTCCGCCTGACTAAAGGCTGGTTGGAAAAACGCGCGTAAATGTACGTAGCTACACCAACGGGTTTTTTGTTCTCCTTTTTTTGGGCGATCGAAAGCTGCACGTAGATCCGTGGCGGGCATTAACGGCATTATGCATACGAGATGAGTTTTTTTCTTCCGTTGCTTCACCGGTGTTGAAAACTATCTTTTTTTCTGCTCTCGCTCTTCCGAACTAGAGAACGGGTTTGGTGTGTGGGGTATTTTTTATGTTTTGCCTCGACTTGATGTGGAAACGGTTACTGGCACAGGATGAAAAGGATAGTTGGAAACAAACAAAAAATCTTTAAATAAATGATAGAAAAAACTGATCTTCCAGCCTATCAGGCAGATAAAAGGATACGTTAATCGACGGTCGCGGATAGCGCAAAAAAAAAACACACACACACACAAGGACTCACCGAGGCCACATACTAAAGGGTTACAAATGGCGGAAGCAAATAGGAAACGAGTGGTGCGTTTTTTACTTCCATAACTTACTGCTGTATGTTTAATAAATAGAACAGTAGGATATAGTCCCGCGTCGGAAGAGTGACAGCAGAAAAAACTTGATTTAGTTCCTTGTACGTTAGAATTGTGTGTAACAGATAGAAAAAAAAAACAGTACAAGTATTTGCCACGTATCCCGGAAGCCCTTATGAATATTTGACTACCAACTCGGCGGGTTTTGACGGGGAGCCGTTGCCCGCTCTGACTGCTGGCTTGTATTACATGCTACATATTGGCCCGAACGGGAAACAAAACCGTCTTTTCGATACAAAAAATCTTAACAGTATGCTATCGCGCTGCGGGCCACGGGCACCGTCCTATGGCAATAATCCAATCATTTTAACACCATTGTTTCCATATACGGGGCAGCCAAAAAATCGGGCGCGACACACGGAGACTGTACCGTAAATGAGCTGCAATGATTTTTTTTTATATCCATTGCACACTTTTATAAAAAGTTATAAAATGAAAGTGGAAAAACTCGTGGGAAAGCTTTTTTTCCCCCCGTCTGCTGGTTTGTATTTTATTGTTTACTTGCTGCCATGACTTTGTGTGTGCAAATAGTGAGTTTTAGTTTTTGTTTACCTAGCTGGGAGGTGCCGTGCGGTTCGTCACCTCAACGTCTGACGATTTGTTTGATGAGGTGAAATAAGTAGAGTTTATTTTTTGTGAGGAAATTTACAGTTTATTGACAGTTTCGGTGTGAAATTAGGATGAAGTTGGGTGAATAATGGTGTGCGGTTTGTATAATGTGTGTGTTTCGTTTCATATTGAAACTATTTTGTTTACTTTGATGCAATTAATTTATTTATTTTATGATATTTCGGTGTCATTTTAATGACATGCCCAGGCTCATCGGTCACTAGCAAATCAAATGTGTTGTTTAGTGAACACAAAGCTAGCTTATGACCTGCATGGGGAGGAGTTGATTACTTGGCACACTCAACTTAAGGGTTCTGTACACATGTACATGTCTAAGGACTTTAAAGTCGCCAAAGTCCTTGTGCAAGAATGTTCAACTGTAATCTGGAAGTATTCAAATCAACGTCTAACTAATAGACTGATGTCCGTCCAGAGTAGACTCGCCCTCTGCACAATACGCATGCTTCTCTAATCGCCTGGCAACTAACATGAAGCTTGGCTACTAGGCGAGAACCACTCTGGAACAGCAAATTTATGGAAATGACATGACTACTGACTGAGAGTTTTGACAGCTCATCGCTATAATAACGGCTCTCTCAGATCTGCTGCGACCAAGGCCCAATGCTTCCCGACCGCTCCCAATGAAATATGTCAAATTTTTTACTTCTAAATTTCATTGAATTGTTTGAAAAACCCGTCTCCCAGCTAGACATACATATCCAATAAATACAGAGACAAGTTAAATACGTCCAAGGGTCGTAGATTTTAGTCGAATGTAATAATTGAATAAATAAATAATTAATAGAATAGACACTGGGACAATTAACCACACAAACTAGCGAAATAAACAGTCTTTCCTTAAACTAACTTTAAGGCATCCAAATAAGACATTTTTAAGACATCCTTATTATCCTTATTTAAGTCTGTACTGGATTAAATAAAAGATTTCCCATCCATTTTGAGGGTGTTCTGAGACTACATCTATAATAATGCCATATATCACAATGTGACAGGAAAATCAGATCAATTGAAATATAACGCTCATTGTGTGGTTTGTTTGCATGAGGAATTTTACCAAATCTCAGTTTCACGCTATTGTGCTGTGGAAAAACGGGCAGACTTTGAAGAACTATATTGTAATGGAAAACTATTTGAATAGCAGCTAAACCAATAGTATGCGTTCTTTAGGGAGAAGATATTATCGACAAAAAGGGGTTGCATGCTGATCCTATATTTACTGCTTCACCATCTCGATAAGATCTTTTCCTATTAGCTTCCTTTTCTTCAGTTGATCATGTAACGACAGCTGACTCAATTTATTCCATTCATCTCTCTGTCCTCCCCCAACGGAGGCGGAGCACCTACATTTAAATATAGAAACGAAAAACTTCTCACTTTCCTTGGACTCCTTTTTTAGTTGGGTGTCCATTGAGAGGAGCAAAAAAATTGAAAGTTATTCTCCTAGGCGGATGCACCCGTTACGTGTACATAAAACGACGATCATCTCGGAGCGATCAAATGTGTTTCGTTCTCTTCAATTCCTTATCCTTTTTTCCCCGATCCCACACGGTGGAGGTGTAAACAGTGCCTTGCAGCTTCTGGGGTTTCGGTTTCTTTTATCCTGCGGTCTGCGGCAACAGACTGAAAAAGAGACCACAAGATGACTGGTTACGTCCAAGAAGGATTTTTTTCCTTCGATTACTTATCCTTATTTCGATCATAATGCATCGTAAGGTGTTTCGTTTCGGGACATGTGATCAATGCGTGTCCAAGGAAGGTATTATTAGGTTAAAAAAAAAGTCTCATCCCAAACAAAACGGAAACAGTTTGTTGTTCTACTTTCGGTTTCAATTCAGTTTCGGAGGCTTCTGGGTGTTTTTTTTCTGTTCGATGTCGTGCCTTCCCACTGACCCGGTGGTTGAGTTCTAAAGATGATCTTGGGTTGTAAGGGGCGCAAGTACACGTCTGGTACCAGGGATTTTTTGTTCCGACCCGACCCATTGGACATCGGGCACGAGCTGTGCCACGCCAGACGCCAGCAACCCCTTTTCTCTTGTCTCCATGACACGGAGGGGAAATGAAAAACACTTTTCTTCTTCTTGCAGCGGCTGCTCGTGCCACTCCGATCGGCGGTTCCGATGTTTCGCGTGTCCAAAAGACCCAAAAGACGAGGGAAAGAAAAAAAAACTCATGATCCAATGTGGAGTGGGATTTTTTTTCTTCTCCAAACCCAACACCAACTCCCGAGATTACACATCTTTTTTCACGTTTTACTTTGACGCTGTTGGTCGCTTTTTTCGGATGGGCACATTTTATTCATTTGTTTCGTGATGCTTTTTTTGTGTGTGAGTGTGCATTCGTTTGTAGATGGAATCGGGCATTTTTTGTTGTTGTATTTAGTGTCCATTCTGGGGTTTTTTTTTGTGCAGAACTTTGTTCTTAGTGGAGAGGTGTTTTTTGTGTGTTTGGTTTTGGTACCGGATCGTGGCATCAGATGCATCTCTGGGTCGCGTTGCGGCTGAGGGATGAGCTTTGGGGAAGATGTTTTTGGTTGCCGGTAGTTTGTTGTCCACCACCGGTGGTAATGGAGTTTATCATTCTTACGTGGTGTGGTGGTTTTGTTTTGAATGCGTTTTAAGTGTACTTCCGTGGTTGGGATCGGAACGTGGGACCTTTCCGGTTGTGCCCACTGGTTGCACCGAAGGGGACGAGGTCCAGGCGTGAGCAGGACACGTTGCTTTCGTTCCGGAGTGTGTTCCATACACCAACCCTCATTGAGGTAGGTCATTTGAATGCCGAACCAGGGGCCAACAGCTGGCAAAGTGAAGGCAATATGTCCTTGCAGGATTGTTCTTTTTTTTTTGGCTCTTAAACACATCCTCTCATTAGCCGTGTGTTGGTCATTTTATGAAAAAAAGATTGTGTTTTTTTAGACCTTATTTTACATATTCTCTCTTGGGAGTTGGATTTTCCCTTCATTTCTTCGCTTTGGGGAACCGATTATTTAAAATTAATGAATATCATAACAAAGCCGAGATCTGGCACTGTCGGAATCAATCAGCTCGGACACTGCCGTGTGCCATGTGTCGGCGTCGGAGTGATGAGCATCGATTTCGATTGCCTTTTAATGTCGATAGGGGTTGGACTGCAGCAAAAGGTAGCTGGCTTTGTAGGTGGTCACTTTGGGGTTATTAGTGGTAAGAGAGAACTTCCCTCGAGGCATTCGCAGTCGATTTAAGGGTTGTAATTATTTACTAGCTCCTCACACCGAACCAGTAGGGAGGTAGTAATTAAAAGGAAGCTATCGAAATGCTTCCCCGTAAGGTGTGTGGATATGTCCTGAAAAGTGTAAAATGCATCACACGAAAAGATAAGGGTGTGCATCGGAGGAAGGAGAAAAAAGCAAACATTTAAACCATCGGCACTGTTATTAAAAGATGAATTATGCAGCTCAAATGTAAATTAAAATGTTCGATAAAATTGCTTTTGATTTGTGGTAAATTATTTCACCCTTCGACCGATTACGTACCATCGTGTTAAATTGTTTATCAACCGCCGTTCGCTAAGCGTATGTGAATAATAAATGCCAAACAAACAGTGGGAGGATATTGCCTAAGCCATCGCCAAAGGGTCTGGCTTTGTTTGCTTACGGGTCGTATTACTGCTGCAATTGGAATGTGCTGTACGGAGATTTAGTGCACCTTTTACTCCGTTTTGTCCGTAATGAGTTCGGACAGGACTGTTATGGGTGGAAACAACACACTTACGAGGGAAATAAAACTAAACTGTAACTCGTCAACGACGGAAAAACACGTCACATAAAGACGGGAAGGACAACAAAAAAGAAGCGGGAGATTCGTAACAAAGCGCGGTACTGTCGCGAACAAGTGACGTGTCTAAAATGTAGAAAAATACCATCGCAAACAACCATTAGACGGTCAGTTTCACGGGGCAATTTCTACGCCGCCGGTCCATCCTGTTCCATCAGTTGTGGAATCGCTTCCCTTCTTTGCTTTTTTTTTTAGATTGTTCGGTTAGTCTTCTTAGTGTTTCACTTAATAAAATGTAATTTTAATTAATCCCATTTGCCACAAACACGCTCATAATGAACACGTGTCAGCAGTAAAGTTTCTCGGCATCCAGCGATCGCCTTAAAACTATCGCTTACGAACGAAACGAACGCCGAGCAGCGAATAAAATTTTCGGCGTTGTTTTTTTGGTGCATTTGTCCACTCTTTTTTTTCGTGAAGTCCATTTCGTCGAAAAAGCCGCGAAATAAAAAGGCACAGAATAAACTCCAAACGATCTTTCCCCGATCTAATAGTTTACTGGTGATGTGAGCACGAGCCGTCTTCGCGAGCCAGGTCGGTAATTAGCAATTACCGGTGACCTCTATTAATATTTCCTTCCACTTCCAGGATGAAGAGAAGGGAGGTAGGGCTAATTTTCCTCTCGTTTGCCGAAAGCTTTCGGCGACCTTTTGCACCCGGCCGGAGGCAGTGTGTGCACCTCGCCCGCCACGCATTTAAGTCTCGTGCGCATTCGTTCGAGCGTGCCAGGTGGTTGGGATTTTTGCGCGTAATTAAGACCGGTTGTTCGTGGCAAGGGAGTTTTACGGGTGTTACGGGGCTGTGGTGGCGAAGAGAAGCATTCCAGGAGGGATTTGTGGACAAATGATTTCCTAGCGTTGTTTCTAGCGGGTCCTTTCTGTTGCTTGTTGACGGTTGGTGGTCTCAGAGATAGAGGCAGAAGACGCACGGACGAAATTCATTAGTTGTCAAGATAAGAGTACTGTTCATGGTTATATATACATCGTCCTCCAATGGTTAAGCAGCTGAAATTTATGAAAAATTGTAATAAAATTAGTTAAAGTTTTATTTAACCAAGGAGAGCACCATATTAAGTTGTTCTCCGAAAGCCACTTAGAGCAATTCTTTGCTAGATATTTCTTATCATAAACACTGCCTAAATCAATTTCTTCCAGACATTGGCATTTCCTTTAGAGCAATTACTATAAAATCGACATTACTTTATGTATGAAGATGTAATACCATTACACTACTTGATCCATTACTTCGAACGACATGCTAGCTGTTTGTCATGCTGTGTTGATATGCTAACGAATCGCATCAGCTGCACGACCATTTAATTATTTTTTTTCGGTGGAATGGAGGTAAAACTCTTAATTTAATTACCGCACCGCTTCACACAGCTGAAGCCTTCCCTGGAGTTGAAGGCAGTACCACCAAGCGTTTGAAATCCCGTCGTCGTTCGTGTCCCAAGCTCGCACCGTATCGTCTGCATGTTTCACTCGCTAGTGGCACAAGCCATCACCACCAAAGTGTTTGTCAAACCATCCGAATACCGATCCACTAGCGCGTTTTATAGAGGACGCTTGTTGATGGGGTAGACCCGAGTGAGTGGTGCCGCAGCATCACACGACCGGGTTGTGTTTATTGGCGTCGTTGCGGTTCGTGGTTGATGCGCGGTATGATGGATTTTTAACGATTCTGTTGAAAAAGGCCCAAACCCCGCTGACCGACGCTTATCGCGTGCAGGATCGCGTTTGTTTGAAAGAAAGCACCCACCGGGGAGAAGATAACCAGAAAGAAGAACATTGCAGTATCGCTGAGTGCCCATCAGGATGACCTTGATGGCCGAGGCCGGGCGATGGGGTGATTGCGATTAGCGATTCGCGAAAAGTTTGGTTAGTTTGGGGAGTGATTTGATTTTAGCATAAATAAAGGGGATTTGTTCATTGATCATTAATTTTATTGGTTGTTATTAGAAGTACAGCAATAATCGATCGTTCCTAGCATTTCATCAGTGTTTCTGATTGTCCCTTCGAACTCATTTCCGTGGCTACAACCGATCCCGTTAGCCTCAGGCTTCGTTCATCTTTCACAGGCTCTCCAGAACGACCTCCGGAAGACGCTAAATGACCAATGCCGGTTAAGTTGTTATGAAAGATGGAGCTCACCCATTGCGCAGCATTAAAAGTAAAGCACACAGCGCTGATGATATCCTATGGTCGAAAGAGCAGCAGCAGCAGCTCAAAGCAAAAGCTCCAATATAACAGGCAAAACCATGGGAACGCATCTTTGCCTGCGATGCATCGTGTATGCACCGGGCAAACAGGTTTGCAATCAGCAGCGAATGCAAAACGGAAACGAAAATCGGTTGCTGCTGATGGTCTCACAGGAGCGATCGGTGCGATGATTTCTGCGGAAGTAATTTTTCACTCCCCAACCAGCCACCGGCATAAGAAGATGAATATGAATTACACGCTGCTTGATGGTGGAACAAGATAGAACAACTGAACGGAGTTTGTACGGTGCTAGAAGGCCTCTAGTTGCAGTAGATTTAAGTGCTTTCTACTGGAAGCAGAATAAAATAGCAGCAGGAATAGTACATATACAGCAACTATGTAAATTTACCTCTCAAGTAGTTATCAACTTTGTATAAAAGAATGTAAAAAAATATTTATTATCCTCGTATATCTGGAAACACCTTCATGTGGTTTTAGATTATTCCCACAGATGGCAGTTCGCGAGATTCATACACTGACACATAGGTGGCGCTAGCAACGGTGGAAAGAGGAATGAGCTCCTCCCACTTTTTTCTCACAGCTCTGCAGGCACAGTGTAAAATTTGTCGGACAAATGAATTTCGATTAAAGTTTTCCATTCTTTAGCAAAATAGGTTAAGGATATTGTATAATAAAAGAAACCATTTGACTTATTTACTAATGCGCAATGGACTACATAATTTATACCATAATTATTTTCAAATTCTTTATGACAAATTAGTACACGGTTACTTAAAAAGTATCTCAAAAAGTACTTCATGAGTTCTCTTTTGTTTTGATGAATCGTTCTCCACCGAAAGAAAGTCAATTTATAGCAATGATTCGCTCCGCAAAAACTCGTCCAGTCATGACGTTCATTAATTTTTGAATTTTAAAATTAGTCCAAAATTGTTTGCAGCACCATTAATGAAGAAAATTCATTAGCAAAACGCCTACGCAGAGCAGCGTTTCGCTGGTTTCCACTGAGCAGCATCCAGAGCTCATCCCTTTCAAAGGTTGAGGATGATTTTATTAGCCTTTGGGAAACAGGGGAGCAAAATTAACAAAAGCGACAAAAAAGGGTGGCATTCGAGGACTTTCCGTGATTGATACCGTGAGGTAAACAAAAACATCGTTCATACCTATTTCAAAAGCCCCATGGAACACTTTTGGAAAGTCACCTTTAGGTATTAGACGGCTTTGACACTACCTTTGAGCCCGCCAGGATGGAGTCGGAATGAGTGTCAACAATTTTTAATCCAAATCCCCACAATTACCTTTCATTGGTTTTGCAAACTGTCACTCACCCGAAGCCTTCCTGGTGCCACATTCCGGTTGCGGGCAGAGCAGCCAGGATTATGGGAAAAGAGATTTGAGCGGGGTGCCATCTCACCAGCATGCTAATCAATTCATCTTCTGCAACGGCTAATCCGTGACCCAGTGCCCACGTGACGAGTGGGGTGGTGGTGTGCTGGGGGGTGGATTTTTTCGTCCTCAACATCCATTTGACATCCTGGCAATGCTAATGTCAAGCGGTAGCGGCTGGCCGGGGGCTCACTCGGATTACACCGCAGCGGACAGCGAAGAGACAGACAAATTATCTATTAAAGTAATTTAGGTTAAATGTATCTGATTGTACGCTGTTGGTCCCCTAACCCTTACTGCGAACTGGTTCGTTGCGACGAACATGTCCTGCCGGTGGTGTTGGGGTATGTTTGCACATTCGGACGGACGAATTGCTTGTTAGACGGTCAAGTGAACCCAAGTGTTTTCCACAATTGGTTCCACACCGGGCAATTGGGACGATCGTGGTGGGTTTTGTTATGGTTTTATTTTTCTTCCCTTCGTACGCCGAGTCGAGACGTTTTCCGAACCCACAGCGCGCTAGTGGCGAGTTTTCTAATGACAGACGCTTGTACGCTTTTCCACCCCGAAAACTCCGAAGGGGATAATGATGCTGGCGGGATGATAAATGAAAATGATATACGAAAAGCACGGTGGTAACGATTTCGCATCATTACCTGCCCGTTTCCAGTGGCCGGCGTGTTTGGTCAGCGTTTGGAGGTGGGAAAGCGGGAACCACATGGCCGAACCAGGTGAGGGAGGACAACATGTTCGGATGATTTTATTTGTGGCCATTTACCATCCACGCGGTATCCTTGTTTTTTTTCCTCTCCTAGCTGGCCTCCTTCTCGCTGCTGATAAAGGATGGAAAGAGTCGGTGGGAAAAATAAACATTTTAATCATACCCAACTGAATTAGTAGCAACCAAGCGTACTGCAGCATCTCGGTTTTATTTGTTCGAATAAAAGTCAAACCTCACCTGCGAGGACGGAATATTGGGTGGTCAGTTTTTTTTCCTCGGGTGTCCTTGTTGTTTGTTTGGGATTCTTCTGGCACATTTACATTTTTAGAGCAGGTTATGGTGATTGAGGTCGATTGTTGGTTGCTGGCAAGGATCTTGAGGTGGTTTTATAATGATGCTATCGTTCGAACATTTAGTCTGTTAGATAGAGAAGAACGATAAATTCTATTAGAATTATTAAATTATTCTGATAAATATAAATTGAGATTAGTTTCAATTTAAAAAAGCAATAAAGAACCCATTTGTAAAGTGATAATATTCTAATAATTGGACATTACAGCAATATCGTGACAGCGCACGTCACTTTCTAAGCTTTTGGCGTAACACAATTGCCTACATTTAGGCGCAAGCTTCGAAAGAAAATTTTCCATTAAAGCAATATCATTGCTAGGGTAATCATTATTACAGCAAACTTTGTACTTTTCCTATATAATTCTCGATAAATTTACTCATGTTTTCAATCTTGAAAGAACTAACTGAATCACTGTGGAACACCTTTTAAGGGTCATTCGTCCAACAATGATTCTTGTTACAATGATACTTTCACGCCTTTTTACCTATCCAGCGGAATGCATCATGCAACTTCCATTCTTCCTTAAAGCCACTTATCAAACCCCCAAAAGAAAAACCCTGCTTTAGAAAAATTCTTGCTGCCTTCCTCCATAATATATGGGCTTTGCACATGGGCCACGGATGCATAAATCATCACAACCCTCGGAAAGGTCGTCCAGATTTCGGACGGGTTGCAAATCGGGAGCAAATGGTAACACAAATCTGACCATCGCATATCTTACATATTAACACACTCGTTCGTCGTTCATCTGGAGGAATTTTATGCTACAGTGGGGCAGCATTTGCTCTGCCGTGTCCATTTTCACAGAACCGCACAGAGGAAAAGAAAGAAATTCTCGCACCACCGGCTGAAGGACAGCTAACAAAAGGCGAACCGAAGTGAACGGGAAAAATCTCATCTTTCCAGCTGGACTCATACATTTTCACACTCTTTCATTGCTGGTCGGGAAGATTGTGTGTATGTGTTTTTTTTTTGGTTCTCGATTTTGTTTCCCTCCTGCGAGCAGAGGGCCTGAATGAATTTTCCTAGTGCAATATGTGCCTTTCGGGTACGGTTTGTGGCCCGGGGTGTAATAACTACAGCGCCATTTGAACATAGTTTGGACACGATTTTTTTCAACACCCGGTTTAACTTTTTCTGTTTTCTTCTTCACACACTGTAGCACACACTATTGGTTTTGTCTTGACCACAGCATTGTCACGGATTGGCCTCTGGCGTCTGGAATTTTTTATCCTTTTGTGTGTTTTTGGGAGTTTTTTTGTTTGTCTAACAGGGTAGTTTTCCCCTCGATAAACAGTTTTATCGGTTTTCTTTTAGGGAAAGTCATCAGACAGACTTTTTTTCGCCCTTATTGTTGAAGGTTTTACTGCACTTTGAACGTAAAAAAAACTCTCTCTTCACACACAGCGTAAAGTACAGTGTAGGAAAAAAATAAATGTCCATCCTAAAGAGGCGTTAGTACATTAATAATTTTCCTCTTTATTTCACTCCTTCATGAGAAGAATATTGTGTCTAATAGTTGGAAAATAATAAGAACAATAAAATAATTGAAATATCACAGGAACTAATCAAACACCCAGCACTGTCTTTTTTGGGAGCAAATGTTGTTAGACAAACATTTGTCTCGTAATGGTGGAAAATATGTGGGAAATCTTTACACCACCGGTCGGTAGCTTCATTCACGAGGTTTATTTTTCATTCCGGATGACCTTTTTCATCCTCTCCAACTTCTTTGGCTGAGGAATTTTCTTCGAAACTTGTGCTAACGCAAGCTGCTGCTAAACACCAAGGATATGAATCGATGGATGTATCGCACGTGATGTGGTTAAGATGAAACGATAAACACAGCCGCAAACGGTTCCGGGTATCGGTCAACTCAAAATCAGCCGCAACCTCACACAACCGTCAGCTGGTGCTGGTCAGATGCTCCTTAGCAATATATGTTTTAACTTGCGAGAGTATGGAAAATGGTTTTTCCGCCACGGCCGGTTGTTTACCGCTCGTGCGGTGAAAGTATTGTCCTGCATGATCGCTTCTTAAAGATGGGAGTTTTTTGTTCTCGCTGTGAGTTGGATAAGAAGTTGGCGAAGTGATTTTCAGCACAGTTGTCTCTTCTTTAGTGGCTTTGTGACCACATGTATGGGCGACCGTTTGACTTTGAGGCACCGCGCCGAAACGCTGCATGATTTATGAGTGTTTGATAATCCGATGAGTGAAGGGATGGGGATTATTGAAAGGGAGTAGCCTATCGCCGGATGATAGGAACCCAATATTATGATTGATAGCGTAGCAAAAGCAGCCGAAAACGGCAAGCCGTATGTATTTAAACCTGTGTCAAGTGAAAAGCAGATTACATCGGTGGTCAGCGAAGGTTGGCATCACGTGGGATGAATCTTTAAAAAAGGGACACACCAACTTTACACACAGGAAATAAGATTTGCGGACAGTTCTTGCCTAGCAGTTGAGGTTTTTGCAGTTTAAGCTGATTTATTTAGCCTGATCAATGTGTAATCATGCTCGAAAACATAAGAAATAAGCTGATTTTGGGTGAAAACTTTAGGCATCTTTGGTCGAAACGCAACATACAGAGAACATTCTTGAAACGAAACGGGTCTCACCACGCCCGGAACATCCGATGAAGATAAAAAGCATAAACACGATACAAAACAGACGCTGGCCACCTTTCTTCCTTTACCGCTCCACAATTGGTCCACAATTGATTACTCGAATTTTGCGGCCCATCAACGATTCACGTGACATTTCCAACCGACCGGTACGAGTTTCTTTCGCATTTGTGGCAGACAGACGCAGGCTTGATGGAATGCTGAGTTCTGACGCCAAAGTGAAGCCTTGAACAAGTCTTCAGATGGCTGGCGGGTCATTTACAGCTGCTTCCAGCGTCTCGACCAGCGACTCGGTTGAAATTGAAAGTCTCCCCTCCGAGTGCAGGACGCTGCGGCCGGTATTGCGGCCGGCTGTCGAACCGAGTCCTGATCGACGCGTTTTCATCGATCCATCCATCCAGGGCCCGTCCCGGGGGACATACGCAGCTCGGTCGGACCAGTCAGTCGCCCCCGGGAAGACGTCGTACGCGCGAAGTTCTTGTGGTACGGGCAGGATGATTAATTATTGAATCACATTTTTCTGCACCTCCTACCGGTCTTCTTCAGGGTGTGTGCGTTTGGGGAGGGTTGGTGGCCATGGCCAATCGATATAATGACGTTTCGCATTGTGAAGCAGAAGCGTTTGAGCTGTCGTTGGAACTGTCTGTTTGTGTGTCTCTTAAAGCAGAAGCAACAATTGCAGGAGGGCTTTGTTCTCTCCAACGCAGAGACCTAACTTTGTCTGTGCCAGGTAACAACACTAATGATATTTTACGGATAGATTAGCTATTAGGATAATCTGTATCATCTAGCTTTCCCTTGGCTAATTCTCATTTCATGGGATATCTTTTATTGGTTCTCCTAATCAGATATTTACTTTTCTGTTGCGTTTACCCATCGCAGCTCGTGTTTCCTCAAAAACGACACATTGTACGAGTGTCCTTAGAAAATGGTCGCTTTAACCAACCGCAAACGATTACAGCCGGTAGATATATCTGCGTGTCCTGAGCGTCCTCTCGGCTGCAGCTGCAACCTCACTTAACATTCTCGCTTTGCAGTAGATTTATCGCGAAATTAAACTTCGTGACGGTTTGAGCAGCGATCGTTGCACTCGACCGTAAGATGGCGACCGTTGCTCGACCATTGGTCGTTTGAGCTTTGGGTCCGTGTGTGTGTGTGTGTCCTTCTGGCTGCTCCATTTCATGGTACAATCAGCCCATCGATCGGGTCCACAACGCTACAACGTTCCGTTCCGCCATTCTAAAGTCCCGGCCGATGGCACGGCAAGGAATGGAAGCGAACCGAAGGCACGGAAGGACGAAGGAAATTTAAAATTCATCCATTTATCAATCAATCAATCTGGCCGCAACCGGATCCGATGTCGCTGGATGGGGTTTGTAGCACGGTGACAGTGACGACGATGATTTCGATGAAAACTGCTCAAAAAACCCTTCCACGGACGGATTTCCATCTACGGGCAAAGCGCATCCGAATGCATCCCGAATGCGGGCGGCGAGTTTGCTCTGTTCGGTACGGCCAGAAATCCGCCATCACTGTCTGCTAGCCAGGACCCAGAAAAGGCTCAACAGACCGTGCATGGTTGCTCCCCTTGCCGGATGACCAAGTTTGGCAAAGCGGGAGTTTTCGGTTCGTTAACGATGTTAAGATGAAGTTTTGCGATTGGTTTTTGGTATTTGGGTGACTGCTGGCCGCGGGGTGCACGACTGCGAAAGGGAGGTTTGGAGATTAAAGAATATTTCATGGTGTCGCTTTTTTGCGTGGCGTTGTGACCGGGCCGAGACTTTGTGCCGAATGCCGATTATGGGAGTTGTGGAATTCCGGAGTCGTGGAAAACAGGGTCTTGCGATTTAATCGTGATTATGAGCTTCATGTACTTTTATTGAAGAAATACGCTCTTTGAAGCTTTCAGATATTAATTTCATGCTCAAATGACCAATATAGGGCTTAAGAATTGCTTAAGATACAACCTTCGGCAACACTTTCTCCCGGAAGGAGCGATACTTTCATAAAACATTTTAATGCGATAATTGACCTATAAGTTACAGCAGCATTTTCCACATGAAAAATTGCTCTCCCAAAGTCGGGTGCACATATTTGACCTCACACATTTGCCTCCCTTCGGGGGGAGTTTTTTTTCCGCCATCATCATCGATCCTGCGCTATGGTGGGAACAACCTCGTGATGATGTTCGTCCGCGCTATTACGCTTCCGGGTTCTGTTTCCGAGGTGAAAAACAAAGCTTCTTACCGGTTGAAAAGGAAAAAAAAACCGCTTCATCAAATTTCTCGAATTATTCAATTACACTCAATTGCAGCCGATATTAAGAAAACGGTGCGTTTTTGCATTCCTGTCCAGCAGGAGCCACACCACAAGCGACTTGTTTGTTTGGTTTGGTGCCATCCACAAGTCCGCACACAGTCCGTAAGCTTCCGTGGGGTTCCTGTGGAAAGAAAATGAAAATGTAGCTCCCAACGCTTGGGCTGTTGCGGGGAGAAATTCATTTTTTCCTCCCTAAAGCCGGTGCCATAATACGAACCGGAAACGGTTGCATTCGGCCGCATCCGTGGCACGTGATAAGCGACAGCTTGAACCGTTTGCCAAGGCAGAAAAAAGCGGATCCCGACCCGCTACTATTCGAGCCCGATGGAGGAAACATTAAACGAGAGCAACCGGATCGGCTTTGAGGCGAGAAAGACTGGGAGATTTGTGGACGCTACGGTGGAGCAAAAGTGCATCCAAACGCACACGCGCAAGTTGCAGCTGCGACGTGAATGTGAATTGCATTTGCACCATCAAAAGTGCAATAAAAACGAGGCGTGGTCACACGCGGCACGATTCGCATTCGGGGGGGTTTGAAATTCGTTGCTTCTAGCCGTGTTGTGCCCCTTGTGCGGCGAGGGCTGGCGCTTAATCCTTGCGCGCTGGTATGGAGCGAACGGAACAGACAAATAAAAATTCTTGCCATATTTCGTCTTCTCTTCCTCCGAATTTCCCGCGCGACGTCTTTGCTTCGCGCGGTAACGATGACAAACTGTGAAGTTGCCACCGGTGAAACGGTCCCCGAAAGGAAAATGAACGTTATTGACCAGGTGGAACTGGGAAGCGGGTGTGAAACGTTTGCCAATTCAATTTCACATTACCGAAGGGTCGCCCGGGGTGATGAAGGGGAACCGAAATGAACGTTGAAATAAAATAATTTTGGAATTATTTTTATTGCACTGCCGGTTATTCCCGACCAGGGGACAGAAATGGAGCCGAAAGTGGGGCTTGGGGTTGTCGCATTAGTTGGCACATGCACATGCACTTTCCCCGTGTGGCCGCAAAAATCAACGAACGGAGACCATAAACAAAACACACAAAACAACACAAAAGAGTAGTAATGGCCGCCGTTTTCATTATCGCTCAGCCCTTTCGATTCACCACGCACGCACACGAGGGTGGACGAGACTGGCCACAGAGGCTATGGTAGACATCAAAATGCAATTTCCCTACCTTCCATGGTTCCCTAGTAAAGGCAATTGCAGTATCACAGGTCCATCGCAAACTTAAAGGGTCAAAAGGGAAGCTCGCTTTATTATCAAACACGTCCCGCCGTAATGCGATCGTTAGGTGGATGAGGGAGCTTTGTGGATCGTTAACTCATTTGTAGTTACAAATTGGGACGATAGGCACGACTAGCACAATGCATGATGGGTCGTAGATGGGCAGAAGATATCAATGGAAAGCATTTACTTCATAGACAAGTCAAGGCAAAAGGGCACTGGAGACCTCTAACTCTTTCCCAGCAGTACATGCAATCGATGTCGATTTTGAAATAATAACAACAAAAAAACTACTTCTGATGTCGAGAATTGTTACACAAAGATATTAATCTTGTATATTTCGCACACAATACAAATTTCATTAGACATTAGACTGGAAGCCCGCTAAAGAATACAAAAGATTATGTCACCTACAAGATACAATAACGAATTTCAATATTTTCAAACAAACTTACAAACAGTTAGTGAGCAACCATCACGAGATGTATTTGAATAACTCGGCAGATTGCGTGAAACTTCGGGTTGCGCTAAAATTCTTTTAAAAAACTGTAAAGTTCAACTTTTGATTGATATGCCCTACATATACCATACAAGGAAAAGGTTGAATAATTATAGAGATATAATAGAGATATTACTTGAGTAGCTAGGACGGTAACGTAAGCACTCCCTCTAGACATTGAGTTCTCTAAAATCACCATCACTAATGGGTAGTACTAACTCATTTGTTTAATATGTTCTCATTTCTTCAATGCTGAGTATAAATCATTAGGAACATTGCTCAAAATATACTCCAAACAATAAGTTCAGTAAGAAGTTATAGCTTTTGTTCAGCAATATGGTCTTCTTTATCGGCACAACAACCACAAGAGGTCTAGGCTTGCCATTTTTGGCTTTCTTTGACTTAATTTACTCGTAGCCGAGTGGTCTTCCCTTCGTACGATGGTCTGGTTCGGATGGGATTTTGAACCGGTCCTATTGTGTGAAAACTGGCGTCGCTACCAATACACCACCGAGTCGCCCCGTTCGATAAATATACAAAACTAAAAGAGCTCACTTACATCTTCCTCTGAGTGAATTAAAGCACGTACCGCACCATTAACACAGAATTGACACAGTTTAAGTTGAAGCTCTTTAATTAAGCTACAAATCTTCGCTCGATAATATACTCAGCAGCCACATTTTGTCCCATCTGCTATCATCATTATCACCACGATCATCATCATCATCATTGTGTCCGTTAACCTCAGACACAGGCCAACAGTTTGGAAAAATTCCAATAAGCCATTAGACACGCAAAGCGACATTTTGCGTCCCCCATCCACGACTCCCGTCCATCCCATCGTCCAGCAAACTAACTCCCGCAAATCCGTACCACCGTAAAGAGTCACTAATAGATACTTCCTTCGCTTCCGAACGAAGCGTCTGGCTGTGCTCTACACTGAGCTTACTGAAGGGTAATTGTTTCATTAGCAACGAGCGTACGGGGCAGACCGTTTGTTTGCTAATGGTAGAAATATGATAATTATCCCCCCAACCACGCATTAGTTGGCCGCTGTCTGTTTTCGCCCCTTTCTAATGGACACCCCGTGTTTGGAAGGGGGTCCTTGCAGCAACGGCCATTCGGACGGGGGCTATCGGGCGACTTCAATCTGCGCGCCTGTCTGTAGATGGGGCCTAGTAATGTCGCATTGTCGGTACGGTATCGGTTCTTTATGCGGAGTCGGCCGCAGTGCCCGTCGACGGCATGTCGTCGCAGCTGGTCGATAAGGAAATCGGTTGCATATTCGCGCATGCATGCCATTCACGGTGTCGAGAAGATCCAAAAACGGGACGGCTAAGGCTAAGGAGGGAGTTGCAAGCGTCCAGCGTGCCGGGTTGCGGATGCCATTCGCTTAATTTAATTACATGTATCGCAAACGGTCATAACGCCCCGCCGGATAGATCGCCGCTCGTTGGTCAGTGTCCTTGGCATATGTCGCTGGAACAAATTCCGATGGGGAAAATAGTTAATGCGCGCAGAAATCGTGACGAGAATAGCTAGAATGAGTTGGACGTTTTGCAGTTGTTCTCTTGGAAGTTAATAAAACAAGGAGTTTATCTATTGTTAAACCTCACATAAAAATTTTACAATCACATAACACTAACCAAGAGTAAATCGTCGTTGAGACCAACCTCAAAGAAGTAGGTCGAGTCCACACACCCTCACTGTCTACTGGTTTTATCTCCGACTCCATCCGAACGTTACCTTACCGCGATCAACGCACATAGCATTTACTTTATCGGTCAACTCATAATGATCCCCATTGCCATATGGAACGGACCGCCGATTTCGTCCCGGGGTGAGCTATCTACCCGTTGGGATCTCATCTCCCAACCAGCCTCCCAACGAGCCAAACAAGGGAAAAGCTAAAATATTTCAAAAATGTTTCCCTCACCTTCGGCGGCCCCAGCGCGAAACGCTGCCCAGATTTCCCAATTTGTACTGATTTGAATAAAATTCCCTGCCAAACAAATTGCGTCCCGCAGTGGCGATGGTGTCCAGCGCGACCCGAAGGTGGACGACCGCCCGGCTGATGACTGCATTTGGACAGTGCGGTTGGAATGTGGTGTCCGAAAATGGACAGCGTTCTCGGGTCACTCGTCACTCACGGGGCGGATAGTTGACACTAAAACCGTGCATCCCGTTGACGCGAATGGAGCGTGGAATGTTTCCGAGTTGGGCCGTGAAACGTGAGAATAGGCCGTGCCACGTCCGTCCACAGAAGCACGGCCTACGGGACATACTGGCAAGAAGGTGTAACACTTTACGTGTCGAGTCTTCTCCTCGCCATCGTCGTCGGTGTTGTGGAATGATCCGGTGGGAAAGCGTTGATTGGCTCTAATCACTTAATCGGCAGCAGCGGCGAAGAATGGTTTTACAGCACTCTGGCCGCTAGATACCGGTGCTGATGAAGCCATTCTGGTGCTTTACGGAACCGAAACGGAACAGCTTCCGGTAGCAGAAGCACGGGCGCGAGCGAGAACCCCGGCCCGTGGACCAAAGTTATCCACAGCGCGAACAGAAGTCAATTATCATTATCGTTAACAAATCGCATCACAACGCAATCAGCGATAATCGAGCCGATCATCATTACTCCCGCACGGGTTGGAAACGCATCATCAAAAGCACATGTAGGCGCATACAGGGCTGGGGAGGATAATCGCCCCTAACCAGACGTCCGGACTCCCAGGGTGTTTTGTGTGAGTTCGACAACAAATCTATCTTTCATTGGGCTAGGTTAAGGATGAACTGCTCAGCAAACGGTGTTAATTGCCGTATCACCACACCTGAGCCATCTTGAGCTGTCTTGCTGAAGAAATCATGATGCTGATGGAATATTGCTAAAGGCTCAACTACCTTTAAGGTGCAAGCACTTTAACTACTCCATCATTAAAAGTTAAATTTAAGGGTGGTTCTAAGGATATGATCGTATGCATAGAATACCAAGAAGTATTGGAATATTAAAACTCGAGATTTAAAGTTGCTGAAGAAATGTCTGTAAATATAGTTAAGCAGTTTAAAATTGCTCAACTAAATAGCTTAGCTTAGTCTTTTTTACAATTAAATTGATTTATTAATAGTAGTAGTTCGCATAAATAGACATTCTGGAGCTATGGTATTGGAGTTCTTCAGCCGAAAGATACCCAAGAGACCTCAGAGTCTGTAAAATCCTTCCAAGAAATCAAATCAAATATAAAAAGTGCTTGAAGTATTTGAACTGATCTTCACTTTGCATGCTTCGAACTCTTTATCAGACAGCTTTGTGTACTTTCAGGTATGTTTGTTTGCAATTTATAGAATTATCATGCCATTTTAATGCATTGTTTAGATGAAGACTCCATCCGATAAAACTACTTAACATCCACATGATACGATCGTATCAATACCGTCTGTGGGTACGATGCAAACAAACAATCAATTGCACGCAGATGCATCATCATTAGAACGTACTCTGTGCTTGCAGTTGTCCATGCAGCCATCCATGCGCCCTTCGCACAACAAATCTCGGTGGGTGTAATTTCAATCGCTGTTTGTTCCAAAGCCGCTGCATCTGACTTGTTTGGTGGCTTAAAGGGCGGCAACGACATCCACCATGGACGGTCCATGGAATTACAAATGTGTCGTCATTAACTACAATGTTGCATTCGGCGGTGATGTTCTGCCCACCAGATCGTACCATCCTGTCAGTGGAAGGTGTTTGCACTTGAAATTAAGGTGCAATTGCATCGCCAACTGGGCAAGATAGACGGTAATGCCGGGACCACCCGTAAAGGCGGCAAACAGCAAAAAAAGCATCGTGGATTAAAACCTCCCTCCGCTCGGCAGTGGAAGGTTACTGAAGCTCGCCGGTGAAAGATTAAAATGATAAACCGTTGGACGTTGTTGGCGATCGCACCGAGGGTCGTACCGTGGAAGACTAGAAGCCGTTTACTAAGCGTAGGAAAAGGGAAAAAAAGCAACTCACCACTCACCTTCACCATCATATTCGTGCGCAGACGCACAGCTCGACAAGCCACCCGAGCGGAAGAACGGTGGAAGGGTTTAGCATCGTTTATGCTACCTCCACGCCTCCGTGACATCATCGCGATAGTCGCATGGCCCAAGCTAGGGCCACGTATCATTTTCCACTCCGGAGCCCATTCGAAACCCCCCCACTGTGAAGGAGGCGAGGGTGGAAAACAGCAGTAACAACACCCGGAAACATTGATTGTCTCTGTTTCGGGTCTGCCGATCAGAGCCGCTGCTGTGGAGTGTCTTTGGGTTTGGGAGACGGCCGGTGGCGATGGAAAAACTAGCCCCGGCTATGTAGCCGTGTCGCTTTGCTGCACGTGCTGGAACGGAACAGGCAGTTTAGGTACCTGAGTTTTCCGGTGCTGGGTACTCCGCCCCCAAAACTGGCGCTCCCGGCAGTCGATGGCTGAATAATAAATTGAGTGCTGGTACGTGGGATAGATAAGAGCAGTTCGAGCTTTGAGATATCTCGTTATGTTATGAGGAATCATGACTTTCGACTGGTGATCAATAAATCGACAGGCACCGTGCGGGAGAAGTTCTAATCACGAGTACCTGATAAAAGTAGATTAATCGACAGTGGTGAAGACCTCCAATGGTCTAGAATGAAAGATCTTTTGGGCATTAGTTTAAAGCTCTAGTTCCTATTTCAAGTTCTAGAAATAGCTTGAAAATCATCTTCCAAATCGATCAATCTCGCTCCCTTACATTACATTTTGACGATGCAATTCCATTAGCGCCTCTTGATCAATCTGTCCACCTTATGCGCCTAGAGCACTGTGTCTGGAGGACAGTTCCAAGATTCGGTAGCAACTTTCTCGCCACAGTTGCGTTGTTTACCTTCGAGCGCGGTGCAGGCCCTTTTGGCGAGCGAAAATCCAATTTCATTCCGACCCATCAACGCAACCCTCCGGTCATCACGCCCGATGAATGGAGAGTGTCCAATTCGTGGCCCCGAAAACCTTCGAACCCTGCACACCCGCGTTCCATTGTTCCACCGTGGGGCACACCGAAACGTATCGCTTTGATTACCCAATTTTTCCCGCGGAAGCCCCTATACGCCACGGTGCCACGGCGAAGGAAGACGGCCGCCAAGAAGCGGCTAGTAAGCACGATTACGCTTGATTAATTTCGATAATGGTGACCGCGAGCATCGCAGGGACAGGGACGGCGTCCGTCGGATGTCTGCCAGGGTCTGCCTGCCCATCGATCGATCAAGTTGAACGAATTGGTTCGGAGGGTTTCGTTTGGGTGTTATTGTCGGTGTTCACTCCCATGGCTTCCGGTGTTGTTGTTCGGGTTACGTTCGAGGTTAGGTTCACACTTTTATCTTACACACAGAAGAATGGGAATGATTTCACAAAATTAGTTTGTTTCCCGATTGATCCGTTGGCTGCTACATTGATGGAGCGAAATCAATACTAACCGTAGTTGTAAACGTTTCCCCAAGTAGTCAAGTAATTCCTCACACAAAAATACAAACTCATCGCGAACACTTCATCAGCACGGCAGCGATAAAGCAAACAGGGGAAAAGAAACACAAGAAAATAGCTATCTTTATGAGGCTTTTCCGGAAGCCAAGCAGGCGTTAAGCGTGTACGCATCTTGCTTTTCTGCGTTGTAAACAGTGTTACGTTTGCACTCCTCCCGAGTGGCATTTCCGATCCGAGCGATGCTAAAAATGCTTCAGAAATTGTTTTCAATTAAATTCTAATTAAAACATTCCATTGCCACGATGTTGGCAGCTTCGCTCTTTCAAGCGCTCGGCTCCACCGAACGGAAAGGATTTGGCCCATTTCGCACCAGGCGCAGCGGTGGCGGCGGACTTTCACCGTGTGGTTGTACTTGCGGCTGCCGTCAGTTTACCGTTTTGCTGGTGCGTGCTGGTGTGTCCTTGCCCAACCAGCCAGCTACCGTTAGCTTCCGTTTTGTGTGTCTCTGCCCGAGGTATGTAGAATCTTCCACCGTCATCTTTGCCCATCTTCCCTTCGACAGTTAAGAAGTCCCGAGGAGGAACGCATCGCACCGAAGCGTTTAATTGTTACTGCTGAAAACTATTCCGCCCTTCCGCTGGCTACGGGGGACAACGACGGTGATGGTTCGGTGGGCAGATGAGTTGGTCATTTTTTCCCGCCACTGTACTGATGTTGATGTTTTCGTCAGGACAGTTGGTTCACACTATCGCGAAACTGAGACTGCAATCGATCAGCGATGACTTGTCACTTCTTCGGGCCTTGCCGCGAAGACCGGCGCGTCGTCGGATTCGCTGGGAACGGAAATGACTTGAAACTTGCACCGTTTCAACAGTCGGGCGAGCTCGCGACCGGAAGTAGCCGTTTCGTTTTCCCTTCCCCGTCATTTCGCTAAATATCACCATCCAGTAAGCATTGGGAAAAGCATCATCGACAGTGTGACACCATTTCAGCATCCTTCTCGACAGGCGTTGGGTAATTCACATTCGGCGTTGCGGTGTGAGCAGAGCGATAAAATTAGATCAACAAACGATAATGACGGAGCAAGAATCGTTTCAGCTACATTCCCGATTTTTTTTTTTTTTTTGGCGGACAAACATTTCCACCACCAGCCACATCGGAATCTTGGCTTAATTATTCCCCCGATGAAATGAACTCCCTATCGATCGTAACGATTCAAACATAACTTCCGAAGGAGCGAAACTTTATAATCAGTGTGGGAAAATCCTCCGAATCTTTCTTTTTTTTGGTGTTGGGGGGAGGAACTCGTTTCGGACTGTCCAATTTCATCGTTTGTGGTCGAAGGAGACGAACAAAGCTGCCAAAAATTGTTGCCGAACTAAAGTTTTACTCCACGCTCGACGAAACCTCTTTCCGTTTCGTTCTGCTTCCGTTTCTATTGATCTGATTTCGGTTGTGCCGTTGTGGTGATGGTTATTTTCTTTCTTTTCAAGAGGGAAAACTTTGCTGTACACCACCAACGGTGACTTTTCCCCGTTTCCCAGGCGTGCTTGAATCTGCTCGCCGTGTCTGTGTGGTACGGAACGATGCTTTGATTTGTGTCATGAGCGTCTCGTTGGTGGTTGTATCTCAGGCTAAACCTTTTATCAGGGATAGAATCTTACTTTTCAGCACCAGCCAACTCTGAACGATGACATTCAAATGAAATTGCCTCTTTATAAGACGAACTTTTCGCGTCAAAAGAAACAAACCATCATCGCAACTCTTCCACTTTCACACCATCAAAGTGCTATAAGACCATTCCGACGGTGCAATTTCCCTCTCCGACGTTTATGGCCGCTGGATCAATGAACTGTGATGATTTACCCGCAAATTTAGTTGCCACTTTGGATAACTTTTTAAACTGTTTTATTGACTTTCGATAGATTTTTTATGGCCTCTCTCCTTCTCTATTTCTGGTTTGTCACCCTTCGGGAAAAACTTGTGCTCGAAGGGTGTGTTTTTTTCGAACTTCACCCCCGTAGACCCATAGAGGTGGAGAGTCGTTGCGTGAGATGTTTGAAATTATTCTCCGAGGGGTTGTAAATCGTTGTTTGTTTTCTTACAGGCAAAAGTTGCAGTGAAGCTGCAAACGACCTACAGAATCTTATATCGGTGTCGGTTCTGGGAATGCTGCGAGGCGCGTAGAGGATGATTTAGCGACAGGATAAAAACATTAACCTTCAAACGCGTAAAGTGTGGACTGAATAGCACGTCTTGTGAATGTGCTGACATTCCATGAAATGGCGCACAAAAACCAGGAGATCGATTTTTTCCGTAATTTCATCATTCCATCACTCATTTGAAAGATCGACTACTGTTGCAAGGGTTGATCTTTTAATTTTTTAAATCAACAATGTTTGGAGTTCCTGCGGCAATTCGACAGTGAAGTGATTCCCTAGCAAACAAAACATAATCTGAGACTCGTGGAAGATGTTTTCCTTCTTGATTTTCCTCGCACTTTTTCATGAGCAAGTGATCGTTCGCTTCGCTTTCCATGTTCCACCTGGTTTTACTTGCCTGCTCCCGCAACGAGCAGCTGGGCTGACACAAGTGGCAGCGCAAAAAGTGTTGAATGCTCATCGGACGAGAAATGCTCAGTTGCAAGTGCATGTTCTTCGGGGCTGCATTAGCGATCATGGCGCATGGTGCATATTTCCCGCGTGGTGTACGTGCAAGCGTGGCGAGCGTGGTCAGTTCGATGAAATTTAATGAATCCCCGCGTCCAGTACGTCCCTTCGAGGCGTAGCGGTTCGTGGTGCGCGGAAAGATGAATGAGTTTTAAATAATTATCGCTCGATGTCCACTGCCCGCTACCCGCGGGAAGCTGACATCGAAGAAGTGGCAATAACGCAAAAAAACACAGGACTTTAGCGTATGGCACGTGAAAGAAACAAGAACAAACTGAATACGACAAAACAGGAACAAAGCAACAACAACAAAAAAATACAGTGAAGTACACAAATGCATTCCACTGCTAGCCGTACGTACGTACACGGCCAGCGACATACCGCCGTGTGTCAAGATGCACTTGATGCACAATGAAGGTACTGCAGCTTCAAGCTCCGTGCGCAATTCCAGTGGCATAAATGAAATATTAACGTTAAATTGAGGCATCGCATCATAATTTATCATTTTCTTCCTGTACCTCACCGAAAGCAACTCCACGCTCCACGCTCCGAGAAGCTTTCCCAGCGGCACCGGGAGCTACAGTTCGGGTAATTTTTGCTACAGGGCAAAAGCTTTTCTCCACCTTCGACCGTGAGTGTTTCGCGGAAAATCAACTGTCAGCCCTTTCGCCATCAACAGCCGGATGATTTGGTTTGTTATCTTCAAGAAGGAAAGAAAAAACCAGCAGAGAAAGAGGGAGCATACACCGTCAACAGTAAAATATGCATTCATTCATGCGGCAGGAAAGCTTCCAAATGAAATGTACATATTTATTTGGGAAGCTTCATTGTTTCATTAAACTGTGCCCCGAATTCGGTTTGTTCCAATTAACCGGCACCGGCAGGGACGGCCAAAGGTAAACGACCACCGGATGGGGGTCCCTTATGAGTTGCAATTGCTGCCCAACACCCCTGACAGGCATCGTGCATTCCCCGTGGCTGTAACGATACAAGAGTGAGAACAGAATGATTGCATTTTTATGTTTGCTCCGTCCACTTGCAGCAAACAAACCCCCAAAAACTGCATTTGCTTTAATTTATTTTACAAGTTCACAATGAGCTTCACACTACACCGGACCGTGAAGAGGTGCAAGCTGACGGGGATCTCCTTTCTCCGATCGAGCCACCCGAAAACAAAGGGAGTGAATGCGATTGATTTCTCTTTATGTATGCGACTGATCGCGAGTAATTTATTGTAATTTTTAATTTCATTTTTATTGACTCGGTCCAGCTGCTGTCCGGGAGGTGGACCAACTGTTCCGCGGATCCAGCCGGGTGAAAGGGATTAATTGTTTGCATTGAATGGCCATTTGCCAAACGGGAAAAATTGGTAACACATACTGGGTGCGAATTAGCATTTCCATATGGAAAACACACCCAGATGGGAGTTGGACCAGCAAAAGGGCTATAATTGAAACATTGCAAGTGAACCATCATACGATGCGCTTATTGTTCTTTCACCGCACAGTGAGACATTGTACGGCATTAACAATTAATAACGATAAACCGACCCGTTCCCAAAACGCAAGACGTATGCAAATGGGATGTTGCACCGAGAAACATCGTCTGCGAATCGTTCGCTTTGCCAACTGCTTGTACCGCTGTCATGTAAAGTTGATGCTATTGTTTTACAACGCTCATGTTCCATTCCCGTATCAACGCTTGTACAGCAGTGTGGCGGTGTCTACAACGACATGGTACTGTACCGCAAGGGCAAACAGATTTACCGTCTGCATGTGTAACCGCTTCTTCGCCGCTTTACAACCGTTCCGAATTGCTTTACAAGCGGTCTCGGGTTCGGATGCTCCCCGAGAAACAATAATTGTCGTCGCACAACATAATCTCCTCGACGGTCCCGAAAAAGCATGTCGATCTGCTCGATTGATCTGTTATTCGCGGGAGTGCCGGGAGTAAAACAGCGTCCCGATTGCGGGACGACCCCGCGCCAGCGCCAGACTCCACCAGCTACAACGCAAAACATAATCGATTTACTTGAAAACAAACGAGCCCTGGTACGATTACCATACGCGATCCAAACGTTCCGGGCCCCGGCTCTGTTGGGCGCTTATCTTATCTTGCCGTTCAATCGATCGGGGCATCGGGGAAGATGTTCTGGATGCATCCGACGGGGTGGGATGCACACTGCAGATTTCCGGATCACCCATCGCAGTCGCATCCACACAATTGAGATTCTTTGTTGGGACAATCGATGGTGGCCAACCGGATCCGACTGTGGTGGGTGATTATTGCATATTTACGGCTAGCGCCATCGCGATTGTTGGCCCGGATTACGAGCCCCGTCTTAATCTTGTTTGTGCCCCCGGTAACGACAACCGAGCGCCGAGTGACTTCCCTTCGGCTCATTACACGCAGCTCGCGATGGTGTCCGACAACATGCGACGCAAAATGTGTGGTTCTTGTGACGGTTTGTTTGGCAATGTTTGTTTTCCCTTCTTTGCCGGTGCTGGTGATGGTGTGGTTGTGGTGGAAAAATTACCGATGGTTTGCTGAACAAGGCGATGCTTGTTTTTGTGGTTATGTTTACTCACTGTTGGTCCACAAGCCGTCGCGGGTTCGGAGGAAGGAACAGATTTTGTAGCCAGCCTAGTCGATATCGATCACCATCGATAAGGTGAGTGTGGAGGTTAATCGTGGCAGATTACCATTTGTGTGGGAACTATGCGATTTGTTGTGAGTATATACTGGAATCGTGTAGAAATTTAAGAATACCCGAAAGTCTAAATGGAAAAAAGTGGCGAAGGATTTGAGTCGTGGAGATCATATAGACAAAGCATATTGCATACCTTTAGGCTATACAAATCATAATCATTAAACATGTCAAATAGGGAGAAAATCTTTTCTAAAGTACTATTCATAACCGAAAGGAAGAACATACTCCATAAACAGCTCCGTTTGTAAAGGAATTTCAAATAATAATGAAGGACGTGCCATAATAGCTTCAATATTACGCTTGTTTTACTTGTTCTCAAGTTGGGCCAGGCCATTAAAATGATACAAGACGTTCCTTTATCCAGAATTCTCGTGGCACTTCTACATCATTGTATCCACCGAACATTAAACTAACACATTACGATAACACCGAGCCGCAAACTAAGGGATGGTGGGCAAAATTGCATTAAGAATTGTACTTTTAAAGCACAAACTCATCCAAAAAAACACTTTCTTACGAGGAAACATTAGAAACGCGAACGCGAAAGAACACCCCAAAACGAAAAATGCACTGATGACCGTCCGGTGTCATATCCGGTGTTTGCGTTGCATCGTTGAAGATGTTTCGCTCCCTTCGACGTCTTCTGTCATTAGAACGCGGCACATCTTTGAAGTAACACTGCATCAAATGGCCAATTTTGAGCCATCCGGAAGGGGAATCGGCGGAATAATCGCGACACACATGACACGAACACGTCACCGCACACATAATCACACTGGCCGGGGTGTTCGGTCTGCCCGCTCGGTTGCTGACGATGATCGAGTGGCGTTAAAAATGAGACAAATAGGTTTTTAATCACCTCCGTACCGTGCCGCATACCGTGCCGCGCAAAACCGGCGCCATTTATGGCTCGTTTTCGGCACCACTTTGACATTGTTTCGACGTTAAATTGAACTTAATTTTCCGCCTATCCATCTACACCGGGAAGGGAAAATCCAAGCGAACACTTCCATAGAGTGTTGAGGTTTTTTTACTTCGTTTTTACCACAAACGCTAATGTAGTTCTCCGTTAGAATTGTCCCTTCTGGGGTGTCTCGAGATGCAAAACTATGTACGCACAAGCACACACAGTCCACAAAAAAACGCACAGAAAACTTTCCGAGCCCGTCCAAACGCCCTGTTACGGTTCAATGATTTATGCTGCCAGCAACGAACGCACCAATTGCTCACACCAAACGCCATGCAGGCCGAGCGGAACCATCTTCCTGTACCCGACGAGTCGTTCACCGGCGCAGGAATGGGAATTATTTTATTCAATACGCTCCCGGGTGCGGAAGGCAGACGGAGATTTTAAGATTTATTTCGTAACAATCAAAAATAAATAATCTACAACTTTTCATAAACAATCGTCTCTCCATCGTGCCCGAAACCGAAACGGGAGCAGCTCACAAGTGTCGCTCGGGTCATTTTCTTACGACAAAACGAATGGGAACGAGCTCCGGAAGATCCGGTCCCGGTAATATTGATCTAACCGGTCACGTTTGGGTGGCAAGCAAATTGAATTTCGAACGCAAAGAACGATACCGAACGGCGAAACAATCTGCCAAATGGAGCGATGCGATGCGATAGGGGGAAGAAAAAACAACCGAACCGAGGTTGGGGTTTGGATGAGAAGAAATGGCGCAAGGCTCGTGGTGGGTGTTTTGCTGGACCGATTATGCTATCGAAGTTTATCGTTCTCCCGATCCGGGAGGTTGTGGGGATGAAATTGGCCCGATTCGATACAGTTGTGCTGTGTGTGTGTGTGCTAGATAACAGCTACGGAGGTGAAGGAATGGCTGGGAACCAAGATTCAGTTCAGGCATCATTAGCATTTGGCACGCAAATTTTATGCAAATTTCGTAGTCGAGTTTACAGTGCATCTAACTGACGGTTGGTGGTTAGTTCGAACACTCCTAGAGGCTGGATGGAAATCATTTTTCTTACTTACAGGTCTCGATTTAATGTTTGTTGAATTCAAATATAGCTTAAGTTTCTTAAAACTTCGTAAAATTTCATTAGAACTATTTGTATATTTAAATGGAACTCCAAAAGAATTACAAGATTTCCTCCTGATATTCACCAACGAAAGTAACCTACTGCAATCAAGGGATGTTCCTGCTTTCCTTGTTCAAACGGATCAAGTTTTTAGCCCGCTTCCACAGATAATTTCTAAGTAGCTCAGACAGAATGCGCTTTAAATTGGTAATTTGTTTACATTAAAGCGATGTCCTGCATCAACAGGCTCAACACCTCCGTGTAAATCCAAGAATCTGCACGAAAACGAAACCGATACTCCACACAAGGCTTCTGCTTCCCGGTATAAATTATGCCTAATCAGGTATCGCTTTAGGTGATCTGCATTTGAATGCAGATTGTTGCATTCGCCCTCCAGACCAGCGCTGGATGATCGTTTAACGCCGCAGCACCGCATTTGGAAGTAAGTTTATTAAGCGAAACCCCCGATAGCTCTTTCTAGAACAGACTGCCAGTTTAGAAGATTCGCAACAAGCCGAAGCTCCCGGTTTGCTGGTGAGCTGTTTGGCGTCGGCCACTAATTTTAAAATAGCGGTGAAAAGCAACGGTACTCCACGGGGATGGTTTTTACTTCTCATTTTCTGGTGCAAACTTTTGGACCTTCATAGTCCTGGGTCTGGCCGGTTACCGGTTCGCCTCCAGAGAGTCGCCCCAATTTGGAGTGATCGGTAAAAGATCATTAATTGTGTCTGGTAGCGCTCAGAAACGGTGCTGCTCATTATGCTTTTTGCTTGCATCACATCTTGCAGGATGCAGTTTGGATGCAGTTTTCGGCATCGCCACGAGGGAAATATACCGTCCCGTCCGTTTAAGAAGATACGCCCTGTTGCAAGTGGCAAGCAAAAGAAAATCGCCAAGAGTATGGCTGCAGCACTCGATCGATCTATGCGGGACGGGTAACGATCAATCTAATCCCGCCGATTGATATATGGCCGCTGTATCACATCGCAACTCATCTTCCATCGGGGCAGCCTTACCGAAACCAGCGAAAAGACGGGCTCCTTCGATTCGGGAAAGATTGATTTTTGGGGTGCTGTTTTGCAGATACGCTTTTGGACTGCGAAAGACATTCCGCCGACAGAGTGACAACATTAAAAATGCTACCGGTTTTACGAATGTTGCTCCGGTAGCCATCCACCTGTGATAGGAAAGGTGAGCAGATCACGTTTTGGGGTAAGTTTGACGAATACTTCTCCCCAGAGGGGACTAAGGGACGAACGTGGTTTTTGGGATTCTAACCTAAAACTTTATTCCACACCGTTCAACAGCACAAGCAAAGAATGTCAAGGTGATTGCTGTATCGATTAGACACGATTAGACGAATGGGGCACTGTGTCGCGTCCGTCGCTGTCCGCAATCTCCAAATTCTGAGCGTCCCCGAAAGTCCATCAAAGACGCATCGCTGTCAGGGGCGCATCTTCGCAACCAGCACGTCCGTCAGTCATCCGCGTGCTTCACCTTCTGCTCCGTGCGGCTCCCAGTAGTCGGTGACTAATTCCTTTGATCTCGTACCGCATCCCGGCATACGCGCAGGAGCGCTACCTTCGATTCCCTTTGGGGGTCTTCGGCGGCGGCCCAAATTTGGAGCACCGAAGGAGACGGCAGATTCTGACCGCTGCCAGACCAGTCGCAGCCGATGATGACTTGTGAATGCACCGTCGCTGCACACGGACGGGAGTGAATTCATAAATAATTACAACATAATGTTCACCGTGATTCGTCCTGCCGACGATGGAGATTGTCGTGGGATTCTGTGTGGCTGTGGCTTCGAAAGGGTGGGCAGCCGAGTCCTTGATCGCTTTGCCGGTCCAACGGGGGCCCGGATCTACGATCAGCGGCTGGCGATGAGTATTCGCGATGCTCCCGATGGTAATTAAGATTCGCCACAGAGAGAGAGTGAAGACGCTTCCCAGACTATCTCGCCAGGTGGCACCAAAAGTGAGCTTCCATCGCCGTACATTATCCCATTTGAAAATAAGAAACCGTCCACACTGACGGAGCAAAATGGGCCTCGCCACTCGCCTCGAATGATCATGTCAATACAAAAAACATGAAACTCACCAAATGACTTTATAATGACTACAAATGACGAATCTTCCGTATAATTATCATTGGCGAGTTCGATGGATGATCCTTCCCGGAACAGCACGGACGGTATTGAGCGCGTATTGAGCGCGTAACACCGGTAGTTCCCATTCGCCGATCGATCGTCCACACTTATAAAAAGGAACATTCGTGTCTTTTCGTGTGCCCTCGAGCCCTCCTATCTTTATCGATTAACGGTGCTCATTAGGATGTGATGGCACTCCAATGCTCTAACATTATATTAGCCGGTTCGGTGTTGGTTGCGTTTTGGGAAATGTGCATGCTAAATGGTTCCCGCCATTGGGACTGTTATTTGGCGAGTGGATTATTGATGGTGTGGTTTCGAAAATCGAACCGAATGAAAGAGGTGGTGCAGATTACGTCAATTACGAGGCTTATGTGATAATGAAGTTGAAGCTGATCGTTCATTATGTACACATTGCACTCGAGGGATGATGACGAGAAATTGGCATAGCTCGAACGAGAGCACGATCGATTGGCGGATATTTTTGTACAAGAGATGTTCTTAACTGCACTGAATAAAATGTTTGAAGTATTCTGACAGTCCAAACCTTACATCAGGAGATAAAGAGAGTTTAATAGACATAAAAACTATTTCCGGACATCTTCGTAAAGGTGGCGTTACAAATTTAACAAAATAATTCTCCTGATTTCGATTATTTCATTAATACTTCCTGACACATCCCGCCAGTACACAACATCACCAACATGAACAAACTATCATATCATGCTACCAGGTAAACATTTTGGATGCTCCCGGCTTTTCCCGGTTTGGTAGTGAACCCCAGATGAAATAGTTTATTTTCGGCAATCAATAATTTTTAATGATGCGGACGTGACTTGAATGTTTTGCCAGCCGAGATGAAACGTGACGCCAAACGTTTTCAGACACACGTTCAGGTTCGTGTTGCGGCTGACGAACTGCGGGTAACTGCTGGCGCTGGTGGTCACACCCGAGAGTCAGTGAGATCTTCTTTAAAAAACGGAAAAAACAACCGGTAGCTCTCATCTAGTCATCGGGAAGAAATCGATCGGGTGCAAGACACACACACTTTAGTGCAGTAAATAAAAGCACATACATCGAGGTGAAATTAAACACTTATTGCTGGCAGAAAGCGGGCGAAATAAAAACACGAATGCGTAATAAACATGGCTAACGGAGCACGGGTACGGCGCTGAGTGATCTTCCTCACGAACGAAGCATTCCGACTACGGAACCGAACCGAAAGTATCAATTAGTGCCAAGAACGTGAACTTTTACAACTGGTAAATTCGTCTGCGGACGCTCAAATATTTTCCCATTCCCGCAGGTGGCTTTTGGGTTCGGGGCTCCTAAAAAAAAGGAAGCAAAACTTCCATTTATTGGCAAAACAAACTAATTTTCAAGTGGCTATAAAAGGACATGATTTGATGTCTGCAAAGAAAAACCCCGCTGGCTGGACTGTTTGCTAACGGCGCTACGGCAACGTGTATGCAAATGATGAGATGGCTCAACACCTTCTTATGAAGCCATTATCAACACATATGCGTCATTTATCTTGTGTGTGTCACGCCCGCCCCGTACAACGGCTGTCTCGAAACTTTACAACTTTCTTCAAGAAGTCATCCGGCGAGGGTGTGAGATTGTTTGCAGAACATTATAAGAGGGTATCTGGAGGGTAGTACTGATGGTGTAAAATAGCATCCCGGCTTTTGAGCGCGCCTTAACTCAATAACAATGTGGGATCATCATCGTTCCGGGGATTAATGTTTGTGCTTGAGATGATTACCCTTGGATGACTGTTGGAAGATGCTGTGATGAGGGTAGTGTGAATAACACTATCACATATCACTTTGTGTGTGGTACAAGTTAATCTTGTTGTGAGTGTAAACAACGGTCTTGAGATATCTGGAGACTGTTATCAATTCTTTACTTCGATATTCCATTTTCCCACCCATCAAAAATTGTTCACAGCGCAGTCAAATTCCTCAACAGATGCTCTCCTAACTAGCACACTGGCGAGTTCTACAATTCCCCCATTAAATCGAATCTCCCACAGCCTAATATTGCTCCCGTTAGAACACGCGATGCTCGTTAGAACTGCTCAACCTAACGGTACCAAATCATGTTCCGCACACCCAACACTCCAAAGGATACCGAACGATCCGGGAAGACAGGTCGACAATCGACCTGAATTAATAACATCAATTCATTACATCGCTCGTTCCAGTCGGTCGATCCGGACGATTCCCCAATATTCGCCGGCATCCATCCGACCGTCCCAAAAGCGGCTGTGGAGCAGGTTTGCGTGTCAGCAAGTTCCCGGTGAACCTTTTTCCGGGCGAAACGCATCGAAACGCATCACTCCACCCATTTCGGTGCTACGAACAAATATCCGGTGCCCGAATATCGGAACCCCCGAAACCATCACGAACAGACGGATGGGCGGGCTGGTGAGTTGGCGCAATTACCATAACGGTGGAATTAATAACAGGAAAATCCTTAAAGTCTTGTAGACAGATTGTTTACGTGAGTGCTAACGACAATGAAAAGTGTTTGTGTTGCAGGGCCCTCGACTAGCAGTCGGAAGGAGTGACTGTTGGGAGTGTTATCAGGCGGTACCTTTAGGGGCAGCATTGTTTTTGACTTTTAAAGAGCAGCATTTGTTTTTCCGTCACTTGGAGCAATTGGAATATTTAAATAACTAACAAGAATGCCCTGAATGGAGATCTAATATAGTGGAATGGATTCTCTAATAAGGACGTAAAAAGACGCGTGGAGCGTCTTTTAAAGCTGACGTTAGCATCTTTCTTTTTCTGCGACATAAGAAAAACACATGCCTCCTCGATTGGTAATGGTGTGTCAGATGGAGTGTTGTGGCATGATAGATAATTGTTAATAGAAATGTACAGCGGATATTTATTGGACACGAGCGATTCCGCCTAGTCACGCATGCCAAATATTAATATTCATGAACGAACGTGCACGCACGTGGTTACGCACAAATCCTTCGCTTTCACGTCACGCGAGATCAGCTTAATCAAAAGCCAAGCAACAATGACAACAACAAGCAACGCCAGCAACCTCTCACACCACACACATATGTAGATGAAAAATCAGCGAACGCACCACATTTGGCCAGTATTGGGGCACTGGCACTTTTTCACTATTGCAAGCGAACCCCGAGACAGTGGATCAGCAACGCGTATCAGCATATCTTATGCATTACTGATTTATTTCGTCTTCCGCAGCTGGACGCATTTCCACGCATTCGTTCCACTGTCACTGGTTGTCGCCCGGGCCCGGTGGCCTTGTCGTCCGGACGTGAATGCGAAAGTGTTTCGCATCATGACGGCCAGCCCAGCGGAATGGTAACTATCATCGGCATGAAATGGTGATGGATAAATGTTGGGCGAGGGCTGTCCCGTTCGCTGGAACGTTGGTGGAAACTAGCGTTTTCCAGGCACGCGGTTCTCGGTCTCGGAAACCGATGGCGTCTTGATGCCGACCGATGCGACAGAGACAAATTCATTCCCTATTCAATTGGCTGTTTATCCCGATTTCTTTGCCGACTGATGATAGTCCCTGGGCCTTGTTTGGGCCAAATCGGTGGCGCATTTGTATACCAGATTTTTTCTATTCGTTTTTTTACAGTGGTGGTCATGTAATTGTGCTTTGCTTTTGGATTAATCGATGAGTAAAATGTACCGAAAGGAACGAAGTTTGTGATCGATGCGCCTGGAGGTATGCAATTTAGTTTATTGATCTGTCATCGCCACGGTAACAAAAAAACAAATTTGCATACTTTCAGGTTATATGGCTCGTTTGACCGAGAATGAGAAAAAAGACCACTTAATCCGCATTTAAAGTTATGTACTTTAGCAAGAATAATTAATTTTAGCCCTAAAGTATCATTGTCGCATATATCCTAGAAAAGATCCACATTGAGTAATGCATGTGGCCGATAAACATGCCTCACCTCGATTCATACGTCCCACACTGTTTGCCAGTCAACAGATTACTTTTCTTCGCTGATGATGTGTGATTCACAGCATAGTGCTAGATTTGTTTACCCGCCTGTGCATCCATTCATGTCTTCGTAACGCATGAGCTGTTCACAAAAGTACCGACACAAAGCCCATCAGCCGTCGGAAACGGTCCAGCTCTCGGTGGAAAATAAAAGATTTCCCTATTGATTTTTGCACTGCATCCGAATTGTGGGTAAGTGGTGGTTGGCAATAAATAACACATGCTTAAAACAGCGTGATGAGCCAGCCGACCAACATCAAATGCCCTCCGTGTACAAGTGCTGAGGTTAACCGAAAATGTTGGAATAAATAATTAAACCGATAAGCGACCTGCTTTGCGAAGGACAAATGACCTTTAGCCCCAATGGTACGGGGACGGCATCCCGCGGTGATGATGAGTGTCCTAAAATCCCAACAGTCATCCAGGAAGGTGCTGACCATGCTTCCGAGAAGATTTGGCGATTAGTTTCCCTGCTGGACACACCGGGTCGCCGCTAGGGATGACCATTACAAGGGAAACTCCTTCGGGAGGGGAATATTTATCACACCAGTCACTTAGTAACAGAAAAAAGGTTAAGAACTGGTAGACCGAGTGAGGTGTCAGTAACGCACCATCACCTTAAGCGAGTGACCATCTTGTCCGAAATGGCAAAGAAAAGGGTTAACTAGCCCGAAACTATCCAACTGTCCGGGTTCGATCCCTCTCCAGCTCGACCCGATAGGTCACACTGGGGAAAAGGGACTCTGTTCACTCCCACCACCGGAAACCACTCGTAATCGGCTTCTTTATCGGTAGTGATTTTTGTGCGGTCATTTAAAACATCGAACGAAGCAGGTGGTCAGCATCTCTCCGCAAGTCAAGTGTTTGGTGGGAGTTAGGGAAGAAAATTAAGTCGTCATGCGGAAGCACAGGACCTTGACAAAAAGCAAGAAAAACCCCGAAAAAACCCAGATCGATTGTGATACGCTAACAGTGTTTAATGGTTTAGTGCGTACGCTTTTTTTGGGTTCGGTCGGAAGTTTAATTAATTGTAAGTGATTTGTTACTTTTTGTCGAGGTTCGAAGAAATTCGCCAGAGGTTTTTATCTAGGACCGACATCTGGGACGGAAGAGATAGAATGCCAGTTTTGAGTGTTTACAATTTAAACAATTCCACCGCCATGGGAGATTGCCACATTGTGATATCGTTGGCAGTCAGCTAGCACAACAGCTCATAAAGAACGCTAATGTCAGCTGTAAAAGCGACATGAGTTTTGTAAAATGCTGATCAAACTCAACCCCAAACATAGGATTGTTATTCTTCCCAATTTGGGCGAATGATTCCAAGAACTGTTCAACTGTTCAGCTGGGAATTATTTCATTTTATACACAGTTTTGAGTTACTTTGAGGTACTTTTACCACTCAAAACATACTCCAAAGTAACCGAATGATCACATTACAAAGTTCAACCATTTAACCTTACAGCTCTCCTTCCAAAACCTCTTAGATCCTTTCTCTGGTACAGTGCTGTGGAAAATAATCTCCTGCTCAATCACCAGCCAACGCACCGTGCCATTTCACAGTTTAACTTCTTAACCGAAACATGACATAACAGCACCCACAAAGGAAGACATATTTTTATCATGTTCCCTAAACTATCCGACACTTTCGCAATGCGCTGCCGGAGCAAAACGGAAAATGCCTGTGGGTTGTAACGACGCGACTACGGTCGGTTCGGGTTCCTTAAAAAGGACGGAAAATTTATAGTTTTCCAGTGTCAGTTGACAAACTCTAGCGACCGAAGAAAAGGCCAGCAACGCCGTTGAAGCGTTTCACCCAACGGAGAGTGTAAAACACTTTCCTTGGCACTTTCGCTCCCGACACATCCCGAACAGAAGGCCCTATTTGTCTGGTGGGATGCTGCCGGCGAAGGTAGAGCACACGGTACGGGCTCGTTCCAACTGTGAACGACGCAACGCCGCAACCGATCCGCAATCATCCTGAGGGTGATTTATTGCACTCGGCACGTTTTATGAGATAACATTCCCTGGGTGTCCTGGGCTGACATGTGAGCTCTTCTCGGCGTAAGCCCGCTCGCGTACGGTGGTTGCCCGATGAGGTTGTGCATTTGTTCTCGCACCGGGGGTGGATAGACTGGGCGAACGCAAGGAGGGTGGGGTTGTATGGATTTTTCCCGGTGTGCGGGGGAAAATTGTTCAAGACGTTGGGAAAGAAAAATTTAGCGTGACATGACGGGTTTCTGTCTTTTGCACTGATACACAAACATTACTTTTTTCCTCCTCTTGTCTAATGCTGCCAGTTCCTCCTTCCAGCGTGCGTGTGGTGTGAGAGGAGTGTCCTTGCACGGAATGTGTGCCCTGTCGCCAAGAGCCCAGAATCCGTCGCAAGTGGGGTTTGCGATCCCCTAAATCATCTTGGGCTATCCGAGCACCCAGGTCCAGTTCCGTAACGCTGCTGACTCTCCTGACTTTAATAATCATCATTTATAAACATCATTTTTAATGTCTTCTGGCTTCTCTCAGACACTGTGGCCAAAACCGTCCACTGGACACGTTGCGGCTGACGATAAACGGTCTCATGGGAAAAAGTGCAAAGCGAAGGGACACAACGGTTTTCCATCGTCAGGCTTCGGGTGGTGACACAATGGTGGCCGGGTCGTTCGGTACCTTTCCTGTGTTTTTTTCTCTCTTGTAGAACACTAATACCACTCACCGTTGTTTGGTTATCTTCGTGATGTTGCCTCGCTAGCTGAGAGAAATTTGTTTTTGCTTGCGTTTTGTTTCTTGTCCGAATGTTGATCCAATGCAGGCTAATGTTGATTATTTGCGAACATCATGTTGGATGGCGTTAAAAATAGGGGAAGCGGCAATTTATCGGCTCTTCACAGATATACTTTAGGATTGCAAGTTAAAAAATTGTCAATAGGTTAATTATGTTAAGTTATTATGGAAATTTAATGGCTAAAGTAATGTTAATAGAGTTGTTACCATTAACTTTAAACTGTTTTAAGCAAAAGCGATTATCAAAACTACAATTATTATCAAGAAGATCCGACAGAAAACATATCTTGTTCAACAAACTTCGTAATAGCTTTCAAACTAGATCTTATTTTTCGTCGTACTTTTTATCATGTCGAGCAAGCACACTAACCCCTTGCTAGCAAAACTAGACGAAAAACTATTTCTTCAGCTACAAAAAAAACCCATCTGACCCGGACTCAATTATTCTAATAACATTTTTCCCGCTTGTGTCAGCATGTTGTCGCAAAGTGAGTGTTGCCCGGGATGGTTTAAAAGTTTGGTATTTTTTAGTTTAAATTTAAAATTTATTGCTTTTCCCCGGGGTGGGGAGGATTTGCTTTAAAGCAAAACATACATCCATATGCACACACGAACCGATTGGGAGGAGTTTTCTCGCAAGAAGTTTTTCCGCCTTTGCGACTTGTTGGACTATTTGCTACTTAAAAAAAGAGACCAATTTGAAAAGAAATTCAAATGCAAAATGGATCGTGTTCTACATTTTTTTACAAGAAGCAACACATTTGGAGAGATAGGTCAGCATAAAAGTAATCGAAAAGTAGATCGAGAGCAACCCTTGTTGAATGATATGCCAGCGAAGGGTTTCAAAAGAATTTGCAACTGTTGTTGGCAATCCCCGAAAATATACAATCTGACGTGTTGTAAACAAGATATTCATGAGAATAATTAAACGATACAGAAGTCATTTGCGTACAAAAATGCTAGTCATAAGAATGTCTAAAGTACTTCAAGGCTCTTCCTTAGTGGTTTACATGACGCTGATTTACCTCCGTCCAGAGAAGAGTTTAAGAAACTTTAGTATGTTACAAATCCTCTTAAGCGTTCATTAGAGCTTCTTTTGCATACCCGTATCAAAGGTGAGACCATCATATCAGCACCGTTTGGCCCATTCCCAGTGATGTATGTCTTTATTTGTCTTTTTATGTGGTAGACTTACGATGCTCTCAAAACTCATCCCAACGCCCTGATCTGATAGACCACCCCTTAGCTACGGTAGATTAATCCAATTTAAAGAAAATATCACTACCAAATAGTACTACCCTTTCCGGATTCTTGAAGCAAACCCTCGTCCCGCGGTACCGTTTGTTGGTCATTTGTAAGAAGAATGGTTTTTCACAAAAACAATCCCTCCCCGAATCTTTGGCATGGAAAGGGCCCAAGTCGAATTAAGAAGCCACCGTTCGTTTGCTGGCCTTGGAAGAAAAATGCCTTACGATAAAAAATACACATACCACTAGGCAGCAGGAAATTCTTCACCAAAATCCGACGACAGGGTAACGTGGCCGGAGGAAGGGCCACACTCTAAGACGATGTGATAACATGTTTATTATGGTAGTAAATTAAGCAAATGAACCGTTCCGGAAACTGCGCCGAGCTGCGAAGTGAAATATGTGAGTATATGCCTTTAGACGAGGAAGTCACAGGGAAGGATTTATCTACCGGTGTTCGGTGAGCGGAGTTTTACTGAGCAGCGCCAGATTTCACGTTCTGGACAGCTTAACTTTCTTTCTTCGGGTGCCAAAAGGGTAGGCAGGACACACACACCAGGTAGGTCGGTAAATCTGTTTTTTCCTGGAGCGGATAAAAGACAGGAGATTTACATCCCTTTTCGAGGTCGTCCGAGGTTTTCCTCCGTGGAAGGACGGAAGAACGGGAGGTTTCGTTTCATTTGGTGCAGCATCCACCAGGACGCTAGGATACGCCATTCATTTTCCACTTCAATGACAATGTGCAAGTCGTCGGTAAAGGTGTAGTCGACCGTCTGCCACAGTACGCCAAGGACAGCTTCTGTGGATGTGGAAGCCAGCAAGGAGACCAGCGAACGTAAGACAAATATTTATCGTTGGCCAACATGGCACCACTGGGAGCGGGAGCAAAGTTCACCACCAGCTCCAATGGCACGATGGGAACAGGGTTCGAAACTCGATCACCAGTGTCCGGATCACCCGAAGTTGGCAGCAAACCCACGGCAACGGTACTCAGTCATTGGCGCCGCGTTGGGCCATAATTTTGTTTTAACTGCAAGGTGCCTCCAGCAATCAACAGATGAACGTTTGTCGATAACTTTGCACATGATTTGTGGCAGTGAAGAAGGGCCGTGAGTTTTTTCGGCCTTATTTCTCTTTCCACACCGGTCTCTGGGTTTTTTTATGGACCACCGAGCCAGATGCACTAAGGAAGCGGCTTCGGAGGTTTTAGTTTTGTTCCATTTTTTGGCCAAAGTGTTGATCAGTCGCAAGACCTGAAGGCCATTTGGGGTCGATTGGAAGATGTTTCGTTATGGCGAAGGGATGTACTTCTTTCTTGTTTTTCATAGCGTATGTCTGTATCTTCCTAGGCACGGGGAACTGGGAACTTACGCCCTGCTCAACTGGTAGCAGCTGTAGAGATGAACTCTACTGCCGCATAAATCACGCACTTTACGACGCAAAGAAACTTCCCCACCAAATGGTTCCCATGGTTCGATTAGCTGGGCTTGGGAATTGACGGTTCCAAGTGTTGATTTCTTGGAACTATAATGTACTGCCTCTGAACCCACGCCAAAGTTAAGCAAAAAAGGATATTACAAGATTGAGAGAGAGATACAGAGCGCCTGAGTGAGAGAGTATTTGTTTGGATCATTTTACTTGGAAGAATGAAGCAATGCAAAATAAACGATTCTTTACGATTTGTTCAAATATAACTTATTTGTTCAAGAGAAGCAAGTGTCATTTTTCATAATCTTGCTATCATAACTCTCAATTGTGAGTTTCTTATCGTCCTGCTAGTAGAATGAAAAAAAAACGAACTTGTACACAATCACTAAAGGGGTTAGAAATTTATTGCGTTGTTTGTGAACCCTTTCGGGCGAAGATATCAGCAGGACATCGAACAGGACCAATGCGGCTGTCGATGAGTCGGCAAACTATTTCCTTGAACTTAGCGCTCCCACCACTGCAGTCTAGCCATTGGCAGTGACTTTTCACTTCACTGCCCAAAGACAATCTGCAAGCCCGCTGCATGTGGTCTTTAAATAAACATTTATTCTCTGGCCAACAGCAACCTTCTCGTCAGCATACTTTGTCCTGCCGGGAGGGGGTTGCTGCTACTCTTTTCGGGAAAGTACAGACAAAAGCTATCCCCCACCAGTCCCAGAAGGTGTCACATCATTCGGGACAAATTTCTTTTCATGCACCCGGAAAGAAACCTCCCTCTGGAATTGCAGGGGGGACCAAACCTTTAGATGCCAATGTCGATGAATGGGCACGATGGGGAAGTCTGTTTCATTACCACGGGCACGTCTTCTTGGGCGCTCAGGATAAACATTTGCCGTTGCTGGCAGATGTAACTGGGGACCATTCCTGACTACCAGCTTCCGATGCATTCGGTTGCCAAAATTTGTCTTTAATAAGAAGTAATATATCATTCTCGTCTTTTGCACAGCCAACTGGGAGGATGCTACTCGTCTGCTGGCAAGTCACATCTGTGGGTGTACGAATAACTCGGAAATTGTATCTATTACTGTGATGGAAATGGAAGGAGTAACAGCCGTAGCAAATCGAGAAACTCGATCTCTTAGGCATGAAATGTAAATTGAGGAGATTTAGTCGACTATTTGTCGTCTACTTCAACAGAAATATGATAAAAATTAGTTTTCCTACTGGTTTATATTACATGAATTATATTTATTAAAAGTACTACTAATCATTATTACCAATTCGGATTGGCGAATTGTTATCCCACTGCAGCATCCTGAACTACACGTTGCATAAGGGCGTACCACAAGAAAAATGTGTCGTCCAATAATTCGCCCAAATACCACCAACCAGTTGCGCCCTCCTACCGCCACCGAAACCGAAAGAAGCACGTCGGAATCGACAACAAGAAAAGAATCGCTTAGAGCAGGAACCTTTCCTATGCGTATGGGAAAATTCTTCCACTAATTAAATTTATGATACCGTTTTATTTATGTGCGGAGACGTTTAATTTATTTGATGAATTGTTATTGTTATTATTGTTTTATTTGCTTGGCAAAACCGGTGCGGCGGGCAGCCTTTTAGTTACACGAGCACGAGATGGTGTAGAACACGCGGAAACTGATCCGTCCGATTCGATGATGTGATTTCGAGCGTTTCCAGTAACTCGTGCTGGTACGCTGCGAGTATCAACCGCGAGCAATAGTGAGGCGATAAATTAGTCTAGAAAGAGATTCTACCGACGACTGTAAAGGAAGGAGCGCAAGCAGTTCGCGAAAGAAGTCTCCACCGAGAGATCGAGCAACGACCAACCAGAGTGGCAGATAAGATTGGACGCGAGAGCTTGCCCGAGCTTCTAAATTAAAATTCAATGAGTCCGAAGGACAGATCGCGATCCGTGTACTTTGGGTCGGTCTCAGTTCAGCTTCGATCTGCAGTGAAGAAAAAAAATTGATCCCAAGATAAGATTTGTCGGCAGTAACCGGTGGCTATGTCGTCGAAATTGGCGGCAATATTTTCACAACCATCGCCCAAGGGCCTCGAGGACCGGCAGCGAACCTCAGGGCCCACCGAAAGCTTTATTTCGACTGGCACAAAGATTATAAATATGGATTAAACGATGGCGAATCTTCGCGAGACAGACAGACTGCAGGCAACGCACGGAGGACGGAAACATTTAGCTGGTTCCAGCCAAAACGTCAAACGCGCAGATCCTTGGGCAGTTGAAACTTTAATGCGGTAAAATTTGACAATGTTTCGTGAGAGACAATATTAAGTATGATGCGTTTAATTAAAATAAAACTATATCCTGTTGTTATATCTGTTACTTATTCATTACAAAGCAACTTAAAGCATTGGAAGAATCGTTTATTCTTCACATGACCCGATTAACAAGATCAATAATGCACACGATTCTTCACATTCGCGGTTTCCTTTGTCGCGAATAACTAAAAAACCAGAACCAGAACAGTTCTCATGTGTTGATTTCTTTTTAAGAAATCTACCACCAACTGTCGAAAAAACCCCCCTGGGGGAAAAGCTAACCCCATACGTTGTTCTTGTCAATCAAGTCAAACAGAATAATCGACCGACGAGCGAAAACGTTAGTCAAAACGCACAAATGAACGTCATCCACGTTTGCTAAAGTCTCGAAATCCTTTTCCAGCCTTCGTCCCAGCGCCCGAAGAACCGAATCGGCGAGAGCCAAGATAAAAAGCAGACACATGTCCCAGTACCCGAATCGTTAAACGATCTTCCATGGCGTGAACATCCCCAAACAGTAACAGCACCGAGCGGACCGATCAGGACGAGAAATTGTCAGGCGCAAGAATGTTTCCTTCCGCACGCGAAATGACAGTGAATGATCCGTCTCGGAAAGCGAAAGTCGCTCCAAATATCGAGACCCAACCCGTACCCGCCTTTTTTGTTCCCTGCGGGATGCGTTTTTGTGTTTGTTTACTGTTTCATCTGCCACAGCTCATCGTGTGTAGCACATTTGCGTCAAACGGTCATCGCCGAAGAAAGGGGGGGGACGTCGAGGCGATCGGGTTGCTGAAAAGGGGTAGAATTTTTTAATTTCGCAATACAGGAACAACCGCTTTGACGCGTAGCTAAAATATCGTCTGGTAAAAATGAACCTTAAAACGGGAGCACCAAATATGAAAGACGCACGCGGGCATTAAGGGTGCAATAAAAACGCGCATCCCCATGGCAAGGAGGATCCGGGCGAAAAACGGAACACAGAAAGGGCAAAAACGAAACCAAACGCTCTATCGCACGACCGGGAGCTGCTCCGGGGCTCGGTTGCATTCTCGCTTTGATTGCCGATTCAATGTTGCCGCCGACAAATATTTGACATATTTGTGTTTTCTAGAAGATATGAAATCAATGCAAGGTATGTTTCGTTTTAGACATTTTTTTCCTTCTGTGTCGAACGGTCGTTTCTTTCGCTTAAATCATTAGATTGCGATGGCAAAAACAAACAAAAAACACACTCAAACTGGACATGAATTCCTAAACTATTGAAGAAGAAAAGAATGTCGGATAGTTGGTGAACAAATACACCAAACATTTATGTATGAAAAGCAATTGCAAATGCTATCTCACCTTAATCATATGCCAAGACTTCCATCATTAACAGCCTCGATAGGCATTTGCCAATGGGGACCACGAAGCGTCGAGAGCGTCTAGATGCTGCCAATGAAGCAATTTATCAAACCGCATTTTTTCGATTAAACAGTCTGTCCATCATTAGCCGCTTTCCCATTTCGCTGCTCGGGGGAGTAACAGATTTTCCCATTTTCCTAGTCCCCCGTTAGACGACGAAAGAAATTAAGGAAACGTTTAAGGATCGAACCATTCGTCTGTTTCCACGCTTGTGACTGCTAATGAACACGGTAAAGGGACACTCATCCCTTACCGCTAATCACATCAGCTGAAGAAATCAAACCTTGCTTAAAGGTGCTCTTTATTTTATCTAATTTTATGCTTAACGGAGACTTTCCTCGAAGAGCCACATTACATTTTATCACCATATGCGCATACAGTAAAACGATTGGTTTTCGTACGGTGACTTTTCAAATAAATTAATAATTTATATTCGCACTGATCCGCTAAGGTCACCGAAACACTTCAACCACCGCACCGTAATGGTCTGCCACACGATGCCTGGCCAGGCCACAACCACGCTCCATGGAGGGGACACCATTTTCGGGCAAAACCACTATCGGGCAGGATATCCATAACGGTTCACAAACCGAAGCGACATGCAATGAATAGCTAATTTGGATACATTTTAATTAAATCCAACTCGAAACTGTCGGGCACTGGCACTGTGCAGCATACGGAGCGCTGGAGGGGATGAGGGGAACGGAACGCTAGGACCGTGTGAGCTGGCCAAGCTGGTTTTCTTTTTTAGTGTTGCATCCCGTCGGCACACACCAGGGAAGCGATAGTGTTTCTTATGCCATATTTCATGGTCTTGCGTGTAAGTATCGGCATATCAGCTTTTACAGAATGTGAGCCACAGAAAAAAACCATCAATATACCATGGATATCTGTGAGATCTGGGGCTATCATGCTGGAGTTACCGCAGTACTGTAGTAGGAGTATCCAGTTGAATGTGTGGAATTAAAGTAATGGATTTAGTTTTCAATCCCCAAACCTATAAACATTGGACATGCTTTAACTTGGTTTAGTTTTTGTCTTGCAGACCCACAATGAAAATCCATTGACAGAGGTGTAAAACCGAATGTCCATTTCGAATGATTAAAACCAAACACCAACTAGTCTTCAAAAGTTAATCGGCAGTGAGTGAGCAAACTTCTGCACTGCGCTAAAAACTCCTTGCAGACATCCTTGCACCTTGAGCTCCCCGAATCCTTGGAGTGTCTGGTGCGATGAGTTATGTGGACCACAATGTCCAATAACCTCTCCAGTGTTTCGCCAACAAGCACTTTGCTCGATAAGGCATACGAAGAGGGGGGCTATGAATCTATATTTAATTTATCGAAAATTATATAGAGCAAATGGAATCGACGCATGGGGACTCGATTCTGGACATTGGAAAGGATCTCTCCCCGATCAGAGACGATGATGTCATTAGTCTCGAGATGTAGATAGAGTGTTTCGTAAGGTGTTGTTACAAATATCGAAAATTTCGAAAACTTGGAATTCATTTCTTCACTTTAATTCCCGATGATCTGCCTCTGCAAATTAAGCAATGTCGTAAAGCTGATGTTCCCGAGACACCTCCAGAAGAATTCTGGCAAGAATCATCCAACGGATCACTCACCGTCGCCGCTCGAAGTAACGAAACAGCAAAAGAAAGTGGCAAATAGTTGAGGGACGAGTTGCGGGAATGCATCGGCTGGTCTGGATGGATGGAACGAGAACTCGGCCAGAGATGCACCCGGGCTGGCGAGACCAAAAGCAGAGCAAATTAAGAAACGACAGTAAAAGGAAAACAATTAACCCCGCCACAAGAGTCCTCGCCATCGCTTGCTCACCAGTCGCCGTGCATCACGATTGATGAGCATTGGCTTTGAGCGGTCAGTGAAAACCGGAGTACTTCCACTGGCCATCCCATCGCCTGCACCCACCACACCCTTCACAAGGGGCCAAGTTCCTTGGACGCGTGAAAACACTGAAAATCCGACAGTTAATGAAATGTTTCGTTGTGCGCTTTTAATGAAACGCACTGCACTGAATGGAAGCTGCCCGGGGTTTCGCCTGCCAGTGCCCCGGAAATGGCTACCGTTGGGCTGATGGTTGGAATGGTTGTGTCTGCTTGCCCGCAGATCGACGCTGTACAACGACGATAGGATCGTAAAAATCTGCTCAACGCGAACCACTTCATCGCCCTGGGAGGGAACGGTCATTCGTCTTCATTTCTCATGTTGGTTCCGTGTTGGAAAATTAAAGCATTCGTTCGTAGCGTGGGGACCACTCGACTGTACATTTCGGACGAACGGTCGTATTAAAGGAAGTGTCGTTTGCTCTCAGAATTGATTTCTTTCTTCTTTTATTTTATCGTGCTGTGTCGTATTTTATTACTTTTTCATTATTATACAGAATATGTCAATATATTTTTCAATTTTAAATTAATCACACATGTGGCCATGCAACTAATGGGACATCTTCAACTGTTAACATCTTTCGTTCTTAACCCCTTCAAAATTGAAAATAGTCTGGGGACGAGTATTCAAACAGCCTGGGACAATAATCGCCAAATTTAATACCCAAAACCACACACGATGAGCCAAAAGACCAGAAGTTTAACTACTTCCTTCCTACGGTTTCACTTACCCGGTGGTCGTAGAGTGTATACAATAATTAATGAAATAATTAGTTAATTATTATTGCTAAATCACATTCACGGGTAGTTTCCGTGAGATGCAGGGAACGCTGGAGATTGCGGTGGAATAGGAAAAAACTGCATATCTCTCTCTCTCTCTCTCTCTCTCTCTCTCTCTCTCTCTCTGTCTCATTCTCATACATGGTAGTGACAGTGCTTCACCGTCATTAATGGGGCCATTTGGTTTGCAAATAAAATTAAATCTCCATCATCGTTATCCAAACGACCGAACGGGTGGTTAACGATCGAACCGAAAGTAAAATCAATAGCCAGTTAACGATGCATTTTTCAACGAGCCGTTTCACTCCCAGCCCTACGGAAGCTGTGTTTGGCGTTTGTTAATGCAATGCGCAAGTGGAAATTCTTCATTCTTTACCCTCGTTATTGCTTTCTACTTATGCTGCGAAACAAAAACGGTTTATTAACCAAAAAATGGTAGTAATGCAAGGGTGCAAACAACTCCTATTTATCAATCATGTCGATCGGTTTCCTCCAGATATGAGGCTTCAAGGAGTGTGCGACATTATTATACGTTGTACAATATGTCCAACAAATAGCAAAACTACCCAGTATTAATATGTATCTTATTTATTCGTATCACTGTTTAAGCGTATTGTTTTCCCTTTGACAGTAATCCGGAAACGAATGAATCCGCTCATAACTGCCACCCGAAGAACGAAATATATTTCCGCAAATTACTCAACCAACACACATCCGAACGCTTTGACCGTAGCCTTGAACATTCTCCGAGACAAATTTCCGACCATACACCGAACAGCGCCACAACATATCAATCAACTATGCGAAATTTCGACCGCAACAGTTCGTTCCTCGGGCTCATTAGCTGATTGCTGGTGTCTCTGGTCTGCCGCCAAAAGCGAGAACAACCCGAGATGGACATTTATTATATTTCTCTACCCTGCTTCCATTTCCCAAACATCACGGTTCTTCACACATAACGAAAAGAAGAAAGCAAACGTACTGCTTATCGCGATGCCGAACGTGAGATTTTCGGTTTCTCACAGAAGCATCCGTGAGATGTTGCCCACTCCGATGGTTACTTTCAACAAACGCCACCAACATCAAGCGTCGGTTGTATTAATGTCCCCACGTCGGTTCCTTTGTACGGGGCGTTGTGAGTGAAAACAGAAGCTCCCACCATTTCGGGTGGTAATCCGCAATTTGCACTCTCAGCCAGTCGAACGGCCAGCTCCCGAACTTACCGTGACTGCTCCCTTCCATCGCATTGCAGGCGGGTGAAAAATGAGATAAGAGAGATAAATGAGGGGCAATCAGTTGGACGTTGTTTCGTTCAAAAATCCTTGCCAAATAGTGCTGCTGATGGATTAAATCGTACCACTTCCTACCGGCAAACTTGCTAAAAGACAACACAATTTACGCTGGGGTGTTTGTATAGTTTAATATCACAAGCAGGGGTTTTGGGGTTTTTTTTTCTTGCAATTTCCCCAGAAAGAGGTATAAAAAACCTCACGGGTTGTAAAAGGAGGAAAATTGGGTCCACTACTCGGGTGAAGCAAAACGAACAAAGTGGCCCCTTTGGTCCTTGGGGATAATCTCGCGGGATAGTGACCGGGCGCGAACTAATCAACGTGTACAAAGGTTTAAACCGGTCGGGTCATTTGCTGCTGCGGGTACGTTCTTATCCAAACACATTCAAACGTGCAAGCGCCTTTTGATGTTACCCATGGCATTGCGGCCCAGAACTACTCTTTGAAAGTGACCGCTTCCAAAACACCCCCTTACCTTTTGTCAGTCGGCTTGTGGACGGCTTTAAGAAGGAAGAGAAACTAATCCGCTACAGATTATTACCATGTCGCCGAGAACAGAGACCAGTCCGCTACAAGCTCATCTTGAATGGGGCAGTGTTGCCAGAGTTTACCATTCTTATTCCTAGAGGAAATGTAAGGTTGGAAAATTGTAAAAAGCTGCTTGAATTTTGAGAATTGTACAAGAATTTCATGTTTAACATTAAACTTTTCGTTTAAAAAACACCCTACCTTGAATTCTTTCTGAGGGTTAAACTCCAGTACAACTTGGCAACACGGATCACCGTCACCTGAATATACTACAACCAACCGCTCAGCTTCAGAATAAATCTGCTCCCAAAACAGAAGCAAACACACGGGGCACCCCGTCCCTCATTCGGTGCGGCAATGAATGAATAACAATTTTCACTGTGACGAATCTATTTCATGTTTAATTTCCTTATAATGGAACCGTCGCGCGCGCGTCTACATACACACACACACACACACACACACACACACACACGGTCGTACACCCTTTCGATGACCGGCATCACATCAGAGAGGATCGATCCGGATTGATCACTTTAGTGCCGGCACACACATCCGCTCCACTTTGTCGGCACGGTTGCCGCTGGCCGTCTTGTTGCAAAACGTATGAACACCGTTAACTGTGCAATTCATTCAATGTGCCCACCGACCTCTCGCATCGTCATTCATTCATGCCTCGGTCAGATGACGATGATGATCATGATGATGATGAAGATCGTGCCTGTAGTTTTATGTTTTGTGTTCTTTTTTTGTGTTTTGTATGTCAGCTCATCACGATCGATTCCAAAACCGTTCGGCGTGTTCGATCGTAGTGGGTCGGATTGGTTCGAAAAATGATGGGCTCTTTAATTTTCCTGCTCACTTGATGTTTTTTTTTTATTGTGAACCCACTGTGCGTACTGTGTGCCTTAACGTTCTGTCAGGGTTTGATATGATTTTTTTATATTGCAACCTTCATAAAACGGAATATCATGCACTTCATGATCGGCTCGACCAACGTATCCTTGCTGGGTGGTAGTTGTAGGGTACGGTCGGTACAAGTCATCCCATCATTAACGGGCGTGTGTTGGGAAAACGTAAACGAAACAAAGCCGCTAATGTGCCTAATGAAAAGGGGTCTACCCATCAGGAGAACGCGGCAGCAGCAGCAGATGAACATGTCGCCCTAATAACCTCTTGCTGGGGCGATTAGATTGTGCAGGCTGCTGAGACAATCATACGTGACAGGATACGGTGGTTTGAAACGAGCCGTACGGTGCCATTCGTTCCTATCCACACGCACACGTCATTTGTCTTTTAGCCAAACAACCTGAACGTAGGGCGTTTGATGGGAGTTGGTTGCTGGCGATGACTTTGCTAAAATGACCCCAAATGCATTTTGGCGCCTTATCAGCACAATGGAATCACAACCAAAATAGCACTTACTGTTAAAGTTAGTACATGTCAGCTGTTTGCCAAAAACGGAATCAAGTTGTTTAGGGGTTTTAGGAAATTTTACTCAATTTATTGTTATTTTCTTGGAACGTAGATTTATGTTTACGTAGAATCATATGTTTTCGTCTCAACAACTTCGCATCCAACCAGGATATCTATTCACATCCACATCTCAGAAGTATCGTAACTTTACTAAGAGAAAGACACTGATGTGATTCGTGTGGTTGTACGTTCAGATGGCAAGTGTCGTGACCCAAACACCCCAAAACAGGCTGACTCACGCTCGTTTCATTCATTTATCTATCCACACACTCAGGAGTCTTTGAACTCTGAGCTAAGCGTGTCTGGTGCATTCTCGCTTTGGGATTTCAGAAAGTGTCCCTGCAGAAAGTGGGATTTCAGAAAGTGTGTATAAACATTTGAGAGATATTTTGTAGAATTGTATTTGGCTTGTTGATGGAAGGCTTGTTTTGAGGTTATTATCAAACTTGTGATTTATTTATTTTCAACTCCAAAAATCCCACCTTTATGGATAACCAATTTTGTTAAGCACTGTTTCCTCTTATAAAATATTCATTCTATAAATATACAGGTTTACGTCCCTTTTTATAAGGTATCCCTCTCTTCTGGCTCGCATTGATCAATAAATACTCATCCATCCCGCCAAACACACCATTTTGTTCCGGCTAATGAATGATGTATAACATCAATTTCATTTTTATTTAGAGATCCTACTCTAGCGATAGCGTTTAATAAAATTATGCAACGATGCCTTCCTGTCCGATCGTTTACCTAAGGCCCAGGACCCAGTCCAGCCCGTGTGCCAATGAGTACTGGGCTGGCAAACGATGTACCCATTTATGTCGCCCTGCAATGCATGGCGCTGTGTTTGTGTGTGTATCGGTGTGTTTTTATGTTTAATTAAATAATTGCTTTAATTGCACGCCCGATGCGATTCTTTTCTACTCATTATGATAGTGTTGCTTGTTTTGTTCTCCGTTGTATTGTCTGACTGTTTTTTTGTTGTTGTGCCGATCATTGCTTCTCGATGTCTTGTTTTTGCTTAGGAGCGTTTTGTATGACCGTTTTTATTGCGGTTCTACTTGGCTGTGTGCTGCTGTCTTTGCTGATGAGTTGATGAGCGGACATTTTTGCTTTTCGTTTGGCAGCACAGTGAGCGAGTGTACAGTTTTCACATGCATAGGGCGCCTCCTTTGCCCGTGCCAATGCTCTTTGCTCACAATTTCATACGACAGGTGAGTGTCTGGGTGCAAACTGTTTCGTGAGTTGTACAAGTGCATTGCGTGACCGAAAGCAACAGGGTTAGCAACATTTTATCTTTCTGTTTTCTGGTTGGAACTTTCTGAAGGATTGATTAAAAAAGTAAATTGTGTAGCTAACTATAGAAAAATAAACAATAATAATAATTAAAATATTGAAGTAACAATTTCGAATAATTTCATCTTAGCTTTAGCACAAATGACGAGCCCTGTAACAACCCCAAAACAAGCAAGAGCGACTTGCGAGAGGCTAGATCTCGCCCAGTCACTCATCTAAGGTGACCGAAGAGATAAAAACCCCATCTACATCATCCCCTAGACACGGCCACCCTCCCCAAGCTAAAGCTTCCCTTTTTTCTGCGTTTCTAAGCTTCTCCGGTGCTCTTGCCATCCCGCTTCTTCCTAGAAACAGGTTTCCCAGCGTACCAATGTGTGTAGCTTTTACCACCCGACGTGCCTTTCCACCCCACGAGCACGCAACACTGCGGGCAATGTGCGTAAAAAAGCGACCAATCGCAAGTGTCCAGCATATCGCGGAGCACAGTTTCGGAGGCGGAGTGACGTAACTCACGCGACTGCGCCGTAACGAATTGCCGTCGGAAAACACCGCCGGTTTGGAAAAATTTACAAAAAAGCACGGTAAAGCAGTGCAAAGTTTATGGAAAATATTTACAATATTAGAAAACAATTGTGAAAAACATAATTGAAATACAATTTGACTTATAGCATTGTTACATTGCAACTACTCACGGTACAGTTTGTCATTAAACCTATTCCGAAGAAACTGAATCATGTACTAATAATTTTTCGAAATGAAATTCTATGACAGATGGAAAAAGCATAAAAAGATCAGCGGAAAAGTTGATCATTTTAATTGCAATAATGACATTAATTAACAACAGCTTATTCATCTCATGTGTTCTGCTGTTTGGTCCATGTTTTGACCTCACTTTGAAGTATATCAGATGCATCAACATGCAAGGAATTGTTGTGCCTTTTTGTACAGCGGACAAAAACACCCAAGCAGTGTGTAACTGCTAGACAGCTTTAATAGTGTCGGTGGCACCGTGGAACCAACACGGAAAAACAGCAACATTTAAGAAGCATAAAAAAATCGATGATGACTGCTGTATGACTGATGGGGCCGGTTGTGGTCTCATGCCATTTTTTCTTAACATTTTGCCACAGTTTTTTGTTTTGCGGTGGGATTCTTTTCTTTTATATTTATATTTTTTCAACGTTTAAACGTTGTTTGACGCGTTGTTTTGACGTTTTTTGTACATCGATAACGATAAACGCTGTGTAAAGTAAATGCCAAATAAACTGTACCACACTATAGATATTGAAGTAGGATCCAGATAATAATGTTTAAAAAGACATCTCCGTTTTCCATAATTACATTACAATGTGCTTCTCTTAAAGTGAAAATAGTTACTGCCTCGATACACCTTGCGTTGCAACATTGACTGACGTGTGACAGTTGACAGCGATCATTTTCTCGCTTCATCTGTAGACTTTATCTTGTTATCAAATTCTTCTATAACAATCATTAGTCATATGCATTACAACTCATTTCTTATTTATTAGCTATAATGACCCAATTAAAGAAGTCCCATCATAAGACCTATCACCTTATGGCACAAACTACTGTAACAACACTAACCTCCTAATTTGTCCATCGATGTAATGCACCACACTTACATGTGTGCGTTAGATGGTAGATAAATCCACAAAAAGTATAGAAGCAACACTTGCACAAGACACCAGGCAAAAGAAAATATTGCGCCGAAAACAAACAAAAAAGTACACACACAGACATTATTTTTCACATTCGCCTCAACATTGCAATGAATTGAAAGCGATCGAAAACGCCAGACATGACCTGGCCCGGGACGCAAGAATGGCCCTCTCTCGAGTAGGGAAAAAAGCAATCCCACGGAGGCACACACAAAAAAAGACGGCCCACTGCTCGTCATTTCCTGGGGCACACATATATGAGGGGTAGGTCATGACCACCCGGTTCGGGTCTGTCGGGATTTGAGATCGGTGGATGGAAATTGGACAACGTTTTGTAAGCGAATTTTGATTCACGAACCGGAGGATGCAGTTCCAGCGTAAGAAACGGCATTGTCGACTTCATCAATTTGCATAGAATGACGAGTTCTTATGTTTCTCAAATTTGCCACAATAAACATACAATCGGACAGCCGGTTGCTGTCACTTGTGCGCGGGCCGTTTACTCACTCACAATGAAGTTGTTGCATGAGGGATTTTTCGTCAATGATTTTGCTCTTCTTCAATTCATCTAACGGCGTCGCGACATAAAGTCTGCTACACATTTCGCTGTCTGCTTGGTTCTTCAAAAACAGAATTATTGCACCACATTTTGACATCGGTTGGCAAATTATGCGTCACTTTGAAACGCATCTGACAGTTTTCTGCAATATCCGACGGGCGATGAACTTCGCCGACATCTGGACCCGGTCCCATACTCTCACCGTTTGGGCCAACCAAAAGTGCAAGCGTTGAGCTGGTTCTTGTTGTTACGTAGTTGCCTCTTCCCAACACAACATCGGCTCATTAGCAGCGGACTAGCGTAACGTTCTCCAGATGATATTTGATAATGCATTTAAGGCGAGATGCCAAACGCTCAAGCATTTGTCGCTGCTCGTACAGCATCCGGAAGCGTTTCGTCTGGGAAATTGCAACACAAGCGCAGAAAGATGAAATATGCCGTGAGAACGCTGGAAGCAGCGGCAAAGTATCATGCGACACATATGTAAATGGTTAGAATTTTCATGTGATTAAAACGCATCGCGTCAACGTGGAGGGAAATAACTTCATATAAATTCCAAGCTCAAGAAATGTACCGTATCGAACAATCTTACTGCATCACTAGCGACTGGTTAATCGATCGTAATGAACACAGCTTTACTGCTTGAAGCATTCAATAATAAGTGGCAAATATTTCACACCACCAAGACTGTGTGGCGGTGAATTTGATCCATAATCCAGCACAATCAGCTCAGGAGAGAAGTTGTGTTTTTGATTTGTGTTTTTAGTACGTTTGCACAAGCACAATACACTATTAACATTCTTAAAGTATGTGGTGTGCCATGGTGAACAACCGTGCGCGAAACAATCTATAAATGCATTAAAAAATCCATTCAACATCAAGCCACCGGTGGGTTGATTTGTTTGTCCGAGAAATACGCATAAATAATAGCGCTCGCTTACCCACCCCAGCGCCGACTTGCCGACTGATCCAGCATTAAGCTTTCTGTGTGTTTGCACAAACTCTTTCCAGCCGTACGTGAGACGAGAGCGAAACCACTCACCTGATGAGAGGCTGTGCTGCGGAACCTTACAACGGCGGAGAGTGACTTCGGCTTTTGGGGGGCATACAAGCAGGCGAGAACGATACAGCCAGCAAACAACCTGCACGCGAGAAAGAGCACGCTCTGGTAAGCGTGCTACGGAGCCTGCGCCCCACCAGAGCTGACGCTGGCCGTTCGGGAAGTCGTTGTCAAGCATCCGAAACAGCCTTGGCAGTCACATTGGGGAGCGCGTGGTAAAAAAACGCTTTTTTCCCGGACCGTCCGTCCGGTGCCTGTGGAGCAAGTTTTGGGTGATTCTATCGGATTGCCGGGGTTTCGCTGGTCGGTCGCCGGCCTCGCAGGTAGCAACAGTGATAAACGTGACATCGTGACACGGGGGAAAAACAGTGTTTGCTGAACCGAAACGTAGACGAGCAACGTGTGATTCCAGAGTGTCCCAAAAAGGATGTTAAGCGTGATTAGTGCCCAGGTACAAAATAGGAGTGTTACGGCACGGTATTGCAACCCGTGCATTCAAGAGATAACTGAAGATATACGTGTTAATTAAAGCCCTCCATAAATAGTGACACCAAGCATCCACACTTTCTGCAATTAATAATTTCATACCACACCGGATTCGATATTGTTCTGCGATCTGAGAGCAGCACTCGACGGTAGCATGCTTCTGGTTCCTTTCCCGGTGCAGGTTGTGACTACATCCAAACAGGTTTGGGTGTGAGCTGCGGCTGCAAACGTGATCTAATGTCAACACAGTGAACATAAAACAATTTCCACATTTTCCTCAAAACACCCCTCGCAGGAAGATACGTGTGCGGTCTATTTGTTTACACGTTCGATTGCTACTGATGCATGTTTGTTTGATAGTGCTAAACAAGAGTTCATAACGCATACCGCCACAAAATTACCTTTAATCACCGAATTGCATGTGTCGGAACCTGTTTGTTCAATGCGTGTGTGCAGCAGGCATTGAGCAAGTGTTTGCAAGTGCAAGTGTTGGTGATCTGTTTGAAAATTGTGCAAAACTTGTATGTCCTAAAAGGTTGTACTGAAAGGAGTGCGTGTGCGTTTAAATCGATCTCCAATTGTTGGAATGTGTGTTAAAATTATCGGTTCGGATGTTCGCATGACAGATATTTGGTGAATTTGTATCACTCTCTGAAAAGATTATAGTGAAGTGTATCACCGAGGGTGATTAAATAATCGGCACGGCTAAGGTGCAGCAGGTGGAAAATGTTCTTGTACGACTGTTACCGCCAAGTGCTAGTGTGCGTGAGCTATGTATCCGTGGTATAGAGAAGCCCAGCTCAGCGTAGGACAACTCTGCAGTCCCCTGGCCGGACCGACCCCTATTAAGACCGAGAACAACTACAGTGATTGTATGTTGGCTGTGGATTTTCCCAACAAGGTAGGACAGAATACTACACCGTACGAGTTATATTCAAATAATTGCAATAGTAGGCTGTCAAGATTAGGTTAAAAAAGTGGTAAGCTCTGCAACATGTATCCATCAGTCGCGTGGATGACAGATGGATCTAAATGCATCATTTCGCATGTTTCTAATGCGTAAATGATTGCACACCTCAACATTTGATGTGAATCTCGCGTAAATAACACCCGCATGATGAATAACCTTGCCAGTTGCCTCCACATTTATTTGTACATCTTCCGCTCGACACAATTCCTCGACACCTTTCTGATCCTGCGCTAATCAAGCGATTGGTAACAAATGGCCACCTTTGAGGTGTTTCACCTGTTCGAAGCGTGTTTGTTCGCTGGTCCGTGCCAGATCAGTGATCTTTAGGCTCTTGGCGTCTTCCTTTCGTGTGCAGTGGGCTATTCATTAGCGAAAGGATCGACTTCCGTTCCTCACCAACGTGTATGCATACACACGCTACACAGTTCGTCGCCATCGGCTCATCAAAACGATGCACAGGATGATCTGACAGGCCGGCGCGGCCTATTAAGCAAGACGCAGCTACACCGAAGCTACATGTTACGCAGTGCCAAAGGATTAATAAAACTCCCTATAATTGTGGAGAATGCGTGCGTGCCGTAGACCGAAGTGGAAAATTCGCAAACGTAACGCGGTCAGTCAATGTTTGGTGTGGCCCAATACCTGCGGGCCGGATGTTTAACTGCATCGCCACAAGGGAGGAGACACGCTTAAGGTTACGGAAAATTATTACCTTTACGTACGGGTTCCCAGTTGCTCCCGTGGACGACGGCACGGCCGTGCCCTTTTGCCGATGCTCGATTGGATAATGAACGATCGCAATCCAGCGGGGGCAAATCCGCGGCGATAAGGCGCACGGGGAATTTGTGTTCGGATCGTGCACCGGTGAAAGAATGTAAGGGTGGAAACAAATAATAACGAAAAGCACTGCACCAGCGCGGCCACATTACGCAAGCCAATACCCAATTAAAGGGTTTTAAGTACGGGGCGATTAAGCGATGGTAGGCTCGTTTTACATGCAACGGAAAACTAATTTCTAAAGAGACCCTCCCTTTTAATGCTTACCAATTATGATACCAACCCCGTCGTAAAGGTGCGTTGGAGCAAACTTCACCTTCACCATCGAGTTGAGCGTAGAATCTGGAGCATCGAAATTTATTTCTCATTCATCAGAATTATTTAGTGAAAATATTGCTTATCAGACATGAGTGACACATTTCATCTGTTACACAATGTCATCAGTAAATGTTAATGTTGGCGCTGATCATTTGTTGGTCACGGTTTTCACACTCATCTAGAGCAATGTGCATTTCCGGTCATCCATCGGCAACAGAACGGCAACAAGGCCGATGCTTAATGAGCTAGATGAGATGGACACAATGGTACAGCGTCGGAAAGTGGTTCCAACAGAACTACTTTTATTCTCCAGTGCCATCAGCGAATCACACCTAATGGATGTTTGAGCAGAGAATTGCTCAAATCCGTACATTGTGTGCATTTGATTCTAGTGATAAAAAATACTCGATTCTGTTGTTCAAATAATATTCACTTCGATTGAGACGAAAGCGTTGCCCGTGTGTTGGTGGAAAACGTATGTGTCGCTTTTCAATGCCTGCTCCAGTTTTCCATTCGTGGGTGAACACGAAGTAGTAAGGCAGCACAATCACGCTGATGATTTATGTTAATTGAGTGATGGAAAATAAGCGATGAAATAGCGCACATCGTATAAGGCACCCACTGGCGATCCGAACGACAAACGCTTTGACGCGTGTAAATGGGTTGGGTCTTTTGGGGCTGCGCATTAACGCATTCAAACCCAACACGCCACATTCACCTTCGCTGTGTTCGCTGCGAGATACGATTCAATCGAGTCAATTATTTCCATCACACCTCGTCGATTTCAGCCCGCGTTGCGTAATCGCGCGCCAGTGGAACACTCCTTCGGTGAGCATCTGGTGGTTTGGTTTCTTGTCATTGATCTGCTGTTGGGTGTCTGGACACTCTACAGGCTGGACGACTTTTTTTTTCGCTACGAAATGGTTATCCTTGGTATTTATGTTCCACGAGACACACCTAGTGCTTGAGTCAATAGTTGAATTCTAGGCAAGTGGAGTATCATTGCCCTTTAGACGAGTTCATCCATTATTTAAATTATTGATTAAAAAGTACAATATAAATCGCACGTGTTGTCTTGTCTAGCCTTTAAAGTTATAAATGGACTAAGGTTTTTTTTTATAGACTAATTACTTCATTGCCCGGTAGTTTAGCGGCAACGACGTCGGTCTTGTCAGGACTGGACGCAGTGCCAAATCTTTCGGACATAGAAGTTTCCAACGGAAAGTAAATGGGGTCAGGAAAATCCAGAAACAACAGGAAAAACCTTCTAAGACTCAACTCACTCTGGGGTTCTTTCTTGAAGTTTTCGTAAAATTATATCGAAACCAATTTGTTACCACAACTCATTCAACTGCTTTTCGTGATACTTGCAATTAAAACATCTACAAGCTCCGTTTATGAACTAATCGCTCGCAATTACACAGCAAATCCATGCATGTATTCAATTTTAAAACATGTACACTATTAGAGCAATGGTGGTCATTAAACCTGCTGGCGCTTGAAATTCTCAGTCCATGTCCCTCGGTGACCACAATTCCCCCAGGGCAAATTCCCCGTTCCCACCATTCCTTATCAGAACAACTTATGTCGGGCGGCAAACACAAAACAAAGCAGGACATTATTGCGGAGCTCGCGTAAAGTATCGATACAAAACTTCTTCGCTGCCAGCCCAGCACCAGCAAAGAACAAACGAAGCGCTAACGAGGATTTACCAATCGACCGATAAGATCTACATCGCTCCCATCGGTGTACATGTCCAGCGGCCGACCTTCCCCGATTACAACCAGCGGCGTCCGTACGGTACTACGTCACCATAGCCCCACAGGACATCTTTCCGCTTTACCGATCGGCAAGGTATCTGGGGGCTGCTTTCTAAACCCCCCCCCACCCCTCCCCCCCTGTCTCGCCGAGACGCGCTTCAAACATACCTCCCGGAATGACAAACCGCGGCCGAAAAGCAAATAAAAAACGGGTAGGACACAGCAGGAGTGAAGCGAATTGAACCATAAAACCAGAACCGGACCACACATCGCGTGCGGGTGGCTGGCGGTCGGCCAAATGGATATGTTAATTGTGCTCCAAAGGGGCCCCCGAAACTAAATAGTTACAACTTGTGAACCTGCAAAACACACACACACACGAGTCCGGCCCTCGCCGGTGCGAAGTCGTCATGGTTCTGCTGGTTTCGCCCTTCGGTTCGGAATTTGTTTATACATTCATGAGCTGCAGCATTAAAATTTTGCAAACCCTTACTGGGGAGCTTCCTGAGAGCTACGAAAGGTTTGTGAAAGCTGTCCAACGGTGACGTTTCGGGATACGTTTGGCTCTGTCGCTAGTGCTGTATTCGAATTGGGGTCGGACAAAACGGGGTCGAGGGTCGGGCAACATTCGAAACGTGGTCCATGGGTGAGCTGGTGCTGGTACTTAACTGACCAACAATATTCTTCCATCGCAACTATTCTTCAATACTTTTTCTTTAGAACAGCAAATAATGTTCTGCGGCTCTATTGTACTCAATTGTGTGGGAGCTGCGTAGAGATCGCGAACGGTCCCCAAAACATGTATTGGTAGTCTTTTTGGTATGAACTATAACTTTATTTATTAACTTAACTACTTACTTACGTACTTAACTTTACTTATTTCAATTTATTTTGTTTAGAATGTCCTTTCGAGAACATCTTTTATAATCCTTTTCGTCACTTAAATTGTAAAATCGGCTAAAGTTTCATTGAATTTGTTAGATCTAATGTAATTTAAAATGTAGCAAAATGCACTCTAAGCAAATTCAACTTCGCCCCACAAATGGGTTCATTGTTGCTATTAACAAAATTCCCTTTTTCTCACCCGAAATCAGCTTCCATACTATGCCAGCAACTACAGACACGCACACACGGGGCAGTGCACAACCGAGCGCACAAATCATAAACATTAAGCCACTTGTGCACACTTGTTCGTTTGCGAAACATCACTTTCGCGTGCGAAAGTGACACCCGGCAGTGTGCTTAGGTTTGTGGCCGGTCGTGCCCGCAATGTTTGCCGGCCGGCACCGCACGGAAGATACCGTCACAAATTAATCCTTCGTTCGTTCGGGGTGTAATAACAGTCATTTGCCATCAATTGACCGCGCAACATTAGCGGCCGGGTGAAGTTCCGCTCTCGCCGGCCGCTTCGGGTGAGAGGTGTCTAATGAGATAGTTGGCAGGTACCGCAGCGCTTGTAATGACAAATGTGCCCCCGGCACAAACGGAACGGAACGGCACGGTTACGATCGGTGCCCGAGTTGCAGCAGCGTGTTGTGCTGCTACGCTCATGCTTGCACCGGATGCGCTTCGGGAGCATATTTTTGACAGCTTATCGTAAATGGTGTTACGTTTGGTGTTTTGTGTGAATGGGCAAATTACGCTCATGAGAGTAATGAGTACAATGGTTTTACAAAGAGCTTGTGGTGTTGCTTTTTTTTCGCAGATGAAGCATAATATCGCTCGTTAGCTGTTTGTTCTGGAACGCAAGGAAGATGATATTTACTTTGTTTCATTTGCTGTTAAAATTATAGTTTTATCTTCTGCCCATTAACTGGCCTCTTTTGTTGTTCTTCAAGCTTAGAAGAAGAATTTTCCACTTACAGAAATTATGTAACATGTCTAACAATTTGTTCAATCGAACTCAAACCAACTCCTTCAGAAAAAGCTTCCCACTAGAAAAAAAAATGCCTCCAAAGATTTATGACAACTGTGTAAGGAACAATCGCTCCAGCTTGATTTACGCAGCGTGACATCTTCCGCGCGCCAAACGTCATTAAAAACACTTTATGTAAATCAACCCACATACAGCACAACATTACGTGCAATGCTCGCCCTGCGCATACAAATCGATTTATGATATAGATGTCACAGCCAAACTCGTGGCGCTAGTGTACCAGAGTTGAAAATTCAAACACCGAATTGAGATATGAAAATTCGTTAAATCATTTGTCACTCGACAAAGACGCCCGCCTCAAATGGCAAATCAGCAAAGGTGTGGCAGTTTCCGGAAGGAAATTCCCTGCTTGTGTGTGTATAAAAATGAAACCCAACGGATGTTGGATTCACATACATAAACTCACATAAATCATCGTTTTAGCGTGAGTTCTTTTTTTCCTACTTCGCTTTCCTGTTTCACCCGTTTTATTTTCCTTTTTTTCATCACACACATTTTCGCTTCTGTTCTTGTGCCACCGCTTGAGGGCACTCGCGTTTCGAAACGCGGGATGAGTGGAGTTGCAATAAATTTTCTCAACCATGTCGCCCGTAAATGTGTTGATGATATGTTAGAAATTAATGAGCCCTCTTGGCACGGTGGGAAAACTGTCCCCTGGAGGAATGAATGAATCGATCCGTACGTACACATGCAAGCTATACGTTTCGGTGGCTTTTAAGGCAGGCTTTTTAAGTGTTTGATCATGAATGACACGCGATCGTTTGCAGATGGTGTGGAATGGAAAGGAAATTGAGCTAAAAGCTTCTAATCAACATTAATCCATTTCTTCTTGCTATATGATTGTGTTGCTAATAAAATGTAGTGAACTGTGTGTCATATTCACACGCAAAAGAGCATTTTCTTCCATGTCACACGAGATAATTTTCAAAGACCACCTGTCTGCTTCATTTATGTTTCAAAATAAAAAAACCCAGATCGCGACTCTTAACCGCCCCTCACATATCAGAGCACCAGCCGATGCATCGCCAACGATGCACCAGTAAATGTATTCGATGCGTTTATTTTTTTGCCGTCGGTATGCATCTCAAGCGATGTTTCGTGGGTTGATTGGTAATCGCTGGTAATGATGGTTATTGGCGGGTGCTGTAAGTTCGCGCGTAAAGATGATTGGACCGGCGGTTAATGTTGAAGATCGGCGGCATCATCTCGGGCCTGATGACATTCGTCGTTAAGCGGCCGTTTAAGCGGTGACGCAACACCATCGTCGGCGTGAATGGTGATGATGATGAGCTGCAACAGCAGCAGCAGCGAACAACGAGTTTGATGGCACGTTCTTAAAGACAACTCAATTCCGAGTAAGTACGCAGAAATTGATTGGGGCTGGTATATTGTGCAAGTAGTAGTCGCAAATGGCCCCCGGGCGTGGAATGATTAAACATGATGTAAGGATATGCGAACGAGCGGGAGCTTGTCTGCAATCTACTTACAACAAACGGAAGATGCGAAATTTATACAACACAATAAAGTATGTTTTTAATAAATTGTGACGCAATTAAACATGAAATTGATTGATAATTTTGTTCCTAGAATTCTACGATCGTTAGATCTACAGGAAAATGCAACAAAGTCCTACTGCAACCTTAGTAAAGATCAAAGAAATATAGATTTTGAGGTTTTGATAGTTTGTCTGAGCAAAAAAAGTACTTATGGTCACTACTCATCCTTAAGATGGACTACGTAAAACATTAATTTTACCAGTCACTGGAGAAGTCAGTTATATGAATGCCAGGTGGGACCAAAAGACTTTGTTTATTGCAGTAAGATGCTTCCTGATGTTAGTCCATGTCCATGTTCATATTTTATTCACCATTAACTTCATCCCCTCTTTATTGACACCTGAATTGATACTTTTGTATAACATTGTCTTTCTTATCCAGATACTTCTTCAACATTTGACCAGTAGTTCTGATAACATGATAACATGAGATTTCTTTGCCTTCGAATTTCATCTGTAACTTCTACTGATCTTCTGGTCTGTCTCTAGAAGTTCAAGGATATTCTAAATGCTACATCTATTACCGTAGAGTACATTGCCTAGTTGATGGATGACTGGATTCATCTCGACAAACTCGATTAATGTATAACTAGATTCGGTTCTAGGCAGCAAGGTCCTCGCATGAAAATCGAAAAAATAAGTTTCAAACCCTTCCGTTGTTTAACAGTTCCTTGTAATATCTAGTGCATCTGCCATATTTTACATTAATTGGAAAACATTGCTCTAATCAAATAAATCATTACGGATTCACTCTATACTTGTTTTGAAGCATAAGCACTACATCCACCCCGTGCATAAAACACAAACCCAAGAAGAGTACACACATTACAACGCCCCGAAGAAGCGACGATTGTTCGGTATGCGGTCACATTAATGAAAACAACCGCTACCGTACCGAGCAGCGCAGCAGATGCATGTTGCAATTATCGATTGCATTCTTGCACTAATTCCACCACCAGCAACACACCGCACTGTTGCGCGTGAGTGTGTTATGTTTTTTTTCTATTCCTCCCATTTCCAGCGATCGCAAGTAATTAATCAAAACTGTCTCAATCGATCCCAGCACTCCATAAACGGTCACCCATCACCGTGTTGGCCACTCCACTGACTGCAGCACAGCGTAATGAGCCGCTGGTGCATCGATTTTTGGTCAACGCGTCGCTCGGCCCAACACGGCGCGCTCGATGCAAAGTCCGGCCATCTATCGCGATCTGTTCGTGTCGCCGAGAGATTCTACGTCAATCCGGGCGGGTCGGAACGTTTCGGTTTCGGTTCGATGCGATCACATTGTCGCCCGTGGCAACATAGATCGCTCCACATGCTCGTAGCATAGGTTCCTTATTCGGGATGCGGACACTGTCCCAATCAAAGACAACCGAGGGTCAACCGCGGTAATGATCCGATCGATTCGGAACGTGCTGCGGTCTGTGTGGCCAAATGCAGACATTAGCACTCTGGTACACGCACACACACACACACACGCCCGGTGTATCATGGCGCGAAACGAGATTGTCTATCGCGCTGGAAATGCATTCACGGTCACACACTGCTACCGTACGAGTGCATCGGTTGGGGAAAGTCCAGCATTCGCTCGAATCAGGATGTTTTTATCCCACCTCCACCCCCCCAATGAGTCACAGGGTGACACCCGGTCCGGAATTCTTCGTCCCATCACGGCGGCAGAGTAAAATGTTCTCCCGCTCACCCTTAAAGGGACACTGGCTCAATTAATTGACACGCACGTGCACCTTCCCGCAGGTCCAACCCCTGCTTGATGTGTACGACCGCATTAGTGTCCCGCTCCCGCTTTTTTTTGTCACCAATCCAACATCACTAAACGGTACGATCGATCGAGCAATTAATTAAAATCGCGAGCAGCGCCCAAAAATGGGAAAAGCATCACCAAACGAATTGCAGCTAATCATCTTCGCGGCGAAGTGCATCCGCGTTGCACTCGAGTACATCGTTACCCGGCTACGGTAAAGGAGGGGGTTCCCAGTGATAGGGGTGATTTGATTTTAATTACCATCAAACCGCACAAAGTGTCAATTGTGCGAGTTCAATTGGAAGCAGTAAGCGATGCCGTCGTGCGAGTAAGGGTGAAACGGGGAAAAAAACGCACAAACACATAGCGACGCAAAATTGCTCGGCTCTTTAAGGTTCGGTTTGGATTCGGATGGGACGTTGAGGAGGGTTACATCGCCACGAAGTAAAGCCAACAAACCGACCGCAAAAGCGAACAAATCTCAATTATGGGAAAATAATTAGAGCACAAAAACGGGTGGTGTTGGTGGATCGCGAGTTGGGTGGTAATGTGTTCGACAAAGTTTGCCCATAGTCAGCCACTCCAATCACACACATACATCAAGCGGGCTCGTGCGCTTACTGTTACTCATCCGATCGGGAGAGTTAATTGTGCTCGATGCTTATTTGGCGATGCGAATGATGTCCTTTTGGCCCTGAACGATCGCTACGAAGATCCAACCCACCACCTTCTGGGAGGCTCGTGACCGAGAACCTCCATTTTTGGAACACTCACAATCGAGAATTGCTGCAGCAATCGCAACAATACGCTTCACAAACATAAAAGAAAAGCAAAATGGACGTCCTGATCGTTGGGGTTTGCGTGCAGAAAAATCACGCGCACGTCACGTGGGGAATTCGGTGCGTCGCTTATGTTATGGCTTGAACGGGCATTTTTGCACCCCTAATTAGCTCCACCATTGGGGGTAGCTGTCCTTACGCACGCACGCACATACACATTCATACAGACATTAAAGTGCAATGGCGGTACGGATGCGCTAACGAGCCACTCGCACAAAGGATAGCCACCGCTTTCGGTGCATGATGCTGCCTGTTTTGCAAAGGGATGAAGTGCATTCCCGGGCAACACATTCCCGCCCATTTTCGGTGCAAAGTGTGACCGAAACTGCTCATTAGAATGTTGCTGCCGTACCGGAAAACAATTAGCAGGACAGTGCCGGTTGGGAGCTTTCGGGAAGCAGTGGCAGCAATCCAGAGCCACAGGATTGGTTTGATTGGCCGTGTGAAGAATGCTTTAAATCATTTGGTGTAACATAAATGATCTAAAATAGAGCAATTAGCGTACATTGCTGGCGTATTCTTACCGAAAATGGTCCGTGAATGATTTCGCTGCACGGGAAATGACCGTCAATTATAGTAAGCGAAATAACACAATGGACAATTTGGACAATTTTCCTTTCGAAATATACGAACGATTACAATAATGCTTCTAAGAATTTTTATCGTAAATATCATTCATTGTCGATCATGAACAATATTTTCAACTGAGAAGTCAAATGCTCTAACTTTTTCAATGCCTATTCACTTCAAGGAATCCGAAATTCTATGTTTTATTCTAAATAATTTTCCAACTAAATTAATATTCTTTAACATAATTCATATTCCCATACTATTTTGCATTACTTAGCCTAGTTAACTTCCCATTTATTCACTTGTCATGGAAGTTCATTTGAAGATCATTCGCAATAATGTATGACATTCATGTTAAACTATTCCGTTTATCTTATATACTTTAAGTGCTTTATATTTTCCTTCCCTTTAAACTCCAATTATGATTGAAATTTATGTAAATAAAGCTCTAAATAAAAGAATAAAATTATATCCCATTAGCTTTGGTACTTTTCTTAAGTTTGTATATTCTATTAACATCAATCTTTCTAAATACTAACACGCTTCCTTCTGTCAACAACATCAAACCAGAGTGCACTTGATACACCATCGGTGGGATCAAATTAACAGCCTGTAGCCAATCAATTCCGTATCAATACCTCCCAGGATTATTAATACTTAATGACACAAACACAAACCGAGCGTCTCATTAGCCCAACACTTTTGCATTTAACTTTATCGCGATCGCATAATAATTATGCAAATGTACTATCCCGGCGCTCGATCGTTTGCATAATTTTGCCATGCGATGTTCTCCGTGATGAGGTGGCGGCACTTTTGCCGCTGAGCTTTGGTAACGATGATATGTTCACTTAATTTTCATCACCTTCGATTTACCTACTGGTGGAAATCGATATTGCAGCACGTGTGTATGATTAAACGCACCGGGAATGACCCATTGTGCGGCACAGTGGTCCATAAAGCATCTCAATGTTAGTGCAATTTGTCCTCTCGATTAAGGGTGGTTAAGAGTAGGGATTAAGTTTTAATCGTTGTTCAGTTACCGCCGGTATGTCCGACGAAGAATAGTAAATGGGAGCAGATTTTTTATTCTCTTTTTGCTGATTGAAATGTACGTATAAGCCTCTAGCTCATCTGCGTAAAACAGTAACGCTTCTCGCATTGCATATTCATCAACACGGTAGCACCACATATTGCCTACCAAAAATTGCATTTCCACCATCACCTCAAGCTAATTACAATAATCATTATCGTGATCAGCACTACCATCAGCAGAACAATCACCATCATAATTATCGGCATTCATCGGCCACCACCGTCGCGTCATAAAACTATCGATTAGCAGCCACAGAAACTTAAAGACCCGATCCAGTGTGGTCCGGCTGATTAATTGTTTTTCGCCGCAAGGTTAAGGATAATGCGCCTGTCGGAGTGTGCTGAAGTGTGTTCAATCCGGGCACCCTTAATGCTAGAGCTGGATAGGAGGGAACTCACCACGGCCAATATATCATTCCCGGGGCAATCCTCCGCTAAATCCGTCATCGTGCAACTGTCATCGATTGACGCGAACAGGAAAACGCTCGCCCGGCCTGGGAGTGGAGGGAGAGAAAAGAAATTTGTCTTCTTATTTCGTACTCCCTCCGCGCTCTCGTCCAACGTCCGTGTGTCTCGACAAACGCTGCTCGCAATCGCACTTTACGTAATGGAGATGGAACGGACCGAGATGTGCTTTAGCTGGATTGTCAACGTCATTCGCTCAATTCCGGTGAGTCGTTATGGGCGTTACTGGGGCTTTCCACTTTTGTCGATGCACAAGGTTCGTTAATCAAACATTAAAGGCATGCCCTCGGTGCCTAGGATGCGGCTCAACATGACGAACGTCTACGGTGTTTTGAAGGGAATTTAGTTTTATTCCAGTACTTACAAGCCAAAGTCGATGTTATACTATGTCCGAAGAGTATTTGAAGGGAAATATCTGCCTCAAGTTGATTTTTATTTGTTCATTCAGCTTAACCGACACTTAAATTAGTTGAATTATCGAAGATATTTTCAAGCTATACCCAGCATTCTTCAGTTCAAATGGTTCACAAACGAATTGTTTGATCGAAATTTTTTTTTAGTATCCTCATCTACCTTCATCTTCAGAACGAAGACTGAGAATCCCCAGGAATGGTTTGACACCGAGCGAAACTTCACAAACAAAGGCGTATCATTAGCATCGAAGACAATTAATCAAATAAAAAATAAGGAGATCCTTCCGTGCTTATCCACCCCAAAAATACCAGCACTGGGACACAAGAAAGCGTCCCGAAGAACAAACATTATCTCGTTGCTCATCTCAAGTTGGTTTTGTTTTGTCAGATAGAGTCTTCCTTTACGCTTGGCAGGAGATGTGTGAAAAGGGGCCAGGGAAAATAGCAAAATGCGTGGACGCAAACCTCAGAGGGTGTACAATAGATCCTATCGATCGCTCTCGGATCTCGTCTCACTGTACAACACAAAAATGTGCAGCCTCACTGCTGTTCGAACACATGAAACAATGTGGAATGGAGAAAAGTTAAAAACCACCATCGAACGGCTCTAGAAATGCTATAAAAAATCCTGACTACAGCGTGGAAAAGACAACACAAATGACCCACAATGTCACCTAGCGTCCCGGAAGTCACTGTTGTTGCTGTGGAGCTTGTTAAACAACGTGCACAAACATCCACAAGTAAGACGTTGCCGCGTGTTGTTACACCACCGTCACCGATGTCAGTTGCAGCAAATCTTCATGCCAATCGCGTAATTGCACTGCAGCATCTGTCCGTCCACCGTCATCCACCGGGCAGACTTTCGAGCGACTTCATCGATAAACGATCCCATCGACGCATCGCTGACGGTGGCCAAAACGACGCCCTGATCCAGATGCACCTGATCCAGTGCCAGCGAGTTGGGGCTGCGGTTTGTCATGCCATGCTTGAGCAGACTACAAAGCAGGGCTCCCAAGGAGATCCCCGGCGCCATCCCCAACCCCCAAAACCCTCTCATTAGGCCAACCGATTCGCATCCTGGCCGAGGGAGGCTTTCGCAAATTGCATATCGTTAGGAACGGTTTAAATACGAATTACAATAAATTGGCAATCGACCAACACACGGCCACAGCCACTGGCGTGGAGCTGCAATTGACGAACTCGCTCGTTGTCCTTGCGTTCGATCTTCCGGAATTGAAGGCAAAAATGCAAAACCCAATCCGTTTCGCCCGTCTTTCTTATGTTAGCTTATTGCCTTACCCTGCCTTTTGTACACGTTCTACCGAAGCTTCTGCCAGCGACGTTCCACCATGCCCTGGATTGGCAATTGATACATCGTACGCAATGTTCGGGAATTCGTTTCCTTCCTCAAAGGGCGCCCCTACCGTGGGGTCTGTTGCACTTGATCCTGCATAGCACAGCAGCGCCACTGCCATTCATTATTTGGAGTTTTATTTTATTGAATATTGATAACCATACTTCCGGCCGCAGTTCGATTCGTTCCTGTCAGTTCGAAATGCAAATATCCACCATCGGACCCGGGGTCAGTAATTTGATACACTTTCTACTTTTCGGTACGTGCCATGAGAGAATGAAGCAGTAGGACGCGGTTCCTGGTTCTTTTGTGTCTCTTGTTTACCCCAATTCGCTTTGGGATCATTATTTTTGGGTCATTCAAGCAAAAGGAAGATTTAGGTGTCGTTTCCTTCTTGCTAGAGATTCCCGGATTGCACAGTTCGTTAAACGTGTAAAGCAGAGTGTGAAATCAACTCTTGTTCAAGAAATGTGTGTGAGCGATCTACATTTGTCAAAGAATGGAGTGGAGGATATGTGGTTCAAGTTTGAAATATGACTGTCGGTTTAGACGACGGGCAGTGTCAGAGATTTGTTGCAAACTGATTGGCCGATTACTTCCAACAAAACCTTACTCCATAAACGTGAAAAGGGCATAGAATTTCAGAAAAGATGCAGGGAAATTATTTAATCAATAATTCTACCATCTTCCTGCTTCTGCATTACCCAGGAGCCCTAAAAATATTGTTTCACTCACTTGCTGCTCAGTTGAAGTTCTTTTTTTTTTTGATAAAATTTACTAAACTTAAGATAAATTTGTAGGACTTATGTAAGACTATAAGTCTTATATTATGATTTGCATATATAACAAATAAGTACCAATTGCTTCTGTATCTCTGAGGACAGATCACTGGAACTTAGATGGAAAGCCGACGATTTTAATTTAAGTCTATTGAGTCATTTATTACAGGAATGTGAGTCGCAATTCTACGAAGAAAAGAATATTCAAGTTATACAAAGAGTTGTTCGCAAAATACTTTGATATATTTCGATTGCATCTTCCCTTCCACATGCACCAATACACTTTCAATGTGTTTATCTCAAAGTGTGAGCAAAGCATCAACTTGTTACTTATCTTTCCTTCAATCAGCATGAAAAATAAAGCAACTCGTAATAAAACAAACAGCGGATCGCGCGTCATCTCGCAGCAATTTGCGGCCAGAGTGCATTTGTTCACATCCCATCGCATCGACCGGAGATGGTGGTGGTTTGGGCGATGCATTCATGAATGAACCGTGGCCATCATTACACACACAACTAGCCTCGAAACAAAACAATCAACCGTCGCACATTGCGCACCATGCCCATTTCGCGCGACGGATGCATCCCATTGCATCCGGAGCCATTTATCTGAGGATGCTCAACGGGTAAACCGCATTGTTTACCGTCCCTCAGCGGTACCCGGCACACCTCCACCCCAGCACGACCACAACACCGATTGCATCGCCAATCGAACGGAACGGAGCAGAACGCAGGTCGATCGAAAAATTGCGCATGATTAGTGAGCGATGCATCGATCGATGTTCGAGTGACCGAATCGCTTGTGCTCCGAGGCTCCAAACACGTTTTCCCAGGTTTCCCACTGGAAGCTGACCCGCTTCCAATGCGATACGCGTGGTATTGGCCCGATTGAATCTTAGCTGCGGTCTCGAAGGAGCGAACGGAGCACGTTCAAGATGTACCGTTTTCCACACGCAACACGCGATTGAATGCACCGGAAATCGGAAGCCGTCTGATGACGCTTCCTGTCTGTGGAAAATGTAACTGATTTCCGTGGAAAAATACGTACTACGAGCCACCACCGTCACCACCTGGCAGTACGCAACACGAGCCACATGTTAAATGTGCCAGAAGAATTCAGTAATTGTCACAAAGGGAAAGCTCCCGGGCGACATTCCGGTGGCGGTTGAAACAATGCCCCCACGGCCGACCAGCACAAAATTGATTTCAAGTGAGCCCTTAACTTATGGTTGAAGTCACGCGGGAAAAGCCGTGAAAAACGTCCCCCATTAATTATTTCCCCCATTTCGGTAGCCGCACCGTGTGGAGAATTCGGCCATGCAACCCATTGCGCCTTTCGGTGGGGAGCACTGGAAAAACAAATGCACCTCAAGTTGTGGGACGCGAGTGTGGTCTGGTACCGGTGTTTGGCGCTGAAACACCAAAGTCTGTCCCCTTCGTGCGCTCTCTTTCTCTCACGGCTCGGGACTAATGTCTTCCGTCTGGTGTATAAATTATGCGAGTCGCAACTGCACGGCGCAACTGCAAACTGCACCATCGTCGGAACTGTTTGGAACTGATTTGAAATTCAGAGCTCGGTTTCCGCCGTGGTCTACAAGCTCCGCTTCGTCGGTGAGCCGGTCGAGCAGGATCCTTTCGCGCGGTGCCTATGGCAAACGTCGTCGCTTCATCAAAACCAGGTCGGATACGTGTTTCCCCTTCCCGGAACTCCGGTGCTGCAACGCTTTGCTTTGCTCATGCTTTATTGGAACGGTTGCTAAAAATGACTTCAATCTTTCTAGCTACGCTTTGCATTTTAAGAAGCCTTAAAGCACCTTTCAGCAGTTCGGCAGGTATTCCTCGACCTCACCAAACTTACCACAGTCACGACCAGTACCAGTTGCTTGGAGACCTTTTGTGCCAAATGAAACGAAGCACATTGACACTCCCGAACTTCAGGATTTGCCCACAAAACCACAGAGCTGTTAAAAGTGTTCCATTTACGACGCAAAAGTGATCAAATTGGTACTCGACCCATCTTTCCTTGTCTGCTCAATCGCATCTCGCAGCCCAAACGCAGCTTTCGACAGCTTATTTAGCTTCAATTTGCCATAACCGCAGAGCATCTGACAGGCTCTCCCCGTACGCACTAATGATACGCGGAAATACCAATCGTTACCAAACGCTCTTTGGCAGCAGATTTTTTAATCTCCGCACCTCATACGAATTCACGAATTTGTGGTTATTTGGGGGAAATTAAACTCCATCGAAAGATAAGCTACGGCAGCTAAACGCTTGGCGTTCTTCATTAACCGTAAATGGCGTGTCCGTTTGCATGTAATGAGTGCAAATCTTGGCACGAAACCAAAACTCCTGCTCCGAACCGATGCCAGGTGCGTGCCGTACCAAGGGTGAAAAAGGGAAACAAAAAGACACAAAGCACCCTCCCTTGAAAAAAAAAATCCCTTTTTCGGTTCCTTTTCTCCCCAATCGTACAAGGGAGCTTCGTTAGAATGTGCATGTTGGCAAATTAGTGTGCAAAAATAAAGGCGTGGTGCAATAGGGTTCCACACGGTGCAACAGTGCACATTGTGCTTTTCCCTCGAAGGCATGCAGTAAGGACCCATCGGCTAGGGAACACAGGTGCATGCAAACGTGGAAGTAATAAGCGGCAGGATGTGTTTTTGTGCCTAGCGCACCACAAAGCCACGCCCTTGCTTGCTGGGAAACGAGTCGAAAGTGTTGAGCTTTTCCGACACGATTCGTGAGAGTTTTCCCGAATTTGTGGAGAGAATTTTCCCAAAAACGGTTCTGGGGAAATGGAGTAACGTTGCTGAGAAAACCCGCGTTGAAGGGGAAATTGTTGGAACTCGGGAGATTAGGAACTCAGTGAGACTCATCGAAGGGATCTTGTTCGAATTAGAAAAAGGTGGTTGCAATTGCAACTAGAAACAAATAGGTTTTTTGTCCAGTTTTTTTTCTGTTTGATTATACTTTTTCTTGATCTAGCTGTGCTACGAGTACCTTCTTGGACACTGTTGTATATACCTTGGTACCCAACCTGCTCCGAAACCGAAGCTGATCGAATGGAAGTGAATCATTATGTAATCGGTCTCGTCCATCCGACCACTTGTTTCGATTAAAATGTAAAAACGATGCTAACGTGCGGTCTGACGTTTTGCACGGATTGCAACTGGATGATGGATAGGAGATTGAAGTAGCAAAAGCAAGGCAAAAAACACAAGTTCAAAAAAACACTCTACTCCCATCGCACTGCTGAGCTCAACAAAAAAAAACGCCACAGTAAACAACCCACTGGACGCTCCAAATCGATCGAAGATAAGATGAAGCATCAGCACACACACACACATTTTTTGTTTTCTCCTTTTCCATATTATGCTGCCCGGTACGGGACGATGGCGCCTACAAACGGCGACATTGCGCTCGCGTCCCGCAAAACAAGTGGAAAAGTGGCGAATACGAATGGGACGGTTTGTACTATAAAATGCACTGCACGCACCGTATCACGTGGCATAGAGCGAGGAGGAGGAACGTTCCGTAGCGCCCTAGCATGTGACGCGGAAACCCCCGTTTGGGTGCTGCATGGGGTGCAGCAAAACACCCCGGTGCCGGGACAGCTGAAGATCGCCAACGCCTGCCTGGAACGCACTATGTTCAATTGCGAACTGTTATTTATGGTGTTGGGTAAGAGAGATTTCTTCAGTTCAGATGGGCTGTTTTTTGTGTCTTCTAAATGATTACTTCTATCTTATCATCGTCGATCGAAAGGAAACGGTCGTGTTACGGCGAACTGTTTCACTCCGAACTGAAACACTGTGTTGAAGAGCAAAAAAAGCGAACGATTGATTTGAATTCGCATCAATGTAAGAGCTGCATTTAAACATTGTAATTTAGTTTCCTTCACCGCATCACAGTACCATATCTCTTCCTATCTAGCAAAATGAATCAACTTGCAATGGGTGTTTTTTCTGCATCGTTCAGTTGCTTATAGAAGAAAACCGAATAGGTTTTTTGTCAATGGCTAGAAACAGACATAATTTGACTTTAGTTCTTGTTGATGAACCCTATTTTATTTGCTATGTTAAATACTAGAATTATTTACAACAAAAAAGTTCAAACCATTTGTTGCCCTTGAACCCTGCCTAATTCAAACCGATTGTATCGTACATTGCATACCATCAGGCGCAAAAGGTTTGTGTCGTGGAAAATCCAACAGATGGCGCTGTTTCGGTTAAATTTTCACTTGAATTCGAAACAACGGTCATATAAGCAAAAAAAAGGCAATCCAAGGAAAACGGTTCAACCACTTTGAAATTATAGAACTATTAGCTTCTACAAATAAAGGCATTTTTAATTAATTGATTAAGATCATCATGATTGCTGGAATAAATTGGAATGAGAGGTTTGCAAGCGAGTTAAAGAATATTCTTGAAGCACTGAAACCATTTCAAATACTTCATAACCAACGCTATCAAACATTTTTTCTAAAGTTTGGTTCAATTCTATTACTATTGTATCTTTTTACTACTACTGCCATCAAATCGGTGTGGTCTCTCTTGTCAAGCCTACACCATTACCGTTTGTATTTCTGATTTCTATATCGAGACAGTAACACCCATCATTACTATGAAATATATGTAAAAAATAATTCTTTAAAGCCTCTCCGTACTCTATTGATGTGTATTTTGATCTGCTCACATACAAAACTATTTTACTCGGTGTACCCTCTCAGTTGTTCCAACTATTCACCACACCGAAAGCAAGAAATGTGTTTCGCCCTTACGATTCTTGGCCAAGAGGGACTCATGGTTGGTTTTTTTGTTGCTTTCATCCCGTACGAACTATTTCCTTATCGCACGACGTTGGTTTTTCTTGGAGTATTTTTGCCTGTAGATTTTCACTCTAAGTTCGGTTGCTTTTTGCTCGAGCTACTTCGTATGTTTTTATGACCATCTTAAACTCTCGCACCAACATACTACCGATGTGTGTGCTATGACTGTGTGTGTGTGTGTGTGAGTGCTTGTGCATTTTTCTTATCCTACTGCTATCCTTGTTCCCTTCTCTTGTGCAATCCTGAAGCAATCTATTTTTAGTTCGATAGTGTTCACATCTTCGTTTCCTTCACGAGCGAAACATGTACCACATACATTCTGCACAGACAGACAAGCTAAAGAAACACACGTATATGAATGCATTTCTTTCTTTCCCTTTTTTTGGGTCCCTTTTTTGTTCGCTGTTGTTGCGAAGTGCACACTGCAGACCCCTGCACATAAGGATTCACTGAACCAATTTGATATTTTATTTTACTTCCATTCGAGCTGATTCCTTTCACTCAAACCCCCCGTTTTTCCTCCGGAAAAAAGCAGCAAAAAGGGTGGATGCATTTCTTGAAAGTATGTTGCTAGAAAGGCAACAAGATTTTCATCATTTATTCGTACCAGATTGGCTATGTTGATAGTGCAATTTTTAATATGGAAGATAATATTGATTGAATATCGATACAGTGTTCCAGGAAAACGAATGAGAAATATTACAAAATTTTATGTAACATAAACGGACAGACAGACAGTAAAATGATTGAAAATTTTATCCTTTTTAGTAAAACGCTCCCGCTTTCCAGTAGCGATCATTTACAACAGCAATAAAAAATGGTTCAATATTCCACATTTACAAGGTAATGCTTTGAGTTACATTCACAAATGGTCAAACAAACAGACATTTTAAAAGTAAAGCACCATAAAGCTGATCTTCATAAATACTGAAAAACAAGTACAGCATGGTAAAAATTCCTCTCATCACACACAAAAAAAATAAATGGCGCGCAAATGTAAACGTGCCTCGCATACACCAAACATGATCGTGCGGACGAGAGTAAAAATTATTCAGCAACTCGTGGTACCATCGGAATAAAATATCACCCCAGCCAAGGAAATCTTCGCCGGGAGGGTGGGACAAAAAAAGACAGCAAAACACAAATTTCCCTCCTCATCACATATCCTCTCAACCCGTCCAGCGGCAATCACACGAGCGCGCGGTTCAAATCAACAGCTTCTTGGCACAGGAAGCGAGGTTCAAGCTCGAAATCGATGGATAGCCGACCGGGTCGGCCACACGGAAACATAAAACAGCGCGCCAAAGCGAAGAAGGCTGTGTGAGAAAATGCGCGCTTAACGGATGTACGGCCAGGAATCCGGAAGGACAGTCGCGTAAGGAGCTGCTCCGTGACTCAAACGTAAATAAAGCAGTAGAACCGTGTGACGAGTGAGTGTTATAAACACTACAACAGCAACAACCAAAAAAACACACACACAGACCAACAACAAACGAAAAAAAAAACAGAAAAGAAACAAAAAATAGAGAAAAAGCAAAGAAAACACTTTCGAGTTGGGGTGTGGGTAGAAGCAGAACAAGTAAGATGGGAAGAAAAAGGAAAAAGAACATCCCCCGAGACACATGCACACACACAAATACAGCTCCGGCATGAGCATGAACGCGCGAAGGAACCGCGAAGGGCACACCGTGGGTGGGCCAAAGCCAACAACACACTAGTCGAAAGAAAGCTGCCGGAGCCAGCAGGAGTACAACACACGAAAGAAAAGAACCGTAAAAAGCTACACATCCCGCACCAGTTCGGAATGGTTGCGACCGTCCAAGGATGTCGGGCGGCGTGGAAGGAGCTCCTGTCCAAGCTCTCAAGCTAACGCGCGGTGGTAATACGCGGTGTTAGCTCGTACACAGTGGCGGATAGACCAGAAGAAGTAAGCGCAAAGCGAAAAGGAAAAAAAAGGAAGCGACAACCAGGGTGCAAACGAAGTGCAACGAAAGCAACAAGGGGAGCAAATAAAAAGAGCACCGAAAAAAGAAGTAAAAAAAACACAGCAAAAAGAACACATCCACACACCGAACGGAGAATCCTCATGCTACCCAATATCCTCCCAGAAAGGAGGGGGCCGTTTCTTTCTCGCGGTCCGGTCCCGATAGTGTGCATACGAGGAATCAACAATATAGCACAAAAAAACACACACCTCTGAAGCCAAGTAGAACGAAGAGGCGAGTCCGGGGCGAGTATGGGTGTGTGAATGGTTGTTTCACCACCTCCCCTCTCCCCCAAAAACATCTCCCCCCCGGCGAAGTCGTCCTTCCCGGTGGTGAGACGATGGGAGCAAGAAGAAAATATATGTGTGTATATATAAAACTTATATTTTTCTCGCAGCACTTTTTCTCGGTTTTGTTTGAGCAGAGAAAAACCCCCAGAAGTAGTATTATGAGCGTCAAGACGTTTGCTTCGTCCTGGCCGTGGTGGTCGTGGTTGTCGTCGTCATCCTCGTCGTCGTCGTTGTCGTCGTCGTCGTCGTCCTCATCGTACAGACTATCGTCGATGGTGGTGTTGCTGTTTCTGCTACTATTGCTGCCAGTTCCGCCGATATGGATGGCATCGTGGTGACGTTACGCTCTCGGTGGCCAGTTCGATATTTAGCCAGGCATCGCCCAAGGCAGTGTGCGATCGCACGGAACCGGTGATCGAACGAAACCGCTAAAACCATTCGGTGCCTTCAATGCTTTGTGATTAACGGCAGAGACCTCTCGACAAACCTGACGTGTGAAACTAATGTTCCTAAAGAGCCGTGAGGTTGAAGCGAAGTGCATCACACTGCTCCAAGCGAAAGCGAATGTAACCAAAAGTTCCTAAATGTTATCTAAAGCCTTACAATCGAAACCTCCACTCCAACGCATAGTGTCATTGTGATCGATGAAGAGATATCTTAGTGAAGCACCTTGAAAAGTGGAACAAATCCACACAAAACGCGCGTAGATTCAACGCAGCGCCAACTAATCTGGAGTACGGAACATCTGAAATAGAAATTGTGTCACATCCTCCTGTGTTGTTTTTCTCCCATCTCTGTCTCTCCCGCACAAACTCCCGCTCCAACTTGAAGCAAGTAAGTCAATTTTCAAGTTCCCCGCACATCCTCGCCTCTCACCATCTTCCAACGGATAGGAAGAACTTCCAGTTCCCTTCAATATCCCGCACGGCACTCTAAACTTCCCGCACGGAGATTGTGTGTGCAAAAGTTTTGCGGAAAAGTTTCATCGCACCAAAAAAAAAGAAGAGAATCTCCCGGAAAAGTTTCGCCTCGAGTGCGAACCCGGGGGAGGATTACCCGGGACCGGCATTATTCTAATAGTTTCTCGTTCGCACGAGTAAATCGTAAAAGTGACCGGAAAAGCGAAAGTCTTACCGTCGCTTAAGTATTGCTTCATGGTCCACCGTTGGTCAGTTTGAAGTGTGTGGGTGAAAGTGGTGTGTTTATTGGTGTTTGGCAGTGCGGTGACAGTTTGCAAGTGGAAATAGTAGTAGGCTGGTTGGTGAGTAACTTGCACTGAGCAAGATGAGAGTGGTGAGTTTGTGAGTGGGTGAGCTAGTGAGCAAAGAAAAATAAAGGTGGTGAATTTTCAACCTTCTCACCGACGAGTGGATGAGTGGGTTGGGAGTTAGTGGGAGTGCGATCTTAACCGTAGGGTTTTTGTGATTAAAAGTTCCTATTAGTGAAACAAATGTCTACAATTTATTCCTCACCAATGACGCCCTCGAAGCTGCGCATTAAGGACGATCTCTACAATCGTCTCGCTCCATCTCACACCGATGAGATGTTGTACAAAGCTGTCAAAACAAGAAGTTCCAACTATTTTCACACCGGTGAAGGTGCTATAAGCCACGATCAACAAGCGTCCAATGAAGATACGAACCGTAACAGAAGCGGTTGTCCTTCGCAAGTGATAAAAGAAAGAATTATTACGAAGCATTCACCAACCCATGGAGATGAGTGCGAGAATACGGACACAGGGGTTGCACACAAGTCTGCGTTTATCTTTCCGGCCCAGTTCTACAAGAACTTGTTTGCCGCTTCGGCGTCTCTGCTTAAGAAACAGCAGTCTGGGTCGGATACCTGCCGCCATTATCCAGAGGACCATTCGGAGGATGAAACTGGACACGATGAGCAGGCGGAAGATCTTTCTAACCCTACGGCGAGTTCACCTCTGGAGTTCCCGCGAAGTCTGTTCCCCAACCCATCGTCCTCACAGGCTCAAGCACAGCAACAAAGTGCGTCAGGCGGTGCACATCCGGAAATTGACCGTGATGTTGACACGAGTGAAAGTAATGAGATCCTGGAGGTTAGTTGACGCATAACTGTGTAGCATTCATCTTCGCTTATTGTTGCTTTATTTCGTACACACTCATTGATGACATCTGGATATAATTATTCCAACAACTTCTTTGCCATATCGGAATGAAAATATGATGTTCGTTTTTTGCACTTTCCGTGGATTTACGTTAATGCAAATGAAGCTGCCATGGAAGCAGTATGATTATAATGAGCTTAACGATTTCACGCGAAATTCCACCCAATTGATTCCACCTCAATTAACCGCAAATTAAACATTCTTTTATATTCGATCCGCTCCTCTCTCTCTCTCTCTCCCAATCAGAAACCGTCAAACGCATTCCCGTGGCTGTCAGAGGCGACCAACAACAACGACTATACCAAGGGCAATAACAATCATCACGGTACGCCGCCCCATCTACATCCGCACCCTCACCATCCGCATCACCATCATCACCACCATCATCCGCACCATTCCCATCATCCTCACCTGCCGCACTCGGCTGCAACCTCGGCCGGAAGTCAGTCCAATCTTGGGCCAGCTTCAAGCAGCTCACTAGCTGCCGCCAACTGTCGGCACGGACATCCGGAAGACACCAAGTGTCGCTCGGTGAACTGCGGGCCACCGCAATCGCCCTCGGCCTCCTCCAGCCTAGCAGCGAACGAGGGAGCTACTCCCGATTCCAGCAGCACCACGGCGACCGCCACGGCTATCCCCAACTTTAACCAGATGCCCGTCCCGGGCGGTGTGCAGGGCCAGAACCCGACCCAGGGCCTCGTGCACTGGATGAGCGCGGTAATGGCCGAGCATATGACCTCCAACCCGCACCATGATCCGGCTGCCGTCGGGATGCACTACATGTGGAACGGACCGGTCGAGGTGAGTGTCGAACATGTGTGAAGAATTTCATGGTTTTATACATGACGATGTACAGACGAAATGATGAGATATTTAGCATGAACTATTCGCTAAAGTTCGCAACTAAACTGAAAATATTTCCTAACCAACAAACGTCAAAACATTGTCATTCTCTGAAGCTGAAGCATATCTTTTTTCCACATTTCGGAATAAAATCATTCCCCCATCGTTTTGATACGCCGTAAAAGAAATCATCTGAATAAAACGCTGAAGTTATATGACAATTGATTTCCACTTTCCCGTTCGTACGGCTAGATGTCATCAACCGCTAGAGCATCCAAGAAAGATATTTCCTTCAGTTTGCCAAAAGAATATCCTCCACAGCTATCTCAAGAAAAACCCAGTCGCATCGCTCCCACCGACCATCAAATCCAATTGTTCGTACCCATATGCGCATGTGTTTGGTTTGGTTTGGCTAGCTTCTCCCAAGTGTGCCCAGTTGGAAAAGAAAGAACGTACGCCATGCTTCGTCATCCTGCTAGAGAAAGCCACCGCACACAACGAACGAACATCCAAAGTACCCCACGAAGAAGAACGAACTAGGTGAAAGCAATCCTCTTCCCGCAACACATACGAATGTCCTTGTGATTTTTTTCGTTGTTTTCGGTTGATCTCTTCAGTTCTCTACTCACTGTGTCGTCTGCTCCCTCTCCCGTTCGACTGGGGCGAAGAAAAACGAATCTCCAGCAGTATGGAGGATGTGTAAGAAAAACAAGCACCAGCGTAACAAAGAATGCTTCACGAGGCAGCAAACAACAGCAAATGAAAAAAAGGAAAACAAACACATCAACGCCAACTCCCTCCGCCCCCCTCCTGTCACGTGCGTTTTTCTTTCCACAGTTTGGTCGGTGGCGGGTGAGATTCAAACATTTGGAGCCTTTCCAACAGGCGGCTTCTTGAGGCTGGTCAGGCATGTTGTGCTTTTGATTATGCGTTGCCACTGGTTCTGTGAGTGATTTGTCGGAACAGGTTCCACGTAGTGGGTTTACTTCTTGTTTGAGGATGTTGTTTAAACTAGATTTTCGCTTTGAAGGTCAAATATCGAAGCCTAATATGACTTCCCAATAGTGTTTGAAAAATATATCACTGCATGTATGCATTATACTTCATCATATTTTTTTGTAACCTTCGCATCAGTAAATTCCCTTTCTTTTCGTTCCGTTAGCCATTTGGCTGGATGTCGATGATGTTTGACGACAACAAAGTCAGCTTGAATGGACATTTTTGTAAACATTTCCCTAACCCATGAAACAAAGCGATAAACCACCGTGCGTCTCCACCACGTCGCCCACGTGCTCCGTTGCTTTCAAACCTTCGCTAGAACAGAACTGCTTCACACGAACACCAGCAACCGAAAACGTTCTAGCGTTCACGAATACAAACAGTGATGGAGCAGTAACAGAACAGTAGCAGCCTGGTATAGAGGAGATCGAGTGAAAAGGACATCCGGAAATAGACGATTTTTTTTTTCAATTCTATGTTCCTTTTTTTGTTCTCTAATGCTTGTATGTGTGAATTTCCCCACTTTGGCATTTAACCCCGACCACCGAATTGAAATTGTTCGATTCAAATGAAAATAGAAAAAAACGTGAACATTTTTTGCCACAGTTCGAATAAAAGCGAATAAAACTGGCGGGGAAATCCGTCCCAGAAGAGCACACGGCTACCGTGCCTGGGAGGGAAAATTGCTATCCCCACACAGTACGGGAAAAGCAAAAAAAACACGGAACCGCTGTTAGAACAAACAGAAGTAAAAAAAAACTACTCACTGTTAACCTGCACACCTTCACACACTCTTCACCAACACGTTCATGGGTGTGAAAAACAGTAGAAATCACTAACACCATGCTTGAAACGGTAACGGTATGTGTGTGTGTGTTTCTCGCAGTTTGGAGCTGGAATTACAGCAAAATCCACGCTCGTTGCTGACGGATGATGGCAAGCAGTGCCAGATGCCGTAAGTGCGTTGTATTCCACACTGTTGTTCACGCACTGTGAATGTGTGTAGAAAGCAGCGAAACTTATTTCACATACTTTAAAAAAATGTAGTTGAACCTAGCGTTTGCATGAAAGTCCGGTCGAATAATTAAAACATTAATATTTTTTTCTGGTGATTAAACGAATAGTGAACCGTTTGATTCACATCCCTTAATGCTCATCTAAAGAATACTGAATGATAATCTATAACTGGGTTAATTGAGAGAAGTTTTAACATTCAAACGGTTTTCTTTGTTAAGGGAGTAGTACACTCTGGTGGATAGAAAAGAAAGTGAATTTTGAGGTTGTTTTCAAGATAACTACACATGAATGTCTGAATTGGAATCTAAAACCCCCGTCCCCAGCCAGTCTTTTGCACCTTGAACGGTCTATGAAGATGGCTATAATGAAGTATGGCGTATAAGCCGCCCTTCTGTAATGTAATAGAAAGCTTTTTTACATCAAAATAATAAGATTGTCAGTTGAGTTCGATATACTCAAAGCGTATATCTCGACACCTCACCTTATAGCTGAGCGTGTATCAAACTGCCTTGCTGTGCTCCATGCTTTCTTGCTCTTCCAACATTTTAAGCCTCTCAGCGTGAGGAGCGTTCGGTATCGGCCGCTGCAGTTTGTTCGAATAAAGTCAGGGTGTTGTAATTTGATTAGCGAGGCACCTCTGACAGCAATCATATGTTTTATGACACGTTACAGCTAAAGTAAGTTATTTTATAAAGTAACATAATAAAATAAATAATATGTTTTTCTTACTTTAATAAAAAGCTAGGAAGTAGTTCGTACGATAAAAAAATACAGCGACAAAAATAAGTATGTGAAATTACAAAGTTTAAAATGCGTTCTATTTGGACTTTGAGCTTTGAAACAAAAAGGTTCGCAATAAGAGTGTCTCATGAACTTCAGGTCATGACATAATGGACGCTCAACAGATTTTAGAAACCAAATTATTATTATTATTTTTTACATTTGCATAGTGTACTACCCCCTTGAATTACTTTACACTTTTTTCTTTGGTGGAGTAGAACGACTAACTCCTACGCTAAAATCTTTCATATATTTAAAGTGTTGAAGTCTGCAGCGAATAATAAAATACCATGTAGCAGCCAATATGAATACCATTATTGACTTTTAACCAATATGAGACTTTGCGGTTATCCTGCTTTATATTGAATAAACTTAAGGTATTTAAGTGCGTCATTTAGGTGTTTATCAGGCCTCGTCCCTTCGTAATATCTGCTTTTGCTGATATCAAATTAGCATAAAATATGTAACGCGATCATCAGATTGTGTCTTTGGTTTTTGATTTACAGTGCATGGCACACTTTATGGATAATTATTGCTTGTCCATCTGTCAATTTTAATTAGCAGTTCTCCTTAACAACAAGAATCGACTAAAAGACTGCTATATTTCATCAAAATTCTTTATTTAAATCAAAGTTTCTTGACGGTGTTTCCCGGTTAGACAAAATAATTTCCATCAGACAGCTAGGGCGAAAATCTCATAAATCGTGCTCATAAAGGATACATCAGAACCCTCCCAAAACCCGACCATGTACGACCGGCTTATAAATGATGTTGTCTGTCACCTTACCGACAACTTACGGAAGCAGTGCCGTTGCGGAAGCTTCAAGCTTCCGTTCTGCCAATATCCACAACCTCGAACATGCATTTCGAACCTAATCCGCCCACCGCTCACCTAATGATCCAGCGTCCTCATCCCTTGCCCGCACTACTTCTTCTTCCCCTTTTACAGCGATTTGGATTGAGTCCGGCCAGTTATTCCCGCGAGACATGGGGAATGTGAGTGTCGTGGTCGTATTCTTATTTTCGACCTTCGTCTCGATTTAAAACCCCATCCGCAAGCAGTGCTCGCGTGTATGTGTACGATGACTGTCCCATCGACGGACAACAGGGTACAGGCGGATATGTATCGAACCTAAAGACCCCATCTGCCCACATGCGTACCGTATCTACCCTAGCTAGAGATTTGGCCATCGGTGCGGGAACAAATTTCCCCCACGAGCCAGCGATTTTGGCTTTGATTCCAGAAATTTGCTCACCTAATGATTTATGGGCATCGCGCACGGGCATTCATTACATTTCCTGCTCTATTTTTCAATTTTCTGCCCTTTCGTACGTACGCGATAGGGACCGATTTCGCGTACGCGCAACGCTGGAATGCCGATGGTACCCGCGGCCACGACCACGTCAATACTTCAAGGCCGGATGCTGGCCGGTTGCCGCCCGCGGTGCCGAGTTCGCACGTAACAAAGGAGAAAAATAGACTGCCATTTTTCATGATTAAATTCAAATATTTGTAGTTAGCGAGGAAGCGCTGACGATGTTTACCAACCGGACCGCGGGATAATATAATTTGCAACCCGGAAGCAAGCATCGGTATTCTTCGAGAATTGAGGGTATTATTTTATGAAATGAGATGTTGAACAACGTTTCTATTAACTCCTCTCACTGTAGTACAACAATATTAAAAATAAAGAAAATATCAAAACATCATTGAAAATGTCAAACCAAACTGTTCCAATCTCAGTTTCGCCTTCCGAAGGGGAGCACATTTTTGTATTATCATTATCAAAACTTTTACTCCACTCACACACAACCTGCCGCGTTATGCACGTCGGTTGGAGAAAAAAAATCTAATTAAAACTACGAATTTCAAACGAGTCTGAACAAATATCGTCCCACCGCTCGGCGCCCGATAGCGCCCAGCCGGTTCGTCGCTTAAATTCCTCCTCAAAACACACGCTGATTGCGTTTTCCCACCGGGGGCTTCTTTTTGCTCGCGCCAAAAATGTCGCTCCTCCTCGTAACCCTCGCGCTGTGTAGGAAATGCGCGCACACGCATCATCATCATCATCGTCATCCGACCGGTACTACCGGAAGCGTAGCTGCGAAGTAAATCATTTAATGTACATTTTCGTCCGCCCAATGCCATTTCTGAGTCGTCGTTACTACCGTCCTGTGCATCGGCAAACATACGCCAGAGCGCGTAGCATGTGTGGTCCATACCGGTCAACACCGATGGGCATGAAGATCTCGTCTCGCACATGACGCCAAATTCATGTTGCCAAATTTTTCCTTTTTGGTTTCGTTTTCCAATTTTCTCCGCTAGAGTGGAAAAGCGAATGCTCTCCCCCATTTTCCCGATTTGTCGATTTGGCGAACGATCGTGTCCCGTGCATTAGGAGCACGAACATTTTTGTCCCAACGACGCACTTTAAGCCCGGGTACCAAAGCACCAGGGAAAAACAGAAATTCAACACTCTAGCAACGGGAAGCGAGAAAAGGGAAGAGAAAATGCTTGCACCGAAACGGACACGAAACGCGGCCTTTGCGGCAGATCCTTTCCTATCGTTACCATAGATTCATCAACACGTTTCAAACTTTCCCCTTCAAGCCTGCACCCCTGTCCCATTGCTGCCTTTTTTACGCCCGCTCGCCCTCTCCTTCGCCCTTCCCACCGAACTCGATCGGACCCGGTCGGAACCGAGCTCCATCAAAGTGAAGCAATCAAAGAAGAGAGCCAGTCGTTTGTCGGCTTCAGCTACGCTCGCTATGTGTCCGTAGCCCTCGAGCCGTTCCCAGCCCAGCTCGTGGCGTGAGGGGGGGGGGCACGTAGACGGAACATTGAAACCCGTGAACTAAACCCGATGTGCTGATGTGCGATGCTTTTCCCCCTTTTTTGCGTAACATAGACGGAATGGTGGCGGGAAAGGCGGGAAAAGATCCTTTTGGCCACCTTCCAGTTCCGGCTGCTTTGGCCGGGTTTAATTTTCACCACCATCACAGGGAGGGATGTTGAGGTGGTATAAAACAAAAAAAGAAGCAACCCAAACGTCAGAGCAAACTGGTGAACGCGGCCCCCAGCGGACGGGGCCGATCCGCACCGGGCGAGCGAGAAAAAATTCAATTAAAAAATAACTTTGATATAAAAATTTTCCACCCTTGAGCTAATTTTTTCCAGTATTTTAAATATTTTTTCCACCCTCTTACGTCCGCCACCCACCCCGTCCGGGGTGGTTAGGGGGGAGGCTGGCAATCCTGCCGCACAACGCGGTGCTGATTTTGAAACGAGACGAGACAGAACGCTTCGCTTTGCCTTCATTTGCACCCGGTTGCTGTACACACAGTTTCGCCGTTTCGAAAGGGCCCCGTCCCAGGACGGGAACGTTGTCTTGGTCGTGCTTTCGCGGAAACCTTTTCTTTCAGCTTTTTTCATCTTCTTTTTTCTGTAGTTTATTTTAGTAAACGAACGCTTGAAAGCGATCATTTTACAAGCATAAACCGCGGTCCACTTTCATCGGTTAACTGGTCGGGTTCTCAACGCCTTTTCTTCCAAGTGGCCACCCATTCCGCTCTGGTGCGTTGGGGTGATTTTAACACGAACACTTGTTTAGCATGTGGAAGACCATGGGAAAGTCGGGCTGGATGAATAATTATAAATCGACTTGCAGTTTGTAGAGAGATAAACTAATTTCAACTGGAAGATTGTCCTGCTATTGTGACTGGAGGGGCGAACTTTCATTATAGTTTATAGTTATGCCCTTTTTGGCAGCCCAGTGCAAGCATTTTAGAAATTTTTAATTTATTTGTTGATGATGAGCCAAACAATGCCACAACACATTTTAGAGCCACAAAGAGAGAGAGAGAGAGAGAGAGAGAGAGAGAGAGTCCAATAAGGATTAGGTGTACATGTAAGTTTAGAGCGTTTTAGAAAAGCTAATGCCACCTGATGCCATTTATTTGTCAGAATTGAGGGTCTCCCAAAACGAATCTTAATTAATCAAACTCAAATCAAATCAACTTAATCATACGCCAATCTTAATGAACAGACACAATCGACACCAAAGCAATGGTATACATATAGAGAGGTCAGAAGGATGTCAAATAAACCTTCACTGGGGAATGGTCTCGAACTTAGCTAATTTGTTTTAGGCGAGTATCGAAGGAAAACAGCAATAACTAAAGAATCGTCAAGAGGTAGTACATTTCTATCTGGTTAATAACCCCAGATTGTTGCTTCGGTTAATATCTACTATCTAATTATTATTATCTAACTATTAACTAATAACATCAATTTTTTAGAGAAACGAGGATGGCAAATGATTCTTTTTGGTTGAGTTAATCACAAGTTGCACGGTTTTGTTTTGAAATTCATTATTTGCCAGAAAGTTGGACATTTTGATGGACAATCCACTTTGTGTAACAACCTTGTAACACATTTTCACAACAATGCCCAATGTTTTTGAGGCAAAAACCGCTGCAAACTTTCTTGTACACTCAATATAGTTCGTTTGAAATCATTTATAGTTTTATCAGCTTTATTCAATAACACACCAACAGTACAAGCTAACTCAAAGTATAATTCTCTTGTTTCCTTTTAACGCACACCTTCCGCCACCAATTTCATCAACCTGTTTCCGTGGATCGTGTTGTTGACGAACTTGCCCCAAAATTACATTGTTGTTGACGGCTGAAAATGGAACGAAAATTAAAAACAATCTCTATATGCAAATATGCAACCAACATCCACGACGCATTACGATGCATCGCCGCCTCCATCTTCATTTGGGTTGGGGCAGCAATGTGGACAGCACACGAAGGATATGGACGCATACGGTGGTTGGCCGACACCCCGGAACCCGATGGCGATGAAGCAAGGATACGAGGTAGTGTTTCCGCATGGTCGTTGATGCGATGACGGTACAATCACCGTCACAGCACATGTTTTTTTTGTTCCTTTGGTTATTCTGTTTGAGGAGCAGATTATTGTTTTTGGGTGTTGTTTTGCAAGTGTAATATTAGTTTTCGTTGATTACAGTTTATTACTTTAGTTGTTTTTATTAGAGTAACATTTTTTTTACATTTTTATGTGTTTTATTATTAATGTTACGTTACTTACTATTACATTTAATCTTATCCTTTCATTTATTATTCTTATGTAAGATTTATCTACTCTGAAACAACTTTAATCCCCACTCTTCTCTCTTTCCACTAGGCAAAAATGAATCCAGTCGATCATCACCATCACCACCATCATCACCATCACAACAACCTGCAGAAGGGGCACATGATCGATGATGGGCGCTTGCTGGATCATCACACCATGCAAACGGGCGCTGCCCAGATGAGCCAACTGTACGGTGCCCGCGGATCATCCAGCAGTAGCTCACCGGGCGGCGGACTCACCGGACACGGTGGTCCCCCGAATCCGGCCACCGCACTGCTCGTCGTACCTCAGCCCATCAATGCGACCAAGATCGGTGGTACCGGACTGCCGAACGGAACTGGCCGAAAGTATCAGTGCAAAATGTGTCCCCAGGTAGGTTCCGGTCATGGCTTAAGATATATTACTGTTCCTGCATAATGAGCTACCTCGAAGATCTTCAAAAAACGGTACACGAATTTGCAACGACATTGCTATCGTCCGGGACAACACATCCGGGGCTCGGACGGGTCTATCTGTTTGCAGTGATGATTGAATAATTAAAACCTTTCACCATCACCTTTGTGCTAATTGTAAAGTGTTTCTAGGTGGATTGTAGCCTGCTTTTTGGACATACGCGGATTAAATTCATCCCAAATGAGGCTTCTGAACAAAAAAGGCCATTGCACATGTACGTCTTTTCCGGTGTGCGGAAGTTCCCAACTGGCCGCTCTACTTTAAATGAATTTAAATAATGATGAAGCTTCGAGAGTGGATCTGAAACACATTATCCGAAGCAATTTACTCATGCTACACAGACCTTCTCATACTCTCATTTAGATTTAGATTCAGACTCGTCAAAAGCTTTCTTTAAACAATATTAACAGACTCTACCAGCCGTCTTCATGTCCGTTGTCGCCTGTTAAGCATTGATAGCATCGTGTTGGCGTATTTTTAGACCATCAACCCCCTGTTTGGTTGGTTGAAACGGCTTAAAATGTAGACTTTTCTTTTCTGCCCTTGCTGCCCGAACGCAGCCGCTAGCCCGGGATAGCCAACGAATCGAAAAAAGAAACTCATTATCAACTAATTACAAACACTCAATCAAGCTAATGAAAGGAAACGAAATATGGAGTCCACTCTTCAACATCTTACTTCTAAACCTCCAGCGTTTATCGTGTCTTCCAGTGCGTTTTTTTTGCGCGGAGAGGCCGATTCCAAACCGTCGCTTTCCTCGCATCCGTGGGTGAGCCTGGTTGCAATTTTACCACCCCACAAGGGGCTCCACGTTTCCCCGCGTTCGTTTTCGTATCTGGAATCTGGGTCCCGGGTGAGTTTTCGGTTCTGCTTCTACCTTCAGTTTTATCCCACCAGGAATTGTTTTTCAAGATCTTTCTCCGCGGAGTTTCTTACATTCTTTGTTCGGGAGTTTTTGGGATCTTTTCACTTTGCGTTGGGGTTTCTGGACGCACTGCAACGCAAACCAACACGCAGAACCCTTCCGTTTCTGATGCAAGCTGATGGAAGGCGCACCCGAAGAACAAAGCTTGTCAGTGCCCTCTCCCCCTCCACCCACACGAGTAGGAGACAGTGTCCGGTTGGATTCTTGCCGTGTTCTTGTTTCTTTTGGCTCCCTTAACTTTTTGCTGGTAATAAGAAAAATCAACTTTCAAAGTTCGTCAATCGAACAAAACCAACATTTTTGCCCTTTTCCGGTGGGGTTTTTCGACCGGTAGTCTTTTGTTCCTTCTGTTAGTATGAGTAAAATAATTACTTGTCTAAAATCGCTCCTCGTAAAGTTGCAATTTTTACATCCAGGACGTGAAGCAGAGTGTAATCCCGCGGAAAGGAAGATTTTTCATTTATCGTCCATTCGAAGGCGCATACGAAACGGGTGCAATTATTTTGCTCAAATTATTCACCAACATCATTTCCACATCTACACCGTTCGGACATGTTGCACGAGCCACCGACGGAGGGAAAACTTTCCCATTCACGACAGCACCAATGAATTCTGGTGGTGGCCTGAACCATATTTGAACCGGTGCAAAGGGGCAAGCAACAAAGTGTGACAACTTCCCTAACGACACCCGGAACTTCGTGCCCGGTTGACGGTGATATTCGGTGCAGAAAAAAAAAATCTGTACACTGAGAACCAAATCAATTGTTTTGTTCTCGGAAAGCAAGACAAGCAAAGCTGGCGAAACTTTCCCATTCATTAAGTGACAGAGCGTTTTTCCTTTTTTTGGGTGAAGTTTTTCTGTTACAGCGGCACACTTTTATTTCAAGTCGCCTAGACTGGAATGGGACACACAAAGAAAAAAAGAAACAAAGCTCTGAACCAATTTCCAAGCGTTTCATAGCTTGCGTTAATTGGCAAACCTCCGGCAAAAGGCGCTCGCGAGGATTTTGAATAAACAACGTAAAAGTTTGATCGACCACTCCGGTTCCGGCGGACGGCGCTAAACAATTTATCTAACAACCTTGACTATTGGGATAAAAATGTATAATTCATTCGATGCATTTTTGCCCAAACTGCATGCCAACTTTTCCGCGAAAAATCCATTCGCGGAAAGTTATGTAAATTCGCGTGACGGTGAAGCACACACAGAGAAAGGAGCGCGCGCGCGTGTTAGCCCGATGCAGCCAAAACAATTGTCAGAATTTCATTTTATCAGCACCCGGAAAGGGGTCCCGGTCCGGTCGGTGTGTCGTATGTGTGTGGGAGCTAAATTGGAGTGGGAGACAAAAAACCACAAAACCCGAGGAAAAACCTGCACATTTTTCCACATTTTCCATGGTCACTCCATATGGGAGCTTCATTCCATCCCCCTGTTTCCACTGAGCCGCTGCTCCATGTATGCTGTAGAGATGCAATCTCTCGCTGGCGATCTCCTGTCCCTTACCGAGCTCTTTTTTCTCGTTCTGCTTAGACCAAGCGATGGCGTGGATCGAGCAATACAGAAAGGTAAAAAAAAATGTCTGCACCCTGTATCGAACTCTTTTCTTTTTCTGGGTAGGTATTCGGTTTCCACGAGTTTTTTTTTCGGCGCTGCTCGACTAGAAAGAGCTGAAATTTCCAACCCAAAATTGATCGGTACCGAGCGTTGTCGAGCGACCGGGTTGGGGGATGGGACTTATGAAACTCCGTGAGGGGTGGGTGGGATGAGTACACAAATTTGGAAACTTCCACCAATTTTTCGTTGTTTCGTTTGTTGTGTGTCTTTTTCTACCGGCTTGGTCCCACACTAAACTCGTTGGGTTTCCATCCGAACGATACCGCATTCGCCGATGGCTCTATCATTTAATCAACTCTTCCCTCCCCTAAGCTGGCTCTCCCTCACACACCGTAGTAGGCACCGGTTGCTGACCACACACCAGGGCAACCGATTCGCATCACCACACCGTATGGAAATTCGTCTGATGACCGTTGATGGTCTAGCGTGTCCAGTGTTTGCCATCGCCCCGGCAGGTTCGTGATGTTCGGCTGATGGTGTGATGCCGCCCGATGACGGTCACGGCCGTATCTACGTACGGGAAGGAAACGATGCGTGCCCGTGTATGCGTTCCTTTCAAACGAAACACGGCATTTCGCTTGAGATCTTATTGCATGCGTTTTGTTCTGTTAGTCCTTTTTCCCCTCCCCCTCCCGCTCCGTCCTTTATCCTTTCCGAGCCCTTCGATACCTGCCAAACGCGAAACGAAGTGGGCATTGGGTACCAAATTTGAATTTGTGCTTTTACCATCTTTTTGTGTTGCTTTTATTTCTGCCTCTTGCCTTGTGTGCATAATTTGCCCGACACTGTTCACTGGTTCACGTTTCGGTTTTACTCGCTCTGTTTCGACTAAGGCTTCGATTATTGGAAAGCTGCAAGGCATGCAGAACCCGAATATCGAATTTTCCTTTCTGCCGAAACGCATGATTGCATCTGCATCCTGCGTGCATGTGTTTGATGTGCATTGTACGGTATTCATCGTATCTAATTTTTATCTTAGCAAGTTTGCATTTCGTGAAACTGGACCCAACATGATTAAGCGAGACACCGAGCCTTGTGAAGACTAAGAACTGTGTTAATTGCTTTTAGACAGTATAATATTTTGTGAATTGTGCAATTTATAGATTGGGTAGAAAGAGTGACTTAACGCTTGACATAACTTTTAGGCGATTTACCAACAGTCTACGTTCTGTTCTGCCTTAGGAAAAGTTATGTAAAGCATTGAATTAAAATTTTCTTATTAAAGTTTTTAGCTCAATGGATGGTCGAAACAACCAGAAAAGTATTTAACCACTTATTTACACAATTATAATAATCCGATACGTTTAATTTAAACTTCCATCATTCATTTATAATGAAATTGTACAAGTTATACGAACAATCGATTCGATTCCTTTCAATGCTGTTTTACTTCTTTATCGATTTAATTGGTTTAGTGTGAATTAAAAAGTTTCCAAACTATCAAATTCCTTCCACGCTACCACCGAATACGCATACATAACCAACTCCGCTAGCAAAAAACCAAATTTTCACCTCACCACATTGACGCCCCTTTTCCCACCCGCCTACCCGGATTGCACCCGGATCGATTCGGGGATCGAAAACCCGTCCCCGAACATTGGTAGATTGTTGTTTTGTCTAGCTGGTGAAACTAGTGTAAGTAAATGGCGAAATAAACGTCCTCCGTCTCCGTCACCCAAACGCACACATGTGCGCTCAATCGATACGCGCGCGTTTCATATGCCACGCGGAACACGCGACGCATCCATCGGAACGCATCATGCGTCGTTCATGCGTCATCCGAAGGCCATATAGAAGTGGTTTGGCAAAATGCAAAGCATCAGCACCACAATCGCCCTGAACCCAACCCATCCTCGCCCAGACGGAAGTCTTGGCAACGCAGCAAACAGAAGCGGGAAAAGAAAACACCACAGCGAAAGGCGAACTTCGCGCCACTATCTGTGTTGGTGCAGGTTCGGTCCGGTTCGGTGTTCGGGGGGACAACAAACCCAGCTTCCTTTTGCTTTGGCGAAATAAAAATTCGCTTTCCCGCCCGTGCTCTAGCTGGTGTGCGTGAGTGACGCGGTTTGTTTTCCTCTATTTTCCTTCCCACCGAGTGAGCCAGACTTAGGCGCTTCGGGTACGCGAGATCCTTCTCTCGCACGCGATGCGTCCCGGGGTCCAGCCGCGGAAAAAAAGCACGCACACACGGCGAAAAAATCGGGAAAAATCGCATCCCTTTCCCTTGGTTCGTGCCAAGCGCCAAGGGAAGCAAGGCGGTCAGCAAAGCAGCCTATGTATACGCTAATGTTCTTTTTATTCTATTGTGCTCCACAATCGGCCACGGTACCCCATGTGAAACATCACGTACCAAGCAAAGCGGATCTTGTTCGTTTCGTCCCTTCGCTGTGATTCGCTGTCCCGCTTGTTCGGCTTGGCCGCGGGAAAGGGACAGCGAAACGGCAAACCCGGCACCCAATATGTCGAAGCGATAAGGAAAAGCGAAAAAAAACGGAAACCTTATCCCTGCCCCAGCATCCGGCGCAGGGGGTAGGTGGGAGGTGGTATGAGGAAAACTTCGGGGGGAGGAAAGGGGGATAATTCAAATTTGACTGCGTAACACACTCACAGCGAACAGAAGCTGGACACCGCGGTGGACGAACAGAGCAAGCGAGCGAGTGAGAAAGAGTGAGAAGTAAATGAGAAAAAATGCACGCAAAAGTTGGGGAAAAAATGCGCATCCATCACGCTCACTCGCACGCGCTAACCTTGCGCTACCCCCGGTGAACCCGAAGAAAGGCAATTTTTTCGTCCTACGGTTCTCATCCTTTTTTTCGTCCTTTCTCGCATTTGAACACCAAACACACAGCTGTGCTGGTATTGGTGGGTCCCATCGTTCGGGTGTCCATGTCCGATGGAGGCGCCCAGCACCGGATCCTTACCTTGTACTGTGTTGGTTCTCGTGCACCCATACACACCACCACCGGCCATTGGACAGACAGGCGCGCTGGGGAGGAGGGTGGATGGATGGGCTGTAGAGGAGGAGCAGAAAGGCCACCCCACAAGTGGATGCAACACATGCAAAAATCTCGGATTTTTTCTCCATCTCTGGCTACGCGGCGTGCGCGGCGTTGTACAGGATTTTTATTTTTGCCGAACCACCAACGGAGATGGCATCCTCGGGTTTTTTTCTTGTCCTTGCGCTCCTTTTTTAATTCTCCACTCTCTGCACTCATTTCGGTTGCGCTTCGTCTTGTCTTGTTTTTTTTTTTCGTTTTTAATCTGCACTCATTACGGTTCGGTGAAAAATCAGCCAGACCTGTTCGCTGGTGAACAGTATTGCAATCCTTTTGGGCACAAGTGTTTTGTTGCTCCATTAGCTGGTTATTTTTTTGTTTAGCTGGCTATTTTTGTTTTAATTATTGTTTGTTGTTTGATATTATATAGAGGGAGTTCTTAGTGTTATATTTTTATGTTTATGTTGTTAAACACATTTTCTATGTTTTCATGTTTGCTCTTTTAATTTTTAAATTTGTTTTGTGCTATCCGTTCTTAAATCTTTTAGTTTTTTATGTTTATTTATATGTTTTATTGTTTCGTAGTTTGCTTTTTCTTTTCAATTTATGTACAGTTCACATATTCTTCTTCTAGAATAATCTTGTCTTGTTTTTTCCTTGCGAAATTTGTTCTTTTAATAATGTTTTAATTTTTTTTTCAATTTTCAATTGGCTTTTTCTGCCCTCATTTTCGTTATTAAAACACCTTTTTAATACCGCTTGACATTATCGGACATTTACATCGCACCGCTAGGACATTTGGCCGAACGGTGCCCACCTTCCAGTACCCATTTTCTTCTTTCGTTTTATTTTTTCGTCTTCCTTTCATCACTCCCCCCACCAAAACAACCCTTGCAAAAGACCTACCCCGTTTCCTCCCACCCAACCAGCCCCCTGGAGCGTAAATGCGTTTTTATCCACCAAACACGATCGTGTCATCGTCTCGTCGGGTGGGTGGTCAGCACACTCCCAGTCAGGAGGGTTGAAAAATTTGCACACGATTTTTTCTCTCCCCTTTCGGCCCCTATTTTTCGCATCCTTTTCTACCCATCCCCCCTTCGGTTCCGCATCACCAAGCTGCCACACGCACAACTCTTCGTCCTTTCGCCGTCAGCCCGGTTGGCCACCGAATGCGCCCAATCGTATCTTCATCAGGTCCACCTTTCGTTACCACCTGACCCCGTTGCCGTCGTAAGAGGAGCATCCGGCCCACCACTACCGTCCCCATGTTGCCCGGATTCCCCATCGAAAATGATACTACTCGGTGCAAAGCCACCACAGCATCAACCAGTCGTCGGTTCGGCCAGTTTCGGTCTCGGCCTTCTCGGTCGCTCCTCGGCAGGCTTGCACACGGTTCCAACGCATTGAGAAATGGAAAGGAGGAAAGGTGCTCAATTGGTGGTGATGGTGACGGGTACGCGCCGAACCGCGGTTCAAATGAGACGAAAACGAAGACGATCCTGGACACGCGGGGAAACGGAAGGAGGAGGAGGAAGGGGCAGGGCGAGTTTTTTTTCGGGTGGCTAGGGGAAAAGGGAAAGGTTCCGGGGACATTCAGCCCAACCAGCGCGCGCTCAGACGCCACGCCACACACAGAGCGTTTTTGGTGCAAAAAAATCAGTCGAGTTTTTACATTCTAATGAGTAACAGCACATAAAAATTGCGCTGCCCGCAACACGGTAGCACGCGTCCGAAACACGCGTCCGGGGCTTTGCGCTCGGAACAAAAGCGACGGAATTTGGTACGCGGTACCAAATAGCGCGCGCGCTACTCGGCAATTGTTTTGTGCGACGGCAAAAATTGGCCACGGAGGCCGATTACTCCTGTGCGCGGTACGCGGGTTTTGTCTGTTGGCTTATCTTGAAGAAATTCACACACACACACACAAACGCGGGCGCGAGTACGGACACGGACAAGTTCAAGTGTCACCTTAATTACCTGCACACACACATGCACACGGTGCAATGTTTGACTTATCGAACGATCCCGGTGTGTGCTGCCCGCGACCACGAGTGTAAGACGAATGCAATCGAAATGGAAATATAGATCCTCCGTAGTGCCATCCGTGTCTGCCCGATCGGATCGAACGCCGATTGCGCGCCATTCCGCGCGTGTAATTGCTGCTACAGCAGCAGTAGCAGCAGCGGTGCCACCAACAACAAAAAAACTCCCCCAACCGTCTGTTAGCTATAGCCGAGTGATTTGATATACAACAAACAAAGCAAAAAACCGAACCAGCCAGTTATAGAAAGAAATGGAAATGAATGTGTAAAAAAACAACAACAACAACACACGGAAGAAACGCGACCAGACCGCGTTCCAGTCCGGCAGTTTCCAGCGCAGCAGCAGAAACGGTTCGGGTGTGAAAAGTCGCGCGGAGCAAAAAGTCGCATCTCGTCGTCGGGCCAGCAAAGCATCCACAAACACAACCGTCCAAGCCAGCAGGGGCTTTGTCCCCTTCGCGCCACACGGGGAGCGGTGCTGCTGGGAGCGGCGCGGTAAATGGAACATTTAAAAAGGGGCCAACCGATTGAACCCCGTAAGAAAAACCGCCATCAAACCGACAGCGGCAGAATGTGGCGGGTGGTGAATATATAGAAAAAAATCAACCGAAAATCCAAACAAACATTGGACACATCGTGGATGCGAAATGTCATGGCGCGATAGAAACAGGGGCAACAAAAAAAAAACAACACAGCTGCACTGCTGAATAGAATAGCGGGCTAGAAAAATGGATTCCATTTGCTGGGATCTAGTCGATCGCGGCTCGGTTCAGCTTTCGCATTCAACCGTTCCCTTCGGCCGTGTCGGAGGGAATGGTTGAGTCGCTTACCGAGGGCCATCAGCATCGATACGGCTTTGATAAACGTAACCAGCGGTGGACTTGTTTCTTATCAAGCGAAAGTTTGATATGCCGGGCTGCTGCCGTGTACCTTAAGTGCCTTTCTAGTGTGAGTTCATCGTATGTGCATTTGTGTGATACTACGAGTGATGTGCAATGGCCATGCAAAGTGCAAATGTGCAATCGTACAAACTTCGATTGAAAGATATCTTGATAAGAAATCATTCTTAAAGCCATTCTTACTACACAAAAAGGACCATTTAAGTGATGTGAAATGGTGTAAACTAAGTGCAATATGAAGAAATCAATTAAATGTGCATGCAAAATTCAACTATAACATTGAGCAGTTTATAGTATAGATGTCCAATTTCTAATTATTGCAGCAATTTTCAGTGAACTTCTAATTTTTGATGTGAAAATGTTTAAAGTTGCTGTTTTTGTAATACATAATATGACTATTGCAATAATATTTTCGCATTCAAACAGCGGCATTCAAAATTTTAGAAATACTGTTTTGCAGATTTATTTAAAATTGTTATGAATCAATATTCAAATTATTGTTTATTTTGGTTCCTTCTAGTAAAATTGAGTCTCTCATGGAGACGCCTGGTCAATTTCCAGAAGGAGAACAGTGTCACACACAAAGTGTTAATAGCTATTCGTCAATGATTTCTTGTTAGTTTTGACAACGAAGAATGAAGCAGTAAGACATACGACGAGATCTAACAGTGGTTAAAAACTTGTGCTGTGCGTGCTCAAAGTGTGTTAGTACTGCTTCCATTGCAACCTTTGCCCACTACTGTCTCAAGCTGGAGGGACGCGTCGTTGAGTATTCCCGCCCGGGAGGTGGACTAGACTACCACAACTCGCCACTGATCGGTGAAATCGCTGCCGGTGGCGATTACAGTCAGTTTCATCGCTCTATAGACCAGCTACGATCGCTGAACGAAAGGGGCATTCTTGCGTCGGCATCGAACACGCAGCTCACCGTCACCTTCACACCGATCCAGAACAATGGCAATAATCCCACGGTGTTGGGCTATAATCAGCAGCCACCGCAGCAACAGCAACAGCTCCCAGTGCAGCAAGTGCAGCAGTTGCAGCATCAACAACATCCACAGCTACCACAACATCATCTACAGCAGCAGCAACAGCAGCAACAAAATCAAAAACCATTCCTACCGAACGGTCTCGTAGCACATCACGAATTTCCGCTCAAGTCCACCAACACTCTTAACGCAATCGGTGGAGTGCCCGGTAACATATCACTCGCAGTGAACGGGCTGCTTGTCGGCAGCAATGGTGTCCCGCTCGTTGATGATCGTCTGAACAACAACCATCTTGGGGTTGATGGCACCAATCTCCGTCCGAATGCGACCGTTAATCCCTCCGGTCCGGTTATCGGCGGTGCTACCACTGCACCGGTACAACGTGCTAATGGCGGTGGTCCGAACCATTTACCGGTTAGTAGCGCTATTGCTAGCAATGTTCCAAGCTCCACCAACGGAGGACCAACAACCGTCGGTGGTGGTGTAAATTCCGGTCCAACGAATTCCGCCAGCGATCAGATCGATCTGGAGCTTAAGCAGTTTATTGTGGAGAAGAAGGAACTGGACAGTTCCTGTCCCCCATCACCAACGAATAGTGTACTGCTAATGCAACAGCAACAACAATTGCTTGAAGATTCGGATGATTTGCTCGATTCCAAGGACTCAAAGGTAAGCAGCGGGGGTTTTACCCCGTTGGGAAAATCATCTTGGACAAAGTGGTCAAAAAAAATGGCTGTTCTTATTTTTGTATCAACATGAATAAATACATTATTTTTTTCAATTACGTATGGTTGGGGAAATCAGTGATAAATCTCTTATAAAGTATCTATTAAAAATGTATGTAATTGCTGCTAAAGTGACATTTTGCACTAAGAAAAACAGTATAGAAGAAAAGAAAAATTTTCTTTCCCAAAAAAAAGGATGCCGAGGAAGCTTCGTAAAAACCCCACTTTCATACATCAAGAAGAAGATCAAATTTAGCATCTGAATTGAACCAGCTGAATAGACGGATCTTTTGTGTATTTGGTGGGACTGGAGAGAAATCGTTTACTATGAGCTTGTAAAGAGCTTCTATAGAGCTTCTATATGGCTAAAACAATTAATTGTACTGTCAACAACCAGACCATTTGAAGCTATCCATTGTTCAGTAACGGCTAGAAATGACCAACAGATGCATGTTTGTATTGGCAATGGCACAATGGCAGTGTGACAATGGCACATATTTTAAACCAATTTTACACCTTTTGCTTAGATTTTGTGCTATGCTAACTAACTCAGCTGTCAAATTTCCAAAAACCGCATATCTCCGAATCCACGCATAAGAGGAACCGCGTATCTCGGGGACTGCCTGTACTTTACAGTAGAAAATTCAAAATAACAAAACGTAAAAAAATTAATGAATATGACGTAAATCTGAACGGAATAACTAACAAAACAAATTCAAACAAACATTTGTTCCTTCTTTCTCGTTATCTGAAGAACTTCTTTTATTTTGCCCAACATTACAATGATACAATGAATATAATTTTTCGCCCCATCTCTTATGAGACAGCGGATTATTATCAATTAACTACACCAAAAGAACAACGTGAAAAGCACACCCACCAAAAGTGTGACGAAAAACTTACAATTCCTGTCCCACTTCAACAACTCCCCAACTTAAACTTCCATCCGTACAATTTGCGCCGCTTAACCGCTGCCAACCGTCACCGTGTGTCGGTAGTCCGTCGGTGTCCGTCGTGGTGGCGGGCAGGCATTTTGTTTTTAATTACACCCTGCTGGGGGAATACCGCACACGTTGACAGCGACATGGAAGAGCGCTTCTCGCGTTTGGGTGCGCTTTTTTACTACTTGCCGGGTGGGAAATTATGTGCAAATTTCACCACCAAACGCAATCATCACGCCCGCAAGCCGACGCTTCCGGTGGCCTCCGGTAAGCCTTCCTGCTGCTTGACACCTGGCGAGTGCCATGGTGGATCCTTTAAGCTGACACCTTTTAGACCGCTGGCAACAAATGGCCGAGTAGAGTAGTATCTGTTGTCTGGAGCAGAGCATTCCATGTTCTTACATCGTTCGTATCCGGTTACCGGTACCAGTTTTTGAGAATCCGGATTTGTACTCTCTATCGCTCGGATATCTACTGCATTGCGTAATGCAAGTAACATGACGCAAACGCCCAGAGAGAACACTGCAGTTTAGTTACTCTTTTAAGCTAATTCAACTGGTCAAGATAGTGATATTAATTATTGGACGGCTATACTAAATTATTTTCAGAAGAACATGGTGAACTACAATGAAGAACAATTGAAATCGCCATTTTCCGCTCCTCAAGAAATCGAAGCATTTATTTTCGAGAAATTTTAACCTATTTTAATAATACGATTAATGTACCAAGTACGTTCTTCATCTTCGAGGTAGCTCCAAACTGCGGACTATATGCTAGAGATGTCTTTCTGTGTAACATTACTTTTAAAACTGACCTTTTTACACTGTTTTGCAGATCTTCACCTCCAAAGCGGACCTGCAGCTGCACACGCAAATTCACATGCGTGAAGCCAAGCCGTACAAATGCTCCCAGTGCAATAAGGCGTTTGCCAACTCGAGCTACCTGTCGCAGCACACCCGCATCCATCTCGGCATCAAGCCGTACCGGTGCGAGATCTGTCAGCGCAAGTTCACGCAGCTGTCGCACCTGCAGCAGCACATCCGGACGCACACCGGGGACAAACCGTACAAGTGTCGGCATTCGGGCTGTCTCAAGGCATTCTCGCAGCTGTCCAACCTGCAGTCCCACTCGCGCTGTCACCAGACGGACAAACCGTTCAAGTGCAACTCCTGCTACAAATGTTTCTCCGACGAACCGTCGCTGCTGGAGCACATCCCGAAGCACAAGGAGTCGAAGCACCTGAAGACGCACATCTGTCAGTACTGCGGAAAGTCCTACACCCAGGAGACCTACCTGTCGAAGCACATGCAGAAACACGCCGAACGGACAGATAAACGGCCTCCGATTGGGACGCGAAGTAGCAATAGTACGGTCAACCTGAGTGCGTCCACTCCCGGCAGTAGCAGCTCGGGCAGTGGCAGTGCATCGAACGGACCAACGACCACCGTCGGTCCGGCCACTATGACCGGCGAGAGCACGTTCTGGCCGAAGGTAAGCCCGGACTCGGCCGCGGCCACCATCAACGATGTCATCAACCAACAGAACAATCACCACGACTTCAGCCTAACTCCGAATGGCAGCGCAACGAATGGCAGCAACGGTAGCACCGGCAATGGTTCTGCAACTAATGGGCCACAATCGGGCGGTGGAAATGCGGTACATGGGTCCGGGTCGGACCTTCCCGGATCCCACCATCAGCGGGATGATGCTGTCGACGAGCTGGTTGGAGCAGGCCGAGGACCACCCGACAATGCGAACACACCCAACGGAAACACCAACACCGGCACCGGAGGTAATCAAGGGTCCGCACAGCAGCAGCAGCAGCAGCAACAGCAACAACAACAGCAGCAGCAACAACAACCTCCACCGCAGCAGCACAACGGAACTGCACCCATGAACGGCAACCTGGCAATCCCACCCGTCTCAACACCCATGTCCGCTAGCTACGACTCGAGCAGCATAGCGAAGGCCACCAGCAACTCGGCCTTCACGCCGATCAACGCGATGCCACCGCATCTGAACAGCCTGCAGCACCACCATCAGCTAGCGACACAGAGGCCCTCCTATCTGTACGATGCCATCAGCTTCCAGAACCAGAAGGCCGCCATGGCACAAAGTCCTTCGAATGCATTTCCCAACCAGCTGATCTCGCTGCACCAGATACGCAACTACGCGCATCAACCTGCCGGTGGGTTAATGGCCGGTGAGCATCTGCTCGGTGTCACCGTCGGTCCCGGAGGCAAGGACAAGGGTTAAGATCAGGAGCACTTCCATCGCTCCCCGTGTAATCTCAGTTACACAGCTACGCCTACTCCCTCTGTACATACACGCTTGACGATCGATTTCGATCGACGGTAAGCCACCTGGAACGAGCAAGAGCAAGAGGCTAACCAAAATCCGACGTGCGAGTAAGGATTTCTGATCTTAGGATGCAACCTCTCGGAGGTCGTCCGATTCTGGGACTCACTTAACACGCTTGGAAGAGGATGATGAACTTTCAAGCGATCCATACCTGGTATAGTTTCGTTGCAACATCGCTTCCATATCCTGCCTCTTTTTCCTCCCAAATGCTCCCTTAACTCACAAAGGACATATCTCGTCTGTCGTGTTCCGAAAATAGATTTCTTCTCTGGCGCCACATGACAACGGTTGAAACGATACAGATTTATTTTGATGCATTTTTGTTACTACACCTAGTGTCACATCGTTCTCTGCTTCCGCGGCCCAAAGGGGGACTGTTGATGATGGGTAGTGAAACATTTAGATGTTCAAAAATACCCCCCAAAGCAACCGTGATTACTCGTGAGACACAACTAAATGAACAGGACCGTCCAAATGACTCCATCGTCTAGCTGATCTACTGTCTGTTCTTTCGCGTTTACAGTTCCCTTGGTGCGTTTCGTTGGCTGGCGTCAAAAATGGCGATGTCCGATAGAAGGGTTTTAGTTTCCTACATACAACTGTGATAAACCAGTAAGATGATGGAGACATCTTGCCAAAAGAATGCTCCAGTCTCGCTTGCGTTTCCTTCTTTTCCGCTCGTGTCTGTCGCTACTTGTTCGTTGCTTCCACGCAATGCGTCGTCCTCCATCTTTCCAACAACCCTCAGATTATTTACCGTCTTGAAATGCGTCCGACAAACGTGCGATGTTCAACTGTAGATGTAAAAAACTATAGCTTATTCCGTTTACGAAATGACGGTGTTCCGCCAGTTCGTAGCATTCTAAGCTTGCAGCAAAACAACGTTCCTCATATGGCACTGAATATGAGAATAAATGTGTAAAATTTAATGTGAGCACTGCGTGCGCATAGGTTACAATCATGGAAGGAGCATTGACTTTTTCCAAGCATCTTACTTCGCTCATTACTTATTGCAAAATTAAACGAACTCGTTCAAACGATCAATCGATGAACTACTGAATGCGGACAGTGAGCACCGGCAGTGCACCGATATCTTAGCGAAGGCTACAGATATGCCACCGAGCGAAAGCAACGAAATAATGAGAAGATACTACTAAATATAAGTAATGGAAAAATATGAAACTAACTAAAAACCTACCGTCGTTGACTGTCGATGGTGCAAAGCATAGGCAAAACCTTACGCTAAGTAACATTAAAACCTGTAACTTAAGTAACTGAAATTCTGAACATACAAGCGATCCACCACGGCAAAGTCCTGCAAGGCGCTGTTGCGTGCGTTCGCTGCACCTGTGTATGTGTGCGTGTGTGTGTGCCACGGAAATGATTGAACAAACTGATCGATGTTTCTTGTTCTCGCGTTCTTTTATGGCGATCGTCTGAACAAACGTACATTAAAATGAGAGTCCTGCTTCGAAGGACCTATTTGAGAAACGGAAAGATTAAACTATTTTTTATTTGTATCATTGTATCTGTACATCCTTCACAACACAACAAACACACACGCATCCAGACACATAAAACACAAAACTATGAAACTACTTCAAAAATCGAATAAAAATAAAACTCTTATAAATGTATGTAAATTACCTAACCAGTCGTTTTCTTGTTGAACGTTCTTTAGTATAACAACATTTTTACGTTGGTGATGTTGTGTAGCCGAAGCGTAAACGACACAACGTAATTAAAACCTTTACATCAACAAATAGCTAATTTATTAACATAATGTGCAGTGCCACATCCACACCTACCGTTATCTATCCACTGCTTGAACCCTACTTCCGCATCCTGATCGGAGACAAGATATCGATCACGATCGTTCTGCTCTCTCATCCCTGGACACTTATCACCCGACGAGAGATTACTCGTGGAGAGCGCACGTGAGTGTCCGGCTGGGTACGCACCTAACAAAAATAATCAATAAAATTAGAAATATAATCGAAAGAACGAGAGGTCAATGCAATTGGTTCAATCTTTGAGAACACCAGCATCATACACATTCATAGACAAGTTTTGAATGCTGTAAGTGAGTTGATTACCAGTAAAAATTATTTGTTATTGAATGACCCCTGTACATTTTATTGCTTGCATCAACTATTTTCAACTTTTATTCGTTAGAAAGAAAGAAAGATAAGAGCAAAGTATGCAATTCTCACAACATAGTTGCCTTTTTAATACCTCGATTCCCAGCTGTTGTCCATCACAATTTTGTTGTCAGCGGGGGACCAGAAATTTTCCGTGGACGAACCACTGTGCTAGGAAATCCTGCGCACAAGTGTTGAACCTGCAGCTATAACCGAATTTTGGCAATCAGCTGTTTTGCCAAAGCTCTATCTCACAACAATATCGCTCAGGTTTGATAAAATTTGTGTATAGAATAGATTGGCTGAACGGTTGGAAAGTGTTTAAACAAAAAATATCAATAATTACTACTTCCGTGTTTTTCCACCACTGTTAGAAGGAAGAATTCCTCACGCAGAAAAACGAAAAAGCTCATACATTCCTCGAGAGAGCATCCCGATTTACCAGTCAGGTCAATTTTAAGGTACTAAATATGTATACACATCTTTCGGGAGGTCGAGTCAACATACAGCTGCTGCAGGAAGCTGCTGTACGTGAGTTTGTTAACATTCTTGATCGGTGCGAGGGTACAAAGGTAAATCCGATACAAACCGACATCGTACAAGGTGGAACCCCCGCGTTTTCAATACTTTACTGTTTGCTTGCAGGCTATCATATGGGATGAGTCATTGGGCGGACCGGTCGGGCTTGTCGCAAGGTACACGTTTCTTAAGGAGCACCATGTTACAAAAATGTACCCATTGCGACCGGAAGCATGGACGGACATCGACGTGAAAAACATTATCTTCATAACACGCCCACATCAAATACTGATGGATTACATCGCTAACAATATTCACGAAGAAGAACGCAAACGAAAAGGTATCGTATCAAGCACGTACTTGCGGTTTTCTGTTTCGTTTGTATTAATGAAGACCATTATTTTCAGTGTCTCGTAAGGAGTATTTTTTGTATTTTCTTCCCAAAAAATCCTTTCTCTGTGAAAAGCGACTCCAAATCAAGGGAGTGCACGGCAGCCTGTCCTACATCGGTGAGTTTCACTGTGAGTTTTTCCCGTTTGACAATGATCTGCTTTCCATGGAGCTGAAAGATGGTTACAGAGAGATCTACATCGAGGGTGACACGAGTTCGCTGCATCAGTCGGCGTGTGCGCTTGTCGCACTGCAGAAATTATACGGACGCATTCCGAAGGTGTACGGCATTGGAAGTTACGCGCAGCGCGTTTGGGAGATTACAAAAGCACTGACCGAAGAGGATGGGCATATCATGAACAACGAGAAGGGAGTCATCGATCAGATGCTCATTATCGATCGATCGACCGACTTGATGAGTGTGTTGGCAACACAACTCACCTACGAAGGGTTGATAGACGAGATTTTCGGCATCAACAATACGACGGTGAATCTTCCGGCGGAAAAATTCAACACGGGTGAGGGTCTATCGACCGATCGAAACACCGAGAAAAGCCAGTTCATACTGAACTCGAAGGAACAGCTGTACACGGAGCTGAGAGACAAAAATTTTAACGCAGTGGGAGCGGTTCTGTCGCGCATGGCCAAATCAATTCGATCGCGAGCCAACGAAAATCACGGCGAAAAATCAATTCAGGAATTGAAAAAGTTCGTCGAAAGTCTACCACACATCAAATCCAACGAGCAATCTCTTGCGACTCATACCACGATCGCCGAACTGGTACAGGATGTGATCTCATCGAATGCATTTCTGGACGTGTTGGGGTGTGAACAGGAATTTCTCCTCTGCTCCGATGTGGACAAACCGAACAGCTTCGTCGAGGATATGATTGCGAAGGAGGCGCCACTGCGGAATGTGCTTCGATTGATATGCATGCAGTCGATTGCCGGATCTGGGCTGAAACCAAAAGTGCTAGATTACTACAAGCGTGAGCTGGTACAAGTTTACGGATTGAAAACGCTGCTTACACTGGGTAATCTGGAGAAAGCGGGCCTCCTACGGCAGCAGAGCGGTTCCCGCACGTACCACGTTCTCCGCAAAACACTCAACCTTACCGCAGAAACCCCCGAAGAAGTGTCTCCAAAGGATATTACGTACGTGCACAGCATCTACGCGCCGCTGTCCGTTCGCATCGTAGAGCAACATCTGAAACCCAACGGATGGCAACTGTTAACGGAGAAGCTTTCCTCCCTACCGAGTCCAACGTTTGAAGATTTTCAAGCTTCCCCCAGCTTAAGTAGTCGTCGCGGTTCATTTACCAGCGAAATGTCCCAATCGGACATCCCGCGCGTGATCGTAGTGTTCTTCATTGGAGGCTGCACGTTTGCGGAAATATCTGCGCTACGATTCCTTGCGCAACAGGATGAGAATAACGTCGAGTTTGTCATCTGCACGACAAAACTAATCAATAAGAACACATTCCTAGATGCGTTTGTTGAAAGCTAAAATAACGCATATGTGTGAAGTATCCTTTAACAAGCACGTAGGGATGTCTTCCTCATGTATCAAACATTGTTTGTTTTAAAATATCGTTTATAAAGTTAGTAATTAAAGGAAGTTAACCGTTTATATTTAGTCTTATACGCAATAAACTTTATTTGCAAATATTATTACAAAGCAAAGTTTGTTTGTCATAAAAGAATAATTTATTTTAATTTAGCATACACAATAATGCATTAAAAGAGACATATTAATGAACAAATCGCATTTATTTACTGCATGTCGTTGCAATTGGCCAAACTATACTTTTTTGAACTCAAGCACGCATTTTCGTGTATCAACGAATATGATAAACGGGACAATCGATAGCGAAATACGAACAACTTTACTGAATTGATAAAACTTGATAAGGTATCGCGTTCAGAGTTTAGTGAATGTTGAATCAGCCCGGCAGTTTGTATATCGACCGGTACAAGAATTAAGATATAAAATCATTTGTTAAAGCTAACTAATACAAAATAGGATGGATGTAGGTTGTTTGGAAACGAACAATTGGAACTTCGCAGCGGTCCAATCTTGTAGGACTGGCGCCGCCACGAAATAGACCACCGAACCGAAAGTGCCGGTACCAAATACAACGTCGGGCCGTTCTAAATACTTTTATTCTGTTTTAATCAAATTAATCATTGAACATTTTCTTTTAAAACGTAACTATTGCAACCGCCGGTATGTAGGCCGCCAGGTCGATTTGACATTCACATTTGATCAAAGCGTGCAGAAGTTTGACGGTACGTTGAAGCCAACCGATGTTTGACGGCTCTTCCGAAGGTTGACAGCAGCCGTCTTCTTGTTCTTTGCACGGATTTTGACGTTTCAGGACGGGATGAGTGTGTGTGAATGAGTGCGTGTGTGTATGCATGTTTTTTTGTGTGAAATCGCCATTTTGTGTTTCAGGGCGATGTGAAGTCGGACGATCGGAAAAAAGGTTAAGATTGAACGATTTGGTTGCTACATTTTACGAATCCATGAGCTTAGGGCAAGGGAGACCGTTTGTAGCCATGGGACAGTCTTAAGTACCACGGCAACGTTGCAGTACGGGTCAGATTGCTTGAAGGTGGCGCAGTGTTACGAAAATCTCTGCACTCGTTCTCATAGAAACTCGTTCGTCTTGCACCAAAATCCCAACCCGGGGTCCTATCGTCATCCGTGGTCAGCTGCAAATTATGCAAATTTGGCAATCGAAAAGGGTGTGCAAATAGCCCATTAAAGGTTTGCCGTTCGTGTATCTGTGCGTGTGATGCGAACGTATATCCCCGCGCCGCACACACCCACCGAATTGCTCTAGGCGTGGTCTGAGTGCGAAAAGACACGGACACCCTACTGTGGGTGTGGGTGACGATTGGTGGTGGACTGGCAGCAGCAGCGGATAGTTTTTTCTGCGTGGTGGAGTGAAATGTGCGAAAAAAGTGGAAGGTGAAGAAAACTAATGAAACCAAATAAAACCTGACACACATGCGGCCGGCCGACCTTGAAATTCTTCGCCCAAAAGTTGCCAACTAAAGGTTGAAGCTCGCGACAGTTAAAAAAAAGCCTTACGGCAAGTTAAGCAGTGAAGAAATAGGTGACAATAAAAGTACCGGAAAGACTTTGGACGGCTTTGCGAAGCAGCTGAAAATATACCCGTACATGCATATGTGTTTGAAGAAACTTATCAAAACACAGAAAAATTGAGCAAAACCCATTTCTGCAGTAAAGTCGTTAAATGAAACGCAGCATAACGTACGTCGCGGTTGTGTGTTGAGCTATTTAATTAGCGGTTGTCAAATGGACCGTTCTGTAGTGCAAGAAAAGGAGAAATCAAATCGGATATAATTCTAGTTCATGGGGAAGTCAGTGTGAACAAGATATAGATACAAGCTTTTGAAATAATTGATCGCATTATTGAACTAAGAAAGAATTTCTTCTTGGTACTGTTTGCTTCCTGGGGCGATCCATTGATGAATGAATCATAGGAAGTATTGTATTGACTGAAATAGTAGACCATGCAATGTTCCCTCAACAACCGCTGTTATGCGTTTCCTCCAAACGGACAAACAGACAATAATCGATCCACCCTTAATTTCTCCACAGGTTCGGCGAAACAAGAGCGTACGCTTAATTCCGCCCTGTTCTACCGGAAGTGGCAAACGTGCGTATCGTGATCGTCATCGGCTGCTGTTTGGGGTTCGGTTTAACGCAACGGGACTAGTGTGCTCGACAATAGTATTGCCACAGCGACCTGAGATCAGTTGAGATTAGCCCAATGGTGATAATCGTCAAGAACCAATTCAACAGTGTATCTACGTGTTTTTACCTCGCACATTTTATAAGGGCGGTGTAATGTGTCGAAGGAGAAGGTGTCACGATAAAGCAAAGAACCTCTCCATCGTGGCCACCCTCCCTGGCGGTGGTGTGTTTTAATGTGTTAAATGTGTAAAGAGAAACGATTTCGGAAGTGTAAGTGTACAGCAAAAGTAAATTGTTCTCGGGGTTATTTCGGCGACGCCTGAAGGTGCATTCCCGTGGTAAAGGCACCTCGTAGACGAAGGTCTTTGAGCTCCTCGGGTAATAGTGCGTGTGTGTGTGTGTGCAAAAACGGGGCGCATTCGCGTAAAGCGAGTGGCGAGACAGTGGTGCGAGGATGAGGCCGGGAAGCCTAAAAGACCCCGAGATAGCAGAACTCTTCAACAAACATGATCCGGAAAAGATATTCGAAGATTTGCGCGAAATCGGGCACGGTTCGTTCGGTGCGGTGTATTACGCAAAATGCAACCTTACGCCCGAGATCGTCGCTATCAAGAAGATGTCCTACATGGGCAAGCAGAGCATGGAGAAGTGGCAGGATATCCTGAAGGAGATACGCTTCCTGCGGCAGCTAAACCATCCGAACACGATCGAGTACAAGGGATGCTATTTGCACGAAAACACGGCATGGCTCGTGATGGAGTACTGTGTTGGGTCTGCTTCGGACATCATCGAGGTGCACAAGCGCCCGCTAAAGGAGGACGAAATCTCCGCCATCTGCGATGGTGTGCTGCGAGGGTTAAGCTACTTGCACGGTCTCGGCCGAATCCATCGGTAAGTTGCGCATCAAAAGGAGTAGCAAAGGAAAAAGGATGCTAATGTCTTATTTCTTTCCTTTCTCAGTGACATTAAGGCTGGTAACATTTTGCTCACCGAGCAGGGTATAGTGAAGCTGGCCGATTTCGGCAGTGCCGCCATCAAGTGCCCGGCGAATAGTTTTGTCGGAACGCCCTACTGGATGGCACCGGAAGTTATTCTGGCGATGGACGAGGGCCAGTACGATGGTAAGGTGGATGTGTGGTCACTTGGCATCACCTGCATCGAGCTGGCAGAACGGAAACCTCCGTACTTCAACATGAACGCTATGTCGGCATTGTATCATATCGCGCAGAATGATGCACCATCGCTTCAGGCACAGGAGTGGTCGGATATGTTCCGTAACTTTGTTGATTTCTGTCTGAAAAAATCACCGATTGATCGGCCCACGTCAACGCAGCTTCTAAAACACACGTTCGTAACAAGAGTTCGGTCGCCGAACGTGTTGATTGATTTAATTGCCAGGTAATTTACGTCGCATGATGAAACTGCGCCCACCAAAACTCACGATCGGTTTATTTTTTTTATTCAAAAACCCTAGAACGAAAGCAGCTGTGAGGGAACTAGACAATCTGAACTATCGCAAGATGAAGAAAATCTTGATGGTGGATTGCGAGACGGAAAGCAACATTGGCGACGCGGAAGATACGCCGGACGAGCAGATCGGTGGCGATAGCAGCAAGAGCAATAGTATCACTTCCGAACACTCACTGCCATCGGTCGATCAACAGCAGCACGGTGGGGTAGGTAGCGGGCTGATGAGGAATTCGTCTCGATCCCGACCGACTAATCCGATGTCATCGATGCATAACAATTCGGCGGGTGGCAATGTGAGGGATAGCATGCTTTCGAACGTCATGATGGCCGGTATCGGTGGCAGTGGATCGGGCAGCGGCATGATGATGGCTGGCGGCGGCGGAATGGGTGGCAGCGTTGGCATGGGCACGAGTGGAATTCAGGGCGGTAGCGCGGGTGCGGCCGGTGGGCAAACGAATATCGGTGCTAACATGGTCTATCACCATCATAACTCTTCTAGTCCCGTTGCACCTTCGCACCATCACCCGCAGCACAACCACAACCACGTGTCGCAGGTGGCGGCCAGTGTCGTCGCCGATCACGGTGCCAACAACTTTGCTACCATCCGTACGACCAGTATTGTGACGAAGCAACAGAAGGAACACATGCAGGTAAGCGTATGATGAACCCCGCCTAGCGAGTGATGCGAAATGATAGAGGAATTAATGGTGAATTTTGCCTTTGGTCAAGGAGGAAATGCACGAGCAAATGTCGGGCTACAAACGTATGCGACGGGAGCATCAGGCCGCGCTGGTGAAGCTGGAGGAAAAGTGTAAGGTGGAGATGGAGCAGCACAAGTCCGCCCTGGACAAGGAGTATGACCTTTTGCTGCATAATTTTACCCGAGAGCTAGACAAACAATCTGTAAGCATTGTTGGGAGAATGGCGAATTGCTTGGAGCTTTTTCATTGATCGTAATCATCAATGTATAATTCGTGCGACCACTTTTTTGCCAGGCAAAACATCAGCAGGAGATTGTGCGAAGGATTAAGCAGAATGACGCGGCAGAGAAGAAGCTGCACAAGGAAATATCTACCAGACAGGAGGGCGACCGGAAGGCGTTCGAAATCCATCGAAAGAAGGAGTACAAGGCAAACAAGGAACGCTGGAAACGGGAACTATCGATGGACGATACGACGCCCAAACGGCAGCGAGATGCAACCTTGCAGTGAGTGTTATCCCCAGCTTTTGCCTTACGTCGAATAGATGGGTCCTTTACACGGTTACATTGCTATTCCTATTTCACAGAACGCAGAAGGATAACCTCAAGCAGGCGGAACAACAGGAGGAACAGCGGTTGTTGCGGGTACAGAAAAACTACATCGAGCTGGAGATGCGAAAATTCCGCAGGAAAAAAATGGGATTATTGCATGATCTGGAGGATCAACTGTTGCGTGACGTAAGTGTGTTGCAAATGTACCTTCTCTGGCTTTTTTCTTACGCAAGGACAAACCCCGTTTAATCGCAAACAGGAGCTCAGCAAGAAGCAGCAGCAACTAGAGCAAGCACATGCCATGCTAATCAAACACCACGAAAAAACACAAGATCTCGAGTATCGCCAGCAGAAGAGCGTACATGCACTTAGAGAAGAGCAGGTACGTGCAAGCAAATCTTTGATTTTAGTGTTGGAATGCTAAAATGTTTACTGTTGGGATTTTTTTAGATATCAAAACAACATGAAAGTGAACTGCGAAACCAAAAGGAGTACATGGACAGGGCCGAGCGAGAGTTGTTACGAAGACACGCACTCGAATTGAAACAGCAGCCAAAGAGCCTGAAGGTAGGTCATCGAAAAACGACATCGAGTGGTCTACGGGTCCGGCGAAACTCATGCTTATCTGCTTCTAATTTCGTTCAACTAGCAAAAAGAACTCCAGATAAGGAAACAGTTTCGTGAAACGTGTAAAACACAAACAATCCAGTATAAGGCACTGAAGCGGCAGATACTGCAGACAACACCTAAGGAAGATCAAAAGGCTGTGATAAAGCAACTAAAGGAAGAGCAACATCGTAAGTTAACACTGCTCGGTGATCAGGTATGTGAAAAGCAACCAACGTCTAGATGAGATCAGCTAATTTCTACGTTTTTTTTTTTTGCTGTGCAGTATGAACAAAGTATTGCTGATATGCTGCAGAAGCAAAGCCTTCGTTTGGACGAAAGCCAGGAAGTTGAGTGCCACCAGCTGAAGGATCGGTTACAGTACGAGCTGGACATTCTGACCGCTTACCAGAGCAAAAATCGCATGCAGGCGCAAGCGCAGCGCGACCGCGAGCGTAAGGAATTGGAGGATCGCGTCAGTGTAAGACGGGCACTGTTGGAGAGTAAGGTATGGACATTCCCACGCATTAGCAGCGGAAGAAATCGTTTGAGTGCTTATATTGTTCCCCTCCTCCCCGTTCAGATGGAAACTGAGTTGCAGCAGTTTAATCAAGAGCGTGCCGAAAGGATCCGCCAGCTGAAGGAGAAACACGACAAGCAGCTTGAGGCATTCGACGAAGAGTCTGCCCGGATGGGCTTCAGGTAAGGTAAAACCGAACCCTCATTGACGTGGTTTTAGTAAACACACTTTTCATCGCTCACAGTGCACTGGCCTTAGCGGAAGCATCGAAAGAAACGTACCCGGATGAGGAAGGCAGCCTGTCCGGTTCAATGCTGAGCCTGGCGCACAGTAACAGTTCCACCAGCTTCCCGGCTGGATCTCTATAGCATAAGTCCTCCAAATGGATGACCCTGTCGAGTCAGCATTCGATGTAAAGCGAAAGGCCTCTCTTTACCGCGGTTGGATCGTTTGGAATTGTCAGTGGTGAGATTGGTACCAGTGCCGAGTGTTCTAGCAAAACACTACATTTTTTGGATATGGAGAGGGCGATCCTGAGATTATGAGATGACGCGAATGACGCAGGCCCTACGGATAGACTGATAGATCGATCAATTTGGAATTGTGGTTCGTTTCGAGGCACAGAGATAGAAACAGACACACACACACACGAGTTCGATACAGCAATGGAGTGTTTGGGTTGAATCTGTTGTGTTCCAGGTGCGGCGCTACACACGCTGCTGCCTGGTGTGTGTTTTATGTCGTTTTGGATAAATGTACTCGTATGTTTTATGTATGTTTTTTCCTTCCCCCCTTGTTCTGTGTTACCATGCGCGTTAAAGGCACACACATATTCGGTTTCAGCTTTAATAATTGTACGTTAAGACGACAGACTACCGCTATCGAACTGTTTCGTTTGCTTTTAGTTGTTTTTATTTTATTTCCGTCTGCTCTACCCTTCCCAAGACGATGGGGTCCCGGAAGATCGGCTTGGTTTGGCCTTAGAAATTATTAAAGAATCGGAAAAGATGGTGTCATGATCGTGGACACACTCATTGAGGTGTGAAAAGTCCATCAGTGCTTATTGACACGTGACAACCACACACACACACATGTTGTTTTTGTTAATTCTTTCGCACTTGTGTTATGTCTAACTACCGCCGAAAGAATGTTCTAGTCAACATGCTATTCAAAACCCTTCTTGAACGCTAATCTTCTTACTAACTCTCAAACATTTACAACAAAATTAATGAAATAATACTAAACCACAAAAAAATACTCAACTATCGAACGCCACCAAAAGAGAGACCGACCGACCCAACTTATGTGTGTTGAGTCATGAAACATAGATTGCAACTGTTGCAACATCGTTTCGTTATCATACTCTTAATGGCAAACCGGGTTGTCCCATCCGTTTTTTGTTTGGAGAAAGTTTGGAAACAGTTCTGAATGTAATATATAGGAAAAAAACACATTTATTCTTAACCTTTTTGACTGTTGCGACTGACGAATGTGATCATGAAGGTAGGGAGCTGCTACATCTGATAGGTTAAATAGAATTGTTTGTAAAAACGGAATTCTGGGTACATTTTTTTTTGAATAGCGTTAGAAACGAATCATCGATCTATATTCCTGTCGTCGCAAAAGAAAAAAAGACGTCCATTTATGCTGAGAATTTAAAACGGTGTTTGCGTTTGCCGCCCCATTTTAAATCACGCTCTGTGTATGCAAATAGATTGGAGTTTCATAGAAAGACGCAGAAAATAGTCAAATTTACTACACGAACCATAAGCTTTTTTAGACTTTCGTGTAATTCGATGATTGGATATGTTCGGATATGTTTTAACAAAAAGTCTTTCATTTTTTTGTTCTTTCTTTCTTCTTCAATTCGGCGGTAAACACATTCGTTACGTATGCGTTAAGTTTATACTATTTTAGTGTAGATAAAATTTCTGTTCCGATATTATGAATGGTTTAATTAATTATCTAAACACACACACACACACCCAATACGGTGCGCGGGCGGGAGCTGTTGTCTTACAGCTAAAGATCGACAAAAGAACTTCCGCTTCCTTTGTTCCCCTCTTCCGCATCAGAACAATTGCCAAGCTTTCGTTGCGTAAAGTTGAATTAGATAAAGAAAAGCATAACTAGGTATATAATTGTGCAAAGTAAAGTGGTTCCCGTGGTTGATGGCATTGCGGCATAATAGGGGATTCTTAGAAAGAGGAGAGAAAATGTGAAACAAGAAAGCAAGTGTCTATCGGTCGGTGCATTTTTAAGGTAATACTGAAACGAAAATTATAGTAACATTTAATCAATATCCTATAAACACGCGAGAGTAATGGCAACATTTTTGCAGCCTTGGCAGATCTGACAAGCGGCGGAAGAAACCTATAATACACAGCGAACAGACAAAGCAAATAATTGAATAAGCGCGTACGCGAATCCTTTAGACAATATACAATAGACCACAGAGGTAATGGAGCTGATCAGTAAGTTGGCCGTTAAAAATGGGAGGCTAGTAGAAAGCGAGGGCAGATAAGTCATTAATCATTGAATTGCTTACGGTTCGCTTGGTCGAAAGAAAGAAGGTGGCAATTTTGATCAACTTCTTGTAATTTCCATCTCTTAGAACAACAGGACGTGGGATCTTCTTCTAAAACCCGTTCCGGATTTGTTAAATGTTTTTTTTTCATGAAATAGTAAACGTGCAGCAGCACTTCAGTAATGAAAATTACATTATCCGTGCAACATGAGTTGATCAAGCGGGTGGTGGCTTATTCTGCTTTCTTATCGCTGAACCAGGCAAGCTCGATATTGAGCAATTTGTTGACTTAACTGTTGCGAAATTAAAATTTATTGAAGAAAAGGCATACCAATCCAATGTCATCTTTTACAGTTCTCGAGAGCAAACGGAAGCCAAACAATCAGATAATCCAGCCAGGGTACATACTGGTAACAGATATGCGCCAGTCCGCACGCTTGGCTGGATTCAATCATTGCATCAGGCGTAGCTTGGTATGTACCGATCGAACGATCGGGCGAGATCGAGTGAATAATAGTAAAACCCTATTAACAATTACATAAGTAAGAATAATCACTATTATTAACGATAGTGATGAAATATGGGAATTTGAATAAACAGGAGTGTAGTTTATTCATTTTACTGATAAAAAAAAACAATTCATTGCTTTAGCGAACAAATATGAAATAAATAAAAAGAAAAAAGAAAACGAAAGAGCATAGGGGAGGAAAACACAAAATGAACAAAAGTAAGAAGTAGCTAAAGACAAAATGCAATAGGCAACGCGCTAGGGCTACCACGGGGGGATAGGAGGGAGCAAATGTGTGATGGATATTAAAAGAATATTAGAAATGCCTCATATGCACATTTTTACCGCAAAGTGATGAAAGTGAAACCATAATAAAGTAGCAGCAAATAAAAACAATCTAAACCACGAGAAAGCAAGCAAGCAAGCAAGCAACCAATAGTAGCCACAACACCACACGCGTTTCATATAATAAAAGAAAAAAAGGGAGAGGAAAAAAAAGATAACAAATAAAATACCACATATGCTTGTGAAGTCTTTTAACAAAGCAACATAATAACAAGCTATAATAGCGAAGAAATAACCAAACTGTGCGTGCGTGTGCCAGCCCAGCCCAGCCCACAGAGACGGTGATGAAAGCGATATAAACATTGCGTAAAAAGTGTATGAATGTGCTACCCACAGAGTAATTCCTTTTTCGCAACTCTCTCTCTCTCTCTCTCAGCTAAAGTGTTTCGTACAGGAAACATTTACACGCCGCTACTACTATTACTCTACTCAGAAACTTTTTCTGATAACAAATATACACACAAACATTAAGTAACACTGCATACATTTTCCTTATTGCAATTATGAAACACGTATAGGACAAGGAAGCACAGAACGAACAAACACACCTGGTGACTCGGAGACAAGTAGTTCACCGTCACGAAGGAATCTTGCACGAAATTCGCGGACGCTTGGTCGTGTCCTGTGTATGAAGTAAGCAAAAAGGGAGGGAACGCACGTAAACTGTAAAGGATTTTATCTAGACACACAGTGGGGAGGAACGGCCGAGTGTGACGATGAAACGGGATAGCAAACAAATGAAAAACGGGGAAGGGATAGTATAAGCGTATGAACAATACCAAGTACTGCAACTGCTCGAATAGTGAAAGGAAATAATAAGTATAAAATTACTATCAAAAGTAAAAGGTAAAGAAAACATCCTTTATATAACCGAATGTGTAACTCACTGACCGTTTCGATTTTGGGCGCTGGCTAACCTGCCTGTTGTGGCACGTTGTTAGGAGGTTTGGTACAATGGGTGTTCGTAATGGACAATACAATACTTTCTTTAACAAACACCCATTTTTTGTGTCCTTCAGTGAGGCACGAATACCAACGAATGCCTCCGTAGCGACCAAGGCTCATAGATCGTAAATAAAACACGTCACCCCGGCCTTTCCTAGTAGCACCGTACAGCACACGAACTGCTCCCAAAATACACTAGAGTTCCTGTACCATATGAGATCCTTACGGCAGAAAAATTGAGCAAAAGCAGTGGGGGTGTAACCAAATGCCCCGAAAGTGCGTCAGTAGCAGCAGTATCAGACAACAACAACAGTTAGACGATTCTTCTTGTACATACAATTAACTAATGTGAATAGGAAAGCAAAGCCAACGAGAATAGTAAGAGACGCTAAGGATATGAAAGATAACACAATGTGAAACAGAACACGAACCGCGTAGAGAGGGTAGAGAGCGATGATGCGTGAAATGGTGAAGTAAAGAAGAGAAAACACAACATTCAAACAATACATACTCACAATGCGAAACTTACTCTTTTTTTTAATTACTTGTTGTTATTTACTACCTTATCCGGCACTACAGCCGGTATTTTGGAGAAGTCCTCTAAACGGCGCACCAGTCGAGCGCTGTCGTCTGACCATCTAATACTCCGATCTTTCTGGTGGACTCTACAACGAAATTACACCTTCTCATAACACGTTTGGGCATACCACGCCTCCTCTGTCTATATACACGAGCTAAAGGATTGTTCGGTGTCATTCTCCTGACATGACCAGCCCACCAGAGCCTGGCAGGGCCAATGTTCTTCTCCTCTGAGTTTCATCTAGTCCCAACTATGCTTACCGCGATAGATGTTTTGAGTAGACCAGTAGTCCTCAGACTATAGAAAGACCGATTGAGAGTTCAAGCGTATCTCTAAATCAATTCTGTTATCGGTGCTGACCTTTGACCAAATGTAGATGAAATGTTGGACGACTTTAAAGGTGCGTAGAACAAGGTGCTGGTGGTCCCACCGTCCATTTCGTTTTCGGCATTGTTAGTCTTTGTCGATCCTCTGATAAGCAACCACTTCGTAGGAGAACCACAAACTAACGTGTGTCTATATGACCAGAACCAGAAGGGATGATTTATAGAACAAACTCCTTCAAGTTTTCACCTCCGTGTCGCAGATGGCCGTATCTAAACGCTAGATTGAAAAGTGGACAAGCTTGTCCATCGGTTAGAACACGTAAAATCCGAAATAATAGTCCCACATAACCCCGCTCGGGAGGGATTCACAATGTGTATCCGCGTATCGTTTATTATCGAACATCACATGCTTCTTTTTAGGAGAAACAATACATTTGTATACATCAAAACAAAACCTGCATGAATGAATGTAATTTTACGTAACTAAGAAACAATCATGTAGGCACCCTTACTCGCCTTCGGTGCACATTACGAACCCCTTCGCGACGCAGTTAAGCTCAAATATAAAGCGCTTTCCTATTGCAAAACTATTGCCCAAAAACGATTAAAAGCAAAACAAATGCGCATGTGACTAAGATAGAACAGTCTATCAAGAATGAAAAAAAAAATGCCATTTGGAACTAATTAATTGACCCAACACACACACACGCCCCTACGTGGCGGAGATTTTCGTTAGGAAACAAGGCAACACAGCATCCAACATGCGCCACGCCGACTGCTACTACTACTGGGTCGGCGAGAACTCCGTCGGGGCCAAAATGCGGCAGTGCATTTCGCGGATCAGTGGCACAGTGTAGGCAACACATTCGTCCCAGCCGGGCGATCGCCAAGCCGATTCTCGCGTTTCCTTTCTTCCCTGCAAATCCTTATAACCTGCAAGAGAGTAGTAATCGGTTCAGTTAGGTTTTAAACAGACCGCCGCCCCGAGCTCGAGCTTACACCAAATGTGATGAACGTTGTACAAGCGTCCGATTTGCGAGAAGTACCCGGCAAACGCTTCGTTGTTGTTTTGACGATGGTTGATGGCCCGGGCCCAATTGTTGCCCCACTCGATCATGGTGCCCGGCTTCAACCGGTAGGAACGAATTTCGTAGATATTTTTGCCTTCGCGCAGCTGCAACTGGGGCCAGTAGCTGAATGCGAGCAGATACTGCAAATGCCGGGATCGCAGAAATGTGCCTCGTTCCTGCATCAATTGCACGTAGCTCTGCAAAGCGGAAACAGATACGCATTGGTATGGTAATGGCTCGACCATTCCCTGACCCGTATTCCCCATTACCTTATCACTGCTCAGCTCACGCTTTGCTTGATCAACCATCTCGAAACCACCGGTATAGCGCCACAGGTGGAGACATTGGTCTAGATCGCCCACCTCCACATTCCACGAGCCGATCAGTTCCATCGATAGGTTTCCCTTTGATTGTACGATTTGGACCGAGTTTTTGCTGTGTGCATGAAAAAAAAAACACGAAACAGCCACCACCGGGTAGCGGATAAGAAACGTTTAGCCGTATTGATAACGCGTAATCAGGAGGGCAGCAGCAAGATTTAGTCTAAGAATAAGCGACAATTGCAGCCATTGGTTGGCCCAGTGGTTACGATCATTCAATCGTCCTGCACCAAACGATCATGTCCATTGTGAAGGTTACTCCGGGTACTTACTAATTTTCCAGATACTTTCCGACCGAATCCGGGCGAACATTGTGCGTGTGCAGCTCGTAGATTTCGAACTTCTCGCTTAGCATCCGGCTGTGGGAGTTTTTCGTCGGTTCGATCTTGCGAACCATCAGCTTGCTCAGCCATGACGATTCGTCCTTGTGCAGGGCGCTGCCCGTCGTCAGTGTCCTTCACGTGTATCGCAGGGGTCACCCAGAGGTAGCACATCATCAAAAAAGGTGTCCATCATCGGCACCAGCATCACCGTTCGAAAATGCATACCAAAATTGGAATATATTACTACTCTGATACCTTCGGTTATTACGCATTTGAGCTCGGATGGAAACGGATGTTGTTGTTTATTTTTGGAGTTTTTGTAGCAACACATCTACGTTTTGTGAGTACATTTGCGTGAAGAAAGCAATATTTATCACCCGTTTGTTACCTAACCGGCTGCGGTAGAAGTGCCCGTGCGTGACGTAGCGATGCTAAGGACATGGTGATTTTCCTTGCACTTTCCGATTGCTGAGCACTTTCCGATATCCTCCGGCCAAAGTTCACCGACCCGAGTTTTCAGTCGATCGTAATCCGGCCACGGAGCGTGAGACCAAGGCCAATGCAAGTTACAGGATGGATCCTCCAAACGCGACTACTGATTGTGGGGGCCGTGTACACAAATAAACACAACACACACGCAACAGCTTCGCTTCCAGACCGGACAATGGAAAGGTTTTTATTTTTAGTGACGGATTACGACGAAGAGTGCGAATGAAGAACGCACTTGGCCACCGTTGGAGAAGAACAGAAGGCAAACAAGGGGAAAACAACAAATAATCCTTCCTCTGTTGTTATCACTTGCTAAAATAGCTTATTTCATGATTTTTTCAACTTGCTGCCAGGATGTCATGCAACCCTGAGCGCACGCTGGGTTTTGACCACACTGTACTCACACGGAGGTTATTAAATTTTAATTGGATTTTCCTCTGTTTTGCATATTAATGTGTGTTATAATGTCTCCCAATCGCTTTCTTCGCTAGTTTCTATCATTTAGAATCGAAAAATATACCATTCTGCCTTCAAAAAGCGCGGATTCCGCTCTGAGCTACAACATCAACCCGGTGTGATGACAGTAGCTCAAAGCGAGCACCGTTTCTTTTTTGACAGTTCGTCTCGATCGGAGGTGTTTTGATTGGGAAACGAAATTGTTGTACACAAAACAACAAAACCCCCAACAATCCCACGCTGTCTTCACCGGCATTTGCGCGAAAGCCGTTGCGGTTGGTTTCCAGGGCAATGACTAAGCTAACTCGCGTGTGTCTTTCGTTGCGAGCCTGCTTTTCAACCCAGGTGCGACCATTAGCATCGATCCAAAGCCAAGCAGCGGTGCCAGTGGTAAGCTGCAAACGGCAACAGTTCAATGTTTACCAGCATGATCTACCGGGATCTCCGGATCGGATCAAGTTTGGCGAACTGCCCCTCGCTTCGGACGGGTGGCGGCATCGTCGGTCCAATGGAGATTACTTCATCATTCACCCGGTGCAGCGGTCTTACGAAGCGTACGGTCTGAGCGAACGGACCTTCACCGAACTCGGAATACGTGAATCGTTGGTGGAAAATCTTAAAAAGCAACATGTACTCTCGCCGACACACTACCAGGTGGAAGGAATTCAGGCAATGCTCGACGGTAGCCATTTGTTGTTGGCCGCTGAGACGGGTTGTGGCAAGACGTACACGTATCTGGTGCCGGTAGTGGAACATATTCTGCGTCGAAAACTTCATGAAAAGCAGCGTGATTTTAACACTCCTCTGATGCTGATCGTTACTCCAGGTCGCGAACTGGCCCAACAGATCGGTACGGTAGCGACGAAGCTTACGGAAGGGCTTGGTATTAACACGCGCGTGGTGCTCGGTGGACGAACGAAACAACAAATGCTGAATCCATCCTTCGAAGATATCGACATCCTGGTGGCAAGCTTTGGAGCTATCAGCAAGCTGATAACAAGCGGCATTTACCGAATGGAGGAAGTCCGGTACGTTGTGCTGGATGAAGCGGACACACTGTTAGATGACAGCTTCAACAGCAAGCTACTACACCTGATGAAGCGCTTCCCGTTCCACAAGAACCATCTGCAGGATCTTGGTGAGGATATCCACGGTACACAGATGATTCTAGCTGCCGCCACCATGCCGACCAACATGGAAGAGCTGCTGTCGAAGTTGGTGAATGTAGCGACGATTGAGCAAGTGGTTAGTCCCAATCTGCACCGCCTTATGAGCCACGTTACGCAACGATTCATGCGCGTACGCAAATCAGACCGGCCACAGATCCTGATCGATCTTGTGCGCAAAGATGCGAAGCGCAACGTACCGACGATCATTTTCAGCAACAAAACACCGGCCTGTGACTTTGTGTCGATGCATTTGAACACGCACGGTTTTCCATGCGTTAATCTAAACGGGGACATGATGCTGAAACTGCGCCTGGGACAGTTTGAAAAGTTTCAGCAGGCAGAAGTGAACATTCTCTCGACGACGGATGTCGCTAGCCGGGGATTGAACACGATACGCGCGGCACACGTGATAAATTTCGACTTCCCGCTGTACACTGCGGATTATATTCACCGGGTAGGACGTATCGGGCGTATCGGGAGTAGGAACGACTGTTTGGCGACGAATTTGATATCGAGTCAGGCGGAAATTGGTGCGGTACAACGGTTGGAACACGCGGCCAGAACAACCAACTTGCTGAGGAACGTCGATGCGAACGTGAAGGGCATAATTAGACGAAGAATGATGAAGAGCATGGGAGTACCTAAGGAAGAAATGATAACAAGCTAAATGCAGGAAAAGCAATTAGGTGTATAATAGTCGTACTATGCGCTACTCGGTGGTTGAATGTATGTAGTATTTAATAAAATCTCGAAAGAGTTCGTTCAAATCAATTTTACCATCATTTTCGCCGGAATTTTTGATGAGCTCCTGGAGCAAAGATTCGAATCAGGATCGAAGTATCCCACTCGATAGTGTATACTCCTGCTGACAGCACAATCATGAACACAACATCGCCAAACTGATGTAAACAAGTTGTTTTGTAACTCAGCTGGTACACCGCCGGACGAATCTGTCGAAGTTTTTCAGGCGGAAAATACATTTGCGGTACGGCTTTTGGGAGACGCAAAACCATGGCCACCCTGCTGCCCAAACCTGTCGACCCAGAAGAGGCAGCCAAGCGGGAGAAGGCGGCCAAAACGGAGGGTGTCTTTTTCCCCGGATCCGACCTAGATGAGGTGGCTAAACATTTCATAGGAAACATTCACCGGTAGGAGGAGAGTGTAACAAGCACGTGGTAGTAATATAAATGTAGGATATTGTACTAATAACGCACTTCAATCCTGTTGCAGCTATCGAGAAAACATTATCATACCGAAAATGTACGGAGTGGTGCAGATAAAAACCAACGAAGAAAAGCTCGTGGAAGCCGCTTTCGAAAGCTGTGCGTTCAAATCGTTCATGAGCTGTGTGTTGGGGTACGGTTTGGGTGCGGCCATTGGACTGTTCAGCTCATCGGTCAATCCCAGTATTGCCGACCCGATGGCCGGCGAAAAGCAACAAACGGCGAGAGAAATTTTTCGCGAAATGCGTCAAGCTACGCATTCGTACGGCAAGAACTTTGCCGTCATCGGGGCAGTGTTTGCGGCCGTCGAGTGTGCAATTGAATCGGTGCGTTCTTGCGCGGGGAATTGCATTCATTTTGTGCTAATTAATGTTTAAATCATTTACAGAAACGTGGCGTCTCGGACTGGAAGAATGGAACCTATGCCGGAGCCGTAACGGGAGGATTGATTGGCTTGCGAGGTACGTACAGGAAAATTCTTTCGCGCCAACATACGGTACACACTTAAACAATATTTTTGTTTTAGCTGGAGTGAAAGCTGGAATAATCGGTGCAGCTGGTTTTGCCGCATTCTCCACAGTTATAGATTACTACATGAGGCACAGATAAGTGCTCGATGGAAGAGTGTGATTAAGAGAACATAATTATAGAATCACAGACACGCCATACGGTCTGATTACATTAAAGTAAAATAAAAACGTTGTTTAGGTGTAACAATTGCAGATGATTTCAACTTTATAAGAACATTTGGAAAACAGTTATCATACAAAACGGACAAATTTAAATTCCCTCAGCAAAATTTAGCACGCAATGTCCATCCGTGTAAAAATTCTGTCAAAAGGCACCACCATCAACCAGTTTCGCTTAACTGAAGGCTTTCGCCTTTTTCCCATTCACCAGGAACATGCGCAGTAATAGGTAAACCCGCTTGGACAAGTTTGTTCGTCCGTACGTTTTCCATCGGTGAAGCTGCTCAGTTCCAGCTCTCGCCGCCCATTACGCATGTGAAAAGCTATCACGGTTTACATTTTTTCCAGTGCTGTGCAGCTTCAGTTGTAGTAACAGAAAGCACAGCTGTCCGACCACGCAGTTGGACGCTATTGAATTATTGGAATTTAACAATTACAACTAGCGAAAAGTGCTACGCAAACAGCAGAGCAAGTTGTTTCCAGCAAGGAAAGTGCGAATATTTTTGTTCCCAAAAGTGTCTCGATGCGCGCGCGAAAAAGGGAGGGTTTTGGAATTTTTCACAAGTGTCCTTGATTTCTGGAGTGTGTGGAATCAACCACGGACAACTTCATCTTTTGGGCGTATGAAAAGCTGACTAGCTAGCGCGGAATAGATACTTTCCACCGCCAAAGGAAGGAAACCAAAAGTTATGTGTCTTGGGAGTATTTTCCGCAAAGTTATAGTCATCTAACTCGCAACATATTGAACTGATGTAGCCGTTTTGCGAAAAGGGCTTTTGGAGGTTCAGCTGTGAGCGGTGTGTGATGTGTGCAGTGACAGGCAGAGCAAAAAGTAACGTCCGGTGGGAGTTCTGATTTTTGGGAATAAAAAAACTCCGAAGCACTCGCACACACAAACATCTGGGCGAAGGTGAAGTTCAAAAGAGGCAGCAGCTTTGCGAAGGCTATTAGTAAATATCCCTTTGGTGCGTTGCTATGTGCATGCGTGAGTGCGTGCACTAGCGTTTCAGCGTGTGAAAAGTGTCTGCTTCACATCATATGGTGGATTGTTTGGGGCATTTCAATACTGAAAGTCGTGTCGTGCGGTACGGTGGAGCGCCATTCGACAGTGAGGATGAATAAGGCAGCGGATTTTCGCAAGTAACAATCTGACATCTGTTGTTCGTTTCGGACCATTCCATACGGTGTGCAACGTTGGCCAATTAGTTTGTTTCATTCCTCGTTCACGGACACGGGGATCGTGACCCCCTTGCTGTGCACCTGAGTAAAGAAGAGAGAGAAAGAGAGAGTGCAGCACACAACCCTGTCGGAAAATGTTTCCCGAAATAAATCCCCCAAGAAAAATGTCGTTCCAAGCAGGTATGGTATAGATTAAATTACCGTGTGTGTGTGTGTGTGTGTATTGTATGCATCCCCGTTTCACTCGATTGTTGTTTCGTTTATCGCCATCTGTGTATGCGCTTTCACGTTCTCTGGTCGAAAAGGTCCTTTTTTTTTGTCCTGTAAGCTATTTTCTTTTTGTTTATGACTTGATATATTTTCTTCGTGTATTCCTTGTTTTCCTTTTTATGTTCTGCAAAGAAAGAGCATGTAAAAAAAGAAATTAGCATCACAAAACAAAAACTAATCAAAAGGAAAAGCTTTATCTCACACACACACACAATGCATCACAAACACTCATGTGTATTGAAACACATGTGGCGGAGTAGTAGGCGCGGAAGAGATCCTTTTCCCAGCAGCCCACATGTTGAATGTGAATCCCTGTATGTGTGTGTGAGTCTGCAATTTAGCAAAGCGGTTGATTTTGTTGCAAACGTGAATAAGAAAAACAATAACAAACGACAGGACAGGACAAAACAGGCAAGGACAACGAGTATAGGGAGCAGCGATTATCTCATTTGCCTTTTTTTTTTGCCAGTTTTGTTGTTTATTCTGATGTTAACTGGAGGTCGCCAATCGAGTGAGCAGCTGTTTGCAGCTGTTCCGGACCATCTCCAACCGCCAAGCGTGTAGCCATTTTACGAGGGTGGCGATAAAATCAACAGCACCATGCCCATGCGTGTGTGTGTGTGTGGGCCCGTTGTTTGCCATCATCATTACGCGAGCTTTGGGCGCTATTACAATGCCCTGGTTTTTTGCGTTTCCACATTTTTGCACCCCCAAGGACCCACCCCCAACGATGAGGGTGAGGGTGCGTTCCACCACTGGTGTTGTTGTAGCGGGCACGTGCGTGTGTGGCGAATTGAGCTGGCGGCGAGAGGGAGTGTTTTTACTGCATTAATTAAAAGGAAACTTATTTACCATTCGAGTACGTAAGTAAACATCATGACATATACCACAGAAAATGATAAGCAGCGAAAGAGAGAGAGAGAGAGAGAGAGAGAGAGAGAGAGAGAGAGAGAGAGAGAGAGAGAGTGTGGATGGCACAAAACACCTTAGCAGGGAACGGCCCCTAAACGGCAGCAAAAAGGTAATACAAGGGGCCACACATTTATACGACCAGGACAATACGGTTTCGAAGGTAAACAATCGGCTAACAATATGCGCTGAGTGGCTGAATGACGATAGCTTGGCGACAGAAAGGCAGATAGATAAATAATGAAATCAATGTAGGTTGATAAAGAAAAAAAGACGGAGAAAAACAAAAGGAGGATGATGAAACACGACGAGAAGGAAAGTTCCGCTTGCAAGCGCGATAGTAATAGTAAAACCGCCTGCTGTGTTTTTTTCCGGTTCCAAGTAAGCACGAATAAGTGAGAGCAAGAGAGGGAACATGAAGAAAAAGAAGCTTTCACGGGTGAGATGAGTTCACTTCTCGGTGAGATGTGAGCCGTGAGAGAGGTGAGTGAACGGTGAATTCCGTAACATCCGTTGATGTTGTAGGACGATGATGTGTGGTTTTCAGGCTGTGGATAATCAAATCAACCACTAGCGGGGGGGGCTAGTGCTCCGGTCCCAAAAAGGGTCACTGAATTGACAGCGCAGATATCGAGGTCGATGGTTTGGAATTTCGAACAGTGGGTATCACTGACACATCAGTACGGGACTGTTTAGAACATTAGGGCAGGATGAGCAGCAAATGAACATGCTGTAGAAAGTTGAAGGCTCATGTTATCAAACCTACTCCCAAGCATGATGTAGACAGTTTTGCTCCTTCGGTGTTGCATATTCTTTTGTGTAAATTGATCTCCTTGCCGGCTGCCACCGGGACTAAATCATCAGCCACCAGGCACCTCCATCGATGGTGCAGCGTGGTTGCGCCTTCACGATGGCATTATTAGCTCACCGGGTGGGAAGAAATTCTTCAAACCGCACAGCGCTTCAGGCTTACGCACATCAAACGAAAGATGTGAGAAGTGATTTGTCTGGTTTTTTTTTCTGTTCGTTTTGGGTAAAATTCTTTTTAAAAGTTATGGCCATATCTTGCGGTTCTTGCGGTTATGCTGACGTCAACGGTGAACAGACGTACCACCGGTGGATTTTATGTTTGTAGTCAAGCAAAGAGGAAGTAAACCGAATGGAAATGAACTTGCGGTTTGGGTGGTTTTAAAGTTCTTTAAGTCGATGAACCTTAAAAGCTTGATTCAAACTTTCTTGACTATGGAATGCTTGAGATAGACGAAAAGATCTTTTGGCGTCTGCTTTAATAATTGTAATAATTGCTATCGAAATAAATTCAACGAGGATATGCTTTCTACCACATGACTATTCTTATTCACGCTTTCTCCGTACTGCACCAGTTGCCGGTAATGCACAACAAGAATTTTATCATCCACCCTATGGAGTCACCCTCAATTCTAAACAATTGCTTTTAGTTTGCATGGATTATGAAAGTCTCTATTCAATTTTCCTTATTTGGGAGTACAAAATCTGAGTCTTTATTTAATCAATTTGTAAATAATTTTGATCGCATTATCCCTGCTAGCAACGATCGTTATGCGCTAAAGTTTCTCCAATCTGCCGAATTGCTTTGCGGAGCACTGTGTCGCAAAATGTTCGCTCAACGCTTTCGCTTTCCGTTCGAACTGTTACCTCAGTGTGTTTAGTAAATGTTTGTTCTTGTTCTTTCGTTCCTTCGTCGTGTCGATCGCAATATGGAATCCTCTCTTCTTGGTACCTCGACTGTGGATACTATCCAACACTAATATCTATCCATATGTACGATTCATCCTTCAATTGGTGGTCTAATTACGCGATGTTACGCGCGCAAAAAAAAAAACAAAAAACTGATCTTGAAATGTACATTCCAAAAAAAATTCCCCCTCTCCCCGCCCATTGGTTCACCTTCCACAACGGCCCAATTCCTATTCCTCCCACCCGAACAACCGTCCAGATCCGGTCGATTTCAAAGAAAAGCTCATAGCGGCCGTGAAGAAAGAGGTGAAACAGGTGATGGAGGAAGCCGTCACCAAGAAGTACATACACGAAGAGTCTTGCTCGGTAACGGCCCTATGTGCAGCGGTCGAGGCGTGCCTGAGCCAGGGTCTGCGAAGGCGGGCTCTCGGCCTGTTCAAGACATCATCCACCACCGCCCTACTGCACAAGGTGGCCAAGGTGAGTATTCTTCAACCTTTCCTTCCTCCCCCGATACAAATGCTTGAACATTCCTGGGTTTGATCCAAACCGCTGGATCCGGTCCCGCTTCCCATCCCAAGCGTAGGTCCCTTCAATGCATTTAGCGCGTGTAGAGGGCTTTCGATCGTTTGTCTTATACGTTCCGTTCTGTACATGGTTATATATTTACCTTTTGTTGATCGTGTAGAGACCGTTCAACCGTTCATCTTGCAGTTCACATTTACCACCAAAAAAATACACAACCCACCTTAAGTGTAGTGTGTGTGTGTGTGTCCATGTTGAGCTATATCCGATGCGTTCGATCCCCCCTCTCAGTGTATTCCCAGAAAGGACGATCAACAATCATGTAAGCAAAATTGCCCAACATTACTATTCGACTATTTGGTACCTGCGTTATGTTATGTTACGTTCTAGCCGTTTAATTTGACCTTTGGTTGTACAGCAGATAAGCTGGCTTTCTACGGTAGATGATCCTAGTTTCATGACGCTTCACTTTTATTTTCGATCCATCCTCTTGTATGTAGCAGATTTTGGGGATGACCTTTTTTCTACGCTTTCACACACACTACCGCGTGCCATAGGTAATTCGTTGGTTTGGTTAGAACATTGGTGCTGTTTGTTTTGTTTCAGTGTTTGTTAGTAGATCGTTAGAAAAAATAAAACAGTTGATTAGATACACGTCGCTTCGTATCGAAATTGTTGATTGCGTGCGAGCCACGAGCCGCCATATTGTTTCCAAGCTGCTCGTACCCATCAAATGCGTTGTTCTACATGATACCATCGAAGATGTGCCCAGTTCGCGACCTTTCATTTGATCGAAACTTTGACCACAGATTGGTCACATGTAAAGCCCCCAATCCTCCTCTGTGTATCTGTATGACTGTACAGCCTTGGATCTATTCCGACAGTCCGAAACTCTCACTGTATGAATGTACCCGAACCAATAACTTCCAACAAAACGTAGAATCCATCACAACCCAAAGCTTTTACTTGCCGACAGCTACCGTTACCTCCATTCTACCATTACTTACAAACCGCACACACATCGTCTACGTCTCGTTGGAAACGTTTATCGTTCTTTCCTTCGCAGCATTGTCCCGAAGCTGCCTGCATCAGTAAGAAGGTGCAGGATATCGAAAACAGCGATCCAAACAAACGGTCCTCATCGAGCAGCGACAGTACCAACAAACCACCGATCCTGAAGAAAAGCAGCAGTAACTCTGTTTCGACAACGACACCACCACAGTCACCGCCGGTTGTAAAGTAAGCTAGCTGGATGCGGGATCGCTGGATCGCCCCTCCTAAGCACGAAAACGCCCTTTGACGATTGTTTGTCTGTTTGCGTAGATATCTCTGGATACGGTTGGCACTGTACGAGAAGAAACTGTCCCGCATCATTGACCATCTTGTGACTAACGCGACGCGGTATTACGAGCGCGACTCACTAGTGGCTGATCCAGACTACGGTTCCATACTGAGCTCGCTGCTCGTGGGTCCGTGCGCACTGGACTACTCCCGTGCCAAAACTGCCGATCACTTTTGGACCGATCCTCCAGCGGACGAATTGGTAAGGGAGCGAGAGAGAGAGAGAGCGCGGATCGCGTGTGCCGATCGTGACTAAAAGAGTACACTTTGATTTTTGACAGGTTCAGCGCCATAGAATCAGCTCGAGTAATCCCACACCGCCAGCGTACCGAAGACCGATGTTGAACTTCAAGCGAAGTCTCCACACCAGCTCGGAGGAGGGCAGTATGGCGTCGTTCAAGTCGAACAGCTTGGCATCCGCATCGAAAGACTACGTGGAATCGCTACATCAAAACTCGCGAGCCACACTCCTCTACGGGAAGAACAACGTTCTCGTCCTCCCGGTACGATCGGCCTTCGTCGATTCCGTGGCATCCAACTCCATTCACTCACAGCTCACATTTTGTTGTCTTTACTCCAACTGCAGAAAGACGTCAGTGAGCCGATGCCAGGGTATCTCAGTCTGCATCAGACAGTGCAATCGCTCACGATCAAGTGGACACCGAACCAGCTTATGAACGGATACACCGAGTCGGAGAATATCGACAAGAGCTCGTACTGGGCATACGCGTTGAACGTGAATGTAGACGAGATCGTGTACGTGCACTGCCATCAGGCGCGTGGTGGCGATACCGGCGGTACCATCATACTCGTCGGACAGGATGGCGTCCAGCGTCCTCCGATACACTTCCCCGAGGGTGGACATATGGCGGCCTTTCTGAGCTGTCTGGAAACTGGTAATGATGACCTCGCTGGAGTACTGCTGCCAGTTACCTCAATCTGCTATCCAATTTTTGTCTAAGGTCTTCTGCCACATGGTCAACTGGATCCTCCGCTCTGGTCCCAACGGGGCATTGGACGTATCTTTCCTTGGCCTCAGAAGTCACGTCGCAGACCACTGCCATCGTTGCTGGAGACGAACGATGAGATGCCTATCGATTATGTGTTTCGAGTGGTCAACAAGGGTAACACCGACGAGTTCTGTAAGTATCCGACGCGCTAGCGATCCCGTGGAAGATGCTGTAACATTTTTTCGGGTGGGGGGGGGGGGGGGTTTTCCGTTCAGTGGCAACTCATTCGATACTGGAACTTGGACGTACCAGCCCACGCTATCGCGCCCAGCTGAGCAGTTGCTCCACCAACGAAAGTAGTGACTGCTCCAGTAAAAGTCTCTCGATCGATGCCATGTCCATCGACAGTCCTAATGTAAGTCCCGATGTCGCCTAATGTAAGTCCAATTGTGATGTCGCATTTCGAACCCTCCTCTCTAGCCACAATCGAACCAATCGACCAGCATTGCCCTCGTCTGCTCGACGATGAAACGGCAGATCATCTCTCGCGCATTCTACGGCTGGCTAGCGTACTGCCGTCATCTCTCCACCGTGCGGACGCATCTGTCGGGCCTGGTGAATGGTCGCATCACACCGGAAGCCGGTGCCGAAGAGGGTCTTACGCGATCGCGCTGGGAAAGCTTGCACGATGGCAACGGTGTCGTGGCGGACGATCAGGAAGTCTACCGGTTAGTGTACTACGGTGGCGTCGAGCATGACATTCGGAAGGAAGTGTGGCCGTATCTGCTCGGCCATTACACCTTCGGCAGCACACCGGTCGAGCGGGCGGAATTGGACGAAACGGCGAAGCACTACTACGAAACGACCATGAGCGAGTGGTTGGCAGTGGAGGCGATCGTACGCCAACGGGACAAGGAAAAGACGGCCGTCGCGGTGGCAAAGCTAAGCTCGGGCAGCGGTAGCATGGAGAACAAAAGCAAAACCATCGACCAGGACGCCGACGGGGAGGAGGAGGAAGAAGAGATGGAGAACGAGGTGTTCGAGGAAAATGGGTTCTCCGACATGTCGGAACCGGAAGTCGAGGGGGAAGAGAAATCGGACGCAAAGCCAAAGCTCACCAAGGACAACATTACGCTGCCGGTGGTTGCGCAGGACGCAACCATGGACACCGGGGAGAATGGGGAAGAGGACGCCAATCAGGACCATTCGGAGCAGAATCCAGAACAAGACTTTGACAGCAACAAAAGCTCACCTTCCGACTCATCCTACGCGACGGTCGGCAATGATTTCATCGATGTAGCGGACATCGGAATCTCCCCGATGGGCGAAAGCGCAAAGTCTCTGGCAGGGGAAGTGGAGCGCATGCAGGAGGACGAAGACGAGGAAGTGGTCACTTCCGACGGGGCGATCGAGGCGGAGGAAGACGAGGAGGAACCCGACTCGCCCAAGTCCCTCGAGCAGCCGCGTGCGGTCATCGTGACCGATGCGTCCATCGACGTCACTATGCTGCCGACCGAGGTTAGAGAGCTGAACAACAACAACACACTAACGACACTGCCGGAAGAGGGAAGCAACCATCAGCCGGCGCTGGATTCGCTGCAAGAACCCAAATCCGCCTGCGTGTCTCCGGCCAGCTCAAACGGCGGCATCTACAGTGTATGTGTTCTTCGACCCATTGGTTATTATTCCGATGTACAGGACAGTATTCTTGACCGTTTTGATTACAGAGCGAACTGCTGGAGTCGTTCGGTTTGAATCTCCACCGCATCGAGAAGGATGTTCAACGGTGTGATCGTAACTATTGGTACTTTGCGAATGAAAATCTGGACAAGCTGCGCAACGTCATCTGCACGTGAGTAATTCTGACGGCGGCCATCTTTGTTTGGGGCATTTTAAGGTATGGTCCCGCTTCCCGCTTTCAGGTACGTTTGGGAGCACCTGGATGTGGGATACATGCAGGGCATGTGTGATCTCGTTGCGCCCCTGCTCGTCATCTTCGACGACGAATCCCTCAGCTATGGTTGCTTCTGCCGGTTTATGGAGCGCATGATTGAAAACTTCCCGAACGGTGGTGCCATGGACATGCACTTTGCCAACATGAGGTGAGCAGCAAGACCTAGCGAACTTCGTCCGTCCCGGACACTACTCAAACCGTGCTCTTCGTTGCAGATCATTGATACAAATCTTGGACTCGGAGATGTACGACCTGATGCATGCGCACGGTGACTACACCCACTTCTACTTTTGCTATCGCTGGTTCCTGCTCGACTTTAAGCGAGAGCTCATCTACGCCGACATCTTCTCCGTGTGGGAGGTGATCTGGGCGGCGAAGCACGTGGCGTCCGCGCACTTTGTACTGTTTCTAGCGCTGGCCCTGTTAGAAACCTATCGCGACATCATTCTGTCCAACAGCATGGATTTTACGGATATTATTAAATTTTTCAACGGTATGTGCCACGATGTCTGGGTGCGCCTTCCATCGCAACTACTGATTGCGCTGTTGCTCTCATTGCAGAAATGGCTGAACGACACAACACACCATCCGTTCTGAAGCTGGCCCGCAGTTTAGTGCTTCAACTGCAAACGATTATTGAAAATAAGTAAGCATCGGCATTGCGGCACGTGAACACTAGACAATTGGAACCAGACATGCCGGGGGTGGTGTAAACTAGTGATGGGAAAAACGGATCCGGATCCGGCTGCAGAGCCGGTTCCGAACCTACGGCTCCGAACCCACGGCTCCGACCCTACGGCTCCGAACCTACGACTCCGAACCTACGGCTCCGATCCCGCGAAAGTAATGGTGAAGGGGAGGATGAGGAAGGAGGGGTTTACGAGGGATGAGGAGGAGGAGGAGGGAGGTGTTGGTTATAATTTTCTAAAAAGCTGACCGGGAGATTTTGGGGGTCCTTTTTGTTTGTCACAGGCTTTTGAGCAGTTGGTTCGGAGCCATAGGTTCGGCGCCGGCTCCGGGGCCGTGGGTTTGGAGCCGTAGGTTCGGAGCCGGCTCCGGAGCCGTGGGTTCTGAGCCAGCTCCGGAACCGTTGGTGCGCTCCGTAGCACACATCACTAGTGTAAACGGATTCGCACATGCAAAGTATACAAGGCAAAACCCACGTACATTGTACCACCATGATTTTGGGAAGAGAGTTAGAAAAAAGACGAAATATTTAACGAGCGAAACAGAGGCAGTCGTACCAAGGTAAACGACTACTTTACCAACATTACAGTCCCCATCCTCAACTACCTAACCGTGGATGGCAAAGGGCTGTCAAGATGTTTGGGTGATCTATCTGTCTGTCTTGTCACTGTTACCTTTTTAGACGCAGTTGGTTTGTACATTCGAGGTGTAGCTGTTTAAAGTACGAACCTGCATCATCCGACGGTTTTCCAACCTGGTGGAACGACTCCTGGTGCGCCCATGCATGTGTCCTTCCGTTGGGTTTTTGCTTTACGTTATCGTTGTTGTCGCTGTTGTTGTGATTCCACTAGAGGGTTTTTGTTCGTTACCTAACTGTGCTGCACCGTGCGCTAGAGTGACAGCGTGAGACTATTGCCTCGTTTGTCAGTACAAACGTATATACAAATATATTAGGCACAGCTGGTAGGTGCTTGTATCGCATCCCGGCAATGCGATGTAGAGTTGTAAACCGTAGTAATATCCCACCATCTAACATTTCTCCACTATACAAGAAACCAAGAAAACCCTTTTTTTTTGGTTCAATCGTCTGCAAGCACACGGACACGACTTTCTGATGCACCACAAAACGCGAAACCTAACCAAAGTTTTGCTTTTTTGTTGTTAATTAACCACCAAAAAAAAAGAAAGTATTCCTTCCTCCCCACACAGCGTAGTGTTTTTCATTTCCGATTAGTGTCGATGTCTAACTAGTCAAAAGAAAGCAAAACTATTTGAACAAAAAAATACAAAATAAACACACTGCAAAATGAAACTGGTAAATGAAACATACTAACAAAACAAAACAAAACAAAACTACAATATCCAATGCAATTGAATCTTATGATGAATCGTACTAAAAAGGCAGACAAAAACGAAAAGAAAAAAAAACAAAAGACGAAACAAATTACACAGAGTTTTAGAGTTGTAAGTGGATCAATCAATTATATTTACCAGTATGGTTAGCGTTTGGTTTGCGATTCGCGCGAAACTCAATGTCAAAAGGGTGCAGTTGATCCATCACGTACAAAACCCTGGAAATGCTGTGAGTTCTGTTGGACTGTTTATTATTCTTGTTGTTCTATTTCTTTACATCACACACACACACACACACACACACACACACACACATACAAATACGTCAAATAATCGATTGAACAGGTAGCTTCCATTGCAGAAATAAGTGAACAATGATGTAACCTCCTCAAAACCACTGGCAAATTAGTTGGCGTTTGGTCGACAGTCTTAGCAACAAAACTAAAAAAACACACACACAAAACGTACTCCTAAACGAGGTACAACCATACAATAGATGCAAACATTCTAACAAACATATTCTTAGTGAGGCTGAAACGAATCAAGGCCATATATAATCGCATACCAACTAAATCTCTGAATGAAGCTATCCTCGATAGTGTCCCGAAGGGAACGAAATGATTATCAACAGTCTGCGGCGTGAGCTCTGTTCCAGCAACCAGGCCAAACGGGAAAAAGGAATCTAAATTGCACCAACGTTTGGACGCTTATTGCGCTGCAGAGCTGACGGTCACTGTGCTGGAGAGATGGATGCCAACCACTGCAGAGCAGCGCGTTGTGCGAATATTTTTGTGTAGTCAATGTTGATACAGAAGCTGTTTTCATATAAGTGCATTCTGCTGCAGAATGAAATACAAAACAACACAAAAGAGCAACTATTACGGCAGGATTGAAGAGCGCATTATGTCCGCGGCGTCCGACCAGTGCGGATGGTGGCATTCTTTTATTTTATGTAAAGAAACGACTACCAAATGCGGCTGTCAGAGGAACCGCGTTTACAGGAACACACTATTGAATAAAGGTATTATATCGTAATATTACAACATGTAACAATTCGTGCTCTTCGTGTCTGTACAATTTGAGTGATAAAACCCTCCCCCCGTAACCACTGGTCAGTGTTCGTGAACTTTGGTTGGTTTGCTGTGGTACGCTCGTCGGTAGAAATCGCTGAACATCAGCAGCATGAAGACGTTCTGCATGCCCACGAACCACATCACGGCGCGCGGATAACCGCAGTCGATGCCGAGTATGATGGGGCGGAAGAAGTGAAACACCAGGTAAGCGAACTGACCCATCTGGAGCAGTGTGACGTACCGCTTCCACGTGGCACCGCGCGTCACCGCGGGCCGGTAGATGGTGAGGAAGAAGTAGGAGTACATCACAGCGTGGACGAATGTGTTGAGCAGCCCGAGCACGAAGCAGTGCCCACCGGCGAGATAACGCATTACCAGCGACGTCGACAGCACCATGATCGTGTGGTGATACACGTGCAGGAACGACACGTGGGATTGCTTCTTCCGCAGCACAAAGAACACGGTGTCGGCTAGATCGAGGATCTTCAGCAGAAAGTAGAGGTAACCGAGTCGTAACTCCACCATCGACTGATCATTCCTGTCCAGCTGCAACGGCTGACAGACGAAGGAGTACGAATAGTTTCGCAAATAGTCAATTCCCTGCAAAGATTCAAACGTGTCACCGATCCGCGAACCAATGCCGCAGATGTAAACTCACCATCGCGAATGCGTACACATTTGCCGCGACTTGCGCCAGATTGTAGACGATCAGAAAGCTGCGCAGCTCGATCGGTTTCCGATTGGCCATCAGTTTTGGACCGAGGTTGAGAACGAAGTAGAGATAGGCTCCCGTTATCAACGGTACCGTCCAAACGGATTGAAGCAGCGGTAGATCGACCATCCTGTCATCTGCAGAGAGAAGAAAGACCTCAGAAATTCAAGATTGTTCCAGGTTCCAGGATGGGGAAGTTGGTCCTGATACCTGATTTGTCAACTAAATAGTTGTACCCCTTGAAGATCGATCCTGCGATCAACGCCATCTTAGTGTAAGCGTATGTCCTTCAACTAGAACTTCAAGCCAGTTACACCACACTCCAGCAGCTCTCGGGTAAGACTGATGTCCAACCGCCGGCGCTTGTTTGAAGTAGGAATGGTTCTTCGCAACAGGAGGTCCTACGCGTACGGACCATTAATTAAGCATACGGCTAGCAAATAGTACCGTCACTATATGACGTTACCAACGAGCTCTATGCGAGGATCGTGCACTCACCTCGTGCCGGTTTGGATTAATTTGTGTTCGCACTCGCCACCACGGTTGGGAATAAGCGTTCGTCTTCCGCACACGAGAACTTTACTCCACGTCAGGTGGAACAGTTTCTTTAATTGATTGCAGTGCTATCGCAGTGCTGCCCAACCTTGGCCCACAAATTTCCTATACCTCCGGAACGCTGCTGTGACGGTGCTCGATATACAAAAACCGCAAGCATCTCAAGCCGCTCGGGAACGCGAAAAGAAGGAACGGGATGCCCGGTTGTGCAAAACAGGAAGGTATTGTAATGAAGTGGAAGTTTTAGGCAACATTTAATGCTGACAGCAATTACTTTTACGATGTTGATGTGTTCTATCGTAAAGTGAATTAAGCGTAAAGCGTTTAACGAAAACATGTTGGACGTGTTGCGATATTTCTGGTGTGCCTTTTTTAGTGCGGTTCAATTAGAGGACACATCTCGCAAGTGTCTGTGTGGATGTATTATTGCGTAACAACCACGAGGCAGTACACCTCATATATTATTCACTGATAACTTGGGAAACCCACGGCTCGCGCTTAGCCTTAATCTCGGCTTCAAGTTGGCTTGACCATCGTACGTACAGAGCGCTGGCATAACACGAAAGAGGTGAAGGTTACCACCGTACCATGCATATTCGCTGGCTCACACTCAACGCTAGGAAGTGTCCACCCCGGAACAACATTTGTCGTCACAGAGTGACATCGGCATTTTCGGGTGTGTGGGAAAGTGCCCGAGTGTGCAACAAAACGGCTCGAACCGCTCTTGGGCAATGGTGTAATGGAATATAATCAGTGCAATTAATTGTCGCCCAATACACCCAGTTGATTCGGGGGGGGTTCGCTCGTTCGTCGTTCGGATGGGTTCGGTGGCACGATTGGAAATTGTAATTAGCAGCTTTGCCGCTGTTGCCGCCATTTCGATGGGTTCCATTTTGTTCGTGTGTTTGTTTGTTTTTTTTTTCCTTACTTCAGACGTTTTATTTTGTCAGTTTTTGTTTTTCGGTTACGCTTGGCGTTACACACAACACTCACCGCTTTATAAATTTGTACCTTGTGATTTGCGTTCTACTTCACCGCTGCTAACTTCTGATCGGAACGAAGCTTCGGCCCCGCTTACCGATCGTTGGCCCTTTTCTGCCCACCCTTCCTCTTTCCCACACCACCCGCCGGCGGGAGGGCGATGGTGTCAATGGACTGTTACTGCTTTTTCCTCTTCATGATGTACGACTTAATGTAAAAGTCCATAAAGAGGGCGAGGATGAAGAGCGCCTGCAGGAACCCGACCCCCATCCAGAAGCGCGGAAACTTGCATTCGCGATTAAAGAACAGCGGTATGCCGAAGTGGAACGCGAGGTGAATGAACTGGAGCAGCTGCATGCGGGTTAGGTTCTGCTTCCACCGGGCGCTATACTTTGAGCCGTACGATGACAGGAAGTAGTACAGGTACATGACGGCGTGCACGAGCGTGTTCCAGATGCCGAGCATGATCGCGTGCCCGCCGGGTACGTACAGCATGCCACAGTACGACCCCACCACCATGGCCGTGTGGTGGTACACGTGCAGAAAGGACACGTGCGATTGCTTCTTGCGCAGCACGAAGAACACGGTGTCGGCTAGGTCGAGCACCTTCAGCAGGAAGTAGCTGTAGCTGAGATACATCTCCTCGAGCCCGCGGAAGTCACTGGTGTAGTTGCATACCTGGCAGGAGAAGTTGTAGTCCCGGTACACGACAAATATCTTAATGACCTGCGAACGAACCGAACGAAGAAAGGACATTGGCATCGTACACGGACAACCTCCCGCCACCGCCACCGCCGCCCGATCGTGCTTACAATCCACAGAAAGATGACACTGTTAATCACCACTTGCACCACGTTGTACGCGCGGATAATCTTCCGCAGATCGAACGCCTTTCTCTGGGCCATAAACCGTGGCCCAGCGTGCAGCACCACGTACAGGTACGCCCCGAGCAGCAGCATCAGCGGCCACGGACTGCCGGCCAGTGGCAGATTCACGCTGCGCATATCCCGGCGTTCCACCATGTACTCCCGGTACATATCGTACATCCGCTCCAGCACAAGCGTCATCGCTGCGAAGGATGATTTCTGCCACTGTCAGCAGCTAAAAACCGCGCACAGAACACTTCACAAAACGGCCCGCTGATCGTGGCGTCGGTCACTTCGAAACGCGGAGGATCTCCGTATGCACTGCGCCACGTGGCACGTCCACTCGATACCGCGCGACTGAGTAGCCGACGGGTAGGTAAAGCGACTTTTAAATGCTTTAAATTTGCAATGCATATCCATGTACACGCACCCGGGAACCTTGGCCGGGGTGGGTCCTCTTAAGAATGGGTAGCTTAGAAATTGCTCGCTTTCTGGAGCGCACACAGGCGATTTCCGAGCGAGAGAGGGTTTTCCCTCAGGGATGACCAACCCCCCCCTCCCCCTCGGTGACGCTACGCACACGGCCAACTTGCTTTGGGGCGTGAAGAAGCTAATGTGTGTAACGATGTCACTGTTTGGGGCACTCCAACTCCAATCTAGACGAAGTGCGTCCCGAACTTTGTGGGTAACGATTGCGGCGTTTAGGCAATGGCGCCATTTCGAATTGGATGACGCGACTGTTTCTAGTTCATCACATCCCCACACGTTGCGACTAGAGGCACACTATGTAGAACATTTCGTGCCTGGATTTGGAACGAATTTCTTCATCCAGAGGTTCTAGCCCGTTCAAGTAATTCCTAGCACCTTACGCAAGGGCTGAGTTGCTTAAGAGAAAGGTATCGAAACTGTGTTAGAATCGGTTAGAAATTCAAGCCGTTATTAATTCCTCGAAAGCAGCAACTAAATACAGTTTGTCTATGCAAAGCTCTTCTAAATCGTGATTCCTCAAGGTATTGGGCACATCGAAGAAGCGTTACATCAGCTGACGGTTGCGGTATTCTTCTTCACACTTCTTCACAGCGTTGTCGATCTAAATTAGTGTTGAGTAACTCTAATTCGGATTCATTAATATGAATGAATCTTTAAACTAAATGAAAGAATCGGAACCTCTATTCCAAAGATTCATGAGCTCCAAGGGACTTGTCCCCCTTCCTGGGGCAAACTACCATTACGCCCCATTTACTACAGGGGCCTCCAAAGGGCAACCGCTTTGAGGAATCATAAATCTTTTGGGAGTCGATTCCCGATTCTTCCTGAAACTCTTCCCAAAAGATTCATTAAGCATAACACTAATCTTAAACAATCCTGCTAGATGAAGCTCGGAGATCTTGCAGGGTAGTGCATAAAGGACTTGGAGAGAGAGATCGCCATCGCCAATAAGGCCATTCAGAATCCATGGAAAAGATGGTTTCTAGTGGATAGGTTATGTGTGCTAAATATCACAAATATGCATCCCATTACAAGACTTTACATCTCCAAATATCTCTTATATTCGTTTATTACTGACAAGATAATCTTCATCGCGCTGTCCTCATAGCGAACCGTCGCCTCTTTCGTCGTTTGTGGAGTATAAGCGATCCCCTTTGTCTTTTAACAGTGGCCGTTCCGCTCACTTACTTCTCGCAATGACTGTCGATCATCTGTTAACAATCAGAATTCTGTTATACAGTACACTAATGGCAAATGCCGCATGAGGAAAGTATTCTCCATTCCACGCCAAACGGTGGCTCTCGCAGGCAAAGTGTCCCGAGTGCATTAAGATAAAAAAACCACTAAACTATCTTGTGAGAGTTTAATCTACCAGACCCAATAATTACGGGCACTGACAAGCCTCCCCCAATTAACCGTACCTGGCACCTCGTTGCACACCGATGCACTTGCATGTCCAGCATGTGTACGATATGTGTGCGCCTGCAATGAAGTAGGTCATGACCTTGTGCGGTACGTGCGCGGAAGAGCATCCCAACCCAGATACCATTCCACTCCAGGAATCTGCTGTCAATGTGCTGCTCTCCAAAACGCATGTACATCGATCGATACAAAAAAAAACACACAAACCGTCCACAACCGCCATGTTCAACGATCGCACGAATGAACGCATGCACAAAAATGACTTGACACCAAGGTAAAACCGGTACGGTTGTGTGCGTACGATGGATCGGCCAAAAAGTCACCAAAATAACATTAGATAATAGAAGGCTAATGCCGGCAATGCGTATACGGCGAAGAATGCTACGCTGAGACCAGCGTGAAACCGGAATCAAAATACCGGTTTTTGTATTTATTCATCCGTGCCTTTACGTTGATGTGTGGTGCCTGCTGCTGCTGCTGCTGCTACTGCTGGCTGGCCCGCGAGTCTCTGTTATTCTGCTGCAGACACATCATGGGACGGTTTGTGCTCGAATGTCTGGTGTGTTGTTTGCTGATAACATTAGCGACAAGTCAAAATGAAACCTTTTCGTTTGCCACGTTGGGACCGGATACGGGAGTGGACCGCTTGCAGCGAAGTTCACAAAAGTTTGGCTTACAGTTTTACCAGGTAAGGAAAACCCCGCGACGAGTTTGCAAACTTGCATCTGCGTGGTATCCCCCCCCTGAAAGCATCTCACTGCAAGTGACCTTGTGCGCGGCTTATGTGTTTTATGTGAGTTCTGTGCGTTTTTTTCTTCCCTTCTTTCTCTGGTGTAATTCGTTCCGTCTGCGATCGATCGCGTCAGTACGTCACCGAGCTGGTCGATCATGATCCCAACGTGACGACGATCAACATCATCGTGTCGCCGTTTTCGGTCTGGAATCTATTGACCTTGATAACGGAAGGCGCCTCTGGGCGGACACTGGATGAGCTGCTTGCCGCACTAGATCTTCAGCAGCAGGAACAGATACGCAACTTTTACAAACCATTCGTGCAAAGCTTAAGGTGAGTTTTGCGAGGAAAGTCATAAAGATAAAGGTGCCAAAACAACTATTTTTCTATACTTCCGGATATCCAAAGTCTTCTGGATCGAGATGTACAGCTGGCAGCGGCACAGTACGTCATCACCGACGAGAATCGACCCGTGTCGAAAGATTTCGAAACGAATTTGGACCATTTCTACAACCCCAGCGTACTGCAGCCGATGAATTTTGCCAATCGCAAGCAAACGTATGATCGGGTTAATCAGCTCGTTTCCGACGCAACCAAAGGGCAGATACCGAAGGCGATCGAAATGAGCGATCTGGAGGAGGCACGATTGATCATGCTTTCGGTACTGTTCTTCCAAGGACAATGGACGGTTAGTGCGAGAATTTTGAATTAATACAACTAATTAGTGTGTGTGCGTATGTGTGTGATTTACTTACCGATAAATGTTGCTCTTCCAGATTCCATTCAACCGATCTTTCACCACGAACGTTCCGTTCTACGATGAAAACGATCAGCCGATCGGTATGGTAGAGATGATGTTCCAGAGGGGTATTTTCCCGTTTGCCGGCTACAAGGAACTAGATGCACAAATTCTTGAACTTCCCTATGGGGCCAATCGGCATCTGAGCATGCTGCTGATAATGCCACGGAAAGGTGTTCCGCTTGTTGAAGTTATCCGCAAGTTGACTGAATATGGCGTTGATCGTGTCTTCGAAGAGCTCGACCGCAGCTTGGTAGATTTTGATGACGACGAGGTGGAGGTGCATTTGCCAAGATTTGAGTTTAACTCCGACTATAATTTGATACCCATCTTGAATCAGGTGTGAGCCGTGAATAATTTCTAGCACATTTTCTTTCTAATATCGCTGCTATTTTTATTGGTTTTCAGATGGGTATCAAAGAAGCATTCGATTCTGGGGTGGCCAACTTTGGTAAAATCTCCGAGCTGAACGCCATTTACATTAGCAGCGTAATACAGCAAACCAAAATCGTTGTCAACGAGGAGGGCACAATGACGGCCGCCGTAACGACCGGTGTCTTCGCCAACAAGGCAACACCGCCACGCTTTTTGGCCAACCGACCGTTTGGTTTTATGATCGTTAATAGACAGCAACGGACGATCCTTTTTGCCGGACAAGTCAAACGGCCTAATCTGGTCTAAGTGCCCCTACACGATCATTCTACTGCAGATTGACTGCTTTCGGAAGCAGGAGAACGAACAAATAAATGGAAGAGTATTTGTTTTTTGAATACCGACAGATCGGCTGTTATTAGCTTAGGTACGGATCGATGTCTCGCTCCATTCGATCCGACTCCGTCTCAGCACCAACGGCACACGCCAGCAGTGTGTTGATGTTTTTCTCTTCCCCAGCACCGTACACATATCCGTTCGCCTTATCGATAGCATTCTTAAGTCTCAGCAGGCTCTGCTCGCGCTTCGAATCGAGCAACAGGAACGACACCAAACTGTAATCTTCCACCATGGACACGATTGCCTCGTTTAGCTGTTTGAATTTCTTCCCCATCTGGCTCGTGTCCATACATTCTAGCAGGTAGCTAAGGTCCAGCACTTCTGTGTAGTATTCCACATTGAACGGAAGCTTCGAATCTTGCTCCTTTAGTTGATCCGCTTTGCTGAGCACATTCACGTGCGGCAATCCCATCTGTAGCATCGTGTGCAGCGAAAGCAATAGGCACGAGATGAATTTGTACGGTTCGGTGCAGTAATGCGACTCGACCAGATGCACCGTGCAGAGATGGTATCCCAATTGTTCCAGCTTGGCGAAAATATTCTTCAACGCATTGTTGTGTGTGAAAAGTTCCACCTGTCCCGGACAGTCGAAGATGAAGTAATTGCAATCGAGACTTTTCAGTTGATCCAATAACCATTGAAAGTTTGTCTCCAGGAACTCTACGCAATAGATGAGCGCTCCGTTTGGCCCTAGCCCAAACTGTGCCATCGCGTCCTGTACCGTGATCAGCTGCATAATGTCGACGGCACTGGTGTACTGCATGTTGTCGTTGGCTGGGTCCAGATTCACAACCATTGCTTTACGTCCAATTCTTTCAAGAAATGTTTGCATTTTATTGCAGTAGCTAGTTTTACCGGCACCCGGCGGTCCAATAACGAGCTGTCCATAGAGCGGCGTTTGTGTTCGAAGCTTTACCAGGCTGTTTTGCATTATTTCTGCCCGTCCGTGGGAAAATCGTACCGAAAACCGTTTGTTTACAATCGCGACTTTGTTGTGACTGGCAGCAACGTTGACGTTTCGCTCTGAGCGGCGATTGCTGACACAGGGCGTTTCGTACGAAAAGAAATGATCCGACAACTTAACAAAATACAATTTACACATTTTTTAAAAATTGATGCGCAGAAAAATATATGCAAAATGGTTCCGGAAATGTTTCCACTATTCTCGTACGCCTCTACATTCGATGAAGCTATTCAACAGAAAAAAAACACAAATGAAACGGAAAAATGACGAATTCAATTTTGACGTTTCTTCCCTGTCGCGCAATCTTCCTCTTTGTTGCATCCATTCAACGTCGCAGCCAAGGAATGAAAAATCAATAATACAGCTTTGCTCTCGTTCAAAGTCGAGATCGTCAAGGAACAAACCATCAGAAAGAAACGCTCGGTGCCGTGTGGATTGTGAAGAACTAGAACGACTGTATTGTGAAATTAATACCCTCACCCAAACGATCCACGATGGCCGACAACGAACAGAAAGCAATGCAGCTGATGGCAGAAGCGGAAAAAAAGTTAAACTCGTCGAAAAGTTTCTTCGGATCACTATTCGGGTAGGTCAATTCGATTGATGGGCCACGACACCTCGCTGCTATCAGCAATGTGAAATCACAAAAACAAGTGACTCATCGTGCTAATTTGCTTACACGGAACTGTTCACAGCAGGTGAAATGCTCCTTTGTTGGATTTCTCCACTTGCCCGTGTGTGTCATATTGTTTCAAAAGGGTGTCTCCCACTTAAACACTCACACACCCCATGGATAATGGGTGGTCTTTGTGTACCCATCCCATGCTCCGCGAACCAGCAGCATTGCATTGAAAAACAATCAATAAAGCTTACTAATCTTCTGCGTCGTCATTTGTCTCCCTGCTGCGGTTTAGCGGTGGTTCGAACAAGGTGGAGGAGGCCGTAGAATGTTACCAGCGGGCAGCAAATATGTTTAAAATGGCTAAGAAATGGAGCCAGGCAGGAACGGCCTTCTGTGAGGCGGCCAACCTGCATGCGAAGGCAGGCAGCCGACACGATGCGGCCACCAACTACGTGGATGCATCGAACTGTTATAAGAAAGTGAGTGGCCACGGCTCCGCTTTAGCAATAGTAGCCAAGAAATACACTAGCTAATCACATGCCTTCCTTCCTTAGACCGATCCAAATGAAGCTGTGAACTGCCTGCTAAAGGCGATTGATATTTACACCGACATGGGCAGGTTCACGATGGCTGCAAAACATCACCAGAGCATTGCAGAAATGTATGAAAATGAAGCAAACGATTTGGTATGTAGCTACCTCGGATAAGATCATTCTTAAGATGTTTTCTTACACCCATCCCACTTTGCTCTCCTCAACAGCAACGAGCCGTGCAGCATTATGAACAGGCGGCCGATTATTTCAAGGGCGAAGAATCCACCAGCTCGGCTAACAAGTGCATGCTGAAAGTGGCACAGTATGCGGCTCAGCTGGAGGACTACGAAAAGGCGATACAAATCTACGAACAGGTGGCCGGATCGTGTCTCGACAGCTCGTTGCTGAAGTACAGCGCCAAAGAGTACTTCTTCCGTGCGGCCCTTTGCCACCTTAGCGTGGATCTGCTGAATGCTCAACACGCGATGGAGAAATACGCACAACAGTACCCAGCATTCCAAGACTCGCGAGAATACAAGCTTGTGAAGGTAAAGTTATTGAAAAGAAAATGGGCGTAAAAAATTTCTTTTCATTGCTTTTATTTTCATTTTAGACACTCTGCGAACATTTGGAGGAACAAAACGTGGATGGGTTCACTGAAGCTGTCAAGGAGTACGACAGCATCTCCAGGCTGGACCAATGGTACACCACAATCTTGCTGCGAATCAAGAAGCAGGCCAACGACAATCCTGACCTGCGATAAGCAGCTTACACCAAGAATATCTATCACAGTCGCTCTCGATTGGTCTATTTGTGCGTCCCGCTCGCGGTGGCAATCGGCAAACACACACCAACCGTTGTTTAGTTGTTGGACCGCATGTTAGGTTCGTTGAATGATTATTATTTACCGAGTGCATTGTAATTTGTGTTCGACTCATTCAACATACACTCTCTTCGCTATCGCTATTTTTTTTTTTGCGGTCTCCAATGACGGTATGGTACCGGGCGTGATCACTTTTAACCCATCTATCCCACTGGATTTAACGAAAACAACAATTTTATCTTCTATAAAAGCTAAGTATGATAATGGAAAGAAGAAAACACACACACCATATTCGCTGAACACAAACAGTAAACTGTAAAAATATCGAAATTACCACCCCGCGTTTAGTGTTAATAACATTGCCACCACCCCCCAAAATCCTCTTTAGCAGGGATCGCGATCTTTCGTCGTCCCACCCGATTTTACCTCGACAACCGGGAACCGTTTATTGCGTTTACATATGTACGTACGTTGAGTCTTACCTGTAGCAAGCTTATTATATTTTGTTTTGTTAATAAATTTAACTGCACTAGGTATTAGGACGTTAAAGCAAGCACGCACGTATCTTACAGTAAAGGATAAACACACATGCGCGAATGGATTGAGTGAAGGATTGCGATCGAGAAACTACTGGACACATCTACACATACCCACTGCAGTGCAAACAAGATGAAGCTTTCTCGTCCTTGCTCTTTATCGTCCCGGGACGTGGATTTGTTTTATGCTGCGTATTATAAATTATTGCCTGCCAGCAATAGCGAAAAACGTTCAATAGGCTAGTGAATGCGAACCTTTCGGTTTGTGCGAGACCGTTCGGTGCCGGACAGTTCCGCTTCCGGGGGCGCGCTTCGAAGAAAATGGGGGGCATTAACAAGTAATAATAGTAATGATTCGCTACCATTCGACATTAGACGAAAGATATAGAGTATCTAGTAAAGAAAACAAGTATGTATCTTCAAAACCCAACAACGCCAGCCGTGCGGACAGTAGCGAGGAGTTCAGATCAGAATCAGATCACATTGTTACTACCATATACTTATACTCGTGGCGTACGCTGGCTCGTGTGCAGATGTGTAGATTCCTTGCCACGTGTAGCAATTACCACATCCAGTCGATCCTACCACGAATCATTATCCGGCCGCGTGTGGCATATTACGTGCTAAGAAATGGATTATGCTCGGAACAGAGCAGATCTTTACAGATACACGATCAGCAAGTTAATAGCAGCACTAGCAACAAAAAAAACGTTAAAAGGGCCTGGAAATGAAGGGCTGGAATTATCACTTTCTTGCTAAACAAAAAACAAAACAACATTGAACTATTATTCATGTAAACGAAGTGGAAGGGAATTAAAAGCATAATGTATTCTCGATAATACGCGACAGACAGCGGGAAAAAAACGGGACGTGAGAAAGAAGCACAGAGTGTGGAGTAAAATATACTAACGATTACATGTTTCCAATTGAATTGCAATAACAAAACTACCGTGAATGAAGTCAATAAAATAACATCAACGCTATACAACAAATCGTAAGCTTATTTATAATTTAACCAGCGGGTCATTAACAGCGGCATCGCATGCTTATCGAACGGAACAAACAGCCGTTTGGTGTGTGGCGCTACATTGCGTACAGTGCACACACCCCGAGACACTCAATCTCATTGAAAAAAAACCCTTCCGAATATCCTTCTCACCGTCGAAATGGCACGAAAAAGGGTCGTCGGGTGCTGTGCAAGGATTTTCCCACCCCTTGTGTCGTTTGTTGCGCTCTCACTACGGAGCAAATACATGTTCTCCTTCGCGGGCACGCACGCACAAACACCCCGCTATCAAAAGTGCACCAACGCACACCATCAAACCGTTGGGCACCCAAACGTCCTTTCTGATTAAACTCTCACTATTGCTATCCTTTTTTCTTGCTTTCGATGGGTGCGTGTGTGTGTGTGCGGTGTAATTGTTGCCGATCCGAGCAACCTGGGGAGTGGTGTTTGCGAGTTCAAACTGTTGTTTTTTTTTGCATGCGCACACACGTGCGTGTTTGTTTGCGTGTGTTGGTGTGAGCAGTGTCGAAAGGAGCAAGGATATTTCTAAACGTTCCATTTTCACCCTATGCGTTAGGGAAAATTCAGGAAAATAACCTCAGCTGAAGAGAGGCAGAGAGCATGGATTCAGTTGTCAATCGTTGAAGTTCGGACGTAGGTTGGTGGACTCCGCGATAGAAAATGTGTCCGTTGCCGCAAGTTTAGTACACGGATTTTGATGACGAAATGAAGTTTCGCATCGACTACTCGTCGACTGCTCGCTTGCCAACGTGGTGTACCGGAAGCGCACCATGAACCCGTAGTGGAGTCCGCAAAAAGTTCCCCAAATTCCAAGCCTCGCGAAAGAGAGCCTTGGACGAGAGTCCTGCACAACGCGGAAGGTGCAGGGAGCGACAGGACGAAGATGAAAATCAAAATTATGAAATCGTTCATCGTCTGGGAGGTCCAACAAAACAGTGTGAACCGTACCGCACCGTTCGGGGCGATATGAATCAAAGAACTGAAAGAGGGTCCAAACCCCCGCGATAAACTCCCCCCACAGGATAGGCCTCAGTATATGTGTGTGTGTGTGTGTTTGTAGGGCTAAGCTGTGCAATCGTAAAATCGTGAAATAATCACCATTTACACTGCGACAAATTGCTATAGAAATTGTGTTGTAAAACAAACTTACCGAGCCGCCGCCAAAGTTCCCAATCCCCTCCCCCTTTTCCTTGCTTCGGAGCGCAAGAATTGTTACCAAGAAGAGAAAAAAAGCATACACACACATTTTAATCTACCACGTTCCGCACAACCGGTTGGAAAAACATGGCCGAGAAGCAGTTTTTTGATTAGTTGCTGCTCAGTGATCCATTCACACCAACCTCCAACTCATCATCGTAGTAGGCTAAACACTAAGCCCAATCTGTACGCAAGAAGTGCGGTGTAGAAGCATGCTGATGAGGTTTGGTAGATAGCAGTAGCAGCAGCAGCACCGAACACGCATGTTGGGCGGGTGGAAAAAGTGAACAACAATAATTGGGTCAATTTTGGGACACATCGGCGGACATCACAAGTTCGAACCATTACGGAACATTATAAACGTGAACATTACGCTGCCCATACGGTGATGAGCAGTGCGCCGGAGGGTTAGGAGCAGAACGATTGTGTGTAGACGATTATTGTTGTGTGCCGATATCTCCATTCGGTGACAAGCATTAGTGAATCCGCCCCCTCCGGTTCGGAACGCATTTGAATGTGACAACGGCAGCAACTGACGATTATGCAGTGCAGATAATCGAGTTGTGCTCAGTGGAAGGTATGGATAGAGCTGATCGCACGAAAGAACCCGGTGGTGGCGTGTAGTGGATGCGGACCCGCTGGAACCACTCGTATTACGGGGTACGAAGGTGCATCATGCCATTAGACGGTTTTTACGGACATTAAACGTGAGCTCACCTTTCTCACCTCGCCATTACAAGGACCTACGTGGTGGTAAACCAATCGAAGTCTCACAAACCAATAGATGGCCGACGGTCAGTGAGGGTGGACGGCGACTGTAAACTGTAATCGGGATTGACAGGAAAACACACCAAACATCCTTTCCCGGTAGTGCACTCGCTCCCTCTCCGTAATCAATTAAAGCTAAGCGGATGGAAATGTGTCTATGATGAGACTATCGAAGGTGTCGCCTAAGAAATGTTTTTTTCTTGTTTTATGTTTCGCCGTACTGATATTATTAGTGTTCAACTTAAGGTAATAAGGGAAAGCCTTGGAATTTCACTACACACTCCAGCGTAATGTTTCGTCTTGTTTTTGTAGGGATAAAGATTGGAGTACCAAATCGCCACATGTGCTATATGCGAGAGATGAATACCAGCTGGAGGAAGCTAATCTGCGGCACGAGGTACTGTTCACGCTCTGGTAGCATCATCTCTGATAAGACAGAGTAGAACCGTTTAGTGTGTAATTAAGCGCATGTAGTATTGGTGTCGATTGGATCAATGTACAAACCTCCGCACCTGGGGCGGTTCGTGTCGACCCGGAAGCTTCTAATCGTGGGCATGATTTTCAAACCTCATTTTCAGCCATCCGTCACGACCCTAGAAGCGGTGGATACTGTTGCCGATCATGGCGAGAAGGAGAACGACATCGTCGACTATGGAAAGGCCCGATCGGACGAGCGGCCTAAAGAAACGCTAACCGCAAGCGATCTACCGTGGTACTTCTCACAGGGTATGCGGTATCCTAAGCCGGCCCGACGCAATCGCAAGACCAACAAGCGGGTGGCGCGCCTGCTGCCCAGTGAAACGTCGCGCGGTGATCGCATCAGCAACCAGCTTATGTTCGTGCCGCCAAATTATGAGACAATCAAACGCAAGGGCAAGTTGAAAACGATCCTGCTGTACAATGGGCTCAGTCCGTGGAATGTGAAGGCAGGCCGGGATGTGTTTCTTAGCTCAAAGTGCCCCGTTTCCACCTGCGCTATAACGGCGCAGCGGGAAAAGGCCTCCACAGCCGATCTGGTGCTGTACAAGGATCACTACATTCCGCCCTCGGTTCCACGGTCGTCCTACCAAATCTACATGATGTACTTCCTGGAATGTCCCTACCACACGCAGCACGTCAAATATCCGGACGTCTTCAACTGGACGGCTACGTACAGGTGAGCGTCAATGTCGCCGAAGGTGGCTGAAGTAAGGCCACCTTTGCTAATGCAACATTTCCTCTGTTCCTCTTCAACAGGAAGGACAGCGATATTGTTGCACCGTACGAAAAGTGGGAATATTTCGATCCACGAATCAGACAGGTTGAGCAGGATCGTAACTACGCACTCAACAAGACGCGTAAAGTTGCATGGTTTGTTTCAAACTGTGGGGCGCGTAACGGACGCCTTCAGTATGCACACGAGCTACAGAAATATATCCAGGTATTAGGAGGGTTATGAAGATCGCCGCAAGGTACGGAACACTGTGTAACGCAATGTGTCGTTCTAGGTCGATATTTATGGTGCCTGTGGCACGTTCAAGTGCTCCCGCAGCACAGCAGAGCGTTGCTTCGAGATCCTTGACCGTGACTACAAGTTCTATCTTGCCTTCGAAAATTCCAACTGCAAGGACTACATCACGGAGAAGTTCTTCGTCAATGCCTTAACGCGCAACGTGCTGCCCATCGTGATGGGTGCCCGGCCGGAAGACTATGAGGCTAGTTCGCCCCAAAAGTCCTACATCCATGTGGATGAGTTTGGCTCCCCGAAGGAGCTGGCCGAATATCTGCATCTGCTCGACCGTAACGACGAGCTGTACAATTCCTACTTCAAGTGGAAGGGTACCGGCGAGTTTATCAACACGTACTACTGGTGTCGGGTCTGTGCTATGCTCCACGATGAAGCTTCCTTCCGGCGGCCCAAATCCTACGACGACATTAACGAATGGTGGCGTGGACCGGGCGTCTGTACGAACGGTTCGTGGCGTAACTATCGGGCACGCAACCCCGAAAAACCGGTCGCCGATAGTCGATGAGCAGTGAGCCACCCGACCACAAAACCCTTTTTCCCTTGTGCGAAAGTTAATTTCATTTACCGGGCACACATTCCGGCTAAAGCAGACGTGTATTATAGCAAGGTTCCTTTATTTTAAATTAAACGCATTAGGATGAGACAAGGACTTTAGGCCAGCTATACTAAGCCATACGGTTGTATGAGGGTCCTGCGAGCTCACGAATAATTAGTTTTCATTTTGATAGCTTCACTTCATGACAAATGGTGGAATGCAGTTCACTCTGGAGGTATTTAACAGATTATTTATCCTTGTAAGGACGTGTAACAGTTGCCACTTTCCGTTGACGGTGATAGGAATACGTTGCTCATACAGTATTCACGCGCGCGACTAGCTAGAATAGAAGCAAAAGCATGCGAACAAGCGGGTGAACGGGCTGAAAGTGCTTTAAGTTCCTTTTCGTATACATCATTAGTAAAACATTGCAGTAGAAAAGAGCTGAAAGAAGTCATAGGGAAGGGAAAAGAAAAAAAGCGTTTCTTCTTAGCCATTAAACGATTTCAAACTTCTAGAGCGCGTTGTGGGATAAGTGATCGCTCACCGTAGTCGCACCGGCTGCAAGGGAAATTATGTTACTTAATATTTTTGTCAAATACATTATACTTTTTGATGTAGATAAAACGAACGTAAGAATGGAATTGATCGTTTTGCTTATTTTGATGTAAGAATGGTTTATTCCAGGGGGAAGTTTGAATACATTAATGAGTAAATTGTACTTATGGCACGGACTACAAGCTAAACGTATACAGCAGATCTTTCGCAGAAGTTTGATCTATGCCGTTGTGGTCCACTATAGATGGAAACCCGAACGTTGACGCAAACAATAGAGATAATGAACGTATAAAACAATTAAAATTGGCAGGATTTAAACTTCACCACGAGGTCTTTGATCTCGTTTTGAGGTGCACTTTTAAGTAGCTTTATCAGTATCTTACGCTTAAGAGCCTCCGATTCGACCGTTTTAGAGAGCTGACAAGGAAGAAAGAGAGAGAGAGAGAGAGAGAGGGTATGAAGAATTAAGTATTGTTTCGACGGCATTATGCGCTAGAAACTGTACCACTTCGTAGTTCCTTTGACTAACCTCATATGCTCGCTTAATGATGGGCGCCGGCATTCCCGCTAGCTTGGCTGCATTAAATCCGTACGATTTTGGGCATGCTCCTTCGGTGTACCGATACAGAAAAGTGACCGTCTCCTCGGTAGGATCATCACCTTCTTCGTTTTCCACCATACAAGCCTATGGAATGAAGCAAAAACACCAACAGATACTTAGTCCTTCCTTTTCAAATGAACTTTATCTCCAATTATTCTTACCATGTGGCCCAGCGCAATTCGTGGATCTTCGTGGAAACTGTCCACAAGGTTGTGATAATGTGTCGAGAACATGGTGCGACACTTTAAATCGGCCAGAAAGTGTACTACGGCACCGGCGACTGCCGTTCCATCGTACGTGGCCGTTCCACGGCCCAACTCATCCAACAGCACCAGACTGTCGCAGGTGGCATGTTTCAGGATAGCGGATGTTTCATTCAATTCCACCAGGAACGTGCTGTGCCCCGCCATAATGTCATCGCTAGCACCGAGTCGCGTGAAAATTCGATCGATAAGCGTCATACGGCAGCTTTGGGCCGGTATTCGTGACCCGATTTGGGCCATCACGGCCAACAAACCCACCTGCCGCATAAGCGTACTTTTACCGCCCATGTTCGGACCGGTAAGCAGCACCAGATTGGCTGCACCTTCACCACCCATCGCTATTCCGTTCGGAATGAAATTCTCCGCCGCATCACTGGTCAGACAGGGATGGATGCCTTCCTCAATCTCGATGAATGATTTGCTTCCGTTTGCCGGTTCATCCTTATCGAGCAGTTCCGGCACACACATAAGCCCTTCCGAGCGTGCATACTCGGCCAGCGACGTAAGCACATCGAGCGTGGCCACTAGATCGATGCATCCCTTCCACATGTCATAATCGCTTGAAAATCGCTCAAAGATTCTGCGTGCCAAATCTTTCAGAACCGTCTTTCTGCGATCCTCAAGTTGCATCATTTGCTTCAGGAAGTGACGCGTTTCCTCGGTGTGAAACCGTTTGGCCGCATTCTTGCCCGACTTGGTACCCTCCAGCGTGTAGTCGCTGGTTGCTTTCTTTGCTCGCGCTTCCGGCACCTCCAGCTGGAACCGTTTCTTATCGTTACCGAAGTACTTTACGGTGCAGCCAAAGAATTTACCTTGGCTCACGAGATACTCTTCAAGCTCGTCGTTCAAATCTTTGATCTCCTGCTCGATTGCATCGTATTCCGCATCGAGCCCTTTCTCCGGCACGATACTGCCACTCTTGAGTGCATTTTCGTGATCGAATGAATTTTCGAAGAATTCGATCTGCTTTTCCATTGACGGAAACACTCCTGATGGGTTGGAGGCAGCTTTTTGCGTTAAGCGTACGAGTAGCTTCGAGGAAATGCTGGCGAAGAGCCGAGGTAGTGCTAGCAGAGATTGGAATCCTTTCAGGGTTGCGATAAAGTCGCGCATTTTCTTTTTGCCATACACGTGTTCCTCGTACAGGATGGCCCGCTTGGCTGGGTGATTGTTTAGAGCAAGTCCGAATCCATGGATCTGTGCCAAATGCCGTTCCATGTCCGGCAGTTGTCCGAGAATCTGCCGGACATCCTGCAGCAAATCCACATTCTCGATCAGCTCACTGACGGCTTCTTGGCGCTGCAGAATCTCCTCTTTAACGCAGCTCGGTGCACATACCCAGCTGTGAAGCAATCGCTTTCCAAACTTGGTACAACAGTGATCCATTCGTTCCGCTAGCGAACCTTCCGATCCAACGATCTTCAGATTGTTCAGTGTAATAGAATCAAGCACCATAAAGCGTTTTGCTTGCGCTGCCCCTAGACGCTGTTCAATCTTTACGCTCACTGCTTCCTTGTTTTCATCAAATGGAACGTACTCTTCGAACGTGGCCAGTGAAAGTACTTGCTGGTCGAGAAGACATCGCTGTAGGTACCAAACACATCCGCCAAGGGCCTTCAATGCAAGCTGGTGAGATTCTTTTGGCGTTAGCCCCAAACTATCCGCGTCGTCCAACATGGTGCGTAATGCCGGTGGCCATTTGGACTCTTCGCTCATCGATCCTCCGTAGATCGTTTCCGCAAGATACTTCAGCGTTGTTTCGCCCGACCAAAACTGGCTTCCGTTAGTGAGGGCTTCGCGCTTCACGTTAGCAAGCAATGTTCTCAAAATACGCTGCGTTCCCTCGGACATATTGCCAGATCCGGCACGCTCGTGGAGTATCAGAACCGGTGGATAGTGGGACAGAAACGTGAGCAGTCTGGATTGTTGGTTATCGTCGTCAAACTCCCCGAGATGGAACAGCCCGATCGATGTGTCGATAAAACAAACTCCGTAGCGACTGCCCGTTCCTTGACGGAAAGTTTCCGTAATGGCCAGCATGTAGCGCGGCTGATGATTGGCAGTGATGTTTACCTGTTGCCCAAACACCTCCGTACCCATCAGAGTGATTTGGCAAATCTCTCGCCGGACGACCTTGTCGAACTTGCTGTTGGTGCGCTCGGTTTTGCATCGCTCCTGCATCATATCGGGGGTTTCCGTTTGTTCGACCCGAGCCACCTTGAACCCTTTCTCGACAAGCGTGGTCGACATACGGTCGTACGCCGCCTCAGGAAACCCGGAATGTGCGAATTCACCCTTCATGTAGCTGAACCCTAGCTCCGTGACACCGACCTCAGCGTCCATGTGGTACAATTCGTAAAACTTGCCCACCTTGAAGAACAGCACACAGTCAAAGTTCTTGCTCTTCAGTATCCACCACTGTCGCATGGCCTATAACAAGGGGAAAAGGGATAATTCATATTGAAACTGTTTGCTCAGCTTTTAACAAACTATTTCCATTCTTACCGGTGTCAATGTAGTAAGATACTGGTCTGGCACGTACAGTGTTCTGCTGTCGTATTTATCACTACCGGGCTTATTACCGTGAATGTCTTTTATTTTGTTCGGTTTTAAAAAGTCCAGCTTTTGATGGGTCCAAACGGTCGGTTCGTCCAAAGCACCACCCGGCTCTTCACTCGGTTCGTGGACCGCTTCCAACTTGATCTTTTTCTGCACTGGACCATCATCCGATTCGTGTGTGGTTGGCTCCTTTCCAGGATCGCTTTCGGCCATTTCATTTGGTCGCTCAAATGAAGAAAGCAAAGCGAACTTTTTCGTACCACTTTGATCCGGTTCCTCTTGGTTGTTATTATTGTGGGGTTTATTCTCGTTATTCAGACCACCATCGGCTTCCTCGTTATCCGACGTATCGTCCAGCATCAGGATACGACGACGCTTCTTTTTCGAGACAATCTCTTCTCCATCATCATCATTCGCCGTCTGTTTTTTCGCAACAGGCCGTTTTTCCTTGCCGGCTGATTCAGTTTCCTTTTTAACAAAGGCTTTTGAGCTTTTCGGAGTTCCATTGGCTTGATTGATTGATGAAGAACGGTCCGCGGCAAGAGCACTCGTCGGAGTTGATGGGTTTACCGGTTTCTTCGTACTTGCAGGGGATTTTGCAAAGTAATTGTGCAATGTGTTAGGAGAACTTGGGAATTTTTCCTTATTTTTCGACATTATGCGGCGGACTCACACGGGAAATGAGTATTAACAGGGCACTTTCACACAAAACGAATGGAATTTTGCGAGCAATTCGAGAGCCAAACGCACCATCAACAAATGCGCGTTTTTATGTGTCGCTCTTTGACGTTTGTCGCGCGCCTTTTGGAGTGTTCAAGGTTTACACAACCATTAGCACAAATCAAGACGCACAGTGGTTTCCCACAGCAAAACGGTTTTTACATCAGATTCTTCAAAAAATCTCGTAAAATATACCTGGAATTGTGTTGTTTTCTATATTTCGAGGGTCAAGCAAGCAAGCTGGAAAAAGGTTTAAAAAATGCATTTACGCGAAAGAAAATTGTATCAGGCCGAAAGCATATAAATGTATACTTTGAACGACTGTTGTAAGGTTCTGCTAAGTTGTGGTTCCGAGAAAAGCTATTTGTTTTGCTTGTCGCCGGAAAAGTAAACGTGCGAATCGTATAAATAGTGGGAACTTATAAGTGTGTTTAATTTGCGGAATCAAATCACTGGATTTGTGTACCGACTCATGTTATGTGAAGGATTTATAAAAAAAGAGTTCCAAATGATTACGGCTCAAGCGGCGCGCGTCGATGGTACACATACCGGCAGGAGTACATTCTGGTCAGTGAAATTTGCAGAAGATACAACAACCGCTGCGCGAAGACACCTGATAGAGACCGATTGTAAACAACTCCAGCTCGATAGTTGAAGTTACATACGATACAATCAGTAATACGCATCCTACAGTATGATCGTACGACGATCTCGAATGGGTAATGTGCTTCGCTGTGATCAAAAACTCTTGACAAAATTAGTGCTTCGTGAGTGTATAGCCAAGGATGCAGCAGTATTCTTAAGATGAGACACCTCATACTGACATGGCCAGGACACCAATCCGTTAGTCCAACGCTGCTCTCATCCACTTCCGACTGCAGCCAATCTCAGACAAGTTGAACTCCACTTGATCCAGCTAAAAAGGTCGATGTGCTCCTCTACACATGGTGTCGAACGGGGCGCTGACGAGGGCATCAGTGCGGTATTCTCATCACATGCCCATGCCATCGTAAGGGACTCTAAAGACTCCATCCTTATCAGGTAAGCAGGAATAATCAGCTATTTGTAACACCCTTTTTACAATACATAAACAACAATTCGATTGCAGTGACTGTTTTTCTGAACAATATCACAGCCAAATAACATCCCGAACAATTAGCCGTTTATACACAGCATGAATTCAAATTCCAACAAGATGCTGTGCTAATAATGTTGCTTGTTTTTTTATTTCTTTTGTGTCTTACTAGTTTTTCACTCGTTACAGAAAGAAGTCTGATCGACTGGGATTTCTTTCCGATATTGAACAAACTTGTTTTATTTTAAAAAAGAAAATATTGAAAACTTCGAACTTTGTTACGTTTTGGTACGGTATTAGTTAAGTTTTTTTTAATCGGTTCAACTCAGAGCGAGAGAGCGTAAAGTGTCAACATAATTCATGTTTGATTAAATCAAATGTTTACTAGTACATTTCTCAATAGATAGATTCTCTATTATCTAATAACCATCTCTCATCTCTCTCCACACGCCAGTATTGATAGTGTACGATCATGCGTTTGGGGTTCGCGTTGTGTGAAACCTCCCGGGACGATGATCATGGTGGTAACATTCAGCATTTTCCTAACATATCTGTGTGTGTGTGTTTGTGTGTCTTTTTCAACCAGAACGCGGAAAACACACTCACTTTGCTTGTGTTGTTAAAGTAGGGTCAAATATAATTAGGGGTTTTCATTAGCCTATCGTTGCTTAAAAGAGAAGGTATTTGTCTTTTTTGAAGTTTCTGTTCCGTTTCATTAAGAAAGCAAATTAAAAATAAAAAAAAACGCGTGTCCTTTTTACCACAAGCACCAAACTGCCCACGGAAACAATATGAGCCCGCAGCTCAACTGCCAGCCTTTCATGGCGTTGGACGTGAGAATAGGAGTCGTGGGATGAAGAGAAATAAAAAAACGGGTGCAAAAAGGGTATAGACTAGATCAAAACATAGTGGGAGGCCCGGAGGCTCCGTTCGGTTGGAACCAAATAGGTAACTACAACAAAATGGAACTAATAATCAAACGCTGGGGCTTTTCACCTGAACGAGCTCTATAGCCGGCAGGGTAGGTAATTAAATGTCTTTTAAGAGTTTAAGGAGGATTTCGTCCTATCGGTACAGGGGTACCGTGGGTTCGTGGCGATCTTCTTGCTTAGCTTCGCATTGCGTGCTCATTTCCATTCCCCAATGTATTCGCCTTCCCTATTCTTGTACTGTCCTCTGTGCGGCGCTGTCGGTGAGGTAGTAGCATCCTTCTGTAGTAGCAAGATTTCATCTAAGGCACATGTTAACCACATATTGAAGTGACGAAATTGGTAGCGCGCGCGCAAGAGCCGATCTCGCACATCTACCCTCTGTACCGGATTTTACGGGATCGCTCGAAATAAGGTCTTACTCAGTGTTTGTTACAGGTCTATACAAAATATTGTCTTACTATCACAGCTAGGGAACAAGTTTAAGTAAACAGAACGAAACGAGAAGTCGGTGCGGTAAAATGAAACCAAAAATCGTGACCTTTTCCTGGTGTAAATCAACGTAGTAGAACAATCAAAATCGAAGGGCTGCATATAAATCGTCAACTTTGCAGAACGAAACAAACAGTACGCTACCAGTCGTGTCTGTCTGTCTCGCGGCGGATCGGCGGATCGGCACTGGGTGTTCCGTCGCACTGTACACCCCAAAAGTGTCTCTATTAGTACTAGCGTATATAGCGTAAATCGTTAACCTAATGTCTTTTTTCAGTAATGTTTGCTCAGCCGTTTGCCCACCGGGCTTGGCTGGACGCTCTTCTTTAACCGCTTGTTTTCTCTTTGCTTTTGTAGGTGCAAGACGCGCCTCCCCTTGCAGTATCGAGCGCAATCGGGGTCTTTTAAATGTCTTTGTCAGATTGTTTGGTCACTGTTGCGTCATCCGTTTTCGAATCATTCGACTTGCCGTCGGCTTTTTGCGCTCCCGACTCACTGCCGGTTGGTTCGCGCTTGATACCGGTGGACGGAACACTGCCCGGCGACCCAGTCGGTTCGGTTGCTGATGTGGCTGCGGTCGAGGATGTTGCCGACTGCGCTAGTGCCGCCACTGAAGCGGTCTGGTTGAAAAGCAGAGCGGCCGATTTGTGGTGTGCCGCAAAGGTCTGCAACAACGATGGCAGCGGACCCTGCGAGGTTAGGTTGGCAAGCAAATTGCTGGCCTGTTGCTGCTGTTGCTGCTGCTGATGGCTTAGCAGTGCCGCGGCCTGTTGCTCAGCAAGTCCATCCTGCTTGGCGAGCTGGCTGTACGAGGTGCCCTTCGAGCGCTTCCGCTTCGTGTCGGGATCGCAGGGACTCGGCGTACCCGGATGGCGATAGGACACATGCTTTCGCAGCGCGTCCTTGCTCCGCGACACATGCGAACACACCTGGCAAGCGTAGCTGTAGTTGGGGAAATAGTAACAATACTTGATTAGCGGCAATATTCCAACGCAATGCTCGCAGTCGTCCAAGCCACTTACCGGACATTCTGATGAGTTTCCAAGTGAACGCGCAGATTGTACTGGTTGCTCAGCTGCTTGTTGCAGATGACGCACGTGGCGTACAGCTTCGACGATGGCGGCTTCTGTGTGGACGGTACCTGCGGTGATTGCTGCTGCAGGGCGACCACCTGCGACGGATGCGTAATGTGAAGCGTTTTGATGAGATTCTCGTTAGCACTGCCGGGTGAGGGCGCCAGCGCGAGTAGCGAACCGGGTGTTGTGGTAGGCGAAGCGGCCGTCCCGATCGAAGTGGCCGTAGCGATCGGGGAGGCGCGCGTGTTCGTGTTGCAAGCGGCATTCGGATGGGACGACTCCAGGCTGAAGTTCTCCGGCGTCTTGGAGGCACTTTCGTTCGTGAGGAAGTGATGGGCAAGGTACGGATTCGGCGTGTTGCTGACGGGCGTTACGGTGGGGGGTTTGCTGAACAGATGTAACGGCAGCTTGCCACCTTCGGACGACTGTTTGAGCGTTTCCAGCAGATTTTCCGTGATTTGTTCCAACTTTTTCCGCTTGTTGGTGGCCGTATCCTGCGTGCTGAGCGCTTTGCGCGTGGTGGTTGCTTGCGTGACACGGCCCGCATCGTCCAGTCCCGGCGTCTGTGGAGTCGGCGTTGACGGTACGGAACCGTACGATTGCTGGTTCAGCTGGTGGATGCTGTCGGAGAGATCTTCCTCCTTCAGCTTCATGCCCAACAGCAGCGGACCATTCGGTAGTTTGCAGTCCCGAGCGTTCTCATTGCCAAAGTTCCCAAACATGGCCGAATCGACGAGCGAACGACCCTCGCCACCAGCGGACTGGTGGTGCTGCTGTTGGTGGGCGTAAGCCGATCGGATCGGCGTGCTAGCACGATGCAGGTGATGCTGTTTCTCCTTGAGCAAGGCGCTTTCGGCGTGCAGATTGAGTTCGGTCATCTTGCACAGCGTTTCCGCGGACAGTTGCTCGTTACGTTCGGCCTCGAACCGTGCATAAAGATCACTGGAGGTTAATGACTTGGAGGCGAGACTTCCCGCGATTGTGTTGCAAGCGCCGGTTGAGCTGCCGTTACTGGAGTTGGCCGAGTAGCCATCGGTCGGATGGTTCGCTCCACTGGCACCACCGTTCGAGCCGCCGTTCGACCCTCCAGGGTTGGTGATCAGATTGAGTGCCTGTGCATTGTTTCGCATTTCAAACATGTCCGAACCGAACGCGTACGGTCGGGCGAAGAAATTGTCCACCGGCGAGGACACTTTCATTGAATGGTATGGTGAAGGTACGTCCGAATCCCTCGACGATGACGCGTCCGTCGAGGGAGTGCTCGATTTGTTGGGGTTCTAATGGGAAGAAAGGAGTGGGAAAGTGTTACATGCCAGGGGAACAACCACCAAACCCTCACCCTACTCACACTGTTGAAGTCGGCCAATCCTTTGATGCCCAGCGTTTCGGCCAGCGATAGCAGGACGGATATTTGCGCTTCGTACACGTTCACCTCGCCCGAGTACATGAAGGTTATCAGTGCGGCCACCGCATGGTAGGACGCACCGGGCAACACCACCACCGGGTACTGTGCGCCATCGAGTGTGCGGAACAGCTCGGAGAAGAACGTACTGCAAGCGCTCAGCACGACGCGATGCGCCTTGATTTTCTGTCCCTCCGCCATGAGCGTTACATCGGTCAGGTGTGACTGGTCGAGCAGTAACGGTAGCGAACTAAGTAGACTCGCCTGCGTTACGGTTCAGGGCGCCCAGATATATCATGGAGAAGAGAGTAAGAATGGGATGCAGTTTAAGCTGGCTACGCTGCGCTAAGTGAGAGCTCGAGACGGAGCGGAACAGAAAAGGAACTTGCTTTACCTGATGATTGTGCCATCGAAGGCAGAACTGTTGCGGACTTGAACTGCCTGCTGCTCCTCCTGGCATTCTTCCACCTCCACCGCCACCACCACCACCAGCGCTGCCAACACCACCTCCGGTGCAGCTACCGGGGCGACCTCCAAGTGGGTGCGTGCTTGCGGCGTCCATTTTTAAAAATAAAGGCCAATTTTAGGTCACTTGTACGGACGGAAACGCTGCAATAGCCAGAGAAGAAGAAGAAAAAAAGGCACACAAAACGCGCCACTTACAACGATGCAGTTCATTCCAACGATCGTAACGACGAGTCTGCTGCAGCGGGCAGCGCGTGAGTGTGTGACATCACTAACAACAACAGCAACAATTAGCCCTTCGATCGATCGGCGGTCCTGATCTGCGGTCGATCGACGCATGCACGCGAGCCTTCCTTCACTGCTTCCCCGTGTGATCGTGTGATCGTGGTGTGGAGCAGAGGGAGTCGGGAGTGACACGTCCGTGTGCATGAGAGTGTCTGTGTGTGTGTGTGGGGTTGTTTGTGTGTTTATTGAAGATTTCCTTGCACCCTTGCTAGCGATACGCACCAACCACTTGTTATGCCGGGCCGTGCCGTGGGAATGCCAGCACGAAGAAGGAACTCGTACCGCTCGTCCGGAACGACAGCAAACTGCCGTGGAATGTGTGTTCGGAGGTGGGTTCGTGTGCGGTTGTGAGTATACGAACGACGGAGGTGATACAACTACCGATGAAAAAGGATTTCGCGCGATCGCGCCCGCTATTACACCGAACCGTTGGATCGGGGAAAACAGAGAGGGAGAGAGAGAGAGCGAGTCGGGTTCTCGCAATCGAGAGCCAGAGAATGGGAGAGGCGCATTTCCATCAGCTCTCACCCCGTACGGAAAATTTGGACGAAGACGGATTGATACGGAAAAGCGAACTCGCAGTGTGTTCGTTGCCGTAAATAACGAAAGCAACCAAAATAACGCCACCAGTGAAGGAAAACCCACACACACACACACACAAGCAGACGCTGTGATTTTCTCCACGCGAGCGATCCGCAAGCCGGGTGATTTATATGGATGTAACGAATTTTCTGGGACAGCAAGAAATGCGAGCAATCGTCGCGCAAACCAATGCCTAAAATGCGAGGGATTGACGGTTGTGCAAGACCGAGTGCGATACGGAAGTGTTGGTGTTGGTGTTGGTGGGACTTTAAATTGGGACCGTGTTTTCTTTTCTCGCGCACCATCCTCGGAAAACCCACCACCATAGTGTAATTCCAGGGAGATCGCAAGACAATAGGACTATTTTTAAATGCACAACCCAGCGTTAGCGTTAATTGGGGGAAATGTGGGATGCATTTTGTACAGTTTTTTTTTGTTACACTGCCACACCGTGAAGGTTTGAGGTTTTAGGACCAAATTTTGCGTACTTCCTTCGGGTACTGTGGGTTTGAAGAGAGGGAGAGAGACCACCTGCTCGCATCGACCCAGGGGTGGAAGTCACGTACGGATAATGCGCGACGAATAATGGTGAAAGATGCACGAAAAGAAACACCAATGATTGACGTGGCATCAAGCGCCGCCACCAAGACATTCAGTCTGGGATGTTTGTTTGGACACTCCTTCTCAATGAACCTCTCGGTCCTTGCGATGTGTGTACAGTGCGGTTTGGGCATAAATGAGACCCAATTTTCCCGGACAGGAGCGTTTGCATTTAACCGCTGGGAAGGCGTCATGGCGGCAAGCTGTCCGCACAGCTTTGCTCCCCAAGTAACGAGCATGGAACGAGCGGTTGCTTGGGAAGGAAATAACTGCCCGGTGTCGATCGCCTTTTACGACCGTAACCGAGATGCCGACCACTTAAAAGAAGACAAGCGAGCTCGTGACAAACGGCAAATAAAACACACGATCCGTGACGAAGCATCGGGCATTGGACAAAAACAAATCCTCTACCGCACGGAGCGAACGGGAACGATTGAGCGAGCGGGAAAAAAATTACCCCCCGAAACACCCGCCTCGCCTGGGTGGGGAGGGGACCCAGGCAACGGACAGAGGGTGTGCGAGTTGTTGTTTTTATTGCTCCACCATATGTGCGCGGATCTCGTGGGGGGATCACGATTCCCGCCCGATCCGAACCGGGTACCGGGCAAGCGGGCTGGCCAAACGAACAAAAATACCAGCACCAGCGGGATGGAAACCGCGAAATCCGGGGGCATATCACCGGGAACACACACCGAAACAATGCATACCTTGGATTGTGCCACACTGGCACACATACACACAGACACGTACGTGCGGAACCCTTTGGCAGAGGCTGCTGATGCGGAGACGGTGTCCGTCCGTCTCACCAATCTGCCAGCCAGCCAGCCAGCCAGCCAGTTTGTCAGTCTGTCACGGCGCACGGGATTTGTATTTTTAAATTTTCCATGCTCCGTCTGTACTGGCTCGAAAGGTTGCTGCTGCTGGTGTGCACCGTTTTGCCGCCCCTGGTCACCGTTTGGTCCACCCTTGTTGCTGCTGGTTGATAGAATTTCTTAAAATAAATCTCCCAGAAGACAAAAGCTGATGATAATGCGGCAATCGTACGGGGTTTTTTTTGCTCGCTCCCCGTTCTCGTGGGGTCCCCTCCCCCGTTTGTGAGCGTGTGAGTGCACGGGCGTGTGTTTGTATGTGTGCAAAACTCCGCTCTTTGCGTCGTACCGTTGGAAAATCACCACCTCATCGTCTCCTTTGCAATACGTGGATCAGGCCAGATCTCTAGCGAATGTCACCGAACGCGACGAATCTCCACCGATATCAAACGAGACCAGCACAACTAGATGCTGTATGTATGTATGTGTGTGTGTGACACAGAGAGAGAGAGAAACAGAGAGAGAGAGAGAGAAAGAGAAAGAAATAGCGAATGCAAGAGGGACGAGGATACGAATGGAGAAAGATAAAGCAAGGGAAGGGTTTTAATGAGTAAGCACGGAAAACAAGTACGCAACGAGAGGCGCGAACGCGTTGTGTTGTGTGCGGAATGTCCGAATGTCGACGATCCTTTCGACAGACGAGAGAGACGTCACACAGTGGCTACATCACGCGTATTTTACTATGAACAACCTGGCTCAAAAGGTTACAGTATCAGCTCATGTCCTTCAATAACTGTCACGAGTTGTCACTACTACTGAGATTATCATTGAGATATCCAAGATCTCCAAAAAGCCATTTATATTGAAGAGGATATTGCCTGGAATAGAATTTAGCTACTCACTACTACTGACATCTTAAAGCTCTCCAATGAAATATTTTATTGGAGAAGATATTGTCTGGAATAGACTTCTGACTTTGTTTAGTGTATTGAAATTACTATTGAGATATTTTAGATCTCCAAAACCATTTTTATTGATGAGGATATTGCCTGGAATGGATTTTTGATCATATAACGTCTTCTGAGATTACTACTACTGCGATTAATACTGAGATCTTCAAGATCTCCAATCAAACTGTTTTTATTGGAGAGGATATTGCCTGGAATAGAATTCTGATTTTGTTTCGTCTACTGAAATTACTATTGAGATCTTTTAGATCTCCAAAAACATTTTTACTGAAGAGAACATTGTCTGGAACAGAATCTTAATTATATTTCGTCTTCTTAGATTATTACTACTGAGATTACTACTGAGATCTTCAAGATCTCCAATCAAATCATTTTTTTTGGAGAGAATACTGCTTGGAATAGAATTTGGAGATTACTACTACTGAGATTAATACTGAGATCTTCAAGATTTCCAATCAAACTGTTTTATTGGAGAGGATATTGTCTGGAATAGAATTCTGATATTGTCTGGTCTATTTTGGCAGGGCACTTGTTCCGAACACCGATCCGTTATTATTTGAAGTACAAATGATCATCGTTCTGCAGTTCCGAACCTCGATCTTATCAGAAGTCTTGACGATTTCCAATATTCGAATGCAAGGGATTTTGTTTGGGAATTTTGATTTTTCTAATGTCAGAAATCCTAGTTATGACGATTCGTTCGAGATGGGATAGGGTCGTGCTCCATATCATCTCCAATGGCATAACTGCCATTGCATGATGTCTGCTGACCTATTCTTCCACAATTCAGGAAGTGAAATTCAAAAAGGCAGGGGGGGGGGTGGATGGTAGATACACTTTAATTCTTTATTTTATCCATCCCTATTCTTGTATGACCGACCGAAAACAGATTGGGAAGCGAACGAAGCAGCCCTCAAGAGTCCAGTGTATTTTTAGGACCCCCACGGTAGCCATTATTCGCGTCACCGTTCGATCACCACCGCGGTACACCGAAACCGCGTGCTGCTGCCAGTGTTGCTTGTGTCGCTTTCCGCGATTCGATCGCTATCTGTTCTGCTGCCTGCCTGGCCCACAGTGGCAGTGTGTTCCTTTTTAGATGCTGCGACGCATGGTTGCGATCGGTGTTTTTTGGCCATACCCGCAACAGCATTGCCACGCACTTTCTCGCCACCACGTTGGAGGGCAGCAAGGATCGAAGATCAAGCGAGCAAGGAAAGGTGACGATCAATGAGGGCAAGCAGCGTGTGGGGTATGTGTGCGTGTGGTGGTGGTGGTGGTGGATTATGTCACATCACGCTCGGCAAGCGATCAATCACGCACGAAATCGTGAAGTGGTGGCATCTTTTTCGTAACGATCGCATTGCCGTGGAGTTGGGCATGGATGCAACGTTGGGGAAGGGGTTGGACGAGCACGAGTAGGGATAATCATTCCAAGCGAGATCGTTTTAAGATAATTAAATGTACTGTCCTCATATCAGTTCCATTATTTCCCTCTACTGTTGGCTTAAACCAAACGATCAATGTTATTGTCCGTCTTCCGGCATTTGGGTTTTTTCATACGCCAGCGCACTACGAGCAAGGCCCTCGGGGGGAGTGTTGTGTCCTTTGAAACCAAAAAAAAAAAAAGAATACAACGACACAATCCGCTCGGAACGGAGATGGACTGGTGCTGCCGGTTAGGGCAAGATCGCACACAAACCCACTGCCCGTCACTACTTTTGGCCTCCACGAGCGCCAACCGAGCAATCGGTCGCAGCCAAAAGGCGACGAGTGTGTGATTTATTTGTCATGCTGCTGTTGTTGATGTTTTTGCCGTTGTTGTTGCTATTTTTTTTGTTCGTCAGTGCGCGCAAATGGATAAAGTAGAATTAAGTTTATTTTTAACCCCCACTTCTCTCTTTGCCGTGTAATTGAATCAGCCCAAATCTTGCCCTGCCTCGTAACGAGCAGTGGAAAGTGGCAGCAAACGAAGAGAGAGAGAGAGAGAGAGAGAGAGCGAGAAAGAGAGCGAGAAAGAGAGAGCAGTGTGTGTGTATGTGTAAGGAAAAGAAGGAAATCAGCAGCGTGAAAAGAAACATTCCTCAGCCAATGATCCGCAAGTGAGGCTGAGCAAACGACGCGCGAGCAAGTGTCAAGTGAGTCAGGGCGACATCCAAATGCAATTATCATCGCTGGTGGAATGTGTCCATGAGACACGAAATGACCGGGAAAATCGAGATGCAATACATTTGGTGACATGAAATTCGGGCTTCAGGCGGATGGGAAGGACAACGAAATCGCCAACTCACGCCGTCCTGGAGAAGGTGTGCACCTGCTTGCACATAACCCGTGAGTGACCATCGGGAAAATTGGTCACATTACAAGCACCTCTGGCCGGTTGCGGTGTGTGTTTAATTTGAAGTATTGGATGCGGACGTGTGGTGGTTGGACGTGTTTGTTGTTTTGTCATCTATCGCTAAACTTCAAACTTACATTGGATTCCTTTGCGGTTCACTTTACGAACGTTCGATGAGTGGTTGGACCAATGGTTCCCGGCACACAATGGATGCATGTAGCGTTCGACGCTCGTTACCAATCCGGCGAATCTGCTCGCGTTACGCACATCGGTTGGTCGACTGGTGGGAAAATTCAAACGAGGCAAGAAAACAAAAACCAACGACGATCAGTCCATGTTTGCACCAGCTCCATAAATAGCACGCCAAAGAGCACTCGTCGCCTTTCGTCGCTTCCAGCGCTAAACACGTGTTCCAGAACTCCAGCGGCGGTTCTCACAACGAGCCACCGGCGCACATGTCGCGGTTTTGTATCGAGAACAAGAAACAAACAACAACAAAAAAACCCAAACTACTTGATCGCGTGCTGCGCGCGTAAGCGATCGTACATCACTCCTGCGCGGTTCACTGCTCGGTCCATCAGAAGCCCATCGCCGTCGATCGTCCGTTCGCGAAATAGTGCGCACTTATATCACATGCTGAACACTTTTTGCTTGCTTCGACAATTCGGCGCTGATGAGGTCTTGAGCCTCGTTTTCGTACATGAGATCTCGATCTTATTACCCCCCTGTTAGCAAAGCCACACACACACACACGCACGCACGTGGAACTGAGTGGAAAGGATTTATGGTGTTGTTTTTTTTTTTCTTGTCGTCTAGCCACCTTAAACAACGCAGTAGAATGGAAAAAAAGAACGACAACTCACTGGGTGCGATAAACATCCGATCACATTACTGGAAGAGCCCGAGCCGTTGGACACTTCTCACACGTAGTGAATGACCAGGCGCTTCCATCAGATATTCACTGTGGGTACCAACGTGCACGACACCGAACTGCCGAAGAATTAGCCTCAAACTTGTGCGAACTGGTCATTAACGGGTCCCGTGTCGAGTTGGAGTATCCAGCCCGCAGATTATGTGACTTTGGCTTCCGTAGTCGATACAGCCGCTACCGCCGCAGAAGACTTCCTCCGCGATTCTCGAGCCAACTGTGCCAAGGGGCTGAGGTATCCGCGAGCAAAAGCGAATCGTGGACGAAAATGAATATCTCTTGGACACGAACGATCGTAAGAGAGCAAGGAGAGTAAGAGAGAGAGAGAGAGAGAGAGCAAGATCGTTGGAGTGAAACAGACGCTCGCCAACGTAGACTGTCGTCAGACTTGGACGAACGGAGCGCGTCCGGACCACATTCAGGCAATAAATAGAACGAAGGAACGAACGCAAAGTCCTCCGTCTGCCAGCGTTCCATTGGGCGGTGTGGCGATCAGGAGGCGGGGGAGTGAGGGATGAGGGATGCGGTGTCTGACCGGAGGCCGAGCCTGGGACGACAGCGACGACTACTGCCGACGCAGAGACGACATCTTTGCTCCAATCTCCCCCCCCAAAAAAATCCAGGCCGAATTGTACTATTTTTAGTGGCACCCGGCGGCCTGCCCTGGAGAAAACTACAACTACAACAATGCGCACCGCCGGCAGTGACAGCGGCGAGTCCGCGCACTTTCTTCGCGGTATCCACGGACTGCGCCAACAGGTCTTGTTGCTCTTTTCGTCGCAGTTGTCGTCGCGGTCGGTTTGCGTTCGCGCTGCCAGCGCCAGCAGACGACTTTGCCCGGACGACGATGACGACGACGACGAGATCACCGTTTGGTATCTGTGTGGGGTGCCCCGGGGGTGTCCGGTGACAACGGAACGTCTCCATTCGCACCATCTTCCATCCGAAAAGATAGGAAAAACACGCATCCAGCAGAGTTGAAATAGTCCACACGCACGTCCATCAATCTGCCATGTCCATCGGCAAGGCGTGAGACGAAAACTGCCCGAACCAGCGGCAATGCGGATCATTTCCTTCTTCGAGCGCACGGGACCGTGTGTGAGCTTGCCGCATACATGCACAGGCGCGTGCTCACGACTACAATCGACTCCAAACGCGATCGAGATCGATCGGCTCCACTGGGACAGAGGCGGAAGGGCACGGCGGAAAAAAAGGGCCCGAGACAAATGCGAAACGCGATGAGATTGACACCGACCGCAGTGACGATCGACGGATGATCGTGATTGTCTCCTGCGGTTCGGCCACTCTTTGGATGGTGCGCTTTTGCTATTCCGGGAAACAAGGGACCGCAAGTGCGCAATGCGGTGCGTGACTGAAGGAAGCTGTACTCGCGGTTTATTTTTTCTTTTCGTCTCTTTCGAACTTCAATCGACTGAATCGACCGTTCGAAGCTCGAAATGTTCCTACGCAACGAGCTGATCACATGGGCAACTGTACGCACTCTTCTTCCCCATTTTAGGACAAAACAACACACACACACACACACACACACACTCCACACACTTGATGCGATGGCTTATTCGCGGGCAACACAGGGCAACAGGTTATCCTGGAAGACCGCGAGATGGCCGGAAGTTTGGAACGACAATGACTTACTACGCGACTAGCAACGAACATTCCCACCGTTTCGTCTTTCGTCCCGTGTCTTTCGTTTCGTTCGTTTTGTTTTTTTTTTGTTTTGTTAAAGTATATTTAAGCGGGGTGTTGCTTGGCCCCGGTGAGCTGAGAGATGAGCTCGTGCCCAACTCACACTTGCCGATCGACTGTCCGATGCTAGCGAACACCGCGGCTGAGTGTGCGACGGTTTCCTCTGTTCGAGGGGGGAAAAAAACACGCACTCTTCCCGCGAGAATATGGGAAACCGTCCATTTTCCCAAAAAGTTCCACAGAGAGCGAACCGAGCGACGCGATGAGCAACATCGTCCCAACTCCCAACTCCCACTCTTCTTCCCACCGAATTGACATTTACGCTCCAAGCACTAATGGTTCACGGTAATTTGATTGCTCACCGGGATCTGCACACATTGCAAGATGTCGATCGAGCGCGGCATGTTGCTTTAAGCTTCTTAATAAGTGACGAAGGGGAGAGCGTTGTTAAGGCAAACATTAGACGAAACTGTGTTGCAGGGACATTAAAAGTTCTTGCCGTTCTGATGCAACTCTGAAGAGAGAATGTCTCAAGTGGCGAAAATGCATGCTCTTTACATGAATCATTCGAGAATAGGTCATATGAATCCGTAGTGGAGAGGTCATTCAAATCAGGAGTCGACTCTCAAAAGATTCATAAATCCTCAAACCTGTGGCGGTTTTTGCTCCTTGAAAACCCAAAGTGGAGTGGCTAGTTTGACCGCCAACGAAGGATCTTTGATATTTGATATTTGAGATTCATTCATTCAGTTCGAAGATTCAGTCAGCTTCCTCCATCTCGGATCGGATTCGTATGGGCCCAACGCTACACTTGACTGATTGCTAGACATTAAAGTTGGAAATTAGTTGGAAGTCGAAGAAAATGCGGACAACTGCAGTGGTAGTGTTTTATTTGACTTTGATTACTGCTCGAAAGCGAATTGCTGAAAGAACACGGCTTTCTGAGCAACAATCAAAATTTTATACAAACACAAACTGGTCCAAACACTTTGCTGGGAACTTTTGTTGAGAGTGATGCACTCCCAACACATTTAGCTAAATGCGCCAACAATCAAACCAAACTTACCTTATTGGGGTTGCAGCTAATTACAGCGACCATTGCACTACTTGCACTCATACATCACAGCAAATCTCACATCACCGCACAACACACAACCGGATGGGAACAGCACGCGACCCGCTACGGTCGTTGGCCAGCAAACAACTGATATCAACCGATCGTCACTACGCGAAAGCTTAACAAAGCTCACGCTAGCGCTGGAAGCTTTCCGCTCGACGCGGATCCTATGTACATATGTACAGCATTGTCTTGCGCGACACGTGCGCCCGATGGTGGCCGCCACGTGGTACAGATGCATCCCAGCAGCCAGATGCATCACCGCATTCGTCCTATCGTCGAGTACATAATGGTGAAGTGTGCATGTGCTTTCGCACGCCGGTGTGTTACACATGGATGCGAGTAAACAGATGGAAGTAAATGGCGATAATGGAACGAACCGGCTGCTAGTAGTGTGATGTAAAGGATGTTCTGGGGGGAAGCTGTGCATTTATTGATTGGGATTGGTTTAGGAGGGAAGATATAGCTACAGTGAGTAGCTACATAACTTCGGAAATAATGTAAAGGATGTGTTTTTCTTGTCGTATATTATGTGAAGGTGGAACATGGTGAAGTTTGCTGCTTTCGATTGTTTTCTAAATGAACTTTAATTGTTGTATTTAAAATAATTAATTAGCCACATTTTTTAAATAATATTCTTTTGGGAAAAGAAAGTTGAAATAAAATATCTAATATCGGTCAATTGTGCTAACTTCAAGTAGTTTGTAATTAAAACATGTGGCCCGGTGGCTTGATGGTCTTCACACGAACGGTCCGGACCAAAAACCCATCCGGACCAATCCCCCGTACGCAGGACTAACATTCCAGCTGCGGGTAAACAAAGTCACAGAAAGCCAGAAGTGGCTGGCCTAAACCTCTTGAGGTTGTGTTGTGCCGATAGAGAAGAAGAATCCCAAAGGATTGTGTGACCTGTTGTATGTCCATTGCCAGTAGAATTCATTGCCACAGCTTTTTCAACGCGGAATGCATATTAATGTCATAATGTATGCATACTGGAACACGAAATAAAAACCGGCCTGTCATATTCCCAAACACTAATGGGAAAGTCTTGTCCACTTGCTGCCCGGTACAGCCGCGAGTACGCGAGTTTGATTGAGTGGACTAATTGATACATGCAACGATTCGCTATCGCTTTCCCATCATAATTACTGCCAATCGGTGACCCTGTCCCCTTTGCAGGCAAACGCTTAGTGCTAAATAACTGTCAGCGATTCCGTAACGGCCCGGACTGGACGGCTGACCTCCGTTTTACCTTTTGTTGACACGAAACCGAACGCCGCCAGGATGTTCGTCCTTTGACAGCGTGTCAAGCAGCTGTTTGACGTTTCGCAATCCTTTCACACCATCACTAGCCACAGTGGACGCTACTGAATGCTGGTGGAAAATGCCGGAATGCCAGCAAACTGACGCAGACGCATGCAAATTATTGTCCTTCTCCGTGGGAAGCGCTTTTGCCGGTGGGGGGGAAAACCCCAGCATAACGTCACATGAAGCAAACTGACCCGTCAGCTCTTGATGCAGTTTCCATGTTTTTGGGGTTTCGGTTTATTTGCAAATTTTCACAAATTTTTCCAAATATCCGTTTGCACTGTTCCATGTGTAGCACGGGCTGCAACATTTGGTATTGAATAATTAAATAAATTATTGTACGGAAATCAACTGACAGCCCCAAACGAAACCTGGGAAAGCGGGCTGACAATGCTCGGCATTTACCTTCGTCGTCCAAGGGCTGTCGACTGGAGTCGGTTCAGCGTCCCGGAGTGTCGCTTCGTGCATAAATTATGCCTTTTTTCGGGGTGGTTAAACAAAGGGGGTAGATGCATTGCTGATGCTGGTACCGAGTTCCGAGTTCCTGGATGGAGAAAAATGTTAGTTTTTCCCCGAATATGCAGCAGCCTCTCTTCTCCATCTCTTCTCCGTGGTGTTGATTAAAAGTGGCAGCAATGTTGCGATTTCCAATTGCTGCTGTCAGCATGGGCCAGCATTTTCCGTGCGGCGGACTGTGTCGATTGGGTTATAGACAGCCAGTGGAAGTGTTACGTCCATTTCCAATACACCGGCCACTAATGGAATCGATTAAGAATGCTAGTTTTGTCTGGCTCTCCGTATCCGTAACAGTCAACCCAATATTTAGACAACCCTCGGTCTCCATATCGTTACATCCGTCGGTGTTTTTCACCGTCCGTACCGAAAGACACATTCCGGTTGCAATGCATTTCGGAGCTCACCTCTGGGAAATTATCTTCCTCCTTCGGCAGATCAGTTCAGCTTTCAACGTTTTGTTTAGTTCTTGATACAGAACACACACATACGTACACGCGCGCGCGAACCACACAGAGCACGGTAGCCGATTTTCCCCGGGACACAGGACACCGGAGGTTTTCCACGACCACGGAACCTGTCAACCCGCGTGACGCTTCCATGGCTGGCGGTTTGGCTGGTGATTAAAAATTTACTCCATCTCACACCGTGTCTAGTTGTATGGTTTTCGTATCCAAATGCAGCTGCACATATCTCACACAAAATGGTAGCCATCAATCAAATGCTGCGGTCTTCGCCAGGGAAGCAAACGTGGGAATTAAGGTTTAATGGCGTTTCGCGTGTCAAAAGCATTGAGCATTTGCGCTAAATAGACCATTTATCTTCAAGTTGAATGTTTAAATTGTTTTGTGTGGCATGTCAAGATGGAGCTGTGTAGGGAGGGAATCGTAAGAGGGTAGTTGTTCCTTCTGTTTCTGCTGTGAATAGAACACTTTAGAGCACTGTTTTCACTCTGCAAAACCGATCATTACATCAAAAACGAACCTAAAACACATTTTACTGACGTTTTCTCACACGGTTGTGACCAACTCTGGTCCACTTGCGCTGCCCGCAAATCCTTTTGTTTACCTTATGGACGCTTTTCCTTTTTGTCGTCCACCATTTGTAAGAAATTTTGCTTCGCTTCGTTTCCACTTGTTTGAACCATATCTTAGTGGAAAAACACCAGTACACCGCAATCGCCAGCACAGCTGGAAAAGCGTTTCGTTTCAGTTTCGTTACACCAAAAATTACCTTCAAGGCCACCCAGCACCACACCGAAAGGCGCACAAAAAAACGCCAAGCGAACGCTTTGGGGGACCACCAGTACGCAACACGCCGCCGCCATATTTGCTACTTTTACACACTGTCGCGCGCGCACTCACCAATACGCACACGAGTGCGGCCTAGGATGCGTTTGGCGGGGGTGTGGAAAAGCCAGAAAACAACACCCACACGTGCCGGGGTTTTTCGCTTTTCCTCCACCAATCGGCGCGCTGTACGCGCTGCGGGTCGGTAAGATGGTGGAATCGAGGCTGTGCGTGTGCCCGTGGGTGATGGGGTTGCCGCACACTAGGTTTCGCTTTCGTGCGGAAACGAGACAGAGTCGGATTTGCCGGTGGGTTTCGGTGGGAGAAACACTTTCACTTTCACTGGCCGCCCTTGGTGTCACAACGTGGAGATTCGTTGTTTTTTTATGTGGAAAATTTGGCGTTTTTACGCATTTTGACGTTTCGCTTAGTAGGCTTGGACTTTATTTTAATTTGCTTTCCACCTTTTCGGAAGTAATGCGCCTGCAAGGTATGCAATCTGTACAGAAGGACTATTTTATTTCCCAACAAAAGGAGCACACAGCGCATCGTTTTTAGCGATTTTTCCAACTGCGAAATTGTTTTAAAAGCGCCATTTCTCTTCTTTTCACTATTAATTCTGTTAACACGAAGTTATTATAATTATTATTCACAAAAGTTGCGAAGCGTTAACGGAAGGCACCATTTATTTGCCGCTACATCCGGAAGGAGTTTCTGGCCACTGGACGCTGATGGGCGCCACCGGGCACCCAACAGGATGCCCAAAAGCCCCGGAGTACGTGTGTGAGAGATGCGCACGCAATACCGTTCCCAGGCGGACTGAAATCTGTCCAAACGCACCCGAGCCCAAGGCAAGGGGTGCCTACACCGACCAAGAGCTTCGCCGCTGCCAAACCTTTCTGGCCGGTTTTTTTTTTGTTGAATTAAAAAGTAAAAAGAAGAAATAAAAAACCGACACAAAGGTAAAATAAAATAAATTTTCAACAACTGAAAAACGCACCCGATTGAAGAAAAGGGATAAATGAAAGGGAGAAAGAGAGAGAGAGAGAGTGAGGCTACATAATCCAAAATCCAAACCCGAACAGCGTACGAACGATCGCTTGTAGCCCTTCACTTGGGAAAAAAAGGAAAAAACGGGTTGCCCGCTTCGGAAGTCCCTTCCGGCGTGTACGCAACAGCGTGTACGCATGCAGTCAACAACAAATATTACCTCTTCCCATTTTTGTTTCCCCCGGCATCATCAAAAATACGGTAGTCGATTTTAAAATGTGTTTGCTCATGTGTGTGTGTGTGTGTGTGTGTGTGTTTGCGTCAATCCATTCGTGTTGTTTTGCAGGGAAAAGGGGAAATAAAACAGCGCCTGCCGTGTTTTTTTTCGCTAGCTTTTTAACCGTTTTTTCGATTTTGATCCCTTTTTCTTCCTGCAGCATCCCGCGAACCGTCGGCCCATGACCTGTCAGCTCATTCATGTGTACCTTTGTTGTCGTTTGTCGTTGCTGTAAGTGGAAGAAATGAGATGGAAAGCGGCGTGAGCAAGGAGAACGAACGATCTCAAACGCTGATGCTGGGGATTGTTGTCAAGGTGCTGAGAAAACTCCAGACCTACTGGAAAAAGATGCTTAGATGGATGGTTGCAGGAAGGAAAGAAAATGCGCCATCTCACCAAGATAGCTTTTGCGAGGAAACTGAGGTGAGTACATCGGTACACTGGGAAAATGTACTCCACCGGTGGTGGACATATATTGGCAAATGATGTGGAGAGTGAATTGTGTGGATGTGGAAAATTCGGAAAAACGAAACACACAAGACATCATTTCTGCCTTTTACTGTCTTCACTGCTCAAATTTACTTACCATATCTGGCAAATTGCTTTAAATGTTAAACATTGCTTGTTTTATCATTTTTTTCTTTGTTTGGATGAGAATTAAACCTGTTTATATTCATTGTACATTTAATCATCCCTTTATAAATTTGTTTTATGTTTTGTTACATATTTAGTATTTTCGTTTAAAATATTGAACGTTAATAATTAAAATCAGGATTTTTTGAACAATTCTCCTTGGTTTAGAGTTAAGGGGGTAGTATACTCTGTCGCATTAGAAAAAATATTATTTTGGAGGTTTTTTTTAAAGCAAACTATAAACATACTGCCAAATATAAAAACAAATTCTAATTGTGGTATTTTACGGCTACAAATATTACTGATTTTGGATTTTATTTGGACCACAATTTCTTTGGCCGCTACATCAGATGTAGCGAGACATAACTGACAGTGTCCTGTTGATCGCCGAGCATTATGAAGGCCGAACCGTAGGAACTAGAACAGAATCGATATTTTTTTTCTTTTATTACGTGTGAAGATCGGCACCGCTAACAATAGACCGTTTAGGGGTTTTCACTTATAAGCTTTTTTATTGATTTTTTAACTATTTTATAAATGATATTTTCTAACACAAAATTAGACATAAAACCTTGCACGGAAAGAACCGTTTTTAAAAGATGCTAACCTTTAAAAGGCAGCCGTGCAGCTATCCTCAGTCAAGGACTGTGTGTCACATGAAGTCCGGATAAAGTTTACGATAAAGTGCCAAAAACAAATCAATTTTTAAAAACTATCAGTGTGTACTACCCCCTTGAACCTGCTGCTGATATGTACAAAATCGTTTGTATGTAATTTTTCGTCTTCATATAAGACAGTACGTAGTACCAGGAGCCTTTCCACTCGCAATATAGAAAAAAGGCACAACAATTTTAGACAAATTTTAATCCTTAACCTGTAATCAAAAAAATATCTTTATCTACATTTTTTTAAATTTAAAATATGTGTTTTTTTATTATTGCTAATATTATCTTGAAGAAGGGCATTTTCTGTACTACGAAGCTTCATTCATTTCATTGTCCTTTTAACCGAGAAATATCATTACCCTTGTTTGATCACATCGAAAAGAGGACAATGGTACCATCCTTAGCTCATTTGCATAATGATAAATAACCAATTGAGAGTGCAATTAAACTTTGCTTCACACACATGCAACGTTCCAAACACGTTGGAAGCGATGCAATTCAAAAATGCAATAACGACAACACGAACAAATCTATTAATTATTCTATCTACTTCAGGCATTGGAAATGGGAAAAGGTAGCGAATCCTCTTCCTAACCGGCACACATACACTGCCCTCTTGTGGTCGTTGAACCCCGGTGTGCGGCTCGAGTGCGATCAGACCCCGTTGTCCGGGGCCTTACGAGCCAACTCGTCCCAACTTTGCCCTTTTGGAAGGAGTGAAGAAGCAACGGGCCAGGTATGTGGAATGGCAAGGAAGGCGAAAAAACCAAATCAAGAACATGGAATTAGATGATTCTTCTTCTTTCTATTTCCCCTACCTTCGTGCGTGTTGCCGGGTCGGTTACACTCTCTTACCTTACCCGATGACGTAGGCAAAAGCCCCTTACCAGACCTTTGCTAAACGTGTAAATAATCATCCGCACGGCCCCGGGAAGAGGGAAACGTAGCGCCCTTTGAGTTTTGCATTTTTTTGTGTTTTGGCCAGGACCTCTCGGCGCTTCGATCTCGCACCGATCGTACGCCCTGCTTTCGGTTTCGCTCCTTTTTTTTGAAAGGTTCATCGTGGCCCGCCAATCCCCCTTCGATCGTGGCGGCTGGGATTACGGTCCAGGAATTGAGAGTCCTTGCATCATTTTTGCCACTTCCACAATGATTTTCCCGTTTGGTGTTGTTGTGTTTTTTTCCTCCCTGTGTTCGTCTTCCCGTTCTCGTTGTCCTTCTCCCGCTGTCGGGTTGCGTTGAGCTCTTTTTACCGAAACCAGCCGGGACCAGCCGTGGACGGGTTTGAGAGTTTTTTTGTTGTTGTTGTTGTCGCCGTCGCACTCGTCGTACCCCCTTTTATGCAGTGCAAACCCTTGCGCCCCTTTTGCGAACCCTTGTGCAGGCCGGCGCGGCCGGTTTTGCTGTCTAGCGCAACTGGCGTAGTGTGGCGCATTAGCAGCAGACCCAACACCAGGGAAACCCCTTTTCACGTGTGAGAACGAACAATCGGGGCGGCCAGAAGGGAGTGAAGGGTGATGGAGGAAAAGTTCGTTAGCTTTCCGATTCAGATTGCTGGGCAGGCAGGGAACCCGACCCGACACGACGCGTTCGATCGTTCAGCGCTCATTCGCGCAATTCACGCAATTTCGCACCCGGATATGGGTGCGCAACACCCGGGACACTCCTGCCGGGAGATGGCAACAGTGCACGAAACGGTTTTGCTCAGATGGGCAGGAATGAAAGCGGCAAAAACGGAAACAACATTTGTAATAAATGTGCACCCGAATGAGATCGTGCTTTTTTGCGCTGGTTTTTTTTAGGAGTTTTATTCCCCTCCTATCCATTGTAAGCCTCACACGCTCATACCCTTTCATCCTTTTTGGGAAGGATGCGTGGCAAAAGGAAGCCTAAAAGGAGGAACAGGCAGGAACAGGGGTAAAAAGGGGTTTGGTAGCGAAACCCCGGACAGACTCACACAGTTTCTCGAGCCAAGCAGGGAAAAAAGTGGAACGGTTTTGGAAAAAAGGTTTTAAATTTGATAGCTGGCTCGGTTTGCGTGGCCGCGGCGCCTGCTTCCCCCGGGGGCGCGTACCGCACGTCAGATGGGACTGACGGAAGCTTTGGCGTGTGAAGCGTGAAGTGTGCAGTTTGATGCGCGCGAATGCAACGCGAGAGCGGCTGCAGCTGCTGCGCGACTAGAGTTGCCGACGATGATTCGGCTTGATTCTAGTTTTTTTTTTTTCGTCGGTTTCATCTTCTTCTGGCTGGCGGGTTAAATTACCAGCAAGGATTCTTTTACGAGGCCGTGTGTATGAGTGTTTTTTTGTGGCTACCTGTGAGCGGCCTCGTCCACGTCTACGATGGAGATGATGGACGAGTCATCGGCTGGCGAGTGTTGTATCACTTACCCCGCGCACATCCAGCCAGGTTGTTTCATTAACATCACGACAGCCTGAAGTTCGTTCTATGTGCAAGAATACGGAATATTAAACTACCTTCATGCGAAGCAATGTTTTGGCTGACATCATAAAAAAAAAAACATTTAAACATTGATTCAAAACTCGTTTAGACGAGAGCAAACAAGGAATGTTAGGTCGTTTGGTGTTATTCTCATGACCAAACCAAGACCAAAACATGACCAAGGAATTTAATTTTTTAGAGATTTAACAGGTAGGACCTAACCTAAGCGTACATCTGGACGCTCAGTTTAGCGTCTGGTTGTCTCCACGAGGTTCAGGTAGCACAGAGAATTGGACCCTCCCCCTCCCCCCTCTCGCGCCCTCTCCTGTTTTGCCATGCGCCACCATCCACCCAAGGTGTTGGGACCAGGCTGAATACCCAAGCTTGGATATGCACGGTGAGGACGTGACGGAACAGAAGTTGAGTAGGAGAGCCTGTGGAACCTTCAAAAAGCTTCAGACAACCCTTTTGAGACATGGGCTTTGTCCAAAACTGAAGAAACCCTCTTAGCAACGTTCGAGAGAAAGATCTTCATGAGGATTTTTCGCCACGTATGTGTGGAAGGACAATGACGAACTCTATGAGTTGTACGCCGCACAGCGGATTAGACTCGCTAGGTTCCGGAGGGCTGGTAACGTCATGAGAATGACACCAGACGACCGGACCAGCTCGTAAAGTCCTTTTAGGTCGTCCACGTGCAGAGGAGAAGGAGTTTGCGATTTAAATGTCCCAAATGGCGATGAAGTTATGAAGTTGATGTGTCCGCCAGAAATACCGAATTTATGCGTTGACTAACAACGGCGCTTGCTCGTGAGCGGTTTAGAGGACTCCTGGAGCAGGCCAAGACCGATCAGGCCAAAGCGGTTGTAGCGCCTGATGCGTAATATCACATCTGAGAGCATTTGCCATAGTAGGTGATCTTCGACAAATGCTTATCCTTAATTAATCAGAAAATATTTTTCACCAGATATTTGGAGCCCACCTTCAGGGAAATTTTCTTAACTTTCTTAAACGCGGCTTTTTACGTAGGACAACTGCCGCATAAGTTCATGTTTGTGGGTTCATTTTGTGTAGGTACTTTTCCACTCTTTGACCAATTGACTTCAACCTTCTCTCTCAACTTCTCTCTTCCACCTCTACCACCAACAACATGGGAAATGTGTCGGAAGAAAATGGTCGTTTCCGAAGGCTGTTGACTGAACCGACGGGGATTTTAAGGATGGTGTAAGATGGGATACTGTTGAGCACTTCTCTCCTATCTCCCTTTCATTTGACCATATTGATAGAATCTTCTTAATATTCGCCTGATGATGAGCTATGAACCAAGGACCCTTGATAGTAGACAACAGACAAACAGCTGATTTTTTTCACCTTTTACGGCCTTGCATTAGAAATTAATACCCAACGTACCTTTCCGTTATACACACAAGATAGGTATTCCCATATGTGAAGCTTCTTGTTGACTCCTTTTTAAGGCATGTGAATTCTTTCAAAGCTTTTACTCATAATAGCCACCAGATATTATTATTTTTTGTGTTTATTCACGGTATCTCATTGCATAATCATTTTCTTTTATTATTATCATTTCGGTTCTTATGTTTCCTTCCTTTACTCCTTACCGCTCACCTCTTGTACATTCTCCACCATCCAAAATTACATCTCTTATCTTCGATTCTTTCCTTTAATGCTTTCTTTTTGTTATCTTGGGAAAAGCTGAAAAAATGGCAAACGCACATTTCTGGGTTGTTTCTTGATTTTTTTTTTCTTTACACAATTAATTGCAAATTCTTAGCACACATACACATAATCGATTCTCGTGCCATTCGGCTGCAGGGCAGGGCCAGCGCAGTTTGAAGGGCCAGGCGCGGCTACGGCAATAAAAGCCACAGTATTACTACTGCTTGGTGTAGTAGAGAGCATTAGATGTGAGGGGTTTCATTGCACCTGGGCCGATCACGTTCTGCATGCAACAATCAAGAATACGAAATGGAGAATTAGCGCCTGGTTGTTGCTTCACCTGCTGCTGCTGTACATATTTGCAATGGTGGACCAATGCACCGCAACGGGCTTGGTTTGTTTGATTTTTGTTTTGCTTCTGTTTGTGCTACTTTTTCCATATGTTCCACAATATGTTGCTTGCTCGTTTGCGGCAGATTCGATTGCTGTTGCAAGAATAATGTTTCGCTTTTGTGTCAGCTGTGTGGTGTGTTACGTCATCGGTTTACGAACTTTTATTAGCTGACGAATGGCGTTTGACAAATACGCTAAAGAAATATCATACTGGTATTTGTTGCTGCTGCTTCTGCTGTTGGATGCCTTAATCATTATTGACTATTACACACAAATAGAGGTATTTTTTGTAGTTCTAGAGTATCTGTGTCTCGTTTGCTTCGTTTTCATTTTTGATAATTATGCTGCGTTTTGCTTGCTTGCTTAGGATAATGGGTCTGCTTAATGAAAATCTGAACGGAAACAGAACTGAGGACGAGATATATTATCCTCGAATGGTTTTGGGATCGTCCGGATTGACCGCATAATAAAGATGGTTTATTTCGCTTCGGAAACAGATCATATTTTGCTTCTGTGTTTGCAAGCGACCTTGTTAATCGAATCAAATCTAGACATTATCAGCTAAAACAAAAATCCTTCCCGTACACAACCCATGTACATGGAGTTGCTGCTCGTTGGCCATTTGTCAATGCTTCAAAGTTGCCTCGCGCAAAAGCGATCCTACAAGCGGGTTCTACACTGTGGCCGGGCCATGTGTCATCCATCCCCTTTTCTGTTGCAAAAAACACTACGCGGTGAATGGAAGGCACAGCGTTAGCGAAAGAACGCCCATTGCCCATCTATCCTTTGCTGGGATGGTGGCAGATCGGAGCGTAAAAATGTTGTGCGCGGTTGACCTAGTCGGCTCCACAGAAGCCAAATACCTATTCTTTCTTTAGCCACTTCTATTACTTTAAGGAAACATAAAACAAAACGACGGACTCTGCCCATGCACACGGGGGAGTGGGTCACAGCGCGGTACAACAGTGTTTCCGCTTTTGCGGATTTTTTCTTATCGTGTAATATGTTGAGTGTGAAGGGTTCATTGTTCTAATCGTTGCCATGGCCAACATGTTTCGTGATGGTTCGGTCTGCTACGTCGTCGACGAGAGGTAAGATGACTTAGGGAAATGAGAAGCGTCGGAGCGTTAACTTAAATCGTACCATTAAACCAAACGTTCCTCGAAGGCCGATGATCGTTCTCAACCCGCCTGTTCGTTTCTCCTTTGTTTTCGACTCTAATCACATCTATCGTCTAGATTCGTATATTATGTTACGCCTATCGATATAATTAATGAGTAATTGTTGATTTTTGTATTAATGCATGCGTGTGTGATTGTATGCTGGTAGCTTTGAATGTACGCGTGTGTGCTTTGGACGAGGGCGATGGCATTTCGAGAATTTAATCCTCAATTCTACGGATTGTCGCAAGTAAACAAAAAAAAACATTAACATTGATTCTACCGAAGCATTTGGACCACAGGTGTGCAAACATTCCATTGCCAACAAAAAAAAAACGATCAGACAAAAACAGCACAGAGAACAATGAGCAAATGCTACGCGCACCATTGCAGATATGGCGTACCGTGTAATGGAATGCTTTCAGTGAGTGCAAGTTGCAGGCTACAGCTGCAACGCATCAGAGAAAGGTTATCATATCAGACTAGATTTAGCATTTGCATACCGCGGCGCTTTGTTGTTCGGCAAAAATGTGTTTCCTAACAATTTGTTGCCTTTTCGTCACCAGTGTGGGAACATTCTACAATTCTAGCTAGTGATCGTTATATCAATCCAGTACCAAATTTTCAACCCTACTATTGGCGGTGTGGCGATCGTTGTGTTTAGGCAAACAAGATTACAAACAGAACTAATAAAACACTATTGATGGCACGTATGCCCCCATACATCACCACACCCCGCACTATCACGGTTGGGCGGCAGAGGCAAAGGTGTATTGTTGTTGGTCTAATGCACCTAAACCCATCGCTTTGTTACCATGTTATTGTTTACGGGCCGGCCTGAGTTGAAATTGAGGTTTGATGCACTATCGCTATTCAGCGATCGCTTTTGCCAAACAAACTAACCGAAACCGAAAGTGCATAACTATCGACTTTAGTCTCCTGTCTCTATTTAGTTGTCTGCGCGCGCGCCCCTCCAGATTCATTTTGTTTTGTAGAACGGTCGGGTTGGTTCCTTGTATCGCGTGGTATCAGTGTATTCGGTATATATAAAAAGAGTTAATCCTAATTGTCATTCTTCACATAAAATGTTCCAAAAAAATGAAAGGAGCTACAAAGCTCCCCCATTATGTTAGGTTTGTTTTATCGTTTCTTTACTGCATTTAACTTCTAAGTTTCGGTGTTCATCGGTTCATACCTTTCTCTCTCATAATAGCCTGCACACTAGCCACCTACTTAACTCTTACTGGAACTTTCTTGTTTGTCAATCGTTTCAGATAATAAGCCTTCAATCTCGTTTGCTTCTGTCCTACTTTGCATACGCTATGCTGTTATTTCTGTTACTGTCTCTGTCTTGCTGACGTTTTGCCTTTGCTTTTGAAGGAAGCCACATTCGTTACTGATCTTCACTCAATACCATTGCTACACTCATGGCCGACTTACGATACGTATATATTGTATTTTGTTTTGTTTTCAGTGTTTTGTTTAATATATTGTTTGCTTTAATATTGTTCGAATATTAATTACTACCTCGAGCCGGTCTCTATGCCTTCTATCAACAATCGTTTACGATGCCTAGCGATATTTTATACAGATCAGCAAAATTTACAATAGCCCTATGCAAGAACTCATATTGTGCCTGGAAAGAAAACAAACAAACGGTACAAACAGTGAGTAAACCCATCACCACCATATTCGATAAACAAATGCCTATCGTAGCATATCACACTACTTACATATGTCTGTATCATTAAACTACGTTGTGCTCGAAGTTTTCGCACCACCGTGCAAATATCGACACGTTTCTCCGTCTTCAGCTGCATCACTAATATACACATGGCAACGAAAAGGGAACTTTTGTCCGTTCCGAGACTGTAAAAAAATGGAAGGACGTAAAATGATGAGAATCGTGTGATAATGCGAAGCGAAAGATCCTTTCTTACCTGCAGTGAACGGCAATTGTAAAGATGTCCTGCTGCTGAGAGCTATGCTTCTGCGCCTGGTTCACAATCTCGATCATACCACGAGTTACCTCTGGGACTTCGCCCTCTACCGTGGGCCACCCATTATACTGGAACTGTGTCACGTGGATCGTGTCGTTCGTTTTGCAGTTGGTGACGGTAAACTCGCGCTTCGTGTAGTAAGGACCACTCTCACTCTGGATGTACGACACCAGCAAATTCTCGTACTTCATCTCCTCGTCTGCCCAATATCTGGGACACTTGTTGGGACCGTCACCAATCTGTTGTGGAAAAAAAACACGGATTTATATCGTTTCAATTTGGCAGATTTAGCAGGGAATTGTCGATACTATACCTCTGAAAACATGACGATCGTTTTGATGCGCTGCTCGAATATCATGCGCCAAAAGTCGAAAATGGTTTCCTCCATCGGGTCCTGCGTAATCACGAAGTTGTTCTCATCATCGTAACCATCGATAAAGGACGCATTGATGTAGGTGCAATGATCCCTCCCGGGTATAGGGGCCAGTATGACACGGTTCTTATCGTACGGAATGCTCGTGTCGGAGCGATTTTTCGGTTTATTCTCCTCACTCGAACCCATTGTGGTGGTTTTCCGCGTGTCCTCTTGGAACGCTTTTAAACGCTGAAGAGTAAAGCACGTTGATCAGTGCGATGGCCTTGGCTTTGAGTGTATGTCAATCTTACCTGAAACTGGAGCTCAAGCCGTGATATTTCGACATTCTCTGAAGACGGTTGTTTCAACGCCTCAATTGTGCTTGCCAGCGACTTTTGATCGATCTCTGTATCACCAAAATAGGCCAGCTCGGCCAGGGCTCGATACAAGAATATGTATTGTTTCTAAAAAGATTTCAAATTGTTAGATATGTGCCAAAATACCACCGCCAAAAGATAATGGTCACTTACCAAAGATTGGACGAGGAAATTTCTTTGATATCGCATATCACAAATGGTGTTGAAAATAAACACCTGACCCTCCTCCTGTAGCTGCTGCATTAGCGTATCGAGAGCTACAAACGTGCCTGTTCGACCGACGCCCGCACTGCAGTGCACCAGTATAGGGCCACGCTGCAGCGAGTATTCGGCATTAATACGATTGATGAACTTAGTAATGCCTTGTGGATGCTCCGGGGCCATGAAATCCTTCCACGCCAGATAGTGGTATTGACTGATCTCGCGCGATGTTTCCTCCCCAGAACTGGCGGACCGTTTTGTGACCTGCATAGTAATGAAGGATTGTACATTAAGAAACATTCAGACCCAAACATTATTAGCAGTTCCAACTATAGTTACCTTTAGCGTGCGAATGATATAATCAGCATAGTATGTTAGAGACTGGAAGGTGATCAGTAGCTCACCGTACTGAATAGAATCGTTCGTACTTTCTGGCCAGTACTTTGCGCACTTGGTTTTGTTGTACTCTTCCAGATTCGTCAACATAACGATAATCTCCAGATGCTGTTCCCAGATCATGCGCCAAAAATCATTGATAGTTGCATCCATAGGACCCTGGGCACAGATGAACTTCTTCCGCTCCTTGTATCCGATCACAAAGTTCGCATTAATGTAGTCCGATCCGGCCAATCCGTTCAGTGGGGTTAGCTTCACGCGCGTCTGATCATACGCCTTGATGTCGGGATACCGGTTCTTCGGCATATTTTCCTTCATGTCGGAGTTCTTTGTCGTCCGGTCGGCAAACTTGTCCGGTAGCAGCTCGAATTCATGCTGGAACCCGTAGTCGGAGTCTTTGTGCTTTTCATTGTACGCTTTCGGGAGATCGTCTTTTGAGATCGGCGGAAGGACCGGCGGCTTGGCACTGTTGGAACCGAGCAAATGACGATGATGAGCATTAACACCACGGCCACCATTGCAGAGGGCGCGTCTGTAGAGAGGGGCGATAGGAAGGGAGCCAAAAATAGTCCCAGGGAAACAAAAGCCATCCGAGGAAACACAAACGAGATGGTGTTTCTCTTGCTTCTACCCCCCGGACCTTATTTACGGACTAATCTCGAAAAAGCACTTACCTCAAAGAGTCACCCAAACTAATCGCTTCTCCTTCCTGCGCAATATTGTTACTGACGTGCTTGTGTAAGAAACAAAGGACCATCAGCACAATCACGACAACGGCAATCAGTGCCAGCAAGACTTGTATAACAATGTTCAGTATGTAGGAAATATCGTTTCCATCCGTATCTTCTTCCAATGGTGCGCCGGCATTCATTTCTTGGAAGTATTCGCTAAATGTTGAAACGTAGTCACGTCCATCATCACCACTATCGGTTTTTACTGCAATCGGAGAAATAAACCAGGTAATAATAACATCCTTTCTTCGAAAAAATATGTCTCATCGTCTAGAGATAGTAACACTTACCGACAACCTCCAGAAAACCGGTGTAATTACTAGTCGGATCCAGAGCACCGTCAAACACCGTCTCCAAACGGGGCAGTGCCTCGAAATATTTTCCCGTATCTCGTTTCTCATGATTGGCATACGCTTTCCGTTCATCTTCTAATGGTACCGCTTCGTTGCCCGTTCTTCCTCCGCCAGGTGCTGATGTCACATCGTCATCAGCTGGAAGATCATCTTTAGCAGCAGGCAATTCTGTTTGGGAATAGTGGAACGAATATTTTATAATAAATAATAAATGCTTCAATTTCAAGAAATTTGAGCAAATGGGCCCACCTGTTGTAGCTGCTGGACGTTCTGGTTCCGGATGATGCACTGGGTGCCGCATTTGAAGACACTGTGCGCATAACCCGACCGCTGGACTATTCTTCCCATCGCCCAGAAATACCTCCGTCTGGCTGTTCATACCAGCAAACACCTCGGCCAGATACGTTCCCCCGTGAGTGTTATTGATCGAATGCACGTCGGCATAACTCGTAATGAGTGCGTTCTCAGGCGCAGGCAGCGAACCGTTGTGGTGTGTGTGAATCCGCGTTAGATATATCTTATAGCAACAGATCGGTCCATTCCGCTCAGAAAGTCGTGGCAAAAACAACTTAAAGATCCAGTCATCCTGGTCCGTGCGTAACTTGCCCCAACTGATGCGACCCAGATTGTCGGGCGTTGTAGCCGGCATGGTACAGGTGGCCGATGCAACCACACCGGGCCGTTTTGTGCGCGTGTGGGCTGTAACGTTCACTGTGTAGTTTGTGTTCGGCGGCACATTATCATACTCGGTGGACAGTGTGTGAATGTTTTTAATCTTCGGTCCCCAGCTTTCGTTCTTCATCATACCAAACTCCGAGCGATAGTTAGCGACCCCGCTCAGGATGGTCTGATAGGACATAATTTTGCCGTTTGGAATTTCCGGTTCGTCCCATCGCACGCGCACAAAGTTACGACGCGAAATGTTATGATGTGAGCAAGTTATTTTGAGGTTCCGTGGAGACGATGCTTGTCCATCGCTGGTCGTTCCGTTGACTGGTTCTGACCAATTGCCGCAAATCTTCGTCAGCTCACTGCAAGCCCGCACACGAAAGGTATATTCTGTCGCCGTAGCTAGATTGTCGAACATGTACGGTAAATTACGACTATTCTGCGGATGGAACGCTTCCTTTTTCATAATGGAAGCATTTACACCGGCAAGCGATACGACCAGCTCGTAGTATTGGATATAATCGGTGAGATTTGCTGGCGGTGGTGCCCACCCGATGGTGATCGTAGAGTGGGTGCTTCCTTTCACTTCCACCAGCGGCGTGAAGCTCGGGTCAGTGTCGAGTGTCCGAATGGTTTCACTGTATTCATGATGCTTGCTATCACCCTGCCCATTGGATGCACCCAAACTGATCTTGTAGTCCGTCCCGGGTTCGAATCCGTCCAGCACGTAGTAAGAATTGTTTCCTCCTATCTTTTCACGGTAATACGTAAACGTCTGATCACCCGTTTTCAGGTATCGCACGATGTAGTTCTTAATCGGATCATTCCCATCGTTGACCGTCCAGTTCAGATAGATCTTGTTGGCACCGACCGCTTTCGCGTAATCGATCGTTACCTGTGGCACGTCCAGGATCAATAGGGCCATCGATTTCTTAACCTCATAATTGGCTTGCATCTGTGGCGAAGGCATTACCACACACGAGTACGTTCCGTTGTGGGCTTTTGTGAGATCGCGCAGTGTTAGGGTTGCATTCATGTGCCGTTCGTCGATCTCACGCTGTGCTGAATTGTTGGCCAGCGCTTTCATACTGTTTTCACCCGACGCATCCTCCTTCACCCAGTAGACGGTGTGTGACAGCGGGAATGCCTCGATCACACAGTACAACTGTTGGATGCTGGTCGTCTTAGTTCTAATTTTGTCATTGCTAGTTTGGGTGATCTTTGGTAAAATTACGGTGCGTACGGAGTACGACACGTTGAGACCATTTTCCAGGTTGTAGCAGGTGTAGTTCCCTTCGTCCGATTTGGTAAAATTGTTTATCGTCAGCGTGTAGAACAGTTTCTGAGCATTTGCATCGTCTGCCTCGTCCTCGAGCACAAAGTACGGCCACTTTCGTACCGCCTCGCTGCTGTCCACGATAAGGAACGATATTCTGCAGACGAGATATATGTGTATTTGCACAACGTTAAAAAGCGCCTACGAGTGTACGCCCCTTTTTGGTCTTTGGCCCCTACACTTACCGAGAGTTTGAAATGTTTGCGCCATTCTTTTGCCACACAATGTTCTGGTTTTCCGATGTGGCACAGGACAGTGTTCCGTTGCTACCGGTAATGAAGTATTCCTCTCGCACTGAAAACGGACGTAAAAATGCATTAGTCATCACCAGACAGACACCGGGTCGATGGTTGGCGTTACTACTACCTTGGTTATTCTTCGCTGCGACCAGCTGACACACGACGTAGACACTTACGAGCCAACACAGGGAGGCTTGCTTTTTCCACATTGCTTGCCGTCTACGGGTAAGAGCGTGTGAAGACAGCTCTTCAATGGCACTATGATCGGCTTCGCTTTTCGCTGCAAATCCACCCTCCCTTGTGTGTCTTAACCTTTGCCTGCCAACACCCAAACTATGCCGCGAATTGCTCCGCGGATGGGCACGGACAACCTCAACCGACACGGATTTATCTCGCCCGCTTCGTTCGTTGATTGCTCTGCCCCTGGTACGCTTTCCGCTATTGCTTCTACTTCTTCTTCCGCTTGCTTGCTTGCTGCGCCCACGGAACACCTCTTTCTTCTTGTGCTAATAGTGGTGGTTCGGATGCGGCTTATCACACACTCGTTGCACTGTGCCGGTGCGCGTTACGCACTTTATTCTATCGCAACTACACTGCACGCAACCATCATCCACTTTCTATTGCTTTTGTTTCATGGTTTCGGCGTTTTTCGGCAGCGATTTTGCGGACCCAAACGGGAATGGGAAAACAAAAACCGTGTACAATGGCGACCAAAGTGAATGTGGACCGGGTTGGTACATAACGCACACGCTGACACCCGACGGCGCCGACTTGACGTTTGACAGTTTGCGGTGTGCAGTGTGGTGTCAAGCAACGAACGAATGTTGCATTTTATTTCTCAATATTAATTTTCATGAAAAGATTCCTTTCTTGTACAGTTAATGTTTACACACCAAAAACAGCTACGTTTCATGCATTGAATGTTCCATTGGATAAATGAACCGGAAACGCCATGTTCCAAACGCGTACAAAAGATGGGTACGGATGCTATGGACGTCCTTTCATTCTGTCCGCACGCAGTATGCATTACGCACAGTGCGTAAATATACGAATTCGGACATCGGAAATGCATTCAAGAAAACAAACGTTTTATTTTTCTTACGAAAATGTTAGTTATATTCTGGTTCTATAAGGAATTGTTCGGAAATTGTGATATCCAAGAATGATTTATCAACAAACTAAATGAAAATCAATCTGTCCGATAGTACGCAAGTACCTGGCCATAGTGAGATGCACTTCAAACTGAGCTACTTTTCTGAGCCACTCCGTGCCATCGAAACTGTCGATTGCAGCGACGCAAAGCAAATTCATAATTATCAGTTAAAATGCAAGTGATAATTAAGTTCTGAATGGAAATGACGAATATTTTATCTGCGGACAAGGTTAACTGTATTCATAGCCCATAGCTAATATAAGCCATAAAATATATAAGAAAAATATAGAAAGCTTTTTCATCTAATTGCTAAACCTATAGAGATGGTATTTATGCGATTCGACCTTTAAACTGTTTAGGTTTATCCATAACTTCCTCAGCACAAATCCAACCTTCCATACCGGATGGTAATCTTCATAAACCTGATGCTTATTCATGTCAAGTTTATTTTTCTACATCCAATAACAGGAATGTTTGTGAAGCAACACACAAAGCGTTGCAAAAATAGAATTCTTTTTTATCTACCGGAAGAACCATAAAACCGGATAACAAAGCTGTAGCTGATAACATCGAAAGGGATAAAGATCGATATAGAAATTGGTACACTGTTTCCAAGGTATCTTTGTACGTACCATGAGTTTTCGGTTATGGGAAGGACGCTCTAGCATTCTAGGGCTGCAAAAAGCAAAAGCCTGCCTGCAACTGGAGCGAGAAAAGCTGCGCGGTATCAATTTATCAGCCATTGAATGGCAGAAAGCTATCATTTCTAGTAATCGCAGATAATCGAATTTTGTTCCACGAAAGTAAGCTACTGAGCGTAGATAGCGTTACTGTTGCGTATTCGATAGCGTAAACTGGAAAGTAACAACATCTGTACATCAATTCACAGCCACGACAAAACATTCCAAGCATCGGAAGAAAAACAAACAACCTATCAACGCACGTTACCAGGCTATCAATCCATGTTCATCATATCCAAAACATTTCGGAACACTGGAGACAGAAGGTTTTATCACAGCAGTACCATACAGAGGAACGTTGCGATATGGGTGGAAACGCGATCGGGGCTCTCCATAATTGTATTACTAAATCAATCGGCACCAAACGCTTGTCAATTGTGTGTCGAGTGGATTACTTGCCACTTGACTGATTGATTCCCTTATCTAGGATGGCTCTAGTGGACACCGTTGGCAGAAGGCCAATTCACCTGCGAGCGGTGAAACAGAAGCCAACGCGGCAAAAACAAACTGAGCCCCAGTCGACGAGGGGATCGTGGAATGCGCCAGTAGCAGTTTTCCATATTTTTAGCTAATAATACATTCCACTCGTGGCACGCTCAGCTAATCAGGCTTTACGAGCCTCCCCGAAGCTGCTCATTGTACGGCAAATTGTCAATCTCCGTCCGTAAACGGTTCCACTCGCAGCTGACAATGTTATAGAAGTTAAGAATCATCAAATACTTGCTCCACTTTTACGTGGCGTTTGTGCTCATCTCACGACAGCAGTGGACTCCATCAACTGGCGTGGAATCAGTACTACTACCATTCGGCTAACAACTAAGCTACTACAACTACTTCAGCCGTCCATACTCCTCCTAAAGGTTGTGAAGGCATGATTTATTACATGTCCATCAGCAGATGAATATAGGATGCACAGTGTGTGCTCCCGCAGCCCTTGTCCCTTGCCTCTGTACTCTTTGCGCCGTTTGTGGATAGTAGCAGTTGATAAGTCTCTTTGAACAATACAATCTATCTTAACGATACGGTGCACGGAGCCACGAGCGCACACACAAACGGTGGAGCGGAGCTGCCGGGGAGGCAAAGGCCCGTCCCTATACCTGGCCGTCGGTTATGTCAGTGCGTCAGCTTGTCGTGTGACGATGGCGAAAGATACTGATAACGTTTTGTGCCCCGGCGCAGCAGCAGAAGTGCACGTTTTTCTGTACCTTCTGTGCGCCTCGAACGACCCGCACCCGTATCATTCGCGTGCAGATCGCGGCCAGAGAACAATAACACCGGAGGGGCCCTAGCACGGTACCGAATGGGTTCCAATGCGCGTGATCATTCTCTCTCTCTCCTTGCGTCCAGCGTCCACTTTTGCAGCGGATAAGATAGATGGACATAATCAATACGGGCCCAATATACACTTATCGTTCGGGGAAAAAGTGATCAAACTGCGCGCCTGCTGTTGTTGGCGTGTGAGAAGATGTCCATAAAAAAACCCGACCAGAGGGTTTGTCGTAAAAATGGGTAGCGAAATACAGATCTTGGTTGTCGTTTATAGCAGAACCCTTTAAATTTATCACATTACTCTATTATCTTTCCTATTGCACTGCTGACGGTAAAGGTTTATCGGCAGCAATGATGGGCAATAGACCCAGTCTCGTATTGGGCTACACAGAAGAGGTTCAACTGCAGCAGCAATGATAGTTTATTGCGCGAGAAACAAATCTGTAATCAATTTATTGCTCCGAAAACACCACTGCACGGTTATCGGAAGCTTCACCAGATGCCCGCCCGGATAGAGTAGCTCAATTTCTTTACGATCACCATCACCATACCTTTAGTACCCGGGGGAACTACAGACACGAGACGAGAGGCAGCTTAGTCGCATTGAGGGTGAGCTTTAAAATTGGTCGCGGTCGCGTTCCGATTCCTGCAATGGTTTGGACTTTGGAAGTACGTATTGACCGTACGCGGTACGAAATTCAACCCAAGGACGTCCATTTTGTGCGCTTACCTTGGATCATAGTATACACAGCTGATGACAGCTTTTGGGCAACGGTGGTCAGTGCGGTAGTAGATCTTCTTTCCGTCAGCTTTCGGTGCCTTATCGACCAATTCAACGCGACGTATCGAAACGATCAAAACAATAGGCCGCCCACCCCGACCATAATTGTGTCGATTGCGAGTTGCAAAAAAAAACGGCAACAACAACGCAACCGCCCACTGCAAGAAGAAGAGTAGCAAAACACTGAGGCCATTATTATTTTATTATTATTGAAGGCGCATAGTGCATGCGTGTGCGTGAACCGGTGCCGGTCGGTTGTATGTGCGGTAGGGATGTTGGTAATTTTAATATCTTGCCATTACGCGACGCGAAAACCTCGAATTTCTACTTTGAATCCGCGACGAATCCGCGCCACGGTACGAGTCCGCTCATCGCATATTCGATGCACGTTCAGCATTTTAGTGACACATTAAAGTAAGCAAAACTTAAACCTCAGAGCTGCGAGCGTGAACACGAACATACGCATCATGCTTTCGGGTGTTGCAGCAGCAGATCGGCAGATCGTATATAGTGCGCCGAGCGCGGTATTAGCCGGTACTTACCGGCTTCGGTGGACACGGTTTCTATTTGCATTCGATGGCGCTACTGACGGTGCGGCCAGCGCCAGCACGGGATTACACATGTACGTACGTATCAGCAGTAGCGCAGATATCGCGTAACCGTGCGCGCAAGACAGAGGGCACGCTAAAGCGCGGTTGGATTACGGATTTGTGGATCCACCTGTCGGTGTCTTCCTGTCCGCCTTTTTTGGGGTATGCCTTTTTTTTTTTTGACGTCTTACTGTGCAACTTGCGGCGTTATCGTGGACAAATATTAATTATGAATTCCGTGATAACCCTGAGCTACGCGCTGGCGGAACCGTGGTGCGGGTGCGAGGCAAGGTGTGGTCGTTGTTAGACAACAACACTATGCCTTCGCCGTGTCGGGATCTCGACAGTGGATCAACGAAAAATCTCATAATGCTCGATGCAAGGTGTGTATCAATTATTTTTAACTTACCGCCATCGGCGTCGGCAAGTTATCAGCTCCAACCCCAAGAAACGAACTGTCTCGAAGTGTTTCGGATACGCCGCTTTCATGTCCAGCGGAGAGCGTCTTCTTCGCACGCTCAACTGAAGCCTAATCCGTTGGACTAGAAGCGAAACGGTAGGAATTCAATCACGGATGTAACGTCAGACGTTGTGAATCCTTCCTCGCTGGGGATGTTCGGCGCAGAAACGATGGAGCTGTGGAGCTCGGGACTGGGGGAGCTTATGGGCGGTTAGACGAAAGTAAGAGATAATTTATCACGTTGAATCTTCCTGTCACAAATGTGCTTGGAATGATGTGCTTGTGCTTGAAATCTTCAACCGCTTGCTCTTGGGACACGGTTACACACTCCAAGGACGCATCTTTAGCCGATAACAAACTTCATGGTCCACGTCCTGACGCGTGTGCTGTCGTCTCTAATCACGCGCACGGAGCCATCCCGAGTGGACGAATCTGTGTCCAATATGTCACCGTAATTCCCTTCATCTTCAGCCCCCCGCTTCCCTCTTATGCGCTTCCTCATTGCCGCACTATCTCGATTCATTCAAATTATCTGCCCAATATTTGGCCCACCAATTAGCGCGAATTGTGCGAAGTCGTGCCTGTGCGTTTGACACCGGGTACACGGCCGAGTTGCGGACCCATTAGACGAATCGATCGGGTTTGCCGGGTTGCGTTGGAATTAGAGAGATTTCGTTTAGAAGTTTACTCACGACACCACCCAAAACCACCCACCGAACACACCCAAACCACTTTGCACTGGGCGGAAAGTGAGTGAAGATTTTGGCAGCTAAACTTTCCATTATTTGTCGACACTTACCTCACTGGAATTGATTCCTTCAAGTGGCGGTTCGTTGCCGTAGGACATGTAGGACAACGGCCACAGTGACTTTGGGGGATAATTTCACAATTTTCTGCTATCGAAACCTCGGAAAGAGTAGATGTGTGGAAGACAAGAGAACAGAGCTTACCTAGCAACCGAACAGAGGAGGGAGCTCCAACGCAGCACTCAATAAACTTCCACAATTGACAAGCAAACATATGTCTGCTGCGTGTGGAGCAGTGTTCGGATTGTACTCTCACGATCTTGCCACGATCAAACACCAACCACAACGTGTGACGTATGGAATATTTTCCTCAATTGTTTTTGTTATTTCTTATTTTGTTTAATTCTTTTTTTCTCTCTCTCTCTCTCTTCGCTATTTTCATATTTTTCGCTTACACTTTTCGTTCCGTTCCTACGACCACCTCAGCTTCCAACCCACTTAGACTTCGCCTACCTTGATTTGACAACCGGTGTGTGTTATTGTTTTTCGATCGCTACTAAGCCAGTCGCGCTAAACCGTCTCGAAGGGTCCACTTAGCATCTGCCCAGGACAGGAAAAGCGAAGGTAGCTCCCACTGTGCTTTGCTGCACACCTTCATTGTTTCATTGTAACACGAAATGATTTAACAATTTAAAATCAGTTTCCTTGGCTAGTTTGTTTAATTTTCGGTTTTCTATTTTATCTGTCACTTTTCTTTATTTTTATCTCTCCTTCGCTTGCTCTTCTTGACCATTCTTTCAGTGTTTTGTCGTTTCGCAATTTCTAAGTGGCGTCTTTAACTTAGCACACGTTCGCGTTCGCCGCCCGTACAGTCCGATGCTCCGATCCGGTATTTATATGTTATTTATCAATTAATTTAACAATATCTGCGTATTTCATTAGTGTATGGTTTAGGAATAATTTGAAACTTTGATTTCGGTAAATACGTTGTTTTGTTTTTATTTTTGAATGATTTTATATGTCTTTACTTATACCGCCCCATTTACCCCTCGCTCTCTCTGTATCCGGTCCGGAGGGAGGGTCCTAACACAACAGGAGAGGATGAAGATGGCGGATGTAACATTGCTTTTGCTGTAAACTTCGGTTTCGGTTAGTTTGTTTTTATATGTTTTTCATCACTTTGCAGTCACGGTCTCGTCACAACTCGCTCTTATCCTTCTTTCAAATCGATAACAAACACGCACGAATGTATACGGACTATAACTTTAAGACTTCCGGTACCATTCGTAAAAGATGCCGCGCGCTCTCTCAACCATTGTGCGTCGTTTAGTCTGTTTAGGATTTTGTGATTCTCTGTTGTTTTATTGGATGTGAACTTGCAATAGAATCGCTACCGATTCACTACCGTACCTATGTTTTGTCCGAAGGGTGCAGCAGCTAGTTGCGCTAGTTCCACGATTACACGTTTTCCCGTTTCGCTCCATTTTGTTTTTGCTTTGTTTTACTTTATTCGCTGGTTGTTTAGTCTGTTTGTTACGTTTTCTTTTCTTTTTTTTCACAACGAAATGAATGAATAGAACTACATCGATGAATATACAGCAAAAGTGATGAAAGTTTTGTATATGGTATATGTATATATATATATAATATATATCGTAGGCTTCATTCGATTCTCTGCACCCTTCCACTTCTCCCTCGTCGTGTTTTATTTGCTTCTATATACTCACAACACTCGGCGACCTGTGTCAATAATATATAATATACTATATGTTTTTTTCTGTCTTTTCTGGCATATATATCTATATATATATATGTATATATGTATATTCTTGTCCTGCTGTTTTTGCTAATATTACTTTTATCTCTTTTGTAAACTGTAGCCGAACGTATGTTTACAACGTTGTCCTTGTGTCTTTGTTTTTTGTTTTTGTTTTCAGTAGATAATACAATGGTTCATGTTGATTTGTTGCATGTTGTATCGTGTTTTGTTTTTTTTTTCATCTTCTTTTAAGTAATATTATTGTAATAGCAATAATTTAGTAACACTTGTATTTTTTTTGCTTTGTTTAATTAATTAATTATAATTTAATTATTGTATTAGATTTCGTTACCATTTTCTTTCTGTGTTTTTTTGTTTTGTTTTGTTTGCTTTTTTATTATTTGCTTTCGTTTACAGTGAACGTTTTTCGTAAACTGTTGAGCCGTATTTTGTTGTTGTTGTATCTTCACTCGTCTGTTTGCGTTTTTTCATCCGTTCTTTTTGCCTCGCTCTATACCATATGATGGTCGATATCGTTGTTGGCCGTTTTTGTCTCAGTTGCACTTGAAAGGCGGCATTTTCAAATTTTCACGTTTATCCGATGCCTTTACCTCCGCTTCTACGAATCTGTACCCACTTGTACTGATTTGTACCGGTCAAAACTTTCGAAACAAAACCTCATGTTTACTAATAATGCTGCTTGCTTCATTCTGCGCCATCTCTTAACCCAGTATGTAACACTATTATTGCATTTTCTCTAAACGCTAAGCTTAATACCTCGTCCACTACATCGTCCACTAAAGGAAAGTGGAAGGAATAATTCAACAATCGGTAAACAACAACAACAATCCAACTAAACAGTACTATGTAAAACCAAAAGCGCTATAAATCTCCCAAACGAAAGCGCCCCACGTCTAACGATGAACGTTTTGGTGGGAGGTTTGCTCTACTCAGTGTATAGGGTTGTTAGCGTTCTGCACTAAAGTTTAACCTCTTACCTATAATGTGACGTTCTGTTCTCACTAGCGTCTCCGTGCTGATTGCGCGTGAAAACGTGACGGACGTGTATCACACTAGCGAAAAAAAACGCGCTTACACATCTAAACTAACCAACAAATAAACAACATATTTTCGCTTACAGAAGTAGCTAAATTAGCAGCTAAGAATGTAAAAAACAATTGCACGCACCAGCAGCTGAACAGCTACGAACCAAATAACGTTAAAATACTCGATCGCTTAAAGTTCTTGGCTTAAATGGATAACAACACGTCTAAGAGCTGTCCAAACGCTAGAAGCACCATAGAAAAACATACAAACATAGCTACTGGATGCTACTAACAAACGTCACTAATACTGCCCATTCTTCGCCGTTCTAGCAGGATGACGCCAACCCGGACGAACACCCCTCCATAAATTCTCCAACCACCCAACAGCGGACGCCCAAATCTCACTCTAATCCAGCACACCTTCTTGCGCTTACGATTTGCACCAGTTTGCACACGCTGACACATGGCACCCAGGGGTTGACTTAGGGGTTGACAAGATTACCTACCCCTAACTTCACCCTTTTCCTGTCCGTGCGCCTGTTCCGTGGATGGGTAGTAAATCTTTCGCAAAACCCCACCGTACGTACGTACGTTTTCAACATTTTTGCATCATCGCCACTGTGGGCTCGATTGTTTTCCGAAGCTGTGGAGTGGAGGAATCTAGGGCGCCACCACCGATTCGACGATGATCTCGAGATCTCGCACTGGCACTGTTTAACAACCGGGGAAGGAGCGCATCCGGCAGCGGCATCGTCACATCGCCTCCCGCCATTTATCACGTTCTAATGCTTCGTGCAACAAATCAACAGCAGCAAACAGAACAAAAAACCAATGTGACACAAGTGTGAGATAATACAGTGTGGTCTCTTCTTCGTGAGCTTCTCCGGTTTTTTTTTTTTTTTTGGTGCCGCTTCTGGCCGCGTACTTGCGCGAAAGGAACACGTCGCCATTTTTTTTGCCCTCCGCCACTCCCTTTTCAGTCGCTACTACCTCCTATACACAGCTACCGCGCACCCGATTAGTCCAATTAAACATGGCAGCGATTCGGTTTCTGTCGGGGCCATTTAATAAGTACTTGCGCTGTTCTATTAATCAATCCCATCTCTCCGAGCCGTTCTACATTTTTCGCTCAACTGTTGTTTTTTTGTTGTTTGAAATCACTTTTCGCGCCGATGGAATTCAATGTCTAAACTCGAGTTCCACATCTCCAGCCCGCTCCACTTACACACTTGTAAGGGGTTTTATGTACAATGGGATGGGGGGAAAAAATAGATCGAGTGTTTACGTGGCTGCTTTTGTTTTGTTTTTTAGACGAATACACTTGTGGATAATTGCTTTCCAAATACGAGAAAATCTCTCCCGAGTAATGTACACACATTGATGATTTGCTCAAGCGTCACCGGTGACGTCGTCGTCCTCGTCCTTTCCATCAACGGTTCCCTTGTGACGTCAGTATTGTCCGTCAGCAACGTCACAACACTCCCTTCCCAAAACAACAACGGACGATATGACGTCGTCGGCCGAGACACGATCCTTCCACCGTGCGATCGTGCGATCGATCCCGGTTTCAAGTTATAGCTTTGATTATTGTCATTTACGAACGAACTTCACCCCCGGGCCCTCCACAATCTCTCCCCGCGTTCAACGGGTGAATTCGTTCAATGAGATCCGCGCGTCGTCATATCTTCATACCCTCGGTACAAGCAGCAAAACAAAACCGCCAACCGGAACGTGACAGTCGCGTGTTGCACCGAAAACAAATCGTCATCAAATTATCCCAACTTCACCCAGCTGGCTGCAGCAACCAACCACCCCGACACCCCGAGCAGTTGGGCACTAATAATGTCATGCTCGCAGGGTGAAACACGTATTTAACAAGAAATCACAATTAGTGAACACGATGTCGATAAATCGGTGACGTCGTCGATTTGTGTTGCTTTTTTGTGGGGTGTCTTGTCTTTATGTTTGTCTGTCGCACAATCAATCGTACGGCGAGTGCCTTAAGCGATACCCATCATCCAACCTGGTGCCGTCATAGCGCAGGGCGCTGGTGTGCGACTGGCGATCGTTCGCGATCACGTTGTCTCGAACGGCGCTCGATCGAGACGGGCACGGGAAAAGCAAAGATGCGGCCAGAGCGCTAGATCCAGGGTCGGGATGGATTCGTCGAATCGAAGCGCAATTAGCTAAAGGGCAACCATTGGCTGCCGTAGCCGTAGCTCCAGACTGACATTTCGATTCCGATGCCACTTGGCGTGTGTACGGAGTTGTCTTCCTCGCAAATGTGTGACTCCACCGTTCCCGACATTCCGGTGCATTATGATCTTTCCGCGATGCAAATGGCGCCTGCCCGGGACAGTGGGAAGAAGCAAAAAACAATCTCCCCCAGTGCCAGTGCGCTGAGGTGTTGAAACGCTCATTACATCAACCTGTTGTTGCCCGCCAATTCAACTCCCAATGCGTTCCACCGTGCATTGGAGAATTTAGTAAAACAAACCCCCGGCATCCCAGTCCAGAGTGAGGCACGAGATGGCGACATCGTTTCCATCGCACAGTGGCCCCGGGGGTTTCGAGATAATGGGAGGAATTCTTTCCCCTCCTTCCCTCCCCGAATCAGATAACACTCACACTTGCACACAGGGTGCCGTATTTCTGTGTGTTGTTTTTTTGCCTCTTTGCAACGAAGCACCAATCTATGCATGGCCAATTTGTCAACCCTTTTTTTTCGTCAAAACCGGAGCAAACCTAGGCGGGTTTCGAACGTGAAACAAAAAAAGGTACTCCCCCATTCTGGAGGGGCCCCAGAGGGGTGAATGAGTGAAGACCAGAGGGGCTAAAATAATGAGTGATAAGCGAGTCCGAATGTGCTGGCGCCATAATTGTCAACGTCAAGATTATGGGGAGGGGGGGTGGATTGGACGCCAGGGAGGAAGGGTTGGGTGGAGATCGTACCAATCGCGCCCTCGCCATGGCGTCCTATCTTAGCGCAAAAAAGGTTTAGAAATAATACCACTCATCGCCGGTCTACACTCCTACGTCACACGGCAGTCATATGAATGAACATTATCTCACACGCACCCGAAGTATGCATGTGTCGGCCCCCATCGTCAACCATCATGAGGGCCTCCATCATGGATGCCCGCGGTCTCCAAAGGCAGCGCAAAATAATTGATCATGAGTCGTCAACCCGCCCGCCCTGGATGATAACTCCATAAAGTCCCCGTTTTCCGTCCTCCCGTTCCTGGACGGGGGAGGGGAGGGGAGAGGGGAGGGAGAGGCCATAAACAAATAAATCAAACGGGTAGCCAATCGATTGGAGTGTATTGGGTAGCTTAAATACCGGACTATCCCTCGCGCATGATGCTGATGGGCTTAAATACTGGTAACTCAGGATCCAATTGATCAGTTTGATAAAGTTGATATAAGCCCTCCCTTCCCCCCCCCCCCCCCCCCCCACCCTGTTCATCGCCGTCATCGTCTGCACCAAACAACCTCGCCACGAGTGTTTCGAGGCCACAACCACGTCCATGTTCGCTTGATGATGACGCTCTGGACGTCGTAGAACACGACACGTACCGGTCACGAAAAAAGAGCGAGAGCGACGGACCGTCGAGAATTAGATTAGACGTCTTAACAATGGGTTTATTTCGGCTGATCTACCAACACTATCGCCAACCTATGCAATGGTCCACAATTGAACGCCGTCTCGTATCAGCAACGCTTCGAAGAGAACGACAATGTCTGGCAATGTCTGGGCCCGGAAGAAGCCGTAAGATCGTATCACCAAATGATGGTCGAAAGAAGGCTTCTTTTTTTTTGGTTTCCAATAAAAATGAACCCACGGTTCCAACAACGAATGAGCCTCCCAACATCCAGTATTGTCCTCTTGGGTTTGATTATTGAGCTCGCTCGTCTCTGCCGGCAGCTATTTCGTAACGTAACGTAACAACGACAACAACGATGCTGAGGAACACACAACAACATTCGCTATAGCACTACGGCACCATCCCACATAACCTCAAACTGAACAACCTCAACATTCTAGCAGGCTTCTTCTATAACAAACAAACGATCTCCACCCTCCCGGAAGCTCCTAACTCTAGCTGGATCGGGATCGGCTGGGTCTATCGTCTACTTAGTTAGCTGACTTAGATATGCTTAATGCCCTGCGACGGAGCAGGGCGACAAGCGACGAATAACGAATTGGTGCTTCGGGAAATAAAATCGACATTAAACTGAGAACTAAAACGCTGTGCGATTTATATACGGGTGTCTGCATTTGCCTACCGAACATCAACCTCCTGCGCTACGGGTTTCCACAGCCACAACTGTAGGGTCCTGCCCTACGGCCATCTACCACTTTGCTTTTTTATCGAACCGTCCGCACGGTCGACTGTGTCTCGTGTCATACCACCATTGATGACACTCAGAAAATCAGTAATACGGGCCCACCCCAATAACATCTTTACGCCTATTTTCCTTCTCACGCTGCTCACCGGAACTTTGCCTCCACCAATCCCAGCTCATTCGCGGTTAATGTACATTAATAGTGCAACGAAACAATCGATCCCGCGCGAGGGCTTTACAAACGACTAAATTGAATCATTCAACGATTTGATTGCGGCCCGCTCTCCCTCCCAGACGCTAAGCATACTTACGAGTTATTGATTTCGGGGTTTCGGTCGAGCTGGTTCATGCGTTTGATACGGTGCTCAATACGTTACAACGGACTGTTGCGATGCACTTTTCTGCTGGCTACCATGATGGTGATGCAGATGGTGGTGACGCTGCTGTTGCTGGTGATGGTGAACGCTAGGATGGTGAGGCTGATGGGGCAGCAGGTCCGCCTGCGGCTGTATCGGTTCCACCGAATTCTGCTGCTTGTTACCGCACACTAATGGCTACGATTCGAGCTTGACGTTCGTTTCGAGCGCAAACTGTAGCTGCGTCTGGAGGCGCTTGTTCTCCGACAGCAGCTGGTTGATGCTTTCCTTCAGCTGCAGGTTCTCCAGCAGTATCTGATCCTTTTCGGCAAGGCACTCGGTCAGCTTGTCGCTGGTGTCTTTCAACCGCGTTATGTACTCGCACGCTTTCGCCAGTATGCCGCCCTTCGATAGGTTTTCGCCCTGTCCGCCGTTGTTCTGCTTGTTCTGCGTCTCGGACGACGGGCTGTTCATATGTTCCGCGGGGATAATTTTGTTCAGCTCGTGTATCCAGTTGTTGATTTTGTCCCTCCGCCGTCTTTCGATTTCGTTGTGGTTTGCCCTTCGCCGATCGTCACGCTGTTGCTACAGTGATGGATGCAGATGAAAACGAGAAAAAGAGGAAGGATAAGGGATTGTAAATTAGTAACCGTACGCTTACTACACGTTACATTAATTAGTAGCACTGGAATTGTGAATTGTGAATTGTCCAACAAAACCCGAAACCCATCGGTGACACATCACTTCTTGCCACCGATTGGACAATCATCATCGATCGAGCTGGTGATATCTTCACGCCCGATGGGTCACGTTTTTCCAGTGTGGCCTACAAATGAGGTTCCCTTTGCGAAAGCAGAAAAAAACAGCACAACTTCAAACTTCGAGTACCCGCACGGAAAGTACCCCCTCATCACCCTGATAATGCTGATTGATGCTAGTTGCTGACATCCCCGGGCGATCAATCGACAAAACCAAACTGTCCGCACAATCTATCGTCCATTTATTATCGGTCGCCGGACCCGCTGACACGCACCGCGTTTGTAATCCCGCAACCGAAGGGCGCCCGAAACGATGGTTAATCGATGGTTGGTTGTGTCCTTTTGCGTTGCATAGGCTGGTTTCGTTGGCGGACGGAACGGACGGAAAACAGCAGCAAGCTTTCCTTCGTCGTAGAGCTGCTTTTGCAAAGGAATACAGAAAAAAGCCTCCTCCCCCGGCCCCCCCAACCCCCTCCGTACATCTGAGCTGAGCGATCATTTATCTCGCCAGTCTGCGATATGCGTTTTGTTTTTTGCGCTCACTATTTCATTCACCTTGGCGCGACATCGCGGTGCACAGTGCGGGCCGCGTTTTCGATAGTGTGTAGTAGGGGCCTGTGCGTGTGCGAGCGCACACACTATGAGCGGATGCCGATGATCGGCAAGTTCAAATAACCAGTTTCGGTTACCGGAGGAGTCCTCGTCATTGTCACACCGTCATCGTGCCGCAGGCGGGTAGGAGTAGAAAAAAAAAATACACACGCCACCCAGTTCACGTACCAGCCCTCCCGTCCAACGGGGGCCTTCCTCCCCTAGAGTACCGTACCCAAACAGGCCCGCGTCCAATAGCGCGCGTGCTCTTGACGAGATCGATCGACAGCACTCGTACCGACTGCTAAGATGGTTTCGGGCGCACTCCATCCGCAGCGACCTCTGACGGACGGTATCGCCAGCGCACACTCATTTACACACTCCCGGATCGAGCGGATCGGCGAATCGATCGGAAGCGACCAGCGGCAAGCGCAGTGCCCGCACGCAGTGACATGCTGGTTAATTGCTAATTAATGCCCACCGCCGCACGGGTTGATGCCTAATCGAAACGCCAGAGGTTAAAAGGCCAACCTGCTGCTCCGGGGGTTGTTGTGGAGAGGCGGGCGCAGTGGTTGACGCTGCGCCGGTCGATGAAGGTACCGTGCGAGAGAGGCGAAGAAATAGAACGAGGCAGCCCAGACACCGCGACACCGCCAAACGGCTTCAAACCCGCTGGGGCAAAGGGCAGGGCGTGAGAATACACGCCGCAAAACGCGCTCCTTCACCGGTAGCCCTTTGGCGAGACTTCTGACAACCGTTGGACATCGCCGCACCACTAGAGCCCAGCATCTCCAGAGCCAGAGCTGCTGCTGAAAAGAGGCCACCGATTAGTCGATAACCTTGAACTTTATCGATGCGCGCGCGCTATCGTGCGTGCGTGCCGTGCAGTTAGATACAGGCGGCGTTTGAATGGCAACAAAACCGAAAGTAGCATAGCACTTCGTGCCGGGCCAGGAGAGTTCCCAACGACTGCGCCAGACGGCCCGCAAACGTTCTCTAGCGTCGAGACGGCGTATTCTTTCGCTCCTTCTTGCGGGTCACCACGAGCCGAACCGCGGGTAGGTCATACCGGTGACTTTCGCTTCAAGTCGTCGTCGGCTCGTTGATGTTTTAATTATTCATGTCAAGGTTCGTGGTGTGGAGCGTTCGCGGCGAGCCCGCCTGCGGTGCGGCCCGCTGGTGTGGGCATTGCGGCGTGTGGAAGCGAATCGAAACAGGTGAATGAGCAGAACGCTGAGATCGTGCCGAAGAGTTGTCGGAGGTTAAGAACATTCTTCTCAGCTTCGGCACTGAGTCATACTGCGTACTAACTGCCTCTTTCAGACGGTGCTTTGGACAGAATGGCTTTCAAATATCGAAGTATCGATCGATCATGCTACAGTGCTAGGTAGATCCCAGAGTTGCTCGGTAAGAATTGAGGAGGAACTCTGCCTCTTTTTGGTCTAGTTACCTGCTACGACTAGTCGCCTACTTGGTTTCGTCGTTAAGAATGTCATTATCGTTGGAATTAGCGCACTATTCTTAAGCCAAATGAAGTCAAATATCGCAACATTGACGTAAATCTTCGATAAATATCGGTAAACGGTATACAATTCTACATTTACATGCCGCAAAGTTCATCTCCCCCGTGTGTTGTTGGTGATCTTAATAATTTATCCATACGTCCGACGTGGCTAATTTGCATCTCAGCACATGCGCGCAATTTGCAATCAATCTGCCTGGACAACAATATCTCGTGGCAATGCAACTTCTCCACCTATTCTGAGTTACTATTACAATATTGCAACCCATCTTTCTATGGTTTCGATCGATCGCATCGTCCATTCGTTCTCCAAATTCAAGAAGATCACTTCAGCTGTTCTTGAGTTGGCCAAAAAATGGACACAAATTACCAGGGCGCGAAACGAAACTCGCTAACACCAGAACACCCTGACACTCGATTAGACCTGATATGCTTCTGGTCACCAAACTGGAAGCCAAATAAACGGGGAGAGAAGGAGGGCGGAAGAGGCAGAAATGAAAAACAACAACGACAAAAACCAGATCACAGCCTAAACGGCCCAAGGATAAATATTCCATCCCTAGGTACTTCAGGCCGCTTCCTTGGCCACCGTTGCTGCATGTTGCTTCACGCGCGACGGCTAACAGTGTGAGGCTCATTAGGCAGTGCCTTACTGATCGCGTTGCCACGCGGTCCCAACCCTTCCCGCTAACTCCACCACCCCCCATTCCGCCTCACCCCGGCTAGCCTGTTGATGGATTATGGCACATTGTTGTGTGTTATCGTCAGTGCTTTTTTGCATGTCTGATGTAATGCGACAATCGTACGCGGCATATCGTGGTGAGGCGCCACCCCATCCCCCTAGCCACCCCCAATCGTCACCCGGTTCCGGAGCGTTAAAGTGAAATCGTATTATGAAGTTCGATCAATCTGCTTCGCTGGAGGGAAACACGAATTTGTACAGCGAATTAGTACGGGCCCACTAAAAACGGTTTTTATTTGCTCTAGATGTGTCCTCTGGAGCACGGCAGTGGTGCTGTTAGTACAAAAAAAAAGACTCACAGCGGGAAGCATGGTGGACGGAAGGTAAAACAGCATAGAGCAACATAACCTTCTAATGAAAAATGGTCATTTGCTGACGGCGGTTGGGGCGAGAGCTGTCAGCAAAGCGATTAGGAAAGTCCAATTGGAAACTGTTAGTTTGGCGGGGTGATGGAGGGGGGGAGTCCCGCGGGTGGCGGGGTAAAGGGGTATAATATGATCCCTTCCCTTTCGTGGGCTCTTCATTTATCCCTTTGCCGCAGAAATTACGATATTGTCAGCGCGTTGGGCAACGATGACGACGAGCGGCCGGCCAACGGTAATGATAATTTGAATATCAACAACACAATACACCGTGCACACTCTCTGTGTCATCCTGCCCATAGTTTCCCTGCATCCGTCGCAGCACTCGATGGGTTTTCCACCCCCTGGTTCAACATCTGTTTACGATGACCGCTTGTGTGCGTGTGTGTGTGTGTGTGGCAAAAGTGTAATTTTTCGTTTACGTAAGTGCCCTCTCACACGTGTGGTTCGTATGTGTATGGTGTGTATGGGGGGGCCCCCGGAGGGCGAATGGTTGTCACCAAGGCCAGTTTAAAAGGTTCTTGATAACAGACACTGACGTGGGTTGAGGGTTCTTGTTACAAACACACAACGCTATACAGTGACAGTGCCCTGATGGTGAGGCAAGCCACGGTCTCTCGCAGCCTTTGCCAGACGTTTGGTCCGAAACGGGGCCAGATCTTCAAGCCCATCGCCGATACGCAAAGCACGGGAACTTGATGTGATTGCGGCAAAGTTTTTTGCGTCTCTTCAAATTTTGCAACTGCCAAACGACACTCGACACTCGGACCTTGGGACACTTGGACTCTGGTTCTTCAGTTAGCAATTCCGCTTGTCCACTGTAAACCTTTGTGGCCGGATGATGATGATGAGAAGAAAGCATTTTTAACACTCGACCGTGATAAGATAAAGATAAGACCGTGCACTGGCCTGGCACATATCGCACCACGGAGCGGCGGTGCCCACCATGGGTCAAGAAGCAGCGTGTGGGCAAACCTTCGCCGTTCCTCTCGGTGTTTCTGGGGTTTGAAGTGCTCCGGGCCCACATCCTGTTGCACCTCATTCTTGTGTTATTCTTCCCGAGGAATTTCCCGAAACCCCACACAACCATTGATGACCCTACTTGAAGGGTTTGGGTTTTGTCACAAAATCTCTTACCTTTCGATTTAGGTTCGTTTCTCCATTGCACTCCGAGTTCCGTTGCACCCCCCGGACGCTGTTGGCGGATCGGGACTGTTTCACATTGTCGTTGTTTTTCTTAAACACTAGAAAGGAGCCTGCATGTGTGTGTGTGTGTGCGGTGAAAAAGAGAAAATGAAATTAGTCAACGATTAGTAGCAGCTCGTCAGTCACGAAAAGCAAGACACTTAACAACTCTAACAATCATTCACGCAACTACACGAGTAAACAAAAAAGGGTAACAAACTGTTACAAAGAGATATTTAACACAACTCCAAACTACACAACTATGCACAACACACGGTCACACAAACATACACGCAAACGGATGTGATAAAACTTAGCACACTCGGAAGGAAACGGAAGCTATACGGATACCGAACGAGTGGTAAGAGAAAACACAACACAGGAAACGAAAAAAAAAAACACAACGAAAAGCAAAATTAAGAAATAAAAGTTCAATTTACATTGACTGGGATCGTTGCTGGAGTTTGTTAGCGTTGGGTATGGACTAGCTGGAGATCCTGTGATAAAATTAGGTGAATCTAAACTGTCTGCCACTTGTATTAATCTTAGTGCGAGCATTCCTGTGAGAGATGGAGAATGAAGAAAGAAAGAAGAAAAAATGGGTAAAAAAAACGAGAAAGAGAGAGAGAGAGAGTTAAACGAAAAGAAAACATGAGAAAATACGGTCATCGCAAAAAACACACACGCAACGGTACGTGTAAGGTGCGCTGGGGAGGGTGTGTTGTGGGAAGGTTTTAGAATGATAGAGACCCTGGAAAGGAAGGAGGGGGAATGGGCTCCGGGAAAACGGAGGGGGGGGAAATAGGGCCCGTAATATATGACGATTGTAAAACGCCTTTTATTGCACATGTGCGCACTGCACAAACGTTTCGCATCGATAATAGACACTTCAGAAGGATTCCACTGTCCGCACTGCTTTAATGTTGTGACTCACTGATACCCGCATCGCTTCTGCCTTCCAATCCCTTCCCAAGGGGATGGTTGAGTACCATGGCGTACCTAAAATGGACCCTATCATGGCCCAAAACACTGTAGAATCAATTGTTCAACACATGCTCCACCGAGATACAGGTGAGAACAAGCCGAACGAAATTCTCCTTCAATGTGGCTATTTTTGAGCCTCAAAGCACTGCACCGGTTTGGACCGAAGGCGGGCGGGTTTGTGTGCCGGCAATATAAATTATTGCGACGCATGGTGCGCACATTAGCACGCGCACACGGTTTAATATGAGGTGTTGCAATAAACTGTTGGCTCAGGACGACGGTCGTCCGCCCGTACGATGCCGGGCACACGATAGAGAGGTGATTCGCCACCTGTTTTATTGTGGCGGGTTTGATAAACTAAACTGCTCTTGAAATTGCCCGAAAGCGGGCCACACTTTCGGTCACAACGTACGGGCCAATGGTTGTCCAATTGCCTGCCAGATGAACGGTTTGTCTGCTGATTTGTGCTTGTTCGCGATGCTGGATACATCCGCCCAAGAAGGCAGATCTACTTTCATTCTGACCCGTTTGGAGAGGAGATGGGGGAGGGGTTGGGGGGGTGCGAAGGATACGTGTAAGGGTGTACAGGTGGGGGTGACGTTGCAGGTAATCCAAAACTGCCAATTTACCATCGTTTTTAACTGTAAACTGTAGGTCATCGTCGATATGTGAAAAATCACCTGCAAGCAGAGTGGAAAAAGGTAAACATTAGTTGTTGTTGGGGTCGAATCGGGTTGAAGCAGCATCGCTCCGACCGCTTACCAAGAGTATTGTCCTCGGCCATGCTTATCAGGTCGTCACTGTCGGTCGGTGGATTTTGCGTTGCAGTTGTTGTCGTTCGTTGTGTTGGGTTACGGTTTGCGTTTAACCACCGATGCAGCATGAAAAGAAAACGGAGAAACGATAACATTTAGAACGGTTGTGTGCGATGGTGGTATCACTTTCACTTTCACACCACCACAGGGCGTCAACGGGGCAGTAGCACGAGAGGAAGAAGGGAAGTGTTTGAAAGAACAACATGTTTCCACACTAACAAGCAAGATATGGTCGATTTTTGCCATCGCCATGCCACGCTCGTACTTCAAGACGAAAGGGTCTCTTATGGAGACCACCCACTCTTTACATTGGAGGCTGCCACCGTCTCCACCGTGCCATTGGATCCTTTTCCAACTTCATACACCAAACAATTTTCACCCCACACTGACCCACTAGTGGGTTGCGCGCTTGTGACACGCTTTCTTCTTACATTCTGGGGGTCGTCTCACGCGAAGGAAATGGGAAATTTTGGGGAGAGAAGCAGGTTGATACTATTTTCAGTTGCCTTGTAGCTGCAAGTACACCGTTGTTTTTCGCTTGTGCACACACGACCACACGAAAAGAGTAACACCACGCGTCCCCACCACAAAGGGAAAATCAACACTAGCGGGTGGAGAAAATTTGCCACCCACTCGAGTTGTGGGATGTTGTTGAAGAGAAGGAGATGGGAGGGTTTTTTTTCTTTTATTGTGTGTGTGTGTGTCCACTTTTCGCTAATAAGTTTACGCACAAAACTGACCGGTTGAGTGATAAATTTTCCTGATTTTCCACCTTCCGTGTATTTTTTTTGTTGTTGTTGCTCCCACTCGTTTTGTTTTAAATTGCAATAAAAAGGACAGCCACAACTATTTGTCACACCGAGGGTAAAAGAACTGGTGCAGCTTGCGAAACTGTAGAATGTGCAGGCGTAATCAGGGAACTGCGAGAGAGTGAAAACAAGACGCGCTCGAGAAGCAACGTTTCACCGTTATAAGCTAACCGTTGGGAGAAAGGAAAATGTGTGGCCAAAGGGAAAATTTTCATCTCATCAATTGGGGATCTCCCCGCTTGCAAAAGCTCTCTAAAATGAGTTGGTTTGTTCTCGCGAGCGAAAGAAAGTGCGAGAGCGAGAGAGTGTGTGTGGGGGTTCCGTTTTTGAATGAAAGGACAATAGAACAGGATGCATTTGGGGGGGGCGGTAAGAATGTGCAAGCGAAAGGGAAAGCAAACTACTACTACTAGAGAGAGGGAGAGAGTGTGTAATACACACACACACAGATAAAAACACGATGCGTGAGAATGCATCGTCGATGAAAAATTGAGAAAATCGGTCGGAAAATCGGTAGATTACTACCAAGTGGGAGGGAAAACAAAGAAGGAAAAAAAAACACGACAAGAAAACAATTGTACCAGTATACACACAACCTCTCGCGAACGGGTGCACGGTGGCAAAATTATGGGGTAGGTTCTTACACCCCCGTTTCCATGCATCCCTCCCCCTTCCTCCCACTACCCTTCTCGCATGAATGGAACCCGTACACTAAGCCCGTTTTTCTTGCTCTCGCTCTCGCCCGTGCTCACTCCCGCTCGGATTGTGGCCACCCTCGCGTAATCAATAATCGTGCGTAGAATGAATTCGCCTCGCCTGTTCTTATTGCCGTTTGGTTTCGGGGGTTCATCTGCGCCATTCGTCTAATTACCTTATTTCTAAGCAATCTACATCGTAGTCGAGCTTATTCATGATGAGGGCCGTTTTGGGGCGGAGGTCGACGCGGTGGGCAAAGTTGCCAACCACTAACCACACACGCACACAAAATCACACACAAACGCGCGCCCTCACAGCAAGGGTTGCTGCTGGGGGTTGTTTTTTTCTTTCTTCTGCTGGTTGCTGGGTTGCTGCTAGCCTCCGCTGCAGCAACTGGACGAAACGAAGAACTGCTCTCTCAGGACACCACAAGCACGCGCGCGTCCAGTGAATCGCTGCTTGGGGCACCTTACTGGCCTAACAACACACGCACACACAAACTCAGCGTAAAAGCATATATCACACACCCAGCACTTTTACGCTACAATGCAGGGAAAGCAGCACACAAAACAGCACTACACAAGGGGCCCACTTTTTGGGGCCACCCACGGCCACTTCCTTCTGTTGCAACCGCTTTGTGGGCGCTGGTGGCGTTGGCGTTTTGTTGGCCAACTCGTACCGTCGTGCTACTGCTGCCTGTCTGCTACCTGTTCTCGGGCACGGTCTCTCTCACTTTCTCTTGCTCTTGCTCTGTTTTGTTACTATCACTCCTTGGAGGACGCGAGGAACCGGACGGGAATGTAGCGTGAACGTGTGGTGTGGGGGTGTGTGTATATACGGACTTTCGGGGAGAAATTCCTTGTTTTCCCAATGGTAAAATTTTAACATGTGAGCAACCAAACACACGCAACCTCGCACTCTCACGCTCTATTCTGACATTCCTGGCCTCCCAGCACAATTTCGGCGCGCACTCGCGAAAACTCGACTCGTTTGCACACTTGTTCGCTTTATTTATTTCCTTTGCCTTTTTTCTCCGTCGTCCGAGGACAGAGAGAGCGAGAGATGCACTTGACGCGCTTCCACACACTCACAAACACAAGCTGGGGCTGTTTTGTCCTGTCACTACTGCGTGTGTACTACTGTGGTGCGTTGTGATTTCTTCTTCAAGCACTCGAACGCCGACCATAAACGCACTCGTTTACTGACGCACTAATACGCTTACTACAGGGGCAACTACTAAGGCAAGTGTCAAAGTGATGCAACTCCGAAAAGCCCTGCGAATGATGCGCTTGAGTTGTTTGTTTCCGTTCCGCCTTCTCCGAAACAACAACCTGTCAAATTTTGAGCTGGCGAAATTTCACTCTCTCTCCCGTGCTCGTTCTCTCCGCGAAGGGAATAAACAACAACAAAACGGCACGATTGATGACAGTTTTACTTCGTCTGCCGATGGTGGGATGGTAAAATATTTTATTCGCACTATATTCACACTTTCTTGTCGGGCGGTTTTGTAGGTAAGCCTTCCGGATGAATGAAGGTGGGAATTCCTTTCCACACTCAACGCAGCAACCTGTACTTCGTGCTGCCGTGCTAAAAACCCGTGTGTTTAATTTACGCTCGCAGGAAAAACCCACGGCCAGCCAATCCGTTGGTAACCGTTGGCAACGGGTTTTTTTTGCGTACGATTTTGACAGCAATGCAAGGAGAGCGCACTTGTTCACTACGCCCGTGCACTATCACGCTTCGCGACCACGAAATACGCGTTATACTGTTCCCTGTGGCCCGCTTTTGGATATATGGGCCCCGTAAAGTCTGCGCTCGTGAATCACGCGTCTATTTTTTAAAAGCGTATTTATGTTTGCCGAACAATCGCGAATACTGCTCGCGCGACAATTACACGTTCGCTGCACGTATGTGTGCGCCGTTTAGTGTTTCTGTCGTTTGTTTTGTATTTTATTTTTCTTTTGTGTTTTTGGCAACGCAAAATCCGTAAGTGCGATTCCTTGCGCACAAACTGACTGCACACACTGCAATTGGTTTGCGGCGATGACCCGAAAAGAGCGATGTTTACTGCGCGGCGGTGCGTAACTGAATGAATGTGGCCGCGCATTTGTTGATAGGGAACCTCTCCACTCTCGTGTCGTGAGCCCGTCATTGTCGCGTTTTACGTCGATTGCGCCGCCGGCTAGCACAGCGTGAATAAACAAACACACGAATCAGCTGAACGGCACGCACACATACACACGGATCCACCGCCGGGTGTGGGTAGTGGTGGTGGCGGGTGGATGGTTTGCGGTGCCGGACGGCATACGTACGGATGCGGGCGAGCACGTGCGACGACGAAGGGATGTAGATAGCCGCAGACAGACAGAAGACGGATCGTTCAGACACGCTGCATACTACAATACGCTACAGTGCGGGATCAATTTGTACTGCACCGGTGCAAGCTATGATCGGGGATATCCCGAAACAAGGATATTTTTGACAGTTATTTCAAAAGATAGCTCTAAACACATGATACAAAAGGGATTACATATGTTTTTTCTGTCATTTCTGGTTTTAGAAAACAATAATTGTTGTTCTACATTGTTAAACTGCTCAGGCCATTGCTTTGGATGCACCATAACATTTCTTGGTGCATCCTAATTGCTAATTGGCGGATATTATAGAAACCGCATTGTGGGAGTTTACACACAACCGATATTTTTTCTCTAAACTCTGATAGTTTTTCTGTTGACTAAATTGACTAAGTTTTCAGAAAAAAACTGTCAACTTTTCAGATGTAAATGAAGGGATTAAGCCTTGAACCAATGAGCAAGCTTTAACTGTTAAGATAAACACGTTACATAAAGATGGCTACGTGCGATAACTGTTTAAAAATGTGTAGAATTCAAAAATTTACACTAAGTTCATCAAATGGCCGATTTCAAGGGTAAAAAGTCCACCAACTTTGAAAAAATGATATAATTACATTTCCAGTCCTGAATTCAAAATAGAAAGTATCATGATTTTCAAGTAAGTTCAACATATAGGAGATAATCTAAAAAACTTTTTAAGATCATACGCAGGGTAGGACTCCTTTATGTTCAAGGAACGCTAATGCTTGTTTAGTTTAGAGGAGATATATGGCCAGTGGCTAGACGTTATCATTTTTACAGGATTTTTCGAACACCGGATAATTTATTTATCTCTATACTATCATCGTAATAAGATAAATACAGGAGCTATCTTCGTTTTGGGAGCTAAAAGGCTATTTTATGATATTGCATATTAAAGTTTGGACGGCCCGGTGGCATGATGGTAGCGACGTCGGTCTTCGCACGAAAAAAAAACCGACCAAAATCCTATTCGGTCCAACCCACCGTACACAGGACTGACTATCCAGCTACGGGTTAACAAAGTCCCAGAAAGCCAGAAATGGCAGGTCTACACCTTCTGAGGTTGTTGTGCCGATAAGAAGAAGAATAAATTATTTGAAATAACTAATCGAATCATTCACACTTGTGACATCATAACAGACAACATTTATATCAATTCTTGATAAAACAATTTACGGTAAAGGCACTCCAGCGCGACACCATCTAGTGTTACGCACTGTTAAAGTAGCTGCACGTTTATGGCTCGATGCGCCGTTTTAAGCGGTTCTTAATCGCGGCATTCAGTGTTGCCGAAAGGGGTGCCAAACGGGGCAGACGGCGAGGACAAACGAGGGCGACGCGTTCGATTGGCACGTGAAACGGAAACGGTGTGGTGTTGGTGTGTTTGACTTCACTACTATTCAATCGGCCCGATCGTTCGTACTTTCACGTTTCGCTTTTATTCTGTCCTCTCTCTCTTTTTCTCTCTCTCTCTCTCTCTCTCTCTCTGTCTCATTCCACCATCGACGGTTACAATCAAGCGATTAAAGAATAAAACCACCCCGATTAGAACCGGACCGGTGCGGAAAACACCTGTACTTCACCTGCATTCTTTTAGGGGCGGCTTGGGTGGACGGGTGGCGGTGGCAACCGTGGAACCGGTGGGGGAGATTTTCCGCCGTGCGCTTAGTATACTGTCGCGCAACACGAACCACACGCAGCGAGAGTGTGAAAACTCTCCCCGAACGAGCCACGGCCTGCTGGGGGGATCTACAGCGTTGATAAATTAACTTCTTTATTCGGAAACTTGGGCTCACTGTAAATCCATTCTATCTAGTCCTGGGCGGATTTGTATCGTATCGTACGACCGCACAGTTTGCTTATCGAAAAAATGCACCCTTTCCGAAGGCCATTGCGAAACAGATTTTCACAGCTGAAACATTGTTGCCACAAACATTCGTTGATGTGTGATAAATATCTTCCAAGAGGTTGGATTGATGGTTGTTCTTCTCTCCATTGAGCTACATTTGAGCTACTGCCGACTGTCGTGCAGTAGAACTAATTCGCTTTCTTCATACACTACAATGCACCCAGGCACAACCTTGCAAAGCTTGTAGGAGACACCAGCGCGAGTAACCTTACCTTGAATTGGTCAAATTCAATTATGATGCAACGCAAACCGAACGAACTGCACTCTGGAGTTGAGCGAATCGGTTTTCAAATGTTCTGCCCTATTAGCCTGGGTGGTGGTGGGAAAGGAGGGGGATGTGATTTTGTTTTCTAATAAACTCACTGTCACCCGCTTGTCATTCGTCCACCTGAAACCGAATCATTTTGCCCTCCCTGCGTGTCCCCTCAGCAGTAACTAGCCCCAAAAGCCCCTTATTTCCCCCCGGATGCGAAACCTTGAGTGGAAGATTGCTCCATTGCGCTTGCGGAGTCAGCGCAGCGCGCAATGATTGAGCTTTTCTAAATTATTGATTTGAGGCAGCTCTCCCGCACGCTTATTAATCAAATTATGGAAACATGCGACACGCTGCCTGACAAGTGTCTAGAGTTTGGAGAGTTAACTTTTGCGAATGTTACATCACCTTGCGGTTTGTGAACGAAACCCGCGAGAGACACTCGGGTGCACGCAAAAACAAAGATATATTCTTAAGCGTGAGACGTGGTGGAGAATTTTTTACCCTCCTTATTCTGAACGTGTTGTTTTCAACGAATTGGTAATTTGTAAAAAAAACTACATTAAAAAATCCTCCCTTTCCGCTTGAGTGATGACTGGCCGAGGAATCCTCACTCGTGCTTTTCGATGACTCTGGTTTATTGCTGTTGCATTCCCAACCTTCGCCCACTATCATTATCCCAGGGCACGAGAGCTGAGCAACGGTTTTCCCCCTCCTGGGGAGGGTTCGGTTATTCGGTTGGGAACTTCACTAGCTTGAAGTAATCTGTCGAGAAGCCAATCGAGCGGTAGCATCAGCACACAATCTTGGCTCGTCGTTTGTTTTTTCTTGGGAAGCACCACGCTGATCCTCCCCCCACCCGTGTGTGTGGTGCACGGGCTTCGAAAAGTAATTATCGCCGTAAATTGTCAATGTCCGGTCGTGGTTCGAGCCGATGTTCCGGTATGCCACTGACGGAAAGCATTTGCAATCAGCACGGAAACATGTAGAGGCTAGAATTTGATGTAGATTACATTTTGCGCCAAGGGGCTTTGAACAGTTGCCAAGCGGAGAAGTGCTGTGACGTTGTGCTGTTGAGAAGGTTTCACAAAAATGGCCACAAACTGGAACAACCTTTTTCTTTCGCATCAGTTAAAGAGCTAATCTTCATGAAGAACCGATCGAATTGATCACAATAAAGGTGATGATGACGTTGCTTACGAATACAAAAATACACCCCTACATTAGAAACGTGCCATCATAATCCATAACGTGCGTGCGTGGTGTCGCTATGGACAAGTTTGCCGAACAAAACTCCACCAACATTGATCCCGATAAGTCCACCCGATTTCGGGAGGGGGTTGTACAACAAACACGCCTTTTTAAACGAGCGCTCGCCAAAAAAAATGAATTGAGCATTCAAAATTAAAACAAAAAAAAACTAGAAACTTCCACACACACAGACGTGCGTATCCAAACATGCATGAAATATGAAACGATGAAATTTTGAAGCGATTGAAAAGCAGAAAAACAACAAACAAAAACAGCGCTTCATTCAACATGCATAACACACACGCGATAAGCTCTCGCCACCCTCGGAGTGGCGTATGTCAACCGATGGCCATGATATTTGTGGCATGGAAGCCGAAAGGATGGTGGGTGAATCACCCGATGGGAGGAAGGGCACGGCCACAATAAAACAACAGCGGGGTGGTGGTGGTGTAACGAAACAAAACAGTTGAAATCAGTTTGCGAATGTTGCTGCCGAATGACTGTGCAGAACAGGGGGCTGGGTGGGAGGGGACGCGGGGCAGCAGGAGGCAGGAGGTGGACGGCCCACAAAGCCCTCTCTCGAAGCACCGACGCTCGTAATCGATGACGCTGAAGGGTACTTCATGCGACAGTGATCATTATCGGGTCCCACCGAGTTCGACCAAACCGGAGGGATTTATCAACCCCTCCCGGTGGAAGGGGGTAAGAAATGAAAAGAATGAAAGCAACGGCCGGTGGTTAATAAATAAAATACAAAAAAAAAACAGACCAACTTTACCACTTGACATGCGTTCGTTGTTGCGCACGTTGTCACACAAACAAATCTCCCCCGCTTCCCCACACGGCATTTCGGCCAGCAAGCGAACGGTAATGCTCTGCTCAGCTGGTCCAAATAAAGCCGCAGAGAAAGTATGATAAACGTCCGGAGCCTATCGTGCGGGTGTTGCGAAAAATGAGCCACTCTTTGGTGTTGTCATAAATATTCATTATAGAGACATCGAAGGCTTCACCAATAAATAGTGGCTCCTTGCTGTAATGTACTGGTTCTGATGGAGGAGCATAATTTCGAAACATCGTGAAGACTCCCGCATAGGGCTCCGTAATGGGTTAAGATCGATCATCCTGACCGTGCTGGTGTCGATTGTACATTGTTGTGCAGATTCGCAATTCATTAAACAGATCATTGTGTATCCTTTCCTAAAGGACGTAACTTTACGTACAGAAATTCGTTCCACTTAAAGAGAGTGAAACAACCAAATTGTGCACTCAATGCTGCAATAAACACACAAAAAGCCTTACGAAACGAGGTCTATAAAACTGATCTCGGCACCAAGTCTCGGCAGTTTGGAGTTTAAAGTCGCCCTCTAGTCTGCCAAGATCATGCTCCATCCATGCCTTGGATGCGCGAGTGAAGATGCGGAGGGCGCGAGGATATCGGACGTCCGTAAAACGAGCAAACGAGCACCGAAACGCCAAAAGCACCGCAAACACACCGTCGAACGAACCCAATGGGACGACCGTCGACGAGTGTGTGTTTTGTGTGCAGTGAGTTTATTTAATTCCACCTTGACGCCGGGCATGATGCAGAAACAAGTTTACATTCACCGTTGGGATTTACCAGCCGGACCTGAACGGGGTGACCGAGGGGATTGGTAAGGAAGGAAAGATCTTGAACATATTGGCAACATCATCAGAATGATGATCACGAAACGGTATGCGCTCTCCCCGTACTTCTTCTCTCTAATTCTCTCCCATCGACTTTTCGGTAGTAGCCTTCTTTTGACCAATGTACTTAAAACTTAGCACACTTCAAATGTACACCAACATCAAACGGTAGTAAACAAACTCGATCAACAATCAAACTAAGCAGCTGATAAGAATCACTGATGAGGTCAAGACATTCAAGAACTCGCCCGGCGCTGGTCGGATAAACTCCCCATTTACTTCTACACCTGAATATGTGTCAATGTGTCAAACACGACAAGCACCAGCAACAAGCTCACGGATGGGAAAGACGGCAAGAGGATAGAAAAAACGAAACACAACCCCAAACGGGTTGTGCGAGAACGGTACGGCGAACGATAAATTATTAGGACAACAAGGTACGGGGCGAAAATCGAAAACGAGAGAGAATAAATCAAAGACAACAACACCTCAAAACGCGAAAGATTAAGCAAAAAAAAAAACAAACCTCTACACACAAACACTCTGTTTTGACATCGATCGTGATCTTGACTTGATCTTTGCAGCGCTCCCACCTCCCACCTAGACCGCGCGCAGTAGGTTGGTGGGCTTTTGCGTGTAGCCCGCAGCAGGGTTCGGAGATGGCCTAAGCGAATCTAGCGAGTTCACCGGTATGGTATGGTCGTGGCCGTCGGTACCAGACCGGAGAGAACGTAAGTCCGTGCCCGCGTATATAGGCTTTCAAGTTCAAGTGTAACAGGCGGTAACTGGAACGAGTGAAGGGGTGGAGGGTGCAGGCAAGAAACCGATCGAAAGGATCGTGCACTCGGTTTCGGTGGTCTAGCCTAGGGAACAGCCAGATCGTTTGATACACCGGGAAGGTCGTGACCTTGGATCGGTCATCAAAATTGAATAACTGGAGCAGTGGAACCATGTCGTTCCTTCAACGCAAAACAGCGTCTTAAAGTAAAGAACAGGATTGGTATTCGTTTGACGCTGCTGGGCTGAGAACAAGCGAAGATCAAGGCCGGTGCTAAAACTCGTGTGGCGTAATTGTAGGGTTACCGCAGGATCAAACAAGCCGGAGATAAATATATATTATTCACTAAGCGATGATTTGATGGATTTTGAATAGTTTAGCACACTCTCAACCCTCTCTTGGATGGGGGTTTTCCGAGAATGATTTATTGATCCCGCGAAACGGGTTGATTCATGCAAGATAGATAAAAAAATATCCAACTGAAACAAACAAACACACTTCCCAAACTTAATACCGGTTTTTGGCATATTGCGCCCGGTCAACAATAAATACTCCTAACACACAATTGCCCTTCAAACATCAGCATCAAACTGGTGCGGGCTTCTGGTTGCTACCATCGTTGAAATCACTCGCGCACGGTACACACAAACAACACCACGCTACGAATGGAAGCTGCTGCTACACCACCATCACTACCGTCGCGCGGCCAATAATGCGCATGTGCCACATCGACGCGCTGTTACGCGAGGATGTCCGACACACTCCGGACACCCCAAAACGGGCTAGCTCTAATCTAATGGAAGTTCATTAGCGAGCGCCATTTGTCAGATTGGTGTGAAAAACGTGTGTCGCATTGTCGCGAAACAACGCTCAACTAGGGGAAGAAGCCACCGTACGGCACCCCCGATGATGAGGGGTTGTACAGCGTTGTTCTTGGTGTGGCACGATTACCCATCCCATTGACCGGTCGGACCGAACGAATTGCCGAAAATGACGGAAACGATTAATAAACATTTAGTGCGAGGTTTGCAGCTCGGAAAAGGGATCTCCCGAATCCTTGACCCATCTGTAACAGGGAGCTCATTAGATGGCTGAATTGTCAGCGGAACGGGTACGCATCTGGTAAAGCGTTACGCCCGACATGCTGCTTTCGGAAGGTGTTCTCGACGTGGGTAACCATGGTAGCGAATGATCGATTTTCTGCCCGCGCAGCGGTGACAGTAATCACCGCAAGGGGGCGCTTTTCGGGTCGCACAGTTCGTGATGATCGAGGGTGCGAAGTTCGGCTCGGACGTGGAGACACTTAATTGATCGGCACGCCACTCGCACAGTGCTCCAGGAGCGATCGGTGCAGTTGACCGCCAACTCACCGTTGGACCGCATCTAGAGGGCAGGTCGTCCTAGGGTTTGACCCTTAGACTTCTGATTCTGTCACACGACCGAGCGGTCGGGCGAGAATGATAAATGGATTGGGGCGTTTTTTTTTCTCATGTACAGATTTAATCTCCCCCGCAGCCCGACCCCAGACCACCATTCCGAAACTGACCGCGCACGATGGTGTAATTTTACATCTGACACGTTGGGTCCGGCCGGTTCGCAGAGCAGGACATACGGAGCAGTTGAGCAATTGGGGTCCGTAACACAACAACCATTAGCGTGATTTGTGTTATCTTGCGCTTGGCGGAGTGATCCTTCCCTTTTGGATAGTTAGCAGAAGTTTCTTTTGCAATAAATATAAATCGAACACCGAATTACCGACCGATGTGGAAGCAGTGCGTGTGGAAAGGGGTCGCACATACCTTCGCACTGCACCGTAAAGTACAATATTCATTGTAAGTGTGTATCGTCGATGCTCAGTACGTATGCGCGTGCTCGAACGTGTGCAATTTTGATTATGATTCGCCAGCTTTAAAAAAAATAAAAACTCCCCGTACTAACACTCTCGTGCGTCGATCTCGCGTCGATCAACGAGACGGCGGCGTTTGCGTTCGCTGTCGTTCATTAATGTTCCGTTGACCTAAATACACCTATTATTCGTTGACCCCGGTTTCGCTGATCATTTTGTGGAATGGATTCTCGCCCCGCCGCCTGCGCACCTCACTACCCTCCCCCCCACCCCTTCCGCCGTGTGTGCGTGTGGCACAGGGCGTGTTTGTGTGTGTGGACGGTGCATTCACACTCTCACGCACCGTTTTGTAAGTGTTCTGCATAAAAGTGTAGTACGCTGCACTGCACCGGTTGCTTGTTTTGCCTTCTCACACGATCGAACAATCGAACGCGTCATCCCTCAATCCGAGCGCAAACCGCGGAGGGACGAATAAAAGTCGGATGTCAGTGTTTCTCAAGCTGCGACGGTCGACGTGCAGGACAATGAAATGCCGTTTGCTAAGGTGTTTTTTTTTCGTCTATTTGCCGTGACTTTAAGATTCTGAAACTACATTCGTCTCACTGCTAAGTGGTTTTAATTAATAAGTAATTTTTGCAAAATGGATTGATTTACATGGTGTGAAGTATTTCTTATTCGCTATCGCGATATCTATGCTGAAGAATGGGCAGAGTATCAAACAGAACTCCTGTGTTAGCGACCCGACCTGCTGACCTGTTGACTTACAGTACAGCAGAGTCTAAAATTGAAGATCGATGGCCAAGTCAGCTCTCCGTTCGTCCTGGAGGTTGTAACAATCGGCCAGACAATTAAGAAGTACCAGCACAAGCTCAATTTTATTGAGCAGTAATGTCATTAGACAATCTCCCAGAAGCAATGGTTGAAAGACCTGATGGAAAATTTCTTTGTAATTAATTAATGACAATGGTTTTGTTGAACATCGTCAGCCCTCGCAATGGCACTCAGATTCGTTGGACAGACCTTATTCGGACCAGAAGGTACACAGAACAGTGCCTGAAATAGAATTTAGCTTGAGTATTTTTCTAGAAAACTTAGCGGAAGACATCGAGTTAAAGACCAATCTCTTTGGTCTCAATAAATCCCGCTTCTCTCATTGTTTCCTACCATGCCTGTTCTGGTTCACGCCATGAGTCATCTGGTGACATTCTCATGACGTGGCTAGCATTCGTGATATTTTCATTTTTTGATAAATTATAACTTATTCCAGAGTGGCAATGACTTCTCCATTATTTTCATAGAGTCGTAGTAACGGGTAGCTCCCAATTCTTAGAGATTACTTCACCAATCGCTTCTCACCGTACGCTTGAGAACCACTGTCTCGTGATATCGACCAAAGTGTGCAACCTGCACTTGTTTGATGCCGTGCCGGCTGCACGTGCATGGCACTGCAAGGACCTAGCCCCCCCAATCACAGCTCTTTTACGCACAGATATCTGACCTTTAAGTGGAATAATAAATAATCAAAACCAAGAAGTTATGACGCTATGTGCCGATGACTACCGCAGCGCTGGCAGCGCAATCGGCAAAGGGCACCAGGGTGGCAACTGGTCCGCTGGTCGAAGGGCGGAATGGTACACTGGGATCCCCCGGAATGGTTCCAGCGCAACCTACACCGCAACAATAATTTAGACCTCGTCCAGGAATTGGACGAAATCGCACACACAGAGCAAAAGGATAACTTGTTTTGTGCGAGTTACAGCATGTCACAGGGCTGGTTCCACTAACCCACTGGAACTGGAGCACCAATTTATGGCCGATCTGTGCTCAATGTGGAGCAGCGCAACAAAGGGTAAAAAATGAGCAACATTTAATTTACATACCGCTGGTGGATAGTGACCGTCTATGGCTTCTCTGCCACCCGCTGACACATACAAAAGGGTTAAGCTGCAGCTCGTTATCACATCTCCAGCACCCTAGAATGGACCAGTTTCCCTTTTTTCTCTTATCACAAACCCCCTCCCCGTTCGTAGCCCGAGCACGATGTAATGGTGGTCGCGAGGGACGCTGCAGCTCGTCAGAAGGTCCCGCAGCTCCCACGGTCGGGGATGGCACCGTCGTAGCCCGTACTATCTCGATATCTATCTCCCGGTGTACGGGTGTTGATGATGACTTGCCTGTCAGCTCCCGCTTAAGCTCGGCGCGGCGTTCTTGTCTTTCTGTTTTTTTTTTCATATCAAACATTATTATGCAAGTGCGCTTCGCCATCTGACGTCTCGTCCCGGTTTCACGTGGCAAAGCGTAGTTCATTTTAATATTTGTCCCACCAGCGTTATCTGTTTGGGGTCGAACCTGGGCGTGGAGGTAAAAACACGCGTAATCTTTACTTCTTCGGTGTCTCGGTTCTTGGTCGTGTTTTCGCAACCTGTCCGGCTACCGATGCACGGTGTAGGAAGCCTTATTCCGAGCGTCAAAACTTGCATCACCCTCTGATCAGTGTCTTGGGGTTCTTGTCTTTTTTTTCGTGTTTGATAAGCTGTATCTCCCAGTGTTTCCATACGGAATCCACGCTTAAATTACTACAGTGCAACGAGGACGGCCTTTGGGTGTTGCCGTTTATTATCATCGTCCCAACGTCTTATCGTACCAACGTTAAACAGCGGACCCCGGGACATTTAAATTTCCCGCAGTGCGTTGAAGGTGGCTGCGCTATAGCGCCACAATTACGCCACATTAAGTGGTGGTTGGGAAAGTGATCTGACCGAGCAAAAATGTACCAATGTTCTTCCGCAGTTTCTCACTGCATCGCCGATCAGCTCCCGGCGGGTGTAAGATCCAGGCGTTGCGCTGGCTCCTCACCTCAGCGTGATAGTTGGGCTAAATGTCGTCCATTGCATAAATGTCTTCCAATGAAAGCATTCTACATCGGAATGCTCGCGATGAGCAGTGCCCGGTGACTCAGTAATGGTTTTATTTGTTCATGACGAACGGCCCGTACTGCTGACTCAGTAACGTTTTTATCGACAAAGGAAATTCTCGTGCACCACAGACGGCAATGACGACACGCGAGTATGGTTCTAATTAAACGTCCGACACATTAGCAACGCGTCGGGGACACATTTCCCATGACTTACCCTTTATGCTTATACCGATGTAATCATTTGTGGACGTTTGCTGGCAAGTCTTTCGCTTGTGAAACGTTCCAGCAACTGGTCATCGTTATTTCGGTTATGCGCTGACTAATGAGTTTGCATACGACAGAATTCGAACTAGGGGTCCAAATAGTGTGATCAGTATTTCACACCCAACAACATCAGAAAATTCTACAAAACGTGAGCCATTCGTTTCTTCCGTTCGAGCGCAAATGAATGCGCAAGGTTATCCGGAGGCTCATGTGTATGTAATGCTGTTTAGAACCTCACAGCCAGAACCATTTGGTTGCATCCTCTAAGTACAAAGCCCGGAACGTGTGCTGTTTTGCAAACGTTGCAAAAACATGTCGCTCTTCCCAAGACTCCACCACTCCGGTGGTCCGGTCACTTGCGACGAGATCCTCTTATTAGATCTGCAGTGCATGCGACGAATATCTGCGGATGAGCGCAGCACCGTGTCAGAACTGGATCGAATATAGGTGTCGAAGTGTGTCCACATTAACGTGTGCGTTTGTGGTATGGTAATTTCATGTGTCAACATCACATCGTTGATAAGCAATGCCGTAACCTCTCCGTTGGAGGTAGAAGGCATTGGAGCAACACAAAAGAAAAACACTCACACACAGGTTGTGGTATCAGTGAGTTAAAAAAACAAAACTGTGAACCCCGGGGTGCACCCGCAAGCGCAGCAGCAAGATCGATGAATTTAATAATGTGGAACGAAAATAGCTCGGCAGCATCATGCAGCTAACGATGCCCACCTGAAGCTGGACGGATTGTGAGTGAGTGAGTGGAAGGTTAATAAACACATTGCGCTATCTTGCAGGAACACCGGAAGGTGGTGATCATGCTGCGCAGCTCCGGATGCTAATTAAAAGATAACAGACTCCTCCAAACGCCTAGCGCTCAATGATTGGTGAACTGACTTATTTATCGGTTGGGATTCGTAGTGTGAGATGACTGTTCAAGGCTTTTGTGTTCTGTTGCCGATTGGCATTGTCACGCTGTACGCGGGGTCCAAATGGACCAAAAAATCAATAACACCTTGATTGTCTTTCGCAACCTGGCTGTCACACGTGTTTTATTGAACAGAAAAATGGGCAACGTTGGCCACTTATGGCGTTGGGACCACGAACAAAAAAGACACACAGTTTACCATCTATTAGTATTTTCGTCGCAAAACACCATTACACAATGATCGGATGTTGGTGATGATCGTGGAAAAGATAGCAAGAAACGTACCGATACATATGAATGAAGTTGTTTTTTTGCTGTGTGCGGGACTCCCTTCTCTCGGCCTCTTTCGCTTCCACGATTTTCAAGCTTTTCTTTACTACATTGCACCCGTTCCTGGTGGGATTTTGTTTTGTTTGCTTCTACGCCACCGCTTTTTTTTCGTACCAACCGTCCAACGTTTTGTTCCGCGCCCGTAAATGCAACCGCAACCTTGACACATCGTGAGCTACCCCGCTCGTTTATGTGGGAAGGCTGCTGATCATCACCACCACATCTTCCGGTGCTGTTCCGCCCGGGTCGCTTGGACGAACCCGGGCAAACCGTCAGGCGGAAAACTGAGCACACTTTGATGGCCATTATCGTTTGCTATTTTCCATAAGACACCCGCCATTAGACAGATTGGACATTGATTAGTGTCATTTTTCCCATCGTTTGTCGCGCACGTGAGTGACCGGCGGTACTAGCCCTATTGAAAACCCTGAGCTTGGTAGCCGGAGATAGCTAAGCCAGGGTTGGAGGAACTCGGACGGCTGGGAAGAGAAGCTGAGGGGTGGCTGTGAACACATCTGGAAATCTAGATTTTCTTCCTTTCCCTGCAGTACCACGTCGTCCACCTGTTGCCGCTGTTTGTTTGTTTAAGGGCCAATTGTTTGTTTCGTTATCGCCGTTGACCGTTTTTCTCGCCAACCCAGGATGACCCCGTGCTATTCCCACCACCCGCACCGCTGTGACATGGCACACGCGATCGCCCAGCAGGCGGGGAGAGATGATTTTCCGGTGCGCTAGCAAAGGTGGAGGCGGACAGCCACATTTTCCGCGTTTGACAAACGATAATGATTGGTCGTTTTGATTCGAAATCTGGTCCGCACACCGTTCGATGTGAGCTCGCGTGCTTTACCAAGGTTTACACAGGTTTCGGCACACGTTCGGTGGGGTCGGTCGGATAAAGGGGGGGAAAATTTAAAACATTCCGTACCACACACCTAATCGCGGATATGGCACATAGATAATACAAACGATGCATTTCCGTGCGCGTAGATTATGTTCACGTTTACCACTGGAAATAATGAATGAGACTCATTGCCGCGGTACTGTACCCCGTTGATTAATAGCCCATTTGGGAATTTTACCTACGCCCACCATCATCATTCCCCACGAACGCATCGAACACCAATGGCATGGAAAGAAACTAGCACCTTTTGTTTACATTGAACAAAATGTATACCACACACCACTTGCCGGGTTTTCTTTTATTTTCTTCTCTCCCATACAGGCCTGCTTCGTACAGTTTTATATTTCGCTGAACAATCAACATCCATTATTGTTTATTAAGTGCTGGGTTGAAATTGGGGATGGGTTGGGGATGGGTTTGGTATGTTTTTTTTTTCCTTCCTCTTCTTCGTCTGTATTTTTCCATTTAACTATCTCACAATAAACAACTCGTCCAATAGATCGTCTATCGGTACGAAGGAGATGTATTTTTTGGGGGCCTACTACGATGTAATGCAAATACAAACTCGATCATCAACACCACACTTGGAATGAATCATCCAGCATTGATCGAACCCCAAAACCATTCGCTAATAGACTCGAGAAGAACGGAACACGGATATGCTTATCTAACCCACGCGGTGTGGCTCGTTGCCAGCCACCATTTGCACACCACCTCTATATACTCTATTGGATCTAGGGAACAAGTTTCTTTTTTGCCTAGTACACCGCTGAGACCGCCAAAGCTCGCTTTACAACGATCAACGTAGTAGAACATTCATGCAGAACGACATGGTTACCATGGTTTCCCTCAGCACGCGGGTTACCACGAACCGATACAGCAAAACAAAAATAGGAAAAGGTTCGGGGTATGCCAGTGGTTCATAAGTTATTCGATACATAATATTTCCTTTAAATAGTTCCAGGGATCATGTGTACGCGGTCCCTTCTTCCCTTGCGGTTTTACGTTTTGCGCGAATACGTTTTCCTTTCGAAATCTGCTGCTGTTGTGTAACATCGTAACGATGCGATTATCGCGTGTAGAACACCTTGTAGTAGAGCGTCTTCGGGCGCCACAAGCTGTACGAGTTGTCAAACTTGAGCAAGTACGTGCCCTCGCCCGGGTACGTATGGGAACCGGCGTACACTTCCTGGTGACATTCGCGCCTATAGATCGGTATGATGATCGAGATGGGATTGCGCGTACCGAGTGCACTACCGACGCTACTCGTTTGGTTGCTCTGCACCGGACCACACTCAAGATCTTCCGCGCAGATCACTTCTGCATCAGCACAGCGTCGTTCGTCAAGATGAAAAAAAAAATGCATTAAAATATATAGAACAATAGGAGATAAGACAAATTACCTTCATCTTCCTCTATCGTATCATCGTCCTCGTCACTTTCGCTAATATGCACCGAAACTTCGGTCGTCGGTGGTTTACCCCATTCGAAATAAACGCCAAACCCAATATCGTAACTATCGGTTGCAAACTCCCAAAACAAACACGAACCACCTTCGTGTGTTGGAACTTTCACCTGTTGATAAAGACAGAATTGAATCCAATAAATTACTCATCCCTCAAAAGCTGATAACCGTGGCCGAGCCTTACCGTCACTGTATCGCCATGATTAACGCGTATCACTCCATCACCTTTGCCGGCCATCACTTCCTGCTTGAATAGTTTTATATCCGGCTTTGTCCACATATTCGCGGGGCTGATTACTGCGTAATCTGCAATAAGATAAGCCACGTCAGTACGTCATTACCAAAACCACTTCATCCACCTTCACGTCGCCATACCTCCGGAGTCATTGTCACTGTCACACTGTTCCTTAAACTCGAATTGACTATTTTCCTTGGTGTTGCCGCACGTAAATTCTGCCGTCTCATTGGTACCGGTTCCATTCTCACACACGACCGCGGTAGGATTATCCTCGTCCTCCGCGTCGGATATGCTTTTCAGACGGGCCAAGTTGGTCGCCACCTGGGCCTGCAGCTGCTGCATGTACTGGTGATAGTGTTCGTTCTGAAGCTGCCGTATCAGCACGGCCTGCTGTTCCGGATTGCCCGGAAACTGGATTTCGGCATACTCCTTGAACTGGTGGTAAGTTTGCTGATTAAGCGCATCCTGCAGCTGCCGCCGATGCAACTCTTCACGATTCTTTTCGTTCTCGAGCCGCTGTTGCTCTTCCTGACGTTCCTTTTCCGCGGCAAGCGCTTCCGTACGCTGGATCTGTTCCTGTTCTGCCCGACGAGCTTTCTCTTCCTTGTCCTTCTTGATCGCTTCCACGTACGGTTTAAATAGTGGACACAGACGATCCAACAGATCGATGAAACCTTCCATCGCTTGCAGCTTTGTGATCGTGCCCAGCTGTTGCCATGCTATTCTGCGATCTTTCCCAATGACATCAAACATGCCCAGCGGTGGAGCTTCCGAAAGATCCAGTGGGCCGTGTGCGGCTTGCTGTGTAAAAGCCACCAGCTGTAATAACACATTACAAACAGAAATATTAGCTTCACGTGAATACTGCTCCAACGAAATTGTAAATTGTACCTTTAAATTGTCCTCGTAACTTAGGTGAATCGCTTTGCCCGATTTTTCTACAAACGAAAGAAGACGTTTTAGTATTGCGCTCTTGACACACTGCGCCGGAATGTTTCGCCCAACCATCATACCTTTGTAGAAACTGCAGGCCAGCTTGTACAGCTCTTTCAGCGGTAGATTCCATTTGAGGATTTTGTTATTTTCTTCACTGGCCGTAATTCCCCCGTCCAGAGACAGTTCTTTGAAAGAAAGGTCCAAATTTTCTGCCGCTATCATCGTTTTCGTTGTTTCGCTGCTGATGATGTTGACCAGCACCCGAACCCGTGGTATTCCGTCCTAATTTCAACACTTCGGACTAACTGGAACTCCTCCACTGAATCTCCAGCAATGCAAGTTCCCGGGTTAGTAGTGCACTATCGGTGCTGGCACCGTAATTTGCAACGTTTTGGGTTAAAATATCGTTTTCGGTTTCGAACGAAATAAAACTTACACGTCCACCCAGGGAAAAAGTTCTTACTTCTTTTTCTTTTTTTATGACTGTTCTGTCAAAATTTTCTACAAATAGAACGCGGGTGTTGTTGTCATTACGGCTCACTTACACCGTTCAGAAGTTTGTATTCTACGATGGTGAGAAATAGTTGATTTTTTTATTGCTGAAGCATAGTTTATCACTGAAAGAAAACGATTGAAAGGTTATGTAAGTGGGATTCTGGAGTGCAAAATAGTTTATTTTTAATTATTTTGCCGCGCAGGTTGAGTGACGATTTGCGTTACATGGAAATGACCCTACAGCATAGCTTCGAACAAACGTCAAGAATACGCAAATAATCACAACAAACACTTCCCAATACGCCGGAACAGCAACATCCTCTTTGTCTTGTTACAATTGCACAACAACATGAGTCAAAAGAAGCCGCAAAAATTAGCTGACGCCTCAAATGATGACGATTCGGTGCTGGTATTGGATACGGACCCTAAAGTCGTCACCAAGGCGGCTGAACTGCTGCAACCGATCAACACCGAGGTGGTGGAAAAGAACCTCGACAAGGTGCTGGAAGCTGTGAAGATCGTTGATTTGACGTGCGATTTCAAGGGTTGTAAGCAGAAAACTAACCTCGTCGGGACGGACTGTTCGTTCTGTAAGGATCGGTTCTGCTTCAAACACAGCTTGCCGGAGATACACGGTTGTGGTGAGGCAGTGAAACGCAAGGAACGTGAACTGTTCCTTCATCCAATGACCGGTAAAGCCAAGGCGGAACAGTACGAAAAGCAGAAGGCACAGGTGCGTTTGACGCAGAAACTGAAGCAGATGTCACTGGAGCGAAAGCAGAAACCTTCGTCCGGGGGAAGTACTGCCGGCACCAGTCGAGGTGCTAGCTCCTCTAGCAGAGGAAGAAAGCGAACCAACAACCCGTAGGAGCAGAGTGCTATCGTTTCGAAAATCATTATTTATTATGATCCTAAGTATAAGTAAATGTTATATAGCGTGATAGCCAACCAGTAATGAATCGACAGACTGTGGCCATTTGTAGCTGAATCGCTTATTTGTCCCGCCGTCAGCATCAACACCTTTTCATGATGACAATTCCTGCAGGAAAATACTTCGGGGGACATCGGTTATCAGCATTGCTTCTCTTATGGGACGTAGTTGGGATTTTTTCGCAAAATGCAGAACCCTTCCATGATCGGTGTAAGGGAGATGTACTCCTCAGTCGCCAGTTCGGCACGTTCGCCCATCGCCAGCAGTACGGGAGTCGTGTGTGTCTGGAAGCCGGTGATGGTCTTCGGTTTACCTGCTTGTCCGACCACATCCACGGCCTGTGAATTGAGAACAAAGTCAATGCCAGTCGGAGTCCCCGCAACATCTTCGAACAACTCCAGACAGTTATACATACCATTCCCACACGGACAGGGACGGGACACGAATTCAAGTCTTCGGTGAAGGTGATCAACATGCGTGGCTGCATAGCGGTCGTTAGGGTGTATAGTAAATAGTGCGATTTGCCGAGAATAACTGCAAAAAGAAAATAAAATCAGGTTACTACTAGTTCGCTACCAAATCCTTTCCGTGCTAGTACTTACTGTTCTTAACGTCCAGGAAGGAGACAAGTGCAGCCATAAGACCTGCAACCGCCACGGGACTCATGAGCTGTCGATCGCTATGGTATGGGCTAATGGTAAACGTTCCCTTGCCCAGATGGGTCAATCCCTGGGCGATGCGCACCATGAACAGGTTGTTCGGGTCCTTCGCGTGATACTGTGCGAGCTGGCGCAACATCGACGCTAGGCGTGCATTGTTAGTTCCGGCTCCTACCAACCCCATGGCAAAGATGGCATTGTGGGCCACTTCTGCATCACTATCGTGAGAGAATTTGCTCAACGTATCCAATATGTTCAGCTTGGGGTTCGACACCGAAATCAACCCAAGTGCGAGTGGGACCGCACGACGTATGCAAGGTTCACAGTAACGCAGCAGATTGCCGAACGAACGGAATGCCATCTCGGCCCCGATCTCTTCACCCATCGCAATCAACGCAATACCCAGCACGGCCACAGCCTGGCATCCGGAGAGATCCTTTTCCTTATCTTCCTTCTCCTTCGTAGATTCCTTCGATTCGGATTTCTTCGACGCCGGTTCTTCACTCGAAGATGCCGAAGGTTCATAGTGCTCCGAACAGAGGTGCAGAAGTTGTTGAATTTTCAGCACATTTCCCGTGCCAGCATAGGCGCAGATTTCCACCATAGTGGTAGCCATCGAACGGAACGGTTCAGTAACAATTTCCAGCGCAGCAGTTACCGCTTCGACCGCTTCTTGGCGACCAAGGTACACCAGTCCAAGACCGAGCGGCAGGAACCGAGCGTAAGTGTCCTTTAAATCGGCCTCACTGCGATCCATAATGATTTGCAGCAGCACCTCCGTTACCTCGCTGTTGCACGATCCAACCGCAATCATGCCCAGTGACAGTGCCGCAATGCCCATCACCTCCATATTCGATCCGGTGCGACGTTCCGAGCTAAACACCGATCCAATCAGTTCCAGCACAACCGAACGGTTCGATCCCGCATATGCGAGACCCAACCCCAGGATAGCTCCAATGCGCATCGTTGTGTTCTGATGCAGAACATAATCGGACAGCAGGGCCAGTGCCGGATCGACCTCATTTCGAATGCCACAGTTCACTATACCGCAGGCAAGCAATGCTCCCGACTTGATGTAGTCCTCGTTCGAGTACAAATACTTATCAATCGGTGTAAGACCACCGTCCACGTCCCACAGTAGGATCAATCCCAGCGAAGCAGTGGCACTCAGCATACCATGCTCCTTGTTTTTGTACAGCCACTTGTTGCCGTCCTCCATCAGCAACTTGTCCTCCCCGAAACCAGCATTTACGAAACCATTCACAAAGCTGGCCGCCAAATTCTGACGCGCCGAATCGATCTGCGAACCGAACGGAGCGCGAGAATTGTCCAGGTGCGATTTATATACGTCCTCCGGTGTCTTCGGCTCCATAATGTCTAGTTCACGGGCTAAGTTGAGGAAATGATGATTGAGATGCGAGTTGGACATGATCTCCACCAGATCATCGCAGTCATTGCTGCCCTCGGACAAATCGAAGAAGATTTGCTGTCGGCCGAGCATGAAAGCCAGCTGCTTCTGTACTGCACTGTCCGTACAGGATGTAAAAATTTCCTTGATCAACGCCGTGTCATTGATCATCATAGCGAGACGCATCGCCTGCGTGTGCTGGTTGAACTTGCGCGACAGATTCAGGGCACACTTGAGCAGACTTACGTTTTCCGGCTCGGCTACGTACGGTACACAGCTCTGGAGATACAGACACACGCGTGGATAGGCGCTTTCGTCGACGTAATTCTCCAGCAGATCGAGTCGCTCGATTTCCATCAAAAGATCGCACGCTTCCGCTTCCGCGTTGTGTGCCATATTGTAGGGTATGATCTGGTGGATCAGTTCAATCAGCCGATTCTTGAAGAGATTATCCGTCGATTCGGGCCAGTTGGCGGCAATCTCGCCGGACAGATGTCGCACATACTCATGGCCCCATTCACCGATGTTTTCGGTGCTGTTATCGCTTAGCAACCGGTACACCAAGCACTCCTTACCGGTGCCCATGGTCATCGCCAGCACGGAGATGATTTCTGCGCAGAGCTTCAGCGTGTTCACGTCCTTCAGCTTGGCCGTCATTTTCTTGTGAATTTCCTTCATTGTTTCATAGTGCGGACGCATGAACTTTAGCGGCTTCGGCACCGAAGTCATGGAGGTGGTGGATGCACGGATCAGGTTTGCCATCGCCTCCAGCGACGGACGGTACAGCTCCGCGTCTGCTTCCTGCAGACGTTCCACCAACATGTTCAGCTCATCCTGAAGCTGCTTATCCTCGTCAGACTAGTGGATCGGAAGGATAAAGAAGCAGTTGATATGATACACATAAAACCCTTCGTTCGTACAACCATTAACAGAGAGACACATCGGGATGACGGGGCAGATTGATCGCGTTGTTTTGTCCAAATCCCCGGTTTTCTGCTCACACTTACCAGCTCCGTTTTCTCGTCCTCCTTTTCCTTGCCCTTTGTTTTCACGACAGGCTCATCAATTTTCTCCGCTGTGGACATTTTGCAAGTGGAAAATCTCTTGTTGTTCGCACAAAATACGGTGAAGAATTACAATCGGTTGCTTTCTTGTTCCGCGAATGATTTTTGTTGAATCACGTACCTGTCAAAATTGAGGTTAGCGAAAGTGTGACAGTGGGATAAGGATTTACAGTGTTGGATGAAAAGGTTTGAATTCGGTAGCGATTGCAGTGTGGAGCTGAGGAGTGTGAATTACAGAGAGACTGGAAACAATTTCTTTGTAAAAGTTGATCCTGAAGTTGTAACGGAAAGTAAATTGCCTTGAAGTACCATAAATGCTGAGTAAGAAATTACATTTTTTACAGGGAACACCAAGTGAAAACTTTAGACACCATGCTATAAACTGTATGAACGTTTTGGCGAAATGAACGTTGAATTCGCCTCGTTCGCATTCTCGTACTTCGAGAATTTTGAATGGCCGTTTTTGCTTTCAAGATCATTTATAAATTCATTTCTTCAATATTCCGTGAACTTTTGATCTAACTATCGTGTATTAGTTACGTGGAAGTGATCATATTGTTTTCTGTACGACTCTTTTGAATATGCGCTAGCTCTACACAACTCCGTGGCACTGTGTGAAGGTGAGTGATGATCTTTGGACAAATTATGTTTATAAGGAATTTGAATATACTAGCCATTTTCATAGACAATTTTTTATTTTAATTGCTGTTCCATCACTTTCTGCACGTACAGAATTATAGCGTCTAATTTTTCTAATCCATTAACCACGTACAAAATTCTCAATTCCCGGTGTGCAATAACGAGAATTTAACGGCCAGAATTTGCAGCTGTCAACGGCAAGCGGGCAGCAAAAAAAACGATAGAAGTTTGTAAAAAAAAACCAGCTGCCCAAGTAAAAACATCAGCGGAATCAGTACTGGAAAGGAAAATTTGCGTTTCGAAACTTTTATCAAACAACCGATGGAGGTTGTGAAGTTAAATATTGTTTGATGTAATTAAACGTTCGAATGCGAAAACGAGCGTGTGCAACAGAGCAGAGGAAATAGCTAATCAATGCCCTGGTGGTTCAATGTATGTGCCGATGCCAAGGTCAGAGTCGAATGTTGAAAAAGAAAATCTAACCGTGCGCTCGGTGTAAACTGGAAGCCGCGATTCCGGTGCGTGCAAAATGGTTCGAAGAAGGTAGGTGTGATGAGTTAGAATCGGGCACAATCTGTCCTTTTGTACTGGGCAGAACCATCTCCGTAAGAAACTATAAGGTAACCGTATGTTGCAATTGCGAAGGGAGCGAGAAGAAAAAACACTCACCGAGTGTCTCATTGAAACGACGGTACACGGTATCGGAAAAATCGATAAACATTTAATGTGTGTGTCTTGCGCGGCGGGGAAACCCTTAAAAGGCCGGACGGGGCGGTGCAGTGCGATTGAAGTACGAGGTGCGAATTGAAGAGGATGAAAACGTGTCTCCAACAAAACGTCGAAGTGGGTTCGCTAAATTAGCACATCACGCCGGCCGCAAAGCGTGGTCGTGGCTAGCCGTGTTAGTCATTGCAGGGAAACCGCGAATGGAATTTATGTTAAATTGCCTTCACTAACATCCAGACAACATAGCTCCATTTCCCCCCACTTCATTGATCGATTGTGTGTGATTGGTCATTGCTGTGTTTTGGCGTCTTATGATTCATGATTCGGTTGCGTTATCGATGCCGCATTGCACACCACCGTGCACAATCTAGCATCAACACCGCTCTTGGTGACCTGACGGGACGATCGGGTGTGTGGTTATCAGTTATCAGCAGCAAGGAGTGGAAAGGAAGATTCCCTCATCCGCCGTGCGATGGTTGTACTGCGCGTGTGTGTCTGATACTGCACCGTGTGTGTCGCCGTATGTTGTGATTGATATGCGACGCACACCGGATCGGCGACAGGATGGTCTGTTTTTATGCCCTCCCCACCCGTTATCAATTGGCGACTTTTGGACTTTTGGCGGTCCGGGTCTTCCGATCGTGAATCGTTTCCTGCTTTGGATTATCGCGAATATGGTCGGTTGGCGTAAAACGAGCAGAAACAATGTGGCATTGGCGGGTACAATTTTTAAATTAAAGCAGGCCGTGTGTTGCTGCACACCAGTTGCTATCGTTGCCATAGCGAAGAGGCTCGTCCATTATTTTATGGTGAAGGATTTTATTTGTTTTGTTTTGCTAGACCGCACACTTAAATATAACCGCACTTGTACAATCGTCGAGATAACGAGATTTTATTAAAACTTTATACTTCTGTTCTCTTTTTCTTCTGTTCGCCGTTCCACTTATTTCAGGAAAGCGCAATAAATCAATGTATTCACTGGAGGAGGCTTTTTTCTGCAGCGCTTCGACATCGTCTCAATGGAACCGGCGTACCCGTGCTAAGGTGGATCAGCTGAAACGCCCGTACAGCAACCGTAGTGGCAAACGACGCAGGAAACACGAAGCGACAATACCGACGCGGCCCATCACAATCCGTTGCGTTTGACCAGGCCGGTGGTCCCATCCATTTCGGTTGCCCATTTTGCTTTTTTTCCTGTTACTGCTGCTACTACTCCAAGCAAACAGCATCATCAGCTCGATAGAGCGCTCGCGTGGATGACGCAGCATGGAGCTACTATAAATTAGTCTAGCAGAAAATCTTTCCACCAACCGCACGACGGTCCTCCACTCTCTCTCTCTCACACACTATCTTTCGTGGTCCAAAGTGAAGAAGATTAATCGTCTGAAGGAAAGAGTACGCGCTACACACTACAGTGGCGAGTTAGCTGATTGTAGATCTAGTAGAATTAAAGCGCCATTGATAAGAGCATACGCTGGAGAAATCCAGCACCATCTGGAAACGGGTGTTACATTCCGCGACTCGACATACGCTGACGAGTCGCACAGCCTGCAGTAATCACTGTTTATACACAATACCGAGCCGAAGTCAATCCATCACCCCGGGAATCAAGATGCCGTGCTATAGTTTAAGGTAAGAGCCTTGGTTTCTATTATGCATTGTACCTGTTTCACCAAAACCAAATCACCACGGGCTCTAATGTGTTTTGCAGAAATATTATAAAATATCCACGAGCCGTATTGCGAACGATTCTGGTGGTGGCGAACAATATCTACTGTGTGCCGACGTATTTGGTGTGGATGTTTTTGCTGCTACCACTCCGGAAGATCCACGAAACATATTACTATCGTATCGAGGGCATACTGTTCCATTGGCTGCTTGCAAACGTATCCATGTGGTCCTGGACGGCAGGTTACGAAGGTAATTTATCTCGCTTCTTGCATGTTACGGGACATCTTTCACCGATTAACTGTGTGTCATTTTCGTTTCTAGTGGTAGAGATGGGTGACGATATAACGACGGCATTCGACAAACGCACATTGGTGCTGGCGAACCATCAAAGTACCTCGGATGTACCGCTCCTGATGGCGGCCTTTAACGCGAAGAAGGGCATCCTGCCGAATATCATGTGGATCATGGATCGGCTTTTTAAGTATACCAATTTCGGTGCTGTGAGTCTTGTCCATCAGGACTTTTTCATTGCTTCGGTAAGTGTTTAAATTGCGCTAGGCGTCTAACCAGTGTATGCCGATGGAATTGTCATTTTTGTACTCGTTTAGGGCAAGAAAAATCGCGAAAAGTCACTGCAGCAGCTTAAATCGCACATACAACAATGCTACGTACCGAGAAAACGAAAGTGGATGGTACTATTCCCCGAGGGTGGTTTCTTGCGCAAAAGAAAGGAAGTTAGTCAGAGGTATATTTAACGTGAACCACACTAAATAATGATAATTCTAACTCATCTTCTTGTTGCTCTCACTTACAGATTTGCTGAGAAAAGCAATCTACCAGTATTAAACAATGTCACCTTGCCGCGCGTAGGTGCCATGAAGGCGATTATGGATATGCTCGGCGCACCAAGTGACATAAACGTTTGCTCTTCCTTTTCCTCCACGAACAACCCGGCACAGGTGGGTAGTGTGGTGGGGCAGGATGCGGTTAAACAATCGGACAGCAACAGCAGCACTATCATCAGTAGCAAAGCAATAAACAAGGAAGACGATGACTGTGGTAAGGATGGCAAATTGTTGAATGAAACGATATTTGGTGGGTAAACTGTGGCTTTATTGTTCAATTCAGATACCTGTAAGGATGCGACGTACGCAATGCTGAACGGGCAATCGGGAGGCTGCATAGAATACGTACTAGACATTACGATCGCGTACCCGCAAGGCACTCCACTAGATTTACCCAACATCGTGCACGGTATGCGGGATCCCTGCCAGACCTTTTTATTCTACAAACTTTACCATAGTTCGGAGGTAACCTAATGTTTTTTTTTATACTTCCCCCCCTGAGAATCGAGATGTGATTATATTTTTTTTTTTGCATTTTCCATTCAAAATCGCGTAGGTGCCGCGTGAAAGTGAATCCCTCACCCAGTGGTTGTACAATCGATTTTACGAAAAGGAGAAGTTGCTTGAAGAGTTTTATCGTACCGGCACCTGGCCGGCCAGCTGTACCATTCCGCCGACGGTCGTGCACCAGGATCTGCTTCGGTTTTTGCTGATACATCTGTTTTTCGTTACCTCTACTTATGTGCATCTGCAGCTCATTTTAATGTTGATCAACTACACGAACGTAATGTACGTGTACATGTTGAGCTAAACATACGGACCGTCGTACGACGCTGTTCCGCGTTCTCTCTAATCTCGCAGCTAAGCAAGGCAATGGCACAACACAACATAGCTACGATAAAGCAAAACCCCGCGCCCACAGTAGAGTTTATATATGTTTACTTAACGGAACGAAGACACGGAGAATGAACTGAAGTGAAAAAAAAACAAATCTGCAAAGCAAACAAACTCTAAGTCGCACCAAGTGATTGAGATACATACATTTGCTAAATTATAAGTGAGCAAAGAGGCATCTGAGTGTGTGCTGATCGTTACCCTATTCTAGTGTAAATGGTTCTAATGTTAAGCGTCAGTTCCAGGATAATAGAGATTGCCAACTTGCTGCTCTTAACAACACTTGGGCAGCAACAAAAATGACCGGCGTTCGGAGCGGCGCCAATGAGCTTGCACCTTTCCTTCGTAACGCACGTGACGTTGGAAAAGGTAGCGTTTAAACGCACACAAATATACAAACAAAAACAATCCCAATAAGAATGATGAAAGGGGCGGCACAAACTGGATGTTGCAGTGGAGCATCATCGTGTTAGTTGTAGCAACGATGCTATCCTTAATGCAATCCAGCAGACAAACAAAACATTCAGCAAAACAGCACAGAAACCGGAAACGCCGCATATGAAATATCCTTGTACAAAGTGAATGCACGTGAGCGGAATTACGTTCGGGTGGTGTTGTAGGCATATTATAAGAGTCAGTCTAGCTTAAGTCTACACAGAGTCAGTGATTTAAGATATACTTTACTGGATATCCTCACAGGTAGGGCCGTAAGCAGTCAACCGTATAAGTCAACCATTACTGGTCTAAAATGTTCTAAAAGAAAACGAAGGAAATTGTATTTTTTTACTTTCCTCCTCGTCGGCTTAGGTATAAGGATTGCAAACAGTTTGTTTACTTTTGATTTCTATCTACCGGCCACGGCAGGCACTGATTTAAACTGAAGCGTAATGTACTGAAAGGTAGTTTATTGTGCTGTACGAGCTTTGAAAAACAAAGAAAAAGGGCAAACGATCGATGCGTGACGCGTAGTAAAGAGTCGCATAAAAGTCGGTTCAAAGTAGAAAACTGTTTAAAACAGGTGTTATACACAAGGCTTTAAGTTAGGTAGGTTTAACAGTTTCTTTCGACAAGTTCTTTCCCCTTTAGTGCACAATCCTGGTGGTTAGTTTAGGAAGAGAAAGAGAGAGAGAGTGAGAGAGAGATAAAGGATGTTGGTCGCACGTTTACCAACTTGATTGTAAATACTATATACAGTATGGCAGTTTGAACATTCTGTTTCCTCTCCGGGTATATCCGGTATCTATATACACTAGCAACTAAAAGACCCTACTTCCCCCTTTCCCCCATTTCTCTCCCTCTTTATCTTTCCCCCTCTGCCGTGTATTAGAAACTATTTAATCTAACTGTCCCTAAAAGAATCACCTGCGATATTGCACAGCGCAGTAAGGATTGGTTTTTAGTTTCACTTACGTGTGAGAGTACCCCTGTTACCGTTTGCGTAGTGCACGTGTTTGTGTCTGCGTTTGTGTGTGTGTGTGCGAACAACGTACGTGTGTAAGGAAGAAGTAGTGTCCTGCCCTTTGTAAGGAGTTCATGCATTCTTCGTGCGTTATTTAGTGTGTATAAATGTAGCACAAGTTCCGTTCAAATATGCTGGGTGTGCGGTGTACTTAACATCCCGCGCCTATATGTTTGTTTGCTCATTTTCTACTACACTAGCACCCCCGGGGAACACACGCCAGAAGCAGTTTGTGGCTGTGTGTTGTGTGTGGAGGGAAAACCCTGCCAGCCTCTCTTTTCTCTCTGTACACGTGTGAGTGTGTGTGTGGCAATGATCGGAATCCTACCAATTGGTTACCAGGTGGGATTGCTTCGATTACTTTTTTCGAATAGAAGAAATACGACAGTAACCGGAAACAACTGTATGAAGAAATCGTTGCTGATAGTGTTATAGCTCTATTTATGAATGTCCGAAAAGTGATTGTAATTAGTTGTAACTTAGCACACCTTCTGCTTCGTGTTTAAGGTTCATCAAACCCAAAATGGCATAACTTGCGGCCGGCTAAGCGCGATGCAAACTCCAACACGGTCGACAGTGAGCGCTCGTTTTGAGATAGCTTAAAGATACAACCCGCCACGAAGGTGTCCCCGGCACCGAGACTGTCGCGTATCACTGCAGGTGGATAGGTTCGCTGACTGTACCAACTACCACACTCATTCACCGCTACCGTGTCGCTCGATCCCCACGGACAAATGATGGTGTAAGGACCGGGGTGAGACTCTTTCAACGCTCGTACCGTATCGTGTGCACTCTCATGACCAAGAAAGCGGGCAAAGTCTTTCCCAACGAACACCACATCAACACCATCAACGAACAGATCCAGATTTGAATGCCGTGGTTTTTCCATCTCAACGGAAATTTTCACCTTGGAGTGTTGGTTTTCCGGATCGTCATTCCAGCAGCGGATGGACTGTATCATCTCAACAATTGCCGGTGTGTTTCGTCTACCCTGGAGATATTGTGACAACATTAGTGTCCACAGGGGGTTATAGATTAGCCATCCACCAGATGTCCTACCTCGAAATGAATCCATGCATATTCGGCTAGTTTGATGTTTTTAAAGTCCTCCAGTGTAAGCTCCGGCAGGTCCGGGTTACTATGCACGATGGTTCTTGTGCCGGATGCCAGACTAAGCCAAACGGTAGACAGTGGCACCTGCTTATCGCGATGGTACACGCAGTTATCGAACACAATCTTCCGCTTCCGCATGTCATCGAGCGCAAACCGGAATGTTTCCGAATCGCTAAAAGAAGCGAGCAATTCACAGCATGCTCCGAGATTCGCCAGTACAGTGCAGTTGTTGGATGCGTTACCACCACGCTGCCAGCGGCTAGAATGGCACCGTTGATCGGAATCCTCCTCCGGGTACGTGTCGCACACCTGTATGATGTCGATGTTGCAAAGGCCGACGCAAAGAATTCTCTTGCTCGTAAGGGCGTCCTTCTGCCAGTCCGCCATTATAACTGAGGATAATAGAAGAATGTATAAGCTTCCGTTCCTTGTAAATCCACTTTAAAGCATATACGTATACGCAAGTCAACGAAAATTGTTCTCAAACAGAGGACGACTTGTTTTTCAGCGTCCGATTATATTATATTTTGGTGCAATGCATTTTTTAACATCGTGTGTACATGTAGAGTACATTTTTTGGAGTATCATTCGAAAAAACAAACAAACCGAGTATAAAACGTAATAGAAAACAACAACATTAATGCTATCTCGATCGCATCGAACGATCGTCACGATCGCCCGCACACCGATTTTGGTGGTTCGTTCCCAGTCCCTTGGAAGTGGAACCATTTTACTTCCTCTCAAAGATCCAACCCGGTATCGATCAGTTCGCGTAGTAGAAGCGATGCGCGACGTGGCAGCAATCGTAGCAAATGGCTCACGAAGAGCAAATATTTCGGTATGCTGATTTCCAGCTCGTTGCGTCGCACGCCCGCTATGATGCGTCGGGCTGCTTCGTCCGACTTGATTCGCCCGAAGGCAGAAGAAATGCGCAGCCGGATATCATTCAGGCAGTGATCAGTTATGATGAACGGGTAGATGTGCACCAGAGTCGTGTGGATCGTGTGCTGCCGCTTTTCGATGCGCAGCTCCTCTAGCGTGGACTCGTACAGTCCTTGTACGGCAAACTGTGACACGGCCAGTGGCATTTGATGCTTCAATCCGCTTACGCCGGCCACCGATGTGAGAAAAACGATGTGTCCATGCGATACCTTCTTCATCTTGGGAAGTATCGCCTCGAGAAGCTAATATTAGGTTGGAAATGAACGAGGTTAGTCGAATTTTGTGGAAAGTACAGGATGCATACGTACCAAGAAATGAGAAACTACACCGACGTTCAATGTAATTTCGATTGGTGGTGGTTCGGTGACGAGACTCCGGGCACTGGGGACATTGCAACTGTGGAATAACATGCTAATGGTACCGAGACTGTTTTCGATCGCGGCCACCGTTCGATTGATGTCCGCTTTGTTCGTGACGTCACATTCGTACGCACAAGCAAAACCTCCGGAGGATTGGATTTTCTTCACCAACAGATCGTTGTCCGTTGTGTTCACGTCGATACATGCCACCTTTACACCTAACTCCGCTAATTGTATGGCGAGATCGTATCCTACTCCCCGACCACTTCCGACGACCTATGGATAAAGAGCAAAATTAAGCATCGATCATTTCTTTCTGATTATCCTAAGCATTTCCAAGCTATACTTACAGCCGCAACTTCACCGCTAAGAGATTTCGCCTTGGCCGGTCTTATCAGACGAAACAACGATTGCAGCAAAGTGAGAAAGAACTGCACCAAGATGATCAGCACATCCCAGCAAAAAATCAACGTGGCATATAACCGTAAGATCATCGAAACGGGCTTTCGGTGACAATCGAGCCAAGCGGGTAACCGGCGAGGACTTTCCTTGCTTTCAGACGACTAAAACAAAAAGAAAATCACTGTAATGATATCTTTGTATTTTCCCTTCCCATTCACCTAAGTGTGTTTGCGTGCGGAAAGCAATCATCGCCATTGCACCGAAGGAACGATCGACGGAATAGTTTACTTACATGGAACCGTGTCATGTATTGGTTGGGCATTGTTTCGTAAGCAAAACTTGCACAATTTGCATTAAAACGATCGAACCGGGCTGCCAGAATGGTTTATTGCCGTAGCAAATTTCCGCGCAGCACAACACAGAAGTTAAATGTAATTAGTAGAACTACACCGAGTGACAGTACGCCAGGGTCAGGAAAGTTCTAGCGAGATGTTCGTAATCCGTTCGCGACAGCAACAGCGCAACATTCGAGGAGAAAACCATTGCACTTACCTCGTTGTACGAATGGGGGGTCTTTGAATGCCGGAATCACACGCAGTTCGCTCGGGAAGCTTATACGGGTTTATCTCAATCCAAAGTCCGTCTGAGTGGACTAGTGCCAGCCCGCACGTACGACGACAGTTGAGAACATGCGTTGAGAATGCCCGTTCTACCCGTGAACCAACGGAATTTCCTTAGATTTACCGGAAATTGTTGTACTCTGCGCGAAGAAACAAGAAAAACTTTTTGAAACTTTACCACCACACCTAATATGGTGGAGAAACAAGCGATATTATACCTTTAATTCAATTTAAAATCGCGTAAAAAGAGCGTTAATAATGCGTGTACGTTTTTTTGTGATGAAGATTGATGCAAATGTCATAACAAACCGGGTTAGCGCTCATAAAATTTGGCCGCCCAACTGCAGCCGCTTCGTTCGTATATGCTCAAAGGTTGGATACTACAAAGAATGATTCTGTTCAAATCGTTTGAAACAACCGTTGCTCGTCATTCGTACATAAAATAATTTATTTGCTTAAAATGTATCAAAATTGAAATAATACGGCATTGCCGTTCCTCTCGATAAAAAAAACGTATCGAAATTGTCACTTTTGGACTAAAAACTGGGAATTAATTTCCAAATAGGGAGAATGAATATTCCTTTGCAAGTCAGTTACTTGATGGACATTCGAAAAATCATGACCTATGCTATGATGAAAATCTCGTCACAATAACGGTAAGCTAATAGAAAATGATCTTTTTAAAGGTTGCATCTCAACACTATAGCCCATTACAGTTTGGCTGGAATTTAGGGTACTCTTGAAATAATTGGTTTGATCGTTATCTGAAGAAAATTAAATCTAAACACTGCAACAACTTGTGGCTGTGCGGCAGGTTCAAAATCGAAAGGGTGGAATATTCCATTCACAAACACAATATGTAAGGGCCACTTTCGAAACTGTGCTCCCTATTTGAAGTGTGTTTTGCTACTTGATCAAATCAAACATCGCTAATTGCGCTTCCTGCAGCAGTCCCAATGCACCAATTCGATACGGCCGTTGGAAAGATGCTATTTGTTTGGTCCAAGCATCCAGCTCTCGCACCTCACAAAACATAAATCCACGAGGAAAGGTTCTCCCAAAAAAACAAAAAAAAAGATGCTCTGAATTTCGCCAAGACGGTTACACATTTAGGTCACGGCGCTTCCACAGGTCATTATGGAGCACAATGAAATCATGCCGATTCCTGTGTGCAGTTGAAGATGTATAATTGCCTCCCTCCCTAACGTGGGAGAAGGGTCAGCCCAATTTCCACCGATGCTGCGCTGTTTATAATAATCTGATTACCACCAAACAAATTGTTTCCCCGTTTTTGGAGGAAGCGCATACTGCTTGCCCGAAAGTGTGGAGCAGCGATTTGAGTGGAAAACAAAAACATCATTAATCTCACACCCGGAACTAGTAACTAATGTCAATAAATTTACTCCTGCAAAACGGGAGCCCTTTACATTGCTTACGGTCGGGCATCATATCTGCCGACGGCTTCTTCACGATCGCACCTACCTACGTATGCTAGCTCCTTCGGAAGGGGTGGAGCTAATCAGCTGCTAATGTTCTACGATCGGCGCCAACATGCATAACGTGCGGTAATTGATTCGCCGCAAGTGCTATACTGTTGCCAACAGCTTAACGCGATAATTATACCGTTTGTTTGGTCGCGCTTTACATGCCCGAGTGAGTGCGTTTCCGATTCAACGACGCTGGAGTATTTATTCATAATCGCCGCCGTTTGCCAGCTCGATCGACCACTCTTGTCCGGGTGACGCCTTTTTTAGGGGCAGCGTTCCGAGATATGTTGGCCAGTTCCCAGCACTCGTCATGCGATGTAGCGGGTTTTTCACGGTAGAGGAAGAATACTTGGGAATCCGGACCTAACTGTCGTCGTTGGGATGGGCGCCCGCACACGAGATGTGATTTTGTGCTTTCTTCCTGCTCTGGCCGGGCGGGAAGCCCGCTCATCTTGCTGATTCGCGTGGACTAATTTCCGACGAACGACGATGACGCGGGCGCTGGCTCGCCAGGGTAGTGATTGTGCAGATTGACAGCCATAAGCCAGCGGAAATAATGCTACTTCTCATCGCGGGCCACAAATAATGCCTCTCCATCTTCATCAAGCGTTTGTTCGCCCAGAGAAAGGAGGTGAGCTCGAGACATAGATTGGTTTACCCATCGGTTGCCACCGCGAGTTGGTGGCAAACGGCAACAAATTGTTATTACACTAACATACACCGCACTGCATCTCCCACCGCTGCCCCGTAGTGGAGTTAGAGGCACGGACTTCTTTTTTCGGGGAAGGCAATCTGGCCCGTTTCATTACCATGGGCATCTTCACGATCATCAGGTCATAGATCTCCGATTGGCGCACCGTAACCATTTGAAAGTGTACAAATCGATAAGCAACCAGCACGCTCACACGCCCCGACGGGGGCCCGGGCGGCAAGTGGCCGATCAAAGTCGGTGTGGCGATGCGGCGATGTTCGTTCCCTCCGCGCACCGGGTGCGTAATGCTTCTAGCGCGTCCGGGGTCGGGCCAGCATCGCGAGAGAAATCATGCAAAATGTTACCACTAACAACATAATAACGCTCGCCGAACAATTATCCATGCCGACTTTCGAACGTGACGATCTCGCGGAGGTCAGCGATCATCGACCGCGGGTCGATCACCAACACTCGCGGGCACAGGCTCGTGGTCAAACACCTCAAAGGTGCTAGAAATGCTATCAGCAGCGAGTGAGTGCAATAGCAACTTTTAATGCACTTTATTGCGAAAAAAAAGGGTTCCCGCTTCCGGTTTTTCTTTTCACCCAGGCCAGCATAAAATGCGGTGGCGCGAACAAACATTCATTTTACGGTTGGTTAAGCCGTTGCGTGTTTAGAATGGTCCGGGAGGGGGGATTGGTTTTGCTCTCCCACCAGATACCGCCAGATGGTGGATAGGTTCTAAGGGAACGAATTGTGATTTAAAGTATGCTTAAACGATACGGTTAGCTACAATGGGATGGAATAAGGAGGAACAGAGCAATGGGGAAAGCTAATTACCCTACTCATCATTACGAGTACCTGCAGAGGGGGGCTGTTTCGTAGAAGAAGAATGCAAGACCCAGCATAAAATGTACAGATTTGATTTGTAGTCTCATGCGAGCATACCATTGCAGAGCGACGTCTGCACAGAAATGCATGTGTTATGATGAAGCGAAAGAAGTGTCCGATCTCCCTTGAGAGCTGTCCCTTGTTAAACTTTGCTAACACTTGACCAAATCCTTGGTGGTTAACAATCGACTAGAACTCCTAAAGTTCATTTCTTTTTTTACATTTATTCATTGAAAGGATGGTCATTTATCTAGTCCAATTATTGGCTATCTTTAGTGGCAGAAAGGTTTGGAGTGATTGGAACGGGACATGGAAATGAAAGAGGTTGTAAATGTGTCTGTTGAAGTGTTTATATACAGTCGCAACACTAACAACAACAAAATGTTTTACAGAAAGGAGAGATCTATCAGAGTTATCCATCACATCTCGTTTGTTCTATAAAGATAACAGAAAAGACAGAACTGAGCAAATTTAAGGGCAGAGATGCATCCAGCAGGAGGGCCCTGCAACGCCTGGTCTTACTCATCGAAGGGCGTAAGATCGTAAGGAATGAGTCTAGTAATTTATTTCATAGCAGACATTACTTTGTGGATCTCTAATCTGAAATGAGAGAACATCATACCTTTACCAGAATAGCAAGAAAAATGATGGCTGATCTCCTCTTCGGACATGCCTGAAAGACACCGTTGCATCAAGTTGAGTTATTAAAGACTTTTAAAGCTATTAACGCCACAATGTATGCAATATGGAAATAATAATAATAATGGAAATAATAATATAATTTCTTAAAATACTATTAAAAATTCCAGAAAAAATAGATAAATTTAAAGTCGTTTGGCATCATTCGCCACCAATACATAATTTAAGGTGGTTCGACGCTCGGAATGTCTTCAATACCGACCCCCTCCGACAAGTTTCGATCGATCATTATCAATTCATTGGCGTCGGTTAAGATCGCGTACACGCTTACGATCGAGATTTATTCCGATTCCATTCCGCTATACTTTCTCCCAGCCGGCTTTGAGAACGGTAACGCGAAACGTACACAAACGAGCGAAACGCACACCAGCCGGGAGAGGCAGCACCGTCGAATGCCGCCCATGGAACCCATCCTGGTGGTTTGGAGCAGCAGCACGAGAGAAGCACAGCGCACAGCAGACACGACACGAAAGCAATTGTGTAAGCTGTGCTTCTTTTTATCTGCCACGGAACCGTCCGTTCCGGTTCCAGTCTGCAGTCGAGATTCAACCCGTTCGGACGCACGGAGAACCGGCCAGAAAGACATTCTGGAACTGGATAAGTTCCCCGTTCGCTAGCCGCTACCCAATCCCACCCCCGCTCAGCACGAGCTGCCACGATCGATCGAGAGGAGATCTCTCGAGGACGGTTGAGAAAAGAAAGCTTCGCAGTGTGGAAACTTTGTACCGAGACGCGCGAGTGTTTTGGGTTAGGTCGAGTTGCAGCGTGTTTTGTGCCTCCTGTAGGGCGTAACCCTTCTGCCCTAGATTGTCCTGTTCTGGCAATGCAGGAGCAAAACAGTCGGAAGTGACTCCGGAGTGTAGTCTGTTCGGGCGGCAGAACATTAAGTGCGCAAGTGAAACCTTCCAGAAGCTGAAGACTTCCCAAAGTTCTCCAAGAGCTCAGTTTGCTCAACGTGCTCAGTGAAAAAGTGTGTATAGTTGCCGAGGCGTCGAGTGTTTTCCCACTGCATCCCGCAGGGTAGTGATCACTCCCGCACAGTGGATCGTGAAATTTGAAATAACCTCCTTTGCGACTTTAATTCCAAGGTGGCCACACCTTGGGCTAGAAGTCCACAAGAAGAATCAAAAGAAAGTAGAGTTCCCGGAGTTCCTGTCGGAGGATAAAACGACCCGGACAACGCTCCGGACCGCAGATTAGTCTCTCGCTATTCTATCTTTCTCGGGAGACGAAGACACCACAGTATAACGGTAAGAACCTAAATGTCCAGAATGTTGGTCACCGCTGTACGAGCAACCAGCAACTGCAACGTAACACATTCGAACGTAACGTTCGGTGCTAGGGACGGACAAACGTGACGAGAAGAAAGTTCTTTTTTGCTCGCCTTGCTGACAATAACATAAGAAAACACTTCCAATCCATCGTGAAGATCTGACGCTTAGGTGAAACGGTGAAGGCTCTCTTTTTGGAGAAGCTTCTTGACGACGGTCGCACTGCACCGAAGTAGGCTAAGCGATGACGTGCGACTTGCCCGGTTGCTTCGGTTGCTTTGCGGTGGTGTGAATGAACTTTGGCTCTGGCTACGGCTTCGACCGCAACCGGAATGAGGCCGCCGTCTGGACAGCGAGAATATGTCCGTGGTGATGGTTTTGTTGTTGTGTTGTTTTGCCGAGCGCTTAGACTTCCGCGGGGTCAAAGCGAGCTGGACCCGCGCTTCCATCTTTGGGGGCCACCGAACGCCCAAACGGGGACACAGTTGGAATGGGATTTTCCCGGACCAACCACCCCAACCATTCCTACTTTCGGATAATCGTTATTAAATGACGCTGCTGCGTACCGGGCGCAGGGGACAGAGAATGAACGATCGGCCGTATAAGTTCTTCGCCATCACTCATCTAACTGTACACACAGTGTGTTGCGTTCGATGACGGAAGAATTGGCGAAAGAATGTAACAATTAGCAACCCTCCGAAACGTGTCGATCATGCAGGCCTCACATAATGTGGCCTCTTGTAGCATTGTTGTGCTTTCCTTTCGATTCGTATGGTAATAACTTAATCAATCGTATAGCGTCTTCGGTGCTCAAAAGAGCGGTGAAAGTAGTGTGACCTCATGCGGTAGCCGCACTAGCGCGACATTGGGCGGTGACTGCGAAGGCGTGAAAGAATTTCAACGCACGCGCAAGCCACGAACCCTCCGTCGTTCGTCGTTAAATGCTTTGCGCATTTAATTGTGTACGTTTTTTTTTAAAACCTGATTTGGTTTTGCATTTTGAGCGCGGTCGATCGAATCACGCTGGCCCGGTTATGGTGGTAGATCGATATGCGTTTAAAAATTCCGAACCGATCGATTGGGTTGGAGTTTTGAATTGATTTTGATTTGCTTGCCTTTGGATCGAATTTCTCCCCAAACTGGATCGGAACCGATGAGTGCGTTGTGCGCCGGATCCTTTTATACTTCCACCGACGGATAGTATCGTTTTCCGAAATGGTACCGAAAGTGCATGAAGATTGACCCAAAAATGGAGCATCTTTCATCAATTGTCGCCGTGCGCCAAGGGTAACATGCGGGTGCAATCGGGCCATGTGTTCATTTCCATACGGCCAAACCGCAGGCGGTACAGAGGTGGGATCGGGAGGAGGACGGTTCGGTTTGGAGGAGAAAGTGTAACACGCCAACACCTCTCATTAGACGCCAGAAGCGTCTACTTCCGCACAAGGTTACATCGGTTCTCACGCAGCTCGGGCGGATTGTTGATCGGATGATAAGGGCGCACCGCACCGTATCGTCACTGATTAACCTGGATTGAAGTGAGACACTTTTTGTGTGCCACTCCCGGGAAGTGCCCGCCGCTACCTTCCCGTCTGTTCGGTGCCAAACACAGACTCTTCGGAACCCATTGTTTACTTTTTTTTTCTTCCACCAGCCGCGGTGGAAATCCAGGTGGAAATCATGTCAAACGTAAGCTTCCACCGAGGGCTTCCGATCGGGGTGGCAAACATACTTATTAGAAGAGCACAACGTGACGTGTGCCCGTTTGCGTTGAAAAAGCACCCCGAACGAAGCGATCGCACCGGTACGGCGCGCAGTGAATTGTGGCGTTTGTCACGTGGAAAAACATTTATTGCGGCTCAGTTAAATGGTTCCCATTTTACGGCCACCAGCCGGGGTAGCATAACGATAGACAGCGCCAAACACCAAACCCAGTCATAAAACTAGCTCAAGCTTAACCGGGTGTTTTTGTTTCGTGTTGGCTTAAGTAAATATTGTTACTCGCCGCTGGGTTTTACATCGGCGGTGCGCAACCCAAACTGTTTTATTTTTGCATACCGTCAAGCGGATCGTTTATTCGCCCTCCTCTTTTAAATGCTTCGCTGGAACGCCCCAACCCTACTGGAGAGGATGTACTGTGTGTGTGTGTGTGTTTATCATTTATTTTCCTGTTATTTTCCACTGCTGCCATTTGGCTGCTGACCGGCTGCATTGTTATCTTGGCAGAAGTATCGCTAAGGTGATCTTACAACGGAGTGGAATTGCTACTAATGGAGATACATATGCGAGCGTCTCTCTTTCTCTGTGTGTGTGTTCACGTGAAGAGTCATAGCCCTCCGGAGGCTGGCGGCACGCAGAGGGAAAAGAAAAATATAGGTACGATGAAGCATAATATCGTAACGGGATTTCCGAAATGGGTGTGGGGAGGGGGCAGAACTTCCATGGCGGCCACGAGTTCATGAACTTGAAAACGAAACCGATGATATGAGACCTCGGCGGATCGGGCATCAGGCAGCACAAAAACACATTCACATGCACACGCGATGTTGGATCATCCATCTGTCTTTGGGGTATGATTCGTGTTCCTGTTGCTTTTACCTTTCTTTTCCCCCTTGTTTGGGAAAAAACGGGAACGATCTCCGACCAGCCCTGAAGTGTGGGAATGATCGTCCGGGCCGTCCGAGCCCTCCGAGGAAGGAACTCCACACCGCATGACCAAAAACTGAAGATCAAGTTCAAGGTACTGGACGGCCGAGATCACCAGAAAGACGAGGCAAAAGATAACAAACCCATTCACGCACGACGGCACTCGACGATGCGTTATGCAACGCCATCTGGCCACTGGCGAATGGGATTGTGGAATGGAGCAAACGCAACCGTCTTCACGGCAGCAGCATGCAACTGCACCAGCTTCAGGGAAAAAGACCGGATCTCATCCGGGACTCGCGGGTGCGGACGAAGCCAGCAAGTAGTACACATGACGCCATGTATATCCAACGATTGCTACGGCCACAATCAGCACAGAATGCCGACCGGGTTCGGGTTGTACACACACACACCGGAAGATTTAGGTCAGATCGGTGCTCAGCTTCCTTCCCAATATTTAACGGTGCATATGGGAACGATCGTGTGTATGGGGGTCTCCTCGCGCTGCTTCAATACCTTCACCAATGAAGCAGTGTTTATCGCTCTTTAGGGGATGGCCCGCACCAGTGCCCCGCGGGGCCATTATTGTGCAAAACAAACAAAAGAACCTGGAGGCCTTTTCCTCACCTTTTTTTTCGGGGTGGAACGGGGTGACTCTCTGGGTGCCCCAGGTCTCCCCGCTTAGAGTGCCTCTATTTCGGGAAATCGTGCAGCCGAATGGTTAGCACATTCTTTCCGAAACGAGGTTACCGTACCGGCGCACTTGGGTTACTTGAAGTGGCTTTTGCGCGCTGGAACGGAATGGTTGAATGTCCTTTATGGTATGTGGCCGAGAGACGGGCGGAAGTAGGTGACATAATTCGATTCAGCCCCGTACCCGTTATGTACCCGATGGCGGACACTCGCACCGAACGGTTCTTATGACGTGTTGAAATTCGTCAGCCGTGCAACTGTTTATTGATCGATGGTGCGATGGTTGATGGGTTTATTTCCTCCCGTTATTAAGTGGGTTGAATGATTCAGCGATTGTTCGCTTGGAGCGGTCCTTTTACGCATAACGGAATGCGAATTCTGTAGGTACTGGTAAAGCGCCTGTTTCTATGCAATGCGTAGAGCAAATTAGTGTCTTCATGGTTTAATGGGCTCTTTCTGACGTCTTTCTACCTTCCAAACAGATAATGAAGCTTATCGCCACATACGCACTGGCCCTGCTGCTAGTCAGCCCGGTCCTGGCTCGGCCCAACTTGGTGGAACCGATCTACCTACGACGGCGCAGCAATCCTCTGGAGATAGTGGAAGAGAGCGTGGAGTCGAGCAGCCTGCCACAGGACATTTCGGCCCAGAGCAGTACCGAGCAGCAGCAGCAGCAGTCAACCACCGGTAGCTCGGAGTCCGCCACCGACAGCAGCACCAGCTTCGTCGCCAGCACGTCCACGCACCAACCAAGGTACCAAACTACTAACGATGGTCTCTCTAGTGATAGCTTAATCAAGGAATTTCTACTAAAAAATCTGGCCAATCTGCAAGGCCAGTCACCGTTGCCGGTGGCAGCACCGGTCCCGGTTGACGCGGCCGGATCCGAGGAACAGAACACGCTCCGTTCCGTGTCGCTCGGGGTGTCCGGAATGGGGTATCCGCCACTGCCCAACTGGGACCCGCCAGAGAAAACGTACGTCTACCCGATAAAGACGCAGTACCCGGCCGCCCCGTTGGAGGTGGAAATCGGTCAGAAGCGTAAGCCGATCATTCACAAAATCATTACCAAATGGTCGGACAAAACGGCGGACGTGTTGAATGTGGAGTACGGAACTCCGGCCGTCAATCTCCTGAGGCCCTCGAGCCAGATCTACACAAACTTCGGCGTGACTACACCGGCGGCCAGCACGGTGGAGCAGCAGCTTTACGGTGGGTTCGGCTCACCGGAAGTCTTGTCGACGAACTTTCAAACTCCCTCGGAGGAGGTGTACCAACAAGGCCCCGGACCGATTGTGAACGATCTGCTAATTCCGCTGAGTTCCTCCGACACGAAGAACAAGAACAAAAAGCACAAAAAGAAGAACAAGATCAAGATCACAATCAAGCCGACTCCGACGGCCGGTCCCGTGAAGGTGACGGCACTCCCGCACGGTGATCCGGACCGTCCGGATGCGGTGTATTCTGGTGAGCAGGGAATTGCGGCAGGCGGGTGGAACCCGTATGAAGATCCCTATGATGAGGTGGATGATGCGAACCCGTACGATGAGGCGGGCAACTTGAAGGGCGAAGCGGTAACGGACACGGTGTCGGAGTGCAATGAGATCAGCATTTCGCTGAGTGGCAAACAGGGCTGTAACGATATACAGATCGCGATCAATGAGGACAACCCTAGTCCCACGAAGCAGGGCGAGTTGACGAAGCTGGGACCAGGCACGGCCGGTGTGTTACCCGGTGCAGCCGTTGCAGCAGCTGCCGTCGGGGCTGCGGGCGCTCTGTCCGCCGCACCCCAGACAGCAGCTGTTCCGGCAGCGGCTGTAGCGAGCGATGTCGCCTTCGCCGCTCCACTCGCAGCGGCCGCTCCGTTGGCTGCCAATCCCATCGTACCGTTAGTCCCGGCCGCCTTACCAGCGCCCGTGTCCAACTTTCTCAACACACCGATCAGCAACATTGTGAGCAACATCATTCGACCGCCGGTACGAATTGGCGCTGCGGGACAACCAGCGGCCACCATCGGGAACGGTATCGGAGCGAACCAGAACAAGGTGAAGCCGAAGCCTGGCAAACCGTCGCACGATCACGGTTCGTCCTCGCTGCTGCCGGATGTTTCGCACGCACTGCTTGGCATGATGGCGGCGGTGTCCGCCATGACGCCGATGAACATGTTCGTGCTGGGCATGACCAGCCTTCCCGTGTTGGCCATGATCATCGGCACGGTCGCAGCTGGTATGTACATGTACAAGTTCTACTACCCAACGCCGGTGCGGCACTACACCACGACGGTGCTGGTGCAGAAGAAACCGCCCGTATCGTACCACTGGATACGGAAGCCGGGTCGTCCGGTCCGTCGGCCCGTGCACACGTCCGCCTGGACGGATTACGACCCGCACAGCTGGGGCCCTGCCGCCAGCTGGGACAATGATCGACGAAGCATGCGCCAGCACTCCGATCCGTACCGTCGGCACAAACCGACCAACAGCAGCAGTACCGTCCGGTCCGGTAGTTCCCGGGCGTGACACACTCGCAGCGTGCCAAACGGGACTCCGTTGTTTTTTGGTGCTCGGATATTCGGTCCGGGTTTTTTAGTAGAACATTCCTTGTCGCGCTTATCGGTACAAAACACACACACACACACACACACGCATACACAGTACACACCAAATAGTCAATAACCTTCCAAAACAAAACAAAGCAAACACCATCACACCCGACGCCACCGTAGCATGAATAGCATGACCTCTTTAGCTCTTAGTGTCCAGCGTACTGACGCGATAGTGTAGCCCTGTTTTAGCCGTAGCATTTGCCGGAATACCCGAATACATACACACTAATTCCACCCGCATGTCGCTTCTTGCATGGCGCGCGTTTATATCGAACGCTCGATTTCTAAAACCCACTCATCTTCATCTCCATCTCCGCTCATCCGCAAGCGCCTTATCTCGCCTCTCTGCATGCCTCGTGTACATCATCTAACATCTGCTTTGTGTGTCTCGTTTCGTCCCCGACGAAACGTCTGTCTCGCTCGGGCTCGCTCAATCGGTGCGGATCGCTTGATCGGTTCCCCGCAGCGAGGGAATTCCAAAGGAAGGAATCATTTTATTTGTTTGTAGACATAATTAGTGGTAATTTCAATCGAAGAAAGGTAGCATTCAATTGCAAGCAGATTTATTAACCGCCTGTCGGTTGCGGGCTTAATGGAGATCGCTGCCGAGTCGCAACACCGAGTGCAATATAATACGTAAATTCAGCATCGCTACCACACGCGCGTGATGTTGATGATGGTGATGTCGATGATAGTCGTAATTTAGTCCGGCATTTGATTGCTAATTGCTGCGCAGCTTCCATTCGGTTTCGCAGATATCGAACCGTCGTGAAAGCGTTTGACAATCCGAGACACGAACCGCCCGGTGGTGATCGTAAAATGGTTGGAAAGATCACCTCGGATCGCTTTCACCGCGTAGTAGATTGGCGGATTTTCGAGTGCGAGATGAGTGCGGTCGGCTCGACGATATGCATGTATCGCTTTTGTCTGTAAGGTTTATGCCGTGTATGTATAGTTGTACTCCCCCTGAGCTCCCAGTCCCCATCCCTCGCCCCCATCGATTCTAGTTTAGCTGTGTAGTGTAATGGTATTTATTTTTAATTCTTAAAAAAATGGTAAGAATGTAGCGTAGATTAAGGTGAACAGCGTGATAATATTGTAGCATCTGGAAGCGTACCGTGCCCCTGAGCCGTTAGCGCAAGAATCAGGAGTGGATTTCAGTGTTGCGGTTGCGTAGCGACGAAGCAGTAGGCAAAGCGTGAACGAAACACCATGTAAATCATTAGCCAGTAGTCAGTACCAATTTGTTTTCTAGTTCTGCTCGTACCTTCCCCGCCTGCCCCACCCGCCGGCAGGCGGCTCTAGCCTGTAAGAACCTGCATGTGCATGTGGCGAATGGGCCAACGCCGTAACACCGTGGATGTAACGGATGAACGTTTTGTAGATTTGCTTAAAATACGTGACCAAAAAAGGAAAAAAAAAATCAACCACAACCAACCAAGTACCGTGACTAACAAACCAATAAAATGATTACGCTCTTCTGCTTACCCTATCGAACATCATCATGTTGTTTCTTGCTGTACAAAAAAAAAAACACAGTGCGTCCGAGTCGTTTAACCGACCCGGCCTGGACTGTTCACACCATCTCATTCCGCACCCGCATTCCTCGCCATTTCCCGCATGAAAGCCTTCCGTTTCCCCGCATCACAACTTCCAGTAGCTTTCTTCTCGTAGCCATGGCTGTGCATGTGTAGAATGTAGCGAACGCTGGTGGGCAAGCAACGAAAAAGGCAAGGGAAGGAAGTAAACAAAATCGCTCGGAATCGGCAGTACCGCAATAAATGCCACCCCTTCCCAGCAAACCCCCTATTCTCGGCCCCGTCTCGTACAAGGTGTTCTAGAAGTATATCTATCCTCTTCTCATTGCAGCCACGCGTTCAAGCGTCCCGAGCTGCTGAAGACGAAGATGGGCACGTCCGGTTTCGTGGTGTCCACCAGCACGAAAGTGCTAACCGGCGGTGCGAGTGCCGCTTCCGGTGCAGCTTCCCAGCGGCCCCGGCCGGGCCCGGTTCTCGGTTCGGGCGAAGCGAAAGCTAACGACCAGCTAACCCTCTTTGATCGCTATTCAGGACACGCCGGTGTGGCGGAACCGATGACGGACGAGGAGTATCAGAGTGAGTTGCACCGCGCCACGGAGCGCGTCCCACTGCGGACGACCACCCCGCGGGAAGGTCTATCTACCTGGGTTCTGCTGTCGGGCAGCGATTCCGCCGAGATGAAGGGTGAGTCGACGAGCACGACAAGGAAGGTGATCACCACGACGACGACGAAACCGACCACCGCCACGAAACGCTTCCAACCGACCACTCGACGCCTAATCCCATCGACCACACCGACCCGTCCGGCCCGAACCACCACCGTCAATCCGGACGAAAAGAAGGAAAAACAGAGCAAACCACTGCCCAAGCAGAAGATTGCCTCCACGACGCTGAAGCCGGTGATTGTGAAGAAGGTGAAGAAACCGTTGACTAACACACCCACACCCACCACAACAACCGCCACCACGACGACGACGGCGACGATGACCACGACGACCACCACCTCCACTCCCACGACGACTCCCGAGCTGATCATCACGGAGCAGAGTGCCTCGACGGTGGCGAACGACCTGTCGGCCCCAGTCACCGATGACAGCTCGATGGAGTCGTCCACCTTCCTGATACTGGAGCCGAAGGATGCCCAGTTCGATCTGCCCGAGGATCGCTCGCCGTCGAAAACGGCACCGCCCGCTAGCGGTGGCAAGGTCGCGAAGAAACCCACACGAAAGCCCAACTCCAAGGCACCGGGCGGCACGAAGAAGAAGCCGGCCAGCAAGAAAACGCGCAAACCGGAGGTGAAGGACGGTGTGGCGAATGATAAGAAGCCGGCGAACAAGAACAAACCCGTCTCGACGCAGATCATCAACTATCTGTCCCGCGAGGTGATGCCCACGGTCGGTGTCGGGTTGGTGGGTTTGGTGATGGCCGCCGGGTTGGCTTCGTACTTCCTCGGCAGTCCGCTGGGCGCGTTGCGTCGGTCGGACGATCGGAAGGACGATCTGTACTACTCCAACTACGAGGAGTACGCCGGACAGGATGGGCAGAACGAGGAGGATGTGTTCGGGAAGCTGATCGCGGGCATGCCGGACCGCTCCTACTACCGGAACAATGCGGTGCGTCGGCGAACGCAGGTGCAGCCGGTGAGAACTGGCCATCAGTACTACCACGTGCAGCCGTACTCCGCCAACAAGTATCCCCACATCACGTACCGCAATCGGGCGTACGGCGGAACCGGTGGTCCGAGTGCGCCAGAAACGATGTACACCAACGTCAACCGGCCGGCACCGGGTCCGGCAGGCCAGGCCAAGTCTCAGAACGAGTTCTTCTACAACACACCGCCAACGCCGCACTACCCGCTGCGTAGCGTTGCGGTCGAAACGCCCACACGGCCACCGTCCCCGGTGTACAGCTCGTCCGCTCCTGCGACGCTCGCTAGCAGCAGCACGGCCAGTCCGTCGTCTACCGTCGCTCCCAGCCCGGCTGCAGACCCGATCGGGGAGACCGAGCACGAGATGATGCCCCACCCGGAGGCGTACTCCGCGGAGCACAGTCCTGAGCATCACGCGCACTACGTCGCCGGCAGCAGCTACTCGGACGGCATGCTGGACATGATCAATTCCGCCGCAGTGCCGGAGCACGGCCCACGAAGAAAGCGCCGTGCGGTGGATTCGGACGAGGATTTCGAGCTGGAGAATGAGATCGATGTGGACGAGGACCGTCCAAAGGACACGGCCGCCCAATCGAGTCACGCCGGCGAGGTGACGGAAATGACCTTCCCCGGGGGAGACAGCGAGACAACGACGGGCTCGGGAGGCACGGAGACGACAGCCGAGACCGAGACCGAGACTGTCACCCGATACACTTGGGGCGACTTTATCCGAAACACTGTCGAGCGGAAGGTGGCCATGGGCATCCACTTCCTCCAGCACGTCACCATGGACTTTCAGCGATATCTGGATGGTGTTCATGATCGATTCCAGCAGCACCACACTCACACCAACACGACGGAAGCCACTCGTCACGGCAAACACTAGCGGGGAGTCGTCCCCTACATGCACCAGCAGGTTCGGAACCTTTTCTATGGGATTGAGGATAGGATTCTCGACGCGGGCGTCTCCGCACGTCGCATCTCGCCCGAGAGCTCTCTTCTGATCTTGTAGCACTGACCGAACCACCAAAAGGACGGAACCGCGGCTACGGTGTGACTCACACTGGGAAGCGCATCAGTCCGTTGACAAGTCCGTTTTACATTTATTTATTATTTCTCGTACGTCACCGTCTGCGTCTGCACGAGAGCGTGCGTTTTATCGAAGGGATTTGTGGGTTTTTCGTTTCGTTCGTCGTCCCTGGCGTCCCTGGGATGGGTTGTGGGATTCTTCGGAGGAAAAGTTGTGGAAAGCAAATAGAGGGGGGTGAAGGGGGGGACGATTGTTATCCGAAACGAGTAAAAGAAAACACACCACATTCACGCATGAGGGTATGTTTCTGTGTGTGTGTGTTTTTACGCATTTATTTACAGTCGGCGTCCAACAACGAGGGATGGTCTCGAAAGCGATGCTATACTACGACAATAAAACAGTGAACGAATAAAACAATAGTACACATTTAGCAACGTTTGCGAATGGGGGGGGGGGGAACCGTTCGTTCGTACACGAGATCAAATCCCTTCCAAAACTATTTTTTATATTATTTTTACGTACTACAGAAATAAATAATTTATCTCGCCTCTTACTGACTAATGGTTACGCGTGTGTGTGTGTGTGTTGTTGTGGCGATTACATGAAAGGGGGTCATTTTGACGGGTTACTTTTTCTTCCGACCGAGCACCATCGGTGCCAGGATGGCCATGGTGGCCGGTACCATGCCCGCCCCGACCGCCGCCAACACGGCCGAACTGTCCTGGGACGCATCGCGGCGCATCAGCGAGAAGGTCTGGCCCGAGGCCGAGGCCACCGCCGTCGCGGAATGTTTCTTCTTCTTGGTCCCGGGATACGGGCCCTTGCGCTTGCTCTTCTGCTGCTTGACCGCATCCTCAACCGTTTGCGTCGAGGACGACACCTCGATCAGGCCGTTGTGCGAGGTGGTCATATCGATGGCGTTCTTCATGGGCAGCACCGTCAGCTTGACCGTCTGGTGGCTGGTGGCGGTGGCGGGCGAGAACGTGATGGCCCGCTGTCCGTGGCGCCGTTTGGGGTACTGGTAGCCTTTGGTGGTGGAGATCAACACCCATTCGCCGTGGCCACGGTCCGGATACGATACTGGCCGCACCCGTTCGCTCTGTGCACTGCTGGCCCCACTGTGCCCACCCTGTCCGGGGCGATCTTGAGGGTAGTTGGGAAAATTTGCCGGACGGCCGTCGGTTATGATGTCCCGGTTGGGAGTGGTCGGCGTGGGACCGGGGCCCTGGTCGTGGTAGGCCTTCATCGAATCGTACGGGCTGCTCGTGTGCAGCTGTTGGTCGTACCAGCTATCGATCTGCGGTTGCGCAGGCCCGGACGGTCGGCTTCGGTCCGCATCCGGACGCTCGCTGTAGAGCGCTGCAATGGGACGTCGGCGATTGTAGAGTGATTCGGTAGGAGGTACGGTGCTCGCCAACCGGTTCCTGTTGTCGCTGTGGTACGACCCATACCCGTAGTCATCGTCCGCTTCGCCGACGTAGTAGCTCGACGAACCGATGGATCCCGACGTGGCGACGGGTTTGTACTGGGGAGTTTCCTCACTAGCCACCGTGCCCGCGTTCCAGTACTTGTCCAACGCGTGCTGCCCGCTCCCCGGTACCTTCCCGGGTGGGGGTTTGTTCAACTCCGACACCGACCCGCGATCGGCGTGCCACTTCGATACCTTGCTTTCCGACCACGGCACGGCCTCCAGACTCACCCAACCGTCCTTAACGTTCCACGGGTGGTTTTTGTGGCTGGTTTGTGGGGTTTGCGCCGGGTAGCCGCCCAATCCTGCTGCCTCCTGGTACCAGCGCTTGTTGCTCGTCGCTCCCGCACCGCCCATCACGTGCCGCTCGTGTGTGTCGTTAAACACGAACTCGTCCTCCGTTTTCGGCCCGTCGTCCGGCGACCGTTCGCCGGTGTCGGTTGGACTCTCGGCCTGAATAGCGTCCGGGTGTGGATGTTTGTTTCGGTACTGATTCCCGTCCACGCTTGCCGCCCCTCCCGGCGACTCGTTCTGCTTTCGGTTGATCATCGTGATCTCGTTCAGGCGCTTTCTCGTGGCGGAATCAGCGTTGCGCAGCTTCTCGGAGTACTCCTTGAGGAATTTGTTCAACAGCTCCGGCGAGTAGAGCGTTTTCCGGGTGCCGGCCGATTGTTCGGCGGAGCTACCCGATCCTTCCCGATCGTCCGTGGGTCTGCTAACGCTTAGTCCGGTGCTCGTCCGGAAGCTTGTCGTTGGCCCGCCGGCTATCTGCACTTCCTTGGGGAATGTGTCCGACGGCCGGCCAAGGCCCGATCCACGATCGTACGGATCAGTCGCTTCGATGATGGTGATGGGTTTCGAGCCGGGCACTTCTATTTCGTACGTGGTAAAGTTCTTCGACGCCATGATCAGCTTGGGCGAGTTGGTAAAATGTATCGTTTCCGCCTGAAGCCACCCGAAGCCTAACGAGCACGTCCAGAGCACACTGCACCACCAACCGCAGCCACCCATTTCGAGCCTCCTTAACTGCTTCACTTCGTTCTCACGCACACAAACCCCGTGTTCTTTGTGTTCTCTGCAGCCCGACAGAACCGCTCCTAATGCGCGCGCCACAAATCACTCGCACTGCGAGAGCCTTTAGCCACTGCGAACACCAACGGCGCACGTTCTGACGCTCGGTTGTCGTTAGCTCGCGTCTAATCAATACTCGCACATCACGCCCAGACGACTGAAGTGGTGGAGACTGGTTGTCCTACTAATATAGTTGACTTTCTTGGGCCGCACGCTTCAGTTCGCCACAAACCGCGGGAAAACCGACTAGAGCTCAGCTGGCTGGAACGAGCGCCGCGCCACAACATTGAAGCGCCGAGCATCGTCCCCGAGCACCCGAGATTGCTGGTGGTGGTGGTGGTGGTGCCATTTCTCTCGCCCGCCGTGTGTTCCGCCGTGTTCAGGGCACGGGGATGGAAAGGAAGAAAATTGCATCGAACAAAACCCGCCCCGAAGGCCTGGTGTTTGCTGCGGAGCGTTGATATAGGATGTTTGGTGACCGCGCATGACTTGCTTAAGGCGACACGACACGTCCCACCATGACGACAAAAGGCGTTTGAAGGGAAAAGAAAAAGAAAGCTCTCTCTACGGAGCGGTTGCGGAGAAAGAACTCGCGACCCGGGAGGATCGGGCGACGGGAGAGAACTAATTTCGAACCTTTCGCTCACCAAACGCAAAAGGGCGTACACAGCGTACCGGTAAAGGTGAAAGTATTGGGTAAAAACAGAACTTGCCTGCTCTGGGGCCCTTTTGCCTCACATGCCCGTAAGGACCGCTTCAGTGCGATCTAGCCGGTCTTGCCTAGAAATGGGAGCATTCGTTGACCTCGGGGCGCCAACGCTACGGACCGCTAGTAGGCGTAGCGTGTTAACGGTGCTCCCAACGATGATCGTGCAGAAGCCGCAACCAGTTCGATCGGTGAGCTGCCTTCATTCAGCTGCGGTGTAAATCCTCTTCCAGAACGCAGAAGTTGGCCGCGAAACTTAAAACAACGCGTTTGTTCCGATTCACCACACAACGAAGGTTGATAAAATTATCAACAACACAATTGCGCATTTGCACTTGCTCTCACTTTTTATTTCGAGGCGTGAAAAATTATGCTGCTGCCATTCGTTTTTCGCGCTCAGGAACTGTGTCGGTTGGTGCAGGCGTCGTGCGTCAAATCGCGCACGGTCACGGAACGCCGATCTTAATGGTGACAATATTTGCTCAACAATTCATTAATCTCCTTCCAGAAGGCAGCACCGACAGCGTGTGGGCGGATACTGTTATGCTTTCACTGATCTTCCAATATTGTTATGGTGTTTGGGTGTATGATAGAGCGGCGTATAATTATGCATGCTTGCGATCTAATTGAAAATTGCACGTGATCTTAATTTAATCCAGTGCACACCACCCCGTCAAGATCATTATAATAAGGCATACATCTTTGAAGCTACACAACTATTGTAAGCACATTGAATTATTTTTCAAACCATTACAAACATCCAAAAGAGCTTAAATAACATGCTAAACAATCGTTGTTTGTTGTATTGCATGTGAATCAACAGATAAATGAAATCGGCTAAGCATCAATTTTAAATCAAAACACTTTGCTCCTACTTTTACTCCTAAATGTATGCAATGCGCTGTTAAAGCATCAATCCCAGACATTCACCAAAGCTTTTGTGTCTTAGCTTTGCAGCGCCATCTAGGGGGAACACAGTCGAAGCACATTTGGAATTTCATGTTCATGGATGTTTTTTGGGGTTGTTTTTAATTACTGTGACATATCGGAAAATGTTACATTTTATAAAAGTGTATTTTTAAGTAATTTACAATATTTTTCGGCTTGTTTAATAATAGTGTAAATAGCTAACATGAAATGTGTCACATGCATTGTAAAGAAATAAAAATCATTCAGATGCAAAGAATTGAACAAACATTCCACGTTTCGTTTTCATCTGTAAAACAAACCCTCGCACAGTGCATTGCATTGATAGCTGCGCCACACGAACAGCGTGTCGAATAAATCATCATGACCATCCCTTCGACCGATGCTCATCCAGTGTAAAACGATGCCGTAAGTATCTGCAATCGAACCCTAATCGAACACCTCGCGAGAGCAATAAACAATCAGACACGTGTGTGTTTATGTGGGGAGCGGTGGAGAACCGCCCCTGGCGGGGTGAGAAATGAAAGAAAAGACACAACAGCTACAAACAAAAAGAAAACATTCCGCGTAACTTTCACTCAATCGCTGACGACTCGACACGAAAGTAATCAATAGAACCGGAAAAGTGGACGTGTTACTACTTTTACAACCCCGCAAACGGCAAAACGGTAAAGAAGGTGGAAAGGTCCTAACGCGCCCGATTACCTATTACGAAACGAAGCACCCCGAAGCGCTACGGTGGGGGAGGGCCCCGGGGGAAATAATTATCGGACGAAATATGCGTGAGAAATATGGTACACGCTGGACGGTTGGGCGATTCGTCGGAAGCAATTTTGCTGCAGGGTCGCCCGCCAAAGTCAACAAACCGCCATTCCGCGCGCGCTCGTTGCCCGACGCCGGAACCGATCGCTTTAGGACCTTCGGGGCGATCGCACCGTCACCGATGCCGATTCGGTTTGGTCGCGTTGAGCCCAAGGTTTGAGTGTCGATTTGAGCCATTTGCCAATGACCCGCACGCTGGACGCCTTCGCCGGGTGTTGAAAGGTAGTCATTAGGGCGCGTGCATCGCCTTCACCCCAAGTAATGAGATTACTTTCCACGAAGAAAATGCACCAATTTGCTAACGAAGCGTAAATGCGAGATTGAACTATCCGCACCATGCACGACGTATCTTTCGCCGACTGCGGAGCGGACCGGTTCGGAACTTCAAGGAAATTATGTCAAAAGTAACGCTAATGGCGCACGCTCGCTCCGGAGGCTCCCAAGTTATGCATCGTGGCATATGCTCCAATGTAAATCCTTTTCCCCTCATTCAAGTCCACCGACACGGCGGATTGTTTGTTTTTACCCCCCCCCCCGTTTCGGTACGCGTTACGTATGGTGCGACACATTTCCTGCGCGTTGATCTGCAATGGATCGCAATGGAACAATGATGCAATTGGCGCAAAGCGCACCAAACAATGGCTGCGGTGTGAATCGTCCTGGCCGCGTGTCGCTTTCAATGGGATGAAGGTCCAACAATCCAACCGCACCGCGACGCGACGCATTATGCTGCCGTATGCGCCACACACTAGGCAGCATGCTACTGTTTTTGCTTACTGAAGGGTGTCATCTTGGGGTTTTGTGCTTTATAAAATCACTGGCAGCGTACAGCGACGCTCTTAATCGCGCAGTGACAGTTAAAGTTGGAAGGCACGCGAAGAACGCCAAACTGCACCAGTGTCCGGTTTACAAATACTTTGCTCCGCTTTTCCGGTTCGTGAAATGTTCTAACCATGCGTTGTCCGGTAACGTTCCAATCGGTGGTGACGCTGTTGGTGTGCGTTGGGCTGCTCGTCCCATTCGTCCGTACCATCGAAGTGCACGAGGATGTCAACGAGGGCCCGATCGGGGCACAACTGCGCGTAAACGCGAGCATTCCGCATACCAACGCAACTGCACCGATGGTTAATGAACGCAATGTAAATGACCTACCGCCCGCTGCGCCACCGCCCCATCTGTACCACCGCGGTGAAGAAACCGCCACCATCGCTGGTGGCGAGCTGCCGGTTGCAACTAATTTCACCGCATTTCCCAGCAATCATAAACAGCATTCCGGTGCGAGCGCAGGGCACGGGCAAACGTCATCGCCATTAACGACGGAAGTTGTTGCAATCGCTGGCATAACTTCCTTCCCACCTGCGCCACCCTCCCCGGTGGCACCACCAGCCCCGCAAACGCCACCGGCCACCGGGTTGTCGTCCTTCCGTGCAGCGTACGTATGCAAAATGCCGCCCGTGACGGTTTGATTTCACGAAAGCACTGAAAACACAATGGCCATCGCACGGGTTCAAGTGTGTGAAGCGGAAGAAGGGGTTGAAAGGGGGAGGGGGGGAGGAAAAATTCGCGCATTAATACGCGGATCTAACACGCGCTCGATTCGTTTGTTATTTCATCACACAAATCCTCGGGCAGCTTGTGGACAAAAAATAAGACAAGATGCTCACCAAGATGCAAGATGCAAGATGTGTGTGTGTGTGATGGTTTTTTTTGTGTGATCCCTCAATTTGTAAATGTTATTTTCATTCCGTTTCGAGACAATACCTGCACGCGCTCGATGTTTCAATCTCAACCAGCGCGAATGTGTAAGTCGCGAAAGGATGGAGTTGGGTTTGCGTGAAAAAAAAACCAAACAAACATTGGGCTCTCGCAGTCCGCCACCCAGCGAGCGATCCGTGGCATGATCGCGGAAGATCCCGCACCCGCGAAGAGGTACAATACGCATGCGGTGTTAAATGGATTGCGTGTATCGCGTGTGTACGTGGTGTTTTGTGAGCTGGAGCGGTAACAGACACAGCGCGAAACGGTGGTTAACGATGGAGAAGAGCAAGCAGGCCGAACCGAAAGAAAGACATCATCAAGCAGGGGCCTTAAAGAAAGTGATACACTTTCACTGTTATCGCAGTAGTTGGGTGCGCTGCTGAGGCTGTGGTGTGTCACCCAATAGTGGCGGTTTCTTTTTTTATCAGAAACAATATAAAAATGTTTCAACAGAAAAAAAATCTTGCATAAGCTCAAAATTGTCTCGCAATCAAATTACTTTTTTTAGGGTATTTAAAAAATGGTTGTTATATTTTGTTTGTTTGATTTTATTTTCTCATAAAATGATTGCGGTGGATTAACGATTGTTTGAGGGAATTATTAAATACTATTTGGAAAAAAGTAGATTTATGGAATTTTGACTAGAAAAGCAAAAAGAAAGTTATGAAGCTTTATCCTTTTTATTTTATTAACTTTTATAGGTAATTTGTTCATTTGAAAGGATGTACATGCAAGAGTAGAAAGAAATTGTTGTTTGTAGCAAGTCATCAATCGGAGCGCTGTAGAACAAGAAAAGTTCATTTAAAGTTGACAAACACTATTTTGTTTGCAGACCAAAGAAAAATCTATTTAGAATCTAAAGGCGTACAACAAACTCTAGCAAATTATTCATAAAAAAACTCAAGTCCATACCATTCCATTCAACTGATCATACACCACTGCCTAATCGCACCACTGATTTGGTGGTTGAGCCCAACGGCCACGGCAAATAAAGTGGCCATATAAAAAAAAACCACCCTGCGGGCATTTTCGTAACATTTTCATGCTTTTATACAACCCACGAGCCAGGAATTTTCTGCTCGGTTGAGATGTTTTCATTCCAGGAATGGGATCCTCGCCTAATAACGCCGCGGCACTGGTGGTGTTGGCAAAGCGTGTTGGAATGCAAAAATGTTGAACGTCGGCGGTGATGCTGATTGGAATAAGAAATTAATGCCTTTTTTTGTTCCCTCCCACTGTTAACGCTTCCAATGCAGAAATGGTCATTTGTACCCAGGCCGAGGCACTGCGACGATCGTGAACGATCGGTCGGTTCAGCACCAAATATCCGGCTACCGGAAACGCCAACTTTATGCAAATGCTGCACCACGCCGAAACATTACCAACGGCAGGTAGGTTGCCCCGAGGTACCTTTGGTGAGCTAAATCAATCATAAGCTTGCGATTTTGCGATTTTCCCCAGTTCCGAGGGTCAATTTACCAAGGAGTTTGTCCCATCGCCAGAGGTGATACCATTTTTCACCGAGGAAAACACGGCACCGGGAAGTCCAACCGCCGGCACAGTAGATGCATCCTATCCTACCGGACCGTCCGACGGTGACTCACGGTGGTATGCAGGCGGTATGGGACTCTCAGGCAATGGGTACATTAAAGCCCCACCTGGTGGTACATCATCGGAGGAGGCGGGAAAATGGGAGCACAAATACACCTGGACGACACCCGCGATGCGGCACCAGCATCAGAACGTGCAAATAAAGTTCCCCCAGGATGCAGTACCTCAGTTCCCATCGCCCAAGGGCAAGTGGAAATGGATCCCGGAGGAGGAGAACGAATCAACTGAAGTCGCCAAGAGCCAACGGCCGAAAGTGGGCGAAACGCCTTTTTCTTCGTCCGGATCATTGGAGGAACACCATTTCGGGCGGCATCAGTACGTTTTTCCAACTCCGTCCAAGAACCATCCTTACACGTTCGATCGCTCTCCGGCAGAGGGCGCTTTTAGCGTTGATCCCGTGACAGTAAGCAATAGCAGTAGCATTAGCAGCAGCAACAGCGCTAGTGGCGTTAGTACAGAGAGCAGTGAAACAAACAATGCGATTGGAAGTCTAACGGACGTAAAGCTCGTCGGTAAAGAGGATGCGCATCTGAAAGGGTAAGTGAACCGCACCAACCAGAGCCCCCTGTCGGTGGTTCACGATAGTGCAAATGTCAAACTAATTATCTTCTCTCCCTCGCTCTCTCGCTCTCTCCTCCGGCACAGTGTTTCACCGTGGAAGAAAATCATCCACGTTCTGAGTGCAGCCATTCCGATCGGGTTGCTAATATCGGCCCTCACGCCACAGGTCGTTTACATCAACCCGAACGCCACGCAGTAAGTACCGCCACTCCCGCTAAGCAGCGCTTTAAACCTTTCGCATCCGATGCCGTAATGTGCGCAGGCATTGTCGTGCTTTTTCTTCTTTTGGCACTGCAGCAATTATTTGCCGGCACTGAGAAATGGGCTCCAGCCAATTTTCGCCAACTTTCTGGCGTAATTTCGCCTCACCCCCCATTTCCATCGTTTCCCACCTGCGGCTCGCACCGCCGAGATGAGCAGCAAATGAGCTGCGTACCAGCGGCGAATTCACCGAACGAGATTATGTAGTGCGTCGTGGTGCGCGAAAGAAGAAAGGTGAAAATAGTGGAAACAATGCGAAGCAAAGCAGGCAGCGTGCAACAGCAACAGGCCGCGAAAATGGCTAGAAGATATCACAGCCTACTTTACGTCGCTCTTATCCACACATACGTGCGCGCGCGCTCGCACATACCCGGTGTGTCTCTAGAGAGCGCGTCTTTCGTGCCGCGGGCAACTACAGCAACGGACGGTTTGTTCGACGAAAGTGAAAACGTGTTTCCCGAGAGCCCGTTGCTGCTGCCACTCCACATTTCTCCCCTTTCCCTGCCCCGTTCCACTGTAGCGGGTTTTTTTTTTGCATCACTGCTGGTTGAGATTTTCGCTTTTTTTTCCTCTTTTTTCTTTCCCTCTGGCCGTGGCCGTTGAATTTCTTCGTCATCGTGGCCTGCGCCTTTGGCATGTTACATCAGTTATGAAAGATGAATGAACCGCGAACGAGCGACCGCACACACATGGGGGCCACGATGACGTTTGACGACGCGATGGCTGCCGATGCGCTTCGCAGTGCAATGGCGCGTGAAAATTTCACCTATACCGAGCCGACCCGCGCACACACCGATACACCTGCTCCATGTGTGGGATGCAGTTAACTGCCGAAGGGTTGAAAAAATGTGCGAGGGCCGCGGATCCCACGATCCCCGCTCGCGTGTGTCCAATCGCAATTTGTGACGCGGTCATGGCTACAGGAAAAAGTGTAAGAGGGCTAACCAACCCCACTAGTGTGACTGGATGACCTGTCACAACCGCAGTACATTAAGGTCGGCTCTAATCTTTTCACATATTACGGAGCGAAGATTCGTCTTCGCAATACAATCTACTCCAAAAGGAAAAGTTTTCTTATACCTCCTTCTGGTCTTATCAGAAGAAAATGACCAGGCGGTATGGTTGAGATTTGAACCAAAGACTTTCCCTTCTAGCATACCATCCACGTTACGTATTCGACCACGAAGTACGCAGCAACATGCTCGCTAATAGCGTCTTTTATTCGACCGGAATCAGTATCAAATGAATTAATAATGCTCCTACTATGATATATTTTATTTAAAACGGATAAGATTGAGTTGTGCCTGTTTAATTTCCCTTATTAGACCACCGATACAACTGCAGACACCGACCCCCGTCAGTGGGGCAGGTTTGGCCGGCACGGGACTTCGTCAGCGCAGTCTCGGACAGGATGTGCCACGATTCGTTCTAGCCCAGCGTGGCCTCGGTGCGGATCCGGTGGCACTGGTCAAGCTGCTCCGTAAGCTGAACGCGCTCGAGCAGCGCGACACGGTCCGGTCCGGTTCGACCGTAGACGACGTCGAGGGCATGAACCGTTTAATGGACACCGGCAAGCTGCTGGGCTGCGACTGGAAGCTGCTCTGCCAGCTCGCCCGCCAAGGAATGTCCGGCACGGGTACGGACGCGGTCCACAAGATGCTGTGGAAAATTGTCAGCGAGTATGTGGCGGAGAGTACCGCGTGTGGTATTCCGGTATTCCCGGCTTTGCTCATCGCATTCATCACTTTCACTGTCGGACACTTTCCTTGCAGGACCCCACCGGAATGGACGGGACGGCTCGGGCTGGAGGAAATCTTCCGCGTCATACGGGAAGGTGATTGCGATCGGTTGCAGCGCACCTGCGATCAGGACACTTGACGACCGAGCACGGTGCGGAGATGGCGCAAAGACGGTGCAATAAAACCAACAGCCAGCAAACCACGCACGCATAACCTCACGTAGCCTCGGGCATCTGTTTTAACAAAGCGAAAGTCGATAAAGTGCATCTTCGAAGCGAACCGGGCACGGTAAAGTGCAACCGCAACGCAATAAAAAGCGACGGATGGATGGAGAAATTAATTGTTTATCTTGTACAAGAATTTGTGACCACCGGACCAGCATGCGAAGGGGTCATCTTAATGCGCATGACACTGTTTGTTTTATCGGCGGCGAGATTGATTGCTTGCTTCGTTTTTAAATAATAAGTTGCTTTCATTTTAATAAACACTACCGTCCAAAGGGGGAGATGCCGTAAACATGATTCACCAACTGTTTAAACACATTCATCATCAGCATAAACAGAGGCAACAGTCGGCAATAAATAATTAATTAGACATTTTGTTAATCGATAACGATCCCCTTTTTTGGGCCCGAAGCTTTTGGCTGCCTACTGATTTTTATGAAGATTTATAACATTCATCTTCGGTCCGAAGGGCACCTTTTTCGCTCCGTCCCGGGTGCTCATCGCCCATAATTACTACGTGAAATCGCGGCTTAGCTCGGCCAACAGTTTTGGGCTGAAAATGATTTATAAATTAGGGCCGAGCGCTAACAAATATGGAAACAAAACATCCACTTCGAACGGGTGCCACGCCGATTAGGTGGAGTGTGATGTTTCGGTTGTTTCACGCCGCCGCGTACGACTTCCGGACGGGTCGATCATATCCCAGCAGCAGATGCTTCAGGTCGAAAAATACCCATCATTATGAAACGTCTCGAAAACGTATCGGAGTGGAGGGTAAATGATATCATTAGCCAACCAGTGGTGATAGGAACAAGTGCGCACTTCATCATCCGTCACTCCGTCACTCCGTTCAATTGGAAGTTTCCTCGTGAGGTGAAGCACCAGCAACCCCAAAAAATCACCCCGGAAAGGCACGGCCGCAACGCAACATCGATCGTTATCGACAGTGCGCACTTTGCATTACAATGCCGCACGTTGCATAATTCGATCAGGTGGTTTCTTTCAAGGGATGCGCTAAACTGGGGAGCGGAAAAGGGGATTGGAGCCGTCGTCCAAACCTCCGAAAACATCGCTGCCCATCGCGGTGTCGGAACGGAAGCGCACCACACAAACACACATGACACACCGCACCGATGTGAAAGAGCAATAGAGCACATGCGCGTCTACGGAAATGGCAGTTTCCTCGCTTTACTTTCAACGCAATCTTTCGTCCCGCTCCAAGTGTGAGGTGGGGAGCACGGGGAGACCGATTTCGATGGCAGCAAAATGGCAACTTTCTTTCGCGCTCGCGCACCGCTCGATCGCATCGCCATACACATATGAGCAACTGGAAAGGCTTTCATCTGTGTGCCGTGTTCCACCTTCGCGGTGCTTTCTCCTACCCACGGACACCCCCGGGCCCACTGGGATCGTTTCGGGCCAACAAACACTCGAGACGAGACGCACAGCTTCCCTTTCCCGCCCGTGCATTTTACAGGTGGTGGTGTGGTTTCTGGGGTGATCCACGATCGCATCCCACCTGCCCCTTGCGACGAACTCCACCAACGACTCCAGCGAGAGGAGATGCAATCCTTTCATTCGCCTCGCAAAGATGCACTTCCAGCGCTATTACGTTACTCAATCTCACCCGGTTGGTGATGGTGATGAGGAGAAGGGAGGGAGGGTTTCGTCTTCGTGTTGAGATTTTGAGACTTTTAATTTCCCTTCAGCAGCCGAGGTGGAGTGAAGGGTGGACTTGGCAAGCACAGCGTACAATCTCCCCACCCCAAACTCGAAGCCGGCGCGGAACATTGGCTGTTTCGTTCGTTGGGTACGGTTGGCACCGGGATCCACCATGAGTCAGTATCAATCTGAGCGCTGAACGCGACGCACGACGAAAACCCACAACCAGGCCACACTAAACAAAAAATTACAACAAATACAAAAGGAAACTACTACTGCGTTCCTTCACAGACGGGAATTCCGGTCCGGATGCGATCGAACCTTTCGAACGGATATCCGACTCCCGAAAGCAGCAAACCGCAACGTTGTGTAGTTGCTGCAGCAAGTTGTTAGAAGAAACTGTTTGACCACCAACCGAACCGAAGCATTAAACGAGCAGTGTTACCCGAAACAAAATAGTGTTATTTTTGTACCAGTGAAAAATACTCTACACCTATATTGCGCGGAAAACAATATTTAGTACATCCAATAGTAGTCCCTAGGATAACAAGTGTCTGTGTGTGTGCGTGTGTTTTGGTGGCCAAGAGAAAGTATGTTTTTATATATTAAAAATGATTTAGTAGTAGTAGTAGTAGTAGTAGTAGTAGTAGTTAGTACATATTAAATAGATGTTACTATAAGATGCTATAAAGAGCGTGCCACAAAGTGATTATCGCCTGTAATAGTATAGTGTATAGTAATGGACGCCATAGAAAATGAGGCTTGCTCATTTTTAGCATGCATAGCATGCTATGATTATGCATGCTATAACAAGTGACTATCGCCAGTGACAGAATGTACTATTTTATAGCAATGTTGCGTGCGACCCGTTGCGAAGCGCATTTAAACCACGTGGCCATTTCATCATACCCGACCGGGCTGGTTCCCATCGGTGCAATTGTGGCTGTTCTTTGTAAGGAACTCACATAATCGAGTGTGGGAGTAAGGTTGGTTTGTTTTGTGGCCGTTTTTTGTTTTGTATCCACTCCCAATGCCTATTACATTCGGTCGGTGGAAAAAAAACGCTTGGAACGAACAAACCCCCCTTTCCCCCATGAATGTGAAAGTGAAATAACACCGACCGGAAATAGCCGGAACGCCGAGAATACCGAACGGCCCGAATTGACCGGCCCATCGAAGTGAATAATTACGGCATCGAATCGTGCGAACAGAGGGCACAAACAAACTCGATCTCGATCGAACACGCTCGTGTATCGGATGCAGATTACGGTCGTTTGCCTCCTAAATGTGTCTGTATGTGTGTGTGTGTGTGTGTTGTGCTTGTGTCTCCAATATTCAAATGCACAACGAGCCGATGGCGCAATAGGTGCGGTCTGGGTGACTGTTCGCAAAGCGGGAGGTTATTGGTGAAATGGCACTTTAAAGATGCGATGGTCCCGGAAGAAAGGGGGAAGCAACTGCCGTAAGGGGAAAGTTAAAATCTTTAACCCAGCCAGACACTCCGGGGACGCCGTATGCACGGTTCCTTTCTCTCCCTCCTCCCCTTCCCCGACTGCCTCCCTTACTCCACGCAATCCCTTGCTTTTGGGAAAGTACATTTAAAAGGCAGATCTTCGAGTTGTGAGCTGATTCGGGAATTTCGGTTCAACGGTGATTAATTTGCTGCACTTTTACACCCGAAGCGAGTTCGCGACGGGCGAGTGATCGAGTTTGGACGTTGAACAGCTTTACGTCGCATCTTATGTTCAATAAAAAAATGTAAATCATATGCAATTTAGAAATTACTTTCGTACGGTCGTTCGGAAATGTACGAACGGGATAAAATGTTTTTTTATTTCTTGCCACCGGTGCCACCTTACAACTGGCAATTTCTCTGGATATGAATTAATTGCATTCGACTTCGCCAGTTAAGTGGTGCCATTTTGATAACGCAAGCCAATTTACAATTGATGAATATTTAATCCACTCTGCACTAGCGAGCGTTTGTCAACGTTGGCCATATGAAAAAAAAGGTTCGTCGTTTTCACCACCGCCGCAGTCTTTCGTTCGCTTGCTCGAAACGTGAAATTGATCTAGTTAATATGTATCCCTCCGATTTGCCCACGACTCATACAGCTGGATAAGGTGTTATCATTGGCTTGTGGTCAAGATCTTTCCTAACAACTTAGTCACCCAACCCCCCCTACCTCCTCCCTGTCCCACCCCTTCCGTACGTTTTGTGGGTCATCGCCGTGTCTGCGAAATTTGAACTGGAATGAGCGGCTCTACCCGCACGGTACCAACATGGGTGGACATTAAAAATAAAGGCTAAAAGAAAACCTTCCGACCCCCTCGCTCTGCCGGGCGCACACACACATACGATTGATGCTACAAGCAAGGTGTCTTTCGCCTGGCCAAGTAGCGTAAGAGTGCGTCAGGTTCATCACTTTCACGTGCCACACGGTGGTTGGTGGTTCGAAGGTGCCGAAGATAGCCTGCATAACGTAACAGTTGAGTGGCGGCTATCGGCAAAGGCACACGATATTACATCGGTCCGCGAAAGAGACGCAGAAGAAATGCGCACATACACACATGCACGTTTATGGGCTGCTGCACGACGAAGAAATGCCGGTACCAATGAGCCTTTGCAAATGGGCTGAGGGAGATTGGGAGTTAATGGGAGGGTGATGGTGGGGGTGGGAGGAAGGGGATGGAGGGTAAGTGAGGGGAACGCTTTGGAACGCGACCCACCGTACAACACTCATGCCGCTGGAATGCGCTGGAAAACGGGTGGAAAAGGCAAAATGAGATAAATAAATGAATTCAAGGCGATACTTTCCAAATAAAAGTGAAATTCAACAACGAGCCACCCGAGTGTGTGTGTGTGTGTAGGTGCGGGCTCACCGTCCCGTACCGACTATATGGGGCTAGCCCAATGGGATGTTTCGCGGGAAGGCAGACGGAAAAGGGATGGTGCGAAGTGTTTTCGCAACAACAACGAAAAAAAAAACAGGCAGACGGCCGATCGGGGTGACGGTTTCGCGAAAGCTCTCCCACTATATGTAATCGAACCCCGAGAGCAAAACCGATAACAATTAGATTGTAACGGTAACGGGAGATTGGCAATGTGGTGCGCGCACGCTTTATCGGAATCGCTTTCCTTTTCTTACCCTCTTGGTTTTTCTTCTATTTTCTTCCCATGTGCCCACGAAAGGAGGAAAAAAAGGAGCCGAACCGCGGAAACATGCTGTTGGTTTTCCAACTCCTGCAAAGATGACCGTATCGCCGGAGCTGGACAGATCCGATTTCCTGCACATTGTAACCTGCCCCCGCACGATCCCGTCGTAGTAGTAGTTGGTGCATATGTGAGTGAGTGTGTATGTGTGTGCGTGTACAAGTGTAGAGAGAGAGAGAGAGAGAGAGAGGGAAAGATAGTTAGTGCGTGTGGTACATGTGCATAGTTTTGGAGAGGAATTAGAAATCGAACTAGCGCTGCTGCTGTTGGGCCCCCGGTGAAAAGCGTTGCCACCTGTGAAACGGTGTGCCGAAGGAGTGGAAAAGCCAAAAAATCACCCACTGGTGGCTGGTGGCAGGTGGAAAACGCGTGACGAGCAGAACTGCGGCGCACACATACACCGTGGAAACGTACCACCGGTAATTAACTGACGGGCTGCAACTGGAGCGCCACGAAGCGAAACCGGTGACAAGCGAGGAAACAATCAATCTAAGCAGTGGCTTTTATCGAACAATCAGAGCTTGACGCTGGGACTCCCCGAACGGTTGCCTGCCGGGTGACTTTAGTGGCAGAGCTGTTTGATTTCTAAAACGATCGAGCGGAAAAACAAGCGACACCGGTGGGAAATTTCACCAGCCAACGTTAGGTGCTAGAAGACGCTCTCGATTTCGGCTGCAGGCTGCACACCTAGTCATCAGTCAGTACAGTCATCACGCTACAAAGAAATGGTAAGTGTGCGATGGACATTAGGACGTTCTCGTCGAAAGATTCTCGAAAGTGATCAACTCACATTCTGGGTGGCGGGGGTTAATAATAAATGAGGTTAAAGGAAACGATCGTCGACGATCGGAAGATCCATCTACAACGATACAGCCTCGTTGACAGCCAACGTTGAATGGCCGACCACAAACCGATCGACCGTGGCATCGATCATCGCTCAAACAGGCCGTCACCAGCCGGACGATTGACTTTATCGCAAGCGGGTGAAATTCATCGATTGCGTAAGCTTCGATCGTCGAAAAAAAGGGTAGGGGGGGGAGGGGCAGTGATTCCCCTCCCGTTTCTCAATCCCCATTACCGATGACGTTTGATCGGAATTCGCGGCCACGGTTGCGATGGTTTGGACGGACACAGTGGGGTTCAGCGGAGTGGAGGGCAAAAAAACTTTCACGAAAAAGCCATTGCCACGGGCATCACATCGTCAGTACGGCCGGCGTTCGAACGATCGGTGCTTGCAGCTGATTAGTGATTATTTTCCGTTCGGACCGTGTCTGTTTTCCGTTTGTTCCCCTGCGCTAGCGCCCGGGCCCGGTGTTTTGCAAATGCACGCCCCGTTATTCGTGAGGGTAAATAACATCGCCGGAATTGCTCGAAATAAGACATTATCGGTGAAATGATAGGTGGACGTGGGGATGGGAAAAACGGGGTGGTACAGCTTCTTGGCCGTTTGAAACCGATCGCTTTCGGTTTTCACAATCACAATTGGTGGAAAATGTGGTGGTAAGGGAAGGTATGGTGTTCGTTCAATTTGCAATGCTTCGGAGCAAAACTTTACCAAACTGATTGATTGATTTTGATTATGTAAAAATAAGCAAAATATCCGTATCATCACATCTTTCGTAATAGCATATTATTATGATCGTCTCTTTCCACTCGTTGAAATGTCCGACGAGTGAGGTATAGTCCTCCAAGAAACGATCTTCGATAATGATCATTCAATTCGATTCAAATCTTCAACAGTATTACAGTAGTATTATAATCGGATTCGCATTATCATGATCAATAGAGTAAATATGTCGTTTGAAGGATGCAATTTTCACAACAACAAAATTAATCTCTTATCACGATCAATTCGCAATAAACTAAGATGGAAATTTGCTATTGGTAGAAAGTGTTATTTATTTTATGAAAGTTCTCTTCATATCAGAAGTTATATCAGCTTCCGTCAAGTTTCTGGGTTCGGGATGCACGTCTAGCAAATATGTCATTATACCTTAAGCTACATCAGACAAGATCAACGACGTTTAGTTAACATGATTTTGTTCTTCTTTCCAGACGTCATACATCTTAACCCTGGCCACCGTTGGCTTACTGTTTGCCGTCGCGTTGGCAAACAGTGAAACCCAATCGAGCGGACAGGGCACGGTGGTCTTCACCAAGCTCGACGCACTGTCCGCCACCCGCAACTCATCCGCGCCGGTGGAGCGAACGAATCGCACCACACCACCGGAGGAAGTGGCGAAAGTACGCCCGGCTTACACCCGAACCGAGCTGAAGGTCTCCCGAAGTCTCAACCCGGACAACGTGCAGAAGCTGAACGTACGCTCCAACAATGGGCGCATGGTGCAGATTATCGTAAAGAAGCGCAACGGAATGGAACTCCCGATCGGAAGTGTATCAGTGACCCCGAGCTCCATCACTGGCAGCACCAGTCAAGGCGTTACCCATTCCTTCTCACCGCCGCCAGCCCAAAGCCACGTGACACCGTCGCGAATTGCCGGCAACTATCGTCTGTCGGCCGACTCGGCACCGGAATCGGTGGACATAATCAACGCTTTCCTGGAGCACGTTAATCGCATCGAGCGACCTCCGCGATCGTTCTACGACGACGACCATGGTGCGATGAAGAACGATCGCCGCCCGGTGCGGATCAAGGTGAGTGACGAGACGGTGCAGGAGAGCCGTGTTCCACCGCCCGTAGTCATCAGCTCGGATGCGGTGTACATGAAGGACAACGGGGCGGTGAAGACGCACAAGCGGGGTCGCTCAATGCAGGAGATTGGCGCTGACGGCATACCAGTGGTGCATGGAATTCGTGTGCCGGATGATGAGTCCGACAAGCGTCAGGTGTGGCGCAATGCTCGCGTCATCAATGGTGAGCTGGTGCCGTACGAGAAGGGCCATGTGCCGACCAGGCTGGAAAACAGTGGCGACATCTACGGGCAGCTGATCTTCGCCAAACCGTCCGGCAACGGGGGACGCTCCAGCTTTGGATCGCGGCAGCGCAGCATCGGACCATTCACGACGGCCGACAACTTCCAGCCGACCGATGGACAGGCCAAGAGCTTTGGACCGTTCAGCGTGGAGGATAACTTGCATTCGGGTTCGATCGCGATAAACTCGAACCCACCGAAGGTGTCGGGAAACATTGGACCATTCTCGAGAGCTGATAACTCGCGCCCAGTACCAAATGGCCGATTGGTGGAGTATTTGCGCAAAATCAATGAGGAAGAAAGTCGCAAACACTATCCGCAGATTGTGAGTCGCGCCAACTTCAAGGAGGATGCACTGGCCGAACAGCCCAAGATACAGCGCCGCATGCTGCAGAACCCAGGTAATCCCAACTATCCCGTATCGCAGCTGTACTCCATCAATGGCCCGGGAGCACAGAACCAAGAGAAGGAGCTGGAAGATACCCGCAAGCCCGTACTCCAGTACGCACATCCCGAGCTCGGTGTACAGCCGGCCAAGTCCGTTCCTCCGGAGCGCAAACCAACGAAGGCGATGAAGAAGATCATGAACGTGCAGGACTACTACAGCAAGGCGGCACACAACGATCACTCGCCATACGCGATCGAGCCGGCCATGGGCAGCAAAGACTACTACGATCCACCGCAACCGGTCAAGATGCCCCGGCCGCCCCAGTACGAGAACTTCAAAGGGCCCTCCACGTACCCGTACAACTACGGCTACATCCGACGCGTTAAGCACGAGCGGCCATTTTGGGCCAAAATTACCGATCAAATGCGCGAAGGACTCCAGAGTGGGATTTCCACCGTGCAGGAGTTCACCAAGCCCGTCCTGGAGCCCATCGTCGAGGCCGGACAGAAAATCTCCAAAAATCTCGGACTGGTACGAAAGTCTGACGAGGCTCAGGACAAGGTTGGCGTGGTGGTGGCACCAGCTTCAAATTCAATTATACTCCCGGCTCTAGGGCTGATGGCAGGTGGAGCGGCCCTCGGGCTCGGCGCGGTTGCCGTGGGACGTTTTTTCGACATGGGCCTGCTGCGTAGGTCGGGCAGTGAGTTGCTACCCTTCGACCTGGACGATCTGGAGCACAAGCGCGCGCTGGAAGCTATCCAGCAGCAGCAGCAGCGCTATCAGGACCGGTACGATGTGATGCTCAGCAACTCGCCGGACGATCGTGAGTTTGCGCGACGCTCGAAGCGGTCGATCGCTCGGAATCCTTTCGAGGAGCAGGGCCTGCAGGATGTGGGACGCGAGTCTACCAGCTCGTCTCGGGCCCGCTTCGAGCAGCAGCTGCGCGAAACCGACTGGAAGAATCCTTCCTGTGCCAAGCTCACCTTCTGCCGTGTGATGATCCAACAGGGCGCCGACGATATCGTGCTGATGGAGAAGAAGATGTACACTATGCTAGATATGTAGGTATCACTGTGACAGGCCCTACCTTGAGGAAAGCGATCCCCTAACGCTTGGTGGTCTCTGTTTTTCCTATTTTTGCAGGATGCACCCGGCCCTGGCCGCTAGTCTCACCGATCACCTGTCGGAAGTGACTGACGCCATCCGACAGAACGATTGCACGCGATTCGTTTGCCAGCAGCAAACACGATCCTGAGCACCCTTCGGCACATCTGCGGACCGGCACTGGCACGGCATGCGGCACGGTTCATGCATTTCGACACTAGTTGATGTTTAATAAAACTTTCGGAAAGAGTGTATGGGAGTGTAACGGAGCGCGAACGCGACAGGGAAGACCATGGAACCACTCCATCCATTGCAAAATCCTATTAGTTATAGCGAATAGAACTGAGTGAGCAGCGAGCTCGTGGACATGAGCCGGACGGAGCAACCAGCTGTACCACGCGCGGGACGGTATGATTATGTGTGTTTTAGACCATGTCTGTATTTTATATTAAAATAGTAAGCAGCGATACGGCATAGTTAGCTCGCGACCCTTTTCGATCGAGGGCTGCGACATAGGGCGTAAGAGACTTTAGCGCAAGTGAAAATCATGTTACCTTTATCTGTATCTGCCGTACGGGGCAATGTGTCCAGCGGGCGGGAGAATGGAAGTAGTAATCTAAACACTAATCAACCCCGTCTAGCCAACTAATCCAACGCCCGTCAAGAAATCCCGTTTGATGAGCAATGGTCATCAACTTTACACCTTCACTTAATTTACACTCACACCAACCAACCTTTAGGTAAGGATACGAGAAGAGATTTGATTTCGTGTTATGTATGCCGTACTTGTACATACACCAGAGCATCATATGCCAAAGGAAAGGGATGTAGCTAGGGAGTAAAGCAGCAGTCGATGCGCGATGCAACACAGGCAAGGAATACTTTCGAGCAATCTAGTAATCGTCGATCGAGAAGATTTCGTTCGGTAAGTGACAGAGTGAAATGGGTGCGGTTTTCCGCATCTAAACCGAGATTCTATTGAGAAAAAAGAGCGTTTGTTATTATTGTTGTTGTTGTGTAACGTCTTGTTTAAGGACAGAAGTGCGCGGGGGGAGTAACATAGCATAATTAAGCAGAGAGTACGTTATCGTTTGCATTGGAGAGGATTTTATTGTATGCAACAGAAATTATTTAATAAATTATTTACTACATGAGTTTGATAAATGTGTGTTGTTGTTTTTTAATATTTGTAGAATAAATCATCGTGTGACTTTCACATTTTATTTACGTTTTACATGACTCTATAAAATAAATAAAAAGTTCAGATCTTTAACACAAAACATGTCTACACATTATTCAAACCCTATAACCCCATTAAGTAATGATCATTTTCTTTCTGCTATTGAAAATTGAAAGGGAAAACAAAATCGAGTGATCACTAAAAAAAACTTTCTACACATTGTCCCACAGCAAGATATCACGCTGTTCGGCTCATTTAACGCACCATTATGCAATCTTCGTAGCAGGGAGTAAGTCATGTTGTTTAATCTTGGGCCTCCTCTCGAGAGCAATTTGAGCAAATTGGCATTGTCTGCTCGAAACGCAGCACATCACTTATCAGTTAAATGATTTAATGCAGCGGCAGTTGCAAGGTGAAATTTACTAGACTCGTAGATAAGGTTTCTTTTTGTGTTCCACGGAACTCTAAACTGTCTAACTCCACAAAATAGCAGACTTATCACAGTGCAGAATTTGCACGACGTTTTTAGATGTTCATTTTTATATCGTAAAACAACCGTATTTGACTGGCATTAGTTGGATCTCAACAAGCGCAACGAAGGTCAAGAGAAAAAAAAGGGATGAACGGAAATTGCCTGCGATAAGGGGTGGCTCAGGTGGACATTTGTGGACAGAAAAACTTCATGAAAGAAGGTTCGAAAGGGAGCCTCACGCGGCTAAACGCAGATAATGCGCCGGTGCTTGTACGGACGGTTGAGCTGAAACATGAAACGACTGCTTCTTCGTACTGCACAGCACTGCTATTGTTACACGATTTTTCCATTGTAAGCTTTAAAATCGGTCCCAATGCGTGTGCACCGACGGGGAAGTGGACGCACCTAGAAGGCACCAGGTGGAATGCTGGGCGACGGGAATGAGTTGATGAGCATAACAAAACGTGCAAACCGAAATGCGACAAACGCTACACCATCGAGGCTTCGCTTCCTTCAAACCGCTGCCAAACTGGTGCTGATGTTTAGGATGAAGCGTAGCGAGGAAAATTGTGTCTCATTGTCTTTCTACCTGACGATCTCGGGCAACCGCAATCGACCCACCCTCGGCCCGGAATGCTTACCTATCGAGGATATTTATGCTTGTTCGACAGTGGCCCAAGGCTCAGTGCTATGTACAACCTGTAGCAGTGCGTTCAGCTCCGGGAAAAGGATCAGTGTGTGGTTCCAGAGATAAAGCTTACATTCATGTGCTGGTGTGTGAACGTTCTAAAGAAAAAGTTGTGAAAATCGAACGATCAGTGACATTCTGCGACGATGAAACCTGCCTGCTTGTTAGTGTCAGCCTTTGTAGTGCTAATACTAGTGCTCGTGATCCCGGAAACGCATGGCAATGTGCATGATTTTGATGGCAATGAACTGCACACTCCGCCGTACGATCGGCGCCGTCCATTCGGCAAAGAGCAGATGCCAGTGGGACGCGGATTTACGGACAGTGCGCGCGATATACTGGCCAGTCCAGCCGGTCAGTTGGCTGCGTACGTCGCCAAGGAGATGATCAGTCGTTCGGCAGGAAATAGCCAGGTGCGTGTGTGTGTGTTTGGGTGTGGTTGTTATATAATAGTGTCTCTTGGCCTCAGAGTCATCAAAACTTCTGACAAATTTTCAGTCAAATAGTTAGAAAACAGTTGAGATCACTGTTTTTTTAACTTCACATTTCTAATGATGCACCGATCACATTTCCTTGTAAAAGAAGCAGATGATAATGCAAACAATACTGCACCACATGATATCCCAATTTACCAATGAAATAATGACTTTATTGTCATCAAAAGCTGAAGAAAACATTTCATTTGCTAGAGATGCTGTACAATCCAACTTTTTGTCTTATCATCTGCTTCATTTGCCTAAAATCATGGTTCGATGAATCGATAGCAGTGTAATGAATCGTAATGAACACTAAAATGAACCGTGTCAACTGACAGTACAGCGTTCATGCAGTTCTTTGGGAAATCTAATTAAAAAGCGCTACTGTTGAACAATGTTTGCATGAGTATACAAAGGAACTGGAAAGAGGCACCAACGGAACTCCGTACCAAATACATTCCATCCGTTCTAAAGCGGCGCACATTTATTACGTCAATCGCAACTTTTGCTTTTGAAACTTTTACTTTCGAAATCAAACAGTGAAAGGTGGCAAACTTCTTCCACCGAACTAATCAAAAACTCAAAAAAAAGCTAATTAATCGCTCCATAATGGATTCGTTGCTTCGTTTTATTCCAACCCACTCCACAGGTGCTCAGCTTGAACCTGACGAACCTCTTGATTCTGTTTCTGCTGAAAGCGCTCATCTTCGCCGCCGGACTGATCGGGGCCGGGAACTGGAGCCAGTACGCGCGAGGCCGCAGCGAAGCAGGTAAGCCACCATCCGCATTTACCATTATCCGACGCACCGCACCGGAACCGGCACCGTACACTCGCGCCCCGTCTCCGGCATGTCATTGTTTTCACCTGGTCGAACAAAACACCGGAAGCGACAAATAAAGCTCCATTCCAACCTGCAACAAGCCCGACGGTTTCGGTGATTGCAGCACCTTTGCCCGGTACCGACTCACAATGAGGGACACACAATGGTCCCGCAGTGCTAATGAGCGTTCTCCTTTCGCGCGAATCTCACCTTCTAACGCCCGTGTGCTTCTTTCGCGTGCTTGCAGGTGCTGCCAATGGGGGATTTTTACTGCCGGGTGAAGCGAACCTCATCGTCGGCTATCTGGCCGCGGAAGGTTCCGGCCAGGACGGATGCCTGATGCGTTCCGCCTGCCGTGCACCGCGGACGGCGGACGAGTACGCGCGGGCGGCACACGCCCTCATGAAGGGTGCGGAAATGTTCAACCCGGAAATAGCGGACAACTACAACTACAAGCGTCTGCTGGCGAGTCTGGACCGGGCCGCGATGGAAGGCCTGCAAGGAGCGCCGTGCGAAATGATCTACGCCTGTCATATCTGAAGCGGATGCAGTTGTTCTCCGATTAGTTCATAGCCTCTCGAGTGCAGTTGTGCATTTTAGTCTACAGTGAGTTTGAGCAATAAGTAAACCCAGAAAAGCAATAAAAATTTACAAGCATTTTCATTATGTTTCAATAGGCGAGTGTCACATCATTATTGACCTTTTGCATGGCACATTTAGTGCATTCAATCTCCAGGCGATGCAACAAACATTTGGCTGAAGGTACGGTTCGTAATGGATGAATAAATTAATTCACCCCAAAGACCAGAAATCTTTACAGCTTTTTCCAAACAGTATCGAATTTCATGTTCATCCTTAAACCCTTTTTCCGGTCAAGCGAAGATCTTACATTGCAGATAAGAGCTCGCTAGTGAGACTCCAATAGATTTGATCTAAAGATCCATCACCCATTCTCACTGTGCCCTTCCCAATGACAAGCCGAGAAGGTAAAGCATCACGACGCTGCCAACAAGTTGTTTTACGCCGCCATAATCCATCCTGTGGGCATTGGGCTAAAATATGCCCTCTAATGAAGGAGAATAACAGCAGCAGGTACCCTTCTATTATGTTCCATTCCTTACTCCGCTTCTACGCTTCTACGTTGCAATCGATCAATTGAAATCCCACCCACCGACCCGAGGGTGAAACTGCACGGAGGGAACTACGAGCGATAATCATTCGGGGACATTCGAGCATTGTAACTCAACACCCATATGCTGCTGTCCGAAAGTGCGCCAAGTAATAAGGGTGCCCCCGGATAGCGAGAATAACAAGTGAAAACGGTAAGGTACAAGATAAGCAGCGAAAAAAACGGAGGGGAATGCACATTCGAAAACGAAGGGCCTGTCGGAGCACCCCGAGTGCCGAGTGCGGGAAATCGTCATACCGTGCCAATGGGGTACGACCGACGGGATCCCGGCACCCGGCTGTGAAAAACAACTGTTTAAATCCACTTTGGATTTCCGAGCAATTTACATTCAAAAGCACTTACACTTCACGTTCACGGGTATCCGTGAGAGAAGGACGAAAGAATGGCACAGCGAACTCGGAGCCGCACACCCACACAGTTGGGTTGACTTTTCATGGGGAGTTTTTCCGGCCGCCAACCAAACGGGTCCCGCAGTGCTTCCGTTCGAATGTATGTGTGTGGTTGCCCCTTGTTCGGCCTCACTGTCCCTGTCACGTTGCTCGTTAGTGTACCGGTTTGCAGGATGGAAAATGTTAATTCATGAACCATCGCCTGGATGACAATGATACACAACAGGAAAGAAATTCCGAAGGGCCCGTTGACGTCACTGTACCTCACCCTCGTAGCCGGTAATGTCCTATTGAATGAGTCTAATTTAAATTAAGAATGACAAGCAACACTTCGATTTGTCTTTGCATCCACTCGGGAGGACCCGGCTGCATCGTGGCAACTCTTGTGGGATGTTCCTGTTTTGAACGATTCTGATGGATGTCGGTCGATTCTTGGATTCTTACTTTTTGGGTTTGTGTGTTTGATGAAAGTGGAGCAAACAGGAGCAACCAAAGGTAACAACGGCGTTAGGAATTGGGCAGCCGTAGTTTCAGATAACCAATCAATGACACTTTGAGTTGTCAAACTTTACTACCACAGTTATACTTAAGTATAAAACAGCATATCATAAACTGAAATTAGTCACTATCAGAGCGATTTCCTTTTGGATTTAAGATTAATATTGTAGTAAATAAATATTTATCAATAACCGCTTAGCGAACACTGGCCAAATGTAAAGTCACAATAATTTGCGATAAAAATATCAAAATACCCAACAGCAATTCAATCAACCCGTGCCGAGGACCAAAAGGAGCATCAGTTGAACGAATGACGATTTACTGAGATCACCCGCATCCGGTACATCATCCGTACCTTGATGTCCCCGATCTCAGCTTCCTGGGTCGAACAATTATTCGCCAGCCGTCCCCTCGCTCCGCTTCCCCGTTTCCGACCGAGGGGAACACCCGAACACGAAGTGGCCATGTGGCACGGGACCGCTATCGAACAGCAGAATCGAAAGGATGGAAAAGTGTCGTGCGGCTCTAGAACCAGCACCGATTGTATCCCGCACTCACCTCCCGCCAAACCCCCCGGTGGGTGCCCTCGGGGTATACATATGTCGGAATTGAAATAGAATTCAATTCTCGACCCTCCGCGCCATAGAATATGTCCGCTCTGGCCAGCATCCAGCAGTTCGGTGGCCTGCACACAACGCATTGTTATTGCCCGGTTTCGAGAGCAATGAAGTCGAAATGTTGCGACAATTCGCAAACGCCCTCGTACACCGCCTCGCACCGATGCTACCGACCGAGTGACAGGGAAATTACTAATTCACCCAGGACGCAATCGTCTACGGTGCGTTCGGAAACAAAACGATAATTATGCTCTCTTATTATCGCAACCTGATCAAACGCACTGTGCCCTGCGTCCGGAAGGTGGTCGTTCCTTCGGTGGCGGTTTTGTTTCCGTTTGATGTTGCCCGGGCTCGGATAGCCGGATGGACACATTTTCAATGGAACTGCTCAATGAACGATCTGTTCGGGGTGGTTTTGCATCGACTATTTGGGCAGGTTGCTGCAGTGGAATAATTAATATTTTGATAGGATCTGATGCAACGCTGCCGTATGAAACATTGTGCTTATCGCAAGGGTATCCAGAGATCATTTAAAATAGTGTGTTTCCAATTTCATCTGTAAACTGTGTGCCAAGGAAAAAGGAGCATCAACCAAAATTTCCACCTCCCAAAAAAAAATAAAGAAGACAACCCCCGAAGCGTATCTTCGGTTAATACTTGCATAAAATATATGTATCGCCGAAAATTGCCTGCGGCTACTCGTGCGCTAGAATCGCTTAAAAAAGGCACAAAAAGGGAGAAGAAATAGGACCCGCAGAGCATGGCGAAAATTCATCCCGGCATAAGAAATTATGCTCATCATCATGGCCGGAGCACTGGCGCACACCCTGCCACACCGATCTCCGATGACAAAACACACACACACACACCTCCTGCTGGGACCGGAATAAAAAAGGATATCGACGGTACGATCCGTCTCCGATATGGCCGTGGCGCTGGGTTGCCCGATTGCTGCAGGCATTCCACGGCCGTGGTTAGAACGGTTCGGTTGGGAAAAAGTCACGTCACACATCACAGGCGAAGCGAAAAATTGGAAAAAGAAATCGACCACACCAAGTCGTTACCGAGCGGGGCGGAATGGTGTTTTTGCTCCCGGTGTGGAACTGTTGTCCGCTTCCTTGTTTCCGTGAAGTTTTCACCCCCGGATGGCACGGAAGAAACTTCTGGTATTGGTACGAAATGGAAAACAGCTAACCAACCCACACATGCGAACGATGGATTTCGAAATCGGCCCATCTGAGAGGGGGCCCCAGGAGTTCTAGGAACTGCGGTTCGATGGGATGAAGACACGTAGAAAGATACGCAGATATGCCACCGAAGCTGGTGTTGCGAAACTCCGGCACTGTACGGTGGAGGGATATGGCTAAGGGAAAACCTCAAGAAAATGAGAATTTGTGTCTCCCCTGGTCGGGCGCTTTAGCGAGAACACGTTGAAGCTGATCGTTGTTGTGGGAAGTCGTTCTTCAAGCACTTCCAACTCAAAAAAAAAAAGACGACAGCAAAAATGCCGGTGGATGACGAGCAAAGCCCATCATCGTCGCCAAAGCCAGACAGAGTTTTCATTCCGACCAGAGTTCGACGGCACACACACACACACACGGGATGCTTACCGCTCCACAGCAACAGCATATCCCATCCAGTTATCTATCTAAATAGAAAACATGCGCTTTTTTGCCCGCTTCCATTAAAAAGTCATTAAACATCCTCTTCTCTGTTGCGAAAATTATTAAACACGCTCTCGCATCAAAGTTTGCCCGATGCGGGGGAAAAACATTTTCCCCTTCCCGGGTTCCGCCCTTACCAATCTATCTATCACGGCCTTCCGGATCCGGAACAGCCTCGTTCCGGTAGCACCGCTTTACCACTCCGTGCTGTGTATTTTTATTGCACGTTGTTTTTCCAGGCCCTTTTTCCGTCCCAGTTTCGTCCTTTCGGTGCGGGTTGGAGCAGGCTTATTGTTAGTTTCATTCGCTTATTCCGCCCTGCATTGTTTCAGCGTGCGCTGGGATAGATATTTCCGATCCGTTCCCGGGGCCGCGCTGTCACGATAGTGCGCGGTTAAATGAGCCGGTGGAAGTGTGGCGATATCATTTACCTCGTGAAATGAACAATATGGCCGGAATGATACATACAGGATGGGCGAGCGTGTAGTCAACTTTGCCGAGCTTTAAAGTACAACGACAACGAGCAAAGTTAATCTACAAGCAATGTGCAAAGTTCTGAATGCTATCCAACAGTTCCTGGATCACCGGTAACAAACTCATTACGTTCGACTTTAAAGTTGCAACTTCACGCACCAAAGAACGTTTTCTTCGCTGAAAAGTATCACTCGCTGACGGCCATCGTTCCCGGATGTTTGTGCCTCGTAACGAGTCCACCACATACACAGACTCCTGAAGTGGGGTGCTTTTAGCTGGAAGATCTTCCTTTCCTAAATGATGGAGAATTCTGGTCCTGGGTGTAAACGTACAAACACTCAGCAGCAATGCCTACTAGGGCCTCTAAGCAATATGTGGTTGTCTTCCTAAAAAAAAGCGACAGTTAACGGGCAAACACTGGAAAGAGAAATACTCTCTCCATCGTCGAGCGGGCAATGTTCCAAGGATAATGGATCCATACCACCTAAAGTAGGAAAAGAAAACCCCCCCCAAAACCCGAAGGAACCACTTCTACCAGCTTCACTCCATTTTGGTTTCAGCTCTTATTAGTGTTTATCCCGCCCGAAAGTGAGGCACAAAAACGATTTCGCCCCGTTTTAATGTTTATTGAAAATACATTTAAATGCTTTTTCGCTGCGGAAACCCGTTTTCCACGCAACCGAGACGACGACGCGTACGCATGTGAGGAGCGTGTGTGTTTCGCCAAAGGTTTCGCTGCGCAATCATTTACCCGCCATCCGAAGGCATCGCATCCGGGCGTTGGTGGGATGGGAAAATGAATGGATTTTGGCGAGCAGAGGCCTGCACGGGTGGGTTTGAAGAAGGGTGGCGAGGGAAGGTGGGGATGAAATCGAAAATTGAACCGAACGGAAAATGAAGCCAAAAGCGGATTCATGCGACGGATAAAAATCATCATCAGCAGCATCATGGTCCACCGTACCGCTTGGGCTGCGTCCGACCGGCTGGCTGCGTACGTTCCCGTCAGCCGTAAATCAAGACCCATCGGGAAGGGGAGGGGGAGTCCCGTAGGTGGGTGGTTTTGAAATTGAGCAGCAATGAAAGAAACCTCTCCGAGCAGCAGGAGCCAGTGATGCGCGTGGGGTTGGGGTGGACAGGATCATGGACCATTCCAACGGCAAAATGGAGAGCAGCGAAACGAAAGTGTACACGTACATTAAGCTTTTTATGTTCGCCGTAGATAAAAGGAATCATGTTTTTTTAATTACGATCGTTTACGACTTTTTTTTGTTGTTCATTCCTATCTTGCCTGCAACCATTTCGCCGTTTCGTCCTGGCCCCCGTTTTCCCTCCCATCCGGCGCAGCCCCACACCCGCGGATACCCGGGGAAAAACGTTTTAGTAACTGTCCGTAAAACGGTTTTCGCGAAATTGGCTAATGTATCCCGCATAAAATATACAATCTCTTTGCCTGTTTGAAGGGACCCGAAATGGTTGGTGCGGCGAGTGGTCGGTTTGGGTGGGTGGGCTTCTGGATATGGTGTGTGCGTGTGTTACGGCTCGTAAAGAAAAACCGTGCGATGGCGGTGAAAATGGACGCGCAAGGATACATCGGATGGAAAACCTGCCCGTTGCTCAGTGCGAGGCGCGCGGGGTGGGTGAGAAAACGATTTTCGAAAATTCATAATCGATTCGTGGCATTTTTGGCGTTGAAGGGTTGTTGTTTGATGGGATTCCGGGCCCGTTTCGTGGAGAATAATGCTTGGAATGTTAAGCGAAATGCGAATTTCAGGATTTAAGTCAATTATGTGCATTGCTTTTTTTATATATTTAAGCTGAGAACTATTAAGCCATATTTCCACAGAATTTATCTCTATCTGGTGGAAATGTATTAACAATATATAACCAGTTTCATTCGTAAAAAATCGAAGGATATGTTTCGAAGAAACTGAAACAGAACAATAGAAGTACCTTCAATTTGTAGTCTTCCCTTCAACCATTTACTTTTGAGAAACGCAGTTAGACTAAGAATAAAAAAACCAAAAGAAAACCTTCAATATTGTGCTTTTTTATACTGCTTTCCACACACACACACACACACATTGGGAACCGATTCTAAAATCGTCAAAGGACCGATCCGAAACGATGGCATCGCTTGATGGCCTGTCGGAAACGGAGATCCACCAAGCTTCCTTTGAAGTAAGTTTACGTTTACTTTGCCATCGTCAAACACCGGCGATACTGTGACGGAGTAGTGCGCTTCTCGGTAACTCGTGATGTTGTTTCTTGCCGTGGCCCTTTGGTTAGGAACAACCGTCACATTCGGGCCCAACTGGAGGACGATAAAAAGAACGAAAAAAAAGATGCAACAACAGAAAAAAAGCGAACTTTTGATGGTTTTGTTTTATGTTTAAGTAATTTGGCAAAGTTTATTTCCCTTTTTTTTATTTTGGCAAAAACCACCCCACCCACACACGGGTTGAGGTTCGGAATGGCTCGATTCCAGCGACAGGACATTGCACAACCACAACATACTCGTGCCTGTCTCTCCCCGGCCCCACGGTGTTCGGCTCCACGCGTTTGATCCACAGCAACGGGAGAAGAGAGTTCAGCAATTAGATTTGGTTTAGTGCATTACCGTGCATTACCAGCCGGGAATCGTCGGTTCTTACGCTCTGTGTTTATTTTTTTTCTCGCCGTTCTATTCCTTCGCTCGTTTGTTGCCGTTGTTTCTTCACCATTTTGGGCATGTGTGTGAGTGGGGTTTCTGAGTGGGGCAGCCACATCTCTTAACTCCACTCGGGCACTAACACGACAAAATGCTTTCTATTTCCATCCAATCCCTTTGCCACCCGCTCCTTCGCTTTGCCAAGGACTCCCCGTTTCATCTGCGTTCCCTTTGACTGCGGTGTGTCAAGTTGTCACTAATGCATTTGCGGAGGGTTTGCTACTTGACACTTTGGCCAACCGTCGGGGCGCTTCAAGAATGTGTCCCTTACCTTACCCCGGAACGAACGTCTTTGTGCTTACGTGGCCTAAATAAAGCAAACACCCATCGCACGGCGAGGGCGTACCGGGGCCACGTGTCGGAACAATTCATCCGAGATTGAGCACAACAAAGGTGTCAGCAGCGACCGCTCCGACGGGCTATGCGAGTGACAAATAATTATAAAGCTTATTTTCACCATATGTGGCCATTTTGGTGAGTGGCAAACCAACGACCAAGGACGCGAGGTATTATTAACTCCTGACTCTAATAAAAAACTTCCGTGAAATCTACTCCGCCCTTCGATGCCGGGAGGGGGTTGACTTTATTGGAAAGTGGTGCTCACGATAATTAGCGCGAACGGAACCAACCGGAAGTGTAAATATTGTGACACAGTAAGTGAGTGCACGTGTTATTATTTGAGCCCAGGGATAACGCCCCTTAATTAGACGAAGAATTATTTTCATACAATCAGTTCCAAACGGAACAGGCATTAATTCACACACGATTGGAATGGGCTTCAAGTGGGGTGTTTTTCCCATGACGAGAGAATAAAAATAATGTTTCTTCCTATCAACTTCGTATAAAAGTTGGAAGTTCGTATACCCGAAACATACCGTACCGCCAGTCACATTAAAGCAGCTCTTGCCGTCCAATCCTGCAAATCTACCGATGGGAGATTTCCACTCCGGCCGGTATCGTGGTATCATGATAAATTGATTTGCTCTGGTCAGGTTGGGACAAGATTCGCCTGCCCGAACAGTCAAACAGGCCGCGTTCACCCGTTTCGCCGCAACAGCAGTAGTATAGCGAACATAATTACATTTGCTAAACTTTATTTCCACAAATGTCATCCACCCGCTTCCCGCATGGCTTTAAAGCGAAACAGATCGGCTGGCAACGGGATCAATCGATTGCCGTTTATCGAGCAGGTAATGCGACACAGCAGAGGGGGGGGGGGGGGGGGGGGGACGTGGGGTGGTAGAACAAAATGGAAAACGGGTTTAGATTGATAAAAATCTTTTCCGTTGTTAAAGTAGAAGAGAAAGTGATTTAGTGCATCAGTAGCGTTGGCGGATATTAATTCGCTGAGATCACCATACAAAACCCTTCCATTATCACGGTCAGCATCGAAACCCTGCCGCTGTCAAGAGTTTGTTTTCAATTTATTTAAATACATCCAAACACACTCGCCAAAAAAGAAAAACCGCTTATTCCACCAAGTATCTGGCCAACCATCCTTCTCTGGCACAGACACAAGGAAAAGGCTAAAGTAAGAGTAATAAACAACACCAGAAAAAAAAGACTCACCGAAACAATCCCCGGAATGTTGTTCTTTTCCAATCAACTTCAGCCGCCCAGCAGCTCGATTCCCAGATGGCCAGATGGCCGACTGTCGGGGCACCCGAAGCATGATAGGTATATCTCCAGATCTCCGCACCCAAAACAAAGACTTCGCCGTCGCCCGTGCTGGCGATGTGAGAAAGGTATACGAAACTACAAAACTTCATCCCCAGCTGACCCCATCCCACAACCCATCGGCACTGTCCATCGGCGTGCTTCGAATCGTTGGCCGTAGGGCAGTATGGACAACCATTTTGTAGCTGCTCCCGTTTCGCATCCACCATGATCCAAAATGCTTCGTTCTGCTCCGCACACAACCATCATGTGCAGTCACGCGCCACACGCACCCACACAACGGCAAGCACGCGAACAGGACGAAAGGGGCAACACCAGCGAAAACAGCACAGGACACGGCCCGAAACGCTAGTTATCCCTGTTCAACCACCAGCAAGCCAGCCCGTTGCCGTAGAAACGTGCACCGAAAACATTAGCTCGAAATGATTGGTCCATTTTTTTTGGCCACATCGTCCACGAAAAGGATCGTCCCGGTGGTTGTGTGGTGGTCCCGCTTCATTCTGCTACCGAGGCTGTACGTACTCCGCACGAACAACAGACCCTCCGGACATGCGCACGTGGCCCGATCGGGATGCAGCGAAGTCGGTGCTCTCACTCGGTCAAAAATGGTTGTCCGCTTTGGCAGGTTCGTAAATAAATGCCCATCGTTATCTCACTCGCGCACGCTGCTTTGTCCATCACATTCACCCCCGCTTTGAATAGCGTACGCACCCCTTGCGTGGAATAACTTTTGCTGGCAACACTGCTGCGCTATTGCTCATACACGCACGCACACACGCGCGCGCGCGCGTCCACATCCCGCTGAAGTACCGTGAAATTGCACAGTTGATAGAATCGTTCACCGTCGTCCGTCCAACCCCCGAGCGACAGATTTACCCCCCTCTCCCCCACCCTGGCAACAGTGTCCTACCAGTGTTCCTCGCGCAAAAAGGACCTTGGCACAGCATTTCGCGCCCGTACACACAATCGCACCAACAGCACACATCGGGCAATCGGGACGTGCAGAGGCCGAGACGAGTGGACTCCGGGGGTGGAAAGTGCTCGGAACTGAACGCCAACCCCGTCGGGCCAGCGATCCGGTACCGTCGCGAGGGGACATCAGATGATATTAATTTTGTTACTTTCGAGCATTTCCATTTCACCGTCCGAGCAGGCTGATGCACTGTGTGTCGCTCACCGAGGACGACAAACTGGCGACCAACACCGACAACTGGGACGAGCGCGTACTAGGCCTGGACTAGCGCGAAAGTGTGTGCCCCACGTGCAGTAGGTTGCGAAGAAGCGCTGGTGGATATGGAATGTCCTTCCCGTGTGATAAGTGTAATGAGAGAACGCCGTCTGTGAAGTTTTGATCCTGACAGGAAGCGATCGACTCGAGAAGCCCCAATGTTCGATGTCTCAATGTGGTTTCGGGATGTGTGAAGCGTTTCATTTGGACGACCAAAGAACAACTGTGAAAATGGAAGATTGAATCATAGACGAAGAGTCATTTGCACCGATCTCGAAACCTCCGTTGTTCGCTCGAAAGTTGTAGTGTCTGTGTGGTTGTTTCAGCCAGAAGAAGGATTTGCCATCGTATCATTCGTCAAGGATGGACGTCTGTGTTGTGCTAGTATGCTTCACATCAGTGCAATGAATTGATGTCTGGGAGCGATACCCCCAACTAGCAAAAGAGCCTGTTCGTTTGTACAGAAGTCAATCGCCCCCCAGGTGGGAATGGAAAAGTGTTCAACCATTCTGCTTCGCCAAACAAACGATATGTCGCGGCGATAAATGCGCCCAATTCTAGTTCCGAGCTCCAGAGTCGTCCGAGTGTATTTGCTTAGTGTGTGCGTATCAGTGTTCGTGGGTGTGTGTTTGTGTGTGTGCGTGTGAGTCAGTTACCAAGTCGGCGAGGGCCAAGTATCTCCGGTATTTCAAGCTGTATCTGCCGACGGATTACTGCTGCCTGCCTGCGCCGGTGGTGAATGCCGAACACACCGAACCGTCGTCGCTGTCCAACGCCGGCCACACCCGCTGCCAAGACAGCCACGGCCCCACGGTGGAGTTCAAAACCAACTGCGCCGGAACCGGCCCCGTCGGCGGTGTTCTAGGAGGTACGAGCAGCGTGCCGGGTGGCGTTGGTGGTCTTGGTTGTATCGGGGGCGGTGTCGGTGTTGCCGGGACGCCGGACGGTGTGACAAACGGTGCACCGCTGGGGCTCAGTCCGACCAGTGCGGCGGTATCGGACTCGCAGCAGTTCAACATTTTTCCGGCCATCTTCAGCCGGCAGCTGAACTTTAACGCCGCCACCGGTTCCTGCAGCCAGTCGAAGCTGATGGACGACCTGCGGCCAAATCTGGTCGGCGGACTGCTCGGCCTGCAGCAGGGTCTGCTCGATGACCATGCGGCCCTCGCACACGGGGGCAACCTGTCCCAGCACAACGCTGGCCAGGATAGTAAGTTTATGTCGCTGCAGGACAATCGGTTGATGGGGATCGCCTCGCACGAGAACCGACTGCTCGGGTTGGGTGCACAGGACCACGGCCGGGGCGGTGTCGGTGGACCGACGGGTGCGAACGGGGACAAATCCATAGGCCAACATCGGAAATGCAGCAGCACACCGGAGGACTTCAGTGCGCTGTACGGTGGGCTGGCCGGGACGCCGATCAGTGATCATCACCACCATCACACGCCAGCTCACACACCTCCGAACCGATTGTCGGACAATGGGTCCGTTACGGGTAAGATGCGCTAAGTGCGGCGCTAGATCCTGCACTCCCGCAACAACCCTTTTCCACTCCAACGATGTTCCAGATGTTCCGTCGGACTGCCGGTCACATGTTTTGACCGTCGGCACACGGCACAAAACCACAAAACCCCCGGGGTGCCGACACGAGCCGATGGCACCTTGAAATGCCCGCACGTGCCCTGGATTAAGGCGCGCAGGGAACATACACCTCCGGATAATCCGTCCATTATTGTACGACGCTAAATGGCCGAAAATAGCTTTCTAATGGGATTGTTGTGGGATTCAACCGTGCGGTGTCTGTTGGTGGTTTACGCCTCACCGAGGTTGTGATGTCTTTTTACGGCGAAAACCGAAAGTCCGTCGGTGGTCATTCAATGGCTGGGCAACTGGGCGAAGATAATTACTCGCACGATTGGAATGGGTTAGGCATCGCACTCAATGTGGGATACACTGAGGATGCTTTTCTTTTCGAACAGCTGCGGAATCCGCCGTGCCTCCCGACGGGATATTGAACAAAGGCATCGTGAATGCCGTCGGTAAGAATTTCGTCGATGATGGTTTGATGGATGTTCCATGATGATTGTCTTGTTGACAGCTGCTCATAGGAGGCTCGATCCATAATGAGGATAATTAATAATAGCTCACCGCAGGAGCTCTATCTGAGGCTCCTACGATGGATCTCAATGCGTGCGTACCTAAATCCAATGGCTCGTGGTGACTATCGAATCCACAAAGTAAATATTTTTCCTCCACTCTAACGTTGACTTTCACCCCAAAATCGGAAAGCATCGTGCGCCAGGATGTAATCTCGGATCTTGTAAACACCTTTCGATGTACGGTGAACTGCAGTGACACCCTCGTATACCACCTTCCAGTGACCACCAATGTAGAACTATAATGATGACAATAATAATAACAGGTTGAAGGCTTTGCCTATGCAAAGCGCTTCACAATCCCGAGCACTACCGAGGCCATCCCCTAGGCTAAATGGGACCGTACATATGCAAGCGACAACAAAAAACGGGAGGAAAGGTACGGACGAGTGCAAACAAATGGTTACATTTCTGGTAAGAGGACACCGGAACAAATGTTACCCGCTTAAGCCTCACACTTCACCCAAGCAAACGGGGCGAAATGTGTTCCAGGGATTGGCAAATGCCACCCAAAACTGACTGCAATTGCAAACGGCCGTAGGTGATTGCCGTTCCGGAGCGGTCATTAGCATTGAAAAGCCGAAAAATTCACCAAAGTACACACGCTGATTACGAAGCAATTGAGTGCTTCCGCCGTTTTTAGGGCCGACGGAGGACCGTCACCGTCACCGGGAGGAAACTAGAACTTCACTTTTTGCACCGATCCTGTTGCTGTGCGCGGCAAGGGCCGCAATCGAACCCTCCTGATTTTCCATTATAATTCTGCGGCGCACGATTCCTGGCTCTGTCTCCCTTATGCGAGGCGTAATGCGACCAGCGATAGGGACACAAACGGGAACTGTCAATCTCGGCGAGGGTCCTTGCCCGAGTGCATCAAATAAAGTAATAGTCAAAGGGGAATTAGAGAGCAATCAAAAGGTGTTGACATACTTGTCGTAAGCTGCACTTCATTATTGTTGCTTTCTTCGGTGAATGAATGGGACACCGGACGAGATCCAGAGTTCGGTTCCAGGGGTGTTTGTAGACCAGACTGGGCCATATGGTTGGTGTAGAATTAGAGCCCAGCGTGACAGGCTTTTAGGGATGCTGCTACACGATGCGCACCGATGCAGTAGGATGAAGATGATGACGATGAAGGTGGAGACTGGGCTCGGGTGGCCACTAAATAGGATTTCGATCAAAGGATAAAAGATACAACTGCGCCGGTCGGCGGTAGATTGAGTGCATGTTCCGCTCGACAAGAAGACAAGTACTTCATTGGTCTGTGGCTTGATTAGCGCATCGTCCCAACCAAAATCCACTATCCCAGTGCCAAAGCTTGCTAACCACAACACCCTCCAGGAACTTTGCCCATCTACAGCTAACTCCACTATTGGCTGTATCATCTTGAGGATTAAAACTGCTCTTGCCGGGAAATTCTTCCCAAAAACGGCCCGGCCCGTTGTTCGGGCACAGTATCAATTATGTAGATGGGCTAATTAAAGGTAAACGTGGGTGTCATTTAACTAATTAATCGCTTTTCCTTCCTTCCATTGAGTCGGGCAGAGCTGAAGCTCGACGGTACCAGCAGCCGGCAGTTGACCTGGGCTCCTCTGGCCTCCGGGGTCTTCATTGCTGGACGTGGACGACGGCGCGTGATTCGCGAAACCAACAACGGTTATTAATGAATTATTTATTTTTGTAAATTATGTTAATGCGCCAGTGACTGCGAGTGATACCGTCCCTTGTGCCTTCCAGACGACGACACTATCGCGGGGACTCCTTACCGCTGACCCGATCCGATTAAAATTCGTCTTCCTTCCCGTGCAAGTCCGAAAGGATGTCCAAAACCTACAGGGCATTTCTGATAATGGCAATCTAAGGCATTTGACCAAATATCCTTCGCTTTAGACCAAATATCGCCAGGTAGTAAACGATCCGGGTGGGAATGCGGGATGGGGCACTCGTTCGCTTTTATTTACCGGCCCTAACTTTTCGCCAGTTACGGGTGATGATTTACATTTCATCCGCGGAGGTGCATGCAAGAAAGCAACAGCACAATTATGCGCATCTATCATCATTAAGCGTGATGACGTCGTTGATGGGAACATCATCATAGTGCGAGCGTTGATGATTCTCGAATCTTTTCACCTTTCGCGTACACGTTGCGGACTTTTCGCATTGGAATTGCACCGGAACGATGATTTACAAGGCTCATGTCAACTCGGACTGACAGACAGGATCCACAGCTCACGATTGGCATTGGCGACCAAACATCGCCCACTTTTCACCACAATCATTGTCCATCCAAACCATTCCGACAGCATACCAACGGTGGAGTGATATCCTCCCATGATCGGCGCCTGTCGCCATCACGATCGTACGTTCATCGCAGTTGATCCAGCAGCTTGTGAGTGGTGGGCAACCTGAACCGGGAGCATTTTTAGCGCCAGCCATCATGAGAGCCTTTGTACGGACCAACCAACCCACCAACACATCCGCCCTGCCGTTGGGTGGATGTAGTAGACATTGCGAAATAATTTATTCATTTCCATCATGGAATTATACCATTTGCATACTAAAAAGCCTTTCGTCCACCACGTTACCAGGGCCGGGCAATGAAAGGCCTCGTTTTGAGCTTGTCCTCTTGCGACCACATCCGTTCCTCATCCGCTCCTTGCTTTGGAACAGTTCTACTTTCATAGTCCATCCACACACACATACACGCGCGGGCGGGCTGCGTGAAAGTCGAATGCCAACAACGAATCGTTAAAGGTGGCACGACCAGCCGGCCAGGTCGGCAAACATCTGCTAATGAGCAAACTGATTTTAGCGCAGTCAGGGAAGCTGGCACGGCGGAAAATACGTTGGATGTGTTTTATTTTGGCCGTTGTGGGTAGAGGACGGGTCTTGCTATGAGGTTTACCGAATGCAGGAACTAGTTGACTTTTAAACGCTTTCAAGCCTGTGCTACGCTTAGGTGATTATGCCATGCCCAGTTGGAAACCGATAGGTAAAGCGCTTTAATCACATAACTCGTATGAAATGTACGATTTCGGGGTGAAGTTGTCTACTGGAAAAATGGTCAATTATTTTAACCAATTTATGACTTTGCTTCACCATTTCTATGCTGGTGCAGGGTTTAAGGGTATTTATTCGAAAGCTAAGGAGTGTTCGGCGGTCGGAAAAGTGTAATTATTAATATATTAATTTAAAAAATACAAGTGACCTCTCCTCATAAAATGCAAGTGACCTCTCAAGGCCTCTCCTACAATACAGTATAAAAGTATCTTTCTATCGAGTTTAGTATCAGCATATAGCTATAATCAAAGTTGCGCCCCAAAGTATGCAATTTGCTGTACAAAATATCTCGTGTAGCCAATTCACCTAACAAAATTGTCATTTTGGTGGCTTTATTGCACTTTTTAGCGGTTTTACCATCACTTTATTGCTGATTTGTTAATCTAGCACCTCGTCTTGTAAGCATGTATCGCGTAATAATTCCTTTAAAACGCAAAAAAAAATGGCCCTTTGATGTGGGCCCTAACGCTTGTATCGATTGTCCTTCATCGTTCAACAGCTTATCAAGTTGCGGTGGCACTTTACGAGAGTGACGAGTTTTGAAGGGTTTAAACGACCAACATCTACAAAAAAAAACACGAATAAAAAATCGCAACCCTTTCAATGGCGATGTCTACAACAATGTCCTGCGAGACATCTCGTGTACAATCAATATTCTCCGCCGATGACTATGAGCGGCTGCACGAGGAGCTCGTTTGTGTGTGCATCTGGTTGCGGATATGTGCCTGGTAGTATCACGAGCACAGCGATCACGGTATTGAATTTAGGTTTAGCCCATTACTTTGTAATTATCGGCTCTATAATTATCAATTTAATTACAATCAATTTATTAATTAGTATTATTTAAATGGATACCACCAATTTATTGGCTCATTATATGGCTCGATTTCGTCGAACGACTACGTGAGTGAGTGTGTGTGTGAGTGAGCGAGTGCGTACCGTATGTGTGATTCGTGTGATCGTGGTGAACTTCACCGCTAAACTAAACGCCGATCCTGTCCCCCCCGTATCTGTCACGGTTACCCTGTGCCAAGCGTGTGTTGTTTTTCACACCCATCACTAAACTACTGACGTCAGTGTTTAGTGGGTCCTTTTGTGTTGGTTTTTTTTGCTCCCGTTTAGTGATTATGGTGCTGCGCTAGTGTTCGTGTGGTTTTGTACATGATGTTGGTCAGAGCGTTTATCGGCCTACCGGATACCACCGCTAGTAAGCCTGCGACTGGCCCTAGCCAGATGCCTCAAATCAAATTGTGACAACCACTGCCTGACGGGACGCCGGGTTGGTTATCACCGGTATATCAGCATATTTTTTGTTGTTGTACTAAACCAATGCTAATTAGAATAATCGAAAGTACGTGTACCGTTTAGATGTTGCACCGTGGATCTATTAATGGACAGGTCTGTAAAGAGTGTTCTGTAAACGGTAAGCGCTAATTATATCCTGCATCTCGCCCAAGGCAACCGAAAACTATTGTGGCAATTGAAAAGTGATACCATTGCAGACGGCTTCACTTTCAATTTTTAAATCGCTATCTTATCGGCCGAACATCTCCATCAGATGGAACGCAACAGTGGCAATGTTCCTTCTGGCAACGCGGGCGAATGGTCCAGATACCCATTTATTATTTATGCTACATATGGTACCTCTATTATTAATCCATTTCCTGTACCTCGTTGAGATCAGGCCCTTCTGATCTTGATGACAATTTTAAGTTTGGTCCCTGATATGGGGGAAGTGCAACTAAAGTGGTGTCCTGTGGGTTTGCAAATAGAACATACACTTGACTCTTCCACCATCACCCACCGATCCCATTCCCTGTTCACTTATCTCGGCAACAGAATCACCCCCCGAGCTATGATGTCCTTGTATCTGGCGATCTGACGGACCGATGTATCATGATGCGGAGTTCCTCTTCCATTCCATTCCAACCCCTGCTTAGCAAAAAAAAAAAAAACAACCAACATAAAAAGTGCATTCTAAATCTGATAATTTCCTTTACATTTTACAAAACTACCCATCGCTACAACCGTTTCGGATGGGATGATATCAGCGGAAGGTGCATTTAAAAAACTAAAACCCGAACCCAACAGTGGCCCGCTCGGTTCCTCGGTGCCGGGTGGCATTTCGTCGCCCGGAAGTGGCATCTCGGGGTTGCCTCAGCATGCTGGCCACACGCCTACCACAGCATCCTGCCCGACACCGGCCCGAAGGCGACACCGAACTACCTTCACTCAGGTGAGTCTGGACGGTACACGTCGTCAATCCGAGTGTGCTGCCGGTGTCTGTTCTGGTGCATCCGTGATACTAATTCCCTTTCGTGTATCTTTAACTGTGTGCTCTCTCTCTCTCTCTCCCTTCCTTTGCTGGCGCTCCCACAGGAACAATTAGCAGAATTAGAGGCGGCCTTTGCGAAATCACACTATCCGGATATCTACTGCAGGGAGGAACTAGCACGAACCACTAAGCTGAATGAAGCCAGGATACAGGTTAGTACCGAGCTGCCAACTAAACCGTATAAACCGATGTTTGACAGACGCGCGCACCTCCCGCATGGAGCGCGACAGGTCCTTCACGACAGCGGGATGCCGCATAAAAAAAAACACCCATGTTACACATAACACGCTTAGGCTCGGTACACACAATTTGGTATGCTAATTGGCGAAAGTGAAAATTGAAATTTTACATTCAAACTTGACGGCAACAATCGAAGACGCGGGCGTACCGACAGCATCCGCGTGAACACGGTGCTCCAATACAAAGGCAACACAGACAAGATCTGAGAGGGAGCAAAACATGGACGCATGGAGCACCGGAATTACGGTGCCATCTATTATGCTAATTTGCACGTCGTTCTACTTTCCACGTTTACTTCCTTGCAGGTTTTTTTTTTCATTGCCCACCCGTTCAGCTTTGTTTTGCAATGGCGTTCGGAATTCTGTTCCGCGCTTGTAGTAGTAGTACTAGCGGTAGTACTAGTAGTAGTCCAGCCATCGTTTGGCGCGATGATTAATATTCACGATCGACGGTTACGGGGCCGGTATTAGAATACATTGCCATTTTGCTTCTCGTTGCCCACGTCGGCAGCTGTTGGGAAGGAAATATCGGAATTTCTGTTCACGTGCTTTACTGCACATTCGATTGAGTTGGCAAAGGGAGATTCCACGAAATTTAATAAACAAATTTTGAGGTGCAATGAGGACGGAGCTGTACGTCCTCGGCTGTCGTCACGTCGGTGTTGCTGTAAGGTGAAATTAAAGCTCGTAAGTTTTAGCTTCTTCTCTACCAACATTTAAGGTCTATTTTTCAATTATACAACTATGGAGATGCGTATCAAATTTTGGGACCTCTTATGTCCACAATCAAATCGTTTGACATTTAAGGCTTGTCCAAAATCGCCCGTCAGCCCGCGTCCATTCGCGATGGAAATACATTTTATAACCAAAAGAATAGTGTCCTTTGCGCGGAAGAACCTTTTTCTTTCGTAAAAAAACGGCTCTTTCACCTGCAAAAAGCCGCCAATACGATCCAATCAAACTTACCGAAATCATGCCGCGTCGGGTGAATAGACTCCATTCCAGAGACACACGGGGTTTTACGCGGAAAATTTAGTCACGACCAGCCGTTGCCGTTGCTCAAATGACGAAATAATACTTATTGATTGCATCAATAATTCAATGAAGATATTCGAGCTACAGGCGCGACACCGTACGTGGCTCAGCCCGTTACCCGGACCAATGACTCCCCGGTCTTTTGGGCCCGAAACCAGGCAAAGCACTGACGATGGCCCCGTTCACAATTGAGTGATATCACCGTACAAAGGCATTCCCGTGCGCTGTGCGAATGCGTATGCATCGGATCGTCGTGTGCGTTTGATCCGTGTTGTGGACCTAACATCCTAACCGTCACCACGGCTGGCAGCGATCCTTGAGAGCGCGTCGGTGCTTTTTTGTACCGATCAATTTTTGTGCCGCTTCCTCTGAATTCGTTTCCGATGCCCAAACTCTCCACCATCTATAGATGCTCGCAGCGGGACTCGGGGAGCACGGGAAGAAACGCAGCAACATAAAGGACATCCTTGCACCGATGGATTGATACGCTCCGATACGTCCTTATCGGGATCTGCCCCCGGGTCGGGTGAACAAAGATGAAAACAATTTCGCAGCAAAACCAAAACCTTTTGGACCGTCCGGACGCTCCCGTTCGTCTATGCCGAGGTTCGGTGCTACGTTTTGAATTTATTATTATTGTATGCTAGCTCCTTTCATTCTATCCACATGAAAAAGGCCCGTACACCGGTGCAATTATTTTGTTTCCGACCAGCTACCAACCATCTGCACCATTGTTTTACCAGGGTTTGGGCTGTTTCATCGTCAAAGTACAACAAAATAATCAATGTACGGGTGTTTCCCTCGGCACAAGAGCGACGAGAACCGCTGGTCCACCTGCTATCAATGCCGATAGCCAATAAAGCGAACCAAACTAACTCATCGCATATTAACAGTTCGCGTCACAGCTAGGCACCCTGGAAGGTAGATTGTTATGGCTGGAATATCTTTACTGGGAAAGCCGTCCCGAATTCGTGACTGGCAGGCAGCGAAGACCCTCGCCCGGTGCGTCCGAGTCTGATTGATCGACATGAAAGGGATCGGGAAGCTGGAAGTTGACGAACGGCAGACACACAAACTCATCAAGCGGCAGCACCAGCAATATCGTCAACATCAAGCGCACGTAGGAAGTTCATGCTTAGGCATTCGAATACGGATCTGAACCCAATCGGTATCCCGTTGCCCGCAATCGGTCTAATCAGAAAGATATTTCCCCCCAAAAAGCCGACTGCTTATTGTGCATCAAATTTATGGTTTTTCTTTGCCACAACGCATTAGCATACGGTTCGATGATGCTGCACCACCTATCCATTTGTCCCTTTATTAGGTGCGGCTTCATTATGCAACAAAGCGTTCTACCACTTTTAAAATGGTGTGTTCTCGCCCACAGAAGATAATTGAACCAAGGATGTCGCATTTCGCCGCAATTTGGACGTCGAGAGATGGATCAATTCTACTGCTGCAGCTGACAGTTCTAAGCAAAATGTTATTATGCCACCCCCGCCAAACGCCTCTTCTGGGTTAAAATAACAGGCTCTTAACGATCGGGATGTTGATTAGGAAGATCCATTAAGAATAATACTGTTATGAGGGCTTTATTGAGCATCTTACTGCTTAGTTTGATCCTTTTGGACCTGAAGAAAGATCAATTAAACACAATTCTTTCGATTTGAAGGAAAGCGGTCCAACCTTCCAAGATTTACCGGGCTTTATGCAATATTACATGCAAGCAGCATTAATCAAACCTTTAACAACAGCACAACTGAAGACATTGTGACGAAGATGGACGAATGTATTTCGCGATAAATATCCCAACTCCACCGTGTTGTGCTTAGACACGAGTTTCGATTTTCTTCTCGCTGCCTAACTTTGCCAACTCCCACGAGCCTCGAGTTTTCTCGAACTCTCAATGTTTGCCATTTCGGCGAAAGGTTTGCTCCAACGCACATACGGGCAGAAATAAACACAAAAAAAAGCACGACTCCAACCAACGGCTAATGCGCAAAAGGCAACCCCCAATCTCAAAAATACGCTCTGCGGAACGCTCACTGGAGCGAACAGCGTTGAAGTTTAAAGTAACACAAGAAAACCTTTCCGAACCTAGCTCGCAAAACTGGTAAAACTTCGAACCCATCAAAGCATCATCATCGTCCTCGCCGTCTTCATCTTAAGGATATCGTTCGGTGGGGTGGTTTCTTGACTGAAGGCAACTTTTCAACCTCCCTGTGTTCGGGTGACGCGGACGGAGGATAAAGGGATGCCCGAGCTAAAGCCCGAGAGCGAAAGAAACCCCCCAAACCCCCTCTCCCCTCCCCCCCTCCGCCCTCCACCGTACATAGCAGCGTTTCGGCCGAAAAGGAACAGTGCCAAGAAAATTACCTACCGAGCATCGGGGATCAGGGAGGCGAAAGCGAGGAACGAGAGGGGACGCTGTACGCGGCATTCCCGTTTGCTGTTAGTGTGTAATCTACAACATCAAATGGATCCTTAATTCAATTACTCCGCCTTCTTGGAAATTCCTCCATTACGCTGCCCGCTTCCCCCGGGGCGCTGTTCTCGCCCAACGCCATGTTCGCATCTACGAACCGTCCCGTTTCCGACCGGTCTTCGCTCTCTTAGCGTGGCCTTTCTGGTCCCTTCCTGACGCCCTGGCCCAAAAACCCCCAGCGCTTCAACCGAAAAAGGGCCCAAAGCCATAAGACACGAGACCGTGGCATCCAGTGCGCACTCCCTCGAGGACACTTTTCGTCCACTGTTTCCAATGTTTCCTTCCCGCGTAGTTTATTTACGAGTTCAATTGCGACTCGTCCACCCTCGCGCATTCCCTATCCTTGACCCGGAGACAGAAGCCATACACTGTATGTGTGTGCGAGTGCGTGCGTGTGTGTGTATGTGTGGTGAAAGGAAAATGGCGGAACTAACCAACGAGCGAGGGTGTTCTGCGAAGTTCGGTTCGCTCCAGCCGTGCAACATAACCTAAGAAACGACCAGATAAGATAAGGGAGATGTGCTGTGTGCGTACGTGTCCCATCTTCCATCTGGCCTAGCAGCATGCCGAATCGTGAAGAAGCATGCTGAAGACGCTAAAAGGCACTGGCAAAACTTTGCCCTCGTCATTTCGCGCATCTTCGAAACGGTCGTCGTCGGATGACGACGGATGAGCTGACGACGGCGTGGGCGTAATGGAAGTGGTGCGCGTGCGAGAGGTTGATGATTTCGAATAGCGGTATACACATTTAATTTAAATAGAAGACAGCATCACCCCTAGCCTCTACGCCAACCTTCCGATGGATACTCGCTAGAACGCAGGGACCCATCTTTCTCGGCATGGCATAAAAAAAGACTCGCTTCCCTCGTGCTCTGGAGCTGTACCACCATTTACATCTTGGGCAGGGTGAAAATAAGGTAGGAGAAATAAGAAATAAATGAAATAAGGATAACGTCACCATCAACGCAAGCAACAACGTACAACCAATCGACAACAACGTATCGTTTTCGCCTTCCTCTCAGCGCATCCTTGCTCGAGCTGAACTGCTATTTCCTGCTGGTAGCACATCTCCAGCGCCCTTAGACTTGGAACGCACCATCACTCAGGATGCCGAATCCCGCCCCCGCCAAGATGCACAATATTAACTCGTTCAACCGTCCCATGGATTTCCTGTGGCGTGAATCTTTCGCGTTGTACTTTGCCACCAAACGGCGGATCCCATCTTGCGGAGCGCTTTATTTCACACTTTGTTTTCCATTTTAGCACCGGCACGAACCAGCATGTTAAGCCCGTCTTTACCATTTCGACATCGCAGTATGCCATGGTACATGCTGTAGCGCACACTCAGAGACTGAGCAGCTGGAGAGAGAAAACAGTGCACAGGCATTCTGGGCATTCTCGCACTTACACACGCTTAGTCACGTGCACAAAGTTCGCACCGCTAGAAAGGAAGGGGAAGAACCGACTGAACTTCCCGTACAGCAGAAATAGAAGGGTCGATTCAATAACAACCCTCCGGCTGTTCGCTGTGCCGCCCCGTGTCGTAGGATTCTACTTGCGCTCATGATGGTCGTCATTAAACCAGGCGGAGTATCCTTGCGATATTCGCACACACGCATACGAACGCGTCCGCCATTTTACCAACTTCTTCTGTGTTTTGGAGAATTTAATTTGAAATAGTGTGTAAGCATTGTTAAACAACGCTGGGTACACAAAATCTTATCCTCTATTAAACTCTGTCTGTCTCTGGTGGTACGCTTCATAACCTCACTTAAAATACCCCCTGTAACTGTTAGCAATAAGTATGCTAATACACCCACTAAATGCAAGGTTTTCGTCTATTCGCTAAAATGGTTTATATGCTTTTTTTTTTTTGGGCAGGTTTGGTTTCAGAATCGAAGAGCAAAGTACCGAAAGCAGGAGAAGCAGCTGCAGAAGGCGCTCGCACCCTCGGTCATACCGTCCTGCAATGGCATGATGCGCAACATCCAGGGCTACAGCGTTTCGAGAGGTTATCAACCGTATCCACATCCAAATTCAATCAACCGGTATCCCCAGGTATGGAATCCAGCGAACAAGAACCATCAGCAGCTAGGAAAAAAGAACTCAAACGCACACACACAGCAACGCACTTGCAGCTCCAATGTTCCCATCACTTATGAAGCTACCAACCTGTGTGTGTTTTTGTGTGTTTGCATGTGACGGTACGGGATTGAGTGTATTGATTTGTACTTTACCATTTTTCTGTGCTTTTTTCCTTTCCGGTTTCGTGCATTTTTTTTCTTCTCGCTTGCCCATCAACCATCAGGACCTGTTCCAAATGGGAGCCTCATCCTATCCGGGCATGACGCAGCCATTCTCGATGACGCACGGTTCCAATATGGGTGCCGTTGGCGTTCGCCAGGACTCCATGGGTAAGTCTGCAGACCGTGGTGCACAAAACCTTTTTTTCTCTCTCTATTCAACCCCCCACCCCCCTCCCCTTCCCCACCGGAAAATGAGTGACAGACTGGCAGGATGAATCGCGCAAGTAGCACAACGAAATAGGAAACTGTTGGCACTGTTTGTAATGGGAACAAATAAACGGGCAGCACAACGATCGCTTCGCTAGATGGAGCGTGAAATAGTGTTGCGCCTTTGGCCGTAAACGATTCACCCGCGTTCTCCCGAACCGGCCGTTCGTGGCATTCTTTGATATAAATAAATAAATGCTCACGCCCGTTTTTATTTTTTGCCGCCCGTTGCAGAAGTTACCCATTCAGCGAACAAATCAAGCAGGAAAAGCCTGCATCTTTCGAAGGAAATTTGCTATTTTCACCTGTGAAACTGAGGGTGGATCACGGAGAGGGGGGCAAAAGTGTGCCACCGCCAGTGCACGTCAACTTCCGGAGCAGAAGCGAGCCCTGTTTTGGCAAGGCGTCGGCCCATCCAGCTCACGTCATCTTTGACGTGAGGCACGTCTTTGGAAAATTTGTCATTTCCGCCAAGCGGTAATGATCAATAATGTTTCTTGGGTGGTTCAGGGGCTGCTTTTTTTCTTCTTCGCCTTCGCCACATGCCTATTTTACATTGCCTGATGTCTTGAAGACGTTTTCTGCATGCCGGTAGTGCTTCTGGCGATCAACATAAAAAAAAGCAGGAGGAAATCAAAACAGAAATTGAACACAACACACGTGCAGTGTCTGTCGTTTTCTGTGAACCCTGCAGTTGTTAAAGTCAACGCTTCTGTTCGCCATCTTTAAAATCCCTTTTGCATAGTGCTTGGGATAGTAGCTTCGTTGCTTTGTGCGTGTTATATTTTAATGTTTTTATTCCCATTTTTTTCCACCATTTCCACCCCCAAAATCTCTCAGGAATGACTGCCGAGGATGAATGGTACAACAAAAGCTTATCGGCACTGCGAATGAACAGTTCCCATCATCCGAATCTGTCCGCACCGATGCTGCAATACCAAACATAATTAATGTAGATCAAAATGAATACAAAATAGTAGCGCACTCAACTCCCCATTCCCGCTCGCCACGTTGCATTCAGCGCCACACAAAACGAGGAAGGGAGGAAGAACCGTAGAGCACCACGACGGACACAGGGCCACCGGAAGGAGTGGTTGCATGCGGAAACCATTGTACCGATAGGCCGTGCTGCATTGAACAATGCAGTTCGAACCATCAGCCAGCAACCCGTTCCCGTTCGAGTCATCGTGAAAAGGGTTCGTTTTGGTGGGAAAACTCCCTTTCTACAATCTCCGCGGCCATCGCTGCGTCCAGTCATCACGCGAACGAACCACAGACCAGGACCAGGATATGGCCATTATTTTTAGGATCACCTTCCTCCCACTCCCATTGTGTGCGCTTTTATATTTCATTGTTATTGATGATGATTTTTCATCAACCCACAAAGCTGACCATTCCGGGGCAATGTTGTTAAACAAAAAAAACAAGGAAACAGAAAACCGTTTAGTGTCCCGACCGGTCGGAAAATGCTAATTGATTTAATTTATTGTGTGCAACAAAAAGGATACCCCCCATGATGGGGGAGAGTCCTCATCTTAAGCATTGGTAGCTTCAACCTCCGCTTCCGTTTTTGTGTGGATGAGATAAAATTCGCCGTAATTTGTCTGCTTCATTGCATTACGTTGATCGGGAACGGGCTGAAATGCAGATGAACAACAATAGCAGCAACAAAAAAAAAACAACCACCGCCGATGCATCGGATCTGGGTGGAGTGGGAATGGGACAAAGAAAAGCGAGTACTAACGTGGAAATGCATCCTATGAAAAATCAAAACTATGCAGACGCAACCGGCTGTCGTCCTTGAGACAGTGGTATAGGTAATGGTTAAAATGATCCCAATGTCCAATCTCTAGTCATTAACTTCCTTCACTTCCCGCAAACCTCACTCAACGAGGTGGACAGTTTCTAACATAAGCAAATCATACATTAACAAACAAAAAAGCAGCTCTAGACGCACTAGGGAGAGAAAAAAGAGTGTTAGTGGAGGTTTTCTATCGTGGATGCGCGCAAAACAAATCAATAAAGCCCTCTTCTTTCGCCTAGTTACCGTTTGTTCGAGTGTGGTAAACATTGGACATTCGATCTAAAGTATGGAAAACAAAACATAGCTAAATTATTTTATTTTACTCAAGCGAACAAGCGGAGACACAGAAAAAAACGCAGTAAATGCACTAACGCGCGCATGAATACGCACACCCTGGGACGCCAACAAAGGGCACACTAGCGCCACGCTTAGCCGTGGTGGTGGTGTCTGCAAACAATCGCAGACGGCTTGCTTTGGTTGACCGTCAAACTGCACTGTACTTGTACATAGGAACACTAATACGAGTAGTAAGGAATATTAAGGATACAACACAAAGGAAAACTATGAAACCAAGGGCGCTGCTGCTATAAAACACTGCTGCTACAAAGAGAGACAGAGGAAGAGAGAGAGATCAAAACACGGAAATGGAATAAACAAAACAACCATCAACAGCTAAAACGGTGGGAACAGTAAACAACAAAAAAAAAACACAAAACCCAGAAAGCGTTTGAATTTTATGTAGATGTAAATATTATAAGATACATTAAAATTAATACACAACCGTCAACAAAAGCAACAATGCGTTTCTTTTTTGTATTGTGAATAAAGTATGCAATCCGTAAAGCACCATCACCTTATTACTACGGAGCGATTAATCGATCACAGGTGCAGAAGGTAAGCATTGTATTATTATTTATCATTTGCAAAAAGAAAATGGAATTCATCAATCATGCGATAAGGACTTTTCGGATGATGAAAGGCCAACGTCAAAAAGCAACCGGGCATGATTTTATATTAATCGGCGAATTACTTTGAATTGGTTACTGACTTTTATTTTCTGCACTAAACCATTTTTGTTTTCGCTTAATTAAATATTGAATCGATAGCAATCATTATCGCTTGAAACATTATAAAAACGCAGTCCCTGCCCACTTAACGATCTAAACCTGTTGCTTGTTTTCTCCTTCTCTCGCTTCTGTGCCTCTCTTGTGGGGTACGGTTCGTTATCGTTGTAACACAACATTGCTCGGTCTGTGCACAGGACATGACAACGACTGCAGCCACACACCTGAGCTCCATGTCTCTGTAGAACGGGATAAAAAAAAACAAACAATCTATGTCTCACTGTGTCTTTAGTAGATAGTTTTGCATTCTTCTTCGATTCGTCTTCAACATCATTGTTAAGCAAGTTGCTATTTTAACGAAAAAGAATTTAATAAATGCATGCACTCCCGACATAAATTGCCGGTTCTCGTTCTTGCGCCATTATTCTGTGTTTCTTGTGACATTGGGACAGTTGTCATAACGTCCGGTGGTTGCGATGAATTACCGACAGAACGGAAAGCAATGCGATATCAGCAGTACACTCAAATCTGTTAACGAAGGACTTTTATGAGGTCAGATTCGACTCGGAATCTGATCTAACCATTCGCTTCCACCCGGCAGATATAATCCACCGTTCTCTTGGATTCTTGTCGTGTTCATTCTTCCCTTCTTCCGGAGTGGTTTGTTCCCTAGCTCTCTCCTGCACAGAACAAATATAATCTGATGGCGTTTGTTTTGGAAACTCTACGTATATATGTATGGGTATTTATGCAGAATAACTAAATAAGCCAACTTTCGCCGAAGTCAGTAAGACCCATTTTGCAATACACGATCGCAGCTTGGAGAGTAGTCGCCGATCAGACATTACAACTCAATTGCATTAACAAACAAAAATGTCTAAACACATACCTTGTAGGATGCGGATAGGAGTGTTTTGCCATTTTCATGTACTGCGTATTGGTATAGGTTACTTTCGAACTTAGTCCTCCGACAGCTCCAAGAGTACAATAGCATAATCGAGAACAGGTTTACTCACTTATTTGCTTACTTATCTGTCGAGCGGTACACCACCGCTTTGCGGCCTTGGATTGCTGTAGGAGTGTCCGAAACCGCTTCTGCTCGAGTGCTCTCGTTTGACAAAACTAAAACGATCACTAGTCTTAAAAAGGCATACACTTATGATTATACCATCTTTCTCGCAACGATAGATGATGTTGGGCCAGATGACATCAGTGGTCACCAACACATCTTAACAAAACTATTTTCATTTGCCTCCGTCAATTGCAAATCCTTCGAAAGTAATGTTTATAGGACGAACTAGTGAACTGTATTGCCCCCAACGTCTAAAATACAAAAAAAAGCTACGAATAGAAAACCGTATCCAATGGATGGGGACGGCTATTTCTTAAGTGAAATAAACGAAGAAAAAAAGGTTACGATCTCCGTGGAATTAAGCTCTAAGACTTACAATAAAAATACTACGCAGAAACACTAGGACACAGTGTTGACAAACTGATGTTTGCACTCATTCTGTTGACAAACCAAGAATTCCCAACAAAACGAAAAAGTGTTGGTAGCACATGTGTGCAAACGCGTATAACAGTGAATTTTCGCACAACTGTCTGTATTTTTGTTGCAGAAATTACGCTCCTGACAATAGAAAGAAAGATAAAAAGAAAGAAATACCGAACAAAAGCAACCTCACATCCATATTTCATACAGCATAGTATAGTAGAGTTAAGTTCGTGTGGAAAATAATGATAAGAAATTGCTTTTATTCTACCTAAGCTTTGCTTTCCCACTGCGGAAAGGGAGCTGCTATCATCTGCGTTCTAACACTGTACTTCTCTCTTCCTAGGTCTCTCTTTCATGTCGGTTTGCCTGACTGATTCTCCCGTTGACGTTCCGCGTACCATTCTAACATTCTTACAAACTACGATACTATTATTCCTCTTCTACTATGTTCCATAGTATGACCGGCCTTTCCCGGGTCACACCATCAGAGCAGTATTTCGTGATCGTACAGGCAGGACTTTCAAAGTATTAGATCCAAAGTGTTAGATGTGTGTATCAATGATAAAGGGTGTGTGCTTTGTTTTGTAAGATTTAGTACACGTTTACGGTGTCTCTCCCGGACACTTTCTCTGTTGTTCAAAGCTAGTGCTAAATTCTACTGAATAATGACAGTATTTGGTGCGTCGCCTGCATCATTACTTTTGATACCCGACGTGATCGTCACCTCATCGACGTCCATGGACAATCCACTGTCTAGTGTAGCCGCAGTTGACAGCGACGTTACGGAGACGGACTCCATGTGGATCGAAGTGTCGTCATCGATCATGTTGTTACTACTATTGATCATTACCGAATCGGTTGAATCCTTTGTTTTACCATTCGCTGTCGCTGTTACCCTGTTGTTGTCGTCATCGACAAGGTCAATCTGAAAGGATCGGTCACACAAGAGGTGCATACACACATGTTATAAACTACTGTTTTCATCTAGTGTTTTTATGGCTCATTTAGGGTTAATGGAGAGATGGAGAACGAGTTACGAGAGAATACATTCTTGGGATTCTTAAGGGATCATGTCGTTCTTTAGTTTACCACGGTTTGCTCAACCCCTTTTTCCATTTTGTTTTCCTAAATATAGACTTCAAATGTCTTTCTTATCCACCATGCCTCCCCTGAACCAGGTGTTCAGCATTAGTTCATTTGACCTCCATTATCTCAACATCTCCTGCCGCAGAAGGTTCCTGTTTTTCCTTTTCATTTGAACGATCGATTTTGTGTGCTTCGATACCTTCGATGTCCCCGGCAATTGCTGCAGTACCTCCACCAGTACCGGACTCCGATGCCATCTCAGCTGAGGCTTTTGAAAGATCAATTGATTCTTTACCGGTACTAGATCGGTTACTACTGTCCATTTCTTCTTGCGTTTGTTTCGAGTTGGCGGCCTCAAATTCCTTCAGTACGGCATCGAGATTAAACCGGCGCCGATAATTCATGAAAAAAGTGCGCACTTGCGTTTCAGTTTTTGAACCGAGCGTATCTGCAATCGCCTGATGGACGTTATTGTATGATCACCCAAATATCACCCGGCGACAATTGAGGCGATTTGTGTGTGTGTGTGTGTTTTTTGCATAAAAAGCCATTCCAAGAAAAAGAAAAAAAGAAAAGAGAACGAATCAGAGATACACGTCGGGAAAACGGATACCTATGCTTGCTAACTAATTTTAGCCAAATCTCGATCTTTACCTGGAAATCACGCCCATACATACGTACACCTTGCACCGCTAGCATTAGCTCATCGTTGTTCCAACGGGAGTTCAAGCGGACAGAACTCACTTCCGGTGGTTTCAGTATCTCCAACTGATCGTCTATATTGCGCTTGAATCCACTGGCCTTTTGTTTGTTGTTCTGAATCTGAGATGGAACATGGGAACAAGGGAACACACAAACACGGTCGGATAATAATTTTTGTTTTGAAGATCATATCCGCAATCACACTAACGAAACCAATGCATTGGTACAGCGAAACATCTCACCCGGCAAAGCGTATGAAGAGAGCATCTTTTTGCAAAAATAACATCATTCCAATTACGACCAAAAATAACGGCCACGGGAACAACAAACTTCCCCCATATTTGCATATTAGGAATAATGTATAATTCATATCGCTTTTGCACGCTTTGGCGGATGATTTCCTCTGTATCAGGGGCATGAAATCGTCTGTGTGTTGGCTCATACCAGCCAACGTCCTCGGACAAAAATTGGTACGCTTACTTGGGTCAGTAATGAAACGATTTCCCGATCCATGCTGGCTAACAAGTCGTTATTCTGGCTGCTTTTCTTGTAACTGCCATCATTGCCCACGATACCGCCGTCACCGTTCTGGGCAGTACTGGCTAACTTCACAATGTCGTCATGGTTAATGTACATCCCTTTGGGCGGACGGCGCTTGTGACTGTCGCCACTTTTGCCCAGGATGTTCGAACCTCGTGTACGTTTGTTCATAAACGAAGGGCCGGTAGTTGGGCGCAGAACACCGGTGCGTCTAAGCATAAGATGGAAGCGAATCAATATGGCTCGTAGTAAAAAAAAAATATGCAACGAAAAGTCGCAATCACTTAGAGAAGGGAAACACAAGGAAAATTTAAAAGCTCAACATCAACGTCACACTACGGTATAATAACTAAGGCTTCATTGGAATTATTACTTGGGATTATTGAGAATATAATTCAAGAACACGAATATAACGTAAGATCACGAAGCAATATTACGTGTAGGGATTTCTAAAACGTGCCTTTTCAATTACGATCGGAAGAATGCTGTGCTTGCCACAAAATGCGGTGTCTCATAATCAATAGTCCGTGTGTGATGGTGAGACTAATTACTTCTATTTGAACACACAGTTATGAACCGTGCAAAGCAATCGATCAATCATCTCTCAAACAAAATTAAACTCTTCTAGCATGATACGAATCTATGTTGCGTTTGCGTGTTACCAGAAAAAATGGTGGCACATTTGAAATACAACAGGCACACATACAAAACAAAAACACACGCATAAATAAGATGTGCCATATTGGAATTTTGGGTGAAGTATTATAGCAAAGCGACGTATGTAGAACAGAGCAAAAACAAAAAAAGAAACAAATCAAGGATAGTAAAAGTGGAATTTGTACAGGTCATTGCTTTACACGATTGAGATGTAGGAATAGAACAGTACCTCCAGTGATGGTAGCAACTGCCACAGAGCTTTCCTTGAGATGACGCATGCACCTCGCTGCATGTCACCCCACATCCGGTGCAATTCAGTGAACCCTCGTTGGTAGCCCCACCACCGGAGCTGCCATTGCTTTCGTTCTCGGCTTCATTGTTTTTGCTACTACCACTGGACCCATTATTCGGAACGTTCGGGTTGCTAATCCCAGCGCCGGCACTGTTCGATCCAGCGGTCGTGCTGTTCGTCGTAGACTATTGGGGGAGGGTTTTTATTTTTTCCGAGGCAACATGGCGCCCAAACAAGCGATCAGCGCCCCGGGCCGGATATCAGATGGACACGGATGGACGGAGGGAAAAGACAACAAAAAGCGAAATTCGGTTTAAATTCTGCGATCCCGTGTTCTCTGAGGCGAATTCGATCAGATCCACCCAGAAAAGATGGCTGGCAGTGCAATACTACACGGCACGGTCCCATATGCCTACAAAACGAAAGATTAGATTCCCCCGCTTCCCTCTAGCATCCCATCAGTTCTCTCGCTCTCGTTCTCTCAAGCTCTCTCTCTCGCTCATTCTAGCTTTTCATATCGATCATAGTACCACCATGTGTTATGTTATATTGCGCATGTTTCCGTGCGAATTATTGGCCAACAGTTTGCCATCAGCGGCACTTACCTTGTCTTCATTGTCCGACTCTTCGTTGCTTCCGTGGTCACTTCCGTTCTCCGAGCTGTCATTCTTCTTCATTTTTTCCTGTCTATCCATCACACTCGTTCTGCTGCGCGTCTTTTTCCATGAGTAGTAAAATTTCACTAAACTTGCAATCGATTTATCGGGAAGCTATTTAAATGAGGTTTGAAGAAAAAACAACGGCATTACAACAGAATGTTTCGGAAAAAACGACCCGTTCACCTACCATCTGTCGGATCCGATGGAAACTTTTCCCATGGAACTGAAAGGCTTGCTCGAACAACACCCGATCCTCGGCGGACCACTCATCCGGGAAGGGCGTGAAGTTGGCCAGATCTAGTACCGCACGTTCCAAATCATGCTTGTGCCAGAACAGCATCCCGAGCGCCTGTTCGCCATTGTAACCGTACTTCTCTTTAGCAACGGTGATGTAGTCTTCCACTGTGGGATGATGAAATGCAAAAAGCAACAAATAGGGAAGCAGATGGCATAAAATTAGTCGAGTGAAACTCTTGCATGTGAGATGCCGTTGATACACCTACATTTGCTGTCCGGAATTTCCTTTGTCGGTGACCACACTAGCAGCGCTCGATCGTTCAACTGTTCCGGTTTACGTTCATTCGGAGCAATAAGCTCCGGGCACACGGCCTGATAGTCACGGCCCACACGAATTTTCTCTGCAAAACCCGAGCGGGGTGAGAAATGCATAGAAATGTCAATAGCAAGTCGGAAAATTCAAATTCCCACCCCCTATTACGAAACATCACGGTGGCCACTGGCTGTACAGGGTTCGAAACTCAACGCTTACGCGCCGTACAATCGCATGACGAATTCTGCATATCGTGTTTGCCCGCACGCCCTGTGACCACTCTCGCACACCACCCTGTGTCGGTACGACGGCATCGTTGCAACCTACCTTCATATTCGCTTTTGGCTTTGGCTGCCTTCGAAGTGTTGCCATTTTTGCGAGCTGCCGTCAAGGAAGAAAGAAACACATTCAAAGTATGAGTGAGGATCTATTTCACGATGGATTGAAAACGCACGGCGGACGGCGGGTCCGAGGACCCTTGCATCGCGCTGCGTGAAGGGCACTCACGAGGAGAATGACAAACGTCGTCGTTACTTACAGTTTTCGTCGTCCGAGCTGGAATCAGTAGCGGCACCGCCAGCCCCGGAAGTGGTGACCACCCCGGTACCCGCATGACCGTTAGGGCTTGGGCCGCGCGATCGCTTACCGTTCCGCACGCCTCCTTCCGTTGTTCGTTCTGCTAGAACCATCTTCACCCTCTTCGAATCCAACGCGAGTACTCCAGGCTACCCCAGGTGTGCTTCACTCACTAATTCTGCTGCTTGGCGTACTGTTTCCTTTCCCCCACAACACCAACTTACACTACAGTGGAAAAATCACCGACAGAACAGAGAACCACGGTTTTCCCTGTGCCAAACGAGCGAGAAACAATCGGTTAGCGAAGGAAAATATCAAACAAACGGAACAAACACTGCGACCCACAATTCTATTGGCTAGCTGCACTTTTCACGAGACCGTACAATCGAGTTTAAGACGCTTGAAATCGAGTACTTTTGTACTGGAAACTGCTCGATCTGCTCAACCACGCATCCGCAAAGCAGTCGAATGTCAAATCAGAAAATGAGAGCGATCTTCCTTCTCCCTTTCACGACCTGATTGACCCGACTGAATGTATGCTCTTTTATGCATTTCATTTAATAATTTTTCAAACATGGAAAGTTTTGAAAGGAATTTCACAACTTTTTAGTCTAAACGGATGAGAATGAGTACATAAACGGATCTTTGTTTGCAGGACGGTGCCATTCTTGCTTTCATCGTCTCCCATCCCCTCTGATTTACAGAACAGTCGACAATTATTCAAAAAGGTCGAATGAAATGAATTATAGAAAAACAAGAATAATTTAAACAGTTCCCTTGCGAATGTGCTTGTTTTGTAATACTTACAATCCACATTATTGCAACATACTGCAACGGCGCATTTTTATACACAATAGACGTCCAACTATGTTGCAGTGTATACACGGCTTCACAACTAAAGACTTCAAAAATGCCGTTTGCTTTCCCAAGTAGCATTTTCGTTCGATCCCGAAACCGTTTTCGGGCCGATTATCATCAAACTCGTCAAATGCGCATTAAATTTCGGTAGCCTCTGTCAGAATTCCATTATTTCAATATTTTTTTTTAATTTAATTTAATACAACTCTCCAAAAATCCTCAAAAGTCGCTTTGGAATACCATTTTCCAAATCCTAGCACCTTGATACCGATTTAATCAGAGGCGTATCAAGGTTTTTCGATTTGCTACCTTCGAAAAAAAAATGACAGATGTTCGGTTCGTTTTCGTTGCTTTTTCCTTGCCTACCTCTTGGTAGCCGCTAATAAGGAGGGAAAAAGGTTACAATTGTAACGCCACAATTTAGGGGTCGAGAAACAGAGTTGGCATTGGCAGTGAATAAAAAGCGATAGCCGCAGTGAAAATACTAGAACAAACTTAGCGCACATCGGCAGGCAGTACGTGTGCATAGTGCTTGTGCTACCTGCGGCCTAGGTTGAACTATACGACAGCGGCGGCTTAGAATGAAAAAAAGCTCCTCTAGAGACAAGCGCAAACAGCAACTGTCCAGTGCTCGTAGACGAAACCGGGGTGATAGTAGATCTGATGTTGACCATGAAAATGATAGAATGCATGTGAAACAAGATCACGATTCGGTAAAATCTGGCGATAATTCAACTCCTGCTGGGCTGCTGGAAAACGGTGCATCGATCAGTGGTAGTGAACCGGCTGCGGGGGAGAATCTAACACCCGTAAGTGAACCAAACTCACCATTGCGGGTGGATTCTCCGACGGTCGAAACAAAACATACGATTCGATTGGTATCACTAGATAAATTGCTCCGGCCCAGTTTGGTCGGAGTAGTACCAGTGCACAGTGAGCAGAACCGAGCCGCGGAAGTATCAACTCGAAAAGTGAATAAAAACGTTAGCATTATCGAACTTAGCGACGATACGGACGAGGAAAATCTAACGCGATCCGTTGTACAGAAGGAAACGGAAAATGCCGATGAAGTCGAAATTGTGTCGCCCGCCAAGCAAGTGAGCAAAACAAACGTTGAAAAACCTGCATCCAGCACAGCCCAGTGCAAAAAGGAAGTGAGCGTCGTTGTCAAAAGGTTGCCGACAGACTTTAGTGATTTGAAGAAGACCTACGGTTTGACTGAGATCCACGACCTTCGCAACAGTGTTATCGAACGGTTTGTGTCCAATACGAATCGTTTCTCTGTCAGCACCGGTAGGGAAAAAGCGTCAAGGGCGAAAAATATGGCCAACGAGGAAGAGGAGCAAAGTAAGCCACCGATTAAAGCTCCCGTGGCTAGTAACAGTCGGGGGCAACCGAACGGTGTAGCAAGCAAAGAGGCTTCGGATATTGAAGTTGACCAGCGAAAGGATAGTGATTCGGACGCGCCGATCATTCGGACCCGAAACAACACGAAAAGCAGCATTCCAAGAGAGGTAAATATCTTTGGCGTTTTAGAAAAAAACATGCCTGAAATTGTTTTGCTTTATTTTTAGCGAAAGAACACTGGAAATATGCGTAAGAGACGGGCGGTTAGTGATAGTGAGGAGGAAAAAGGTACAGGGAAGTCTTCACCGGGGCCCACTAATGGCAATTCGAACGAGGAAAGCGGTAGTGGTGACAATTTCGAGTATGCTAAAATCAACACGGCTGCCAACAGAGAGCAGCGCGCGGCTGAACGTTCGAAACGTGTTGCCACTACCAAAGTTTCCCCGGAAGAGGCAGACAGTGAGAATGAGAGCAAAAAAGAGAAAAACGACTTTCAATCCCGCAAAAAGCGCACCAGAATTCGAAGGAACTCCTCATCGTCTTCTGAAGATGGCTATAAACCCCGACCGAAAAGGTTAGTTACTGAACCCCGGACGTGTGCCGTGTCCACCATAACAATTGTTTCGATTTGGTTATTTTTTCAGGAAAAGAGAAAAACGTCTCGAAAAGAGGAAATCCGACGGCGATAGTGATGACGATTCGCCCAACAAGGGACGCAAGAATATACGCAAATTGTTGAAGAAGAAAGATCTGGATGAAACAACCAAGAATGCCGCACAGGAGGAACGTGACCGGAAACAGCGCATAGCGGAGCGGCAAAAGCTTTACAACCAAGTTTACGACGAAAAACCGGCAATGGCTACTACTCTGGAAAAGCTGGTGCTTGACTTTGACGAGGAAACTAAGGAACCGTTGCTCGAGGTGGACAAAAAGTTGGTCAAGCTACTAAAACCCCACCAGGCTAATGGGATAAAGTTTATGTTTGACGCTTGCTTCGAAAGTCTCGAGCAGATGAAGGAGACCAAAGGTTCCGGTTGCATACTTGCGCATTGTATGGGCTTGGGCAAAACGTTGCAAGTGGTGACGCTAACGCACACGCTGCTTGCCAACGCAGATATGACCGGCGTGGAACGGGTCCTGATCGTGTGTCCTTTGTCGACCGTGTTGAACTGGGCGAATGAGTATCATATGTGGATGAAACACGTCAAAAAAGGCACCGAGGTAGAGGTGTTCGAAATATCAAGGTAAGTAACCGGTCTTACCCGATCGGGAAGCTCTGGTTCGTTGAGGACATTCCTTGAGAGCGTGTTTTCTTCCGTAGATACAAAGATAACGTCACCCGTGCCAACAAGCTGATGGAATGGCACAATGAGGGCGGTGTGATGATAATGGGATATGACATGTTTCGTAACCTGGCCAATCCGACCGCCAGTCGCATACGCAAGAAGGTGCGCGAATCGTTACAAATCTCATTGATCGACCCGGGACCGGAGCTTATCGTGTGTGATGAGGGACACTTGCTAAAGAACGAGAAAACATCGCTCTCGCAGGCAGTAAACCGAATCACTACGATGCGCAGGATCGTTTTGACTGGTACACCGATACAAAACAATATGAAAGAATGTGAGTATGCTGTTGTATCGCTTTTCAATCTAATGAAGAGAGGGTTCTCCATACACTACAGATTATTGCATGGTACAGTTTGTGAAGCCGAAGCTGCTTGGCACCTATTCCGAGTACATGAACCGGTTCGTGAATCCCATTACGAACGGACAGTACACCGATTCGACGCCGTACGATATCCAACTGATGCGTAAAAGAGCGCACGTGCTGCACAAACTGCTTGATGGATGCGTTCAGCGCCGAGATTATTCAGTATTAGCACCCTTTTTACCGCCAAAGCTGGAATTTGTGGTATCGATCAAACTAACGCCGGTACAGAGCACCCTGTACAAGGTCTGTAAACTTCATATATGAGTGCGCAATGAATGAAACTTCTTTACAACTAACCATTCTTCACGTTTCATCTCTGTTTCGCAGTACTTTATGGAAAATCTGGCCGGTAAACGATTGCAAGACGATCCAAACCAAAAGCGCTCTTCGATGTTGTTTACCGACTTTCAGAATCTGCAGCGAATCTGGACACACCCTCGCGTGTTACGGTACAACAGTGACCGATATGAAATTAAACAACAACTAAAGGTTCGTGGTGGCGTCACCTTCTGTCTGGTGTTAGGCCTTCTCCTGCTTATTGTAAACAGTACTTTTCTTTTTCAGCGTGATTTGGATAGCGAAAATGAATCCATCGGGTCAATGAAGGATTTTATCGATGACGAAGATAGCGCCGTATCGACCCCTGACTCGTCCGATGATGATTCCGATGTAAAGTCCGTTCACGATGACAACAGCAACAGTTGCAAAAGCTCGGGAGAATCTTCGAAAGGCAAGCAGAAAACACTTGCAACCCGTAGCACCAGAAACAATCCCGGCACAAATGGTACGCAAACGGAGAGATTAGAAACTTGTCGATGTAGAAATGTCGCAGCTAGTGTTCCCATATCCTTCAGTTGTTAATCAGTACATTTGTTTTGTGTTGTTTTTAGCATTGGACAATGATCTAGTGCTTGAGAAGCCAGAAAATCCTACGGAATGGTGGATGCAGATGTGCCCCGAGACGGAGTTGGACAAACTCGAACACTCCGGTAAGCTGGTCGTTTTGATGGAAATTCTAAAGGAATGCGAAGCAATTGGTGACAAACTGTAAGTGGCGAACAGAACGATTTAAAAACGGGCAATTGTTAATGTAACCACGTCTTTTACCTCTTTCAAATTCTCGCCCTCCATAGGCTGGTATTTTCGCAGTCACTGTACTCGTTGGACGTAATAGAACATTTCCTCTCGTTGCTGGATGAAAATATGCAGAAAAGTGAAGAGGATAGAGATGAGAAGCTGAGCCAGTATCCGGCATCATGGTCATTGGGTTTGGATTATTTCCGTTTGGACGGATCAACGTCGATCGACAACCGAAACGATGCCTGTAAGGTTTTCAATGACGAGAGCAACACACGTGCGAGGTAGGTGGGCTGAGTTCTTATTCGACAAAACATGCTAGCCGCTATTTGCGGATTAGTTTTGTATTTGAGAATTTAGACTTATGGTTTCCCCACAGCCGGATAGTCTAATCCTTCCTTCAACTCAATCCAAATTGATGTGATCTTTTTGTAAATTGAATTTGTTCGACAGACTGTTCCTTATATCAACACGAGCTGGAGGTTTGGGTATCAATCTGGTTGCAGCCAATCGGGTGGTAATCTTCGACGTATCCTGGAATCCATCGCATGACATTCAGAGCATATTCCGCGTGTACCGATTCGGCCAGAACAAACCCTGCTATATCTATCGATTCATTGCGATGGTAAGCCCTTAACTGTGAGTTGCGACCATATCGGAGATACATTTATCATACTTTTTACACCATTACGTAACAGGGTACAATGGAGGAGAAAATCTACGAACGGCAGGTTACGAAGCAAGCTATCTCAAAGCGTGTCATAGACGAGCAGCAAATTGATCGGCACTACAAGGAAAACGATCTGCAAGAGCTGTATCGGTATGATGTGGAATCAAGTGAGCCACGACCGACACCAAACCTGCCAAAGGATCGCCTTTTCGCCGAGCTGCTTAAACGGTTCGATCCGCTTATCTACAAGTACCATGAGCATGATTCGTTGCTGGAGAACAAAGAAGAGGAAACGCTCAACGAGGAAGAACGAAAGGCAGCTTGGGAAGAGTTCGAGCAGGAGAAGAATCGGCCACCGATGCCGTCTCACGGCATGGGCGGTTTGGGTATGGGTATCGGGATGGGTGGAAGAGGTAAATCGCGCTCTATGCGAATGATTTCTAATAACCCAATGCATCTTGTGCCGAACGAATACATTTTCTTCTTCGTGTTTTCGCAGTGAATGGGCCGCTTACATCCAACCAAACGTTCGGATTCCGCAACGATGTGTTGCTTAAGCTGTTAAACATAAAGGCTCGAGAAGATAATCCGTCATTTAATGATGCCACAATTAACGCTATGATACCATATTTGATGCAGCAGCTATCACAGCAAATGAGGGAAGGAGAATTGACGGTAATAATGGGCAGTGGGTGTGTTTCTTCTCGCTATACCAATCTTAACGAACCGTCGTTTATTCCGTTTTGTACAGATGTATCGAAGCCTATGGGAGCTATATTCTAAGCTAGAAGTTCCACCTGCAATCCAGCAATATCCGATGGGATACAACACGTTACATTCTGGAATGGTAGGACAAATGTCGCAGCAACCTCTCATTGGTCAGCAGCCAATGATGGGGAATGCTATGGGCATGGGGTCCAGCATCCCCTATCAGATGAATTCGGTTCAAACAGGCGTAAGAGCGGCGTATCCGCCAGACTTTTCGGTACAAACAATTGTCTAACCACAGTTGGGTGCCTTTCCGTAAAAGGACCGCTGGTAGTTGACCCACTTTCTGCTTTCCCTTTTTCTTCGATAACAGATCTCGCAAGAGCCCGGAATCAGTGGAATCCATAGATTCGCACCGGTTGGTGGTGGTGTTACTGGCATCGTTCCCAGCACTGGATCTCTAGAAAATCGAGGACCTGTCATTATAGACCCCGAAGTAGTTGAGCTTGATTAGAACGAGTTGTTTGAATTGGTTTGCCAGCTGATTGGTGATCTCACCGGTGTCTATGGGATGAAGTTAGGTATGGGTTCGAGTATCGAATATTGGCGATATGAGCAAGGGAACTTAGTTTCGTGCAGTACTCACTAGCGGACGTACTGGTGAAATTAGATTTTATTCACAACACATCTTAGCTGTTTAAATAAAGACATTTTCTAATCCCCGTAATACAACACCACACAATCTCGCAGTGGATGCGTGCATTCCCGGGGAATGGGAAAGCTGTCCTATCCATGGTTGATTTGATCTTTTGCTGTAACGAAAAGAAGGTAGCAGCGTTCAGTCGACTTAGAAAAACAGCACAGCACAGTGAAGGAGCGTGTGTTCCGATCCGGCAGGTGTCGTTCCTTTATATGGCGTCGTACGAATCCGGATCCGGTGTTCGATTTGCGACCCTGCAGCCATTCTGTAAAAATTGGGCACCATCCTGCAATTGAAAGAATTGATATTACCACATCCATACGACATGGTTTGATGACGGCACATTTACCCGCACAAGGCCGGGCAGACCGCGCCAGAAATCCAAATGCGGTACGATCTCCATTCCCCGAGCACCGAGATAGAATGCGTTCACAGTTGCTCCAATGATGAAGTACGACATAACGACCACGAACAGCATTATCAGCAGAACCGTGCCGGTGCTTGGTTTGCTGAAATCTTCCAGTACGATGGGACATGCGTACGGGGAGAAAAGCAACAGATGCTAACGAGGGGTAGCAAAACACGTATTGAAAAGGTTAGTGGACAGTTTTTTGTTTGCAATAATGGTGATGTTTTTTTTTTTTTGTTAACATACCGTCGTAACGTTGGTGGTGGAATCCGGGAAAAAGAACGATTTCTTATCGGTCGTACAAACCAATTTTACATGTGTAATACTGAAAATGATAATCGTAGTTCGTGTGATGACTAATCCGTGTGTAAGTGCATCCGGTATAGCCTATCTTTAAGATGGCGCTCTTGGAGAGTTTTATTTACCTATGGTTCGGTTTGATGTAAGTGAGATAAAGCCCATCGTCCGTGGTAAACTGCGTTTCCTTTAACTCACCTAACCGTACCAATGTACTGTTGGCCGCTTCATACTTGCAAAGCTGTACATGGAAGGGTAAGGAAACATTCCGATTATATGGTTACGGGGACTGTTCCTCAGCGTCCCTTACCGTGTATCCTTTCTTGCAATCAACGTTGGTTATGTTCGGTTTGCTATCATCCATCGTGTAGGATATATCCTGACAGGGGCTGAAGTAGTACGCATCCCCGTTCGATACGTTTGTGTGCAATGGTTGGGCCCCAATGTCAATGATTGGTTTTAGATTAATGCCGGTACCGTCGTAGAATTCGCACGAGCAATCACCGACCCGTTTGCACTCGTTGGCGTTGGCAAATTTTAGCAAACAAACGAAAACGATCACTAAATATTTACACATCTTCTTTGGTGCGCTGTTCGCGGTACTCTGTAGGAAAATTGTGGGGACACGGGGATTGCGTCGTTTTACTGCACTTTGTGCCGTTTTTGCTGAACCATGTGGAAGAAGGTAAAACAGCTGATTTGTGAAGTGATTTTGTCAACGGGAGAGACGTTTCATCAACAGCAATGATTAAGCGCGTCGCAAAAGCCACAACAAATCGCCGTGTCTCGCTTTTGTTTACAGCTCCTCCTGCTTGCTCGCAAGCACAGTCAGTCTGCCTCACAGTCATGCTGCTTGACAGTGTGCCTAGCATTCTCGTTGTCACGTGACAACGAACCCAGCTACCCATACGATTGATTTGGGAAGCGCACAGTAGGTGACGAATAATGTGTACAGGTCCAAAGGAACAGAAAATTAGACCAGAACACTATATTGTGCGATCAAATGAACACAACACGTGGTACGTAATTTTTCATCAAAGTTGTGATTTATTATACATTCATTATTTATTTAACTCATTCAACACAAGACTTTCCAACACTCACATGAATTATAGGTTGTACGAATATCGCTTCTCGAATGTTAAAATAATCGCGTTCGTTGCGCTGCTAGAAAAGAAAGGAGGGAGATTTTTGTCTGTGCATGTGGTTGTGTGGTTGCATGTCCTGTGGGAATGGGCGTGTGTGTGTGTGTGTACAAGCGGAAAAACGTGTTAAAATATAGAACTGAATAAGAAATCACAGTGATTCGATCAAAACTAAACGCGTGTGTTAGTGTGTCTTCCTTTTGCCTGGGGTGTTTTTGCTTCACATGGTTCGGCTGGCATTTTTCGTTTTACACCGCAACACACTTGCTATCTGGTTCCTTCCTGGCTTTATACAATGACGCCTAGAATGCATTTCAGTCTTTGTCCTCTTGTGTGTGGTTTTTGTTTTTCATGTTGCACTTATTGAACTTGCCGTACGTTTTTCTTGCCTTTGGTATTGTATTGTAATCTCTTCTTTATACACAACATAAGAAAATGGGATTTAAATAGTTTCTGGTGATGATACAACACAAAACCTAACGTATGTTCACACTTATTTATGCGTTAAAAGTTGTATGTACGATTCCCTTCCCTTGTCTATCTCTTTCTCTCTCTATTTCACTTTTTCATTCTCCTATTCTTACTTGTGTGGATTGCGTTTGTAGTTTAAACTGGGTAGGACCCGGAAGATTTAGTTCACCGCTGTTTTTTTTTTTAGTTAGATAGATCCAAACTATAATTGAATAAATAATCAACAAAATCAATGAATGTCCTATTTCGCGGTTGACGATTTCACCTTGCAATAACAAACATAAATAAATAAAGAATGCGATAATAGAATAAATAAATATGTAAATGTTTCATAGTTTTCATGGTACTTTGGGCTTGCCGATGCAAATTAGTTTAAATAGTATAAGGATTTAAGATTTAAACTAAATTAAGACTAGCTGCTACGCTTGATCGTTCGTCTTTGGTTTGGGAATAACTCTCATGAAATCTTCTACATTGTAAGCTGAAGTTTGATAATATCCTTCGCCCGTTTGAATTTCAAATCGTTAATAATAATTATCCAGATGATTGTACTGAACTATCGAGAGCTTGTACGAATATTATTCCACCACCACATCTCTGTTTGCGCGCGGCACCTTCCCATTCGGCTAAAGAGCCATCGGTCCGTAACCCACTTCACTGAAGTAAACGGAGACAACTCTACTAAATGCAATTATTGTTACTGTTACTGCTGAGTGACGATACTTAGGAGGTACAATTTAAAGTCTAATGATTGAATCGGAATTCCCCAATTCGGGAAATACACTTGTTGCACGTTATTTACAGTCAATCAAATGTTTGGAATGACTCTGGGTTGCGGGCGGGGAGATGAGTCCCAAACTTCCCGTTGCAAAGGAATCTGACTAATAATAATCTTTATAAGTTACCTACTTCCAATGACATGAACATGAAATGACACGAATTTTGACTAGCAATTATAATAATAGCAAGGTTGGGACTAGCTTTTGCTCAAGACTCTGGAATGTAGCAGAAGTGACGGGGTTGGAAAAAAATTGCAGCAATTTCTTTACCGTATCTGCACTTATCCGACTAGAAATTGTATCTTGCCCTTTCACTTACAATCAGCTGTTCAATGTTTTCCTCTGTATAAGAAATACTCTCTATATATAAATACGATTTTTCTCTGACTTGTGTGTTTGCTTGTTACATGTTTTTTTTTTTTTTTTGGGAGGGGAAATATGACAATAAATAAATTGTTTTGCTCATTGCGATCGTAAATAGCAGCTTAAAACCTAAAACCCTAACGCTCAACCGTGCACAACTAGTGCTCAATTATTGTAGCCTCCTCGCCCTTAACGTCCGATATTGCAGCCATCGCTTTCGTCAGGACCGATGCATCCTTGAGGCTGAGCACCTGCAGGACCTGCGGTTCCGAACCCGGCGGTCCCTGGATCATCATCTGATGCATACCGGGACCCACGGTAATAGTTTCCATCGTCTCCCCGTTCTCCACCTAGACGACGGATATCAAATGCAGGACAAATTCAAATAAAGCATATCACGCACAAGCAGACAAAACATAATTAAAGCATAAATTAATGTTTCTTAAAGATAAATAAAAACAAATAAAGTTGTTTTTTTTTTTAATAGAAAAAGGAGGCTGGCGCTACATGAGAGGAAACGCATATAAAAAATACAGTAAAATATCAATACTTCAAACGCTACTCACTAAATCACACATCTGAAAAGAAAGGAGAAAACAGTGAAATATTATTCCATCTTGCTGCTACAACACTGGTGCACATCAATCCGGATGAGAGATGCGAAGTTCGAAAGATTTTATCCCTTTCGTGTCTGTGCATTCGTTTTGTGGCCGGTTACAGTTGAAGTCTAGAGCGGTGGGGCTGGGTAAAACAGGTGAACTACAAAATGAATCATAACATTATTGGAAAACGATACTATAAAATAAAACCAACTGAAAAACGCGGCGACACATTCAATAAAACGAACTCATACACATAATAAACGCAAAATAATTTTAAAACGGTGTTTCATTGCACTTTGGTTTTGTACAGAGCACTTATTAAATAGACTCTTTAAAGGTAACTACTTACGGTCTAGTTGCAATTAAGTGCAGATACACTGGGGGTTTGGTTTGTTTCTCTCGCTACCAAATTACTACAACTATTACATTTACTGGGGTGCTTTGTTTAAATAGTGAATCGTTGGGGTCGAGGGCGGTAAGAATTGACCATTGCACGTTCGCCTACTTACAAACATAAATTGACTACTAAAGGGAGAACGAAAACCGTTGCTGAGATCCTTCAGAAAAAAGATAAATGACACATCATAGTATACGGCCGGGTAGTTGATAAGTATCGTTGAGCAGGGTGTATAAATAAAATAAATATTAATCCCTCCCTATAAGTTTCGTTTTAGAAACACTCGTTGACCTATAATGAGCTGGAGAGCAAACTGATGGACAGGAGGGGGATCAGCTCGAATCGTGCACTAGAATTGTGCTTTTGTGTGGTTTGTACTGGCTTTAGTTTCATTGACTGGTTGCGCTGCCTAGCTACATTAAATATTTCCGTATTTTTTACACAAAATATACTAACCCGACTTACAATCTGCTTACAAATTGAATAAGTTAATGACACAATCATACACGTTACGCATAAGACTAGAAATTGCACCAAAAAAATAAAGAAGTGAGCACTAATATTATAATTTTTTAAAAACACAAGAAAAGGAAGACACAACACTAAACAATTACACCACCAACCCTGGTTGGAGTTGGTTTTTGCTCTTAACCAAAACTCAAACTACTACTACTAACCTAAAACTGATACATTTTCTTTAGTCAAGCAACTTAAAAGTAATACACTTCCTGTGTAGTCATACAGCTAATGTAATGGCACATTGGTATAAATTAAAAAAGGGATATGGGGACATTTAGCTAGCGGTTGTACAGATGGTGTAAGATTGGGGGGTAACCTTGTATGTCGACATTTTGTCTCCCAGTGTCCTCCCTATTTCCGTCCGTACTGATAAGACTTCGTTCGTCATTCTACACACTTTGCAAGCCAAAATGTTTCTGATCAACAACCTCCACGTTCGAGGAGTTGGTGCTACCGCTACTATTCATTTTCTGACTTATGCTCAACGCATCGATCAGATGACTGCCCTCATTAACTGTCAGCTCAATGTCACGTTTCAGCTGCTGCTGCTGCTGCTGTTGGTGCGAGGTTTTGGAATCGGTCGTTGTAAATGTGGGGCCAGTCAGTTGTATGACAAAGCTGTGCGTATCACCACTGTCGGAAGATACCACCGTACAGTCTTTGTCTTCGTCCATTGGTTCAATCTTTGGTATACAAAATTTGATCTGATTCCCACCGATACCGGTGGTACCACCGAGGATGGTACCGCCACCTGGTATTACATTCGATTTACGGTGAACGTTCAAAGCGTGTTGAGACAGGTTATTGTTGTTATTATTAGTAATATTTTGATTATTAGCATCCGCTTCCTGTGCCTGATGGAGGTTGGAGGTGGAAATGTTAAAGGAACCACGCTGCGATGAGGGCAATATCGCGTTAAGGCCCACCATCGACAACCCGCCGATTGGGGCGGAAGAGCGTGACACGTTGTTGCCACGCTGATGCTTGCCGGGTTGCAAATGGTGTTGCATTTGCGGTACGGCTAAAAGTGTCCCATTGCTGGCCAACGCATAGTTGGCCAGCATTGCTGTAGCTTGATGCTGATTCGATCCACCCACATTCGTCGAAATGGTCAAGTTCTGAGTCGTAGTACTAGCAGTGCTAACAACGGAAGAGGTCTGTTGCTGTTGCTGCTGTTGCGCATGGTTGGACGCTAAGTTATGTACCTGCATCGGGGTTATACACACGGTTCCATCCACATTCGGCACCTGCTGTATGTTAGCCACCATCGTCTGGTACATCTGTGCGGACACTGGCACGGTGATCATACCGCTCACGTTCACTGGATAGCCTACAACCGCAAAAGGAAAGATGTTAAGAGAAAATCTTTATCATTTCGAGGGGAAAGCTTGTTCATACCTTGTCCATCTTCTCCCGTGATTATTAGCTGACCATCCTGACCAAGGGTTGCTTCCGTCAGGTCAACCGACATGCTTTCACCTTGTCCGTCTGATATAGTTTGGATTGCATGTACACCTCCGTCGCCTTGTTGCTGCAGCTGCAGGAAGGTAATGAATGAAGCGAGTCAGATTATTTACCGCTTCGTGGTACACGCCAGCACATCACTTACGGTTGCAATTCCTTGTACTTGTGCGGTAGTTCCGTCCGGTAACGTGATGATAGGATTGTTGGGATCAACCTGAATGAGTGACACGGTACCATCGGGGTTCTGTATGGTCTGCAATACGGTGTGAGTGAACTGTAAGAGAAAAAAAACGAAAGGAACAATTTGTTAATTTTTGGATAGAGACATTCAGATTACCACCTTATGCAAAACAAATCAAAACTCAGTAACAATTAATAAAATTAGAATAATGCGGGATAATTAATGAATTAAACAAAGTGGATAATCAACTAATCGATCAAACGATGCTAGATCTAATGGAAATTATTTGAAGAACTACAACAAAAAAGTGAGTAAAAAATCAAAAACACGCAAGGAGCGATATCGCAATCAAAAGGGAAATAACACGGCAACGGAACCAAAGACGCGCCTTTTCCTCATCACGAAACAGCTGATCATGACAAGGACTAGCATACGGCAAAACAAGCAAACAAAATGTCAATCCAACTCAAAAATAACTCAAAATGGGCACTCCGAACGGAAAATGTTGGTAATACACACAAAGCATCACAACATCGAATATAAGTTTTGCTTAGTAGAAAATTGGTGTTAGTACGAACATCCACATCGCTTAGAGCCATCGAGTCTAAGCAAACCTGCGCGTTCAGGGTCTGCGAGGGTGAGGACTGTTGCTGTATCTGGATGGTGCCGTCCGGGTTCTCCTTTATGATCTGCCCATTTGCGCTGGTGATCGTCGTCGTGGTCTGTCCGTTTGACTGTGCCTGTTGTTGCTGCTGGTGCTGCTGCGGGTGCGCTTGATGGATGATGATTTGCTGTTGCCCACCGGCACCGTTGGTGATGGTGGCCGTCGTTGTGTTACCACTGCCGGCCGAGCCAACTGTCACCACGCTGCCGTTTTCAATCTTCATCACATCAACCTGTGAGGCCCAACAATCCCGGGGTTTTTGTTGTTTGCAACGTGAACCAAGTCAGAAAGAAATAGGACAGCGACACGGTCAACACGGATATTCGATAGCAATTGATCGTGATTGAAGAAAGTGCGTCACTTTGTGCATCAGACGATCCAAGCAATCGCGGTATGCAGCAATACTTACATTCGAACTAGCCGTTGCTATGGCGTTCGCTTTCTCGTCCTCTTCACTGAACGCGGGCAGCAGATCTTCTCTGCCGTGGTATTTGTAACAATTTATGACAATTTTTCTCAGTGCGTGAGTCCAGCTTATCTGTGCGTATCCATCCCCGTAAAAGATTAATGGTACAACATGTGTGAAAAAAATCACTTTTTTAAACCAAAAAACCCACCGGTTAATCTAACCCATTTGCATTTACCTTTTGTTTTTCCTCCTCAGTGCGTGCATCCATGCGAACGTTAGCCCAGGGTAGCTCCTTTGGCCACCAGGGTGGCCTGGTGGAGTCTCTGCCCCAACCCGGCTTTCCTCGCCCGGTCGAATACTTCAGCATCAGCGGAATGAACGCACGAAGCTGTGCCTGTGTCATCTTCTCCACTGGTGTCGGTATGCCGTCGATGATGAGCGGCGGAAGTTCAAACAGGGAAGGATCATCCTGAACCCGTGGCGGTGCCTGAGCGGCCAGTGCCTCATCCAGCTTGTCCATCACGTTATTGCGCAAATTCTTCAACACATCCTCCAGCGGTTTGGCTCCAAATACTTTGTAGATATTGTTTGGTTTGCCAGGGGTGGCGACCAACACGACCGCCTGCTGTCCAACACGCGTGGCGTACTCGAAAATCGTTTGCTGGGAAAAGAGGGGGGAAAACATCACCAGATGCCTCAATGCGTCCGAAACGATACCTAACGCTGAATTGCTGGATACATACTCGCAACTTCCGCAGCAATCGGTTCTGCTGCCGCTTGCGGATGGATGGGTTCGTCTCGAATGAGTGAGGCCGCTTTTTCTTCTTGGACGATGTGATGGCGGCCGCGGCTGCAACACCGACGACACCGGCTGCCACCAGCTGTGCGGTGACTTCATTCTCCATGGCAACGTTGATAAGGTTCCCATCATCGTACGCACTGCCCGGACTGCTGGGATTGTCATCGTCATCGTCGTCTGATGCACCGGTAATGTTGTCATCCTCGACGTACTCCATTGCGTCCACTGCGTTTATGGTTATGCTCATCCTGGATGTGTTTTGTTACACTGTAAGTACCAATATTTACATCTTTTGCTAAGAGCTCCAATGTTTACATTGTCTATTTAACAGAGGGTTTTGATTTATGCACCAGTCTATCTTGAATGGATTGAAGTAAGAGAGTCGATAATTGTCGTAATTCGTATTGTAATTCTATCTATTGTAGAATCCTGTAATATTTAAACTTGATTTGTTTATTATTGATTTTTTTTTGTATAACACGTCTAAAACCTTGAAATATAGGATAACATAAAATGAATTGTTTATTTTATCCTAAAGTATGTAATAAATACTGCTAGTTGTATTATAATTCCATACTACCAATATGTTAAAACAATATTTGTTTCTAAGCGTCCCTTAACAATATTAATCGTCAAAAATGTCCCATGTCTGCCATCATGTAATTTTATGCAATATTGAAAAAGAACCAAGCAGGAACAGCGCGGCCATTGTTTTACGACGCCCGGCACAACGCGATCTGTTCAACACACGGTGCATCAAGGGAAGCATGTATTCAGCCCTTTAAACCCTCCACCGTACACCCTTCACCTATCCTTCATCCTTACCATCGCTAACACTTCCCTTTGTTATGGCACAGCATGGATGAAATCCAAGCCAACAACCTATGGGTTCTATGTTCTATGCTCCATGCTCGTGCCGTGCCGTTGCGTTAGTGTGCGTGTGTGTTTCGAGTTTACTTTCCCCTCACACCGCGCTTCGCGTAACCGCGTGCATGTACAACAAGGGACACGGCAACGAAGTGATTCATTTTTCGGGGCCTGCTTTTCCATTTGTGAGTGCAATTTTCGTTGCCAAGGCGTTGATGCATGGCTGGCATTTAAACTTCATATGCAATGCATTTCGTATCGCCACATGGCGAGATGAAGAAAAAAAAAAGACTTTTCACTACAATTCTATTGCCCATATTGCGGCCACGAACAACATGGTGGCCGATGAAAGAAATCTCATCCCGAGCGCTTCAACGTGAAAATTGTTCACGGCGTACCTTTTGTCACGATAGTGCCCACGATCGCATGGTTTTTTCACCGCACAGCCTGCCAAGACCACCAGCCCCGATGGCTTTGGTTTCGACATGATGAACATGATGTTCGCCTTGCTGCCCAAGGGGGAAAAATACACACGCTCTCACGATGGACGATGCGAATTTTCTTCCATCTTTGCCACGCACGGCACCGTAAAAAATCCGGTTTTTCTTAGCTGCACACCGAAAAATCACTAATTTCCCGCACGGCGACTGCATTGCGACTGCGGAGACTCACGGTTTGTTTACAGTTTTTTGCCATTCGACTCAGCTCATTTCCCAAAATCAAGCGCTATTGGAGGCCTCAGCGCATGAAATTTTCCCGAGTTTGCCCTTTTGCCTTTTACCAAACACCAACCACACAACACACATTATTCCTGAGCAAGCCCAGTTAAATTTTCGCGTTACGCACCTGCGTGAAGTTTACAAAAATAGATCCCGTCCACGAACGGCCGACATCAACAACAAAACGCTGGTGATGGTGGTTCCAAATCACTTTTTGCACCGTTTCACGCGCGGATTTCACTGAAAATTAGGCTTATTTTTCCGGAAAAACCAGCTCGCTACTTTTCCACGATTTCCACAGCCGGACTCGTATTGATTTTTCCACACAGCGAACACATGCAAACGTACAAACACACACGACTCATCAACACACATGCATCTATACACACACACACACGAACGCCCTTGCTCGAATTCTCGACTTCGAAAAACAACGCCGTGTGCGCTGTTCGAATATGCCATCTACGAAACGGTTTAAATTCGAAACGACGGTTGCAAAGAACATCAAGACTCTGCGTTACTTACTCATTACTTCGTGTTCACTCTTTCATGTATTTGTTATGTTGATTCACACAAGCGAGATTCAAAAGATTGCACAATGTATAATATCTTGTTTTGTTAGGTTTTATTGGAATTTCGACATAAATATAATTGTTTGAAGACATATCGTCAAGCTTCAAAGCATAATGGAACGATTGCTTTTCGATTTGTTTTACAGTGTTTAATTATGTTAAACTCATATAATAAAATGACGCCAACACTTGGTTTTCCTTGTCGCAGTACAATAATACCTAACAATAACTATCTTGTCCTGGTAGGTTCTTTTACAACTTCTAGTTAGGGAAAGATTACAACAAGCGTATGTGTCACAAAGGTCAGGATGGCCACTTTTACATCAAATAAGAATAGTTCAACGCTTGCTCTTTAAACGAAGTAACTAGGCTAGACACAGGTAGCTAGATTCTTTTTTGCTACCGAACTATCAACCAGCGAAGAAGAAGAAGAAGAATGGCTTAAATGGCGCTGAAAACTTGTTTGGGAATTATTATTAATAAACGATTATGCTTATTACACTAACCTCATCTACTTGCCAAGCTTTTAGGCCGCAGTCAGTGGTTAAATATATATTTTGATTTGTTTCGTATGCCACGTGAAACGCCATGGCACTAGGCTGTGGATGGAGAATCCAGATGAAATGTAGATTAGCTCCACCACGTTGCAATGGGTAGTTTATCAAAAAACGAGTTGAAGGAAGTAGAGCTTGAAATATACTACGATTATATATACTACTACTTTACTCTCACAATCTCATCAGCACACTGCCTCATTTGTTCGGATCTTGTTTGCAGTTGGTCTTTCGAACAGTACAGGGATTTGATTCCATTTTCCACTTAAAGAAAGATACTTTCACCTCATAAGAATGTAGCGTTCACTATCAAACGTATGACGCTTTCGTAACGGAAAGGCAATATAAAAAGATCAATAGTTGACGAAAGGTTTGCCAATCAAGTTGACCTCGACCTCATTTTGGTGGCAATAAATTCCAACTATTCGTTTTTCGGAAACTTCGCCAATCGGGCTCCAAATGTCGTGCAGCTTCACAAATCTTCACACCGTTTGAAACTATGAACACAAAGCGTAAACTACCAGTTTTGCCGCAATACGGAGCGCACCATTTTCACTAACTTTTCGGTTCCTTATTTCCGACCGAAAACCAGCACCGGCAACCGCTTTGCGAAACTCAAGTACAATGTTGCCCTTCACTAGGCAGCTAGCTTAGCTAACATGTAGCTAGATGACCTGGTGAACGACCGAATTGTAAACTTGAAGGTGCGGACACATCTCCTGTCCGCTCTAGATGATTGTTCTAACGATCCGTGAACGTGAAAGAACCATCCGTTCGGTCGTCCATTCTTTTTATACGTTACTTCCGTTTCGTTTCAGCGTCCGAAACGATACAGTTTTCTCCGTTCGATGTACATGATTAGCGGCGGGGCACACATTGACGCCCGGCGACGGCTTATGCAGGCGTCTATGGAGAACAGGAAATAAGGATGTGATAAAGAAATTTCCCCGCCTAGTGCTATAGCGCACAACACATGTAGATGGCCGTGTAAGGCCGCTGCGAATACAATCGTGAGCCACGTTCGATGATGTCCACCGAGACGTAACCATGCGGTCGGGTTTTATCTGGCTTCATGAGCTCATTGCCATTTTTATCAGTTCCACTACTTCGGCCAGAATCTTTTCACCGAGGATTGTTTCGGAGGGATCGAAGAAGTTGAATGTGTATTGTTTCATTTTGTTCTACAAAAAAAATCTTTAGGCGATAAGCACAGCACGACTTATGGTTTCGATTGGGAATTCTTCAGATTTTCCAACTTCGCACATGGCCAACACATTTCTAGGGCAATGTGTACACACGTACGCACACGCGAAATACCGCACATTCGAAGTAGATAAACATTAGCACTGCGTAGAAGTTTGGTGCCCATCATTCGCACTATTCCTTAGGATATTTTCTCGATCAAGCCTCAATGTTTTACAACCCGGGAGGCTTTTCCAGACAATGACACCATATAATCAGGGTGTTCAGATACGCACTATGCACGAATTACTATCGTTTTTGAGGTTCAAAACACTAGAGTAAAATATTAGTCATCGTTTTGCGACTGTAGTGTAGCTTTGTACGAAAAAAAAAACAACCAGCTCCTCGCCAAGACAAGTATCGTTTCGTTTGTTTTCTTGCAATCGAGAGCGCGGGCTCCATTGCGCAGCTGCCCGAAAGTACATCAAATGTTTGACATTGCCATTGGGGTTTTCCGCGAAGCGGGGGGGGGGGGGGCCGGTTTGAAATGGGAGCCCAAATTGGAGTGGAAAACCTTTCTCACACTAGCGCAAAAAATGAACAACCAAATGGGGTTTTTTTATACATTGGAAAAAGCTGCCGGCCCCAACGAAACGTTAACGAAAGGATCACCAATCCTGAAGTTTTACTTGAAACTTGTGTTGTGCAAGAGAAAGGCTAGGGAATGGCGTGTTTTGTCAGCAGATCAAACCAAATTAGTACATTTTATGTAGCCAGGTATTGTTACGAGATATGTCACTTGATTTCAGAACAAAGCTAAAGCTTGGATTCTAATAGTATTCGTATCAATTCGTATCAATCTATTGTATTGTATATTCGTGATTCCCAATCTTACACCGACTAATATCAAGAGCTTATAATGTGTCTTGAACACAAAAAAAACAATCATTACTAGACATGTTGTCCCATCGGCAACAAGATTCTCCATTGGGGATTCGTTGTCATATTGCGAATTAAACTCAGAGCTGATGTGTTCTTAAGTATAACAGACTCCCCATTCTCGTGATTTTCGGTTCTCGTGATTTTCTATACTGTCTACCGAAAAGTAATAAACAATAGTTGTACGCAGTGCAGCGTGGATGGGCTAAAAAATACTTTGACTCACGTGATCAATTCGTAATGCTGCAAACCGTCGTTTTAAATATTCACGCAGGAACTGTTGTGAATTGGCTTGAAATAAAACTAAACTTAATTGGCTAAGGAACCATTTCTAACTATTTTCAATAATATGATTTAATGAAAAGGTACAAAATGCTGCAAACGCGCCTAATAGTAACATGTATATCCTCGAGGAAGTAACGAATTCCACATGCATGGAATGAACAAAGTTCAACTGTGGTAATGTTGTTGTACAACCATCAGCTGTGGGACTACGTTTCAACCTTTTTTACGCAAAAGAGCGATAATTTTGAGTGATAAATCGTCATCCCCGAACGCAATGATGCAATAAATTATAAAAACGAGTGATATTCATGAAAAATGCTTTTACAAAATGTTCTACTGCCATAATTTTACGAATAAAAACATTTGGTAGATTTTCCCTTCGTGTACAGAGAGCTGCAGCGCGAGAACAGTCACCAATCCACCCGCAAAATGCGCCATCAAGCAACCCGTCTCGCTCCTGCACACACAGTGTTGAGCCAATTGTCATTCGGGTGTATGTAGTGTGGTACATGTCAAAACGGCAAGAAGTTGGCCGGAGTAGGAATTTCTTTTCCTTGTGCACGAACTTTTCCATGCAAACCATGGAAATCGCGATTGTTGGATGGAAAACTGTTTCCATCAAGTGTGCGGAACCATCGAAGTATTAAAGTGAGTTCGAAATACGCACAAAAAAGCTTTTGCTGTTGTGTCGATTAGAAAGAAGTGTGCCCTTTGTGTTGTGGTCGGTTGGAAAGTTGGTGCAGATAGAAATGCATGGCAGGTTGTGGGTATGAAGGGAAGTGAACGACGGCGGGAGAGAAGCGGCCTAACCCCCACCTCCCTCTGAAGTTTCAACCAAAGTTCCAACATTCATTGTACGTTTGGGCTGTACAATAATTTGGACCCTTGGGCGTGCGACACGTCCCAATCGGACAGGGGTACGGAGCGGAATAGGCCATTTACTGAATATTTGATGCTATCGCCACCCCGTATCGATCCACATTTCATGTTAATAGTGCAAAACAGTCCGCAAAACATCTCTGCAATACGCATGTGTTAATGTTTCATCCCCGGGTGCGTAGGAAGGAGGTAACCTGCTTCAGGGGGCCCATTCCCAGCCCAACATCCAACGCAAACGAATCTCCGTAAAGTCTGAAGGAATTTAAAATGGGCTGCGAAGATTGAAATTGTAATCCGCGAAGGGGTGCCCAGGTGGCCAGGTGTGTGTGCTGGAAGGGGATGATGTAGAAAAATGCAATTGAAAAACCTGTTCACTAGCAAAAGGAGTGTGTTTCTCTATGCAGCTGATGATGAACGTGATTTGTCGATGGTTTTGGTGTAGTTCCATTAGCCCGAAAATGTGCTAACGTAACTTGTTCGCTGGGAGCAATTTCTGGTGGCAACTGTCGCTACAATGAAGATGAGAGTTTTTTTTGTTGTATGCCACTAACCACAATGCCAAGAGAGACGGGGTGACCGAATCAATTAAGTCGATTGAAAAGAAGCTCGCGGCAGCGTTGTAATAAATGTGCATCCATTCATTGAGTAAAAAAGAGCAATCAAGATTCGTCGCCGTTGGTCGCACTATTGGTAAGCAGACGAGTAGCATTTCAGTGGCATATTTTTCCCCCGGTCAGTCGTCGCGTTGTGCAGTGTAAGTGTGTGCGAGATTATCGGTGGGTGGGGGCGAAGTTACTATACGGCAAGCCAAATAATGTAAAGCAATGTCTACTGCGCTTTGCTTGGGTGCTCTTATCGAAAGTTTAAAAACTCTACTACTCACACACATCAAAGCAAGCTATGGCAGTGGCGCGTGAATCAGGCGGCGCTGGAATTCTTCCTAAATGTGTGATACATCATAATCATCACCACCCCAGAGGGCCCCAGGGCACGATGTTTGCGCGACAGGGCAGATAAAAATAAAAAGCAATCAAACGCGCGTTGTTGTTTACATACATATGCTGTATGGCATTCCGTACAGACCCTCACACGTATGCAACATGGGTCAGACGGTCGTAGGGAATTATATTCGTGTCTCTCGTGATGCTTTAACCAAGCTATCAAATAGACGCGTAACGCGGAGTTTAATCTTCTTATAGGTTTCCTTTTGAATTCTTGACCCTGCCTTACAGGAACGTATGAGCATTAGTGGCAGGAACGAAAGGGGCAGGGGAGTGGAGGAGAGTTTGATCGCTTCATAAGTACAGTCACTGTGAGTGCGTGTGTGATTTTGTGAGTGATCATGGATTCGGAAACAGACGACAACTGCTACGAGCGGAAGGACATTCCGGTCGATAGCTTCGGAGGTGACTTCTATCACAGCAGAGACGTAACCACGCGCCAGCTCAACCGACATCACCTGGCGCACTGTGCGTCCGATCTTTCCCCAGCCAATGCGCGTCCAATTTCATTGCCGGCAAAGCTCAGCAACAATCCCGACGGTGGAACGTGCGCAAACGGTCGTGATCAGCTCGACAGCGGAACGAATTTGGTCGATAGTTCGTCACTGATCCGACGGTACGCTGAGGTGACCAAGTTTAAGCAGGATATATCTTCCGGCAGTGGAAACAGTGCCAATAGGCTTTCAAAAGGGTAAGTACAGCGGACGTCTTACTCACCGAGTGAAACCCGCTTTATGCATCATTTCATTCATGGAGCTCTTTCTCATTTGTAGGCCGGATTCTTCACTGGCAATGGCAAAAAGACGACTCAGCACATTGCACTCCAGCGTTCAGCAGAACGAAGTGGAAACGATGGACGACGATATGATGCCTCTGCTCTCAAGTAATCGTGAACTCTCACAGGAAGAACTTTATGAAGTAAGACCAATGGTGGAATGGAGTTGCAAAAAAGGCAACGGTTACGTAGTATGCTTTAATGTTTGTTATTTGCTTTTTTTAGTCACACACATCACTTGTCTCCAGCTCGGAAGGAGGCATTATGGCCGAGGGTGAAGAGACTTCCAGTGACGAATCGCAGGAATCGAACAGTTCGGCCAACCCGACCGCGATCGTAATGAGCCTGCTGGAACGATTGCTTCGTTCGCATCCGGTGTGGTTTTTACCCGGCATTCAACGTTCCGGCGCGATCCATCTGCTGCAGGGGAAGGAAGAAGGGGTATGTTGTTGACCCGTCGAACCGTTTGGAAGTTTAGTAATCCATTACATGTTACCTCTCATGTTGTACCCGGTTTTAGACGTTTATTGTCCGCGGTTCTAGTCAGTCAAAAACGATGGCCGTTTCGGTGCGTTTGCCGGTAAACGCAGGACCTTACATTGAACACTATCTGATACAGTCCAACAATGGGCAGTTGAGTTTGGAAAGCTCTCGCTTCAAATTTGAATCCATACCTGCGCTTATCGCTCACTACACGCAATGCTGTGACGAGCTGCCCGTTCAATTATGTCTTCCGGTAGCGCTGCGCGAGGCGAAAAATCGCCAGCAACTATCATCACTGGCGCTACTAGGCCAAGAATTCTGGCGCTATCCGATGGCTAGCTCTCCGAAACCAAAACCAACCACCGTACCGGCGACAACACCGTCCGCCACCTCTAGTCACATGAACACCCCGTCCGAAGCAACGCACTCGAGCGGCATAGGCATATCCGTACTTAATCATACACCAATCGGTCATGGTACATCTATTACCGGGGGCACCTCTTTGGGTGCAGGTGGAATGGTAAACACGTTCGGGGAGACACCGACCGACACGTTCTCGACGCTGAGCAGTTTCACCGTTAGCAACGGGCAAACGCTGTTGAGTCCGGAATCGATCGACAGTGCCATCATGATGTCACCGATGACAGACCAGAACCAGACGGGGATCATTGGCAAAACGAGCACATTTAAGGCACGCAAGCAGCAAATCATTTCACCCACAACGCAACACGAGGTAGAAAAGCAAATAGAACTGTTCAACGCAAACATACTGGGGCACGGTAGCCACGGGGCTCATTCCAACGGGGACGTCACTGGCGGTGAAATGACAAGCTCAACCTCATCATCCATGGAGAGCCGACAGGGCGATGTGTTGAACGCGACCAGCACGTTAGAAAGGAAGCCCCGTGCACCTAGACCAACGCCACCGAATACGCTCAACATCAAACCGATTAGGTACAGTAAAGAAACCTTTTCCTCACCAAATCCCAAGTATGTATGCACTGATCGCCAAATTCCGTATTGCAGAAGTCCACCAGCACCACCGGCAAGACGAATAAAGCTTCAGATTGCAGAGAACAGCCCGACAGTGGAGAGAACTACATTCATGCATCAAAAAGACACGGACTTCACACCGACAACGGGATTTCCTACCAGAGATACAGCATTCCAGCGCAGAGAAACACCAGCGTTGAACACTGGCGCTTCCAACAATTCGGTACGTCCGAAACTGTAGAGATTGACAGAACGAAATGGTAATCAATCATTATGTTTAACATTTAGGGTTCACATGTAAGCAATACCGTGTGGTACTGTGATACCGACAACACTGTAGGAGATGGATCAGAGAAGCAACCACCACCTGCGGGTCAGGTGAACGATCACAAACCAGAACTCGACAATCATTGCTTCAGCGTTCCAGCAAGCACTCGCGTAAGTCGTCGTAACAAGCGAAAAGAATCGAAACACTATCAGGTGAGTACGAGATCTATTGGATGTGATCGAACCTGTGCGCATAATACATGTTGTTGTCTTACAATTGCAGGAATCGGACATTTTAGAATCACCGTCCGTCTACTGCAGAAGCACTCTCGTAGATAAGATCAGTGATTATGAGGACATTTGGACGCAAGATGCTGCTAGCAAAGCCGATCGTAGGTCCCTCCTAGGCCAGCGGCATGGAATGTTTGGCCAGGAAGATTTAAGTATGTTAGGACCACGTCGTAAACATAGGGAATGATGTTTTATTGTAATGTTTCGCACTGTTTTCTTTTTGTTTCCTCTAGCTCTAAAAGGTCTTGTCTCTCCGTCTATCGATTCCATGAGTTACAGACAGGGTAATTTCACCTCCTACCGTGGCCCTGCAGCGCACGGTGGTGCACACACGCATTACTCTGTCGACAATCTGGCCGTTGGTATGAGCGGTTTTGATTCTGCTAGTGATCGTGCCAGCACACCGACCGACAAACCAGCCCGTCCACCGGTGGCATTGAAAACGTTTTCACCCATACCGAAGGACGAGAGTCGTTTCGGTCGGGCGGTGTTGGCCGATTCCCGACAGCGATCGTGCATGAACATTTCACACACCACCACACCCGTCGGCACACCGGTGACGCTAGATGACGCAATAGGTGGCATAGGTGGTGGTGGTGTTGGTGGACAGGAGCAAAAACAGGCCAGCCCGTTCTATGCGGATCCGGCTGATATTCTAAGTAACATAATTCGTCGCAGTCCTTTGAATCGTTTGGCTTCGTCAAACAGCAGCCAGCGTCATTCGGAACCGCCAAAGCAGCTGTTTGGAAATGATGATATGCTATCTTACACGGTGCACCCTTGGGGCAATGGAAACGGATGTAATGTGAATGTAAGTGTGACGAATGATGAATAATGGTTGGATACAGTGTGTGTTCTTAAATGATGAATATTTGCAGAACAACTTTGCCGCATCTCTGGACGAGCTAGCGTTGGAGAAAAACGACTCAATGGTGTCGGGTGTTCGAATGCATGAATTGAGTATCACCGGCGGTAGTGGCGTTCACGCTACGAACGATTATGACTCTGATATCCGATGGAAAACTCCCTCCACTTCGATGAAGCCTGTTGAATCGACAGCGAAGCCACACCAGAAAAGTACAGATAGTCTAATGGGCAAACCGATCACGATACACCAGATTATTGCCAAGAAGTTGCCAGCACTGAATCTGTCGGAAAGATTGCTGGATAGCATGCTGGCGAATGATAGCGGCATCGGAGGCAATGGCGAGTCGGAATTCGGAACGTTAGGCAACAGAGGGCAGCGAAAGTCGGCCTATGATAACGTGGAGAAGCAAGCTAATGGTATATATATATATATATATTTCCACTAGATTTTAAGTGCAATACTTGAAGTATATTTTATGTTTGTACTTCTTTCTCTCTGCAGCCTATGCATCATCAGCTATCAATAGCGCTCATTCGGATGATGGTACCGTTTTTTCTGAACCGTGGGATAGCTCTCAGTGGGACTCGTTCCTGCCCAACGAACGTAAGTAGATCTTTAAGTTTACCCATGCGTAGCTTTCGTATCTGTTCTAATTGTGTTGAGAACGTTGTAGAATCTTCTCTGGAAGTTGCGAATATGGGTAATAGCTACGACAACAGCAGCTCGGTTGCCAAAGACACCCGCTACCGTAAAGACGTACACCAACAGTTACCACAGTCACAGCAAAAAGTAGCTACTATACTGCGATCTCGTAGTTGCCGCGATCGAGAAATTTTATGTAAGTAGATGAAACCATGGGATGTACTTCTTAGTACGTAGTAAGAGTTTGCGTGAGCTGCTTGCTATTTCTCATTGATTTCCCCCGATTCGTCCGGCGGGTTCGGACCTTTTTGTAACTACGCGACGAATTGAACCACTTCGGCTCGCTCTCCGTCTCGGGTAGGTATGAAGCGAAAAGAAACATTAATTTCAAGGCAAGGTACAAAAAGTCGTACATGTCGTACGGGTAGACATATTTGGACCGGGATTTTTTTTTACAAACATTGTGAATGTGTTCCGGATCAGGGTAATCCATCATTCCCCACTACCTGGAAGATGAATTGTATGAAAACGGTATGTTATTTTTGGGCGAGTTACCCGAGCTTATGTTTTGTAGGTCTTTTTCCGGCCCAGCCGGATGTGTGTTGAATGCTGGCAATGTTGCAACCGCCTTACCGTAACCTACATAAAAGGCCCAGGCTGTATAATACAACGGCTTTATTGCGTCAGCCACCCCACATGCTAAGGAAACCGATGGTTTGACATACATTGTAATGGGATCAAAACGATCGGTGGCCAAGAGTAATGACGCCCGATAAGTGACGAAGGCTTCGGACCGGGAGCATACCAAGCCGGCAACGAGACGCGAACGTACGTGTATGTGTGACCAGTAATAATATTCATGCTCTTCCGCTATCTTTTGATAGCTCTGCCGTTCCTGGGAGCTACACTCATCGGTGTTCGAAACGTCTGATAAGTAGCGGCTATTTGTACAATGATTACTTAGCGTCTGTACGCGACGGCATGGCGTCGCGGGCAACGGTGTGTGCATGTTCGGAGTGGGTTGGTTTGTTTATTTGCCTTGACTTGCCTTGATACGTGTAAAATAATGCAGTATTTGCACGGGGTTTATTGCGTATCGGGTTCCCGGGGGTGGTGCCTCGATGAGAAGCCACTTATTTCGGGAATATTTCCAGATAGATCTGACCAAGTTGGGTTCCAATAGGGTTGGGTGCATGGGGAACTGAGAGAATGGAAACGAGCTGAGCTAATAATATATTCCTGAGGATGCGTAATTTATTGTGAACTTGATGAGTAGAGTGTCTTACTCATGGCCGTATGCGATGCGTACATGCGCATGCGTATGTGTGTGTGTGTGTGTATGGATCGCATCCAGAGGGTGAAGACTTTGACACTTTCTTTCTTTGCTACGCACGATAACGTCAAGGACATACATGGAAGCATAGCTCAAGAGCTCGCAATGCACGACCGTCTCGGCTCAGTTTGATTGTGGTCTTCAAAGGAAACGGTTCGATCGATGGTGATTGGTTTGCACGGGCGCGGGAAAGCATAGCCAGTTGAAGGGCCTTTGCGCAGCCGGCAGCTACCACTGTAAAACGCACCTTGAAAAAAAAACCCCGAATCGGGACGCTAACTCCGTCTCCTCATCATTCTAATGAGAAACTATCGTTTTCGCCGTTTCGTGCAGTCGGGCAAAAATCGTTTCTCTATCTGCCATGCGGTGGTACAGAAGGTGGTCACATGTAAGATACGTGAACCGGAATGAAGCCACCATGATGAATTGCATCTTCGACGATGGGGTTATATCGCCCCCGACTTCGTCGAGTAGATGCGGATACGGATCTCGAGATTGGCTGATGGATCGGACACGGCGGAAAAGGCTGGCCGGTGGAAGACGGACTGGGGTAGCCAACGGATCTAGGGGTCGTAAATCCAGCTCAAACACCATTCAGCGGCCAACGGTAAACGGGATAGTTACTGGTGTTGCATCAACGCCATTACGCCATGAAGGTGAATGCCGGCCGAAAGTTGATTTAGTCAGTGGTGCTAGGCCCGATAACGAGGCGCTCATTGTTCGCAAACAGCACCAACTAGAAAACCCCGGTCGTGTTGAGTGGCAGTCGCCTGCACGCGCTACACGGAAGCGCCCAGCCCCCGAAGATGTGAAGTGTTGGCATAAGAGCCAGCACTTACGGGCTCTCAGTTGTACACCCGTCGGTAGTGGCAGTGGCCGATTTGATCGACTGTTTGGGGCGTTTCGTGTACAGGACGGGCTTCCGGTGCCAGAGTGTGAATATTCAGCAAAGCGGACATCAGCAACAGATGGAAACTTCTGTTCCGTGCTGCTGCTCGACGGTTGGTGTCGGGTTGAATATGACGAGTGTGATTCATCTTCGTCGCTCTCCGACAATACGATCATGATCGACGAGTGTAGCATTCTGAATTCGCTCGATTCGAACGTGATCCCGCACGATGCAGATGTAGAGCAGCTGTTCGGTTTGGACGAGCAAGGCAATATCATCATCAACGTGGGACACATTGAGGAAGAACGTGGCCGAACGCTGCTGGTGAAGAAGCGGCGATATCGCAAGATATTCAGCCGGCTAGACCAGGGCAAAGAGATTAACGAAACGACTCGGTTCGATGGAATGTGGCACAAGCTGGTGCATAAGTTGTTCACTTGCTGTGAAGACAAACTTGTTCGAGGTAGATACTTTATATTGGAATATTAACACTCCTTCATCACTGAAATTGGTAGCAAGAAAAGAGCGGGAAAATCAATTACAGAACTTCACCACTGCAGTTGCTATAATTCGTTTTGCTTCTTCCCCTTTTGCACAGGTCATCCACGCAACAGGTCCTCACACAATGGTCCGGGCGAATCGATTGCCACGTACGCCTTCTACCTTGCGAGCAAGGCGGATACAACGTTTTCTCGCAACATAAGCAATTTTATCGCCTGTACGAAGGAATCGAAAGCGGTTCCACATCCGCAGGTTGTGATGCGCAACATGCGCCAATTCATGTCCGGCATGAAGAACTATCTGGTGAAGCACGGCGAGGGTGACTTTGCCGGTGAGGTGCAGAAGGCACGAGCTCAGCTGAAAGCGGACGAGTTCCTCAACCTCGACTCCATACTGGAGGAGGTGATGCATAAGCTGGTGATACTGCCGTTGCGCGAGCATCTCTACGGTTTGTTCGTGGATTACTATAGCCAGTCGGGCGATATACAGCTGATTGTAGAGAAGGTTCGCTCGACAGCAGGTCGCGGTCCACTTGCATTCGGTATCAAGGTAAGTAGGACGACATACAGGTGAAGGGCCTTGAGATAAAAGCAAATTGTTGGCTAGCAATGAATAATGAAATGATTTAGAGTTGGAAATTTGTTTGATGATAAATTCCCTTTGTTTCAGGGCAATGTGATACCGCCGAGTCCTACAGCGATGCGACAAATAGCAACGTTGTTCGTGCGTCTGCAAGAGGCAGAACTACCGTTAGCTAAACTGGACTTACTTCTTGCCGCTGTGTCGACCATTTTTGAAGCAACCACCTGCTGCAACGGTCAGCAGTTGAGTGCGGACGATTTCCTTCCCGTGCTGGTGATGGTTGTGGCACACTGTGGATTTATCGGTGCGGAAATAGAGGCGGAGTACATGTGGGGATTGCTACAACCATCGCTGCTGAGCGGGGAAGCTGGCTATTACTTAACAGCCCTCTGCAGTGCGGTGCATGTGCTTAAGAACTTTAGTCTCAGCGAACAGGAAGGAACATCTACACTGGATGTATGTATTTCGTCTGTGCGTGTTGCGTGAATGTATGATTAACTGCATCGTTATTCATTACAGTGGGATTCATCTACGATGCCAAACTGCTCGTCGGTGCTACGCGTGATCATCCCGGATGAATACAATGGTTCTATACAAACGCGCACACTTCCAATACGACCGCATACCACCACGAAGGAGGTTTGCCGGATAATTGCTCACAAGGCAAGAATAACAAATGCCCAAGACTATGGTCTATTCAAGCTGATCGACGGTGAAGGTAAGAAATAGTGCTGTGTGTTTGGTAGAGAAATGCTATCTAACAACCACTCTCCGTGTATATTTTTAGAAACTCTTCTACATGACACCGAATGTCCGCAAGACGTCCGGATGACGGCGAAAGGAAAACATTTTATGATAGCGTACAAGAGGATTGACGCGAAAATAGCGTGGCCTACCGTGATGCCAAATAATGCTGCTAGCAACAACACTATGACCACTAGCACTACTAATACTACAAATGCTACTGCTAATAATGCTATCATTACTACCACTACCACCACTACTACTACTGCGAGTGATAATCAACTAAAAGTATAAGCAAACAATGAATTAAGCTTCCATCGTTAAACATTAAGTCTGATATACTCTTTTGTCATAAGGTCGTTTTTGCGCCGTCGTGTAACATCCTTATCGTTCGACTCTCATTTCAGACTCTCGGTTCAGTGTGGCTGCCCGCTTCCGGGATGCTATTTTGCTCGGTTTAATCTTAATACGCGTATAGTATACACATATAATCATATATACAATCAATCATATATACAATCGTACAGATGGTGAAGCTACATTTCGAACATTTGCAAGCAACTAAAGCGCTTCAAGTCTTACAAACACACCTCATTATCGATTCTCGTATATAGCAATGCAATTTTACTCTTGGATGAGTTTAGATTTTAATTCACCATAAAGCTAATGCGTATAATCACGTATCGGTAGCGTTTTCTTCTTGTGTAACACGTAGGAAGTAAAGATAATTTTAACACACTAACGTGTAAAGGTTAAAGGCATATATGCAACTCGGTGAAGTACGTTCTTTTATACAGTGCAGGAATGGTGTGTGTAGTAGTGCGGAAAGATAGCGAAGCTAGGGACGTATTATGCTATTCTCTGTGATGAAGCGCGTAAAAAACATGCCGTTCTCGCCCATGTTGCCGGTTCCCTTTCTTATCACGATCCATTTGAATGCAAACCAATTGGTCAAGCGTGTTTTTTAACTGATTTGTAAATGTTTTTTTTTTTTTAATGAAAACAAAGGGTCATGAAACAATGGGCATCGTAATGGAAATCTTTGTTTTACTACTTTCTCTCTTACATACGTACGTGTGAATGTGTGTTTTTATGAATATGTGTGCTGTTAGTTCCATTCGTATATTCTATTTCCGTCATCAAATGACACGATGTCCGAGCCGTTTTAATTATGTTACGGGATTCTTCACTAGCACTAGCATAAATCTTGAGCACACAATCATGTTCCCTCCGTTCAGCAGCATACTCTAGAACTAGTAGAGCAGAATTCAGCACTAATTCGAAACAACACATCGAAAACGAGTGTTGCGCCAAGAGCTTCCATTAAAACGCCTAGTCAGGCTTTGTCCGTATGCATTAGGTTTGTGTTGAGTTTACCATAGCTTTGAATTGCATATGTTCGTGATACCTTTTTAAAAAAAAACCTGGTTTGAAACTAATTTAATCCCTCATCACCCGGTTCTGCTGTTTCCGTTCCACAGGAATGAACGATAAGAACGCTCTCCTTTTGCTAAAGACAATGAATGTGTGAATGAATTGTGCGTAGTTTCATCTTTTTCCTACATCTAATGTTACTAATGCGTAAATCAATTATTAATTGCTAATCACATATTCTTGTTCCAAGGGGAGGTTTTCAGCCCTCCGTTTTTTGAGTGTGACACAATTTTTCCTTCTTGTGTGTTTGTGTGTGTGTGTGCTCATACTTTTAACGAACAAAAAATGCAACTAACTAAAACAACTAGCAACAACTATGTATATTAAAAAAAAGAACAAATTCCTTCTTTCGTCTTTAACTAAATCGCCAAATAAACCCCCGTCTTGTGGAACTTTGCTATTGCTCACAATGGTCGTGATCGGTTGCGTAAAGCAATGTGAATGAACTACAACTAATCGGTTTGGAAGAGAAGTAGTAGTAGCAGTAGTATAAACGATCAGCCAATTAGCAAGACACAACAAAAAAAAAAAATCACACAAAACTGCTCTGTCGAAACGAATTGCTCACAAAACATAAGAAAAAAAAAATCTACAATAGGCGTTTTCCTATCCTGCAATGCATTTACACAAACGGTGAAACAAGCACAGGCATGCCACTATCAGTAGGTAAATGGAAACGGATTTCGGTAAAGTTAAGGCATTTGAAATGCGCTGTGTTTGTGGGGCTCAGGAATGAACGTGAATCTATTTTTGATAGCTATCTTTTTCCCCCGATCTGATCACTGAAAACTCAACAATCGTGTAAGTAAAGGTAACTTCATGAAAAACGCAAACATAAAACGACAGTATTAAATGCAGAATGAATGGAACAAATAGAAAAAAAAACAACAACAATCCTTCTTACCCGGTAAACGCAATAGTAGCCCCCAAAAAAACTAGTAGGAGTAGTGTAATGAAATGCTAACCGATTGTTGGTGCGTAGTGAAAGCTGCCGGCAGGAAAAGTAAAGATACAAACAGACACGTTGATGAAATGAAAGCGATGGGATGGAACTGGAGTGAAGTGGAGAGCAAACAACAAGAGAAGGAAATATCTTGCCAAATAGGTATAGGAAGTTTTTTGGAAACATCTATTTTTACAACACAAGCGTATTTATTGCAGATAACGATAAAATAAACTCTCTCTATATATATACATACATACATATAAGATATCGGCTGTACATATGAACATTATTCGGACGTTTCGTTATACTTGTAAAATTCCTCCGAAATGACACATGATATACTCATATTTTTCCACTTATTCTCTGAGTTTTCGCTTTAAGGAACTATCGCTGAGCTAGTCCAAAATCTCATACATCGCGACCACGCTCAAGCTAGCGTTTTTTTTTCAGTCCTTTTTCATGTAAATTTTTGTTTAAAAAGGAAAAGTACAACACTGAACTGGTGTCAAAATATTGTTTAACGCATGTTCTTAATTGCATCTCTTTTCATTCGTTTGAATCTCCGCAGGCTTCATCATTTCGGATACCAAAAGATCATGCATGGAGAATATCAAAAACATCTGGTAAGTATCCTTAGCTCTCTGTCTCTCTTTCTTTGCTTGCGTTTATATGTCCATCGGGTGAGGCGAAATCCTCTAGAAACGAGTCGGTCAAGAATCTGAATCAGATTGATACAACAGTCGATCCTTTTGACATGGAACGTATGCTCAAAGAGCCAACACTGCACAAAACCTACAAAAAGATCTCTCCGAAGGTTTCGTCAAGGTTCAAAGGTTTTAGTGCCGAGAATGAAATACAAACAACCAGAAATTGTAGCTAGATTATAGTTTTCGAATACTTTATTTGTTCCATTTTCATAATTGTTAGGTTCATGTTCATGTAAAGTTACAATACATTATACATTATAGTGCTTCGTTTCATTATTATATGTATATATATATATATTCATTTATATACACATATTTAGCGTTGACCACAACCATCATTTGTCTTATCAGTTTGAAATACTGCATCGGTTTTTTATTTATGGTTTAGTTTTTAAACCCATGTACCAAAAAACAAACAAAACAAAAAAGAAACAGACAGATAGAACATTTCATTGTTGTACCACTCTGTTGTATTCCACCTTTTACATCTCGCCATGTAATATTACGCGCTTTACTATGCATTTACTATTCGTTCTCGTTCGTCATTTTTTTTGGGAAGGGGTTTGGTTTGTTTTGTATAATAATACATCTGATTATAAAAAACTATCTTTTTGTTTTTTTTGTTGCATTTAGTTTAGCGTTTGTTTAGTGTTTTTTTGGTTTGATTTTTTATATGAAAAATAAAACATCTCAAATTATACGTCACAACACTTCGTTTCCCCACTTTCCCGCTTTTTTCACCCCCTTCTCACCCACGTTCGTATAAATCGATACACTCTTGCTATACGTCTAATGGCTCACTCAATGGTTTATTTTGTTGTGCTGCTGCTGTGCCGCTGCATTGCATTTTGTATTTCTGGTGCTGCATTAGCATGGTAGGCCCGGTTTACTGCTGGCCACGTCCCCCAGTTACCTCATGGTGACAGTAGCTTCGGACGCAATGGGGTTTTTTTTTTTACTTCGGCATATCCCGGTGATCGTTTCCGGACGGTTCCAGCCTTGGCGAGTGTCACCGGGCGTTTAGCAAAAGGGGGACCCCGTACAGGTTTGCAGTGCGTTATGGACCATTTATCGTCGCTTTCGCGCATATGTCGGTAAGAATACTGCTACTTGCTTGGAGCACAGCTATTAAAACACGGCTAGTATGCACACTAGTTGGTATTTGGTATTTTCTGTACTTATCTATAAGGGTTTTTGTTTTCTTTTAAAAGATAACAAGTATATCCTTACAAGCTAAATTTCACTCGAATTTCCAGTTAATAAGCGCCATATTAGTTATGTTTTGTGTGTATGTGTGTGTGTGTGTGATAAGACTGTTTGACTGTGTTGTTGTTGTTTTTTTTTTGTTTAATTCACAACAGTTCGTGCATGGGTTCGTGTAATCGTGTACGGAAATCGTGGGTTTCACGTGTCCTTCTTCACAACCGCTTCTTAGTTATCAAACCTTTATATCCCTTCGCCTGAATCGTGCATCACACGCGTAGAATCTGATTCTACCTTATCATCGCCGTGTGTATGTGGGTGTGTGGATGCGTGTTTTTTTTTATATTAGTTCGAGAAAAAACAAACCGAACAAAGACAACACTTACGGTTAGTGATAGCGATAAATATATGTAGTGGAATATAGGCTATTCGATAGTGTGGCACACATTAAATTTGTCCATTCCTCAGCATCAAGCGATCTTCTCGCAGATCGCACGATACCGTGATGTGCTACCGTCGGCTGGACGTTTTGTTTATGGTGCAAAAAGACGTATGTTTGTTCAAATAAGACACGCTTAGAAAACACTGGGCTCTGTGAGCATATTTGCGCAAAATGTGTATGGGATATGCGTTTTTTTTTTGTTGTTTTGTTTTTCACGGACTTTCACATTGAATAAGCGAAATAGGGAAAATGGGGGACCGATGGGATAGAAATATGTGAGTTTTTTTTTTGTTGTTGTTGATAAGGAAACCACGTGCACAACGTTAAATAGCTTTTTGGCTCAAACCAAGTGTTCGGGTCCTGCTACACCGTAACGAATTTCCTACCTATCGTGACCGCCATACCGACGTATGGCCAAATTCACCATCCATTAGCCCTAATACGTAGGATGAACATTGATATTCGCAATTTCACATCAATAATTTGTATGAACTCACCATACGGCGTTCTCTCTTGCTTTAGTTTAAGTCTAATCACAACCGAAGACTGATATTATTACGCTAAACATTGTTTTTGTTTTTTCTTCATTTCTCTAACGATGCACTTATCGATAAGTGTTGTATGCTGTTAGTCGCAAATAGTGTGTGTGTGTGTGTTGTGTATTTTAGTAACGATGGGGAAAAATAGTTGTGTGTACAAATATTGCTGCTTGTGTTAAGTAAAGTAGCATCATTGCCATTTTGTTTGTTTTTACGTTATCCCGCTTGCTCGCCTTCCTTATTCCAACCGGTATGGCCCGGTTGATCCTGGCTCGTTCCTTGTGCTGCAAGCGGGATGTCACATCCATTAAATCACAACCTTGTCCAAACAGTGCCACCATGCACATTTGGTTGGTACCACGAGCACGGACACTGCCCCTTGGGGGCCCTTTGCTCGCGCTCGCTTGAAGCCGACTTTAAGACGAATATAAATATATTATCATTAGTTCTTTGTTTCCGTTACATACCGTAATATCTCCGGCACCCGGTATCCCGGGATGCCGGTGTGTATGTGTGTGTGTGTGTGCCACACACATGCAGGTGTATCAAAACTTATCAACCTCTGTTAATCGCTAGTACAACCATGGACCGACAGTGTAACTGTCGCATTGAAATCTTATCTAATTCTTTTGTTGGAGATGCTGAAAACGATTATCCTAGTTGTGGACCGATCCGTGAGGCGGGATCGTGCGGTAATGCAAAAATGAGGGAGGGCCTGGGAATGCAACCTAAAACTGCACTCCTTCGGTGCATTGATATGTTGGCTCGGGGGTTCTAAAATTCGGGATTTCCGGTGCTTTTGTGCTGCAGGTTTTGCTCGATAGGGGACAGAACGAGCGGCTTTACATTCCGGTGGCTTTCAGAGGAGGGACAATGTGTGTGGGAAGTGGAGTGAATGCGGCCAAAGAGCATGCATGATGTGGGGTTTTAAGCTGCACCAGTCTACAGTCACCGGACACAGCAGAGCCCGATCAGCGCCAGCTGGACGAACACGACCAGGCACACCATCGATTGCGGTTGTGGTCCAGTGCCATGCTGCATAGCGGCCGGATTTTCTCCTGTGAGAGTAATGGGAGGGTACAAGTTAAGGTCCGAGAACCGAGTGGAAATTCCACGGTGCTCGTACGTACCATTTAACACGTGGACCGATACCATCGCCTGTGCAATGTCGGCCAGGGCGCAAGTGTAGTTTCCCGTGTCGTAACGATTGGCGTTGGCAATGTAGAGTCGACTCATCGCACCACCAGGAAGTAGATCGGTTTTTACACTGTAAATAAGCAGACGACAGGGAAGAAACATATTTCGCAATGATAACACTTCTTGGCGGAGGGCACACGACACGACTATCACGAGCAGTGCTGGAGAAAGCAAACATCTATTTATAGCGGACTATTGGTATGTGAATGGTACGAAAGCGGTAGAAAACTGGCACGCGTCATCATTTTAAAACAGACTGCATAACTTGCAGTTTTGTAGATTGAATTTGAATTGATTGAATTGAATTGTACAGGAGTTCATTGTACAGGGTGATCTTGCTTATCAAGCGTTACAACTGCTAGGCGATCTTGGCCTGTTGCAAGAATGTCTTGAACCACTGACGAGTGTTGGGAACATCCACATCACTTTAACCATAATAGGGACCTCCCACATATCCACGGTGGGGTTCTGGAAAGAATTTACCACCACGGGACACGGTGGCAAGTGTGGGCTCAACTAAGAGTTCAGCTTTGTAGCGAAAGCCTCAGGTTGGTTGTTAACGAGACAAAAACCCAGTTGATTCTGTTGAACCCAGTTGAAGTTGAGTTAATTTCACCTATCCGGGGTCAACTCAAACCACCTGTCGCGACGAACGAAGCTGGAACAATGTAGACCTTGTACAGTTGTCACCAGAATGACACCGGACGACACAGCCCATGAAGTTCTTTAAGTCCTTTAATCCCAGGTTCAGTTGAAGTAATGGCGTTGATGCGTCCGCCAAGAAGGCCGGGACATTAAATGGGTAGACGGCGGTTTTAAGGACTCCTACTGCAGCTATCCAGTGGCTCCTCCATTGACGTTCCAGATTTATGGGATACAACTAAGAAGTTGTCGTGATATTTGGGTATGTCTAGACTTGGACTGTAATGTAATGACCTAATGGCATCAAGAAGTCTTGCGTGTAACTCAATCGCAATCAATTAAACAATGAATTCAGCATTTTCCCATCTCCTCAAAATCGGTTGCGCTCTGATCTCGTCTTCGCGTGCTAAAGCTCAGCAACATCTATCGATCCAACTGGCCACTGCCATTTCCATAAGGTTGTATTCAATTTCCATCTTTTAAAAGAGTTCATTGTGACTTTTCTATATTGGTTGGTTGGATCGTGTTTGGCAGCTTCGCCGTGACATGAGAAGGTAATTCTATGAGTAATTGCTTTGTTTTTTGGCGTTGGAATTCTGATACTTGTGGTTGTTGTATAGTTCGAAGTTCAGAAGCAACTATGTGTTTGTGTGTACTATCCCCAATCCTAGTGGGATTATAATTCGCCCATAAAAGAGCGCAAGCAAATAGGCCTTACCTGATTCCACCACGGCTTGTGTCGTAGTTGAGCATACGCATGCCATGCTTCCACGTGACGTAGCTCGTCGGTTGTGGCACTCGGCTAATGATGCACTTCAGCTCGATCGTACTGCCCGGTTTGTAGAACTTGTCCAGCGTAGCCTGACCCCTCTCGTCTATAATCTCCACCCGAGGTACTGCAATGGGAGCGAGCGTATGGTGAGTGATTCTGACGGATTCACGTACGGCGATGCCAGCACTACTTACCGACAACGATCAAGTACACGAGATAGACCAGCGGTGGATAGGACGAGATTTGACACTCATAGTGGCCCTCGTCGCGTTCATTCGAGTATTGAATCAGCAGCTGCCAATCGTTCGGTGGCTGGAACTGGAGGGAGTAACGCGAGTCGCTACTGTACGTCTGACGGCCAACGGTGATCAGATGAATCTCGTCTCCCTTCCGCCGTACCCACGACACCTGCAACAGTAGCAAAGCGTGCACTCTGTAGCCCGTATGTCCACAACTCATCAGAAGGGACCCTTCGCCCAAACCTACCGTTCGCTCGCGCAGATCGTTCACACGACAGTGCAGATACACATCACTGCCCAGCTGGGTGGTCACGTTCGCGATCATGTTAGCATCGTCGAAGAACGGGTACGGATCGTGCGTAGTGCTTTCGACCGACTCATCCTCCTGCTCATCGTCGTCGTTGGGCAGATCGGTGTAGGGTACGGATATTTCCTGCCAGAAGTTACGCGGCAAACTCATAAACGGACCGCTTGCTTGGAGGGCGGAAGATTCTGCAATGCATCGGAAGTACGCCTTTAGTCGCCCGCAGCGTCGCTCGTCCCCGTTTTGCGCCAATACTCACTCAGCACCGATCCTGACACGCAGTGCAGCAAAAGGTAGATTGCCGCTACCCCATTGGTTGGCAGCTTCATAGCAGCATAGTATTTTATACGACTTCCCAGGTGATCAAATCCGTCGTCGATCGTCGATCGCAGTCACCGTTTGCTGTTTTCTTGTCCTACTTCTTGTCACGGGGTGGTGCCAAAGTCGGAACGGTTCCAATCACATCCTTCTCGCCCTCTCGGTACAGGTCACTTTTGTTGCGGAGTTTTACGCGTTCAAGTCGGCTGGGTGGGTGAAAAATAGCTGCAATCATTGTTAATGGTATTCAAATCGTTTCTACGTGTTTGTCGGACGATAGATACCGTCCGACGCGACTCATTCAAGCGTACATATGTAATCAATCGACACAGCGACACAGTTCACAGCGGTACGTGCCACGGATGCACTAATCAATAATTCCGCAGTGTTGATGAGCGGTCACCAGCGAGGGGAACCTAACTGTACGCTAAAGGCTGGCTACCTTACTTACCTTCGAGCCTCGAATATCCTGGTCGCGGAAAGGGTTCATTTAGCGCACTTTATCCCTACATTTGGCCCACGGGCTGGGAGGGAATGATAAAAAGCCAAACCTTCTCCTCTGCTTAGTTGGACCCGTAAGCTTTTCGGCAGGATGTTTTCTTTCTCTTTCTTATTTCACGGACACCAACTCACTCACACACACACACACAGTCACTGTACCGCACTGCCAACTATATCCATTCTGCCACCTAAATCTTCACCCAAAGCACGCAATCCTCTGTGCGCATTTTCCATTCACCAAGCACAAGCCTTTGGCACGGCAAATGTAAGAGAAAAATGGCCACCTGCTTCCATTGAGCCAACGCGCTACTCCACCATCCCGTCCACGGTCACTTGTCGCCCGTACGCGAGTGTAACATGTTGTGCAGAGTTTGTGCAGAGGCCACAGAGTCCGCGGTGGTGTGGTGTGGTGTAAGGTCCGCGACGCGCGACACGAGCCAAAAGGGGGGGGGAGGGGGAGCGAAAGGATGTGCCCGAGGACTAGAGCGGGAAATGCCAGCACACACGGGGAAAAGTGTTTTTCACACGGGTTTTGGCTTCACAGCAGTGCAGGTTTGCCTGCTCCTCACTAGCACGGGCAAACGATGGGATGGTTCACAACCGATTAGGCAACAATGATGGCTTGAATGATATGAGATTGCTCTAGTTGGTAATGGTAATGGTAGGGTTTTGATTCAAGCTTTTCGAAGGAAGAAAAAAGCCACTACACACTGCTGCTGTTGCTGAAGGATGATGCTGCGAGAAAGTGTGATGCGTGTGCGTGTAGCTGTGGTAGTAGTACCTGCAAAACGAGTCCACCAGTATTTGGGAGATTTTGAGCGCGAAAAATGGTGCTCCAAGGAGAGCTTTTTCGCTGATGGAGCACGTCCCAAGGAACAATTTTGTACCCCGCAGTTACCAGTGTCGACTGGTACTCCACATACTGGGTGGCTTTTGAAAAGATGTTATACCCTGTCCCTTTCGGACATTACACTGCTTTTTGTATCTTCTCGCTCTTCTGAGACTTTGTTTTATTTCCGCGGCGGCGAAGACAAGTGCGCGTGTGGATTATTCTAGATTAACCTAGGGTATCGGTTTAAAATGGAAGATAACCCAAATATAATCGTCCTGTTCTATACTGTCTATTCAAAAGTTTACAGGAAACTCGCATCGCAACAGCATTCGACCCAGGGGCGGATCTAACGGTGGGCGAAGTAGGTGGCCGCTTAGGGTCTCGTCGTGTAGGGGACCCCGAAAAAAGCAGTTTGGTAGAAAAAAAGAGTATGAATTATGCCAGAAATGGGCACGAAAAGCATCGCTTTAGCCTTCTTCGTATGCTAGAGGAAACCACAATGGGTGGCCACACCTTGGAGAAATACACCCCTTCCCCCGTTGGGGTGGATGAACCAGCTTTGAGTGAGATAGTTACGGGGCTACTCCATCTCCAGCTTCATCAACTACGCTTTTTGCTTCGTCTCATTTGCGGTGCCACGAAGTTACCCCCTCCCCCCTTCTCGGGAAATTTCTGAAATTTGTTTGTGATCAATCTCCACCTCCCTTCCTCTCCAGTCATTTTTTGTCATTTGGTTATAACCCCCCCCCTCCCCCCCCCCCCTCTTTTTGTGCAGCCGTCCATCATCAAAAAAAAAAGAAAAAGAGAGCTAGGCACCGTTTTCTCGTTCCTTTCATACCCCTCCGATGTGTCGGACAATCCTGCTGTTCGGACGATAATCTGGCCCAAAACAGGACAATCTTTCGCTTCGTGCCCACTTCGGAACGGCTTCGCGGCATTTCGGTGGAAAGCATGAACTGCGCCGAAGCAACGTGCAATGGAGTACTAGATTGGTTGTTTGAATTTCAAAATAAATACCCGTTACCTACTCAACTTTTCTTTGTTTGGGGGGGGGGGGGTTGCTTTCACGATTCGCAGGCTTGGCATTTTACCGGAGTCTTCTAAATTGCTTGTCTTGAAGTCTTGGGTCGCTCTGAAGCAGATTTTCGAGTCCGGCAACAAGTAAGAAAGGCTCTTGTGCTGTCACTTACGAGGCCAAGAATCTTTGTGAGCATCTTTCTCTCGAACTACTGTGAAATACCAGTGAACTAGCTTAATGCAATTTTTGAGAAGAGTCATTCATAATATAAATCTTGACTTAGGAGTCCTTCAAATATGGAATCGATTCATGAATTCTCAGACCTGTGACGCACAAACTCATAGCTGGTAGTCTTCAATCTTGGACGGAACTTGAATTTTAGATAATTTACGAATCTTTTAGCTAGACATTCAGATTCATTCATATTCACCAACCAGTACCTCGAATGTATAGAGGTTTTGGTCGCTTGTGGAATGAGAATTTTTTCGCCGATTTCGAATTTTCGGCCCTATGCACAATATCGAGTACTTGTCTCAGAAATAATTGTGAGTACTGGAACTTTATAGGCGCTTTGAATAGGTTAAATGGAGAAGATTCCTGCGACTTTGGAATGACCGACTCTTCGGTTGATGTCAGTGCTGACCTATGTTTTAATGTAAAATTTGGACGACTTCAAAATGGTGATTCTGTACATCAACTCTTTTAGTTGGAGGCAGCTTTTCGGGGACTATTTATCGAATTGTAATTCGAATATTAGAGGGTCCAACTCAATAGGATATCGGTTATTCTTTCGACTTTTCCTTCATTACCTTCCCGCTACCGATCCATTCATATTGCAACCATACAAAGGCGAGCTATTTATATCTCCCCATTCCCGGTCCCTTTTCGAGACAAAGCGGTTTGGTATTCGATATCACCTACAATCTCCGCATGGAGCATCCGAATATACATACAGTTTCATATTTATGAGACACACGGGTGCAGTTCTGGTACGAAAATAAATGCCGCTTATGCTCAGCGGGAGTCCAGCACGGCGCGCGCGTTCGATCGATCGGGCACTGACTTTTTAAATCAGTTTCCCACCTCAAACTAATCCACCAGCTGTGGTTGGTGTTTCAGTTCGTACCGTGCGTTAACCGAGTGGACATGGTTGTGCAGTGCAGTTGGATTTAGTGCTGATAAAATGATCCAATTGCAACGAGATCTAGTGGCGGATTGTGTGCAGTTTTTAAAAAGTATTTGTTTGCTTTTCCCTCTTCCCTGTTTGGGACGTGTTTAGAATTTATGTCTGTGTGTGTGTGCCTTATTGTTTCGTTTGTTTTCTTTCGTAGCTATAAGAAGATATCTGCGCGAGTGTGATGAATCGCGCAGGGAAGATGTCCCGGTATCGGTCCCCACCATCGAGCAGGAAGATGGCCAAACGTATTTAAATGTTTCACAGCACAACCACGCACCGAAAGGTGATCGAGATGTGTTAATCGCACAATGTGACACACTGCTTGAGAGATTTGGAAAATCTGCAAGTTTGATCGGTTTGTGGAAGGAAGACGATGGTAGCAACCCAGTAGAACCGCAACAAGAGCCGGAGGATGATGAGGAAAACTCGTACCTAGATATGAGCGGAACGAACACACTTAAGCCAAACACCAACAGCTCGTCTAATGTGAGTTTCGGAGATGCGAAAGAGGAATGTTCCATACAAGATCGGGATGAATCAACCAAAGATGAGCTACTGTTTGACACAACTCGAGAAGAAAACTCGTACGATCTCACTACGGATCAGATTCTGTACGATGAGTGCCAGCAGGAGGTCAGCTACGAGCAGGAACAAGCGCCAGCCACTGCCGTACGGTCTCCTACGCCGGAAACGGCTCTACACGAAAGTCAATGCCCTTTCGGTGGATTGCCTGCGTCTCATCTGCGTTTGCAGCAGTCACCCAAGCACGGAACGCTGTTCAAACTGGAGAAGCGTCTGTTTTTCGATCAGTTTAAGAAGTATTACGTGGGTTTGATTGGAAAGTGGCTGCTGGTGTACAACAGCCACAACGATCTCAAGCCCTGGCACACGATCTTCATCAAGAGCATCAAGCTGGATCTGAATTTGAACGAGCAGATCAACGAAAAGCACCTGTTCCAGATCATTACGCACACCGACTCGAAGGTACACTTCCTTTCGCCCAGCTTCCAAGACCTGAACGAATGGATCGTGGCGATCGAGAACAATCTGATCGAAAAGGTCGATCGTACCGAAGAGTGCGGTGTGGTGGTGCTGCAAGTTCCCCGCAAACTTCCGTTGCCTCCCTGTCCGCAAGGGCCCACCGATAGTGATGAAACCGATTTGCATGTCACGAGCCACGCGGAGGATGGAATATACGAGGAACCGTCGCTGTGTCTGAAGCCGGAATCAGACTCAAAGTCGAAGCTGCACGGATACGACACCCCGAAACCATGCTGTACTGGTAACAATAGTCCGAACGCTGCTTGTAATGCATCACCAAATAACAAGAAGCCTGAGCTGCCAGCAAAATCCTTGGACGCTGGTGGCCTATCTACTCCCACCCCCGTGAAGAGTTGGCTAAAGAATCGCTTCAATCGATCTCCACCAGATCCACCAGCCGATGCGAAACTGTCTAAGAAAGCACTCAAGAAGCTTTCCTTCGAGGAACTCTCAGTGGCGGAAGGTGCGAGTGAACCGAAAACGCCCACCAAACAAATGCCAGTGCCCTCTTCGCCTAAATTTTCTCTCGCCACAACTCCCGCTAGCAAGGGCACAAAAATTAACATGATCATTAGTCAGCTGGAAGCGAACGGACAGCTAAACTTGCTTTCGAAAAGGTTAACGGATACGAATAAACGGTACACGTGGGTAGCAGATGGCGTTACTAGCTGAAGGATTAGTGGAGAACACATTAATATGATTTGAATTTTAGCATTTTTTTTCTATGAAATGTGATTTTAGCGCAGAAATAAATTTTCATCGATGTCAAACACATGATTGTGTGTGTGAGTGTGTTTTTTCCTCCTTGCAGTTGAAAATGGTAATAAAAGTTAACCGTATGTGTAAGCTGTGTATATTTTATAAATACCTATCACTACAGGTGCAACAAATCGCATAAATTTGGCGCATTCATTCAATATTCAAAGGAATCGAGCATTTTGAAACGAAATGCGATGAAAACAATATCATCGCCCCGAACATCAGATAAGAGCTGTTATTTGACGCGGTGCTAGAACGGCTGTCAAAAACGGGCTGCGGAAAATTCAACCCATCCAACGTAAACAAATCCAGTCGCCACAACAATCATTAAAAACTACACTGAAATAGACGCATTTTAGCAAACGAAATCCCAAAACTCTTTCTGTTGAGTAGATGCAAATAGTTAAAGTTTCGTGTGGGTATGTTCCTTCCCCTGTCAAAGCGTACCGTGTGCTTCGTCTACGGCCTACTTTAATGGGATCATCGGAACCACGGTGTGTCGCGATCGGCGATGGACCATGAGCCAAACTTGCGCTCGGAACATTCGGAAGTGCGAGCCTTTGTGCTGTTTCGGAACACAACCGCCCGTGAGGTGGACGTGTACTGGGTAAACTATTCCTCCAAGCTTATCCACTACACGTCGCTCCAGCCGAAGGCAGAATGCACGGTTAACACGTACGTAACCCATCCGTGGGTGTTTAAGGACAAACAATCCGACGAGCGGATGTGCGTGCGGCATCAGCCGGTCTATATGCCCGAACCATGGTACATCAGTTCGTACAGTGCCGGCAGACTGATCAGAAAGGAAGTAAACATCCACTTCCCGGTTCGCACGCTGAAAGAGAATTGTCTGTGGCGGATCGTTACACTGCTGGCGGATGCAGAGGGAAGCGCACTGTGGGAGCTGGAGATACCTCGCATGCTCATACAGGAGCTAGCAGTTAGAAAAGGGAATAAAGTAAGGACAAAATGACCTCTGTAACTAAAAGCCCCCCCCCCCCCCCCCCCCCCCCTGTTTGGATGAGATCAGAAAGAAACAAAAACCCAAAATCACTTTGAATCGTTCCATTTATTTTTCGCAATTACTCACTAGGTATTGCACCCCGGGATTGGATACCTCATGACATTAACATGCTTCACTCTACATTTAGCGTTTTATAGTACGAGTTCCGATACGTCCGAAACCGGGGAGTTTATCGGGGACCGCCCCGGTTCATCGGTATGACGCCTGACTAAACACCCACCCTCAATGCTTATCATTCTGTTTAACGACCGAGCGGCTGACGAATCCAACGTTCAGAAGGGTTGCGCTTATAGAGTTTTTTGCTTTTCCTTCGTTTTTCTAACAACAAATGTTCGCTAATATCATGTTAAAAGTTATCTCTTCTGCCCCAAGTATTACATCGCCAACTCATTACCAACTGGGCAATAGTAAACATAGTTCTAACTGAGGGTAGAAAATATTTGTCATTCTTTTTGTTTTGTTTCGTTTCACTATGCCCTACTTGTTTTCTTTTGATATCGTCTTGCCACCTAATCATGTTCCTTAAAAATGGTTTTGTTCAGTTTTGTACTTTTGCGTAGTCGCGTTCCTTTACTTTCTTCATTTATTTAAATCATTGCCCGCTCACATCTCTCGGTTCCTAAAACACTGAAATGCCTATTAGGTGTTTGAGGACACACCCAAGCGGAATACTACAGCTTATATTTGTTTGCGATACACACTCACACACACTATACGGGGCATTTATTACACTTTTGTACAACACAACATTCGGTCTACTAAAGATAGACTAAACAGATTGGGGGGAGACTGACTGTTAAGTAATGTAATGCTACTCACTATCCTGGCGGGTCGTACGTATACTAAAAACTTAATCGTAAACGTTAGTTGCTGCGTGTTTGTTCTACTGAGAAGAAATGCTCGACATTGAACCACTTTACAAGTGAGACTTTACATTCGAATACATATCGGGTGTGCGCTTTTCCTTTCTTTTTTTTTTTTTTTGCTATATGGCCATTTAGGGGAGCTGAATATACGGGCGGCATATAAAATAACCATCTAAAAACAAAACAAAACTCCACACCGACCACCCGAAATCGGTCGGTTGTTATGGCCATTTTTGGAATCTTGCATTTAGCTGTGAAACTTTTCAATGTGCCGCGATAAGGTTTGGGGCGTCTTGAAGACGTTATAGCAATAGGTGCAGATCAGTTTCGGCTGCACGTTGAAGGTGTTGTTGAGCGTGTTGGAGATGCCGAACAAGTTTTGCGTCTGAGCCAGCATGTTGGCCTGCAGCTCCGTTTTAATTCTATTGAAATTGCTCATTTTATCCTGCAGGGAGAGAGAACACACGTACACATTCAAACGATTTGTTTAGGCGTATGAAGAGGAAGATGTAAGAAGATGGTCACAGCGAACAAAAAAAACACATTTCCAAACAAGAATAAACAAGAGGAAATACAAACAGATGCGAGGAAAACAGCACAACAAAACAAGAAATGTTCGCAACGAATGTGTAAAATAATAAGAAGTTTAGAAACAATCCGCCATTTAATGAAAACATTATGGTAATTAAAAAATTGTGAAAATGTAAACTAGATGCTTTCGAAAACAGGCAAGCAAATCATCACAGCAAAGAGAGGGAGTAAAGTACAAAATCAGGTAAAACAAAGATTCCCGAATGATAAACTTAAGCAGAGCACTATAAAACTAATGTGTTCATACACAAGCAGGAGAGAGAGAAAGAGAAAGGCACTAGTTTAATTTAGTGTTATTGGTTTGTTGTAAGAACGGAAAATGAAACATAAAAGTAGGTTAGCAAAGTAAAATAAAAAAAAAAACTATTTATTCGGATTCGCGCTTTACGTCAAGGTTATGATCGAGGTCGACTTTCATGGCCATGTCTGGTCGTTGCTGCAGGTGAAGCTGCTGTTGATGAAGGTGTTGTTGCTGCTGCTGCTGCTGCTGGTGCTGATGATGGGATTGCACTTGTTGCTGCTGTTGGTTCAATTGCTCGCTTATATTGAGCAATTCCGACACCTGCAGCGAATGGGTTTAACAAGAGAATAAAAACAAAACTGGCGTTACATCTCCGATAAAAGTAAGAGCGACTGGGTGGAAAAACGGGGAGAAAGATAAGCAAATCTGCAAGCAAGCAGCCTGCAAAACAAAACAAAAACACATAATCGAAAGCAAATTAAAACTCACCGATAGAACCTTTTGCTTGGTGTCTCCATTGCCGGTGTTCGCTTGCTGCTGTTGATTTGCCTGATTGATCTGGTTCTGATATGACTGGAAGCTGGCATTCATCACCGTGGCGGCCGGATGCAGTTGCGAATGTAGCAGATGGGGTGGCGGTGGAGGTGTTTCGATCCCATTCAACCCATGCAGACCGTGCTGGATGAGCTTCTTGTCGTCTACCGGCAGTGAAAGTGGTAGCGCGATCGGAAGCCCATGTGCAATGCGCAAATGATTGCTCAGCCCGTCCGCCGTGTCGAACGAATCGTTACAGTTGTGATAATGGCAGAAGTGTTTCGGTGCCTTATTGCCACCGGGCTGGGCGCCTAGCTTCTTGAGATCGACAGCGGGGTGATGCATCTGCATGTGCTTTGTGAGGTGATTCTTCATCGTGAAACCCTCGCTACAGCTGATCACGGGACAAGTAAGATATCTGTGTGTGGAAACAACGCGATAAAAAAGAAACCCGAAAATGTTAGTATTTCGCGTAAGATTGGCATGAATGTCCCTCTGGAAGCATCTCGCCAGATTCCAGTTGTGCGATGGAGAAGAACCTGCAGGCCCATGTACTGCCGTGCCAAAGACAAATGTATAATCGACCGCCGAGTCGTGGACGAAAACGCCGAACCAAACGCAGCGGTGGCGACCGTAGAAGAATACGCTAGCTAGCTTACCTCCCGTCCACGTGCCTTTGCACGTGCTTCTTCAACAGCACCTCGTCGTTAAATGTCATCGAGCACATGGTGCAGGCGTAATCGCCATGCTGCTTCATATGCAGCAGCAGGTGAGATTCTTGTATGAACTTTTCCTCGCACTTGGTGCACGAGTAACCGAAATTGGTCCCGTGTATTTTCATGTGCTGCTGCAGATGAGACTGCTGCTTAAAAGACTTATCGGGGCACTGCGGACAGAAAAATCCTCTAGTCGAACTGTGGTTGGTAATTAAATGAAGGTTCAATTGAGTAACTTGGCTAAATTTGCGCGGACACTGATTGCATACGTACAGGGTGGTTTTGTGGTGTGTTTTCATGTGGTTATTTAAGTTTGTGACCTGAAAAGAGGGCAATTCGGTGGTGATTAACGTTGGGTTGTTTGGTAAGATTCCGGCGAGCGGTTCGAAGAAAGTTTACCTGAGCAAATGAGCGGCCACAGTTAGATTCTATACAAACGTACGGTCTTTCGCCCGTATGCAATCGCCTATGATTATTCAGATTGGTAATCTACAATAAAAGGTTTGATAGGGTTAGTTCGTTAAAGACGGTCATTCAAGATATGGGTCACACAAAGCTTACCTGAGTAAAGGCTTTCCCACAGTCGACGCAAACGTATGGCCGTTCGTTCGTGTGAATTCGAACATGGTTACGCAGGTTAGCTTGCTGGGTGAATCCTGCGGAAGATAACGGCTCATTAGAATACCACAGAGCGCACAGCCAAAAAACTGATCTCTTACCTTTTTGACAAAATTCGCACACGTATTTCTTTTCCGCCGAGTGATTACGGATGTGGTTGAGCAGAGAGGTTTTACGGCTGAAAGTTTTGTTGCATATCGGACAGCTGCCTTCCTCGCCGTCGAGCACCTCATTCTGGGGGAGAAGGAAAAACACGCGTATGTTGCTTGGATTAACAATCACGTGCCAACGACTAAAATATTCCTTTTTGGGTGGATAAAATGATCCTTACATCGATTGTCTGCAGAGTTGCTTCGAGATCAAAGTGTGCCTGTTTTGAATAAGAGATAAAACACAAATGAAAACATATTTTAGTCAGTCTTTTTGTGTACTATTTTTTCACATCGCACTTACCAACTTCTTGGAGTTTGCATCCCCTTGATTGACCTGAAGGGGTGGAGAGGATAGATACCAAAAAGGATCAGCTATTAGCACAGCAAAATCTGTTTGTCGTTCGTTAAACAATACTCACGGTATTGCCCAGTAGCACCGGCAGATTGGAGCTGGTGGGTACCATCGTGGGACGGGAGCCATCGTAGAAGTTGGGCATCATCCCTTTGGAGATTCCTTTAAAACGTACACGATTCAATAAACACGGTCCAGTTCCGAGAGCCAACGAAGGCGTCCGCTGTGAGTACTGTAGGAGCAGCAGAAATCGAGTAAACCATATCAATAAGCCTTTCTTGTGCACTTTACACGGGCCCGCTTGCTTCGGGGCGGACAAAAGCGGTAGCGATGGTTCTTTTGGTTGCAGCTATAAATATCTAACATCTCTCCCCCCCTGTGAGTTCCTTGGAGTGTGGCCATTCCCTGTTTTCACTGGATGCAAAGCCAAAGTCACCGTACCACGCATGCTAACCGTCTTCCCAATCTCGCAAAACGTTAGAAAAAGATAAATTACCTCACTGGCAAGCCTAGCAAAGCATTTTTCTGGCTTCAAAAGCTTGTTTTGTGTATCTTTTTAGCGATGCAAGCGATTTGTTCTTAAGTAAACACAATTGCATTGAAAAAAATTGTTTGACAGAGTCGAAGCGTATTAAACATCGAAACTCGTTTTTTTCGCTTTGGGATATTTTCTATGTTTTGTAGCTGTCAGTGGCGGAGGGGCACAAATTTGACAGGAGATATTTCATCGAAAATGTCCTTCGTTGGTTGGTGCGTGGTCTCATCCTAAAATCTCAGAAGGAGGTTCAAAATCAGCTTTTGTTTCGCTGTTCAAGCTCTAGAGAAACAGTGTTTGAGTAGTTAAAAGGAGTTTCAAGAGAAAATGTGTGTATTGGAAATTTTAATTACCGATCTATTTAGGCTGTTCATAAATATACAGCAAACCTTCTCAGTATATTCAGAGTTGGGTAGATTTTGCAAAGAGATTTTTATTTTGTGTGACGAATTCACCTGGGCAGTAAATCTCATCTTACTCGTATTGTTAAATCGTTCGAATTGTTGAATCTATGAATATCCCTGTATTTTGAATGGATATAATACATATTTTGTCCCCGTCTTGAAAGGAATGTAGCTGCTCAGCTTACAATCGCCATAAAAATAGCAAACAACAACAAAGCAAAAGTACCATTCCACAGAGTCGTATAATGCTACCGATTCAGCTTGCAAATAGAACTGAGCGACAAGTTCTGCATTTCCCCATTGTCTGCAATGAAGCTGCATTGAAATTTCGTCTTGACCGTGCCCTATTCATTCATAGATAAAAATAAATGAATATGATATGAGGTGATCATTTATAAAATCTGGAATTGTGTCGAACACATTTCGACGTATCTAAATGACGTCCTGGTACTCCTCAAAACAAGCTTTATTACTGCAATGATGAGCTTTATTATTGACAAACCACACACTCCATTTATTTTATAATTTCATTCACATACAGCGTCTTAAGCTGTTAATATATTTTTTCTATTTACATTCATACAATAGCAACAACAAGAAACAATATGCACCAAAAGCACGTTTAGACCATCGCGAATTCGCGACCATATTTGGTGAGTTATTAATGAAGCTTATCAAATAATCCAACCGTCGCGGTGAATTTCAATACTTACCTTACCTTGCTTCAGCAAAAGAAGGAGTTGAAGGTATAGAGTGTCAATGTCCATATAAGAGCATTCAATTTTCCTGTTGTCCTTTGATGAAAAATTAAACAACCATTTATTTAATAAAGGGCAGAATAGTTTGAGAGAAACAAACACAACTAAAGCCACACGCACACACGGAAAAGCGGAACGGGAAACAAAACCCTGAACCACACATGCAAAGTCACGCAAGCCGGAAGTCGCTGACGAATGGTGGGAAACTGAAATCGCATGCAGAATTAGTTAGTCAGTAAAATTGGCAAATTTTACGCGTGTAAGCCGACCAAGTAGAAATAAACACACCATCGCGCATAGACGAGCGGAAGCGCAAAACCGTTGTTTAATAGACGACGTACGAGCAGACAACAAGTAGTTCCCCCCCTCAAAAACAACCTGCCTCACGTCCCATGTCACACACATATGTGTGCGGTGCCACCCTCGTGGGAGGTATTATTTTGATAAACTTTTGCAATGCCGGTACACACGATGCCGACAAGTTATGTATATATAGATGGGTTCTCGCTCTCTTTTGCCGAACAGCACATGCACATGGTCGTGCGAGCACATGGTGCGCGCGAAAAACAGACGACGGCTTTTCCCGCATGGACACTACGGGACCCCGATACATAAGCGGAAAAGCGCAATATTGGAAAAGTGTGCATTGCGAGCTCATATCCATGTGGGAGCGCGCGTGTTCTCTCCAACACTAACGTACGGCAAAGTGTTAAAAGCTCACAATACGTACATACACCGCTTTAATGACTGCTATCGATGCTATTTCTGGCCTGCTAGCGACTAGTGTGTGTATAGTGTGTTGTTTGCGCACCGAGAGAGAGAGAGCGAAAGAGCGCGCGAGGGCTCCGCAAATGTTACGTTCATTGATGATTTCAATGCCTGCTGCAATCATCTGCTGAAGCATGAAACTTCCTTCAAATCCCCGTAACCTGTTGGAGATGTTTGCTGCCATCTGGTGACGGACGGAGCGCTCCAGCAAGGTGTCTGAGAGAAGAACTGCTTCCACGGTAGAGTTATTGAAGCTGGTAAGTATAATTGTCCTTTACACGTTCATTGCCGCATCACCCGACCTCAGCGGCTCCACGAAACGATGAACACTTTGCGTCACGAACGCTGAACGTTTTAAACAATTTGTGGAACTCAAGTTGCAGGTGTTCAAGCAGAGCGCATTTTCAACACTGCATACACACATTCCTGTTGTCCAATCAACCACCTCCAAAAAAATGGTGTTAGAAAAACATTTCCCATCTTAGCTCTCGCTGCCCAGGATGCAGGTGAAACGTTGTTTAATGAAAAATTTAATTTCGTTTTCGTTTCTCCGTTTTTTTTTTTGTTTTTTCGCCCCGACATATAAAACACAAAAAAACACTTTCCGTGTCTGTTATGAGAGGCAGAACATGCAGGGCAAAGGGATCCATCTTTGCACGTGGTGAAATGAAAAATGTATGCGGCTCTTGTGTGTGTGTGGGTGCGCGTGTGTGTATTTCTCAAGTAACTTTAGTGCGGGATGAAAAGGCGCCACACATCCCTTTTGCCAGTCGTTATCCTTTTCCTTGTCCTTCTCCGTCTTCCTCCTCTGCTGCTTCCTTTGCATCTCCACCCACAAGAAAACACCCCCCCCCCCCTCCCTCCTTCTCCTTCTCCGCTGCCACCGAATGGAGTGGAAAGGGGTCGGCAGTTATCATATGACGGTTGTTTAAATGAAGGTTGTTTAATTTTTTTCCACGACCAGGTTCGCTTTTATTGTGCGTGAGTGAGAGAACGCGATAAAAGTGTTCTGCAACCACCATCGAGCAACGGGACGGGAATTAAACACGAACCACGGAATGTATGTAATGAGCTGGGATGCTTTACGGTGCGCTCCAAGTGTGATTTTCTTTTGTTTAAAAGTGTGTGAGTGTTGCTTTTTTTTTTTTGTTCGGCACTGTTTATTATCCATAAATTTCAAAGCATTTGTTCTTGGGCTAATGAATGCCTGTTTGTTTGTTTCTGCATTTTAAACACCAGTTGTGAATGTTTTTAATGACCCATTTTGCTTCTTTAACCAATTAATTATAAGTTGTTGAAAAATGCTTTCACGAACTTTAAAACTTCATTCAACTTTATTTTTTTGTTAACACTTTATCACGCACACACACATACACATGAAAAATAAATGCATGCAAATAGTACATAGGATGTGCTTTTGTTCTGAATTTATATACCCAAAAAAGAAAAAAAAGGCTTCTTGATGCACAGCTTCCGCGCAATCAATCACAGCAACCACTGAAGAAACTTCACTTCCAACTAAACCCGATCGTTCTCTCACTCTGCAAGCTTGACACTGACACTGAAACGCTGTTAAACGGTTAAACGCGAGACGGGCGATTTGTATTAAATATTTAACACCTCTAAACGATGCGTAATTGAAAAACTTTTGCCCACTGCACTTGGTCGCAGTCCGCAGACAAAATTGCTCTCCCGAGCGTCACACGGTGGTTGGCCTGTCTTCGAACACGACGCGAACCTTTCTAGGCGACTGGCACGACCCAAGACAGTACCGCTGCTGGCAAATTGAATAATAAGACTGAGAATTCATCAAATTTTTAAAAATCTTCCAACCTGCCAAGCAGCGCCCGACCGAGCGCGAGTTCTGCTGTGAGCGGGCGCCCCCGAAATTCAACCAAAGACACGGTGTTGGCTGCCGAAATGGTGAAAACCTCCCTTCTCTTCACCCGCCCGGTTACACCCCGGCACCACACACATTTACAACGGAAAAGCGTCTCACCACCGCACCACACCAGGGCACCAGCTTCCCCGCAGCCCCGGTCATCGGCGAAGAAAAGGCGAAACACCCTCTCCCTGCAAGAGGGTAGTGAGACCATTTTGTATATATCACCATTAGCGTCGTCTTCTTATTTACTTAAGACGCATACCGTCAAAAAAACCCGGCCAAGGGAAAACAAAAGCAAAATTGCGAAATGAAGCCGATCCGCCCCGGGTGTGTGTGTTTGTGTGTGAGGAGGAGTGAGTGAGGGGTTGATGAGGGAAAATTACGAACAGAAGAACAGGAGGAAAAAAACAACAACAGCGCATACACATACACACAGTTTTCTTCCTTTCTGTCCACTGATATTACTTTTTCCCTGCCCTTCATCGCTTTTCACCCTCCCTTCCAGAGCCACCACCCTCATTAAGGATTCAATTCCTTGGTCCACAGGGAGGAAGACGAAAAAAAACAACGCCAAAAGGGGTAGAAATCTTTTTATCCTCCCACCACTTCCCAACCCCCCTCATCAACTCTTCCCTTCTCCCTCAACAACCCTTTCTTTCACGCCTGGTATACCATTTCTTTCTTTTATTTTTGTTCCTTTTTTTGGATGGTTAAAAACACGTCGATGAGACGCAAGAGGCAAGAGGTGGAAAACAGAAAACAAATTTAACGCTCTTACATCTTTTGAGCCATACGAAAATGGCCACACGGTATTGGGCGCCTCCATGGCGGGCAGTGTTTCTGCTTCTGCTGCTGTGAGATGCGCCAAAAAGGCGTAATAAAAATATATACATGACCTCCGTCTCTCTACCAACATCCCGAAACCACCTCTCCTTTCACCCTCCCACCTGCTCCCACCCACCCCCAACATGTTGTTGCGAAGGGGTTTCTTGCCTGCAGTCACCTTTCCAAACCCCAAATCACCCACCACATATTTCACGGTGAAGCAACGTGAAGGACCCAATCCGTCCGGCCAATACAATAATATTTCCTCCCCTTCGACCCCCTCCTTCTCCCCCTCCAATCCCTTCCCCCTTCCCCAATTCCACGCAAAACAAACTGAAGAAGCTGAGAATCTATAATGAGAAAAAAAAGAAATATACTCACACTTACACAAAAAAAGACAATCTTCAAACCCACACAGTCTTAACCAGAATCAAGCAAAGGAAAAGCATCCTGGTGCGCCCGCCGCCGCCATCATCGCCACGCGCGCTGTCATCGAAGAAGGCCGCGCTTTGAAGAAAAGCGTGTTGAAAGCGAAGCAATCACAAGAGTGAGTGAGAGAGAAAGAGAGAGAACGTAACAAGGCGAAGAGGGAGAAAAAAGATGTTTGAAAGGAAACCTCTCCTTTCTCGAAGAGCTCGCCGAGCGGCAATTTTCTTTTCCTTGCAATCGACTGAACTCACCCCATACACTCCCCCTACCTCTCCTTAGAGCAGTAATACCACCCTACTGACCTATCCTTTTTCTTCACACTTGTGTCGGTCTCTCTCGCTTTCGCACTCTTTCCTCGGGATGCTCACTCATTCGTTGCATCCTCTCTGTCACTCGTATGTTTGAGTTTTCCCTCGCAAAATACATTTTTCCTTCCCGGCCAAGGGGGTGGGTGGTCGGGTGGGTGGGATTGGGCGGCCCGGTTTTGATGCCGGGAAACAACACTCCCTTCTTATCGTGAAAACAAAAGTGACTATAAATTTTTGGCCCGAAAAGGGAAAGGAACGCCGAACGCCTATCTTATTTCTCTGGCTCTGTGTTTGTGTTCATTTTCATGGAGCAAAGGCAATGAGAAGAAACAAAAAAAAATACACATAAAAATTAAAACAGAAACAGCAAAAAACTTCGATGTCAGTAAAGAAGCAGGAAGAGCAAAGCGTAAAAAAACACACTCAAAAATAACGCTCAACTGCCATTTGCTGTTTCCATCCACTGCTCTGCTCTTGTATGTTTTGGGGTGGAAAACCTGCTAAAAGAAGGGTGTCCCGGCCAAGAAGAGGCAGAAAAAAAGCGCAAAACGGCCCGAACGAAATCGACCAACCGGGAGTGAAGGTGCGTAGGATTTCTTTTTCTCCCTTTCTGTTTTGTTTTTGGGAAAATTTATTTTTCCGTCCCGAAACAAACCCGATAGGGCGATAGAAGGAGAGAATTATTAATGAAGGGGGAAGAAAAAAGAAAACTCAACACACACAGACGCATCAATGTTTTCTTCGGCAAAACCCCTTGTCCGTGTGTTTGTTGTAGTTGTGTGGTGTTGGTGCGCTAGTAGTGGAACGAGGGTTGTTACCATCCCTCGAAGAAGAAAATGTTACGGCAGTAGGTGGCCTTTTGGGCGGGGTGGGAGGGGATGGGTTATTATCTCGGACGATAGCTTAGAAAAAGAAAATGGAAGTCTCTTTCCAATGCGTCGCCGCACACTCGCACACAAAGGCCAATTCTTTGGTGGAAATAAATCACCAACCCACCGCATGCATCGGTCGCTTTTAAGAAGGCCAGCTTTTTTGGACAATGTTAAGAGCTTTTTTATTGTGGTTGGAAAAATATTAAAAAGATGCCCTTTTTATTTGTATACTTTACCACCTTTATCAATTCATACCCCCCTTCCCCCCAATCCCCACCCACAAACTCACTTGTTTCCTTCAAACTCCTTATCATCATGCTTGCACCAACTTCGTTTTAACTGTTCTGTTCTTTTTCATGTTGCCATCAATCGTTGTTGTTTTCTAATGTAAAAAGAAACCCCCGGCCGAACACACAGCACTCCTTTCTACGACTTTCCCTCCTATCCTTCAATCCACCCTTCCTTTATCACCCCCGCAAAGTTCACCGAATTTAAGACGAATTCGAGTTTGGGATTGTTTTTCCGCGCGCATTTTTCTTCACCCCTTTTTTTTGGCCGGGAAGGGAAGAGGGGTGGTCTTCTTTTGCCATTAATTTTCCACCCACCTCATCCATGGGTTCTTTTTGCTTCTCCTCCAAGAAGGTCCTTTTTCTTTGGTTTCCATCGGAGAACCAAAAGAAACAAAGAACTGCTCCTGCTTTTTGTAATAGGGAGGCCAGTGGAAAATACGGCTCCTTTGCCACGGACTTCTGGCATCCCCCCCTCCCCACCCCCTCGGGTTTTCCCCGGGTGTCCCCAACTGTTGGAAGGATGATTTTGTTCCTCCCACCCCTCACCCGTTCTGCCTTTTTTTCTTACCCTTTTTATTTGTTAATTTCGTGGAATTTTTTGAACTTTTCTACGCACGCGAACCCGCTTTCCTGGCCAGTTGCTGTGTACTCGGTGTACTGTGCTCACTGGTTAGTTACTCACTGCTCACTCGTTACTATGGTTTTGATGTTTTCTCTCGCTTTTGCATTATTTTTTCCCCACTCACTCGTTGCTGCTGGTTCTTCTTCTTTTTTTAATTCAACCCTTTCCTGACCATTTCCATTTCCGCTCGTGCTATTTCGGCGTAGTTATGGACCGAACGGCGAATCTTCGGATTCGTCTTGGAAATGGAAATGAGTTTGTGTTTTTTTTTTTTGTTATTTTGCTGGGCGGCCTTGGGTTCACCTCTTCCCTTCGCCCAATGAACCACCCCCCTTCTGGCGCTGTTATCAATTTAAATGTCCAGGCCGTTATCTATATTGAAAGCTGTACTTATATGCTCCACTTTTAAGTGTACTTTTTTCTTGGTTGTTGCTGTTTTTTTTTTGTAGCTCCGACCGAGTTTTCTCTGTGTTAGTGTGGGCAGTAGCCCTTCCCGTCAGTTTCACTTTCTTTGCCGGTTAGTAAATAGGTTTTTGTTCACCGCGGAGCGTTAGGATGTGGTGGAGATGGTTTGGCTGGGTTGATGATGGCCACTTCAGCGGAAACCCCATCTTCTTCTCTTCACCCCACCACCAAGCGCGTCCCATCACCACCCTCTGGAGCTATCATAGTTCAATTTAACTCCCGTTTTTCTCAGTACATCGATCATCGAACCCAGAGTGATGCGGACGGTCGGTTGGAGCACTTCGATTAGAGAATGTTCGTCATCGGAATCGGTTTTCTTTATAATTTCAAGCATTACGTCAGTGTGGAACCTTTATCCATCTTTGAAAATTGTATATAAAGGGAAAGGAAAGAAAAAAACAAAAAATCAAGAAAAAACAAACCAAAACGAATTTAAACGATAATGAAACGTATATTTCTATTCAAATTGTTCGCTACAACCAGTATAATTGTTAAAAAAAATCATCCTATTCTTGTATCCTAGCAAACTAATTAAAACAATTATTTACAAATTGTTTGAATTGTATTAGACTATTTCAATACATTTCAATTATGAAGTAGTTTATGTGGTTTAATGATTTAACATCTTATACCCTTAAAAACATTGCATAAGGGCCAATGCCTTATAATGTGCATACAATCAAAAAGCACCAATAAACAGTAAAATTAAACTAAACCCTAAGAAATATTGATTCAGAATCTCTTTACCTTACAAATTCAAGTTATTGAATTGAATAACATACATAAAACAGCAATAAATTCTTACATTTGAGTGGTTAATTAGATGTTTAACATTGAACAATCATTAAAATTAATAAATTCAATGACAAAACTGGGTTCTTCCTGTAACGGTAGCCTTATGTGTTTAAATTAGAATCGTATTTTCGTAACTATTGTTTAAATGAAGAAAAATGAAAAGATTTGGATAAAGAAACGTAACATTTAGTAAAAGTCAACTTAATAATTAATTATAATTAAAAATCCAAATAAACATAAATAACTGCACAACAAAGTATTGTTCACTAACAGTAAACGGTATCCACATTCTGCCGGTTGGTAATATTACAACTCGATAAAATAGTATTTTGCTGACGATATCTTAAAACTTAGCATATCGTAAAACGCATCGCATTCACTTGGAAGTTCCATCAGGTCCGGTGCGTTGTTTAATATTAACATCATGCCATACAACCTTCGCATACCTGGCCTCAGCAATCGCACAAGTCACTAGCGAAACGGAAGCACGCGTATGTGTGGTAATCAGAAACTACGCCCACAGATGCTTTAACGAACAATCACACATAATTTCACACGCTAAACGTCGAAATGCACATTAAACAATAACTTGCGCAAAACAATTCCGAAATAAAACACAGAAAACAACGCAAAGCAATTTACTGTTTCCAGCTGGCGTCGGTGATCTTCGTCGATCATTTGCGGTTTTGTGGGATGAAAATGTGACTGTGTGTGCAGATTGGCTTGGAAAAAGGGAACGGAAAATGTCGGAGTTTTTTCGTTGCAGTTGCTATGAACTGATGCCACCGCTTGTCATTGCCTTGCCCGCATCACAGTGCACTGAAATATTTGGATTCACTTCCTTCCAGCGAGTTTTCCGATTGCCGGACACGCGTCCTATCGTCGCTACCGTTCGGGTGGACTAATTCCAAACTGACCTTCAAGCCGTGCTTAGTCAAAACGAACGCCGGACCACGATGCACAACCGGGAGCACACATGTGCAAGGCCAACGACAAGTCGAAAGCCGGGGACCGTCGGTGGCGCGGTGCGGAAGGTCTGGTCTGGAAGGGCTAACTTTGCCTATTCGCTCGCTTATGTAAATCTAAGCGCAACCGAATGTTGCTGCTGGTCGTGGTGGTCACCCCTTCCGATACGTGCGTGCTGCACGCGCGTTTAAGGAGAGTCCGTTGCGTAGCTCGGTAGAGCCTCTCAGGGTTTGGTTTTGTACATGGCACAACTGCCAAAGGGGACGTACTTACGGAGGGAAGTTGGCCGAGTTGGCCCGACCCCGTCCACACATCCAGGGATGCAGTTCGTAAGGGTGATGCAACCACCACTGCCAGCCGCACCGTCGCGCTCGTCTGTCAGAAGGGGTTGCGTTGCCCCCGAGGATGCGTGCGTACGGGTTTGAGTTGAGTGTTTTGAGTTCCTTTCCCTTGTTTTTTTTTTCTGCTTTACCGCTGCATTCGGGACAGTTGCACACGCAATGAGAGGGTGTGCATTATCGTGTGGGCGCCCGACAAGCGCTGCCCGAAATGGCGGCCGTATTCGTGACGGTGACGGTGCAATGGCGGATGGTCGCGGTGGCTGTGTATCATTTTAATAGTACAATCTAATACGAAGATCCGCTAAATTACGCCACTGTGCAGCATGTTATTTGTGTCCACGCGCGTGTGTGTGTATTTGTGTTTGTCGTTGGGAGCCGAGAGGACCACCATTTGCGGGGTATTCGATGGAAATTCAAAACAAAAACGGTGTTGTTTTTAGACAACACATCATCATTCCAGCGCGAGCCGTTGTTCGCGGATGCTGCGTCTCGTGTTTTTGCCTAGTGGAAGTTGTTTAAATCCTGCCACAAAAGTAAAACCAGCATAATGCGCCGTATTGGGTGTGGAAAACAAAAAACCCCCCCCATTTCGAATGTTGGGATGGAGTGGGCGTTGAGTTGGAGACAAGCCCGTACGGTTATAAAATGGAAACAGCAAAACTTACTAGTGTAAACATTTTTTAAAGAATGCATTAATGCAATGTTATCGAAAACTTTAAACATTTCAAAACCGTTCTTCAATATCAATTAAAATAAAATGGTTTCAGAAAATAGCAATCTAGCTAACAAACTAGCAAAAACTAGGATCCACATGAATTCGGTAGTTTTTATTTAATTTTGGTTGTATCATGAACTTTGTTTATCGTTATTCCCACTGCGATACCTTTACGGTCGTATAATTCCCTTTCATCTACAGTTCGTAACATAAGTTTGTAAACACTCTTGTTTGACAATAAATTAAAAAATTGAAGAGGATGCAAAGTTATAACGAATGAAAAAAGATGAATCTCCTCCAGGCTGTCCTAGTTTTTTATACTAAATTTTTCAAATATTTGTATAACTCCCTCACATAATACAAACTGAGCACTTGAACAAACCGATATGTCATTTTTAAATGGTCTCATTCTTTGGTCCAAAAGTAATGTAACATTTTGCAAGCATTATTCCGGTGATAGGCCGTGAACCAGGGGGATAGAAGCCGATAACGCTAGTAAGTGACGAGTGTTGATCCAACATGGTACCTGGCAGCTTGAAATGTCTCCCACGTCCATGGGCGGATTGTTAAGAATCAATTAGATCGCCTTCCCTTACGTAGTTCCGATCAATAACGCAACACAACTGTTATTGTCAATAGCCCGTTCCCGATATTGATACTCTTTCAAAAATCATACATTACAAAATAAATTGCACCGATTGTCAACTTATTTGAACTTCATCCATGATACATAAAAAAATAATCAAGCTGATTAAAGGAATTTATTAAATAATCTCTAATAAAAATGTATTCAAATCATGCACTATTCTCTTTAGGTTTATAGTGTTGCAGCATATGTTGTGAGCTTTATCTTATCGTAATATCTATGTCTATCATTATATCTAAATCTTATTTTCACAATACCATCATGACAAAAACATTCGAAATCGAATCGTGTGATTAAAAAGAATATCAAAACCGTAACTACTTACATTTTCACATCTAAAACCTGATAATTTCGGTCCTACGGGATTCGATTCTTTAACTCTACCTGTGTTTTGTTTTAAAAATTTAAAACGATCTACACAGCGAAGAAAAAAGGGAGAAAATGCATTTGTGTTCATAAACATATTCAAAAACCACATGAAATTATACTTTTTATTGTTAAAATGTTCATACACTCTCTCCAACGCAAGCGGTCCTATAGTAGTGTTACGTACTGTATGGGGAGGTACTACGGTAGTAATAGTAGTATACTTCTCCATAGTTCGTCTCCGTGAATCGTCCTCCGCTTCCTGATATTTCTTTATTTCCTTACCTTACCTTACCTTCCCTTTAATTATTTAAGATGACTATTTGTGTGTTTTTATGTTTGTTCAGCCACTTCCGGCCCGACAATTTGCGTTAATAAATAATAATAGCAATAATCATAATAATAATAAAAATAAATAATAATATTAATAGCACTACTGTTACGTAGGGTTATGTACTGTATTACATTTACCGTAGATCGATTTTTTATCGATTAATAGTTATACTTTGATAGACCAAACTGTATTAATTGCATACTGCGTATAACTAACTAGCAATAAATTCGACAAACTTCCCACCGAAACAATAAATGCTTATACAATTCTGAACAATTAATTAAATCACCAACATTCTTCTCTCTCTCTCTTCTTCTCTCTCTTTCTCTCTCTTCCTTAGTAAATGCTTATTGCAATCAAAAATCCCAATCCCCGGACCACGATAAATTACACCGAGGAACGTTCGAAAAGTGCGATCACAACGCGAAACTCGCACCGGCATCGGTAAACGCACTTTGTCAACCTCAGCACATCGCAGCCAAAGGAGATGGAAAAGAAATGTTTCGCTTCCAAAAAGACACGAATTCACAATTCGCTCAACTTTCTCCCGCTGGTCCACCCACTGTGCCCGATGATACCCGACCCGCAGAAAGGACGATCCGCGGTTCCCCTTGTTCCTCCCGTTGGGCGAGTTTGTTGATTTGTTCGTTCGGCGATGGGCGATTCACCGTGGCCGTTGTGTGCCAGTTTGCAAAACAAATGCTGGGGATTCGCGCGATATTGAATTTCAAGATCGTCTCCCGGTCGTTAGCGTCGGTGCCCCAGCATCACCCGCCCCAGCATTTGAAAAAGTTTTCCATTATTCAAATTTTTTTGCCTTTCGTTTTTAATTTTTCACCCCTTTTTTCGCTGAAATTAAGTGTCTCGGATCGGCGTCCTACCTTCTTTTCGTCCACCTTCACCGTACCCGCTCCAGGGCCGTTACAGCGGCCATTCTTTTTATCTCATTAATTCATTCCTTTCTCGCGCATTTTTCCACCAATACATAAAGCCCGGTTTGGGCCGAGGGCGAAAAAGAAACGACGAAGGCCAAACCAACGCGGCTTGGATGGCCGCCAACTTGTACATAGTGTGGAGTTTTCCTTATTTTCATACTCCGTTTCCTCCTCCTCCTCCTCCTCTTCTACCTCTCCTCCCTCCCTCTTCCATTCTGCTTTCGCAGTCCCTCTCGGTTCTTCCCTGAGGCCACAACGCACAAGATTGATTCGAGCAATTTTTCTTTTCTTTCAGCTTTTCCATTTACTGTATTTTTTGTTTTGGGGGTTGTTTTTTCGTTGTTCGGCATTTCCCTTGCCGTATTTCAAGTGGGCTTCCAAGATGAGGTGAATTTTCTGCCAGGGAGGCACAAAAAGCCCCCTGTTCCCCTGCTAGCCTTCTGGATGTCCCTCCGGCCCTCGAGAAGAAAGCTGAGTTTTTTACTCCCTGTGTCCGATTAACAACCATCATTTTCTTCAACCGAGCCGCTGTGGACGAGCTGGATGCCCGGATCATTGTTCTTGCTGTGGTGTTGCTGATGTTGACGACGATTTCGAAAGTCACGATTTGATTTTCCCGCATCCCATTGCGACCCACGGCAAGGCCCACGAGCAGTCCAATCGTTTGCAGGCGTTCGTGTTGTTTAAAAAAAATGAGAAATTTAAATAAAATGTTCCCAACTTTTTTCACTTCGCACCCAATCCCTTTCGGCCGGGAGATTTGATTGAGACGAGCGAATAAGAATGCTTTATGAAGGGGGTAAGAAAGAAGAAAAAACTGATGGAAAGTTTTAGTGGATGGAGATTTGTCTTCTTAAATAAGGCTGATATAAATTATATATATTGGCTTGCATTAGTCTTTTACCGCCATTTCCGAGGAACGAAATGTATTTTCCAAATCCGAACCAATAGCTCATGTCCCGGAATCATACTATTTATTTCATAATATTCAAACATTAAATCAAACATTTCGTTACTTAACCGGCATGTTTGGGATGAACATTTTGTGTTTCTTTGCTGCTTTCTTGCTTGTTTCTTTATTTTAAAGATTTTTCTACTTCCTAGTTATGCGTAGTAACATTTCCTCTAAAAGGGGAATTGAAAACAATCTGCCTTTTCCTCTGTTTCTCTGCCTTTTTCCGAACTAAAGTGTCCGTACTGGTTGAATGAATCGAATACGATGGTAATATTACTTTTCACCAGAATTTTCGGATTGTTTTCATGTTCCAAGTAAGTAAAACATTCAACAGTAAAGGATTGAATTCTTGAAAGGGCTCAACACATTAAAAAACAGACTGCAAATAGGTATCATTAAATTTTGATTAAGTTATAACTTTACGGTCAAGTAATTGAAAAAAATACATAATTCAATGCTGTCTAAAAATGAAGAACCCCGATTTCTTCTATCTACTTTGCTAGTGAAAACGGGAAAGGAAAGAATAACAAGCAATAGAACAGCTAAATTACTAGAAAAAAACCATTGCCATTGGACAAAAACGTTGCTAAAACATACAGTGTCCGACAAATTAAGTGCAAAATTTGTAAGTTCTGACAACACTGACTAATTTCAGGAATTCATATCAAATCTCGGGGTTTGAGAGGGTTTGTTAGTTGTTCTTATATAATGTTTATTTAATAGGGTCAAGATTGTTCAATTATTGCCTTTTAAGAAAGTAGAGGAACATTTAACGTGATTAAATTAAATTATAAATCATGTGCAACTGTAACAGTTCGTTTATAATTGGTGACTAAAAACTTGTATGGTGACTGAAAACTTGCAGCAAAAATAGAGCAAGTAGCATAAAAATGATACTAACTACTAAATACTAATGCGTTCGAAAAATATAACTACGCGCATAACTGTAGCCGATGGCGACAAAGGTATTATAGATCAGACAGTAAGTAACAATTGTTTTTGCTAGAAATTGATCACACCTAACGTTTATTGTCCAAATATCTGTTTTTAGACACAATATAGGACGCAAACATATTGTTTCACTCCTCTCATCTGCCGTTGTTCATTCCTAGTGACCCCGAACGCAAAAAGGCTCGTTCTTACATTAGCAATACAGTCAGACCGTTTTTAATAAGCAGGCCGTGAAATAAAAAAAACACCTTGACCATTCTTAGACATATGGTATACATTTTATTTAAGAAAAAAAATTCTCAGAAGAATTTCTCATAGCTTGAATTATATTTAGTATTTAGTAGTACTTTAGCCTAGTCTTTAGTATTCAGTAATTAGTTTCTTCTTTTCACGTTACGAAGCACATTAATAATTGATATTTTAACGATTATTTCGACAATTAGAGTTAAATTTTACCTAAATTATTCTTTAAAATATTCAAAATGAATTAAGAAGAATTTTTGCAGAAATTTGAAATTTAACAAATAAAAAAATCAATTCTGCATACTAAATTACACGAACTGTCAAAATTTTGCGATACGCGTATCTCGAATTCGCGTAACTCTTTTTTCCTTTCCTTTTTGCTTTAGCGATTTGTTGATTGTCATCAACATAGCTTTATGAATTGTCTTCAAGTAACCTATCATAACTAACCAACGATCACTAATCACGTCATCAAATAGAGTCGAAGCGGAATAGAAGTATTAGCACAACGTTAATACAAAAAATCAGTAATCCGCACAACCATTACGTGTTTGACCTCGTTTCCGTATGTATAATTATTAATTTTGATTACTTTTGCTTCATTTGAAACTACTCCTTTTTTCCTGTCCTTCTCTAGTGTATGAGAATAGCGTATATAAATGCTTTATAGTACAAATGAAAGCACAATTATTCGTTATTATTTTTATTGTTTCTTTTATGAATTGTGTGTCCGCGCGCGGAATTTCTCCCGATCGGAAGTACATAAACAAATTTTGTTCAACTTTGAATTTTATATTGTTTTCTTCCGCCCGGGCCACCCAACCAACCAGATGAAGGTGAAGATGGGTTTTCCAACGATGAAGAGAAAACAGTTTCCCATCCCAATGTTCGCCGGGAGTCTTGTTTTCTCGCACGCAACGTAGTTCGGAGAAAAAAATTGCCCATTCAGCTTGTTTCTCGTACTTCTTCTTCAGCCCAACGGCCACATAATGGTCGCCTACCCCCCCACAAACACACACAAAAAAAAACAGTATCAATAATTTGTGTAGCAGAGTGAAATTGATTTCCTTCCGAGATGATTAAGGATTCTTTCAAGTTTTTTATTTTATTTTCACCGTTGTTCCACGCGTTTTGGTTGCCATCGCCGCCTACTGCGCGCTTAAAACATCCGATGCAAATGAGCAAAATTTTCTGCCCATCGTCAACCAAATGGAAGGAAAATGCCTTCGGCCCACTAATGGTCACGCGCGTCACGAACGGCACGGGAAGCAGCGGTGGTGGATGGACAGGTTGTGACACCCCGCTCAATAAGAATGGCCGTTTTATGTATCTTTCGCGGCGTGTGTATGCGTGTGTGGCGGGGGGTGTTTTTTTGTTTTGTTATTTGTGTTGTTATCGCTATTACTCTCGCTTTTCTTTTTTCTCCTTCTCCTTCCCCCACGGGGCACTTCTCTTCACGGTGTGGTCTCGGTTCGGAATCAATCCTTCTCGGACCAACCGAAACGGAAGAAGGTACCGCGCATGGCATTCAGGGCCTTCTTAAAACCTCGTGCCGGGCCTTTTTTTTTGTTTTCCAATCCTGCTTCCTTCCTTCCTGAACCCCGTTTGCATCCTTTTTCTTTTAAATTTTCCCCTTGGCCGGGCACTGGTACGAAGACAACAGGGGTTCGCGCGCGCATTCTTCTACGACCGTCCGGCGTCTTATTAAGAAAGGGGTGGTTTTTTTTTGGTTGTTGCTTCTGGAGTGCTCTGTCTTGACACGTTTCTCATCACGGATTGCTTTGCTCGGCCGAATGGGGTGGTTGGGAGAGTTTCGGTTCGGGTGAGTCCGATACGCATACCGTCCCTTCGAAAACCCCCTTTGGCACAAGACAACGGATGCGCGCCGTTTTCTTATTCAAATTTTGTTTTTTGCCCGGGACGCATCATCAACGTCCGCACTGTCCGCAGCATCTTTTTGCCTGGGAGAGAACTTCCTGTGCCCAGCACTGTATTGCGGACAACCCTTTGCCCAACCATTCTCCCATGGTTGGTCCATCGTGAAGACTTGCCGAGGTCCTAAATTCGTTGCATAAATTAGACAAACAATGACCTTTCGGTTCGAAATTGCCTGGAGGTACCCGGAGGCTTGGACGCTATTTGCTAACAGCGGCCCCGGTGGTCCTTGGTAAGACCATTCTTTCGTCCTGCCAGCCCTGGTCACCCCAGCCGCTCCGCGCACGCAACCGTTTTTTCACTGGGAAAGGGTTAGAACTGGTTTGCAAGATTGCATTTCGTGACAACCGCCTGGAAGGGACAAGGGACGAAAACTGGTTTGCCGATGGACCCGACCCGGCCAGGACAAAGGATAACGGTCTACGGCGATTGTGGGAAAACCGGTTTCGAGATTTCCCGTTGGACATTTTGTTTGCGAAAGGGATACGCTAGACGAGACCAACCGTCGCAACCCCTTCGGAGGCAGTGGACGGTTTTGCAGGACACCAAACAGATGTGCGCGCTTGGACCCTTCCGTTGGGATCCCGGCCCGGCCGAGGTATGACAGTGGGCCGTTGGAAAATCCATCCGGAGGTCGGCGCAAACCGGATAAATTAGTAACGTGAATATGTGGCAGCGATAAGCCTGCAGAGCATCATCGTGTGTCCATGTGTGCCTGCCGAACCATCGCAGGTCATCATTATCGAGACAAAACCCGTCCTTACTTCCGCTGAAACCGGATTCCGCCCTGGGTCGCTATGTCTGCTGGCATGCTTTGATTAGGTTTTTTTTTGGAATCAGGTCCGTTAATCGAAATGCACTATTGGTATGGTCTACCAAGGGTGCTGGTTGGGAATTCTACAAAGGGACTCACTCGGACACTCAGGGGACGTTTGTTTTTGAATCGCATGGAACACGATTTGTCATCCTGTAACTTCAGAAGGAGTACTGTGACCATACAAGCAGAAGTCTGACAACTTTTGCTTTGAAGTTCTAAATTCGTCTGATTCTAGCACTCGTTGGTGATAAAGTTAACTTTAGTATTTCTTAATCTATTGTTCTGTTTTCCTTCTTTGGCTCCATTGCATTAATATTTGATGACTCTTGGGGCTGTGCCGTCTTTGACGGTTCCGTGGTTGTAGTGGTAGCCTTAACTGATTACGGAACCTTAACGAGATGTTATGCTACCGATCGGTTACATTACCGACTTTACTCTACTGGCCCACCAAAAGCTCCCACTCATTTAATTTAATGTCGCGAGCACAAATATTTACAGGCAATTGAATTGAGTACAACACTATCGACGAAATTAACTTTTATCCTATTATTCTCGATGACTCTAAATGGCCAGTTTCAGAGGAGCAAAGGAACAAAAATCGTTAGTTATCTGGTAAATTGTTAAAAATCCAAAAACTTTAACTCCTTTATACGCTGAAGGTTAAATTGACTGCAAGGTTGTTGTGTAGAGAGAGAAACCGATATTCGGAAGATGATGAAAATCGGTAAGATTCTTAAGAACATTTCATCTACTTTGGGTCAACGGTTGTGTATTGGTAGCGGCGCGAGTCTTCACACGACAGGACCGATTTAAAATTCAGAATTGGCAGGCCTTCGACCTATTGAGGTTGTTGGGACGATAAAGAAGAAGGAAGAAGGGGCAATGGTCAGCACTGACTAAATGTATGGGACGACTGTTCTAGGAATTGTATGATGAACTCTCCACTGTGTAACGAATTAGAGCTAACAGGCTCTCGTAGGCTAGTTATGTCATTAGAATGACACCGGACAACCTAGTTAGAATGAAAACGGACCGACAACGTAGCAGACCAAGTGGTTGCAGCGCCTGATAAGGAGTAAATATTTTATAGCGATTGAATATGACTTTATTGGCGTTAATATAGCAATACATTTCTAGCTTTGCTTATTTCATTTCATAAGCTCGCCTCAACCCGTTCAACTAAACATTCGATCTTGGCAGGAAAAGTGTACGATAACACCATCCGGCAGACGTACGAACGCGCTTTGGTTACTAAACTTTTTTTTACAAACGGCGCACACGCTCAAATCGGTCACCAGGAAGTGTTTCGATTCGCACAGCATCTTCTGCTCCATTATTTGCAAATGTTCCGCATAGTACAAACCCTTCAATACCTGGGCCCGCTGTTTCTTCTCGAGGTAGAACTTTAGCGAGTTCTCCAGAAAGTGCTTAATGCGCACCAATGGAATACTGTCCGGCAGGATCTGGAGCGCTGTGTAGGGGTTAATTTTTTCCGCATGTTTCTCGAGTATGTTTACGACCATATCGTGATCCGGTACGAGGCAGCGTGGATGCAGCGGAACGTCACTGTACGGAGGTGCAGTCGGCGGTGTGAGAATGATTTTCATCAGCGTCACGTACACGTCACAGTTGTGTGGATCGTTTACGTCATACACGTCGTCACAGTAAGCGAGTCCCTTCTCAAAATCGCCCAATATTTGCACAAAAATAGCCAACGCTTTCTCGTGCTTTCCTGCAAAGCGCAATAAGAAACAGTATTTACTTAAAGGGACAAACTTTCCTTTCCTTAAGTTCCTTACCTAATCGCCCTAAAATAATGGCACGCTCCTCGAACATGTCGGTGTACGGAAATTCGCCCAATACCTTTTCCGCATGGTAGTATTTAGACTTTTTGAGAAAAGTCAACAATTTACCCCGTATTTCCGTGAGTGTCCCTTGCTTTTGGCTGCAAACGAAACAAACAGTGCATTACATTTCGAACAGTAACTTCAACTCAAACAACCATGCTCAGTTCATACTAACGTGTCGCTTTCGATATCCTTATCATTCTTTAGCGTGATTAACTTTTCGCGATACTGCTGAATAAGAATGTTATGGAAAAGGGCTTTCTCTTCGTTCCACACGTTAATAATATGCTCCAGATAGCGGATTACCAGTGTCCGATGATCCTTGAGCAGATAGTCGAGCACTTCTGCTCGTGGGAGATTCTTCACCTCCGGCATTTCTTCGGTGAACACCTTCAGCCCATCGTCGGGATGGTTCTGCAACACCCAGCCGGAAAATTCAAAGATAAGCTGCTTGAAATCGGACCCTAGCTGCTGTAGATATTGCACCGTACGATCATGCCCATACAGTGGCGAACCGGGAACTTCCGCTTGCGTGTGTAGCAGCTGCAGGGCACGCTTGTGTTGACCCTTGGTTTGATAGAGAATAATCAGTTCAACGTACTTTTCGTGCTTTTTCAACACCCGTTCGGATTCTTCCAGATAGCAATGGTTCATCCTGAGCACGGGTGCGATCAACGAATCGTTTGTTAGCAGATAGCATTTCAACAGCGTTGTATCGATAATAGCAAGCAGCGCCGTCATATTTTTGTCCACCGGCCCATCCGCATTCGACTTACTGCCCAATACCCGCAAAGGAAACCGTTTATCAGTAAGATATTCGATCAAGGCGAGAATTGCATTTTCCAGTTCCTTCTCGTCCAGCACCGGTGCCGATTTGTCCGAGTACTGGCTCAGCTTGTTTTTGCCACTGTCCGGCAGAAGATCCGGAAACAAACGTATCACATCGATCGGATCGGTATCGAGCTTTCCAAACTGTTGCATCGACTCGCTGAAGTGTTTGTTCACGAACAAATTGTATGCGTGCCGGGTTCGTATTTCGTTTATCTTGGTCGCCTTAAATTCGGGACTTTCGTCGGATATTTGCTGCAAGAGTGAAATAGTACCAATTTACTCTCGATCTTGGTGTAATTGTTATGTGCGTTATTTCTTCTCCAAATACAAACCGTCAATTTTAAGGCCAACTGAAAATTCTCCTCTTGCAACAAGTGTTCTCTCTGCTTGGAAATATCTACAGCCTGAATGCACCACAAATGTGAAACCGAAGCCGCGTACAACAGTCCCTGTTTGCCGCGCACCAAAAACCTTGCCTTTTGCAGCTGTGGAATGCTTTGTATCAACGTACCCTTCTCCTGGACGTTATCGAACACGCGCACCTCGATAGCATCGTTTATCAGCCCAACGGCGTACGGTTCGTCCCACGCCAGACACTGGAACGGTTCACTCCAGATCAGTGACTTCAGGTTCATGGACCGTTTGTCCGCCTCAGACTTTACGGCCAACGCTTCCGTTGGTTTCACCGAGCCGGACATACTGTTCGGACCATCACGATCATCGAGCCGGTACTTTTCGGTGTAGATTGTGATCAAGAACTCATCCTTCACCACCGCAAACACACTGTCCTCGATCAGCGTGATGCACGGTTCGATGGTTTTGGACGAACTCGTGGGAAAGAGATCAACTTTGCGGGGCTGTGCTGCTGACATCTAGTAAAGATGAGTAAACACAGCAAATATGTATGAGCAAACCCTCTTCGTATCACCGCCTCCCAACAATATACCCATAACTTACATCATACAACACGTACTCCGTCTTGTACCCGACACAAATGAAGTTGTTGTTCCATGCCACCGTCTTCGGGACATCGTTTAAATCGATCTCACTATCAAGCGTGAGAAGTTGATCCTGTTTCCAGTAATAGCACTGCAGCTTTCGCTTCACGGCCACACACACGCGACAAACGATCTTAATTTCGCTCGTTAAAGATTTGGATCGCTAGAAGAGATTGAGTTACATTTTTGAACAGTGGATAACTGATTGTGGTGGATGACCCGCCTTACTCACCTTGATATCCAGCGCGAACACATTCGCTCCCTTTGTCCGCAGGGCAGAATGGATCAGCGGAAATCCGTGGCGGCTGAAATCGTTCACGTTCAGCAATCCGTCTGTCAGACTGAACATCAGCGTATATTCTGGAATGACCTCGATTTGGGTGATGGGTTTTTTGCTAAAGTTTTTATCGTACTGCAGCAACTGTAGATCGAGCTTATTTGTTTCCGCATTCGTCTCGAACGAGTACATCAGCAGGTGTCCCTGTCTCGTGCCGAGTATGAGTTTGTTATCTGTAAGCAGTTGAAAAGGGGCGTCAAGTGAGTCACTGGTACTAGTGGCGCAGGCCGTTTGCCTCGTTTACGTCTTACCAAAGCCCGCCATCGATTCAATTTGCACGGAGATTTTCTCCGGCGGATACACAATGTAAGCTTCATGCATATTTGCGATCGCGGAAGGTTGAATTCACACGAAAAAACTACAATTTGTCGGCCTCCCGGAAAATGGACACAATCAATCAGTTGTTGTTATTGTTTTGATACTGGCAAAGTGTCTGATTTGACAGCAGCATACAATGCAAGTTGCAACATTGCACACAACAGCGGAATTGCGTTCAAAATTTATGGAAACGCAACCCGGCATGCCAATAGATCATTCCTCAGACTCAGATAATTCGGCATTCCTCCACTGATTCTTTGTAGATACTGTCCGAGTACAAGGGGTTTGAACAGAAGATATGAAACGACGAGGAAAAAAACAAACCAAAAATATATACCCTCCTTCAGTATTATGAGCAAAGCATTATAGGCATCTTTATTCCACTAGTTTGATTTGTTTTATAAAAACTAACCATTTTAAATGCACTTTATCTGGAAGACGTTCGTTGTCGCTGTCGTTATCGGGCTCGGGGCATTGCGGTCCTTGCGTTGTGCCTTTTTGATGATAATAGCACACATAGCACAACCTACACGTAACACGCTTTACCTTTACTTCATCGTTGGCATGGCAACGGCTGCCTTGGTGTGGCTCACATCACCCTCGCGCCACAGCTGCGTGACGGTTTTCGTCTGCGTGTAGAACTTGATGCCTTGCTTGCCATAAAAGTGACAATCGCCCAGGAAACTGCCCCGACTGCCAGTGAACGAGAACATTGGCAGCGGAACCGGGATCGGTACGTTCACACCAACCTGTCCGACATCGATATCGTTCACGAACTTGCGCGCCGTTGCACCGTTTGTGGTGAAAATGGCCGTTCCATTGCCATACGGGTTGTCGTTGATCAGCTCGATTGCTTCATCGATCGTATCGACGGACAGACACACCAGCACCGGGCCAAAGATTTCCTCAGTGTAGCACTTCATGTTTGGCTTCGCGTCACTGATAATGGTCGGTCCGACAAAGTTACCCTTCGCGAAGGCGTCCACCTTAATATCCCGTCCGTCCAGCACTATCTTCGCACCTTCCTTCGCACCCGACTCTACCAACTCGTGAATGCGCTGTTTCGACTGTGGGGAAATGACCGGTCCGAGATCCGTACCGGGCACGTGACCCGCATTGACCTTCAGCTTGCGTGCGCGCTCCACCAGATCGGGAATCCAGTTCTTTGCCTCACCAACAAACACAGCCGTCGAGAGGGCCATGCAACGCTGTCCGGCCGCACCGAACGCAGCACCAGCCAGCTGATTGAGTGTGTTCTCCTTGTTCGCATCAGCCATAATGACGCCATGGTTCTTCGCACCCATATTACACTGCACGCGCTTACCGTTGCGACCCGCACGCTCATAAATGTACTTGCCCGCCTGGTCAGAACCAACGAACGAAACCGCGCGAATGTCGGGATTGTCGCAGACAAAGTTGACCGCATCATGGGCACCGTGAATCACATTTACAACACCGGGTGGACAGCCTGCCTCGTTTAGCATCTCCATCAGCAGCATCGTCGCTCCAGGGACGCGTTCCGAGGGCTTGATTATGCTCGTGTTACCGCACGTGATAGCGACAGGGAACATCCACAGCGGAATCATGGCTGGGAAGTTGAACGGGGCAATACCGGCCGTTACGCCCAACGGCAGTGTGTACGAGTAAGTGTCCATATCCTTCGCAATGTTTGGCACAGTTTCACCCATCTGCAGTGACGTGATGCTGCAGCAATGCTCCACAACCTCTGTGAACAGAACAGGGGGGAAATTTAGCCGTTGAAGTGCTACAAGCAAGTAATGGAAAGCAGTGTGATCACTTACGCAGTCCACGCAGAACGTCGCCCTCGGCATCGATCAGTGTCTTGCCCTGCTCCTTGGTGATGTTTTTGGCCAGCTCCGACATGTTGTTGCGGATAATGTGCTGCAGTTTGAACATAACCTGCTGTCTGCTCAGGATGGACGATTGGCGCCAGGTCTGTCGATACAGAAAATAAAATAAAAACCATGACGAGCTGTTGTGGCGAACGATACTATTGTACGAGGGAATTGCAATGCGTACCTTGAATGCCTTCTTGGAGGATTCCACGGCAGTTTGCATCTCGTCCTGAGTGCACTTGGGAACACGCGTTACCACCTCGTTCGTGGCAGGATCATGCAGATCGATCCAATCGTTCGTCTTCGACTCGACGAACTTGCCATCGATGAACATCTTCGTGGTCGGCACGGAGGCTGTACTGTAGCCACGTTGCAGTACATTGCGGCACTGTTTCAACAACGAATAAGAAATAACAGGATATATTAATAACAAGCTCTAAAGGTTCAGCTTCTTTGCTTCCTTTCAGAAATAAATCTTTATTGTTTCTAACCAAGCAGACCCATTGCATCTCCAAGAGGCAACCTCTGATCCGTTTGGTTTCTCTGATCCACTTTTAATTATGTGTCGCAAATTCGTGCTGTGCGGTCAACTTCATGCTATTTTTTATTTGTAATGTTGTTAGGCTGAGTTAAATAAAAACCTCTTCAAAGGGACCACATGAGGCCCGCTGAATTTAAGAAATAAAATAACAAATAGCACTACATTATGATATTTTCCACAATATTTAAAATTTAAATGTAACGATCGATACGATGGTCTGTGCGCATAAACAGAGTGTTTCGATTTAAAAGGGTGTTACATTTAAGTTGCAGACAACCCTTAAGGTTGTAAAGATCATTAGAATGACCCTGCTCGCTAGGGACATAAGGGATAACCAATTGAAATTCATTAGCAGGTCGAAAGCGATCGCAACTCGCGACCAACAAACGTTGGTGTGTTAGTTCAACCTTTATCGCGCATTTCTCGTCCGCTTCTTGCACACATACTGGATTGCATATCACCTTCAGCAAAATTCTACGTCACCAAGTTCGAAATGTGGTCCGCCTTCCTCCGAAACTTGTACTAAATAAGCACGATTTCTGGTTACGTCTACACCATGTGATGATGCGTAGGTACCATAAACCTCCCTCTTCTCGATATCATACGATATATACATATGTATATATCAGTGCTGATAATGAAGCCTTTATTAAGAAGCCGACTCAAAACATCCCAGCAAGAGTTGACGGACTGAGAACGAGGCATGCAGGCAAGCAAATGGGGTATGTCTACTGTTGGCAGTACAAGTCGTACGACGTTACTTTGTATCTCTCGCAATGGCGTAGTAAGCAAACACGTGGGTCAATAATCGCCGAAAACCCTCGGGGTACGTAGGTAATGGGACCGATTGACCTTGAAAATCTTGCTCCTATAAATACAATTATTAATAGACGAGCAATTCGTACCAATCTTTGTGTTACGCAATCGATACTAAACAAGCACGCGTTGGTCAATCGACGTAGCCAGTGGCTGCTGGATAACACACAAAACGCTGCGTGGAAAAGTGCCAAAATACAGTTTCGCTTACCTCGTTAGCAACAAGTCGCAGAAGAGCCATTTTGCTAAAAACAGACACACCTCTCAGGTTCCACTCGGTTCCACAATTATCAGCGACAACGACGACGGAGCTTTAGTCGGCGCACTGTCCCGCACAAACGTTCTATCGGGTCACCGGATCTAAAATAACTGAATCGAAGCCCGAACGGATAATGCGACGGTTGCAAGAAAACACACCAGTGACAGACCCCCGAGTTTTAATGAACTTGAATTTGTTGCTATAGCGCGTGTGTTTGTATGTCGAACAACATCATCAGCAACAGCGTACTCCCGCTCGGGACACAGCGGCCGGCATCGACAGATCGCGACCGCGATGATTTACGCACACAGCCACACACTTAAACAGCACGTTGTGAATACATACATTGTTTTAACAATTTACGCGAGCTGTCGCGCACACAGACAAAACTTAGTTCGTTCGTATAAGCGGTTGCCGTGCGATTCGGCAATGGCAATCTCACACACTACGGCGCTATTCCGCGGATTGCGGCCTGTACTTCCTTGATAAGCTGCAATATAAACGCTGCTCTACGTCACGCAATGCTTAGATTCAGCATGACATGTTTAGAAATGGGTGCAAAAAGAAAAAACAACGTACTACGATCAGGCGGTTATCGCAAGCCAACGCGTTGGTACAGCTACATTTCTACCTGATATGCAATCACGGTTGAAAGTGAAATTAACCAACAAAAAGGGGTCACATTGTTGCTTCTTATATAGACATTACTTCCCAATTTCACTTGCCGAAGATTAGGGGTGCCAGTAGCTATTGCTCTCAAGACGATTTGTTTTATTGCCGCACGATCCCAACACACATCGTTATTATTCTACGTTACGTTCTACTTCTCGGCCTCCTTCGCCAAAGCACTCTCTATGCCAGCCTTTTTCAACTCGTCGATTAGCTCGCCGTTCTGGTGCATTTGCAGCAGGATGTCGCATCCGCCCACGAACTCTCCGTTGATGAAAACTTGCGGAATAGTGGGCCAGTTCGAAAAGTCCTTGATGCCTGTAAATAAGGAGTAGTTTACATCGGTTACCTCGGAGTTCAATAACTACTGACAACAACTACGTTACCTTGCCGGAGCGCTTCATTTTGCAGCACGTCATGACTGTCGTATTTAACCGAATGCATCCGCAAAATCTGTACCACTGCATTGCTGAATCCGCATCTCGGTGCATCCGGGTTGCCTTTCATGAAAATCACCACTTTGTTGTTGTTCACTAGTTTCTCTATTTCTTTCCCTTCTAACGCCGGTGTACTGAAGCTCCTTGCCGCCGCCTGTATAAGACCGGCACCATTGTATTTCAACAGATTTTGTGCGAAATTTCGCGTTAGGACGTTCATTTCGTGTTGTTTTGGCTGGTTGTTTGTTATCTAACACCAAGGTAGCTATAGCGCGCCTGTTATGAAGCACCTTGGTCGAACTGTCAAACAGCTGCTGTCGAAACGGGCGTCTCGATTATCCGGGCTCCCGGCTGAACGAGCGCTTGGTAGGGTAGCGGAAAAAAAGCACAAAAAGAAAGATTGACACACGCAGTTTAGGTGCATCTTTGTCAGCCGTTTTCGTAGTTCATTTTCAGCGCAAAAAGTTTTCAATGACGATGGAAAATCAGGAAGAAATATTGATGCTGCTGGAGCGTTTCACCAAATCGAAACAGAAGGACATCCCGCGGGAACTCGAGGACTATCTGAACTTTGTCGCTCGCACGGGCGATACGCTGTACCGCTGGGTGCTAGTGAAGCCGCTTTTCCGGGAAAAGCTGGTCAATGTAATTACTGACTTTCATCACAGCACACCCAGCATTACAGGTAAATGCCTAATGGCAAATGGCACTGCGTTTCAATATGTAACCCATCCCGTACTGTGTCTCCATTTTCATGATCGCACAGACATTCCCCAATGTCCCAACGTGGATCCGTTCAACTTCGAAAGGATGAAGCGGGCGCTGCTAGACCGGTTGGATTCGTTCAATTCGGCTCCCTTCACGGTGCAACGCATCTGCGAGCTGCTTACGGAACCGCGCAAACAGTACACACGTATTGATAAGTTCATGCGAGCGGTGGAAAAGAATATTTTGGGTAAGTTGTGGCCGAGACCGATGTCATACTACGAACGAAAAGCGGAGTACACCGCAAACCCAGTCGTTAGCAAAAAAGAAAGCAAAATGGACTACTTTATTTCTGTACAAGTGACAAGTTGCAACCGTGGTTACGTTGTTCAGTCCTCGAACTGAGCTGCAATCATGTGTAGCTGCTGTCGGATGACTTTGCCGGCCGCGTTGCGTGGAATTTCTTTGACGAATATTACACCACCGGCCAGCTGTTTGTATTTGACGACTCGCTCCTTCACGTGGTCCTGTACCTCCTTCTCATTCAGGTCGGTACCCGGCTTAACGACGACAAAGGCACGCGGAAGTTCACCTGCCGTTTCATCCGGCACACCAGCAACCGCCACGTCGCTAACTTCCGGTAGCTCGAGAATAATATTTTCTAGCTCCGTTGGAGATACCTGTTCGTGGGAAGAGTAGGGAATCATGGTCATCATCTTGTGCAGGCGGATCGGGATTCTCATTTGCATTATCTCATATGAAACAAATTGTTATCCTTTGCAGTGGTAAGCACGCAGGAACCGGGTCGCCGTCGGAGTGATAGCGAGAATGGCGATTCGCTCGATTCTATCGTAAACGGTGATCTGGAAGTGAATGTTGATATCGAAATGGACAACGAGCAGTTCCATCTAGAAGCGGACGCACTGCTGCCGGACTCGAGTGATCCAGTCAGCTCGCTGCACAGCTCTCTCGCGGACGTTGGCTCTTCGCAGCGCGCCGACGAAGGCAATGAACTGAACGGTGGACGAGTTGTTGGCGCCTTCATGAACAACGATGCCGGAAATCTAATCGCTAAGGGTGGATTGAACTCCGATGGACATCAGGGTGTTATTGATACGAATGAAAATGCCACGGATGGAGATATAGCTGCACCGCTGCTGGAAGCTTCTCTTGAATCATCGTCCACTACGACAGACACAACTGAACCGTCCGGAAAGGATGATGATATTGAGAAAAAATCCCTGCAAGCGGCAACGCCTAGCGATGAGGAAGTTGCTAATACGGACACACCCACACAAACGGATCGGGAAGAAGACATCACTACCGCCCGGGCCGCTTTAGAAGAGCCAGATAAACCACACGAAGATTCAGCAGAGCTCGAAGCAAAAGAAAGCGTGGAAAAAGCAAAGAAAGTAGATGAAATTAAATCTCAGCCAAGTTCAACTGTTGACAAAGATGAGAAGGACACCTCCGCTCAGGAAAACGATGAGCCGAAAGCTAAAATGGTGAAGTACGACGAAGATCCGCTTCCGGCCACAACGATCTCATGCACCAGCGTTATCAAGGCAGATGTTCATGCTTCCGATGACGGCGATTCATTATCGATACAGCCGGAAAGTACACGAGCGGTTGAGGAAAAAGCTGCAGCATCAAGCCCTGCGAAATCAACGTTTGCTGCGGACGAAACGTTCAAGGACAACGTCACCATTGAAAGCAGTTCCATCGTTTCGGTGGAACAAACACTCTCAGCTAGTGGTGATGGGGAATCAGAGAGCGTTATCCCAAAGGAAAGTGGTGCAACCGATGACGATGATCGTAAAGAACATTCCAAGAGTGGTGAGGCTGAGCCGACGGAACCATCCCCAAGTACCGTTTCTGAGCCAATAGTGGAGATTCCTCAGGAAATAGATGCAACCGAACATACTTCCACAAATGCAGCCGAGATGGAAGCATCCTGCGTAGAACCGACGATACAGGTTGCAGCAGGTGACCGTACGACTACACAGGAACTAGAGATGGAACTGGCAACGGTAACTGCTGTGGCTGCCGCATCGGCAGCTACACCTTCGGAGATTGTGGTAGAAGAGGTAGATATGACTGGCGAACCGGCAGCAACGGAAATGACAGAGGTTGACACAAAAGCGGACGACAATGTGATGGACATTGACGAATCAAGCGTTGAGATGATGGATCAGTAGATTTTACGGCGATCAGACCTTCAGACCGCGTTTCTGTATCATCGGGAACAATCCGCTCTCGTTTTGGCGCGCTCGGATGTGCACCGCGGCTGAGGCGAGACTGGTGCTGTCTGCCCGTCTGTTGTATTAATGCTAATATTAATGGATCGATTTTTTAACGGATAAATAAACTAAAACACCACTAGACGCTTATCGCTCGCTTACCTGGTTTCCTTTCACCTTAATCAACTCCTTCGTCCGATCGACGATGAAAAAGAATCCTTCCTTATCGTAATAGGCGACATCTCCGGTACGTAGGAAACCGTTCTCAACCAACGTTTCTTTGGTGGCGGTTTCATTGTTCAAATAGCCCTTCATAATTTGTGGCCCACGGAGGTACAACTCTCCGGTCTGATGCGGCCCAAGATTGCTACCATCCGTGAGTGATACGATCTTTGCTTCTGTGTTGGGATACAGCTGACCACACGTGCCGACCTTCGACTGATCGTAACGATGTGGCGTACAGAGTGTAACCGGTGAACTTTCCGTCATGCCATAGCCCTGCGCGATATCAACGTCTCGTCCAACCTTGGTACGGAACTTCTCTTGCAGCTGCAACGAGGCCGGTGCAGCACCGACCAGCACTGATTCCACACACGATAGAAGGTCGGGAGTTACCTTTGGATGTGTGGCAAGGAAGAGCAGTAACGATGGTACCACGAACAGAAACTGGGGTCGGAACTCCGCTAGACATTGGATGTAATCGTCCGGGATGAATCTACAGGGTGTATGATAAGTTCATGAATTGGAGAAGGTCTTCCTTCAAACCATTACCAAAGGGGCGCAAAATTCGATCAGCATCGAATGATGTCTTGATGGAAAACATGAATGTCTTATAATTATGTGCATTTTCGTTTAATAATGTACCATTACTAATGAAACGGTTGCCTCTCCAGCTTACACCCTTCACAAACGGTTTAATCGCTTGGAGGTCACTTGATAAGCAATTGTTTCTAGTAGTTAATCTGTGAAGGTCTGTGTGTACTGTTGAATTTCAATGTTGAGAATAGATTCAAAGATTGTGACCATACGGTCGTCTTCTAAGAAAATGTTAGACCATTCTATTATCAAAAGTGGTGATCACAAAGTACGATCACCGACATCGGCTTCAGTATTTCAGCATGCCCGAACAAAACCTTCATGGGCAGAATGCTACACTTCTAAATTGGTGAACCATCACAAGCAGCGAATGAATAACATTTTGATCCCCACAGGTATAAATGCAACCACGAACATGTTTTTCCTTTGTGTCTCGGCGTCAAATTGCGAAACAACTCAAAAATGTTTGTTGTAGGCACACGTGGCCCAGAACTATTACGGATATCCCAACACCTCTCCACACCCACACGTTCGCGTAGCATTTACAGTGCCAGTAACAAAAGATGAGATGGTTTTTTTTTGTGTGGTTCACCAGATACTTTATTCGATAATTATTTATAAATATATATATTTATGCATGTAAATAAATGTTGATCTTAACGGTATCCATATTTATTAATTATAGTTTATGGTTTAAATCATTACTTGTGTGTTTATGCAATTTGAGAGGGTGTGTCTTGTCTTCTTTGTTTGCTTGCTGATGATCTGCTCCGTGTATGCGTGGTGTGTGTGTGTGTGTGTGGGTGTGCTTGTGTGCGCCTACATATCTCCATAGAGATGGCGCTAAAGAGGATTCGCAGGATCCTAGTATGCGCGTGTATGCTCGCGAGGAGAGACCGCATCGTAACAGACTAATTCGTAGTACATATTGTTTGCAGCATAAACAATATGTTTTGCACCAGCAGCATCATTTTATCGATCATTCATCAAGCGAGCACAGTGTCCGATCGATGGGAGAAAACGCCGAGAGGATTTCGATTGTTTGTTTGCAGCAGCTATGTTGTTAAACCCATCTCACATTTCCTATCCACCTCTCTCAACACCGGCGTAGGCACCGCACGACACACGCACGCACGCACACAACAAAAAAGAGCACACCTCATGGGATCTACTACTTGTACACTAAACACTGTTTGCATTCGTTTCTGCTTGCGATTCTTGTTTGTTTTACTATGCGCAAAAACATTTCACCAATTTTCACCTTCCGTGCGCCCTTTTCTTGCCCTCACTCCCCTCCTAGCTCTCCTACCTATGGGAGGGGGAGGGGAGGTACTATAATCGAATATGTACTTGATAGTAATAGTAGTTGTTGGGTACTGTGTGTTTGGGTTTTGGGTGTATTTTGTGTGTGTGTGTGTTTCTTCTGTATTGTATAAAAAGACGAATCGTACCTCATCATCACGGATCGCAAGTAGAGGGACACACAGAACCAAAATCAAAGCGAAGTGGCCAGAAATATCCATTTCATCCCTTCGGCCACCCTCATCATTCGCTCCCGCTATCGATTATTCCCTCACCAGAACTTAATTAGTTTCATTGCTATCGCTTGCTATTTCCTCACCGTCGCTGTCGGCTTCACACAAACCCACGAAGAATTGTTTGGTCAATTGAATACAGACGCCCCGGCCTTCCTGCTCGTGGTCGTTTTTCTCCACTAGCCAAAGCTTGAAACCGTCCAGGATAACACCCAGCTCGTGCAGCTGGACGAAGATCATGTTCAGCATGTTCGGCGGATGCTGCAGCTCTACCATCAGCAGTTGGATCGCGAACAGGGCCTCCAGCTCGCGCTCAGCCTTCCCGCAGAGGTATCGTTGCAGCAGCATGTGCCACTGTTTCAGCTTTAAAGGGTCGAACTTCATGTTGTTGATGCAGTGCTCGAACACGACCCTCGTGAGTGTGCGGATGACCTCGATCGAGTCGACCTGCTCTTCGGTGACATACGCGTCAATAAATTTGAAGATTTCCTCGTTCGGTGCATTGTTCTTCATTAGTCGCCGAATGTTCGGCCCCAGCGAGTTCAGATGGCCAAGCTTGGCATCGGCCAAAGGTTGCTTGACCGCCGACTTCTCATTGGAAGAATTGATAGATTCCCTAAAATCGAGCGGATCCTCTGCCCACAGCTTTGTGGTCGATTCTTCACCGTGGATTTCTTTATATCTCTTTTGGATTGCCGACAGCAATAGCCATGGGTACTCAGTCTCGTGTTTGAAAAAGCCTTGAAACAGCTGCCGCACATCCTGCAGCGTGAAAAGCCCCTGGTGGAGTAGAGGTATGAAAAATTCTGCCAGATATTCCCACAGCAGGGGCACATCGAGCAACAGGCCTTCAACATCCTGCAGCAAATCCTTGAAAATGTGTTGGAATTCCGTACGATCGATCTTCTTATATCGCAGTATATGCGCAACGTGTTCCGCTCCCGCATTACGTTTTCGTGTGCTATCGATAGTCTTATTCACGAGCTGCTTCGCCACGGTGTAGAAATAGCTAGGCGAGCTTCGGCTCACCACTATTTTGCCAGCCAGTTCCTCTATCTGACTTACCCATTGCTCGCCGAACGCTTCGTTACTTTCAGCATTGCAAAGTCCTCCCTCACTGCCTGTAGGCGTCGCTGGCGCAGGTCCCGTCGATGACGATGACGACGATGGTGCTGGAGGCATTTGCAGCTGCTGATAAAATTGCCCCGAAGTGGAGGAAGATTGTCCCATTCGATTCATTCGCGGTGGTTGCTGCAACTGGTTGTTGGAACCTCTGTTTTGCATCGGTGGACCCATCTTGTTTCTTTCCCATTCGCGATCCATACCACCACCACCGGAAGAAGAGGAAGGCTCCCGAGATGATCGGGCATAGCGATCCTCGTTTTGACTGCTACTGCTACCGTACCGTCCATAGCGATCCCGTTCGGCTGTTTTTACATGGTACGGTTCCTTATTGGAACCACGGTCTCGGTCTCGGTCGCGATCCCGGTCCCGGTCCCGGTCCCGGTCACGATCACGATCACGATCCCTTTCTCGATCACGGTCTCGTTCGCGGTCCCGGTCGCGATCTCGATCGCGGTTACGGTCGTGATCTCGATCACGCTCATTACTGTCGCGATCCGCTAGCGCGCTCGATGATGGCGTCGTGCATTCTTCGTTAAACAGCTCGGTGTACATGTTGGTTTTCCACTGCTGGTAGTTGGACGCCCTGCCCAGCTGCGTTGTATCAACGTTCACTGTCACTGGCAGCTTCTTTGGATCTATAGCGAACGGACGATTACTACTACGGTTGTTGGAGACGGACAGGAATCCTTCTTCGTCCTTCTGCAATCGTCTATTGGTGGAACCGCCACTACCACCACCGCTACTGCCTCGTCCAAAGCTACCCTGGTTGTAGCCCGAGGCACCACTGCCACTGGATGACTTTCCGTACAACGCTCCACCTCCGCTTCGGGAAGCTCCTCCGGGACGTCCCGCATTACTGCCACCACCACCACCGGAGAATCCGCCACCGCTGTCTTTGGTCGGCATGAAGTTCAGCATGTTGATACGGTTCTGCTCCGATTCTGCCTCTCGGGCAATCTGAGAGATCGTTTTCGGGTTGAGCTCCTGGCGACGCGGTACCCAATTGTTTTTGCGCAGATCAATCACGTCCTGGATCATAAAGCGAATCCGGCTGCTAATCTTGAACTTTTCGAACTGCTTAACGATGTCCTCCAGCTTTTTGAAGTAACCTTCCAGCGGGGGTTTACGTGTCTTCTGATCCTTATCATCGAGCATCTTGGATTCTTGTGCCTGCTCCAGCTTTGCACCAACCGTTGTCAACAGTTTGCACAGACACTCCATCGACGCTTCGTAATACTCCTCGGGCTTCGTGGGCAGCAGAGTATCGAAACATGTCAACATGATCTTGTTATGCAGTAGCCCCTCCCTGTACAGCTCGCCAATGAACCGCACCATACCTACAGCTCTCCGCCGCACCTTCAATTCGTCCTCCTCGAGCTGTTCGTTCAACTCCTCGAACTCTTCCTTAGTCAAGTTTTTGCTATTCTCCAGTTTCGTCCGACGCTCACGCACGGCAGTCGCTTGATCTTTGCGCCGCTCCATGAACTCTTTTTCGCACTGCTTTAAAATGTTCGGAAGGAAGGACTTATCGTTCGACACGACGCCTATCGAACCGATTTCGCGGCACATCTTTGCGTAAGCCTCGGAAAAGTTCGGCTCCGAGATAGCTTTCTCGAACACAAGCTTAATGCACCCATCGAACTGTTCCGTCGTCTTAATGGAAAGCTTCTTTACCTGCTCCACCAGCTTGGTAAAGTTTTCCGGCGTCAATTTGTTTAGGATGCTACGCATGTTTCGCAACAGTTTCTCCGTTTCGTCCTGTTCGGTGTTATCGTTTTTCATTAGCTGACTCGGCTTCCAGGCGTTAGCGCTTGAGTTTAGCTTCACCTCCTCGTTCAGCTGCAGGTTCAGCTTGATGATCTTCGATCCGGTCTTGCTCAAGCCCTGCTGCGAATGTTTATTCGGCTGCGCACCGCCACCGGACTGGTTGCCTCCCCCACCCGCATTTCCTTGCTGCGATGAACGTTTCGCCACGTACGGTGGCCGCACCGGGTTGTGGTGCATCATGCCACCGCCGCTCTTCATAAAGTTCGGTAGCAGCAAATATTCATTGCCCTTGATATTGCTACTATATGCATTGCCGCCACCTCCTCCTCCATAGTTCGTTCGCACGAGCAGGTTCTCCAGGTTGCTCGGCAAGTTGGGTGGCTTCTCGTTGGCCGGAGGGATATTTTTCAACATCATCAGCTGTTCGCGCGAATACTTTTTCTTACCGGTCGGATTCTCGGGACTCCACTGATCCGGATCGTACATGACCAGTGTTATTGACTTACTTTTCTTTACCACCGGCACCGGTGGTGCCACGTTGCCGGTGTTTGGACCAACCTGTTTCGCCTTCGATTGCCCACCACCTGCTGGTGGCAGTGCCGTTGTCGTTGTTGTGATCGTCGCCATCCCCGTCGCCGTCGTTCGGGACGATTCTTCCTGCTTACCCTCATCGGCTGCAGTTACCGATGGGACAAGTTTCGCCTCAGCATCAGATGCAACTGACGGATGCTCTGTAACTACGTTACGGTTATCGTCCAAACTACCGCTGGCAGCATTGATCGTGGGCGCTGCCACACTGTTGGACGTGACCACATCACTACTATTACTGCTGCTTTGAGCGTTCATGCTACGGTCGTTTGGGACGATTTTATCAGTCTCGCCGCCTTGGTGCTGTTCCTTTTTCTGCTGTTCGCGATCCTCGCTGGTTGCCTTCGGCATCATACCGGTCGCTTTTACATTATCAACCGACGGCGTGGCTCCCTTGCCGTCGACGTCTACCGAGCTTAAGTGTCTGGTGTAATCCACATTGTTATTATTAATATAATCATTATCTAGATGCTTAACGCTAGGTTCCTTATTTAAAAAGTTCACTTGCTGTATAGCAGCAGTGGAGGGCGCTTCGGCCGCCGGTTCCGCACTCATATTGTTGGCAGTTGTAGCAATCGCATCGGGCATTATCGCAGCTGCCCGATCTGTCTCGTCCGAGGCAACACCAGCGTCAGCACCAACACCAACAGCATGGATATGTTCTGCCTCATCCATTTGGCCATCGGCCGCCGCCACCTGTTCCGCTATATTGGCGCCCTGCTGCGACGCCAACATCTTTTCATCCTGGACAATGTTCAAATTCGCTACGCTTTCAACGAGCTGATCAGCGGTATCATCAGTATGCTGATCGCTAACAATTTCGATGGCATTGTTTTCACTCGACCGCTGTTGAGGCACGTTCGCATTCTGGGTGTCTTCTTGTTCCGCCGTGTCCATAGCACGCTCTTCCAATTTACTCGCCGGCTTTTTGACAACTGCTGAACCGTCGGAATCTCTTCTTTCCGCCGATTCTGAGGTACTCTCAGCGGGCACGCTGTTGATACTGCCACTGTTACCAGTTTCCACCGTAGCGACAGCAATTGAGGAAGGAACAGCCGGTGGAGGAGCTTGCAGTAAGCCGCTCGTGGTGGTGTTGCTGTTGCTGTTACCGGTATAAACGAATGGTTCGGCATCCGATGATAGGTTCGATTCGGTGACGGATTTTTCCGATATCGTACGGAATCGTCGATCGTTGGGTGCAACAGCGGTACCGATCGATGGAGGTGGCTCTGTCATGTAGTTGGCCCCGACTACCTGATTGTGATGATGATGAAGATGGTGCGAATGCTGCTGCACAACGATCGTCGCTGCACTGTGCTGCGGTGGTGGAAGTGCACCAGTAGCCATCATGTCACTTTCCACAATCACGGCACCAGAGTGGTTGGAAGGAACCGAAGCGGCTGCTGCTGCCGCTGCCTGTGCATTAACATGTGCCTGAGCATGTGCTGCTGCCGCTGCTGCTGCTTGGGCGACGGCCACAGCTTGCTGGGACTGTTGTATTACATATGAATGCTGCTGCTGTTGCTGCTGATGTTGATGCTGGTGTTGCAGATGCTGTTGATGATGCCGCTGATGTTGATGATGGTGCTGCTGTTGCTGCTGGTGGTGATGATGCATCTGTGGGTGTTGTTGCTGATGCTGCTGGTGCTGTTGTTGCTGCTGTTGCGAATGATGGTAATGATGGATCTGTTGCTGTTGCTTCGCGTGCGGATGTTGCTGCTGCTGCTGCGAATGGTACATTGTTCCATCAGGGATTTGCTTCTTCTTTTTAATGTACGAGTTGGGTATCTCTACCGAGGGCCCGTCGGACATAGCGGACACGACGGGTGTACCCGTGACCGTCGTCATGTCATTTGCCAGATGCGGCGGTAAATGAGGCGGAGGGTGCGAATGATTCATCATCTTTAGTCCCCCGCTGACGTACATATCATGTGGGTGTGCCGGACCTGGCGGCAGCTGTCCTCCCGGAACGACAGCTTGCTGCTGCTGCTGCGGTGGCGGTGGAACCTGCTGCTGGTGGTTTGGAACACGGCCTAGATCATGTCCTGCTAAAAGCATCTGAGGTGGCGGTTGATGATGATGATGTTGCTGCGGGGGCATTTGACTCACCAACGGCGGAGGAACCACCATGTCTTGGCCCGATTGTTGTGGCGGATAGTCTGAATAATCCTGCGAATCTCCCATGTGCGATGCCGTAGTGACGGGCTGTGCTACCGGCGCCGTTGGTCCCGGTGTTCCGGCAGAAGAAACTGCGGCCGGAGCAGCAGTAGCAGAGACAGAACTTCCACCCCCGGAGGCACCACCACTCGAACTCGTATCGTTGAACATGTTTTCTAAAATATCCTCATTGGTGCTGGGATCGATGATACGAAGAGCATGCTTACGCTTTTCTCGCTTTGCTGGTTGCTTGGTCGGTTCGTTGGGCCCACCGGGACCGATACCCACGATACCTACACCCACACCACCCCCGGCGCCTTGTTGCATATGGGGTGGCGGAGCGGCAATTAGATTCGACATCTGCGAATAGGAAGTATGCGGTTGCGATGAAACGACTGCCACTTGGCCCGCCGTTCCTGCTTGCGGATGTTGCTCCAAAGGCGCCACATGCGGGGCGGCTACTTGTTGCGGAGCTTGCGGTGGATGCATATGCTGCATCATTTCGTGTGTCACCTGCATCGGTGACGGCTGCTGATTCGAGTGAGCATGCTGATGCAGCGGCACTTGCGAGATCTATTGAGGAAAGAAGCATACGTCGTTAGCGACGGCAAAGAACGCGAGAGATTTCGAAGTAGTTTGCGCTAGATCACTAAACTGCGCTGCGTTACGCTTGCACATACTTACATTTACTAAATTGTTTTCTCCTCCCTGTTGACGGCGACCTCCGGCCGCCTGTGGGTACAGCATGTACGGTGGATACAGCACTTGCAAATTGCTCATATTTCCCCATGGACCCGGTATTCGAGGCACCGGCTGTACCATGCTGAAGGTCATTTGCATCTGGGGGTACGGGATCTGCATCGCACCCCGTGGCCGCGCAGATTGACCTCCGCCCGTACCACGAAACACGGGTTGCGGCGTGTAGAGCGCATTTTGCTGTTGTTGATTCATCATCGCTGCTTGCTGCGATGTGAGTTTCATATCCGCCTGCTGCTGCTGCTGCTGCTGTTGTTGTTGCTGCTGCTGCTGCTGGGACGTGGGGGTCCCCGATGCCATGTTACGTATGACCGTACCGGGTGGCAACGGCCCTCCTCCGCTTTGCATTTTGTATTTACGAACGTCACACCAGACAGAGCATACTTCTTTGCTTGTCACGCGGAAGTTTCATTGAAACACTGCAAAATAATAATTGACACACACATCCATCCATGAGGGCAATGAGGGTTGATTTTTCCCCACCCCCATTACACACATGGTAGGAATTGGCGACAGGGAGGAAACGGTTTGATCAGTTCATGTTGGCACTTTCTTCTTTATCCACCGATTCTTCTTTTTGCACTTCTTCCCCCGCTTCTTCGTCATCTAGGATGAGGAAGCGTCTGCAGAGGGAGAGAGCAATGTGAGATTGGGTGGATTCGCGGACTTTTCCCCGGCTTAGTTCGTTCGCGGCGGTGGCGGCGGCGACACGTTACCACCAAAAAAAATCGCACACGCACGCATGGGCTCAGGGCACAAATAACAAACAAAAAGAAAAAAAAAGGAAGAAACTATTGCCTCCTTTTGCTCTTACCTAGCCTAACTGGAACCGTGTTAATCCCATTGGTAATGAACAGTTGCGAAGCCGGACCGAGACACCGCACCGTAAAAGTGCCAGTCGTCGTCGTCACGGAAGGAGAAAATAGAAGCAAATATAGGTTATCTGACTGTGAACCAACCAGGCACCTGCTGCTGCTGCTGCTGCTACTGCCAGCTAGCTGCCTGCGGAGCGCTTTTCGTCTCCGGAATCGTCGGTCGGTGGTGACGTCGCAAAGCACCAGTGCAATCCGCGCAGATCTGCTTCCGTAACGCGGCAATTGTACGCGTTCGTGTTCGATTTTTCAGCAACGTTTTCCGTGTGAGGCAATTATTTTCACCACAAATTCATCCCGTTCAGTAAAAAAAATTAGGCCGTGGAACGGTTTGACAGCTAGTGACGTTTAACGAAATCGATTGATTACGTAAAAAATGCCCATGTCGTGCTGGCAACACTGCTCCGCTGGCAGCACGGAATGTATTGATTTTGAATCAACATTAGGACGCGTAGGGGTGAGATAGAGCACATAATTGTACACGTAAAATCTCACTTACTGCTTACAATTGGCTATTGTTACGCGGGAAGGCTGAAACGGGTGAATTTTCATCACGAAAGTTTATTTGTAACGGTTACTGTGACGCATTTTTGAATTTGACTAACCTTCAGCTGACCTCAAGGGGTAAATGTCGATCCTTTTTCCGATACAAAAAGCGTTTAGTACGTCAAGTTGAGTACTGAACGGGATTTTAAAAGTGCTGTTCTGTTCTGATTTTTGAAAAAAAAACAAATATTTTTTTTACAAAAAAGAACTTTTCCCTTTAAAATTAGGATTAAATTTGGCTTTCACTTTGTTGTATTCATTCGCAGAACGCGACCGGGAAGAATTGACAGAAAAACTTGACAGAAATATAAAAGTATCATCGCAAAAATATGGCTATGGGGTTGGGAACTTAAAATGAGTGATATTTTAATGCAAAGGGAAGAACTGTAAAGGCTATGATAAATATAAATACATACCTGGGAATTGATACAACGTGATTTTTTGTCTTCAGCACGGAATGCAGAATACCATTCAATCCATAAATGTGGAAATATGGTGGAATGGTCAAGATAGTGTCCTTCTTATCGACTGTAATAATAGGACACGAAATAGAAATAAATGGCCGGTGCTGCTTGAGAAGAAGTGGGAGTCGTTGTCGATAAGACTTACTGTACTCTGGTTGATAATATTTGGATATTGAAGGGTGGGATCCTTGTGCTAGATTTGCAACAAGGTTGTAATGCGACAGTTCCACACCCTTCGGCATTCCTGTAGTACCGGACGAATAGGGTAGAATGGCCGTTTTATGACAATCGATCTCTGGGAGTTCACAACGATGATTTTCTTTCAGAAATTGCTACAATGTGAGCGATCATTAAAGTCGTTCTGACGTAAGATGGTATGTTCAGTTCGGACGCAAAGCCCCAAAAAACCTACCTCGAATCCGTAGATATTCTTATCGAGATCATGCGTTCCCCCGATGCAGATGGTTCCTTTGTAGTGTTTCACCTTGGATTTGAACATCTCCGCAACTGGCAGCAACATCGGCAGTGTGACAATGGCCGACACGCCGGCATTTTCAAACTGGCGACATACTTCCTCTGCACAAGAGGAACATCGAAAATGATTCGTCAAACCAGCAAGGAAACCTTGGCAAAGCGATGCACTTACCCGCTGTGTACAAGGGATTGGCGAACGTGACGGATAAACCTGCCAACAATCCACCGTGCAGTGCCGGGACGAACTCAGGTATGTTGGGAAGCAGCAGTCCCAATACATCGTTACTGCGCATGGCACATCCCTTCTGCGATAGCAAACCACGCGCCATCCGTTTTGTCATCTCGTAAGTCATCCCGTACGTGTACGATCGTTTCGTAGCTCCGCATGTCTTCAGGGGAGGAAAAAAACAATTCAAACCGATCGAAATCATAAACCCGTTTTGTAACAGCAGCCTGTGCAATCGAGTGGGAAAACATGTGGGTGTTGATGCCGATGCGCAACTCTGCATAAGTTTGTAATCACGTTTCGCGCACATTATCATCGACTCGCATCAGTTGATCGTGAAACCACCATCCGTGATAGATTCCCCTTTCGTTTCCTTGATAAGGATCTGGACCAAAGTACAAACTAGGCTTGCCGCCGGCGATGATTGAACACGGACCAAAATACAAGCGGCTTATCAAAGCTTATCATATTCTAAAATGACCCACTAACAACGTTGTTGGGGGGGCTTTTCGGTAGTTGTCGACAATTTGTTCGAAAGATTATTTTTTTTCACAGTCATCACTTCCACGAGTACACGCTTATTTTCGCGCGATAATGTGGCAAGGTGTATTCTTTCGCACAGCATGATTAACCAGATGGTTTTGGGACGGAATACGTTTACTTACAACGGCCGGTTTGTCTGCATACTTCTCGTAACCATCGAAGATATACTCTGTTATATTCTTGACAGGGATGTCCACGTTGCCGAAGGGCGATTGAACTATATTCCGTTCGTGGCTCACGTGACGGCGATGCACTACTCCACTAGCAGCCTGTCGGATGGCCTTCTCAAACACAACGCCCCTACCAAACCGGCTCGGAGCGGTTGATGTAAAAATTCGTGAAATCATCGTGTACAACGTAGTGTGTCGGTACAGACAGAATTCCAAATATTTTGGATCGATTGCACAGACTTTCTTAACTGTAGCGAAGCTTTTCGTCAACTGATTGGCTGATTATTGCCAGCTGGAAGCTTCGTTTCGATCGCGCTGCTAGACCTTGATTACCGACGATGCAGTTCCGTTATCAATCAGCGAGTGTTAGCGGTGTGTATGTGTTCCAACACCAAACTCACACCCTAGTAGATTAGAAATCTTCGAATAGAGCAGAAGTTTAGGAACTGATGCTCGGTTCTATCGACTGTCTAACTTTTCGACAGGTTCCAGAAGACACAGAAGCGCAGAGCAATTTAGTAATGATAAAAAATTGGATATTTATTATCAACAAATGGTTAAATGTTTTCTGTGCGATCGTGATCGTGATTCATGCTAATTTAAGCTAATCATCGTTTGTTTCTCCTACAGAACCCAACTCGTCATCGGCCGCTGGATCGTTCTCGTCTATTTCATCCGCTGCTACTTCTGCTGCACGTTTGTCCTGGAATTTATTTTTTTCTGCCCCGAAATATACAAGGTTTCACGTGTTACACACAATGGCAGGAAAGACAGTAGGGAAAATAATGCAAATGCTTACCGAATTTCGAAAGATCCCCACCGAGCAATCGCAGCATGTGCATTGTGTCGTACTGATCGACGTACGCTCTAAGGCTCATGGCTCCTTTCCATCCAACCGTGGCCAGTTTCACATCATCCACCATGCATTCCAAAACGCAGCTACCGGAAGCTAGAGAAGGACGATCGATTATCATCTTACAAGGTTGCGCCACTGTAACAAGCTTTGTACTTACCTACGTTCTGTAGATTCAACTGCGTTTCGGCAGTTAGCGACGAAATTTCCGGCGGCTTGGTGGGATCAGTACAGGAGAGCAGCTCTATAAGATCTTTCCTTTGTACCATCACACGACGCTGGCTGCCGACGAATGAGTTGACGCTTGCCAGACCTTCACTGGCAAGACGAAAGTCACACTCGATGTTACGCGTAGCGCAGCGTACGAAAGACTTCACGCCAAGATTGATGATCTTCACGCGCTTCTCGTTCAGCTGGACAATGTTTCGAACGATACTCGAGCAGAAGTACACGTTTTTCTTCTTTCCAACCTTACATCGCGTAAGAAGGTTTCGTGGTTCAAAGTCTGGAAAGAACGTTGGATGCATGGTGATTGTTCTGCAAATGTTACATTATGGCGTAAAAGTGTGTTACCTGCTCTTAACTGGAAGAACTTGTTCAGCGATTCAAAGACCTCTTCCTTTTCTTCGAAAAATACGAACGGATCCTCTTTAAATCCTCGCATATATTTCGTTTTCTTCTGCGGAGGCTCAACGATCGGGGTGGTTTCGGTGAGCACTTGTCCGTCAGCCACTGCTTCCCACGGCAGAGGTTTCTTTTTCTCCAACAATGCCACGAAGAATCCTCCTGTATTCTGTTGGTGGGGCAAGATTCGTAAGCACCGATCGAGATGATATTTCCCAACTGCTTCCTCCCTCGATGGTGGAAACATGCCGGGACGAATAACGGTTCGCTGTGATTCGGGCACCTCATCGAAGGATTTATAGAATGTTAGATCTTTCGATGCCGGTTCCCAGTACGTAAGACCGTTGGAATATTTCAGTGTAGGTAGCGCATCGCAACACTTGACTATCTCCAAAGAATCGTTCGCTTCCTTCAGAAGGTGATGGAGAACCGCTTCATTTTCGATCGGGTTCAATGAGCAAGTCGAGTAGACGAGCTTTCCGCCTACCTCGAGCAATTCAGCACCACGCTTCAGTATACGGTACTGCAAACCATGCAGATTTGAGGCCTGCGCAAGGTTCCATTTGTTCCAGATGTCGGCATTCTTTCGCAGCGTGCCATCGCCCGAACAGGGTACGTCGCACAGTACCCGGTCAAACTTCAGCGGACACACCGTGCCGTCCTCCTGTGTGTACTGCATCGACGGAAAGGTAGAACTATCACCATTCGTTACTAGAAAACAAGGTGAGTTAAGGCGCTTTGTTTGGTGTACCAGCATGTAGCACCGATTATTGTCCACATCGTTGGCCATCACAAACCCTGTGGGTTGACCATCGCTTTTGGCATGCAGCGACTCGATCAATTGTGCCGTTTTTGACCCGGGAGCAGCACACATGTCCAGCACCTTGTGATGTGACTCTACACCTAGCACCAGTGGAGGTATCATCGATACCGCCTCTTGCCGACTGATGTAACCGGAACTGGTTTCCGAAATCAGAAAATTGTGCAGCTTGAATAGTGGTTCGGAACGGCGTATATCTTTCCGTGACAGCTCCAACTGCCAGGCCATTTCCCGTGGATACCACGCGAGACACTGGGGAGGCTGAACGAGCGCATCCGTTTCTTCGTTTCGCAGCTCCTTTACCGCCCGGAAGTACTCTTCGAAAAAATCTTGCTTGATCAGCTTCAGCAGCAGTGCGGCTTGAGCTTTTGAACCAGTGATGCGGAATGTAACCGGAAGGTTTCTTCTCATGTGCGCCATAAATTGGTCCCATTCGGCATCGCTGCCGCAGATCTGCTGGTGCTTGTAGTACGCCTCAAACGACTCATTCTCCAGTACGATACTTTCGTACGGTTTATCTCTACGTACCGGCGGTTGAGCGCCCTGGGGGGAAAATAATACAGAACAGTAAATATGGCAAGTTGTACGCTCCACTATCTTCACCACAGTGCGCACTACCTTTTCCTTATTGTTGCGTTTCTTCTTGGCGAAAGGGTTCTGTTTGTTCGTCATGTGTTTCGGTTTTCCCATTGTTTTAAACAAGACACGTTGTTGTACCGTAAACTGTAAACTTTCTGTGCAAAATGCCGGCAGCACCGGAGCCAAAGAGGAAGAAGCAGAATGTGAGAGCTGTCAAACTTCGGCAATGGCATTCCACGTTCGGAGCGTGCTATAAATGTCATCGGTATCAAAATAACCCACTGTTCTGATATAATAATTTAACATGGACGTTGCGAGCATATGCGTGATAGAACTGTTTCGGAATTGAGGGCGATTCGAGGCGGTAGCTTCGTACGTATACTATTTCTTTATTACCTGGAACAATAGTAATAGATAAATCGAAGAGTGCTACTTTCCATAATAACGAGAGTACACTTGTTGTTACGCTTGAGGATTTGCTAGTTTTCCCTTTTTTTTTTACTAGACCTAATACACCATCAATTCAATATGAATACAAAACTTCACAGTTCTGCGTCCCTCTAAATTCTCTTCTATAAAGGCGATACTCTAAGATTGTCCTTTTTGATCCATGTTTTTTGTTTTCTGTTCCTAGCCTGGGGTTGGGTAATAGCCCTTTGCTGGCCGGTTTGCAACCGCCAGGCGGATTGTAAGTTTGCTTGGCTGTCTCTTAGTTACGGCTTTACCGAAGTTAACTAAGAGAACAATACACAAACCAGAGAAACCAGAGTGTGAAAGAGTTCCGAAACATTTGCGTTCACGCACCGGGTGACATCCGGTAATTGCTTTTCCCTACAGCCGTTCTTCGCTCGGCTCGAGATTTGGAGTTGGCACTGTTTGCATAAAATCACTATCTAAAGACCAGCTAATTATAATACTTGATGTAATGAACAGTTTTACCGTTTCAACAAACCTACGAATGTAATCAATTGCTTGTTGTGCGTGCACAAAACGAGTAAAGAGCAGCAATGTTTTACAATTTGCCTCGATTGAATATTTTTGTTTGCGCTTCGTGTAATGGCTTCCTAAATTTTGCGTCGCTCGGAAATGATGCGAATGATCTCGCACGATTCCGAATTCTTGACCGATTCCGCACCGAACCCACCGCCCTCGCCCGGTATACTGAGCAGAGCGCCGGCCCCGAGACAATGGTTGCTGCCCGGACTGCCACTATCGGCGACGGTGGCCACCGGAAGCAGCAGGGAGCTCTCATCGTTCGTCTCCCCGTCCTCGTCCAGGGCAGTCTGTTTGAACAGCTGCTTGGTGCTGCCGGATCTGCTCTTGGGCTGCAGCTTAGGAACCGAGAGAAACGATTTGTTCGAAACAGTGCTGCCACTGGTCGTTGTATTGCTGCTGCCACTGTTCCCGATAGTGGAGGACGCTGTGCCTACGCCCATGGTCGTCGCGGGGAGACAACCATCGGTGGCCAGCGGCGCTCCATCGTGCCCGTCCGAGGACGCCTTTGGGTTTCTGGTTGGATCGTAGTCTAAACTCAATTGACGTGATTCCAGCTTGCTACCGGCTTGATGCCGCGATCTACTTGACGAAGTGATTGTCGAGCATTGCGATTCAACCAGATCGCTCTCCGTACCGTCAACGAGACCCACCGGACCGGACGACCCTCGGCGAGGATCCTCCGTCCGGGTCGGTTCACCTTTACCAGCGCCCCCAGCCGGGGCACCCGGTATCGTAATGTTGAGACACTCCTCCTTAAACCCCTTCCGCTTACTTTCGCCCGAGGGCCGACCATCGCAAGACTTGCTAAAAAGGTTCGTCTTGTTGATCAAGATCTTCTTGTTAACGTTCTTGGAGTTGTACTCCTTAGCAGAGTTCAACGCCTCCAACCCTTTATTCCCTTCTACCGGCCCCTCGCCAATCTTCTTCATCTTCTTCTCCTCGCCGTCATCGTCCCGCCCAGCCGCCGGAATTTCTTCACCCTCGGCGTTGATATTGTTTTCCGCCGTTTCGTCATAGGAATTGTTATTGGTGTATGAGTTGAAAACCGAGAGGCCTAGATTCTGGTTGAAATACTGAATGGTCTGACGACGTTGAATATTGCTCTTCTTCTCCAAGATCGGAGTACTGTACGTGAAATTCGAAGGCAAGGAAGAAACTTTGGTTAGTGGGCGTTTGTGAACTTGCTTGTTATCATCGTTCAGCTGCATGCAAAGCGCTTGTTCCTCCTCAAACTCTTGCTCTCTTTCGAATTCGCGTTCCAGCTCCGTGTCAATATCCAATTCATCTTCCATCTGCTTGTGGCTTTCTTCCAGATGCTTCATCAGCACGGCCACAACCACATTCACCAATACGAACTGTGCCATCAGCACGAAGATGACGAAGAAGATCGGCGCTATGATAGTGCTCACGCAGCAATTCTTCACGCAGTCTGCCGCGTCGTCGCAATCGTCCCGCAGCGTGTCCTTCATGATGCCGTTCCAGTTGTCACCGGTGGCCACACGGAACAGTGTCAAGAAGGCCATACCGAAGTTGGCAAAGTGTGCATGCTCTCCCAAACCCTGACATGGTACTTCCTCGGAACATTCGAGCCGCCCGAACAGCTCCACACCGAGCGCGGCAAAGATAAAGAACAGCAGGAAAAACAGCAAACCCAGGTTTCCGACCTAGTGATGATGGAAAAGATCGAGAGAATAAAACACAGGTTAGTGATTTAGTTGAGCGTGGTAGTAGCAGCCTGCCTAGCATACCTGTGGTAAAGCCTGCATTACGGTGTCCAGGAGAGCACGGATACCCTTGGCCATCTTCAGCAGCTTTAGTACGCGAGCGATCCGCAAGACGCGCATCACACGAATGATGGTCGGATTGATCGGTATAATGTTCGTCTCCAGCTCCTCCAACACAATACCCACGATCGACAGTATCACGATCGCGACGTCCAGCTGGTTCCAGCGATCTTTCATATATATCTTCACACCTAGCGCAAGTAACTTCATTGCCGCTTCAAGTATGAAGACGGCGGTAAAGAAGTAGTTGAAAATCTTGAGCGCATACTCTAGTGCCAGAGGCATCATATAATACTCCATCGCCATTGTCACTACGTTAAGCCCTATGACGGCAGCAATTGCCAAATCAAAGTACTTGGATGTGACCACATTGTGCACGAAGAGCCGCATCGGCGAATAGTTGGTATAGTAGGGTGGCTCATGCATTCCTGTGGGAAGGCGAGAATGTGTGTTAAGGGTGGATCCAACAAGCGCTGTACAGTGATATATTATTGCGTTACGCATACTTTTTCGCTTTTTCTCCATCTGCAGTGCTCGTTTCGCTGCACGACGGATCTTTTCCTCCTTTTCCTGCTCTTCGCGGCAGCGATGGAAATTCTCGACGACCACTCCAACGAACATGTTCAGCACAAAGAATCCAACGAGCAATATAAAGGCAATAAAGTACAGCAAACGCCACTCGTTGTAGTTGACAATGGGCTGTTGCGGAAAGAGACATTAGTGGGCAACGGTTGCAACTTACAGGCTATTGGCATGAAGTCGAGTGACGATCTGTTTGCGTACCTGCTGATCCACACCGACCGCATCGAGCCCAGTGTACATGATGTTAACCCAACCGTCGCGCGAGGATAACACGAACAGTGACATGAGCGCTTTGCCCAGATCGTCAAAGTTGTACTTCCTGTTGATCCAGACATTACCCTCAATGCCCAGACAGTCCTGCTTGTTTTTAACTCCCTTGATGTTTTCACCCTCGCAGTAGTAGAACGTACCCTTGAAGAGCTGGAAGCGAAATCAATATACTGACACCGGTTTACCGACACTGCCAACAGTGTTACTGACCTGTACTCCCAATATACCGAAGATGATGAAAAATGTGCAACAAATCAGCACAATGTTACCGATCGGGCGCAACGAAGACAGCAGTGTCTGAACAACCAACTTAAGCCCTGGCGCACGATTAATCACCCGCAGTGGGCGCAACGATCGCAGCAGTCGGAACACCCTTAGGATTCCAAATATTCTGGGACTCGATTCGCTAATCAGCGACATCAGCAGATCCACGATCGAGATGATCACCAACGAACCGTCCATGATGTTCCATCCCGATGTGAAGTATGCATCCGGTCCGTAGAACAATCCGGCCGAAACCACCTGCAGATGCGAAATGGGAATGTAAGTGCCAGTTCACAGTTCATCCACCCCGGTACCGATCGTGGTACAGCCTAAATGTATGCAATTTTGTGTGCGTAATGACTATTTCAAATACACCTTGCATACTTTTAGGCGTTTATGCGTGGTTGTGCTAAACCCTCACCTTGATGAACATTTCCACTGCAAAAACGACAGTGAAAACATAATTGGCAGTGGAGAGAAAGTAACGCTCGGTACAGTTTGGTGGAATGTTGGGACGTTCCATGGCCAGTGTGATGCAATTCAGTGCGATAAACAACAGTATGACGTTATCGAACCATTTCTGGTTGACGAACCAGGTACAAATCTGTCGAAATCTGTAAAGTAAGCAAAAAGTAAGCATCCAAGCAGGCGTACAGCGACATCCGATCGTTACCTATTGTGTTCGGGGAATAGGTAAAGCGTGTACGTTTCATGGTCCTCCACGAAATGGTACGGCGTTACCATGCGGAAGAACTGTTTCAAACGCCCCTTGCCTTTCTTCTTGGGTGTGCCATCGCTTCTGGTCGCATTCCCAGTCATATCCGTACTATTTCCCGCGATCTTGAACGCGTTAGACGATTTGTCCAGCTTGCTTTTGTCTAGCTCGTCCTGTAGATGTTTAATTTCCAGATTCCTGATGCTGCTCATCGGCGATTGCTTATGGTAGGCCTGATCGAACGAGGACATACGGCGCCGATTGTTCGGTGTCCTGATGTCGCACAGGCGCAGGGAATTTTTGCGATCGAAGTAATACTTGGTGCTGCCGTTATTGTAGTAGCACCGTGGGTGCGACGTTAAGCTGAGGTTGCTAGCAACACTGCTTGCACCACTGTCGACCTTCACTGAAGACGACCGTCTTACCGAGCTGCGCCTGCGGTTCGGCGTTCTGGAACCTTGGGTATCGTTCTGGATGCGGTTACTTTTCTCCAGCAGTGGATCAAGCGTGCGACGATCTGTTCCACTGTATCCTAAAAACATACAGCAAGCACATGAGTTTGAATCCCTTGACGGAGCGGTGCTACACCTAGTACCTTTAGGTTGTGCTAAAATCTTCCCATTATTCAACACGCCCTCTTCTGTTGAGGCCTGCCGATGAAGTCCACCATTAGATGTTTCGTCCTTGCCGACGGCTTTCGGTGCACTAACCGACTCGGCTAAAGATTTGTCCATCTTCTTCTGCTGCTTCTCCAGTACGGCCAATCGGCTATCGGACGATGTGGTATGATTCTTATCATGCTTCTTGCGCAGTTCGTTCAAGACGGGAGTACCCTCGAAGAACGTACGATCGTCCAGCGTTTTAAGCGAACCGAGAATGGAGGGTGGCTTCAGCAGGGAAGAATTTTCCCGCTCGTACTTTTCAAAGTCCGCCTGATCCCAATCCTTGAAGCTCGTTCCGGACTCCATTGTGCCGTTCGGGGAATCTTGCGGCGTTGCTGCCGTGGTGGTAATGATCGGCGGATCCTGAACTTGGATGTTGTACAGCTTCAACGATTCTGTCTTTTTCTAAAAGTAAAACCATCCGAAACGAGTTAGTCATACGGTGTGCAATTACAACACGGTGTGGGAAAGATCTACCCCTTTCATCTTTTTGCCCGAAGTTGGTTCCGGTTTGGAGACATCTTTCTCCCGCCTGTTCTTCTGAGCCACGTTTTTCGGATCTTCGTAGTTGGGTTGGAGCAGTCGTTGCTTTTGAATGTTACACTTTATGTCCAGATTGCGCACCTGTGTGTGGGAGAGTCGTTGATCAAGGTCGAACGGCAACGGGATAGATGTGTCACCGAGCCTCAGACATACCTTGCTGAGTTCTTCCACGCTATACCACTTTCCACGCGACCCATTGTAGCTGTCGGTGGTGGAAGATTCGGAAAAACTTCGCTGATCATCGTACACCTCCATGCTTTGCTCCTGTGCCAGAGCTTCCGCGTTCAGTTTAGCCTTCACGAGCTCTCTCTGCTCCCGCTCACGTCTCTCGTTACGCTACGATTGATTCCCAGCAGGTGATTCACACAGTTAAGAAATGTCTACATGCAGTGTCCTTCGGACACTGCACGGCCATGACGTACCTCTGAGCTGAAACCCTCCACCAGGATGGCGACCAGCAGATTGAACAAAACATAGTTTCCGAAAGTCATGAGCGTCACGAAGTAGAGTGCGGCCCAATGGCTTGTCTTTTCCATGCCATTGAACAGCACCACATTCCAGTCCTCCTGCGTGAGTATCTAGATAGGGGGGGAAACGGAGAGACAGAGTGACGGTTGCCGATAGGGGCTGATATGAGACGGTTTCACGGTATCGATTGGTCAACGCAATGCACGACACAACAACGGATAGGTCGGTAATAGGGATAGGAGTTCACAGTAGCGGAAAATTACATCGAGATTGTACGAACAGCACACGGCTACAGAGCATAACCAAATCAGGAGATAAGGCAGGATAGGAGGAGCTTTACTGATTATAATACAAGTTGCATTCCAAAATATATTACCAGCGCTACGTTTACTGCAAACACTACGACAACACTACCGTCGAACGATACGTTACAACAGAGAAATGAAACCAACTGGAAGGATGTAACAGAGAGTGGGACTTAAATGGATCACGTTCTAGCTACAGTTTCATTCGAAGAATATTGGTGCACATGGATGAAGAAGCGCGACACTGTCAACTACTGGAACAGGTACAAATGGAACACCAAACATGCAGCGTACAGCAATGGGAACAACAAGGAACAAATATTAACCGCAATGAGATGCGAACAATCGAACCAAAAACAACTGCCTATTAAATGAAGGATAGCGAACGAGGTGTAAAATCTTCCTGCCAGGATCATGCTTTCCTTCCGCATTGCACGAACTCGTGAGCATGATCAGGAACTTCAGGCGGTTTGCAAGGAGAGATAGCTGGTGGGTTCATGATGCGATAACGTAGTTGGAAGTGTGTCTTGTTTATGCTTTGTAAGGTACACAGAGTGGAATGATAGGCAGAAAATCAAAACAGGACACATCCCTAAGTAGAAAGCAAAAAGAGTGTTGCGTTGTACAGACAGTTACCGAACTGAGCAAAACGCACTGGTGGAGTCACACACTCGTTAGTGCCGGTTTTGCTCGTTTCGGTTATGAAGCATGTATTTGATTGTTTGCTACAGCCACACAGAAGATCAGTTATGTAAGTGTACAGAAGGTGTAGTGTAAGATACATACAGTAGGACATACAAACTTTGTACGAGTAGAGTTAAACGCTCGAATAAGAGACGAAATGTATGTCAAACACATCAACAACAACAACAATAGTATCGTTTACTGGGCAATTAAGCCCGAATATGATGATTTTGGGGAGAGGGGACATCTTACACACTTAAACTCACAAAAACAAATACACACGCACTCGTATGTACGCACACACACACACACAGGAGAAACAGGAGCGCGCTAGTAAAGGGGAGCGCACTTACGGAACATGGAACAACGTGCGTGGAACATGGTGGCACTTACTTGAAACACGGTCACAGTGGCCCAGAGGATATTGTTGAAATGCTTACGGTCGCATTCACATTGCGGATGCTTGGAGACAATTTCTGGACAAGTACATTCCCTTTCTTTCCCGCTTTCTTCGACAAACTTACAGAACTTACCTCCAAAAAGGTACATGCCAAGAATGCTATAAATTGTGGTATATATGTATGTATATATATATATATAATTATGCTTTCAAAACGATGCAAGAACCAATATAACTAAAGCATTCATTTATCACCGACTATGAATATTGATAACGGGGGGAGTATTTTTTGTTTTAATCTGTGGCTACTATTTTGGTCCGGGATCACGCTGCCGTCAGTACTGGAGTAAACGTACACGTGGGGGCCGGCTATAGCCCATTGGTTGTTAGAACAATACAATGAAAGCATCGAAAGGTGTCCCATCAGAAGAGCTTAACGTGCTACTGGTTTATTCCAATACTGACGAACACAGGCACGGTCACCGGGATCTGTTTTGTATTATGTTCTGTATTAATTTGATTATTTATACTGTTTGATTGTGGTTTAACTGATTTGTTCTAGCCTACACACGTTTTGTGTATCCGTTTACGCCAGCATACAGCCGCTTAGCATGTGGTCGTCCTAATGCTAAGATATTGCCCAATTTCCTGGCCACAACTGGCAGCTCCCCGTACCCAATCAAGCCGAAAGCTATATGCTGGCGTATTTGTGTACAGAAGCTGAAGCAATGGAAGCTGCAGTGTAAACCGCCCATTACTTAGCATCTGCACTAAGTGGGTGTAGGTGAATTTATGGTTTTAGCTAACTACCTATCGGTTTGTTTATTGTTATTTAATGTACTGTATTAGGCGTTGTTCTGCTACGAGAAGAATGAATCCGGGTGTTGGTTTACTGTTTGAGGAGGTATTTAAAATTATTCGTTTATCTGAACGGGGTTTGAAGTTGGTGTATTAATTGGTGTATTAATTGGAAGGTCAACGTTCAGCGAGATGAATGTTTCTTTCTGTTGTTTTTGGTTTTTTTTTGGCTATGTCTAGTAATTGGAAAGTGTGTACGCCTTCCACCCTGTTCGGGAAATGAGTGTGTGACGCTGAGCTGTTCTGCCTCGTTCCTCTATCTGGGGTTTGATTTGTATTTTTTGGGGTGGAATGAATTCCTTTCCTTGAAATATTTCACGGACGTTTTGGAGTTAGTTTTGAAGAAGACAAACTGTGGTCACGGATCTGACCAAATCGCTGCTACCTCAGGCGTTTAGGTCTGTTTGGTATGTGTGGAGCGTAATGTGGATGGATGTTTGCAACTTTGAAAGGGACAAACTTTGTTCTGCTGCTGACCTGAGCTGGCCTGATGCTGATGCGTGATTCAGTGTACTATGCTTGTGACCATCAGATCGCATTGCGTATCGAGCGGTAAGATCAAAGTAAGGAGCATGAAGAAGAAAACAGAGATGAAAAATAGGCGAATAAGATGTAAAAAGGGCAAACACGAGGCATGCACGAGCGAATAAATGCAGAAGAAACACGATCGTTCTTGCACACCGAGAGTACAGTGCATGGTGTACCTTTGCTGTTTCGTATTGGGGTTTTGGGAAAGTTGTGTCGTATGTTTGTTTGCTCGAAACGCCACAAGCGACAACTTGCGATGTTTCCAATGCAACAATGGTGGCCGAGTTGTTCTGTCCTAACCGTGTACCGGGTGCCGTGTGAAACGCCGTGACTGTTTTACGGTGGCGAAAATTTAGAGCTGTATGTTATGCGTTTGCTTTTTATATGATACAACAATAACACATGCGCGGAAGAAACACATTACATTACGGATATGTTTCGCACCTTACTATACACAGTGTGGATGGTGTAATGGTACACTTGGTTTCAACGCATGTACAGACAGAGGGGTTAGGGTTTAGGCATTTACAGTACAGTGGTGTCGGCGTGTACTCGACCGATCCAGGATAAACAAGAAGATGAGTCCAGACGGGCATTTCAATTGATGGTTAAAACGAAAATGGAACATTTCGAGCAAAATTCGGGCAATTTCGTGCGGAATACAGTTTTTTTTTGTTGGTTTCAGCTTGAAAAAACGAAACTTGCAGCTCAAAACGGCTTAAACTTACCTTTTGAGGGTGGGGTTTGGGATACTAGTGAGTGTATGGTTTTTTTTTTGTTGTTGTTTGGTTACGTATTGTTTTTTTGTTGTTAAATTAATTATCTACAGACAGTATTGAGCTGTTTGTAATTTATGTGTGTTTAATTTTTGTTTTGTACACTGAGTGAATATTAATATACAAATTCCAAAACAAACACAAAACAACTTAAAAATACAAAACACTTTGGCGTCAATCTGCGCACATTAGAAGAAGAAAGTATACGATGCAAATACTCAGACATGTGTGTGTGTGTATGTGTGTTTATACCGGAAACATTCGCATCCAAAATGTGTTATCGATCCGAAAAAAGGGAATTCGGGAGTTTGGGGACAGTTCGGTGAGATCCTTCAGTGGAACATTCCAAGGATATTTAAAACTTCCAAAGAGCAAAGGCAGGCTTTTCCATGAATCGAAAATACAAACAAAACCAAAAGCTAATCTATGGGAACAGAGCGAGTAAGGGTCAATGTCAATGAGATGCCAACAGGGAAAGCTTAGGGTTTTTATTTCAAAAAGATCGTTAAAAGGATACTCCTGTTGCACACTTTAGCTGCTAAGGCTAAGAATAAGAGCGGTTAAGGACATCTGTTGGTGAGGGGGGGAGGGGGTCTATTGGGCAGACACAAAAGATTAACTGATCAACAAGGATCTACTCTGTTCACTAACATTACAACGTGGATCATTGAAGGTGGAAGAAGGAAAGAATTTAATGGTGAGCACACGTTCGGATACACAAGCATACCCGACCGCAGCTCGATCGATAACCGGATCAGGATCATGTTGGCGGTTCGTGGTTAATGCAACTAAAACAAAGACCAAAAAAGATTACAAAACCAAAACAAACAGCACAAAACCGATTTCAATGGCACAACGCAATGCGGCAACACAAAATAAACGAAAAAAAAAAAACATGGTGCACAATAGATATATGTATATATTTATAGATGTATGTACGTATTGTTTAATTAGTATTGTTTGGGTTGCTGCAGAAAAACCAAGGAAACAACACAATGAAAACAAGAGCAGAACAGAAAAGGTAAAAACAAAACGCTGAAAAGTAAACCAATATTCGTTCCCAAAAACAAACAAACAAAACAAAACAAACAAACAAAAAAAAACGGTTTCAATGCATGTACAGTCGAAGCAATATGGAGTATTAGAAGTACAAAAAACGTATCATTACGGGAATTTTAGAAAAAAGTAAACGTGGGAGACGGGGAGAGAAACGAGAAGTATACAAGTAGAAGTAGAAGGGTTAGGGATTTTGGTTTGTTTTTTTTTTTGCATTTAAATACCTGAAAAACGGTCACCAGGGCCCACAGGAGGCTGTCAAAATTTTTTCTATCACACTCCACCTCTCCGGCGGTCTCGTTTTTTTCGCAGAACTTGCAGCCAAACAGATTCATTCCAAGTATACTTGGGAAAACACAGTGATGATGACAGTTTGAGTTGATTATTGTTTTGATCATAGGCAGATATTGCAGGTTTGGTTTTTGGGGGGTGGAAGTGGAGAAAAAACACATTTGATATGGTTGATTTTGGATGTACAATCGTTTACGGCGCGGGAACGGTGGGGAAGGTAGGCAGCGAGGAGGCAGGGTTTTCGGGCAAGAATAATATTATGGGAAGAAGATAGACATGAGAATGTGAATAGTGTGTCAGTGGCAAACGAGAAAAAAGGCTCTAGCGTTACATATTTCTTCGGTTTTGTAGCTGGTAGTCCACGCTTTACATACACCCTGGAGTGGTTCTTGGGGGGAAGGGGGTTCGTGTCTGGGAAGCGCTAGATGGTGGGCTGAGGGCAAACCACTGTACAGCACATGTTGCTTTGGCACTAGGTGATAAAGGCGACGCGTAACGCGGTATGTATATGCATATATAGGCTGCAAGTGCTCAACTCTTGTGGCTGTATTATGCGATTCAACACACTTATATATAGTGAGAGAGAGAGAGAGAGTAAGAGAATGGGTGTGCACGCTCGTTGATAAAACGATCTTCTTTGTATAATATTGTACAGTGGGGTAAGAAAGATAGTGATGATATGAGAGGAAAATGGGCTAGAAAATGATCTGCTTTTATAGACAGCATTTCCAAATGGCGGCCATGGAAGTGAATGGACGCGGTGGTAGTGCTTTAGAGCGCATAGTTAGCATTTTTCAACTGCCTGCGACTGCGACTGGTCCTGCTGATCTTGGCACAATCATAAATCATAAGAACTAGCGAATGAAGGGCATTTTCCATTCCCCGCGTGGGGGGAATTGTTGGGAGAATCAGACTGCTCCCCTACTGTTCTACGACCTGCATCCTGCTCCACTATCGAACCTGATCGCTCAACTGGGCCTGGGGTTTGACCAACTTTCGGTCGAACTAGACGACGACGTATGACACCCTTCCTTGATTAATAACCAATATAATACATCGCTAGATATCGTTCTGTTTTTAGGCCTAGCGTTTGTTTAGATCTCGTTTTATCTTTGGCTGTGCGTTGCTTTTTTTTCCGCATATTCGAGTTTCGTTTAAAGGCTTCTTAGCTTTCGTTTTTGTTTTGAGGGGGCTCTAAAGTCCCGCGAATGGGACGGGTCGAGTACTACTTGCTACGGGAAGAATGGAATGCGTCACCTACCTGAATATGAAAATGAAGAGTATCAGCAGGCTGAAAAAGATAGCCACATTGTCCATGGTGCGGAGCATGACAAACAGCTGCCGGCGGAGATTGGGCATGAAGCGCACGAGCTTCAGTATCCGCAGCAGCCGGAACGTGCGCAGTACGCTCAATCCGGAGCTGCCCTGTCCCTCGCCAAGGTAGGCTTGGGCCAGCTCCACCACGCTAGGTGAACAGAACAGAACAAGGATCTCGTAAACGTGTTACTACTCCGAACCCCAGCAACCGGGTGGATCGTTCATCGGGTCTATAGGGCAAATACCTGAGTATGACAATCACGCCATCGAACACGTTGAACCCGTTGGCGACGTACCGGAACGGTCCTTCGGCGATCACCTTCAGGACCATCTCGACAGCAAAGATGGCGGAGAACACGATATTGCTCGTCTCGACGATGGCCGTCAGTTCGGCCGGTTGATCATGGTACTCGATGCCCATTGAGAGCGTGTTGATGAGGATCGCAAGCAGTATACCCTGCTGGAAGTACTTATGGTCGACCAGCTTCTTCACGACAATGCGCGTAACGTGACAGGTACGGCGGAAGCAGCGCCACACTGCAATCAGCACTCGCATACACTTGGAGCGCTGCGGAGGCTTCTCCTCGGCGAGGCCCTGGTTCTGATAGTACTCGTAACAGCAGGCAAACTCCTCCATGTTGATGTTATTAATGCCCGTCGATACCGGGTCGAAGCTGGTGCGCGAAGGTTCGTTGCTTGATTTGCTGCTCAAGCGCTCTATCTCGGGCAGGGGCAGCGTCGCGTTCGTTTGCCCTGCCTGCTGGCTGGAGAGGAACCGTGTCGACTCGGTACCCTTGGCACGCTTGAGCGAGGTGTAGAAAGATTCGAGCGTGGTTTGACCGGTCGGTAGGGCGGCCGAGAAAGCCACCGAGAATGCCAACAGCTCCTGACAGGTCATGGCGTCCGTTAGGCACAGATCGGAGTACTCGTTAAACACGGTGCTCACAGTCTGTAGCGAGTGTGGCAAGTTAACCTGAAGGGAGGAAAATGTGCGCAAACTCCTTTTTAGTACAACGGTTGATCGGGCAGCGTTTGGGAACCCATCGCACGTACCTGCCAGATGCTACCATCACCCGCTTGGGTCATTTTCTCCAAACAGTACACATTCTTATCTTGCGGTGGTTCTGTAATGGTTGGAGGCGTATGAAGCACTACATATTCGTTAAACATGACGGACGATCTTCGTCTACCTGCTGATGGAGGGCTTAGCAAGCTTGGCATACAGTGGTGATCCTGCAAGAGACCCAAAGTGCCCGAAGTTACATTAGCACATTAGCAACATCCCACAGCCCATCTCACTCGCTTACTTGTCCGTTCGATTGATCCTCATTGTTGATCTTCAGCAGTAGTACTTTTTGTCGGTCCTCGTTTAGATAGTTGGTGGAATTGTTCAGTGCATTGTTCTTGATGTTCTCCAACGATACAATTTCCGAAACCTCGGGCGATGAAACCTGATTGTCCGCTGGTACGCTGCCCGTCTCCGGGTGGTTAAGCGCCACACCCGTCCGATTGATGGACAGGTTGGACTGCAGATCGTGCTTGTTCTTTTGCTGCTGCAGGTTGGTGATCGAAGCGTGCTGCAAGAGGGCGCCCATTCGCGGGCATTTCGGGTGATGGGCTTTGATTTTGTTCGGTGACAGTGTGATCGTTTCTGGCGTGCACGGTATGAGACCTTCCTTGCGCTTTTGCATGTGATATCTGTGAGGGGACGAGATGGAGAAAGACATTCGATTTGTGTAGTAAAGGTTGGAGCAGATGTGTTTTCGGACGGTCAGTCGTGCTGGGTGTGCACCGTTTATAAAGGAGGCCGAAGGTGGCCACTAGTTGGCATGCAAGAGCACTTTGGAGGTGAGCGGGTTCTGAATTGGATCTCCTACTTGGTGGACAGACAAAAAGCAAGAAGTCTGACAGTTAGTTTGCACTTTGTTTCGAAGGTGTGTGTGTGTACAACTAAAAAGAGAAATAGGAGAGATACATCCTGTCGTCGAAGATAATCTCTCATTCGCTAGGGTGCGTAGTTAGTCATAAAACAGCTCATTCATACTTATACAATCGTAACTTCTTAATGATGCGACGTTTGAGCCGGCGGTAAAGATGGCCGATGTACTTCACGATCTCCGCGTAACAGGTCGTCGGTTCCGAGTTGTTTGTGCTGGATGCGAGTGTGGACGAGGACGTAAACCGTGCCCGTTCCTGTCTCATTCGTTCCATTTCCCGTTTCTTCGTCTCGGAGAACTGCGTGGCGATGACGACTAGGCAAAGGTTGATCATGAAGAAGGAGCCAATCTGTTGGGCGAAGATCGGTCAATCAATTCTGACACTCACTACCTCCTGGGGACTTTGGAGATGGAAACGAATGCTTACCACGATTAGTAACACAAAGTAGATCCAATCCCAAAAGCTGTGTGCGTCCTGCACGTAGTACATTATGTCGGTCCAACCTTCGAGAGATATAACCTGGAAGAGGAATATTTTGTTTCGATTATTGGAGAATTCCTACTCGTGTAGTCGGTGAGCTAGTAACTTACGAGAAATATTGCAACCCATGCGAGTCCAATGTTGTCGAACGATATCGTGCCCTGAAACGGATTGTTACCCAGCTGCGTGCAGTTCGTGTAGTACTGATTCCAGTTCACACAGGCTGTCGCTGTTGGGTCATTCTCCGAATAGGGTAGTGCAGTGTCTGTGTGGATGAAGTGGAAGTTATGGATGAGTACATGAACCAGTTCACTAAGATCCACAGCAAACGGATTTCCATTACCATTGCACACAAGCGGCCCTATTCGATACGGGGGCAGATTCTGGCACAGATGCATTCCGGAGTCTTCTGGCTTGGAGCAGATGTAGTCCTGCTCCTTGGAGAACTCGTAGTAAAAGGAAACACTAATAGTTCGCAGTGTTTTAGGCACATCGGTAGCAGCGGCGACAATGGCGACGGCACACATAAATACACACGCACACGCACACATACAGACGCAGGAAAAAAGGAACAAGAGTATTAATCGCAAGAATAATGTTCAGTGTGCCAGAATGAAAGGAAAAACATGGTAAAACATGTACATTATGATTAGATTCTATCTATGGATGGTATCTATCTATAACTAGTTTGGCCAGCTGATTCCTCACACAAACACACGCACACAGATACAATGATAAAGGAAAGACGAATGAAACACACGTACAGCTACTATACACCAATATCGTCAGGTGGGGAAAAGACGGTCGGTTGAGTTCTACGTAACCTCGGTGGTATTTTCTCAAAACAACAGGTAAGAGGAGGAATTGTTGGGGTCTATTCTAATAGAAACTAAACACACACACACACACATTATAAGACAACCAAGCGCACACATCAAGTATGGGGAAGTCGACAGAGGGTTTCCACTTAGTAGCAGCGTTTTCGTGGCCGGTTCCTCATTTCAGTGGACTACTGAGAAGTTCGGGAATGAATAGTTCCATTTCAGAGTGAATACTAACGTCACACACATACACTTAAACACACAAACACACGCTACTCTACGGACATCGAAACGTGAACTGAAAGGTTTTTGGCGAAAACAGTACAGGAAAGTACAAAGTTTTGGTGGTAAAAATTGTCACAGAGACTTCATTGTTTTCGTTTGTTTTCAATTGCGCAAATGGCATGAACGGTAGAGGTAGAGACGTAGATCACTTTTTATATAAACCAAAAACAAAATTCCTACACGGTTACAGCACAGCAACAAAGCCTGAGTTTGGCAGAGCAAGGCAGAGGCAATCGTTCAACGTCCGTGTGACACGGCAAACGATTGCTTGCAGTAGTAACGTACGCAAACCGGAGTTTGTGAAGAAATGAGCACGCAACAGAGCAATGGAAAAGGCTTGGAGTATGCAACCGGACTCCACACATCAGCAGCCGTTCTATGCAATTATTATTGTGTACCGAAAATACCTATTTTTACAAAATGGATGCAATAAGCTTGTACAACTATGCGGAAAAGGAGTTAATATGGGGTGTATTAAAATGCGTAGATACAAATTCTGTATTCTGGTGAACATGTTTTTTTTGTGGACATGTGTTTTGAGTGAGCATTCTGATGGGTACGTGAAAGTACGTAAGTGGTAGCGAGAGCGAGTGGTATCTTGTTCTGGTGATCATATCATGTATTTAATTTTCAGACTATTCAGGCTTTGTTGACCAATGTGAGTTAGGCAGAGTTGAGTTAGAATGCGGAACGGTGGGGTGGGTTTAAGCAAATGTTCGTCCGTAAGCCGGGCGGAACGAGGCAAAAAGGATGTTGGGTTGTTAACTGAACAGACGGAATTGAACAGAGAGCATATCTTCTGTGACGCTTTTCCACACCGCGTTCGATAGAAGGATACATGAGGAAGGTAAACTAGCTACCCGGCTAGTGAGAAGATGTCTCTATCGAGAGATAGTGTGCTACAGAAGGATGCACCAGTTGGAAGTAGTAGAGTAAGGTTTGATTATCGTTTTTTTTTTTTGCGTAAAACAATGAAACAGAAACCGACCAAATCAAATAATATCGTGAACTTGAATGGAACAAAACCAAAACACAGAAATTAAACAGTTCTACTATCTAGAACCATCCGCGACATCGACCGGCTGGAAGCAGCAGCAGGATTGTTGGCCAGCGTTAGCTTATTACGCCAATTAGTTTTTCCCAACCAAACGTATGGTTGGAATTGTTGGACGGTGGTCCTTTTTTGAGAACAAAAAACGAAAACATACGGGTCTGTCCAACAAGAGCGTGTATGGTGGCTTTGAAACAAGATCTTAAAGGGAGAACCTGTCTTCAACTTTAGTAAAACATCCATTAAAAATTCTTCTGTCGTTTCTTTATGATTTATCTGGCGGTTAAAATGACTATTGAATTGAAATTTAGTAGAAAGAGCTACCATGATCAGCTCATCTGGCACTGCTCAGCGCCATCTATCGATTTTATTTTGTTCAGATAGCTTACAATGGCTGCAGGATGCCCCAACGAACAAAATAGATGAAAAGTTATGAATAATTCTCCACGATCACACCCCTGGGGGTTTTGTTCACACCAGTCAACCGACGAGCGCTTGGGGTGTGTCGCAAACTCTATGCGAAGTATGCCCCGCGAACTATGCAATGTGATTCAGAAATTGCTTATTGCATACTTTCAGGGGCAGCAGTGCTTATTGGACTTGTAACTGGATTTTGAATGAATGGGGTGTCGTTATCAATTCAACAAATTTTACAGAGAAATTCTAAGTTTGAATAGAGCTGACAAGTTGACCATTTATATATTTATTAAGCAAGAATAACAATAGTCAACTCCGTAAGGGCAAGTGGAAATTCAACAACATGTGAAGCTTGTTGAGCGTCTCGGGAAATGTCGGCGTACACGTTCCGGTGGAACAGACCTCATAAAAATGAGCATAAAAACACAAGTGTAGCACAACGTGTGGATAGTGACAGATGTATCTAGGAGTAAACTGAAAAACAACAACAACGGAAAAGAACGGAAACCAAACAAACGAAGAGATGATGAGATCACAGATGGAAGAAGTATTGAAGAGGCATCTGAATTGGTCAAAAAGTGGGAATTTCTTACGAATTCAAGCGTACGCGAACTCTGTACTCATCTGGAAGGGGCCTGTAATGAAGTGTGTTAGTTTCGGATTACAATTACTGAACGGTAGGTATATGGGGTGGGTGGGTGTAGCGGTGGAAATGGGAACTATAGCGTCCTGTTTAGCGTGGCCGCAGGCGAGGCCGGTCTGTTTGGTGAGGAGTATTATTTTTTTCGAGTAGATGTTGTTGAGCTGTGTCGTTATCTTTGAAATGAAAGGAACATAAAACATTCTTTTTGCAACAATTAAACGAAACATAAAAATAGGTATTTTCGTATTACGATGAAAACGTAAAGGACGAACGTCGTTTTAAGAGCGGGTGGGGTGATGATGGAACGGGAAAGGGCGAAATGGGGGTTGGGTGACCGAGCGCCGTGAAACACAGAAACGTAAGCAAAGTGAGTAGAGCAGAGTTTGTAATGCTTGGAGAAGGAGCGTGTGTGTTTTTTCTTTTTTCAGTTTTTAGTACAGCGCGTGACAGAATGGACCTTCTCTTAAGTCCAGCCTCCAATTGCGGAACAGTTCGGGTTAGTACAATGAGCCAACTTCAAGCCGAGTGCTCTAGTAATTGACAGTAATGTTAGTATTATCACCCGCCGAGTACTCTAATAGGCTTTTCATTCAATGCGTTTAGGGGTGGTTTTTGGTTTGGTTTGCGGTGGGTTGTACAAAAGACACGCCAACATTACGAAGTATATCGAGACCAAATTACTCTGTTTTGATTTTTTTCTGGTTAACAATTCGGTAGTAAATGTTACGCGGGGACGACGTGCTAAAACAGAAAAAGAAAATGTACAAAAGTTTATATACAGAAAACGAACAAATGAGTACGCATGTGGGGGTTGGGGTGGGTACAGTTTTATCCGCGCTCTATGTATCCGAGGTATGGGAGGCATTACTGTCGGAGTGGAATTAATAATTCATTTCCAGCTCGTTTCTTTTTCGGCAGGGAAGGATACGGTCAGGTCACCGTAACGCGAGCTAGCATTTGATTGTTTTGAACGGTACGGAACCGTGCTCCTGTCTGGCTTCTGGAGGCTCAAGCTTAAGGCGCGGGTACGTGTACGGGTGAAGAATATAATACAATATACAGTTCGAATCGGACAGAAAGAAACGAAGAACGAATGGAAATAAATACTGAAACTGTACAGTTGAGGACGCGAACGGTGATAGAGTTCACCTACGTCTCCGTCTTCTAGAAGAAAGAGAAGGAGGTTCAGGAAGGTAGGGGAAGACGGGAGAGGATCACGATCTTTGGGGCGAGACAAATAACGCTATGGGGTCTTTTTTTAAATTTAACGTTTTTGTTGGTAATAAAAGTTCGCTAACTACAGAAGTCGCTATCGAATAAGGTAGAAAGTGGAAAAATAGTAAACCCAAGTCAAACCGGGACAGAGGAATGCGCCTGGGTGGTCCGGATGACGGTTACTTACAGATAGGACGGCGGCGACACATTGTCCGGTAGCTTAATGACGCACCGTTGGCGCAGGATACCTTCCCACAGCTGCACACCGACGATGCCAAAGATGAAGAACACGAAGAAACACAGCAGCAGAACGTTACCGAGCATGGGCAGCGTGTCCAGCAGAAGCATCACCAGTATTCGCATGCCTTTGTCGTGGAGGAAAGGTCGGACGGAAGCAAGGAAGTTGGCAAATTGATCTTGAGGTGGAACACTGCACAAGCACTTACTCGGTATGCGATTGATCGCGCGCAGTGGTCGCAGTACGCGGATGGTGCGGATCGCGGTCAGGTTGAGGTTTTCCACCTGCAGGCAGTACTCGAGCGCACCGGCGAGCACGATGAAGAAGTCGAGCCGGTTCCACGAGTCGGCCAGATACGTACCCTTGCCCCAGGCCCCCATCGCCACAATCTTGATGGTCATCTCGAGCGAGAAGAAGGCAAAGATGATGTCATCAAAGATCTGCGTGCGGGTGTGGAAGCCAGAAAACGAAAGAGGTCGAGGTGAGTGATCGGGACAACGGAGCGGGCGCATTCCTCTCGCCAGACCTACCTGCAATATCTTGCAGCGGTTTGTAACGCAAGCATCGTCCACACACGGCTGATACATGCCAAGCGTGACGCAGTTTAGCAGAATGACTATCATCGAGATTCGCTCGAACCACGTGCGAGAACCACGAGTCGGAGAGCAGCAAAAGGCTTGGAAGTTATGGAAACATTACCGCGTTGAAGGTGGCATTTAATATTAAAGCGAAAAAAGGAAAAGAACGAGAACATCTGCATGTGTTGAAAAGGATATGGATTAGTGATGAGCTGCAGGCACCAGATGCGTGGCTTCGTTTCCTGAGCAAGGTACTTGAGCGAGAACTCGGCGAAGCCCGGGTACGGCAGGTTCGGCTCATCGTACGACGAGGACGACGTGTCGCCATCGCTGCAGCTGCTCCCGGACGTGTCGGTCGCATCGCTGGACGAGGACACCCGGGCCGCCCCACCACCGCCCGTGCTGCCGTGCTTCGCTACCGAAGGTCGCTTCGGCTGCTGCTGCAGGCTGTTCCGATGCTGTACCGCTGTCGGTGGTGGACCGTTTCGTTCATTTTTCAGATTTAACGACTCAATCACACCGCCATAATTGACCTTATCGGTGTACACGGTTTGCTGCGGTGCGGCCGTATCCTTTGTGGCGTTTCTCATGGCGTACGGCGTGTTGGGAACGTGCGTCGTGCATGAGCAGGGGGGCCCCACTAAGGCTGGTGCGTATCCACCATGTACAACCAGGAGGCGCAAACACACTGTGAACGAATTGCGGCTGATGGCTATTTATTCTCACCACACGACTAATCACCACCGATACACCAATATACACACACACACGCACACTAGCGCATCCAAGCAACACACAACAAACGAGCGCCACTACTAACACACACACACGCACACGGGAGTGGTTAAATTAAACAGAGCGACCGATTTTCTTTTCGCTGCTTCTTTTGTGTCGTTCACTATCTTTCACGGATTCGATATCATCTCAATTACACCCAGATGATGATGTTTTCCCGTTCGCTCTTCTTTTCTTTTTCCTTCTCTCCACTCGACTTCGACTGGGCCGTTCGCTCAATCAATACTCTGGTGAAAAAACCAACATGGCCTTCTGGCGTGGTGCGGAAAACTCGGTACAAAAACTTTGCTTTGCCTTGGGGGTGGCCTGCGCGCGTAGGGTCGGCGGATATTTTCACCAATGCGACTGCGATTGGGGATCAATTTTCAACTGCACCGTAATTAATCCACCGCACAAATCGTCACGCGAACGACGACGAATTCACGGGGTTTGGTCTCCCCCCACCCCCTCGCTCGACATTCGACCAGCACGAGCACCCTTTTTGGGGAGCAGCTTTTCCGCACACACACGCGCACGCACGCACACACTGTAACTTCCAGCAGCAGCAGCAGCGAGCCGACGGAGAATTGTTCCCGTCCGTTCGTGTCAAACGCCAAACACACATTGAGACGGTGCAGCACGGCCGTGTCCGTGGCGGTTTTGCTCCGGAATCTGAAAATATAACCGAGAGACCGTGGGAGATCGGGCGCGCGCACGGACATGCGCACAGTTTTCCCGCACTCGCCACTCGTTTTGGGGCGAGTTGATGTAAACAAAACGGTTGCTTTATGGTCGTGTGTTGCTTCGGGGCGGCAATGCAGTGCAACAGATGAAAATGCTACGGGACAGGGTGTTTCGTACCGGGTGTTTTCCGAATGGAAAACGCACGTGGCCCACTCGTGCTGAAGGTTGATGTGGGATGGTGCGGGCGACAAAAGGGAGGTGGTTGATTTTCGGCCAGGTGGGATCATTTTGCAGCGATTGCTTTACATGATGTCTTCCTGGGGATTTTGATGGGGAATCTGATGTACTGTTAGTGTAGTTATTTCATTGCATATTCTTAATAATTTTCTTTTATCATCTAGTTTTATTTATTTCACTTCCCATCCCGTTGTTTAATTTTTAAATCACGTTTAGTCGAGATGTTAGCTACGCTTCTAATATACCAACGTGTAGTTTACATGTATTTCAGCCGAGTTCATAGTATATTTTTCATATCCTTTTTAATACAATTACCAAATTGTTCTACAAATTAAATCTTTTCCCCCCATCTTTTAATTTTGACTTTGACCAGAGATTAAAAATTGAATTCATTTATTTGTTGTTTTATTATTGACTTTAAGAAAACCATCTAAAAAGCCATATTGCTATATTGTTGAACGTGTATATGTATGTTATTTATTTGTTTGTTTGCTTGCTTGTTCATTTATTAACATATCAATTTATCAACTTATTTGTTAATTTCTTTTTGTTATCTTAAGCGCTTCATAAATGGACTCAATTTTCATTTCACTTTGGCCCATTTATGTTATTTATTATAATTTTAACGGCTCTTAGCTCAACTTTTTAGACCAATTAATGGCAAAAATCTCTAAGCCTTCCCAAAAATCTTGAAACATATTCAAGCTAAATGCAATGAATGCCAAATGCCTTTGTTTTGTTGCAACCATTTTTGATGTTTTATTCGTAAAATTGTGAAAATTCGTGGCACAGTGTAATTTGTGCGTGAAGCAAAAAGTGGGAGGAGCTAACCGACGAATGAGAGGAAAAAGCGAAACTGAAAAAGAGAGGGTCGATTGCTCACCCCGCACACTGGAATCGAATCTCGCGCATTTCAGCTAAAATTTGATTTTGGTATTTAGTTTTTGGTTGAATGTTATTAGTTTTATAAACTAGCTTACTTAACTTCTGGTGACTTTTTGCACTGCTACGCACTGTTTATAGTTTACAGTTTTAAAAAATATAATTCCATTTGTTGCAAGTCTCCAACAAACATTTATTTGACATTTTCTTTCATGGCATGTTCCTAATTTGATCCAGAATTTAAATCTTTACAATTTTAACTTTGTTTTCAATTCACTTGCACAAGTTCGGCAACGAGCAACAGGCCTAAATTAAGTTCAAAATGTGTTGAAAGTCTCCATTTTCATAAACCAACGGCTGAGCAACGCTGTGTAGATAAACGTGTGGCCTAATCGCGCCCGCAGCTACGAAAGCATGCCTGGTGGAGCATTCTATATATGAGTGTCCCGTCCACCGCATCAGCTGCTTCTCGCGGTTGCGCCAACGATGTGGCTGCTGCAACAGTTCATTTGCGCGCTGACTTTGCTCCGTGTAGCACGTGTTCGGCGAAGGACGACCCAACGCACACTTCGATCAGTCCGCTTTGCGTGATCGGTCGACTGCGAAATGTGCACTCGGTGGAATACAAAGCGGTGCAGTGGAAATTAAACCGAAAAAGAAAAGAGCGTGGAAAAGAAATGCATACAGTAAAACTAGGCGCACAAATGTAGTACGGTTTTTGCGTGGTGTACGTTAATCCAGTGCGTTCCTGATTTCACGCTTGATTAAGCAGGCCGATCGGCGGTAAGGTATTAAGTTCGTCGTCATCGCCGTCGTCGGCGTGAGTGAGAAAAGTGAAACAAAAGTGAATAAGAAAAAAAAAACAAGCATGTAGTGTTGGAGGCAAAATCGACATCAGTGACTAGTTTGCCCAGTGCGTTGAGTTATTGAATGAAGCGAATAAAATTCCACGCTTGTTAAATACTTGGCTGGGAATCGAGGGAGCTTTTGCCTGCCTTGAAGGTGATGAAATGATCTGTGCGTGATGGAAGTGCTGGTGGTGCTAGTGTGAGCTTGGGTGGTTTTTTCCCTGCGAATTCGCTAAAGTGTGTCTAAATACGTTGAAGTGTTTCGTGATTCCACTCCCAACCCTCTCGCGTAAGTGTACGAGTGTGTTTGTGTGTGTGTGTGGGCAGTGGCATTGCGTGGATGCACCGTCTACGGTGCACCGATGCAGATTCGATCGGGCACATTCGATGAGTTTGGTGACGTGTGGATTGCGATCTGCGAGTCTGCTTCCGGGAACGGGAACGTCCGAACGGTCACGGTGCCGAAGGAAGCAGACCGTCGGATCCGGGACAGGAACGATGCTGGAAACGGGCACCGTGAGCCATGGGTCAGGCCCCGGCGACACGGGCACGGGGAGTTGCCGCAGCAATATCGGATCCACGTCGGTGCTGCAGCCGTCCAACAGCCAGAACCACGGGCCCGGCAGCAGCAGTAGCAACATCGACGACAATCCCATTCCGGCCGATCTGCGCTGGATCGAGCGGATGGTGATGGAGGCCGAACAGCAGTACCCCGGGGAGTTGGGTGAGTGGCCGGCGGTAGGGCAATTTGATCCAGCCCAGGGGAGTTAGATTTTCATACACGTCCATACGCGCGGGTTTTTCGATCGTGCACTCATGCATAATTTCGAGTCGTTGCGTTGCTGTGTGTTGGCCGGCAGCATTTCATTAGATACCGCAGCGTCTCGTGTATATTGGTGCGATAGAAGCCTTAAATATTGTTCCACGGGCTTGAGAGTTTGATCGAGTGGGTATAGGATTACACGATCGATGGCGAACGCTTCGACTCGAGAGCGGCAATCCATGTGTGTGTGTGTGAAGATTATTTTTTTCTATTCGCCCGACGGTCCAACGTCACTTTTTTATCGACATGTAGCTGCGTTCTTGTGATAGTGAAGAATTGAGAAAAGAATTTTTTGTTTGGGCCGTAGTCGAAGAACTCAACTTGGGGCGCATGAAAAGGAGGTCCGAGGTAGAGTGTTGTTTTTCCACGCGGTTCTTACACGGGACCGGATCATCAGGTGTAATGTATACCTCCGCTGTATGTAAGGAAATGCCTCCGATCTGTGTTCGATGGGAAAGTGGAGGATTTTTTGTGTCTTCTACTGACTAAATTTGTTTTTTGAATGAAAGCATTCTTTGGGTATCGATCACACGAGAAGCAAAGTTGAATAAATGTGTGACACAAAGAGGGTCTGAATGGGTTACTGTAGCTGTCGTCTATAGACGCGCTCGCCAGTGAATATTATAAGGAAAGTTTAAGAATGAATTTTAAATCTTTTTTCATCTTATTTCTGGTGTCTTGGGAGATTATTGAGATACTTTTCTGCTAAATCCTTTTCAAATTAAATATATACAAGCGTATTCTGAAGAATACTTCCACTCCAAAACTTTAAGAAGCATAAGGCAGAGGATGGAGTAATTCCTGAACGATAGTCTCCTTCAACCTGTCTCATTTTCTTGAAAAAGCGAGGAACGTTACCAATCTCTTTCAGTGCACTGTAAAACATTCAATCAACCCTCGGCGAGTAAATTATACATTTTAAGAAAGGAATCCACCCTTCAACTGCACTCAAATTCGTTAAAGTTGTCACTTTCGGCTAGGCTAATAAGCATAATTCGTGGTCCCCTTCTAAAGCCACCTTCCAAGTGTTCCGTTTCCCAAATCAGCTAAACTGCAACGAAACATAATTGTAGCCACACATGGGCCCCACGCTTAGTAATTATTCCGTCCCTTTTATTTGCTCTGCTTCCAGTGCGTACCGACAGTCCCTACTTCCTGTGTTCCGCCCTGCCGAACCATTGGCGCTCGAACAAAACGCTCCCGAGTGCCTTCAAGGTGATATCGCTCGGGGACGTCAGCGACGGCACGATGGTCACTATCCGGGCCGGCAACGACGAGAACTTCTGCGCCGAGCTACGCAACTGTACCGCCGTGATGCGCAATCAGGTGGCCAAATTCAACGATCTCCGGTTTGTGGGCCGCAGCGGACGAGGTAAGTGGGGTGGCGTGGGGGGCGAAGTGGTTCCTTGAGCCCTTCAGGGGACAGACGAAGAGGGCGGAATTTCTTTCCGTGCGGGCAACATATGGTACCAAACATTGATAATTATGGCACCATTCATCGTACGAATTGCAATTATATTTTATAACGAATTCGGTACGTCTTTTGGCGAATGGGCACTGCTGTTACTGCTGCTGTTGCTACTGCTGCTGCTACTGCCGGACGGTTGAGGTGCAACACAAAAGTGTCGATATGGCGCACGCATGCACGAAAGTGCATCTGTTATCCGATCGTGTCGATGGATGTTTTGTTGGGACCGATTAGCCAGGCTCTGTTCGGGATGTTCGCTGCAGAGCGGCTCGGTGGCTCGGGATGCCTTTGCATTGTTCTATTCTTCTCCAACACATGTCGGCGTGCTATCTGCAGTTGTGGTGCATTTTGTTGCGCACTTTTCCGTTCGAAAACGGCAATCAATTTCCTGCCCTGTAAGCGACAGTGTGCGGAGCAGGTAAATCGATAGCAACAAGTTCCCGCACTGCTAAGGGCATAGCGCATGACATTCAAGCAGATCAGGCCTGACGGGCTTCCTGTTTGGTACGTTCCTATGGTTTCTAGAATCCCGCTCGTCTACCTACGCCCGGTCCGATCACATTACCCGCGTGAGAGACTAAACAACGACCAAAAAGCACACTCCGACGAATCATCTCAGAACCGTTTTTCTACGGTCAGGACGTCGGCTTGTACGATGGTTTGGAAAGTGCGGCCAACTGTGGAATGTTCTTCCCGCTCAATTCATCAGACCCAGATCCAGAAACAAACAGATCAGTTCCAGCATTCTCCCGCATGGACCGCAGCGTACGAGGCTGTTCATTTATTCAACACGTGATAAATCGCTGCACGCGGGATTCGTGCGGGATGTTCTTCGGCAAGATGTTCCCGCTTGCTCCAGAACTCCCCCAAACGAAGCGGACCGATCCCGGCGGCGATTTCGGCCGATGATGGGTTTTGATGATTTCCAGTATCTCGACAAATACTTCCGACACGCGTCATTAATAAAATCGCGCACCCCTTTTTAACAAAGAGGTCACGAGCCGTGGGCACGGTGCCGGTGTGTTCTTCATAGCGCTCATTAGCCGGCCCTCCGTTGCGTCCCGTTGGCTGGGCCATTCTCACATCTGGAGATTCCTTTTGATCTTTGGATATGCAGGCATCCCGAGCATAAGAGGCGAGACGCTTTAACGGACCGATGAAGCAAAAGGCTGGCTGTACACAACAAAAACCCGGGAAAGATTCGGACCTCATCGCTCATCGGTTGGTCACCTTTTATCTGCATAAATCCGGCCCGAGCCACGAGTCCTTGAGCCGATTAGAATAGGAAGGCGCGTCATTATGCTTTGCTGACTCTTTCTCTCTCCGACGCACTCTGTTTTCCGATTGCTGGCACATGGCCAAACAAATAAAGCAAGCTCGGTCCCGGCGCGCATCTGGTGGCGATCAGTTGCTGTTTTTGTCCACACCAAACCCGGATCGTGAAGCTCCGGGGACAGTCCGGGCGAATATTAATGAGATGTTAGACGGGCTTTTTTATGACGATCGCGTCCGTCGATCAAAGGCGTTGTGTGCAGGCGTAATATGATGGTTTGGTGCGTTTTTTTGTGTGTGATTGTGTCGCCCATATGCGAGGATAGTTTTGTTGTTTTTCCCGCGCCTAGAAACATCGGTCACCGGACGACGTACTGCCGGTCCCGGTGGTGGATCTTGGACGAGCTGGCTATAAACGAGTATATTACACAAAATGTGTCATAAAGCCGTCGGACGATGGATGGGTTCGAATGAGTGAGCAGGGGCCCGGCTGCAAGTGTCGGTGAAAGCCAAGTGGCGTGACATGCGGTGAGGGGTGTACCCTGGGTAACCACTAAAGTGCGCCACAAAACAACACCCTGCTCGTTCACGTTCCCACCGCCCGGCCCGTGCATCGTAACACATTAAAGGGCACAACATTGTAGTGTTGCAGAAAAGGTGTAGGACCGTGTCTTCCTGAATCCTGAAACCAGCGCCAAACACCGGCGAGCACGAGAGCATCTTTGGGTCGGTTGTGGAAGCTGCCCTGAACCAGAGCTTGGAGGCTGAACATAAATTATTGGCGGTGTGTTGGTTGCCGAGAGTGTTTTGTATCTTGGCCGATCCGACAACCCCGAAGCCGTCGTAGGTCCCATCGAAGTCAGACCAAGCAACACGAGCCGAACGGCGCAAAGGTTAAGGAAAATCGTTAAAACGAAGTGTTAATATGCCTTTAATACATTTAAATTGTCGGTTAAATCATATTTATGACGGCGGCATGCATCATAGGACTGGCGTGCTATTGTCAGGACCCGCCAGATCCCAGAGCGTGCCGACAGAGGACCGAATCGAGTCCGACGACACCGTTGGAGTAAAATGTAGAATGCAAATTAATTATTGGGTGGGTGAATTGAGCTCGATGGTTTGGTTCGAGAAGGAAAACTCAAAGCCTGCTGGTGTTTTGTTACCGATATCATCCAATGTATCCGATCAGGCAACGGGCACAATGTTCAACTCGGCACTTAAACGACTGACAAAACAACGGCATCATAAGCAGCATTATTTTCCACAATTTCGCTCACCACCCAGAAAATAGCCGGTACCAATCACTTACGCAGCTGGACAAAATTTAATTTTATGCTGCTGGCCCGGTAGATGATGCTGACTGTCCCTGGCGCTGGTCGGGTATTCGCATCGCAATCGCATCGTTTTAATTGTGTCGTCAAACCGTTAAGGCCACCCACCGGGCATTCGTGGACCGTTGGGCTTTAAGGGCCCGGCCTTCTGCACGTGACATTTACGTGGAACGGACATCCGATCCGGTCGGTCCCGGGCGGCAACCCGCGAGCAAAGCGGTGGTGACGGTGGTCGCAAAAGAGCATAATAAGTTCATTAACAGCTTCTGCCCGAACTGTGAACCCCGGTGCGTACGGTTGGCCCACTGGTTGCTTTAACTTTTCCATAATTTTCCCCACCCATCTGGGGCTCCCTAAAAACCGCCGTCCCCGTTTTGCGGTGGTAAAGCATCGGAAACGGTAGCAAATGGGCAGCAAAAAGCATAATAATAATCTTATATACTTATCTCTCATTTCTGATTTTGGGTATCGTGGTTTTTTTTTTCTTGCTCCTTGCCGTTTGTCTCTGCGACCCCGGGTTAAATGCACGTTGTGTTTTTTGGGGTTCCGGCAAAGCGGATTACATTTTTAATATGTTGCGCATTGCATTGTGTGTGTGTGTATGTGTGTGAGCGTGGGTGGGCTTGTGGACGATTTGAACCGAGAAATGGGTTAGCTTTAGCTTTGAGGTGTAATCTTCAACCTTCCGGGGTGTGGGACATAAAGTTTATGGCAAAACAACGCAAATCCACCGATACAAGAAGCAAAAAGGTACAGAAAGGGGATGAAAGAGTTGGAAGTGGTTCGGAAATAGGGGCGAACTCACTTAAAACTGCATTGTTGTGTGGCTAGTGATCGATCGCGACGGGGTGGAGGGGGTTCGGGACTGTTTTTACTTTGATGTTTGCTTGGGAAAGCACCACGGGCAGATGGGTCAAACGTTTGTTTAGCTACCAGCATTCTATTAACGCTTGCCTTCGGTTTCATTTTGTCTTGTTTCCAAATGTTTTCCATTCGCAGGGAAAAGTTTTACGCTTACCATTACGATCTGCACGACGCTGCCACAGGTCACTACGTACTGTAAAGCGATAAAGGTGACAGTGGACGGTCCACGGGAACCACGATCGAAAACGAGTAAGTACGGCAAAACCATTCAAAATGCAAAGTGAATTATTAACTTCGTTAAAAGTAGTGTAAATGAGTGGTAAGGATGAGTAGTTAAGGAGTAGATTAATTAAAAAAAAACGATAAATACACTTCCAAAATATTATAGACTAATAAAACTAATAGAACTGAATGCATAGCTTAGTAATAACTTATTACCTCCAATAACTTATTGTTATAAAAACTGCATAGCAAATAGTTAGAAATAGATAGATTCTCTAACAGACACTCAAAAGTCATCCTTAGCGTTCCTACAATAAATAATGATGAAGGTTTATCTACATTTAGGCGCAAAAGAATCTACATTGGTAAACCGCAGAGAGAGAGAGAGGATCGCCTTTTAGCTGTGTTTTGTCCTCAAAACACATTGGTTTGCTATTTTCTTTCATACAGCATGCATTGTTTTCAAATATAAATTGTTTTAAAAATTCCTAAACACATTACTTTCTATTAGTTGTTTAAATAGATTCTCCTTAGGGGGTTTGCAGTTAATATTGGATGTCATTGTGAGTTATAGTACAAACTATTGAAAAGAAGAATATTTAAGCAGATTATTTAGATTTTAAGTCGTCTCGAGTCCGAACAACGTCTGCTTGCTTTTTTGCTATCTTAATTAATGATAAGTTTCCCATTAACAATCTAAAATAATCCCTCCCTTTCGGACGTTGTTCCTTCTTAAGTGAAAAGGGTTCACCCCACACACACACACACACACACTCTTTCTCCCGCTCTCGCACAGCATATTAGCTGATTTGTTCGACGATTATCAGCAGCAAAAATCTGTTGGAAAAACTCGTATGTTTGTTTTTCGTACTCAAACCTACGCTAACCGCACAAATTCGACAGCCATGGCCCAACGAACAGCCGACCGAGGGACACTAACCGGTGACAGGGTGGTGAAGGACTTGTCTTGACAAACAGAGGGCGCCTGTTGCGAACAGCGCAACAACACTTAAAACAGATATCAACGGCTCGGTTTCTGGGCTTATCATTAACGCGCGAACGCGCCACTGCGCCTCTGGACGCTTTTATCAGTTAAGCATGACGGTCGGCGGGATAAGAATAAGTGGCCGTGCGAGTCGTCGACGATGTCGGGGCCTGTTTGTGCATGTTTGGTGTGAGGGGTGATTAAAAAAATTCTCACGGTACACACGGTCAGCACATTCTTCACGGGCCGGCGGCATCAGCTCGGAACTTCTAATGCTTTGCTGGTACATTGTTTGGTGGGTTGCGGGTGGATGTTGGCCGTGATGTATCTCTAGGATATGGGAAATATTGGCTGGGTTTCCAACTACTTCCAAGACTTGACATATTATACGAAGTTCAAGTAAGAAAGCAAAACGGCATCCAAGGTGTGATTATGATTGAGAGCGAAATCAGTTTAATTATCTTGCCAACGAAGGCCCTAACTCAAACCCCAATTCGCCCAAAGGAGGAATTGTTCTGACAGGTTATGATTATCACCTCAGGGGAATGGGACTCGGCATTCGATGCCTTTGCAACACGTGCTGCGATTAACACTTGGGTGGCTGTAGCTGGAAGCCTTACGTCAGGGAACCATGTGCGTGAAGAACCGAGCCCAATTAATGGAATTTTACGGTCCGTGTTCCTCCAGGAGCCCCGAGATGCGTATGTGCAGTGGCTGGTAAGTGATTTAAGAGCCTTCCTGCGTTGAGTGGCTTCATGTTGGCATTGCCATGTACGGCCTGTTTAAAAATATATCAACCCTAAACCTTGTAGACACAGTGGCACGATTGTACCGCTCGGCTGCTAGTCCGATGTCGCTCCTGTCGCTGGGAAATTAGTTAACTTGTCGCAGGGCCCATTCTCCAACCAAACGGACGAAACGTGTCCTTTTCTTCTCGCCTTTCAAACGGTACGGCCTACCTAACCGGAGTCCCACGCGCACACGTTCGATTTTCGAACCGATGCTTAGGACGGCTCGTGTGCTAGGCTCGCCCGTCCTAGTCGTCCTAGCTGTCCGTCGCAGGACGATGGCATAAAAATATTTATTAGCTTCGAACAAACAAACGCATCGCATAAAAGTCGCCACAGTCGGGTGCCAGTTGGGACCAATGGTTTGCCGAACGGGTGCAACACGATGCTTAAAGATGGCACTGGGAACCGTACAATGTGTGCCTCCCAATGCCACCGCCGGACCTGCGTTGGGCGTTGGGTTGTTTCGTGTTTGGCGAAAGCCAATTAGAAACACAATTACATAATGTCGTTGTGTTCTGTCGGTGTCCTTTCGGACTTCGGACCATTTGCCATTCCCGAACGCTCACTCAAGAACCCAGCACACCGGTCCCCCGAAAGTCCCGATAGCAAGCAAGGATCCCACTATTTGGCCAACGAATGCACGCCAACCGAAGAGGTTCTCGTCCGGCTGCAGGACGAAATATATATAGGAAGCGTAAAAATAAATGCGAGCCATTCAATATCATGTCGCACACATGGCTTCTCCAGTGGATCAAACTGGCAACAACGAACGGTTTGGCAACCATCCCCGAACTGCAATCCCTTGAATGAACCGGAAAACGGCCGAACCGGGCCATGGAGTGGGGCGGCGATAAAAAAGTGCATCCCTTGCTGGCATATGCAACTCCCAGCAGTCGGGCCAAACCGGGGCCCAGCGCGCAAAAGAAGGCCGCAACAGCGTTCCTCCGGCCGGGCTAATGATCCCTTCACTCACTGTGGCGTTCGCTTCCCGCAAGCGTAACCGCAACTGAATTCCCTTTTATATTCTCAATTTTGTGTCGTCCCGTTGCTGCCGGTGTGTCTTCGGCGGGCACATTTGCCCGGCGCGCGGTACGGCAAGAAGGCATCCACGTCCAGCAGCACCCATGCGGCTGGCAGTAACATGAGCTCGCTTTTATTTTGCATGATGGGGTTCTTTTCATCCCAATGCCCTTTGCCTTGCTGATGATGTCAATGCGAGTGCTGGAATGTTGCCCCGAAGAGTGCCTAGGAGTGCCTCTATCTAATCCAATCGCTTTGCTCTGTGTGTGTGTGGGGGGGGGGGGCGTTTTTTTTCTTCTTTGGTTGTGTTTTTTGTAGCCTTTTTTTCTATTTCCATTCAAACTCCACTGTGTTTCTTCTCGTGTGTCGTCCATTCAACAGATACACCACAGATGCGTCCACCACCGTTGCATCGGTTTTTGGAGCAACCCGCGTTCAACCATCATCACTATCCTGGCCGACCGTCATCTTTCGGCGGTACCGGCGGAAACAACGGACTCGGCAGTAACGGCCTCGGCACCGGACCGGGCACCGGGGCTAGCGGCGGCATTGGAGTTGGTCCTGGCAGTGGCGGAACCGGTCTCGGTAGCGGAAACGGCAAATCCTCTTCTGTCAACTACAGCAACACCGGGAGCGGTGGCAGTCTTCATGCGCATCATCATCATCATCATCACCATCATCACGGTGCCGGCGGTACGGGTGGCAGCGGCGGGACGGGCGGCAATATGACCATCAATACCAGTACCGAATCGAGCAGTGATTACAAACCTAATCTCGCGCTTTCAGGTAACGTGTGTGCGTTGTTGTTGTAGGGGGAGGGGGGGGGGGGGGGGAGGGGAGTTGTCCATCCGTCCGTTTGAAGGGGTTAGAAATTCGTTGTAATGACATTCTGGCCGACCAGAAAAACGGGCCACCAAGAGGGAAGAACATGGACGATTTGTTAAAAGTGTTTTCGGCTGGGTCGTTTTGTTGGTCGAAAACATGGACATTTCGGCACGGTTCAGTGGATTGCGTCCCCCTCGCAGAGTTATGCAAGCAGACAAACAACGTGAAGATGCGAGGGCGGGAAACGCATTTAATTGTGGTGAATTATGGTTATGCAAAAACCGGACAATCTGGAAGGAATGCGACCCAGCAGTGATAACGTTTTATTGATGACGTTCCACACTCTGGCCGTACATGCGCGAATGGACTATATTTGTTTTGCAACGGTTCATCAACTTTGATGCACAAAAGGGATGGACAGAAATTAGAATACAAGCGCATGAGTACACGAAAATTACTTTTTCCAGTGAGGGAGCGATAGGATAGGACCCGTCCATCTGATTGGAATTCACCTGGCATCTCTGCATCTGCAACGAGCGCAAACATCTGCACGGTGCTGAACGAGACCATGCAAATAAGCGTGAATCGAACAAAAAACGGAACGATCACGATGATGATGGGAGGTGATGAGACCCCGTGTCTCGGTTCGGTTCGGCCGATTATAGGGAATTTCTTTCATTTCCTCCCCGGGAACCCGGCTACCAGACCGTGGTGCTTGGGAAAATTGCCCCAACAACTACTGTGCCGGCAGCTAATCACGTAATACGCGTCCAGTCGGCCGCATCCGTCGATCCGGCGATCGGACCAAGGGGGCGGTTGGGATTGCAAAATTGATTTCCAGTTCCTTTCGGTGGATGTGCCTGCACGTGCAATGATTCGATCGGATGATCGTACCGTTCGTGGCATGGGAAAGGAAAATGCACAATTCAAATTGTTTTTAACCCGTCACTCCGTTATGGTTCCGTTGCAGTTGCCCCCGGGGGCAACAGAAGATCAAGGGTGCTGAGGGTTGATCTACAGACATGCGTTGATCGGTGTTTTTGGAATGTTTAGAACTAGTTTTCAATTTTTTTGAGATCATAATTTGTTTTATATAAACCTCCAATAGGCTACAGCATCCGGGAAAGTATGATAAATCATGGCCCCGACAGCACAACCGACTGATTTGCGCGAATAGTTTTACAACACGCGAGACTTTCTTCCCCTTCCTTGTCACCGGCGAAAAGAACGGAGTAAATTAATCTTCTTAATTAATCTCAATCTGGTCGGAAATCAGACGCACCAACGTCATCATCATATACTATGGCACGCACGTGTATACGTTACCCTCTGTTGGACGCCCCGGCATCCACTCCGGTGGCTCCGTGCACCGACGTGCCCACGGCATGTTCGGTGCAAAACATTGTCAAAACATTGTCAATCAATTTAAGGCAAAATTACTAATTAATTATCCAGCCATTGGGTGCGTAAAAGTTGCCCCGGGACGGAGTTGGGGAGACACCGCCCGAGCGAAGGGGGGGTTGGGGGGCGCGAAAGGGTAGTGAGCGGGCGATGAGCGCATGCTGGAGACATTTCCGACGGGAGTCACATATTTTATGATTAACTTTTCAATAATCCTGTCATCAGGACGTGATCCTGCCTGGTGCGGGAGTTGGGGTTCTGTTTTGGGATTTTACAAAATAGCGTAAGCAATTCTTCGCTACCCTTCAAGTCTCGCAGCTGCGTTGGAGTACGTCCCCGATTCTGGAGACCGGGGCAGTAGTTTGACTAAAAACTGATCCCTGCTTTAGTAACTGGTGGATGCATTTTTGGAATGTCCATGAGTTCGACCACGAACGGGTGGCCAGTTCTGGACGACGTTCGGATGAATAAGTAAGCCAAAATCGATTAGAAGTGCAGGTGCCCCCCGGAAGTCCACACATCTGTCTGCCGGAAGTGCACGACCGGATAATGTGCGAATGAGGTATGTCCTCATCGGGCCTGCTGAGCGTGTCTCGTGTGTGGATGTGATGATGGAAAACGATTAGACGGATATTATCGATTTGGAATTCGATGTCCATCCAGGTGGGCTGTATGATGCTGCCGTTTTAGAGCTATGGAAGATGAAGAATTGCAGACTGCACCGACACACACACACCCACACACACTACCCAATAGAGCTTATAAAAGTGTCAATCGTCAAGGCTGGCGGCAGTCACCTGTAGACAAGTGTCGGTAGAAGACGGCCCCCACAATGATTACCTTTCGGTAAGGCTGAAGAAGTAGACGAAGTTCTTCTTGGTGACGTTTTCTATTGAGGCTCTAATAATTCGTCCGTACGAGACTAACGGACGATGGGCATGATGATGGGCTTCCCGGTATCGATTCACTCGATTATCATATATTGGTTTCTTCGTTTCGATTCCTCACTGCAGACTACACGAACGCGCCCGACTGGACGAACGGGTTGGGAGCACCTTCGAGCACGTCCTACATGAACACCTTCTCCCCGCTGCAGGCCAGCCCTCCGTCGTACGTGGCGTACGAGTCCTGCCCCATGGTGGACCACCCCAATTACAGTCTGACGGCGTCCGGAGGTAGGCATTCATCCGGCGGGATCAACGCATCCGTTCACCTTAATAACTCTCGTCAGTCGTTTTAGATAACCTGCAACCGTACCAAGATTACTACGGACTTTCTGGACCACCTCCGCCGCCGCCACCACCACCACCACCGGTAGCTCCCGTAGCACCAGCGGTCAACGCACAAACCCAACTCGGTGGTGGTCAGATTGCGACCGGCGGTGGTAGCTCGTACGTTGCCAAAACGGGAGACCTGGTAGAGGCGGGCTCCTATCCCTCGTACCCCCATCACACCCAATGGACCAACGGGTATCACGGTAGCTATCATCATCACCAGTACAACCATCCGGTGGCCGCAGCTCCCGGGTGTGCGTCTTCGCTAGCCGTGGCCACCCAACCCCCGGCAAGCTTCCACACACCGGCTGCTCCACCGCCGCCCCCACCGATGGTGCTATGTCCACAGATGTTCAGCACAGTCAATCAGAACCAAATCCACGTGCATCTGCACGGGTCGGGCAGCGAAAAGTTCGAACACTACTTTGGCGCCGCGGACAATGGGTTCACGATTAATTCGTTTCCCGGGTCAAGCATTCGATCAGTGCCAGCACCGGTGACTTCCTCGCTGTCTGGGTCGTCCGTAGACATCGGTGGTATCGGTACCCATCATCAGGATAGCGCTGGAGGCTCGGTGGCCGCGAACGATACACTCACGGCGTTACTCTCGGCACATCACGAGGATGCGCCCCATACCAGTGCGGAACAACAGCAGCAACAGGATCAGGAAGGTCGGGGTGAAGAACCGGTATCCGGAGATCCGAGCAGCGTTTGGCGACCTTATTGATCCCCTTGTTGGCATGTGTACTGACGTGGTCAGGTTGGTTTCCGTTCGGAATAACCGAAACTGTTCGATGGATTCACGCTAATTTATCAACCAGACAACCATCATTCGGTTTTAGGAAGAAGTCCTAAGGTCTGCATCTTTTGTCCCCCTGTATCATTCGCGTTTGGGCGCCGAGGTTAGTGGACGGATATGGAACAGCACGGTTGTGGTGGCGAATATCTCCACCAGGGAATCTCAGTGCACGATTTGTTGAATTCAGCCCAACACGATTTACGATAGTGCCTTACAATCCCGTATGTATCTTCGACATCTCACATTGACATGGTTTTACACATCTGAAGATCTTGTACTTGTACGTGTTTCTCTACAGTAGTTTCTTAAGATAATAACAATTTAGCATAGTTAGATCCGATTGCTGCATAGTCTGTCGTCTACTCGGTGTATTTATATTTACAAATTTGAGCTGACAGCGTTCGGTGGATGGTGGATATGTTGAGAACACTGGATAACAATTGTACATTGCGTGTTCTTTTCCTCCTCGGTAGTGAACCAACTTGAACATATTCTAAACTGCTACTTTCAATCTGCATTTCGTGTCTATCGTTGCAGTATGTGTGTTTAATGGATAAAGGGCACCTTGTCACCAAGTACGGTGTGACCCGTTTAGCAAATGATTCTCCTTAAGTCCCTCTCTACCTTGTGTGTATGTGTCCCACATTTGATGAGTAAAATGTATAAAGAACAACATAGATCGAATATGTATTGTGATTGGAAAATTAAGCACACTTATATACGACAATCAGCCTATCCAAAAATATCTATTCATTTACTAGAATTGCATTGCTGTCTTGTTGTGTCGAATCATCAGTCGAATAATTGAGGAATTCGTTGTACCGGACCATTATGAAAGTGTAAAGGATTGATTGATTTCATGCGCGATGTAACATGTGTATTGGAAGAATAAGGTTGTAATAAAGTGTAAGAGATAGACAAATTTCAATAAAGCACGTAAAACAAACGATGGCCACTTTTCATTCGATGACATACGGTTACGGTTTGGTTCTTATTACACCACTTGTTGCCAAAGTGTTCGTTCTATATGATGTACAGTTAAATCTATCCTATTGAACTGGGATCGATCTCACTCGTATGGCAAATGAATGCGGAGGGAATGTGTTTCATAAACGATACGGATTTACGCTTTTTTGGGAATAAAAGCTTCTCTAGCTTCGTAGCAATATAGGGCATTTATCACTAATCAAACATTTTAAAGCAATCATTTGAGTTGACGAAATTTATGAAATAAACTCTATTGCTGACCGCGTAGAACATTTTCAGTTTTGAACAATAAAACAATGTTTCGAGCATACTCAATAGCTATTTTCATACAATCCATGTTTAAATATTTATTGTAAGAATTATAATTTCACAACGGCAATCAATGTTTGAACATGCGGTTCAAATGAACCGCTTCATTATACAGTGTTCATTTGAACCGGTTCAATTTACAGGGTTAGGTAGCTACAGTGGGTCGAGATTATGAATTACAGATTTCTTTACTCGCAGCGTCCAGTTCTGTATCAACATTTTATACATGTTATGGATTTTCAGAAGAAGAGTTATATTATTTTGTAATCGTAATTAAAATCGTGAATTGCCATTTGATTACCGTTTCGAAAAGTATACGAGCCCTGCAGCTCTTCCAACTGACAGCTGCCATCTGCCATTGAAAAAGAAAACAAACATAGAAGAAAAGAATATTGTATTTTGAAAACGCAAGAACCTTTTTCGCAACTTCTTCCCCCAAAACAATCGACTATTCGATTAGTTGCGTGATCTTTTGCCATTTGACCTTTGGAGCGGAAATCACCCCGGCCGCAAAAGAGTGAAAACGGGTAAGACTATCACAGCTATTTCATGCCTTATCATCGTATTACGTTGTATGTTTACACGGTGCGTGGTTTTACAGAAGCAGCATGTTGTCGAGAATTAAAGATTTTCTCCACCGACACCGGAGGAAATTCATCACCACCGGCGTGGTAATTGGTGGCAGTGTGTTCCTGCTGAAATGGTTACAGTACAAGCTGCGGGAGCTACAAGAACGGCAGGCGAAAGAAATTGGTGAGAAGTTAAAACGCATGCAGCATTACGAGTGCACTGATCGTACGTGCAATCAAACGATCCTGGGGATGGCGCCAGCCTTGTCGGACAAAATAGTTCAAAGTCTCCAGACGGACGATATACTGACGAAGCTGCGTTCCAATCCGGACAACAAACTGGAGCTTTGGGAAGAACTTCGAATCGTTGCCTTCACGCGGCTCATTACGCTCGTGTACGGAGCATCGATGCTGGCCGTTACGTTGAGGGTGCAGATCAACATCCTCGGAGGTTATTTGTACAAAGCTACCGTAGAGGGGGATAATGGCCAGCAGCAAGCGATACCTCTCGAAGTGCAGACCGCGTATCTTTCCCTGATACAGCACTTTATGCGAGATGGCATCGATCGTCTGATCGAAATCATCCGCCCGAACGTGACCATCGTGATGCAGCGATACAAATTAAAGCAGCAGCTCACATTAGCCGACACGGAAACGCTGCTCTGGTCGATCGAGATGGCGTTGAACAACGAGAAAGGAAATCCGATCGAAGACATGGCTTCGTACACCTTGCCGAATCCCGGTGCCACGCTGGCCAGCGGTGACGGTGCACTTAACAGTATGTTTCAGGAAACGCTGGACGTGTTGGAGAGTGTGGAATCAACACAAGTGGGTCTAGCGAACGTAAGCATAGGGTTTTCGAAGGTTATGGATAAACTGGCCGATTACTACATGACGTCCGGTGGCCCGAACAAAAACTCCAATTCTAACCAAAACTTGGAAAGTATCGCCAACATCAATGCAATTACAATTTCCCTTGCTAAGCTGATACCGATTGTGAATGGGCTAGCGAGTAAGGTGACACTACCGGCAAACGGCGGAATGGTCAGCAACGGGTTGGTACCTTCGCTACCAGACGAGACGGACCTGATGTCGTCCATGGTTGTGCATTTTCTACAATCGGAAAAGCTTCGAACGCTTGGAGCCAACGTTTACGAAACATTCTGTCATTAGAAGTAGGAGCCGCTCTAACATTCTATATCATTTTAGACAAGTAGGTTTAGTGTTCTAGCTTTTACTGGAAGTACACGAGACGGTGGCAACTATATGTCCGAGTCCCGGTATGATATGGTTGGTTAGCATTCGTTCAATCCATCATCAGCTTTTGAGTGAGTTGGATAGACTTTCAGGCGACAGAATCGCTAGAAAATCTTATCCGGACGGTTCCTCTACAGTAAGTATCCGGGTAAAAGTATGTTCGATAATCCAGAAAGGGCAAGCATGAACTAGCATATAGATTTTAATTTGGGAACAAAGCCCAGGGCTGGATAGGTAAGGCTTTGATGAATAAATGTGATGGTTGCGATTTTTTTTTAAGTTGGAAAAGGTGCGGTGTGATTTGTGTTTGAATAACGTTAAGGTGGTCCGATAACAGGGATTTCTTATCTTATCAAATCGTGTGAAATCGTTTATAAAGAGGGGACGGCAACGGTTTAAAGTGGTAGTCACAAAAGTAGAACTACCTCGAATGAGAGAAATCGAACGAATTAAAGTGAATCTTTAATGTTTTACCGTTATCAGCCGATGTCAATGGAAACACGATTTCTATTTACAAAATCACACTGAAAAGAAAGTTGACATAAACAACACTTGGTTTAAGCTTGTGTAAACCGCTCTTTAGCACCTTGACATCCGAAGTTTGACAGCCGAGGCCCCAGAGAGCAATTGCCGGAGTGAGCACGAAGCGAAAGATCTGCCGTTTTTGGGCCGTATAGCGAACCGGATAGTAGAATTGTCTAGTCAATCGAGGGTGTGTGAAAGGAATGAGGAAGGGACCGTGCGAGTGCCTGCGTCTCATTCTTTCGCGACAGCGGTGGTGGAAGCGGTCTCGAACAACGGCTGCGCTTCCACCACGGCTGTCTATGGATGTGTATAGAAACAAGTATGCAACATTTTTGGTATTATTTGATGCACATTTTCTAGTGCATTGCAATTGTAAATTGTTATTGTTATCGTATATTGTTAATCGTATACACGCACACAAACACAAACATGAGTTTCCTGTGAACTTTTGAAAAGACAGTATAAATAAACGATGTTTGTTTTGAACCGATGGAATATTTGCTGCATTTATCGAATCAAAAATTTCATTAAAAAAATTAATTCATTGAAAAATGCAGTAAAAGTCACCAACAATCATCGTCTATCATCCGTTGAAATGGCTTCGACGTTGCGGTTGTTGCTGTTTTATATCCATTCTACATTGTAACTCAAAATTAGTCCAAGTTTGGTGCGATCTACTCTTTAAACATTGATAAAACATCATTCGTAACATTGACATGAAATCGCATCAGACCTATTTTTGTATGGAATTGAAAGCAGGCGCAGACTGTGTCGTAATCTGTTGAGTCGACCAATTGTGCGTGTAGTTTGGCTGTAAGGTCGTTGAAAAGTCATGTGCTGCACTTGTTGTGATAGGCGCTTGCGTTGTTCTGTCATCAAAAACCCTGTACCTTACCAAGAGCCGCTCAGTATGTTCAGTCAGCCGGTGTGAAACGCAGCGAACCTGGTAGTTGCGGGGTAAAAATTGTTCCTTGGGTTTGACGTTTTGTGCGTGTGTGCTATTTGTGCCAACAACAACTAATTTCTCCGTGTGCAACAAATTCGCGATCTCTAGCTGGAACAAGTTCCCATTTTTTAAACAACATGGCCTATTCTAATAGTGAGTACCTACCATATAAGAAATATTGAAGGTTGTGCAGTGAGTGTGCGATTGTGCGTTAATTCTGAATTATCGAACCAAACACCCCACCCTGGGGTGGTTTTTTGGAACGGCGGCGAACCGACCGATGTGCCGGGAAAAAATGTTACCAAATAAGGAAATTGTGTTGTTCTGCGGACACAGCTGCAAACCGGCCGGGTAGAGGGCGGACGGACCTGTTCCGTTTTGCCTTTTACGGGAATGTGTCCATCATCCGCCATATCTTCTAGATATTATACTATCGATCATACTAAATAGGGGAAAAAGGTCATTTAACCGAATTGCAAAATGGCAACTTCCCAACGCGTCCCCCCAACCCCCCGTAGTTAACCAGACCCTTCAAAACGTCTCCCTTATGCCAGCTTATCGGCTTGCGGAAGCGATGACTAATCGCAGCAATGATGTATCGTAATCGCTCGTCACACAGGGAGACGGCAATGAACTCGGCATTTTTATGCACAAGCAACTTTTTTTGTTTTGCTTGTTCGATGTATTGAGAGAAAAAGTGCTTGCTAATGGTAGTTTTCCACCCATTTCCCGATATGCCGGTGTTTTCGGTGCAAAAAAGGGACACCGTAAAACGTGTGTTAAGGTTTAAAAATAAAACTCCCACTCGTGCGCCGGTGGTTGCAACAGAATGCAGTAACACCCGGAATAAAATCGGGATGCAACTGAAAAGCGTACGAAGGAAGGTTAAACCACAGTTTACAATGTTGGGTGATGATTGATTGTAAAAAAAATCTACGTTTAGGGTGGTGCGTTTTACGTGGGGTATGTTTTGGTCTGCATTTTGTACACAGTCTTTTATTGCACCTATAAGAAACTCTTACAGTGGTGTCTATGGAAACGGGAATAAGATACTGAGACGCGTTTCTATCTATCGCACTAGACCACTCCCTTGGGTCATTCATAGTGTGCATCGAAGCATAGCGCGCACCGAAGCAATCTTGTTAACAAGTTTGAAACAAACCACGGCACTAACTCCACATGATTCACTCTCGCCTAATTCTCGTTTCTCTTTTTTCCTTGTGTTATAGAGTTTATTTATGCGACATTGCCCCGAACACAGCGTGGCCAACCGATCGTGCTGGGAGGTGACCCGAAGGGCAAGAACTTCCTCTACACCAATGGACATTCTGTGATTATTCGCAACATTGATGTAAGTATCGTCATGGTAACGAGGATGGAAAACCCTCCAGCAAGTGGCAGTTATAATCGCGTGTTGATATTGTTTTAGAATCCGGAAATTGCCGACATCTACACGGAACACTCGTGCGCGGTAAATGTGGCCAAGTATTCGCCGAGCGGGTTTTACATCGCATCCGGTGATCAGTCGGGTAAAATTCGCATCTGGGATACGGTGAATAAGGAACACATACTGAAGAATGAGTTCCAACCGATTGGTGGTCCTATTAAGGATATTTCCTGGTCGCCGGACAGCCAACGGATCGTCATTGTGGGCGAAGGTCGGGAACGTTTCGGGCACGTGTTTATGGCGGAAACGGGTACCTCAGTGGGCGAGATTTCCGGTCAGTCGAAACCGATTAATTCGTGCGACTTCCGACCGGCTCGTCCGTTCCGAATCGTAACCGGAAGCGAAGATAACACGATCGGGGTGTTTGAGGGACCACCGTTCAAGTTCAAGATGACGAAGCAAGATCATACCCGGTTTGTGCAGGCGGTCCGGTATTCCCCAAGCGGGCATCTGTTTGCTTCGGCCGGGTTCGATGGTAAGGTGTTCATCTACGACGGTACAACCTCGGAGCTGGTTGGTGAGGTTGGTTCGCCGGCCCACAGTGGCGGTGTGTATGGAGTGGCCTGGAAACCGGACGGTACGCAACTGCTTACCTGTTCCGGTGACAAGTCCTGCAAGCTGTGGGACGTCGAGACGCGCACCCTCGTTAGTGAGTTCCCGATGGGCAGCACGGTAGACGATCAGCAGGTGTCCTGCTTGTGGCAGGGAAACCACATCCTGTCGGTGTCGCTGTCCGGTTTTATCAACTACCTCGATGTGAACAATCCCACCAAACCGTTGCGTGTCGTTAAAGGTCACAACAAACCGATCACGGTGCTGACGCTCAGCGACGATCGAAGCACGATCTATACGGGAAGCCATGATGGTGCGGTCACGAACTGGAATTCTGGCAGTGGTACCAATGACCGTGTGGCGGGTGTTGGCCACGGTAATCAGATCAACGATATAAGGGCGGCCGGTGACTTTGTGTACACGGCCGGAATTGATGATTCGATCAAGCAGATCAGCGTCGAGGGTAATACGTACACGGGTGTGGATGCTAAGCTCGCCTGTCAACCACGTGGTATGGATATACTGAAGGAGGGCAATACGGTTGTGGTTGGGTGCGTGAAGGACATTACTGTGCTGCAGGACAACCGGAAGGTGTCATCGTCGCCGATAAGCTACGAGTCGAGTAGCGTTAGCATTAATCCGGAAACGATGGATGTGGCTGTTGGTGGCGACGATAGTAAGGTGCACGTGTACGCGCTGAGCGGTGGTCAGTTGACGCACAAGCTGGATTTGGAACACCTGGGACCGGTGACGGATGTGCGCTATTCACCCGACAACAAGCTGTTGGTTGCCTGCGATGCTAACAGGAAGGTGATTCTTTACAGTGTGGCAGAGTATAAGGTATGGGAGAGATGATCGGCTTAACAATCAATAATGGCTCTAAAAACTCCTTTTTCGCGCTTTGTAATTGTTTACAGCCCGCTCACAACAAGGAATGGGGCTTCCATAATGCTCGTGTCAATTGTGTAGCATTCTCGCCAAACTCGGAACTTGTAGCCAGCGGTTCCCTTGATACGACCATCATCATTTGGTTCGTAAACAGCCCGGCTAAGCACACCATCATCAAGAGTAAGTATTGCCTTTCAATCATTCCTATTCGCCTAAGTTTAATTCGATCACACTTTGCAATTTAGATGCCCATCCACAGTCGCAAATTACGGGTCTGGTGTGGCTGGATAACGAAACACTAATCTCCACCGGTCAGGACTGCAACACAAAGGTTTGGAACATTGAGAATGTCGCATAAGCCAAAAGGGGTCACTCTTTCACTTTCCTAAGGATAATCAGAGTTCAAAAGTAGGGAAAGCGAAATCGAGCGCCTGCCCCCCCATTTTGTCACAGTGTTGTGCAAACACTTCGTATTTATTTTCATCTTTTTTATACCGTTTTGTGCTCTGGAAGCTTGTGTGTCCACACATCGACTAACCTTACCGTAATGGTAAACAAAGAACAGTGTTTTTGAGCGTGTGTATTTGTATTTACGTGTGTTTCTTTTCCTTATCCGTTCTTGTTGTTTATAATTGTGTTAGCAACACAACGTATTGCTACCCTTGTTTCGGCTTAGTATTTTTGAAGAGTGAACGCAACATGATGCAAGCGGGAAATTTGTCGTTTTTACTGCTGCTGTATTATTTCACTCTCCTTTTCCGTTTTGCTCAGTTTGAGGCCGTTTTGGTTAATGATTTTACACCTGCTCGCTACTGGACAGACAGTTTGTTCCCTTTTTTAGCCACAAATAGCTACAAATTCGAGTAAGAGACTAACAAACACTGGAACCAGCCGTAGGTGAAAGTACATGCGAAAGACAGTGGCTTAAACAAGGCAAAAGTAGCAGAGAGCGAAGGAATTGCATTTAATTTGTTACCTTTTTTAACACAAAACATCAAACAACGTAATTGCTTTACAGTGCTGCTTGCAAGGAGAATTTGATTTGATAAAATCAGTGAACGGTGAATTGCTACAACAACAAAACCATGAAAACATGATCCCTTTGTCTACATATACACGTAATTTTTAAGGTTAATAAAACGAAGTTTTTTTTGTCAGTATAAGTCATAAAATTGCACATTTCGGCGCATCAGTCGGAGCGAAGGAAAGAAAGCGGGTTTGTTTCATATGCCTCTTCCTCTTTATTACTCCTGTATCGTTACAAAAAATTGCCAAACGAGAAGTTTTCCCTTACATTGATAACGAATAACGCAACGTGATTTCTTTTTGCTAGTGTTTTGGTTTTCCATTTTGCACATATATTATATAGTTTTGCTTTTTGATTGATTCCCAAAGTTTTGTAGATTTTCCTTGTTTTTTTTTTTTTTTTTTTCATTGCCAAACGAAACTTGCGCCCTTCTCTCATCGTTGCAAAACTAGTAAACGCTAAGCTAATAATAATGCACTATCATTTTACCATAAAGCAACGGAAAAGAAGCCATATACATACACCTACATCCATACATATACGTATATTTTTATCCTAGAGCGTATATAAAGAGTCGAATTAAGCGCATCGAAAGTAAGCTTTTAGGTTTGCGGAAAAGGTCGAAATCTTTTCAAATTTTGCGATTAAATAAGTTCTCTCTGTCGTTCGTTTCACGTTTCGTTGCGAACCAGTATATGGAAGGTTCACTTGCATTGCTAAAATGCTCTAATGCTAGTCTCTATGGTACTGGGGAGGGCCCTCGTTAACGTATAAAGCCATCAAACAGCCACTACAAGATGGTTCGATTAGATGAAACAGATCCGTATATTGTTACTAAACCCTACTTATATACACCTTGATCAGTCTCTCGGTACACAGAGTGTCACTACACGATTTTGGGGGATCGATTTACGGGATTTCTAACTGCAACCGAAGGGAAAAGGGTTGGATGCTTCCAAAGCAGGGCGAAAATAGAGGTCGGTTTCACAAAACTACAGGATGTCTCGGTTTTATCACTATACAGATATACATATGCGATGTGTCCTTGTTGGAGAGCAAACCTGCTTGACTAGAATGGATGAAATGTTTCGGGTATGTTTGAGGTTTCATCTATAGCTTTGTGATGTGTGATCTTTTACTATCGTCAATTCCGATCGATATGACTGCGGGATACAGGTAATTGTACTTTTGTAATTCCGGTGTGTATATATGTGTGTTTGTGTGGGAGTTTTGGTGGTCCTGTACATGAGGAGCTAACGTTAACGTTTCTCCGTACGGATGTTCAATTTGTCTACATCTGAAAAAGTTTTACTCAAGATTCGGCGTCCGTCTACTGCTACTGAATCATCTTGTCGCCCTCTCGGTGCAGCGCGTCGGCCACTGCATGTTTATACTTGTTCGATTCGTTCCCTAATCTGTTTGGCTCTTGCTTTCCACTGCCTGCCGCTGACAGCAGAATCGTACCTCCCTTTGGACGATCTACACAAAAGCCTCCCGCCGGAACTTCGCCTGCATTCTCCTCCTCCTCTTCCTCCTCTTCATCGGCCTCATCATCCGCAAACGCGATATCGGCCATTTCGTAGAAATCACTGATCTGTTTGTTGTCCACCGGCGACTTCGTGAAGGACGTTTCCTTCTCCCTTTCCTCCGTTGACTCATCCGAGGAGCTTTTGCGTACGGACGTACCGGATCCGGTATTGCCCGGATCACCACTGCGACCACTATTGCCACTATTGCCACCATTCCGGCGCACCAGTATCAACTCGTGCAACTTTCTTCTTCGCCGTTCCAACGGCACCCTGCCGTCCGTCGATGCACCGTCACTTTCGGAACAGATGTCACTCTTGGAGATGCTGTTCGATACGATCACGTAATCGTTTCGCTTCTGTTCTGCTAGCTGTCGGATTAGTTCTTCGCTCGGCGTAATACTATCACAGCGCGAATCGACCACACCCATCCGATCGTCGCGAGCGGTACGATTCGCCAGTTCAGTCAGCTCGTCATCATCGTCGGAAGCGTGGGCTGCCGGGGGATGTTTCGTGTCCTCGTCCGAACCATCGTCCAGGGGTGGTATCCACACGAGAAAGGCTGGATCCATCCCGAGATACGAACCGGGAGCTGCACCCGCGTTAATCACATTGTAGTCATAGTAGTCCAGCTCCATGTCCTGTTCGGAGGGTGCCCCGAGAGAGTAGTCCGAACCAGCCAACAGTTTCTGAAGGTTGCGTTTCTCTTTGCTTTCCTTGGCGTTCCGCGTCCGAATGGAGGTGCCGGTGTTGCGCCTTGCCAAGGGACTTCGGATGCCTAACTCAGGCGGTGAGCAACATTCCTAAAAGGGTGGAAACAAGTTATTCTGATATGATAACAGGAAGCCAACGCAATATCACAAACTCACAACGTCCGAGGGGCTGACATTGGTTAGAGTCGCTGTACTGGTACTGGATGTGGTCATCAGACAAGTAGCACTCTTGACGAGTTGATCACCTGCTGGGAAAAGAAAGAGAGGTCCAATTTAACAACGCAATATGACGTAACCGACCCAATAGCGTAAAACTTTATCTTAGACAGTTGCGCATTCAGTCGCTTACTTCTCAGCATTTCCACGCCGGACTTGTTGGATCTCCCTCCTACGAGCGGGGTTTTTTCACGATTTAGAGATGAATAGGCAGAACTGATCGTTGTAGATCGTTCATCGTCGGATTCTGGCACATCCTTGCTGGGTGGAGATAGCCGTTCCTTGGGAGTCACGCAAGGGCGCTCGTTCGGAATGTTCAGATCGTTCAGACTTTGAAGCGGAGTTTCATCATCACCCTCCCCGTGGTGTTCCCGATCGTCGACATCTGTTGCACTTCGGTCCTGCAGTTCCATGATGATTTCCGAACTTCCATCCGATCGAACGGCGGCATCCGAACGACTATTGGTGGACTCAAGTGCGTACTCCACACTCTCCCGGAAGCGCTCGTGCCGGATGGAGGTCGTCACCCGTGGCCGTAACTTCACGTAGGACACAATTTCCGATATCAGGGTCGTTGTGGAGACGGCCCGCGAGCGGGGTTGAATCGGAGCGCCCTGCTCGATCGATTGATTCGAACCGAACAGTGTATGAGCGGGCGAATCGGCTGCCTCCATCCGGCTTGTGGCCAGCTCGTACTTCCGATACCGGAAGATGTACTGCACCACGAGCAGGAAGCTCACGAAAACGATGAAACAAATAAACAATATGGCACAAACGTGTGCTATCGTAAAGCTAGCATAACTCTGCAAACCTGCCACAATCGGCATTATCACCTTGCTCGCCATCGAAGTACTATTTTCCGTGGGTTGCGGTGCGGCGTGTGCTAATTCTGTTGCAAGGAAGAAAAACTCGGTTAACCATATCGAATCCAATCCAAAGATCTCTCGAGACTTACTGATTTGTTCCGCCTGGCCCAAAAATCCCGCATTACACGCCTCATCGTACTGGTCAGTTTTGCGCGAGAAAAACTCCACCAACAGCATGTTGCCAGTCGCTTCCGCCATTGCACTGGCGGATTCCACTGCCCTGTCAGCGCCAAACTGCAGCAAAAGCTCGTCGGCGACCGAATCACCATCCCGTATCTTGAGCCACTGGCCATCGCAGGGAAATTTTTGGAAATCGATCGACATGCGAACGCGACATCCGTCGTCTCCCTTTATTAGCCACAGACTTCGGTCCGGGCAGCTGTGTGAGGAAGACCCAAGCAATCGTTTCGGTTTCACCATCCCCAGATGAATCACGCAGCCACAGCGACATCCTGGCCCGATCTCCGTATTGACGTCTTCGATCTCCAGTGGTAAGTTGATGCCACCTATTGCGGGACTGAACATACACTCCCAAGAATCTTCGGACGTGTCCAGACCGCAACGTTCCGTCTGCACCGATGGACCCTGGAAAAGAGCCAAACAACTTATTCGCATAAGACGACAAGCACATCGGGAAGAAAGGAAGCGTCATCTTGAAAGAGAATTAAACCCCACGATATCCGTGCCATTGCCAAAAAGACCCCAAATATCTTCTCTTTATTTTCAATCCGAATCACTCTTGGAACCAGCAAACTCGATCGTTTCGTCTTCAATCGACTCCGGAGCGTCAACAATAATGCCGTCCCTATCCGGATCGCCACCGTCCATCGCCGAACCTTGAAGTTGCTGGCTTGCCTCGTCATCTCCAAATTCCCCATCGTCCTCCTCATGCTGTTCCCGATCTTTCTTCTTTTCCTCATCATCTTCTTCGCCGTCAGGTTCCTCCCCGCTTGCCCCTTCCCCTTGGTCCTCTTCTTCGAGAGACTCGTTCGATCCCAGAAACACAAGTCTCGAGCCACTGACAACATCAATAATGGCCGCTTCATCCTCACTTGCTCCAACGAGCGTAGATTTGCTAGCGCCCTCCATCTTGTCTGCCTCCCCCACGGAGGAGGCAGTTGCGCTGGAGCTGATAATGGCCGACTCGCTCACTTCCTCGAATCCTTGCGTTTTCTTCAGGATAGTCTCCATGGATTCCCGTGGAATAACGCCCAGATCACCCTGATCGTACACGTCCGTTAGCGACGCGACAATGGTTTCAACCGATTGGTCCGCCTTGGATTGCATCTCCAGCTCATTCAGCGTGTTGAGCAGGTCGGCAATCAGACGCTTTCGCTTGATCTCCTGGTAGGGCAGGTCAGAATCTTCCTCCTCACCCTTGAACGCCGACCGTACGGTGTAGCGCACCGTCTTCAGGATGTCCGAGATGCGTTCAAACTCCCGCCGATGGTGGTCGGACTCGGAACGCAACCCTTGCCGATCGGTGTTGATGTAATGGATGTATTGCTCCAGCACACGCACCTTCTGCCGCAGCTGGTTGTAGTCCTTCCGGGTGGTTCTGTTTTCATCCTCCAGCTCAACAGCCCGCAGTCGGAAGGCGTTCAACTCGCCGTTCTTTTGCAGCACGGTCTCGAACTGATCCGTCAGCTGCTTGATCGATTCCAGCCGCTCCTGGCACGTCTGCATCAGTCGCTGCTTCTCCACAAAGTCTATCTCGGCCTGGTTCCGCAGCTCCGTGTTCTGTTTGCGCAGTTCGGTGAATTGTTTCTGCATCCGCTCCTGCGTGTAGATCATGCGGTCCATCTCGTTGTTCAGGGCAATGTTTTCTCGCACCAGCCGTTGCGTGTGTGCGGCTACCCGAATTTCGGATGACTTGGTAAACTCGGTGGACAGCTGTAGCAGCTTGTTCTCGACATCCTTCCGCAACCGGTCCTTATCCAGTATGACCTTGCGCTCCATCTCGTACAGTGTCGACTTGTGGCGCTTGTTCTGCTCCTTCAACTCACTATCCTGGGCATCGAACTTAGCCATCAGCTCGTCCCGCTGCAGTCGGAACTCTTCCATGGAGTTGAGCTTACCGGTCAGCAGCTTTATCTCGGACGTGAGCTGTTCGTGCATGGCCTTATACTTCCCATCGAGGGTATTAATCTGCTTGCGGCACTCTTCATTCTCCTGATCACGCACCTTCGACAGCTCGCTTAGTTTATCCTCGAGTTCCACGATGGTGCCCACCTTTTCCTGCAGCGTCCGGTCGAGATACGCCGTCACATCGGCACGGTCTTCCTCGATTTGCTTCAGCCGACTTTCAAGCTCTTCATTGCGCTCTTCAATCTTCACATTGTGCGTCCGCAGGCGGGCCAGCTTTTGGTTAAGGTCGTTGATGGTAATTTCGTAGAACTGGCGATCTACAGCACTTAATCCATCGACGGGCTGTATCTCGGGGACAGCCTTTTTGGGCTTTTTCGGCTTCTTTTCCTTCGGCATTGTAGCAGCGACTTGCAAATTTGGACAGAATCTAACTGCGACCGGAGTGAAACTGTTTGCACAGCAGAAAGATACCACTTTTGGAAAACATTTATAAGGTTCTCCATGGCAACGAGAGTCGATGGTGTATCGATTAAATTGCACTGTAACCAAGCGGTATTCCCATCGGGCGAATAGCTTCATCCCATCCATGGTGATACCATTTTCATCGGGTTCAGAGTGTCTGGTGCTTGTTTACGTTCGAAAAAGTGTTAACACGCAAAATAAAAAAAACCGGAACCGTACCGACAGGACTCGATTGCCACATATTGTGCACGAGACGCTGAGTGTCCAGACACCTGAAGTTTATGGAGCTACATTCCTTTCGACGCGTTTTTGCTTTCGTCCAAAACATCCGACACACGCAAGTCTGGTACGGTTCGTGTGTGAGGGTAGGAGCATTCAGCACGTTGATTACATTTCGACGAACGGATTACAAGCCATGCACACGGTGTCAGTACTTAGCCGGGGTTAGAAAACTTCAAACCAAATTCGAAGCTGTTTTTATTCCGTTTGCCAAAATGAAAAAAATAACGAAACCCAAGTAAAGTTCTACCACCCATATTTGCCAGTGCACCGCGTTGTTGGTTCCCACTCGTCACAGCGGTCTCGGGCTTGCTTGAGTAATTTCAACTTTACTGGAATCCATTTTATGACCGCTCCTCGTTTACACTTACACACGCAGGAGGTATCGAACCGTGGCGGTATCCATTAGCGGGGGCCCGGAATCCAAGCCAGACGTACACTGCCGGGAGGAAATTAAATGCTTGCAGTGTTCGTTGGAAGTACGGCACCGTACCTTGAATTATCGTTACACGTGTTGCAGTGGTGGTACCGAGGGCGTGTGTGTGTGTGTGGGTGGGGAGGTTTGGTAAGGCAGAAATTATAATGCCCGCCCGCCAAGGGCCGCCAGCGTCTAAAACATGTTGCATGCTACCAGGGGCGCAGACCCACAACACAAGTGAGAAAATCAATACCTGCAGCTGGTGTACCTTACGCTAACTACCGGGAACTTGGAACGGATAAAGTTTTTAACGGTGCGAAACAAACCGATCGTCCGGTCATCTTACCTCGCAAAACTTTGCACCGTACCGTGGTGGGGGCGAGTCACAAAATCGATAGCGATTTCTTATGCCACCGCGGCATGTTGTCGAACAGTGCGTCCAGTTGCTCCAGGGTCCCCATCCACCGGAATCGGAAGCTATTAAATAACCGGGGAGAAGGAAAACAAAGTATTGGAAACAATGAAGAAGGAAGAGATGTTAATAACCAAAAATGCGATAGAAAAAAAAACACACGCAAGAGAAACAAGTGTAACCGGCTGGCCGAGTTGGGAAACGATTCAATCAAAATTAGATTAATTCACCCATCACTCATTTTCGACAGCGTCACCTGAATGGTGGCCAGTGAGCCAAAGTGTTCGATTAAAATTTAATTTTGGATCAACGAAAACGGCCATGATGAGGAACTTAATCCACCTTGCTCAGAGGCCGTCGCCATCATCATAATATTAACGTCATTTTGCCTTCCAGCGGTACGTACATTAAAGGAGGGGAGTTACTCCGGTAATCCCCGCACGGGAAATTATTTCCCACTGGGGGTTTTTATAGCTTACCCGACACCGGAAGCGTTGGGACGCAGTCCATCCGTATGTCCGCGACCGCTCCCGATATTGCCTGGCTGACGTACACGAAGCAGTACTCGACGAACTTCTCGTAGAACAGATCGCACTCGAAGTACAGCGAGTGTTGACCCTTGGTGACACGCTGTTCCGCCAGGTAATGCAACGAAGTTGGTGGGGCCAGCGAGAGGACATCCGCCCGCAGCTTAGCGTACACCCGTACCCGGTCAGCTTGGTTCAGGATGCAGGCCGGATATTGGAACAGTACGCGAATTCCCGAACCGTGCGGATCACAGGGGAAAATGCTTCTCGTGTGCACGGTGAAGACGTACTGCTTGCTCCAGTCCGCTTGCAGCAGGGCACGGGCCTGCAACAGTGACGCCATTGTTGGGTCCTCCAACCCACCGGTACGCGATTTCAGATGCAACCCGTAGAACCCCGCGAGGCCGAAAAGATCGCACCGAAAATCGATCACCCTGCTGCGGGGCAGCCCACGGACTTGTTCCGTGTAGAGGACTTGTGCTCTGGAGAAGGGTTGAGAGTTGTTGCCGTGACTGCAGGAGTCTACCGACTTGCCACAGTAGAACAGTTCCAGCCACAGCTCGGGCAGATCCAGCTCGTCGACACCGTGGGCGGGAAGCTGACAGCGAACGTCCGGGAATTCCAGCATGCCTCGGATCTGCAGCTCCGGGTAGGTGTCGGTACGGTTCGGTGCGATGGCCAACCGTACCGTGGGCCAACTAACGTCCAGCGGTTGTCGCAACCGCTCGTCCATCACCTGCCCCAACCGGGTATGGCTCGCATTCTCCTCCAGCACAGCCAGCTCGTAGTGGCCACCGTGCAGGAAGTGATAGCATGGTACCTTGATCTGTGTCACGTTGTGGTTCACGTCCACGCGGATGTCCAGCGTGGTCGCTACGATTCCAGCCGAACCCGGCAGATGGCGCGCTATTTCCAACCTCAGCCGGTCCACCGTGACCAGCTCCAGTGGGTCGGCATGCAGCTGCACGTCCAGATCGTCCCCGAGGGCGGTATAGGAGCTGGGCAGTACCAGCTTGCCTTTGCGCAGTCCACCAACAAAAAGAGCTGCGGAGCAAACAAAAGAAGGTTAAAAAAAGTGGCGTTTTGTTTGGCGAAACCCCACAGTGAGAACAAAAAGGAAAAGCGGTAAAGACCATCAGTCGCCTATAAATAAAATGGGTGTGGGGTGGGAGGTGGGTTGTTTAAATAGGGACAAGGCTCTCCAATTTGTGAGTGCGTGCTTCGTTTTTTTCCCCCTCCAAGAGCGGTCTTGAGGGACAGGCAATACATTCCCATCTGACACCATCCATCCATGGCCATGGACGGCATACTCTGTGGCGCTGGCTGGATGGGTCGGTTGTGTGATAAATCAAAACTATATGGCCCCGTTTTTCTGTCCACGTTCGTGGCCTGCAAGGGGTTCTGGATTTCTTTTTTTACACTCTCGCTCTCTGTGTGTATCCATCCGCGTGGAACGCCACCACACGGACCGTTTCACGGACCTCCCGGCTGTCCCTTTTGCAAAGTTTTAAATTACGAGTAGAACAATACGGCACCAGAACCCGGACACCGGAGTGAGTTCCAGTGGGAAAGTGGTTATCTCTCTACCGTTCCATCCCATCCACCAGCCCTCTGCTTGCCCGTTCCCCATTTCCACCTACCGTTATGCAGCAGTACGAGCAGAATATTTATGTAGAGGAATTTTCCGGATGTGCTCCCATACGCCCACCGGTTTCTGCCGGTGCTCCAGCAACCGGTCGGATGGCCAACTGTAATCTGCATACTCGCTGTCCCCGCTGCCACGCTGCTCCACTACTACTCCTTCCGCAAGGGCTAGGAATGGCCGGGCTGGCTGTAGGCATCAGGGCAGGACAGCAGGCGCTCTCGGTGCAGGAAGAACGGTCCCGGAATGTTCATTCCACATTCTCGCCGCTTCTACGCTGTACTGCCATCCGGGCCACGTATATGCTTTTGGGTGGTGCCTCTTTAGAGCCCGATTGCTGGTACGTTTCCGGCAGCTGCTTCCGGTTGCTCTCTGTTGCTCCTGGCGGGACCGTCTCCAGCAAATGAATGGCGACTAAGGCCAAATGGTATGCACGCCGATGATAAGGCACAGATTTCAACGACAAATCCTGCAACGGGAGTGACATTTGCGCAAAAAAATAGAGAGAAAGACACAAAAACAAAACGGGAGTTAAATTGAAATCCAAAGTGCGGTGTGGGAATGTGAATGAGGAATTAGCAATAACACTCAAAATGGCAGGAAGTGGAACATAATTGCTCCGGGGGTGAGATGTGATACAATGGTACACGAGATACAGCGCGGGACAGACAACACGGTTTGTGTTTTTAGCAAATTTGGATTTAACTTTTTTTGTATTAAAATGTGGCACTTAGCCATAGTTTTTTTTGGTTTGAAACATATTGGGTCTACAACCTCATTTCAGACAGCATTACTTCTACTCTTTATCCTGAAGAAATATTTCGTCAGAGGTCTTTCGTTTGGGCCAGGACCTGGATTATCCAGAACTAGGATTTAGGAGTGAAAGAATTCAAATAACACTACAGCGAAATATTCACCTACGACCAGCCATGGTCTTCATATGGTGGGATCTGAGATGCATCATATATTACGAGCTGTTTCCGAATGGCAGTTGGAAAAGGACTTAAACTCAGCTAATTCGCTGGAAGGAATATTGAGGTAAATATGCCCAGAATATCAGACACGAGTCAGTAATTTTCCATCATGACATCAAGGCCACATGAAGAATAGTGGATCTTGGTTTGGAGAACAGTCCAAACATGACATCATTACGCGAATTATTTGCTTCGGTCGTTGTAGAACACCAAAAAAAAGCTCCCTTGTTTAGTCGAAGACATCACAAATTGGCTTGATTCATTCTTCGGCTGAAAAGAGGAGAATTAGTATTGCTCTGGAACACATTATATTTCCAGCAATTTTAGGAACAGTCGTAGAAAACCATGTCTCTGCAGCGGATACAAACGCTGATCACTTCCTTGAACACCCAATGCGTTATGTAAATAGTAGCGTTACATAACGCTGTTACGATCTAACTGATCAAGCTTGTTAAATGATTTTTATTGCTCCAAAATTATGTTACAAAATGGGCGTCCCGGAAACAAGAGAACATACTCTCCATACGAGAAGGCAATGCCACCCACTAAGCTTTCCCCCCCACTAAAGGAAGTTGGGGAAAAATTAATTTAGAATCGAAGATGCAGCATTCGACAAACGTCACACACCACAAATGCACTGCCCAAGACGCAGAGCAAAAGCCTCCCTGTCAGACGGCACGGTTTCTTGTAATTTTCCTTCCGTTTCCTCGGCCTACTGTGCTCGATGTTACTCGACTGAGCCCATCGCCCAAGGAACGGGAATCCTTATCAAGCGATTGTGTAATATTATCCTGCATTAGCGTTCGGGTGCGATCAGACTGTTGGGGGAAGGTAGAAACAGGTGGAAAGAATTTGTGTAACGAGAATTGATACTTTTCATTTACAATTTGCAAACGGATACGCTACGATGCCTTAGCTTACGGAAAGCTGAAACCTTAGCCAGGACGACAAAGACGTTCCTGTTTGGACGCACGTAGCGATATTCGATCGGGTTTAGCTTTGGCGAACGAGAACCATCGCTGGAAGCGGACCGAAGACAAGAGGTCAAAGTGTAAAATTAATTAATCATAGGTTTCAGTTCTGCCAACTGGCCCGGCAAACGTGACCCACCCCTAGTGCACGTTTGGAAAATTATGAGAAAGCACGTGGGGTTGGTTGCTGTTTGCTTTGTTTGTCGCTGGGACGCTCGGATCCACTGTCCCACCTACCACCCTCCCTCCCCGTCCTGAACATCGATGAGCAATCGAACCGGAAGTATCTTTCCATCTATCTGTCATCGAGATATTTACAGCATTACAACTGTGCAATGGCGGCGATCAACCACGGTGGAGTAGGAATGTTTTGCTTTGGCCCATTGTTTGATGCTGGATGGGCGGCGAACGAACACAAAAATTGATTTATGTGTTTAATTAAGTCTTCTACAATTATGCCACCGTACCGTGTGTTTTGCGTGGGGGAATGCTATCGTGTGGAAATACTGTTACTGCTTGTTTGAATGATTGTAAATCTTCATAACACACCGCACAGGCGTGTAAGCAAATTATGCTACCATTACGCACGAGAAGAGCGGGAGGGAATTTAATCAACCTTCAATTTTAGCACGTCTCAGAATGGTTGCAAATAAAAACCCGAAATACACACCATCAACGTTCGATGGCAAATCAAACGCTGCCATTACGTGCGGAAAGGTAAAGGATTGTTAAAGAATTCCTTCCAGCGCCTTTCTCCTTGGCAGCTGTCAGCTGAGGATGATGATGGGTGGAGTGAAGATTGTACAGATATCGATTTCATATTTCAAATGATCATTTCCGAGGCGCTGCGCCGAGAGTTGAGCAAATGAGATTCTCGGAAGTTTTCGGCAGTGATGCAAGATTGATAAGATTAGGCATTTAGGAATGTTGAGCTGGGCTGTCGGATGGGCATTTGGGCAACATTTCGGGTCGGATATTACATTGCTGCTAGCGCAGTTTGAAGAGGTTATGCTCCATTAGGTAAATGTTGCGATAATGTTTTTGTTGAACTAGAACGTTTCAAAGTTTGTTTGAAAAAAATGTGGATCGTTGTTTGAGAAAGTTTCACTGAAACAACTTCAGACCTAAGCAATGTAAGTTGTTGGTTGAAATATGTGGACGGGACGGGAGTAGTTATAAAGCCTGGGGTTTCCTTCAATCACGACCAACGACTCGACTAACAAACATCGATTTACATAGACGAACGCGTCTTTGGAGTCATGGTTCTAACACTAGCAACTACAGTGATGTTGTACAATTCGAGGCAACTTTCGCATTACCTTTAGCTTTCGAAAATTGTGGGACCTTACAGAACATTTGGAGGTCTAGTTCTCATATCTCTTTGAAGTAATAGACTCTGTTCCGTATATGAAAATTGACTATAACTTCTTAGTGGAGTTCCAAAGAATAATTCGCTCAGAATTCCTTGAAAGATTCGCAGAATGTGCGGACGAAGACGGACTTTATAAGTTGTATTATAACCTCAGTATCATGCAGTCGATTAGATATGCAAAACTCCTGTGGGTTGATCGTCATTCGGACGATTCCTGAAGGACAGAACCCTTCGGGTCTTCCATCTTCCACACGATTCAGAGGAATCTAGTAACAGTTGGAACTAGTGCTAGTAATTGCAAGAAAACATGCTTATCTATCATTTCTCCACTCCGCACGATAGTAAATCAATATTTTATCTTGAGTGTAGCAGAAGCAATCATAATCCTTCACACCATGCAGGCGTCCGGCTGATTGGGCGCTGTATGATTAATCGAAAGAAGGGGCGAAACTTTCCACCGTCAGCACATTTTAATCTGACAGCGTAATTTCCAACTTGCGTGCGAGACAAACACGGCGTAATATTTATCACAATCACTGCCAAACGTTTCCTGATGCGAGAAACACCCAGACAGTGGGAATACTTTTGAAGAACCACAACAAAAAAAAAACATGGGTTGGTTAGAACTGTGGGCCGCTATCGGGTGGATGCGAATCGTAAGACACCAAAAACACATGTGTAGGAAGGGCGCAAAGTTGCCAGCCTTTGCGACGTACCATTCGAACACAACGTGCACGGGAAGTAGCGAAATGGGTAACCCGTGGCAATAGGGAAAATCGGAAAACAAAGCTATTTCAAAAGTTTTGCTGCCATTCCGTGGCAGCCCGACAGAAAGAAGAGAAGGGGGAAAAAACGAATTCAATTATTTTATGTCAACATACTCCGCCCAAAGAAAAAAGCCATTGGAGCCAAGAAGATTTTAGCACATCCGAAACGTAATTCGCTTACGATCGGTTTGTGGTGTGCGAAATGGCACCAAGGATTCCTCAGTACGGTGCGGCACCCACTCGGCAGGAGATGGTTAAGATGTCAATGTAGTAAAAAAAAATGTAGTGCAATCGATGTCCTAGCAGTTATTTGCCTTCGGTGTGGTTAGCGAGAAAGACCGCACGCAAATAAAAAAAATACCATTCTCAGTTCGCTGGAGTTCGGTGGGTCACTTTTCCACCCTCCCTCCTAAGCTGCATTAATCACTGTTTGCCGAAGTATAAAGTCAAAGCAAAGGCAATACACGGGAAAGTAAGGGAAAAAAACACAACCAAACCGCACTTTATCACCCCGAAGAGGAAGATGCAGCAAAAGTAATTCGTTTTATATTATCTCTCTGATACAAAACGAGGAGGTGGATGGGCCAAGAAGGATACACACACAAACCGAAAGGCCAACTATTCGACGGTGCGGTGAATGGAAAGCCTCGTTGACAACGGGGCAAAAACGTATCCCAACGTCTGAGCGTGCTACCGACCGCGTGCTAAGTGGAGTGCAATCATTTGGCGGGAAAAGTTTTCGTCGGAGGCTATAAATTTCATGCAAACATTTCCCCCCACCGGTTGTTGGGTGGCAGGGAACCGCCGTTCGGCTTCATCTCCGTGGTATCTTCGCGAATCTTTGCTGGATGCACGCACACACACGCGCACACGTCAGTAGGACAAACAAGCAAACAATTGGTGGTGTGAAAGCATACCACCGACCGCGGGGGGGAGGACAGACACAACCAAACCAACCACACCGTTGTGTGGCCTTCGATAGAGGGAGCAAAAACTTGGCAAAATGCTATCCACTCCATCAATTCGAAGAAAATCGTTGTAGGTGACACCGGAACCGGTTTGTTTTGGGGATGTTTGCACCCCCGGAAAATGGCGGTACACGCGTTCCTTCTGCGCAATAAATTATTAATTTGGTACCAGAATTAACACAAATATTGCGTTACAATTTGTGCCGGCAGTCCAAAAAACCAGTCCCCTCGTTCTTGAGACGAATCCTTCCGGGCGTCCGGGACAGAGTGTACAAAGGAGGGGGGGAAGGAAAATCGGCAAGCAGGAAAACAAGTCGTCCGGAACCGTGACGAAAGGAAAGGTATCCCTTTTCGCAGGGATGCTGGCGTCGATGAGCGGACTCCTGCTTCCTGGCTGGCCATTATCCACTTGATGTCTCGCTGCTCTGTACATGTCGCCGTGGAAATGAGGGGAGATTGTTTGAAGAAGCTACAACACGACTACAACACGGCACAATAAACGTGTGCGTGGTGCGCATCCCCAACGGTTTATGTCAACCCGCAAAAGGCGTCAGTGGCGTCAGAAGGTCGTCCCACCGCCTCGTCCCATCCTCGGTGGATGATTTCAATAACATGAAATAACGGTCCCACGTTTGAAGGTGCCACAGGAAGATATTCGTTTTTGGGGAGATCGTCAACAGCATGGCACGGAACAACAAGCAGGGTACAAGACACCTTGTCATGAGTTTTGCTCCAATCGCGAACCAACCAACCTGCCCCAAAATGAAGATTTGCTACTTCTAGCGCCGGTTGTACGAGTGGGCCCTTCCGCAGCCGTCTCCCCTTCTCTCTACCCCCACACTACCAAAACACATCGCCCGATAAGACACAAGGGATGCAAATTAAATGAAATGGCCTCCTAGTGGGGAAGACGGCACAACAAGGATGCTTCTCCCATGCGGCGAAACCAAAGCGGAGGGTGTATCAGTATCTTCGAAAAAGCGGAGGGTTTTTGTCGACGCCTCAAGAGCTGCACGGGGCAATAAGTTTGCAGCAGGTCTCGCCGAACGAACCAATAACTCAGAGCTAACTCTACCAGGGAGGGGTTGCGCCCTGCGCCCTGCCTACCGACCGACACCGGATGCACAAACTCCCATCTCCCGGTGTTCGGGAGCGCGTGTGTTTCTCTCTGTGTGTATGTCTTCGGAACCAAATGCCCGGAACTTGCTACAGCTCGTCGTCCCGTCTGGATGGGAAAGCAGGGAATGGAATTATAAATCCTGCAACAACACTGCCATTACGTTTAAATCTGCAACGGCGGCGTCACAGTCACCGGTCCAGTCCATTCCTGGGGAAAAACCCCTCGGCAATCGATCGGTGTGTCGGTGGTGGTCCCTTCCTTCTCACTTTTCCGCCACCGCATAGACAGGCGCGGAAAATAATGGCCAGTGGCGGTGTGTTGCGCACCATAAAGTGTTTCCGTAAAGAGGGAGAGATTACGGCGACCCTACAGCATTGCTGCAACCGAACGGAGCGAGGGGTCGGTTTGCATTTCAGACCAGGAACTTGCGAGGAATACTCCCGTCCTGATTATGTCCGTCCGTGCTGGGAGTCATTTCCATTGGATTTCAGTGGTTTTTTTTTCTCTGTAGGAAATGATTGCATTCGGACGAGCAGCCGTTGGTTGCACGCTGACTCGTCGATGCACCGCACTGCTGCACCGTTGCATCCTTTTGTAACTCCGGCTCCGGCTCTTCTGGTAGCTTGCTGCGGGATTTCCACGTGCCTGAGCTGGTATTGGTGCGGAACGTGAGGGGCGATTGTATCCTGCTGGGCGCGTGTTCAATTCATTCGCAACGCGCACCGAACATCACGAACGACAGGCAGCTTGGCGCCCCTCGTTTCGTTTCGAGAGCGCTCGGTGCTTTCATTGGTATAATAAATATTTTTTCTTCACCGGCTTACGGTGTGGCGACCACTGTGGCACTACAATTGTGCCCGCTCATGGTAATGAAGCTATCATTAACTAGAAAATTACAGCAATCAATAAGAAAACAATTTTCCCGCCAGGGAACTGCAGGGTTCGGGGCGCGGAGAGTAATTTTGTGTGTGTGTGTTCTTGCAGGCGCCGTACGATAATGGATCACCAATTTTTCGATCACGAACAAACAAAAAACCGTAAGCAAAAGGAAAAGCTTTTGCTCATTTAAGCCGCTAATTCAAGAAGTTTCTACACCACATACACACGGGAATAGGAACAATCTTGTATCGGGAGCTCAGATTCCAAGGCCTAGGACTGCCTTTTATGGCAAAATTACCCTCTCAAAACAGATACTGCCATGTCCATCCATTCGCTCCTGGTGGTTCCAAATCCGTGTGTGGGTAAGTGTTTTGCACCTTTCGGGTGCGGTGAAATTGAATATTTGTGTTCAGTTTAAAAGCGTTTTGGAAGAGATAAGCACAACAGCAACGTAAAAAAAAAAAAATAACTGAAACTCCCTCTCAAATGTCAAATTTCGCTTCCAAATACTCCTCGCCACTAAACGGAGGCACTTCGAAACGGGAACGGAGAGGGTAATGGGAAGGCAGGGAAATCAAATCCCGAGTTTTCCCCCGGTACGCCATTTTTGCTTCCCATTTATCGTGGAAAGCAGCGCGCCGGAATGGAATGGGCCGGTTTGCGGGGTTTTCGAGATTCTCACCTGATACGGATAGCATCCCATGATGCCACGAAGTGATTGTTATCGCCCCACCCGTCCTCGGCCGCCTCGCGCACGCTCGGGAGGGTTTGAAAAAATGGAAACAGATCGCAAACGCCCGCAACGGAAGCAGCAGCAGCATCGGCGTGGTAATGGGAAAGAATGACAGCATCGTATCACTCCGGCTTGCCGGATACTTTCATTTTGTCCCAATTTGGGTCGGATTTGTCGAATATCGGGACGATGGACCGATCCGGGGAGTGAAAGTGAAATCGGTGACCGGGACGAAGATCCGCATTTCCTTATCGTTTTTCCTCCCCGCCGACCAATGTTGCTGTTCCGGCTGACTGTCCCCTCGCCGTCATGTATGATTTTAACCAATTCCCTCGCCACACGCCACACGAGCCACCAGCGAGCGAGAAGTCATCGAACTTCGGGGTTCCCGTCGAAGGGCTCGGGTTGTGTTTGCTGGCACTCTCTGGCCCAACCCTTAGTTATTGCGTACTTGTGCTCTTTTTTTTCGGGCTTCATTCGCTTTCCACTGCCGAATGCCGGTGTGCAAGGGGCAATTTCATCCCTGTCAGTTCGCTTGCCGAAGGAATATCGTAGGGTTCCCGTTCCCGTTTTCGGGCTTCACGGCACTGACACGGGAGTGATATATTTTTAATGGGTAAAACAACACCCGGGAGCACGGGGAAGGATGACTCATGTGTGGGCTCGAAGTTGGCGGATCTGCTCGATAGACATATATCCCCGCGACCGTCCGGCCACGGGGGGAAATGTTCTACCCAACCTAGAAACCCAAGAACTCAATATATCGCACGGAGAAGGATGGATTGGAAAATATACGTACGTTGGGCGGTGTGGGTGTTTTCGGGTAGCAGCGTTGGGCAGACACATGATGAGGATGAGGTTTTCCATATCGATACATTCGGGCGAAGCAGGCATGGTTTGGTGGCTTTCCCAATTTCCACCCTCAAAGCGCAGGACGTAGGCGCCAGCCAGTCAAACACAACTACAAATACCCCAGCGTGTCTTCATCTTCCCTTCACCATCCACCCACCTACCCCCCATTTCGGCAGGGCGAATTTCATTTGGGATGAGATTTTTTGGGCCGAACTGCTTTCATGCCGCTCAATCGACCGTACCCGGTTTAATTCGTGTTTTTACTATAACTACTACTACTGCTCGTCGATTGCCTCGATGGAGGCCCCCTCTTTCACTCGGTTTTGTTTGCTCGCCCATTGTTGCCAGTTCACCAGGTCCGGCCACAAAATTGAGTCCCTTTTTTTACCGGGCCTATCCTTCATCCAACCCCGGTGCCGGTTGTAGTCTGAAGGAAGATGTTTATATCGGTGTTTTGGGGCAAAGGTGTATTATGCCTCCCAAAACTACCGTCCCTCCCCCCTCCCAAAAAAAAAGTTGTTATTCCTTTTTTTCTCCTCTTCCCAATCCTTGTGCCGCAGTTGTTATTTACGTTTTACTTTACCCAGGTATCGTGGGGAGAGTGGGGTTGAAGCAAGGACACAGGCTGCACAGGGTTGACTTGTGAGCCTGTGCTGTATCGCCATCAAAGTGGACCTTTTGTACAGTCGTGCTTCAATTATGTGACCATAAATGGATAATAAGTGCGGGATGGTCAGAAGTAATTGAAGCGTTCATCAACATCACACACCTGCTGTCCATTGGGTGGAGTACATTAAAGTAAATCGATGTAAAATGAAAATAAAACAAGGTTCGACGAGGTTTAAAGCATGGATGATACTTGTTTTTATGGCTTGATTTAACAGAGACACAACGTCAACATTACCACAGTGCCGGTGTTAATATTTATCTTAGAGGGAGATAAACTGTGGGGATTCTTTCTTGTCTTCATAAGGGTTTCCAAAACAATGTTAAATAATTAAATCGTTGAGAAACCCTTTCATTTGGGATTTGTTCGTTTATGAGTCTGCTAATCTTTGAATTATTGTCTTTCCGCTCATAATACACACTTGCCTGATGATCCCACCTAATGTGTAAGAAGAAACTTGATGGAATATTTTAAACAAAGTACATCGGAAGAATACTGTTGGGATACCCTTGGAACACTCCCCATAAATCGGTAAAAATGTGCTGTAAACCCTGGGAACAGGACAACGGACCCACACGACAGGACCGAGCCAAACTCCCATTTCGATCGTTCCTCCGTAGCAACGTGGTGGTAAAATAATTCTAATAAGCCTGAAATAGCAGGCTAGACCTTGTACGTCGCTACGCCAAGAAGATGCCATCGGCACTGTCCAGCGTAGTCGAAACAATCCTGAGCAGTCCGAAGCAACACGCCCTGTGCAATACGAACCAACGCCAGAAATTCCTCCGTGTCTAATCCAGCTTTTCAGCGGTGAATTCGGAGTGGATTCGTGACTTCATTTCGAATTTCCCATCTGCGTACAGCAGGATCGATAATAAATCCCCATCCGGACGGTTCCCCTGCAGGCGGAGAACTGAATATTCGGCTGGTGATAAATGAAGTTAAGGAAAGGTAGCATTCGGAGGCCAAGACCTCTGGAGGTTGTAGTGCTGAAGGAGGAGGATTGATAAGTATTAATTATTGGCGAAGGCACTAAAGGTTGTGTACCACCTGGACCTGCTTTTCGCAGCAAGAACTTAACTACACCTTGCGTTCTAATAGAATAGAGAACGTATCACAAAATTCCTTTAAGTTATAAATACTTCAAACAAACTCGAACTCAAGTCGAACTGAACACTATTCGCCATGGACATTGTGCAACATGTACCAGAAGTCAAGTACAGGAATAGTACAGCGAATCTGAATGCATCTCCCTGCATCCAGGCATCTATTTGTCAATCTGTCACTAGCTCAGCAGGGCATCAAATACACCCAATTCCAACCAAACACCCATGCCATGCCCCAAGCATTCCGGCAAGATTTCATTCTCCTTGTCCAATTGCAATGATTCACTGCATGTTATTTTTCCGCTTATTCTCCTCAATATGCTTTCGAGCTGGTCGATTGCAGCTTGTCCTTTGCACTTTTCCTTTCGTGTAGCACAGCACATCCGAAAGCCATGAAAGATTCCAGCAGTGGTGTGGTTGTTGTTGCAGAAAAATAGATTGCGAACCGGATTGCCGTGGCCGGTGTGTCACCCTTCCTCCGGTTTTAGGCGTCAGGCGACATAAATAAGGGTGTACGGAAGGGGGCCCCAAACCTTCGAACGTTTGATCATTTGTTACACCAGTCCGGTCCAGCAAGGGGCCAGCAGGGGGCAAGCAAGGGGAAAAGAATGAACAAAGGGCGAAGCATCCCATTGCCACCGGTTCCAGTGTGAAGCCATTCTACACAACAAGTCGAATGTGCCACGAAGAATGTGTTTCCCGGCTGTTTGAAGCTTCCCTACCGAAAAAAAACGGAACATGGCGAAAACATCCCCGTGTAGGATGTTGCTCGTCAAACGCATTCGCAGGATGGATGGAAATTATTCTGACCCAAAATCGGTACCCAGGGAACACTAATGCTGTGCGGCCCGTGATCCACCACCCGATCAGCACACCCACCCAAGAACCCATCAAAACCGATGGCATTCCTTTCATTGCTGTGGATTATCGGAAAACCGAATGCGAAACTGGAACTGAACTTTTCCCTAGTGCCTTGGGTGCGTGCCTGTGGTATGTCCTTTATCCCACAGCCCCATATACAAACACAATGTGGAAGGCTTTCAGAACGTTCGGGAGCATAACAAGCCTTGCCTACACACACACACACACACACACACACGGAAGTAATTTTGTCCCGGACGGTGGACGGAAACGACACGGGGCAAAAGACGATGGGTCATTTCATTGAGCCCTTCACAATGATGCCTGCTCAAACGGACGACGTCGTCTGTTTCAACAAATTACGATCCGGCCCCGACCCCACCCTTGCTGGCACTGTTTCTGCAATTTCCCACTAAAGGACACGACCGTCAGGCGATCATCATTTCTCGGGCTTTCGCTTTCAGCAAGGGCAACAGCAAGGAACAAAAAAAAACACAGTTCTCCCACTCATCGCACATTCTTCAGCGGGTGGGGGCGGTGGAAAAGCCCCATAAAGCTGGACCCATTTTATGGTCTTCAGCTCCCTCCCAAACCCTTTTCTAGTCTCTTCATTTCATTCTTTATGTGTTATTTTGCACTACGGCGTAACGAATGGGGGAGTCGCTCGGGGAGGGACTCGTCCTGCTCATTTGCATGCATCGTTTGGCGTCGTGTAGCTGCGGACGGAGGGTAGCCGAGGCTAAACACATGTGCCAGGAAATGGCAAAGCAATGATGGCTTATAATGGGGTTGTCTGTTTGAGTTCTAAAATGGAGACTCTCGCCCAGATCATCTCACATGTCCCTCCGTTGGATTGTGTGAGCGTCGGCCGAGCTTAAATAGGCCGCTGTTATTCGATCTCGAAGCATTCGGTGCCTTGTGAAAACGTTTTGCCCCGTTGCTCCTCCTTCTACCACCTTCTCCACCCACAAAAAAAAAAGTTCGTCGCCTGACCACCGGGTGATGCGGACAAATCTGAACAACTCGTCCACATGCACACTCCAATCAATTGACATTCGATATCTCGTGATCTTTTCGCTCTTTCTCTATCATGTTTCCATTAAACGGTCTCCGGACAGGTTGAGCTTTTGCCCTTTTGCCCGTCCTTCCCCCTCAAATTACCAACGCGGTGTTGAGTTGCCTGCTTTTGGCGCACTGCAATCCATTCCCGTGAAAATGCTACCCGATCGCGACCGAAAACCGTTTGTTTTTGGAGGTTTCCGCCTAACGCAGCTGGCGATGAAACCCAACCTGTGCCGTATCTATTTCATCGATGATAAAGTGTATCAATTTGTCCGGTGGAAAGCAAAACAAAAAAAAAGGAGTGAAAACACCCGCACACAGGTGATAAGAGCTGAAGTTAACTGTGGACTAAATAACAGTGCCGGTGAAAGGTTAGCATAAAGTGTGGGGGGAAAAAACGATGCGCAAAACCAATCCACACGTGTGAACGAACCAGAAAAGGTGTGGAGAGAAAGTTAATCTCACGTTAGTCACGTCCTCCGAGATGGGACAACATACCCGGTGTAATTTGTGCCGTAACGAAGCTGCTTTCCGCTTGTCTGTGTGTTTTTTTATTTGTTACCCTTTAATCCACTCCCAAGATCAAACGAAAGCGTCCTGTCCTTTGCTGGATCCAAGCCCCCAACCAATTTGGAGGAAAAAGGATTGTTTCGGTCCCTCTCTCACCGGCCCTTCGGTATCAAGACTGAACCGAAAAAAAAGAACGCCACCCGGACATTGGGAAGGTAGACATCACTGCAAGAGGAGTCTAAAACCGCACGAGAAAATGTGATTTGCTCCGTAACTGTTTGCATTTTAATATCAAATCAAGCAAGGGTAAAATGGTTTAAATAGTTGACGTCCGGAGATGTGTCCTTTTTTGCTCGTGTTTCATTTCCCGGGCTAAAATAGATTGCTTCATACAGATGGGGATGGCTTAGTAGGGCCGAGGACGTTTCTTTCTTTTCCGCGTCAAAGTTGCGCATCGTAAAATGCATTTCAAAGCCCCGGGAGCGTCGTTCTCCTCTTCTGATGTACCTTTTTTTCCTGAAAGTTGCTTTTATAAAAATAAGTTAAACGAACGCACAGGGTACAGTCTTCATCAGATACGCTTTCACTATCAACGCGCCATTATCACAGAGGGGAAGAGGGAGAGCTCGATAATTTTCCCCAGGAATTTTCACACAAGGTATAACTGCATCATGATAACGTTGTGACGCAAAACCCAACCGAAGGCTTTCGGGGTGTAATTTTTGCGTTTTCCACGTCATTAATTTAAGCGGCCAACTTTTCAAACGCCATCGTAAATTGCTTCTTAAATCTTCCCCATCGGGGATGGTCGGCTGGTTGGGGGGATGCTTCGGATAAGAGCTTTCGAGCGATCATTTCTGTCATTAAGGGGGCAACACCACTTGTACTCGCCGCTTTTTTCGTTGCTGTGCGTTCAAGTACCAATTATGCGCTGCTCGCTGGTGACACTTATTTCGCTCAACAATTGCACTTGAACACGGAGCTGGAGGAGCTGGCTTGTGGGGTTCGAAAAAGGATGAATTGTTTTACAAATAACATTCTACGTAACGATTAATGTATTTTTTGAGCTCTATTAATTTAATTTACAGAATTTAGCTTTAAGAAAAATGGCTATTTTGATATCATCGTCTTCTTCGTTATCGGCACAACAACCTCCAGAGGTTTAGGCCAGCCATTTCTGGCTTAGCAAGTCCTGTGTACGGGGGGGAAAATATTTTCCCTTATACTACAAGATCGTCCTGTCCCATTCGTTGAAAAAGTAGTTGGAAACTATCATGAGGGGATTCTGAAACAGAAAATCTGATCTCCTTCCATCTCTTCATCGACTTCAAGGCCACATACGACAGCATAGCCTGGGTAAAACTTTACGAAAATGAGCTAATTTGGAATCCCGGCCAAACTTACCAGACTAGTACGAATGACAGTGACCAACGGCACATGCCAGATGGATGGTGGATGGAAAACTCTCAGTGTCCTTTGCTACCACCAAGGGTCTGCTTCAAGGAGATGAGCTTGTCTACTCTTCAACCTAGCGCTAGAGAGGGCCATCCGAGACTCGGAGGCGGAAACTTCGGGGACCATCTTCTATAGGTCAATCCAGATTCTGACATACGCTGATGACATAGACATCATTGGTTTACGGCTCTCCTACGAAGCGGATGCCCACTCTCCGGTGGGCTGGTCACGTCACGAGAATGACACCGGACGACCCAACCTGTAAAGTTCTTTTAGATCGTCCACATGGACAGAGGAGGCGTTGTAGAGAGTAGAGGAGGCATTCAATGATAAAATGAATCATTAAACTGAATTGATAGTTCTAAATCTGTATTATAACATTCTTTGAAGATGTAATAAATTTCTTATATTGCTCTCAAGGTTTGTGCAACTCCAAAACATCATCAATCTTCAATGATGTATGGCTTTAGTCTTTTAATCTTCTCCTGATTCATGAATTCTTCGTGTTCTTCTAATCTTTTGCTTCTAAAGATTCATGAACTCCTTGTAATTCTATATTGGTTCATGAATATCTGAGGATTCCAAGACTTTTAAAGTTCCAAAATCTCTTGTCTTATTCATGACCGTACGCATTCTTAGTTTGTTGTTAATTTATTTGTTATAAAAAGATGATATTTTGAGAGTCAACTGGGAGAGAAAGAGTCTTATCTAACTCTTCGAACTTTTGGAAGAGTTGAATTTAATTGCTAGAGATTCATATAAATGATAATTCGCAAATGATTCATTAACCACAGCACTAATGGGTATTGTGCTCCTAAAAACAATCGATTTCATTTATCCTCTGTTTATCCACGCGTGGGCTTGGCACTGGACTTGCCAGGAGGGTCAGAAACACCCGACACTGCAGCTCGGAATGTTTTGTAAACAAAAGCGGCGGACAAGCTGCTGCTCGAAAGGAAAAAAACAGGACACGAGCTAATTGTGCCATACGCGGCGTATTACACCGGGAACCGGAATACAAGACCTGCTCGACCGGCTCGACCTTTTTCGGTTTCCGATGGCCATTAGCTGGAATTAATGGGCAAACCCGGGCATTCCACGGTGATAATGATGGTGGTGGTGCTGATATTTCCCTTCGCCCGTTGCCGGCATTTTCCATGAACCGTCGGAAAAGCGCGGGTTCGCTCTGTTATGGTGACAGTTAGTGAGCTTCTAACAACATAAGCGGCTTTATTGGCTTTACAACATTTGGATGGGGGGGATGAGATCTTGTGCCACGGAAGAGGACGAGTGAGAGGGATAATACGGGGGTGTGGTTCAATAGTTCGTGCGCTTAATTATCGTAACGCACTGCGCTGCACAACATTGATGGAAGTGAAACGTTTCTGTAGTGCTGACCGGGTGCTGAACACATAGCATGATAGATGGACAGTAGTTGGCCCTTTCATGGGCACCCCAACGCTTTTGATGCATTCGATTTACTATCCTTTCCTCCCCTCCATGTTCGGTGTGTTCGGTTTCCTTACGGTTACGTTAAATCATTTATTTATGCACAAACGGAAACGTTTTTATTTTCCGGTTCAGTGCGACTGCAAGGAGTTGCTGTGAGTCTTTAAGTAATTGGGTGGCATTTTAGGGGTTTCTTTCCTTTTTTTCGGGAATTTAGTAAGGGTATCAGTTTAGTTGGGTATCAAATATATAAAAAAAATATTTGTTACTGTTAACGTTCAACAGAACTGTGTTCTTGTGTTATGTCGGAGTTTTGACATCAAACTCACTAACTCTTCTGCAGCTTAATTCCTGCAAGTAATGATCAATTCGTAGGACTCCCTAAGTGATAGAGCCACAATAAAGAAGATGTCACAGTTCGACAGACAGGAGTAAAAGCTTGACAAAATTGGCAACAAATTAAAGTACATCAGACTTCTCTATCTGATATGTAATGCACACGTGTGAAATTAAATTTCTTTTAAATTAAGTTCAGAGCCACACAGCGAGCTGACGGATTAACGGGGATTGTGGCCCAAAATTACATTTCCGCAAAGTGCTAATTTTAATTTCACCTTGTAATTGAGCTTCAACTCTTTCACACAAAAAAAATGATGAAGCAACATCCTTTCCACGGAGTGCGTGTTACACAAAGTGGAAACGCACCTACATAATTGATGATCGCAGTAGGCGCATCGTGCGAATCGGTTTTTGCACAAACCCCTTCCCGAACGCTATTGGAACAATCCCGGCACGTACTCGATGTTCATCTTCGCCGTACTTGATGAACATTGGGGTGCAGGCCCGAGAAAAAGTCCCAAATTTTACTACCACCGATCGTCGGAAGTGAGATAAAGGCAAACATCTTCCGTTTTTCTTCCTTTCTGTTTTGGGTGTGCCTGTGTGGGTGTGTGTGCACCTGTCGTCAGGTTTGTGTGTTTATGTCAGAATCACGCAAAATGAAAATAAAATGAAAATGAAACTCCCCTTCCCCCCCCACCTTCCAAAACAAAAAAAAACCCAAGGAAAATCTTCGTGCCAAATTGGTAAAACAGGAGGCGGTCGGTAAACGTAGTTACGTTTTTATGATTTAATCCTTGCGAGGTCCTTCCGTCCCGTAAAACCATCCACGCGCGTGAGTGTCGAAGAATAATTCGTACATTTTCACGCATATGCCCGTTTCCCGCCGTCTCGCTGCGCTTCCGCTGCCAGGCCTTGTTGGCTTTTCCGCTAGGTTGATTTGTTGGACCGCATACTCGGCACGACAACACGATTTCCCGGTAAAAAGGATGACTGTGCCGTACAGTTCGGCCCAGGGTTGCGGACGGTTTTGGTCGGAAAATTCAAACAAAGAACCGTAAAAGAACTGATGAAAGTCCCGACCCGGGTACCGCGTGTGTGCGAGCAGCCGGACGGGAAAAACCCCCGTGGATGGGACACGTTTGTGTTTGTTTTGTTTCGTGGAAAGGCACGTTTATTTACCTTTCGCTTCCTGCTTCGGTGCGTGGTGGTGCGTCACTGGCCGTGTTGCAGATTTTCAATTTTCCACCAAAGGCGCTACCATTCAAGCGCTTCTTTCGCTTTCGGGCGAAATTCTACCGCCTGGACTTGGATCACTTTCGGCACTCACGAACAGAACGCACAAGAAGCGCACGTCGCCCACTAATCCATTCGGGGAACCGGCGGTTAACAATGGGACGTGGAAAAGGCCAGTTTTTCCCGTACGCACTGGTACGCAAATCGGTTGATAATCAGATTTTTGGCCGTCACTTTCGCATTCGTTTTTTCTTCGCTTTGCCTTGGGGATTTGCAATGATCGCTCGGTGGATTTTCACTTCCAACTGCACAACGTTCATAAAATCACTGTAATTATTGAAACCAGACTGCACACATTCACATTAAGACAAACAGCACCGTTCATTCTTTCATCCGAAACCACACACTGTGCACTGTTGTGCTGGCCGGCGCAGAATAAAAAAAGCTCAACGACATCAAAGCAACCCTCCGAGACGGGCAGGCTTTTTCACCGTGTGCTAACCGCATTGTTGTGAGATGAATGCGCTTTGAATGCTGGTTGCTGGTGGAATGGCATCAGGAAGCGAGAAAAGAGTATGACATTCCGTGGCGTGGAAATAACTACAATTCTCTGTCACACACACACAAACACACATTTGTCCCCCCTTCCAACACACTCGTAACAGAAGGAGGGAGGAGGAGTTGAAGTTGATTCGATTGCGTTACTTGGATTAAACGAACGATCACGCGGTGACGGCAGTCCCCGTTTTGCTGGCAGTGTGCAATGTGTCGTGCAGTGTCAAATTTCCAATTGTTTAAACGAAAATCACGTTACGGGCTGACGTTCCGTCGCCACGGCTTCAATCCCTCTCTTCCCTTCTCTTCCTCCGTCTCTCTGACTGTCTCTTTGGATTTTTTTGTTACTACGGCTTATGACAATCGAATGGGAGGAGGGGGAGTTTGTTTCCTTTGTCTTTCGTATCGGCACACACTCAGCTCCGGTTGTAAAGCCTTTTGCAAATGAAGCTCACTGCTACCCGGGCTCATTTACATCCTCGTTTAAAACTGCGTCGAGGATACGAGTGGAAGAAGGGTACGGTGAGAGGAAGGGAAAGAGGAGGGAAGGTTATCTTTAGTTAAAAAGGGATGGACAAAAAACGATTCGGAAAGCGAACGGGACATTGGGAAAACAAACCCAAATTTCACCTGACGTAATCGGTGCGCTATTATTATTGCTTTTCCCTTCAGATATATTTTTGAGACGTACTTTAAAGACACTTTAAATATGAAAAAATGTTTGTTTTAAATAATACACTTGTAGTCGTTGTTTTTCCAATCAACGGTCATACTAGAATTGGAAATGGGAATAAAATCCCACAGGCACTTTTCAATTCACCCACTGTAGAATGAAAATCTCCACCGGGTAGAAGCTTCATTTAAGCTAATTTTCATTTTCACTAGAATCCGGACCAAAAACCGGGAAGAGAACCTCAAAACACTGTCCGACCACAGTCGAATGCCTACCACTACTACGATACACCCGGTTTGCCGGTTACCCTTCTTCTTCGCCCTACCCGTTCTGTTGGTGGTTTTTACGCGTTGTATTTTTGCGTCCACTTTCTGAGTTCACTGCTAGTGGTCGCTAAGCAACAGCCACACGAAAAGCACCGATAAATCACATCGACAGACTGTGTACCGTACTGCAACTGCACGCTTGGATGTGTATTCACCGCAAAGAACGGAAACGCGAAATATTCAACTTCAACTCTCGTCCCAAGTTCAGCGCAAGAAGCCGTTGCACGCACGAACGAATCCTACGCACGCCAAGCGTAGACTGGCCAACTTTGTTAGTGACGGCGTCCTGCTATCGTACCGGGGGTTGGGAAAGCCGGCACAAAAAGGATTCGGGCTCGGGATCGCTTCGGTCGGATGTTTTTATGAATGAGGGGGAAAAATGTACGACCCGCACCCTGCCGCTCTGGCGACGAACCCCGAACAAATTGTGGGTCGCGTGCGCGTGGGTTCGACGTGCGCATGTGCCCGAAATTAACACCCCTACTATTTGGTTTTTGGCTTCACTTTTTTGTGCTTTACTTCGGACAATGCATTAGAACACGGCAGCAGCATCATCACCGCGGACGGTGTGTGTGTGTGTATGTGTGGATGTGCGTGTTTGAAAGAATAGAACTGTGAAGTTGCGGACGACGAAGGATCGCCATAGTGAAGCGCGTGGCCAAAGCGCGTTTTGCGCTTCAATGGATTGCATTGAAAACATCACACGAAAGCGTGGAACAAAAGCGCACACAACAGGCAAGTAGCGTGACAAATGGCATGATGAGGGTTAAAGGACGAATGGACTGGGTGATGGAGTTCCAGTAACAAAAAAAATCCCCTGTTTGCACATTCCAATGGAGTCGTTTTTTTTTGGTTTTAATAAACAGAGAGAATTAATGTATTTTAAAAAGACACTCGATACTCAATTACCTAACGACAGTTTGTGGGACCATCATTACATTGAACAAACATCGGGAAAATGGGCGTAAAATGGTGTGCAATTCATTTTCATACTCCTTTTATGTGCATTCATCTCCGTTTAGTGTCTGTGTGTAATGGGTTTCATAAATCTTGTCAGCGAGAATAACCGATTTATGGGCATCCATCCGCTTCGGGTGATCGCTTTCGTATGTATCAATTCCGAATGGATTGTCTCATACACTCGTTGGGTTTGATTGGTAACTTTCCCCATCCTTTCTTCACACCCGAGGAAGAGAGAGGGTGTCCTAGCAACAAGTGTATCGCGACAGCCCAGAGCACACTTTGCCGGTCCAACACTCGGCGGTGTCTTGGATCGCCACAATCGGAGCAGTCGTAAAATCCTGGTGAAGCACATAAACCCATCGAGTACATCTTTCTTATCTTCGCGGGTACTTGGACCGTTGTCGCTCGAGAGTTGAAGCATCCTTTCGCGTTCCTCTGCCACCAACCATTTCGTTCGTGGCAACCGTGGCAAGTGAATGGTTTAGGTTTTTAGGGTAGCTTCCTGTGCGAGCTTCGGTACTTCGAAGATCTAACGTCAAGCCAGAAACAATGGCCACCGGAGAACATAATGCTTTTGTTGGTGGAAAATGTTCCACCCACTGGCGGACGTCCGCCTGGATGGGGATGGGTGTCGAAAGCCTGCAGTCAAAGTGTCCGTCCCCGTGGCTGGCTGTGTCGAGGCGTAAAGGCAGGGCTATGGTTGAGCTCAAAAACAGGCACACTTCAAACTGTGCGACCAACTGGATAAAATTAATGGAAGCGAGGTTTTTTTCTCCCTCCTTTCTCCACCCCCTCCCTCCCACGATGAGATCGACGGGGTGTTTCGGGTGTTTTGTTATTCTGCTTCAGCGAGCCTCAAAAACGGGTGGGAACTGGACGGAGAACCGGCGGTAAGATGGTAGCTTAAAACTCTGACCGAGATGCTTGTTTTTTTATTTGTGTGTGAATGTTCCCGTTGTTCTTGTTTGCGACTGTGTGTTCTACGGGAAGTTCATTGTGCGTTATTAGCAGGGTAGTTGTGACTGTTCTGCCCACTCTACTCCGTCGCCCTCATTGTAGCTTCCGTCAAGGTTAGTGCCATCAGATAGCGCACATCATCCGAAGGCTTGGCACCGAGATGGTCTGAAACAGACTGCACCAGAAGATAGCATTTAGATAGGAAACATTGGAACTTTTGGGGTATGGAACAGCAAGTGGGGAGCAAAAAAAGACCTCCTGTAGCTAACGGAAGTTGTTCGGATGCAGCTTATGGAAAGAGTGGTAGCGATGTGATGGTAATGGGTGGATCAGTAGAGTTGAACGTTGTTGATTCAACTAGTTTTATGGTGATAAGTTTCATAAGTAGCTTTTCTACGTAGCAATAGAAGTTTGAAACAAATCTGAAACACGTAAAGAAATTATATTTTATTTAGCCTATTTTAATCATAAATGAATTTAAAGTAGCAGATGTCATTTGGAACACGTGGTCGTTGAGAATGTAAAATAAATTCATTTAAATTTAAAATGCAAACCGCCACTTTTCTGAAACATTAATATTCAACTAAGAAATGATAGCAGCCAAGCGATATGGCTAAAATTGAAGTAACTAAACTATGATCTATAAACAGACGAACTGCGATGTAAACAAATCACACTGTCAAACGAGCAATTTTTATTTGTTTACCTCCGAAAAAGCTAAAATCCCGATCGGACGGGAACGATATCTTGGAAAATGGCTGAATATTATAAAGCGAAAACAAGCAAACTGGTCCTAAAGGGTGAAAGTTCAAAGTGGGTTCCAACAGTAGTCGAATATCGACAAAAAACTCAATACATTTGCATCTTTTCAGAGGCACGAAGCGAAAGCACAAAAAGGACAAGAAGGATAAGGAAGCTAAACGTGCCCTCGTTGTCGACACGGATGCGGTCAAGCATGGTGGTTGGAGGATAGTGACAAAGACCAGCGATATTACCGGCTCGATTGCATTGCAGTTTGATAAGCAAGCTTATGTAAAGGCACTGGATAATGGGCTCTTTACGCTGGGAGCACCCCACAACGAAGGTGATCCACCGGATCCGGAAGAAATATTCAGTGCCGTATTGATCAACGAGCAGAAGGTCGCATTCAAGTCTGGTTACGGAAAGTACCTGAAGGCGGAAAAGGATGGTATGATAACGGGTCGTTCTGATGCCGTGTCGGCACTGGAACAGTTCGAGCCAGTGTTTGACCAAGGCAAAATGGCTCTGCTCGCTGCGAACGGATGTTTTGTGTCGGTGGACCCGGAGGATGATGCACTCGTGGCTATCAAGAAAAAGGTTGGCAGCGATGAAGTGTGCATGATTCGGAGCTGCGCCGGCAGGGAAGACATCTCCAACAAGGAGCTACCGGCCGAGGAATCCGGCAATCTTGACCAAGTGGAACTAAATTATGTGTAAGGGAAATTCACGAGAAAACCGATTTACAGCCGAAACCTATGTTTGTATTTTACGCGTTACACTTTTATGCTAATTTCAGGAAAAAGTTTCAAAAATTCCAAGACAAAAAGATACGCGTCAGCAACGAGGACAAGGTGGCGCTGAAAAAGGCAAAGGACGAAGGAGCACTGCATGAAGCTTTGCTGGATCGACGAAGCAAGATGAAGGCCGATCGATACTGCAAATAAAACAGAGCACCATTCTCACCGTGTAATAAAGTGCATGCATGAACGCTGGTTTAAGATAAAGTATGTTTGGACTTTTATTTTATGTTGTATTATTTATTGCCCGAGCTGCTTCACCTTTGTTGTCTCGGTACTTTGTATTTGTTTTGCTCATGCGTTACTGTTAGTTTGATTTTGGTGAGTATAGTGGTTGTTTGCCATAGTGATAATAATGATTTTTTTTACCATGAATGTTATCATTTCCGTAGTTATGTTGCCAAAAACCATGTTACGAGCGCTAAACCGAATTTTGATAACGAACTATTTTATGTTTATGTGAGTGTTTTTGCTTCTTCTGCTAATCGTCTTTTCTGCTATTGTTTGATTACTGTTTTAACCTACGAGAGGTTTGCTGTTTTTATCCGGTTTATGTGCTACCATCCTCATCATCATCATTGGTTGACTCTTTAGTGTTATTGGAATATCAGTTCGTTAGAGCCAGTTTTTGTACCTGCGTTCTAACCGGACACGAGCATCCCGTGTGCTCTCACGTGAAGCTAAATCGTCATTAACCTGCCGAATTGCAGGCTTCGTGTTCCGTTCACTCCAGCATTCGTTATGGACATTTTGGGAGTGTTGTGGTTTTGTTTTGCTTTTACTTTCGACCGGAACCGGTCCCCCACCGGGATGTTTCATATATCATTAACAATTTCGTTTATTGTTCCATTCCATACATGCAACTCACTCACACAGTTCACTTCAGTTCATTTTATCCTTCACCTAGATAGCCTTCCGTTTGTCGGCTTGCCATCAAACCCATCCTAATGCATTGTTAAAAAAAAAGTTGGATTGTATTGTGTGTTCCAGGCAGAAAAAAAACTAACCATTCCGTTTACTATTTTTGGTTTCGATTGAGACTAATTACGCTGCGATGTGAGGAGTGAGTGAAAAATCTTGCCCTAGAATCTGTCATGAGGCTAAACGCGTCTGCTAAAAACAAAACGTAGATAAACATAGGTAAAAAAATAGATGCTATAGAACGCGGAACGTTCCATAATTAATGTACAGCATAATATGATAATCCGTTTCACACGAATACAATCCGTCTTCAAATATCTACAGTAGAAAAGAGCCAATCCAAAACCAGAAAATGATCTCTATAAATGTATCACTTTCTATCCGCAACACAGGGTATTGTGTCATGAATGTGGGAAGAATTTACGCTAGGATTGACATCATTTTGCAATTGCCTTGGAACGCAATCGAGCGTATTGTGTTCCTTGGCATCTCTTGCCCTCTGTGCGGAGCGAGATTCTACGAGCGTTCTGATTCTGAATTTGAAAAAAGAGAGGCATTACAACTGGATAGAATAGATGTCTGTTTTGGTGGAGGGTGTGTAACGTGTATAAATTCTTGCTGTTTGCTTTGTCTTCTGGTTGGTTGTGGTGCAGTCGTGTGCCAACAGGCCCCCGGCGGAACACGGCTTCTAACGCAGTAAGCCTCAGCTAATCGTTGACTGGGCTCTTAATTGTCTTAACCATTCTACAAACTCATCGAGCATTACGGGCCCTGAAACGAGTAGAAAATCAACGTTAATGACATTAATACCTGGACACGCGACTACGGTAATCAGCGGACTACTGCACTTACAAGCTCCATCGACGTCGTAATTCGTTAGATCGTTGGAGATGGTGCGGGAAAACTCTAGAATATTACACCACTGATCCTTGTTGATCACTTTGTACTTGGACTGCTCTAAGAATTGGGCAAATTGTGCGTATAGTGGCCAATGTTTCCCGAGTAGTAGCTGTAACATTGCTTTCGCCGTGTCAATGTCCATACTACGCTGGTCTTTATCCTACGGGGACAATAGAAACAAACTTCAACCTTGCGTAACTGTGGTTCGTAGCAGCAGCAGCAGTAAAACTTACCCTTGCAAAATCATACGCATATCTGTAGATGATTTTGAACGAGTTCGGGTCATTTAGCATGCTTCTTAGATACTCCAGCTTGCACTGCACCTTAGAGGCGGTGTCACACTGCAGATCCGTCAGACCCTTCAGCCATTCGCCCTGCGTAAAGAAGCCCATCTGCTTGGCACCCATCTTGTACGCCAGCACAAGCATTGCTACATTCTCAGGTTCTACTCCAATGTCTTCGCAAAACTTTTCCATTCCTTCCGGACCTGAAAAGGATAATGAACACCGGTTTAAAACGTACATCAAGAACAACACCGAAAACTCAACGGAAGCGAAGCAAAAAATGCTTCTTCCTGTTGGGTTCTAAAATTAGTTCTATTGTTTACGAACAAAAAAACCGGAGGGAGGACACAAAGAAACATACAGTCGTTTTTTTGCCGATTACTTAATACATTTGTAAAACAATATGTAACGGATGACGATGCCCATTCCGAGCAACTCACCTAAAGTGTCCGTATCATCCGGTGTGGTGTACTCCCGGAACCAGGCAAGGCATCGCTTCTGACTGAAGGCGTCTTCCGATTTACTGTAACGCCTAGAGCTGCAATGGAAAAGAGTAACAACACCCCAAAACAAACCCTTGTCAGTGCTTCTTGGTCACAAAAAGTGTATCCCCACAGCAAGTACATTCCGTCACCCATCGTTAATCTCGTTTCGTTGACAGATCAATCGAAAAACGGCACTAAACGCTCGCTGCTGTAAATGTATTGCACATCGGACAAAACCGCGTAATTTAGGCCGAGAAAACCGCGCATATGCACACACTTATCACTGTTATCGTACTGGGGCAGCGTAACCCTCACAACAGCGCTTGTTTCGTGGACGGCGATTCGCTGACAAATGGAAAGTGAAAATTAGGAAGGAAAGCAATTCGTTCGTTTCGCAGCGGACCCGCCGTGTGCCTGTGTGCTAAAAATATCATGTTGATCTTTTTTTAAAAAGACGCGCCATGCAGCACAAACTGTGATCCTACGTATACGTAGCACATACGTTGATCTTGGTGGACCGACCGAGCACGCGATGGTCGGTCAAGAGGAAGTGGCAACGAGATGCATTGCAAAATGGGGAAGTAGCTAACGCTAGCTTGAGATATAGACGTTCACATAAAATAAGCTTGTCTGGACGGGATACACACTCTAACTGCACGATCTTTGCGGATCTACGCAAACACTCCCTATGGGACACCAACCACTCCCCCGAGGGTCTTACTCCATCTCCTTGTAATGAACTTACCTTTGATAACTATTTCGTTGCCTTTTTGTCGACTGTTGGTCCTCTTCGCTGGGCCTCATGTCTATGGCGTGACGACGTTTACCTCTGGGCATTTGTAATTTGTCAATTGTGATGCCTGTACTGATGGCTGACGACGACGGTTCGCAATCCGTTCCAGGGGTATTCCTTCCCTATGACGAGCAGTTCTCGCGTACTGTGCTGTGCGATCCTTACCACTACTTCCACATCAGGTTCCCTTTTTCCTTTCAGTGCAGTAATCTCAGTCGCTTGCAAATTGCCTTAACCACCAAAGCAACCAATAGCTAGCCACAGCCTTATTGCAATCAGTCTTTGAAGGCAGAGAACGTAGCTTCCGGTATGCGAGGAAGTGTGATGGATTTAAGGCAAAGGGATTCAGCGAACCAGCTGACCGGCACGGCAAATGATTATGGCGAAGAAAGTATGCGAAAGAAAAACAGATAAAACATTATCAGTGTGTAAACTTTGCAAAATCGATACTGTCACGAAAATCAATATTGAGTAGAATCCGGTTCGGGGGCTTGAGAATCGTGGAAGTTCCTGAACCTCACTTGTATTAAGATATCAGGAATCTTTCAAAATCCTTACAATTTGCCTCATTTCCCATTCACAGGTACCGTATTCACTCGGATAAATATACCCAGGCGCTAGCTATCTGTCTTTCGTGCGCGCTGGTGTGAGCTCCGTTGCTGGACACTGGCAGATATCTGCAGGAGTCCCAGTAAATCCGGAATCGGTGAATGAAAGCTCGGTGATGAATATTTACCGTCGTGTGCTGTTGGCTGCTACAGGCTATCGCGCAATGCACGATTGGAAAACGTAGTCAGCAGGTACAGTAAAAAGAGTACACTTGTCGCTATCGTGTGCTGATGCTGCTGCTGCTGCTGCTGCTGCTGCTGATGGTGATGATGATGATGGTTATGCTTTCATGTTTTTAACAACGCAATGGGAAGGGAAACGAAGAAGCTTGACAAACGACGGTAATCACATAGTCGAACCCAGCCCTTAGCGTGCACTGCTTGCTGCGACGAACACCAACCATGGGGTTTGGCCGAGCAACTAGCTGTCAAAACGCGTTGTATCGGGTAGAGTGAGCGAGAAAGGCAACGAAAAGGCAGAGTGAAACGAAGCACTAATATGACAAACGTCAAACAAATTCAAAGTGTTGCCAAAAATACAAACTGCTTTCGCGTCCTCGCTGGTGTACCTGCTCAAATTCTGTACCCTGGTCGTGCGTAGCATCGGATTGGTGTTTGTTTTTTATAAATCTACCCGAATCATTGCATTTGCGATCGTTTCCAACCAACGATTGCACCCACGTGTCATTCGTACTACCCGTGAATCGCAATGAATCAAGTCACACCACCACCGAGGACCCTGTTTAAAAAGCAACCACCCTTGCCGAAGGACTACGAAAGTACGTCGTCCGATGAGGATGGTTACCTGTCGCCATTCAATGGATCAGATGATGGAAGTGATGCGGTCGAAGGAAGTTTACTCGACGAGATGCCACCGTTCTCTGCCTGCTCTATGTCACCGTCGGCACGGTCACTTTCACCAATCGAACAGGAATCGTTTGAATCGCCCATCTCGACACCGAAATCTGGCAGAAGCTACTCGGGCTGTAGCACACCGTTGTATGCGACCCCACCGCCAACCAATCACCAAACAGGGATCGGTGCTCAACCGGCGGAAGGGTATGTTACGCTGGACGAAATACATGCCCGCATCGGAATGACCCCACCGGATGGGAACGTTAGCCGGAGTCGCCTGAACTTGGAAACCATCTTCGAGGGTGTGTTCCTGGAAACACCGCCAAAGAAAGAGTTCCAGTCGAAGGGAAATCTGTTCCGTCGATCCATACGAAATCGAGCGTTGTTGTGTGAAAAAGCGGAACAGAAAGAAAACATGCCCTGAGGAGCGTGCCAGTTGAATAGCTTCGTAGCCTGTTTAACGTTTTTTAGGTAGTGGAATGTTTTATAGTTTTGATTTCTTGTTCAATCAATTTGCAATATGATGATTGCACAGCGAGGATTCAGTTTTTTATACCTATCAATAGTTAGAAGCGAGCGGAAAGATACCACCATGTGGTTCATTTTCATTCCAGTTTGGTAGCTCGATGTCTACCCGGGAAAAACTTACGTTATAAGCAAAGAAGAAACGGTCGTGCCTTTTTCAGGATTTATACGTTACTGAAATAATCGATAGAATAGCATCGCCATGTGGCTGTTTGCTCGCGAGTTCGCTATACCGTTGCGAGCAAGATACGAATAAATACACCATCCAAGTACGCATCGATAGGTGTGTAGCAATGTAGTTTGCATTTGTTTCGTGGTTATTGAATTTCATCGGGTTAGTGATTTGACCATATAAAATAAGAAAAAGGTTTGCGCTGGGCTGACCGGATCTAGCTTCGCATCATGAGTGTTATGAACATTACCGGTATGCTGTGTTTTATTACGAATTGATAAAATTACTAACCTACTTCCGTTCTGTGCTTTCAGGATACGATATTATCGAACAGATCGGAAGCGGAGCCTATTCGGAGGTGTTTCATGTGCGTTGTCGAAGATCGGGGAAATCCTATGCCGCCAAACACCTGATCGATGCGTGTTCGGATTTGAATTGCGATGTAGCGTTTCCAGAAATTCAGCTGATGAGATCCGTGCCCAACCATCCTAACATTATGCACATTTTCGATCATGTATTGTACGTCTGGGACTTCTGGGAGAATGGTTTATTGGCTTGGATTGGATTTAGTGGATCTATTGTTACCTTTCTAATTGCTAGCGAGAAAAATGCTCTGACGCTGATCATGGATTTAATGGACATGAGTTTGTACAATTACATGCAGACCCGGGCACGTCCATTTTCGGAAAACCGAGTCCGAAGAATGTTGTACCAAATTGTCCTAGGGTTGGAACATTTGCATCAGAACGACGTATTTCATTGCGATGTTAAGCCGGAGAATATATTGGTGAAATTTTCCGATGGAATTGTTGGCAGAGTAAATGAAAACACTCACGATCATCATGTAAAGGATGTGTGGAATTGAACTTCGTTTTTTTTTATAGAGGGAAGCTCTACAACTTGCCGACTTTGGAAGTGCGAAACGGATTACGAATCGTCCACCATACGACATCTACATTGCTACCCGTTGGTATCGGGCTCCGGAATGTATGCTCTCGTTGGGTTATTACGGGCCCAAGATGGACATTTGGGCCGTGGGTTGTTGTTTCTATGAAATGCTCACCTTGAAACCACTATTCCAAGGCGATAGTGAAGTGGAAATGTTGGACGCAATACATACGCTGCTAGGATCCCCATCATGTACCGTGCTGGAGCAATTCAAACCATTAAATGTGAATAATTTAAAGTTTCCGAGCCGAAAAGGAATAGAGCTCCGACTTCATCTTCCACTAATGAACCCAATCGGGGTTGATTTGTTGAAGAAAATGTTGGTCTATGCTCCGAATCGGCGAATCAGCGCAAAAAACCTGGTTAAGCACGTTTACTTTGAGGAACTAATGTACGTATTCAAAGATTTGTATCATTCGATCGACCATTCATTCGGGTCCTATCTCATTGCGAGCTTTTCTTTCCCCATTTCCAGTAAACGCAAAAAGTTATCCAAATTCTCATTGAGCCATCAGAGCATTCAGTATATTGCTGATGATACCGTTTGGCCACCTTCCATCGGTACCCAAAAAACAAAGGTAATATATCTCACCCACCAACTTAAAGCTCAATTCTAAATTGTCTGTTTTCTTGATCCTTTCAGCATCGTGATTTTCCTTCCGTATCGGTTCCAAGTGTGGCCAGTTTCCAAACTAACAACACATTTCACATCCTTTCGGTTGATGAGCAAAGGAGAATAAACAAAAAGAAGGAGCGCATGTGGAACATGAATCCCGCTAGCACGGAGAAACAAAAGCACAAATTTAGAATGTCGAGGAAACACGTGAAAATGACAGACGGAAACGGACTGTCGATTTGGTAGTAAACTTTTATTTTGTTATACATTTTCCCCTTTACTGCCCAAAGAGTGTCCTTGATTTTGCAATTTTGCGTCCCATCGCTTTTTGTATGGCTTGTCAAATCTACGATTTATATGCTATCTTTGTGCAAGCACGATGATGCTTTCTATATTTGCTAAATGACTCGCGGATGACTCATGACTTTAAATCAGGTACATTCGGGTTCATCATCGTTCACGGGTTGTTTCTTCCCGTTCTACACACGAATTGCGTGTAGTGATCCAATTACTCGTTCCAGTGACTTGAGGCAAGGTTTTAAGTACACTTTGAGTCGGACTTTAGTTTGATCGGCCCGCTTAACTAGCACGTTAGTCCATCATCATAAGCTGTTCCAGATCGTCCCGATTGAAAAGCTTGATCTTTAGGAAGCCTGGGTTTAGTTCGGTGTATCTGTAAAAAAAATCGGATGTTGTTGAACGCCTCATAATCCATTCAACGCACAGCTGCTTCACCCATCACTTACCTTATGTTCTTTGCTCTAAGCATTGCTATCACGCGCTGCTTGATGATCGGTTTACCATCGGCTGAATGTAGTCCACGGCCGGTTATGATGTACAACGTTTTAAAGCGCTGTTGAGAGATGAGCAATTTGGAGGCATTGTCGGCCAGGAACAGTTCCAAAGCGCGTAAAGCTTCTTGCGAGTGCAAATAGTGTAGGTCGAGCACTGCATCATTGTTCAGCTTCAGCTTATGCACCTCCATGATGGAGTTCGATGCTCTGCTGTTGTACATGTCGATCTTGGTCCGGTGCAGACGTGCTATCTGTGAGTAGTAATCGGCCAATCCTGGTACATTGCGCTGCATCGCTTGTCGTGCCTTTTCGTGACATTCGTTCTTAAGATCGAGATGATGTTGTGCCAAGTTCCGACATTCTTCCGCCTTGATCAGATGGAAGTTGATCGCTTCCTCGCCGGACAGACTGCAGGATCCCGTCGGCGATGGTGACGCAAAGGTGGGTGAGCTAAACAGATCGACCAGCTTTTGTTTTTCATTTTCTGCCCGTCGCTTTAGCAGTTCTTCTTTTTCGAGCATCTGCTGCCGTACGGTGTCTGGTATAGAAGCGTTCACCACCTGTACCGTTTCATCGAACCGATTATGGTGCGCGGTCAGAATCTGCACCAAGTCTTCGCCGTTTATGTGGGGAAACATTTCCTTCAGCTTCTGTTGTGACATCTGCTGGGCCAAATCGAGCGATCCTGCCTTCTGCCAGGTGGCGTCGGTTTCCTTCTGATATGCCGCCAGCGCTTCCTCCATCTCGATAATGTCTTTCAGGTTTGGAATGCCCGATGGGTTGGGTGGTTTGAACAGCGCAGGATACTTTTCCTCCGTCTGCATCAGCTGTGCCATACGTGCGTCTTCCCGTAAACTGAACAGTTTCTTCTCCTCAGTGTAGCTGTAGAGCGAATCGAGGAAGAGCAGATACAACTGTTCTGCCATTTCCGTTGCCATGAATACACGCGTCCGGTCGGACTGTAGATCGTCCAGTTCCAACGACTTGGGACAATGCTTGTCCTTGAAGATGGCGTGCAGTTGTTGCACCAATTCAACGCCGAGCTGCAGTTCAACCACCTCACTGTCCGTGACCTTGTCAGTAGCTTCCAGATCTAGCATCTCCCCGGGCGGAGACTCATCGGCAGCCGTTACAATCCGTCTAGCAAGCCGCAACTTTTGGATCGGCTGCGAAAAGTGTTCATTGCCGAGTACGAATCGTGCCTCGATTTCTTTCTTGATTGCCTGGGCAGTTTCCCGCTGTCCTTGGCCACGGCGAAGAGCTTCACGCGGTGACTGATGTCCCGATGGTATCGTTGTCATGTAATTTGCGGCGCCCTGGTCAGCTACATCGTTTTCTATCTTAAGCAACGAAGCTGGTCCCGATGCCGAAATGCCCTTTGCTATCTGCTCGTTGCAGTTACAGTCAAGCAAGTTCCATCTGAATGCCGTGTCCGTTAGTGCATCAACCGGCTCGCCTTGATTGTTTTCCACGTTCCGGTGTTGGGATGCTTCGAGAGAGCTTTCAAAGTTTTCCGATTTTTGTTCCTCGAGCAGTATGTTCGCAACCCAATCACCATCACCACTACACTTCTCAAACAAGTCCCACAGGTAGGATTCGGGAATCTTCGGATAGAGATTACGAATTTCCGAAAAGCTCGTATTCTCATTTGGGCATCCGCGCTTATGCTTTGTCAACGCGATTCGTTTCATATCGGTCTTTTTCGATGGCTTCTCCCTGGGTGGCTGGGAAGTTTGGGATGGAGGAGATTTTTGAGCTGATTCAGGAAATTTCATAGACTGTTTGGTCGGTTCCTTTACACTAGAAAGGAGAAATTCGGTGATTGGTTCAAGGTGTGGATTTGTCGTTCGTTGTGGTTGCGATTCTAGTGCTAATCCATCCGCAGTTTGTATTGGTTTCTTTTGCTTTTCTTCCACTGCTGACGATGCCTGGCCCCAGAACTGATCGTGTTCCGTATCGTAAGGTTTCCAGTTTGTATCCGTTTTACGCCAGTCGTCGGTGAAGTCCCACGAAAACTCATCTTCGTCTCGTCCATCGTACCCTCCCGCTGCACCGAGGTCGGTCTCTTCCTCGATCGTTTTATGTTGTCGAGGTGGTGCCACCTTCACCGGTGTGGCTATTTTCTGCAGATCGCGAGGTGGTTTGGGTGGTGGTATAGCCGACAGATCGGTTACACGATCGGTTGGCTTTAGAATTGAACTGTCTTTTGTTGCTTTTATCATTTCGCCCCAAGGTTCGGCCCATTTTGTTGCCTGCGGTACGGTGTTCGTTGATTCCTTCGCTGACACAGGTAAGTCGCTCGGTAGGATGGGATAGTGGCGCATCTTAACTGGAATGTAAAGTGCGTGCTCGAGCTTACACAATCGATACAGCTCCTGCACATTCGTGAGCTTCTCAAAGTTTTGCAGTATGTTCTTAATCTTTGGTTCCGGGACGCCATGTGTGTTCCGTATCGCTAGACTGCGACTATTATTCCGCCAGTGCGTCGTCGGTTCGAGCACCTCGAGGAAGTAACCGTGTGAGGCAGCGATCTTCACATACTCGAACATCTCCCAAAGCCGAATGTTCGTATTGTCCACTACGATTGGGCTCCAGCCGTCACGTGCTTTCGATAGCACGTTTTGCTGATTATACCGATGCGCAGCATCTAGCCCATCGGGCTGGAATTTGTACACTCCGTTCACCATGAAGTAGTCGTCGGCGCTAAAAATGTGATTACGATAATCACCCCCAGAAGTGCGGTCGATAAGCGAGCGCGCGAGGTAAGATTTGCCACTACCCGGAGCACCGCGCATAAGCACCATGACGCGATAACCTTGAGCCACCATGTCGAGGATGTTTTGAAAGTTCGCCGGTTGTTCAGCGGGCTTATGTTTCCCGGCGATCCGTGGATTTGGGTTGTTGCTGGGGACGGGCTGTTGAAATTGGACAGGAAAATTTCCCTTTTGAAGTAGAGAAGCGAAGCTGGTAGCCGTTTGTGTTGCATCGTCCTTGGCAATGTTCACCAGCTTGCGGGTGGCTCCCGTCGAGCGATCCGGACCATTGAGGGAATCATTATTATCGGTCGATAAGGCTATTGGTAGTTTTTGGGCAGAACTTTCCAGATTCGGGAAGGAAACAATTTCTTCCTCGTCTTTCAATAGTGCTTCGATACACGCATTTACTATGAGGGGACATTTGGAAAGAGAAGGGACAGTAGTTACCTCACCAGATCTACAACCTTGTAGCCGTAATCCATACTTACGATCGTCGTATTTTTCAATCGCAGCAATAATTCGGTGCTGGTCGATATGATCGCCAAACATTTCAGTAAGGTGTGCTAAAATTTCGTCCCTATACATTCTAACCTTTGCCCTTGGGATTGCGTTCTTTCGGGAGACGAATATGTGATACGGGGTGTCCAGTATTACCCGAATGATTTTTGTTTATCAGCTTGGGCGCTCCGTTGATTTGTTCGGCTGATGTATACTCAACCGATTGCTCTTCATACTATAGAAACACACATTTACACTGCATGGGGATACCATTAAACTTTCACTAAATAAAATGAGAAAATAACGCGGGTGTTTCGCGGAGTACAGTGGTAAAAACGTCGTACAAAACAAACACGTAAATAGAACAATGTGGCGAAACAAGAGTGACAGCTGGTCGCGTGTACGTTCAAGTCGCACTGGTTTGGCAACACTGGCACGCAGGCGAATCAGCTGTTTCGTATCGTCCCAAAACAAAGCAGATGCTGCGGATGTGAAAGTTTGTTTACGTCGTGTGGTTGTGCTGCGATGCGATGGAAAATTCACACCTAAATAGGGTAAGTTCGTAATTCGTGATCTTCGAGTGCATATCTGTAATGAAACAAGTGTCATCCACTTTTGCAGGCTCACATGTACGGTAGGCGAGCGGAAAATTGTGCAAAAAATCGACGATTCGACGATGCTATGGAATGCCATCGGAAGGCCGTTTTTCACTTCAATGAAGCATTGAAGCTGCAAACGAATGCGATTGTGCAGGAGTCGCTTCAACTGCAGCGAAAATACCACCTGAAACAGGTCGATTGGCTGCTGGTGAGGAAGCAACAGTACGATCGGTACCTACGAGCGCTCGAATATCAGCGACGCAAGAATCCCGAATTTTTAGCCCAACAGATCGAAAAAATGGACAAGTACAACGAGCTGCAGGTGGCGATCTATCATAATCTGGACGATACGGATGGATTGCTGGAATCGCTAGGCAGAAACATTGGAGCCAACAATCCACCCACAATTGGCGGGGCAGACAACGGTGGCACGAAAACCGTCAACGATCTGATCGCGCTTAATCACTCGTTGCACATACTGATCCAGCGAATGTCACAGAATGTGGATGAATATGCCACCGAGAACGAGGAGTTGCGGGAGAAGCTACGCTACTACGAGAAGGAAAAAGAATCGGGCAGCTCCGACGGTGGGAAGGTTGTTGGTGATGCCGAATCGTCGGCAAACACACATAAAGGTGGCCCTAGCACGCAGAAGCATACGCTAGGACTCATGCACGACAATCTGTCCACACTGGCACCGCTCGAAATGCCCGTGTTTGATTTGTCCGATTTTGACAATCATTGAGCGATCGGGCCGTGGATGACCATACCGGAAGGAAAACCTTTGTACCGTGTGCCCATCGTCGGTGGTGGTGCAGTGTGATGCAAACAGTGTTGCACCGAATGTGATAACACTACTTATATATTTACTTTAAATTACGAACAACGAGCTGTAGTGGAATGTGGTCGGTGGTTCACGTCAAGAGAAAGGGGTCGGTAGATATGTAAATATGTTGTACATGAGCAGACAGAAAGCGGACCTTTTTCGCGCCCTCGTATCTGTGCTTGTGTTGTTACTGGGCGTTACATCGATGTGTAAAACTATTGCTAATAAAGATTAATTACAGACGGATAGATTGCGATATGCGTGTTCGAGGTAAGGGCAGCAAATGGTCAGTAAAATAATGTGATGACGCTGGTTGTTTGTCCGCACTAATGTGCCCTAATATCGTGAAACGTCCTTCGCAGATCGCATGCCGGAAAATGGCAACAACACGGAGCAATGAAATGAATCGTAATTTGTAACATTAACCACTGATCTTTCCTGCCGAATTTCGGCCTACCCCTAGAATTCAGTCAATTTCAAACGGCGGTACATAATTTATTGTACGCTCATTAGGCACGAATGAAATTAATTTAATTTTTATACACTACAGCGCACACCGAAAGATTGAAGGAAAAGAAGGAAAGCACACACATACACAAAAAACGCATTGGACCAAAGAATTAAACTATCGTTATTTACAGGCGGCTTTTATTCATTTTCAACCCAAACACTGACCACAGCACTTCCCATGACCCCTGGCGGAACCGAACGATTATGTTCCACCGGCGCGATAATATGATACGGTAAGGATAATTAATTGAGTTTATTCGATTGTGTTGCGCATTTCGTACATTCTCGAAATCCGTAGTGTACACATTTGGGGGTGTGTGTATGAAAAGGCACATCCGAAGGTGACCATTTAAAATGGCCACTGAAATTCGCAGTGTAAAGAAAACTTTTTAAACGGGAGCACCAACGCCAGGGATTGCAACAAACGGAAATTACAGCTGTTGCCAATTATTCGGTGGGTAGCGATTGATGGAGCCAGGCACGTGAACCTTCGGTAAATTCCGCCGCCGTATGGTCAACACCGCTGAGGATCCATTTCGTGGTGAGCAGTCCTTCGACACCGACCGGTCCACGGGCATGTATTCTGGCGGTGGATATGCCAACCTCCGCACCGAGACCGAAGCGGAATCCGTCCGCGAACCGACTGCTAGCATTGTGGAATACGCAAGCACTGTCAACGTTGCTCTGGAAGTAGTTGGCCGAGGAGGCTACAATGGAAGAGGATATGACAAATTATTAACAGTTCAACCTCCTGATAGGCTAGAGAATCATTTTAACGTACGATTTTCCGTGACAATAACATCCGTATGTCCACTGCCGTACGTATGGACATGATCGATAGCTTCTTCCAAGTTTTTCACTACTTCAATGCTGCACTCTAGCGCACCATACTCAAACTTGAGCGATTTTGCCTGAGGTGGGCCGAAGGTCAATATTTGGTTTAGCTTGGGACCAGAATTAATCTTAACACCTTCGCGCTTGAGCATATTGCACACATCGGTAAAGAAGGAAGTATTTTGCAGCAGGTCCTCGTGGATGAGAAGCGTTTCCATAGCGTTACAGGCTGTAAGTAAGCACACCGTTTGCGAAGAAATTAACGAGATGTGAACTCTTTTAACACACTCGACCACTTACCCGCCGGATAGTCACACTTGGAATCGCGAATGATCTTCAAAGCCTTGTCCAGATCCGCTTCCCGATCGACGTACACATGGCAGATGCCCTCAGCATGACCCATCACCGGAATGTGCTGAGCCTTTTCCTGTATGCTGCGTACTAGCTCACTCGATCCTCGTGGAATGATTAGATCAATATGTTCGTCCATCGAGAGAAGATCACTAATCTCTTCTCGGGTCGATACCAAAGAGATCGCGTTGGAGGCTCCCGTAGGTGCCAGAGATTCTTTGACCAGTTCCATCAGTGCCCGATTGCTGTGTGCTGCTTCCTTGCCACCTTTCAGCAGCAATCCGTTGCCGGAAGCCATTGCTAGGGCGGCCACCTGCGGCAGCGAATCTGGACGGGATTCAAATATGACCAACAGCACACCGATCGGGACAGTGACTTGCTTCAGCTCGAGTCCATCTGCTAGTTTGGTGCGTTTGACCACACGTCCCACGTTCTGTGGTTAGGGAACAGAACGAAAAGTGTAAACAAACACGTTATGTTTTTTTTGGCTGACAAAGCAATCGCTGGACAAAAGCTGTCACTTTTGCCATGGTAGTATCCGCAGTAGCTTACCCTGTGGCTGTCGTCGGCAATCTGTTTCAGTCCTTTGGCTAAACTTTCCAACTTGGAGGGAGTCAGCGAAAGTCGCGAAAGAAGTGGCTTCGCAAGGCCGGACTTCTTTGCCTCGTCTAGATCTTTCGCGTTTGCTTCAAGGATTTGTGATTGGCGTGATACGAGCAGATCCGCCAGTGTGTTTACCGCCTGGGCACGTTCGTCCGCAGTGAGATTCTGAAGAACACGGCTTCCGCTACGAGCTTGGGGAGAAAATGGTACGTGAAGTGAATTATTTTTTTTTTGGTGGTGGTTACCGATGTGTAATTTATGCTTACCATTTTCAGCGACTTGTTCCACGGGGGTCGTCTTCTCGGTGGTGGATTCAGTAAAGAACGTGCCCACCTTACGCCCGGTAAGTATACTTTTGATGGCCTTATCCTGATGGCCATTGCAGATCACCACACTCACTCCACGATCCAGGGCCCAAGTGGCTGCCATTACTTTCGAGTTCATGCCTCCGGTACCGACCTTGGACTTTTCCCCAAACTTGATCAGATTCTTATCACCGGCGGTGTACGTGTGCATCAGCCGTGCACCATCCTCCCACGGTGGCTTGTTGTAAATGCCATCCACGTCCGACATCAGGATCAGTAGATCGGCATGAATTTCAGCGGCCAACAGTGCCGCCAAACTGTCGTTGTCCTTGATGCGTATGCCACGCTTCTTGCCCGTAGCGGACACTTCCTGATCGACGATAAACATCGGCGGTACGACGGCATCGTTCGTGTTGATGATCGGCACAATGTTCAGGCTGATCAGTTCCGAGAGAGTGCTGAACAGATTCTTGCGTGTTTCTTCGTTGTAGAAATCCGGCTCGGTTACCAGCACCTGTGCGATCTTGATACCGTACTGGGCGAACATAGCGTCGTACAGCGACATTAGACCAGATTGACCCACGGCAGCGGCTGCCCTCGGTTCCACCATCGTACCGGCGTCCTGGCGCGTATGATCCGTCGGGGAGAGTGTTTCTCGCATCGATAGCGACATCAGCAACTCCTGCGTTAGTTTTTGCTTGCCGAACGCGACAGCACCGCTCGTTACCATAATACATTCGCGACCTTCGACATGATATTCGGCCACCTGCTCGACGATGGAAGCAAGCCGACCGAGAGCGAGACCATGTTCATCCTCGCGGGTAATGACGGCACTGCCTAGCTTCACCACAAGCCGTCGAGCATACTTGAGCTGGCTGCGCTCGTTGAAGGTGGCTTGCTTTCGCTCGTGAAGTCCATGCAAAGTACGGTTGATATTTTTCGCTTTGTTAGCCTGTGGACAAGAAGGAGGTGAATATGATGGTCACTTGTGTTGTCCCTTTCCAAGGGACAGTTTATTTGAGGTGGATTAAAGTACTTTGTTTTGGAAGTTTTGTTTTCCACTTGTTGGTGGGAAAGTACCTTGCCCAGTGTGCCACTTGTTTATCGTAGGTCGTACACCTTACGTACCGCAAAGATGCCCCAACCAACCGTACGTTTGGTGTCGAGACGAGCGTTATGAAATTTTAAACAACTTCTCGTAATGCCCTACGAAAAAGAACAACCATGAAGTAGACCTTCAACATGCTTTTGATTGCATTACATGAACATCAGACACGAGAAAAGGACACGTGGCCCTGCTGTTTTGTCTTCCGCAGGCCTATACTACGCTCCAAAAAAGTTTCTGATACCCATTTTAGTATTCAGAGCTCGTAAAAAAGGGGTTGCAAAAGCTTCGTTTGGCTTGTAATAACGGGCGCTATCATATCGGAAAACAATCGAAACTTTTTTCATCAAGTCCCGGTAGAAGATTCGTCCCAGATTCGCTGGGATTGCTCGAACCTCCATCGGCGGAAGATTCTCGCGCGAAAGTGAAAACTTTTTCCATCGGTAGGCATTTTAAACGTACTCACAAATTCCTACCCATGGCCATGCCCTCAGGATGCTCTTTTATGTTCCATTCCATTGTTCGTCCTTTTGCACCGGTTTGAAGGGTGTTTGGGTTCTGTTTTGGTCACACCGTTACAGGGTGAGGGCCACTATTAGCATTCATTTTTGATATTTCTTCTTATTGTTAGGCGAATGGCAGCGAAGGTCCGGCGAAGAAGTAAATCGTTGTGGGAAAGCATTTTGTATCATTATTTCCAGCATGCGGCACCAAGTATCCCGAATGGATCCTTTTTCGCTCATTATGCTGTGCAGTCGTTGAACAATCACAGGACCAACCCAATCCAGTGCTGGGGTTGGGTTAGTTTTCAATGCGTGTGTGTGTGGGCTTTGTGTGCGCTTGTTTGCAATTCATTTCCAAATGGAGCAGCCTTGAGCTAAAATGGAAAAAAATGGTCACTAGGGGATGAAAAGGATTTGCGAGTGGAAAGTGCTGCTTTAGCTCCATTAGCAATTACGAAAACCCGTTAATCTATCTCTTTAAAAAAAATCAACCTTCTTTTAATTTTCCAGCTGGTGTAAGATCGGGCATATCAAAAGAACCAAGCTTGTAAGCTCCGTCCAAACACTGAAAAAAAAGGTTCGTCTTGTGTTTCGTCACGAGTAAAGTGATTATTTTTGGGAAAGGATGTTGCCTCTAAGAAATGGATGAAATGGAGAAATGGTTCAAATGGGTCCGCAGACAAAGACAATTCAGTTCAAAGTTAATTAACATTGCCAGACTAACTTTCCTCTTGGCCGCATACCATCGGTTGCAATGTTGGTTGCAGGGACGATCTTTTTTATGTGCATTTATATATATTTGAGATTCAACTACATCCCCCTACATTTCCGTTTATGCTTTACAACATTGCGCCAACAAGGCACTGCCCGCTTGCAAAACGTTCAGTACATTCAGTTTGCCGCTCGGATTAAAACGTACTGTGCAGCGTAATTTTGTGCAACAATCGTGGCGGAAATTATTTTCCATTATTATTTGATTTTCCATTACACGTGATGCGCTTTTTGTCTCTTCCTTTTCTGTCATCCTTTTTCTTTAATTCTACATTTCCATTGGGTTATTGGGGGTGTTCGATGGGCACTATAATTACTTTGATTCGTTTCGTATTGTCACGCCGTCTCGGGTGCTAGTCGGGATTGCCTTAGCACAATGTGCGCCTGTACCGGTTTGCAGGAGTAATTGGAATTTTATTTGATTTCCACATGATGCTATCGCTGCGAGTCGAAGCGTATTGGAGCTTATTGGTAGGAAAAAAAATGCGATACACCACAGCGCGGCGTAATAAATTATAATTATGCCAAATTGTTTGCTTTCCGTTACCGGTATGGGGGAGAGTTGTTAAATTTTTTACGATTGTTTTAACGCATTCCATTTGCTAGCACGGTGCATTATACTTGCAAGAGTCTGTACAGAACCGTTCAGTTATTATTCAATCGTTCAATACAGTCGAACGAAAAGCACTGTGAATAGGGGAAAAGCTTTTGCAAACAATTCGTATTGTTGGCAACAGTTTCCCAACGAAGGGTACTTGAGCATTTTAACGTTTTAATTTTGATATAGATTGAACAAAGGTGTTTGTATGTGTGGTGTAAAATGAAGCTAGCAACTTGTTGATTGGTGGACATCATACAGACTGTACCATTAAAGCCAGCATTAAATCAATATTTTCCTATTAATATTCGATTAAATTCCTTTCGTCGTGGGTTTTCTAAATTATGTTAAAATTTGAAAAAAATAACAAACCTTTGTTTTTTGACGCAAGATCTCATCTCGACTAAAAAAGAGCTTAACCAACTTCGAAAACTGATATTAGTGTCCTCACTCGGATCACTGCGTCGTTACATTGCTTTTCGTCTTCTAACTTTGAAACAAGATGTCTCAAGATCCAAAGAATTCAAGAAATTGCAAAGATTTTTTTTTAATAAAAATAAAACAATTTCCTTTTCACTGGCAGCATATACCAACTCTTTAATATGCCACTCTGGTACGTGCTCAGCTTCATAATGATGCAAAAGTATACTTTTAAGGTGACATAAAGGTTGACGAAACAGTACCGGAGAATACGAAAACCCTGGGAGTAGTATCAGATATTTGAGTTTCTTATAAAATGATCTCCAAATCTTCCTGAAGAAGCTAAAAGTCTAATGTAGCACCACCACCATATCGTAACAAAACATCCCACTAAGGTATGCTTTCATCTAATCTGTTGTACTTGTTTGCGTTCTCCTGCATGGGGTATGAAATCCCGCCCGTCTTACATTGCGGCATTGGATATGCCCTGGATCACTGCAAGGTGTGGAAACGGCAGAATCCTTTCAAGTGGGATAGAAGTTCACATCAAAAGAAAGGACCCGTTTCGTCCCGATAGCACGAATAGAAAGTTACAAAATTAGATTTGATGAGGTTTGATGAGGGCAGGGAATGGGGTGGGTCTTGGGCCTGTGTCTGGATGGGGCACGTCACTCAGCCAATCAAAGCTATCACCGTGCGGAACCGGGCGGGAAGTCTGCCGGAACGTGACTGGAAAGAGTGTTTGTGTTCCGCGTTATTCGGTGCAAGACACGATTTCTGATTATGAGCGCCAACCGCCACTCTCATTCTCCCTGGGGCTGGCTATGGGGCTGGTGTTTTGTCCCGATAGTGGTTGTTTTGCAGTTGGTTCTCAAAACACAAAACTTTTACCCAGCCGGACTCCCGCTCAGCTCCAAGGTCCAGGTCAGCGCGTGCTGGACGGCTGTGGGCAAATCATGCGGGCGGATCAAGCATCAAGCGCCTTGGATCGATCTCCCCTTCGCGATGCTGGCGATAAGATCAATCAACCGGTGAAGGCAGTTGTTGTTCGAATATAATTTCAAATCAAATAAATTTCCACACCAATCGCTTCGGCTCGGTAGTGCATCCATCAGGCCATCAAGGGTGGAAGAGTTTGCGAAGGACAAGCAGTACGAGCTGGAAAAGCAAACAGCTGCTGGCGGCACAAAACACTCCAGCACATGTAGTTCCCGCACCCGAGTTACGTTGTCCAGTTGCTGGAGGGGGAGAAGACTGTTGGTCTATTGTTTACTGGAGTTTAGCTGTTCGTTCGGCCGCGAACAAGTTTGCAAAGTTAGACGGGGAGGTAATTAGATAATAGCGCAGACATCAATAGTACTGCAACAAACCGTGTTGTCCCAGCAACTCGGATCGACAAGCACAGTCGAACTGTCTCCCGAAGGTTTGTTTTGATAATTTGCAGGTGATTATTTCTCACCATTCACGATGCGCTCCCGGTAGACCGATTCCAGCCGGGTACGTTTTTGATACTAATTAGGAACGATGGGTTGAATTGTGTGATAATATCAATCACACTGACCTATCGGGTCACGGCCGCGTGAGATTTATTGCGGATTGCATTATATTAGATTAGCCGCGGATGACGCTTTTGGGGCGCAATGTTTGCATTGCGTATGACAGAACCGAAAAGGGCAGGACAATAGAGGAATAGAGCGCGCCGTGTTTGATGCGATTCGATAGTGAATGTGTTTTGGACTGTGAAGATTCTATGGGGAGATGTAGCTTTTTGGGGATGGTGGGGTTTGACGTGGCCTTCTCCGCAACAGATTGTCGACACACTAGAATCATTCGCCCGTGGTCGTAGTGATTGAATATTCAGGGCAATCACAACTCCGAACATTGTCTGGCAGATGGGGTGGCATCTCACGCCGTTGGGTTATCGCAGTAGTGTAAGGGTTGTGATTATGCAGGAAATGTACGGTGCCGTTCTCGCGTGGTAAAGTCACGTTATGGAGAGTGACGCACACACTGCCCGGTGTCAAGACCGCATCCTTGGACTTGGACCAGAGTTCGTTTATTCCATTCCCAGGCGCGGCATTTGCTATTAGATTTCTTCGTCAAACCGTACCGACACGACACTTACCTGCTGTATGAGATACGCGCTAACGCTTGGACTTCCAACGACGGAAAAGTAACGCTTCGGCAACTGGTGTCCGATTCGCAGCGCCCTTCCGGACTGATGGAGTGCCCTCAGGAAACTCATCGTAGACGGCACTGCTCGGTGAAGTTTATTCAGAAGTGAAGCTGCGACTGCTCGACAACGGCGGAAGCTCGTTACGCTTTAGCGATTCAAACAATAGGAAGTCAACACGACACCGTGTCAGACGTTGCAGTTTTTTTGTGTGTTGTTTTCGTTTGTTACACGGTACACCTTCTCGAGGACGGTTCACCAATTGACACACGCGACTGTCACAGCATTTTTCCACAGCAACTCGAACGTAAAAGTTGCGCACCGAGTCGGATTCCGATTGTTCGGCGCGTATGGACGGAATGGACGGTTGAGTATGGAAAATGCGAAAGGATGCGCCGGTGTGTTCCGCCGAATGTGTCTATCCGATCGATTCGACACCGCTCAACTGATCGCTAGCCGGTCCGAGTGGTGATGAGGAAACCTTTCTTTTTTCGCTCTCCCCGGCACCTTGTAGCACCGGCACTTCCCGGTTGCTTTAGCAGCACCATCACCACTCAGGCTGGATGTGATAAGAGATCTCCCTCTCCCTCTCTCTCTCTCTGTCTCTCTCTCACTCATTCGTTTCACCGTCGGTGCGGGATGCAGTAAGACCTTACTGGGGCATCAGCAGGATCCTTATCGGACGTAGCGCGTTTTGCCTGTTCAGCTGATGTTGGAAATCTTCGTTTACGTTTACGCTTTTCCCCTTGTTTCGCGCTCACCCTCTGTCGGCTTGCAGGCCGATTCGTCCACCGTCCACTTTTGTTGTTGTGATTGTACCACAGTCAAGTAGAATCTACTCACACGCGCACGCCCTCCAGCAACACCGGTTCCCACAGGTTCCCGCAGGTCTTGTTAGAGCGAAGGACTTTGGACCGGAGGCAGAAATAGTTGTGAAATGGAAGGAACCTTGCAGATAGGTACAGAGGTCAGGTACTGCGACAAGAATTCATTGTCAATAGTCAACCGACACGAGGGTACAACAAGTGCAGGTGCGTTGTATCACTGCATCTAGCCGACCTCCCGCCACAGTGACTGGTGACGCACGGACGCACGCAGTGACGCATGCTGCAGTACGGAACTTATCAGCACCACGCTATGCTCAGACTCCGATGCATCACACACCATTAAGAGTCCACCGTGCCCGACCGACTGCGGCAGGCCAGTAAGCGGAACCGCAGCCACTTGCACTATCTGGGTTCGTCCGGCACGGTCAACCTATGCGTCAGATCACCGTCAGATGCGTTCGGATCGCACACAATACACACACCAGTGCCTTCCTCAACAATAGAGTACCGGCAGCGTATGACAATGTGCTAATGTGCGTGCCGTTGCGAGTCACGTGATGTGGTAATGATTATGGCGCACTACAATCTTTTGGGGAGCGAGGGGGGGCGTTGATAACCCGATCCGTGGTCCGGCCTGTACGGATGATTGATGCGAGATGCGGTAAGGTTTAGCTACTTTCACCGTCCCGGTTTTGCCACTATCAGTGCTTGATTGAAACATAATTTCGCGCCCTCACAAACACAGTGCGCTACGGAAAATGGCAACGAGGCCCGTGTCTTAAAAAAAGGATCTTCTTCCTCTTCGGCTTCGTGTCTGCTAAGCTGGGCCAGGATTATGGTTGGGTGCATTATTAATTGCTGTCTGATGCCGGTACCTTCCAGCATGAAACTTCCATTTCCAGCAGTAGTCGCCATTTTCGGCGTACAATTCAACTGTTTGGTGCCACAGGGTGAAAGCGTGTGCTTTAGAAACTTTCCGAGAACGGCTAAGCCGGTTCGCACTCGAAACTGGATGCGGTGTCCGCGTGTTTCCGTTGTGTTTTGTTGCCTTGGTGCGAAAAGCAAAGCGAAACCGGTATCAAATTACTGTGAAAATGGTGGTAAAGAATTGGGCGGATGGACGGCTTTTCGGATAATAAACAAACCACAACACCACAACACCTCGGGTGAATGGTGGAAGTTGCAAGGCTGCTAGGAGGCGGGCGGGCTCTGGTCCAAGAGCTTCATCGTATCGAGCTGGTGATGGTGAAGCTTGCTTCGTTGCTGCCCGACAACCTTGGTTTAACAAGCGAAGGAAAATGGCATCAGGGTGGGAGGGGATGAATTTGGACGTCCTTCGTCGATACCCAAGGATATTGTATTGTTTTTTTTGTTGCTGTACTGTCTCCTAATATCTTTCTCTTTCCCTGTGACTTTTAGCAGATGTTGACAAAATCCGACCTTGGGCCCCTCGGGAACCCACCCGTGTTGGAGGAGGTGGAGTTTGGAAGGAACTAGAATTTAGTCAGCTAGATGGAAAACATTTTCCTGCGGTCCGATTAAAAGTTCAGCCCCAGAAAGAAGCCCCACAGACAGTAGAGGACCAGCGAGGGAGACGAAGATGTTGCCATGCGAAGGAAGTGGTTTTACCCCTTTGCCGGGCAGTGATGATTATCGATTGCTAAGTCTTTGAACTCTTTCATGTCTGTTTTACTTCGATGAAAAGCAATCTGCGTCTTGGCCGACGAAGTCAGTGCAAACAAGGTGGTTACGGTCGTACGGACACACCGGGACGGAGTGATGTTTCATATTTTCTTCTGGCAGGTCTCACCATCCCCGTCGGTTGATAGTAATCAAATCAATCGCTTCACAAACTTTATCATCTGACCCAGCGCGGTGCGGTGGATTGTGCAAAGCGAGAAAAGTTTCAAAGAAGTTCGTTTTTCCGGACACTGACAACTGCGAGCTGCATTAAGTCGCACCCGTTTCAAAGGATTTGGGACTCCGATGGAACACCTTCGGTTGCAATTGTGAAAGGGGAACGAAAGGGCCACGTGTTCGAAAGTTCAAAGCTAGCAACCGATCGGACCGAGCAACTCTTTCCAATCCGTTCGATTGGAGTAAGTGGGTTTTTTTGTTGGTTCGTTGCTGTACGGATGAAAGCGACTTTTCTGCTCATTTCTGTGATGGGCAAAGTAATGGAATGGGGCTTTTGGAAGTCGTTCGAGTAAACTTTCGTCGGTACTAGCTGGTCCGCTATTTTACCTAACCGAATGGTTCGGACTTCCATTTGAAGGTGTGCAGTGTTGACCAAACGGAAACCAACGGAAAGAAAAAATTGTGAAAAGCTCTTCACTTTGCCGACCACGTTTCACGGTGGTTCGCATTTTTGTGCACCGCTCTGCTCTCGTGAACGAACGGACGATGGTCATTTGCAGGGGAAAAGGGGTGACGGATTCTTCAGTAGGACAGGACGGACCCAACTCTTGGATGGGCCTGTGAATCTAATTAATTTTTAATTTTCCTTTCTAATTAAATGGTAATTAAATCAGAAACGGGCAAACGTTCCAATTGCCCGACTTCTTGGGGCGGGTGGCATTCAACTAGGGGTTTGATTTGAGGAGCGAGAAAGGCGACGAGATGACGCTGGTGTGTAGATTAAGATTGAAAGCTGTGTGGCGTTGGCAGCGGATTGACGGGAATTAAGGGTTTTCCCCCGGTTGGTTCCGGTTTCCTTCTGTGCCGCTCGGGACACGGATGCAATGGGCCCAGCGAAGGCACCGGAGCTAGATGACATTCTATGTGAACGAGCTGGCCGTGTCCGGTGAGCTTTCGGATGTGAAATATGAGCGGGAAAATGATTGAATCGACGTCCACACATTTCCGTTTTACATTTTGTTCGACCAAATTCTTTATTGCAATTGAACTAAAACTAGGCAGCGTTTCCATTTCGGGAGCATTTATGTGAAGTTGTGTCACCAAAATGGAGTTTGCTTCGGCTTCATTTTGTCCGCGTAATTAGTCGCTTTTCAACGTTCGATTTCTACTTATTGGCCAATTTACATTGCCGGTTTATCCGCTCCATCATCTGTTATGTTTGATTTTTGTTTGCATGCTTGTGCTTAACAAAACCGACGGTTTGTAAAAGTTGGCTTAAAATTTTGTTTATTTTTTGTTGTTGTTGTTGTGAGACAGTGATTTCGATTTTCTATGCATTTGATTGGTTGGAATTTGATTGGCTAGATACACATTTAGAATTCGAGAGCGATGGAACTTCGCTTCGCTTAAGAGAGGGGATAAAACCTGTTTTTTTTTTTTTGGGAAGGACGCCATTAAACGAGCCTGAACCAACTCTCCTGTCCCGTTCAACTGTCGGTTTTTTTTTCCTTTTGGATTAGTATTTTAAGCTTTAGAGCGTTCTATTTTATCTCAACAGTATGTACAGTGGCTTGAATGGAGAGTATTTGATTCTAGTTTAATCATTGTGTTCCTACTAATCCACCCCACCTTCTTATACATATCTTCCGTTCTACGGTACAACGATAAGCACGGTTAGCTAGTTTTGGCGCAAGTCGCTTGTCACGGCTTAGAATAATCTCCAAATGGTTTCAGGTTTCCGATGGGACCTTCACACGTCTGTATGGCTTGATTATGCTCATGTTCGCTGCCAACGGCGTTTACAATTACAAACTCATCACACCTGGTGTCGTCGCATTGCAGTGTAGCTGGAACCAGGAACATGGTTTTCCTTCCCACCCCCACGGTGGATGAAGAAATGAGAAAAAAAAACACACTAAGCCCAACCTGATGATCACTTGACTTGGTTGCAACCATTTTTTTTATGGCACTGCACTGCTGGCCGTGCGGCTACTACTAGCTACATTTTCAATTTCATCCACGATGAAACAGTGTTTTGTTTATTTGCTCGTTTACTATTTTACCCTACACCTTCGCTTACGTTTTTCTCTTCCCCTTCCTTCCCCTCAGGGGGTGGAGACCCTTGTCTACCACTTTCTGGACCCTTTTTGCCCGAACTTTGTTTTGTTTTTTTTTTTGCACATGTACAAAATATACATACAAGCACCGGAGTCTAGTTAATGAACCAGTCCCGCGCGAACGATATGAGGACGCATTTGTCTGTGTGTGCGTGTGTGTTTTGATGCTTCTTTTTCGTAACATCTCGTTAGAAATAGCACTATCGTCAGTAGATGAAATGAACTTCAAACAAAAAGAAATACATTACATTGCATGAAACAAGCTTCCAACAGGTACGTTATGAAATTTCTATTTTCCTCTACTGCCACCATCTACTGCTATGGCCGTCTTCACACACCGACCTATCGTTATCGGCCCCTAACCGAGCGGCATCCCGTGGTGGTGCATCCGGGAACTTCTCACTAACGGCAGCAGTAATTTAAAACACTATCATATACTATACACGCTTACCGGGAGGAGTTTTTTTTTTGAGGGAAAAATAACGTTCATTCACGGTTCTCTTAATTTTGTGTTTTTTTCCCGTTCTTGTTTCTTTATTTTCCCCCATTTTCGCACGTCTTTGGAAACCGTTTGGAAATGTGTTGCAATGTATGTGTGTGTGTATGTTTGTGGGGGGTTTTCCGAACTCTTGACACGAATCTACTTTTGTCGAAGTATGAAACTTTACAGGAGGGAAGATGGACGAAAACTATCGTTAGAGTTTCACACCACTCCTCCACATGGCGGACATGGCTCCACCCTTAGACACCTCTCCCACTTCCCGCGCGCTAAAGGAATCTAAAAGTCAATGCAGCACGGTGCCGGTTGTGTTCACTCGGGGCAGTCGCTCTGCCCTGTTGTTCTGTACAAAAGTGAAACAAAAAGAAACACGTTCCCACTGCCCTCGGGAAACTCTACTCCAACAGATGGCGCTGTGTCGCTATGTGGACAGTGTAGCCCCTCTCCAGCGTCCAGCGGGTTCTCTTTGGGCTCGGAAAAAGAAGCTGCTGGAGGTGTTGGGCGCACATATCGAGAACTTTGTGCATTCACTTCACAACCGCAACACCCGGTCGTAATGGTCGAGTGTGTGTTTTTCGTCGCTTAGCCTTTTAGTTCAGTAGATTCGTGTGGACTTGACCGAAAGACGGCTTGGTTTTCGGTTGCATTTTGTCGTTTTCTTACCTTCCCCAGTAACTCCTATATCTCGACTATTGCAGCTGCAGCTATTCGGGGGGGAAGTACGATGATACGATTTGTAGGGATTTTTTGTTTCATTTTAGGGAAACCAGTTCATCGGAGGAGGAGGTTTTTCTTCCATTTTGTTTTTACTATAGTTAAAACTGCATTCACTCGTCGTCCTGCGAAAGGTGAAAGTTCGGTGCAAAAGTTTAGGTCGTTCTTACTATTTTCTTCTGCCATGCTTTGGCCTTTTTTGTGTGCTGGTTTTAGTTGAAGATGTGTCTAGATCGTGGGCCGAGAGGACTTATTGCTTGCTTTAACCCAGCAGTATAAACAAAGGATTACCCGGCAAGCTGTGTGAGAAACTTTCAAATCAAACCAAACACGGAGGGACGACCTCGTTTGTCTGTGAGCGGGCTCCTTAACCGGTTTCAGGCTTTTCGACTTCCTGGTCGGCAAGGATGTGGCGTTTTACGTGGGAACCAGCACAGCTGTGCACAGCAAGAAGTCACCGTAGCGAGAGCAGATGATAATCATAATAATCATAGTTTGGTCAGGGTCGATGGGATATTATTGTCTTGCTAGCTTGCTGGTACAGGGAAATGATTGGAATGCAAATAGATTATACAACCCTGCAAGGCCGTCATCCATTGACGTAGCGTTAGCAGAAGTTTGTCTTGTGGAATGGAAAGTTATTCCAAGAATCGGTGAGTGCAACCTTGCTCTGGAGTTGGGTTGGGATTTTATGATGAATTTTCTTTTTTCGTTGGTTGTGGGGTCTTTTGTGCAATGTCTGTCTGTTTTATTAATTAAATTATAATACATTACGCCCTTATTTGCCTGTTTCTTATTTCCGCCGAGAGAAGGAAGCCGTAGCTTTATGTAGGCATAAAAGAAAAGCTATCAAAAATGGTGAAGAGAAGAAAATTTTAATTAATGTCGCACTCCTGAATGGAGACTGCACCTTTGGCATTATCATTACCACGCCACAAAAAAAAACACACACACACACACGCTCACGAAACGAAATGTTAATCTCCGGCACTAAAACAGGCCTACAGGCGACCTAGGGGACATTATGAGCAATAAGCATCTTCGAGACGTTATGTGAAAAGCATCTTTGAACACATTTTTTGTTGTTGTTCGGTATTCCGGAAGGAAGGAGACAAACATTTCAAATATCTCACATCAGACAATCTGTGTAACCGTGAGATGAGTGGGTAGAAGCGGTATGCCGCTAGCCCTATTTTCCACATGTGTGTCATAAAAGATTATAATTTGCCTTTCCAACCACCAGCTCACTAGAGGGCGCTCGCTTAATCTCCGCTCCCGCACGTCTTGCTGTCAGGAAGTGTTTTGTTGTGCAAAGACTTTCGGCATTCACTCACTTTGTATGATGGGCGGATGCAAGGGGGGGAAAAAGTTTTTCCGCATTTTCCATTTTCTTCGCTTTGTAGTAGCTCGGCCGAGTAATGTAAGGATGTTATTTACTGATGCGCAAAAGTCTTTGCATTGTTCTGATTACCATCCCAATGTGTCCCGCTTGACTGTCCCGCGTGAAAACATATTCTGGAGACGAGGGGGGGATTGGGAGGGAAATTCATCCTTCACTCCCCCGACCGTCGTGGGCATGCTGGCGAGCAACGCAACTTCGGGATGCAAAATGATTTCCCGGTCGCGTTGCCTTTCCCTATTCCAGGGCGGATAGGATGGAAAACCTTTCCAAACTCCTTATTGTTGAAAGCGGCTGGAAAATACATATTGCGGTATGCGGCCGCTTGGGGCTTGTTTTTGAAACTGTTTTTCTTTTCTGCAACCGCTTGCGTCGGTTGATTTCGCGAGCGCCTTGGCGACCGTGACGACGATGAAGAATGAACCACCCCCGGGCCATCTTGTGGCAAACGAACGCTGGGTGCAGGGTGAGCACTGTCTTTGCGCTGGTGCGACGGGAACAAAGTGGCTTGTTATTGTTTCACGGTTGCGCCGCAGGTTTTGAAGCAGCGGCAGCTGTCCTGCAAAAACCGGATGAGAACCGTTTGCTAACAACAATCGAGTCCTGGGTGCTGTGGTTCGGGACCGGGAGAAGGGATTTATTGTCGCCAAGATTGGTTTGATTACACCGTCGGGGGGTTGAGCGGGAACTACGGCAATGGGTGGTTGTTAGCGGACGAAGCAAAAGATCTCGTAGCGAAACCATCGCTCAAAAGAAAGCACCGGAGACAAAAACCGGGGGAGCAGCAGTTTTAAAGCACCGATTCACTGACTGCTCCGTTTCCGGTTCGTGGTTTTGCTTTCGAAGAGATGAACGAGAAAATCCGGTGCAAAAACTGATGGTTGGTGAGATCAGGAAGGAAAAGTGGCAGAAAATAGGGCCACTCGTTCGTAAGCACAAGTGGTGTCCACCCGGGATACGATCTCCGTTGAGGGCACATCCCATCCACACACAAAATGGGCAGCGATCAAAGATAAGAGCGGCGCGGGTTGAATGGGCATGAATTGTGAGACCTTTTCCCGCCATTGTCCACGGTGGAAAAGTGAAGTGCTAGTGCAATTGTACCGGGCCGGTTGAATAACAAGATAGCTTCCGGGTTGCGGAAGCTAGTCAGCTTTCCCGGTATAGCTTTCTATTTCCCACCAGTGCGAATGGGTCAGTTAGGGCAATATCGTTTGTTGCGTGATTTTCATCACAAAGTCCCCTCCCTGTTGGAGAGTTTGAGTTGGACGAAGACAATGCGAGAAGAAAAAAAAAAGATAAACAACCCACAAAAGACACGTGAAATGGAACCTGAACCTAATAAAGTGCGAGAGAGCAAGAGAAAAACAAAGCACGGAAAGAAAGCGAATGGAGGCGCCTGGTGTGTCGTTCGTGCTCGAGGTGAATGAAATATGACGAAGTGACGAAGAGTTTTAAGACAAAAGAAGGACTAATGCTTTTTTCCACCAGCTTTCTCCCCTCTCTAGTTCTCTCTCTCTCTCTGTATTTCTACGAAATATTTGTTTTGGGTTATCTGTCCACAGAGGTATGCGCGTTTTTGCTTCTCCCTATCTGCTACTTCAAGCGGCACAGAAAGGGAACAAAATAAATGATGTTGAAGTGGATTTCGGGCGAAAAAAATAGAAAGCAAATACTCCACCCAGTGTACTTGCAAAACCAGAGTTTCGTGGATTAATTAGCAAAAAAGCCGGAAGCGTATAAAAAAGATAAAAATCAATAGCACGAGGATGAATGGCCGTGGCCCACTCGTGCCGTTTCCTCGCTGTTCTCGCTTTGGCACAAAGTTGGGGTTGGCTTGCAGGAGTAAAGGAGTAAAAAAGGACACTCAGCGATGGATGAGGGCGGTTAATAGTTCCTCTCGGCATAAAAGCTTTCGAGCAGTTCCACTTAGTGGCTGCTTGATGAGCGAGTTCCCTAACGGTCCGGTGTTTTCGGTACAGAGTGTGCATAATGGTTCGATCGCTTTGCTTTTATGACGCTTTATCTGCGCATTTTCCTATCCCTGTGTTGTGTATGCACATTGCACCGAAGCGTAAAGTGGACACGTTCGCTGAAGATGAACTGATTTCCCGGAAATGAATTCCCGCCCCTCCCCGGTACCAGCAGTGCGGCACTGTCATCGGCGCACCTACTGTTTAATGCCGAGCAGTCGCTTGAATGCGCGCCGATAGTCTAGATTGAATATGGTGTAAATAATCGGGTTGAGCGCGGAGTTGATATAGCCCAGCCAGGTGATGAAATTAATTAACTTATTCGTCGGGCAGCAGCTGGGACAGAACGGCAGGATGACGTACATGAGGAAGAACGGCAGCCAGCACACGACGAACACGCCCATGATGATGCCGAGCGTACGTGCGGCCCGCCGCTCCTTCGACAGTGAAATCTTCTGCTTCTCCTCGATAAACTGATTAATGCCGCCCGGCTTGCGGAACGATTGTTTCAGCCGGCCCCCGATGCGGGTGGTGGCCGGCGTTGCATTCCCCGCCGTCCCGCTCGCCACCAGCTCGGTCGTTGACTCGTGGAAACCGACCTCCCGGTGGCCGCCCCCGTTGCGGGCGGTTTCCGTCGGTTCGACCGGCGGAATATCACAGTTGCCGGATGTGGACACAATCGCCGGGTGCGATGCGTCCAGCGGCGCTTTGCCACTTTCGCCCGAACCGGAATTGTCCGGATTGTCCGTCACCGAGTCTTCCTCGCGCTGATGCAGCGCTGCCGCCAGTCGGTGCTGTTGACTGTCGTCCGTCCGACCACCGTCCGGCTTCCGGTGGTGCTTCTTCCGGTTGCCACCACCACCGACCAGCGCCCGGCCAAAGTACGCGCTGAGGCCCTTCTTTTTGGCGTCCGTCTTTTTGCCCGCCAGCGCACCCGCACTGCCGGTGTCGGTGTGTTCGTTGTGGTTGTTCGTTTCACTGCTGATCGACTCCTGGTCGTGCTGAACCGTATTCTCCTGCCCGTGGTGCTGCGTATCCGGATGGTGATGGTGCAGCTGTTGCTGGTGGGGTTGGGTGGTGGTGAGTTCCTTCTCACCATTACCGGCCACCATGCCGATGCTCCGCGTTGCGAGCGTGTTGATCTTGGAGGCTTGTGCCCGCTCGCGTAACCGTCGCCGGGTGGCGATGTAGATTTCGATGTAGACGATCGTCATAATGACGAGTGGGATGAAGAACGAACCGAGCGACGAGTAGATGACGTAGCCCTGATTGCTCGTTAATTGACACGGGAACTCGCTCGAGAACTCCTCGGGCCAGTCGTTCCAACCGATCAATGGCGGGGAGCTGATCACCAACGACAGCACCCAAACGCCCGCAATCAGCGCCAGAACCCGCTCGAGTGTCCGCTTCTGGGCGTAGTTGATTGGATCGGTGATGGCCCAGTATCGGTCCAGTGCAATAGCGCAAAGGTTCAGGATCGAGGCAGTACAGCACAGCACGTCCGAGGTGAGCCACATCTTGCACACATGAATACCGAACTCCCAGCGACCCAGGATCGAGTAGGCAACGTTGAGCGGCAACACCAGGATGGCAACAGTCAGGTCGGCCACGGCCAGCGACACGATGAAAAAGTTCTGCACGATTCGGAGCGGCTTGTACGTGAACACGCTCAGTATCACGAGTATGTTACCGACGATGGTGATGATGATGATGAGCGTGAGGATGAGTGCCGTACCGATGGCTTCCCACTGTGGTACGGCCAGATCGATGCCAAAGATGCTCGGGTAGAGTATATCGTCCGGCTTGGGACAACCGTCGACCATGTCGCTTAGGTCTTGCGATTGCCCGGAACCGTTCCCACCGAGGCTGACCATTACTTCGGCCGACCCGTCCAGCCCCAGCGTTGTGGTTAGGCCAGCCAGGGATACTGATGGGATCGGTGGTCCGTCTTTCGCAATTACCATCCCGAGTTCGCGAGTTGACGGTGTGACGGGGCCGTACTTGTCGGCTGTATGAGCAGTGCTATTGCTAAAGTTTTGTAGAAGTGCACCCATGGTAGGAGCTGTTTCTGTTGTTGGCCACGACGTATCACGTCGTCGCGGCCGTCTGTCACACTCAGCGCATGCAACCGTAGACCAACTGAATTCGTCTTCGTCGTTCTCACCAACAACAGCTTACGAATCGTTTGCCTTTGTTGAAAGGTTTTGGTACAGTTTCTCTGTAAAAGAGAAGAGAACGACACGTTTATATTATTTTTGAGGCACTCTGTTATGTTTAATAAGCCTACAATATGTTCTTAATCTGTTCTGTATCTGTAAAAGAGATCATTGGAATCTTTCAGAGACTATTATGAAGTTGGCGATTAATCAGATCACATGGGTCACATTTTAAAAATGAGCTGTTGTAGAAGCACTTTTCTTATCATCTCTTAATCATATCTTATTTTATATCTGTGTAGTATGAACTGTGTTGGTGTATGAAGACTCTCAAACGGGATAAATCCGAATCTTCGGAGGAAAATTTTCGTGGATCTTCTTCTATAAGTCATTTCAAATTCCGACTATTGTTGATGACTTACTGGTTTTATAGCAGACGATTATCAAAGGTTTAAGCAGATGGTGGAAACTACAGTTTAAGTATAGATAGATGACCGTCAAGTCGTCCAAATCTTAACATATCGTTGGTCTAAAGTCAGCAAATACTAAAACATTGTTGTTAAGATGATCACAAGATCGCTAGATCTTCCACAGGAAGAAGCTTTGATGGGTAGTTACTCTCCGTTAAGTTGGACATGTCATTAAAATTACACCGAAAGACCCAACCAGTCTAATTCAACCATTCTACTGAACATAAGATGGATGATTGAGATGGAGTGTAGAACCGTTCTAAGGGAAAACCGGCATGCGTCTGCATGCGACAAGCTTTCAAACTGGCCAACACATTGTTTACCAACGTATTATCTATTCACGGCTAAATCGTTTTCATTACCACGGTCCAGGCACAGGGTACGACACAGGACGTACGCAGGTGTAAAACCATAGTTAGAGGACATTGATTTAGGTGTGAATTCCGAAAGCACCAGCCCTTACTACCCCAAACTTCCGGTTTTTACCAACGTAACGCCGTTGAAAATGAATATGAATGTCCCTAAAGTTGGACGGCGATGAACCTCTCGCCATAATCGTCCCGGAGCTTAGCGCACTAAAGCTTGTGGCCATTTTCCGGACTATAACTTAACCACCGCGTACGATAACCCACAGCCGAGGCTTCCTTCATCCATTAAAATACCCGCACTGGCGCCTCTGCGCCGTCCACCCGATGCAAGTAATTGTACTGATGGCTCTCGTGATAAACCTCTGTTTGGATCTTTGCCGGTTGAAAATGATATTCGCACGAAGGTTCGTTTGTGGTGTAGGGTAATTTGTCTCCTGAGGCCGACCACCGTTGCTTGTCAACGGGGCAGGCCATCATTACACACACACACCTGGTTCGATATTCGCACATATATTGTTCCTCAATCTCATCGACAAATGGTCGTTTGGTCGTGAGAATTTGGTACGTGAAAGGGTTTGCATGGAGGACTGTCGTTTTTTTTTGCTTTTGCCTGCTTGGATCGCTCCAGATCCATCCGCCGAGCTTCATTTTACGGGTTTTATCGAATGGCAAATATTTGATAAGCCCCTGAGCGAAAATCGGTCGAGATTTTAATGGTTGAAGCGTGAAGAAAAAGCAATCGCAAAGTGGATGTGTTTGAGCTTGTAATGGTTCCGCCTGTCTGCGCAAACACAAAAGGCACCGGGGGGCATGGGAGCAATTTTCCAATGGTTCCGACGGGTGATTACCGTACTATCGTTCCTCGTCATCATCATTGCCGGCATAATCATTCACGTCTATTGGCACAAAATTATCTGTGCTTTTAATTAATTGATATTGAAAATCCAATTCTGCATTGAGAGGATCGTCGATTGCGGGTGGGGAAAATCAACCCGACCATTATCACGGTATCCCATTAAGCTGCCCGGTTTGCTTTATTTTATTTTTTTCGTCTAGCAGTTGCTGATTTCCCATTAACAGCGTGTATTAGAACAGGCAGAAATTTGCATTTACAGATAAGAGGTGCGTGTCATCCGTGATGTGCTTTGACGGTAGCAGTCCCGGGAGACGAATGGGTTTTATTGATTATTTTATTTAACGCTTAATATGCTCCACTCACTCACTTCCCGCAGCGGGAGTGGGTTTATAAGCGTCTTCCACTTCATGTGCCGCGTCGGTGTGAGTGTTTTTATGGCAAATGCGCCTAAATAAATCGCCCTCGGGAATGATTAAGATTATTAGCTGTGAAAGTATCTGGTTCGAGCTGACAGATAAAGGGGTGAGGTAGAGAGAGAGGTGGGGGGAGGGGGGGGGGGATAAGGGAGTGCGAAGGGGTGGATTATATTCCGGGCGTGTTTGTGTACCAGCACGAAGGCTTAAGAGTTTCGACAGTTTTCCAAGGAAAACACGTGCACAGCTCTATCGGTAGTGCGATTCACTCGAGTGGAAACACAAGCGTGCCATCATGACGTTGGGAGCAGTGTTGTCGATGACGACGAGCTGTTGCGGAGCGGGAGGTGTTTCGGCCTTTATACGCCCCGTGTTGATTCTACAAACGGGAGCGAGTAAATAGTAAACAACGTATCACTTGGCGGGTGAGCGCCAAAAGCCGAAGCAAATCGAAAATAGCAATCGAGCTGATGGTGATGTCGAGCCGAGCAGCAAACACAGAAGTCCTCCATCGTGGCCGCTTTTTATATTCATCTTTCCATTTTCCGGTGACGTATGGTGCATAGTTGATAAGGGGGGAGTGGGTTCATTCTCGAGAAAACCCTTCGACCTTTTGCAGGATGTCGAAGGCAGGGAAAAAATAAACATCCACCAAGGGCCTTTGCTGCTCGTGGGCTTAAATCTTGCAACCTCTGGGTCTCCGTCGGTCGACTGGGCGGCGTGTAGTTAAACATTCAATGCCTTAAGTCACCGTGTTCGGTCGTGGGTTGATATTAAATCATAGAAAAGTCGACCTTTCCAAGTAGGTCGTTTCAACAATGGCTTGCAGATCGGAGTCGAGCGGAAATTAAAGTTTTCAACCAGCCGTACGTGCCCGGTGGTACGTTCCGGCTGAGAAGCTGTTAAGTTGGTCCATGATTATCGTATTTTACGGCCAGTTCGCCGAATGGCAGGTTTTGGTGGTTAAAATTTCCATAGCGTCCGACTGTTAGGGGCACTTTAGTGTGCAGTGCTGCTGGATGATTGGCACAGCGCTCTCAGCCGGCCTTGTTCCGGCGCTGGCGTTCATGGGAATCGTTTTATTGGCAAAAGTAATCAGCGTCGAACCAATTTGCACTTAGCTTTTAGTACTCGATACCGATGGAAGAAACCGGCGATAGTGGCACCGCAGCGAATGCATCGCACGTTGTGTGCAGTGTGAAGTTTGTTGTCATAGATGTTTGAATATCTTGAGTACACAGCGTCTTCAAGGAAGCAACACAAGATGACAGACACACCATTGATCGTGAACAAACAAGGCAATGCATTTTTATTTTCCTTTTAACTTCTTATCGAGCTGAGCTTAACTCTTCACCTTATTCTAATTCTTCGTGAACAGTGTATGCATAGTTTGATGGTAATTACAGATAAGTTGTTGATTCCTTTAAGCCCTTTAGGAGATATCTTGAAATATTTGTTGGTGTTTGTCAATTGCACTTCATCAAGACTTCTTCCTACATAAAATTAGTCAATGTGAAATCTAAAGAAGATCCTTTTTCTGGCAACAAGTTCCAGTTCATGAGTTAAAGTTAGAGTCATTTCACTATTCTTTATAATTCGAGCTGAAATGTCTCGAGGCAGCTGTGGCATTCTTCCCACGTTTTGTTTCTTGTTTCGTTGTTTTGTTTCTTATTTATTGATATAGAACTACCAAAGGTCGTAATGCTTATTTTCTGGATGTTGTTTGACTTGAATTTGATTCCGTACACAGCTTTCTCCTCCAAAAGATCTGTCACGTCTGGAAGCTTTAAATCATTTTTATCTGTCAGAAGGTCGCAAAAGGTAGAAAGATTCCATATTAATCTCCACACCTTCCTGTTCAAGGTGAAAAGAATTTAGAAAAAACTAAATTTTACCACTCGTGCTGGAAAATTTTGAAGTAACAGTGAGAGTAAAAAGAAAATTAATTTCCTCAGGTTGAAATTTTGCAACATCTTGATAACGGAAGACGAATATATTTAGTACGGTATTCAAGCTACAAAGACATTCATTCGGTAATGCAACACGCAACGACATGACTTGTTTTGTATCCCGACCCCACAGGACAGTGTCATAGGACTGGCTTTGCAGAGACGAGTAATTTGAGTTATAGCTAGCCAGCTATTAAGTGAAACTGCCGTTGGGTGTAAGGTAAGATAAGATTTTTTGTTTGTTGGGGACATAAAGTGCACGAGCCAACGTCCAAATAAACCCTTCCCTAAAGAACGCTGTTACTAGCAATGTCGTACCATAGTCTCAAAAACTGTTCATCCGGCGTGCCGGTGTAGATAATAAAGCGAAGGAACTGTGGCAGTTTTATTAGATCGTCTGAACGTGATCAAAGCAGCACGCCTTTCATCGTGATGCTTACGGCGGGACCGAAAGGTGTTTCCATCACTATCGCTGTCGGATCTGTTCGCCTCGGCCTGGCCACAACTCGCCCCGCCCGGTCAGTGCATATGAGTATTATCCAATATTGCATGCATGTTGTTGATGAGACCTGGCTTGGCGAAGGTGTGATGGGTGTGTCGTTTTTCCTCTTTCCAATGATGTACCATTACGATAATGATGAAATCCGTCTTGAACCCGGCTTTGAAGCATATGGACGTGCCTTGCTGGTTCTCGATTGCAGGCAAAAGGGTGATGTGACCTTGTGCAAGATCGTTAACCTGCGGGTGAATTTTTTGGGGGGTGAAAAGGAGGGTTTCTACGAGAGCAACGAGGAGTGCATTTTGCCGCACTAATGAAGTTGTTCGCATCGTTTGCGAGTGCCAAAAAGGTTTGCTGATGTTTTTAGACACATTTTCCGACACACAAACGAAACCACGGGCACAGGGGGTTGGGTTGTGTTGGGTGGGGGGGGGGGGGTAATTTTCGTGACAAGAAGCAATTTCGCTGTTGCTCCGGGCTCCCGGGGTTTTTGTTGTGCAGCGATCAGTAGCAAGCGTATCGCCGAGCACGTAATGAAGTGATGTTTCCTTCATGATGCAGTACACTGTGAATTGCGTAAAATTGCATCGCCCTGCTTGTGGAGCGGACGGAGCGGATAGAAAAGAAAATGTTCTCTATATCATGGGCCACATCCCAGCGTCGGTTAGTAGATTTTGGCACCTAGTGTGCCTGGGCTTCGTGCTTCCTCGATCGATTATGTCATGCCGAGATAGCGTTTTTTTGTGCTCCGGCCTCATCAAATGGCTCATTGGCAGCTGAGATTGGCAGCGAAACGTACTGCACAAAACCGGCTAGATCGGTAGCTCGGTGGTTGTTTACGAGCATCGTTTTGTGGTTGGTGCGTTGGTCGAACCGTTTGATTGGTCCGGTAAATAGCTGTGTGTGTATGTGTGTGTGTGAGTGTGGTGTTTTTGCGATTGGAAAGCTGCCAGGAGGTGTAAATAAAGCGTTACGACGTTACGAACCAACGGGCCATACGGTTGATTAACGCGAAAAGTGGTCAAAGTTTTCGAGCAGGTGGCCACGGCAATCTGTGTTTTTTATGGAGTAGAATCTTGAAGCCTCTATCGCTTTTCACCAGCAATGGGAAATGATCAACGGTTTATGGTTGTGGCGAAACGATGCGACCGGGACCCGGGTGCCAGTTTGTCATCATAAAACAGGGAACCAATTTATTGTACACATCATAAAACATGAAATATGATTTCCTTGGGAAAAACGAACTGACAAAAAGAGTCGATCGGAAGGGCACACATATAAATGGGTTTGATTTTTCCGGTTATGGAAAAACGAAATCAATCGAACGGCGACGCCCTCCCCCTCCTCCCCCACGTTGCACTCTCCAACTGCAATAAATCAAAGCTAACCAGGGCGGTGGGCTAGGGTCGGTATCAACGCGGGGAGACAAACACAGGCTGAATCAAACCTTCATCAGCGTTACAAATGGTTGTAAACTGTTGTCGTAGCGTTTTTATCATGTTACAATCAAACACACGCACACACACAGAGCATTGCTGGGAGGGGAAAAACTATCATCACGAAGGCTCGTAAATTATGCGAATGATAATAAATTAAAAGCGAAACAACAACAAAACAACACACACACACATACATATATCGATAAGCATAATGTTTTCTATGCAGAATAGTAACGAATAAAAGAACACTCTTTAGGGCTCATCAAGAATCGATTTTCAAACCACAATGGATAACGAGTTATCGATTAGGAATGGGTCGGAAAGATAAAATCACACTGGGCAAGGAGTGTGAAAGTGATGGAAACTGGTGATTAGAGGCCAATCAATTCAATTTATCCTATAAAAATAGAAAAATTAAAAACCCTTTTTGTGTAACCTTCCATGCTAGACGAACACGAAGCCAGATGATGGGAAATATTGTGCTCGGATATGCAAAATATGTTTTGGAAAATATATCTCACTGTGTACCGGTGACGTTGATTTGCCCGTTTCACGTGATGAATAAACGTCCACTCGACTTCGTAATCAAAGCTGAACAATTCGGCCGCTTGATTGGGTGTGTCCTTTTTTTTTAGTAGTCTCTTGCGAGTGGAGCGAAATATGGGAAAAAGTGTGAACAGACTGAGGGGACAAAACACAGTCTGGAGGTCTGTGTTCACCCCGTCGTTCAGCACCCGTGGGAATGGCAACAGTTGCGCTTCGATCGCTGCCTGTATGCGTGCTAAGGGTGGCTTACGTACCGAACCGATAAAGGGGGTAAGCAGCGTAAAGATAATGCGGTTGTCACGCAACGGGTGGAAAAAAGTAATACACGCGGAAAAAGCTTCCCCCAATTCCCGTGAGTGGATCATAGTTGGTCAATGCAGGTTGCCCGGTGGATTAACATTCAACCCGCGAAAGAAGGAGCAACAAAAAACAAAATACGGGAAAGGAAAAACGCAATCGGGTAATCCCGCTTCATTTCCGTGAGTGCTCTCCTGTGTAAGCGGCATGGTGACATGTTTTCCGATGACAGTGATTTGTGGGGAGGCGTGTTTTTTACGCGTGTGGACGTGAAAAAACTGTGAAACTCATGTTACGCAATTGAGATAGCTTAAATATGTTGATCGGAACGACCGATGTTCCTTACGGTTTGAGTAAGCTGGGGGTGGGATTTAAGCGTTATTTGTTTACTGGTACGCAAGCTCATCCGGCTGCAAATGGAGTACGTCATGGGGCATAAAGGGATAGAGAAAGGGATGTATAATAAAGTTTGATAAAACTAAAGCGATAGTCGATTTGAAATCTCCAACAGCTTCAATTGTTTAACAAGACGCAATCATCTTATAGTTCTCCATTATTTTTAATGGGATTTTACACGAGTTAATCATTTATGTCATATTCGTCTGTCTACAGAGCGCCCACAGTTTGTCGCTAATGAGATGCTGCTGCTCAGGGCAGATTCGCGCCCCGCCAAGTGCTCGGTTGATTTCTAATTTCTAACCATAAGAAGCAGATGGAAGAAGCACCATCAACCGAATGCTGCGGACCGTACACCATTGATGTTGGATGCATGGCGCGCCGAGCAGCCGTCAATTTAATTTCGCCCTTCACTTGACGGCGTGAATAGAATCGACGAATGACTCGTCTGCTGCTAACAGCTTATCAAACACTTCGCAGAATAGAATCTAGCCAAGGTATATCGAGCCGAATTGGGATAGATAGATCTGGCGGAATCTGAATGGCACTTGGCCCGGAATGGGACGGGGCGAACGGAAGTGGGAAAAAGGGAAGAGTGTCGAGTATCTTAGGCCGGGATCGGATGGAAATGGTAGAAGCAGGGTTGGGCGGAGGAAGCGAAGGAACGGGGAAAGAATTTCCCACACCCATTCGTTTGCTACTTATCGGAATGTCATTCCAATCATTCCCGATTGGTTCGGCGTTCGTCTCCATTAACCGAACGAACGCGTCGTCTGTTTTCGTCCGCTTGCTCCAAATCCCCGGTACGTTCGCTTTGCTCACTAAAGGAGCAACCCGATGGGAAGGAGTGAAAGTGATGAGCAATTGAGATGTCTTTAATCTACTCGCCGTACATGTTTGTTGGTAGAGAGATAGACCGAAAAAAGAAGCGGCCAAAAATATATCATTATCAGTAATGCCATGTTGCGCTTCTAATCGGCAATGTTTGCAATTCGTGGAAAGCGTTTTCGCCCGATGCTTGATGAATCGAATTTTCTCGACATTCATTCTGGCATGTCTCAAAAATGATTGAATTCAACCGGATGATAAATGATTGCAAAGTTTGAAAACACATCCTTCCCGTCGGCTGTTCGCGATTGTTCGATTGGATCGAGCTCTTTGTCTAATTTAAAAAATGGCAATAATAAAACCAGCGGACGGGCAACGTGCAGTTTTCTCTTCTCTGCAGAGAAAATAGAAAACTTTTTTCATTAAATTTCCATGTCGATGTGATTAGGCGAAACCAAATGGTTTCGGCCCGATTCGAGTGGAAGGACCCGAAAACGGCGATTTGGATTGAAAGCTATTACGATTGGAAAAACAAGCTGCCGTTTTTTGCCCCCCGGGGGTTGGCATCAGTGGAGAACGAAAAGCAAATAAAACCATTTCCACCACGATGCTTATGATAATGTTCATGTTGATTGTGCTTTGGTAATGAAAACGATTGGTCCATTTTATTGGACTAGAATGGACGACAGACATTCGCATGACTACCACGTACAGTCTCACACTCCGCGTTGGTGGACACATCGGAACATCCATGGAGGGGTTCGATTTTGTTTTCATGAATAGAAGTAATAACATATGAATAGCGATGAAGCCAGTTCAGGAATGTATGTGTAAGTTATAAAACCATACCAGAATACGATAATATAAAAAGCTCGTAATATTATTAAAGTGCTATAATTTCGGAGTTGCCTCCAAAAATTCTGAACACATTTCCACATTACCATTTCCCTTTTCCATTTCCCGTTTTCCACGATCTTTAAGCCGGGCTGGAGGCTTTATTAAAGGGTGTCAGCTCATGAAATATGTTGCGCAAGGGTGGTTTGCGGCAAGATTGATAGATAAGAGACCGGCTAACCTTCATTTATCTGAGATGACAAATCTTCTCCGGAGATGATAACTTATGATAAACGGCCTCGTTACACGGTTAAAGGATGCCGTGCTAATATTAGCATACGTGCATGATGGCAGTTGGGGCTTAGTAAGCCGGAAAATAAGCATTTGCTGATGGAAAAGCATCTGATGATGAATATAGCACCGTCTTACATCCTTGTGGATGTCAAAGTAACAGGCTTTAACGTTTAAAGAGTTGCGTCCACGGGAATTTTAATTTTCAAATCTTTTGAAATAAAAAAAACGCTCCCAAAGTTGGGTAACAAATTCTATTTAAATGCACCGCTTGTACCGGCGAGTGTCAGGCGCAATGTATGGGTTGTAGAATGGTTTTTTCTTCTACATCCTTCATAAACCCATCACTGAAATGAGGAAAAAGTTGTGGCACGTTTTATCCAACACCAGCGAAAGGTAGCATACACACGCAAAGAAAAAAAACGAATTCCAGTACGCACCGGCTGTAGCCCATGGTGAAGACCCGCTCAACTCTGGGAAATGGCAATGGCGATGCAAAATGGCCTCCAAAAAACCAACACGAACGTGTGCACGCTCGCTTGTATTTGTGTGTGTGTGGGTGCTTCATTTTGGAACCTCTTTTTTCCCCGGTGAGGTCGCTTTGTGCGGTGGCAATAGTGTTCTTTACCTTTCCCCTTAGCCCCCCCTCCATCCCCTCTTGTTCACACACTCCGTCCTCTTCTTCTCCCTACGGCGACGGTTTTTGTCCCGATTTGCCATTTAATAGTAGCTTTTTGGCACGTTTCCACGGCCACAGTTTTCCGGTTCGGCATAGTTTTCTCATCTCATCCGGTACTGGTTTTACATGCATGTTTTTTTCCCCATCTGTTTCCCCCTCTTAACTGGTGGTTGGTAGAAATTTTGAAGTGTGGTCGTAAAGTTTAAACCCCATTTTGTATAGTGGGGAGGACGAAGAAGTGGGCTAAAGTTTTGCTAAAAGTGGTTTGTTAGAGAAAATAAAACAACGGAAAAATTGCATACGTATGGTTAAAACCGTGTTTGTGTCTATGCCACTCAGCTAAATCACAAAAAAGATAGTTCCGCCAAAAAAATGGCAAACCACTCAGCAAGGACAACAGTTGTGGAGTGCAACATTGCATTAACGTTTTTCCTCCTTTCTTTTTTCGTCCATTCTGTTTGGCGTTTGCAGGAGTTTCCGCACTATATCCGGAATTCCCGAAACGCCCGGCGCGGGAAAGTCGCGAATGTGCGGGGATCAACTTTTACTGCAGCCACTGCGTGATATGAATTTTAAGCCCTTCTGTCCCCGGCCATCAGTTGTGGTAAATTTTTGTCTCATGTTTGTGTGTGTGAGCAGGGATTACCCGGAACGTTCCACTCATTAATCACCGTCAGAAGAGAGGCCGATTTTGATGCCGGTTACTGCACCGGCTAATCTGCGGATTTTGTGGATTTTTTCCTCCGTACCGTGACTGACCGTCCAGCGGTTACTTGAGCATACTCCACTAAATCCACCCAGCTCCTGGTTGCTCGGTGTGTTTGGGTGACGTTGTTTAACGTAACGCCAAAGATGTAAGCGCAATAGTATTCCAAACTCTCAAACATAAAGTGTGCGCGCCGCAGACGGAATGCTGATTGGGTGTGCATGGACCAAAGGAACGCGTAGAAAATGGACGAGAAATTAATTGCAAACCACGTGCACGCAGCAGAGCGTGGAAAAAGTTTTAAGCTCCCAACAGGTTGCGCGTGTATTGACGAAAGGACACCGGGGAGGAGAGCACCCAAAACCAGCGCACCAAACCGAGTTGTTTCGGTAATTAATTTGCTTTGATTATGTGAAAATTGGGAGCGACCGCTTCGCCATCGCCTGTCAAACATTGGCGTCATGAGGGGGAAAAAACGCTGAGCGAACGTCAGCGGTCCAGTTTAATGTTTTAGCAATTTCATTAGAGCAGTTTTTAAATTAGAATACTTTTCTGGGTGGTTTTTTTTTGTTTGTTGCTGGAACGTGCGCGTGTACATGTCCTGTTTCGTGTGGAAACTGGTTCCCAATTACCTTTTACAACCGGTGGTTTTGGTACAAAGGCGAAAGATCGACAGGAGGAACTTTTCCCGATAGACGAACATGTTCGCATGGTACGTACACGTTTGGTGTTTAATACCCACCGAAAGCTGGGTCTTATACTGGGGACCAACATCCCGGACAGGGGTTGGTCTGTCGCGTCGTTCCCTCATCCTCGACCTTGCGCTCCCCTAGGGACACAAGCTGCTTTCTGCAAGCTGTTGCGCCGTGACAGAAGGTGACACGATATTGAATTAGATGCTTTCCTGCTGGTCCGACCAACCACCTATAAAAGGGCTTGTAGTCGATTAGATCAAGCTCGGTCTTAGACTTGGCCTTCAATCTGTTTTCCAATCAAAAGCACGACAGGGTATCGTAAAGACTTTGCATCGTGCCATAAGATAAGGATTTGCTTCCGAAGCGACAAAACGGGCCACGTGTCGTTGGGGGTTTGGAAGAATGACGAGAGCAGGTCCGGGCCGTCCTGTTTAAGCGCATGGATTTGTAATACTTCCGATATTGCCTTTCCGTAATCGGTTAGCATTTTGAGCGATGTGTGGAGCGATGAGTTTTACAAAATTCATTTCAACCGAAACACAGACGTACGGTCAATATTGGTGTTTGCACTTGCAGATAAAATCCCCATTAAGATCATCACGCACGTTTGACCACATTGAATTCCTAGCGTTGGGTAACGAATTCCATTCCGGTTTTCGCCGCCGTCCACACTAGGCGAAGCGCTGTTGGATCGTTACAAACCATTCGCTCTCTCCGCATTTGCCTTATTGCGTTTTGCGCACCCATTCATATGTCGATTTGTGTTTAATTGATGTACATTAATTTCAGTTTCTGGTCGACACGCTGTCAATAAACAATCGAACATGAAAATTGAACGTATCGCAACGGCACACCAGTAGCGAGTGAAATATCGCTTCCCCGCATAAGCCCTAATTCCGATTTATTTGACCCGCTTCATTACGCGGTGCGCATAAATAACGCCAAACCATCAATGGATGGCCCACACTCGGTCGGTGATGGGCCGCCCGAAAGGTTACGGCTATGAGAATGTGTTTTTTTCTGCCGACCTGGCATGAGCACACAAGCGTAGCATAACAGATTCTTCTGATATCGATCGACGGAAAGCCGTGAACTTGCTGATCTCTCCCCAGAACACGAAGCTGTCATTGCGAACCGACCGTTGGCATTGTGTCTGGTTTAGCCTTTGATCTTTCGCTGCAACGCCCCTTCGGTGTAGAACGCTTTTGGTTAGCTTTCAGTGTCCTTTTTTTGCGCTTCGATTGTCGGCGGCCCTTGCCTTAATCGTGTGGCACTAGTTTCGATCGTTTCCACTACCGATCGATCCGGTTTGGGCAAAGTTTTCGACAACGGTACGTGTGGGAGTATTGAGCAGACGTTTCCGATAATTGAAATCGATAGTTTGCCCATGCGATGAAAGTTAAAATGCAGAAATTCACTTTTCTGGTTGGTATTTATCGAGCAACCGATGGAGAAAGAGGAGATGGACAGAAATGGACGCCAGACGCCGGAAAAAGTCATCTAAAGGTCAGCTTTATTTTCTCCCCATCGCTTTAGTGAGTGGTTGGTAAAAGTATTCTTTTATCGCAGTATCCTCTGAATAGGAAACTTGATAAGCCATCATCAGCTTGGCAGGGTGGAAAATTTCCCAGCAAATGAACGTCCTTATTTTAGTCTTGCGTACACGTGTGAGCCAGCGTTTTCTTCCCTCGTTAACAAAGTCCATCCTACGCCGTATTATTAAATAAAATCAATGAAGTATAGCGCACTTTAAAGATGCCTCCAGTATCCAAGACTACTGACGGCGTACGTTGTCTTTGTTACGTAACGCTTGAAGAATGATCATATTGCATCATATTGCTTAACGCCAACATCCGATGAATCTAAAAATATGAAGTAACTTTTGATTGTCCATAAAGGCAAACAACAATAACCACTTTCGGTAATCGGAAGGTTGCACCATCAACATTAAAGTATCATCGTAGATAACTTAACTGCTATTAAATACCAGAAAACAATCTCCCATAGCCATGGCCAAGAATAAATGGCGTAAACCGAGACGCAGCAGCACTACGTTGGAGTTTTAAAATAAAGACAAATTAAGAGGTGGTACACCTCTCACCTTCTGCATTGCATCGCAGCGAATGGTGAACGAAAAAATAACCATCGTTGATGAGTTTTTCCCGGAATGAGGCTTGTTTTGGAGAACTTTTGCCGAGAGCCGAGCCCTTGTGGTAGACCTCTCGGTGTACTATGGTTGCCTGGGCCAAGTGGAGATTGTCCAAAATCTCCTGAGAGATTGGGTTTGTTTTTGTTGCCAAGCATCTGTGTATCGTTGTAATAGACCCGCCTCAAGGGCGTAGAAAGAAATTAAAGGCTCTTCAGGCGTTGTTCTTTATCGTAGCGTTTTGTTTGGTTTGGCACGTGTGAGTGCGGGTACGTGGCTAGAGGGCTTTGATAAACATTATTCGCACAACCCGCTCCGCTTCCTTCCTGTGGGTGAAATTTTCACTTACTTTACACCCTGCTGTTTGTGACACGGAAAACGGAAATGATACGGAACGCAAAAGGGCCTTCCACTGGTTGCTCGTGTTCAATCTATTCTCGTGACAAGGGTTCAATCGGCATTGCCTGAGTTGAGAGGAGTTGACCGGCTGTATAAATACAAACACGTGCGGAGAGAAACACATCCTTTGCCACACGGACACACACATATGTTATGCTTTGCGAGGGACTAATTGGGTTATGGCCAATCTAAAGAAGGGTCCGATTGAAGGCTGATGTGCGGGAACTGGGGCTTCAAACAAATGATTCCCGATGATGATGATGGGGTAGAGCTGCTCTCTAAAGACAACGCATCCACGGACAACTTCAAACCACCTTTTAGTGGCGGTGGCGAGATTAAAAGACATCGGCTAACAGTGTCATCGCATTAAAGAGATGTATCAGCGAATGATTTTATGCCGAGCAAGAACTCCCTTACGCTATAAATACTTTTCATGCAGCATCGAAAGAAGTTTGAAGTCACCAAAGACTCGTGCGAGAAGTTCGCGAACAACCCCTCCAGAGGCCGATAACTTTACAGAACGATTCATAATCTTCTTGTTGCCGGGCCGTGAGATATCTTGCGGTGGGCTTTCGGTGCGAAGAGTGCTGTAAAATGTACAGTTTTATGGCTCATCCTCAATGCGGATACATTTCGATCCGAATGTGGCTACAGTAAAACACAAGCGATCAAATTTAAAGGGCATTACTTCAAGCGAATCGCTAATGCTTTCTACGAAATGATGTGACGAGAAGCTCTTCAACGGATCTTTTTGTGAGGCGGTCTGGTGTTGAGTTCCAGGAATTTAAGCTTCACAGCTTTCTGTTTAAGAAACACAGATGAGATGGAAACCGAAATAACGAACGGATACTTGTGTGGAATAAACATCGCATAATGTTACTGAGACAAAGCGGGGAGTACATTGCACACGATGTCCACCGTTCGCCAATAACGACCAAACGGGGTAGGTTTTGTGTACAGCATCGTGCCTCATTTTAGATGCCGGCATCGTTACGACTTTTGGAGCACAAGAGGCAGAAAAGGTTGTGATTCAATATCGTCCTCAATTCGATACCGTCTTCAGTGTCATCCAGCAGCCATCCAGTAACTGGACACATTGTGCCCGTATCAACGAGGCAAGATAAAGATTTTTGTAACGGAATTTGTTTATTTCCTGTGTTTGTCCGTGCCGAGAGAACGCTGAAAACATCGCCTTATGTAAGGAAAGTGACCAGTGCTCTGCTGGTGCTGTGTGCAGTGGGGAATGAGTAGCGCTTTTCCGAGAATGAATTTCCTCTAGTCACGTTCGCCACAAGATGCCATGTCAGGCGCGTGTCTGGGATGGAGGCATCGGTGAAAACCTGGGCAATCTGTTCCGTTCGCCAGTTACGCAGAAAACGCGTCGAAAGATCGATCGGTCATGGTCGTTGTACTGATCAACCGTCGGAGAGCAGACAGTTGGTGCCCGGTAAACGCGAGGCAACCGAACTCGTTTCTTCGAACTGCTCACGAGTAGCTTGAATGGGAAATGGGCGCTTTGAAATTGTTTCAATCAGTGTCAATGGTGGACCGACCTGAAGTGTTTGTTTTTGGCATTATGAGATGTGTTTTGTTTTGTTTTTTTCCTACGTTCTTCCCTCTTTCGCTTTTTGGGTTTGCTAGTGTTAGCCGCCATGCTTGTGGGTCCACAATGCTGGAGAGCAATCTGGGCTTGCCTGGCTTTTTGATATTATTTTCGTCTGTTTGCATACCTCCCCCACCACCATCGCCAACCACTCGCCCCCGTCCCCCCGGCGCATTCATCCCGTCGAAGGTTTTGATGTAAATTTTTCAATTTATCTTGTAACTTCCGGCCCACCGAGCACGGCTTCTTGATTGTGTGAAGGGCCACTCGCGCAAATAAAGGTAACGCGAAAATAGAGAGATGATGTGCATCGCAAACGGACCTGGACGGCCTCTCCCACCCTTACGGACGGCAGGAAATTCTACCGTTAAAACCCGCCTCAAGACATTGGAAATCATAAAAATTATTTATACTTGCACCCAAACTCACGCGCTTTTCTGCCCCCCTCCCTGCTGGTTACAGCGACTGGCGTGACGCGAACCCGCGACGGTACGACCTGTAGCATGGACGACGGCACAATGATGTAACGGACAACGAAAATAACCCACGGTACCGGTGGCGGCCGCTCCAATCTGCCATCGTTTATCGGCACGGTCGAAACGGCCGGGCAATAAGTCACGGCGTCGTACACGTTCCTTCCGAATTAGTCTTCCCGTTTGGGGGAGGGGTGGATGGGCGGGCTGACGAAAACACACCGTCTCACTAATTATTCAGCTGCCAGGTCTATTGAATGAGATGCGCTGGTGCGGGTCCTACGGCAACACCACTTTCACTTTGCGGTTTCAGTGTGTACTGCTTGCGGGTGGAAATACGCATCTGGCAGGATCCGGCGTTGCTAGAATGGGGTTTGAAATTACTTACTTCAATTAAACACAAACACTCACAGACACGCAGTCGTATACGCATCGAACCGCGAACACAGTGAGCATCGGGCATCAGTAGAATACGGGCTTCAAACGAACTTTTGCTACGCTCCCCGCGTCGTGTACGTTCAAAACTGACAACTCTGATTGGAGCGAATTCTTCACGCTTGTTACACTGAGTTCAGTCCATCATCGGTTACTTTGTTTCGTTTTTGATTGAACCGTTCGAGTTGAACAGCGACGCGAGACTGCACAAAGGGAAATTTGCTCGCGGTGCCAGAAATCACCGACCTTGTTATCGCGTCGTGTCTGCGAGAAGGGAATTATTTATTTCCTTTCGTCAACTTTCACTTTACTCGCATTTTTTGTGCATCAACACGTGTACCATACACGCACTCACATTGTCACCGACATACATTATTCAGCTCAAGGCGACGGCGGAAGATAAAATGTACAACCATTTTCAATCACCTGCTCCACCAATCCGAATGATAGACGCGATCGACACGCGCTACCATCGCGTTGCCTTTGGCAGGACGGCATTGAAGATGGTTGAGTTGACCTTTTCCACGTGACAGTCGCATGCTTCCGCTCGGTACGGTGGCACTGGCAGCAGTGATTGAATTTTGCATCATTTTACACACTTTTGCACACAGTCACACACAAACACATGCACACACGCACGCAGCTGTAGAAACACAGGGGGGAAGGGGGGCAGAGTAAGTGGTCGCATAGCGACGTTGCTTCGCACTGACGACGATGCGGACGATGATTGCTGTTTTGCAAAGCGTTTGCTACAGGAAACTTTCATGCGCGACATTTGTTGAATGAGATCATTAAGATCACATTAATCTACCCACCGTTGCTGCAGAGGATATTTAATGCCTCATTATAAAATGGTTAATGTTAGAGGGAATTAGATTGTGCTTCCATTTTGTATAACTTCACTCACTTGCTCGCCAGATGACTAATGCAATATTTTGTTAGGCACAATTTTGTGAAGACGCTTACATCTTTCCGAATGTTGATTCGGCTCTATCTCTGCCATCCGTGCGGTACACGGCAATGGTTCGTTCGGCATGCCGAGATAAACCAGATTCACCACCGGGCGCCTCCATTACGCTTCCATTACGCTGCTCACAAATTTGGTGCTTACTTTTAGCCCGAATTTTCGTGGCAACTTCGTTTCCCTACGCACAGCATGCTGATGGAAACAATTGAAGACATACTATACGGCGTCAGCACACCTGGTAGAACACATCATTTTACACCCGACCGTACCAACACGCACTAACACACGCGCCCTCTTTGACCTCCCTTCCCCGTTTCCAACGAATTGTGGTATGAAAATTCAAACGAATTCCTTCTTTTCGTGAAAGGGAAACGCTCGCTGTACGCTGGCGGATCGTACCGAGGTTTGGTTTGTTTGCCTTCACGCAAATGCTCGTGTGTGGGCGAGCGCTCGGCTGCGGAGCGAATCGAGAAACACTTCCGGCACGGTCAACGCACAGAATCCAACTGACCGGCCATCCAACCGAACGGCCACTGGACCGAACCTGTTGGCGAAGATGAAGAAGCGCGTCGCGATCGTGCTCGTGTTGTTTACTACCAGTTCGTCACCGATGGCCGATGAGCGGTTGGAACTCATTGCGCGAACACTCGCGCGCAACGTGGAACTCATTTTCCATTGGAAGCATGAACCCTGAACCGGGTACAATGTATGGGAATTGTGTTGAAGCCATTGTGTACCGTCTGCAGTTCTTGTAATGTTGTGGCAGTTATATTTCCCTGCCCAAACAAAAAAAGAAAGGAAAAGAAACTCGTACCATCCCCGTTCTGTTCCGTTTGCCTGCTTTCCACCACAGAAGTCCTACGATTTGATGTAAAGGGAGAGCCGAAAAAAAGCCAACTGCATCTGACGTTGATAGACAGAAACGGTAGGTGTGTGTATGTTGGCGCGGGGTTTTCGTCGCAACCTTGCGACCATGCCAACACGTGGCCCTTAGGCCAAATTAGAAAACCATGTCGCCGGTTGGTTGGAATTTTCCTTTTTTTCCGCCTTAAAATTATTGCGATCAACCGTTGTTCGGCAATTGACGGACGGATGGACAAAATACAATCGTTACGACAATAGTTCCCAAAAAATCCATTTATATCCTTTTCCGCACCGCCATGTTTTTTTCCCGCCCGGCACTGTGGCACTTGATGGAGTGGGTTTTGTGACCATATCGGAGCCATGTTCGATATGAAAATGGTTTAGCTGTTTCCGGTTTGTTTTATTTTCCGGTGGGGGGTTATGTCGAAATAGTTGGACTGACGATGGACGGGCGGAAATGGAGACGCCCGGTCGTTCACTCGTTTCTCTGCGTGTGTGTGATTTATTTGCGCAACTGGAACGCTTCCGCCTCGTCAGCAGTCGATAACGTTGTGAATGTTTTTATGAATTTAATTAGAGGGTGAAAGAAACGGTGTCGCGCGCGTGACACGTGCGTAACACCATGAAGTGTCAGACTCTCCAGTATCATGGGGCAAATTTAGCAAACCTTCAATCGAAGACACACGGTAATTAATTACTACATCAATGATGATCGTGCATTCTTCAACGGTGGTTCCAGGTTTTTGGTTCCAGTGAAAGGAATTTCGTACCGTCAGCACGAATAAATCATCCCGGCGCATGAAGTACTCACGTGGTAAATGATGCATTACGTTCTACGCTGATGAATGGTGGAACACTGCACGAAAACAAATTGACTAAAATGTGCATTCCCCTCTCGTGGCGGTCCCTTCCCGCACCCGGGCACATTTGATATCAGCCCATTATTCTCGATTTTGCCAAACGTGGAGTAGAGCTGAGTGCTGTAAACCATTCACATAATGCTTATTGAAGATGGCTCGTGGAAGCTATTGAGTATAATGGTGAAAGGGAAATCGAATTTCGACGCTGATGCACCACCACGGGGGCAATGGTGAATGCTGTATTTCCGTTTGTAAAAAAAAAAAACAAAAAACCGGTGGAAACAGTCCAACCAGCTCGTGTCAAGGCGATGGCGGGAATGCATTTTACAGATCCCTTTCTTTGCCAAACTGACGTCAAACCGGGCGAGGGAAAAGATGGATGAAAACACGAAATGTCGGTGCGTGATGGATGCAAATCGTTATTATTTTCGGTATGGTTTGAAATAAAAATAAATTTTACTGCATTTTACTCTCCCTTCGGGTAGCGTGGGAATAAAACATTCTGCTCCATGTACACGAAATGGGGTGGGGGGGTTGAGGATTTTTGTGGTGGTGAGGGATTTGTAGGGGTGCAAAGTTGGTCGTTGTTTGGCGATTTGATAATTTACATTCATGTACATCAACCCGTAACCACCCGTAGCAGCAGCAGCAGCAGCACAAGAATGAATGTATAGTGGATAAATCACAACGTCTGCATTATTCTGTAGCAGTTAGGATGGGGTCGTAAGGATAAAGTCATGTCTTCCTACAACACCCGTTCAGCGTCTGTTCGCCAGAAGTAAAATGAAAAGATAACCGTTAAAAAACAGGCAAAGAAAACTACCTTTCAGAACCTGTCGTCATGCCTCGTCGGCTTCGGCTTTAACCGCGTGACGACATAAAAAAAGGACAACCGCCACCCATTATGAAAAGAAGGTCTTTTCTTCCCACATCACTGCCAAGCGTTAAATAGCATCCAGTTTGTACCGCAGCCAAAGGTTTATGTACTAACCACCATGTTTATGGCGTTGTCAGCACAACAAAAATAAAGATAAAGACCGAAAAAGCCCCGGGTATTCTCCTATCGGACACATCATCCAAGACAACTGCAGCACTTTGGTAGTTGCTGAAAGTTGTACCACAATCCATTCCGTTCCATTCAGTACAAGTGTTAAAGCACACAAACATGCGCACAGAAGCACAAAACTAACCATTTTGAAGACATCATTACCGTCGAAAAGCGAGCATGGAGTAGCATTGGTACACAGCGTACGTTCCCTTTCGTGTTATTGTTCGTCTGTTCGCGCGCTCGTCGAAATAATTGTCAGCAGCTTCACAGTACAGCGGCCCCTTGATGGTACCACAATGACGTTGCTGGCTGCTTTTTTAATTACGCAACACATTTTGTGGGTCATTCAACGATGGGTAACTCCGTGCGGAGTGGTACGCTCTTATGAGGCTGGGCTGGAATTGAAAAGAATTGTCAAAGGGAACGAGAGAGCGGGAGCGAGAGTGAGAACAACAGCTCTTTTAAGATAAAGATTAGCGTTGCCAGCCAGCTCGTTTAGCTCGTAAATCGATCGACCAAAAGCACATGACGGACAGAATGAGCATTTGAAGTTTTTGATGGCAATAATTAGTGCTATTTATAATTAGCAGCTTTGTAAAATGTTTTTCATCTCGCAAATGAATGTTCCACTGATGGAAAGTTGTTATTGTGAAAGAGTTCACATTAATTACGCACGCATTTGCGCTCCAGCCCCTGGAAATTGCATCGTTAGTGTGAATATTTGTTGAGCACGGTGCGGAATATCCTGCCGAATATGGTTGCCGTTTGGATCTGGCGCAAGAGTTGTTCCATTTTCGTCGGGGTATTGAATTTAAATTTATTATATTTTCCTTGAAGATTAGCTAATGAGTTATGGGGTTTCTTAGGCGAAGAGGAGCTGCTGGGTAGGTCAGGTTTCTGTACGGCTACCCGGATCATCAGTCCCATGTTCCGCGTGCGGTCGACGCTCGAGCATTTTGCCCAACGCTCATTAAATCAACACATACACAAATACTAACAAGGGCCCCTATCGGTGTGGCAACCAGTGAATTCGCCCAGGACTTCGATGGTGCTGGTGCTGTTACTGCTGGTGGCCGCACATGGTTGTAATTGGAAAAGTTTAGTATTATTTGATTTCATTAGCAAAAATGCAAATAAAGCCAGTGGTCCCGGAGATGCTGGCCCCAGTTGGTCAGCAGAAGCAGTAGCTTGTGTATAAATTTGGTGGGAACCGGTCATAGCTCAGTCTTAGTAATGTGACGAATTCGAGAACCGTATGTAAATATCGAAGCGGAATGTTTCCAGTTTTTGCAGTTTTAATTGGGAACTTTTTGGATCTAAATTGACCACATAATCTAAAAAGGCTTTACAAGGGGTTTAAGTGGAAAAGTTGGGGACATTGTTGGATTCTTTTAAAACTGAACTGGAATGTGTTGAGGCAGATTGTAGCTTTGAAAAGATTTAACTTGTCAAAGTTTTATGAATTGGGAAAGATTCCAAATTTATCTCTATTGAATCTAGATCAACTTGATTGGAATGAAGCAATTGCTCCAACAAACTCATGCCGACTCCGAAGCTATAAATCCGAATCTGGCTCCAAAAACAATCTGGAGTGCTTTGGAGTTGATTCTTATGTAGAATCCCCAGTTGGATATGAAGCTGAATTTGGAATTGATTCCGGAGTAAAAATTGGAGTTGAATTTGGAGATTTATTTATAGTTGTGTTGTGTTGGATTCGATGTTGAATCTGGAGTTGGGACCAAATCCAATCAATCTGGCGCCGGCTCCAAATTGTCTCCCTGAGTTGGATTCATCCGACTCCGAAAAAGTATGGGTTTTGGCCATCACAAGCAAAATTTGCTACTTAAACTCAAATCTGCTTTAGTTTCCATTAGCTTTAGAAGAGATATAAGCTCATATCTTGATGCTAGTTTTCCGTTTCATTATTTTTTTTTACTCATATCAATAATAACAAATAATGTTCCTGGAAAAGAACAACAAATCGTGAGCCATGTCACCAAAATGTTTGCTTATAAATCAGGATGATAAATGGTGAAACTTGATACATCTGTCGATTTGTGTGGGCGATGTGCGATGGCGGCCAGATCAAACCTGTTCGAGACATGGTGGGCAAATGTGAAGGTATGGTTGTCAATCGGTTATGTGGTTTTGCGTAGGATAAAATTAAACGAAAACTGGTTCAAGGGGGAAGAAATGGAAAAACTTGTAGGGTTTGAGGGCAGAAAAAAACATGCAAGCCCTTCTAAGCTTGTAGCGTAGTTAAAATTGTTTTCCTTCTCGGGAAGAATCACGTCCGAACGATGTTCCCTTTTTCCGAACGATGTTTCTTTCTTTTTATATTCTGTTGTTGATGTTCACTATGTTTGTCAAATGTTTTCCTCCCTAAGAACCCTTAAAGTCACGCTTCATTGCTTACATTTTTACCCTTACCCTTTTTGCGTTGGCCCTTTTTTGTGAACCTTTTTACCTCTTTTGCGCGGTTTGATCGCTTTCGCTGTGACAGTAGTGGTCGTAAGTGTGACTCACGATGGTTACGGCTTCACAAAACATTCCCGTTCCCGGTAAGAGATGATCGTTATTTTCCATGAAACTCTACGGCGTCTTGTTTTTGGCTTTCTGGCGCAAAGCGGAAAGCAGCAATTGGCAAAGGCATCATTTTTGTTAGGGTCTGTTGTCGTTTCACACTTTCCTTCCGGTTAGACACAAACAATTTGTGAATCCATCCATTGCGTGAGGTGTCGTGCGAGATTTGTCATTTGCCGGCGACGTATGGTGGGTTGCGTGGCAGCGTCAGTTCCCGTTTCGGGGCGCGCACAATATCGATGGAATTGAAACTTCACAAAGAAAGAACGGTTTTTGGTAAGCAGCAAGATGCTGCCACACGATAGCGTTTGATGGTAGGAAACTTCTGTGCACACCGAGTGTAAATAGAGAAAAGCAAACAGTGTGTGGGCGCGGAAACATCCGACGGAAAAAAGGAATTTCGTTTATAAGGCTACGAATGGTGGCTGGGTAAACAATAAATGGCTGAAATCCACAAAAAAAAGTCGCCGGTCCAGCAGCAACCAGTATCAGCAATAAAAACTGAGCGTGTGTGTAGGCGTTTGAGATTTATTTAGCAAACAACTTGCTAAAGCATACTTAAAATGGTGGTTTTTTTTAATGTGGTAACGAAGTATAAAATTATTTAAAAATTAATGTTTGCTTTCAGATTAATATGTTTCCCTCGAACAAATGTTTCTATAAAGATACCAAATCCGTTTAAGCTTAAATGTGGAACTTTATCTCTTCGTCTAAGAGTCGAGGATGATGTTGCCACATGAAAGTATTCATTAGCCGAGAAATTTCCAAGCCAGCAACGCAAACAATTTTCCACTTGTGAAACAAAACCCACTGTGTGCTATCACATTTAAGCCGAAATTCTTGTTCGCGTGAATGGAATTTTCAAAGAATGTAAGTTTCATTACGAGCTTTGCGTCAACCGATTTCACACCCTGGCAAGCGGTAGAGAACGGCAATAAAAGTTGGATGACAGATAGCCGGCTACAGTGATACATTGGAAATAGAATCATCAGCGCGCTGCAAACGCCACATCAAAGACGAGGAAAACAATTTTCCATCCAAACGCACATTTTCGTTGTGCACGAAACGCGTTTTTATGTCATTATTATACTCCTCCTATAAAAGTGGAAAGATGTTCAGAACGAGAGTGAGAAGCTTTCCCGGGGAAAGCTGAAATAGAACCCACATGTTTTAACGATGGACACTAAACACAGGCTGAGATGTGGCTCCAACGCAGTGGAGTATCTCGTCGACGGATATTGCTGATTAAATACGGTGAACAAAGCCACACATTCGAGCAAACGTGTACTTTCACCGTCTCGGATGCTTACCGTACTTCGATACCATCCGTGTGACACGTTTACCGAATCGATTCGTCCCAGCAAATACAGCATCATGACAAGAAAAAAAAACAAGCATCATATCTTACCCCACAACGCGATGGGGGTAGGATTATGGTTTGAATTGAATTGCGAGTAAATGTGGCAGGAAATCGATGCCTTGTCATGGGGGGCGGCTTGCAATGTAAATATTTCATCATTTCATTCACCCACTTAGAACGCCATCCGGAGCGAAGCCGAACGGACAGTGTCGAATGACAATGCACTTGACGGGCTCGTTTATTCATTTTTTTTGCTCACTATGCCACTCGAAATGTACAGTAATGGTAGAAAAGTGTTGGAAAAACTAATTGTATAATTTATTCACTGCAACATTTTTTTTTTTCAATTGAATAGATTATCTATTTTAATTAGGCGAATGATGATAGCGAATGATAAATTCGCTTTAAGTGATGGCTGCCATCCATATCAATTATCGCATCGTTTTATCGCCCTGTAAGCTCCGTACTTGGTAGCTTGCTCTCAATCAAGATCAATCATTGGGGTTAATTATTAATGAATGCATTACGGGGCGAAAAGTGAACCATAAAATTTATGGCTAAATCATGCCATTTTGATCTTTGATAATCGTCATCAATAATTGTTGACATAAAACGGGTCGCTTGGAAATGATAAGCCCAACAGTGCGCGTTGCCCCGTGCAGATAATCCCAGGGATTCGATCCTGCCCAGTAATGTGCGATATTGCGCCAGCTGTCAAAACTGTCAGTTTGCTGAAGGACAAGGCTGCTGTAGAAGATTGACAGTTGGAGAAATGTTTCCCGGTACCGCCAGGCTTTGGTGTATCCGGTGGGAGGATGAATTATAAATATTTCACCGTCACACAAGCAGTACGGTGAACTTGAAACGAGCGCTGGCATTGTTTGAGCTTTCGACGGTTGGATTAAAGAGTTCGTTCATATCTCACAGGCGCATAGGCGAGTGGCAACTTGAAGCAAATAGAACAAGAAAAGGAGGTGAAAATAGCGAATAATCCATTTCTGCTCCAATTAGCAACGAGCGTCTTCAAAACCGGTCCACCCAGTTGTGGTCGTTTGTGTACGGGACGTGGGTCTAGGATTTTCGTCGAGCAAAACAAGAATAATGTTGAGGGTGTGGTCCATTTTCCAACCCACTCGCCGTACTCGGACCGCGACAGGCGGAACACAAAGAAGGAACAACAGAAAAAAGACCCTCCCAAAGTGCGGACAAAATAAGACAGATTCCTTTGCACTTGAACGCACTCACGAAAGCAGCGCGACAGTGTGTATGTGTGTGGTAAAGTAATGGGTGCGAGTTGAGCGCAAATTTGCATACCGAGAAATGAGATTTCCGTGGAAAGTGCGAATGCCGCTGGGAAATTTCACTCAATGCTTGTTTGCAGAGGCAGGGAAGAGAACATCTCCAACATCTCGACCCCCGACACACCACCATGTCCCCATGTCCGAATGACAATGCGACGAGTGTTGAGCAGCGTCCCGACGGGGAGAGGCACCGGGAAGCTGTGCCGCGGAAGTGTGGAAAAATCATTTGGCCAAACGGTTTCGCCGACACTGCTGTCAATGACGGGTAGCATGATTGAGCCACGGCTCTTCCGGGTTTGCTTCTCACGGTCTAGTCTCTAAACTCAAGCCAGTCAAGTGAAAATGTGTGGAAAACGACAGGTCATTTTCGCGCCGACTGACAGAACGGTGGTACGAAAAATTGAATGGAAATCCACAGTGCCCACTTAAAGGGAAGGGTCGTAGTTGGTGGTGCTTATGTAAATCACAGGGCAATGGCATGGCTCCTTGGGACCATCGTAATGAGTGGCGACGGGACGAACAAAATTGTTGAATAGCAAAATTTGTTATTTCCAATGACGTTCGAACGGTTTGTTTTTTTTTTGCGTAATTTTTCTCATAGAGTTTTCCTGCCTACAATTTCCGGGAAATTCATTTCATTGGTTGTATGCGGAGTTTTTTTTGTTGTTGCATAATACCCACTTAACCATCGTTAACTACTTGCCCGAGCGAATCCATTAACATTCTACTTGCGCTCGTTCGTTGTGTCCTTTTAATGCTGGGCGGCGGCAACCATTTTGACGTATTCTTTCTTTTGCGTTCAGTTGTCTCGCACAATGCGTTGCCCGGGTGATGCTGATAATAAGCTCCCCGAATGCTGCCCATAAACGGAATGGGTTTTGCCTCGCTGATTTTCGTGGAAATAAAAGCGCTTTCCGTGGGCATTCATCCACCCCCACCCCCACCCACAACGCATTGTTTAGAAATATTGTTAGGCTCTATTTAATTAACCCTATGAAGCTTTTACAACTGCTGGTGACGATGATGCGACGAAACAATGGGGAGCGACCGACGTCACTGAGGACCGGCAAACCATCATCGTGTAAATATGGTCCCATAAAATGTTACTAGGTGCTTTTTTTGGCGTGAAGAAAATCGTTCAAACACACAAAAGTACGTCAACTAATAACCGTAGCCGAACATTTGAATTTCACTAGACATCGCTATGGAGCAATTTTGAATATGCTCGGTTCTGTGTTTTCGTTTCTAGGAAGAAACCGGATCCTCTTCTTCAGCAACGTCAGCACACATGGTCGCCAGCGCTATTTAGCTGCGAACATGAAACCGAGCTAAGCCATCCGCGAGTTGAACATTTCCCTCGCGACTTCCGTGCACCCCGTCACCCACGGTCGTTCGCACCGGGGTGGGCGCACTTTTGGGTGAAATCGATATATGGAGCACGGCACGGCTTGGAATGGATGCAGCTGGTACTACTTTGCCCGCGGCTCGGCTTGCCAGTATCCCGTCAATGGGAACCGTTCCCGCTGTGCTACGCAGCGGTAGGAATTATTAATGAAATGGTTAGGTTGTTTGGTGCGTTTGGAGCTCGCTCTCCCTCTCCGCTCTCCATTAATGTGATGTTTGCGAAGAGTTTATGCACCGTGAACCGTTGAACTCTTTTGAGCTCGGAACGAAAGGAAGCTTATTAGCGAGGTTACAGTTCACTTTTGCAGCTTATTCAAAGGATTTTTATTGTTTTCCTCCCGGCTTTCGTACAAGCGAATCCGTCCTATCGACAGCTTCACTAGAAGTGGCTGGAATTTTGCATAGCAAAAAATCCCAACCCTCGCTCTTTGCCCTACATTGAGGCATGTTTGTGAAGTTTCACCATGTTCATCACCAGTAGGCGGGTCAATTATGATGTGCTGGGTGGAGCGTGGGTATTCGTCAATGTCCATATTAACGCGGGATTGCTACTGCAAGCGACGCATGATGCGATGGGAAAAAAGGTCCAGGGCCATTTTGCAATGCTTTTTTTTTGGCTTCTTTAAACATGTTGTTTGCGTTGCATGTACTCACATTTCGTGGAACGGACGGCATAGGAATAATATATTTTTTCGTGAAATGCTTCTATTAGCACGTGGATTAATGTTTCGGTGTGTGTGTTGTAATAATATGTCGCTTTATTTGTAAAATAAAAGGTAGTCATACCCATTTTTCTGTGAATATTTCATAAATCTTTTCCACTGCAGTGGAATTCCTTCACCCTATGAATAGAATGATTTTTTTTTTCGGATACCATCCCGGGATGAATGATGACCTAATGAATTTAAAATTTAAATCCCCAGGGTGCCGAGATTCTGCTTTCCTACCTGCACGAAAGCCTGCTAGTCCCGTACGTTTCGAGGAGCTTTGCCTATGGTTAAAGCAAACGAGATTTATCTTCCTTTCCGGAGTCGAGACAATTTGGCAACGAAGCGTGAAAATGGGATCTTAATAGCGATGGCAACTGTGTGCGTGTGTGTGTGTGTGCGGTTTTTCAAGACCTTGCCCCTAACTGCTTTACAATGGCACGCGACGTTACTCCCGGGGAACAATTTGCCACACAAGGATAATCAGTGTGTTTCTTCCGGCCTGCCCAGAAGCGGGTGGTACCGCAAAGGACAGAGAGGTGAAAGGAGAGAGCGAGAAAGGGAAAGAAGATGAGCTAAGGCACTTCTAAACGAGTTCCATTGTTCGGCTTACAGCTCATTACAATGGCGATAATGATCGCGGTACGACCCCGTCTTTACAGTAGAAGGCAGGCGGTGCAAGGAGATGAGGTCGTCTCTTATGCGGTTTCGAGTGGTTTTACCGCACGTGGGACTAATGAAGCGATAATTTTTCCCTACCGTGCCTACAGTGCGTTTATCACGAAACGAAACCGAAGGCGCACTGTTGGTGACATGTTGTCAAAGAAGTCGTACGACTGTGTTGTTTTGTACCCAAATGTCCTTTTGCGTTGTGTTTTTTTTTTGTATCTTTGTTGAAAGGCCATTTGTTTCGCAAGATTGCGGTGTGGCTTAAAACAATAAATAAAAGCTCATGTTAGCAGACAGTAGACATTGGTTGGCATCGTAACGGGAGCGATATAAACAACTTTGGCGTACGGATGAATGTTCCAGCATTGGAGCCACACATTTATTTTCCCTCATTTCAACCGCGACGCCGCGGCACCCGGCGAACGCCGTGGCCCCAAACAAAGCCCTTCCACATTTTGCCCGCAAACTGCGGAATGTTTCCGAAGGCAAAGTTCGAAAACGTGAGTTTGGTGACAGTTTGCGGTAAGATGTACGAACAAACAAACAAAATAATCGCGATAACAATCTGCGCCTATTGGTTGGCCTTTGCGCCCAAGTAGCATCGTTTGCTGGTAGCGAAACAGGCAGCTGTGATTGCCTTTTATTTATCCTTTTTTTTTTTTGGTTGGAACTCCCTTCCGTAATATGAGACCGTGTCCTGTCCTATCGCTTGAATGCCGCGTTGCCACTACATAGCAATCTGGTCCAAACGAGTATCGCCATATGTTTTTTAGACCATTTTTGTCGCCTTTTCCACGACCCGAGTGACCAACACTGCGGCCTACAAACGAGTGCCCAAGCGTGTCGAAATGGTGAACGTTCGAAATATAATCCGTCCCATATGGCTATCCATATTTCGTACTGTGCCACATGTCGCTCGTGTACATTCCTCCCGAAGCTCGGGAATGGTAGTCGTGATTTTCAGGCTCCCTTGCAAATTTCGCTTACAGCCGAACCTTCACCAGAAACCACACGGCAGCTGGTTAGTTAGTCGCGAGGGAGTTCCCTTTGACACCGCTGGACTAGAAAGTGGTCAGCAGCTGTCAACGCAGGGTCATCGAGGATTGATAAAACCGCAGACTTCGGACATGGTAGACCGACGGAGATGTACGTGCTCAGTTTATTGGAGCAGCTTGCTCACTTGTCCGCTTCCAAATCCATCCTTATGCATATCGGTGTGCAGATGCAACCTAACCGTGCTTTCGGTGGTGTGTGACCACGGGAAGCTGTGCTCACGAACCCGGTTCGGTTGGCCACACGTGGCCGCATCCAGCCAATGGTCAGTTTTGCGCGAATCGTGCACTGTCAATAGCTTAAATATCCGCTCGGGACGACAACACGGATGGACCATGGCTTTGGTTTCCGTTGCTGTTTGTGACGAAGCGTTGATTTGCTGACTTTCACTGTACTTTACGCAGCAGCCAGAGGGAGAGAGAGAGAAGGAAAAGGACAGAGTTTCACAGATACCAAGAACAACACGTTTGCCATACGTTCTGCTCGAAAGGCACATTCAATCTGGGGGGTGATTCTTTGCATGAGTGACATTTTAATTAATTTGTAATCATTCGCGCACACGTGCCAATGCGGATGTACACGGCTCGATGGATCGCAAATGAAGTGTGCATTGAAATTTGGAGATTTGAACTGTCGGTTTTTTTTTTAGTTGGCAATTGTTTATACAATATTATTTTGAGGCATATGACTGAAATTGGGAACTCTGGACGGGAAATAAGTGATAAGTGAGTGATCAAATGAGTATCGCTCGTACATTATTGATAATTAAAAAAAAACATTTAAAAGAAGTGAATTTCATAACTATCGCATCTCAAGCTTTGGATGTCTTTACGTTCAAGCTTTGGATGTTCAAATAAGCTATTTTATTACATTTCTCGAATATGAGAAGCTCATTATAGGTGTAATGTTGAATACTCTTACAGTCATCTTTAAGTTAAACTACAATGTGACGTGATAGATCATGAAACCTTCACACTTTGTAGAGCTTTTGTTGACCGAAATTAATTCTATACTAAACTTCCTCAACTCATGCTTCTGTCATGTCGAGTTAAACAACTTTGCAAGTTGTGGAAGCTTTATGAAGAATCAATATTATATTGTACAAGATCCAGAAATAGAGAAAGATTCCACATCTACCTCAACACATTCCAGTTTAACTTGAAAATAAGCCATTAAAGGGGTTTCGGGTTCAAGTGGTGAAGTTGAAGCCAGTTCTTTAGTTTTGAACTAGAATATTTGGAGGTAGTTTAAGAATCCCGTTTTCTGTATTTTTTGTATATATTCTATATTCTCAAAGCATTCAACGTGCGCTTCAATCAACTCACGATCTACTTTAAGAAAAATTTCCCTATCTGCCCCAACTTCATCAGCTGATCTCGAAAAGTCTCTTAAAATAGAGATAACCTAAGAATCGTAATATGTTGAATAAAGTAAACATAACCCATATCTTCTACATCGACCTCATAACAGTTCTTAATCTGCACAGTCAGTTTGCACCAAACACATAATTCACTTCCGGAAGGAAGAATCGTTCCCGTTGGCAAATATGACCTACCATTTCCCTGGGATGGTAATGTAGACATACTGAATGAATCTCTTTAACCGTTCGCTTCCGTCAGCATTTCACGGTGCTGCTGTCTGTTTCTCCAACGCAATTCATTTGGCTGCACGTGCAGTGCCTCATGTTACACGTGGGAATCAACGACAAAAAAGAAACGATCCGTACAGCAGCAGCTCGGTAATGATGATTTACTCTATTTACATTTTCTTCATCCAGCTTGCTGCTGCATCCTTTCCTACCGGGAAGTTGTTTTTCGCGCACCAGACACATGTGGGTCGAATTTCCCTTGTTGTCCGCTGTGCTCCACTGCTTTCCGGTTTCGCTAGCCACCGGACCAGGCCACAGCAAACGGGCCCTTTCGCTTACGCGCGGGGCAAATGTTATTAATTTTAATGTATGCAAAAGCTCATTCGCGGTTCCGTGCGGTGTTTGCCAGGAGATTTTCTTTACCAGTCCAACAGGTCCAGTGGCGTACTAGGGCGGTGTGCGGTAATACCTGGCCGACAGTTATTACGTACTTATGCTCTAATTAAAGCTGATATCAGGCTGAAGTTGTTAGTGAGTGTGCAAACTAGTGCGATAATAAGATTACGCCAAGACGCTCCAGGACGGTGCCGGTATTTTGCCACCACTTGCTTCCCCCTGCTGATGCGCATCGCTTGTGTCGTGACGTTGTCTGCTGGTTGGCGACATTTTACTGCCCCGTCCTTTTTGTCATCCGGCTGGGCGTGCATCGCGGCGAGAGCAACCGTTCGTGCACGGTCCGAACGGAAGCGGAAGATATGCAAAGTGAAGTGTACGTAGCCGAGTAGGATGTTTCTTTCGCCATTAGCAATAAAGCGAGGGGAAGCGCATTATGCATCGCATTGGCGTGGGTTAAGCATAGTTTAAGAGCGGAAAATGGGCTTTAAATCGATTTTGTGTCCCGCAGTGGCGCTCAATAAACTTGCTTTAGCGATCGTTAAAGGAAGAGTAATGCCACACGCTTCGATGGTGTGAATGTAATATTTCAGCCAGTTTATTTACTCATGATGATGATGGAGCTGCAATCCATTAGTGCAATTTAATGAGCGGGACCGAATGTCGCTTGCATCCAACCAATCGGATGGCACAATATAAATGCCTGTTCATGATGCATTCATCAGTTGCAATTGTCGAGGGTGTGTTTTCTTATCATTCGGTACAATGTTTACCTTCACACCGCAAGTGTTATCGGTCGATTATGATGAATTAGCATCGGTGTGAAATATGCATGCGTGGGATGATTAATTCCCTGTCGAAAAAGGGGGAAAAAACTCCACATGAAACCACTTTTGCGCTGGCTGTACGTTGCACAAAGTTATTCACGAAGAGCACAACAACATTCATTTACCCATTCCGTGTGTAGGAAACCCGGTTCAGTTAATGTCCTGTTTGTCTTGTTCGCTCTCTCTCTCTCTTTCTCTCTCTCTTTTTCTCCCCATTTCCCCATGTACGTGGGCTTGATGTGTGTTTGCGTGCAGAAGAAACTAGGCCCGACCAAACAGATGACTCCGTGGCCATTTCTCGCCACCCTTCGCACACACACACAGTCGCGCGGTGCAGACACGACGAATGGACATCATTTCGTGTCGATGTCACAACCGGTCCGATGGAGGCGCATGGTTGGCCATGCTTGTTGGCCCAGGCAAGCTGACAGCAACAAATGGACAGAACATAATTAATAGCACACATTCACGACAGGCCAGATGCCGGCAGCGGTCTTTGGCTTCCGATTCTCATTTGGAGCCGGCGCGAGCCATTTTTTTTTTTTCGTCGTCGTTTTGTTGTGTGTTCCTTCCCGACCCCTCCCAATGCCATTAGCCCACCCGAGTACCTTCGGCGAGGAATCGTAACGAACGGCATCATAATTACGATAATAAACTTACACACATTCGGGACGTTTAATGTGTGCCTGGTCCGGTCTCGCTTGTACAGATTGTCATGTTTGCGTTAATCCTTTGTTTTAATCTGCTCCTTTAATCTCACAAGCTGTACACTTTAGCCATGAAAGGTTTTGCTTGGTATTTACTCGATGACATTACTGGAAATTGATTGTTCAACGAATAATCTTAACGTTAGAAGTTAATTATTCTTCAAATCATTTTGAAAGCTTTGCCGTTTATACAACACACCCCGAGCAGTCCTTGGTCGAAGTAATTAGAATCACAAATTAAAAACGGATTCAACGTATAAATCAACCAGCTTCACCAACTTGTGTTAGGCTTTAGATGAGCCTTCCCGGAAGCAGAACGATGCTTGAGATTGTTTGGGCGATGCTATCCGACAGAGACTCAGCCGTGTATTTGCTCAGTTTCCTGGAATAGAAGAAACGATGAAACCTCAACAAGACACTTCAAACTGGTTGGCACGCCAAACGCACCAATAGCTGCTGGCGTATCCATTCTCCGTTTGTTAGCGTTTCATCCACGTTTGAGCACTATTCTCCGTGCTGTTTCGCTTTACCACTGCTTCACCGACTGCATATCGATACGATCAATCGATGGGGTTTCGGGTTGCAAACGATACCAATTAATGCTGGGTGATGATTGGGGCAGCAAGGGCTGCACGCGTTGAAGAACGTGCCGGGGGCAACTTGCACTGCGAACGAAACTCCGAACCAAGTGCACAAGTTTTGTTCGGATTAATTTCAGCGTAAAATCGATCGGTAGCATCCGCACAACTTCCACCCCTTTTCGAACCCCAAAGTTTGGCCCTTGCTGTGGGCAAAAGTTGAGCGCACGGGATACACGTACATAGCTTATATTTCTGGCGACTTATTCGGTCCCGAATTCCGTAGCAAAATGGTCCGCTCCCGCTGTATCATTTCGTATGATTGATGAGCCGACAACAAACAGCGTGGAACGTGGACCGGCTAATGGTCTGAAGAAGCATTGAGATGGATGCTCTTGAACCGCTTCGCGGATGGGGTTGGATCATATATCTTTTCCCATCCACGGGGCTCGCAGGAGCATCCGACGCTGGCTACGATGGAAGAAAATATAATCTCAATTCTAATAATACCTTCTTCAACAACTTTTTTCCTCCTCATTAAAGGGCGATTGAGTGTGGGACTCTACTAATAACGATGAGTTGGAATGGTAGGGAAGCAACAGAATAAAGGATTAGCTATGGACAATGCGTTGAGCATGTTTCGCTGTTGCGGGGGTTGACCCCTTGATTGGGTTTTGTTTTTGTAGGTAAAAAAGGAGACCTTATGTTTGAGCTAAATTGGGCAAAAAAGTTTATTTGGGCATGGGAATAATCGCATTAAACAAAACCCACCACGAGCGGTTCGTTCTCATCTTATTAATGGAGTCGTATTAAGCGGCCAAAAATGCGCTTTATGTCTTGTTTTGGAAATTTGTAAGGTTGTAAAGAAACAAATAACATTGGGAAATATAAATTTTACACATTGAGATCATCCATTGTATATTTGTTAATTTAATTAAATTTTTAAACAAGGTTGTTTTAGTTTTAGTCGTTTCTGAAAATACCTATTATTCGAACCTTTAAGCAGGAAAGCAATTTTATTTTGGTTAACGCACTGTCGTAACATTCTTAAAGTATACACATTAAAGTGTTTCAAATATAACAAATTTAGCTAAAATGTCTGTGTAACTCAGATCTCGCAGCAATTTGAACCGAAAAGCTTTTCATAAACATGAGAATATGTAGAAAATATTTGCTTGAAAGCTGCAAAAATGTTTATTAACTGTATCCGTTGATGTTTAAAATGTTGACAAAAGAAAATGAACTGTGAATTCTGTGATGGACAAAATACTTGGGCTCAAAACAGTGGAAACATTGCTCTCTTCTGCTACACGTTGCAAATGACAGACATACGAGCAGAAATATCTCAAAAGCAGTGGTGCTTTCCATTATTTAAATACTATCATCCAACCGTTACGCACTTGTCTTTATCAAATATCTCAACTATTTACACACAGCCCCAACCGATGACAGGCTGGCGCTATTGCTGACAGAGCATCGGACCGTTCGTGCACTCTGCCTTTTTCGACAACGTGGTGAGTAACATTTTCCAATTATCCTCGCTCCTTCCTTACTCAAACCCCCCTCCTCCCCCTCCCCCCCTCCTTGCTGTACACACAGCCCAGACAGAAAGACAATCTGTTGCAAATGCATTCTGTCAGATAAAACCACTCAACCATGTGGCCTAACCGAGACGGTGTTCATTTTTTGGCTGCAAAAAGGTAACTGAAATGGTGATTTTTTATTTGCCTCCGTTTCTGTTTTTGTTCGTTCTGACCCACTTCTGCCACTGCAACTGCTGCTGCCGGTGAGTTTTCCATTTCCTTTCCGATGGAATTTATTGGTACAGTGCTTCGCCCATCCGTCCGGAGCAGGGAAATGATGGCAGTTGGCAGCGCTGCTGCTGGAGTTTGGCTTTTGTCGGTAGCGAGAGATTTATTCGCCGTTTCTGATAAAACGGCGCATCACCGGGAAAAGGATGTTTAATTTCTACTTAACAAAAATAAAACGAAGCAAAGCACGACAAACGATGTAACATTGTTGCAGTTGTTCCTGTTCGGTGGCCGGATCGTGCAGTGAATCGTTTAGTGATTTACTTAGTTGTGAAGTGCTGCTCAGCTGGAATAGCGTTCTGCAGGCCCTCGAGCCTTGCATCGGCGACGTTAAATTAATGCAATAATAGAAACCAAAATGTTTCGTTGGAAATGTGCGAGTGCCCCGTGCCGCGCTTTTGCGATGTTTTAAACTCGCTTCTTAATGGAAGCATGATTGTTATGCTATGCAATTAATTAGCATTTGCTGCAATATTGTGAGTCGGGTGGGTTATGTGATGGAAAATTAATTTTACTTTGAAACTTCATTCGACCGACATTAAAATAGTTGTTTCTTGAGGCTCGGATTAACAGGTTTACTGATTATCCGTAAGCTGCAATTTGCTATGAATGGCTTTCCAATGGATTTCGTAAAGGAATCGGTTACCTCGACGACTTGACGTAAAACGTGCTGCGCAGCACGAAATATGTACTTCAATCGATTATATCGATTAACCAGCATGTAATTAAACCGGATTTACCTGGATAATTGACAAACTGTAGGAGTACTTCAAGAATGTGCGCAAACATTTGAAATTTTCACAGAAGATATTTCCATTCCAGAAATGATTCAACAACGCAGTTAAATGTCTCTTATTTCTTTAAGTCCGAATTAATGCGGTCGAATAATTTCTTGGATTCGAGCTTTTTTTGTGCCCAACCCTAAACGTAGCACGCAGTCAGTCAGACACTTTGTCATTGACAAGCGGAAGAAGCCGTAACGAAGGTCGTCCGTTCTGGATGCGTTTGCATCCAGGATGGCTCTTTTGTTGTGTGTAGGCACTTGTGGGCCGCCACTCGATACCGCCATTTTTCAACATGGTGTGCCGGGCACGGCGGAAGCATTTCGGGCAATGTCGTCTGCACGCTGCATATCCCTTAATCTGCTTAGGGGCCGGGTTTCCCTTCCCTCGACCGTACGTTCTTTTGTGTGACAATACATGCAATGGCTTTGGATTCCATGTCACATCGGTTCTGTTTGCTCTGTTCCGAGCCACGGCAAACTCGGTGAAGAGCCGTGCGCCCCTTTGGTGAGTGGGGCACGAGTCGACGGTTTCATGTGTCCTGGATCGTCCACGCAGCACATTCCATGCAGTGTAAGAGAGTTAAGTGTGCGTAACGGATTCCGGTGCGAGTAGTGGTATTAATGCTAAGCGGTTTATTTTTGGAATTCCGTTTTATGGTTATGGTATGCAGGTATGCTTCGCTGGTGACAATGCCAATCATAAATCTTATTTTCCCATCGGTATAACGGATCGAAGGGTTGTAAAATTGTTTATTGGATGTTGCATTTTGTACTTTGCCAATCGCGTTAATGTATTCGCATTTGCTAACATTTGGAAGAAATCGCTTCTTACCATTATTTGAGTGCAGCAACAAAAAAAAAACCGGTACAAAATGATTTTCTGTAAATTTAAATCTTTTTAAACAAAAAAACAAAAAGGCCGCTCCAAACATTCCCTCAATCGGTAAGCAATAGCAATAAATCAGTTAAAGTGTTGGCATGCTCATAAAACATGCATCAAGAAGGGTGAATTCTATCAGCGCAAATCCTGCTTTGGTAAATCTTGCCACTATCTCAAATAATTTCCAATAAGCCACAAGCCAGCCACATCCCCGTACCATAAATATGCAATGGCCGGAACCCCTGCCACGCGGACCAGTCCTCCACCGTTCGGTACAATTCAAGGTGAGTCCTTCAAGCTTCCATCCGTTTGCATGAATTGATGCTTTCGTTTATTCGATCGCACTCAAACGAAGAAAATAAAAAAAAACAACCCCGTGCTATCGTATTCCCAACGTCTCATTTCGAACGAATGCGCAGCTCGTCATGTGTACCAGTAAAAACGAAGCAAACGCAATCCGACCTGCTTTCGGAATCAATCTACTTCATGCAATTCCCAGCCCAGGGGAGTTACCCCGGATATGGGATCGGTTAGAAAAAAGATTATTTCATGAAACATTCATGCACTTGATTCGCTTCGAAGCCCGCAACCAACGATCGGAACGATGCAATGCAGACCTCGGTGGTGTGTTTGTGTGCCCGCCTTTGGACAGTCATAAAACTCGTAGCAGGCTAGCAGGCTATGGAAATGGTTGATGGGAAGCAATTGTCAATTGACGTGCTCGGGTTGTAGTGTGTTTATTGTTTTTGCTTCGGATTTGGGGAAGTTTTTTTTGTGTCAGTGAACTATATTCCGATGGGGAAAACCGTTCGAGCTTCGCTTTGAGTGATGTTTTCGCCACCGATAAAGATCATCTGCTGTGAAAGTACTGAATGCTGCGCACTGAAACAAATAAGTGAAACGGAAAAAAACACTGCCCAACTGGAGCGGGATGTAACAAAACTTCGGTTCATAGCAACGGAATGGTTTCGTCTTCGATCGTATAAGGAAATGTGAATCGATGAAATTACAAGCCGCAACAATAGGAAGTAAGCAAAATCCATTAAACGGTACTTTACATGGGCAGCGTGGGCAGCTTTTTTATTCGTATCCCTCCGAAAAACACCGGCACTGTTGAGGGGGGAGTAATAAAAGCATCGGCAAACTATAAAAAAAGGATGCCAACGGTGTCGGTGCGGAGCTGGAAGAGAGTGCATTCCGGCGGATGGGCCGAGCATATTGTAACACCGGTCGTTGCTGGTGTGCATAATGCCATACCAATAATGGAACTAGGTAATAGGAGAAGCATCCATAATGTGTCCTCGTAGGTGGAAGATGTATTTCCTACATTATGGCAAGTGTTTTCAGAATTCCCCGCTACTCCGTCCAAGGCACGCCAGCACATCCTCCTGTGCGTCTGTCGGGAGCCTAGCTTCTCCAGTGCAGTCGAATGGGGCCCGCCGTAAAGTGCTTGTTCCACTCGAGCCAGAAGTTCCAGGCACGGTTTCCAGACAGGATGCGAATGATACACATTACACCGCCCGGTCCCGTGGCTATAATAAAGTGCAACTATTTATGACCCACACGCCGAGCATTGTGGATGCCCATCGTGCCGGGGTGGGGTAAACCAAGGTATGCACGATACCGGGCGCATGTTAATGTAACAATTGGTGCCGGACAGGGTTTCACAAACGGATCTCCCCGCAAGGTCTGAGGTTAGGTTAAATCCACAGCTCAGCAATACAGGACGCTATCCATCAAACTTAAATAGACTCCAGTACAATGCTTGTGAAGTGATTTAGTGAATCTGAGTGCTCGGTGGAAAAAAGGGTTGGAAAATGGGGAAATTGTACATGACTTTAAGATACGCCTGGAAGTGAAATTCTTGGAGAAACGCTACACCACTTTTTATCTCTTCAATTTCCCTGACGTTCGTAGGTACATGTTGTTGAGATATTGATTTTCTTCATATGAATCCATAGTTAATGGCGTATTTTTATTGCCTTTTTTGCCAACATTTCTTTTACAATCGTTCTCGTTCTCGTTCTCAGAAAACCCGACCATCAGCTCCATCAAAAGGACTTGCCGTTAATCAAGGCCCGAAGCGATGTAAATGGGCCTTTGCTATGTTTGCTTCCCGGTCGAGCAATGTCAGCAAACCAGTCCGTACCGAACAAAAAAAAAAAACACGATGAAATACCCGAAAGAAGGAAAATTTCTGCCCGAAGCTTTAATTTTTACCGTTTTCACATCATCAGCGCGGGTTTTGACATTTGGCATCCGGCGTAAGCATTTTCTTCTGTCAATCAACCACTCGCCCGGTGGCTGTTTAACCTGCTGTCGTGGTGAGTTATAAACGTTTGGGTGTTTGGTATGATTTTTCGATATGTCTCGGAGCAAAAAACCGGCCACGAATCTGTGCAATGGGTTCCATCGACCTGACTGCCGATTCGATCGTTGCGAAGAAGTCGATTTATCTTTTTGTTTTTTTTGGAATACGTTTTTCCATGTTTTTTTTCTGTCGTCGCCACAAAATTGAATGGAATTGTAATGGGAAACTCATCTTGGGGGATTTTATTTTCTAGACAGATATTAATACATCCATCCGGTTCTGTATCTAAGCTCTCAGTGGAGCAAGAAGTGGAGGAAAAAAGTTAAAATTAACATAAATCTTCACTATATCAAAGGCACTAACCCCGTCGCCGGTTGTCTGCTTGTGGAAGCAAGGTGTTGCTTTCGTACTGAGCGACATACGCCAACGAGAGAGCCTTGGTTGGTAAGATAATCGACTTTTCGTTATGAGCATTTTTTCCTTGGTTCGTATAAAGGAGGATGTACCAACCAGAGCGGGATTATTGGATCCTTTGTTGGACGAACGATGGACGTACCATCGGCGATGATGTTATTGAATTTCATAAATGTGCTGTTTGATTTCATTTTAAGAGCGTCGGTTAAGCAACAGCAAAATATTACCATTTATGAGATGTACAAGGAACGCCGTTCGGTTCAATAAGTTCTTCAACAGTGAGAGGTGATTTTCTGTAACTTTTAAATCGCGTCTTATGGTCGAAACGACGTAGCGAGTAGTGAGTCACTCACTTACCATACAATGTAACAAAACGTTCCTTCACTGTCAGCTGTTAAAGTATCACCCGCAAGGCTCATGGTTGAACTCTCCTATCCTTCTCTATTTTCCCGATGTTGTCAACTGGCACCAACATCACTTCAAACCAGCGGTAGATGGCAAAGTTAAACACGTGTCAAAAGTAATGCCTGTCTCTGATGGTATACAGCCTATCCCATCATCCTGCTGAAGGATGTTTGTGCTAAGAGGCATCTTCGGGAATATCATGGAAGAAGTACGCAATCCAACGTCGGCTCTCAAACACAAATCGCGGCAGGGACAAACACTGTACAAACACACACCCTTACCGTCTCTCAAACATTACATTGTTGGGATTGACCTTGAAAGGAATGTATTCCCTTCGTCGAGCTACTTTCGCATGTACACTGGGAAAATACGACACTGTTTAAAGGTTTCTCATTGTTTTGAATGTTTCAATATTCTTTTCTTTCCATTACCTTTAAGAGGAACCATTTCCACGTTTTGTTGAACCGAAACGGAAGGTCTTTAACAGTTACATCCTCTGGTGGCAGTATAAATCGACAAGGAAAATAAACAACACGTGCGTTGCGAAAGTTATGTCGTTCCATTTTTCCACGGCACGATAAAAGCATGGAAAGTGAACCTTGTTTTCTCTTCTGTATGCTATAGATTTCGGAACGTTTCACGGTTCCCATCCGTTCGATTCGTTCTGAGTGTCCGTGGTCTACCGCCGCCCTTGTTTGTCCAATTTCAGAAATAAAAGCTTAACCCTGAAGCGATTCGTCACTGGTACGTCACTTCTTGCCAGCATATTCCTGGCACCAGCCAACATCATCTGTTGAGCCTACCGCCTACCGTATGATGTGGCTGCCGTCGTTCGCTTTTGTTCAATTCGTTGGTTTCGTTTATTTTATATTTTTGTGATGTGAAATGATCACTTCGCGTTGAATGGTGGGCCGCCGTTATTTTACGGCGCTTCGCCACAGTTTATGGTTCAATTTCTTTCAACGATACACTAGACACGGGACAGAACAAGGGAAAAAAGGCAAAACAAATCGCAGCTGTTGGGAGGTAAACCTTTTCATACTGCGGAACTGATTCGAAGAGGGAAATCGGCAGATTCAACGCATCGTTTGATTGATGTACGATTGATCTGTCGTCGCCGCTAAGGTCAATATGTAACATGAAGAAATTGGTTATCTGCTACTGCAGGATAGCATCCAAACAGAAGGAAAGGCACAATGGAACAGTTTTTTCAAGGATTTTTTTCGATAATTTAATTTGTTTAAAAAGTAATTTAAAACCAACAACAAAATCAGCAAGGAGACGCTTGGTGCTTCATGACAAATTCATAGCGATGAACTGAAGTGATCGTTACTACGTTACGTTTGAAATTGACACTTTTGTGTTGTTGGGAATATTGTTGCCGTAATTTAAATTTAGTGTCTAAAATTTATCGAATTTGTTCTAACACTCATGGAGGCGCCTAGTCTTTTGTATCGCTAGTAAAGAAAGATTATTTTAGACAACGCAAATGCATCCGGTTTTGGTTGGATTAATCATCATCACAACATCAACCGTGCTCGAATATGTAATGTAATGAATTACAACATAATCTCAGTACGTTGCCTCGAGCTTTTCTAGCAAACACATTTTCGGCACCGTCAGTCTTCTCGACGACTTCGACGAATTCGTGAAAGGTAGATTCACTTCATCGAAAGTGATTGATTATCATGGTGATTCGTCCTTTCGTCGCATTGCAAACTATCTTCGGTGCTCCGCCATGCCTACCGCATGATTGATTGAATTTCTCCTGCTGTATCTCCCGCTCACTGGCACTACGCGTTGATGTAGCCGCGTTGCCATAATATTCCATTGTTTTCGTACGGAAATCCACTCACGGTTCGCAATCTCAACCTATCTGGCGTTATTATCACTCGGCTGAACAAATCCAACATGTGCGCGCACACTGATTATTGACGTTTCATGTGGGAAAGCCACCGTCCCCGGGATTAAGACGTGTCTGGCAAAAGGGGAGGTTCATTAAGGGTCAACAAAGAGCTTGGCAGATTTTCTATCGAATCATCGTGCACAGCCTTCTCGACGGTCGGATTGATTGATTGCTGCCGTCGAAATAGACGACAATGCTTGCGCTAGTTGCTTTTGTAACCTTGGGCTGAATGGGTATTGAAGATAGGATTTGCCAAAGGTGTAATTAATGCAAATGAAACCATTCGAAGACAATATTTATCCATGTAGATCAAAAGCAAGTACGGTACGGTAGCGGGTTGAGTGTAGCTTTCGGAATGAAATAGTTTTTGCACAAAAGCTCTCATCCCCTGCAAGGTACTGTGACACTTGTGGGTACGAATGTTTGTGAAGACAATCAAACCAAAGAGCTACGGCTTCTCCGTACCATCGCACCATGACACCAACTCGACGCGGTAGTGCTTTTCAGCTGAGATGAAAAACACATAAACTATGCTGTGGTATCCCGCAGCTTATCACATTTATCATCGGATGATTAGCTGCACTCGGCTGTTGTTGCACTGGTTTTTGTGCCACACCATTACCCGTCGCAGCTTTGCCCCCTTACCACCGGTTTTGCGATGAGTAATGAGTTTTCCGTACTATTCTTCCCGGTGCTTTGGGATGTGAAGAATCTGGACAGGACGTTGCATTTTCCCCGGGATCGCTTCCTGCCAACCACTGTGCAGTCTTGATTGCAAAGCCAAAACGACAGCTGGAAAGCCACTACTGAGCCAACAGACAAACTTCACCAACCACCCTGTTCTCCATCTCTCTCTCGCTTCTGCTCTCTGTGTGACGAGTGTGTTGTAGGACTTATCGGTGTGTATTTAAGTGACACGTCACAGTGGCAGATGTCTTGCAGCATTTATTTATAATCCATTCTTTTCAATCTCCCCCAATCGTTGCCCCAACATCAGTGCGTAAAGTGAGCGGTAACTCGTTCAGCCGGTTCGGTCCCGTCCGACATGTACGGTGGAAATACGCGAGTCCTCTTGTGTGGAAAACCGATTGTTGAAAGCACCACCGGAAGAACATGTTGGTGTAAAGTACACAATAAGAAATTATCTCTTATTTTCTCAGCTCAGCGTCACGGCCGGCTGAATGGTTGGATGGGTTGAATGGGATAGGTGATACGGTCCCCTTCCTACGCGCTACATACAAGTCTAACAAAGCGAGGAATTGCTCGAATTTTGTCAGATTTTCCACGTTTTCCCAGAGTGAAGTGATAAGCCTTGCGGGTTCTCGGAAACATTGTGTCACGCTGATGGAAAAGTGCCATCCGCAGCTAAAGAGACCTCATTGTAAAGGAATTTTCATTGAAAAAATACCTCCGGTCGAGTCGCGAAGCGGGTTGTAAATTGAATCTGCATAGATTTACCAACAAGTGACTTTGAAATGTGATGAGTACAGCATTCCAGAAAAGTCGCGGAAAAATGGCTTATTTTGATAGCAGAAAAATGCCACCAAATCACTCATTCCTTCGCTAATGCCGTACGAAAAAAAGGATTAACATTATCAACGATGCTTCTGCCATCTGGAGCTTTTTTTTCTCCTTGAACACCAATATGTCGCAGGCCTTATATGGAACGCTGACTGAATTTTTTGCTTTGCCATTTAGCATTGCGTGATTCTACGCATTCCGTTGTTGTCGATTAAGGTTTCATGCCACACGAAGGAAAGCGAAAGCTTTTAGTAATGTAATATCTTACATATGTATACGCTTCTAACCATCAAAAGGCGGGACGATGTGGATGCTGCGTTAGGAAGAACGATTATGTTGATAAGCAGGGAGAGAGCTTCCATGTGCGAGAGCTTACATTTTTGTGGAACTCACTTTCGAGCAGCTTGCAGCCACTCATAAACCTGCCCCGTAAAAGGTTTGTCCGCTATCCACACACTAAACCCGCCATTTTCGTAGCACTGATTGCGTGTCGGTTGTAATGCGCGTGTGATGGCAGTGTACGTGGCCCGACGGAAGGAAAAAATAGCAAAACCGGCCCAGATGCGGGTCGAACTTTTCCCAGGGGCTCAAAATGTTTTGGACCAATATTTGCACTAGCGCCATATGTTGGGAGGGTGGGATGGTTCTGACTACCCCTTCCTATACACGGCTCACCTTGCCAGGTGAAAGTTCAAGATTCCATTCAAGGAGCTGGGGCGATTACCAGCCACGGTTCGGAAGGGAACAAAACAAGCTACTTGAAAAACTTTTGCCCAGGTAAGCTTCACTGAACCTCCTACCTTCTTGAGCGCCCGGTTGTACGGGAACATCTAGATCAGATTTCGATGGTTGCGAGCCATGCACGGTTTCACCGTGGTTGGACAGGACCACCTGTTTCGAAGAAGCGAGCATGATAAGCGGTCTGTGTGAGAGAGAGTTCCCCGAAACGGTACTACTGGTTTGATGATGCCGTATTCGTTGTCTAACGTGATACCGCTAGCAAAAGGAGAAGCCTCAACTAGCTCATAACAGGGCTAGAGTGGTGTACGATTTCAGCAGAATATTTATAGTACTCTTATTTCGGGAGTTTATTTCACACCAGCAAGGGAGCAGCATGACTATTTGGATGATTCGTAGCACTGTTGTCCTTTGAACTTTGGTTGTGCTTATTTTTTCGTAGGAATTCTGCAATGCTGTCGAGACAAGGATTCAGCTTTTTGGTAACATAAACTTAATCAGAGGCATCTGCTTCATATAAGAGCAATCAGCATTCCGAACAAATTCTTCAACACGTAAACATTGGTATGCATTGTGTTTTATAGCTGTGTTCGCTTATTTTTTATAAAATTACGAAAAAACACCCTTTTTAGACATAGTAGACACCAGCTTCGCATTGCAATGCATACCACTTCCACTACCATTGCATTCATTACCACGGGTGGAAAAACTCAACGTTGACACAGTTTTTTTCCCCGCCCTGGACTGGAAGCACTTAATGTCGCTTTTTCGTGTTCCAACACGATTGCGATGAGATTATCACCTTCCGGCAGGAGCGTTAGTTGCAGCCCCAGGTGCGCTCATTGCTAATTCAACAAGCACGCAGCACATTGACCGTTCCGGCTCCAGGTCAGATAAGTCCCAGGTGTGCAGTGGGTCGGTCTTGCATGCTAGAATAAACATAAGCTCGCATCGTGACCGGCGTGTCCGGTGATCGGTCTGTTCATGTTTATTTTGCCGCTTGTTTGTTAAAACTAGAATGGAACATTTAGTATTTTTGTTTGCAACATCGCAATGTAATGAAACGTTCGAATGCTAATAGGGTAAGTTTAATCTACGCCATGAGAGAAAACAAATGGATTCCGGTTTGGTGTGATTGCAGTTTATAGAGATTTACACTGCACGTAATAAAAGGATTTATCACTTGGAAGTGGACAGCTTGGAGCGAGATATTTTGACCGGAATGTGTGAATGTTTGCGCGAATTAAATACGCTTGGCTTCACCTTCAAACGCATGGATGGAGAATTAAATTGCAATAATGAAATGTAACATGAGAGAGTTTTCCATCATCTAAATATTGATCATTAATGTTGTCAGTTAAAAAACTCGACAAATTCTACCAATTGCGAGTCGACTGTCACCTTTTGATGAATTCTGCTGTTCTTTATCTATTGTAGATATTATGTCGAGACAAAAGAAGAAAAAAAAATAGGATCGATGAACAGAAGCCTAGACAATCGGGCAAACAATGAGGAGATATTTGGACATAAAAAAATGGCATTCAATACATTTAATAGAGGTGATCCACATCTGACCAGCAGGTATTCATCAAAAAGGAGTGGCTCCGACGAACATGACACTCAAGGGTCCTGACGGATGATGTGATCTCCATGTCCATGACTTCCACATCATGTTTCCGTAGAAGGTCCTTGTGTGATTAAAGATCAAACAAGAGGGTGAATGTCCTTCAGATCTTGCAACTATTTGGGATATGGTCACAAATCATCTTTTGGAAGTTTTTGTGTACATCTTGATAAACTTTTGAAATAATCCGATCTCGATCAACACACTGCAGAAGTTGGGTTTTTGAAGAAAATATCCATAACCATATCGCTGATGTGGCCCTCAGAACTTTTATTACCCAAGAATTTTAATGTCAAACGGAAGGGCAACTGTTCGTACACGTTTCCGAAGCAGCTAAATTAAAATCCTGCATTTATTGTTTTGATGACCTTTGCTTAGATGTTAACGAGCTAGTTTAAGGTAGTCAGACAACGTAATAGATGACCTATTGATCAAGTGATTATAACAAACTTTCAAGGATTCAATTATCTTTTTTTCTTCGAATCACTTCATTGTTTTGATGCATATTTTATGATGGAATAAAAGCATTGCTTTCATTTCTCAGCGAATAGCAACACTCTCCATGTCGGGATCCTCATGCCTACGGCAAAATAAATACCTATAAGGATAAACTGTGTCTGATGGGCATTACCCCCCATAACAAACTTCGACTAAACGTTGGGTGACCATAAATTATTCACACCCTATCGGTTCCGATACGGTGTACCACAAATTTGAGCCCACATCCGCTTGTAAATGAGTTGCTAAGTCACATTGTGGTGCTGTGAAAAACCATCTCGACGATCGCCGACGTCTCGGTCACAGCAGTCACTTTCATGCACACTGGGAGCCAACCGTCGCCCACTGTTCAAAGGGCAGCCGCCTTCTGGGTCTATTCCTTTTTCGATCGTTCATGACCGTTAACCCAAGAGGCTTAGAGAAGGTGGAACGGCAGTGAGTTTGATTTTAAATGTATTCAAAAACCAACCCTCGGGGCCGTTTGATTGGTACCGGGTTTTTTACCACAAATCATTGGTGGCGCGGATGGCTTTGCGTTTGTCTCGGGAGAACGGGCCCGTCCGTGGCCGTCCACTGAATGGGTGATTTATGTACAAAACGACCTTGCAAGCACAGTCGTGCACCAAAACTCAACAAACTCACTTGTTCAATTTTATAGCGCCGAATAATTCTTTCGGTTTTGGGCTGCTTGCTGTTGCTGGTGTCGCTTGTTTTTTGGTTACAATCAACCGAAAGCTCGTTACCATAAGGATCGTCCGTGTGGTGCGATGGGTTGACTTTTAGGGTGTTTTGTTTTATTATTACCTTTGGCTTAGGTAATCACATTCTAGGCGAGGTTACCCATGTTACACGCTTGCAACGTATGAGAAAGCAGAGCCATCGCCTAATGTCACCGCCCTCCAAATGAATGGTGTCCATTTCGGTGTTCCGTTCGACGGGGAGTGAGCAGCATAAATAAACGAGAAACGAAACTCGACTAGAACGTACGATGACCGGTCCCGGCTGTGTCTTCGCCGTAGTTGGAAATGGTTTAGTTTTTCCCACCTTTTGGGATCTGGTTCGGGGGTGGTTTTTTTTTATTCTCTCACCCACTCAAGTACCCATTAGTGCCATCTGGTGGCGTTTACCAACATCCTCCGTACAGGACCATGAACGTCCAGAACTAGCGTTTAATGGGCCCTCGAACAACCCCAACAATTTTCCAAATCAACCGGTGAACGTGAATGGCAGTAGAGAGGACATGGCGAAAGGGCATGAAGGTGTTTCTAGTTCGCGTGGCCAAATATTTCGCCCAAATGATGCCCTCAGTCGTAGGAGTGCAGGGCGAATGGCAGTGCACCATTAGCAGTGTGTGTATGTATCGTGTCCTTTTGGGCATTAGAGGAGCACTCGGGGGAGGAGGTCGAGGTCCGGCCATGTAATAGCTGGTAAGCTGTGCAACTGCGTTTGCAGTTCATTTCACTTCACCCCTTAGTGTGGAAAATGGTGGATGTTGAGTACGAGTGGTTTTAGATTGTATGCAAACAGCGTGGTCAGCACCTAACTGAAACCTGCCAATTTACGGGCGGTGGTGTTGTGGCGATACGTTATCACCTCCATATTGGGGCTGTTTTCCACGATGCAACACCATTGACTCAATTACCCCGACAACTAATGGAGCCCGTCGGAGCACCAATCTGACCGAGAGGGGGAGGGGGAGGGAGGTAAAACTTTTAACCGTATCCTTTTTGGGAGCGAAAGCTCTATTGAGACATACCACATGTTTTTGAGTGTGTGTGTGTTGGGGGGGAAAGTATTTGCGGTTCATTAGCTGGGATGCTAATCGGTGCAGTGGGTTCGGTTTGGTTAGGTTAGGTTAGGGTTGTAAGTAAACCACCAGAGCACCGCCTTTGCCCTTGGATACAGTGATAAATACATAAATTGCATTTTGCTCTATTGGGATGTGTGCACCCTAATAAAAGAATGAATGTAAACCGACAAACATCGGACGTGTGGTGCTTAATTAAAGAGAATATACAACACTTCGGGATTGTACACTGATACTAACCCCTTGTTAGGATAATAATTTTTAATCAAGCTTCTTCAGTGTTTGCTGGTGCTAAACAGACGAACGAGAAAAAGTTGCCACATAGACGAGGTTTCTGGAATCGTTTCTGCAAGTGATTTCTCGCAAATTCTTCGTTGACTATCAATCAGCAACATTGCCGAGTAAAAAATAGGTAATCCTCGCGCTTAAAATCCCATTTGAATCATCCCCGACAGCCATCGCCGTCATCTATTAATCTAGCAAAATGGTGTGATTTTGACGCCATGCTGACACTGCTGACACCAAGCGCCATTTTTTCGATCGACTCATTCCCATCCCAAGCGCAATAAGGGCACAAAGAGTTGAAGAAATAATCTAACGCTTCCACTTCACCAGCTAAACGACGGTCCGTTCGTTATACTTCCATCTCGCACACGCAGCGTCACCGTTTTGGGCTGCCGCGTACACTGCAAAGTCACTCGACGGGGAGAAGACATTTTTCTCTGGGTGAACGCGCTGCGTGTTGCCGTTGCAGTGCATTTTTTCCCGCTTGCCGCTGCGATACCGGCACGAAACTACGTGTCCACACCGATGGTGTGTGACGATGCCTTCGGGCACTTGCCCACCAACGTGCTAGTTAAAGTCGAAAAATGAGTCATACATAATGCAAGAACGTTCGTGAGCAAAAACTTTGCCCACGGCAACCGGCAGCAGTCAACGGAGGGCGCTATGATAAGCGCGCTAACGCTGGTGATAACAAGTAGCGCAGTGGTTTATGCTTTCGAGCGGCTGCCCTTGGGTGTTGAATGCGGGTGTAAATGGGACACACCAAAATTGCAATCCTTAGCGCTTTACACTCTCCACGAGTCGAGCCGGGGTTTGGCGCTTGTCTTGTCTTTGACTTTTGCTACATCCGAGATTTAAGTGCCCGCAGAAACTGGTGTTGTTGATTGTGTTCCTGTCTCTGGATGCTCACGGTCTGTGGCTCTGTGTGTGTGAGTGTGTGCGTGTGTTAAGGTATATTTTCTTTTGGGCAAGCCCAGAGTTCATTCCACCTCGTTGCTATCGGATATTTATCCTTGGTTTTATTAAATCACATAAATTCCTTGCGAAGCTGACAGTGGCTATCGAGATGTACGCTACGGGACAATATATTTCGGTGCTGGTGCCATGTTTGTATTAGACAAGGGTTTTGAGACTTTTAGTTTGTTGTAGCTCATGAAGCTTAAAGTTTTCGTTGCTTATTGTGTCTTTCGCTGTTAAAAATTTCTCTCATGATAATCTATTATTTTCTAGCTAATTCTGAATTAAATATATTTAATTTTTCAAACACTAAAGTAAAATATAGAAAGTATTAGTAAATTTGTTACAGCAATTAGCCTTTATAATTTACAGCAATTAGTATAATATTCATTGTAACAACAATTCGATCTTCTACGAAAATCCTTCAAGAATTCTTCCCCAACTTCACCGGTGTCTGTCATTAGAGCATAAAATCAATCTCCTTCCAGCTGTACCAAGCATTCGACCCAAATTTTCCCCCCCACGACAAACACCCTCGAGAAAGCTTCAAGCCCTTAGAGAAGAGCTTTATCAAATGACTTCGTTTTGGTGTTTTTACCGGTGACTCGGTTTAACCTTGATTAAACAAATTCAAATGATGGCATCCCGAAGTAATCTTGCCCACAAATCATATCCGTTTGACATTGTCGCCGGGTTTTTGGGAAATGGGGCCCAAAATTTAATCCCCCCTCCCCTTCCACAGCTTTGCCGATTGCGAATGAAAACACAAATGGGAAACAATCATCATCTGGCAGAGGTTGAGGGTGAATGGGAGGCCAGGTTTTCGAAACGATAGCAAATCTGAATCCCACCGGGCACAATTTGAATGAGGATTTGAAATTCAAATCACTTGCTTCCCATTCGGGAAGCAAAATTGATCATTATGTTTGCCCAAACTCCACTCGATAATGCTGTTGATGCTGGGACCGTCATGCATAAGATTGCGTGGAGAAGAGACCCGTGATATACAAATTACGCGGAAGTGAAAGATTATCGAGTGGATTTACTTTTAAGTTTGTGATGTTTCAGTAAAAAGTGCTCTTTTGCTGAAAGCTGAAAGTTGAAAAGAGCTTATGGTTTTTTTTGCGTTTCGTTTCGTTGCTGTCAATATACCAGATAATGTAATTGATTCATTTTTTTCCATACTGCCGTGCCGCATAAATCGCCACAAGTTTAGATCCTTATCTTGTTAACTAAGAAAGTCACAAAATTATGTTCGTTTGCGTTTACTTAATTGCTTAATTGGCAATTTATTGCTTGCTGGTCTCATTCTCAAAACCAAACGTCTACTAGTGTGGTCGGCAATAAAACCAACTCCAACAAGTGTTACGGCTATTTGCTCGTGCTCTTTGTCTTGGCACACCCGCAAACGAAATGGTCGGAGGTGAGTTGACCTGATGCCGAGGCAAGCCAACATGCGCCGAAGGGGAAAGTTTCGTGTGCGAAGCTAACATTTGTAGCTGGCTTCGCCGGCCATTGGCCATTGCAACCACTCGCACAATACAGTATCGGGCCGCGTTGACCAAGGAGCAAGTTTCTTATTGCATTTCTCAAGAAACTGTCAATTTTGGTTGCTTTTTGTTAGTACGATTTGTTTGAAGCGATGTGAAGCGTTAAATTGCACACTTAATGAAGTACATTTACCATCGAAGGCGAAGTTGTACACTGGAAGGCGAAGTTGTACAATGTAGACAGTTCCGTGTGGCAGTAGTAGAAGGATGTACGGAAATGGTAAAGTCATGACACGAAGTACGCCGTATGGTTTGTTAAATACAATTAGGAGTTTGATTAAGTAACTTCATTCTGGAGTGAGAATGTTGGTTTGTGCAATTGTTGTAATGAAATTTGTATCGTGATTTTCAAATGGCGTTCAATAATAAATTCTGATAGCGTTGAATTCTTGTTCTGTTGTTTTAATTTGACAACGTGCATGCGTGTTGACATGATTTATAGTCTGAGGATAACATGGCAAACAAAAGCGTTGTCTCGTTGTCCAAACAAAACAAATTATTATGTCGAGAGGCGAAATCTACGGCTTGCAACCAGCTACCGTCTAAATCTGCGTCTGTCTAAAGTGCTCCTGGCGAATCCTTCGAAGAGTCGAAGAGTGATCGAAGTTCGTGGCTTACCGCAAAATATTCCAAACATGATCCGAGAATGCGATCAATGTCATGAAAACCGTTCCCATAGCCTCAAACCTTGGGGTCCGCCGTACCTTCCAAATGCGCATTAATCGCATAATGGTTAGACAAAGTTTAGATATCATCCGAATTAATTTTCAACCTACCGAGAGCCCGGAGAGCAGCGATACGTTGTGGTGAAATAGAATACGGGATCCTCCAATGTCCTCATTCCACACGCTTGACCAATGCGCCATCCATTCATGGGATGCGAAGAAACTTATGAGCGGTTATCGCCCTCTTCATAAAGCTACCCGCAGAACCGCTATTTTACCAAAACCGCTGCCGTTTCATCGCCGGTAAAACTCACAATGAGCAGCCAGCCAAATAAGCGATATTGGAAACAAAGAGCTTAGAATATCCAAGATTTTACGCACGAAGTAATCAGAGCTCTTTATAGCCTCTGCTTAGTTCAATGCTTCGAAATCAATGATAATAATGCCTTAAAAGCTTATCGTTTCATGCGAGCCAAGAGAAAAAATTGTAATTCCACAAATCTGCTTTGATTAGAGTTCTATTTTTTTCTTTCCATTTCTTTGAATCGCTCAAGAGCAAAACAATGTTCTTTGTTTTGAGAATCTGCTGGACATAAATTTCAATAATACCCCGGCAAGGGGCTATCCATACAGAAGAAAAAAGAAACCAAACCCTCTGTTTGCCTGTAACGGAATGTTTATTGGAGTGTTTTATTAAATTTCGCGTTCGATCGGAATCAAATTTCGAATCCATTAATTTTGCATGTGTTTACTCCTGCAGACAAAGAAGCTCCTTGCATGTTTGAAGATGCTTCAGTGAATGGCTTGCTGTTGCCTAAGGTCCATAATAAGCACACGCATACACTTAGCGCAGTACGTTGATAAATGACGCTGTAACATGAAAGCACGTTTATGTCAAGCTCGACGGTTTGAAGGCGTAACAGCATCAAATTAGCACTGTACATGTTAGCCATCAAGTCGTCCGACCGTATGAGGATGAGGTTTGCTTATTTTTCTTAGCCACTTCTGTTCGTAGTAGCCCGTGTACGCCCGTATTTGTGTTGCGGTTGGTTTCGTACAAAATTCACAGCGCGCAACATATTTTGATGTGGTTTTTGCGTTGATCACAGCCTTTGAGTTGGGATCGTTTTTTTTGGTTGTTGTTGCTTTGTCCATTTAGCTCTTTTCTTTCTGTGGTAAACCTCCATTAAGCATGCATGTCGTATCAGAACCGACAAAACCGCAAAGATTACATTAAACTTCTTTCCTTTCTACGATCGAATTTGTGGAGTGTTAATCACGTAATCAAAGCGTAACGCATGTGGCACAAGCCCTAGCCTGGCTTGATGACAACCGCTGCCACCGCAAACAAAATGACGCGATGCGTTAACAGAGTCGGGGTGAGGGTTTGCAGAACGACATTTTTCATACGCTAATATGTTAATCCCTTGAAGGCAGGTCTGTGTAAATAATGCGCACAAGTAACATTTGTGTGGTTTATGCGGTTGGATGCGAAAAATATTGCAGGCTACAAATTGATAGCAACATTGGTTCCGAAAACAAGGAGTAGAAAACTCTGTAAAATGCAAGTAACAAATAATTTTCCCACTGGATTCCCCATGGATTAATATTTTTAAAACTTTTCCCATCTCGTGTCTTCATTTGAAGCGATAAAAATCTACCGAATGAAGAGGTTCAACCATCCTTTCGGCGTTTCGGTTAATGATTCGAAACCAAAGCTCTTTTTGTGCGGGTAGACGTGGCCCTGAAACGTGGCTTGGAATCCAGGAAAAGTTATGCGTAACCGCAAACAAAATGCTCCAAATGAGCTAAACAGCGAGCGATAAGAGAAATAGCGTGCACTGCGTGTTGGTTTGCGCACCATCAAATACATGGAAGCGTACAAACACTCTTTAATGCTATGCTATATACAGCCATGCGTTTTAATTAAAAGCTTCTTCTAACTATGTTCTTGTTAAAGTGTATCGTTTTTCTCGACTTTCGCAGTATCTGGATGGAGTTCCAGATTGATATTATGACGACGATGAATGACCCAGTTTGAAAAAGTTTTAAAACAGTCCTTTCGTACTCGGAGAACTATGAAAATTTGATTATTTAATTAAAAGTGTTCCATTTTGTTATTATTGGCATACCTCCTTTTTATTCATTTTAATAACTCAAAAATATAATTTACCAAGAAACAAGTACTGTCATAATTATTTTATTCTTAACCATTTTAATTAAACTTCGAAGGTTCGAATGATTGTGCTATCCCTTTCCTCCCATTTCATCAGCTTTTTTATGCTACCGGTCGTTAGAAAGGATTTATTATTTGAAAAAGCTTGTCACTTAAAACTCGAATCATATCTGTAGTGTCCCTAACAAAGGGCACCATGCTTAGTTCCCATGCTTAGTGCAGATGGTAGAATGCAGACAAAATTCACCAAATAGCCCACAGCAAGCCATTGTGATCGTTTTCGTTTTGTTTGGAAAATCTGTGTGCGCTGTAGAACTACTTTCCTTCTCAACAGCTCGCCGCTGCGGGCACGGTACAACCCGCCGAAAGAAATGTAAATTTAAGCTCGGCAAACAGGAATAAAACAACGATCATAAAAATTTAACACGTTTCCGGTGGCAGTATTTGTTTTTTTTTTTTTGACATTCCAGCAAGGAAATAATGCCAGGCTGCGATGAGGAGTTCGCCGTTCGCCGGTCCGGTTATGAATTGAAAACAGAAAGAAGTGTTCCCGGTGCAAATAGTTTTTGCATTCCGAGATTTACTCCTTTGCGTTTGCTGCAAATTGGAACTGATGGTGTTGAAAGTTCTCGCATCTCCGCGCGGAAACAATTATCTGTATGCACCGCGTGCATCTCGAACTTGCATTCAACAGGTAAGTTTGTGTGTGTGTGTGTGTGTGTGTGTGTGTGTGTATGTGTGTTTGTGCCTGGCCGTGCGAGAAGTTGAAACATTTTGGAAATAGTTTTCCAGGCCACGTGTTCCGTTTCGGTTTGGGGGATGATGCGATGAGGGAAGATGATGAAAAATGGGCAAACAGTTTGAGCAATAATCGTTACTCATGTGCACGGTTTATGTGGCGTGGGGTTGTTAGTAATATGCTGAAAATGTAGTTGACTTTAAGTTGGATGTATCTTTCATGAGGGGGTTTGACCAGTTTAAAAACATATTAACAAAGATCGTTATTTACGTTAACTTAGCTACTTCTTACTTTGCTGTAAAGCGGTCTTATTGAACTTTGATGAGTATGTTATTTTGAATATTTTTCTGCTATGACTCGAGTCTGCAATTCATTTCAAGTATAAATTTCGGTTACATTTAGTTTATCTTTTTGTGTTGTGTTCTGTTAAACAATTTTCCCAGTTGCTCTAGAATCTCTCGAAGCATCAACAAACTACCGCCGGTTCAATAACTAGTTATTTCATGTCATATCGCTTTACACTATTTCTAGTTCGTTTTACGAAACACAAACGATTCAATTATGCATCGTTTATTTCCATTTTTCCTTTGTCTGCGAAAATACCCGGCCGCCTAGAGAGGTGCGCAGCGCAACGCAAACGATCGGTGTTAAAGGTTATTATAAAATAATTTTCTAATTAATATCGCATAAACATACCTGTGGCTGTTTATGCACGATGGTTTATGCACCCGGGCGAGTGGGGGATGATTTTGTATGGAATAAATAACGTGTTGTGGCTTGCCAGTGAAAGAGCTTTTCGAACTGGATGACATGTCAATGGGCGTCAGGAAAATTGAAAATCAAATTGCCGCCAACGGCAAGTGGTAAACGCATCGAAAGTGACGGAAAGGACGGACGGTTGGAGATGATTAATGTGTGCGAGAGGAATTAATTAATCGGTGCCCTGCCAACCGAAATAGCTACCGGAGGTCGGACGCTGAATACCAGCTAAGCTTTGCTGGAGTATCTGATGATGCAGGTGTTAAGCTTCCAATAAAATTATGTGTTGGCAGTGTGGCAGTCTGCAAGCTTCAATTAGCATATATTAACAATTCTTTTGATGGTGGTACGATTTTCTGTGACGTGTTGTTTAACGTCGGCCTCAATAGCTACCAAACGATGCATATTCTTTATTATTAAACCCATAACTAATCTATCTAATCTTTTGCACACGTACACCCACGCACCCGCAGTATTTTCTAGTCTGAAAAGAAATTTTATCGTCACGTTAAACGATAAGCCGCTTTAAAAGCTGCTCACTGTAACGAATAAAATCACAGCCCTCTGCATATTGATCCCGAACCGCCATATTGCTCGCTCCCCGTTTACGGCACGTTTATCGAATTTATCCTGTCCCGATCCTTTGCAGTACTTCCCATTTCCAAACCGTGGACCGCTGGGATCGAAAAACGAGAAGAATCAAACATCGATTCGCTCCGGCTGAAATCCACTTAAAGTGTTCAGTCTTGTGGCGCACCCTTGTGCAACGCACTCGTTCGGGTTTGCCAGCTCAAAAAAAACCCATCCGAGGGGTACCGTGATTCGGTGGATGTGAGTGAAAGAAAGCAAACGGGTGTAAGGGTATCCCCGTACTACGGTTGGTCTATAGAAAATCCGTTTTCTGCATGCTTGAACTACCCGATCTCAGAACAGTAACGGTATCTGAAAAGCCCGAACCGTTGGTGGAAGACGAAAATAAATAGAAAAAAAAACGTTAGACCCTCAGAATGGTTGGGAAATTCTTTTCGAACTTTCCGCACCAAACCAATGCTCCCTCCTCTTTTATGCAACGAATGCAGCCTCGAGCGTCAAAAGCATCATCCTCAGTTCCGCTGCTTGAGTTGCTACTTGGGCGAAGAGTAATCGCTTGGACCTTCTCTTCTTCACTGTGGGCCATCTCTTCCGGATACGTGCGAAGGCCATTAGAATGCACCGCCATTTTCCGACATTAGTGCAAAGTAAATTGAAATGCTTTAAAAGCTGTTGCATTAGAATTTGTAGCACAGGGAATAGTTTTTTTTTTACCTTTGATAGTCAAAATCAAGAATTAACATCTGATCGATTCGGGTAATAACTGAAAAATGTTAAAGAATGGATCATTACTTTATGGATAAACACTGCATGTAAGGGGTTTCGCTTTCCATTTTTTATATTGTTACGTTTACCGACCAATGGCCGACAATCAATCTTGTCAAAATAAGGGCGCGTGGTGCAAAAAGCGCTCCAAAGAGTGTCATCTGAACGAGCGCTAAAATACGTAATCGCTAACATGGAATCAACTTCAATGAAACCGAATAGGTCATCCAACGGCACAATCGTTTAACTATTCTGTTCAGATCCATCCAATGAGAGTGAAAAACAGAATCATTAATTAAGAAACCGTTCGCATTATTAAGTGTGAAAGCTTTGTCCTGCGCGCGTCGTTTGCCGGCCAGATGCCTCTTTCTTGTGGTTGAAATGTTTAACGCCGTAAGTTTTGATGATGATTAATTCTTACGAAAGCATTCGTGCGATATTTTCCCGGTTTGAACGCACGGAAAAAAAAATCCCCGACTACCAGCAGCCCCTGCTGCAATCCCGGGCAATCCGAGAAAAACTTGTTTAGTACAGATTGTCGCTCTAACCCCGCCGGTTTTAACGAGATGAACTTTGCACAAGACCCCCGAAAGGGAAAAGGCATGCCGAAACTTTCACCCTTCAAGCAGCACCGGGGGAAACGCAAAATATGGCCATGATGCTTTGTTGGTCGATAAAAAAGTCCCGTGCAAGATAAACGATAAAGAGGGAAATGGTATGAATTTTTCACAAGTTTTCCATAACAACAAATCGGGAAGATGGTTTCCAACCGCAGCGACAAATCATTGAAACGATCTAATTGTGGCGTAAATGAAGCGGAATCGAAGCTATTGCGCTGTGAAGAATTTGAAGTTCATGGAAAATTGTTAGTCTCTGTCGCTTTGTAATATTTCTACACGAATTCTTACTCATAACACGAGATAAGTTACTAAGTTAAGTTAAGGTACGAGTTATGACTTAGTCGTAAGACCTTCTCGAGAGGGTTAACCTTCTCGAAATTTCAGCATTAACCCCAAATATAACTAAACAGACCTGCAAACTAACCTTTGCCGCGTCGCAACACTGCCTCAAAGGAAGAATGTCCAGCAAAAAAGACTCAATTAACTAAAGCTATCTTGACCTGGTAATAAGAAGGATGTTTTTTTTTGTCCATCGCACTTTTTGAATAACGAAACACATACTCAAGGAAGGAAGGCCAAACTGTCCCAGGTGTGAGCCATATCGTACGTTCTTTAAACTGATTTTTAAGTCACTGAATTTAAATATTTTCCTGAGTCTTTGGAACAGATGCTCTCGGCTGTGCTCGTTGTTTTTTATAATATCACGCAAGAAGTCGAATTTGAACCATCAAACACTTTAGGCATTGTTGGCATTGTTTGTGAGTGAAGCTTACCAATTTCTTCATTCTGGTGAGCTTTTTGTTTTATTTCCACAAATAAGATGTCTGTATCTACCGCGAACGCAAGCTCCGCGTAGCTTCTGTTCCGTTCTGTTGAGAAGTTCGTTGAATAGTTGAAAAAGTAAGACATTTCTCTCGTCCAGCATGCTTGAAGTTGTTATCTTCATTGAACGTGCCTTTCCGACGGTTGTGTGATGAAGGGACGTAATTTAAAACAAGCTGTTTGCCTTAAAATCTACACTTAAAGTGTAATACGATCCTCCGTGTGTACTTGCTCTCTCGCCCTCGATTTGGCGGTGTGGGTCTGCACCTGGACGAAGACCACTACCGGGATGAAAGTTTATTACCGGCTCTTAACGTAGCATTAAACTTTCACTTCCGAGGCCAACATTTTGGGTAAACATAATTTCCGGAAGGAATGAGCGACACAGAGCCTGCAGCGGGCGGATCTCGGATCGGCTGAAACCGAACCGCGAAACAACACGAAAACTAACAGAGGAAAGATAATGTTGTCTGGGCGGCAAACATTATCAGCCGGTGGCTGTAGACATTAGGACGAATGGAACAGAAAAGGCATGTACTGTTATATCCGTTTGTTGAAGATCACTAAAAATGTAACATTTTAGCTGTACATTATGATGATTAAATTTTGATGAAGAGGCTCCTTTTTGGCCGTATCGTTCTTCCCTCGTACGCATGAAATATTTTAGAAAATGCATGAAAGTAAAGCAAAACCACCTCAAGAACCCTACCGCACGATGGAAATCGTCGTTCATAATCTGAGTTATTAACCGAACCTTCGCAACGATGCATGCGTTATCCGGTTTGTTTACAAAAACACTCACTTCTCACCTACAGCAGCGGCTAAAGTGTTATTACTTACGCCAGCAAACACCGGAAAAACACACTTAATCTTCCAAATTTCCCAAATGATGGATGAAACAGATTTATCTTACGCGGTGCACATGCGAATGGCTGCCATTGACGCTGAAGGCGCTGAAGCACAACAGTTGGCGGAACGAAGTAGGAAAATGATGAGACATTTATTGACTTCCGTGATTGAGTGATGGCTCCAATCTTTTTTTTTGCTCCCTCAAGTTTATATTGAAACGAGGTGGAGCTATTAAATTTCGAGACTTAGCGCTACATACATCTTGCCCTGCCTCGTCGTTCGCCGTTCAGCAACAAGCCGGGAGCAAATTACATTCTATTAAGCATAAGAATACCAGGAAGCTATTTGGTGTTTGAAAAGTGATTATTCCGTTCTACACAGTTGGCCTGTAATGTTGACATTACGTCCAATATGGCAAACCAGACCTCAGACTGTATGGATCAGTCTGCATGCTCCAGGGGTGCATTAAACTCGCCGACCAAATGAAATGTCTTTTCAATGTATATTTCATAGCCCAGTGGAGTGTTTACTTGGGACTCTTCGCAGCACCAACGGTTTCCACGCGGTACCTTAACAGTCTGTCCGTTCGGCTTGCGCCTTATAAATCCCGTGCCGTATCCCAGGGCTGGAAGGAACGGTCTGTTGTTTCTACGGATCAATCATTTCCCGTGACAAGGGTTCCCGTGCATGTCGGCTGGAATACGGGGATATAGGCAAATGTGTAGCGCTTTTGATGCTGCCACTACCCCGAATCGTGTTTCATATTCCACGGGTCATATTTACCCTCAACGACCTCGATCATTGCAAGGATAGTGTTTCTTAGAAAGCTCTTCTTATAATTATAGACAGCCTCAGCAAACCAGCCAATCCCTTTTGAACGGTTCTGCAAGGGTTGTTTGCTACCCCCTGGCAGGGAGGCCTTTTAAACTGTCAAATTTATTATTTGCAAACGTCAAATTTGACAGGCTTGTCTGACATGCTGGCATATGGAGGACAATCAGGTAATGCAGAATTTCGCTTGTATGTGTTTCTGCGTGTCCTTGAAATGTTCGCTTTTTCTGTTCCATTAGTCAACAAAAGCACTTTAATGAAGAAAATATGTTTAACTTGCCACACACGTACACATGATGAAGATTATCCACAATCACTGAAAAGTGTTACAATTTGGCAATCTTTATTAAGACGTTACGCAATCAATGATGGGAAGATGTTTTATTGATTTTTCCCAATGATGATTATTATATTAAGAGGCACAATATCTACGAGCGCAACGGGCAAACATCGGGAACCGTTTCCGGTGCGACATAATTCGATTTTGTCTTCCTCCGTTATTGACGACTCTTCAAAGAATGGACGCAAAATATTGACCCACATATTGAAGCACTTGAGCAACCGATCCGTCGAGGCTTTCAAGATATCATGTTGTCCCTCCTCTCTTGGAGTGGGAATACCTTCCGAAAAAGGGCTGAACAGATGTACAAGCTGCTCAACATCCGTCCGATCAATCATCGTACGAATCGCAATGTTCCTCAATAGAACTGGGCCAAAAGAGTAAGCGAAATGTTTCTTAATTCCTTCACTGCTGCTGTCCTTGATTGACCCACTAAAAAGGACACTCCTTTCGGCTGTTACAATAAAACATTCGGTGCGATATCGAATTATGGTTCGGTCGCTTACACAAAAAGGACTCTCAGTATCTCTGGTGTGTATCGTGTCGGGTTCCGTGGAACTCCCGAAAACGTCGAACAGCCTGCAAAAATGGGAAGGTTAAAGCGGTTAACATTCCCAAGATTGCGCCCCGAAGGAACACCTGCACGAACGCTGGACAATCAGAAAAGGTTTCTTCTGTTTGATCATTAGAAGCATTGGTCCCCGAATCGGGCCGGAGAATCATTTCATCTCCATGCGAATCACTCTCCATTCTACTCCGTTAACGAAATAACAGTCCATCGCCCGGGCATCGAAGTACGAATGCCGAATTGTGTTTATTCTTCGTCTTGAATTTCGCTAACGATTCCCTTTGGACTGACCGAATCCTTCGCCGGTGACGAGCGACAGCGAGGATGGCCTCGTTCGTCCAGCGTCCATCGCGTCCGTCTACGGCGTTGTGCCGTGATTCGATGAAGTTTGTCGAATGGAACGTTCATTATGTTAGTTGCCTCGCCGGTGAAGGCAAACGCGATACCGTCCGTTGTAATGATGATAAAGAGGTCCGCCGAGACGTTAATTCAATTTATCATTGCTACAATTACTGCGCAGTTACGATTCAAATCAGACCAAAGCTTCGTGTAAATACATCTTTAATTTAAAAGTCCCTCGAAGAGACACTTATCTGTGGGGATTGTGAGATAATAAGTTATTTTGTTTGCTTCCTTGGCAGCTCCCTGGCCTCCCAGTTCCGGGAGAATCCGTTCCGTTCGTTCTCCCGACCACACAATCGTGAGATTAGAAACAAGCCATCGGGGTGCGTTCCGTTCCGCCATTTGTCACCTGGAACGGGAGATAAATAATGTCTCCAACCATGCATTGGAGCAACGCGTGAGTCATTGGTGCGAGCACTCGAATGTGTTTCCTTCAGCCGCACCGCACTGTCGTGTGTCTTGAAAAACGCAACACCCTCGATACGTTACATCAAAAGCACCGCGCCAAGGTATCGCCGAGGAGTGTGATAATCTTCTTACGGCTCCGCTTATGTCACCGCAAACAAAGTCGGGGTGGGTATCACGCTAAAATTAATCACGACCACCGAAAGCGCTTCGTTCCACGGCAGGATGTGGCAAGAGGTTACACATTCGGGGCGTCCTTTTTGCATTTCATTCAACAAGAGGAAACAACCTGCTCGAGAAGATCGTGACACATTTTCGTCAATACGACAAAGACGAATGATTCTCTTTTGTCCGGGAGAGATACGCAAAGACAAGGTGAATTACAATCATTTGCTCCAGTAACAGAGTGGCTTGTTTAGACAGATGTTGTTGAAGTATTTTTTGGGAAATTGCGTCTGTTGCATGTGGCCAAGTACTGTCCCAAGTATTGAACTACTTCCACTAAGGAGTTAACAGTGCGATGCAATGTTGCGTATTTCTGTAAATTAACTTGTCTGGGAGATTCGTCTCGATTCACGGAAATGCAGTAGAGTTGATGTAAGCAAGAAGATTCATCTCCACTTGATGGCTTCTTGCTGAGAGATCTTCAGACGAGATCGCTTTTCGTGTGAAATATTCCGAAACTATTCATTCTTTTGTAGTTTTGTCGCTTGTTCTCCGGAGGATAACCTCGCTGCGATGCGCACTGATTGTTGTACGGTGAAGCACCTCACGGCCAGGAACGATTTTACTGGTCGTGCAATCGTCTACTTCATCTGTATTTCAGCGCGGCACCGCCATTTGTAGAATCACGTCCATTTTGATTGCGTGGTCGCGATGTCTTTTCGCGTTTCGCGCTCGCTACGTGCAACGATGATGGAAACTGGTTTCCACTGCTGTAACCAACCTGAGCAATTGCAATTTATTTCTGCGTCCAACGCGAACAAGCGCATCCGTGGACGAGGATCGCTTGGATGCGTCTAGCGAAGAGCAATCAATGCACAGGAAAAGCGCAAAACGAACGCGCGCCGTGCTGTAGCTGTCGAGCTTCCGATGGAAATGTGTACATGAAATGATTCAACTTAGGAATAAAGCTAACTATAAAGTGCAATTGCTAACTGGAGAGCACGGCTCGCCAAACAATGCTGTCGAAATGATTGCAGTATCACGATCACGGAAAATCGTTATTTTTCTTTCGTTTATTCCCGCACAGTACTACATTCTTCCTTCCTGTGCAATGAAATTATTATTTCTTCCCTACCATACCGCTTGGCTGTACTAAGGAAACTTGGCTGAACTTTTGTAGAGTGCTGATTGGAATACAGGGCACGTTTCGCAATTATGACATGCATTGGAATTATTCAGTAATAATTACAAACTCCTGTATTTCCAAAATATTTATAATCTGCACTCATAAAGAAATTAACTACAATTAAAATTATATGAAACGTAGTGAAAATTGTTATGCTTTTTCTGCTCATGGCAACGTTTCATAATTAAAACGCATTCCACTCCATTCTCTGAAAAAGGTTCATCAAATCATGTTACTATATTCATAAAAGAAATTATTAACATACATAAAGTTTATCCTTCCTGGTATTTACTAGGGACGGTAGAGCATGCATGGCTCAAATTTATCTTGCATGTATGCCTGGACAGAGGAATAAATCAAAAAGTCTATTACCGAGAAAAAATGGCGAACTTTATTTGCATACAAATGTGTGTCGCTTGCAAAGATAGCTACAATCATGCTTTAGACATAAATCCTCCTTCAATCATCCCCGGCAAACGTTACGTAGCGTAGTGTAACGTAGTAATGAAGGACGCAAGTGTGCCATTTATCCTCATCCGCAGATAAATGTATGCTCCGGAAATTATACCTCAAGCAACACAAATACCTACAACTTTCAATCAGCAAACCGACCGTAATCATGAAGAGGATCCGAAAGGCTCGTAAATATCTTCCTCCCGTAACTTATCAACTGCAATATTCTCTGCTGAAAAAACGATTCCAACCGTTCAAATGAGTTTTCAAATGACAAACACAATCCATCTCTCATAAGCGGCTTACTCAATTTGTCTTGTTTGTGCCATCGTCCGGCAACAGATTCCGACAGTTTTAGCACACGACAGGTCTTACGCTGATAGCGCGGTGTTTGTTTTTCCATTCTTTCGCTCCGTCCGCCGGCTGGTTCGTGCTGCAGCCACTGGCAGCACTAATCAACACGTTTGAAGCTTATTTTCGTACCATTTACCAACTGGGACGCCTTCCGAAAGTAAGTCATCGGCGTTAAACACGGTCACTGTTTGCGTTCACCGTTCCGTCTGCACTACAAGCTGCCGCAGCTCAGCAAGTCTGTGCCGTGTCCGTGGGGCGCTCGAAGCTTTTCCGTAGGTGTTGAAGAAAAAGTTGTTGCTAATCTTCTGCTTTTGTACGGCGTTGAAACTCTCGTTGTAAGCGAGGATTGGTGAGTTAAAGCATTTGTGAAAAGCATACGCAAGCAGCTAATAGATGTACAGACTACTAGTAATTGCACCATTAGTAGAACCATTTTATATTAGTATTTCAGTAGGATTAGTATTAGTATATTAGCTGTTGAAAGTATAATTTTACTACACCCAAATTGAGCAAAACCATCCGGATATGCACCATTCTGCAGCTCGCTATCTTCCTGTCACCTGTCACCTCACTACATTGTTTACCGACAGCAGTGACAGTTTGTGCATGCGCTTCGTTAAAAGTTGCCGAAAGCTTCCACTCGACACGGTTCCGTAGCCGGGATACCAAGAATGGAAAACCCTCGGGCAACAACTGTTGATTTTCTGCACCCATCATCGCTGAGTGCTCGCAGGGCCAGGAACTTCGTGCATGTTCGTTTACGTGTGTACGCTCGGCATTCCATCGTCCCGATGACGTTTGGACTATTTTGTTGCTCTGGCTTTTGCTGGCACGGCCATGCTTGAGTTATTCGTACATTTTTGTTTGCTCCACAAATACAATGTTTACCAAAGCAAATGAACGGTAGGGGGGGTAGGGGTAGCAAAAGGGCTTCATAAAGGAGAGATTTTTGGGCTTTTGTGGTTTGCATTGAGTAATAAAATGTATTCTACATGCTGCTGCATGGAGGAGTGTTCAAAGCCGATTTTGAACAAACAGTGTGAAAAAAACGAAACAAGTTGAGAGTTATGGGTTTGATATATTGATTTTATGTGAACGTTTTACTGTTCATAAATTTACAACTACCATCTCCTTTTATAGTCCTCCTGTCGCGCACTTATATAAATAAACGTGTTACATTTCCCCGGTTGATATGCACCAGCATCGGAAAGGTTATGTTAAATCGTCAGTTAAGACGATGAGTATAAATAAATTTCCTTAATGATTGATTATGTTTACGAACATGGAATACTGTTCCTTTTCTTCAGGACTGTGTGATTGAGAGCATAAAACGGGCCCAATTGAATGGAGCTTGCTATCACATGGTACGAGGATGCGTAAATTGTCACCGAGTCAAACCAAGCGTCATTCAAAATGGATTACGAAAATTTACGCCACTACCAAAAGCCGATCAATCCTTTCTGGGGTGGGAGAAAACATATACCCACTCGACGACATGATTGATTGTAGGCAGACGAATGAATCGACATAAATCATGCAATTCCCCCTTTCTAACCCCATAATGACACGTGACACACCAAAACCGGGTTTCATTTCGGTGGTTCATTTCTAATGACATAAAGTATAACCGCCTCAGAGCTGGTGGATCGATTTAATATGATCGATCGGGAAAAGTATGGGAAAGTCTGCAACCAACGCATACAGGGTGCAAAATCAAAAATCTAATGAATTAACTATTTTTAGCATCACTGTTTAAGCTAATGCAAATAATATTCATTGCGTCATGTCTGCAGAAATGTACATAGTAAAAGAAAGTCTTTAACACCGTGAACATTTCTGTCATATTACTCCATTAGGCCTTTTTTGCAAACGATCGTCCTGTATCAACAATTTCAAGACTTGCCCAGCCAAGCATCATAACGGCCCAGACAACAGGGGGCTCTTAGACAAATTAAGCAATCACAAATAAAGACCACAACAACAGCACAAAAAAGGGGTCCATCAGCAGTAATGGTCACCACCACTGCCACCCGTCCTCGAAAAGTTGCGTCGATCACTGCGAGCAGGACATTAATTATCACGAAGGGATGCGATTCAAATGTATTCAAACATTAACCTCCTCCAGGAAGGCGATTGATATTGACCAGTGGCCGGATGGAAGTGGGCGGAACGCCCCCCTTGTCCAGAAACGAAAGGGAAGGTTATGGTCGATGGTTATTTATGCGTGAAATGATACTTTCACTCGCCTCAAGTTCTGGTTCATTTTATCGCACCGGCTCGATTGTCTGATAGCCCGGCAGCGATTGTGCTTACAAGCGGTCGGTAGCGATTAATTTGATGACAAGATTAGTGTTCAGTGCTTTACCGGGCTTGTGGCTTGTTGAATAATTTGCATTCATTTACTTTCTTTGTTTCGCCGGATTGCTGCCGGGCGGATGGGATGTCGTTTGATTCGTTTGGGAGTTTTTTTTTTATTACTCAATTTTCTGCTCCCGCTGAGGTTCAACGCTTACAGCCAGAGCTGTGGATGGATAGATCGTTCTGGGCGTAGTTAAACTTTTGTGTAATTTAAAACTCAACTGGAACTGCAAGTTAAAATGTTCTTTCAACAAGAGAATGCTCGCTTCTGGTTCTACGAATTGATCAACTTCTCAAGAGGTGCTTCTTGGGTCAAGGTCACCGTTCAGCATTTCAACGCTTGCACACAGAGGCAGAATTAAATTGTTGAAAATTCGTCCCATTTTGTATGTCAAATATCGCTTTCGCTGACATTGTAACATTTGCTCTTGCGCTCGATGTCGATGACGTAGACGGTGGTGATGATTTCCCCAATTCCGTCCAACGCATGCATGGAAAAGCTCAGGAAACGGGTTTGAGGAGCGATGCATTCGGCAAGCATCCGATTATATAAACGAACATTTACACAATTCACCCTTGTTGCATAATTGGGTTTCCATTCATTCACCGAGCACACGCTGCCGAAGTTTTGCCACACGAAAGGGAGTTCCGTTTAGGAGCACGGCGACATAGAAACAAGTGATTGTTTCGCTCACGCTGTCGTGTGTATTGCCCATTTTGCTATCCACGGGACACCGCACTGCGATGGTCGTGACATTGTGCGAAGTGCAGCCAAATTCTGGACGGGGTCGCAGCTTGCACCAGCACGACAAAGTTTGTAATTTAATTTGTGAAGAAACTGTCGATTACTTTGCCGGAGTTGGGTCCATACTGGGCCGGTTTGCGCTAAACTGTGCACTTAATGAACTATGTCAGCTTCCGAAAGTGGAACGATTTGGGAAATGTTTGACCACCACCATGGGCCATAGTTCACGGGTAAAAATCTTCATTACAACATATTACAACACCCTTTTGTGTTTGAATCTCATTGCGTAAATATTGCAAATCCATTCGGAAACGTTCCTCGTGAAGTATCTCTTTGATCTTTGTAAAATAATCTATCATATCACAGTGCACAGCACTAGACTTTGTGCAATTAAATTTTCCTATGTTGCTGCAAGTTCAGTCGCGCTACGGTTTTACTGGCACGTGTCAGCACATCTCGTACGCTGCATATCTCATTTGCGATTCCATTGCATTCGTCGCATTTAGAAGTAAATTTTACATCGTCTCATTTATGTGCATATGAAATTCTAGCAACGTTTCAACATTGAGTGGGCAAAAGATGATTACAACCAAATGGGACCTTTCCTGCACTGTATTTCTCTTTGATGCTAGCACTGGATAGCGCAGTGCCAACAGCGCCACCTAATGTGAGATGAGATTTTTTTTATGATAAAATGAGACAACTGTAACATATGATGAGGAGTGAGTAATATTGGTCAGCTGCAAGATTGAATGCGATGCTATCTCACATCCTTCAGCGCTCATTAGAGAACAGTTATTCGTTGAAGAAATAATGGAGACGCCTGGTTAGTGTTGCGGTGTCATACTGGAATTCAAGCATTGCATACTTTCAGGCGTTAGTGTAAATTTCAAAAATTTGTAATACGATCCGCTTCATCCGTTTCATTGTCACCAGCACAGAGGACTACGGCTCCTTCTTTGTTGGTAACTTTAAATTACACATCTCATGCAGCCATCCGTTATCAGGCCGATATCTCAGACCCAATTTACCCTCGAGCCAATTACCCGGGTATGAAGGATATTCTAAAATGTAAATGAATCTCGCTTCACAAACCTACTCGTTATGCTGCGGTCTGCCATCTTTCCCATCGCCCGAACACCGTCCGAAATGGTTCGCGAACCGGCATGTTTTAGCTATAATGGCCATCCTTATTGCTATTTGTCGGCTTCATTTGGATTTGTGCGAAAGTGGTATATGTAAATGAAGAACACCGAACTGCATTCTTCTTCATTATATTAGCTTTTTGCAAACGCTTTCTGGTAGCCTTCGAGCAAAAGGATGGGCATAATCATGAATGAGATGTTACGCTTCGGGCAAGCCTCAGCGCTACGCGTGCAGTACACCCTCATCGGTCCCTGGGTTCGGAGGTTCTGGCTCGACCACCAAACAGCCGCCGGGCACTGCACTGCATTCACATTCCTATTGTATCGTTCATCGGAAGCAGTAGGAAATTTAATTTTAACCCACCGAAACCTCCCCATTTATTTGGCCAGAATACAAACCCGGCAAGATACAACCTCGTTGGTCGACGGACGGTGCCCTCGTTTGTCTGTGCTTCGAGAAGGTGCAATAGAGTCTGTGGAAATCCAACCAACGACCAAGTCCAGTGAAGCAAACAGTTCACCATACAGTTTGCATCCCATTGAAGCAGCATTGCAAAACCTGCGAAAGGAGAAATGGTTGAAAGGCCTTGGTGTACGCTGGTCCGAATGGAAACATTGGCCAATACCGGCGGTTTGTGGTGTGTGGTCTATGGGTTGAATGGGACTGATACTAGCAGACAGGAAGCTAAAAGAATTGAGACGATAAAGTAGTATTAGTTTTTCGATCTCTACAACGCATTTGCCTCAAATCAACAGCTTTAAGAGCTGTGTTAGCTACATGGTAAGTAATTATGTTTAGCAAATTTGCTTTTAAATAAGGATTTGTGTAGCTGTACACAGTTTCATGCTCTGCTCACCGTTGTCGTGTACGTACTGCACCTATGACGACTGGTTTATCCGACACACTTTCACAACACTTGCTGATATGAAGTTGGTTTTCAAAAACTTCATAGAAGACTTATAAAATTAATGAAGAAGTAACCCTTTTGAGTTACGTTTCCTTCAGCAACGATACACTATGCGAGACTTAATCCTGCTCGGGAACGGCTGCATCGTTCCAACGCATTTTCTTGGTATATTCAAAGAAAATGCTCTAAAAGACCTTCGACTGCGGTTTTTCATCATACTTACGGTTCGCATTCCAAGAAAAGCGCTCCACTACGGGCAGTTGGGACGCAAAAGATCTGCAGTTTGCAACACAAAAACCGTACGCTCAGCTGCAGAAAGGCTTCTTAGTTGCGATTGCAATTCGCACCCGATCAGCAACCAGTCTTCGATCCGTCGATGCACTTTTCGCTGGAAAATACAGCGGGCTTTAGTATTGAACCCCAAAATGCACCCGGGTTATCCGCTCGTGAAAAAGCAATCAAACTCTCCGCAAAACCACCACTTTTCAGACCAACTCCACGACTGATTGAACTGAGCCTAGCGAGAGAGAGGGAGAGGTAGAGAGAAAGAGCGAGAGAACTCTGTTTGGCTTCTTCCTATCTTCTAAAGATCGTACGGTACCATTTCCTTTGCTGAGCTGGCATGAAATGTCTTGAAAGGTGCAGCCTCGTTGTGTCCTCGCAAGATGCTCGCGAACGGAAATGGAACGAAAAGTGCGCCATTTTCAATCAAAACACACGCCCCCTTCGAGTGCACTTTGGATTTTAGCACTACGAGACGACACCCTGCGGTGCTCGGCTTAGGTGCATTCCCACTTCGCCCCGGGGAGAGCAGTGGAATGCATTCGCGCGGTAATCGAAATCTGTCAGCAAACACGCCGCCCGCAGCATAACCGGCGTCGAAGGCCATAAGGCGAGCAGCGCAAACATTCATTCTGCCCCTCCTGCTCGAGTGGTTTCCGTTCCGGTGAAGGAGAAGTAAACGATTGGTAATCTGCTTTCGAATTAGTGTGTAATGTTTACAGGAAAAGGCAGGAGACGAAGACGGAGAGCGGGGGGCAAGATGAAAGCCGTCTCTCTCACGGCGTTGTGAAGCCATCGTTTATTCAATGCAATTGGAAGGAAAATAAAAGTACTACCGTCGATGCAGAAATTGCATGCCATAGGGATTAGTTCCCTGGTGCTTCGAAGTTGTCGCGGTGAGGCACTCGACACGACCGCCTTTCCCTGGAGTGCTGGGGCTGGAACGTGTCCAACATGTTTCATGAATATCGATTATGAAAACTCATTATTATTGAATAACTTAACGCTTATATTATTATTATAAAGTTAAGCAAAGCACTCTACCTCACTGATCTCGGAGATTCTTATTCGAATCCATCAGTATCTCTGCAATAATTCATCGAAAGTGAAGAGCTGTTCGTACACATGTGACTTTATACACTGTCAACGTGCCTTCTGTACGTCACGCTGGTAATTTGTGTCATTTACTACCTTCCCTTCTACAAAACCATCGCGATCCATCCATCAAGGCCGGGGACACGTTTGACTCACATCTGTCACAACGTTTGCCGTGCGTTACGGATCATGCCCATGCTCGTTTGGGGTAAGTTTAATTTTTTATCGCTTCATACGTGAACAGCGCTTTTGCCATGCCCATCCGTTTTACGTTTCACGCCATTCCCATGAGCATTGAATCTCTCCGAAATAAATAAAAATAAATAAAAAACATTGCGTAGGAGCGAGCTTTTTGACAGTAAGCCAGCGTCAGACACACGAAAGTGGGAAAGTTTTTTCTCGCCGGAAGCTGCAGTATAGCAAATGGGGATTTCGGAGGGTATCGTGTCAAATTGTATTGAAAGATTGTTGTTTTCCTTTTTACTGCTGAGAACTTTTTCACCAGTGTGACATCGTTTCATATTTATGAAGGAAATACGAACCGGCTGCGACACAGGCGAGGCAGTGTGTAACGTGTGGTGAAAAATGAGCGAATAAATTGAAATCCATCCATTGCGGTGAAAGTTTGATGAAACGGAAGATTGTATCGAATCGGATGGGTAAACTTTTCCACTTGCAGTTGTTGGGAAAGCTGAGCTGTTGGACAGGTTGGCGAAGCGGAAAGGCCGAGCAGAGCGTCTTCGACAAGACAGGCAAGATCTCTAATTGATTTTCATTAGAAAATCATTCAACACGAATGCTCGCGCACACGAATGCGCCACGTGTTATTTGATTGTATGCGAGTATTTACGTTCTCCATCACGCGACTACAGCCATACTGATGATAGCGAAGAAATGTCAACACCTATGGCTGCATACAGCAAGTCAATTGATGAATCTATATGTGCATGCTATTGCAATTCCGTGTTGTAATTATTATATATAAGGCATCGAGCACCTATATAATTACATCAACATTCTGACCTATCAGTGGCATTCCATTCGAATGTGACGCAGCAAAGTCAACCGTAAGTTTCCTTTCACGATGGGGAATTAATTTATGACGTTGTTCGTCCTCCACACTGCTCCACATCAAAGGGAAGTATTATAGTTCCAATCACACGTGGCGATAAAGGAATCGTCTGTTCGTCGAATTGTTGAGGTTCCGATGAAGTAATCTTAGCTGAACAGTTTGCACTACATGGAATACTCTTTACTATGATCAAATACGACAAACACCTCCACGGTCGGTTAGTGTAAGAGTAATTCCAGGAAACACAACTTCTTTGATTACCCGCTCTGAATGAACGAAATGAAATACAACCCATTCCCTCATACATTCCCTCGCTTATTAACTATTGAAGTCTTTGAAGGAGGATTTCCACCTTCGCTAGGATACCGAGAATTAGAGAAATTAATCAAAGCGATGTCGTGAAAACGTAACTTCTGTTGTAGTGATATTGCTGCCGACTTTTTCTCCATTTCGCAGTGATGGTTTGTTCATTAGCTATGAAGCTATTTTTCGCTTAAGACTCAATCATTTCATGTACACATTTCCATCGGAAGCTCGACAACTACAGCGCGGCGAGCGTTCGTTTTGCGCTTTTCCTGTGCATTGATTGCTCTTCGCTAGACGCATCCAAGCGATCCTCGTCCACGGATGCGCTTGTTCGCGTTGGACGCAGAAATAAATTGCAATTGCTCAGGTTGGTTACAGCAGTGGAAACCAGTTTCCATCATCGTTGCACGTAGCGAGCGCGAAACGCGAAAAGACATCGCGACCACGCAATCAAAATGGACGTGATTCTACAAATGGCGGTGCCGCGCTGAAATACAGATGAAGTAGACGATTGCACGACCAGTAAAATCGTTCCTGGCCGTGAGGTGCTTCACCGTACAACAATCAGTGCGCATCGCAGCGAGGTTATCCTCCGGAGAACAAGCGACAAAACTACAAAAGAATGAATAGTTTCGGAATATTTCACACGAAAAGCGATCTCGTCTGAAGATCTCTCAGCAAGAAGCCATCAAGTGGAGATGAATCTTCTTGCTTACATCAACTCTACTGCATTTCCGTGAATCGAGACGAATCTCCCAGACAAGTTAATTTACAGAAATACGCAACATTGCATCGCACTGTTAACTCCTTAGTGGAAGTAGTTCAATACTTGGGACAGTACTTGGCCACATGCAACAGACGCAATTTCCCAAAAAATACTTCAACAACATCTGTCTAAACAAGCCACTCTGTTACTGGAGCAAATGATTGTAATTCACCTTGTCTTTGCGTATCTCTCCCGGACAAAAGAGAATCATTCGTCTTTGTCGTATTGACGAAAATGTGTCACGATCTTCTCGAGCAGGTTGTTTCCTCTTGTTGAATGAAATGCAAAAAGGACGCCCCGAATGTGTAACCTCTTGCCACATCCTGCCGTGGAACGAAGCGCTTTCGGTGGTCGTGATTAATTTTAGCGTGATACCCACCCCGACTTTGTTTGCGGTGACATAAGCGGAGCCGTAAGAAGATTATCACACTCCTCGGCGAGCACCTTGGCGCGGTGCTTTTGATGTAACGTATCGAGGGTGTTGCGTTTTTCAAGACACACGACAGTTCGGTGCGGCTGAAGGAAACACATTCGAGTGCTCGCACCAATGACTCACGCGTTGCTCCAATGCATGGCTGGAGACATTATTTATCTCCCGTTCCAGGTGACAAATGGCGGAACGGAACGCACCCCGATGGCTTGTTTCTAATCTCACGATTGTGTGGTCGGGAGAACGAACGGAACGGATTCTCCCGGAACTGGGAGGCCAGGGAGCTGCCAAGGAAGCAAACAAAATAACTTATTATCTCACAATCCCCACAGATAAGTGTCTCTTCGAGGGACTTTTAAATTAAAGATGTATTTACACGAAGCTTTGGTCTGATTTGAATCGTAACTGCGCAGTAATTGTAGCAATGATAAATTGAATTAACGTCTCGGCGGACCTCTTTATCATCATTACAACGGACGGTATCGCGTTTGCCTTCACCGGCGAGGCAACTAACATAATGAACGTTCCATTCGACAAACTTCATCGAATCACGGCACAACGCCGTAGATGGACGCGATGGACGCTGGACGAACGAGGCCATCCTCGCTGTCGCTCGTCACCGGCGAAGGATTCGGTCAGTCCAAAGGGAATCGTTAGCGAAATTCAAGACGAAGAATAAACACAATTCGGCATTCGTACTTCGATGCCCGGGCGATGGACTGTTATTTCGTTAACGGAGTAGAATGGAGAGTGATTCGCATGGAGATGAAATGATTCTCCGGCCCGATTCGGGGACCAATGCTTCTAATGATCAAACAGAAGAAACCTTTTCTGATTGTCCAGCGTTCGTGCAGGTGTTCCTTCGGGGCGCAATCTTGGGAATGTTAACCACTTTAACCTTCCCATTTTTGCAGGCTGTTCGACGTATTTGGGAGTTCCACGGAACACGACACGATACACACCAGAGATACTGAGAGTCCTTTTTATGTAAGCGACCGAACCATAATTCGATATCGGCCGGAACGTTCTGTTGTCATCCAAAGTAACAGCCGAAAGGAGTGTCCTTTTTAGTGGGTCAATCAAGGACAGCAGCAGTGAAGGAATTAAGAAACATTTCGCTTACTCTTTTGGCCCAGTTCTATTGAGGAACATTACGATTCGTACGATGATTGATCGGACGGATGTTGAGCAGCTTTGTACATCTGGTCAGCCCTTTTTCGGAAGGTATTCCCACTCCCTCCAGGAGGGACAACATGATATCTTGAAAGCCTCGACGGATCGGTTGCTCAAGTGCTTCAATATGTGGGTCAATATTTTGCGTCCATTCTTTGAAGAGTCCTCAATAACGGAGGAAGACAAAATCGAATTATGTCGCACCGGAAACGGTTCCCGATGTTTGCTCGTTGCGCTCGTAGATATTGTGCCTCTTAATATCATAATCTCACCTTCCGATAAAACATTTTCCCATCGTCAGTTGCAGTGCGGCTTAATCAAGTACGAAGCTCGGAAAAGCAATTTATATTAAAACTCAAAACACTTGCGGACTTTTGTTGATCTTACATTTTGTTTATTATTGCCTGGTCTTTCGTTTTCCTTCTTGCACGAACAAGCGCTGCACTGTTTCGCAAACGACAAACTTTCGAGATCTTCCAAGGACGGCGGAAGTTGTTCTCGATGACGCAAATTATTGCGAACTATGCGAAGAGAACTTTTCATATTAGTTTTAGCTATTATCAGCTCCCATTGTGCAATTTATCTTGCTCCGTCGTCTGTGCTGGGGTATCGGTTGGATAGGAAGACCATGAATCAAAGTACTCACATATCTTGTGCCCGTAAACAAGCTTATGAGGAAACTATACACCAACTTGTAACAGGATACTGGGAAAAGGAAGATAAAAATAGTTTCACAATCATTTGTCCCTTGCCCTTGTGTCGTTCCGCATGCATGGCCTGTTACTTGGACACTTGGTTTCCTGTTGTGGTGGACATGTTTTTGTCATAATTGTCGTAATTTAGAGCCTCCCTCAGATGATTCCCGTACCGTTAAATACTTTGAACAAATTAGAGTGTCATGTTCCGACTTCCGTGTCATGTCATGTACCCTTGTTACGTTCTTATGGATGAAGAAGCCGTTTGATGTTGGTGGATATGCTCCACGTAGAAGTAGGTCAATTCTTGGTGCTGGGAGTAACAATTATTTCCACAATCTTTTACGGTGCTGATGATAGAAACGAGTGCTCCGTTCCAATGCTGAAGATATCCTTTCATAATCTTCCTGATTGACGTCATCTCTTGATCCTTGATGATCCTTGATCTCCCCTAGATGACCGTAGAACAATCCTTCTTCCCACGACTGAATCACAATGTGTAGTGCACCCATCCTTCTACTCGTTAAGGGAAGCAAGATGTGTGAGTCTGTGTGTTCGTTACGTATCTTGCCCAAACCATGCAGCAAATGCATTTATCCGACTGCAGACTGCAGAATACTTACAAACGAAATCCAACTCGATTGTCATGCGCCGCATGCACCGCGCACTGAAGCGTTCCAAATTCGATAAATCGTCATTACCTAGATCGACTCCTTTGAAGCGTTCGACTAGCACCGAAATTGAATTTATTGCGTTTTTCTTTATCCCCTTTGGCATTGTCCATTGCTGCTTAGTCGTCGAAACAACAACGACCGACATGGGTACGGTGGGTAAAAGTGAGCTGCAGTAAGTAAGGCTAGTTGTGGAGTCGGCTTATGATTGTCCGAGGTTCATGCTGGCAACCAGTGTCAGTAGTTTTGAGTATCCTCGCTGTTGAATCGATTCCGGTCGATACCGGATGATGGGCGCAATGTAAGCAAGCAGAAAGTGATTTATTATGCTATCGGTTGTAATTTGTGCAATTGACTAATGTTTCTGAAAGGCAGGGTGGGTGTATCGATGTTACAACACGATGATCTGTCATGAAATTAACTCTTCACGATTGCTGTTGCACTGCGTTAATGTTTGTTCGTGTAATATAATTTATTTTTTAGCTCTTTTACGAAACATTCATACTAATCTCGTTTAAGACACTGCAAGATTTTAAACCTTATTTGGTTTATTTGTAAAAATAAAATTATTAATAATGTTGATATGTTGATATATTAAAACTTATTTTTTCTACATGCGAAAACGATATTTTGCGCAATAATTGGCATTTCAAAAGCTTTCAGATGTTAACACAAAACATCCCATCTTCCTGTCTGAAGCACTCACGCCTGAATACCATGACGCTTTTACGCAGGTGCAGGAATATGTTCATCAGCTTCGTGAGTGCTTTCCAGTGAGCGTGCTTGCAGGGTGGACATTTTCGCCCCGGACAGTCTCCCGAAATCCGCTGTGGTGGAAAGTGATCGTCATAGTTCTCTGAAGTAGCACATTCAATGACATTTTCTATCGCGAGAAATTCAACGTGGCAAAGCATGTGGGGAAATGTATTGTTGTTCTTGCAACTTTGAACTTAACTTCCTACTGCTCACTTGTTGCAGTGTGTATTTCTTTAATCAACGAAGTGTCTTTTGAAGAGGTTTAGATGTGCGTTTTAAGATTAACAGAAGACGTCTAAGTTGTGAAAATACACACTTTGAAATGTCGTAAGGAACGTGACTGGAAGAAATTTATTCTTGGAAAAAAAGCATCTATTCCTTGTATTGCGTGGTGGACACTCCCGACCCGAAATGAGCATGAGCAGTCACACAAAAAACCAATGTACAGAGCCTTCTTTATTCGTTCGTCGGGTTTTGAACTGGGCTCGCACGTATAAAGACAGGAAATAAACAGATTCCGTTACAAAAATCTTTATCTTGGCTCGGTCTCGCCATTTATGAGCTGAATGTGTCCAGTCACAGCTTCTACTTGAAGGCAACATAACACTGAAGATGGTATCGTATTGAGGACGTTATTGAATCACGTCCTTTTTTTGGCGATACTCCTTGCGCGCCATAAACTATAATGATACCGGCCCGTAGAACGAGGTTTAATGTTGTACACGAAAGCCACCGTTGCTCGTTATTGATGAACACTGGACACCATGTGCAATGTACTCCGAGTTGTATCAGTAACGTATTGTGATGTTTATTCCACATGAGGAAACGGTTTCCATTTCCGATGTGCTTGGGATATCGGACCCAAGCACCCGAACGCCATAAAGATCAAACTTCTGGACACTTGACATTCGACATCTTCACAAAAACGTTCCTTGAAAAGTTCCAAAGTCAAAGTCCATAATTTCCAAGCACACTTTAGCGATTCGCTTAAAGTAATGCCCTTTAAATTTGATCGCTTGTGTTTTACTGTAGCTACATTCGGATCGAAATGTATCCGCATTGAGGATGAGCCATAAAACTGTACATTTTACAGCACTCTTCGCACCGAAAGCCCACCGCAAGACATCTCACGGTCCGGCAACAAGAAGATTATGAATCGTTCTGTAAAGTTATCGGCCTCTGGAGGGGTTGTTCGCGAACTTCTCGCACGAGTCTTTGGTGACTTCAAACTTCTCTCGATGCTGCATGAAAAGTATTTATAGCGTAAGGGAGTTCTTGCTCGGCATAAAATCATCCGATGATACATCTCTTTAATGCGATGACACTGTTAGCCGATGTCTTTTAATCTCGCCACCGCCACTAAAAGGTGGTTTGAAGTTGTCCGTGGATGCGTTGCCTTCAGAGAGCAGCTTTACCCCATCATCATCATCGGGAATCATTTGTTTGAAGCCCCAGTTCCCGCACATCAGCCTTCAATCAAACCCTTCTTTAGACTGGCCATAACCCAATTAGTCCTACGCAATGCAAAGCATTTGTGTGGATGTGTTTCTCTCCACACGTGTTTGAGCCTGCCGTCGGTCAACTCTTCTTAGTGAATGCTGATTGAACCCTTGTCACGAGGATAGATTGATTCAGAAAAACAACACACTCGATCAATCTCGAAACCCTCGCCTACATTACTTTCTCAAGTTCGTGTTTGAGCGTCAAATGCAGAAAGTATTTTAAGTTTGCTATAAAAACCCACATGAACACAATTTTGCAGGCATTTACGAACTTACCACGTGGTAAAATTTACAAAGAAGGTTGACACGTGAGACAACCATGAAACAGCAAAAGTTTTGGCTAGACGAACATATAGTTTCAGAAGCTTTCGACTCAACATCCCATGGTTGATTAAAACCACAGCTAGATAATTTTTATCCGAAATCCTCTGGATGCTGGAATTAACTTGAGATGATCGTTAGAAGAACTCCAGATTGCTTACTTGGTTGATCTGAACCATTATAACTGTTTTACACAATGGAAATGTTTGTAAATATCGATCCTAACTAAAGTCCTTCTAAATTACTATCCTCCTAAGTTAGCTTTCCACTTGATGATAGTTCTTGGACTCTAAAATGGTCGTCATCATGACGAAGCAACTCCATTAATTCCACTCCGTTCCTGACCGTATAGTTTGCGGTTTTGTCCTACTGTTAGATCCTTTACTGTCCTCAATTATTCCTTCCTTAAAAACAGGGTCGAATCGACACTAAGGCAATTGCCGTGGTTTGGCAAGCATTTAAAATGTTTCCTTGAAGCTGGTTTCACTTGTTGGAAACCGTAACCACAAAATGGTTATTGTGCTAATCAGGTTCACCCATATTTACAAGAGCTCCCATTCCTGTTGATGTTTTATAGATGAGGTGTTGCAATAAAACAGGATAAAACAGTTGTTTAGCTCCGGTGAGTGACACAAAAACAACATGCTCCAGTTTTGCTTCTCTCTTTCTCCCTGATGAAGTGATATTTTGTTTTTCCCCTTTTCTGCGTGGCGTACATTGTCTTCCACAAACATCTTCGGTACACCCTTCATCGCGCGTTGACAGCGGATGCACAATTATTCAAACCAAATGTCACCGTGGCAGCAGCAAGGCGCAAAAGGGACAAAAACGCAACCAACCATTAAAGATAACGATGGACGTTTATAGTGTGTTTGCGTTGTTTTCCACTCAGCTGACTATTGGCTGGACCCAAGCACATGGATGAGGGTCAGTGAAACAAAAACCCAAACTCAGAACTGCATAACAAAAAACACTCGACCGATCCAACTCGTCGTCTGAGGGTGGTTTTTAATGTGTGTGTATGTGTGTGTGCGTGTGTCCCAAAGGAGGGGTTTTTACACATCGCTGAGCGAAAAGTTGATGCAAGAACAAACACTACATCCGGGACATTGCCGATCGACTTTTATCGTAGCACAACTTATCCACCGGTGCCGATTGAGGTTCTTTTCGTGCGGTCGGATCCGGGTCGGGCATGTTTATCTTATCAAGAGACCGGTTCCCAAATTTTGGGACATCGGCTTTCCTGCCGTTAATCTACCGTTAAAGTCATCGATTCTGGGAAATCTACCTTTGAGCGGAAGGACGCAACTAGTTTGGCACAACCAAAACCGTATCTTCTTTTGTCCAGAAAGGTGTAGCTTGGGAGGATCAAAAACATTACACAAAAGCTTACCCAAATGTGTGGCCAATTCGCACGAGCTCCGCACCGGAAGCCAAGGCTGGGTCTTGGCTAGAACAAGTATCAAACTACCATAACGGAAAGTTTTGTGTAACATTTTATTGCCCGGCCAAAGTTGGACTATATTCCAGCGCATGGAATGTAATTGAAATAAATTGAGCTATTGTGGATGGTACTTTTGGGGAGTTTTGTTTTCCTGCAGCGAGCTGAAAGGAAAAAGTTTGGCTCGCACTAAAAACAATTATGAGCAAGTGCAAATTGGATCACTGAAGCCGGGATTAGCGCTTTTACGCTGCCGAAATGATGCTTCTATTATGAATGGCTGTTATTATTGTGAAACGCAACGTTTAAGTTAGGCAATCATGCGGAAAGATTTGTCTTGTAAGTGTCTAATGGGTTCAACAACATAGGCCGTAGACAAATTACAAAGCAACAACGGTCGTAGAAGAAAAAATAAATATAAATTTCGTGATGGAGGATGATTCTCGAACTAAAGAACATTTTTATTACACTCCGTGGTTAAAAGAATCTGAATTTAGTAAAAAACGCAAACCTTTCATCGATAACCTCAACTTGGTTTTAATCCAAAAGACCACCACAGAGAGACCGTCAACCCATTAAACGAAGCTTTTGTATTATTTAAATAGAGCAGGTTTTGGAAACAAAATTTCAATTTTGGTTTGGAAGATCGTCTGAAATTAAATTCCAAAGCAACGAACCATCGAATAACTATGCAAATCTCTCAGATAGGTTCATTTCCATACCAACCTATTCGACTTGCTCTTGATTCAGTGCATTTTATGGTATTCCTAGCGATGGTAAAGCAGATAATAATTTATTTCAGTTGGAAATACATTTCGAAAAAATATGCTGAAAACCCCCCACTAGAAGACCCCCATTACTGCTTGCACTTTGAATGTAAACCTTCAAGATGTTCTATCGATTGAAATGTACGGTTTTGTGCACCAATTGCATAGTTTCAGGCTGATTTTACGATGTAGCAATTCAAAGGGTGCCTTTGGATGAGCAGCCTAAATTTATGCAATTATTACATATTTTGTTTATTACCAGTATACGTTGCTTTTCAAGGCCGTTATTGAAATTGTCATAAAAACAAAACAATTAGAGTACGGGAAATTATGCTCAGAACACCCGTACAATCCATTCCGTGTATTTCAAAAACATTTTTGTTCCACCATAAACATCTTCCGACCTGATGAGCTTTTCCTGCGATTTGACAATCCAACACACTGGCTAACCACAGTGCCATTAGCAAAACGGATTGCACCACAGCTTGGCAAAAGTTGTGTTCCCGTTGCAACGATACATTTGCATCAAATTACACGTCTTCCAAGCACCGCAGGAGGGCCACCGTTGCCAAGGATATAATTGCGACATTAATAATGGAAACTCCAAGGCCGTGTCCCGGTGTTCCCAGCCAGCCGCCGCCACCTCTACCACGATCGCTCGTAAAATAGTCCGCGATAAGAGCAAACGGCCACCCGGCTTCTTTATGTTTTTTCGTGACAAATAATAGTTACCACACGGGGCGGCATTGGATGGTGCAAAACGGGACCGGACAGAGCATCCCCAAGGTGGGAATAATGGGTTTCCGCTGGACCATCGTGTAACAAGTGCTGCTGCAGTCTGCTGTAGCAAGCATTGTTTAGCGAGTGTTGCGGTTGTGATCTGTCGGAAAATTGCATTCTTTTGCCAGCCCACACGAATGCACACTGGGCGGAAAGGGGACTCCGACCGGTGACCGGTGGTGCGGGTTTGCAAGATTCCATATTTCCGTGTCCCAACGCGGGAAAACATTCGTATCTGTGTCCTTGATTCTGAACCCACTCGTAACATGCTGATCTTACTGCGGTATCAGTGCAAGGAGCAGTATAAAATGAATCTGGCTGGGCTGGATGATAAAAAGTAAGTGGGCTTGCTTCCTCGCTGTGTCCGTCCGCGCTGTGTCCATGGAAATGCATGTCGGTTGCACCGTTCCAGCTCATTACAGCACAGAAATGGTGCCCTGTTTCATCTCGGTCGGTAAGATAAATAGCGAGATTAAAAGTTTCGTGCGCGATGAAAGGGAGAGATCAAAATAATTTCCACACAACATGCCACTCACATCGCCCAGGGAGATTTATTTTTAGTTTTTAAGGACAACGACTGTTCTAAGCCGGTTTAGTCATCTGTGCTAAAGCAACACAACTGTTTCGGATCAGTGAAATAAAATTTTAGTGTAGCATTGTAAGCCACTCACACGAAGTTTGCTGGGTAGTTGTGTGTAACATCCCCCAACAATAGCTACCGACACAGCATAATGGCTACCGACACTGGAGCAAATACGCTCCATCTCGGTTCTTATGCTGCAACTTCTAATGAAGGTGTCGGAAATGTGAAACATATTCTATTGTTTACGCTTTTCCGGAACAGAGCAAGATAAGCTCACACAAGTCCTCTACCTGGTATGGCCTCTAAATTTGAGACTCCTGCCCCTTTTCCGCAGCAGCAGTACAACAAATTATAAATTCATTGTACGTAAACCGTGTGTCAATGATTGCGGTTTGTTAGCGCTTGCTTTATACTCGCGATATGTCGGGCCGAGCCGTGGCACGTGCTCTCATGATCTCCACATTTTGGAGCAACATGCGTGCCCGTCACATTATTCAATTTATACACACACTCGCATCTACGAGCTTGCCGGTGAAGCATGAACGTTATCCCATTCTCTTAAATCCAACGTAGTATCCGCAAGCGGTTCCACACGGTACAAAGCCCCAGCGTTGTGGCTCAAAGTTCATTACCATCAGCTACCCCCATGCTTTGTGCAATTTTGCGTGTTTCATGCGTACGTGAAAGTATTGCTTAAGTACGCCTCGAAGGATATCGAAGAGAACCTCACTAATTCCACTTTCCCGAAGGGGCGACGCGTTCCACGGATCAGCGGAATTTGGAGCAACACAAATGAAGCACAACCCGGTGCGACAATGTAGAGGACGCCATGTTTTTAGAATTTGTGAGGTTAATGGTTAATCATCAATTTTTGTTGCATATTGTTACAGTGTGATTGTCGGAAAGGTTAATTTCGGATTATTGTAGCTTAAAATATTATTTCGTAGTTTAATTATAATAACAATCTAAAGTAAGGATATAAAGGCATTTTACACCTCCCTGGCGGTGAGGCAACGCAATGAGAAATGATTTGTGTTTTCTCATTTCTTTTCTTTTTCACCTCATCACTCACTCACCTCATCACTTCCGACTAATGCAAAGTCACAAAGCAAAATAACGAACCGACCGGGGGAAATGTGCTTTTCGTGCAACATATTTTTCCTTTGTCCGGTTGGGGAATAATAATAACAAAAATAGCCGAGAAACAGACTGCCAGAATTTCTGGCCAAACGAACTGTGAACCGTGGAAAGCAACGATCCAATTAAAATATTCATCATCACACAAACAGTTACTGGCGGCTGTTTTCTTGAAAACGGTAGCAGCCATTAGCATTATGAGACTCAACTTAAACCAAACCAAAGCAAAAAAACAATATGAAATCTGTGCCAACTGTTCGTAAATATTGTCGGCTAATTGTCGGAAAATGTGTCGGATCAAGTGTGGAGCGAGTAAGAAGCAAACCAACAAAATATGGTAATGTATATTAAGCAAACTAAGCCACAGGTTTAGAAAATGTCAAGGAATTTCTTCTTTCAAGGAAACGTATCCAATGTACTTTCTCCAATCCAAATGTTGACCATAGAAGGAAGATTTAATACTTAAGGGCCATTTTCAATCTTCATGCTTGAAGATAGTAATTAACTCCTCTTGTATGGAGTAAGTTCCTCCCAGTTCCAAACAATGTGACAATCCTATTTGTTGCCATAGCTACTGCAGTACAAATTTCACAGATACCGACCATGCACTGCAATTGCTAAGTACTTCTCATCCATGTTATCAACTTGTGCCCCCAACTCGAACCTCAACTCCCCATCCACACCAGGCTGTGTGCTCGTTTCGTTTGTAGCTTAATTTAACGCCAGCGGCAACTTTTCATACGCATACGTTGCAAATGAATTGGACCGCTTCTACGGTGAAATTAAATTACAAACTTTTATCCCGCAGCACGGAATGCAGCCTGCACGAAACGGAGAGGAAATTCGCAATCTTGGAAACTTTGATTGTCGTACGTAGCAAGCGCAATGGTTGATGTGTTTGTTACTCTAAGCGCAAGGGAATTATCGTGTGTATTCTTTAGTTGAATTGCAAATATGGGAAGATTTCGTTCGGCTGATTATAAAGGTGTTATGCTTAATTTACTCAGCTTTGCAGGTTAAGTTGTCAGATGTGCTAGAGTATGATTAAAGGACTAAGAATCCGACAAGCTGCCGCTGATTGCGGCTTTTCCCATCAGATGGCGTTAGTTATTAGTTTGTGGGAACTTTGAGAGATAAGTAACTTCATAGGAATGTCTTCTTTTGGCCACTGGTGGGTATTAGAATAGTAGTTACATGTTTTAAATTGCATTGTATCTTACAATAGGCTATATTATTGAATTTGAGAAAATTCGCTAGATAGTCACGTGTCTACGCTTGAAAAAGCGAGCCAGGATCTTAAGTTCTTCAATCAATATTCCGTGTGGCATCATATTTCAAATCTACCTTGTGGCATCATATTTCAAAGCTTTCAATTATGCATTGATTTCCTCATATTTGAAGTAAATTATGTGCTAATCCATTAAAACAACTGCTTCGAGAGAAGTCAGCATCCAATCCAACCTACTAGATCCCCTACTAGATCATCGATCTTCGGTTAGATCGATTTCGCCGCTTCGTTGTGGTGCCCTCCATGAACGAACACTCGAACCCATATGTTGCATTCAAATCGACCGTTGAATATTATTCACCCCCATCGTTAATACAACGTTTTAATGTTACATCACAGAGAACACGAACCCACGCTGCAATGTTAAAAATAGAATTCAGCTTATTATAAAGCTCATCCACCCCAACGTTCATTTATTTCTTTCATCACGTGACACTAGTTAATAACATTTCGTCCCACAAACAGGAAAGCAGTAATGGCAAAGGCGCCTCCAGCAGCACACGGAAGATATAAGCTCAAACACATATATATTATCTGCAGGCGCTGGGCCCGGTGGGCGTCGAACATGAGCTCCTGTTCGGGCTCGTTCTCGATCCGGTATCGTTCAGAAAAAAATGTTTGTCCTAATTCTTACTCGCCTACGGGTGTCCGGATGAAACAGAGAAACAATTTATTAGTCCAAGGCTCGTGTCAAAATTCGACGCCATTTTTAACGAAACATGAATCATTGCAACTGAAAAATCATCAATTTCCAGGAGATTGCGCGAACACGAGGAAACGAGTTTCGTGTACGTTTGTTAACGTCGGGACGGCAAGAATGCTCGTATTTCAAGTGCTGTCCACATCTTTGGATTGTTCCTTTATATTAAAAAAGCGTAGGTTCATGTTTGACTTATTCTCGCCCACCTCGGGGCGGGCACTTTGCTTTTACACGCTTTTGTCCACTCATTGGGTTCCATTAGGATTAGTTCTGGGTATTGAAAAAAACAAGCTTTCTAAAAGCTTCATCCATAATTCTTTGCAGATAGTTGGTAAATTAAATTTTTACGCTTATATGAACACACAAGAAAAAAAAGGACCGGACACGCCTTCGCACACTTTGCAATTTGCCAAATGAACTCGTCGTCGGACAACCGCTTCGGATGGCTGGGTTGGCGGAGTAAGTTTTACTGGTACAGATTATTTGTGCTTAGCCGCTTCACCCGAAAGCTCTTTCCCCGGGGCAGCAAACGTGGTGCAAAAACTGTGCTAAAACAACCACTTATCGGCTGAACTGAAGAAATTTTGGAACCATTTCTACCAACCAGCTCCGAATGGCCGAGAACTTAGAATACGCCTTTGCAACACTTCTTCTTTCGCTTTTGGTTTCCTTGCCTCGACAAACTCGAACTTCCAAGGAGCAAGTTTAATTGACGTTTTTCTTTTCGTTTGGCCCTTTTATCACCTTCCCAGCCATACCACCTTCGTTTCATTTGTGTCGATGCGAATCTGTATGTGTGCGCACCAGTGTATGTGTGTGTGTGTGATAAGAAGTGTTCAGGAACCAAGCCGAAACCACAACAAGATGAATTGGGAAAAGTTTTCACTCTCTCCTTCTCGAATCAATTCGTCGGATCGTGGTGCTACACGTCGACATGAAACCCCTTGCCATCCTGCCCTGTCCTTCGAGTTGCTCACGTGTTTCTGGCCATGTTTCGCGCCATCAATTCGGTAGAATGCGGTCGGGCGTGAGTAACATAAATTTTCATTCTTCCCAGCGGCCGGGATCGCACAGAATTCGGCGGAGGAAAAAAAATGGATCCAACCCCGAGGCCAAACCACAAAACCGACACCCAGAGTGAGAAATCACAACGACGAACGAATGGACAGCAAGGGAGTATCGGACGCCCTGTGCGAAGGCAAAACAAACCGTGGTTCAGTGGTTGGATCGTTGAGGAATTGAAATTTAAACGTTGAAAAATTTACAATCAGCTACAAATCTTACATTACAATTCACGTCTCCTCCCACGCTTCCGAGTTTTTGCCATCGGTCGGCCAAAACTCTTTCGATGGCGGAACGGTTTTTGTTTTTCCATCCTACCGAACGAACTCGCTTGATTTCATGGTTCTTTGCCGCGAGTGTTTTCTCTCGTCCGGCAAAAGTTTTTTTACGCAACGAAATTGGGAATGTACATAAACGCACAGCAAAAACCTTCCCCGTGCGCGCTCCCCACCCGCTACAGTGCACGTGGGAGTGATGAAGGACCACGGGGTTTACTTTCGCCACCTCCCGGAGGACAATTCGCCATTCATGCGTTTCGTGCTTGTTCGTGCTTGAACGATCATTAAATCGGAGCGGCACACAAACCATGGCCAGAGTCAGGGTTTAATTGTGGCAAAAGTATTTCAATAGGCAACATTCTTCCCGCTCAGTTCTTTGGCCAACAGTTGTGTCTTCCTCTATTTTTGTTGTGCTCCCCTCTATTACACTCCGATAAACAACGATCCACCTCGACGGGGGGGTCGGTATCGGAAAGGGACACGATCTCGTGATGTATGACGCTTCCGCATTTCGCATTTATTTTGCAGACATTCCGGCAACAACCGCCCCCCACCGCTCATGCACATTCCCCGTACCGGGCCCGAGGAGTTCCGAGCTTATTGCTGAAGTTAAACCGCATCCCCAACCTGCCGACCCCGCCAAAAGGTTGGCCATATTTGAGCGGTTGAACTTATTCATAAATTTTATTTACTGAAAAGTTGGCAATTATGTTTGACAGGGCAATGTTGAAAGCGGAAATACACTCGACCGTCTTCATTCATCCCGCCTGTCCTCCAACACTCTGCTCCGCGCGTTCATTGAAGTACCGATGAAGCTTTTTCTAACTGCTGCGAGCGAAAATTCGCTTGAATCAAGCATGTTTCGAAGTAGCTTCAACAATTTTAAAACCCCAAAAATGTTTATTTTTTCTTTAAATGTGCGCCAAAAAAATACTATCCGGAAAAGGAAACACGCACACCGCAGTTCGTTCACCAGGAAGGGTTTGTAGAAACATTTCGAAAGGGGAAAAAGAACCCCATCTCCAGGAGCGTACGCCATTTTATCCCTCTCCCCTTGCTTCCGCTTGCCTTCCGGGCCGGCCGAGTTGAAATGATCCACGTGTGGGATTATTTGTTCGAGAGTTAGGAAACCCTTTAAATTGAATTCATGTGTTAGGTGCCTATTCATGGTGTTTTCGCTCTCCCCCCAAAAAAAAAAGGAAAAACCTTTTGCCACATTTATTTTTCCACGGTACAATGTGCCCACCAGACAGCCGTTCGGATTGTTTACTCGATTAAATACACTTATCCTTTTGGTCTCGTTGCTGCTCTTCCCCGGTCCGTCTTGCCAAGGGCGATGGGATGAACCACCGTATGAAAAGTGCCAGTTAGGGTATAATTTATGTGATTTTAAGGATGGTTTGTACGTACTTGTTTTTTTTCTCTTCCTTTTCACACACGGCAGGAAGCACGTTGGAAAGGATTAGGCACAGAATCACCCGGGCGCCCAAACAGTTAACACTCTGCGAATACATGGGACGTGATTGAGTGTGAGCAATTCATTTCTGTGTGTGTGTGTACGGATGGTTAATATGAGATATTCCCGGAGGGAAGGGCACTAACGTTCAGATTCAGGCGAAACAAATGATGGCCTGAGGATTCGCAACACGTTAATGCACTGCGTATAGATTAATCTTTGATTGTGCGTTAATCCGACCAGATGGATTAATGGCAAGTGTTCAAGTTGCTGGTAAGATCATCTTTTAAATGAGGAAGGGTTACGATAAATGAGTACATGGAAAGGTATCGAACAGTCGGCCTCGTTATTGTCATACATTCTAGGCACTAATGGAATTTTGTTGTTCGCAATGCATAACTTTAGGCGCAACAGAACAAAACCCCCAAAGGTATGCAATTAAAATGTGTTTTAATTTTAAATGAGATTTTACTCACAAAATGATTCTCTAAATCATGGTCTCGTCAACCTGAATGACTTGGACATGGTCATATTCTGCAGATGATTGAAGTGGCTTTACGCTTGTGGATTTGTCCACCATAAACGTGGAGCTTGTGGCATGTATTTTATCTCACGAAACCGCTCAAAAATCCTTTTTTGCCGATTTTACGACATCGACAACGGGATAAGCAGGAAAGACTGCCAAATGTCGGGGCAAATCAGCTTTACTCGTCACCCCGGCCATAACAGTGTGCCAAGTCGATCGCTTTCCATCACCATCGGTGGGTCCGTGAATGCGTCATGAAACGAAACCTCCAAGCGAATGATTGGCCTCCGCCAGAAAAGCACCCATCGTACTAAACCGTAAGCACATAATCTTATCACATCACATCGAGCGCGTGGAGCGAAGGTATTAGCTAGCTCAAATTGAATCCTTTGTGCAAGTGGGATAGAGGCAACAAAACCAAAAAAAAAGGCAGAGGAAAGTAGGAAACCGATCTCTTCATCGCTTGCATTAGAATGCAGCTAAAGCGATGCGCATATCGATGCACCAGCGGCAGCGTAGGCGGCCCGACTTCCCGGGTATCAAGTTGTGAACAAGGCTCGCTACGAGCTATTAAGCATGTTCACGACCTGCAACGGAAAGGTTGCCATTTGCAGGCCAGTCGCCGGTCCTTTATTTCATACTCCGACGCTACCGTGCGAAACGTTCTTGCAAAGAATGGTCGGGCGATTGGAAGTCATGGTGCGATAGTCGGTTGTTGTGTTTCACTGCCACTCCTGGGATGTGGGGCTTGGGATGGGATGTCCGTTTCTGTAATTTCATTGTGCTGCTGTCAGCGTCACGTTTCATTGCACGGTCCTGCGGCGGCGGAGACGACGACGACGCACGCACGCCATGGGGAAAGCCGGCCGAGAACATTTAAGCTTAGCATCTCATTCGCATGAAAAGCCTCCAGAGGCGGCATGTGCAGCGATGACAGTGCCGAGACGGGTTCTCCGCACGCTGCTAGGACCGAACAGCGTGTAACCTTCAGTTCCACCGGCCGGTGCCAGCGCTCTCCACAGCCCTGAGCTGACCCTTTTTTCCCGTTCATTTGTTCACTTTACGTCGATGGATGGCGGTATTCGACGCAAAGAATGAATAATGAGTTTTCGTTTGACGGTTTTGCAGTTTTTCATGCCCCAATGCCCTGCTATATCGTCCCTATCATCATCAGCATTCATTGGTAGCGATGTCCAGCTTTTTTTTATGCTGCCCACTCGGACTATAAGTCACCGCTTTTGTTTCAAGCCTTGCCGTCGCCCGGGAGCTTCACACCCTTTTTGGCGTCTGTAGAAGCAAAGTGACAGCTTCATGCTACAAGAAGGATGTTCGTGTGAAATCTTCTGACAAAGCAGAGCGCAGAAAAAAAAAACCCGCGTGTAAAAGCTCTCTTCCAATCCGTTTGGCGGTGGGAATGTTCGTGTGAGAGCATAGGGCAGGGAAGAAAAACTGTTCTCCACGCAACGGATTCATTGCTGGTGCAGGATTAATGGGTTTGTCCTTCGAAACCACTTCATCTCCATCGATCTTGATTTTTCTCGTTCCCTTTTCAACCGGTTGGGTGTTTTTTTCTTTCCTGTTTGGTTGTAAAGCCCGTTCAATTTTTCCTGTTACACTGCTGCAAGTGAACAAACATTTCCCCTTTACACGCCGTGCGTGTGTGTCACTGTAAGTGAAAAGAACCATCGTTTAGTCACAGGCGTAAGCAATCATTCGAAACGGTGTATCCGTCAATCCCTTTAAAGCCACATTAAATCGAGTCGAAATAATGATGGGTTCGTTAGAGCGCACCGACTATTCCGTGCCGGATCTGACTAGTGTTAATCCGATTTCAACTTCGGAGAAATTAAATAATCCGTTCCGCTTGGAACTGTTCGGAACCGTCTGGATCCGTTCGGGACTGTCTGGAACATTTTTTCAGCACGTTGACAATTTTTGTGTAGGCATTCCATGTGGAGAACCCTGTTGAATGTGTGGAGAACCCTAAATGTTGAATCCGGAGTAATACTTAAAATCATTAAAAAGCTTCTCAGGTGAGTGTACAGAGCAAAAGAGGGAGAGAAAAGAAGCAGAACGAAATGTTTGAGACCATGTGACCAAAAATGGTTCCGGATGGTTTGGAAAGTTCCAAATGGTTCCGGACTAATCCGACTGTTCTGACAGTTCCGAACGGATTATCCGTTCCGAATGATTCCTAAAGCTCCTCGCAATTCCGACGGTTCCGTACGAGTCCATTTGCCGGAAAACAACTCCATGGTTGCCCAACTCTAGTTTGAATTTTAAATCTAAAAATGAATGAATTGTCGTATAAAGAAAATGAGAAATCAATGACGTAGAATTTGTTTGCTCAAGAGCCAAAATTAAGTCATAATTCATTCGATGCGGCAAATTATGCTCCTTTTAAACGCCATCCTAGTAAACGGGCCCTTTTAGTTTACGTTCCCTCCCAGGGAAAAACATGAGCTTTTCTCCATCGCCTGCTTAAATTTGCATGATGCTTTGCGCTTTAAATGTGTGCATGAATCACACCGGAACATCAGGTGTGTTACGGGAAGAGGAAAAACAGGCAAATGGTTGCTGTTTTCGCTTTTTTTTTTGTGTGTATCGAGCTTCTTTTGCGTGTTTTCCCCTTTAGCTATTCGAACCATCCCCACAGGTGGAGTGCAAAAAAGTGGATCAGAAAAAGGTGATTAAATTTTCATTCCGGACGCATCGGTTAATTTATGGTCCGCTGGTACAATGCGAAACTCGGCCTTGCTCGGACCTACGGTGATGGGAAGAATTTGAACCTTTGTGCTACATAAAGTAACACGATAATGATGCTCTGCACTGCATTCTGGCACGGTTGCTATTGGATACACGCTGAATGTCGGCAGGGAGATTCTAAAGCACACATAAATTACTCAACAAAAAAAGGGCGAGGTCTGTACCGGAGAAAATTCCCCAATCACCAGAATGTTATCCAATTTTCTTTTGTATCCAAAATCCCAAAAAACAGAAGGCTCCTGTCGGTTATGGTGTATCGATTTGTATTAATTTTCACCGGGGGGTTTTTTTTCTCGTAAGCCAAACGGACACTCTTGCTTGTTTCTCGCAATATTAGCCTATCATCGTACGGCAAAAAAGTGATTTATCTTTAAAGAAAATTGTGTCAAAAAGCTAACCATCCCACACGCCTCCCAGAGTGTGTATTGTTGATGAGTTGCAAATATTGGCTGAAAGCCTACTAAATTCCTAACGGTGGGACTCCCACCCGCACTCACCCACACTCATCACGGTTTAGTGTGAAATAAATTTGAGAACCTCGAACCGTTCGGCAGCCACCGAGAATAAAGCGTCCGTGGCCGTTCTATCGTTACACTCTATCGTCGATGGCCACGAACGTTTTGCTCTGTCAGTCGCCAAATGATCCAACGTCGGTGGGATTCCCACGCTGCTGGATAAATCCTTATGTTTCCCTGCCTGCTTTGATCCAGCAACGCCGCCCCGCATTTTCAACGAAACTGCGGATGGCCAGATGTTACCGGACCTTTATGTTATTCGCCCGCCCATACATTCGGCGGCTCTCTACATCAGCAAACCCGAGGGCCACCAACATAATTTGCACCGAAACATGGACAAAATTGATGATGCGTGAATTATATCATCCCCCGTTGCACCGTTCTAGCCCGTTTACGGATTAAGCACAGGAAAATAAGGTTATCGACACGACTCCACACCGGATTGTGTGGACCGCTGCCTAAACCGGTTTGTTTTTCTGGGGGCGACGGGCCCGAATCGACAGGTTCGGAAGTTTCGAAATATGGCGTCCGGTAATGCTAATTCTGTTAGGAATTAGCTGCGCCTGACCTAAACCATACAACCAGGAATGTGTGGATGTGTCCCGGTGGATCGTTTCAGGACGCGGATGAGAATGCTTTTTCCTATTCATACACCTGTTTGACTGATACGGGCCTCCCAATTCCGGAACGTGTCAAATCTGCGATAACCCAAATCGTTCGCCCTATGCGCTGTAAAAGTTGTTGTAATTTGATTAAGGGGCACTATTTTAAGCGGATGGTGCAACTGTTTGGAACTGAACTGGAAGTGGAACTGAAAACTGAGTTTGAAAGTTAGTGTGAAGTTTACTGAAAGATTATTTAGATTTTGCCCTATTAGAAAAGCACTCAGTGTAGCCAAACCCCTAAAAGTATGCAAAATGCTAAACTTATTACGCCTAAATATATACAAAGCGTATGGCATGTTTCATTGATTCTTTTATCTACTGAGTCCTGACTTTTTATTTTAATTTTATTTATGTGCTAAATCAACTTATTTTAAGCATAAGTTTAATAAATTATTCTTTTCGCTTCTTTAATTTAAGAAAGATCATACTAATAAACATACCCACGCACTGAAACGGCGCCCACATTACTCAACATTGGCAAAGAAATGAATCTCTCTTCCGTTCCGTTGAATTGCGGAAATGTTGGAAAAACGCTTCCGACGAATGGGCCAAGAAGCAAGTGCGAATCTCCGACAAACAAACAAACGGCATCAACCATAGCCCACCCGTGCCGGCCCTGAACAAACGAGAGTGTTTGCCGGATACAAGTTTCCCACAGTTAAAAGTACGGCGTTGAAAGGCAGCGATGACGGTAATTGGGTACCGTATTTATGGCGAAACTTTGCCCCTAAAACGGGAGAAGGTCATAATCAATATTTTTTATCAGTAAAGTTATTCTCCCCCTGGTTTGTCTCATCCTTTAAATTTGCACCGGCCATCTAGTATCACCCTTTTGTGTTTTGGCGAATCGTTTACTCGGGACAACGTGTTGCAGCATTGGGATTGGTTAATTATGTGCTACCTTTACAAACACATGTATCTAACATTTGAAACTACACACATTTAAATCGGATGAAGTTCCTCTTAATTCGATAATTGGCCAATTAAAAACAGTTGTTTACAGTATTGTTGTTTGAACAAACTTTATCAAAACTTTCAATTCTTCGCCATACGGTAGGCGGTCAAACGTAAAGGTACACCACGGACCCGCCGCAAACAAATCGCCCAAAACAAGGTCAAACAATCTGTTTTATTTACTTTAAGCATTAACCTACAGTTTCTACCGAAGGCCCCTTTTTAACAAGTCCTAATCCGAAGGCTCAACACCCTTATCTTTTTTATCCAAAGGGAGATTTGGTTTCTCAATTGGGAAAGGAAATGCAATAAAAACTTCTGCAAACAGTGTTACACTCGGCGAATGGGGCCAGGTTTTTGGGCAAAGCAGGTTCGCGTACATAAAACTTTGTGAATTCGTGCAAATCATGATGCCCTCCTTCGACACGAGTGAATGGTAAAGCTGGCCAGGCCATTGAAGTTGTCAGTTGTCCAATATCCACCAGGGGTTGTAACATCGACTTGATTGGGCCTTCCCTTTCTTGCAATCAAGTAAGGACCGATGTACGATTAAGTCTGCCCAGAGGTAGGAGTTTAAGTGAAAAGTTCTTGCCGATGGTAAAAAGTGATCTTTATTCGTCACGCGTGTTATCACGAGTATCAGCTTTTATCCCTACGCCTGATGGAGACGCCCAATTACCCGTTTATAGTAAAGGAAACACAAAACGGTTTAGAGAAATCTCTCAACCGAACTGCGATAATTCCTCTTTAGAACGGAAAGCAAGCCCCAATTTCAAGGGTAAATGTGTTCGCTCATTAGGTGGCAAGTTTGTTCCCGTTCATGGAGTTGACTATGCACGTGAAGGATATTTTTCATTGCCAGCTAACGGCCATTAAACGACAAAATGGTCATCAAATTGCAGTGAAAAACGTAAAAACGGAAGTGGAAGCCTCGGAAATGGCGTATGAATAATGAGCAACAGTTCGTTTAACTTTTTTAAAACCAGTGCAAACGACACTTCTGATAGCGATTATTCAAATTTGTGGGTAGGTCAAGTTTTTTTGTGCTATTTGAAGCACTGTAGATAGACCTTGTTTTAGGTTAATTACTTTTCTTTTTAATTCTTGCATAAATCTTCTTGAAAAACGCCATTGGTTTGAAAAAAAAAATAAGATCACCATAGCATTTGACAAATTGCACTCGTGTACACACGCCTTCATCAAATCTTATCGCGCTGAACCAGCTGCACTGTCCGCCTGCTTTGGTGGTTTTAATACCCGTTACCAAGTGCAACTAAACAGAGCAGCCGGAATAACAACATAGTCGCGTTGAGATTACATAACAATCAAAATAACCATTGTGTCCATTATGAATCTGGCCGGTAAAGTGGTGCTCATAACTGGCGCTAGCAGTGGGATCGGTGCGGCGGCCGCCCTCAAGTTCTCCCAGCTCGGTGCCTCCCTTGCGCTGAGCGGACGTAAGGTGGACAATCTGAACGAGGTCGCTAAGCAGTGTACCGGATTGGCACCGTTTGTTGTGGCTGGGGACATCACGAAGGAAGCCGATACGGAGCGTATACTGAAGGCGACCATCGAGAAGTATGGCAAGCTGGACGTGCTGGTCAACAATGCGGGCATTATTGAAACCGGTACCATCGAGACGACCAGCCTGGAGCAGTTCGATCGTGTGATGAACACCAACATCCGGTCGGTGTACCATCTCACGATGTTGGCCGTGCCGCATCTGATCAAATCGCAGGGAAATGTCGTGAACGTGTCCAGCGTGAACGGTATCCGCTCGTTCCCGGGCGTGTTGGCGTACAACATTTCGAAGATTTCCGTCGATCAGTTTACGCGCTGCGTTGCGCTCGAACTGGCGGCCAAGGGAGTGCGCGTGAACTGTGTTAATCCGGGTGTAACGGTCACCAATCTGCACAAGCGTGGCGGAATGGACGAGCAGACGTATGCCAAGTTTTTGGAGCATTCCAAAAACACACACGCGATGGGCCGGCCGGGACAAGCGTCGGAGGTGGCCGACGCTATCGTCTTTCTGGCGAGTGACGCTTCGTCGTTCATCACTGGCGCTAGCTTGCCGGTCGACGGTGGACGTCATGCGATGTGCCCTCGTTAAAGGGTCAACCTTCGTTACTTTGTAAGAAAAATATGCATTCTCATCTCAATATTTGTTACAGTGATTGAAAAATGGTTTTACTTCGAATAAACCGTTCGAACGATAAATGTGTAGTTGGCTTTTTGTGAGGTGTTGTGATTGTCCATCCGCTTTACCGGGGACACATGGCGTGTCTTCCTCCATCTACGTTCAGCGTTACACCGGTAATGAAGCTTGCCCCATCGGACGCTAGGAAGGCAATGGTTGATGCGACTTCTTCGGCCACGCCCGGACGTCCCAGTGCGTGCGTTTGTTCACATTTCTTCAGAAAAGCGGCATAAGATTCCTCGTCCATTCCGCCACGCTTGTGGATGTCCGTAATGATAACACCTGAAGAGAAGTGGATAAGTTGAGAATTAAAAATCTCACGGGTTGTGCCATCTTCCAACCACAGACACACTTACCTGGATTGACGGCATTCACGCGCACCTGCTTGGGAGCCAGCTCCAGGGCGGTGCAGCGCGTGAACTGATCGATGGCCGCCTTCGACATGCTGTACGCCAAAATACCAGGAAACGATCGATTTCCAGCCACGCTCGATAGATTCACGATGTTGCCCTTCGTTTTTATCAGCAACGGTACGGCCAGCATGGTCAGGTGATATACACCCCGAACGTTCGTGTTCATTAGCTCATCGTATTGCTGCAGGCTCGTATTTTCGATCGATCCATTGCCCAAGATGCCGGCGTTGTTAACCAATACGTCCAGCTTTCCGTACTTGGCGACAATTTCCTCCAGCACTCGCTTGTTGTCCTCCTCCTTCGTAACGTCGGCCGCAATCAGCAGGGGCTTATTCTTCGAAGCCGCTTCGCATGCATCGCCCACCTTCTTCAAGTTGGCCTCATTGCGTCCGGTGAGCGCGAGTGATGCTCCAAACTTGGCGAAATAGATGGCCGTACCTTCGCCGATGCCGGAAGATGCGCCCGTAATCAACACCACTTTGCCGGTAAAATCCATCGTGGAAGGCACTGGAACTTTGCTTTGCGTCTGCAACGAGCCGGAACAGTTTACTGTTCTGTTTGTCACGCGATAATTAGCCTATTACCTTGGAACAATTGATTTTTTATCTACGGCCAATATTTGCGGCTTCTTTTCTGCCGATTGTTGATGGAATGTTCTTCCAGTTGTCTATCGACAGGCCCGCAGCGAGACGACATTCAACCCAGCACTATAAACTGTCTCCAGCTGAGAGCTGCCGGCACCTGTTGGCTGTCAAAGCGAGTAGTGATGTTTTGTTTTGGTTTTGTAGACCGATGGCGGTTCTTTCTCGTTCGTGAAGTCAAAAAATATAACAAATAACGATGAATTTCGTTCTACCAGGGGCCAACGTAAAACGTAAGTGGGAAAATACAGACGGAAGTTTTGTTTTTTTACACCTTCACCATCATAGTACAGAGTAATGCTCTCATTTCAGTGCTGGCCCGTACCGTGAACTGTTTTTCCAAAATCGGCAACGAGCTGTATTTCGAGGCCACGCCAGATGGGCTGGATTTAAAATCCATCAACTCAACCAACACGGCATACGCGGTCGTTCAGTTTAGGCGCGATTTTTTCATCAGCTTCCAGCAGGGCAACTCGGACACACCCGATGAAAATTGCTGCAAGATATCGGTGAAACCTATCCTGAAGATATTCAAAAGCCTTGCCACAGTAAGTGTTTGCCGCACTTTTGCTTAATAGTATTACCTCTCACATTGCATTTCCTTCTTTTAGATACAAATTTGCAAAATCTGGCTAGAAGTTAGCCAATCGAAGATCATATTCCAATTCCGTTGCAAATCGGACATCCTGAAGACGCATAAAATATATCTCCTCGAAAGCGAACACATCAATTCGCTCAATATGTCCCAAACGTTTCCCAGCGAAATCGTAGCCAATCACAAAGTGTTCACCAATATTCTATTGCACCTCTACCACTCGGTCGATGAAATTTCGTTCGATCTGAACGACGACAAAACGGTCGTTTCCAACTATGTAGACAACGATCAAAACGATCGCTCCACGTTGCGATCGACGCTTTCGATCGATTCGTCCGCCTTCCAAACGTACCGGCTGTCCGCCAAAGCGAACCTGATCTTCTGCTACAAAGAGTTTAAAGCCATCACCATGTTTGCATCATTTAACAAGCTTACCATGCGGATGAGTTTCTCCGGACCCGGTTCACCGTTGATGCTGGAGATGAACAAAGGGCAAATTGTGCATGCCAAGTTCATTATGGGCACTATGAAACCTTCCGCCCAGTTGAACAGTAGACGAGCGCACCGTCGCAAAGCGATTGATCGAAACGTTTCCAACCGTTCCGTCGCTATGGAGGACAGCGAAGCGATTAACACATACTTCACCGAAGACATTGCGAACAACGCCAACACGGAAATGTCGGACAAGAACAGCTCACAGAACACACCCCGCCCTGCAGCTGCTCCTCGGCAAACTGTCCGTGATGTAATGAATGCAAGTTTACAAGCCTTACGCAACGAAACCGATTGCAATGCAGCACGTAACGAAAGGACGCACCTTCCAGGGGAAGCGAACTCCGTGCGACAACGATTGAGCACCACGCCGGCTCCTAGCGCCATCAGTGGAGCACAATCTTCGGAGGAAATATTTGGTGAAAACAATATGGCAAATCATCCCTTCCTCGAGGGACTTGACTTTCGCACCATGAACGCCAACAGGCAGCTCGACTCAATTCCCTCAATGTCGGATGACTCGTTTGGCCTCAATGAACGGCAACCTGTGTCACAACAAGCAATAAGCTCCGCCAACAGCCTTTCCGCTGTACAGAATAGTGATTCACTGTTTTCCAGAAAACGGCACCACAACGAAACCCCACCCAATGAACGGGTAGATCCAGACGGGCGGGAGCCAGAAAACCCCAAGGAGGATAGCGTACCAGAGTCACCGAACGTGATCGAGGAGCGGAAGCGAAAACAGGCCAAACTAAGACACATCTTTCGACGGTGCTTCGAACCAACGTTTAATCCAGCCTTCCAACCAGGATGCAGCCAAATCTATGCTCCGAATTCGGATTCGGAAGATGAAATGGGGACGTAAAACGATCGTGGATTGCATACTCGCTCTCAGAACACACACACTCACACAAGGGATGATTATGATTTTTTACAATCTCGTCCGTTTGTTTCTTCTTTATTGTCCTTTTTCGTACTGTTTTACATTGAGCGATGTCGCGCGGCTATCACTGTCTTTTTGCTCACAAAACAAAAGATCCAGTTGTAGTAGTTGCAGTATCAGTAAAGTAGTCGGTTGTCCTTGGTTGTACACAACGTACGAATAAATTAAATAAATAAATAATTTAAATAAATAAATAAATTATCTTAAAACTCCTAGTCAGTTTTCGGGTTCTCCGTCCGTCTGTTGTTGTGATTCCTGATTGTGTGCACAGAGGGTGGCTGCTGCAGCAGGCCGGGCAATCGACGCCAGTCGCGATAGTGCCAGTGCCGTTTGCCGCAACTGCCCCGAATCGGTTGCTCCCAGCTTTGTTGATTGATCTTTGCATCCGCTTCTTCTCTGCGCTCCTATCTCTCACTCATTCTACCACCTCCTTCAACGAGGTGTGCACGGACATATAGGTTCGGCATTGGAGTTCGGTCGGTTTTGCTGGGTGTCTTCCTGGGGTAGGTCTCTCTGATGGTCAGTGGGTGGGTGAGGGAAGTGGGAGGCAGGGACGCGCATGCGAATCCGATCCTCCGTCGATTGAGCAGCGCTTTGGAGCATTTGGTGGGAACACAGAGTCGTACGACTGGCTGAAAGGGGTGATTTGGGTGGGGAGGTGTAGGGGGTGGGAGGTAGTTGTGGCTGGGAAGATGATCGCATCCGATCATAACGGTGTGATAGCGGTCGGAGGATCTTCTTTACAGTTTGGTTGTCTTCTCTTTCTCTCGTCCTATACACCCTGCTTCTCTTGAGTGACCCTTCCCGTTCCACCCCACCCCACCCCACAGTGATTGGAACCCCGCTCACCTCATCCACGATCGATCTCAGTCATCTTTGTGTTTGTGTGTGTATGTGTATGTGTGTACGTGTACGTGTGTGTGTGTGTCCTTCTTCCTTGGCTTGATTGACGGCTTGCGTCGTCAGGTGGTGGGAGGTGGAGGTGATGCTGGTGGGACAACCACCGGCTCCCCACTCACACGTCCGACTCGGCAATGTCCTCCACGGCGCTCTCGTCGATCAGCTCATCGCTATCGTCATCGTCATCGTCGTCATCATCATCTTCCGCGTCATCGTCCGCTTCCGTCCCGGCGACACCGCTCACCGTCTGCTGGTCCTCCTTCTGGCCGGTCGCGGCTGCCACGGCACCGGCAGGCGTCTCATCGCTGTCATCGTCGTCATCGTCATCGTCGTCGTCATCGTCATCGTCACCGACCAGGGCGGACAGGTAGTCGTCATCGTCGCCGCCGGTCGCCGGTTTCTTCTCCGGCTTCGTCACGGTTACGGGCTGAGCTGGAGCGTTCGCAACAACGTCAACTTTATTGTTATTCGTGTTTTGATTTTGTACCTTTTCTGGCGAGCCCTCGTCGTACTCCTCCTCCTCCTCGTCCTCCTCCGCGACGGTCTCGGTTGCGCTCTCGGCCGCGCCCTGGTTGGCCAGCGTTTCGGCAATCTTGTTCACCTCGCTGTTCACGTCCAGCTCCTCCGCCGCCGGCTTCTTCACCGCGCTGCTGTCCACCTCGTTCTGGGCTGCGGCCGCATCGGCCAGGTCGAGCAGGGCCTGCGTGTTCTGGGCTGCGACCTTCTTCTTCGTCTTCTTGGCGGCGGCCGGGGCGGCAGCGGCGACCTGTGCCACCGGTTCGGCGGCGGCCTGGGCAACTGGCTGGGCGACGGCGGCAGCGGCCTGGACGGCGGGCTGGACGGCTGCGACGGTATCCTCATCGTCATCATCATCATCATCGTCATCGTCGTCGTCATCATCATCATCATCGAACGCGCCTAGGAGGTCATCACCAAAAAAAGACAGTGCATCGTCCTCCTCATCATCATCATCATCGTCATCGTCATCCTCAGCAGCGGCCGCCGCAGCCGCCGGTGCCACTTGGTTAGCCGTCTGCTTCTGCTGGTCAACAACCGCCGCCGGGGCCACCGGTGCCGCTACCTCATCGTCATCATCATCATCATCATCATCGTCATCATCGTCGATCTCATCCTCGACCGATCCTGAAGACAGAGACGCTCAGTTACAACACACTCTTATCAACGTCCTCTCATCCCCCCCCCCCCCCCCCCTCCCTCTTCCCCTCCTTACCGATGATGTCCTCCTCATCGTCATCATCATCGTCCGCATCGTCATCATCATCTTCGGCCGAATCATCGTCGTCGCCGAGATCGAACTCGTCGGAATCATCATCGTCGTCGTCGTCGTCGTCACCACCGGCAGCCGGAACAACGGGAGCGACTGGGGCGCCATCTACCGGTGCTGCTGCTGCAGCTAGATCTTCTGCCGCCTGCCGAGAGATGAGCGTTCCTTTGTGTGCATTTCGTCCCTCTGCAGAGCAAAAGAAGACAAAACAGACGAATATGTGAGAAAGATCCACAACGTCTCGGCCATTTCCCAGCTGTTTACCCAACTCACCATCATTGACCGGTTTGGAGGCGGCAAATGCGATAATGATCAGAATTAGTAATAGCTCCAACAGGAATGTGACTTTCATTTTTATATGTTCTGCAAGAAGATAAAGTATATCACATCGATATTAGTGACGATTAGCTTAAAACCCTCTTCAGCGATAGCCACAGCGATACTTGAAATGTCAACTACTTCAAAGCCTACTACGGTTGATGTTGCTGTTGTTGTTGTTGCTAATACTACTATTACCACCGGTGGTGACTTGCGTGAACACAGCTGAACTCGATTCCGCAAACTTTCTTTTGCGTGAAAACCACAAACGGTGTTTCTGGGTGAATGCGCACCGCAACCCAAGAGCACCCGTGGAGAGCTGGGTATGCTAATTATTCATTCATCATAAACCTCCCTCCCCCTCCTCCCCCCCCCCCCCCCCTCCTGTCCTTGCCTCCCGCAACCATCACCTACGGCCCGTTTCGGTGGGGAGAATTGATTGCGTGAAGCGATCCCTCTCTCCAATGACGCGTGGACAGCTCGTGACCGTGGCCGAGCAACTGTCCAAGAGTCAAGCCTCACTAGAGGGTGTGGGTCAACGACCGTCAAGTCCAGAGCGTCATCATTAATCGACCGACCGTGTTGCTTTTTTATGTTGCTGCTGTTGCTCTGTGGCTGGACGGGATTTTCTCTTCCAGCGGCGTTACGCTGAAAGTGAACTTTCTTTTTCACCGTTTGGAAGTGGAGCTGATGGCTGGCAACACTTCACCGATCGGTTTGTTGTTTTTTATTCGGCCAAAAAGAATGTTTTCTTGCGCTATTGATCAACCAAAGTCTTGAGGCCCACCCAGGGCAAGGTGTTTTTTCTTCTCTTAATTTCGGGTTCCTTTCTCTCTTCCCCCTGCCTGTGGAATGTGGGTGAGAATCCCGAAAGCGGGAATAAAACCTGTTTCCGCGCTGATTGCTGCGTCCATAAATGCGCATTCGTTCTGCTTCCCCCTTGCGCTTTACAATCGAAGCGGCGTTTTGGAAAGGAAATCTTTGAATAAAATACTGCCCATTGGCAGTGGACCGAAAAAAGGCACCTTCGATAATGTATCCCACATTGATTGGGCGTTCGCTCACTGCCTCAAGAGTCCTACCCGACCATCGAATGGGTCTCGCATTAGAGCAACGCGTTAATGCGCTTTGGTTTATAAGTTTGTTCAACTCGGACATCGCATCCGAATGAGTGCTGCGTGGTAGTCCACATTTGAAGAAATGGAAAGTTCAAACAGGTTACCCTGGATTATGGTTCAATCAACTTTCTCCACCGACCAAACAAGCAACACCGAATCGAAACGTTCCTGAGACCTTGTGCGTGTGGTCATTCAAAATCATCCGAAAGCATCAAACAAGATTATCGAAATAGAGGCAAGCTAATCCAACCGGCGTACCCGTCCCGTGGTCGCTTCCAAAAACTTCAACTCATCTATACACTAATTTTGAGCAACTTTCGCCGGTCTTTTCTTCTCTTCTTTTTAAGGCTCTCTCTCTCTCTCTCTCTCCCTTCCTCTCGCACGCAAACGGCGACAATCGAGCAATTTCGATCGGGAGATTCGAAAACATCCCCCGATCTCCTCATGCAGCTGATCTTGAATTGATCGTGCAAATAGAGCTACAAACATACACAACAGGGCGATAAGAAATTCGAGGCTCTGTTTGCGGGCTCCTCATGCTCCTGAAACTCCTGCTGCTGCCCCAAAGTGTGTATGGCCTACTTTGAACGCGGGATTGGACCAAGAGGCCTCGGTATCAATCTATAAAGAGATTCCGCGGGGGCCTCATCTCCATATTTAAATGCGCCCTGTGCGCTCCCCGTCTAATTGGACCAGCTCTCGCGGTCCGATCACGGTGGAAAGTATGCTAATCGCTTCAATTGCCTCGCTGATTAGTGGCGGAAAGTCCGCGGCCGGTCAATGGGGCGAATGCCACCATTTGATCCCATTTGCCTGTTGTGCCATGTGTGGCGCTCTCTCACTCTCTCTCCATTTATCGAGGTTAATACCATTCGCCAACAGTAACAAATAACCTTGGGCACCTGTTTATGCTGCGGAAGGGATGAATTAATATTAGGAGATTTACAGTATCTTAATTTATTTCCGGAAAGCAAGGAACGAAACCATGTAAATAGACAAATTTCACAATGAAACGAACGAAAGACTTCAACGTCGCGGAAAAGCGACGAACCCGGTGTCTTATCAACGATGGCTCGGGATTTTCACTTTTTACCAATCCCGTGCCCAATGGGGGTTGGTAACCAAGTGTCCGGACGACCAGACAAGACAAGTGTGGCCATTGGCTGTGTGTGTGTGCGTGTATTTTCTTAAAAAAATCACACACGCACGTAGGCGCGGTTTCTCTTTCGGAGGGAGATGAGCTCATTGAAAAGGCTCGCCGTGCCATCCGTTCGAAATGAAAGTGATAAAAGAAAAGAGAAAGTTTCCCTTGCCAGCCTCGTCATTGAGCGGAGACACACAATGGAGAAGGGTTTGGCGGGAAAGGGGATCGTGGAATGTGTCCGCCGTGTTTCAAAACAAACACTTCACGGTGAATTCCAGCAGGAATGAGCATAATTTAAATGATCGTCGTGATCCTTACAATGCCAAACAGCATCGAATGATTAAAATGGATGTGTTTGGGGAGGGATATCAGCGCAATCAGTTATGACCTCAACGAAAACGATCGACAATCATCAGTATGACAAGAATGAGCTGATCCAGAGCGTATTTTTGCTAATGCCATTAAGTCATTAAGAGGATTCTCTGCTTGATTCTCTTTCCGAAACCAGAAAACTGCAGTTTAATCCCTTTTAATGAAACCCCATTGATATTCGGGTAGAAATTTATCACTTCGGACCATTCGAAAATGGTCGGCAGGTTCGCTCCAGTCGACAACCAATCAAACGATTTCCGCCAGCTTGCCCCGACGGCCAAGATAGCCAGCGCGGGGTCCAACCGGATAGGAATTTCTAGGTCAAAAGCAGCATAATAATTAATATTGATTCTTTCCTCAATTTGGAACCGTTATCTGTTCGATATACGCAAGCCGCAAGCCGCCACCAGGAAGTGGGTCTGTGGGGAGCATGAATTTGCATTCGATCAAACTCTCCTCCCTTGCGTTCCTCCCCATGCACACACACGCGCACAAACACACACTGGCGCACGCACACACACACACACATACTCACAAATACACAGCTGTACACAACAGAACACGCGGAGGTCCACGGAGCTTGAATCCGAACTCTGAGCATTACTCCCTGTAATCTCCCCACCAAAACCGGCGCATCATGTGTGTATGTTCCAAGCGGGGAGGGGTGGGTGGCAGAAGGGACCAGCGCCACCATCGCCCGAAAATGGAAGGAAATAATCAATAAGAAAGGTACAGCAGCCGAACTTTCAAGAGGCAACCAAAAAACCGCACAAGCATCACAACACAACCAAAACCGAAAATTATAGTGGCGGGAAGGGCCTCTCGGTGTGGAGTGAAATCCGGAAAACAGGTCATAAAAGAAGTGGGACCCACACTCACTTCATCACCTTCCAATCCGGGGGGGGGTGGTTGGTTTTTTGGTTTTTTGGTTCCTTTCTACGAATTTCGGGATTGGAGATTCGATTGGAAGTTTGGAACTCTTCTCCAACGGTCCGATTCGACAGGGGGTAGTGCACTTTTTCAACCCCGGATGCTGCGCTGTGCGGTGTGTGTATGGGTGTGTGTGTGTGGTTCTCCACCGTAATCTTGTCACTGTTGTCTCGCGTACGTCATGCATTAGTCCTGACTCTTGGTTTCTTGTTTTGCACAGAGTTGGCAACGAGCAACGGTCCCGAGGCGAGCGATCTTGGGAGTTGGTTGCACGCAATACTTCGCACGCCCTAATTAAACCAACTCGTTCCAGCCAGTGGCAGTGTTGCCAGAACATTCCACACTTTGCGCACCGTGAGTAGAACCATCAAACCAGCGTGGACGTTTCCGCTCTGATAATGCAGAGGCTGTGGCTGTAGGAGTTGTTGGAGACCTTGGAGATGATCATCCGTCCGAGTCGATCATCTGCCGTGCTTCCGACAGCGTTCTATACCACTTGGCTTAGCAATACCGCAGTTCTTCCGTTCCGCAACACGCAACAGCAGCAGTAGCAAACAGTAGCAGCTTTTTTGTGTTTTTGACAGCGCTCCTGACTATTACTCACTTCGGGTGGGGAGAGGCTTTTTGGGGAACAAAACTAACTAAGTGCGGATAATACCAGTGGCTGATAAAACCAACTGCCAGGACAGGACAGAGGCCAATACAAACTAAAGCACACAAAAAAAAAAACAAGCCCGCAAGGAACTACGCTTCTAACTGCACACTACACACCAGATTGAACGGCAAACCAGGGGCGTAGACACACTACTTTCTTCCACCGTGTACACCTCGATACTGACTGAACTGTTTCTACTTCTCAAACTCTTAATGAAAACTTTGTTCCAGGGCCAGTCTCGAGCCCCGGGTACTGCCGAACCGAACCGGGCCCTCGCCGCGAACCGATCTTCTGCGAGAGAGATCGCGCACCACCACTGCGCCACCGCGCCACCGCGATCACCCCTCGTACTTTCATTCCCGGGCCCATAAGGGGAGTAAGGCGCTTTCACGCGATCGCTTCACCCAGTGTGGCCAGCAAAGGGGCAGATGATGGGTGACGAAGCGAATGGGGGATGGTTCTTTCCTTTTTCTTTTGTAGCCGTACGATCGAGCGTCTTGCCAGGGGCCTGCTCAGCGATGCCGAAACGATGTTACTCGTCCCGTTCGAGGAGCGGTATGAAAAGGGGAGGGGGGGGGGAGCGATTTGGAACCGGGTCGGTGTAGGGTGGGGTTGTAGGAAGCGAGGAAAGCTGAAGAAGAGAGAAAAAAAGTGTTACAAATATGTATCCAATGTGCCGTTGATTCGTCGATTCGCTCTTTCGCTTCTGCCCGTGTGCGGTGTCTGACTTCCTCTTCGTTCTTTCACTCTTTCTCCACCCCCCCCTTTCCACCATTTTCTTTCATCCTCCATTTTTGTTTCTTCGTTAGCTTCCCTTTTCTCGCTCTCTCTTTCTCTCTCTCTCTCTTGACCGTTTCGTTTCTTGCGCCCCAAAGGCTCGCACGGTTTTGCCGTCTAACAATTTTCCTATCTTCGTTTTTGGAGTCGCTCTCGTTATTATCAGTGCGTACGGTCACACATACAGCCGGTCCCTCCGGGGGTGTGCACACACACACACACACACACACAGCACAGCAGCCCGAAAGGAACTGGCACATTTCACCCGCTTCTCCGTGGGGTTTCTTCCACCCAACCCCATCGAGCCGATCATCGAACCTCGATCGAGATGTGGAGGCACCAAACACACGCACCTCTCATCCACACGCCTAGGTGCGCACACTGTGCGGCCGCTGTTTCCATCGGCTGCGCCTTGCATGCCGTGGTACACGATGGGCTTTTCTTGGCAGCCACTTGAGATTTCTTAATAAGCGACTCATTCCCGGCGGTTGGTCGAGCGGTCATAATTTCTTTAAAAGCTAACCTTCCAGCAATCGTCACATCGATGGGTCAAGGTGTCGTGATAGCTGTTGGAAGCATCTTTTTTTTGTTATTTTCACCACAGATGGCCACAGACATATGGGTGAGCGATAGGACACGGCATCGGCAGCACGCAGTATCCACGTGCCAAACGGTAGTTGATCGAATGGTGAGCTCTAGAAGTGTGCACTGCAGGTCCTGAAATACCGTCATTGGCAACAGACGAACCAGCTTTATCGTTATCTTTTAATCATCACCCAAAAGACTACCCTTTAATGGTTATTAAAAATGCCAATTACCTATGATAGAGACACTGAACTACCCGGACCGTAACAACCTTCCAGGATTAAAGTATACCTGGTGCGCCAAAGAATCCCTTTCTACTAGAGTAAACCTATGAAATTAACACCCAAATCCTGTCTCACATTATAACAAACAGGTAAAGAATTGAAACGATACACACGACTTTATAAAGAACCGATCGGCGGTGTGAGTTCGTCAGTGTGAAAGCCTTATCCGCCCGAAGCGGAACACATCAGCAAGCTAAATTGCGCGTAAATATCCAAAATGGCCAAGTTTGAACCACACTGGGAGACGTATTCTACTCATCTTTCATACAGCAGCTACGATTCGGAAGATGTCGCAATTTGCAACTCCATTCCCGGTTCACTGTTCATCGTGTCGTCGTTTGCACTAATCGTACTGTCGCAAGTCCTGGAGAAGACTAATTAGACTAATTACAAATAGTAGCTCCTTAAGATCCTTATTATATTATTAACCGTTCAACAAGTGAATATTACTGAAATAAAATCCACATCCATGTTGTATACGAAAAAAAAGCACCATCCATCTTTTAATGACGATAATCGCAATAGTCTTGCTTCGGCTTGTTCTCGGGCTTGATCTTACAAATTATCACCTTCCAAATTTCATTAACGGCCGACACGATTCCACCGCTGCCAATTAACATGATGGCAGTCTGCAAAAAAGGGGCAAAATCCGCTCATGCAGTTGCAGAGGTTTTTCCCTCTCCTCCATGGCTTTCCACGTGCACTCGAGCCCGATTGTCGTCGGAGCGAAAAATAATCAGTGCGGAAAACTGCAATCACCGAGCGGAAGGTTTCCGATTGAGAAGAGAAGAGCAAACAAAAAAAAATGGAAGATGTGGAAGATTTATGGAGTAGCGATAGACAACTCCGCACTGGAATCCGCAGAGTATGGTTCCCGGATTTGGAAGATCTCAATTATCAGTGAATGGTTTGTTGTGCGTGTTTGTCATTTCGTGTCCTACCTTTTCGCTCAATGGAATGCGAATTCCGAACACAAGACAAGCTGTTCCTTCTTTTGGAGGGCCGTCCGCGGCATGTAAATATTTAAAGCTAACCAATTTCGGTGACAATCATCCCGACAGCTTCGTTCCGTCGCGCTAGGACAGTTCGGGGCTGGACCCGAATGGTCTCCACACTCACGCGCTCTGGCCCTCGCGCTTCTCTCGCGCCTCGTCCGCGTGCGTCGTCCGTCCGCAAACAACTCATTACCATAATTCGATTCCGAGATTCCGATGCCGTTACTTTCCAACTCACACATCCGCCACACGACGCGGGACGATCACCAGGTCACCGACGGTGGGTTTTGCTGCTCCCCGAGCGTCCACGGATATTACTCATCCACGCACGCGTTCCGCTAGGTTCGGCCGGTGGCGGTGGCCACTAGGTTAATCCCCAAGGCTGCAACGGTACGCGGATAACCCCATATCCTGGTCTGGGAAGCAAACGTCGCTCCCGGGGGTCAGCGTCCCGATCGCTGCCACGTGCGGAACTGGATAAGGTCGATAATCGGTCGACGATTATTCAACTACGTCAGGCTTCACCACATAATTGTATCTTAATTTCCCTACGTCTCTTATCAAGGTCCCACCCCTGGGAGCGGGGCGGTGTGGTGGCCTGCAGTGGGACGGGTTCGCGGACGATACCGTTGCCGGTTCGGGATCCAGTTGACTACTCCGGTTTTCCTCTCGGGCAGTGGTCTCACGAACAGCCCGCGAACCGGATCCACCCAAGGTGCTACAGATAACATTAACACACTTTGGTTCGGATGAATAATTAAAGTTTCCACTTCACCCAAAGAGCTTCGGCCTCCCAATTCCTGCTTCTCCGCCAACAAAATTTACTGTAGGTCGGTCGGAATGGACGAACATCTTTTAAGCCTTATCTCGAATTTTCAACAACAATTTCACCAACTGCGCCTTCCCCATGCTGTCAAGGCAACATACACCGAAAGTTCAACCCATCCACCGGTGGTCACTGACACCGCGGCACAGAAAGTTGAGTTCCATAACCCAAAATGGACACGCCAAATCGGCACGATTCACCAGTGGAAAGGTACATGAAAATAAAAGTGTTTTCCCCGTCACCTGTCCGCGTCACGCGTCTTGTGCGGCGTTAAAGATATCCGTGGCCTGCCCGAGGTCCACCTGGGCTCGGGTCATAATTTACGCCATCGGTTCCGGATGGAGTGTGCATACGTGAAAATGGCCTCCCCATTACCAATCATCAACATGCTTGACACGTGCTCGGACACACTTTTCACCCCATGGAAGCCAGCCGATGGGGCCACCAAGTGTCTCCCAAGCTACACACGACGAGCGGATTAATCGGAGGTCGTCACTTACGCTGCTCGAACAACGCAGAGAAAGTGTTGCATATTTACATTCAAAAGAAGAAAAAAAAGCACAACCTCATCCTCCATTTTCGATCGAAGGGTGGAGTGAATTCCACAACACACCAAAACCCACGAAATTCCTTCCATCCTCCGGCATCGCTGTGTTTGCTGTCGTCGATCGATGCGTGGATCGATGTGTAGCAGAGGATCTTTATCGTGCCGAAATTTGTGTGTCAGCCCTGCTCGCTCTCGTAGGCAACTTTTATGTCTGTCTCGCTCCTTTTCACCGTGACCTCCACGGCGTTGGCCTTTTCAATGCGCGCTGCCATTCAAACCGGTCCAGAAAGCTTACCTATTGTTTCGATCCCAACTCTCGGGAAACTCGCTGGGAACTTTAACCCAATAATGATGCTAATGGCCACGCAAGAAGTTCACACTATTCTCTCATTTCTTCATCGCCTCTGGATTTCTGAGCCATGGAGATGTCTACTGTCTGATAATGCATCTCATTGGAGAGGTCTAACATTGTAACATCAGGTCGCCGTGATATCTCTATTCAAATCGCCAAGATCGATACTTGTTCCACGACTTCCTCTTAAACATTGTCCGCTATCGAAAGAAGAAATCAAGCGAAACCAAAAACCCTGCAACGCAAGTTCCGGTTTCGAAGAGTTTGGCGTCAAACTGCGTGTTGCCCGGTTCGTTGTTGGACGGGTCCGTACGCTTTGCTTTTGTTTGCCTGTGTGCGGACAGAAAGTAATGTGTGAAAAGTTTCACTTTCCTCTCCGTGTCGTGATCTGGTGAAGGGCAGGTTCGTCCCGACTTCGCCTTCGACTTTCGACTTGCGCCATTGCGCGAGAGATGAATTTATGCAAGCTACCGAAAACTATTATCCAACGATGCACCGACCCATCGCATCAATGTTCAATGTTGCTAAGAGAGATGCTAGGGTGTGCCGTTTTGTTCTACGCGGTGGTTGGGGCGGATATGGCGTTACGCAAACCGGCGTGACGTAAGTTGTGTCTAAGGTGTCGGACGTTCAGAATTCTGGGACAGATCTGAAGAAGTGAAGGAAGAGCCTGAATTGACGAACTGAACCTGAATTTGAATTGAATCAAAACGAACAACTAAAATTAAGTGTTATGTTCTGTCTTGGATAGTTGAATGTGTGCTCTGCGGTGCTTCAATACGTGACACTGCTGGTTCGCTTTCTGTTATCACTAGAAATTCCATCGCACAGCCCACATAGCCCGAAGAAACTGATACAACAACTCCAATTTCGATACGCGCAGCACAGGAAGTTTCATTAGAAAGTCATAAATTGTGTTTCACTTCGCCAGACCGCGTGCGCGCGCGCGCCCGCCACCCACTTTCGACACATTGCACACACCGATTAGAGCGACCCCAAGGAATGGGAGGGACGAACCCGAAAACGACGATCCCAATAGTTAATCCGCGCTTCTCGTTGGTGCATGCGCATGTGTGTGTGGCCCCATCGGGGTGCGATAGCATTTCGACCAACTCATCAGCTGGTACGAAAGTACGTTGACTCGCGTTCCATCTGCTACACCGACCGGAATCCCCGCTGATACGTGGTGCGTTTGCGAATAATACGCCTCCCGCACTCCCATCGGTAACCGGGCAACGACGTGAAAATCTTGTCGCTGCCTGTGTCTATTTTCACCCGCCATTGTACATTGATCCGTGCGGAAAGCATACCAAGTGTCATGGGAATGGGTGTGGTATTCCACGCTTGTGATTTGGTTTTCTGCGTTTCGTTTGTTTGTTTTTTTTTGTTGTCCCTCCTCCACCTAACCTAATCGTTACCCTAGGTGGGAGGGTGGATGGGTGGCTGGCAGAAACATATTTTGCAGCAAAAGCACACCCTATGCACGGCGTAACGAGTGGCGTGAAAATGAAGAAAACATAAACACAGCCAGTAAATTCCACGCAAGCAAAACATCATCGTTGTTTCCACCTGTTGCTTTTGCTGCTGCTGACCTGCTTCAATGAGCGAGGCGTGATGCATGGTCAATTTCTCTGTCGACGGATTTCTTTTTCTCTCCCCCCGCAACCACGCATCACAGCCTCGTGTGTGGGTGGAGGGGAAGATATATACGGCGTGCTGATTGCACGCAGTACAGTTTTGTATTTTTCATACCACGGCTTGGATCGTACTGTGCCGTTTTTTTGCGTTGCTTCCTTTTGCGAAGCGGCACTTCTATTTTTCCTTCTTCTTCGAAAGACTAATCCTTTGCAAAACCTTCAAGAAGCCGTTATCGATTTACTTTCTTTCAGGTCTGTACTTACACTAGCGGGGTTGTTGCTCCGTCTGCTTCTATTATGCAGTTTTGGTGTATGTTATGCCTAATTCAAATGTTAATGTTTGGTACAAAATTAAACGTGATAATGTCCTGCAGTTTCCTCTGCATCTGGTGTGTGTTGTCGTTCATCTTTTTCACCGAGGTGGTCGTATTCTGGAGCACCATCTGAAATGGACAAATTGAACAGCCGCTAATTACAATCTTTCTCACACACACACTCTCTCTCTCTCTCTCTCTCTCTCTCTCGCTCTTGGTCGAAAGATACGAAACAATTAACACACGTTACCTGTGATTTCATGAGAAAGTTGTCCGTCTCATTGAGCTGCTTCGAGACGGATATCACCGTGTTGTGGATGAATTCGTTCAACAGCGATATGCATCTTTCATCTGGAATCGAAACAAGCAAGCCAATTAGAAGATTGCTTCGGGGGCGCTCTGTTTTTCACGGATCTGCCTTACTCATCGTACGCCGCACGTGCAATCGTTGCATCTCCTCATCCGAGACCACGATGGACGGTGGTGTTGATGTCGATGATTCAACCGCTTCTCTAGCGAATGTGTACGATGGGGGCGCTGTACCGGATGATGCTAAATGGGGAATTCCTTTTTCGATCGATATTACCTGTCGGAGGGTAACGAGACGAAGTGGACATTTTACTCCCGCCACCACTTTCACTCTCCGCGAAGGGCATGGAATGCGATTGGAATTACCTCTGTCTCATCGTCATCCGTTTCGGAAGCTTCTCCAGCAACAATGTTGGGTGATTTGCACTCCATTTCAAGGAGGGCAAGTAAAAGAAGGTCAGATTTACCACCTGTTTTGGGAAGTGAATAGTAATGCCTAACGAATACGCGACTACCACGATCTGTTTACAATTTAGATTGTTTGTTGACACCCGTTCTGCAGCGTTTGCAGCTGTCATAGAACGCTGTCAAAGCGCGTTCTGGGTGATTATTTTAAATCGAACGTTACGCTGTTGCTTCTTACCGCTGTTCTCGTGCAATACATTTCTTTCCTGCATAACCAACTGAGAAACGATGCACGATTTTACTTATACTCCATTTATTGCGATGCTTCTATTTCATTGCTAAGAAATATATGCGTCTGCTCAAAGTCACAGTGGTAATAAATATATAGGTGCTAGTAAGAAGAATCTGTTCTGTCTATCTCACCAGCCCGTTTGTTCCCGAGCACGGTAATGCACTGGAAGCATTTTTTATGTTCTTGCTTAATACTGCGGAGGCTGATGAGGGTACTGCTGTCCCATCATGTTGTTCTGGTTGGGCATCTGGCGCTGCAACTGAGCCACCAGATTGGGCGTTTGCTGTGTGTTCATACCTTGCCCTTGATTCTGCATCATACCTTGCGCATTACCTCCTTGTCCCATACCTGTAAAAAGTATGAGCAAATTCAACCATACGCATCAACTTACTCCGAGCAACTTAATATTCTTACCTGAATGCTGCTGCATTATCAAACGCATCCGTTGCTGCTGGAACTGTTGCTGATTCTGTGGAATATTACCTCCAACGCCCGGTTTACCACCTTGTCGCGGGTATGGTGGTACTGCACCTTGATTTACACCCATATTGCCCATCGTCACATTCGGTGCATGTTGCGCATACTGACCCCGGCCGGCGGCCATTGCTGCGCGCTGTTGAGCCAGGAACTCTGCCTGAGTAGTGCGCTGTTGTTGGGCCATCTGGTTGAAGTTACCCATCATAGCGCCACCCTGTCCACCTTGCTGTCCCATGCCCTGGTTGCCGTAGTTGGGATAATTCTGATTGACATTTTGGTAAGGAACGTTTTGTCCCTGGAACATGCTACCCTGCATGTTGCCCGACTGCTGCATATTTTGCATGCCCATGCCAGCGTTGCTCATGGACGGATTTCCCATTCCACCCGTGTTCGGCATTCCGCTGGTACCGCCCATACCGCCCTGTCCACCGCCCATAGGAGCTGCATTGCCGATCCCTGCATTACCCATTCCGGCACTAACCATTCCTCCAGAGGTTACCATACCACCGCCACTGGCTCCCATTCCTCCGGCGTTTCCACCCATACCACTGTTACCAGTCATGCCGCCTGCACCTCCGATTCCGCCGCCACTACCCATTCCCTGTCCAACCAGGGCTGGATTTTGCTGAGGATTCATCATGCTTGTCTGTATCATACTGCCACCCGATTGACCCATAATCGAGCCCCCGGCGTTGCCCATCATGGCCGGTGCATTTTGATTCATTATTCCTGCGGTAGTTTGCTGGCCTTGAGCACCTTGCCCTGATCCCAATATACCACCAGCAGCCATACCCTGAGGGCCCATCACTGCACCGGTTGCCGTAGCAACAAGGCCCACATTGCCACCAGCCATGGTCGGGTTCATCGGACCCATACCGGCCTGTGCACCGACAATCGGATTGCCCGGCATACCAGCCCGCAACGGACCACGCATAAACTGTTGCTGAGGGTTTCGCTGAGGTTGTTGCTGCTGTTGCTGTTGTTGTTGCTGCTGTTGTTGTTGCTGCTGCTGTTGCTGTTGCTGCTGCTGCTGCTGCTGCTGCTGGGGTTGCATAAAACCAGCCGGATGGCCAGCATTGATTGGCAGCTTTGAACGCAACATGTTCGAGAGAGCCTGCTTTGAGTTTGTGTTCAACTGTGGCCGATCGAAGCGTGTCACTACAATGAACAGGAGTAAACATAATGTATTACAAGATCATCACAAACAACGCGCACTCGCATACTTACTCGTTGCTTGACCCATTCCGGAATAGAACATTTGCTGCTGCTGTTGCAGCTGCTGCTGGGACTGCGGTCCTTGCTGAGATCCTTGCTGGGGTCCTTGCTGGGATCCTTGCTGCTGTGATGCTTGCTGAGCTTGCTGTGGAGTTTGCTGCTGCTGTTGTGCTTGTGCCTGTGGTTGCTGCTGCTGCTGCTGCTGCTGTTGTTGCTGCTGTTGTTGATGCTGTTGCTGCATGGACCCGTAACCACCCCACTGTTGGTTACCTCCTTGCTGTTGAGCCAACTGTGCCATGGGATTCACGTTGCCGACGAAGCCCATATTTGGATTGCCTTGAGCCTGCTGTTGTTGTTGTTGTTGCTGCTGCTGTTGGGCTTGTTGTGCTTGCTGCGCTTGTTGGGCTTGCTGAGGCTGCTGTTGCTGTGGAGCCTGCTGCTGCTGTTGCTGCTGATTCATCATTCCACCACCCATTCCGGTGCCGAGTCCGCCCATTCCCGTCTGCATTCCACCGATGTTTCCTTGTGCGACCAGCTGGGCCGGGTTGGCTTGACCATACTGTTGTTGCATATGCTGCTGGTTCATAGAGGTCATTGGACCACCCATTTGCATGGAGCCCATGCTGCTGTTTTGCATCTGCTGTAGTGTTTGCTGCGGTGTCATAGCGACCTGTTGCTGTTGTGGTTGTTGCGATCCAAGCTGTTGTTGCTGTTGCTGCAGCGCAGATTGCTGCTGCTGCGGAATGTTGCCTTGCTGCTGTTGCTGCATCATCATTTGATTCTGCTGTTGCTGCTGCTGCAGCTGCTGTTGCTGTTGTTGTTGCAATTGTTGAAGTTGCTGCTGTTGTTGCTGCAAATGCTGCTGTTGCTGGGCCTGTTGCTGCTGCAGATGTAGTTGCTGCTGCTGCTGCTGCAAGTGTTGCTGCTGTTGTAGCGATTGTTGTTGTTGCATCTGTTGCTGTTGTTGCTGTTGTTGCTGTTGCTGCTGCTGCTGTTGTTGCATTTGCTGCAATTGCTGAGGTCCTGCAGCGGTTTGTGGTACAATCGCGGGCATGATTGGTTGTTGCGGTTGGCTTTGTTGAACCTGTGCAGCTGGTGTGGCTTTCGGTTTCCTTTTGCGTGTTGTTTTGCTCTTCTTTGAGCCCGTACTCGGTGCCGGCGATTGATCGGATGAAGGTGTATCAGCTTTCATATCGTCCTTAAGCTTGTCGGGTATTGGGTCCACTTCTTCGGGAGGCAATGGAAGCGGCTCGTAATAGTAGCTGCTCGGTTTGAAAAGGCTGTGCGTGTGATACTTCAACAAACGATGCGTTTCTTCATATGCTAAAGGTTTGCGTTCGATTTTCACCGCACCAAACCATGCCCATGACAAGGGAGCGGGATTTTTGTGACCTTCCAAGAGATCCCAAACGCTCACACGTTGTTTATCTCCTAACCGAAGACCCTAGGGGAGAGAAAAGCAAATAATCCTTAAAAACAGTTCTTCTCTTTTACACATCAGATCTGAAACACACGGTACTTACATTCTTCTTTTCAATACTGTCAATCGCGATTTTATTGCCTTTCGCATCCGTTGATGATCCTGCCGAGTCGCAGGTAAGAACTTCGCATGTTTGCTTCGCTAGCGGTAGCAACTGTCGAACGTATTTGATCGAGGGACCATTCTTGTCCCCCAGCTCCTTGCGTAGCTTCTTCATGAGATTTGTGTACAATTTCTTGTTTTCATCGCGCTCCGTCTGGCTGTCGCTGACAAGCGTTGAATGTATCAGTGTGGCCAACATATCGAGAGTCGTAGTAAACAATTCCCTGTGCGAAAAAACAAATTACTTTGTTAGTTTCTGACCTTCCCTAGCAAATGAACGTGAACTTACGAATTGTTGCTTAAATCAATCACCCCCTGGCTGATTAGCTGGGCAAACAGAATCGCCCAGTCTGTTGTAGAGGTGGCATTTTTCATAATTGCATCAAATAGTCCTCCAACAAGCGAGTAACGCAATTGTAGCGCGTCAAGCATTTTCTCAAATCCACAAGGATCTTCAATACCGCCAATGGTTTCGAGCTGAAGAAACGGGCAAAACACCAACATAAAACATACGGTTCAATCATTAAAGTGCCTTAGATACTTACACTTTGATCCCGGTTCTGTAGGAATTGCGACAACTGAGAGTAAAGCGATTGAAGCAAACCTTCCTTCTGTTCGTCCTGCCCCTTAAGGCAGGTCAGTACCAAACCAAGGAATGGTTGATGATTTAGCTGCGACGACTGTTTGCTGCCGAAGGTGCTACCATTCGAGCTGACCGAACTGTTGCTATTAGCTCCGTGGTTGTGGCTGTTATTGTTGCTGCTATTATTACCCCCATTGCCGTCCTTGTGCTTGCTAAACATGCTCGTACTCTCCAGCACTTGTCCCGACACTTTCAATATCCTTCCCTGAACCGCGCTCGGCAGTTTCGAAACCAATGGTGCCACCAACCATGTCGACGGTTTTACCTTCTCCTGTTTCGCTTCCGGATTGCTCATGACGAACTCGTTGACGCGAAACACGTCGATAGCTGCCCTTGCTACCATATCCAACCAGTTGGACAGATCCGGTGAGCTGCAGTTGGTCTGCTTAAACATGAGCTGCAAATCTAGCCAAGAAATGCGCAGTGACCATTGTTCCAGATTTTCCAATATGCGCACGATGATCGCCTTTTGATCGAGTTCCGCAATCAGGTTGGATTCGTGCTCTGGATAGCAGATCATGTGGAGTAATCGTTGCGCTTGCTTTGCCGTCAGCAGATTATCGATCAGCATACCATGCTGGCATAGTTCTTCCGCATGTTGAAGGCAGCGTTCCAGCACCCATTCCTAGGGCAAAGAGAGTAAACGTTATAAAAAGGAACCGTAACGCGCGAGTGTAATCGTTTACCTGTGAGCAAATTTGCCGCAGCACATGTTGCGCGAAATCGGACAGACTTGTCGCGTTCTCCTGGTTTAGATGAGAATTTTGTTGCCTAAAGGAAAATCACATACACAAACGATTAGACACAACATCATGAAGAATGTTACATTACATTCTAGCACAAAACGGAAAATGGTGATGGTGGTGGATGGAAAATCGGAAGGTAAGGGATGCTAAACGAACAACAAACAGGGAAAAAAGTCCAACAAATGAAATGCATACAATACACATGGCGTATACCACAATGCGAACACATGGTCGACTGGAACCGATAATCGGGCACGTAGTGAGATCTAAATGGTTGAACAATTGATACGAGACAGTTGATTTGTTTCCAAGAGAATGGAATGTCTTGCTTTTGAAAGAACCTTGAAAATGAAATGAGACAAACGGACTTCACAGTCCATTTTAATTGTTTGTACAGACAAAACAGCAAAAATGAAACCATTGACAAATTCTACAGTAATGACAACATATGAGTATAATGAAGAAGATGGGAGTGAAAGTTTTCATCACGAATTATTGGCAACACCAGGGAATAAACAAACCACCGATGGGTGCAGTGCGCAAACCTCATGACAAAGCGACGTGCTTTTGCAGGGAGCATCCATTCTCTATTTGCTCTAGCGTTTCTCTTGACTAAATGAAGTGCACACAAACGATTAAATGATATCAATAAGCGATACAACTCGTGTGGTAGCATGGGCCGGGACATACACAAATCAGAAACAGAAAGGGGTATAATATAATATGCAACAAAACCAATAACGTAAAACAAACAAACGAACTCATACGGCAAACCATTCGCACACCTGCTAGAGTATAATCGAGCGGAGGCGGTTGGAGAGAGTTCCCCCAGTTCGATCATCCTAAATCAGGAACCAAGAAAAATAAGAAAAAAATATTGTTTGAAAACATCAACTAAGTCAAAACGGAACACAAGTAAGGGGAACCAACAGCCTTCTCTCTTCTACGGACAATCTTCGATTCAATGGATCCTAATCTCATCGCAGGCATTATATTCCACTGGCCCAGCAGTGCAGTACTTACGAAACATCCAGCATCGATTCGTCCGGATTTCCCAGGATGGAAAGATCGCTCGTGCCTAGAATGTGACTCAAATCACCCGAACCGGCCATACTCTTGGGCGTGCTGCCTGGGTGTACCGGCGTATTGAGCCCACTACGCTTGCCAGTGCCAAATATCGACGATACCTTGTGCGCCGTTGCATCACCCACGACCAGAATGCCCTTCAGCACGGCCAGCACCGGTGCCACACCAATGTTTTTGTGTGCCGCAGCTAGCAGATGTCGATCGCAGCTCAGCTTAATGTTGTGCGCGTTCCCGACCGTTATCGGGTTGGGTGACGTGCTGACCGAGTACAGACCCGGTTGTGGACATTCGATAGTTTTGAAAAGCCGCAACAGTAGATGGCAGGACAGCCTGGCGCCTGCTTCTATTTCCGGCGTTGTTTCACCGCGCCCTTTGCAAGCCTGCACCAGCGAGGGTAAGGCCACGTGTGCCACAAAGTTCTCCAGCGAGAAACAGTGTCGCGCCACCAGGATGCTCGTGAACACGGACAGTGCGTTGTGGATGTTGGTATTCTGGACATCCACCTGCGTAAGCACATCCACGTAGTAACCGGCATCACGGTTCGAACCGCACAGTGCGATCAACACACCCAACCATTCGGTGCTGAGCGAATTGCAGCACGCCGTCAGTTCCGCACACATTGCTGCGATGTCGTTCAGACAATCGTTGTCAATGTCACGCGTAACCGCCACAACGGCGTTGCACACGAAGCTGTAGCGGTTGGAGGCAGATTCGTTCAGCTGCCGGGCCCAGGCACTTTCGATCTTTCCACCGCGCCGTGGATTGGTGATGATCTCAATCATGAACTGCGGATTGTACGTATGCGCCGACGGAGTCGGTTGGAGCGGTGTGTATAGCGCTTGCTTGATCTTCGGGTACGCATTGTGGAAGGGTTCCTGCTGGGGCCGTGATTTTAAGGACGAACATGCCGAGTACAGATCGTACAGGTAGGCGAGAATGCAACGCTCTGCCGAACTGCAATCACTCGGATTGCTCACGTGCTTCACTATTCGACACAGTCCTTCGAAGATCGCTGTCGTTTGTTCCTGGGAAAGCAACAAACAGCAATGGTACCGTCGCAGGACACCCACCACATACAGGCTAAGCGACGTCGTGTAGCTGCGCACCAGTGCCATTGAACTTTTGCCAATCAACTGTAGCTCCACCTCGGGCAACTCACGCAAGATCTGGATGCAAGTATCGATCAGCCCGTAAATGTTGAAGGCAGACTCCATCAAATCGAACAGGAACGCCACGTGCTCTTGGACCGGCAGATAGTTGCTATTGCCGACTGCAAATGCGTTCAGCATTTCCTGCACCTGCACCGCACACTGCCATGTGACGACGTGTTGGTCAAAGTACGACATTGCTTGACACTTGTTCGAGGTGGACTCGAAGTTAAATTCACTGCGCGAATGTTTCTTCACTTTGCCACCTTCGGCCACATCGATGCTGAACTTCTTCGAGAACAGTTTACAGATTTCTTTTGACATTTTCTTTACTGCGTGCTTCTTTTCGTCCCGTTCTTTGCCCACTCCGTACAGCAGGATGTATCGCTGGTTGCAATCATGCTGAGAAATGGGATCGTCTTGGCAGAGCGGGAAGTGTTCGGTGTACAGAAAATGGCGGCTAGACGATTCAGCTTTACCGAGACCGGTTCTATTCGAATGGAAAACAAACGTTAATTCATTCTTCTCGACGAGTGGAATAATTCAAAAAGAAAGACAAAAATTCTTACACTGATGGAGCTGCATGTTCTGGATCTTTCGGGCTGTCCGGTGCATCCATCGAGTTCTGCTGATCCTCTTTAATGTGTTGCAACAGCTTGTCCAGATCGTCATCCACATTCGAATCATCCAAATCTTCCAGTTTAGCCTTAAAATCCGTTTGCAACACATCATCCTCCATTCCGCCACCATTGTTCGGGGACGAGCTGGTGGCTGGTTTGTTCGAAATTGGGCCAGTACCCAGCCCAGCGTTACACATCCCATGGCTATCGAGTGACAGCATACCACCGGCGCCTGTGAGTAGATCGCCACGCGAGATTAAGCAGCACATGTACGCGTCATGTGAAAACACATCATGGCGAATTAGTTCGCTAAACAAATGAACGAGGTTCGTAAACTGGGACTTGTTCTGCGTGCTGCCTCCTTCCTCCAGGACCGGCGCGTGATGGTCGAGGAAGTTCATCAAGATATGTTGAAAGACGGGTTGGCCTCCGTTTAACCCGCTGCCCGACAGTACCGAGTCTTTGTCATCCGAGTTGTTGAGCGTATTGTTGTAGCTATCGTTTTCCAGCGCCGTCAACACTTCGTTCTGCCGTTTATCAAGCAGCCAGGCTACTACCATCGCTCGATGTTCGCCCCATCGCTGCCACGAAACGGCCCATTCGCAGAGAATCTTCACAATCGACGAATCTTGTTCAACGTTCTGAAAAAAGAAAAATAATGTTGAAGATCCCAACTACGGACCATATCCAGTCCTGTTCTTAATCAACGTACGTATTCAAACTGCTTTGTGGCGGCATCTTTCCCATCTGCAGCGTTCACTCCACCGACGACATTGCCTTGCCCGTTGCCGCCTCCTCCTGTAGGAGTGCTTTCAGACACTTTGATCAGTTGCACTTGGAACAGTGGGAATATCTTCGTATACAACGAATCGAGCGAGTTATTCGAATCCATCCGATCGAAACAATGTCCATCGAGCGCGTCCAGTGTGGCCAGTATCTTTAGGCTTGCGTTTCCGGCAGCGGTCTGCCACTTGTCGATGCACCAACGCGATTCGGCATGCCTGGAGCGCACTTTGATGCTTTCTTCAGCTTCAAACAGCTGTCGGCGAATGTCCTCATTGGAATTTTCGTAACGAGTCGGCATCGGTAGTGCCGATGGTGCCACTAGTAAGTGGTCCAGCGGACTACCTGAGAGCACCGACGAGGAACGAGTTTCTCCAACTCCACACCAAACGAGCGCGGTCGGACATTCAAGTGTGATGACCTGCAGTATGGACGACAGCTGCAACACAACATCTCGATGATGGGAACAGTGCAAATATTCGGCGAAAATCATCTCGTACGGATTCACCTTCGGAGGGCCTGTATCCGTCGATTGTGTCATGGACCCGTTCGTACCCTCTTTCACCGGTTTGTCCTGTTGCTTGTCCTGTTTGCTATCGGTCATTTCGTTGGACGATTGTTTACCATCCGGATCGGGTGCGTTCAAATTGATGTTATGACTCTCCGCCATCTGATTTATCAGTTGGGCTAACTTTTTCGACACCGCATACGCCAACCGACGACAGAAGCGTTCCGATTGAACAAAATCGTGCAGGTACTGCATTGCCAATGGTAGATAAATTCTCAGCAACCCATCGTCCGCGTTCGGGGAAGATTTCATCTTTTCCAACAAATCTATAATCCAGTTCAGGAACTCTTGCTTGTCCAGCAAACCCTCCTCGTACATGTACTTGCACAGCTGGGTACTGTAATTCCACTGCCGCTGGGCTATTCGTTGCTCCTCCTGGGGAGAAATCGGAGGCTGCTGTTGTTGCTGCTGTTGGCCATGCATCGACCCTCCGACTGGGTTACCACTGGCCGGACTATGCATACTTCCGGCCGGGCTGGATAGGGGTGGCGGAATTGTTGAAGGATTGGTTCCTCCCGCTCCAGAGCCCAACCCAAGGGCGCTATTTGTACTGCTCATTCCACCGGAACTTGCCGCACTACCGGTGGACGGTTTCTCCTGCAGCGGACCCTGGTGATAATGTTCGTGCAGTTTCGGTATAAGATCCTTCATGAACTTTATCATCGTTCCCGTCCATTCCGTTGCCGGATCGGGCATTTGGCGCTTCTTTATTTTGGCCTCCGAAACAGCCACGGTGTAAGCGGAACTCAGCTTAATAAACCAAGCTGCTCGCTGCATCGTGACTTGATTTTCACACAACATTGCGAATATTTCCTCCTTCTTGTTAAACGACGGTGCCTTCTTCGCCAAGCTGCTTAATGGTTTCGTTCCGGCCAGATCTTTAAACCACGTATCCAGGGTGGTCTTGTTGCGAGCCGTGACAGGCCAGAAGTTATCCTTCGGGTTGATTTGCTGCTTCTTTCGTCCCGAATCGGGCAGTGTCATCAGCTCCTCCTTTTTGGCTAGAATCGCATTAAAGTACGCACCGACCTTACTCGCCGACACATTGCAGTTCCGTGCGGTGCCGAACTCCTCGGACAGTTTATGTTCCGTCGCGAAACCATGTTTGACGTGCGTGGACGTTAGCTCATCTTCCCGTTGTTTTGCTTCCTGCGGGTACACATCCGGTGGCCCAAGACGGGGCCGTTTCAACGGTCGCATATTCATTTTGAAGCGTTCAGTACCGATACGGCTCAAATACTCAGGTTAGTAGCGAAAAAGAAAACTTCGCGCTTTGGGGTACAGCAGGAAGTTTGTTCTTCACACAGGCGTTGGACAAAAACTAGCATTGGATGCGCTAGTTCCCAAGGGAAACCCCATTCGCATTTGTACGCTTCTGCACCTTTGGCCCGTGTGTACTTTACGCGAATCACACTTACGAATACACAATGCTTCCGAACTAATCACCACATTTCGATGGAATTCGATGGATCACATAAGAAAACGTGAAATTAAAAGCCAGATTTGTGCCAGAAGGCGATCGAGGAAAACAAAATATGGCTGCCGGATAATGACAGTTGCAACAGTATGTAAAAATCCAGGCTCGACCATTCGGTCGCTTTTACCCAAAGTATATGAAGACCAGGTGATCTCACAGTCTGTTTTTTATCCAAAGTTGAATGCCACATTTGGAGGAACGGGTGAAAACATTGACACGCACACGCATCCTAACTTGACATGAAGGTAAAATATACAACTAAAACATTCAATTAACATACAATAAGGTAGTGAATGCTTGTTTGAAGATGTTGAAATATCCATTTTCTTGTTTGTAACGCAAAATGTTTTCTACGAATCGTGCTTTGCATTTTGCATAATGCACAGATAAACGATTTTTGGAGAACTTATAAGCTGATAATTCGTTAACACACTTAGAACCAGTTTTGATTTCACCCGTACTGACGAAATCTATTTTTTCCTGGGTTTAGTTGGCAATACATGGGATGAGACCACCTGGTCTTGATACACTTTGCTTTTACCTCTACGGGATTGTTTACTTTAGCAGAGCGCCCGAGTAATCGGAGAGCAATCGGACATTGAGCCCGAATAAAACGAACAGCTGAGTGAGATGCTGCGTTTGCCGTGAGTTCCGTTTTGTAAACAAATCGCACGCACCGCGCATTCCCCCCTCGCATAAACAAGGTCAAACCCCCTATTCTTTGCTCTTTTTTCGCAATTCCTACTCGAAGTATTTTTTATTTACACGTCAATCAAAAAGCACTTCGCAATCATTCTGTTTGGAAGAAAAAAACTTGATAGCGATTTGTTTGAACAGCTTGTGAAATTTATTATGCTAGGCGATAGGCAGTAGGAATACACGAAAGTCAAACGCTTTGATACAGATTAACTACTTTTCTTTAGAAAATCCCTGCCAATCGGACATTTCCGATTCTTCGTCCGTTTTCTCCACCCCAATGCAATGGATCCCATTGCGGAGCATTGGCGTTCCTTTGCCCTTGCCCAACACTCGGGCGACCAGGATCAATTCCAACCGCCGATTAGACTCTTCTTTACCGCATAAATGCAAATGTTCCTTCAACAGCTTCTCCTTGTGGGCGAAAAACTCGATAGTTACAGCAAAGTGTTCCACGCCTTTCACATCTACGGTACGGGAAGGAAAGTCCAGCAGCCTGCAATGCACGTTCGGTACGACTACATCCTGTGCAACAAAAGCGCTATTGCCCTCGGCCGTGAAACCCGCATCTCTTACTGCCTGTGCCGGCACACTCAACTCTATGCGGTAGCGATGATTTATCTGCAGAAATCCCAGGTGTACGGTCAGGGACGTTCCATCTGGGGCAACTTGATAGATAATGCTGTTATCGTGCAGCCCGTCGTTTATCACCGCCTGGTCGAAATGGACGTGATGGGGCGAGTCAACCATTCTTGTCAGCTGCAAATATGATATCGATGTTAACACAAACGCGCAACACGTGATGGGCAACGCAAAGGCTGCCCAAAAATTGAGGCCAAACGCTGATTGATGCTATCCATTACCGTACCTTCAATCTCTGTCCTGTGCTGTGCGGTCAAGTTGGAGGGACGATTCGATGTGAAGAACCTATCGTTAACACGTTGTTCTGCTGCTTGCTGTTGATGACCTCTTTGCCGGACTTCTTTTCTTGCGGCGTGTATTTGGTTATTTTAAGAACACGCAATCTCATTGCACTGTCCTCGCCGACGCGCCACTGGTTTGTGATGGTAAGCGGCCTGCCGGGGACATTGTTGACTTTTGAAAAGAGAGAAAATTATCGACGAACACCGATCACGAAAGGCAGTGTGCGAGATGTTTTGAACAAATCTCTACCATATCAACCGACGCGGAATTGAACTGATATCGTACATATTTTACCCAAAGTTAATTAAGCCATGTTTTAACGTGCATCAACAAACGCGGAACGAGTCGGAAACTGGAACAAGTCGGGAACAGCTGCGAGACGTTATCATCCGGAGAAGAGATCTCAGACCTTATATTTACAATTTATTTAAAAAAAACTGAATAAAAACTAAAAACGTGAGAGGTTTTTGGTGTTAAAATCTTTTAAAAATAATTTAAATTTGATATTACGGCTGCTCTTCCCTACCACCCTGTAGCGTTCAGAACCGTTCCGACTTTTTAACCATGGTCTGTAGACATGAAGCTGTCACGCGGTTGCTGGCGGCAGGATGACGATACAAAATGACGGTTTGGCAAAACAAATCGTGTTTGCAGAAAAATCTCATTAATTCCCACAAAATATTTCGTACCCATAATTGTGTACACCCATATCACTCCAATTACACAATACACAATCACTTTCGCGCATGTGGACACTTCATCGAGAAGAGAAATTGCCGCAAACTCAACATCCCGATCGTTTCATGTCATTCTCATCGAATGAAGAAGAACAAGAAGAAGAAACTTCAGTCGAAAAATCGAAATCGTCACCAAAGGGCTACGTGAACAATGGCGAGCGGAAATACTCCTACATTAGCGTGTAAGTAATGTAGCGGTGGGTTCCATCATGTCCAACACTTGCTTAAGCAGAATTCGATGGGCTGGGTCGATGGTGGATGTTGGCGTATGGCCGGATTTGCGGGAGCAGCACGGTTTGCCGGGAGCACACCACATTGAAACACGTTCATATAGCAGTAGCAGAGCAGCAGCCGGGGGGGTTACAACTGCGGGTGTTTCACATTCTCTCGTTGACGTCACAGATGATCGTTTGTCTAGTAGCTTGGATTGAAGATCGTGAATGGTCCACTCGGCCTTTCCATTGATCCAGATTGTGGATTTTCATCCTGTGCAATTTGACTGACCTTGCTTTAACCTACAAAACATCACACACTAACGAGTACGTGTCTTTCCATCTCTCATCCCAACAGTGCGATCCGCGCGAGGAGTCGAAGTGTGGAAGCTCGAACAACAGACACAACAGCTCACATTTCTTCCGGACGCGAGATTTACTCCCGACCAGAGTAAATCTTGCCGCGCTATTGTTTATAGCCCCGACGGACGATTTCTGGCCTGGGCCAATGGTTCGACGGTGCAGCTATGTCGGGTGTCGGCGGCCGCGATCACAACGATTGCGTCCCTGCCCCGACCGAAGGCATGCTATCTGCGGTTTTCCCCGCTCAGCAACTACCTTATGACGTGGGAAGTGTACACCGAGAACCCGCAGGAGACCCCGAAGGAGAAACCGAATCTGTTCATCTATCGGGCGGAAACGGGCGAGGAGGTATTCTCCATCATCCAGAAGCGTCACCAAGAATGGCAGATGCACTGGAGCTGCGACGAAACCATTGCCGCTCTGTTGGTCGGCGGAGAGGCACTCTTCTATGAACATGGTCCATCCGGGCCCGGCTTTAAGCAGGTGGCACGGCGCTTCGGCAGCCTCCGGAACGGAGGTCTCTCGGTAGCCCCAGGGCCCTCGCCACCCCACATCGGTGTCTACATGCCCGGTACGAAGGGAGCCCCTTCGATGTGTCGGTTGTTCAAGTACCCAAACCTGGAGATTAACCAACCGGTGGCGTCGAAAAGCTTCTTCCAGGCGGACAAGGTGGACATGATGTGGAACCGGAAGGGCACCGGTTTGATTCTGATGACCAGCACTGATGTTGATACGACGGGAGTGTCTTACTACGGCAAGCAAGCGCTACACTACATGTCTCCCAAGGGGGACTCGTGTGGCATCCAGCTGAAAGCGGAAGGACCCATCCACGACGTGGCCTGGAGCCCGAAGTCGGCGGAGTTTTGTGTAGTGTACGGTTTTATGCCTGCCCGGGCAACGCTCTTCAACCTAAAGTGTGATGTCGTGTACGATTTCGAGCCGGGCAACAGGAACTCGATCTTCTACAACGATTTCGGCAATGTGATCCTGTTCGGCGGGTTTGGTAATTTGCCCGGTTACATCGAAACGTGGGATTTGCCCAAACGCAAGAAGCTAGCAAGTTTCAAAGCACCCGATACAACGTCCCTTGAGTGGAACCCGGCTGGTGATACGTTCCTAACGGCCACAACCGCACCACGACTACGCATGGCGAACGGATTCAAAGTTTGGCATTATACGGGCGCTCTGCTCGGCGAGTACGATTGGACCGGGGAGCTGCTGGAGGTCATCTGGCAGAAGTATCCTTCGGGCACGTTCAAGGAGGTGTCCATCTCGGACGAGAAGATTGTGGGCATTGTGTCCGCAACGCCGATAGCCAGCAGCAAGAAATACATTCCGCCCGGTGCACGGAACAGTGTCACTGTCACGTCCAGTGGCCAAACCATCGACATGAGACCACCGATTCCGGGTCTTCCGCCCGGATACCGTTCTTCGGTGCAGATGAAGAACAGCAAGAAAAATAAGAAAGCTGCCAGCAAAGCCGCTGCTGCCAATGCGGAGACGAGTGAAACGGGCGGTGACACTACTGCTGCACCGCCGCCAGCCGCACCCAAAAAGCAAACGGCTAAGAAAAACGCTAAAAACAACGCCGACGGTGATCTGGCCAATGGCAACTCCAACACCAAGTCGACCGGCCCAGCGACGAACGAGAGCAGCAACAACAGTGTGCCCAAAGTGTCACCGACTGGTGATCCGAACAAGGACAAAAAAATTAAAGCAATCCAAAAGAAGCTGAAGGACATAAAGGTGCTGAAGGAAAAGCACGAGCGTGGCGAAACGCTCGTGCAGACGCAGATTGTAAAGATGAACTCCGAGAACCAGCTGATAAAGGAGCTGGAAACGCTGAAGGTGGCGTGAAGCGCTTGAATGCATATTCACAAATTTGAAGCCATCATCCAAACAGCCGGGACAGGATGATGCAACGTTACGAACATTTTCGTGTACAGTTTTCCACTCTGCCATCCCAGCCATCACATGGTACCTAAACGACGACGACAGGCTCCTGCTGTCTCTACAGCAGCAGCATCGGCCTCGTCGAACGTGTAGAAATATTTTTGATAATACTTTTCCTTTGTTAACAACATCAAAGCGCACGGTTCGGCCGGCCAGTACGGAGTCTTATATGGGTGAAATAAAGCTAACTTTGCAAGAAAACGTGAAGGCGCCTTTGTGACAAGCTGCTTATTTTTGGTAACACATTCTTAACATCGTTCCCTATTATTTATTCCCATTTGGATTTCCGCTTTACAAACACTTCCTTTCCATCTTCCTGCACTGCTGTGTAGTATCCTAAACCTTCGTACTTTGACCGCATGTAGGCAATGTAGCCGAACGTAATACCAAGGCAAACGAGTCCGATTCCCATTACAACGACATTCTGGAGGAAAGGGTTTGAGAAAAAGGGCAATTAGAGCGATACATTCCACAAGCTATCTGAGTTTCCACGTACAGGTTTAGCGTACAGTTCGAAATTAATGGCTCGGAAAACGTTCGTAGAACGCATGGACCGGATTCCGTCTCCGGGTGCGGGTTCTTTGGGTTTTTCGCTCATCCTGCTGGAAGCCTGTCCGTATGATTATTCAATCGCGGCGGATTTCAGCGAAACCCACAGCTCCCAGTATATCTGGTTTCTGCTGCAATAACCGACCAAAAAGGGATGGGTTTCTTAACCGTTTTTAAAATCCGTCTTCTGGGGAATAAAATGATATGGATTAACGTGGAAATTTCAACTCACAAAATCATACTTTCAATCTCACCTGTTCGATTATTTTGATTTGTAGAGCAATTTCCACCACAAAACGTCTTCCCAAACCCAGAGCGGCGTGTGACAGTTCGCTGTCACAACACAAAGCGCCCATTTGACAGTTGGTGGTCGCACCTTTTGTGGAACAGGTTTTTACCAGTGCCAGAAAGCGAAAGGTGCGGAGACGCAAACGCAGAGACACTAGAAAAAAAGCTTCGCTGGTGTTCGCGGAAACGGCAAAAACGGTTCAAACAAGCGAAAAAGTGCAGTGGAAAAACAACACGACAGCATGCGTTCTGCACGGAAAATGGTGCACACTTGAGACTTCGTGAATCAGAGAGTTCAGGTATCAGCGGAACAAAGTGAGGAAATATGGTCAACCAAGTTACCTTCGCTAGATCGATCGACGAAGGGAATTGCTAAATGTAGCGCGAAGGGAAAAGAAAGATTTGGTGTGGTCGTCGTCGTCGTTGCCGTCGTGTTGAATGTGTTTTTTTCCGTGCGTGTGTGATTTTTTGTTTAACGATTGAATTTGTGTGTTGTGTTTAGTTCCGTTCGGTGAAGAGAAACATGTCGTCCAGTGAAATTGAAGAGTTTGTGAACGGGACACTCGTTTCGTGGGTAAGTAAAGAACGCCCCGTCCCAGTGCTGTGGTTTTGAAGGGTCTGTGATGGAGGGGAAAAAACACAAAAAGCGCTCTCGCCATATCCCCACCCCCCCCTACCCAGGTATCCATTTTTTGCCTTCCGTTTTCGCACGGGAATGCGCTCCACAATACGTGAGACAAATCAAAATTTCCTCCTTTGCATATTGTCTTGGTTGTTGGGGTATGGGATACTTCTTCCACATTAGCAAATCACCCCGTCATTGGAACGCAATTAGTTTCCTCTAAATCTGCCAATATTCCCATAGCTTTCAGTGAATGCATAATACCACCACCCACCGAACTCCATCCATCCTGTTGGTCGTGGCGGATGAAACGTTTTCTTTTCGCAATTCTTTCCCTTGCGTGGGTTTTTGTACACGATCTCGTCTCGCATTAAAAATAGAGCCATTCGTTCGAATGATAAATAAAGAGAAAAGAGGAAAAACATACCATTCGAATCTCCAGCAGCAGCAGCAGCTGGGTAATGTCTTGGCCGTTCAAAAGCACTTCACAGCAACATAACAGCAGCATGGTTTCGTTTTTGTGGTGAACGGCCTCGATGGGTCGTTCATTTCTCGTATTTGACCCTTTTCCTAACAAAATGCACTTGTGCCGAAATGGAAAGGTAGACAAGAGGGGGTCGAATGGAAGAAACAAACAAAAAAAAAAAAGAGATAAAACACAAGTCAACCAAAAGACATTTTGTGGTTTGTCGCGCTTTTGGGTCGAAACATTATAAATGCGAATTCGTCATTTCGCAACAAACCTATAAATTAAATTTTCAAAAAGAAAAGATGATACAGAAGACGATCCTCTGTTTGTTTTCTGTTATCAATAGGTTTCTCAATTGTTTTTTTTCTCTTCTGCCGTAGATTGAATCGTGCTTACCGCGGCATGAAATAATCGCCGGATACGTGTCACTGCTCGATGGCACGATATTGCACAGCGTGTACCTCCAGATAGACCCCGAGCCACAGCATCATCCGGCAAAGATACGCGGCACCGCGGAAGTGCTGACCTCGCTTGCCGCAGCCCGAACGCGAAATTTTGACGCCATCGTGAAGAACCTGCGCAATCTGTACGATGAAGAGCTTGGTCAAACCATCCTGACGCTGCCGGACTGTTCGGTGTTGGGACATTCGCCCGAATCCCGGGCCGGGCTGGAACAGATGAAACTCCTCATTACGTTGCTGCTTGGGGCGGCAGTCCAGTGTCCAAACAAGGAGATATTTATCGCCCGCATTAAAGAGCTGGACGTAAACACGCAGCATGCAATCGTGGAGGTGATTAAACAGGTTACGGACAGCCAGACATTGGTCCTCACGCAGGAAGCTCTGGAACAGCTGTCCCCCGAGTTGATGTGCAAACACATTGTCCGATTAGCGAAGGAACGCGACCAGTACCACGGGAAATGGATGTCCTCCTTCATCACCGACAGTGAGCAGCAAGCGCTCGTAAACAGTTCCAGCTCCAAAAGCAGCCTCCACAATGCATCATCCGCATCGACCAGCACGGCCAATACACCGTCGACCACGTCCGAGAACAATCATCTGGCGGTGGAGCTGGCCGACTACAAATCGAAACTGCGAAAGTTGCGCCAGGAGTTGGAGGAAAAGTCGGAACTGCTCATGGAGGTAAAGGAGGAACTGGACCACAAGTGTAACCAGTACGAGAAGCTACGCACGGAGAGCCAAGACTGGTACTCCGAGTCGCGGCGGGCTGCAGCGTATCGCGATGAGGTGGATGTGCTCCGGGAACGTTCTGAGCGGGCCGATCGGCTCGAAATTGAAGTACAAAAATTGCGCGAAAAGTTGTCCGATGCAGAGTTTTACAAAACGCGCGTGGAAGAATTGCGCGAAGATAATCGGATGCTGTTGGAAACGAAGTAAGTAGTGTGTTGTGGCATGCGAGAACATGAATGCAAACTTTAATTTGTGTTCTATTTTCCAGAGAGATGCTGGAGGAACAGTTGGCACGGTCTCGTAAGCGCAGCGACCAAGTGATGACACTCGAGGCAGAAATTATCAAGTTTAAGCAAATGATGAACGATATGACGCTTGAGCGGGATGTGGACAAAAGCAAATTGCAGGAATTGTTAGAGGAGAACGTACAGTTGCAGCTGGCCACGAAGAATCTAATGGCCGGGCCGGATGCTAATGTGGCGAACCAGGCTCAATCCGACACAGACACAGATGATCTTCCATCAAACGACAACAGTCTCTCGGAACAGTTAACCACTAACGCACAAGTAAGCGGCGGTGCTTTCTCCGGAAGGCAACGATGAAGATTTTAACCTATTTTCTTTCCCGTTTTCTTATTCCTACCAGACTCGGGCGCTAAAGTTGGAGCTGGAAAATCGTCGATTACTGGCCGCGTTGGATAGCCTGAAAGAATCATCCTTCCACGAAAACTCCAACAAGATCCTGGAGCTAGAGAAGGATAAGAAAAAACTGTCGCTGCGTCTGGACCAAACGCAGGAAAATTGTAACCGGCTGGTGCAGCAAAACAGCGAGCTGGAAAACGTGTTTAAGAATGCGCTTGAAGAAAATAAGAAGCTGCAGGACGCGATCGATTCGAAGCAGCAAATGATCGACCGACAGACGCACGATCGTGAACTCGATCGCATTCGGCAGATCGATCTGGAAAAGCAAATCGAATCGCTGACAAAGGATAAACAGCGGGTCCAGAATCTGTTCGAGAGTATACAGCGCCGCACGATCGATTTGGAGCGTTCCATCGACACCAAGAGTAAGGAAAGTGTGCAGCTAAACGAACGGTTGAAAGAGCTGGAAGATGTGCGCAAGGAGCTGTACGATTTGCGAGGCAAGTGCTCTACCGTGGAGCGTGAAAACGTAAACCTCAACAAGGAACTGGTCAAGTACAAGGAAGTGTTGGAAAAGTGTGAACACGATCTCGACACAGTCGGTGGTCAGCTAGATGCGAAGGAGAAAGAAATCGAACAGCTTGCCAAACAGGTTGACGAAAGTTCGGGCGTGCTGGTAAAATTACAGGAGCTCGAGAAGGAAAATCAAGAGTTGCTCTCTCAGCAGAAAATGCACTCCGATACGATCGCCACGCTACAGAAAGATCTGTACGATGGAACGATGGCAACGAAGAAGGTAAAACAAAACCTCGAGCGACTCGGGCTGAACGATACCGAGCTTGAGCGGAACGACATGAACGTGGAGGTGTTCGTAGAAAAGCTTTGCAAGAATCCGGAATCCTTCAAAACGGTGCGTGAGATAGTGCTGAATGTGGTGGGCAAGGATCAGGGATCCTCGTCGGGTGGCACCAAATCCGCCGACATCTGTGTTCTATGCCATCGTCAGGAGATATACACTGTTGAGAAGAACATCGAGTTTTCAAACTGTGACGAAACAGTCCCCGACAGCGCATCGAATGTATCCGAGCTGGAGCAAAAGTTGGAACAGTTAAAGCAAGAGCACACTTCGCTACTCGCTGCCCAGGAATCGCTGCAGGAGGAGAACGCTCGGCAAAAGGTGAAAGTAGCAACTCTCGGGTCACAGATTGCGTCACTCAACACACAGCACGTTGCGTTGCAGCTAGCCAACTCTCAGCTAGCCGTCGAGAAGGATATGCTGGTCAAGCAGGTGGAAGCCAAGCGCCAGCAGTACGAATCGTTGCAGCACGATTATGTGGCGCTCCAATGTCTGCACGAACAGCTGAGCAGCGACTACGATGCGCTGAACGGCGAAAAGGAACTGCTGAAGAACACGATTCGTGACCTGAAGACGGAAAATCGAGATTATCGAGAACGGACGGTAGCGCTCGAGCGCAAGATCGAAGAACTGCAGGCAGAATTGCACTCGATGAAGGATGGGTTGACGAATTTGAACAATCTGCGCGCGGAGCACTCCAAACTGAAGGATGATTTCCGGTGTCTGTTCACGACGAGCGAGAGGCTCAAGCAAGACTACAAGAACTGCCACGATCAGTATCGAGCGTTCCGGACGGAGAACAGTCGGCTGAAGCTGCGCAATACCGAGCTGTCTGGGGAGCTGACGAACAAAAAGGAGCAAATCAGCAATCTGGAGATTGAGTACACCAAAATAAACCAAAGATGCGAGGCAAGTACATACGAATTGGATGCATTGTGTTGGGGTACGTATAATGTGTAATGTTTTCTTGCTCTGCAGATGTTGCTTAACATGAACGCCAGCCTAGACATCGATCGACGCACGTTGATGGACCACGTGTCCCAGATTCTCGCCCAGTATCAGGAGCTGTTGGCTCACTCTCTGGAAGACAAGCAGCATTACCATGACGAGGAGAAGAACTTCACCGATAAGCTGAATAATCTGAACCGTCAGAAGGAAAAACTGGAGGAGAAAATAATGGAACACTATCGCAAGCTGGACAGTTGTTCACCGAAAAAGTAAGACTTTCTTACAAATTTTATATTTCTTTGGCAAAATACTGATGAACTGTTTTCAATTTGCTAGGAAACCTTTTGGACTGAATCTGGTAAAGAAAATGCGTCGTGCTGGATCGGAGCTGATGAATCGTGTCCCAAATAGGGTGAGTAATGGAGAGGAGTAATCGCTTGAGATGATCTCCGTGCTAAATGGAATGGTATAATTTGTCCCAAAACTAGAATCGCCGTTCCTGGGTGGAGGAACAACGTCTCACCCAAAGCCAGTGTCTTTCGATGGGCTCCGAATCGGGTGGCAACGAATCGGACAATAGTATTGAAGAGCCCAATTCGGTCGCATCCGATACGAACTTGCTGCAGCGTGGTTCCCAACTGCGCCAAAGTCTCCAGAGAAAGCCAAACAATGAGGCGCTGAATGCGACACTGCTCCGTGGAGGAATTCGCAGCAGTCTACAGGCTTCCCGACGAGATGAAGTGAATCCCGCTCACCGAAACAGTTTCCAGGGGTAGATATAATGAGCTGAACTGGGGAAGCAATTATCTCTAACTAATGCTGTTACTTCATTTTGTAGGTTTGATACGGCAACTGATGCTTTGAACCTTGGCACAGCTGGCACTCGTCGTACGGTGTACCTGGATGATAAGATCGTCAACTCCGGCTCAAGCACACCGACCGGTGGCGTGGCCGTAAATCCGTCTCCTCCACCATCCATCTCTACACCACCACCTCCGCCTCCGCCCCGTACGGATCAAAATAGTGGCCCGAATCATGGTACAACCAACGCCACCAGCCAGTCGAATTCGCCCGGAGAGCCTACGTTCGTGTTGCTGAACAGAATTTCCACCACAACGACTACGCTAAAGACGGAGACCACGTCGAACTTGTTGCCCGGTGGCGCTCAACAGATGGAGGTGAGCGGCAACCCGTCCGGGGCACCAAATGCCGGTTCGACGGCACTTTGTGGAATGGAGGACAGTAACAAGAAGGATTCAAATGGAAACAACAGCAAGAAGAAAACGGAACCGAAGAACAGAGATAGCGCGATATGGTACGAGTATGGATGTGTTTGAGAAGGCGTGCAGGCCGTGAACAGACCCAATGCAAGCATTTATTTGAAAACGAAGCATTGCAACACGAGCAGTATTGTAGTGAGACAGAATGGGAAAGGATAAGATGGCCTAGCATTTTCGACTGACGGCGCATTTTGCTGACAATGAAGAAGGAAGGATATTTGGATAAAATTCCGCTTTGAGGGGGCGGATGTATACTTTCTTAACGCTGAGCGGCAGAACGTTTGTTCGTTCATTTCGCGCTAGCATATTTACCCAGTTAACAAGTGCTTTAACATAATACCACACATACAAACTATTGGCATAGCGCGGTATAGGCAGCACAGAAGAAGGAAGTAATGAACAAAGTTTACTTTAAATAAGTCTTATTACCGTCGTGACCGGATGAGCAACCGTGACTCATCACTTTATCCCAAGTGCTTAAACGTAATCTCCCATACAACGAATCCTTTGCTGTATTACGAAACTTAAGGAATCTCTTAAAAAGTATCTCCAAGTTTATTTTTTTACACACATTGCGATTAACTCCTTTCTTAATTCCCTCTCTATATTCGGTTAATGTATGAACTTAGAATGTAAGTTTTGTGTCGCGTTAATATGATTGCCGCCCCTCGGCCTTATTATTGGGGACGATTGAATAGAAAAGTGGGCACCAACCAACCAACCAACGAATACCACTAACACATTTTCGTTTTGTCTTGTGATAACACATAACCGCTAATATTGCTCATTATCATCCAGTTTTTGTAGAAATTTGTTCCCTCGGAATGACAACCCCAGACGGATCGGATACTCATATTTTATTGTCTTGTTGTGTAACAATCATCATGTTTTCATACAGAGTTCCGACAAAACAAATCAAAATTATACCACTAGGATAGCATGCTTCCTTTTTTACATTGAGGACTTAAAATAGGACGCGTTTATTAGAATATGGATCGTGTTTTGTTTGAAGGCGAAAGTAGGAAAGGAAAAAGGAAGATTCACCATCATGCCGTTATTAGCATTTGTATTTAATCCTTTTTAGGTACTAATGAAAGCATCCGGAAAGATGTGAGTGAGAGGATTTTAAGTGAAATAAAAAAGTAAAATAATTATACACGTACGTCAATTTATTTTCATATGAAAACACAAAATTCGAGAAACAATTTAAGCAAGCGTAGAGGCGATTTTCTTCACAAACTCGAGGAAATGTTTAAAAAGTAAACCACTTCGAAACGAATGCGCTCAGTAGAAGCATCCCTGATTGTCAGAAATGCGTTTATATGCTCTTGCTTGCTTCTCAACCAATGATAAAAGTGTACCTGAGCAACGGCAAACTTATAACGAGAAAAGAGACGTTCCTGTACTTTTATTCTCCCAACAGACACAGTTTTCTGCCACGACCTTATTCTCGATTTTCCACAAAACGTAAACAAACAAATCGATCTCATTCCACAGCAGGCTGCCGTGGCTGCAAAGTTATCTCGTTTTTTGATAACAAATTTCTGTGCAAAATGAGCAGCAGCTATTATTTTGCCATCGTCGGTCACAACGATAATCCCATATTTGAGACGGAATTCGTCACAGTAAACAAGGAAGCCAAGGTAAAACGTAGTTCTTCCCCGGTGTGCGGATCGGATCACCAGCGAATAGTGAAGTGGTTCGAAACTTCTTGCTCATTCCATCCTATCTTGCAGAAAGAGGATCATCGGCACCTTAACCAATTCATCGCACATGCTGCCCTGGATCTGATCGACGAGCACAAATGGAAAACAAATAACACGTACCTGAAGTCGATCGACAAATTCAACCAGTGGTTCGTGTCCGGGTTTGTCACCGCGAGTCATCTACGCTTTGTGATGGTACACGACAACCGGAACGATGACGGTATCAAGAACTTCTTCAACGAGATGTACGAAACGTACATTAAATACCTGATGAATCCGTTCTACATGCCCAACACGCCGATAAAATCACTGGCGTTCGAGAAGAAAGCACAACTGTACGGTAAAAAGTTCCTTGGAACGTAATGTTGCACACTGTAGGGAATGGAAAGATTGTTGTCGGGTACATTCGCAATTATTATTAATAGCTTATAAAGAAATCTAATTTAAATTATTCACAAGCAGCTTCAGTTGCAATATTAAATGCATTCGAAATGAAACATCCTCGTAGTTGTAAATGTTAAATTATCCATTGCAGTTATCAATTAGTACAGTTAATTAATTTTGAACAAACTAGTCCAGTGAATAATTCAGTGGAAACTAATCACATACAGGCGACAAAAAGCGTACGCAATTGATGTTTTTTCCGTTACGGAAGGGTGCATGTACTTGTGTACCGTTTAATATTGTTCGCCAAAAGAAAAAAAACAACGATAAAAAGTGTCCTTTTCTACCGATGCTACCGATTTTTCTGTGATGGTTGAATGCGACTTTGCGAAGCAACCTAAAGGGGACGAACGATAAAAATAAACCCTTCGCAAGCGCCACGTGACGGAAGGTGATATGTGGCGGTCACGAAGGTTAGCGATGTGTGTGTCCCTTTTGCTCCTGCCAAGCGAAGCGCACTAATTTGGTTTATCCGGTTACGGTTGAGCAAAACAAAAACAAAAAAATCTCGATACGGACGAATCTAATATATCGTCCGGAGGACTCACACTCATTTGCCCCGTTCGAAGCGTCCGGAGGGGGCTACGTTCATATACGCCAGGCAACAGGTAACCCGCTGTGTTAACGCTTTGATAAATTTTCATTATGCTACGATTAAAATCATCAAACGATTATGAAGCTACGGGTGTGTGGGTGTGGATCGCACGCGGCCAACAAGGGCAAGACATCGGTTTTATTATGATGAAACACACAGTTCCCGGTCTCTACCGTTTTCTACACGAGCGGTGGTTCTGGTTTTTCCAATAGTCACCCCTTCACCCACACACACACACACACACACACACACACACACACGGGGGTTCCACCTGGCAGCACGTTGCTGCATCGCGCCTGTCACCGTGGTAAGGACATTAGCGGTTGGCTCGTATCTGTCGGTGGCAGCAGTGTCAGACTCGTCTACTAATGCCCACGCCCGTCATGGCGCGCTGGTGGGAGATGGGGATCGTTTATTGCCGGAAAAATTGCGTCCAGAGGCGACGGCCGACGGAAAATGTGTGTTGTGCGGAGATAAAACCGGGTCCTTTCCAGTGTGATCACCCGATGGTGGCCTTTCAAGTGCATAAATACGCAGTGCGCGCCCACCAACAACCTGTGGAGCCTAGTCGTCCTTTTTATTGCACCCTCTGCCTAGCCCCCTGCCATCATCATCCGACCGGATATGGAATAGCAGCGTGTAGCACGTACACCTCTGTACCTTTTTTGTTCTCTCCCTTTGCTCCAGACCTCCAGAAGGTAAAAAGAGACAGTTTGCATTGAGTAATAACCGGTTTGCGGTAATAACTCGCTTTTGCACCTTCTTCTTGCGGGTGCAGATGATTGGTTTGGTCCCCAGATTGCGATTGGCCCGAAGGATGCGTTAGATGTTACCCTTCCGCCGAGATGCTTATTCAACTGATTGATCAAAACGCTTCACGGTGCGCTACACAATTTGGCCGTTCGAGTGGAAAACATGGCAAAATGCATCGGATAAAGCTATTCGATGCGGATCTTGCTTCGATGCGTTTGTGCCGGTTGCATTACGCGCTGTTAGAAATAGCTGGTGGGAAAGATAAATCATGTAATCCGATTGAATAATTTTGCTTGTAATTAAACCCAACTCAGGCACCGCTGGAAGTGTCGCTTTGTGTGACCGAGATGGATAATTTTTCTTATAAAACTGGTGGAAATGTGTGATAAATGTTAAAGCTTCCCATCTTTCGCTTCACAAATTGTGTAGTTCTTGATCTGCTTTATTAAATGTACCAACAAATCAACTGAAAGTTAGAGACCCCCGGTTTTACAATAGTGCTACTACTGGCTAACAGATGGCGCCACTAGATGTAACTAATTGAAGATTTTTTCCAGCAATTCACAACTTGCTGTTCTTGTAGCTTTTTCAATCAATTTTTCAATCGAGTTTCTTCCCACACAGTCGTGAATGAAGCATCGTGTTGCCTTTTGTGTAGCTAACCGTTTGTGCATATTCTGATAACGTTAGCAGTTAGCGGATACCACGAAAAAGCAGAACCAAATGTTAAGATTTATGTATTGAGTGACCTCTGTTAAGATTTGGCAAGTTAACGAAAGGCCATCCGATAGGGTCTCAAGGCATTGTTCTAGAAGGCATAATAAACAAAGGATTCAAGCCAACTTCTGGCATAAGCACTGCTATTGACAAATAAAAGCAAAGAGTCCACAGATGACATTGAAAGGAAAAAAATTGGAGTTAAAAAAGCAAAACCCAGCATTTTATTCACGAAATTCTTCATCCTGTTCTGGAAGATAATATTGTCCATTAACACAAAGCGTCCACTTTTGCAATTCCAATGCACCCTCAAGCACTTACTTGTTTTCCTTGTACAAATTGTTCCTATTTTTGTTCTATTTGGCGCACCTATAATAAAACAAGACCCCCCGCTGATCGGTACTTGAAACACTCGCAAGCAGCAACATGGCTGCAGTTTGCAATTTTTATAGCCGTGCTCCCCTCGCATCAACTCAACCGAAATCGTCAGCAGATCGGACGCAGATCGACCAGCAAGACCGAGATGGGATGAGCGGTGGTAAGGGTTTTCCATGGTCCACGTGTTGCGAATGTACTTTGCTTTGATCTTGCAAACGGATACCGGAGACCGGAGGGATCCGAACACGAGGTTGTTTCGAGGTTCAAAGCAACAATTCAGGCAGGCGTGTGAATGTCGGTGCGTGAAGCATACATCTCGGCACTTCATTAACTAAGACGATAAAGGGTGCGTCTTGTGGACCTTTTTTCTACGCCTTTCTGCACGCGGGAGGAGGGGTCATTTGGTTTCGGTTCGCCGGATTATCTAGAGGGAGTGCAATTATTAATATGAAGCTGCACAGTTTCGCTATGCATCCTGTTAAGGGACCCTAGCAATAAGAGGTCCTTCTGTCCACTGTGCAGTTCACTGGACGTTTCCCTACGATTACCACAACAACTAGTTGAGCTGCTATTGAGTAATTATCACCCAACGTGTGTTGGCTGTCCGGTGGGTGGGTGGACAACCTTGTATATGCTCAGCTGACCGTAAAATCGATCCTCCCAGCCTCCTCCATAATAAAACGGTGCAGTAGCAGGAAAGAACAACAACATGGGTATGAATTTTCGCACCTTTTATCCATGCATAACATTGTACACTTGTTGGGTCGGTTCGCTGCCTGGCGAGCATCAGAGGGTGGCAATATGGTAACTCCACTCACCACCGTAAGGATAATGTATTATTTATCTGTCCCGATTATTAACGCGCTTGTTGCTACTTTGTATCCGTCCCCTCCCCCCTCCAACGGGTTCGGAATATGATGTACGGATTCCCAGATTCCCGGATTGATATTACATCCTTAAATACACACGCTGGTACACGCCGTACCGGTAAGTTCGCTAGCGATCGGATCGAAAATAGCTAATTAAGAGCTTGTTCGAATTGGCCCAATGCCACTCGTGTTTAATTAGTTCGATGGGGCTCTTCAAATGGGCTCATCGAGATCAACACGCAAACGACTAATTTCTGTTAAAGCACACACACACACATCTACACTCATTTGGCTGACAAGAAGGTACGGGGATGGGATGGCGAACGCTCATAATCACTGCCATAATTTTCGCAACCGACGCGCGAAAGTGGCCTCCCAACGAAATGCATCGTTCATCCGTCGGAACCGGATTAGATGCGCTGCACGGATGTTTTGCAGGCGAATGTTTATCCAACAAACGGAGAAGCATGTTCAATTTGCATACGAAACCGGAAGCCACCGCTGGTAAAAGATGGCGTGAAGATGAATATTTAATTGATGGACGAGAGTGGAGCGTGCGGAACGCAACCTTCAACGAGCACTTGTAGTCATTTTCCTCACACATACCCGGTTTACGAGTGGTTGTAAGTAGCTTTGTTTGCACTGGTTTAAGATATGCGAAAAGGTTGCTAGACGAAGCATCATTTTCGTTTTGTTCCGTAATTTTCTAAAACTGCTTCCGAAATAGATCCATTAACGAACGGATTAATCGATCAATCGACATTAAAACCAGCTGGGTGTAGTAATGGGAAGGAAAGAGTTTTATGGAAGACGACTAATAATAGACGGTCCGCTCAACAAGCGGACGAGTGATCTGCGGTGGTGTGTAACCAGAAATAATGGCCAGCGCGTTCGTCTCTGATCTAAATATGTTGCACGAACACAAACAGGAGCATAAGAAGGAAAATAGATACAGAAACGGCACCGATAACAGCGGGCCAACGTTAGCGAACCCGACGCGACGCTGTTTTTCTATTGGAAAAGTTAATTTTTCATAATAACATTTTCCTTTTCCTGCCTATTGCTCGCTTTTTCGTATTTTTTGCATTGTTTCTGCAATGTTCCGAACGACGTTCTTTAAACCGGTGCAAAGAATTTCGCGAACATATATTAGATGATTGAGATGAACGTTTTGGAACGTGCTCTTTGCCGAGCGGTTTTATGAAATATTCATTTCGCTTGGCAAAATATAGAACGATTCTTGAAGAAAATCGTTGCTTGCAGCTTTAGCTTTGAGGGTTGTCATGAATGGAAATTTTCGAACTCGGGTTCATCAATTACCATGTACTTCTTAGCACACGATACTGACATTTACGGTATCTTCCTTCATGGAATTTTATTTTGGGTTTCGACGGTGTTTGACGATATTGCAGTGGGTGCTGAAACCTCGAGATATTTTATAGCGCTAAATGTTTGCAAAAAAAACAAACGTCAGCTGAAACGTGGTTTTGTTTGTTTTGTTACGTGCTCTTGAATTATCCAACTTGCCCATTCGGCGTCTTAACCGCTTAGCAGAAGCGGACGAGCGCCGTCGACTGCCCATCCCGGGCTTTATCGGCACAACAACCTCCAGAGGTCTCTGCCATTTCTGGCTTTCTTTAACTTTATTTACCCGTAGCATAATGGGGCGGCCCGGGTGGTGTATTGGTAGCAGTGTCGGTTTTCACACGCCAGGACCGGTCCAAATTCCCATCCGGACCTCCGAAACCTACGAACGCAGGATTGACTATCCGGCTACGAAATGGCAGGCGTAGAGCCTAGGTCTTGAGGCTTTCGTGCCCTTAAAGAAGAAAAACATGATGATCATTCCTACGTATGAGACGGGACGGGATCTTGAGGCCGGTCCTGTCATGTGAAGACCAGCGCCACTACCAATACACCACCGCGCCACCATCAATGCCATCACTCCAACTCAATTTTGGTCTACCACATCTCCTCTGTCCATGTGGACGACCGAGAAGGACTTAACGGGTTGGGTCGTCCAGTGGCATTTCAATGACAAGAATTATGTCCGAGTATAATCCGAGTATATTCCAATCCTCTGCCACAGTATAATGCTTCCGAGTCCGTGAGGCGAAATTGGGGCCTTTGTTGGATTGTTTTCAAGTTGAATTCAAGTTCCGGTAGATCTGGGATCTAAGCGACTGTCTTCAATTTTTGCCAAAATCCAATTCAATTCCATTCCAAGCATTCTTAATGCACAACATTTATAAAGCTTTCAATAGTCATCGGTCGAGGAAGCTCTAGATTGGAAGAAGGATTCCAGATCTACCTAAACACATTCCAACTCCAGCAATCCAGCAAGGAGTCCAGCAATGGTTCCATCTTTTCTAAAGATTTTTCCAACTAAAACTCCTGTAAGAGGTTTCTGGGGTCGTCTTAATAGATGTTATAATACAGACGAATCCTCGGACATTCAAATCCTAGCCACATGTGGTTGTCGCCGATGATGTGTCGGAATGAACGTCGAAGTACTATACCATGAGAGCTCCCATATCCCTGGGCATTATTTTAAATATGTAAAGTTGAAAGGGAATGGTGGGGAGTATTTATTTAAAGATAACCGATTACAAATTTAGTGTGCTTCCTCTTTGACCGTCGATACGCGAATTCCTCATCCAGCCGCACGTGGCTAATTATATTCTCTCTATTCCTTCTCTTTCTCTTCCACACCTCTTCTCTCCTGTTTAAGCTTGCTTCGCTCGCGCTCAGTGTTTTTTCTCTTTCTTTTTCAATCCTCTTTCACACATCCACACTTCCACAACCATTTCTTCCTTACACATCCACACTTCCACATCCATTTCTTCCTTACACATCCACAAATATTGGTCTGTTTTCACCCATGACGAATTAATTGAGGTCAATATTGTTACACCCCAGTCGAGATCGACGGAACCCAAATTGTTCAGTCGTCCAGTATCACCAAAACATTCGTCACAAATCCTTAACCTTTTATGTACATCCATTTACATTAGACCAACAAAATGGTGCTGATTAGCATGTAGCAAGTTCTTCATCGATATCATTCTTCTATGTCCAACAACCTCCCTCGAGGCCAGAACTCGTTACAGCAGACATATTTGTGAATTAAAGCCAGCACTTCGTCGTGATTGATTTATGACGAAATGCGCATCATACTAGCTGCGAGGAGGACATGGAATGCTGGGCCTTCAACATTGACTCCTTTGCCCGGCAAACCAACGACCACGGTGGCGCAAGGAATGCTTTACATTGAGCTTGCATTAAACAAACTTCCTCTTCCCTCCTATTCGATCCATTCGATCTTTAACCTCGTCGCTTCTGTTCCGCGGTACTTCGAACGGGAACAAACCCCCGAGGGCTGTAAATTCATACCATACCAATTTCCGTGGGTTGCTTCCGCGAAAAAGAAAACTCCTCGCAAGGCGTGAATGCTCGAACCAAGCGGGCGGAAACCCGAAGCGCCCGGCGGGGAGAACATTTGCGAACCATCCGCTGGCGACAACGAGCGACACGAGTGACAGTGCGCGACCGATACGCGAAAGTACGCGCCGCGCCAAACAACAACCGTACAAACGACCGGAGTAAAAGACCATTTCCACGGGGAAGATGCGGAGGGCAAGGAAATGAAAACAAAAATAAATCGAAATCGGCAAAGGAATGGCGCGCGGGGGTGGTTAAGGCAAACATAAATAAACAAAACTGTTGTTCGAAAAACATCTTTTCCTCCGGCGAAATGGAACATTTTCTTCCTCGAGGAAGGCTAGCTCGGTCTGTATTCCACACTCGCTCACCAGGTTCGACAACATTCGATCGGTAGCGGTGAGATCGTTCGGGGGCAAAAAGGGAAAAAAATGTGAGAGAGAAGAAAAACAAATTGCAAAATAATCAAAGAGGGAACACCAAACAACCAACGAAACAAAACGGGCATCGATAAGTAGCGGCGTGTGGTATTGAACTCTCGAACAAAATCTCGTACACTCGCGCGAAACAACAAGGTTAGGTCGTGAACGTATACACTTCTCCCCTACTTGGATTTTCACTCTTTTCAGAAGGGGGTGAGTTTAACAGCGCAAAAAAAGCGCTCCTCCACTCCGCTCCATACCAACCCCATTCGGCACCAACACTACTACACACCGCATCGCACACGGGAACAGGTGTGCGTATATGTATGCGGTGCGCGTTCGGCTCTCGATAGCATCGAACCGTGTGCACACACATACAAACGATATTCTCCATTCGGGAAGCCAGCCGTGTGATGGTGTTGGTGTTGGTGGAAAACCGTTCGTTCGGAAGCACATGCGCCGCATGATTCCGTTTTCCCGTTCCTTTGGCCGTGCAGGCGAAGAAACCACCTTTGTTTTATCAGATGCTCGGCACTATGGGCTCACCATCGGTGGGAAACATTTTGGCCACCCGTTTTTTTCCCTTAATTGGCCTATTTTCCCCACCCGCCGAAAAAAGCGAACCCGCACGAACGCGATAATGTTAGGCGTCGGCCTTGTCGGCGGGGGATGTTTGAAGCGGCCGAGGGATGGCAATTCGGGTAGAAAAACTGTCCGACACCATCGGGCTCGGACGCATTGCACACGTGTCCGTCGGACGGAACGGATCGCGACAACGGATCCTACAGACACTCCGGCACGGGCCACGCGTCACATCCGGTAGAGCAACCGTTTTAGTTTCCACCACAACCCTTCGCTACGAGGGTGGACGCAGGGTGTGAACGAAAAACACGTGAAATCTAGTAATTGCATCAGTGGCGTTAGTGGAGTTCAAGTGTTAGAACCTTGCGGAGCATGATAATAAACTGCGCAGCCCCAAAGTAAGAAGGTGACAGCGTGTCCATCAAAGTAGCACAGGATGTTACGGCAGAACATTTTTATACATTTAAAGAGTTTTCCACCGTAGCATGCGTTGGGAAGAAATAGAACCGTGTTCAACCGTGGTCGTTTGTATGTGTTTGGTGGTGAGTGTATGTGTGGGGGTGGGTTTAATCTCCACCATGCTCCACCATCTGTGTGTGTGTGTGTGCGTACACTCATTAATAAAAAATAGGTGTGCTGCTCAAAGCGACGATCACGAGTTCCTCGTTCGGTTGTTCCGTCCAGCTGGTGTGCTTGTCTACCCGGCTCCCCATTCCTTCCTAATCCTGGCTCCACATTCAACCCGATCCATTCGCTAAGGTTTATGTAGTGTGTAAGGAACGGTCACGAAGTTCGTTTCGTGCCAACAACAATCGTCACCATCGTCGTTGTCGCCGTTGTCCGATGTTGAGTTTTGGGGTGTTGGTGAGAGGTTGGCTGTGTTCGTTCGCCCAACCGAACATGACCCGAACTCCCCGTCTCTCTCTCTCGCTCTGTCTCTTTCAAATGGAAAATGAAAGAAAAAGTCGTCGCTTCGTGCGATTTCCACACACCAAAAAAATCCCCCGATACCGACGGACGGACTTATGGAATTTTCATCGGGGTGCACAGGGTCCAACCAGTCCTTTCTTTGCAATCGGCCTGTTCGGGTGCGTGTTTGCCGTGTTGCGTTTCTGTGTGTGTCGTCACCGTTTGTGCCCTCCCTCCACAACTGCTGGCTCTGTGGGCTGGCAGGCACGGAAAGGTGTCTCCGGATAGGAGTTGCAATCATCAGCAGAAACAATGGAACCGTTTGCACAGTGAATGTGGAAAAAGCAACAACAACAAAATAACAAAATACGAGGAAAACGTGGGTGAAAAGTGAACGAAAATCTGGTTGGGGAAAAGGGGGAAAAACTCTTCTAACGCTTTTCCAATCAGGTGATTTTTTTTGGGAGTGGTGGGATGAAGGAAAAACTATTTCCCATTATTAAAGAAAAGTGCATCCTGCATGCTGCATGCTCCTCGATGAGAGGGCTGAGGAAGGGGGAGCGAGAAGGGGTGGGAGGCAGTGTTGGAAGAACGGCAATCTTCCTCCACCTGCCAAAACTATTTCCAAACGAAACTTTTCTATCCCGCTCCCCTTCGCCTTCCTTCTCCTTTTTCCATCATTTTCCACCACCTACAGCTTCACAGCAGGTGGTCAAATGGAGCGTTCAGATTAGCACAATAGTATTCAGGTGGGATGCTGGGTGGGGGTTTGGGTCATTCTAACAGAAACGGAATGAAGTGAAAGAAGGATAGCAAAAAAAAAACACCCCCCCCCCCAAGAGCGAAAGTATTTCCAACCAAATGCTCGGGGTTTCGCTTTATTTTTATAGAGCGAAAGTATTTGCAACCAACTTCGGACATAAACGGCGCAAAGAAAACATCTTGTCCAGGTGCGGATATCTTGTGATAGCATTTCCTTACCATTGTCGGAAAGGTGAGGAGGATGTGGGAGAAAACTGAAGAAAGTGGGGGAAGGGGGGGAAGCATAACATCCTCTCAATTACATCGCGTAACGCATTTTGGTTTTGCAATTGCAATCTTCTTCTTAACCATTTTGCCATTTTGCACCACTTACACAGCTTTCTCTCAGCCTGTTTTGTTTATTGAAAAGCACAAGCAGCAACAACAACGAACACACCACACATTGTTTTGTAATGGAGAGAGTGAGAGAGAGAGAAAGGGAGATGAAAACGGCAACGTTAGGGGATGAAAGTGTTTTATACGTTCGATCAGTCGCAGTCGCTGTGTGTGAGTGTGTTTGTGTGCACAACCCATCCTTGTGTGTGTGTGTGTGTGTATTTGCGTGTGTTACATCCATCTCCTGCTGGGTGCGAGAATGAGACGGGAAGAATTAAATTTTCATCACCAGAAGCCAGTACACCTGCATGCATAATAGATGGCAAAGTTGTTGTACGTCTTTTATTTTTTCTTGCCCTCCCATTTTTGTTCCGTCCTACCCATTTCACTATATTGCACTCACTCCCCCCCCCCCTCCCTTCCCTTCCGCCCCATCCACTTTCCACCCTTTACACTTCCTATCACACATGCACGCACGCACTCACATGTCGACATGCACAACACATTACTGTGTCTATTGCTCCACCATGCCCGACCCTTCAGTAGTTGGCGCAGTAGGTGTTTCTGTGTTGTTGTGTGCTCGTGTGTGGCGCTGTGTTTTTGGGTGTTTCAGAAAGTTTTGCTTGCCAGCACGAGGGGTGCACATAGCATGCGTGCGAAGAAGTTATGAAGGTGATGATAACACACTTTGACGTACTAAAGCTCTAGGTTTACTTACGAACTATGATCCTTGACTACAACTACACAACAAACAGTCAGTCGCTTAAACGAAACAAAAAGTAAACCATCTCCGTTGGTTAGTGATTGAATGGAGAACAGAGCAGCCCTTGGTGTAAAAGGGAAAAACGGACAACAAGAGGAAGGGAGACAGAGAGATCGCAAGCGAAACAGAGATGATGACATGAAGCGCTTGCTGTGGTTGCTTTGGCGTTTTGTGGGCAAACCTGCCCGACGAGCGATAAAACGTAAAAGTTTTGATGAATTGAGATGCACAGCATTAGTGTGCCGCCATGTGAAAGCGAACTGTTCTGTCTTTTTTTTGCTCTCCCCCCGGTAAGCCACCACGCTTCGTTGCGTGCCACAGAACCACCACGAAACGAGGCTTGTGCTTTCGTGGGTCGATCAACTTTCTTGTACTGTTCTGCCTGTTCATGATTAAAATCCGCTTTGTTTTGTTTGTTTACTTTGCGGGGTGGAAGAGGAAAGAGGGGGACGAGATGAATTTCCCGACATTTTTCCCGCCAGGGTGGGGTCGCTACCGGTGCTCGAGCCTTTTATCCCTGTAGCGCGATGGCGCCGTGTGCGCTTTTAGCATTTGAATTATCAACTCTATTATCATTATTATCGTCGTCGTCGCCGTAGTCGTCTGTGTTTTACCTGGCCGGTTGTCTGTCTGTTTGGATGCAACAATTATTTTTAAACAAACCAAGCAAGGTCCTGCCATGGAAACTTCCGCCACAAATGGTTCTCCACCCTTGATCCCTCCCTTCCTTACCCTTCCTTCCCACTGAGCTAATGTGTATTTATGCGTATTTCTTTTCGCTCTTCTCCTTCGTGCCTTGACAGTGTGGCTGATAGCAGCAAAGGTGTGCGCGCGTGAGTGTATGTGTGTGCGGTTTTGAATTGTTTCGGTTTTGTACTATTTCGCCGTGTGTTTCCGCAGTAAGCAAACAAAAAAAAAACCGTGCTAAGTGTACCACAATAATAAACGTAACTCAAAACGTTAAGTGTCCCGAAAACGAGCGAAGAGTGCCGCGAGTGAGGTGCGTTTTGGGCAGATTTGACGGGTACAACACAAAAAAACGCTCTGTAAGTATTTAAAATAAAGACACATTACACTTTGTTACACAGCATGAAACATTGTGCTTCCAAACCTTGCGGAAAGTGTATGGAAACGATTGACAATATTGTTTTGGAAATATTAGCATGTTGGCAAACAGGAAACTCCTTCCAAACGGAGACATCCTTTATCAAGCCGGGGAGGTGTTTTTTTTCTCTACATTCCACATTTGTTGCTATACTTTATTTTAGGCAATAAAGTACACGGTTCACTGTTTGATTGCAGGTGACACGGTTTTCGTTCCTGTCATTTTTTTCCATTCCTTAATCGAACATGTTTGGCACGGTGAACTCGTCGTTTACGTCGTTTGATGGGTTCCCCGTTCAATAGGAGGAAGATATAAAAATTCCACCCCAGGTGTGACACAAGCCCATCTTCTTCCGTTACTGTCCTCATCCTCCCCCCCCCCAAACGTGCTCCATCACACCTGACAACCGGTCTATTTTGGATGGAAAATTTATATCTTTACCTCCCATACACACACACACTGTCCCTCTCGCATCTCTGTCCAACGGTCGATCGAATAAAGGGGAGAAAGAAAAATTACCATACACGCCCGAACACGCACAATAAAACCGAATTGGAAACGAGACACACAGAGGTTTTGATAGACCCGGTCCTGCCGTGTTGCTATAAACACGCACCCAAAAGTCCCCAAGAATCCAACTGGGTCTGGAGATATCCACGAAGGGTGACGATGGGTTTTGGGAAGAAAAAAAAAGAAGCAAAACCGGGGAAGTACTCCCCGCGAGGCACCTTTATTGTTCAGGGTGCGTTCCCTTTACACTCCCTGCTTTATTGTCCGTAAGACGGTTGCACCCCAAAAGGTAGGACTGTTGTTGGAGAGTTAGCTGGCTGGTACTGTGACAAAGCTTCACCAAGCTTGACCCACACACTGATGGGGTGGAGTGGGTATTTTCGCCAATTATCCAAACTTTCACAACACAACCATCAGCTGTGTGTGTGTGTGTGTGAGAGTAAACATAAGCTCCCCTCGATATGAGTTCCACTTCAATTTGGGCACTCCGGAAAATGTGGAGAATGGACGCTAAATACATGCTCGCTTGTGTTGAAAGTGGTTATCTAAAGGGTAGGCGGTGGAGGTGTGCAGAGAACTGGCCCTTAAAATATCCTCAGCAGCCGAATTGGGCGGGTACGGTGCGAACAACCGAACGGATGGACAGGAATAGTGTTAATATCCATTAAAATATTCCCAGTACTACACCCTGGTGTGCCGATGTTTACCTTTTCCATAACACTTGGCCAGGACGGAACACTTCCACACACACACACACAGGCTCTGCCAAACAAATACAAACACACACACACATACACACTCAGAATAACCGCCACCAGTGTGAGGATTCGAGGCAGACAGATAGTCAGCAGCACCAGCATGGGTGCATAAATACACGAGGCGAAGCGATTGTGTGTTTTTCCCTTTTTTCACGATTTTACGTATTTAGCTTCGCCCGTGTTTCGGGTGTACCGGTGGCGAAAGGGAACATATTCGTGTTCCGCATCTCATCCCTCTACCCCCACCGTCCCGTTTTCCCACGAGTTCTAGCCGCACACACTACACCACCAGGGCTCTATGGGCCATGCACGTATGTACATAGCAGCGTGCGTTCCGTACACAAGGCTCACACAAGGGCGAACGCCAATGAGGAACACAAAATAAGGGAAAGCGAAGTGGGAGAAGTAAACTGAACCGGGTACAAAATAATGTAAGAGTGTCCGCCGTGCTACTACGCTTCCCACGCCGTATATTGAAGCGGAGTGGCGCACGAAGGCACACAACCATTTCCCACAACGATCGAAACGAATCATCCATCCAGCGTGTGGCGTATGGTGTGTGCTAGTGCTTGGTGCTGCTGACCCGGCACGGCCAGAAAGGATAACGAACGCGATTCCTGCTAGACTGAATGCGTTGGTGCAGTGGCGGGAAGGCGGCGAGGACTAGTTGAGGGCAGGAACAGACAAAAAGAACGTCGTAAGCAACGTGAGAAAGAGGATGCCTCGTCTGTGTTTTTTTTTTGTTCATCCAACGCGTTACTACCCCCCACCCACCCCACACACCCTCCCCCTGTTCTCTCGCTTCTCTTGTTCCGTTGCATTACAAAACTACATCCTCTCCACCGTTGCACACGGTGAATGAAAAGTCATGCCAGTACAAACGGGCCTCGAGGGTCTGGCACGAGATTCCTCGACTGCAGGACTTGCAGGACGGGCCGGACTCGGAAAACGCGCCCGAACACTCGGCGTACATGTTGGGTCGTTTCTCACGTTTTTGTGCTTTTCATTTGCTGGTGTACACGGTGCTGGTGTACAATATGCTGCCCGTTTTCCCCGGAATCCACCCTGTGTGAACGGTGGACCAGTTTCTGTTCAGGATTCCCCAGGTTGCACTAGATATTCGTCGGTTCAACACGAACGCACACACACACACACACACGTGGGGCATGGGTGTTGGAAGAGCTCCCGAGGATAGGATTTTCCACCCAACCGTTCGGCCCTCGTGCCGGCAATCCCGATGAACACGATGGATGAGACTCCGGTCGCATTGGCATTGTGTTCGGGTCAGTTTTTTTTGTTTGCACCCAAACCGACGGTAGCTGGAAGCTGGAAGGTGTGCACTTCAACAACTGGGTTTTCCACTTTCCGGTGCTTTCCGTTTCGGCGTTCAGCCCGGCAGGACGGCTCGTTCAAGATTGCATGTACTGCTGATTATGCTGGCGAGGCAGCGAACGTCGAGCTTGGGTGGCATATCCACTCCACCGGAGGGAAAAAAAGGAACTGCCACATTCAAATATTATTCATACACGCGCGCAAAACGTCCGTAAGCGGATTTTGATAGCATCCCGCTTTGCCAGTTAGCACTGGTACTTTGGGTGAAGGTTGATCTTTACATTCTTTCGGACGGTATGTGAACTTTTTCTCTCTCTCTTGATTCCGCGTACAATTTTTTTTGCTTCATATAAACACGAGTGTAAAAATACCATTCGCTGAAGCTATTCTGATTTTGTTGGGTTTTTTTTGTTGTTGTGTCAAAATCCCAAATCGTTTCGCTAGCGGAGTGCGATGGAGGCGCCTGGTCGTTTGTTAGATCGGAGCTTTCATACCGTTTCGAATGAACACATACCTGTTCCGGGATGCGATGAAGCCTTTTGCACATGTCTTGAATGCCAAGGAATCCTATGCTGGTGAGGAAAAAGTAACCTTCTCTCCTTCCCCCCCCCCCCCAAAAATGGAGAGAAATTCCTTTCTTCCTCAACAATGGAGACGCCTGGTGGTTTTTAAATTTCGATGGAGACGCCTTGCCCGCTCTGCGGTGATGAAGACATTCGCAAGGGGGACACGCACCGTTGCAAATTCAAATTAGACAATTCCATCACACAGGAAAAAAAAACGTGTAAAACAATGCAAAAGTTTGCGGAAGGTGAAAAATCACAACAACACCAAAAACCCCTTTTAAGGGAAAGCGATATGCGCGATACCTCCGACCATTATTACTAACAGCTCCTTCACTTGCTGTCAAGGCAGACACCCTCTGTCCCACGGGATCCGACGTGCTTCCATTTGCAGTGCCTTCAAACTTTCTTCGCTAGACCTTTTTCCTGGCCTCCCCTATGTGCCACCTCCACACGCTCGTACCCCGGGAAGTTTTCGGGACGAACAAGCTGCCAAAATGGCATTAGCAAGGCATTCAGGGCTAGGGAAACATTAGGGCGAAAAGTGCTCAACCATCATTAAAAGTCGCCTACCCACTAGGTACGGCTATCCGTACCACACCAAAGGAGAGGGAACACCCGTAAAAGAAAAGCAAAAGTGAAAAAAACCAACAGTACCGCGTGTGTTTGCAAAATTGTGCCCCGAATAAAAAAAGCCGCTCGATAGAAAATCGATTCTCGGCTTCGCATCCTATTACCATTACGCGGAAACGAGTGCGTGCGTGTGCCTACGGCCGATACGGCCCTTCCAATTCCGATAGAGCTACCGGATAGAGCTTTGGGACCGTCAGCCGTGCCGGGCCAGAGACGGGAGACGGAAGAAGGACGGGCGCGGACAGGTGAATTGGCTGACGATAGGTTGGCTTTTGCTTTCGTTCGGTGTTGCCCATCCCCGGAACGGTGGGAAATTACATCAATATCGCATCAATATTTGCGTTCCTCTCTGTCGCTTTGCATTAGGCCGCAGAGGCGCGACTTTCACCGATGCGTTTTATCGGTGAAGCTTCGCACATCAAAGCTCTACCGTTGAAGAAGGAAAAAACACACACACACACACACACACACACCCACAAAAACCCAATTGAGAATTCGATTCAAGGTAAGACCTGCTCGAATCGGTTACACTTCCGTGCAGCATCTCCCTGATGTATCTCCGTCCGTCGTCTTTTTCCCCCCCTTTAGCTAGGCGCGTTGTTCACGTTTCTTCTTTCTCTCGAGTGCCGTGACCGGGAGCTTCCATGCCGGCGAAGAACACCCGTCAGGTTCGGTTCATGTTAATTGTGACCACACGAAAGGTCGATTTTATTGCCGGCAAACGACCGACAACGGTGGTGCCCGCGTTTAATGCTTCACCCACGATACATGATCGGGCGCCCCCCCCCCCCCCCCTGAACAACAAATGGCGGCCAAAGCCAGCCAGGAAAGGGTATATACAATATTGAACATTTTATGGCAAAGGATCGGGTAATGTTTCCGCGCGGGTTTTTTTTTCACTTTTGGTTTCCTTTCTTAGAATACCAATCTTGGGACCTTTTCGAGTGGGATGTATGCAATCCAATACACCACCCTCGCCGCACCTAAGCGCCCCTGCTGCTGGCAAAGAACCAGCGGATGTACAGCGCGCGGTACGATAAATGGCCGCCACACCGAAGGCGCTGTTGAGGTCGCTAAAAATGCGCTTCGTTTTTATGTGCCATATTTTGGTTTTATATTTCGCTTCAAACCCATCCTACCAACCCCCCACTAGCCGTGCCGCTGCACGAATGGCCCTGATGTGCTATGTGAAAACTTGGAAAAATAATATCTATCTATGGGTGTGTGTGAGTGCGTGTTTGGTTGTTGTTGTTTAAGAGTTCTCCGTTCGTTTTGTGGTTTTACCTAATGCTTCTTGCTCTAGTCCACTCCTCCCGTGGGGACACGGCAGCAGCAGCAGCAGCAGCAGGGGGCAGGAAAAAACTCATACCACTTTTCCTGCCATTTAACCGGGTCAGCTATGGTAACAGTCCCACGCGCATCATAAATTGGTTTTGCAAATTTGTAGTACATTCAAAATTTGTCGAACACGGGTGCGGTTTTCGGAGCTCCTGCTTTTGTGGAGCGTTGTGTTCGTGCGGGAGTCCGTGTGTTTACATTACTGCCTGCAACCGTACCGTACCAACCTGACCTCAGAATTTTCATTCATTTCATTTACGGGCGTTTGGTGTTTGGCATAAACTGTCAGCTTAATTGCAAGTGCAGAGCGTGAGTGTAGAAATGGGGAAAATTTAATTTTCACCTCACACCACGGGGGGAGGGAAGGGGCCACGCCACAGGGAATGGAGCTGGGTGTGTAAGTTCACCACCGGCACACACTCACACACACATACAGCCTTCTCCTTCATTTTCCCGGCAAACAAAACAGAACACCCCTCGCAGGAAACGCCATTATTCCATTCGAACGGTGCCTAATCGGTACCTTCCAAGTGAGACGCACACGCACAGGCACCTTGCGGGAAGTAGTAGGAAAAGAGGTCCGCTTCCATCCCGGGTTTCCTTTTCGTTTTCCTGTGGTCACGAAAAATTACTTCTTACACTTGCGGTCTGCCTTGGAGCTTCACGCCCCAAAAACCCCGAAACGGAAAGTGGCTACTTGGCTGCGTTCATTTTTCATTGGACAATATTACGCCGCTGGAATTGGTGGAAAATTGAACCTTAACTTAATGTGTTTTCTTCTTCTTCTTCTTCCTCTTCTTATTTTCTTTTCTTCTGCACTCGAGTGGTGGATTCGCCCAACGTCCTTTCGGAAAGCTTTCGGGCCTGACGGGGTTGGTGGAGATGTTTTTTCTTTTCGTTTTGTTTGGAGTTCAACTTCAATGCTTTGACAGTTCCCGAATCACGATCCAGCACTCTGAGTGAAAGACGTCCCCAAATAAAACAAATAACGTAAAAGGAAGCAAACAAACATTGACTTGTGTCCTTCGGGTTCGGGTTATGCGTCTTAGCACTGCTCCACTATACTTGGATGTGTTTATGTTCGGCCGAGTTCAAGGGTTCACTTTTGCTCGATGTGCTCTCCACGGTGTGCTAAGTGGCTCGTGTCCACCCTGTCGCCATGGTCCCTGTGGCGTTTTGAGAGAAAATTTTCTGCGAAAATGGACGGCAGGGTCACATGCGATGATGAAACATACCTCTCCTCCCCCCTACCCCCCCCCCCCCCCCCTCCTCCCCATCGCTTCATCCCCGAACTAACCTTGAGCCAGCAAAATAATATGTCCATTATGGCGTAAGTAAAGGACCGAAGCCAAAAAGGGGGGAAAAAATATAACAATCTATTCGAACGACCTGGAGCGGTTTTTCCCCCGAAGGGATCGACTGGACTGACACACGTCAACTATAAAACTCTAAAATGGGTGTTACCCTTTTGTGCTATGTGCTCAGCAATTTGCCTCCGAAACAAATGAAACATTTTCCCGATGATGATGATGATGATCGTTCACTAAAGGTGAGTGGAGCTCAGGTAACGAAAGGCAGCGCTCCAGCATTTCCTAGCTCGTGGTAACAGTTGCGACAAACTGGCTACATTTTCCACGTACCATTTGCGCCAACCACGGTGGGGCAAAGTTTTACCCGTGAAGATGAAACACCGTCAATGTGACGGCCATATTACTGGCTGGCTGTCGCCGAAAGAGCACAGGGAGAAAAAAGGAACGGAAATCATTACATTAAATTTTTCGGGATGAAATAAAACAAAACGTGGAGAAGCAACACCAACCCAAGGAAAAAAAAACCATACACATCTCCACCTTCTTCAATTTGAGTTGAGGCCAAAGTTTCCATTCCGTTCTGGCCAGAGATCGGTGGACTTTCGTCGACTCGTGAGCTCCAGTATCGATTTTTGGCTTCTTCCCGTCCATTTGCACCTGTTGGCATGGTTTTTTGTTCTTCTCTCCTCCCAGCATGGCCCTTAGCCGGGAAAGTTTCGGTCCAAAGTTGAAGACCCCTCGTCATGGGAAGCAGGAAGTTTTAGAGGAAAATAGCGAGAAGAAAGCAAAAAAAAATGGCCAGGCATACAGAAAACTCATTGGGCTAATAAAAGTAGTTAAGCTTATTTTAGCCATTCCCATCTAGAGTGATTTCGCGATTATGGTCCGCTCGCTGGGACAAGCTGGGACAAGGCAGAATGAAAAATTAGCCCACTTTCCACGCTCGGGAGAGAGAGAGAGAGAGAGAGAGAGAGCGGGAGCGGAAAAAAACACATCTCAGGAAAAGCTTCTGCCCGATACGGTGTAAGTATTGGTGGTATTAATAATTCCCCTTCCGGTTTCATACGCCGGCCGTCGGCCCTCGGCCCGCAAAACCCCATAATTGCGAGCTGTGATTGCAATTCATTCATCAACGCGTGAAGTGAAACAGATCCCGACAGACTAAGTGAGCTGCTTAAGAAGCTATTTCGCGGAACAGTTACGCTCAGGGTGGCGGATGGATCATTTCTTCTGCCGAACTGGGGCTTTTTCCTTCTCCCATCGGTCGGAACACAAAGTGAATATTATTATCGTCACCCCTAAACGGGTGAGATAGATTTGTGGGCCAAAATGAGGATGCTACACACCTTCTTCTTTGTCCCCCCTCCCCAACCCTCCATCCTCTCCCCACTTCTTGGTGTGCACTTTTCGTAGTGTGCGTGAAAAATACCCCAAAGTCATCCCGTGCTTAGGATGGTCTACATATTTCAACAGTTTGTCAACGCCATCCATTCCGCTCCGGTCACCGGAGGCTTGTCGCTTGTCATTCTCATATTTTTTGTCTAACTCCCCTTCCCCCCCCCCCCCTCCCCCTCCTTTAATGGGCCACCGGTACCGGAACACGGTGTGGACCACCGAAACGCCCCTAAGCGACGATGGGGCGGCTGTGGTTTGTCGATTGGATTCGTCATAAAAAATGAAAACATCAAAAAGCTTAAACCATTAGACGCCCGTAAAGTCGCGCACAGGCTGCTCATGAATAATGCAAGCCATCCTTCCCAATCCCCAACCTTCCCTTGCAGCCCCTTTCCCTCTATATCTACGCTTGGAAAAAAGGGCTCTTTTTATCGAAGAATTTGTTAGGTCCTGGAAAATGTAGATTGAAGCGAAGGTGGAAGAAGGCGATGGGAGCAAAAAACCAGCCACGCCACCCTCGATTTTTTTCTCCCTCATCCTCCCAACGGATGGGTTCCGCCACACCATCCTCATCGCTTTCAATGGGCGTTCGTTATTTTACAATATGCTTAACAAAATACTCCACACCGGCCCGGTGGGAGCAGAGAGGTTGGCCAAACACAGGGGTGTCACCCCGTCGGGGATGGAATGGATGTCGTTTCGTGGAAAAATTGCGATACGCGCTGTGGGCCGACATTGATTCGGTCTCGGACTTGGGACCGGCGGTTCGATACTCGAGCACCGTCGAGTAGCACCGTAATCGGAACTTTTGCGCTGTCTCACGGTCATGCCGGAGACCATTTATCAATCCACCACCACCCAACCACCGAAACCATAACCCTCCCCAACGGTGGACTCAGGTCTCGCTGGTCGCGTTTATTGCCATTGCTAAAAGGCTAGAGCATATTTTCTACGAAAGCATAACAAACTGGGACCACTTTGCCGGCGCCCGTTTCCCTGTCACTGTCACTCGCTTTCGCATATGGAAACGCTTCGCCAAAGCGACGAGCTGAGCGCTGGGTCGGTTTTTGTTCTCCCGTGCACAAGAGGGCGCCTGGGCGGCCCCCGGGGTCGGTCAGCTCCACCAGCTAGACGCTGACCATGAGCAACAGCTTGCCTCAGCCGGGCGTGCTGTAAAGCAATCAGGCGCAAATCATAGGCTTGAGATCGTTATTAGTTGACCAAAAAGGGATTGAAGACTTGCCGGTAGGAGAAGAGGAATAGGAAATGGAAAGGAAAACAAAGCGATATAATAACGAGTGGAAACTACATTTCCATCATCAACTGTTGCAATGGCTGGAACGGAATGTACAAGCAAACCCTTCGGAGAGGAAGAAGCCGGAACCCGTTCGGTGGATCAAAGCTTCATTGTTTCTTCGAAAGAGAACCCTGGACCAAAGATGGTGATGGTGTACGAACAATGTTTGACTTTCGCAAACCAAACAATGAATACAATGTTTCGCTGCTTTAGATTTTGAAAATAGAGGAACTTATCGTTTCGGAACTACCATAAGTCGCTGTGTCGTTTTAAGAGCTTTCTCACAAGATTTATGGCAGTTCGTTGTAAGGTTGTAGGGTCATTTGAGTATATACGATGCCGTACTATTGTACGTGATAATTGCTTTCCACGCTACAGCTTTCCGAGGAAAACATCTCACCTACGCATGAGCCGGGAATGCCGAAATTCACTTGAAGTACCTTTTGAAAGGAATGATTCATATAAACAGTCGTTAATGAACAGTTTTTCAAATAATGAGTCGACTCTTAGAAACTCCACAAATGAATAATAAAGTAGAGAAGAGTTATTCAGTGAAACGTCATCTCCTCGATATTCAGTAAACTCCTAAAAGCTTCTTAAATAAATAATTCATATGAATCTTTATTGAAAACTTCGAGTGAGCTTGCAATAAAGATTCATCGACTCTCAAGAGCTCTATGAATTAACGATTGTTTGGAGAAGAGTCATTGATATGAGTCTTCAGTTAAAAGTCATTCTAATGGATCTACAGCGATCTCAAATGAGCCATGCGTCATGACACTCAAAAGGATCATAAATGAATTAATCGTTAATAAGAATTGACAGGGAAAAGTCATTCGAATCATGAGTGAAGAGATTCATGAACACCCCACATCTCGTGAATATGTGAAAAATCGTTTTTGTCCGATTCACCCAAAATTCGAATGACGACGGGACATTAGTTAATGGAACTTGAAGTATACAGTATCCAGTTTTCAAGAGAGTTTAAATGAAGTGTGTTTATGATCGAGTGTAAAGTAATATAATATTTCTTCAACATGTCAAGGCTACATTTAGACAACGCACACTGCTGGGAAGGATTGCATGTAAAGCGTTCTATTTTCCTTCTATTCCTCCCGCATTGGAATTCTGTGAGTTCCCACCCAAGAACGTCAGCGAAAGGGGTGAGCGTGTTTCTGCTGGTTCTTCGAACGGCAAGGGTTGATTTTAACGAAGTTTTAATAGAACGTGCGGCACCACGACGACCGTGCCACCGTCACATAATAATGCTGATAAACGTCACGCAGCCTTACGCCACGCAACTCCCCCCCCCCCCCCATCCTCCCCTTCCTCAGGAGGCAGAGTCAGGGTATCAAAGGACCGGGGCCGGGTGTGGAATTGGGAATGGAAATAAAACCTGAACATGTAATTGCTTCGAAATTGCGTGATAAGCCGTCGGGGGAGAACCCAATATCGCGCTTCAGACATGCGTGCGTTCCGTGAGGCGATGGCCCGACGGATGGATGGGAGGTTGGAATACGGGGCAAGGCAAGGGAGTGGAGGGACGAAAAGGGACCGAAAGGACGCACGTCCGACGGGCTAGCATTAATGGATGATGACGTTCGTCGTCGTTGGCTAAACGTTCAAAAACCCGACGCTTAACGAATGAAGGACGCACCAGTTACAAAAGCTTCCCTTGAAGTACTACTGGCGCGAACGGCAAAGAACTGCCTGGGGACAGGCGCACCAAGCGTTCCGGCGCGAGTTTATCGATCCTCGGGCTTGCTCCTGCCTTAGCAAACCCGGCGTGAGTAAGCTGTCAAACGAGACGGAGACCCGTCGTCCCCGTCCAATTACATCATTCGGTGCCCGCGGGCGGTGAAGTTCATTTTATTTCGACTAATTTTCAACAGACACTCGCAAATCGACGTTCGATTGAGTGAAGTGTAAATAGTGTAACCGGAGGGCAAACAGTCGTCAGAAATGAAAGCAAAAAAAAAAGAAACAAACTATCATCCAACACCCAATCTGTACGATGCCGGGAAAGCCGGGCGAGATCTTACCGACGCTTTCACACCTCGCTTTCCCGGGGTGGGTGGGTTTTTTTCGCACTCCGACGAGCTATTATTAGTCCAGCATCACTTTCTTCGCAATCGGAAGAGAGAAACCGGTATAATAATAAAAGAACTAATAATATCGTTCCCAGTTCCTCGCACAATAACCAGCTCGCTTTTGCCCCGGCAAGCAGATGACCATTGTCGCTTTCATTATCCAATTTCGCGCTTCGCCGAACATTACTTGCCGCTATCGCCCGCCGGTGATGGTACATTTTCATGAAATTAACCGTCCGCGAGTCCTTGGGCAACTGCCAGGCCTCTTCTCTCCACCCCACCCCACCCCCCACGCGGTGGCCCCCATCAACAGTTAACCAATTATCTCGCTGCAGCCCTCATGGAACGACGCTAGCGCGGGGCACTCACCAGCTTCTGAGTCACCGTCGCTGGTGGTGTTTTGTTGTGTGGGTGGTGTATTTTTCCTTCTTTTTATCATCACCCACACAGTTTACTAGAGGTAATGGCGGTTCTAGCCGGGAGACGCCATTGAAGGCGCTTCACCCGTTCTTTGCCCGATAGCAATTCCAGTCACCCCGTGTAAGGTTAATTCACCGTAAACCCACAACTGACATGCTCAGGGATGGTTAAAAAGCTTCCCCGGCCACAAAAATCATTAAATAATATCGCGCGCAAAAGTGGATTGAAATAAAATGCCACCGAATTTTGCACCCGCCCCCTCTGGGGGGCGGGCCGGGAAAAGGGTCGAATTTTACACTTCACCATCTTTTCCAAGTAATAGCCGGCAGGAAGGGACAACGGAGCGAAGGTGGAACATGGTGTCGGTTCCTTGCCGAACACTGGAAACGCTTAATCGTGGCTCTATGTTGATCGCTCCGTTGATAGGAAAAATAGAAAATGGCGGCTACGTTTTCACTACACGCGTTTTGCGTTCGGTTGGTGATTATTTATTCATGGGAAGGTAAAAAAAAAACCCCACCGTGCTCGCCTGCCAAACGGAAGAAACATCGCCTGGTGCCTGGCATTGTGGATATAATAATCCTCCTGCTGTCGCCCCAGCCCCACAGAACCGTATGCCAGCAAAAACCCCTGAAGACGTATGGTCGCGGAACAGCCAGGCAGGAAAAGCTGTGTTCCCACTCGCTTTGCATAGTATTTCTTTCTTTTAAATGCGACAAAACAAAACATAATACACTGTGTGCCGGGCACGAAAACTGGGCCCTCCGTGGGCGGGAGGGAAATGGTGGGTGGCGGGAATACATTATTAACGGTTGATTTGGTTTAGGTTTAGGTTTATCGATAAAAATGGTGGAAATGAACAAAGAAGAAAGGTGGAAAAAGAGGAACCAAAATGTCACCCAACCGGAACAAACGTTTGTAATTCTCGCGCGCTCTCTCTCGGCGTTGTGGCAATTCCAAATGGACTGAAAGCCAAATTGCAGCTAGCACCGACTGTGGCCCGCGGTCGGTCGGTCGGTCGGTCGGGGCCGGATTCAGTGGATCAGGTTCAGGTTTGGTTTATATTTAGGTTTGCACGACGCAAACACATCAAAATCCATGTCCTGCGGTGGATTATGAGTCGAACCCGATCCAAACCAACAACCGAATGGGGCGGCAATAAGCGAGCGCGGGGTGGAGGCGGCGCCACAAAGGGCAGGGGCTTAAAATAGGATTAAATTTCATTTCATGCGCCAAATAACGTGGGAGCATGGATTTTCATCAACTCCCAGGTCCGAGGACAGTGACGCATGGTTGTGCTGCTGCGGTGGCTTTTGGTGGCCCCCGGGTGCGAAACGCAATCGAAACACGGCAAACAAATGCGCCAAACAACGGGGCAACAAGACAAAAGAGCAGGCAAAGAAGAAGCATTCGGACGCGGCGAGAAAAATGGTTGGAAAAACTTTTAACGCTCAGCTGGATCAATATAACCGGCAAGATTATTTCAATTATATCGAGCGAGCTTGCCGGCGTGTAGCGTCCGTGTGCGTCTCCACCGTCAGTGCGACCGTGAAAGAGCCGGTGGAGAAGGAGAAGTTGTGAAATGTTGCTGTTTAAAGACACTTTCTTACATAATCACCGTGCTTGGGGAAACTTGTGGAAATAGCGCCCCTGTCAAGATCCACGGTATACGGTGGAAAACTTTCGCCCAACAAAGCGCTGAACACCGCTGCCCCCGGCTTTATCTGTCCACGATCGCATCCCTGAGTACTGGGTGGAAAAGCAGGAGGGGGAAATTACACCTTCCCCCCTCCCCCGAAACTCTGATGCCGATCTGTAGCCATCCGCAACGCGTTGTGGTCGTCGATTGAATCATCAGTTCTGCACATTTTCTTTGTGTGTGTAGAGGTGTACCCACCCAGTTCTTATCGCTTTTTTCCATTTCGTTTCACTTTTTGTCGCCCCCCCTCCCCTCCTCGTGTCTCCTGCCGATGGTTGTTTGCGGAAGCTTTTCATTACTGGCAGATTTTCCACCGCCGTGCCGCGGTTGATGTTGTTGTGCTAACCGAAGCAAATGGGTGACTTCAGATATTCGAAGTACTGTTCCACTGGGCGAATGGTAGGATGCTTTTCACATCGCTAACCATTGGCCCGTTATCGTTGTTAGGGTGGTGATCTTGGTACGCTTCTTTGCCAGCACCAGAGAACCGCTGGGAACCGTTTGTCCCATCCGGAGGGTGAACCTCACTAAACGGAGGTTTCCCTTTCTGGATGATTCGTCCTGGCCCGGATGACACGGGTGCCGTGGAACCGGAGAGAACAATTTTGCCGACATCGCTTCTTCCGTTTAAAGTAAAGAAGGCACACAAAAACACGAGGTTCTCCCAAGGTTCTCTCGTCAGCTGTTGGGGGAGTGATAAGCGGAGGAAGCCTCCCCCAAGGAAGAGCTGACAGGAGAAGAGGTCTAATAGCAGTGGGACAGGTAGCATCAGCATTATTAGTATGCCAGCAAACGGAAAACCTCTCAACGGGTCACAATGAAAATGCAGGAGAAAGATTCTAACCAAAATGTCCCCAACGCTGTGTGTTTGTGTGCGTTTGAAAGTGTATTTGGCGTGTTTCCGTCAGTTATGATGAAATTTTCTCCCTCCAGCCCGTCTTGGGACAAATGCTTCCGGCTGAAGAAAGGTAAAAGAGGGAAGGAACGAACAAAAACTTCTTTCTGCACTCACACGCACACAATTCCACGACCTCGTACCTTCTATGAAGATGGACAAGCTGTCTTTTCCACTTATATGAATCATCCCCCTTCCCAGCAGTGCCCTTCCCTCCCTTTCCACAAAAAAACCGAACGCCATGATTTGTTATTTTCCTTTTCTCGTTTTTATACGCTCGTTTACGTGCGCACAACCACCCGCACTAGCAGCCGCGTAACGGAAATGGAACAGTGAGGTTGGGAAATGATATATTTTTAATTTCTAATCCTCTTACAATTTCGGATCTTCAGCCAAGGTGGCAGTCAGGACTTAGCCGACCATTTTTCTTTTCCATCCTGTGCGTCTCCCACGTGGCGTTACCTGCCTTCCCTTCCATCCCGTTTCGATCCCCCACGGGATGTGTCCCGAGTCATCCCATAAGGTGGCTTGAGTTTGAAACGTGTCCCGGCATCTTATGGGTTACGGGGAACTTTATCTTCCTGTGCGCTGATGTATTGGGCTTTTTTTTTATTTTGCACACGCACTGTCCCTCTCTCGCTCGCACACGGCTCACAAAACTCGGTGCCGGGAGTCAATTGCTTTCACAACGAATGATGACGACACATGGCGAGTAAAACGATGGGTACGAAGCTCGCAAACTCGTAATCGGCAATCGTTCGGTAACAAAGCACAAAATTTGCTTCGATTCGCATCGGTTTTCACTTTAAATGCGGGGACACCATAAAAGCTCGCACACACATACGCGCACTCGGTGATAGCCTCTGAATCACGAGCGAAAGCATCTGAACAAATCTGCTCAACCAGTGCAAAAAGCTCACCGGATCAGGATCCATTCAAGGCTTTATTTCTTCAGCATCTGCACCGTTTGACTTGCCTCCGGTGGCGACCGGAGCACCATTGACACTACGGGGAGAGGCAAAATCAGTAGCGTCATCATCGTCATCATCTGCCTTATCTTTCGCAAGCCGGCGGGGGTATGCCGATGCTGAACGGGCGTATATAAAGTGCTGATTTATTGGACTGTAGGGAAAATAAAATCCAGCTGCGACCTCGACCCCTTACGTGGAGAGAAACGGTCCGATCCATCCGTGGTGCAGACCATCTCGTACGAAACGGATGATTGGTGCCATTTTGTGTGTGTGTGTGTTTTTTTTTATTCTTTCTTCACTCAATCACATTTCACACATGACTGTGCCGCCCACTAGTACGATGCTCATTGCTAAAGCCAATGCACGTGGCAATGGATGGAGCCAGGAAGTCAAAAATGCCACCCTTCCAGCTTCATGAAAAGCAGCTTCCGGCTAATAACCATAAAAAAGCCACACATACACACACACACACTCTCAACTCGATCATCGATTTCAAAAAGCAATTTTGAATACGCTTTCACAGTATAGGGTGAGTGAGCGTAGGAAGAAAATGGGGAAATTTCGCTGGAATTGATTAGTGGCTGTTTTAGTTCCCACTCCACCGAAGGAAAACAACCCCCCCCCCCCCCCCAGGGGGGAAAGGTGAACCCGGCAACCCTTAACACAACAGTCGCTACAAATCTAATCAAAGGTGGCAGTGATTTCGACGTACGCACGTTGCGTACTCACTCGATCGCATGGATGACATAGGCGCGGGTGAGGTGTGGTGTTTGATTTTAATGTTGCTAATGTGACCCAAAAAAGACACACACACACGAGGTATCGTCGTTCGCTGACCCAAAAGCGACGTGTTCATTCGAAGGGGGTACCATACCTTTTCCGTGGCATTGTGTTGTGTGAGGTAAACGTTGAACTTCCTGGAAGCATCCCGATGGATACACATCCGACATCCGATCCGTTCCCGCTTCCGGATGTGCGCCGGAGGTAGTTGGGGACGGTGGACGGTGCAAAAAGGTGGGTAAAAGAGGGTAAATGGTGTAAAAAGAAAAACGAAACAACTACGACAACTGTCACTGTCACCGAAACGGCTGGTGCGCGCCACCACCGCATGAGAAGGATGTGTTTCTGAAGGTTGAAGGTTGAAGACTGCCCTGACTGCTGCCATGGCAGCTAAAATGGGCGGGTTCTGCGGGAAGGTTTTGCGGGCAGTTCGGGTCGCGGGTTAGATGCGTAGGTCGCGTTACCGTGGGTACGGAAGATGAGGGAAGAAGGCTAGGTTCGTCCGTGTTTATAATGTCATTTTCCAAACGGGAGCCGAGTTAACCAACAGCATCCGCTTCTGGCAGTGTCGAAGCTGGTACGGGGTGGTCTCTTTCTTTTTTTGCTCGTACCGTTCGACCGTGAAAGCGTGCGAGAATGCCACTGGCAACTCTATGGAAACCACTCCACCTGCTTCCCACCTCAACTTCCGACACACACACACACACCTACCTGCACGTGCGCGACTAATATATTCCGGTTCGGTTGGCGTGGACCTAAAGGAACACACAGGGTTGGAAAGAAAAGAACAAAAAGCGAAAACATAACAACGATACTAGAGAAAAAGGAAGAAAACTCCATCTATATGCCACCCGTGAGGGAAGCAAATGGTGGCCAAAAAGGAACCAGAGCACCATTGGAACAAAATGGAAAGGAAAAATGTCTATGCATACGGGGAGTGAAAAAACAACGAAGGAAAGCGCACACAGAGCGACGCGTACCGATTCGCGGACGTTGTGAGAGCGGGCCTCACATCAGGCAAAGCAAGTAGCGTTCGCGTTACACAGCATCACCCATCTGTGGATGTATACGGTGGCACTTTGCTGCTTATAATTGGATTACCATTCGCCCTTTGGCTATTTGTGGGCGGGTGGTGCCCCCGCACCAACACCGGTTAGCCCTCCCATCCGACCGTCACCACATTAGGACACCTTACCTTAGCAAAGTCCGTTAGCGAAGCTTCAGAAAACCCAAAATTTAACCTCAGATGAAGAGGGCGGACGAGAGCTTTTAAGTATTTTCACGAACCGACGGATCGCAAATCGCAGCTAGGACGAATGGAAATGGAAGCACTTAGTATTTATATATGTGTGTCAGTGGATGTGTATGTGTGTGTGTACATTAGCGGAAAACTGGCTACTCTGGTTTGATGATGATGATGATGATTTTAATGGTGCTAGTCGAGGCGAAAGGGGCTACCAATTGACAAGGGCGCACACTGTTCTTGGTGTTGTTGGTGCCTTTTAAGGGACGAAGCGTACGTAGCAAGCGCACACACGAGTGCAATCATTTATTCAATGAGTAAAGGATTTCCTTTTCATTTGTATGATTATTTTTCAAGCACGCGCATGCTTTCTATAATTACATTTTATGGCTTTATGATCGCTTGCAGCATTGTTGCGAGATGGGTATTGTTTCTAAACCACCACAGACCACTTGAATACAAAACCAATTATTATGAAACTATTAACTTACAATGCGTAATGAATTGAGTGCACTTAAACCGTTTGTCTTGTTCGCGGGTGTTTGAGATAAAGTGCTTTTCCTTTCCTTATTTCTTATATCGTTCGAAGCTGTCACAAAATCCTGGTCACGGCACCAATGTTCTTTCAAGGGAGTTTTGGACAAATACAGTCCCTGTTGTGGGATGCATTAGGATCCATTGACAATTTAACATTCATAGTTTAAAAAAAATAACTAGTGTTCCAAAATCATTATTGCCATTATTATTAAATAAATAAGGAATAGAAACTTGTATCGAACGTGCGTCGAGCTTCTGAAGGAACAGAGTGCAAGAATTTCCTCGTAGCGTACCTACCGAACACGAAATTCCATAAAACAAAAGGAAGTTGAGACGTGTTCGTCGAACATGTTCAAGAAATTCAACGTGTTTTATAGCGAAATTCGATAAGTGGAGCTCAACAGTAATAAAACAACGAAAACCCATGTTTATCTTCCTATCTCTTTCCTACACCCTGCGTTTACGCACCACCTGTCAAAGGATAAAAAAAATCCTCAAAACAAATCCTCGCAGTCGCAAATAAGCAACAAACATTTCATCGCCTACTATGTGATGCACACATTGCCTAACCGACAGGCGCATCGTTAAAAATCCTTTTAGCCGTTCTGTTCCATTGTAACGCAATCGTCAAGTCGAACATGGTCGTATTAAGCGTTTTTCCCAAGAACTGTTGCTGGTGGTAAAGGTTTGCTTCATTCATCTGCTGTCATGTCATGTTCTGTCACCATTCGAGGCTGCTTCATGTACCAAGTACGTGTAGCACCCGGCTTAATAGGCGATGCAAACAGCGGAATCGAAAATTAAAAATTTGTCAAGTCACAACCCAAAAACCAAACATTTCGATTTCCTCGCCCCAAATAACAACAACGGCGTTGGAAGGGCAGCAGAAACGAAAGGCAGGGGGAGACAAAAAACACATCACAACGAGCACCATCTGTTATCTGTTGCCTTCTGTTGCTCCATCATCATCTTCATCATCATTCTGACGATCGTCAGCATCATCATCATCTACGTTCCGCTCTTAACACGCAAGCAAATCCAATTTGTTCCATCTCAAAAATAACGGATTGAAAAGTTTATCCAGCTGCGGGAAGAGGAAGACCCTTTCCATTTTATTACTTTTCTCGCTCCCGTTCACTCCTTTCTTCGGCCGAATGCCGGTTCCCAGTCACGGTGACAATTACAAGTCTGGCACGAGTTTATGTGTGTTGGTGTGTGTGTGTGTGTGGAAAATCCTGCCCATTCTGCTCCACCCGATGGTAAAACTGGGAAGAAAGCAACACATTCTTCCAACTTTTGTACACATGTTGTTGTTTATCTTGGCATATTATTCCGTTTTCAACCATCCACTTTCTTCATCCTTTTAGCGCTAACTTTTACAAACACACATACACACACACCGGTAAACGGAACGGGGGAAAAACGACTCGTGGGAAAACATGAAGCTCACGCCACACCGAAGCAAATCTGATTCGGAGCGCCCTCGCGCCCTTATTATCGCTTTCATTTCCATTGGTGAATGGGTGGATTTCCCGTTCTTGGTACATTCCCCCAGTGAGACACACCTGCTTTTCCAATAAGAAATAACTCATTTTCATGCATTCGCACCCCCCAAACCAACGACCGAAAGCCCGCCGCCAGTGGAAGTGATTCGTTGGAACGCAATTCCCCAGTGGGACTTGTTGAGGAAAAGTTTGGTAGGACTTACCGACCATTAAATGACATCCGGCATTCGAAGGGGGAAGGGGGGTGGGGGGGGGATAAACGGAAAAGAAATGGACCAAGAAGGGAGGACAAGCGAGAAGTCGGTTTCCTTCTCGTTTGCTGCTGCCTTTTGTTGCACGATTTTTCCAAAGGATGCGCCTTTCGTGCCGCTTGCCATTGTTTCGCACGGTAAGACAAGAACATAAACACCGCGGCAGCCCCAAATGGTTCGCGTGTAAATACATTGGCTGCATACAGCACTGCCGAGGTGATGAGTGTACGTAGAATTTAGGCGAAAAGCAGTCGGTGCGGCCGCGTCGTATTTCATCCCCAGACCCTATGGCCGTTGTAAAAGGATATCGGACACGTGAACGGATACGGCACCACATGCAGCGGAGCGTCCCCCGTCTAGCTTTGCAGTTTTAAAGTGTACCACCTGGAAAAAGCCCGCGACCACTTTCGGTGTAAACTGGTATGCAATGATGGGGGAGAAGAAAGAAACAAAAAGCGGGAGCGGCAAACTTCAACGAGCGAGCTCATTAGTCTTGTCACATTTTTGCCCTGCCCTGGCTGTTTGCTTGTTTCTGCGGGAAATTGTACCGCTGCGTAAAACAACAAGGGTCTCCCCGCCCGACGGCAGCCGCGTTAGCTGGAATGCTTTTGTAATGCCTTCGCTTGCCACCATCACGTCGTTTGAGGCGGTCCGAACAGTGCACAATGTTTTGATGTTCCAGCGCTTTTGTTTGCTTCCAGGGAACTGAGCCTTTTACAACGAATAATAACAAAGGTATATTGATATGGAGTCGCAGTAGGGAGCATGTAATAGATGTACATATTTTTCTAGAAAATAAACAGCAAAGAACAAGCATGATCGGGCTTGGACGATGTTTGACTGAGTTGGAAGAATAATTCTTCCAATGTCACAGTAAAACATTCCCCACGCGAAAGCTCCCTTCGGACAACTAATTAAGCCTATTAGATCACTAATGGGACACCGAATGGAAGAAATCTTTATGCTATCAAGCATTTTTCCAATAAAGTTTGCTTCCGAACGCTTCTCAAATTATGACACAACTTCTCACATTATTCGCCCTGCAAAACACATGGACAACGAAATATTCCATTCGATTCGAAATGCCACCCGGGTTGAAGATCACTTTCAATTCGCAAAAACTTCCACCAGCAAACTTCCTTCGTTTTTCCTTCTCTTTCCCATGGAAAAAAGAGGTAAGAAAAGTAAGACAAATTGGCAGCGAGTTCTTTGACGCGGTGCACACACATAGACACACGCGCGGTTGGAAAACTCCCGATGGAAATGAAAGTGACAGGCGTGGCACACTAGCGTTTCCGTTTTCCGTTGGCATTCGTGTGCCGCCGATCGCGTGTATGTGTGTGTTTGTATTCTTCTGGGAGCTCGTAAAGTTCTGCCATTTCATACCCGTCCTTCACACCCGTTTGTTCCCTTTTCTCGCCCAGAACATCGAACCTGTTGACGTTCCGATGCACTTTGTCGACGTGGACGATCGTTTCGGGCGGAAATGGGAAATAATGCGAAAGGAAATTTGCAATAGCGGGCACCATTATAAAACCGTGCCGGTATTTCTATCTGTTTACACATGTGAGCGTGCTCCGCTTCAGAACGGAACGTCCATTTTGATGGTGGGGTTTTGTTTTATAGTGTACCTGTCGACGTACACACACTCCCTCTTCCCTTGTTGTACAATTCAACGTTTATTGATGGCTTCCGGTTTTTCCACGACGAATGAAGTCATCGTACGGAACGGGAAAATCGCCCACCACCGCCCACAATTGATTGCTTGTTGACTTTGACTTCCTCAAAGTCACAGCGGTGACGCGGTGCAGAGTGGAATTTAAAATGGCCACTAGAAGGAAGAATAACACACTCCCTCTCGCTCCCTCTCTCTCCGCTTCGGATACTTTTGTGCGATCGTTTCATTAGCGTGTCTGCCTGCACGAAATGTCCTGCAAAAACCTCGCACGACACTTTAGAATCCGCGCGTGCACAGGAAGACACACACGAGTGTCTCGAAAGCGAGAAAGCTCACTCACTCGCAAGTCGCTCAAGTAGCTTTCGCACCACATTTAAGGGCGCGCTCGGCTTTCTTGGTGAATGATTGCTCTAGCTGTGGATCTTTTGCACTCTTCCTCGCCCGTTGGCGTATGACATGTGGACGACTGGTGCAAGAAAGTCCCCGCCAGGGGTGGTCTCGTCCCACCCGCCCACGGGTGGCCACTTGCCAAGTAAGCTTGAGTCGTTTTTTTTTGTCGTTTAGTGCTGGATCGGTGTCCCACTCGCAACTTGCGGTTGACTTGTACGGTTGACAGGCCACACACTTTGCTGGCGATGTACTCGCCGGCCGACACCCGACACAAGGATCTAACTACTGCCGCCGTGCCGCTTACGAAGCGGCGTAAGGTGGTCTTGCAGGTTTTACTTCTTCTGCCAATGGCAATGAATTGGGTCGCTTGGTACCCGACCAAACAAGGATTACTCGGATGAACGGACAGCTATGGCGTGTCCTTTCACACACACACACAAGGACTCACACACGCATGGTTGGCTCAAAAGTGCAGCCAGAAGTGTTTTTCTTCCGTTTGTTGTTTTTTCTCTCGCCTTCCCCTCTCTCTCTCTCTCTCTCTCACTCACTCAACGGCAGCTTCTATTCTGTTCTGCCCTGTCCATGTTCTGTTTATTCATTGCCACTGGCAGTGAACACACCAAGTGCTGGTGGGAATGCATACAGTGGGTGGCCAGTGCACGTGTGGGGTGGGGTTTTCATTTTCCACAGCCTCTTAGCGTCAGTGTCAGAGTGTCGGTCGGGTTTTTGGGTTGGCGTTGGTTGATCATGGACGCCCTTCGGGGCACGTACGGTGGAGCAAAACACACATACACCGTGACGAAACATGTCTGCCGTCCCAGTGTAACCGCAGCTCTAAATCAAAAGTGGAACAAGGCGGCAGCAAAAAAAGTGCTACAACCTTCAAACAAATCATACCTAACCCCAGCTCATTACTACAAGTGTCATCGTGGAAGTTATAGTGCTTTTACGTGTTCAAGACAAGTTCACCGTAATTATCCCACAAGCGATGAGCTGCGCCCTTTGGTGGGAGTGCAGTGGATTCTGGTCCAGATTTGCATGCGTGGCGCCACATATGTGCGCGCGTGTGTGTTTTACGGCCTGTGGGTGGCTCATTTCCAATTCTTTTTCGGCACGTTGAAGCGGAAGCTTGGCCTTTTCAGCCATGGAAATCGATTAACTCCTGCTGCTGGGACTGCTGGTAGGCGGTTCTTTGAAAATGTAATATCGGAGCATCTAAACACACTTCACCCTGCTGCCCCCGGCGTTCCTTGGTGGTGCCGTTCCTTCCGAGAAATTTATGCTACAAGGAATATTTAAATTGCAGCTTGTCAGCAAAGGATGTATCCCGAGGCATCCCCCGTCAGTTGTTGGTCCGAATCCGCTATACGGTTTAATCAGTTTAGCTTGGGAATCGAATGATATGCTTCGAGCACGCTCTTCGAGCCCATAATCTTGTTTTATTTCCCCGCACGAAAAACAAAACAAGAAAGAAAACTCCACAAAGTCGTCCCCGTTTCGCCCAAAACTGACATAACCAGTTCTGGTCGGTTGTGGATTATTAAAGGGGTTACACTTATACATTCACAAATTACACTCTCCTCCCGCCAAGGTTCAACGCCACTTTACGTGCCCTTCTTTTTTTTCGGAATGATCCCCAATCGAACAGCGAATCAATAAAGTCGAAACCGAACAGCTCCACTCGTCTCTCTAAAAACCGCACACACTCCAACACACACATGCATACGGACACGAGCCGTCCATTGAGGCCCTCCTCAACGAATCGATAAATTTGATTCGATTCGAAAAGCTCCTCTCCTCTAGGGGGGGGGGGAGGGGCTTGGTTTTCAAGCCCACGAACCCAGGGACGTGATGTGGGCGAGACTGAAGGTCCTCCACCTTTTCCAGCACTGGGAGGTGTGTGAGAACGCGCCCGCCCACGGTTCGGGGTTTTGTGGCGAAGTCGTCGCATGGCAGTTTTATTGATCGGCCGTTTTTCGCCGTTTGTCAAAAAAGTTTCGAGCTCCAGCCGTGTGAACCCTTCCCATTTTCGGTTTGGTTTGTGCGCGACCCCGTAAAAGATCATCCCGGGCCAAGGGGTGATGTGGGTAGCTTTTCAAGTTGATTCCATTAGCACCTCCCGGGTTTCTATTGGGTTAATGTTTGGAAAGTGGTACGAAATGCACAAAACGTCGGTGCGCGAACGGATTCAAACGAACGAAGCCCGCGGACGGATGGATTCAGAAACAGATGCAAACTTTGTTAGTGGGTTACCCCTTGTTTTGGGGGCGAGGGGGGGTGTCTACTTTGAGTTCGGGAAATTAGAACGAAATTCCGCAATCCCTCGGATAAATAATTTCATCACGAAAGCGTACCGTATTTTCACACCAAAGCCCCCCAGGTTTGGGGCTCGCCCCAAAATGATTCGCTGGAAAATCCTTCATTAATTCCAAACGAATTACCCGCGGAAAGAATAATGCGCCACCGCTCCGGTTGCCGTACCGGTGGTTGGGGAAAGTTTTCCTACCACCAGTGTAGTTGGAAAAGCCTTCCTGGGTTCGCTGCCGAGAGTTCTCGCAGTGCTTATGCTGCTGAAAACATCTGGTCGTATTGTGTACTTGCGCTCAGTTGCAATGCAATTACAAGCGTTAAGTGTATAACTACGAGCCAGCACACGGCGTAAACAAGCGCCAAGTTGTTGCGCTTCCCCATCTGGCCCCACCCTACCGGACCCGGAAAACCCCGTTTGTCCCGCTCTTGTTCCTGGAAGGTTTTGGAGTGTAATGTTTCGCGAACCGATGTCGCGCCTCGACTGTGAATAATTAATTAATGTTCCTAACTCGTTCTCTTCTCTTGCTCTCTTCCCATGCCCCATGCAGGTTAGACACTCGCACGTAAAGCTATGAAATCTGTGCACGGCGCAGACAGTGCGAACCGTTCAGCAGCCGGGACCGCTTCCAGCGCGGAGTAATGGCCGTGAAAAGCGCCAACAGCACCGTTCACCCGAGAGCTGCTGCTGGAAAATTAGCAGCGTAATAGCGAGTGTACCTGTGTGGATGCACCTGCCGTAATAGGAAACGTAGCAGAAGAAGTGACACTCTTCAGACACTCCAGTGATCCACCTGAAAAGGGCTCTTCCGAATGTGGCGCATCAAAGCACATCGATAGAGCGCTTTGGAAAGAGAGAAAAAAAACCCACTTAAGTAACAGCAAAACACAGTCATCAGAAGGCATAGACGACACCAAAATTCCAAGCCCCTTTCCCACACACACACACACACAACTACAACAAAAAAGCACACCCACATACACGCACATACACAGAATGTCAAATTAAATTCTCCTGGCGTCGATTAGCGTAACATGCGTGAAGCTTTTCCAAGTCTTCCATTTGATAACATTACCGAAGAGAAGCTACTACTACTACTACTGCTAGCGGGCCGACCGTGCCCGACGGCGCACCACGAACCGCACCACGACGACGACCGGCGGCCGGACGAGCTGACGATAATCGGCGAAAAGATAATAATTAATCGTGAGGGTGAAACAATTAAGCAAACATTGGTGGATAACGAGCAGGACCAGCCGACGCTCCAGAAGAATGCTGTACTTGATACTGACGACACAGCGCAAAGCCACGCTGGCCATCTGCCAGCAGCAGTCCTTACGGCAGCAACAGCAGCAGCAACGGCGACGACCGCCACGACGTCACCCTCCGTCAGCTCGACGACCCATCATCAGCATCAGCATCACCAGCAACAGCAGCAGCAGCAGCACTCGGTGGCGGCATCGGCCACCGCCTCGGCTGCCGCCACCTTCTCCACCACCGCGACCACCTCGATCTCGAGCAGCAGCGGCACAGCGGCACTAGCGGCGGCTCCCGTTCCATTCTCGGGCGAGCTGGAGGAGCTGCAGTACATACTGCACTTTCCCGAGGAGGTCGCACTTCGCATCACCGACATGGAGTATCAGCTGTTCTACCAGGTACTGCCTCCCTTCGCCCTCTCCCAGAGAGGGCCGACACGGTGGCGTGGGGTGGCTTATTATTCATTTTCCACACGGCTTATCCAACGGCTTATCCGAGGACCACCGCCGAGAGGGACCCCGGTTTGGGGCGCAATTCTCGAGTATATAATCAAGTTTTACCGTCACGCTGGTGTTCCCGCTGGTCTCCGTTTGGTACTCGTTGGGTAAAGGGACATCAAGCTCGGGCTCAGATGATTCCTGTATGATATGCCGGTCTTAGCATTCAGCGAGATTCACACTAAAACTCACCATCATCATCATCACCATGGATGATGAATTGAATTGAATGAAAACCGCCATGACCAGACGACCTTACGGCAAGCACAAGCGAATCCCTGACTTGACTCGGGAAATGTGGAAAGGTTCGATATCCTCACCCACAACTTTTCCGACCAGACCACGGTGGAGTGATTGAAATTCAGTTTAATTTCAGAAAACTTTTGCTGGCCCCACTTCGCAACCCTCACCCCCACCAAGGGCGTCTTTGCTTGATGTCGCCTCGTCCGAATTCATTTTCCGCCACCATTCCACCCCCTTGCTGGGAGGGGTTTTTGTCGCAAAAAGTTCGGTTCCCACTTTTCAATGCATAACTTATCTTTCGCAACCACCCAATTTCTTGCACGTCTCTGCCAGCACGGACGTTCCCTTTGGGGGAGGCAAATCTTTCCAACAAAAGCGAAAAACACGGAAATCAGTTCCTTCCCTCAGCGCCGGTTTTTTTTTTTTCTTTTAAATCCCGCACGCCACTCATTTCGCACGCAGAATATACCTTATTCATGGTCAATTAATGCCTTCCGATTGACTGGGCCGGCAAAGTTGGGTTTTGGCAGAAAGCTTCCAATGGATAGTGGTGGTCCAACGCGTTGCCGACGCTTTCAGATGAATTCGTTCGGAAAATGTGTGCTCATCTAGCAGCCATTGAATGTTGCCGGGGCATTGTTGTGGCTCTTGATTATAACTACAAGCGCTGGGATAAAGGGACAAAACATACTAACAAAAAAAAAACAACAGGAAGGAGATTGTTAGTTAGGAGTCTCCCGGGGCTTTTGACAGCTCACAGCACATAACAAAACAAAAGCACAATACCGCTGATGATGACAATCATTTGACAGCGGGTCCCGGAACTGTAGGTGGTTGTAAATGAGAAGCAGTAGTTAACTGGGCGTCTCCATTACCGCTGTTTGGTGGAAATTGTTCTAGGAAAGGGAAATTATTTAAAAAAAAAACTCTCTCTCACACACACATTACGTATACGGGTGTGTATTTTGGTAGCTTTTAATCCGTTTTTACGCGGCCATGTCGGTTGCTGTGAAAAGTGAAACTTTACTCCATGAGCATGGGTGTAGAAAAACTTCTCGTTCCGACTAAAATCAACAGACTAACCGTTGCTTTTTATACCCTCTGCACACTCACACACACACACACACATATACGGCAAACAGCTCAATCACCGTCGTACCGTCACGATAATGACCCTGGACTCAATGGAAAAAAACTTTTCCTTTTGGTTTCCTGGATTTTTCACCGCACCATTCGGCTTCGTTTCCGCCCCACAAGCAAACCGCAACGTGTGGCAGACCGCGTTTGAGTTTCGAAATTTGGTAGCCGCCCATTCCGTGCCTCTTTTAGGACACGTGGCACGTGGTACAGCGGCAGTATCGATTACCATCAGTCAGAATAACTCGGACTAGAGGTACAACCACTGGAGCAACATATTGCTTTGGAGTTCGGAGCATAATTTTTACCCTCTCACCATGGTCCGTGGTCTGTTTCTTGAAGCAACAGGAGGAAAAACCCACCCGCTCCAAAACCGATCGGGACCACCGATCGATATTTCCGGTGCGCTACCAATGGGAAAACGCTGGAACGCATATCTAGCAGACCCCATATTTTTCCGGCTCGATTTTCTTATCACGTCCGTGGTTCGGCCCAGGCCCCGTGTTGCCCACTCTGGACGTGGAACTCTTCCTGTAACGGAGCACCATGAACGTAACTGGTGACCCGGACACAAACTCCGCCGCCACTCCCGCATCCCGTTCCACCCCCAGCTCAGCCTAGCATTGCCGAGAAGAAGTATTTCACTCAAATTAATTATCTTTTCCGATGCGAAAGCAGAAATCTTTTGCTGAGTGTGCGGTGTATTCTTCCCACCGTCCGATCAATTTACGTGCGGCGTTGTGTAACGAGCCCGCCCACCCGTTGTACAGCGGCCGGTGCAAAGAAAAGCCCCAAGAAAAGTTGGACAAGTGGAAAGAGTTTCGGTTACGCTGGCATATAGTTGCTTCCCGCTTCTTTTAGTGTGCCTACCCGCGTTAAAGCCGGTAGCTCATATCAATTGAAGATGAGCACAGCCTCTCTTCGGTGCTATCGAGCTTTTGAAGGTTCGGAAAAACTTTCCAGCGGGTGTGCGGAGTCCCCCTTGAGCAATGGGATTGGATTGAATTCTTCGAACCGGCACAAACAACTACCCCAGACGGGCTCCCCACCCGGCCGCGGCGATCGCCACCAACCTTCCGAAACGGATCTAATAAATCACAATACTAAATGTGAAACTAATTAGCTTCATTATGTCTCTGATTATCGGATCATCTTTCGGGCAGAAATGAAGCCATTCGTCCTCCACCATCCAGGCCCGGAATGGAAAAGCGCGTGAAATAGAAAGGGGTAAAAAGGTAAACAGGGGGCGAGGATGGGAGTAAAATCAGCCAACATCCCATCCCAATCAATAACTAACGAACGGACGGTAACAACCGATACGATGGATGCCCCGAAAGCCACCAACGAGGCTGCTTGCGCGCTTCATTTTCCATTTTCCTTGCGTCCGCTGTGCGAGGGGCATGGATAATGGTCGTGCTTGGGGAAAAGTTTTATTCGTTTAAATCGTCCACCCCGGGACCCACCCACCGCCCGGCCCCCCGTTTTGCCGCCCACAAACAATCGCTCGCCGCATCCGTTTGGCAGGAACACAAGTTACGTGCACGTGGTCGCGCGGACTCCGGGGATTGGTTATGCAAAATTGACATGGAAAAGATTCGGTTTCCAGATCATTAATCAGTTTCATCGTTTTTCTTCGCTGTGTCCGTGTCTGTGTGTTGCCTTTGCTGCGTTATTGTGCTGCAGAGCCCTTTTTTCGTTTGCTATTGTTGTTGCGCTCCATGCAGAAAGTCCCGGCAACCGGATCCAGGTTCCGATATCCCATTCCACCATATTGGAAGGCCGATTGAATTGTGTCAACAAAATTATGGACGAGAAATGATCCAACAGCAGTGAGGCCGGTTGCGAAACAGTTCCATTATATAGTCGCTCCACCCTGTCGCTGCTTTTTCCGGGATTCTTTTGGGCCGAAAGATTGTCCCACTTTCTTACACACACACACACACCCGAGAAAGGAGCGAGCGCGAGGGAAGGGGAACGGCGTTGCGGGGCGCGGGATAATAGGGCAAGGTCGAGTAAAAATATGCATCCATACGGCCAGTGCCGCACCGGTGCGGTAGATGGATGGAAGATAATTTTCTGTTGCATACCCAAATGGACGATAATCAATTGAATCGGTCGTTAGATAGCGAAAAAGGGATGGGACGTATCGGGGAAGCGGGAATCCGTGCCACAAAAGGGCTTTTGCTTGATTTAATGACCGGCGACGGTGGAGGTCTGTTTTGGATAATGCCGTGGGATATAATAGGATTGGCCTCATAAACGGTACCGAAAATCAATTCAATCACACCCTTTTGTATTAGCTTCCCTTTTTCCCGGGGCGGTGTCCTCGGGTGCCCTACTTATGCGCGGGACGGTTGAGCGCTCTTAAGGCGTAGCGGCAGGAAAAGTGTCTCAACGATAGGGAATTCGATCTGTAACGTTGTTTGGCAAAACGAGGCGACGATTGCTCGCTAAATTGATTGCGTTTCGCCCAGCAGCTCTCGGGGTCTGGCACAGAAGCGCGTATTTAATCGCCTTTCGTAAGGGACCCGGCGGGGTGGATACGTAAAATCCGCTTTATTTTCATTGCATGTCTGTTACTAATAGTATCTTATCAGATACGAAAAACTGGTGTGATTTCGCCCCAAATGTTAAACGCTACTTTAGAAACATTGTTCGGTTTGCCGGACGCAATTAATTTAAATGAATCTTTTAATTGTATACAAAGTTCCCTCTATCCACGGGGCAACTTAAATTGTAACCAATCAATATATGGTGAAATCGCAAAGCTCAAAGGTTCCCAGAAGAGCAAAATATACTAACAGTAAGTACAACTTTATGATGATATATGACGCTTTCCGACCGTTCTCGGTCAGGGTCGTGACATAATGTGGTGTGTGGAAGTTTATTTATTGCTCTCGTTTGCATACATACCCTACGGTTAGCCCTTTGCTGGAGGCCGGCTTCAAGGGTCAACAACTGTACCGATTAACTTCGCAATTGGTTGTGCTGATGAATTTAGTAATTAAATTTTAATCATATTAAAGAGAATGAAAGGGAGTTCCCATACGATTGGGTCGTTTTTGGGTGACATTTATGGGCTTTATTTCACCTGTTACGGATTGTCCGATTTGGGCGCAAAGTGTGTCCCGGTAGCCTCAATAATACCTCTCGCAGAAGAGTCTCTACAGACTTCGCTCGGTCCCAAAGTGAGTAGAAATCATTCAAAATATTTGTAATGGCGGAAGAAGGCGGCAATCGCCTACTACCAGGTCCGGAGACTATATGATGGATGCTTTAAAACTTCCCAACCAAGCTCCTTTAGTCTGCTCTGTTCAATTCTGACCATATCTGACCAATCTCTAGCGTCAAATAGACTAAGACTTAAAAGTTAAAAAAACTATTTGGTTTTTATTTTTGCCCGTTCAGAATCAACTCATAATGAATGATTTCCTGTCCGTTAATGCTAATTTGGCTACTGTACAAAGACATAATTAGCGTGTCATTATGTCTAAAAAAATTAATATTGTCTTTAGTGACTAGTTGTCTAAGTTCTCAAACGAAAGTTATCAAACTCTTTTCGGTTTAACGACTTGCTAGGACATAAATATATTTATCCAAATTTACCAAACTCTTCGTACCACACAATTCCAATTTTTGCTACTTGTGGTCTTCACTCTACTTGAGATGGCCCCAGCCATGGCTTTCGGTGTAATAGACGGAACATGACGGTTGACCACATGGCTACGCGACCATTCCAATAAAGCCCACCAAAAAAAAAACACCTATAAATGCTTCACAGCCACCGAGCACAGTGCAATCATTAAGAAAAATTATCCCTCAAAGGGCTTCTTAGTTTACCTGGTTCCGTCTTCCGGGGTAGAGGTGTTCTGGGCAACAGCAACACAAAAAAAATGGACCCTTTTCGCCATTCGCCCACATCGATCGGATGCTATAAAGCTTTTTCCTTAATGAGTGCGTCCCAGCTGAATGTAATTAAAAATTGAAATTATCATCAAGGCCTGCCGTAAATAAAAATCATTTGCATCGGTGTGTCCTTTCCCGTTCCGCGTCCGGTTCGGTTAGGCCTGAAAGGTAAACAAACGGCGGCGGATACATCCCGGAAGTGGACCGCTGTCAAATGGGTTGGCTCTCGCTCGCTCGCGCAACCCGCACGGTGAATGTTTAAATTTTGCAGCATAATTTATTCATTTCCCCGTGGCAAAGTGTTGCACCCCCAGTGGCAAAAGCGATAAATCATTTCCAAACCCTGGCACTGGCGATTGCCCATCACGGGCGCACGTTATCGTAACTTTGCAAACTACAATAATAGTGTTCCTGGTGTTTGGTTGGCTTCGGTGCGAGAGCACATAGCACCCGCTCACATATTGGCCAATCACTTTGTCCAATGAAGCGACGGGGCTTACGGCAGTTTATTTTATGCCGCTGCACGCTGGCGTCACACCCACCCGAGATAAGGAAGGCCAAAATTTCATCGTTTCATTGTTTCGTTAAGCTTCGTGGGCCTTCGGGCTGCAAACTGCAAGCTCTGTTTGCAGGGCTTTGGGCAAAGCTCGGGTAGGGTTCTAAAACCTCCTTCCCCCGTATGGGCCTCCCCCGTTCAACTATGAAGTCACATGAGATTTGCCTCCAAAGACCTACCCCGCTTGCCCCAAAATGGCCTCGTTATGCCCCGCTGTATCTCCACACGGCAACATTTTCTTGCTTTCCACTCATTTGATGTTTGTAAATGTGCCAATGCTGTCGGCGTGACTCATGCACGGTTCCCATCCTTTCCGGGTTTCCGAAGGTTCTTTGTCTTTGCCTCGCTGTCGTCGTGGCTCGTTTGCTCGTTCAACTCAATCTCATCTCGCATTGCCCTTCAAAAAGCCATACTGTGGCTTTCGCACAAATGGAAATCTCAAATCATGAGGAAGCGTAACATGACCTTCCCGCTGTACGGTTTCACCCCGGGCGCCCCACAATTCCCCTCCGGTGGGTTGAAAATTCTTGCCCGAAAATGTGTGCTAAAATTCGCCCATTTCTGCTTTATGCATAGCGCCGGACAAGGTACACGACACCCTGGTACGCAAGATTAGCCAAACCGTCGACTGATGGTGCTGCGTTGTTACAAAAATGACAAAATGGCCATCCGTGCCGTCGTCCGTCCGTCCGTCCGTCCTCGCAAAATGGGGCAGGGCAAAACCAATATAAGTCAAACTGTGTGCCGGTAGCTTCCCTCCATCTGGTCTGTGTCGGATGGTCGTTTTCCGGCTCGGTCACGTTCCGGAAGCGTCGTACGGTGTCGTCATCGCACACAAATGATTCATAATGAAAACGACTAACCGGCCCACATGGCGCGAACGGCGTGTGTGGGACAGGCAGAGGGGGGGGGGGGGGGGGATGCCGTACGGAAATTTACAACAAACTTCACTGCCATTTTATTACATTCTGCCGGCGTCCGTTGCCGTGGACTCCATTCTCCATGCAGCCAGAGACAGACAGCAAGAAAAGGTACCTTTCTTCTTGCGTACAACATGGCAGCACTGCGACTGATTCCATCTTCAGAACGTCTCCCTCGAACTAAAAACGGGAAAAACCTACGCGAAAGCTCGCCTGCACGTGCCTGCGCGTATGCAGAAAGCGTGCCGTAAAGCTGTGCTTCAATGCGTTCCGGGCCTCGACAGTGTCTACTCGCTCCCACCACGGTGTAGTGGCGTGGTTGGAAATTTGGTTCCCTTGCCTTGCTTTTGTTTCCTTCGATTTTCCGCTCGGTTTCGGTTCCGGAACGGCATATCGATTAGATTGTCGCAGCTCCAGCAGCCGGAACCATGCTTGAATGTGAACCGATGCGCCACGTCTTGTGATCGTCTGGTTGAGCGGTTTCCTCACTAACTCCATCTTTACTCTTGTTTGTTCCGTAGGTATCGCCGGTAGATTTCATAAACGAGGCCATCCTCGAGCTGAAGCGGGAACGGTGCGGCGTCGTCGGCGTCGGTGGTGGTGGTGGTGGCCGAGAGGGCGCAAGCTTCCAGTCGCCTTTTAGTAGCTTTATATCGTCACTGAATCCCATACGCAAACGATTCGATGAGGTAAGGGCGACGACTCCGGCATGCCGTCGAACTCATCTTCCTGCCGTGGAGTTTTACGGCAAGCGAACAAAAATATGCATATCTTGCTGATATCCTCATGTGATGTTCTTTTTTCCTTCCCTTTCCCTGTTTGAAATATGTTCTTTCTTTCCCCCCCCCACCATGTAGACCAGCGCGTGGACCAACTATATTGTGCTCTCACAAGGTACACAAGACGAACGAAAAGCGGCCTTTGCATGTCTGTTGCGTGTTGCTATTTCATGCTGGAATATCGGAAACTTCAATGGTGCTAAAGAGATAGTGGATGGTCTGAAGTGAGTTTGTTTTCCATTCCCATCATCATCATCATCATCATCAACCATTTTATTCTTCCAGCTCCACGGTGGAGATGATAGCAGCAGGCCTTAAAAATGTTATTTATATCAGTAGATGGTACGTGCGGTCTCGTGCGGGAGGCTTGGAACAAGCGCGGACATCATTTAATTAGGCTCAAGAGGGCTCCAACAAGCCGAGAGACTTTCCTCTTTTTTGTGTATGTGTGTGTGTTTGGAGCGGCGGTTATATTTTCACCTTCGTCGATTTTTCCCCACCAATTGGGCACAACAACGCTACCCACACAAACGCATCGGTGGTTTGGCAAGCCTACTAGATGCCTCCCTGCGCTTTTCAACCGAAATGGAGAGGATTTGCATTTCAAATTCAGTGGTTGTTGTTTTTTCTTATGCCTGCGTTTTGTTTGGTGTGTGTTTTGCTCCCGTTTTCTGCTCCGCAACTGAACGCCACACTACGTAGCAGCGCAGAATACCAATCGGTAACGATACGCCTTCAAGCGCCACCGAGAAGTCAAGAGTCCTTTGCCTGAATGTCGGTTAAGGGAGTGTGATGACCCCGCTCCTGGTTGCCCGGAATTCATTTTCTCTATCTACTTTAAATCGACACGATGGCCCGTGGGGTCGACCACTATGTCTTATTCTTCGCCATTCCCATTCCCCATGTCGATGTCGATGTTTATTGTGTAGTGCTGGGTCACAACTGCTCCAGGCAGGGATGAGCAAAGCGTCGGCGAAGTGTGGGGCGCACCGGGAGCAGGGGTTTCTTTCGGCCTCCAGCAGCATTTGACCGTTGTAGGCCGGCGGAAACTACTTGCTTCCGTCGTCCGAAGAAAACCGGCCCGAGAAAAGCATCAACACCAACGGATGGAGGATGTACACAAGCGTACGAGAGCGATGTCTTGGGGAATTCCTTGGTTGGAGTGGACTTTCCGCATGTTTTCGTTCCATTTTTTTTCTCTCTTTTTTGGTTGGTTGCGCCATTCTTCTAGCAAACGGTGAGGTGTTTCTTTTCAATCTGTGTTAACCATCGTGCACCTCTCGCGCCACCCTCTCCCTGGATCTGCGGATGTCCCATCCGTCCGGAGCACTCCTTCGACTGCTGAGTGGACATTATTCGGTTACGCTTTCAAACAGTGTCCGGAGGGGTTGGATGATTTCTTTTCTTCGTTGTTCCGTCGTAGCGTACCCATCTTCCACCACTGCTCATGAGGGAGTCTATTTTTTTGCCCGTCGGGTGACCACACACCCACAGCACAGCAAAAGCATTCTGCCCCACCGCCGAGTCTATAAATGTGAATTATAATTTCATTATCCAATCGGGTCACTATCGAGGCGCTACCGTTCTTCGGTTCATTGGCAAGCGAAAGCATAGCAAACAAGCATAACGGCCAGGCTCCATCATCCACGACATTGGGTGCTTTTACGGACAGTTGACCGTACCGTTTCATGGGAAAATTGGTACCACATCACACTTCTTTTCGGGCAAACACACACATGGATTTCCTTTGCTGAACATTGCTACAGCGATGGCACATCTCTCTCTCCTTTTCGCTCGTGCGCTTTATTTATAGATCAATCAAAAAGGAAGCATTCTGGACGTCGGCCACGGATCGCACGGGACGGAATACGGTGTACGAGTTTCTTACGACCGTGTTCGATAGCTTCGAGTATGATAATGCGGTTACGCGGGCTCTGGTAGGTTGTTTTTTGGAGTTTTCTCCGCCCAATATCCAATCCCCGAAAAGCGAAATAATGGCTTTGAGCGTTTGTCCCATCATTCCCCGTATTCCAGGCCATTCCCACGTGTCGCATGATACCGTACTTCCGGAACCACGTGGACGAGATCAAAACCCTGCTGCTGACCGTGCCGCAGTCCGTTGGTCCGCCAACTTCCTCCGACGGTGGTGAGAACCCGGTGGAGAAGTACTTCCTCGGAGAGGTGAAACCACTCCCATTGCGGGAAGATGAGGAATTCATTGCGCGATTGCTCCCACTGGCGTTGCCGATCGATTGCCGGGTACGGACACCAGTCCCCACGGAACCACCGGACATCCCATCGGACGAATCAACCGAACCGCTACTGTTGTCCGACGAGCGGGATGAGTCCGGTGTCGCGGACGAGGATCGCGAAGAGCTGCTCGAGCAGATACAGCTACGGGCGGAACCGGCCGTTAATCGGGTGGCCACGTTCGTCGACCACCATGACCAGCTGTGCCGGGAGCTGCCACACAGCCTACTGGAGTACCTACGGGCGGCGGCCAACAGTCCGCGCCAAACGAAAACCCCACTCTACATCTACCAGCCCTCGAACCTGCAGGAACAGGAGGAGGACTACGAGGTGGAGATCGGTAACTATAATCCGGTGCAGCCACTGTTTTACGACCACGGGATCAGCATCATACCGCTCTCGTCCAAGCAAACCAATGCCATCGATCATCACATACTGCAGGTGGGTAGATAAGACACCCCTCCCCCCACGTGATATTGTGGGCTTTATGCTTTTGTCCATTAGGATGCTATGAGCGTCGTAAAATAGATACCCAAATGCTTGGTTCTTATCACTTCTTATCAGCCGAATGCGTTGAATAGAGCATCAAGATATAGAAGAAAATTTTTATTGTTTATCAGGTACATGAGATGAGATGACATGAGGTACATCAGATGACCGGGGTTATATTGATATAGATAGTGTGGGAAGTGTTTTTGGGGGTGGCCCGGATGGGGTATTGGTAGTGGCTCCGGGTTTTCACCGGTTTTCAACCTCCCCGTACGCAGGACTGACAATCTAGCTACGGGTAAGTGAAGTCAAAGAAAGCCAGAACTGGCAGGCCCCCCTAGGCCTCTTGCGGTTGTTGCGCCGATATAGACGAAGAAGAATGTGGAAAGTTGGAGAAAAGGCACTGCTATTCACTCACTCACAACTTGTGGGTGAGATGGCCCACCTAGCAAGTAACTGATAGCGTGCCATTGAGTCAAACTGGGAGATGACAGAGAGATGGTGTTGGTGTTGTTCAAGAGATTCAGGTGAAGAATTTGTATATCAGTTCCTGATTGAATAGGTGTCAAACAAAGGAAAGACCAAATGAGTGGTCCACATTATTATTGCCCTTTCCGTTGTTAAAGAACGCCTACAGTTAAGCAGTACCAATGGAGGCAGTAGTCCACCAAACTCCACTGGAACTCTTTGAAGGATCGCTTCATATTCATAGTGAACTTTTACTGCACAGCATTAAAGTAGTTTGTGGTACAATTAGCATGACCTCCCACAAAACGGTCCGTGTCTATCCGTCTAGCGAGCGAGAACGGAAGCGCTTGTCTGCTATCAATCAGCACACACACACACACACGTGGAGAAGAATCAGCTACTTAGTCAAATTGAATCCGACTACTTCGGGCGTATAGATCGATCGTGCATATTTGCCGCTGGATGAAAATATGAAAAGCCATCGGAAAGGCTCCCCCAATTCTCATTCTCTCTCGCTCTCTCCCACATTAGCTATCGATCATTCCTCCATTCAGTCCCCGCTTGGCTCGGTGCGATACGAAGCGAAATTGATATTGGTCCTCTGCAATGGCTTCTACTCCCTTTTCCACCCTGCCGCCACTGCACTTGCTGCCAATTTGTGTTGCACGAATGCGGCCGGAACTGGCGGAACCGAGCCCGATAACACTCCGCTACACTTCCGCTATTGCCCTTCCCCCCCCATGTACGACCTCCCTGTAACTGTAAGCCTCCAACACCTGCAGTTAGCCGGGATGTTGAAATTTATTACGCCAATATTTCAACGATGATGGCGCAGGCAAAGGCAAATGGACAAGCGTACGAATGTGTACGAAAGCTCGAGTGAAAGCGTTTCCAGCTTCCGGAATCAATTACGATCGGTGCGCGAAGTGGGGTTGCAGACGGGTGACGGCGACGGCGCTAAAGTGCCTTGGTGGGGGTAGAGATGTTCCATTCTACGCATCATTTATCGTGCAGTTATTAGATGTATCGTTATGATAAGATCATACCCCGGTGGCAAAAGGTTCTCGGATCGCGCCGGTCGGCGAAGTAATCCGTGCGTATCGTTGCTGGAACGTTCCGGGATCAATTCCCTGCAATGCTCTCGACGCATCAAGTGATGGCCACTCAATGGCCACTCGATGTACGGGCCGTACAACACTCGTTCCCGAATCCTTCGGCTCTTCGCCTGGTGCGGTAAACAAAGACTGTCCAGCCATTTTGGCCGGTGTAATGGAAGCCAGCAACACCTGTCAGCTCGGCTGGCTGCTGCTGCTGCTATTGACTTCGTGTTTACGATTGGAGAGTCTGCCACGCCATTGTTTCGTTTCTCCGGGGGTGTCCTCCGGTAGAAGCATTGCGATTCAATTGCCTGCCGTACCATGGTGCTCCTGATGTGTGGTCCTTGAACACATCAGCAAAACAAACCGTCCTTACCGGTCCGGTACGAACGTTATTTGTCACAGGTTTTCGAACTTCGCGGGGAATCCATCCACGTTCGCACACACGCTCCACATCACAGGACATCAATCCCATTTATCGGTGTGCCACCGTGTATGTGTGAGTGTGTGTGGGGACACAAGCTCGTGTGCGTTTATAAACCGACATCAATTTCAATCATCGCAAATATCGAATTATTGTGTGACCTACATTAATGTCCTTAACGTCCTGCCCAACCCAAGCGAAACAGCGAAAGCGAGACAGAGCACGATGGTTTTGCCAATGTGGCAGTGGAGAGCCTGGCGGCGATTTAATGAATTACAAATTATGGCATTCCCTTACGCGAATGGCACGCCGGTCGACGTACCACCGGTGGGGAGGAGGTTGAATGGCAACGAAAGGGGACATTCAATCATTTTGGCTCGCTGTTGCTACGCCACACCGTACCATAAATACATATCAATACATTATGCTCTCCCTCCCCTCCCCCTCTTTTTATCTGGCCCTTCCCACCTACCAACTCCGGGATTCTTCAGATTCTTCATCACGGCACCACGTGTGTACTGTGGGAACCGGAGACACCGTCGGACCGGTCGTCCTACGTATACCTGCGGCTGGAGCGCTCCTGTTCGTTTGTGTCGTGGCAGAGGACGGCCTGGCGGCGAATTAAATCCCAACAAGGTACATTAGCAAAACAACCGTACCGCACGGTTTGCCATTACTCACTCACCCTTTCGATTCTGCTCTATTCCCAACCTTAAGCAGACTTTAGCCTTAACGTCAACCCGGAGGAGATAGTGGCGTGGAAGTTTGCCAATCGCTATGCATCGAATGTCGGCGAGCTGGAGGGCCAGTGCCAGAATCTGGACGAGGGCATGCTGGATCTCGGCACGATAAAGGAAATCAACATGGGGTCGCGGAACCACGAGTACGACGCGGAGATACTGGCCGCCGGCAAGCGCTTCGGTCTGACGCACGTCGAGTGCTGCGTGACGCTGCTGTACGGTAACTCGGCGAGCGAAAACCGGATACTGTGCATCCTCTGCCCGCCGATGCTGTGCCGCGCGTGGTACGTCGGCCTGAACTGGATGCTGCGGGGCATCCGGCGGCAGCAGATACTGATCGACCGGTCGATGCTGTGGCTGAAGGAGCTCTACATACAGCTGTACTTCGAGGAGGGTGCCTGCAGCGAACCGAGCGTGGCCGATGCCATCAAAGCGTTCGGAGGCCGCTGTTACGGCCTGTCGTCCATCAAGTCGTGGTCCGGTTCGCAGATTAACGATGCGAGCGAAACCACCAGTGCCGTCGCAAAGAAGGATTCGTCGACGACGAAAATACGCAAGAAGCGGTCCGTCGTCAATTTGCTGAACCAAACCAACCCTGCCGGTAGTGCCGCTGCTACTGCTGCTGGTGGTGGCAGTGGGGGCGATACAACGCCCTCCGACTCGATGCTGCTGGACACGCGCGACTACCGGACCCGGTCCATCGAGCGACGGCGCGAACGGAACGGCTCGAACGATCAGCTCTGGCAGAACGTGAAGCATCTTCGCATCGGCTCGGTGACCTACGATACTCAATTAGATTTTTTAAGCTTCGTCTCACTGTATCGATCATTTAGGTAAGATGGAGTACCTTCGATGCTCGTGCAGAGTGCTCTACTGATTCTACCAATGCTATCAATTCCCTTCGCAGCTTAATTGCACGGCAGGACCTGCGTGATATTTTCGACCAACTCTCGGTGACGACCATCTCAAGGACGGCCCTGAATGGGGAGAAAAGCCGAAGTGCGCCGGAGTTATCGGAGACCATGGTCAAGCGAAAAATCGGTAAGATCCCCTGAAGTGTCCATTTTAGCTCCATCCCCCCACCCCCCCCGAATGTCCCGACAAATAACACGCGAATGCGTCACCGCAGGACTGTTGACACGCAACTGCTCACTGGACATGGATCTGACCGAGGCGAAACACACGCAGAAGAAATACTTCGACGCGATAGCAGCGTCCAGCATCGCCCACATCGCCGCCAGCAACGATTTCCTTTCGTGCAGCAACAAAGTCATCACGATATCGACGCTGAAAAAGTTTCTCGAAACGCGCCAGATGGAAATCAAAACCGATGAGGATGTGAAAGCCATTATACAGGTAAATTGCATTACCGCCCTTTCGCACCGGCTTCTGGCTGCTGCAACCAACCCAACCAACCGTTCGGTTCCATTCCAGCGTCACGAACCGGAAGCGGCACATCGCATCGAGAACTGTCTCAGCTTCGAGGGATTCGCCCGGTACATGATCGATAAGGACAACTACGCGTTTCTCAGCGAAATCATGCCGGAAAGCACCTACATGAACCTGCCGATGTCCCACTACTACATTGCGTCCTCGCACAATACGTACCTCACCGGGCATCAGCTGAAGGGCGAAAGCTCGGTCGAGCTGTACAGTCAGGTGCTGCTGACAGGTTCGTATCGCACTGCCGAGCCACCCGAGACGGAAGTCCCGAACGCTTGCTTGCCGACTTCGCTCACGCGCCCTTCTCCTTCTGCTTCCGTTCTGTTGCAGGTGCGCGCTGCGTGGAACTCGACTGCTGGGACGGTGACGATGGTACGCCGGTCATCTACCATGGGCATACGTTCACCACGAAGATTCCCTTCCGGGCCGTCGTAGAAGCAATAAATAAATCTGCCTTCATACAATCTTCCTACCCCGTGATACTTTCCATCGAGAACCACTGCTCGGTGCAGCAGCAGCAACGGATGGCCAACATCTTTCAGGTGAGGCGCCCGCGCAGCCCAGCCAGGTCGTGGCGTGGACGGTACGTGGCATTCACGTTTGCTCGATATTCCGCAGGCAATCTTCGGTGAGAAGCTGGTGACTAACTTTATGTTCGATCAGGACTACAGCGATGAACCATACCTGCCGTCGCCGCTATCGCTCAAGCACAAGATACTGATCAAAAACAAAAAGCTTATAGTCGAAATACCGGCAACCTTATCAACCGGTTTAACGTAAGTAGCCGAACCGATTTCGTGCGTACCGATTCCGTTGCCTTTAACGTCCAAAACTGTGACCCATTGCAGACGACAGAACACCTTCAAACAATCGAATTTATCCAGCAGAGCCAGTTCAATTATATCAAACACTAGCGGTAGTTCGCTGAATGAAGAGTTTAGCGATGACGAGTATGAGGATGATGACGATTTTGACAATATTGATGGTAAGTGCCTATTCTCGCCACGACTTCTTTAGCCACCAATCATCTTATTCCTCTCTCTCTCCTACTTCTTGCTTGGTAGAAAAAACATATCATACAACTTGGGGATCAATAGAAGATAAGTATAGGCATAGTGTGTGCCATTCCAACATCACGCCGACAAAGTCGAAAGTCCAAGACCAAGACGAACGATCCCGCAAGCGCAGCAACCAGATTGCCCGAGAGCTCTCCGACCTGGTGATTTACGTGCAAGCAATAAAATTTCGCGGCCTGAACCCCTACAGTCCGCACAACTCAATACGTGCCAATCCAAAGCAGCAGCAGCAGCAGCAGCAGCAGCAGCAACAGCAGCAACAGAGTCAACAAAGTCAGCAGAATCTGCCCAATGCGCAGCAAATGTCGCAACAGCAGCAGAATGTGCTGAAAACGAGCGGTTCGGTCGTGACGGTTGGGAGCATACTGAAGAACAGTTCCGGCGACACGCTCAGCCTGCCCTCGTCCAGCCATCTGTCGGACAGTCTCTCCCTGAGCTACGACGCGTCTAGCATCAGCGGAAGCGAAACGCACCTGCCACCGCTAGCGAACTCGACGCGGAACCGAACCCTGCCGAACGCCAACCATCCCTGCTACCAGTGTTCGTCGATCAATGAGGCGAGCGCGAAAAAGCTCTGCCGGAAGGATCCGCTCGGGCTGATCGCACACACCGAATCGCAGCTGATGCGGACCTATCCCGCCGGTCTGCGGATAGACTCCTCCAACTTCAATCCGGTGTTTTTCTGGTCGTTCGGCATACAGATGGTGGCGCTCAACTACCAGACGGAGGACATTCCCATGCACATCAACAAGGCGATGTTTGAGGAAAACAACAGCTGCGGGTACGTGCGCAAACCGGACGTGCTGTGGAACCGGTCGCACCTGATGTACCGACGGTACAGCCCGCTGGAGAAGGAGTTCGACGGGCTGCACGTGACGCAGCTCGTGCTGAACATTGTGTCGGGCCAGTACCTCAACCAGTCCAGCCTGTACTCGAGCACGTTCGTCGAGATCGAGCTGCTCGGGATACCGGTGGACTGTGGCAAGCGCAAGACGAAGGTCATCCGCAAGAACTCGTTCAATCCGCTGTGGAACGAAACCTTCTACTTCAAGATCATGTTTCACGATCTGGCGTTCCTGAAGTTTAGCGTTTACGATGCCGAAACGGGACTCGTGATCGCGCAGCGTGTAATATCGCTGAAATGCATTCGGCCCGGCTACCGGCATGTTCGGCTCCGCTCGCCCACCAACCAGCCGCTCAACATGGCCTCGCTGTTCGTGTACACGCGCGTGGAGGAAGAAAGTCTGGATCGATCGTACGACGAGATCGACGAGCAGTACCTGCAGCAGCGCGGCGAGAAAAACCGCGGAGGCCGGGGAAACAACAGTGGCGCGGAATCGAGCGATGTGCCGGTGCTGTTCGAAGCGAGCCGGCTGGACGTGGCCAACAGCCTGGAGAGCAAGGTGCCGCAGCTGAAGCGGAAAATGTTTTTTCTCACCGTGTACGACGTGGTGCCCGACAAGCCGTACACGATCCTGAAGATCACCCAGGAAAGCACAACGAAGGACGTGCTGACGCAGGCGATGGCGAAGATGAACAAGTCGGCTCAGGACATGTCCAACTTCATACTGATTGAGGAGGTCTACCGGGGGTGGGAAAAGAAGGACCGCCTGCTCCCACCGAGCCAGCGCGTACTCGACATGACGGAGAAACCGCTGCAGGCGCAGGGCCACTGGAAGGGCGAGGGCCGCTTCATTCTCAAGAAGATCGGCAACGATCCGAGCAGTCGGGCGTGGGTTACCTCCATCCGGCGGACGACCGATCGGAGGGCGTCGCTCGCGGCCTCCATGGCGGGAGCGGCCGGCGGCAGCGGCGCCTCTGGCGGACCCGGCACCGGGAAGGAACCGACCGCGGACGATCTGCTGGCGCTCGAGAACGTGGACAACTTCCTCGTGTGCGTGTACAACGTGTCGCAGGACATCCCGTACGCGATATTGCGCGTGCCGATGAAATCGACCGCCCAGGACGTGCTGGCACAGGCCCTACTGAAGGCGCGCCGACTCGACAACCCCAACAACTTTGTGCTGGTGGAGGAGCTGAACTACAGCAACAAGAGCAACGACACGATGCAGCGCATCCTGCTAGACGACGAGAATGTGTACGTGACGCAGGCTAACTGGAAAACGATCGGTCGTTTCGTCATCCACGAGCGCAGCCAGCTGACGCCCTCGACGATCCGCAAAACGATCCTACCGATCGAGAAGATCAGCCGCGGATTCAGCATAAGCCGCGGATCTTCGTCCTCCTCTACCTCGGTACACTCGCTGGCCTCCAAATCCCCGATACAGGTGGCGCTGAGCGATCCCACGGCATCTTCGTCCACGTCCAGGTTTAAGTCGCGTTCAGCCGGAGCGCACGAGTCGGCGTCCGGATCGGGGTCGGGCGTGGGGACAAAGTCACGCCACCACGGACATGGTCGGACAAAGTTCAGCTCGGAAAAGGATACCTCGTTCTCCAGCACCAGCGCCGGCAACGCCGGCTCGAAGTCAGCCAATCGGCGGGAGGTCCACTCCGAGGGTGAAACGCTCAGTGACGAGGAACAGAAAGAATCCGACATTATGTCCACGATGTCGCGCTTCAAGCGTATGTCCATCAAGAAGCTCAAATCCTGGAAATCCTAACTCGGTACCCTGCGGGATATTTCCGCCAGCAGTGAAACGCTTTCAGCAAGCTAGCACAACGGGCGAGATACAGATAGGTAGCGCTAAAGGAAAGAGAGACACCCAGGCACACAGATAAAACCAGATGCACAAAGGCCGACCGCGAAGCAGCTATCGGTACGGCACGGCTTTACTTTCTCACATTGGCAGCAGAGCTGCATCAGGTTTTCTAAGCCAGCAAGCAACACTATACTCTAGGTACTCGTTTTACTGCTATCAGCTACACAACTACTACTACTTATATCGCGCTTGCGTTTGTAAAAGGCTTCAAGCTTCCAGCAAACAGAACGGTCGAGAGCGCGCTTTGGACGATGCTTCAAACACTAGGACATTTGATAGCACAAAAACCAAACCACCCGCGCACGCCACACACTCACCCGCGCGCGCGCGCGCGCCACGAATAGATTATGTCCATTTATGTCCGCAAGAAGAAAAAATAGAGTTGGACCATCCCCAGTACTGTTTCCTGTGATTTTGTGCCCAGTTTCACGCTGTTCGCGCCCTCCACCCTAGAGAGAAACGTGTTTTAATCGATGGCAAGACAATGCGAAGGAGCAATATGGAGGGCACTACACGCATTATAATAGATATAATTCTAGAGGCACCCGATGGAGAGGAGTATTTGAGTAGGAGGAGCAGTCGAGACGTGGAGCCTACGGTGGAAGAGGAAGGAACGGCATCATGCAGCAGCTGCAAACAATAAACAGACGTAGCATATTCTAATCATATTCACACTAAATCTCACAACTCCTCGTTAAACTAGCTGATGAAATGCAGAAATTACAACTCGTTTGCGACACTATGATAGATTCAATGTCCGTGCTAAATGGGGAACTACCCCACAACTAGTGTGGATGGAGGGAAGCAAATAAAACATCCCTTCAGCGTTAACGATGACGAAGATGATATGATAGTATTAGCAGTAATGAAACATAATCTTAAACAAGCTCTCCCCCCCCAAAAAAAAAGCCCTTGGGAGAGAAATGAGAACAAAACCAACAAGCAAACAAGAGAAAACGAGCAAAGCGAACACATGTTGATAACACGTTAATAAATATTTAATAAGCTAGCGAGTTCAAAAACCAAAAGTTGGGACAGCCCAGGAAAGGAAGAAAATAAAAACAAAACAAAAAAACAGAAGAATAAGTAAAAAGAAACACAAAAACGGTATTGGTAGTGCACCAGAATAGAAAAAAAGGACAAGCAAAACAAATGGGAAAAGTAATAATATCAAGCAGCAAGTGCATCTAAAGAAAGGACACAAAGGGGGTGTAAGAACGAAATGCACAGAAGGCAGAAACAAACCATGTGATAATAAAAAAAAAAAAACAAGAAAGAAAGTTTAAATTGGATATACATTTTTGAAGTATCAGATTGACCTATTCTTTCAAAACCAACTAACTAAGAACATTGAACGAATAGTAGGAGGAAAATGTTATATTTTGTATACACCTTCTTACAAAAGAGAGAAAAAAAGTACACACACACACACACACACACACACACACCGCGCATACTTTCACACAAAACACACACGCACACATGCATGTTCTTCAAGTCGAGGACATTTGATGAACAAAATCATTCGTCAGCGAGACAAAACAAACAAAATAGATATTCAATAGAATACGTAGCACTAAACAATTAATTGTTGGAAGAACTTGAAACGAGAACGACTAAATACGCTCTTGTTGTATATCAAAACCTGAACCACGTGTACAATATTTCCAACGTAGAACCCGAAAGACACACATACGCCAAGCGCCATAGCAGTTATGAAAGGAAAAAAATCCCAACAAAAAGAAATTGGAAACAAAATAAATCAACAGAATAAAAAAAAAAGAAAATCGAATGCAATCTCGAAACAAATGGAATGAAACCATATCCACAAAAGAATAAAAGAGGGAGAATTACCAAAACGAACAAAGATACAAAAAAAAAAAACATGCGAAATATACACGCAAATAACAAACAAACAAAACAATTAACTACCAGTAGTGAAAAATGGTAAACCAAGCCGCTTCATTTTAAACTAACATTTTGCAAAACATATTAAACATGTAACTCTTCAAACAGCCCAACACAAGTGTGGCAAAGCGCGTTAGCGGCTATCTGTTCTTTCTTCCCCAACAAAAAAAAAAACGCCAATGCCGCCAATGTTAATAGAGAGTTCTCTTTTTTAACTTGTTGTTCAATGCGAAAGATAAGCAAAAAATAATCAAACCTAACAAAAGCAAAGCAAGAAAAAACATACACACAAATGAAACCAAACAAACGAGCAAAGAAATATAGAAGTTAAATCGTATTTGAAGAAATAATTAACTAAAGCGCTTTACTTTCATTTAATGAAAAAAGAGAAAACATAGTAGTAGATAAACCTATGCATCAGCGGGGGCCGATTGATAATAGCATAAAGTACTGTTTATAAAAAGTAGATCACTCGTCCCCTTTCCACTCTCCCAAATTCCATTTCACACAGATTTCATCTACAATTACATCAAAACATAGATGCACCGAGAACCAAAAAAGAAAACCATATCCTACAACACAGGACCCAGCAGCGATTCCTTCTCCCAAAAGGATAAAGATAAGGAAATAAAAAAAAAAAAACGAAACAAAACAAAAAAGGCACAAAACCAACAAGCTACCCACTAAACAAATTAACATTTAGCGTTACACGGAATTGAAAAGCAAAGTAATAAAACATAACAGTTTATTCTTGATGTTTATATGTGTCAATCTGAGAATTTGTACGAATATTTATATACACATTATAGAGAGAAGGATGATCACACGGGGATGAACGCAAGAAAGCTCATTCAAATCGAGACAACAACACACAACAAAACAGACACACAGACTTACCTAAAACAAACGGGGACACAACAGTAACAACACACCCGAATTGTGGAAATCCCATAGCAATGCATTAGTGGCAGGTTGCAAATAATAATAATAACACTAATAATAATAACAACTAAACTAATGAAAGTAATGAAAATAACTAAATACAAAAGTAATAAATATCAGACATTATGATAAATTAATACTAATGGAAACGGATAACAATAGTAAAAGGATGGAAACACTAGTAGAGAGTAATTTAATTAAAACGTGCAACAAGAGCAGCGGTTAGATTTTTTTAAATAATAAAATGAAAAACCAAAACAAAACAAGACAATTCATTCATGTTGCAGGAAACCGCATCGAAACGTGACCACAACACCAAATGGGAACAATAAAACAGAACGCTGGAAAACTGAGAAATGCACCGAACGCACGCGGCTAAGAGAGATTTGACCGTTATGGATAACGTCCGAGCCTCAGATGCGTATGTGAGTACCGGAACTATATAAGTCCTATACATAGTCTTAACTTTGTTCATCGCGACAGGTGTTTTGAGTGGAGAAGTTTCCTCAGACTGTGGAGAGACCGGTTGGCTAGCCCGTATCTCAACATCAATGCTGTCCTGGCTGGGGTTGTAGGATGTTTTCTCAAATAAATTTGAAGCAGGGCTTGGCAATTAGCTACGATATACTCCTCCACGTGGAGGTTTTGTTTATTTTACATCGCACTCAGGCAGTGCATACTAGATGCGATCAATCTACGCGACTACATTATTTCTGCACCAGCAACCTTAAACAATTGCTCGCCGAGGAAAGCCACATTTTCAGCGCTTTCACAGTGCTTCAACAATGCGGATGATATTATAGACTCACCATAGTAGGCGCCACTTATTGCGCAGGCCATACTCCCGATCGTATCACAATCTCCACCGAGAGAAATAGCGTATTCAAGTGTATTGCGGAACGACTTACGGTCCGTCTGAAAAGTCAAACGCTTAATGGTTACGACATAACATGAAAACTACGCTTAAGCTACTTACGTCTTTCAACAAGTCTTGCGTGTGTCGCAAAAAACAGTACACTGCAGTTGGGACGGAATATAGCGCTGCTACGCTGTGGCCCATCAGATTCAACACATTCTCATCCGACGGTTCGACTGTGTTGTCTAGCAGCTTTTCCATGTTCTGCAGCTGTTTCTCGTATGCATTTGGATTTGCATCCAAATCTGGATCGTTCTCCTTCTCTATCTCAACCATATGCTGTTGCAGCTGGGCAAGAAACGTTTTCCAGCAGAATGGTTCGTTCGGATTCAGAAGAAAGCTCTGCCGAATGGCCAATGCTTGCAGGATGGCACCGTTCACACCGAGCACGTTGGTGTGTGTTACCTGGGACGTTTCTTTTACCAGCCGAACCAATTCATCGATACTCTTGTTCACGCAGTACAGAGCAACTGGCGACACTCGCATTGCTGCTCCATTTCCAAACGATCCGCTGCCATTGAACTGAGCTATGGCAGGACACGTTGGATCGGCTATTTTGGTTTGCCTTAATTTCTCAAAGACTTCCCCCACAGCCTCACCATAACCACGATTTGGTTCTTTGAAGAACTCAACCACGTAATTTTTTGCCAGCAGCTTCTGCGAATATCCAGCCGGGTCGAGGAACGTTTTCGCTGTTTGTATGGTCATAGCCGTGTCGTCTGTGTACTTTTTGTAAGGTGCTACAATTATACCAAAAGAAAACTACATTTATCGGAGGTTAACTTAAGGGGTCGGCCCTTTGTTTGCCCTTTGCCGGGAAGATTTGTACGAACCACTGAAATCAGGACCCTCTAGTTTGTCCAAGTTTTTCTTCAAAATTAGCTTTACTCCACTGTCCATGAGTTGACCTTCGAACGGTGCTCCACAGCAATCGCCTACCAGTGCACCTAGAAGGCTTCCTCGGAATTTCGATAACATTAACGATTTTTCAAGCATGGTGTGTTAAATTAAGATGCAAATCAAATAAAAATATACAATAAACCGTCCTGCTTTGATGGGATTAGTGTGCTTTCACGCGCAAAACAGGCAATACTGAACGTAAACCAACGCACCAGCTGACACAAATGTCCGGTGAAAATGCTGCCTCAATCATCCAGCCAAATTTGATCATTTTTAACGATATTTGCTGAACTATAGTGATGTTTTTTGTACTATAATTTACAACAACTTTTAAAATATAACACTTGCAGAACGTTTCAATTTCAGTTGCACCGAATAATTCACAGACACAAATAAATCCAACTGTCGTCTAAATGCCAGACTTTCAGTTTGTCTGCCCAGTGAAAATAGCTACACACTCATATCGCCAAGCAAAACACTCGGGCTGTCACCGCAAATCTGTAAATAGTATGTAAATAAACAAAACTTCCTGCGGAGAACGGTCCTAAAATCGATACAACGGCCGTCCCAACATACCTGTGCCAATGTAGAGTAATTTTTAATGTGACTGTGCGAAACAAACAATGACCGGATTCGTAGCAGTGCACACAGGTAACATTGGAGCTGCTTTTCCTTTGAGACATGGTTGTAATACACATCACGATATTCGGTTGCTAGGTGCGGGAAATTTCCTCGATGAGACGCTGTACGAACATGTATGCCGAGAGGCCTGCAATCAAGCGATTAACGTGCTGTACGCTGGCGGAACCGCGTTAGACGCATGTGAGCGTGCGATCGTTATACTGGAAAACTCGACCGCCACGAATGCGGGTATTGGCTCGAACCTAAACTGGGACCGACAGGTTGAGTGCGACGCATGCATCATGGACGGTGCGTCGCTTCAGTTCGGAGCCTGCACAAATGTATCGGACGTCAAAAACCCAATCAGTCTGGCACGGCATCTTTGCGAGAGACAATCAAAACTACTCAGCTTCGGACGGATACCACCGATGGTTTTGGTGGGCCAGGGTGCGTCGGCGTATGCGCGAGAGATAGGACTGCAGATAGTGCCTGCGGAACATATGATCTCGGCCAATGCGGCTAAAAAGTACGACCACTACCGATCACAAATCATGCAGTACGAGGAAATCAATCGAGCGAAACTGTCTCCGCTGGATACGGTAGGAGCTGTGTGCGTCGATGCCGAAGGTTCGATTGTGGCCGGTTGTAGTTCGGGAGGGCTTATGCTCAAGCTGAGCGGGCGTGTGGGTCAGGCAGCAACGTACGGAGCCGGCTGTTGGGCATTGATGGACGAAAATACGAGCATGTCGGCCGCTTCTTGCACGACCGGTAACGGGGAATATCTTATGAAGACACTGTTCGCCAAGGAGCTGGTGGATGATCTGATAGGATGCAATTGTCCCATCACTTCACAACACCTGACATACAAGAAGAAGCTGCTTGAATCACCATTCCTTTCCAAGCAGAAGGCAATACACGCAGGTTCGCTATCGATCATCTACAACACTGCCAGTGGCGATGGCGATCTACTCTGGGCACATACGACCAACTCCATGTGCATCGGATTCATGTCAACGAAGCAGAAAAAGCCGAAGGTACACTATTACGCTTCGAATAGTACATGTATTAACTGATTCCATTTTCATTTTTAAACGAGCCACCAATGTTTTTTTTTCCTCTTACCCTCTTTCACGAGACAGTTTGTACTGTCGAAACTTCCACAGAATCTCACTTGTGGGACAAAACCAGTCATCAATGGGCACCATTTCAAGCTGATCTAAAGCATGACATCCAGCCGTACTGCGACGTCGTCGACGGAGACGCTCAACAAACTAATCTACAACCTGAAGTGATTCGCAATCTGATAGAGTTACTATAGTTTCACCATAAAGAGAGAGATAGAGATTTAACCTGAGATGGTACCTTCCGATATTCCTTGTATAGAAATAACGCCTGCTAAACCAAACGATTCAATTAAATCTACGAACGTAACATAACTACTCTCATGTACTGTTCTACAGAACCTACTCTCACTGAGAAGACCAATCGACAACCACTATTTTTCGTTTTTTAGCGCTCGGCTCACCAGTATCGTTCGCAGAACCTATTACACCTTTGTCGATAGTAGCTTCGCTACAGATGTTAGTGATTGTCGTGTTGTCAATATCCTCGCTCGTGATGTTACTTGACTGGCCACTACTATATGAACTATTGTCTTCATCCGTTTCGTGGCATTCAGACAGGTATCCTGCATCAGGATAGGGTGTACCAATCAATGCCGTTGATTGGGGGAATGATGCGAACAGAAGCAGTTTACAAATTGAATGAATGTCGTCATAATCATATCCAGTTATACGCACTAGACGGTCGTTCCAAACAGGCATGTTTTTGATGTTGAAACGACCTGCTGCCACACAGCCAGCCGCAAGTAATGACGGCTTAATATTACACAGTTTTAACTGTTGCAAACTGTTCTTCAAAAACATATCACTGGCATCTTGTATTGCTTGTGCGATCCGCTCGACTGACGTCTGTTCAGTCTCCAAATTCTTCGGCATGTCGTTGTAATCCTCCTGGTTGAAACTGTTCTGCAAAAATATGTCCAGAAAGGTGGACGCCGTCGGGATGGTTATATGCCAGTCGAAGAAGGTCAAGATCGTCACTTCCATAGCGGTGAAATCGGCTGGCGTGTACGCGTTCGCCAAGATCCTATTCAATTTCAAAATCGTGGGCACATTCGGTTCATTTTCTTCGATTTTACAAGCCACATACAGACACGTTAAGGCTACAAGACCAAGCCGACAGTTGGGTATCGCATGGTTACACATAAACACGTCCAAAAGGTAGATAGCTACAAGAAAAAATCATCCAACATGAATGTACACAGTTAAGACTTTGTGTTACGAGCAAATTTACCCAAATGGAGAGTATCCCGACGATAGGATTGCTGTTCGCATACTTTTTCAATCAACCGAACAGTAGCTGTTCGATATTTTAGCTGAGGCGATACGAAATACACGGTTCTTCTGTATCTTTCACATTCCTTCAGTGTTTCCAGTATGTCCTGTTCGTACTCGTTGCAATACACTCCATTGGAAAAAATGTTCCACCGATCCATGGTTGCCTTTTCTTCTTTCACTTCAATTAAATCTTGACCAACATCGCGAATCAACCGTAACGCTAATGTTCTTCGGTTTGGAATCTAGCACAAGCGTGCATTTTTACACAACCAAAACGTAGACGACAAAGTACAGCACAATTCCATAGATACAATAGAACGATCAGTAATTTCCTAGAAACACGAGTTGCGATCAATGGTCGCTTCAAAATGGCAGTTTTGTATTTTGTTTCATGAAACATTTCAACTCCCACTCGATTCGGTGAAAGGTGAAACTTTTCCAGAGCAGGCGCAGAACCGAAGTTTGATTGTTGTCCACGGAGTTTGACAGCCAACCCACAAAGCAGTCCCGAAGTGGGCACAAAACGAAAGTGTGTCCGGTTTTGGGCCAGATAATGGGCCCGACAGCAATATTGTCCGGCTAATCGAGGGGATGTGAAAGGAACGAGAAAGGGGCCATGCTGGCGCCTGCCTCTCTTTCTCTCGTTACAGCGATTAGTCTTGTACAACGGATGCGCACGCACCACTTTTCGGATGTGAATAGAAACAAATATGCAACAATTTTTATATTTTTCGATGCACATTTTCAAGCGCATCAAATGAGATTTTATTCCATTTATCCTACGAACACAATACAAATTGAAGACCGCATACACATACACACATATACACACTTTTCACTGCATTTACTGCATTTTTACTGCTTTTCTAAGCCGCTGTCATACGCGAATGGCTATTGCGATCCTGCAATGGCCGCCTGTATAATGCCTGCTCCTTGTTTTGGGAGAAAATAAGACGTACAGGTTAATTAAGACGTTCTGGTAGCAGTAACCCTTTCCTATTTTAAGCACTTTTATTGTAGCAAAACACTATGCGAATCAATAATTGCATTACAGTGCGAGAGTGCCTTTTTTTACCACCCGGTACACGCCAGGACGAAAAAAAACATTTTCGAGTTTAAACGAGCAAGTTAAATTTGACAAATAACATCGAAAGGTCTTCCGATCGAAACAAAAAGTTTTGTTTCGACCTTCCGATAAAATCGGAAGCTTTTGCGAACTGTCATAAAAATTGTTCCTTGGGTTTGACAGTCAAAGCAAACGATGAGGGAGGAGAAAGGAAAGAAAGCAACAATAGATAAAAAAGCAGTTTTCTAAAATCGCGACCAACAAATTCGTACGATCGTGGAAAAACTCATCATCCCTGGGCTTGCCAGGTGCCTGTCCCGACAATGGAAAGACGGATAAAGCTGAAAACATTGAACGAACACATCACGTGCGAAATTTGCAGAGGCTATTTCATCGATGCAACCACCGTAACTGAGTGTTTACATACGTGTAAGCAGCGAGAGGCCCTTTGCATGGTTGACCGAGATATGCCCTATAATCAACGTGGTTATTCTCCCTTTTTCAGTTTGCAAAAGCTGCCTAGTGAAACACTTAGAGGAGAACAATACCTGCCCAACGTGTGAAAATGTTATCCACCAGTCGCATCCGTTGCAGTACATCAGCTTCGACCGCACGATGCAGGACATTGTGTACAAGCTGGTGCCGAACCTTATGGACAGTGAGTACCGTGGGGGGCACGGCGTTTTCCAACACGGGGGGAAGTGAACACGCGTAAATGGCTTGTCGTTTCAGATGAAATGCAACGGGAGCGGGAGTTTTACAAAACACGGAACCTGCCTTGTCCGAAAGATATGCCCCAGGTGCACGACAGTGACGATAAGGCGAACGAGCAGGCGCACCAGGAAGCGGACTACCATCGGCAGGACGAGCAGGTTAATGTGTGCCTCGAATGTATCAATGACAAGCTGCGCAACCTGAAGCGAAGGTTCATTCGGTGTAGTTCGCAGGCCACGATAACGCACCTGAAGAAATTCCTCGCGAAAAAAGTACTGAACGGTATCGACCGATATAAAGATGTGAGTGTGAAGAACAAGGAAGGCTCGACGGTTAAAAGGATATAAGAGTGAGCATTAAATCCGGTTGTTTTCTCCTGTTTGTTTTAGATCGACATCCTGTGCAATGACGAGCTGCTGGGAAAGGACCACACGTTAAAGTTCGTGTACGTCACGCGGTGGCGCTTTAAAGACCCACCGCTCAAATTACAATATCGACCACGGGTTGACCTTTAAGCAGGGCGCGTACCGAACAACGGCAGTTCTATTCAGCCTGTCTTACGGAGTTACGGAGGGCTATGTAGATAAGAGATTTTTAGGTGTGGGTGTGGACAAGCGTTCGTCCTTCTGTAGTTGATGCGCAAACCCGGGCGTTGTGATATCAGGAAGGTTTTTCGCGAAATAGCACGTGTGGGCAACACGATTGGCGGTGAATGCTTTTGCATTCCCACAGTCTTCGTGTTTTACCACCAATAAGCAAAAAGGAAGGAGTCCCGCATGGTCACATGTTGAAATAGAGGAGAGAGAGGTATAGAAAAGATTCGTTTTATGCTCTAGATGTATTTGTTTATGAGTTATTTAAGCATTGTGAATGTACATAAGGACGTGAACATAAAGTAGACGAACTCCGCGCGGACATTGTTGCTCCCCCGAGAAAGGTTTTACATCGCGAGCGGGACAGCATTAGACTGTGGTCGCACAAGAGAAACAGAAAATGTGCGATGAAATGTATAGAGCAGTGGTGGTGCACAACGATGTCATTGTGCGTGTAATAATTCTCAATTTGCAAATAGAAGAAAGTGCGTAGGGAGCGATGGGATCACGAGGATCACTCAAGCATGACGTAGTAGAAAAGATGATCTGTATAAGTATTACAATAAATTTATATTCTAAAGACATTAAGTCAAGGGAGGTTCGTTACCATTCCACTAAAAAGAAAGATGATACCCGGCAGCATATGAGAAGTGTCTCGTGGAACACAACCTTTCGACCCGCAGAGCAACGCAGCTACGCCATCCCTAGCGATTAGCTCTTATCTGTGGACGGAGTGCGATAGGTATGCCACATGGGTAATTATGCTCCTATCGGTTATGCTCGGTAGCCAATGCTACGATGTGTTTGAGATTCTGTGATACTTCAATTAGCTATTGCAGTGACCCAAAAAATCTTTTCTTCCGATGAGTTCATGTACGCAAAACGAGCTGTTTCTAATGTGTCTGTGACGTTAAATGCAAGTTAACGACTGGTAATTGCTGTTCCGAACCGGTCACTTGACTTCCGATTCGCGCCCCCACCATTGAACCGGTTCTGGTCGACCATGAGATGTGGGAAGGAATACATTTAATATAACTTCCCGTTTTCACTACGCTCAGCTAAAGTAAAGGAACCAACATTTAGGCAATTCAACTTCACACTAGTGAACCCCTTCACTAGAGAGCGCCACGGTCATAGTTAGGAGAAGGAGAAATCGACTAGACTGATCGCGTGAGACAATACAAATGATCATGAGGAATGGAGCCCATTGGCGAGATCGTGTGTAACAAAGTCAAGGTCCCTTCAATACCACGCCATATCTCATTGCTTCGGTATGATTTGCACAAGCGTTGTTTTTCATGTTTTCTTCAAGGACGTCCGACGTCTGTGGTAGCGTTCGTGACGTTGTGTGTGAACCATGTTACGATGAGCGATTCATTTCGGTCAATGCTATTCGCAAGCCAGAGCATTCTTCGGTTCTGTTTTTAACAGCATAAGTATTACCCACTTTATTTTCACTTAAGTTTTCTATCAACGAATTCGATGTATGCTCCAACTTTTAACAATTAAACAACAATGAGCGCTACCCAACACACCAACGCCTCCCGTCAGTAAGTTGGGAATCGTTTAGTTGCGGATATTTTACGATTTCTGGAATGATTTTTTAAGCGCCCGTGTCATGGAATGAAGATAGAGAGAAAGAAAAAGAGCATACAGATTGAGATTCGAAAGGACATGGAATGCGGGGAAGAGATGTGCCGGGGAGGGCGCTTAGACGATTACCAGCTCAGTTTTGGAGTCTTTGGTAATCAGCTTCACCAGGCTACCGTTGGCGGGACGTTCCTCTCCTTTGGACCACTTGTGGAACAACCTGTAATGAGAATGGTGAATTACTTCATTTCACGGCCAACCACCTGAAGGTTGGGTCATTGAAAGGTACTTACTCTGCAAGGAATTCGAGCGGCGTCCAAGTAGAAGTATCCGCATCCGGCATCCATTTGCGGTTCATCGGTGTATCCAGCGTCACGGGAAGGATGGAAATGACGAGCGAATTATCTGGCAATCCGGATTTGTCACCGGCCAAGCTTTTCGTAAGCTGATGCACGGCTGCCTTCGCCATACCGTAGCCAATCATTCCAGGGGTTCCCTCAAGTGCGGGATTAGCTCCAGTCAGCACAAGCAAACCACCCGGCTTCAGATGGTTCGCACCTACCGTAGCCGAAATGGCTGACGACCACACCGACTGCTTCCACATGAGGTCGGAGTTTTTCGCCAGATCCTTTTTTGCGTTCCCACCAGCCCAGCCACCGGCCACACAGATGATGGCGTCCAGCGATTCGCCATTCAGCTCCGTACCGACCTTGCTCAATACGGCCGCTTCTTGGGACACCCAATCCGCATCACGGTCCACCACAATGTTGGCGTCGGCCGCATCATTCTCTGTCAGATCGATCGAACCAACCCACTTGAAAGATATTACAGGGAAATAAAGCAAGAGATAGATTAAATAATCTTCCACACTGGTGTTTTGGGGCGAATTATGCAAAACTGCAAGGAAACGAAGGCGGGATGCTTACCCAGTTGTTCTTTTTGAAAAACTGCACGCACGAAGCACCGAGTGCACCGCGTCCACCGTAGATGAGAATCTTTCCTGAGGCCATTTTCTGTGAATCACACTTTTTTTTGTCTACTTCGATCGATCGAACCCACGAGAGCAGCTGAAGCGGAGAGGTTTTCGTTCTCTGGCGGTTGCTAAGCGATTAAATTCAACAGGTTACTTGGCCGCTCCGAAGCAAAGAAAACGGTAAAAAGGTAAAATAGAGTCCCAAACAAACATTTGACATTTCGAAAGTGCTAAGGGGCTGCGCACACGCAATGTGTGTTTCTTTCAATCGCTGGTGTGTTGTTTGTTTACATTTGGCATCGTGATCGTTACTGTGCAGGGAAGTGATGATTTTGTCCTCGCTTTGGATTTTATTCTGTTAATTGTTGTACAGTGTTTTAATTAATTTATGTTTCAGCTAATTTTATGCGACCTGCCGTGTACCGTTGGCGGATTTTTGCAGAATGATGCAATGCAGGTGATCGTTTGGTGATATTTTCCGGGCCGGTGCAACTCCCGGTCGAATGATTGCTATCGGAGGATGCAGCAGTAGACGAAGTGTATGACAACAGTAGGCGCAACGGTACCAGCGCTAGCAGCTAAAATGATGCGCCAAAACTCCCGGAATATGTTTTCTACCGCTGGAAATTGCTACCGGATGTTTTCCACCAACGTTTGGATGCGGCAGCAGCGGCTACTGGCGACAGTTCGTCTGCTATCCGAGCAGACTGAGGCACATTCCCGTTGAATGTTTGTCGTCTGATTATGCAGCAGCATAATCCAGGAGAACTCCCTGCGCGAAGTTCACCGCCAGAGGTTACCGTTGGAAAAGTGATAGGAGTGTTTTGTCATATACAAGTGATTGGTTATTGTATTAGGATGTGCACCGGATTGTTGAGTTATGTGTGCGTTAAATATATGTTGTATGTATGTTGTAAAGATATGTTGTATGAAAAAAGAAAACATCATCAGATAATATAAAACATAATCGTATGCCTAGCGTGATCGTGCTGTGGAAGATATTTTAGTGCGAGACATCCGAAAACGCTGGTGGAATTTAGGCTTAGTAGACACGTGTGCATAACGCCGTTGAGTGATATTCTGGTCGAATAATACTTACGGTGGCTGAACGTCTTGTAGAACCATCGTAGCTCTTGTAGAACCATCGTGTGTTGTAATTGAACATTGTTTCCTGTTTCACGGATGCTAGATCGCGTTAATTAATCATCAAAAGAAGGATATGTTACGATGTATAGCAGCATCGTCATGTGTCTGTCCTTCTTCATAAACCTTCTAATTAAGTGGTTCGGTTTCAGTTTATACGTTAAATATGGTAGTTGCTACTCTGCGGAAAAAAAGAAACCGTATTGCTGTTACACTTCGCCTTATGAATCGGCTGGGCAAAGGTGCAGTGATTCAGAAGCATCTTGAATTCGGCTCTGCCTCTTACAGATTTCAGACCATCGTAAAGTTCGCAGATAGAACAGATGCACGGGCCAGCTTGCCAGTGAAGTGGATCTAGTGCTTGCTGATCAGTAGCTCGTAGTGGAATCAGAGGGAATGAAGCACATGCGTTTAATTAGTTCCAATTCTACCGTCGGGATGGCACATACGTGACGTATGAAGTTAGTAGCCGAATGGATAGCACAGCTGGAAACGATCACTGTTAAATAAATAACAAAATTTACTCAACAACAAGTGCGTTCGTTGCCGAATCAAGTATCAATCAAGTTAAGTCAAGTTCATATCCAGGGTTACGTAGCGAACGGATAACGAATCTATGCAGCATCTCGTAGTAGAAGAATAAACGAAGGTATTTCTTTTAATTTTACCTGCTTTTTTTCTTTATTCATCAATGCAGTGCCGTCATAGACTAACGAGTTAACAGGATGTTAATAGGTTTATGGAGTTTGATTTAAATACAGAAGTGTTCGATATTGTTCTCTTGGATTGCACTGATTGATTTTCTGATACAAACTTAAATTACAAATTCATTTGATTGCTTAGATTGGATCTGATTTTTTGGTTGAAATGGATGCGATAAAAGCGAACATAAATTAATTCGGCGATTCGTTACACAAAAAACTGCTTCTGTGTTTAATATATTTACATTATTTCAATGCACGGATGAAATACATATCTCAACTGTTGTCCCCACAGTCAAATTTATAAAGTATGATAGAAAATAACGAACGAATGTAATTTTTTAAAATAAAGAAATTTAAATCAGATGTAGTTAGTTAATGTTAAATACAATACTCATTTGATAGCAGCCGACTTATTTGTATTTAACATTTATCATAACCTATACTAAAACACATAAATTTGATATTTCATAGCTTTAACGTCGCGTAAATGTTACAAAAATACATAAAACTTTATTAGTTAAACGGTACAACGCGCAAAGCCATCCGTTTCTGGATAGCAGCTGACGCTCTCTGATCGGGATCGAAATAACGATCTCGTAAATGCCGATCCTTGTTACCGGGCACTCGTGCTCATCAACCGACGAGAGGCTTCTTGCGGAGAGCACACGTGAGTACCAGTTTATGCGTTACGCACGCAACAATAACTAACCTTACTTCTGAGCAAATGCGAAATCTTGACGATTTGATACCTTTGTTCCCTGTATGCAATCATACTTCCTACAGCGGACATATGAGGTAAGTATGGTGCCATATCTGTCGTACTTCTGATTTACAATTATGGCCCCTGCTATTCCTAATTTACATCGACTATCTATTCCACTGCTGTACCAATGAGATCATACCTGACGTATGCAAAAGTTGTGAAAATTTTCACTGCAGTCAAGTGACTATCGGCATCTGCAGGAGCAGACAAAATAATCAAAGCTTATCCCGGGCATACTTGACTCGACAGTTATTAAATGTTAGTTTTTTTTCCTTTTTTTTATTTTTACAAGGAGAGTGGATCTTCTAAAAGACACCCATACCCCGGGTAGTGTGGGATTCTTACCCACTAAAAACTCTCCTTCATATGCGGCGTAAGCTTCTTCCGACACCATTGAAACCAATATAGCGCAGATCAATAAAATTGGAAAATCTGAAAAACAGATAATCAATGGTTGGTTTTTTCGGAAGAGCTTGATAGCAAGTATGCACCAACAGAGTACATCCTTGAAAAAAAATTGTAATTCCCGCAAACCCTCCATGCTCGTGAAATAAATTTTCATCGAGAAAAAGATGTGCTGGAAAGAGCTACCGCCAGCTGGTAGGTTGTTGCCTCGTTCGTTCAGAACGCAGATGTAGCTAAAACGAAAATACAGTGTTAAAAAATTGTTCAAAGCATCTTTATATTCACTTAGATAGCTTACCGCTTAAAATATGTCACACATTAACGCCACAATGATGCAATGGCCTATGAAAACGATCTGAAAGCTGGAAATAGACGCTAAAAGAAATATCACATTTATGCTTAAATTTTTTTTTGTTTTTTTTTTTTTTACAAGGAGGAGAAATCTGGTCCAACTTGGCATGTTACTGCCAAAACCCTCCTCCTCCTTGGGTCCGTATCGCATTTGATCTTCTCAGGACCATGTGAGAAGTTGCTGTGGGCCGCCCTGCTGAAGGAAAAAATAAAAATTATTTAAAATTTCCTACTTCGTTCCCCAAGGCATCAAGAAAGGAGACAAATACATCGTCATTGCATCGTCGAAATTGATGCTCAGCAAAGTAGTGTTCTATATTACTTTTTATATTCGTCCCTTTTTTCTTCAAAAATGCCTTCAACCATCGCCATACGTTCTCAATCCGTTGCGTATTGATGGTGTTATCGCTCGGGTTGAGAAAGTGGATGGAATGGTTGACTGTCGCATGGGGAAATCCATGGGCCATTAGCCCATTGTAACCGGCCCAACAGTCGGTCATGATTGTGGTACCGGCTTCCACATGCCGTACCACAAGATCGTTGAGGGTGGCTTGTGAGCGGTTTAGAACACGCTCAAGGAAAATTTCGCTCGTTTCACGGCATATACCTCCCACAAGCCATTGCGTGTTAGACGCACTTACCCGGCCGACATTGTACTTTCGACGAGAGATGGCAGTCTCGTCGATTTCCACCGTCATACCGGGCCCTCCGATCTTCCCACTGGTGCAAACGAACGTTTCCCAAAGAAACGTTCGAATAGTTTCATAAAACTTCAGCACCGTTTTGTGGGTGACGTTAATTTCCCTGGCGCAACGAGCAGCATCCGCATTGTTGGCCCACTCATAACAGCAGCGCATAAGCTTGCCTAGCGCAAGCTTATGGTTATAAAATATAGAGCCAACACGGATGCTGCTTGTTCCGCCACACTGATAATCGTTGCATACATACCTGTATCCATCGATGCCCTTATACCGCTTCAACCGCATATCCCCAGCACATTTCGGACACAGAACCTGGGGCTGAAGTAGTGCTCGCTGCTGCATCCATAAAATGCCTCCTAGATCGTTCTGAAAAATAGCAGTCAAAGAGTTAGAGTTGTATGCCATTGCAAACAACACTTTCACTACGTTAGCGAAATTAATCACTATTTGGCGCCAAAATTTAATGACGCTTACTGTAAAGTGAGGGAGTATAGGAAAGCTATACATTACCGATCCCAATACATGTATAAGCAAATAATGGATAGCTCGAATGTAAGTTTACACGAACGTATTATCCATTTGTTGAAAAATGGGATGGTTTTACATAATTGTAGATGAATTGCCATAAGAATGTTTTATTTCATTACAGGAAACAATAAAAAACAATAGAAACAAGTGAAAAATATATTTGAAACCAATTTCATTTTCATGCTTGATAATTAGTACAGGAAAATCCGTTACATTTAGTACATGTCCGGATAATCACCATTATCGTAGTGTGCGTAATTGTTGACATATAATCCATCAAGTAAACAAACCATTCCTGTTCGTATGATCAAACCGTATACAATAATCTGAAACGCATTATCATATGCAGTGCCTTAACCTGTAAGGGCAGCGGGCTTAATGCACGCATACTGTGCAGCCAAGTGGGGCCCGAACTGGAAAAGGGACTCGAAGTCACAAAGAACCGCCTACCGGTCAGCAGATGTAATGTGATAGAGGAATAATAAACCATGTTTGTTCTGTTCTTTGTTTACAAAGTGCAGTCGAAAAAGCACCTGTATTAGAAGGTACAAGGTTTCATAAGCCCCCATTATCGATACATTCGTGATGCATTTAACATCTTGTAGAATTTGCGAGTTTAGCCGCTTGAGACAGGTTCTATTTCAACAAATCATCCGACTCGTCGAAGATGCACTTCTAATCCTGGAAGAGTTCTATCTGCTGCTTTCTCATTCATTTCTAATTTCCCACGTTCTGCCGGGTCTCGCACTGTAGTATTTGGGCACGTGTTGCATTCGCCATAGTGCCATAGTGTGCGCCTGCACTCATTATCAAACCGTTCGCTCTTCTGATTAAATGTTATGCATTCAATTAGTCACTCGCACAAGTTTTTGAAAACTTGTTTTACCACGCATCAGTGCTCAAATGCAGTGCAAAAATCAACGCTCCTTGTAGCAAATAAATATCAGCCATATATAGATAAAAAAAATCATCGCTTTATTGATTACCGAAATCCGCAGAAATGACTGCACCGCTTTGTAGTAACTCTTTGGTACATATTTGGTACGTATATGAATATAATATGCTCTGTGCGTTCCATTCCACTACGTAACATGTATGTTCGCGCTGCTTCGATCTGCTTTACTTTGGTAGAGGGTAAGCTACATACGAATGCAGCACAAAGTCTACACAAGGGGTACTTATACTATTTATTATTTTTATTTGGGCACTACTGAAGTGCAACTTTTCATAATGCAATAAGTACTTGTTTAATCGCAGTGACTACTACCTAAAAAAATGTTCTACTGCCTACTCGGGGTAGATCATATGTTTTGTATAGAAGTTTGCATATGCTCTGGTCGCAAAGTTAATATCTTTTGATTTACTGGCCCTATTTGCTTGAAATTTTGAAGAAAGGTTGAGCTTCTTGTTGTTTAACTAGTAATATGTATATAAGAATTTTAATATTTTTTTCTGTTAATTATTTGCTTTCGTCATTTTTAACTTATATCTACTGTAGCCAATTGTTCGCTAACCAAGATTTTTATTTTTAAATTTGGTCATCTTTGTTCTTTATATTTATATATTTTGCTCTAGTCATCCTTGCAAATTTGTTATGCATGACTGGCTGAACGCATGTCCTAAACGGAACAATATATTATTTTTTATTGAGAGTAAAACAAAAACTAGAAGCGACATTTAAAATTGATATTGTAGTAAGTTGAAAAGGATAATAGAACACGTGTCTCGTACACGACATTGCTGTATAATTTTATTGCTACCTCTGGTTGATACAGCCAATTGATTTTAATAAACTTACTGCTTCGGGTTAACAATAGAATGTATCCGTGCATGAAATGCTCCTTCTTTTATACTCATTTCCCAACACATAGATGTCTACTTGATTAAGGAAAAAGTTAATTAACCATTGAATCAAATGAATTACTTTAAAAACCAACCTATACACACGCTCTTTCACTGTTGTGGCTCTTATATTTATTAAGAGCATAAAAGTGTATTTTTGGACAATTTTTAAAACCATTTCATTGGCTGAGGAAAACATTTTCCACAGGTGTTCGCATAGTAACATAACTATGCTTAGAGCATTTTTGTAAGAGCCACAACAGTGAAAGAGCGTGTGTATAGGTTGGTTTTTAAAGTAATTCATTTGATTCAATGGTTAATTAACTTTTTCCTTAATCAAGTAGACATCTATGTGTTGGGAAATGAGTATAAAAGAAGGAGCATTTCATGCACGGATACATTCTATTGTTAACCCGAAGCAGTAAGTTTATTAAAATCAATTGGCTGTATCAACCAGAGGTAGCAATAAAATTATACAGCAATGTCGTGTACGAGACACGTGTTCTATTATCCTTTTCAACTTACTACAATATCAATTTTAAATGTCGCTTCTAGTTTTTGTTTTACTCTCAATAAAAAATAATATATTGTTCCGTTTAGGACATGCGTTCAGCCAGTCATGCATAACAAATTTGCAAGGATGACTAGAGCAAAATATATAAATATAAAGAACAAAGATGACCAAATTTAAAAATAAAAATCTTGGTTAGCGAACAATTGGCTACAGTAGATATAAGTTAAAAATGACGAAAGCAAATAATTAACAGAAAAAAATATTAAAATTCTTATATACATATTACTAGTTAAACAACAAGAAGCTCAACCTTTCTTCAAAATTTCAAGCAAATAGGGCCAGTAAATCAAAAGATATTAACTTTGCGACCAGAGCATATGCAAACTTCTATACAAAACATATGATCTACCCCGAGTAGGCAGTAGAACATTTTTTTAGGTAGTAGTCACTGCGATTAAACAAGTACTTATTGCATTATGAAAAGTTGCACTTCAGTAGTGCCCAAATAAAAATAATAAATAGTATAAGTACCCCTTGTGTAGACTTTGTGCTGCATTCGTATGTAGCTTACCCTCTACCAAAGTAAAGCAGATCGAAGCAGCGCGAACATACATGTTACGTAGTGGAATGGAACGCACAGAGCATATTATATTCATATACGTACCAAATATGTACCAAAGAGTTACTACAAAGCGGTGCAGTCATTTCTGCGGATTTCGGTAATCAATAAAGCGATGATTTTTTTTATCTATATATGGCTGATATTTATTTGCTACAAGGAGCGTTGATTTTTGCACTGCATTTGAGCACTGATGCGTGGTAAAACAAGTTTTCAAAAACTTGTGCGAGTGACTAATTGAATGCATAACATTTAATCAGAAGAGCGAACGGTTTGATAATGAGTGCAGGCGCACACTATGGCACTATGGCGAATGCAACACGTGCCCAAATACTACAGTGCGAGACCCGGCAGAACGTGGGAAATTAGAAATGAATGAGAAAGCAGCAGATAGAACTCTTCCAGGATTAGAAGTGCATCTTCGACGAGTCGGATGATTTGTTGAAATAGAACCTGTCTCAAGCGGCTAAACTCGCAAATTCTACAAGATGTTAAATGCATCACGAATGTATCGATAATGGGGGCTTATGAAACCTTGTACCTTCTAATACAGGTGCTTTTTCGACTGCACTTTGTAAACAAAGAACAGAACAAACATGGTTTATTATTCCTCTATCACATTACATCTGCTGACCGGTAGGCGGTTCTTTGTGACTTCGAGTCCCTTTTCCAGTTCGGGCCCCACTTGGCTGCACAGTATGCGTGCATTAAGCCCGCTGCCCTTACAGGTTAAGGCACTGCATATGATAATGCGTTTCAGATTATTGTATACGGTTTGATCATACGAACAGGAATGGTTTGTTTACTTGATGGATTATATGTCAACAATTACGCACACTACGATAATGGTGATTATCCGGACATGTACTAAATGTAACGGATTTTCCTGTACTAATTATCAAGCATGAAAATGAAATTGGTTTCAAATATATTTTTCACTTGTTTCTATTGTTTTTTATTGTTTCCTGTAATGAAATAAAACATTCTTATGGCAATTCATCTACAATTATGTAAAACCATCCCATTTTTCAACAAATGGATAATACGTTCGTGTAAACTTACATTCGAGCTATCCATTATTTGCTTATACATGTATTGGGATCGGTAATGTATAGCTTTCCTATACTCCCTCACTTTACAGTAAGCGTCATTAAATTTTGGCGCCAAATAGTGATTAATTTCGCTAACGTAGTGAAAGTGTTGTTTGCAATGGCATACAACTCTAACTCTTTGACTGCTATTTTTCAGAACGATCTAGGAGGCATTTTATGGATGCAGCAGCGAGCACTACTTCAGCCCCAGGTTCTGTGTCCGAAATGTGCTGGGGATATGCGGTTGAAGCGGTATAAGGGCATCGATGGATACAGGTATGTATGCAACGATTATCAGTGTGGCGGAACAAGCAGCATCCGTGTTGGCTCTATATTTTATAACCATAAGCTTGCGCTAGGCAAGCTTATGCGCTGCTGTTATGAGTGGGCCAACAATGCGGATGCTGCTCGTTGCGCCAGGGAAATTAACGTCACCCACAAAACGGTGCTGAAGTTTTATGAAACTATTCGAACGTTTCTTTGGGAAACGTTCGTTTGCACCAGTGGGAAGATCGGAGGGCCCGGTATGACGGTGGAAATCGACGAGACTGCCATCTCTCGTCGAAAGTACAATGTCGGCCGGGTAAGTGCGTCTAACACGCAATGGCTTGTGGGAGGTATATGCCGTGAAACGAGCGAAATTTTCCTTGAGCGTGTTCTAAACCGCTCACAAGCCACCCTCAACGATCTTGTGGTACGGCATGTGGAAGCCGGTACCACAATCATGACCGACTGTTGGGCCGGTTACAATGGGCTAATGGCCCATGGATTTCCCCATGCGACAGTCAACCATTCCATCCACTTTCTCAACCCGAGCGATAACACCATCAATACGCAACGGATTGAGAACGTATGGCGATGGTTGAAGGCATTTTTGAAGAAAAAAGGGACGAATATAAAAAGTAATATAGAACACTACTTTGCTGAGCATCAATTTCGACGATGCAATGACGATGTATTTGTCTCCTTTCTTGATGCCTTGGGGAACGAAGTAGGAAATTTTAAATAATTTTTATTTTTTCCTTCAGCAGGGCGGCCCACAGCAACTTCTCACATGGTCCTGAGAAGATCAAATGCGATACGGACCCAAGGAGGAGGAGGGTTTTGGCAGTAACATGCCAAGTTGGACCAGATTTCTCCTCCTTGTAAAAAAAAAAAAAACAAAAAAAAATTTAAGCATAAATGTGATATTTCTTTTAGCGTCTATTTCCAGCTTTCAGATCGTTTTCATAGGCCATTGCATCATTGTGGCGTTAATGTGTGACATATTTTAAGCGGTAAGCTATCTAAGTGAATATAAAGATGCTTTGAACAATTTTTTAACACTGTATTTTCGTTTTAGCTACATCTGCGTTCTGAACGAACGAGGCAACAACCTACCAGCTGGCGGTAGCTCTTTCCAGCACATCTTTTTCTCGATGAAAATTTATTTCACGAGCATGGAGGGTTTGCGGGAATTACAATTTTTTTTCAAGGATGTACTCTGTTGGTGCATACTTGCTATCAAGCTCTTCCGAAAAAACCAACCATTGATTATCTGTTTTTCAGATTTTCCAATTTTATTGATCTGCGCTATATTGGTTTCAATGGTGTCGGAAGAAGCTTACGCCGCATATGAAGGAGAGTTTTTAGTGGGTAAGAATCCCACACTACCCGGGGTATGGGTGTCTTTTAGAAGATCCACTCTCCTTGTAAAAATAAAAAAAAGGAAAAAAAACTAACATTTAATAACTGTCGAGTCAAGTATGCCCGGGATAAGCTTTGATTATTTTGTCTGCTCCTGCAGATGCCGATAGTCACTTGACTGCAGTGAAAATTTTCACAACTTTTGCATACGTCAGGTATGATCTCATTGGTACAGCAGTGGAATAGATAGTCGATGTAAATTAGGAATAGCAGGGGCCATAATTGTAAATCAGGAGTACGACAGATATGGCACCATACTTACCTCATATGTCCGCTGTAGGAAGTATGATTGCATACAGGGAACAAAGGTATCAAATCGTCAAGATTTCGCATTTGCTCAGAAGTAAGGTTAGTTATTGTTGCGTGCGTAACGCATAAACTGGTACTCACGTGTGCTCTCCGCAAGAAGCCTCTCGTCGGTTGATGAGCACGAGTGCCCGGTAACAAGGATCGGCATTTACGAGATCGTTATTTCGATCCCGATCAGAGAGCGTCAGCTGCTATCCAGAAACGGATGGCTTTGCGCGTTGTACCGTTTAACTAATAAAGTTTTATGTATTTTTGTAACATTTACGCGACGTTAAAGCTATGAAATATCAAATTTATGTGTTTTAGTATAGGTTATGATAAATGTTAAATACAAATAAGTCGGCTGCTATCAAATGAGTATTGTATTTAACATTAACTAACTACATCTGATTTAAATTTCTTTATTTTAAAAAATTACATTCGTTCGTTATTTTCTATCATACTTTATAAATTTGACTGTGGGGACAACAGTTGAGATATGTATTTCATCCGTGCATTGAAATAATGTAAATATATTAAACACAGAAGCAGTTTTTTGTGTAACGAATCGCCGAATTAATTTATGTTCGCTTTTATCGCATCCATTTCAACCAAAAAATCAGATCCAATCTAAGCAATCAAATGAATTTGTAATTTAAGTTTGTATCAGAAAATCAATCAGTGCAATCCAAGAGAACAATATCGAACACTTCTGTATTTAAATCAAACTCCATAAACCTATTAACATCCTGTTAACTCGTTAGTCTATGACGGCACTGCATTGATGAATAAAGAAAAAAAGCAGGTAAAATTAAAAGAAATACCTTCGTTTATTCTTCTACTACGAGATGCTGCATAGATTCGTTATCCGTTCGCTACGTAACCCTGGATATGAACTTGACTTAACTTGATTGATACTTGATTCGGCAACGAACGCACTTGTTGTTGAGTAAATTTTGTTATTTATTTAACAGTGATCGTTTCCAGCTGTGCTATCCATTCGGCTACTAACTTCATACGTCACGTATGTGCCATCCCGACGGTAGAATTGGAACTAATTAAACGCATGTGCTTCATTCCCTCTGATTCCACTACGAGCTACTGATCAGCAAGCACTAGATCCACTTCACTGGCAAGCTGGCCCGTGCATCTGTTCTATCTGCGAACTTTACGATGGTCTGAAATCTGTAAGAGGCAGAGCCGAATTCAAGATGCTTCTGAATCACTGCACCTTTGCCCAGCCGATTCATAAGGCGAAGTGTAACAGCAATACGGTTTCTTTTTTTCCGCAGAGTAGCAACTACCATATTTAACGTATAAACTGAAACCGAACCACTTAATTAGAAGGTTTATGAAGAAGGACAGACACATGACGATGCTGCTATACATCGTAACATATCCTTCTTTTGATGATTAATTAACGCGATCTAGCATCCGTGAAACAGGAAACAATGTTCAATTACAACACACGATGGTTCTACAAGAGCTACGATGGTTCTACAAGACGTTCAGCCACCGTAAGTATTATTCGACCAGAATATCACTCAACGGCGTTATGCACACGTGTCTACTAAGCCTAAATTCCACCAGCGTTTTCGGATGTCTCGCACTAAAATATCTTCCACAGCACGATCACGCTAGGCATACGATTATGTTTTATATTATCTGATGATGTTTTCTTTTTTCATACAACATATCTTTACAACATACATACAACATATATTTAACGCACACATAACTCAACAATCCGGTGCACATCCTAATACAATAACCAATCACTTGTATATGACAAAACACTCCTATCACTTTTCCAACGGTAACCTCTGGCGGTGAACTTCGCGCAGGGAGTTCTCCTGGATTATGCTGCTGCATAATCAGACGACAAACATTCAACGGGAATGTGCCTCAGTCTGCTCGGATAGCAGACGAACTGTCGCCAGTAGCCGCTGCTGCCGCATCCAAACGTTGGTGGAAAACATCCGGTAGCAATTTCCAGCGGTAGAAAACATATTCCGGGAGTTTTGGCGCATCATTTTAGCTGCTAGCGCTGGTACCGTTGCGCCTACTGTTGTCATACACTTCGTCTACTGCTGCATCCTCCGATAGCAATCATTCGACCGGGAGTTGCACCGGCCCGGAAAATATCACCAAACGATCACCTGCATTGCATCATTCTGCAAAAATCCGCCAACGGTACACGGCAGGTCGCATAAAATTAGCTGAAACATAAATTAATTAAAACACTGTACAACAATTAACAGAATAAAATCCAAAGCGAGGACAAAATCATCACTTCCCTGCACAGTAACGATCACGATGCCAAATGTAAACAAACAACACACCAGCGATTGAAAGAAACACACATTGCGTGTGCGCAGCCCCTTAGCACTTTCGAAATGTCAAATGTTTGTTTGGGACTCTATTTTACCTTTTTACCAAGAAAACTATCTCGCGATTGCACAGCTTCTTTTGGAGGGGGAAGTTCTTGCTGTCGGATGTGCGTTTTTTTAATATGCAATAAGGGTTGAAGAAGCCTTATTATTTCAGTATTTTGAATGTGTTCCTCATAGCAAAATTAGAACATTTCATGACTAGAATATTACGGACTAGAACAAAACATTCCCAAAAATCGGTCGACCTTTCGAATTCGCACATGCCGCAGACCAAAAGGGTTAACGGCAACGTTTGCAACTCTACATTATAAACATGCGGAGACATTTCGGTTTGACAACATTTGCAAAGAAAAAGGAAAACATCCGCGGGAAAAATAAGTTCCGTTGTGTTTTACTCAATCCGTACTTAATAGTTTATTCTGCTGTTCAATTTTATTGTGATAGTTGTTTTGGTTTAAGGAAATAGAAAACTTAAAGGTTGTAGAACGACCTACTAGCTATACGTTGTATTTTAACCGAAGAATAATCATTGTTTGTGTTGGTTCGCCGGCATTCGTGTTCTAACCTCAACTTGTTTTTGACGAAAGACTGAGACTGCAACTTTACACCATGGGGGTTTGGAGCCGTTTTATGTCCAAAAAGCTTGTCTCAGGTTCAGTGATCGGTGTGGTTGGTGGTGCATCCGGTTATTGGTTTCTTTCGAAAACCTCCCCAGAACGCCAGACAGTCGAAAATTCATTCACAACCAACTATGAACCGTCTCCGTGTGCACGATGGGAATGGAACTGGGACCAGTAAGTGCTTCGGGAAATATTAACGTTACATGCATTTTGTTAAACTTAGCACATCTTCCTATTTCTAGCCGGGATCCGAAAAGTCTCGTAAAACCACTTAAAAAAGTTGATGATCCAGAATCGCAAAACGATTACAATAAGGCGGTGGAAATGAAGAAAGGTCGTGCCATACGCCATCTGATTTTGGTACGTCATGGCCAGTACAATCTCGACGGAATGACCGACAGTCAGCGAACGTTAACCGAGCTGGGACGTAAACAGGCCGCCTTGAGTGGAGAGCGACTGAAGCATCTCGCTCTACCGTACGATGAAATCGTTCGTTCGACGATGACCCGCGCACAAGAGACAGCGGAGATAATAGGCAAATCATTGATGCATCTAAAGCTGGTTAACTGTCCACTGCTAGAGGAAGGATCGCCCATTCCTCCGGAACCACCGGTTGGTCACTGGCGTCCTGAAGCATCGGTAAGGATTCTAGGGTCCCTTGGAATTAAAAGTTATTCTTTAACTAACTAACGTACATACACTCGCTGCGCTTTTTTAGCAGTTTTTCCAGGATGGTGCTCGTATCGAGAGTGCATTCCGGAAATATTTCTACCGTGCCGATCCGTCCCAGAAGTCGGACTCGTACACCATCATCGTATGTCACGCAAACGTGATACGTTATTTCGTGTGTCGTGCTTTACAGTATCCCGCCGAAGGATGGCTACGCATTTCGCTCGGGCACGCATCGCTAACCTGGGTATCCATATACCCGGATGGACGGGTGTCACTACGCACGCTAGGCGACTGTGGTCACATGCCGAAGGATTGTCTTACACGATAGAATGGGTGAGTCTATTGGCGTGAGTAAGTTAATCAAAGGTGCGGCAACAATGTTGCAGTGTAAAGTGAAATGCAATCTCGGAGGAATATCGCTACATTTTAGGAATAAGAATCCATCGAAACGAAGCATTAAATTCGTTTACTGAATACTGAAAGAACTACATTAAAACGCAGCGTTTCCCGAGGGGCCGGTCGTAAAAAGGTAGGTGATTTCATTTTCCTGTCGTTCTAACAACGTTACATTTCGGATGCACAAAATTCACATGCAACGATGATGCATTGAAACATACATAAAATCCCTTAGCTTTTATTGATGTTCTGTGTTACTCTCCAGATTGTACATGGGTCAAATGTGGTAACGAACGTTGTGATTTTTTCGTTTTGCAAAACTTTGGTACTTGATTACGCGTGGTTGCAATGATTTGGTAGCATCTTTAGTATAGTATCGTATGTGTTTGATTTAGTGGATATTTGTGTTTTACTTTAAAATATAACTCCAACAGCACTGTACGATGCTTCGTCACTATCGGAACCATAATGCATAAGCTTGCGCAAAACGTATACACAATGCAACAACGCAAACAAATGCCTAAAAGAGTGTTGATTGGTATATTAACGATTTTTTTTTCTTAATTCCCCATATCTATTAGCTAATAGTTTCTTTTTTTTTTGAGTTTCGGTGGCGTATAGCCGACACCTTATCACCTTCCGTGATCTTGAACGATCGTTGAAAGGATCAAAACTGAGATAAATGTACAGCTTAATCATCAGAACGAACGATACGTAACGATGATCCAAATAACTATGTTTGAATTAGAACTACCGAAAGATCCGCTACAATCATCATCATCCTTTGCGGTTGATATGTTTTTCGTAGTACCTGCGTGTACATACATATCATAGTGGATGAATATTCATTAGATGATAGCAAAAGGAGAGAGAGAGAGTTTCGGAAAAAATGTCACTTTTCTCGATATCTTTAATTTGGTTTGCTTTCCACCTTTCGTGCTTGCGCCTCTTCATCGTGAGTTGATACTCTTCATTATTATTCTATCAAATATGGTATTTAGTAATTGCTTGCATGTTAAATCTCAGTGTATAGTTTCTTTTGTTAATATTTTTGGTTTTATTTGCTTTTGGAAACGGTAAATACGATGGAAAAAGAGTTTAAAAATTTGGCTTTTGTAAGTTATGCGAGCAAGGGTGCGCCCTCTTTGTGTCACTGTGTCACTGTGCGTCTTCGTCGTCTTTGTCGTGCACTTGCAGAACATTGAAAATGGTATCTTTCGAGCGAGTTACTTCACATCTATCAAGTTATGATGAAGCAAAAATACGATTATATTTCATACTTCCTTCCCCTCTTGAACGTACGATAAAACTTGTTGTGCCGTTTTACTTGTGCTTCTTTTAATATGTTGCTTCTCCGATCGGAATTTCCCAATCGGATCCGGCTCGCAGACTCGTGCCGATCGAAACCCCAGCGCGTTGGCGCGGTGGCGGGGTGAGTTTTGGTTTAAACTTGCACATCAAACGATGGCGAGCGTTGCGAAACGATTTCATCGTCCTCGTCGTTTTCCTGGGAATCTTCCGGCTCACCGAGCGCATGGACGAACTCGTAGAAATCGATCCGCCCATCGCCATCCACGTCCACCTCTTTGATCATGTCCTCGACTGCAGAGGTGTTGAGATAGAAAAAAAAAACAGAGAGTGTATTTCGTTACAATCAAGCGCACAGCACAGCGCGGTGTCAGATAACGGCTCTACTCACTTTCTTCTTCATCCAAATCTTCGCCCAAACACTGCAGCACCGCTCGTAGATCGGACGCGGTGATGTAGCCCCGGTTGTGTTTGTCGAACACGCGGAACGCGTCGCGCAATTCGCGCTCCTCCTGATCGGCCGACGTTTCCGCGACCGTATCCGTCATGTTGGACATGATGTCGACAAACTCCTCGAAGCTGACGTTCCCATCGCCGTCCACATCGATCTCCAGCAGCATCTCCTGCAGCTCCTCGACCCGGGCAAACTGGCCGAGCGAGCGCATCACCGTGCCGAGCTCCTCCTTCGTGATCGACCCATCGTTGTCCTTGTCGAACAGCCGGAACGCTTCCCGGAACTCCTTCATTTGGTTCTTGGAGATGAAGCGTTTGTTTAGGCTGTAGCTGATGTTGTTGCCGGAAGTGAGCGAATCGGTTGTCTGCGAGCGGCGCTGTTTGCTGTGCAGTGGCACGTTCGCCCCATCGGCGAACACGTTCCCGTCCAGGCTGGAACTGTCGCTGGGCGGTTGGTTAATGCTGTCCTGCCGGTACGGATCGATGGGAGACCGTGAACTCGAACGGCCACTGTGGCCGCTGGTGGATTCGGGCCGGTGCGAATATTGCTGCTGGTCGTTGCCCGCGCCTGTTGCATTAGATCCCGCTTCCGGTGCTGTCGAAGGGTCGTTGTTTGTCTGACGGGTCTGTGGTGGGCAAAAATTTGGGCAAAAGGAAAATGTTTGCTTAGGTCGGTGGTACGAGTTTATGCGCTGCTGCTCAACCCCATCTGATTGCACACGGTAATGGGTGGAGCAATTGATTCAATACCACCAGAGAGAACAAGGGTTTCACCCCAAAATGAACCGTGTGTCCTGCGTTCCCTTATAATCCACCCGTTGACAAGTGGATATGTTATCGGTCAAATCGAATAAACAAGCCCCACAACCGTACGCTACTGTTTGCTAGCTTTGGGAAGTGAAATGTAATGTGCTTTAATGTTGATAAAGCAAACAGTTCAACGTTTTTCGACCGAGGTTTCCTGAAGAACAGTGAATTAGAATCGATGTAATGCCTGTCTTCATCATGTCAGCAAATTTAAGGTACGCTACCAAGGTATTGATCACTAATGCATACAATTTCTTTCACTTTACTCCCTTTGGAAAGGACCAAGAAAATTGAAAACATGTCTCCGGGACCGATTTTGGGACCAAAACACATTGAGGATCCCTTCTCAGTATCTTAAGCCATTCCAGAGTATCCAAACGTAGACCGTTCTCACGTGTCAAATGTGGTTCACTTTACTATTTCAACAGCAAATGATTTGATTTACTTGCAGATATAATCAGTAAAGCGAACGGGAAAAATCGCTTCTTCTTGAGAAAACACACAACACGACAGGAACTTTGGGAAGCAGGACTTCTATTTTCAATTTCAATTGCGGAAATGCACTCCACCAAGCAAGCAGCTTGCATTTTTAATGATCTTTAAACGAACATGTGATTGCATTCCTTGTATTTCTAGGCAAAATCCTTGGAGGATTGTTGACAGAAGAACTCTCGTGTGAAAGAAGCGATTCTCCTTCTTCTGCAGACGTTAAAGGCAAAATAGTCCTCGCGGTTACAACAATCGCTTAAACGGCTCGAAATGTTTGCCTATGGCAGCTCGCGACGATTCCGGGTCCGGTCAGTCGTCCAACAATGAAAGTATAATTTGCGAACCTCAAGGGAATTGAATGGACCAATCCCATCCGATACGATTGGTAGTATTAAAAACAAACCGCCGGGCAGATAGTAGAACGCGTGACAGGGACATGAGGATGCGAATGATGGTATTGATTTTTCGTACCATATTTTAAGCATAAAGTTTATTTTCGCTTCGGATTTCGCTATGTGCCCGCAGTAGGTGGAGTGGCTGAGCTGCCGCTGCTTCAAAGTGAATTGTTGGCAAATATTTGACGAGTTTTTGATGTTTCTGTATGTTGCCAGCGGCGGAGCAGTGTAACGCTTTCGTTTTGTCGATATAATTATGCGTCGGTTTTCGGTAGTCGTCGGAAGGAATTAATTTTATCCTTGTGAAAGCATCAATGGTGGAAGTTAAAGCCCCTCAGATGTGCTTTTCAGTCAATACGGAAACAATCGGAAAGGCGCGTAGACCTAGCGAAAGCCATTAAAGGAGAACCTTATAAAGGCGCATGGTGTATCCAGATGGTGCAACTGATACGTTGAAAATGAAACACTTACCATCACCTGACCGCCCTGAACCTAAAGCCTCCTCATGTTGCCTCGTGGCTAGTGTGAACATTTAAGCAGGTTTTTTGGAAATTTGTGAACCCTCCACTGTCGGTACGGCACAGTAGCCAATTATCACGCTGTATCGCTTCAGGTTGCACCATCTGGTAGCGGCATTTCGGCACCCCGTGTCGTTTGGCCTTTTGTGTACGCCATCGGTCGCTAATCGTTTCATCATCATCATCATCATCACCGTCAGGACGACAAAAATCGATTCACTCTAGCGCGTTCCGTGAACACTTAATCGAAACATTGTCACAACGCGACAGCTTTGGAAACAGTGATACGTACGGCGAGGTTAAATGGGAATGACAAGCCGCGACAGGCCCTTATTATCGTCAAGTGTCCGTCGTCACCCGACGCAGCACGACGGTGCCTGAGGACGCTGCACGCTGACGGCGAGCAACAAGTCACATAATGGAAATCGAATCACTTCTTTCGCGATAGGCATCATTTACGGGAAATTGTAAATTTAATGACATTGATACGCTGCGATCACGTCGCACGGTGGCTCATTAAAATGCGTCCCCGTTTTGCGACACGGTGTCGAGCTGCTGTGTGCTGGTTGTGAGTTCTTTGCCGACTTTTGGCAGAATGTTGGGACCGGCTACACCGTCGCTTACACACCACGAATGTTGGGTTTTGGCGAGAATAATGTTTCGAACAGGGCAAAACCCAATGTAGAGTTGGCACTGGCAGAATAAATCCACGGCTCTTTAATAAGTTCGTTCACAACTTCTAAACCCTCGGGGGAAATTTTGATGGACCTTAAGCGCATCTTAGCGAGAGCTTTTTTGGTCAGTGGAATTGAATCATTTCTGCTGCCCGGTTTGCAAATTTCCAATCGTATTTAGTGAGCACAGTTTAAGCATGCAAGTACAGCAGAGACGAGATCAGTTATCATCCGCCACACGGAACGCCGGAAGGTAATGGAGCCCCGAGACACTGACAGTTCCTTTCTAGCGCCAAAGGTTAAACACTTCAAGGAGAGCAAATGAATCCGCTGTGAAGGAAATGGTTCCGCAGCGTACATGCAATCAGTGGATCGTGTCCCATAAATGTACCACTCCAGATGCCGGGAGCACCGAAGGACGAACCACAACTGCTATGACAGACACATTTAGTGTAGCCAGCAGTAGGTCGCACAACGCTAGCAGCATTCATGGCTTAGATTGCCATGTCGTGTCACAGCGTGTCCATGGCGCGTGGAAAGGAGGAAGTCGATAAAAGCTAATGGTCAAATAGTGTTTTCCGTTGAATCGCTTGACCTTTGTCCGGCGGAGGTATGAAGTTGCCGAAGTAATCGCGTTCGCCCGTGGATCGTGGAGGATTAATGTGTCACGGAATGGTTTCTCGACGGCCAGGACACAATCGACACTCACGGTGCGTGGCGTTTTCGCTCGTGTCTAAGAGGCACTTAAGCAGATTCCAGCTGAGACAGCTCACCGTTGAAGCGGGCTGGAAGTTGGTGAATTCATTAAACGCAATAGGTAGCTTAATGTCTAAGCGTTCTTTGAATGTTGTGCCGTGAGACTTCCATTTGCAAGGAAATAGTACGAAAGCGCGCCTTCTTCTGCTTCTCCCCGTAAAATCTTTCGCATTATGTAAAATTAGATACAGTTTTCAGTCGGTGAGAAAGCTTCCTGTGGGGTGTGGGTCGACATACAGTCGAGTTCACATCCCCAGGACACGGGATTGTTTTCCTCGTGAATGTGGTTGCGCAAGTTGTACCACAAAGTTCCGCAATGTATCAGCGGAACGGAACAAGGGATTCTCCATCCGAACATGCATCGGAAATGGATGGGGCGCAGGGAAATTATTAACACACGAGCAAACGGGTTCGGGTGGAGGACTAATACCAAAACCCTCCGTAGATCTTCGAACCCTTACTCTCCAGGGCACACCAATCCCCGGCTACGGCTTTACGGTGCAGAACCGAGAGACGCAATGCGCTGTTTTTGCGAGGAACCGTTTGTAGGCCCCTGACGGTTTTGCTAATGACTAAATTATAACGCTTTGTTTCGCTCCTGATGAACCGTCCTCGGTCGGGGTGGTCGTAGAGACAGGTTTATAACAAGCCACTCACATGTAACCCACCTACCCAACCGACGACCGCGACCGGTAATCAGTTTAGGTAGATTAATTTATGGCAGATTAGGATGAATCAACCTTTGGCTGGGGTTGATGTCAAACGAATGAACTCGTCCTCCCACCGTACCGGGGTCGTGTGACGCACCGTGGGAAACTGGAGTCATGTGCCCGTTGCGCGTTACAATCAACCTGGAGAAAGTGTCAGGTGTGAGACTGTGCCGCGCGTCATGCCATACAATTGTGATAAGATGCCTTCGTGTACGTAATTTCATTAGCATTATCTCTCCGCGCTCGTCGTTGGCCGTGTGCGATTAGTCTGCGGTAGTAATTAATGGTCGGTTGCTAATTAAGATCTTTCTGAATGTTGTGTCGGAGCGTTAGAATGCCTTTTCCGCTTCGAATAGCTTCATCGGGAAGAAAAGAATGTTCGGCAGTTGGGCATACTTTGTTTCTTCTGACTCTACCCACAGTTCTCCACTGTGAAAAGAGGCTCCCAGCTCAGGATGCAATCTAATTATGTTAGCGCTCAGAGCGAATTATAAACTGTAGCTGCTAGGTGGAGCCCCGAAGCGGTGAAAGTCTCGAGCAAGTTCCCACATCATCCACATTATTTCTGACACCATTTCACACCTTTTGCGCGCTGAGTGTGGTGTTTGCCGTGCACGCGTTACGTTTGTGTTTTGTGACCATAAAGAGTTCTGTATGTTCCGTTCCCCAATTCCCCACCCGTCACAGCCGTACTCACCATGATCAGTTGTCTGATGTCTTTGACGAAGGTCGATGCAGTGAGAAAGTTGTTCACCGCCGAGAAGATTTTTCCTTCCAACTTGAAACGGTTTTGGGGGTGTGGGTCGCCTACGTAGAATCCGTGATGGGGGCGATATGGGTGGTGGTGGTCGGCGTTCGTGCCCCTAGGTGCGTGGCGGTGGGAAGGGATCGGTGCTGGAACGGGGTAGGTTGGGTTGGGATCCGTTTGCCGCGATGACGGTGATTGCGATTGATGATGCTGCTGATGGGTGTTGCTGATTATGATGTTTGACCGGTTTGGGCCACGGTTGGGCTTGTTTTTTTTTTTTATTTGGCTGCTGCTAAGGAAGATACCGAGAGGTGACGGCCGTTCACATCGACATAAAACCAAACCCCGACGAAATGTTTGGATATATTCCTGTTCCACGCACGCCAAAACCCGGCACACACTTCTCACCACGACCGAACCGTGCAAGGATGTTGGTGATGCGAGCGGCTTTTAGTACCGGTGGTTTATAGCGTTTTGCTGCCAGTTTCGATCAATCTCGAACGGATCGTTTGACGAACGAATGTTTGCACTATTATCGAGCACCAATCAACACATGCTTCAGGAAAAAAAACACCTCTAGAGAGAGAGAGGGAGAGAGGGTTATTGTGGACCGAATGGCTGCGAAATGAAATGAAACTTTATGAAGAATTCGCTACAACACACAACGCGTGAAGTCCCGTCCTGGAGAAGATCTAGACTGCGGAGTTTGTTATACCGTCGAAACATCCCCCAAGTAAGTAAGTTCCCCTACATCATGACACACACATGACCCAAAGTTGACTGAATGATTAATAATGGGGGTTTTTTTCTCTTCTATTTTTCTCATTGCAGATTTCTGATATTCTGATGATGGGATGGTTCGCGCGAAGACGACAATCGTCATCAATAGTTTGTTCGTTCCTGTACAGCTGCATGTTTGTTTGTTGTTTTCACGCACGAACTGAAACACGGTGTCCATCGTGCCGTCGTTGTGGTCCAGCCGTCCAGCGCGTACTTTACGTCGACGTGTATTCTCGTTTGTTTTGCTCTTATTTGCACTTTGCCTGCGTCAGATCCCCAGCCGTAAGTGCCGACAATGCCGCTGTGCATACGTTATCCGCTTAAGGTAGTCCCATTCCGGTCAATCCGTAGGTCACCGATCGTTTTGTTGACTGGCTGCTTGTAAAGTTACGACTCGCTGTTCAGAATGCAGACATCGTGTCTGCGCGATTGCGACCGACCTTCCTTCTACCCGATGGATGCGCCCGGTTGTCCATCAATTGGTGACGTTTTTGAGTTTTATTGCTTGGGTAAATGGATTTAGTGCTCAAGATTGCGATCATTACGGGCAAATGGTGTCGTAAAAACAAACAAGATAATGTCACTGTGATTAATGGGATGCGATGGGTTAATATCATTTTTTTGTTTCCTGGAATCTTTACAAAATCTGGGCTGGAATTCCTGCAGCGCGCAATTTAATTTAGCTTCAACAACTCGCTTCCGTTGCATTTGCATCGTTAGAGTAGATTGTTTATGTAATTTACTCTCGCACGAAATTAGGAAGCCAGCCAGAACGTAACTTCAGATACTTGGGCACCAGTTAGCAGCGCGAACAACAGAGCAAGATAAAAGTATAATTACTGTACAGCTGTAACAAAAAAAAATAGGACAAATGCACACAGGGAAGGAACGGAGAGCCACAGGGATGCAACACGGAAACACGGAACAATAATGAGTTTGAGCTGAGGTGCAGGTTGTTGTAGCAAGACCAAAACAGGAACAAGCAAAACATTTCACACTGTTGTGGGGAAATAAAACAGAACGATAAGATGGGAAACATAAGGAACTTTGGAGCGGACACGGGGTTTAGTGCAGCAGATATGCAGCAGTGTTAGGGTTTTGTGTGTTGCCCGGGTCAGTTTTTTTTCTTTTTGCTTACGACAGGCGCGCTGGTGAGCAACACTTTTGGGCGTTTGGGAGCAGCGAAACTTTTGGCTTCCGCTATTCCACGGCAAGCTAGCTGAGACTGTGGGGCAAAAATTGTGAAGCATGAAGTAGTAGCGCTAGAAGGAATTATGTTAGCGTAGTTTCGGCTTACGGAAGGTGGGATGGTAGTTTGGAAAGTTTGTGTTTTTTTTTTTGTTCCTTTCCCGGAAGTACGGCCGGTTGTTGTAAGCGGAATAATATAAGCAGCTTTTTGGGGGAATGCAAAGGCACAGCAAAGGCAAATTAGGATCCCCGGGGGAAATGGGAAGGGTGTTATCTTATCGCATGGAAGCGTACAGCATGCGTAACACCGTAACGAACGAACGATCAGCGCACACGGGTGATGGTCGGAAACCTACTTTGCGGAACTTTTTCTCGCCATTCTTCGCCTTGGGACAGAAGAGCGATACGGACGCTTCCCGTTCGCCCGACTCCTGGCAGCACATGCACGACCGCTCCATCTGCCAGATCTTGCTACCGGACACCTGGATGTAGCTGGCACAGCGGCCAATGCACGCGAACGATGGGATGGGCTTCGGTACGCAGCCCGGATACTGGAGCACGTGGATGACGGGCGTTACCTGACAGTCATCTCCTGAATAGTGAGACCCACCGTCCTCTGACCAGAAGTGCCGAGGTGGGTTCGGATGGATCGGATGGATGTGCGTGTGTGTCGAGAGAAAGAGAGAACGGGAGGGAAAGAAAGAGAGCAGTGCAGAGAAAAGGGATACAATAGTTTAATTTCAAATCTATGCACAAGCGGTACGATAAACACCACCCAGCCGCTCATTCGGCATCATCTCGGCGGCTAGTGACAAAATTCGGTCGGGGTTGGTACACTGTGGTCGATTAGTTTGGTTTGTCGATTGGGTGCAATTGAATTGTGGTGAGTGCTGTGCAGCGTGTGTCGTCATAGGGTGTCACCCGATGTTAAACTGCAAAGTACACACAGAGCTGGAAAATAGGATTACAATCATAAACTCGAACGTGCATGAAGTGGTCGGATCGAGGAGACCGGACTGCGAACAAACGAAAGTAACACAAATATCGTTAAATGGAGAAAAGCTGGTGCACAACCAATTGAATGCCATTGATTTAGAATTTAGCAACAGAAGCGATTTGTCAATGGGTTTTTTTTTTGTTCTTCGGTATATCATCCAATGAAGTCAATTTATCACTGTGAAAGAGGAGTAATCCGATTTGCAGACAGCAAAAGGGAACGCAATTCTACAACCCCCCCTCCCCCCGTCGTCAGTCACATGCTGCTGAATTGCATTAACCTACACGGGTTGTACATTTAAAAAATGGCTATCTCTACAATTTATTGCTTTTGCTCCATTCCGTTTCCAGTGGCCAATCGTACGATTGCATTTGCACTATCTCCCGTGTTGCGTTCGGGAATGCGATCGACCTAGTTGATTCGCCAATCTATCCACACCAACTGGGCTGGGGACTGCACCGAAAACACCGGGACTCGTCCCGATCGATAGACAATCGCTGGCAGTTCCTGTGTGTAGCCTTGCCGGTGGTGGTGGTAGCTGCAATACAGCTATAAATTCAAAACCTGTTGGACAAAAGCGCTGGCAAACGGGATGTTATCCTCACGTGCGAGAGTTCGTTCGCCCACGACACAAGGACATTCAATTGCGCTTCTCCGCGTTGGATACCGCTGGGCTATAACTGCTATAACTCTTCCGGTACCACCTTTCGCGTGTAACCGTTATTGCCCCAAAACAAATGGGATGAATTAACGTACTAAAAAATGCTACGCTGCACCATAAAGTAACGAAGTAGTAGCGAAGTGCGGTACGCAAGTTTTGAAAGTTAATAAAATAACAACATAAAATTACGTTTATTGCAGAAGCGATGGCGAAGGAGAAAGTTTTGTGATTAATTTTCTTGTTAATATTTATTATCCACTCTGCGGAGGAGGAGGGGGGGGGGGATGGGGGGGGGTTGTTTGGAATGTTATTTCGGACGGTTTGTCTTCCGAAAACCATCCACTTTGCTGCTGGCTCTCAGTATGCCAGCACCTGTACATGGCACGGTTGGAGTTAGAATGTAATCCCAATAACGCAGAATTCTTGCTTGACTTATGTTCACCTACCAAAAAAAAAAGGGAAGGTAAACCCGGATTTGGGCTAAAATCGTACATAGTGATGCTGCCAAGCGTGGAAAGTGGAGAATTTGTTTCGGTGAACTCCGTCCTCTGTTGGGTGGCACATCCCGTACCCGGGATCTTTGCACTAATGTTTGCTTCCTTAACGTTAACGATTTGTTTAACAAAGAACAGAAAGTTCCTTTTTCCCTTCATGTGTATCAAGAAAATGGTTTCCCCGGGGGAAGCTAATCCCGCCTTGTGGAGGAGCAAATCGAATGTCTTTGATGGTCGCGAAGTAAAAGCTTGACGCTGCTTACGTTCAAGAATTCCATCACCAGTATCGACGGCAAGAGTAATAAATCTATCGCCCTTCGTAAGCCTTGACGAGCATTCTCGCCCACACGGGTGGGTGGGTCGGCAAAGTACGAAAGGACGACGTGCTGTTGCGAGCATATCGTTATGCCACTCCGTGCAGGAACTGTCTGCTGTGAATCAGTCCCCTGTGTTTTTTTTTCTCTTCCCAACTGCATCTCGATTTGTCGAATTGTCAATCCTGTTAACAAACCCGAACAAAGGCAAGTCAGCAGTGACGTGATTCGTGTTGTCAAACAACTCCCAGTATGTCCGTTTTTTCCCACATTCATCGCCACGTCTTCACATCCACTGGTGAGTGAGAAGTTCAACGACGACGCGTCGCTGTTGACATATTTGGACACTTATCCCACATGCTCTGACCGATTCTCGTTTCACACCGTTATCTTTCAGCCCACCGAATGATGATGATGAGCCTGAGTGCGCTGTGGACATGGCCGGTGGTGATGGAAGAGAAGGATGTAATCAAACTTTGGTCCTGCCGTTCGTCCTAACCCCACACAACACGACCTCGTCGCGGATGTTCTATGCATGGACGAAACTTTGTCAACACTATTGCATGGCAAGTTGTTTGATCATGAGAACCCCACGGTATTAGCAATGGTGGGCTTAGTAAAAACACATGACACATGATGTCGACGGTTTTTATTGCGAATTGGGGAAGAGTTTTGGCTTTCACCAGTGGAACGCCCGCCCGCCAAGGGTCATTGGTTAAAAAATAAGAAATCGATACGATGCAAACGACGATGGAGCCCAATAGTGCGGTTGCTGGTGGTGGAATGTGCTTTGATGTTTGTCTCGTCGTAATGACCATCTGGCGCGCAGTTATCATACCATCATTGGTTCGGGCTGATATCCTGACGCCACATGGAAAGAAAGTAGAAAGTTTTACCAAATGCTTCTTTAGCTGCCTTTGCACCGAAAGGCTTCCAACGCCACTAAGTTATCAGTTTCGATGGACTTATCGGATTTAACGCTGGTCAAGCAGAACCGTAAATTTCGACATGTTGAAGTAAGAGTTTCACTGTGTTTTTTTTATGGGGGGAGTAAGGAATTGGTCATTGGCTTTAGGCCAGTAAGAAAGCTAAATAGTGGATGAAGTATTCGATGATGCGTTAAGCGTGATTGGGTTTTATCGAGTGAACGTAACTGCAAGAGAACATACTCCCATCTACATTCTGCTACTAACAGTGAACATAGTATATTGTTCGAATTGATTTCTATTCTTTGTAACGGTTACGGAGAACACCGATCTGTTGATTGCGTTCGGGATATTGGTCACATAATTTAATAGCGGCCATAGATCAGATCTTCACTATGCGGAAGGCAAGTCTTACCAAACTTAAATTATAGCAGTTAGGTTTTTTGCAATTCTGACTAAGCTTATCAGGCATCTCAGAATGACCGTGACTAACATCCACAATGGGAAATCCTCAATGCTATTGGGTGCTGTAATGCTTCAGAATAAAGTCCAGGGTCTGCGAAAGCGAGTTTCATCTCATGTTAGAGGTGAGTCAGTCGACACCCAGAATTAACGAGACCTTATCAAATTTGTGGAAAATCTCTTAGTAAGTAAGAGTAAGATGACCTCACTATAGTGCTTTGCAGTAGACTTGGCAAGCCCTTGACGATGTAAGCTGGTGATGTCACCGAAATGGCACCGAACAACCAGAACTCTTAACAACTTGTTAGATTCGAAAGATAGAGAAGATATGTCTGATGTTGTTGAGCGGCTATTTGAGGCACTCCAATGTCAGCCCAAGAACCCGGAGAAGATTTGTTAGACCAGCATGGGAAATGTTAAGATGTTGATAAATAATCACTACTTATCACTACTTGCTTCGATTCTGTTGGCAGCATATTATTACAATAATAGACCCAGTATCGGTACACTTATTTATGACACAGCGCAAATATCTTTGTTCCGTTGGTCGGTACACACTAGTTCCAGTGAAAATGGTAGAAATGAATAACCACCTTTACGTATTTCGTACGTCATCAGCCCCCGAACAACAGGGGAAAAAAAACACCAGGAGAAAGGGTCATTTATCATGCCAGAAGATGTTGCGGGGCAGAAAAGGAAGGAACTCGCACAACTCGCCCAAACCGTTCTAGCGGGTTGTGCGTTTGTTTCCACCCACTTCGGCGCACGTTTTGTGGTACGATTTCGATTAAAAATGACTAGCATCAATCATGATCAAGCCAGCAAGCTGACTGACTGCCGTCTGAGAGCCAGCCAAGTCCAAGTCTTCCGCGATAGGTTCATGCTTCTGTTTCACGGTCTGCACGGTCAGTTCTTACACGGGAGACAATATTTAGATGAAAGTATCTTATTGTAATCGCGGAATGAACGATGAAAGCAGAACAGGATCCAACCGCTAAAGCACAAAACACTTGACTAAAAGCCGGTGATTTCGCTTCCGCGATTGTTTCGTATTGGAAAATTAGGCAAATTGCTGCCCGATGCACGGAACTGCTGCCGCCGGAGGAGGAGGAGCTGGTGGAGGTGGATGGTTCGGTTGTTGTCTTAAGAGATGTACTGGAACCGAAACGAAACCAGCTGGAAATCCGTACCAGCATTATTACCGCAGAGCAGATGGTAGCGAGACGAAGTCGGTTAGAAGTGAGTCAATATTCAAATAAGAGACTTTATCTTCACCACTACCGGAAGCAGCACCACACCGGTAACAGAAGCACCGTGTGCAAAAGATATGAATTCCGCCACAGGGCCTTGGCATTATTGTAACGTTGGTGGGTGGTGGCACCACAACGGTAACACTCGTAGTTCCGTTTCCGTGCCTCGAGTCACACAAAGGGAGGAATGGTGTATTTAATAAAGAAGGAACTTCACGGTCGTGCTTTACCTCAGCGAGCCCCGTATCGCGTTGAGGCTTTTTCAAGAGATTGGGCTCGTGTTTATTGCGGTATTGTGGATTGTATTGTAGCAGCACAAGCGACAAGTGCTGTCCCGTAGACACTCGGGACGTACACCGTGTCGGAGGATATGGCACAGGAAATTCAGTCAAGCAAATTCGATAAAACCACGAATGCTTTCAAGCAAAGTCGCAGCTTTTAAAGATGAGTATCTCCCAAAAAGCGCATGCCACCCCAAAAAAAAACCCCCCCGTCCCACCGTTGATGATGAGCTAGATACGAAATAATGATCAAGAATGTCGGAATGCATAAAACTTCCAAACGCAAAAGACGCTAAAAACGATCATCGAGGGCTGCCCGCGCATACAAAGCACTTCATGCAAATCCCAAAAAAGCTCATCTTTACCGTCGGAACGTGACGCCTCTGGAACCTCCCTGGAGCGAGTTGGAAGTGTCCAGTGCATCTTAAGCTAACTCCCCGTACCGCTACAAACCCCGTCACCTTCCGAAGATTATTTTGCATTAAAAAAGTGAAACGCTCAGCGGACGGCCGTGGTTTTACGGCATAATGTGTCCCAAAAACCGTGGCGTGGCGCAGTATGGCATTTTATGCTTCTTTTTTTTTGCCTTTTGCTCGTTTTTTACAACTGCAAAAGGACACAGCGAAGAAAACAAAAAGGTTCTTCTATTCACAGAACGAAACGTCCGGAGGGGTGTTTTTCCATGTTGTTTGTTGCTGAATTGGAATAGCTGTAAAGATGCTTTTGCCTCACTGCCTGCGTGTGTCTGTTGTGGGAAAATTGTGGGTTTTCCTCGAAGAACCGAACAGAAATACTACGGCGCCCTTTTGCTGCTGGGGCCCCCCATCTGGGATGAGCGATGCAATAGAAAAAGATCACGTTAACAGCAGCAGCGAGATGCCTCCAGGGAAGGAACCGACTAATTGGGGACAAACGGCAAACGGAAAACGAAAACTTGTGGCTGTGGCGCAAGGTGAAGGTTGATTTGAATTTCATTATATAGCATATTCTCTCCCAGCCAGCCAACCCCGTAAACGAGCAAATTCTGTCCACCCGGTGCAAGACGTTCACTCCAGCAGTCCAAATCCCTTTGGACGCGTTTCAAATTACACTGTTTTTAAAGACACTCCTGCACCTCTGTATCAGATGAGTATTCCAGGGAGTAGAGGGAACCCCCTTTTTCCACTGCTCTGCCATACGACACCAACTCGGGCCAAGGTTAAGGGAGCGGAGTTAGTTAGTTTTTCACTAGACTGCACAGGGACACAGGGAGTAATTAAAGTCGTAGATTTGTTCGTTCGCTCAACTTCACTTCTCACGTGTTATCTTTTGTTTGTATTCCCCGTGAGTCCCCGTTCGCAGCCGCGGGGGACAGGCTTTTACACACAGTCAACACACTTGACACTGATTCTTCATTGCACTGTTGCTGCGAAATACACTCGCGGAATCCTTTGCAGCCCCAATCGGGTCCTCAGGGCCACCGGAGTGTGGGAACGGTTTTAGAATTCCCGTTCCCCGTTGCGCTTCTTCCACAGCGCCAATCAACCCCTCGAAAGGTGAACCGCATCAAACACAAGCGACAACAACCTTTGTTGGGCAGCAGATGCTCCTGTGTGTCACTCTCCACTTGCGCTTCCGGTTAGAATGAGTCCCGACGTTGTGGCCACCGTTCGCCGCGCACTTTATACCGAGAATGAGCATCTTCCGAGTGCGGACTGTTTATTATATCCCGAATCCGTGTGCACTTCTGGCTCTTCGTTCTCCGGAAGCTCTCGCCAACTCTCCAGAGTTTTGGGGCTGCGTATGTATGTGGCGGCTTCGTGCGATGGCAATCGGGTTTCCTGCGGGTGGTGTGTGCCTGACTCCCATGCGGGATGGTAAAGGTCGCACCGGAGTGCGGGGGGAAGTAGTAGTAAAGTGTACGCGCCCCGAGTGGTCGGTGGCCCTACCGAGCAGCATTCGTGCGGCGAGCGAGAGGAATGTGTGCATGTGCGAGAAGAGAACTGTTCCTGCTGGATGTGGAAGTTTTTATTTCGTTGGTGGGAAAGGGCTTAGTGGCAGGAAAACGGGAAGCGGAGGGTGGTCCTTCGGGAGGGAACGTACAGTTTGCCCATTGTACGTGAACATCATCTCGGTGCAACGCGGGAGTGAGTGAATGAGTTAATTTTAGTTTAAACTTGCCATGCAGTCATTAAGCATTTAGGGCATTTGATAGAATTTTACTACAAACGTAACGGTTATGCTTTATATATTTCACATATTTTATCTATTTCAAGGAAATACCAGCTGTTAAAGGTTAGGCAACCCTTTTTCGTTATCGTAACCGTTACTCCCGCTAAACCCAGGTTGAATACATCCCTGGAGGCGTCATTGAACTGATTAGACTCTCATTCCGGCAAACGGAACAGAATGGGGAGGTTCGTTCGGAGCGCCCCGCTGCGCTCTCGTGCTTTCCTTACGATCGACTTTGTTAACAATGCTAAACATGCCTAACGCATTGTGGTTGTACGGCCCTCACACCGTAATCCTTTAAGGACAACCATGTTAAACAACACTGTTGCGTGCGCGCCCAGTGGGAGGTCGCGTCGGTTGGATTTGTTTGCTACACGGTACGGTGCCGTTTTGTCGTACAAAGAAAGAGAGTGATTTTCTCTAATTCGCTAATAAAGCGAAGCCGGAAAATTCACACACTGCCACGCGCGAGAATGGAGAGCTTGTGGAGACCTATCGCAACGTTTCGCGAGACTGCGCAAAAGCTCGGATTTTTGCTTGCCAGTTTTTTTTTGTACAAGAGCCGCATATCATTGTCACCGAAACGCTCCATTCGGGAAAGAATGTTTATTTCTAATAATTAATATATCCTCTACGTTGGAATATCACAAGAAAACGCATGCTTTAATTCCCCACTTGCTGCGGTAGAGGAGTACCCTTAAAAGGCGGCACGCTCCAGTGCGGTCAGTTGCTGAACCAATCGTTCCTCTTTGGCTTTACGCATCGTGTACAGTTTGCGGGATTCGATAAAGTTTTGCAGAAATGTGCCAACGTCACTTTGGCCAGCGAGAAACTGTTGCGCCTCGTCGTCGCTTTTACCGTCCGCCGTCGATACGGCGATCTGCAACAGCTCCTTGATGTGCTGGGGGGAAAAATCTTCCGCCTTTCGTTGATATCGTTGGTTCATGCTTTCCCACTGCTGACCCAGTTCCTTGAACTCGAGCGCTAGCGATTCCACCTTCGCTTTGCGCTCCTCGACTGCTTCCTTGCGGGCAAGATTTTCCACGGCAAGCGACTCTATGCCCGCCAGCAGTTGATCCATTTCGTCATTTTGATGTTGCACAAAGGGAAGTTTTGTGATAAACTCTTCCAGACAATCATCATCCGTGTTCAACCGACTCAGCTCATCGATGGAAAGATTTCGCAAACCGAATTGATCCGATTCGTGTGACGGGGACAGAAGGGCGTTACGGTTATCGGGACCGAACTCTTGGACGTTTCCGTTTCGACACGCCTGATGCGCTGCTGGTGGCGCGTGATGTTGGGAGTGGTGCTGCGGTGTGGACGTTGGTTCATTCACGAACTTTGGAGGATGTTTTTCAAATTCCCTTCCAACCGCTTGCACTATCCTTCCGAGATCGGAATGAATGGTATACTGGAATGGACAAGGGACAGAAATCAATCGATTAATGCAACTGACAGTGTGTGAGGAAATGAGCATTGCTGATAGGCTTACGTTCAGTATTCCGGGCGCATTATCTATTTCTCCCGTCGTTCCATTTACCCACGGATGGCGAAGAATCGGACTCACTATAAGCTTGGGCTTTTCGTTCGGGAAACCACTCCCAAGCAAAATATTAATGGCAATTTCTCGTCCACCACAGTTAAAGTTGACCAAATACTCTTCATTTTCTTTCACCTCTTGTACACTAGCGTGCGCGAACGAAGGAGCAAGAAAGAAAACATGCAAAAAATCGTTAATGAATTGCAAAACTGCAGGTGCAGTTAGGATTTATGCTCACTTGTGGTTGAATATCTTGAGCGTATCGATCTGGCGTTTACGCATCGTCGCGAATGTGACTATCCTGGGGTGTGTTGTCGATGATCCAGCACCAAAAATCCAATACGGCCTACGAGGAGAAGGGCATTTATAATCGGTAATTTGATTTACACACCACGGCCGGAGCGAGGAGCAGAAAAAATTGCGATGACAATGTTTTGATTTGTTTTGGTTACGTTTGTGACGTCATTGTGTTTTTCTTATTTACGCGAAACGTCAAATTTCGGGACAGCGATGTCGAAGCGAAATCGCGTTTCCAGCCGAACTTCGAACGAATCGTGCAGGGTTGATGCGTGGAATGGATTTTACGGGGACGGAAAAGTGCATGGAATGATGTAGAATTTAGCAAAACGTGTGATAACTTTTGCGCGGAAAGCTGAAGAATACTAGATAGAATTTTCAGACACGTTTGTCAGAACATAAAACTCCACGCACTTTGGGCCACACGAAGCAAAGGGAATTAAAAGGAAAAAGGAAAGAATTTTCGGGAGTTAATGAGAATGGTAAAAAATATCACCAAAAATTATCAAAAATCAAGCCAAACTAAAATAATTGAACAAAACATAAATGCACCTTTGGAGCAAAAATCGAACCGAGCACTCGAAGTTCGAACATTTTCGAACACAGCTTGGATGAAGTTCGAACAAATGCGTTTAGAGGCGGGTTCGTTTCTTGATAGGTTTGGTCTCGTTTTGACAGCTCTAGTGGCACGGCAAAAAACGGGTTGCTGCTGCTGCTGCTGCTTTGGTAAACGGGAACGGACAACGATTGGCCAACACGAATACGGGCGAGCGAAATCGTTGCCCTCCTAGCGCCAGCTCACCTGGCACTCGCATGCACTGTGCTGTGAAAAGAGTGCCGTGTGCGTGACACTCTCGCTCTTGGTCGCGCGCCACACACCACGGCAAGTCTGTGAATGTACACAACGCCAGAAGAAGGGTGGCTTCAGCTCCGCTAGCGACGATTGACCCGGACGCGTACGCGGACACAGTGACGCGCGGATCGCGCACAAATGGACTCGAGCGGGAAGGTGGCCTTCGAGGGCAAGTTGTTCGTGCAGACAATCGACGCGCGCGATGAGAACGAGGAAAAGTATATGCGGGCGTACCGCTCGTTCGAGGAGACGACGGCGGGGCTCAGCGATAAGGACTTTCACGACCTGCTGTCCTCGCTGGTCAGCAAGGAGAAGCAGCACGAGGAAATCTCGCTCGCCCTCGTCTACATCATACTGACCGACCCGAACGGTGCACCAAAGATGTACCGCGATCTGACGCTGCTAACCCGGGACGGGCTCGGGTTCGTGACGGCCAATTTGGCCATGCTGGTTGCGGAGAAGTACCACAAGCTGACGGACGTTGGGCGTAAGCAGTTGCTTTGGTTGCTGCGCGAGCTGATCAAAAACCAGGTGCTGAACGTGGACAATCTGGCGTGGAACATTCTGCGCCAGGCAAGCGGTGGCGACATTAGCCCGAAGAACATTGCACTGATCGAGGGTTTGCTGGACATTTTCACCGAGCACCGGGCATGGCTAGAGAAGGATCAGTTTCTGATCGGCACGGTGGCGTACACGTTCGTTCGGCTAATCGAGGACCACTGTGGGCCACAGTTTGTGTATCTACGCAACAGGGAAGTTAAGTTTGTAATCTCGTTGATACGGGACCGCTTTATGGACATCATACCGCTCGGGCGGGAATTCGTGCGGTTGCTGCAAAACGTGGGCCGATTACCGGAGTTCGATCAGCTGTGGAAGGACATGCTGTACAACCCGAAATCGCTCTGCCCCACGTTCAACGGTGTGTGGCAGTTGTTGCAGACGCGCACAAGTCGGCGATTTCTGCGGGGCCGCATCACGCCGGACATCGAGCGCAAGATACACTTTCTCACGAGCAACGTCAAGTTCGGCAATCAAAAGCGCTACCAGGATTGGTTTCAGGAGCGGTACTTCAACACGCCCGAGTCGCAGAGTTTGCGGTGCGATCTGATACGGTTCATTATCAGTGCGATTCATCCGACGAACGACATGCTCTGTTCGGACATTATTCCACGCTGGGCCATCATCGGGTGGCTGTTGACGTCGTGCACGAATGCGGTTACGCTGGCTAATGCGAAGCTGGCCCTGTTCTACGATTGGCTGTTTTTCGACCCGGCCAAAGACAACATCATGAACGTGGAACCGGGCATACTGGTGATGTACCATTCGATCAAGAACCATCCGCTCGTTAGCTGCACGCTGTTGGATTTCCTTTGTCGTATCATGAAGAACTTTTACCCAAAGTGGGAGGATCGCATTCGGACCGGTATTTACAACTCCTTGCGTAAGATCCTCGAGATGAAGGTGATCCCGAATCTGGTGCCGTTGTTTGAATCGCCCAAGCTGGACCGTGATCTGAAGGCAATGTTGCGCGAAAACTTCCGTGAGTTTTGTGTACCGCCGAACAGTATGTACGGCATGCATCCACCACAGCCCGGTATGGAGACGCAGATGATGATGCACTATCCCGGTGAACCGATGGAGCATCCTCCACCCCATCTAATGCCTCCACCCGTGCATACGGTTCACCCTAGCCAGACCGATATCACACAACTAAATCGAATGGATCCCTCACGGAAAGCACACGACAGTGGAGGAGGAGGCGGTGGTGGTGGTGGTGGTGTTGGAGGAGGAGGGGGAGTGGGAGTAGGAGCCGGTTGGCTCGCCTTAAGAGGACCTATGGCAAGTGGTACCGGAACGATGCCTATTACACAGGGAGTATTGCGAGGTGGTCCTCCCAGTGGACCCGGACCGACCGTCGGTTCAGGTGGACCGGGAAGTGTTCCGAGCGGAATACATGCAGGTGGCGGTGGGCCGGGTAGTGCAGCCAGTGGTGGTGGAACTTTTGCCAAACCTTCAGAAACGCCCCGATCAGCGGACAGTGCAGGCACAGCGGACGATCCCAAATTTAGTGACGATGAAGATGACGCATCGAAAGCCACTGCTACGACGGCCACGAAAACGGAGGACGTGTCGGATGATGATGATCTGCCGCTGGCAAAGGTACGGCTGCTGGAGAAGCCGGCCATCGCAAAGGTAGCCTTGCCGGACACGTTGAACGGCCATCTGGAAGAGTTTCTGCGCGAGAAAAGCGTCAAGTCGTTCGAGCCGCTGTTGCAAAGTCTGGGCAGCTGCGGGAAGGCAGCACTCAACCTGGAGCAGGAAAACTACCTCACGGAGAGTGTGATATCGGTGATCAAGCAGACACTGCCGGACAAGAGCTACTTCCCCGCGTCGAAGACGGACGAGAATTTGTCCGAAAGCATCAACTACCCACTGTTTGCGGCCTACCGGTTACTGTACCAGCACGAGGAGTCCTGTAAGAAGCGCATCTTAGCGCTGCTGGTCGCCATCGTGACGCGGATCAATGTGGCCGGTTACATGCTGCTGTTCTTCCTGAAGGTGCACGGGAAGCTGCAGGCCCGACGGAAAGAGAACGCCGGCAGCACCGCATTCAAGGCGTCCGTGTACGGTGTGCTGTGCGATGCGCTCGAATCGGACGATTCCGTGGACGACTGCATCGAGAAGGATCTCAATCTGCTCGAGAAGCACAACACGCAGATGTTCCTGTGGATCCTGCCGGACATGTACCGGGAGTTCAAGCAGACCATGCTCAACAACACGACCGTGCTGCGGCTGCTGGTGGGCTGCATCGATGCGAGCAATCTGGGCGACATCATCTACAGCATCACGCAGGGCAAGCTGATCCTGTTCGACGAGGAAGGCATCGTGGAAATTCTGCGCAAGAGCCTCGAGTACGAAACGTTCGAGCAGGTATGCATCTGGCAGCTGGTGCAGGCCCACGACATCCCACTCGACACGTTCCAGGAGATAATCCCCGAGCTGGAGTCCGGTGCACATGCGGAAGCGCTGACCGCCATTCTGCTGCTGCTCCGTGCCGAGAAACCGACCACCGAGCTTGTCCGGTTGCTGCTAAGCCGCGAGACGGAAACGAAACACCGAGGCGACCCGTTCGTAACCTCGGTCCTCCGCTACTGGTGCCAGGAGTTTGAGGAAAAGCTGTCCGAGCTGATTGCGGCCCTGCTCACCTCGAAGTATCCCTCCAACTCACCGAACAAACGCAAGCGGCCCTCGAAGAGCGCGCAACAAAATACGGCCCCCACCTCGGAACAGTTGCTGAACCATCTGGAACATTTTAGGCGCAGCTGCAGGCACGGGAACGGTACCGGCACCGGGCTGTTTGTACAGAACGACATGCAGCGCGCCCTGCAGCAAGCATTCGCCCACAGTTCCGAAAGCCAACGGAAGCAATTTAGCGATCTGTTTGCACTAGCGGCCGAAGACGAAACGTCCACCACGGTTGGCCGGCGGGGTACGAGCAGTCGCGGTCGGAAAGCACCCTCGAACAAGAAGGAGACGGCGGCGGAAAAGGCGGCAGCGGCGGCCGCCGCAGCACATGCCAACAACAGCAAGAAGGCGGCGGAAGCGTCCGGCCACTTCAGTGACGACTCGAGCGACGAAGACTGGTCCAAGCAGAAAGCCTCGAAGCGAAGGAAAACGCTAAGCGATTCCGATTGACACCGTTCGGCGGCGGAACAACTGGTTCGGCGCGTGACGATGGCGGCCCTCCCGTTGGTGGTGCGCCTGGCGATGGGAGGTAATTGTGTACAGTTTGCCGCGGCTCTATTGCCCAATGCCATCCAATGGACACATCCGCGTTGGTGGTGGTGGCACAACGATCAGTACTTTTGTTTTTAGGAGCAGGGACCGTTAACCGATCCGCGATCAGTTTGGGGGAAGATGGGAAGGGGGAGGGAGGGGGAGTAGGTCACACGCTCGTACGCACCCACCCGGTCCAACACGGTCTGTCTTTCCTTCTTTTTCCCTTCCAGATGTGAGGCAACTTTGCAAGCCAATGGAGGTCACGCTGTTCGCCTAAACCAACAGGATGGTATAAGGTCGATTTTTTAACGCTACGAAGCTTCGAAGGCAGTTTTTCTGCACTTCGCGAGCTTTCTTTTAATCCATGTTTTGCCGATCCGTTCGTTTGCTATGCTAAACGAACGGTCGTCCTAAAATTGTGAACCTGAGATGCAATATTGTACAATATCGTTTTTAAATAGTTATCAGTATCGATTAGAATCGTTCCACGTCCTCTCGCTGGTCGTGATGCGTACGAAGATATGGGAGGGTTTTCTTCGTGATATTCAATGTGTATTTGTATATGGCCTCTGTACGTGTGTTTTTGTTTAAATTATACATAGTTTGTTTTTTTTTTAATGTTTTGCGCCAACGCGTGTTTTAACACAGTAGGGCATGACTTCAACTCGACAATTATGGTCAAAATCAGAACCCGGAGAAGAAGGTTGATCGACATCACACTGCGATACATTGGGTTGGGAAGACTGGGAGATGACGACTGGTGGTGGTAGTGGTGGCAGCGGGGAAAAGGGCGTCGAGTAAGCGAAGGACTCATTTTAATGGATTATTTATGCCGTTGGGAAAAAGGATGGTATAAATTCTTCCCCGTGTCGTGTAATTGTCGCATAATCAAAATCCGGGCTCCTCGCGGTAGGGCGTTGCAAGACGAGCTGATGACGGCGGGTGTCCCTTACGAGCACGATCCTCTATTCGGCAGGATAACAGAGTAAACCGGATGTGCATCCCCATCTATCTACACCGGGGGGTCTGGGTGGGAGCAGTAGGAAAAGGGAAAAGCACGGCTACAAAAGAATATACACACTTAGAAATTGCGTAAAATATGTAATAGTATTTCTAAAAAAATGTTTATAGATTAAATAAAGCGAACATTGATGTAAAACGTGCGCCTCGTGGGTGTTGCATTAAAACTCACTTGAATTTTGAAAAAAGATGCAGCCAACAAAATGCAACTGCAGTTAACGGTTTTTGCGAGGTGGAGCGCTTTTGGACTGGAAAACGCTTCAAGCTGAACGAAAACGTCAAAAACGCTTGTGGTTTTTTTTTTCAACGAAACCGTATTGTCAGCCGAACTGAACGAAAACCACATTTCAAAACAAATGCTCGCGACGGAAAAAAGGCGGAACCGGACGCATGACGAGTTCGAGGCCATAAACAAAGTGCAAAGTTGGCGTTCGATTTTCGGTGGTGGTTATTCAATCAATGTATCCTGCGTTTTACATAATCCCGCTCGCCCTCGGTGCTTTTCAGTTGGTTAATGTTAGTGCACGGTGAAGCCTGATTTTCCTGCACTTGCTGCACAATCAAAATACTGTCCCGGCACACCGGCTCCGACGCGCTGTATAGCTTATGAGGGTTCTGCTTCGTCTGTTCCAGCACGCCCAACTAGCACAAAAGCGTGGCCATACGAGTGGGTTGTTACGGTGGCCACAGGTAGTAGTGACGACGACAGCGCTTATTCGAATGGCTTCCACCGAAGAACGCACCTATCCGACCACCTTGGAAGGATTCGGGTACGGATTCAATGAAGGTGAGTCTACATGCAACAATGTCGTTGGTTACACTCTTAAACGTACGCTGTTTATTTTAGATGGAAAATTGCGTCAGCTTGATAAGGAAACGGGAAAGCTTACCGATCGTGTCTTTGACTATCAGGTGTACACATCCTTAAAGGAGAACCAGGTGCACTATGAAGCGTTGGGTGAGGTAATCACGGAGTACGTTTATCACCGGCTGGAAGAGAAAGAAGGCATGAAGAAACTTTACGTTCCGGATGATGTGCCACCCGAACAGGCTACGTTCATCTTTAGCACCAAGGAAAAGTTGGATAAACCGAAGAAGCTGCTAGTGTTGATACACGGCAGCGGTGTTGTCCGTGCAGGACAATGGGCGCGCAGTTTAATCATCAACGATGGACTCGATACCGGTACGCAGATCCCGTACATCAACAAAGGTCGCGAGCTAGGCTATGAGGTGCTACTGCTGAACACGAACGATAACTATCGCACGGTGAAAGGGACAAGACAGTCGATCCGTGGTAGTAGCAATCCGACCGAACATGCCATAACCGTGCTGGAGAAATACATTCTCACTAGCAAACCCCAATCGGTAGCAATAGTGGCCCACAGTTATGGTGGTGTGGTAACGGTTGAGCTGGCACAACGCTATCCGGAGTTTTTCCGGGACAAAGTATTCGCCGTAGGTTTCACCGACAGTGTTCATGCTGGTTCGCTCGTGCCGGAGGTGCTGAAGAAGGTAGGATGATTCTTGTGAAAAAAAAAATATAAGAGAGCAGTACTTTAATGTTCTACATTTTTGTTTCAGATTGGTCGCAATTGGGTGACGGCAAAGGATCCACTCGATACCCCGCTGACAATCACAAAGAAGGATATTCCCCGACACTCTGCAGGTAAGACGAACGACGAAACTGTGGATGTGGTCGGTGTGTCAAGTGCGGCTGTTTGAGTGTTATGAAGAGGTGTCGAGGCGCCTGCTGCGATACGGATGATACTTGACAAACTGCTACAAACTGCGCCTGGCTAACTACATTATGATGATTAGCTGCGATTGAACTGTGATGGTCTAATTGGCGTTCTTCTTCCTTATTTCACATAGGCCACACCAAACATGAAATGACATCGTACAGTTGCATGAGTGCCCTTTTCGAGTTTCTCGAGAGTCGCTACGCGGAGTTTCGGGGCGCGACCGAACCATTGATGAAGAAGGTGAAGGGCGACGAGCTATGAGTGTCCTGCATGGTTAACTATGATAAGAATAAAGCCAACTTTAAAATGTAATGGAAGGCCACGAAATTGTGAAAATTAACTTGATATCACCAATAATTAAATTGTTTTCGAATGATATCGTCGTCATCGGACGGCGGTTTGCGAAAAGTATCTCCGACCGAACCGTATTTGTTGACGGCGACGATCTCGAGATAGTAGTGGAGTTCTGATAGCTCGGTAAGATCATAAATTTGGACAACGATTTGAGCAACAATTGTGAAAGGAAATTGTTCTTACTATGGGCTGCACAATCAATACTACAATAGTGAAAAATCCACGAAATCAAATGGGTTTTATAGTGATTTTCTTAATTTAAATTTGACTGATTGTAGCTCTTACAGTGTTATTAGAGCTACAGTAGTTGCTAGGACAAGGACAAGTTTTAACCGGTGCATATGTTTACATTCATCTTGAAAACCAATATCTTGAAAAGCAGATCAATAGCTGCGAAGACTCCCCGATTTCCAGTAGATCTCAATGCTATCGGCAAGAGAAAGAATTATTCACCGTTCGCCTCGTAGTGCACGCTTCTTAACGTCTTACAAGAGCACGCAAAGGAACACAAACACTAGAGACGTGAACGACAACTAAATAGAAGCTAAGTTTATTTTACATCACACTTTTGTGCATAAATCCCGTGCCAATTGTAACAGTAGATTACGACTCGCTCCTTTGTTGATTCTCTTCCCTTGGCACCCCCCAGCTACTAGGGATAATTCGCTACTGCAGCTTTACTGTGATGATTTTGTTTTTATTATGTTCACCACACACAAATAGCAAACACCAAAAAACCAGAAGAACCAGAAGGAACCAAACCTCCTCCTAGAGTATAATTTTAGTGAAAGCGGCTCAATCTTCTTAAGGAAATTTGCAAGCAGTCAGCTCTATTGTGTTCAGTTCCACTCGATGGAGTAGCATAAAATCCCTTATCCTCCCCCAACCCCAATTGTACTTGGGGTGATGATGATTGTACGGAACTGTCGACTACGAGGGAGAGGAGAAGAGGCGAGGACTGCAAGGATGGGTAAGAATTGCTACCACAAATGGATAAAGAATCTCATTTTGTGTGTATTTTTCCCATTGCAGGTTGTGTGCGCCGGTCTCATTTCCTCTGAGCTGGATGGAACATACTGCTCGTGGAGATTTACAACGAATGGTGTGCTATCGGATCGTTTTATCTTTAGCCTGCGCTGCAAGGACAACACGGTGCGATTTGTACAAGTGAAAAGTACACGTAATCGCGAAGCAATTGTTCAACGCACCCGGACTCTATTTGAGATAGCGACGAGTCGTCTTTGAGCTTGGAGCGCGAATTTCGGTTAGTAAACCGACCGTAACGTCGGTAGGCAGATGCTTAATCTTCGTGGCCCATTTTGGTGGTTCGAGTCAGTGCCACAAATTGTCACGAAAGTTGTTACAGCGTTAGCTACAGTCAAGAAGAGTAGGTCGAATATGCTAATGATGCTGCGGCGACTTCTAATTGAGCGGTTATCAGTGAGATTTTCCCTTACGATGTAACCTTTTGCTGCTGGTGCGACAGGTGTTGTTAGCGACTGGATAAAACATTTGTTTCACATTTCACATTAGGAGTAACAGAAGGTTTAGTTCAGAATGTTTCCAAAGTACATTTGTTTTACAATTTGCGATGGATTGTTTATTGCTTTTCGGCCACATACATTTTGCATGACGAATCGCCGGGGATGACGACTTGGCAATAAATTCTTTCAATCGTCGCATAATGAGTTCGTCAATTGACAGCTCTTATGTGTCCAGTCCATGTAAAAAGGGAGAATGGAAAAGCCTTTTTTAAAAGCATCCATCAAGCACAATAATTGTTGCCGCTATTAATGATGGCCGATAGAACACAAAAAATGGAGGGTCGTCGCACTATTTCGATACCGTAGCGTTTAAAAATTTAACGATAAAAAATTCCCCTCCTCAACCTGCGGGTGGCATACCGAGAAGGATTTATGTGGAATTGCAACACGCAAAGCGCCGAATGCTAAAGGTTGAACAGTAAATTATCTTCTCGCCACATCAGTGTTGGCATTTGGTTGTGCTACACGGCACAGGATTTATGGGACCGAACGCATTCATCATCGGCCAGGGATACAGTCAAACAAAAAAAAACATCAACCAATCGTAATTATAAAATTCACACGTTCATTTGCTCCCGCCGCGATTGATAGTTGCCACCGTGTGGAGAATTAATCGAACCAAACGCGTTACGAGTACAAACTGGTCAAAAGTGGACGAGGGTACCCACCTACAAAAACCGAAAACAGAACAGCAAAAGCAACAACAAAACAAATGCATTTTACCTTTGCAACGCGCAATTTACGCTTCGCTGACAGTCATCGTCCGAGTGTGCAACTGCATTTTCGTTCGAGTGCTTTTTTTCCCGGTAGTCCGGGCTTTCCGGTGACTGAGCAGCAGCACCGTCACACTCCCCTCCATCCGTGTGCGTGACGGTGAGCAGGATGTGTTGTCCACAAAATGAATCGCCACATATCCTGAAACCACCACCACCAGCACCACCGTCGGAAAGGGAAGGATGTGCGTGTATTTTTTGATTTGGACACAAATCGGTGGAGGAAAATAGGGGGAAAAACATTTCAAACTTCGGTTGTTCTGTCATATTCCGTAATTTACGTTCATGCTCCGCTAACAATTGACGTAAAATCTGTGTTTAAGAGTGTAATTACTGGCCCGGGGGGTTTGGTAGTACGGTTAGAGTCCTTTTTTGTTCCAGGACATTAAAATCCGGTTGATAATTTTATTTGATTAACTTTTTCCTCCAAGTGCTCCTATCGAGCACTGGAACGTTAGGCTTGCTAGTGACGGTGGGACATTTTTGTTACTGGGGACTTGTAACGATGTAACAAACTAGCAGAAATGAAGGTACGTAAAAGGGAGAACATCCAAAAAATCATGATCGTTTTAGGTGAGCTGATCGGCAGTTGAAACAATAACGCAACGGAATCAGTGTGTGGGAATTTTTGACCCCAAACAGTTTGCTCAGTGGTCAGATAGATAATTACACTGACTTTGAGGTTTTCCGACTGCAGGCGTTCCATGTGCAGTTGCACTTTCCCGATGCATGATGAACGTGTGAGTGTGTTTTTGTTTTGTTGAATCAACCCTTGTATGTGAAACAACATGGAAACGGCAGTCGACCATTTCCTGCAGAGCAGTTGAGCAAATCTTAACAGCGCAGATGTCCTTACAGGCATGATTGCGTGGGAAAAGTACACAACTTCCATGCGACGGGAAATGATCTAGAGGTTAGTTAGGTGCTCAGATGTATTTTAGCTGAACATATTACTGTTATCGTATATTACTATAGCATCCATGGAAGATATTTTCAACAGGCAACACCCGCACCTGGACCCTAAAATGTATCTGTGGACTCAATCAGCAAAAATGCAGATGCTCAACAGGATTGATACGACACCGTATGTGTGTCCGAGTTCTACGAGCTGTATGACGAAGTGACTGTGGAATTAAACTCGCCAGACTTCGGCGGGTTGGTCATGTCATGAGAATGACACCGGACGACTCAGCTCGTAAAGCCACAGGTCGTCCACATGGATAGAGGAGACGTGGTAGGCCCAAACTGAAATGGAGTGATCATGAGATGCTGATCATGAGTTTGTTGAGATGGAGTAAAAAAATGGCGGGCTAGAAATGGCAGACCTAGACAACTTGAGGTTGTCGTGCCGCACAAGAGAAAGCAACACGCTAAACGGTTGTAATACCTGATAAGTAAGAGGGAAATTCCTCAAGTCGAATAGATTCTTCTAAAAATGAACCCAGAAATCAGAGGTTTTCAGTGGCTATTGGAAATGATCTTTCAACAGGAACATGGTTTAAGCAGCAATAGTTGACCAATTTCCGTGAAGCTTCAGCGCAAGATGCTATTTCTGATGAGCAAACACTGCCGTAACCTTTGGTGCAATCTTAGACAACGCTCTTCCTGAACCAACAAAGAGAAACCTCCGCTACATCTTGGCTTGAAGATGATAGCAGGTTGACTATACCTCTGCACCGCAATCGGGATCGACATGATTCATTGCCTGTACGGTGCGTACCCATTGCACAGTTCCATAATTCTATGAAATAAATATTTTGTCAGCTTTGTGCCTATTCATTACTGCACACTGCGAACGCAACACTCGCTCGCTTGGGCTTCGCACCTTTAACCTTACCGCCTCGAGAGGGCATGTGGTGTAAGTAAAAACTCTTAACACTTGCGCACAGATCACCCCCGGTGCACCTGAACCCCTGCGCCCCCACCCCACCGGTTGGTCTGTTAACAATCCTAAAACAATGGCATCGGGCGGCAGTGCAGCAGCAGCAGCAGTGAGAGATAAAATGTAATAGAACGCGGACCACGGTGTAACAGCCACGGATCCGTTTCCTTCCCTCCGGACAGGCAGAGAAAAGCTTACGGTAAGTTTTAATGATTTTGTGGGCTGATAAATGGGCTTGCCCTTGACATGATCACCGTTTGGCTTCCCGCCGAACCACCACCATCACATGGGTCCGGGCTGCCGCCGAACGGTGCAAACGGTGCGTGCGAAACCGTTCGCACCTTTGCCTCATCTTCATCTGTGCCACATTGCCCGATCGCTGAGGTTCGCTCGCGTCGAAGCTGATTATAACCTCCCGATTCCCGATGCTAGCGAGGCACAAATTGTTGACGAGCGTAAATACACGGCTAGAAGCATTGCTGGGCAGAAGGAGCTTCCTTCTCGGGCAGCAACCGAAGCAGAATCAGCAGAACACCAGACAGCAGACCCAAGACACTGGGTCGTATGTGAATGATGATGATCCACCAAAATCATCAACACTCCAGCGCGGGGCGAGCAGCTCGAGAAGAGGACGGAGCGCACGTAAAAAGGGCCCAAGCGATAATTCTGCTGGAACTCACCCCCGGCGAACCCTCCCCTCCTTCGTCGCAGCCCCGGCGTCTCCCTTCCGTGGATCTGTGCTCAGTAATCAACCAATAGTGGAGAAAGATTGATGAGCCCCTTCTCCCCGGCGTACCGGTGCCGGGCAATGGCGTGGTAACTAATGATCAAAATATAATAAATTTTATTCAATAAATTAACAGATTTTGATGGTTTGGTTCGCTTCAGCCGTGTGCTCCGGGTGAATGTGGTTTGGCCTGGTGTTGGGTTGATCCTGTTGCGCAAAAAAATAAAAAACCGAAGGTGCCAACGAAGGGAGGTCCTCCCTGACAAGTCGCTCGAAGGTGCAAACTAATTTGTGGAAGCTGCTAACCGTGCACTTTTGCGCTGTTTTGTGAGCCGGGCCCGTGGTTCACCGGTTTTCCCCCCCGTCGGTTAAGTGGGTTCAATGACGATCGTCTCGGATGCAATTCGACTGGAGGGAAAACGAAGCATTTGCTACGTTAAACGAACTTTCGGAAAGAATTCGTGAAGCGGTGATTGATCGCTCTGGCACTGTTGTGGTTTGGTGGGGTTAGGCATGCGAAAGAACCGGAGCAAATTAAGGTATGTTTTTCCTTTCGTTCTAGTGTGCCTGGAATCGATTTCGTGCCACAAATTGATTGTCTTTCGGGAAGGTGGCGAATTTGTTTTTGTCTCATTTGAGCTGTTTGCACACTAGACAGGAGACAAAAAGTGGCCTTTTAAGGAGGATTATTAACTAAAACTCGTGAAAATACTGATAAGGCTGATGTCTAATACTTGTACAAGTCATCCGATTTGGGATGAAATCTTGTCTGGACATCCATTATGTCTTTACACGTAGGGATTTTGGGGCGGCCTGGTGGTGTATTGGTAGCGGCGCCGGTCTTCACACGACAGTACCGGTCCAAAATCCAATCTGGACCGTTCCCCGTAGCAAAGACCTATGAATTTTACTTACACTTCTCCACGACTGGAAACATCCTTGGGAAATCTCGCTAGACTTGGCAACAGGTTCCTCACGTCATCCACATGATATCGAACAACTTTCGACCTGAGATCAATCAGAATGATCTTCTCATTACATACAGAACTTCAGACCCAATACGGGGGTCCACAAATTGATATGGACCTTGGCAAGCTTCCCATTCTTGTCCTGCCTTTATATTTGCACTGCAATTATTAATGTGCACTTTCATCCAGATCGCATTTCGCAAATGATTTTATCAATCATGTTACGGTTGACAGAACATTTGCTTCCTGCAAACCCCTAACAACGTCCCCGCGAATGGCCTCTCATTGAACCTGGACACCCCAAAGCGACCGCAGGGTCGTGCCCGCCCGTCCTGCTCACGGCGTGTCGGTTTGTGATGAAATTATCATTCTCGCACCTTTGGCCAACGGCCATTACCCATCCGTTTGACAACAAACCCTACCGAGAGTCAGCGATCTTAACGATCCGCGCCAGGATATTGAGATGAGGGCCGAAAAGCAGGAACTCAGTTCCCTGGAAATGACTCCCCGCTCCAACTTCCAACTGGCATCAATCCCTGGTGGCATTTTTGTGTTGTTGTGTTTTTTTTTCTCGTTGCCTTCCCTCGCATAGGTTCCCCAGGGCTGGTAGGTTTCGGGTTGATATTGTTAACGGTTCGCCACGGGTGTGTGTGTGTGTGAACGAATCATCCGACCAAGGGAACCCAAAGGACGAACGACATGAAGGTGCCGGAGCGTGTACGAATCGTTTTAAAATTCGAGAAAATGATAAATGATGCACGGTAATGAATTTATGAAAACACTTCGTTTGCTTTCTCGCCCGTCTCGAAGTGGCCGCCCGTCCGTCCGTCCGTGTGTGTGTGTGTGCGCGCTCCGCTTGATTGTTGGCCGTGGCGGTGCCCTGTGATTGAGCATAGAGACACACAGAGAGGTCTCTGGGATGTGCGCTGGATGAGTAATGATTGACGTCTTCCAATATCGGTTGCTCGGTGTTCAAAGGAGACGACGCACTGGATGCGGTGTTTCCCCGCCTTTCTGCACCCTCTGCACAACCGTTCCCCCCCTCCGAGATCTTCGAGCGGATTCCTTTCTCCAAGCGTTAGACTGTCGGGAGTACCGGGGAGGTTGTCCCGATCCTGCCAATAAACCGAACCCGGCAAGAGCCGGCGATAATGATGGCGAACCGCAGCGCTGGGTGCGTTCGGTGGTGCAAGGTGTGACCACGCGGTCCGTGCCTCGCCGCGAGAAAGGAGATTTATAAACATTTCAATTAGAAATAGAGTCCATTAATTGGATTTACACGCCGATTCGATGTGGGTTCTCGTGTGAGGCTGTTGAGGTGGTATCGGCTTGGGGAGGCGGCATTGAAACCGGGCAAAAGAAACGGTTATTGATGGCAATCGAGGCAACAAGTGATGGTGCGCTGTTGTATAATGCCGTTTGCGACATGCTGCGCACACAAGTGCACAAGGCAAGGGAACATTATTGGAAAGGTACTCCTTCATGGGCGATTGCCTCGAGAGGACACTGATATACAGCACTGTTTGTTTTACACCTTCGGATAAAACCAATTTGTTGTTATCTAATCAAATTTGTAATCTAACGAAGTATTACACCGCGTACACGTTAATTTATCATTGATGAATTCCCCTTCTCCTTTTCATTGTAGCAAATCGGACACAAAGGTAGAGCGAACCCTCACCCAACAGCCCATCCAGCGATCGGTACCGGTTGATCGTGGAATTGACGTGGACGAACGGGAAACGCTTCCCGCGCACGTTCACGGATGCCCGATTTAGATCGATCGTTTATCTTCGTTTTGTGCTCTGGAGCCTTCCGCGGCAGCAGTCCGGTGCGTTGTGGTCCCTCACCCAACCTTCCGCTGGAGCTGGTGGATGCTGGCCGCCCAAACAAATGCTCCATCACGTGACCCCACGTGTCGAAGCGCACGAGTTTGTTGAAATTGGAGGGTTCACTTGTGGAACCGCTCCAACCGATGGGGCAAGTGCCGTGAGAGGCGATCACCCACGAAAAAAGGTTAGCCAACGCTTAGCTTATTGCATTAAGAAGGTCCCACTTGATCTTGGCGCTGGGCGAGTGATTAATCTAGTCCGGCGGTTCGGACTAATTGTGCGGCCCGTTATTAGGCGTGTGTTTGTGTGCTTGATAGTGTATCTGATGGAATGTGATGTTCTGCATAGGGCGCAACACCCCCAAAAGCGCTCGAGTGACAAATTGACCATTAAAATAATTACCCGACGGGTTGCGCTAGCGGGCCGCGAACCGCGCTGTGTGCAACTGTATGCCACAACCCACTATCGCACCATGCACATCGGTGCTCGGTAAATCATAATAATCATTAAACGGCAATCCGCAAACTAGAATCTCACAGCGGTGGTGTATCTTGTCCCATGCCATGCCCTTTTATCTCCGGCAAGGATGTTCCATTTGCCATGGCGCTATGCGCTTCCTTCCTTCCGAAGGTGGTCATGTGGTCGGCTAAATAGATCGCCGAACTCGCGCCAAAGCCAAAGAAGCACGGCAAGCAGACGAAAGAAGTGCATCATTTAGTGATAGAAACACTTGCGCACCCCGTCCATTTCTGGCCAATCCAGCCGGTGGTCATTATGTTAAGTACTTAATAATACCGAGCGCATTAAGGGGCATTGTACACTGTAGCGGTCCTTTCGCTGGGGAGGTGTTGTTGCCATTTTTGGTTTTGCTTTTTTGTTATGATTTGTGGTGGCGCACGAAATCAGGCTGTGTGTGAGAGAGTTGTGCGGGTTTTGGAGGTGTTTGCAATATTTATGATAAGCGAAAGGATCCGTCCGTCACCTCGGCGGTGCAAAACCATGGCACCGAGATGCGAATAGAGGGAACAAAACCAGCCAAAGATTAACGAGGACCTTTTGCTGGCAACTCGTGTCCCAACTCCAACTTCCTCCCCATGAAGCCGCCCCACCTGCTGAAGCGTACCCAACGGTTGCACAAAAAAAGGGAGCGAATGGGAATTAAATATCATGTCCCTTTGGAGCTTGCGTACCTGTGTAAAGGGAGGGATACACAATCTTCTGCCTCCTGTGCCTGGTCGCTTCGCGTAGCTTCAGCTGGTGCGCTTCATTATTTTTATTTAAGTACCCTTCCCGTTAGGCGCTACTGGCTAAAATCGCGCCTTTGTTTTAAGAATCGGCCACACCTCGGGTATAGTGACTGGGGAGGAATGGCTTCGCTCTCTTGCCGCCCTCGGAAGGGACAAGAATGCGGGAGTATTAATGTTTGGTTCACCACATTTAACGCACCAAGGGATGTGAGGAGCACCGCAAGAGAGTAATTACTTAATCAGTAGATGGTCGATGCGGCTTCCTTCGCCGGGAGGGAAATGTTAGCAACTAGGGGGTGCGAATTTTCGCTCTCACGGATTACTACACATCGTTCATCCGTTTGACTCGATTTAGCTAACCACTTTGTTATGTACTAGCCTACTGAGAGGCTAATTTGTGCCAACCACACCGTTCAGCTTCATACCAGCTAAAGCGTGCAGTAGATATTGCTGAATAAATAACGCTCCCGCAGCCTAATTTATTATCACGCATTCAAAATAACAAAAAAAAAAAACACCCTCCAAAAACTTGCCCAAAACTTTACCTCACGTCGAAGAAGGTACTTTGCAGGAAGACACACTAAACCACGCTCGTATCAACACGCGCGACACAGTTGGTGTTGGCATCAATTATTACAAAGTCTGGAAGCACACGACACGGCTTGTAATTAGGATCGGAGCGGTTTTGGGTAATGTGTCCTGTCCTGGTGCTCTTAACAACCGTCAGGACACAGGTGTTCAGCGGCGTGAGTAGTCACTTAGCCATAAATTAGCATGAAGGCGAAAAGAAACAAACAAAAGCAAAAACTCGGAATAATTTTGTGCGAGGCTGCGCACTGCCGTGGAATCAAATGATGGGAATCATGCGAGCACGTATGACACAAGATGTAAATTTCACCCAACTTTGGTTCTTTGGTGGCTGTATGGATGTATTTTCAAATAATTTTCAAAGCTATTCAAAAAAATTGTCCCATGCAGTAGGAAAAACCCAATTAAACATCCCACGCGATTAATCAATGGCGCACGCAGAACGGCGCCAGCCATTTCCGCCTTTCGACACCGCGTTGTATTGTGGTGTGTTCGCATGTCAAACATCGATCCACATCACAAAACAAGCGACGACACATGTGTGAAGGGATGTTTCGTGGTTTGGTACACGTGTTCGCACACGGAAGCATCATCTCTTCCGCCACGTCCTCGAGACGGCACGGTTAGTTTGATTGACTCCCCTCCGACGCTCCGGAAAGCAGAAAGTGACACGCTGGAGCAACTTCTGTGACCGTGGGGGAAGCAATAGAAGAAATCCTATCGATGTGAGCACATCCTGCCCAACCCCCTGATCCTGATCACCCACTTGAGTGCAATTTCTTGACTGTCTGCGCGGGTGAATCAAGACATGATTTTCCCATCGCATGCAGGAAGTTAGCAGTAAGCACTTGAACGTCCTGAAGCTTCCAACCGGTCTTACCGACCATGGTCGACAACCCGTATGACCTTCTTCCGTCCGCACCAGATGTTACGCGCCCCTGGTTGTGGGTGCGATAGGCTTCCGATTTGGGCATGCATATATGATACCGTGTGAACTTGACTTTCCACGCGCACCGAGGTCGTGCCAAGATGTTCCGAAGCCGAAAAGGAAGCAACGATTAGTGTGTGTGATTTACGCGTCTGCCGGGAGTTCCTTACGTTGGGCGAGGTTTTCGGTGCAGGGACACAACATTTTATCTAGCCCGCACGGAACGCTAGAGCTCAATAATCTTAACTCCCTTAAAACGATCCACAGTTTGTGTTGCTTCCTTCCTGCAGAGTCATCGATCGGTATGGGAACTAGGGAAGTGCTGCTCGAGGAGAGAACTGCAGAACGCACGGAAACATTAGAGCAAAGCAAAGCAGAAAGAAGTGATAGTGAGCGAGTCAGTGCTGCTCGGTGCCTTTCGACTCCTCAATATGTTAATCATTTTCCGGTGTTGTATTCCGCTCGGGAGTGTCCAATTACGGGGTCGTTCGTCCACCGTACGGGTGACGTGATTTTCTTGTGTGCGCTTTATTTTTTATCTTCCATTTACAGACCGTTCCAAAGAACTTAAAGAAGAGTCGCCTGTTTTATTGGAAATAAGTGTCTCCTCAAATAAGGATGTCATCTGATGTAATGTTGTTTACTACGAAAGGTAACACCACCAAGTTTAATCTTTTTCGTTTAACCTCAATGTTTCTATGCTGCAGGTCCAATAATTGTCACCCTGTCCATCACTTGCATGGTTTCGGTGTAATCAAAAATCAATTTCATCCAACAAACCGGCAACAATTGCATCAAGAGCGACCGCACTGCGATACAAGTGCACTGATGCACATCGCGATTAGCGTCGGTTGCGGGACAATGGACAACCTCCGTTCGCAAAGGACGAGCGCTGCTGCGCCGTGCACGCATGCCATCCCTAGGCGTCTAAGCGTAATGTGATTATGAAACATTTATGAGTTCCAATGGGCAGATAACAATTATCACGTGCTCCTCGTCCTGGTTATTGTCATCGCCGTTGATACGCATCCATTTTGGGACGGGTTTTTCCTCTCACACACCCGCTGGGGGTATGGATACGCTACAACACCTATCCGTGACCGGGGCAGCCGCCAGACCACACGTGAAACTGACTATCCCAATTATCCCCCGGGAGAATTTGCGGTGCGGTGTGTGCCTGGTGTCATGGTGGTGACCGCTTGTGTGCTCATCCATCTCCTGCCGGGCAGCCACTGCGAGTGGTTCCGGCACCATGCATAATTACATTCCGGTTGACAATGATCGATAGCGGGCGAGTTTGTTGGGTGGTGGTTGGTGAGTGATAACTTTTATTAAATTTTACAGATACTGCCGCACGTGGTGCAAGGGATGCGGGCTGTATTGAGGTTTTTCCATGCAACGCAATACCTCGCAATCTCGCCCAGAGGATACATTTATTTCAAAAGGATTGGAATTCTCCCCCACGTGTGGTAGAGTAGAATGGACGTAACCGTGGGTTACATTCCATGCCACCATAATGGCACCGCACAAAAAGGAGGACATTTTAATTAATTCATCTAATACTGGACGGGAGATTCAACGGTCATTCTTCAGTTGCGCTTGTTGGACATTTAGACCAATGACCGAAAGGTTGCCCAAGTGAGATGCCAACGGGAGACATCCGTTGAAATTCGACGACAAATGTTGTCCCATTTGTTTCCGGCGGCAGTGATTAGACAGTTTAGTGGTCGCAAGGTCGACCCAAAAAAAAGGTATCCACTTTTGGAGGTGATTAGTTTGATCGATTTGTTGCCAAAAACAAGTAAGAAAGTCCGTAATTAATTTAGATACAGTCTAAGCTAGCTACAAGAAGGTCCTTTTGCATCAATTCTCGGTATGTTTAACTTTAGAAGCATAACTTTACCCCACACAAAAACGAACCACGAATGTATCAAATGGTAGTAAATCGTGGTTTAATGTCTTACGGGGTTTAAAAGTATAATTCCAGCACATCCAGCTGTGTATTCCATAAGGACCAATCCTAAAAGCAACGAACTTTCTCACGCATCTCATCTCAATTAGTTTACAACCGCAAGAACAACGGCACGCAAACACCCGGCGCTACATGGGTCCGTAATTAGTCGGAAGTCGTCATAAATCTCGATGCAACAGTCCGGATATACGGGTGAACCGTGTAGGAAGAGGCACGGTTGGTCTTACGGAATGAAACACGCAGATAACTCCTGGAGACTCGGGAGTTACGGAACGGAACCAACATTTTTTTCTTCGTTTTACTAGGAAGCGGTAGAACCAGAAACCAAAACACCGACGACACATCATCCCTCGATTGATGCGCCTGTTGGGCCACACAGGACGGGTTAGGACCTTGGTTGACACCCAAAGGTTTCGGCAATGAACCGGGCCGGAGAAGAAACTTGGACAGATCGGCAAGTGTTCGGTGGTATGTTGCTGTTCCACCAAGCCGACCTTAACCTCCACAAGGGGGTCCAGCAGTGGGGTCATTAATATTGCTCCTTCAGCTGAACACGGTTGGTGGTCCACCGAAATGTGGATAGCGAGCGAGCGGGAATCTAGCGCGAATCTAACACGTTCGCTCCCCGCTTGTGTGTCTATAAAACTCGCCGTGTTAAAAGCAAATGTGAAAAAGCACACGTGGAAGATTTCGGCAGAAAAGAAACGATGGATGAAAGATGAATCATGACGGTAAGAGACCTGTACACGCAGAAACAGTTTTAGCCAGCGGGTTTTACGATTCCCAATGGCAGCAGGACCATACTGCCACCCGAAATGTTACGTCGGGTGAGTTCTCACACGAGGTAATTAAATTATTTATGTTGACGCACGCAGATACTCCGCTGCTTTATGATACGGTGGCGTGTTTAACGTGCGGTCCCGCTATTGCGATACGGCGGGTACAGGTACACCCGATACAGAACACTTATGAAAATGGAAATAAACTCACACAGAAAGTCGTAAACCGACCGCGCTGACGAACGATCCCCCATTTCTGGACCACTGCCATGGAAGATGTTCTTGAGAAAACCATAGCAACTACATCATCCCGGTTGTCCAACAAGGCGCAAGCATCACTGGCAAGCTGGGAAACCGAATGAGCCTTGTCTAAATTGGAACGATCTCGCGCTACTTTGACGTACGAGCGCCCCAATGTTCCGTGGAACTTACACACCTTCGAAACACCGGGGGCCAGGTTAGGGACGAGAGGATGTTTTAATTAATTAAATTTTGCCGGTGCTCGGAAAGTGTCGCAGCACCGTGGCCAGAAGCACGGATAAGGCAAGACCCGTGTACATGCAACGGCGAGTGGCGAAGAGCGTGAGAAAGTACACCGTGGAATGGCTTCCGGGAAACTGCAGGCATCCCGAGGAGGGCGAAACAATCACGGCTACGCGTCTGACGGATCGTTCCGCGGTAGTTGCTTGCGGGCCAGAAAGCCACGGGCGTGGGACTGTAAAGTTGATGGCTTTATTAGTTCGGGGTCAGTGCGGCATATGCGACCGTACACACTTACCTGCAGCAGGGTGGCCATCTCGTGCTGATGCTTCTCGTCCCGTACGCGCTTACGTGCCAGATGTCCCCGGGCTGTCGATTGGAGCAATATGGCGGCTTGTTCCACGTCCACATCGGGCGTTGGAGACTTTGGAACCGTTTGCTTTCGGGTCTGATGACCACGGAACACTGATTGGATCAAGGTGGCGGCATCGTCCGTGGTCATCTCTTGCGTACGAGTTGAATCATCGCCAACTTCAAGAGCAGCATTGATTAAATTGCGAATATCTTCCGATGGTGTATACAGGTCGTGATCAATGATTTCGCGAGTGAGAATTTCCGAAGGTACACCGACAACTGCTGCCTCCTGCAGTCGGCGACTTTGGTGGCTTCGAACGGCTCGCTGGATGAGTGTTGCGTTCTGATCTAGTTCCCGGCGTTTGCGTGTATAGTACGCACGATACGCAGCTTGAATTCGACGTGCAGCGATTTCCATCTCTTCTTTAGTTGGACCAGTCTGGGCGTAGAGACCAAGCGTGTGTTTCGCTGCCTGTCGCCAGTCCTTATCCTTAGCGACGGCGTGCGGCTCCTTGTACGCATTTCGGAAGTAGTACGTCCGGTACGCTTGTTCGATTATACGCGACGCTTTACGTGCTTCCTGCTCGCTAAAGTGGCACTCCTTAACCAATCGCTCTAGCACCTCACGCTCCCGGAATGTTTCGCGCAATCGTTCATCGTCCGGTTTTGTCTCAAAGTGACGGTGGAACTCCTCCCGGATGCGTTTCACTGCCGCTTCGGCACGCGGAGAATCAATACCGACCGATTCCAGCATGGCCACAATGTCCATACTGAAGTCCAGCACATTGTCGACAATCTTTTCCGCTATACGCTGGTTCTCACGGCGCGCCAGCTTGTCCTCGAGATAGTCCGCCAGGAAGGAGATCACATTCGGTGGCTGAGCGCGGAGTACTTCGCGACTCATTTCCCCCATCAGTTGCTCCAGTTCCTCTGGGATCGGTATGACCGCGCCGGGACTTCGTTGTCGATGAAGGAGATAGTTCATTGCTCTACCAACTCCCGATGTCCCTGTACGATACGAGCCGATCGAGCTGTTGCTAGTTTTGACGTGAAGGGACACTCCCACAGCTTACTGCGATGTCGATTGCCGCCTTTGATTGACAGTTTTATTTATACTCCTAGCCCAAGGTTATTAGAATTCGATAAATCCCAGCAATCCCAGGGAAGTGAAATGGAAAGTGGAAAAATCAAAATCAGTACGCTGAAATATGAAAGTTTTTCCCACACCAAAATGAGCGAGTGCCTCCCTCGCTTTCTCGGAAGAATTCAGTGAAGCGGCATCGAGTGGCAGCGAGCGGAAGTGCCATTCCATGTGGTTCACTGTGTAGGAATTTCTCCACGGGGATTTGGGACGGCGAGCGAGTGTGGGCGTTCGTGATGAGGGCTGGAATTCATAAATATTTATTGGACATGATATACTACACCGGGCATGTTTTGGACAATTACATAAACCACCGAGCTGATGCAGTTGGGTGCGATGGGAAGTTGTGGTCCTTGGTCTTTGCCGTCACTAAATCTATTAGATTACCGCAGAAAATTTGTTTGTAAAAGTAAAATGTATTGTTTTGCATTATATTTTTCAGGAAAAAACCATACATCATCGTCCGGCTTGAAATAAACTTAGAAGGTATTGCCAAAGAACAGCACGAAGGATCTGCGAGCATGAATGTCCTGGAGAGTTGTGCCGGAGAAAGTGTAATGTGGAACTCCCCTTCGCACACAACCGACGGGGGTGGGCAGATTCCTGATAGCTGAGTGGTTTATGCGACGTATGATTTTGGACCATTTTTTGTGGTTGTAACTCCCTCTCTACACATTATTGTTTCGGAACTATACCTCACTGTTTATGGATTCGTTTGGCGTGGTGCCCGCTGGTCGCGGGCAATAAGAACATCATAAATCATTTCCGGCCGAGAAGTCACGGAAAGTCTGTCTCATGTGTGTATGTTTCCACTGGAGGGCATTTTTTTGTGTGTGGATTTGTTCATCCTTGATGTGAAACATAAAAAAGGCATTTTCTAGAACGGTTCACGGCATGTGGGGTCTGGCAGGATCTATGACATCCAGGATGTGTTAGTGGGACAACAAGTTGTGGTAGCGAGATGACCTTTTTGGGCGTGCAGGTTATCGACTTCTGGTCGCACAGGACCGTCCTATCCGATTGTCGGAGTTTGCTTTCCGGAACACAAACAATTGTTGTAGCAAGACGTGGCTAGCAGCGAACACGGTCGGGCAACAAGACGCTTTTCCGCGAATGGCGCACCAAACGTGGAAATAATTTGTCGATTTACATTTGATGGTTGATTTGAATTTTAAATCACCTTTCTACTGCCATACGCTTGGTGAAGATTCTTCGTCAAGTCAAGTACGGCATGGCGATGCCACCAGCCTTGCCAGTGAGTGAAGATGGTTGTATACGTCGAATCACGAGTCAGGAATGTCCCTTCATCCAACCGACGCATGCCGGCGATAAATCTCTCAATTGCTACTTTGAAAGCAATCGAGCAGTTGGTTGCGTGGTGACCGGTAAGGAGGGAGGTTACGAGCGGGAAATCGGTCCGTGATTGTCACATTCCATCGAAGTTGGTGTAGGCGCTCACTGCTGTCGCTGTGAGTGAAAGCATTGCCACCCCCACTATTCCCTTATCGAGCCGCGATAAGACCGCTCAATGACAGCTGAAGAGTCCCTTGGGGGATAGGTCGTTTGGCACTTCCGGGCGACAGCGAATGTGTGTTAGGGGGAGATTTGAGCGACAAGATTTTGGCACAAAGTTTTCACCACCAGTGGGGTTGCGGTGATTTATTTTTTTCTGATCCCGAGGAACCACTTTTCTAACGCTTTTAAGCATCAGCCGACGGCAGGCCGGGAAGGTGTTCCATTTGCTCTTGTGGTTTATTTTATTTGTCGAACAATTGTGAATAAAGCAGGCAAGAATTGGTTGTCAAGACGTTGGCTTTAAAGTCTTTCGACGTTCAGAGGATATTTAGGCATAATTTAATCAACAGTGATAATACTTTGTACAAAGGTTTCTGTAGCACCTCTCGGAAAAAAAACTTTATTTTCTGTACTCGACGATCATAATGCTTTATTTTTAATAGATCCCACCAAACGCATAGTATTACAAAAAGCTCAGAGTGTTCATAAATTATAATTATGCACAACTACTGTATAATAATGCTTAAATACAGCATCTTTGAGTTGCAGGATACTTACCACCCCACAGGAAATGGCCACAGAATCCTCCAACTTCCTCACAGCAATACAAATACAAAGGTCATTCAGTCCGCACGGGGTCCACGCCCTGCCGAAACAATTTAAAATCAACCACACGATGTCACGACCAACCGTCCAGAATGGCTTCATTTCCCGACCGGACTGCTCGCGTTGTTATGCCCGCCCGTTCGTGCATAAAATCCGGGGCCAATTATGCGGGGCCTGCCCAAACGGACAACGGCAGCAGCACTGCGAATGCCCACACCTGAAGCCGATGATCGTGTGCTATCTTTTATTGATTTTTTACGCGAATCAGTGCAATCTCGCGCCGAAGGTTGTGCGCCTTTAGGACCTCTGCCACGCTGCTCACGCTGTGCTCGTTGTGTAGTCCCGCGCGTTCCCGTCCGTACGAAACTTTCATTCAGAAACACACCATGTGGCGCTCCGTCCGCTTTGCGCTTGTATTGTATCGAAAATATTCCGATTCGGGACCGCTTGTTGTCTTATTTAATTGAATTAAATTATCTCCAAACGGTTGGGCTTTGGAGGAGGTTGGGCACAGGAGGAACAACACACAACCCGTACGACCACCGGTGATGAGGTGGTCTCACCCTTGCGGTGCCGTGATTCTTGAGTAATTGCTAGAGGCCGCGGAAGTACGAAGTTTATCGACCGTGCACGATATGTCGATGGACCGTAGGGAATGAGTTCCACCGATCGGTGGCACTTTTCCGATCTGTTTGCTCACTTTCGGTTGTGTCGTATGCAAACACGGCGTTGCGGTATCCTTTTTCCCGCTTCGGCAGGGCGAAGAAACGTCCTCACTTCGGACCACGCACGCAAATTATCGCTACAGCGCGGGAATGGGCAGCGCACTCGCGCAGCTTCCGTGCACAGAAGGACCAACGCGGGCTGGTGTGCCGTAATTATTATCTTAATTTGATGCAATCTCGTTTCTCTATGTTATTATTTTAACCTTTTATTGTTATGGCGTCCGTTTCGTTTCCTCCTTCGTTCGTGGGCGGGTGGATTCGGGTGTGGGAAGGTTGTCGTGGGTGCATCTCGATGCTCGGTGAGCTTTTGCGTACTCCGATCATTCGCTTTCTTGTAGTGGCGAAGTTGAAAATGAAGGCGAAAAAACGGCGACATAAAACAAAATGCATGCATTTAGAGCTGAGGCAGCGCTGCAGTGGTTGAATTATTTGCTTTTGGAGCGAGCAGGACACCCAGTTGCAGTTGAACAGCGGGAGGAAAGCTATCCGAAGTCTATATAGCATTTCAATATTTATTTTATAGTTAAATGGACCCAATAATTATTCATTATTTAGTTGTAAATAAAGTAAGCAAAGCATTCAAATTTTAAATTAATTTTAAAACACTTTTCCAACCACTTTTTGACTTCCAGTTTTACCCATAATGCTGCAACGCAAGCTACCGTTCAGCTGACTGCATCATCGAGAAGATTGCTGCAAATCTTTCTGGCCCAATCTTTCGATCTCTTCGTCCAGCAAGCAGCAATAGCAACCACACCAACGCCACCCGATTCTTCCCTCCAATCCGGCGAGGAGTCCACCAGTTGACACATTTGCATTTGCGGTTCGCGACATACAACAAGGCACAAGAAGCTCCGGGAACAGATTCTGGCCGCGCTGGGTCCACGCTACGGGCGCGCATTCGTGGAGGTAAGAAAAATTATCATTTTGTCACAATGTGTGTGGCTGATTGTCGGTGATAAATTTACACGTTTCAATTAAGACTATTAATTTCTCGGCTTCGCAGTTCGCCCGCGGGTCCGGCGGCCGATCGTTGGCCACTGATTGGGTTAATTAATTTATCGCCCCGGTACTCCGGGTGGAGGGGGGTTTTGTGTTTTGGGTGGCTTCGGTCCGTTGGCAAGGATGGGTTTTTGAGTCCCCCCCCCCCCCCCCCCCCCCTCTGGGTGTACGGTAAGCTGTATTTATTTTGTTTTGCCGACCATCTCTACCGACCGTTTCCCGCCGCGATGGCGTCGATGGGTCGCGTGTTGCGTGCGTAGTACGCCGGAGGGAGATGAAGCGCATACGCATTGCGAATCATTACTGTGCTGGGTATGCACCGCGTGTGTGATCGCGATCGTGATGGATAATGGTAATGATTATCGGTGGGACATTTAGTGGGCATATTTATGTGGTTGCTGAAACCACCAGCGATAGGGAGGCCTGTGATCGTGCATGATAAGTGAAAGAAGGGGTAGAAATAAAATAATTCTCTAATATTGTCCTGAGACCGATAGTTATGAACGCAGAGAATCATTGCCGGCTTACAATGGCATACGGTGAGTAATTTTAATCGTGGGTAATGCTTTTTTTTCTTCTACGGATAATCTTCAAAATAAACAATCCTTAATGGAAGAGTAATTCCATTCCACTCGAGAAATCGATTCAGCATCGAACGGTTTTTTATCACGAATGAATAATTCTCCTTCATCCCTGATTCTATACTGTATTCAAATATCTTTTCGCTTCTCTTCGCTACTGCTTTCGACCGGCAGGGACAGGGGGAAAAAACAACAAAAAGCATGCAGTATTCGCTACCGTAATGCAGAAGCCGATTGTGATCCGCCCGATGGTGCGTAAATTATCGACGGCGATGTTTTAATTCGCGATAATTGGCCCACCCTTTGTGCCAAAGGACGGGAAACGATGAGAGAGAAAAAGAGATGTGTGGAAAAAACAACCAAAAGCTCTTGATATTTTTTTCACTATCCAAGGATCGTATGTGGAGAAGATTGAATGAACGGAATAGTGGAGTGCCAGTGGAAATTTGGAAATATTTTTCAAAAATACAAAGAAATGTTTTTAAATGTCGTCTAAGTGCTGCTGCTCAGCTAAGTTTCAGATCCTGTCTCAAATGCAAATGTAATCCTTTATGTTGTATAAATTTACCTGATCATATATTCTCGATCATATAAAAATAAAATATGCAATAATCAAGTACATGGAAACCCAACAATTCTTGCTGTGAAGTTGCCAAGAGTTCCAGATGAGATTCGATTCCATGACCTTCGGTGTGTTAGACCGGACGCCAAACCACTACACCGTATGGGCAACTAGAATACCAAGGATTAGAAATGTGGTTTTAACTCCAACTTAGATAGTGAAAAGATTATGCTAGCTTATAAAAAGTAGCTAGAATTATATTATTAAGAGATGTATGAAGTTAACACAATATCAATAATAAATTCATCGTCATAGCGTTGAGTTCCTCCTTTCTTTCTTTTTGCTGCCGTGAGGATCCACGCTTCCATATTACTTTATCATAAATTACTATTTCCACCAATAAACGGATGATGGATCGATTTCTAATACGAGTTTTCTATCGATTATTTTCCGTTGATTGAGCTTCGTCGTATACAGTGCTATTATCACAAGTGAGATAATGTATATTGTAACGACCCAGACCAAGGGAAGGAAATTCCGCCACGCGTATCTTTCGTTTGCAAGGTTTGATCGATCCCAGGGGAAAAGCTTCAAATAATCATTCACCGCACCATCGCGAGGAGTGCTAGAGGGAGCTGGATGTATTGATAAGCTGAACTGCGCCATTCGCTGAAGGTTTATGAGCAAAAGTATTTGAGTTTAACTTGAAAATCTTTGCAAAAGGAGATATATATTGCAACATCATGCTGGCAGAATAAATAGTTCTACTCCATTGCAGTCCTCGATAGATCAAAGAATCCTTGTGCAATTAAACTCCACATGGCTTACAAAAGGATCACAAAAGGATTTACCACGCATATCTCACACGCTTCCGGTGGTCGTAAACCCACAAGCTAATAATGGACTCGTTAACAAATTAATTATCTCATCCTCGGACACGTTGAGGTGAGAAAAGTGAGCAGCAAAGAATAAAAACTCATTCATCCTTTATTTTTCCTCCATTTGCCGTGACGGCACAGTGGACATTTGGCCGTTAATTGTGGGACAGTTGGGATTGTATTGTATCCCACACAGTGCGGAAGAACACGCTGCCAAAAGGTACAATGACCACAAGCGTTCATTGTGTGTCGGCCGACCGAATACATAAGCGCCGCGCCAAACACGCACCAACTGGACCACTTCCACTTCCGGACGATCGTCCGAGGGCGGACGGGCAGGTGGGCACATAAATTCGGTAGCCGAAAAAGCCGGTCAACGCGATCCTTTTTCACAGCGGGTGGCACACAGACAGAGTGAGATAATAAAGTCATAAAAATGCTTTTGTTCACACCTTACGGTTTTGGGCGACCGGGGCCCAACGCACCCGGGATGAAGTCAGGAAGTAACGCCTTCAAACGGTCGCCTGAAGAATGCTGGATCCTTTTTTTCGCTCTTATTCGTCCTGTTGCCCTTTTGTTGATCGTGGCGTACGTACACCGCGGGGTACGTGGGTTGACTTTGCCGCTCCTGTTGCTTGCATTCTGGGCGTGTGCAAAAGTGCAAGTCAGCGGAGCTCTGTCGGGTGAAACAGCTGTGCGCAAGGGAGGAAGGTCCCGAAGGGTGTAGCTGCGGGAAACGAGCTGTTAATTGAATCGAATCACGTCCCTGTTACGACTAGTGCTTGGCTCGGTTAGTTTATTGTTTCGCTCCCTTCTGTGGTTGAGCTCCGTGGTTAGGTTATTGGGGTTTGTTACCGGCCCAGCTGGTCAGCAGCGCTTTATGAAGTGTTGTGTTGATATTTTGGCGCCTAATTGCGGTGTAATTGGAGATCATTTTGGCAATGAATGGTGTGTTTCGTTGAATGTTTATATTGGACGGTGTCTATTTGATTTGTCCCACGAAAGCCATCACTTCGGGCCAAGAATTACCTCATGATAGCACCAGCGTTAAGTAACGCACTCTAAAAGCCGTTTTATTACAATTATTTATTGCAAATTTGGCCTAAAGCGTCACATTATTTATGGCTTCCGTTACGACAATGATTGAAGCCACGACAAATTACTTAACACAATCAACCACCGCTTTTTACACAACAACTGCAGCATTTTTATGATGTACGTCAAACGGAAGGTGTTCGTTCAGCAAGCAAAATCCCCATCAAGCCTTCTGCCAAGTAAAACTTGTAATAAATTACACCGCGAGCATACGATCGCCCTTCTCCAGAGCGCCATTTGCCATCGTAAAACGATCGGCTATTTTTAAATTGCATCCAAAATGCATTTGTTCCCCCTTCAACGCGTCACGGCAGGAAATAAATAATATAGAATTACTTCACCAAACACAGCAAAGACGGAGAGGCGCACGCAGTTATGAAACGGAATCCTTTCCTTTTTGACGCAGGAAATAGTAGTCAAAACCGTTGGAGGACCCCTTCCAAAAGATCGGTCTCCCTTTTGCTTTATTGCGCAGGGTGTTCGAGCGGGTTACGCCTTCCTGAGGTCCGTAGTTCCTTTTTAAAGCGAAGGTAAAGCTGGCTCTTTTTTAGAGATTTTATTCCACCAACAAACAAGAAAAAAGGGGGAGATCAACAACGATCTATTAGATACAAATTTGTCAACCAGTTGTTGATAGTTTGTCAACCGGCGGTGGAATTGGGATCATAAAGTTGGGTGAATTGCAGTAAAAAAGGTGTTACAACAAGGCGGTTCGAGTGTTAATTGACTGCAATAGTGTGTAGTTCCATTTTTTTTCCCGCTGTGTTAATTGTTCTTCCTTTCCTATCTCGTTCCAGTTGTCAATCGAAAAACACAAGTCGGTCGTGTGGAAAATGCTTGCGAGAGGAAATTTTTCTAAATTGATCACAAATTTGATACCGGCAAAAGGCGTTCTTTTCCCCTTTTTCCCTTGATTCTACAAGGGAATAGAAGAAAAAAAAAAACACGGAGTCGGAAAAGCAAATCGCTCCCCGTTTGGGTTTCGCCCCCTCCGGAGTGCATTGGAAAAAATATCGCTTTTGGAGGTGCTTTTTTGATCGTCGCTTTACGAGGCAAACATGTGTCAAAAACCACAACCCCTTTGCCCGTGTCGTGGCTTTGGCGTTTCCTGCCCCCGGTGCCCTCCCGAATGCTGTTGGGACCCTCGATCTCAAAACCTTTACACTGATGCTCTCTGTACCGGGTCTGGGGGGTGTGTTTTTCGCGCTTCAAACAAGGGCCACTGGAAAATCGATACGTCAAAACACTCGCGTTTCCGGGCTGGCAACCTTTCCGAAGCTACGGATTGATGAAACAATAATGGTCCATATCACGTGCGCCATGTTGCAACAAAACAATTGATGCGCGTATGACAGGTTATTGACAGTGAAGGATTAGTTTCTGATGCGCTGGTTTTGGGGTGGATGGCTGAACCGTTTAACGGGGCTTGGAACGCTTTTTCCTGGTACTAGCGCGCGGTTTGGGTTTCGATGTTTTCATTGGAATTTGTATCCCTTACACGTACACAATAGGAAAACGTCGGAACGGAAAGATGCTGAGAAGAGGCCTACAAAACATATGACAAGCCAATTGTGATTATTAATTTTAATATTAATGAAATATGTTAGAGGCATTTCCACCAACTCAGATTGTGCTGGCCTTATGTTTTACAAGAGTTAACTAAATTTCTCTCATATCACTTTGGAAATAATTTCTTTGTTCAACGGGTTCCCTCACCTTTACCTCTCCTGAAAAGGTATTGTGTGTATCAAAGAGCACCCAGTCATGATGAGATTTGAACCACGATCGAACGAGTTGTTTGACTCACGCCTTACCCACTCTCCTATTTGAGATGTCCGATCATGTTACAATTCATCCCAATACAAACCATCAGCTGTCGAGTTGAAATTTATGAACAGCATCTCCAATCCAGTACATTGCATCGTCTATTAACGGTTTACGTGCTGCTTATCACAACACATAAATATTGTTTTGAGCTGGACTAATGCTTCTTCTGCACAAAAAAAAAAATCCATCACTTAATCACACATCGCTGCCCTAGCTCCAGTTAGGTAAGAATATTTGGAAGATTTCTATGAAGAAAAAGCATTTGTCTAGGTGCTTTGGGGGGAAAAATCGAACCATTTCTATTTTGAAGTCTCCCATTTGGGTGAGTCAACCGCACAAATAGCGCAATGTAGTGCAGCAACAAAAATTCCCTCCTGGTGTTATCATTATTTAAAATACGATCATGATGCTTCGCTAGATGGCCCTATCGGAATGGTAAATAAATAAACAGATTAGAGCCAACCTTGTTTGACAAACCATCATGCGATCCGTCTCCTGGACGCTTTCTTCTCCATTCGTGTACGATCCTCCCCCGGAACGGGAGATCATCCCCCTCCCCTCAAAATGGTGGATTCCAAACCCACTGGATTGAGTTTGGTGTGTTTTTTTTTACGTCTCTACACCAAATATCAAACGATATTTAGGGTGACGTGTTGTTATTTGGAAAATTTGTGTATTTTTTCACCCTCATCACGGCCCCCAAACGAATCGTTCGCTCATTAAGGCGTTTTACATCTGTTTTACAGCGACCATGGATCGGGTGCGATCGTGCAGGGTTTTGCAGGAGAGAGAGTGTTTGGGGGAAAAAAACTTGAACGAAAGGCCATTAAAAATGTTTGAAAATATCTTAACGATAGTGGCCGATGGCAGGTCGGTTGTGTGTTTTTTTGCTGCTCTATAGTAATTTTAGTGCACGATACAAAATGTATGTAGGAAGCAGAAAAAAAGTACCACAAACATGAGAGCGCACCGGTGCAAAGGAAGGTTTTTTTTGTTGTGTTTGTTTCTTGATTTCTTCCATCAGAGGTTACGGTGTTTTGGGCGCTATTTGGCTGGCCCAAAACGCGCACCCGCGATAGAAGCGGCTGTGATTTATGACTGACTCTGCAGATGAGTCTCGCCCCCGGGGGTGATTTGAGTGCGGGATTATGATGGAAGCTTAAGTACACGCTGTGACGGAGTGTATCTGGATGCTTTTGTCAGTGTATTTTTTTGTTTTGCTCGCTTCTTATAAGCCATTTAGTCGTTTAGCTAGTTGAGGAAATTTGTTTTCCATTTTCTTACACCCAAAACACGATGGAATAGCATTACATTTTGAGAGTCGTGAAGATAGGTCTCATGCACGCATCGATTTGTGTGACTTCATAGGACCATGTTTTTGTTTAATTTAAATACAAAATACTGAAAAATTATGGTAAACTCATCGATAATTGTACCAATGTACCGAAATATAGATCAGCGTAGCAGGCCGTAATTTATTCCCCTGTCTGCTTGGTTGCTTGACCGTGGGCAGACAAGAAACACAAAACTGCACAAAAAGGACAATCAACTCTTAAAAATCGACTGCACAAAGCATCATCCCTCCGCCAGCACCGAAAGCAGACAAACTCCATTTTTAGTGTATCAATTATTCAACCACTCATCAACTTGTGGCGTCCTAGTCGGGTCCGGTTTTGGTTGACTGTGCTGTCGTTGGAGATGAACGTGTTCGACGCAAGGATGAGCATGGCTGCGAAGCAGTATGCTGATAGGAGTGGTACACTTTTAATTTAACGTTATACTTTTTCGTAAAAAGCTTTTAGTCATCAGCCGTCGGTCGGTGTGGTGGAGTAGTGCAGAGTTCATTGGCACGGACATTGGTCGGCTCTTGCTCTTTGGTGCTACCTGATTTAAGCGGTTCGTTTTGGAAACTCGTAACTCACCCCTCCGGAGTGTTTTAACCGAAACAGTTCTTTTGCAGTTTTTAATACACACTTTGAAGAACAAAACCCACCACCAATGGCACCCTCCTTGATCAAACAGCATCGCCCGCAATTAACCGTAATGACTCCACGTCAAGAAGCACCTGAGAAGACAGGAGAAATATGAGTGATTGCAGACGGGTTTTTGAATGCAGCATCGTGCTGCATCGTGCTTCTTGTTTTTTTGCGCACCACAAACCTCTCGATATGAAGATGTCAACGTTAAGTTCTTCATGTGTCGTTCTCCGACACAGTCAAAGCGATCGGGCCAGTGTGTAGCGGCAAAGGAGAGGACAGCAAGTTGTCAGTCGTTTGTCTTGCTCATTAGTGGGCAAGATGAAAGGAAGTCCTGGAGAGATCGAACATTCCATTCGTCAGCTTCAGCTAACAAGTTTTTATTCCATCCATTTAACTTGGGTTGATGTTTTCCTTTTTCTCTTCTGCTCGTTTCGACAACGCTTCCGTACACGTGAGTGCACAAACTGTCTTTCGTCTGTCTAGAAGTGCTAAAGTGAACACGTACATCAGGGAAAGAAAGCAAAACACTAGAAAGACGCACAAACTGGGGGACCGTAAAAAAAGGATGTCTTCTTCTCTCTGGCCTTTTCTTCCCCATTTCTTCCGTCATCCATAACAAACAGGCCAATGATTAATTTATGTTGATTTTGCACCGTTTTCACACCGATCAAGGGTACCAGTGCTCGGCGATCGGCTGATGAGAAGCCGCGTGAATTATGTGATGGACAAGGTGAATCCGGGTGGAATCTCCAACGCCATCCATTCTCACCAGATTGCGCGAAGAAGGTATACTGGTCCGTCATGCATCACACAACAATTACGCCCGAAGCGCCTGGCGCGCGCGCGCCCTGCTCGATGAGGTCGATCCTACCTTGCAATAGCCACACAAAAACACAAGCAGAACGACGCTTGAAGCTGATATATTGAGAGAGAAACACCAAAGGAAAAAAGACGCTTCATCGGTTAGGCGTTATTGGTTTCGGACACCTTCGTTATGCAAGGGGGTGTTTAGAATTCCACCAGAAGGTTAGTGGATGCCCACGGAACAATGGGCGATGCTGTGAGAACGATACATTAATTTTCCTTCGATCGTTTGCGCACCTTCTCAGCTGACCAGCTTGAGAGACGTGATTAGAACTGGGTCCATTCCGGTGGTGGCATCCCGTACCTACAACGAATGTGTGAGATGAACGTGGAGCCGATCCGGCTGGTCGAGACCAGCGTAAACATTCCTTTCTCCATCGTCCTACCGGGGTTGCGGAGGAGTTGGTGTTGGGGTTTTGTTTTGATTTTTCCCCATGCTTCTCCCGGCGGGGACATGCTGTGAATGTATGCAAACGAATGACTGATGCGTACGGGTGTGCTGCTGCTGCTACAAGTCTATGTTTGCGATTGGAATTCCTTAGCCAACGGAGTGATTAGGCAGACGAATCCGTCGAAGAAGCGCGATCTTGATCGATTTTGCCGCGCACCAAGACACTGGTTGGCCTTTCGAGGATTTTTTAAATAAATCAATATCACTTTTGACGTACGAATGGGCCCAGCTGGCAGCTGGCCAGTTGAAGTGGAGTTTAAGAGAATGTGAAGGATAAACAAAAGAAGTTTGTGGTGTGGTAATGGTTTAAAAATGTCGTTGAAGAGTCGACGAGTTTGACTGCGATAAAATGAGGACACAGAACGCTCGGAGGCGTTTTTTTTAACTACCTGCCACCGAGTGTTTTCTAAATGAAGTTTACAAAGAATATGAGTTATAAATGAAGGCTTAAGGCTCTCCAAGAGATCTAGAACTATAGAACTGTATTATTATTAAACTTATAAAGAATAATCACCATTCTTTATATTCGTTGAAATCTTCGCCAGGTGACGGAAGAATCTGCGGAAGAAGAGCAGTTTCAAGATTTATGATAGCGGCACCAGCAACTTCTCATCAGTCATTCGTCGGTCTAGAATTTTATGTAGCTTTTTCTTTCAATAATGTAAGCATTGATCGTGACAAGTGATCTTCTAGTATTGGATATCAATTACTACCAAACACAGGAGAGCAATCGATAGAGTAAGTTAGCCGAATGATTGGGAGAATATCCTCTTGCTATTCGATTAGTCGAAACAGTGCGGAGCATAATCACCCAATAACATTCATTAAACCTAAATTGTTTCATACAAAACATCGGGCAGATGTCTTCTTAAATGTTCTTTTTTCATGAGCGATACGTTTACATGTTGGCTGCTTTGTAAGTTGAATTTGTTGGAGACCTACCTGAAGCACTGTAATCTTGTTGAAAATTAGTAGAGTTCAACCTTTTTTATAGTTTTTCCTTCATTCTAAAATGCACAACGTTACCCTTTTGTCGATTATCAATTAAACTCAAACAGTGTGGAGCAAATTGTGGCTCATAAAGGAAATTAAGTTCAACTACCACCGGACATCGTATAACTCTTTCGGCAATCGCTGCAAAACCTCCGAATTACGCATCCGACTAACCCGTACGACCTCCGGAAGCTGTTTATTATGGCATTACACACCGTGGCGGGTGTATTATGTTCGGGCGCTTATCGCACTAATAGTATCCTTTCCATATGCAAAAAACCATTAAATCACTTTTATTGATATTCGATACCCTTAATAGCTTTTTGTGTGGAGAGCATTTTTTACCCCCGAAACTCTAATGTTTTTTTTTTGCGGCGAAATGGCAAGCGCCCAGTGGCTAATGAGGGTGAAGAAAGCGTATGGCCAACTCGGTTGCATTCTGCCCGCGGACAGATTAAAGGCAGTTAAGGAGATAGTGACCTTGCCGGAGTTGCGGAGTGAACAAAAACATGGCCACCGAATGACAGTTACTGTCACCGTTAACCGTCAACCGACGTCGAAAGGTGGGTTTTTTACTCTGGGAATGTTCCCACTTAACCCTTGAGGAGAATTCAAACCGCCGCCAAAGTGTACTGAGTAAATTCACACTACAGTGGAAGAGTGACAGCATTCGCACGAGGGTTAAGATCACTTTACTTAACATAACGACGGCACTCCTTTGCAAATCACAACACTGTTTGCTCCGTAAAGCCTTAAAGACCAAGAACGTCCACTGGTAGCTTATGGATCGTGAACATAAAACTGTCAGCGGAGACCTTAACCGAGCGAACGTCACCGCTGTGTCTCGTGAGTTTGTGGCTTTGCATTTGCAGTAGTGCAAACCCCACCACTCCTCGGGGCCTCTGAGCCTCTCGATCACCTGGCACGGCCCAACGGCAACCACACACCGCAGACCTGGCAGGTGCGATAAAGTAACAATAAAAATATTAATTAATATGCAAAACAAAGTCAAACCCAGGGCCCGGACTCCGTCTGCCTGCGGTTTGCACTTTCGGAAGTCGTCCAAACCGATCCTGCCGAGGGCCGTCGGCTGTCGTCCCAGGTGGTCGTAAAGTATTGGAACTTATTGGAAAGTCGATACCGATCGGTACGATCCGAGTTCCGTACCGCTTTCGGAAGGAAACGACAAAAAAGGAATCACCATCCATGCTGGTGTTCTGGCGGCGTGAGCGGCTTAAAACCACTTCGAATGGATGGAAGCATGGGACAAAACGTAAGCTTGCAAGCATTAAGAAGGGCAACGGCAGTCATGTATCGAGTGACAGTTTTATGCGACATTTCGGGCAGCTTTCGAAGGCGCCGGAAGCCGTTAGCTAATGGTTTGGTTGCGCTGTCGATAAACACGGACGTCGGGACGTCGATCGTTTGACCTCGGCTCGGCATACCATACCTGATGAAACGTGCAACTTCTCAACTGAAAGAGGCACACACACACACACGCCGTTGTTAGAGCGGAAATAGCATCGAAAATGTCACGATTTCGAAGGCTCTCAACACACATTCGTGCATAGAGTTAATATTTAAACGTATGATTTCCCGTCTAAGAATCGATACTTGAGGACCGATTGAAGAGAAATGTGTTTCTTTGTGCGAAAATTCTGCACCGTGAGTGCCATGCCGTGTTCGTGTGGGATGAAAATTCAATTTCCTGTCCCTAACGTCCCTCAAATCATCGCATCAGGAAAAGTTTCCCTCGTGCCATCAAACATCCTGTGCGCATCACGTGGCACAAAATCAAATAAATTCCCGTCTCCACGGCGTGCGTGTCTCCAGCCTCTGGGACGCTCAATGCCCCCGAACGCGTTTAAAGACAGTACCGAGCACTGCCACCGAACCGAAAAGTCATTTTGTGTGATCTTTAAAATCTTAAGAAAACTTTTCTCCCCATCCCGGACACACCGGTTTGCTGCTTTTGATATCGAATCGTTTGATTCCGGGCAAAGTTGCCGGTGCCCACGGTATTATTTATTCACCATTAACAACTGGTCACGCACGGGTGCCCGAGGACCGGGACAAACACGACGGCAGCCGCCGGCAGCATTGTGGATGGGTGGGAGTGGAAACACTGTCTTAATTACCGATGCGATGACATCTTGCGATGAGTGTTTGATCGGGGCCGGGCTGGAACCCGACCGGAAATGTAATGAAATAAACACCTCCACGGTGGATGAGTTTCTTGAGTGAGTGACAGCAGTGGAAGGATAAATTGATAGCGCCTTCAAGCAGCGAGTCTTGAGCGATTGTTGAGGACGTTACGAGATGCTTGCTTTAAAGTGCTCGTAAAACATGCAAAAGCAGTAATTATGGACATTTAAAGGGTTGGTTTTTGGCAATAGTTTGAATCAATATTTGTCTTATGTCGACTATGTCGACTTAGCATACCGACGTGCAGAGATTGGAAATCTTGTCCTCGGGTGAAATCTACAAATTGAGACCTTTTGTTTTGAAGAATTTGCATGTCTCAGAAGTAAAAATAGAGCCTAACCAGCCCGTTACGGTCTGGTCTCCTTTCGTTTGACGCAAATCTGGTCACTAAAACTGATGTACCGACCTCCCCAAAAGATGTCACAAACAAACGAATCAGTCTAGCAAACAAATAAATAATGTTGTTTTCCCGCTCCAGAACACCCAACGGACACGGACGGAACACTTTAATCTAGCGCTACCGACCAGCAACATTGCCGCAAGCACGACGGCAGACAAAGGCAATAAATAGACCCAGAATGCACGGTCCCGCGATCAATGTAGAACGGACCGCCAAGCGCGATCCGGACCAAAAACGATCGACGATCGTCAACCACAGCACGCTAGCCGTGTGCCGAGATTGATAACGAAAACCGAACGAGCGCAATATGTTGACGACGCCACGCTCCCGAGACGTGATGTTGCTGTAAGGCACGAATCATACGCAAGTATATCATCGCTGCTGCGTCAGTCCAAACAACTGATTTCTCTCCTCTTCCTTGCTACATTTCTGGGTGCAGGTTTTTATTCGCTTTGCTGGGACCGGGATGTCTTCGGCTGTGTGGTGGCCGTGCAGTACCACATCACCGACGGCGTGGCGCAGGTGTTGGCCGGTTGCAGAATGCGACCCTTACTAACACCACCTTATCCACGGCAGCGCAACTTGGCGGCGAGTTGTCCCTGGAGGGCTGTCAGATTGAGAACTTTGGTCCGGCACTGTTCGGACTGCTGCAGCGGACAGACTGTCTGACGCTTCGTGGTGGATTCATTCCCACCGTAACGTTTCATTCGCATGCACTCGATACATTCGTGATCGATGGGACGGGTTTGCAGACGTTTCACGTGGTGCCTACCGAGGTGCCTTACGCCAAGCTGCGTATTCTTCAGATTACACGCACTAAGCTGAAACAGCTTACGCCAGACGTGTCGCTGTTGGTGGGTCTCAAACGGTTGGATCTCTCCCAGAACCAACTCGCCTACGTCGATCTGGATGTGTTGGGGTCTATGCAGCGCCTGCGAGATCTCGACCTGTCCGTGAACGGGATTGTCCGATTGGACGCTTCGCCCGAGCTGCAACTGCCAGGCCTCCGCAACCTCTGGGTCAGCTACAACCGATTGCGTTCGTTCGGGGCTTTCCCGGGTGCGTTCCCGGCACTTGATACCGTGCGCTTGATAGGCAATGCGTGGCACTGTTCATGGGTGGATCGAGCGCGGTTCGACATCGTACGTCACGGGATCACGGCATTCGGTGCTGATTACGATTGTCCCGGTGAGCGCCAGGGTGGACTTTGCTGCTACGATGACGCGCTCGGCGAGGAAGAAGAGCAGACGACGACACCCGGGACGCGATCGGATGGAATGACCACGCAACCGGCAAACGACGATGATCTCACACTGCGGCAAACGAATCGAAGCGTGGCACCGATAGGCGTACGGTACGGCGCAGTGGAGATCTTTCTGTGAGCGATCGCATTACTGTGGTGCTTGTTGAGTAAATTCATTGTTAATATTGTTTACATTCGAGCATGTTTCCAATGTTTGAAGATTGCTATCTACCATCATCGGTTAAATTGAAGGGATTATTATTGGAGTGATATCGCCTCGTGTAGACCATCACATTTGTCGCTTAAAGGGCCATTAAGCTTCGCGGTGCGCAACAATCCCCACCCGACCAAACATGATCGAGATGAAGCGTAATGAAAAATGGATTAATTTCAATAAAAGAAACCCCACGACGGTCGCACAGCGCGATTGCAACAAAAATCTGAATCTATCTGTCAGCGAAAGAACCATACCAATCGCACGGCATAATCAGCTCAACCCGGACCGGCTGGCCGGCCAACTAAAACGGTACAGCACCATGGGGTGAAGATAGCATGAATAACGCAGCAAATAATCCCCCCCGAGCTGATTGTTCGATTCGGGCGCTGTGGGTTCACAACGTCACAATCAAAGCCAGCATAAGTTGGGCCGTTTGGGAATCAATTGGGAAATTATTCGAACGGGGTAAATATAATGGAGAACCACCACCGCCGGTTGTGTTTTATTGTCGCACATAGTTCCCCGAGGTCAAATTTGTCACGGCACAAACCGATCAGACCCGCAGCAGCAGCACCAGCAGCAGAGGACGACGGTACATTATCGGGTTTGATTGGGAGAGCGCGCGCGAACCGGCACGGGAATCATTCACATTCCTAGGCACCGAATTTAATTAAGCCGTCTTTTATTAACATACCTCCTCGGTATGCTCGGTACGGGAACTGATTGTGTGTCTGTGCTAGGAGACCAAAACACAAAATTCTTGCCGGCGCAAACGCAAACGAGTCGCATATTTCAGTTTTGTAATACAAACACTGCAAACTTTGGAGTTTTGCAAAAAATTGGAGAAATGTGTTTTTTTTTGTTTCTAGACTTTGGATGGCAACTTTGACTTGTCAGCGGCATGATGGCGTGCATATCTTTTCCATTACTGAAATGAGCTCGGACACGGGGGGGGGGAGCTTTTGACCACTGTCGAGCAACTCTCATTACTAATCAACAAAAACCCTGAGACGGATAGCACAACGGGGTGGCCGAAAAAGGAGTCTACATTTAGGAGAAACTCATCGAGTTGCTAGACCATGCAAAAGCAAATGGCGGACCCTACACTTTTCTTCGTAATTATCTCCACAAGAGGACGTCCTTCCAGACGTAATATAGACGGGTTGTAAAAATGAGGATATCTGGTACGGGGTTTCTTTTCGTAAACAAACATAAAAAGATAGCGAAGCGTAAATAGAGAACTTCTCCAAAAAAAGGTGGAAAGTTTCCAGTTTTGCGTGGGGAAGTTCTAGTTTATCAACTTGCTGCGGAAAATAGTTTCAACCTCCGGCAACTTTAGACATCGTAATTAAACCGCACACAAACGGAAGAATGATTTATTCGATGAGATATTTCTGAGGCGGAGAAAAGCTTTGATAATTCTGTCAAGTACGAGCTTACTGAGATGACTTTCGTTGCCATAGAAATATTATTTGCAGTTCTACTGAAAAACAAAAATTACAATTGCAACTTTTACCCACATGTTTTACGAGTTTTGAGAAATATCTGGATAACCTTTCGCACACACCGGGCACCGTGTCTGGCGAGGGGTTAGCCGGTGAGCAAGGCAAAGAATTGGTGGAATTTTCACTACATTCCCACGGACGGTGAAAATTACGAATAATCTACATCTTTGGCAAGATTTAATTTATTTACCGAAAATAAATGCCCAACTATTGTGTTTGGTTCGGGTTGTCAGGAAATTGGTGCACCGAATCTGTCACTATGCAACCGAATTTGCCGGTCCCCTGCACGAACGTTGTTAGCCCTTCGTTGTCCTTCGCGACCAGATTCAGCTGTCGGTACGCTTGCCATGAGGTGGTGAATCGATTTGAATATTTGTCCCTGCCGTGGAAATAAGAACCCATGCAAGAAAATAGGCGAATCGAAGAAAAATCGATCGAAAGCAATTGTCAACCGGGCGACGTGAGATTGAGGTCCGGTCCTTACGGACAGCAGAAAGTGTGATGTAGCTACAAGCGAAAGGTCACCTCAATAAATCTCCGTGCGAGGGTTCCCCTGGTGTGCGCGGTGGTCCTGCTTTTCCCAACGGCGGACGTTGTCCTTTATCTGAATCGTAAAAATCAAGCCCTTACAAAAACCCTCACCGACGACAAGCAAGCAGAAACAACCACTAGGTGTCCGTATTTAAATTTTGCCAATAACCGATCGGGAAAAAATTGGTGTCCGTGGAAATTATGCATCGCTATTGTTGGTTCGAGCCTATGTTCTCAGTCGTGCAGTTCCGGAACGAGATGTATCCTTCTTACGATAATCTAATTCCGATCGCATTAAGGACCGACACAACTGCGGAAGAGTAGGGCATACATGTTGCCTAGCTCTCGGAGTGGGGTAGTCAACCGTGAATTAGAATGACCTTTGCCACTGCTGCGCGGCACTGCTCTAGGGGAAACGTTATAACGACACAGGAAGTGAGGTTTCGTTCGTGCAAAATTTAAATCGCTCAACGTTCTTTTCTGGAGAAACAGAGAGAGAGGGAGAGAGAGAGAGAGAGCTACCATTGCCGCAACGGAAGCAACATCATATGCGAAATTCGTACAATGCCTTTCACGACCGTTCGGCACAACACAAGTTCTCAATCGAACACGACATTTCCACTAAGTTTATGAACCGTGCAAATAATCATGGCGATACATTTTATCGTACAAGCGTGCACTATGGAATTTGAGGCAATGAATATCCTACCGCGTCGTTTTACACACAAAAAAATGGTTAAGGAAAATTTTTCCTTTAAGAGTTCTTATTATGGTTTTGATTTGATAGAATAATAGTTTAAAGAAAGGTTCAACTTTAATATTCCCATACGAAAGCTTACAATGTCTCAATTTCTAGACCAAATACCGCACAGATAACCCCTTTTCATAACACAACTCCATCGACTCAGCCAAAGGCCATAAAACGTCAAGAGAGCAACACATATTCCACTCCACGCCCGGAACCGCTGCTCGGCAGCTTTGCTTAGCTGCAATCGATTTCGGAAGTGGCAACCACTCCTTTCACTTTCGGCGGTTCCCTCTTCAGTGAAAATTGTGCCCGGTTTGGTGGCCGATCGAGGGGTGCATAAAAATAGGAAACATTTATTTGACATAAAAATCAAATTTAATAATATTTATTGATCTGATTCCTGAGACTAACACTCCTTGCGTGCGTTTTTTTTCGTTCAAATAAAGTGTGTGGAGTTCGTAAATCGAAACGTGCGGTAGAGAACAATTCTTCGGCAGGATTTGCTACCACAATACAGCATAAAGAAAAGAGGGAGTTTAAAGAAATTCCTCAACCATAAACCGTAAGTGGTTGATTCACTCGTCTTTAGCTACCAAAAACCCTTCCCGAAGGAAGAGATGCTGGCTGCGGGATGTCGTCACCCTTCGGCTTTCGGCAACGTTTGTAAGAGTTAGGGCAAAAAACTGGAGCGTTTGATTCTCTTTCACTTTCACCCTTGACTTCAAACCCACCGTACTGTATCGGAAAGGAAAGTATTGAATGAGTGCAGTATTGATCCTTCCATTCCGTTCCGAAGACACTTTCCTTTTACACACGCAACAACTCTCACTCCTCGGCCAGCGTAATCGGCCGTATAAACGATGGGACGGTGTGTTAGAAGGCAGTGGTACACCACAAAACCAAGCACCGAGCGAAAGGACGGAAGAGTTTAGAAATGACGGACGCTTGTGCGCTGTAATCCAGCCGTAACGACACGGGATTACGCCCCGGTTAAAGGACTTACAAGCGGGATCACGAGCCGCAAAGCAACGGAAAAAGGGGTCCTACCGTCTCACACGGCCACAAACTCGCACACGGTTACGGTTCAGCTACCACGTTCGACCACGACGATGATGCTGATGATGAGGCCACACTGTTTGCTGACAAGCAGTGAGACAACGAACGTGCGGAAAATGTTTGATGTAATGTGGCGGTGCTGGTGGTATGTAACAGGATAAATCCACCCGAAATCTGGGCTGGTTGAGAAGTGGCTTTTCCCGTGATAAAGCTGATTGGCAAGTCATTAGGGAATGAGACGGATAAGGAAGTTGCGGGTGTGGGATGCTTTTTGGTTTGACATTGATGAATTTATCAAATTTGTCCTCCATGCGATTGTTTGAGGAGTGGTATAAATCACTATCATGTTCTGCCGGGGTTTGTGTTACACTTTGAGAAATAATTATTGTTCTTGCATGTTAAAATGAAGCTCTCCGTGTCGAATGAGTAAGAAATCTGAAACATTCCTACCACGTATATCCAGCTTCCAGTACAAGCAACAATTTCCGTTACAATCTTTTCTTTCCCACCATTTTTGCGTCCAAAACAATGCGCATCCAATTATGCACGGGACATAAATATTAAAATTGGCAATGCATAAGCATTCGTTTTTATAGCCGATCTTTGCCACATTTCCATCCAACTGCCATCCCAAAACAGAATTCAGAAAACATTCAGCCTAAATAGCGTAAAAAACAACCGAAATTGTCACATGTAAATCAGTGTTCAGAACTTTACAGTTCTGCCGCCAAGAACGTGAACTCAATAAACGTCTTTCCAATGTGAGTAGCTTATGGGTCGGAACATCCCTTTGCGCGAAGATACGCCCAACATAATCCGCAAACATCGTGCTTGCATCACAAACCATCTCAAGGGGCAAACAGGGGGGTCTGCCAACAAAAAAAAAAGAAAATTTAGTCCAAAACAAAACTTGTGTTACGATCACAACAATGAAATCCAATTATCTACGAACATAAACATTTAATTTACATGAAAGAACCGATCAAGAAAAAAAAAGAAAGAGATCGGACAGCCAGCCTCCGTCAAGATTCTTTACTCCCGAAAGCGGAAAGCTGATTTGTCACATTGTTCCGATTAACTGTTAATAAATATTCACATACGCTCCGAACCGATCGGTAAGATGAATTAGGGAAAAAAAAATCCCTAAAAAGCTACCGACAAGAAAAGAACACCAAATTAGACCACTTGCAATTGGGGAAGGTCCCTGTGCGTAGACCGGGACCGTAGAGCGGTTTCCAGACTGATCTAGATTCGAAAGGACTTTTTTTTGTTGAAGAATTCAATAAAGGGACGCCACTTTGTTCGCACTCCTTCCTTTCCCGCCAAACGGCTCGATGGCGCCTGCTAACAAAACACTCACAGCAAATCTTAGGGATTGGCACAATTTTTTTTTCTACTGTTATGTCCATCCGTAAAGAAGCTCGTAAACCGTGCAATATGCTGGTTTGCTAATTTGGGACCGCTTTTGCCCATTTTATCTTCCCTTATTCGAAGCTGAAAATGAAACCAATCTTGCTTAACGCCCCGTGCCCGTTTTTTACTGATCAGTTTTTTTTTTTGCTTCATCTTTCCTTTTTTCTTGTTTACTGTTGTGTCTGTGTTGGGTACTTGAGGCGAAAAAAAACCTTCCGCAATAGAAAATGCAATCTAATTCACTATTTCACGCCTCACGAGTCTCCGTTTCTGCTCTTGCTGTGTCCCGCTTTTAAGATGGACTTTTTTCTTTGTTAATTCTTCGCTTCAAACACCTTCCATGGGGTGGCCACCCCTTACAGCCAGAAGACGCAAACCGTACACAAAACAAGAAGCAAATAAAATTCGCCAACCTTTAACACCGTTGGCTTGCGAGGTACCTTCCCGTAAGGGCGAGGAGATGATTGCATCTTACTGTTGCATCTTTATGTTTTGCCGCGAAAGAATGCAACAATGTGTTACGATAATTCTATTTTCGGCCCTGGCCGCTTGTTTGTTTTCCGTTCCACCGTTCTACGGGCACGCAAGTCACAGGCCACCGTTTCGTTTTTTTTTTCTTGATTCCAAGTGTTGTGTTGTGCTATTGTTTGGTGGATTATGCGTCGGAATTGCAGAGATCAATGGATTTATGAGTTCGATTTTTTCATCTACGCCTCTGTTACTGTTTGAGAGTGAAATCAGATCAAATCAAGGGCAGCGAAGGTATGGGAAGCATCTCCACTCATGCTCCGGGTCTTTTGTAACGGTTTTCTTCGCATGAACGAAAGCCACCGTAAAATGTCCTGCAATGCAAAATATTAATTTCTTTACAAACTTAAATTTCATCAAGAACTGTACACCAAAGCGTAAAGTCCAATGCGTCCAAGCGTAAAGTCCCAACTTCTCCTTCACCTTTACACCAAACATCGCGCTCTTCCGACCGCAAACACGCTATTTACTTTTCTCACCAAAAGTGCATTCTCATTGCGGCTTGCAGCGGCTGCATCTTGCGTGAAGACTGCCAACCTCGGGCAAATCTTTCCCACCTTCCGAAGCGGGAATAATACAATCCACCCGATTGTTATTGCCAGTGGCCGGTACGTTCTTGTTGTGCCTGATTCCGAAACGTTTCTTCTGTTTGTGTCTCGTTGCTTCCGTTCCGTGTGGCGCTGTAAACGAAACAAACTTCCAGCTTCCACGGCTACTTCCGTGTTTGCTTAACCTCAGTTCACATCAGTCAGATGTATCACGGCTTGTTTTAAGCCGGTGACAAATGTTGCGCACGCTACCCACCTTCGTCTGCTGGCTGTGGACAACTTTTCCAAAGCAACAGCTCGTCTTCCCGCATCGCACCGTGAAAAGCCGCGATAGAATGTATTAACCAGTAATTAAAATCTTGTTTGAAACATGATAGCGTTGATGCCTGCGGTTTCCCTGCGGTTCGCAGGCTAATGCCAAACAAAACGGGCATTCGGATATGGTGGCTCTATCGCACACATCACCCACCAAACCGAAACCCCTTGGGAGATGATGGAATTTCGTCGATTTTTGCTGCTTATCGGTTGGGATGGCATTACCCACTGTAACTGAGGATGCACATGATTAAATCCTTCGCGCAATGACACACAGAGCCATCGGGGTTCCTACCAGCGATGGGACATGTGTCGCATCATTTACTTATCAACCGGACCGGACGCGTGTCTTCTGACCGCGCCTGTGTTCGCGGTTTCCATCGTTTGGTGAAAGATATGCACGGTAATGGATTTGGAGTTTTTTTTTCCAGCACATGTGAAAAGATTCGGTTGCGATACGATCTAGCCGCGTCGCGGAGTCAAATTACGTCGAAAGCACGGGACGCCGACCGGTTGATGAAGGTAGCAAGATGAAAGCAAATGGAAGGGGGTTTCATGTTGCAATCAGTGATGTTGATAAAATGATTACAATTACAACGTATGGTTCCAACGTAGGGAGTGGACATGTACACACACACACACAAACAAATAAAAGACAAACTTACGCATCGGATGACATTATTAATTGAAACCGCGCCAAACGGCCCAATTGTCCGTTGTCCGATGAGTGCAAGAAGTAGTGATGTGGTGCTCTATTCATATTTTTTAGAGCATAAATGTGGTTTTGTTTTTATGTAAATAAATCTTTCGCTAAGGGTTCATATATTCCCTTCCAAAGGTTTTATGAACCTAATTGAGATTCAAGAATCTTTTAATGCATCTCTCTTGGTTGATGCATCTCCAATGTTTCTTGTTTTAGGTAATGATTTGTCTAGTTTCTACAATAAACCTTTGTATGCATATTAAATATTTCGAATACTCCACGATTCAACTGGAAAAGGTCCTTTTTCGAGCAACTTTTTCATTAATCGCTTTGAGGAAATTTGTATTCCATGCGGTCAATATATGACTGATAATATGACTGATAAGAGCCGTTAAAATTGTATTACATTAAAATAATTATGTTCATCATGACCATATCGAGCCATCCATTTTTTACCAATCACTACAATCAAATCAAACATAAATTGATTCAGAAGAAATCGGTAAGAATTGGAAAAAAAAAAACACTGTCACCTTTACCACCACGCGGTACGAGCTCAATTTTTAATTGCCACCATGATTGATCTTTTTCACTGATCATTTGCATGGTTTTTTTTTTGGTCCTGGACGTATCACCATTTTGATTGATGACTTTACAAAGCCCCTATGCCCCTACATGGGGTCACACACTAACGAGCGGGCATTTCTAACGCCTCGCATCATCCAATGTGCGCGCCCGTTACGCAGTCGGTTGCACTTTAACCCGCAACGATGCACGTGCAACAATGCGATGCGATGCCAATGTCAATTCCAATGTTCAATCCCATTAAGGGCGACGTATGATGTGCGTCGTTTTTAGAGGTTTGCATTAAAACGGTCAGGTGTGTGAGCATTGGCGTTTGAAGCATCGCGAAAGAAAGCGCGGCTTTCCATAATAAACCCATTTGCATGCCGTAGTCACTGAACTCTGCTTTCGTCTCAAGCCATCACGTAGCCAGGAGGTAAAAGTGCATCGAAGAGAAGCCGCCTGTACGATCCGCTTTGCATCTAAGCGAATTGCACTTTGTTCTTTGTGTGCCTAGTGAGCCAAAAAGCCGTAGCTTAGCGCACAATCGTTATCCTCTTCTTCGGAAGCCCATTAAATCATTTCCCACCGACCGCGTTGCATGCTGCAATTATATCTGCGGCGTGGAAACTGCATCATAATGTCAATCCTGTGCATTTTTTTTTTATGTTCCTCTCCACTTTGGACCTACAAGTAACACAAAAAAATACAGCGTATTGTTAACGTGAAGTACGAACGGCCCTGAGCTGATACAGCCAGGAGGAAAGGGATATACCTGATATGCATTTTTCCACTTTTCGTAGATGTTGATTCCATTTTTGTGTGTGTTTTACGGTGCGGTTTCGCCCTCTGTGGGCGCACACTCGGCAGGATCCATCATCATGTAAGTGAGCCCTTTAATGAAATCTCTTTGAAGAGGCGTTTTTGTGACACCGTTCTGTACGCCGTTGTGGCCTCGATACGGTTTCATCCCGAGGAGGGGGGAGAGTTGGGAGAAAAAGTTGTTCGCCATGGTCCTCCGCCGTATCAAAACTCCGACAACGGGTGATAAAAAGTGCACCGGAAATGCAACTCCACTATTGCAACGCGTGCTGCAGGATTTAAGAGACAGGATGACAGAAAATCGGAGTGAATGCTAAAATGTTAATATGTTAATGGATGGTCGGATCCCATTACACAATCACAGCCGTTTGCGGGCTCATCATTCTCAACAAGTGGCCTTTGTTTGATGATGCCGGTGATGGCAACCAGAACTGCTTACCGCGTTTGTGCGTCCCACAGTGGTGGACGGCTTAGAACAAAATGGTTCCCGCTTTTTTTTTTTGTCGGTTACACTTCGTGCAGCCCAGCCACCGTGGTTGGTTTTCCCGTCTCGCAAGGAAAGCGGGTTTGCTCGAGCGGCAAATTGTAAAGATGCTGCATACAATCGAAAGCACTTGTATGGCGATCCGTGAAAAAGTGGAAATTTGCACAAAACATCCTAAAATGTGGGACACACTGTTTTTATTGTTTAACAGCAAACAAAACAACTGAGCGGTTTTTGTGTAAAGTGGGGTAGTTTGTTGTTTGGTAAAATGTCAGTTAAAGCGCTTTATGCCGGCAAATTTGTATTACGCTTGTAGCTTTAAAGGCAATTTTTAGGAAATGAGGAATTCGATGGTTTAATTACTTTTACTTTACTTAAGAAGAGATAGGCCTGTGTGAGAAACCGACAATCTCTATAAGAAGGACTTTCGATCTATGCTGTTCAATAAGTCTAGTTTTGTGTGCAATAAATGCGAAGAATCCATTTCATCCATCCAAAGGCTATTTGTATGAAGAATTATTTTTCAAAACACTGCAAAAGTATTGTTATCAGAATATTGTTGATAGAAAGAACATTCTTATAGCAACTACACCGAAACTAATTGCGAATTGATTTCTTTTCGTAAGCTAATCATTAAAAAAGCATTTAAAAAGGACAAAACAGTGAATTGTGTGTTAGGCAAATAAGATTCACCCCACAACTAACCGCATGAACTACGCTTCAAGACATCATCTTGTTTGTTCTTTATCTTAAATAAAAAAAACCCAGACGAGCATTCTCCCATTTAACGGCCAATAATGTTTTTTTTTTGTTGCTGCTCCTTTTTATTTCTTCATCGACTAACGAGCTCCCGGTTAGATTCCAGTAGCCATGTAACGATAATTAGCCGCGCCGTGACTCGTCAAACAAGTCGGAGTCTTATTCAACCGTTAAAATAATGCCCACAGATTGTCCCTGGTCTCGGTGGAAAACGGGCCCTGTTTACCGTTAGACGAAGAAAAAAAAAACACACACTTCCCTAATCCACTGTTGCCTCGAAAGGCGAAAAGCCCACCGACAAGGCTCTGGGTATAGATGTCACCCTGATTTGCCTATATCGATCGAGCTGCTCGTCAAATTGTCAATCTGCGGAATCCTCTCGAGAGCAACGAAAACATTTAATCAAAAGGACTTTCTTGAGTTGCGCCACCGAAGGTTTGGGCGTGAGCACCCCTCGTGGAGAGTGTTGGCTTTTTTTTTCTTGGCTGCTTCGGTTTGAAATCACCACCGAATGCTTTTTAGCGGACTGCGGTTTGTTATACCCTCGCTTGTCCCTGCCAAATCCTTGACGGGACAGCCAGGAGGTAGAAGCCACACACACAAAAAAAAGCAATGTGTATCTAGTCCATCACATCCAATTTGCATGTCCTTAGCATAGGGACCCGCTCGCACGCTGATTCGTTAGCTATTCACGCCTCTTGTGTCGATTGGAGCGTGCTCGTCTATCGTCCCGGTGCAATTTTCCAACTACGGTGATTTTTCTCTCTCACAAAACAATGTATCATGGGAAGCATGAAGCGGCCACACACCATTTGTTGGCGCCTTGAAAAGTGTGTGTGTGTGTGGCATTAGATCACGTTTGGGCAAGTTTCGCGTCCCAAAACGTCTTAACCACGATGGCATTTTTTTTAGGCATCCGTTGGTCGCTGATTTGGAACCATTTTTTCCTCCTCTTCTTGTGTAACACATTTCGCAGTGTGACATTATTCCGGAAAAATTCCCGCGGGACAGTTCGTGTCGAGGAAAAAAAACGACTTTGAACCGAAAAAGCACTTTAATGTGCATCTCCTACTCAGAAAACCGTTTTGAAACACAAAAAAAAGGCTACCGGCACATTCTGTCGCTAGACAGTTGTTGTGTGAAACGCTGGAAACTTGCTTAAAATTTGAATATAATCACCATGGTGACGGTTGTCATGCTGCAGAAGCATGGTTAGCCAAAATGGAAAGGAATAAGGACAACAAAAAAAAAGACAGTTCACTGGACCTAAAGTCGGCAGAAGTTTCCGGAGCATACGGTACGTCCGGTAAGGGATTTCCAGAACCAACGATATGCTGCTTGGTCATAAATGGTCCACCAAGATTTTTCGGTTGGTTTTCTTTAAAAATTCTTCAAAATAATTCATCCTCCCCGACGTACAACAGGGGTTTTGAAAAAGAGAAGCGGAACGAAAGAACTATAATAAAGGCATCTCCTGCTCGTAGCACACATAAAACGATGGAAATAAAAATTAGTTCCACTAATTTGTTTACGTTTTCCGTACACTATTTGACAACGGTTCACACAACGGTTCCAATAAAGATGAGAAATACGTTCAATATTTCTCTCCTGGGTTGTACGATCTCTCTGAATCTAGTGAGAAAAAACCAAACCACAAATGCGTTAAATCTTGCGGCACACAATTGCATTTCTTGGCCGCTACCATCTGCTAACCATTTTATGTTGCTTTATGCGTGACGCAATGGCTTTGGGCGATGGTTTTGGCACACATTTCGAGATTTGATAGCATCAACATTGTGCAGCTTTTCTTACGGGAAAGCAAGTATTAAAGGATTTCTCACATTGTATCCTACTAAAACCATCCCGCTGATAAGCACCATTCCTTGAAAGGTCCATACACATTAGCATCAACAAACAGGTATTAACTGGCGCACGAGCCGGTCCACAAAGCACAAAGGGATCCAGCATCGTCGTCTAGTGGTGCCCGGACCCGGAAATGGAAGAGTTACACACGGGCTGGAAGATTTACATCCGCTTTCCTTATCCGAACGATCTGCTCCCGCAGGAAGGATCGTTCTTCTGAGCGAAAGGTGATAAACATAACAAACAAAGCGAACCCCTTGCAAGAACCGAAAATACCCGTAACAGCATCGAGAAGTGTCACCAGCTTCACCACGAAGGCAGCAGGACCAGTGGCAACATTCCAGTTCCAGCAAAAGGATTCCTTACGGGCACGCGACCACCTCGACTCGAGTGCCCCGTAATCTTAACCCCACACCCCGGTTGGGATGTGTTTTTTTTTTTCTTTCGCTCTGAAATGATCAGCAGCGGTTAAGCATTGGCTTTGACCCATTCCGCTATTTGGCTTTTTGGGAAGGAGATTTACACCGCTATCGGGTCGCGGCACCCAATGCAACCACATCCAGCATCTCATCCAGCGGCAGCAACCCTTCGCAAGGGGTTGAAGACACACAAAAGGGTAACGGGATTAAGGGATGCTGGATGCACAAAACCCCTCGGACGGACGGATTTCGGGGCACGGTTTCGTATTATTTCTCGAGATGCTCTCTCTCTCTCCCTCGTCTCCCTTTTTCTACTTTGTGGCTTAAAAAAAAGGGTTCCAATCGTGCGTAATTGATGGGTTTTTTTTCTGTTCCTTCCTGCTTTTACTTCCACTGGAACGTTGTGTTGTCGGTTTGTTTGGTTTGTGGTTTTGTTTTGTTTGATAAAAATGGCAATTAGCGTCGCAAAAAAGGAAACTCGTCGAATAAACAAGCAATATACCTGCCTTACTGCAGCCCGAGTGAAAATTACACCCGGGAAAATGTACCTTTCCGATTTGAGTTGAGTTGTGTTTGGTTTTGTTTGTTTTTATAAGGTGCTCATCATGATGACATAATTGTTTGCCTTTTATTAAGAAGTAAATCAACGGATTGATTGAAATGTCTCTGCGGCAATGTCCTATGCTTTGGATGCATCTGCAAAATCAGCTGAGTAAAGTTAACCCCAAATGAGGTATTAAAACAGCGGTCTACTTTTCCTTGAACTCGAACTCGTTTATTCGTTGTGCATAAGCCATAAACAACCATCAGCTCATTGATGTTATAAAACTAAACTCACCTAAGAAATTGTATAAAATTCCAGCTGTGGCTTGTAATAAGTGTGTGGATAATTCAAGCCTTGGTCTATTTATATTGTATAAAGTTGAACTCCATCAAATGATACTCGATTTAGCTAAAACAAAGAAACGTAAAGGGAAGATTCCTTTAGCATCCAATTCCCACGAAATGCGTTTAATATCCGCGACGAATCCATTTCCACCAAACAGGACATGCAGCGTGATGCATTGCGCGTTCGTCGTTACCATGGCGTTGCCATCTACCCTGTTTAACGCTATTAAGACGATGGCTCCTCGATCGCCATATCTATGAACACTGAATATTATGCGGCAGCAGACAGGCAACTATCAAACAACCGAAGCACAAAAAAGGTGTCCTCCTAGCCATGTACAACATGCCGATGACAATGACAAAGCTGTGTTGGCGCACAGGATGTGGCAAGGATGTGGCGTTACTCTCGAATGATGACGTTCGTTGCACGATTCAAATTCCGTGTGTTGTCCGTTTTCCAATATTGTTTTTTCCCAGTCCTGCTCTCTGACCATACAGCTAAGGGGTAGAAAAGGACGGTAATTTATAAACCGTAAAATTGCTAATCAAAGATTTTTGCATTTCTTCCTGTCTCTCTCTCTCTCTCTCCTTTCACTCACACTCGCGGAGGGATACGAGTGGACGGCTGTGTGGTCAAGCATCTTAATGCCAGGGGAAGGTTTTTACAACGAGACTGTCCTTTGCCGTTTCTTCCGGAGTGAAAAAGTGTCTTTTGCCTGGTCCTACACTGTCCGCTTTTTCGGACATCGCTTGAAGGAGGGAAGACACACGGAGACGTTCTTACCCTAGCCTACAGCCAAAAGGGATTGGCAGAACAGAACGGTCGCCTGTAGCTACTAACACCATGAAACGGCGAAACGATTCACGCCGTACGGACGCGATATGGTCAATAAGTTTTAATTTAAATTTATGTCCATCCATTCATTTGCATTTCTGTTCCCCGTACGTCCGGAACCGATAGCGATACGAACGACGGTAAAGCATATGTTTCGATATGGTTTTGTTATTCAAAAAGCGTGGAGTTCCTCGGCGTACAGTGGAGTTCTAGATATTGGCTTGGTCAAATTTTTTGGGGAAATTCTCCCCCTATGTTGAAGAACTAGACATCATCCGAGGAACGGACGGCGCAGAGCGGCGCAAGCAAATATTTATCAAAACAACGGTCACGAATGGAACGAGTTCTGATAAATCTTTACACGTCTCTTTGCACACCTTGAGTCAACAAACGGGCCACACATCGGAAAACCGTTGATCACGGGACTTTTTGCCATTCTAATCCTAGCGTCTTGAGCTTCCTCGGGAAACAGATGTAACTGACAGGGCTAGCAGAAGAAGCGAGGTCCTGCCATTCCTGCGAGAAGGGGACATAATCGAAGCGCATCCCGTAACAATACCGGGCCCAACTAGCTGGCCGGCTGCCAATAAACAAGTTTTTCGAGCGCCTATCAATTCCCATCGATGACTTTTAAGGTCAATGTTTTAAGGTCTCGCATCGTGATGGTTATAAATGCGGAGGGGAAGCGGAAACTAGTTTTGATGTAGTTTCTTCGGAGAGCGTGTTCTTCTTGCAAGGATTCTTCGACCCAAAGGATCGGCCTGCGTCCGGTGATTGGATGCAACAAGAAAACAAAGAGGACAGGAAAAAAACCTAAATCCTGTCAAGCGTAAAGGTCAGCAACAGTCGATTAATTGACCTCGTGTTTTTCCCGCGATACTCTGCCAGTCTCGAATTTTCCACCGAAGGTCGGGGAAAATTTTTCCACTGACAGATGGAAGCGACTTGTCTTCTCTCTAAGTCTCTTCAAACAATGCGAAGGCGTACTGGATTCGGGGAGGTACAATTATTCTGCCATGAATCAATCGGTTGGTGCGCGTGTACTCGGATGGGCCAAAGATTGATTACGGTGGTCAAGGAGCAGTCGGTTTGCAATAATCCTTACATCGGATTATCGCTCCCTTAGCCGGTGCTATTTAGTTTGATTCGAATTTATTGCATTCCCGATTCAATGCCGGATGAATCTTTTAATTAACTTTGCATCCCCCAATGAATTCCGTCCCCGTGGAAAATCAATCCACCGGAAGTCTTTGAAAATCCCGGCAAATCTCATTCGTGCAGTAAGGTTTTAGCTTTAAGAAGTCATAATGGTGCTGGGTAAAGCGCACAATCAACCACATGCAGCGGGGAGTGCTGCAAGGGCCGTACTTGGGGAGGTTCTGCAGCTCAGAACTTGCGCCCTTGTGCGGCCATTGATGCCAGCTGTGCAGCGGCAGTTCGTACGGGAATTGCCATTGGCATGGGTACAAGAAACTGGGGCGCCATTCGGCATGGGCCATAAAAAAAGTATTATCAGTGAAAAACGGGTTAAAATTTTCCATTTTCCACCAAGCAGATTTCGCTTCCAGTTCCGCTAAAAACCTCCAAACGGTACCGTTCTTGAAGAATTTCAAGGCAGCGTGCCATTTCTATATGCAAAACGAAATGAAAATACTCAATTCGAACAAGGTGGGGTAGGGTAGCGCAATAATAAAAGTAAGCAATAAATGCAACATGAAACAGAAATTAAAAAGTGATATTAAAACACCATTTTGCGGCGGTAAATTATGAACACTTCAGCAGCAGTTATCGGGCGCGCATTCCGCATTCGCGCGCGCGTACTCTCAAAAACCACACCCTGGGGCGCAGTGCAGTGCAAGATTGAGCTAACAAATGTCTTAATTAGTCATTAATTAATCTTACCGCGCGAAGGAGGTCGAGTTGCCCAAACCGACAGTACACTTCCTGTTGGGAGTTTTCAAAAGGGTTGCTGCTCGAAAGGGGAGGCAACCATTGCGTACAATCATAATCAGCACGGGTTTGCTTCCCGTTCCTCCACAAAACAGGAAGATATCAAATTCTTACCGATCCAAGCAAACCGAGGAGGCAGTGGACGAAGTATCGCCAAACATCGTCGCCTCCTTTTGCGGAAAACAGTCAATAAATGGTGACAGCTTTGAAATATTGCACACCTTTTCGTCGGTGTATCGGTTTACTTAGAAAGGGGTTGATTTTTCCGCGGTTTCCCGTTGCGGTTACAAATGAGATAAAACGAATGAAAACTGTGAACGAACTCGGGGGTTGCATTGTCACTCAAATGGGTGTCATTATTAGCAAACGTACCGTACAACTCATTGCACATTAATTAGGGATTGAAACGAGAGAAGCAATACAAAGAGATGAGATGATAATACAATCTTACTGAATTTCGTTTAAACAACAGTCACAGTTACAAAAGGACATTGAAGTAAATGTATTAAATCATAGACTGTTACTCGCAAACCTCCTTCTTGCTACGATTTAAAGCAAAATTCACGATAATAGAATTGTACCGTTCGCTTCAAACTGCCAACACTGCCAATGCCAATAAACTAACCGCCAAAGTGCTTTGCTTTCGGGCGCAGAATTATGATCGTCTCATAAACATATTCGCTTGTCACACACGTTGCCTGAGCTGTGTCTGTGATCACCACCTTCAAGCCCCGGTCAGGAATTTAGCAATCGGACCACAATTATGTGCACCGAGGTGGACACCGCCGTCCAGTTTATGTGTGAGCATAAACCAATCGAACAGACAAAGGCATCGGTGGTCAGCCTTTTCCCGATGGTCCACGACGACGTACTTGCCTGTGTGCACATAAATTAAATGGGCACGGTAATTTATAATGAAAATGTTTGAATTTCAATTCGTCTTTGTTAATCTTGGAAATTATTTATTTAATTTGTTACAACTGACTCCGATCCGGGTGCCACGGTGCCAACCTCCCAACCCAAGTGTATCCATGTGATCGTTTCGATAAACGATATCACATTCGGCCCATTTCCTTCGTTCTGGTGCGTATTTCCCTCGGAACCGCTTGAATGCGGGACGATTTGATGTAAATTATTTCAATTCCACGACGCTAAGTTGGGTTGGGACGCCGTGGATTATGCTTATGATGGTTGTTGGCCGGGGTTTGGCTTCTCCTGCCGTATCGTCACACATGCACGGCACCGCAATGAGAAAATGCTGGTTCGCGTCGTCTTCTGCCGGCGATGCGCCCGCGAAACGAATTAAATGTAAACACACATACGCACGATGTGGGGCGCAACAGCCAACATTTGGTGGGAAGGTTGTAAAGGGGTTGACAAATTTATAGACTCTGCGGCCGATGTTCTTCCCTCGTGCGGTTGTTGTAATGACAATGAAACTTGGTGGGGTGGGCACCGGTGGCAGAGTGGCAGTGGGAAGGAACTCTCGCTGTACTTTGTGCTTTGTGGTACAAATCGCGAACGATTTGTCTGACGAATGTATTGCTTCTTATTGTGATAAACTCCCACGAGGAATACCGTTAACGGCAAACATTTAGATGAGATTTCGTACACGAGTGGATGGGAAAAATAGGCTTGGCAGCGTGTATTAAAAACCGGCGGAAAGAGCTGATTGATGAAGGCATGTAAGAGGAAATGGTGTTGCAATAATTGGAGGTTGTTTGTTGCTGAATGGAACGACATTTTTAAATGTGGAAATTAACGTTCGATAAAGGACTTCAATATTCTTATTTAAATTCAAGGAACTTTAGGCTCACTTGTGAACCATTTAGGAGAGGGAGTTAAATTATCCTCAGTCGAAAAAAGTCAAGCAATCTATGGTAAAAGACGGACGATGGTCCAGTCGAGATTCGAACCTGTATACTCGGACAAAGTCGTACTGCAGTGGATTTAACGATTGAGTTATTCGATAGGCTCAAATATGTTCTACTAATTCCTAATTTTATGTACTATTCTTCTGAGGTTTCGATGTAATTTATCCAATCCGTTTTATCTTCGGATCTTAACTATTTTTTAAATAAACTAAAACAGCTTCTTATTAATAAAGATAAATCAACTTCCCTACAATCTTAAAATCATATATTTTAATGCTTCTCAAATTTTTTTAGCCGAATAAATAGAGCATCCAATGAAGTATTTCAACTTTATGGCCTCAAACAACCGTAACCGATAGAGAAGGAATAAAATCAACACCGTGAGGAGTTATTTTCTCAGCGGGACATTAAAAAAAAACAATGGTGCGACTTGCCTTCTTCTCAAGGTGAAAAGTGTTTTTTTGTCAAAATCTAGGCGAGTAATAAAAAAATAGTCGTATAAAAAAACCCCCACCGCTAGGAAGATACAGCGCCATGGCGAAAGTGGAAAGTTCTTTAAGTTGAAGTGTAGACTTATGAATTATTCATGTCCACCGGTGGGTGTTCCCGGCCGTATCATTTCACTGCCCGTTTGGCACATCATCACCAGCAGCAACAACGCGGTGGGGCGTATTCGGGGGTAGCTAGCGGCATTGTGGTCATATTCGGAAACAGTTCTTTCTTGTTTGCTGTTGCATTTTGGCAAAACACAAATGGAACGTCCATAATGTCGCTAGCCACACAGGCGAACACGGGGAGCAATATTCAATTTGCGGGAAATGCAAATTAGATTTGGGACACCTACCGGGCCCTACACTTTGCAAGGGCCAATCTTGCGGGCGACCTGTTACGGGACCCGTAATCACTGCATATTTTACGCACTACTGTTACTGTTTTCCGTCCGCACCGAAGCAGAAGCATCCGTTCCTTCCTGCCTTCGGTAAAATCGTAACGGGCGAAAAAATGACGAATGGTTGCAATGCTTGCAATGGCGCACAAAGAGAAGATAAAGCAAAGAGCTAAGAGTTAATATTTGTCCTGCTGGGCAAAAAAACTGAGAATCCTTTCTCCTTCGAAGGCTTACACATTTTAGGCTAAAGCCTACCGAAAACAGATCCACCGCTTGACCGGAAGCCGGGTGTATCGATAGTGCACGGGACGAGTTTTACATCTTCGAATCTCTATCGGTTCCTTTTCAAATATTGACCCACCCTGGTCAGAAAATCCCACAAAAGTCGCACTGCCAAGGCACCAACCACCGTACCACCATCATCAATCAAATGCAAATCAAACAGTGCTACGTAGGAGATGCAACTGGCCTTTCGCAAACGGGTCCGCACTCGGTATCTTAGGAGTTGTGCAGAAAGGAACTCCGTTTTGCCTAGAATGCCCTGTGTGGGAAAAGTGATAACAAAAGAAAGTCCATGTCGGTTTTGCTGCGTGTGGCTGGAAGCTAATTTGGCAAATTGCTTTCATTTTCCCAGTGATTGATGAAACGTTGTCATTGAATGCAGGGAAAGTACGGCGTGTGTGTGCTGAGCTGATTTGAAATCGCTCCTACTACAGCACAAAGCGCAGCGATAGGGCTGCCTATAAACCAACAGTTGACCGTCTGTGGGCTAGTCAAGGTGTTCCAGGTGCTTCCCGCCCATGGTGAGCACGTAGCCCGAAAGCGACCTTGTGCAATTTTATTTGTAAGAACGAAATAAAACCCTCTTCGTTTATATTAATCAATAAGTGCGGGCCGTTGAAGACACAAATGTAAAACAAATGTCTTATCATGAATATGCACAAGCTCACCACATCATGCACTACTGACTGTGTGTCTACGTGCATAAGAAATAGCCTCTTTTTACGGCCATCCCCCTTTCAGGGACGATAAAAAATCAAGAAAATTGATCGAAAATCAAAGCAGTCGGGTGGTTGGTGTGTGGCAAATAAATAAAACACTTTGCTAAAACAGAACCATTCGCCACACAAATTGATTCCATCTGGAGGGAAAATCTGGACACAGAATGGCACAAAAAAAGCTAGTGAAAACCCCCAGGACGGTTCGACAGTATTTGATTGACCTTCTTGTCCCGCACACACTCACGCACCCTTCGATCAACTGCAATAAAATATGATCCGATGAAGTGTCATTTAACATCGGCAATGCTTGGGCTTAAGCAATGGGCATGGGCTATTCATTTTATTGGCCAACACACAACCTCCCGGGTAGGTGTGGAATATATTTGCTCTTGCACAGTGCTATTTGGTGTTTTTTATGCGGAGAATTGGTTTTGTTTTTCACGTCACCGTCAATATACGAAAGTGATCACTAAACGACAGTGTTGGACAGGAGGGGCAAGGCGCTAGGAACTTTCGCGCGCAATTTGGAAGTCGAACGCTGTGGCGAAGGGCCATCCAATGCCATCACACTGATGGTGTCCAAATGGCCAAACCGTGTGTGCTCTGTGGCCATGCACTTAAGGATATCGAATTTCTCCGAACACGAAGTCACGACCGAAAGGTCCTCGAGTTGGTCACCGCGTCAGGGGGAAAACGACCAGACGGTGGAGGCTTTAGCAAGTTGCCACTATATTTAAGCGCAAATGTGACTAACCTTTCGGAAATGGAGAACTTCTTGCAAAATCTGCCAGGAACGAGTGTTCGAGTGAAAACAATGTCCGGGTGTCGTATCCCTTGGTCCGTGTGTCTGTCACTTTTTTATGTGCGGGTCCGCGTTACCGTCCGTTGGTGTCGTATTTTGACATCGTTTACTGCAAACAGTAGTTGGACGATTAGAATTTCAAATAGGATCTCTATTTATAACACTCTTTTATAGCTCAGCAACCAGTAGATGTTGGGTTGGTTCATTTATAAGACCATTTTAACGGGAATCTCTCAGATAAGAAAACCAAAATTATATAAATACAAAAAAGAAATACAACTTCTAAAAAAGGATAACTCTCCATTTTAAAGTAGCTTAAAGGAAGCACCCTTAAGATATTCTTTTATCCTTGCTGATCTTCGTCAGAATATGGATTTTCCCCATAACTCCAAGCGGGTTTAAGGGATTTTCCTGCTTCTGACCCACCTAAAAATGGGACAGCATAAAAATGAACAAGAAAAAAGAAACACCCAACACCAACAAACCACAATCCACCCTTTTTCCTGTGGCAAGGCAGCAGTCGGAAGCAAGAAATATCAAAAGAAATTAAGGCACAAATCAAATCAAATTGGGCGTACAGTCGTGAAATGATATCGAGCCAGCGGGTGAACATGGCTTTTGGGAGGGGGAAGGACGAGTGCAGTAAGTTTAAAGGACATCCTTTTTTTCGTTGTTGTTGTTGAGCGGGTGTGAGCGAAGGAAAAGCGGACGGATGCGGTTGGTTGGTGTTTTTCCTTTCTTGTCCTTTGCGGTACAGCCGGAACGGATGCCAAAAGGTCTCGTCAGCAGCGGACATGCAACGTCTAAAAAGTCATTAGAACGGTGATTGTGTGGTTTGGTCCGGTAATGGAAGAACACTTTGGTTTGACATTTTGAAGCAAATTGAATTTTTGGTTCCAAAAAGCGAAAACCACGAAGGATATTGTGTTCCTGTAAAGAACGATCTAAAAAAATAATTCACATTTATATTATCTTCAAAGTAGAACAGTAATTAAGATAAATATCGATTAAAAGCCATCCCTTTCGGTGGTGCTGGTCTACATTCCCGCAAACATTAACTCACACACCCCTCCCCGGAAAATTCGAAGGCCACTCCGCTACGGGGAAAAAAATGATTAAACTCTTAATTGAAACATAATTCACCGACTTCCCGCCACGATGGGTGACGAGCAAAAGTGGAACTAATTACACATGCGATAAAGCGCCAGCATCAAAACACCGTGTTGCCAATCCCGCATCTTAAACTGCCCAGGACATGGAGCATCTAAATCATAGCTCTGGTCGGCATTGCCCGGATGTAAGATGCTGATAAAACATAAAACTGCAAGTGTGAGCTTAGAAATAAAAGAAAATTAAAAAATAATAACACACTTGGCCCGGGCAGGCCATCGTTCCCGTTCCTTCCAGCACGCCATACCATCGCACGGTGTGCTTTGTCTTGACGCGCGTCAAGATTTATCGCGCAATACCAAAATTGTGCGTACGATAGCAAACAAAAGCGTAAGCGCGAAAGGCAGGAAAAAAACAGACTCCACCATACCCCAGCGAGGTAATCATTAATTTCCACCGAAAATTAGCATATTAATCATAAATCCACTGGTGGTAGCACTGGTGATAGAACGGCATTTTCTAAGGAATCTAAGGCAAGACACAGGCAAGCAGACGATGGCAATTATCATTTAGCGTATGGCCACGACGACCCGCGCTCATTCTTGCTGAAGGTAACGGTTTCCACTGCGCTCGACATTGCCAAAAAGAAAAGATCTACAATAATTGATATTTTTAACCGAGTGTCTTGTAGCTCCGCGTTGACACAACATCGTCATTAATTAATTCATGATTTTTATTGTTTTTCTTTTGGTTTTCTGTTGCTATTTCACGCTATCTTCATTGTCGCCCTCTTTACACGAGAAGTGAGCACTTTCTCCGCCGAGTTTATGAAGACACATTCTTACCGCAGCTTTTTACGATTCCCCTAAAGGTAGGCAAAATCGAGCCAGTCTTGGCTTTTTTACATAAACACGCCGACATGGCTGCAGATTATAAATATTAGCGGTCCCATAACTCACCCACCAGTGTGTTTGATTCAGTTGACAATTAATTAACTTGCTTGGCGTTCCGTTCTTCCGTAGCGTTGGACCTAAAACGAAAAATTCAAAGAAACTCTTAAAGGTCGACGTACAAGCGAAGAGATCGATTCTGGGCACACACATATTTATTGCTTTTAACATAATCTTTTCCGATATTCGGAGAGCAAACATGCCCGTTGGCAGTGAAAAACCAATTCTGGGCGTCCCCGTTGGCCGTTGACTGATTAATTGCTTTCTAATATGCGCGAAAGGCAACAGTGTCTTTAGGCCGGGTGAACCATTATGTGATCCACACCTACCGATGCAACGCTGGCCTGCGACCGGGAAGGAGGCAGGAAACCATGTATAATAAAACGTTTACGCTCCTACTAAGCCATCGGCGTACGCAAATAATAAATAAATCTAATTGATGTAGCATTATTTGTTTCAAAGCGTGATTCGACAGGGAAATGGGAATCTTTTGCATTCGCATCCACCAAACCACCCGGCACTGCGAAGAAACAAAGCAGTCGGGGGCTCGTGTTTCTTAATCTTCACTGGCTGGGTTGGCAGTAGGCACAGGCGTGCAATGAATTATGGCTGTCATAATACCTTCCCCACGCGGGATGTGGCTCACCTTGAAGCGGTGTGTTGTGTTGTGATCGAGGGCGAATATTTCACCGGCGAAATGGAGCGAGATGGCAAACAATCGGTACCTTCGGTGCGCGAATATCTTCTCGCTCACCGTTTGCTTCACCCTCCCTACGCAAGCTAATGAAGTATGAAATTATTCAATTGAAAATTAGTCTTCGGCCGAGTGTTTCCACGATAACTTTATGGCTTTCCACCCGCAAAAATCCCACCCGGCACGGAACAGCGGGTTGAAGTCTCCACCCACCGACCCACACACACGCTGGGTGGATCCATGGTCTTATATCAAAGCGTTATTTATGTGAGAGACTGCAGTCTGGCGATAAAACATTCTCGTCCGTGGTTTTCGAGAAGAAAACTCACCCAGCCTCCAACGCCCATCTCATCCTCACGCATGGAATTGAGCCTGGGAATTTCATAATTTCCGTTCATTCATTCCGAGGTGGGAGTTTCGCAGGATGGCGCATACGGAGTTTTGAGAAATAATTAAACGAACATGTGGAGGCGTACGTGTTACAACCGTATCGAGTGTCAAAGAGAGTGAAGCGATCTACTTTTTTTTGTTGCTAAGTTAAGTTCGTGCACCTTTTTTCCCCATTGTTAAAATGTCATTAAAACACAACGCCCGTCCGCGTTGACGGTGGAAAGCAATCGCTGGCCAGGAAACACGGAAAAATTACATTTTTACCATGGCAAAGAACGTCGAGCCAAAACCCCTCGATCCTTCGATCAAAGGCTGTCAACGGTGCGATGTGTGCGATCCGTTTTACATCCGCCAGTGAAAAATCGCCCCACCGGGTGGTATTAATTATCACCATCGGGTGTCGGTATCCATGACAACCGGGAGGACAACGCGGCGTCGTTCTGCTGGCGGTCTGCCGGCAACAATTAGTGGATAAAGTGCCGGCAGAAGGCCGGGTGGATTGAATATTCATTAATTTTATTTCCTTTTTCCCTTGACGATGGATGACGGTGGTCGAACTTGTAGCGCATTTATCTGTCATCGGTTAGCGCCAGAAGTTGGGCTGTTGTACTTTTGCGGCGATTGGAGTGGTTGTTTGCCGCACTAATTAATGGCACTTTGTTATGGCATAATAATCAGAGCGGTGCGATGGTGTGATCCTCACAGTTATTGAGTGTCCCTGGGCGAAAGCAGATCAAACGTTAAGAGGGTTTAGAGCTTGGCGACTTTAATGCGGAGACAATTTTCAATTTTTTCACCACAGTAGGGGGATGAATTCATTAGGAGAAACAACACTTTCCGCAGAGGAACTTTTAAATCAGATCTGTTACGTTTCCAAATTCGACCAAAGGGTTCTGTTGGCTTGTAATTCAATGAGTCCGTTTGTTTCCTAAACATTATCAACCTTAATGAAAACACAAGCAAATTCATTAACGATTCCGATTGGCAGAGATTTGTGCCAGGATAAAACTTTAGCTGGGTATTTATTTCAATCTTGCAACGATGAATAATGTACTCCCTTCTGTATAGACACCTCTTGCTCGGTAAGCCCGGGAAATGATTTATATGACACAATCGAATCCGACACATTACGCCATCCACTGACGCCATTCTTCTGTATGGCCGTAAAAGTTTGTCCGCTTCTTGTTCATTAAAATGAAAAAAAAAAAACACTTTCAAAACACCAAACGGTGATTAGCCAACGGTTTTCGTCCATATCACCAACACAAGCGACCCTGCTGGACGGCCATGTGTCGATACGATAGCAGTTAAAGGGCACACAATTTATTACACCTTCGAATGTTTTCCACCAACCCTTGTCGGCGTCCCCGTGGCTCGAAATCGACAAAATCACTAATAATTACCCACACACAAACTATCAAACCAGCATAGTCCTTGCGCTTCCGTCATCCATCCGCCTTGGAATGTCCATATGCGAACGGCATTTGTGGTGGGAATCGGGTGGAAAATATTCACACAAATTAATAACCCTAAAAACCACCCCAACGCACGTCGCCGGAAAGACAATCGGACACGGAACAAAAGCTTGTCAGGGTATCGTCCAGTCCTGGAGGAGGTCGTCTCCATTCTCCCGAACCGACCAGAAAGGCGGAAGGATGTTCCGTTTTCTCGTGTGGTCGGTGAAAAGTTTTCGAATGCTTCTTCGCCCCTTTTTTCCAGTTGCGGCCACAGAAACACAACGCATTACAATGATTGTCCGAGCATCCATGCTGCCGAAAAGCGTACGACGGCTGGGTCGAAAAGGCATACCGTCTTGGGCCGTGTGTGGCAAACGAAGGGAGTTTCCTTTGTTGGGCAGGATATAAGGGTGAGGGGAAAATCTGTAAGGACATTACGGGGACATGTTTTTAAACAGAGAAGGAGACAGGCTGAGATCGGAACCCGAGGTGTAAGACATATCGAGGGCTTTTATAAGGAACGTCAGTACCCGTGCGCATTATGTGTCGTCCTGGCTGGTGGGAAGACAAACCCTCGGTCTAAAAACCGGCGAACCTATGATAATGTTTAGCATCGCACACGAACCGAACACTGGACACTGGGAGAAAGGGTAGCGTGTGTTCTGTTCCCGCAACCCTCCAACCGGTGGATGGCGCACGGATCGGGAAGAAAATATTTTCGTACGGAGTAAAGTTTAAAATTACTGGTCATTTATTACAACGCTCCATTCAATGGATGCTCATCGGTGGAATACTTTGGACCAGTTTTTGTGTCGTTGACTTATTGACATTCGGAAAAGTTATACGTTTACGTTAACGTTGTACCCATACAACTGGAGACAAAAAAGTAAGAAAAAAGGATTGCATATGTAACCGTTCCAGCGATCCTGATTTATGGAATTAAATTGATAGGAAAATTTCATGCTCTCTCCGTTTGTAATACGACCGGGTTTGGTGACTGGAGGTGAGCAAAAAGTGCGCCAAAACGTTCCTTCCATATGGTGGTTCCTGCGCTATCTGCTCTGAATGAATCATTCATAATGAAGCATTCTTTTCAAGTGTCAAACACGAAAATGGAACTCACGGTTTGAGGCTGGTAAAAACCTTTGCTGGGCAAAATTTGGGCACTTTTCCCGTTGTTGATTTAGCTTGGAACCTTACAGATGCATCCATGATAGGTCTTGCTTCTTCAAAGGTAGGTCAATGAGCAGAGAAAGGCGACAACCGGGCCTAAAGGAGCCTTTTTTTGCATCGATTTTGAAACCCAATCTCGAGTTCCCGGTCCGAGGACGGCGACATTGACACCAGCGCCTCCGCCTTTGCTGTCAATCATAGAATTGATATTTTTTAATTAGATTTCACTTTTCTCCTGGCCATGGCCATGTGAGATACCCATGTCGAACTGTGTGCGGTGTGGCCTATTGTGACGTTTAACTTTCTTTTTTTTCTCCCCGATTTCGTTATTTCCTTTTTAAAAGCAATAATAGACCGCCGACTGACTGTCGGTGGTACGGCAGCACCCGGAGAAAAAGCGGGCAGCCTGTGAAACACGTTGCAGCCCGGAACTGCCGTTGTCGGCCTAAAACACGGAAATAGGACCCGATACTGATCAAGGAATTCCGAACTGTCACATTGGGTGAATGTGTGTATTTTTTTCCCCCGATCTCTTTTTTTCTCCTGCTGCTGGTTGGCGTTAAGGATCGAGGTTTCCGTTTGTTTGTTTGTTCCATCGTTTGGGTCGTTTCGCTTCGAGGACTTCGGGGTGTGTGTGTCGGGATGTTTTTCGTCCCAAAAGAGGCCCCGTTTCATGCAACTGGTGATCAGATGCTTCTTAAATATCCGGCACGGCCAACCATTGTTGATCTGTTTTGTGAAGCGCGTGCCATAGGCAGCTTCCAGGTTGCGTTGCTTTTTTATATCTAATTCCACGGAACAACATCAATCCGATACTTATCACGATACTATTTGTAGAGGACGAATGCTCTTTACAAGTTTACAGACCATTCCACTTTCCAATAAATCCATACAGAGTTCAACAATAGTGTAACGTGTGTTTTTTTAGAAAAACGAAGAACAAAAGTCAAACGAGTGCGCGATTAAAATAAACGATAAACATTGAGTTCAAATGCCACCGCTCGAACAGATTTCAGCGAAATATCATGTAAACTGTGCGGCAAACACACAATAAAATTACATTTAATTAATGCACCATGAAGTTCAACGCACCAATCCGTCCGTCTCCATTGATCTGTTTAATTATAACTTAATAGGATTCGAGCTTCCCCCGCAGTTGGCATGCGTGAAATGATCATCCAATTTAGCAAACAATTACTTCCCACCGGATAAACACCACCAGAGCCAACAAAACAATCCTTTCCGTGGCGGTCGCCGTGGAAAAGAGCCCTGGGAAAACCGCACAATTACGTCAATTACGTTGCAATATGTGTCACCGGGGTGTATTGATATACGAATTAGAAAAGCTGATAAGCCGAGCGCACGGGAAATGGACCACTACGAGCGTTGCACGCAATCGGGATTTTCCCCCAATGTTGCACTATTTTCCAACGGTTCGAAAAAGGTTTCCCTCCCTCCAAACCCGTTTTGTGGTGCTTTCGATACCAATTAGTCGTTATGATTTGTTGGCTCACTTCCATGCGGAATGCCCCATCAACTTGCTGCTCAATTGTACGATTCTACGTGTCAACGTGGATGGTCACCAATTGCAGCGCGTTTGTTTGTTGTGGCTGGGGAGCTTGCGGAGAAATTCGAATGGTCACTATAATTTTCCAATAATCATCAAATTCACGCAACGATGACCACTTCCGACTGGTTCGGACAGTACTGGACTTGTTCCGGGGGGGAGCTCTGTTTTCGGTGGAGGATTTCAAGGATGGCATATCAACGTCACTCATCGATCATGGGAGTGTCCACATCATGCAATCAAAGAGTGACTATTTCCTCATTGATATTGACTACTTCCGGTGCTTTACCGGTGCTTTACCCTCGGACAGTCCAACACCCCCTCCCCCCCCCCGCCCTCCCCCCCTCCTCCGGTTCATTGTGTGCGTTCGCAATCGTTAAATGGTTGCATTTCAGCTATCCTGTTTCATCGATGCGATGGCCTGATGTTGAACAAGCTTGCAGGACTTGAAAAACGGACGGAATAATAAGGCGCCGAGCGATCCCTAGTTCGCTGCAGGATGCCCTACTCGTCTAAACACCATCAAAGGACGATGGCCACACAGTGGGACACCTTTGAGAAATCAGAACCCGATTGATGCTCGATGAGCTGATTTCTTTTGTTCTTTCTCGGTTAAAGGATGCATTCAAACGCTCTCCATCTCGAGTTCCGTCTGGTGGACGCCTGTTACATAAATGGATGGCCTTCGGCTTTGTACATGTGTGGTTGTGTGCAGTGCCCATGACGTCTGGTGAAGGTGGTAGGCCCCGGAAGCAGTCCTTGCTACTTCCACCCGGTCAAGGGTGGTTCGCCACAGGATTGACCAATAATAGCGGCAACCCCTCGAGCTGCTCGTTATTGAAGTCATAATTTAAAGCAGAAATACTTGAGCACACCCTGCCACGTCAAGAGCGGCCCCGTAGGCGACGAAGTGTATAGGTTTCAAATATCCGATTTCCACCCTTTTTAGAAGCGAATCCCTTTTTTTTTTTGCTCCTAATGTCGACTCCGTTGTAGGCGTCTGGACAGGACTCTGTCCATTCGATTGTACACCGCACGGGGGAAAACAAACACGATTTATGATCGTTATCGATGGTATAGGGGAAACTGGCTGGTAAAATGAGTGGGAGAGGGGGGAAACATATTTTGAAGTACTGGTCATAATGAAAATGACATCGAAATGGCAAACCTGGTGCGGTGCACATGAATATTAATTATGGCAGGAAGCGAAGTGCAATGAATTAGCAGAAAGTATTTGGAAATTAGCACGACGGGTGGTGAATGGAAGATGAATAAAGCCATTTACATAGCGGAAAAAACACTCGAAACCAAATGCCAAAAATGCAAATTGTTGCTTAACAAAGGGAAATACGAGTATTACCGCTGTAAATGAATTAAAACCTTAGAACACAAAACAATGAGTACGAACACTGCATGACACACAAAATGACCAAAAGCATGAACTAATTAGCAAAGATGATAGCGAAGGAATTACGCGAATGTACGAAACTAACAAGTTCCCGTGTACTAACCGGTCCGTGTGCCGAGCGAACTAGCTGTTAATTAAATTATGACCACATTTCTACCAAACAATGCACAATTGCAGCAAGATAGATCGGAACTGGAACAACAAATCGACACCTATTAGAAGAAGGGTATACTGCGGGCAACACCACCGATACACCACCGCACACCGCCGTTTATGGTCTGTTTGTTTAACGTCACATTTTTCTGCACCACTCAAACACGCATTCTAAACCACACGCAAATTACAATTTCCATCCACCATCGGACCGCGCTGTTGCATTTTTCGATGCGCTTTCGACGAGTAATTAATGGTAGCATTGAAATAAATAACTTCCAGCCCACCCTGCCGATAACGTCGCTGAGTGCAATTTGTCGGAATTGGAAAACAGAAAACCGAAGAAGAAACACGTCACTATGGGCACTGGCATGGCGATGGCGGGGGAAGCAAAGCGTCACGGTAAACGCCTCATTTGCATATCGTTCAATTGTGGGCAGACACTACCAATAAGGTACAATTCAAAACGCCCCGACGTGCTGCTTGATGGTGTTGATGATGACGCACTGATGAATTGGCCCCATGTGCCGATCGCCGTAATCAAGTGTACGTGTGTTAACCGTGACCTTCCGGGCGTTCCGGGCGTCTCGCGGAATTCTAGGCCAACCGATCGGGCAACTCGCTGCCATCCTGCTGCGAGGTCACACAAACACGCGCTGCAAATCGATCACGTGCCAATGGGAGCGAGCTCGACCCGCAGCTTTTCATCTTCCGGAAGAAAATACAACAGCAACAAAAAACAAACAGTGCCGGAACGGTGCCGGAAATAAACAAACCGAAAGATGAAACGACTCTCCTCATCCGAAACCGGTCCGGCGGTGACAATTGGAGAAAATTAAAAGAAAGAATGTACAATTAAATGTAACAACCTCGCGCTAGGTTGACGGCGATGGCACTAGCAGTGCGGCGAGACTGTGCGCTAATCGTGCCATTTCGGGCCATAAATTCAAGGCGACCAGCGCAACCGGAAAACGGGATCCCACGACCTGGGGTGTTTGATATCGCTCGCTCGCTGCCGCTGCGACGTTCCGCATTTTGGAATGTTTTGATAATGAACCCACCCCACCCACCATTCGCTTTCGGTGGAGGCGCCACGCGAGGGGTGGGGGGGGTGGTCCTTGTGAAGTATCGTAAAGCAATATAAATATAATAAAAAGCGTAACACCCCAGCGGTTGTCATTGCGGTGGTGTCGATCGAATCGGAAGGTGAGTGTACGGTGTTCACGCGCCGTCTTTTGGGGACTCCTTTGGCAAAGGGGGTGTTTAATTCATTTTTCGTGTGTTTGTGTGTGTGTGTTGGCGGTTCCATAGAGCGCGCTGAAACGGGACAAAGGTGGAAGAAAGTTGCTGCTGTAAGATGACTTCGATGGGTTGTATCAGTGCGTGGGTGGTGTTGCTTACCGTCGGATGCTCCATAACGCAGGGTAATGGCGTTACTGCGTGTTGACTGCGCAGTGTGATTTGATCTGTTCTGTCCATGCTTACAGCGGATGACTCCAAGATCGTCGGAGGTACGACGGCGAACGAGCGCATCCCGTACCAGATTTCGCTGCAGGTGCTGGTCAGTTCGTTGTTTGGCTTCGGGCCGAAGCGTTGGATGCACAACTGCGGTGGTTCGATCGTCAACGAGTACTACGTGGTCACGGCGGCCCATTGTTTGGATGGCATGAACGTCAGCCGGATGTCGATCGTCGCCGGTACGAACGATCTGCGGAACGACAGTGCGAAGGGCACGCGGTACTTCATCGAGTCGTACCTCATCCATCCGGACTACATCGAGCTGAACCGGAGCGACATTGGGGTGATGCGCGTGAAGCAACCGATCGCGTTCAACGAGAATGTGCAACCGATTAGCTACTCGTCCGATTTTGTCGATGGTGGCGTGACGTGTCTGCTGACTGGCTGGGGCTACACGATGCCGATCCGTATCGGATCGACGCCCAAGGACCTGCAGGAAGCGGAACTGACGACCATCACGAACGATCAGTGCCGGGAGCGCGGTATGCCCGTCAACCCGACCGAGATCTGTACCTTCACGCGGGTTGGACAGGGTGCTTGTGGTGTGAGTAGCGGCAACATTGATCGATGAATGGAACGGGAGCGACGATTCGGTAATGTGTACGCGTTGCATACTTTCAGGGTGATTCTGGTGGTCCGCTGGTGTGCAACAATCAGCTGTCCGGGGTTGTATCGTACGGTACGCGGTACTGTGGTATCGGAGTTCCGGATGTTTACACACGCGTCTCAGAGTTCGATTCATGGATCCAGGAAAACACACAAACCGGTGGAGGAGGAGGTGGCAACAACGGTGATTCTACAGCCGAACTACCGCAGCCGGCTTGAGGCGACGATCGCACGCCTTCCGATATCCGTCCCAATCCCAATCCGCCGTGGTGCGGAGCAGATCTCCAAATTCGAAACTCACAGACTTCTACAAAGAAAAGAAAAAAAGAGAGCGAGAACCCCTATCGGGGTAATGTAATAAACGTAATATAATATTTCAATTTTCCAAACCCAAACCGCCCCAGGACACACCGGTTCCGAAACGGCGTCATCTACTGCCATTATGACGCCACTTCAGCTGCATAATTAGCTCGTACAGAAGTTAACGCAATTTACAGCCCGATCGATTCGATTTCCCTCAAGTGTCTGATTTGGACCGCGCGATGGCGTGCGGCTCGTGGTCGCGGTCCCGTGAACAATGGTGAGCGGGCGATAGGAGAACTCGTGCTATCGCTCACCAGGGGAGATTGTGCCGCAGGGACGAGCGTGGTGATTGTTGTACGGTATGTTTCAATTTGCAACGGGAAACCCTGTGTTGTCCCTGGCAACACCTTCAACCCATGCGCTTTGTGTTGCGCTTGTTTGACATACGCCCGTGGGGGTTTTAATTTTTCCCAACTCATACGCAGCCGAACAAAACGCGACCCGCCGGACCTGGCTGGGTTTGCGAATTGAAACAAATGTGTTGAAACGTGAATGCGCAGCGCCGTGGCATGGTGGCATCCAATCACCCCGAGGCGAAACTAAATGAGAGAACTAACTTTTGCACTTATTACCGTCAGACAGTCGGGGTTGGGAAGTGGTGAACTTCCAACCCCCGAAATGTGGCTGCATCCCACCGAAACGTTCACCCTTCCGTGGACCCTTTCGGTGCGGATAAAGGATGAAGATGACGAGATCCTTGGCAGATGGGGACTTTTTTGTCCCGCACACACACTTCTTCCACAGAACAGAATGCTGACCTCTTCGGAGTGTTTTGATGCCACAACGGTAATGATCTGCGTGTGGTACGGTGGCCTCCGACACAGGGTGACGATTCCTGTGCCCAAGATCAAGATGCTGTACCGGGGATAGCCGGTTTAGGGATAACGTACACCGCACCACACGCACACAAGGAGGGCAACAAAAAAAATCTCATCTCTAGCCTCCGGGACACAAAGCGGATCATGATGATGATGATGATGAAAATGATGGACCGGAAAAAAGGGGGAAAATCGGTCGGATGAGTTTTTGGGATGCAAAATGAGATGAAAAGTCTGGTCCGGGCGAGAGTGCAGCGGGTAAAATGTTACAGATGTCAAAGTGCTGTCAGTTCGTGACCGTATGCGCTCGGGGCCGTAGCCGTGCTTGGGGGGGGGAGCCCGATCACAGTACAGAGAATGTCTCATTTTCTATATGTATGCAAAAAAAAGGCGCAGGGAAACCAATCTCCGAATCCTTTCTTCTCCAAACGTGCGTGCGTGAGGTTAGAGGAAGTTTCAGATCGTGTTGTTCATCTCCGGAACAACATTGCGCCACGCGCTCGAGGTTTTGATTGAATGGAGAAGTAGCGCTTCATCGCACGCCACATTGAAGGGGCAGATAAAAAGGTTGACAGCAGCACAAAGCGCACCATCCCGGGCCCGAGCAGCGGGCCACTGTGTGGTTAAATTGGTGAAAGAAGAAAAAAAAAAACAAGCTGGCAGGTTATTCTCCTACGTGACATGGAAAATAGATTTTCGGCGTTGGGTGGAAAAATTGGGCACACTTGTGCAAATTTTTCAATGGCGAGTTGCAAATTTATCTGCGGCACAAGCGTGAAGTGGGAATGAAAAGGTGGAAGAATTGATATTGTATCGGTCGGAAAGGAAGACGCGCGTGTAAATTACTTGTTTTCTTCAGCAGAGGATCTTTTTAAATGACACAGTTCTCAAACAAGTCTCCGACCAGCTGCGTATCGGCAGCGTTGTAAAATCAGGTTTTTGTTTGTGAAGGAGAAAATTCGTTGGAAGTTTTCCTACCTTTAATTCGGAAAGCAATGTTCCTTCCTCTTACATTTGACCCACTCCCATGTCAAACGGCTTCTTCGTCCTTACGGTCATTCTTTGCTACGGCGCGTTGAAAACTTTCTCACAAACGTTTGGCTATTTAATCATAAAATATTATGATCGATCGCTTTCGGCAGCATACTACATTCAAAGCATGGTTCCATACCCGTTTCCATGTCTTGTGTGAAATTAAAACACAGGAAGCGGATATGACACACAGAATTATAAAAAAAAACCCATCGCAACTCTCGGTCTCTCTTCATAAGCCTTTCCGTTCCGTTGGCTAATGGATGGATGGACAGCATTAACCCCTTCCCGACGCAAAACTGACCGGTGCTGACACTGATGACCTTTGGGACCGAAAAAGCGGTACATGTGAATAAAAAAAAAAGTCCTAACGCCACGGTCAACCCCTGAACTTCCGTTCCGAGTCGTGCTACACTACCATTTCCAGCACGGGAAATGGGTAATGATTTGAACAGCCACAGTGGAATGGATTAATCCTTCCCGAAAAAAACCGCTCGTCCTCGTGTGACCACCGTGTGATGCATTTTTCCTTTTCGGAGAGTGTCTTCGAGAAAGAAAAATTACCCAACCTCACCTCACCTCAAGAGTCCCCAAAAAACGACGGTTTTGCAAGAAAACTCGTTTAACGCTGACAGGCCCGTTCCGTTCGAAAGGGGCCGTTTGGGAAAGCTTGTTTTGGGTGCAAAAAAGATGAAATTTTTGAAAAATGTTGTGCCCAATCGATGGCCGACGGGGTTTCCCGTCTAACCTGTTTGCCGAGAGGTTTACGGGTGGGAAAACGGTTACCGTTTTCTCACGGACCTCCGGACACTGCATGGAAAACGGTTGCGATTCACTATTTGCCTAGTTGAAGTACAAACTATTTTGATTTCAAATCAGGTTTTTATCCGAAAAGGTATGAGTGGTCGGTCCCAAAAACAACGAGCCCAAAAATAAAAACGAGATATCCACGTCAACAGTGCGCGTCACAATGGTCGTGAGAAAATGTCCTTAAACGTTTCGTTATTCGGAATGGGTTTTGCTAATGGAAATATTCCCTTCGAAGTGGAAACTATTTAATAAAACTACGATTGTTGGCTAGACATTCCACAAAATCAATCTCCCGGCACGTATCGACTCCGGTTGCTCATTGCACGAACAAAAAACAATGTAAGCGCACCTTACAACGTCGTTTCCCAGCTCAACAGGTGTCGCCACGATCCGACAATTGCATTCGCGGCCATTCGCGAACCACTTAACATTTATGCTGGGTATGCGCAGACCCGCATACATCCATCCATCCATCCATCCAGCCAGCCAAGCTGCCGATAGCCATCTTTCCGCGATGTTGTCTTTGCTGTCCGTGTGCATGAGACCCTACCCTTGCCGCCGAAGACGCCAAAGACAAGACGAAAGACATGCTAAAACAAAAAGCATAACATAATACATGCATTGGTCACATCATAAAACAACGGCAACAACGGCTAAATGAAAGAAGTTGCCCCCTCCCCCCGTGATAGCTGTGTTCCCATCGTATGGCCATTATGCCTGCCTGCTGTGTGACAAGCGAGCCCAATCTCACCGCAGATAACAATCTTGCCCCTTATCGCTTTGTGTGTGTGTGTGTCGCTCATGACGGTCGCGAAAGCATTTCCGCGTATGCATCTGCAGACACGTTCAAGTTGCACTTTCGGTGCCGCTGCCTGTAAAGTCAACGAGCGTGGAAACGAACATCGGTATCGCCTTTCTAGCCGGCCCTCCCAGCACTTTCATTGCATTGAGGGGTCGAGAAATGGCACACGAGAACGGTGCAATTTCATGCCAAATTTATATGCATTAAGGCGACTGTACAAACTGTTTCTTTATACGGCGATGGTTCGGGTTAGCCAATCTGCTTATAGTTCTACTATTGGTAATATAGAAAACATTTTACTGGAACATGTAAGAAATTGGGTAGAAATACACTTCTTAAAAGCACCAAAAAGCAGATGAAACCATTGATGTGGTATCATTTGTGGAAAAAGGAAAGAGCCATTTGATATCGCAAAATTATCAGTATTTAAGGCAAACTATGGACTGTAAGCAACTCAAAGCGTATTGAGAAACCTGTGGAAAACATTATCCTGTCAGATGTTTATTTCATTGCAGTTTAGATTTTTAAAAATTTAGATGAAATAAAATTCTCTTATGATGTGGTTCAATTTCTATATCAAATGATTGTTACCTTACCTTAACCTCTTGCAACATCGCAGTACTTGACAAAGAGCTCCCGTTTATTTTTCCTGTTAACGAGTGTTATCTAACCCATCCAGAACCATTCATTCTCGGCCCAATTTCGACAATGTTTCACTACTTTCTAATTCCATTTTACAAATGCTCATAGTTTGCCAACAACACACAACCTAACAGCTTAAACAAAAGCAAGATTTATGTTCCACTTCCACTTCGAGTGGCACTTGTGTGGCGGTGGGGGGTGGGGGTTCCGTTCGCTTTAAGGAAGTACAAAATTGTGCTATGATTAATTACCCATCCGATAACCTTCTGCTGATGTAGATACTTTAACAGTTCTTTCCCTGTCGGGCGATCGGCGGACGAATGGGGGAAAAAAATCGATACACTACGATATGTAAAAGCCATTCGTACGCGAACGTCGAATACTAGAGTTGCTGTTTTGTCGCCATCGCTCACACGAAACTAGCTCGCAGCATGGGGTAACGCGGGCCAGTTCGCGGTACGATCGGTTCCAACTGCACACGCGAAATGCTTCCTGCCGGGCCGTGCGCCACGTGGTCACGTCACGACCGATGCAAAATGCCCGATCACGAACGCTTAACGCGCGCGATCCAAATCCGATCCGCTCACCGATTCGCGTTCGTTGGGTTTGTTACGCGATAAGTCGCGTCCACGGCTGCAAATCCACCCCTTCCCGCCCCTCAGGGGAGGCCAACATGAAAGTGTATCCAACCGGCCCCGGACGGCCAATGGGCGTGCGTTCGTCTTATCGCGATGATATCATGTGCTTACATAAGACACGACATTCCAGCAGGAGGTCATCATCGGATTCGCCGGAATTGTGGTTCCGTTTTCGGCACTGCAAGAAGCGCCCAGGCAGGGCGATATCTTCAGGCGATGGGAGTGGAGGACTCACGGGCTCTGCATATCGGTATCGCGATGTAAAGCAGACAGACAGAAGAAAAAGGTCGTAAATTAAAAATAATTATCCTGCTTATCTTTCACCGCAACTCGCTATCACAACCCTGCCCGTGGAGGGAGGGGAGAGGGTTGAAAGTTTTGGGAGCTTTCAAGGAAAATTCTTTTAATTCTTTCAGATTTTAGACCCAATCGAGGAGGGAGAGGACCCCACCCTCCGGTTGGACGGTAACGTTCTCGATCTCAAAGACGCCTCAAAAGCCATCGTAAAGCAAATCATGCGCGCAAACCGTCAGGGTCGTCGCTCATTGCTTCCCGTAAAAGTCGCCAGGGGGACAGCCAGGGGGAAGCGACCGAAAAGGGCTCAAGTGAAGTTAATGTTTTTTGGATAATTTATGGCCCAGTTTCACCAGCGAAGCGGCCCCGTTGTTGTTGACCCGTTGTATGATGCTGAGATTGTGGTTCTAATGAGTGCTACATCGGAATTAGAAGCAAGCAGAGATACTGAGGTTTGTGTTTTTTTTGTGTTTTTCGGTGGCATAGCTCTAGACTTCAGCGATAAAATTTAATGTCTTCACTCGTATGCGCAATGTTCCGGATCGCACCTAGAACGGTGGCATGGTGTCGTTAAGATGTGACAAGCCACAAGAGCACTCCGGTGCGAGATGTTTGCTCATAAAGCCATAACAGTTTGAAAGTAATTGGCCTCAGATATAACTCCGAGAGGGACTAATTTCATTCTGCGATTTGATAACGGCCAACTCGAAGAAGTCCGATTTGATTATTTGCCCCAACAAGAACTGGTTAGGGAATTAAATTTGTTGAACAAAAAATTGTCAATATTCTTCTTTTTCTAGTTGGTTTTTGACACAGATTCCATCGGCAACTCGTTTTCCTGCAACACTGGATTGTGCTACTGCGGATTGACCTCCTGTTCTTTTCCGCTATTGTGACCTACCCAACGAGATACACGAAAACATTAAAATAACAGACACTCCGAACCGGTAGAATGCACTCTTCCGGCAAACAAAAACACACACACACACTCCCAATCCCCCATAGTCCATCATGACATCAATTACCACCAACGGCCATAACCGTTGACCAAAACGGTCAAGCGATCATATGCAGCATCAACTTCTGGACAACGACCTTTTGCCCAGTAAAACATCTTCCGGCACCTTTAGGTTCGTGATCTTCAGCTTCCGTCGAATGCGAGGCGAGAAACGAGAAGAGTTCCATCATCTTTCCACCCTTATCTCAGCAGGAACAGCACCATCATCATCATCATCCGAGGCGCTGAGATACGGTTGGGGTCATGCAAGTGATAAATTAGAATATCTTGCAGAACTGGTCCTGCGAAGCATCTCGGGAAATGAAAAGCGCGCGCACTATGATGACATCCCGACAACAATAGGGGTCATCACGCATACACGGGTATTATGAAGATTTGCATGAAGAAGTCGGAAGCTGCCAGGACCTTTTGCTGTGTCGACGACGCAGGGGCCGATATATTTAAATTGCATTCAAATTTCGATGCTTTTCCTTGCTTCGAGGTCGTTCGATCGTAGCTGCGTGATATTTCGTGCAGATGCAGATGTTCAAATTCCCCTGGCGACGATGAGTTTGACCCTTCCCGTAGTGGTAGTTCCTCGACAAAGTAAGAAAAATAAACATAAATAAGTTTGCCTCCCGAAAAGCTGGTTGCATAATCGGCAACAACGGCTTCCGAGGATGGACCCTTTTTTGCCCGTGGAATGACCACTGGTCAATCGTCTATCTTCTCGTTTTCCCCCTCGGTCCGGCGTCGGTAGTCGAGGGTCGTCTTAGGGAGTGTGTCGGGGAACTCTCGGGAAGGAAGGAAAGGCGAAAAGAAAATAAAACCATCGAAGAAACGTGTGTCGTGTCGCATTTGTCAGCTGACCATTCTCGTCCGCTGGCCGATTCGATACCGATCTTGCCCTGTTTCGGGGGTCCGGGAATTTGAGGGGACGAAGTTCGAAGCCGATCCTTTCAACGGTTCGTATCGTCCAACCCAGGACGTGCAAATGATGCACGGGACAATACACATTTGCGTGAGAAAATATTTTTCCGTCCTAAAACGCAATTTGGGATTTGTTGCGCTGTCGTCGATCGATGCGGAGGCCAGAATGGCCAGAAAAGGACCCGCAGAAGGTAGAGCGCGCTCCAGCTAACGGGTCGCGTCGTCTTGTGGCTTCACAGCAACTACACCGGAACGGATCGATCCAAGGCGATTAGAACAACAGGACCAGAGCTAACCATTTAGAAGGAATGTCATTTCGAAGAGATTTAATGTTTGCGGAGCGCTATTCCAGCACGTTCAGGATGTTTGCTTTAGCACGTAACAGCAAATGAGAGAGATTAGGGCAATTAGAATGTCTTGCTTGGGATTAAAACTGGCCAAGGCAGACAGATTTTGTTTTCGTAGCAAGAATGGAACGTTGCCACACAAAGCTGCATTTGTGCAATAAAACACCAACCGCTGCGGACAGTGAACGATGGGTTTAAAAGGTGGAAAGATGAACCTTGGGTTTTCCCTTTCGCATCGATCATTTGAGAAACTTTTATCAACCGTATCACCGGATGGAAAACTTTCCAATTAACAGCCACCGTTCCGGGTAGGCCACTATTTGTAACGTTTTGTAACATTTCTCAGCGGACAAAATAGTAGCAATTATGTTTGGATAATATTACTGCAACAAAAACACAACACTCAGTGAGTGTAATATTTCAATTAGAGACAGAGGCCATTTTCCTCCCTTCTGCAAAGCAAGAGCCATCCGAAAATCCGCTGTTTTAGACAAAGTTATAATTAGACTTGTGACAATAATGTTTCACCCATCCGCGTTGGTTCTGAGCACGACCGGTATCAATTACCCCAAGCAGTGCATTGCTAAATTGTCCACAGCAATAGCCAAAAGTTCGGGACCATTGGATGCGCGTAGAGTGTTATCAGTTCTAAACTTCTCACCAACTCCAACCCCTATCATCGCGGCAGGGTGGGCTGTCCTTCTTACCGCGACAACTCTCCTGGGCATAATTCAAATCCTTGCGCACGTTCACACACTCTCCGTGGTGTCCACCGTGTCCTGGTGGTAACGGAACGGCACGTAGCGGAGTTCTTGTCGCTTTCACCACCAATTCCCGCTCGTCCGTTCGCTTCGCGCGGGGCCATGACAATGATAAATTAATAATTTAAAACCTTTCTCCCTGACCCGAACGTGAATCCTTCTGCTTGGAGCGGGCGGGCGGGCGTAAAATGTTGCCTCACGTGCCAACCCTGGCCAAAGGCGGAAAAGAAAATGTTGGCTACGCTCTCTAAATTATGATTTTATCCGTGTTGATTTAAGAACACGAACTGTTGTTACAAACTTTGCCATGTTTTTGGGAGTTAATTTTAAAATTCCCCATCCAGTGGGATGCATATTTTTCTTTCAAAAGATAAGCGAACTTATGATAACATTCAACTCGCTTTCCGTGGATATTGCAATACCTTTCTTCTAGTTGGCGCCCCGACGTCTTCATAACAATAGCAAACGGAAGGCAATAATTCGCCCAACCACCAAAGATCAACCTCTGCGCCTTCGGCTAATTTGCATAATCAAATTGATTTACTTGCCTAATTCCGTATTCCACCCCGTTTTTCGTTCGCCGTGGCCGTGGTTCTTGTTGCAGCGGCGCACTTTATGGGTGTATAGTGCCGATGAATAAATTCTTCCTGCCCTCGTGCATTCTCCTTCCCGGTCAAACCCGGACAAGTTTTAACGCATCCCGAGCAGATGTGCACGGGGCCCTTTTGCGCCCCGTTCCAAAGGTGGCGTGGGAAATAGCGCCTCCAAGCAAAAAGGGACAGGGCTCAGAGGGAACGGACTGAGATCAATCATGGGTCTGATTAGCGACCGCAACAGTTGCAACGGCCGAAATCGAAACCGAATGTCCGAATGTGGGATAGAGACCACCGTTTCGGCAGTACGGCACACAAAAGATCACCCACCGAGGCGCCTGAGTGCTTCGTGCCACAAAACCACGGCAACACGCACACGCTAACAAGGTACGCTTGTCTTTAAGGAGGTCCTTTTGCTTCCTTGTCCCGACCTCTGCTTACCGAACGTGGCGTGTGATTGATCAACAACACACCCTTGCGGTGCGTTTGCGGGAGTCGATAAAGCCCGAAAGGATCCGGATGGAATAACCGTTAACCGCAAAAGGGATACAAATATTTTTCTCAAGTACATCACTCTTCCCGAAAACAAAGGTACGACACCTACGAACGGTCCTTGGTCGACGTAGGAGAAAGTTTATCTTGCACTAGTTTAGCTACGATTCGTTTGTCGTTTGTGGTCCCGGTTGTGACCGAAGCCGTTTGTCTGGCCGTGGCCCGTAATTACTTGGATAAGGAATTGAAATTTATGGGACAGACTGTGGTCGTTCCCGGCGGGAATGATGTGGTTTTGGCAGGGAAAATAGCTGATCAATAAACGGGACCTCAGAGATGTGTTTCCGTTATTTGAGTACGGTAGTTAAGTGGAATGGAGAATTCCTTGGTGACTTCCGGTTCGATTAAAAAGAAAGTTTTCAATGCTTTGCTCGAAGGTTTTTCCAATCTCGTAATCAATGAATTTCTTACTCTTAAATCGGATAAACCAGATTTTCAGGACTCACTTGAAAAATGTTGAGAAATATTTAAAGAATTTAGATCAAATAATTTGTAGATTCTATAATTTAGGCAAACTTTTAACCATTTCTCAATAAAATTTAAATTACTTCAATCCAACCAAAGGACGAGTGAAGGAACATCTGCTCTTTAGAATATTTGTAACATAATTTAAATCCCACTTCAACATTACCAACACTGCAACAATGTAATCCGTTGGGTTGGGATAAACTTCACAACAACGCTTCCCAACATCAACTACTCTTCCCGCAATGTCGCACTTTATCATGCAAACCGCTCTCTCAGCTATGCTTCGGTCCGTCACCTCCCAACGACCACGTCGGCTCGTACCGCCGCGCACACTTGACGATGTAATCAGGCGTGCTCGAGGATGAAAAATCCTTTAATTTTCTTTGCTCGGCATACCGACAACGTTCGCTCCCTGCGGCTTCCTCATTTGTCAGTGCGTGGAACCCCTTTGCTTCCTTGCGTGGTAACGTGCAATCGTGGTTTTTTTTTTCGTCGTCGTTGTTGTTGAGTTCCTCGGATGCGTTGCGGTTGTCATCATTCATCAGACGCATCGACGCATCACTAATTCATCACTCGCTTTACCGAGGGGTTCGTCGGTTGCGAACAGTGGATGCGCTACATTGGCCCATTTTGAGGATGATTTGCGGGAATTGCAAATCATCCGCTGAAAGGGAAGGCCTTGTGGGCGACGGAGAAGCGGGTTGAAACTTTGTGATCAAGTGCATTCGAAATGTGCAAGGGAAAGGCAACAAGTTACGGCCGTCTGTGTATCCATTATCACTTTATGGAAAATTGTTTTATAACACTAATTAATGTGGTTTTCGAAATTTTATAGAGCGATTGCGATATTCTTGAGGTTGAGTTCTGGAAGCATTAACTCCTCAAGACATATCTTAATATGTGAGCCACAAAAAGGAAAAATAAATAATTTATATCTACGAAAAAGGATATTGTGACACAATAAATAAACTCGTGAACAAATCACCCACTGTAATACACATGAACTCTCTTCACTCAGACAAAAGATTAAAAAAACCATTCACATCCTGAAAAATTCCCGCTCCATTGTATGCCACTCCTTCGCCAACATTAAGCGAATGTTTTATCACATTTTATTGTGGTTTGGTTTCGCGAGTTGGGTATTACCGCCACACCGGAAACTGATTTGTGCATGTAATCCAGCCGAAAAGAACCGAGAAACCCATCCGATCCCTTCCCGCGGATTATGAGCAACGCTCGCAGCAGTCGCTGTCTCGTTTCAGGAAAAATGCGCTCAGCTGGAACTGTGCCCGAACATCGGCAAAAGGATGCGCCCTTTTGAGCGTAATTCAACCGTTGCCACACTCGGAACGATGATTTTACACCGTCCCGAACCCCCGAAAAGCCGATTTACGGTCTTACGGACTGATTAACTCGAGACGGAGTAGGCTTTGCAACGGCACACTTCGATGACTTTTGCACGAACACCTTGCGAAGCGGAACATGTGCATTTGGAAAAAGCCAACTCCTTCGGTTGTAAACATTATTGTCGTGTTTTCCATTTTTTTAAGCAGAATGGAAATCATTTTTTCTGCAATTCACCTTCGTAAGCACAACAACCCGCTGGCGGATGTGGGTTTATGACTGGACATTTACAGGTGATCAGCATCTTTTGACATCTGTCCCACAAGCCAGATCAGATCGTTGTATAAATAGACGTTTATTGCTCACTTCAACCACGGCATCGCTCGTACACGCGATATCTGGTTCGATCTTTGCGACACGATCGTGTCTGGGGGAGGATGCAAAAGGTGGGAAAACCTACCGCCCCCCGTAGTACGACGACCATTAGATAATTCTCCACCAGTTCTAACACCTCGCGCAGCCCCACATCTTCACGTGCATGCTTTAAATGTCCGCCTATAAATAAGTCCCACCCTCTAATCGCGCTTGTAAACATCATAATTTCATATTCGGTAGCATCTTTTTCTTTCTTGTCCCAATTCCCTTGCCTTCTCCGACACGGAAGAGTTATGTCCTCCCTCCCGTTTAGAGTTGTAACGCGGCACGATTACTCCCCCTCCATCGAAATCGACTTGTATGTCATCGAGTGCGTCTTAAACCATCAGGCAACCCATTTTTCATCGGACACAGATTTTGGAGAAACCATTTGCCTGGTTTCTTTAGGCCTAAACGAATTTGATCTCAGGAAGGAAGGAAGTTGTAGGAAGGATGCGCGCTCGGCAGCGCCTGTGTTTGCGGTAAGGTGAAATCCGATAAACCGATGAGACTTTGCTGAGTTCGGTTTACGACCGGCAGGTGCAAACAATGTTACGATGTTAACAGTTCTCGCATGTTCCCCTTTTTTTATCTCTGTCAACTCTTTTTGTAAGCCAATATGCTTGAACAGGGGTTCTTCAGCGTACTTTTTTTTATTGCGATGTATCATAGACCGGCAATTTGTTTCTGTTTTGTGGTTGTTACTCACGCGTATTTTTAGAAACTTTATGATTTTTTTTACCAATACAAGACATCTTCATAGACAAACTTCAATGCGATATGTGGCTCACAAAGCATTGTTATAATAATTGATGTTTAGTTCCAAATCATTAGCTATCGTGTGATAGCACAACCATTTAAATAGAGTTCATTCGGATCACGGTTCACGGTGACTCCGGAACGGAAACTCCTTTGCATATTACACCCGCGTACAAACCGATGCTTTCTTTCGCGCTTCACATGCCAACTTCAGCCCAATTGTTTCAACCCCGCAGCACTGGCATCCTTTCGTGATTCGTACACCTTGACCCAAACACCACTCACAACAACCGGCCGTCTTTTGTCTTTTGCTGGGCCCCAAAGACAGCGCCATCGGTGAGACCCGGCTGAGACACGGTTGAACCGTGCAGCCAGAAGTCGCGCTACTTAAATTTAAATTAGGGTTAATGTAGTCAAAGGAAAAGGTTAATATTCTAAGCCAAGCGCACCGCCGGGAACGTATGGAGCGTAAATTAAGCCGATGCTATTTTTAACGCCCGGTGAAGTGGTTCGTGTGAGGCGCAGCGCTAAGAAAGAAACAGAAAGCCGCCATATACAAGCATTTTGGTGGATAGTACTATAAAGTGAGCCTTGTTTATGGCAAAAATAGTGCATAAAATAGATCGTTTTATGTTTCTGTAGCGTTAAATAAACCCCAAATCTTCATCTGCTGAAAATATTCTCATTCAAGCGGAAGCAATTGTTCGTCGTGCCGTGTAACACAATATCAACCGAAAGGCAATCTCCGCTGAGATATCTCCATTTCCCTGAAAACTACTAAACAATATGATCCGTGTTCCGAAGCTTCCGAGTGGTGGGTTGGTGCATAATTAGCAGGAAGCAACACATCATCAACATATAAAATGCTCATTAATTTGCCGCATGAGTGTCACCCCCAGGGGAGGATCGAAGGAAGCAAGAGATATTCGCCAACATCGTCACGGAACCAGCACAGACAATGTATGAGAAACTTTCTCTCCTCGCGGTTAGCGATTAGCTCGCGAAATGAGAATGTCAAAAGCGGCCACCCCGCAACATCCGTGAGCCGCCTCCGGTACATCGGACGGGAGGATCTTTTGGGGGCTTTCCAGCAATTGCAGCACGAATTTGCACACCCTCCTCCCCGGAGCCAAAGCCTGATTTTAAGTGAGTTATTGTTGTTTAATTGACCTGGCGTGTAAATATAGAAATTTGTTTCCGATTAACATCTACCACACTTGCTGGAGAACGATGACGTCGCGTGTGCTCATTTTTACACGCCGATGGAAAATCACTAGATGGCTGGTGTGGCGGGCTCCCGTCGGTCCGTGGGACAAGATGTTCGATAACGCCGTCTTTGAGTCATTCTTCGCATTCCTGCATACCGCTCGGATGCCACTCGCGATAATGCAAAGCGTGGTAATAATGAACGTTTTTACCAGTGAGCTTCTGGAATTCCCAGCCAAATGTCATGAGGCTCCCATCAAAACGTCATTCACATTTATCAACAAATAAGTCTTCCCCATCCTTCACAGCCACTGCCAATTCAGCAATAACCTTCGAAAGGGAGCCACAAATTATCTTACAATTCAATTAAGAACGCCACAATAATTGGATAACACCGCAAACAATGAGTCTTATGAGGCGTCCCAGAGCAAGGGACGAGTGGTCAAACTCAAGTTGCTAATTACAGCTACATCCTAATCTCCCGTTCCCAGTTCCAATGTTCCACATCCCACCGGACGGCACAGCAAAGCAAATGTTGCTCTCGTTTCTAAACCACAGCCAAATGGCTTCGGCCACCGCAAAGCAAATCTCCAACGATTCACTGATTTCTGAACGACTGCCGACCGTACCAAGGTTGCTACAATGCACAAACTCTTCCGGTGCTTTAGACCACACGCCCAGCACCACAAATCCACCAATCGGTCCGGTAATTAAGCGGAACATCACCGGATCGTGTGACCTTTACTGCGACCAGCTCCGGGGTTCCGTCCTCTCCCGATACGAATCGGTAGCAAAATTGGGAACGGTAATTAGCTATCGATGGTAGCGACTGCTACTAGACTAGACGATGGTTTGAAGTACCGAAAATCCTGACCGTTGTCCAATGTCCTTTGGGGGAGCTAGTAAAACCCGTTCCAACCAGTGGACGTTACTCTGCCAATATTGGAGCACATTGCCCGTTTAAACAACTAAACCAGCCACATTCACCGGAAAGAGCTTGTTTGGTAGCGGATTTTGTTGTTAAGATGGGGGATTTTAGTACGTTTTTCCTATGACGTTCGACCCAACTGACCCAGCTGAGTTCGTGTGGTGATTGTTTTTGGACTGCTCAAAACGAACAGTAGATTAAACAAACACCAATTCGAAGAGTTATCAAACATGATTAAAAAACAACTCTGTTTCATATAAAATGTCCCTAAAATCCTCCAACGAGGTACGAGGATACTCGACGGTAGAGTCTTTGCAACTATTTTTCCGCTCGTCAAATCAATCGTCCCACGGGACGACATTGGAGTCGGTTTCCCATTGTGTGTATTGGCTCATCATTTTCGTCATCATCATCATAATCATCATCGTGGTTACTGCTCGTGAATGTCATCCATCTCATCATCATGTTCATCGTTCTCGTCGGAGGACGTTCCCGAAATTGCGTCTATCCGGTCGCGTATATCCTCATGGGACCAAGGGTTATTGGCCAGAGTGAGAGTGTGCGAGGGACCGGGATGAGGACAATCGTGTCCTTTGGCATGATAAGGTTGAGGGTTTACCATTCAGATCCCTTCTACTGATTTGAGCAGTCGCTTCGGTTGGATTTATCATCCGGTGTGATCTCATCAACCTGCGGCGGAGTCGTCGTGCAGAAATGGCGCTCCAATCGTTCGGTGAGGAGAAGAAATAATCTATTGTGATGTATCCGATTGGCTGCAATATGAGTGCGTGCTTTGTGTTTGCAGAAAGCAGCGGCATAGGGTGGTAATGGTGTGGAATAAATATAGACGAAATCGTGGAGTCTAGCGCAGCAACACAACAAAAAACCCCGCCTCGGTTGCACCCAACCTCAACCCGGTGGCAAACGGTAATTGACAAATAAAACGTAATTAAAACGTTGTCGATAGCGGCTAAATTTAGCTACCCTTCAAGTGCATTCCCCGTTCTATCAAACCGATTCTATTCAAGGCTTTAAATCAATCGTCTACAACGATGGCGATAAAAATGTTCCACACAAAGCACGGACGGTCTGCTTTGCCGCCACTTGAGCATTCCGCAGCGGTACATCGGCTCAAGACCTTAAAACATTGCCGCAGGCCTTCGGGGTTTGCCTCCGCTATAAATATGACCCTCCACGGTGGATCGTCGGTGGATCGGTGGAGCAGTCGCGGATCCAACCTGTCTATGCGACCCGCCGTACAACGCCGAAGAGACGTGATGCGAAATTCCACATTTTTGGCATTCCTGCCCTCACTCGAAACGTGCCCAAACGAAACAAGTGTGGCACCGTGTGGCGTTCATCGCCGCCGCACACACAAATCTTATCCAAATCCATTTTTAGCCGCCCTCCAATGGGGACCGTTTGGTACCGTTGGTACGGAACTGGGCTCGACTAGAGAGGCATGAATCACAGCAATCGATCGCCATTTAGACCCTGGGCGGAAAGAATTTGCAGCATCCATCTTCGATGTGCTTACGAGCACTTTCGATCGGAGGAAGATGAGGGTGTTTGGGAGAGTTTGGCGGAACAGACAAGAGGCCACTTTAGCGATTTGAATTGCACGTAAATGAACGCCCCGATGAGTGTGTGTAACGGGTGCTGCTGTGACTGCATGTGGTTTTTCTTTTTTCGCTCACTATTTTGTCGATTTTCGAGCTGATGAGTGATTTGTTTCCACTTTCCGGCAATTGGCACTTGTACACAGCGATGCGAGGTGAAGATTGAAACTGTTAAGCGAGCGCACGTGAACACTTCGAGATGAGTATAGTTGTACAGTTCCGTTTTCTTTAGGCACGGTATAACCACTCGGAACGCCAACCTGAGATTCACTTTCTATCGGACTGCATAATATATGTACTTTTTGCCTTATAAGACACATCTTGAAGAGTATAACATCCTTTAAATGTAGTCCCTTTTGATAATACGGAAGGTTACAAGGTAAGAACTTCTGAGCTGTTTAATAACCACGTGTCTCTTGGATGGAACTTCTTAGCTTATTAGTGAAGGTCCCGTTCGTGATTTTCGTAGGAAATTTAAAGCTAATTTAGAAAAAAATAGTCCTGGAAGAACTTTTTCACTGCCTTATAGCAATAATAATAAAATCGATGCTGCTTAAGAGCTGTTTAAAATAATAAATAATTTGGATACTGTTTTTTGTTAAGGTTCATACGGCCCCTAAAGGCAGGGCGATCTTTAATCTTTCACGAAGATGGAAGGCCTATAAAAGACGGAAAATTCTTTTAGATCTCTTTAAATATGGTTAATCCACCAATTAAGGAGTACATAAAATATTGCAAAAGTTAGCATTAAAAGTAGTCAAACACACACGCACAACTCCTGTGTGGCATCAACACGCTTCCCCATAATATGATCGCTTGTCCTAATTTGCCAGAACCGTCACACCGACGATCAGGCGGCAGATGGCCGTTGGCCACCGGGGCGAGCTAATCGGCACCGTGGAACCGGGTCGCGCCGCGTTAGTTTTCCACCTGGCACTGTACTCTCGTTGCGTAATGTAACAGATGAAACTACCTGCACCCAAAGGGCCATGCTAACCGTAAATTACGCCCCATTAACATTACCAAGACGAGGTGCATTTCTTTTTCCCGCTACACCGTCTTCGGTTCTCTCGCTGCGCAGTGTACGTGCGCGTCTCAACGACGATACTGACAACACCGGTCATAACCTGCACATAACTCGGCACGATTTATGTGCCTCCCGGTTTGCGTAAAGATGCCGCACGGTGACACTTTTCCAGCTCGGCTTGGCAAGCGCTTTCCCCCTTGTGCGTTAAGTGCACGGCCAGCAACTGGGGGTTTCGAAGAACAGAAGCTGGTGCTTTTCACGTTCGAACCATTAGCGGTCCTCCCCCATCTCCCTAGCTCCCCCATTCGGTGATTGGATCCCCCCTGGGTCGGTGCGTTTTGTTTGCGTATGGCATTAGGTGCGGATATTGCAAACGATCGCTACTGAACGCCGTGAAGTTGGTGGTCTTTGTCAGTCAAGGAAAAAGCAGCAATGCCGCGATTTGTTTCGCTTCGCTACAGGTACATGTTGAGAGACTGATTTGTGATCACTGCAAACTAAGACATAGTTGTATAATGTTGATCTTTGCAGAAAGATGTCTAAGACGTTGTCCAACATGCTAGATCATACACACAAAAAGTGAGCAATCAGAACCGGCGTTCTAAAAATTCTCACGATCATCTCATTCAAATATTAATTCTTCTCATTACAATAGCAAATAACATTTGTCACAAAAGTGATTTATTCTCCTTAAACATGACCGTCGGCTAGTTTACATGCAATCGATAATTAGTTGTGCCAACTTGCTAGCATTCTTTGAGCAGATTCGCGTTACTGACGCTTTTTGCGACAAATCTGCCATAGTTCCCAAGGACCGAGAAAAATGTAGAATGCATTTCCTCATGCAGCGTGAGAGATTTTCACTCGAGCTGTGATTCATCGTGGTTAAATGGTAGGCCACCTCCACGTTCTAGTTCCCTTCTCCAGCCAAGGCCAACGTCATCCTCATCACACACACCTCCAACGAACGTTTTTGCAGGTTAGTTCCGCATGCTGGAAGACAGAAGCAAAACAACAACAACAACAAAAACACACAGAGACCAACCATTTCGGATGGTTTTATGCTGGGGAGCTGGTTAATTGTCACAGTTCTCAGCATACGCTTGCTTAGCGAGTTGCAACACGAAAGCCGCTTCTTAGTTCCCGTTTTCAACGCAAATGACGAATGGGACCAGACACACACACGCTCAGAGATAGTGATCTAATTGGGTGGTTGATATGGAGGAGAGTGCAGTTGTCATCAGTTGGCATAGCAGAAAGTACCCAAACCCAATGTCCCCCCCTTCTTTCCAGATGTTAGTTAATGGAGAACCGTTGGCAAAACGAATCTGTCACTCGGTTAGTGGGTCACACATTGCCACATATTAGAGACGGTACAATGTTCTACCCGAGCGGTTCTTTTAACGTGATTCTGTTTCGAATTCATTTATATTTACATGTACTGTTGTAAAGAAAAGCTCCTAGTTTGTATAGTTTTCGATGAAAAATGTCACACATTCGCGTGCGAAATGAGGCGCAATTTTTTCCATTATGAAAATCATTACTTTCTTGTCCTTTGCCATGTTCTCTGCTCCCTTTTTGCTCTCTGCACCCGAGGTCGAATGATCACCGGCACCACCCAGTGGAGGATAAAGCACGTCCCGAGCAGCATCACGGACAGAATCCGAAGGTCTTTGGGGCAAAACTGAAGTGGGGTAGGGAAGGGATAAGCCAAAGGAAATGAACGTTACACTCCCACACATCGTGCTATCATTTGCACTTTCATAAATCATTTTTACTGCCCATATACCTGCCACCCATTTCGTCCGGGGTTTTTTTTCCTATCTCTTTTGCACTTCAACAGGATCTGCGGGAGGATTATTTTTTGTATTCCTTGCTTGTTCATTCCACGGAAATTACCACGAATCCATCTTGCTTTTCCCACAGCATCAAAGTGTTTTCGCTCTCGTTCACGCTCTCTTCTTATCAGCAAGAAAATCGGAACGCGAATAGATGAAGAGAGCCCATCGTACACCGATGTTACGGTGCTGTAAGCTGAGAAAAGCCTTTTCGCCGGTGGGAGCTGAAGTCGGTTGGGAAAAGCTCCCACCGTGGGGGCTTTCAACACCCATCCACCGACCCCCCCGGGACTACGTTGCGCGGGATTGATGGATGATGACGTTAGCCCCGGGGTTGGAGTAGCTCTACATCATCGAGAATGGATTTTCCCTACCATCTCCCCTGCCAACCGCCACCAGGCTATCCCTCCTTCCTTCCCGGGTGTCTGTTGGTGTGTTTGTGTACTTCTCCGTTCGTTACATCGTCCGGTTGGCCCGGGGGCGACACGAGGACCCCGAACCGAACCTCTAGCTCTAGCACCAGTGATACTAATTTCCACCAATGGGAATAGATCACGGCAGTACCACCACCACCAGCAGCTCCCCTCCCTCCCAACCCTGGGGGGGTTGCAAGGAAAATGAGGTAAGTGTTGCTTTTCTTGTTTATCATTTATCTTGCCTTCTTACTTGTTCCTTGTAAGTGGAAATTGGAGCATCTCATCTCACTAGAACGAGACACACAAACTTTAGCGTGCGCAAAAACCGGTAGCTTCCTTTTATACGCACCCATTCGCAAAGAAAGAACACACGCCCCGAAGGATTCTCCATCATCATTCCACCCATCCGCTTTCCGCTCCTCGTCGGCGAGCTGATGGAGGGTGGGCGATAGCTGAAGTTTCCCTTCGGTTAACTGGGTCGCGTTCCGGCGGTCGTTCGGTTCGTGTCACTTTGCCCAACCCAACTAAACCCAAAACCCGACCCGACCCGAGCCGAACCGAACACATCTGAACCTGGGAAAACACCAGTGGAATGTTGGCAGGATATTTCGATATGGGGGGAAAAAACACTGGCAAGAACCCAGAGCCACCCAGCACTAGGGGGGAAAAAATAAAACTGACAGGCCAAGCCAGGCCAAGCCAGGGCACGGAACCTGCAAGGCTTAAGTACGATCTCTCTTTCGTTTTTCTGTCTCGTTCGCCTCGGACACCGAATCATGAGCAAACCCCCCCCCCCCCCCCCTCCCTTTGCGATAAAAGCCAAGAGGCTGTCGGACACACATACAAGAACACGGACAGGACACCATTAAGCTTTTAAGCTGTAGGCTTTCCCCAATCCCCCCTGTCTTACGACGTGGATCGAATTCCGGGACGTGAAGGCTTTGAAAGCCACAGAAAAGGCGAGGAAATCGAATGGGAAGGAGCTTTGATATGACACACCATTACTTCGAAAAAAAGGAATTCCCCGGTACTCGATTTCCACCAACGGGCAAATCGATACTTGCTGGAAAAGTTCTACACGGGGTCTTTTCCACCAGTCGATGGGAAGGATATTTTCTTTCCTTCTTCGCGTTAGTGTGCGGGTGAAGGTTTCCAGTAGTAATCGAGCGTGTTTCAAGCTGTAATCGAATGCCAACGCCCACACGATTGGTGGCACTTGGCTAGACCAGAGGGGTAAAGGCACTCGGAAAAACGAAAGGCTGAAGGGTGAAATGTGCACATATCCGGTACATTCCGACCCGGGTGAGATCGTAGCGGTCAAATGTATATAATCGATTGTGGTGGCAACTTTGTACTTGTTTGCCGTTTGTGTTATATAAGGTGGTTGGTTCGAGTAATCGATATGGTACTTGTAGAAAACTTTATATTATGTTATACAAAATTTAAAACCCACGAGCAGAAAACTGCTGTAACCCATTTATTCTACTTTAGTTCGTAGAGTTTATATTTAGATCATAATCTGACAGAGAATATATATACATCATTATTGGAAGTGTAAATTATAATCCATAGAAAATGTGTATATTTCAAATGCACTTTATCATTCCAATCACGAAATATAGTTAAATTAGAACTCATTTTAAATAAAAACCATCATCAATATGATTGAAAAACATTGAAATTATTGTGTTAAAACTGAAATGGTCCAGAAATTCTTCGATACATCGATCGTTTGATGATCTGTTTTATTCTTTGACTGACTTAAATAAAGAGTCTTAAACAAGCTACTTCTCATGTTCTTTTCCACAGTCCTCGAAAAAAAACTCAACTCATGCTTCTATCTTTCGTTGAGTGTGCGGCTACCCCCATTTACTACCATATCACCCACTAAAGCCACCTCCATCAGAAGTGCGCCGTTTTTCTTCCGAGCTGCTGCCAACTCGATGATGTCACCCTTTTCGCCCTCGCGAGGCCAAAGGAGGACCTACCGGCATGACTCGACCAGGGCCCCCAGGGTTCGTGAGGACTCGGTCTTTTCTGCTCCGATTGAACTCCACCTTCGCGATTCACCTTCCATTCCGCTCCGTTTGCGTACCCTCCAACTCCTCTACACCCTACACGATAAAGGGGAGTGGGGAGTGGGGGTTGATTTCTTTCCCTGTTCACAGTGCGATTGTGTGCGATTGTGTGCGATTGTGTATATAAGAAAGTATGTACACAAGAGTTCGCGAGTTTCCTTCTCCCTGCTATCAACGAAGGTGGCAAACAATTTCGTGAACCTGCGCCATCTTAGCTCGGAAGGAAAACGAGCGTGTATGTGCATTGGGTGGTATCGACTTTGATGAAAGTGGCGACAAAAAAAAGTATCCACCCCCTCAAGACTGCTTAACTTTTCTCACCCCTTGCGAAGGAGCGCGCACTCAGCAGACAAACACAGCTGCACCTGTCGCTGAAGTGAAGCAAAAGGTGCAAGTTGCTATGGGTGTGTGTGTGTGTGAGTGCAAGAGAGAAAGGGAACGAATGAGAGTGAGAGAGCGAGAGCGAGAAAAGTCAACGTAAAATACGAGCATAAATGTCATTCACGGCTTGAGCGAACCCGAACGAAGCGTAGTAAGCGTTGCGTTACGTTACCGGGGTGATCCAGGTCTACTAAACGGTTACCCCACCCAAAACCCCCGCGAGGGTGGTCGCTTAGGAAAGAAGAAGAAATCCATCTCCTCACATTCCCCCCCTCTCCCCCCCTCCCCCTCATCCACACACACTACCTACAGAGTGAAATTGCCGTCTACTACCAAACCGTGTGCATTCATCGGATTGGTTTCAAAATTAAGTGAGAAAAGAACCACCGTTCAACGTTACCGAACGGGGTGCCACGTTGGCCGAAGCGAGATGGACAACAATTCACGCGCGCATGTCAAAAGGTCAGACATTGCCACCCATTTCGGGTTGAGATCGTTGTGAGATGGAGAAGGTTAGTGGCGTGGCGTATGTATGTGTGTTTGGGCGTGTGTGTGTATTGTACATAGTTCGAGCTTTTCCATTCCATTTCGATTTCGAATCAACGAACGGTCCATGCGTTTCCCGGCACTGGGAGTTTTTTCTCCCGAGTTTTCGTACCGTTTTTCCTTCAACCGTCGCCACAGCGCAACACAAAAGGGTGACATTTTTCACACCGTGATAATACGCGACGGCAAACGAATCGTTCAATTTCACGAAAGCACATCCGTTTCTGTGTGTGCTTTCTATTTGCCGTTTCCCGGATTATTTCATTTGTGAGGCGTTTTTATTGATGTTTCTGCCTTTATGATTCATGCTGCAAAGGAAAATACGACGGTTAGCTGAATTCGATTTCCAATTTCAGTAGGAAACTCAATCGATTTGTGTGATGTAGTACCATCGGCCAAAGGTCATTGAGCAGTAGCTGCATAAATCTGGCTTATGCAAATTTACTGAGAAATGTGTTTCATCTCAATGAGGGAAATGCTCATTGCAAACGTTGCATACATTCATCGAAACATTCATAACCTCTTTTGATGGTGCGCTTGCGATGGAAAGGAAAGCTCTTTGATGTCTGCACATTACTATATGCGAACCGGTTTCTATATGAGCAAGTTGGCAATGAATGTAGCATAGTCATTTGTGTAAATGATGCAAGAAATATACATTCTATTCATGGTTATAATCATAATTAAATTAAATAACTAAATACTACTATCAAAACGATTTAAAAAAAACATCAAAACACAAATCCGTAATTTTAAACTTGACATTGACCGGATAAAGGGGAAGCACGGTTAAAAAGCATATCTGTTTTTAGTAATAATTATTACTGTACAATGTAAGGTGTGTGAAGGATACAAGGACTTAGAGATACAGTTTAATTTTAATGCATTGTTATAAAAAAATCTATATTTGTTTTAAAAAGTAAAAACAAAATTAATAAAAATATACAAGTCATTGGTTTTACACTTAGTATGTCAAATGAACATTTTGGATATGCATTTTTTAACACCCGCTTAAGCGTACCCGAATAAACAACACATGATTTGCTATGTTCCAACAATAAACAAAATAAACAACGTTTATTTAAACCCTCACCGCCCGCCTGGAAAGCAAATCTCATTGAATCCACCTTTGTTCTAACTGTTTTCATTAGCGTACTACATTCCCTTAGGGCTTTTGTTTAATGACTTACTCGACTCAACCCAAGACCACGGTCCAACGTTAATTTCTACCCGTAACGTGCCATTTATTGCCATCCATTGCTCGGCATAAATTAGCACCTCGACTCTATTTCCCACCAGTTCCACTCGCTGCCCCCACAAAAGCACGCAGTGGCCACTTTTGTCTCCCACAATAGCTCAATCGATTACAAATGATTTCATTTACGCGAATCTATTTAGACGAGTGCGCTGGGCATTCGTCGAGTACGGGAACGCGCCGTATACTCAACCTCAGGTAGTGGTAGTTAAATGTACGGGTTTAGATAGAGTGCCACACGAGGACATTGATAAATCCACACGGTGTCACAATGCACAGTCGAGTTTTTCGGCCTTATCCTTTGGTCGCTGTGTGCTTTCTTTAATGAGCTTCTGTCGGAGACCAATTTCTAGTGAGGCTGATGTGCCGTCAACCACCATCTTCCTACGACCGCTCATTAGTCAACGGACCGTCGTGTGCACCGACCTTCAACAACGCGAGGTGTTAATTAAACGAATTGCGCAAACGGTGTCCGTGTGTGTTTGTTACCAATCGAATGATTTATTCCTGGCCAATTCGTCTTGCGCACTGAGGAAGTTGCGTGTGCGCGACGACTATTTCTCACGAGCACGACTCGTCATCTTGGGATGGTGTAAACAGTGCGCGCATTAACAAAAAAAAACAAACACATGTAGAACAATGGTTCCATACCATTGCACTTGTTGGGTGGATGGCGCCAGCTGGAAAAATCACAGTCTGGAATAAAAAAAAAACACTAAGCACACCACGGAACCAAACACGTTCCATACCAATCAAGCGTCAGCCGATGGTGACGGACACGCTCACCAGCAATTGTTCTCCCCGTGTGTGTCAGCTCCACGGTGGTGGACCATAGACGACAAATGTCGGAAATGATAACGACGTCAACTCGTTGATTGATGTCACCACATCCCGGTGACTGTCCCACACCGGGTGGTGGCCACCAGTGCAAGCAACTCCGCTATTTGCATTCTATTGATTTAATGGCCATTTTGATTTGAACTGATCGTGAATGTGCCGTATAGCAGGGTAAGGGAAAAGAAGACATTTGCTTCGTCAAAAAGAAGCTCAATAACCCGTAAAAATATCACATAAAATAGAGCTTTAATAGAGTTAAGTAAGCTTAGCTAAATGCTTAAAAGTGTCAAACGAAACTGAAAGGGAAAAAGGTCGAGAGATAAATTTCTGCAATTCTCCCAACATTACTTGCACATCTTCAAACGCCACCAGGAGAATGGGTCAAGAAAAGACAACAGAACGTCAACAGAAACCACCCGGTAGTGTGTCATCAGCTTTATCAGCTCAGTTCCATCTGATCACCAACCATCAGCAAGAGTTCTACAGCCCGTTGCAATCAAACAGACACAACCATTGGCGACTCATCATCGCGGCACTAACATTGTTGTACTCGGGGGCACAACGCATCCACACGGCTCTGTGACGATTTTTCTAGGTCATTTCAATTAAAAACGCACCATCTATCTATCTCTATTATTTGCCATTCGTCGTCCAAGTCCAAGATTCCAACTGGAACTGGGCTGATTGATGGACAAAAAAAAACGTCCCATTTTGTAGTAAATCTAATATATTGGCCTTTTGGGAAGACAAAAAAAAAACGTCCCGCAAATACTTACGACGCTGACGGAAACGTTAGACATTTCTGCAAGCAAAATCCTTTCCGTCTGTGCCGTCACACACTCAGCGACAGATTAGACGCCGATGCAGTCGTAGGCTTTCAGGTCTGGTTAAATATCGTTTACACTTTCACGGGCCACCGTCGTCTTACTCGGTTGGATGGTGCACGAACTCGAGTGACCGCCGGGGTGGAGCAGTTTTGTCGGATGTCACTCGAGGTCAGCAGACGGGAGATTCCCCCCGAAGTGGCCCTGAAGTAGCTAAGGTGATGTCTATTCGCAAGTGCAAAACTGTCCTCCATTTTGTCCGTGACGAACTCAGCTCTTTTACCTCCTTCAGGATTATCACTCTCAACCCCACCCTTTCGCACTTTCCCAGGACCCTTTAGATTGGTAAAGACGTCCAGACGTTATTCTTATCGTACCTTGCTGTAGACAATTTATTTAAATTTGAAGAGTGCTCCCCCTCCCTCCCTGCCCAGGAACTCCACTCGGGATCTTTCTTTTCCAACCCAGCACTGGGGAGCTCACGCCAAGAAGAAAAAAAATCCCTCCCATTGTTTATGATTTTTCTGGTGGGATTGATTGTTGTCCGTTGCCGTTATCAGTGCCAGCACTTCAGTCGGTCACCGTTTTCCTGGAGGCAGCACAACATCAGGCCCTCTTCGGGTGCTGTTTTACAAAAGTGGTACGTGCAGCTCTCGTTATCGCACCTCGTGCCCGTTGAACAGTCGGTGAACACTGATAGTGGTTTGGTAGTGGAATTTGTTATTCCCGCTGGATCCGCTCCCATACACGACCCCAAGGCGTGAATGTGTCAGTAAAAGAGCGCGCGCGCGGCAATTTGGGTCCGGTTCGATAATTCCCGGCTTTTAGTATGTACACAAACTTTGTAATCTGTTTATGGTAGAGTGGCACAAAACAAAAAAGGAAACGAAATGACAAAGCGTGATTTCGGGTTATATTTTTAACGATGAGGTAACTTTTGAAGAAATCGAACCGTGCGCTATAAACCTACTTCGTATTATCAAAACCACTATCGATTGCCCGAATGGCAATGGCCTATATCGGTCAGGAGTTGAGGTTTGCCGCGTGAAATGCTCATCACAAAAACTCATCGGAAAAATTGGCCTCTGATAAGCCCAAGACCCATATCCTAAACATTGCCAGCATTGCACCCGGAAAAAAAACTATCGAGCAAGCCCAACAACAATAGCAAAAAGACTTCGACCGCTTCCGGCATTAAAAACTGGATCGCACCAAATGGCGCCCAAATTTTGTAGTCCAAACAATCGGGTCTCTCTCCCTGCCTCCCTGATGGGTGGTGGGTTTTGTGTACGACACCGTGTTGTTTCACGCTGCCATAAAACACTCGGTTGCCCGGTCAACGGATAATCTCTCCGCACTGGTAGCGGAAACGGAACGGAAACGGCTCGGAAATTCGGCAAACAAAACCGTCCAAAACTCGCCATTCTTCCCGCTTTTCCACGCGGCCACCCTTTCTTCTTCCCTTTGGGGAAAAATCCGTCCAGTTGTATTGGTAGAAAAAAGTTTAAATGGTGCATCATCATCATCATCACCATCATCTCGATCATCATTGCTATAAAGGGAATCAATTCCCCTCGCAACACGCTGACGATGATGACGAGCGGGACGCTTTGTCCGAATGCCGCCGTGTGACGCCGGGCCGGCACATCGTTGACCGGATAATCGAAGAAGGCCACGAGGTGCACTACACTACACATCACCCCAACAGGGAGGAAAACTCCGACCGGGAGAAACAAAAATTCCATCACCTGCCATCAGCGGATGGCAAAATTAAATCCAAAACTGCCCCCACCACCACCACCACCGCCCTGACTGAACGAATAAATCACACATGCTAACACATTCGTGTGCAGTCAAAAAAAAAACAAGGGAAGTTGCTGCTGTCCTCCCGCTCAGCAGTGTGTCCATTTCCGTGTCCGGTCGATGCGAGTGCAAAAAAATGGCTCCTCAACGGACATTGAAGAACAGGCTTAAATGGTGCAGGTTGAGAGGGTGGTGGAAGGGTGGAAGGATGAATAGGATAAGCACGGATACGTCCATCGTTGACCAAACGGCGCCATGATGGACAGCAGCCAGGATGGAGAGTGAGGGAAGTTCACAAACCCCAAGCTGGACCCCGAGGACCTCCAGGACCAGAGAACATCGGCCTTTGCCAGGACACGTTCACCACGCACACACCCTCGGTGGATCGAAACACTCGGAACTCGGAAAAGCTCTCAAAGCATGAAACACCCCCCCGCAAAAGAAGAAGAAAAAAACATCCCCCCAGCCCCTTGCCGAGAGACAAAGGAAAAACAGGGTGGCTTTCACATCTAATTCGATTTGTGCCCTTCACCGCTACTCCATCTCGCTCTCTCCCGCATTCTCCTCGCTCCCTCACACGCACCAGCTCACTCGCTCTTTCTCTCACTCACCCCTCGGGGTGTGCGAGTCCCCACTCCACGCGGCGAACGCTTTTCCCCGTCGGAATGTGTGCAACCCCTAGCAGAGCGCTCGCAGTGCGTGAGCGAGCGCACACCAGCAGTACACCGCACTCCGCTCATCTCGCTCGCACTCACTGCAACCACACACACCGCACACCGTTACGCTATTACGGGCGTGGTTCCGACCCGTTACGACGCTCACTCGCTCACACACACAACGCCAACTGCACTGCTCTTTCACCCCTACGGGCGACGCCGGTTTTAGGGGGTTGCGAACTTGCTGAACTCACTGCCGCGCGCCGGCAGCACTCGACACTCAGCACACGGCGCTCCCTCCCCTGCCACTAGCCAGCAGTTCGATCCGGTTGGCTGCCGCAGCCCGGAGACCGTGCGTGAGCGAGTCGCAACCACCAGCAAGCGAGACAGGCGGATGTGTAGACAATGTGGTGGGGTCGTCTGGTTGATCATCGCGGTCGGGTCGGGTCGCGCCAAGCATCAAGTTCGACTCGGGAAGTCCTTCTGGTCAGGCGTGCGTTCCGTGTGCTGGTGCCGTTTGCGTGTGTCTTGCGTCCGTCGTATCGTTTCGTCGAGAGCGCATGAGGCAAAATTCACGATCCGCCAGCAACAGCATCCGTGTGCATATCCGGGAATGGAACAGTGATTCAATTAAACGACGTTACCACCGTTGACATCGCTTTAGTGATAGCATTTTGACGTCAAAAAAAAAACAAAACAAATCACCGGAAAATAGCGGAAGAAAAACAAAAGAAAAACACACATCCACACAAAGGTTCGCGGTGATCGTGCACGACACGCGGCGTGTCTTCGAAAGGATAACGATATTTACACACGTGTTTGCGTTTTTCTCATTTCTTTTGCTGTGTTGTTTGTAATGCGTTTTTGCGTTATGCTGTGTTTGTTGCATCCCTTGCGTTTCATTGTGGTCGCACCTTTCGAATCAGTGCGTGCAAGTGCAACCGTTTCAGTGTGTTTTGTTGTTAAAAATAACTCCAGCAATTGAAGATCGTTGCCCACAAAAAAAAATAGAGAGATAAAGAAATAATGTGGTGATGGTGTTGAAAGGGAAGTTGTCCACCATCATTCATGACAATCTTTAGTGGAGTGCCATAAGATAATGCTCTTGTGCTCGCAACTGACAGGATCAATCTTACTGATGGTGTGTTACCCTCCGGATGCAATCAAAGCAAAGTGATTGTGCAAGGTGCAGACGACTAGTGCAGTGTGAGGTCTAGTGCATCTCTAACCCATACTCCTCTGCGTGCGTGCGTGTGAGTGTGTCTGTTTGTGTGCACATGTGTGCATTTGTGCATCGCCAATGTTAGTGTGCTACCGGTTCCGATAAACAGATCATCGCAAGAATCCACCCAGCCATTCCGTTCCACCCCACCGGCCAACACCAGTTTCCCTTTGGCACCGGTGTAGGAAAAGCGGGAAAAATTTTCCTCGATAGCGTCGGCCCCGACTGTGGGGCCAAAACCGGAAGCAATATTCTGGCACACAACACCCTCAGCATGTACGGCGGTGGCGTACTCTGCCCGTCGCCCTCGACGGCGACGGGTTTCTACAATCCGCGCGGCCAGGGTTCGGAGATCGGTGCGCTCGAGCTGGGGTTCCCGCGGGGGATGGCCCTGGTGCCGCCGCCACCGCACGGTCCGTGGCGCGATCCGAGCAGTCTCACCGGGACCCACCTGCCGGTCGCCTCCAGCACGGCTTCGGCCGCCGGGGACGACATCACCACACTGGGCGGGCAGGGTGGCCCCCAGGGCCAGACCGGTTCGGTCGTGCCGGGGATGCAAACGTCCTCCTCGTCCTCGAGCGGTGGCGGTGGAGTGGCCCAGGATAAGAAGGACTTCATCTCGTCCTCGTCCGGCGGGTCGTCGATCGGTAGCGTCGGTCAGCATCCGTCGGTGACCGGTGCCGGCGGTACCGTGACGCAGGGCAATGTGATCGAGAAGAAAGAGTTCCTGTCGCTGCAGCAAAGCACAACGCCCGGTTCGCAGAGTATGAACTCGCAGAACGGGCAGGATCTGAAGAACCAGAACATTGAGTGTGTCGTCTGTGGTGATAAGAGTTCCGGCAAACATTACGGACAGTTTACGTGTGAAGGTAAGTGTTACTGGGATGGGAGTTGTCCTTTTTTGAGATTAAGACATATTGAAGTGAAACAAATTCTTTGATGATAATCGCAGCATAACACCCTGAATGTATGCAATTAAACAACAGAATTGGATTCATAAAAGACCAATAAATGAAGTCTTTTCTTGTGAGGTAATACATTAGTCTCGAACCTTATCATACGGTAAGCAGTGTGAGACTTAAGCTATAGACATCTTATGATCTGCTTAAGCTAAAGACATTAAAAATCACAGCCTACTTCCAAACTTGTCTCTTACTTTTTGGGAAACATTTCATTTTGCGTGTGGGAAACAGCTGAGGAATTCCTGGGCCGTGAGAAAAACTTCTTTCGCCAGTCTCTGTCCATTCCTGGTGTGTATGTTTTACAACTTTTATGACTTGCCCTTCTTCCCCGCCGTTGCGTCGTCCTCAACGCTGTTACATCGCATAATTGCTTCGTTCGTGCATACGTCACCACCACCGCTTGACTTTCTCGTCCAACCGCTCCTTGCGCCAAAACCATTCATGCATTCAACTACACACTGGACTTCATAAAAATATGATTATTGTGGGACATTCGGTCGCGCTGTCCACGCCACGAAACATCACGAACTGCAGTGACAACCACGACGGCGTCGACGACGACCACGGTGCAGACAATCGACATTTGCCTGTTAAAGCTACCGCTGCTACTGGTTTTCCATACGGTTCCTCGCCTCCTTAACGAGGCTCGAAGCAGCAACGAATTGAGACGTTGCGCTCTCCTCCGTACATCCGCTGCACCGAAACACACAAACACACAATTAATCAAAACAAATAAGCATAAAAAAGTCATCATTCAACTGAACCACCGGGAGATGCAAAGGGTAATGCAGAATGATGTGCCTGTCTTTATGCGCCCTTCTCCATATATTGCCTTTTTTATGGATTCTTAATAGCAGCAGTGTAGTCGATTATTTTCACGATTTTGGTGCCGTTTCTTTCGTTTTTTTTTGTTGTTTTCCTTCCGCTTGCCATGGAGTTTTTTTCGCTTCACACAACTGCAGGTTACGATCAATACTCGGAAGCATATTCCACAAGCAATTGACTTCTAACATTATTTTTATTATGTTGTCCAACCCCAGACCGGGCTGGAACCCCAGGCCTTCCAGCTTTCTCTCATTCACATGACTATTTTTAAAGGAATGTAGGCAAATCCTTAAAAAAATAGAAATACCGTTGCTCAGTCCCCTCAGTGCTCTTGCTGCACTTCGGTAATTGTTATGATTTTATTTAAAAGGTTCCTTGGTAATCGTTTTTTTTTTTGCTTCTTGTTCTCTTGTCGCTGCTCTTACTGCACTCTTTCTGCTCGACCTCACTTATGGTTACAGATTGTTTTTTATGCGTTTTGTACCATTTCTGGCCCTACCGTTATCTACCCTCGCGTGTTATTTCTTTATGCGCGGGAAGACAAACCAAGTATTAGGGAGATTGGTTTCATGCTTCCGGATCTTCCGGGCCGGGCGTGTGTTCCTTGGGCTTTGCGGCGCTTTATTTATGGAGAAACATTTTTCTTACCAGCGAACGAATTCATCCGACAAATCTTTAAGTTGTAAGAAAGGTTGAGTCTTGCACGGCAGTTGCCGGGAGTCCCTTTCTTCGAGGATGTGATGGAGTCGATGGGGAGGAAACAAGATGTAAAACTGTGTGTTTCCCTTTTTTTTGGCTGTCGGCTGTGCATTCATGGGTGAAATATGCGTATGCAAATAGTTTGCCCTTTTTCCATCACAGCTTGCGCTGATCCCGGCAAACGGATCTCGTTAGGGGACGGTAGCATCAAATCCCACCGAAAACATCATCGACCGGTTGCGGAGTGTGTAGATCCTTCCTGTTTTGGGGTAGTAATTTTCCACCTCAGTTGATTGATATCGGTATTTAATCACAGCTATCCGAAACAACAACGCCTTTCACTGGTTACCGGAGACAGGCCTCGCTTCCCAAACCCAACATCATATCCAGTTGCAGTTTTCATCGCTAATGAGATGAGGAGTTTATGAAGATCTTCAAGATGGAGATGTGGCCGTCGTGGGGCCTTCGGGTGGTAGCGACGTATCAAATGTGTACGCAATGTCAAGAATAACATTATGAAAAGGGGTCACAATGGGCCACCGGGTTTTGCATGCTAATGGGCCACCGGCGGACGGTGAATGTAAATGAGTTGTTCGAAAGGGAGACAATGAGACTTTGCTGCACAACAGCTAATGCAATATTATTTCCATCAAACAATGCGCAAAACAAGCGGTTACAAGCAGTACCAATCTTCTGATAAATTGGAGCTTTGTGTAGGCCGGATAGTTCCGAAAGCTCTGAGCGGCTAATTTTCCGATCAATTATCGTACCACAAAACAAAAACAAAACAAAACACAATGTGAAACCAAACCAAACTGCCTCAACACTGTGTCAACAAATGCAACAAACAAATCGCGACCCGATTACTGCACACCATCGCTTGGGGCGAAGAACCACAATTAAGTTGTGATAATCAAACGGTTTGGTGGCCGGCCGGTTTGCCAACCGGTGAACAGAAACCACCGACGTAAATCAAAAACACCACCCAAATCGCGAAATCCGCCCTTCACAATGGAGGTTGACATTTGACACGGCCGTGTCTTGCGGGTTCGCTCAATGCGCCGTGTTCGTGTTCCCGTGTGGCTGTACAGTGACTGTGTTTCATTTGCTTTGGTATTTTTTTTGTTTTTGCTACTCCTGACCTCAGCAATGAATCTTAATAGAATTCGAAAGGAGTAAGAACAAAACGGTCAAAAGTCACACGAAGCGACAGTTTAATGCGCAAGTAGGGCGATTCGAGCTTGGGTGGTTTCGAAAAGTGAAGTAATATTCAGTAAAAAAGTGTCCATCGATGGCGCCAATAGCATGGGAGTGAACAAAAACGTCCAACAAAACATTGATAAGGTAAAAAAGAAAGTTGTTCGAGCTGAAGGAGTATACCAGCAAGAAGAAAAGACAGTTCTAATCACAAACGAAAAATTGCGTCACTGTGTCGAATGTTTTGCGCGATTGTGCTAGTATGATACAGCAATATTAGCCATCATCATTATGTAACGCAACCCCGGAAATACCCGGCAAGACACTGGACCATCTCCACCCAACCTTGCGACAACCTAGAGGGGCCCAAAGGGTGCTTCGTCCTTTCCGAACCACGGACGGAAGTGAACCGGTTTTGTCGGTTCGCTCCATTCCAATCCGGGCAAAAAGCTGTTTGGTGTTTTAAAGCATGCATAAACACGGCACAAAACCTAAACACGCATCCTGTCAACCGGGTGTGAAAGAAGGATAGCAACGCGAAGATCACGCAAGGATCATATAAATAGAAGGGAAAAAAAATACGCACGCACACACTGAAATAAAACCAGTAGCATCATGAGCACGATTGATGATGATATGATCACAGCCGATCCCCACCACCAGCAGCTAACCTCCGCGACCTCCCGAACGAGATGGTTGGCTGTGCGTCCTTGTGCGGCTCTGGTCAAATGTCAAGCTGCACTGCAGTCAATTAATCGTAAAGAGCCTCTGCCGGGAGAATCAATTTAGTTATCTCGCTTGGCTAACCTGTTTTTACAACGAGTTTTGTGCAGTTTTCAGGCATGCCGCCTCTGTGTTTGGGTGCTTTTCCTTCCAACCGCAACATTTTCCCCCGACAAAGCGGGAGGAGACGAGCGCTTACTGCTTGCTTGAACGTGCTTCACCCTTTTTCCACGGTGGTGTGGTAGTGATTTCCGTTTAAAACACTGTGTCTCTCGACCGTTAATAATCGTGGCAGAGTCAGGGGGGGGGGTTTTTACGAGTGCGTGTGCTTTGTTTACTGCTAGATGACGCACGACAGAAGGGGGAAAACTAATCAATAAAGTCACCGTCATTTGCTTGGATTTTACGACCCCGCTTCCCAAGTAAAGGTGATGTATTTGTTAATTCCTCCATCTTGAACACTAATCGGCCATAAAAATCGGTTCCTACCCATGTGTCTTTTTGCACAAAAGGCTACATGAAGGCGTGACGGTGACGCACTGGCGCGAGAGCAGGTAACAGTATTTAAAAAAAATAGTTATCGTCCCCCTTGAACGCAGACGGGCTGCACGAGACACGTGTCCCGGAGTTGCACTTTTTCGTTGATCGATTGTTCGGGGAAAAAATAACCTTCCACACCATCGGCGCCATCCGACGTGAATGGAGCTAGAGGAAGAGGTGTTTGTTGTGACCATCGGCATGTGTCAGAAGGTCAATTGCGTATTTGCCGTCGCCTTTATGGTGTCCAATCCTTGGCACCGAACGTACTGATGGCGGTGCATTCGAGGTGTGCACCTAGAGTCTATTTTTATGAAGTAAGAGGAGTTATGAGAGGCCTTCTCGAGATATACAGAAACACGGCAGTTACGTCCCCGTTTTGCACGGATGTTCCATTCGCAAAATGTCGATGTTTGGCGTGCATGACATAAATGCGCGCTTTAAAGTTAATGTTCCACTATTAGCAGATTAGATGCGCAGCTGAGTTACATAACTGTTCAGTGTCGTTATGTGCCCATGAGGGCACTAAAGCTTGATTGATCGAAGAGCACGACTAATTTGCTTCATCCAGCAATTCGAAAACATTTTACCGCTCACACGGGTCGTGCGTCAAAAAATCCTGCCACTGTCCAAACCGGCAACCCGACCATTATTACATGCTGCTGCTGCTGCTGATAAGAAGCGCCTGCGTCGTGTCTGGACATATTCCGGATATGTTCACCAACAGAGCGAATGTGTGTGTGTGTGTGTGCGTGCGGCAATTTACAAACATACGTGTGCTCATTTCCAGTGAAGATCCGCACCGTGTTCACACAATCGTGACAGTTACTAGTGGTAGTCGCGCACAATCAGCATGGCGTCAAATGGTGCACGACGACGGAAAGGAGAATGTTTTGATTTTTTCAACCTCCAACCATCAGCAACACAGGCCACTATCAGGAATGGAGGCTGTGTTTTGGGTGTTGCGATAAGCAGTGCGCGGTTCAATTTATGAGTTTTCTTGTGCGATGTGCTTCTTGCTTCTTCCTACACCTCTGCGATTATCGTCACCCGGGCACGGCTCAGTCTGCGTTGGCCATTACCGGCGGGATGGTGGTGTGTTGGGGTACCAGTGTTACCAGGGCGCTAGTGTTGGTTCGATTCCTTTTTTCGTAGTGTGCTAAAAGAACAAAACAAAAACTGACTTCGACTGAACTAAAATAGTTAAAGCTATGAGGATTGTCTCATAAATCTCAGTGTGCCAAGGTGACTATCATTGGCTAGCCAAGGGGGAGTCGTCATCAAGGTTTGTACGACTTACTTTACCACTCCGGTCCAGCTGATCGTGTTTGTGTGCGCCCGGCGAGTGAGTTTTGTGTGCGGCTGTGTGACTCTGTCCCGCTATCTCGAGGTGCCGGTTTACTTCCATCAAACGGTGCATAATTGCCGGTGTACAGGTGGGCGATTATGATCATGCAAAAAAAAGTGCATCCAATGCTTCCGTGACTTAGAATCTAGACAGTCGGAACTGCTAGAGCAGCACCAACACCACTAACAACAACATTATTCGCTGCTTTTTTTTCTTCTTCCAAGAATCGAGCCATTATATCTTCACGATGTGAGATATGGCCACCTCCACTCATCAACATGGGCTAACGAACTTTACCGGCATAATGTGGTGTTTTTTGTTTTGTTTAGCACACACTCAGGCCACGAAGAAAGGAAAATTTATTCCAAACATGCAATCTTTGTCGAACGGGTAATCAGGAGAAAACGGAACGAGCCGTGTGGTAGCAGCGAAGAACCAAACATTCTTGTGATTATCTCATCCACAGGTTGGATCAACCTGCTTTGTTCCGCACAGGTTCCCGTTCTGTACTTTATGATGCCAATCGTTGCTGCTTACAGCAGAAATTAATTACTACAAAGTAATCGCATCATGTTCTCGCCCACAACACCACATCTAGACCGGCGGCATAGACCGCCATACACTTGTGCTGCGGGGGCACGCAATTTCACACTTCGCTGTAGGACGTTGTTTTGCTTTGAGATTGTTCGTTCGCGCTTGGATAACCCTCCATCATGTGCAGTTCTCTTCCGGTGATATACTCGGAAGTTATGCAAGCAGCTCACGGTGTTACTTGGTATCTTTTGCAGATACTGAAATGACTTAAATGACTCCTCTAAGGGTTGATTTCGTGTGCAAATATTGTGCAATCACGATAGTCTTCCACAACTTCTTCAGGAACTGTGTCTTTAAATCCCGAATTTCCCGGAAGTCCTCCACACCAGGGTGAATTCTTTTAGGAGCTTCCCTAATTCGACTAATTATCCATAACTGTCCACTGTTGCTTACCGGTCAGGTTGCCGGCACTATTTCTTACGAACCCTCCAGCGGACCGTAACCGTACCGGTAATAGGGCGGCTTCCCGTTCTTGTTCTCGTTCGGCATTCTGCGGAAATTGCTCAACCGTTTTATGAGGGCGACGGGTTTTCCTTCGCTTTCATCCGCGGTGCATTGGTGGCGGTCGCATCGATTTCACAAACATCTACCGAAAAGCTGCCGAAACTGGGCCAACGATGGGTGCGTAATTTTCACCGACAAAACATCCACTAAAAAAAGGGGCGCCTGGTGGACTGTTTGATGCACGGGAAGACAGACGAAAAAAAAACCGATTTAATGCCATAAAGCACAACGCACCGCAACCAATTAAAATCAACACATCGTTACGGACCGGGTCGAGAACAAGAACAATTCGTCACGAAATCATCGCACAATCCGTTTTCCCTGCCTAATGTGGACTGATTGCCATTGTTGCGAACACAATCGATACCGTCGCTCCGGTATCGACGAGCTCCATTTACGGTGGTGAAGAACCCCGTAGAAGCCCTGGCTGCTCCCTCCGAGCTGGTGCGGCGCGCACACCCTTTAATGGTCCGCAGTGTGTACTCCGGCCGGGTCATCTCCAAACGGTCAGTGCAGAACGAGGTGTGCAACCGGGTCGCCTGGGTCAGGCAGCGAAACGAGTAGGGAAGGGCGAGAACGAGGCGGGGCATTGGGTGGTTTTTATTAACTATTAACCTCAATCGAGCGGATCGTGGCAGAGAGGATCGGTTCGACTGGACTGGATGCTGCACGAACCCGGCCAGGGAACGGGGGTGGTAACTCACGCGACTACAATTTCCACTCACCGCCGCGAACTATCGAAACCGGCATCGATCGATTTTCGATTTTAATCCAGCTGGATCAAGCGATGGGAATAAGGAAATCGGGAGAAAGCGAGAGATAGCACGGTTTGGTAGCTCCGGAGCCGTACGCTCTAGAGTGGGACAAATGCGCGCGCGCTCAAGATGAGGTGAGCAAAAATCGTGACCTACTCGTGGCCGCGCGATCAACCAACCACCGCCAGTGCTTTCCGAAGGCACTGGCACAGGAACGCATAAGTAAATGCCGTCCGGTTCATGTTTGTGACTTCTTCTACTTTGGCCCGGGTCAGGTCGATTTTGACGCACGCGCACACACACCCTGTTTATCCCTTATCCTAAACGTGCTTCCTCCTGTCCGCCGATGTTATTGTTTTGCCCTGTAACAGTGTGCTCATCTCTCGTCGTTGTAAGCGTGTCTACACGTATACATTCTTCTCATTTTCAGCCACATTCATCAACCGTTGCGTGATGCGGAGTCTATTATGGCTTTTCGTCGCGATCCGCGATCAATCGTTTCGATCAATAGCCACCCACACGCGGGCGGGAGAACGAACCACTTCCAGCCGATCATCGCGACCGTCTGCTCTTTCGTCGCTTATTAATAATATGAACGCGACCGAGAGTCCACCCAACACCATTCAGCAACAAACCGGGTTGGGGATCGGTGCGAAATGAAGAGAATGTTTATAAACACACCAAAACCCATCACCCAGGCACCCTTTCGCGATTGCGATCCGATCATTATGGATGTTGGGGATGATGATAATGATGATGATGATGATGAAAACGATCAATATAATCAGTTGCCATCATCATCAGCGTCTAAATAGTGAACCTTTTCCCGTGGTTCTGCTTTATCGTTTCCTGATAATTATAATGAGCGCGAGCAGCACATGCTGGGCACTACAACTCCTGGAGAATACGTAACTTTGTTTAAATTTCTTAACCCAACAATCAGTTCGCTATCAAATTGAATCATATTAAGCTTCATTGCACCGTTCTCGAATCGATGTTGGGCTCGTGGTGTTCCCGGATTGCTAAATTGATTTTAATTAACTCAAATGCTTCCCAATGCACTCCACAAAGCGCCCTTTTTTGTGTATCGGTCTGACATGTGCGCTCTGCGCAGCGGTAGATACGGTACCGTTTGTGACTCGAAGACAGCGCATCAGCTGCTTCCTACCACACTGCATCTACCCTCGAAGCACCCCAAACACAGCACGACAACCCATCAACCCGCGCTGTGCTCGAGCTTTTCGAGAGGCACACACACTATTTTTAGCGATGTCTTTATTGCGCGACTATTCCACCCTGCCCGCACAAGCTCGCGGCGTCCGGTCGGCCGTCCGGAGTGGCTTGGCTAGATGGTGTTGAAGATTCGATCCCATGATTAGCATCTCAGCGCGCCGAACGAAGCGTGCGACAAGAGTGGCAACATTGTGGGATCCCACTTGTGTGCTACAAGAGAAAAAAAAGGAAGATGAAAACAACAAGTGATGTTAATTCCACCGCATGATGACACTCGAACAACAACGATTTACCTGCTCGCTGACGGAAAGGCGAACTATCCTTACATCGGGGTCGACTTTTCGAGTGACGACATTTTAACCCATTCACACACGCGGAGCGCGTTCGGTTCTGAAAGTGATGGGAGGAAGTTAAGCGGAGTTATTGAACACTGTCCTTGCGCTGTATTAGTTGTGTGGTAAGCTCGCAACACTGTTTACCCGTCGGATGATTTACGTGCCTTTTCTTTGTCTTGCTTCTTCGCCCGATTCTATCCGGCTGGCGCTTGGCTAATGAAAAACTTTCCCCAATATTTAGAGGCGGTGTAGAACATTGGCGGAATTTTACTTCCTCCTGGCAGACCCATCCCTTTTGGCCCTTTTTGTGATGGCTGGACCTGTGGGCGAATATTTACTTATTTACTTTTTAAAGGCTCATTGGGATATTTCTGGGTACTGGTCGGCTGGAGTCCGGAGGTTTTGTGCCTCGTCCCGCTCTGCATGAGAGAGTTGGAAGCAACCAAAGCAGAGCAGGCCATTTCTGGGATGCACGATCGGACGGTCGTCCGTTGCATCCCCGCAGAATGATGATTTATTAGCAATGAGTCTGAACGGTGATGATATTGTTTTATTAGCAAACAGTTTGGATTTTCCAACGGTGAGCAACGTGAGACAACAACCGTACAACGGAGGAAAGTAAACGATACATTATTCTACGTCTTTGCGATGAGATATCCTTCAAGAATGAGCAGTTGATTTAGTACTTCGTACTTGATGGATACAGACGAAACCTTAGCTAACTCACCGGAAGATTAAATGTCCAACAATAATCGGATCACAATCACCTCCTTTCCCTCCTGACGCAGCACAAATCTCGAAATGCTCGATTTCCTTCCGAAGGTCATGGGCCGCTCGAACTGCAAGTCCCATTCCGTAATTCGATAATTATCGCCATGTTTGCAATTGCAACCCGCACCGGACACACCAAAACCACCGTGTAAGTTGCACGGGTACACACCGGCAAAGCGGTCACAAACCTCCCGAGCCTGGGAACTGTGGGCCGCGTTCCGAAAGGGATTCCAATTTTAATTCCGCCCTCGTTCGGCGCGCGCACTCTCACTCCTGCTAGCAATCGATTTTAATTCAATATTATTTTGTTGCTCGCCGGGAGAGGGAGAGAGAGAGAGAGCACACCGAGCGGGAGTGGGAAGTTGCCCCACGGATATTGCTGCAGGGTCGTACAACTCCCGCTTCGGGGGCTGCAGAACCTGAAGCTCCCGCCGAGACTGGTCGGAATTGGAGAAGATAATAGCCCGGTAAGTCACCGGACGGGACGGACGGACCTCGCTACCTCGTCGAAAATCGGGGCAGAGAAGCGTACCCCCAGCGGTGCATTCTCGGTATCGTACGATGCGCAAATTCGTCTCCCTCGGTCAAGCATTTCGGGCCGACGGTCCGTATCGGTCCGGACGGTTGCTGGGCGGTAAAGGTTCGAGTGGAAATAAACTCATAAGTACCTGCAAGTCGTGATCTTATTCTTTATGCATCTTGGAAGGAGGCTGCTGCCGCTGCCAGCGATCGATGCGGAACAGCAGTCGGAGGCTTGGAACAGGAAATATCGCGATGCGATCGTTGCGCGCCCATGCTGCGCGCGCTTTGCCGTAACAGTGTCGCACGGTTCTGCACGGACTTTCGGCGCAACTCCACCGCTTCCCAGGAACCGCTTGCGGATAACGGTTTAATTATGTTTTTAAAAGCAAGCGAACCACAGCGCCGGTAATAGGGTTAATGAAATGATTTCGAGTAGGTGGATGCAGCACTGGCACTGGGCTGACTGAAGGCGCTGTTGGCTACACACAAGCCAAAAAGATGCTCTAAACGCAACGATTCAAGAACGAAACGAAATAAAATCGCAGTACGACCCTAGAAGGGCACACAATCACAATGTGATTCTGTGTTGTTTTTTTGTTCGCCTCTCCTTCCTGAACTGCCATAAAGCCTTTCCACCGGATCGGCGTGTGTGCGAGAGCGCGCGCGCGCGACCCGATCGCGCACACATATTCGATCTTCTCGACGCAAGACCCGATCGGCTTATCTCGGCGCATCGATCGAAAAATAATTTATTATTTCATATGCCCCTTTTTATTAACTGCTGCACGACTGCACTGCCTCGCTTATCTACTCACCCCACCGTTGCACTTTACTGCCCCTGCTGCTGCCGCTTCAACCTTCTCCGACCGGGCAAAGAAATTGCTTTTCAAACTCCTCCGGCACTCGAACTGCCGGATGGATGGCAGGGCTTTTGGGATGATCGTGTTTACTTTCCCGGTCGGCTGCGCGCCGGATAAGCGGCCCATGATCGATCGTTCGCTGACGGACGCTCGCGAGCTTGGTGTTGCCCCGTTTGCTCGGTTGCTTCGCGATGAGTGGAAAATTATAAGATGGGAAAATTTTCACCACCAGATAACGACACGAAGCGCAACGGGGCGAAAAGGTGATGTCGCTTACCCGTTTGTCAGCTTTGTACCGGTGCAACCCCGGTACAAATTGTTCGACGTTACCATCGGGATGGGGATCTCATGAAATGATTGGTTTATCAAACAACTTGGCCTGTGCGTCATTAGCGCTGATCAAATCGATTAATAAGCGTCTACGTAACAGCATTTGTGGCATGCGACAATTATATGGCAGTATTGTGCTTATTTTTAACGCATTCACTACTAAATAATTACGGTTAAGGTTGTGGTGGGACCAATTACAGATCTTCTATTTTGAGTCGATGCTAATATTTTCGTATTTTAGAAAAACGAGGTCGTTTATTTTTAAATAAAATAAATAAATAAAATAAATAAATAAAAAACTCAGAGTATTTTTAATAAATGGTATCATTTCCGCTTCGTGGTGTGGGAAACGGATGCTAAATTACGAGCTCAATTTCGGGCACTGATTTTTAATCAAATGCAATTCAATTAAACCACCATGTACCGTCACTCGGTCATACACAAGTGACAAACCGGTGACCGACCGATGTGTCGAAACCGTAAAGACTGTTTTTATTCCAACCCGCTACTTCTCACTCCTTCGAGGCCACTTTCCACCGATCGGGGTGACGGTGGGACGGTAAAGTTAAAACACAAAAATCTCATACCATTGCGCATGCAAATTTATGCAAAATTATTTCCTGTTAAGCATTCGGGCTATAAAACGCGACACCTTCCACACAACCGGGGCCGGGCTGTTTTGATATCGGAGATATCGAAGGCGGACTCGGGGTAGAGAAAATGTAACCCACACGAACCTTGGCCGATGGCCAAATTTCCAATCCTGACGACTCATTCATGCCCGCGCGCTGCATTGATAGGGTGGAAACCGTGTCCACGTTGATTTGCCATCGGGGGCCACTGGAGACTGCAGCTAGTTACACACGCGGCAATGTGTGACTCCGACTCCTTGCATAGTTTATGAATAATGTATTCATACATCATGCGCTCCTGCTCCTTCGGTTTCCGGGGAACCGTGTGTGTGTGTGTTTGAGACAAAAATCCCAACACCAGTTCCCCGCAGGGCAGACTCCACTGCTGTAACACAGCACACGCACACACACAGCAGTATTCGAAAAGGATTCTATTTTTTCTCTCAACCTCTTTTTTCTAAAATCTGTCACGACTGTTCTGCCTCGGCCGTCGGTTCCCTCGAACGGCCCGAACACCCCACAACGCAAGAAGGGTGGCGAAGGGTTCATAATCAATTATCTTCCAACGAACCACAAAATTATCTCGTTATGCATCCAATCCGCCCTCTCAGGCAACGGCAAGCCTGCGCCCGAACACCAACACGTCCCGTATGCGATATGCTCACACCACACAGTTTGCCCTCAGGACATTGTACATGGGCCCTGTTGTGTACCGGGCACTCGTGTGTGGACGGAGAGTTGGAGATTCACTTACGCCCGGATCTAGATAAATAGGTGTATCATCGGATTTTTTAATTTAATTATCCCGATTTCTCTGCCCGCCGGGGACGTGATGGATGGTACGAAGCGAGCAGCGAACCGACTGCATAACGTGGTGTGCATAAGTTTGCTGTTTAGATATGGTCCTACCGCCCGAAGGTTTTGGTTAGCATAATCGTACCATCGGAAATCGTGCAACTTCACGGAGAGTTTTAAAGGTGAAATTCAAAGCACCCAGGAAACATACCGTCGCAATGCGTTACATTCGCCCAGACTTTACAGTGCAGTATTGGACAAACAGCCCAAATTGCTTCTGGTATCGAGTGCCCAAATGAAAAGAAGCAAAATATTGTATCATAAAACTCATCAACATCAAACAGCTCGACCGACGGATTGTCGGCACCGAGAGCTCATATACGACGTACCAACAGCAGCGATTACAAGCCTTCCACACAGCGCAACATGTAATGTGCTACAAATTGAGCGATAATCTTAAATTAAGCAATTCCCATCGGTGCATCGTCGGTGCATTGACCAACTCGATGTGGTTGCGGGACGTGACTGCTGCCCAACGAACCGTCCCTCCGATAATCGGCTGGGCCGTCTCGATTGCATTACATATCAGGTGTGCATTATGAGTGATGCGTCTTCGGCGGCCAACTGGCCAGTACAGTACGCTGCACACTCTAATTATCCAAGAACGCACCCGAGGGACTCATCAACAACCACCGTCCCCCGTCCGACGTACGCTTTGCTCTCTTTTTCTATTACCCCAACCGAGCGCCAGGTAATGAGATAAATAATGGGAACCAACGTTGCACACTTCCATGGGCAGGCCCCTGTGAATCCCTTTCCGAGATGCAGTTATTTAAATTTCAAATTCTCTCACACATTTGCAACACTCCGTGTGCCAAGCTCACAGTTTTCGGGAGGTTTTGAGCAAGCTTTGATCTTCCCCGGCGACCTCCCAGGAAAATGTGTGGGCCACGCAGTACTGGTGCCGGTTCAATAATGAAGTGACCCCAACGGAGGCGAGATGTAATTTAAAAACAAAACCCCTCCATCGCGCCAAACATCAGATCCAGGTGCATCGAGGCTAACCCTGACCGAGGCTACCGGGTGGGATTTTCTATTTCACATGGTCCAGCCGTAAACTCTGCAATTCGCTGTCTGACGGTTCGAGCTGATTCTTCACCCTTCATCATTACATGCTATTATGATTATTATATGCAGATTGTGTCGGTACGTGCGTCGATATTCGGAAGCGCGAAACTGCTTTTGTCCCGCAGCGGTATCGGGCCGAGGATCCAAAGATCCAGTTCGTTCCCGACGGCAAAACCTTGACCACGTGATTGTTGCTGCATCGGCCGCCCGTTTCTTCGTTCGCTCGCTAATTTACGTTAACCGGGCAGAAGTACAACCCAGGGGGATCCGTTAATATCCCATTACCAGGCATTGCAACCATCGGCCGCACCGGGGGTCGCTGCGGTGTTTATGCTTAACGTCAATTTTATTGTTTTTCTCCATTCGGCATGCAAAGGAATGAGCTTTGATTTATAGCCATCACGCCACAAACTCCCCCTGCGGACGGCAGACCCCATTCATCCCACATCCACACGATTGATCCGTTGCGTTGATGGCGGTTTGCGGTTGAAAATTGAAATTCATATTGGTGAAGTTCGTGCGTAAAAGTGCATAAAAGTGCATCCCCGTGAGGGACATCCTGGGCGCAAAAACCTGAAACACGCCAGCTCCGAAGGCTCCTCCTGTAGTGAGTTGTTATAACTCAATTTATCACCCATTTTAACCAAACCGCGGTTCCAACACCGTACCGAATCGGAAACAATTGTCTTCGAAGTCTCGTACCAGATGTTCTACCGCGCTTTCGGGTCGAACGTTTTGCTTCTGGGTGGGTTTCGTTTTTCCCGCCCCAACCTGGGACTTGGGAAACGACGGTTTTACGATGCACTATTCCTTTTGGCGGACCTGTGTGGCCCGCACGGCACAAACGAGTCTGGCCAACGCGACTCCAGGTGGGGGGTGAGTGTCAATTAGACACGACTGCCAATACAACCAGCCGGAAGAGAAATTTATGCTTCTCCGCAAATCAATCTGTCGAAATGAAACTTTCCGTTTTTACGATCTTTCCCAGGCCTCGGTTTTGAGTACGGTCCTGAGGGGTACAGCATAAATTCTAAGCATAGAACAGCATAGAAGGAAAAAGTGTTTTTTTCGCTTTATCTTCTTTGCTTTTTCACCAACAAAATGCATCCCCCCCCCCCTCCGGGAGAACTCTTTTGCCCGGTCCGACGGCCAAGTGTTATGTAAATGAGTGTGGAACAGTCATTTCCTTTCGAAGCGCATCTATTGTAGCGGTTGTATCCTTGTGCTCCAGTCGAGATTTACAACAGCATAACTTTTTCTTTCTACGAAATGACCACATCACGGCCGCTCCATCTCAATGCTGCACGGGCCCAGCTACACATATGCGTGCACTATTCATGGGCGCACAATGGTACCGTGGTTGACATGGAAGAAACTCCAAACCATTGTTTCGTGCCCATTCAAATGCACCCCGGAATGCAATTCGTCTATTATAACAAGCGAGTGGCAAACGCAAAAAAGTGCTTCATATTTGATCCAACAACATCATCGCCATCTCATTGTTGCTGGGTCTTTTGGAACATTTTTTGAGGTTGGCGTAAAGAATGAAACATAAAAACAAACCCTAGCGAGAACCGCATACCGGCTATAGCAAATCGTCCCTCCATTTCCTGTCTCATAATGTACGCAATTCTTTCCCGCCAGCAGGAGTCCCGTGCGGTGTTGCGATGTTGGGCAGCTACCTTCGCAACGTTCGAACGAAATAGCCGACTTGCCCTCGAGCGGAGCAAAAGCGAGCAAGGATTCCGGTGGAAATTGTTCCTAATTAATAGGACCCACCCTGGAGCGATTTGGTTACAATGTTACCGTTACGACATCCCGTCGACTCCACCAGGGGCCGTTGTTCCCGGTGAACGATGCCGATTGTTTGACAGTTTATCAGGATCGGCCCCTTTTTTCGCTGCCCTGAAACAGGCACCCGTGGTGTGCGAATGTTTCCTTAGCTGGTTCGCTATATGTAGTGCTGGAACTCAGACTAGCTGGATCCTCAAGGAAGTGACATTACGCACCGAGATGTACTTGGGACGGATGGACAAGGAAGCGCTAAAACGTAAACCACAAATTGCTCGCATTCTCAACGGCAGGAGACCACAAAGGTTGGAAAGTGCGCAAACGGAACCGAACCAGTTCGCTTGATGGATGATTAAAATGTTCCCACTCTGGTGCGCTTGGCAATCCTATCGAGTCATTATCGGAACCCCGTGTCTTGTGCGCCACAAAGGCCGCAAAACTTTCGCCGCCACAGAACGTTGCTCACTCTGATACCGAAAGGAGCGCGACCGCGGTCACTTCGGCTAATTACGCCGACAGGGAGGTTAAACTAATTAATCTTTCCACGAAAAAAGGCCAAAAGCTTACGCCGCCCTTCGGTTATGGGGTACCGAGATAGGGTCGAGCCCACTCTGCCAGATGGTGGCCGGACGATGGTGGTGGTGGCGCTACAAGATCCGCCCCAAAAACGGTCCTGTGATCGCGTTTGATGCTCCGGGAAAGCCAGCTAAATAGCTTCATCCATCGATCAAGGTAGTTCGCGCGAGATCCATCCACTGCTTCGCAATCGATCGACATTTGACCAGACGTCAAGATCATGTGTTGATGTCGTTAATGTGTACGAAGATTTAAAATGTAGTCGCGCTAAATATCGTAGTCCTGCAGAACTCGAATTGCTATCCTTATATAGTCCTGTATTTTAACTTCTTCCCCGTTCTCTCTCTCTCTCTCTCTTCCAGGCTGTAAATCATTCTTCAAACGCTCAGTACGACGGAATCTCACCTACTCCTGCCGGGGCAATCGAAATTGCCCGATCGATCAGCACCACCGAAACCAGTGTCAGTTCTGTCGACTACGAAAGTGCCTCAAAATGGGAATGCGACGTGAAGGTAAGCTTGGTAAAAACACTTTTTCTATCCTTCTGCTCATCCAATTCGCCACACGCTATGACATAATCAGTTTCGCTGCCGTGTCTACAACATACCGTCCCTGCCGGGCTGGTGGGTGGTTTACTTCTAGATAATTAGATTCGATGGTTTGCACCTCTGAACGGTGTCGGTCCCCTGTTTCGCGCGTTTTGTTTTTGCTCAGGGAAGCCATGGTAGCTGGCACGGTTGCGTGTTACAACCCAGCAAGCCGTTACCGCATTCGCACGTCAAGTGACAAACGATGTCAAACAGTTGGCGTGTAGGTGAAGCGGCGTTGTCATCGACCCGGCAAGGTTGTTGACATTCTAAAGTTCCTATCAACCGCACACCATCGTTGAAGAACTCTTTCCACGTGCGTCACACGGTACCTCTTCAGCTTTGCCCAAATTCCTTGAGGCGCTGACACCATCTGCAGCAAATCGTGTCTTGAGAATTCATTCAATTAGTCTTTTGCCCGGAGTGGCATACTGGTTTTGATACGCCTAGGAAGCGTTGTTGTGCTTTTTTTATTTGCAAAGGCACCCGCAGGAGCTCGAACGTATTTCCACCAAAAAGCAACTTTAACCCTTCTTTTATTAGCCGCGGGCGAATATTGTTCGGCCGGGAGTATCGTTAAGTAATTACTGTTTTTCTCAAGACTGCGCTACCCAGCACTGCTATTGCCATGGTTGATTTTTCTAAAGGCGGCAACAATAATATCGCTTCCACGTGAACACCTCGTTCTGCATCGGCACAACAAGGCGTCGCGCCAGGAAGCAAAGGACCGTAAGCAATTGTTCACCGCATGGGCCGAAACGCGACAGCTCCTGAGGGATTCCTTGGTTGAGGGCAAGCGAAACGGGAACAGTTTCAAGTTGTGATGCGATTCTTTTCGAGAAGTAATTGACAACAACTTTTCTCAGCGAAAGTGCACTCGGTGTGTGACCCCCTTATCATTCAGCTGCAATCGATTGTTACATTTGGCTTTCTGGACGAGAATCACAACATTCTTGACTTTGTACGGTTATGCTGCCGGGAGTTCAATCGATGAGAACGATGCCGTACAATATTGATCCCATCGAGTTCCCAGGTGAGCCGCTGGATGAGATCGCATCAAGCACATATCCCGCTGCTAGTGCGAGGAACCCATTGAACCCAGGTATATCGAGCAGTATGTGGACGTTCGTGACACTTTGTACAATTGCGTGTCAAAATAAGAACGGTGCTCGAGTGGCTGCATGTCAAAAACACGCTTCCTGATAGACGCTTTGCCGTACACTCGCACTCCAACTAAACGCTAACGGAAATTTTCATGTCATGTTCGTGTGTAGCTAGGAGGTTGCACTACAATAGCAATCCAGAAAAGGACGATGATTTATGAAATCGTTATGATTTTTAATATTTAAAACAAATATACCCGACTTAGAACACACATCACGAATCCGTTACGCAGTCCCTGCCTTGCTTGTGAGGCTTTAAGGAAAGGGGTTGAGGACTTTTTTTTATCCGTTGCGCCACCACCACCTTTCTTACCACCGTTAGAAACAAAAGATGGTCTCCCGAAATGGGACGCCCGGCAAAATTGACCAGACATTGCACCGTATCGGTAATGGAATATTTGAACTATTCTTGCCGGACCATTATCTGCAGCTCCGTGGAAGATTTATTGCCTATGCGAAGGACGAAGGGATCGCCCAAAACGATGCGAGTGGAAAAAAATATTACGAAAAGCAATCATAATAATGACTGGCCACTGTCCGGTACGGAGCACCGATCGGAACTTTTACACCGAAAAGGATGACCATCGGTGTCTTTGGCTGGTTCGCACTAATCCGGCTGAGAAACCGGCGGAACAAGAAGGGACACACCAAGCACATGCGTCTGTGAGAACATTGCGGAAGAACCGGTTTTTTTTTCTATTGCACACCCTTGGCCCTATTGTCCGGCCCGGGGATTGGGTTTTCCCCCGGCTAGTCCCCCATTTCGGTGCGCTGAGAATCGACCAAGACGAAACTGTCCACCGCTGGTCAGTCGGCTCGGTACGCTGGTCAAGAAAATCAAGACACTGTACTGACCGTTGGAATAAATTATAATTCATTAGGAAGGTCCAGCGGGGATGACACGGCCACCAGTGCTGGCATGTAATCCTTTGCAGTAGCCGTTCCCGGGTTAAGCAGCACACAATTTACGCAAAGGACATGTTGCTTCCTCCCATGCGAAGGGTTCACTGATCGCGGCATCGAGGTCACCGAGATGGGTGCGTCCTTGGGTGTGTGTGTTGAAAAGGGAGCGAAGATATATCCGTCATCTTCATGCGTTTAGCTTGCGGCAAAAAGCCACCGGCTAGGTTGCATCCAATTGCAGGGAAAGTATCGGTAATGAAGAAGCAAGCACCGAAAAAAACGTCCAGAATCCCGCAAGAGAAAGGGGTCCAGCACCGGCTGAAGGACATCACCACCGAGAACAACGGGATTTGGTGTGAAGATTACGGGTTTAGACGTTTTTGTTTCGTGACGTACCGCACACATCACGCGCGAAGAGGAACGCATCCCGAAGGTTGGCCACAATTTGACAGATGACCGGATGAAGGTGAAAGTGGTTCCGGATTTAACAGTACCAAACCAAGCCGAAAACTGAGATGCTGAGAAAGTTATAATGCAATATGTCTCAAGCAAAAAGGATCGTTCTGTTGCATATCGCTGGATCCGCTCGACCCGGTGTTGTCCCGATCACAGAACCACATTCGCACTCACGATCGATTATAGGAAAACGCACATTTTCACACGCTCTGGGTCGCCAAAGTCCATACGGCAAAAAAAAAAACGATGAAGAGTCCCAGTTTGCAGGCGGATTACGGCGTCCCGGGCGCGATAGTATCGTGTACCGCCGATCCATTCCGCTCTTCGCAAATTGATGATTATATTGTTAACAACTATTGGCAAGCGGTTCGGCACCACTCGTTTCAATGTTCCGAATGGATTGCGCGATGTAATCGAATGAATATGAACAGCACCGGATAAAGGTGAACGACGATCGGGATTCGGCATCTGGTACGAGCCGCCCCACACTCCGTGGCGATGGGATCGAATGAGGAATGGGAGCGGGGAGGGAAAAAAAACATAAAACATAATCATAAAATAACACTCCTTCACGAATGCCGCTGCATACAAGCCTCAAACATACATTCTTACACGCTGGTACGATCTTCGTCGCTCATCCCGTTCCCCAGCATAACGGTGGTGCTCCAGATCGCGAGCCTCGGTTCGCATGTGAAGGTAAATGGGAATCGCGGCTCAGAGCACAGCAGTGAAATCGCGCGCCTTCTCAACAACACGCGGAACGAATAAGTTGGGCCCGGTGCGCCCCACCAATCGAGCCGAGTCGTCGTTTGCCTTTCACACAGCAACAGAGAAACAATCACTCACGCTGGTGGGTGGATGATGACGGCGACGAAGTCGACGATGATGATGATTATGATGCTGTTGCTGATCATGTTTTGGACGATGTTTTTGAACGTAAAAGTGCGTCCCGCAGGAGGACCAGGATTTCGCAGTGCGTTCGTGTCAAGAACCGATGAGAATGGTTGAGAGAACGGTTTAGAGGGCCCTTTCACCCAACAACTGGGCAGGGCTTGTGCGAGGCTCGCTTATCTGGCTGCCGGGATCGAGGGGGTATGAGGTTTGTATGTCCCGCGAAGAACGAAAAAAAAACCCCGGGCGGATGTGTTTCATTACAGCCAAAGACATTCGATTCAAACTTAAGATGCCATGAAGGGAGACTCACCTCTTCGACTGGGCCGGCGTTTTGTTTGCCTTCTGCGTGCATATTCCGAAGCACTCTATTGTGTCGTCAGGCAATAGATAATGGAACAATAGTGCGCGTCGCCTCAAATCGATCAAGACGCACTGATAAGCGAACAAAAAACCCCCCCTGCGCAATGGAAGCTGCTCTTTCGACTTTCTCGACCACAAGGAATCGAAACAGCGGACCGTTTGTACCGCTTCAGGTACGCGCGTTGCTTAGAACGAGTTCCCCTACTCACACAAATCGAATCCTTGCTCAGGTGAGAATGTTGGAACAATCCGTTCGCAGAGCGGCGACCTGGGACACTGGGACACACATTACGGGGAACTGTTTTGACCAGTGGTCATCAGGAATAATCAACCTGGGTGAGGACATCAGGAAGAAAGCAGTGCAAGGACAACGACATTATTCTATCGTTTTCGTGCACCAACCCCCCGAAAAAAAGGGTTAAGGACCCGCTTCGCCTGGACGACCTCTTGCAACAAAAAAGGGTTTGGCTTGGAAAAACTTAATTAAAATAAAATGTCCATTTTTTAAATGACAAAACAGCGTCATAAATAGCGTAAACTTGCCGCTGGCGTATCGCACTGTTCCGCCGCTTGCGGCACAGCCCGTACGCTGTCTGGGATGTACCCTCGAACGGACGGTCCCAACCCATCGAATGGAAACGGGGTGTCAAAAAAAAAAAGGATTCGTACTATTCCGAAAGACCGCCGCATCGAGAGGTTCGTACCTAATGCGGACCTGGTGGCATCCGCTAATGTATCCTTTTTCCCCGGACTGTTCCGTCGTCGCCTCTTCAGACGCGGACCGAAGTTTACATCGGAAACCCCTTTTGTCTCTCAACACCTGAAACTAATAAGTGATCATAAATTTGACCTTCGAGCATACCGATATCGTTCGCTGGGTCGCCGTACTGCCGTGAAAGCCCCGAGCGGACACTGCGGCATGCCAACGCTGGAAAGGGTCGATTCGGCCAAGCGCAGCCGGGGGTATTTGCATGGGAAATTGTGCAATTAAAAGGAAAAATGCTAAACCGACCCGACCATGGCACGGGTAGGACTTTGCCAGGACAGGACACAGCCGGGATGCTTCGGCCGGCATGCAAATCGGTGAACAGCAGCAGCGGTGCAAGAGTGATGGCAAACGATTAATCAAATTAGGCCCACTTGGGAGGTGCCCACAGTCAACGGTGGAACGGAATGGGAAAAAGCCGTTGCATACAGGCCACATATGGAACTCTAGTAAGCCTATGTGCAGGGAACTCTTGAAACCTATTAAGCTTAATAAATAGGCAAAATCAAACGTACGCTGAACAATCGAAACTATACTTTCTTCTGGCCCGATCGCTACGAGAGTGACTTGCCGAATCTTCTATTTCCTTGGACTTTTCTTCGACCAAACATGATACCTTTTCAAATCTAACACCGTCATGATGGCCATACAATGCTGCGCATTGCAAAGGAACCGTTACGAATCGAACACGAAAACTGCAACCCGTCGATGAGGAAATGGACAGAACTAGTTGCAGTTTGAAGATGCTTATCAGATGTCCAAAGCACTTTGTAACATTTTGCACAAGCTGCTCTCAAGAATGCGTAACAATCGTCCAAAACCATGACCGATGGGAGGCCGTAATGCCCGTGTGTCTGCCATTTAAAATAAGCTCATCTTTCCCTTTTTCCTTGCATACAAAAGGGACCATTATGGGCCCGATTGTGTTTTGCAAATGAAAATCCTCCGAGTTCCTCCGGACAGCCAAACATTCAGCCATGCAAATCCATCCCCTGACCCGCGACTGTCTCATCGTTCCCGTTTCTAGTTCTTCGCATAAAACCTTCCGCCAAATCCCATCCCGACCCCGGCCACAGATGGGTGTTTGCGAATATTTCTGCGTACGCTCATTATGCAGGACGTTCCATATATCTGTGTGTCCTGCACGAGAAGTCCCGAAATTCTATCGCCCCAGTGTTCGCGATCCAGTGTCTTAAGTCCCAAAAGGCGAACAAGAAGATGAGCACCAACGAGCTCGTTTGTCTTGGCTTACAGCGGAGGCACTGGCAACGCAAAACACGGAACGGTACAGCACACCGGGCGTCCCTTTTTATCTTGTCCCTCCGCTTAGGGGAAGACTGTGCAGCTTGCGCAATTTTTGGACGACAAAACACACCGCACAGTACAAAACGTCCGGTCGATAATTATCTTGCCCGTTGTCGCTTCCCCCGTTTCCGCGCGCATCCCAATCGTTCGGTCGACCGGATCTAGGCAGAGGTCAGAAATCTAGCGTACGGAATCATCGACCACACCGGGGTACGTTGGACTGGGGATGATGTTGACTACACGATGTTCAGTGAGAGATACCTAGGGGATCGCGCCTGTCTGTCTTTCAACGGTGAGCTTGGAGACACCGACACTACAGCAGCCGCACAGTCGGGAAAGTATCCGCTTACAAACGCTTACGCCAGGCCCGTTCCCTGTGGGATACGAGTACGAGTCCCCGAACACAACCTTCGGAGCTTGGCTGGGAAAGTGACCGGTACCGTCACGGGGGAAACCGTTTCGTTTACGTATTTCCGTTCCGGATCGCTCGACAACTGGGGATCAGGAAAATTAGCCCAGTGGACGTTTCGGTGTGTGTAGTGCAAACGGTGTGTCGACTGTGGTTGCATTCGGTGGGTTCTGAAACTGATTCGGTTATTCGATACTTTTTTCCGCTCGTTGTCTCGGACCCGAGGAGTACTTCCCAGGGTTCCCGGCAATGGACAACCGGCCAGACAGTAGGACCAAAGGGCCTTGTTCGCTTCACTTCACTGTTTGACAGTTCGGGAACACTGGAACCATGGACACGGAGGGGTTTCGCGAGTAATTTGAATAATTGTTCAAGATGGCGTAATGATATCGGCTGCGGAATCACAACATGCGCACGCACGCGGTTAAACTGGTGAGATGATACCTGGCCAGAATCGCACCGAGCCGATGCCAACTTTGTTGTGCCATCGCAACAGCACGGGGAACACAATAGCCTTCGCTCGGACACGATTACCAGGCTAAATGAGGTTAACGATGGTGACGCATTCAACGCGGCAACCCCTGTTGAGCCGCCGAAGATCGTTGCCACACCAGACCAGGCCAACGAGGCGGACAATAAGTCAATAGCCAATCATACATCGACACCTTCCCCAGAAGACGTTTCAAATGGTTTAACAAAAAAAATGATTTCGACGATCGTTGAAGATCGTCCGATCGCATCATCCACATCGATAATCGCTCGTAGCAGTGCCGTGCCCGGGGCACACCACTCTCAAGCCCATTTTGATGCTTCTCTTCGCGCGTAAGACATCCTCTCAATGGGGCATTAATCGCTCCGCTGACGGCTGGAAGTGGACCCGAGCCACCCGAGCCCCGGGCAAGGTGCCTTGACGCCCGCTGGTTTGATTGCCCATTTGCTGGCCGGGCTCTGGTCATCGTTCCATTAGGTGGCGCATGTCAAGCGTGTCGGAAAGCACGTGCCCAGTTTCTGTTTTCCCTCCCCCCATCCCCCAGCAAACACAAGCCGGTGCGCTATGGAATGCTGCAGCATGAGATGGCAACTTTGCGGTGACTATACATTCCGATTGGAACATCATGCAGCAAGATCCGACGGTTAACATTCTGATTGCCACACCAACAATTTTGATTATAAGTGTTATCGTAGCGTGTAAGAATCTCGATTAACGACAAGTGATGAGCCAAAAAAAAACTCATTCACCAAACTCCGGTGATTCGTGCTAAAGACCCTCCCAATGACCATAAGTGACCACAAACGCAGCACAAACACTTCCCTCGTCTGGATGTGAAGTGTTTGGAAAATTGGATAAAAAGCCATAATTCATAGCCGTTTTTTTGGTGGGGGGGAATTAAATTTGCACCACACCCGTGGACACCACAGCCTCAATTGACCCGTGGACAAGGAGTGCTGCCATTTGAACTGCGTTACCCGCTACCGGAGTACACGAGAGTGCCGGGTGCATTTTGGCAATCACTTCCCGTTGACATGCCGTTGTTAACCTCTTCAGGGCGCCTCTTGACTCAGCAAGAAATTCTTCCCCGACATTGACCAGTTTTTTTCTGTGCTTGCCTCTTTTACCAACCAGCTTTTTTGTGTGCTTTCCAATCCGAATCTGCAGCGTCTTTTAATCCTTCGGCCGGCATACCCTCGGAGGCTGTGCGTTGTTGCTACAAAGAGAAATGACGATTATACACAGTAAAAACGCAGCACTGCTCACTGCTGAAGCGATCCCTCTTTCGGAGGCTGAGGCTGTTTCGGCTAATGTGATTAATCTTCACCTTTTTTACACTGTGTCGATTCCGTCCCTCCGTGTGTATTACATACGTTGACACAACATCACCTTGCCTCAAGGTCCTAATTCTGGAGGTGTTTTTTTTCGCCAGCGTTGCTGGTTGTCTCACTGTTTCGGTACCGGTTTACCAAGCCCTCGGGCAAGATTCCGGCGGGCATCCTATTTAAACATCATTTAGCTCACCGAAAGGCAGGCACCTACTAAAACGATACACAAAAAGTGTGAGCTTTAATGCTAACAAAGGAAAGAATGGATGCATAAATGGTTGTTGAATTTACCATCGGACGACAACAGAAAACGCGGGCCCTTTTTGTGTGAATCACAGTCCAACACCAGCAAATCGTGCCCCGAGCCTATTTGTTTTGCAAAAACTGCAAAACCCATCCGTGAGGTCTTCGGTGTTCGGGAGTTCCCTTTTGTTCTGACGCGTGTTCTACGTCCACCATGGAATTTGCTGTTGGACGTTACATTGCACACCTAGCAATGCTTCTGATTTCTGTCTACTTATCATATCAGGTGGGAAGCAAAACTTGCTGCATCTCTTGCAGGCTCTTCCGCTCAACGACTGTCCGCAGGTATCTGCGAGGAGTTGAACTGCGTCAACATTGTTGTTGAACCCCTCTTCCTGAAACGGCAGTATAAATTAATCAGTTTTGTTGGGCAAAAATATCGCTTCGCAGCGTAACGCACTTCCCATCGGGCGTTTTACACATTGCTCTCCACTATTACGATAAGCGGAACATACACGCCGTAAAACACAGCATGCAAAGACTCATTGCTCCGATCGCGGAAGATCACCAACCTCAAACTCCAGTACTGTACTGGATCCTGGACGTATGACTTCCAGCTCCAGTTTGTGCTAAAGCGTGAACGTTCCCTTGCCAAAGATTGGAGCTGGAGAAGCTCAACCGCAACGGTTGTTCCAATTTTATTTATGACTTCTTGGTGCGGGATGAATCGTCTGCACTTTTCCCAAGCATGCAAGCAGTGTTTTAGCGTGCGCTCCGGTCCAAGCCGACGGTTATCGGCCGTGGAGCGATTTTTATCATCTTGACCACTTTGAAAACAGCGCTCGAGAACGCGCAGAGCGAGAATATTTGCGCGGCGATGTGCACATTTTACCCACTTTTGCTTTCGCATCATCGGGGCCCGAGAGTTCGGGTACGCGTCAGAAAGATAAGTTATCGCACGTGATGATGTGAAAAGTATATCACGATCAGAATGTCCTGACGTGGAGCAGAAGGGAGAGTTTTTTTTTGTGTTGCGTTATACCGTTGCACGGTGAAGGAAATTTAGCATGCCCTTCCGTTTGACGGTTCAGGTAGATTAGGTTATGGCGAGATGCCAAGTAACTTACCAAGCTCGATACTCGGCTGAGCAACAGCAAGTCTTGGCGGTTCAATCTGGTTTCTTGAGGATTTAAACGGAAGCTCCCGAGGTGAAGCCCCGGAGGAGAGGAGGGTACTTGGAACACCCCACATGGGAAACCCTACCCGGTAGGATGCACCAACAACACCAACACACGCATTGTGACCTATTGGTGGCTCTCCACATGCCTCCAAGAAATAAAACAACCACAAGAAACGGACCACAAAAAGCGAGTGTCCAATCACCCACACCGAGGATTTAGTCCTCCAGCACCTCTTCACGCCGGTGAGCCCACGGCCAAACGTAACAGATATATAATTATGGTTAAATTAGTCGGTATTCACCTTGCCAGAAGGCTCCGGGAATCGAGTGCACCACCGAGTGCATTGGATGTGTTGTATCGTTGCCCTCGACACGACACGCGGAAGAGACACCCTCCGTCTGCCCGTGCCCCCGATTCTCCCGCAGCGGTTCAAGTGGAAAGGGCCAGCAGGGGCTGCCAGAAGCCAACCAGCTGGGAGACCTCTGCTGGTCGAGAGGTCTTCAGTTCGTCGTTGCGCGTTGGACTCGCTCGCTTACGATGATAACTCTTCACCTTACGGTGCTGCGTACCGTTTTACTTTTCGACATTTGCCTTCACACTGCTGCTGGCCGCATGTTGGCTGTTGGTGTGTGTATGTGTAGCTCGAAAATCGATTACGTCCATGCATCGATACGACCTAGTCCGGCTACACAGGGCCGCGCGCCACTACGCAGGGTGAAGGATGAGATTCTGTCCGGGCGCGACAAGATCGATGATCGAGCATGAGTCCGTCAGGTTTGGACCGACCTGGAACACGCACAGCTTGGCGCATTTTCCACACCACCTCTCGTCTGAAGCCGAAGCCGTCCAGCTAGAGTTCGAGTTGGCGTAACACGTTGAAAATAGAGAGCGCAAGTAAGCGAGATGGATCCTAGTTTTGCGAGCGGCTGTAAACAATGCGGCAAGTGTTTTGATTGATGCCTTTTTTTCTTCTTCGTTCTACCACTCCGCTCCCCGTCGGTGCCGGTGATGATGAGGCGATTTATTGGATATGACAGTCATACGGTTTCGTGGCCCTCCGCGATAGAATCAGACGTGGTGGCGTGGATTTAACCATGGGGCCATGGCACGTACAGCATGGTTTTTGTTTTCGATTAGACATCCAACCGAGTGAAAGGTGACAGAATGGGGTAGTTACCGATTAAGTAGGTCGCCTTGACCTCCTCCCTGGGTGCGCTTTCGCACCAACAACATTCCCAAGGCATTTCGTCCACATTGCCATACTTTTACACAAAGTTGTGAGCACTTTTGGAGGGTATCTTCTGGCCAAAACTCGCGCAATATTGAAGACTTCGTCTAAAGGCTGCTTCGCTTCGGGCGCATCCGTTACGCCACATTCCACCGAAAATGAGGTCATTCACATTGCGGTCCTCGGACGCATCGAAAAATACAAACATATAAGCCCAATTCATCCTTCGCCTTAAGAGTTCTACCGACCGGCAAAATATCTCCCATAACAACATATCGTGCGGATCACTGCCGCCGAAGCGCACCATAACCGAAAACCCGGACAACAGATGTAACAATAACACCCGCAACAACAACTCTGCCACGTCCAAACTTCACGCAAAAATAAACGTGCTGTGGGCCGTTCTTTGCGGAATCCTTTCCCAAGCACGCCGATGCGAAACTGCTTAATCTCGCAGGGTGGAAGGGAAAGGCCACTGCTGCTACATGCAGGTATCGCGCCGGATTACCTGGAACCCGGTCCGCGAAACAGTTCGCCATATGGTGTTAAATTCAATTTTAAGCAACTGCTGCCGTTCCGTAGCCTCCAACCGTGTACGTAACGCATCTCGCACCGTGCATCCACCGCGGTGGATGCTGCGTTTGTTCGCAACCGTCTCGTCTCGTCCGGTCCGGTTGGAACAGTTGGAATAATAACAACAGCAATCTACCACGAAGTCCTGCACACGGTTTCGAACTGCACAGTCGAGTCCACACCCGCAATATTACGAACCGGCGGCCCGCATATGTTACGCGCGGAAACTCGCACAACGCAAAAGAAAACGTGCAGCGCATACGCAAACGGACGTCGAACAACAGTCGAATGCAACGGAAACGTGGGTGGGTGTGAGAATGGTTGCGTATGGGGACGGAATTCGGTGTGCGAATTACCTGCGGTGTGCGAGCGCAACGGTCGTCACGTGAGAATGCCTGAAATGTGGTTCCACGAATTGCCGAAATTGACTGTTAAGGAGGGTTTCTTTCCTTTCGCCCAATAAGCGGAAGAATCTGGTAAATTTGACAAACGAACTCTGAAGTAATCTAATATCGTGTTACGTGTCTTCGAAGGACTCTCTTAGAACAGCTTCGAATAAAAGGGTAGCAATCCAATACGCCCAGCTGCAGTCTTCAAGCTTAGAATGCCACACCGTTGCCGCTTTTTTTTTTGGGTGACATTTGGCCCTTTACCTGACATCACATACCATTAATCACGCAATAACTCACCCGAATTGGATTTCCCACGTCCTTTGCCAGGTCTGAGGCACCACCTCTCATCCTCGGATCCCAGTATCCTTTCCAAGCAAGAGTGTCCTGTTGTACTAATTGATTCAATTACATCGCGTGATTAATGATACGCGAACATTATTAAAGTAATGTCCCTGGTTCTGCTCCGTCTCAGAACCCAGGGTTAGCATTTCCTCCCTCTTGACTGACGTTGAAACCATTGATCTTTGCATCGGGAAGCAATTGACGATTTCTAGCCAGTACTTCCAAAATGTAACTCTAGAACAGCTTTCTCCCGTGTTGCAAATATGTGCTTTGTTCGCATGAAGAATCACTGCAAAAAATCATCTATCGAGGGCGCTTTTACTCGTTCACAACTTGCAACCCAAAGTGCCTGGCCAACGTTCAAGCCATTCCAACAGCGGCAAACGGGGTTTTGCGTTGATGCTCGACCGGGTGATGACTATCATCATCAGCACCATCAACGGGCCATCACTCGGGCCACTCTCTCTCGTCCGGGCCGGGCGTACCCGTAGCGTGAGAAAATTCCTCAACTTTTATGATGATGCACCACGCTTCGTGATATGCCGGATCGCGAGAACGGCATGCTGGCCGTCCGTTCCTGTCCCGCCCCGCCACAGCCATTTCGCACGTGCCCGTCCCATATCTTGCGCTTGGCCGAGATCGTGCCAGAGCTTTATCCGTTTTGCCCTGAATCGCTCGCACTCGGGTGAAGATGCACCGATCGGGGAGGTTTGAGAATGCATTGCCGGTCGAAGAAAGCCTTCCGATAATGACACTCTTTGACCAGCAGAGGGGTACTGCACGGTTAAAGGTCGTGCAGTTAACTAAAAGCTAGATCGAGTCAAATGCTTTTATTATGAAAGTGATCTTTATGCTCAAACATAACTTTTAAAACCAACTTTTCCAATACAAAATAGCGTTGTTGAAATCACAGCACAGAACAAAAAACATCGCAGCACAAAAAACGGGTGATATATGGTAAGGGTTCCGTATCGTTTACGGACCAGTGTGCAGCTTATCTATCTACCGTGTCCGTTAGGCATCCCAACATAATACACACGCGCTGGATTAGATAGCAACACTAACCTGCATCTCAAGCGTCGATAAATAGCATCTCCCACATGGTGTCCCACGACGGAAAACAAGGCCCTTGTACGCTGCTTGGTGCATCCACCCTGTGTATGGACAGAAGATAAAAAAAGTGCACTGATTGCAACTGCAACTGCGGCGGGTCACCGAGGCTTTCGTTGTTTCGCTCGCAACACAACAGAAGGGTAGCGAATGGAGCGCATGTGGGGGTGCCCGGCCACAGTGCAAAGGGCGGAGTAACTACTACAAACGTTGAACCGTGAGCTATTACAATCCCAATCCCGGTACCGAAAGTCAGACAACAATGTGCGTCTGGCGCGCATGTACCAACATCACCACCAACTCTGGTTGAAACATAACCCCACCGGGATGGGAGCGAGAAAGAGAGCCAGCAAGAGAGAGAGAGAGAAAAATTGGAAAACAAATGTGGCACAAAGTAAAGCAAAACAACAACAAAAAAATAACAAACCATCGATCTCGCGAACTGGACGCACCACCGCACCGTGCGAAGATGGTCAAACTACCCGCCCCGTACGAAACCGAACCCGACACGGCGCACACGCGGGAACAGCGTCAACATGCAGGATATGTATTGCCGTAGCACATAAGGCACGGCTCTCACAGGCCACGACATCGACGTAGGAACCAACCGAGAGTATCGAGTATCGCGTTGAGTTTATAAGATTAACATTATTATGTATCAGATTAAAAATAAATTATAATTTTTACACTCACACGCTGTGGTGTGTCGTCGATTCGAACCCGTTTTCCCGACACCGGAATACACGTTGCAGACCGTTGAAAAAACAGGCGTTTTTCCGGAAAAGAAACGAATCTTCCTTAAGGGGACTTCCTGCAGATGTGCTCTATTGGTAGTCCTTTCTCTCAGGGAATGCTTTTCTTGGCCGAAAAAAAAACCCGTTTCGATTCTGTCACTGTCCCGACCGCATGCAAAAGATTTGTGTGACTCGTTTGCGGTAGATTCAAACGAGCGCACCCGCACTCAGGAATCCTTTACCGTGGATTCCGAACGAATCCGCTGTGATGCGCTCGTGTACAATGCCTACTCTGGCAACAGGACTTGGCCAGACGGGAGGGGGGAGACACTGTAGAGAGGCACACCCCCCCCGCCCGGTTAAGTTTATGCTGTGTGAAAAGATATAAATAATTCATTGCACGCCGGGGGTTTTTGCCGCGAATTCGGGTCCTTGAATTGAAACATATAAATTAGGCCAGACTCGGCACGGCAAACCGCGATAGAATACAATCCAATCGCAATAATATGTGCGCGATGATCGTGCGTGGCAGCTGGGGGCGGACGGTTGGAGAGAGCTCTGTGGGTGATGCACGGTTTTATGTTTTTGCCGTTTGGCTGCAGCAACGCTCGATTGCGAACGGATTACGATGCACATGCTCGAGAGGTGATGGGGTGGTGGTGAATGAGACAATTGAATGAGAAGGACTTTTCGCTCGTGGTACCATGGTGGAGTTTTTTTTTTATTCGATGTCAGCCCTTGAGCCTGATGAGTTTATTTGATTTGCCGTCGTTAACGCATAATAAGGATGATTTAACAACAACGAAAAAAAAACACTCGCAGTTGATCAAATTATGCTTATTGCATTGCGCTCGTGTTGTACTATTATTGTTGGTCATTCTTTACTCTTCATTTCCCATCTGTTGGTGATAAATTCCTGAGCCCATTAAAGAGTTATGCACGCGTCAGTACTCGGGCGTGGTGAAGTGTCTCAATGCAAAACAGCCAGCTTAGCAAGAAAGAACAGAACCATTTGTATCGGGGCTCCGCAGAGTGGTTCGGTATTTGGCTGTAAATTTGGCATGCCGTTACTTCCAAAAACCATCATTCTACCTACATTCTAGCGTATCTACAAACCTATAAAATTTAATGTACTTTCCACTTCTACTGCGACGCAAACACTCGTTACATTAAAAACGCTTATCTCGCCGGGCACAATGCGATAGACGGTACAGTCTTTGGTTCGGTTTCCTCTTTGCCGATCTCCGTTTTTGGAGTACAAATTTTCCCCCAGAGCTCGTGGAAAACTCGTGGAAATAAAAACAAAAGGGAAAAGCAAGATGTTGTCCATAAATTACGCACCGAGCGACAAGATACGGGCCCATGGCAGTTAAAGCGCGCGCCGCAGTAGATTTGAGAAGGTAATAGTGCTGGCTTCTGGCTGGCCTTGCTTTCCTTTAAGGGCCCGGTTTCTCCAAAGTATTGTTTGGATGCAACATTCACCAGGGCGGCAGGTGTGTTGTGAGTATTTTCCGCTTCCCGGTTTTTTCCCTACTAAGAAAATGGAAAATGCAGCAGTGGTTAATGTCTTTTTAAACTGCGATGATTGCGGTTCGTCGCTTACGATGCTCCGAGCCGAAAGTGGCCCAAAAGGAAGAAAAAAGTCACCTTTCTTCACTTCCTTGCGAGGGACAGAGCAAGTACCTAAAGGATCATCAAACTCGACTCTAGAAATTGGCTTGACGCTCGTCGAAAACCGCAACCAAAACGGCGTGCCCGTGAAGTCGTGGTTATTTTTAGGCGGTAATGAACCTTTTCTTATCTGCCATCTTGCGCCATCTACCCCCGGCATGACGTGTGGAGTTCGCTGACAAACGGATTGCGAGTTTTCCAATGTACAACCGCTGGGAACCAAGTATTGCACGCTCGGTACAACTGTTGGCCGCTGGAACCCGTTGGCCGTTCGGTTCGCAAAACGACCGTGAAGAATTGATTGAAATCACGTACACGAAAACCGGGCACAAGAATGTCCGATTTGCTTCCCAATTTGATCCCATTTGCTGCGCGCGCGGGTGTTTCGTTACGTGTTCGGACGGCGGCGACGCATCGTCTTGCTGACGATTTCTGCTGACGAGAACCACGAACCCGCTACAAATAAAATCGATTCCATAATCATGATTGGGCGCACCGAACGGGAGGCGGGGTTGGGGTTTTGCGGTCACCACCCCGAGGGAGCTAAGGATACGCAAGAAAGGCAGGTGAGTCATTATGTTGGCCACAGCTCTCCCGACACTTTACGGCGAGAAAGTACCGCAGCGTGATGGGGTTTTGCAGCAGTTAGGGCAAATTGGAAAATTTCGCATAATCCATCAATACCTTCAAGTGGGCCTGAGTGCCGCAGCTCAGAACGAAGAAAATTGATTCTGTACGAATTGCACCGTACGCGCAAAGGTGCAAATTGGGTCCATTTCGGTCGATTAGGGAAATTCAATTGGGTAACCCGTTTTTTGAGCAACACATCGCAACGAGCCGCACGCTTCGTGTTCAAATTGGATCACTTGAACGTGACATGATCCGCAACATTGTGCGAATAATTGAACTTGTGGAGAATATGAACCGATAACCATCGATTATACAGAGCCGTACAAAAGCGTCAACTTCTTAAATTGAATTTATAAAGAACAAAGTGTCAGAATGATGAGTGTTTCAATCCGAAACATGAAATGATAGATCATGCTGTTGGTAAAAAACTATAAGACTTCCTCAGAATTAACTAATTACTTACATGATCCAACAATTGTAATTCGTTCCACTAAAAAGAAAAGGATGAGTGCTTCTCGTTTTCATCAGTTTAATGTGTCTCACTTTTATGTGCTACTGTATATCGATTTTGAGCTATTACTAACAAAAAAAACATCCCAATCTGACCACAAAAGGCTCGAAGTCTCCATAAGGGACTCGAAACCTGTTGCAACCTCGCCATAAATTTCCCACCCAAAAGCATCGGGAAATGGCCACTTGCAACGAAAGGCCAAACCGGTGACAATTTATTTTAAATTGTTTGACCCTTATCTAAATCATTTCGCCCGTCCGTTCTCCTTCCAATCTCGATCGAAATGGTGTAAATAAATATTTTTTCTCCCAAAGTTACTTTCACGTTCAAAAGAAATTTATGTACTTTCAATTGACATCGAATCGGACGATTTTTTGTTCATAATTTTCATGAATTTTCCTCTACTGAAAAGGATGTCTGCTGTTTTTTTTATCATGAAAACGAGATACCATTTTACCGGGCCGGAAAAGTGGCTTCCTATTTTTCAAATTTTATTTCCGAGAGCTTTCAGTGCACACCTTTTCCTGATTACTATCAGGCGGATGCAACTGCTGAAATGGATTCGCACACAAAAAACGTTTTCTTTCGTTGAACTGAAGTGGTACAGTATAAAAGCACACATACACTGACACAGTTGATGCTGGAAGGAACACGCAAAAAAAGGCTTACCAAGCTACTGCATCCGGTTCCGTCGGGTGGAATGAATTTTTCCACCGCAACAAATGGAACAGGATATCGGCCACGGGTGCATTTTAAGGCTGGGACGTGGTTGAAAAGCGCATCCGATATTAAAAAAGATAACACGGATAGGAAGTGACCGGAATGTGGCACGACACGTGGCACGGTGTTAACTGACTCAGGAAACGGAAGTGGACACACTGTCAGCCGCACGGTTCGTGTGGTAGTAAAATTTTACAGTAGTGCGTTTGGGTGCAGCAAATATCTTTAGCTATTTAACAATTAAAATCATTAATTGAATAAGTTTAGATTGAGAGTGACAAAGAGCCTTGACCTCAAAAAGTCGTAATAAGGGACAATAGGGAGTCTTCTTCTTCCTCTTCTTTTTATTTGATTCTACGTCATCAGTTCCCTGATCTTGGAGGTTTGCACAATGCCCAATAGGAATCCACGACATCTTCATCTTCTCCTTCTTGAGTTCTGAATTCTTTCGGCAGTTGTCAATGTTGGGTTGTTCCAACCTTATGATTTAACCTCTGACTAAGCTCCGTGACTTGAATAACCCAAAACTGATTGAAATATAGAGGCGCAGATGTCACTTGAACCCATTCCGAGGATGTTTTTGGAGCCCTTCTATTACCGTCTGTGCTGATCGTCCTGATGTCTAATTCACGTGAAACCTTCCTACAAAAGCTTCTGCATAGCATAAGCATTGAGCAATCCAGCAAACACTTTCGCGTCCAAGCACCGAACGGCTACAAATCAACCCATACAGCTTGCTAATTTAATTTTCATTTTAAACCAACCGGCTGCCAACGTGAGAGAAAATGCCATAAACGATTAGCTGTACAGCAAATTGCTTTTTCTAGCCTTCCGGTACTGATCGGCACCGAGGGCAACTCCCCGTCCACATGCTTTCTTTCGGTTTGCTAAAGCAATCGCTTCATTTTTCCCATGCTGTAAACATAAAACAAAAAACAAAAACAAGCCCCGAGTGCCATATTGTGCCTGCGGTCGGTTACCGGAATGGTTGCCCTTCCACCCACGGAAACGCGAGCGATCGCGAAACAAACCCCGGTTACGTCCGGTCGCGTTTTGTGTCCTTCTTCGGTGCCAGCCAACGAACCAGCAGGGTAAGATTTATTGGCTATTTTATTTCATTTTAAATAGCATTAATAATCGATGCTCGCGAGTGTGTTAACATGAGGCACAACAATAATAGCCTTGTCTTTGTGCACCTCTTTTTTCCCTTCAAAGAGGAATGGGGATCGATACCGACACACCGGCACTGGGGTTCGTGGCTTTCCTTAACCCTTGCACATCCGCCCGAAGGCACACAGAAAGATGATGGCCGATCTCTTCCATCCGACGGCAAGAGGCGCATCTTAAGGCTGCATTTTATTGGTTTACATCTGTGCGCTCGTGGTCCAAACTTCCCGGTGGTTCTTAGTACACCCGGCTAGCTTAATTATCTGATTTATGCCGGTAGAGCGCGGCGCACAGCTTGAGGCGGTCTGGTGCTAAAGTGCACGATCGTTTACGAAACGGCTAAGCACGGTACACCGCTGCACAGTTACACACGGCCACCGGTTCCGGCAGCAGGTTGCCGCGTCGTTTAAGCTCCGTTTTGATTCAATTACCATACCGCTTATCGGGCGAACTGCAAATGCCGCCGGTGCAGTTCAATCACGAACAGCGAAATATGGCTCAATGTGCTTCTCTGCTTCACCTTCCGCGGAGCATCATAAAAAGCAGGATACTTTACCGCCAGAAGGACATCATCTCGCGTATGCAAGTCACGGCAACCATCCCGCGAATGTAAATAAATAATAATCGTTTCGCTTACGAAAACCGTTTCGCAATCGGGTGCTTCGTTGGGAGGGGCAAACGAATCCTACTTCGAACGGCTGTTTACACACGCCGCAACCATACACAACAGCACATTCCGATCGGGAGCTTATCAAAAATGGTACTGATAAGCCATGGGCAAAACGAGATGGTGAGGTTCTGCCCGATTGCCTTCCATGCACGGACTTTCATCTAACGACAATTAGCTCCTCTGGGTCGTTTCAGCAGCACACGGGCTCGTCATTCCGTGGCGTTTGCCGCACTTCTAATCAAAGTCCCCTAGATAAGTCCCATCCCACGATGCTGGGCAAGAAGCAAGCGGAAAAACCAAACCACCTACCACTTTGCCATCTCCATCTTCTACCAAGTGCGATGGGACGTTTTTCGTTCTTCATAATACCCACGGTGAAGCACCTTGGACGGGGAGCGCACTCAATGACAGTAATAATCATAAATAATTAATGCTCGTTTTTTCGAAACTTCATTGTTTGCTCAACAAGCCTGCGTTGCTCGAGCGCTTGCATCAATATGTGTGTGTGTGTGTGTGTGCGAGGCCGAGGAGCTCGCCGTTGTCGTCAGGTTGCTGGGGAGAGGAGTTAATTGAAGCTTCGCTCGGTACACGGGACGACAGGGTGTAATGATGAAGGGTTTCAAGGGTGCGATATGGATGGAAAGCGAATTAACGGCGTTGGGTGATGCGTACAAACACACACACACGTACACGACATCATAATCAACCAGCACTTCGAGTTGCTTCGCAGTTGTCCAATGCGTGTCCCGAGCCGCCGAGAGTTTCAAGTAGGCCGATTTTCAAATAGCACCGTACTTGTGGTGCACACGGTTCTAAGTGGCCCTGACAGATATAACGGGCCTGGAACGGAACACGAGCCGCTTGCTTCACTGGTCTATGAATATTCAAAATTTGTGGATGCTTTAAAGAAAACGAAATTGAATTACAATTGCACCTCGAACGAAAGCGAGGAAAACCGGGGTTGTCACCACTCCAAGGGGTCGGACACTCAGACTGAAAAATTCTGACATTCATCAGTATCTGTCATGTAGCGAACGCATTTCGAAACGAATTTCCCAACAACTAATCACATTCTGTGTGTCTGCCCGCTTTCCTCTTTCTTTGCAGCCGTCCAGCGAGGTCGAGTTCCACCGTCACAACCACCGGGCATACCGTACGGCCAGTACTCAATACCAAACGGTGACTCCGTGACCGGGTTCAACGGTCACTCGTACCTTAGTTCCTACATTTCGTTGCTGTTACGGGCGGAACCGTACCCCACGTCCCGGTACGGTCAGTGCATGCAGACGAACAACATTATGGGCATCGACAACATCTGCGAGCTCGCGGCCCGGCTGCTGTTCTCCGCCGTCGAGTGGGCCCGCAATATTCCCTTCTTTCCGGATCTCCAAGTCACCGATCAGGTGGCGCTGTTACGGCTCGTCTGGTCCGAGCTGTTCGTGCTGAACGCCTCCCAGTGTTCGATGCCATTGCACGTGGCCCCGCTACTGGCGGCGGCCGGTCTGCACGCTTCCCCCATGGCAGCCGATCGGGTTGTCGCCTTCATGGACCACATCCGGATATTCCAGGAGCAGGTGGAAAAGTTGAAGGCGCTGCACGTCGACTCGGCCGAGTACTCCTGCCTGAAAGCGATAGTCCTCTTTACCACAGGTAAATTGCTGGACAATCTCTTCGGCGATGTCCACGCACTGCTTGCCAAAACCAGCACCCAGCTCCACTCCCTCCAGTCCGAATCGGACGTTATCCATCTGGTGCAGGTGCATCTGTACCGCACCGCCACCAACACTACCTCCGCGTCCTCGGGCGGGTATAACACCACCGGTGGAAACACCGATTCACCTAACAGTTCCATTGCCAACATAACGCTTAACAGCTCCAGTGGTAATTCCTCGCTCACCTCCTCAACTTCCATGGTGTCCAACTCGGACCAGGCGGATACTTCGGGTGCGCCCGCAGTTGCGTCCTCGATTGCGTCGCCTTCGGTGACCACGACGACGCTGCCGGCACCCAACTCCACCACCGAGGTAAACACCACCACCGCCCACAACCATAACAATAACAACGATCTTAAAACCATTAACCATAACCTCACCACACAGTCTAACGCTAGTTCCACGGCACCCAGTGTATGTTCGCCATCGCTAGTGGCGGCTGGTGTTGGCGCACTGTTTGGAAGTAACGCGCAGTCAAAGACGCCACCGCTGCCGCTGTTCAACTTTCATCAGAACACACCGAACCGTTCGTACCACGGCACGCTGGATGACTTTGTCAATCTGAGCAGCAGCAGTCCGTACGCGGTCGGTTCGGCGTTCTCGTCCAGCTTCGGCTCGAATGGTATCTTTACACCGTACGGTAGCAGTAGCTTGCAGGGTCCGATGCCATCGGCCGGCCCGAAGTATCTTAGCCATGGTGGGAGTAGTTCCGACTACAAGTTCTCTCCGTACAGTCCATGGAGTAGACGATAGCGTACGCATTGGTGACTCGGTACTAAAGATGCCCTGCGCACACGGGATATGATCTTTCGACTGATCCCCAGTCCTGAGAGTTCACTCGAAAAACCATATCATTCCGAACGACACTGTACTTATCACCGTGCATAGCGGTGTTTCTTAGTTCCTAATATTTAAGCCTTCTAGTTTCGTAGATGCTCTGTACAGATAAGCGCCCTATTGTATCAGTATTTATTACCAAAACGACAAGTCAACGTTGCCATGTATATTCATAGCTCTAGTACTGCTAGCCTAGTGTAATGCATCTCTCCCTCTGCCCTCCCTAGCGTAATGTCGTACTCTTAAGCTATTTATTTAACTTATGCTCCACTCTGTACTGTGCTGTATTGTAAGCGTTGGTTATGTAGATTCGTAAGTCTCCATCTGTACACACATCTGCGGGTTATTTCTGGTCCACCTCTTCCTAGCTAGCTGCGCGCCGTGCCTTCGCTTCACCGCACAATTTCGCTCAGGATGGGATTAGATTAGAACTCGTGTGACTGTGGCCTGCAAACGTAGAGTGAAAAATAAATGCGATTTCGTTCAGCAAAAATAAAAACCCGTACCGTGTTCCGTTCACTTCGCGATGTTGTCGAATAGCTGAAGTTCGCTGATCGATAGAGTGTGTAGAGCTGTTTCGATTTAGGTTTGGTTTCCTTCTAGCGTTCTTCTCGCGTTGCATGCATTTGCCTTCCTCCGTAGGTGGCTCCGTGATAGGGAAGGGTTCCGCCGTTCGCTTCTTGAGGTCCCTAGTTCCGATAGCTTCGCGTACTTGCTTGTCGCATTCTGCATGATTCAATCTTCCAATGTGTCGTTCGTCAGAATTCGTGTCGCAATCAGGTCTCCGCACATTTCTTCCTCATTGTGTCTTTATTCGTGTATGTATCTGGTAGGTTGTAGATTGGATTAGGTTGTACATCACTCCTCGAGAATTTCCGTATTTTCTTGCCTTTTGAATGACACACACGCACATACACAAACGCACGAGCGCGCGCGCATATCCACTCGCCCGGATTGTGCCCATCCAGCGCAAGGCGTCACATACTCCAAATTCCTAACCATTATTCCCGGTAACGGGCGACATCGAACAGAAATGTTGCACATTATGCGCGACGGATGCCTTCAGCCACTCGCATTGCGGCATGCTCTGCAGCTCTTGTGTTTACCACTTTTCGGATAACATTACCGTGAACGGGGCCTCCACCAGCATACAGCACCGCAATCCGTTAGGACGCGAAACGAAACGAAATCAGCATCGGACACAACAGCAACGTACGGCCGATGCGATGCGACCGTGTTGCGAGGAATTGCTTGGTTCGCTCTTGAAGATTTCGTTGTTTGCTTTGTACTTGCACCGGGCAGCCTCTCCACAAACCATTCTCCACAAGTGATCGTCCACAGCGAAACCCGCGCATTCACACACAAGACGGCCTCTCCCGGGTGTGGGGCAGCACGCCGAAAGGGGGCGAGAAAAAAAAGTCCGTCGACCACGGCCAAGATGGAAGATGTGAAGCGAAACAAACGCAAAACATGAATTCATGTCTCGTGCATTTTCATCTTCATCATCATCATCAACGCCACGAACGTCCTCGTCGACGTTGACTGCGCCAAAGCGCCGCTGTTTCGTGACGTACCTGGCCGTACCAATCACTCCCGACGCTCGCCCAACCATCTGACAATCTTCGGAACGTGGTGCTGGAGAAGGTAGCCCCAGCAGTAGCACTATTGCCGCCGGAGCCGCTTCTAGCGTACCGTAGTGCCCCGAAATGCTCCACACTGTCTCCTCGGGAACTGGTGCATAAATAAAGCGTATTGCTCGCTTCTTGCATCCCATGCATCACCCCAGCCCAATGCATCCAAAACGAAACGAAACGGAAGGATCTCGGTTCGAGATTAGCGACCATGACCGTGAGCGTACCGTTTCTTCTTTTCAATTCCCGGCACACACCAGAACCATCTTCGGCCGGTAGTCCTTTTTGGTCGGATCTCGGCCTCGGAAGAGCCTTACCGCAATGGGAAAAGGTCAGCGAGATGGTCACACCGGTCCGTAGCGCGCGTACACTTCGCGGGATTCTCAACCGCCGGTTGAACTTCACGCGAAGCCGGTTGATCACCAACCGTTTGCTAATGGAGCGAGTGCCCTTCGGCTGCCTTCATTTAGCCGCGCTTTAGGGTGCATGTTTCGCGGAAATTAAATTGAAATAATTTCACAACACAAAACACACAGGGCTCCTGGGAGACAGCGCTATCTCCCACTGTGGACCCTAACCGGCAGGACGCGCTATCTGACCCGTTGGTGCATTCGTGCCAAGATGTTACGACTCTTGGCGCCTGCCTAGCGACACGACCAGGGAAATGTTGCACGTTTCCGAAGCGCTTATCGCGCGGGATAAATTAGCGATGTTTACAAGAGCTGTAATGTACCAATTCGATGTTTCAAATGAAAACGAACACCGATGGAATGTACCGGAGTGGATTTTATGTTTGTGACTGGCTGTGTTTTCCACTGTCGCACACTCGATGTCCACATCGGTCGCTGTGGAGCTCAATGATCAATAGGTGGAGTTTTATTTATTTTTTTATTTTAAACCCAAAGATGAACTCCATTTCGACTTCGTTCATTCACTCGTATAATATTATTTATAGCCAACCCCACGCCATACCTCCGACATTCTGCCCAAACGAATTGTCGATCGTTTTTAAAACTCACTCTCCAACACAAAATCTGATCATTAAATTGAGATTTTTCCCAATCACAACATGTTGCCACTGTGAAAAACGACATTGGAAAAGGAGGAAAGCAAAACTCCTGCAAACTGTCGCCCATAAATAAAGTCCACCAAAGCGCAAGAATTATTGTAAATCAATTTCTTCCGCTCAATAAATTCCACCATTCAGTGTCATGTGTGGTTTGCCGAGGTTGAAGTTATGGCTTGCTGAATGTTTTCAGGTTCACTTTTTTCGATTGTGTTGCTCCTTCGGGGGACACTTTCAACGAGATAGAAAATAAAACACCACACAATTCGGGGAGGGCTTCAGTGGCGACAGCAACAACAACAGTATCACTTCCGTGGAACGGAATGTCGGTCGCTTGTTTCGATTACGATTAAATCATGCGAATAGATCAAACGACAAGACGAGTGGTACATGGTTGGAAGCGAATTCTTTAAATTTTCCCCACCCAAAACAAAACTCCCCAAACTTCCACGGTCAGAATGCATCCATCGGAATGTCTGTGTTGTTTCCGACGAACAAAAAAACTAACTGCCAAACATCTGTAAGACGTGCCGCAATCCGGACAACACACATCCGGCACAGATCCGCATTGTCACGTGCTCCACGTACTGGCGATAAATTTCCATACAGCACACATTTTTCTTCCACCCACAGAATCGCAAGGTCGAAGCTCTTCCACGGTGCTTCTACCTTCCCTGGGGGAAGATTAATTAGAATGCACAATGGTATAATCCGACGGGAATGTGTTACACAAATTGATTCCTGTTTTATCTTACGCAGACACCGGGGTATCACCACCTACGACACGGAAATACTACCATCGGATATGGGTTCCAAAAGTTTGTCTTCCTTCCTGTGGAGTGTCCAATACATACCTGAGACAAGGGTTGAGTTTTGGGATAAAGTTTTCACCCATTTGGGCCGTTGGGTACCTAGTTCGACACTAATATATTAAATTGTTTGCACATTTGGCCGCTCTTTAGCGGGATATGTCCCCATCAGCACTGTTTGCCCTGTTATCCAGTCAACTAATCTTCGACCTCCGGCCCACTAACAGCAACAGTGGGTACGATGATCGGTGCCACCGATTTCTGTGTCGTCTTTATCGTACGGGTGCTGCTTCCTAGTCCTGTAGGATCCAAGGATCCCGCCGGATAGCCATAAACTTTGCACTAGTTAGCAATGGTATGAGGTTCTGTTTAATCTTTCGGGCCAAATTTACATATCAAAAACTAATACCACACACACAAACACACACGCTAAACAATGGGTGTCATTTTCAAACAAACCCGAAGCTCAAAGGTTGCCCCCGCAAAAGGGTAAGTGTGGCGCGTGATGGCCCATAACAATAAGCGTGTCCCTTTCTCTTTTTTTTAACTTAATTTAATATCGTCCTCCTACCACCGACGAGAAGGTGTTACACCTAACCTCCGCACCAATCTAAAGGGGTTGTCCGATTTTCCCCGGGAAATGTCAATTTCCTGTACAATGACGCTGACATTTTCGACAACCAGATCCTTTTGGGCCAGCGAGAGAGGTTGAGTGAATCGCAACTTACGACTGCTGACCGTAACGAAATGCTTTTGACACTTCCTTTCAGTGCAATAACAAGACAACAGTGACATTTGCGATTGGTTACGCTCAGTTTAAAGGGCAACACAGACATCGGCGAACGCGCCACACACACACACACACACACACACACACACACACACAACAAAGAACTTTTTGACGTCTTTTTTTTAATCAACCAAAGGATTCCTCCCCGAAAAAGCAAAGACCTGAAGGACATTTTTTCCCAATTTAATTCACGCTCTGTTATCTGGTATAAAAATGGCACGTTCATTAAGACTTCACTTCACGCTTGCACACCAACTCCAATCTCCTAAAAACCGCAACAACAATACCAGGCGAACAAAACAACCTTTACAACTTAACCCAACCCGGGAGAGATGATCCGATTCACCATCGCCGATTAATGGCATAAATAATCAACCCTAAGTAAACCTCTCGTTTAAGTCGGATTTTGCCAGCTGCGGCTGGCCCGATTCCTGCAGCACGGGGGTTCTCCCCCAGCCTGGGATTGTGTGGCCCACACAAACATACCACTTGGCCACAGCAACAATCAACATTTATCTCTTGCCAACCCTTTTGCGTGCAACATAATTTACATACTTGCCCAAAAAGTCATCCCCGGGCGGAGTCCCTCCCTTCCTCTGGGCACTCGCACATTCTGCATGGTGTGGACAAGCATCCGGTACAAATGGTCGGCACACGACCAAACACTTGCTACCATTTAGCACCTTCCGCCGTGCGGTTTCCTATCGCTTTTCGCACCGCACCGGACGGCCACTGCGATAAGGTCTCCCCAGTGACTTTCTTCACATTCAAAAAAAAAAAGTTCAAAAAAAACCGCCAAAAAGGATAAATATGATTTAGTCCGGGGTGCGGCCATACCGATGCGCGTAAATAATGGTGACTTTTCGCGGACCAGCGCACGGTGTAAAATATTTTAATTACAATTTCATTCATTCGCCACAATAAAAAGGTTAATTATCACTTGCCAAACTCGCAACCGGAGTTCACCGGAGGATGTGGCAGGTTTGTGTGTGTGTGTGTGTGTGTTGAGTGTCGAGACTAATTGAAAACCTCTGCCTTGAAACGCCTGGTGTTGTTTGGTGACACGTGCGAGGGCAGAACCGTGGGCTATTGTTTGCTCAGCTCCAGTCCTTCTTGCTGCACTACGCGAGGACTCGTGCGACACGAGAGCTATTGACACGCAAGGTTGTAACACACACTCCTCAGCCACTTCACTTCCAGCCTCGGGAAGTGTTGCATTGCTGTCGATAGCAAGGTGTGCCAATTGAGAATCTTCACATCTACCTTCCAGAATTCTTGCCACACTCGCCACTCGCGCAAAACAATCTCTCCTATTCCACCATCAAACTCTAGACGCTGGAAAGGGTGGATAAAATTGCACATAAAATTACGCGAAAAATAGGTGCGAAAGGTCGGACGGGATTAAAGCCCACCGGTTTCCATCGTGCGGAGTTGCATTCGCAAGCACGCACCGACTGAATGTGTTAGCGATGGAACCGCACGCCGAGAACATCCCACCGTTCGTTCGAGTGCATTCGCGTACGGAGACGCACATTAACGCCATAAAACATAATCATCATCATAACAATAAAGCAGCCAGCAAATTATAAATACAGTAAATTTCTGCGTAGATAATAAAATCCGCTATTTTATCACACCGGATTGCGCCTGAACGGGCATTCGGCTGCTGGGACTGTTAGCAGATGTAAAGAGCGACGAGTAAAGAGGGTTCCGCGTTGGTTCATTATAATACGCCCGGCGGAATATCCGCCAGAAAATGTGCTAATCAGTTGGAAAGTGCATGCGATATTGCACCAATCGCGTGCGATCGAGTGGAAAATGTTGCCTCATTACGATGCTTTGACCAATTTACGGTGCAAAGCTAGCCATTTTTTAGAACACAACTTTAAAGTTTTTAATCCTCCACTGGATGGCACATCCGGTACATCCGGTGGCACAAGTGCCCTATGTAATGTGTACTAAATCCCGCGCATTACACACCGCGAGTGGTTCCTTTTCGACGACTCGGTCGACTACAGTGTCTAACCCGGAAGTAACCTATTTACACGCGAGAGGTCACGATGGGGTCTTCCAGCGCAAGCAACGCCAACCGCGGATTGCGTAACCCGACACGAGCGATTTTAATCCAAGAAAATGTCCCAAACAGACACTCCAAACGGGAACGGAGAAGTTCACTGCTGTAAAGCTCACGCTCGGCCATCCATTGCCCAACAAATCGATCGTTGTATTTCCGCCTGCGTTGGCTTAGATTGAGAGGTTTGAAAACTTTGTTTTTATAAGCTTAAAACCGACTAATCACATTAGGCAGATGGTGGTGGTGGTGGACAAAACACTCGAGCGTTGTTCAAATACTTCCTTCCTGTCTTTGGCGCATCATGTGGCGGGTCTTGTCGGACCAGTGCACACCCAACCAAGCAAGTCCGACCTGGTATGACACCTCCGAATAACCGTCGGCGTTCGCCAAAAAGGTTCCCTCCCCCCACACTACACTTTGCCGAGGGTCAGTGCCTGAGGGGGGTGTGTATTTGTCCGCGGCAGGCGATTGGGCTCCACGCAACAACGCAAACATCGACGACACTCTAGTGCACCGCGTCCAAAACCATCGCCCTCTAACCTAACCTTAATCACCTTAAATATAATAAAATAGAATAATCCTCCGATGCGCCAGTACTCGTCGGGCTGCACCAGTATTGGAGATTCCGGATATTCCCCGATCGCACTATCGGTATGGTGCGAAAAGGACAAAGGCTCGGCTAAGCTCTTTAGCGCATCGGCGAACAACAACCGGAATAGTGGCCGAATAGCTAGCATTTCCCCCTTCCCCCGATGGGCGGGAAAAATCAACAAAATCTCATCCCACTGTGCTATGCAAGTAACCATAAAAAAAACACAACGCGCTCGAATTTCGGTAGTGAGTTCACTCGCTTATTTACCGGTCGTCGGCAACCGGTATCTCTGATACGTACACCGTCGTTCCGGTGTACTAAACTTTCAACTTTCCGAGCTGGCCGAGCACCGCCAGTTTTGCCAGCGCTATTGATGGCTCGCCTGTGAAGGCCACCGATTGGCCAGACCGAAAAGCTAACAATAAACAAACTACCCCCCACCCCGGGGACGAAACGATTGGGCCACGAACCGAAATCGCGCCCATCAGAACAACGGGGCACACGTTGTTTGCATTTGGCGCCTACCCTTGGTTCGCGACCTCTGCAGTCATGAACTGTGCCGCCAACACCTTCGACACCTATGACGCATACGAACGGTGGTTTACCGTGCCATTTCCCGGCAAAGAAATATGCGCCAAAAACTCGCGCCACCAAGCGGGGCGTGTGGGTGGGAAAAGAAAGAAAAAAAGACGAGGTGGGGAAAAATAATCCTTCGTAAGCCATATTATTAATTTTTCTGTGCGGTTTTCCATTACACCCCGGTACAAAGTGGCGTACGGACAAGTTCAGTTCCGGTAGGGAGAAACAATAGAGCCCGGAGAGGAACTTTCAGACTTTCCTTTTCCGCTGGGGATTTTCCACCAAACATAACAATGCATCGAAGGTGATTGGAAAAGCGTATTTAGCGTGGAGAGTATACGCTGTTCCAGCTCATCGATGGTGGCCATTGTCCAGAACACGAATATTTTGGGGGCTACTCTCTTTTTTGTTTTAATGCCGCCGCCTCATTTTACGTCGCCTTTTAATATGAACATTGTGGAACATTTCTAAAACAGTTACTAAAATACCTTCCCCCACACACACACACACAACTGCGGCATCACTACAAAATTCCACTTTTCGCGCTCCAAACCTTGAAAACCCCTTCAAAACAAATAGAATAAAGCGAAAATCAAATTAAGAAGATAAATATGCAACAATACACCACAATTTCCTCCGAGTGGGTGATGAAAGTTAACCCCTTTTGGCAACGAATCCTACCGGGAATATAGATGCCGCGTACATGCCACAGCGGACAGGACAGCATCCTGCCCTGTTACACCCCAAACAAACGTTTTCTTCCCCGCGGTTTAACAAATACAAACGAACCAGAATAAAAAGCCATCCGCTGATCAGAAAAATCAGCGAAGTGGAATGGAGTGGCCGATCCCTTCACGCCATCCAACACACAGCACGGCTGTTTTGGGTTAAGGGCAACCCACCAGAATGGGAAGATTTTGTCATTTCCTGTGTTTTTCCCTCACCCCTCCCAAGGTGGGGTGGTGGATGATTCCATTGCCTTGCTCTTTTTCCACGCATTTGTTTTTTCGCCCGCTATTTTGCTTCCAAACCACCGCAAAAGCGCGCCGTGGAGTTGATATTTTTATTTAATTTTCAACGAGGATATTATTATCGCTCATCGCACGCGTAACAAATGTAACCCTTGCACGGTGCGGCAAAAGTTGGTTGGGAATTTTCCTTTTTTTCCCTTACGCAGAGTGAAATTTCAATTTTTATCATTATGATTACACTTTACCATTATTTCCATCATGCGTGCAACATTATCCTGTGTGTTCGAAGGGAGCCGGCTGGCGGGAAGGGTTTTCGGGGGGAAACCGTTAGCACGAGTTTTTCTCGACCGTTTGTGTCTGCGTTTCATTTGTATCCCCATCGGTAGGTGCAAATGTTTGCATTTACACAAGAGCCCGATTCTCCGTGCTGGAGAGCACACATCAACATGGAGCGCTGGTTGGTTGAGTTTTACCGTTGTTTACCGAAACGATTTTCTGCCATGGTGCGCGGTGAAAGAAAAACATCCATCCCCGTGTTTCAGTGCATCGATACGTGTGCTTGAGTTTTTCCATTGGGAAGTAAAGAAACCATTCACAATCAAATTAAAATTCACGCATTTCGGTGGAAGTTTACCATTTGCTAGAATCCGGGGACCAAATCCTTAGTGACTCACAGTATATAATTCCGAGTTGGTTCCACCAAACTTCCTCTTTATCGGGACAACAACCTCAAGAGGTCTAAGGCCTACCATTTGTGACCTTCTGTGACTTTATTTACCCGCAGCTGTCCTGTCAGTCCTGCGTACGGTGGATGGGTCTTTGGTCCGGTCCGTTCGTGTGAAAACTGGCGCTGCTACCATCATTCCACCGGGCCGCTTTAGGTCCCACCAAACAGTACTTGACATATCCTTCTTACTTGTCCCTTGTATCACTAACAGTGAGAATTCATAGCTCTGGTTGAGAACATATAGAGCCCAACAGAAATTGCCCTACGTAATTGTCCATGAATGACGGGAGTCACATTCGAGGTGAACTGCCATATCTTTTCAATTGGTCGTTAAAACAAGTTCAGATGGTGGCATAAGACATCAATCCAATCCAAGTCATGTTACTGGGAGATATTGTAAAAATGAACTTTACTCGACAAGATCACGTAGAGCATTGCCATTTAGACCATAAGTTTCTCAATAAAATCATGCTAATTCGAGTGCCATGAACCTGACTATTATAAACCAAAACATGGCCATTAAGGAACAAGTCCTGATCATACTCTCTTATGACCATGGCTGTAGCGTCATAAACATGCAAATTATGCATAATAGATCGATACCCTTTGGGCAATAAAATTCTAGCTGAATAAAACACTTCGACCTAAACTTACCACCAGAACTCAAACTGCACTACAAACATAAATCATTTTCCAGTGCATCATCTGAACCAGCTTTAATTGAAACATCCCATAAAACGGTTCCAATTTTATGGGAGCCATAACATCATCTTGAAGGTGGTTAAGCTTCCTGGTGCATACGTTCAGATGCAATCTGGTTTAGTGTGCAAAAATAAAACCAAACTGCACTCCACTGCACCGAGCCGTTTCGCGGTGTGATTGTAAACTGTGGATTGGATTGGAATTTCTTTTGATTCCTTCGTGCCATCGGTCCGTCATGTGATTGATATCGGTTCGCTGATCTTCAGGTCGCTCAGATGTCACCTTTGGCCACGCGCTGTAACCACGGAGAAAGTAAAGGCGTTTTCCGACGAACTGTGCGTTGAAGCTTATCAAAATCCGCCGCGGATTGCCAACAACAAAGGACCATCCGTACAGTGTGACGAACCGGATGACTCAGCATGACTCTTGTCTCCTTCGCTGACGAGAGACAGGGTGCCGTTGCCTGGAAGGTGCAAAATTGAATAAATCATTAATAATTAACTAATCGCGCAATATTTACACTTCATTTCGATGCTGATTTATGACGGCACGCCGCAGGTATCGCTCGCACACTCACGCAAAGCGCACTTGGCAAATGATGTTGCGCTGTTGATAGGTACCGCACCGGCTGGCCCGGACTGGTTGGTGTCGGACTGGGAGCAAACGATCGGTGGAACAGAGAAGCGAGCGCAACAAGCTGCTAAAGTCACTGGACGTCAGGAGGTAAATCGAAATCAGATAAAGCACGCGTTTGGGAGAAAAGCCCTTGCAGCGTGTGCCCGGGCATCGAAACTCCTGCTGGGGACACAGCTCCAAACAACGAGCAACAAGCAGCAGTTGGGGACTTGAGACTGAGAAAACAGACCACGAAATGTTGGGCGCTGGTGGTGGAATCGATTTAGATCGATCGGGACCCGGGTTCGGGGTTCCGTTGCTGCTAGCTTTTAAAGGGTCGATCCCATTCCCCCGCAAACGGCTGAGCAGGGAAGAAAAGAGTTACTCAAATATTTATTATTGAATAAATGAAAATGACAAAAACTCCCGCTGGGCCGTTCAGGAAGACATAATAACTTTTCCCCCTTTCTCAACACCGTGTACGATCGCGCGGGTACTTTTACGAACGTACAAGACTTGGAACCACCAACCCACCCCTTCGACGGTGTGTGTGTGTGTGTATATATGTACAACACCGTGTTCTCTCACGAAGTTTGAAGATGCAATTTATAAATTTTACACCTCGAACACACGGCTCAAATAAGCTCTTAAACCCGAATCGATCCGTATCGCGCACTTTAGGCTTCGGTGGGGAAGTTTTTGCTTTTCCACCTCGCGATTACTGCCCGATTCAACGCCGAAATACAGGCAAAACCATCTCACGAGAATATGGCTCACAAGCGCACCAGCGCGATCATAAATCATACCGGTCTCGTCGGTGCTCTCGGTGCTTTACGATTGCTCCTTTTTGTGGTTCCGGGTTGAAGATAAAGCACACTGCCCAGGGAGACGACCGCCGAAAGGAGGCTCGAGGGTGCGATAAGACACAAAACGATTCCGGCATTATCGCACGCGAAACCCCGCGCCACATTCCGGCACCGTATCCGCGGCGGTGTTGGGTCAGAACAATAAAAGATTCGCTCAACAGTTCGCACGGCAGCGGCCATGGGGCCATATCGGGTTGGGAAAGCAAACCATCCCTCAAGAGAAGCCCAATATCCAAGATGGAGATACACGGGAAACGGTTGTTGGGTCATAAATCGTTGCCCTATCGAGGTTGTGCAGAGCCCGGTGCAAACGTGGCGATCTCTAGATCTTCCCTTTCGAGAAGCTGAAGGATCGCATTGCTAGCGCAACGACTAGAACCCACCGCCGATCCCGAACGGTACGAACCCGGTGGCTCATTTGTACTACCATTCATCGCCAAAAACAGAACAACAGCCAGAACAAAATCATCGCATGTTTTGACATTGTGTTATGATCGTACGGATATCTATGCCATTATGCTCTCCCGCCTGCCCGGTACTCTTGCGGACCCTCGGCGGGTGGTGGCACGCGTGTGCGTGTGTTGGCACGGTAAAGATTTATTGGAAAACAAACCCAAACACAACTTCTCGCCCCGGTGCGTTATTGTAGAGTCCCCGCTGTACTATTATGTGCCTCTTCAACGGCAGCAACTGCCTGGGACGCTGTTGAACAGCCGTAACACGCTGTCCCGCACATAACACACGCAACAGCGTCACCCGCTAGCGTCGAAGAGAGCAGCTATTAAGACTCGGCCAAAGGTACACCGAAGGGAAGCTGGAGAGGACCATAAATTAGGTGTTTACCTTGTCGTCCTATTGATGATGAGCTGCTACCTCGAAATTACCACGTGTGTCCCGGGTGCATGGCAGGCACCGTGTGGGTACAAGTCTTTTTAATGGCTTCAATTATCGAAAGTCATTCAAGTCGATTAGATAAATGGACTCCTGGACGCAACACTCGTCTGTGAAGAAACAAAGCCGCGTCAGATGCGTCGTGGGTAATACCGGCACTAGAGGACACCCGAAAAGGTGTCAAAACATCAAAAGTGCCTGATGTATGCTGCGGGCACAATAATAAATCTACAAATTGAATAGAGCGTGCAATGTGTGTTTGGGAGTTCATAAAGCTATAAGTATAAAGCCCGGAAAACCTGGGAGGATCAATCTTTTAATAAACTCCGAGATTCTGTTGGGACGATCAGGAAGATGGCCCTCAAAAATGCAACCAGGAAGTTACACAACCCCGCCTGAGTGGCAATATTTTCTGTCCCAAAAAAACGGGAAAAGAATATTCATGACAGCCAAACAACATTCAAAACGATCAGGTTTTAGTGCAGCGATTGGAATTCTTCCACCTCCGAAATGCTACCGCAGGGTGGATTAGGGCGTGTGTTTACCAATTTCCCGCCAGGTGCTCATAAAATGGGACACCCCATCTCGGCATTGAGGCACTAAAAAGCGGGTGTGCAGGTCAGATGTGGCCCACGCCTTGTTGTCCAGCTCGGCTTAATGAGTTTATCGAACTGCGAGCGATTTTTACGACCAGCGCGCGCGGTACAGATATCGCTCGTTAAACCACGCACCGTCAACCCGGGCGAGTTGCTGTCGCTTTGAAAATTCCGCCACGATTACGCAGCATTCCACCGTACCGATTCGATCGATCGTCGTGTAACAGGCGTGGAGATCATTGAGAATCTGCTTTTATTACCCCCGAAGTGACATCGCGATTAAAGTCATCCTGCTGCCACGGAAAGGAGCGAGAGAAAAGCAATTGCCTGGGGATAGTCCCCCATAATGAGATCCATAAAAACGCGGGACCCACCGCAGTTTGCATCGAATGCAGCGGCCTCGTTGGGTGGGTCAAGTTTGGGCCCCTCCGGCGCATATTCAGCGCATAAAGAAGTGTTAATGTCCTTCGCATCTTCGCGGATTGGAGCTCAACTGGAAGAAAGTGACACAGCCGTTGGAGAGTCACGGTGGAGCTTGAAGCTCATCATCAAACTGCAAGACACTCTTGGGTGGGTTTTTTTGGCGGTATTTCCAAGCCAAATGAAGCAACACACGCTCCCCAATAAGCTATCGAGTGTGCATTTTTACGATCTACACAAATAACCCCGGCGCATCTTGAAGGCTTTTCCTCCTGCCGAACGTTTGAAAGAACTCCATTTAGACCGTGGTTCGCTCTGTGGCCCGACTCTTCTGCCGAAAGGTTCCTAATTAGAGCGGACCACCGGACACGTCCTGCCACCCATTCGACAGTGCTCGTTCCGTTTAATTTCGATTTCGCACCATACCATAAATATCGGCACACGATATCCCTTCGTCCGCCTTCCCATCCCACCTTCGGCACCTTCATACGACCTCCGATTTACCATAAATCACCCAAACGAACGCACTGCTTTTACCTATTCCCGACCACCTTTAATCGATTTAATCAGCCTTATAGTGGGTAATTTGTACGCTCGTAAAACCGAAACCCCGATCGGTGCCATGTTTGCGGCGACGCACGACGATGACATCGGCATTTAAAATCAGCCCCGCGAACATCATAAGCGAACGGGTGATGCTATATCCCGATCGGCTCATAGAATAGGCGAGAACACATGTTGGCCCAACACCTTTTCTATCGGCAATCGGCCATCCCCGGTGTACCGGTGTGTCTGATGGTCAATAGTTTCGTTTTATCCCACCCAGCTCCATCGCGTACGGTATGTCATCGGTGTGACAGCGACATGATCAGCGCCAAATGGAATGGACGCACCTTCTTCGCGCCGAGGATCTCAAAAAGATGATATGACATCTGAAAAAAGGCATCAAAGAATCGTTTATTAGGTCGTAAAAGTTAGACCGCATCGTATTGCCCATCAACGGGCCCGATCGCGATCGGATTGAACTAAATCCACCGTCCTCGAGGCGAAGATCGGCACTGTATCGCCGATATCTCGTGGCCTTTACCCACCAAAAGATGGAGAGAAAGACGCCCCAATAATTGTCAACGGTTATGCGTCGTTTTATTACACTTAGCATAAATTATAATCTCATTAAACTTCGGTACTCCGCACTCCACGCGAACTGATCTCGCCCTTTTACTCCTCTCACTAGCGTCACACCAATACGGTTCCACTTGGTATTTCGCTCGGCGAGCGGTAATTGAAGGGGCGTCGGCGAAGGGCACAATGGTGGTGCCGAAAATAAAAATCAATCTGACACCGCGAGTCGTATTAAATCGAGCCCCGAGCCACGGTCATCGATTGGTCGTAAACCGCAGACCCTGACCGTTTCAGTGCATGCCGTTTTAGCGTTATTATTGTTATTAACATTATTATTATTACGCATATTATTGGTATTATCGGACTTCCTCCCACCTCACCCTGGGGTGAGATTGGTGTAGGTGGGGAGAGAGAGAGTGTGGATTTGCATGCAACGGTCTCTGTTGGCCAGAAAACGCTATCTCCATCACCATTGACTGGGTGTTATCTCGAGAACCCAACCCAGTTCTTTGACTTGTAGACGGAGACGCTAATCCCCGGCATGGCCGTCGGTGCGGTTCCAGGTCGTCGCCGCTACCCGAAAGCCAAAGAACGTCATAAACGTATAAACATCGAAATAAAAGCGAAATTTGAATAATTCTACCATAACATAAAATCGATTAAACGCTGAACCTGTTTGTTTTTAATTGAAAATTAATATCAAAATCCCATCCCAAGCGGACGGTCCGCTATGTGTCGGCAACCTTTGCTGTACTGCTCTGGGTGGGTCTGACCGTGTCCGTGGTCGATGTTTTTGGACCGATCGAGACGAACTGGATTGGAGTTTTGTTCAATGTGGCGTTCAAAGTTTGTTTGTGCAACTGGAGGTTCCTCATATCGTTCTCCAAACATTCGAGCGTTGATTTTCTGAAGAATTCTGGGGTACTTTTGCATTCAGGAACTTCAGAGATTCATTCGGGCACATGGACGCAGATCATGCTATAAATAAGGAAACAACAATTCTTGTCCTCTTTCGTTTTTCTACCTTCTACAATGACAACACACACACACAGCTGGTGGTCCTATTCAAATGACACCCATCTGTCAGACGTAATCCCAAGGCTACCCAAACGCCACCTGAACAGCGACTCTCAAATTCCCACCGAAAGGTCACAAGATGCCTTTCCGACATCACAAATTGGCCTGGTGCCCACAGGAAGAAAGCACCCGCTACCCGGGAACGATGAGAACAGGCGGGAAATGTGTGAAAACCAAGTCACACCCTATTGCCATCATTAGCCTCCTGCGGGTGTACCTTTACGAGATTTGCCAACCAAGCTCACCGCAAGCCTGTAAAGTTCCCTTGGTACAATGCAACGAGTTTACCACACACCGAACGGGTCATCAATTGGTTACATTCGGCCGCAAAAGTCATAACCATCACTACAACCGAACGCTTCTCCACAGTTCTCTAGACCTCGGCCGCTGCCTAAGCTACCGGGTGTGATTTACGGCTCGCGTACCAATAAAAGTCGGATTTTGTGGTCATGCTGTAAATGTTCCGGAGAAAATTGCAGATCTACAAACGCCCTAATCCTTCTGTTGCGTCTTTCGGTCGGATCTAGGCGCGAACTCCGTTAGTGCCTTTGCCGTTGTAGAAAGTTGGATAGGATGCCGACCTCCGCCGAGAACTTGAAGATGACTCCACTTCTACAACATCAGACCATCCGGCTGCTTGCATATCTTGGAGTGAGCATCTTCACCAAAGCAAAAAGAAGCTACTCGGCGGGAACTCACTTCCGTACCACAGTGCTGGCAAGTAAAGAACAAAACGCTTTGCTTTTCTGCCCGGATCGTTGCGCCTTCCAGTATCACAGATAATCGATGGCATTGTATGGACGCTACTGTTTCGAGGTTTTGGTCCAAGATTTTGGGATTGGCTTGACAGATGGCACCGGCTGAGCACCGCTCACGGGCAGGCGAACAGTAACGAGGCAAAGAATGCCAACAGCAAAACAGGATTAGGATCAGCTGAAGCTACAGGGCAAACAAACCGCTCTCGGTTGCTGCAGCTGTACCGACCGTAGATGGACGCAATCTCGCACATCAACCTTCTGACCTTCTTCCTACCGGTCAAAACAACCACTCCACCGGCGGAGAGTGCACATCTTTCATCTAAAATGAAATGAGAAAATGCATTACAATCTAACAGTTAGTATCACGTACATTAAAGACGGTACCGCTCCGGTGGAGAAAGCCGCACTGCCCATGACGGTTCAAGGTTCTCCAAGGTAAACCAACGACCAACGGGTACTTGTTAATTTTCTCACGCATCTTCCTCATCACCGGCGTGACGATATGGTGTTCCACCTTTCTCGGCATTCGGCAGAATTCAGCGGAATCACACACACACACACAAAAACCCCGACACGCAATGCACTTTTGCCGCGCACAGATCGCGTTCCATCTTCTCGGCGTATTTTTGCATAATTTCTGAACGCGCTACAATATGCGCACATGTTGTTTCGCGACCACGATACGGCCCCTTAATCGCAAGGTCCTCGCTATGTGTGTGTGTGTGTGTGCGCGCGCGTTGGCCATTATTACATTATGCAAATTAATCATATTTGCAAGATTTATTTCTGTTCTTCTTGCACTCACTCTGTTCCAACCGACCCCGCGTTAACAATACAGTTTGCGGAACTGGTCCCGGTAAGTCTTTTCGCACCACCGCGCGCAGCATCAACTTGCCGAGCTAGGTCTCAGCGGTTGGATGTTACGGGTCCGTGCACAAATTCGCAAGAAAAACAATGCAATGATCGATATAAGAGTGTACCGGAATCCCTTGGCGGAGAGGTTCAGTTGGAGATATATTCTTTTGCGGTAGGCCACGACCGGAATGTCTAACGAGATTTGACTACGACATTGCGCTCTGGAGGCACTGGAGGCCTGACTGGAGGTACGGTACGACCAGTACGAACGAATGGTTCGCATACACACACGGTGCACACAAAACGCAACACCGTCCAGGATTGGTATGAAAATTAATTTTCCTCCCTGTCCCTTCCGACTCCTCTCCTCTCTCTCTCTGTTTCTCTATCCAAACCCCTCGACCAGCTGTAACACTGCAAAACAGAGAGATCAAGAATTTAATCCGGCTCATGACCTGTCGCAGGCCGATCATGAAACCACTCGCCCTCCCTATGGAAAAAAAACCCCTCTTCTAATCATGAATTTTTAAAAAACGTGTTCAGCACAAAATCACAACCTTTTGGCACGGTGAGGGGTTTAATGTGACCTCGCTTCCACCCACCGAGAAAATAAAACCCGATGGACATCCCAACCGTCGAATGGTTGACCCCTCCCTAACGGAGGCACTTCGGACATCGTTTTACTGCTTTATTACACCAATCGTTTGCGAAAACTCGTTGCTACGCTCAATATCGCCATAATTTACGGTGGTTTTATGACCCACGACGACGTCCCTCCGGCAGGAACGCTTTTTCGCATCAGGGATGGGGCAGGACAGGAGAGCCGTTGATTTGGATGATTTTGGTGTACTTCGATGAAACCCTCCGGTGACTCGGGCTCACCCTTCGCGTACGCTAAAGCTAAATTCTCTGCCATTTCTCTTCCGATGGTCAGCAAAAACCGAACCTTGTGTAGTACTTCTGGTTTTTTACTGTCCTCTTCGCTTATTTATAACCATCCTGCCGCATGGTAATAGATTTTTCAATCCTCACTATTCATCCTATACCTCTGTTTAGTTCCGTCCGGGGCTCTGAACCTCTCTAGTTGAAATTGCATTCGATTCCACCGAGGTTGTCAAACAATAGCATTCTTTCCGTGCATTTCGTACTAGTGGACAAGCAGCTTGCAAAACCCACAAACGCCTATTGAGGCCGTCCCCAAACATGTTTATTCTGAGTGCAAGAGAGAAACAACATGCGAAATATATCTACTTTTGGCAATATGTTGGACACTATCGTTTTGTTTCGCAAGATGCCTTCAAGGTATTTAGATGTCCGAGGGATTGACTGGGTTTTGAGCCACCCAAGTGTTGGCTACTGCAAGAGTTTCCAAAACACGAAGATGTCTTAAATCGGACAAGTTACACAGTTCGACCGGTTGGACAGATGCAAAACTCCGATGAAGGTACAACTCATTCCCAACATTACCAAGGCCCAACGAGACACAACGAGATCTCCCTATTTAGAGCCTATTACGATGCCGCCTGGTTGATGGTGACGAAGCGCATCAAGCACCATCGACACAGTCGCGTACAGGTTATAGCTGCTGCACCGTATAGCCTGACCTCTTCAGTGTTAGCCAGCCACAACCTCGACGGTGAGTGGAGAGTGTGTACGAGCGTGCTCGCACCGGACCATCCCACCCAGCCTGTCAGTGTCCATTACGTTAGATTATTGTTATTTTTATTACATTACGCCGCGGTACCTCATTTATTCGATTTTTGCGTGCAAAATCCACACACCAACGGGCGTCTCTCCTTCCCTTGAATGACGATCGTTGGATTGATTTCTTCCCAATACGTCCTAACGAACCGTACGAACAAGTATTGATCGCTAATGATAGCCTCTAGCCGCGGCTGGACCTGCCGTCGACCTGCCCATTTCATCCTAGCGCATTCTTCGCGCTGCAAATTCCAGGGCCATGTGCTCTGCGTCGCCCTTCATATACACCGCCATGTTTATGGCGAACCGTTGCGAACCGTTTTCGGGCGATGGAGAAACCCGCGGTACAACAGCATTGTGCCGCCGCTGCACTCCACACACGTTACGAAGGTCCGGGTTTTATAGCTCTGACCTCCTTATCGTGCAAGGTGTCGGACACGGCCCGGCATCACCGCACACTCCCATCTCCTTCCTTCTCCGCCATCGTCCATTTTTCTACGATATTGATAGTAATATGCGTTAGAAAATTGATCTCGCGCGATTCAATTTGGCCTGCTTCATACGTGACATTAGTGATGGATACATCAGCGACGGCACCGGCATCGGATGAATGTGACCGGATCATGTGGGACACAGGGTAAATGGGGTTTTTTGCATAAAAGTTTCATCTTGTTCGTTTGCACATTCGATTGTTCGATTAGAAAAAAAACCTTTCCGTTGCCGGTTTGATCGATGCTCGACGCTAGGCTGATGACTCGAATGAAAAAGTGATTGCGGCCCTCGCCCGGTTCGGCCCGCTGAAAGCCGTTGATGAATGCGTTTCAACGTACGCATTGTACTGTTGTCTGGCAAAAACGTAAAGAGAGATGTTATTGAAAATAGACTTTCCATACTCTTGTCACGGGGATGATCTTTCCATGGAACTTACCACGTGATAAGAACGATCACACTCTCCGGACGACCGTTAGCTGGCGGGATGTTGCAAAAGGGACAGATTCAATGTCAAGTTCTCGCCCTGCACTGTGTGGCTGTACGACCTTCAACTTCACGCATCCGTACCACAATCGATGCCAAACAGTGCCACGTGTAACAGACCCTAAGCCACCTAGCAAACAACTCTATTCTAGACGCAAATTTGGACGGTCGATACACCGTTTACCAGTGCCCGCCGTGTCGCTATTCCGCCTAAACAGCATCCCACAAAGATTTGCACTTCTCTCGCCCTGTGCGTGTGCAGACAATCATCCGCTTTTTTATGCACTCAGTAACACCACCAGCATCTACCGTCTAGTCGTAATATACACCTTTTCTCCACCCTGACGCACCGATCCGGGGTGTTGCCTTTCGACCGCAGCACTAAGCCAATAATCACCCCAATAAAAAAGCGGACCGAATAAAACAAAACCGCCGGGCAAGGCAAGCAAATTTTCCACCCTCGGTTAGATTCGCTGTCACCGAAAACTGGCGCAAGGGTGCAGACTATATCTACTGCCGACAGTGCCCATGGCCGAAAAAATAGACACACCATCGGGCCAAAAACCAGAAGCTCACCACCAGAACGAATTAAAATAATTTCATTTAACGGCCAACCGCCCAGCATCCCGGCAGTCATCCCCACCAAGAACTGCGAGGTTTCTCGGCCAACAGACCTGCCCAGCTGCTGGATGAGGGTTGGAACGCCATCACCTTCCGGTGTCCTTGATGGTGGCGTTTCGGAAAAACATGTGTTTCGCTGTCCGCCAAAGTCCGCTAGGACTGCCGGGCACAGGACGAAGGACGAAAAGGAACACAGAGAGAAGAGAGAAAAAAAGAAATGAAGTGACAAAATGCGGTGCGGAAAATCGTGTGCCACACCTTTCTGCCTCCCGACCGGGGAGGAATCTCTTTCCGACCTGTCGATGGTATTGTCTGTCGGGCGCAGATTAATGACTTGTAACGCCAAACGGCACCGGGAATTCGTCGGTGTGGTTGCGATGTTTTTTTCCGCTGGTTTTCTCTCCTACCACTAAAGTACCTCGCGTATTTACACTGCGAGCTTGTCCGTGTTGTCGCGACACTGTTTGCAGTCGCATTTTGTAGGGACATTTTTTTTTTGTTGGACACACCACCCCGACCACATCCTACCTCATTGTCCTTTTGGCTCTCTGCGTGTGTTGAAAGTTTGCACCAAATATAATTCGTACTCGGTGAGATTAGATTTTTTGGCATGTAGCGAACGGTAACGGAACCACACATTGGACAATGACTAATGGCGGTATGTATGCTTGTGGTGAAGTTGATCCGACCGATCCAATCAACTCGTAAAGGAGTAACATTTTACGCGATTTTCATTGACAAAAGAACATTTTACAGCAGCCGTATCGAATTGCTGTTGGGTGCTATAAAAGGTACTCCATCCCTGAGGACCTCCTCGACTATGTGTGTGTGTCCTTTACAGATATTTTTCATCCTCCAACAGCATCATTCGTGGTACGAAAAATTCTTCACCGACCATCTCCAACTGTCCAATTCGGATGTTTCACGAATGCCGTACCCGTCGGGACCAATTGCAACAAACAGTCCTTCCAAGTGCACTAACCTGGAAAGCCTTTTGCGTGTAAGATAAGCGACGAAACTTTCACCCGATGTCGACTTACGAAAATACGCAAACGACAATCAGAGTCGACCGCACCATCTTTCTCTCGCTCTCTCGGTATCAAACCCGTTACGGTCGATTTAACGACATATCGGAATGGCAACGCTCTTGAACGACTCTTCCGTACGAATGTTCTTCGTGCACGTTTGCTATTGTAACCCGGTGTCGAAATGTAACCGGATGCTAAAATTTGAGCAAAGTAGAAAAAAAAACGTTTGTTTAAAATTAACAAAAGATGAAAAATGGGGAAAAGCGTACCTTACCTTGCGACCGATTCATTCAACCAACCGTCCCCGATAACGGGATGCGGTCCTTTCATCCCCTTTTTTCCAGGTGACAGGTGTTAACATTTCCGCATTATCGCCCACCTATTCCTGGTGAAAGTCGAAAGTTCTTCGGCGAACACCTTTTCACACTATCGTCGGGAAAATTCGCCAAATGTCATTCACAACTGTCGCCCCTAACGACTGACGCTATCACGACACATCGGTGCTGCACACTGTTCCACCGGCTGCCTTATCAAACCTCGAACGCCCAACAGCGTTTTGTGTGGTGAAACAAGACAACTAATTAAATATTTTAATTTGATTTTAATTGTTTTGTCAACCTCCATGCGTTCCGGCCGTGCTCCGAAACTTTTGCTCCATCCCGGGCCTCGTGCTGTAAAACAAGCAACTTGAGCACGTTTTATGAGATTCTTTTCAAACATGAAACTTTAAAAGGACACACGTTGGGCACTTGAAACGTGTTGGGTTCGGCACATACTCCCGCCACATTTCCCTCAGCGCAGACATATGGGTTTACACCCGATTACCATCATTATGATTAGCAATTTGCCCGTGATTAAAATTATTGTTTTACGACATTTGCTCACCCATCCATGGCCGGCATCCCAGGCAAAACCTGCTTAATGAAGGCTCGCCCTAAAGAATGGCACTTCGACATGTTTTCTCAAGAGAGCAGTCTCCCCCGTCGAAATAATCCCTTAACGCTCCGGATATGATGCTGCGGATGCCATTAAACTGTTAGTGGTGATGCTTCGAGAAGGTACCCTACGATTTGGCGACGGAACTCCTGGACTTGTCGCTCCGGAAGCCGAAGAGCATTATCTCATATTAGCATCATTTATGTAACCTCTACCGGAAGCAACCGTGCGGCCCCTGACACGAGATGACGAGCTAAGTGCCTACCGTTTAGTGTCACTTTCTTCTGTGGCGGTGTCAAGAATGGTGCAGGGGAGAAGGCCACTACTCCCATTGGAACCGGGGGATGCATTTTCGGGTTCGGCAAAGCAAACAGCAAACCCATCGTCAACAACTACACCAAGGCATACCCGTTGCTTCCAAGATTGGCGATGGATGAGATATTCCAGACCGCATACTTGTGCCGCATCAGTGCCAGTTGGCTGCCAGCTTCCCTATCAGTTCAAATACCCCGTCTTCGAGGACATGCGTGACTTTTTTGGGCAGGAAAGGGTACGTTTGTGTAATTTGCCACAATGTGTTTTACTTGAACCAACAGTACAGTGTACGTGATAGTACGTGACAGTTCGTTGCAGTGCGGGAGTAATTATGGCAGGAAGATTGCACATCTGGCATATCGTCCTGACTAATATCATCGATCTATGTTGACTAAGTACAGAGCGTCTGGATACACGGACTAGATGCATATGGGTTGTGGTAATGGAACTTTGCAACAGCCAGTGTTACGTAAAGCAGAAGGACATCGTCTGCGACATCGTCATCGTCACTAGTATAAATTGTATTTAACCTAAGCGCTCTTTTGTGACTTCCAGGCAACTTAAACCTGAGTTTAGATACAAAACACGAATTTTATCATTTATACGTACTTTTTGGAGATGATTCCTGAAAGAGAAGCAGAAAATGAAGCAAATACATCATTAGATCCAGATACATATCGATGACGTTGAATAACAAAACTTCCTCTTCCAAATTGATGTTATCAGCCTATCTTCGGTGAATAATCATAAATCACCCATTACCACGGCACCCCCGGACAACATCACACCCATCTGGTTCCGAATACCAGGCCTGATCGGTCACAACACTAATCACGTTAATAAATTACCCATCAGTGCCCCCCGGAGCACTAACCGCAAACGACAAATGTCAAACGTCAAACAAGAAACCACCGTAACGGAGCCGGAAAGGGAATCCGCAATCAGATGAACTTACAACGAAATACACTTGCCGGCTTCATAAAAAATGCACCCCATGTTGGAGGTCCCATCGAATTCACACACACGCGGGCCAAATAATAGTTTTCCACGTAACATTTCGCCACCGAATAGAACAATTTTCCAACGTAAACATAACCTTTCCGGAATTAACAACGAAGCGAAGCGAGGGTTGCGTGTTGCCAGTGGTTTGTGCGAAAACCTCAAACGAAATGCACTTTAAACGCGGAAATCAACCCATTTTCCGACGCCACGGGTTGATTGAAATTAAGTGAAAATCGTCTTCTAAACCGCTACACCGTACATTACACCTGTTCGGAGGGTTGCTTTGTTTTTTTCGCTCCGTTGTCTACCACTGCATCGTGCGTGCAACGCAGCAAAAAGGGAGTGAACCATTTGACGTTTGATCGTCTGATGAACAACTGTCGCTTGGAATTCCGGCTAATGGCCCGGAACGGCTTTGGCCGTATCGACAGCAACATCAAAGCGACCAAAGTTTCACCAAACCCAGAACCTGCTGCTACCACAAAATAATGCCGATTATTTCATCTCGCATCATCCATAACCGCGCCACATTATTAACCGGATAATACGGACAGCTTTAGTTGAATGTACTCGTCAATTGCAACCGACTGCGTGCGTGTAGATAAAACAGGGAGCTACAAACGGATGGATAAAACCATACCCCATCGACATTAGGCCACACCATCAATACCTCACAGCATAAAGCGTCACGGGTGGTCGTAGGTAGATTGAAAAGTCAAAATCTTCCTTTGTCGCTGTTTTTATGGTTACCCTTTTTGGATTTGGAATCGGGGAAGTTTTTGTAAAAAGGTTGATTCTTCGCACAGAATTCGTCAATTTGCTGAGCAGCTTAGTAATTTGTTGAACTGGTGTACCTTTAGCCGGGGAAGCAGACGGTTTTTTTCTAATAAACTTTTATGATTCCTCTCAGTTTCCAATGTCTTTTGAGGGTATGGTTATTTCGTTATAAAGTCAAAAATTAATCATGTCTCGATTCCTTTGTCGATTCTTTGTGGGTCTGATTGATTAAGCCGCCGAAGTCTATTGTAGGACTCTGTCTGTAAGATGGCTGTGATTAAAATTTTAAAATCTAGAATTCCTTGGTAACTTTGTCTAATCTTCCTCCAACACTCTTCAATAACAACTCCAACTACGCGAGTGAGATGTAAAAGTATCCAAAAGACCAAAAGACGTAATTTCCAATAGACTGCAACGAAAACCCCTTGTTACAGCAGCACTCGGCACTTGTTTACAGTTGGCAAAAGGATTGTGACTCTTGCAGCACCACTAACAGCACGTTCCATGTTCATGGTTGCACCAGTAGTAGAAAACGGTTTAAAAACAGCAATAACCGACCACGGTTTACATGTAATGAATATATCACTGATGGGAATCTACTGACTTCGTGTACCACCGCCACAATGCGGGCGGAATATACGATGTACAGTGCGCGAGATCGGCCCCAAAAAGCGAAGAAACAAACATTCCTCCCTTGGGGAGGATGGCGCTGGACCTGCTGGAGTGCAAGTGCGACATGGAAATGTCAGCCCTTGTCCGGAGTATGGCAAACTCACTCGCCGCATTACACCCGCCGGACGAGATCAGCCGGAAGGTTAACGACGGCGAAGAGCGCATCATCAGCAACACCAAGAGGGCGTTTACAATCACAATGTTTACCGCCGCCTGCTTCGACCTCGCCGTTCCTTTTGCAATGGCTTCCCGCCATCGCCATCAACAACCATCGCCAGAATGGTACCGCGACGACCACGTACACGTGCACTACGCGAACCAATGCGCCACGGCCAGTAAACGCCCATCGGTCCTGAACAACTTTTGGGCATTCCAACACCACCCCACCTCGCCAAACATTTGTTGTCTCAATGTGTTTCTGGGTGGTGTGTGGTGTTGATTTTTAACAAACAAAGTAGAGAAACCCAATCGAAGTAGCCCATCCAGAGACTTTCAAACGAGCTGACAGCTGTCTTGAAGTTATCTAGTCACCGAAGTCAACTCCACGCAGCACACAATAGGACGTGAAGGTTTCTTTGGGATGTTTTTCCCCCAAAAAACTTTAAGATCTAACTTGCAGCCAAATAGACTCCCCGACTCCCTGCAAACTTTACACAAAGATGTGCGCCTTGTCCTGACTCACTCCTGACCGATGGACCACCCGACATCGGGCTACAAAGGAATCCCTTTTTCCGCCGTCTGAAACCCACACCGCGACATAGCGAAAGCACACGTAGAAGATAACCCGCACGGGCTGGCAAAGTTTATAAATGGCAGTTGTGCAATCAGCACCGGGGCAAACAATAAAACATTTCAAATATTTGTTTTTACGATCATCGCGGTCATTGTTCGAGGGGAGGTGGGATCGGAGTTGCCCGCGAAGCGGTTTGGGACGCGCACGGGCAAAGAATCGCGCACCCAACCGAAGGACCGACTCATCATGCCAATGAAATTTAATAAAGTGCGCTATCTTTTATTGGTTGATTCAGGCAACCGGCAACAGAGCAACACAAATTTATACCAAAAAAAAACGAACATCAAGCTTTGCAATACTTCAGACCCACCGTACCGGACTCTGAAGGTGGACCCGAGACGGCCAGCATCCACAACACAAACGTTTATCGATTGATGATTAATTGATGGATAAATGCACGGGATCGGGGATCGGGGATCCTGCCGTGGGTGAAGTACGGACGGACGGCTGGGTGTGTGCCGAATGGTAAAGATTTACTTTTCGGTTTGCGTGAGATTTTTGTCCGTTTTCTTGGCTGCGCGCGCGCGTATACGCTGACACACACAGCACCTCCCCGAAGCCATCACGAACCTTTTTTGCCAATTACGGCAAATGCATTCGGTTAGCCGTCCTCCCCTCGGCGGGGTGGCTTAGGGGTTGCTGAAGATGGACAACAGGGACCGACCGCACGAACGGGGACTGTTTGTTTGTTTGCACGCGGAATTAATATTGCCGCCACAAAATGGCGCTCGGTACGGTTGTGCTATTTTCGGGGCAGGGAAAAGTGTTGGGCGAATTATTGGTTAAGGGAAATTAATTATAAATTAAGTACCGAGTGGCGAGTGGGTGCATCGACCGATCCTGAAACCTGGAATCAATCAGCAGTGCTGTGTGGAAGTAAATTATAGTAAATTGATTACAGTAGAACAGGAGTTATTTGTGGTTCAATATGTACAAAGGCTAATACCGAACTGGTGCACTTTATGCAATGTTTAAACACATTAGTTCATGAGTTCTGAGTCCTACCTACCGCATTTAACACGATAATACTAACAACATGGATGGCGGATTGCATAAGCACAGGCGCAAACTAGTAGCACAAACCGCGCTTGTTTTTCATCGCTCGTGTTGTAATGAATGGCCTTTTAATACCCATTTCTTTATTTACATTCCACTTTTCACCCATGTTGGCTATGTTGCACAGTCAGTTGGGGGTGGGTTGATTAGTGCTGGCTCCCATGCTTTATTAGTGCAAGTGCAATGAGCGTCGCCCCTATCGCACTAACGCAGTCACCACCTCCGCGAAGCATCCAATTACAAACTGCTCTAATAGTATTAATTTAAACCATTCCATCGATAACACCCACCGCCCAGCAGAAGCCACTCTTGTTCTTGAGAAAAAGGGCCCCAAACACCGCTTTCCCTTTTGGCCGTCCCACCCCCGGGGGACTTTTTCCCAAGAAAGGACTAGTGCAAGCGCTCTTGTTATGCATATACGGCACAACGGCGCGCATAAAGAACAACGCATCAATGCGTGGCATTTAATTTACCATCATTAAGCCGAACCCGATCCGACTACGGCACTCGGTAGCGTTCGGGCCAAATGAAAGGGGGCAACCAAAACACCCATTCACCACGTGTCGCATGTCGTGCCAGCTGGAATTCCCCTTCATCCATCTAACCATCGAAGGGAGAAATGGTTCCCGCATTTCGGTGCCCATAGCAGTAGCAGTAGAAAGTGGTAATAAAAGCACAATAAATATTTCGCTGACACGGTGCTTAATGACTCGATCGAGCGTTGCGGAGCGCCGAGATGATGATCGCGCGGAGTCGCCTGCGGGAGTCGGCGGGAGATGTTTTGGGTAATGTAAGCTAATTTATGGCGCTGTTCCCGGCATTCCCCGTGCACGAAAAGCAATAGTATTGCAGCGCTGAACTGATCATGCATCAAAGAAAGGCAATTTTGACGGCTTAAAACCCTCGCAACTCCCGTAACTCAGTGACTTGCTGCCGCCTGGGCTGCGGAGTGAAAATTCATCATCATCGGATTATTACCGTACATTATTTAATGGATCGCCTAATCCGACTTGTATGCGGAACTGCGAAATGTCTTTGATGTGAGGTTGTCCTCCGCACACCGTGGCCATCCTTCTACCGCGATTGCCCAAAGCGTCCAAGGTAATGGCACGAAATTTCGCTCTGCTCAGCATTCTTTTTACAGAAAGACAACTTTTTTAATACTTTTCGCAAGCAAAAACCAACCATTGCACAGCAACGGGCCCCGTCCATGGCGGGTTTTGCCAAATTTGCTCATTAAAAATGGCGCACACGGCAACAGAATAGGGATCCCGCTTGCATCTGATTCGGCGTGTCTAAGGAGAGTATCAGTTACATCATTAAGATGTTTTCCGTTTCGAGGGGGGCGAAGGATGTTTTGGGTCGTTTCTTGGGATTTGCCTCACGATGGGCAGTTAGTAAGACGATAGTTTCGAGACATGACGACGTCTTAACCAAGAAGTTTTGCAAATTAAAAATTACCTTTTGTTCGGAGCAAACGCCAACACCGGCCAGGTCGGCGGCATCTTTACTGATGCGCTTCACAAATCAATTCCACTCATCGGGTGGGCAACTGGTTACATCGGTAACATAAGCATGCCCAATTGCCACCCGAGTTGTCCACCGATCCAAACATGGGGACTCCCTCGTGCCGTGGCGTTTCCACCCGGTGCCCAGGCCTCTGTTCGGTTGTCAATCGACCTACATAAAGTGTTTGTAATCAGTAGCAATTTGCGCTAATTGGTCCGAATGGAGTGAAGAATGCTATGTTTGTCCGGCCGGGCGAACAGAATGTCCCATCAGCAAACATAAGAACGTTCGTCTCCTCGCGGAACCCTTCTGCCGATCGACGTCGACGAACCCGGACGACATCGAGATGATGGAAAATAAAGATTATTGTCTTTAATTTGGTACCCACACTCGGTTCGGTTTTGTCTTTTCCAACTGGGAGCTGGAAAAGGCGAATTGCCACAATGGGCCACAATTCCCTACGTGTTTGTTTTTTTCCCCTTATTCTCCACCGACGGCATAGATCATCGCGTCACCGACTGCCTACGATCGTGCTGGGCGATGCGTGATATGTCGCATTCTAGGTTCATCAAATTGAAGGCAGTTTAATTGAATTTCATCACCCCTGTGTGTGGTGCCGCTAGCCGATCGTGTGTCGATCATGATGTCGATCGTTCTATGCCTAGCTTACGTAACCGGCCGTTGCGCATCATGCAGCTTCTTTGTGTTGTTCAACCCGACGGAGGAAGAAAAAAACAACCCAAACTTGTGTCTAATTGTACCAGAAAAAAACCAATCTGTCACTCTCCGGAAAACTCTCCCTTACTTAACCCTTCAGCTTCCGATACACACGCGCACTGCTTTGACCTTTCTGGAGGCGTGATCGAAAGCATGTGTTGCCCATTACATGCGTTCCCCAAAAGTCTGTTAAGTGGCGAGATTTGTCTCTGCGAGAACATTCAGAAAAAAATGCCCCAAAAAAAAAACGCAACAATCATGCCCAATTAAACAGTGACATCCTCACATCTTGTTCACACCGAACATCAAAGATGCTCCCACAGCTCGTGGAGCCGAAACAGGTGAGCAGCAAAGCCGGATTCCGCTACAGCTGTAGGCGAGCTGCTCAAGCACGTTCGCGTGAGGGAATTATGGTTTTCCGTGCTCTACACATCATCACATCATCATCATATGTCCTCGGCACATTCAAGTAGGCTGCTACGACAGTGTAAAAAGGAAACACGAAGACCAACAGCAAAACGCTAACATCCTCCATGACAAACAGATGTTATCGGAGCAGCTTCAAGAGCACGAGGTCCCCTGGCACTATTGGTTAACCCATTAACGAACGCGGGAGTCAAGTGCCCCTTTTTAAGAGAAGTGGGTACCCACTCGTCAAAATCCAACCATCGGAATGTAGTACGAGTGCGTGCGCGCGTCAGACGGCGATGAATAAATTTTAATTACCCCATGCGCGCTACTTGATTAGCGCAGTCTCGCTCACACAGGGGCAATGGATCGCTCCACGGGTGCTCTTTCGCCGCGTGCTGGGTTGACAGTTGGCGCACGCGACTTCGTAGTAGTGCCGGCTCGCGGCTGGCGAATGGAATCCGAATCTTCCGTTTATTGGTATTTATGCCTCTGGAACATTAGCGTGCAGCATCGGTTCAATTGACCTACAACCGATGATACTTGGAATCAAGATTGACAATCGGGAAGAGATACTACCTTCCACCTTGGAAACCTCTGATCGGGACCTTAAATTTCGGTTGGGTAAAGCCCACGTCTCCGATTACATTGCAACGTGCTGCTCTGAAGAGTTGACCAAACAGCAGCCCTACAAGCTGGACAATTAGACCATAGCCTCCGCAAGGAACTCCCTTGGAATTCTCCCCCCGCTTCACTATCCCTTCTAGTGGGACGACAACAACCGAAGCAGCCAAACGTGCAGCCAACGAAACAAAAAACCCAACGAACGCAATCCTCTTTTTCGGTCCTAGCCTACTGTGGCACGGTTTGGATGGGTGTATGATGACGCGTCAACGTGTACTGTGATTTATGGGTTCCTTGTTCTTGCGGTTTGTGCAAGATTAAGGCAAGGAATTAAGACAGCCATGACGTTGTCTCGAGTGGATTTTTTCCGCCGAGTTCTCGAGACGGCATTCGTGCGGTGGTGGTGTGTCATTCTCGTTCTCGTGGTAGTACGTTAGCATTTCGTTGCGTTACTCCAGTAGTCGGTAGTGGTAGTAAAGTAATTTATGCCTCTGCTAATGGCACTCGGTATCTTCAGGGTAGTAGGGGGCCCACTTTCCCACACTTGATGTGGGGAAATTTTCATTTCATTCTCTTTTCCTTTAGTTCATTCAGTTTCACACATTAATCGTTTCATTTTTCTTTCTTCCAGCCAGCTCCATTCACTCACCTGTTCTACTCCTTCCTTTTACTTATGCTTTGTGTTTACTAATCTCTATCTTAAGTTTCTTTCCATTATGTATTAGTTCTTCTGCTCGAAATAACCCAAGCTTTAACTCCAACTCCAAACGTCCAGCCCGCACAAGCAAAAATAACACTTGCACACCGCGTTGCACCTTTTGCACCATTAATTGAATTGATTTGTTCTCTTCTAACAATCAGTTAGCACAAACCACGCACAGGGTAAAAGGTGGATATGATTTTCTTCTTATTATTTACTCCCAAATCCTTATCGCACACCCAAAACTCAAATCCCTAGCTTTCCCCTTTGCCCCTGCTACACGGATAGTGTGGAGTTTGGTGAAGTTGTCATTAAAATGGTCATGGTCTGTCCGTTTTCTTGCAGATGCCTGTGGGCTTTCGGACGTGGCACACATCGAGTCGCTGCAGGAAAAGTCCCAGTGCGCGTTGGAGGAGTATTGCCGGTCACAGTATCCCAACCAACCGACCCGTTTCGGCAAGCTACTGTTACGTCTTCCCTCCCTAAGAACTGTGTCTTCACAGGTATGTAAGCTAGCACAACTTGATCCTATGTGCATCATCGTGAGTGATCCGCTCTATGTTAATTCCTACCACTCTACCTGCAGGTTATAGAGCAACTGTTCTTCGTCCGGCTGGTAGGCAAAACGCCTATAGAAACCCTCATCCGTGACATGCTGTTATCGGGCAGTAGTTTCTCCTGGCCCTACCTTCCTTCGATGTGACACACGGCCGTGTGGCGCCAACTGACAACGACATGATCTTCACTGATGATGGGAGGTGCGTCTACTACCGCGGTAGCGGCGGCCACCCTTCAACATCAGCAACAACAACAGCAACAACAGCAACAGCAACAGCAGCAACAACAGCAACATCTGGAAGAGTTGCAACAGCAACAAGCCCATTCGAATCAGCAACTGCAGCAGCAGCAGCAGCAGCAACAACACCATCAGCAGCAACTTGTACACCATCTGCAGGCGCAGCAACAGCTGCACGAACAGCACGATCACCAGCAACAGCAGCTACAACAGCAACAGCAGCAAACCCATCAGCAAACACTCGGCATGGCGCTCGGTCAAACTAGCACCCAGGCTCTGGCCCTATCCCCATCATCCAGCTCGTACTACAGCAGCTGCTGTTCGGATATGGCGGCGGCCGCCCTGTCCTCCCTGATGGCCAGTACCAGCCAGTTCACGCAGTTCCAGAACACGCTCAACTTCGTCAGCGGTGGTGCGATCGTGGCGGGAAATGCGGCCAGCAGCAGCAGTAGCCACCTTAGTACGGGCAGTGCTGCCAGCGTAAGTAGCTCCCGCAGTGGAGCCAGTACCGGTGGTGTGGATACGCACACGTCCAGCACGGGTCACGGTGGTGGAGCGGCCGGAAGTGGTAGTGATAGTACGGCTAGCTGTACTACCACGATGGATGGCAATGAGGGCAATGAGGGCAGTGGTGCCGCCGGTCATGTAAATAGCTTCGACAGTACGCTGGCAGCACTGGCATCTACGGCACAGACGGCTGAGCACGTGGTCGTGGACGAAACGACGGGGCGCAAGATACGATCTTCCCACCCAACGGGTCTGCCGACCATCCTGATGGGGACCGGCCACGTCGCTAGCCTGCATCTCATCGACGACATCGACCGGAGGGGCGCCGACTCGGACAGTAGCAATGGAAAGCAGCTCCGTCACCATGACGACACGAACGTATCCGTCGTGGACGATGAAGCGGCATAAAACGATCACAACCTTCGGTGGACGTTTCCGTTTGCACCGGCAGCTGACTCTACTCTGATTACTTTCGTCGAGTTTTCTTCAGTGATCGTCACTCGTCTACATTGAACGTTCAGACACCCTCGCGGTGCTACTGTACAACGGTATTCTCCAAGAGAATGTTAGCCCAGTGTGCGATGCTAATTAGTTATTTATCTGCGAGCAGTCTCCATTTCGATCTAGTTCTACGTTTACTCGAAGCTCGTGGTACGTTAAATTATGTTTCGTATACTCTAAAAACCACCCAGTGCAATCGATACGGTGAGGAACTGTCACGATCGGGTCACACGCGATCCCGGTGCGGGTTTTCTTTGATTTGTCTGTCAAATGTTTTGGAAAAACAGCTACTAATCGAATTAAATGTGTATGTAATTATGTGTGTGAGTGTGTGTAACAAATTTCTTCTTGCCCGAAGAGAGAAGCAAAAAATGCGCGAGCAACACTGATATTTGCAATATAGAAATAGATTTAACGTAACAAAGAATGTAACACAATAAACAGTGGCATTTCTCATGCGAGCGAAAGGTACATCTGAATGCAAAAGATTTCCATTTTAAGCAGGACTCCCGTCGCATTCTTATCCCGGCAGAGAATCACCCGGAATTAGGTGGTAGGATTTCAAACTTGTCCAAAATAGCTATTTTGTGAATATGCAATTCCGCGTCGAAGGCGCGCTGTGGTCACGGTACCGGGTAGCCGGGAGTCAACCATTACAATACCCACCTCCCCCCGGGAAGAGGAGGAGGCAATCTTACACACTGCAGAAATGTAATCAAAAACTGTTGGCCGTCCATTATGGTTCTCTTCAGTAGTTCCAATCGATGTTTTCCCTCGTTCCTTGCTGTCCTGCTATGTCTATGCGTCCAATTTGTTTTAGCTTCGTTCCCACATGTACATAGGTTTAGTGGCGCTGTCTGGCAGTTGGCTTCCCGTTTTAGTAACCTTTCGTGTTAGAGCTTCGTTCAACATATTATATATGTGGAGTATTATATATGAGGATATGTGTTAAGCAAAGGGAAAACACTTACGCTACGCTGTGTTACGCGGCGGCTAGTGTCGGTAGCAGAATCAAAATAGTTTAGTTAATTTAACTTGTGCATTGGTTTTGTGCGATCGGACCAGGATTTCTTTCTGTCTTGCCCCGAGTTTTTTGTTATTAGTAACCTTATTGCTCTCCTTGTCGGGATGTGGCTGTAACGATGCCACGTCCTACGAGAAACATAGTTCCACTCCGTTTCGGAGCGTAAAGCAAAGCCGATATGATGTTATCGTTTGTGTTTAAATTATATGTTGCATAAGAAACAAATAACATAAAGGGAAAAATGGAAATCAAACCGAGAAGCATTGAACGCATGATCGCTCGCGGAACTGGATGAACAAACTAGTTAAACGAAAGTGACGAAAGTTAAGCGTATTGTATGTGAAGGTCTGGGCAGGAAAGCAGTATCATACTGCAGGCACGGGGAAGGAAAGTGCAGCATACTTTTAAAATGAATAAAACCCACAAACACACAACACGCGCATATGTAATATTTATATACAACCCTTGATTGATTGAGGAACGTGGGAATGTGAACGTGGTATGCTAGAACAAGAAATAAACAAAACAATATGTAAACATGAAACAATACCGGAAAACGGAACCGACTTTTACTGCATGTTCAATATCACAGCACAGACAGTCCAACTCCTTCCATACAATAGCAACACCTTTCTTTGGTTTCGATCGTTATCGTTGGATCACATCGTTTGCGCCCAACAAACTTCCCTGTACACACCCTCTCCATCCTTATGCTTCTCTTTCGGATGGTTTCTTCAAGAAAATGCCACCCACCCATCGGAGAGACGCTTTTGCTGTTGGAACGATTTTCCAATAAAATATCATTAATTATCATTCGATATCATTAATCATTTTGTGGACGTCTTTCAAGACATCGATCCTCGATCCAGCCAGGTTGAAAATGTAAAATATTTGGTCGATCGGATGTGCGGCGCTTTCTTCACGCAATGTCCAGCAACCGGAAGAGGGCTGGACCGTTTTCGAGCATTGATAGTTATCGCTGATGGGTGCTAATCAAACAACATATGACACCGTCCGTTCTGCTTCGTCTGAGAATTGCAACTATTTTTGTGAACAATAATTAATGACTGATTGATCCGAAATGGTGTTACAGTATTATTTGCAGAGAACTTTATCTTTGGCTAAAATTCTGTTGATTTATTAAATTGAAATTATAAAAAAAATATGATTATTATCCATACATTGTACTGCATTCTATCCCTCTCTTTTATGCAGTTAACTTTTCCTAGTCAGGTTTATAAATTATAAATACTGAAGGTTATGAATTTTCGCTAAGGATATGGATTTACTACAAGTTGGTCTAGGAATACTAAAAAAATAAAACTGCTAATTATAACGTTCACTTTGAATGAATTGAAGTTGGTTTCTTTTACGACAGATGGCGCTTCGCATGTGATTTTCAAAAAAAAAAAATCCGCTGTCACGTTGCAGGGTCGTAGGGGGATACCCTTGGTTCTTTGTTTACCTTCTGGTGATTTGAACGCATTTTGAACTTGCAAGTGATAATAAATCCGTGAAACAGCTTTATCAAGCGAAAAATTATTAATTTTGGCAACACAACGGATTAAACAGTAATCAATATTATTCCTTCATAGTAACAATGTCTTCCAAAACACGTTCATCGATGGAGAGTTTGTTTATTCTCTTGTTAACCTCAACCTTCGCCGGGTTATCAGATTTGCGTACAAATACGTTTCCAATTCTCGTCGACGCTAAAGATGTAGAGAAAGTCCCAGAACTTGATCTCTCCAAAATGATCAACGAGAATGTGTGTATCCTTTTCAAAACATAACCCTTTGATCTACGATGAACGTAAGTTCTTTTACAGCCAAAGCGACACGTCAGTGCTTTTCGACCATGCGTTATCTACCCAATTCAGCTTATCGTATAGCAACGATTGGTTTGTCCTTAATGAGCTCAATCAAAGATTCGAAAATATTTGTCCGAAAACGTGAAGAACACAAACTGCTGGTAAATCACCTTCAATCCATCGACGATTATGGGAAACGCTACAAGCTGATGAAAGTAGGAGTTGATGAAATCATTCGAGTAAGTTGTGTAGTTGATTGAATTAATTTATCTCTAAATAAGGGACTGATACATCATGAATACTGCTTGTAGATAATCCGTGAAGAGGGAGGTAAACTGCGTGGGAACCAAATCACATCGGAGTCGGAGTTTCCCAAACTTCAGGAACTGATCAATGCGCTCGCTCTGTTCCTCGAGAACACATGTCTGTTCGGTGAAATTGTGTTACACTTTCCCGATATGTCCTATCGTATACTAAAGAGTGTTTCCGATTGGCGCACTCTAATGACAGACGCGTTGAACTACAGCAAAGCGTTCGTACAGATTCTGGACGACAAATCCATCGAATTGCTCAGCTTGCTCAATCAAGAGATCAATGAAGACCAGCGAACACCAGATTACATCAATCCATACCGGGAAACTGCTCCATCGACCGAATCGTCGAAGGACAAGCAAAAGAAAAAATCCAAACCAAAAAAAGGACCCGCACTGTCACCAGCGAAGACAGAATTATAACGCACAACATTTCCGGTTGTTGAAAAAGATTTCATTCGCTTAAATATACGCTTATGAGAAATTTACATTTATAGATTAGTTATTCTAACACCAGTCGTGTTTCGATGGCGATGGACACGATCTCTATTCGCGCATTGACGGAGCGCCCAGTTGGCCCATCTGTACCATCTTGCCGTAACCACCCCGGCCCAAGTCGTGATCCTGCCGGTATTCGTCGCGCACCTGTCCCCCCGTTTTACCCCGCCCATACTGACGGCCCTCGATGAATCCAGCATCCCAATCGACTCGCACGATTCGATCGTCCAACCGTGTACCGTTGATGTATCGCATCGCACTCTCCGCATCTAACCGTGAGTAATACTCCACAAAGCAAAATCCACAAGGTGTTTTCTTGAATTTATCCAGCCCCATAATGATACGCCGCACGTCTCCACACCGAGAAAAGAGCTCATGTATCTGTTCTTCGGTGGTGTAGAACGATAGGTTACCCACGTACAGTGTGCAGGAAAGTCGCAGAAGTTTTTCCTGTTCGTGGCGCGAGCCCTACAAGTGCAGAATACAATAGCAAACATTTACCCTTATCTCAACCAATTGCTCTCGTTCTGCAATTATCTGCCGAATGGGAATGGAACTTACCTTGAAATGTTGGTCGCGATATTTACTCAACGATACCGATGGTGTATGAACGGACTGGATTTGAGAAGACATTGTTGAATGCTTTTAACTTTTTGGGTAAAATTCACAACGCACCAAACAACGCCGCGAGCGAAACAAAACAAACTCCTCTTGACAGCTTTCCACAGCGGTGGATGACACATCGTGAAATGTCATTTGTAGAAGCAACGCACTCTACATCTCAAAGTGGAAACTAACTGTTCATAAAATTGCCTGCAGAGTGTGAAGAAAACATCGAATCATGAAATGATGGAAATCATCAAAAACGTTGAGTTCTATTACTATCCACACTTATTCAACAATCCGGAGTACTCAAAATAGGAAGAAATGCATGTGCATATTAAAATCGATACTTTATTGAAAAGTCATGAATCTATCATGAAACCTACTCCATCAACACTCCATTATATTAAAAAGCGTTTATCGATCAACGTTTTCTTGGCGAGATTATTCTTCAGCACATAATTCATGATCATCTCGAAACACTTGTAAACGATGCCGATGACGACGATGGCCAGCAGATAATTTCCGGTCAGCAGCACAACGCAACAGAACAGCAACAACTCAACCTGGAAGAAAATGCCCTCATTGCCGTTAAAGAGAATTTGGTCGAACGAATGGCCGTTGTCGATGTAGAAGACTCCTTTGTCTGTTGATGGAAGAAATGGTAAAAAGATGTGCAACGCTTCACAACATATACATAAGCAGACTGTTTAGCTTACTTTCCGTAATGTAGCTCTGGAATTCGCAGTTTAAAATGTTCTCCAGAATGCTGCGCTCTTGAATGATGTAATCAAGATCTTTCAGTGCCTGTTGCAAAGAGGAATGCAAAAAAAGCTTAAAAAGGTTTTCATGGGCATCCAATGCTTTAGCCAAGCCTTACGTGATCAACAAACGCGGCAAAAAAGCGATTCACGTTGTAGTACGTCAGAATCGTCCGTTCGAAATTGTACTCCAGTCGACCTCCGCCAGGGCTGGTAAATACCTCGCTAGTGCTCATCTTGGCACTTCCTATCAGTTGCGGCTGGTTGAGATGTTGGTGCGGTCCCAACGAGGACGAATTTCGGAGCGGTGTAATAAGTTTGTCATAAAACAGACGAAGATTTTTTGGCACCAGAATGGAGTACGTTTGTTGTTCGGATCCCGGCAGCAGGCCCCGATTACCGCAGAGATTATCCTCCTCGCGCTTAAACTGCATTATCATAGAGCACATGTCCGTATCGGAGAAACCGTGCGGTGACCGACCGTGGATGTAATAGCCGTACGATTCCATGCTCAGTATGAACACGGATATGTTCGCTATCGATGCGACATCGATGAACTGTTGGATGGCATTTTCTATAAAGCGATCGTGTATTAAGAAATTGTACAACCGTTGGGCGACATACACGGTCGTGTAGATCAATATTCCAACCGCAATCAGGAGCATCTTGTCTGCCTTGCCGAGCAGCTGATCGTTCCGATGCAGATGCAGATGGAACGCGTTGGAAGCCCAGTTTTCGAATCCCAATATCACAAATGCAAAGGCCAGCGAAATGATGTGCGCAAACATAGAAATTTTGCGCTTAGTCGCCAATTCCTGCCATTCATTCGCGATGAAATAGTTCCGCCATGCAGATACGCTATCGTGCGAGTTGGTGGGTTTGGTCTAAAATGAGGTTTGGAAAATGTACTAAAGCCTTTTCAGAAACATTCCCCTCACCACTCACATTCGTGCTGGACGCAATGGAAGGAGTGTCCAGCTGGTGCAATCGCTGTCCCATGGTGCCGATGTCAAATATCTTTGGACGTTCCCAGTCGATGAAGAAGATGTCCACGTTAGCCATGTAGAAAAAGACGCGCATCAACTTTAAGAGCTGCAGAGTAAAGCAAGAGTATCAGGATCAGTATGTATCTCCCTCACATGATGTCATCTCTCACCTTCAAAGCGAATCCCACGTATATGAACACCTCCACCACGTTCTGAACCTCCAGCGGCAGTAGCAGATGTACCGTGCTTTGTGTTTTATAGGTGAAAAAGGCATGCAGCACAATAATCGCCAACACAATCAAGAACGCCGTACCGAGATACGATCCAAGATAGATGACAAAGTTCCAAAATACCTCCATATCGTAGTACACCTTGTTCTGGCGCAGTTTGTAGCAGTAAGATTGAAATACGCTCATCGAGAACGCCAACAGTACGAATATTGGTAGAAGAATCTGTAAATAAAGATCACATCATACAGGAAAGGCATGATTGACTATGCATGCGACTTACAGGCTAAGTAGGCCAAGTCCTTACCTCCAATAGCGAAGCATAGCTGTACGACTTCGTAAAAGAAACAGTAAACTCAAAGTCAATTGTGTTTGTCGATTGTGCAGAGGATGACATATTGAGCAGTGCGTACTCCATGCGCACTAGCGGTATCGAGATCCGATTCGGATGTTTGCCATGATCTGGATGAAGCTTAAACTCTAGCTCTATCTTCCTTACGTATCGCACGAAGAAAAATTGATTCCTCATATCCATCTCGCCGTATAGTTTCGGCTTGTGTAGCTCATTTAGTCCCGATACAGTGTCTACGAGCAGAAATCGTTTCACCAGTTGCCATCGGTCCGGTTCTGAGTCACTGTTCTGGCTGAAGGCGTTCCCGATCAGTATCGGAACCGAACGCATTAGTCGAACTCTCTGCTCGTAGTAGTTCACATACAGCGACAGAAACTCTACCTCACCGAAGTCCTCTACGAGTCGATGCACGTTCAGTACACACCTGCGGTGATAATTTTGTCCAAACCGTATCCGTTGTTCCTGGCTCACGTCGTACCGTTCGCAAAGATTCAGATCGGCAAAGCGCATTTCGCGAAACTGTCGCAAATGGCCCTGCAAATCGTAGCTCACCAAGGTGAAATTAAGGGTGTTGTTAGGCTGAAACGATGGTAATCAATCAGGAAGCTTTAGTGCGCGCCCTATCGCGTTATTGCACCAGCCTCAGCCCGATGTCTCGGCCAGTAGGTATGTGCAAATAGTTCGTGACGGTTCCGGTGAGGCGACATTTGCATGTTCGTGTTTAGGGATATTAGGGTGCAGGCAAAAAATGAGCTACGACACGTAAGGTACTGAGTGCACTTAAAGGCATACAAGATTACAGCCGAGATTGAACGATGCAGATAAGCTCAGAAACGACAGACTCACACGACTTGCGTGGTGTTCTTGCTTTCCTTTCTTTCCATTATTGATCGGAAGCAACCGTAAGTAGCAACCGTTTTGGGAGGCATAAGGAAAGTTTAAATATAATTTCTCTTGCATTTTAAAAATTTAGGACGTCCTTTGCGCCGAACGTCAAACATTGATTGACACATCCGGTACAAGCAATCAAGTACGCCTGCTACAACGGCGAGTTTATAGGCAAATGCAACACCCACCACCCCAGCAAACAAATCTAAGCAACCAATGTCAAATATTTGCTCCTAGTAACCGCCATAACCCATCAACAGTTTTACTACACGGGCCATTTTGCCGTACAACAGCGCGATGGGCTCCGATTACTGTAACGCTCGGCTGTCTTTTTTCTTGGGTGATTGAAGTATCCACATTGTCATACCTTATGTATGGGACACATGTGATTCGATTAAATATTGAAGTGGATCAGTTCATGGTGACCTTCGTTGGTGGTAAAAACATTTACCCACCATTGAAACAACATTGTCTGGCCACACGGAATCACGCACTGCTATTAGGTTGCACTTGACCGATAATCCATTAAAATGATCGCATGAAAATGGTTGAAAATTACTGAGGTAACATTAAATGATTCACTTCCTATCATCTGCATGTTAATACGAGTGAAGTAGAGCTGTGCTTCTAAACAATAATCCCAACAAGTGGGTCAGTACGGGCCTAAAGTTTCTTAACCCCCGGCGCAAAAATTGTGTTAATCCTGTTTTTCAGGACATGCTCCACTCTATAAATTTTCTTCACGACCCGGTTCCACAAAAGAAGTCTCGTTTTCCACCCTTTTCTGGGCTGGGTCTTGTTTTGACCCACTTCAAACGCCAATCGGCTTGAAACAGGAGTTGAGAGAGGGTGCTAGCGTTAAAATTAATCGTAGCGCATACATTATCGCCCGCAACACTTTTTCTTTCGCTAATGAGTAGCATGAGTTCGTCCCCAAAACTTATGTCGGTGGCAGTGTTGTCCGATGTCCGCTTTATGTTTAGGTCCACGCGAAAGGTCACGCAACCGACGCGAGTCACATAACATGCTCAGGAAAAGATTATTAAAAGCACTATTGATCGTGCTTGTTTTTAGTTCTTCCGAACCGGAAATGGTGGAGCTGTTTTTTTCTACTTTCCCCCATTTTGCAAAAGAGTGTTTGTGCCGGAAAAGTAATGGCCAACCGTAAAAATAGGTACAGCAATTTACCTGGTTTGTAGCATCGCTATCGTAGCTGTAGTCCAGATATTTCTCCAGTAACTCGCTGACGTACTTTCCACGCCGGTAAAACAATCCCGGTCGGACGACATCAGGTCCCAGCTTGGGCAAGGATCCTCCAACACCACCTGCTCCATCACCGGTCAGATAGCTCTGGCTGGCACTAATGACGCTGGGCACACTACCAGCACTCCCTGCCCCGTTAGCACCCAGTGCGGCCAGGTCATACGTTTGATAAGTGTAGAAAATGGCACACGGTGAGTGCCGCTCCAGGTTGTACAAGCTAAGGACGCACAGATTCGCCAACTGCTGACAATGTTGCACGCTTCGCATCACATGACAGAACACTATTAAGTACTTCACATTTTTGTACACGTTCACATTCTGCCGGTTCTGGTGCAGGAACCGATTCAAGCTAAAGGCTGGAAAGTGCTGTACGTCGCGTAGCAGTGACAGCGGTATGCAAAAATTATGAGCACCGCGCGGATCACCGGGCCATCCGTCGTGCTCGATGTACAGCACGTTGGCCTTTAGGTCACACTCACAAACCGAACGTTCACTGCCGGGCGGAAAGGTACGGCGCCGTTGGTATACGCTTCTGGTGGATTTCGTCGTATTGACGATGCCTACTTGGATCGTCTTGCAGTAGTTGACCGTATCGAACCGTTCGCCGGTAGGAAACTGGGCAAAGAAGTCACTCACGTTTTGGCAAACTGGCCGCTGAAGGACACTGTCATGGTCACGAATTGCCACCGCTTGTTCGTTGCACGTGCAGGATAGTTCTGGAAGATGGGCGGAAAAGGAGGTTGAATTTCTATTCTCTTTCTGCATGCATATAAATGCTTCCTTTTGTAGAATGAACTTTGGAATGGTGCAGTGCTCGGGAGGATTTTTACGATATTTGTTTAATCGATACTAGGTCGCTTAGTTCAAAATTTTAAACCGCTTGCTGAAAGTTCCCGAGCATACTTACTGTCTTTAGCGGGGATCAGGTGCAATCCATCATCACACAGACTACACTTGAAGGCAAATAGGTCGTAGTACTCGTTCGACCGACAGTCGTCGGGCGTGGCGTACAATTGCACATCATTCGAGTTGTAAAAGTCGGCATTAGCCAGGACGACAATATCACTAGCCGTGAGTGTTAGCAACAGAAGCACATTTCCGATCATTGAGCATCTACAAATAGACAAATCCATCTTGCAAAGGCGTTCGGGGCGTTCTTCTATTTTGCATTGTCCGACCCCTACACTTCACGAACACTTTCACTTTTACCAGTATCGCTAAGGTTGGTCCAAACAGTTCGAGAGCGGAACAGCGGAGCGTATTGACCCGCAGAAACTTAGTGCTAGACTGCATCGTACCAGGCAACTGGAAGGACTTTCCAGGTGTAAATGTAAACATGGAAACATTTGTTTAGTAGGCATCACCTAGGTAACGGACGTGGTGTACATACACAATTACGGGCACAACCACAAGCAAACGCACGGCTGCACCAGATGAAGCTATGGTATTACACGTGGTTTGATTCGGTTTTTCCTTAAGAATAATTTTACATTTTATTGGAATATGAAACACAGGAAAAAAAACCTCATCGATGCTCTTGTGAATTCTTCGTTCCCAAAAATATTAATTATATCACAGTTGCCAAGTGCCTTACATTAGTTTTCAAATCTCAGGGCTCGATTTTGTTGTGAAGTTTGCTAATATAAATTTAATCATTATCATTAAACGTTTTTTTCTGCACGGGACGATGTTTTGCTTTTTGGAACGGCCAATTTGAAATGAAGTCGATGATCACGGCTGTCATAGCACGGCTGTCATCCTGTTGACGTTTTGGTTCCCCGTTTCATTTTTTCCCCATTCCAATCGGTTTTCATTTGTATGGCCAATTTATACTTCAGTTCTCCTCTTGGCACGGGGTTTCTTTCGAACTTTCTTCACTGAAAACGCAAAACAACCGGCCGCATTTGACTTCCAACGTTTTCTGCGAGCGCAGGTTTCTGCTGTGCCGTTCTGTTTCGTTTGCCACCCGATTCTAATTAGTGCCGAATATAGTTTTCTTTCCCGGAGGTGACCGCGCAAGAGTTACGACACTGAGGAAAGATGTTCGAAGAAGCGGATAACTTTGCGGATCTGTTCCGCGGTGGACTGCCGTACTATCTGCTGATCACGCTTCCAATTCTGATAATTTGCTCGTCTAATCCGGTGCTGGCTGCGAGCGAGTTTGGTGTCCAGCGGATGTCACAGTACGATGTTCACGGTGCCGCTTACGGTATGTGGGCATTCTCCCTATTTCGGTGATATTTCCCGGTTGAGGTTAAGGGAGTAAGGGAAATAGTGGATAAATATTTGATTAAAGGTTTAGCTGTTAATCATGTGCATGTGTGCTTTTTTTGTTCCAGGTTGTCGCGCGTCGGCGTTGAATCTGGAAGCCAAATCCCTGTACACCTGGCAGACTTCCCGGCATTGTGTATTGACCCGGTTGCAGGATATGACTATCGACCATTTTCGAGAAATCCGCGCCAAGGCTGGTGGTCTTGTGGTTCTGCTACCGGAAGATATCGCCGCACTGAGCTTGGAGGACAAGCAGGTAAATATCGTACTACACTGAACTTTATTATCGTTCTTTAAGAAAATCCACCAGAAAATAAACCAATTAGCAGTGTACTGGAAGCACTTTCACTTTGTGCACTAATTCAATTACAGAACGCTTATATGTATTTTTTTTTTCCTAGAGAACGGCCAGGCCGTATAACTAACGCTTATATTTAGTAGCTTACATACTGATTTACCGATACGATTTTCCATTCACAGCACATTCACCTGCTGGAGCAAGCGATGATGGTGCAAGATGTCCCCATTCCGGTGTACTTTTCCAAGCACGATGCCAAACTAAACAATATCATTGACGAAGTAACGCGTACTACCGTGCGCAATCCAAAGCAGAGCACTCAGAACCGTGAATCCGCTTTCAGCGAAATATTCGGTTCAATATCCGCCAACGGGTACCAGATCGTGGTATCCGGTGCTTCTCATACTGCCAACAAACAGTCGAAGATACCGATCATTCAGGGTGAGCTGGCGCCGATGAAGCCTAGCAAAACGCTGGATGGCGATAACAAGCTACCGCTAATCATTGTAACGGCGCATCTCGACACGTTCGGGCTGACAAACTCCCGGCAAAGCAATGTAGATGTGGCCGTGCTGTTGACGCTAGTTGAACTTTTTAGTAAGCTACATGCGAGCATCCCAAAATATCGGCTCATATTTCTGGTGTCAGAATCGGGCCTGTTGCTCAACTTCCAGGGCATGAAGAAGTGGCTCGATTCCAACTTAGACGAAAATGTGCAGATACAACATGCGGAATTCGTCGTCTGTCTCGACACGATCGGCAAACTGTTGGCGAACGAAAACATCTACATGCATGTATCCAAACCACCGAAGGAGGGTACCTCGATGAACGGCTTCTACAAGACGCTTCGGACCGTGGCCCAGCGGTATGGAAATGTAAGCGTTGAGGGAGTGCACAAAAAGATCAATCTGGCAGACACGCTGCTGGCTTGGGAACACGAACGATTTAGTATGAAGCGTATGCCAGCATTTACCCTGTCGAATGTGAAGGTTAGTAGTGAATTTCTTCGAATATCTGTGCAGTTGTGTTGACAAGCTTCCCTTCGGTTTCTTTCAGAGCCATAAAGACCCAATGCGAAACACCATCTTCGACGATGACACAGTGGAGGAGCAGTTGGATGCACTGGAACGGAATGTAAAAATTATTGCCGAAGCACTTGCAAGTCACATCTACAACGTACCCGCCGAAGACGGTGCGGCTGGAGAAATATTCACCGGCTCCATGGCAATCAGTCGGGAACAAATTAAGCCCTTTCTGCACATTCGCTCGACGCAACAGAACAACGATCTGAAGTACGCGTTCGAAAAGTACCTACGCAATGTAAAGGTAACGTACGAGAAGCCGGATGCTCGCGAACCCGATTTTATGCTGTACGACGATCGCGATGCCCTGCTAAACATTTACAACGTAAAGCCGGCCGTATTCGATCTGTTCCTTACCTTCATGATTGCTGCCTACCTAACGGCGGTCTACTTTGCCATCTTCCACTTCCCGAGACTGTACGGTGCGGTGTGCCGCATGACGGTAGCTAAAACCAAAGTAAACTAAAAGCGAGGACGATGATTAATGGGCGCCGTTAGCATTAGTGAAAAGCGTGTAGCATGTAGACTACATTGTTTTATTTCCGTTTTCACTCCTGTTGAAACTCAATTGCATCAGCATTTCGTATCGAACCGTTCATTTAGGAGAGTGAAAGTATCATTTTATTTGTTTCACCCAACACTCTTCCCATTCAGTGCAATGTCATTCATCATTTCGTTTGGCGCTGACTGCATATGTAATCATTGCACGGTTTGTTACCCAGTACTACGCTAGTCGGTAGAACGTTGAGTACATCAAAATCTGTTTTGTGGATAAGTTTGCATTTTTCTGTCTGTCCCGTTGCGTGTTTCGTTCGAACTAAGCTCATCTCTTTGTACCGAGGATTAGCTTAGAACCCACACAAAAATGCGAAAACCGAGCAATGAAAATAAATCCATCTAATTGCCAATATTCTGTGCGTTTGGACTGTAATCTAAGGATATTTTAATGCAAACATGGAATTTGTTTTGTCGATACATGTTCTCCAAATGCAATCTCATGAGAATTTCCATTGTGATTGTATAGCGTGGCAGAGTTAAACAAGTTATTTAATTAATTCCTAATGATGAAATAAAAATTCAACTCGAAATGCATTGCAAAAATCGGCCATGATGGCGTTTGAAATATTTCACGGCCGCGTGTATACCCCCTAGTTGAACCGAATGTTGTCATTGCGATAGGCTTAAATGATTAGCATGATTAGGGACTCTCGAGGGTTAATTTAAAATAAATAGCTGTAAAAATTTACCCAACATTGAAGGTAAATGTCAATCCCACAAATATTGCATTCATTGCTCGTTTTTAAAAAATTAGAAAACTGCTTTTCGTTTTCGATCAACCGTACTAGCCGCGTTTGACATTTGCTACCCCACTCATGTCAGTTTGCATTTTCGTAACGACAATTTCGTATCGACAATGAACACAGAAAGCAAAGCAACGCCAAACGTTTGGTTCGCTTGTGTTTATTCCAGTGAAGTGAGAAAAGAACGGGCGCGATTTGAAGAGATCCTTTTTTAATGGCTTAAAAACAAGCGCCTAGCGTTCGTAACTGCGGGAAAACGTGCACAAAGCCAAATACGGACGAAATAATAGTGCATTATTTCAGCAAACGATACCGAAACCGGAAGAGCTGCCTTGCGAGAGGTAGCGTTTGTTTGGGACAACTTCTGCTACGAGTTCATAAAAACCAACAGACACCATGGCTACTGATGTTAACGAGTAAGTACATTTAACGTATATCATTATTTTCTAGATTGCTTTGTTAATTGGCATCATTTCACAACTAGTCGTCCTATGTTTAGGATATCCGATGTGGAGGAACTGATACGCCAAACTGGGATGGATAGTTCGGATACTGCAGAGAAAATAGTGGATTATTTTAAGAACAAACGAGCAGCATTACAAAGTAGAGCTCGCCTCTATGACGGTTCGGACAATTCCATCAACTTTAGATTGGAAAACTTGCAACCGGTTCAATTACCACAGACAAACAGCAACCTTCCGAGAGAATCCTCACCGGTGCCCAGTTCGAATGTTACAGAAGCGGCCAGCATTGTACTGGTCAAACCGCTTTCTGAACTGTCTGTGTCTGTGAACAGAGTGCCATCGTTTATGAGTCCCGGTGGTGTGGCGGCCACTTCGGCAGCACACATTCCTCGAAAGCCACCAACAAACATCATAACTAGTCCTACCGGTAGAAGCACGGTTCATGTAAGCCCGATAGTATCAATTCCCAATGCACACAGCGCTAGGACAAACCTTCAAAAACAACTCCTATTGCAGCAATATAAACGAAAAAATCAAATGAAATGCGAAGCTATTCGAAATGCCTCTCAACTGGCATCGAGCACACCGATTGCAGGTAAATCCTCGGAGCAAAGGGGCAATAACTTGCTGGACATCAGAGAAACTATCTCTCCTATCCACGAAGACCAAGGATATGGTACACCACAACGGGCACTGCGGTCGCCAAATGTGGAACGGGACGGTGTGGATTCAGGAACGTCCAATACGAATGCTCGTTCCATAAATACTCCGGTTCCAGCTACTCAGGATGTGCCCGATGGAATGGACCAAGACTATCGTGAAAACACTCCTCCGCAGGATGATAATCCCGCAGTTGTTATACCGGAAACGCCAAGCCCTGTTCGCCGTTCCCCTCGAGTCACGAGCACACCATTGAGTGGTTTATCGTTACAAAATCGTCCACACGCTGCAGTCGCCGGCCAAGGTAGGCCGATCGAGAGAGATGTACGAACCCCTTGCAGGAGCATCCTAAAGAATTCGGATAAAAGCTTTTCTTCAAGAAATCGTGTGAGTTTTTCGGAGAAATTGGTTGCAGTTCGTTCGATGACACCAGCTCCCTCGTCGGATGATTCACAGGTTACGTCGGACGAAAGCGAAGAGCAGGATAGGGAACAGGGCGAACCGAGAAGGAAAAAGTTATCTATGAGTAGATCGCAACGATCGAATGATATTCTGATGCTGCAAAAGTCTCGGTTTATGATGAATATGGCGAAGGAACAGATACCGTCAAAAGCTTCTAGATCGCCTGATAAGGCTATTAAGCCGGTCAAAAATAGCAAGGACAATCAATCAAACAAAGGCAATTCTTCGAGAGAACCTTCGCCACACTGCGAAGCCGAGACAAGTGTTCGGAATGATAAACGAAACGTTCAACATTCTCGAAGGATGTTTGGAAACAGTCGATCAGACGCAATTGAATGCATGGAAGAACCTTCACCAGAGTCGTCGGGTGCAATCAAAAGAAGCAATAATCGTGATCGTACTAATAGTAACGCAATTAATATGATTATGGAAGATTGGGAAGAAACAGTCTCAAAAACCGTGCATAATCAGAATGGGAACCGTAGTCCACTGGTAGCGAATCGAACAATCAATAAATCGCTTGCGATCACTAACATCGATACTCCGCGCACGGTTATGATGGATATTTTCGACCCACCTTCAGCATTTTGCGATGAAAGCCAGCAAGGTGATGACATGGACTGCTCGAGAAACGACCTTATCGCGGAATTGAATTCGGACGCACCGGGATTAGATCGGTCGGATCCATCGCGCAAGTCGAAACAAAACAGCATCGCCCGGCAAGGCTCGATTGATATAAAGGAACCCGGCGTTGCACCGAATCCTGAGGGTTCGATGGTGCCTACATGTGTATCACAAAGAAGTATGGCACGGGCAGAGCGTATAGTGAGTTTAAACTCACCGCACGATCATATCCCGTTGAATATGATAGAGGCAGTCGATATGATCCACAGTCGTGTGAATTCCGACATAATTGCAAGCGAGCCGGAAAATGATCGGCGGATCACTCTTAACATACCAACGAAGCGTCGCACCACCAAATTGAAGTTGGACACCGACACAGAAGAGTACATCAAAACTATCGAAGCGGTTTATTCGCAAGACAAGGTAAACAACAAATCCCGTAGAAATCGACGTAAGCTGTTCGCGCAGGAAGTGTCCGATGGACAGGATAGTAATTGTGATGAGCCGCAACCGTTGCCATCAACGCAAGATGTAGCTGAAACACAAGATGATTATGTGATAAAACCGTTGTCGGTTGTTGTGCAGCGCTTATCGGCTACCACCTTAAGCAAGGCTACAAAATCAACCCGAACACAACGGAATGCAGAACTAGGAAATGCAGAAAAGGATCACGATGAACAAAGCAATAAGGACGTCCAATCTCCTATCGCAGAACAACAAAACGTACAATTCGAAATTCCGGTCGAACCTTACATTAAAGAAAAACAAAATCAAGAGCAGAACGAAATTGAAGATCGCTCGAAGTTCGCCAATAGGAAAACGCCACCAGTTGGCGGTTCGCCTAGTTGGGAAGATCGCCGAAGTGCGGAAGTTGAAAAGACTGCAAAACAAAATTCGAAACACCAAGAAGGAAAGACCAAAACGAAACGTACATATCGGAAGAAGGGCCTCGATGAGTCAAGTTTATTGATGGATAAATATTGGAAGAATTTGTCGAACGAAATTCGGCACCAAATAGACAGTGATGCTCCCCGCAGAAGCCACCGTAACAGACGGCTGGCTGCAGAAGTGCTGCGTAACAATCCGGACATTTCTTGTCATACTGAACCACGGTACGTGATGCCCACGATACGAGATGTACTAAAGTATTGTCAATTATCAAACATCACAGTGGCCAACACTAAGAAAAAGAGCAAAACTTCCAAAGCGGCTAAGGCGAAAATAGACATGAAAAGCCAGAAAGACGTCCCTCCAACGACATCCAGCGAGGAAAGAAAAGAATTAGGGAACGGTACTAAACGGGGTAGGGGCAGACCCTCAAAAAAAAACCAACTTCAGAAGGATACGTTTGATAGTGATGGATTTCGCATACCGCCCGTTCCATCCAATGGGCAACCCGGAACATCGAGCTTCAAAGCGACAGATCATCCGACGGAAACGAATTGTTCGTCCAATTCGGGGCATCAGCAGGGTGTATCTATCGATTCGGGGCTCTCATCTGCGGCAATGTTGGTATGTATGCTGCTGCACCGATCGTACAGCTTGGTATAGATGTAAAAGTTATGTTTACACTGTTTTCTTCTGCTCCAAACCATCCAGAGCGACGATGTAACAGAAACACCACAGCTAGTGCAACCTTCATCTTCGAAGATGACTTCTAAACCGATTAAAAAACCGGTTCCACATCCCCCCGAAGCGCCGCCGTGTTCGTCTGCTTCACCATCGCCCACTGAAATAATGGCGGAAAAGCGCAAAACCCTCGATTGGATGATGATGCTGATGGAAAAACGGGAGAATTCACCGGTGTCGGTTTTACCGGTTGTTCAAATCCAAGGCTTTACCCATCTGTCGCTGGAGCACCTGACATTCGAAGAACGGGACGGCATCGAGTATTCGTTCTACGTCTATTCAAATGGTGACAATTTCGGCTTTTTACGATTTCCGCCCGCAGCGGAAAAGAAATCCACACGTACAAAGCGTTGTTCACTGGTAAGCCACGGATCGGATCGAAAATAGCTCAAAACGAACGACCGAACGGAAAATGATGTTTTATTTGAATTTTTTTTTTTGTTTTGTAGAAATTTCTCATTCTTAGTGGGTCGTTAAAATTCATCATCAACGACATTGTGGTAAATGCTGTGGGGGGTGACTTTTTGATGATACCAACCAGTAAGTACCAATCGTCCCATATTGACAAGCATATAAAAATGTATTAATATTGTTTTTTTGTTATTAATTACTTTTTCTCTATGCCGCAGATACATCTTACCGCATTGTTAATGGACCAGAAACGACGCTCATGTTTATGATTAAAACAAGTGTTTCGACTAATACATAGCATGAAACCGGTGGCTGAAAAAATGGCGTTTGTTTTTTTTCTATTTTATCGATAATTTTGTTAATGAGTTATAGAAAAGTGTCGTAAGGTAATCGTAAGAAGTCCTATCACCTACGGAGAGATTGCTGGCTGGTGATGGATTAGGGCTGTTAGGCGCTAGTGTTACGTTGATTAGCAAAACAAAAAAGCTTCGGACATACTCTATGAATGTAACTATCTTCACTCGTTACAAAATAAGCGTCCGCTTTATTTAGCTTGTATTATGGAGATAAATGTTTCAGTTTTTTAAGTTTTCTCTCTCTCTCTCTCTCCCGCGTTTAATGCTGAAAATTTAATAAACTGCATTACGTGAAATATTCACTTGAGAAAAGCCGTTAATATTTGTTATCAAAATACTTTATCATCATCAGATTTGTGGGCTCAAAGCATGTTTACCAGTGGATCGATTAAATCAAACATAGCTTTAACAACAACAAAAAAACGTCGCACGTGCTCAACCGGTACAACTGTCTATTAATGTAGGCCATCGCACCGTCGACCGACGTACGCACAATGCCACCTGCTACTCATCAAATTCCCTTAGACGCACCACTAAACGAAACGAATGCTGGAATGGTGAAAATGGTGGAAATGCTGCCACCTTACATAATGTCTGCATGTCAGGTTAGACACGTGTGGCGTACCGTTTGCCGTCGTACCGCTGGCGCACCCGCGTTGACCCACTTTTTCTTCTCTCCCTCTGAGAGAGCTGTTGATTTCCGTTCGTTTTGTTGTTTGTTTTTCTTCCGGCGCCCACGCGCTCGTTTGGGGTTCGTTCCTTTAGTGCGCGTCTGGCAGTTTGGTGGTTGGACATGGTTTGGGGTTGGATGGAGCAATACCAACAAACACGCACGGCGCAAAGAACGTCACACTGGGTAGATTTATCCTTTGAGGGAAATATGGATTATGCTTGAAGATGTTAGTGTTTGATGAAACAAAACATTTACCAACTATAGTTCGGTTCATACTTATGGGACACTTAAATGAAAATAACGTGATAAATCAAACGGTATGGAAGTATTACACACATTGCAATATTATAGGCCGGCAGTGCGCTGCTTTGATCGGGTTTTTTCGAGTATTAAAACGACTTGTCACGAGTTTATTAAGGCATGATCACGTGGTTAGCAGCAGAAAGTACTGAAAGACTGTCAGTGCACATCGGCACATCGGTAGCAACCTGTAACATTACACCTATTCCGCCTTTCCTAACGTAAAACTCATCCCCGCAGCCCATGTGCCCGACGCATTATGGATGGCTTTCGTAGGGTTGGGTCGGTTGCCGGGATCATTAGTGTCGGATGTCTTCGTCCAGGACAGTTTAGTAACCGGCGTGCCATTGGATCCCTCCAGGCAGTCGCGTGGCATTAACGGTGCAAAAAAGGGGTCGCTCGAGGAACGAACGTACCAGCGTACCTGATACTGGCCACCGGCAATGTGTCGAAATGTGAGCAAGTTCCCGACAAAAGCCTGCCGTTACACGTGCTTTTCTGCACGGTGCTGCTGTACTGCTTCTGAGTTGTTGTTTTCTTTTTCGCGATTATACTAAGGAACCCTACAAAAGACTAGCAAATCTCATGTTACAAGTAGGTGTACTGTATGGAACCGAATAATTCCGGCATCGTATCGGCAATAGCGTATTGTCGGTACGAGCGTTTAATGAGTTACGCAAGTGAGGTGCTCAAAAAAGACCGACAAAGCTAAATTTTTTCTGTTGTTGCCGAATGAAAAAAAAAACATAATTGAGCAACGGTAGTTACGGTTTTTAAGTTCTTAAATCTACTAGTGGTACGAGCCAGAGAGAGGATGATCACGATCATCATTTCTATTTCTTCCCGTGATCACCGTTAGGTGAGGATTTGCTTATCGCAACAAAAACATGCAACATTTATGAAATGTAAAATAGCAGCACCAAAGCCGTTTGGGGCAACTGAAACGCAACGCAAAACTCACTAGCATTTTCACGTTTTTGCGGACGGGCCTTCATCCTCGGCTCAACGTGATATCGTACAGGACCCGGTAGGGCGGCTCATGATTTATGAATGATTTGTTTTGTTTCCAGCTGTCCCCTGATCTGATAGAGGGTCGAGAAAACGTGACAAGGCAGAATAAGAACGTAAAGGTGACGCTTGATTTGATGGTCATACGCAAAAAACGGCAACCCGCTATCCCAACCAAAAGGTAATAGCAAACATTGAGAAAAAAAAACATGTATTTCCCAGGAAAATGTGATTGAACTCAGTTCTGGAAAGCGGCCAAGTACGGTGTAGTGCCACATTGTGCCACGGTAATGTGTTCTGAGAAAAATGGGCAACTGAGGAACCAGGGGAACTAATCCAACGTACGCTCTCTTGTATATGACCGAACGATGTACATCAGTTGTAACAAGACATTTCCACATTTTTGCCGGTTTGATAATCTTCCAGCTACCTTTTTCGTGTCAAAAAAGAATCGTACCTTCGTCTAGTCTAAGCGAAGAATATTCAACAGTTTTGAGCGCACAATGGCGACGTAATAGTTTTCCAAAACTACACACCACGTGGGCCAACCGACAGTTGGCGCGGTGTACACTTAACAGTGATCGAAACCGAGACCAAATGCTGAATTGTAAATTCAACCAACTAAAAATACATTACACTTGAGAAGCACACAACATTTGCACATGCACATCTTGCCCGGCTACGGTACGCAACGTATGTATTATTATGCCGTTCGGACAGCTCCAATACCGCGGGCCGGCGCTGGTGATAGAAAAACATGCTACATAATTCACCATGCACACGGCAAACCACGCTGTGCTTAGGATGCTACGGTGGCAAAGGGGTTAACGCGGATGGAACCCAGAGTGTCCCTGGTGCGTGGTGATGGGCCGATGAAAGGTGGCCGATTAGTAAAGCCGTCCGGTGAGCACGTGTTCTGGCAGCCTTCCCCGTGACTCACGGTGGGATTTCGCAAACGGTGGGAAGGATGGAAAATGTGATACCGGCCAGTGCATGCGTGTGTAACCACACCGATGAGAGCATTGGTGTCTCGTATCCGAGTTCCAGGCGTGCTGAGAACGCTTTACAATTACGGCCGGAAGTGGTTGTGTGCAACATGGGGTGCAAAATGGGTTTGGGAAAGACAAGGCAAGCATGTACATGCCGTGCGGAAAAGAGCAAAAGAGTGGAATTTGCTCTGTTTTTCATTTCGTGCTATCAAGGCGTCCAAGTGATGTGTGGTGTAATCTTAAGGTTTTGAGGCTTTTAGGAAATAAAAATTTACAATACAATAATAAACCACTTTTATTAAATAAACTCAACGCTAATACATAATTTACTGTTAAACTGTATATCAACAGAAACGCGTTCGACACCTTTGCCTTGCTGGGAGAAAAAACCCCGACCGTCCCACGAAGCAGTTCCGAAGCTGGCACGAAGCGAAAGATTGTCCGATTATGGGCCGGATAATTGGCCGGACAGCAGAATTTTCCGGCCCATCGAGGGGGTGTGCCTGGCTCGCATTGTCTCGCGACAGCTGAGGTGGGTCTCGCACATCGACTGCACTTGCGCCACAGCTGTTTTCGGATTGGAATAGAAACATGCTATGCAACATTTTTTTATGTTATTTGATGTACATTTTCTAGTGCATCAATTGATGTTTTATTTCATTTGTTATAAGAACTTTCTACTCTTCTAAGCGGCCGCTTTACCATACGTGAATGGCAATTGCGTTGCTGCTAAATGGTGCTACTACCAGGACGACTTAATGTAGCACCACTTTCCTATTTTAAGCACTTTTACATACAGCAAAGTTAGAAAAATCCACACGCGCACTTCTCTGTGACGCCGCCTTTAAATACTGCGATTGGAAGCAGCGGAAGCGAGCGGAAAAGAGCAAAGTCTCTGTAGTGCGAGTAGGTATAATACCTTCCCGAGCGAGTGATTGAGCCATAAACCATTTTTTTTATGCATTTCGAGTAGAAACCATATTTGATAATGCCTAAAAGTTTTATTTTTGTTGAAAAATAACTAACCGCTAAGCCATTTGGATGTTTTTCAATCCTTCCATTAACAAAAATCCCGATACGCTTTGTATATAAACAAAGCAACGCACGTCAATCAAGCTATACGCGCGACTCTGAAGGATGTTTCTATTGTTGCTACTCGACTGATTTAATCTAATGGTCCAATGTTCGCCACGCAAATAGTATGGAGAAAAAGAGTATCACTCTCTGATAACGGCTCTCACGAAACAGCCAGAGAGTGACACTTGATAACCCTCACCCCCTTTTTTGGCATTAGATCATATACTTGCTACAACCCGGCGTAAGGCGACTGAAGCGGGCGTGACACCGCGGGGCTTCATATACCACCCTGGTGAGAGTGTATGCGTGAAGGTCGAACACATCTGACTACCGGTGCTTTATTCATAGGTCCAATAGACCCGGTACGAACTCAGAGGCAAAAGAAATGTGGCTGCTTTGCACGACTGGGTTACCAAGAGCTGCTCAGTGTGTCGAGTCAGCCGGTGTGAGGCGCAGTGGAACTGTGAGTGGCGGGGTAAAAATTGTTCCTTGGGAGCATTAGATGCGTGGAATGTTGCTTTTGTGTTCAGAAAAGCAAGAGAAACGCTACGCGTCTGACGTGTGTGCGGTGCACAGTCGTCCGAAAGTACATTTTCACATCGGTTTTCCGTGGCACTGTTGGTCCAGTGAGTTTCCAGTTAAAAAAACATTTCCATTCATTTCAGACAAGTGTGGAACGAAATCAGCATCGACGCTATTCCGGAGAAGCAGAAGGAAAAAAACGCACTTAGGATATTGGCTGCGCGTTCGCCCGGTAGTTGTGAGTTTCGGGGTGTAGTTTCTGGTGTCTGGCGTGCTTGGGTGATGAATTTTGGAGCCAGTAATTAGCACGTTCACTGACCGGGCAGCTGCGTAACAGCACACCGAATCGAACGGGTTCTTTCACGCTTTTCGACCATCAAGCAGGCGTTGGACACTAAGGCGGCGAATAACAATCCACGTACAGGAGAAGAGAACTTGTACGGAGAAGTGCGGGTAGCGACGACGCTGTCGCGGTGCATTTGAAGTTTTCCGTCGCTTGCTTTGTTATTCGTGTGTGGTTTTGGTGAATAATTTGGGAGAGTGCAGCAGGGAAGCCTTTGTGTGTGTGTGTTTGTGTGCTACGGCAGTAGTAGCATAGCCTTTTCATGTCTTCAAAACCCAACCCACCCCATGTGAGTTGTGTGGTAAAATCGCAAAACGAATATTAGGGCGAAGTGGTTTTTTTTCTTGCGCGCCCCGTGGAATGGTATAATTGATGTGCCTACCGTCGGAAGCGAGAGTGCGAGCAAGTGATTAGCAACAACAACAACAACAACAACAACAAAACCACTCACATCCAAACGCCTATCCAAAAAGGCCTAGGGCCCCTAGTGTGGGGTCGCGGAATTTTGGGCGGTTTGCGAACGTGCACGTGGAAACGCGAAAGAAAACGTGTGAAAGAGAGCAAAAGTGACTGGCGCGAACGAAGCGCGAAAAAAAAAGAACAGTGTGTGTGTGTTTTTTTGTTGTGTGTGCTGTTCGTGATTGTTGTCTTCTCTGTTGTGTAGCGGCCATTTTTGTACTGTGCTGCGGGGAAGTGAGTGTTCCGAGAATTTCCCTAAACCCCGTTTACAACATACTGCACCCCTGGCCAAAAGTTTGCGTCCTCTGTTTGGATATCGTCGTGGTACCGTTTGTGCTATTGCTGTTGGTGTTGGTTTGGGGGATTTTTGCTGTTGTTTTGCCCGCGCGCGTACATGTCGACTAGACGACACCTCAAGTGGGCTTGATCTGCTGTGTTAGCTTCTGTGTTTGCTGCAACAGGCGTGTGTTTGTGTGTGCTCGCGTCGTGTACTTCCATCTGGTGAATAATGTTGGCCGTGAAATAAACAAGACGCCAAATTGCAAGGGTGAATATTGCTTCGGGTTCGCGGAAAATCAACCAATTTTGTTGCGTCGCGAAAAGGCGTTCGTCGTCAGTGTGTTCTTCGCTACGCAGAAAGCGGAAATTAGCAGAAGGGTAAGTGTAAGTGGGTAAGAAGAAAATGGTTCCAGTTCGAGGATTTCAAGGTTATGAGACAGAACTTGCAGGCTCTTACCGGTGTTGAGGTCGACGCTACCGAAAGAAGAAGCTGCTTTGATTAATTGCTACTTCGGAAAATGAAGGGCCATTCTCAAAACCAGCACCAGACGCCGATTATTGATCCAGCAGGCATAGATTGCATCATGTAAACTACAATCTGTTGTTTATCTCAGTATAACCGGGGTCCTTATAAAGTAATACAGGGGTTGTGTTTTACGTACCTACTTTACTTATCAGAGGCAGACCACTAAACACACAGTCGCGAAACGAGAGGAATGATGTCGTAAGAGACTCAATGTTCTATAAACAAATAACACCACAGCGATCATATAACCTCCGCTGTACAACCACATTTGTCCCATGTCCCGACAGTCTTACGCATTACTTAATCATTTGTAGACAACTGTTGTCGGTGTCATTCATGGCCTCCTCCTATAGAGAGATCCTATAGCTGTGACATGGACTATCTATACCTGAAAAAGGAAATGTTTTCGTGAAGAGCGGAATGGAAGATTGAATTATTTGGAGATTTGAACCGTAGACCGAGAGCGTGTTGTTGAGCAGTCGTTTACCAATTCTACAATCTGCCCGATCTTGTTGTTGTACACAAATGGGAACCAATATCCTTCCAAGCAATTCTATCTATTTCAAATGCAACCCTATGTCAGAAGTTTGGACTTTGCGGCTTTGAATTTCGGCAATAACTATAAATGCTGTGCTTTAGGTTGGTAGGTCCGGTTAGAAACCAGCGCCTTTCACTAGCATTTGGTGGCATTTCGATCAACTTTAAAGGAGTGGTCACCGCCGACTGACAACACCTGGATAATGTGTAGGACAGTTAAAGGGTCAGTGATCGTAGAATGAGGCTCTAGGTAGGCCTAAGGCTTTTCTCAATACAGAATTTAGATCGGTCTTATATCCAGGGATGCTCTAATCAAATGATTATATATTTATAACTCATAAATGAACAATTCCGCTTTCAGTTCAAGCATATCGGGGTTATCTTTTAAGCATTGAAAATTAGTCTGTTGCTCAGAATGCTCAGAAGCCTTCATATTGTAGTCAAGGAACGCTATTTATTAGCAGGTAGAAGTGCTATTTGGACATGAGTTTCTGCCGTCAACAGCGTGAAATGGGTTAAAATAAAATAACAAACAGAATAGCATGAACAACCGAAGTAGAACGCAGAATGACGAACCAGTTCTTCAAACCCAAGCGTGTTCCTCCATGCAGCACAATCTTTGAAGCATATTATTTGGTCCTGTTGCCGTAAGGTTGTTCTATTTACGACTGTTATTCCCTTGCACCACTATCAGTGACATTCTACTCCTCGGCGTGGTTTTTTTTTGTACCGCGGTTTCCTTTTCGTAACGTTGTCTCGCGGCACTGTTTGGAAAGCGCGAAAAAGGGCACAAATAAAATATGGACCATTTTTTAATTATCTCACATGATTGTTCCGTGTGCGTTGGGTACATAGGCCATCCCTCTACTTCACATTCAGTGTCACTATTTTGGCATGTTTGTTGTTTACACTGATAACATTGGACTTGTGTTTTTCGGGTCTCAATTTGTTTCTCTATTTTCCTGCAGCCCCAGTAGGGTTTTGTGTGGAGCAGAAATTCTACGAAACATAACGGCTACTTACTTAATGACTGATAGAACCAAAAAAGAGAAAATTTTGTTTTTCGACTTTCAGAAGTCACGTTTAATCTTTGATCGCTTGTCGTTCCTTTTTTAAACTTTCGATTGTTGGTGCACGTTGGTGTTAAAGATCAAACAGTTAGCTGATTTCTACTGTTGGAAAAGGTTCTAATTAATGTATTTCTTCTTCATTTTAGTGAATCTTCGCGCTTGGCTGACATCTGTGAAGGGTGCGATCGCCGATCGACGGTTACCAACCGCAACCAACGATGCCACTTTCCGTGACGAAAGCACCGGCAACCGGTGAAGATAGTAGCAGAGATCGGTTACTGGAACCGCCGGCATCGCCGTTGGAAACGCGAAGCGAATCGCCACCGATGTCACCATGTCCCAGCCCAGCCCAACCGCCCCAAACCACTATCGGAAGCGCCGTCGGCATTACTTCGGCCGTTGCCAACTTCTCCGTGATAAACTATGGTAAGGGATAAACATGTTTAGATGTCCCATTGCGATAAGTACGGAAAAGCCACGAAGTCTCCACGTGATCTGGTCGCGAGCCCCGCACCGAGTGATCGAACGAGCACGTGGAGCGGTGATAACTGTCGCGATCGAACAATCGCACTAGAAGCGACAGATAGCGTGAGTGACTGATTAATAGTTCCGTGATGGCCCTCCAGTGTCGTCAGCCAGCAAAGGAGGCCCGAACCCGAAGGCTTCGGGTAGGTCAGTGCTGCATGCGAGATGAAACGCGTTAATTTGCGATGAATCGGACACGTCCGGAGATCTTCGATCGAGTTTGATAGGCTGTCATGATCATTATCTTCTCAGCTTGTTCGACGCACATGTAAAACTCTGCCAAGCGCGAGAAAATCAAAACGAAGAGATGATCTAACGTCCTCCTGGCCTAAAGTCAATATCGTATCCAGCCTCAACGTCGCACCAACCGAGTAGCCGCCAGTTTTTCTCTCTTTTGCAATAACGCACATACAAACACACCCGATTGCGATTTGCATCTCCGGTGGAAGCGACTTATGGACATATGGAAGGGGGTTGCAAACTGTTTAGTTAGAGGCTCCCGGGCCGGGTTTGCGGACTGATTGTGTGGTGTTCGCGTTTCATGGCGCGCTCGTCACGTGTATTGGCAAGTGCTGTATGGTGTGTTACTGCGCGCGCCAGTCAACGTGCTCTCTCGTCACTGAGAGTGCGTTTATTTCTTACTGCTTTTTTTCTTCTTTGATTCTTTTTAGTGCAATAAGTAAGCGCGAGACTGGCCGGCAGAGCGAGACACAATAATGCGGCGAGATTCCGCGCTCGCCGACTCTGCGAATTGAAAACTGCAAACGTACTGGACCGGTTTGCGGACTGCTCGTTTGAGCCGGGAGTTTATTTCCATTGAAATGCAGCGACCGTTTGTGAGAAGATTCATCAGCGCGGCTCTGTGGGAACGAAAGTAAAAGTTCTCCCTGGCGCACGCGGTCGAGTTGTTCGCGGAGCTCGTACCGGGCGGTGTAAAGCTGGTTGGAACGTTTGATGATGGAAAGGACAGACACGCCGCAATCGACCAGCAGCGAACTCGCGTTATGTAAACGTAATTCAGCTGGTTTCCTTTAATCCTGGCCTTAATCCCCGCTTCTATCGGAAAGGTGTCGTTATATCAAACGACTTGTTTTTTTTTTAAGTCACCTTTTCGGTTTGACATGTCCAAAAGCATTGACATGTGTCAAGTTCGAACGATTGAATTTTCACCCTTCGATTGCTAGCCGGTCACTCGTTTGTCCTGCGCGGGCCCATCTGTGTGGTGCGGTCAAGATCCGATCACTTGCTAGCACACGTGACGTAGGCGCGCTAACGTGTGGTTTTGGAAAATGGTACGATGGTCACCGATACCGAGACGGTGTGTTTTTTCTGCGTTAAGCGTCATGGCACACGCTCACTTCCGGGGCCGGTCTGTTTGGCACATGGGGATGGGTTCCGCACGAAATGACGTCAATTCATCGTTATTTTCTACAATGAAATTAGGTGTCTGCGAGATGTGATTGAATAGTATCAACGTAGAAGAAGAAATTCGCCGGGGGTTTAAAAGTAAATAAGTGAAAGGCAGTCGCGTGTGAGACGCATACTGTATTTGGATGACTTGAGATAATAGTTTTGATCGGTATAATACCTTTAAAGTAGACAGATATATAGTTGTAAAAGTCCTTTTTTGTTTTTGAATATCAACCAAACGATGTTATAAAGTCAATACTTTTGTATATTCTTTTTTGATGAGTGGTCGTCCAAAATGTTGCATATAGGTATGAGGATTGAACGTAAAAAATACAAGTCACCGTCTATTTCAAAGTCTTCTTTGTTTCTTCCGTCAAGACGAGGGTTCGTTCTATATCGAGTTACTATATTAAGACTTCTATATACACCATCATGTACGTAAACGAGATTTAGGTATAGTGAATTCCTTGCTACTGCTCTAGATGAGGTTCGGTTCGATCCGCGGTCCTTTGGCATATAAAACTGAATATCTACACGCGACACCATAGAACCATCCCTGCGTTATCGACTATACCGTTTGACCAGTGTAAAAGTGACGTAAACCTCAAAGCTTATTACGAGGATGTTGCGATACTGAGCCTCTCGCGTAATAAAATAAATAAAACAAGCTCTCACACTGACTGTGGCTTTCGTCGACAAACATCGTATTCTCACTTCATCTTGTAGAGGCCATCCTGTCCTCTACACCTTCCACCCACCTAAACATCCTCCCACACTGTGGTCAGCTGTGTGAGATTTGCATCTCGAAGAAAACTGTACTGCAAGGCACTGAACAAAGCGGACACGTGACCGAAGCAGCTCGCGTTAGGCCTCGTGAATAAAGCGACCAATAGATGAAGGGATGAATCCGATCGCAATGAATGCGGGCGTAAGAAACAAAGTAAAAAACAAGCTGAATAAATAATGTATCAATTTCATTTTAGCCGCACGCAGACAGCTAATTACGGAAACATGTTGCAACGGATGTGGACCACCACTGCACTGGTAGTTGACCAAAAAGGATGGAATCCATCCATCCCGATCGATGTCAACACGGCGTTGCTAAGCCGGCATTGTGTTTGTTCGCGCGAAAGTGTTGCACCTCACGCGTGATAACGGGTCGAGCACGTGGTTTTTAGCGTCCTGCGCCGCCATTAGACCCGGTCCGTGTCACGGCATGTGTGCGTACACTTACGCTCCCGGCACTGTTCTCGCTCACAAACGCCACACACTGACGCATAAGGTGTCGTCGCGTCAGACGACGGACAGTGTGGTTGGTGGGGTAAATGTGTGACTTCCTGCTTGCTGTGGATGGCACTCCCACACTGTTCTCTATTTGTGTGCCCTCCCTCCCCCTTCGATTCACCCAGAGATAGGGGCGAAGGTGATTGCTAGAGACTCGCACACAATCGTTGCAAAAGGTTTACTGGGCACCAGCCAGGCGGAACTGTTTTATTCCGCTCACTCTCTCTCTCTCTCTCTCTCTCGACATCAGTTGCATCCACGTGGCCTCGGACCGGGTTCTGGGACGCGCGCGAGTGTGAAAACGTGTTGCAACGCGACGGCCTGCACGTTGTGTGCCGGATGGGTTTTACAAACGGTTTGCCCTTTTCGACGTACCGGGCACCACCCAGACCGGCAAGTAGACGCTACTTGCTGGCACTGACTGTTCACGCTCGTTGTCGGTGTGTGTCGCGGTGTCTTGCCTTCCGCATTCGATGATTAGGGGATGAGAGGGGACGGTCCGACACCCGGGGACGGTACGAACAATAATCGGTGGGAATTTAAACTATTTGCCGGAGTCAATCTGGTACTCAGGTGTCCTGGGCATATGTTTACGGAATCCAAAAGGTGATTGGCCGACCGATGGGGGTCGCATTGTGTCCATTTGGGCAAGTAATTTAAACCCCTACGATTGCCAAGTGGATAAGATCAGAGTCGAATACCTGGAGCAGTAGCGATAACCTAACTCTTTCTGGACTGGGAATACTGGAGACTTAGACGTAATCGGATTAAGTTCGGCATGACGCAAGAAGAAGAAAAAACTCTCCAACACTTTACTTAATGTCTCCTTATCAACAAGTCGTGATCTTTTGTTTCCTTTTTCCCTCAATTCTAATGCCAACGCATTCTCTTTTGTCCGGCCAGTGGAGCTTACCAGTGCGTCTGGTTGGTTGCAAACCCATTACGAGAGTATCGTTCGTCTACGGCACTTCACACTATGGCAGGGAATTTGCTGATGGCAACAGCATGCTCGAATGCCCGCAACCATGCGTCCCCGTGCGAATGCCTTGTTGACTTCACTCCAGTGGCCCAGAACGTGATCGTTGCCGCTCAGTGTGAGAGGGTGCGCGGGTGTGAAGTGCAGCCGGCGACCTCCCCTGTTCCTTCTTGGGGGGTGAGGGGGTGCTTGGTATTTATTACCAGTACCAGATCCGCTCCAGAACGCAGCTAGCTCCCGTCCAGAAGGTGGAGGCGGTGTATTTATTTAAATCGGGTACCAACTGAACAATGTGTTTTTTTTTTCGTGCGTCAAGCACAGTGCGAGAAATGGCAGAATGGGTTCTACTCATTTCCGTGCGGTGCTGCGCTGCAATATGATTTAAACTAAATATGCGTCGGGTGGGTTTTTTTTTTGTCCCGAAGTTACGTACTGTTACCGGTTGATGGTTCCCGTCACCTAACCGTTCAAGTGGTATTGGATGTTTTCACGGGTCGTTAGTGCAACGTGAGGATTTTTTGTGCGACATTGTCGTAAATCCACACAGTGACTAAAGCAGAGCAGAGGGAATGAAGCGAACAACTCATAAACTGATTTATTTGGAAAAGCCATGGGATATTCCATCTAGTTTAAGCTCTAGTTTAAGCTAAGTTGTATTGATCGTGCATTAATCATATATCTATTTTACTGTTTACTTGCAGTTGGAAAAATTCAAAAGCAATCATCCTACAAATCATCTGTTCGTTGCCGAACACCGTATGAGCGGTGTAGTCTACGGCCCGTACAGATGGACGATACGACCAACTCCTCAACCTTCTCCTCGATGGAGTTTGGTTGCAACAGTAGCAGCAGCAACAACAGCACTGGCATTGGGTGTGAAACCAGCCCCGAATCCAGCGACCTGCAGGACAGTATCGATACGGAAGACGGAAGCACGTCCGGTCCGCGATTACGCAGCCGCCGATCGATGAGTGTCTCCTCCAGCGGTTGTTCCAGCTCGATGGATGATCGGAACTTTGACTTCTCGCCGCTGGGAAGCATCATTAGTTGTCGGTAAGTTGTGTGCGTCTCAATGCTAATCGTCTTTGTGATTAATTCTCTGATTTCCTTTTTTTTCTAATTGTAGATGCAACTCGTACAGCATGTCGGACTTTGATGACGATGGGTTTCGTGAAGACAGCAGCGTATCGTCGGCGTACGCCGTATTGTCCGGTTCCCGCTCGTATCAACCGCACCACCCACTGCATCATCATCACCAGAATGTACCTCACCATCCGAACAATCACAAGGGACTATTCGATATTGCACTGAAAACGGTGAAACTGATCCGGCGTAACCAGGAGCTGCAGGTGCGGCTGGCCCAACTGCAGGAGGAGACGAATGCGTTCATCGATTCGGTAATGGCCAACCCGGAGAACGAATCGCTACGTTCGCATTTTTACAGCACACAGAACAAGCGTTTACCGACGGTACCGGTGACGGTGCAAAAGTGAACCCGAACCTGGGAACCCGTTTTTCCGGAGCAGAGCACGCACGGAATGATGAAAAGCGCTACAACTGAGTTGCTACTTTTGCTGTTGAACAACTTACAATTTCTTCGGTTAAAATAACTCCAAACCCCGTATGATTCGTGTCTGGGTCAACCTCAATAAGTTTAATTCGTTAAGCATTTTTAAAAATTAGGAGCTATTAGGTTAGTTTTTTGTTTGTTTAATCATTCCCTCACAGACAAGGCTAGGCCAGAAGAGAAGGAGGATTCTTTTAACTTATTGCCCAAAAATCAGGCACTAAACGTGTGATGGCGCGACCCTAAATTTTCATTTATCTCAATCGTTGTAGTGTGGTAGGATCATACAAATGTTGTTTGCTAACCATATTGAAGCTATTTAATCAGAGGGTAGTCTTGCAGGGTAAGCGATCGCGAATGAAATGGATTATTATAATACTGACACAAAGCGACAACACCGTGGACACTATTCCGATTTATCAACATAACAGTGCTAAGCCACTATTTCAATAAGCAATCAATTTATCGTGAGATGTAAGCATATGGTATGAAAGAGCTTTTGCTGAATTTGTACGCCAAACCCGTATATATACGATGGATAAAAATAGGAACAGTGAGGGCTTACAATGCCGCCATTATTTTCCGTTGTGACGGTATGTTTTCTTGCGTGTTAGTATTCGATGGAATCGATATGAAGTGATAACATAAGTAAACGGTCTTCTCAGTGAGTTAGAAAGTAACAATCATGAAAATGGCTATCGATGTCCGAGCAGGTTTCCATTTTCTTCCCGTTTCACAGTGATGATTACAGTTGTGGCCAATGTTTTGTGGCCGATATTTAATGATTGTGATTATACTTTGTCAAAAAACGAACCATCCTTATCTGTTGCAGTTGATAGAATTTGCGCACAGTTTTCCAGAGCTGCCACTGTATTTTTATTTTAACTTTTAACTACGTTAATTGTTTAACCTTTTTCCATAACTTGTTTCCTTCACTTGTCCCATCAAATAACTTTTAAAAACGATAAAAATATGAAGAAAGCAGTAATAAAATTGTATGAGAGGAAGTTTTATGTTTTAACCGAATATACATTAAGCTTCTTGTGAAACGTAATGGACGATAAGCACGGAAATAATTTAAAGCAAATAATATACTTATCATTCGCGAGACAATGTAATTATGGATCGAGATTGGTATAGACGCGCTGTCGAGCGCGGTCCGTGTTTGGCCAGACAAATCTCAATCATATTTATTAACGATATAAGCAAAGGTGAACACAATAATATTGTACTCCATTACGAACGGTTGAATGTAATTCAGCATAGAAACTAATCTTTGGTTAGAAGCGCATTCGTCCGAACCGAGGAATAAGATAAATAATGTGAGGAAAGCTACGTAAACTCCAAGTGGTATTTATATTTAATTATTTAATCTAAGCTAGATTAACTGAAATAGATGAAAAGCTTTTTTCATTCTTCATTAAAACTAGAAAGTGTGTCCGCGCATTCCGCGAAATGTGAGAAATAATGTTGAAAACAAGGTAAGTTTTAAATTTATTAATGAAATGTATCCTCAGAATGTACAAAATTCACGGAGTTTTTTTCTGTCTCGTAATGGTAAAAGATTTTCTCTCCATCGTGCATTATGAAGAGAGGAACACATGAAAGATCGCATTGAACGTGTGACTGTTGTAAGGTTCCGCGGAAGCTTTTAACCTTTGCGATGGGAGCAACAGTAAAGCATTTCAATTATTCGCTTTTGTTTTGTTTTTCATGCATTCATTCGGGATTTTGCTCAAATGAAGTTTTAAAAAAATATTCCCAATACTAAATGAAACATTTATTAGATACGCGGCTGGGGATCAAATCTCAACTGGACCATGTAAAATTTTTCACAAGTCGAAACAGTCTTAATAAATTGTAAATCTTTTAAACGCAATTAAAACCAACCTTACATTCCGTCAGTTAACTGTTTTAATTGCAACTTTTTCTATGCTACTTCCTTTTACTTACACATTAATCTGTACCCTTTATGACTAGTTGAATTGACATGCGTTTTAAAACGCCATTTTGCTTCTTTTAGTGAATTTGATTGTTCCAAAAGTCCTTCACCATGTCGGCCGCCTTTTCGCCGACCATTATAACGACACCATTCGTATGGGCCGATGGTATGACCGGGAAGATGGAAGCGTCCACCACTCGCAACCCGTTAACACCGTGCACGCGCAGTTCGGGATCGACTACCGACTCTGGATCGCCTGCCGGGCCCATTTTGCACGTGCCGGACTGATGTTGAATGCTGGCCCCAACCTGCCGCAAGCAGCAGCGCCAATAATCGTCGGATCGGAAACGATGCTTCTCACAGCCATAGAACGGTGTATTGAGCAGCTTCGCCGCGTACGAAGCAAAGCTGTCGGACTCGCCGATACGTACCGCCATCTTGATGCCCTCCACCATCGTGACCAGATCGTCGGGATGGTCGAAAAAGTTACCTTCCATGTGTGGCCATCGGTACGGATTGCGGCTCTTCAACCATATCCGGCCGCGACTTTTCGGGCGCATCAGCACAGGTGCAATGCCGAACGCATGCTGACCACGAGCCGATCCGAACGATCGTTCGTAGAACTCGCGCGTCATCCCGAACGTGTAACGCAGTGCACCAGACTCATCGTTGTTGACCGCGCCCGTTCCAAGCACCAGCTCCACATCTGGATAGTCGTCCGGCGAGCGGGAGTTATTCGTCTTCACGAAGGCAATGCCTTCTGCGCCCCCGGGCACGGTGAAGGGACCGCTGCGTCCCAGTAGATAGCGAAGAAAGTTAACCGGCCGGCGCATGTCTCGCTCCCGGATGGTGACGGGCTGGTTAACGGTGAACACCAAGCCGGAGAGTGTCTGGTGGTCCTGGAGGTTGTAGCCCACGCGCAGATCCTTGATTACCGGAATGTCCAGCTGCTGCAGATGTTCGCGAGGTCCGACACCGGACAGCATCAGCAACTGGGGCGAGGCAATCGCCCCAGCCGCCAGAATGACCTCCTTCCGCACACGAACCGTGTAGGTACGCTTGTTCTTGGTGAACTCCACTCCAAAAGCGGTCTTTGTGAGGGGATCGATCAAGATTCTGGTAGCCCACGAGTGCGTCGAGATGTCCAGGTTGGACCGATAGGCGACCGGTTTCAAGTACGCACGGGCTGCACTACAACGTTCGCCGTTAACCATTGTGGCCTGTGCCTTGTAGAACCCCAGCTGCACTGGATCGTTCGGATCGATGCGCCGGTAGCCGAAGCTTTTGCCTGCTTCGAAGTATCGTTTCAACAGCGGTGTTTCAAACGAGCTCTCCTCTATGTGCAGATAGCCTTGTGGGTTGTCATACTTTCCTTTAATTTTCTCCGCCTTCTCGAAGTACTTCCGCACGTCCCGATATCCCCAGCCGTAGTTGCCCGCCTGTTCCCATTCGTCATAATCACGCTGGTGGCCGCGGCCGTACAGCAAGAAGTTGATCAGACTCGTACCGCCCAAACCGCGCCCTTTCGGCCAGTAACAAACGCTTTGCTCAAGACCCTTGCACGCGTTGCGCATTGGATCGGATCGGTATCCCCAGCTGTATCCTGTAATAATGACACCAGAAGCTCAGCCAAGGGATGCCAAGAGATGTATGCGAATGTGGAACACTCACCTGTAGCCGTTGTCAGCCCCGCCGTTAGTGGCACGTTCGAGACAATGTTTTCCTCCTTGCCCACCTCCAGCAGCAGTACGCTCCATTCGGGAACTTCGCTCAAACGGTTGGCCATGACGGAACCGCCCGAACCAGCGCCAATCACGACAAAGTCGTACTCCTTTCGAATACGCTTCGCCTCCGGTATCGGCACGGATGCATTAGGGCCCGTGCGCATCAGGTAGCTCAGCTCATCGAACAGACTTTCGAAGACGACCGATGTGGCGGACGATGGCTGACCGAGTACCGGAGCGAACGTGAGGTAAAACATCATCAACAGATGAGCGTACCATCGCGTGCCAACCATCACGGGCCGTCCCATCTGCGAGGTGGAATTCAAAGAACGTAGTGATGATATCTTAATGTTTGAAGATCGCAAGCAATCGCCGGTGGCATGGTCAGGCCGTTTTTTTTTCTCTAATGCTAATTTTGAAGCTCCAAACACCCGACCATCCATAAGTCGAATGTAGTTTTTGCAGAGGACGTAGCAATAATGGAATCAAAGATCGGGGAAGGTTTTTGTTGTATATTGTGTGCATAAAAAAGCGATCCAATGTGTTATTCCGATAGGTAATTGCGAAAAACTCGCACAAGCGTCAAAGATGGACAATGATCGATTCGTTCGTTAGATTGGCCGGTTTGTTGAGCAGAGGGACATGGCCACGGTTACGCAAAACAATAAGGAAACAATTGATGTGTCCATCAAGAATTTAGAAAGAGAAAAAAAAACTAAGGGCGCCATTTCAATTGTCCGTTAGACATCCTAGCAGGCGGTAAATCAGTGTTTATGGTTATAACAGGACGTTGAGGTGTGGTAAATTGAAGATCACGTCCGCATAGTGGTCGTAACAACCGGTGAATTATTTCAGCTTGACATCTAATTTCATGGTTGCGTGTCATGAATTTGAAACAAAGAGGAATCAAGATTGACATAGACAACCTTCTTACTTGGTGCTCCAGATTGTTCTCAGCTTTAAATGACTTCTAAGTATTGTTCCATTGCCCAGTTCACAGTGGAACCGTCAAAACTGCTGTGTCCTTACATGTGTCACGCAAGCCAGTTCTGTGAAGACATTCAATCTGTTTCACGTTTTAGACATATTAGAAGGTACATCCTCTGACTAAACATGGGAACGCTCCATCCACTTAGGGTTTAACGCATATTTGAATAATTATAGTCCTCAGCTAAACGAAAAACATTCATCTTACGCCGTGACCTCGCACACTAATGACTAAAGTGATAGATTCGTAGTTTGGAACACTGCGATCCACTTTAGAACTGCAATAATATCTTTAATTTTGAGAAGCATTGTGTGTTACACTGTTTCTTGGGTGTTGATAATTGTGCTTCAGCTAGAACACGCTCGATGTTTAGCGGATGCATATGATGAACTTTGCACTTTCAACTTACGTTCCACACTAGCGAGCGTTAACAGATGAGGGTCCTCGAAGGCTCTAAGCACGGCACTGCACGCACAGCACTGGTCATGTATGTCTGTACGTCAAACGGTACGAGGATCAAGATCCGCTTCAACCAAAACTCACCGTACGCGGCGAGGAACGAAATGCAACTAATCCAAAAATGACCCCAACGTCTAATGCAACGTCTAATGTTTTCGGCTCGAGAGGGAAAACATGTTGTTCCAAAGCCATCGAAGCACTGGCTCTGTGCGAGTGTTAAGCATCGAGCGTTAGAGGTGGCGCTTGATGTCCGGTGGGGAGCTCAATAGAGAGACCAGCCGAAACCCGAGCAGCTCGATTCAAGCGTCCTCGCGATCGTGACATATCGCTGTAGTGCGCGCGCAGTATTTGACGGACCCCTTCGTATGCATCGTGTGGCGGCGGTTCTTGATCGAAAGACAGCGCAACGAAAAAGCGGCAGACAGACAGACAGGGTGTGCAACCGTGTCGAACCCAGGTACTTGACGCGCGTTTCGCGTATCGATGCTGGTCCGCGATGCGCATCAAATTGTTCAAATCGGCGTCGATCGGTTACACACGATCGTGATGGGCGAGATCCCCTGCCCATAAACCGTTTCTTCGCATTTGGCCATTTTGCATACACACGGCGTATGCGAAGGTGAAGTTCAGGTGGGCCGAGTACTTTGCGAAGCAGTCTATCTCTGTGCACGGACAGCTGCAACGGACCGTGTGACAGCGGCGATCAAGACTTCCGAGACCGGTGTCGAACGCTTGGACCAACCTGCCTCTAATCGGTGTAAAGGCGATTGCGATGCGTGTTCGCTGGACGTAACCATACTTAACGCTGTGACCTACATCGAGCAAGTTCTCAGTGAAACCGCCGCCACCTTCCCGCCTTCTGCACACCTGGCTAGAATGTGCTTTGGCGATGGACGGATAGCGATTAGAAGGTTCGTCGCTACCACACGGCTCACTCGGATGAATGTCGAGGAACGCGCGGTATCCGATCTACGCTCCCAGCTCGGCAGATCCGGTTTGTCGACTTTCGGTTTCGGTGGCCCCTCTCGGTCATCTTGCAATCGTTGCCAACCATTGCCGATCGATTACACCACACGGTAACGAGCATTTAGTGTTACCCCCGCTCGTGTTCTCGTGCTGTACGCCTCAGAACGTCCGCCATTTTGAATTCTTGCATATGATAGAATGGAATTATTGAAAGTTTGTCCATCTGCTCGCTCAAATACGTGACATTTTTACTGATGGCATATACCGGACCCGATGCGTCCAAAAGTCAATAAACTCTCGTGAGGTTTCTTCAATCTATCTACTGCTGAACTCTTTATAGCTTCAGCAGCATGACACGAATATTAATGTACAGTTTTTGGCGCGCTTTAGAATAACACTTTCGAAAGGAAAGTGAAAAATCGAAGACCGCGTCGGGAATCTATCTGGTTAGTGTTATGCTAATAAGGAATTGAATTGATCCAGCTAAATCACCTAAAACTGCACTAAATCGGGATCATTCAAACGATGACGAAATGGGCGCTGCATGGGTTTTCGAGAGTTTTATAAGAAATTCCGCAAAAGATTAGACTACCTTTTTGCATTCGCTTTTAGTATCATCTTTCGCGAAATGAGCGAATTTCAGTTTGTTTCTGTTTTTTGCGCCCCTCGCTGATCGCGCGCCGAAAAACCTGTTGCGGCACTGACTCTCCTTTTCCGATGACCGCACCGAGACTGGTTCTTCTCGGGTCGATGGCTCTCTTCACACGCCGCGTATCGGGTTCACATTTTTTTAAACCAGATAGAGCCTTGACATAATTATATTTGGCATCGAAACACACTTCACGCCGATGTTCCCGATTTAATTCCCAACTCAGCGCCCTAATACGACGTGACACTAGTCGGTTTCGGTGGACGTATTTTATGTTTACAATTTGCTGGAATTCTCCCACATGTGCGCTAAAGAGGATAGATGGAAAATGATGAAATTACAACCGAATACGAAGCGGTTCCGTGCGGGTAAAAGTAAAAGTTTCCAACAAAACAACGCTTCCAATACACACAATGTACCCTTTAACGGTGCACTGTCCTTGAAAAACCCACGTGATCATTCATGGTGGATGTGCGTATAGCGGTGGAAAACGATCAAAAATTAAACTTTATTTTCTTTCCCTTTTTTCCGAACCACACCCGGACGCGGAGCCGGGGTTTTTGGACCAGTTACCGAGGGGTTGTGATTGAAAATGGAGGTCATATTGTGGCGGTGCGCCTTTTTTACCGAAAAAAGTGGCACTGAACATGAAAGGCAGTACGCGAACGAGTTTATCGTTTTGTTTTAACCTGGCGCTCGGTGGCGGCGTTTTGGTTTTCATTGCCGCTCGTCAGCTTCATTGATATCAACACTGGAGACCCGAGAATTGGTAGTAAAAGTTTTAGGAGCTGTCCAACCGAAGTTGGGTCCTATTTTTATTCTTCCTTCCAACTGCTGGGAGTTAGGTCCCAGACAACTTTGCTTCCCTACTACACGTTTACTGGCTGAAGGATTTTCTTGTCGAATATCGGAGCGATTACTCGTAGAAGGTCTTCCTCGTCGGAGATCGGAGCGATAACTCACAGAAGGTCTTCCTCGTCGGAGATCGGAGCGATAACTCGCAGAAGGTATTCCCCGTCGGAGATCGGAGCGATAACTAACTTTTCGTTCAGACATGTCACCGCTTTTATATTGTGCTGGCCATGTCTCGAACTTTCCTGTCTCCTTTCGTGTTTGATCCTGTCTGTTTTTCGTTCCTTTCCTACAAACAAGGATCTTATTGTTCTAGCTTTTACCGGTTGCTAGTTTGGGTTTACCTAGGAACAAAGGACTGATTGTATTCGTCGTGTCCAGGCAAAACTTCCCAACTAGCAATTTGTTTAGTACCCTCTTTTTTGCCTAGGTGGCGCTATTTTGTGTCTTGGCTATTTGCGATGCTCTGGTCGCCACAAAGTTACTCCTTTCGGGTTGATCTTGTCGCCATTGCCGCCCTCTGAGTTCTGTGTGACTGACAAGGAGAGAACTTCCATTGGGAGTTGTGCGATCGTAAAAAGCGGAAGGGTCTTAAACATCTTGAAGAGTACACAGTACCACCAGAACAAGGGAGTCCATTGAACGTAACAGTATAGTAAAGGGCCTGTTTGGATGGAAAAAAGTGGTCTACGTGTTGTAGTGCACGCACGGTGGTAGCTCCCCCACCTGCCTACCTGCCTGCCTGCCTTGTTGCATATATATTCGAGGCTCCTTTACTTCGGGGTGGTTATGGTCTGTCTAACTCCTTTACTGGTTGTGAGAGCAATATCAGCGACCTCTGGTGTTGGTGTATTTTGTAACTGAGATTTGAACTCTGGTCGAGTTTGTGATAAAACCATGTGTTAACAGTTGAACCGTACGATCAGCTTATCATCTACCGCTTATTGATCGATTTTAAATAGGTCGTGCTTCCAATTAATGATTACTACTTTTGCAACGTAGGACTAAATAAACTCAAAGAATTCCAGACATGGTAGGCCTAGACTTCTTCAGAGTGTTGTGCCGATAAAGAAGACTATTGCAAACAAGAAGACTATTGCTCAATCGACGAGAGACTTCTCGCTGAGAGCGCACGTGAGTGTCCGGCTGTACCCAACGTACCCAACACACACTTAATTCCAAAAGAGATAAAATAAATCCCTAAAGGTCTGAAGTGTCTTTGATTCTATCACATCTCTTCTCATCGATCACAGCACGTGACTATGCGTGTATAAAGAAAACAAGTGCAGTTACGATCGATAATACCGTTTCAACGATGGAAGGAGTATTTTTTCCTTTTCATCATCATAGTCATGGGCATACAGAAGTCGATCACGTTATCCTTGAGGTGTTGTACCATGCACTTATGCCACGTACGTATGGACAAGCCCGATGCGGTGCAAGTCGAGTTGAAGGAGAAAAAAAAAACGATAAACACAAGGAACGATTACAAGGTAAACAGTGAAGATGACATGCAAAAATGGCTCTGTGCGGGTCATGCGCCGTACGGTTCTGTGATCGTATGCACCTTCAAGCACCACAAACTATCACAAAAGAGTTTTTGCCGCGACTCATCGTCGCTTTCATCGCAACCCGGTGATCGAGTCGGCGAGAAAATTATGTCACTTCCACGCAAAATAAACACCGCGCTGCCGATTGGTGCCCAATTTTGGTACCGATTTTGCACGAATGACAAATTAATCGATACGCACCGGTAAGTGGGACACAACGCCGGGCCTGGGATGTCTTTACAATTCTTCCCCCAATTGCATCCATCCAGCAGATTGCCCTTTTTTGGGGGAATGCGGAATTGTTTGTTTATATGAGGAATATGTGAGAAATGGGTTTACTTATTCGTAACGGTCATCGGTTTTGTTGGTTTGATCGATGGAATGAGGCTACCGGGCATTATTCTATTCAGCGAATTTGTTGTGCAATACACGCCCTTCCAGAGTGTGTGATTGCCGTTGTCAGTGCGTTGTGTTACTTGGAGTGGAATCTGTTATCTGCCGATGGTTGGACGTATTTTATCAAACAACAAACTTACCGAGTCGTGACATTTTTGCGTTAATTTAACCACAACTTGCGACAAACGGCTCTTGAAATCCTCACTATTGCGTAACGCTACGCAATGAATGAATCCGTCTACGTGCGGGCGTAGCTCAGTCAAGCTTGCACTGTTTTGTTGTCGACGCTTTTCCTACGATCCTCGACGACCCCTTATCGCTTTGCTGCGATTTATTCACCATAAGTCATGCTTCACCTTCAACCTAATGATCGATGCTGATGGTTTCTCATGAATGGCGGTCAGTGGTGTTAGTTGCATTAGTGGCTGATCTACTTTCGAGCGTTTATGATACCGATTGCAATGCACATCTCGACTTTTCGCTCACGGCGAAAAGCGCTATGGCGTGTTCGGGCCATCACAAAGCATCCGTCACTGCAGCGACGAGATTGGTTTGTCCTTTGTGAGCTAGAAACAGCGTAAAATATGTGCAAATTGAAGCAAATTTTGTTAGAACGCAAAGAATAGATGATTGTTGCTACTCGACTGTTCCACATTGCGGCGATCTTGTCGCGCTAATGGGACTAAATTGGGGCGTAATAAGCCGGCGTAGCCATTACTGAAACTATCTCACAGCAAACAATTGATTATGGCATGATGGGTTGCAGATAACTCTGTGCGGGATGACTGTTTTTGCACATTTGCCACTATTTTTTTGGCGTAAAAATTAGATTGCATCGGATGTCGAACCGCTAGAGATTGAGTAGTGATTCACATCAATCGTGTCACCGGGCATATCGCAAAAGGGTGCCATCGTTGACCCTGTCCAGTGTTTCGTCTGCGTGTTGTGATTAACCATCAACGAGGTCAACCGAATCGTTGGTGGCTAGCCTTGGTGTGCTAATTGAGTTGGTTATTGCTGCATACAGGCAAGCGCCACTCCGTCACGCCCCAACGCCCAACGTCCAACGTCTGCGAGCGGTAGTATGTACGTTGTATGCTTTTCTTTTTCAGGATACTCGCTGTGGGGCGATCGTGTCTGCACGGTGCGCGATCATGTTGCACAGTGCGTATCAGTGGAGCTAACGCGCGCCGAACGGGTGAAGCATGTAGCGCAACATTGAGTGGTTTCCCGCGCAGTTTTGTAACGCAGGGATGCTCAAGTTATTGGTATATTGGTATTGGTATTGGTACGTATACGAAGCACTGATCCTCACGGTTCTTGTTGCGTCATTAACGTAAAACCTCAAGAGTTTCCAATCGAAACTTCAAGAACTTTTCGTATGTTAGACATATTTAGACTTGTGTTAATTACTTCATAACAGAGTACTATGTGGATCATGTTCTTCGTCTTATAAGACTTTTTGTAGCCTTCATCAATTTAGACTTGTATTGACAGCGGCATTTTATGTCCACTTCATGATAGAGCCCATAAGAGACTTATGAAATCTTCACCAGTTTTAATTTATTTAACTTAATTTAACTTAATAAGTTTAACTTAACTTCAAGTTCAGATGTTAAATGTAGATCAAGATCATGAATATGCATGTTTGTCTCATAACATTGTTTGGTAGGCTTTGTCAATCTTGACTTGAATTATTGAGAATCTTTTGACCAAGTAGTTACTAGCGCTGTATCTGAAGCCACAGGACATGATTCCACCTCTTCAAGAGTATATTTTACGAAATAAATAACCGAAAGCACTTGACACTTGACAACCCCTGCCTGGTACCACCGATACAACACAGCGCGATCGCGTGCAACGTTTGGGGGGGTTAAAAATGTAGCCTCGACTGTACCGTCGACGACCACGCGGAAACCGGTGCGTTATTGTGCTAGGAAATCTGCGAGCGTCATTTAGTGATAGCGGTGCGCCGTGAACAGGACCTTTTCGCAGATCGCTCTGAGAAGTTGGCTGAGTCAAATGTGGATAGCTTCGCGAGTGCAAGACTTAATCGTGCAAATACTGTGACCGGGTCGTTATCGATATCTCTGTTGAAAAGCAGTTCTAAACGTTACTTGTGGAAAGCTTATGTGTGGAAAGTGTTTGGGCAGAGTGCTGTGAGGTGTGCTGTAGTGTTGTGAAATGATTGGTCACATTTTTCGAATCAATTGATATGAGGTGTAATTTGTCAGCTTGTGAAGTATCGGAAGAAACGTGAATCATACTGCATCTGTAACAATTGCGACACATTTCACTGCAACTTTAACAACCACAAATGAAGCATTTTACTGCAAAAATGGTACGGAAGTTCGCTGGTTCTACGAGTATACCAACCCAACCGGTTGGGATTAGAAGTACATTCCGGTTTACAGGTCTCGAAAGGTCATTAGGTTCTAACCCTGTACAGACACACCTTCTTTTCCACTTGGTTCCAGAACAACCCAACTTTCGTACCGTGGCTAGTGCCCGCACAGGTGGCCAGTGGTTCCGCGTTCACGCAAACTCGCCTTCGCCTCCGCGCTCTTTCATGCGTAAAAGGCAAAGAACATTGCCTTGACATAGGGTTGAGGCAAAGTGCCACTGGTATAGCTGCACGCAAACGTGATTCATTGACCGATTGCGATTCTTGTAGCCACGATTATTTGTTTAGAATTGTGCAAAACAATCAGCACGAATCGCTGTGCTTTTGATATGAAGTAAAGGTGTTTAGAAATTTAATCGAGTGTTTGAAATCGGCAAAGATTGATGGGTTGTTTGCGAAAATTTCAGATACGGTCTGCTTTCGATATGTCAGTACTTTGGCCCTTTCCCAACGCATTGCATCAAAAAGATGCAGAATGAAATCGATAAGGCTTCCAAGTAGCTCACCATCGAGACGTCATTTATTGGTACAGACGGTTATGCAACGGTCATACGTTCTGGATAGAACGCATCGCACGTCGGGAGCAATGTGCTAATTGGGGTGATAATTTTAGCATCCCGTCTCGATTATATAATACGATCAGTTTCAAGTACGATCGAATGCCATTGAGTACATCGTCAGTTTGCACACTTCGATATTGATATACAAAGTCCAAAACAGTTCCAGTATTTGCTGTACTTGCCTTGCTGTTGATATGGAACGTGTAAAATGAATCAGTTGTGAAGGAGTTAATTGCAATCAGTGTACTATTGTTGCCTTTTTTCCCATTCGGAATGTCATTTGAAGCTGAAATGATGTCAATATGCCGATAGGCTCATCTTGCCCCAAGTGCCGCACTGTTGGAGCTGTGAGGTCACATACGGACGATGCAAATTATCCACCACGCATGAGGTGTACGAATGAATGTATGTGACTGTTTATCTTTCCTCCAAAACATTTAACCCTCATTGCTGCTTGTCATTCAAAGGCACATCACAACCACTCGCTCCCGCTCCGGCTTTGACGGCTCCAATAGTCGCCAGGGAAAACAAACCCAGGGGGCCCGGATTTTCGCCCGGCACGCTGGACCTAACCTTGAACGGCTTGCAGTTTGGGCCGCGCACAGGCAAGAAAAAGGTAACGGCAAACAAGATGCGCACCGAAACCGTGGATGCTGTCGTAACGGACGGTTTGGGGTTTTTGGGGTGAAAATTTATGCTGCGACATCAATCGATGTGAATCGGGCAACATTGTTGTGTTGTGGGTCGAGCCGAGCGCTTTTGTAGCGGCAGGGCCGGGCAGTCGTGGAAGAAATGTGTGGTCCATCCGTGGCGTAAAGTGTGATAAAGTAGCCGGTGGCCCGTAAGCGGGGCGCTCTTACTTAACATTGGGGTTTCATTAACCGAAGGTGGAAACACTGGCGATGCTTGAACCAAGTGTTGTGCTAAGTGGGCCCTTGTAAAGAGAACAAATTGTTTCGATGACGAGATATTTATATTTGTCTGCAGAAGAAGCCGTGTGAGGTCGCCGGGCAATAAATTAATTGAATTAGATCCTCCAAATCGGACAGTCACAAAGTGGCTGTGACAAAGGTTATAATTAATTTTCCAGTTCTACTGCAGTTGGTTTGTTGAGAAAATCCGTCCGAAGCCCGCCTTGATTGGAGCTTCAATAATTGGACAAACACGAATGACATAAGCGATCGATCGCCGATTTACTTTTGCACGAATACTAATTTATCCAGCCCCGGGGGGGAATTGAAGTCGACACGAAGCAACGTTGTTTCCATTCCATTAGCTGCGTCATTAACCAAAGAAATAAAATGTATCCAACCGAACTTGCCGCAGGTCTTCTGTGCGTTGGCATTAGGAAGTGGACGACGATAAACAAAGAAAAAAAAACCGACCTGCCGGAAACATTCTGTGTGCATTTGTGCCAATTTTTGGGCACCGAGTTTTGAAGGTCACTCGATTGCTCCGAAAAGAACTTGCGATGTTTGGTGTAGGCGCGCTAGCGTTCAAACAGCTCATAACGATCCGCGAAGATTCGCACATGACTTTGAGTTTTGTTTGCTTTCTTTCGAGTCATTGCGATCGTTCGAGATGGTTTGAAGAAATGGGAGAGGGGGTTCATTACGATCGAATCGTATGCAGTGTAATTTTGTGCCCCAGCACTTTCAATTCAAATCACTTCCCAAATCGACAAATGGAGCAACATTTACATATAATCGGTTTACAGACGCGCGAACGGTGATCTATCGAAAGTTTCGACCTCACATCTGGAAACTGATTCCGTTGTCTGCAAAGTACCTTGCCAAGGTTTAGTTCAGTTGCGATTTTAGTTAATTGGGAGTACGTTCACTTGGGCACAATGCCGAAGAAGATACCTTCACCCTTAAATGCAGCTGCGGCTGACGTCTCCACAAACAGCCGAAATGCATCAAAATTGGCTGCTTCAGCTTACCTTGAGCTTGTTTTTTCTGCGGCTGCTGATGCAGTTTGTTCACACCGAGTGGGGAAAGAAAAGAATGGTCAACGAGAGATCTCATCGAGGTGGTTTTACTTTCATTCGTTTTACTCTCGTTGGAATTGCTCCGCTTTTTTTTGCATCGACCTAGAATGAAGGTTCGATGTGCATTCAGTTGCTTTTTCCATACACCAAAGGGAGCTGACGTTGATCACCTTGAATCCGTTATTCCACTTGCGACCTCAACGACTGGTGAGTTTTTTTTTTAATGCTGAAGCTGGTTACCGTTTCGAAATGTCTGGAATCAGGAGGCGTTAAAAGAAAAGAACAGCAAATGCCCAAAAATGTCTGACGACATTGCGTGGTGTGGGCAATGAATTCCCACAAAACACACACCCTCCCGATAGTGATGATGTTTTGCCGTCAATCGGATTTGTGTCTGCACCAATCAGTGTCGCAAATCGGCATCTGGGGATTGATTTATTGTGACGCCTCACGCGCTAAGCAGGTCAGCCACAAAACCATGGTCAACGACAACTACCGTTGGTGACCTTTGGTAGCCTTTGGTCGGATGGTAGTTATGAGCGGTTAATAGTGGTAATGTTTAGACGACCCAAGACACCGAGAAGATTAATCATCCACACGATCAAGGTCTTTGTTGATAGTGGCGCACACGGCGCGAACACTTGCACTTAACCTAACAAACTTCCAGTGAACCGCAAGAACATCACAGTGCATCACTTACTGGAAGTTACGCTATGCATTCGAAATGCATTCGAAATGCACACCCGGCATAAGTATGCGTTGCGTGTCAGGTTTCCGACAATCACCGCGACGATTCTAACATACCCGTAACGCATTTCTAATGTAGGAAACGATTATTCCCCGCTGGCGCAGGTGAGATCGACAGACAAACAGGTTTCGAGTGTAGCCTTCAGAAACCTACGAAGATATTTTAGTCGCGCGTCGGTGCGTAGTGTAGTGCAAATAGTGACAAATGAGCTTCGATTACTTTAGTATGCATCTGTGTTTTTACCACCGTTCCGTGCGAGACACGCGGCCGGGTCCGTGTCTTGGCCTACGTGACAAAGCCAAGGGGAAGGTCATAAGGGACATATCACAAGTCCGTTGTTCGTGTGGTCATTTTAACAGACCCTGCGCTTACAGGGTTGGAAGCGAGGTATTGTGGGCAGACCAGTGATACATTTGGAAGATGTTTATCATGCGGCGAATGAAGGGCAAGGTCCATCTGGAGTGTTGAGATCGGAAAAGACACCGCATTGGCTCCTCTGTGTCGGTGTTAAACTCATTCAATAACATAATGCCGCAGGAAATTTGGAGCTTGGTAAAATTCATTAAGCTAATCATTGATCGTGCCTTTAAGCAATTCAGTAGCTTAGGATAACGTGAACACACTCGAGGGCTTTTACTACAGCGTGGAAATCAAAGAGGCAGTAAATATCGATGAAACCTCACACAGGGGGTGCAATAATAGAATTGGGTTAAACAATTCGTTACAACTTGAATTTCGAAGATCGTGAAGATCGTTCAGTTGTATAATGGCTGGAAAAGCGGTCCTTTTTATTCCAACTAGTTTCTTGATTGTAACCATTGCCAGTCTTAGTCTGTCGTGTCTAATAATTGGCCAACATTGACTTGAACAACCCATAACTGCCGAGTCAACACATGGAAGGCACGGTTCGCTCTAGGTTGTTGTATTAATGGTTACAATAATGGCCTTAGTAGCGGTTGGTAGAGTAGATATTGGAAAACGCATTTAGTTCTTAGCCAGTGAAGCTTGCCTTTTGGGATTTATTTTCATTTCTTCATTTAAAAATAGAATATACTTAGAAAGACGCTGATTTGGTGGGACCATCCACCAGTAATCGATTGTGAGCTACTGAAGTCCTATAGGAATATGGCGTTGCTATTGCTGGGTAGGGATTATATATTATACGTTCTTGAGTATTAAATTTATCGGAGGATTTCAACAAACGCTGACAACAAGAGGATCTTTCGGTATAATATTTAATATTATACCACCGTTTAATATTATATTCGGTATATTCGGTACCGAAAGATCCTCTTGTTGTCAGCGTTTGTTGAAATCCTCCGATAAATTTAATACTCAAGAACGTATAATTTATAATTCCTACCCAGATCGCTAACACTATCACAATTCCTGTTTGCTACACGCTGATTTTGAATTCGTACAAAAAAATCAATGTTTAATGTCACTTCTCACCTGCTGACGTTGGTACCAACTGGGTTTATCCTGAAGAAGCAGAATCATCATCAATTTACATTAATTTGGGAGGGAAACGTTCCTATACAAATCCCGATTTCCATCTCACCTGCAACCGTTCCGAAAGGATCGAACCACTATGGAAAAAGATGATAAAACAGGTTTGTGTGTATTTTTTGACCCGATAACTTTAACGTCAAATGGACTCTTCTGCCTTGGGGAAGAATGTAAGACCTGGAGGAACACCCGTTGGAATACTGACGCAGTTTGAAACGATCTCTGGGGGCTTTTGTGTTTTATGTTTTACTTGCCATGAAGAAATTCCAAAAGGTGTGACGTATTTCGCAAGATTAAGTTTACCATTCCTGGGAATCGATACTAACGACCAAAGCAAGAAGAGGCCCGTTTGACGTAAAACGGAATCTGTCTCTGTGGTGCGTTTTAATCGTCCGTTGATGAATGTTTATCGTACAATTGACATTACTTTTTTGGCGCTTGGTAAGCGTTCGACTGAAAGTCGGGAAACGTACAATTACATCAAAATTAGTTCTAATCAAACCGCAACCATCGGTATGGGTGTGTATGTGAGTGTTTATCTTTCGCTTTGGGTGTTTGCTAACATCCGACATTAAATATGCGTGCTTCGTTTTATAATCGGCTGAATTGATCGTGCTGGTAGCCGGTCGGTACACTCGGAAACCACACGTCTAGAAGGAAACCACGGCGGGCTGTAACCGAACCACACTGATGATAATTTTCCTCTCCGATCTAGCACGGCTAGAGGGAAGATAATTAGGCTGATACGAGAGGACATTCGTCGAGCGCCGAGTGCGTTCGGTGGTATAATTTATGCGAGCGCTCGTGCGCGTTTTGCATGGCGTACGTGCAGGTGACAGGCGTTATGATTATGGCGACATCTTAATGCGCGAAAGGCATACCCAAAGGTATGTCCTTTAGGCAGTGCCCTGTGGAAAGACAACGGTTTGGCATGGGAATTGATACAGCGAGGGTTATTAGCGTGTGACGCAAAGCCATTTATTCTGATCCGTTATTATCCAGGTTTGATTAGTTTTATTTGTGCAGAGAGATTATATAAGTGTCTTCCAAATCGTCGCACAGCACAGCTGATTGGAAGCGCTCCGTGATCTGTGTGGAAATATTTGCTTGCAATTAAAAGCAACAACAAACACCTAGCATATCTTCTAACAAGCTTCTTTTAATGCACAAGTTGTCTAAGACCGATGGCCACTCGTCCCATAATGCAACGCTCATGCCGCTGCTTGCCCAAAGCGAACTGCTTCATCATCGTGAGGCGTAACGCCGGTAACAGTGACGGTCAAGGCCGGAGCTGTCAAACGGCTAGTAATGATTCGTTTCCTTCGCCCCAAGAAGCAGGTGAGAAGGGGTGACTCACAGCGCGGGCTTTGACCGAGTGCTAGCTTACCGTAACCATCCCGCCCGTCCGCGTGTGTGTTGGCGAAACCAATTAGCGTCCGTAAGCAAATTTAGCCGATAACCGATCAATTAAAAAATCACCCAATGCTGGTCTGGGCCAGTTTGGCACGATGGGCTGAGAGTTTTAGGTTTGTTTGCGCCCTTAATTAGAGTATCCTAAGTGAATGAGTTGTACTGTTGTTTTTTTTCTGTTGAAAATACACTTATGCCAGTGTAAACAGTCTAAAGCATTAGTTTCACTTCGGTGCATAATTCAGCAATTCGCTTGTCTCATGGATTATTTGTGTCACAATATTTCGAAAACAAAAAGTTATATAATAATACATGACATTACTCACTAACGAAGCGTGCGTATTTGATATCGGCAAACCGATTGCGAATCGAGCAAAATATTTCACTGCTGGGCTAGTAAGTTCAAGGTGGGTTGGTTATGTTGACCTAGTGGTGAGATGGAGTCTCGATCCGTTATGGAACAATTGACGGCTTGGAAAATGTGCTGCAAAAATATGTAATTTATGCACACTTTGTTCGAATTTCCCTCGACTTTGATGAAGATCTTTGAAAGTTTACTTTGTAAATGGTTTCCACATCTTCAAATACATGTCGGTCGTGGTCTGACCTTACCTTTTCAACATTATACTTTTAAACTACTTCAGCAAATTTATTATAAATTGATATCGACTCTGCTGGGAGCAAGAGAAGGCTTTGTTCGAGTACATTGTTGCAATAATATTGATCAAACGTAGAAACGACGGGCCTCTCTTTACTCGATCGATATTAGTAGCCAAATATTGTTTTACTGGGCATCAGCTCAGGCAGGGTAAAAGTTAACATCCACATGAAAGATGCCTTAGGCAAAACTTCGCCTGTTTTTTCGATGCAGTTCACTCTCACCGGAAAACGTTCAAGGCCTTTTTGGAACTAATGGTATGCTACGCCGATTAGCTTTGTGTTATTCTTCGTCGAGTGTACGCCATCCACAATGAAGAGCCAGCACTGGCAGTTCTCCTTGATACAGTTTTTAAGAAGAGACTGATGCGTTCATATCTTTCGGCCGACAGCATAGCCTATCCGCGGATAGATGCCTTAGGCATCTATCAATCCGCATCAAACTAACGGCATCAAACCTATCCGCAAGGACGCTTGATAAACCGTTAATGGACTTTAAAATTAATGTCCTCAAAACGGTGGTCAAGCGTAAGGCCGACACGCGGGCGTTTGTTGACGACACGATTTACAATCGTTTGAATGTAAATGTTCGTTGTCAACCTAAAACTTGATCGTTCGAGAAAATTGATTGCTTGTTCGCTTCCTCAATCCACTGCATCTTTTAACCAAGGTCAAATGATTACAAATTCTCACGGTCAGTATGCCGGTTCCGTAAATCACATCGTTATCGTTTGATGCCGGAAAAAGGAAGAGCGCCAGTAGCGTCGGAAGAGTTGAAAGTTGAAAGAGTAGGGAGTGACACCATGTCATGAATGTTTTAATATTTACGACAATATTTAACGATTTCTTTATAGTCGAAAACTATCGAGATTAAAATATCTCTCTCTCTCTTTATCTACAGTCTTCAGCATTGATGGTCCTACTGGTCTTTGCCATCACATCACGTTGCGGGGTGGCCATGCAAGATACGTTCTTTCAAAGGCTGTTCGATGAAACCAGCGTTCTGTTTAATAACGGAACACCCCGTATTCCGGATACGATCGCTTTCCGGAAGGAGTACGATTTCATCATCATTGGTGCCGGTTCCGGTGGGTCGGTCATGGCGAACCGTCTGTCGGAAATGCGGGACTGGAACGTACTGTTGCTTGAGGCGGGCAAGGAGGGCAACATGCTGACGGAGGTACCTCTAACCGCGGGACTGACCAGCATTACGGGTAAGATGGACATTATGATCGGCTCTGTGACAAAATGTCCCTCAGCTGACTATTTCGGTTCCAGAGATCCTACGGTGCTAAGATCTTTTCTCAAAAATTAGTTTCTTAAGCTTACAAGGTACATGTCTTTTAGACCCCCCCCCCTACTTAAAGATTACTTAAATAATCTCTTATAAGAAAGCATGATAATAGCTACCATCCTGAATGATATTTGATATACCTACAAAGACACCGTTTTTTAAATATTCCCTTAAAGCGAGAGTGAAGAAGATCAAGTGATCAAGTCAGATCATATCTAATATTTGGATCCTTCTTTAAATGCACCAATTGTATAAAAAAATTTGGCAAAAAAGTAGTCGTATCTATCCTCTGGTCATAGATTTTTTCTCGTAACGAACTTATTACTTGAAATTATTCCAGCCATACGTTTGTGGGGTAGGCGTGTTGTTTTTCCATTCAGGACCGCAGTTAGATGCGAGCTGTTTTGAGTTTCGTTTCAATTTTCGGTTTGGAGTTGTTGTCTCTTCGGAGAGAGAATTTATTAGACTGTATGATAACAGGTTTTTTATATAGTTAATACGACATGTACCGCTATATGTTTGTGAGTTGTGTAAGGTAACTCCCCCCTTTCAACCATGAGAACAGCAGACTACTCTGACGGAACGTGGCGTTGGAACTCGTATATATGCAGCTTGTTGGCCGTTTCACTTCTAGCGATGTGCAGCGCACCGGACCCGGGTTTCTAAAAATAGATACCCTTTCTCTTGATCTCGCGGTTCGTGGAAGTCCACGCGGTACGCAACACGTGCATCTCTTTCATACGCGAGCAACACAAAAGGGGGTAGTTTTGCGTCTGTACGCGTCGTGCGCATGCAGTGCGCAAGCGCATGGGGTGCGGTTGTAGCGCTCTGTGTAAGCTCCATTGAAATGAAGCTTTTGAATGGGAAACCCTTCAATGAGCAGGTTGAACCTTGCGCTCGGTACACGGTCACTCATTTTGGTTGATGAAGGGATGGATAAACAGGTAGGTGGGTGAGATCAAACGATATCATGCATCCTCAACTTTCAGGATACAACTGGGGCTACAAAGCGGATCCAATGAAGGGTGCCTGTTTGGGTCTCAAGGGCGGTGTCTGTAACTGGCCGAAAGGGCGCGGTCTCGGAGGCACGAGTCTCATAAACTTCCTCATCTACACAAGGGGACATCGGAGGGATTACGACGGTTGGGAACAGGCAGGCAATCCAGGATGGGGCTTTCGTGACGTGCTGGAATACTTCAAGAAGTCGGAACGTGTGCAAATTCCGGAGCTGCGCAACTCTCCTTACCGCTCTACGGCAGGTCCGGTAGACGTGGAGGAGTCATCGTTTGAGACGCCGTTATTGAAGCGCTTCATCGATGCGGGGCGAGAACTGGGCTACATGGAGACGGATCCCAATGGCGAAATACAGCTCGGATTCGGCAAGGCACAAGCGACAATGCGTAGAGGACGTCGATGCAGCGCGGCGAAGGCTTACCTTGTGCCCGCCGTACGTCGACCAAATTTGGACATTTCGATGTACTCCCGAGTGACCAAAATACTGATCGACCCCGTCACGAAGCTGGCGTACGGCGTGGAGTTCATGAAGCGCAGACGACGATACGTGATCCGTGCACGCAAGGAAGTGATCTTGGCGGCGGGTGCCATTGCTTCTCCCCAGCTACTGATGCTGTCCGGGGTGGGTCCTAGAGATCATCTGAAGGATATTGGCATTCCTATGGTGCAGGATCTTCCGGTTGGGTATAACTTACAAGACCACCTGAATCTTCCCGGACTAGTCTTCCCGGTCGATCAGCCGGTGACTGTGCGGGAGCGTGACATGCGATCACCACGGTACATTCTTGATTATATGATGAACGGACGAGGTCCATTCACGTCTCCCGGGGGTGCCGAAGGTGTTGCTTTCGTCAAGACGAACATCAGCTTCACGCGTAAGTGGAGTGATCGGAATCATTTCTACGGTGAGCTTCAATCCTTGCTTGTTCCTTCTTTTACCAACAGCTTCCGACTATCCGGACATTGAGCTGGTGATGGGCACGGGAGCCTACAACAACGACGAATCTGGATCGCTTCGGGCCACCATTGGCATAACGGACGAGTTCCATCATCACACGTACGGGTCGATCCTTGGGAAGCACGCGTTTTCTGTCTCACCGGTCCTAATGCGCCCAAAGAGCCGTGGACGAATCTATCTGAAGAGCGACAACCCGTTCCATTGGCCGCGGATGGAGGGTAACTTCTACGCGGATTATGACGATCTGGCAGTGCTGCGGGAAGGTGTCAAGCTGACGGTGGATCTGATCGAATCGCGCAGCTTCCGCGGCATTGGGGCACGGTTGCACAGTACACCGTTTTACGGCTGCGAGCAGCATCGTTTCCGTAGCGACGAGTACTGGGAGTGTGCCATCAGAAGAGTCGGCAGCACGTTACAGCATCAGGTAGCGAAGGAAACTCCCGCGCGTTCAAACGGATCGTGTTTAATTGAGTGACTTTTTTCGTTATTGACAGTGTGGTACGTGCAAAATGGGACCGGCCACCGATCCGGAAGCGGTCGTCAATGCGCAGCTGCAGGTGTACGGCATACAGGGTTTGCGTGTTGTCGATGCCTCGATCATGCCCACCATTCCGGCGTCTCACACCAACGCGGTGGTGTTTATGATCGGCGAGAAGGCAGCCGACATGGTGAAAGAATTCTGGGCCAACGAAATTCGCTGAACTCCCTCGGTGCGTAAAGTCTTATTCCTCTCTAGTCATCTCAGCCAACGGGCCCGCGTGATCATCTCAACCAACGGCCAAAAACAGTGCTGAAACGTACTGCTATCGTTCATCTTTATTGGATGGAGGCCTCTCTGTTTGGCCATCACCTCCAGCCCTTCGGCACGCCTCGTGCACACCCACACACTCTTCTCTTCCTATGAAAGAGCTGCAACCCAAACCCAAGCATCGCTGTAGAATTTAACGAAATAAAGAGACTGTTTTATTGTAAACAAACCCCCGTTTATACCGCCACGGATGCCGTGCGCGCGTTTATTTGTGCAAGCGATCAGCGGCCTTTTTCCTGGGGCCGTAGGCAGAAGGGCCGCTAGTTCGGTGATGCAGGAAAGGTGCAAAAATAGGTAAGGCATGTGGCATGAGCACCCGTATCGCGTAGCGGCCTTGCCCGATGACATTAGGAATCTGTTTATCTGTGTGGTTTTTGCTTGATTAGCAACAAAAAAAACAGCATCTCTTCGCGTACGGAAAAGAGTACGAGCACGGTGTGATGGTGTGGTGGGAAATATCGCCAAGAAGGCTACACGAATGCAGTGGCAACGAGAACCACTGTGTGTTACACAGAACGTTGTCCTGGCGCATGCGATCCATCGTCGTAATGCCGCCGCATGGTGTAACGTTTTGCTGTGGCTGTTCGGTGAATGGTTATTGCAAACCAAAAGTCATCCGGCAGTGGGTGGGTTTATTTCCATATAGTTTATAATGACCGACCGTTGGCATATTTCATGGCCGATCGCCTAAGCGGCCGACGGCGATGATCAAGTGGACCGAAAGCAAAATGGCACATCCATCAGTGTCAAATCAAATAAACAGAGGCACTGTGCCAAACGACGATCGATCGAAAAAAAAAAGACGATACACTTCTACCTCATTTGTTTGTGAACCGTTTTCCCATCGGCCAAACGGCGGGGGGTTACATGGTGGTTTTACAGTGGGTGTGTACCGTCACAGCCATTTGCCGGGAAAGCGGGCATTTTCGCACACCGTCACAAGTTTTCCCCGAGTCTACCACACTGTGCCGTGTTGGGAACTGTCAAAACAAACACGGAACACCCGACGTACGCGTGGTGTTTCGCCGTGCGTCCTACGAAACAGCTGGAAAACCGCTTTCCGGGCACGAGTTTTCCCGAGCACCCGAGTCGATCCCGAACGCTGTGCCGAAACCGTGCACAACGGAGGGTAAGCCCACACCAGCTGATGGTGTAGTTGCGATTTTCCACTGGCACCGAACGGTGCTCCGTACTCGTGTCGCACTGTGCGCATTCCGAACGTACGCGGGAAACTTCCAACCTGTGCAGTGACTTACTTTGGAACGTTACGAAGTTTCTATGCCGGTCAGCAGAACAAACTCAGTGCGTATGTGTGTTTGTAGACGAACGAAGGTGTGTGAGTAAAAAGTATCAACGTTTCAACCGGAAGTGAGGAAGTAAAGAAAAAAAAAGGAGTGCTTGAAATAATTCCACCGTTCGTTGTTCTAAGCCACAAGTGGAACGGTCGTAACGGAAAGTTGCTTCTAATTGTGTTAACAAAGGTGTGTGCGTGTGTGTCCCCGCGTGCGAGTGGTTCCAGTGTGTTTGGAAAAGGATAAAGTTTGTGTGAATTTTGCCAGGCTGGAAAAGTAAGCTTCGAATAGCTGTGTGTTCTGTCCCCGTCATCGACGGTGTAAGCATCGATCGACAATCGTCGCTATTCTATTCTTGTTGGAGGATGGTTGGGTCTTTCCGACGGGACACCTGGGGCGTTTGTGGTTGGTGCGAGTGACACGAAGAATATGAATGTTTAATCAGCAGGTGCTTTTCCCCAACTTCGCCACGCCACTCCGATTCGTCCCAGTTCGTGGGCGTCATTGAAGCCGCTCTCATCCGCGGAAGGATCGTTCGGTCTGGAGATTGTATCAGAGGTAAGCGAATCTTAAGAACTGTACAACAATTCTGGCACTTCGCTGTTAAAATGGTCGTCCCAGCATGTTGAGTGGAAGTATCGAAAGAAAACAAATTACCTGCGACGCGTATGGGTAGAATAAATCCCGTCAAAAGGACTCTTCTCTGCTCTCAGCTACAGAACACCATTTGAACATCGAATTATCAAATTGGACGATTCTCCTTACCGCAAAAAGGGAACTGGATAAAAGCGTACCCTCTCTTCTGGTACATGTCACACGCATTACCAGGGGGGGAAATTATGCGAGCGGGCAAAGCAGAAACGAAAGAATACGCACCGATTATCGCTTCTCGCATCTTGTCCAGCAGTTCTAGCCGGCTGGAACCCGGGGCCTATTTTAAGAACGCAGTTATACATCGCTAGAACTGGAACATACCGAGCGCAGCATATATAGGCAAACGCATGCCGCTTCCCTCGGCAGTCTGCCTGCACTCACGGTTCACAGGTCTGAAGCTACCTTTAACAGTTTCCCCCACTACGTCGCGTCGAGCGGGTCTCTCTCGCCTGGTAACACAGACCTTGAGGAACACCTTGACAACACAGAATCATCGTGTCTACATGCACGATAAAACACGGAAGCAAGTTCTCTTGTTCCCGATTCCCGTACCTACGGTATGGAAAAAACTATCGCAAATCGCAACAAATTCGAAATGAAAAGAAAACAAAACGGTGTGATACGGTTTAATATTATCCGCCAACCACTGACCAGAGTGTATATTCGACTGCTTTTTGCCATTTTAAAATATTATACCAATCTTTCATATTTTTGTGATCGATCGCGATCGAGCGATAAATAATGTTAAATGGGACGACAATAAATTCGACTTGTTGCATATAATGACCATCCAATGCTTTCCCGGTGCATTCGCATTCGATAGGAAAAGTGTGTGGCACAGCAAATCGCATGCTGTTCTTCCTAATTCGTTAATTTATCCTCGTGGAGGCGAGACACAGTGGCCAGAGCGATGAAAGAGAAAGAACGATCGGGGCGCTTACTGGCGAACAAATGAAGTGCAAATATTGACCAAACAGCATCGGTGCCGAAGCAACACATTTAATGAGCCGTACGGCCAAGCGAATGGTTGGAAAGGTCAATTGTTGCAACAACAAAAACAAAACATGACAAGATTAATTAGGCCACGAACGAACGGAAGCAAAAGGTGGAAACTGTTTGAAAATCGGGTATCCGTTCCGGTGGGCTTTGTTGCGATTAATGAGTGTAAAAATTGTACATTCTATAACATTCAACATCGAGTACAAAAGAGACGTCTCAATAATAATGCTTTACGTGCTGTTAGGCAAAACGTTGCTGTAAAATGTAATAGCTAGTGGTGGAATTTTTCATGACCCAAAACGCCCTTAGGATAAAGAAAGTGAACGTGCCTACATTACTGTCCTTTTCTCGCGTTTTTTTCCGTCGTTTTCGGGGTGGTGGCTCACTAGCAAAAGGGCATCGTACAAAATCGATTCATTGCCCTACGCCTAGCGAGCCCCATTTACGGTCGATACGGAAGTTAGCATCGATTTTACCTGCGGCCCCTTGTCTACATTGTTGGCGAGTCGCGTGCGTGATTATTGCGCTCATTTGCGTATCGCGTGTGCTCCCTTCACTAATGTATGTGTGTGTGTCCTTAATGGTCGAAGAGTTTCCCACCAGAGCAAGGACAATCCGCAGCGTGTATGGGGACGACTGGGAGGGTCTTGTTGCGCCTTGGCCCACACACAGCGGCAAAACGCTCTGCACTGGTGTGCCATTTGAACATTCTAGCCACCGCGTATCGATTGGTTGCTTAGGACCCGCATAGGTTCGGAACGGCCGTAGAATGGGTCGGAAGAATCACCAGGGAGTTTTGCTCAAGCTTAACACGGGGGCCGATTATCGACCGTGATGGAACGTCGTCGTGGAGTTACGCATGGCGAAATATCTTCGCGAGAGATAATCAAGAAAAAAAGGGAGTGGTTTTTTTGTGTGATTGTCTTAAACCCTGTGATCAGGCACTAATTAATGGATTCGGACAAGATAAGGTTCGTTTGATGAAGGTTCTGCCCATCTGCAAGGTTCTTTGGGATGTAATGAGATTACTTTTTGCATTGCTGACGAACAAGTTCTTGTCGGTTAGGTCTATTGCTTTGAGATTTTAGGAGAAGTAGAACAGGGAGATGTTTCACCAAGACAAAGCTTTTCTTGGAGTGAGTTGAAGTTTTTTTTTTACATAATTTATATCTATCGACTTCATGTTACAATGATGAAAAATTCTGTCCAACAAAAGCCACTGAAGGGTGTCCAGAACTCCACTTAACGTAAGCACTGCTCTCATAGCCTCGCTGTAACAGTTCCACCAAAGGAATAACCTTTGGTCGTGAGCACCATTGCAGTGCCCCGAGGATAAGTACCAAACTGTCATCCTAACGATTTGTATAGACGTGTGTTTGTGTAAAGCTTTTTACTCCCGTTTACCAACCTTGCCGTGTCAGTACGTAAGCGTGGGGCAAGAACATGGTAGAACACGATCGATTCGGACCGGAAACATATCTCAAGTGGACGTCAAGTGCAGAACAGTTAACAAATAACACGGAGCTTATGGAAACTCCGCACGGGAATAGATGGAAAGCTTGAGGTGAAAGAATACGAAGGTTTTACTACAGCTGATAGTGACGACAGTGGTTTGGAGCTAGCAAACAAAGAAATAATTTCCGGAAAGTCATCATCCCCTTCTTTGGAATATTGGCTCCAACAAAAAAAGATTGGGCTGGTGTCTTCGTGGTTTAAACAAATTGGATAACTTCCACTGCTGGCCAACCTTGGCACTGGGTGGAAGTGGAACATTCTTTTGTTGTACCACCCCAAATATATTTTCCACCCACCTTGAACTTCCTGTTTGCAAGTGAGTGAAAGGACACAAGGCGACGGTTTTTGTGTGATGATCAGTTACATTTTTTTGCGTGAAATTCAACCAGCCAGAGTGGGTGTGTGTGGATTAGTTCCGGTTGTTGGAAAACTTCTAAGAAAGTGAGGTTAAGAATGGCACCAAAAACAACACAAGGCCGTAGTTTTTGTTTCCTTGCCGTTCTCCATTTACCAAGCGGAACACATGTTTCACTTTGACCTCTTGGAGAATGCCGGACGGTAGAGCTTTCCACGCCGCATCAAGAAGCGCTGCCCAGTTTGCCCTTTTGTTTTTTTCCATTATTATTTCGCGTTGCCACAAGGCCACCAGAACGAGTATGAGTGTTTGGAGTTGGACACTGTGTAGAGCAATATAAAACCTCCGGTTCGCTACACCGTAAATGAAGCCAGAGCATACCAAGAGGACGAACTAGGAAGGTTTTGATGTAGTTTCTTACGATGTGGGACGATGCAGAACGGGATGCGTTTGCGATGGTACAAGACCATAAAGAAAGGCTTTCGCCCCCCAACACGCACACAAATAAACTGAAAACCCCTCCAAAGAAAGTTTACTCGTGCGAACAAGAACTCCGTGGCGGGCTGGAAATGGACAACGCCGGGGAGAAAAAAATCGAACGCCAGCACCATCTTCGCGTCTGGTTAGTCGCAAGCAGAACGGCGTAGAAGCGATTGGGGCCGATACTGCTCGAGCTAAAAATAACAAAACTCTACTACCCTATCAAATTGTGCTGGGGTGGTTTTTTTCCACTCTTCTGGACGATACTGCGATGGTGGAACTGGGAGCGGTTGCTGCTGATGAGCGAAGAAATGGGATGCTATAAATATCGATTAAGCAATCACTATTATCAGGGAAAGTGTTAGCGGTGGATGGGTTAGATCGCTACGTGCGGTGGATGCAACTTTTTGGACGGATGCAGTTGTGGAAGTGCGTCCAAGAAAGCCAGAAACCCCCACCCAGAGAATGTCTCAATGAATGTGATAAGGAGCGGGTTTATGTCGGATTGATTTTGTCTGCCGTTGAGAACCTCGTTATTGAGTCAGTGTTAATGATTGCTGAATGGATCTGATTATAATTAGGAGTGGGATTCTGTGATTACGCAGACTAGGGAACCGTTTAGAGCTGAGTGCATCTGTCGGTGCTGTCAGGTTGTCAATTTGACTGTGAAAATGGTGCGTACATAATCGTATGACATCTTCATATCACCGCTGTTCGATAAAGCGCCGAGAGTCATTTCATGGTCCGTCAATCAATTCCGTCCCATTCGGAGTGCGTACCGAACTGTGTCGAATTCCATTTCACGATTGAACGGTGGCCTAGCTTTCGGTTCTGGAGCCGTATCGTTTTTTTTTTTGCATTCCACCAGTTGATTCCGGAGTTTGGCGTTTCTCAACCGGAACAACGACAAAAGCCAAATCGTATGCAGATTGACTGATCATTTCCATCCGTGCGCTCCGTAAGCCAATTCCCGGGACGAATTAACATATTTTAGCAGCAAATCCACTCCCCGGCCAGCGGGTCGAAAGTCTCGGCACGGTCCACTTTTGGGGCGAATGGATAAAAGGGAATATTTCGTAGCGGAATTATGGCAGGCAAGATGGAACAACGTGTAACGAAAGTTTTACAATGGAAAATGTGGCTCAAAGTTAGTCTTATTGGGTGGGAAATGAAGGCGAGTCAAAAGACGAACTTTTGTAGCTTGAATTATTAACATTTAAATAAGCATTTCAATGGGTAATTCGCAAGAAATGCTCTACAGCATATAATGATTTGCTTAACATTGATCCGCGGAGCAAATAATTGTAGCAGATTTGCTTGAAGGTTTAGTTGTAAAGCACTCCAGGTGTTGCGAGTGCGCAGGTTGTAAGTTCAAATCTCATTTTGAGTCGAAACCTTTTTCTTTTATGGTGAAAATTTTCCAACTCAGCTGAACAATTGCCAACTAAAAATGAAGAATTGAAAAGCATTTGGGGAAGGCTTTTTGCAAAAAAAAAAACGAAAAACACTGTGCCATAATACAGCCAAAGCGGGCCCCTCCCTGTTGCAGGGTGTCTCATTAAACTTTTCAATGCCTTGTGTAACTTTTCTACTTAACGCTAAGGGTTTTCCCTTTGCTATTAGAATTTCCTCCACCAAAAAAAAAAGCATCTTATCACAAAGCACAATAAAACCTCACAATCTGCATTGCTTGTAATTTCCGCCCGCGAGACACTAGACACGGTAAGTTCATTTCCCAAATTCTACCAACACCGTTATGCAGCGCTAGTGATGCGGCCCTAATCGAGAGTACAAGACGGGTACGGGATCGTGCCTTTGGGCAAATCGCAAAGATGTCGAGAACTTTATTCCGAAATCGACATTTACAGACCCGCGAGCATTGTTGTGTCTATCCAAATAAAAGCATCTTTCATGTTTTCGGTACGATTGTTTCTCAAAGTATTAAAACGATGTACACCTACTTGGATGGAGGAAAATCTTACACAATAATAAGATATTAGAGCTTTAAAAAAATGTAAACAAAGTGGCAACGAGTCAACGAAGATAACGTGGCATCAATGTGGAATGTTTATGAAGGATTTATGCAGCTAAATAATAGAAGATTAATAATAATGTATGTTGAATAACTTATATAATGAAAGAGAGTTTCCTTTTTTATTACTAACAAAAAACAGAAACCCTGGACATGGTAAAAGAGGAATTTAATCGAAAACTTTCCAACTGTATCATTTTTTGTTTATGGAGCGATTGCAGAAATGAACAAGGTAAAGCGTGTAACTCTTCCAGAAGCGCATTCATCCACAAAATCCAGTCTGCTCGGCAAACAACGTTCCCACAAAAACAAAGTTCATCTATCTTTATCTCAACCAATTTGTAGCAAGCTTTCGATGCATATCGAATGCTGCCATCCATGGGGCGACGAAAATATGGTAAGCTCTTAGACACAACAACACGGGCCTTGAAGCAACACGGAAAGTAAGGCACGCTCTCGTCCCTGCGGTTGTGTCGGTTTTTGGGGTGTACTGGAAGTTTTGCGAAGCAACAACCGCTGATGTGCTATCGCTGTCATCAGCGCCACCATTAATATCATCATCAACAACACCGACCGGTTGATCGGTGGCAGGGATTTCAATGCCGCCACTGCTGGCCTGTGCTGTGGAAGTTGAGATTTTGTGGGGAAATTTCTCGTGGTCTCGTGGTCTACGGTCTACCCGAGCACCAGGACGTTCGCATGGCATGGTCGAAGAGAGGGTGAATAAATGCTCCCCATTCGCTACACGTGTACTCGTTGTCCCTTTTGCGCCTAGAAGAATGTCCTCGGTACGTTCCGATGTCCGTGGCAATGGAGATGTGTTGCTTTGTCTTGCTTCCCGAAATTTTTTGTTGACGTTATTACGCTGTAGCATTATTTGGCATTCGGCAAAGACAAAGAATGCTGTCCCGCATACGGTTGTGCCCCGGTACAGCATGTCATTCCATCGCCATTCCTTTGTATTTTTAGTGCAATTTATTCATCTCGTTTTCCTTGCGCCACCCTGCTTGACCTTCGTGACCTTCCCTGCTCCGGGGCTTCAGTGTTCTTTTCGAGCGAAAACGATAAAACAACGATGTTCGCCTCGTAATGTAAAATAGCATAATTTATGACGGGCAGCAGCAGAAAGAATGGTTCTCCGAAGGACTTAGCGCTGTTTTATTGCAAAGCCATCTGACCACGATGATACCCGCCGGAACGTCCCAACGTACAAAGGGAACGCTCGTGGGATTGATGTTTCTTCACCGACCCACAAATGCATTGGTTTTCAGCGCGGAAGCCGCACGTGGTGTAATGGAAGGAACAAGCAATTCGTATTTTAAGTGACGCTTCTTATCAGCAGCGGTGCTAAGCGCAGTGCTTGGATTCGCGAATTTATTTCACCTTTTAGTGAGCGTAGATGGTACGGTTGATAAAATAAAACACCAAACGTTTTGCATTCTTTGCCCAAACCGCCGGGTACAGTTGAATATTTGATGTCCTGTTTGCGCTTCGGTTCTATTTGCCACGGTGCAACCGGTGCAGCCGTGAGAGGCGTCGGGCGTGAAAGTGACCATATAACGGATGTACAATTTCGCCACCCGGCAAAACGATCCAATGCGGTATCTTCGTTGCAGCAACGTCCTCCAATGTATATGCTCTCTGCAGTACACAATGTGGTGGCCGGTGTCACGCCATGCAACAGCTGCAAGGAAGTAATGGAAGTAATGCCCGTCTTTTTTTTTGTCCCACTTTCTGCATCGCGGTGCATGGTCAGCAAAGGGCTGCAAGCAGTAAACAGGGCGGTTGAGCTGATTTTGGGGATTTTAGTTTGAATGGAGTAAGTAAACACACCCGATAAACAGGTTTGTGGCTAGAATAGTATGAACGATGTGTGAATGTGTGGGTTAAGAACGTGATGTAGAGGGTTTGCCGTAACGAACCAAGTTTACCATGAGCGTTGGTTGTGTTTGGCAGTCCAAACAAATGTGGGACCATGTGTTTTGGAGGATAGTTTTGCGAAACGGACAATTAAACATGTAAAATATATTTGATGAGAATGCAGTGCAGCGAGGGTTAGTTTACACAGCTCGTTTGAAATTTGATACGTTGTGGCACAGGGAAGCTTTCGGTAGCAGTGTGTTACTCTCATATACTCCACAAGGTATGCAATGTGTTGCAGTTAGCGGCTGATAGTCTTGAAATTGCATACTTTAAGGCGTTGACTACAAAATGAAGGATTTTTTTTCGTATTTGCGAGTATGTTAATGCCAATATTCGAAGATCTTCTTCTGTGCAACCAGAGTGTCGACGATAATTTATTGCTAAAACCTAATTAACACTGTTTTATTAACTTTCAAATCGTTTCGTGGACAATCATCAAGGTTGAGTTCGAAGAGTTTAGTGGAATAATCAGGACCGCAAGTAAAGGTCCTGTCGAAATTTGAATCAAACAACAAACTACCTTTTTATTTATTTCATTCCATCGTATTACTCAATACGTGATGGTCGTTTTTCAGTTATTCCATTCCTGGAAACTGAATCAAACACAGTTTGGTGTACGTAAATCGACTAAATTCGCCAAAATCGAATACATTTTCCTACCACATACGATCTTCTGCTCGTTTACTCGCGAACGAAACGACTTCTAACGGTGCTACTAAACATGCCTCTGTGCAATCTTTTCATGCCTATTATAATAGAACTTTACGATAATAGTGAAACCTTCCACGAACGGCAGAAAGAACGGTGCAGGACTTCACCGACAGTTGACCTTTTTCCAAACGGTGTTACTGGAAACCGGTTGGCTATGCTCAAATCGCTCTGCTCGTAAAGTTAGCACGCCGCATCCGCATTGCAAATGGCTGCAAGGTGTTTTGGGACGGATTTTTTACACTTTCTGCGCGCACCTCTCCGGCAACCGTGTGGTGGAAACGTTGCTGCAAAATGTAGCGAACGTTCGCTGTGATATTCGTAACGCTGTGCGGAAGTATTCGACTGAAGTTTTGGGTGTTTTTTTTTGCGTTACTTCCTTCACATTCATATTGACGGTGTTTTACAGCTTGTGAAACTGACGTGGATTTGTGGAAGTTGAATTTGAAATGGAAGTTTGAATAATACCCGTCGTGTAGATGGGAAGGAAATGTATTAAAAATGCAATTGGTTCGCTGGCGTACTGCCGTGGTGCGGATAATCGGCGTGGGATGCAGGATTTACATTTGTAAAACGCCGAAACTTCCGCTGGATCGGATGTGGTTATTACCGGTGGCCCACCTGTGCTTCGATTTTGGGCTGGGGAAAAGGAATGGATGGAAAATAACTTTACCCCCGTAGGTGTCAGGGCAAGTTTTCCTGTACGCATTTGTATCCCTCTGGAATGTTTTGTCGCAATCCTGAAATATGTCGAGGGGTGGTTTTAGATTAAAAACGCCAAATAAAATGTGCAAACGATAACAAGTTTTAAATGTGTTGTGTAAAAAATATGTTGTGCCTCACCTCCACACAAAAAGCCTCCATAACCAGAGTAACCCTGCACTGAGCATGGTGCAGCAGGGTGGGTGATTTTTAGTACAGGAAAGTGCGTTTTTTTAATCAAATCACTAAATTGGCATAACCATCCTTACTGTCGCGCAGCATTCGAATGGGATAAAGATAGTCAATAAATTTTCAACAACCCCTCTAATGTGGAAAATGTTCCCCTAAAAACGTAAATGTCATTTTACATAACATGTTCAAACCTTTTTTCACAAAAGATCTGAGATCGCTCAGCGCAAACCTAAAGCACTCGGCAATGTAATGCAAAATTGCCATCACGAAAATCCTGGCAAGCACATCGGGTGGGTAATAAAATGAACAAAATGGTAAAAATATGATCTCGATTGCGTCGATATCAGGTGGAAAGCTTTCGAACTCCAGACGGCAGGTGCGGCGCTTTTGCAGGCAAAATAAAAACAAGCTTGCAGGCTACGATACAAATGGTAGACCATTTAATATGTGCCACACGAACAACCGTGGTGGAGTTGAATGTCTGGTTTTCGTTTTGTCGCTTCTGTACAGCCATTTTGTTGTGAGTTTTTCCTCCCATTTTTTCCACCCTGCAGTTGCTTGAAGGCGGGAAGGACGAAACACTTCATCCGCACGAACGACCTCAGTACAAACTTTAGCAGAGGATTATAACGTTTTATTATTTCGCATTCTCGCTTGTTCCCCGCTCAATTCGGACCAATTTTAAGCTTCTTTTAAGCGCTCTCAATTGAGCGTAAAGTTTTGTGGATACACTTTCCCTTTACAAGTGTAAAAACGGGGTTGTGAGGGAGTGCAAATTGAACCAGAAATGTATAGCTAATATATGCGGCTATAAACAACGCGCGTGTGTAAGGCCGGATTATTTCTAATTGGTATACAAATTATATTTAGCAATTGATCGATCTTAGAGCTAACAGTGGTTTCGTTGGTTAAAATACGAGATTTGGAGGTTGCTACGAAAGCTGCAAGTGGGTTTTTTTCTCTCGTCTAAGTGGCATGAATTACCTTTGTAGCAGTCAATGTAAGCTACACAAATAGCATGTAAGGTTCGATCAAAATCAAAATCAGAACCCACACTGAGTGTATTCTTAACTTACTTCCAGTGTAAATTCAGAAAGAGCTAAATATAAAATATTTTTGATAATAATACATACACCCAACCTAACTTTCACACTCGCCACCTCGTGCTCAACACAGGATATTGCAGAAGGGGAAACTTTCTGGAAACAAGATAATGATTACACTGTGAACGACTTTTCGAAGAAATCCACTTCAAATGCAATGCCGAGCTAATATGGTAAGTTGTCCCGATGTCGGTGTACCTGACAACTGGCAAGCAATTGTACTTTGGGCGCTTCCTTCCCCACACGGCGTCGTGCGCAGGGATGAAAAGTTGTCGAACTTGTTGCCGTTTCGTTGGCACGCATAAGTTCTTAGCTGCTCTACAATGGTTTCGGCGTACGGCCAAAGTTACCTAGGCGGAAATGTTACCGCAGGGACGGCGGGCGATATTACATGCCGGAGTAGATCTTCCGCCTCACGTTTGGATAGTTTACACCTCGGAACGGGAGGGGAGTTTGAGACCAGTTGCAGGTAGCTTGCTCTCCGGAAGCTTTTGTTAGGTTGCCGTGGCTGTTTGTTCGTTTTAGGACACCTTATCTTCGCTTCCTTCCGCACCGGTGTTACCTGATGGAACTTTTCAATATATGCATATTTACAGACGACCGATTTGGTTAGGGTCCCGTGGGTAAAGTTATGCTTCCCCCATTTCCACGCCGAGCACGAACAGTGGCGTGCCTTTGTGTGAAGTTAGTTTTGCGAAATGAACAAATGTTTAACAACCCGATGAAAGGATCATCATCCCCGTTGCGTTGTTATTTGTACTTGAAGCTGGTAGCGTACAGGATGGACTGTCAAGAGAAAAAAGTGCACAATATATTTTATGGAACATGATACAGATTATGCAGGTTTTAATAACCAATCTGTTATTTGACTTCAACAATATTCTCATGGGGAGAAAAAATGGGTCAAAATCGTAAAAAAAAATCGTTTGGATTGTTAACTCGAGGGTGTGCACGTTGTCTCGGAGCGGAGCATAACCAGCATAATGACACCCATTTTTCACACGAAAGATTTAACAACCTTGCCGGAAGGATGAAACCATTGCGACGGTCGTTTGTTTTTCGGCCGTTTTACACATTACAAAGTCAACTCGAGGGTTTCGGGCGGGGTAATGAATCATCCACGGTGGTAGAAAAATGATTAAAGCCTCCATCGCCAACCCTTCGGGACAGTTTTTCACTCGACCAGGACCGGACGAGTGGTTTGATGTTGCAGGTTCGGGTGTCATGACCGTGACGGTGCTAATCTAGATGACAAATCTCTTTCAAAATTCACACCAAAGCGTATCTCGAAATGTTGTTCTGATGAATTACTTTCATTAGTATAAGGGTTGATTATTGAAATGAAAGATTTTCCACTGGGATAATACCATTCAAAGGGTCGAGTAACCCATACACGTGTAATGAATTTGATGAATGGGAATGGAAACATTATTGTAAAAAGAAAAAAGAAATTATAAATGTGTTGCCTACATTTCAGGGGATACACCCAATACTTTCCAGTTAGCAGACACAAAAAAAGCTCATCTCATTGAATTGGGAGCAACAGCAGAAAAGCAGCAGCCGATTTATGACTGCGTAGTTTCGATGTACAAAGAAGGACAAACCCCGAAAGAGCACCCTGTCGAGAACAAGCAGTGATGAATCGTTACAGTGAACAACCGAGATTTTCCCGTTGCTTTTTCGGTAACTTCCTTGAGGAAATCGGCAAAGGGAAAACTTTCCCACCCATGGAACGAAACTAGCAAGTGGGGCGGGTGGGTGAGCGTGTAATTAAATTTGCCAAAACTTTCCCTCACTTCAACCGAATACATTTTTCCACCGGAAAGGTGAAGTTCGTCCTGATATGGTTGTTTTGACCCGCATTCTGTTAAGACATTAAATGTGACGATGGGCGAAGGATCACCCGGGTGCCGGGTAGCTAGGTATAAAAGGTACGACTACATTGAGCTTATTTGTTTCGGAACGTGATTACACATAAAAATTAAGAACTGAAGCCCTTTCTAGCTCCAGCGAATGAGGTTCCACGCTGATGGGTCGATATGACAAAGCGCGTCGCTAGTGATGATGTAAAATTTAATTAAAAGCACATGAACGCAAAGTTTTAACGGTTTCTCAGACAGCGGATGGAAGCAGTAAGTGGCATTTTATGCAAATTTAAATTTATACTTTAATGAAAATACTTTCCAAAGGCAGCAAGTAATTCAGGTGTGCCGTTGTGTATTCATTTAACGAAAGTTTCTAGTGTCGTCGAATGGTTGAAGCTTTGCACGATGAGGCTTAAATCACTGTTTGGAACAAATTTTATTGGGCATCGTAAACGTTCGTTGTATTTGTAGCATTGAAGATGCAACATCTCGACCAATGGTGTTAAAATTCAGTACCTACTACAAGTATTTTAAGAGACTCTGTCGATAGAATACAAATAAATAGATAAATTATTAATTATCTTCTCTGGTTAAACTCATTGCGAACGTACAACTGTTGCATATATGGAGATAATTAAATATATTAAGGCTGTTTCCCTTGATACAACTTGCAAAGAATCTTGCGAAGGAGTAGCTCTCCTTCCTTTAGATCTGATAGAGTTCCTTGAGAATCGTGACTTAGATTACGGGTCTAATTATGCTGGTTATGCTAATCATATTTAGTAAAGTTCAATGGTCAAAACATTCATGATTCTTGACTGTCACTTACGAAAGAAGTACGACTGGGGGACATCTCTTGTTCCATGGCACTACAACTAAGGCCGTGTTTCGGTGATCTTCGAGGGGTCTTAGAGTTAGAGCTGATGATACAGATATCGATGGTTACTGAAACTGCCGTGAACCAGAAATCACCCAATAAAGAAGTTTATCAACAGAGAAACTCGAATAACAGCTGGAAGAACCAGATTGAAAAATCATCTTCCATACGTAGGACTGGGCTCCGATGTTATAGCAACATGCGTCATTTGGCTCTTCCGACCCCTTCGTGAAGACATGCCGTACCTTGAATGACGTCAATGCCTGAAAGTGTCAATGCCGTCAATGTCTTTTGAGCCAGGGATTTTGGGTGCTGATATCTGTAGCCGCCTTACTTGCTCAGTATACGTCCCAATAATCCCAATGTATTCTCGTCCCAGTGATGATTCTTCTTTATCGGCGCAACAACCTTAAGAGGTCTAAAAAGCCTGTCAAGTTCTGGCTTTTTGTAACTTTATTTACCCGTAGCTGAATAGTCAATCGTACGTACCGGAGATTGATCCGAATGGGATTTTGGTCCGGTCCGTTCGGGTGAAGACCAGCGCCTCTACCACCATGTCACCGGGATGCCCCCGTCCCAAAGTGCTATCTTGTCTAAAATTGTGTTGATTGTCAATTCGCTGTCAAAGAGGCCTAACGGTCTATCGACATTCTCGATAAACAATTAAATAATAAAAAATAAAATATATTAATTCTCACACGTCATGAGTATTACACCGTACTACCAGCCAAAACCTTAGACTAAGGACACTTAATGGCTTGATAGGCATACATCAGTAGGTCCTGATACCTACCTGAGACAGTGACTTAATAAATCCAGATACATATCTCCACGTAATAGGTTAGTTCCCGTTCCGAAGATGCATTCTCGCATACAAACCATCGGTAAATCATTTATGCAGCGTTACGCACATGCTCATGACACAATTAGCCACGCTCGCTTCTGCAAGATTTATCTCGCACGACTGTAAGTGAACCAGTCTGTCATTGCGGCGTGTTGTGCAGGAACCGTCATGTGGCTTTACCGGCTGACGAGCGTATCATAACAATCACGGTCTGGGCTATGCTTTGTCCGGACAGCTGGGATTATTTGCGCAGCAAGGGTTAGGGCTTGGTGCGTGCCACTCGCAGAACAAAACCGGTTGCAACTTGAAAGGGAGAAGAAACCGTTTTTCTGTTCCTCAGCAAGATTGAAGTGGAGTTTTGAGTCCCTCGGGTTGCGTTTTGAGCCACGATGGAAAGGTAAGATTCCATCTTTCGGGTATGGCAAGGTCAATCACTGAAGGCGGTTTGGCTCGCGTCTCCCTCCGGTCCTGTTTCGGCAGGGCAACATGTCGAAAGCGACGATGCAGTAACCAGCGGCATATGGCTTTGGCTCGTTATTTATTCAGTTTCGGTTCAGGGCTTTCGGGGTTGAAAATGAACTCCTCCGTAACTCTCCAAAGGGATTACGGGTTGCGGCAGGGTGCCGGTGCTAGGGATTGTTCACATGCGCAACACATTCAGGCCGGCCGTGTTGGCACACTTGGCTTGACAGTGAAGAAAGCCAGTACAAATGGTGGCTATTCCACGCTAGAAAAGCAAACGGTAGTCAAGTCGAACGTGGCGCGACCCCGTGTCTAAGGGTGGAAGAGCAGCTACAGCATTGCCATCGGGCCCATGGGGAATGGTTTAATGAAAATATGTTTATGTATGCTTTGTCGCTGTTGGTCGGTTCGAAGTACACAATCGAAGGGAGCGCCACCGTTGTGAATGAAAGGGAAAGCTCTTGCAGGCAATTTCTGGTTCTCTGGCTCTAGCTCCTGCTTCCTGCCCTCGGGAAGCGGCAGCAAACACACAATAGGTGTGCTGTTGTCCTAGTTTCGAGAAGTTAAAGTGCGTGAGGGAAGGACGTGACGTGGCGGGGCGCCCGGAGGAGTGGACGAGGTAAATATTCTTCTTATCAATTATGAACGAACGGTATAGGTCTGCGCACACTGCACAACGACAAGGGCTTCTGGGCCGTCGGGCCACGGTCGTACCAAGGACTGGAGACGTCTTTCGTGGGCGGACGAATCGGGCTTGGGTTAGTGCGCCCGTGTTCGCCTTTCGCCGAGATGATCATGTTGTTAGCAATTATAAACTGTTTGCGATAGCGTTTGTTTTGTGTTTTACCATTGTTGCCAGACTGGCGCTTAATGAGGAATGGCTTATGTATATGGCCAGATTTTGTGCCTTCGTTTCTTGTGAAGTCGTGTATCTCGTCGTGTTTTTTCCCGAGGGCGATTTCATCATTGTACGCGCCGTTGCAACGCTTTTGTTGTAAAGAAACAAACGTTCGGCCTAAGAGGGCTGGATGCAGCAAAGAAAAGATTGTTTTAAAGCAGCTTATCATTTGATGGTTGAATTGTAGAGCAGAAAATTGGCCAAGCGTTTAAAGTAGAGTGAACTTTTATTGCAAAAGATTGAGCACTGACAAGAGTATTGAACACGCACGGGAAGACGAAAACGGCAGAAACTAAATGACATCATGTCTTTAAGAAGCGATTATCTATTCGCATAAAACAAATCGCACAAACGTAATAGCTTTTACTTGTTAAATGAATTGTAAGACAGCGGAGAAAGAAGAGCCATGCGTGCGTGGCCGCGTCCCAGCGATGTTGGTCGGGTGTGGAAGCGCTGTTTAGCACCAGCATCCTTACACCGACCGACAGTATCGAATTCGTACGAAGATTCGGAAAAAAGCAACACAGCAGAGAGGCAACTTTTATGGCGTTAATGAAATTTTACTAAGCGAACAGAATTACCCAGTAATGGGACGTATGCTTAGCGCGAAACTGTGAAGTGAAGGATGGCACGTTTCTATGGGGTCATTTGGAGCAAAAAATATAGCCTTCCTGGCGCTGTGTGAGCTGCGTGTTCAATAATCTATCTTGATCGTTTTGCCTTCAGGGCGGAGGGTTTTTTCCTCATGCTGTACATTAGGTTTTTTTGTTACTGTTGCGTATTGCAGCTTACGAGTCGGTCGGTTCATAGGGTTTTTACACCCGAAGATACAAAACGAACTAGGGCGTATTTAATTCTCCATCGGCAAAGCAGTTTTATGTACAGATGAAATGGTTCGAATACACGCATCAAGTAATATTCGTGCACCGACCCGAACGCAAAACGGACGCCATGCCGTTCCAAGCGGTTAAACACCATGCGTCTCCATGCGCTGCGCTCACGGCGAAGACACAACAACGAAGCAGTGGAAAGCTGCTTTAAAGTGGCACGAGAATGATGCGTGAAAGCCGTTTTCCATTGGCGGCGTCGGTGGAACGATAGGACGAAACAAATTTGTAACTTTGGCCACGTTTTGGGCATCGGTTTTTGGGGAAACAATTTTGTGCGAGAGTTTTGTAGCGGGAATTTCTTTGCAAAAACTGTCCATCTTTACATCGTAAACAAATGTTTCCTCTCGGTTTCATGTGCCTGTTGAGATGTTTGGCTGGTGGGAAATTGTTGGTTCTTTTTTTCCCCCTGAGAAAAGATGCCACTGTGCTCCATTGCCGGGGTGAGTGAGAGGAAAAATCAATATTGGTATAGGGCCACCATTTTGGAGCGGTACATTAAATTGGCCAAACCATCGACGGGAGGCGATGGAATTTCGGTAATTTTTGGGCGTCTAGCATGCGTCTACCCCACGCCACGGAGTATCATGAAACACACCCGGTGGTGATGGGAAATTAGAGAGCGTTACCGGCGAAGCACTAATGGTTCCGGGGGATCCCTAGATTGTGATTATTGTTCGAGCAAATGTTGTTCGACGGTGTACCGGGTGCCTTGGTCGGTTGGTGAAGGCGTGAAGGCAGCCGAACCGGCATTGTAGGTGTTTCGAGTGTGTGTGTGTGTGTGATTTTTCCTCGGTTGGTCGTCGCGTCGCTGTCCCCCAAAAATCTATATGATAATGTGTGTACTTTGAGCGAGCGCCGGGAGAGTTTTGCGAAATGATTTCACAACCGTTACGATCGGCCGGAGGTGTTTGTATGCTAATGGAACCGTCTCGAAAGAAGCTCTTTGACAAATCCCTTTCAAGGGGAAAATTCATTTCGGTTGAATTGGGATCCGCTGGCAACGCTGTTTTCGTGTCATCTTCGCTCCCCAGAGCACCGGCGGACTGTTGGTGGAATGTGTTGCTAACAGCATCGAATCGTTAAGGGAGATTTTGCTGTTATTAAAGTGTGTTATAGAAACTGTCCTCTTTATTGGCTTCCTTATCGCGCTGCGAAGCTTTCGGACAAGGTCTGAATGGGCAGCAAAAGCGTAACAGAGCCTTACACAATGTTTGTTGTTGTGGAATTGAGTAAATAAAGTGAAAACAAATGATTTTCTTTTTGCAAAATGAAAAATCAACCCCGGGGAAAGGTTTTGCTCGACCGAAAGTGATGTGCGCAAAATTCAATTTCATTCAATCTGCTCAGCCTGCGGATTAGTAGCGGATTAAGCAGATGATGTCTGCCCGTACGCTCTGTCAGGCTCTGGGAAAGCGCAAGCAGTAACAGTAAACCACCGACACGCGAAACTGACTTGTGATGGATGTGAATGACGGGCAAGCGAGCACATTGTCGTGTCGTCGTATCGGATTCGTAGCTCTGCGATGGGGGGTTTTTCTTAAAAAAGGCGCCTATTTTGAAGGTGTGTCTTAACCGGTTTCGGGCCACCAAGCACCTTTATGTAGGGTGACTCCAGAGGGGTCGCAAAAACGCCCGCTGAAGAACTGAGTGGCAACAAATTGGATAAAGAGATCGCACTGGCGAAAAGTCACCTGACGCGGACAATGGTTTCCGACCGGTAGGCGATGGATTACCGCTTTTCACGCACCTTAGAACCGTGGACGGCGAGAAAAAGAGCTGTGTGAGTGGTGCTTTTTCTGCTGTTGATAACTCGAAGGACTTTAAGATTATCGTTATCCTTCATGGAATACAAAACAGAAAGTACGACACAATGCTGACGGTGCACTGGCCATCGGGGGCCCCGTAACGAACGACAATGGACAATGACAAAAGCGAGAATATCAAAAATAGGGGAAGGATAACACACCAAGTGGGAGAGCCGCTAGACAAGCTCCCGTTTTCCAAACGCTCTTGCTGGAGGGGTTATGTAGGCAACCAGGCGGTATAAGCTCGTTATGCTCGAAAGGCTCGGCAATCAGCCGGATCACTGACACACAGGTGAAGAAGTTACGGCTTGGTACAACGGGGCACACCGGAAAGTGTGTCGCCGCAAGCAATTTTGCTTTTCTCCGCTTCCAAGCTGGACACGGTGATAATCCTGCTGATAATGTTTGCTGTAGTCAGCAAGATTCAGAAATCATCTCTCTTTTCTCAAGGTAGGGTCGACATAGATAGCAACAGCTAGCAGTAGTTGCTGATGCATCGTTAATTTTGGATTGGGGTACCAAATTTTCCATTGAGGGAGTTCCATTGTTTTGGGCGGGTGTATTAAGTTAGTCGATATGAAAGCAAAGAAGAGATGTTTTCTTTATTTTATTTTAGTTTTGGTATTGAAATAAAGGCATAGTCTGTAAAGAAAAATTTTTGAGAAAGACGTTACATTTGAGGAGCTATTAAAGCACCAACAGTACGTGTAGTTAAATAGTAAATTTGATCTATTGTTTTACAAATTCTAATCGAGATCACTCCTTTGTCATTAGTTTCGTCAAAACGATATTTTGTTTGCGCCTAAGATTATGCAATACGCAAGACAATTAGCGTTATCGCAGGTAGTGATCGAGGTGACTAATACTAGTTCTACATTAGAGTTTAAACAGTTAATCTGAGCGTTTAAATTCAGAGAATTGAGAAACTGGCTGAGAAATTGATAAAATTACCGGACCCACACAAATGTCAACAAAAAATTATCCAAGTTAAGCTATAACAGACAGCGAAAAGAAAGGATTTGAGCTCACATCTGAAGTGCGGTTACGTTATATGTCACCGAATATGTTAATTGAGCAACCATACTAATACCTCATACAGATTGACAAACATTTTGAATGAAAATAGACTAATGCAAACAAAAATCTCATTCATAGTGCATCCAATACCGTCATCCGTTGGACGCTTTGTGTCAATTGCTCTAAAAATGTATTCACTATGTGCTTCTAGCTCCAAATTTCCCAATCTCTTTTAACACTTCATCACCAACCGGTACGATGAATCCATGTCTGGCGAGTCTTTGTCACCCAACGCCCCCTTTACGCTGCCTCGAAAACACTTTTCCCCAACATTGCGGTTGTGGTTTTAAGTAGAAAATCTTGTTTCATCCCGATACTATGAAGCACGAAACAGCCTTCGGGTGGTTCAGCTCGTTCAGAACACCGCATGCAGTTCCAACAGACTGTTCGTTTTGGGGAGTTTGACGCTTTTATTTTATTCCAGTGTGTACGAGCGAGTCAGCACAAACACCGAAAGCCAACTTATAATGGTTTGATTAAGTTAGTGCGGAGCCAAGGAATAAAAAAAAGGTTGAGAAACGCTCCCCTATAAATGTGTTTCCTACAATTAGGGCAAATTTAATTAAGACAATTTTGTTTGAAAGGCGGATTGGTGTGTTTTATGTTGAGAATTCTTCCATATTGGACGGTTTGTGCGAGTGTTTCTTGAACGTTCGGTAGAATTTCCCCGATTGTCGGTGATAGAATCACAATAATTGATGTTGGTTTTGACTGAGGAAAAATAGTCAAAGAGAAACGCCCGATTCAAGTTGGAGATGGTTAAGAAAAACATAAATAAAGCTCAGACCAACAGGGTAGGTATCTGGAGCTTTCACACAGGGTTGAATTTCGTGACCGGAATAAGGGTCCTTACCGTTGCCATTGCTGTAATGTTGAACGGTGAAGGCGAAGTTGATGTAGCTACTTTTGCCATTCCATTCGATGACTCCAATCGATCGAAACCATCCTGCACTCTAGCGGCTCTTGCTTCTTTCATGCTGTGTGCGGAGAACTGCCCGTGTATGGATGAACCATTCCTTTCCCGCTGCAGGCGCAAAGGCACCCGACGAGACAGTTAAACAAGATTATTGGATCCTTTCGGTGTCCGGATTTCATCGTTCAATCTCCGGAACCGGTGGGAAGCAGATCCTTGAAAGCGCGCATCCGAAGACGACACCTCCTGATGACGTGATCCTGATCCGAAAGCCATTTCCCGACTCCGTCAGTAGTTCGCCCCAGTTATATCTGGTCGCTTCTCTTTTTGATTATGAGCACAACGTGAAACGGCAAAGCGAAATGGTGACAATCACATTCGTAATGTTTTCCGTGCAGAAAGGTTGCCAGTATGTATGCCGCTCACGTACGTTACGATTCCGCGAACAAGAAGCAAGCACCGGCATCGTGTTCCGGTGGCAAGGTTTTGATTCAAATCAAGTCTCCCGCGAGCAGCAGAACAAAAATCCTGCACAAATGCTACAATTTTGGAACAGAGATTGAACGCGACTGCGAGAGTCGACACGAAACTGCGAGAATGACTTACGTTGGCGTTACGAATTTGGCTAATGAAAAATTTATTCAAATTAAAATTCATAACTACCTCGTTGAACGCGATTACATTTGCTGGCTTCGTTTGAAATAACGAGGAAACGGGGGCATGTGGAAAACAGCAGGAAAGTGTGGCATTTGCGTATCCACTAATCTGAAGATTTCGCGATCGGAATGCTTAAAAGCGATTGTTGAGAGAATCGTTCACTTTCGGTGTTACTTGGAGTGAATCGGCTGGAATGGCAGCCCAGGCGGTGGGTGCAATTTTCCAAGCCCAAGTGCCTTTTGTTTTCTACGCCAACGCGTCTCACGGGGCAGTGTTCTGAGGTGCCGTGGCAGCTCTTCGAGATGAATTCTTTGTCAACGAGCTAGACGAGCTTTGTCGTGCTCGGAACGTGCCGGGCGTCGTACGGCAGCCGTCAGTTGCAGGTGGTCGAACGGTGGATGAGATTTATGGAGATTATTTCTCACGGCGGTGTGAATTTATTGGTTCGGAACAATCCGTTCGAACTTTAATCCGGATGGATGATGGTGAGCAAACGGGAAGCGAAGCCATTTCTTTACGAGAAGAATAAACAAGGTTTTTTTTGTGATTTCTTTGTTATAACAGAATTGTTTGCGTCTCAAACTAACTAACGATTTACAGCACTAACGCACGAATTTCTGTAAGGTTATTATAGCGCCTAAAAGTATGCAGCAGTTGGTTTTGACAACACGTGTAACAACGGGAGTACGTTTTTAATATTAAAATAATATATTATATAGACAATATTTTTATTTCAGGACAGTCAACACTCTCTGGGTGGTTTTGGGGTTAAATGTGAATATTATTGCATAATAACAGGCGCACTATGGACGCCTAAATGGCGATATCATTTTCTACCAAAAAGAAAACGAATCACGTATCAATCAAACAACAAATTTGTCCAATACACCTTAAACTCATAAAGATTCTTCACATATATCAAAGAAAAGCTTAATGTTTCATGTTTAATGAACCTTAACGTCCCGTTTCTTGGCATTATTCATCAGTTTTAATGATTTATGAGCGTGTTTCCAGCGTAATAATAGATATTATATGGACTAAAAATAACTGTTCCTGTTGTTACTGTGAAGAAAAACAAATACACATCTTCTACTTCGTTCTCGGAAGAAACACACAAAACCCCAAAACAGCATGATACATGTTTCATCAGAAAGCGGGGTGCCATCCCCATGACGATAACGACAATCGATGGTTGTGGAATTTCTCACACGAGAAACAATTTCCTTCGGTTCGGCGTTATTGTTGGCTTGTTTCGGGACCGGAGAAACTACAGTCGAACGTAAACAGACACCTGATGCTGTGTTCTCTGGCTTTATGTGGCATGCGTACGACGTATCACGTCAGGTGTGGTCAACTTGGTGCATCGTGAGGGTGACATAGTACGGCTAATAATAATCATATCACAAAGCTATTCTGTGGCAATATTCTTCCGATCGTGTTGCAGGATGTCACCGAGATGCCAAGGGGTACGTTCACGTTCATCATGTTGGTGCGCGTGTATGAGTTTCGTATGTGCTCTGAATGTTGCTTTGTCACCTTCTGCACTCGGTACGGCACAAACCGGACGGCGTGAGGTTGATATATGTTTGTGTCATGTATCAGACATTCTGATGGAGCGGGAACGGGTTCGGGTTCGGTTTGGCAGCCCCGGTACCAGACGTTCCCGGGCTTCGTAGCCTTCAGCATCATTTCCTGTAGCCGATGGTAATTTTGGCGTGAAGATGACAACATCATTATTTTCATATTATCGTCCGTACAGCACAGGGAAGAAGATAGGACCACATCCTGGATGATGTTGATGTTTGCCGTCGGTGCAGGCGTAATATTGGCAAGCATTCCAACAACATACCGGGTGGATCAGCACGGAACAGTGGCATCATCATCCAACAGGAAGGCGTTTTTTTTTCATCACCCCTGTATCCTATATATTCTTTACGCAGAAATCCCACCACGGATGGCACGATGGCAGGTGTATATTTATCGGAGAAAATACTTGAAGCATGATACGGAAGGATAAAAATATTATCCCTCGCAAAGCATATCGATGGTATCACTCATCCCGTGTCCTTCGCCTGCACGTCGGTGGATAATTGGTTACAAATGAAGGCAACAGAAAGCCACGCCGGGCAGGCCTAGATTCGATTGTGAAGCTATTTCAAGCGCATAAGAGCAAAAAGAATGTTTACAAGGCATATCATGGCAAATGGATCGAAGGGGAATGTTTGCAATTATATTCAGCCTAATGAACACAACTGGAGAGTCATGAGAGCTTGATTTGTTGGGCAATCGCACGAGTAAAGGTTAATTAACGCAGTTGATTTTGTTACTGTAAAGTGATTCTGACGTGTTTCACCATCATTCTTTGTTTGCAGAACAATCGTTTTTATTATCGGTGTATAAATAGGTAAGTAATTGCAATTTGAGTCTCTATTCTTGAATGATTGTTGATATTTCAGTTTGCTTGTAAAACATTTTGTATGCCTGATTACCATTGTATAGAAAACAAATCATTTAATTAGATCACGTATAACATAAAAGTCGCTCGTTATCCTTATGGCGTCCGAAAACGTTGCCCAATGTTGCAAAATCATACCTTTGTCAGCTCGTCCATTCCATCGTTCATCCACTGGTCACATTTCAATCAAATGTTCAATTTCCCTGGAAACACAGAAATGTTGCACGTAAACGTTATGCCCACGACGGAAGACATTGTTTGGATCGCTTGTTTTCCGCACGGTATGCTGGCAGGCAAACAAATCTCACAATTTCGATGCAGGCCTAGCGGTGGAATGTCCAAAATTACCTCGTGCATGGAATGCAAAGTACAGTACCCGTTGCAACCAGTGCCAGAATGCACTGGACCGGTGAATCGTTTCGCCGATTCCATTGTTAGTACGGTGGTTTGGATGTCTATTTTCTCGGAAACGGACTGCAGCCAACAAGCGAATTTTGTTATAGCACAATCCTTGACTTTCCGTTTGACCTGACGTTTGCGCCCACGCGACCCCGAACAGAATCCTACCGCCCTGTGTGTGTTCGTACGGCTATGTCATTCGAGAAATGTAAAAGTATTTTATGAATTTGATCATTATGCAAACTTGGCAACGCTGTACTAGGCTATCGGGCTGTGGGCTACTGTCGAGACTTTCTTACTATGAGGCAGGTCTGTTCTCTCGTTTGGAAGTGATCGGTTAGATCGGAGTTGGAGGATTTCAATTACAGTTTGACCGCAAGCGAGTGGATTTCGCTGCTATATTTTTGGCTTCTGTTCAGATCGAACAATGGTGAGTTACAAATCGCATAATTCGACACAATTGTGGGTTGCTTTCTGGAAGTAATGGTCTCATACGGTAAGGAGACTTTTTTTTATTTATTGAGAAACGCTTGCATTGAACTTACGCCCTGTTGAATGGAAATTGTTTGTTTATTGTTACGGGAAGGTTATAAAATTCCTTGCCTTTGAGGATAAGAATCTTTCCCAGAGAGATCCTAGTTTAGATCCATCAATTTATTGATATTGTTTCATTATTCGACAGCCTGTTAAACGACAAGCTTTTAATTGTTTTACGTACTACGTAACGTATACGTACTAGTCTTCCTTTCCTAAAGGTTGTGCTGGAAAGAGCCATCCGAGACTAGACAATCTATAGCTTGGAATACGTTGAAGATTTCGACTACATTGTCTTAGAGTTCCTCAATGCAGCTGGTTCACTAAAAGTATGGAACGTTGAGAGTGCGAGGGCTACTGCAGGGGCTTTATGATGGCAGAAGTTACTTCAACTGCGAGTCCAAGTTGTCAAAATAAAATCTTGAGAGCATTGCTGCTTTCTTTCCTTACTTATTCTTGATCTACCTGATCTAAAACCGGGAGTTATCCGAAGTCCGGAATTACCTAAATCTCAATAGACAGCTCAGTATCAGAGGTACACGTTCCAACCCAAGGATTTAATCAAAGACCCGAAAGAATCTAAATACATGCCGGTAAGATTTATCTGATATTATGAACACTGATTCTATTATGTCACAAACCCATGTGTGAAACTACTTACTAATGAAGTTTTGAGTTCCCCTTTGTCGGAGTAAAAGCCTGTCATAAATCTTGCTCCCTTTACGCATACCCCTGCATCGTCGTCCACTAACGTTAAACGATCTTTTCCTTTGCTGCGTAGCTGATAATGGCAACCAGCACCAGTTTATTTATCTCTGCCTCTTTACGGTCACATCGGTTGTTTGAGGTTGTTCCGTCGGTGTGCTAACACAACTTTGCGGATATCCCTAGCGGACGGTATGCGAGCGGCTAATTATGTCTCCCCGTGGGCAACTGGTGTCAGAATGGAAAGTTTTGCCCCGACACGTGTGCCCGGGAAATTCGACCCCAAGGTGACGGCCGGAGGTTTCATAGTCCCCGGTGGTACATTAAAGACAGAACCTTTTCACCGGGTTGGCATTTCATGGGTTTTGGATATTCTAAGGCGTGGTTGTTATTCATGATATCACCTTATTTCTCGCTGGAGAACGCTTTTCTGCGGAGGAAAGACACTTATTTACAATATCAGCAACACTGTGGGCCTGCCAAGACTGACCACGATCGTCCCAAATGTTACACAAGGGATAAGTTAAAGATCAGGAAGGTTCCCCAAGTTACACGATGCGTGTGATTGAGTGACAGATGAGGCTTTTAGACATCTACATTCCTGTTGGGAAAGATTCAAAGAGGATCAAAGAGAAACGGTAGCAGACAATCAAGAAACCATCGTGCTGTTTTCGTTCCAGCCCTCGGACCGTACGAAGGCAAGGCACGATTGATTGCGCAACAGAGCATACTGGCGCAAATTATCCCTTCCACTAGCACACTATTGAAAACAATTTAGAGCGGCATTAACGCAGCACTGGCACTGGAGCCATCCATCGCTTTTGTGGACCAGGTGCGGGATCAGCAATTGGCGCCGATCCGTCATCATCCTTCTCGTACCGGGCTGGGCGATAATAAATCACAGCAAATAGCTTTCTGCTAGTCTCATAAATCTAAGGCTTAAGGTCCGGGAATTGCCTATCAAGTGAGTTCGTCTCGTACGGTATACTCTCGAAGGGCAGACCGGAGATCCTCGGGAAGGCAAGGCTGTTTGGCTGTGAGTGTGAGGCCATCCTTGGTACGATATTGGACATACGAGTTGAAAGGAAACCCGAAACAAATCTATCGCTTCCTTGCGGGTTGCTAGGGATGGGAAATTTTGCCCAACCGATTTGACACTTGAAGAGGGACGGCTTTGTTAACCCAACGACCCAACGGGAACTTCACACCGGTTGAAACGGATTTTCATCTTACGGGCGGCGAGAATCATCTAATGCTTGTGATTCGCTCGACCACTGGAAAGTGGGTGCATAAATTTTGCGTCCCGGCGCACATTTTCCTTGCCGGCGAGCGCGGTTGATTGAGGTTAATCGAAACAAATGTGTGTTTTTGTGTGATTGGAATTGTAATTTGCACGCGATTGGTCAAACTGTTGACGAAGATGTATTCGTGGGGTGATTTGATCAAACACAAATAACGGGAGCATCGGGTCCCAATCCTGAATTTCGTGTACAAATCACGCTTTGTGGACGATGGTCATGTACCGTGGATCGTTGTATTAGCGAACAGCACTGACCAAAGCGCAAGGGTCAGCAGTGCTGGGAAAGGTTCGTTTGGCAAAACCATCAAACTTAGATTATGGCTCTTTGGGTTCCCGAGCACGTACATCGCGCGAATGTCACCTAGAACGGTTGAGGTTGAGCACTCGATCAATAATATGGTTGGGATTATGGATAAACAAAGGTTTTTTGTTTACCTAAAAATTGTTTACTCTTGGAAACTTTATATTTTTGGTATAATTTCTGACATTTTTCATCTGCTGAAGCATGTCTGTTTTACCAACATCAAAGCACAACTTGACGAATGGCCATGAGCAGCTGTCATATTTCTGTCAGTTGTAAGTATTCAATTGACGGTGCGGGTTAGCCACACACACATTCTTCTTACGCCAGTTTCTGTCCAAATTAATCGATACATTTAGGCCATAGTACTGCGTCCGCCTACCCGTGGCAGCCTCATGCTCATTTCATTCATCCATTAGCCAGCCAACCAACCGACAGCCCACCGGTTTCGCCACCGTTCATGCAACCAATGGAATAGCTTTCATCAAATATTTATCGAAATACTTGTGGAAATATCCGTTCCTCCCGTTCTTGCTGTGCCGGATGTGGAATAGTAGCAGCCGCACGATTTACTTTGTAGGCGTTCGCACCGCCCGGAGTGGCCTCCGCAACCAAACGATTGATCAGTGGTGATATAAACCCGTGGCCTTGCCATAGAACCGAACCAACCCATGAAGGTTAGGGTGCGAACGGTTCGATTTTCCAACTTTCATCTTTTATCGCTTCGTGGCTAAAGCCTACCCACAACAGACCGAAGACGTTGGACCGTTTGCTTTAGTGGTGTAGTGCTTGCTACTGCAGTACTTAAGTGCTGCTTGATGGACTACGCACAGCCAACATTTCGGGGCAAAGTTGGATGAGCAAAAGGATACAAAAGCCTCGCTTTTCGTCTTCCGAGATGCTGTATCCTGTAGAGAAGAAGGAAGATGAATTGTTGAATGTGACCACGGAGCGTGTCCGGTCCTTGGAGGTGGGAGCGAAGGCATGGTGGAAATTATCGAAAGATAGATAACTGGCAGTGTTGATTGATGAGCTCGTTGCGACCGGGCTGGAACGTGCACGTGAAATGGGTGAACGATTTTTGACGTACTTAATACCAAGGCTCTGACTCTTAGCGTGCCGGAACGGTTTGAAAAATGAGCAAATTTTTAGCGCTAAGATATTATACAAATGATTATTTTCCGATAAGATGTCAACCTGTTTACGGAAGGGATTTTTAGTGTAGGGGTACGATATTTTAATCAATGCATACAATTGTTATTCCTCATAGTTGTACAAAAATCTTTGCATCTTTTAAGCCCTGTTCGCCTCTCCAAAGGGTATCACATGCGTAATGGGTATCCTTTCGCACTTCTAGGGTGGCCATATATCAACCAGACCCTTTCGTTGCACCGACGACACGCCGGAAGCTTATCGCAATGGAAACCCCCGGAAGGTATGCCTTCCAGGATGACACTGTGGTGTTACTGATACAGCAGACGCCGTGCGGAGGACTTTCGGGGTTGATTAGGGTTTTATAGTGCTCCAGATAAAAGTGACTCTCCTTCTCTAGTGCGACCGGTTGCGGTGGCCCTAGAGAACGCATAGCAAAAGCGACACAAATTTGGTGCCATTTGACCGATAGCCCAAATTTGTGGCTGTCTGTGGTGTCTGCAACCTTTTCGCAACGGAGTTCGTGCTGAGATGAGGATGGTATCGAACCTTTTTTGTGAATAGAACACAAACCGTGTGAAAGCGATGCTTCCGGGGGAGTTTTTTTTTCGTCCAGCTTTCGGCAAGAGTAGAAACGATCGATCGATCGAATGGATGTTACCATTCATTTTCTTATCGTCAGTGAGTGTCAACGCTTGTCGATAGTGCGAATGAACATAGGTCTTCGCTTCGTTACGAGTGGCAAGAGAATTGACCAAATGTTGGACGTCAAACGACATGGAACAAATGCAAAGATGTTTTGGCAACGTGAACAACATGAAGTAATTTCAAAGAACAAAGAGCTTCAATGTCACATGATGCTTACAAATCCACGGAACACTCAAACCAGAGTTTAGATTTACTTGTGAAGTACAAGAATATTTGCTTGTTTTCTTCTTTGCAGGACTGCGTTATTGTGAAGGATCGTTTAACTCGTGATAACTCGGAGTTTAGAACCTTGAATCGTTTAACAATTTGGTAATTTGAAAACTCCATAAAGTTTTGAAGAAGGCACCAAAAAGAATAGCATTTAATTACTTCGTTGATTGCTCAAACAACACACAATTTGGGGAAAGCTTTCACGAAAGATCTGAAATTGTCTAATTTCTGGGAGTTTCTCTTCACATCATTTGAACATTATTCCAACTATTATTCAAAACTCCCGTACATGAAGATCATAGAACAAGTGGAATATTTTTCTTCTGGGTGAAACATGCAGCTGTGGTTACCATCTATAATTAATAGATCCTCATTTTTTGCCAGCTGCCGGTGAACTTCCCACCATAAGTTGGCCATCCGGGCACGGTAGAAGCGGAAGGTCGTGACGGTAAGCTAGAAGACCTGGTGCTGTTGTTAATATTTAAACCCATTTCGTTCCGTTTCAGGTTGTGTTATGAAAAGTTCCGTTCGCCCAGTTTTGTCTGGTACCTGTTCCATCACCGAAGCCTTACACCAAGCCCATCAAACCCTTGTGTATATCAGAAGAGCCTTCCGCCACATTGCAATGCAACTCTCGCTGGTGCACAAGAACGTACGGCTGTGTTGTGTATCACTTTATCTCATGTGAGGTTTGCCTTTTTTATTATCACAAAACGACCAAACCAAACAGATTGTTCCGAGCAGAAGGCTCGAAACGGCAGATGATGGGTGGGTATTTTCGAATGTACCGGCAAAATGTTTTACATACCAAAACAACGCTCCTGGTCGTTGGCAGCGAGCGGACTTTGGTAGCAGGTGCCGGGCGTGGAGGAATGAGTTGTGAATCTCTGTTGCCTGTGTTGCTTCCGCCCCGTTGGAGCTTTTGAGCGAAATCAAATTCATCCGTGGCGAACCATTCAGCCATTCACCGCGCTTCCTGCATCCCTGCCCGCCCTGCCCTCGAATGCCTGAGCTGATGGAAAGTTTGTCTGAATGATGTATTTTCCCTCGTCAGCCGGTTGTGTTGTTGCCGACCCCCGGTTTCAAGTTGGACGTAAATCTTCCGGAACGCAAAAAGGCATTGAAAGAAATTAAGTGAGCAAGCGAACCGCAAGTGATTGTTTCATTTAATATACTGCATAATTTGTGTTATTGCGCCAGTCACAGGAAGGTTGATTTCGCTGGAAGACTAAAACCAAAAACATCCCAGGGAGATATAGCAAATAAAACAGAGTGGAAAAAAGTGCAGGACGCCCAAACACGAGTGGTGGAGTGTGGCACTTTGTGCTGTACCATTAAATGTACGATTCGTAGAATGATGATGAGCACGAGACACCCCGCCGAAGCAACAAAAAATATGGCATCCAAGTGCACTGGGATTTGGAGCGCGGGAAACCGAAACACCGTGCGGTGGGAAAAAAGTTCACACTGACGAGTGATGATGAAAGTTTGTGACAGATTTTTAATTGAAAAACTGTGGTTATACCGCCGGTGCGCGAGTGATTTGTGGCCAACGGTTTTGGGACGAGTTTTCGTGCGAGAAAAAGTTAGCCATTTTGACAATTGAAGATTGGATATATTTGAAGATGTGTCCGTGTCCGCGGTGTGGAACGTACGTACACGCCCATGTTGGGTGAGGAATACCAACAAAATGGATGCTTTCGGCCGGAAGTGTAGTGTTTGGGTTGAACGTCTATGTGTATTGCTGCTGTGGGCGATTTGTTCGCCTGGTCAATGTTTGGGAATGTCAAACCATGTGGAAATGAGAGACCAGTTGGGGTTTGTTGTGATTGACGTTAGAAGTTTGTTGAATGGGAAGAACTTCAGTGCTGTGGTTGAGGTGAGAAATAGTTTGCAGAAAGTTGTTGAATATGCCGACGACCTTCCATGATGTTCATTGAGAAATTCTAAAGCAGTGAGCATGCCTTTTTTAATTAGAAGTTCGAAAACAATATTCTTCTCGGATGCTTACGGTACATATCCAGTCAGACGTGAAGCTCAATAAAACCTCAAATACTGCATTGCTGATGTCATCAAAAGTTCACTACTATCGCTCAGCTAAACAACTCGTCCTTTACCTTTTTTCCCTCCATCTGTATTTTTGTTGTTGTGGATCTTGTGCTATCTGACATGTCACCACGTTGGGCCCGTGGTAGTAATTTATTCCATGCGACCGGCAGCCATGACAGGCGGAATGAATATTTCATTGCCTACGATACGCTCGAGGGATGGGCCGGCGTGAGCTGGAGTCATCTGCCTAAATGCCTAAATGTCCGGATCAGGAAACGGCACCCGGTACGCCTCCATATCTTAACGCACCTGAATAAAGATGAAGGATTACTTATCAGCTGGTGTGCTTGATGCTGTCCCCCCGTTTGTCGTGCTATCGTTTGTGTGGATGGCACGGTGTTCACTAGCGTCTTCTTTCGCGAAACGCCCGAACGGTGGCTTTTGGCACTTTAAAGAAAACACTTTGTTTACGTACAGTGCCGACGTCATACGGCCACCGAGCGCCTGAGGGAAATTGTTTAAATGCCTACGGATTTGTTTTTACCGAATCGTTCCGTTGCTTATTCAAAACCGGAGGGGAACGTATCGTACTTTAATCATGACGCAACAATGTGTTTGGGAGGGAGTTTTGGGCCAAAAAATAAAGCGGAAGGTTGGACTCGGTGGGTGAGTGCGGCTGACGTGTGTTCCGGTACACCGTACGTCGATGAGCTTTTAGCGAGAATTTCACGGCTTATGACCGTCAAAAGGGGATGCTTTTAATGGGTGTAACGGGTAGCTTGGCGAAAGTCATTAGCTGGTACCCGGGTGGATCCCTGCAGCAGACTGCGTGCTCCTTAGCGGCTGAGTGTGCTTAACATTCTCACACACGTTGGGAAAATACCATAGAATCAAATTCTCACGCGTGGCACCTGGGGAGAGTAACACAATCCGGCCAATTATGGTACCACCTACGATGGTGGCTGATGCACGAGCCACGAGTGATACGGGGAAGCGAAGAGATTAATCATCATTTGCCTGGCAGGAATTGGGAAGCGTCCCGAGACCATATCGCGGGTAATGGTGTGCACCAACTTAAGGGCTAAGCAGTTCCGAATGCCCGTACGGAGGAGTGTTCCACAATCCTTAGCGATAGAGCGGCGCTCATTAAAGTGACGCGAGTTCTTAAAGAGATCCATCTCCATTTGCAATCGGGGACCGTCGCAATCGAAGAGTTGGAGCATCATTCCGGGAAGGCAGGAGACCACCGGGTTCAGTACGCACCGGGTAAAGGTGGAACGGTGATGTTGTAATCTGAATGTTTGCTGAATAATTGATTACACTCCCTGTGCGAGAACACTTTCCGGACGAGGAAGATGTATCTTGTCGGAGATAATAACGGCGGCTCAGCTTCTGGAGAGGCCTGGTTCGGAAAGACACTGGTTCGAGAGTAATGTTACGCACCACAAAAGCACCCTTACTGGGGGCGAAACGTACCGTGCGTGTGCGATGATAACGCGTTGCTTTGGTTGCGAGTAGCGCGCTGCAAAACATTGGCTACAGTGCGCGTACTTCTCGTTCACCAACGACAACATTCTGTCTGTCAAGTGCCAAAGACACACTCCAAAAACAATGTAACGAGCGTGTGGACCATGCACTAAATGTGTCTGTGTGTGTGTGGAGTTGTGGTTTTACCACAGTAAATAGCTGTAATTTTTCGCGACATTCGTCTCGTACGTTGTCACGATGGATTTCCATCCCATTCAGCGTGTGATATGAAGCGTTCGTTGTGGCAGGTGAAAGCTCCACATCCCTCTCCATCTGAAGTGAGCAACAATGGAAGAAAGTGGTCGTTCCGGTAGTACGGCAAAAGGGACAAAAGAATGTTTGTCTAAAATGGCTGCTGAGAGCGGCTGTAACCGGGACCGGGGAACGGAAGGCCGCCTTCCGAATGGACGCACCGGATGAAAGGCATCTCTTCACGGTTAGTGGCTGTTTGGTGGCTTTACATAATGCTAAAGGCTGCGAAAAGTTACGGGCTTTCACTGTGGGCGTAATTTTTTCCCCCTCTTTTTCTGATGCTCGTCTATTCCCTGCTGCAGGAAGCTCTGGAATGTTCATAAAACATACGACAAAGTGGTATGAAAATGGGATGGAACTTGTTTAAAATTCCAGCAAATAAAGAAAGTGATGTGGAGCATTATGATGCTGCCGGGTACGGTGATGCCACCAACGGCACTTTCTTGTAACAAAAGCTTGTTACTGTAGCTTCGACGTGTCGGAGAAGGTCGCGGCCGTGTGCGCGTCATCGGCTTTCGTAAGAATCGGGTCCCTTTTCACTGTCAAATAGACAACTCTATCGGTAGCAATTCATCCCCTGGGTGATGGGCGGATGGCTATGTACTGTTGTTTCGGGGAGGTGGTAGAGTAAAAATTTAAATTTATGCCTAAATGTTTGCCTTCGTCAAAATTGTGCTGCGACAAACAATGCCCATGGCGGGGGGGTTAGGTGCCATTCTACCGTTTCGATAAGCAGCTTCATGTGTTTGACGCTGAAAGGGATATGATTTCTTTATTTTTTCGGCTTTGGACTAAGCTCATCGTACACTCTGTATCGAACGTTGGATGAGAAAGCAACAAAAAGATAATGCCAACACTAGCAAATACCGACACTGGATTATGTGGTACCGGGTGGACAGAATATAGTTATACTGTTAGAGGAAAATCCCACCGACGACTATCACGCTATCAATTCCACCGGTAACGGTCCAGATTACAGTGGCCTGTATCGATAAAATTTTACTATACTCACCATCACCAAAAGCTCGTAACGATGCTTTTAACGTGAATATGTTGCAACTTGACACGTTACCTCACGGAAAGCGGCTCGAACCATACCTCGCCGCGGACGAAAGCTCATGTTTACTAAACGATCGTAACGGCCACGGCCAGCAAGCAAACTTTAATGGACCTTTTTTGTTCGGGGATGTTGAATGCTGAAAAATCAACCCGAGCCCCGAATGTTTGACGCGGGTGAACGGGTTCGCAACATCCCGAAGAATGTTGAATGGCGTGAAAAATGTACCACCAACCGAAACCGAAAGGACCACACCCTCGGATAGAATTCCTTGTTACATCCTTTTGTGCCTTTAATTTGCTAACTAAAAGGGTAAAGGGTGGTAGTTCGGCGGGCGAACAGAAAGGCGGGCACAGGACACAGGAAACAACAGGGGCCAACAGCCTTTTTGTTCGACCACGATAATGATGGTGTGGTTGAGGTGGGAAGTAAAGAAAATACAAAACACCATTAATGGATGTGAAAATGGAAGGCTATCGTCCACTACGGCGGAGATGTGGGTCGTTCTAATGGGTGGCATTCAAATGGAGGAAAAGCTTATAGAACGGTCCGTAAATGTGTGTGATGTATAGAGTGCCCGTTGGTGAACGTCAACTCTTGGTGATTTTGTAGGACAAAAACATGGCCATAATGAAATACAAATTAAATATTTAAATTTATTTTTGTTTAAAATGAACTGCTGAACTATTGCCAAATTACCAATTTATCATTTAACTTCTATAAGAATTTAAATTTTACTATTCGAACGAGTAATAACGGCTGCAGCGTGATTTTGTACGCTGGATTGCATACTTTCAGGCTGATAACTATTTAAAGCTTTTTACCGTAATGTTACGTTAATTTTATGTAAATTTACTTTATTAAAGCAACACCGCATTATGTCTTGTGCAAATACTTTGTATCCAAAAAGCTTCCCCAAGGAAAATCCTTCCTCCATCCTTCACAATCGCTGTAAGGACGCAAGGCACAGTTCCATTCGCAGCGTGCAAGAGACACATGAGTTTGCTGATGAAACTGTTGCATTAATTGAAAGTATACACGCAGGCTCAGGCGAAGGGAAGATTTGTCGTGGGTTGGCACGGATTCCTCGCCAGCCCGACGTACGATGTGTGAATCCGAGCTGTTGCACGGTGTGGCTGTTCCGGGCAGAATCACTTTTCAATGCTCGTATTTTAAATCCCTTGGTTTTCCAGCGCTGGAAAATTGAATAGACTTCAGCGCTGGCCGGCAAAGTGTGTAAGTGAATGAAGGCTGGAAAATGGTCCCATTCCACTGGAGCAGGCCAGATAGAGACTAAAACAACGGCACTGAATCTTTCGAATCCCGGTCTGACGAAATGTGTTTCTTCGGATTTGTTAGTCTTTAAAGGAGGTGGGTGGGGATGAGGGGATTTGGGAGAGGCTTTAAGGGTAGGGAAAACAATTTTCATTCATCCATTTCCCTTCCTCCCCCGCTTCAAATCGGTACGGTTGGAGCTTATCGTTCGTTGCCTTAGGTTGCCTCCGGTGGATGTATTACGAGCGTTGCCACTGACGACAACACTGTCGACAGGCTGCTGCCAGGTTGGATCGCATACGGAGTAAACATAAATTTTGATGTAAACGAATAAAGTACGTAATCCATTTTGTATGCCCCAACCCTGTGGCGGTGCAGTGCAGCGGTACTGGGCTCTCGAAACCCATGCAAACAACCACCCAAAGCTTGATGCCACACCCGCGAACCATTCGTTAGGGGGGGTGCCCGCACGTGCCTCGAATGTATCGCTAAGCCCGAGTTCGGGGGGATGTGGTGTAACATTTTCACAACATGGCTCCGTTCCTCATCAGGCGGGATTTTGGGGTTTTCGGATTGAAGAACGTATTTTGGCGCATCGCATGGCTCACAGCCTAAGCCACCTCTGCAAAAGGTGGTACTTGAGCCAATATTTACCGCCGCATTTCGAACACCTTTCGCAGGACGACGCAGGTTTTGTGGTCTCGCTCAACTGTCCGGGTTGCGACCGGTGTGTGATGTTTATGATCGTACCCACCACCGTTTCATCAAGGGTAAACATACGACCCATCATGAGTTTTTTTGCTGCTGTTGGTATGTGTTTGTGCGGGTTAACAATAGTAAGCCCATCGTCAATTTCAACCACACGCAGGAATGTAGCTTAACGGTTAGGACCGAACCAGCAGGACGGTTTTCATACCGATCAGTCACGCATTTTCCGATCCGTTTCCGATTTCATCGCGGGAATTTTATTTCACTAGCAATGTGTAACATATTTCAGGCTCATTCAGCGTTACGAAGCAGAGAACACGGTTCGGTTCGCCCTATCGTGACATTCTTGGCAATGGCTTACCAACCTGCCGTGACGGAATAGAGAGCGAACCCGTATTGATTTTCTTCGCCGCCCTTATGGCTTCATGGCAAGCAACATTTGCACTACATTTCATGCGTAATTGCCCGTAAAAGAAGCATTCCATGGGAAGCGTTTGGTTCACTGCGTGCATTAAGCATTATTGTGGTGAAATTAAACGTTGTGCGGTGAGCGACGTTTAGGTCGGTGTGATACCGTTTCACAGTGCGTTTAGTTCAAGGTGTTCTAGTAATTGAAGTAAATTGGACATGAACCGTGCTTATTTGTGTATTGTTTATTCGTTTTCTAACCTTTATTGATTTCAGCCTGAAGGTATGCAACCCGCACAACAAAATCAATCCGTTAAACATTAAATTGGTTAAAAATGAGAGATCGTTTTACCAACCTTCGTTCAAATGTCCGCTCTCTCCAACCAGTGCTTGTCAGATCAAATATCTCGAAATGAATAATTAAATATGAAACGTTTAAGCTTCCAACGAAAGCATGATCCGGCGGCTATTTCTTATCAATCATCAAATGGCCTTAAATAATCCAGCCCCGGCAAGAAGTCGCCGAAAACGATTCGCCAGCATCGTTACCGTCAGGTTGGCAAAGCTTCAACGAACCTTCTAGCCGTGGAAACGTCCCTTAAGGCACCGCTCCGCCCGCCACGCACGTAACCTCGTGACGTGTGAAAATGTGTTCCCGCCCACCGATCGATCGTGTGGCTCATGGCTACGGCCATGATCCTAGAGCCAAACTGTTTCGAGCGAGAATAACAACAGTTGGCATTTGCCTGTGTCCACCATTCCCTTCGGCTCACTCCCACTGTTGACCCGGTTCCGATATAAAATGCTTCATAATGATGTCATAAATCTCCATAAAAGTTCGGCTTCATAAAATTCATCTCAGCCCTTTGCTCACGGGCAGCATTGGAGCGAGAGCTGATGCGAAGAATGAGTTGGTTTCGCAAAAAGAAAGTGGCTCCCGAACCTTCGTGTGCCTTGTGGTTCGGTGGAACGAAGGAAGGTCAGTGAGTTCCGGGCCCGTTGTACAGTCAATATCATTCCACATTCAGCGTGACGTTGTTAAGAGTTGAAGAGCTGTTTTAAGTGGGTATTAAAAATAAAATCCACTACGGGAGAAGAATTATGTGGGGACGGATGGAAAATAGTTTTTCATCCGCTTCATATTGAATCAAGAGGGGAAGTTTGAGCAATGTTTACGGAAAGGATACTGTTTTTCTTGTCGCTACTATTAGTCATCCGTGGAATTAGCAATGGAATGGCAGGGTATTTAGCACGGCAGACAAAGACGGAATGCAGTTGCCTTGGGACCCGCATCAAAGGCACGTTTTGAAGCAGTACTAGACGCATAATGCATCGATGTCCAATTATGGTTCATGTTCACCGTACCGAGCAAAACGAGCCCGACACAGTCGACAAATGGAAACGTAAATGGAATTTGAAATGCGGAAAATGGCGTCCTGTCGATTGCAACTGACGGCACGCAAGATGTCTTCGATTGGTTGCGGGAACTCCGTTTCCAATCTTCCGCGGTGCTTATTGGAGGGAGAGGACATTGGTGGATGTCTCCTCGATGGAAAGATACATTAAAGGGTATAATTTATTCCACAGCTACCGTACCGACATGATTCGGCCGCTTGATGGATGCGTACGATCTTCGCACGTACACTGCTGTAGACGTGCGTGCGCGCCTGACGGGGAGCTCGTGAGTGAAAACCTCCGAAACATCCCGGCTGCGAAGGTATCTGCCAACAGTAATAAACGTTTGTCCATGATCGTACTGTCAGGGCTCGTGTGACATTCGCCCGTCTAATGATGGCTGTTCGCAGCCGTTCGAAGGCATTACATATAATCTTGTGGATCATAAATGGTGCTGGGCGGGTTCGGTTCCGTTTCATACCTCTGTGCGCCATTATGCAGCGTAACGCTCGCCTTGGCGCGTAAGGTGATCCGTGTTGCCGTGCGAGACATGCCGTGTGTCACCAATTTAAAACGCACCCGGTAACATCACCACCTTTCCAGACAGTGCGGCATTTTTTATGATTCGTTCGTTTTATGATGCACGGCTGGCTGGTGGGAGGTTTTGGAAAATTAAACCATTTTAGTTCGCATGCTGTGTTGTGGCATGTTGAGGCAAGGGCGCAAGGAAAGGCGCTTCATAAGGAAAGGGAGCGAGATGTGGGGGCAGGACATTTTAACCATCGACCTAATAGACATGAATTACCATCCCATCCAGCTCCAGCTGGGTGGATTTGCCGCCTCGTTTTCGGCGAGCTTGCGCCGAGTAATGGTTTGGGGGATTATCCCTCTCTTAAAACATTGATGTCATAATTGAATTTTTTATTAGTCCTGCACGGTAGGTCCGGGCGGAGGCCATGTTTTGCCATGCTAGACTTCGTTATGAGAAATGAAAACAAATTGGATTGTTCGGGGAATACGATAACGATATGAAATTAGATTCTTTGTCGGAGCTTTTTCCCTGCAAGACCAATAATTGATAGGGAACCATGTCGACGAAGGCACGGCCGAAACAGCAGAGTTTGTGTTCTGTTTGTGGAAAATTTTCGGTTAAACGATCTTCAACCTCACATGAATTACTTAAAGCAGCACCGGCAATACTGGCCGAGATTCATTCGCATTCATGTCGTTAAATTGTTTTATGGCGCTGCAACCGAAGATTAAACGTGTAGCCCGCACTTTTACATCGTCCCTACTCGAAAAGATCAAAAACATCCAATAAAAACAGAGTGGCCGAAGGTCAATCCCATTCTTGAGCATTCTTTCGGGAGCGATTCGGACCGAAAAGAATCTTATTTTCCCATAAAACAGCACACCGGTACGCGCGGTAAAAGTGACCCTGCACGGTGATGTCAAATTTACGACTTACTCGATGCCACATTCCGGGTCCCGTCCCATGGTTTGCTTTCCTTCGTTCGCGGTCCATTCACTCATCAAAAGGATCTGAGGCCGCATAACCAGATTAGAGGCTAAGCCCGGGGTGGTGACCGAACTGTACACGGAGAAAGAAGATTCTTTTGGACTAATCGGATTTGTTTCGTCGGGTCATTGGATGGTCTTTAGGTAAATAAACAGCCGAGGGGGAGAAAAACTGCACGTAATTCCTTTCCGGGGAAAACGAGAATGCTTTGTAATTTTCCTTCGAACTCTTTCCGTATGGAAAAACATCCTTATCGTATCGATCTTTGAGAGCGAAACAAAGAACCAATCAGGAAACGAACATAGCAACAAATAGCGAGGTCCAAAGGTTCCTCCTTTTGAAAAGGTAACAAAAATAGATTGAAAAAGGCAAAATTTGCATCTGGTGTCTTTAAGCCCGCACAACATCAGATAACACCAACGTTTGGCTATTTCAAGTGTCATAATTTGCTAAAGTTTATGAACTTTGCCACCGCTTATCGATCGGCTTGACCTTGATCTGTTGAGATCGCCGTTTTCCTCGCCCTTAGCAAACAACGGGTGGAGAAAACTCCCGTCCCGTTGTTCACTTTACTTCCGCTCCCGCTGTTGCGGTGTTTCTTTTATCAACCACTGCTTGACTCGAAAGCTTTCGCCTTTTGGTGGTTTGCTTTCTGTCCCCACCACGGTTCAGTGTCCCGCTTCCGGCGCACTAGCGTATGGACGAGAAATTAAAATTTCACCCACGGCTGTAGCTTCACCATCCAAGCTCAGGTTCCGTAGCCGAGTTACAACGGAGCTGGTCGGACATCGAATCATTGATAGACGATGGTTTGCTCGGTTTCTGTTAGTGCCAATGTCCTTTGGTCGGGGCCATTGTGACCGTGCCGTCAGCAACCTTCCCAGGACCATATTTTGGAGCGCTCAGGAAATTAGATTAGCTTTCCTTCCGAGAGGGCCCCACACACATCCACATCCTTCTGGGTGCTGGGTGGGTAAAGAAATGGTTCAGATAGATCTGAAAGTTGGATGAAGGTTGATTTCAATATAGATTAAATTTTGAGCTTGGCTATTTTATTGGTCCTCGGGCTCGGGCTTTTGTGCCAACTGGAAGCACTCCGACCGAACAGTCGAAGCAGTCGGTCGCACGACATGAAACAAAAGGTGTGCAAATGATGGGTGAAAAAAGGTAGAAATTAACTTTTCTAACTTCATACCGATGGCACTACACGCTGGTTTGGTGGGCGCTTTATGTCACTGACCGGTTCTCTGGGTTTGGAGTGGAAAGTGTAAGATGATGGGGACCAAAGCAAAAAAAAAATGGTCCGGGAATGTTCATTCGTTACGGTAGTCGACCATGTATGCGGATTAATAGGGTAAGAAAGATCTGAGAGAAAAAAATAACCCAACACGGCAATAAAACCAAACCATATGACCCATCCAAGTCTTTGGCAAATGGCGGTCAAGTGGAAGATGGAAACGGGCAAAAAAAGTGATTTAAGAGGCTATCAAATCTGGGTGGGTGGAAAAAAAAAACAAGGTGGAAACTGCACACGATGGTGCGAGCAGATTAAATCCTTGGAACAAAAATATTACTCCATTGAAGAGTGTCCGGGTGCTAGCGTGTAGCGGGCATGGATGTAAAATGATCGTACAACGAAAAACATGCCTTTTAGATGTGAAATGTAACGGAACGGGAGGTGGGAAATTAGGATGAATCGGGGTTCTCCCCCCACCTACCTGGAGGAACTGAAGGTAAGAGTGACCGTAAAAGATTTATTTCACCAGAAGCCACTTTTACGACCGAAAGAGATTAAACAATGCTCTTTCCGTGGCACGCGTGATACCGTTGGGTAGCTATTAAGAAATGAAAGTTAGTGTGAGTGTGTATGTGTTGGAGAAAATTCCCTACGTAAAATTAACTTTGTTAAGAGTTTGTTCAATAACATTTAGTTCAATCTCATTATGGTTCGTGCTGTTTAATGGTGTGGATAGAATGAGAATGAGAAAGAAATAAATGTAATCCTGGTCACGGCACCAACTGTCAATTTGGTTGTTCGGAAAAGAAATATAATTTTGTGACACTACAAACAGCGTTCTAATATCAAAGCGAAACATCTAGCAAAAATTTGTTCACCCTCTACTTAACGGCAGCTTATTTTCCAACACAAACAAATCCTTTTCATCTGCGCCAATTCTCACCCACTCCAAAACCATAAAGACGAGACAAAAATACATTGGCGAGCAATTTACCGGCGCAGTCGATATTTCAATTGCCTTTGACAAACCTTCTATAACGTTTTATTGGGCACGGGGAATAAAAAAACGCCGAACAACCAAACACCCAAATGGAAATCAATCAATTTTCGTACAACCATTTACGGCTGATTTTCTTCTGTTTTTCTTTTTTTGGAGGGGACTTTGGAAGGTTGTCGATCCGATGTGTATGGTACTGCTGTTTGTGCATCTTTGTGTGAGCTTTTTTCACGCGTTCTCGTTTTTGGAAGTACCGATTGTTAGCTGCTTTTAATGCCGCACGTTTTAATGGCCATTTTTCCATTCCACTGAATCGGTTGGTTTTCACTTTGAAGTTGTCCTTTTTTTTCTGTGGGGAAGTGGGAAAAGGGTGGGGTGGGTAAGAAGGGGAACACGGACTGGATGTCATTGGCGTTTTTCTTTCATGATGTTTTTTTCTCTTCTTCCAATTCTCTTTCTTCGTCAGACATTTTCACCCCGGGGCAGGCGTGTCAACCGTGGCAAGGCCCGAGCGAACATCCCGAGTGTTGGCAGTAATAATTGAAACGAACGAATAATCATTCATCATCGGTGAGACAGCCGTGCAGGTTTGGGGAACGGTGTGTGGGCCATAAAAAAGCAACACACACACACACGCACAACCACCCACCGAAAAGCCATGATGAGTTCTGGGTTGGCGCAGATGGGGTAGAGGCACATAAAAATTGTGATGTGAGTTCGAGCATTTGTATTCATGCGTTCGTTCGGCGAGTCAGTGCTTTTGGTGAGTGAGCGGAATCCACCCATCAAATCCAATTTTCACGATCAGTGCTCACGGAAGTGGAAGCAGCAGTACAGCCAGCAAGAACACCGAACGACATCCGCTGAATGAGGACGCTGAACGATGATGATGGGTGGGCTCGTGCTGTGAGCTGCCCTGCACTAAAGGGAATTTGGGGCGGTGATCGCTGAAGGAAACGTCAACATGACATCGTCACAAAGTCCGGCCTGAAATAGTCCAATCGTCCCAACAGTGCTGACGGCGAAGGGCGCAACGAGCGCCGAAGCGTCCCATCAAAGGAAACGATGTGCCTCTACCGGACGACCGGACGGCAAGAAGCGAGTGGCAAAATCGCAATCATCACGTGAACAAGGACACGGGACTAAAGTGATTCTCTCTCCACACTGCATCCGACCGAACGATTTCCGGTGGGAGCTTTCCGTTCGATGATAGACACTGGATTGGACCGTCCAACTCTGGTGCTCCGTCGGAGAAGATCCGAACCAAAAGGGAAACCCCTGAAACATAGACATCAAAAAAACCGGACAGGAAATAGCTGAAGGATTAGTGCAGAAATAGATCAGCACTGGGTAGAATGAACTGAGCAGTACTGGTGTCGGGGTAACATCAGCATAAAGCACTGTCCAGCAGAAGGGAACTCACTCGAACAGACCAAACGTTATCACATACCGACCGACCGATCGTCCTGTAAATCCGTGACCATGTCCGAAGCCTACAGCGCACTGACTACTACTCCTTCCATCCCTTGGGACGTGAAAAACATCAACCGAACGAAGACAACGCGAACAAAGTAATAGCTTGTCCGAAACGAACCCATTGGAGGATTCCTTTTGTGCATACATCTCGCTTTACTATTCCTCGGCAGCTCCCCCGGGGCGGCTTCTTTGTTCACACAATCAAAAATACGATGAACTGAAAGCTGCTTTAATTCTTTGCGCCCTTGTTAAACAACAGGAGTAGCGGAGTTGTGCTGAGCAGCTCGGGGGAAAAAAAGGACACCTTATCCCCTTGGGGAGTGGCCAAAGTGGAGAAAGTTTTGGCACCGCAAGAAACGCAAATGAATTAAAGAGACAGACAGAGAGAAAGTAAGAAAGGAAGAACGGATGCCGGTGGTCGAATATGCAAACATACCTTAATTAGAAAATATCATAAACCGTACCGCAAACGACACCAACTCCTTTTTGCAGCGTTGGCCAAGTATAAAGGGCCCCCCCTTTCCTTATTGCTGGACGGGAGAAAAGCGGTGAAAAGTAAACACTACCATAAAACATTAATTTTTTATGAGCTATCCACGGCTGCCGCTGCTGCTAGTGCTGAGGGTAAGGAAAACCGTTGGGTCTCTTGAGGCAGAAGATCGTACCGTGACTGTTGCGGGTTGAGTGCATTCGGCTGGCAAACCCAGTCGGTGGGACAGTGATGCACGTTTCGATGGTGACGGAACGGGTCGCCCCGGCACGTGGCAGACGAGTCAATATGGCGGCCATATTAAAACATATCAGCAGCAGCAACACCTTGACGCAGATACTCGTCCCTATCGCACTGCTGCTGCTGACAGTGATGCCGTTTCCGGCGGGTAAGTACGAAAGGCGAGGCGAGGCTGTAGGCGAGAAAGATGGGGCGCTTTATTTTATGCCTTCCAAGGAACAAGTGGTTCTGTTGGGACGTTTCTTAAGCTGAATGATGAGATTTCAGATAGTGATATACACCGGGTGGAAGAGTAATAAGCGTGATACTGTTGAAGATGCTGGTGCATTAAGGACCTCAAACCGTCTTATTGAGTGGGCCGTGGTACTTGGGAGTGTTTTGATAACATTAAAAAAAAACTGCCATTCCAACGTTCAATCCAGACAGGTCGTCCCCTGGAGTAATGTAATATCGAAAAGGTACTTCATCCTTACACGTAGATGCACACTTTTAATTAAAACACTCCACTCAAGCAGGGTACGAAGAAGCGGATGTTTTTTGTTGTCTTTTCCTTGCTAGCAATCCTTCTCTCCGTCGAGAAATCTATTTGAGGAAGTTTCGAAAGCTCCCACGCGTTGTCACACACATGTCCGATGCATCCAAGCAACCTTTTGCTGTGTGAAACGTTCATTTGCTTGTAAATTATTTCTCAGCACACTAGATCCATCTACACGGAGTGCTTTCAGATCGTTCGGAAAATTCATTTCCCATCTGTGTATCGGGGAAAGTGTCGTACCGGACATCTTCCAGCAAGGGTTTGACATCCATTGGATTAGGTTGCTTATCTTTATTGAAGTCATGTTTGAAAAGGAGTTTTATAGAATGGTTTTTTGATGAAATTTTGATTTTTTAGGAGACACGTTTCCGTTTATTAAAGAACAATACATTTACCGTACTGTTAGCAGAAATGTGAGGTTATATGGACGGTTTTTATTGTCTTGTATCGCCATCAATGGCTTTGCATTGCTAAGCACAGTGACCTGATCCGGTGAGATGGATCAATTTTTACGTATTCTGTGCACAAAATTTTACATTCCTTCACCCACATCCGGTTTGAATATTGCATGAGCGACCATGCACAACATTCGTTGCCGGTATTGTGTGCTTCTATAGGTTGAACAGAATTCAAAATTTATTGGTGATATAACGAAAAAAAAAGATAAATGACTAACAAGCGTGTGTGGGGGCAGAAATCAATCGGAAACAGGTGTACCGAGAGAAGGTGGACCCATGTACGTGATTTACATTTCGGACGTGGCTATTTGGTGGTGGCGGGTTTTTTGTGCCACTGAAGTGCTGAGGCTTCAACAGTGAGTCGGAAGGTAGAGTCCATTTAGGTGGACTATGGCAAAAAAGCCTGGTAAATATTCTTTTCTTTTTGAAAAGAAATCCATCGGTTACGTCTTGCTTACTTGTTCTGAAGCGAATATTGAAAATATACCTTTAATAGCTTTAATTTGAGGTTAGGTTGAAACAACGTAGAAGGAAAAAGGAGCGAAATATACATGTCCCACGCTATAACATCGATTTAAAGACAGTTGACAATTAAATTAGCAATTACGTTTCGCTTCAACACAAGAAACCCAAGCGGCACGACACGTTTGACATCCAAATAGCACAAACGACCATGCGTCTCCATTGCAGTTGCAATTGTAGTCGGTTTTCCCCCATCAGGTCCATAATTTATGAGTGCTGGGTAACCAAGCCAACCAGAAGGGTGTGTGCCCGGTGTGTGCAGCACCCATCAGCCGGTTAGCCGCATGTTTGTGCAATGATGCAGTAAAATGTGTGTATGGAATGTTTACGGTAACAAAAAAAAAAACGCATAGAGAAAGAAAGAGATAGGGAGAGTTGGGCTTACTGTTACGACGTAAACAACAGCGTGATGGGTCCGTGCTGGACATGTTTTCGGTGACCATGGGCTTGATTATTCGAATGGGCTGCAGGTCACAAAAATACATAATTAATCAGCGGACAGCGAACGCCCGGGCTCATACGGCGATGAGGTTCGGGAATTGAACCACCAAGGATCCAATCAGCTTCGGTTATTTTCGGATGAAAATTTCGAATGCGGATGTGTGGGTATAGGTATAGGTGAGGCATCTTTTATTCATAAGCCAATTAACGTAAATCTTGAATTTGCATAGCGCTCGTACGTTGTGCCAAATTTAATGTTTGTTTAAGATTTTTCTTTTTCCTACATTTCGAGCCGCCCGAATCTCCGCAACACGGGAAAGGACTCTAAAGGGCGGCCGGATAACGAGGTGGGTGAGCAGCAAAAAGTTAAAACCCCTCGGCTAGGTCGTTGCCAAAAGGAATTCGATTTACGAAAACCCGGGTATAATGACAGCATAGAAATATTTGTTTTGCAAGCAAATCACCGCAAACTCTCGATGGAATAGCAACGCCGTGTGTTCTATATTTCTAAAGCCAGAAAAATAAGTACTGCCCACGGGCCCGAAGGGCGCAGGGTAGGAGAGTATGATGCGAGGATAATTTGATTTATGATCGCTTCTCTGCCAACTTCTGGCACACATTTTTGTGCCGTCCCACCCACACCCAGCCTCCCTTTCGGCCAGCGCCATCGTGGATACAATTTCATTTACCTGGTTTGGGCGTTTTGTTAAATGGTTCTTTCTGGGTGGCTCGTCCGCCTCTTTGCAGTGTACGGCATCGATTGCTTTAAGTGCGTTTCAATGAACGGTGCCAATAAGGCGTGCGATGATCCTTTCCACAACAACTACTCGGCGGCCATCCTGGAGTCACCGTGCATGGGCGGCCGGAAGGGCCGGGATGGACTGTTTCCGGCCACATCGTGCATTAAAATTGCCGGCTATTATGGTGAGTATTATGGAGTGTGTTATTATTGGCCTTTTTCATTGTTATTTTCATACTCAGTGCGATTGAATTTCAGCGGCACAATGTTGTGGACGCAATGGGAGAGATGTTGTGCCCTTAAAGCGGAAGCGTTGCAGTAAAAATGAAGCGTTATTTTATCTGTGCAACTTTAGCCGTGAAAAAAAGCTCTTATTTTACAATTTAATGAAGTCATATTATGAAGTACACGAGGTTTTATTTACTTTCGATTGTTTTGTGTGGGTTCAATAACCTTACATAATTGAAATGGTTTTATTTTTTTTCTCATCCAAAAATTGATTTGTGTGTTAAAATAGTAAATTATTTTATTGTTATCAAAAGTAATTTATTTCGCTTAAACTTTGTTTGTACAATTATGTAGATCAATTTCTTATTAAACTGGAATTTTTTTCTTGAGTTGTCCAGTCAGCTCATTTTTATTTCTGGAGCTTAAGGATTTCTTTTTGTTTCGTCGGCAAACGAGCGACAAATACCCATGGCTCCCCTAAAGTAACACACTATTGAACGATAAAATTGAAAAAAAGTAATAGAAGTTCGTCTGGTAGCACAAATTGAAATTACTGACACAATTCAGGAAGTTATAGCTGTTTTGAAGGTTCGAGCCATCAAACGATAACGTTGATCCAGTTGTCATCACCGTATACGCCTTGCAGTATGCAACCCGCAGTACGGCAATAGCATCCCACGCAACAGCGCGAGGCTAGTGATGGTTTGCAATTTAGTGCGTCTGGTACGCATGTTCACCCGACATGGGAGCCGTGCATGGTGGAAAAGTGGTCAACATAACACGGTCAGACCGATACACCGAAGAGGCTGGGTCAGAATTACCATGGAAATTGCATTAATTGCAGCCGTGCACGTGTAGTCCGCCAGTCCGGCAGCCATTTTTTGAGGCCATCGATTGAAATTAGGTGCAAATAATTGCTTGTTTTGGGGTTGGAAACTACAACACACCTAATGTGTTTTAATTAAACAGGGGCAGCGCCGGTCCATCGTATTTCAATTGCTGTTTGTAAGCTTTACGCTCATTGTAAAACGACTCGCCAAAGAATGAATCTCCATTTTGGAAATGATAACAAATTCAATTTCATTTGATGTGGTGTGGTTTTTTTGTTGCTTGTTTTTGCAGATGACACCGGTGAAACGATTACCGTTCGGGGATGCGCCCTGGACAGTGGTACGCTGACGACCGATACCGAAATCATTCGCATGTCACACTGTGGACGATTCTACTACGATGATCGGTACGGTGACAGAACCAATCAATTTCCACCATTCAACGAAAGATAACTTCTTCATTGTTTTTTTTTTTGTTTTCTTCACAAAATCCAAAGATACGTGCACGGGTGTCTGCAGAGTTGCAACGACGCGGACGCCTGCAATGCTGCACCGAGAGGTTCATCAACCCAGTGGTTTATCCTGCTGGCCGTTATCGGATCACTGCTTGGGTCAGCAACACTTCAACCGTCCGGGTGGCTGCGAATCGTTAACGGAAGCTAACAAAGTGACCGAAAACGGTAGAGCTGGACATCGAACGGGCAGGCAACCGTGCCATCGTGCTGTGTCTTATGAAGACACAGCTACATCGTAGTACTGCAGTAGCGTGGGTAGCGCGGAAGAGGAGACACAATTTATGACCAATAGAACAAACAAAAGAAACAGTTTCAATCAAACAATGCTTCGCCTCCATGGAGTGCACGAGAGTTTATCAACACTAGTTTGTTCTATCCATTTATTTCTATCTGATTAGATTAATTTCATTAGCATCGATTAGCAAGGTATTATTGAGATGAAAAAGCATACAAAATGCACCATTAAACTGCTGCTTAAAGCAGAAAAATAACAGAACTTGAATTGTTGCTAATGGAAATTGGTTTACCACTGACGAGATGATGTTCATTTAGCTACATTTACACAGAAATGGGATTGTCGAAGCGTACAATTACTATTAAAGCTACTTGAGAATTGAGAAAGAATCAAAAACAACAAATAAATAAACGTATAAGCATAAAGCAAAACCAATTACTAGGATTAGGAAACGATCTTGCAAACTAGCAAACCGAGGAAGAAAACAAACAAAACATAGATGAAGTAATGCTAGCTGATAAAACCACACGTGCACCGTTCGATGTAAATTGTAAACCAAAACACACACACACAAACAAGGTTAAGAATAACGGGTGATTCAAAATGTGTAAAACGAGAGTTGGCAGGAAATGTCTCGCTTTCATTGTCGGCGACCATTGTTGCAATGCAGATAGAATTGAAACGATAAATGATGGGTACGGTTTCGGAGGAAGCGTAGTAGATAACGTAGAACCGTAACTAGAACATATGTTATTGTTCCCATTTTTCGTCTTGTTGGCAAAAACGGCCCCCGAAATGGATTGTTCGTGTAAGACAAGACGGGCTTCTGTTACGGTTTTTATTTTGTCGACAAGCAGTTTTTTCCTTTGGTTACTATACCGTTCCAAGGCTAGCACAAACCATGGACCAACTCTAAGGAGTAGAGAGTAGCTTTTTCTGGGGCTGGAACTACTTGCTGCCATGTCCTTATATACGTACAAATCCAACTTTATGACCGCTTGTAATTTAAGATCAGATCTTATTTGTGTGTCCATTTGTGTCTCACATGAGTAGTGAAGCCTTCTCACACACACACACACACCCACATACGCACCAAAGCAAACGAAGGAGCAATGAAAAACTTATCAGTTGTATAAGCAAAGAAACAACATATTGTATCATACCGCCCAAAAACCGCCTTGATGAGATTGCTACAAGAAGTGTTTGGTCCGAGAGTCTTTTGTTGTTGTTTTTTCCCTTTCATCTCACCAACACCCACAAAAAAAAGAACTTTTGCTTGCCAATGTTGCATGGTGTGTGAGTTCATCCTAAACGAGCTGAAGTTATGTTTGTGGGAGACAAACGCAAGACGAACTGGCGGGACGATTAAATGTGGGGCAGTATTTTTGTCTGTTTGTCAGTAATGCTCTTATTTACTGCATAAGCAAGCATTCGGGACACATGCTTAACAGGAGCAAGCAAAACTACGGCTTCTGCACCAAGAGGAACCACACTACTGTCCCAGTTGTCTAGCTTATTACGGTGTAATGGGTGTGTACAAGAACTAAGTTTTTGGTTTCCTCCATCTCACGTACACCGCTGCAAAGCTTAATGTTTCTATGTATCACACCACTGCTGTCGCACCGATATGTAGCCAAACAAAGGATAACCGATTACCGATGTCGACCACGTGTGTAAAGTGTAGGAAGTAACAATTTGTAGAAATGCGCACTAGCTCATCCCCCTGCTGGACGGGTTTCAGGCTAGCGCGAAGTGCAGCACACAGTAGCGATGGTTTCAAGGCGTCGAATGTTGCTTCCTGGCCCTTGCCGCACTAGCCATGGATTCACACGCGACCATTAGGTAGTCTGTGCGCGGGAACAGCATTAAGCCCGTGGAAGCAAAACACGCATATAAAATACGCAGACGGGAGTAGTACTTAGCTTTTTACTTTACGCGCTGCCCGTAGTAATGCCGGGACAGTTATTAACCACTACGAAATGATGCAAATCGACCAAAACGAATAAATGACGTTGGTAAAGAACAGGCCGCAAAATAATTGTATTATAAGTGCCTAATAACATTACTCTAACAAAAGTTCACGATTAAGAGATGTACAAAACAAAAAAAGCTCATCCATTGATTCGTATCAAACACGCACAACAAAGCTCCAACCTCCTGCAGTTCTCCCCTCTTTCACCTTCTCCATAGCAAGATGCTTTCGTGCGTAAAAGGCACCACCTTTCCGTTCCGTTTCCCACCCATTAAAACAGAATCCGGTAGAACAAATATGTTCGTAGAATTCCACCTCTGACACACACTGGCAACAAAGTTTGAAACTCCAGGTTTCTTGTAACCGGCGCATGTTATTAAGCGAGAGTACATAATTAAAGAAACGAAACAAAATATTAAACACACGGACAACTGATCAACTGTACATAAACTGGTCAGCAAAGCATACAAATATACTTAAATGTGATATCAAAACGATGGAGCAGCAATGCGACATTCAGGCATGCAATTGCATCAATGCACCGTTGCAAAGCTACAAAATGCTTCAGGGATGCTGTGAAATACAAAAAACTAAACTAAACCAATATGCGGTTGGAAAGGGAGGGATGCGAAAAGGGAGGGTCCATCGGCACCCGTCTCCGTACATCCAATTTTGGAATACAACGTATGTGTAATATGGAGTAGATAAATATGCTAACATTAAATGCACCTATTCAAAGCACTCAAGGTATTGTAATAACATTTTTGTTTCTCTCTCTCTCACACTCTTACTCGCTGTGGAGTTGCCAGAACCATACAGTTACATTCACGCGGGTGGTAAAGACCCGGTCCCGTAGTGGAATGGGAAAAGTTACTCGTTAAGGCAAACAACCAACAAAACCGAAACACGAAAGAAGCTATGTTACAACTTCATTAGTACTAGTAATATATAACGCATAATGAATCACCACACGGGATGCATCCATTACATTCAGCAGCTAAAAGCAAAACATATGCAGCACAAAGATAGGGAGACCTGTAAAGATACGCGTTTGGTGTAACTGGCACATTGGCCACATATGTATGTGTACCGTCGACACCTTGCACCATGCCACAAACATTGACCAAATCCGGGCAGCGTCCTCGGAAAAGGGAGAAGGGAAAGGTTTGCGGTCATACTGTAGCTCTTAACATATGCGAATCTATTCTTATCAGAGATCGGGGGCCGATAAAGTCCATAATCCGTTCGCGTGAAGGATTACAACTTGAACGATGAATAAAACACACAAATGTTTCCTAACAAAATTATGATACCGAAATAGCTGACTGAAAGAAACGAAAGACATGGAGATCCAAAGGACTGGAGGACTAAAAATCCTTCTGAGAATCTTCACTTTGAACGCGGCGAAGAGTTTTGGACAAGGTCCATGTCTCAGAGGTGTATGTGAGTACCGGCGTTACATAAACTCTTCATAGTCTCCGCTTCGTTCGTCACGACAGATGCTTTGAGTATAGAAGTTTTCTCAGTCAGTTATCAATTTGTGCTTTTCAATAGTTACTAATGGCAACTCCAAAAAACACACGCAATGATCTATTCAAACTAAAGTTCTAATCTAAAATATCTTCCAGAATCAGAAGCGCCTACAGTAAACGATTCTAAGACTTGTACATGCGCATATGCGTTAAACTTATATTGTCTTGTTTCTTTTTCTTATCCTCTTTTACACACAAATCATTAAACTTGTAATCTACCGTGTACTTTGTTAAGAATTTGTCGTAACGGTTCAGTTAATCATGCAGCTATCGCTATATCGACTGTTTCAATTTCATCTCCTGCATGGTCTATCACAAGACTAATTCATCACGCACGCGTCTCCTCTGTCTAACACGTACTGGTTCTCAATTAACTGTACAGGCAGCCCCGAGATACGCTATTAAAGAGGACTGCTATAATTCGGGAAAAATCTGCGTATCTCGAATTTCCGCGTAACGTTACGTAGTTACCTTCCTTCTCTGCACTTAATTTATACAGCAAATCAAACAACTTTTTGAAAGAATACGGTAAAATAAATTAAAAACAAACGGTTTATATGACAAAGGAAGATATTTTCGATTATTTTTTTTACCTTTTTTGCTTAGATTTTGTACTATACACTAACTCAGCTGTCAAATTTCCAAAACCCACGTATCTTGGGGACTGCCTGTACGCGTTTCTGTATCCAGTTTTAGCAAGTCAGTAAAGTCGTTTGTGTTTCACTATCAATCTTCGCGTTTATCTTATTCGTTTGCGCGGTTCAGCAATGTGTGCTCACTGTTATCCTATCTAGATCGCCGCGAATTACAGCTTAAGATATCTGCTGGCATCCTTTCGTAATCGATACATATTTTTCAAACTGTTGAGTTCTCCAACACCTTGAATAGAAGTACTCTTCCTTCCATATGGCTTACTTCCTGGCAAATCGGTTATCAGCAATAATGCTTAAACGCACATTACTGTTATCGTTACATTTATAGCGATCATTATGTACAATTGTCGGGGTTTAAATGCGTGTCTACACTAACACCGCAAATCTCGATCGATTAATTGGCTATTGCAAGAGTACTATAGGGAAGAATTAAATTAACAGAATTTTACATCCCATTTTACATGGGTCCATGCACAGTTAATGATAAAGGTAGTTGGAATAGTGATGAGAACTATGCTTTCTCTTCTATTGATGAGTGTTTTGCTCTTCTTAAATGATACCTACACCTGCTTATCAGTGTTTTATCTGCGAAATGATTTACTGATTGCCGGTTGAGCAGTCCTGAGCGATGTCTTCCATACTTGTTTCAATATCTACTGCCGATTGATGACTTTACACCGTATTCAACTCTCTAACGAAGTGCTATGTTACGAGCAGCTTGATTTTCACACAAAAGCACATTTACCACCTGTGCCTAAAGATCAACATTCTTTAGATTAGCACCAGCACCGGTCGGCAGATCGACATCCGAGGGTGGTACAAACTTGCCGATCACCCGCACATTGCGCTGACGTTCCTCCAGCTTGGACATTTCTTGCTTGAGCTTCTCCAGAATCGCATAGTTGGGTTGATTAATGGCAGCCTTACTCTGCAGCACGGTAATCTCTTGCTCCTCTTGCTTTTTCTCCTTGTACGACTTCACCGACCGATTACCATACAGCCGCAACAGAGAGCCCCATGTTTTAATGTGCGGATGCAATATCTGCAGGATCGCCTGTGAGGCACGCTGTTTACCGTCGCGTTTATTCTTACATATAACCGTCGCCACGTGTTTGCCCACCGTCATGGTGAACTCGTTCTTGCGGTGCTTCATCGTGTTCACCTCGTAGTTGATGTGGACTTCCCCAAGTCCAAAGTTACGTTGCAAGCAGGTCAGCAGAATGGCATGCGGTGATGGTTCCGTAGTTTTGGCGCAAAATTCCGCCACCCGTGGATCCTCAATTTTGATCTCGTCAAACACGGACAGTTCGCGCAGATCGGAAGATTGCTGTTGAGAGCCACTTCCGTTCGTACTGCTCTTCGAATCCTTGCTCGTTATTTTATCCTTCATGTCCGGGATGAGAATCTCGAGCGTCTCTCGCGCTGCTTCACTTTTAGCTTGCTTTTTACTCGTTCCATAGCCCATACCGTATTTTAAATCGTTTATCGTAACGGTGGCTGCGTAGGGCGTGGCCGCATTTTCTAGCTCTTTAAATTCGTACGTCGGTTGCTTGCGGAGGGCATGCTGGACGTACTCATGCAGGATGCAAACATAGCTCTTACCGTTCGGATTCATGATCCATTCCTTCTTTGGCCGTGCGTGTGGATTGCCCTGTTCGTCCTCGATGTTCAACATGGGAAACGTTATCAATTTCGTCCCGTCCGGCAGTGTGGGTCGTTGCAAGTTTTTTATGTGCTTCCTATGTTTGGTAAATTTTCGGCGTGCTGCCCACGACTTAAACCGTAACACCCGTATCGTTTTGAAGCGGAACAGCTTCTTGCAGTAATCCATCACAGCGTCCGAGGTGAGCGATTGGGCTTTGAGGTTTTCGGTTACCGTTTCGATTTTGGCACTCACCTTCAATGGGAGCAGTTTTGCATTTGCCTGTGCTTCGGCGGTGGTTGTAGCGCCTGCAATCATTTTGCTAAGCTGCGCATTGTGTAGTTGACGCTCTTGAGTGGGTTCTGTTGTTTCTTTGGTTAAATCTCCTTCATTGGCAAATTCATTCGGTATCTCACTACCGTTTTCGGATCCATTCGAAGCGGACGCTTGTGCAACGGATGCTTCCGCAAGTTCCTTTTTGAGTTCCTCTTCCTTTTCAAGTGCTTTACGATAGTTCAGGCAGGGAATCGCACTTAGTGGTATTTCGTGTTTCTGCAATGCGAGTGTTGTTAAATAAATTGGAATGCACAATCAAAGAAAAGGCTACTATTGTTGACGGTACTTACTCTCACACTACCCGGTCCAAGAAAGTATGGCCTAGATGTGGTACAAACGCGTGTAGCTTTGTGTAGGTACAGCGGCATTCCGCTCGTGTGTGTTGCCTGAACCCAACCTTCCGGAAGTACTTCGAAATGATTGCGACCCTTCTCCTCCAGCACCTGCTTGAAGCGCTCTTCGTAGGGTTGCTTCTTGGCGGTGTTCCTTAGCTCTTCCGGAAGTCCTTCATCGAGCATTGATTCAATATCGTCGTAGTTGACGTCTGACCCCTCAGAGCTGCCATCGTCTGCCTCACCACCTGCAGGTATAGAGTAACGATATCAATCTGTTGTGCTTGTTCCTCACGAAAGGAATCTTACCTCCCGTTTCTGAGTCATCTTCTGAGTTATCACACTGTACTTCATCCAATACGTCGAACTCACGCAGATTATCCGTAGCACCGGTCTCTTGAGGGGTAGCATCGGTTGAGTTTCCGTCATCGGATTCACTCCCTTTCCTGCTTAACGCGTCACAATCGATTTTTCTACGCTTTGCCATAGGACACCCGGACGCTCTGTTCAAACCCTCGGTTCCCTGTACATCCGTTTCACTCCCAGGAAGGGCACTTCCGCTAGCGTCCATTTTGCTCTTGCCGTGCAATATGCCAATCACGTGTTTCCCCCTGGTCCCAGACTCCCTCGGTTTAATAAGTAAATACGACACAAGGACCGGTTCGGGGATGCTATCGCTGCATTTAGTTATACGAAAAGACGGATACTACTCAATGTACAACATTCACATACATCGACGCTTTACATTTTCTACCAAGCCACCCAATGAGGAACAAAATCAATTTCTTTTTTCTATGCGGCGTGAATGTAATAAAACTGTGCATCAAAATTGAGACTCGCTCCCATCGGTCGGTGGTAGAAAATTAGAAACTATACAAAGAGCAGCACACTGATAAAACACTAGAGGAACTTTTGGAAGATAGCTTATTGGTTCCCATCCACACCAAGCACCAACAACGCAAACGGGGAGGGCGTGGGATAACCTCGTTACAATTGCTGTTATTTCATGATGCAGAAATCTGTCGGCTTGGCGTTCTTGAAGCACCAAATTCCAACGCAAGAACGTCAAGCGGTATAGCTTCCTGCAATCGAAAAATGCACAACAGTGATTCGGCACCGGATACTGACTAAAAGCAGATAAATATGATACATTGAACAAGGGAATCGAATTTTCACGAGGCGTTTGTTTACACTTTTCCTTTTTTCGGAGCTTTTCATCTACTGTCAAAGATGGCGGTGGCTGCCAAACGTGGTGCTTGTGTATATAACCCTCGATTGAGGTGTCTTGGTCTAAATGGTCGGTATTTGCTTATTCCGACAACTGCGAATAAAAAATTATAATTTATTGTATTCGTAAATAGAGAATCAAACTGAAACATTCAATTGAGCTTGTTGAATTTAAAAACAATTGAATACTTATTATTGAAGTTTCTAAATCTGTGGTTAAATAATCGAAATTATGATGTTCGTAAGCCTGTCGGAAGAAAGCTTTAACGATGGTTGTTGCATATGCTAAAACACGCGTGTTAACCCTTCGCTGTTTATACATAAAATGGCACCGGATGGAAAGTGATTTCAGGACTATAGATTTCCGATATTTTATCAAATGTTCAATTCTCTCATAATCATTTTCGATTACTGTCAATCGACCCTTACAAACATTGGCCGCCCTTAGCACTACTAATGTTTGCGTCCGCCAGTGTCTGCGGGAGAAAGAAATTGAAAGTAATAATAAAAAGCAAAAGTACGACGCATGAACAATTTCCATGCAACCCGGACGATTAGTTCTCAGACAATGGCGCACGTCGCGAAAATAATTGCATATATTATGTTTACGTACGCATGCCTTCACCGTTGTGTTTCCTCCCCTCGGTCGTCATACAAATGGTTTGCACTAATTTTCGATTTTATTGTACACGCACCGTTGGCCTTTGGCGGAAAACATCAACACACCTTCTGCCCTTTCCCTGTTTTCCCTGCCCATCAATGAAAGCATGAGCCTCCTAGCAACCAACATAACGGTGGGGTGGAGTAAACCGCAGGTTACTTTCGACCGAGCACCCACTCATAGTGCACCAACACTGATTAGGCCCCATTCGCAGGTGCACGTGCATTATGGAGTTGGAGCGACAGTTGCATTTTTGTCTGCAGTGGAAACGGTCGTTGCAAAAGCCATGCTTCCCGGGCTGTTCGTATTGGCGGTGATCTTGTGCACCGTAACACTGTCCTGGTACTGGAAGCAGCGCTTACGCTGGGCTGATCGGATTCCGCGCGCACGTCCCGTAAATCGGTGGTTGGGAAATTTGGGTGACTTTGTTGGGAAAAGCCCGGGTGAAGTGTTTCTCGTGCTCGATCAACACTTCCGACAGCATGATCGTTTGTTTACGCTACGGTTCGGATCACAGCTCGCGATTGGGATCACCCATCCAGAGCTGGCACAGTACGTCCTCACGCATCCCGACTGTCAGGCGAAGCCGGATCTGTACAAGGTGGTACGACTGCCGAATGGCCTTTTGGCGGCAAAATGTAAGCAAAAAAAAAGGATTCCATTCTCTTTGCAACAGTGATTAGTAACTGTGTGCGTGTGTGCTCTTCGTGCAGACGATGTGTGGAAAGCGCATCGGAAAACGCTCAACTCAACGTTCAACGCCCGCATACTGGAGAGCTTTGTGCCGATTTTCAACGACTGCACGCACCGCCTGGTGGGACGGTTGGATCGCTACGCCCGGACAGGCGCCCGGTGCAACATCCTGGAGTACATCTCGGCCTGCACCCTCGAGATGATAAGCCGCACCTCACTGGGTGGGAAGGTTCTGGAGCGCGACGGTGCCGAACAGTTTATAGCCAATTTGGAGGTGTAAGTGCGTTCGAATCGATATTCGATTCGTATTGATTATGAGACATTCATTTGAGCGACATTTCGCAAATCGCTAAATTCATGTGGTGGGAGTTGTGGGCAATAATTGCACGTGCCACGAATGAGAAATTTGAAATGAATTTGTGGTCGATCTCGGTGGTGGAATGGAGGCGAAAAGCAATAATTATACGATTGATTCTGATTTCTGGTGCTATTAAACGGTTAGATAATCATGCCCGCCTTCCATAGCCCGCTGCCCCCCTGAGCGGGAGGATTATGTTTTTAGATAATTAGTTTTGCAATTAGAAGGGTTGGGGTAGGTTAAATAATCTGCGTCCGTTTCAAATTTCTCCCAGGAGTCAGAATGGTATGAAAACAAAAAAGAAAACGATTATATTTCCCCGTTTTTCCAAACAATAGAGCGCTGAAAACGATTGGAGTGCGCATTTTCAACATTTTTCTGCACATTGACTTTATCTACCAGTTCACCGAGCTGTATCGGAATGAAATGCGAGCCATCAACATTTGCCAGCAGTTTACCAGCAAGGTACGAAGGGTTTTATCGCAATCCGCAATTCAATCTTCTCTCTCGCAGGTATTGTACTGCTGATGCCTTTTCTCGCCAATCTTCACAGATAATCCAGGATAAAAGGGAGGAGATTGCTCGTCTTGTCCACGAGAATGACGACCAGAAGGAACTGGATCCGGAGCCCCAACACCGTAAGCCGCAGATTTTCATCGACCAGCTGATGAAGATGCCGCTCACCGATCCGACTGCACGCCATTTTTCCGACGAGGAAATTTCGGACCACATCTACACGATGATCGTAGCGGTAGGTGTTAATTGGCGTTGTGCACGGCAACCCGGTAACCGGTCCTAATTGATCTCCCATCCAGGGCAATGAGACATCTGCAACGCAATTAGCACATGCCTGTTTGCTGCTAGCGATGCATCCCGAGGTGCAGGCCAAAGCGTACGAGGAGGTTAGTGCGTTGGTCTTCGCACCCGATCAGGAGATCACGATCGAGCTGATGAAAGACCTGCACTACGTGGAGTGTGTGCTGAAGGAGGCGATGCGTCTGATGCCGGTCGCACCGATCGTTGGCCGGCAGAATCTGGCCGAGATTGTGCTGGATGGGCATCGAATACCGAAGGGCAGTGTGTTTCTGTTCCACTTCTATGCACTGCACCGCCGGAAGGATGTTTGGGGACCGACGGCAGACGAGTTCGATCCGGATCGTTTTCTGCACGGCGGAAGACATCCGTATGCGCATTTGCCGTTCAGTGGAGGTCCACGCGGGTGCATTGGATATCGGTACGCCATGATGAGCTTGAAGACACTGTTGGCCAAGATCTTGCGGAGCTACGAGCTGACGACGAATCTGCGGTACGAGGATATTCGCTACCAGTACCAGATTTCGTTGAATCTAGCCTTCCCGCATGAGGTGCAGCTTCGTCGGCGGCATTAGATCAACATCTACTAGCCAAGGCTAGAAGTCATTACGAGTTACTACGTTCCTGCACAAAAAGTATCTTAGTACACGCTGGTAAATAAAAGGATGCGTACAGCAAGTAGAGAGTTCCAAGAGAATCACATGTTTTTATCGGTCATACAAGTTTCAGGAAAGAAAGGCACCAAGTCGAGTCAGTCAAGTTCAAGTTCATGATGCTCTTTAAAATGCGCGGTGTTTTATTGTGCACTCCGTTAGCTATCCTAAGTACACATCTGTCACAGTGAGGTCTGTAGGTCGGTATCGCGATAAGCTGCCTCCCGCTCTTCTCTACTTATTATCCTTGCTTTTCCCATCCACTAGGGCCCGTGTCATGATGCAGCGCGTGAAGAAGTATGCCTTCTCGCAGCCGGATCCAGCTGTGAAAGTACCGAACAATGAGAAATCACTGTTGCGAAGTTGAGGTCCACAGGCAAAACCTACTCATCTCGTCCAGGCACTCGTCCACAGTTTCGCCGGAGGTGGCCCAATTCAGTGCCAGCGCTGTCTCCTTGTTAACCTTGTCGTCCTCCGTCAGGATGCCGAGTGTTTGCAAATAGCACCGGATAAAGCACTGTGGGAAAATGTGCGAGATTGAAAATCGATTTTTCGACCCCTCCCGCTCCACTGTTGTTTTTTCCTCACCAACGGTATCCGGTCGGTTTCGTCCGGGAAGCTTCCGGTTTCGTTCAGCTCGGACAGGTAGTCGGGCTGGATGACGAAGGTACGGTTGCACTGTGCCACCGCGTCCTGCATGGAGATTTCGGGCATCTTTTTGGTGGTGGCCGGATCGGCCAGTAGGGCACCCCGTTGTTCGGCGTTATCGTTGTTCATCATGCTGCAACCGTGCGCCCCTTCCGGTAGGGCCACCTGTAGGGTGACCAGCAGTAGCAGGGCGTACAACGGCGGTTTGACGGCACGGTGGTTCATTGCAACGCTGTTAGGAGACGGTGCGCTGCCGCCGGACCACGAAAGGGGAAGCAGGAATAACAAGAAACATAATGTTTTAGCACATTAATATGTGTACGGTCGATATTGGCGTGGTTTCGGGGCTGATGGGGCAAAGGCATGTGGAACTGCCGTACGCGAACGAAGTCGTAGGAAATGTTTCGAAAGCATAAAAACAAGCATAACGAGTGCAAACGGTTGCATGCTGCAAGAAGTACCGGTGCAACATGTGCAACAGTTTCCTCTGAAACTGCTTCTTTTGTCACCAAAAGCTGAACTGTTTTTCCCTGAACGTTTTTGGGTGGTTTTGCTGGGAAGTTTGAAATAAGCTGTTATGTTGGAACCGAGTTTTCAATGTTAAAAAATTAATCTGAAAGGTGATTAATTATCGGAAAGCGCATTAAATGCACATTCAACTTTCGTCATTAGCAATAAAATCGTAGACGACAAAAATAAACCACCACAGCACAACACCCATTCACTTTCTTGTTGGAATAAAAATCGCAGTAAAAACGGTATTATCACGAATGCAAATGCTTTCGACCGCCGGGAACATGGCCATTGAGGTGGAAAGTGTTTGCTGTTGGCACACAATTAACAACTCACGTACAGCGCACGCCATGCAATAAGCCAATCCGTGCCAACAATCGTCTTTTCCGTAGGCTGGCAACATTAGACTTCACTCTCCAACAAAACCCGGGTGTCGATTATGCCAGACGCACATCAAAGCCATCGCAAGACAAGTAAGGAAAAAACAAACGGGAAATATTCTTCATCATTTTCAATTGAATTTTGCCTCAAATATCTTCTCTCGCGCCAAAAAAGGAAGCTTGTTGATTTTATTCCGTTTTTGGCAGGGATAAAGCGAACGATTGGAAATTTAATATTTATTTTCCTACTTCTCCAGAGCCATTCGCTTCCACTGCGAACTGCATCGTCCGCAGAACGGTCGAGGTATCGGGGTTTTTGGCGTGGCGAAACTTGCGAGCGTAAAATTATAATTTAACGCGAACCGGAACTGGAAACGGAGCACGAAAACAAAACCCATCCAAACGCGGTGGGTTTTTGGCATTTGCATACAAAATCTACCATAAAGCATAAAGAAGCATTAAAAAATGCCAGGATCTGCCGGGACATGTTTGTGGGACGAAAATATTTTCTCACTTTTCGGCACTTGGACTGTGCTCGGACGGAAGATGCGTTGAAAAGTGTTCTTGTGCCTCGTTTTGTCTTTGGAAAAAAGGGACTTGAAAAAAAGGAAAAGCATCGCCCATCGAGCGCCCATTTTCGGATGTTTGGAAAACAATCTCGTCGCCATTATGTTTTTCCTTTTTCCACTCGTCTTCGTGTAGCTTCCTCCGAGCCGGAAAGGTGGTGTGGAAAATGGAACAAAACGGGGAGGCAGTTGGTTGGTTTCAATTTCACGCGAACGTAGCCCCGCGAAGTTTTTGGGGGTGCCCGCGTCTGCTGGCAGCATAAATAAATGTGGCGTGCATGATTCATGCGAGTTTTCTCCGGATGGAAACTTACCCCACTCGCTACTCGCTGCTCTCTCTCTTCCCTTCATCCACCTTCTAAAGGTTGTCGAAACGGTTCAAAAATTGTTTTCGAGCGCAAAACTTTGTGAAAGTGCGTGTGTGTTCTTTAAATTGAGGGTTTGGTCGTTGTTGTTTTGGTTTTGCGAATGCGATACGTTTTAAAGTAAACAGGTGGTAGCGCGAACCTCATTGTTTGCACCACTGTAGTGCGAGAATGTAGCGAGCTTTCTCAAACGACCGTTAAACAGTCGCCAAATGGGTGTGATTTGGTTCCATTGCGACGGTGACGGTGTTTGTCTAAGAAATGTTTGCAACGCCAACGGGAATACCACTTCTCATCGCATTTCTTTGTATTTACTTTGAGATGCCAACTACCAGTGGTTTGAAGGCACGGGGCGAGATTTGGATTCGAGGACTGTGAATGTATGTTATTTCTGGATCGTATTGTATTTTTTTAGAAATTGTGAGCAGCGTTAGAAATATCTCAAAGCTTGCAGTAATTCATACTTAGGAAATTAGTAGTCTATTCGTGTTGAACACTAAACGCGTAATTTGGAGTAATTGTGCAACAAAAGCGAAATATTGCATACTTTCAGGGGTCGCAAATCAAACTTTTTACCCAACGCACTAATAAAGCATCTCAAACTACGTAATGCATACTTTTGGGCGCTGCAACTCAAACACACAAAGCAACAAAACCAACGCATTGCATACTTTTAGGCGTTACATCTTCAACGCTTTGCTCAGCGGCATACTTCTGTGCATACCACACGATGTAAAATAACCATGAATAATGATCCCACGAATCGACATTCAAATGTCACAAAAAGTCCGCCATTTGCAGCTGTTTGCTGTTTAATAAAAATCACTCAATCGAGCAAAAAACGATTTATTTTAGCTCACCATGGCTGTAAAATGAAACTTTCTCAATCTTCGCTTGCTGGCAGTCAGGAATTAAACGCCCAATCGACGTACCCATTCTGAGCAATCGTTCAAGCGTGTCGATCAAAACCCGGTAAGGGAGCTATTCCTTCGAACTCTTTATGTTCGTGCGAAAGCAAACACGCATGAATAAAATCACCATCCAAAGGCACATCCTATCCCATACCACCACCAGTCACACACACCCACGCACACATAGCTAATCCGGTAATGTGTTCCAAGGATTATTTATGCTGCTGGCGAATACGAAAACACTTTCCGAAAACAACCTTATCTTATCGTGAGCGGCCTTGGCGCGTCTACCACTAGGCATATCACTACATGAGTAAGCACATGTAAATCACACTGAATCGGCAATCAATTACGGAGGCATTTCCATGGGTGGGTTGCATTGTCGTAAAAGGCAACAGGACACGAATCCGCCTTTCCCACGCGCGAGAGAAACGCGATCATTGGAGAAAGGCACACATCACTTTGGGTGAGCGCAAACAAAATCCACTAGATGGCGACACTGTGCCACTGTGGTCTCGTATGTTTGGCAATAAGTTTTACTTAGCACCAGCTGGCACAGTAAACCGGAGCAGCAAACGTCGTTTTTTTTTTCGCCAACGGTGGCAAATGTGAACACATTTTTCTTGGTTAAATTTTCCAGGGGAAAATTTGTCTATAAGTGAGTTAAAAATAAGCAGCGCCACGACCGGTTGATGAAAGTTTCGTGGAATTCAACAGCATCACAGTTTGTGTCTACCGCCCAGGAAGCGTTTTCCTGAACTGAACCGGGGGGTATGATTCCTCGTATCGTCGAGTGTCAGCAAGAAAGTTTTGTGAATTTTATACATCATATCACACTCTCAACGTGCCCGTGTTTTCGGGAACCCGAAAGGCTCGTCCGATGAAAACTGTGGGCAGCCACCGCTTTGGATAAGCAAAGTTCACTAATTCCATTTCCGTGTGCCTAAACACGGCGTGCCTTGCAGCGAAATGGAAGACTTAAAACGTTCGATGTCGAAACAGCCTTCAGCCCTTTTCGGGATGAGGGAACTATGAACCGTTCTGTCGTACGCGTGCAACGGCATGCTGCGTTTGCTGTTCAACTACCAGCAGAGAAATGCACAAAAATTGCTGACCAAACCAAGCGCTAAGGGTGGTTTTGCAGGATTAGAGGTTCACGTTCACGGTTCAAGATTTATGCACATTCATGCAATCACTTTTCAGTGACATTAGGCTATCGCGCTTTTCAGAAAACGATTTCTTTAACACATCTGTCAGCGAAATTTGGAAGGAATTTGGCATCCAACAGTTTTACGATAGTACCTTTTCTATAACTCTTTCGTTCACTCACAAAGCTCGCACTTTTTCAAAGCGACTCTAGTATCGATCGCACACTAAACATGTAATAAATCCGAACCCATGCTGCATGATCCAATTTATACGGTCCGATTCAACTAGATGAAACAACGTGCGGTTGTCATTTTGCTTGACACGATGACATGATGGACAATTTGGTCGAATTATGATCGGACTATTGCCGGCAAGGTCAATAGAGAAAAATGTTCTCCACTAGCAATAGATCCAGCTCGGTAGAGTTGCGTCTCGTTACAATTGTGCGGTCCTCCCTGTCCGCTTTGTGTACTCGGAGAGCCTTGAAAAATTATCATCCCTTCAATTCGTGGCACTCAAAATGAACGCTTTGTGCGTTTGGTGAATGTTTTCCGGGTGATTGAAGCTGGATAGCGAGTCCGGGAAATTGGGTGTTTATCTTTAATATTTCACTTGTAACATGAAGCTTTTATATAACGCTTCCTGGGACAAACTTTCAAAGAAAAAGTGGCGAGTTGCAGGGAACAATGCTTGAATAAATTTCCAACCCTTTAAAGCCGCTGTACGCAAACGGTGTTTAAAGCTCCCGGACAAGTGGGAACAGTCGGGGTAATCAATTTTGTTGTCACATTAAACGCGCTTGAGCGCTCCGGATCGGGTAATGTATGGAGAATATGTATGCATTTTAAACAGCCCATTAAGGCAAAATGGATCAAAGGACAGTTCTGTAGCACGAGGCTGATAGCGCTCACAGTGCTGGAGTAACCGGGTGTGCGCACGGCGCTGGGAGCGTTAAATTTTGTCCCTTATGCGAAGTTGGCCATGATCCTGGGAAATGGATATGTAACACGAGTGGAACGGCTTATACCTTCCAGTGAGTGGGTGTGAGTGAGATTAATTAACGTTGGGACTCATCAAGGGTTCATGCTGTGATATTTGGTGCTTAATACTGCTACTGCGTAAGATGCGTTATGCCAAAATTTTTGGGCTTTATTATTTGAATTTATCGTGAGCCTTCAATCTACATCCATGCGTAGTCATGCGTTCCATATCCTTCCCGCCTTGATCGGATCAGTGTTCTACTGTTTGTTGTTTCGGCTGTTGATGCGGTTAGCGATCCGGTTACCCAGCGTGTTCGGCATTCCCCCAATGTTGGACGGCATGGTAGCGTTCTCGGCACCACCGACACCTTCGGCCGGGTTCGAGGGAACGGTCGTGTTCATGTTGTTGGGCAAATCGCCCGGGTTCGTCTGGTTTCCACCGACCGGCGCCTGGATCTCACCGACTGCCGGCGTGGTCATACCGCTGGGCAGCTGGTCCATCTGCGGAGCCGCATGGATGGCTGCGAAGCAGTACGAAAAGGACATTAATCTTCGTAATGAAGCCGTACCAAGAATCAAGAACCTAGCGTACGAAGGACTTACCGACAATGACCAGAAGGATGGCAAAGGCAGCAACTTTGAAAGCCATTGTTAAGTTGTTGGGTGGTTTGACGTTTGTTCGCTTACTGAAACACAACAAGTACTGATGTGACTTTTCCGTGCAATACGGTCAACTATTTATAGTCAGTTTACACCACGCATCCAATCATGTGGTTAATGTGTTTGCGATATCTTAGGTGCATATTAATTATGGTTGCTCATATCTGCCGCGGTGAACATTAGCCTCATTTATTACACTTAATACTTTCCCTGCTTAATTACTTTTCAATTGGTGCTTTACAGAAAAGTTAACATGGAGGTAATGTTTCAAATTACAAATTTTGTTGAAAGTGTCTGCTCCTCTGAAGCCCAGCCACAATGAAAGGATACAATAGTTAGTTTTCCGGTAATTGTTACAGATATACAAATTCAAGAAGAATTGAGAAATTTAAAGAGGAATAAATTGAAAATTGTATTTAGTGGCCTCTAATAATTGCTAAACGACTTGAGAAAAGCATACCTTCAGGGGTATATTGCTACAGAGTATCTTAAGTAATGCATAAAAACTTCACACCAAAAGTATGCATAAATTTAATACAAAATAAAAAGAATCGTAAGCAGAACGATCGGGCATAAGTCGCCGGGGAACTTACATTGCTCCAATAAGCACATTCTTATCATCAAAAGCACTAACAGGGCAATGAACATGAATGCTTACTAAAGTGAAGTCTGATAAACATGCAATTTTCAACTCGATTTTGGCAAATTGTTTTTTTAAAGGGCGAAATTGTCTCAACTACGTTATTATCAATCAAAACAGCAGTGCAAAAACTTTTGTCTGATACTGAAAACTAATTGTTCTGGTATCATCATAAAGCATGAAGCTATCCGTTAGAAAGTTGACTATAAAAAGCGCTGGAAGAGTTCTTTCCGGACAAACATTCATCATTCCGCACTCTAACACACATCCCGCTGTGGTGCTCCGTCGCATAGTAAAAATGGCTTTCAAAGTTGCTGCCATCGCTGTTCTGTTGACTATTGTCGGTACGTCTTCAAAGTCGAAGTGCAAAAAGTGGTCCAAAAGAACGGGGGGAATATTATTGCACATAAAAACTATTTCTTTTCCAACTCTTTGTGCAGCGATCAATGCGGCTCCGCAGATGGACCAGCTGCCCAGCGGCATGACCACGCCGGCAGTCGGTGAGATCCAGGCGCCGGTCGGTGGAAACCAGACGAACCCGGGCGATTTGCCCAACAACATGAACACGACCGTTCCCTCGAACCCGGCCGAAGGTGTCGGTGGTGCTGAGAACGCTACCATGCCGTCCAACATTGGGGGAATGCCGAACACGCTGGGTAACCGAATCGCTAACCGCATCAACCGACCAAACAACCATTAGTTGAAGCCTTACCTGGCATCAATTCGACGCTGCCCCGGTTCTAACGAAGAAACATCATTGTAATAAATTTGGCCAAACTTCTCCAAACGCGATTCGAACGACTCCTCTCCCTTTCTCCTTTCCTGCACGAAACGTTCGATTGTACCATAATTACTCTTTATTGATATTCATAATTTAACTTTACATTAACACAATTTGAGCGGGACATGCGGCGGGTGTGCCACGCCTAGAGGGTACGGAAATGTATGCCGATTGTTTAACTATAGAAAACATGCACTTGCCGCTGTTTGATTATTCGATCCGCGAGAGCCTCGCAGTCTGATGCTTGTATAACTCGGCACCCCGACGTGCAGCAGACGATTGAGCGATGGTTTGAAGGAAGAAGTTCATTTGCCATTCGAGGTAGACAGAGCGCAAACAATTGTTGAAAGATGCATAATACATTCGCAAGAATCGAACACGTCCTCGGGTGCGCGCATACATTTCCTTGCCGAAGCTTGGCAATAACTGGGACGCGCTTGTGCCTAAACGAGGAGGAGCTTATGTGATAAATGAATCTATCCCATTCCGTAAATGCTAGAAGAAGCCGTCCTGCTAGCATCAGTTCCCTAGCGAGCACCCCACGCTCGACGAATAAGATGGGCACCCTTCTCGGCAATCATGATGATCGGTGCGTTCGTGTTGCCCGAGGTCACCTTCGGCATGACGGACGCATCGACGACTCGCAGATTCCTCACGCCGTGCACCCGGAGCTCGTGATCTACCACAGCCTGCGTGTCACTGGTGGGGCCCATCTTGCACGAACCGGCCTGATGGTTCTCGGCACCGGTATTCTGCCGAACGGCACACTCCCAGTATTCCTGCAATGGCCAGACACAATGTCAGTAACGGCGGATGCATGCCATTTCGATCAACACACTTACCTGCGATCCGAATTCCTTGTCCTGGCAAGCTTTTACGGCCGTTCGGTCCAGGTCCATACCGTACGCTTGCAGGGCATCCGTTTCGGAGAGACGCACTGCAAACTTGATACCCTCAACCAACACCTTCACGTCGTGATCCTCCTTCAGATAGTTCACCACAATCTTGGGATGCTCCAGCGGATCGTTCGACTTGAGCTCGATGTACCCGCGGCTCTTTGGATGCAGCACGGCCGGGAAGATCTGCACCGAGCGGGAATCGTTGCTAAGCAGCTCACCAACCTGACCGGTCTTGGCACAGTCCGCCAGGAAGCCACCGAAGTAGAACTGAAGATCCGGATCATCGGGTCGATCGGCATACTTGGAGCTGATCTTCGCCGTCACTGCCGATACACCCGTCCCGGACATCAGTCCGTCGCGGAACAGGAGATACTCCATGGCGGTGGCCCAGTTCAGTGGAGCCGTATTCGTATCGTTCAGGAAGAAGTTGATGAAATAAGCCACGTGGTTGTGCAGGTTCTTACCAACGCCCGGTAGATCATGGATCGGTCGTACTCCCACCTTCTCCAGATGCTCCTTCGGTCCAATACCGCTCAACAGCAGAATCTGGGGCGAATTGACCGCACCACCACTCACGATAACTTCCTTCTTGACGAGAATCTTCCGCATGTGGCCATCCTCGTCGACGATCTCGACACCGTGCGCCGTTTTGGAGGTCGGGTGTACCAACACCTTGGTGACGGTGGTGTTCAGAAGAATATGCAGATTGGCCCGGTTCACAGCAGGGCGCAGGAAGGCACGCGCCGCACTGTACCGAATGCCATTCTTGTTGGTCATCTGCGCTATCATGAAACCGGTCGTGTTGGCACCGTTCAGATCCTGCACCTGGTAGCCCAACTGTTCGCCACCCTTCAGAACCGAGTACGAGAACGGGGGGTTGTACGGGAAACGTCCCACCGGAAGCATACCACCCGTCGAATGGTACTTCGAGTCGACTTCGTTGATCTGAAGGTTGTCTTCCGACTTCATAAAGTACGGCAGCACCTCCTTCCACTTCCATCCCGGGTTGCCCATCGCTTCCCAGTCGTCGTAGTCCTGTGGGTTACCGCGTATGTACATCATGCCGTTCAGCACCGAGGTACCACCGAGCACTTTACCACGCGGCCAGTAGCAGCGCTGTTCCGGCGATCCAAGACACCCGTACTGCTCCGGTTCCGTGTTGTACTTCCAGTCGATGTCGCTTCCCAGATAGTTCAGGAACATGGACGGAATCTGGGCTCCGGTGGGTTCGTCCGGTCCTGCGGGAGACAGCGAGATGATGGTGAAACGCATGAGGGAAAAGGCAACACCATTACCACATCCAGCGGTTGGAAATGTGCGCCAAGAGGTTGGCAAATATCGCTAATTAGACGTCTTTCGAGACGACTGCCACGGCAAACACGGTACGATTAAGCTGATAGGGAAAACAATTGATTCCAGGCCCAGACTCTTGCAAAGCTCTCGCACACTTGAAGAAACAATATTTGATGTGTGTGTGTGTGGAAAGATTGAACGAACGTACCGAACCGAAGGGTGAAGTAATCGGTACAAAAAGCTTCTTCAGCTACTCCCTCTTTGCCATCCACGTGCCCTTTCTTCGTCACATGCTCCAGTGTACGGTGCCGGGTTGGATTTTTGCATCGATGGTGAATTTTCCGCAAGATTTGCTTTTCGATTGTGCTGCCGTGGTTGGGTACGCGTTTGCCCAGTTGGCATGATCCCATGTGTGGTGAACACACAGCCGGTGGGCGAGCTGCCGGTCGAGCATGTGGCCCGTATGCAGCATCTTGTCGACGATCCATCATTGAAAAAGGGAGTTTGTTTTCTCGTTTGCTGCCTGTGCTGGTAAAGTGTCTTACAGTGGATTGGCTTGTTGGTCCTATTTGCCAAACAACGCTCCAGAAGAGCTTTCCAGTCCATCAGCTTAAAAGATTAGTTCTGTGGATAGACACATTTTCGCATTGACTTTTCTATTAAATAATAGACCACTTTCAAATGGAGCCAAACGTGCCAAACACTGATCATCGCTTTAATCGCAGTGCTGCAAGTACGCTCCGGACTGCAACAACCATCAAATACGTCACGTCTAAGCACCGGCAGCTCTCAAAGACATGGTTATGGTGGGGGAGCGGGTGGCTAATTGAATTTATTCACGATTATTACCCCACCCGGGGAACCCGGTGCCGTGCGCGATCGGTGTTGCACTATCATGCAGACCCGCGGCCGAGATAATGACGCATCATTATACGTGCATTGCAGAAGATTTTAATTTCAAAACCCTGCCTTTTGTTACCCATTGCCAGTGGCCAATGTTTCCTAGAGGTCGGGTGGCTTAGCATAGGCAATGCAGGGCAGTGGAATATACAAAAGTGGCCCCCTATCGGTAGGCTAAATTTAAAATAAACATTTGATAAACTACTCTTTAATGTAAAACATCCAGAAAAAAATGGCCTCCACTATTCATCACGGCTTCCATCCATCTGTCCATTACGACCGTCAATCAAAGTTTCGTTGTGGTTCGCAAATGTCGAGTTGGTTTTTGCCACCTTTTTTCCTTTGGGGCTTTCCAGACCGAGTCTGTGTGCGTGAGCTGTATTGCGGTGCGTTTGATAACAGCAAACACAAAAGTGCCGAACAACAAAACGTGTCTCCATTTGATATGCGGGCTGAAAACCCCCAGCGATTGTGATTTTGTTCGATGGCGCTCGCTTTCCCGCTTTATCACACAAACACACACTGTTGCAAGGGAAATTGATGCACTTGGGAAAATGTAATTGAATTGTGGGGGGTACAAACCCACTGCTATCTAGGGGTAGGCACTGAAATGGCACAGAAAAGCGAACCGTATGGAGAATAGTTGGAACATGGTGCTGGGTGCATAGCGGATACATTGGAGCATTTTCCCAACCCACACCCCAAAGGCCTTAGGGAGGGGGGGTTGTTTTTGTTGCAAATGTTCTGCAAATTGTTGCACACGCTCGTGAGTATTGAAGTTGACGCGTGTTAGCGTTCAGTCGTCCAAAGTCACCGAGCAACTCCAATTCTTGTTCGTGGTGTTTCACCGCTGACAGTGAAAATTTCCCTATTTTTTCCCCCCAGTGTGACAGATTAATCCGCATCAAGTGGTTGTTATTTGGGGGCTTTTAGCCTCGAAGCCCATTGCTCGAAAGCTCACGCAATGGATGATCGATTAGTGACGGAGTTGTTCGTTTGGCACACTGGGCTGGAATGTCCGAAAGTTCGAATCGAATAGTTAAACGCTCTGAGTGGTAAACCATACTTGTGCAATGCGCTGCGCTATGTTTCGTACCGATGGGGATGCTAATTGCAGCGAATAAAACATCGATAAACGACCCAGTTCTCAGTTCGGGTAAACCTCCCATTCTCCCTCCACCTTCGCGAAAGGGAGGAACGATTTCCGTTCGATGCATTCTCTTGTCGATTCGATCCACCGCTTGGGTTTTGGAGTTAGAGCCCGCGGGCTGGAAGTTTGGAGGGTTGTTCACGCCCGCGCCCTGCCCAACGTATCACGGGACCCACCGAGATGGTCCATTCGATTAGCCAACCGAACGGTCGTACCACCTTTCGCGACTCCCTTCCCACTGGGAGCTGGTGCACCAAAGTTGACCGTGTTCAGATTTCTGCAACAAGAGCAACAAACAACTGCTGCTTCTTACAATGTTTAGCTACGGCCCGTTGGCGCATGGAAATGTTTGGATGTACCCCGGGGGTCAATTGAATGGGCGCGCAGGAGAGACGAGAGCATACAGATGAACCAAAAATGCGGCACAATGCTGCAAGAGATGATTGTTTCCTCGTGAGCCGCACATCGGACTGGAATGTTGTTTCGCGAATCTCGCGTCTTTTCGGCATCGTTTGAACGGTCTCACACTTGGTTGTTCTGTTTGGCGTGCCTGATGGTAGGGCAAATGTGGCTATTGTGGCGTCTAATGCATGCTGGTGGATTGCTGGTGTTTTATGCATGCAACGCAGCCAATCGGTGCCCGTTAGCAGAACTGGCCAGCTGCGCCGCCGAAGACGATCGTTTCCGATAGAACGACCCGTTGCGCTGGACGTTACTGGCCACGTTTTGGGTCAAGGTCAGTGGTGCGCACGGAATAGATGTTAATTGTACGAACGCATAATTGCAAGATGCAAAGAAAATCGTTGCTAATCGTGTGAAATGAGCTGTGACGCGGGTAATGATCGCCACCATCAGTTGGAAAGCGAAGTTCTGTGTGGTAATGAAACGATCGCGCACGCTAATTTGGTCGATGAGGAATACGATTGGAAACGCTTTGGAAAAGATCCGAAAAATTGCTTGGTTGCGCTGTGAAAGAAGGCAACCCCCGCCGGTAAATGTCACGCCAATGGATTCCGGTTACCCGGAATGGTCATAATCCTTCTGGAAGCCGCTTTCGCCAATACAGGTTCTGGAGTTAATAACTACTTCACCGACCGCAATAACAAATCGCCCCCTTGACCGTCATTCGGCTGGACAAATGGTGCAGAGTTCCCGGCGGTAACCGATGGTCCCCGATACAATAAGCTTTTTGAGTGTCGAGGGAAAAATGTAAAGCACCCCGAAAACACCCCGAAAAGGCCAACCGGACGACCCCGAGAGTAGAAGCGATACAAACATTCTGCCCCAAAACCGATGTGAGCAGTTTTTCGCCGCAGTAAATGTCATCCCGACCGGCGTTTTGTTCGTTGTTTTGCACCCCCCAAAAAAAAAGGCCAAAGTCAACTCGGCAATAATCATCCGGAGCTTCTGGACGGGACGGAGCGCACAACAGTAACAGCAGCAGCAACAAAAGTATAATAAAGCGAGTAACTGCTGACACATGCTCACCGCACTAGAAATCGTCCCAAGAGAACGGTATTTTATGAAAGTAAATGTCAGACCCTGCTGCAACATCACCACCACCATCGCCAGAGTCGTGGAGAATTGCAAACATTGGCGCTGGGTAACAGTGGCCGTAAATGCCAGTGCCGACGAGAGGAATCTCCGGCTGCGATGTACCACAAACTCGTGCGAGGCCATGGTCAGTGTGCGAGATTTACATCTCGACAGTAGAAGGACGCGACTGGGATTTTCCCTCTATTTTTTTTTTGTAAATCCCCGCATCACTCGGATTGAAGAGCTTTCCAGAACCTGTTGCGTTCGTTCCGTAACGAACCGCGACACATTAGGCACTGACGAGTCGTGTCAAACGCATCTCTGGAACGCCCGCATGGATACGCACACCCAGGAAAGGCGATGACCAGCAATAAGGGCACGAAAAGGTTGCCATAAATGTGCGCAACACAACCACAGCCGAGCTTGTTTGTGGCCCCCGGATAGCATCGGATGGCTGGGACGATGTACCATTTGCTAATAATCGAAAACCACGACCAACAAACAAATGAAACCCAGCATCCTCACCTCACGAAACGTGACTGCCGCATCACCACCTTAAGCGGTCCGGACTAAGCACGCGTGAAAGCTTGTGCACCATTTATTTTAATCTTCCATTCTATCGGGGGACCTCGACGCCGGGACAAACGGTACGAATTGCACAAACGTACGCGCAGCCCGAGTTGTGTTGTTCGAGAATTGTGGTGCAAATGACTGCGAGACTGGTTTTTGGTGGGACAAAGCTATTAAGAAGAGCTCTTGCTTGCGCGCCAACCTTCCCGAGGACCGTCGGAGGTCAACCAACCGCGACGCGAGGACACATTCTCTTTCGCTGCACAACTTGGGGCAAGATTGCCCAAGAACTAACCTGCTTCGATGAGGAGTACCTTCCAGTTCTTGATCTCCGACAGTCGCGATGCGATTACCGAACCGCCCGATCCACCACCGACAACGATGAAGTCATACTCGTAGTCCACATTTCGGGATGATTTCGCCTGTGGGTAAGAGAAGAAACGATAAAACCTTCCCGAAACCGGATTCGGATCCTTTCACCGGGTTGGAATGTTGCCAGTAGCGCTTACCTTGGTGCGTCCGCAAGGATCCTCCAGATCGCACTGTGACCTTATGAACACCTCCAGCAATCCCATAAACAGCATGTACTGCGTACCGCCGCACAGTGCCGCCAGCGTTGCCCCGACGGGGCTCGTCATAGGACACGCACAGGACGACATCCTGTCACCGGTTGTGCCGCTGCCGACACCACTGACGTAATGTCAAGGTGCGCTTTTTGTTTCGATCCGCACGGCTCGGTTTGCTGCAAAAATTACAAACGTGAAATGTTCCGGTTATGTGGACTGCAGGTAGGCTTTCGAATGGTGAACTTCTTCGATCACGGTAAGTGGTAAATAATAATCGGAGCAAGGCCAGATCGATCGAGAGAGCCTTTTTTTTTTCTTGTTATTGCTGATGCAGAGTGAAGAGCATTGCCAGCACCAGTGCAGCATCACGAAAGCTTGCAGAGTGACGTACATTGCATCACGGAAATGTGTGCAGCACCTTCGTATGCCGGGTGAGTGAATGGCGACCTAAGATGTGTGAGGTTGTTTGGCAAATGGTACCGACGCGCGAGAGTCGTAATTGAATTGTTGGGGAAAAATGATGCTCATACAGTATGAAACAATTCGTTGCGTCTCGAAGTCTTCGCGGAGACAAAAGTAACAAGAGTGGCAAAAGAGTCGTGGCTCGAACCTGACAAGATTAGACCTATGTAAGGGGTTAGGTATTTGGGTACTCTGCTGGCTACCAGAATAGTATACTTATATTCCGTTCAGTACTGCCATTTAGGAGTTTTAAAAGAGTCTTCCTCGCAAGATATTAAGCATAAATGTTCTTAAAAACGATGAATTTGCATGAAGAAGTCTTTACAAAGTTCATTCAGCAGCCTTTTTCTTTGTGTTGATATCAGTCTCTTGTGCCTCATTTAAGCTCCCATCGCTCGATTAATTGAAGAATTGATTGAAGAAGAATAACAGATTGTAAGAACAATTTGCTAGTTTCGTCTGTTTCGCGATTTGAATACGCTTCGACCTTGGTACAACCAACCAACACAATTTAAATAGCCAAGAATCTCTCACTTGATTCACAGTTTGAGTTATTTTTGTATAGTCGAGTTTTTTTTTGGTTCAAACGCTCAATTTGTGTAACATTATTTGTGGGATCTCCAGGAACATAGATGGCCATTTTGTAACCTGTTGTGGATCAAGCATTAAGTTAAAAGACGCTCGGGGGATTAATGGACGGTTCTAAACCATGTAAACATTTAGCGAGATTCGCTTGTTTTAATTATCACGCAGAGAAGAACAACAACAACCCGTTTAACTGTTTGTGCGTTTGTACCCAATTAGTGTACGAAGACGACGAACTCGCCGTGCTTTACAACTGTACGGCCATGTTTTTGAAACAAACGTTTATTGTTTTCGACCTGTTCCTGCTTGTTGCTACGGATGTCGTTGTTCGTGTCGGTGAAGTAACACATACTGCGGTCGGAAAAGCCCAAGGGGCCAAGTGAGTACCGGGAGGAAAAGTTCCATCCCCCCTCCGTACAGCCTACGACCATAAGAAGATGAGCGTTTGCGTTGATGTTCCGTTTCCGAGCAGCATCGATCAATCTCGTCATACTTTCCAGCCAAAAGCTCGACTACATTCTGAAACCCGTATCCGGCACACACCGGTAGGCGCAACGTGTGATGTGGAAATCGATTCAATTTGCAATGCGAGCAGCATCGAACAAAAGGACGGTAGCAATAACAAGCAAACCTCGTCTAAATCCCCGGGAAATGCTCTAGGCCCGCGCCGTGTGGCTTCGCGCAACAGCAAACATCAGCGTGCATCATTCGAATTCGGCGGACGGGAAGACTCAGGCTGCCGGAAGAAATAAATTGGATGTGCACGAAAAATAATAGCGCTAATGCAGAAACATGACTGCTAACGAGAATTAAGTGAGTTGCATCGGAACAACAATAAAAAATGCAACACAAAAACACCCCAAACACGGAGCGCTCGTTGCAATTGTCTGCCTTCACGCCAAGGGCTTCAGTGGCAGTGAAGAGCTCTGCCGGGGAGCAGCACGTTCTTCATCGTCGCTTTCCATTTCGCCTTACCCATGCCGTATGTAACCGTGGTGCATCGAAGGGTAATTGAAAGATTTGATAAAATTGCCAGTTTCAGTTTGGCTCAAAAGTGGCTCAAAGCCGATGGGTCGGATGATTTGTCTGGCCCAGGGTCGTCTTCCTCATCGCACCTCTTCTGCTTGACGACACACCCCGCTTTGGTGAGGTTTTGTGTAATCAAAGGTTACAACATTACAGCCCCCTAACCCCCCACCCCCTCATCCCCCTCACCCCCTCATCCCCCTCACCCCCTGGACTTGTGGGACTGTGAATTTCGTGAGTCTAATAATAAAGAAAAACGATCAACGGAAAATGCACGGAACCGGGAAGGCGTTCACTGAGCATTGACTTCTGCTTTCTTGTCGGGATGGGAATGAATGAGCGGAACACTGTCGATGTACCGTAAATCAAATGCAAATGCATTCTTTTGGGAAACAAAATGTTGCCCCCGCGGCACGAAACAATTCGGCAGATCGATTCGGGCTGATAGGGAGCTGCTGTTACGGCACCGCTTCTTGGATGGATGTCTTTTAAATCGGATTGGATAAATCGTTAGACAACGAGAGTTGATTATTGTGTCTGAGCGAAATTGGTCGCTACCAGAGCTACGTAATCGCAAGATGGACCCCATAGAACATTGCGATTGTGTGCGAAAGGGAGCCTTGTTGTCGTAATTATGTCTTATCTAAAAAATTATCTACTGCAAAAATGCTAAAGAGGCCTAAGAAAAGGCTTATCAATCGTGTATATTTTCTTGAAAGTTTAGACGTAATGAAGTTCCAATTACGTAACAAAGTGGGGTACACATCCCAAATGTCGCAAACTCCTCTTATCAAGTTCTTCTCCTATTAAATCCAGTAAACAGACTATCGCTTACACACCACAGCAAGCAAATGCGGCGACAAGGATAAAAATGCTCTTCCCTTCCATTACGTTCGCTCCCGAAAATCTTCCAACATTAATTACTCGGGGTGTAATTTCATTTTACGGCTTAACTTGAACCATTTCGCCCAGACGCGGGCGAAACACGTAAAAGTAAGGTCGGATCGGTTACCCGTTTACCGTTCGAGTTCACCGCCATGGCAACATGGAACCGATCGAAACGGGCGTCAAACCGTCGGTGGTAATTGAGCTGCAACTGCTGCTGATGCTACCGGTACGGTGTCAGAAAATCCGGCAAAACCGTTCATTAAGACGATTGATGGTGAAAATTGCATTACCGCTTCCGCTGCTGCCGGGTACGCCGGAAGCAGTAAGAAAATCCACCAGATCAGTCGCATCTTTAGCGGAAAATGGAAGGATTAAATGCTCCCGTGGAAATCGAACGTTCGGTTCGTGTCTCGTCCACCCAACGACGCTGCCTCACAGTGATTGACGTTGATGGCAGATTGTGACACGCACGCGGTACTCCAGCTGTTGTGTTACACCGCTCAGGCTAAGCTCAATATGGCCGGTACGGTACGATTAAGTCACCATGGCCGGGTAAATGGTAAAGGCCAGCACTGTCTTATGTGTCTGGCTGTCTTTGGTTGAACGTATGAAGAAGATCACTTTGAGCAAGCCTTTTCGGGCACCAGCAACACATATTCCCAAAACGGGCTCGGTACACCCTAACCTCAACTCTGTTGCAAATTATGTACAGCACGTGTACAAACCTTGTGCTTGTTCGTCTGAAACCATATATTTGTGAGCATATTGATGCACCATTTAGTGTGGTTGGATAATTTTTTTAACCTCACAACGAAAAAAAAAATGGAAGATGCTCGGAAGCCGTACCGTGTAAGGGAAGAAACATCGCTTGAAATAGCGTTTTGTGTGACGCAGAAAAGATTGCACCGTGTGGAAAGGGCAGAAATAAAGCTCCGAAGCTTATGGAGCTCCAATGGCTGTATTTACACCAGAACCAGAATGTCTTTTACGCCCGGTGTCGACCGGACGCAAAAAATATGCTGCTTAGTCTGTCAAGGAAATCTCTCTTACCAACACGCCAGGTTCACGCCGGGTTGACACTTGTTGGCGCACTGTTATGGCCCCGATAGAAGGCAAGGGTTCCTTTAGGGTTGGTGTATCTGACATGGCGAAGAATGCAATGTTAAAGATTTTGCGGTGAAACTTTCTGAAACCCGAGCGAAGTGTTGCCCTGGAGGGCTTTATAGGGCGGGGTTTTGTACGAGATTGGGTATTGGGTTGGAAAAATGAAATCAATTTCCGACACGGACACCGCAACGAGAGTGAGTGGTTTTTTTTACTCATTTTGTATCTTTTTTAGTAGCTGCAGTGAGTGCAGCACCGAGGGGACTTTAAATCCATGCCAAAGTCGAAAGGAAAACCACAGCATCCCGAAGGAAAAAGGCGTAGAATTAAAGGTGGTGGGGATGTAAAGCTAATTCTAACTTACGCTTGCGGTAAATCTGTCTTACAAAGTAACGAGTGTAAGATAACGAGATGGAAGATAATGGGACAAGCGACACTTAATTCAACTACACAACTTGAGCTAACCTATGAAAGTTGTTTTATCATCGTACTGCAAAAGAAACCTAAGGAAGAATGATTTGAAATAACATGTTTAACTTAATTAAACCAAATGACTTTAACAAAATAGAAATATAAGATAATTTAATTGCATTAAATCAATACAAAACAGCTTGTTTAAAACATAATTAATGGATATGTTGATGATATATACGAAATGTAACGCATCGCGTAACGCGTTACTAACAAACTTAACGAAACTTCTAACGAAGGTATGCAACAATTAACTTGTTGATGAATTTAGTGAAATTTCTTGTTAATTTATGAAGCTTTCTAACGCTTTAAAACCTACTTCTAAACCCGATACATCAATGGACGTGCAGCTCTCTATCGGTGCGATGAAAATTCTACCAATTTGAAGAAACTAGTTTCCAAAGAAAGAAAATCTTTCCCACTTCGTGCCGTGCCACACCGTGTTCGCTGACAAGCGCACGTAAGGAATAAAACACTTTCGCAGATTCCGGTCGAATATTAATGAACGAGCGTGGAAAAGAAACTCCTGCCGGTGGAGACTACCCTCACCCATCACCATTTCTTCCACCCAGGAAGCATTTGCAAAGATTTATGTTGCGCGCTGTAGTTTGTGATGGCCGGTGGTAAAGTTTTTTCCCCACAACAATAAAAGTGGAAAGCATCCCGTGTCCTGCCCGTCCCGGTGGAAACTAAACGTCCAACAATGATTCAGGGTTATCTTTAGCCGGTGGGCATTTGGGAGGTACACTGACAACTGGTAGCGCGTTTATCCGTCACTGCTCACGTCCCAAACTGTAGACGGCACTCGAGAGAATGTATCGAAATGGGTGGAAGAATCCTTCCGGGCTGGATGGTGGCCGGCGGTTGCAGTGGTTTCGTAAAACGAAAAATCATGTTTTCTGGCGTCAGAAAAGACAGCAGTGAGGTTGCGGGTTAAGATGGCCATCTTTGTGTTTTGTGTACAGAGAAGCTTTCTTTGTCTGGGCGATAGCGCCAGTGGATGGTACAAATAGAGCGATAGCAGATAGAATTATCTATAAAAATAAAACGCACGATAAAGTAAGCTGGGCCGAAGCGTTCCCCTTCTGGGAGTTCGTTGGGTATTTGGGAAGAAAATTCGTTTACTTTATAATGTATTTCCTTTCGGATTGTAGCACGCAAATCAAAACCATCCGTGTACACGTCCAGAATAGAAGGAAACGCGGAGAAAGACCACGCCAAATGAAGGCAAATTCCTGCGAGAATTACAACGAGATTAATTTTACAGCCCTTTTTCCCTGCAGCGGTATTTTACCCAGCCGAAGTAAACGAGCTGCGCCACAAATCCACCATCATCTATCGCATCGCTTGATTAAACATGCCGCTCGTGACTGGGGTTGGGCCGGGGTTCGAAAACAGCGGACGCCACAAAAGATCGTTCAACTCCCCGGGCAGGTCAGCCGATCGCCGACCTGTGCAGTTGCGATGACTTCTCGACACATACGGTACGCACGGGCGAACAATGGAGGAAAGAAAACGCCATCTCCACGCACGTGAGAAGCTTACGTAACCGTGTGCCTCAAATGGCTGGGCGGCCACGCACCGGGCAAGTAAAGCGCCTTTTGCGAATTGGCAAAAGGTGATTAGCTATACGTTCATAAGGCAAGTCCAACGGTCAGAATGATCCAACAGGTAAGGCGGGAGATTGGGATTCTGTGTCGGGAAAAAACAATTTTGGTATTTGGGCAACACACGGCAACCGGTTTATTGGTGAGGATGTGAATGCAGTTTAATTGACATTTGGCAAAAGCCATTCCGGCTGGGGGGCTTTTCGAGATTACCCGCACAACTGGTTCTGAAACTTCTGCCCGATGCTTCTTTGTGTGGTTGTGTTTGCTTTTAAGAGGAATTATTGCTCTTTGAAAGATCTTTTGATGGCACTTCGAAAGAAAATTCTCGTATCTGTAACTAACGATTGGATACTTTACGAAACTGACGTTACTCGTTACGCTGTAACGCATGAAACTGTCAATTTTGAATTTAGAAATATTCGTGATAATTTTAAGAAAATTTCTAAATAAACTTAATTGAAGTTAAACACAAATGAGTTAATCATATTTTGTAGAGTTATGCCTGAATTGCTTATTTCCAACCATTAAACTGTATTTCCAATTCAAATGCCTAAACATCACACCATAAGCCTGCAGAAGAGATTAAAAAAAAAGCTAACAAACGGATGCAATTAAGCGATGCAATCAGGTGCAGATTAAATTCCACAATCACCAACCACAAATTCCCAATCAATGTGCGGCTTAAAATCGGCACAAGCAAATCGTTTCGTTGTCGTTGAATCGATTATTCCCACTGGGGGACACTATAGCCTTTATGTATGTGTGTCTGGTAGTGTGATTCCCCATTCACTGTCCGGGGAGCAACGGCACGATAAGTATGACGAGTGACACCCCATTGGGCGCATTCTCGGTCCGCTGATATCCTGCTGGAACAATGAACCCTTTGGCATATTTCCCGCCCAGTGCATTGTGCACCGTCGGCATAAATGAAAACCCAACGACGGATATGCGCAGTCCCGCAAGAGCGCGAGATTGGTTCCGATTTCCGGTGTTTGTTTCCGCGGTCATGTGATGTGCGATGGTGTCCTTGATTTTCCCATCCACACTCCCCACCCCTCCCCCGGTTCGACACGGTGAACTACGGAGATGCGCACGAATTTCCTCATCAGCGACAGGCGGAAATTGTGCTGCGACCAAGATGACACTGAAGTGGACGAGAGCGACGTGTTGCTTCATTATCTGTGACCGATGATTATCAATCGCACTTCTGTTACGGCCCGGTGGACCTGACGCCATTGAGGATGCTTTTTCGCTGGTGCCATTACTTCGAGGGGGATGGGCTTTCGTTTGTTGGCGGTTTTGCTGTGCCACAACCGGTTTGTATGCTGTGTGTTCGGTTCGGCCAACGCCATCGATAAACCGGCTCACAAATGGTGCTGTCTCGCCGTATCCGCTTCAGCACACCGGGCGGAACCGGTTGCTATGGTGCTGCCTGTTTGCAGCCCATTGCCAGCGTGAGCAACCGATGTCGCGTCACCGTTGGAGTTGAGACTTTTCCAAGTTCAAGGTTGAGCTAATGAGCCAAGGGTTACCGAGGGATGCATTCGATCCGTCCTCGACCATGGTCGGAAGGTGAACGCTGTGCATCCATTATGGCATAAGGGAAGGACACGGAGACTCACAGAGGGTGAGGCATCGCGATATGACCGTGTTTGATTGCTATCTGGGTTGTTGTCTGTCACACTGAAGTGAAACAACGACCAATGCCAGCGTGATACGTTATTAAAAACCGTACGTCAATTAATCTCTTCTAGGTTTTAGTTTGGTCGGATCATACCCAGCATAAATCGGATCTCGGGATTTGGGGATCTCTTCTGTCAGATTCAGCTCGGCATTAGACGCCAACCCCAACGGCAACGTCACTTAAACTTTTATCCGAAATCTAACCCACTTTAACCCATTTCAATCTCCACGCAGAGATGGATCCCTGTTTGTGGGTGGTCATTTTTTTTTTAATGTCACTTGCTCGTGACTTCCATAAACGTACGCAAACACGGCAAGCCGCACTTGTGTACCCGTCGGAGGTCATCGTTCGCGGAGCCTTTTTCTCTGTCCCGTTTTCTTCGCATCTTTCGCATTCGGTTCACGCGCGAGCCCCGCAAAACGAACCCCCGGCCCGTGTGTTTTGGTGTTTATTTAGCATGAAGCATTAAGCAGTCATCTACCCGATTGCGGTCAAGCCCGGGGGTGGGTGAGATGGGGTGCTTGGGACTAACTGTACATTTATTTTAGACACCCCATTTTGACGCCGCCGTCATGACAGCTGACGAGGAACGGTCCCCCGAAAACCGGGATTACTAGACGAGCGGAGAACCCCGATGACCTAGAAGCGGGCGTAAACAAACAAAGCTCGGGACACTGGCGGGGTGGCGTTTTCCATCCGCCTTTCTAGGACAACTAAACGTCCCGAAGGTGCGTTTCTGGAAATGCATCGAACTAAAAGCACCCTTCTAGTGGGGTAGCAAAACCGTCCCGAAATTCATCTGCAGAGGGGTGATTTGGGGACTGACAGTTTCACTCGTAAATTGAGCGCCACCAGAATCAAATCACTCGAACTTTGCATTTTTATTGACATCCCTGTCAGGATCTAATCGGGGTCGATTCACTTTCAGCCGCGTTTCACTCATTCTGAGTTCATCTGGAATGGCGATTTGCTTGTTGTGTGTGTGTGGTTTTTTTTCGAAGGTGAAATAGAAACTTATGTAAATTTATGCAAACTGAAGCGAAAGTTTTTCTACCGCTTTCGTTAAACTGTGTGGAGGATTTATGCAGGAAAAAAGCAAGAGTTAGATTAGGAAGTGTTTAAATAGGACAAAGAGCTAACTCTTCACATCCGGAATGGACACAAAGCGATGGAGGCATACCGCTCAATAGCTATTAAAGAATGCCTCTAGAAGATTCTCTTTGTTTTGTTCCTCAACAATTTAACCTCTACTTCAACTTGAGGTGGAGCTTTAATTAGACGATTCTGATTGTATCTCGAATCGAGTCTCGTTAAAATCACTCGATATGTGTGTGTGTGTGTTTCAAAGCTGTAAAACATCTGTATTACAAATTCGTAAACCTCACACACAACTCAATTATTGCAACGTGTCTTGTCCCTTGGAAAATCCCGCACTCTTCCCATCCGTTGTCCTCTTGCGCGTCTGAAAAACAGAATGGCGATTAATATCACGGTGGTGATGATTTATCTTGCAGCTCGGCATACCCGTAGAACATTCAATTTGGCAGCGTCATCGATACGGTTCGAGCAATTTATCAAATGGCTGCTGCCAGCGCGATCCAGAACACTTTGTTGCAATTTATTTCCGCTCGTGTACGGCGATGGGCGTTCGATTACTGCTCCGGTGGATGGATAAAGGCGGAGAATTTAATAAAAACAATAAACAAAAGCATAGCACATCATGTATCATATTGCGTAATGCGAAATCGTTTGTTCGCAATTATTGTGATAATTTGTTACGGATTGTGAACGTGATGCCTTTCGTACCTTCCCAGTGGTCTTTCAACACTCCCCAGTGGATCCACCGTTCGTTGGAAGCTGATAATTAGGTTACGTAAGTAGAAAGACGAAAAACACAACAAGATAATTCCTTTGTTTCAACTTTCAGGACTATCGGTGGCTTGGTTTGATTCCCTATCCGGAATATTGAATAAAGTGTATGGCCAAATCATTAGCAGCGACATTCAACCGATGCGAGATAATGAGTAAATCATAGGGTGCGATACTGTTTCTGGAATGGCATTAAAAAGAACTGAGCTCCACTAATTGCTCTTCCGTTGCGAACAACTCTCCCGGTGGAACCGTCCTTCATCAGTCCATAATTAAGCCTGGAATCATCCCTCTACGCCGTATTCTTTCGCCAGGTATCATGTGGAAGAACCCAAACGAGCAGTGCCCGGTTGGTGACCAAAAGTTTCCGAAGGCAAGTTTAACGCTTCGACACTTTTGTGTTGTGTGCGGCAGATGGGACAAACACAATACGGTGGAAAAGTTTTATCGGCAAAGTTGAAACGTTAAGCAAATGCAAGTTTCATACGACAACAGCATTCGATTGGTGGGAGGATGTGTATGTGTCCTACGGGCGGATATTTTCTGACACTTTCAAGTGTCTTTTCCTCGACAGCGATGGTGATGGTGATGATGGTGATGATGGCATCGGTGATGATGTGCCATAGAGTTCAGCATAAAATGGACAGTAAATACTTTTTATGATAAAATGATAACTTCACTCTGGCCGGAAGCAGAAAGGCTTGGCACCGTGTGAGGACTTTTCGGCTGGAGTTGGAGTTTAAACTCCAATCACATTAGAGTGTGCGGTACGCAGAAGTTGGATTGAGTTTATGTTAAACAGATTGAAGTGCTCGGGAAAAGTGGACGGTTTATTTCAACTTGTCAACAACTCAACAAACTGCCCACCTACGCCCCGTCTGCCGCATCACCACGTTATCAAGCCCTTGCAAGCGTATCAAAGGGACACCAAGTGTGCGGGTGTGTGTATATCTCTTTTGTGTCTACGCCTCTGCGCTTCAAACCATGTTTTCGGGTGTTCCCTCGGTCCGCTTGTCTTAAGTTATTCTTTCATTTTCCGAGCAAACTGTAACTCGATTCAATTACCACGAGACACTCGGTTTCGCAAGGCCCCAACCGTTGTTGATAAGCGAGCCCTTCAGCTTCATGATAATCATCCTTCAATCATTAGAGTAGCTGCTTCGATGGACGGTGAAGGTTGGGTTTGGGAGGGCTAGGCGCGGTGGAATGTAAAGGGATTCCCAACCGAGACTTATGAAACAATCACAACAACAGCTCGCCCCCAGGGACCCTCTCTCTCTCTCTCACACTGTGTAGCGCACTATAAATTCGAGCAGCATCGCCGCGAGTGTTATGATTTTCCGACCCCCCTTTAACTTTATGATGTTGACCGACCGAGTCGGTTTGGGTGTCTTCTTCCAAAAATACAATACCGGTGGGGTACGGGGTTTTGCGTTAGAAAATTAGCATTACCAACCCAGTACCAAGCGATTACCTAAGCAGCAGCTTATTATTTGCTATTTAGAGAGGTCAAATCCAATGTGCCGAACGGCGTTTTTCGGTGTACTGCCATCTGTATCGTCTGCCCTCCTCTTGCCTGCTTTTGTGGGCACGATTTCGCAAAACAAAAATATGTTCTCCCTCCCATCAACTCCTTAATGCCTCAAGCGGGACGGACATCGGGGCTTAGATGATGCGGTCCGGACGAATCGGGGAATTCATAAACAAAGCCCCATAATCAGCACGTCTCGCCACCGTCCGAGAGCATCCATCCATGCAGCAAAGCGATTCAGTCTAATGCTAAATCATCCCAATCATAGCGCCCGGCCGGTTCGGTGGTGCACGATGAAAAATGTTTCAAAAATGCAAATACAACAACCCGTGCGGGTCGGGAGATGCCCACAGTGAAGTCGTTGGAAGTCGCCAAGATTAAGGCACGACTTTTTCACCCCCTTTCGTGTGGGAAAAGGAAATGAAACGGAAAGCAGCGGATCTGGGTACTCCCACGATTAGCTCGCGTCACGATACGCTCCCGTGTCGGTATGACCTCCCCGTGGTCGCCGGGGTGGCAGACAAACTACCCTCCCCTTGGCAAAAGACGAAGGCCCCCCCTGGCCAGCCCGTCTATTATGACGGTGGAGGGTGTGACTTCCAAAAACAAACTTCCCAAGCGAAGCAAATCACTAATCTGGTGGTGATGTGCTTGATTCAATGTGTTATAATTTTGAGGTTTTTCATCCCCCGTGTTAGGGGTGAGTAAGGAAAATGCATCAATTTCCCCGCCCGAAATGGAAACACTTTGGTGCGTGTTTTCACACTGCCGCGGGGGGGGGGGGGGGGGATGCTTCCGATTTGGGTAAAAATTCCTCCATTTGCTGTTGCACACGTACATATCACACAAACACACACGTACACAGCCGGATATTGTTTTTCCTTTTAACCTTTTAACCAACGGGAATTTTATTTCCACCAGCCAAGCTAACCTTTTCCTTCTCTCGGATTTTTGTTTTCGGTGTGCTTTCCCGGCGTGTGGTACGGGGGAGCAAAGTAAAAGGGTTTTTTTTTACTTTCGATTGTCTTTCCAGCGAAGATGGCAAAACGGTGAAGATCCCAGCTGATAAGCGATGTACTGCACAGTCACACAAAAACCCGCCTTATAAAGTTCCTTCCCGCTTTTCGGGTTCCTCTTCATTATGCAGCTTCACAGCGCAAATGCGTTCCGGAGGCATGAAAATGTGCTCCATCATTGCCTTTTCAAACCGCTTTTCCGTGAGAGGGAGCGCATGTTTAAAAGGGGAGCTGGGGTGAAGCCATCTTTCATACCCTGTTTTCGTCCCAAAACCTTCCAAGCCATCCCAAGACACCGTAGCGACACACAATTAAATGCATGAAAAGCAACCGATCAAAGCAAGCGAACGGTGAAGGAGCGAAATGGGCAAAGAAAGGGGTCGCAGGTCTGCTGAAAATGAGTGTTGAGGTTTTATTTTCTGTTCGAAAGGGAAAATTCCTCTGGCAGATTGTTTGGTGTTGTTTGCATTTTCCAAGTCATGTTTTCGTTTGCTTGGGGGGAGTACGTTGCCATGGCATGCATGGCCCCGGAATGATTCGGAATATTCATAATTTAGCGTCCAATAGCAAATAACGAAACAGACAACAGCGCGAAATATGCTAACAACTGGCGTCCCAACGGATCGCATGTCGGTGCCATCTTTGAAGCTCGTGGAGAGAAGGGGGAAAGGGAAAGGAAGGAGGATGGGGCACGGTGTTAGATAATTAGGGTGCGTTTTGCATTTGCTACCCGTTGGTGTCATGGCGCAACGCGGAATTTATGTGCAACAAAACAAGCAAGGAAGCATTCGATAGCAATCGCGGAACCTCGTGGATGTGTATGGGGTGTAGAAATGGAAAGTGCGGAAAATTCACCTTCTTTCACTGCTCGGGCCCAGCACTCCCAAAGTGCGTCGAAGTGTCAAGCTGCCGTAACGATCTGTCGCCGCAGGTGTATTGTCTCTCCGCACAATGTGTCCGTCGCGTAACGAGCTTCTAATGAGCTTTTCGATAATTGCACTCCGCTGGACGATCACTTCCTGCAGCACACCACCGGGATTGCACTGTGAGGTGTTGATGGCCACCAAAAATTGGATCTCACTTCACTAGCCGCTCGTTCGCTTAACGATCACTATGGCACTTTCCGGCGATGGCGATGGGGAATGTACCGCACGATACAACACGGCCGTAGCTGCTTCGACAGGACAGACAACACCGTCCCGGTTGACTTCACCAGATCATCTGAACCGATCGTTCCGAGCGGACGTACCTTCTTGGCTTGTGCGCGCGATCGCGAAACGCGAGCCGCGAGAGAGAAAATTCTTCTCGATCACTTACGACACCGCGCGGTACGAAATGTGCGGATCTCGGCGGATCGAACAGCAGCGGCACACAGACAAAAGCGCACGCACACACTCCCCTCTTCGGATGGAGCACAGGAACGCACGGAATAAGAAAAGCGTTCCCGCGATCTACCCAGCAGTTCGGTATCTGAAGATATTGAAGTCTCCCTGGCGAGCTTTGGCCAACAAATGAGAGGTGGCTTATTAGTGCGTCGCCGTTTTCTTCACGTTTCTTCACAATGGTGTCTCTCTTCCAACCTCCCTCCATTACTCTCTCTTTCTCTCTCTCTCTGTGTTTTCTTGTTTTCCCTCCTTCCGTCTTTCTTGGGCCGGGATTGAATCACCAACAAACCAGCCGCTTCAAAGGCTTTTCGCAATTATTTTTCTCTTCGCGCTTTGCATTATCACGCTGTTCGGTCTCAATGACGCGAAACTCCGTGCGGCGGCGCAAGCGTGCGCACGCCCGTTCACCCGATCGATCTTTCGGGCTGCGGTGTGCGCAACGGAACCATGCAAACGAACGCCACGGGGTTGAACTTGCGGTGAACCTGGACGGTACGAGTTCTGGATGAAGGCTCGGAAGGTATCAGATGGTTAGATCAGGCTACCTCGCATGACTTGTCTGGTGGTGTTTCGTTGCAGTTCCTTCACGTCTTGTGGGGCTCGTTTCAGTTCAGCGGTTGGCAATCGACATTGCTGGGCGGTTTATGTTTGGAGTATCAGCCACAGTTCTCGAAGGTATTGTGATTGATGAAGATTAGGAATGTGACGCCATTGGGAAGGATTTATCAAACAAATCGGAAACCTACTTTTCGTTTTTGGGTTTTAGGTTAGCTTATCGTTTGTGGAACTCGAGAGGTAGAAGAGAAATTCTGGACAGCTTGAAAAATAGGTCATGAGTTTTGTTATTGAGGAGACTTAGAATTTGGAGTTGGGAAAGGAGTTGATCAGTTGACGTTCAACCAACTTCCAAGCCACGAACATTGGCTCATTAATGTTATACAACATTTATTTTTGGACACACCACCAATAGTCGTAATGATCGAGGTATAAATCAATGCTAGCGGACATCTTTTGTTCTGGAATTGCTACTACGTTATCCAACCAAAAGATTGAAACGGGTAAATCACAACGTAATAATGACTATTTTTACACCTTTCCAATAACGACAGAGGTTGCCATTCCAACCATAATTCTTATGCCATCTGAGCTGAGAGAAGAGTTAACAAACTTTGTTCGCCGGAAACAAGGCTTTCCATTACCCCAAAATGAGCTGATAACGACATTTATTTAGCTGGGCATTAATTAAAAACCGACAGCTTTATGGATTGCGTTACTAGTGCGTCCCCGTTGCATCACCACGGCAGCACCTGGTCCGCTTCGCCGTACAATTTCGCGCAATAAACTCACAATAAAACGGTCTCAAGCGGCACAGCATAATGACCAATTTACCGTAAAACGATCTTCTTCGATCGTTACACCGATGCCATGGAATTTTTCCCTCCCGTGAGCTCATTTGCCTGGTTATGTCGTTGCGCTGTTGTGCGTTACCTGTCGAATCACATTGCGACAAATGTCAAGTAAGCGATTAATTAAAGCTTGATTTTGGCTGCTGCTGCACCAGGTTGGAAGTGATTTAATCTAAATGAAACCGTGACGTACCTTCTCAGCGATGCGGAGGGTTTTTCCGAAACAACCCACTAGAAGAGGCAAACATGCTTACGCTGATTATGTGTCTTCCCATCATGGGGAGGTTTCAACTCACCCTAAAAATGAGGTGAGCTTGCCTCGGAGCAATAGTGATGTTTTATTTTTTAATCTCATTACCAAATTCCGACTCCAACACTTCAACCGTGGAAGCCATCAGCTGCTTGGGGAGATCGGGTGGTACGTGGAAAATCCCCCGTCTAACATTTGGCCACACGCACCGGGATCGGTTTCGAGTGAGCCCACTTCGACATTTGCTGGAAGCAAAACGCTTTGCAACACCCGTTTGGGAGAATATTTCGCACATCGTAATTATTGGTGAAGCGGCAAAGTACGTCTCACTTCACATGCTGGGTGCATTTGTTTAATCAAGCACAAGACCCGGCAAGCGAGCGGACACGTGAGAAGAAGGTTGGTGATGTTGCGGCACGGAGGCATCGCGATGGAGTCACGGTTTCGTGCAACACATGCGAAACTTCTGGCACTGGAAGCTAATTTCGTTATCAACGCTCCGTCAATCTTTGTCGGTTAGCCGTGGTAAAGGTGGCCGGAGATCACTTTACAATCATCGGGACGGCTGTGGGACAAGCCCGCTGAGGGATGGCGAGTGGAGTATGCAGAGTTCCTGTTGATCGGTATTTCCAGTAGTAAATAAACTAATCCTGCACATTATGCGGTATTCCCGATAGGAAATCTGGCATTGATTATTTGGTCGTGACGCGAGCTTAACACCGTTCAGGTTTCAGGAAGAGGGATTAAAAAAAACGCAAAATGAAAGAATGAGATTATGTGATGTTGATAGCTTACATTTAATGGCATCTGGATTCGAGAACAGTTTGGTTTCATTGATTATTCGTGTAGCTATTGCAGTGATGGCCTCAGACAACATCACTCCAAATCGAAAGGAAAAACCTATTCTGGACCGGTCAACTCCAGAACTCGAATTAAACAAACAACTCCAAAGTGGAAGGAACTTTAAATCGAACAATCTAAAGCATTTAGGATACATATGCTCTGATGTAACAGTCCGTTTTTCCAAACAAAAAAAAAATTGGGCTTACCGTTACTTTTAAATAAAATAAAAATAATTTTAAATTGATGAAGAAAAAGGTAAATAACTCAAGGAAGATGTTATAACTATTTAAACAATATCGTGTTATTATTAATAATTTTTTGAAGAAATTTGACCAATAATCCACGTTTGCCACGATCACAGTCTGTTGCCAGCTATTCTTTTTCATGACCGCTCCCTGTGCCATAGTCATCAAGTAATGCGGATTGCATAGCGCAGGCGCATTTGGCTTTAAAATGAGCTTTTGCGCGAGGAAGCCAGAGCTGTGATAAAATATTATTAAAAATGTTTAAAACAAATATTGTTAAATAACTTTTATACACAAATATAATTTTTAATTTAATGTAAAGTACATCAATTTTCATGTGATGTATTAGCATAACGGTTTTTCGACCGACCCAATTCTTTATTTAGACGTGAAGTGAATTTTATTCCAACGGAACTAGTAAAAATGATTAAAGCGTATATTAAAGCCATACCACATGGTGGTACGACGGGAACAAATGATATGTTTTAAAACCGCCATCACTTTCACGGCATGCTGTATCGCCCTGGCAACATATACTTCCTCCCCGGTTGGTGATTTCATTTAGTTTTCATCCAGTTACTATATCCCGAGCGAGACACGGCCACACCGAACACCCTATGGAAGAAGATGGAAATTAATTAATCTGCTTTAATAATTCATCGTTATTATGAGAACACTCAGGGTTTCCATCGACGACAGTCGGTTGTAGTTGGTGAAAACAGGATTAGTCCACCTCGGCATTCCGCTCGCCTCACAAAGCTGCCTTGGCGTAGTAGGTTAACAAATGTGCTTTGATTCTAATTAAAGTTTAAGCTTCTCCCTGCAACGTTAGCTCGGGTGAGAAAATAATACACCAATATGGGCACAAGTCGAGTCTAGGGATGTGTGCTGGCACAAGGATAGTTGTTTCTCCTAAACCCACACAGTCGTTTGCGTGTAGATTTTATTTGTCGCGCCACAACCATCCATCCATCCATCGTCGGCGCTTGTCCAACGCGTCACAGGAAGTAAGCGCCGGAAACGGGTATCTACAGTGCGCAAGAGAAGCTTTCGGGATGAAAGATAACACGGATGGACCAGCTGTCTCATAATTTTGTTGTTTCAGCCATGTTTCGAAGCATGAAATCCCGTCCCGGCAAACCCGGTCGACTGGAAAACTCGTGTCGCAGTATCCCCGGGAGACGGCACAGAACCGGCAGACCGTTCGGACAGTATCGTTCATACCCTCCGTCGTCCATGCTCCGATGGTCCGATGGTGGTGATAGCGTTTGGTTGAAGTTGAAAGGCATTTGTGTGTGGATCTGTGTTTGTCCCTAGTACGGTGGGGACTGAAACGAACTGTTTACCAAGGCACCATTCGGCAAAACGTTTTGCTGGACGATGGCCCAACCGGCATGACTTCCGCTTCTTCATCCAGGCTAGTCTCCCATCATCCCCACTGTTTCGGGGGGTATAAATTAACGCACCAAATTATCGTCCCGGAAAATCATCGACTACCGAGCACACGGGGCTATCCTTCGGGTGGGCAAGAAGTTCGGAGAAAGGAGAAAGTTTCTGGAGCCAAGTTTACCAAAGTGTTAGCAAACGAAGGGCAAACAGCGTTAGCCCGGGTTCGGAAAAACCAAGACAGCAAATTGCCGCTCGAAAAACCGGCAAGGATCGTGTGCGGCTGTGTCGGGGGGTGTCTTGCCGGACGTAAATGGTCCTAAAAAGAAGGTGTTTAGCAGTGTCGAGATAACGGAGACTTTTGGGCAAATATTTTCTGAGCAATTTAGCATGTTAAATACGTTCCGCCAACGGAACGGAACGGTGCGACTGGTAAGGGAAGTAAATAATTTATCGAACGAGGGTTTTCAAATGGATTTTCAATGCCAGTCGATAACTACCGTCCTACCGTTAATCATGATTTGCTGTAAACTTGTACTGTCTTTCGTTGCCAATATTTATGTATCAAGAGATTAGATAGAAAATGTAAAGTATTCATACAAATATAACAATGAGGACTTCGTTTTTCTCTTCGTAAAATTCCAGCTTCATTGTATGAAGCTTTTTACTCGCCCTTCCAAACACAATGTACCAAGCAAGCTATTGTACTGGTGCCGCTGTAAAAAAAAGCATAGGAACTATTGAAATGTTTCTCGGTGGTGAAAAGTATCCTGCCGCATACCACAAAAAGCAAAGCCACAAAATGTTAATGCCAATCCTGAAACCGCGGCGGCAACTCAGAATAGTTCACCACGTGGCACACAAAGGACCTTCTAAAATGGGGTCGGAGCGATGCGGAAACTGCAGAATTGGCATTGTTCCACCAATACCGCCATTGAGGTATTCCGTTATGAAACAGTGACATTACACTGCTCAATCATTACTCTGTACGAGAAGAAAAGAAAATCTAGCCGCATAATGGCTTTTGTTAGCACCGAAAAACAACGCTCCGGTAATGCTCCAGGACACGAAAAAGCGGGTGTGTTTAATGTCTGTCAGTGGTAAAGGTTGGTTCTTTATTATACATTATGCAAGGGAGTTTAATGGTGAACGTGATTTCATTCATTTACTCGACAACGCGTACGATAAGTAAGAAGGGAACCTTTTGAACCTTACAATCCATCCAGAAGGCAGGGTATATACCCTGAGAATACAAATAGAACTTCCTTAATAAAAGAGAATAACATGAACCACATTCACATAAACCTCTTCCTTTTCGAGACATCAAAGAATTTTCACATGGAAACTATGCGTTCACAGCATTTAATTAAAAACATCTGCAGCCTGCTGTATAACTATCGTAAATTATGGAATGTTCCGAACGGAATGATTCTGATGATTACATCTCCAAGATCTTTTCTTGTTTCGTCTGCACGCATCACGCAAGCCACCACGGCTTTAATGTTTGGACGTGGGTTTTTCGCATTTCACAGGAAGAGCCGAAGCTTAAAGGGAGCTGGGATTTCCTTTACGATGACGACGATGTCTCCAGCGGTTGACACGTGCCTAGAATCAATGAAGCCATCTTCGAATTCCGAGCACATTCAGCCAGTTCGGTTGGGACCTCCATCAAGAAGCATCGAGGGAAGTGAACGAGAACTAGAACACAAGTCAAAATCGTGTTGATCGAAGGGAAATTTAGTCGTGGAACTGTTTTTGCTTTGAAAAGTGTACCAGGAATGCGTACCTTTCCAAATGTGCCTCAGGATACGTCTATCCCTTTCAACCCAATTCGAACTGAAAGGGATGCTGCACATGAGCGAGTAGGGAACTACGTGTGAGAGGAAAAATTATCCATCTGGTCGGTTATGCTACACGGAGTGGCCCGTACACGTACGAGCTTTTGACGAAGGATAATGCGGTACATCAAACCCTGAACGAGGGTGTTTAACCGAACCGTTCATTAAAATCAGACGCGCTGAGGTAAGGTTTATCAGTGGGCTAAGAATCTTTTTGTGGGGTTGTAGAGATTGAAATAAACGGTCAACAAATGTCGGTTCGTTTCTTGTGATGCATGCCGCTTTGATTGTGCGAATTAGCTATTACAAGCTATGGATGAAAGACTCTCGAACAACAACAGGAACAGCTAACGGAACTTTTTAATTAACGTGTAGTAAGAAAAGGCCGCCTTCAGGACCTGCAACAAGGGCGAAACAGAGCACATATCTCAACCATGAATGGATAGCAACATAAAGTTCAAACTACCGTGTAATACGTTTCCAGGTTTAACTCGTACAACTTCAAACCAGTCAAGCGTACCGGGCGCTGGGCATTCATCAGGATAATCAACATACGACGGCGATAGGAAGCTCCACACAGATGCCATGGAGATTTCCACAGAGCGTCACCCACTTTCAAGCCCTGCAATTGACAATGAAAATCCTGCAATCCACTTACACACACACACACACTCACACACAAATCAGAACATAAATCAGCGTCCAGCAACGCGGCCACCCACCAACCCCCGTACCTGGTTCATGAGGATGTGTCCGAGAAAGCAGTACAGATACAGTTCCGTCATCGTGAGCATGAAGTACTCGAGCACGTTAATTAATTTCATTGTAGACAAACTTTCCTGCATAAAAAAAAGAACGATGGATACAGAAGCTCAGCGCGAGTATATGAGTGTAAAATACTTTGCAATGAACTGGAAATTCAAGTGGGTTGCGCGTGTGGGTGCGACGGAGAACAGCAGACAAATACACTCCGGGTGCACGTAATGAATGGATGGAATTTTGATTGGATTTCTTTGGATGGGATGCGGGGAAAGGAGGAGGCAGGACACGAGAAGAGGAAACAGAAAGCTTACCACCGTTGCCATGAAGGCGAGGAAGCAAAGCAGCAGTAGAATCTGGAACAGTTTTAGCAGAATGTATGGATGGTAGCAGCTTTCGAGCAGTTGACAGAAGCGCAGAAGTAGTAGATGATGATTAATGCAGTCCTCCAGAACGCAGGTTAGCTCTGCCGAGAGTTCCGTGAGGTACAGCTGGGATGCGGACAGTTGGTCGAGCTTCGATTTGGTTTTAGTTGGCTGCACATGCTCGAGATCCTCTCGGAACACTTCCTTCAGGACGTACTCGCGTGTGTCTATCTCGTGGTTGTGTTGGTAGTGGCGCAGCTCCGTGCGGTAGCCCCCATTCAAGATCATGGCCGACTGGCAGATGTTCGTTAGACTGCAGCAGAGCATATCGAACTGGCTGCAGGTCATGAACACCAGCACCATGAAGAGTGCCCCAGCCAAACCATACACAAGGCTCACCTGCAGTTGTCCAAGCACCTGGAAGATGTAGGCCAGTTCGTACATCGGAGACTGCTGGACGTCCACCGGGTACCAGCAGGGAAAGGGTAGCGTCCGTTCCTGGGACAGAATCGGATAGATTGCCCAGTGCATCGTGCCCAGTACACAGATGACGAGCCACCAGAACTGGTACCGGTTGGTGAACCGCACGGAGGAACTGATCGAGATATAGTGGACACCGGCGGCGGACCTCTTCCGGAAGTGTCTCGTCGTGAATTCGTACAGCTGCCGTATGTTGGCTTCGTACAGTCGAAGATACGCACCCAGCGCCGTCATGATCGAGTAGATGCTGGTGGTGATCAGCGTAAGAAACAGCTCGTCGTAGCTTAAATTGATCGTCAAAATGGAGACGATGTGGAATGCCGCTATATGCACGCAGACGAAGAACCAAAACAGCATGTAGCACGAATTGATCAGCTCCGAGAGCAGGTACCGACCGCGCAGATACTTCGGCAGATAGGGATTATAGTCCGTTGGCCACAGGGCCACAAACCGCAATACCCGTTCGAGCATCCGGAAATTCAACGACAATGTCTGATCGTCCTCACTGCTTGACCGCAACGTCATGCTGCCGTAAGCTGATGTCGTACACAAACCCAAAGTCAACGCAAGAACGTACCTTTTTATCACGGCCCCATCTCTATGACTTTCCGATCTGAACAATCTACGCGGGGAAATATATTTGCTTTAATTATTTATTCCTTTCCACGGAGCGAATTTCGGTCCTTCTCGAGGCAGCTCATCGTGGGCATCCTTTCGGTGCGGTACATGGTTTGGCGTGGGTATTAATTGTCAAATTATGCATGCATAATTTAAGGGGTCAGGTTTGGATCGTTCTCGGCGCCCTGAAGGTTCTTGGAGGTGGTTAAATGGTCAAAATAATCCTCTTCGGTTAGGTTGCCATTAAAGGGAAAAGGGGTTTCTGGAGCCAAAGGTAAGAATATAATTGAAGAAAATTGGAGTCAATAAATGGTCCAAGACATTTTGAATACCTTCATGGTGAGCCTTTTAAAGTGGGCTTGATTGGAGCAATTTTGAGGACCATCTGTGGAGAACCTTTCTTAAATGAATTATCAAACTCGTTGTGATATTTTTATACGCAAATGAAAGCAATGAACATACAACACGTAAATTCCTTTTAAACAAGAAAGTCTTTAATAGCAATACGCAATACAACAAACTGTAACAAAATTGACTTTTTTTGCTTATATTAATGAGTAATCAGGAAAAATCTCAATTCTCGTACGAGAGCGTGCAAAACAAAACGAGGAAAAGTAAAAGAGCGGATCGATGTGGGTTGGGTGCAGCTCCCCGAGTGGAGTGGCCCGCGTCGCACATTATTCCCAGCTCCGTTAGGATGGAATGATCGCTTTCCGTTTCATTTCCTTGAGCATCACTAGCGGCAGACTTTATAAGTCTTGAAATCTTTAGACAATTCTCCGAATCGAATTCAAAGCCTTCTCGCCCGGCCCCGGGGACCGGCGTGGGGGCGAAAAGGAAAACGCTTTATGGGGGAAGGGAGGGGATATACAAAATGAGAATTAGGATTTTTTCGTTACTAACACTACACGCAAAAAAAACATGATTATGTGACGTAGATGAAGGGTTGAAAAATAAATGGGATTGGAGGATGGATTTCTTTTTTTTGTTTCTTTTCGTTATGCTCGTGCTCGTTCCTTACCGGGCGCTGTCCATAGCTGTGCGGTGGGCAAGCTATGCGAGAGAGCCACGGTACCGGACGATTCACACACTTGATGAGATGATTCAAAGCGGGTTCATGACGTAGCATCGGTGGATGATGGGTTGGGTTTGGGTTTGGGGTTTGTAGGAGATGACTGGCTTAATCGATGGTCAGCTGTCGGAAGGTACCGTCCATGCCGAACAGCTCATCGGCCGTCTTTGGTGCGCCCGGTCTGAGCGATTCGTTCGCCTTGGAGCCTTCCTGCTCCTTGAACCAGGCGGTGTATTCGCCCATCTTGGCGCGCCACGCATCGTTCAGTTCCTTGCACGAGCCGGCATCGCCGCCGTACTCGCTCGGCAGCATCGCCTTCGGCACGAACTTGTACAGATCCTCGATGTTGCTGTGGATGTGGATACGCTCGCGGATCTTCTCCTTCAGGAAGGGCTTCACGAAGTTGACGATCGTGTCGACGATCGGCGACACGTTGATGACGTGCACCTCCTTCAGCTTCACTGGGTACGCTTCCTGCACGCAGATCAGGAACTTCTTCACCAGTCCCGGCGTGAACTTGGCGAAGTGCGTCGGGGTGGCAACGCTCGCATCCAGCACGTACACATCACCGGCAACACCGACCGACTCCTCCGCCAGACGGATGTCACCGATCATCAGCGTGGCCTTCATCGACTCGACAACGTTCGGGGTGGCGATATCCTTGTCGGTACCGCGCAGCATCACCACACGGCATCCATTCGGGGTCAGACCCGGCAGTGGCGGCATATGGCTACAGAGGGAGGGAGGGGCTTGGTGTTAGCGTAACGTTCGAGAGCTGCCACCAAATCGCACCACTTACATCACATTCAGCACCTCGGCCATCTCCGCACGGCTCACATCACGCTCGGTGAAGAACTCCGGCACGGCATTGCGCATGGTGTAGTACATGTCCAGCTTCTGCTTGACGCGCTCCAGGCTGAACTTGCAGCCGCGCAGGAAGGTGCGCAGGCGGGCATCGTCCATATCCTTGGGCAGATGCGGCTGCTTGCCCAGCCATTCGCGGATGATGCCAATGTCGCGCTCAATGTCGGCCGGGTTTGCGGGCTCGCGCAGCTCCTCCTTGATCTTGGCGCTCAGTTCACCGGTCGGCTGGATCAGAGACATCTGTGTTGGGGGTAAAGGCGATAGACAAATCGCGAAAGCGTACGGTTAGTTTTGTGCGCATCAATACATTGGAGAATTCCAGGCACCTTAGCAGCATCATTAGAGATATCTTCCAATGGATTAGATTAAGATGTCGATCATGCGAAGGAGAATAATTAAGACTGACTTAAACCAATCCAGTTCAATCCCCCCCTAAAGTAGCGTTCACAATACTCGAGTTAGTCCAATATTAGACTGCATAATGCTCCGCAAGCTGCCTTCGTGATGACTTTCCTTCCCGGGTACGATGGTTTTTGCGGTTACTGGTGGTGGAAGCAATTAGCTCATCACGCGACTGCTTCCTGTGCAGCAGACCGACACATAACATAGACGTGGTCGATGGTAGCAGCCCAGTCAGCCGGTCCCGTTCAAGCGCCGAAGCCGAAGCCATTAATTACGCGCCAAGCCAAACATACGAACCGAAGCTGCAGGTCTGAAGACCCGGGCCGGGAAATCGCGTTCGAATCGTTCCAATTACGTGCGGCTTTCGGTAACGCAACGACCACACCGTGCTGTACTGGCTGCATCCTTCGCCCGTAAGAAAATTCGCCTTCTGCTCGGTCACGGGCTTGTGGCCGACACCCGTGTGTGGGCATCTCCGCAACAAGCTTCCAGCAGCTTGCTGGTGCCGCAACACCAATCAAAAGTCGCGCTCATTGAAACGAAACCCGCACAACAACACGACTAGTGGACCGCCACAGTGGCTTCGCTGGCGTTCGGTTGGATGGGGTCCGCGTCTTAATCAACAACGTGGACGCATCCAAAGGCGAAACCTTTCCAGCTGTGCCCTACCGCGGGACGCTATTGCTTGGTAGTTGTGTGTTTGGAGCGATTTTATGCAACGTTTCGCATCCGAGAATGGAAAGGGAGCAAGGTCCGTAGGAGGGGCAGTTGAACAGATGAAGAATCAAAACTAGAAACAGTATCCTAAACAAGGGCAAGCATAAAACAAGCAAACATACCGAAGTATGAAGCAAGCATAATAGCAGCGTGGTAGGAGGGAAAAAAAACCAACACCAACACATAATCATCAAACAGGTAGCTCCAAACATCGCAGCATGCCGCGAAAAACCACGATCGCGCAATGTTTCCGCGCGCCTTGGAATGGGAAAGGAGTAGTGCAACAAACGATACCTTGTAAAAGCGTTGCAGCAATTATTCATGTAATGCTAGAAAGCTGTCGAAGTGTGAAGCCTGAATCGGTTCGGTTCGCACACTTCGGTTTGCGATACATTTTACATGAGCCGCTTAAAGTTCAGCGCCGGCCCAAGCTTTTGACAGCTGTCAAAACGTCACGGGGCGAGTTGGCGGGATCGAACACGTGGCGTGGTTTTTGATGCGATACTTTTCACCATGCGTGATGCTGTCGTGAAGGTTAGCTTTGTTTTCCTTTGGCGTAGTAGTTTGCTTGCGTTCATTTGCATCGGATCGGATGAAGCTATTACTCAACCGTTAGCGAACCGTTATTTGTGTTTACTTTTCGCATTCTCCACACTTGAAGCATCATTTGTAAACCTGTGCGTGGCCTTCTGGCTGAAGTCTGGGCCGTATTGTTTCACGCGTGTGAGTATGTCCCGTTTCTAATCTTGGCTAAGCAAATAACCACCGGTTTTCATCGTCCGGCCCGAGCTCACCCGTCATTCGCCCAATTCATTTTCGCTGCATGCCGTTGACATTGACTTTCGAGCAGGTTAGCTTAGTGATGGATGGTCCGGGTCTGTAGTGGGGAGGATACAAAAAAATGCTCCAAGCATAAAAAAATGTCAACCCACCACGCTGGGGCCAACGTTGCGAACTGTTGCCATATTTTGCTGGAGAAATGGGAAAGATATTTTCGGCTGCGGTTCGGTAAATTAGATTATTAAATCAATGTCAACACGAATATCCCCCCGGCGGGGTGGGCAGTCGTGATCTGGTGGACTGTAAAGTTGGAAAGCTTTTCGTCGATCTTGCCGACAAGGTCCGAGTCCAACCCGTGTCAAAGTTGAACGAGTGAGCAACAAAAAAAAGCAACACGAAATGTCCAATCTTATCAAGAAAACCTTGAGAAATAAGGCTGACGAGACCTTCAAATTTAGTCACTCGAGTCTTTCACACTGTTGGGTATTTATTTTTTGTTGAGTTTCATGGAACATTTGCTCTTAATAGGAGATGGTGCAAAAAAAAGGCAACAACACCGAGTAGAAACAAAACTAAATTATCATTAATGCTATGTTATTTCTCATCATTCAGCGTGAATTGCGCCAGTTTTGGACAGTGTGACGAAAGAGTGGGCCCCGTTTGGCGGGGCTTGGAAGGTGGTACACTAGGAAGCTGCATATAAAACAAACTACTGCCAAACGATGACGCAAAGCTGCCGTGGCCGTTTGAGAAATAATTTCAACCAAAAGATTTATTCATCTACCCCCATCCGCTTGAGCGGTTGGGCAATCGGATCAAATAGCCGGGGTTGGTATGGAGCACTTGGCCCAGCAGCACACGTTGGGTTAATTTGAAGTTTTATTACTGTTTCATAATCCACCACGTAATGCTGATTGTTGGATGATCATTAAAGACGCAAGAAAGAAAGAAGGAAAAAAGTGGGCAACGAAATAAATCTCCACTACGTACGAAGCGGTGAAAGTAAACAGTCGAACAACTCCCCCCCCCCCCCAAACTACTCCCCGCGTTGAAAGGGGGTAGTTTTCGAATTCAAACGTTAGAAAGCTTCTGCCTTTCTTAAAGCATCCTCGCATCGCCGCAGATGGCTTTGGATCAGGCTATCGAACAGCAAGAAAGCGTAGAAAATGCGTCAGCCGACTCTTCTCCTTCGCCCCGGTAATGTTTTTTTTTATCGGATTTAATTATCATCTATGAAAAAATCGTACCGAAGCAACGATCTGTTTTTTCATACTCCGTTTTCTTACTCTAGTCTACGAGAGATTTTGCCTTTTTTGCCTTTTTGCTGCACCGTACCAATTCTATCCGTTTTGCCGGCCAAACGCAATTTACTCCTTAATTAACACCCCCAGGAAATGGTTCTCTTAATTTTTCTCGCCCGAAGTGGCTATCACTGCATTTCAGCACCTATTTTAGATCCATTAGATGTAGGAGCGCTCCGGGTCGGTAAATCCGACTGGAGAGTGCGAAAATAAGACCACCGCAACCGTGAAGCAAGTTTTTCGTACGCCAAAACGGATGATCTACACAATCGGGGCAGTTCCCGACCTCTGTTCAGGCACAGTGGGTTTTTTGGTTTTTGAGGCTAGGGAAGCTATTAAGCGATGGTGGCATTTTCGTATTTGGTGGATAATGAAATGAAACGGGTGCCGGAAGTTTGGGCCACCCGTCAATGAATATTTGAAATTTTCATTTTAAACCTTCACAAACCCATCGTGACGGTTAAGATGAGTAGGGAAAATCAAACAGTACAGCAGCACTCTCATGTTTGATTCATGCAATTCCCTCACTGTCCCAGAAGGACACTTCATTCACAGTAGCGAATGTCGCGCTCTAGGTGTGTGTGTGTGTCTGGTTGTGTTGCATAAATCTTCCCAAGGGCTTGACGCAGTTGTCAGAAAGCCGAAGGGTTCATGTACGCAAGGGCACAAAACCAAAAAAATAAAACATAAAATCCCCATCATCAAAAGGATGACAACTAGGTTAGGTTCCGATGTCTAGCTGGCTGGCAACATCCGTATGGTTTTTTTTCCGACGACACCAAGGCGATAACGGATGTGGTAAGCCAAACGGGAAAAAGCACTTACCGTAATAGAACGTGCAAATGGCGGGCACTAGGTTAAAGGAATCGGTATGTGTGTGTATGTGTGTGTGTGTAGATGAATGGATAGAGCCGTGAGGATAGAAATAGCACGCGGTGGAAAATAGGGCGACTGCCTCAAACAAAACTGAGAATGTCTGCCGTACACGGTGTGCGACCACGACGAATGTAACGACGGAGCTTTCGCAATATTTTCTACTTGCACTTTTGCTGGTACGCTTGAAGCTGCTTACAGTCTCGGTGTGCATATGTCGCTGGGCCGGGAGGGGCAATGTCTGATGACGATAATGATGACGATAGAAATCGCCGAGCTGGTGGCACGAAGCTCGGAGTATGCCGGGGAGACCCCCGGTACTGACCAGCGCGTAGGCCTGGTGAAAGTTATGCAACAAGACATGTGAGGGCTTTTGCTTCGTCTCGCTTTGCGCTCGAGATACTCAAGATATTCCGAGGCTGCATGACTCGTGGTACGTAATGTTGCCATTTGTTCGTCTTGGCATCTCGTTACCCGTCCGTCCCGCACCGAGGGCCGTAAGTTTAGTGAGCAAAAGTCAATTTCGAGGCGAAAAAAAACTCACACCCCTCCTATATAAGAGACATTCGGAACTTTTCGAAGCCCTTGGAGTGGACATACAATTCCCGGGCGGCTTTTCATCGTGGGATTTATTCGGTCACTCATTCTATCGTTTGCCTAATGGAGCTGTTGAGCTGTTGGGCACTTGATGACCCTATTTGCTAACGAATGAGACATTCATTGAGGGGGGGATGTGGTGAGTATGGTTAGGTACGGGAGAAGAAACCTTGGTGAAAGGCCATGAAGTGGTCTGCAGATGATACTTCACCTTTGGCTAACGCAACTGTCAATGAGAGTAACGCCAATGGAGGCATACATATTTTGGGTGGTGAACTTCCATTATGTGTGCGGTCAACATCTCTATACAACACGTGGTGAGATTTATAACAAGTTAGCCCTTTTCTGAAGTTGTGTTATTAAAAGGTACGCTATTCGTTGTTCTCAGTATCAGGGAAATAGTTTACGAAACTTCACACTTGTAAATGCATTCCCGAAGGTTATGCAGCGAAAACATCACACTCACGGGAAAACTACAAGACTAACTTGGAGCTGGTACCACACCACAAGAGCATACTGTCAAAGGCAGGACCTTATCCAGCTGGTCCAGCTCACCGGACATAGCAGCAAGTACTCCTGCAACACCCACACTAAACAGTGTACAGCGCGGCGAGTAAAGCATTCAGAACGCCACCACCAAAAAACGCCAACGCTTCGCCAGAAAAAGCTCCCTCGCTGTAAACAAGTTCACGACCAGGATGTTCCTATTTAAATTTATGATAGTTTGCCATCTCTCTGGCCAACCGTTTCGGGAGACGGGTTTCGCAACCGGAGCCGGTGTCCGATCGATATGAGTTTCGCCGGAGTTTTTGGTGCAAGCAATTTCGCTGCGTCCATTTTGGGATGATTTTTAGTTTGCTTTCAGTGTTGTGGTGTGGAAAGTTCTTTTTCGGAACTCTGTAGACATCATCCCAAGGTAGTATGGGTATGGGGAGTTCCCAAAAAAGGGGAAAGGAAAACAGCTCTATTTGCTCTTTTCTTTTATTTTTGTTGCAAGATTTATGACATGGGATTGCAAAGCTGGGAAGAAGCGAAATAGTGAGAGACTTCCGTAAGCTCATCCCCAAACTGCAATAACTCATGCTTTCCGAATCGATTACTTAACCGAACTCGATCGTAAACTTTGCCGAGTGTCAAGCAGAAAAATAGACGTGATTATGTTCTTTCCGGAACTTCCCCACCATTCCCCCGTTCCACTATTCTCCACCACCCTCCAGGGGGGTTCCGCATCAAATTTCTGCATGGGCAACAACCGAAGCACGTAGCAACGCAAATATGGCATATCAGAACAATTAGGTACCGCACACGTTACGCGTTCAATTATTCGTGCAATCAATTATTCTAGCGCTTTCCTACCTGACCGGCCCCGTGCATCGAATTCAGTCACGTCGATCGAACTGGCCATGTGGCATATTTACTGCGTGCAATAAATATCACGATCGGGGTAGCGAGGTACCAAGCGATGAAGTTTGCCCCGAAAGCAGCTGACCGTGAAATGAAATTCTACGGGACTATGTGCCCGTGCTAAGCCGATGCTCGTGCACTAGTCAAATATTAATCTGCAGCCGCACACAAAACGCCGACCGTGTGTTGAAAATCATTCTCGGATGGGTGGAACGAGCCGCTGGGATAAAAATATAATTCCAACTCCCCCAATTACACGCCGACAAGCTTGCTTTTTTCCGATCGATGCCGATTTCAATGAAAATATGAAAGCTCCAGCGACCAACCAGGGAAGATTTTCTTTTCCTCTTCAATGTGTGTGTATTTTTTGTTGAATGCTCGTGTTTCCGGTTGAGTTAATGTTTTTCCTTTTTTTTTCCTTCCTTCCTTCCTAACCACCCAAGAAAACGGGTCAGCCACACGTACAGCGGTGTGGAAGTTTTCGGAGAAAATGCAGCACACTTAACGTTCGATCGGCCAATTTTTCCTTTCCTGCGCTTTTCGTTCCATTAACAGTTTCTCCACCGTTCGTGGGTGAAAGGCCCCGGCCAGGCAGGTGATTATTTCACCCAAGGGAAACTCCCATCCGAGGAAGAAGCTATAAACCGCAACCACGAAACTCGTAAATCGAGCACGAACGGGGCCGCAAAGATGAACGCATCCGCGCGATCGTTTGATTGATTATCGTACGAAATTTTCTGCTCCGTTCCGTTATGCGGATTTGCGGGAGTTGCATTTTTGCAAGTAATATCCAAAACCAAACCAGAGCGAATACTTAATGGGTAAGAATTAGCGTACATGATGTTTAGGGGGGAGGGATTTGATTTTAGACTGTTCAACAGGCCCTTACGCGAATGGTAGTTACATTTTAAATTAGTTTTAAGAAGCGTTGGTTTTTTCTTGCGTTAACATTATGTTTAATAAGTTGAGGAGTAAAGGGAACAAAGGTTTAGCAAGGGCACCCTTCGTACATGCATCCCAACATCGAGTGGTTAGACAATTTCGGGAAAGGTAGTGACCCGTCCCCCGTTACATCCGTTTACAGCTATTACTTGGTTACGTAGCGACCGAACGGTTAAAGCACATCGATCACGCCACCGTGGGCAGCGACCGTCGAACATACCTTCCACTTCAGGTCTGTGGTGGAGAAATTGGTCTCCTTGTGCACGGTCGGTGGCATCTTTGCTACAATCTTGCTTACAGACTACCGATACTATGTTCTTTTCGATGGTGCGTTTTGGGGTGCGAACGTGAAAGAAGAAAAGAATTGGAAAGATTAGAGAGAGGGTGGATTTTGGTTTGCTGGCGAGAGGAAGTGTAGCATCTAAAAAAACACGACGGGAAAGGAAGAAGCTTCCTAGTTGGAGGGTATTGATTTTTTTTTATAGAAAAGAGGTGATAGAGAAAAGAATTGTCTTTTTTAAAGATATGTTTGCAAGAAGGGAACGAAGTTGCGCTTAATATCACGAAAAGCACACCAAAAGAAATGAAGGAAATACACTAGAAAAGTCGCAGATTTTCCGAGGCACTTTCCATCCGGAAAGCGTACGACTGAAATAGAAAGGAAAACCCGTTCCGAAGGGGGGGGGGGGCTTCCGGTTGCACATTCGAATCGTAACTTCAACATCGCCAATTCCAAGAACACGGACAGATTCCAGCAATCGAGAGCAACCCCTCAGATTCGCCGTACAGTAAACGATCACGGTGTTGCAACGCGCCAACAAGTAGCACCACGTTCAGTCACTACAGTACAGTACAGTGTGCACACTCCGAACAAAGATGATCGATTTCGTAAGCGATCTTGCACTCGATCAGCCATCAGGTCTTAGAGCGTTTGTCACCTCCCCGAAGGGGGATGCCTTTTCGCAACCGCTAACCGGTTTTGCGGTCCGTCGTTCACAAACTCTGCTCGTACCACTGTTTTCCCGGGAATCTTTGCCCGCTCGGGCCGCTCGCTCCCGTACGCCAAAACGAGCCACCGAGACTATGCGAAACTGGAAAAACTGTTCACTATGGGCCTGGTGGGTTCACTTGTGTTTTTTGGTGGGGAGGGTGTGGGGTGGCCTGCACAAACGATGGTTTTAATGCGCTAGCGCAACGGGCTTTGTCCCGCTGGTGCACATACCTTGGAGAATGGGGGGTTGGTTTGGTTTCTGTTTCGAGCTAAGAAATCACGAACACGAAGTTCACACTCTTTGGTCTATGCTGCTGCCGTTGCTGGTGCAGGAGATCTTTCGGTTCGGTGGCTACTGCTGCTGCTACTGCTGCTGTCCGATCGTCCCAAAAGCGGAGTTATTCGTTGGAGAGCTTTGCTTTGCTAGCTTTGCACTGCTGAACCGCTGAAACCGAACTGAACGATGCTTTCGGTGCGCCGGGAGGTAATATTTAAAGAACCGCACACACCACCACAGTGCGCTCCAACACAACTGCAACCCTTGCGCGCGCTGGTGGGGAGATCTTTGGCTGGTGAAGATCGCTCGCACTACCCCTGCACGCACACACATTCGCAACCCCGTGCAGCATGTGGTGCGAGTGGGATGGAGCATAATTTCGCGCTGCTAGTGCTATATGCTGGTTCGCGTTTCAATTTTCACCCAACATGGTCGGATGATGCGCGAAAAATGCATGAAGACGCAACCAAGCAACGCGCGCCGGTGAATCATCGATAACATTAGCCTGTTAACACCAAGTGACCAACACACGCACACAGTAGTGACCCAACCCAATCGACCCGCGAGGTGCATAACGCCAAGGGCTTGACATGCGCCACACTTGTACTTTGGGGCGCCGCGTGCCAAAAGGAATCCGAAAACTTAAACCCGGGGTGAGGATCTGGCTACAACATGCGAGACCAGCCCGCAACACACGCGATACCTTCGCAACCAAACAAACACGCACCGAGTGCGTTAGAGGAGCGAAATAGTTTTGTCATGAAAAAGGGTTGGTCGGGGGGCTGAAGGGGGTGTGGAGGGGAAACGCAAAAAGGATGTTTCTAAATACGCGCAAAAGGTGCGGTGCGGCTTCGGTACAAGAAGGTATCGTGCATGCCCGGGCGGATTACGCACGCTGGTTGCGGAATTTGGAAATGCCGACCAAGCGTGGGTTTGTGTGTGAGTGTTTTTCTTTGTTTGCTCGAAGGGCATGCTCAAATTCAATTTCCTCCGGTTGTACTGGCTGTAAGGGAGTGTTATTATCGATGTAATGTCCTGGTGTTGGAACGCAAGGGAAGTTGCTCGACTGTGCAGGTGGTGGCCTTTGTTCGCGACAAGCTTTTCACGCGCTTTACTGTACGAGCTGAGCTGACCTGTGAGTTGAAGTTTGTAGGGATTTACTGAACATTCTAGTGGGAAATTCTACATGAAAATATAGACATTATAATGCACTTGGATAATTAGTTTGTTTGGCTGGAAAGTTGATTGCAACTTTCATGGTTTTCATCAATTGTTATAAATTATTTGGATAGTATTTCAATAGTAATCTCCCATATAAACAGTAATGCTTCACATTCCAAATTATATTCGGTCGGATCTCAGTATGCCATGACTTAATTGCGAGGATCCTTCGTTACTATCCAACAGAAAACAATTATTTCTCATGGAATCCCGGAAAATCTTAATCAGCAATCAGCATATCACTACGGAGAAGACGCTCTAGGTTAGATTAAATCTCACAATTGTCGTATCTTAGAGAAATGGCATAACAACATGGCATGGGATCATCCGTAAATTTATCTAACTGTTCCAATAAGAAATGAGTCATTCTGATAAACGAATTGGAAACACGGCATTGAATCAAATTATCCCGTTGGCAGAAGATGTGGAATACAGATGATCTCGGGAGTGTTTTCTAAATGATGTCTTCAAAAGTCTCCTTACGACCCTGGCTTGGCGGGCTCCTTGCATACAGGACGTTTATCCGCGTAATGTCCTGGCTCATGTCTTATCATTTCTCATTAAAAACTCATCTTCAGTGGTCTTATAAAGACTTTCATAATGCCGAAAGATGTTAATGTTAGTATGGTTAGTAAAGTCAGAAACATGTCCACTCTTCCTTATCCTTAGTAATTCTAGCAGTAAGTGTTCTGTTTATTTCTATGTGTGTAGTGCTGGACCCATAGAATCACAAACTGAATAGTACTGGAGTCCTAGACTCACTAGCATAGGAGCCCCAACAACTGTTGACCGAGAGCACGAGATGGACATGACACCTGGAAAAGAAAACCTTCACATGTGCCATCCAACATGTTAGACCCCGCCGCAATACTATGTAGCAGCAGAAACCATTTAACATAACATTTTCGGAATAAGGCAGTAATTCCTGCTACAGATTTCTGATGTATCTATTCGTGCCTCTCAGTACTATCCGATATGGCCTTGTTTGAATTAGTTTCATTGTCTATCAAACAATCTCTCATGTTAAAAACAGTCTCAGTGTGGATTTTACCTCTGCAACATAAAATGTATCTTTTGTAAAACCTCAAAAGAACTTCAGCAAAACACCAAATGACAAACATTAGCCGTTATCATCTCACTTCCCTTATAGCCGTGTCACTGCTTCCTACCATTTTAACTGTGAAACACCATGTTACGAAACTCATCTCCAAAAGCAATTAGCAACATATTTAGCTTAAAGTGAAAGTTCTTCTTTGGACGGAAAAGAAATAAACTTCAACTCCAGCAGAGAATGTTTTGCAATCAGGCGAACGCAGCAGTCACCATTCTCGGCCGCACTATGTTCATTAAAATGGAAGTATATCGCCCCCACCCGTGACAAGCAAAAGGAAAACAAGCAAGATGGTGATGGAGCGCACCAAGTGAGAAATAAAACTTTTCCACCCAACGCCGGATGCAACGGAACATGGAAAACGGACACACATACACCAATGACAACACCTCCAGCGTTGCAGTTCGCTTCCTCGTGGGAGGGAGAGGCTGCCCGTTTGATAGAAATTTAATTGTTTTCGGTGGCGGTTCGACGTTCCTGCTCGCTGGGCTCGCCAACCTGAAGACACCCGACGCAGAACCATAAACGTCAATGATTAATTAATGCAGCGCGTGATAAAGTTTGCTCGTGACCCGTGAAGCGCGTGCATGTTACACTTTTTCGAGTTTCATTTTCGCTTTTGTGGCGCGAAACATACGGCCCGTGTGTGTGTGGTGTGGTTTATCGGCGAACTTGCGCGAAGATTGGTGATGCGACTTTCGACGATATTATAAAACGAGAGTCATTTCACTTCATATGAGGGTGCGTCCTACGAGCCACACCGAAACAAGCAGCTACCGTTTCATGTTTATGTGAGTCTTTTTTATGTTTCACGGCCTCCCAAAATGGTCCAGCGCCATCTGCTGTTGAGTTATCTTATTTTATTCCAACCGAAAGCCCTAGTATAATCCGTTCCACCTTTCGCAAGGGAGCAAATTGAGCGAGCGATTGCAAATTCGAAAAGTTGTGTTGTGTTATCATTGGATTTACACATCCAGCACGAGTGCATGCCCCAACGTACGATATTGGCAAATGCAGCGCCGCACGCACGATGCGTTTGAGGCCATTTTTCCATGCGTCGAACTTTATGACTCATCATCACCGTCGGTGCCACTCGAACCATCCTGACCTGATGAATGATTCAACGGCCAAAGTATGATTTTTCGTTGTTTTCGTAATGGCCCATAGTTTTCTACTGCATAAAATTACGAACGAATTGAATGCTCTTCCCGGGCGGAGGGAGAGCGGTGGTCGAGCAATGTTCACCGAATTGTACTTTCATTTTTATCTTCGCCAAGATAATTTCCCTCAATTCACTCAGCTTAGGGCGAAATGGTTTAATAGCTGCAAAGTGGTAATTCGATTGTTTTATAACGACCTGATAAGCACAATTTCGGGTGGGCTATTGAGGTGGAATCGAGGTATAGAAAGCAATTGTAAGCTTTTATAGCACAGCGGGGGTCAATCATGTCATGAGCACGATACCAAACAATCCTTCTACTAAGCTGTATTTTTCTCTGCTCTTCTTCTATCGCTGTTTGTTTTATATTTAAAGCTTAAAAATCTTATAGCAAGTAAAATGCAGGGAGAACCCCCTAGAACGGCAGGGGTTTTCAACCCAATTTATTGCCTGAGAATGTCACTTTAGTATGAAAAGCCTTCTTGGATTACCTCACGATTGCAAAAAAAAAGCATTGCTGTGCTCAGGTCGCCTTTCTTCTTGCGCTTCCATATTTTGATCGCTGAGCTTCCATAGCCAAACCACCTTCCGACGTTCATTACGTACGCCATTTTCCGACAGAATTCCTCCGCTGAAGAAGTCTCGCTTTTCCAACGCAAAAAAAAAAAACAAACAACCAAACGAAAAGAAAATCTAGGAAGTGTTTGATGCCAACACATCCATTACAACACCGCTAAGTGCAGATGTAACACCCACAATCGCATCTCGAACGATCAATCAATTTCACTCCAGCGCCGATCCGATCGCCTGCGCCATTTCGCAAAACGAGCCACAGACTCCGCCGGTCCGTCATTATTGATTACCTTTGCTTTGAAACACACACACACACACATGTTTTCCTCGCCTAATTGCGAACACACTGTGAGAAGGAAGCGGAAATGTACAATCCTTCGAACTCGCGCGGAAGGCTCGAGTGGGAGTGATTGAACTTTTCCGAATGCAACGGACGGACACGGTGTGGTCAAAGGCGTTTGGGAAATGGATTGTCCAGACGGCAAAACGGAAAATCCATCCATCATGGAGGGTGAGCTTTTGGACGATTCACAAAAGTGAATCCGAAGGAGAAAGTGACCCCGTACACAGTTGAACTTTGACGCCAGGGGTGAGCGGCTGAGAGACATAACATAAAATAATATTTTATGTTAATCTGTTACGGTGCGTATGTCGTGTCCGATCTTCCGATTCCACACAGAGTGGCATTTTTAAGTGAGTGTAAATGATTACTACATGCCTCAAATTCATTACCGATATGTTATGGACAGTTTGTTTGGAAACAAGCCACCATGGCAGCATCAAACATATCATACTGCACCGGCGTTAATCCTGCGTAAAAACCCGATTTTCATCGCGATCTGGAGTTCGCAATGGCGCTATCAAACGAAAGCCGCCCATAATGAGGTGGCTGGAGGATTTTCGTGCCTTTCAACATTTGATTTTCAATTTCATCAACCCTCCACCAGCGCATCCCATCTCTTCTACCGTCCATTCCCGATCTGCCCGCACGTTGCCTGACACGCAACGGACCGGAATTCGTTATTATTTGCCCTGTGCTTCTCGATTGGTAATTACACCTGAAAGCTTTATGCTGCTACGCTATCAATTAAAATTCCAGTATCATTTTCAACCATTCGATCGTGCTTTATTTTAGCCCTCCTCCTCCATTTCCCTCCACGTTTCCGCCCAACCCGTTGCAGCTTGTGTTGCTTTTATTTGCAGCAGTTTTGATTCATTTGCCCAACTATTTGCTGCTTTCTTTTTCGTTTTTCACCATTTTGACACCGTCCGTCTATTCGGCTTCATTCCTTGCATTTCTTGCTGTTGGTTTCGCTGTAGCAACAGGTAGTAACGACGAGCAGTGGCGTGAGTTCAGGAAGTGTGGCCCCGTTTCCCTTCCTCGTCAGTGGGTGCTTTATTTGATGGAAATCCTCTTCCGAGCCGGGATTTGTCATGGATGGCTTTGGCTTATCGGAGCTGCCGTGTTCTGCTGCCGGTCTCGTTCTGTTTATGATGCGCGGTAATGAACGCATCAGGAATTAAGCTTCGTGTTCGGTGGAACTGTGAAATCCACGGAATCAATAATCACTTCGGTAATTGATTTTGAAAATGTTCGAAGCATTTATTATGCTATAGCTTATGGTCATGTATGCTTGGTTTCCCGTGTTGGAGTTTTATTACTTTAGTGGAATGTTTTTCAATACTACTTGAAATATGTGTTTTTTAGCTGCATCCGTTAGAAATTGATGAACAATTTTGCTAGAAAAAAAAGTCATTTTGAAACGGCAATAAGGTTTACCATTAACTTTTGAATGTCAACAGCTTTAAAAACAGTAATTATGATCCCATGACCCTACGAGTACTGCCATAAAGTACGGAAATAAAACCCTGTTTACTACTGTAGCAATATTTCTATTCTACTGGCAAACTATGTCCCACGGATTGCATACTTTAGGGATAAACTGGTGGAAGGATATGCACTAGAGTCGAATGCTTAATTTTATGCAATTCGCACATCATACACAGCGTATTACACATTTTTTAACTATTGCTAGTGGTTTGATGAATTAATACTTTCAGAAATGAAACAACAATTATATATTTTTGTTTTGGTTGTTTAATTATTATCTCTTTCGTAACATGCACTTCCATCCGTTCTTTCCGCGCAGCAAACATCCTTAACACTGCGATCGCTCTTAAGAAACCCCGTCCATGACGCCCACAAACCCTGCGAACGAAATCGAACTGCCGCGAAGGTCACCGGGGGCGGCGATTCGATTTCCCGGCGCCTAGGGCAAGTAAATCTTGCACGCCGGAAAATAGCACCATGATGCGTAACCGGGTGCAGCACTATCGTGCACTCGCCCGACAGCCATGGAAGCGAAATGGCATCGTGGTTACATCGGATGGAACCGAAAAGTACAATAAAGGTGCTCATAATGGTAATGCAAGGCGTTGCATTAAATCGGAAACAAGGGCGAAACAAAGCAAAATGGTGCAATGGGTATAATAGTGCAGCGAAACGAATAGAGGTTATATATGGGTTGCGAAAACAAAAAAACACTGAAAAACTTATCATTTCCTTGGTTCGCTGTTGTACGGCGAGTTGCATGGTTGCATTACCGGGCGATAGAAATGCATTTTAACGCCCCAAAGGGAGGCACGCGTTTTGTAGGTGCGCTGTGCTGTACTATGCAGGAACTGTCGGCAATAATACTTGCACTTTAAGCACGAGTGATGCGATTTATGATTCATTACAATAGCGCCACGCTATGGCTTTTGTTTGCACCGCGTGGCGCTATTGTGCTTCACGCACCTCAACATGGAGACACTTTTTTGCTGGAAACAATTTCGGGTGGCCGATGATTTATTGTTTATTTCCAGTTCGCGAAAGCAAACCGTTCCGTTCCGGCCGCACCGCGGACTTCCCCTTTTTCTGGGCCCGCTTGCTAACGAGATAATTATACCCGATACTGGAACATTGGTTACGGTCTGGCGCGATTTGCCTCAGCATGTACGTGTGCGTCTTTCTTATACGTGTGTGCATGCGTGGGTAATGTATGGTGATGATCGCAGCTGTGCAGCTTCCCCGGGCCTGGTGATGTGCGGTGGCCAGTAAACCCATCCCATCCAACCGAAAAGCGTACTGCTCAAAGTCTGGCAGGCGAATCAAGCTGCACATTCGGCGATGGTAGCTAGCGTTTCTTGATGCATGAAAAGCTTCCTTCGATGCCGTGCCGTGTGGCCGTCGGCTCCTGATATAACACATGTTTATGATTTGTTCATTATTCGAGCAGTATGTTCATGAGGCACGGGCCACACCGTATCGGTCGTGGCCGGCTTGCATATGTACCTTCTCGGGAAGCAAACAAAATCCACTAATAGATAACTGTAGCATTCGGTTGCCCCCGAGAAGCGCTTCATGATGCAATCGGTGTGGAATGATGAGGAAAGGACGTGTGGGAGGAGGGACAGGAGGATAAGTTGTAGAAAAAAGAAAAGGAAGGGGTTGTGGTTTACGTCACTTTGGACAATTTTACTATGCCGATAGTGCGTTAAGCCACGGAGGCTTTTGTTCATCTTTACATCGTTTTCTTTATGGTGAAACAGTTGAGTGTGCGTGAGTTTACCGCTTTCGCCGGCAATCGGTAGAATCTACCAAATTATGGCTATCTGGCTATTTAGAAAGAAAACGCATGAACAGAATAGAATAGAAAATAGAATAGAGCTAAGGTTATTAAAGCACAATTTAAGACGTGTTCATAGCAGCAAAGTAAAGAAATACAACTTAAACACATAACGTCAAGAATTTGTAAGAAAAACGCCTAAAGTTATGCAATGTTAACACATTTAATGGCTTTTTACTACAATTTTGAACATATACGGCGTTTGTAATGCTTATCAAACTAAAACCTTAACAAACTTATCGAACAAACTCGGCACTGGACGAAATATGTCCATAGCTTTCGATTTGAATATAACAAAGCACGTCATTGTGATCATTTCCAGTGGTCCCAGTGGATTCCCATGACTGAGCTTGCATTGCTTGACTCGAATTATCGATTTAAGTGATAGCCACCGAATAGCGGATACCAAAGAAAACCCATTAAATTCACAGAAAATTATTGCACTCGCCCGTGTAGAAATCTCGTCCGGTTAATTGATGCTGGTGAAGTGACGACGACGCACTGTGCGTACCATTTCGCGAATGCAATTTTACCATCAAAACCTCCCTTCGTTTGCCTTCTACTCTTCCACACACACACACACATACCCAACGCATCGGAAAGTTTGCATTTTCGCAATTACACTTCCTTTCGGGCTGAGATTCGGGTGAGCAATTTGGCCAGAAAGAGTTTTCTTGTTGCGTCTTTTCCTCCCGAAGTGGTCGGGAAAGTTTTCACCCCCGAAAAAACAAGGCAAAACGGGCACGAAACAACAGCAAGCGGGCAATGAAAATCCGTGCCACTGGGGCCGTTAGCGGATTCTTTCGCGCACGCCAGCTGATTGTTTCGCTTCGATGGGATGGTTTGCGAATTTTTAGCTAATTTATGCATTATCAAATTGTACCCAACGGGGACGGGGAGTGGTGTTTTCAACCGTTTTCCGTGAAAACATGCCACTGCCACATAGCTGTGGGGTTGCTCTGACAAAGAAGGCTTCACTTTATTTAGCTGCTAGTGAACAAAATGAAAAAAAACGCAGAACGGAAGATATTAAGCGACAATTTTGCTGAATAAAACTTGTGAATGGTTTTCTAGCGTTCAAAGTGGAGCGAGATGCTTTTGCTGGATTCGAGATTGAGCAAAAAAAAAACGGGAAGAAACGAGAATTAATTACCATTCCTTGAATGAGGATAGTTTATGCTAATTTCTCTATTTTATTCATTTCACGGGTAAAGCTTCTTGTAGAACGCAATCGAAACGGTTCTTCTTGCGCTTGTCACTCGATTCTCGGAGAAAAACTCCATTTTGAGTCAGTTTTCCTGTACAAATGATAAACCCTACAAAAAACAAACATCCTGTCCATTTCCTACCAGATGGCGCTATGATAAGAAGGAATTTGGACTTAGTATTTGTTTCTATTTTGTGAGTAATGATTCGGAACTTTGCAACATGATGTATGACAAAGAAAAAATCGTGAGGTGGACTAAGAAACATTTGTACTCTTTATTGTTGCACTACTATCATAAATGTATGGCTAGAAAGGCACATACAGTGCTTGTAGAGACTTCTCTTTAACCAACCTAGTCGATTTAAAGCACTTAAACCAATCTACTTTCGTAACCGTGTACCGGCGTTTCTTTCCATTAAAAACGAATTATTTTACTGCCATACACTGCCACTTCCTTCGTTCCGGTGTAACAGTTTGTAAACCATAGCAAAAGAAGTGTGCTAGGAGTTTGTGCACAGAAAAAACAAACCGTGTGTCCATTTGTTTACTTCAACTGCACCAACACCATGAAGTAGGTGACGACGGCTCCGAGAACCTGCGGAAAAGATGAGCGTAAAATGGGAAACACACACACACAAAACGTTAGATCAAACATTAGATCAAACACTCAATGTGTTGTGGGAAGGATTTGCTGCAGCAGCGCACACAAACCCGACGATGATGTCTTGCACTCGTGCCGCTGTTCCACGCTCGCAGCACCACTTACCGACGCAAACAGATCTAGCGAAACGGTGAAAAACTTGGCTCCGGAAATAGTCATCGCCTTCTGGCACTGCTGGCAAACGATCTGGACGAAGGTTTTTGCCTCCTCGGAACCGTCGTACCAGTGACACGAGTAGGCCGCCTCCATGACGGACGAGCTCTGGGCCGAGATTGAAATGGTAAATGAAAATAGTGACGTACTGATATGGCTTTGTGATGCAAATATGATGGAAATGTGGAAAGTGTACCTCCTCGATGAGCCGATTGCCGAAGATGCAAAACAGGAAAACCTGAGCCAGAGCGTAGCACAAATATCCGATTACGGTCAATCCGTACACGTTGACACCGTCGATTTTGGTTGCCTGGTACGCGAGCAGCGTCAGCTTGATGGTGGAGGTCAGCATGTGCAGTAGCAGGGCGGGTCCGTACGTATCTCCGATGGCCGAAACGAGTCTGCGTTGCCGAACGCAAAGGCAGGGAAAAGGGAAGCAAAAAAACAGAAGCCATAAAGCAATAGGCAATCAAACTGGAGAGCTTTATTTTCTATGCTAAGGCTTGTTCCGTCCCGAGTCTTCATCCTTGCTGGTATCATCGCATGGCAAATCGATGCCGCTTCCTCGAATTCTAGCCGGAAATTGAATGTCGCGCAACGGCAAATGCGCCCAGGTGAATAATAAAAATATTAATCAAATCATGCATGATCGATTGACGGGACTGTTTGAATTCAAATAAGCAGAACATAGAATCGTTTCCAATGTTTCACCATACGCAATGTGCGATTCGCCGATGGAAGATGGGTTCTTTCGTGCGAAATTGAATGCTGTCCGTTTACAATCGATCATTCAGTGCGGGAATCACACAGCAGGCCGTCTGTTTGTTAGCGATGTGGAAATGATAACATTTGTGTTGTGTGTTGAAACATTAGAATTTGCAGAACGCACTCCGCACAGTATTGTGCGATTATTCCAAGAAGCGTACCAAATTGAATTCGCTCCGCATCGATGGAATTCCAGGCGGGCTTTCGATGCTTCCGGTGGAGATGTTTGCAACGTTTATTTGTTCAATGAAAATACGACAAACGGGAGCATAATGGAGGATGCTGTGTATCGATGAGGTGTTGAGCACAGGAGCCGCAATGGGGCGAAATGTGAGATTATTCAATAAAGAAGATCGTTCTATCTGTCAGCACCATGAGCTCGTAGTGAGCTGAACTGGAACTGTAGTAGTGTAATGCGTGTAATTGTGTTACTCAATCTAGGAGCGTTCGGTAATGTGGAAATAATCGGTACGGTTTTCTGGTGGAATGATGATAGCATCAAATTAAATTATTTCCACCGTGATGTGATACACGCCCTAATATACAAGCAGTGGAAATTCGTGGCGTAGAAATTGGAGTGGTCCGGATCCTGATTTGTTGGGTTCCTATGAAACGTATGTAATGCAAAATGCATACATTTCGGCGCACAATAACGTCATCATTTCACCATTAGATTTGTAAACAGAACTGTTGCTGTTGTTCATGGGTATATAAAATATTTGATAATTTTTGGTTAAATTCGAAGCAATCGAAGGCCACGTCACATATTAGGTTCATCGTAACCCTAACTCAATAGAAAGAAGTTCTCATTAGAATACTATTTTCTAATTGTGGCCGAAAGCACAACAACATCCATTCCACACGTGCACACATCGCCATTGCTTCGATTTGTTTCATTCGTTGCACTCACTTTTGTCCGAAGGAAACGCGAGTGCCAAGATTTCAAGCAAGCTGACGAACGACGCCAAATAATGTCGGCGCGATCGTGAGAAAATTGCGACCATTGCATTAAAACACACGTTCAAAGGAGCTCCGTTGTGCATCCGTTTCCCTCACAACTCACACAATGGGGGATGACATTCAAATCAAGGCGTTTTGCTGCCTGGGTTGGTTTCTGCGGGTGGGATGTTCTTGTTTCGGTTAAATATTGCTGCCGGGCGTGTTTGTTGAAGCTCTTTGAAACTCGCAGCAGCAGCTCCGTAATGTTGAGAAAAGTCTCATCCACCGGGTAGAAGACAGCGCCCGCCATGCATACCGTTGGGCGGTCCGGGTGAGAAGCAGAGGAGCGCGAAGCAGCAGAGGAGCTGAACGATATGTTCTGAATTCTTCAGTGCAGTGCTTCACTGCTGGGGCTGTTTGAATGGAAATTGTTGATGTTTGCTGGCGGCGATGGTGAGCTGGTACACGCTGGTACAATGTTTTGTGCGGGCTCAGCGCATTCGGGTACGTGAAGATGAAGCTTTCCCGCACCTTGCGCCACTCAAGAAAGGGATTTCCTTTGCATTTGGCGTGCTCATTTTCTAGCTCGTTTCGATTGCGTAATTCCACACGGCTTACGGTTTGCCATGGGGAAATGAAAGGCGATAGAATGGCATAAAAAAGCAAACAGAACAAAATAGAATGGTACAGCAAAACCGATGCTTAAATCTGTCGCACGACTCATTTTACATGCATGGTTGGATGCTGAGCTTAGCGAGTGTTGCTTTCCACGGGTTTCCCCTGCTCAAGTATTCCTACCGGGAAAACACGTCCAATAAATAAGAGCGCAACAAAAAAAAAAAAACAAGAAAACTTTGCGGTGTGTATGTGCTGGTGTTGAAGTAAAAGAATCGGAAATTACGTCTAAACAGCAGGAACCACATGCCGGTTGTTATCGTCTCACAGCCACACAAAGGAAGCCACACGTAAAACCTCTGAAGAGACGCTGAATAAAGTTCATCAGTGGCAAAACAAAGTCTGAAATAAAAAAAAAATCCGAAAGCCCATTGTGTCAACGTATTGGAGGTATTAATTTTTTGTTGACGAATTACAAGCAAGTTATTGGAATAAATTACATTTACATTGCATACCTTTGGGCGCTGGATATGCTTATTCCGCGAACCATAGTTCAAAGTACCGCCGGAAAGTATGCAATTTGTAGCTCAAATTGTTTTTATAGTCGGGTTGTACAAACAACTTCGTGTCAACACTACACAAAATACATGCAAAATAGCATGGTTGAATAAATGTTCATAGATTTGACTAAATGAATGAAAATCTTCAATGTTTTGGGGGTTTGGTGTCTTTGTGTGAAAGGCGCCAAAGTGGCTATCATCTCAAGACGCCGAAAGTGGGTCATCGATAAGGATCTTCCGAAAACAGGCACGCCAGCCGTATCGTGATTCGGATAACTGGCGGATACGCTATGTGTTCCCACTGTAGCCGTATAAAAACGCCAGCACCATGTCAGGCTTTGTGTTTGTGCTATATCTCTCTCCGTCTGTGTACCGGTAGATACTATTACAAAATCAAGTCAATGTCTAACGAAATTTACAGCTGTATTAGCTGCGGCAGCTGGTGATGTTGCTGTAATCCACCAGCCGTACCAAAACGAAACCCCGGACAAGTCATCGCGTCCGGATGATTCAATTTGCAGCGGCAGTGCTGGAATCTAAACGTTTTGCGCTTTCCTTTCACGTTCGCGCTCTCCGCAGGCGGTAATGGAAACCGTCAGCGATTTATGGGAGCTGAAGAAATCACAATTCCCGGTTCCTAATCCAGCCCAGACGCTCCAGGGTGAGGTCAACCAGTTGGATCGGCTTTTCCCGGTATCGGAATCTGGCTGCGGGAAAAAAACAGCCAGTCCGAAGGGATTCTTATCGTGTCGCTTCCGTCTCATAGCAACTCCAAGAGGTTCCCGGAGGTTTTCGATAAAATTCCGATCCCTCGCGCGCCTTCTGTCGCGTCGTCCAGGCCCAAACATACGTACACAAAGGGCGATAGACTTCAAATTGGTGGATTGGTGAAATGGGATTTTGGGAGCTTTGTGTACCGATTTAAGCATGTTTAGTGGAAAATCGATACGGGTGAAATCGTGTAAAAAGTATAACTTCACTCAGAACGGGAGAAAAGCCACGCTAACGTATGCTTGGGGATGGGCGAAAGCCTAAGGCGTGTAACCGTTTTGCAAATATTTTTCGCTTTTACTCATTTGGATTGGGCTTGTTTAGGGTTGTTTGGGTATTTTTCTGCATGAACGATTTGGTAAGAAGGGTAGATAGCAGCTAGGTTAAAGTACATTTTAAAGTGTAAATAATCTGTTAATGCTGGACCAAATCTAGAAAAATATTGAAATAGTATAGTAAAAATGGCCCGTTGCCATAATCGCTCGGAACAAGCGGATGTGTAGACACACCTGGGGAATTACCTACCGTACGACGTGCTTGTGCCGCTCGACCCAGTACTTGATAGCGCTGCGAACCATCATTTCCTGCTTCCGGGTAAGCCCGTTCGGATTTCCGTTCCTGCCATTCTCGTCGAACGTTTGCAGCGTCGACGGTGCACGGAACTGGGCGCCCCAGTCGGCCTTCGAGCTGTAGATGCCACTCAGATCAAAGTCCTTAACGTCCGGATCCTTCTCTGTGTGGTTAGGAGTAGAGCAATCGGGGGACAATGTAACAATCAACCGGCAAGCAATAGCACCTCAAAATGACGTGCACGAACCACAGCGCAAAGCGAAAACCGAAGCACGGAAACACAAAAAACACTTCCGAGGCGCAAACAGAAGCGCAAAAGAAGTAAACACAAAGGAGCTACTCAGCTTGGGAGTTATGCAAAACATTGGGCAAAAAAAGAAAGAAGATTTCAGGCGGAATATATTTTAGTCTGCTATAAGAGCCACTCTCTTGTTGAAATGATCACACAAATGAAAAGACTTGAGAAGAGAGAGAAAGGGATAAAGGGCGGCTTCTCTGCTCTCTCTTTCGGCAAAAGCTCTTTTTGTTTGCTCTCCTTAAATCTTCCTACATTAGTATTTATACAAACTGGAGATGCCGGGTATCGATCCCGGTACCTCTCACATGCTAAGCGAGCGCTCTACCATCTGAGCTACATCCCCACGCGGTACACAGCGATCGCCGAAAGGCCTACAAAAGCTACCGTGTGGCCTACATTCATTCGGTTGTATGGCCAGCAAACCAAATCCTACGAAGGAGGTGGCAAGCGACATAAACACGGTAAATTACATGGGACTTAGCGAGTGCGAGCGCAAGGTGGGATAAAAACTAAAGCTGATAATAAACTAGCCCCGATCGGTCTTGCACTCCCACCATTGCTGAGTGGGATCCCGATGCCAGTGAATTGGCATCGCAAAAAGAAGGTACAAGAGAACACACAAAACCACTCTTTTAAATCCTCATCGTCAAGCCCGTGGCAGCACGAGATGAAAGTGCGAGAGAGAACTAAGCAAAAAAAAAACAAGCCCAACTGCGTGATACACTTTTGCGATGCAAATGGGAGTGGGTAACGGTTTTTTAATATGCATTTCGCGTTGGGCTAGGCAGGCGGGCGTGGTCTTTCCACCGTGGCCACTTTCGGGCCGACCGTTAAACGATTTCACACAGCGATGCATGAGTGCAAGCGATATTCTGATCTGATTTCAATAAAGTTTTTAAAATAATTTGTAATAATTTTCAAAATGCAGATAAATGAAGCAAACTAAAACATTGATGGCAAAGCGACGATTAGCAACAAGGATTACGTTCGTTCGTATAACTATTGCACTGCACTGTACGCAATCCGATGGCCAATGAGCTTTACGCTCTCAACCGTCCCACGTGGACGTGCAAAATCTATTTTTAAACTTCAATTTATTTGTTGTATTTTTTAGCCCTGCTTCGCCTGGTACATCCGTCCGACCGACGGTGGGATTGTTTTATCTTTCTGTTTTCTCTTTCCTGTCATCTGCTCGGTGTGGTGTGCGGTCATTTCCGCCCTGAAAAGCCGTACCCAGTACGCTTTAGGACGAGTTTACGTGGATGGTGCTTTTTTTTTTGGTTTCTTTCTCACATCTCTGTTGCGCTTAACTTCCCGGTGTGCTGAGGTCATTGAAATGGACAGATGAAGGTGGCAGTGGTCCTGATCCACCCCGCACGGTACATACCTTCGTTGATGATCAGTTCCGATTTGGAACCGGCTGAAATTGCGCGGAACAGTGCCGCCGAGTTGGGCCGGTAGGTGTCCAGCGAGGCAGAAAGCTCCATCAAGGGCCGCATGATACCCTGCGAGAGAATAGGATATACGTTTTTTATTATCGTTAACACCATGTCGATAAGGATGGTGTTGAACGTGGAATGGTGCTCGTGTCTGGAAGGATGGGAGTGCATAGGTGATAAGCAAAAGTGGACGTAAAAGCAACCATAGCCTTGCAAAGTAGCAACATGTGTACCGTACCTTCAAATGTTGCAGCTGCTCACAGGCCAACAGCAGCCAGGAACAGAACATCACATCCGCGAGATTGCTTTGGACCATCGAAAACAGCAGGAAGTAAATCTGTGAAGCATAAAATGTTTGTAAAACGGTGTATCCAATCCATCAGCGAACGCAACCACCAATCGGAGGGTGTTGCCCGGCGAGATGGTGAGATTGTCGGTCCATCCCGTTGGATTATCCCTTCGTTGGTATGTCGTGCTGCATCTTCAACGAGCTGACTTCCTGCCCGCGGTGCCTTACAAGGAGCGCAGATTGATGAGGGTAATATTGGAGTGTTTAGCTGGAGCGATAGACCACCGAAATCGACCCAACGGTGCTCGGGCTGTACCCAACGGTAGCCAGCTTTAGTCAAGCATGAAAAGTCCATTAAGTGCTTAAGAGCGGAAATAATATTAAAAACACCCATCAAACTTTATGGCGCTCGGAATCAGCCACGGAACTCCCCTTCGGGAACGGCACTAGGATATGCACTTCTGAACGCAAAGAACCGGAGCACCGGAGGATCTCGGGCATGATGGAATAGAAACAAAACGACACCGTAACAATTGCTCGCCAGCAGTTTGTTTTAATGCTGGGGGCGGATGCTTTCTGTATCGCTGTGTGCTAATTAAAATGCACAAACGGCTGGTATGGAAACCTGGGAATAAATTAGTTTGCCGTCGCCGTGGCACGGCCAAGGAGAATCACAGCTGTGGCAGGCTTTAAGGTTATTGTACACCAATTAATTAAACAGAAGTTTGTATAAGATTGTATGATAATTTCAAATCGCCATTTGCAAGTCGCGTGGTCTCCGTATCTTAAAACGAACATCGTGCTGGTGGATTGAATACTGTGAGTAATTTATAGCAAACTTATAAAAGGAAATGAGCTGGCATGAAATAATTGCCATTGTAATTTGTGCCACTTCATAAAATGGAGAAAAAGTCGGACAGTTTGTGATATAAATCCTCCGACTTAAGTACCCACATTCAATTCAAGTGGTCTACCGCTAGAACCGTCCATTTTCTTTTCGCTGTTGGAATGCTAGCAGTACCAGTGGCTACTGGGTAAAGCCACCTCACCCGCAAATCATCAGATAATGCTTCGGACGGGAAATGGTTTGGACATCTCCATAATCGTCCTTTTCCTTGTGCTTTGTGCGCTCGGCACCACAGGCCTTTTGTAGCGGAGCGCGTTACGCGAACGGCGAACGGCCATAATCTTGAAGGAACATTGCCATTCTTGGTGCTCTTTGACCTTGAACAAGTTGAAGGCAGTTGATATCCCGTCGTCAGCCTTGTTAGGAGTGAAACGCAGCTTCAAAACAGGCCATACAATCGAATCGCATCACTTTGGGCGTTTTTATTCACTTTTCGTAGTCAATAGCGCCTAAGGTTATGCAATTGGATGACAAACACATTCCGTTTTTGGGGATGTATTTCATTTGACTCGTTTTGGCTCGTTGTGGCTCTCTAAGCACACAGCGGAACAGTTGAAATTCTTGGATGCTTTGAGAACCTTTCCACAGACAAAGGGAACGCTACCGATGGGAAAACTTCCAACAATGCCATCCCATCTTACCTGGTACGTACCTGGTAGATGAAAGAGAAAATGTACGCCGGTCCGCTCATTGCATTCCACGGATACCACGACTTGATGGGCAGTCGAGGAATCTCCACCGTGTACGTCTCGTTGGTTTCCTTATCGAACACATTTTTGACGCTCTCGCCGAAAAACGTTATCGTAACCCAGGCTGTTCGGGCGGAAGAAGAAAACATACAAAAGCGATGAGTAATTTATCGAGAGGAAAGAAACTGGCCCCAAGATGGCTCACACGGTTGCAGAACCAGTGAACCGTGGCGACGATAAATCTAACCGAAATTTGCCCCCACGTCCCACCGGAGACTCAATTATTCTTGGGCGATATTTTACGGCCACGCAACACAGGTCAACCGTGAGAGTTGATTGAGTCCGGCAGAACATGCCGAATGTCTCACCCAGACGTACCTACGACCGACAGTATTGTGGTGGCCATTACAAGGACGAGCAGCTTCCGCATCTTGGCAAGTGCGATCGAGTGGTAGCGAGCGTCCGATTCTGCGAACAGCGGATGCGTGTTGGTCTGGTTCCAGATGCCGAGCGTGCGGTAGAAGTTTTCCGAGTTGACCGCAAAGTAGATGAACTTCGTGACCGAGTGTGTGAAGAACAATGTCGTGATCGTGTTGGCGGTCAGCTCATTCACGTCGTCCGCGTTCGTGGCAAGGTTGCCGAGGATGGCGAAGAACTGCATCAGCACCATGATGAGCGTCCACCAGGAGTACACCTTCCGGATCAGGATCGGACCGGTGACGTAGCGGAACAGGAAGTGACCGCTGGCCTGCATCAACCGAATGTTCGGCATCAGGTCAGCCACTAGGCCAACATATTTGGACGGTTGGACTTGCATCTGAAATGATGGTCAATATTGTACAAGTTTCGTTCCTGGATTTTTGTCCGAGGTCCGACTAATTGATTTATCGATTTCTAGAAACACACACCAACACATTTTGGCGTGGAGTAAAGTTGTCTGTACACTTGAAACGAACACTAGTCGAGGAACAGCAAAACTAACAAAGAGGAATCGTAAACGAGCTCTCACTGCTGAAACTCAAGAATAGCTCTAAAGCAAACAAAGCTTGCGTTTGGTGGAATGTAGAGATGTGACCTGCTAAATCTGGACACAGTTTCAACTTGATTTACGATGGCCAAACATTGACAAACGAAGAAATTCAGTATCCAAACATTGAACTACAATATTTGCCCGAGCTGGAGAGAATAGAACAGTTTAGGAATGTTTTACAAAACTGAAGCGCCTACAGGTATGCAATGTTGATGGGCTTGACAGTTTCCCGATATTTGATAGTACATACATATTGCATATCTTTAGGCGTATTTATAGCAATCTTCTGAGAAACTACTCGATACCAGGTAAGACAAGTTTCTTATTTACAAATTTCTACAAAAAGTAAACATTTTTACAATGCACAAATTCTACAGATTAAACTGCCACTGTAAGAGGCTAAAAACTTTTCCATCGCTCCAATACTTACTTTGAAATGGTTTACTTTACGCCACCACCAGACACAACGCACCAGAGCTACACCAAAAGCTAGAAACAACTAAAAATGTGTTCGATTGCGTCTTCGGGAACTTATCTTCTTTGTTCTGTGTTTCCACCGTACTGCACCATTCAAGCGAACGTTCAAGCGAGCTAGAAACGACGCGCCCGAACGAAAACTTTACACATACTTTGGCCACCAACGGGCGGAAAAGGATCGCGACCGTAAAATAGTTCAATTTTACGTTATCGTTACGGGTTTTTTTTTTTTGCACTGCGCCCCGAACCAACAAGTCGATCGTAAGTTTAGACTGTTCTTTCAGAACTTCACCGTATATTATTCCAGCGTTTCGTGTTCACGTCAGCAGCATCAGAAGATTATTGGCATGGAAAAGCACACGCTCACACAAGGAAAAAATATCCAATCACTACTAGCCGAGATGAAACAAGCGCTTAACCGTTGAATGCTTAACCTTCTTCTGACGAAAACGCTTTATGATTGGCTCGGTCGTGGATGGAGAGTTCACAGTGGGAACGCTCTGTTCAATCGGATACGCTTCACGGCGATACGATCAACCTGATACGTCCGTTCCGCTCAACGTATCAATCGAATGTAAGGCGAGCGATGGTACGGATCATCCCGCACAGGTTCGCTGTCCTTGAGGCGCTTACGTGGCCATCAGGAATACGTTGCCTCATACAAGTAGAATCCCAGCGCATCGAACATAGGGGGGTCGCTTTTACTGGCAGGCCCTCGGTACACATGCACCAACCGCAAGGGACTGCGTATCATCTTCAGGAGACGGATTCAAGCGCCCGCCTTGCCCCCAAGAACATCTGTTCCGTCTGGGAAGGTGCTAGCCACATTTTCCCACCGCACAACACCATTATCATACCAAGCGTGTGTATGTGTGTGCGGGTTCGTGCGCCTCGCTAGAACCAGGACTTTCCCAAATGGGGAGTTTTAAGTGCGTTAATCTTTTATGCTAACAACCACTCGATGCCACACTTTTCTTTCACATCAGACAAGATCGATCGTGGCATGGAGAGGTCTTTGGGTGTTGCTTGGAGTGGAGTGGGCAACAATTTCCCCACAAAAGGCGGTTATTTGTATTCACCTTGCGAATATGTGGGTGGCAGTGCGCGACATTGTACTGTGGTTTAAGGTCAGCTTGAAGGCGCAGCTTTTACGCTTTAAAATTGTTTTATTTATTATGGTATTTTAATTATTATAAAAAGCAGTTTTAAAGTTGGGTTGAAAGATGAGAAACCCGATCGAAAGAAGCCTTTCTACGCATTTACGGCCATATTTGTCAGCCGGACACTGATCCCACGATTAATTATGTATCGCTGTCAACGCAAGCGAAGGACACATGCTATCGAAAGCGTTTACAATTAGAAACCGTGCCTTATCGGCGACACAAAGCGATACGATATAATAAAAGGTAGCATTTACTTCCCAATTTATTGTCTTTACCCGTATTGATGCGTATCAGTAGCCTCCTCGAAAGTGTCCTCGAAATAAAGACCCATTGAATGATGACGTAAATAAGATTTTTAAATTAAAAAGATACCGAGATCCCGATGCAAGGAAACGACCTTTACCTTGAGCAGGCACCACTACAACAGGGACATGCGTGATGAAAAATGGGCCAATAATTTTAACCGTCCACTAATAGCTAGCCGCACTTGGTCCTACGCGTGCAGCAGAGGCGAAAAAGTGGGCCCTCCTTGACAACGATCACACTAAATCGCTTGTGTTTAACAGAACGCTTATCACCCCAACAGTGTGCGCTTGACGGGAGCCTTTTTTTTCGGTGCGAAGAACGAGAGAGGACACACAGAACGACAGGAATGCCATTTAGGACCTTCACACTTGGCTGCTTCTGGCTGAACGCCTGCCGGACTTTTTATAGGACGACTTTTTAGAGGCATATTTTATACACCTCAGCTGTGATGTTGGTAGAAAAGGTGGTAAAAGGGATTGGCGCTTCCCTTTCACCAAACACACACACACACACACACACACACAGCAGAATGGAAAAGAAGCTCATCCGGGATATTGTTCTACCCTTTGGCAGAAGCATGCTGTAGGGCTCGCGTCTTGTAACTTTCACTTTCCACCTGCTTCATGCGGGGCTCATGCTCCAACCATGATATAAACGATGCGGACGACAGGGCGTTAGTTTTACGAGACACTTGAAGCTAACCGTAACTATCACACACACACACCCAAACACTCGTCTCGTGGGGATATTGGAGCACATAAAGGGAAAAAAGGGGTAGCACCTTCGCAACGTGCTGACGTGTCGTAAGGGAATCGGTGTCTTTCCGAATGGGAAAGAGATCATCGTACCACGTTGAACCCCTCGATTCACACGCCAAGAAGAGGACACATTATGCTTTCATCGTTTCATCGCCAGCTATCAGAATGTGTTTCGTTTCGGTTGCTTTTCAATCGTCAACCCCTTCTGTGTGGTATGATTGAAGCAGAGTTCCGCGATTACGTGCTTTGGAGAATTCCGCACGAAACTATTCCATTATCGTTCAAAATCAGAAATGATAAGCTCGAAGTAATAATCGTGTCCTGTATCTTCTGCAATGTTTTGCTGTTTGGCCACACGTTGACGTTTGTGAGACGCCATTTTAATTAAACCCTTAATTGATTTCACTATCGTGCGCGGTTGGTGGGTCTTATCCTTGTCCACACTCATTCATAAAAGCGCCATATTTACTCTATCGATGCCGGAAATGTACCGAGGAGTAAAACATAATAACGATGCTTTAAACTTCATAAGGTGTGTGCCGCTTTCGTACGCTTCATGTCGTTCAAATGGGGAAAAGTTCGTTAAACGCCCTCCGCGCTTCGGCTTTCGGAAGTTGCTGAACGCCGTCACTCATTGAACGGGGGATCTCATGCTCTGCTGCGTGACTGCTGCTGAGTAGGGTTGATAAGCTGCGGCTGGAGCTTATTTCAAATTCATTGCGGCTTCTGCAAACACATCAACCGAGATGCCGGTTTCGCCGTTTGAAGAACGTCTGATGGAGTGTTTTGCATTCAAGCAAGGGCGTCAAACATCAAACAAGATCACTGTGCGGGATTGATTGCAAAATAATGCACACGGTTAAAAATCAATTAGCTGATCATGAACCGTAAAGCGCCACCCTGTTCCGAACGCTTTGCTACATACCGCATGGACCGCAATGTTACAAATAACTGCCACAGGCTGTGTCTATCCATCGAACCGTACGCAGCTCAGCTGTTTTCCCGGAAAATTGTCCGATGTTCCTCCCTTTTTTTTACCCTCTTCTTCACCCGCCCACCGAACATCCCGCTCCGTTTATTTACAATCTTTTCTTTTCGACAAAATCATCCTCCTCCGTGAGTGCTGCCTCCCCCCCACCACCACCCTCTCCCTACCCCCTCCCGCTCCTAAGCGAACGGGAACTCACTCTCACTTTCTCTCAATGAGGGTGAGCAAATGTTACCATTTCCGGGGAACTCTCGGCGGGGAGGTCATCGGAACACGACATAACGTTCTGACGGTTCTTCCCGGTCTCCCGAAAGCACCGAGCAAAGCTTAGCAAAGTCAGTCACCGAACCGAGCGCGAGTTAGTCGTACATGAACCTTTCCATCAAGCGGATGCTCTAGCGGATCGTTGACGGTGATAGTGTGTGGCTGTGCTGCTTCGAAAACGGTTCTCCCCACACACCGAGCGCACACATACCCACGAGCGCCTACACACACACAGCAACCACATTAGTGCGTAACACGTTCTTCGCGTCCCGGTGTGGAGTTGTTGTTGTGTTTTTACTTGTAGTAAGTGGTATTGTTTTTCTAAGTGTTTTGGGGGTGCTGCTGCTGTAGCCCATTTCTCTATTTCGCCCTATTGATTGCCTTTCGTGTTTGCGACGGGTGAGCCTTACATGGGATAGTGTTCTAAGCAGCCGGGTGTATCAATGGTTGCTATTGGCAGCGCAGTGGAAGCAAGGAAGGCGCTAGTGTAAATAAAAATAAAACCGAGCGCCTGCACCACCAATTCAATGGAGACGCCTGGTGGGCGAACCGTTTAGTGTTTCGTACGGTGTTTGATGTTTTAACGCAAGCCCAGTTTTTTTTTTTGTTTTTGCTGTCCTCTGGCAGGTGTTATCAACAAGTACAGTCCATTCAAACGTGTGAAGGGTGAAAATAAGGTACAAAAGTGTTCTCCGTTAGCGACCTAGACGCAAGGATTAAAGTGAACAAGGTGCCAAAACAGTAAGCCAGAGTGTGGCGTTAAGCCTATCGATCCTTCCGGATACACCTGGAGTGTAAGGATGTTAAGTAAATAAACATAGCTTTGGTGGAATTTCCCTCTGCTACCCTTACTTTTCCCCAATTGTGAGGTTGTGATTAGGGCGTGCTTGTGTGTGTGCGTGTGTGTGTTTGTGCGAATTTTCGGTTCAGTGAAATGTGTCCGTGGGAAGGAGGAAAGGAAAACATTGGGCCGCGTTGGAATAACAATCTAATTAATCAAACAAACGAGACCCATGGTGCTGTTGGCTAGGAATTACACCTTGTACGAAATATGAGCACGAACCATTTCCGGTAATCGGCTTATGTCGCAAACCAATCGTGTACGGGCGGCTGAGCACGTGGTGGATGCCAATGGATGGATGGCGATACCATCAGTTGATGCTTTCGTATGCCCTAGCCCCCTCGGTTCTGTGCGGATAATAATTCCGGTCCGGTTGCGAGGATCAGTGTCAGGAGGCGATGTTGAAGGAATGTCGTAGACATTAGGCAGAGGCGCTTGAAGGCGGGCAGTTACAAATTTGTCTGCGCTCGGCAAAAACGGGTGAGCGACAGACTCACCGCCGAGTCGCTCAGACGACGAACCGCGACCGAGCAGTGAGTCACTCACCGGGTAACCGGGGAAAATAAGGGAATTTCCGTAGGACGGCCCTGTACAACACCATCCCGCACAAAGGAGCATCACGAGGCTGTTATGCAATCACAAGCCAGCATATCGGCACGGGACGAGCCGGATAGTTCGTGCGTGTCTGCGTTACGTGTTTTTTTTTTTTGCCCAACTGTGTGATGGATTTACTTCATCTGTAATGTTGCCCTCCGTTTTTCTATTTACGTCTGTCCGTGCCGATGGTGAAGATATGATGCTGCCAAAGGGTTGCCTTTGGTTGCGGTATTTACATTCAAAACAAGCTTTGATAGGCATTGATGTTATGCTAACCAGCATCATATTGTTGTGGACTTTGTTAAACGGAAGTTGGCGTAAGCAGTGATTTCAATTTTTTCAGTTCGTTTAAGAACTCGCGAGATTAAGCAAGACCAAGAGCGGAAAAGCGAGGAACTTAATCATCTACATTGATTTACAACATGATAAGGCTAGGCCATTACGCTGATGATAGCGGCCAATATTTCATCTCCAATCATCGCCTCGCGGGAACATTGCAGAACTCTGGTTTGACAAATGTCTACCCTTTTGGGGTCACTTTGTGTTTCTTCCCAACTAAATAATGCAAGGCTCGTGTGTTTATGGTCCGTGCGAATTTTAATGCGTTCCCTATCACGGGCCCTCCAGCAGCCGTACAGATTGGGATTTTAATATTCAATGAATGGTACACGGAGGCTGGGCAAATGTTGATGGGCCGACGGAGATGCGCGTTCCCAACCCAGCGGACGGGGTTTTCGTTGCGTTGTGCTGGTCGAACGGGTTTTTGCTCCGAAATAACTGTCAACAGAAAATGGTTATTTTGTCATGAAACGGGAACATTGTCAGTGGATGTACGGGCCCCGTGCCGGCAACCCGTCAGCTGAAGTGGAGCTGATCTAATAGAATGCTATAAAAAGACAGGGCTCAGACATGGTTTCACCATTTGAATAGCTCTGTAGCTTTTTGCTGCTTTCGCCGTGGTTCGTTTGTTGAAGTGACAGTAACACAAACACACTAAGCGCTTTATTAAATTGCTACAAGTGAAGTTTACGCGTGCGGTACGGTCGAATTGTTGATGGTACATGTTGAAGTGTTATTTCAAATCGAACTTTGTTCACGGGGTCTTATAAACTTTTTGCCAACAGTTTCCGTTCACCGCTGTTTTTATTAAAAGCGAAACAGATTTATACTAACAATGTATCGTTTACTCCCCTGACAGTATGCAATATTAGTTACGCTTCTTCGTCAGCAATCCAACATTTCCCATAAAAAGTTGTCTGTGAACCGCTGATTGCATACCTTCCGGCGGAATGATAAATACACTTATGGCAAATATTTCATCCCGAGTACAAATTTATTAAATTCAACCATCGTTATCGACGGTACAGCGCTGCAAATTGAGGCATAAATTCTTTGATTATGCACCGTGCCACATTTCGATAGGATTGCACTACCAGCCATGGTTCGGAGGGGAAAGCATTTCTATTGAAACCATCGTAACGACTTTATCTCATTACCGTAATGGATATGAAATAGCACGTATCGTTTATCAAATGCAAACCGGAGCGCACGATAAATAGCACGCTGTGAGCAATATGCCCTGTACTTGTGCCGTGGCACGGGTATATTGCAGTTTAAGCGGGCGTGGATCGGTTGTTTGGGATTGTAGAATCACGAAGCATTGCTAGCAGTGGGCATCAAAGGAGAGTTACCCGTGCTTCGTATTACTTTGCGTGCTTTAGGCTAAAAAGATGATTCGCCTTTGTAGGACTTCATGACATGCTATCCGTTCGACACGTCCGGATACATATCGTCAGACAGACACATATGGACTCACTAGCAGAGTTGACCACCGGCAAAGGATTCTGCTCTCTGATCTACTTACGTTCGATGGTGGCTCCACCCGGTTCCAAGCGATGCTCGCCGACATGAAGATGGGTCGGTTTGGATGGCAAACAACTCCGGCCACGCACTGATCTAACTAACGTACCGACGTACTTGTCCGCCGGCATGGGACTGGTCCGTAGGTCCGGAAATCCTTTCATCTAATCAGCGTTTGGATGGATTTTGCAATCAGCGCTGTGTACCGTATTGATTACCAGACAAAACCCACCGTTTCCGACACCCTTCGGCAAATCGGCCGCCCGGCATTCGTGGTGCCACCAAGGCTTTCAGTCGGTCAGGTCAGTCTCGTCTTCATCAAAGGGAAATACTCGTCTACCTCACCACGGCTCACCACTAGGCAGAAGGGTTTTACTGTGCATATCAACTTGATCGATTTTCTATTGCCAATGTTTACCAAACAATAATCTTAATCGTTTGATGAACTACACACACACACAAGCGCACAAGGCAAAGCAAACAACGTAATGAAAAACCTCAATGCCACCCGTTAATGCTTTAAGGTTGGAAGTTTTCTTCGAGCTCATTTGGCTATCCGTTCAGTTTAATGCAGCACGTACAAAAAAGTTTTCTGCCTGCCTAATGGAAAACGAATGTAGGTGTACTACAAAAATCGCACTTCAGCATCTACAACGATCATTAAGAACCGTATTCGTGTCATTGGAAAAAAAATAAAACAAAAACATTGTTTTTTTTTTGGTGAGTTGGCAATGAGCTAATAATATTTACTATTAGTGCCACCCTAGTTTATAACAACGACAAACATTTCTTTCGACCTGTTCGCATCAACAACGTGTATTTGCGTTGATTACGACGTAGGAAGGAATAAATAAGCAGTGATCAACATCAAATTGCATAGCTTTAGGCGTTGTTCCATTTTCGAAGATTGTCCACTTGGTAGTTTTGGGCCTGAATGTATGCAATCAGTGTACATATACACTTGTATACATTCAATCTGGGCCTGACAACATTGTCTAACGAAGGTTTTGTTAGTGGCTTGTTCACCAATTCCATCAAAATTCCACCAAAGAAACCCTATGACTTGACCATCACCCTCATTTTGTACACCCTTGGTCAAACTACGACACGGACAGCTTTGTTTTGAACCTTCCCAAACTCAATTGAAACAACTTTCATCCTCATCTTTCACGGCTTTCCTTTCACGTTCAATTTTACGTGCGTAATAAACTTTACGGAAGATAAAAACAACAACCACGCGTAGAGAATTTATTTGTTTTGACCTTGCCACAATTATCCATCGAAGGAAAGTGGCAATAGAATGGCAAGTGGCAGAATTTAGCTTAGAAGTTTTTGTTCTGTCTCATTTTATGAAGCCATTTCATCCTTTATCTCACTGCCTGCCATCAATCTGCAAACCCGTATTTATTTGTTGTTCCGTCTTGCCATTGGCAAACAATTTCGGCAAACCTTTCCGGCTCTGTTGACACGTTATGTACGGCCGTAACGCACAAACACGGTAGCCCTTCCAAGTACTCTCCGAATTAAGAGGTACTGCGGGATGTTAATTAACTTAATTCTACCGGGTTAGCAACGTTCCTCATCCGTTTCGCGCGAATGAATGGAAACAAAAGCTGTGAAAGTAGGTGCGGAACTTTTTTGTTCGACAGTTTTTAGTTCTTTGTTTCCTTCCAAACGCTTCAAATGACGATAAATCATAATCTTCTAATCGTTCGCCGCAACTGAACACAGTGCAAAGGATGTGGCAGAATGAAAGGAAGGAGAAACATTATTGAGTCAATCATTATGGAATTTTGGGACATTTTATGATAAATCCTTCAAGTTTACGCGTCATTTTGCAGCCTTTCCCTTCAGTTTTGATTGGATCCGGGTTTACCACAACACATTTATTGCTCTTGTTTTGCAGTGTCATTATTTCATGAAGATATGTTTTGTTTTTTTGTAACAAAACTTTTAAGTGTTCTTCTGTGACGTGTACGTGTACAGTCATTGCGGATAGTTGCCGTCAATAAAAATATCCTCTTGGAGATGCCGGGTATCGATCCCGGTACCTCTCACATGCTAAGCGAGCGCTCTACCATCTGAGCTACATCCCCGTGTATGCAAGTGTTCCACCGTAAACGGTTCTGTTGGCTACACCATTGGCCTACTTTCACTTTCAAAAAGCCTATTACAATCTCAACTCACCATTAGCGCGGTGTGCCGTGCTCCGTTGCTGCTCGACATTCAACTTGACCATTTCATCATTCACTAGTGGAACCGGTGGGTGGGGATTTGTCGTCCACAGACACGGGTCCCAGGCGACTGCCCATGGACGACAAAACCGCACCAGCAACAACGACAACCGTACACAACTAGCCCACAAGAGGTGTATTTTTAGGAGCAATGCGCCCGACGGGGATGGTACTTGTGCACATTGAGCTAACTGGAGCTCCCGTTTTGTGGGTTGTCTCCTGTGTGGTGTGTGGCTCGTTCGGGCACGTAAACATATTTATGCTCGTCAACCGGCTGACGATGCTCGGTAAGTGGTTAGGTACGGGAGCCATTTGTAAAGTCGAAGGCATCGAGCAAAAGGAAGGAGTAGAATACGAAAACAAGCCAAACGATGGCTTAGACGTGAGGGTAAGAGGATGACTTTCTGCATACAGGGCGTGTGGTCGTCTATTGGCACGAATGAAGTCTCTGGATGGAAGATCGTTGCATATAGGAAAGATGCACTTAGGACCAATGCAGATATGGAGAAGTTGCACTTGTCCTACAGGGGAGTTGGGAAGGAATGCTTCGAAATCAATTAGTTAATGTATGAGTGAACTTATCGATTTGATTTACGGAAAGGATTACGAGATGTATGCCCGTAGGTTGAAAATTGTGATTGATTTGTTGGTTTCATATTCCCCTCAGGTTGGCCAACCCCGCACACCTTCTCGGTGTAAAGGGATACAACGATAGCAACTTAAAGGATTACCTGCTCTCAATCAACTAGAGACGCAGTTGTTAGTATTCAGTACATCGTTCGGTTTGGATTACTGAATGAGGCAATCAAATGTACCCTAACCGTACCAAGCCGTCTGCCCTGTTTCCCATTCGCTGTGCATTTGTCCATTAGAAAAATTGTCCTGTCTCGTATTTCAAATTTAATTCCTTATTTTACCATTTTCCCGTTGGCACGCTACCTCCCCGAATGTCCACCGGACGGACGCACGGACGACTTCCAAACAGATCGTTTCTTCTTCGCATACAGGATGTACACGGTGGACAGTTTAGGTCTGTCCCTGGCTAGACGTTGGCTGACGCACCCACCAACACGAAAGACCTGCTCGCTGCTATAATAATGGTTTTAGCAGACAATAACGTGTTCGAAGTGGACTAGCGATAATTAGAGTAGTTCCAGCCGGTGCTGCAGCTTCTAGGCCGAAGCTTACACGCGTGGTTAGTTTGCGACCGACCGTACCGGAGCGAAGAACTTCAACCGAGTTCACCACGCAAACGCCACCTGTGCAAACGTGTACTCCTTTTTTTGCGATGTACTCCACCGTGGAGTTGGTTGCGCTCCAGGTAATGCTAAACAAGAGCCATCCACCATCGTCGACTTATCCCGGGAGCATCGTTACGCTGTAAATCTGAATAAAGGCATTACCATAACTCAGCCTGAGCGAACGAGGCGACTGTTTGGGCCCGAGCAGAACAACGCGGAAGAAGTAGAAAGACGGTGACACAAACGGTGTAGTGCTGTTTGGAGTTGGACAAAAAAACACCGCCATTGCACCAGCTAGCAGCAGCAGCAGCAGCAGTAGCAGCGGGAAGGCAGCGACGACTGGGTACTGGGTCCCGGCACATCGACCCGGGAGCGGAAAAGTGTTTGCCATTAGCCTGCTCAAGCTTGTCGTTAAAATGTGGAACCGTCTCTCGCCGACCAATTCCAATAGACTGTTGCACGATAATGGTAAAGATTATTGCAATAACCCACTCAAAATCAGCCATAACAGTAAGTCCTCGGATAAGGCGAGATTGCCCAAACCGACCAAAGCGAGCTCGCAGACGGCCCGATCCCATCCAACAACCAGAAAACCCTCCCAAACTAATAACACCAAACCAACCTCTACCATCAACATCACTACCACCACAACCACTACCAGTTCTTCTTCTTTCTCTACTACTGCTAGTACTACTACTTCTATTTCTGCTACTACTACCACTACTACTACCACAAGCACTACTACTGCTTCTGCTGGCGCTATCGCTACGACCGGCGCCGCTAGAGTTTCATCTCTTTCTTCTAATTCTTCCATCACCACCAAAACCACCACCACCAAAATTAAACCCATCTCCACCAACACCACCACCACTACCACCAAGGGCACCACTGCTAGCAATAAGCTTAACAAGATCCTGTCCATCGATATGGAAATTCGAATACAGAATAAGTGTATTTCAGCATAGCGTATCACTCTGGAAGGCCCGGATCCGCCCTGGATGCAAGGCCCCCTCAAGGTTGCGTTTCTGGGGGCCTCCGGCGTTGGACGTACCAGTATCCTACAGGTACCGTACTAAGAGTTCGCCCTCGTCCACCACTTCCAGCTGAGCTAACTAGCGCCCGTCCGCGATTTCGATTTGTAGCAATTTTTTAAGCACGACTTCCCGAAGGAACACATCCGCACCGCCAAGCGGACCGTCTATCGGAGCTGTCTGGTCTGTGATACCTGCATACGCGAGCTGATGGTACTGGATGTGCCACCGCAGAAGTACTTCCCGATCGATAATCTGGCCGAGTGGAACAATGGCCATCCGCTAGGGTTGCGTACCGTCCATACGTACGTGCTGGTGTACGACATGGGGAATCTGGACACCTTCCAGGTTAGTTGTTTCCATAGAGCACTGTTGCATAGATACGCTATGAAGTAGGCCATGATTATCTATAAATCATTTTTGCAGCCTTAAAGTATGCAACTTGAATGACGATCGCGACTTTTGCAATGCAAATAGTAAACAATTTGTAGCTTTTTCTAGTTTTTTTTGCACACATTGTACAAAACTTTGAGAATAACTACGCAGATACACTAAAGCCCTGTTCTGTTTCCTCTCATTCCGACAGTACTGCCGCAATATGCGTGATCAAATTTTGGAAAGTTTCAATCACCGTGATTTTAAGATAATGGTTGTGGGCAACAAGGTTGACATGGTATCTAACCCTCATACTCAGGTGAGCATTTAAGCTGTTACCCACCATCTTCCGGCGTTGCAGTGCCCTTTTCGCTTTATCTTCACAGGAACTGAAGGACATTTCCACCCTCGTTCGGAAACACTGGCGCTGCGGGTACGTCGAATGTTCGGCAAAGTAAGGGCAAGCGATGAAGCGTTACCTGGAACGTTTATGGTAACGTTTTTTTTTTTCTTCTCTCCTTTGCCGGTGTCCTTTTGCACCTTCCATTGCAGGCACAACTACAAAATTGGAGATATTTTCAAGGAACTGATGGGATACCCGGTCGGTGGGACGGCACCAAAGTTGGAGTTCACGCAATCGATTGGTTCGAAAAATCGTTGCACGATACTCTAGTAGTAGCTGAACTGGAGGGTTCCTCCAACGCTGTTCAGCTGATCGCACCTGTCATCGGGTCATTGCCGGCAAAAATTCCAAAGGCTAAATCCATCCAACTCGCTTAGAATCGCACCTTCAGCGAAACGGTGCCATCTGAAGTGCCAATCACGCATCCATCGCATCCAGCAATCTTCGTCCAACGGGATTCGGACATCGTTCCCCGAACCTCTGTATCCTGTAAATTGGTTTTTGGAAAGACATTGGAGCATTTGTAGCATATTTCCCTTCATCTCATGCTAACGGTTGTTCTACGCTACAGCCACACACTTGCCTGTCCAACATTCGTGTGAAATTGCCGGTGTTTATGCAAAGATTTTATTGAATCTTGGTCGAGTGTGTTTCATCGCAGGACCTTCGTGTAAAGAACCCAACCCAGGATATGAGTCGTTCGGTAATAAGGGTGTGGGAAAATAGGAAGTCTGTAATTAATATAGTATATTAAGCCAACAAAGCATTAGCACAGATACCACAAAGCAAGGCGGTGCGAAGAAGTGCACAGTTACCTTTAGGGCATGCAGTTACAGCACCACACCTAACCTCAATCTATTGACAGCCGCAGTAGCCAGTACACTAGCCGTCGTTAGTAACCAAACCCATCATTATCGTCATCATCGAAATCAGGCCACACGTTTTACTCTCCAGTGTACATACAGAGGACCCGCACGGTTTTACGTGATTTAAAAAAAAAGAGATAGACAATAACAGTTCACCATCGCACCTTTACATGGGATGCTTCAGTTAGAAGGGCACCTCCGGGATATTCGATGGCGAGTACAGAACAATATCGATAGTAGTTGCGTAGCGTTGTATGTATGTATGTATGTGTGTGTGTGTACGTATGGGTGTACATGTGTATGGTTCAGCAATACACATTTTAGAGGTGATGCAGTTTTGCTTGCATTGAGCTTTCGCAGCTTTTTCCCTCTGGTTCGAAGAATGCCGCACGGTTTGCCTGTCCGTTCCGTTCGCTCTGCGCCGCTTTAGAAGTTGCCAAAGTTGTTGCTAGGAAAAGTTAAAGCATACACTAAGCTGTAGTGCATTATGTTGCCGTACGAGTTGAATCAGAGCGTTAGCTGATTTGTTAGAATTGCTTAGAGCAGCAGCGAGAGTTTGACGAGCAGTTTTGCAGCTGTGCGTGGATTAGTTGTTGTCGATTAGTTAGTTCGTTACTGGAAAGTGTTACCGTCAGCTACATTTGGTGGCATGTAAGTCTTCTGCACAGGTCAGGTGTACATATAGCTTTGTGTTGTTGAATGAGATACGCTGAAGTGGACAAGAATAGCTTAAGTTTGAAGATAACTAAGACTTACTGCCACTATTTAGTGAGTTGTGGGAGTTATTCGAATATTTCTATTATGTTTTGTTTCCAACACCCTGATACGCTTCCTGAATACACTTAAAAGGACACTTAAAGAAGAGGATAAATTCATTATCATTAGTACAGCAGAGGCAAATAAACGATTGATTATCATTTATATCGTTCAAAGTGGAATTTAGCAGTACGTGCTTTTATTTCAGAAGAGTTTTGTCACTGCAGCTATCATTATTATTGTGACTAATTGTAAAAACAGACGAATGATTGAAATTGGCCAAATAAACGATTAGCGTTGTAGGGTGGGGGCAGCTGGATCATAGAAACAGATGGTTCAATAAGGCTGAGGTATGACTGAACGAATGGCAAAACACTGTTATCAGATATTGAATCAAGCAATGTTAGTTGAAAAATAACAATAAAAATATCTGCCTGAAAGCGGAAAAATAATCGAAATCAAAAACGTGTAATATACAGACCGATGGATGGTTGTTTCACATTGAAAAATGAGTCACGGTGAGCATGACTCATTTAACATTTGTGCGTACATCATTCACATGCGTGCATCTCATTGCGCTACAGACATTAAATGATGCAACTTTAGCAAGAGTGGTAAGCATTTCATCATTCTTTTTCCATTTTAAAGAGATTTCCAGCAGTAGTTGCCTCAAATGAACTGAAATTGTGGTACAATGGTTATGTTGGACAAAAGATTATAGTTCCCCATGTACGCTGCAGTTGTCAACGATAGGTAATCTTTAATTTCCGTAGTTAGCAGATCTTTCAATAATTCTAACTCGTTTAAAACATTTGTGTTTATTATTAGAATTTTAAAATTTGCGAAAACCATACGAAGAATGTTTATTGCAGTTTTTAATCCCGCTTATAGCACCTTTTATTAAATCTCACCCGTTTTATAGCAGCTTGCTATAATGAAAATTGTTGGTGGTTTTCCAATAATAAACAAGATTATTGAACGATTATCTTTTATCCATACAGCAGTTTTTTAAATATTAAAAAAGAAAATGGTTAGTTTGATAACAGGAACGGAACAAAAATCTTATCTCATGTAACGTTATTTATTTGAAATAAAAAATGTTCCGAATGAAAGAAGCATAAAGAAGCATAAAGAACATTAAACTAGTAGGAAGAAGCAGCGCAGCAAAGCAAAAGACAAAGAATCAATATGTTTTAAAAATCATCACAAAAATAACTTAACTATGGGTACAATCATTCGTTGGGGAATCAATATTCAAACTTTGCTGAACACATGTTTGGTTGTTGTGTAGCATACTATAAAGAATCGGATATCAAGAAAATTATGGCTATGTCTTCACTTCGCATGCTTTTCAACCATTATCTTGAAAATAAAAGACGGTAGTCTATTTACCCAAATGAATGAAGACACGGTCAGGCCATGCGAGCACATGGCCGAAGGAGTTTTGAATAAAATGTGTACGCATGGTAGGAGAGACACACCTAATAACAAACTGAAGTTATATGTATTCAGGAATGTTCTGTCCAATGTTTTAACTTCAGCATTTTACTCCACAATTGCACAGGCTGAAAAATGAACAATGTAGCTTCAACTAAAGCTTTAAATCAACTAAATTCGATTTTCTTCCTCGCCATCGTTGTCACACTTCACTCCCAACTGTCAAACGTACGACACGACACGAACGCGATGAGCGAACCCGTCGGGTTTATATTGTTTTTGACTTTGATATAAATAAGTTGTGACCGAGAGAAATGTTATTTATACTTTGCGGAGCCCGATAAGTGTGCGTGTTTTCGTCAACGCCGGTTTCCAGTGAGTATTTTCTTCTTACTTTGCCCAGCTTTCAAGTTGCATCAAGAAAGTGTCGCTTTATCTGCAAATAAGTGTGTCCCAAGAACAGGATTTGTGTGCAATGTAAAAGTTTTCGCCGCGTGGGAAGTGCTTCAATTTAAGTGGCCTTTTCGTTTGATGGGCAAATCCGGTTGATCTTCCGCGCGAGGAAGAAGAACCAGTCCTCCAGCTCGCGGTGAATACGTGGAATGATGCAAAAGCGGGGTGGTTTGTGATAATGATGGTCGCCATGGTGATTTTGCAACAAAACCGCACAGGATGGGGCTTATAGACACTGTTCCAAAGACGGGGTCCAAGTTTCATCATTCACTCGATGCGCCATCGTAGCGCCACTTGGGCGTTTATAAGCGGTTGCACAACGATTCCGGTACGACATTGAAATAACCTTCGCGGGGGCGAATTTTCACTGTGCGGATGTTCCCGAAAGATGATCCGGCTAGTGAAAGTGTCATTGCCCTCGCACCTTTGAAATGACCTTGAAGAAGGAGTTGGCTTCACGGGAAGATGGAGTCCACCACATTCTGTTGGTGAATCTAAGCCACCCAGACGCCATTCCACACCGTAATCTGCCGGAAGACACCTGTTTAGCGGCTTGTAAAAGGAGAGAGCGTGCATTCGATTGAAAGTGGTTCCCTTTTACGACCTTTGGCTGATATTATCACATGTTCCAATTTGTTGCAAGCTCCACTGCGCATGACAGTGGATGATTCTTTTTCGTTGCATTCGATTCGGCTTATCACGATGGAGAACCGGGAATGCTGTGTTGGTTGTTGTTGTTGGTGGTGGTGCACATGCCGCCAAACACTTGCACTTGCACTCGAACGTCGTCATCGATCGGAATGCAATGGCACGTTGGACTCGATCGACACGATCGACTGTCTAAAATTAAGATCAAGCGCTGCAACTACTTAGTAGTCGAAGAATCGTACCCGTATAGCAGGTGGACTTTTCCCTTGGCCCAAACAGAATGTGGTGCCCGGTTGATTCGATGGATTAACCCCCGCACTCGAACTTGATTTTCGTACGAAATTTTCGACAATCACCTTTTGCCCCACAGAATTTCATTTTGAAGGTCATTCCCATGTCAGCACCAAAGGCACACACCTCGGTGAAGTCAAAACACACCACACCATCTTGCACGCGCAACTGCGCAGTCTGAGGCTCACTTTCCGCGTGGAGGATTTGGAGCTTTTGCTAAAGTGAAGTGATAAAGCAATCGAGTCGGAAGTAATAATCTAGCGCAAATGATGCGAAAATTGCACCACGTTACTACATCCAACCGACGGTTGTTTGGGGTTACTTTATGGTGTCAGTTCTTCAAACCATCATGCTCGCATGCGGGTTGATAAGATCACTTTCATCCTTGGCACAAGTTCAAGGACGACTTTCACTTTTCTTATGTTTACAATTGCTCTCGTTACGTAAGGCCGGTTGTGCGATTGTGCGTGCAGGTCCATCGATGTCCCCTTGATCGTCGCAAATACGTCAGCTGATTTCAGCCGGACATTCTCATCCGACACTTGGTTGTTTTGCTCGTTGAACGCGTGAAGTGGGCATGATCAAAAATAGCTTTTTGATTAATTGAAAGGAACTACCCCAGTCGCTGGCGAGTTGTTGTTTTAACTTACCCTTTTTTCACTCGCCGATGAATGATTATACTCCTTATTTAATGGTTTTCCTTTGTAGCAATACTTGCAAACACGATTAGTTAGTTGTTTCTAAACCAATTTGCGTCTTGCCCCATCGAACTCGGCCGTTCGTAAGTGCCCTTTGATCCTTGAAAAACTTTTTGACGTATTACAAATCAATGCATGCTGTGATGTCAAGAACAGCTCAAGTACAAACACTTGTTCTCCTTCTCACAACGACCTCTCCGAGATGACCTTTTCGTTTCCACCACCAAAACCGGGCGCGTTTGTTAGTTAGAGCGGGGCTGTAAATATGATTATCAGTTAAATAGTCTTTAGTTGCGTGTCGTGAGCGCAATAGGAGGCTCGTCTTGGCATCAAGAGGCATGGAAAAGCTAATCTCGGTCCAGAGAGTGTCCCATGTTGCCGTTGGCAACAAAACAAACGATCCTAATTTTTGATCGTCAATCGACGGGCTTATCATGACTGAGAGCACGCCAGTCGATAGTACGGTTTATAAAATGGGGGCTAGTTATCAGGCGTTAGGATTCCGGGAGTGGGAAGAATATGATGGAAATGAAGTCAACAATGACGTAATAATAATCATGTTAGATGCAATGGGAACTAGTGATGCTCCAAAATTGCGGTTAGGATCAAATCACGCTCTAGAAAGAGGGTCTGCCCGAGTACCCATCTCCGCCACCTATGTGTACACAATAGGTTTCCTAGGTTTGAGTACAGATGGCGCTTGAGTTCCTATTGGCGGTGGGTGTATTTGCTTTATGGACGCTAGCGCCATCTATTCTGGTCGTGTGTTTACGTTCGCCATGTTCTCTACAGAGTGCGCTTCTTCTCACTTTCGCGGTTTCATAATCTCACTATCGCACAATTCTCACGCAATTTGAAATAAGACATCATCGCTGAAATTTAATCATTACGTTTCTCTAATTACAGCTCGATCAATACCAACAAACTTACCTCCAGCATCATGACTACCTACTTCAATTATCCACCAAAGGAAATTCAGGAGGAGCTGGCCAAGATTGCCAAGCAGATTGTTGCCCCCGGTAAGGGTATTTTGGCCGCCGACGAGTCCACGGCGACCTGTGGCAAGCGTTTCGCTGTAAGTAAACGAACCGCCTATGGCCTCCCGGAAGTGCGTTTAACGTTGTGCCTTCACACTCTGTTCGCTTTGTAGGATATCGGCGTTGAGAACAACGAAGACAACCGTCGCCAGTACCGCCAGCTGCTGTTCACCGCTGACGAGCGCCTGCAGGAACACATCTCCGGTGTGATCCTGTTCCACGAAACCCTCTACCAGAAGGGTGACAATGGCACTCCGTTGGCGGCGCTGCTGAAAAGCAAGGGCATCCTGGCCGGTATCAAGGTCGACAAGGGTGTCGTCGATCTGATGGGCTCGGAAGGCGAATGCACTACTCAGGGTAAGCATCCCAGCATCTGTGTGGAATGTAGGCTAATAAGTATCAGTGCGTTAAAAAAAGTGCGCTTCGTATGGGATGTCGTCAGACGGTGTCTGTAAGGTGGCCCATCCCAAATGGAGCTGCACAGAGTGTGATCAGCAGTTAATTAAAGCTTCTCCTTTTTGCGTTGTGCATGTGCCGGATAAAGTGTTGCCGATGATGATACTCACGAACGGCCGAAGGATTGCTTATCCGCAGGGAGAGAATGAGGTGGATAAGCGCGGGAAAAACGTGCGTCTGTAGCGTGTAGTTGTATTTAATTAAGATGAATGGGCGGCAGTTTGTCGTGGTGTAGCGCTAGGAAGGAAGTTGTTTGCCGTTTGACCAACCGTCCGGATACCAGCGCACGAGCCCACGCGTTGTTGTATGCTGGGGCTTGCTGCGGAGGAAAACAAAACATCCGCTAAGTGAGTAAATAAGAGGACATCCGCCCACTGCCGTTATGCGCTAGTTTTCCACTTGACGGAAAACGTGTGGGTGCCTTTGGGGAGGGGTCGCAGCAGAGTGGAAGGATTTTCCAACACTTACTCCGTGACGGTTCTTGTTTTTCCCGGTTCGCTGATCATTGCGACCATAGATGGAAGGATGGGTATGTGGGTGTGTGTTTGTGCGCTAGATCAACATTGCAACGATGAAGGCACATCCTTACCCTAGCGGAAAAGAAAATCGTCCTTATTTAGGTCAGGGTATTGGTGCACTGTGCGGCACTGGACCGTTGGACAAATCAAACCAAGAAATAGAAGAAGTGGGTTAATTAAAGGGCATTTCTTGTGCAATTTGCTGCGTTGCGGAAAATTGCGTCTCAAGCGTGAATGCAGATGGATGGATGGATGATTGAGCAAAACATTTTCTTTTAAGAAAGTGGACCGTGCAAATGGTGTCACGTTATCCACCGGGAAGTAATAGAACGGTTAGTGGTTGAGTTTTGCTTAGCAGAGGAAACAAATTAAGTTCCATCTGCCACTGTAAGCAGTAACAAAAGGGACTAAAGTCCATTTTGCACTGCTTATGACATGAAATCCTATTTCCTCGATCGACTCAGAACAGGAACTTTATTTTAGGGAAAAAAAACTCATTCCACTGCACTGTAAAGAATTTGCGAAAGCATAATGTGCAATGTGTGGAGCAGCAGCCAGTGTTCCAAAGTGTTTCGCCAAATTTCAATTAAAGAAACAAGATTTGCTGTACTGCCGGCTGTGTGCGACGTCTTAAACTTATTTTATTGTGCTTCTTTCGTTGAAGCAAACCTCATCCTTGGTAACACAAGTGGGTTTATGGCTGCAGCAATGCAATGCTTCCCTGTACAAACAATTAATCCCGCCACCAGCCAGCTATCTGGGTCAATGCAACACTTATGGTACTTCCCTCTGGGAATGGGTGAGACTTTTATTACAGTAAAGTCTTCCGCACTGTAGTACCACCGCTCGGTCCTAACGTAATGCGATTTTTCATTCCATTTCCATTGGCTTGTGTTACGTTGGGTCGAAAGCAGACAGCAGGAAGCCGTCGTTTATTTTCGAGAAATCAAACAGAACCGACAGCTTGATGGGAATGGGAAGCGTGCGTCGCATCGCATCGGATACGTATCTTTATTTCCCTGAACTTGAGCAGCGCTTTTCTTACAGCTGGTGCTCATCGCTCATCGCAGCTCACGCTCGGGTGTGTCGTGCAAATCGCTATACTTTTCTCGACAATCTAAAACCAGTGGATGTCAACATGAATCATCGTGCTCTGCTGGGGAACTGTTGTTTGCAAATGCTGCTGAAGTATGAGAGACAGTTGAAGCTAAATCCCACTTCTGAAACTCGGAAAGCAGTAGTAAATCGGATTACAGCCAGAGAGGAGTAGATCGAAATTAAATTGCTTTTTACAACATTGTTCGGAGTGGTGTGTTCTTCCAGTGAGTTGGTGTCTTTCTTAGCGGATTATGCCACTCACTAGAAGTCTTCTCTAAAGCAAATTGAATTATGCCATCTTACTGTGTGTGTATGTGGCTTTGTGCATTCCAACTAATCGTTGCATTTTCTTTCATTGCCAGGTCTGGACGATCTCGCTGCTCGTTGCGCGCAGTACAAGAAGGATGGTTGCGACTTCGCCAAGTGGCGCTGTGTGCTGAAGATCGGCAAAAACATCCCGAGCTACCAGGCCATCTTGGAGAACGCCAACGTGCTGGCCCGCTATGCTTCCATCTGCCAGTCGCAGCGTATCGTCCCAATTGTTGAGCCAGAGGTAAGCACGCCACCCATCGTGGTTGTTTCGATATGCTATGCTAACTCTTGCTTTCATTCCATTCCACCAGATCCTCCCCGACGGTGACCACGATCTGGAGCGTTGCCAGAAGGTCACGGAGACGGTGTTGGCTGCAGTGTACAAGGCACTGAACGACCATCACGTCTACCTGGAGGGTACGCTCCTGAAGCCGAACATGGTTACCGCTGGCCAGAGCTGCGCGAAGAAGCCATCGGCACAGGAAATTGCCCTCGCCACCGTGACGGCTCTGCGCCGTACCGTGCCAGCTGCCGTGCCCGGAGTCACCTTCCTGTCCGGTGGTCAGTCCGAGGAGGAAGCTTCCGTAAACCTGAGCGCCATCAACCAGGTGCCGCTACTGAGACCGTGGGCCCTGACCTTCTCGTACGGTCGTGCTCTGCAGGCCTCGGTGCTCCGTGCCTGGGGTGGCAAGAAGGAGAACCTCAAGGCCGCTCAGGAGGAGCTCATCAAGCGTGCAAAGGTAAGTTTGTTTTCATGTTCTTTAAGCGGTGAAGGTGGGCTTAACGGATGAAATCCTTTTTACTGGTAATGGGAACTTATGTGTCGTGTGTTGTCTATTGTCCAAGCGCATTTTCCCCTTGATATTGCCCATAAAGGGGATAACGATAGCATATTATGGAAATATGTCCATTCGATTCGACCGAGCGTATGGATAATGTTAGGTACGAAGTGAATTAATTACTTATTGCTCGGATGAGTACCGATTCTGGCCCTTCTCCAACGTTTCTAGCGTGTAGCAGGATGGGTATCGCAATCAATCAAATGGATGTTTGCATCATCCAACTTGTTTATTTGTGCGGACGTTCATAGTACGCTCTTTATCCTCTCCCGCTTCTCCATTCACCCGATCACGTGAATCGATAGGATCGCTTTCCCTGTCAATCGATGATATATTTTTGTAACAAACACACCGGTAAAGCGATGCCATTTCGCTTTTCCCCTCTACACGCTCATCATTTATTTATGACACGCCTTGGTTGGTTAGATGCGGTTGATGTCATACGACGCCCCGCCGCCCGGCATGTCTGGGAATTGCAGACGCCACTATCGATTTCCTTTTTACCCAAGTTCGCATGATGGCGCATCGTGTGTCCTACGGTGGCGCACGAAACGCCATGAATAAAGGTAACACAAAAAAAAAAAGAAACGTCCCTTCACCGTTGAATCGCAGCGCTTAGGTGCGTTCCTTAAGGTGCGGGACGGCAGGAAACTTTAGTGGGAGCTGGACGTGAGGGGCCAACCCCAGAATTGTCATAATTTATCCGTCATTATATTTATCCGCCCGCTCATTCTTTTCGGATCGTCAACCACGAAGGGGAAATGGTTGCAGTTTTGTGCAACTTGCTTGCCTGCCTTCTCATTTACGCGCATGCAGTGAAAAAGAGTCGCAGAAAGAATAGTTTAATTCCCCCTACTTCTTCTTACACAGCAGTATCGTTTGACGCGACGTCTGACTCTGCCGTTGGCATCTAACCCTTCCGTATGGGAAGATTCTTGGACGGAATCTTGGGCGCGCACGTGGGCGAAAGCGAATTAATCGTCCAGCGGAGATTGTGTGCTAGACGACACGCGCGACTTTCTCAATATTTTTTAATGGTTCCACTTATTTCATGCTGATGTCCCACCAAATTGCCCATAATGAGCGGACCGGTTGCCGTCCGATGGTGCAAACCGGATCCTATGTGGAAGGTACTGCACATACGCACGCCCTCGTAAACTATTCGGGAGTGACCTCATCTGCACGGTGAGGTATGCACCTGTACCAAGAGCACCTTGAACACGCTTCGTATGCCCACGGGAAAATACCGGACCGCTACCGTGGTGTGTTTCGTGCTGAAGTTGTCCAGCTACCCTTGAACCCGGCGAATGGCGCATATCTTTCGTCCGAACCGGTACCTTCTTTTGGTGGTCAAGTTCAACAGCCCTTTTCCGAAAAGTCAGTGTCATTCACCGACCCCGGAGAGATCGTTGATGGGTTTGCCAAAGAAAGCTAGGACAACTTTCAATCTGGCCCACCAAATTCAAATCCTTCCGTGGTTGTCCGAACCGCTCGCGCGGGTTTCAACGGTGCTGGGAGGGGGAGTGACATAATATGTGTGGACCCCGGGTTGATGTCATGCTCGCACAGCCAAGTTCAATGGCATAAAACGTGTGCGGTGGCTGATCTTAATAGTGCCGTCACGACGAATTGTGCCATTGTGGTTGGCGGTCATTGTTCGGGTCTCATGTTACCGCTCCGTACGTGGAATGGGGTGCAACCATCATCGTTTTAGATGCCGCTCAGCTGCTGGTCATCCTACGGCACCCACGAAACGTCCTTCCTAATACGAGCAGACTGACCTTCGGTGGTGGATAGCACCCAGCAACGCAACGAACGCACGAACGGTCGCTCTTGAGCGCTTGGCATCGGCAATTAGTTGGCCTAGTTGATCGGCTTACGATTGTGGATTGTAGTAAAGTTGCGAGTGGAGGCGTTTGATGTGGTTTGATTTATCTTGCTTGCGAGAGTTCGCCACTGAGTTGTGGAGAAGTAGAGCAACGATGTTACATCGACAGTTGTCCAATACCCCAAAGGAAGTAAAGTAGAGATTTCATTTTAAATGTACAAATTCCTGTGTGTTTGCATGCGTTTTCTATTTGTGTGAAGTCTGTAGTCCCATACTAATACGTGTCCCCGTGTAGATCACTAACATTGGCTGTACTAACTGCTTACCCTACCCTACACTACAAACTCACACCAATATGGTTCACACCGCAATTGAACAAAACCAAAACAACAATGCACAAACAATTCGCAACATTATTCGCAGGCAAACGGATTGGCTGCACAGGCAAAGTATGTCCCCGGTTCGATTCCCTCGTACGCCGCTAACGCTAGCTTGTTCGTGAAGTCGCACGCCTACTAGTAACCTGCCCAGCCATTCTCTGGTTCTTCGCGCTCGTCCAGACACACACACAAACACATCCAGTGGATGATAAACCGATAGTGTCCCAACTGTAAAGGAGAACCGGATGGTACGAAGGAGGACGGCGAGCGGATAAACACAAACGGATAAGCTGGAAGAAGTAGATGGAGAGAGAACGAGGGACTCAATAGCATGAACCGTGCAGGACACATTTTCTCGTCTCATTTTTAAGTGTGGCATCATGCTCCGAAACCGCAGGATCCACTCGAACAACGTTGCGACTTACACATCTATCGGAAACCCGATGCACACCAAAATTACCACGCTCACACAGAGACACAGAGTTGTTGAATGTCGTTCTTTTTTTAAATAATGTTTTATAACACACTTTCTTAAATGTTAGATTTGATTACGATTCTCGCTTGTTATTTTTATAAACAAACAATGTTTTTATTGTTCTCACAAAGTGTTGAATGTTTTATCTGTAAACTTCCCCGACCCTGTTCGATAGTATATAACCCGTACCACAATTGTTCCTAATCTCTGGCGTCTATATATTAAACCATCAGTATGTGCAATGTTTTTAATCGGAAGCACACACACACACACAGCTGCTAGCCGGTGGTGGATTAGGATTAAACGAATCAATTGTAGCAGAAAAAAACGACACCCAAACAATTGATTCGAAACCCTAATCCTGTGCAGCTAGACGGGTGTGTGTGTGTGTGTGTGCGAGTACTCAGGAAAGACAGCCTCCCTGTTGAGGGGGGACCGACATGCTGTGCGTAAGCCTGTGACGAAAACAAAAAGATGTATAAATTGATCACTGCGGGAATTAACAAAACCCCACACGAATAAAATCGATCCAAAATGGGAGAATGCGCACAGCAGGTAGTCTGAGACCGCAGGAGTCAACCCGCAACATAAGTCAGGAAAGGGAGCGCGTGCAGCCATTGGAAAGTAAGAGTGTATATGAAAAATAAATTCGTTTGCTGGAATGCCTTTAAAAAAACAGAAACCAAAAAAAAACATTGCACGTTCGATCGCTACGGCGAGGCATGTATTTTTCCTCCGTTTTCTTATTTCTATCTGCTTTTATGTGTTTCTTTCTCTGCTTTTATTTAGTTTTGTAAGTTTTGTAAGCAAAGAATTAGTTGTTTCATAGCGTAATCTTGAGAACCTTACATGACAAAGTTATGCTTGTTTTAAAGCAATAGTTCCAAAGTTACTGATTTGAACTGTAATCACTTTCATCATCACTTTCTCTCAATATTCTCAACTTCAGTCACTCAAATAGTCGTTCACTGCAACCAAGTTTTCCCTACGAATTTCAACCAATCAACCAAAAACATTGCAAAATACATTAAAAATCTCTATTTAGTGTATTGTTAAACACTGAGATCCTGCGAAAAGTACGGAACTCGCATGAAAAAGTTTGCAGTGAGCTCTCTTGGTGAATGCAAAATTTAAAAAGTCTTCAATCAACTCAAATTTGTAGAAGCAAGCTTATATATCATTATAAGCTCAGCATAAAAAATTGTAAGCTTTCAATGGGAAGTATACTGATATTTTTTACTATTCGTCAAACCCTCCATTGGAGCGTGAAAAGAGAGTCGAGACAAATTTCTCATAATCCTGATCCGGTAGCTCAAAATTCATCTGAAATTTAAATATTCTTCATTTGAGTAACTTACACAGTTCAAATCGGTCGCTTACTGCAATAATTATATAAGAACAAACGAAAGAAATATCGAGCAAATCGAAACTCAATTATGATTTATGAAACAACTAAAATTTACCCGCAGTACCAACCCCGAAGCTGCCGAAGTTGTAAATAGTACCTCAAATATTGCTCGATTGAGTATTTATTATTGCTGTCAATTGAAGCTAAAACCACCCGCTTAAAACGTTTAATCGCTGTCTTGCATCGATTTGCACCGAATTCCATTAAGCATGACACGAGTGCCGGCATGATACGACGGGGAAGCAAGAAAATGAAAGTGCTTCCAGCACCACGCAGCAGCTCACCTTATATTGTTATAAACTGGCAACCTGTCAGCCGATGATGCAGAGTTTACAATGGCTTTCTAATTGTACGCTGGAGAAATGTTTACATTTCACCGTTGCCGTTGAAGTAGAGAGGGAACAGACAGGGAAGGAGACAAAGGAAGAAAAAAAAACATCCACCAGTCCCTGTAAGGAACGCCTTCTTAACGTGATTGTGGACTATTTATCGGCCAAAATAGCGACAGTTAGCCTGGTTGGTGGGGCAATTAATTTACACCGTCGTTCATCGTTGTTTGTGCAGCGGAGGATGTGTGGCCAGAAGCGGATAGCACACTAATAGACGATGCCTTGACGGTGACGGTGGCAATGGCAAAAGTGTCTCCAAACGGCGATAATGCAATGTGGCGACGCGTGTACGGCTGTGGTAGTGATGATCGTGATGATGATAAACGATAACGGAGCATGGAAGTACGGCCCAAGCGTCCTTCACTACCGGCCGCAAGTATGTTTGCGCAGAAAAGCCAACGAGAAAGTGTGTTGACTCTAACAACAAACCTTCCGTTTCCAGCTGCTGCTTCCGAGAAGGATGTTAGCGACTTGTTTCGAAATAATTCGGAACTCCAGCTGTACAACCACCCTCCGGGTGGATCCGAAGGAGGTTTTTCTTTTTCCAAATGATATTAGCAAAACCGTTTCCCGAGTGTTGTTCCTGCCAACCCAGCTTGGTGCTTGGCAGCCCACACGATCCCACAACCAGAGTCCGCTCAACCATCTCGCATTAATCATCGGCGTTTTTGGGGCAGTGGTTGTGTAGCGGAGGGCCGTTTTGCTGTTGTAGCAAGGGCAACAGCACCAACCCCCAAAAACGTCTAATCGGTACACAGGAAGAAAGCTAACTTTGCCGAAAACCCCGAACCAGAACTAATTAAACCACATCGTTTATTCCGACGCTTTCTTGGCACTCGGGGGGTTGTTGCGGTTTCGAGATACCGGACCCACCCCCTACAGCTCCATTACACCGTTTGGCAACACTGCTTGGCATCGAGCCCGTCTGCCACAGTAAAGGAGTCGTCGAATCTCGGTACTAAATATTATATTCCTTTCAAAAATGCATGAATGTACGAACGTGTGCAAGTTCAAGGTCGACAGTACAACGTTGGCAATCTGCACCCGGACGAACGGCGCATGGAATGTGAAAGTTTACATTAACCAGTGCGAACGGTGTGTGACACCCCTGGCAACAAGGATGCGCATTGTAATGTGGTTTGCTGCTGTGGTGCTAGAGTACGGATAAATCCTAGAAGGTCATTAGTTTGCTCGAAAGAGATTTCGGATGTATTGGTTTGCTGCCAGCGAGTTCCGCATATTCGTGTGGATGTGCTTTATTAGCAGTAATTAAGCAATTAAAGCGAATCGATCAATCGAACAATGGCTAACCGATACCTGGGGTTGAACTGAGGTTCCCTGAACTCAGACGGAAGAATTAATTTATTCTTTCTTTGGAATTGTACCAACATCGATCAATGTCACATGTGGTGTTGTTTTTTGTGGTGCCTCGGAGTATCTGCTAGTATCTCTCACTGTGGAGCGCTAGAATCTGTTGAGTATAACACTGGAACAGAGCCTCTACTGAAGATTTGAAAGCTACTTTTCTTGGCCCATTGTGGCAGAATAACGAATTACCCGCAAGGTCGATATTGCAAGATGATCAACTGATCAAACAACGACCGAATGCAAATCTTTCCAACGTAAGTGTAGCGCGATCTTCACTAGCAAAAGACTTTTTCTATTTGTCTTAAAGTACTGTACGGGTACGTGGGGTTTTGAGTGTCTGTTTTTGTTGATTACAAACCTCAGACGAATGCGTCTTAGCACAGGAGGAAGCATGGCGCACACAGAATCTCAAGTTGGCGCCATTCACTTTCAAGGTTTTCTGTGATTTGTACGCCACAGGCTTTATTTGTAGCTGGAAAACAAACGCAAAGTCTTGTTGCGTGTGCTATTGTGCTGCAGATTAGAACCCGGAACCTCCCGTTTCAGCGGTAGTAGTAGGACTTTACATGTGTCAAAGTTGTACATTGCCGCACCCAAAAATCGATCGCCACTAAATCATTCCTCCCGTGTGTGTGTGTGTGTGGGAATGGCTGACCGAAAATGCTTGACTTCAATTAAAAATTGGACACGTCCGCACGGATGTTCGGTTGTACATTAATTGACATGAGCCCGATCGCATCGCGAAGCTATTAGCAAACCCCCCCGTATTGAGGATATAATTGAATGCAAATTGAACATTGATTCTTCCAGCTGGTTTCCAGCTACCCGATTCCAATAATGGGTGTAATCGAACAGAACTGAGTGTGCGATGTGGGGAACTGGATGAAAGTGGTTCTTTGTTTGGACACAGTGCGGGGAACTCATACCTTCGCTGTACACGCAGTAGACCGGCGGGACTTCCGGTCTTTCGAGCGCGTGGTACACCAGACAGTAAACAGTGTTGCTCGTTCGAGTTGCGCCAATCGGGGCGGTACGATCTTGATCCAGACACTGTGAGTGTGTGTCCGGGTGTGGAGTTCCATTGTGAATGTCATTTGAATATTCATTAACTCCCATCATTCCCCATCATTAGTCGGGACAGGAGCCTCGACGGGGATGGGTCAAGCAGCTGTCAGACAGCGGGGACAAGGTCGGCTTGCATGGGAGCAGGACAAAACCCCGGTACGATGAAATGGATTAAGACAGGAATTAATTTAGCCACCCGTGTGTAAAAGTGGAGATAAATCTTCTTTATCCCTCGCCAGGGCTCGGAAGAATCGCCGAACCCAGGAAGTGTGGGAAGCTATAACAAAAGAGCTGGGAAAATGTGTAGAAATTCCACTCGCTCATCGTGGGCACAAAACGTATTCATTGCCCACAAAATGGGTGGAGAGGACGATTCGGTCCTGTTGAGTTCTGTGCAGAGCTCTGCACTCTGCTTATCAGTAACAATGGAAATTGAGCACGCTTGGGTTTGCACACAAATTGTGACTGTTCAGTGCACATTGTAGATAAAGATGCTCATTTTAACGCAATTAAACTCACCCAGATGGGTGGGGGGTGAAACCGGTCCATATTAAATTCGTCTCGCGCGTGAAATATTTATTAGATTGCTAGAAGAACTAACGAACCCCATCGCCAAGAGCACCCTCGTCCAGGTGACTGATATGTTGGGGCGTGAATGAGTTGAGCAGAGGTATGCAAATGAAGCGCACAATTCAATCATCTCACCTCCGTGCACGTTACGGTAGCCTTAGCGGTACCAAATTCGGTTGTACCGCCAGCTCAAATCCGCTTACGAGCAACGGGCAACCATGTCGTTCGTTTGCGCCTCGGTGCTGTCTCGTTGGCGACATCTGGACCGACTACACATGATAAACATATCAAATTTCCGTGACAGATTTATCACCTTGGTTCTTGGTGGTGTGTCTACTGTTAGCATGTAATATGTGGCTGATAGGATTAGGACGCCTTATCGGGGACGCTCGATGACGGAACGACTGCAAGCACTTCCGATCGGTTTTGAACCTTTGCTGTGTGACCTTGGGCGTGCCTTTTTGGAGAGCGATGTTCATCTTGGTTGCTGGCGCTGTTGCGATCGGAGTCAGCCTCAGTGTAGTCAACCGAATGGAATTTCATTCCCACTTGTGTCCAGTACAGATTATTCCTAATCAGTTTTTTGAAGTCTTACACTGTCCTCTGTTTCTCGATGGGCACTATCACGCAACCGGAAGTATATTAAGGGCGCTAAAAATGAATGGTTTACTGCCAGCATTTCTGGTGAGACCCTCGGTGACTGAATGGTGACTACCAACGCACGGGGGGCTGCATAATGGCATAACGAAACCTTGCCCACCGTACCTGGAGCAATGCAGGCCAAGGTAGCTCAGTAATAGCTCAGCCACCTCCGCCGGACCAACTGCAGACGCAACCAATTGCATAACGAACGGTTGGCCGGAATCAAACACCCGGGAGACTAGTTGGGGCGAACCAGTTGCCAGTCCCGTGTGGTGTGAATCAGAAGCGTTCTCGGGCACACCAAATCGGGCACGAACAGGTGGGCATCGACTGTGTGATGCCCCCCCTTTTCTATGTTGTGCTTTGTGGGTCTCGATTAGTATAAGTGGCCAGTAACATAGTAACACAGCAAACAACATCGTGTTGATCGTATCGATTGACACCCTTCCGGGCGGGGTGAAATGGCGCATCGTGTCGTGTTTTCATTTTCCAAAATACCGAAGATCCCATCGGGAAGCGATCATTCACTCGCAGATCATTTATTCTTCCGATCGATTACGGCACGACCGTACCGTATTGCAAGAGATTGAAAAAATAAAGCGGGAACAATGCTGCATTTAGCACGTGCTTCCAGTGCAATTAACAGTTCATTAGCATCATTCACGATGTTGCACGCTCCGCTCTCGTGTGTCCGCCGCGGTGTGTCTGTGATGAAACCATCGGCAGTGGTGCTCAGCTGTGTTTATTCAATCACGGGCGAGGGTGGTGGGCAATGTTTGGGTTTTCCGTGAATGAAAGATCACGTTTTGTCCGGAGAATTCGCTAGACGTAGGAGTCGATACGCGAGATGCACATTTATGGAACGTGGATACCGTGACGACGTGATGTAGTAATTTGTTTATACGAGGGTAGTTGACAAATTTGACACTTTTATGAGAATAAGAGTGGAACAACAGCAAGAACTCCGCTAGTAGGAGTCTCTACGTTATTTAATGACTGAACTGCTCAACCTGATTAGATTTTGTATTGGTTTTCAACCCCTGAAGGTATGCAATTCATATATAATGTAGGAATAATAGGTCGACTAGCATCGTCGATGAGGATCCTCCGGTTTCCCGAGAAGTTGCATCGATTAGGGTCAAATATTGTCTAAACTGAGTTTTTGTAGTCGCTTCGCGGACTAACATTCTTCAGGATGGACTCTGATCTCTCTTCAGATGTCGAATTTGACTTCAAATAGTTATAGCTCGGGAGCTGTGGATCTAAAGCGATTAATGTTACTATTTAAAAAAAGAACTGTTGACTAATCCGAATTCCCTTTCTTTAATTTCTGCTTCCAGGCCAACAGCGATGCCGCCCTCGGCAAGTACGGCGGTGGTGTCCAGGGTGCCGCCGGTGCTGGCAGCCTGTTCGTCGCCAACCACGCTTATTAAGGCGTTTCGTTTGCATCTACATGAACTTGCATCCTACTAGCGCACCTTCCAATCCACTCCCGTTTCATCATCACACAGCCGCCACCATGTCAGTGCAGCAACCGTAGATCGTCCATCTCGTCCCCACCCTTATAGGGCGTTAGACCGAAACGTGATGACCTGCTCAGCATAGCTGAATTGGTGGCATCGGCATGAGGCGCCACGCGCCACCGCCCGTGTTGCGGTGTGAGTGTATTTCCCTTTCTTTCCCCCCTGTTCCGTTATCTGTCTTTTCCACAGCTTCATTGTGTTTTTATTTTCCAATTAAGAACTGAACTGTGTAGCGAACACAACACGCATGAGTATCGTACGTTGTAGGATAAAGTTTAACCACACAAAACAAAAAAAAAAACAAAACAATAGCGCAATGGTTCCACAATGTTTGCCTCAAGCAACGGTCCATCGAGTTTAGTGTATTTGAGTGCATATAAGATCTATCTTCACCCGGTAGCCGGAAGAGTGGTGAGTTGTGGCACGTTTCGTAAGGTGCTCGATAAAGGTACGAAAGTAACGATGGCGGCTTGAAGTGATTGGCTTTAAACATCATTCAACAAGCATTACTAACGCCTGCGAAGAACTTTCTTCCCTTATCGCATCCCATTCTCGAACGGGCTGAACTCGCTTTCTTCCCGTAGGAAATGCTTAGCCAAACAAGAAGAAAATACCAAAACAAACAACTCACAATCGCCTTTGTTGCTGTGTTTTGTTTTGCCTAATTTATAATTGCTAGTTTAAAGACAACAAAAGAAAGCCTGGATTTGTTATATGATGCCGGCAATGGTATAATAATGCATGTGACATAAGTACGCAAAAACAATACACTAACTAGCAAATGTACCATGCTACGGACACATTAAACGTATCTTATAATGTTACAAATAAAAATAAATAAAAGAGTTAAAAAACAGTATTGTTTTTTCCAAGCTTTTCCTTCGCATCCTCATATCCGAAAGATTGACGTAGAAAAAAAGCTTGAGATGATAAAAATGTCAGCATCTGAATGATTATACTCCTGTCGGATAATGAACAGGAAAATTGGTTCAACTAACGGAAAAAAACCGGGTTTTAATAATTAATTTAAAATGCATCACAAGTGCTCAACTGGTTCGTGCATGTTTGGAGAGAATTAAATATTAATTCTCCCCATCTCTGGACAGTCAGCACCAATTTAAACATCTCTTGTTATTTCATTATTACACACTTTGAAGTAGTAATCGGAACGCGGAAAACAGGGGAAAATACATCCAAGTGAAAAGGTGCAATTGCCGTGTGGAATATAATTTCCAAAACGAAGGTCGCGAGTGACATCAATCGCCGCTTTATTACACCGCCCTCCCTCTTCCAGAACCAAGCGGGATGGGATGAAATGGTTGCATGCACGTATGCACCAGAAATCAACGTGTGCATTTTCCTCGCCATTATTATTCCACCAGTGATCAATCAACGCGCATCGCGTTGCTTTTTCTCTCAATTTTCACTTGGCACACGGCGCCAATATCAACTGTAGCCGAATGTGGTCAAACAAATGTAGTGCGTCGACCTGCCGCCATCATCACTAATCGTACAGCATAAGTCACGTCTGGTGACCTTTTGGGTAGTAACGCAATTCCGTCTCCTGCCGTACTCACCGGTACGGAACGAAAAGGTGCCAACCGACCGATAAGCGCTTGGTGAGTGTTTATTTCACGTATTACGACTTATTTTATACCGCCCATCATGAAGGGCATCCCTTTGGTGTCTTCTGTTCCAATGGAATAATATTGCGGAAAGGTGGAAGAAAATTAATTATTGACAATTTATTGTGCCGATCATCGCCCAGCCGCTCTCATACACACTCGTCCAGACAACGACGCAAATAGTAACACTGACTGCAAATGGAGCAAATTGTGCGGGAAGAACCCTTTTGTATGCAAACGAGTGAAAGCCTTTGTTTGAAGCGAATCTCTCCTTCCATGCTACATTTATTTGTACGTATAGAAGTTTAAGCATGAAATACATGAAGAAAACCACACAAAAAACTCCCCAAACATTTATCAATCATTGCAAAAGTTTCGATTGCTCGCTTACCGCTCGCGGCGGAGTTTTTTTTTGCAATTATAAAACAATTGCATTCAGCAATTGGTCGTCGCAAACTAATTGCCAAGACAAATGGAAGGTCGTTACGATGGTTAAATTATTAATCCAACGAACCCAACGATTTCCCCGGCATCGGTTTCAAAGGAAGGTTGGCCTCACTCCCTGTTCGCTCTCTGTTTTAAATCCATCAATCCCTTCCCGCTTCCCGGCTGACCGCCGAAGCGAAGGAACTGCACGCCAAGGTGTAGTGTGTGCGCCTCCATCAAAGTCGACCTTCGGCTGGAACGACACACCGGGGAAATTCGCTGCCCTTCGGACATGACAAAGTTCGCATTTGAATGATGGATGAGGTTGAGTCTGCTTACAGAGCGCGGTGAAAAGGGAGGTGAAGAAGCGAAACGGAGCAGAATCCTGCTTGAGGAAGCAAAGCAATAGAACTGAAAAATGTGTATTTTAATAGAAAAGAAACGCAAAAAAGTGCTCCATGCGAGAGCGCGAAAACTTTTGTGGAAAAATTTCTACAAGGATGTGCTTTTCTTCCTGTCGTCTTTGCTAGAAAAGTTACACCGTAATGACACATTTTACTGAGCATTGTGCGCGTAACTTCAAAGCGATGTTTCTTAACAAAGGATTACGGTGGGGGAAGTATTAACCTTAAACCCTGTTATTTACTTTTAGTACAATAACACCATGACAAAGTGGAAAATTTACTAAATTTAATGACAGTTAGACTGATAAATTAACTATTCAGCCTAGAGCCAACCCTTAAAAACATCAACCTGCCTCGCAAATTGCATACTTTTGGGCGTTCTCTTCAAAACAAAGCAAAACATGCTTGAAGCAATACGACTCCAGGCAAATCCTCCAAAGTGGTTAAATTTACATTAAGATATTATTTGATATCAATTCACTGCTTTTGCTGAATTATTGCAAATAGAATATAATAAATCATCCTCAGGAACAGGAATGCAAAACGTAAAATACGTATCCAAAACCGGAATGGAAACAACATTCAAGTCCTGACCTTACCATACATACCATGCGAATGCCTGATCGGTTCGTCCTCGTACACCATCTTCAAAGGCGTTCTAGCATGTCACATTGAACTCCCAGGAAGCCCCGAACACACTCCCACAGGTATTCCATTCCATCACATTCAACACCGGTTTGTTCAACGACCTGTTTTCGTGGCGGCCCGTTCGTTCGGCCATTGCTTCCAATATGTAGGAATATACTATGTGCGGTTTATTTTTTACATTTGAAAGCCACCGTGCCAACATACAGTGCCCCCGGGTTGGGGTTTGAAGGCTCAGCAAAATGCAAAATAACACCAGGAAGAGTGAAAGTCGGGTATGGGTAATGGATCGATTGCAAATTGAAACTATTTTTACTCCCGCAGGAATGTGTGTGTGTGTGTGTGTGCACTCACAAACACACCACACACACACCACATACACACATACGGCCCAGTTTACATGACCCTGTTTGCAATCAACGCAGAACGACGAGAGCGAATCATAGTTATCTAATTTGAAAATTTGCTATTCCTGCACACCGGCAATCACCGGGACATACAGGCACACACCCGCGCCTGCATCTGCCTGCCGGTCGGGCGAAAAGCACTCTCACACGATGATGAGAAAATGTTTCACTCCTTCCGTACGATGCGGTGTAAGCCGGTTAGTGTTGGGTAGGTTGCGCTTGGTGTAAATATTATTTGCCATTGCCATGTGCACATCGTTGGATTGGAGAGTGCCGGGAGGTTTGTGGGCAGCAGGAGCATGGAAAAAAAATAAATGCAATCACTTCGTGGCTTTGGATTGCGCTGGTCAAGATTTACATTCGCCTCGTCAGCGACTGGAAGCCATCTGCCACGGTGGTGATAGTGTAAGTTATCTGATTATGGATGCGAATTGCATTTGTTGTTCGGTGAGGATGGATGTTTTCTCCTTCTGTTGAGTGGTGACGTGTGATCATTTCCCTGGAAGCAGGTTAGTTCGTTGATTTGATGAGTATTTTGATGCGCTTATGTTAATTTTGGAGGACAATCTTTTCTAAGGTATTAAATAGCTTTGAAAAGAATTTTTTAATTATTTGCAAGACACAGGATGAGACACGCTCTGTTACCGAAAACGTTGAACATTTTATATCCAAGTCCAACAAATCTTAGAGGTTGATAGTTAAATTACCTTCAGAACTCGGACACCCAGTCATTATGAAGACTTTGTTTTGTTGCTAGCTCACCTAGGACTACGGAGCCGCAATCGGGTCTTCCCCAGGCTCAACTAATTTGGTGTTCTTCGCTTACTTACCAGATATCTACTGATGTCAGTTCATCCTATCCTGTCCTCTATCTTCTCCTTGGTTTAGACTCTATCCTCTTTAATGGCACTATAACCTCAAGAGGTCTGCTTAGGTCTGTCAATTTTGGCTTTCTTGGACTTTAGTTTTTAATAGCTGTATAGGGATTTTGTACGTGTGTAAAGGCTGTGGATCCAATCCGGATTAGGTCTCAAATTGAGAGGACGTGATGACATTAATGACAGGTGATGTACTGGTCCTATGGTGGCATGATGGTAACGGCGCCGGTCTTCACACGGACGGACCGGACCAATACCCCGTACACAGGACTGACTGTCCAGCTGTGGGTAAATAAAGTCATAGAAAACTAAAAATGGCTAGACTTGAGGTTGTTGTTGCCAATAAAGAAGAAGATCTATTGGTCCAGCCAGATTGACAGTTCCTCTTGGATGCCATGTAGTCTTTTTAAATAAATAAATTTTAATAAAGTAAGTCTTTTTCTAACTTTCAAGCTAACGGGTCGTTTCATTTCATTCTGCCAACTGACTGTAGTAGCTCTGTGTTCTTTCGCACGATTTATTATCCTCATACTCATTTTTTATATTTTAATGTATTGAGATACAATAGACCACGAGATAGGAATATATTTGTACAGTTTTTAATCCAAACTTCAACATATTCCCCTTCTCCGCATATGCAGCAAACGGTTCAGTTCGATGTAATCCATTATATTACACAAAAAAAAAATCATAAAGAGCATCCCACTAGCTGCATTTTGTTACAGACAAGCCAAGCTACGGACGAAAAAAGCCATTTTTCCACACACGATTCATGCGCTTCGCAACGCAACAAATGATTGCGCAACCACCGACCGACCGGTACCGGTTCGTTTTCATGTTCGTGAAAAGGTCAGACCCGGCTCGTGAAGGATTCTCCTCTGCAGCTTCGCCGATGGAGCAACGCACAGCGTTATGTTAATGCCAACCACCAACCATCCCGCCATCATCATGTTCGCTTTTTTTTCGGCCCGCTCGAGCATCGTACGGCGGTTCTCGGTGGTTTGCGTAACGAAGTAAAAGGATCACCGCGAGTAAGTCGCGTCCAAAGCGGGCTCAGAGACCATTACGTTGATAATGTGGTGACGCTCATCCGGGCGAGGAAGGTGAAGATAGATTGCAATAAGCAGCATAACGAATCAGTAACATTATGTGAATTAAAATGACCAAAAAAAAATGGATAGTTTCTAGCTGCTGCCCACATACATCTGCCGGTCAGTGAAGTGGCACCACTTGAAGGGAACGTTAAACTCTATTACGCGTGAAAATTCCATCACAGCGTTCCCATTCCGAAACAAGCGCGATTCGCTTGATTAGTGAGCGTTTTGGTTGAATTTCACCTATATCTTAAACCCGCCCTTTCAATCAAGGCAGGCTGTGATTCGATCTTGTACGTCATTAATATTCCACTGAAGCGGTTGTTTTCATTCATATGCTATTGACCTGACCAGGGCACCGATTGGTGCATTGGAATTCACCCCGTAAAATGGGTCTTCTTCTGGTGGGGGGATAAGATTTTTTAAACCCTCTCGTCTTTTCGGTAATTTTGAACACATTTGTTTGTGGCACAAGACAAACATTCGCCACCGAGACGAAGGCCTGCAGGTTGATGATTCCAGGAAATTCGGTTCGGTCTCATAACAGAAGGCGATTCGGCCAAAGTGTTCCCGAAAAATCCAATCACACCCAACACCGCGGGTGTGGACGAGCGGCGGGTGGTCATCGCTAAGGTCATCAAAATGTCGATTGTCCATTTGCCAATGTCTACGCTCGGGTGGGACAATCTTTATTGACAAATCATGAGATTGATCGCGTCAAGGATATCCCTCCGAATGGTACCGTCCATTCGACAAAAAGGGTTCGATTTTGATATCGAAACATCAAAATTGATCCTTTCCGGTTGTTGCTGGAAAGATAAAAACATTCCCCAACAGGAACAAAAACTGAAGCTTTACTGAGTGAGCTACAAACAAACACGAAAGAGAGAAAGAGCGAGAAAAGTATAGCGTGATTCCACCCAGCACAGCAGCTGCTTACGAATATTGAAGTGGAAACAAATTGACGTTTGCTTCTCACATTCCTTTTGATGTTGAACGTATGGTGGCATGACAGGAGCTACTTGTAATTGCGTTACCCATTTGTAACATGACACCGATTTTATCACGCCGCTAGGGTGACGAGTGTGCCTGCGTCATGTACCGTTTGATGCTCCCGAAAGGGACCGACCGGGCTTAACGGTGTCCTGGAGGGGCCAGATGGTGTGTGTGTGCCGTTTCACTGCTAATAAAGCTACATTATGAACTTATGCATTATACATTTCGATTTCGTTTTTCACTTCACCGCCGAGGGGTTGTCGTACGCTTGTGATAAATTGTAACACAAAACCGGGCACAATACTAAAGGCATGCGAGTGGTTGTGTAAGCACCGCTTTAAAGCAATTCCACCAAAGGTTAAAGTAATCGGCGTAGATCCTTATGCGCACGGAATGAAAAGTTTTGCGCCCGAAATGGGGTTTTGTTTCAGTTTTGTTCGCCGCTAGAACTCGGAAAAGTTAATACGAAACTGCTCGTGAAACTTGGCACAAACCGTTTACCGAGTAATCACACTCCAAACAAGCCCCGTTTCGTTTGATGCATTTCACTTCACCGTGAGCAGCTGCACTTTTCGTTGTGAACTTTTCATCCCCATCCGTTTCGGCTCCTTCAACGCCTTTCGCATGGAGACGCCTGGTGGATGGTGAAACATTTTTCCATTTGAAACGGGAACTGAACAATCCGTGTGCAGCAGGTTCTGTACAATGCACTTTTGTACGTATGTATGTAAATTTCACATCCCGATGTCAATGGTCTCGCGTTGGTGGTTGAATGTTCGGTAAATGTTGTACCGCCATGGTGGAGTTTTATGAATTTCCAAGGAGGCGCCTGGTGGCTTGTAGATTGTGGTTGAAAACAGCTACAGTTTCACGCTTGGCTTGGCTTGGGAGAAATGGGGAACGCGAGTGACTGTCAGCTGTGTTCGATGTGTTCCTTATTGGGTAAAATTGCCTTTGACCAAGGACACTGCGGAGAATGTATTGCACGTAAGGCAATATCCTCTGAGTGAGTGCATTGATACATGTCAACCATCTTGACACGAAACTATTTCGTGAAATTGATTAATGCAAAAAGCAAAAAAAATAATTCACTTTAACTTTCCTTTAATATCTCCATTGTATAATTTATTAGAAACAATACCACGCAACAGAAATATTTCATTTTGTGATAGGTTTCGTAATGGGTCAAGTCACACCAGCAACAGGTTGATTGGATTGTTATCGGGATCTTGACTAATGAGATAATTCACTGTCAGTGTGCCTTGATTACACTAGTCCGACACGGCATCTAAGTGATGTCGGTCATCTCCCAACCCCACGACTCCCATGGCTGCCATGGCAAGACAAATTTCCTTCACGTGAACCTTATGGAATGTCTTATGTTCGTGTCAAGATTTCGTGTCGTAACGGGATTTAGAACCGTCGACACCGTGAACCATGTCAACCCAGATAGGGACCCCTCACCCCGTTCCGATGCGAACGAGAAACGAGGGTTTAAATGGAGATCACGAACTAAAAGCCACCTACTAAAACCATTTTGTAAGCAGCAGCAGCAGCAGCCGCACCAGCTGGAACTACGCAAACTAGCTTTGGTGATCCCGAAAAGTGAGATAAACTTTCTCCCAACCGGCAAGGAAATGTCCTGTTTACGGAACGACCGGCGCCCGGGGGGGATGAACTGCGTGCGGACAACAAACGGGCAACAATGGGACCGTGGGAATGGGACGAGTAATTAGATTGCACTCAATAGCTATATCAGCGTTGCGGTAGGTCGTTGTTTGTCGGTTCCTCAAACCGCACCGGCTGTGACATGGAGTTGACAACGATAGTGGGGAGCCTGCGTGGGTCGTGACGACCGAAGCAATTAAATGGAACCATTGGAAACAGCACAGCGATGGGCGAAAGATTTATGTCATTCCGGAGAATGTCTTGCGCAAATCTTGAAGATGTAATAAATGAGCGAAGTGGATGGGAGAGTCTGTATTATGAATTTTAAAGTTACGAAACAAACTATTATTGCTAGGCGTTATTATTTAATGTATTTTTTTTCAGAGCAGGAACTGTTATTGACTATTGACTGTTATTGAAGTGGATGGGAGAGTCTGTATTATGAATTTTAAAGTTACGAAACAAACTATTATTGCTAGGCGTTATTATTTAATGTATTTTTTTTCAGAGCAGGAACTGTTATTGACTCCATTTTCAACCACCATGCAGCGAAAAATAAATCATCAATCCATAAATATTCTCATCATAACACAATGTTTCGGAATGTTGGCTGGGGCGTCCTAAATGAAGACCCACCTACGATTTACCTGTCTGTGGCATTATTTTTAGTCCATTGGTACGCTTCACCTACCGCAGATGAATCAGTGCTAAAATTGGACACAGGCAACGATTGGAAACAAAACACCACCCAAGCTTGATAATAGTTGTTGCAGACTTATGACTGATGAATGGGCTACACAATACAACAGACAAGAGTTCATATAGTGAAGAAAAGTTCTCCTCTATTCAACTAAAAGATTAGAGTTGTAAGCTTAAAGCGAATGTAATACAAACTGTCCCATTCGAAAAAGTAACGAGAAGATTGTCTACTAAAGAAGATTATTGGAAATCCGCACATGTGCCAAAAACCCAACTCCGCTATGGCGTGGGCGAACGTGTAATCCGGCGTTCAAATGGCACCCGCTCGCTGCTTTTTCGCACCGGAAGGTGAAACATTCACATCATCCGAGTGCGCGCTAAGGAACGGGCGATGATGTGCAGCTCGAGAACGTGGATTCCGTTTCGACAGATCTCACACAAAAAAAATGTGTCAACCAAGGCGTGTCGCAGCTACTTGCGACATTCCATTACGTTATCCATTAACCCCGGCTAATGGTGTGATTAGTGCGATAAGGGAACGCTGCACAAAATCGGTCCGCCATTACTCAACGGAATGAAATCGAGTGGATAATTCTACGCATTGAAGGCAATGGTTTTGGCGGAGACATACAATACACCGCGTAGCATTAAAATAGCACCTAATAGTACTGCTATTTTCTGCTTGCGAAAGACATCCGAAGTGGGTTGGAAATAGAAAAGGAAATGGAGCAAAATGAGTTCACATTTCCATGCCCAGATCGTGGCAGAATCGCGGTGCGTTTATTTACATCTCATTTGCGAAGATGTTTTGTTTCACTTTTGCTCCGCAAATAGTGCACAATGCGGGAGCACTGTAACGAACCAGATGATTGAAAAATAATATTGTTGCACCTTGCACCTTACATGCTGTGCCTGCATGTCGCAACACCCAGTGCAGTGGACTTCCACTCGATGAGGAAAAGGCAAATTATGATGTATTTCATAACATTAGACTGACTGCATCATGTTTTGACAGCTGCGTAAAATAAAAACATCCAATGTACAATTTTTTCTGTAAACTAATTACGATCCACGGGAACATTTTTTACAAACAAAGTTTGACCTAGTTGGCGGCGAAAACTATGATTTGGCCATCCACACACTGCTAACATACCTATTTCGCTATCGAAACTCGTTATCAAACGCATCGTTTGCATCGCGAAATGAATATGGAATTTTTGCTCGCCCAAAATGAGGTTGAAGTCATAAACAGTCGTGAGAACATCGTCACGTCCGAATCCGCATACGGCTGGCTGTGACATCCACCGGTTCCAGAGCATGGCAAGGGAAAGAAACAGCATCCATATCTAGCGATATTGATTCACATAATATCCAATTTGTTATGCCGTTTGCCGACATAATAATGTCGCAGCATCGTAACGCACACGCTATAAAACCCGGCCCCCCCCGAGAGAGACCGAGGAAGCAATCCGATACATCCGGAGAAGGAGGGCACTATTTTGTAATACGCCACCGGTTGGAAACAAAAACCGGTTTCGCCGAATGCGCTTGAAGGCGCAGTTTGAATGTCAACTGCATGCCGTCGAACAGACGAAGATTTGATCAGATTTTGATCGGAGCAGTTGCGCCAACTGGAACCGCATAATGGGGGGAATACTTCCTCTTGTCGGATCCGCTACCAGTCAGCAGGCCATGTTTCCGGGTGGTGGTGAATTTGGAGATTGCGCTTAGTCTCCACTTACCTAAAAATAGCATCGATGTCTTCTATCAGCCACGTGCTTAGAAATCATCCATATCCAGCTCGCCCATCTTACACGAGCCAAACAACCATCCGGAGGCTGTTAAACTCCAGGGCCACCAACAACCGGTTGTCTATGCGCGCCACGAAAACCAAAACCTCTACATTCCGCACATTACATAATGCGCTCCACCGCAACTGCAACCGAAATACCTACCAAACTTGTTATGGAGGGGCCAAGCAATGGCTTTGCCCGAGCGGGTCGTGGAAGATGAGGAAAGAAAATTTTAAAACACACCTCCACCACGCTTTTCCACACTCTTATCGAAAGAAGCCACAAATTATCAATCACACAGATTGATTACTGGCTCGGGCTGTGCTTGGTGCGGAGGGAAAAATCCGGAAGCAGCTACAAACTGAGGTTTTAGCCGATTTGCGTAACGCTGCGTTAATCCATTGGTGGGGTTTGGTTTGTGTTTTGTTCCATCCGACGAGATGGAACAGCGAGTTGTTCCACCAAACACAATGTTTCGGTTACGTTTTGTTCGTTCGTTCGAGATAGTTCGGTGCGTTATAGTTGCGCAGAATCCGGTCCATGCCAGTGTTCTGGTTCGTTATGAGCTTGTCTTGCTTTACAATCGGCGGCTTCTTCTTGGGCGACGAAAAACAGTCTCAAAGTCCAGTCGCCGGCTAGCACTTTGTCTCATGGAACCGGAACACTTAACAAAAAAAAAAATGAAGACATCTTTGTAACTGTATTGATTTGGAGGAAAATATTTATAATTTGCTGACAACGTAAAACGAACGTTGTAGGACCCTTACTTACACAACTTCATAAAGTGTCTGACCCAGTGGAAACGGAAAGTCACTCGACTCGATGAAAGGTAAACAGACAAACAGTGTCGTAAGAACACCTCGTAAAGTTGCACCCCAGCGAAAGACCATCTCGGCCGGCCGTGAGGGGAAAGATTGTCCTTCCCGCAGTCGGCAAGGTCAGCAAGAATGTCAACCTTTAAGGGACCAAACGCTCAAAACAGCTTGCCGAAGGTATTTCAATCAAATAACTTATTCTACAAAAACATATTTTCCGACCTCCTTTGCTATTGTTGGCCCAGCTGACGAATTCGCTTCCTTATTTGCCAGCAGCCCTGTAACTTTGTCAACTCTGTACCAGCACCGAGGACCCTTGTGGGGTTTGTGTTTGTGTGCATCTTACTGCTGTTTTGCTGTTTACTTTTTACACCGTACGCCGGCTGATTTTGCCGGTGCAAACAGCACCAGAAGGCCAACGATGTATCGGGCGAACTGGGCATGGGCAAACCGCATAGGTGCAAGTTTGCTCAACTTGGCCAGCGTAAGTAATTGAACATATCGATACGGTTCGAGCTTCGGTCTTCGGTTTTGTTTTTGTTTTACCTCCCTTGCCCGGGTTAACCCTGGACATTGACACGCTTCGTAGCGCATTCCGGTCGGGGCTGTGCGGGGAACTCTGAGACAAACCACCGCGGTGGAGCCCGTGGGCAAACTTTGGTTGGTGTTGTCTTCAAAGTTATGAAAGAAAAACATCAACATTGATTGCTCCAAGGGGGGAGGCGGGGGTTTTATTGGTTGGTGCACGCTTTAACATGGCACGGAAGTGGAGTAGCAGCAGAAGGAGGCAGTTTAACACGATGTTGTGAGCGTTTTAAGCTTGCGTGTGATGCTCCATAGACGAGAGACGTGATTAAGTGGGAATTTGTTGTTATTTTGTGTGTTCCAGCGTAAATTGTTTGTTCAATTGGATGTTTCATTTCAGCTTTTTTGTTGTTACAGGTCCCTCAATTGCAATTGCAACAGTGGTGTGGCGTTGTTTTGACGCGAGCCCCCGCTCGCGCGCGCGCTCCCCTTTCCGCCGGAAGTGAAAAGTGAAGTGTAATTAAACAGACGAGCAGTGCCTATCGATTGGATAACGCCATCCTTCGGGTGGATTGCATCTTAAACGGTCATTAATACCGGTATGTTGTACACAACACAACAAAAAACGGTACAGGCGTTGAATGTTGATGATCATCTTCTCGAGATTGATTACCTCATTGTTGCAATGCACGTGAAAGGTACAGAACGGTAATCGTTTAATTCAATTGAACAAAAGGGATGAAACGCTGGGTAATTTAAATTGATTGTGGTTGTGCCATTCTAATTGCAAACTATTTGTGTAATGACACAATACGGGCCGTTTGCTAATTAACTACTTTCGAAACAGTGATCTGTGCGATAAAGGAATGTAGTTAAACTATTATTAAGCATTGTATTAACTAGTTTCGACCAAGCATTTAAAAAGATAACGAATAATAAAATATGTAACGATATGTTTAGAATTAAAATAGTATTCACGACACAAAGTAGTAGTCATGTCATAAGTTTATCACCGGACAATCAATATTTAAAATGAAGAAAAGGAAAGGTTAAGTGCAAGATGCCGAGTTCCGGACGGAATGTTTTTTGGACACAATCGTGTTTTTACTATCCGAAACCTGTATAAGACTTCCTCGAAAACATTCCAGTCGCCATGAAGGAGATCAAAACACGAGAAATGAGAGTTAAGTATAAATCCCTTCCTACATCATGAGTAAAACTTTCTAGACGTATCACTCTCCAGCTATAACGATCTGTCGTCAGCGACATCATACTCCTTCTTGGACACCACAACAGAATCTAATCGGCACGCTTTAACGAATTCCAAGGCCAGAGGCGCATTGAGTCGCATTAGATCAGTCACGTTTGAAAGGTAATTTTGGATCTCGGGACCCTTTGAAGTTTGAAATCTTGGCGGTTGTTTAGTTCCCTCTTGGGATGACCTACATCTGGCCTCGCCTGATGTCTATTTTTGCACAATTCAAGTTCCCTAAAATAGTTCTCAAGTTTTCATAAGGAAAACCTGGTGTATTCATAAGTTGTGGGATGTGCTAAGAGATCAGTTCTTCGTCAAATGAAGATATATTTAAAGGTAGATTATAAATCTATATTGGAAGGCTAAGAACTTCTGATTTTGAATTCATTATTCAAACACATTCAATGCTATTCTGATTGCGTTATCTCATTTCACAAACATTTAAAGGACGCTCTCCGACGAGCTCCAACGTCCCACAATGCCTGAGCTACTGACACGGATTCTAAACCGCCCGCCACACGCAATGGAACGCAATTTAGAAGTCCATCGACTATTACGCACCGAAACCATCTAGAATCAACCCTCCTTTGAAAACTTACGCGTTACGAATGTTAATCGAATTCCAACGACGCGAACAATTCCATCCATTACATCAACGCACCGCACGCATCAAAGTCTGTCACCTTTTGCTAACTGTACCGAGTTGCGGACATTGAGTCAGCTGCAGTTGCAAACTATTTCTCCACCCGGCAAAAGCCTGTGGTCGACGGTGTTGGACGACCACGATGGAAAACCGCGACCATTGCGCGTTCCAATTAGATGGAGATCTTTTGCAATGGTGATCGTCCCCACGGCAAAGTGCAATCGGACCTCGGGGAGGCTTTCGATAGCGATGCTCGAGGGTGGTTGATTGTGCTCGCGGCCAATCTCTCAGTGTGATGCAAGCGGGCAGGAATTGCTTTGAACAGGTGCAATTAAGCAGTGCGAGAGTTGATATCTCGAAGCTTATTGTACATAGAGCAAGCGCATTTAAAAACCTTTTATATGAAGTAAAGTTGCATACCGAATCGGGTCAATTGAAATGAAACAGACGAACAATTTCAAGTGGCAATAAGGAAACTTCTGGCCGATGAAATGAAGGGTGAGGGACTCGCTCCGGGAGGATTGAAGGAACACTGGCCGCTTGGAACGCCATCGAGAAAGCGGTTGAACTTGACCCAGAAAAAAGGCAACCAACCGAACCAAACCAACGGGGGCTCCAGTGGTTTGCAGCAGCCCTGAGGAAGCATCGGTGCCAGCAAACTTTACAGCGGCGCGAGCGCTCGTGTGTATGTGATTTGTTTTCTCCTTCCTTGTGTCCATCCCGGATCCCATGACGGAAGCGATGCAGCAAAAAAAAAAACATCGTCCCCCAGCAGATGTATCGTATCAGAGCGACGGCCATTGCAGCAAGCAAATCGTTCATGCAGACGCTCACACAGACACTTGGCACTGTTGCACACGAAAGTCAAGTCCTGGCACACGTGTCGTGATTCTTCTGGCCCCGAAGGACACCGGATCGGCCCGAGATGTCGTTTCCAGCAGACGAGCAGATAACAGAAGCGGACTCAACCCCGAAGGGAGATAGAGCGAAAGAGGCACAACAAAAAACCAACAATAAAAGCATAAGTCACGATGCTTCACCATCATTCACCATCACATGGTTCAGTCGCCAAGCTTTTCCTCAGTACTTCCCCTCACCCCCAGTAAAGGGCGGAGGAAACCCATCCAGAGGGGGTTGACTCGGTTGATGAAAATTAATGTAAACATTGTGCATCGTGAATGCAGCGTGACAGCTCGGAGGTTGGCGTAGTAATGCCGTGTGTGCGAGTGCCAAGGCGTGAACGACACCATCGTGACAGTGATGGGCACTTTTGGGGTTAATATGCGATGGCACCAACACGTTGTGGTGTGTAAAAGTATGAAAATAATCGTAACGCATCTTTCGCGCCGTAGCTTCATTCGTAAAAGTGCACCATTTTCAACAGGTTTTACTTGAAGTCTTTCCTGTGTAGTACCGTACAGTAGACGACCCAAAAGTAGGTCACCCCAGTAGTGAGTGGCCTATTTCGGCATCTCCCTCCCAAACCACGCTATGCTCGGTGTGTGCGTGTGTGTGTGTGTCGTTGCATAGAAGAGCATATGTGGCTCAAAATAACCCCACAATCAAACATTACGCTCACTTATGTGTGTGGATTCGCTTCGTTTTCCTCATATCGGACAGAAGACGTTCAGTTTCTGAGCACCCCCACCCCGCCCAAAATTGCTACATCTCATCCACAGTGGTACCGGTTTTTCTGGCACACGAGAAAAAAAAAAACAACCCCCCGTCACGCCAAAATAGTCGATTCGGAGAAACCCGGCTTGATACAAGCGGTAGTTTGTGATGAACATACGATGCATGTCATGTCGCCGAAGAGTAAAACCACTTGGACCAACAAAGTGCTCACCGAGATTGGTAGGAAAATGTCGTCTAGTGTCACACACCAGTACACCCAGTGCCGGTATTATGGTGGGACATTATGGCCGGTGCTGTACAGACTGTCCCAGCTTCCGACATCCTTTTCGGCATCTTCAACCACGGTCGAAAGGTGACCTCGTGAGGTTTTTCGTTTTCGGCTTGTTCTCTTGCGTTTCGGCTTGTTCTCTTTGCTTACCCACTTGCACTTGGACTCGTGCTTCGCTGCCCTGTTTTTCTTCCGCAACGCCACACCGGTGTGTGTGTGTGTTTTATGTCTCGTTCGTACGTACCGAGTCCGCCAACCGAAAGGTTTCCCTTTCTCCCAACGCACGCATGCACCAACGGCTGTCAAGTTGATCGAGTTTCTTCACGCTGAATCACAACTCCATCGCCTATGCGCGCTCTTTCTCTTGCAACTACGCTACTCTCCACTGGAACTGATCGGTGCGATGGGACCTTCGGAAGCCTGTCTGAGAATGTACAACGGCGAAAAAAGGAAGGGGAAGAGAAAGGGAAATTGGTTGTTTTTCACACGTGGTACGATCGGTCACGATGACGGTATGGATTGGTGTAGTGTTGAGTGTGGTTTTGTTTTTTATTTCTTTTCTCTTCCTCTCCCATACAAGCCGAAAAGGAGGGGCTTTTCATCGCAAAAAAGAACAACCCTCCACGCTCGCAGGTGAGCGCGAAGAAAAGCTCCATAACGGCTCAGTCTGCTTATTGGACGCAACCGGGGAAGAAGCGATTCGGATATTCGGGCCAAGCGGTATAGATCGTGACACGATCGTCCCGTTTGCGTGTGCGTTGGTAAACAAAAACGAGCGCACAACTCGCTCCATCGTGCAGTGATTGGTGAATACAGGCGTTGCTGAGCGTGAGCTGTGATGAGCCGTGAGCGACCGCGTGCGAGTCAGCTCGTGCAGGCAAAGGTGAGCTAGTGAGCTGCGAGTTCAGTGTGATGCTTATTTTTAACGTTTTCACGGTGCGCTCTGTTGAGTTTTCTTTCGCGCAGGTGAAAATAGATCCCCCGTTGGTGGTTGTGCCTATTATTACGTAGTGCTTTTTCCAAATTTTAGTTGCATTAACCGTTGGAATCGGTAGATGTTTAAAAACAAAAAAAAACGGGTCGCAAGTGAGTGCGCAGACGAGCAGATAGCGATAGTGTGTGCGAAAGAGTGCATTGAGTGTGCCAAAAATAAACAAACATCGCGTACTGCTGCTCCAACCAAGCCGTGCGGCCGACAAAATGGGGCCGCTTAGATTATCTATCTGCTCCAAGCCACTGGGGTGTGTGTGTGCGTTTCTTCGACCCCGCAAGCCTTCTTTCCCTTCATTTCCCCACCCATAAAAGGCATGTTTGTATGTGTTTGGGCTTTGCTGGTAAATTCGTAAATAAAGGCCCACCAGCCCCTCACCTCCCCTCCCTCAACGCATATGGTCAATGTAGGTCTGGGCTGGTTGCAACCTTCATTGTGCTTTGCTTTTGGGCCCCACACCGGTGAAGAGAGTTGGCCGCGCAATGCATCATAAGGAGGCGGTGGGGAGGGAGGGCTTTTTTGTTTTAAACAACCTTAACTGACAGGACGGTCCCTTACGGTTTTACGAGACGGTTTTAGTGGTTTCAGCTGTTGGGGTGCGTGCCTTAACGCGTGTTGAACGTGTTTGCATATTTATGCACCTGAAGCAGGTAGAGAATGCAAAACGTGTTCGCTTGGTACGAATGTGACCGGGGGCTAGTGCTGCTATCGGCGCTACACCCCAAAAGCGCGTTCACCGAGCGCGTAGATCGACGAGCAACAGTTTGGCATATTGGACAGTAGAGTTTGAGGTTAGCACAAGCTGAAATAAAACATCCAATCAAACTTCTCATCAGCTCCATAATCATCAGCCTGGCTGCACCTTCATCAATCATTCAAACACTGAAACAGGCCAAGAACGACCGCCTGTTCGGGGTTTCGGTTGTTGCAAAACCATCAAGAAGCGTCTCAAAACTTTTGCGATCGATAAAACGGAACCGAAGAGGTCGAATGGCATGGAGGTTAAATAGGTAATGAAAAAAAAATGGAACACTGTCCAAGGGTACAAATGAGTGAAAATCTTTCAATTTCATCTTGCACAACCCGCCCCATGGTTGGACTGACTGTTGATCGCAGCAGGGGACACACTTTTCCTTGAAACTTCCACAGCCTTTCACGTGTGCGATCTGCACTTGTCGATGCTCTCCAATGCGACGTCCATCCGGTACCGGACGGGTTCGGTCCATTGACAGTTTAGTGGCCGGAAAGTACCGCTGTCGGATGGGTGTGTGCTATAAATAGCGACCGCAAACCCGTGTGGGACGGATGGGATTTTTCCTCCCCGCCTGGAACCAAGCGTGTGCGAGGCGAGAAGAAAAATACAGCCGAAATATGTCACTCGACGGGGTGGAAATTAAATGTTGAGCCAAGAAATGGCCGTTTTTCAACATCGGTCCCATAGCGGAAGGTGTTGCATGCTTCTGCCACTGAATGGTGAGAGGAGATAGATGCGTAGGTGCGTCCGCACCTATCGTTGCAAAATTCTTTGAGGTGGAAACATTGGAAAATCAACAGCAATCAACGTCCCCTCAGTCAATCGAACTTGGTGTGGTGAAGGTGCGTGATTTCCAAGAATATTTTTCCCAGCACAGATCGGTACCGTGCTCGGTTCTGTTCGGTTCGGTTCGCAGTGAAAGGTGGAAAACATAAATGTTGTTCTCGGTGCGATGCCGGAGCGATGCGACGTGCAGTTTGTGTTGTGTGTTTAAGATGTGTTAGTTGAATTGAAATATTAAATGCATTTCTTTGTGTCTCTTTGTTCTCTCAGGGTCTCTCAGGGATCAAGATTTATCAAGTGAAAGAAGTGAAAAACACATTTAAAAAGTCCCAAGACACATCTGATTGATCTGTGCCTAGTAGCAACCTTCGAAGAAAAGCTACTACCCAATTATAAGTTTCCGTGAAAAAGTGTTGTGTAGTTGATAACATTTCTATAGGAATAGTGTAATAAGTTCAAGCTTCAACAACTGTAATACACTGTTACGAAGATTGAAAAGTTGACCGCAATGCAACTGCAAACGAATTCATTGTGTGCACGTCCATGCTTCCGTCTGACGAAACGGAAGCGAAACCCATAAGCGTACACCTACTCGCGAAAGTCTTTGAATCGTTGTCGGGGTTGCAGCTTACACTCTCAACCAGTACGGTTATAGGGTAAGTATTTGATTCTGTAGTAGTAGTAGTAGGTGGTTGCTGATACAAGTAAAACGCATTATGTGCCATGATGTCACATTGATCTGCCTTCAGACGATTATGCAGTGAAAGAGCTGAGGACGAGGATTTGCTCTTCCATCCTCAGGGCTGCAATGATATACTCGCCGCAAACGGAAGCGAACATTTGGGTAATAAAAATGTATATGCAATCAGCTGCCATGATGCGACAAGGTATTTTTTTTTTTATTATAATTTCGAAGGAATCGATTTCGATACGATCTATTACTTCTAACCACAAACTACAGGTCGGTAAGCAATTAAGCATCGAAGCTCACCGCAACCTCAATCCATACGTACGATGTTCTAAGCAAAATAGATTCCATTAATCGACCGGAAACGGATATGACGCAGTAGTGGAGTGATTTCGACGGAAAATGTCTTCTCAAATGCCTTCATGTACGTGGAAAATATGCATTCTAATGAACTGCGTCAAGTGGATGCACACATAGAAGTTAATAGTGCGCGAGTATTCCAAGCGTGATGGAATACCTCCATCATCCCTTGGTGCTCTACTTGTTCCATTCATCAACTTGTCCCTTTTATATTGAATTTTCAAATTTAGCACGTACTGGCATGATCGTACCATGATCTAACGTAGAGCAGGTTCCGTTTAATTGATTTTAATTGTAACAAAATGTCGGTTGCCGTACCAGACCGTCAACACCGTGCGCTTACACATGCCTTTGAACAATTCTAGCAATGTTTTGCCATAACATCGAAAAATTAAACTTTGGCTACAAAAAGAGCTCGTGTAGTTGCTTTTGGGAACATGCCTACACAACTACCACCACGGTGCATGGTCGCTGAGTGGCGTCCTTAACTCGCATAACTCGATCACGTACATCCCATGGCTAAGAGCGGGCGAACGCCGGGTCGACCAGTATTTTTCCAGTTTGCAATTTATCCTCGTCCAAGCCGCACGCACAGCACACAAACTATTGCCCGGCGGGGTACAATGTGCGGATGCATGCTTGGGTCTGTGTCGAACTGGTGCATTTTACGCAAAAGAAAATTGATGATGAATGGGAAATTCGGTAAGTTGATTAATGGGTGCGCGGTGGAAAAAGATGCCAGCAGTAAAGCGATCTCACTGGAGGCGGGATGTTTACATGACAAAGTATGTTTTGAATTTTCAACTCTGGCGGTAGAGTAATGTCGGGTAAAAAAAGGATTGAATATTGCAAAAAAAAGAATGCTTACATGGGTCATGTTTTGCCAACGGGGATGAATAGAATTTGAAAAGCTAAAAATAATTTAGAGGAGTTCAATAGATCCTTATATTGCCCATTTTTCATATCTCGACATTTAGTTAAAGGTTTTCTCTTTTGTTTAGTTTTCATTCTTTGTTAAACCAGTTCTCTTTAGTTTCATTTATTTACTTACCTATTTAACGATGCACGCACGAAGCGTTCCTAACTTGCCCCAAGAGTCCTCAGCATTGTTCTCACATAATAATCTTTCCGAACTGTTTACTCTCGATCACGAATATGAAGTGCTTGCTTCTAAGCCTCAGAGACGTGACTCAGAGAGACGAGACTGCTCATGGCACTATGCACCTATTTGAAATGTTGAAGATAACCTTCAGAATGTGTTATGAGCGATTGACTCTCATCTCCTTTACATTTATCCCAAATCTTTATCTCACTGATTTTTGGTCCAAAATTGATGAATTTTTGTTTGAATTAGAAGTTCTGATAGATACTAATACACTAATACACTAGACACTAATACACTAATAGATTTTCTGACAAAAATTTAAGTAATTCCTCAACGTTTTGATCTTTGAAGGTTGAAAGCATATTAGAAATCATATCAGTAAACGATATTTCTTAACCTCAAGGTTAACAATTGCTTCCGTATCACCAGTACCTTTAATTGAAAGTGTTTTTGGTTGAGCTGAATTGTAAGTATCGCTGAGCCAATAGACTTATCTTGAACAGTCCGTCTCTGTCGCCTAATCGTTCTGTTCTTTATGACCGGTTGAAACCAGAAAACTAGTTCCATAACCTTGATTGTCTAAACACCGCTTACATCTCCATTAGTGTATCAACTCTTTCAACGCGGCAGCGATGAAACCAATCATAAATTATGTCCTACCAATGATCAATCGATTGATCCACTGAGCACATTTGCTGTGTAAGCAATCCGCTCCACTCCACTCCTACCACAATCGCCTACAATTGTATGGCAATGTATCATCAAAAACATACGCGCGAACTGGTTTAAACAAACTCTTCTTACTTCCATCAATATCCCACCAGTGATTGACATCCTGCCAGCAGGTTTGATGCGAACTCGAGAGCAACAGAAACATTCGTCACTCGGGCACTCTGGTGGCTAGAGCTGTACCGAGACCACTTACGGTTTTCAACAAACCTGTACAAACGGGAAACGATTGTCCATCATCGTGTCGAGTCGTGTGTCTCGGATGCTTATTGCCCCTTCCATTTGCTCCCATATTGCTGACCGTTTTGATCTGCGCACCGAAGACAAGAGGCCCGGTTGGGAGCAAAAATAAACAAAAGTACGCCTTCCAAATTCCCCATTGATGGATACCGTACGTCATCGGCGGTAGAAATGTCACAATTGACAGCCGTTTGAAAGCCAACAAAAAGTAAAAAACCACTGACCGTACATAAAAACAGGAACAGATGTTCGCGAATTCCTCCATCGAGAGAAGGTATTGCGTGAAGTGGTAGATCATATCACGACGAAGCGTGGTACAGTATTTTGTTTTGTTTGATATCAACCTCTTGTAGGATTGTCCAGTTCTTGTGAGTATATGTTTTCTTGCGCTCAACTGCGCCCAAGGCCGTCCCGTGGGCCGTTTAAGTGCGCTGTCATGATGCATGCGACTTTTTTTTTGCAACAAACAACTAAAGTTTCAAGCAGGCGTGGTCGCAAAGTTATGAGCGCACTATCTGCTAGGCCGGATCTGTACGAAGCAAAACGTAAAGGCCGGAGGGTACGATCTTACCTTCAGCGCGAAAATATTCCGCTTGTGTGTAAATTACAGTTGACCAAATTTAGCAGCGAGCGCAGCGGTACTGTTACGGTCGTTGCTTGGCAAGCAGAACTGTGAAAATCAGCTGAATTCAAGGTCGACGAGCCTAAAACGATCACCGAAAACGGACGAGATTGTGGTAAGTTGGTAGGAACCAAGCAAATATCGCATGATCATTGGTTTTCTAAAGTTATTGTTTCTAAGTTACATTGTTTTCAAGGAGTTTTACAGTTGGCGGATCAGCTATCCGTTTCAAGCCTGAAGAGCAAACCATGTTCTTAATCATGTTCCAATTAACTAGATCAAATAATAAGGTAATCTTATATTGCGTAATGGAAGTAAAAATGTAACTTCAATGAATTATTATAAGTTGTTAGTTGTTAGTTAGTATAAGTTATAAGTTGAACTCTAAACATATTTTAAGAAGAAAATCTATTGTTCTTAAGAGTATTTTACTTTTCTCATGCTATTTTTAGCGTCAATCACCTTCAGCTTATACCCACCGGTTATCCCAAAGGATACGATAACATGCACTTTCAAAATTCCAACATAAATACCGGTCAGTTCAAAGAAAAAGATTTCGAAAAACGACGCGAACCCAAAAAAGGACTACCTTAACATCGACGATAAGTGAATAATTTCCAGGGAACCTTTTTATTTTTGGATGATATACTTTGCACTCCCTCCGCACACCGTGGACCACTGTTGATGAGGGTGTGAGAATCGTTTGACAAAGCGGTTCCAAGCGGTAAAGCTCTATTATGTGAGTTTTCTTTTCATTGAAATTCCAGCAGCATTTCTTATGTGCTCAGGAAAACTGTTCAATGAAAATCCGGCACGCAGATTCTTAGCCAGAAGTTTTGCCGTCTTTTTTTTTGTCTATTTTAAATGCTCAATTTATTGAACGGCAGCACGGTAAAGTTAGACCATCTTTCAAATAACACTTCATCGCTTCCCACTCCGGCGCTTGGGAAAACTTTACCGTGCTGCATGCGGATCGGCTTAACTGAACAGCCCTTTTCGCCTTTAAGTAACCCAAAAACCGAACCAAAAGGTGTAACAAATCGTCACTGCATCCATCCTTCTTCACGCCGATAAGGTGTGGAGTGGTTTTATCAAATAGGAAAAAAAAGCTCCTCACTCCATTCGGTAAGTGATATCCAAGGACACAGACGGCTGCCTGCGCCGGCACTTTCCTCCGCGGGGCAACTATTTGTTTTCTTTCACCAAATAAAGCGATCCATTCGACGCCGCCACCGGGACTGCTGGCTGAGGTGTTCGGTGCGATTTATTAGCAAAGGTAAACCCGGTTGGCCCACTCCTTGCAAAAGATATGGCCGTTTGAACCTTGAACTCGGCGTGATTCACGCAATGGCAAACCTTGAGAGTCATCATCACCATCATCGCCATGGCCAGCTCCGAAGTTTGGTTCGGCCCACACCAGCACCGTAGAATCGATGCGGTGCGCTCTAAATCCTAATTGAGCTTTGCCGAGGTAATTAATTTATACTTTCGCAGCAGCAAATTGAAACAAATAAATTGATAACAAGCAGAATTGAAACAAACCGACTGGCAAGGCTGGTAAGAGATCGAGTGGACGGATCTGTACCGGACTAATAGGACGGTACTGTTGGAAATTGTGCTGGGCGTTTCTGGTGCTGGTGAGAAGAATGAATTAATTTAAACTCGACACAAGTGCCGTCAAGGATTCGTTTGCCGGGTGATGCTGAAGTGCCGCCGTAGAAGCGTGATCTCGAATGTAAAAGTGAAAATTTATGGAGAACTACCACATTTCTTGGAATTGGACAGTGGTTGAATAAATGTACACTTGCGTTTCGTTCCCGGCCCGAGGATGTTGCGGATTTGAAGATTAGGATTAAGGCGGTAAGAAGAAATGTTTTAACATTCATGTTAAGATACGAAGTATTCGGCCCAAAGTGCTTTATTTTGGGTTCTATTTTAGATTTTCGCCAAAAAGAAAAGTAAGACGCCGTTTAAATCACCACGCTTAAGGGTACAATTTTTTTGCAAACGAACCTTGTCCACATACCGACGCGAATGACAGACAGCAGCACGTGTTTCTGTCGAGCAGTGAAATAAAACGCTTAAAAACATGGCCCACCCTGAAGCTGCAGCTGAAATGAAATAAAACTATGAGCTGTATGTGAAAAATATGACAGAAGTGACATGAAAAAGGACCACAACAAACGGGAGCTGCAAAACGGATTCGGGCTACGCGAACTGTTGAAATGGAAAATGAACAATTATTTTCCCCTTGTTTTCTCCGTTCGCACATCGCGCGTCGTCCAACGAGTGGTCGAATCTAGCTCAGAGGTTAAAAAATGTGAAGAGCAAACTTCCCAGCGATTGCTCTTCAGGGAGGTCTCTCAAACCATTGATTGCCACGGATGACAGTCGCAGAAGGATAATGAGATGGTGGATGAAAGCAGACCAATTTTCCCATCATCATCATGATCATGGCTGGTTTTGTTCACCTTCGCTTTGTTTGTGGGTGGCATCCGTTAGACAATTTGACAAAAAAGGATCCGAAGTATCAGGGATGCTTTGAAATTTAAACATTTTTTTTCAAGACGCTGGCTATCAAACAGCACGCAGTCTGCTTCCTGGAGAAGGCTTACATCACCGAAGTGCGAGTGCTTGACGTCTTTTAATGTTTTCCCTGATTGCTTGGATGCTGATAAATGTTTCCGACTGTCATCTTGTGGCATACGAGTGCTAATTGTTATTTTCGTCCATCAAACGCTTTTCGCGCGTCAGCAAAACATCAACCATTGCTGAGGGCGTTTGCTCAGGAGAAGAGTTTGCTCAAGCCGAAAATATCCACCAACAACGACGACCACCCAACCCCTCGATGGACAATCGTTCATTCAAAGAGAAACCATCCGCTGTACTGACTGAGCGTGGCAATGAGTCATATGGCGTGGTCTAACAATTCGGATTGATTCGAATACGCGCTGCTATCAACAAATGGCGCCTTGCCCACGCCATCTGCTTTCCGTTGACCTTCGCCGACACCGTTCTGGACGCTCCAAATGTCAACAAACGAGAAACATTTTGGGGAAGTTGCGACGTGTGCGATATGCGTCACTCCGCGAGTGAGGACGCTTTACCGCGGCGAAGGGATGCCGATTCGAAGCCTACGATGGCTGTTGTAACTGGCCCAATCCGGTATTACTGGAGGCAACAGCAAACACACAGCCCGTCAGCTGCACCAACGCATTGTCCGGTTGAGTTGTGCGAACTGACAGCTGTCAGTGACATCATGGACGAATTTGCGCCATCATCATTGCGCCCTCCGACACCTTATCGGGGATGGGACGGTGTGATGCTAAAAACAATCGTCAAAGACTTCCCACAACATCTTTCCATGAATGAACGTAAGTGAAGCGCTACCGTATTCCCCACGCCTCAGTGTACTTTTTGGGTGGCTAGCAGTAGTAGTAGTAGTAGTAGTAGCAGCAGCAGAAGCAGCATCTCCTGCACGGTTCACCTTCACCTTCGATGAGGGAAGTGTAAAACGTCCACACAGCCGGGAAAGGGTTGGGTTTGGGTTGGGTTGGAACTCAAACAGTGAAACGGAATGGTTCGATCGAGATGTGTAAACAAGCGCGCGTATTGCGTGAGTTCCGGTCTATCACCCCGGGGTCCCGATAGTGGCGTTCGAGTGAGTTTGCATAAACGAACGTAAGTTTTTTCTTCCCGCTGTCGTTTGTTTACCCGTCACGGCCACTTACTTACGCTCCCGGCCACGGGCACAACCGATCGGAGTTGGTGTTTTGGTATTGATGCGAGGGATACAACAACAACCAACAGAAAAAAAACAACATTAAAAAGCTGTGCAAATTGGCGCGGATGAAGTGGGATATTGGCTGTACACTCCACTCCACACGGCCATCTTCAATACCTGGCAGGGGCGAAAGTAGTGTCCGTGGCCCACCGTCTGCGGGGGTGACCGAAAAAAAATCGGAAATTGTTGTTGATCGTCCCGCACCCAGAAAAAATAAATAGATAAGTTTATTTATAAATATGAGCTGAGGGTGTCACGAAGGATTTACCCACGAACATTGAACCTGTGACAGTTGTGCGTGTGTGTGTGTGTGTGTGCGAACGAACGTTCCCCACGTCCAAGAGGAAACGCAATCGGTCTGGAAAATCTGCACCCGATTTTCCTTCACCCGATTTGGAACCGTATCGGTATGACGACATTTTGCTTAATGACCGGATGGAAGATCGCAGAGATTTTGTGTGTCTTTTTCTTTGCAATTAGCTTCCGATGGGTCCGGCTTTTAAAACATCCTCCAAGAAATGACTGAATACAGCTAATGCCAGATTTATTTCTTCGACCCACTATGACCGTATGGTGCAACCGTGTATGATGAATGCTACCGGCAGCTTATGTGTAATCCATTTAAACTGTACCGTTTTGTGGGGAGGCGTGAGAAAGTTCGTCCCGTCCGACCGGAGCACTTCAGGCGTGATCGTGCGAGCAACTAACGCACACAACCATTCACTGATTTATGGCTTACGTGCGTAGCATTTCATTTTGCTTGTCACACGACTGACCGTTGTACAACGGAGAATACGTTTAAATACGGGCGTGCGGGTGGCGATCAAATGACAAATTTCCATTTACAGACTCTGAGAGCCTGGATCACGTTTCCAGAGGTCGTGTTGTTTCGCAAACTCCCCGGGAGCGGGATGGCAAGGTAACCTAGTTTTGGTTTTTGGATTGTGCTTTATCCTGGACTGGTAGTTGCACCGAGTTCGCCGTGACGTGACGCGGGGTTTAGTGACTTTTCAGACAAGTCAATGCCAACAGTGCTGTTCGATAAGTAAGTAAGGATGTTTCCTTTTATGTGATTCAGACTGAAAACTATATTTCAAAATGTATAAAATATGTTTCAAAATATAATATCGTATTCACGGTGAAGTTGTAGCTCCCAATAAACAGTATTTTATATTTATTTTCTCGAATTCACTATCCTTTCATAATGAGATCTCATCTTATTCTTGTAAACATACAAAGCCTACTTTACGTGACTGATTTTAGAAAACTTCTCAGTTTTTCTGAAGATTTTTTTTTTCGCCTAAAGCCTCACTAAATAATATTATAGTATTGATCGAAGCTATACATGATTTTGGAGACTGAATTTCCTTATTCTTATTCTTCATTTTAGAACGAGTTTTCTTTGGAGACTATAACGTTCAAATCCTATGTCCAATGTTCAAATGTAAATGAACATTTACAAATGTACAAATGTGCAAATGTACTGTATGTAATGAGAAAATATTTTACACGATTTCATCTTGAAGTAGTCAATTGTGTCAATTAGGAAGGTCACCTCTTATGGTCAAGGTCTCAGTCACTTATGTTTATTGGAAATCCTGTGAGCCTTATAGACGTAGAGATACTTAAAAAATCGAGATTTGAAAACATATTTCGAAGATCTTAAACAAAATACTGTTTGCATCAGTTATAAGGTCTTTAAGAATCTAGAGAATCGGGGGGATCATTTGTAAAACGAGCAGCATGGTTATCATCGACTCGGACAGTTGGTCTCGTTGTTATTAAAGTGAAGACATTTATTTTTTGTCCGACACACCTCCTTGTTCTGGAAGAAATACCCGAACAAAAACGAATTGCTTAGGAATTAGCTTGCTTATTTTTTTAGCCAAACTCTAGCCCCTGGGCAGTGATCGGAATTTTCAATGCCCCTGAATAAAAAAAGGGAGCGAAAAACAAAATACAACCACAAATTTATTCACAGTTTATTTAACTTTGCTGAGATTCGCCAACGTCGCCGCCACAAATCAATCGTTCCCTTGTCCTTCGTGCCTTTCATCTACCCCACAGGTTCGTGCCGCTCGCCAGTCATTCCGGTTTCGTGTGGCAAACTTCGATTGCCTTCGGCGGAAGAGGGTTGCATTTGCGGGGTTTGGGTGAGATGAATTTGATGAAAAGTTACATTTTCACACTTTTTTCCTCCCAGTGCGCTCCTTTTGGACGCAGTGGCCGGGAATTCTGGTGGCTTGTGGGCAGGATACGTGACGATTCGGAGGTTGGTTCGGTTACTGCCGCCAGCGTTGACTTCGTTCGCACTTCATTAGTCAAAGGGAAGGTTACCCGAGCGACCGTTGTACAACTTCTAAAGAAAAAGAGAAGCGCTACGATCGTCTGGTCGTGGTCGGATGAGCGACTTTTGAAGTGGTTGAGTTATTGCACCAGCGGAACGGCACCCTGATGATGCACCATGGTGGCCTTCGCGGTGTAACGCCACCACACCAGAGTAGGTGGTCACAGTGAATCCCGGAATGTTCCCATCTTTACTAGTGATTCCGTTTTATTGATATTCATCTTCCCTTCATCTTCCTAACCGTGTCGGCACCGGGCGTATAAAATTATCCAAACTTTTACTCGCGTAACTTTAACATCGCATCACGAGTACACGCCTAAATCGATCTTAAAGTAAGTCTTTTCACCAGCGCGGTGGTGTTTAAATTTCTCTCGGTTATCGTAAAATTAACGCCAAACTATTGCCACGCCACGCATTTCGCAATCAAAATCAATGAGTCATGAAGTTAAATTAAACCAATCGCTTTGAAGTGCCTAAATGGGTATGGAAATTCCACTCCACACAAGCAGGTAGTTGAGGCTTAAAATAACCACCACCGCACAGCATCCTCCACCTGGTGCGCGCATATCATCATCATCACCATCATCGAGGCGAGGCAACAAAAAATCATTCCCCAAACCGCGCAAACCTTGTGCAGAAGTGCAAACGCTGCAAATCTTTGCGTAAATAAACAAATTAGCATCTGATTGACTCGGACTCCCGCTCGCTGGAGCATGAAATATACGTATGCTCCAGCAGGCAGCTGCCCTCTGGCCAATACCAACGCAATGGCGCACTTCATTTTTGTACGACCAGCCTGTCAATCCTTTGATGAAAAGCAGATGCACTGTGCGAATTGCGGTATACAGCGAACAGGGCAGGAAACCGTCGGCCCACTGCAGGGTGTCTTATGTTTTTGATCGCCAACCATGTCAGTGATGGAACGGAAATGGTGATGAGCACGCCATACCGCTGCCTGAGCATTACTTATCAATGGAGGGGCATTGTGGTGGTTTGACCGCGTCGTCAGATGGGAAAGATTGAGCGGCAGATAAACAATCTCCTGTGTAAGAAAACGTGTTAGGTCGGCCGATCCGTCTACGTCAAGTGAGTTCGACTAGTAGGCGAGTTCGACTATTCCAGGGAGTCTTGGCTTTCGAAGTACCTAATTATTTAACCTTCTAGCGTCCAGTACAGCAGGGCAAGGAGTTCAAGGTTGAAGGGCATTTTTACGTCAGAAGGAATGTCCTAAAAATAACTCGATCATTAACAGCAAGCAGTAATACTGTGTCGGCAACCGAAAGTACATAAAAATGGGTTAGTTACTATTTTTACTGGAGGAAATTGACTTTATGTTGCAATACTTTAGATTCAAATCAACCTTCAATCAGTGATCGTATCCACAATGACAAAATTCCATAAAACGCTTCATTATTTAAATAAAGCTTTGCGGCAATTCCCAACAGTTAATCACCTAATTGACACCTTTAATTTCGAAATTTAATGAACCAATATTCTACAGAGTGCTTGCTTTGATAATTCTTGTAAGAACAATCTTGCCGAACATCCAAAATTCGAGGCGTGTTCTTCAGTAAACAACGCTTAATTTACCTAAGCAAACATCTCGAATATTGCTTCATTAAACTTTAAAATTAAGTATGTAAATACATTGATTAAAATCTGACGAGTTTCAGCACATGTTACCATGCAAAGTGGAAATAAATAATGGTTTCTTCCTTTTATCGTGCTCGTGCCGAATCACGTACTAATTCTACCCTTGATAATCTCTACACAATCCAAATCGAATGAGAATAAGTGGTGAAAAGTCACTCGTCGTCGTGTGTGAGAAAGAGGTACATGCATGTCCACTTGTTGATTTTATATGTTGACAACCCATGTTTAATTAATTCTAAAATATTTTCTCAATGTTATCACGCTAAAAGCAACGCACACACAAAATACTCACAACGATATCATGGCAAAGAAGATTTGCATTGATAAAGTTTCGGCAATCTGTGTTTCGGTCGAACCGCGAGCCGCAGTGATGATCTTACATTCCACGGGAGTATTATTTTCGATTTCTCTCCATTTTGAAATTATTTTAAATTATATGCATTTATGCAGAAACATACCTACCGTGCGATATAATTATATTGACAACCCATCCCGAAAAGCCACACGTGCCTCCATCAACGTTCGCATCAATCGGGTATATTTGGCAAGGCGTAAAAGATCGTCGAAAAGGAAAAGAATAATAATGCACCCTTTACAATCAATTTATTCAACACAGACCGGTTTTTGTCTAAAGTCCTCACCATGCCTCCTCAATGCAGCCGACCACTCATCCCGACCAACGAGGATCGTTATGTTCAACGCTCCAAACGATGACATTGATGATGCGTTGCAGATCGCAAACGTGACTCATCACCGCATGATCGGATTCCCTCATCCAGCGAATCATGTGACCCAACTTAATGATTCGTATCGTGCCGCATTCCCAATCGGGTCCCCGAAACGAGTCATGTGACTCAGGCACAGTGTCTACCAGCGTCATTCGATGCCCCTGACTATCCTCCGATCTAAAGGGGCGCGCCTTTTCCCTTCGCCGGACGGAGATCGTAGAAGATCGTTTGCCGAAAATTTCGTTTACCACGTTGACCCCTTAACCGTAAAACCTGCTCGGAAGGGGTACGAACGAAACCTGTTCTCCCGGAGCGGATCCAAATGTTCTCCCCACGGAAGCGGGCCGCTTCTTTTTTTGGGGATGGAACCGGAGTGGAATGGAAAGACCGACCAGAAGTCACATGACTTGGTAGAAGGAAAGGCTTAACGGGTATGTTGTTGCTGCTGCAGAGTTCACATTCCGGTTGAGCTTTTACGTAGCGTTCACTTTGGCTCGCTTTCGCACACGGATGGAAAGGCTGTTGCTAGAGCTAATTAAACTTGAATGCGATTTTAAGACAACAACTTTAGAACTACAACAGAAAACACAAATCCCTTGCGCAGTGTTTTTGTTTTCGGAATTCCTCTGCTTACGACATGACTCATTAAAGCCGGTTCAACCGATCGGTCACAATTTTGGTCACCGTAAATTGCGTCAATCGATCTGCGAGTCCCAAAAATCGCAAAACCTGTTCTGTTGGCCGTGCTTGGCAAAACTTCTTCCTGGTCACACCTTGAAGCAGTTCATTCGTCAAAAAGCATAAACAATTTCATCTCATCAAGGGTCACATGCGCATTCTTTAATGATGTCTTGTTACGGGTTGTAACTGCGTAGTTCTCAACTTTAAGTGTGTTTTATTGGGAGAAATCACTGACAAGCGTACAGACATTGGAAGATATCTCGAAAACTTGACAAAACTATTTTAATACTTGTTACATTTAATACAAATTTCAATACGAAAATCATTTACTTACAGACCATTAAACAGAAGTATAGATGCACCACATTCGTTCAAAAGCAATTCTTGTTTCGCTCTTCCGGCATTCGGTACTTTCGGACTCTGCACTGCAGGCGGAAATCAATTTCACCCAATCAATGTACCGCACGATTAATCAAGGGCATCCACTTCAAACAACCACCCGACTGCCGGTACCGACATTTATTCCGTTTCTTCGTACGGGTTTTCCCCTCTGCTACGCCCTTTTTTCCCATCGGTTGCGGTTTTCCGAAAGTGGGCAAAACTGCACATTTGCAAGAGAAATAAAAAAAAATGGTGGGTGAGAAAGGCGAATGGATTTGGTCTTGCCGCTGCTGTGTTGAATCGGCAAGTGGATGAAACCTAAACGGATTGCATCAATTTCACACCACCTCATCAATGGGGTGTGATTTTCTGTTTTCGATTTTGCACTGTTTTACTTTACACTTTAAGACGTTGAACTCGGTGTTTTATTTCTGCGAAACTTGGGTTTGTTCTAGTAAAATTTGAACAAACATAATTTTATTATTTTAACCTTCTCTTTCGACTACTTTTTCTTCTAAAACAACACACAATTAGTTGTCATATTGCATCATGTTTGTCTGTGCGCAAATGGCCATTTTTCCCAACAACAACAAACAACGCACTGCCCTGCCCCAAAACCCATTAGCGTCGTCTTAGACATCGTTAAGCTATCGCAGCTTACTGCAGCGGCCGGTCGTTCCGTCGCCTTATCGTACAGATCACAATTTATGCACCCATCAATATTGATTAACACAATCAAGAGCTACGCGTGGAATCCGCTTCCAAACGGTCGGGTTTTATAATCATCCGTAGGAAGCAGATTTCCCACCGCTCGGAAAACTCCCCGGAACGTCGTCGGTCACACCGGGCACAACAATGAAAGTACACCAGTAGAATGTTGTAGCGGAAAAATACTCCGCTTCATTAGTGTGGCCGTTATCACGGGTAGTCATGCAATCGGTGTTTTTGCGTCATACCAAACAATCTTATATACTAACGCACATTCATCCGATAAAATGGGGCTGCATCTATTTTCCTCCTGGTCCCGGTGAATGCTGGGTTAATGACGAGTTTGGCGACATAATCGAAAACTTTGGATCGCTCCAAGAAAATAGGGGGTCAACCGGAAGAAGTGATGGAAAATCGCAGAAGAACTCAACCAAAGTTATATAATTTCGCAATCGGTTAGGTAAATATTATGCGCTTAGATTGCGTTGATTGAATTGATTGAAACTTCAACTTGTATCGAGAAGCTGTATAACACTTCTCTTATTTAATAGCCTATTTATAACTGAGCATTGTTATACGTTCGTGTTCTTTGTTTTGTGGAGGAGGAATAAAGAGTTTCTTCTTGTGTTTCGATGTAATCGAATGCTGCTGGAAGCTGAACAGTACTAAAACAAACTGATAACACTAAAATTTCCATAAACGCCCTCTGGACGAGACGCGGTCAATCGCTGATCAAGATTCTCCTACCAACCGTTTTAAGTTTGCGATTGTTGTGCAGCACGTATTGCCTACAATACCATCCAACTAAATGTTTTAAACGAACATGGCACTATTGCTATTCTTAGCTACTGGCGATCAGCAGGGGGAGGGCACAACATTATGCACCCCGCTTTCGGCCGGTGTGCGTAACGAGCAAACGAACGCATCACCCACATGCAATCAAACATGAGCCACAAACGGCTTAAACCAGCACAAGGAATTTCGCCGTCACTCTATCGGTCCCAGCTGACGTAGATAAGGGATCGTGTTCGGAGCGTTTCTCACAAACCAATTATCGAGCCCCAAGTTCTAAGGGGGGAATGGAATTCCATTGCAACTTCTAACGTACACACGACCGACGGCAAGCAGTCGGTTCCTGTAGGGAGTCGCATGTGCTTCTAAACACACCGCCCATCCTACCTATCCTCCATTTTATTGCAACTAAATCCAAACTGTATGTAGTGCAAAACGGCCCTTACAAACACGCCGTCTCCGTGTGTTCCGGCGTGCGAATAATAGTAAGAAAAAGCATCAAGGCGACGTGTTCGCTCGGTAGCGACAAACACCAACATCGAATCATCGTGTACACGTGTAGCAGCACGGTAGCACACCCAACTTCCAGCCCGCCAGCTCGAAGCACCACACTTTTCCAAACCAAGCTGGCGTAGCTGCGTTGGAATCCGCCCGGAGAAAATTGGTTCCCGCCGGTGCAGCAACTCGCTGCCGATCGGGACGGAGGCGCAAAGTATGCACGCACGCACGATGGGTGGTGGGCTTTGATTTCTGACCCACGATAGTGTAGAAACATGATAAAAATACACTCCAACAACCGTCCGGATTGGCTACCAGCGGTGATAATGTCGGGTGATTACAGGGCAAACGATTCACATCGTATCGGAAACAAAGGATGGGTTTCGATCGGGAGAGGATCGCCGTGTGTACGTAGGAATCGTTTTGAAACACGTGCTTACGAAATGAGGCTAACAACACCCGGCGTATGGAAGGGGAATGAATCCGGATACTACGAAACTTTAATTTAATCCTTACAAGCGCACGGCTTCCCTTTGAGACGCGTGTAGACCCCATTATACACCGCTGTTCGTAGATGTTATGGAGGTTACGGAGAACAACCGGAGGATGCCTGCTTAGATTTCTATTTCAAAATGGCATATAAAAATACCTTTTATTTCCATATCTGATACGCAGTTTTCTTTTAGGTCACTTCATCTGTGTTCCATAATTTATGGCAAAAAAGCCAACTAAAATATTAATTTCACATTTGGTTCGATTGCCATAAATTGTGTATTGATTTATTTACAACTCCCAATATTAAGCTTTAGGAAATGGCAAACGCAAAAATTATAAAGACAAAATAGTTCAAAGCGGATCCTTGCATTATCTAAACACACCAAAACCAATTCCCCGACTATTTCTTACACCAAAGCCTAGGATAGCTGTCAGCTGGCTTCCTCAATTAAGGTCATTTGTAGCTGTTTCAGCACCCACAACCGGTGTGCGTCCCGGTGTGTCGTGGTTGTGTTACACTGCTGTGGTCAGTGGTTTGCTCTATCGATTGGGAACTAATGGATTGCATAATTTACATAATTGACGACAGCAAATAAAGCGGCTACCTAACCTACCGCCTGCGCATATCCTAACAAACAATCCACCGACCAACTGATCGATACCCCATCCCTACGTACCTAATTGTAGGTGGTTGAAGAATGGCCGGAAGGATCATGTTATAGGCCCTAATCTTTTGATTCGATCCTGGAACAGCCTGTTGAGTACTTACGCACCATGAAGGGATGTGTACAATGTGAAGGAAGTGGCTATTAAAACAATTATTTTTAATTAAAATTACTGGAATCAAATTGATGACATTTTTGTGCCAAAACAAATGTGATGTGGTTATCTTACTTACCCTCTATAAACTTCTGGATGTAATTTATCCTCTTCTGCCAACATAAATTGCGTCATATTGTTTACAATACCCAATGACGGTTAACGAGATTCCCGAAATAGAGCATACGGGTCGGTTAATGACACGACCGGCTTGGACGATGTTTGAGGTCAGCGCAAAAGGATACGCTTATGCTCTTAATCAATTTGAAGGAAGTGCCATGTTCCACCGGAGCAATAATGACCACCGGATCAGGGTTCGTCAACGCCATACAAGCTCATAAAACCCATCCCGCACTTCGAGCAGCAGCAGCAACCCAACGCAAGCTATTTGCAGAAACTACCGCACACGTACCTAACCTTGATCGTATTCCCTCCGGATGACCGGGGTGGGGGACGAAAACGGACCCGGAGAACCCGAAGTACTTCCTTTCATTTCTAGAGCACGCTCCAAATGAGCTGTGGAAATGGCTGCGGGAAGGAAACGAATCCAGGACACTCGTCGAAAGCGTTCCACATATCAACGCACAACACGTTCTGCAGGGCGCTCTTCGTTGGTCGTTGAGGACACTGAATGTTTCGTGGTTTGGGACGAGAGGATATGGCATACGGCACGAGATCGTTGACACATATACACATATTCCGGTCAATGATGCTTCCGGACGGAGCAACTCCGCTCCCACAGCGCTAGTGCAATGTCAATAAACGCAGTGTGACAGTGTTCTTGAGAGGTGGATATTGTAATGATGATGAAAGTAGTCCCGCATCAAAATACTCTAACAACTAGCAACATTTTGATTTTATAGTTTCACAAATTCTTCAAATAACATAAACTAATTAAAACGACCATTCGCTAGTTCCATTTCATCAGTATGCCATTCTGCACGCTCCGTCCAACAAATGTGCCTTAATGAACACCATCGGACGTGCATTACAGCAGCACAACCGCACAAAAGTGGCGCATCAACACTTCTGCCCCGGAACGGACGACATCAAAATGGTGCTTATTAGATTTTGTGATAATTATTCGTCACTTCCGAGACCCGTCCGCTGCTCGGCATTCTGTGAGCTGGCTTCTTTGTTGCAGAAGGAAAATGGCCGGAAAAATCAAGCTGTTTTATCAGAATGATTTATGTCCATGGTGGCCGACGGTCTCACCAGAATGCCGGCCGGAATCATGATAAAAACGATGAACACACACATGGGACTAGTCAAAGAGAAAGAGAGAAAAAAAACACTAACTCGACCACCGGAAAACTGCAGCTACGCTTCGGGACAGGATCTTTTGTACCGAAACTCGTCACGTACTTTCCATCCTTCCATCCTAGTTGGTGTGTCAGACCGTTGCAACGCTTTACATTGCCTTCGCACAGAGTTCCGCACCCATTCTAACCTTTATGCATTATATTTCTGCTTTCGTTGAGCGCAACCACACAGGCTGAGTCCTCGGCTGCAGTCAGCATATCCCGCACCGGTACTGTTTAGAGTGAGCCTGAAAAACGACGGGTCACCACTAATTGAACCCATAGTCATTACTCATAGTTAGTGGGGTAATTTGTATGCTGCTGTTGCAATGGTCCTGCAGCTTGTGCAGCTGGCAAAACCAAAGGGTTTCGCAAAAATCTGCAAACTTTGCTCACCACTGCACAGTGGTTCGGGTTTCCTTAGAGATGTTCGGCCTGTTTGGGTGAATTTTCGGACGAAGTAAATGAGTTGTCATGCTGTAAAGCAGCACGAAAATTACAAACTAGATTTCGGTGCGCACACTATGTTCGTGAAACGCTTTAGTACCATTAAGGGACATGTCCTAAAACATAGAGATCCTAGTCTAGGGTTTCATGCTCCAACCGTTGGTCTTCTCATTTAATGAACCAACAAACAAGTGAGAAGTTATATGAAGATTCTTAGCAAATGCTATAATCAACCTGATTTATGTTCCAGTTACAGGGGTACCTCCATCACTTCTAGACCGTAAAGTTTCCAAAAGCTCATAATGTCAAGCAGATTGCCTACATTCAGGCAATTTTCGTAATGTTGATCTAATACAACTACTTGGATCAATTCGGAGGGTTTTCATTTTTCCGGTCACCTTTAAAGAAGTCTTTCCACCATCCACCGTCATCTCATCTTCGAGCATAAGAAAAAACACTGAACCAAGCATCCATCCTGTCCACAGGCACAGCTCAAAAACGCATCACTCTTCATGAACGCTGAGATTACTATTTTATTCATCCAATTTTCTTTCATTAGGCAAAAGTTAACAAAGCAACGCGATTCGTTTCTGTCTTGAGTAATCCGCAAAAGGGTTTTTCTTGTGTGCCTTTTGTTTTATGGCACGAGAACTTCGATCCGATAAGCCCTCCCCGGCTCCGGTGGTTTCATTTTGGGGTTCGTGATCCGTTCATCATTCGCCCGAGTACTCGCGGCGATTGGTATTAATTTGAGGAGTTATGTTGTGTGTTTTTATTTCGCACAACTCCCTTCAATCATACCACCCATCCGGAGCTGTGATTCAGGTCATATATTATTCTGCTACGATCATTGCCTACTCTGTTGGGGAGACTGTTGTGTATTCGATTTTTTTTTTTCGTTTTGTTTTGCTTTTCTCTCCAATCGCTCACTCGCTAGGAAAAGCCTTATGCCAAAAACCCATTTCGTCTGGTGCCGGCACGATCACCAGCGTCCGCCACCTCCGAAGGCGGAAAAAGAGCAGTAAAAGTGGTGGGATCGTTTTCCGTGAGAAGATGCTTGCAGGCGCGGGAAAATCGGCTACGATAAAATATGATTGTTTTGGCATCGTTCGTTTGCGCTATGGTGGGCTAAAAATAGACACAAAATACGCCCGCTTTTCCGTTTCCGTTTGCTACGCTTTTCTTCCCATGCGTTGCCACCGCACCAGCGCAAACTCATCGTTTGCGGCTTTATGAAGACTCACACAAACAAACCAGAGGTTATTCCTTCTTGTGTGTGTGTTTTTCGTGTACAAATGTGTGACATAAGAATGTAGACGAAAGTCACCCACAAATCGCGCTTCAACTTGAGCGCCTAAAAGACGCATGATTAGATCGTTTCCGCGTGACGCGATTTTCTATCACCGTTTCGACCTGCCAGGGCAACTCAATTACGACCCTGCAACTCCTGCACCCACCAAGCGAATGAAAATAATGGAGAAAAAATCGCAACAAAAAACACCGAACCCTCGAAGATCGTTACACTGCGTCGTCCTTTTTGGGGAGCGTTTCGATGTAATAGGATCAACGTATGGCTGTATGATTGCATGCAATCATCTGCGACCATGCGTGTCCATGTGGTTGATGATTCCCGGGGCATATGTGTACGGTGTAACCGTTTTAAGGCTTGGTTGCCAGTTTATTGAGCCAACTTGTTTGGCTCTCGTTACGCGCCTTATGTTCATAGATCCACCAAAACGAGTCCTTGGAGACATATTCCGATTCCCAATCCGATTCACTCACTCGGGGGAACGAACGTGGCTGCAGCAAGAAGGGTAACAATATTGGTTTTCCACTGGCCATAAATATTATTTCAGCGTTGCATGTCAACAATGTTTCCATCTTCGTATTTATTGAAACATTTTCAACGGCAAAACTTATCGATTATTGTTGCGGCTATACCGGTACCAGCATATTCCAGCCAAAAATACTTCGCAGTTTGATGTTGATTTTACTTTTCGAACAAAGCATGTGTTCTCTCATGAATAATACACGTTTACGGTGGATGGATTACAAACATCAAAATGTCTGATGCGGTGTACTCACGCGCTAATGCAACATTCACATCAGCACAACGCTTCTAAGTTGCTTCCAAGTTGGGCCAAAGTACGCAGCTTCCCGACGTCGTCTTCCCGGTAATTGGTTGATGAAGAAAAAAGAGACGTCGTACTGCTGCTTACCACCAGCACGAACCATCACTTCCATCAGACCTTAATAAAGGCGTCATTAATTTTTCCGAACGCTCAGCATCAAACAAAACTCTTGTGTCCAAAGTGTGGTTCGAAGGTAGCGTCGCGTCGCGGCCGGTGTAACCGTACCGGCATCGTACCAGTACGTCAGGATAATGCAAAATCCGTAATCTTCGCTCGCCGAATTCTAATGAGCTTCCCGCTCGAAGCGCAAACACGGCCATAAGCGCTCGAAACCCGGCAGCCCATGTTTAATCTTGGAAAAGAAGCTTCATTCTTGCGGCTTAACTGGCCCCTGTTTGCGATACGCCTTCATCGGACCAGAGCGCCGAGTTGGTTGGAGTTTCGCGGGTAAACAGTACATCGTTACATCGCACAAAACGGGCTGCCGATGTTTGCTGCCGGCGAAATAGTGCTAGTGGCCCGGCCAGTCTGTGGTGAAGTTCTGCTGCCCAGCATCCCACAAATGGGTCACCGATATACCGACACCGGCCAATGGATACGTTCCATGCCGGAAAAACCAAGACAAGTGGACGAAACACGTAAGGCCCTACGCTTGCCTTTCGTGGAACGTGTCGTGTTCGAGGTTTCGGCTTAGCTGCCATCTTGCTTGGTCGATGTGCAATTTTCCGCCCGCTCGCATTGATGGCCTAAATCCTCGTGCCGGTACGCAGTGCTCGTACGGACAGGCAATGATGCGGCTGATGGTGATGATGTTGCTGACATCGATAGAACATTGCCATTGGGACGCTTGGTTCTTGCGGCTCCTTACTACTCCTTACGGCAAAATGGAGTGGAAAAAACACACATTAATGTATGTATGTGTGTGTGTGTGTGTGTCCGACTCGGTTTCGTTCGTTTTCGTTACTGAACGTGAAGGGTATTACGTGAAATTATTTTTATAAATAGCTGCCTGCTTAATGCGACGTTGATGCACGGCAAACCGTACAATGCCGTCACAGCCTTGCAAAAGCAGGGAATGATCCAGCCTAGCGTCACATCATCGTTTGCAGATCATTGATCTTTCATACTCCACAATCACTCGTCGAACAGGCGAATGGTGGAGTCGTTCGTCAGAAATCAATGCTCATTATTCACTGGAAGCAAGGATACGTTCCCGAAACGTAACACCGCTTGGCGTGATTTGACGTAACGTCGTTTACTTCCCCGTAGGCATAATCGTCCTTCGATTTGATTGGAGATGCTGGTGTGTGTTCTTCGAGGTATCTTTCAAGATTCTTCCGCCACAGTCCAAAATTGACACCTGTTGTTTGCAGCTTCAACATAAGGAAACTCTCTGGTCCGCACCCGGGATGGTTATAAATTTAAACTGGCACGCTTTATGACACCGAATGATGTGAAAAACGAACTACCGGTGGCAGTGCATAAATCTTAGTTTCAGTCGCAATAAACTTCACTAAACGCAACGCAAAAATATCTCAATCAATGAGTTGACTCATAGCATTTCTCAAAGATGTTTTTTATGCGAAATATATCAACAACTTTATTGGAAACCTCCTGCAACCAACGCTCTTGCAACAAAGTAACAAAGCAATTGTAAAGTTCCCCGAGCTTAGTGAAGTCAACAATTTACAACACTTTACGTGGTACTTATTCAACTCGCTCCAGGATTCTTTGTACCGAACGCAAACCAAGAACCTCCTTATTTGTCAGCTACAGAATTCCGGAATTCCACAAGTAATTTTACAGATATCCAACTGCATCTCATTTCCTGCGAAACGAAACACTCCATTGCTCGTCATGCATTAATTGAAACTTTCCGCCTGAGAAGCGGTGAGAAGCAGTTGCACTCACTGCCACAACACCACATTCCCAACAGTAAACAAAGAATGCCATGCTGCAATCTTCCAATGTCTACGCGATTGGCACTACTACAGCAACTACTTCGCACTAGCGGTTCAACTTACCAACATCGGGCGCGGTTTCTTTCTCCGGTGGAATCAAATTTTCATCCACAACGCAACAAACGGCACCGATCATCATCATCATCATCATCGTCGTCGTACTCGTCATTTTTACCACCATCGTTGAGCGTTTCGTTTGCGTGGTCGTTATTCGTGCCAAGTTGGATGCTCCACTGGCTGCTTACTCTGTACTGTGCGTACATCATCATCAGCCAAGACAAAGACCATTAATCAACACCTGGCTGTATGGTATGGCGGAAAACCCGGAGTCAGCTGTGCATGGAAACATTTCGTTCGGTGTACAAATTTGCCCCGGCATGTGGTACGGTGGTCGCTAGAAACAATCATTTTGCAATGACTATTCGGGGGCCGACTTCGGGTGTTGACAGACGTACTGATGGACGGAGATGGACGGGACTGACGTTTGCTGCCACCGAAATGTGGCGCTCGTTGAAATCGCGGAGAACGTCGTTGCTGTTTCCCGCTGTTGGTTGATAGTTGGTTTCAGTGCACGAGCACTTGGTAAAGGTATACCCAAGTCAAGATTTTTTTTTTCGCTACATGAAAAACTGAAACCTATTTTTCAATTTGCTCTGGAACTTTGAAGAGATAATAAAATATAATGTACGATCGTAAACGAGCTGTTTGTTGAGCAGGACCGGTTTGAAAAATAGCTCTGAACCGCTGGGGTAAATGTATGCAAATGTTTCAACGTTAATAGTCACCCACGGAAATGCTAAAAAAAAAGTGTGAATGACAACAATATTATTGCAAACGGGATATTAAGTTTTATAAATTTTAGCAGTAACGTTGCTAAAAAAATGAGAAAATAAGTTTACTAATGTCACTAAGTAAGTAGTATTTGGTTGATGGGATCAGATAGAGTAGAACTTATAAATAAGACCTCGTCTAATAGCTGAGCATCAATGCCTTTGGTCCACACAGATTACAGCTTCAAATTATTATTGGATAACTTCTGATAACTTCCAATCAATTTTACCGATTTTACCAAGCAAAATTAACAATAGCAAAGGAAGTCTTCAAATTGAGTTTAAAAAAAAATGTTCTTAACGATTTCATGTTCCTAAGAAAGCTCTTTGTCTCAAATAAGACCAATCTGTCATCTAGGTTTATAATGGTTCCGTACATGCCTGTCTTCCATAATGAAACAGGTAAAGCAAACGACGCACGTTATCTTCATTCCCGGAATTAAGACACACTCTTAGCAGCACACATGTTCACGCACCTCATAAATAAAGTTGTACTATACCATTTAATGTACAAAGATCCCGCGATAAAGACAACGATCCATTTCAACGCATTACCCGTTGACATTTAGCTGTTGTAAGCGATAAAAGGGATGAAAATACGGGTAAAAACAGACAAACCCGATCTACGACGCGTACGGTGCGTCTACGCATCGTACCGAACCGATGAGTGATGCGTGCAAAATGTGGCCGCTCAAAAGCAACATCGACCGGCCTGGCGCTCGTAAAAAAAACTCCCTCCCAATGTCCCACACCACCACCAGACGAAGAAAACCCAGCACGGCTCTTTGTTTTCCTTTGTTCGTGCGCGATCTCTAAACCACCACCGTGAGGTTCCATTCATCGTCGATCAGCTTGTCGTCAGCTAAACTTGGCCTAAATGATCTCCGCACTGTCTGTTGTAAACGCGTTTCCACCCCTTCTCTTGGCCACAACCACTCGCTTTTCCGTCGCTAACGTACACAAACACCGGGTAAGCGTGGTGCAGTGTAGAAAGAAAAATTGAACTTCGATCGTGTGCCGTCTGTTTCGTGGGGCCGTCTGTTTCGCACACAGGTGACGATGAAGTGATTTTCCGCACATCTCCGCGTCCAACCGGCCGGAAAAGTTACACGAGCAAGGGCACTTCCGTCTTGGGCAGAAGCGCAGGGTGCTGGGACAGCGCGAAGTGTGATGAACCGAATCGGATTGAATGGTTACGGCGCGAAGGATGAATGCCGGTGGGAGGTTGGACGGTTGTGTTAGTTGCGGCTATTTAACCGAGACGCCGATACGCCATGAATCAAGCCCACGGTGAAGGTTACCATAGTCAGTGATGGTTGGTACGCTGGCGGGACTGTTAAATTTAGAACCGATTCCGACCCGAACCGTGTGCGTGTATGTTTGATTTATTCGGCTTCTTTTTTCTTTCAATTTACCACCACAAGCGAATGCGAATTCGCGGAATCGCTTGGTATGATATCAAAGGAATGACGGATCCGTTGCTGAAGTGGACCCAGATGGTAAACGCAGAGCGGTCCAATTTCTCATTTAAAGTCAGCTTCCGTGGAGCGTAATGGTAGACTGCAAACAAACGCATCCGTGTTTCGCCTTCCAGTTTCGTACTGGGACGTTTAAAATTCGTCATGTACAAAAGGGTCCCAAGGCAATCCCAAGCTAACCATGACAATCGATGGTTTACAAATGCGATAATAGAGCATGTCATGTTTTACAATCGATATCGACCCTTCGCGTCAAGGACACGGCACGGTCCACCCCCCTCCCTCTGTAATGGTCCATTATGCTCCTTGCTGTTCTCCACTCCCTGCGCAAGGTACACGCCCAACCAACGTACGTTACGGGGTAACTATCTGCACGCAAAACTATGCGCCCGTTCCTAAAACCCTTTCACGGAAGTGAGTTACAAATGGTACTTGCTTGTAAGACACCACCAAACCACGGTGAACCCTTTTGCGTCGTGTACCGATGTTGGGATATTGATTGAAATTGTACCGAGCACATTAATGTTCGGGCGCGGAGATGTCGGTACGGAGCCGCAACTACTCATCAAACATCACGTAACACAACCACCACCAGAGGCATGCTGTGATAGGATAGTGTTTGACCACTTTGAGTCAATACAGCATGAATTGCTTGCTAATTATTTGATAAATAACCTTTAATGAATTATTAATGCACCACAACTTCGGTGCGGTACGGCATGTACACCGACACAAGGACAAGGTAGCACCGTGCGCTATAAATACCCTTGCCGTAGTTTGCCTTAGTTTTGCAGGTGCAAGCAGAATTCGTATGTCTCAAGGACGCGAAAAGGTATCCCTAGCGGGTTGTAAAGAAGGGAGGTTTTTATTACACCTCGTACCCAAAACGAAACCCTCAACGCAATCACTTGAGTGAAGTTACAATTTCCCTCAAGTAACTCCACTTTATTTGTACCATCATCCTCAAGGCGTGGGTTAAGCATCAACAATAAGCGAGAGTTTTCCGGCTCCTTTCGTCTATTCACTTACAAATCCCACAGGGTACTCGACGGACTCATCAAAAGGGATTGCAAAATCTTGACTACCATTCTCCATGCAGTTCGTCTTCCGCATCCAGATCTGATGCTGCTCAATGCACACTGATGGGTGCAATACCATTGGCAGGTGTCGCACTTCCTTCTTTAAACATCATCAGACAGCATCAAACTGACAGTACAATATGTGGTCATGGTTCTTGTTTCACCTTGTGCCGTTGTGCGAGACTCGCGTGAAGAAAATGGACTTTAATTAGATCAAACTCGACGCAGAGCCGGTTCGGAAGTCCATAATTCGGATTGGTCGCAGTTGGTGTCACTGGTTGAAGGTGATGTGCTTGTTGTGTTTTTTTTGTAACTTTGCCAAGCTTCAGATCCAAACGTCTGGTGGTCTGGTAATCATGATGATGGGTTTGAATGCATGCAACGTACACTCATGACATAAGCGCAACTAGACATGACTTGCCATATATCCGTCCGAGACGTTCCAGCTCATTAGAAGGGATGTTTTGAGCGCGTTCCTCTATTATATAAATTTACATGCATGTGTATCGATCAAAAACACACACGGTGCACCGGTTCGAGCAAAATGGAGTAATTGATCGGGTTCCAGCACCCGGAGGAGTCCCTCCACCGGATACGAAAACCTTTGACCGTGGCCACACAGGAGCACGCGGAATCTCCCTTCGAGAACGAGAATTCTGGCCACCGGGCCACCGGGTCGGGCGTCGGTGCGAAGGGTAATTTTACACCCGGTCATGTTCTTGCGTCATACCCGATCAGAGTCCGCCACTCCGGCATGGAAGCATTAATTGCCGATGACTTGTCAACTACCTGAATGCCGGTGTCAGGCTCGTCCGTAAATGATCGGTTTTGATTCCAATTAACACGCAAACGGCGGCAACCGTCTACAAACGGTTGGTCGTACGATATTCCCTGCCCGGGAATCTTATGCCGGTTGCACCGGTGGCAGCTATTCGGACGATAATGGAACCGGGACTGGGTGGTATGGTTTTATGAGCGTCGCAACATCGCAATACGGACGCGCTTTGGTTGTTCGGAGGGTTATTTTTTCGGCACCGTACAGGACCTAGTTTGGTTGCTGAAATTTAATTAAAACAGCAATTACACACCACCATTGGGCTGTCTCGTTTTCGTCACTGCAAATCTGTTGCGAAATTTTCTGTTTTCTACAGTGAATTGGGTGCACTCGAAAGTTAGGTTGTTTCGATGGATGGAGAATTGCTTTATTTCAATTCGTATCTCATAAACGATTAAGCACACGACTAGGGTTCTGAGTACTAAATCATTGACAAATCGCACAATTTCTGATGCACTTACCTCACTTAAATACTTTTTTTAACATTGTTCATGCTTAATGGGTATTGGGATTTATACGTACTTGATACAAAAAGAAGGCTTTTCCAATGCTACTCTGATTGATCCTGTCAAAATCCCTATTTTTCTTAATGGAATATAAGTTTTGATACTCCTGGATGGCTTAGAGTGTTTAGGTTCAGTTTAGGATTTAGTGGGTGACATATCACTAACTCGCAGGTCACATTTCTAAGGCTCACGGATGTTCCATTAAGCCAGTTGATCAGCGTATGGTTTTTAATTTAAAATTATACACCATGTTTCATATCCATAACAAAGTTCTGAGCCTCTATATTTGCACACTTTTAGCATATATTTGCACACTTATATTTGCACACTTTTGCTATAATGTTCCTGTCCATTGCTATCGTTTACGAGCAATACAATTGTTCTCACCCAATGGGTACATTTCATGTTTCCAAGCCCATTTCCATGTTTCACTAGCTACAACTACCGACCAATTACGTTTGGTTATTCGTCGTTTTGCAACGATCCGTCCCGTTTTACAGCATCCTCGGCAAAGTTACCTTCGAAAATTGCTTCCCACGCCTAATCCAACCGAAAGCAAGTGAAAGCGAACATTTGCATGATGCAAAGTCCCTGAGTTTACCTGCAACCGTCACTCCACCTCCAACAGCAGATACCGGAGCAATTAGCAAAAAGCTTTGTACCGTTTGTTTGACAAAGGTTTGGTGACGAATGAATGACACCTGCATTGTTCATTTGAATGTCACATTGGAGGCACAAAACTCTGGATTAAACGCCATGTTACGCTTGAGCTGGTAAGGTAGGGACAGAACGTAACCATCCGAGAAAGGTGTAAACCTTCGCTCGAACAAACGCAAAGAACGGGAGTAATGTGTCTGTTACCTTTTTTCCGTTGGGAAAATTCCCGAAACAACATAATCCGGGAGCTAATGTTGCCGGATTATTCCATCGCTTGATCTACCTATACGCGCGCAATGATTCATCAGGGCAAAAATCGGAATGGTGATTGATAAGAACCAGATGGATAAACGTTCACACTGCATAATGCCGCCGTTAATTACTTTCTGTCTGCGCTAACATTATGCACCAGTCGGCAAGCTGATCATCACCGCCACCGCCGCACATCCGTCCGGTTGGGAATGTAAAAACATCAACTTCAGCCAAAGTGTACAAGTGAATTTTATGTCTGACCTGTACGCAAAAAAGCTCCATTCGCTTACCGATGCGAATCGCTACAGGTATCGGTAATGATGCACAAATAAATAATCCCACATGGCGAGGCGTTGTTGGCGGGATTGTGCGAGCAACTGTTTAAAATATAAAATCCTTCTCCCAACGGGTCGGTGGGTTATTCGCACATTTATCCGGTTTTGAATCATTTATCGTGGATCGTAATGGGCTGGAAGTATACTGCCGTTCAAAGCAGACGAATGTTCTCGAATGTAAATGTATTCCTTAAAAAATGTTGATGATTATTAACTGAAAATACAGTAATTATCAGGGTTTAACACGATAAAATAATCAGCCGTTCACGAACACAATACCGCCCTCGCTTACGGTCGAGGATGGAGTGCTTCACTCATGGGAGCCTTCCCGCGGCCCATTGCACACATCAACAAGGTGACCATCGAATGTCACCTATGAGTGGCACACTGGTTGGTGAAACAAAGATTCCTAACAATACGCACCTCGTGAAAGATTAACTCTATGCAAAAACGTCATAAATCGTCCAATTTTCACTTGGCAATAGGCTGAAGGTAATGATAAAAATGATTAAAAACGGCGTCACCTGTCTGGAAACCATCGGCATACCGACCACGAATCAATCAGTCCACCAACATCACAAAACCGTCAGTTGCGATTTGCGTCAAAAGCCAACGTGTGAGCGGCACCTCAGTGTGAACATCAGCTCCCCCCCTCGCGGCCAGAGGGGTATTTAATTCAAATTTAATTTCCATGCATATAAACATTTATTCAGCTTGATCGAGACGACGGGTCGACATTATGCTGGTGCTCGGTACACACCGAAACACGCCCTCCGGAGGCGTGCGCTCGCGCACACATTCGCAACCCGGTCGCCAGACGATAATAGAAGAACAAGTCAACTCTGCTCAGCTATTGTGAACGGTATTGTTGCCTAATAGCTTGCCGCATCCGAGACCTTCCACCGGAAGTCTTCCCGGGCGACATTGATGGCGACGGCAAAGGACTGCGTCACCGATAAGCTGCCGGTCGTCCCATGAGGGATGCAAATCGCATTGACGTTGCCGATTGCCCCTGATGTTGTCTTGGAGTAAACAGTGTTTAGTGTAATGCGCATTAGTGTTTTGTGTTTGGTATGCTATTGACGATTTGCCGAATTATAACAGTAGTCAATAATAATTAATTGAAGATAGTTTTGCCAACTGATTTTAATTAAAGATCGATTGCTTTCATCTTTTTGCAGATTCGAGCAAAATTTTTTAACCATTTTGCTATAAATTGGGCAATGAAAATAAGATCCGACTCAATCTAAATCAGGTAAGTTGAGTAATTCTTTAACATTCCTCGTCGTAAGCTAGTCAAAATTCGTGCTGCGTTATGCGTTAAGCTGCATTGGGCAAGTGTCTCCACGAAAATTGAAGATTCGGGCCAGCGTTTACGGTCTCAGTCTGTCCTGTTTTCCTAAGTAAACAAGAACACCAATTAAAACTCCAAAGTGTGTGGATATGGCAAGGATGTAACGTATTTCCGTTGCGTTGTTTGTTCGAGCTTTACAGGTTGCTTCGTAATTTCCAATAAACTTAGCAGCCTGTGGGAAATTGGTCGAGAAAGGTTCTTGTTCAAGAACGATGTAATTGGCGTTTTCTTATCTTCACAGGCACGCAAAACATTTCCAACAAAGTCCTAATTGCCATTTCCTTAGCTTGCAGCTTCTGTTAAAGTTATCTTACAAAGCAATGCTTTGTTGAGAGAAAAAAATGATAACCTTCCAGGAAAATTTGTTTTCTTCTTAGCTTCTACAGTATTCCACGACCAGTGTTTGTAAGCTTTACGGTCAACCGGTAACCATGCTTTGGGCCACCGTAAGCAACTTCTCAGTAAACAGGACCCGTGACCATCGTTTCTAGAGTGTCACACCAGCAATTCGAAATAACTTTTACCGCAAACATGTGTCTCAAAGTTTCGAAGATTCAATTTTCCTGCCCATCGCACCCGGACGTTTGATTGCACTGTTGGATAAGGGAAAGTTCTCGGCCGAGTTTCGTTAGCCGAAAGGGAGCGACAAGAAGTGCCTCGAAGCGTCGAACGTGACTGCCACGCGGACCGAATGGCCACAATAGCGGCGTTATGAAAAATGGAGCAAAATCGAAAGTCAAACAAAACGTCAGAACGCCACACGATCGCCACCGTCCGCACGGAAAGGTCAGCCAGCTTTGGACGCTAGAAGAAAGGAAAGGGAAAGATATCTCCTACGCGAGGGATCAGATTCCGTTTTCGATCAGAATGTATTAGCTTTCCAATCCATCATGCACACGCTACATGGTTCAATCAATAATTCCTTATGGTTTAACAGAATGTTTTCGCATGGAATTCTCCTTGCTTTCCGACACTTAATGGTTTGCTGCTGTTTTAAACATTAATTAAATAATAATTAAGCATTTTTTATTCAATCGGGGTATGGAGCGCGGTACATCAAAGCGCAACAAATATGATTTAGAACGGACTACCAAAAGTCGTTTCGTGTAGGCCCGGACCGCCTCCATATTAAACGTTCTTAAGCGTACAGAGAGGTGCAGCGGAACGTCGAACATGGTCACATCGTTATCAAAATTAACATTTTTCCATCGTTGTCTTCGCTTGTTACTACAAACAGGAAAAGCGCTCCAGTACGAAGATTGATGGTTGCTTTTTGTGGAAACACCTCCATCGTTCTTGTACGCTCAACCGAACTCGCATTCGCGAACGAACTAATTTACGCGTTCGGTTCACCTCAGCTGACGCGGCTTTGTACCGCAACGAAGAACTGCCAACATTTATCACACCATCCGAAACGGTGAGCCGGCAATGAATGGCTTTCGTTTCATCCGCGCGGCGGTGTTGTTTAGTATGCAAATTTACCCACCAGAGTGGTCACTTGCTGACTGCGATCACTAACGATCACAATAAAGCGATTAGAGATGTGGTACGGTATCGTCGATTTGCATTGGCTGTCGTTCTTCGCTCGAAACGGTAGAATCAAGCCGGAAACAGTTCCCAAGCGACCAAAAGACTAACAGGTGCCTTCCAATCAATCCTCAACATTCGAGGGAGACAGAACACTTCTAACACTAGCAACGCTTGCATCAATTCAAACTGAAACCAGTGTAGGTAGTGTAAGAATAGTGCCGATAAAAATGCGTTCACACCACTTTCAAATCCTACGAATATGGTATGCAATGCTAATTTTATGATTTGTTGTGGTCCCAAACGGTCTGTGGCTGGTTTTTTTTATTTCCGTTGTATTATAGATGAGCCAATCCACTCATGCTCTATCGGTCGCCCATGCAGCATAGAATCGTTCCAGATCGCCCGTGGAATTTACCACCCCAACAGTGAGTCAGCTCCCGGGGATTGTCTGATCGTTTGCCGAAAAGGGGCATGGGACATGAATGGGATTTCGAGTGTGCCATATTTGGAACGACCGGTTGCGAGTAAGAAATGGATGGGTTTAACCACGGGCGTGTAATGGTTGGGAGCGCGAAACGGTCGGGAAAAAAACGAGTCCCCACCGGGGTGTGCTTTCTGACGGACGGACATGACAAATGTTGCAAAAGTTTGGCGAAATTTATGAATTCCCTGCTGGAGGTGTGCTCGTTGGTAAAACCCCCACGGAGGGATATTCGATGGTAACATTCTGTACGCCAGTGTAGCCAATCGTTGTAATCGAACAGGGACTGGACAAATATGTAACACATTACCGGACAGGTTTGGGAGAATACACCATTGGGCCAAAGTTGCTTACTCGGCTTTGCATTTACCTCAGATAAATGTGCCGATAGGATGCGATGAATAATTTGACCTCCTAAGTCAGTGTTCGACAAGCTTGTTCACAAATTCTGATGACTTCATTAGACCTTGTAGTTGAAGACATACCAAATGTTTAAATCTTTAATACACTGTTTATCCAACAGATGTCGCTTTGGTGTATTAGTATACACTCTGTCATTATTAAGCACTCTGATTGACGTTTCACACGAGGCATTAATATGACTTCAAACAGCAGGTTAACAAATTAATCGATCTGATGTATATGGTTAAGCGGTACACAACAAATCTCGTTTCAATCTTCAATCTTCTTTCAAGTAAAAAATTCGTAAATTAAAGAAATGGCTTTTGTCGAACACTGACCGATGTGATCGCAGTTTTCATCTCCGGTGCCAGACTGACTGGTTCGGCAGAGCCTGTTTTGTGTATCGATTGGAATTATAGCTTTGCAATTTCAATAAGCTCCGGCAGATGGAAGAACTATCAGCCGGCCAGTATCAACCGATGTTGTTTGTCCATTTTTAGCTACTTTTATGATCCCACCAGGCCTTAGATTTGAGTTAGCAACAGAATATCAGATTTTGCTGCTGTTACAAAAGCAGTATTCATTATTCTATACAGAGAACGTTGCGTTATCGAATGGCGATATTTTAGGAGCTTCAGAAACAAACAAATGCACTCAGGAAGCATTATTAAACATCTACCAATGTTACGATGGAACAATCCAGCAGAACACTTTAAAACATTGCTGACATTTCACAACATTGGTTGCATTACGTAACCCAATCTGGAAACGATTTAGAAAGCCTTCCAAGATCATTAACTCATTATGTATTCCGACCTTACAGCACTAACACATATTTATAATATCAATCTTCATCACTTTATGGCGCTTTTTTTTTGTTTTTCGGCTCTCCATTGCCCTCATTTGAGTCATTCTTAGCATTACCATGGGAGCCGCCTTTCGTAAGAATCGCCGGCAACCAATGTTGTATATATAATTGCCAGGACCAGACCCAAGAATGGTATAATGAAAACAAAACAAAACCGAAAGGTCGAAAATGGTTCGCTTCTCGAACGATCTTAATGCTAATGGCTTTCGCTGGCGAATCAGGCTCGCGTGTCACTGTTGCTGACCGCATAAGCAAAGCCCGTCAGCAGATACCATTCGCCAGGCAGGACGGTGAACGGTGACGAACACCCACGGAGCGCAGCACCGAAGAGACCTCCAGAAATAGAGATCGCATGGAGTTCGATTCACATTAAAGACGAGAATCGATTAAAACAAAGCATAGAATCAACGGTTTCATACAGCGACCGTTTTATTGAGCCACGATAAATTAAACGATGATGCATTATAGAGAGCTATCGATCAAATTTTGGTGTAGTAAAACTCAACCTCGCCTTAAACGAGCATATTTTTTAAACCGACCATTGGCATGACATACAGTTCCTTTATACTGTGAGTTGACAAGCTCCATTTTTAATCATCAGTAAAAACAAATAACTAAAATACGACCAAATGCCATCTATCTTACCCTGTCAGATTACACAGCAAACTTTGAGAATTAATAACGACAAAAAATCCAATGTTGCCTGCTGATTCGTTGCATTTTTTCCCCGTCCATTCGTCCATTACTATGTTCACGCAGCGTCGTCAGCCAGTCTGGTGAAATTCAAAACTCAACCCTCACATACTGTGGGTGCTCCCGAGCACCAATCCTGCGGTCAATGTCAAGCTGTGAGGGTAAAGTGTCAGAAAGGTGTTGGTTTTTTGTTTCTTCCACAGGCTTCCTTTTTTTTTGCTTCGCCATCCCTAAGCTCTACATGTCATTCCAGTTGTGTCGTTGCAGCCACAAAAGAGAAGCTTGTTGCGAAGTGTCTCGTTGCGCGAATAAAAAAATGCGCCAGTATCTCACGGCTTTTTTCCCCCTTGTCCAAAGACGCGGTATGTCCGGGCCCGCAAACGAACAATCAGATGTCAGATCTTCGAGCATTGACACTTTCTTTCCGCCGACGCGTTTTGCATATATTTTATTCCACCCGTGGTGTGGCCCTGTGGGGAAATGACAACTCACGATCGTAACATACACCAGGCTCTGCCCAGGATGACACTGCTTCGATTTGTCTTTCCGCGCTTAATACGGCCCAGAACCGTGTTCGTGTTCCCGTCGATGATTCATTCGCAAAACGGGTTTTCGTCGGGTGGCTAAGATAGCTTCCCGGTTTCATCTTGCGACACTCGGAGACAGTGCTCGGAGCGGGAGATATACACACCCGATTACCGCTGTGGAAACGATGATGGACGACGACAAGCCGTCTACCAAAAATGGTTGTTAGTGATCAGATGACGGGCAGACTACAACGACAAGCACAAAAAGCAGTTAACCGGTACTTGATCCGTGAGCTGCCATTGGCACCCGGTTGTCTCGTTGATCTCTCCAAAGCCCCAAACTCTGCACGAGAGAAATAGTCTGTGTGCAAATTTAGTCGAAGTATTGCTTCGCGTGACTTGAGAAATGTGTAACTGGAGAATTCTAGGAGTAACCTACTTTCTCGATCTCGAATGGTACTGCACCTTTGAGAAAGGTTTTATTTTTGGAATCATATTCTGCCTTTCCTTTACTCACTGTCAGGTGATCAACAAAAGTTTCACTCTGTCATCCATCAGCATTTGGTTACGAATTTTGGGGACGAAGTGCCAAGCTATTGCTGAACGACTGTATGATATTCTAGGATTAATTCATCAATGTCACACTCGGAAGCACTTCCATCAACCATCTCGAGTGTGTTGCCATTTTTAGAAGACAATAAATTGATGTTGCTTGCGAGATATTCGTGAACAGAATGTATCCCGAATGAAATTCTGGAAACATTTTGGAAATAATTACAACCAGCAGGACAGGTAGCGCTTGATTAATATGTGCAGCAGGTTCATTCTCTTCAAGGATCTCACTAAATATACTTTAACGTGCACTAACATACCCATTTCGTGTTCAAGGTCCTGCTCGTGCTTCGTAATGTGCGTCTTTGTGTGGTACAAGCACTCCAATGGCATACCCACTGGCTTCCTAATTCCCCAAGAGAAATGTGTAAAAAACTGGCAAACATACAAACGCGGAAGGTCCGCACCGGGTGATTACCGGGAACCAAGTTGTGTCTTCCGTCGTACGCATCGCACATTCCGAGAAAATGTTCCCGGAAGCGTTGGTAGCATTCCTTCGCTGGAACAAACATCCGCTTGTGCTGCTGCTATACCGCCCGTACCAGGGAGTCGGAAGTTTTCGAAAGCCAACCAAAAATCGCACAAAATGTAACCACGCGGGTCGTTCTCAAGCTGTCCTTGGGAAGATAATGGGCAGGTTTTGCAGAAACTGCGCCAAACCAGCGAAACAAGTACTCCGATTTGGAAATGATTCTAGCAATTTTGCAATCAATTGCATGCTCACAGACGTGTCTCCATTGATTGCTGCTTTCCAGTCAACCAGATTCCAGGAGACCTTGGAAACACTTGGGCAAGGATGGTAAAGCCGTATTCTTTTTTGTCCTGTCCCCTTCCATTTCATTGTGAAAGCTAGCTCGACTGAGCTAGTCGTAGCGTGATATCCTTCGTTAAGCTCCGGAAGGTACATATGATTGAAATGACTTCCACTGCATAAAGAAACGTACCCCGATCGAACGAACCTCTGACTGTCGGTTGTGACGGGTATCCGTGGGCACAAGCGTACAAAAAACACGTCTGTGAATCGATTTGACAGTTGGTTAGCAATTGGCATGGATAAAATGCACCAAAGGCATTTTCTTTTTTTTGCGCTGCTATCGATCGCACAAAACCATACGACGGACGGAGCGATGGACGAAACAAAAACACAGTCAATCAAAATGAGCCACAAGCACACACTCGCGGAAAACACACAACAACAACAACAAAACGCTTCGAAAAGAAAATGAAATTTCCATTCGTGTAACACGAGCCGCATGGAGAGCAATGACAAGAAAGCGAGAAAAATCTAATCAAAATAGGAAACTTTCACCCTCCTTGACATGCATCGGGCAGTAAACTTGATCCTTGCGGATGGAACTGGCTACCCCGGCGGTACTTGACCACCATTAACAGGGTGTGCTGTGTGTTTGTGTGTGGGCAGGCCCGGCTGCTTCAGAGGAAGTTTTTATTTTTAGCAATATTCTGCAACTGGAAGCACACGCGCTGATGGCGCTCGGTACCAAAGCACGAAACACTCATAAAACATTCGCCCTGGTAGCATATTTCAGTTTTTCTCGCGCTGCAGTATTGGATTCGTATTTCTCTTCCTTTGCCCGCTGGTTTATGCATATTCTTGCCAGTAACAGGTGACGGTTGGTTCGGACGACCGGGCCAATGTTTGTTGAGGCACGTTTTCTCATAAAGTTTCCATGTTCGTTCTCAGGATGTCTGATGCTTCCTTCCCTCCGTTTGGTGTTCACGATTTGGTAATGTTCGTACCATTATCCAACATCCCTCCACATTCCTCTGATCCAATTCGCCACAGGCAAGAATAAAATGTAATGTTTACCTGATCGGACCGGATGTTGGCCGACTTTAAGTTGGTTCTTGCAAAACTAAACTATAGCACATTGATTTTGTTTCCACCGAGGACAAGCACAGCTCGTTTACATTGTGTTGTACTTTCTTTAGCACGGTGATCTTGCTTTCCGTAATGTTTTATTCTACTTTTCATTTGTCTGATTTATTGTACTACCAGGAAGTTTCCGTTTGATGTCTGCAATCCAAAGAATTCTTCCATCAAAATGAACAAGACATTCCTTTATTGCATTTTTCCACCAGTTTTTCTTCATGTTTGCTTTAGTTTTCCCTCAAACGGCATTACTATGATGAATTTCAAATTCATTTATGCTACAAAGGAGAATTGTCCTCCAAAGCGTAACATTTTGTTGAAAATCTAATGTATTTAAAACTATTCCACATTATCTGATAGGCGAAGCATTGCCTCACAACATATCAACACACGTGCTGAAAGGTATGAATGGAATATTTATTTTTTAATCTCCCGCAACATGTTCATTTAGCGACCAACTAATTAAACGCCCATGTGGGGAGAAACTGGTAGATTCAAACGATACACCAAACAAATGCTGCCGGTGCAAAACGTTTACCTCCTGCTAATGTTTACAAGTAATCGTTCTGCCCATCGGTCATCACACGCCGCGTTATATCGCGAGGGGCAACTCGATGCCATTAACACCATCGCATACTTACGGCACCATTAGCTCGTACCCGTGTCACCTCATCCCGCCTCGGGTTACGCATTAATCAGAACAATATCTGCGGAAGGAAACAGCTGCACCTCGTGCTCCATGTCACACTCAACACGTTTTAGAAGAAAACCACATGCTTCCGGTTTGAAAAGCGTTGTTTGAAACGTGATGGCAGTTAATAAATCACCCAACGTGTGTGAATTTTTTTCGCCTAGCCAGACATCATCGAAACACACTAGATGAGATTTTAATTGGAAAATGACAAGACCAGCGAACTATTCACTAGTGAACATGAATCGATTGTAAGTTTGTGTGGGTCGTGAAAAGGGAATTTTCTAGATGAGAATTGCCAATAACACCAGTTGTAATTATTTGAATTGCTTCTCTTGAAGCTGCCCGTATATGTGCTCCTAACATTGGTTTCATCATCGAAGAGAAGGTTCTAGTATCGAGCTAATTTATTATTAATGTTGTGTTTCTCAACCACATTTCGATCGAAGAAATGATATACGGAAGATTTTAAAAATGTATAAGAATGTCTGATGGTAGCGTGTTAAAGAAATTGCTACTCTTCACAAATTGAGTCTAACTCCCTGTTTCCATTAATTTTAAATCCAAGGAACCTGTTATTCTACTCAGAACAAGTGAGTGGTATCAATGCAGGAATGATTTTCCACAGCAACTTTTGCAATAAAAGTTTACAACTGTTGGCATACAAAACGGTATCAAAGATACAAGATACGGAAAAAAGGCTCCGGCGAGTACCATCCCCGGACGACTACCAGGAATGATTTTATTCGTCCATAATATATTAGAAAGCTCCCGCTAGTCTCTAAGGAATTTTGAAATCTGGCACAGCATCTTTCTCTCCCCGTGGCTTTACAACAATTTTTCCCTCGTTATTGTTCAACAGCCTCCCAACTGGGGTGATGCATGTGATGCAAGTTTACACCAACACTACAACCGCTCGCATTGCATTCCGTCCTCAGTGAAATGGCGTTTGGAGAGGCCATAACCGTTCCAGCAAGAATGGCATAATAAATGAAACCACTGCTGTATGCAAAACTTGCAAAATCGATGACGTCAACCAAAATGTCGGAAGCTCCACTAGCTCCACCGTTGGGCAATGGTCGAGCTTTTGCGCCGTGCTTGACAAGCCCGGTCATCGAACAGCAAAGCGGGAGTAATAAATTCTAAAACTTAATGGCAAATTCATGCTGGCCCCGTACTGTTATGGCGCTAACGGTCAATTTCCTGACACCCTTTGCGCTACAACTCGTGGCTGCCACCCCGATGAGTTAGCCGTTTCGCTGTGCTGTAATTATGTTGCACAAAATTACAACCAGACAAGTGATTCCGGGATGCTTCACAAGTGCTGAGTTCTCGGTTGTAAGAATAGGGGCCACATAAATTTCGGTCCTTTGGCCGGAAACATTAATCCCAAAAGATGGGTTTGGCAATATAAATATTACCCTTTTGCAATTTACAGCACAATGGTTTCTAATCCTTACATAGATGAAAGTGATGCACGTATTGTAAATGCAATCGTTAATTTATGGAACTTCATTAAAAGCAGGCAGGCAGCGTGTAAGGATTGTTTCCGAGGGACAGTGAAAAGGTTAATCACATTGGAATCATTAATTCAAACATTTTTCACCTCAACGCCACAAGCACTCTTTCATTATTAAACTCCATTGTGGAACGCTTTCTCCCTGCTATTCGCTACACCATAATGGGCACTCTGCCTAAGCGACACTGGTAAGTTTGTGGACATTCGGTCCACTAGAACCCATGTCATTTTCCAACCACAAAACACAATGTTACGTGATCTCCCGAGAGTATCATCTTTCTGCAGAATTATACTAACCTTCCGGTGCATGGCGCTCGTACAGTGGACAATGGCTCTCGTTCTTTATGTTCCTGTCCACCGAGTGCTTTTTGCCATAACCCATTAGAGACCTTTCTCTTTCATAACCTCGTTTTTCAATGTGGATGAACTGAAAAATGGCCTCCACCCGAACGTGCACACCGAACTTGACCTTACTGATCAATAAGAAATTCAAACCATCGCCTGCTTCGACCCTCAAGCGGCTTGTTGCTAACCTGGACAGGCACTCGTGTTTCCACCACACTGAACTCCGTTCGAGGATGTAAATGTGGTACACTAAACCTTTCCAGCACTTCCGATCCTCTTGGGCAAATGCGTTACAAAAGGTGCGCGTCTGTGAACTGGAGATACTCATGTTAGTTGAAAAGGATACGATTCGGTAGGGTTGAAGAATCATTCACTCAATATTGGAACTTCTTGATTTTTTTTTTATCTGAAACTTCTTCAGATCTTTGGTTGCAATTACTAGTTGAAGACTCTTTCTTTTTTTGCTTTTAAATTGTTGATAGCATGCTCGATCTATGGTTTTGCAACATACCAAATCGGCTAAGAAAATGCATGAAATTTTCGGAGAAGGACTGTCTAAAAAGAGTACTCTTCACATAAAATGAATTTATGATCGTTTCTAATGAGAAGAATAACTAAACCCTCATCTCTGGTCCACCAAATGTAAATAAACGATAGACAACCGATGCTAGGTTGCAGTAGGCTAAAACCATACAGCAAATTAAAGAGTTCCGATAAGAGAAGAGAAAACATGGTTATCTTTACAATACAATCATCTTGACAGCTGCTGAACAGCAAGGAGCGGTACAGACTTGTGATTGATTGAAGCTTTTGTTCCGTTGTCTATTTTTAGGTTCGATACTTTTAACATTCATGTTTTATTCCATTTCCCTGGCAGTTCTTCCAAACCTTTCAATCCTTATATTTAAATATCTCTCTTTAGTATTTCTAAAGGCATCGTGTTGTAGTTCTCACCTATTCAAGGCCTATTCGCCGAAACTTTTACACACGCACCGAACATGGTTGGCAAAACTTTCCCACACAAAAAGCATAATCAAAACTCACCCGTTCCGGCTACAAATACACAGCACGCCCAACAAAAAGTCAAAAACCTGACCCAATCGGTGAATCTCTGAAATGGGCCTCCATCCGTTTTGTGGCGTTCCTTGCATGTGCCCACCGTTAGAAAGGGAACCCACTGCGTAAAGTTTTCCCATGAATACAATGCATCAAACATCGGCCCAACCCGAGGCGGACCCGAAACCCGGCTATTATTCTCGCATATTCTGTCTATTAAACTACGCCACGCCACGCTGGGAAAGTGTCTGGTTGTACGAACGGGTGCTCCACCGTCTGTAAAACAATCAATAGAAAAACTCAATCCCTTGTCAACATGTAACGTGAACGAGCTTTATGGTTCCGACAAATAGTGGGCAACGGAAAGTTTCCTAAAGCAATCCTAAAGCAAACGAGAAACTCAAACTCATCGCGTTTGGAACCAATTCCAGATGATGCAAACAATTTTCCAGCCGAAAGGTTCTAACGGACGTTGTCGGGGTGGTCAATGTAATTTGCCGCACCAAACTTTGACGATAAATACAAAAAGCCTTAAACTGGGAAAGACGTTTCATTAAATTAGTTTTTCCTTCACTTTAACCAAGTATGTAAAATTTGGGAACTTGTTTTTGGCTGCCAGAAGTAGCAAAGTTCTAATAGAATGAAATATAATTTTAATTGTTGTAAACACTGTTACAAAAGCCATTAGCAAAATTCTACTCTTTGTACTAAAAATAGATTACACCAGCCTTAGTTCCGTGGACCTTCCGCTGTGAAAGCGGATTATAAAGTTTCCACACGATACATGGCTTCGAAGCCAGCGTTTTCCCTGAACAATGCTCCGACAGCAAGCACAGTGGTAATGGTAACTACTCTACTTACCACTTCACTCGCTAATGAGTGCCTCACAGGAGATGGCCACCATTCCACACTGTTTATCAACATTCTGTAGCAAAAGAATTATAATTTCCTTCCCAAAAAACAAAAAACCTGATGTAACTTCCTTTACACGTGGCAAACAAACCTATCCCATTCACGCTGAAAATCTCGTGCCGGGAAGCTTTTTTTTTAGTTTTGGTCAATGTACTTCAAGTGCATTCTTTAGCCCCAACAGGGATGAAAAACGTTAAAACCCCACGTGGGATGGATGCATCCGGCGATCGTTTAAATAAAACATTAGCCCAACGGCACACGTGGATCCCGGGGAGAACACTCCAAAGAGCCATAATTTTTCGGCTAAGCCCAATCTAGCGTGTGGCCAGCGGTGCAGAAGGACTTTTGCACATTGTGTGTGTGTGTTTTTTTTTGTCATCTTCTCCGACACGGACCCTCCAACTGCCAGCGGCACTTTTATCGGTGGTTACGAGAGAATTCGGTCCGTTCTAAAAAGTTGTGCTTGCAAGCGATGGGATGGGAACATGAACGAAGTGTAAATTTTTATTACACCCTTTTCTGCGATGTCATTTTCCGCTGGTGTTCTGCAGCACACAAAAGTGTGGCCAGTTTATTTTCGTACAAAGTGTTTTTCGTTTTTTTTTTGTTTGCCCTGTCCGTGATGGTGCTTCTCTTGCAACCTGTAATCCGCTAGTGTATACGTCACCGGTTCGGTCGTTTCCACGTTGTCGATGTCGCATAGTGCAGCATAAATAAGATTTTTTTTTATTACTTTCGTCAGCCCGACTGTATCCGGTGGGGAGGTAGAATACCGGAAACAAAACCACCGCGGTATAAAAGGGAGACACACTCACACACTCGCAACCACAAAAAAGGCCGCCACGCTGTCTCTGGTACGGAGCTGCGAGGGGTAGCGTAATGAAACCCTGCCTAATCCTTCTAGCCAGCAACGTGCTCGAAACGTGAGACCGAACATGTCGTCTTAAATGTGCTTCAAGATTTACACCGCCACAGGATTACGCCGGGATATGGTGGGGGGGGGGGCTATGAGTTCGGGCACTTAGACGACATTACAGTGATACCCTTTTTGCGCGAGATGCATGGCGTTGGGGATGCTAAAATTATCACAGGTCAAAGCACTTCCCGGAGTGGATGGGACCCATGGGTAAATGTCAAATACCGGTAAGATTCTTTTCAAACAGTCATAAGCGAGCTAAGTACTTCCTAATCTCGCTATATTAATCCGCTTGGCGTTCAGAATAGCGGTGGAGTGGGACCAACATTTTGAACAAGCTAACTTTTCGCTCGGTGTCATGTTTTACAACCTGTTGGTGGTCTTGATTTGATAAAATGGAGAATAAAGCAGAACCCCTTATTATTGTTCTTTTTCCCACTGAGCGAAGTTCTTTCTTCACAGCATAGACCAATGTTTCTATGTCGTGAGAAGGTGTTTTTGTAGATCGTTTGTTCGTACAATCTTCTGCGACTACACAGTTGAAGTAAATATTTGGAAGTATTAAATATAAAAGCATGAAATATATTATGGAGAGAATTTCGACATGAATGATTCTTTAAATTGTCCGTTTCCGATATACCGTGGATTTTCTGGAATGAAGGTTATCCTCTCAATCACATACTTTTACTCAATCACATACTTTAAACAGAGTATCAGATGTACTTCCTTGAAGGGTTGTTAAATATTAGAAACTTTGTTAATTGGATTTGGATTTTGAATTTTGAAGTTCGTGAGCTACGAAAGGCTCAAAGTCGAATGCTCCTATGCACCTATATATGTTGAGAATTACGGAGTATTCCAAATGTGTCTTAAAAAACCGAGTTATGTTTTTACTGTTATATTCATCCGTCCGAATATATCTCCTGCTAATTCATTTTGCTTTATTCTATGAGTTTAATATACAGCTCTAGATCGATTTTCCAACTAACTTATCTAGTCCTATTATTCTCTATTGTCTTCCCATAATGTAGATATAATTCATGCAATAGCTCAAAATAATTCCTGTAACCTATTCCAATTCCAATCCAAAGATTCCCAAACGCATGCGATTCAATCGCAGCTCTTTTGAAAAATTCGAAAAGTTTCAAGTGCCGGATCCAATAGATCATGAAATTTAAATAATATTCTATCACTTACCAAAGCGACACTGACACCGTTTGCTATTTGCACTTGGTATCAACGACATGCACAATGGTAGCTGTGGCATGTGCGAACACGGTAACAAGAACAAACAACGAACCATCCGTAAAGTGCAACAATGCATTCGCATTCTTGCTGTTGGCCATTATTATTTCAACCAAAATTAATTGACACCACGTAAAAACGGCGCCCTGGTCCGGGGGTTCCACCTTTCCAACTCGTTAACCGTTGCTATGAGCACACTTTGGCTCGGTTCATGCTGTGTGAGAGAGAGACTGTGAAATAAAGGTAATTACGCTTGAAACTCACACGTGCCTGATGAAACGCGCACGGGGAAGTCAACCGTCACTTTAACGCACGCAAACTTGTGCGATAATATTTGTCAAATTTTATGCACACTCAACACGCTTCCCTGCTTGCAACGTCGATCCTCGGTACGATATGATTGCTACAACGTGGTGTATGAGTGTTTTATCGCTGCCAAATGGACGAGGTAAAATCGATCAAACGTCAGTCTGTTCGATGTGTTCGATGAGTTTGAAGATATGGTGCACATGTTGGGGGGAAGAGAACCATGTGCCCAATCATGCGTCCATCACCGTTGGCGTCGAGCGTATTGGAAGCAATCAAGCGTGGATCACTGCGGTACTGAGTGATGTGACGATCAGCATGACTTCACACCGATACCGGAAGCGCTGTAAGCCATAGACTGTTTCTTTTAGTGTACCGCGAAAATTCAGCTTAAACTCAGCTTAAACTGTGAAACTTTGACTGCATAAAGTCCCGACGCAAAATCACAATGGAATATCTTTGCTACAACAAATGACATGTAGGTAACTAGGGCTAATGGTGAATGCAAAGTTCTGTGCCCCTTACCTTAACCTTCGGTCGCGTAGACAAACCACAGATACGCGGTATCGGTTAGCTCCCGATGGAAGCAAACATTTGCCCCTAATTGCATTATACTGGGAGACGCAGCGTTCGTAGTTCAGGGTTAATTGGTTCACGAGCTTGCTTCTCTCGAGAGTCACCACCTTCCACCGCGCTATCGCAACTTGTAATTCTATGAACCACACGCAACAACTACAATACAAACAATAACCAACATGCCAACATTCACACCAAAAGCATCGGAGATGATCGAGTTCGGGCGCTAATCCACCTCTAACCGTAACCGAAACCGTTTCGCCAAAATTCTCCACCGTCCATTGGCAATTGTATTCTTCCCACCGTCCAGCATCTTATGCTCGTCGCATCATCATCACCGTCGATGCTGGGACGATGATAAGCGCCACACAATGCCGGCTGGCCTTGGATAATTGGATTGCAGTGAAACCAATCGTCAAATGGGCGTATAAAGGCCAATTTACATTCCAGCCACCTTCCCCGGGTCCATCTGGCGGGAAGGAGGATTTGCTTCTTTGATTTAATTTCGCAATACCTAACCGGATCAGCCGGATGCGAATGAGATGCAGAGGGAGAATGTGGATTAACATTTGCGCGATCGGTCAAACTCGTGGTGGGTTGTTAGCTGTGCGTTGAAAGTAACATTTGTACAGTAAAATTAAATGTGTCTCGCTATTTCTCCGATGACCTCAACACGCTGTATTTGTTGCGTTTTTTTTTATTTGACACTTCATTTCGCTCAATTATGGTTCCCAATTCACAAATGTGCCTTTTCGAATCGAGCTGCGTCGAAAAACAGGGATTTTCTCATGCAGTTTACGAGCGCACAGCTGATACGACTTCTGGTGCAAACTTTTGGCTCTACACATCTGACCACTGAAAAACACATCATACGAACGTCGTTAAATTGACCACAATTATGTCGTAAATTAAAATTCCAATAAAACCTACCTCCAATCGTCCGCCTCGCGTGCTTGCATGTCTGACATTAACTTCAAGGTTGACGCGGTTATACTTATTGCCAAAAATATGCTAAATTCCGACGGACAACCGAACACTGCCGCCAAAAACACGAACCTACCACCATTCCGTCCAACGAATGGCACGCGAGCTTTATCGTGCAGCATTTTGTCTTATTTTGTGTGTACGAATCACCGGTTTTTTGTTGTTGGCCCTGCTGTTCATGCTATCACCACCGCCATTGTGCTCGGATGAGCGTGTAATGCGTAACGGTGGCCGCCGTGCTTCGAGGTTCGTTAGCAATTTTACCATGCAAAACAGGGAAGCATAAACATACCCAAAACAAAAAAATCAAGACTTTTTTGTTGTCTGCTAATGCGAAGCGCACACAACGAGGAGGATGAGCAAAACAATGACTAAATCCGATCGCAATCAGCAGCGCGATAAATACCTTGACCTAGATTTTAGTCCCTAACTGTGTGGACGTGATTATTTCCGGGAAATGGATTTTTTTTTTTTCGGGAGGGAATTAATATTACTCAAACATAGAACGTTGTTCAACATAGGGCTTCGAAGTGGGTGGGCGCGATAGAAATTTTATCCCACTCACTCGATGCTTGATTGATTGTTTAATTAAACTTTACCATTAACTTTGTCCGTTAAACCACAGCTAGTAGAATTCCAAAGGATCCACCGTAAACACTGATAGTAGGCATGAGGCCACACTTTGAGAGCGCCATGTGGCAGATTGATGAAGATAAAACACTTTGAAAGAGAGTTTTATCTTTGCTGTTTGGGACAGTATGCACAATTGAAGTTTATCAATGTCCCCAAGATAAAAGAATATATATGACATCAATAATGTATTCGTTTCTAACCAAGATACATGCTATTGTTTTTTTTTATTATACTCCAAATTCACGTGCGTAAAGCGTGCCAAAGCACGTCCATTTTCCATAAATATTCCGTCCCGATAGCAAAATTCCAATTTGCATCGAGAATTATCATTGCAAAAGCGATCGTTTCTCGACCATACATATTCAAGCCACTTGAATGGCAATCAACACTCTCATATAGACCACCGTTCACACCACACGGCCCGTGCGGGATTGACATGATGGCACAGATAGCCCTAGTCGTTCGTTAACACCGAAACATCCTGTTGCTCATTAAAACTCCCGTTCTTTTGGCAGGAAAGTGTTCATACACGGTGACATTATCTGAACGATCGCCACTCACAGCGTTTCCAAAAAAAAAAAGAATCTCTACCTCAATGTATCCAGTTGTTGCGCTGTCTGTCCTTTGGCAGGTCCTTCTTTCGCTTTACTCCTTCTTCTAACGCTATTGGAGCGTAATTAGTGAGACCCCCGCTCTGTACAGTCGATTTGGCCACACAAACCGTGTGTTTGTGCTGTGTTTGTCCGGCCCGGTCATGCATTTATTTCGTCATTAGTCCCACGCAGGATCAAGTGGTAGCCTTAATTAAGGCGAGCCGGTACCACCCGCTAATGCACTGCCAACACTGCCCTGGAGAAGATGTCTTTTTGCAAAGCTGTGATGTGTCCAAGGCCGCACGGAACCGTAACGATCCAGCTGTTCACAATATTGGACGTTGATTGTGCTGGCTTTTATTTACGAGAGGGTTGGCCCCCTTGCTTTTGATTGCATGTACTCAACGTTGCTCAAAATTTACTGTTTCATTGACCTTTTGGGATCGAGCACAATGTCCGGATGGACATGCGTGTGTGTGTGTGTGTTTTTTTTTCTTTAACAGAACACCTAAAATTAAAATTTTCTTTCTCTAAACATCGCTCTGCCCATCATACACTTGGAATGCAAGAACTGCATAGTAACTGGTACAGCCATAAATAACGCTCGTATTCCCACCGCGAGTGTACGAAAGCGACGCGAACAATCTAATACTGCCAGCATCAAAAACTATCCAGCACACCGCATGACGCATTTGTTTGGGAGTTTCCTTTGCCTATCAACAGATCGCTGTTGGCAGGCAATATAGTCTAGGTCTGAGTTAATAACCTTACGATCAACACCGGGCACGAGACCAACCGGCCCGGCAATCGAATGCATTTGAACGTATTTTTATCTCTCAATCACGGGTATGCAAATGTAAACAACGTTTTAAAGCTTTAATAATCACCGGTGGAAGGTATCGGGAAGTGACGTACGGGAATTCGAAGCGGAAGCATCCTGAAGCAGTAGCGATCAACGTCAGCGAGAAGCGGCTGTATTGAAATGCGGCATACATTAGCATCGATAGTCCATGGGATGGCTACATGTTTTGGAAAGTTTCCGTCTATAAATAGCTTCGACTCGAGAACCCTTTGCTATCGGTTACAAATCGAACGATACTTCCAAAGATCGGTGAGTGCCTAATTAAAGTTGTAATGAAATTCCTGATACTCCGCAAACCCGTATCCAGATAAATAACATTTTTCCGAAGAAATCTCATCGATTGCCACTTCGTTTCCCATTCCTCAAATTGGCACTGAGGGATCGAGAGTTGTAAACCCTTTTTTTTTTTGGGGGCAAGCTCATAGTACAAAGTTTTCTAATCCGCTGTGCTCCAATCACCCTTCCTTATGAGCTTACTTTTCCAATCTAATTCTCCCGTGTCACAACCAGACGAAAACCCATTTGTCGATACTCGCCGCGATGAAGATCGTAAATATTCCTTACCGAAGGGTAAGGAAAACCGGAACAGAACAATGTTCACTGCCACCCTCGGTTCGGGTGCTTTTATTTCGTGCCATTTCTCCAGTATCGATTCCGACGCGTAATAGAACATAAATTGAAACAAATCGCAATCGCATCTAGCGGGAAGCAAACGTATCTTTCGAGTTTCGGGGCTAGGGTTTTGTGTGTTGTGTGGCGATGCCTTTTTTGCGCTTAATGCATGCAACGTTCCGTAACGATTGCAGTTCCGTTTTAATGTTTCCTGTAGCACATCGGCATGGGACATAGAGGATGATGGAGCTCGATGGTTCACTTAGTATGCGAACAATTCTTTTATGTTGTGCAATGATTTACTAGGTCATTATATTGGAGTTTCGTTGATCAATAGTTAATTTACAAAGCTTTTGCTACATGTCAGCTAAGTCCCTCTAGCTACTAATTCGACGAAACAAACCTTTTTGAAATAAAATATTCTTGTAAAAGCTCACTGTTACCTATAAATGCTCTCCATGCTAAGAAAATCGTGGTAGGATCGTCTAACCCCCAGATACTCAAACAACGTCGTTTCGGAAGAGTGACGCTGCCGTAACCACACGAAGACACATCGCAAACCGCCTTTCCTCGCACATTACATCACACAGAATGGAAGTTTTAGAAGATAATTTCCACAACCACTATAATCGGCGGTAAACACCGTCGATTCGGAACGATTTCTGTACGCGCGAATGGCATAGCGATGGCTCCCGGCCGCTTTCATCTTCAGCTGCATCCAGGGTCGGACAGTAGGAAGCCATAAAAATAGACCATAACTATACCCATCCATCGAGAGGCGAAGAAGACTCCCGCCAGAGGTGGAGTTTTTTGGTTTTACTTTTCTTTTAGCTATTTGCATTTAGCAAAACAACGCCATAAGAAAGAGCGATAAAAGCAGCCACCAGTGCGAACGGTTAACCGCACCGTCAGAATGCAAGGGCAGTGCACTTGCAGCTACATCTCGGAGATGCGGAAGTGTGGAAAGTGCAAGCCGAGCGTGTCGGCAAATATTCGATGCGGTGCGGTGTGCGAGCTGGTGCTTAATTATCATATAATCGGGTCTACCCGATTCACGATCAAGACTTACTCTGCGTTACGGCAAAACACACACACACACACACACCGGTAGGTGCAGGGGAGTTGCGAATGGGTGGAGTGAGAGCAGTGGAATGTGTACAGCGGACAGCTGCAATTGCAGTTGCAGTATAGCGTTATCCGGTTTGTAAACACCTTACCCGCGCAGATTCTCCCATCCCATCCGTCCCGGCGTCTCACCAAGCGTGCCACCATTAGTAAGGCAGTACCCATAGACGGTTGGGGTTGATGCGAACGCAATAAATAGAACGGGAGACGTTGTACGCTACTGGCTACCAGAAACGCCAGTCAGATCGACTGGTACTTTTCCGTCTCCATCCACCGTATGCAACGTTTCAAGCGGCAAGATGCGAAAGAGTTATAACACTTTCGTTGCACGCACAGTACCGATTGGTGTTGTGGCCGGACACAGTGTACTCCCCCTCCTATCGCGGGGCTAGAGCCCTCCGTGGCCACCACCAATTTACGACCCTTTTTACGCTGGAACAGATTAAAATAGTGCCAGCCCGTATGTGCACCACGGCTGTTCCCTTGTGGCCTTGGCAGTGAAACAACCCCCAATGCAACCCCCGCAGGAGTCGACGATTTGCGGGTGTCGTAATACTCCATTTCCATTTCACTTTCCGAACCGGGAGCAACTTTCTGCTACAACCCACTCGCACTCTCCGCCATCACACGATGCCTTCACGATCAATCGTGCTGGAAGTGGAAAGTTGGTCGTGCTCAGGCGATGGACCCACCTGTTCGCCCTGCCCGGGCAGTGGAGTGTGGAGACCCACGAGTGGCCAAAACTTTGCCCAAAGACCAAACTTTGCTGTCGGCTATACATTGCATTGTGTAACGACTTTGGCAACGTGGTCGCGAACTGCAAATTTCAAGTGCAATTCAAATTATTTTTAAATCCAACTTTTGCTAGCTTCATCAACTACTGCTAAAGTATAATTTAAGTACTCATAAACATTTAATTTCTTTGCTCGTTATTTATCGTCTTCGTTGCCAGTTCCGATAATGTTACTTTGATAGTCAACGGAGGGAACCGGAAAACGAAAGCACATCAGCAGCGGTTCACGGAAACGTTGAATATCCATCATTAAAATGATTTAAAATGGTGCGCACCGGTCACCCATAATACGATTTCGCGTACTGTGTCCCAGCGAAGCGTCCCAGCGGAATTCGTGCACTGTGCCGGGGAATGGGGGATTTTTCAATCCACAAAGTTTCCCCCAACAGCAGTAGTTAGTAGCAGCCAACGCACTGCAGTACGTGTCTGGAATAAGGCAATAAGGCGCCGGCGACAAAATGTTGCATTGTAGTTTGTTTTGCACTAGCATCGACTGCCGGAAAGGATTGCCAGCACAACATTGTGCGCGACGGTCGATAACAACCGGACATGATTTGCTATTCATGGTGGGATTAGAAATTGAAAGCAAATATTACCTCGCACTGAAGGATGACAAATAATCGAACCATTTACAGTGTTTATAGATATAACAGTTCAGAATTCAGAACATCTTACTGAGCTAGAATAAACACTTAAAACAGAAGACACTATTGCATCAACCTAAGGAAACACTCCATTCATAAAAATTTCTCACCAAGTACTTGTGAATGGATTCCCCAGAGCCCGGTATCAGATTTCGTAATCATAGTTCACCCAACGATCACCTCTCACTTTTTGCCCTCACCAGCTTTGATTAAGGGGTTCCATCGAAACATCGCGTAGCAGTGAGCGGTGTGAGATTAGTATAATTTGACCACGCGATAGCTTCCGGTGTTATTAAACTGAATCGTTTACCGCCTGTTGCTACCGACATCCACGCCCAAAGGGCCTCTCGCTCGCCATCTTGATCTAACGGGAATCGATGGATAAACAAACTGTCCGATGGGATTGGTGAACTTAAGTCTACTCCGTGATGCGAAACAACCTTCGACAGGTGTCATAATCCGTGAACTCTCCATACCGAACGGGGCGGTTAGTTGTGTTTACATATCATCATGGAATACTCCGCATTCGTCTCTTCTTTGGACATCCCATCTGAGGCATTTTTGGGAAGTTGTAATCGAATCGACAACAAATTCCAAAATAAACCAATTCACAACCCGGTGTGAATTTACCGTTTCGTTCCATTTCCGCTTATAATTTCGTATTTTATTGACTTCTTCACGATGTCCAATGTAAGTCACCTTAGATTGTGTGAAGGAAGTGGATTGGAATACTTCAAAGTCTCTTTAATTATTATCTCTGCACACCACCGATGTTGCCTGCTTCTCTTGAGGTCATTTAAACGTATACCCAACCAACATGGCGCATGTCCTCAACGGCAACGCCACACAGCACCGATGATGGATGATAATGTTGATAGGGCACGCGCCGTAAGAAACCATCGAATCGAGACTGTACAAATTTTCGGCTCCAAAAAGCTACCACCGGACAACCGGTAATATGGCGCATGTTGCTACTGTACATCGAGTCGAGTGGGCTCTTGTACGAAACGCAAATATTGATGCTCGGCTGAGCTGGGCAGAAACTGTCAATATGGGACGCCCGCAGTGCAAACGAGATAAGCGAACAGCTTGGTCCAATGTTTCCAAGAAGTTCCACGACGCCAACATGCGTTGCAGACATGCTTTTTCTGTGAAGAGAACAGTACCCATACCTGAACGTGTTAATCCAACACGATGATTCCGGGAAGTAAACATGTCTGTTACACACTTCTTCCAAAAAAATGCCGTTGCTCAAAAGTTTCAAGCTGCGCCTCAAATTTTAAAACAATATTCCCACCATTGGGTGATTGATAACATGCGCCGGCAATCGAAACTTTGATCCCCGGTGCCTGCTAGATTTGATTTCAACTTGTTTGTTGTCAACGGCAACATAAGCTGTGTATGTTTTGCTGACGGCGGCTAATGATTCATTGACAGGCGCGTATTTCTGCGCCGTACCTCGAGCGCCGTTAAACATTCGGCTTCGGTCAACAAGCAATGTAATGAGCGTTACCGGACACGAAATATGACACGGGACGTATCTGATTCCGGGGCGCTGACTGTTGAACTGGAAAATAGCCTTAGCAAGCGGTAAGAGAAGCGCCACGATGAAGCACTGTTGATAAGTTATGGAATTATTTTACATTTGATTATGGCTCATACAGGATAAGGAGACTGACTGACTGTTGCAGAACTCAATACTATCAATAATACTCGTCAGTGTAAAAATCCCCTCGACCAACTTCCTAGACAACATTCCCAGGAATCACAATTCCTCGTACAGGCCGCTTCGCTTGGTAGAGTCTTGATGATGCACCAGGTGTTTATGGTTGAGCAAAATAGGAAACAAACCTATCAGGCTTAAGCTTCCTATAAACTTGTCAATGTGGTACCTAATTATCATTTATCTCAGCTACCCAAGCACTTCATTATTGCGGCTATTTCTCACTGTACGCTCCTAGCAGAACTTCCTCTGGCTACTGCTAAAGTTCTGAGTCACCGAGATCAAGTTTCTTCACAGAAAACAAAGTCCACCCAGCCTAGATCCGTAGAATCTCACACCCAGCGCAGTGTTTCTTATCAAGAAACGCATCAAATCTCACCCAAAATCGACACTCAACGCGAGCCTTCAATCTGACCAGAATCACGCCGGTGCCATTACTGTCACCGACAGATAACCAATCTCAGTCGCATTTATGCTGTGTCAAGGCCTCGCTTACGGCTCTAATCCCCAAAATCAACTAAAGGACAGCGACGACAATTATCGGACAAAACGGCTAGCTCCATCGCCATCACCTACGGCCCCAAACAGACGCTTATCAGTACCGGCTGGTTCGTTTGCATCGAATTTATTTCGCTCTACTCGTCTCCGTCAGTCCGTCTACCGGGGCTGCCAATGCAATCGCCGATGTTTGCGAATCGGCTCGAAGCACAAAGTTGGCCCAAGCATCAACATTGCAATGGTGAGGTACCGCAGCGTAAACCTGTGCGCTCGGTGACCCCGAAAGAGGTCACCGATGGTCGCACACAGAATGTGGTTGAAACTGGATTTCGACGTCCCTGACTTCATTCGTGACCCGCTTGTTTGGTGGCTCACCAACGTACACCACAGCCGACGTTTGCGAACGCAAAACGCAGCACGGCCATCATTTACTCAACAGTGGGCCTAAATTTCGTAAGCTTGTTGGTAGCTTTCGCTGAACCGTAAACGACCTCACCAACCGATCAGCTGTTTCACCAGTGCTCATGGTAACATGCCGCTCGGTGGTTCTCTTCTCCATTTGGAATCTCCGACCAGCTTCGTGCTGTGCTGCTTCCTTCCTGCAGAGCGCGATCCTCGAGCAGACGTGTTTTTGTACGGCGAAGATCTCTGGATCTTTCGATCATGGGGAATCCACAGTGGCGTCACGTTCCACCTACTGGGTGTGTTTCGCCCAGCGCAGTGAGACATTATTCAGCAATTTTTAGATGTAGACTTCTCACGCACTGCGCTGCCTGAGTCAGCATGGGGCGGTTTTGTTTGCATCAGTGTGGAAGATTACCACCCCGTGTACCGTTTAGTCTTACACACGTGGCGTCTCCGGTGCGGCCCGTTGCGGATCACTAAGCTGCGCGGGTTTTGCTAATATTAGACGGTTGCAATACGATGATAGTGCCGTTGAAGCTGGTACCGTTAGGGAAATTACTGTTGAATCGTCACCTTCGAATGATATTTGTTTGGTATAATGATATTTCGTGCTCTTGTATGCATTTTGCAGGTGTCCGTCACATACGTCAGCCGTTTATGTTCTTTCTAAAACCCACCGAAGATTCCACAATGTCTACCATCATTACTACCATGACAGCTCCTTTCGCTGACTAATTACAACACCCTCGGCTAGTTCTGCATTGGTTGTCTGTCATCCTGCTGTGCAACGTCATTGTTTGCGTAGCATTTAGCAACTGAACAGGAAATGGCCACGAACGGACCATTCGCAGCCGGATTTCTTCCAGCAATACTCAGCATAGTTAATCAGGCACGGATGTAAACGGGGCAAGGCTCGCCTTAAGACGAGTTTCCTTTTTGTTGTCAAGCTATCTGGCACGGTTCTGCCGGGCAGGACGGAGTACCCAAACAAAACAAAAACGCATGTATATTTAATGAGCAGTACAAAAGCAATGCGTCAAGTTTCGGTACCTTTGTACTGTTGTTCTGTGCGTTTGCACTGCAAAACCTTTCCTTCTTTTTTTGCTTTCAGTTGGAATAGCTGTAGGAGAATGGAAGGAAAACAATTCCATCTTATGGCATATTCCGGCTTAAGAGAAGGATTGTAACAGATTAATGCTCTGGACAGTACGAAGACGAAATCATACAAAAGGTATTTAATGGTAATACCTCAGGTCCCTTGGAAGTAATAAATATTGCAACTTGGATTTTATCAGAATTGAAGTTGTTCATTTGTTGGAAGGGAGTGTTCTTGAAATACTGCTACATTAGTATAGTCCAGTATAGAATAGCTTCCAATCTAACAGTCCAATTGACCCTTAATCTAAAGTAGGATTACATCTTATGGTGGCTATACCTGAATCTATTTCTTCGTAGAATTACAATTTTACATTGCATACTTACCGGCGTTCTAGGTCAAGCCACAATCCAAGTAGTCGGGTGTACATACACCAAACGTTCGTTCTATAAACTTCATCATAAAATATCACTTGCAAGGTCTTGGTGTAATTGGTAAAATATTCATTCCATATGATCCTGTTGTAACCAATAATTTATACCGCTCCACAATAAATAAATACATTCCTCTCTCTCTATTTCTCTTGCCGAAAGATCAAACGCAATTTTCTTGAAGACCCACAATCCTTTCAACACCAAAGCGTTGGTGGCAGCTTTGTAACCAATAACCAACCACAGCAGCCATAAATCAACGAAATCAACCGGTGGCGATCAAGTCGCGATAATCAATCCGCCTCTCGCAGTCAATTCCTTTTTAGTGCCTCTATGTGCGAAATTTTAACAAGGTGTCAATCTTCACCTTTTGATTACGTTATCAGCCCCTCCTTGCAGACGGGGAAATTGGTGCCAAACGGGGTGGGTTACATAATGCGGGCGAAAGTGAATCACCTTCTGCCCGTGATCGATTTTTCCGGCGGTACGCCCACCGTTTGTTCTAGAAACTCGTGCGGAACGGATCTCTGGATAAAACTGAGCGTAAGCGCGAAAGGTGCAAAGTTACATGCATAAATAACTACACGTAGCGTCCGACAATCCTCCAATGGCACGGTGTCTCCCGTGAGGGTGTGTGTTTGTTATGGGGCAATAAAGGAATGGCCATTTCGGTCGCCTATGCCCTACTAAGATGTGCACGCCTCCACCCAGTTACGGCTGTGTTACTATTTGTCTTTTCCTATTCCTTTGGCACGAGGAACACAAGCGGCAACACTTCTCAGCCTGATGAATAATCAATAGAGCGTTCCGAAATTCGTTAAGCAAAACCACCGTGTAGTAGGGTTGGTTGGCCGGAAAGGGTCCAGCGACAGCGGGAAGTAGTTGCAAACATAAGCTTTGGCGGCTTTGGCACAATAAAAGAGCAGCATCTTTCCACTCTCCGGCTAGCATTAAACTGTGCCCATTGAGAATTCCAGCGCTGTAGCTCGCTGGTCGTGGCTTTTTCGGTCACATCAAAATGGATTACACCGTGTCCCCAAAGCAAATGGCAGCTTTCGTGATATTATTTTCAAATCTCTTACGACCATACCGGGAACTGTGTTCCTTGGGGTTGTGCGTGCTGTTACAATAATTGTATAATAATGATCGCTGGGTTAATATCGTCGTTTTTTTTCTCTCTCTCTCTCTTTGTTTTTCCTTTCAGCTCAACACCAACCTTAACCGGCGTGCCTGAAAGATAGGCTGAAACGCATCGAACCGTAATGTAATGTCAATTGATCCAAAACAAAACCGAAAGTTGAGCACAATCAAACACACACAGAGAGACACCGCGTCATTTATAAATAGACAAGGTCAACGAAACCTGCCCAGTCCCATCTCCCAAGCCGAGCGCCGATAATGATGAAGCCTTACAAAAATCAAGAATAATATGTGAACGGATTTGTTGCTCGGTTTTCCTCATTGTTGTTCCTTCACCCCACTTTAAATTGGCCCAGTAGACGGGCCGCGCGAGATCGCAACTAACAAGCCGTGGATCTCGTCGCCCCGGAATAAAGAACCGCAAGAACAGCGTGAAGAACAGCGCGAACACGAATGCGAACGCAACGAGGCGACACGAGAGACAACGCGCTACACCAAGGGCCTCCATCGCTTCCACCGGCCAACAGCGGAAAACCGCCAGTCTCGTCGCAAAGCCAAGAAGTCAATCAATTTGGGTGTGCGCACACACACGTAAGACGGACTGGTCGAATGCGGAAAGATGAAGCTCAACGACACCGAAAGACCTGCCTGAAGAAGCTGGCCCGTGCTCGCCACCCCTCGTGGTATCCATCGAATAGGTGGGTTTGTTGGTACAGGTGCACCCCACACGCCGGCCGGTCATCCCCATTCGACAGCCACCCCGCAGTCGGTGGTAGCTCCACACGGCGGCAAGAATAATCCGATCGGGAGCCGAAGCGTCGGGACCCGAACGCGCGATTCCCTATTTCCCACCCTCTGCGGTACGCACGCGGACGGTTGCACAAACCGCACTCGACTCGACAGCGACACGACCGGCCCGAACCGAACGAACGTCGGAACGCTAGGGGTGGTTTTTGCCGTGTTCGAACAAAACTTGCCTGCACTCGCCCGAAGCCGAACAGTCGGAAACTGCACGTTGCTCGGTTCGCCAAGAGTCCGTCTTTGGGGGTGCGTACGCGTACCGCAACATAAGCTTGCCGTCGTTTGGGGCCGTTTAAATCAAGGGGTGGCCACACAAAACATTCGGTCTCGCAAAAACCGTCTCCGTGTGTGTGGAACGACACCGCGTTTGTTGAAGGCCCAACGTGCGAAACGAAGCGTCAACAGCGAGAAATATTGTGACGAATTCTAGTGGTTCGCGTTGAGTGGCAAGCGTCAGTGGTGAAAATGATCGAATTGTTGTGAGTGCAAGCAAGAAAAACCAGCGATCATTGGAAGAAAAACTACGCAAAATAAATGGGCTACCCACCGTTCGTTTGTGCAAAGCCGGAAAAAGAGAAACAAACAGGCAACAACAAAAAAAACAAGTGTACATCTCATAACGCTAATTTATGAGCAATAGCGAGCAAAGAAATCGTGCAAAACAAAACCTCGTGAATTACTAGTGTCGCTTGTGGAAAACAAAGCAAATCCCCAACCGAAAAAAGGGAAAACATATTTAAAGTGCCACCGAAAAACAAGTAACGCAAAAGTGGTATAATTCCTCGTACGCGTGTGCATTTTGCCTTTGCCACACGATAAGACGGGTCCACAAAGCAAGGTGTGAGGTGCGAAGTGGAAGCTTTTTTAGCATTAGCCCAACCGACACACGGGCGGGCCACACAGTGGACAGTGGAAGTTTTCGCCGTGGTTCCGCTATTTCCGCGCGTGGGAAATAAAAGGGGGCCATAGTGCCATACCTGCGGTTGGCCGTACGTCGTCCACCAAGTGATCCAGCAAAAGGGAATAAATTACCGAAGGTTCGACCCTTCTCGGTCGGTGAAATAAAGGGTACTCGTTGACGTTGTTGCAACCACACCGACAGCACTTACCTTGCCACAGATTGCCACAAGACACATGCGGGTTATTCGCTCTACATACGTGTGTGTGTGTGTTGAAGTGTGAGGTTTGTTGCAGTTTGTCTGGTTTGTCGGACGACATTCTTTAGCGTGTGGACTTGGTGTAGTGAAAACCGGCGACTCTAATCGAAGTGTGAAACGCGTCGCAAATTCGCGTGTGGTACGTCCGGTTGCGCGAAACATATCCAGAGAAGTTCCTTCATAATCTTCCGTCAGAAGTTACGACAGAAAGAAAAGGCAGCATTGCATCGTCCAACCATCCGGGTTTTTGTCAGTGGCACACACAAAACAAATGTAGCTGTGTGAATTGATTTGTGGGGACCAAAATGTTGCCAACCGTCCGTACGGTAGTGAGCCAAGGCTACAACAGAGGCAGTGAAACCGGTGCACAATGTTAGCCATAGACTGTCTGGTTGGTGGTCTGCTGCTCGGTTCGCTCGGTGTGAACACGCTGGCACTTGGTGCGTTCTGGACGACGCCAAGTCTACGCACCACCGCCAACCGGTTCGTGATCAACCTGCTGATAGTGAATCTCGTCTGCTGCTTCATCCTCGGTCCGTCGCTGTTCCTGAATGCGTTCACCGGTAAGACACCGCTGCCGACGCCACTGCCGGCAGCGGCGGCCGAGCTACCATCGACAACGGCCGCACAATACGATACGGCCGGCGGCGAGTATGGTACCAGCGCCGCGACGGTGGCACTGTTCCAGCGTGGCGATGCGCCAGCTCCAACGATAGCCCAACCAAATCGGACCCGCATCGTGCGGTGCCCCAAGAATGGCACCATGGGCAGCGTTGAGGATGGTGGTGCCAGTAATTGTGATAGGACGGGAGATGAGGGGGGAGGGACGCCGGTGGAAGAGGAGGAAGAAACGCCCTTCATCCGGACGACTCCGGTACACCCGGGGCAGAACAATGCGCTACATCCCAACCTGACCCTCACGAAGATCCGTTGCTGGGGGTTGGATTTAGTGGTGGCGCTCGGAGCACTCTCGGTGCTTCTGGTGGTCGGTGACACCTGGTGTGCTATCACCGACCCACTGCGCTATCACTCTCGCATCTCGGAGCTGAAGGCATGGGCATTCATCATCGCCAGCTGGGCGCTGGGGATCGCGTTCGGTATCGCGTCCGGGTTTCGCGGAGATCAGAAGTACGTTACACTGTTCAAGAACCGGCTCACGGCGGAAGAGGTGGCCGCCATCGAATCTAGTCACTGGGCCCGCAACCAGACCGGTACGAACGGTGCGGCCAGTTTGCCCAACACCGACGGTTTCATCAACCACCTGAACATCTCGGAGGATCTGTACAATACGATCTTCTCGTACGCGTACTTTGTGATCGTCATACTGATCCCGTTCGCGCTCGTGTGCGCCATGTACTGGCGCATCTTCTCGGAAGCGCGAGAAAGTGGTCAGCGGATGCGGCAGAACGGTTCGTCGCCGTTGTTACAGAGCGCACTCAATCTGGTCTCGGCACAAAAGCATGCCGCTGCCGAGAAGCAGCTGATGCTCGAACAGGCACAACAACAGCCCCCGCAACATCCGGCGATACAGCCGATGCCAAGCATTCCGGAACGACCGGGCGAGAAGGCAGATTGTGACGGTCTTACCATGAAGATCGACAAACAGATCCACTACGAGGACGAAACGATCACGATCAGCAGTATACCGCATCACCATCACCATCAGCAGAGGGATTCCTGCCTGAAGCCGCTGCTCCAACAGTCACCGGCTCCAACTCCGACGCACAAACCAACCCCATCACACCAGCACGATCCCTCACTAGATCGGCCCGACCGAAGTCCACAGGTGGTTCAAATCGCCACGCCAACTTCGGCAGCCGTGCCGGCCCAGCCGAGTGTGCTCAAGTCGCCACTGCGACACGATCGCAACCACAACAGTATTCTGATGCAGCAGCTCCCGGCGGAGAGCAGTGCGAGCGGACCGATCCCAACACATCCGGGATCGCCGGCACCGACGGGTCTGGGAAAGGTGCGCCGCAACCACAGCGCGGGTCGGTTGGTCAGCTTTAGCCAGGAGGAACCATCCGAGATCCCGATCGGTGGACTGCGGCAGGTTCATTCGACGCCCAACTTCCAGAAGTACAGTGCCGGGGAGTTCGAAAACCTCGGCACGCATCACATCCTGTCGCTACCAGCCGTACACGTGCCGCCAAAAGCGCTCAGTTACATGACGTCCATCCGACACCGGTTGTCGAATGCGTCGTCGCTGTTCAAATACCGGGAAGAGTCCCGGGCCGCCCGGATAAGCATCCTGGTGATCATCATGTTCCTCGTGTCGTACCTACCGTACGGTATTCTGGTGCTGATGCAGGGTCACGTCGATCTGATCATCGTGTCCGATCAGGCACTGCTAGCGATCTTCACCGTGGTGATCGCGAACCTCAGCTCCCCGTTCATCTTCGCCTATCGCAACAAGCGGGTGCGACGCGGTGTTAAGCGGCTGCTCGGGATCGACAAGAAGACGAACGAGCGGCTCCAGAAGCTGACCACCAGCAACACACACTTCAACAACCATCCAGCCGTGCAGCAACAGCAGCAGCAACAGCAGCATCTCGGTAACTACGGTGCAAACATTACGATGGCCAATGCCGTCGGACCGGAGGATGACGTGCCGGAGGTGGTAACCGGTGGTGGCAGTGGCCACAAATCTTCGCACAAGGTGCGCATCGCCGGTGCCGGCAGTGTCGGTGGCGGACTGACGCGCAGCAATAGTTCGTGCAAGTATCTCACGCCAAATCACGCGGCGGCCGTGGCCGTGGCGAACGGGTACATAGTCGAGTTCGAGCGGTATCCCTCCGACGAGCTCAATAGTCTCTGCATACAGAAGAAATCGATACTGAAACGGGTCTGTGATAGTTCGCGTAAGTGGGGCTGCAACTTCGCCACCAATTCCTGCACCAGCAACGACGAGCAGACGGAGGTATAGCTATAAAGAGAGCTCCTGATTTAGGGAGATCGGTCATTGAAACAGGGACAGTGGCAGGGGTTTAGGTTAAAGCTTGTGCACGGTGCCAAAACCAAAGCGCTGAAGCAGACACTCAGCAAGCAAGCAAAGGGGATCTTGGGGTTCTTGATTCGCATCATCCATCCATCTCTCATCGCTTTATTTATTATTGCTCTCCCAAATACAACCACCTTCCATTCCATGCCATCTATTCTAGAATTTGTGTTAAACAAAAATCCCCATCTGAAGTGAAGATATATTTTGCAGCAACTCCCAACTATTGGTTGCATACATCGCAAACTTTTAGGCTTTGCAACTTTCAGGAAACGTTGAAACACGTGCATTAATTTCCCAAAACCCGGTACCAAGTTGAACGTCATGTGTAGCAATTCTTGAATGTTTCTTCTGTTTCGTCCATTGTTATGGGTGCGATCCTGACAAAATTAAAGCTCAGAACGCCTCACTCGTTACGACCACGTGGTGGACATATGGTTTTGTAGTGTTCCATTTTTAAACTAGCTCACAATTGTCACTTTATTGTTGGGACAAGCAAATATCAGGCGCATGGTAGCATGGTTACGGAAACGCTAGACTTCAACCACCATTCGACTCATCCGCGACGTACCAGTTTCGTGGTAGTGTTTGACCGCGTGCACGTAATGTGAGCGCGACACACAAAACAAATGATGATAGTGTACGGAAGAAGCCGGCTTTGGAACCGGCCAGTTCTCACGTTGACAAACCGTGGCTTCGCGTAATGGTGCCGCCCGCCATGTGTCACACATCTCTCACATCGCACGGCACGTGGGGATTAAAATAGGACTTTGGGCCGTCCGCTAGCTTAGAACAGGTCAGGTTCTACTAACGGCTGCACACTCGCCGACATTCGTTGCGTACACGTTGCGTTAGACGTAACATTAATGCAAGAGCCCCGAAAATAAGAACCGGTCCCAGTGCCATTCCATCAAGGGGACTTGCATTTAAATGCGATTTTACTAGATGTTCATCGAGAGTGTACGTGTAATTAGCATGACAATTGTTTTCTTCCTTTGATTCCAAATTCCCGTCGCTCAGTACGTACCGAAAGCTCATGGAGGTCCTTCCGACTAAAATTAGACTCCAGGTTTGGGAGGTTAAGCATGGAACACTGAACGCTCGATCTCATGCATGATAAACACATAAAACAGGCACAAAGCGAACCTACGATAACATCTGACTTCATTAGCACACAGCGCGGCCCACACCATGGTGGTGGTGGGCTATGGGTTTTCCGATTGCAAGTAATGAGTTCTTTGTGCCGCATTTTGGGCTCTGGCGGTGTTTGGCTGAATGGCCTGGTAATTAGTAGCCTTTAGCACTAAGTGGAATTGAGCTGATTTCATTTCCGAAGGTATGCACGGTTCGTTGAGAGGCGCCCAGCGAGACGGTTTTATGAACGATATCAGGATTTTGGAGGGAAATTCAATCGATTTCCCGAACTGGTTACAGCACACGGTGCACACGTTCGGTGTACTGAGTGAACATTGTATTTGAAAAACACAATTAAAATGCATTTTATTTATGTGCCTTTTTTGAAGTCGTTGTTTAAGATAGCATTTATTACGGGAGAGCTGAGCCGATAAATGAAGCCGTCCTCTTTCTTACTTCTTTATGCTGTAGAAAGGAGAGTTCCTGGCGTGCTCCGGTTCCGGTTTCTCTATCAATAAGTACCTTTTTCTCGAAATATCCTACACCAGACACCATAGGAACTCTGGCGGGATTCGTTCATGCGTGTTATAGCATCTTGATTACTACTGACAGGTTGTTTCCATAACCATTCGCGCGCCGCAACAATGGCGTTGGTGTTATCGTAACGTCTCCATCCTTATTGTCCTGTCTTGTCGGTCCTTTCCGGAAGATTCACTACCATTTCCCCATTACGGTGCCGACGGTGGCATTCTATTTTCGTAACGAACCAAAGCAAGCTACGTGTGCAGATAATAATTCTACACATACGATCGAGAGTCAAGAATCGATTAATCGATCGTTGCGAGGAAAAACAGGAACCTAACAGTTACACAACCGAGGTGCTGCAAACAGTGACACATTTATTATAACGCAACCACTTTAACGCTTTGCTGGAGATTCCATGCGAAGAATCGTTAATTCGCCTTTAATGTGTTTCTAATTCCTACCATCAGCGCACACCGCGGTGACGTAAATCTGGACCAAAGTTCGTTCGCCAAATGAGCAAGTTTTGGTTTTCGATCACGAATTCCGCCAGCCGTTTTGTTTGTCTTGTGTGAGTAGATGTGTAGTTTTTTTTTTCTCCTAATCATAACTGCAGGCATTGCTTGCAGTGTGCGTGATGCAACCAATATTGTCAATCGATGATAGCTTCCCACCGAAACATTCACCCACCATTACCATTGCATACCCACCATTTCATTTGGTCCACCGAAAAGATCCCCCATGGACGCTTGATTTGCAGCAGAAACAAATGTAAGGAACAGGGATATTTAACGTTGCTCTGTAGGAATTGTGTGGTGATGTGCTGCGTTGGGAGCCGATGTAAGTAAGAAGCGAAACAGAAGCGCTAAATTATTACTGTATAAACCTTCAGGTTACTACAAAATGGCCGAATGTACATTTAAACGTGCCGATGGTAAACAGCCGAAGCTAACAAAAAACGTAATTGCGTAAGTGTATCCTAGATGCGTGTTTTAGTACCTTTGTTTTAATTTGTTTTAACGTCTGATCCCTTCTTCGAAACTGACTGGTAATAATGCTTTAAAAACCGTGCAACACAGACATGATAAACTAATTACACAAATATGAAGAGAAATTAAATATGTACACGATATTCAGTAGCTGGAAAAGCGGTACTAATCCGTTCAACGCACTGTGGTAGAATGATAAGATGGTGGAAGCGCACTCGAGAGAGCGGACAAATAAGCTGGCCGTGGAGCGTAATCAATTAATCGCAATGGTGCTTGGTGTGGATACCAAACGGTGCGTAGTTGGTAAACGCTGATACTAGATAAAGAATAACTCGAACGCCTTCGTACGCCCGCAACAGTTACCGTTAATAATATGTTGGCTCTTCCATGGTTTCCACTCAGTTGGAAGTAACTCTTATTTTTCTACACAAAAAAAAAACAACGGCCCGAGAGGTAGACAGCGGTACGGATGTTAGGATGGCCAAATGGAAAGGGATTTATTTTTGCTACAAAAAAAAAAACATTCTATTTCAAGCACACATTTTAAATGAGCTGAAAGTTAACTAAATTCTACGTAGTAGAGTGTGCTTTTAGCACGCCACGATCGAGTACTTGAGCGGCGGCCTAGCTTTCACAGAAGGCACGTTATTTACTGTAGCTAAGTACAACTGATGAAAATTCACCACTCTGTGCGTAGAGACTCTATTTAGTGTAAAATGGGCATTTTCAACACACACAAAAACCAAACACAGTACATCGAACCTCGGGGGAAGTTACTCACTAGTTGACACAACACCATGACTGGACGATACCGATAGAGATAGACATATACAGTGGCAGGTGCAAGGAAGCACGAGCATTTGACGAGCCAAAATCAAAGCCCAACAATGGCCCACCCAAATGTTGCATTGAATGTGAACGTGTTAGCAAAACAAAAATCAAACTATCGCTTCTAAATGGGACAGTTTCGTTAGGGGCTTTAACGTGGAGAGACGAGATATCTTTAGCACACTCCATCTACTCCCGTGCCATCCATGTGGATATTTGATGTATTAATTAGTTGTACGGCACCAAGAACACACTCCACTACACCTGTTCCCTAATGGTGACGGTAAAGACCACCAGCAATTGACCAAATCGACGGGTGTGGGTTCGTTGTGCAATGAGGCCCTTGGCTAAAAAACACGCACTTTAAATCAGTTCGCGAACAAAGACCCAACCTGGACCGGCACATAATGTAGCGAAATTGGCAACAATAACTAGTTGATCGGTTTTTCCCTCCATCCCTTCGATGCCATTGACCCGAAACGCAACATCATCATCAGCTGCTGCCGCTGCTGCTCTCGGGCGTCATTGCAAACAGCCCTCTGTTGTTCCCGTTCAAGAGAAAAAAAAGTGCATAAGTCCACCGACACATGCCAATTGATCCAGAACCTTGCGAGCAGAAGCCTGCAATATGCATGTAAGCGTGCACGAAACGAAGAATGTGTAGTAGAGCAGCAGCAGCAGCAGCAACAACAAAAAAACATATTCGCGGTGGACGCAGTATGCAACAACCTGAACCTGTGGCCACCTGAGCTTGAGACATGAGCTTCTGCCGCACCATTGTTGAATCGAACTGGTTTTTTGAATTCAGTTTGCGTGTGTGTGTTGCAATGGGTACTAGAACGAAGGGCAATTTAGTCGGTACAAGGGGGCCACGGCGAACACCGCCGGCGACAAGCGGCAGGGTGTTGTTTCGCCGTTTCGCTACTAAACACTCGGTTCGCACCGAAGGTCGTCTGTGAGGGTGGGTACGTTGCGAGGCTAGTAGGTAGATGGGAACGGCACGGGGTAGGTGCTGGAAAAGGGAAAGTAAATCGCTACACACTGGCTCGAATAACACCACCGCCAGGTATGCGGGTTCGAAAACTGAAGCATAACCCGAAGTACATGTTCTCTAGCCTGTAATGATCGCCGGACAGTAAGGAATCTCAATCACAGCTGCATATGCAGCTCGCAGGTGACGCACGCCGAACGGGGAAATCCAATCCAGGAAGCGAGTGCTAAAGAGTATGCATTTGCGGTTTGAAGTCTCTTTAGTCCTTATAGGGTACTAATTCGCAATCACACAGACACACACATAAAAACCAATTCTCCCACTGCAAAAGCCTTTAGCCCTCGATTGATATTAATGCCACTACGGCTGATGCGTCTCACACGGATGGAGTTTTATTTATTTTAGCTAAAAGAACCACAAACACTCTCTCTCTCTCTCCTAACACGATAATGATTAAAACAGACACCGGGGGGAGGCGAGATAGAATGGGGTGGAAGGTTGAAGAATACCCATGCTCATCATGCACCACCACGGCAAACAGCATACCATGTAGCGGTTAAGTTGGCTACACCTATACCTAAAGGCAACGTGTACGTGTTTAAGAAACAGATAAGTGTTTAGCGCGATAATGAGCTGTTACTTCTAAGCGACAAACTATAAGTGTGCTGAAAGATGAGAGGGGCAAAAAAAACAACCCGAAGGAGCAAATAGAGAAAGAGACTAAACAAAAGAATGCGATACTAAAATCAAAGAATCGAAATGTTGAGTAGTTTTATGCTCGGAAAGTTTAAAAGAAACATTAAACATTGAAAAACCAGAAAAAAAACATACATAAATAATCAAAAAAAAAAAAAGAAAAAAATCAAAAAACCACACCACTAATTGAAGTAATAAAAGAGCAAAGATATGAAAAATAATACAAGTAATGTTGGTAATTTTCATTTTTCACGGGTGGGTTAATGGGATGCGTAAGGAAAGAAAGTAATTGAAAGAAAATGGAACACAGTACAAAGTAAGTATATGCAGCAAATTTTACTCCGATACATATCACAATGATGTGTAGTGTTCATGGTGGATAAGTTCATTTGAATTCTAAAGATCTTCGTGATGATCATAAAGATGATCATAAATTTAGTTTGCTCCAGGTGCACTACTCCCCAGTACAGTTCTATGCTTAGATTATGTTATGAGGTCTAAACGCCGTGAAGTATGCAATAACTACGGAAAGTCTTTCGTTTCGTTTCTGGTGGAAGAATTATTTGTCCTTCATTGTTGATTTTTTCTATATCAGCCTCTAAGTAAAGATATATCTAACACCATGGTGTGGCTTCTGAAGGCTCAATCGATGGTTCTGACTAAATATCATCAATCAACTGTTAGTCATTTGTAAGCCATCGACCAATTACTCACCCGTGAATAGTGAACACATCGTGAAGCAATCGAGTTGCTCAAATAAATCGACCATACACGCACCACCTTCTGAGTCACTTCTTATCTTGCAATAATAAGAGGTGCAACTGTGTTGTTTATGATAATTCTTTGTGAAAGCAATGTACCACACGCATATCAATGTTACAGGAAACCCTAAAAGAACGTTTCAAATCAATGATTCATGCAGCCAGATGTAAATTGTTACGATTATTCAAGGGTGATCATCTAATTAACAAATATTCTTGTTCCCCAATCAAAATGGTATAACTGTATAAGTGTATGTTGGGTTTTAAAACAAACAGCAACACATAGAGTTAGTTACTAAGCACTTGGGAATCTTTGGAACTTTGCAACGCTCCGAGCATTATCACTAAAATTAGAACACATTCCAAATCCCCGCCCTTTTCTCTTATAATTCACCCAAACGGCTCCAGTGCCTAACAGGCGACAGATAACAAATGAAACGTCAAAAAGATTCACCGCTCCGGTTTCTTATCGCTATTGTGTCTCCCTCCCTTGGCGAAAGGGAGCTGTCGGCCCGATAGCTGACAACAAAGTCTGGGCAAAGCCAGCGGTGCCTTGCAACTGGACAGCTGGACAAGCCAGTCAGTAAAGTTCAGAGTTCAGTTTATCAGCAGCGTGCGGCAGCCTTTGTCCCACATTCACGTGCAGAGCCTATGCTATCGTTGGTATCGAAAAATCGAGTTTTCGATAACGGGTTAATGATTTATTGCCTCACTGCAGTAGCTGTGGTAATGTTCAATTGTCTTTTTTAACCGACTAATGGTAATGAGCTAAAGGTTAATGAAGGTAAGTGCTTATAGGCTGGGTTAAAGTACTAATGCGACTGTCGTCATTATAATGCCGCTTGATGGAGTCCGACACATGTAAGATTGGAACATTTTAAAATAGAAATAAATGATTAAATCACACCACTAGAAGTAATTCACGAACCATATTTATATCGAATCAAAAGATCAGAAATTAAAAATGGGATTTATTTTAATTGTCAAACATATGCCAACAATCATTGATACGGTTTCGTTCAACCAACAAATGTGCATTTGAAAGCTTAATGTATCATTTATTTCTTGGAATAAGCATGATTAAATGGACCGACCCTAAAAAAGGCAGTCAAACGCCATGGCTCCATGGGATTATTCGATTTTGATGACATTAACCAACCAACCGCCTTGCTCTCACTACTCCCGCTTTTCACGCTTGCAGCTTGACCTTTTTGTGGTCGCCATATGGTAGAATTGCAATTATTTACTGTTTTGATGTGGATATTTTTGTGGTTATAAGGCTAAAGATCATAGAAATACTGCTGATTGGAATATTGATCTACATGCTTACACATAGCAGCCAATAATAAAACATAAAGCACGTTGACTCATGTGTCATTGAATGTACATAGTTGTCACTATTAATATGGTGCTTTCAAGCTATGAGTGTGTTCGAATTTCCCGTCCAATCCATTGTTAGAATATTGACCTTTTACCCATACCTTTACATATGGACCTTTTTTTTGAACACTTTAAACCTTTTCTTAAAAGGATGATGGAAAAAAGATAGAGACGGAGACTCTGTTATCAAATAATGAACGCAAGATGCAAGTGTAATGCTATAAAAAAGCATAAAAAGGATGGATACGTTTGCAAATAACGCATGACATAATATCACAAGATGGTCCCATCCAACGCATTACTTATCTACCAGCGTGTATTCGTGTATGTATTATCATGAATTAGTGGCGCATATGTTTTTCATTTAAACCAACCCGTTTACAAGCAGATAGTAAAGAAAAATGTGGTGAAATAGAATCTTCGCTTTAGCTATTGTTCGACCAATTCAACTAATTGTCCCACTGGCCATTCAATACTTCCAAATGCTAGTAAAGTACATTGTAGGGATCATACTAGTCCTCACGTCGTTAACGTTTAACAATTTAAATATATTTAAATATTTACATAACACGAGAAATGTCATGTATTTCACATGTTACTGCTATGATAAATCCTTCAAATCCTCATTTTACTCCATCTTAAAGGCCATGGTAATGAAATCGCACTTTTCAAAACATTACCACACCCATCGTAGTTTCTGTTAGACAAAAAAAACTAAATAAAAAGACGGAAAAAAGGATGCTCAGCCAACTCGACCGGTACCGAGCATGGCGAAACATTTCGTTGCATTTGTCATCTGCCAGATAATACATTTTATTTCTACTCCTCCACGCAGGCTACCCATTGTTTGCTGTACATTTCAACTCCAAAGGCGTACAAAAAAGCACACACAAATACAATGTACACAGAAATACAATCGTGTAGATTTTCCTTAACCAAGGAAGAAGAAAAAAAAGCACGACTACAAGTTAAAGCATTTCGAAACAGGAAAAAACCATTAAATCGCTCTTTGAGCACCGTACCACCATTGACTGTGTCTGTGTGTGGCCAACGGCGGGAACCGCGGGTGAAGCCCTCTAAGCTGGCGTAAATGAGTGTAAAATTTGAATTAATTTCACCGGTGGCAAGTCAACGAAAACAAAAAACCTTCGACAGATGGTGTGAGCGTGGGAAATGGAAAATGAATTTGTTAAATTTGGAGCTGCCAACAAATGGGTTCCGCTCTACGGTTGGCGGAAGGTCACGGGGACGGGGAATGGCAGTAGTAGTAGAAGCATTCCAAATCATGCTCAAAGGTGGCATATGTCTTTCAGGAACTGCCAACTCGCAAGAAAGTACGCAATTGTATGCCAATACCGGTGCGATGTACAACACGATTGCGTAAGAATAGGGTTGATGTAAAAAATCGTTGTATAAAATATTTTTTAAAAAAACTTCACAGAAATAATAATTTCTTCGCAGTTTCTCCTTTCGGTTCTCTATATATTCTGTGAAAGTAGTTTAATATAAGAAAAAAAAGTAATCATTTATTGGAGGCTACCTTAGATTTCTTCCAAGAATGACTCGAGATGGCGCTTCTATCGCTAGTACCGCTCAAAAGTTATTAAAGCCAGTACATTTTAACATATTTATTCTATTACTGTGCAGAATAAAAGTTCTAAATATACTCGCTCATGTGTCTGTTATGTTGGATATATTTTTAAAATCTCCAACTCCAAAACCGGCAATGTTCGTTTCCAACTGCGTTACATAATGAATGAACTTTCGTCTTTTCACTTTTCTGAAAAATTCACAATTTACATTTATGCTAATGTACATTTCATGTAGAAAAATAGTTCAATCACAGCAGTGAAACATTCCCCACCAGTGCATTTAACGTATCGAATGTACGATAAAACGCAATTACTTTTATTACAGCCAAATACGGCAAACATCAAGAATGTATGAGAAACTACCCAATGCACACAACCGATTGCTTTCGCACGAAAATTCCGCTGATCATTTTTCACTTCACTCGGTTGGTTGGTTGCCACGGGCAACTGCTACACACGAGCTAACTGCCTCGTATGTATGTGTAGCGAAAAACGGCACCGTACCCCGTAGCACCCTTCTGCCAAGCTTTGCAAGTAGCTTTACCCATTGTGCTCGGTTGACATTCTCACCCGTGCCGACCGGCTGCTGAGCTCACTGGCTTATGGAGCCCTCAGGGCAGACAGTGGATTTTTCTTTGCCCTTTTCTCCGCGTCGGAAGCTTAACTGTACCGCTTTTTCGGTGCGTTGGCAGATGAAGCTTCTTCGTGCGGTCGGAAATGCTTTTCATCTTGGCCGAGAGCTGATGGCGAACACGGAGGAAGGCCGCACACACATGCATACCTGAATATATGCTTCATACCGGCATGTCAGGGAAAAGTCAGGAATGTTCCAAATGTGAGATAATGTGGCGCTTGCCGCACATCAGAGGGAAGCGTATATGTCTTCAGGCAGGTGTATATCGTACACACGCCAAGGTGACAATGGATGCAACGGTGCTCACCTCACCAACCTGTCTAGTGATGTTGCCAAGCACATCAAAAATGTAGCTGATATGTTATGCTATTCATGAATTTTTACCCCTTCACCTTGAAGCTTTACGGTTGCTTACGCACTCTGCCTTTGCCGTGTGACTTCTGGACGACCGTTACAAACGACCGGACGAGGTTCTCATGTCTAGAAGTGCTCGGGTTGCGTGATGGTTCAAATTAACGACGCACTGGTACTGCTATAAACCCAAAAGCCAAGTGATCACACAGACAATTTTTTTGGTGCAGCTAAAATAACACATTCCTTGTGACCTCAGGTGGATGTTGCATGCGCAAAACAAAGCCCCAAAAAGATGGAGATCCACGGCGGAAATGTGTAGGGAAACGTTATGATGTAATGTTACGTTCATTTCATTACGTCCCGAAGATGGGCGTCTTCAAACGATGCTATCACTCACGTTGGAACGTGGCAGTTCCCTGCCGACCCTTAGGGGCAAACTATATCCAACGAAGAAATCAATCAATGCCAAGCGTTAATAATGTGCTCGGTGTGCTTATGTTTCGTGATAGGTTGTGTCTGGTTCGCTGTGTTTCATCCGCACCATCATACCGTCACATGGCTGCACGGGGATGGAAGTTCCTTGACCGCTCGAGAGGACACCAGGATCTGTTGGCAAAGCAAAACAGGGGAAATTGATTTCACAACGCCTTGCTGCACAAACACTGAGGACAATTAATTGTGTCGATGGAACGACGAGCAAAAACGACACTGACGGCACGGGATTCGATCAAGTGCAGTCTCTCGATACTTTTGTTTCCAAGGACCAACGAGGATGAAGAGCACTATGGACAGTGGGCAAGAATGAATTGTGAGCACTAACTGAGTCAAAATCAATCTATGCCATCACGGAAGGTCAGAATAATGAACAATAAGTTCAGTTGAAACCTATATTTGTAGCTTTCCCATTTAAGCAGCTTTAGAATCCTTAAATCTTCAATGTTATGGAAAACATTTCCTGAAGTAGTATTTTAAGGGGTTAAAATGCATCTCAGACCTCTCGTCAGGGAGGTTCTCAGATTACGTCAAAAATATTTTCTTCACTTCATTGAAGACTCAAGTCTAAGGATCTTGTTTTGAAGCCTTCTTGTTACTGTCAATTCTTGCAGTTTCCAAATCAAATTGGTGTGAATATTTGTTCATCAGTCTTCATGTCCATTGATGCTTACATCCAACAATCCAATAGTGGTACCGACTACAAATGCCCATAGTCCATAATCGGCAAATGACAATTGCGTTCGTCCTTCACACTCAACTCTTGGCTTAAGGACATCGCAGCCTTCGCAAAAGAGTATGATTTCCGTTTTGCCTGCTGCACTTCTTCAATTTCCAGCACACAAACACAGCCACCTCCGTGCCGTCCCAATGGGCCGATTACTTTACCCTCACAGTAGGGCGATAAGCAAAAAAGGAAATAAACTACGGCAAGAATGGAAAACATTTGCATTCAACTCGTCAGCCTTGAACTTCTGCTGTTTTCCGTTTTTTTTTTTTGCTTCTCATCATCTTCCCTAATGTTGTCCTTCCCACCATATGGTGCTTCGCGTGGCCGTGGAGGTGCCACGAGCAGGATGGACGAAGAAAGTCAATCAAGCTAAATCCGTCGGACGTAATGCAATCATTGCCACCATCGTGATGTTTACGAGGGCGCTGGAGGCACTTTGATGCATGCATACGATTGCGGTATGACGATACACAAGCCTTCAATTTGCATCTTTTCTGGCAACCGGGGAAAATGGGAAGGGAATGTATTGGAAGATGGAAGAACTGTAACATTAAATCACAAATAGTATACTGCAAACAGCAACCCGATTCAATGGAATCGTGCTGCAAACGGCCTTGTACAAGCAAGACCATTCATTATGACGACAAACGTGGAAAAAGTGTGACAATTTAACACAATTTGATATTAATTAAGAATGTGCGATTTAAAAAACAATTTCAAACCCAACAAATTGAAATATTCATAACATTTTTATAACAAACTTTCACCCTTTTTCGTACATCTATCGAGCGTTTCGGTACAGCACCCGAAAAAGGAGGCAAAAATAATCTTCCCCAAGTTATGCAAACAAGCCAGGGATGGAAAACTTTAATCCTCTCGCAAACAACACAACATGGCTTCTGCGGTAAGAACGGTGTGCGCATAAATATCGAACGATCGCTCGCAACGAAATACCCGAAGATCCGGCCCGGTACCGTACGAGGCATAAGCAAATAGATTTCTTCTTAATTTCCTCCCGAGATTCATCCGGTTTTGCCGCTGCTAGTGCCGATGCACGTGTGGCGCCATGGTGGTTTTGGGTTCCGATGTGATAGAATCAAACTTCACCGTAGTCTGGAGCTTTCTTCAACATTGTTGATGGAGCCCGTGCTTGGGCCAAAGTTTTCGGGAAGTTTGATTGGATCATTTTTCGTGTTGCGCACAGCAGGAAATCAATTGCTACTGAGTAATAAAATTCATGTTTTGTTGTGAATGAAAGTTACATTGATTTATTCTCGAAGCGATACGGTAGCAACTATATTAATGTTGGATGTTGTTAGATGAAGTTAATGTTTTAGAGCAATGTAAAAATTAAAATATATTCTTTTCAATTTGTATTCTATCGTTGAGTTATAACTTAATTTTGATTCACACATCTCCTTACGAAAGGATTATTGGGGTTTGCGACAGAGCCAAGGGAAATGTGTATCCTTCAACTATTAGTTGCATAACTTTAGGCGCAATAAATAAAATGCAGGATTATGCAAGTATGTATTCATTCATGAAAGAATTTTTAGTTATGTTTTAAATTTTGCTCTTACCAATTATTTAAAATCTTTATGAAATTGCATTAAAACAAGATTTCCACCAACTATTTTCATTTTCTCCAACTAAGCATCTTCTCTATTGACACGCCAGGTTTCATGCATTATGCACTAATTTGAATAATTGACAACGTAACTGATGATACTCTACCTGTTGAAACGTTCGATACTTCTAAAGACCCTTCGGTAACGTGCATTTCTTATCGAGGAAAACTAATAGCATTTCTAATGCCCAGATCATACCCCTTTGTGATGCATCTCAGAAGGGAACGACCCCATTGTTCACTGTAGAATGTTTAACCAACAACCTCTAACAATTCAATTTCCCATCCACCATCATGGTGGTGTGTAACCACCATCATAAGCGCCTGCTGCACCGAGGGATAAAGAGGCCAGCAACAGGATCCACTCATAAAGCGGCACAGATGCATCCCCGGACCGACACCGGACACAGCATAAATCAACAGAAAACATTGAAAACTTACCGCCTACGCCATGGTGCCGGCATGTCACAGAAAACCCTTTCCCAACCGAGCACAACGGGGATGCCTTTTGTGTCGCCTTGGTCGGAATGGAAATAATCAGCACGCAAGATGGTTTGTGTCCGACGTTGGTCAAGAGCGGAGGGTTTGGATTGTTCAATCAATTGGTAATGCCGTTCGTCCGTGTGTAGCCACACATATCACCATTTTAATGATGGTTCAATGGGCAGAACTCACCGTACCTCATGCATACGGTCTCATGGAGTGGTTACCTTCTGTAACACCGAGAACGCTCGTCTTCGCTTGACAAACGTCCAGTGTTGCATTAAAAAGCCGGTCCGCTTACACTCCCAGCATGGCCATAGATTATTCATCCGCCAAGACAGTGTTTTACGATGAAAACCACGAACCACCAGGCGTCTCCATCTGGTGGTGCGATGGAGCTGATGGTATCCTTTTTCGCTGCTATTGGCCACCAGCGCTCTGAACACGGACACGTACACTCACACACCGGCGAACCGTTGCGTAGTGCATCGGTTATGCTAAACGAGCGCCTTTATCGCACCGCGGTTCGACAATAGACAAACCGTTTTGCATATAAACACTGTAAACCGGCTGACCTTCGAAAGCTGCCCGGTAATGGGTGGCAAATCTTGTCCAGCTGATCCGTACGGACGTGACCTGTTTATGGTGGCGCGTTGGGTGGTGCAATTTGAGTGTTCAATTAAGCGTTCACGTTACGTGAGATACTAAAAAACAACCCCACCCCACCTGTGAGACACTCGCTGTGACACAATGTTTATTGGTGGGTCCTGGTGGGTAAAGTTCTGCTACAAGTTCCGTGGGCCCCTTTGTTTGCAGAGGACGTTGCCAAACACCTTGCCGCCTCCGGACACGGGAAAGTGTAATCTATCTGTACTGCCCATTAAAAGGTTATTATACCGAAGTGCAGCGTCTGGGAGGCTGACGATCCCGGTGAATAAAGCACAACCGGAGCGTGTAACTTCGCCACGGAGAAGAATCTCCTGTTGCCATGGTCAAGGCGTCGGTTTAGTCCGTGCAGGAGAAATTGACTCGTTTGCCGGGCATCTTGGGTTGCCTTGGGGCCATAAAAATCGATCCTTTTTCACTAACGCTTTTAATCGAATGATGGCGCAGGTAATAAAGTGCGCCGTTGTAAATCTGGACGGGTTCGGTTTAATTTTCGACCGGGAAGATTACAATTACGGCCCAGCAGGCATTTTACTTATGGTCTAATTTGGCTTAAAAAACATAACCTCAAAAGTTTACTGCAACTTGCCATGCTGCGTACGGCTTAATATATTTTTACCGCCAGCAAGCATGCAAAAGTCATACGCGGGCGATGGTTCCAAGAAAATCCGTCCAATTCCACAGCAGTACAAAACCGAATTTATGAAGAAGAGCCGTACCAGCAATCAAAATCTAATTTAATTCCATACGTAAACTCAATTCAATTTCTCAAAATACGCCGCGTGGCGTTTAGCGTGGTTAAACAGTTGAAAAAAACGACGGCACAATTCATGATGAGCTTTTCTTCCCAAACTCCCCAGCCTAATCCGTCATCAGGTATACCTTATAAATACCCTGCATAACAGACTCTGGTCTGACGTCTGCCTCCCTTACCAATACATTAGTGCACGTATACAAATGTGTATAATATTAATTATTCATCCAATCGACTTGCTATTGTGGAAGAATGTTGAGGCATTCCACGAATGCATGGCAATCAGGCAGTGTCTGTGAAGTTTTTCCTCCCATAATGCCCAATTCCAATCTCGACGGTAATGGATAATGTGACCAGCGATGTGATACTTCAATGCAATTCGTCCCCGTTTCATGCCAGAGCATCAGTCTCCGTCACCTTTCGAACAAATTTCGACACACTTCGCCTCTATTTGATAAACTTTCTAATTTACGCTTCGCCCTATGCTGTGCCTTATCTTCACCCCGGACCAATCTTATCACCGCCAGACTTCGATGTTCGCCGGTCGTTGTGTGACAAAATCTCTAACGAATCTGCACCCAACCGTTGAAGATGTGCTGCATCTGACGCTGATCTAACATCGGTGCAGCGATAAGCTACCACTGGAAAGGCCACACGTACACGACGGTCCAACGCTGGAAGTTTTCCGCGCCCGAAGACAAACTTTCTGCTCTTGCGAACTTGGCAACCAGGACTAACTTTGTCCGAGATTTATCCCTCCAGAAGCATCCGTTCGTAAACAGTGTACCGAATGATGGGAATTGTCCATCCCCAGCATTCCCCTTCTTACTTCTTCCAGTTGTCCAAGTTGCCGCGCCATCTTTTCAGATTACTTCTCTTCGTATGTTTGCCCGAAGATACTGCACTACCAGACGCCATGCGGGTACACGGCCATGTGTGTTAATGTTGCTGATACCTCCACACGTACCACTCCGCCAGTCTCCTGGAAGTACTCGCCGGAGGCACGCGCTTTTTGACGCTCGTAAAACGCTACCGGAGCGATAATTTGGTTTGACGTTGTATCGAGGAAGTTTACAGTCTTATCTTCACCGTCGGTTTGCATCACCAGCATACAACGACGGTATGCTCGGGGAAACCCAACACAACAATCTTCCGTACGGCCACGTACCGGCACAGAAGTTTGTTCGAGGCGGAACGTTTGGCGATGCAGCGTATTAAGGTTTTCCAATCCGGACGGCTTCCGCCGCTAAAGCATACAGGCTGCAGAAAGCATAATTATGATGCAAAGTTGTTGGCGTAATTATTAGCACTCAGTAGCATTGCATACGATTCAGTTAGACAAACAGTAAGTGCTCAGTGAAGTAATTAAGTTAATCTGTAATAAAGTTTAGTGTTTCGTTTAGTGGTTCACTAGTAACACCGTTTGAGTCGTTGATCTTGATGGGTTAAAGCTGAAGCGATCTAAAATAAGACTTGGAGTAACATGAAATATCTACAGTGGGAGATTTATTTATAAAAAGAAACAATGAAAGAAATTACTACGTAATATAGTCTATAAATTAATGTCTTGACGAATATCATATTTTCTATTGTAAAAAGACTTTACTAATTTAACTAATTACAAAACTGTACCAGTCCCATTTACATTTCAAGGAAACATCCAAAAAACGCCTTAAAGTATGCAATCGTTTATTCATATCGTAGTTTATAAGATTTCAGGATACAGTTTTATAAAATTCGACGCAATAATGGTCTGAAAGTTTGCATATCAGTTTGAAAAAATATATATTAATTAAAATGACATACATCACAAGAATACTTTAATTTCAATCTTAAACAAAATCCTGTGCTCTCTGAAACAAAATTTTCCATTTATTGAAAACCATTTTGGCAATCACCCCGGCAGTCTGGTAGTGTATTTAGTAGCGGCGCGGGTCTTCACACGACAGGACCGATCCAAAATCCCATCTGTACCAATCCCCCGTGCGCAGAATTTATTATTCCGATATGGTGAAATAAAGCTAAAGAAAGCCAAAAAATAGCAGGCCTTACACCTCTTGAGGTTGTTGTGCTGCTAAAGAAGCAGAAGAAACTCCTTCTTCCACTCAATTAAAAGCTTAATTTGCTTTGCACTACACTCACTGTTTGACTCATACATTGATTCATTCATGTGTCGATGTTCGTAGAAAATTGTAAATGTTTCTTGGAAGTTCAAAGAGCTGTAGTACAGCTTCCAGATACGTTACATCCGGTAGAAGCTATTCTTGAAGCGAGAAATTCATCAAAATTCAAACAACCCATCATAACTGCTCTTTCACAACTATTACCCATGTCATACGGGCCTAACAATTACATTCCCCAAGTACTATACTACCGTCCATTGCCTTCGAGCACGTGTAACAATGGCTTTTAGGGAAACCCTCATCATCATCATTATCTACAGGCCATGCCAAGGTACCCAGCGCTTTGTTTGATTAGAGAAAATTCTTCTACTATAAATGTTGCCCTAATCTGCAGAAAATGCTGGTACCAAGGTACTGTATGTAAATGTTACACCGGTGAAAAGCGGTACAGGGAAGCGACTGGACAATCGTTGCCCGGTGACTGCCATAAATCATACTGCTAGGCCTCTTACCCATTCTGCCAGGCAATTGCCATAAAATACATCACCATGGAATTCACGATAGAGATCACACAAAAGGTGGGAATCGTTTTCTGGCATACATTTTTCTACCGATTGGCTCGTATGCCTCGTTCCGTACGTGAAAGCATTTTGCAGCTCCTTCTACTTGGACGCATCCGAATGCCTTGAGGCACAGCACGGCAAGGCACATTTCCAGGCATTGCCCGGTGTCTGCAAACGGTTTATGGAGAGCAAAACAAATCAGTGCCCCAGCGTAGTTGGATCATGCACAAGACTGAGTTTTTGGGATGTGAAAATTCCTACCACGCAACCATTTGCGACGAGATCACTCCCCGGTGAATAGACGTTAAGGGTTCATGTTGTGCGAGAAATGCATCACAGCTGAGGAGAGGAACGAAATGCTCCACCGAATGCATGACTGACAGAGGGCTTTGATTGGCTTTGCTGGTGTTTTCTGTCTGCACCTACGAAAAAACCTTCCGTTTCGATATAATTAAAACACGCATAATGAATTATCGGGGCTCATATTCACGATAAACTCCATGAGCGGTGAAGTTTATTACGGACCCACAATCGGTTCTTTGTTCCAAAAATAAAACTCAGATTGTATCGCCACTACCTGGCGCCATCTCAATCATAACTCGAGGCTTGCGACCGTCCAGTTACGAAGGGCAGTCGTTTTGCATTGATTTTTTGTTAAATGCTATGGAAGGAGCCGAAAACGGATGTAACGTGCAAAGCAATATACAGTATTTTATTGACAAAAAGAAAATGTATCCCCAGTGCCGGTCGATGCGACCCGGCATCGGCAAAACGTGGCCGGATGAAAATCGATGACAAAGTTGGCATTGTTCGAGGACACCGGAAAACCCGTCCAAAACTTTCCCCACCGCAATGCTTTTGTTGATGCGAGGCTCCAAGGCAGGATCTGCTCGAGGAGCAAGCACATACTAAAAAAAAGAAGATGTACGCTCAAAATTCACATTAAATGGTGCGACTAGGATGGCGATAGTGAACGAGACATGCGAACTAGTCAGACCGAACAGACCACGTTTACTGGGCGGTGGGAAAGAGAGCACATTGGAGCAGAATATTTTGGGTGCCGCACAGCTGTTTTTGGAGTTTGCCCATTTGTCCACCCAAGAAACGAAAGTATTCCATAGAAAGCACGGCACACACGCGCACACACTGGAGCAACAAAAATAACACAATATCGGACGAATAATACTGCCGTAAATCACGACATAAACCAATCGCTTAAAGCTTTCGAGATTTTATTTCCAGTCTGTGTTTTTTCCCCCAACCGTTCGATGGACTGTTTAAGTCTTGGGCCGAACTTGGAATATGAACAGCTTTCCTGCTTGGAACGCTTACCTGCTGGCTGTTGCTGCGGTTTTATGGGGGATATATTTTTGGAATCTCGGACGAACCTCACTCAAAAACTATTAAAAATAATTCTTACTTACTCTCAGGTGAAGAACGGGAATGGGGTTACCCATCTGGCCTGTAATAGAGCTTGTCGTACGAAGAACTATCGCTATTATAGACAATAAATCGTTTGTGATTTCTTAAAATAACAACACGGGACGTCATAGCTTAAAGACACGAGAACACAGAATGCGGCAGTCAAAATCAATATCAGTTCTTTAATAGGATAGCATTTATCAAAAGATTGTGATGAAGGTTCCACGACAGAAATCAGTAGTCATTAACAAAATTAAGGTGGAGGCAGTTTGTAGACACCTAGATCTCAATACGAATCCTTATTCACTGTCCAAAGTTTAGTGATCCTTACTAACCTGACAATTTTTTTCTCCGAATCTTTCAACACGGTGAAATGTTATATTTTAATCAACCAATTAGAAAAGCAACCGAAGTTGGCATTTTTTAAAATAAATTATGAGATATTAAAGCACTATTTGCTTCATTTTGTACCCTAAATAAATGAATATCCTCAAACATAATTATTGAGCATAATAATCCCTTCGTTAACTTTCCGTAACGTATTTTTCAAATTGTCTCGTTGTATTTCGAACTTCGCATTTTCATTTCGAATTATCTCTCTCTCTCGCTCGTGCGCGGTTCGAACAATTTGACAGCTACTGCAGCGTGTTTGTGTTGTTGCTCTTGTTCTTGTTACCGTGGATGCAAATGAAAACATTTTCACGGCTGTCCGCTTTCTTGCTCCTTCGCTTTGTAATGTGTTTTGCTGGTGAGCGTTTGTATTTAATCGCATTCCTTAACATTAACTGTGAATAGATTCTTCCTGAAAGTGATGAAATCTGTGTAACGTCTTGTGATAGCATTAGGATTTGTGTGTTTACTGTAGATAGCTCGTTTGCTGTGATCACCGTGTCGCAATCGTAAAAAGGCAAAACCTTGAAAGAAGAACACGTTCGAAGGTGCAGTTTGGCGTGTGCATGTTCTTATCGCACCTTCATCCTTCGTGTCTCGTGAGCGTTGAGGCGGAAAACGTGACGTGTTTTGCCCACGTACATACACTGGGACCCATCGCAAGCGCGGCGCAAGGCTAGTGTTGGAATGCAAGGTGCAGTACAGGTGTTTTCGTCACTGATGCAACAGCGCTCCGTGTTCGGGGAGTTTGTGTATCCGTGTGTGTGTCAGCAGTTTAATCGAACCATCGTCATCGGGCAAGTTCCTCCACAGTAGACGGAGTCGGGGAATTGCCTTCATCCGGGTAGGCAAAGTCCAACAGCGCACTGAACCTTTAAAAAAATAATAACGGGAATGACTGACTGAATGACCCCCCAAGCAGCCGCCTCCACCACCGTCGTACTGTCGTAAAGCAACACAATAATGATAAGCCGCAGTGCGGACCGAGCCAGGAATTGTATTTGCTTTCAGTCGTGTGCCAGCCGCGTGTAGGGACAGATTACGCGCTCGTCATCCATCCATCGTCATCCACACCACACAGAATGGAGCAACAGCAGGAAGCAGATTACACCATTCCGCTGACTACGGGAGACACCACCACAACAGAGGAGCAACAGAGCTTGATGCTGTTCGATACGCTGATCGATCTGTGCCGCAACAACATCAGCTTCTTCGAGTGTGATGAAACGGAAACCGGTTTACGGCTGCATGGCGCTTTCGTTGGATTAATCGATCACATCGAGATGGCAAAACCACTCGTCCGAACGGTGCAGAGCTTCATGAACGAGTATGATTTCGATCCAACCGTGCCGGGCAATGGGTTCCGCAGCTTCCTGTCCGTCGTCGAGTGTTGCGTGAAGACGTCCCTCAAACTGGCACGTTATGTGATGGAAAATCGTAGCACGATCCTGTTCCGGAAGGCACTGTACGTGAAGGAGGTCGAAGCGTACAACCATCTGATGGCAAGTCTCTGCACCTGTCTGCAGCACGCGCAAACCCTGCGCGAATGGACCCGCGAATCGGGCGATCTGTTCCCGGACGAATCGCGCTCGGTGGAGGAACTGTTTGCCCACGGTGGCATCATCAATCAGTACTGCTTCTACGGGCGCTGTCTTGGGTTTCAGTTTTGCGATTCGATTAAACCGCTGCTGAAGTTCATATCGATCGGAATGGCTGGATTTTCCGAGGGTTACTACTCGGAGGGTGGTCGAATATCGAAAGCCACCAGCTTGATGTACACGAGCACCAAGTACATGCTCGATCCGGAACTGCGCGCTCGGAGAATCGTGAACATTTCCCAAAACTCAAACGTTGACTTCTGCAAGGCGTTTTGGTTTTTGGCCGAATCGGAGATGATGCACTCGCTGCCATCGTTCGTGGGCTTTAAGGTGAAGGTAAACCGGGTAATAACGATCCCACCGGAACCGATACAGCTGAAACTGAGCACCGGTGGAACGGAGCAACGGAACGGATCACCTTCGAGTGCAAAGGAGGACATCTTTGTGGACATCCCCATACCGAAAAGTCACGGCGGGGCGGCACCGATCAAGGCACGCCTTATATCGGCCGTCAAGCGGAAGGGCATGATCGGCGAGCGAAGCAACTCACAGCGCAGCACCATCTACCCGGCATCCCGTGGGCTACTGTTCCACTGTCACGGTGGTGGCTTCGTGGCACAGAGCTCCAAATCTCACGAATCGTACCTGCGCGAATGGGCCGTCACACTGAACGTGCCCATCCTGTCGATCGATTACAGTCTAGCACCGGAGGCTCCGTTCCCGCGCGCACTGGAGGAAGTGTTTTACGCGTACTGTTGGGCATTGCGTAACTGCGAGCTACTGGGCACGACCGGTGAACGGATTATTCTGGCCGGAGATTCAGCCGGCGCCAACCTCAATTTGGGCTGTGCGATGAAAGCGATCGAGCTTGGCATTCGGCGTCCGGATGGGATCTTTATCGCGTACTGTCCGGTACTGATCAGCTTCGTACCGAGCCCGGCACGGATGCTTTGCCTGATGGATCCGTTGCTTCCGTTCGGGTTCATGATGCGCTGTCTGAAAGCATACGCCTGTCCGAGCTTGGAAGTGTTGGAAGAAAATCGGAAACGTCACGAACAGCGGCAAGCGATCATAAATGCTGGACAGCAGATGCGCAACAACAATGTGCCTGTGATGGTGCCAACCGGTAGCGAGAGGAAGGACGAACAGGATAAAACACCAGACCGGTCCGATTCCGGAGATGATAATTCGATGTGGGAACAGCTAAACAGTGCCAACATTGTACAGGTGAGTGCTCGTGCAAAAATTCATTTCACTGTAAAGTTAAGCTCACATTACTAGACCCCATACAAATACTCCTTGTAAGATCCTCTTTTGTTAACCTTTAAGGTCAGTTGAACCACCGATAATAGCATACTAATCTCAATGAATTCTTCCTGAAGCTTTGACCTACGTTCTTTTCCTTTGCCTGATAAGTCCCTTGTTATTAAACTCCACTCTTGGGACAGAGAGGTGGAATTTGCAAGCAGCTACACCAACATAACCTCGAGCAAAGTTCCCATTATTCCCATCTTCCAGCTGATAAGTTGAGGTTGTGAAGTGTGATTGAATCATCCGAGTGTTGTAACGCCGAACGGTGCTGAATCACTTAATGTTGCTGTACATTGCTTGACGCTTTGTGACGTCAAATATCCTGCACCGGATGGGCTTAGATGGGTACGGCAATTCGATGTTATTTTTGGGTACATACCGATAGGAATAAATCAATAAATCGTCCCGCGCACTTGACAGTGATGTAACAATCCCATTTCTGTTACATCTGTTTGGATTTTGTGAGATGAAGAACGCGCCTTCCGTAATCATTTCATTATCACTCACTTGTCCTTGGCTATTGCGCCAAAAAAAACCACATTGTGCAGGATTAATGAGAATTTGCTTCACACTCGACGTTCGTTTCAGCTTCAGAATCAACATCTTAGCCCCGTAAGCGATACGGCTAGCGATACGCTGGCGCTGAAAAGTCAATCCCTCGGAAATACTATCGACATCATCAGTCCTGACGAGAGCAACACCATCACATCGCTGGAGGAAGACTCGCAGCCCATCACATTGCAGCAGGTCAATTTGAACACGGAACGGAGCAATGTGACCGTGGTGGATGATTTAGACATGGATATGCCGAGCGACATTAGCTCGGAGCAAAACACAAACCAGAACGTGTCGAACTTCATCAATAGGTTCGTTACGCGGCGGTTGTTCGGGAAGGGTTATGGAAAGGCCAATGAACAATCTCTCTACCTCTTTTTAGCTACGTCCTCGACACGACCACCAATGCCGCCGGAGAGCTGGAACCGATCCTGCGTCCGGTGTCTCGTTCGCAGTCGGAAGAAAACATCGTGCTGGATATTGGTAGGGAAGCGATTAGCGTACAGAATCTACAGGAACGGTAAGATGTGCAAAAATGACCTGATTGTTTAGCGTAGCACTAATTTCTATTATCTTTTTCTTGCAGTGTGACCACGGCAGCTAGTAACTTTGTGAGCAAGGTGTCAAACACGTTGACTAGCATAACAGCCTCGAAGCCAATCGCTGCCAGTGGCTCACAGAACGAGCTGCAGTCGAATCTAGATTCGTTGATCGCTCGCAGCCCGTCCGATGAGTTTATCTTTCACGTTCCGAAAGATTCCCACCTTTCGCCGTACTGGGCTACCGATGAAGTTTTGAGTCAATTTCCACCAACAAAGATTTTAGTACGTATCTATTCGGGTGTTTAATTCTCAAAGATACATGAATTTTATGACATCTCCGAAGAATCATGAATCTTCCGGGACCTCCGAAGATTTGTGAATGTTCTGGGATCTTCGAAGATGGAATCTTTGAAGATTTATGAATATTTTGAGAGCCGACTCATGATTTCCATGAATATTGAAGTTCCATATGACTCCACTCCCAAGATTCATTAAACGCGACTTAACTGGTTAAAAACATCTTCGCCCACAGACCGTCGTTCTGGATCCCTGTCTAGATGACTGTGTGATGTTTGCCAAAAGACTGAAGAGCTTAAACCGATCCGTTTCGCTTGATATTCTACCCGGGTTGCCACATGGCTTCTTGAATTTCGCCACTGTAAGTATGACTTTGTTTGAGTTACCGTTGAAACTTGTTAAACTTATCCCTTTGCCCACCCTTTTGTAGATCTCCAAAGAGGCACACGAAGGTTCGAAGCAGTGCGTGCAACGCATTGCCGAGCTGCTGGAAATTCCGACCACGCTAGACGATCCGGGCACCAAGCAGGGTTGCTGTTAGCGTAAATGTTGGTAACGCCGCTGCTGTTAAGAAAACATGTTCGTTTCGCAGGTAGTGGCTAGCGATAGCGTGTGTTGACTGATACCATTCTGCTCAGCCAAATTTGGAACAAACCAAGCAAAAAAAAAACAAAGCATCACAGCTCAAGAAGAGGCTCGAGATATTATCACAAGTAAACGCGGCAGAAATGCCCAAAACGTCCAGTCAGTAGCCATCGGAATCGAGTGGACCCAAAACGTAACTGTGAAGGAATACCAAGTAAATCTACACGTGAACAAACTATTAGCCGTTAAAAACAGCGTCCTTTTTGAAGCTTTTTTGTAGCGAAAAAGCAAACCGATTGGCCTTTTTGTCCCACGTTGCATTGTGTTTTACTGCGATGCGCGGCCATTATCAGTGCACCTTGTTGCATAATCAGCACCACGCTGAACCGATATTGAACCACTTTAAGCCCAAAACAGAGGCCGTCTTAATCGCGCTGAATTTATTATCTGCCTTGTCTTTGCGCTTTAAGGAAATTTTTGCTCGATATTTCGTACAAAACAAAAACGCATGCCATCTATTTGCCGCTTATTACATGGATGCGTACGATTGATATTATACAGTTGTTTTGTAGCTATAACATCACACGGTTGTAGAAGGGCATAAGTTAAAAGAACCAAAAAGAACCACCGATCCTGGTGCTTGGGTAGGTTTAAGATCAAATCTGTTCTGTATTGCATTAAGAATCTCGTTTTCGTTATTACTGCACTATTATACTACTCACCGCATGCAGAAACGAATTTCTCGATCGTTTGATCATAATTATCGTAACAAAAGCAAAGAAATAGCCCCCAAAACAAAATACTTTAACGTGTTAGGATAGAGCATAAGCATAAACCAGTACGCAAACACCCGTGTGTGCGAAAATTCACCCGTTATCTTGTTGTTACCAAGTTGAAAAAGTTAGTAATCGCATAGTACAGTATTGCAGGGCAGAATCCGCAAGAACCGAAAACACAGTCAATCATCATATCCATCATATTCGTTTCGTTTCTTCTTACACGATCATGAGAAAGCAATAGGTTTTGTTCCAAAGACTGGATTTTTCCGTGTTACCCCGTACCTTGCGTATATGAATGGATATTCACATTAAACAATCACTTTTTTGCTCTTATTAAGATAAGGAAGCGGAAAGTCGTTCAGTTCCCCTGTGTGAACATTCTACGCGCGCAATCACACAACACGCGAAGATCGTCAAGCTGCTGGAAGCTAGGAATTCTTGTGCGACCGTACGTAAAGTGATGTGTTACTATTAATCTACTACTTATAAAAAAACTTTTTTCTTCTATAAACATGATGTGCAATTCAAATATTTTCAATTTTATACCATTTCTCGGGTGTAGGAGGATCACAGAAACACAACTGTTATAAAAAAGGCAAAATGTCTCAATATAAACGGATTGTATGGAAAAGGTACCTACATTTTGTGCGAAATATATACATAAATATATTTAATGTATTTTCCTAACGGCAAAGCAGCGAATGGTTAATGCACATTGTTTTGTTAAGGGAAAAGACCGGGAGAAAAGACCTGCACCTTACCTTTCAGGATTATATCACCGAGTATTATCATGTTCGCATGAACCTCGAGAGTGTAATCGAAATAGAAGATCTATTTTTGGTATTTAATTTGGCAAACAGAAACAAACAATAGAAAAAAAGAACAAAACTATCATTCGCTACGATCGCTTACGTTATCATGATAAACTTTATTCGTCCTAGGTAAGGTTTTTAGATGTTTCGTTCACTTTGTGTTAGCGATTCCGGGCCATACAATCGCGCCGTTCGTACGTTACTATTTTCGCTTAACTATGGATGAGATGCTACAACAGAAACACAAACAATTTGGGATGGGCGGGCGGTTTATCAGACTAAGAACACATATTTCGCTCACAATATTTGCACAACTTTCAACACGAAAAAAGAATAGACAGGGTAGGGGAAACACAAAATATAATGTAACAAGACGAATGATTGGATTGGGATGCAGGGGAGGAGATGATTCGTCGATCCAGAAGCAAAGATCACCATCATAGGATGTACAATTTAACAAATAGAACGATTCCGCTATCCGGTGCAGCGGGACAACTCACCATCGGTCGACCAGCGCACGAAAGGACATTCCATTGGTGCTGCCACACACACGCACAAAATGGCTTTACAGAACGATTCTTCCCACCGACACAAATCCCATCCGTATCGTATTTGCTGTTTGCGGTGGCTAGTTGTAGGACACGGCTTTTTGTTTTGTTCTCTCTCGTAGACGGGGTCGCGCAAATGTTGCTCGAGGGCTCCCCACGGTTTATCGGTTCTTTTCCGCGGCTTGCGGCGTTTGTTGCGAGGTCGAGTTTTGAATGCTCGAATGATTGTTAACGTTCTCGTTGGCCGGTGCTTCCTGGGCAGCTTCACCGGCTCCCGGTACCTCGTGACTATCCCCATTAGCCACCTGCAGATGGTGTTCGTCCGATTCCGTGCTGTGATGATGCGAGGGATTGCTGTTCGCTGCCGCGGCCGCCACTGCTGCCTTTTTCGTAAGCGTTTTCTGCAGCACGTGTGCGTCCGCCGGTTCGATCCGTTTGTAATAGTGCTGTTTCGTTTCCACTATTTCAAACCCAAACCGTTTGTAGAACTCGATCGCTCCCTTGTTGTCTACCTTCACGTGTAGGAATATGCTGTCGAAGTTGCCATCCCGTTCGACGCAGTTCAGAATGTGCTGTACCATCACGGTGCCGATGCCAAGCCTCCGGTACGGATAGAGACAGCCGAGTGTCATGATGTACAGTCGGCGCATATTTTCCGATGTATCGATACGGGAACACACTGCACCGACCACAACATCGTTGTAGTACGCCAGCTTAGCCAGCTCGCCCGATTCTAACACGTCCAGATAGAATTTATCATTGTACGATACCGGCAGCACGACCGTGTTGATTTTCTTCAACTGCTTCAGATTGTGGTGCGTTACGTCGCCCAGTTCAATGTTGGCCCGGGCCGGAGCTTCGCGCATTAGCCTGGGAAAGTAACAAACAATCGAGTTGGATCGAAACGAATTGAGCACCCCACGATGATTGAGGTTAGATGTAGTGGAGCGGCCTGACCCAGACCGAGCAATATGCACCCCACATTTTGCGTATTTACCGAGTCATAGTAGAGCTTGCGATGGAGACCTAGCGGGCAGACGTGTGCCTCGGACGCAACAAACAATCCTGAAAGGATACGACAGTGAAGATTTAGAGCCAACAATTGGCACGAACTTTTGCCTTTTTTATTTGCTAAGAACCGATTAGCAAAAAAGCAAATTTGGGTGCTTGTCAAATCGACTGACGTTTCTGCACAATTGTCAAAACGACGTCAGAGTTGATAGCTTGTGGTTAAACGGTTGTAATTTTTTGTTACTATTCTCGTCTCCGAAAAAGGTAATTTTGAGCAAAACTATTAGCTAAAGCTTTGTTAATGACTTTTTTGTATTACAAATGCAATAGCTAAAATCTTTTTCATTACAGAAATTGAACAACTATTCGCGATTTTCATTCCGGCTGCAATTTAGCTTAACTCCTACGTAATAGCTGTCACCTCTCTTTGTTATTCTGAAGCCAACTCCGAGGCGAAATAGAGTTTGTTTGTTTGGTGCTTAAATATAACATCGTAATTTCTGCGTTCGGTGCACCTTAAACCCAAGAAAGAAGAGCCTCTATTGCATTGAAAGTGTAAAAAGATTCACGCTTCAAAATGGGAGCCGTTTTGGGACTAGTTTCAGCGGCCAATGTAAGTATGAGTAATCACGCACTGTGGAGGTACGATGCTTCCATATTGATTTTCTGTGTTTTTGCTATTGGTCCAAGGCCGAGCAGAAGCAAAAAAAAATTCTTTTTGGAAAATTGTCCTGTGCTATGACTGTCTCCGTAATTTGATTAGAGTGTCTGCGAAATGGTTGCAAAATCATCTTTGTCTGTTTCACAGACGACCAATCTGGTCGTTGTTCCAAACCATAAAAAATGTTTGTTTTTCTTACTTTGTTTTTCAGTTGGCTTGCTGCTGCACAGGAACGGCCTGTTCATTGTGTTGCTCCCTTTGCCCGTCATCGTTCAAGTCCAATTCGACCGCTACCCGTTTCATGTACGCACTCATGCTGGTCCTCGGAGCCATTGTGGGGGCTATCATGTTAGCACCGGGGTTGCAAGATTTCCTACAGAAAGTTCCATTCTGTGCAAACTCCACATCGACCGCTTCGAATATTATACCGGGTGGTGAAACTATCGATTGTAGCCATGCCGTGGGATATCTGGCCGTTTATCGTATCTGCTTCGCGCTGGTTTGCTTCTTCACCCTGTGGGCACTGATGATGATACGAGTGCGCTCGTCGAAGGATCCGCGGGCAGCTCTTCAGAATGGGTTCTGGGGTATCAAGTTTATGATCGTTATCTGCATTGCCATCGGTGCGTTCTTCATCCCGGAGACAGGTTTCGGTCCGGCCTGGATGTGGGTGGGTATGATTGGAGGGTTCGCCTTCATCTTGGTACAGCTCGTGTACATCATTGACTTTGCGCACAGCTGGGCCGAAGCTTGGGTGAGCAACTACGAGGAGGACGAATCACGCGGTTGGTTTGCTGCGCTTTGCTGTGCGACCGGCATCCAGTACGTGCTGTCATTGACCGGGGTGGTACTTTTGTTTGTGTACTACACCCAATCGGAGGATTGCGCGCTGAACAAGTTCTTCATTATATTTAATCTGATTCTTTGCTTCGGTGTGAGCATCCTCTCGATCGCACCACCCGTACAAGAACTTCAGCCAAAATCGGGTCTGCTGCAGAGCTCGATGGTGACCCTTTACACGATCTATCTGACTTGGTCCGCTATTGCTAACAATCCGGACGCTGAATGTAATCCCGGATTCTTGGGCATCATTGGGGAAAAGTCGAACAAAGTGCATTTCGATAAGACAAGCATCGTGGGACTGATCATCTGGCTGCTGTGCATCCTCTACTCGTCCATGCGCTCGGCCAGCAACGTTTCGCAGTTCTCCGATCCGGAAAAGCAAGGTAAGCGTTTAATCAAATTTTAAATTACGCTCCAAAAATTCTTCGCTTTTTCCGTCGCATCAGTTAGCTATTGCTGTTGGAACAAACTAACACCGAGCATTTCCAACTCTTCTGTCTTTTATGCTTCTTTGTGGACGTTTATGCACTACCACGTTGCCTGTGTGATACTTATCGTTATACATTGTCGTGTCGCTTAACTTAACTAATCGATCAAGATCTTACAGCTTCCCTTAGCGATGACGCAGCGAGCGGCAGCGGTTCTCGCGGTAATGAAATTCGAGACAATGAGGAGGAAGGTGTTGCTTACAGCTGGTCTCTGTTCCATGTTGTATTTATAACGGCGACACTGTACGTCATGATGACGCTTACCAACTGGTATCAGTAAGTATTATTGAAGCTGATGTTTATAATTCCTTATCTGCAGCTATTAACGCACTTCGTTCTTCCTTAGGCCAAATTCGTCACTAGATACACTCAATGCAAATGCTGCTTCCATGTGGGTAAAGATGGTTTCCAGCTGGATGTGCGTTGCACTGTACGGATGGACGATGGTCGCCCCGATGGTACTTACCGATCGTGAATTCAACTAAAATAATCAATTCGCTACGCTTCTTCCAAATTTGATTACTCAGCAAAAACTACATTTTTTTAGTAGAAAATAAGACAATTTTAGTTCTTTTTTTGTTTTGCATGGATTACACAAATGTGATATGAATAACCTTTGGGGACGACCGATGATGGTAGGAATAGGAAAGCATTAGGCACGGTGCAAAAAGTAGCAATAGGTGCGAAAAGAATGTGCAGAACAAAATGTCATCGGGCAATCTTTCAACTAACATTAATTCTATATTTGTTTTTGCAACAATTTGGTTTAAACGTTTTACATTCATCCATGTACATGGCATATGTACCGAAGCGTGTGTGTGTATGTTTGCGGAGTGTATGATACATTCATCAAAACGATGCTACAACCCGGAACAACCAGCTATGAAGCTACATGGGTGTGAACTTTAACCATCAATAAACTAGTGACTCGTTGGAAAACCAAAAAACGCCGTGTCTTATCCGCATGCTACTGTCTATTTCTGTCTTCCAGCTGCCAGCTCGATCCTTTCGACCGTTTTCTCACGGCCGAGTATTTCCATCATTTCCGGCACGGACGGACCTTCCTGCAGGCCGCTCAAACCCGATCGTAATGCTTTCATGAGCTTTTCAAATGCAAGATGGTTCCGTTCGGCAAAGGCCTTTATAAATCGGCTCAGTTCCGATTTGTTAAACTCCGGTACGTCCGCTTCGGTGGCCAAGTTCTTGGCCAGTACGGCTAAAATATCTGCAGGAAACGAAAACTCTCAGCACAATGAAGAAAGATGAGCGGATAAACTTACCTGAATCGACGATTTTATCCTTGGTAGGATTAGGCAACACCCACAGAAAGGAAAGTTTGCTTTTTACGAGATCTTGCAATGAATCTATCCGGGGCAGAGACCAATTCAACACATCCCGTACATGTTCCGGGCTAAGTTGTAGGTTTTTCACATCTTTTGCGAACTCCTTGCGTACCATTTCCGTCACCTCTCGGACGATCTGTTCGGCTGCCGCACTATCGTTTTCCAGCTTGTACCTAATTTCGGCCCGATTGAAATGCTTCAATAGTTCCGGATTCAGACGACTAGAGTTGGCGTTAATTTTCTTCAGATCAAACTGTCGTATTAGATCGGTCAACTGTGGTGCCTCGATATCGAGCAGTTCCCTCCCGAATCCACCCCCACTCTGGGTTATGTAGTTTAGTAGGGCCTGTGGAAAGACACCATTGTTTCGGTAGTGTTCCAGCTGTACGTCGCCTTGCCGTTTGCTTAGCTTCGATCCGTTCGGGTTCATTATCAGTGGCAGATGGGCGTACTGTGGCGGTCGCCAACCGAATGCATGAAACAGCTGTATGTGTTTCGGTGTCGATATCTGCCATTCGACGCCCCGCAGAACGTGCGTAATCCTCATGTAGTGATCATCGACCACGTTCGCAAAGTGGTACGTTGGATAACCGTCCGATTTGATGATCACTGGGTCTCCTTCCTGCTGTGCTATGAAATATACGATCTTACCGTATATTAGATCATTAAATTCGTCCCCCTTCGAGTGCAACCGGAAGCGAATGCAAAACTTATCATTCTTAGCTAACCGTTCCGCAATCTGGCCCGGCGTTAAATGGCGACACTTGTTATCGTACTTAGGCACCTGACGTAACCGAAGTGCTTCCTTGCGCAGCAGCTCCAACCGGCGCTCGGTACAGAAGCAATAGTAAGCTCGACCATCTTCCATGATCTTTTTCACTTCACGCTTGTAGATTTCATACCGTTGGCTTTGCGTGTACGGACCGTTTGGTCCCCCCTTGTACGGGTCTTCGTCCGGCTCGATTCCGGCCCATTTCAAATCGGTATACAGTTTCTCCGCAGCACCCTCCACGAACCGTTCCTGGTCGGTGTCTTCGATGCGCAATACGAACTTTCCACCGTGTGCTTTCGCGTAGAGATAATTGTACAATGCTGTGCGTAATCCTCCCAGGTGCATATACCCTACAAGGAGATACGTGTTTTAAAATGTCCACCTATTAACGCATATTGCACAAAGCATACCTGTTGGACTAGGTGCGAAACGCACTCGCACTTCCTGCCCATTGCTATCCTTTCCATCGTCCGGAGGTTTCGATGCCGAACCTCCGCGTGACGGTTTATCACAATAAAATCGAATACATGCTACCGACGATGTCCTAAGGGCCGAAAACAATCCTACTGGAAGACTTGTTCTCCTCCACGAACCGCGAATTACATTCATATCGATACTACACAATCATACCGTTGTCGGGTTTGCGGGATGGTGAAATAACTTGTTTTGGTTTTGCAGGTTCCCTGTCTGACAATTTGCGAAACAAACAACCAACCAAGGATAGTAATGCAAAGGTGATACAACAGCTGCTTTCGCAATCTTGAGCTACATTTGACGGTGTCCTTTATTCGTCCTTTTAGTACGTGCTAATTGACGGTTGATAATTATTTGCTGTGAAAATTTTTCATTTGATCATTTCATGGTTTCTGGTGGTAGTTATTCGAAACACAAATTTTGTATTTTTTGTCCTGGATCACACAAATGTTATTTTTCATTCGTCCCATGGCTCTGCTCGTTCGTAAAATAAACATGACGAATTGTCCCCGGGAACGTACCACCGTGTAACCAAACGCTGCCAAAACGAATGTCAAAATGTAAAAACCGAGAAAACGCCGCTTTGGACTTGTATTTATTTGTTCGCAGCATATTTGCAGTAAAAGTAAATAGGCGGCTTTCGGATAATTTAGTTATTTATTCACAAGATAGCATCCACAAACGTTGAACGTGCACTGCTTCTGCTGAAACGCATCAAACGCTACGCTCACAATGAAGGTTGCGCTAATGGTGGCCGAGAAGCCATCGCTAGCAGCATCGCTAGCGAGCATTCTAAGCAACGGGAAGTGCTCGGTGCGAAAAGGTACTACTTCTGCTGCCAGGCGTTGCCCACCCGGTGCATGAAATGTTAAACATTGGTACGATCTGTTAATTATGTTGCTCCATCCGTAGGTTCTAACGGTGCCTGCTCAGTACATGAGTGGGTAGGCCAGTTCCGTGGTGAAACAATCCGATTCAAAATGACGTCCGTGTGTGGCCACATCATGGGGTTGGACTTTGTCGGCAAATACAACTCGTGGGACCGTGTCGATCCGACTGAACTGTTCACCTGTCCGACGGAAAAGAATGAATCCACACCCAAACTACGCATGCCATACTTTCTGTCCCAGGAAGCACGCGGTTGCGACTACCTCATCCTGTGGCTCGATTGCGACAAGGAGGGTGAAAACATATGCTATGAAGTGATGGCAGCCGTATCCGACTCGATACACAATGTCCATTCGAACCGGGTGACGTATCGCGCCAAATTCTCTGCCATTACCGAAAAGGACATTAAGTACGCGATGGACAATTTGATCCATCCGAACGAGAATGAAGCGAAATCGGTCGACGCACGACAGGAACTTGATCTGCGCATCGGTTGTGCGTTTACCCGATTTCAGACCAAGTTCTTCCAGGGCAAGTACGCGGATCTGGACGCATCGCTCATATCGTACGGCCCTTGTCAAACGCCAACGCTGGGATTTTGCGTACAGCGGCACGACGAAATCCAGACGTTTAAGCCAGAAACATTCTGGTACGTGCAGGTTTCCGTTGGCGAAAGTCCAGAAATCAAGCTGGAATGGCATCGTGTCCGGGTGTTCGAAAAAGAGATAGCGTGCATATATCTGAACAAGGTTAAAGATCATAAGGAGGCCACGTAAGTAGAATAGGCATCGGAACACTGTTAAAAAGAGGGGGTTCGAATGCTTTCGTTTCTTTTTACATGGACAGCGTTGAAGCAGTAAGTTCGAAGGAACAGGTACGCGGACGTCCTCAAGCGTTAAACACCGTCGAACTGATGCGTGCAGCCAGTGCAGGCCTGGGCATTGGCCCTCACACGGCGATGCAAATTGCCGAAAAGTATGTCCCTCCAAATGAGAACTCAACAATTGGCCAAAATTATACAATTAACCTTCTATTATTTCTCCCACTTCAGATTGTACACCCGTGGATACATCAGTTACCCACGAACAGAAACCACTCAGTATCCTACAAACTTTGACCTTAAGTATGCCTTTATCCACCAATATCCTGCACATGGAACGCTTTTAACAATTTCGTTCCATCCGTTTTCAGTGGAGTCGTACGACTGTTACAACCTTCATCGGAGTTTGGTGAGGAAGCGAAAGCGATCGCCCGCGATATGACCCATCCACGCAAGGGTAACGATGCCGGTGACCATCCCCCCATAACGCCAATGAAGCTGGCCTCCCGCAACGAACTGGACGGTGATAGCTGGCGGGTGTACGATTACATCTGTCGTCACTTTCTCGGTACCATTTCGCGCGATCTCAAGTATCGCACACACACTACCAAGTTCCGGATCGGTGGGGAACTGTTTACGGCCACCACGAGCGCACTGATCGATCCCGGCTTTACCAAGGTAATGACATGGCAAGCATTTGGGAAAAACGAGCTGGTACATCAGTTTGCGGTAAACGATAAGGTGAAGATAAGCGACGTACGGTTAGTGGAAAGCCAAACCGGTCCGCCAGACTATCTGACCGAGTCGGAGCTGATTTCGCTGATGGAAAAGCATGGTATCGGGACGGATGCTTCGATTCCGGTGCATATAAATAACATCTGTCAGCGTAACTATGTGGCGATTGGAAACGGTCGTACCCTAACACCGACTAACCTTGGCATTGTGCTTGTGCACGGATACCAAAAGGTGAGTTACATGTAGGGTTCTTCACTCGATGCTAAATGTAGAGCTGATGTTAATATTAAATCTCTTGTTATAAGATCGATCCGGAGCTGGTTCTTCCAACGATGCGATCCGCCGTTGAACAGCAGCTGAATCTCATCGCCCACGGGTCCGCCGACTTCCGCTCAGTATTGAAGCATGCCGTCGAAATTTTTCGCCTCAAATTTCTATACTTTGTGCAAAACATCAGCAACATGGACATACTGTTTGAATCCACCTTTTCGTCGCTCAGTTCGTCGGGTAAATCGTTGTCGCGGTGTGGCAAATGTCGACGATACATGAAGTACATCCAATCGAAACCCGCTCGACTTCACTGTCCAACGTGCGATGAAACGTACACGCTCCCAGTGAAGGGTTCGATTCGTGTGTACCGCGAGCTTAAATGTCCGCTCGATGATTTCGAGCTCGTCGCCTGGACGAACGGTGCGATGGGCAAAGCGTTCCCGCTCTGCCCTTACTGCTACAATCATCCGCCGTTCAGGGACATGGTAAAGAACTCCGGTTGCAACAACTGTCCGCATCCAACGTGCGCCCATTCCCTCTCACTGCTGGGCGTTTCGAGCTGCATGGAATGTGAACGGGGCGTACTGGTGCTAGACTGTACGATGACTCCGAAAACGTGGCGCTTGGTGTGTAACGGTCTGTGCGATGTCATCGTCAATTGCTTCGCGGATGCGGTGAAAGTGACTGTAGAAGGTAAGCAGTAAGGCTTTCTTAAGAGTTGGTTATAAAATATATGCATCTTTCTTCCAGCCGAATCTTGCGAGGAGTGTGGCGCCCAGCAGGTGACGGCCGTATATAAACAGGAAAAGTCTCCGTTCAAGGACGAGGTAACGGAGAAAAAGGGATGCATTTTTTGCTTTGCCGACTTCATGCCACTGGTAAGGGATCGAGTGGTAGAACCGCTGGACATTGGCTGATTATTAAAACCATTTCTTTTCGTTATTAAAGGTTGAGAAGCATAAGGCGGTCGAAATGCGTCGAAATCATGCCGGTGGCCGTGGTGGACGGGGTCGAGGTTTCCGCGGCAGAGGTGGCAAAGGTGGGCGTGGACGCAACAAAGCACCGAAGGATAAGATGACACAGCTGGCAAACTATTTTGTGTAGCTTCTTTCGTAGCCTAACCATTGCCATTGAGCCGTATTCGAATACTGAACCTCCTCCGAATTGAACAACAATCAGTCGTCTGCAACGGAATTGCAACTTTCAACTACAACAAAAAACCTCGATCCTTCCGAGGTGATACACACTGATCAGTGTGTTCAGCGTATGTTTTGATTTGAAAAATCATCCATCTTTTGCAAAGCCTAGTACTGCACCAGGACAATTGAGGTGTGGTCATTACGTTTCGATTAGAAAACACACACACACACATACAATCTTATTCCGAAAAGAAATAATAAAATCTCTACAGAAAATGTTAACATTATTCGAAAGTAAAGAGATTTGCTATTGCATTTCGTTGAAATCGTTGTAGCGAGAACTAGTTGTAACGTTGTAACGAGAAATCGCAAGGTTTTGTTTTATTTTACCTGTTTGTTAAGTATTTTCACACTCAAAAGTTAACGTGTGCGCGATCCTTAATCATACTGGATTTGATATTGAACAAGCACTCTTACGATATACTATGACTATGACTATGTGTAATACTATCTAATACCACAGTGAAATCTTCAACGAAAAAGTGACGTTCAATTCAACTTAAGCAACGCGTCGAATGGTTGTCGTTTTCAACAGCTGCAAATGCCATTAGTATTCGATTGGCGTACCATTCCCACCGCTGGACAACCAAAGTTGATCGATCAACCGTGTGAGCGGATGTTTGCAGGAGAGCCGCAATAGAGAGGCAGTAAAGAAGTACGTCAACCCGAGTTCATCATCCAGCTGATGGCGAACCAGTGCTTCCGTTTCGCGACGATTCAAGTACAACCGCCTGCCATCGTAGACAACGTGTTGTTGTGACGTCGCTCCACGCACGATGTCCATCGAGACAAGAATTGGATTGGAAGTGTCACACGTAACGTTTTGTCCCGGATCGCTGGCCACCGGAGTGCAGAGAATAAATCCTTTCATCGGTAAGACCCGTTCGATTGCTCTCAGTAGCAGCCGGGTATTTACGAACACAGTTTCGTTGACGAATAACACGTACCGTGCGTTGGTTGCAACGATTCCACGATGCTGTAAACTTCCCAGCCAACTCGTAAAATCATCCACTTCAGTATGCCGGGATTTCGAATGGATGTTTACAGAACGCAACAGAAATCTATGCATCACACGATGATCCTCCCGGGCCCAGGTCCGCCGGATAGTTCGTCGCAGCGCGTTGTTTTCTTTCGACGATCGGATGATCATTGCCAGCAGTGGACCATGGTTCAAACCAGCCGAATCGGAAGACAAATCCGCTAGGTTCCGCAGTGCAGCTATCTTTTGCAACAGTTCACTATTGTCTCGGTTGACGCCATCTTCCAGCCGGTGCATTAATTGCACCGAAGCTACCAGCAGCACCGAAATCGACGTGATCACAACCACCACACAGAACAGAGTGAACTTTTCAAACCAACCCATCAGCGACAGTGAAACAGCATTGCTACGTGCGATCAGTACGAGCGATCTGTATCGACAACGCCAACGTTTCACGTTCGAATTGTAACTAAACGTTCACACGTTCACCTTCCGTGTTTGTGGATCCACGAGTGTTAGTGACATAGCAATGCGACGGTCAATAAAGATACGCGCAAAGCAAAAAAAAAGAAAATAGCATCAGCGCTTATCGCACCAAACAATGCCAATCTTCACCAATTATCCACTGATTCGTCGTCGGACACTTGTGATTAGCGATCATGTCTAGTGAATGCCGGGGCTCCTATGATAGTGCGGAGGGCTTTTCCCAGTTGGCATCTTTCGCTACTTACACATCATCAAAGCATCATTCGTAATTGTGTGTGTTGCTATGGCAACTATGCGCTTTGTGCATGATCGCATTAGAACAGGCAAAGGTGTAATCGCCCATCGCAATCTCCCATACCTGGTAAAGGCTTATCAATTTATATGTAATATAACAACAAATCTCGACTTACGCAGGGGTGGCATACAGAGAGGTGAACGCACTTTGGAAGTCATCCAAAATTTCATCTATCATGAATCAAAGCACCGACAACAACAGTGATGCATTAGGGTGTTAGCTGCCAATCGTTCCTTCCCCGGTAACTTCTCTACTCAAAAATTCATGTCGAAGCCGGGACTGTATAGAACGTATACAGTGTAGGTACTTACTTACGCCTGTGAGATATGCACTTCATCCAAAACCAGACTCTCTTGATCGCGTTCGAGACGAATATATTCTGAGGGAGTTTTGGCCTCGTATGTGTGGAAGGACATTGAAGGAGCTGTACAAGCTGTACGAGTAACTCACTATCGTACAGGTTTTGGTGGGCTGCTCATGTCATTAGAATAGCACCGGACAATTCAGCTCGTTCAGTCCTTTTAGGTCGTCCACATGGACAAACCATGTTTGTGGTAGGCCCCAAACAGGATGATTAAGTAGCTGACAACAATACTCGACCGTGAGCAGTTTAGAGAACTACTCCATCAGATGACAAATTTACCTTAATTTACCTTATAAGAGAAAACAGCACATTACATTAAAATCACGTGTTGCGGTCCTTCTTTGAAATCAAATCCGATTTACCGCCGTCGACTCGGTGAGCAACAAACGTTCTCACCAGTGAGCAATACCTTCTCTCCACAGCTGTTGATACGCAACGGACTTGCTCTAGCAACCGAGGATTCGATGTGCCTTCTCGTACTGGCAGATACACCAAAAGCAAACAATGATTTGAACGAAAGTTTAACGAACGGTGTATCACGATGATGATGCACAGTGGGCGATGGTTCAAGATTATTACCACTCATCTTAAAAGAAGGATAACTTTTAGCTTATTTTCTTTTTTCATGCTTTTATTTGTAGAGTTTTGAAGCTTTTTCAAATTATTTCGCTTAATTACATCACTTACCGTCGCAGCTGTTTAAGTTAAAATTTTTTTTTTAATTAAAGAGTATCAACAATATTTTATAATATTTGTAAGGATATTGCTATACAAATATCCTTCCTCTTCTAGCGTTTCTTGTGATAATTATTCAAAAACAATCCTTAATTTCAAAAATATATTTTTATCCCAGCATTTTCATGACCGTCACCCACTGTGTGGTTGTGTTTCGTAGTCCGACTGGTCGCCACTGCTCTGCTCTCTCTCTGGGCCGAGCATTTCATTCATTCAAAAAGCAACCGCGCGCGGACGTTGTACGTGATCGTCGCTTCTTTCTCTAAATGCCGGCGCGGCATTTCTGTCGTCCCACACACATACACAAGCGCAGGTGTGAAGCGTGAGGTGCGTTCTTTAGCTTTGTGTGCTGTACGGTAAGGCTTTCTTTTTCCCGACTTGGTGCGTACGGGCGTGTATGCGTGTGTGAGTGGGTTCGCGTGTAAATTTCCTCTTCATCCCCCTCGACGATCGGCGCTGGGGTTACGTTCACCCGTACCTGTTGTGTTTGTTTGTCTCCTATCCTTCTGCTGCAGTGCGTTACCTGAGTGTGAGATTTAAACAGGGGCGCAGCAGAAGGCAAATGGTGTTTGCACAGCCGTGTTCTATGGAAGTGCATTTTCCACACCAAACCTCCCCGTCCCCGTGGCTGTGTTGACCCCGTGCAGTGTGCTGCTGGTGCGATAAATTGCCAAAATAACCCCCCACCCAGCGCCCACTGTGATATGGGTGTGTGTTGTGCTGTGTGATCGAGCGCATGCGATACAGCGGAAGCGTTTATCACCACGTTCTTTCTTGGTGTGTGGTGGCTGAAGATCGTGTATTTCCCTCCCAAACCAGCCCGCTTTCCGCGCATCAACCTGCAGCATAAACCTGTTTCGATTTCGATAAACATTCAAAAGGTGAGTGAAATAATTTAATTTGCCTACACTGTTCCCCTCGTGACCCACGGGACCGAAACTCCGGGGGTTGTGTTGCATGCACACCAGTTTAAATCAACGCTAGAAACGTTGTTGTTTTTTTGCGACCCTTCCCTATTCCTTCTACGCGTGTTTGGGCTAGTTGTTTTCGTTGCATCGCCCATTCCGGTTTTTTTTTCAAACAAAAAAACAAACAACGACGCAACATCAACTTCCACCTTTTCGGTTTGCGAGACAAGCAGCAGCAAACCAACCAACAACAACAAAAAACACCACCCAAAACGGCGTTGATCGAAACGCAGGGAAAAAAACAACAACAGCAACCAACAAAGCAATCTCTCCTGCGCCGTCGTTTTGCTTATGAAGGAGGCTGGCCATAATACCACACATAGAAGGAGAAACCAAAATCTTGGCTCTTGGGCAGCAGCAGCAGCAGCACCAAACCAACCAAAGCAACAACAACAACAAAAAAAGACGAAGAGAACGAAATCCAGGTGAAGAAGAAAGCGCAAAACATCGGAAAACCTGTTTGGCTCCGCCGCGCCTTTTGCATGTGTGTGCGTGCGCGCGTGTGTGTGTTGTGTTGAAGAACAGAAGCACCCCCCTATGCCCCCTTCCTACATGGGGTCCCCGCCCAAACCACACGCGACGTGCTGGAACATGTTCTCGCGTCCGCTTCGGTTGTGGCTTGCACGTTTCACATTGTGTTTCCCTTTTTTTATGTACAAAAAATATAAAATCATTATGCTGCGCCTGCTTGGATCAAACAGATCAATTCTGATCGATCAATTTCTGAGCATGCTTCATGCTGTCCAACGCTCAACGGCTCAAATGAGCTTGGGAATCGGGAATTATGTTGCTATTGTATAGAAAATCATGTTTAAATGTGTCTTGACGCTGGGATTAAATGCCTTAATTTCAACACAGATCAAGTGTGATTTTTGAACGAATTACGGAGAACTTCCATACACGTATTGGAGTGTAAACATCGACGTTGTGCAGACCTCACATCTTGAATCATGAATCAATTCAAAGTTTTTGTTGATTTATACGAGCATTTTAGCGCCATCTCTTTTATTCATTTTGTCCATCTTGATCAAGTGTTTTCATAGTGCTCTTGAAGTTATTGTTTTGCTGACAATAGAAGTATATCTGCTCCACTGGATTTTGATTGTTTGAAAATCGTAACGCTTGGTACATGGTTTTGAGAATACCTACAATCTTCCAGATCATTGAGTGCACTTCGCACATTCGTTTACTCATGCGACTTCCCTTGGTCATCTTGATCGATTTGATCTCAGAGCATCCCAATGTTGGAAAAGCTAGCTAAACTTCACTCTTTCAGCGGGGTTATCAGATAAAAGCGTACGACAAGTACTTGTCAATTGTGTGAAGAATGTCTGATGAAAGTTTGAAGTCAATCGGTCTCCCAGGGATTCTGGGTACCGACTGTTGGACATTAACATAAATTACATTCACATATACACATATGCTTCAACTGTTTGGGGTATAACTTCGTATAACTACTCTTATTGGCATATTAGTTGGTATATTTTACCAGATATTTTTGGAACCTCAAGCTTCGAGTAAGTGCAATATCACATCGTACGATTTACTTGAACAAACTGACTTTAGAATATCTGATTGAGCGAACTTCAGACTTTACTTCTTCGTTAATTAATATTCTCAAAGGTTGGAAGAGCCTTCAATCGCCATTTACTGAGCTAATAATACTTTAAGCTGATTCCTTTCGTCACATCACATCAACTTTTAGAGAACCTTCAGTTGAAAATCTTTTACCAAACAGAACGGTTCACAATTATCATTAACACCCATTCCCAACCGCTTCTAACGTGGGGAAGACTCGAGGAGCACTGAAACGAATTAGAATTAGGTCCATTTTTTTCACTTTCAACGCTTGTACCCCTTGTGTCGGTTCCACCGGTTGGAGAGGAGTCGTACGAATGCGTTAGAGTATGCATTTTCTCGGGTTCGAATTTCCTCCCGGTTGAGTACCACGACCACGACGGATGCATCCAAGACCAACACGGCGCTCCAACAACACGGTCGTGTCGTTGTCATCACCATCATCATCGTCGTCGTCGTCGTCGTCGTGACGTTGGCCACCCTGTTTGGCTCAACCGGTTTTCTGTGCCTATTTGTTTTGGGGAGAGGGGAGGTGGAGGGCATCTTAAGGGAATGGTGGAGAAGGGGGCGACGACAGCAGCGAACATAACACAAACAACACACATAATAAAAATAAAATAAAAAAAAAACTACATAACAATGGACGTGGACGTGGCCACACGCGCGCGCCTGTGTGTGTGTGTGAGACGGAGTGAAAAAAGTGCAACTTTAGCACATCATCGATCCACGCACCTCGCGCGCACGAGTTTTGTGAAGTCAATCTCAGACTTCGGTGTGCCGTTGTGCGTGGAATCGGTAGAAAGTCGGCGAAGTCCGCGGGAAGGAACGGCGTCAAACGGGACGTTGAAGTGGAAGCTATTCCGCCGCGGTGTGTCTCTCCGGTCGGTCGGTCAAAAAGTTATCACACCAGCCGCCACACGTACACAGATGCAGTGCCCGGATGGCAAAACGTGATCGGTGTCATCCTGCCTGTGCTCAGTAGCAGCCGCCAGCGATCGGCCCCGTTTGGGCCGTGCGACCACAGTGTGTGCGTGCACTGTAATGCTGGAAGTAGGCTGGATGGACGCAAAAAAATCATACAAATTCACTACCAATGTGAAAGTATAGGTATTTACGCTATATTTACACACCCTATCTCTGGAAGGGTGGTGTGATAATAGCTGGACAGCGGTTTTTTTTTATTCATCCACTTTGAAACATATCGCGTTTCACTCATTTAGTTGCGTAAGTTTTTGTGTGATTTTGATCCTGTCGTACAAGCAAAATGGCCCAAATAAGAAAATTTTGCTTACGCTGGATAGAAAAAATAAAACCAGTTTCGTTATTCAAATAGATCCGATGGAGATAATTAATCTATCAAGCTTCATTAGCACAAGATGCACTACAAGATGCAGTCTTCGCATTAACGCCATCGTACCCATCGGCTGCATCCTAACGGTGCATTCTCGCTCCGCTGGTCTGCAGCTGTATGGGTGCGCTTATCGCGAAACCCTTCAACATGCTACGCGGAATCGAAACCGATTCCGCGACGATTGGTTTGAATCTACGGGCACTGATGCACATATCGACTCTGCAAGGTCTTAAAAGCTTTCCCTTATCGGGAAACGCCTGGACGTTATCGAAACCTTCGGCGACAGCTGTCCAAATGTGTAATGGTTGTGTTTGCAAGCAGAACACGCAAAACCCCTACCGGATTATCGGAACTTGATCGATCGAGGGCGGAAGGCAGGGTGACAGAATGCCCTCCGGCCGGGCTGACCATGTAAACCTGTTTCTGCTGTCAATAATTACACATGAACGCATAAAACATGATGATGGTCCCGCTCCCAGCACGATTACAATTGGCTGGTGTGTCTCTTCATTTTCTGGTCCGGGCTGTTTGTTGAAGTCGTTGTACCTCTTCTCGCACTTCTGTTTTTTTTTACCGTTCCATTCGAAAACCGGCTGGCCTGGGGATTGGGTTCGTTTGATGTGACCCGGTGGTAAGATGAGCCTGAAGCGCGTCAACAGGTAGCGTCGAGCGTCGAGTGCAAACTTTATTCCAACAAGCAGCCAATAAGCCAACCAGTGGGGGAAAGGGGAAGGGGGGGAGGGAGGGGGAGGGGGTGAGGAGTGTGTTGAGAACCTTCATCTTGACGACTCCGTTAGCACTTGACGGATTGATGACTTCTGCTTAGAAGCGGCTCCTAAGAGGAAGGCTTTCTCTAGAAGTGTGAAGCACTCTTTTGCTCACTTAACGAAAACTTCCCAAAAACTACCGTCTGTAACAAAACTATATCATATGCGCTCTGCTGGCGTGGCCAGTCCACTGAGCCGAGTTCGAGCATGATGTAGCATTCTCGTAACTCTCGCACTTACCATCGACGCAGTAGCACATGCAATGCGGACCATCAATCCTGCACCAATGAACATCAGCATGGCTTGCTATGGTCAAGCCTGTACTGGTCTCGGGTGTTTACCCCGTTTCTAGTGGGGAAACATATTTTATGGTCTGCTTTGTTTTAACGCTACGATCCGATGCAAGTGTTCAAGCACACCTTCGATCGTTCGTTGTTCCCGGCGCGGTACTGGTTAGAACTTGCAGAGCGAGATTGAATCTTGAAGTTTACTTGAGCTAAAGCGCACTCAGGGATGAACGGGCATCGTTTAAAACGGCAAAGAAGAACCGTGGAACTGGAAGTGAATCGTACCATGGTGAGACAGATAGATTTCGGACATAGAAGATAATAGTATAAAACATCTCAAAAGTTACTCTCCTCTGGTTAAACCTTACTTAGGAATGTGACATCGTGCGTAAAATCCATAGTATAAATCTCAATACTCTTGATTTTTTTTAGTTTCGAACATTAAGAAGTGACCCTTTTTATGAAGTGACTTTGTTAAGTCCGTTTTATCTAGTGTTGTGTTTAATGAAACTTTTGCGAAGAGTCATTCATATGAATTATGTATAAGTATTCATAATTCTCGAATTGGATAAGTGGAATAGAGTTTCAGATTAATTCATTCAGTTTAAAGATTCCTTCAGATTCATAAATCTGAATCTGAATTACCCAATCCTCTTTACGATCGTTTTATCGCTCTCACACGATCGTGGCCGGATACGATCTCGTTCATTCTTCCTTATTTAACAGTGCATCCGATCCGCAAAACGATCCTTGAGGATATTCTTCATTTGTAGTCGACCTGCAGAGACTTTGCGACTTTTGTCAGCATTCGTGTCTTATAAAGTTCTAAAAAGATAAATGAGGTTACTTTGCGACTTTCGACAGTATTCGTCTGTTACCCTGGAGGGTAGATGAAGTTTCGCAATTTCTCCGCGTACGAACTGCTACCTCATTCGAATCTTTTTCCGCATCCTTTCCAATGAACAACAATGATGATGGGGCAAAGTTCAGTAAAACTGAAAATAATAATAAAACAAGATGCTCTCAACAACACAAGACATAATAATGTGAAAGAACAAAACACAACTTGTTTACCACGCATAATACCCTTCAATTATTGATGCAATCCGTTCGATCCGTAAACGGACCAACGGGCAGGGAAGATGTTACAATTTATGCACGGCACAAAACCGTTCCGTGCGGGGAATTGGTGTTAACCGGTTTCCCGCCTGCGCCAGATGATGATGTATTCCATTATGATCGATAACCAGTTTGGTGATTTTGCGTGCATTGCCATTGGTGGTCGCTAATGAAGCATATCCGCCTGATCCAGTTTTGCCAAGCCATGCCACAAGTTGCAGTCGAAGATGCAAACAAAGCAGGATTGTTTTTTTTTGTTCCTACTATTTTGTGTGTTTTTGCTTCTTCATTTACACGAGGTATGTGAAGGGATCGTATTTTTGTATTGCTCTTGCTGTGAGTGTTTTTTTTAATTTGTGCGTAATGTTAGTAAAATTTGATTATACCCTTAAGCGATACTGGCTTTCTTCTTATTTTTATGTATTTTTAAAGTCTTACTTATCGATTATTATTAACTTGTAAGTGATAGCTAGTGGCTACTTTTTCGTTCTTGAATTTGAATTTATTATCGAAAATGTTCAACAAGATTCATCGCTAAAATAAAACATAGAACTCCTTTCAATTGGCACGAAAATCGTAGCGAAATGCCCTCGATATTCATCCTTCATCTACTTCCCTCGTGAACTGTGAATGGTTTTAAACGAGCGGAGATAGAGTTTCAATTGACCATGATTGATTTTAACTGACGCGCAATCGTATTTATTGCCGCTTGTTTGTTTGGCCTCCTTTGTTAGTTAAAATCGTGGTATAATTCATGCTATTAGTGTTATCAAGTTTAATTTTGTACACTTTAATGCATCGACGCTCTGTTGGCAGCTGTTGGCAGAACCTTTGCAAAAGTCACCTAAAACATAAATGTTAGCATTTGGTTGTCACTTGGCCTTGGCGATCACCGGTCTATCTGGCTGTCTAGGCTACTTGACCTGTAATAGTTCTGTCCTTCGCATTCTGAGTAGGAGATCCTTGGTGAAAATGTTATCCTTAACCAGTTGAAATGAATTTCATGCATCAGAACCTTTAGTTCCTGACGATCCTGGTTGTCTTAACCTCTACATTGAACGCAGAGGTCCTGCTAGGCCGTCTATATTTGAAGTATTTCTTCTTCATCGGCACAACAACCTCAAGAGGTCTAAGCCTGCCATTTCTGGCTTTCTTTTACTTTATTTACCCGTAGCCGAATAAGTCAGTCTTGCGATTGAGATGAGATGTTGAACCGGTCCTGTCGTATGAAGACCGACTTCTCTACCAATACTACTACTACTACACCACCGGGCCGGTCCATATTTGAAGTACCTCACAATTGTAAAACTTCTTGAGTACTAAAGAGTACTACAGAATTCGATCAATGCTTTGACATCACTTGCCTTGTTATGTTGAATTTGTAACATTTTATATGTACACATGAAATATTTTATATGTAATAGCCACAAAAGACCAACCAGTGTTATGTTGGCAATTATTTATCATTATCCTGTTTGATATATGATTTTGTTAAAGATGATTCCACTAACTTTTGCTTTCTTTGTTTCTTTTCAGATCACAATTCTTTCGTAAAATATCAATGGACGGAAATATGAAACAACTAGAGATGATTCAGTTATTCATGATTGCATAGACAAAGAAAGCTCTAAAATTGCATAAAAAGTGTTCTAATTCCTTGTGAAACAGCATTAATAACATAAGTAGAAAGCTGGCCGACCAAGCTGACGAATCCCATCTTAGACGATCTTTGTAAATCGTCTAAAATTCCATTCTAATGTGGTGATCTATTCTTGTGACGAAATTATTTACTAGTGACAAAAAGTGTGTGTTGGAAAATCCGTAGAAAGTGTAAAGTGAACACATTTATTTAAATGATTCAACTTCACCATTAAAATTATCTTTATGTTTTAATTAATTGAATCCGTACTTGTAGCAGTTTTTTTAGCATATTTCCTTATAACACAATTTGTTTTGATTATTTTGTTACCGGCGTACAGTTTAAATCTTACCAATTAAATGCAGTGCAGTTTGCATACGACTGGCGGCCATTGAATCAAACCTCCCCCCAGTTGGCAGCCGTTTGTGCGTGGCAAAGTGTTAGTGTGGTGCGGTTGATGTGCATGGTGTGACATTTGCGTGTGGCAGCAAAGCAAACGGCATACGCACCCGATCGGTCGAAACGCACCTTCCGGGGGTTTTTCCGAACAAACTTCGGTACCCCAACGGGGGCACTACCACCGTCATGGGGTTTTCGACCGCACTGCAGGGTCGGGCGGCGCATGACGCGCTGCTCAACCGGCAGGAGGCCGAGCTGAAGCTGCTCGAAACGATGAAGCGCTGCCTGGTGCAGAAGGCCAAATGCGACCGGGAGTATGCCGTGTCGCTGGCAGCGGTCACTCAGCAAGGACTCAAAATCGATCGTTCGGATGATCTGCAAGGTAAGTTTGATAAGGGTGTGTGTGAGTGTGTGTGTGTGAGCGGTTTATGAGGAATGATAAGATTGACAAGGGAGTGATTGAGTAATATACTGGGCGCCTCCATATTGTTAGATTGATTTTGTTAAATTAAGCAATATGGCAATATGGCCTTTCTACATGCTGCATATTTTTATGGCACTTTAACCAATACGAATAATGCTTATTTATGCTCGATGGCAAAATTTAACCGATGATGCTCCACATAAACAATTTAATCACGCGGAATCTGTCCATAATAGGAAAGGGATGTGACCATTATTCATTGGAATCGTTTGGCATTGATCAATCAGACATGAATTGTCCCGGAAATGGGTGCTTAACACACCATCGCCCGTACTCAATCTTCCATCTCACTACACAAGTTCCCACGTCCCAAAACTGACAACGCAGTCGCGCAGCTTTTACTAATACGCCACACACTTTCCTTCCTGCCGGTGGTGGTGGTTTATTTACTTCTCCAACGCTTACGGTCGCTCCTCAGAGTTCGCTCGACCAACCCAACCTGCCGAGGGTCTTTTCGGGTTTTATTTCGCTCTTTGTTTTTTTTTTTTTTTATAGCGACGCTTCCATCACGCACCATTGCGTGGAATTCATTTTAAACTATCATCGACACTCGCACCAGCGAAATGTGTTTCCGATGCGTGCCGCCCATGCTGTTGCGTCTTTTCGCTTACCTTTTGTGCCTGTTGAAGATGAAACCGAACGGGATGTGCAACGTGCGGGAAGCAGCTCGGCGAACGAAACCGAAATTGAGCTGAGGAAGCGTGAGGAGGAATCGTTTGTTTTGGGGTGGAAAACTTTCGATCGTTCCACATGTTTTTTTTGTGCACTCAATCTCTTTAACGGATTGAGTGTGTAACAGATTCTTCGGGTTAGAATGTTTTGCTAGCCAGGTTTGCGCTTTGTTTGCGCTTCGAACGAGGCGCAACTTTGCGAAGAGTTTCTTGTCCGTGTTTTTACCTTCTATTTAATCTTTGTTTTGCTTTGTTATGTATCTCCCCGCATTATTCCTTTCCCTTTTTGTGTGTTTAATACGTACGGCTTCATCCACGCTCGCAGACGCAGTTAGCATCAGTTATCGCTCAACGAAATTCCATGCCATTGCTTTGGGTCTTTTAGGTCCCGAGGCGCTCTGCGCCGATGATCACGTTATTTTTGGGTGTATTTTGTGCTGGTGTGCGTGCGTGCGTGTGTGTGTGTGTACGTGTAATTATAGAAATTTGCGGAAATCGAAATTACAACAGCTCCCTCTATTGGGTGGAGTTCGTTACTCGGTGGGGTGGGAGTTTGGTGTGGCTTTTCCTGTTTTATGTTTGTTTCCAATTTATAGCACAGTATTTGCTGCGTTGAATTGTTTGTTTGTTCGGAAATACATTCGAACTTGATGTTGTTCGGGAAAGATGGAATCAAACGGCGGAGATTGATAAATATAAAAACAAAACCTTTTTTAGCTGTTTTGAAATTCTGAAGCAATAAACAATTCCTTGGAATTCTTTATAAAATAACAATCAATTAATATTCTACTTTTTTTCACCAACGTTCAAACAAATGCTTGACATGAAGAAAATTAGCAAAAGGGGAAAAACCCCTAAAAAAAAACAAGATGGCGTTTGCCTCCCCAACTAAACAATTGTATCATTTGGGTTTGACTACATTGTCCGTGTTGAAGGTTTTTTTTTTTAATACAGACCCGCTGATCTGAAGCGCGTTACCTCTAACAGGGTTTTGTTTGTGAATAGTTAATGTATGCTTAACGGCCTAATCAAACGTGTTCTACGTGCACACAAAAATCGCAAACTACAGCGCCCCTCTGCCCAATTGAAGGTAAAGTCAGGGGCGCGCAACAATGTCGAATGGGGAGCATAAATTTACGCAACCTATTCAATTAAAATATGCAAAAAATAAACGAAACTTTGTTTAGTGAGGGAGTTGTTTTGATGCGTTCGACAAAGAATAAGCCTGCAAACACGTACGTTGGATCACTAACGTTGTTAGATTTTGTTAAATAATTTTACCACAATTTCGAAGCCCTAGAATAGAAAGTTTTCTGAAGTTTTTTATATTGAAAATGTATGTAAAATTGATGTTGCGTTACAATTGGTTGTCCTCAAAAATTAATCTGCTGAAGACAAAAGCGTTCCAGTCCAAAATGTCCGGTTCGGGCAATCTAGTTTTAAAATCGTGTTACGTGGAGTTCGAAGAATTTACTTGAATTTGAGCTCTATTTACTTACTTACTTATCCGGCGCTACAACCGCTTCGCGGTTTTGGCCTGCTGCAGAAGTCCTCAGAAGTTGATGCGGACGCATCAACGACATCACTCCATCTCAACTTGGGCCTACCACGCCTCCTCTGTCCCTATGAACGACCTAAAAGGACTTTACGGGCTGGGTCGTCCGGTGTCATTCTCATGACGTGACCAGCCCAACAGTGCCTGGTCTGTCTAATCCGCTGTACGGCAGTAAGTTCGCGCCACAGCTCATAGAGCTCGTCATTGTAACGGTTCCTCCATTGTCCTTCCACACACAAGGGGCCATCTCAATCCTTCTGAGCATCTTCCTCTCGCACGCGACTAAGAGGGTTTCGTCAGTTTTGGACAAAGTCCATGTCTCAGAGGCGTATGTGAGTACTGGAACTATATAGTTTCTATGCAAAGTTAGTTTGTCCAACCAAATGGGAAACCCTGTAAACTCTACCGTTTGATAGATCACATTCAAAGATCGTGCAATTGGTAATTGTTTCGAAAGTTAAACATTTTCTCGTAGTCATAGTGATCATTATAAAATGTATCAAGTAGTATTCGACTTTATCCTTCAGTAATGTGACGCATCGTACCCTTGTTGAACATTCCACAGGAAGTCACATAATGCGTGCGTGGCGAAGCTTCATGGAGGAATTGGAACATACGGCCAAACAAATTCGCACCAACGCGGAACAGCTGGAAACGGTCTGTCACGAGAAGCTGGCCAGCTTGTACCAGGAAAAGCGACGCGTCAGAAAGCAGTACCAGGAGGAACACACCAAAATAGCCACCCAGTTCAGCCATGTAAGTATGAAAACAGAGCGGAAATATTTTGCTAGTTGTCAATATTTTTTCGAAGCTGTTATTCCATTCGTGACTTAGTCAATATTGCACAGACAAACAAATTAATAATTCGTGTGCAACACATGTTGACCGTTTTATGCCACTGCGAATGATGCTCTGTCAGGTCAACATGGTTGTACTATCATGTCGAAATGGGTCTGAAGCATGCTGCGGGCGGGATCGGCAGCTTAGGTGGACGATCGATGCAGGATAAAAATTGGGTCAGTTCTAGGCCACTATGTGGCCGAACTCTGTTTGCAAACTATGACATGTTCAGAATTAACTAGTTTATTAACTTGTTTCTCTATTTCTACCACCCGCTTCTCAAACAACAGAACGTCAAATTAAACTTTCTCCTTGTGTAAACATGTTTTGTACCAGCCAAGGGATAAAATTAGAAATTCTATCGCACAGTACTGTACGATGCAGCAGGATGACTATTATCAACGCTAACATTCATTTTCCACATTGTACACAGCAATGGTTCCTACGTACACACCAGTTGACCTGGCAGTGTGTCTGTGGAAATAGGGCGTTGTGTCATTGCACAAGTATGTCCGACAAACCGAACGAACAGACCAACGACAGACGGACGACGGTCGGTCGGACTGTGGCCCCGGTGGGGTTGCGAAAATGTTGTTAAATTGTGGTAGCGTTGTCTGGTCACACACACGTACACTCACACAATGTCTCATACAGATGACTGAGCCATGTAGAACACGGCCCACTACCATCATTCTGGTGGTGGTTTAGGAAACAAAAACAAACTCGATGATACTATTGGTGTCCGTTCGCCGTTTCCTCACACATGCCAAAAGTCCAATGATTTGTTATGGATCTCGCAAACAGATTTTAATTGTCATACAAGTGCTCTAAATGGAAGTTAAGCTTTCAACACTGGCTTTTACTGAGTTTTAGCCTATTTTTGTAAACACAGATTGACACAATTCGTGTTGTTAAGTATTATTTTCAAATACAAATGATTCAACCACAGCCAATGGTTGTTTATGCACTAACGAGTTCTGGGATTTTCATTTGGGTTTGCTTGAATGCGAATCCGATTTTAGCAAAACTCCCTGATATTTAATTCCAGTAAAATTGATTGCAACCACAACATAAGCATGCAAACTTCCAAAATTCTCCGTACTTTAGTCCGACAGCAGTACCAGCGTTAATGTTTGTGATGCGAGCGTAACTGAAGAAGGTATTTTTAAATAAAATAACATGTTTACATTATAAACTTTGATCATGATATGATAATCTCGGTGATTTACCTTAATATGTGTGCAAAGTATTAACCTTCGCTACTGCAAACATAATGTACACGAAAGATGCCTTATCTGCTACAGCGACATTTGCTACTTACTCGCAGAAAATTAAACAATTTAACCCCAAATAAAGATCTGCCGCTGATACAATGTACGGTGGCGCAACGTTTTTCCGCAGCCAATTCATCTGACGTGTGGCACGCATCTTCGCCGTTGCATTGCCACCAGGTACTTCCCCGTTTTGTCGAAATCAATTGTGCACGGGGCCAAAAGTCAAGAAAGTTAGCGTTCGGTCCGCGCGATCGCCCACTTTGTGCAGTTGTGTGCACGGTGCTATCGTAGTTTGTTTGGCCTGTTTTGTTTGGCTTCGAGTTAGAACGAGCCAGCAAACGAATGCATAAATCGTACATCGTAACAGCTGCAAGTCAAACGACAGCGTCTGTTCGTCATCTTGTCGTCTAATTTAAAACAAACCACCCGCCCGTCGATGTTCATGCTATTTGGACACGAATCACGCGAAACAGGGCACGAATCAGGGAGCTAATCATCGAATCAATTAATCCAACACTGACATCGACCAGCTCGGGTGAAGTAGGGCGACTTAAGAGACACTCTGGTGGCTGGTGAAGAGTAGGTGAGTTTTAGGCTTCTTTTGCAAAGGTGAACCTTAAATGCTGTACATGAGTTGAATAAACATGTTTATTCTTCTGAGTTTCGACCACAAAAATATACTTTACCCACATGGGGGCAACTCCCACCTGACGACAACCTGCTATACGGCGAACATTATAGAGATCGTAGCGTGAAAAACTGGAAGAAAATCCTTTGACGAATGCTCAATAAATATACCAAAAACGTATGTAGGATGCCTTAGAAAGGTAATACTAGAAAGCGGTTTGATAAAACAGATATGATTTTCACCTCAAAAATGGACAAATATCTTTGCTTCCGAGAACCGATTTCTTAACACCTAAGTAAGATGATAGAACAAAATATATAGAGTTCCAAAATGTTAACTAAATTACCATAAATTGAATTGTTTTTTAGTTAAGATGCCCGTCAAATTGAAAAACTTCGATAAACTTTGGACAACATTTATGACAAAGCAAAACAAAATTGGACCATCTGTTGAACCCCTGCGGAGTGTCTCCCTGAAATCAGTGCCTTAGTTACGTTTAACTGAACACTAACTGATCGTTTGCATTGCAATTGGTCAAATTTTTAAGTTAAGTTTTCAATGCATCTTCAAAATAATAACTGATTAAAGGCAACGCTCCAAGCCAAGCCACGACGCTGCGCGTTCAAATTTATTAGCGCCAATTATAGGTCAGCCGGAGCTGTCCGCGAGGGTGGCCCCACGGTATATGGTGGTCGTGATAGTGTAGTGTTGCCGCCAGTTGCGGACGCACACCAACGCAGCGTGTGTCCGTTCGCTAGCGCCACCTTTCCCACCCTGCGGTGTCCATTTTTTTTGTAATGTTTTGCCTATGCCACCCCCTCCCGCTTGGTGGTGGACAATCGTTCATGGTTGGGGCGATTTTTTTTTTGCGTGCTTCGTCCGATATCTTAACCGGTTTGTCGAACGGGGCAAGCAAATCGAATCTTTGCTTCCTGAGAGACAAACCATCGCTCGTTTGCGCAAGACAACCGATGGAGCGCCCTGCGCACGGTTTCCCACGCCCGCCCCGGGCCAGTACGCTGCGTTGGAACATGGCCAAATTTGAAACGGAGAAAGAGACTTCACCCGTTGTATTTGTGTGACGAACATGCGACCATGCTCGTGCGTCCATGGGTGGGAGTTCAGTGAATTAAATGAACAAAATCGGCCACCACCAGCAGCTGACTGTACAAACAAACAAAAAACCGCGCCACAGGTTGGCAGGGTACGGTTTGCGTACATTGTATTGCTGCAAGACACACACACGGTTCAAAGCGGAGTAACACGTGTCAGTTTTAGTGAATGAAAATAAAAGGAAGAAAATCCGGTTCCGGTTGATGAAATTTCCCGAAAAGCAGAACGATCACCCACGGGTACGGTCCGATACGGAGGTGCTATTAGAGATCAATGTGGTGTGTTCTGTATGAGGAGGAATATTTGAAGGTTGATTGGAGTTGGAGCTATAAGTGTGAAGTTTTCCTATATTTTCACTTTTCTTCAGCACTCTCTGGTCGGAGATGTTGCTCGATGTCTCTTGATGGGCTCTTCATGACCCTTGAATAGATGATACCTTACCTTAGTACGCGGTAGTATCGGATAGTTCGCTTGGAAGCATCATCCATTGTCGGCAATGTAATGAACCGAATTACCCCCCAAAGTGGCAACATGGACTGCGTGCCACCCTTAATGTACCATCGAAACAAATAGGGCCATACTGTTATGGCACTTGCCTGATGGAAGCACTCAGAGTGCAGATACGAACATAAAAGGGCTTTTAAGCTAGGAAACATATTGGTGATCTTTATTGTATTAGGTTTGGTGGTGTAGCGATAGCGCCAAATTAGGGCACAATGGAATACATTCAAAGGCATCCACTCGAAGATGGTTGCGGAGAATGATAGAACAAATGTGTCTATTTGACGATGATCTCATCTTTTATATCTCCCCAACTGCAAAAACCCGGTATTTAGCACGAAACTACACAAACAAGTGTTGTGTTCTGCTTTCCAACCTTCAATTACACGGGATTTGCTTTAGATGAAGAAACATTGCAAGCTTTCGGATGGGCGAACCGGACCATCCTTGCCCATTTGGGCGCCGTGTACAGCAATTGCATTGATGTTGCTCCACAGCCGAACATCCACGTTCCATTGATGGCATACCGGTTGCCGTCGGTCAATGCGGTGTTCGGCCCTCATCCTCAGCCAATTTCTGGCAGTTGCAAGACGGAAGAGTTGGGGAACTGTTGGGACGACCATGACGCCCAGACGGAATGCTCCAGAACAACAATTGCCATCAATTATCGCAGAATTGATATTAATTGGATTTTAGTGGACTCGTTTGTTCGACCCGGGGACTGTTGGTTGGATCGCATTGCACTCTCGGTTGACCGAGCTGGGTACCAGACCGAGCGCTGTGATAGAATGAGGTGAGTATGGGTATTGGATCGACAATGGATCCGACACCTGGGTTTTCCAATATCCACCACAAAACCAAATAATCACAATGGACGTCCGAAAAGAAAACGAACCAATAGTTAAGTCCCCCGACCAAAAAAAAAGGAAGTTTCAAACTAGTTATGTGCATTATGAACTAGGCCAACCATCAAATAAACGTTTACAAAACGGAAAGGTTTTCCTCCAATTCCAAACGTATCTAAACACCGCTCTTCTCTCCCGTGCGCGCTTGCATTTGCGTGGTTTTATCTCGCATCTCGCGCGCCTGACAGCTGGAAAACCAGATGCTACTAAACGCCATTTGTAACTTCCAATCGGAAACCGCTCACAGGAGTGGGTCAAAATTAGAGCAGCGCCAGAAACACCGCGCCCCAGCCTTTCGTCATCGGTATCGTGGAGGATCCGAAATAGTTTCCCGCCTTGCTCCACATTTTCGCCTTGTTTTTTCTCCGATTTTCCCGCTTCAACTAGCCTAGGCCGGTGTGGTAAATCGGACCAGTCAGTGCACACAAACAGATAATGCACTTTGGAAAAGGGGTCATTAAGACGATTGGAGGGATTTGTTTCTTTTAAAGCACTCTTCAATTTCTGGGGAGGTTTTTTTTTGTCTGAAAAGATAAACTGCTCACTATCGCGTAGGGAGGCGATACAATAGTGATGCTGGGGGAAGTGTTTGTATGAAGGGCCCAGATGCTGTTTTGGTTGATCGACGCACTTATGCGTTTCTTGCCCACAATGATGAAGATGAGGTTTGATAGTCTAACTCATGGAAGGCTCATGAAAAACCACTTCAAAATTTTCTATCCTTGGGGACTAGTCATTTTAACTGATACTCTTCGTCTTAAGCACCCCAATCTTTGGGGTTAAGCAAGTTCTATCGTTGAAATACCGTAAATGTATGACTTTTTCATATTTATTTTAACCAAAAGAACCAGTTTTTCGAAAATATTCCAAGTTCTAGTGTTAAATATTTATATTAATAGAGTCAATAATTCTTGATCTCTCTATAGTTTCCGGAACAAATTCGATGGAATATATGCAAAGACATTTTCGCACGCCATCCAAAGAATCATTTTGTGCTGCTGTTACTGCTGTGACCTGCCACTGCAGCATGATTCTATTAGAGAAAAATGGACAAAAGCATGTGAAATGTTGCATTTTTTCCACACTCATACTCACCCTGTGGTCAGTGGGCCGTTGGACAGGCATCAGATAACAACGGTCAACATTAAACGGTGTAATAAAACGCTACAACAGCATGGTCACATTAATGATCGTTTAATTTCCAGCACTTAATTAAAACCAAAGCACAAACTTCAGTTTCCACGTGCCTGGCCTGTTGGGGAGCACTTTTCCGCCTCGATGACTGTGCGAAGAAGTGAGTGCCGAAAGAAAAGCGTGAAAAGTGCATACATTTCACTGGGGGGGGCGGTGTTACACGTTGTGTTAAAGTGGCTGTATCGCACCAACGACAGCACACGGTGGTTAACTGCAGTTGTGCTATGGAGGCAGCGCAAGAGCAATTGACGTTTGACGTGCCGACAGCCGACCAAGCACGAGCCAAATTAAACAAATACAGCCGCCGGTGATGATCTTTCGATTGGGATTGTGAGTTAATTGTTGATGATGGTGGAAACGTTGAAGATGTACCCCTGGGGACAGAAGGTGACGAAGGTGATTTAATAATTCGCCCCAAAACCCCGTCGGACAAATTAACCACCGACAGTGGCTTCACCGTTTACTCCACAAAATCTTCCAACCATTTCCTTCCCGTCGCCCGTCGGTAGTGGTCGGATCAATTTAGTCAATTTTATTCAATTATTCGCCTACAGAAGTGTGCGCCGCGGTGGGAAGAACCGAGGCGTTTTAAATGGAATGGGTTTTCCGCCGTCAGTGGCAAACAGTAGCGAAGGACAGGAGCAGGAAAACTGTGGGCTATCTGTCTCGCCCGGCTTTTGGCTTTTTTTACATGGCTTCCTCGTATCCACCGGGCTTAACATCTGCTTTTGACAAATTTTCCTTCCACACCAAGCCGCCAAGTCGTCAGCTGTCTACATAAATTGAGCTAAGGCAAGCAGCCACCGAGCAGCTCGTTGGATAATTCGTCTGGGAAATTGTTTTTCCTCCCTGGCGGGAGCAGCCACTCGTCGGAGATGGGGAGGGCTAATTTTTGTGAAGCCTTCACGCTGTACGATAAACAGTTTCTCACTTTTTCAACTACGCTTTACAAGGCTTGGCGTCATGCTGGGGCATGAAACGACAGCGTTAATTGATCCATGAAACAAGAATCCGCCCTCTGCAGCGGCCGACAAGCTCTGGCAAGGAGTTAATTGTAGGGTGAAGTTATTGTTATTCTACTTTAACGTAGCATAACACCCTAGTGTGTAAATATAAATTAAGCTTTTAGAGGGCGAATGTTTATGTAAATTGTGTAATCCATTATTACGTTTTGTGTGTGATATGAGCTGTTATCAAGAAGAGGCCTTTTTGTAAGGTTCTCCTTTTAATCCTACTGAATGGTGGACTCTTTTCTAGATGCTTTCTACCTTTCTCAAGATGAACTCAATTCTTTGCTAAGCTTGCTCAACTTACTCACTTGGAAGCTGGTTAATAATCAAGTTTTTTTTTTCTCGAATTCCAATCGTAAATCTTCCAGTCGTCGAAGGCGTGCTACATGAACCTTAACAAATTCTTGTTTAACCTGGAAAGGAGCCAGAAAAGACCATCATTTTACTACTCCATCACTTGATCTTGAAAGTTTGGCGAATTTGAACTTGTTTTCTGTTCCCGCTTGGTGGTCTGTCATTCTTCCATTTCCTTCACTTCAATAACTCAACTAAAGACACTCTTCTGGAGATTAATGAAGTCGTATAATCCACAGATTAATTGACGAATGTTGATGAATGTGTCAATTCGCATTTCAAAATTACTACACTTAAATATTAATGGATCTTTTCCTCCAATATCCAACTTCTGGTTGGATTTCTTCATTTCTGTTGAGTGTATCCCGAGTGGTTATGACCGCTGCTGCAATAATATTACTCTCACCAAACACCCTACACAAACCAAAAGGATTGGAAATGGAAATGCACATTCAACCTCAATACCAATGGAATTGCAGATTAGATGACCCGAATATTTCGTCCAGCAGCCGGGGGACGCTCTATTATTTCCCCGTCTCGCAAGAACCGGTCAATTGCCTTTGGGTACTCAGCCATGGTTAGGGGCAGCATCCGACGGGCTTTGATCTTCACCTTGCATCCAGCAGGATTGCGTGTGAGGCAGGTCAGTGCATCGCAAGGCGCACACTCCCTTGGAGGCACCTTGCACGATGCAAGGTTTGCCGTTTTCTTTTTTTCGCACAAACCAGTTCTGCCGTCCGTCCCGGTGCAATGTCATTCATTCGGCTGCACCGCCAACGTGATGTACCGCTACGTTCCGTACATTCACGCAGACAGGTTATGTAGGATCGGGATCGCAACGGTTGACCAGCGGCTGAGGTTGCAAGGGTTCTCCTTGTGAGCTCATTTTAATCCCAAATGTATTCCGAAGCGAAAATTCCGCACGAATGTTGTCCAAACTCCCGCGTGTGCGTGCGTAGCGCGTAGGAACATGAAAACCTGCAAGCATAGATTTATCGTTCTGTTTTTCTTCTTTTGCTAACAATTTGTTTAAATAGAGCGGGAGACTTTTCTTTTTCTACCTTACAGATGTTTTCAAGCTGCTGAGTGTAAAGAACTTAACGAAAACAGTTTCATAAGTATAACACCGGCACAGCCATTCGTACGAAGATTGAAACATGCTGTAAACTTTATACAAATACCAACATCTCCTCAGCCCCGGTGGTCGATGTTGTCACAGAATTTTATGCAAAAACTTTCCATTGTCTACCGTTTCCTAGTGGTAAAATTTCGATTCTCCACCCAGAAGGGCTGGAAATTATTCTTCCACCAGTTGGTGTTTCATTGCACGGAAGTAACCATAAAGTTAGCATTATGCGTCAACATAAAAGTAACAACCCGTCCGGTTCACCGGTGCAAACATGCTACAGTACACTCATCCAGGAAGCTTCGTACGTGTGGGGCCCTTTTTTTTCGAGTGCAACAATGTGTTCCAGTGCCCAGTGCCGAATGGTGGCGTTTCGGAATGGGAGGAACGGTGTGTGCATTAATGTGTAATGTGTTTCATTTACTGTACGAAGAAGGATATTTATTCTCAACAACGATTGAATATTTAAACAGTTGCACGCGCAAATGTTTCCATCCTGCACGATTGAACGCCAAAGTCAGGCGTCAATAACAATATTGAAGCTGCATTATTTATTGCGAGGATCAAATTGTTTGAGAAATTTCCAACAAGCAACATCAGACCACCGAATCCACTCATACAGGGCTATGCAGGAGGAAAACTTTCGCGAAAAGTGGAAATTTTCTAAAGCTTAAAAAAGTACAACTGAAACTGCACAGATGCATTTCCTGGTTTGGGGAACTCTTTGTGCTCCATGGTTGTGGCAACTGATTTATGGAGTTTGTTCCACGTATGAATTTCACCTTACAACACCTCTGGGGGCACTCGTTCATCTTCATTGTCTCTCGCTGTAGCAAACTTTCTGTTGTAATGAGCATTCTTAACTACTTATTCTACTGATCAACAATCCGCAGCTTTGACTGCCTCCCGCAATGAGTATCGTGCCAACTTGACCTGGACTCACTGATGATTCAGAACCTTTAAAACCAGTTAAACAAGCAGTTTAATGTCGGATAAAGTGATAGCAAATTCGTAATCCATTTCCTAAGCTCCACTACACCCGAATTATTAATAAGCGTTACGAGGTTGAATCATAAAAGTTTTGTAGTTTCTGAATAATGTTTCACCGAATCCGAACAACCGGGATGTACGATACGGTTTGGTGGTCGCGGTGGTTTTAACCGATGATTCACGCAGGTTGTTTGATGCTGGCAGTTTCCTCCCGGTGGCTTACTCATCGCCGCCAATTATCGGTGGTATGTAGCGGTGGCCAAATTGAAGCATGTGCAAAAGACCCACCAGTGCCACCGGACACCTTAACTTAACTTCTGCCTCGTTCTGCAATAACGCCGGATGACGCATGATGAGGTTGCTTATTATTTCGATTGTTTTCTATTGTTTGCCAAAGAAGTGAGCACATCGGGGAAATAAATTGCACAACTTTTGGTTTAATTTATTTCACGCAACAATTTGCCTTCTAACGGAGCAACTTCTATCCAAACATGTCTCGCATCTTCCCTAAAATGGGACAAAAGTGAGTGCAGCGGGGCCATGGTTTGCACTGCAGCAAAACTGCATTCCTTGTGATATGTCTCACCATCGGCCTAACCCGACAAACCGGAACCGAGCCTGCCACCACAAAAAGGGGGTTTGTGTAGCGTCCCATATGTTTGTGCATTTCTTTCCACCATGTTTCAATCGCGTGGCAAGGGACTTTTCTTTCTACAACAAATTGATTTGTTGTGCAAACGGCGGGTTTCCCCCTGCGCCGGTTTGAAGTTGTTTTCTTTCGTTCGTCCCGAATGCATTGGCATTGTGTCAGTTCGAATCACATCTAAAACATAATCCTATCTCGAAGCAACGTAATGGAAACCGTAGCTTGATTAAGACCGTCGGCGAGCTTCCGTCTTTTTCGCTTGTAACGACGATAAAATGTTGCCGTGCTTTCAGGAAATATGCGACAAGGATGCAATTTTCAGCTGAATCGAAGGAAGATAGGAAAAAAATCCGTCGGTCCCGATTTCTTCGTGTGCCAGTTTGCGAGAAAAGCTCACGCGAGATAGGATGGGAAAATGGGAATGGGAATGGTGGGATTGAAAATCGAGCTTCACCCTAGGTGTGCTGGATCCTTTCCGAAACTATTACTTGCTCCCTACAAAAACCTAGCACCAAGCAGCTAGCCCATCCATAAAACAAATCCTTCCGTTCCACCATTCCCGCCACTTCTTGGGTGCAGTGTGTTTCGTAGCACAATTTTTGTTTTGTATCCAATTTTTTTTTTTTGCTGACCATCGTCGTCGTTTTATCGGAGCTTTTATTTGCTACTAAATTTTCCTCTGCTTGTGCCGCACCCGGGCACGATTATAGCGCGAGCAGCCGGAAAATGAAAACTCAACGGCACGGAAGTGTGGAAATTGTCGCTTCTCGCTTTTGAGAAACTTCAATTCACACCACATTCGCCCTTTGGGTTTTGTTCCAGTGCGCGAGAGAGAGATCTCTCTCTCTCTCTATCGATGGTGGAAAAAGGTCCTGATAGGGTGATCCCGTCGTTTGGACAGTGAAGCAACAACTTTAATAGTTAAACTTCCACGTGAAGCACTTTTGATTGTGTTTTTCCTCCCTGGGTTGCATTTGCGTTCTTTTCGTGCGGAGAATGAAGGAAAGGAAGTTTGAATGAAAATGAAACAAGTTGGCGAACAGATTCGGTAAGTTAAGTTTGTTCCGAAACATTCGGATTGTTTTTATTATGCGCTATCAGCATTCAGTTGCGGCAGGTTAGTGACTTTTACTTACCGGCAGAAGAGGATTCATCTGGGGAAGCAGTTTGTTTTACATTACGCAAAGTTGCACAGTTGAGTAGAAGGGATGTTTTAGTACGGTTGGTTTTCGAGACAAACAATGTGAGGGCGACAAACATCGGGCGAATCTTTACAATTCGAATTCATAATCACCATTTCGATCCATCGTTCTAACTTATAGGTATATAGTTATCTTACATATGTGACCTTAGATACAATAAAAAGAAACGTTCTTTATTATCGTCCTATGCTCTATACGTGAATGAGATAAAAATACTGAAATACCAAAATACTCAATGAATGTCTTTCTTAATTTAATAATTATCCAGCAACAACCAGATTTTAAGTTTCACTAACACAGTACCAACATTGTCCACGTTGACTGATTGCCACGCCAGCAAACCGCTCCCAGATGCGCACGAAAACAAGTGCATCTCAGTGCCAAAAGCGCTCCGTGACTTCGTTTGACTTCACTGGTGCACTCGCGAAAGGAAAATCACCTTCTTTCTAGACTGAAGAAAAACCAGCGAGAGGTGTCCGCGCATGAACGTGACCGTGCGCCAGGATGCGAACACGCGAACAAACGAGCTCCACCAGCGGCAGGATGCCTTCGCTTCCGGAATAATGATCTTTCGCCCACCCCACCGTGTCGTCTGCCGGCGAGTGGCATTATCCTTGCACAGCGGGTAACCTGCTCACCGTGGGTGGAATTACGAAAGGCGGCGGTACGGCACGATGCAAGTGGTACGCGACGGGGCAAAACCGAACGAAGATTTCTTCGAACTTTTGCCAGACGTCTGGAGCAAGATGAATGACGGCGATAGAAGAAATTCCTGGCTCTCTGCGCACAATGCATTGCATCTGTACTTCCTCTTGGTTGTTGGTTGTTATCTTCTTTTTTTTGCTATTTTATGCCACCATGCCACCCACAGCATCATTTGATCAAGTGGCCGACGACGCGGTCTAATCGATTTTGCCGTCCAGAAGGACTCCCGCAGCAGACATGCGAGTTTCATTCGGCAATTCGGACGATGCACTTCCCATACCACCCCACTCGTAAGGACATTCTTCGTCTGGCGGGCACGAATGGCGGTGGTGCAATGGCGGAGCAAGTTGCATCTTCGCTTATGCTGGATGTTGATAGAAAAGCATGTTCTTGTATGTGTGACAAGTGGTGGAGCAGCAAAGAGCTAAATCATCCTTGTAATATGTTCAACTTCAACTTCAAAATGGCACCGAATTCGCGAATTGAACACGAAACCCCCCTTTATAAATCCCGCAAAACCTCACGATTTGACACAAAGAGTCAAGAATGTTACGCGAGAACAGAAAACGGCTACAAATCACTAATGACAATTGAGGTACAAAACAGCCAAGCATCCGTCTCGCCGTGTGCCAAATCGTGTTACTTTAATTATCCCACCAAAGAACCATCTATTTCCAAGCGGAGGGTAAAGTCGTCAGCTTGAAACCTTCACTCAACTGCAATCGATCGTTCTTCCCCCCTGCTTGGGCGTCATTTATCTTACCTCATACAATGTGTGGAAACGGTTAGGAAGTGTATCGATTATGGGAACACTGTCGTCCGTACGAAGTGTGGAAGGAAGTGGAATTTTAAATTCCTCATCAATCGCTGCCTCGTAACAGTTCGTGATCGATGTCTAGCAGGTATGGAAGGAGGAAGGCGTACAACGTTTTTAACACCAGTTCGATCCTCAATTTGACGATGATTGGCCGTTAAACGTTAAATGGAGAAACATTTGCAAGGGTTTCGAGTTCGAGTGGTATTGTAGAATTCATTTCCCGATTCGTTTCAAGTTGAGCTGGACAACAGTGAAGGAATCTGTTGAGTTTTGGAGAACACCCTGCATATTTGAATGATCATGTATCCAGAAATGGTTCCAACTTTACCACTTGAACTCGAAAACCCTGCAAAATCTTAAATATCTGTGGGAATTCTATTTCTGTTACAATGAAAGCTATAACATATAGTTATTCCCAAATTGCTAACGACCTACTAGAACAAGCGTGGCTTTCCTCCTGGCCTACTAGACTTGGATATTGGACCAGTCCTGTCGTGTGAAGATCGGCTCCACTACCAATATACCATCAGGGAATATATCCAGTTTCATAATAAAAAACCTCAATATGCGAGAATTGTTGAGCATCGAGTTGTGTCCATTAAAATTTGTCGCCCTACGCTAGCATTTAATGTATTTTACGTGGCATGAATGCGTATACAACGCGCAATATACCCTTCAATACAGCTGACCGGCCGATGTAGCGTGTTGGTTTTAATTGATGGTAGAATTAAATTTAATTACAACTCCCCCTGTTCCACGTATTCTATCGTAAACTTTCAATATTGTACGTAATCTTAAAAGCCCACAATCTGCTGCCCGTGTTCGGTTCATCTCCCGGTGGGAAACAAGAACATCGTATCCATAAAATATTATGCGACGTAACATGGGAGCCTAGCCTCAATGCTTATGCTAGCCGACCCGAGGACAATACGCTCGTTTAATGCACGGCAATGCACATGTACGCACAGTTAAATGCTGGTGAAACGTTTGTTAACAATCACCTTCAAGATGTGTCAGTAGAACTTCGGTCACCGAATGCTGGTGCATTATGTCACGCAGTACGTGTGCGTGTGTCTCGGTATGTGCCCTTTTTTCCTTCGGTTACATCGCTCCCCCGTACAATGGGTGCATGCAAGATGCATTCCGATGTAGGCTGCATCATTGGTTTAGCTTTAGCGATGAAAGATGAAAAACGCAAACGTGTGTGTGTGTGTGTGTGGTTGCATGGAAAACATTCCCTTCTCGGTGGCGCATCGCTCTTCTATGTCGGCCCGGCAGTGTAGATAATTATTATGCATGTTTGGTGCTTATCGCGGTGTTATGGCCGATGCATCTCCCTTGTGCATTACGCCGAGCAGAGGCTGAGAAAATGTTGCGCTGCAGGCGCGCATTCAGGCACAAAATTAAATACAACAAAACAACATTGGGGGGCGCCACCGATCGCAGCAAAACAAGATCAACCCGAAAAGATGCATTACGCGACCCAGTTTAAACCGGGCCTAACTCACATCGGACGATGCTGTGTGAACTGTAATCTGTATGTTAATGTAGCTTCTCCTTTCTACCGGTGCTCCGGAAAGCCATCCCAGATAAACCGCTGGGCCGCTGGGGAGAAAACGCACCGGCAAAACATAATCTGTGTCAGAATTGCATCCAGTGCAAGTGCATTTAAAATGTGTGTAGTTGCATGTAGTTTGTATGTTGTTGCTGTTGTTTTTTCCCCCCCCCCCCCCCCCCCCCCCCCCCGGTATTATTTCGCCTTTGTGCTTTCCGATCGGATTGTTATGCGTATTGCTGCACCGCTACTGCTGACATATTTTAGCCGGCCAGGTTCACAGCGCACCACCGGACACGCGAGGAGTGATATTTATTCTGGCCGCACTAGAACACCGGCGATGCGAAACCTCACCGATGGTGAGAAACAGGCCACACTTTTCTCTTTTGATCCACTTTTGGGTTTCGTTTTTTTTTTTTGACTTGTCTAGTGAGAGTTTTATTATGCTGTGAAAGTGATTTACACTTAAGTAAATACAATTAATTATTTTGTGAGCAATTCGTGTGTTTTTCATTTCGCACTGTAAAACGAATTAGAGCTTAACAATATTCGCAATATTACAGCATGGAAAGAATGAAATCACTGTGAGAAGCTTTTAAAGCGTAAAGAGCATTATAACATTATGGTCGGAACGGCCAAACGCGGCAGGGGAGGGGGACCCACATAACATCCCAACCGAATGGATGGAGGAGGTCACACCGAACTCCGCAGCCTTTTGTGTGCTCGCTTTGGTGTGCAGCGTAATGCAATTTGTAATCAGCTGGCAAAGAAGATTGGCTAGCTGCACCGCACGGCATCCAATTGCGGGCGCATGGCAGTGGGATTCATCGGGCTACACGCGCCTTCGCCCACAGGTGACTGTGGCGCACAGTCCCGAAACTCTTCCCGCACGAACCGGCTAATGAGCAAAAGTAATTAAAACCCGCGTCTTTGGCGCATTTCATCAGAACAACGTAATCAGCAGCAGTGATTTTATCATTTATGTAATGTTTATTGGCGTGGTTCGGGTGGTTCTATGTGCGATGGCATGGGATTTTGATATAAATTAATCGATAATAATATTTTTCTATATATCACGGTCCTGTGGAACATTTCGGTAAAGGTCTTGTACACTTGGTGCTTCAATATTCTTATATTTTGATGATAATTTTCGAGAATTGTTATAAAAAGTGATACAAACAGTTTAATACAACAACCAAAAAGTGACAAACGAAACCAACCGTACCAAACATATTTTTCACTTCTTGACACTCTAGGGCGTTACTAATGCAAAAGCTGGCAGAGTGCCAAAACATGGTAACCCCATTCTGGCACGATTGCTTTCGATAAGAGCTTTAAATATCCAACTAAAAGTTCCCCGGTAGAGTTGGGCCACAGGAAACTAAACCTGTACAGTTCGTTCAGTTATTTTAAGTGAGCGAACGAACTGCGCGTTCGTTAGATTATGTGGTCAGCAGTTCGCAAATAGTCCCCGCAGGGTGAACTATCTACATAAACAGGTCGGGTGAATTGTGCCGGTTGTAATGTGATAGCAATTATATGAGTTGAGATGCAGGTTGCCCGTAACGCCCGTAACGCAGGTTGAACGGAATGTAACGTAGATGAAGCGAACTGGAACGGCAGGTTCTAACTATATGAACGACACAAAAGAACGAAAGATCTGTACCGTTCCATCAGCTCCTCGCAAAGAACGAACTGGTTCGCTCCGCCTTCATACAAAACTAATGATTTACCCATCGCTAATCCACGGTGATCGCAGAGTTATATCCCTCTGAACAAACCGGAAAACGATATCGAAGTTTTAAAACAAAAAGATTCTTAATCAGTCGACTGCCATTGTTTCCGTAGAAAGGTTGCACTTTTCAATGTTTCAAAAAAAAAGTTCCATGAATGGAAATATCCGGGCAGTGTAATTTTGGACCGCACCAGTGCTCCAAGTTGCTCCAGCGTCGCATCATCAATCTTCGTCGCAAGTAACGTGTTGAAAAGCGCTGGCGTTGTTTCATTCCTCCAACTCTGCGCGATATCATTGAACGAATAAAAAACAAAAATCCATTTCAATCACCCGTGCATCACCCCAATGCTGTGGGCTATCGGGGTGGCTAGTGAGTACCCTCCTGCACCAGAACGTGGCGCCGATCCGGGTTGACCACAAACCGTGCTCACTTTCAAAAATTTCTATCGAACGCTTTCCCACAACTGCGATCGGTTCCGTGGTATCCTTCAAACTAGGAGGGTGGGTTGGGTGGTAGAGCAGCCCCCTCCCCCTGCAAAACTGCATTTGGAAATTGCATTCAAATGGATCCCAATCACGCACACACCAAATTGATAGTCCGGACTGTGTGTCCGTGTGTGTGTGTGTGGGCAACAAAACAAAAGCGAAAAAAAGCTCATACGCAAACCGACCATTTCCGGAACAAAGGGTAAAGGTCTGGGGGTGAATTCGGGGCAGGGAAAAGGTTAAATCAAATCTCCTTTACGTGACATCAGCACGAGGGCGAGGTTTTGCACTATGATTTATGGCACACCAGGGACAGTTTATTGTACGGCAGTACGAACCCGTAGCTGGCTGCATTGTTCGGAACGGCAAGAACCGTGCATAGAATTTGCATAAACCAGAACGATTTGAATATCGCAGAATTCGTTAGAAAAGGAACAAATGTAGACACTTTTTATAATTTAAAATGTAAGTTTCAGTAAGTTATCGTTTGAAATACGCCATGACGTTACATGTCCATCTTCTCCTCCTCCATCCTTGCAGCTCACAGAAGACGTCGCACGGAAGAAAAGCGAGTACCAGAAGCATTTAGACTACTACAAACTGCTGCGGGGTCGGTTCGAGGAACACATCAAATGTAAGTCAGTAATGCTCTATCTACGTGTGTGTGTGTGTGTGTGTTGGACACGGTCACTTGCAGGCATGCTTGACGCTGTCCTAGCGCACCGTGTCCCCGTAACACTGTTTGTTTATTGTTAAAGTTGAAATCACCTCCCCGCATTGTAAATGTTCGCTCCATTTCAGCCGGCCGGTCCGGACGGAAGCTGGACGATGTCATCGACAAGTACCAGAAGGCCTGCCGGAAGCTGCACCAAGCGCATAACGAGTACGTCCTGCTCATCACCGAGGCGGTCGAGGTGGAAAAGGACTTTCGGACGATACTGCAACCCGGGCTGCTCGAGCACCAGCAATCCCTTCAGGAAGGTTTCATTCAGGCGTGGTAAGTAATGGGCATGGACCATCCGACGGTGGTCCATTAAATGCAGACACGACCCACGCTCCTGCACGGTTGGGTAGTCGACCGGAATTAGTCAGCAAAATTATGCGCTCCTCACGCGCGCCATCGGCACACCGTCCGGCGAGACCGGCGGCATAGCCCGGGAGTAATTTGGAATGGGATTGCCTGGAATTAATTTGATTAACATCCGGTCAAAGGTGGATGATGCGGTGTGTGTGAGAGAGAGAGAACTGGAAGTCCAAAGCCCAATCGCTAAAGTCGGTGCTGTCGGTATCCCTGTCATGTTTACTTCCTGGCCACTTCCATCCACAATCCAGTCAAATCATGCAAGCAATCTAATTTATGAAAGTCATGCCGGCCTGCCGGTTAGGTCCTTGGTGGATGAGCCACGCTGTGCTTATCTCGCAAATGCTTCATCGACAATTGAAGAACTTGAATAATGTTGCTCACATTTCATCGATCGTTATGATCACGAACATGATTTGTTGGATCCTAAATTTGGTATCCCATCCGGACCACTCCCCCGTACGCAGGACTTAACTATTCAGCTACGGGCAAACAAAGTCACAGAAAGTCGGAAAAGTCCAAGGCCTCTTGAGGTTGTTGTACTGATGAAGAAGAATAAGTTTGATATCGACGAAGGATAGGATTTCACTAAACTTCCCAGAATTCCCTCGATCTCCAGTGTCCTGTCAAGACTTCTTGTTCCAATTTTCATTCCACTTCTTCCACTTCCAGGAGCAACCTGCTACAAGAGATTGCAAAGCTGAGTGACATGACGTCGGAAAAGTTCGTCGATATACAGCAGCGCATAGAGTCGAGCATAGCGGGAATCAACTCCACCGAGGAGTATCGCGAATTTACGGAGAAGCACAAAACCTCACCGACCGCACCGGTCATTTTCCAGTTCGACGAGAGCCTCGTCGAGGACAGTCTCGGTAAGCTGCAGGCAAACACGCTGACCGTGGACAACCTTACCGTGGATTGGTTGCGGGGCCGGCAAACGGAGCTCGAGGGCACGATCAAGGATCTGCAGGAGCGGCAAAACAAACTGTGCGGTGATACGAACGGTACGAATGGTGCTGCCGGCAGCAGTCCAGTTAGTACGCCCGGTACGAAACCATCCACACCCATACTGAACGGCTCGAACAGCAACGGTGCGCTAGGCAAAGATCATGCGGTTAACAAGTAAGTGGGGACGTGAAAGACAGCCCCACTACAGGGGCAATATAACTCCCATGCTAACGTTATTCCCTTCCCGACAGATCGTCCAAGGAGCTGAACACACTACGCTGCCAAGAACGGCAAACGCTCAAGCTGGTTGACATGATCCGTTCGGCGCTAAATGAAGTTGGCTGTGAGGAGCTGCCATCCGGTTGCGATGACCTGTCCGTGGAGCATCTGATCGAGAACAAAAAGTCTGTCAGCCAGGATCTTTCGGTAAGTGTGTGCCCGAATCAGGAATCGAAAATAGGTTTTTTTTTGGTAACATGCGTGAATCGTCAGCGAAAGGTGTAGCTCCCATTACTCCCATCTGTATTTTCCCATCATAATGCAACGTTTGGTAAGGGTGATGGTTTAATTTGGTGATTTTGTGTTCGATTTGGAACTAACGTGAGGCCACCCTGGTTTTCTGTTTCTCCTCCACTTCTATTCTCATCCCAACCATTCAATATCTTCACGGTTTTTCCTGTTGGTGCTTTTGATATCTACCATCTATCATCATTTTATGTGCGGGGTTAATGTTTAGGTGGACTCACTACAACATACCTCCACCGCGTTGGGTCTCTTCTCCTTGCGCACTGGTGGTGGTGGCGGCAGCGGTGGTGGTGTGATGTCGATGCTAATGGAACAACTAAGGCGCAAATCGGGGCCGCCAACCGTTTCAGGATCGAGCACCGCCGGTAAGACACCACGGTCCGGACCAACGCCGGTGCAGACCCCCAAGCCGGGCCATCGAGGAACAACGGTAACTAGCGCTGACAGTGAGCCTTTGTGTGCGACCGTTGCGTGTGTTCGTGTTGCTTCCGGGGGTGATCTTTCACGGCCCCCCTCTAACCCGCCTGCCCGGTCGGATGGGACCGATGCGGACACGTACACGGAACTCCTTCCCGACGGAAACGATTCCGACCATCGACTGTCGAACGTTTACGTCGACATGGAGGCGTGCCTGTTGCAGGCGCTCGATGTGGAACGGTCGTTTGAGTATACTAACATTAGTAGCTGCAGCCGCAAGCAATCGCTGCTCGCATCCGCAGCGCAGGATAGCTTTGGCGAACCCGAACTACCTAACCCCACTAACACGGAACAGCGCCATGCGCCGCGGTACAGACGTTTGCGCACGCAAGCTAGCAGCGAGGATAGTGAAATGCATTTGCTTAACCACCGGTACCATAGCCGGGCACCGGATGAGCACGACGACGACGATGAAGGTGGCAGTGGCACCACAGCGGATGACTTGAACGATTCCAAAAACAATCTGCTGCGGGACGAAAGTTTCGACGACAGCCACAGGCAGGAAGCGTCACCATTTCACGGCATTGTCGATTGTTCGTGGGCGCGGGGTTCTGCAGAGGAGCTGGATGCCGATGCAAACAAGTATCTCACGATGAGAAAGGAAGGATCCGTACCCACCGTTGAAGCGAGTCCGTCGAAAACGCTTGAGGATCAGTGGAAATCGTCGATTGAACGACATCTGGACAATATCGATGCGCTCAACCAGAAGCTAGACGAACACCAACGGTTGGCAGCCCGGCTGTCCGAGGAGTATGAGTACGTTCGCGTCCAAACACTACGACCCGGTGCCTCGCTACAGCAACCGAACCATTCCAACCCATCCAAACCACCGGTGACGTTCGAGAAGATGCACAGCTTCCGGGAGAAGATCAAGCGTCGAATCAAGGGATCGAAGGCGGAAGGTGATAAGGCAGATCGTTCCGTGTCTCCCGATACGCCCGATCAAGGGGAAAGCTTTTCGGGTCGATTGAGAAACCGCATCACTGCCCACCATACGCAGCGACAGTTTCGCCTCATGAAGGACACGGACTCGGCGAGCCCATCGACCGATCGGTCGCTCGCGGAACGAGTTCCAAACGGTGCGTCCTCTAACGGTCGCAAAAAGAAGAAACGTAAGGCATCGAAAGCGAACCGAACCGCACAGCAAAGACAGCAGAGCCGCCTCGGCTCGGCTGATGCACTGCAACGTCAGCAACCGTGCCATCCGCAGCAATCGGAAGATGAACTTTTGGCCGAAGAAAATCTTGGACTTTCGCCCGAGCACACTGGTCCAAAGGCTGGTGGTATATCTTTTTCGCAAACTGTCCGCGCAACCTGGCGAGAACTGATGCACTCCACCAACAAGGTGAAGGACTCTTCCCTAAATCTTACCCTCCGATCGGATAGACCAGAAGAAAAGCTCGATCTGATAGCGGATCAGGATCGGCAAGGGTTGCTCTCGATCCGGTTCACATTTTCCGACGGTGAACGAAAGCAAGAGCTAGTGGAGGGAGCACCAGATTTGAACGCCACCGGAGACTACTGCGTCCCGTTGCTTGTGTCCCGAAGCGAAGACAATAAGTTGCAAGACGTTGCGCCGGAGACATCCCAACCGGACCCGGTGGCAGCTGCAACACAACGCGGAAATAAAGCGGGACCCAATAGCTTGAAGAGTAATCTCCGAGACAAACTGACCAAGCTGGTGCACAAAAAAACCACCAGCAATTCATCACTGTCGGCAGGCCGATGGACGACGACCTCGCCGCAAGTTTGTCGTACGTGTTCCAAAAGGATTGTGCCTCGCTCGGGCGATGGGGGCGGTATGCATCCAAGTCGCACGGTGTTGGATTTTAGGAAAGAATTCCCCGATATTGACATCTGCGAAGGGGACTGCGGCGGTTGGGCAGGGGATGGCGTTAAAGGTGATGCCCAACGGTGGCCACTTTCGGAGATGATCAATCTCGAGTACGAAGATATCGATGTGCTAACGATCAAACCCCATAAATTAATCGATCCCTCCGAGGGTGGCGTCGGTGTGAGTGTGAGTATTGGTAGTCTTGTGCCGCTAGTGATTGCATGGGAATTGCATTGCTTCTTCATTTGCTAGTTGTATGTTTGTATGTTTAGTGTTGTGCTTCTTGAAGTATATTTATGTAATAGTTGTACAGTTAATATTAATTCTTTTACTTTGCATGCTTTCCTGTTACACATTGTACACTGTTATTCCTCTCTCAACACCTTGCTTTAATTAAGTTCTTTATTTATTTTTTAGTTTTATTGAACGTTTACGAATCAGTGAGCAGCCTTGTCGGTGGATACAAAGCAATAACTCATCCTTTCTCCTCACATACCATCCACCTCATCACGGCTGATGTCTGTCTTTGACCCAAATAGCGAAAGGATCACAACGCGTCGTCATTGCACTTTCCCTTTGCGGTACATCACCGCCATCGGCGAGAAATTGGTCCCGATTGCACAATTTCATCCATTCCGACAAGACACGTTATTTGTGGTCCACCACCCGATTGCACAACCATGCCAACCCTGTTAGAACGACGACGCTGTCGCGTTTTGTCGCCTTCTCGCGTTCTCACCGCCTACTTATCAACCGATCAACCAATCACTTCGAATTCGTTCCGCAGTGACCTTTCGCAGCGGTACACAATCACCACGTTGACATTCACAGATGACGGTTTTTTTTCTTCTATTTATCGCGCTCTCTTCCCAAAGCCCTTTTCACCATCGGTTTTCGATCTGAAGGGCAGGTTCAAAACATTCTCAATTTGCGATCGACGCATTTAGAATCGCCACCGTCGTCATGGCGTGGCGTGGCGGGAGTGATTGGAAAAGGGTGGGAGGGGAGTGGGAAATTGCCGCGAGACGGCAGTAAATCAGACAAACATGTGCTGGGCGCATTTGAAACAACGCGCACCGGATGAACAGAACTCCCCTATCCTGCAATGATTTAATTTTATTTTTAATATGTTTACCCGTAGAGTAAAAAAAACCAGCAGCAGAGTCTCGTCTCGACACACACACACACCAAACGCTTCAACGCGCGATGAAATCTGTGATGGAGACACAGCATCAGCGGCACGACATTAGCATGCCATCACAGTGTGCAAAACGTGTTTGATGGCAATCCCATGCGACGAACCTACAAACGTGCCGGCAGCGACTGACAAATTCTGCAAAGAAGGGCTTGGTGTTTTTTATTTAACTACCAACACATCTTCGTACGAGTGGAATGTGACGCTGTTCTTGGTGATTATCGTAATCATCACTCACAAACCATCGAAAAGCGCTCTTTACCAGCGACTAGACACACATACGCAGCGCACTGTGTGGCGAATTTTCACGATCACGTATGAAAACTCACGTTTTTTTTTTTCGTGTCGCATCCTGCCTGTGACCGACGTCTCCGTATGCTTTTTCCACCCATTGCATCGCACTTTTTTCGAAAACCACCACTTGAGATCGCGCACGATCGCCGCCCAGTAGATGGCAAGGCAGCTCTTTGTTTGACACAAAACGCTCTTTCACTCTCGCTCGATCATTTTTCCCGTCCATCCAGAGTAAAGTGGGAGTGAAAAAATGCGCTCGTTCTGTGCCCCCGGTTATGATGGTCAGTGAAAAATTAGCTACCACCATGACCAGAGGTGCGCTTATGTCGGTTGTTAGCGTAGCGCGCGGTGTGTACTAAAGTGGGGCCTGAGTTTTGAGAAGAGAAAATGCAGTCAAGGTACCTCATAGCTAAACGATTGTAAACTTTCTTTGGCTAATTGTGTAGAATGATCTGATCTGAATGATCCTGCTATCATTGAAATTACGGGGAAAAGTGACCACATAATCAGCGGGAGGCGGGTCTGTGTGCGGATTGTGTGTAAGTGTCCATTACACCCATACGGGTCAAAAGTGAGTGTCGGGTAGTGTCGGGTTGCGGAAAACAATTTCCCCGAATAAAGTATTCCCCCAAATTGCGAAAAATGAGCAGCACAGAGATCAGCACAACGGCATCGACATCGTCCTCGTACGAAACCGATAGCGTCTATCACAACTTCCTGTTCCCGCCGCGGCCACCGGTGCGCAAGAAACGCATCCGAACGCTGCTGATGGTAAACATGGTTTTTATTTTCGCATGCAGCACAAAATCACCCATTTGTGGCCGACCATGTGGTGATGCAACTTTAAACCTGCCCCTTGAAGGGATTGCTCCCACTTGACAGAACGACACACAAATCGTTACCACTTCGCATACATCAGTAAAATCCTTAACATCTTTCCCCCCCCCCCCCCCAAATGCTCCTTATTCTCAATCTCTTTTTTACTTTCGTCCTACTGCACCTCCAAAAATATGCCATTTCGTTCGCCCATAACGTTCGTCACCGATGGTCGTCAATGTGTTTGAACGGTGGAAAAATACGTCACGCGCCGGCACCGTACGTAAAACCGCTGGGATCTTATGGCTGCTTATGGCTGTACTTTTTGGGGCGCATCGTACACCGACACCCGAAACATGGTGTTCCATGGTGTTGTTGCCGTGCCGCGGTTTTGCTTCCTCTCTCTCTCTCTCACACTCGCTCTCGCTCTCTTCGGTATTGTGCGCGTGGGTGTTGGTCTTGTAGAAACTGGGCGAAGTTACTAAGGCGATGGTAAGCGGTTCCATTTGATATAAGTGTTGACGTTGGTCTTCAGCCATCATCTGTACTTCGCACAGAAGCGAAAAAGAAGCAAAAGCCGAAAATAAAATTCATCTCATGCTCATCTGCCGCGACACAAGCATACATCTTTTTTGTTTTGGGGAGTGGATGCTATAACAATTTCATATTAATCGTTTGTTATCATTTTATGAGCTTATCAGGACTTTTGATAACAATGTGATCCATGAAAATTCACTCTTTCTACTGAGGACATTGGGGAGGATGTGTGAGATAGCTTGTCAAAAGTCTGCAAACCACTTTAAAGCAACCCACTTCGGTATCCTTATGCTTTCCCCCAACTCGTCCAACAAAGAATTTACGCTTGTGTTCCGCGCTGACTGCTCCCTGTCCTTGACATTAGACATACAAGCTTTTCCAGCGTATTCTCGAATCTCGTTCCGCATTCCGCTCGCACCGTGCACCCGAGCGATTACATTAAAGATTTAAATTCAATTAAGCATTGACCCGAATTCCTTTCTGCAACCGTCACCAACAACCAACGCCATCGTACCGTTGCTTTTGAATGAAAAAACTGATGGAAAATGTTTCGATTTCGATGTCTTTAATCATGCTAGACGCAACGAAAACACTAACATCCATCATAGACGTTCGAGTATCATGTTCTGTTTGCCAACTTGGCATCGTTTTCAACAGGGGACTCGTCTCGTCTTACTGCCGTGTATGATCCGTGTATCTCAATGGCGTACATGATCATGCTAATAGGTGATTTATTTCACGATCACGATTCTTGGCGCTGACGTGACCGACGAGCTAGACGTTAATTGATGACCCTTCAGTGTCGGTCGGTTCTCCAACGTTTCATCTACATCTGCAATGGGAATAATTTCCACGATGGAAGCTTATTTTGATGCGGATATTAGGGCGAGAAAATGAGAGTTGTTGTTCGCTTGAGGCAAGGAAAAGTCTGACCAGGTCAGGAGGGGACATCCATTTTTTAATGCAATTCTAGTGTGAATTTAAACGTTTCAAGGTCTGGTGGCATGTGAGGTGGCTGAGTTGACCTTATAAGAATTTTAAGGACTCTATCGCACGGTGTCATTTCTCATGACGTGACTGAAAGCTTCTCGAACATCTTGCACTACACAGTCCTTCAGTGTTTGACAACTTGTAATTTGTAGAAGCAATTATTGCAACCTTAAAAGGGGTCACGTGTCCATTCATTCCAATGCATCTTCAGTTCGGAGCCTTCATTTTCACCGTTTGCTTTCGCTATCCACCAACAACTGCTATATCTGTATCCGTAGATAGACACCCCGGGCAAGGTCTGTTTCTCACGAATCTCATTTGTACGTAACTCTTCCACATGCAACTGCCCTCCTCACAGATGACTTTATCGACAAACCGTCCGCTGCACGAGGAAGAATGGTTCCACGGTGTGCTGCCCCGGGAGGAAGTTGTACGATTGCTGCGCAACGAGGGCGACTTCCTGGTGCGCGAAACGACCCGCAACGACGAGAGTCAAACCGTGCTAAGTGTCTGCTGGAACGGACACAAGCACTTTATCGTGCAAACGACGGCTGAGGTAAGTGTGAGCGCGAGAAGAATCAGCTCAACCACCTTTCGCTCAATCGTACCGTTTCTAACATTGGCTCACCTTTCACCTTTCAGGGTCATTATCGGTTCGAAGGGCCGGCCTTCCCGAGCATACAGGAGCTGATCGTGCATCAGTACCAGTCCGAGCTGCCAGTCACGGGACGTTCCGGGGCGGTACTGCGCAAACCCGTGCTGCGCGAACGCTGGGAACTCAGCAACGACGATGTGATTCTGCTGGACAAGATTGGCCGTGGCAATTTCGGCGATGTGTACAAGGCGAAGCTGAAATCGTCCAAAAACACGCTCGTAGCCGTTAAGACCTGCAGGATGACGCTGCCCGAGGAGCAGAAGCGCAAGTTTCTCCAGGAAGGCCGCATCCTGAAGCAGTACGATCATCCGAACATTGTCAAGCTTATCGGTATCTGTGTGCAGAAGCAACCGATCATGATCGTGATGGAGCTGGTGGCCGGCGGTTCGTTGCTAATGTTTCTGCGCAAAAACGCCTCCACGCTGGGACAGCGGCAGATGATGGGCATGTGTCGGGATGCGGCGGCCGGTATGCGCTACCTGGAATCGAAGAACTGCATCCATCGGGATCTTGCCGCCCGCAACTGTTTGATCGGGAATGAAAACATTGTAAAAATCTCCGACTTTGGAATGTCCCGCGAGGAGGAAGAGTATATAGGTAAGTGTGGAGTGGCGTCCAGCATAAATCGCGTTGAGGAGTCGAGGGGCGGTCTATGACTAACGATTGTACTCTGTTCTAGTTTCTGGCGGCATGAAACAGATCCCGATCAAATGGACCGCACCGGAAGCGTTGAACTTTGGCAAATACACATCACTTTGTGACGTCTGGTCGTACGGTATATTGGTGTGGGAAATTTTTAGCAGAGGCGATACACCGTACTCCGGCATGAGCAACTCGATGGCACGCGAACGGATAGACGAGGGCTATCGCATGCCGACACCGGAAGGTGCCCCACCCGAGATGTACCGACTTATGCTCAAGTGTTGGTCATACGAACCGGAAAGCCGACCACACTTTGATGAGATTTACAGTGTCGTTGACGCACTGTTGCTCTGCACCAAGGACTGACGGCTGGCGGACACCGGGATGAGCATAGCGAAAGCGAAGGATGTCATCGCTGGATGGCCAGCTGCCCGTGGGCTGTGGAGTGAAGGGTTGACAATGTTACAGCGATTGATTAATGCTTCGAATGGAGTTTAGCATGGGAACACTACTCCATCGGGGAAGGATGTTTCGACATGTCGACCGTCTCTCGAATATTTTCCCCATAATACTCCAGCTGATGCTTACGGCTTTTGTTCAGCTTTACATTACTATACATGGCGACGAACGATTGGCACTGGAGAGCGAGTTTGCAAACATTTAAATTGTAAGAACAAGGTGCTTTCTGTAGGGAAACGGGATTAGAACGGATGCAGTGAACGGAAAATGAAAATTGTAGGCACGTAGATAGGTGAGAGCATAACAACAAAATGACAGACAACAAAATAGGTGGAAACAGGAGACGATTATTAGGTTTAGTTCGCTGGCCGCATCTTTTCTGTGTACAGGCTCTTTGAAAGGTTGGGCTAAACGTTAGGTAGATGGTACGGTAGGTTGAGTTGAGTTTATCAAAGGAAGGATAACAACGAAACACGACGCAACACAAATAGGGTAAGGTCTTTAGAAAATGTGTAGGAAAACTGGTGTGTTTGTGGGCAGGAGAATGTGGGATGCGTATTTTAATCGAATGTATATTGTAGACGTATGCAACTGTGGTCAAAATTTAGGCAAAGGTAAGTATTTGTGTGAGGACGCGTAAATGCGTGCGGTTTGAGGTGTGAATGATCGAGTGAATGATCAGGGAAACGCCTTCGGCGGGTACACAACATGGTATGGAATGCGAGAAATGTGAGCAATGCTTGCAACGATGTGTGATAGTTGTTTAGAGATGCGAGCGAGATGATTTATAGAGCTAAAAGTGAAGCAAACCGAGGGGGGGGGGGGAGTTTTAGAGCAACAAAACTGGGTTAATTGTAGAGTGTAAACAGAAAAAAAAACAACATCTTTGGCCTGAAAAGCTGGAAGTGAGTGTGTTCCAAAAGTGCTTGTATTTATTACTCAGTACTCATTACAACCGTTTCATAGCAATAGCGTATACTAAAACACCGCACAAAACATATTAGCTTGAGCATGATATACAAATACAAATGCAAGCGCAAGATATACAAATAACTGAGATTAAGCTTCTCGTAGGAGATGAATGTTCAGAAGGACATCCACGAAATCGAGCAACAACAGCAAAAAATACTCGCAAAAGCATTTAAAGAAATGCATCCAACAGTAACAACCGAGATGGTAGGCATCATTAGGCAAAAATATCAGATACGTATATTCGTAACTGGAACGAACGGTTTCTACCAACCTTCAACTATTACTCACATCAACAAAGCACAACGTTTAGCGTGGCGTAATTTTTAAGCGCCGATCGTCACCCATATGCATGCATATTTTTCACTACGGGCACTGTGGAACACGGAAGTCACGAACTACTGACGCTATCAACTTACTTGCATAAAGACTCATTTCAGGAATATGTTACATTTAGTCGTTTCTCGAACGGTAGGCCACTTCCTTTTCTCTTTTCTCGTTAACTCATGTCTACTCACTTACCCGGTGCGTGTTTGCGCCGGCTAAGCTAAATATCGCGATATTTACATAAATTAAACGTATAAGTTAAACATTATCCTTACGTTGTTCGGATCATTATGTGAAAGAAATATTTAATCAAAGTTTTCCTACCTTCAACAAAGCCCTTTTGGCGTCCATGTATTAGCAAACCTGTGCAAAATTGTCACTCTTCTATAGAGCAATTCCTACAGATACAATTTGATTAGCTCATCACTAACAGCACTAGGTGCCAGAATGCCGAGGTCAGTAAACAGTAAAGTGATGTATCCGGGCGGTGTATAATCAACCATCGGGTGTACCTTTGCCGTATCCTTGAGATTTTTCTTGTTGTACTACAAAAGAAATGCGATGTCGAGTTAATATAAGTTCTTTTTTGCGAATCAAGCTAATAAACACATACCTTGTACTCATTCGGTAGATCCCGCTGGTTTAGTGGATACAGTCGACAGAATTTAAAACTTTCCACCAACGCGTAGAACGGTTTCTTCATCTCCCTGGCACAGATCGCCATCGTGACAGTACCGATACGATTGATAATGCCACCGCTTTCGACAACGCCTTCAGCACCGACCAGCACCATATCCACCGTTTCCATCACATACCCAATGGCCGTGTCGAGTATTAGCGTACAGTCGATTCCTGCATTTTCTAGCTCTCTCACCATTTGCTCGCTGGTAAAATAAATCGAAAATATACATCTCCATGATTGATTCGTTATTCTTTCTGCTTACCCATGATGATCTGGCGCACTGTGCGTCACAAATACGTGGAATCGTTTGTTGTTTTGAGCCGCCAGTATCAGTGCCTCTCGAACAGTTCGTGATCGTGCGTGTGTAAGAATGCGCTGTTAGAGGAATGTTAGAGGAATAAGCAAAAAAACACATCACAATCTAATTCCATTTTTCCTGTTTGCTGAACGTCTTTTATCCAACACATACGCATCCTTCGGTGATGAAAGTAATGGCCTGCTTGGCAATCACGTTCCTGCTTTCCAGCAACTTTTCCAGAAACATTTTTCCCCTATTCAGCATAATGTTTCGCACTTCGTCCATGGTGTTGTCGTCGATCTTCGCCAACGTAATGAATCGAGTGAAAAGCTCCGTCCCGGAGACGACCGATGTCATCGGTTTGTCCGTTTTACGCATAGCTCCCACAGCTGCCTGGAGAGTCGAATGAAACTCCTGCACCGTATCAACTGCAATGGATGGAAATCGGTGCACTAGCGCATATGGAATCTATAGATTGGCGAATCTTACATTTAGTTTTTTCCAGTACCATTAGAAGCGTTTTTATGGCTGCTATACCCGGAGATAAATTATCGTCCTTTTCAAGAATGCTAACAAAATGGGACGCCACATCTGAAGTATAAAGACATTCGATAAAAGTTCATGCTATTTCGATTTGGGTGAACCGGTGTTAACGCCGTTTTACTTACCAAACTGTTGGGTTTCTTCCTTCATTTTAAGATGAGCAAGGTGCAATTTCACCGTGGCAGGGCAAGTTGATCCTTTGAACGGAGAACTCAGGGCACGAAGATAATCGCAGACACCGAAAAGCGCAAAGTATCGAAATTATTGTGCAGAATGAGGCAAAATTGCCGTGCTGTTTGATTTTTGACAGCGGTTTGTATTTGTTATTATTTCGGCTGCGATTCGGCTGTGGTCGCGACGTTTCTTTGAGCATGACGTTACGGCATGCTTGCTCACATGTCCAATAGGTGACGCTACTGTGCTACGGTAACCGTTCTGATCAAAAATTACCAAGTCAATTTCACTGTGTTTCCAACGAAAATTATGTTTACATATTTGATGCGGGTGCAGAAATACGCTTGCGGATTCATCAAGAGCACCAATGAAAAGTGTATATTCAATCCAAAAGAATTTGAACAGCGAAAGAAATGAGCGTGATGGCTGCACAAACGTCACGCTGCACAAGTACGTTGACAGCCACCAAATGACACCCCATTGTTGCTTGGGAATCAGCAACAGAGGAGTTACGAGGCGTTACACTATTGCTTGGCTGGATGAGTGGCTGTCACACTGCGAGCATCGAGTTTACCCAAATTTTGACAGTGTTCGTGGACGGAAGGTTTCGTGCTCGGGTTTGCCGTGTCATCAAATAAATTGCGTTTTGGATCGTATGCTGATATCAATTCCCCATTTCCACAAACAGCAAAGGTACGTAGCATCTTGCAGGAATTGGGGTCAACGCAGCTGCACCGTCCTAAATCGTGGCCCCCGAAGAAAACTCCTCACCAGGCCATCCATTTTGTGGGTCGAATATGTATGTGAGGTAGATTTCAACATGGCGGCTGTGGCTCACGATCGAAGGCGTATACATTTTCTATTACTCAAGGACGAAACGGACGGCCTTGGTTTCACGACTTTTCGCCACTGTGGGCTGTGGAGTTACAATTGTGCAATTGGTAGCAAAACTGCGATGCTTCCAGAGCGCACCTTGAAGATATTGCAATATTGTTTGTGGTTTTGCACAACATCCTCCCGTAAGCAAGACAATTCGTCATCCTCTCTCTGTGCCCCGTTTCTATTTGATGGCTACTTCCCAGCATGGGAGCGAAAGAGCGAGAACATGACGGGCGAATGACGGTTGTGCTGCTTTATCGCATTGCGTGTTGCGGACAGTAATCGAATATGCTGGTCTTTTTGTGTGCTTTTTTCTCCTCTTATGGCCCACAAGAAAAACAACATCCACAGTTGTATGGTGTGGCAAGCCAAGTTTTCGCGATAGCTTGTTTTTTCTTTATATTTAGTATTTCAGTGCCAAACATTAACGAGTTTAGAAATCGATAACGAACAGTTAAAATTTGTGTTGCTATGGTTTTTTTTATGGCAATTGGTGGCTTGACGATTTGAGCAATAGCTGTAAAACTGTATGCCCTATATTTACTATCCTGAACCCGGGTTTGCCTTTTGTTAATTTTCTTTTCTCTCTGTTTCTCCACAGGTAATACACATCGTTTGATAGAAAGCCTGTAAGGATTCTGGCGTTTTAGAATTAAATACTGGATGCAGTCGGTATTTTATGGTTGCAACGACTTCTGCAGGTGCAAGTGATTGTGTAAAGGATTAGAATAACGCGTCGACAGAGCTTAAGCTGCCACTCATGATGATGGGGGTGCACTATTTGTTCATTGCTCATTCCGCGAGTTGCAATACAAACAAATTACCACTACACCCACACATCCACAAATTGTGCAACTGATTCTTCCTGTCTCTTGGCATCAATTTGTAAATGCTTTGTTGAAGGCAACAGTACGCGTGCGTTTAGCCCCCTCTGGTGTGCTGTGTTCGACTGTGCCCGCTTGTATATGAACTCGTTAACTGTGTACGCACTGTACTACACTACTGCTACTACTACTACTACCATCACTCATATGCTTCCTTATCGTGTAAGTGTTCGTATGCTTCTGCCGTAACGATAGAGAGAGAAACAGTGTGTCAGTGCGTGCGTCCGTGTGGTTGTATGTGTAGAGACAGTGACTGTGTTTATGAGAATGGTCGCAAAAATTACGAGTGAAAATTCCACATTCTTGTAGAAAGTGTTTTTCATTCGCTAAAAGAAAAAGGGAAATCACTCGGTGACTCACAATTCCCAATTTTCTCCAGGACTGTACATGAATTTATGGACGGGAAAACCACAGCCTGTTACAGTGTTTCTGGTTTGTGACATTTAGATGAGTACATCCGCTTTAAGAGCTATGGTTGCAAAGCAACGGAACAACCAGCCAACTCCGCAGGACTGTTAGCATCACAAGCAGTAAAAATGGATAGGAAACGTGTATGTAACCTATTAAAGTATTGGAAAACCCATGTCTTGCTTCATCGTAGGAAGCAAAACGCAGCAACGAAGAAAAATTCTGCTTGAAAGGAAAAACTCCTCGAAACAAAACGACAACAACGTGTGTATGTGTGTTCTGCTGGCGAACAGCGCTTAAGGCTGTGGTGGGACATGCGCGCCACTTGACACCGTTTTTCGTTATCTGATTTAATAGCGTTCGACGGTGAAATGCGTCCATCGTAAGGGTCGGACGATGTTGAAGCGAAACGTGGAAAAAGTCAAAATACGGAGCAGCAGCACATCATCATCCTCCAGCAGGCCATGAGAGCATAAGTTGGGTTCAATATTTATGATGGTGGTCCCTGCCTTGCCTACTCCCGAATCTGTCGTACGTGATAAAGCAACAAAACGGTAGCATTGTTTTCATACGACTGACATTCACAGCTTTCAGGTCGTAGAATCTGTTTTTCGTGTAATTGTTAGCTGTTGGCGTTGGATACTTCTGTAAAATGGATACTCCCTCAAGCGACTAGGAAGCGAGTAAATCCAACTCGGGGACAGCACCTAATCCTCACCCTTATCACATCGCTAGCTGTTGATGTGTTTGTTTGAACTCCGTGGGCCACTATGCTGCGTCATTGGCCAATGGGTTAAAACCAGGGCCGTTGGAGTGATTTATTGTACTTTAATTTCGTTGGGTTTTGAGCAAGACGCAAAAATTCGACGAATAGTCGCATAGAGGGCAGCACATTGATAAGGTTGATACTGCGAAATTGCTAGCACGTTTCAGTTGGTATCTGATTAGGTTAGGCAACAAACCAGACTGCAATTGATACCTGTGTTCCGTCTGCTGCACCTGTCATTTAGCACACATCTCGCCTACATGTGATTGCACATCGCCAATGCGCGTCGCCTCTGGTTGGGGCCTCGTCTAGATCACGTGGTAAAATCCCACTCTGCAGCACCGTCTGTTGCTGCTGAGTTTGTATGCCATCAGGTATATTGCGATTTGACAATATCTGGCCATGTAGGCAGGAGGCAAAATTGCATTAATTGGCAACGTGAATTGTTTTGTCTAATTAGAAAGATGGTACAATGTTACAGCTTGTTATAAAATTTGCTTAATGACAAAAAAGAAATACTCTCCATTACCCCGACATAAAATGTCAAACCATACGCACGTGGCCCCACGCACAACCGATGAATGGGGTTGACACGTGCAAATGAACGCGCACGGCGGGTGTGCGGATACAAATAAGCGAACTTATCTTGAAGTTCAGGAAGAAAAAATGTTGTGTTGTAAATATTCCATTTCTTCGACAATCACGTGCCATCGCTTCGTGACATATCATTGCGTAGGACAAAACCGTACACAATTAAAACCAGCAAAACAATTGTTTGGCATTACTTCTTGGGGTCTCTTTGTGAACTCTTTCAATGAACAACCACGTTTAGCATCTGTGGTTTAAGAGCATGGTTTAATTGTTTTTTTTTGCTTCTTTTGCAATGGGCGGTTTACGTTTATGCGATAAAGTCACCATCACACAAACGTGTGCACTTGTTTCGTCTTCGAACTCCTCGAACGAACAAAATTCTCCTCATCTTCGCAGTATATGCGCAGCAGATGTGGCAGAGGATCTGGCGATGAAAGAAACACGCAAAACAATGTTTCTGACATCGCACTAAAACAGGTTCTGCTTGCTTTTTCCTCCTGCCCGGCACCATCGAAACGCTTCCTAACGCGACGACGACCACCCTTGCCACACGATCAATGATCCTATGATCCTGCAACAGCGCGAAATGGGAAGATGAGAGAGAATGTGCCATACTATAATAGCCAACCTTAATCATCATGCTCCCTCGCACGTTAATCGTCGGCCACAAACACACACTCCACGCTGAAACAGGATGCGCCGCCTTCGCGAAAATGCAGTTTTTCATAAGCCTCTCGCACAATGTTTGCCTGGCGAGAGTGTGGCGAGTGTCTGCTGCGCTTTGGTTCTTGGTGCACCCGTAAGAAATCACAACGACACCGCCCGCCAAAGAAAAGCTAGCTGGATGTGGAACGAAACATAATTTGTAGCAGTAGAGCGACCCGTGAGCATATAAACGAATCCAGAAGATCCACCATCAGTCAACCGTGGAATGTATCTGTGGGCTGCACGAGGGATAACGATAGGAGGGATGAGATGTAATAAAATAATTTCACTACATCCACGTCCAAAGTTCAAGGTTTTTCCGCACACAGCAAAAAAAAAACGATAGAGATGCGGAAGATGCACAGGAAATGGAACGAACAATGCTCGAAGAGAAATTCGAGATCAGTCGAAAAGCTTTTTTGAAAAACAGTATGGAAGTTTGGAACATTTCATCATGGTTACTACAACTTCTTATCGCATGTGTGCGGTGGTTAAGATTATGTATCAAAACACAGCAAAGTCGTTGGAAGTCTAGAAAATTCTATAGGGAAGATGGCATTGATTTAAAGTCTACAAACCATACACCAATGTGTGGCAATATTCAATTCCTTGATGAAACCTTTCTTCCTGGTGCACTGATGTACCCTGACTGTACCATCAAACATTCAATATCTAACCTTGAGAGCTTTTGCTGACTCAGCAGTTTCCTGTTATTTTTCGGTTCGTTTCACGATAATCATTACTCAGTGATCAGTCTTTTCAAGATAATATGAAGAAATAAAGTTTCCTTCCTAACACATGAGATTGCTCTTCTACTGTTGTGCTGATATAATTTATCAAATTTATATATTTTTTTGTAGAAGTAAAAGAACTGGTCTAGTATTTCTCTAGTTTGGTGTGGTGCGGGGCCGGTGGTGTATTGGTAGGAGCCCCGGTCTTCACACGACAGGACCAGTTCAAAATCCCATCCGGACCAATCTCCCGTACGTAGCACTGACTATCCCGCTACGGGTAATAAAAGCCAACGAAAACCAGAAATGCCAGTCCTAGACCTCGTGAGGATGTTGTGCCGATAAAGAAGAAATAGTTTTATTGAAAAACAAATACTTGCAAATGACACAGTTGGAAGTTAGCATGGACTTTATTCGAAGAATTCGTTTTATCGTGAATATCAACGAACAAAGGCAGGGGAACATATTGAGCGGAATGCTTGTTTCAATGTTGTTCACCTAATGTTCCTTTCAAATCGTAACAGAATGTGTGTTTATCGTGTGGAAGTTTTCGAACTCTCTGCCCGTATCTACGTAGAACAGAAACTTGTGAAGTTAGTTCCCGTTGCCACGCGGTATACACGCCGCACACAAATACATCCCGCTTATGCTAAGCAATCGCACCCCTGCCCCAAGCCATTGTTAGGCGTGTGGGATTATCCATACACTCACAAATAACCTCAGAATGTGGTTTACCTCCTCTGCGTGTAAAGACGGAAAGGACGTTATTTAGACTGTGTGTGTTTTTTTTTCGTGGTTGTACAGATTCACGCATCGCGCTAACGAAAAGAATTCAACGAACTCTGAAGGTCTTTTTCATTTATTATAGCCCCCGAAAAAAAACGAGAGCTGACACACGAAGGAACCGGCACCGGACTGTCGGACTTTTTTTTATAGTTGTGCTTTTCTAACAACCGATTGATACGGAGCGGTGCGTTCGTAAGTCATAAGTAAAACAAATCCAGCACTATCAAGAAGCTGTGGCAATCGTAAGTTGTTTGTTAAGCTACGAAGGAAAGAGGTTCTCAAAATCATTCCACGCGAATACGATGCAGTCTGCCTGTCAGAATGTGCAAATGTTTGCCCACTGACGGACGTGGACGATCTTGAACCTGCCGGATAAACAAACGATGTGGTTCAGTTAATCATTAGGAACAAAAAAAAACCTAACCTGGCCCACCACCACCACCACCATTCAACGGATGCAGTGCCCACCAACTCGGACAAAGCGAAACGAACCGTCGCGGTTCGGTTCCGGGAGGTTAGGATACGACCGGGCATGAAAAAGGTGTGAATTTGCAAAATACATGTACCCGTTGCGCTGAAACGTACAACTGCGTGCAGATCGTGCAAAGCTGCGTTCTGTGCAGTGAAAGATTCATTCCCGCTTGCTTCCTTTTCCACGTTCGCCAGCTATTAGACCTTGAATTGTCACTCTTTTAGTGGTATTTAACACAGGCGAGCGTGCTTTGTTCTGGTTTCCGTTACGTCCAGGAACTGTATTTGCATTTCATCGCGTAAATTACCGCTCTCAGCAGAAGCTAACATTAAGGAGTCCATATTTGTATCTTTCGATTATTAATCCGTGTGTGGGGCCATCCAACACAAGCGAACACGAGGCACGATCCGTTCGTCGTCGACACGAAGGCAAACCGTTCCGTTTGTCACGAATCATGTGTTCAATTCATGTTTATGTATTATCTGGTTAGCTTCCGCATGCTCAAGGAACCAAAAATGTAGAATATTAGTGTTATTGTTAGCTACGTTAGTACGTTCATTCTAAACGGTACTCCAAAGTTAGCTATTAATATGCTATATTTCTCCAATTAGTTATTTGTGTAACACGATTTAGAATGTTTATTTTAAGTTCGTGTTGGTGCTTTGGACACAATTTCTATCGGATAATCGCTAGAAACCAAACCGTGGTTTGGAGGCGAAGGAAACCACCAAACGTCACACTATTTCCAAAAAGTTTACATTTGACTAAGGTCAGTGGTGGTAAAGGAGTATGTGTGTGTGTGTGTGTCCGCATGAGGAATTTCTGTTGGTTAATTAACATTCTGCTTTACAATTATTATTTTTTTATCTTATTTTGACTCTTCACAACCTCTGCTCAGTTTTGGTCTGTCTTTAATGTAATGGTTGAATTGTTAAGTTCCTCGTTGTGTATGTGGATAAACTCATTCCTGTCAAGTCTTCAAGACCTAAACTTGTTGTATCATGCCTATATTGGAGAATTTTTCGTGTAAAAGTAAACCTAAATTTGATGAGAATTTTATTCCTATTTGAGGAAGTCGAAACATTGAAGAAATTTTGGTTATTGAATGTTCAGAAGATGCTCTAATCGAAGCCTCGAGAGAACCAGCCGGTGATGAGTTCAGTTAGTTAATCATTGGCCAGTAGTTTAGGATTGTATAGGAGTACTTAAGCTTCTGTTGGAACACAAGGAATTCCCAGCTCCCGATGAGCTCAACAAGGAAAAAGATTCTGCAGCCAACTCCACGATCAACCGAAGATATTCTGAAGATATTTGTTTTACTCTAATTAAAAATTAATTTAGAGATAAAGCGTGCTGCTCTTATTTAGCTCTTTTTCCTTCTAACAATGTTCAAAATTGTCTAAATATGTTCGTTTGATTTGGTCTCTTCTTCTTTTTTTTTTAGATTCATTTACGCACCCCGATTGACATTTCTATACGGTAAGCTTGACACACCATATAAGGCAGCCTAACCGACAAGTTAAATTGAAACAATCCTAACGGACTGACCCAAATGCGGAGCTACATTCTTTTGGTGGGCCCCCAGCTATACACAGGCTCTCGTGTTGTAGAATTGTCGTTCTTATTCCGGAAGGCAAACGAAACGACTCCACGATCTCCTGCCTGCGTCGTGTGGTTTTGTGGTCTCTCGGGTGTCTAAAGCAGCTTGTTTGCTGCGCTGGTCTAACGGCTTTTGCTATGTTGAACTCGCTCTCGCCCTGGATGGCGCAAGGTCGATCGAAGGAATTTTCTTCAATATCGCGCAAACTGGACTAGGAAGACTTGCCGTCACCCCACCACACCCCACCCCGTCCAAAGCTCAGACAGAGACGGTAGCTTTTCTACACCTCACGCACGTTCCATCGTGTTGGGAGAGAGAGATGATATGTGTAAGATGGACTAGGAAAATGAATGTTTGTGGAGAAAAACAACTCGAAAACCACACACAACAGCAGAATTCAGGCCGTCTTAAATAATGCTCTATACATGGAAACACAACGACATACGTGCTGGTTGCACCACAACTCATGCTGCTCTTATCGCGGGATCCCTTCCTTCGATGATGTTCCCTTATCTGTCCCTGCACATCGCAAGAAAAACACGCATCGCGATCACGAAGGAATTGCTTCGCTCATTTTTAATGTTTTTTTTTCGGGCCATCGGGAGAGAAAATAGTGGCCATTGTAGAAGATGCAATAATTTCTAGAATGTCCATAGCCAGAGCCGAGGAGCAGCATTATTGTAGCGTAAAGGGTGGCATTACTCGCGATTACTTCTCCCTTTGCCCTATGTAAAGGCACTGAAACTGAGGTGTTGTTTGCTTGTTCACTTTGAGTTAGTATTCACGGTTGGTGTGTACACCTTCTTCTCACTTTAAGGTCATCTTGTCACCGTCGGTCTGTGTGGTGGTAGTAGTAGCCGTCCCCGTATCAATCTTCTTGCGTATTTGTTTCATTGGACCTGGATAGGGGGCAAAAAGGTAGATGAGGCAAACGCCGTACACATACCGCTGTGTGTCGCGCGGTGCTTCACAGCCATATCCCAGTCGGAACTCGTACCAATCGTCATCCCACCGTCAGCTGGTTTTTGTACAAGGGAATTCAACAAACGTCGCAGTATCCTTTGTGGAACGCGATGGCCCCGGGAACGTCGGCAGCACAGCGGACGTTACACAGAAACATCGCATAAAAAATGCAAAACTAAATAGTTCCCCGACTGTGTGTGTGCGTGTGGTGGGGGATGGGGTCGCCCGATGTGCACGTCAGGTCCGTATCCATTTGTGTACACACCCCGCCACACACCAACGAAACGCTGCCTCTGTCTATTTACGGTTCGGGCCCGCGATCCACGATCACCATTGCCCAACGCATCCGATCGCGAACCGTGGCGCGGTGTGTTATTGCGCGACGGAAGTTCGATCGGTTGGATTGCTTCTTGCGATGATCCGTCAGTTTAATCGAGAACCCCACGTCAGATTCGTTTTGTAGTCTCTTTGTTCCACAACAGCACTAGCTCGTTCCTTGTTCGATCGATCATGCCGTGCGCTGTTGTGACCATATTTGTGGCCTGCAATAACACAATACCAATAGTTTAATGTCATTAGTTGGGCTTGCGGAGTGCGTTGCACATTTTATCGTGCTTTTGATTGATGTAAATTGGTGGTCTTTGTTCGATTCAGTGCAGCTGTTCTGTTCGTCCATTCCTAACCGCTTGATACTGTTTTTTGCACTAAAAGGATTAAACGTATAAATTGCTTTGGTTCCGTTGGTGTCGGTTGCCGGTTTCATTATGCTGCATAGAAATATAGCACAAATTATTATTGTAAAGTACCTCCTGTTAAAATTTACATGCAATGAAGCTCAATAAATACCCTACAGAACACAAACTTCGACCAGTTTGACGAATTCTCGAACTTATTGTCCCGTATTGCATTGTTGTTGATGCCAGCAATACGGTCGCATGTACAATATTATCTCCAACGAATGTTAATGTGGCGGTAGAAGCATTACCGGAAGAGCGAATATCTTTCCTTGTCCTTCAAGGAAAATGTTCCCTTTTGGGGTGTGCCCACGTGTCTAACCATGACCTGCGACAAAGAAAATTAAACGTATCTGGTCCCCATTGTCGGGTGGTGTTAAGGTTTTAGTTGCTTTGCTTTCTGCAGTTGCCCTGTGCAGACAAGAAAGACACCCATCCTCTCGCGCGATGGGTTTAGGTGCCGGGGAGGTAGGTGGAAAACTTATACCGGTGAAAAACGCATAAAGAACCGTCGTTTTGTGGAGCTTTTGTAGACGGAAGCTACACTGCTCTCCTCTGTCTATCGCACTCGAACAAGGAAACTCAAGAAAAGGATCCTTCCGCGCACGTTACGACGCTCCTTTAAACGATGAAGGGAAGGGTAGCGCCGTTTTGTGTGTCCACTGCTCGCACCGCAATAGTAAGATCCTCGATTTTCATTTCCCAAAAGTAAGACAACAAAGTGCATTATCTGCTTCCACCAGCTGGTAATGAGGTGAGTCGAATAAATGAATTTCCCAAGCTTTTCACTCACTTCCCTGCCGTTGGCTCTCTGTTGTCCGCATGAACGCTGTTGTAAGGTTTCGTTTTGCAAGTGTTTTTGCTTCCGGATTGGTCGGGAGGGAAGAGGTGTCGTCTGGTTAACTCTCGGTGGACTGTATATACCCTGGCGGTTGACATGAAAATGGATGTGTGGGACGAAGATTCCTTATTCAGCTCTGCTTAACAACCAACGCGCAACAAAGGCTCTAGTGCTTGCCTTTGTGAATCACTTGAGCAACATTTTTCACTCGTTAACTGTGCGTTAGCTGCCTTCGCCGCGAGAAGTGTTATTGAGGTTTTTAGCTCACTTTAAATTCGTGTTTGCAGCTGGCGTGCAATTTGCGCGAACTGTAAAACCATTTTGAGAGGTTTTAGTTTAAAAATATAGATTCATGGTTGAGACAAAAATACGATGGACTCTTACCAATTGTTTCTCCAATTCTTCTAATGTCCTAAGCAACTGTCAACTGTCTTTATCAACTGTCTCTACGATAAGCTTGTGGAGGAAATGATTATTTCGGTTAGCAAACCCACCAAAAGAAAGATAAGCAATGATGCGTTATCGTACGGTGGGATGGTTGGATGGATGGTGGATGGTGGGATGGACGGTGGGAAGCTTAGCTTATCTTATCATCATGGGTTCACACACCGGAGAGACCCAAGTCTATCAAATCCCAATGAATCATAGCTTCTGGTAACAAGTCACGCCCTGTGCACTACAAGTTTTTGCGTTGTCTGGATTCGGAGCAGTCGTTCGTCAAGTATTCCGTTTTGTGCAATTTCATTAACTACTTCACATTTAGAAACCTTCTCGTTTAGTTGTTACATTGCTAATCTTGTCATATGAAAAGGGTTAGTTCTGAACATGCTACACGGTGCAATAATACCTATCGCGGGCTTGTGCCTTACTCTGCATTAAACAAACGGGCGGGCAGTAAAATGTGTTTTAATGTTTTAGTAGTCTCCGTTTACCCTGTGTGTGAGGTATGCCGACTGTTTCTCTCCTAAGCCTGACGAAGGCACACGCAGTTCAGTCTCACGCTGAACGCTTTATGCGTCACAACCTGTTTGTGTGTGTCGTTGATGTTGTCCGCCTGCGTATTCCCTCCGGAGCAGCAGTACGGGACCGTTTCATCTATTTTTCTTTGTTTTTATTGACTATTTTCTCTGATAAGGTGCCTCCCCCTTGTCCGCGTCGTTCGTCCCTGGGTAGGCGATTAACCGGAACTGACGCCATTTAACGGTCACAAAGCGATGAACCAACAACATTCACTGAATTCGTGATGTTGAAACGTAAGGCTTCGTCGTCGCCATGAACAAATAGAAAGGGGTACAACACAACACTGTTTGATAAAAAAAAGTAGTCTCTATAATGAATGGCCATGTGTGAGTGCGTGTTTTTATTTGATGTTCATTGCGTGTAGGACCTGCACGAGAAAAGCGAAGCATCTTTATCATTTTGGCAGGTTTTCGGTTTTGCCAACACTTATCACGCCAACATATTTTGAAGGATTGTTATCATCAAATTTATCATGCCTATCGCATGAAAGTTTTCGTTTTTTTTATTGATTGTCTTTTTTTGTTACGTTTTCGACAATTAACTACGCTTTAAAAAAATATTACTTTTTTTGCTTTATTCAATTTTAAATTCCATTTCTTTTTCATTGCTTTTTACGTAGCATCAAGTTCTTCGTGCTCTTTGTTCATTACGCACTCCGGTCAGGGATGATTATTACGCCTTTTTTATATTTGTTGCAAAATTGCGTTTCTGTGTAGCCGTTTACTTGTTGTACTTTGGTAACAGCGGCACGCGGTGTCAGCTTTAATCTTGGTACTACGCGTCGCGCCCGCTGTATATTGCATTGCAGGGCGCAACAACGCGCAGCGAACAGCAGCGCTCACTTCAAGTTTGAATGGCACCCGTATACGGGGCTTCCGAACGGTGTTTGTGTGTGTGGACGCCTGTACCGTGACGTAGTGGAAAATCAAGTTACTCTTCACCCGGAAAAGGTGAGGCCTGAAGACACTGTAGAAGAAGCAGGGGCGCCCACGCATACCTTCCTCTCAGGCCCGTTCTTCTACCATCCCGGTGGTACAATGCGGATCAGGGGCGATCAAAATAAGCAGCAACAGCAGAAGAAGAGAAGAAGAAAGCATACCGTCTGCACACAACAAACACACAAAGGTGATGGAACAAGCTTTGAACGGGGGAAATCCATACCAGTGCAAGAACGAGCACAAAGAAGATTACGCGGAGTATGAGAGAGGGAGAGAGAGCACTTTCCTGCTCTGATAAAAACACACGCTTTTTACGAGCGATCCATCCATGTGCGGTCTATCTCCTTCACTCGTATTTTACCCACGATGAGTGAGTAAAATATTTGCTGAGTAATTCTGTCTGGTGAGGAGTCGACAAAGCGAGACGGGAATACGCTACCGCGAGATGAGATAATGTAGCGGTGCGCACGGTTGTTAGAGCAGGTAGGAAGAGTGAGATCGGTCGCTCGCTCGCTCGCTCGCCAACAAAAAACCGTTCGGTTGGTTCGGAGCACTGTCGAACAGCGTAGACCGTCAGTTCGAGCCAAGTTGTGAAATCGTTCGGATCGTTCGGGAAGTGAGACCGCGCCTGTCGTTTTGCTCGTCGTTTTTGCTGTCCCCGTTGCGTTGGTCGCAGTTTTTTTTTCGGTGTGTGCTGTGCAGTGTTGCCCCTGTTCAACCTTGGATGCACTGCGGATATATAGGTGTGTGCTATAGAGCGTCGCCGCCCCGGGTCGTGCCTGCAGAGATCTTGTTTTCTTGGTGCGTGGTGCCGTCACGTAAATTGATGGTTATAAATCCCTTCCCTCTGTGCTGCAAACATGCGGAGAGGATGATCCTCTAAAAGCGCCTTTGTACGTTTCATTGGGTGTGTGTGTGTGTGTGTATGCGCGAGTGTGTGGTTGCAAGAGAATGTGTGGTTTAGGCTTAGGTGGTGGCAAGTGAAGCGCACAGCGGTACGTCTCGTCGTCATCATCGTCATTCGCTCATTCCATCAATTCCATCCATCAGTCATGTGCTTTTTTGTGTGAGTGCCGTTGTATTGGAGCAGTTCGTGGAAGGTTTTGTCATTGCACCCATCCTCGCTTTGTCCCCTTGTTTTGCTGCTGGTCAACCTGTTCGGTGTATGGTAGCATGTGTGGAGTGTGTCGGAAGGGGTGAGGTAGGGTGGGTGTAAAGGGGGAGGAAATTCACTGCCCATTGCGATGTTCTGGCAAATGTCATCTTAAGCATGCGTGTGTGCGTCCATGTGTTGCGTGAGTGTGTGATGTATGTTTGCAAGCATATGCGAATGATTGGCACGTAAATGGAAGGTATCTGATACTTCCGGGATGTGTAATTGTGTATGTGTGTGTGTGTGAGCGTACAATGGGTGAAACAGTTTTTTATTGCAATTTAACTACCCAGCCTGCTTTGATCAAGAATCAAACATTACTCCCGCATGAAAGAGTCGTTATGTTGATGTTGCAAAACAAGCCACAAAACCGTATGTGTGTAGCAAGAGTGTGTGTGTGTGTGTTGGATAAAATTATCCTACATTTTGTCGATCGGCTGTTAAACGGTTGTTTTTCTTCTTTCCCTTATTGCGCACATATAGTTCATATCCGTTTGCGCAATTCGCGCAGGGAGAGAAACCACCAGAAGAAGTCCCCCCCCCCCCCTTCTCACGTTTTTGCAGCGAGATCCAATTAAGAAAATACATTGCTCGAAAACGGAAAGATCAAGTGGGGTGTGGGCCTTCCGCGAGATATCAGGGGGAGGTGGGAGTTTTTTTTTGCCTTTTCTTTCGCCCAATATAAGCCTCGTGTCGTGTTTGGTTATGTCCCGCCCGTGCAATTGCTACTCTAGCGTATTCAATATTTTGCGTCGCAGCCCCTGCCCGAAGTTGTACCCACTGTGACGGCGGGCGCGCACACACTGTGCTGTGAGTGTGTTTGTGGTGAAACGGGGAGTTCGTCTCGCCGTCACAATGAAGTGAAACTCACCATTAAACGAGTGAGCGCGGTACATGTGTTTGTTTTGTGATCGTGTTGTGCGCGGAAGTGTGTAGTTGTAAAAATGAGTGCGGTGTGTGCCATCCCACACATCCGTGTGTTTTCGCCTAGCAAATCACCTCCCACCCCCCGCATCCATGCACGAATCCTGTCGGAAAACAAACACGCTTCTTCATGTGGAAGCAGGTTGAAAAATTGCTTCTTTTGCTGCATGGGAGTTATATCCGTTTGTTTTTTCGTGTATTCCGTTAATCCGATGAATTTTGGCGAAGCACTCGTTTAGCTCAGTGTGGGTGTATGCGTGTGTTGTGTATAATGGGAGCTATTTATTATAAGTGTACTGAGAAAAGGAAATGTCGTTAATGCAGACCCCGTCGGATGATAAAGGAATGCAAAGAAAAACGTTGAAGCTGCCAAGATCGGTTTGTGGGCGTGTGCGGTGCAAATGCTCTTCGTTCCTGTTCACGTTTGCCGCTTTTGTTTGATATTGTTTGCCTTTTTGTAAGAAAAACATTCTCGTAAATGCTAATGCTGTGTACTGGTGCAAAACGATAAAATATGCTTGCCCTTCTATACACATCCGTGAGCGAAATGACTTCTCAGTTTGCGATAAAAATAATCATCTTCAGTACGTAGAGAAAGAGAGAGAGAGAGAGAGAGAAAGATTAGCAAAATGAGTGAGAGGCAAGGCTCGGTCGTATCATGTGACAGGTCGTGCGCGGTGTGCTGGTGTGTGATGTAGGATGCAATAGACACATTCTCCAATTAACACCACCACAAAATTGTGTTATCGTCCCACCGTTGTTGGGTAAATAACGTGAGCGGCGACGTAATAGAACACAAAAATGGCATATTCATATGCCCGTGCTATTCATAAAGACGTCATCAGCTGGTAATTGTCTATCAACTCCACCCATTTGTGCGTCCTTCCATTCCCAACATCTTCGTTGCGTGTTGCTGTCTGCCGTTCAAAATTGACGTCGTTGCCATCGCAGCAGTCGCCTTGCTGCTAATCTTCCATTGCTATAGCGTCGTCTCCGCTGCTGTCATAACCCACCAATACTACCGAAAAACGGTTCGCGACCGGAACGATGCATGTGTGCGTGGTGTGTACGATGGGCGCGCGTGTGCATGTGTGTGTATTTTTATTTGTTTTGATGTGCGAACGCGCGTATGAAACAACGTCTGTGTGCTCTGCTCCTAAATGGGCTCACCAAGTCTCGTCTCCTATTGCGTGTTTTCCTTCGCAACCATATCTTTGTATTATTGACCAACGCACACGCATCCTTCGGTAGACAAACAGATTGTGAACGGGTGAAGGGAGATGTTGTAGGACCAACGGGGAGGTAATGAGTGTTGTGCCATTTTTCACAACTCCAATGCACGCGCGACGGCCCCCGTGTTGGCCTTGTGACGTAGCTTCTTTATTTTGCCATTCTTTATCACCATGTATGCGGCCCGATTACGTAGTGAGGACACGGGTGCGAGAAAGGCACGTGTCGTTTGTTTGGACTAGACCTTGCAACAAAAGGTTCAGTGTTGTGTTCTTGTGTTTTTCAAGTTGCTATTTTTCTTATTGATGTCGCTGTATAACAATCATAAAGTTATAGTAACTGTGGTAAATACTATAAACTACCTAAATGCTAGGGAACTGATTTGTGTGAGGCAATGTTATCAACCCGTAATCGATCTTCGTACGCCTACGTTGCTTGGGAAAGCAATTTCTTGCCAACAAACACACGAGCGCTTATCGTGTGTGTACTTTTTGCGCAAACGTTTGTTGTTGCTTAGATCTATGTTTAGCGTTCAACCCACACTAAGCCCCCAGAGCTGCAGTGACACACACGTCAGCCGTAAGCTAAATAATCGCGAACACGCGAGAACAACGACGAACCCAATAACTCAAGACAGCCAAGTAGTGCGTCAACGGAAGTCCCCCCCTGCTGTTGAAGGAATTTGCTAAGCGTTTTGTTTAGTATTTCTAAAACATCTAATGCACAGATATACCAACGTTTTGAAAGAATTGTAATAAATGTGGTACATATTCTGTGTTGTCTTAAGTTAATGTAATTATATTCCAAATTGGGTGTGGAGGTGTACATTAAAGATTTAGAAGCTCAGAAAAACAGTACGATATTCAATGAAAAACGATATTCAATGAGTCACGTTCTCTTATTCATCTACTCTAAACATATTCGATTCGACTTACGTGGATTTCTCCCGGGTATCTAGCGTATCTCGGAGACCGCCTGTACATGAAGATCTTGAGGAATCTTGAGAGATATACGATTCTTTTGAGAGTCGGTTTGCAAATCAAAAGACTCTTGGATGATCAGCACTAATTACTTATATGTTAAATTTGGATTGTTTTTCTAATAAGCTAATAATGACCAGCTATGATGCTTCAAGTTGACAAACCCCAAAACAAGACTCTTTAACTTGAAACATCCATTCCTGCTTGTTAAATCATTTTCGAAGAACAAATTATAACGTTGCGCAATGAAATTTACTGCCTGTGTGTTCATTTCATATTTTACTATCAAAATACCCCCCATGGGCTAGAAATTTGTATGTCACGGGAGGTCGTCTGAGTGTCCGTCGGTACAAAGTGTACTGCAGTAGTTCACAGGGGAGTTACCTCCACTGAATGTCCCGAAATCGAAACTTTCCCAATTTCAACCTAGCGAAACACCACGACCACACCACTGTGCGCTGCTTTTCATCCAATCCCCAAGCCAAGCCAGCAACCTCCCGCGGCGTGGTGGAAAATGGATCGCTACAGCTACAGAAAAGCTACAGCGTGTGCGTAGCTTCACAGCAACATCCATCACCCGAATGATCCCAACGAAATCCCGCGGGACTCAAAGAGGGAAGGGTTGTGTTGGGAAAAACGGCTTCAACGGCATATATATGTGCTCACTTTGTACTGTGTCTTCCATCCATCCACACGGCGGCTCACCTTCGCAACGTTGTTCTGCTTTGATGTTCGTTCCCTGTGCGAGTGGTGTGGTTTTTGTTTCGGTTGTTCGCGCACTGCCTTGGGGTCCTTGGCCATTTTCAATGCTATAACCTCTGGGCGAACAGGAAACGACGAGAATTATAGAATACACACGGCCCGTATACAGGCGCACGTAACGTAACGTGTAGGCCAACAACGGAGAACGTACAGCGCACATATACATACGCACTTCTGTTGTTTTTTTTTTACATACATATGTGGGTCGTTTGAATGAACATGCTACCCTGCTGCTTGCGTGTGCATGAACTCAAGAATGCCAGGAGAGGATTAACGACACATTTTAATGATTTTCCTACGCCATCAAGTTAAATCGTACCCACACACACACACACACACACACATGGTTGTAGTTGTATTGCGAAGTAGAGGAAACAGAGGGACAAACAACATGACGACAACCGCACACCAGCTGGCCATCGGCGAATAACCCGTCGTTTTGAACGGAAGCACGCTCCTAGTAGCGCAGCGGAAGGTAGCCTGAACCATCCATCCAACACCTTGTATTCGGAAGCACCACCACAAGGAGAATGGAACAACGAACGGTGTGCGCGTGTGTGTGTGTTGTTATATTGCCCCCACCGGGTGACGTACGGCACACAATCCTAGTTGCGAATTCCGATGCATTCTGGCAAAATTCAAATTCCTATGTCCTATTGTTTCTTTTTGCGGGCGTTTTTGTGTTGTAACTTTCATAAGGTTTTTGAATATTAGAAATCAGATCTAAACTTAATAATAAATTATGGTTCTTTCTTAGATAAGAGAGAAATCATCTCTTATTTAATCTTAAAGGGAATTGTGTATTTTAGTTGTGCTCACTTTTACAGGGTTTCTCAATACACATTAAAGTTAGATATTGATTTACGTGCACAGTTTAGTGACGCGTTATATATCGGTGGGTCGAAGAGTTGAAATTCAACCAACATTGGTGTCGTGTATACATCGGTGGGCTCAACACTTGAGTTATGAAACCAAATTTTCATAGGAAACTGTAAGCAAATGTTATTCAAAATAACTTTTGTTGTGTTCATTATCTATTGTTGCAATTAGGAGATTCGCTTGCGCTAATTTAGTACAGAGTGTTCATTCTAATCCCTTCTTCTCTTCGTTCTTTTCTATTCAATGCGAAACCCCTGTACAACGTTGTACGAACTGCCTTCCGCGGTGTGTTGTAGCCTTTTTTTTTGTTATCCCTTCTGGTTCCGATTTCTGAATGCGGACGATGTTTCGCATCATACACAAACGTGTCCATCGTGCGTAGTTGTGTTGTGCGGGATCATCCCTACTCATTCATCATGCGTGTGTTGTCTCCCGGGGGTGTAGGAAGAATAAATAAAGGTCTCTCCCGCCGCTGTTGCTAAAGCAGAACTACTCTCGAGTATGTATGTATCGCAAATGGTCCGCGTCCAGCCAGCACAACACAAACAAACGCATACGCACCGAGTTCATCTGTGTAGTTGAATGACCTCAAACGGTCGCCGCCACCCCATCGTCTCGGTGTTCTGCACACACACATACGCAGCACGCAGACATTACAAGAAACCGTGTGCCGCCCGTATGGGGTATTACGGTTGGGTTAGGTTCAACGGGAGAGGGCCGGCTGGTGTTGTAGCCCTTCGACTCGATCGTTTCGGGCTAGTTCCCGGTCCGTTCCGTTGCGGTGTAACTGCTGCATGGCTTGCCAAAGCTAAAGGCCTGGTGCTTTTTATCCCTTTTAACTACTGCCTTCGACTACTTTATCTGTTTCGTTCTCCATGCCGTATCCATTTTCACATCTGTTCTCTTTCGCTCTCGCGTGTCACCCGTTTCGTTGATTCGTTTTTGTTCGTTGGTTTCGGTTTTTTACGCTGTGAAGACACCAACGTGGTGTGGTAGCACGGTGCGGGGGTGGCCAAACCTACCATCAACTACTAGCATATTACCACCTGCTTCTGTCTTTCTGTCCTGGTTGCTGTTTCGCCCCATGATTCAGCTATCACAAACATGACATTCTTTCCATTTTTCGATGAAAGAGCACTGGTTGCTTCACTTTCGAAATCCGACACGCATTTTCCTCCGATTGATCTTAGCGAGGCAGAATTTCCTAACCCCTTTTGTGACACCGTGTCGTGCTGCCCATGTGTTGCCGCTTTGCATCTTTCCGTCTCGATTTATTTGGAAGTTGATGGATGTTATTTGGCGATCCGTTTTGGTTCACGTTTGAAATGGTTTTGCTTCACACAATTGGTTTATACTTCGCAGTTATATTAAATGTTTCATGCTTATACTGGCGGATTGCCACGTTCCGGTTATTGTTGGTCAAGTGCTGATGAAAAGTGATCGTAGTGAAAGATCGTAGTTTTTACATAGTTCTGTGATCGTGATTCTCGTCGATCTTTCATGCACTTTGTTTCTTTGATCTCGGTTCTACACAACATCTATGTGATCACTACCGCTTACGATCGGAGGATTCGTAGCACACAATATGGCAGAGCTGTAGAACAAAAAAGTGTCTCACGTAAATTACAGGGTTTTCGCTTTGGTTTGGTAAAGTCGCAGTCATTCCGGCCATATATCTATTCAAATAAAGCAGGTATATCGCGACAGATCTGCAATTCTTTGAGCTTAAGATTGTCAATCGAGCTCTAAACTTTCATTTGCGCTAGATTCGGCTAGTGATCACTCCAGATTACACGTCCCACGGTTCAACTTGTAACACTGCAATGAAGCTCTGACTCTGCCAGTTAATTTCGAAAACCCCTGAATATATTCCCAATACCGGAAATGCTGACTTGTAGTTTCCGCAAAGTGATCTTTCGTAGCAATGCATTGGTGCGGTTGTTATTTCATGTAACACGCTTACATTTCACGCATGAATACTTATTTCGTCATCCAGCGTGATGTGTTTGATACAGCTACTGGCTCATCTTTCATATCGATTTACTGATTGGTGTACACTAACATGATCGTCACAATCAGAAATTGTAATTGAATGATCAATTTTTGTTGTAGAATAACCCTAAATGATTGTGTGCATTGTAAAGATACTTAAAAAATAAGTTGATCTCTTCAAAATGCGATAAAACAGTAACCATCAATACAAGTTTAAACGGTGAAACTTACTAAAAATAAGTTCAAATGATGCAATCGGTCGCTTTCAACACGTGCAGAACATCAAAAAGCGCACTATTGCAGAGCCCCATCGTATTTTAAGGTTGTGATCATCAAGAAGCAGCATTATCAAAGAAACAACAACTCGCCCCTCAAGGTTATTGGCCTTGAAGTTGCTTGGTGCAGTGCATGGTGTGTAGGGCGAAACAAGAAGGAAAAATGCGATAGGTCACTTGGCGTTCACCACATTTCCATGCCTCGCCGCCGTCGCTCCCCCGGACGCTGCTCGAAAAACGCCGTGGTCAGCAAAGCACCCGTTTTGGTCGCGTTTGGTTGTCGTAGACGTAGAATTAGCCATTTGGGTGTGTTGGTAGTGTTGAAGCTTTTTTTTTAAGTATAGAAGAAACACCTCGCTCTCCGTCCGGTTTGGTGTGCGATGGTCAGAGAAATTAGAATTCCGAAGATGGTACACCACCACATCTCCCCGGGGCTGCAAAAAAAAGCCCGCTGAAGAAACAACAAAATTGGCCCTCGGAAAAGGGCACGGTACCACCTACCCCCTCCCAGAGTTCAAGGTGTTGTTTTGTGTTCGATATGGTTCCGCAGAAAAGCAGCACCAAGCGGGGGTCCGCAAGAAATGGCTTCAAAGTTCTTGCACGCGCGCGCACTGTGTGTCTTTGTGTTGTTGGGCTGCGCGCACCTTCTGCATGCACGGTGCATAGTTGCAATTTGCTTTAGCCAACGATAGGAGTGCTGTATTAGCGAGGGGCGGTGTTAAAGTGTGGGGAAGCACAGACCCAGGCTAGGTTGTAATGGCGTTCATTTATTATGCATCCGTTTTATGTGGTTGCTTGTGGGTGGTGAGGTGGGGGGAAGGGGGAGAGGAAGAGAGTTTGCGGTCGGCAAATGTATTCGGGAAACCGTGTTTTGGCTCGATGTTCTATACTTGGAGATTTTATTTTAATACACAAAGAGCTAGAGAGAGAGAGAGAAAGAGAGAGCGAGCGCTCCGCTATGCTGAGCTGAGAAAAGTTGTGCAGTGCAGTTTTATTTTTGTTATGGTCTTGCGAAGGTGGGAAGATACAAAAAGGAAACAAAAAAAAACCAACCCTATATTGATGGCAGTATCAAACGACTTTAGAGCTTGTTCTAAAAACAATCGTGCTCGGTTTGCTGTTGCATGTTGCATAACTCGCTCAAGGGAAACGATCATGTGTCCAAAAGTTTTACTATTCTAAGGGAGTAATACACACACCGGTGGAAAAAAAATGTGTGGGGGGGGGGGGGGGGGGTCAGCTTTGAGAGACATAAAATGTATTGAAAATGAAGGGACTGTCAAAAATGTTCATCTTAGGGAGACTTGTTATCTTTGAGAGATACTACCTTAGAGAGACATGACTGTATATATGAAGATTTTCATCTTTGCATCGTGCGACTCTGATCCTGAGGATAGGAGGATTTTTCGTTATCCTACGTAGGGTTACGTCGAAAATGAAGAATTGAAATTGTTCATTTATTTTCTATTTGTTCTTTTTTTTTACTTGAATCGTCTATTTAGATGATCCAAACTTTATTTCGATGACTCAAAAAAGATGAGAATAATTCAAATATTCTGATCGCGCGACCTTAACGAACATCATAATCATCTCCGAAGGCAAGGTTTCGAGATAATTGCGCTTGAATCATCCTTCAAAGCGTTGCGATGCTGCTTGGCGTTTTTCTCTTTAACATTGTTATTTTGGTATCTCATGAACTTTACATAAATTTTAGGACAAAGTAGATACTCCAAAAATTGAAAAAAGTCCTCTTTAATAAGCAACGGTGTACTATCAGAAATAAAAAGCTCAATTATGTTACGTTGTCTGATTTAAGTTAGTGACTTATCTCTTTTCTGCTATTATACTAAATTTAAAAAGCTGATTTTGGCATTAAAAATTAATCATTTTCAATTGGTGTTACACCTGTTCCATAGCTTTTGCTCTTCATTTACTGTTGTTTCCTCGCAAAAGCACGGGTTTGAGTAACAAAACAATTTCCCGGCTGACTTTCGCAACAAGAGTACTGATGCCGTCAGCTGGTGACTACCACAGAGGGGGTCGCTACTTACTACCAAAAAGAGGCAACAATACAATATACAACAAATAGACCCCACGACACGACAACAATTCCCAATCTCGGTTCACAACAAGCGGCTATTGTTAACGGCTTTTACTCTCCTTTTCTCACGTCCGTTGATGGTCGCGACACGAGAGCTTCCTCACTGGTGGACGGTCCGCTGTATCCGCTGAACAAGAAAAAGCAAAAGACAAAAGATTGTTTACACTCTCCCACACTAAAAGTAGGTTATCAGGCGGGAGTTGGGGGCTTCGGACGGGGTGCAAACTGCGTCGTCTAGAGAGTAGAGTAGCGTGAACTGTAGTAGAAAGAAGGTCGTGCGACGTCATAATAAATGTAAACAAAAAAAAGGGAATCCACCACCACCGAGATCTTTTAACGGACTTAGACTTGGTACACTGAAAATACACTTTCATTAATGAGTGGTACCTCTACAAACGAAAGTAATTCCTGCCAAGGGAAGCGTAAGGCAAAAAGAAAAGTGGTCAATATTTTGTATAAACCTAATAGAAACATTGCCGAAGAAACATAAAAATGTAGCATAAATCATCATGCTCCCAGCGGAGAAGATCTTGCTTAACGTGACGTATTTAGTTCGTTAAAAGCTTTTTAATGGGAATTCTATTGCAATTTCTGAGCGTTCTTAGCAATAGTAGACACCCCATATCCTCCAACAAAACGCCAAAATAACGCTCCCCAGACGCCGCAAATGTTTCTTTTTAATTTTTCTTCTGTTCTCTTTGAATTTTTTGTTCATTAGTATGTAGTTGTGTGTTGCTTTGCAACTCGGACCACGACGTCTGACGTATGGATCCTTCGGCCAATTCGACTTTACTTATATGCTTCTAAAATTTCACCATTTGGGCTGTCTGTCCCTCTTCTATTCCGTTTTACCACTTCATAAATTCCGCCATAGCGCTGTACCCTTGACCGCAGGCGTATATTTCCGGCATACACACGCTTTCGGGTTTGAGCCGCGCACATGCTCTTAATCCTCGGGCAAAGGCTGTATTTCATCCAAAGGCGAAGAGTAGAAGAAAAAAAAACCCGGGAGATTGCTATCGTCGATTAATGCCATACCCAAACCAGGAGAATGTGTGTATGTGTGTGTGTGTCGGTATTTGGTTTTGGCTCGTCGTAGGCCGCGTTGAATTGGGTGTCTGGTTGGAGGTTTTCCGACGTTCGGCTCCTTGCAGTTCGGTCGCTACACACGCACACCAGTGGGAAAACCATTAGACGTATTATTATGGATTATAAATCATCGACGCCAAAGGGCAAAAATAAGGAATGGTTTTCTAAGCGAGAGCATATTCTTCGGCACACACAACAACATCATTCTAGGGACCACCACCATGATCATTAATTGGTGCATTTTCACTTCCTGTCGCGGGATCTCCTATATACATGTAAAAATGTGGCTTAAATCGATTACTTTGCCAATTTTTTTTTCTTTGTGCCACGTCGTCCAGATTAGCTCCGGTGCACCATCTATCGATCCCGGGATTGATTTCACGTTTGGATTCGTCAGTCGTTTCCCCCATGAGTCACGGAAACTGTGAATGATTCATCCGCCGATATTCAATCGTCCAATGAACTGTGTTAATGTTTTGCAATGTTGCTCCACCCGTGGCCCATCAGATACGAATGAATGTGTGAGCATGGCGTGAGTCATAGTGTATGTTACAAGAATTGCCCATTACACCTATGTTTATTTTCATGCAAAATATAGCATACCTTTTTGAAATACTTGTTTGACATTTGTTTGATCCAGCTTTTTGGACGTCGATCATTCGTTAAACTAGTTGAACGTTCGTATTGTCAATTGTGGATGTATAAACTTTTTATTGCCATTAAATAGTTAAATCATTGAACCGAGAAAGCATGAAACAACAACAGCAAACAAAAATGTCGGAACTGAGAATTTAACGGTATTACGCATAGCATAGAAAACGCAAATGGCTTACGATTGAAAGCATATAGCGTGTTTGGTTGCGGAAAAAAAAGAATATGGCAATGTCTGAAAACAAATCACTTTCAACGCGTCCGAAAGAAAAAGAAAGGAATGCTCGGAGAAGAGGTGGATTATGAGTGTGTTTTTTTTATTGTTCTTCGTATTGTTAGTAACAGACGGAAGTTCCACTTTTCTGTACCAACCGACACAACCGTTTTCTTCCTTATGAATGCTCGTGCGTGCGTGAAAATGCATTATTATGAGAAAACGCACAGCATAACTGCTTCTCCTCTGGCTGTGTCTAATGCCTCTGTCTGCAGAGGAAGTGGCGTAGTAGTTGCAGTAGTAGTAGTAGTAGTAGTAGTGGTACGGTTACGTAAACGATTTCTCCCTCTGTTGATTTTGTGATGTTGTATTTCGCGGTTAGTTAGTCGGCTTTATTTATGATTTTTCCCATTTTTCTTGACGTCGTTTTTTTTTCGTTATTTTTAGCTTTGTTATAATGCTGCATAATGAAGAGTTTACTGTTTCAACTTGTTAGATCGTTTACCACATACAGTGCAATAAAGAAATGCAATGAATCCAATTAAAACAGGTTTATATTTGTTACATTAAATCATAGTTAGATAAAATTCAGTATACAAAAAAGATACCCATTTAGATTTCAACTTCTTAACTCTTAGCCTATCAAGCGTGTTTATTGATAAACAATTAAGCCCTAAAATTAGTTTGATTTGATGTAAAGCTTACAAATCTCATCCAATAGTTCTAGTATGTTTAAGAAAACTCCCAATAACCATGGTTGCAAACTATATTTTCTTTCGGTTACCGGAAGAAGGAAAAAGGTTTCCCATGATGAGGTGGTGCAATGCATGCGAAACGGAATTCAACTAATTTCCCATTCATGTGAAGGGTGCACATGGTGCATGTTAAACAATAAATTTTCTTCCTCTTTCGTTACTTTCTACTTAGTCGAACTGAACATTAGAAATATACGTACAGGAAAAGGAGGAAGCTCATTTATCTGTTTTCCATTTTAGTTCTTCCGCTATCACACGATTTGGGTATGTTGGTTCCGTTGTGTCATCGTTCGCTGTGTGTTGTTGTGAAAATGAATGTTGTAAGGAAGAAAATCAACATTTAGTATTACTATTTATTTATTGCGCAAGTATCAGCCCGTTCGAATACATTCCCATTCGTTGTTTAGCATTATTTATGTCGAAGTGAGTGATATGTTTCATAATTCAATTTTTGAATGAGAACAGTTGATAAAAGCGCTTAACAACAACGTACAATAGAATGGATGTATTGTAACTGTAACTAGAGTTGCGCACGGAATCAAAGTTCATTTAAAAACGAGCACAAGATGATAATTATGACCAAAAATGAGACACTGCAGACGCTTTTGCTCAATCTGCTCTGAAATGAGAAAAGTAGCTCAGAAAAAAATAGCGAACCCATCAAAGTAGGTTATGCGCGTATTTTTCATTCGTCCGTTTTCCTGACCTCGTTCGGTTTCGATGTTGCGGCTCTCGCGTTCCGGCGACCGTACGCTCAGCACTATTTTATCACCAACATTAGGAAACATGCATTCACCTTCTGCTTCACCTATGCTTCAACTCCCACGAGAAAACATATTTGCCTGTGTGTACGTGTATTGCATAGTAGAAATTACTTGGGAGAGGGGGATGGGTGTTACTTTGCTGAAAAAGTTTGGTCTAGTGAAGCTGTGGAACACATAGTACTTCTATATTAGCGCGTTACTTTACCAATACAATTGTAGCGAAATAAACAGTGAAAACAAAATAAACTTACATTTTCTTCCTCCTTTCTGTTTTACTCTACAGATCCATAAACAACCAATTCAACCGTGACACGACCAAACTCGAGACTTAACACTTTCGTCAATATCCCTTGGATACTTTGCGACATAAAAGTAAGTAAACGATGACAGTGCCACACCAGCACACAAACACCTACCAGCAACTTGCCAAAATTCTTGTCTAATTTCGTTTTTGTCTTGTTCAAATTGCAGACACCTTCGAAAAGAAGGCACACGCAACAGCGCCTACTACTCTAAAGGTTTGAAAAAGGTTGCCAACCAACGGCCAAAAACACGTATTACTCTCAGTTTCCACAAAGCGGAGAAGGGGTGCGCGCAAAGGAAATCCCCTCTATGTGTGCTTTAGCGAGTGATCAAGGGAGCCACCGTCGCAAACAGCTGTATTAGCTTAACGACAGCGCAAAATACGTCGCCTGGACACACGAATATCGTGCGATCTTTATTTTAAGTGCGTATTACTTTCTACTTGTTTCATTGTTGACCCACCACCACTACCGTGGCGAACTCGTTTGGTGCGGCGGCTTAAAATCGATTGATTCGAAATTCATCAGCAGTAATAACGAAGTGTGTATTGGATTGGAGAAGCCATACCTAACCAAGTGGGCTGACCTCTAGAAGTAGCAGCAAAAGCATTCTCAAATTCGAACACATTCGGTTTGGGGAGAGAATTCAATGCATGTTACATCGAAGTAACCATATTTCACATAGCGAGTGAAAAGAAATTTAAAGTGAACAAAAATTCTGATTGAAGAGCGTGTGTTCCCTCCGGTGGTCGGTGTGTGCTGTGCGTTTACTACTCCACGAGCCGTGACAACGGTGTTGAGGTCAAAATTACGCTTTAATATCGTTAGCGTTTAGACGGAGGCGTAGCTGTTAGCGGGCGCGAGAGTGTACGAGACAGTGTGAGGCCACACACAGGAACTGTACTGAAGTTACGAAAAGAGTGTGCGTGGAGAGAGAGGGCCACGAAACTGTTGGTGCGGACAGGGGAGGATGGAGCGCGAATCAAATGCAATGCAGCCGATGTGTAGATCTGGATGTGGGTTCTACGGTAATCCGGCACAGGATGGATTATGTTCAGTTTGCTATAAAGTAAGTAGTACTAAAGGGACGTGTGTGCGAACCAACATTGACAACATCCCATTTCTTCTGGTACTTGTGTTGAACAGGATTTGCTCAGAAAGAAGCAACAACCACCGGTTAGCAGTACGCCTTCCAGCAACAATGCACCTCAACAACCTGCATCTGGCCAGTCGGTAACAGCGTCCTCAATTAGTATCCGTCCCGCCGTGACGCCGCAAAGCTACACCAGCAGCATTGGTAGTAGCAGCACAACAACCACATCAGCCTCTGCATCTGCATCGGTCGCGTCGCCATCGGCGTCGTCCTGTGCCGCTTCCGCCAACAATCCGGTAGTCTCCGCTACCTATACAGCACAACCGACCGTGCACAGTGCCCTATTCTGCTCGGACAAGGACGTGAGTATTGCGAACCTGTGTCGCATAAATCTTAAATCGGTGCCAGTATATTCGTTTTACATTGCATCTAGTTTCGTTTGTCATCAAAGGACCAAAATAAATCATCCGCACAAAGTGAAGAGGTTGACGAGGATCATGATGAGGATGAATTTTATTTGGAAATTGAATTGGAAAACGAATCTGATTCATTTGTGGGAGAAGTTGTTTTAGGTAAACAGCAGATGGTGGATGACGAGGAGTATAATTTATTTTTTGTCATCGAAGCTCTTAGCGATGAAGATGCATCTCAATCAGATACTTGTTGCAATGTTTCGCTTGTTAATGAATCAACTGAGGAAGCCGGACATTCGAACGGCATGCAAGAATTTAACAATGAAGAAGCACCTGTACAGAACACGAAACCAATCGGGCCTGTGGTTAGTGGGGCGAGACTTAGAAAGCGGGTAAATTAGAAAAAACTCATTAGTTAATTTTATGATGTTTGAGGCGATTGGATTATAATTTTTCTTCAAGTTGGTTCCAAAATGGCTTACAAATGAATGTCGTTTTGATCTAATCTAAGTTTAATCCTGTGACAAGAACAAACTGTTCACACATATCATTATAATGGTGCTAAATCAGACAGCATTTGATTCCGAAGTTGAAATTGTTTTGCTATTGTTGTGTAGGTCACACTTACCTCTGGGGTAGGTTCGATCCATAGCTACAAGTAGCTTCAGTAAGTTCAACGATATCATTAGGTAGAAGGAAGCGTAAGCGACTTTGACTAATTGGTACTGCGCGTTCGGTTCGGAATGGAATCCAAGTAGTTCCAATAGGTACAAGAAAGCACGAGTGATTTAGCAACCGTCAACTAAAACAGAAGCCACATTGTTATACCATTGTTCATATCTTTGAAAAGTTTAAAAAAATTGTGACTCATGCTTATGTTTTGCTTGTTTTTATTTTCAGAAAATTAACACTGAGGACAGTGGTAGCCTTGGAGGACATAGTAATAACAGTTCCATAGCTGATAACGAAGACAAAGATGGTGATAAGGATGATGCCAAGAAGAAGAAAAACCGTTGTGCAACTTGCCGTAAGAAAGTAGGACTAACCGGTAAGTATGCGTATCTTAGTTTTTCCCTTTGAAAGGGAAAACAGAACTTTTCTTTTGCACAGCTTTTTGTTTGCATATTGCACTTACTCTTGCCGAATGTTGCCTGCAATTGCTAATTCTGGATTTTTTTTTTGGCCCAGGATTCGAGTGCCGGTGTGGTGGACTGTTCTGCGCGATACATCGATACAGCGACAAGCATGAATGCTCGTTCGATTACCGGGAACTCGGTGCTGCAGAAATTAGGCGTAATAATCCCGTCGTGGTTGGCGAAAAGATTCAGAAAATTTGAACACCCATCGTGCCATCGTATCGTAATAGTTCGTCACAAACACAGTTCAGCGGCGGCATTCATCGTGCGGCAGCGGCACTGCTCACCAACATCGTTACAGTCACACCACCACCACTATAAGCATATGCCGTCATATGTCTCGTTAAATTCGTAGCATTTTCTTCTCGATTCCGTCGTGTTTCCCACATGTGTAGTATTGGAAGCGGGGTCGGGGAGATGGAATATGGAAGAGCAAGAGGACACAGAGAAAAGGTGTGGAAATTCTTATGTAAAAGAAAACATTCCGTCAACTCCTATCTGGTGTCTCTCCATTGTTCAATGCGAAATTTGCATCCTCCGTACGCGCTACTTCCTTAGTCCGTTTGCTTGTTGCTTTGCCCTGTGTAGCGCGCTGTTCCCGAGCATATTTCATACTTGAGAATCACTGACGAGCGTAACTGGCGATCAAACTACCAGCGCAAACACGAATAAGAAAGCGAGCAACAGTCGAGCCAACCACCTGCGCAGGAAGATGATAAACACTTGTGGGCGAAGGACGCTACCGTAAACTTGCGTCTCCCGTGTGCATAGTTAACAATGTGCCCAATGGGGGGAGGAGGGAAGAAGGCTAAAAAGGAGGCATCAAATGGCGCGCCAAATTTTAGTTACTAGAAAATGGCGAAAACACCGACATTGCTGGCAAACAAAGGAAAAACCCACACAAATATGGCAAAACGATTCAGCTAGAATACAACTCATCTGAGCACGCGGGTGTGTATTTTCGTTAAGGAAAAATAATTATGAAGGTAGAATTATTTTACAAGATTACACACACACACGCGCGTATATACGGATACACAGCACAACACACAACACGCTACAACTTTACGCTCGAAAGAGTAATGAAATAAGACACAATAAACAAGCAAATACACACTGTGAAAGCTATAACGCGCACACACACCCATACACGAGCACGTACAATGCTATACGCGTGAAACACATCCATGCACTCGCGGGGTATGGTAGACTGAAAGGCGGAACGTTCAACTAGAATCACTTGCGTTGATCTAGTAGCCCTTACCTAATGGATAACCCAACTGAGCTTTACGGAGCAAAGAAAGCATACAAACAAGGATAAGGGATATAAGTGCTTATGCAAATGTTTGTCATTTGCTGCGCGCCTACCTTCAGTAGTCCTTCGCGTGTATGCGTATGTATGTGCATGTGTAAGTTGATAGTAGAACCTCCTAAACAATCAAATCCTAAAGATTTTATTTCCATTATGAATGCAAATCAATCTTAGCAACAAGTGCAAGTGTGTAGGCATAGAGTGCGTGTGCGCACACTCACACGATATCTGAAACGAATGTAGATTGGCGAAGGAGCAGGAATTGCTATGGATGATGAGGTTTTTCATACACACATTTGGTTCGTTTTCCTTTGTTATCCAATCCTTAAATCCCCCCTGGTAGTAGAAACATTATCACGCTTATTATGTTTTTCTTTTACACAAATGTATGATAGCAGTAGCAAAGTAAGTCAGTAATACACGTATTGATGATAAAGCAAATATTGGTTTGATGAGGAGAGAAAAACAATACACGTTCGATTGTTTTTTAACTCCTTTTTCTTCGCTTTTACTGTTTGTGTGAGTGTGTGTGCAAAGGGAAAATAAACAAAACACGTCTGATCAGCTTTTTTTCATTAGCAGCTAGTTAGTACTGTTATTGCGGTAAATCTCTAAATAGTCGTCTGGTTGGTGCGATCAAAGCAGTCATCAACCGTGCGTTGCATATTGAGAGTATTAAGTGGTTTTCTTCGTGAGAAAATGTAGATCTGCATGCTTTGCTGGGTCTCTTCATACTTCAGACACCCAAAAAACACTTGTTCTGAACCATTAAATTCTAGTTTTATCGATGTGTACATAGGAAGTATATATATAACGCTTTTGGTTTTCCTTTTCGCCTGATCCAATTCTGCGTTTGTGTTGGAACTGATTCGAATCAGTTGTTTTTATTCGGGGACCTTTTTTCGTTTTAAATCGTTTTATCAGCGCTTTGTTTTGTCTTTTCCGTTTTATTCGCTAGAGTTTTGCTGAAATCGAATTTCATTTTTAATGCCTTTTCTTGTTCTATACACAATTGACTACTTTTTGTCTGTTTCATCGTGTTGTTGTCTTGTTAGTCTATTTTTTTTTCATTTTCTTTCGTGTTTAAGTGCTCCGGCGTGTGGTGGCACTATCTCTTTACATTATAGCACAATTCCTTATTGTTACCTAAGCGTTGCGCGCAAATGAAATTGCTTGCGTGTTGAACTTTATCGAAATTTAAAACTTTTATTCTGTTAATTGGAGTCAGAAATGTAAAACAAAACACAATGTAAAAATATAATCAGCTCCTGTTTTCCCTTTTCCTTCTGTCGCCATCGAAGGGAATGTGTAAAAATGCAATAACCTGAAATGAAACATCATTAATTTTAATGCTTTTCTTTGCAACCACACACTCTCGAGCGTGCGAAATAAACTCCGTTCTCCGTAACGATGCAGAATATGCAAATGCATTGATTAGTCCACACGAATGGATATGCAACAATAAGTTAAAACTATTTTAAAAAACGATGTGCAGTCCACGAGAAGAATAGTGTTTCTGTATCAATATCGTGACAGTGTAGCAGAGAGCAGAGGATCGTGTAGGTCAAACCGATATAGATACACACAAACACATACACTCACAACCAGCCAGCCAATTATTAAAAAAGGATCACCACACATCTTCCAAAACAAACAAGTATAAATAAAAAGGGTAACATTTAAATGCAATTCTTCTTCTTGTGTGCGAATTGAGCCGTGTACGTGTTACGTGTGCGTGAAGTGTGTGCGTGTTGTGTAATTTGTTTATTACTTTCCTTATTTTTTTTTTGGTTCTGCTTGAACTTAGTTGTAGGGGCGTGCGGTGGATTGGCGGAAACACGAATTAGATAATGGAACAGATGAAACAAAAGGGATGAAATATGAATGGATAAGAAAAAAAAACAGAAATCTAATTCGTATATAAATATACATATACAATATAAAAATATAAAAAAGTACTATACATATTTGCATATATATATATTTTACTAACAAAAAGTGGAAAGAAAATATGAACAAAAAAACATAAAACAAAACAACAATGCTTATTACATCGGAACGAAAAGTCAACCTAAAAAGAAAACTAGAAAGAGAGAGAACAGCGTTTAAAGAAAAACTAAGCGAATAAAACTACTGAAACTTTAATTGTTTAAGTAAAATGCGACCACAACACACGTGTGTGGTGGAGGTCGTCCTAGAGCGAATGCAAGCGAATGGGAAACAAGTGGAACGCGAATGAATGAGATATATTAATGAAAAAAGAACCGAGAAAAGGGGGAAAGGAAATGCGCATACAAGCAAAGAACAGAAATATTATGATAAGAGGCAAATAGAGTTGTGTCGCTCTCCGTACATGACCACACCTTTGATAGCCACACACACACACCCTTTATCGATTGTAATATAGACTAGTAGACTTGTATCTGTAAAAACAAACGGCGCAACTAAGAAAGATACTATCCGATATAATGCTATAGCGAAAATGCGCTGATCCATCGGTAGAAAGCATCAACGTTCGACAGCGCTGATTGGAATGACGACACATCGTCAAGAACGAGTTCGGAACTAGGCCCAAATAGCGTTTAGAAGAGTGTACGAGTAAATTGTCGAACAGTAACCACTACTATTACTACTGCTATTACCACTGGCCGGTCAGAAACTTGAAAGGCTCCATGAAGCTATTGACGATCGTAATCCAGCTTCTGGCCACAGCTGCCAAAAAGAAAAGCAAACACATCATCAATTAATTCCCAATATTGTTTAAAAAGCCTTCATCCTTCTTAGTACGACAAGCGTGCATAATGTTCGAATAGTGGTAAACGTACACTCATAATGTACACCTTATCAAGAAAGGGAGAACCAGCCCGCGCAAGGTAGAGATGGCAAAGGATATGTTTTTGGGCAAATCGATTTGCTACTAACCATGCAATTTTAGTTCGGTTGAAACGAAAAGAAAAAAAAAGCTAATTGCACTACACTTGAGATTAGGTTTTTATCGAATTACACGTATGTACGTAGCTATCGAATGCGATACATGCCCTCGGTTTGCAAAGGCCACGGCACACAACGGGGAACAAGAGCGTTCTATTCGATTTAAAACATTTGATTGTAGCGCTTGGAGAGTTACTGAAAAGCAATGCGTTTTATTAGAATATTTCCTATACAAAAATATGTGGAACCGCCGATGAAGTGATAGAGCGAGCGCGTTCGGTCTCAAATCGCGATCCCCTTACGCACACTTTCGCTTGTCTATCCTGTGTGTGGAATGCAAACGGCAAGGTGTAAATTCTGTGGCGTGTTGTACAAAACGAGGTTCGGTCAGTCAGAGGAGGTTCCTTCAGAGAATACTTCATTCGGATCCATTACCGTGCGGTGTGTTTTGGGTTTGGTGAAACACACGGGACACGGGCAGACCTTCAGCCCGCTCCATTTAACCCCCGATTGTGTTTGATTTTGGTTACGTTCGGTCCTTAGCATTTAGCGTTCCATACATGCGTATGATTTATTTCGACTCTTCCTTCGTACTTTATCAAGCCGCACGAAGTATGATTGTGGAAACAGAAGCGATAGATTTTTTAGCGTTAAGGCCAACCACTAGACAAATTGATACATGTTGTGTTATTATTAGTAGAAATGCCCGTAAGAAAAATTTTACCTGATCTATATAATCGTTTCGTTTTTCATTTTATTTGTCTTTCCGCATTCACTTTCTCTTCGCACTATTGTTGTTTCATCTGTACACCGGTTTGTGGTCATTCAATTCATGGTTTATTCGTCATTTTGTCATCTCTTTTAACACTGGTAGTGTGTCTGTATTGTATTTGACTCATAGCATACCCATGTTTTGCTCTTATTTTATAGTTCTTCTGCTATTTTGGCATGGTTCTATTGTGTTCCCTGTGCACGTGGAAAGAAATTTAGCTGGTTCAATATTAGCACGCTGCTTCGTAGTTAACTATTCTGCTGCATTCGTTTTCCTCGCTTGTTTGGCATCTTGCTGTCCCATTTACTTGCCACCTTTTCTCACATCCGTATCCTTCCAGTTATCCGAGCGCGCTGTATACATACATCCATATGCATATACATATATTAATGTGTATAAAATGTAGGCTTAAGATGGAACTCCCCTTTACATACTTATTCGCAGTGAGGCAGTGTGTAATTCATCACTTTTTATTACTGTTTCGGGCGGAATGTGAAACAACCAGGGATAGTAGCATTGGCAAAAACCGGGGTCGGATGGCGTATTTTTAGACACATTAAGAAGGAACCGCCATTACGGACATGCAATTTAGAAAGAAATCAAACAGAAAACGTAAACAAAACTAATTAAAGAACAAAAACACATCTCGCTTTAGAGCTTTTGCGCGCGGTGTGAAGAAGTACATAACACTTTGCAATAGACGAAAGGAGTAAAACAAAGGTGATAAACTAGTAGAGATGATGGTACTGAATGGGTGGGTAATGTACGTCTCCATTCTTGTTTCGGTTTTTTATCCTACACGGAAAACCCCCACAAGCTCAAGTGAATAACCATTACTAAAGAGATGAATAGATTTTATGTTTTAGCACCCATGTTTGTCAGTAAGGGTGGAGCCGCCATCATACGAAAGTCCTGTAGGCATGTTGAAGCACAATGAAAGGACGCTTATGGTTTCAATACTTTTCATCAATTTTATGCAATCGATATCGGTTTGTAGTTGGCTTCCGTGTTTTCAAAACTAATAATTTGTCTGAGAGAAAGGCTTTCTAATTAAACGATGTAGCGGGAACACACCAAAAGCAGCCACGACGCGGGCCTACATTCTCCTACAGATGTGCCGGTGGTGTGACGACGGGCAATCAGTGCGTGTATATGTATCCGGCTGTAAACTGAAACCAACCAACAAACCATAACACAATCCAAAATGTTGGAATGGAAGAAAACTATCAGAGTAAAGCAACTTATTACTTCGATGCTAGCAAATTGATGTGAGTGACCACCATGCGTATAAACGTGCACATATATAAAACCCAACATATTGGGGACGCGTGTATGTAGGCCATTATCGAATGCGCTGAGAATGACTAGCGAGGACAGAAACCAACCTCTCCCCTAGTTCGCTATCCAAAACGTGATCGATGCGCGATCGCAAACTTGGGAGGTGGGTAGTTGGACGATCAGAGCGAAACACAGGGATTCAGAATACATGGGGAGGACATCCAACTAAATTGAATGTGTGTGCACACCTTATGAGAGAACAATAGAATGAGTTTGAAGCGGATGAAACACACATGAACGTGTGTATGTGTGTGTGTGTGTGGTGTAGATCGTCCATCGTGCGTGATGTTGGTGATCTAGGAACGAAGTAGAGAACTTCACACCGTGACAATGTTGTGCAACCGGTGTAGGATATACAACTTCGGAAGGGTAAAAACAACAATAAACTGTGAAAAAAAAAACGTAAATTCGTTGCTGTTTTGTTTTTTTTTTGCTGTAGTTGAGAAAACATTGAATGGTCCTGATAATCCTAAAAAAAAAAAAAATTTTTCTGGCTTCTCTTCTGGCGCAGTCGTTATCGACGGTTTTTGAGCCAAATCGGATATGCGTATCATAAAAAATAAGACTATTCCCTAAAATCTAAAAACCACTAAGCATTAATCATGATATAGCTAACTATAAGAACGCGGAAAACTCCACAATCACCTGCGTACCAAGGTGTGTTTTTAACTTAACACGAACGATATGCAGTTCGATAATTTTACTCATTGAAGTCCCCCTTCAGAAGCTCCGGAAATGGTCATGTTTATCATTTCAGATATCAAGTGGTGATCCGTAGAGAATACAACACCGTGTGCTGTCGAAAATTCGTCACGTTATTGATAGTTAACCATGATGAATTTATGTATTTCTTGCCCGCAAAATGGCTTCGACCTTGATTTGGGAATCTTGTGATATTACGTTATGTTCACATGTTCGTAACATTTATGAACTAAAACCATTGTTTGTTTGCACATGGGCAAGACAATAACTTCGCAATGATATTATAAATAAAGAAAAGCTTAATTGTTTAACAAACGGTTAGTTTGAATTTGGTTGTCATATTTGGGAAATCCAAAACAGTCACAATTTGGCTGCGTCCGTTGTTTGTTTGTGTTAAGGAAGTAATCAACCCGATTAAATAAACCAACCGATTTTGACAGAAAGCATACACAACAATCAAACGAAGAAGAAGGCATTTTTTGCCGACGCCATTAGCCAATCGTGAGGTGTAGTGAAGCGACGGGCAAAAGTAAAGTTGTGCTGTTTTTTCCGCAAACAATAGTAAATACATATACAAATAATAATCCCGATATCGTTTAACAATGTACGAAAATGAAGAAGGTAAGTTGATTGGGTGGTATTGAAGGCTGCTTTCTTCTACGCATCATCAGTACTACCACAACTGCAATTTCACAACTTTCTTTCCGCGGCCGTGTAGATCATTTCGAGGAGGAAGATCCAGAGGAGATTTCGCACGAACTGTGGCAGGAAGCATGTTGGATCGTCATAAACGCGTACTTCGACGAGAAGGGTCTCGTGCGGCAGCAGTTGGACAGCTTCGATGAGTTTATTCAAATGTCGGTACAGCGTATCGTGGAGGATTCACCGGCCATTGAGCTGACAGCCGAAGCGCAACACTCGTCCGGCGAAATTGAAAATCCTACCCGATACCTGCTAAAGTTCGACCAGATCTATCTGTCGAAACCGACGCATTGGGAAAAGGATGGTTCCCCTTCGCCGATGATGCCGAACGAGGCGCGTCTACGCAATCTGACGTACTCCGCTCCGCTGTACGTCGACATTACTAAGACGAAGCTGGTCGAGGGCCAGGACCCGGTTGAGACGCAGCATCAGAAAACGTTCATCGGCAAGATTCCGATCATGTTGCGTTCCACGTACTGCCTGCTCTCACAGCTAACAGATCGCGATTTGACTGAGCTGAACGAGTGTCCGCTCGATCCGGGCGGTTACTTCATCATCAACGGTTCGGAAAAAGTATTGATCGCTCAGGAGAAGATGGCCACTAACACGGTGTACGTGTTTAGCATGAAGGACGGCAAGTATGCGTACAAGACGGAAATCCGTTCCTGTCTGGAGCACAGCTCACGGCCTACCTCTACGCTGTGGGTGAACATGATGGCAAGAGGCGGACAGAGCATAAAAAAATCTGCCATCGGACAGCGTGTAATAGCGATCCTGCCATACGTGAAGCAGGAAATTCCGATCATGATCGTGTTCCGTGCGCTCGGGTTCGTTGCTGATCGGGACATCCTCGAGCACATCATCTACGATTTTGACGATCCGGAAATGATGGAGATGGTAAAGCCATCGTTGGATGAAGCGTTTGTTGTGCAGGAGCAAAATGTGGCACTTAATTTCATCGGAGCTCGTGGGGCGCGGCCGGGCGTTACGAAGGACAAGCGTATCAAGTACGCGAAAGAAATTCTGCAGAAGGAAATGTTGCCTCACGTTGGTGTGTCGGATTTTTGCGAAACCAAGAAAGCTTACTTCCTCGGATATATGGTGCATCGGTTGCTGCTGGCTGCGCTCGGCCGACGCGAATTGGACGATCGTGATCACTACGGTAACAAGCGGTTGGATCTGGCTGGTCCGTTGCTGGCGTTTCTGTTCCGCGGGCTGTTTAAAAACCTGATGAAGGAGGTACGGATGTACGCCCAGAAGTTCATTGATCGTGGAAAGGACTTTAACCTAGAATTGGCCATCAAGACGAAGATTATTACGGATGGTTTGCGCTATTCGTTGGCCACGGGTAATTGGGGTGACCAGAAGAAAGCGCATCAGGCTCGCGCCGGTGTGTCGCAGGTGTTGAACCGTCTGACGTTTGCCTCCACGTTGAGCCATTTGCGGCGCGTGAATTCTCCGATTGGACGTGACGGCAAATTAGCGAAACCTCGACAACTCCACAACACACTTTGGGGCATGATTTGCCCGGCCGAAACACCGGAAGGTGCTGCGGTCGGATTGGTAAAGAATCTGGCCCTTATGGCATACATTTCCGTCGGTTCACAGCCATCTCCCATTCTCGAGTTCTTGGAAGAGTGGTCGATGGAAAATTTGGAAGAAATCGCTCCGTCCGCAATTGCTGATGCGACCAAGATCTTCGTCAACGGTTGCTGGGTGGGCATTCATCGCGATCCGGAACAACTGATGGCAACCCTCAGGAAATTGCGCCGTCAGATGGATATTATCGTGTCTGAAGTGTCGATGATTCGGGACATTCGCGACCGCGAGATTCGCATCTACACAGACGCCGGTCGTATCTGTCGACCGCTACTGATCGTGGAAAATGGGTCGCTACTGTTGCGCAAAAACCACATCGACATGCTGAAGGATCGTGATTACAACAACTATGGTTGGCAGGTGCTGGTAGCGTCCGGTGTGGTAGAATACATCGACACGCTCGAGGAAGAAACGGTCATGATCGCGATGACACCGTACGATCTGAAGCAGGATAAGGAGTATGCTTACTGTACGACGTACACACACTGTGAGATTCATCCTGCTATGATATTGGGCGTTTGTGCATCGATTATTCCGTTCCCGGATCACAATCAGAGCCCGCGTAACACTTACCAGAGCGCTATGGGTAAGCAGGCGATGGGTGTCTACATCACCAACTTCCACGTGCGGATGGACACACTCGCGCACGTGCTTTACTATCCGATGAAACCGCTCGTAACGACACGCTCGATGGAGTACCTTCGGTTCCGCGAGTTGCCAGCCGGGATCAACTCGATCGTAGCCATTCTTTGCTACACTGGCTACAACCAAGAGGACAGCGTTATCCTGAACGCTTCGGCCGTAGAGCGCGGGTTCTTCCGCTCAGTGTTCTATCGATCGTACAAAGATTCCGAAAGCAAGCGCATTGGTGACCAGGAAGAACAATTCGAGAAACCCAACCGCCAGACGTGTCAGGGCATGCGGAATGCACTGTACGATAAGCTAGACGAAGATGGTATTATTGCGCCCGGGTTGCGTGTTTCCGGGGATGATGTTGTGATTGGCAAGACGATCACACTGCCCGAAACGGATGATGATCTGGACGGTACCACGAAACGGTACACCAAGCGTGATGGATCGACGTTTTTGCGAAACTCCGAAACCGGTATCGTTGATCAGGTGATGCTGACACTCAACAGCGAAGGTTACAAGTTCTGCAAGATCCGTGTGCGATCGGTACGTATCCCACAGATCGGAGATAAGTTCGCTTCACGTCACGGACAGAAAGGTACCTGCGGTATCCAGTACCGCCAGGAGGATATGCCGTTTACGTGCGAAGGCATTACGCCGGACATTATCATCAACCCACATGCCATCCCGTCGCGTATGACCATTGGGCATTTGATCGAATGCATCCAGGGAAAGTTGGGCTCGAATAAGGGTGAAATTGGTGACGCAACACCGTTCAACGATGCGGTAAACGTACAAAAGATTTCCACCTTCCTACAGGAGTACGGCTATCATCTGCGTGGCAACGAGGTGATGTACAATGGGCACACGGGGCGCAAGATTAACGCACAGGTTTTTCTCGGCCCGACCTACTACCAGCGTCTAAAGCATATGGTGGACGACAAGATACACTCGCGAGCTCGCGGTCCGGTGCAGATACTTGTACGGCAACCGATGGAAGGTCGTGCTAGAGACGGTGGATTACGTTTCGGCGAGATGGAACGCGATTGTCAAATATCCCACGGAGCGGCACAATTCTTGCGCGAACGTCTGTTCGAAGTGTCCGATCCGTACCGGATTCACGTGTGTAACTTCTGCGGGCTGATCGCGATCGCCAACCTGCGCAACAACACGTTCGAGTGCAAGGGTTGCAAAAACAAGACACAGGTAATGATGGCGTTTTGTCGAAAAATCTAAACGGTGTGGATCTAATGAGTTCATTTTTGTGTTGTATTTTGCAGATATCTCAGGTGAAACTTCCTTACGCTGCAAAACTCTTATTCCAGGAACTGATGGCAATGAACATTGCACCTCGCTTGATGGTACTGTAAAGAAAATCCCTACCGGACATAGCACGCTGATAATATCCGATCAGTTTCGGTTCAGTTGTTTGCTGCACACCGTGTATTGTGTTTTTACTTTTGTATGGAATAAAAAAGCTTTTTATTTAAGTAAACAACTTTGAGGCATTGTAGAAGAAAGATTTGAAATCATGAAACAAAATTGATAGCGGGATAGATTCCGGAACCTCTTAGGCTCTCCTATTTAACACCTTTTCCGACACGTCCTCTCAAGTTTGTACACACGCCACAAGGGAAAATTCCTTGGGCCGATGGTTGAGCATGCTAAATCATGGGATTCGTATTAGAAGTAAACGGGGAAGCTAAAAAATAGTAGTAAATACAGAACAACCATAGTAGTAAATGTATCAAATACTTCATGACAATTCATTTTTGCTGTTTAGAATGTTTTGCCCAGTTATTCAGATAATTTGAAAATCATCCGACAAATACCTACAAAAAAACCATCAGTCCCTTAAGGGATATCTCACACAATTTGTCTGGTTGGGTGCCCGGTTGACAGCTCTGGTGTCAAACTACTGTCAGCAAGAAAAGTCCAAATCAGCCGACAGGCGAAAAAATAACCAATCAACCGCGTTTGTCGTATTTGCTCGGAAGTAAATTTCACATCGTTTTGAATAAAATACAACCTCCCGTAAGGATTTTGCGGCAGGTGTTGGTAACACGGACGGGCGCGAGTTACAAAATGAGGTACAGCGCCGGAAATGTCTGGCGCCGTGGGTTAGCACTGCTGGTAGTCCTGTTATCGAGCTGCAGTGGATTATACGAGGACCAGATAGGGAAATTTGATTGGTAAGTTTCGAACTAGCTGCTGCATGCCTAATCGGTACGGCTAATTGCATTACATGGCTACATTGCAGGCGACAACAGTACGTCGGAAAGATAGTTGATGGTGCCTTCGATACCTCATCAGTTGATCGGATCATTGTTGCGACTGAGAGCAACGTGCTTGCGGCAATTAGCGCCAAAACTGGTGATATTCTCTGGCGCCAGGTGCTTGAAAATGGTCCCCGTGGCACGATAAAACTACTGCACGTCACCAGTCCCTCAGCAACTGGGGCGAGATTGAACAGAGGTAGTACTGGCTATGATGTTATTACCGTCACCGGCAGTAATCCGGCCCTAGTACGCGGATGGAACTCCAACCTGGGTACGCTGGAATGGGAATGGTCGCTGCTGCCATCGGTTGCGGAAGAGTCTGCATTGGCAGCGGTTTGGTTTGAGCACGATGGACTCCTGTATCACGTCGTGCCTGTTTGGGGATCGCATCTTGAAGTGACACCGTATCAAGCGGTTTCCGGGCAACAAGCACGCACAACAACAAGCCGCATTGCAGCTGGTTGGATTGCAAAGGACCGTTGTACGCTGGCCGGTACATTTTTCGCTTGCGGCATCAAGGAACAGATGCTCGCTTTGGATCTTGCCGCGGATGCTAGCAGCACGGTCGTGTCGAAGCCACTCGGTGCCGAAGCTATTGGACGTCCCAGAGCAGTACGTGGAGAACCGGCTGTCATCCAAAACGGACGGTACTATTCGTTGCGCTCCGATCAAAAACTTACCTTTGGGTCGAGCGATGCTGCACTGGTAGATCGTATGGTGCAAGAAGGTGAACCGATTCTTCTTCAAGGTATGATCGATCGAGCGACCAACAAGCTTACAGTCAATGCGCATAGGTTGCGTGATTTTGTGCGCTTCGAACCGATCGAATTCAGCACGGAATTTAGTGAAACGTTGGGCGATCCGGAATTGGTGGCGATTCGTTGCAAACAATCGTCCGGTGGTGGTTCATCGAGAGTCGCCACTGGACTTGCGTGCCGCGTACTACTGTCCACCGAGGATGGTGCCATCGTGCTAGTGCAGCAAGGAAAAATTAAATGGGTGCGTGAGGAAGCACTGGCCGAGGTGGAAACGGCCGATTTCCTTGACCTGACGCTTTCCGATGCCGAGGGCGCGATTGAGGAGGAACTTAACAACAAAAATGGTAAGACATTGTTTCGACGGTTCATCTTTTTCAATCAAAGCAACACACTGTTGGATGTCGAACTTTAAATGTATCTAACTCACCGTTTTTACTACTTCCCATCGTCGTTCACAACATTTGCCGGAATTGTAAAGCAGAAGAAAATGGGCTGGAATGTGAGTGCAATTGCTTTGTTGGAGTATTACTGGCCCGTTTAACAGCCAGAATATATTAGTTTCTTCAGTTCTCCCCGTGTGTGTGTGTGTGTGTGTTTTACGCTAGCATAGTAAGCCGTATTGCCATGACTATCGACTGAAATCGATCAGTAATCTTAGCTTATTTGTGTTTTCTTTTGTTTCCTTATTTCTTTCATTTCATGTAAGACATGTGTTGTTATTCTATTCGGATTGCTTATTTTTTGTTGATAATTATTCAATTTTACTGCTTTGATTAATATAATTTCTTCATTGAAACTCTCCCGCAGGGGATGTTTTTGGAGCGTTCCAGCGTCGCATCACGGCCCAATTGTCACACGTGAAAAATTTAATCCTACACGTCCTAGGCGTTGGACCGGCCCCTTCCAAAGCCCAACGAGCTGGACTAGTAAGAGATGATTTTGGTCTGCACAAGATGCTAATAGTGGTCACATCCAGCGGGAAAATATTTGGCATCGATAATGTATCGGGCAAACATCACTGGGTACGTTATCTGCCCACCTTTACCGGGTTCGGCAATGAACAGCCAATGAAACTGTTAGTTCAACGCACGTCACGCTTCTACCCATTGCCGGCCCAATGTGTCATACTTGGGCGGGAAAAGAGCGACACAAAAAAGGCACTCCTGTACGTGTTCAATCCCATCACAGGCCAACCGGTTGCCGGTGGTGGTTTAATCGAGTTGCCTTACCGCGTACAGCAGGTTGCTTTGTTGCATCAAACGGGTGCCGATTTTCTGAAAGGCATCCTGCTGCTGGACTACGACAACAAAGCACACGTGGTGCCGGAATCATTGGCAGTACATGCGCACAATTTCTATCTCTTCACCACTTACCAGCGGATGGCACAGATGCGTGGCTTTCTGGTGCAGTACCGTGCCGGAAAGCTGGAAACCCTTCCGACCTGGCAGATCGATCTGAGTGGAGCAAGCAAAAGCCAGCAAATTATCGCATGCGAAGGTAAAAGTCCTATCGAGCATGTGCACTCGCAGGGTCGCGTCATGGCCGACCGGTCGGTACTGTACAAGTACATCAATCCGAATCTCGTAGCCGTTGCTACGAACGGACCGGATAATATTCATAAATGTAAGTATAGGAACGTGTTGTAGCGGGGAATAGGGAATGTGTGACGTGTGTTTTTTTTTCTTTTGCAGACATTTTGAACGTCCATCTGGTGGACGTTGTGTCCGGTTCGATTGTGTTTTCAATGTCGCATAAGCGAATTCGTCCTCCGCTACACATGGTACATTCGGAAAACTGGTTAGTTTATTCGTACTACAACGATAAAGCACGTCGAACGGAGATCAGTAAGTATGGTTTGAAATTTGTTACTCATCCTATTGTAACACATATTTATTCCTCTTTCCAGCCTCGATCGAACTGTACGAGGGTAAAACACAAACAAACAGCACCGTCTGGAGTTCGCTCGATGCACCGCCGCTTCCGATGGTGGAACGACAATCTTACATCCTACCGATGGCGGTTGCCGCACTGAAGGAAACCATCACCGAGAAAGGCATCACCAGCAAACACATTCTGATCGGGCTCACGACCGGGGCCGTGGCCGAAATGTCCTGGGCACTGTTGGATCCACGCCGACCGGTCACCTCGCCAGAGAAGGCACGCGAAGAGGGCATCGTACCGTACATGCCGGAACTTCCGCTACCGCACGAAATTCTGATCAACTACAACCAGACGGTGGCACACATTCGCGACATACATACCGCACCGTCCGGTTTGGAGAGCACCTGTCTGGTACTGGTGCACGGACTCGATCTGTTCGTGACACGCGTTTCCCCCTCGAAAACTTTCGACCTGCTGAAGGAAGACTTTGACTACTTCCTCATCACGGTTGTGCTTGTTGTGTTAACCACCACGTCCTTCGTCGTGAAGCAACTCGCATCGAAAAAGCTCATCAAGCAGGCGTGGAAGTGATCACAACGAGCAATTGCGTAATTTATGTGTATGTGTGCGCGCGTATGTATGTTTGGCAAGGATGTGGTGGTGGCGTGTGGTGCACACCATTCGTTCGTATTGTACAACCAAAAAGACATTTAAATGCGTTTTCACTTCCAAATCACAAGTTTTGTTGATACAACGGAACCTCTATTCCTTTGCGTTAGGTAGCGGTCTAATGTTGTCGCGGGCAACATGTTGCTGGTGAAATGTGTGAATTCGGCTGTTCCTCTCCAAAAGTTGTTGCTGAACCAAACAGCTTCAGCAACCTACACGTTGATATAACGTTAGAGAATATCAACAGTGCCGGTACAAGGATGCCTTCTTCCATTGATGATATGTAATTAATATTACAAAGGATTAGTGGGAGAACTTCGAAACCATAGCAAATTATGATATTTATTCGTTTATTTCGGTGTAAAACGTTTACAAACGTACCGTTATGACCAAAAACAACGATATTTGTCGTCAAATTTTTAAATGTTCCTAGCAATTTTCATAGGTCATCTTATGTTGCCCGTAACAACAATTGACCGAGTGGTTCTGGGCCGGTCTTAGTTTCATTTACAATTAAAATATATATTATTTTACGACGGTTTTATCCGCTTAACAGGTGGGCGTGGGCAGAAATGTACATCTTTTGCCTGATCGTATATATCGTTCACCAACAATTGGCAACTATTTTAATTTTGTTTTCCTCCAGTGCACTATGTAGGTCGATTATGATAAAATTGTGTTTTAAATTTGTGGCATCCATCGGTAGCTGGGCGTGTATTTGAATTACCTTATCGTACGTTTCTTCTGTAGTTTTATTTTCTAGACCAAAATAAAGAAATGGCGGTGCATCTTCCGCCCAACGTGTGGACTGCGTAAGTCTTGTTGGTAGTTTCTTTCATGATAGCGAAAGAAATGCGGTGATGTTAAGGTGTGTAAGAACACAATACAACGACAGACATTTTTATTGCAAAACGTTGCATTATACTGCACACGCAGTCATGAACAATTTTCGTTAGCTATTATTGTTTTATTACTGTTTAGTTAACGCATGAGAACAAACAAAATATTATAACTATAACACATTAAAAAACGCAAATGGAAAAAGAAAACTATATCAATCCTTATCCTCCGTTCAAACGGGGCAGTCGTACTTCCACGCTCCGGGACGATTGTACTTCCTTGGGCGAAGGATTGACGGCTGTGAAGAACAAATGAAACGCGATTAATTTGTGGCTAGCTTCAGGTGTTGCGGTAGAAATAGGATGCTTACGAGTGGAGTAAATTCGGCGCCGCTTCGGTATTGGAAATGTTGTCGTTTCCTCACGTTGCCGTTGCAAACCACTTGGTCCAGCTACCTGTGAGCTACTGTATCCCCGCAACTCTTTACTGCTGGGTGCCACCAGTACTGAGGAGATAGAGGACAATTCGCCGCTGCTTGGTGTTACATTAAGTACCGGCAACTCATCCACATTCCGAATATCCTGCGAACTTATGTCGATCGCTACACCTCGCACCCGCTGCGATTGGAGGCCATCAAACTCGGAGTTCGTTGCACTCGGCACTACCGTGAGCTGCAATGCTGAGTTTTGCGAATTGTCAACCAGCAATTCCGAGCTGATTTCCATTGATACAGCATTGCTAGTGACAACCGCTTCATCCGAGTCTCCAGTCCGCAATTGTTGCGAGTCCGATGGGAAGGTGTCCAAATCTGTTGCATTCTGCGAACGATCTCGCGTCTGTTGTGTTTGGAGCGGTGTACGTTCAATCATCAGGTCGAAGTTGTCGAAGAATTCCTGTGGTAGTTCCATTTCGTGGTAGGTGCTCGAAATTTCCCGGTATTTCTGCCGCAGTTCATCGTACATTTCTACCAGCGTGCCATATTTTTTACAACTCAACTGATGCACCGGCAGGAACAATTTATAAATTTTCTCCAACTTTGCTTCCGTAGGCATCGGCTTACGGAGCATTTTCTTAAAGCTTTGGTGTATTTTTGATTCCTCCGTTATGATTAGACGATTTTTTCCCGCATACCGTTGGTAGTATGGGTTGTAATATTTAAAACCTACAAACAGCCGCAGGAACTGTTCATTTCTTAAAAGGCTGCCTTGAGCGTACATTGAACTAGCGTCACTAGCGTCGTTGGAGGCTGGCTTCGGTAAACATTCTACGCAGAAATAATTATATTTGGGCTGTGTGCATCAAAACAGGAACGGATTATTGAGGACTCTCGTTGATCTGATTAGTCGCTTTGCCAAATTGTTTCCAATACTTACATGCATTCTTGCTGCTGCTAGCGCTGCCCTGGACGTGATATAGAATATAAAAGGCGTGTAACCCCCACATGCACAACACCGCAGAAAACTGCCGGCGTCTTTTCCATTGTACTTGAAGTCCTTTTCTTTAATTATTCCGCTTGGCGTTTCCATATTTTCCAAAGTGAATTCTGTTTCACCTGGAGTAGGCTTTGGCGTCCTGTGACTTGTTTTGACCGGGAAAATCATTTGAATGTGACATTTCGTATTCGTACTGTACGGCGCACACTGGTAGAGGACTGGACTTGAATTATGAGTTTAGTCGCTGATCTACAGCCAATATAAATATTCAACAAACGTTCAATAGTTTCATCTGAGAAATGACAACCGATTTTTTACGTTGACTGAAAAATGCTATCAGCGAAAATTTTTCCTGCGATCCCCAGCGGTGGAGAAAAAACGATTGAAATATTACAACCCATACTACCAACGGTATGCGGGAAAAAATCGCTTTATCATAACGGAGGAATCGAAAATACTCCAAAGCTTTAAGAAAATGCTCCGTAAGCCGATGCACTGCACTGCACCTGTGGAGATTTTGAAACGGGCTCAACAACGTGCTAGCACACAGTGGACGCAGACCACTCAAACTCCGGGGTAAAAATTGGATATCGTAGGTTGTTTCTACACACATCACAGCAACATTCATAGCCAACCTCATGTTTCCCGTAACAACAATTGACCGAGTGGTTCTTGGCCGGTCTTGGTTTTATTTACAATTAGAATATATACTATTTTACGACGTTTGTATCCGCTGTATCCACCTCTTTTGCCTGAAAGCAACTATTTTAATTTTGTTTTCCTCCAGTGCACCATGCAGGTCGATTATGATAAAATTGTGTTTTAAATTTGTGGCTTCAATCGGTAGCTGGGCGTGTATTCGAATTACCTTATCGTACGTTTCTTCTGTAGTTTTATTTTCTAGACCAAAATAAAGAAATGGCGGTGCATCTTCCGCCCAACGTGTGGACTGCGTAAGTTTTGTTGGTAGTTTCTTTCCTGATGGCGAAAGAAATTCGGTGATGTTAAGGTGTGTAAGAACACAATACAACGACAGACATTTTTATTGCAAAACGTTGCATTATACTGCACACGCAGTCATGAACAATTTTCGTTAGCTATTATTGTTTAGTTAACGCATGAGAACAAACAAAATATTATAACTATAACTAAGAAAAAAACGTAAATGGAAAAAGAAAACTATATCAATCCTTATCCTCCGTTCAAACGGGGCAGTCGTACTTCCACGCTCCGGGACGATTGTACTTCCTTGGGCGAAGGATTGACGGCTGTGAAGAACAAAAGAAACGCGATTAATTTGTGGCTAGCCTCAGGTGTTGCGGTAGAAATAGGATGCTTACGAGTGGAGTAAATTCGGCGCCGCTTCGGTATTGGAAATGATGTCGTTTCCTCACGTTGCCGTTGCAAACCACTTGGTCCAGCTACCTGTGAGCTACTGTATCCCCGCAGCTCTTTACTGCTGGGTGCCACCAGTACTGAGGAGATAGAGGACAATTCGCCGCTGCTTGGTGTTACATTAAGTACCGGCAACTCATCCACATTCCGAATATCCTGCGAACTTATGTCGATCGCTACACCTCGTACCTCCTGCGATTGGAGGCCATCTAACTCGATTCCTCCGTTATGATTAGGCGATTTTTTCCCGCATACCGTTGGTAGTATGGGTTGTAATATTTCAATCGTTTTTTCTCCACCGCTGGGGATCGCAGGAGAAATTTTCGCTGATAGCATTTTTCAGTCAGCGTAAAAAATCGGTTGTCATTTCTCAGATGAAACTATTGAACGTTTGTTGAATATTTATATTGGCTGTAGATCAGCGACTAAAACTCATAATTCAAGTCCAGTCCTCTACCAGTGTGCGCCGTACAGTACGAATACGAAATGTCACATTGAAAAGATTATTCCGAGTAAAAAGAAACGAGTCACACGGCAAAGCCCATTTCAGGTGAAACAGAGTTCACTTTGGAAAATATGGAAACGCCAAGCGGAATAATTAAAGAAAAGGACTTCAAGTACAATGGAAAAGACGCCGGCAGTTTTCTGCGGTGTTGTGCATGTGGGGGTTACACGCCTTTTATATTCTATATCACGTCCAGGGCAGCGCTAGCAGCAGCAAGCATGCATGTAAGTATTGGAAACAATTTGGCAAAGCGACTAATCAGATCAACGAGAGTCCTCAATAATCCGTTCCTGTTTTGATGCACACAGCCCAAATATAATTATTTCTGCGTAGAATGTTTACCGAAGCCAGCCTCCAACGACGCTAGTGACGCTAGTTCAATGTACGCTCAAGGCAGCCTTTTAAGAAATGAACAGTTCCTGCGGCTGTTTGTAGGTTTTAAATATTACAACCCATACTACCAACGGTATGCGGGAAAAAATCGCCTAATCATAACGGAGGAATCGAAAATACACCAAAGCTTTAAGAAAATGGTCCCTAAGCCGATGCCTACGGAAGCAAAATTGAAGAAAATTTATAAATTGTTCCTGCCGGTGCATCAGTTGAGTTGTAAAAAATATGGCACGCTGGTAGAAATGTACGATGAACTGCGGCAGAAATACCGGGAAATTTCGAACACCTACCACGAAATGGAACTACCACAGGAATACTTCGATAACTTCGACCTGATGATTGAACGTACACCGCTACAAACACAACAGACGCGAGATCGTTCGCAGAATGCAACAAATTTGGACACCTTCCCATCGGACTCGCAACAATTGCGGACTGGAGACTCGGATGAAGCGGTTGTCACTAGCAATGCTGTATCAATGGAAATCAGCTCGGAATTGCTGGTTGACAATTCGCAAAACTCAGCATTGCAGCTCACGGTAGTGCCGAGTGCAACGAACTCCGAGTTTGATGGCCTCCAATCGCAGGAGGTACGAGGTGTAGCGATCGACATAAGTTCGCAGGATATTCGGAATGTGGATGAGTTGCCGGTACTTAATGTAACACCAAGCAGCGGCGAATTGTCCTCTATCTCCTCAGTACTGGTGGCACCCAGCAGTAAAGAGCTGCGGGGATACAGTAGCTCACAGGTAGCTGGACCAAGTGGTTTGCAACGGCAACGTGAGGAAACGACATCATTTCCAATACCGAAGCGGCGCCGAATTTACTCCACTCGTAAGCATCCTATTTCTACCGCAACACCTGAGGCTAGCCACAAATTAATCGCGTTTCATTTGTTCTTCACAGCCGTCAATCCTTCGCCCAAGGAAGTACAATCGTCCCGGAGCGTGGAAGTACGACTGCCCCGTTTGAACGGAGGATAAGGATTGATATAGTTTTCTTTTTCCATTTACGTTTTTTTCTTAGTTATAGTTATAATATTTTGTTTGTTCTCATGCGTTAACTAAACAGTAATAAAACAATAATAGCTAACGAAAATTGTTCATGACTGCGTGTGCAGTATAATGCAACGTTTTGCAATAAAAATGTCTGTCGTTGTATTGTGTTCTTACACACCTTAACATCACCGCATTTCTTTCGCCATCATGAAAGAAACTACCAACAAAACTTACGCAGTCCACACGTTGGGCGGAAGATGCACCGCCATTTCTTTATTTTGGTCTAGAAAATAAAACTACAGAAGAAACGTACGATAAGGTAATTCAAATACACGCCCAGCTACCGATGGATGCCACAAATTTAAAACACAATTTTATCATAATCGACCTACATAGTGCACTGGAGGAAAACAAAATTAAAATAGTTGCTTTCAGGCAAAAGAGGTGGATACAGCGGATACAAACGTCGTAAAATAGTATATATTCTAATTGTAAATAAAACCAAGACCGGCCAAGAACCACTCGGTCAATTGTTGTTACGGGAAACATGAGGTTGGCTATGAATGTTGCTGTGATGTGTGTAGAAACAACCTACGATATCCAATTTTTACCCCGGAGTTTGAGTGGTCTGCGTCCACTGTGTGCTAGCACGTTGTTGAGCCCGTTTCAAAATCTCCACAGGTGCAGTGCAGTGCATCGGCTTACGGAGCATTTTCTTAAAGCTTTGGAGTATTTTCGATTCCTCCGTTATGATAAAGCGATTTTTTCCCGCATACCGTTGGTAGTATGGGTTGTAATATTTCAATCGTTTTTTCTCCACCGCTGGGGATCGCAGGAGAAATTTTCGCTGATAGCATTTTTCAGTCAGCGTAAGAAATCGGTTGTCATTTCTCAGATGAAACTATTGAACGTTTGTTGAATATTTATATTGGCTGTAGATCAGTGACTAAAACTCATAATTCAAGTCCAGTCCTCTACCAGTGTGCGCCGTACAGTACGAATACGAAATGTCACATTGAAAAGATTATTCCGAGTAAAAAGAAACGAGTCACACGGCAAAGCCCATTTCAGGTGAAACAGAGTTCACTTTGGAAAATATGGAAACGCCAAGCGGAATAATTAAAGAAAAGGACTTCAAGTACAATGGAAAAGACGCCGGCAGTTTTCTGCGGTGTTGTGCATGTGGGGGTTACACGCTTTTTATATTCTATATCACGTCCAGGGCAGCGCTAGCAACAGCAAGCATGCATGTAAGTATTGGAAACAATTTGGCAAAGCGACTAATCAGATCAACGAGAGTCCTCAATAATCCATTCCTGTTTTGATGCACACAGCCCAAATATAATTATTTCTGCGTAGAATGTTTACCGAAGCCAGCCTCCAACGACGCTAGTGACGCTAGTTCAATGTACGCTCAAGGCAGCCTTTTAAGAAATGAACAGTTCCTGCAGCTGTTTGTAGGTTTTAAATATTACAACCCATACTACCAACGGTATGCGGGAAAAAATCGCCTAATCATAACGGAGGAATCGAAAATACACCAAAGCTTTAAGAAAATGGTCCGTAAGCCGATGCCTACGGAAGCAAAATTGAAGAAAATTTATAAATTGTTCCTGCCGGTGCATCAGTTGAGTTGTAAAAAATATGGCACGCTGGTAGAAATGTACGATGAACTGCGGCAGAAATACCGGGAAATTTCGAGCACCTACCACGAAATGGAACTACAGGAATACTTCGATAACTTCGACCTGATGATTGAACGCACACCGCTACAAACACAACAGACGCGAGATCGTTCGCAGAATGCAACAGATTTGGACACCTTCCCATCGGACTCGCAACAATTGCGGACTGGAGACTCGGATGAAGCGGTTGTCACTAGCAATGCTGTATCAATGGAAATCAGCTCGGAATTGCTGGTTGACAATTCGCAAAACTCAGCATTGCAGCTCACGGTAGTGCCGAGTGCAACGAACTCCGAGTTTGATGGCCTCCAATCGCAGCGGGTGCGAGGTGTAGCGATCGACATAAGTTCGCAGGATATTCGGAATGTGGATGAGTTGCCGGTACTTAATGTAACACCAAGCAGCGGCGAATTGTCCTCTATCTCCTCAGTACTGGTGGCACCCAGCAGTAAAGAGTTGCGGGGATACAGTAGCTCACAGGTAGCTGGACCAAGTGGTTTGCAACGGCAACGTGAGGAAACGACAACATTTCCAATACCGAAGCGGCGCCGAATTTACTCCACTCGTAAGCATCCATTTCTACCGCAACACCTGAGGCTAGCCACAAATTAATCGCGTTTCATTTGTTCTTCACAGCCGTCAATCCTTCGCCCAAGGAAGTACAATCGTCCCGGAGCGTGGAAGTACGACTGCCCCGTTTGAACGGAGGATAAGGATTGATATAGTTTTCTTTTTCCATTTACGTTTTTTTCTTAGTTATAGTTATAATATTTTGTTTGTTCTCATGCGTTAACTAAACAATAATAGCTAACGAAAATTGTTCATGACTGCGTGTGCAGTATAATGCAACGTTTTGCAATAAAAATGTCTGTCGTTGTATTGTGTTCTTACACACCTTAACATCACCGAATTTCTTTCGCCATCAGGAAAGAAACTACCAACAAAACTTACGCAGTCCACACGTTGGGCGGAAGATGCACCGCCATTTCTTTATTTTGGTCTAGAAAATAAAACTACAGAAGAAACGTACGATAAGGTAATTCAAATACACGCCCAGCTACCGATGGATGCCACAAATTTAAAACACAATTTTATCATAATCGACCTGCATGGTGCACTGGAGGAAAACAAAATTAAAATAGTTGCTTTCAGGCAAAAGAGGTGGATACAGCGGATACAAACGTCGTAAAATAGTATATATTCTAATTGTAAATAAAACCAAGACCGGCCAAGAACCACTCGGTCAATTGTTGTTACGGGAAACATGAGGTTGGCTATGAATGTTGCTGTGATGTGTGTAGAAACAACCTACGATATCCAATTTTTACCCCGGAGTTTGAGTGGTCTGCGTCCACTGTGTGCTAGCACGTTGTTAAGCCCGTTTCAAAATCTCCACAGGTGCAGTGCTTGATCACCAGTCATAAACTTGCCCAGCTGTCGCACCGATGTTAAAAAAAACCATTCCTTGATGCAGGGGTTTCAGAGATATGTGTCGTGAACATCTTTTGTTTAACATGTTTTTTACGCTATGTTTACGGCTCTAAGTTCTCCAAATTACGGTTATGAAGACAATTTAATGATTAATTATTCGTTTTTCACACTTATTTTATTGAATGAAAACGAAGTTGTTGAATCATGAATGAGTCGGTTCTATCGCACCTGTTCCAGCCCTGCAAATATTCATTGCTCTTACCTAGTACACACAAAACACCAATCCATGCACACATATTGGCCATGTGTGAGTGCAATCAGAGCTGTCACTTTTATTATTCATTATTCTTTTCTGTTGCTGTCTAGTTGTACGGTCGTTTTACGGGGCTCCAATTCTATCCTGAGTTTGAAGTGTAATCATTGCGTTAACGTAAAGTGGCCTTTCCTTATATGCCCATAACGCACTCGTGCGTGCGTCTGTTCGTGAAGTGTGTGTGTGTGTGTGGCGATTCTCTTCCCAATTCCACTGTTTGTAGGGCCACCGTACAGAGCACCCGCTGCACCAAGAACAACAGTGTTATGTGAAGCATTTAGCGAGTGCCAAAAAATGGTTGTGAAGTGATGTAGTGAGCTGTAACAGTGTGGTCAGCATACGAAGAAGCAAAAGGAATAAGTGATGGTCAATAGGTGAACCGGGTGGGAACGGGTGACGAGAGAATCGATTGTGCATTGTGCCTGTCTGCTCGTTGGTGTGATATTTCATTGTATTTCCCCGTGCCAATTGTGATTGCTTACTGCTGCCGCTGTGTGCGTGCGTGTGGACCAAGGGGAGCAGAGCTCAGGACATTCCGACGTCGGCCAGCATTCGAAGGCGATAAGAAAACGTACGTTGTACGCAACACCCTAGACCATTGTCCTTCGGGCATCTCTGTCGCATCTAATCCAGCAGTAAGTAGTTCAAATGTAGTTTATCGAGTCACCGTTTGCAGTAAATACGTTGTAAAGCAGCTCCACGTTCCCTCGCGAGTGTTATGTAAAGGCGGAAATTAAAGTCAATGCACAGCTGGTAGACTCCACTCGTAAAAGGCAGCAGGTTGCGTCTGACCGATCGAATCGCCTCAACCCGCAGTAGGCCGCGTACTGATTCTTGAAATGCATTTGTGTACTGTCATGCTGCTCACGCACGTTCCGCACTACTTGGATGTCATTTTTGCATGCGCACAAAAACAAACGGCAACGAAAAAAAGTGTGCGCGTTGCGTGCGTTATGATAAGCTGTGTGAATGAATGTGTGCGAGTGCGGGATCGTCTCATTCACGCCACACCTAACCCGAGGCGCTTTACGATTTGATCTCCGGATAGCGCACGGTGACAAACAAGCGACGACGTACTGCGAGTTCATTGTCGATTCGATTTATTCCATGCCGTGATTGTGTGCAAAATCATAAGCCTCGACAACGAGCGAGCATCATCATCCCATCGTAGGACGTTGTTTGTTACTCAGCTGTGAGCAATGAGCGACTCACCACGAGCGGGCTTTACGTAGTTGAGCAATGAATCAGCACGATTAGGTCGCACTGGTGTGTGTTGGTGCTATTCTAGTTGTTCTGGTTCTTTTTCTTCGATCGGTTACCGTTCTTGTGGTGACTGCAATACGCAGACAAGTATCGGAATACGGGGTTGCACATGTTTTTTGGGGGGGTTCCCGGTGGCACGTGTTTATTGTTATGCGTGCGCAGACTGTCTCATTGTACCACGTGCTCGACGTGATTTATTGGTGCAATGCGGGGAAGGCGGTACGGTATGATCACTCTCATTAGTAAAAAGTATCGCATTCCGCAAATTGGCATCCGTGCCCAACTGTGATCTATTGCGAATGGAGCAAAAGGAAGCATCACTGTTGAATCATTTCGTTTGCAAATTACATTGGAACCTCGAATTACGAATTCAATTCGTGCCGTAACCTGGCTAGAATGTGCATTTGCTCGTATCTCAAAGCATTTTTGCTTTGAAATTCATTGGAAAGCTATTAGCCCGTACCAACTCCCAATACGCCACCTCAACTGAAGAAAAAAACAAACTTACAAGAAGACATTTTTATTTACGAACAACAAATGCGCATTCTTAAAAAAAGAGATAATTAATGCATAGGATCTTCGCTCTTGTGGAAATAGACGTATTTCGTTAAATATCTTCAATGCACGACCTGTTGTAACTGTGTGTTTTTATGCACGAACTCCACTAAAACACCCTCAACTTCCCGATGTGTTTCTGCAACATCCCCAACATCTCCCTTATATCTCCTATAGAAATAATCTGCTCCATCAAAAGCACTTCTTCAATTATCTGTTGCTTCGAATGGACATTGTGTAACTCTTCGGTTGTCTGCTCCTGAGAAACCTCTTCAATGATATCGAGCATATCTCTCTCACCTATCTCGAGACCTATGAATTTTCTCCGAGAAAAAAAACCTTTTCTTTTTTCTGATCCTAGTAGTTATGGTTAAAATTCTCTAACAGCCGGTAGAGGTCCGATCATTAATCTATGGCATATCATTATCTTAAAACGGCGTAAAAACGAATGAAACAAGCACTCAGACGCCAGGGCCACACTAAGGTAAGGGAAATTATAGGAAGACAGTCACAAGCAAACGGAGAGCAAGTTTTGCATCTCAAAGCAAAATATCCCGCACTCACCGGTTTGTACCCCAGGGCCCTCGAGTAATGTATCTCGAGGTAATACTGTATTTCATTCACTTCATTTCGTTCAGTTTCCGAATTGGTTTTTGTGGATCTTTTCAATTTCTCCCTGTAAATACTGGCAGGAATTGCATTTAATGGATAACTGCAATTTGTCAACCACAGACCAAAGCACTGCAATGGTAGTTCAGGTTGGTCACCGTTCCCCGTACCTTATCTTATCAGCGAAAGAGACTGATTAGAAACGGCCACAGCAAGCAAACAATAAATATTTCATAGTCACCAATTTTGCATTCCCCACTGATACGCCACTGGGCCCGGGAAAGGCAACAAGATAACTTTCTCTTTCTAGAACAGTTTATTTGCACGTGCTACTTCGATCATGGTCTACTGTTTGTTGCTCAGTTGAGTTATCGCTCGCTCTCTCGCACTCTTTTTCTCGGTGGCTTGGATGTTTGATTAAAACTCGATCGTGATCGCGACCCGTCCAGAAGCATCAGCTATTGATCGATCAAACACCATTGACGGGCGAGCGAAAGATCACTCGCGCACACCCACTCATAATCTTCACCGAATCGTCAAAACGAAAGAGCAGCGCCTGGTGTAGACCTCGCGGAGTTTTTTGTGCAGGAAGGGGCTAGAAAATCTCGGCAAGTTCTACAAATAGTAGAGTCAAAGCAAGAACGCGCGTGTGGTTTCTGGTGGTGGCAGAGTGTACAATTTTGCGCAATCGGCTGTGTGTTGCGATAAGTATCAAAGACACGCGGGACGAGAGCGCTAGGCTATCTCACCCGCCTGCGGTCGCTGAGCCGCGCTCAATGTTGGCGATGACCGCGCGTGTATCGCCGTGCCGTCGTTGCGTGTGTGTAGTACGGGTGCCCCCATAAACATGCACACACATGCGCCGCCTCGGGAACCCCCCTCCCCCTTGTTGCCGTGCTGGTGCCGCTGTGTTGTCTGTTGTCAGCATGATTCGGCAGAAACCGGCAGCAAAGAGACACCCTTTCGTCGCTTCCACCCCAACACCCGCGATCTTCTCCGCGGAAGTCGTCTAACCAAACGATCGTTGCCCGGTTTTGACGATGATAGTGGGTTGTGTGCGTGGTTGGGAGATGTTGCCTTGTTCATACATTCTTGGCCCAACCGATAAAGCGGGAGCATTCTTGAAGAAATTGAAGCGCTTTTCTCTTTTTTGTTTAGCTTCATCAGTTCGGTTTACCGAACGGTGGACAAGAAGTTGTTTAAACAAAGCATCTCCAGAAAAGTAGAGAAAAAAACACGAAAGAACCATAGACATTTCCTGCAAACACACCCCCGGACTTGCTTTGGTTAGCGTAAGAAATTACTCGCTGATGGAATCGACGATTACGCACGATGACGACAGGACCTCGCACAAGAAGTTAGACATAAAACCAGCCCCCCCCCCCCTGGTGGAACGATTTCTTGCCGAATGACCGATCACCGTGACCATGAGCAGGCAAAGATGACGGAAACGGGACGGATTATCATTGGACTTGTTTGCATACGCAATCATCTTTCTGGTGACCATGGGCAGTTTGCCGACGGCGCTTGTCCCCAAAAATGCCCGCCCATCCAAACGCATCACGTGTTAACTATTAAACCATGGCGCGTTAATGTGTGGCAGTGTTTTTGCAGTAGGTAGGCAGATTGTGAATTTCAATTACTACCATCTTGTTTATACATTTACGTACAACAGTGTTGTTCTTGTTGGTGGAAGCCGTTCATTGCGTGATCAATGTTGTGTGTGTTTGAGAATTTTGTCTGTGCAAAGTTCTGGTAAAGTTTGCAAAAGAAAATAATTTAACGTGGGCTCTAGATCGGAGTCTGGAGTTCGGATCGGACCCCAGGAGTTGAATTCGGCAGTATTGTGCTTAATGAATCTTTTGAGTGGAGTCATTTATATGAATCTTTAGTGAGGATTCAGGGTGGAATCTTAGAGGAGAGGCGCATTATTACAATGAAAGAATCCACTCCGTCGCTAAAAACTTAGATACGACTCTAAATCAATCCGGCATCCGTAGTCGAGAATGAAGTCGTATCTGGAGCTAAATTTAAAATTCAATGCGAAAATTTATCCTCCAGCATTTGGCAGCATTCTTGAACCCAATACGAATAAGCCAAGCATCTCAAATGCATAGTCTATGACGGTTTGGTAAGGATAGTCCCCGAACGCGGACACACCCGCTTTTACACTTAGTTTTAGTGCAGGTTGTAGCCCAACTCGGAAGCAGAGTATTAGTTGACGGCGACGATCTCGAGATAGTAGTGGAGTTCTGCTACCTTGGTACGATCGTAACTTCGGACAACAACCTACGCAGCGTAATCCAAAAGCGCATTGTTCAGGGAAATCCTGTCTACTTCTCGGGTTCCTCAAACTCCTACGATCCAGAAGATTCCAACAGCACACATTTATACGTCCGGTAGTTCTCTACGGATACGAGTCCTGGACTATGCTGGCCGAGGACGCCAATGCGCCTCGCTATTTTCAAACGGCGGCTGCTACGTGTTTTGCGCGCAGGGCGTGTGGAGGAGAAGAATAAACCCACGAGCTCGCTGAGCTGTTTGGCGGAGCTGATATCCCGAGCTGATATAGTCAAAGCCGGAAGGATACGATGGTTGGGATGCACGTGATGAAGATGCCGGTGTCATGCCCTACCAGAAAGGTGCTGCGAGCACAGCGAGTTCTTAGGTTGGATCAGGTGGAGTCGTACATGTCGGAGATTGATTGCAACCCTCCAGCCCGAGTTTCGTGTATCTGTTAGCGGATGTCTACATGACGTGCTTAGCCATGAGCAGGCCAAGAAGAAGAAGAAGAAGACGAAGACACATAACTTCGAAATGAAATTGTATTCGAACTTATTGATCTCAGTGTAATGGGCAGATTGTCTTCCTTTAAATGACAGACAATCATTACCTCACAGTGGTAGATGTTCACTGATATCCAGCAGTAATATCATGTGTTGAGAAGTGTCATTTAAAGGAATATTAAGTGAAGAGTCATGAGTTGACTCAATTCTTCAATTCGCAAAATGTCGTATCTCGTGAAAATTCAAACCTATGGTGCAGATTCATGGATCTTCATACATTCAGAAAAAAAACACTTATTTTAAAGATGCTTTAAAGAGCTTCACGAATCGCAAATCAGCTCCAGCATCCAGCAGTAGGAAAATATAGCTTATGTAACATGAAAACAACGGCCGGAAAATTTTACCCCACATTTTCTAACACAATGTTGCTTTCCGCTGTTTTATTCATCATGACGTCCAGTGACGTCCATCGCCGAGATTTTGTTCGGGCAATCTTAGCGAACGAACGGTCCTTTCGCCCATCCGTTATTTTTAGCACACTCAGGAAGATTATCGAGCAATTATTACACCATCCGTCTATAAAGTGAGAAGAGCACACTGCTCGGACCGTTGGAAGTGTTGCGTTCCTTCACTGGGGGGCAAGCAAAAGAAAAAGGAAAAACGAGACGATAGACGGACAGACCAACCGATTATGTGAAGTTAGATTGCTAGGGGTTAGACGAATGACATACTTCACTGCAAATCACCTTTGCTACAAGAACGCTGCGCTGATGGTTCTTGCTAGCACTATTAAACACACGTTTCAAACCAGTCCAGTTCAGGCGTACGGCGGTGTAGTATTACTACAGAACCATATCTGTCACAAACGATCACAGTTGCGATCTTTTGCAACAGAAATTTAAATTCAGCATGACTTGCGTTAATAATTGGCCTCGCGGACGCGTTAGCGGGAGGATGCAAAGGAAAGGATGGTGCAATGAAGCTGCTTGAAGATAAACATTGTTCTCGCCTTTTTGTGTTGGATCTTATCGCGTACCAGTGTCCTTCAGCACATGTTCCTCTGCCTCTGGTTGTTGTTAAACTGCAGACTACGCATGTTGCAGTATGCGAATGGAAGGTGACCTAAACGACACCCAAGTGCCACAGCTTGGCCTATTTTAATCCACGTCTAACCCATATTTAATTTCATGCAATGAAATATTGCACTCGTGTAGCATCGTTCGGCACTCATCGCATACATATATCCGCTGAGCTCCGCAGTCGTGATGTGATATGTGCTAATATGTGGTCTACCTGATGGTCGTTAATACCACCGTCACCCTTCTGCCGGAGTTCCCGAGGCACAGAGCTAATTCGACAACGACTATAACGCAATTGGATCGTTTCCAACTTTATTGACGCTCGCGGAGCCGGCATGCTGATGTTTTGCACTAAGGGCAGAGAATTCTAATCGAGTCCGAACGAATTAAGCAACAGATTGCGATGAAAACGGTACGGAAATATCTCTCAACTGCAAGATGTTGCGTTATGAGATGTTTTGCTAAGACGACAAAATGGTTCAGTGTTCGTGAATATATGAAAATATTCAAGATGAAGAAGCAATACGGCCTGGGTCGTTCTTGTTGAATAAAAACAAAACAAAACTGAAGATACATGTGAAGCTCTGGTGAGATAAACCGAACTAGTGACTTAGTGACGCAATGATTCAGAATGAATGAATGATTTGAATCTTTCTAGGCTGTAGGGGATTCATTCAGATCTCCTAGAAGAGTATTTATAATTCTTTTGCAATTTAACTCATTCGCTGTAAACTGAATCATTCAAAACAATGACTATTTAACTCTTCAAGGCGAGCTTCAATACACGATTTAAATCATGAGTTAACTCGGGATTTAACTCACACAAGAATGAACTCATCGTGAGTTGAAGGTCGCCGTGAAGAGTTAAGTCCCGAGATAACTCTAGATTTAAATTATGAGTTGAAGATCGCAGATCTCCCCCCCCCCCATTGTTAAAAACTTTAGGAGTGAGTTTAAGAGTTGAATCTTTATTCTAACTCTTTGCCATGGCTATAAGTCCTGGAAAAGGAATTAATTTCCGCATCTCGAAACGGAACGTACAAACATTAACCGATTCTGTTGTTGTCCCTTCTTTATTTTCACCTTTTTCTCCTATTGGGTGTTATTGTGTCGGTGTCCTATCGTCACCGCGTTACCACCCGATCGTTATCAATCGCCGTTCAAGGGGATATTGTGATAAATGCAGCGCAAAAGCGGTATGTAACGATGATGCTACTAATTTAATTTCTCCGTCGTAATCGCGATTCGGGCACAAATCTGTATCTCAACTCTCCCGCTTTTGTTGCGGCAGTTGTGCGGGTGCGGGCGGTCCTATCAGTTGGCGGCGATTGCGATAAGCAGGAACTGGCTGAAAACAGCAGCGCGCACAGGGTGACGATGCTGATTAATGCGTACGTGCCCCAAAACTTGGCGGTTATCGTAACGAATGGATGGACCGAATGGGTTCAGTTAGATACACCCGCTTGGCCCAGCACGTTACATGTTTGCATGGTTTGTCTAAAAATTCCAGCGTGTCGGTGTTTGACAGTGTATGTGTGTGTGTGTGATAAGGATACGGAAGCCTTGGGACTTATTAAAATTTAAACTGCCAGTTTAGTTGCATTGTTGTATTCGATCGTGATTCGCTGTGCTTTTTTTGGTAAATGTGCTGCGAACGTCCTGCGAATAACTCCCACGGTGGAGTTTCTTCGCCGATGTCTGCAGATCAATGGCTTTGGCCGGTGAGTGAACGGTGCTCTCTTAGAATAATGTTATGTCAACTACAAATGTTTTGATTTTGTTCAAAATGGAATAAATGTGTCAAATTAGCCTGTTAGAAAGCGAAAAGAAATAACGTTTTTTTGAAAATAAATGTCCATTTCGCCCCGTACAGTGATCCCCCCCGTTACGGGGCACTCGGCCAATGGTCTGCAAAATGTACCTCAAAGTTCGTACCGTACTCCCACGAGTGCGATTTATCGAGAGTGTTGCACGAAGCAGAAAAAAAAGTAACGTGTGTTGTCTGCCTGATTGCGTGTTATCAGCTGGAAGTTCGTCGCTCATTAGTGGTCGCGCGAGCACAACTCCGCACCGTCATTACACTGTTGTGTAAAACAATAAACAAAATGGTATCAAGTAAAAACGCACCCTCACCAACGTTATTGCGTCGCTCGTGGCGCGGTCGCCGAGATTCCCCGATGTGTGTGCGACAATTTTTCGCAACAGTTTGAACGCAAAGCAAAAGATCGTTGTGCGTGTGCAACACCAAGGCCGAGTCGCGCGAGGGGGGTGGGGGGTTCGGAAGCGATAAGCGAAGATAAGGGAAGACAAATGTTTGGCCCTTACCTTGCTCATGCATTTAGCGAGAGCGACAGTATGGTGAGGCGGTCGAGACGAAGAAGTATGCTGATTGGTTTCCCTTCGCCCTTCGCCCATTATCATGCTGATCATCGTATATATGGCGATCGATCGATTAAGTTACGCTGATTAGTGTGAGTGACTGGACCTTTGCGGGACTGTCCGCTCTCGGTTAATTCCCGGATGCGACGTCGCGTTGGAAGGGGCCCGGTGCACGCACTTGGGAAAGGTCCGTATCAGCTAATTTTGCACTCCGTCTGATCGTCCACACGGTTCACGGCCGGTTCTTTCCCTCAATAACATGGCCTCAACTCTTTGTACGTGGAACTGCATCACTGTTCCACCATCTTCTGGAAGCTGCTATAGCGCTGGCTGATTTCTCATTCATATTCATGCATCAGAATCAATCTTCAATCCGAATGAATCGCTTTGAATCTCAATTGAGAAAATTGCTTCAAGATCTTCAAAAATATTCATAAATCTTGGCTCTGCATTTTCAAAGATTCATAAGTCTCTTTCTGGCGCTTTGAAACTTGCACAAGGATTTCCCGACACCGAGGGAGACATCCACAGTGCTTGACACTACGGCTGATGCAGAATGTAACGCAAATACAGACGCCGGGCACAGAGGTGGTGAGACGGATGCGTACGTGAGCACACACATATGTCCGCGCGCGCGTCTTCATCGCGTCACGCATGACGCAGCGTTATTTTGTGTATCACCTTCCAATCTGCCCCACCCGGAATTCGGTCACGGCGACGGTGCCATTTCGGTCCGCTTCCTAGAAATCCGGAATCCACAGACGGAAAGTTTACTGATAACATGAAACAACACACGCGGCCATGTGAGCCTCTGTCTGCTCTATTCTTTCTACCCTGTCCGTACATTTTCGGTTCGTTACGGACTTAGTCATTCGATTGTGAGCGTTTTTTTTTGGTATTCTTACCCCTGGCAGTCAATCTTAAAACTATCTGAGCTTAATCCGTTCCTTCAGCTTAGTGACTTATCTGACCTAACAAAGCCTTATTGCTGGAGCTCGTCCGTACATTGGGTCTTCCATTGTGCTGCTCCACTCGAACGCTTCTCGGTAAATTTATATGAGGATGTAAGTACAGGAAGTGAGGATTAGTGGGGACCAGCAGAACCTCAGTGCGAATTCTTGTTGTTCCCCCAGAAAGGCTATAGAATGGCCCCTGCGTTAGGTCGGGATTTGTTGACGTGGACTCTGGTGGAAGCCCTATGTTTTGGAGTTTCCGCCTCGTTTATGTCCAATCCGAGGTTTTTCGGGGTTTCCGAGGTTTGAATCCGAGGCTCGAAACCTCTAGCAAGCTTCTGCTAGATGCCATTGATGCCAATGCCATCAGCTTATGCCAGGATCCGGATTGGCTTAGAGCAGATCCACCTCCAAATCCGGAACTTCCGAGATGAGCTTCTTCAGAGCCTTGAGAACCTTGAGTGGTACCAAAGAACCTTGGGAGTTGTCCACCATTTACATACATCATAGGTAGCGCTGTTTATATCCTTCACTTACTAGAGTTCAATAACATGGGCCTTGATTCCCTATCCAATGCTTCACCGTTTTACTCAAGGTTTTTTTTTAAGAATATATTACCATCGATCATTTCTCTAATCAGTTTCTTTTGCTCTTTCTGGTATTTTTAAAGCAGCCTGCAGATTGGACACCGTACCGAATACCGCCCCCCAGCATGGAAGCGACGGCCGCTGGTTATGCCGATTGTTTCGGCAACGGCGGACCGCATCTCGTGGGCATTGGCGACAGGAACGTCGTGGTGGACGTTGGTGGACCCGGCACCTCACATCCGGCGGGCGATGGCAGCGGGCAGGCAACGATCGGTGGCGGCAACGGTGGCAACACAGCGACAACTCTCCAGTGGGTGGGCAATCCGGCGACCGGTGGCGGTGGAGGTGGTGCGACGGCGAAAGAAGATCTGGGCGATATGGCCTTCTACATGCCCAACTATTCGCGCGAAGTGCTGAAGATGATGTTTATGATGCGATCGCACCACATGCTGACGGACGTGACGCTCGAAGTCGAGCAGGAAACGTTTCACGCACACAAGGTCGTCCTGTCCGCCGCCAGTCCGTACTTTAAGGCAATGTTCACCGGCGGCCTGAAGGAATGTGAAATGACGCGCGTGAAGCTACAAGGCGTTTGTCCAACCGCCATGACGCGCATCCTGTTCTTCATGTACACCGGGCAGATACGGGTGACCGAGCTAACCGTGTGCCAGCTGCTGCCAACGGCCACTATGCTGCAAGTGCCGAATGTGATAGACGCGTGCTGTGACTTTCTCGAACGCCAGCTGGATCCGACGAACGCGATCGGTATCGCCAACTTTGCCGAACAACATGGTTGTGAGTCGCTGCGCCAAAAGGCGAACCAGTTCATCGAGCGTAACTTTACCCAAGTAAGGATGCGGTCGCGTGCGTGCGTAGGTGGAGCGACGCCGATCGGTCAATAACTAATCGATCACATTTCTCTCCCGTTGTAGATCTGTCGTGAGGAAGAATTTCTCCAACTGTCTGTGATGCAACTGATATGTCTCATCCGGAAGGATGAGCTGAACGTGCAGGGCGAGCGGGACGTGTACGATGCGGTGCTAAAATGGGTAAAGTACGACGAGGACAACCGGTATCCGAAGATGGGGAGCATCCTGTCGGCCGTGCGCTGCCAGCTGCTGACGCCCAGCTTCCTCAAGGAGCAGATGAAAAACTGTGCGGTACTGCGCCGTGCACCCGGCTGCCGCGAATATCTGGCCAAGATCTTTGAGGACCTAACGCTGCACAAGCGGCCGGCGGTACGCGAGCGGAAACCCAACACGACACGTATGATTTTCGTGGCGGGAGGATATTATAAGCATTCGCTCGACATGCTCGAGGGCTACAATGTGGACGACAAGGTGTGGCTCACGTTACCGAAGCTGACGGTGCCACGGTCTGGACTCGGGGCGGCTTTTCTCAAGGGTACGTTCTACGCGGTCGGTGGCAGGAACAACTCGCCAGGGTCATCTTACGATTCGGATTGGGTCGATCGGTACAATCCGGTCACGGAACGGTGGCGTCCGTGTTCGCCGATGTCCGTTCCACGCAATAGGGTCGGTGTGGCCGTAATGGATGAGCTGCTGTATGCGGTCGGCGGTTCGTCCGGATCGGATTATCACAATACCGTGGAGTAGTATGTATTTTCAAAATTTAAACGTGTGGCCTTGAGTTCTTGATCGTATGTTTTGTTTTTTTTGCATCTCCCTAGCTACGATCCGGAAACGGACCGATGGACACTGGTGCAACCGATGCAATCGAAGCGGCTTGGTGTGGGTGTAGCGGTTGTCAACCGATTGCTTTACGCCATCGGTGGTTTCGATGGAAAAACGCGTCTAGCCTCGGTCGAACGCTACCATCCGGAGAACAACGCTTGGACGTTGGTGCCACCCATGTGGTACGGACGTAGTGGAGCCGGTGTGGCCGCACTTCATCAGTACATTTACGTAGTCGGCGGGTTCGACGGCACAAGACAGCTGGCTTCGGTGGAACGTTACGATACGGAGCAACAGTGCTGGGATATGGTCGCCCCAGTGCGCATCGCTCGCAGCGCTCTCTCACTGACCGTGCTCGACGGCAGGCTGTACGCGATCGGCGGATACGACGGACAGGACTTTCTGACGATCGTCGAAGTGTACGATCCAGTGCGGGATGTCTGGGACGAGGGTACGCCGCTCACATCCGGTCGCAGTGGCCATGCATCCGCCGTCATCTATACGCCGTCCTGTATCTCGAGCTACATGGAAGGGTTGAACCTATGCACTGGCGAGGAAAAGCAGCGTGACTCGGGCAGTGGTGGAGCGGGGCCCCAGTTACCACCACAAGCACCACCACCACCACCGCCTCCACCGTCTTCCGGATCTTCCGGATCCGGTTCGTCCTCATCACGCCCAGTAGAAGGAACATCCGACAGTCGAATGGCTACGGGTGAGCGGGACGTCCAGCCGGAAGAACCCGACGGTGGGGAACCGTTTGCCATGGAAACCGACTCTAGTCAAGAGGAATGTGATAAAGATGTCACTGCAAGCGAGGGTGCCATCAGCAGTGTGCCTTTGGAGAGTGCTCCACCGCCGGAAATGGCGCATGTGCGGGAGAGCATGTCTTCGTTAGCAATCATGGAACATCCCGTGCACACCACCGCGGTTATACCGCCTCCAATGCGCCTCACACGCCGCATCCTTTCCTGTCGCCGGGCAAAACGAAGCTCCGGAAAGGAACGAAATCGTGCCGGTTCGTCACCGTCACAAAGCGCCAAACGAACGTCCTCATCGACGGCCCGTTACACACTGACCCTAGCACCCGTTCCATCCAGCCGAAAGCCATATGGTTCCTGCTCGGAAATGGCCGGTGTCGGTGGATGCAAGAGCAAACGGAAAGCACCGATACCGGCTGGTGGTACCACGAGCGATGATCATTGCCCATTGGTACGACTGAAAAAGCGTATAACATGTCTTGTGTCCGCTATAGTATCGCCTACCTCCTGTTCGGTCACATTGCCATTGTCAGCCGGCGGTACTACTTCGTTGCACGAAGAATCCACCGGTACGGCTACGACCGACGACATAGTGCCAACGGTGCCAGCGATAGTACTATCCACCGCGGACGATTTGAATGCCGTTAGCAGTGAGAGTTCCCGTAACTCCGTTTCGTTTAACCCGGCCGGCTGTAATTCGCCGAGCGTACCGCATCATCATCTACGATCACCGAACGCAAAGTTATGACATTTGTAATGCAAGAACACACTGTTGGTTCTCACAGCAGAAAAGTATTCCAACCATTTACCATTCTCGATGAGAAGTGGTCAACCACCCCCCGCTGAGACCAAATACCAGGAAGGCGAGAACTGTTAGCTGTCGATCTAGAATGAATCTGAGTACCAAACCTCACTTACACCAAGCGCCAAGGTGTAGATAGAAACAGGCAGGCATGTAATATTCGAGTGCGAGGAAGAGAGAGCTTTGTTTTTCTCCTTCTCCCCCTTCCTCTTCCGGCCTGTGCGAAGACATTCCTTTTGGGCACGATGACGCCCGAGATCGAGATTTATGTGCCAAGAGATATAGAGAGATCACGTTAAACGCGAGCCTTTAGTGTCACGATCAGAAATTCGCAGGCTCGGGGACTTGTTGTTTTGAGGGGTCATTGGATTTATGCTCTACTTAGGTGAAGAAAAAACTGTGTTTTTTTCGTGACGTAAACCAGACGACGACGCACTTTAGGAAAAGGGAAATCCGCAAAACAAACCAAACGGTGCATACCACACTGTGTTAGGAGCTTTTTTATTTTGACTGTTTTTGTTTGTTGTTTTGATTGTTTGGCAGTTCCTTTCCGGTTTGTCTTATACCATGTATAAGACCGGTACAATGGGAACAAAAACCATTTCGGATCAATCTCGCGTGCGACGTTCATGTTAGTGTTGTGCTTAATGAATCTTTTGAGAAGATTCATTCACATGAATCTTAAGTGAGGAGTTATCTAAATCAGGCATCGACTTCCAAAAGATTGTTACATCCTCAGGGCAGTGACGACTCAAGAGGGCCCTTAAGGCCTGGGTGTTGAGCCGATTTGGGAGGAAGAAGGTAGCTTTGAGGATTCAAAAATCTTTGCAATAGAGATTCAAATTCAGTCATTCAGTTCAAAGATTCATTCAGATTCAAAAATCTGAATCAGGTACACCCAACACTAGTTTGTTTGTATGTTTTGTAACGTCAACGTTAAGCTGTGCGCGATCGTGTTTACGGGTGTCTGTGTTCTTATACGCACACGTTTCCGGATGTTAGCTTTTCCGCCTGCCCCGGCGGGATGATGGAGCAAGTTTACGCTAGAGCTTTTAATTTTATTACTATTTTTTAAATAAACATAAAGCCCCAAAAACTGTAACGTCACATGAACAAAAGACTCGTGTTAATCATACTCCTCATGTCAACGGTGAAATTAAGATGACAATATAAGGCGAAGGGATATAACGGTGGCAGGTCGCGTTACAGCTTCCTTTGCTTTCTGGGCCGTGGTGGGTTCCAGGATACGGGTGTCGTATCCGTAATCGAAATTATGTTCAGCCCAGCCATCTCTAGCCCTTTGATAGCAGACTGAGGAAAACAGAAAATAAACGAAATTATGGTTATAGCAGCGTTGCTGAATGTTACATAAATGAAAAAAACAAAAAAATTTACCATTCGTCCCGGTCCGAGTCCTCGCACTGTCACCCGAACCGTTTTATAGCCACGTTCTATCGCCCTGGTACTTATGCTGATTGCCGTTGCCTGCGCTGCTATGTTCGTGCCTTTGCGCGTATTTTTGAAGCCTTCGATGCCGCACGACCGGATGAATTGCGGTACACCCTTGGCATCCGTAATCGAAATGATGGTATTGTTCGGTGACACGCGAATGTGACAAATCGGTATCTCGTTGAACGGCACCCCATTGAACAGTGCGGTCGGTGTGTTGGCATCGGGAAATATACTAGTCTTTCTGCAATTTTACGTTAAGTGCGCGCGTTAAGTTTCGTCTAGCGGAACCAGAAAAGGATTGAACTTACTTGTCTATCATGGAATCAATATCGATTGAACGTTCACCGATGGTGCCCTCGTCTTTGCTGGGCAGCGAGGCAAGCATTGCCTTGCGGTCCTCCACCTTGCAAAGTGCCGCTGTCTGGTGAAACGATTTCACGTTTCCGAACACCAACGGGCGCATCACCCGGGATAATACGCTAAGCTGGTTCCAGAGGGACATTTCTTCGCAAGTTTGCGATACAGCACGTGGTGAGTTTGTTGTTCTTCGCCTCAATTGTTTTGCAACACCGGTTCTCGCCCAACAGTTCGGCCACTGTTTTCACTTGTTTTGTAAGCCCATACGTAAACTCCACCTTCAGTAGTGTTGGTATCGAAGTGACGTTACGGATTCGAACTGTCATTCGCCGCACGATTTTCGAACTGTTTCAAATTTAGATTTTCAAATGTGGAAACGTTTCGAACAAGCACTTATTATTATTAGCAGCAATTATTCGCCATATCGATTTGGTATTTCTGTAATATCTATAGATTTAACACTCATCTCGCTTGTGTAAACTATTACAAGCATTGAATATGCAAATCAATTGATTTATGTCACAAACTACACGAGACTCCGACACTGACCGACTAGAGCTGATTACAGACTCCACAAATTCCTACGATCCAGAAGACTTTACACAGCCACGCGTTTCATTGCGTATGCCGCATACAGTTACGTCTGTTAGTCCCACAAACATGCTGAAACATGTTCATAGAGATCGTCGAAAACTTATCCTTGCGAACCCACCATCTTTGGTTATGCTTACCGGGAGGACATGTGGAGAAGGCGAACAAACCACGAGAGCGATATGAACTTTTGGTCGGAGCAGATGTTAGAAGACCATGGCCAGGCCGGAAGGATACGAGGCCGAACGTGTTGAAGATGTCGGACCAGGAAGGTGCTCATTAACGCCTCATTCGGCACAAGGCGTTGCTGCTCGACGACTAGCCCATTGCAATTGGCTGGATTAAGTCGGAGTCGGAGATTGGATGCCGGCGAAGGAGAGCAACCCAACACAGCGAGTTTCCTGGAGGCGGATGGGTGATCTGGTCATGTAAGCGGACCAAGTCGAAGCATTCACAAACTACTCTTCGGATGCACACTCATTACGCTACTAAAGGGTAGATTCCACACCGCATCGTACCATCGATTTACGATAATAATTTTAATAAATTGAACATAAAAGAACTTGCTGAAGATAATGATAAAGGATAAAAAAGGAAATTTTTAGACTAGCTAAGTTTTACAATAAATAAGATATCTCTCTGCACCCTTACGCCCATTGTCTGCCCATTTAAGTGGGGGCAGGTATGTTTTACTTTCTTCGTAGTGCACATGTTTTACTCTAGAGTTCGTTCCTTAGCCTGTGTCACGTCTGCCAATAAAATGTGAACGCGAAAACCAAGTAGAAACAGAGAGAGACAGAGAGAGCGAGGAAGGCGATACAATATAAGGGACAATGTTGTTTAGACCGAACTGAAGACTGGACCAGCTCAAACCAGACGAATCAATTGGCTTAAATTCTTTTTTTTAACCCACGTGTTTAGTCCACTTACAACAGCTGGCTACAACAGTGCCGCACGCACGGGCCTTCGCAATAGATCGTAGCTATTCGGTAAGTCACTGTGTGCGCACGAGCAGTTGGGAATAGAAAAGTGTTGCAATAATTGTAATGTATGTTTATGTAAGCATAAACCTTAAATTCGATTGTACGCGAATATGTGTGACGCTGCATTGCCGCGTTGCTTTTCATCAAGAGAGAAATGTTGAACATGTGTGCGATCTTCTTCGGCACTTAATATAACAGGTGTTACGAAGCATCACACTGTCCTTACACAGTGTAGCGAAAAGCGAAACCTAAGTTCTGATCCATCTTTGACCCCATTTCCTTGCAAACGCCAAGAAGAGTTCAATCGCAAAATAAGTCCAATCGACGTCCGATTGTTTAAATAATTCATCACATCTTCTATAACCTGATTACGTACACACATTAGAGCTTTGCCTATTCTTCACCGTTCTAGCCCTACGTGTAAACACTCATATCTCTCCATTGGAGAACTAGGTTCCGTCGGACACTTGCGCACCTTTATAAAAACCTGTCCCCAGTTCAAGTGATGCTTATCGTGTTTATGAATTAAGGGACCTCTCTTACTCCACTGACCGCACATAGTCGGGAGTGGAAAAAAAACCAGGGTAGTCTTTGTAATAATAATTAAGAATAAATCATAGTGCGCTCCAGAATCGCAATAACCGATAGGCGGATGAGTAAACGGAGAAAAACAAACTTAAGCATACAATTAGAAACTAAACGTTATCCCTTAAACATGATTACTTCATTCGAACGAACAGCACACGATCGGCTCTCAATTGGCCGGGCATGTGTGCGATCCTTAATTTCCTGTATGAGCAATCAGTAAATTTGCGTCTTTGCTGGCAGATAGAACCACCTTTGAAGACGTTGCTGCCCTCGCTCGTTCGTTGGTAGTGCTGCTCTCGTTACTAATCCGCTTATTCCTCTAGCACCTTCCTATTTGTTGTTTGTTTACACTTTTTTTCAAATTGTTACAGGTTTCGACAGCGAATTCTTCTCATCTTTTTCATCTGGACAGGTTTCCGGTTTAGGTGAAGAGCCTTTCCTCTGTTCAAAAGTACACTCTTCAGTTAACCCGTCGGGTTTTTGGGCAATTGGTTTCTGATGTATCTTACTAACATTTGCAAACTGCTGCGGTTGCCCAGTTGTGTTGCCGCCTTCCAATAGCTCAGTTACAGCTGCTGCTTCAGCAGCTGACGAAGCGTGACATCCGCTGTTACTACTGCTAACTACCACGACATCTGGATCACGTTGTTCCATTGCATCGGTTTGTCGCTTTCCTAGCGTTCCACTCAGCTCAGCCTTGGAGGAGATGATGGTGGATGCTGGGCCCTTCATGATCGCGTTCCTTCTCATTTCGAGACTCCGTTCATCCGTTTCATCGAGCGGCTGCTGGGTATTGGCCTCGTTCGTATTATCCCCTTCATCATCATCCAAACACTCAAATATTAGTTCAATATGGCTCTCGATGTCTTTAACTAAATTACGTAGATACTGCTCTTGTTGCTTTTGTTGTTGCTGCTGGTTCTGTTCGCTAGTTGACCCCGTTTCCATTACCGTTGGGCCAATGATTTCACCTTCAGCCACAGTAGGTTGTGCACTGGCCTTCTCACTACTTACACTGTTTTTCACGCCACGCTCCTTATCGGTGCTACCGTGCGCCGCAGTCTGAGCCGTCCCTGTCGATTCTGAGCCTGGTGCCGTGATGGCACTCGTCGACGCCGTTGGTTGAATTCGTGCTTCGCTTTCCGGACAGGGACTTTCGGTGGAGTTGGGCAGCTTTATCACACTGCCAGCACCCGAGGAAGCACCTGGTTTGTTTTGTACGGTGATTTCAATCGATGGTGGTACACTTTCCTTAAGTCGTGTAGATTTAACCATCGACCCTTCTGGCAAGGCTGTGGCGGTCACGGCTACTGTTGTCGCCTGTGCGCACTCCGTTGTTGGAGTAGCCACACCGGAAGTCTCACCAGAAGATGATGATCGAACGACCGGATGAATCGTTATGTGTGGCACAGTCACTTTTCGTTTTTTCGTAGGTATTTCTTCTGGAATAATAAACACACATATTGTACAATATTTTCCTCCAGCGTGCAAAAAAGTTCTCTAAATGTCTTACCGTCACTGTAGATTTCATCCTTAAACTTTGTCAGTACGGCATGGAGCGAATTCTGAAGGGCACCCTTCACCGTGCTCGGAATTCCGGTACGCTGACCAATGATTCGAATCGCCTGCAAGTCGCCACAAATGTCCTCCAGATTATTCTTGTCCGGCAATAGCTGACAAATGGATTCCAGCAACCGTGGCACGAAAAGACGAGATTTTATCTAAAATCAAAGTTATTGCCATTGATTAGCCTGCAGAACTTAAGTTTTTGGTTTGGATCATCTGGATGTTTACCTTTGGATAATAAATTTCGATAAAATTCGCTATTATAGGATCATTTAACGACAGTCTTTCGTCTCTCAATACGTTGTCGATGTAGTCGATTAGCAGTGGATTTTGTATGAGCATTTCAGCGTATCTGTAATTGAACAAAAAATATTTTTTTTTTAAATCGTTTTAGATACTTCTACTCGTACACGTGATTCATAGAACCGCGACTTACCGATGTGTTGTTTTATTGTTGAAAATTCCGACCCAAAACTTTGCGAAGATATTGAAGTGCAGCACTACCGCTTCTATTCCGGTCAGCAGTGAGAGGTGCACTAATGGTTCACTAAAGTGATTTGATGTCACAGCCACGCGGAACATGATGTCCAAAAACTCGTGATACGGCCGATAGAACAGTTCGAGTGCAAGATCGAAATCTTTGTCCAAACCCTACAAAAAGCACACGATATCATAACGTGAAATGCTCATCACCTTCCAGAACGCTTTGGGGGGTGTAAGAGGGTAAACAATTCCTACCTTTTCGCATATCTGTGCCTGTGGAATGTTCATCTGGATCATTGCTTTCGGTGGACGGGGTGTATTTTTTGATACTGGCGGCCAGGTCGCTTTCATGCCCCGTCGTGGAAAGTACGAACCCAGCGGTCCGATGGATGATGAGGCAGCTGTTGAGCCGGCGGCGTTGGATGACGCTGGCGTGGTGGTGTTGCTCGTGCTGTTCGCCTGATGGATAAGATGGTGCACGTGTGGTGTATGACAGCTCGTCAGCAGTGGTACCAGCACTGTCGTGATTATATCCGGCGGTGCACATTTGACCAATTCCTTCAGTACTTCCAACGCTAGGTTACGCATCTCGGGTGGGTTGAATGTATTCAGCAACGTGGCCAATCGGCGGACGGCGTCCGGCAGACCCTTCATCAAAGCTGGCTGAGGACGTTTCTTCTGCTCACGACTACTTGCGCGTAGGGTATTTATTAGTAAAATAACCTCCGTCAGCAACTCTTGCAAATCTCCAAACACATGACAAGCGGTCGCTTCGTGGTACATCGAGTGCAGTGTGTGCAGTGCATCGAAGCAAAGCGTTATACCACCGTTCAGTACAACATACAATCGATCATCATCGTTATCGACGAGAATTCGTAAGGCAGCGATTAGCGTACCCCAGGACACTCGTGCATCTAGCCCGTTCAGATAGGCTGTAAGCGTTGTTCGGCGGAAGATAGTCACATCACGCTGCTCGGCCTCACTTGCATCCGGATGGCGTTGGGCGAAGAGAGTCATCAAACGAAACAGCTCATCGACGGCCAGCGGGTATTGGGTCGGATGAGGCGTTATGTTTTTGAATGCCCATTGCAAATTCTGGTGCGCTGCTAGCTGTCTGGTAAGCAGACGGCTTTGCTGACAGCACATCCGCAACAAACCATAGTATACTGGCAACATTGCACGGTTGTACGTCACTATATCCGTATCGTCATGGTCAGCTCTAAAAGGGGAAAATAATTTGTTAGTTTTCTAGAACAAAATATCCGTCATTTTCACACGACGGTTGCCATACTATACTTACAAAATATAGTTAAATGCAATGTTCCGCGTTATATCTGGACAGTTTGCCACAAGGCTCGCATTCTCTGGACAGTCCAGCGTAGCTTGATACCAAAAAGCTAGCAATGCCTGTTTGTTGTGATGTGCCGGTACAGCCGGTTCTGATAGTCTCGGATGGAACAGATCCCACAAAGATCTTAAGTGCGGACCAACCTGGAAAAAGCACAAAACCATTAGTTATTTTACCCTTCAAATGCATTAACAAACAATGATTTACCATCAATTTTTCCGTCTTCGATACCAGACAGTACGTTAGCAGATTAAAATACGCGGTAAATTTGGTCGTACTATGCAGGTTAATATCCGTGTAATTTCTTGCCGAACGAAGTAGTAGCAGGAGCAGATTCAGTATGGTGTGTAGGATCAGCTGCGCCTCGCAGGATATTTCACGATGCTGAAACACGTGCATCGATAATTTATGGTGCGATGTGGCCCGATAGTTGTTCCGGAAGCTTTGCGAAGGCACTAAAGACACCAACAGATAGGCGGCTGCGTTTCGAACACGTGCATTGCCGTGAGCCAGCAAAAATCGTTCCACCCAGCTGTCGGCCGACTGTAGGATCCAATTGTGGACGATCTTGTTACGCGGTGCCTGTACGGCTAACCAATCTAGTGCAGACTGTGGACAGTATTCGGCCGCATCCCAGACACGCTGGAGCACGAGCTGCGAAAAGCACGGAAGCCCTGACGGTCCGCCCGAAGATTCAGTGAGAAGGGTAATTAGCTTGAAGAACGGTCCACACAGTTCTGTGTGTTTGGTGACTGCGGTAAACAGCATCGCTATGATTTGGCTAGCAAGCCGTTCATCGCATCGACACAGTGCATGGATTAGATGACGCGTTTGCTGTGGGTTTATGTTGTCCTTAATCTGCTGATACAAAAAGGGAAAACCTTTACCGCCCGCGATCGCATTGTAGTCTCGTGCGGACAAATGCAGCCGTAAGTCTGGTCCTCTCGATCGTTCCACTAGGGAAGCTACCAATGCGATCATCTTATCCAACGATGCTGGTCGTGATTTATCGACAGTTAACGCCTCATCCGATGAATTTTCTTCATTATCCGAATTCGCATCGATCTGAAAACCGTTACAGTCACACAAAAAATTACTCATACGAATCTAAACATACCGTTCGAAAAATGCTACTTACACACTCCTGTCCCTTGTGTCCAAGGTAAAAATCGGCAACGCTTCGGATCACGTTAATGCGTAGCAAGAACAGTGCTTCTTCTTCGCCCATACGAGAAAATTCGTACAGCAAGCCGAAGAACTCGGACAAATGCCTCGAATGTGCCTTCGCGCCATGCTCCATCAACATAATGAGCGATTTAATGAAACGCGTCACGCAAGATACGTTTCCGATTATTTCGTTCCCGTCAATATCGGTTTCTGCCTTTAGATACAAGCCGCAATGACTTTGTCTGTGGAAGAATGCAATAGATAAACCAATTCACTCTTCAAGACGTTCTTCTAAAACATATGTTATATCTACCGTAACCGTTGAATCACATGTATCACCAGCCGTTGGAACATCTGACGAACCATTTGATTCGGGCATTGTATTAAAACCTGAACGGGCCACCAAGGTTCCGCGGACATATGGCTGAGAAACCACTCGCAAGCTTCCTGGCTGGCGTTGAACTGTTTCGTCAACAGTTCCACCCACAGTACCATTGTTGGCTGATGATGAGGTGAATCAAAGATATGAGAAAGAAGGATGTTTAATAAACAAGCTCGGTGCACATAAGCGCGGAACAAAGCAATCACATACCTTTTCCTTTGCGTGTATAAATGTTTCGATAAAAAACGACACCGAAAGTTGTGCTGCAATGCTCGTTATGTCCGGTAGTGCCAGCAAGCTTTGAGGAATATGACCACAAATTTGCCACATGAAGCTGCAATGGAAGAGTGAACCGGTGATTATTCGAATTGCTTTAAAATGAAATGTCTTTCTCTATTTTGCCCTTACTTGAAGTACGTGTGCTCGAAGATATTTCGATCCTGCAGGAAATGTCTATTATCCTGCCAAATCCATTCTTCTAACTCCTTTGACAGTGGCCGACGCCGGAGTCGTTTGTTCGATTGGTTGATCCGATTCACCATAACCAATCCTGAACTATTGGTACTTCCACCTCCCGATCCGCTTGAGCAACCAGGCGAACTTGAAGACTGTAACACTGCATGCGACGTAACAGCACTAAAGGAAGATCCCGGCCCTCCGGGAGTAGGCCCTACGACGGCAGCCATCGGCAACGCTATGTTACCGCCGACAGTCGCCGTTAGCGCAGAAAGCGATGATATTGACGAGTAAGATGAAGGTGATGGTTCCGAGACAACACCATGCAGCATGGTCGAGGGTGACGTTGCGGATGATGTTGATCCCTGGAAACCCATGACCGACGGTGGTGCCGGTCCGGGTCCACTTAACGTACCCATGCACGATGATACCACAGAGCCTGATGCGACAGAAGATCCAGCCATAGGTACAATCAGCGGATGCAACGGAGTGGAAACGGGAATCGACGGTACAGTAACGGTTGGTGCAATAACTGCTGTGGCGGGTCCGGCCGAAGTGACGGATGCCGTCGATGCGGTTGATGCTGGTGATAATGAAGCAGTGCTGGCAAGCGATGCTATCGTTGGCGCAGGACTAACTGCTCTGGTGGATGCCACTTCAACTTCCTGCTGCTGTGATGATGTTGTTGATGGTATTCTAGCAGTGCTAGCATGCTTAGTATCTATATCACATTTACTTAGGTTATTACTTTCTTTAGCTACTTCACTAAGTTGTTGAATGAATTCTTCAGTCTCTTGATCACGTTCATTACTCGCTGGCTTTTGACCCGGAGTTACATCAAACGTAGTCGACTGACGCTCCTTCAGTAGATCAACATTTGATGAAAGCTGCTCCCGCGCTCCTGTGGAATTGCCGTTTTTGTTGGAGTCTAGTTTCTCCTGCACGGCGGCTGCTTTGCTATTATTCGAGGGAGCTTTGGCAGATTGTTGGGATGCTGCCGAAAACGATGATTGTGACACAGAAAACGCACTCGAATTAAACGCTGTAACAGCTGGATTCGATGCACATTGACCCGTCGCCGTAATTCCAGCTTTTCTGTTCGTTAATTTTCCAATGTCTTGCGACATTGTTATGGTCTCCTTTGGCGGGGAAAGTATTGGTTCTTGCTGCTTTCTACAAGCCTCTTTGTCCGCCAGGTTGGTGGATTTCATTGGATTTTTAATCGGTGACTTCACAGCACTTTTTGTAGCATTAGCAAACGATCTCTTCTCGCTATCTGGACTGTTGTTAGACACACCAGTGGATCGTTTTTCCGTAGACGTTGAAGCATGTTGTTGATCGGCTTGATCACGCTGCACATTCTTACCCTTGTTGGAACGCCACTCATAGAACAACATGTACGCTGAGTTCGTCTTTTCGAAACTAAAATCCAAATATTTTTCAGCTACCGAATCGTACGTTTTACTCTGCAAGAAGAACGAGACAATTTCAGTACCAAATAACAGTAACACAAAAAAACAAGCTCCCGCTTCCCGTTGCTAGTACGTTGGCCAACTTACCGTCATTTCTCCCCCGAAACATTCTGCCGCGATTTGCGATGGATCGAACAGTTTCACCTCGGCATCGTTAAACAGAAACCAGCGTTCCTGGTGATTCGGATCACCATCTTCATTGCGCTCCTTTATGAAGCTGTAGTAGTGCCCACCGTCAGCATTTCCCGTGTGCACTGTAACGCCTACTAGATCGTACTCATAGTTCTCATTGAAATCCTCCGATTCTTCCTCATCCATCGTCTGCTGCTGTCGCTGCAGATCACCATTACTGCTGTCGCTCAGGTTACCGTTCGCCGTATCGTTCTTCCTTTCGGCGTTGCTTTTTTCATCCGAACCAACATTCATCTCGACATCTTCATTCTCCTGCTTATCCATCGTCGTTGTAGCTCCGTTTGGTTTGTTACCGTTGCTAGCAGCATTACACTCACTGCTTGTGCTCATGATACCGGTACTGCTACTATTGCTCGTGTTGCTGCTAGCACTGCTGCTACTGTTATCATCATTAGCTCCAGCTGTACCAGCCGGGTTCGTTTCTCCCGTTGCAGAAGATTCACTCACATTTCGGGAGTGTGATCGACGCATTTGCGATTTACGCTTCTCCTCCTGGTAATGGTGGGGCATTAAGGTTTTCTCCACGTATCCCGACATGTCCAGACGCATCGGGAACGAAAAGTGCGTATTAACCTTCTCTTTCAACATCGTGACCATATTGAATGTGTACCGCATCGTGTTAAAGCACAGTATCTGTGGCAGCTTCTTAAAGCAGGCCCGTTTCTCGGCACGCACCTTCTTGCCGCACTGTGAGCAGGTGTACATGTTGTCACCCTCTAGCGTATCCTTAACAGTAACTTCGTCAAGCGATTCATGTAAATTGCGCATATCGGCCACCTGGCAACGGACGGTATAAAATTCCTCCAGCGTTCTACTCACATGTCCACAATCCTACAAAGACGAAAAAAAGATATACAATTAGAAAGCATTGCTCAGTAGGAATGCGTTGGAATTGCCGATACAAATACGGTTTGACCGAATGCTTTGTTCCAGGAACTTAGCAACAGTCAAACCGTGGTTTGGCTCGGATATTCCTTAACCACCGATAAACCGCTGCACCGCGCACCCAAAAAGGTACATTCAGCAGTTCCGGGTGTACGGGGAGGCTTAAAAACTCACTAAGGACACAACATTATTGCTGATGACGCCACAAAAGATGCGCTTGACAAGATTCTTCAGGTCCGGCGTCATCTCCTCCAGTTTCGAAACGAGATCGATGAAAAACTCGGCCATATCCTTCTGCTCGCCGGTGTTTAATGGCTGATGATCCATCTGATAAACTCGGCAAAACGATCTCGGACAGTACGCCTTCCGTTCCGACTCCATCAGATAGGCAAACATGCGCTGCAGTTCGTAGAGCGTCGCTTTGTGCTTTTGTGGTGCATCGGTTGAGATGGACAAGATAGCATCACGTGTTTGTGGTGTCATGAAGAGATGCTGAATGCATGACGCCATGTAGCAGGTGGCGCCAAGATTTGTTAACCCGACATATCCACACTCGGATCGACCTTCGTCCTGTGGCCAGTAATCCCACGGGTACGGTGAATGTGGTCCAGCTCGGTGTTGCTGCATCAGCTTTCCATGCAGCAAGAGATAATTCTTCGGTGCGTTACGGCACATCTCAACCAGTAAATCGTACGCAGCTGCCCGGGCAGCGTGGCTCTTGCACTTGGGCTTTTCACGGTCCTCCGGCGATGGCAGTTCGAACAGACAGCAAAACACACTGACCATAAATTCCTGTCCCGCTACACTGTACTTGAACACTGGATCGAATTTTAGCAAATTTGCCATTAAATTTAGCAACCCGAACAGACCATCGTCAGGACTACCATGTCGACTTTCCAGATAATCTCGTTCAAGAATGCTGCGAGCCACCTGCTGACACATCGCATCCAGTCCGATAGCATCCCGTGGCTGGAGTTCGTCGCTCGTTGAGCTGCCAGTAGTCCCTCGCAAAAGTTCCGGCGAGAGTGCATCCACCAACCGGCACAACAACCAGAAATAATCTCTACAAGCTGGACCGTATGGTTCCTTTCCTTCATCCCCCGCCGACAGCAGAGCTCCGTAGATACCGCCACCGCACGCTGCAACGTTGAGTGCCTGTGGTTTCATATTTTCAGCCAGCGGTAAAAGCGCCACCAGCTTAGACAGCAACGGCGCCATCAATTCGTAGTACGTTTGCGAATTACCTAAACACAACCGGTAGAGTGCAGCGCATGCCTCCCGTCGAACGGCTGGCTCCGGATCGTCCAATATCAAACGTTGCAACCAGTGAGAGTTGGCCTCGATTGTCCACAGCAATTGACGCACCTCCTTGCAGGAGTGTGCATAACAGACGAGCAAATTCATCGCGTAATGTATCACCTGCGGACGACCAAACATACCCGTTTTGAAGAGGTTTGGATTCACCGGCAAGGACTCCTCGTTCAAGATGGACGCAATTCGCTCGAGAGTTGGACGTGGTTCGAACAATGCCATCGTGTCGCGATTTAAGGGTGGAATCAAGATCCCACTTCCTTCCTGTTCGGTAGTTTTGAGTTCGTCCATTCCTAGCAGACACATGATGCGCAGCAACGAAGCCAAACAGTCGTGACGCCATTCGTTCAGTTCACTCTCGTCCGAACCGTCGATGGATTTTTGTAGCACACCAGACAAGAAAATGCGATATAAATGGGCCAAACCACCACACCGCATAAATTCATCGCTCCACTCGACCACACGTGATGAGCTGGCACCCGGATCGTTGAGATCGCTAGTCGACTCTGGGGTGCTTTCCTGCTTCTTCAGTTCTTCCGATCCTTGCACCTGCACCGTTCCCAACTGTCCACTACCCATGCCAAGACATTCCTGTCCAGATTCGACCGATGGTTGTGAATCTGCTGCTTGCTGATGATCATCGGGTTTAGTTGAACTGGAACCACCATCGGAATCAGGTTTATTTTCCTTGTTTTCCACACTTCCATCTGGAACGTCCCTTTCCATTATTACCGAACGATCCTCCTCACTACACAAAGGTGTTGGTTTTACCACACCTGGACCGGGAGAATTCGGCGCAAAATCCAATCGTTTTCCCTTCGGAGGTGATCGGTTGGTGCTTCCCGCAGATGCTGACTCTTGTACCACCACAGTTCCTTGCCTCGGGCTAGTTTGTTGTTGCAGTTTCAAAGACTTCGAAGAGGAGATCTTCAACTTCAGTTGATTTTTAACCGAAAGTGTCTTAGAACTCGTGCCAGCAACACCGATTGCGCCCCGATTATTAACACTCTCGGCGAACGGAATCTGCTTTACGTGCATTGCTCCGGACACACTGCCACAACAGTTGCCCACAAACTTTGATTTACACAGACTCTCCACTATGTGTAAGGCGTACATGAACTTTTGCAAGTTGTACGGGTCAAGAATTTCTTCCAGCGTGTAGCAACCGCCCAACAGAGGGTCCATATCCTTCGCCAAACCTTCTGTAATTTCATCACCACTGGATGCATTCTTGCTGCTGTCCACATCCACACGCTTTTCTTCCATTTTCTGGTGCTTTGCGGTAGCACACTTAAAGGAGAGATTTTTCAGCGTGCTGAAAAAGGATGGACATGTGGGAAGCATCGCAAGGATGTCCCACACACGGCGCGAGAGTAATTGAGCCTTGGTGTTGGGCTGACAGCGTTCCCCAGTGATACTAATTTTCATATCGCCCAATGTTTGCATCAAGCGGAACAATTGCTCAAAGTACGGTGCCTTCAGGAGCAACAAAGTCGGCAAGCAATCTTTGGAAGGCGGAGGTTGCATCGAAGGGTTTTCATTCTGCTCGCGCCTGCGACCACTGCGACCACCGAGCGACACATAGACCATTTGGTTATCCTTAAAACCCACATCGGCCAAGCTGCGCTCATCGTACTCGGACGTTATTTCCTGACCCTGCGTGATGATTCTCAATGGTCCATCGTTCAGCAGTAATCCTAGCACCGGAGCCGGACTTCCAGAGCTGTTTTGTTCTCCTCCGCTACCCGCATTGGTACCACTCGGAGATTGAGCCGTTTTAGCTTGTGGAGCACCTTGGTACTTTTCCCACCATTTCGCAATTTCCGCCTTCAAATCGGCCACCAGATCACTCGCGTGCATGTTGAGAAACGATTTATCGGGTACGCCGGCAGGTTGCAGCACGATTCTTAACGGTGGTCCAGGACCTTCCGTACGCAAGGCGCTATACGCACCAATATCTTTGCCTTCAAGTGCCCAACGACGCAAGTGGTACGCGTATCGTCGTCGGAATGTATCGAGATGGGTATTTAGCAGCATCAGCGCGCGCTGCACACACAGCAATGCATATTCTGTGGCCGGGCCGTTGTTGTCCGAATGTTGGTTTAGTTCTTCGACCGCTTGCGACAGATGGTTCATACATTGTGCCACAAACTGATGTTCATACTTAAGCTGCTTCTCCATGTAGTATGTGTTGATGTACTGAATGGCCGAAAGCGACACATCCGTATTTGTGGCTCGCAGTGCTATCTTCCACAAGTGCTCCATGCCAACATTGTCCATCTCACGATCGCGTTCATTACCATCGCCCGGTTGTCCGAAAAGCTCTTCCCGGCCGAGGGTGAAAAGTTGCTGAAACAAACCCAGCGCAACCATTGATATTCCTTCCGGTTTAAGCTCCGACAGGCGCTTCAAATACAGATGCTGGATAGCATTTAATCCGAGGGCATGAGTATCACCACCTTTCACCTGTGCCTGCAACCACGAAAACAGACAATCACTGCACTCTGGATCGTTGGCCAGACAGCTCCAAAGGCTATCCACTTGATTTAACGTCAGCCGGAAGCTTCGCGGCGACCCAACGTCGCTAAACACCGACGTTAAGAACTGCAAACGCACTTGTATCTGGGTCACATGCGAGTAGAGTGGTCCGCTCTGGCTCGTGTTATCCGTCTGTACACTAACCGCATTCATACTGTGCCGGTATGTTGACGAGTAATGTTTCAGATTGTTGAAGAAGTGAAACATCATCCGATGCTGCCTTTCCGACCACAGCACCACTTGATGCGTAGTCACCTCTCGGTATTGCTGAAACGATGCAAACAACTTTGGCAGCAGTTTCAGGCTCGTGACCACACTACGGTTTTCGGCCAAATTTTGCAAACAGCCTTCGATGAACCGCGTGCGTATGTGCTTATCCGTGTGAAAACAAAGCAAAGTACCGAGCACTTTCTCCGCTTCCAGTGCGATCGATTCACCCAGCTGACCCTGTGGCGCATTGTAGCAGAAGTGATAGTACAATGTTAGCAATAGTATAGTATAGAACTTCGTAGCCCGTTACGTTAACGTTATAATACTTACAATCTTATCGTCCTGAAGAAGATCCCACAGCAAGGTGTTGCCCGGCAGGCACACATCCGGGAATCGGTAAGGGTTCCCAATCATCATGGTACCTACGGGACCGGCAGAAGCTGCAGCAGCGGCCGTAGCTTGTAGAATATCCTTCGTCTTCGTGGACCCTCCTTTGACCATCTTTATCGCCCCATTGTTTGCACCCATTCGATGCATTCCGGGCGAATGTTGATGGGGTGAATGTTTCATCAATGCCATTCCACCAGCACCCGGACGCAAAGGTGACGGTCCTGCTACGGTACCAATAGACCGAGGCCGCGAGATGGGAAACCCTTGATGAAGTGATTCGGCACGCGCTGCTAACTGAGCCAGTTCCTCTTCGCACGGCGAATCCTCATCATCAAAATCGGCCATATTCTTTTCCGATTTGTTGCTCATCGGTGACGAACAGCTTCCATCGTGATCGGCCGCATCCGCCGCGTTCAGAAAGTTTATCAAACGGCCCTCACCCATTGCGCCCATAAAGCTGGAAACATCATCATTCAGTGCGGCGACACCAGCTGCCCCCATCAGGCTATTGCCGGCACGACCGATCATCTGCTCCCGCTCGTTCATGCCAACGATTCCAGGTCCCAGTGGGCTACCATGGTGATGGTGATGGTGATGATGATGGTGGTGCTGCTGCTGCTGTTGCTGTTGCTGCTGCTGAATATGTCGCAGCACAGATGTCTGCAGATTGTTATCGCTACAGTCGCTATCGGGAAGCATTGCAGCCAGCAGATCGCTGTCCTCCACATCTGATACACTTTCTTGCAGCTCCTGCAACTCTTTGCGTGTAAGTCCACTGATTTTGCGACGTTTTTTGCGTAACTTTTTGCGCATTAAAAACGCTTCATCCACATCGATACATTCGTCGCTGCTTGTAGCGTCCTCGTTAAAGGCGGTGATAGAACGTGTCATTAGAGGGATTCTTCTGTCAAATGAAAAAATAACTCTTATTAGTGGCTCCGTCCACAGTTATATGCTGTAATGAACGATAAAAATTACATTTTCTCTTTTATCCTTTGATGCACATCGTAAATATCTGGTTCCACCTTGATACTGTCTGTAAATTGGGATGAAAAATGTTTAGTTTAACAGCTATCTGGAAATGTGCAACACTGGCATCGGAATTAAACAATACACACCATCAGTAGTTTCATCACAACATATCTTATGGCGTGCCTGCTTGCAAGGAGGTGCTCCATTGTCGGATTCTCCCTCACGGTCTGGACCCATGCGCAGTATCGGACCGGGAGGTTTATGGATACCGGCTACAACCACCGGCGGTACCGATGGTACATCCGGATCGGAACTGTCGTCCTCAGGATGCTCATCCTCACTATTGGTACCATCCACGCTAACGCTGTTCTCAGAACTGGACGGAAGCTCGTTATAATCTCCGCGTCCCGTCGCAATATCGCTAGCAGTGGCACCGGCCGTTTTACTCATATCGATAAGCGTTTGTCGCGAACAGTCGCGCATCCAAATTAACCTAGTCAGTGCGGATGCGATGTAGATGCTTTGTTCTGTATGTTCCTTAGGATCCAGCCGGCACAGCAGCGAGTACAGATGAGTGGCCGGTTTCGGTGCGAGGTTCTTGACCAATGAAGGCAAAATATCGTATATGGTCTTGGAGCAGTGTTTTAACTGAGCCGCTTGCCACATCAGGGTAATGTGTTCCTCGGTGATTTGATTTTCGACCGCCAGAAAATTAAGAACAATATGCGACTGCTTGATTACCTCCACGTGAAGGTTCGGACCGAACAGGTGTGAGATGATCTGGTTGTCCGATAACCAATTAGCCAGCTTCAACCCGACCGCCTCCACCTCAGAGACCGTTTCCGAGGTGCAGATATCGTTGAACATATTGATGTGTGCATTAATCTGTGCCATGCCCGCCAATCGCATCGTCAGTGTGGAAGAAGTGAAATACTTAAAAGCCAACGCCAATCCTTCCGTATCGAATGTAATCTGCGTGTCGAACGGGTCCTTAATGGCGGTCCACATGAAGTCGGCCATCGATTTCGTAGCCGGCGATCGGAGATCCTGATCGGACAATCGACACATGTACTGCAGAACCTTCACGCGCAAGGGAATGAACAGCTGCACGGTTGAGCGATAGTTAATCCACAGCTTGATGTTGGAGCTCGTAGCGGTGATGGCATGGGCCGTAGAGACAGGCAATCCGGGCTGATCGAAACAATGCATCATCGCATCGAAACCGCCGTAATTGCAAAACATCGACACATTCCGCAGCAGGAAGGCCGATATCTCGCTTTCGTGTAAATCACAGAACAAATTCACCGATTGCGCCTCATGGGATGAAACATCTTCCTGGCGCGTGTGCACACTGTGCTTGTAGGCCACATACAGTGGGAAATTGAGCAGAAACACCTTCGACACCAGTATCAGCAGCTTTTCTACATCCAGTAACGTCCAGGCTTCGTCCATCGCAGGTTGATTGCTTGCTACTGTCAACTTCTGCTGTTTGTCCACGGTCTTTCCTTCATCCGCTTCAGCAAGCTTCGCGGACGACTCAAGAACATATTCGCCATCCTTTGCAGGGTGTTCTGATTTTCCAACGTCCGGTGCGACGGTTGGTGGCATACCTGTGTGTTCCTTCCTATCGCGGGCATCTTTCGTATCCTCGATCTTGGTTGCCGATGGAGTGGAATCTTTGTCGGATGCTGGCGAATCTGCGGCGATCGTACCAGTTGGGCCGGAACCTGCACTCGAAGAAGCTTGCAGCAAATTCTGTGCCAACAGCTTCCGGATGTTCTTCAGCTGACATACAGTGAAGCATAGTATAGCCTGCACAACCAGGTTGAACCGTTCGAAGTTTTTTATCTCCCGGTAGCAGCACATACACTGCCTGTTCGGCCACGTTTGGATGTAGTTAAGGACAACTTCCACCTCGCGTTTCTCCAGGAACACCGGTTGATCGGTGTCATTATTGCTGTTTAATCTGGACTCATCTAGAAACGTAAGAAAGCAAACGTAGCATAACACGTGAATTGCAGAAAACATTGCCTCGTAGAAACTGTAATAATGTGCCGCGTTGTTTGGGCACGGAAAATTATGTTGGCCACCAACACCGACAACGGGACCACGCTGTCAACGAACAGTGCCGTGAGCCAGCCAGTGGACGGCGTGCTATACTTACAAGAAACAAGAAGATTCAGAAAACCGGAGCAAACATCGCACATTTTTGCTGCCTCTTGTTTTCACCGGACGGAGGCTTGTTTCTAATGTGTTCTGTTCCTCCTACGATGGCCACCATCCGAAAGTGCGTTTGCTTGGTTTTAGTCGCCACAAATCGCGCAAATTTGCAAAAGTAATATGAACAATTTTTTCACTTCAAACCAACTCGTTCGGCAGGAGTTCTTTCACCACTTTCTTTCTTCCTATTTGTGGCTGTCATTTGCTGTCAAACTCTTGTTTCTTCCATAGCCGTTGTCTTCGTCGCCACCGCTTTGTACCGCTTGCTGCTGCTGCTGCTGCTGCTGCTGCTGCTATTCCTGCTCTCGTCCGTACCTTCTTCTTGACGACGACGACTGCGAAGATCTGTGCGTTGCAGGTAGCGCAAATCTTGCAAAACGAACGATACTTTCGCAAAGTCTACCGCAATCGATTCTCCATACACTGGCACCGATACCGATACGCAACAAAGCAGAAGAAAGATTTTATTCAAAAACGCACCGGAAAAAACATTTCTCACTCCACTTGCATGCCTTGGCGGTGGCAAGACATTTTCATTCGCACCGTTTTTTCCTACAGCCAACTCTTATTCTGCTGATAGAACTGAGGTCTTCTACGTTCTTCGTGTTAGTTCCGTGCTCATGGTGTAGTCTCTTTCACTGGTGAAGCGCTCTCTTTGTTACACCACCTTAACGGGATATTGGGAACTTCTTGGTGTTTGTTGCAATGTTTTCTTCCTGGCGTAATGTTTTTCGGCCGCTGTCAGGGAAATGTCAAAGTGGCTACAACTTTATACGTTGCGGAATTTTCAAATTTACTTTCATTTCCCAGTGCAATTTAGCTCATAAGAATTGGTAACTATTGGTCTTACAACATGATGAGATAAGATGAGTCCTTTCAACAATATATAAAAGCATTGTGTGAGTTCCATGCTGACTTCTCACTGAAAACACACACCGTGGAACAACGAAACCAAAGTTGTAGCTTCCTGCGTACACCTGCGCCGTAGTGTTGTGTTGATGCTTGCCAGAATGACGTTCGGTTGACAGTGTGAGGAAAAAAAAAAACAATTCAAACACTTCTACATTTTGTGTAAATTGACTCCCCAGTGTTTTGCAAGATTAATTTTCCCAAAATTTAAGGTGTGTTTTATGCTTTCTGTGTTTCTATTTCACTGCAAAGAACCGTGGCACCGTAAAGATCTTTGTAACATCTCGGTTCAAATGGCCAGGTTATAAAAATGTGTTTCTGAACACGATTTACAAACAATGAAAGCAATTTGCTTGTTGTTATCGCTGCAGTACTTGCAGTAGCCACCGGGTCCAAAAGTAAAAAAATAGAACCGGTCCTAATATGGTGTTTGAGATAAGGCCACTCACTGCCGAACAATCGTTAAAGCTATTGTTTGATAAGACATGGTTCATATTTTACATTCTTTCTTCCTTCATTTCAGCCGCAACTCGATACCGGTGTTTACTGGCAACGGTGAAGTTGTTGATGACGTGCCAGGATGGTTCGGATACGAAGAAAATTCGCCTTCATTCTATGTGGCGTGACCGTTTTTCTGTTCCTAATACTTTATGTCGTACTGAACTACTCAGTTGCCGATCGGACTGTAAGTATGCGTTTGATACTAAGTGACGTCGATCGTGTTTTTACTATTTGCTGCCTTCATCTGTATTTTTAGCGCGTTCAAGATATAACGTACCTGGAGAGTAAAATAAAACAACTGGAGAATGGATTGAATAAGCACCACCAGGAGTTTGGCGATATTCGCAAGCAAATTGACACGATTCGTGGCGCAGTTGATGGTGGTGATGATGCGTATGCTGACAGCAAAATACTTGATAAGGCACCGCTGCTCGGTGACCGAGAGATGATGAAGGAATCGGTCATAAATGCGAACGGCGGTGGTGCCGGAACGTGTGCACTGCGAACGGACATTATTCCCCAGCCGGATGTGCAAATGTTGAAGCTATACGAGGAGGTATCGTTTGAAAATATTGATGGTGGCGTGTGGAAGCAAGGTTGGCAGATAAAATATCATCCCAGTGAGTGGAACAGCCACCATAAGCTGCACGTGTTTGTCGTTCCGCACAGCCATAATGATCCCGGTTGGATCCAAACGTTCGATGAGTATTACGAGCGCTCGACAAAGAACATTTTCGCAAATATGCTAAGACACTTGGACGAAAATGCGGGTTTGCGGTTCATTTGGGCGGAAATAAGCTACTTCGCGCAATGGTACGATAAGCTGGCAGCGGAACAGAAAGATACGGTTAAGCGATTGGTGAAGAACCACCAGCTAGAGTTTGTTACGGGCGGATGGGTAATGCCAGATGAGGCGAATGCGCACTGGTACTCGATGCTGTTGCAGCTTACCGAAGGCCAAACGTGGCTTAAAACGCGTCTCAACGTAACACCGGTGTCAAGCTGGTCGATCGATCCATTCGGACAATCGGCCACCATGCCGTTCATTTTGAAGCAGTCGGGGTTTGAGAATCTGCTCATTCAACGCACACATTACATCGTGAAGAAGAATCTGGCTCTCAAGAAGCATCTGGAATTCCGTTGGCGCCAGCTATGGGATACGCGGGGTGATACGGATCTTTTTACGCACATGATGCCATTTTATTCGTACGATGTGCCACACACGTGTGGTCCGGATCCGAAGATATGCTGCCAGTTCGATTTCAAACGTTTGCCGAGCATGGGTCTCAGCTGCCCTTGGCACGTACCGCCCCGTCCCATCAGCGATCAGAATGTGGCCGAACGGGCCGAGCTAATAGTGGACCAGTGGCGCAAAAAGTCCGTTCTGTACCGAACCAGAAATGTGCTTATTCCGCTCGGTGATGATTTTCGTTACACCACGAGCAGTGAGTGGGAAGCTCAGCGGGTCAATTTCGAGCGACTGTTTGACTACATCAACAACGAACCGTCGCTAAATGTGGAGGCAAAGTTTGCCACACTGCAGGACTATTTCGATGCGGTACGTGCCACCAGTGGTGCAAATGGAATGGAACAGTTTCCCTCGCTGACGGGCGATTTCTTCACATATGCCGACGTTAATCAGGATTATTGGAGCGGCTATTTTACGTCACGACCGTACCACAAACGGCAGGATAGGATTTTGCTACACTACATTCGTTCTGCTGAGATGCTGCATGCTTGGAATGTGTGGGAACCGGCGAGCGATTGGAAGCCGCTAGCGGACCGGTTGGAATATGCACGGCGGCAGCTGTCACTGTTCCAGCATCACGACGGCATCACCGGCACGGCAAAGGATCACGTTATGGAGGACTACGCCCAGCGCATGTCACGTGCGATCGAAGATTGTAAATTCGTTATGCAGCAGACGGTTTATCGAATGCTTACGAAACCCTCGGTTTATCATCCGGATCCGGCCTTCAGTTACCTCTCGATCGATGATTCCCGTACGGTCAATGGATGGATGGACAATGCACGACCGACCATCATACTGGGAGAAGAGCTACCGAGCAAGCAGGTGGTTCTGCATAACTCTCTTCCGTATACACGCTCGGAAGTGGTCGAGTTTTACGTGGCCAGTCCGTTCGTGATGGTTCTGGATGCAAGTGGAGGCACGGTACCGAGTCAAATCGCACCCGTGTGGTCGTGGCACACCCGTCCGGACGGTATAAGTCAACCGCAACCTTCAAATACTAAATATAGATTATTATTCCGCGCCAACGTTCCACCGTTGGGATTGAGTGTCTACACTATCAATTCTAGAAATAGCGCAGAGGAATCACTGTAAGTATATCATGGAAAAAAATGCTGGCCTTCAGCAGCATGCGATTACCTTTGATATGTATTTTCTTCCAGTGGCGTCACGTATACGAAAGCGATCATATTGTCCAAGTCTCCGTTCACCGTTAATCTGGCCGCAGGGTATCCGGAGGATATTGACCACGCATCACCGACGGAAATGTCTTTACGGTTTGAGGACGGCGGTTCAACAAGTGCTGCTTTTACGTCGAAGGGTTTACTGAAATCGCTCACGATCGAAAATAATCAGGCGACGGTGCCGGTGCACCTAGAATTCTATCGCTACGGTATGCAACTTAGCTCGGGCAAGAGCGGTGCATACCTTTTCCATCCGGCTGGCAACGCCACTCTGCTTACCTACGAGCAACCGATCGTGCTGGTCATGAAGGGTCCGCTAGAAACGAGCATTACCGCTGGTTTACCGTTTGCCGTACATCAAACGATTCTGCGGGACGATACTGTGGAAATTCGCAACTTGGTGGATATTGGCCACCGAGACAACACGGAAATAGTGATGCGTTTGCAGACAAATATCAACAGCGGTGCTACCTTCTACACCGATCTGAATGGTATGCAGATCATCAAACGCAAACGATTCCAGAAGCTTCCGATCCAGGCAAACTACTATCCCGTCCCGTCGAGTATGTTTATCGAGGATGACTTTTACCGCTTGACGTTGCTCGGCGGACAGCCACTCGGTGGTTCGTCGCTGAGCTCCGGTGAAATGGAAATCATGCAAGATCGTCGACTTACGCGTGATGATGATCGTGGGTTGGGTCAGGGTGTTCAGGATAACATGCCAGTGATGCACCTGTTCCGGTTGGTCCTGGAGTCGCGAGAATCGTGCACCAAACCGGATCCCGATTATCCGTCCGGTTTTCTAACACTTCCAGCCCATTCACAACTACAGAGCTTACTTCATCCGCTAGATAAACTGATCTACAACGAAAACTATTGGACGGGATTGCAAAAGGAAGGTTTTGGAGCGCGTCACGAACCGTTGGAACGGGGACTCGAAGTCGTTGCCATCCGTGAGTTACCCCACGTGAACTTTGGTAGGACATCAGGAGCATCACCTATTGGGTTGATTGTTCATCGGACCAATTTCGAAGACTGCGGGTCGGAGGCAAACATGGAAGGAATGGTAAGCATTAGGAAAATTAGCTGCGCAATTACAACGCTTTACTTGCAATGGGCTCTTTTGTTTTCCAGTTGAACATCAAGAAACTTCTCACCCTTGACGATGGACACGATATTTATTCATCTCGATTGACGTTGCTGAAACCCTTGGAAATGGTTCAATCGGATGACATTAGCCTCTGTCCAATGGATGCCAAAGCGTACATAGTAAAACGATAAACTTCTTATCAGGGCAGCAAGGACGTAAGAGAGGAATTATGGGAGCAAGGTGCAGGGGCAGCAGCTGCAAGTGTATAACCTCTTCGGGTTGTTCAGGTTATTGCGGATGGACCGCTTATCCTTATTGTGCAATAGCAACGATCTATATCCGATCACGCGCATGGCTAACGAAGAATCTGAATCCTTAAAGAAATCTGCTCCGTTTCTTTATGAATTGCGATTGTTAACCTCCTTTCCATTTCCCTTCTCAAAACGAAAACCACACACGTACAAGGCGTTATTTTTGCTAAGAATATCGCAAATTTCCTTATTTATGTAGGTTTTGTTTTCCAATTATAGATGTTAAAGGGACGATCGCCAGCAAGGCGATCAGCAAGTGTAAAGAAACACACTGCAATGTGTTAAAGTTTTGGTTGCTCCGTAACTACTGGTTACGCATTTTATGTGTGTGTGTGTGTGATATATATCATAGATAATGTTTATCGGGTGTATGAAAGCATAAGTATGGATGGGCCACATGCCCATCGTTTGCACTTTATGTCGCAGACTTTATCCAGGCGGTGTTCCGAACTTAACAATCAGTACGAATCACATTCGAACCAGGATCTGTTTGAACGAAGTACTATGTATACACAAACTATGCGCTGTAGATAATTAAATAAAGCTAAATAATACCATTGTACTTTGACTATGGTACATACATTTACACAGTATGTTTATTTTGGGAATAATTTGGGAGGCACGTTGTAAGCTCGTCGACCGTCGATAGTTCGTGAAGAATTGGGAAAGCCAACTATTATCCCTTAGATAGAATCCTGGGACCATCCATGCAGTTTGAAAGCTGGCTTAATTCTTTCTGTTACATTTTCTTCTTACACCATAGTGCCCAGCGAGGATGGTTCGGTTTCATAAACATTGTCATAATTGCAAACCTCACGCGCTAGATTGATTGATGGACACGCGTACATTGTAAGCTATTTTCTTGACGCGCCATGCAGTAAATAAGTAATGCTTCTTAAATGAAAATTCTACTCAATAACCGCACATGGCCATGGTATAAAAGTTAACGGTTCCCGCATACTTCCTCGCAGTGCAAAATGTTCGTGGATAGGAAGGAAAAGTACACACTTCTCGCACTTTTACTATTACGAGCGGCATTAGTGTACGGTGGTAAGTTTCCAGGATGGCTACTGTTCGACAAAAAAAAAAAAAATTGCACACAATTTTTACCTTGTAATATCCTCCAGCTCGTAGGAATCTTATTGCTCTGAATGAACGTTCCAATCAGTCCGGCATGATAAGAGGTATCTCGGAGATGGTAAACCTGTTAGCGCCCAAATCGTTAGTGATTTTGGTACAAAACGAAACAAAAATCGATCGGCTCGACAAGCTCACCGTAATGATCCATCATCATAACATACCCACCTGTGTCTATTACGATCTGGAACAGTACTTCAGTTTAATTGAGGAAAATCTCGAACAATCGCTGGAAATTACATCACTCATATTCTGCCATCCGGAAGACATGCTGCAGGACATTACCGACCGACGGTTGGCACATCGACTAAGTTTGTTCATCTTTTATTGGGGTGCTTCGCAACTGCCGGCTACGCTGAACCATAATCTGCTAAAGGAACCCTTCCGAGTGGCCATCATTACGAACCCAAGGCGCAATATCTTTCGGATATTTTACAATCAAGCCAAACCAAACAACCGTGGAGATATGGTGAGTGTAAACTGGTTCGATGGGAACGATATGACGTTCAAGCGGGTGCCACTGCTTCCCTCACCGACGGAGGTCTACAAGAACTTTGCAGGGCGCATTTTTAACATTCCGGTCATACACGTAAGCTACCGCTTTCTTAACTATGCTGAGATGAGCATGGCAAAATGATATAATTTAATTAAACTGCCAACTAGAAACCTCCATGGCATTTCATCGTTTATGGCAACGTGAGCGCCAACGCAGCTGAAATGACGAACGGTACCAACAGTGACGACGCCGTGGGATTCGAAATGGAGCTGGAAAAGAATGTGACGGTCGAAAGTGACGATACCTATTTCACGGTGAAAGGTGGACGCGATCATAACCTGATGCAGCTGATCGCGGAGCGGATGAATTTCAGCTTTCAGTACGTGGAACCACCCGAAAAGATCCAGGGTATAGCTCTCGGGTCGGAGGACAACGCTAGCTTTTCGGGCGCCCTTGGAATGCTCCAGCGCAGGGAGGTGGAGTTATATCTAGGGGACGTTGCTGTGACCTGGGAAAGGATGAAAGCGGTCGAGTTTTCTTTCTTTACGCTGGCCGACTCGGCGGCCTTTGTAACACACGCACCGCGGAAGCTGAACGAAGCGTTAGCTCTTGTGCGTCCATTTCAGATTACGGTTTGGCCACCGGTGATCATAACTATTTTGATTTCTGGACCCATACTATACATCATTATCTCCACGCCCTATCGATGGAGGTACGGCTGTAATGGAGTTAATTCACGGCACCGGAATCGCTATCAAACGTTCCGGCAGCGCAAACCAGCCTTTTACAACATGCGTTATATCGAGGAAATGAGCTACACACGTGTCGTGGCTCGGCGAACTTTCAGGACCAACGATGGTCAGGATTATCCAAGCTTAGACCGTTGCATATGGTATACGATCAACGTGTACTTAAGGCAATGTAGGTGTCTATGGGCAAATATGAAGAACAAATGCATGGATTAATCTGTGGGGTTCTTGTGTTTTAGCGGCCAACATTCCATTCGATGGTCATCTTGCGCGGTTCTTCTCGATCTTGCTTTGGCTGTGCGCTACCTACGTACTCGGAGACGTCTATTCGGCACAGCTAACGTCCCAGCTGGCACGCCCGGCACGCGAAAGCCCTATCAATACGCTCGGACGGTTAGAAAATCGCATGACACGTGATGGGTACGAGTTGTTGGTGGAACGCCAGAGTGCATTCCATGCTGCGCTGGTAAACTCTACCGGCGTATTACAACGGCTCTATCGACTGACACGACAACGATCGGTAAACGATTCCTTTCTGGTCAAATCCGTCGAGGAAGGCATACGTGTGTTGCAGAGTGATCCGAAGTACGCTGTCTTTGGAGGTCGAGAAACGTTATATTTCAACACCAAACGGTACGGTGCTAATCGGTTTCAGCTGAGCGAGAAGCTGTACACGCGCTATTCTGCTGTGGCCGTGCAGATAGGATGTCCGTTTTTGGACAGCTTGAACGAGGTGTATGTGTGCTTTTGTGCTGGGCAGACTGTGGGGAATTTATGAAATAATCTTCCTTATACTACTTTTCCAGCATCATGCACCTGTTCGAGGCAGGCATTGTGGAGAAGATAACCATAGCAGAATACGAGCAGATGTTCGGACGCCATAAGGGAGGCATTTCGCACTCGGAAGAAACTGTGCGCTCGACGAAATCTACCAACTCTGACTGTGACACAGACGGTACCGGGAACAAACGAAAGACGGATTCGAACGATAAACTGCAGCCAATGAATTTACGCATGTTGCAAGGCGCATTTCTGGTGCTAGCATGTGGTCACATGCTTGGAGGTGAGCTCAAATCATACAACAACTGAGGAGCTTTTTTTAAGCGAATATTTTGGTGCATCAATTTTGCAGGAGTTTGTCTGTTTATTGAAAGACACATTAAAATGATCAAGAGATGTGGGGAAATAATCGACCACATTGGTGTTAAGATTGCACAGTGGAAGTGATTCGCGTAAAATCCACAACGAATTTTCGGCGGAATAGAATAGCACTATTTTTGTTTAGTCTCCAACGATATTTTTCTTCGTGAGCTTCAATGTGCTCTTCATTTCTCAAATCGAGGATCTCTGTCCGTTACAACGGAAGAAGTTCAAAAAAGGTTACATCAAACGTTTGGATTAGCTCAAGACGTTAGCTTTGGCAGCAGCAGATGATTGTGGATGACATCAGTCTGATTGTTGTGTTTTGTTTGGAAACAAGCATAGGATCGACCGCCGGTTATTCATTCGTTTCCACAAACCAAAGCCCACGAACAAGGAGTAGCCAATGGATCCGGCCAAATTGAAAGAAATAGTTTTGAACGCAAAGCAACCGTATGTGCTGCACAACGTAAATCCTCAATGGTGCTGCTTTCAACAAACATTCGACGAGTGGTGTAAATCATTCGACGATGTACACCAAGATTCCGTACCATTCGATGAATGCTCGGTGAAGGGCGGTATTTACCCACAATGGGAATCTCAACGAACGAGGAGGGAGATGAAAATGGGTGACATTTGCAGAAGAGATACGCACCATAAAACTGAACGATGGAATTCCTTCAGTTATCGTAATATCGCACTGCTACCAGAACCCTGTCGTAAGGGAATCAATTTTGCATACTTCGGGTTTCCGGAGGTTGAAGACGACATAACTTTTTGGATTGGATCGGCACAGGCCCACACTCCCTGCCACTACGATACGTATGGGTGCAACATTGTGATGCAAATTTTTGGACGCAAATCTTGGACACTGTTGCCTCCGACAGCAAAGCTAACTCCAGTGCGGGTCCCATTTGAAGAATCAAGTGTGTATTGTGAGGAAAATTTTTACAGTCCCGCATCTTACAGCCCGTTTGCGAAGGTGGAGAATGACGTGTATCATACGGTGTTGGAGCCCGGAATGGCATTGATTGTACCTCCGAAATGGTGGCACTACGTGGAAACGTTAGAGCCAGCTCTTAATTTCAACACGTGGCTTAGTTTGGTACGTAAAGAGGGTCTAGATAAGTGGTGGATTTTAAAATGGGTTTCTTTTAAACTGTAGGAAACGGATGTCGATTCTCTTATCTCGGAATGCATCACCAAGCTATTGCTTCAAGATTTGTGTGACGGGGTGGCCGACAATATTAAGAGTCATATTATAAACCCGAATGAGGTACATCCCACTGTGGCACCTTTCGAACCAACCGCAAACTAATTCTTATCTGTCTCCAACAGGACCTATTAACTTCAACAAGCAGCATGAGGCAATCGTACGATATTTTGAACTATTTGCTTGATCAAAAGCGTAACAACAAACAGCAATGTACAGAGCCAAAGCGTTATCCTAGTAACTACCTATCCAACGATGCCTTCGAAAGATTAATAGAAGAATGTAAATACTTTATTCAGCCGGTTGAAAAGCTACAGCAATGTGGATTTTTTGACATTATCAGTACCAATCATTCTCGATACGATTCATCTCAAAATGATGGTTACTTCGCAGGGTTAACCCCTGACGAAACTGAGCTAGTGGCTAGATTACGAAAGTTGGTAAACATGTCTTGTAAAAGCGATGTAGTGAAGTTAATAGAAAATGTCTTGTTGGAAAATAGAAGTTGATATAAAACTACAGTACAGTTGATATAAAACTACAGTACAGTACATATAAAACTGAGTACAGTGTTTGTAATAGTAAAATTTCCTCCTTAATTTGTTGGATCCGTTTGTTACATGTATAAATTTTTTTGTTTAAAATTGCATTTCAGGCAACTTTTACCAGTAAAGATATTTAAATTCTTTTAAAAATTGTACAAAATATAAAATACAACTTCCGCATTTCGATTTTGCAAACGGTACAAACAAAGTACAAATCATGTGAATGTTCTATCAGGGGATAGCAACCAGCGCCAATTGTGCGATCTGACTGCAGACTCCAGTTGAAAAACAAAACATGGCAGCTGTACGCGATTTGCTGCTTGTGGCAAACTCAAGCATTCCAATCTACGAATGGGAAGAAATGAAGACTTACATAAAAGCAAGATTTTTTAAACAGAATTGTTGAATCTTTCGGAATGTTGCTCCAAATTCGATCTAAAAATTTTCCCTCCGCAAGGTCACCCTGTTTTGTTGTGACGTTTATCTATTGTGACATTTTCTAACAAATGTCAACAGTGCTAAGAGAGAATGGAAACAATTTAGATGTTTTTTTGCTGTTTTTCATCGTAAACTAGAAAAACATCTACGCAAGGGAAATGTACTAAGCGTGAATTCTTTCTTCTGAAACGGAACAAGAACGAGCGTGAGCGGTTTCATCGATCGAGCTAAAGCGTAGCGCGATTTTCTGGCTGGTGGTGATACACGAAACGAATGCCAAGTGGGTGTGTGTAGTGGAGATCAGCTTTGGGGATTTTGCCAATGGTAATTTCATGGCCATTTGTTTGCATTCCGTCACCTGATAGGAAAGCAATTGTGCTTCGCTGAAGGTAGAAACGAGCCGAGCTGAGCTATCTTATTCACGCGCAGGAATAATTGAGACAAACGGTGACAAGGTTGTGAGTAAAACGGTGATTTCCTAGTTGTTTTTTTCTGTGCTTGGAGCGATTTAATTGCAAAATCACCTGCCAGTTCTACATAGTTTCACGCAATTGGATACACACAGTTTGAACGGGATAGCGAACACTCCCATCGGAAAGACGATGAACTACGACGTGCTGTTAAATCGTACCGGATTCAACAAGCTGACGATAACACCGCAGCACTTCCGGAGCGTTTCCGAAGGTGATTCGCGGCACCGTGACCAGCAGCAGATTGCTGTTCAAGGGAACGATGGAACGAAAACACCTGGAAGGAAAATTTCACTGCCACCACATGCACACCGCCATGAAACCGTTTCCGCCTCGTGCAGTCCGATGCGAGGTGGTCCCTCTTCGAACCAACCTGCAGGTGGTCCGGGTGAAGAGTTTAAGGGTAAGGTGGAGTCGAAACTGTTAACCATGTGGAACAACATGAAGTTCGGTTGGAGCTATAAAATGAAGACCAATTTTTCGAAAGAGCAACCTTTGTGGCTGCTGGGTCGATGCTATCACCAGAAAGTTACACCCGGACCATCAATGGAAAGCTCGGTAGAGCTCGGCACGTCCGGCCCGGATGGTCAGCTGATGATACTGCAGAACGTATACTTGGCCGAAGGATCCAACTCACCACCGGAGGAAACGGGTACCGACGCCATTGAGGACAGCAGTCCGGAAGCGATCATAGAGGAGGAAGGAATTGAAGCGTTCCGAAGGGATTTTATATCGCGTATTTGGATGACGTACCGGCGAGAGTTTCAAACGATGGACGATTCGAACTATACCTCCGATTGTGGCTGGGGTTGCATGATACGAAGTGGACAAATGCTGCTAGCGCAGGGTTTGGTGGCACATTTTCTTGGCCGCAGTTGGCGCTGGGACGTGTCGATGTTTACGGTATACGAGGAGAGTATACACAGGAAGGTGATCCGTTGGTTCGGAGACACGTCTTCGAAGACGAGTCCCTTCTCCATACACACGCTGGTGGCGTTGGGGAAGGAATCGGGCAAAAAGCCTGGCGATTGGTACGGCCCGGGAGCGGTAGCACATTTGTTACGGCAGGCGGTACGTTTGGCAGCACAGGAAATTACCGATTTGGATGGAGTAAACGTTTACGTTGCTCAGGATTGCGCTGGTGAGTGAGAATCGTTTCGATACGATGGAACGGAGCAGTAATCTTAACATTTTTCGGGTTTTAGTTTACATACAGGACATTCTTGACGAGTGCACGGTTTCGGCACCACCGCCTGTAGCGCCTTGGCAACAAAAGTGTATGGCGGGAAGTAGTAGAACCACAACAAACTCACCCAATGTGGCTAAGAGCGGTAATTCTCCCAGTGCAGATGTTGATGATGAAGAGCAATCCGCTCACTGGAAGTCATTAATTTTGCTTGTACCACTTCGGCTCGGTACTGATAAGCTAAATCCCATTTATAACGAATGCCTTAAGGCGATGCTAAGTTTGGACTACTGCATCGGCATTATTGGCGGAAGACCGAAGCACTCGTTGTACTTTGTTGGATATCAAGGTAAGGCTCTAAGGATATAGGCTGATTTGCAGCAGAATTTCACCGTATGATGTTTTCTTTTGTAGAGGACAAACTAATACATCTTGATCCGCACTACTGCCAAGATATGGTCGACGTGAATCAGGAAAACTTTCCAGTCGCCTCGTTTCACTGTAAATCACCGCGTAAGATGAAGCTTAGCAAAATGGATCCTAGCTGTTGCATTGGCTTTTACTGTGAAACGAAGAGGGACTTTTATAAGTTTATCGACAGCGTTAAACCGGTGAGTGTTGAGCGTTTTAAGTGTGGCTGCAGTAAAATCTTATTTATCCTGCATTTTTCGTTTGTTTTATGGTTGTTTTAGTTTTTAATTCCCGTTCATCAAAGCAATCAAGAAACAGGATTTGCGAACCCATCCGGATCATCGACCAGTTCCGTCAGCTACCCGATGTTTGTGTTTTGTCGTGGGAAAAGTAGCGAGCAGCGAGCCGATCTGCCAGGACAACAGCCTCAACATTCTCACCCGACGGCTTATCGATCACCTCCAACGGCTATACCACAGCAAATGGTCGCAGGAAACGATGACGACGATGACGAAGAAGAAGATGAGGCGATAGAGTTCGTCATTCTATAACAACACGTTCGAGCGAAAGGTACTAATGCGATTCATAAAGCTATATATGTTTAGCCGACGATTGGTGGAACCTTGTCATCAAACCGGATCAGCTGCATAACATTCATTCTGCCTGTTCTATATAGCAACATTCCACCCAGGCAATCAAATGTGTATAATATCTGTTGGATTTGGCACAACAAGAGCCACCCGGTGACCATGCATGAAACACAGGTTTCAGTTCGTCCGAAGGGCAAGAAAAGTAATGTTCTAGAGATCTAGAGAGCAAATAATGGATTACCGTAGAAAAATGTACTTATATTGTGATTGTATCGCTTAAGATGGATGGAATCGTGCAAATTGCTCCGTTGGTCAACGAGAACTACATTACTCTATGCAGACTGGTACTCCGCTTACATATTGCAAAGAAGTAAACAAATATCTGTACCATAGGTATGTTATTACATTTAGTTATGGATGATTTTATTTATTATGCAATGCATGTTTTGCGCGCTTGGTTTACTTTCGATTAGAGTTAAGAGTAATATTTTATGTTCGTACTTACTACCGATTGAGAGGTGCATGAACATATGCATACCCAAATATTGTACCGTGTAGGGATAGAAGATTTTTTACATATAAAATAAATATAAAGATTAATCGTAAAGTGGAAAACGAATGGCTTCTTCAATGTATTAATTTATAAATTTGAAAAACATTGAACAAAAATTCGGTTGACCATTTCGAGAATGTCTGCCACGCCACTGTTCGAAGGATAATCGTAGGAAACCGTGTTAACCGCCACCTACCGGGAATGGAACTAACTGCACAGCTGTCAAATAGCGAGAACGAATTTGTTTGAGCACCGTTTGTTTTGGTACGGTGTTTAGGTACGGACGCGCTTTTAAAAATCTTCTTATTCAGCCGGCCGGTTGTTCGCGATTCGAGTGAAATATTGTTTGACTTTGCGCGTTGTGTAGCGTTTAAGATGGCGCCACAAGATGAAAACCAATCGCAGGATAAACCCGTCCCAAAGGGTGCGATCACAATTTCGCAAATAAATGCAGACGAAATAACTTTCGTAAGTACACGCGGGTTTGGTTATCATCTTCAAAAAAATCGCAATACTAATGCTGGGGTTTTCACTCTCTCCCTTATCCTAGCTTGCGAACCGATTTTGGGCGCCGGATACAGCAAACGAACACGAAGCGTACAATCCTCAGATCATAGAAGATATCTATCGGAAAGAGATATGCGATACGCGTCATTCGCTGCGCCGGATCATGATGCTGGAGTTTAGCCAGTACCTGGAGAACTATCTGTGGCCTAACTTTGACGGGGAAGGTGCAAGTCATGCCCATCTTATGTCGGTAGTGGCGATGGTGAATGAAAAGTTCCGTGAAAAGGTGGAAGTGTGGAAAGTGTTCGAGAAAAATGGCGAGCTGTTTGTGAAATTTTTCCAGCGCGTGCTGGAAGCGTGCATTGAAGGGTGTCCCGTGATACCGGGTACAATGCGCGAACAGACGGCATTGCTGGTGTTTTTGAACCATTGTTTTAACAGCATGGAGGTGGAAATATGTCGGAATCAGGCGAAGCGTCTTGTTTCGTTAGCTATGTGGGCCTGTCTGCAGCCGAGGCGGCGCGAACAGGAACTGCACCAAATCCCGGAATGGCGCAAATTTTGGAAAAAGCTCCAAAAAAGGGATAAACCGGAGCTGAGAGAAAAGCTTCATTGGGAGCGTCATTTTTTGCAGAATCTAATGATCAAATTCATACGCATTCTTGAGACCATTCCGGCGGATGGTCCGGTGTGTGAGGAAACGGTGCGTTACTGTGAACGGTTCATAGAGTTTTTAATCGATCTGGAAGCGCTATTGCCGACTAGAAGATTCTTCAACACCGTCATGGACGACTGTCACGTTGTCGTACGTTGTTCCTTATCGTCGTTGGTCCGTCGCGAAGAAGGAAATCTGTTTGCTCAGGTGAGTGGAGTTTATTTATTTCTACTGTTGCATTCAATGCGAATCGTTTAAATAAGCAATAACGGCCGGAAGATTTGTTTATTCAACGTAATGTAATAGGAGGGAGGACATAAGCCTTTTCTAATATTCTGCCCAGCAGTGTGTACCAATTTTTTTAGACATTCTAGGTTTTATTGTTTTAAACAAGTGGGTTGTTGGTGCAGACAAAGAAGGAAAAAACGTAACATCAACATACTCCTTTACGGTTGGAATTGAACGTTCAATTCAATTCAATTTGCCGAATGATAAACTTGGCCATCTTTACTCGTTTGTATCGAAAAGTGGTGATTTTAATGAGACAAGCAAGATAAGCTATAGATTAGAACTTTATAATGAAAAATTTAATGATACTCATTTCATTGTAGTTGGAAGTCTATTCAGCTAGTACACAGTATTGTTAATTAAACGAGTACAACGGCAACGCCACTTATTTTACAATCCGTTTTATTTGCTAAAACCACATATTCACCTTCTGTTGCATGCAGCTAGCTCTGTTGAACCTTAAATGTATATTTTCAATGCCAAAAAAGCGGTAAGACACTGTCGGTTGTGTTGAAGTACAACTGCGCACCAATTACATTTTAAAATTAGCTTACAATTTAATGTTTTTTTTTACAAATATTTTGTTCTTCACTTACTATCTACACGGAGCAAGGTGCAAGGAGCATATCGCAAGATTATACATCTGATGAATGTTTTTCCACAGAGCAGTTTCACGTTTGCCTTCGAGCGGAAAACTGATGCTATTTGTTCGTTTTGCTGCACTTTCTGACTAATATAGCAGTGCCCAATCATATCATTGCGCGTATGAACTATGACTATATTTGCTGCTTATTGTTAGCTGTTGAAGGCTGGAATTTGGAAGCATATTCGGCCTGAGATTCTGTTCGTTTTTTCGTTCGTCCGACTCTGTAAAATCCTTTCGAATGTTTCACTTTAGTGTACAAAAACATTTGACCTGGTGCTGAGCCGATGGACGGTACAATAGATGCAATGAATATCAATGTCTTGGCGACTGGTCATTGAGAGCCTTCTGTGTGCACATAATATCAAATGGAGTTTTCCTGGTTCTGAGGATCGTGCTAACAGCTGTAGCTACCATATGTTTAGGATGAAATCGAATAATACAACACGACTGGATAGTCACCTGGATGGATCGATGCACGTCTTTTTTTTCTTTTCAAAATACTAATATTAGTAATCACCACCGTTCATGTAAGTCATCTCGTCACCCCACTCGGTCGTTTGGGGTGCTTGGTCACGGAAGCATGATTTCACAAGGAACGTTACATGCTTTTGGCGCAACACACAAATATAGAGGATGCAGGGTGCCTGCAGCGCATTGGCAATGATGTGCATGTAGAGCAACCCGTCAAAATGCAACCACGAGAGAATGAGAAACAGCCAAGCGATACTCATTGTGGCAAAGATGAGTGTGAACATAACGAAGCTACAGCGTAGCTTATGATGAATTCGTCCGTACGTGTGCATCCGATTGATGAAGCGTAACGTAGTGACGAAGAAGAAAATGTTCACTATAATAATAAACGCAATCGGGGTGAAGAACACGGCTATACCTAGCCAGCTGATATTGTCCTGCCCTTCGAAAAAGCTTTCTCTTCCGAGATGGTGAGTGGTTTCGGTGCCACTGTTGCCGGTGCTACTGCCCGGGAGATCGAGAAAGAAATGTGCAAACACTGCGATTGCTGCCATCGTGCCGGTACATCCCCAGGCATATCCCGAATACCAACAGTACTTTCGACCATCGCTAACGCGCAAGAAAACGTTACGCGTGCGGAACATCTTCCAGATGTAGTAACCCATCGCATTTAGCCAGAAGAATGCACCGAGCAGGCTGACGTAGAAGAACAGATCCGCTATGAGGAAGCTCACATGGTTGCTGAACTCGGTGAAGATGCGTACCAGATCGGCCGCCTGGCTCACGATCAGACACATCGTGATCGTTGTCACCATGTTGCCGACGAGATCGCGCAGCGTTGGCAGCACAAAGTAAATGATCGCTACTATCAGCAGAATGATCATGGCCAAACCGTGGCAAATCGGGTTGATGATCTTGCGCAACATCACGTCACTGTCGGTCCAGTGGATCTCTTGCTTCGGGGAGCACACCTTCGCTATCAAACCCTCCATCAGTTTTCCACCCTCACCGCCGCTGCCGATAGCACGATCCATACAGTAAAGCCCCTGCGCGAAGTCGTGCTGTAGCAGCGGCCCGTTAGTGTCGCCGATGTAGTCCTCATCGAGATAGCTGTCAACGCTACCCTGCTCGGTGCTGTGATGGCGCAGACTAAGGTGCCGCAGCTGACCATCCGGAAAGAGAATCAATTTGTCATAGCTCTGAAAGGTGTGGAAAAGTGAAGAATTGTAGTAAAGAAATAATATTGCATCACCGTTCGGAAATGGGGAAAGCGATACTTACGTCGTGGTATTCGTAGACGTCGAACTTCTGCTTGGTGCCACAGTCTGGCAGTCCAATGACGAAACGATAATTGTCGACCTGCACGTTCCGTTCGCCTTTCCGACCGATGAACTCTGGTTTCCACACGGCTGTAAAGAGAGGGCAAAACGGGGGTAACATGAATTTGATGAAAAATGGCCCTCTTGGACGTGGTACGTTATAAAGCCTTGTCCTCGCAATTTTGTTCTGTCACGTACGTCGTAGTGTGTCGATTCCAATTGTACAGGTGTGGAGGTCAGGTGTTCTATATATATATATATATATATATATATATTGCAGCAATCAACTCCCTGGTGACTGCACTTGAGTTGCACAATTGAATGTTGTGATGTTGTTATCTTTTTTTCTATCGTGTTGTTTGCTTCGTATCATACAATCCTCACGTCCCGGTAGGGAACCGTAAGTAGCACACCAATTTTCTTCCTTCACAGCACAGCATCTGCCCGGCGTGTAAAGGAATGGAAAGAATTTTTCTAGCTCAAAACAAGTAAAAGCGTATCGCTTTTCTTTCGTGTACGCTACACAAGTGAACTCTTGGGAGTATTCGTCCATAAAAAGGCACACAATCGCCGGTTTCGCCGGTATGTTTTCAAAACCCGGAAACGATAGTGGCACCGAAAGCAATCATGTTCCCGTTAGTGAGCAGGATGAAATGGAATTTCGATTAAGCTACCGCTTGGTATGTGATCAGGCCTTTAAAACATTACAGATTTGCTAGAGCATTTTATCCGGCAATCGGTTGCTTTAGCCAATTGGTGGCATTTGGATATGTGTCATAACAATAAGGCACAGGAGGGCCGCGATAGGCCAGAACTAGCCATTCCTTTCGACGCAGTGCGCTTGATTTTATTCCTTTTTTGTTTGAAGTATGATTGAAATCCGGGTATAAATCATACTCACATCACTAAAGCCATTATTGGCATTGGTGTTATTGATGGAAGAACGACCGATTAGGTTCATGGCACACCGATATTACGCATCTGTGTATTGCCACTCTCCGAAGATAGCGCTCTCAGACGACACAAAATCAATTGCGAAAGAAGGCGAACGAAGGCGTGGATGCTGATGATACGACGGTTGCAGGAAAAACTCCTTGATCTTTTCCAAATGGTTATTATGGTACTTGGTACTTATACCACCCAAACGTAGGTATCTATTTATTTTGTTAAACTGACGACAGAAAAAAAACACTTCTTAAGGATTATGACAAGTACCACCCCATACCCCAACAAAAGTATGAGAGAGACGACTTTCTCTTTAAGATTTTAAAACTTTAATAATGTTAAAAAAGCCTAGTCTTTTGGGAACTCATCGAATACACTACCATCAATTTCAAACATTTAAACTCCCATATCCTAATCCCTAATTCTTTCATCTCTTCTCTACGAAGAGTAGATAGAACGAAGCAAAACGGAAAGACCCTTGGCCTGTTCTTCGATGAGTTTGGGCGTATCGTTTATCGCTAACAACCGATACCGGTTCGAAACATTATTGAATTTATTTCGATTGTCGGAATGAAAGGAAAAAAAAACCTCCAAACCTCAAGCTCCACTTCGAAGTGAGGTGCTGTTATTGCATAAATACAGTTTGAGCTTCGCGTGTGATTATGGCGGCGGGGAACAACTTCGCCCACTTTTTATTCATTGCAATAAAGGTACGGTTCAATATTTTGCTTCAAAATTCGTTGAGTGCGATAGTTTGTATGCAAACAGAAACCATCGCTTAGTGGAGCGATATCACGTACCTTGTTACCAAAACCGGTAAATAACATTATGCTGTGAAACGTTATTTCAGCTTCTTGCTAATTTTACCAACGTTTTTGAATTTAAAATTGCTCGTTGTTGAAACAAACGTCGTCTTGCGAATCCCAAAATCCTCGAAAATGGTTGGGCCGGTTTTAAAAACTAATTAGTTAGCGCCATTACTGTGCGAGTTCAATCGTCGGACCCGGTTCTTTTTCCAAAACATCTGTTCTGTTCTGTGTTGTGTTGTCTGTGGAAGTGTTTCCGTAGCTTCAGTGGTACCACTTACTTGCATTGACCGTGGCGGCGACGGTACACTTTTCATCGTACATGACCTCAAACTTCTCGCAGCATTTGTTTATCCGTACCGGTGAGGTTGTCGTCGAATGGGTAAACCCAATTACGGAAAGGACGATAATTGCAACGGCGGTTCTGGTTGATGTTGGCATCTTTAGCATCTTGCGACCAAGCGGTGGGACACTAGAGACACACCCTCCCTTGTGAGGGTTATGTGAGGGAAGTTTTCTGAGATTCACGTCGTCCTCGGCGTTGTCGTTGTGTGGGAGATTATGTGTTGCTGTATTGGTCTTTTGTCACTAGCAGAGTGTTGAACAATTGCCGCCACGTCTGGTGAAGGATGATATGGTGGTATGTGGGGTAGGAACATTCAAAACGAGAACGAGTTGCATTTAGTGCTAGCTGTTGCTGCAGTGCATCGTTATTATTTGCTGCGCCGTTGCGGGTGTTGTTGTTTATTGTTTTTATAGAGACTTTGAGCTGGGCTGATCCGTTGTGGGTGTTGTTCTACAAGTAAAGAAAGTGAAACAAATCATTAGAAATTTGTACAATAATCGATAACTTTAATCTGGACACTGCTGCCCCATTTGTTAGATGAAATATGGGGATTTTTCTACCACACTTCAGAAACATTAATGTTCGTTCATAATTCACAGCAAAGATTATGGATCTCTCATTCTCATTGGACCTTTGCGAGCTCGTTACTACCACACCATGTGTATGGATCGTAGATCTTCTTTTCAGCGATCAGCTACACAGATATATGCTGGGGGAGAAAGGGGAAAAACACAGCGGACAGCTCATTAAACACATGTACCCACGAGCACATAAATTCCAAGCGCATACACAAACATATGCAGCCATAGTACACGGGATACCACACATCCCCATTTCCTATAGCAAGAAGACTGAGCCTTTTCTGCCTTTTCACCGGTTATACCGCATAATGTGTGCGCGTGCCATAGACGACCGGGGAAGAGCTTCAGACATTTCTCATTTATTTATGCTGACACTGAGACCAACTTGCAAGGCGAATGAAAAATTAAGAAGAAAAAACATGCGAAGAGAGAGAAGAAGGTTCTTTAACAGACAGCAGCTACCGGTTGCCGCTGTGCATCACGCATCACATCCACAACCCACGGCAGGATGTGTTGCTCCGTTACAACGGCAAGGCAGCAGGGGGCCGCTCGCTGCCTCTTGTGGTTTGTGGTGCGCTAAAGTAGATGGGATGGGTCGCGTGTGATGCCCGCGCAAACACACTGCCCCCAACGATCCACCTCCGTCCCACCAGGGAGATACAAATTGAGATCATTACAGAATAAGTGATTCACATTATCATCGCCATCAAAATAAGATGTGGTTTTATGGCAAAACCCCGTGAGTTGTGGGCGATTGGTGATGGTGTGGCGAAAGGATTACACACATTTAGCTTCGCGGAATCGCAGCAAGTCCCCAATATATCTCGTGCCGTTCCTCGATCTACCAATTGAAGCGAAAGGTTATCGTGATTGTTTCGCCGAATTTGCTAACGAGGATATGTTTGTAGAATATGTGGCTAACAGCATCGCCACGTTCGATCGACTCGGAATCGAAACGCGCAAATGATGGAACATCTTCTAATTGCTTGGAGCCGTTTGAATCCCAAGGAGATCCTTATTGGAGGATGCAAAATACAATTGCAGCTGTAGCTTGTACTCCTGTGTATTGATTGTAACGTTGTGTTGGATTGTGTGATGTAGCGGCTTGCGGATGCTGTTTGACTTTCGGTTGGGTTTGTTAACATTAGCCGCACGCTGACGAATGGTTTATGACACACGTTGTGTCTTTAGGTTATGCTGCTCGTTCGGTTCGCAAACACATGCTCCACAATGGCGTGATTGACGCGAATCAACGCGTCCGTGTGCGGTTTGTGCGCCTTATATAAATGAGTACCCTAGTCAACGGATCGTGGCAACCCTGGAATGGGGTTGGTTCTTGGTTGAGGACCATTCGCGTGTCCCGTTTCTATCCGTGGTTGATTTGACGTTTTGTTGGTTGCGTAGTACTCACGCTAGTAGAAGTACGCCGTGGGAGATGCTTCGGACACTTGAATATCTTAAAGGGAAAAGGAATAACTTATTTATGGCCCAGTACGGATGGAACCGTTGTAGTCCTTTCCCAAATGGCACTCCTGGAAGCTTTTGTATTGTGGTGGTATACAATTAATTATGGGTTTCATTTTTCAACGGGAAGCCCATTTCTGTAATTCGATGATAGTGCTTATCGCCCATGGGTTTCTGGTCCCTGGACACCAGAATTTGTTTATTATGCTCTTCACATCAGAAACACAACATTGTGCGACCCGTTAAAGGAAGCGATGAGAGCAAATAAAATAAAGATATAAATCGATGCAGCTCAAAAGTTATTGGGTGAGGGTGCTCACAGTACCGGCCAGTGAGTGTGCTGTTTTTTTTTTGGCAAGATATTCTTAGTTAGGTCTGTTATTTATACCACACTCCAAACATGGAATCAGTGCACCGTCAGCCCCCTTCGAAATATTGTCCCAACTCCGAACGCACATTTCAGACACCGTCCGGTCTTTGGGAACGTTGCGCTGTTGCTGGTGGCCGGCCGGTTCTCTTAATTTTCCATTTTTTATGTGTTTGTGGTCCTCCTACCAACCGCACGGTCCGGTAGCATCTTGAAGATATTTTCGCATTCCTCTTTTATCTTGCCAATATACGGGCGGCGTACTTGATGCGGTCTCCTTCGGGTTGAATGGTTTGGTGGATCCTCTTTGCGACGGAAGATGCGTACGTGATGATAAGAACGCGCCGATGTCGTCGACGATCGAAACGTGGGTCCGGCGACAATACACCAGAAGAAGGAACCGTTTGTCGACGCCTTTCGTGAACGTGGTGCGGATGTTTGGAGACGTTTAAAGCGGGTGGATGATGTGGTAAAGGACGAGAGAGAGAGTGGACAATGTTAATCGAACCTTTTTCCCAGCGGTCTTGGGGAATTCCGTCCATCCTGCGGGTCCCGGACGGTGTGTCTCATTCCCGATAAGGTACCAAAGACAAGTAGCAACTCCTGGCTGCTGCGGGAAACGAGCCCATCGATAATAAAAACAATAACGGGTTTTTGTTCACCCTCGGGTGTGTGTGTGTCGGGTTGATAATTGAACCAAAGACAGTTTTCCTAGTGATGTTTTCCATGCCCTAAAGAGTATCAGCTTGAAGCCCACACGATTGGAGCGTTTTTTTACGTAATAAGCGCAAAGCAGCATTTTAAGTCGCTCGAAGTCGATCAATATTTTTCACCCCATCTACAATTTGCTGGAACTCGTTCGTCCTTCGACCTTAGTAAATTTGAAATCAAAGTCCGTTTGATATCCTCAAATCCTTCGTCGAATGCTGTTTGGATAGGACATTTTATGTGTGTGTTGAATAAAATAAGCAGCTAATGCGAGGCAGCTCTGGAGAGCTCCGTATGAATACTAAAAGTACGTAAACCGACCGTACGATGAATAGCGCACACAGCATTAATATTCATCTCGCCATGCTTAATATGCCGCTCATCATTGATACACCACATCACCCGCATGGAAGTTGCCCAAGGTGGAGTTGCGTCTCTCCAGAGACTGAAGGCTGGAGGAGCGATGTCATCTGTCTCCTAGTAGAGCAGAAGCAACTCTCGAAGGTCATAAATTCCAGCGATATTCCATCATCTATACAGTCGGGTTTTTTTGTTAAGAACCATCCAAGCTGTCTCCGTCCAACCTCTTGCTGGTCGGAGCAGAAGTAACGCATTCTTTGGAAGTGTAAACGTTGGTGACGTTTGGTTTTCGGTGTTTTGATGAGCGACGACAGGGGAAAGCGTTGAGATTCACCATGTCATGACAAAAAAAGACATAGTTCTGCCTATGTCTAAAGGTCCTTACGGCCTTAGAATATTTCGACATTGAGCCACGTGGTGTCACGGTTCTCTCTTTCGCCTCTGTGGCTCCAGGCCCCCGGTTCAGGTCGATCCATCCTGATGAAGATTAATTGTCACCGGGTTTCCTTCACTGCCGTGTGCCACATGGGTGGGTGGAAGCATTTTGTACTATTGTTCTGGTGGGCTGTGATTATTAGTGTTCGTTTATACGGGTGTTTACTATGGCCACGCGGTTGTGCAGAAAAATGTTTCGTTTGTGGGGTGTTTTTTTCATCCCGTTCGATTAGTTTACGACGATTCTATGCATTATTAACATAAAAGTATCAGAATCATTTCAATCTGTACGTAATGCAAAGTTAGCACCCAGATCAGCTGCACCATGCGACCGGCCGGCGATCGTAAAACGTAACGACACGGAAGGTACACTCACAGCGATAGAGACATTTGCATGCAAAGAGCAGTAATGCGACCAGAATATGATAGGAAGCACCGAACTTCATAGCCTGCGGGTCGCCCTCAATAGGTAGCATAACCTACCGCGGGAATGGGATATTGTTTCCCGGCTCTTTATTAAAACGATGATTTGGTAAATGTGCTTATCGCTCCTGTTTGCCCTTGTCTACCCATAGGACAAATTTTCCTATGTGTATCCTTCGGTCCTCACCGACATCGGCTTCGATTATAGGTGGTTGTGCGCTTAAGTTGGAAGCTATTGATTTTTTTCCTGTACAGCAGCAGTGGTTTCTTTTTTTCCTGCTATCGAACTAATATTTTCGCATATTTGGCTCATTTTTTCGTTCGATTTTTTGTTGTCAAAAGTATGCCGCACGCATGCAAGTCCCGCTATAACGTGTGCGCTTTGTTGTGCTGGGTTTTGAATGAACCATTCACCGCTTTACGAGACGTTGGTTTTGATCACGTTATGGAAACCTTGTGTGCGGCAAACCACGGGTCCTGAAGATAAACAAAAAATCCCACGGTACGTAATAGCGCCTAAAAGTAGAGAGCAAAAACCACGTTTTTATTTTGATCCTGTGGATCCGGTGGAAAAGCCACTTGGGTGGCGGTGGCACTGCCGGTAGTGTGTCTGTTTTTCGCTCTCTTTCTCGGTCTTTTGCATGAACTTTCACCACGCCGGCGGAAAGCCCGTGTATATCCGTGACGGAATCTGCCAAAGTGAAGGTAGCGTAAGATGGGTGGAAATTAGATTTTGTGTTTTTGTTTCTTCCGGGAGCTTTAAGAGTGGAGCGACATTATTTTACCCTCGTTGGCATCTTTCTACAAGCTGTATTGTGCTTTAAAGGCTGTAAACAGACGATCGCAGTTAAGGCACAATTCAGAGTATTAAAAATATATTCCGTTTGTTTAAAAATACCGACCGAATACGAAATACACAGCGTGTGTGTGTGTGTTGGTGTTGAATTTCGTTCAGCACCCACATTTATTACGATGAGGCGACACATTCCATAATAGCTGCCATCAGTACAATTTATTATGCCTTTAGGTGGACGCAGCCGAAGCCGCGGTACCGCTGTGCTAGTGCGGATTTTATTCCAGTTGTGCCCGAGAGTTATGTTTCACGTGTTAGTCTCCAGGACTTCCTCGTTGCCGCAAGGGCTGGGGAGCATGCTTGGTGGTGGATGGCTGTGCATTTTTATTTGCATTCCGCATATACCAAAACAAGAGCACGAGGAAATTGGTTGTTGGGTTTGCAGCTTCCCGGCTGCGACTGTCGGTGAAATTGCTGTGCGAGATGGTTCTGTGTCTTATGAATAAGGTTATGTCACGAACTTGAAAATCCCGCCAGATTACATTACATTCCCATTCCTGCGAATCGGACAGCCCGGATGCGAATGGTCTGAAGCCTTGCCGTATTTGCACAGAGGTGCGCCAGCAGGACCATAAAAACAGGTGGATGGGTAGTGTTTTGCACAAGTAGTTTTCGTAGCGTTTTTTTTCATACGTCTTGTGAAATAAATATGTTCCAATGGTTGCAGTTTAAGTGCGTTTCCATGAATAACAATAGAATGTAGATTAGTTCGTCGAAAATGAAACGAAAATGAGTTTAAAATATGCTCCAACATTTCAAATGGAAATGGAAAAAGTACAGGCAGTATGAAATATATTAAAACATCCTTTAGAAGCAAGTCGTTGCAGATGATATCCCTTTTTACCGATGACGAGAGCCGCATTTGTAATGTGTAAGTGGCGTAACACACGTCGGCAAATAAGAGAATATTCGTTTACGATCCATTTTCGGTGTAACATTCGCACTCGCGGAAACCGGCGTTGAATAACACGAAGGACCCACATTCACCCGACAATATACACACGTGGCACAAGTGTGTATGTGTGGCGTGGCAACTTTTTGTTGTGTGGCCAACGTTTCCTGAAGCCAAGCGCACGAACGGAAATTTCGTTTCGTTTTCTTTTGCGGTATTTTGTGGGCCTGTTTTGTACTTAAACCCTGCCAAAAGCCAAACTGTGGTGAATTTCTTGGTCGAGTTTTTTTGTTTGTTATGTGTGTGTGCAAATATCGCTTGAATACCATTGGGGCTATTTTCACTAAACACATGCAGATTGTTGGTGTACGATAATTTTAATACTTTTCCTGTATATGTTTGTCTCCCATTCGGGCGGCAGTTTCCCTTGATGTGGCTTTCTTCTATTTTTATTTGCAGTATTTTGTAATGTTTGCCAACCGACGTGGGCCTGATGATATTTCTAATGTGCATTTTGAAAGCCACAAAAACGGATATTTTCACCTTATGGTAAACAGCTCGTCTCGAAACACAGTAGTGTGAAGAGGCATCAAACCATCAAGTGTATAGGAAGGAAATTCGGATCGGTCGTCGCAATTGCTCTGCCATTTAGTCGCGCACCTACAAAGGTGGATGAATATTTCCCCCTGGGAACCCTTTTAATTGATGGGGGTTTCATGTACGGCTCCTTCTTTTAATTGTAACGGTGTATGGGACGAGGACCTTTGCTAACTGACACACATTTAAATGCGAACGGTCATATAATTTCGTTTGAGAAGAAATGTCACCGAATAGGAGGTCGTCGTTGGGATTACGAACTCTCTACAACCGGTTACCGGGCTCGTTTCATGATGATGTCAACTGTAGGTAAAGATGAAAAGGAAACAAATAAGTTTATCGGATAATTCTTATAGCATTATCAAACCAAAGTCCAGTTTAGATTCTTGCTAGAAATTAGAATTCATCTGGTATTCGTGTTTACCCAGGTGGAATTTACCCATATCATCCACAGTGTGCTGAAATCATTCACATCTGTGAATTGGATTCATATATGATTTGTCCACAATTAGTAGGCCTTTAGATCTCTTGAGCTTTGTGGTGTCACTGAAGAAGAATTTGCCGCTAAAGTTAAGTGATAGAAATGTTAGTTTTTCCGGCAATGCGCTATGCTGGAATCGACGGATTATCAAAAGAATCATTCGAGCTTTGCACCAAACCCTGCCTTATGGTATGATCCGCATCATGCTTTTTGCTGCTACAGTTCTTCGAAGAACCCATTTCACAGCAACGACGCGCTTCATAGGTCGTTCAGGGCACGCTATTTTTTTGCAAATCACCAGAAAGAGGAAATCCATAAATGTTGTACATTTAAAAGTACAAGCCACGGCGTCAGCACACTTTCGGGCGGTATCGGAAGCTTGAAAATGCATCTCTCGTCAACAATGTTCGTTCCCAGCTTGCATCACACATGCTGCGGCGTTAACATTCTTCGATGGAGAAGAAGTGGAACCAGTCTAAAAGCGTTACCGGAAGTTTATTTTTTTGTTGTTGCAAGATGCAGAGAGCGAGGTTTTGTTTGGGTTTTCTCGCACTTAGCTTGAAGGCAACTGTTCTGCGGTTGTTTTCGGTTTTCCTTTTACCTTGTGATCCGGTTCCGGTGTACATAGGTATCCATTAGGCCCCCCAGATATTGTATGAAAGTATGTGGGCTGAAAGGATTTTTCCCGATCTAATAAATGTCACGTGTTTATGCTAACAACCATGGCATGCTGCGACAAACTGAGGTTGTGGTATGTATGGTAATATTGTCACCAACAATAGTGTAAACATAACGAGGCAAAGAAACGCAGCATGAGTCTCTTCAAACATATTCCGTGCAGTGGTGGGGTTTTTCTACCATGGATCACGCTTGTGCAGGGTTGACCAATCGAGATGTGTGACGCACTAAAAACACATAAAATAACAATAGATATCCAAGAATATGTTATATACAACAGGTCCAACGACGTTTTGAATGAATCATCTATTGATATTCCATAGTTCATGTTCTTTAAAGCATTTAAAGAGTATTCTTCACCACTGCACCGTGTCGTTTATGGGCGCAAATTGATAGCTGGAATCTTGAGGAGAGATCGAACGTGAATGATGCTATTCCATCGATTTGTCGCAATTGTCACAAGTCGCTAAATCGTTACTGGTAATTGATCTGCTTCTAGGACAGACATCACGTTGATGACCGAGTGCCGGTCGTGATTAATCCCCAACATTTTATGACGTCATGCACGCCTTGGTTGTACGATCGTCGATGACAAACACACACTGGGTCCAAACAGGATAAAACACATTATTTTCACCAGCAGGTGTACGAGGGTCCATCACAACAGATTCATAACTACACGGATGTTTTATACCACACTCGGTGCTTGACTTGACGGCAAAATTATCCGCGCGCAACGCGGTCACCGAGTGCATGCCGTTGCGTGTGTTTGTTTGCACTCAACCGTGCAATTCCGCCGGGTAACAAATACACACAACTTTCCGTTTCCTTCACATTGGCCACAGAGCAAACGGGGGCACACCTACGCCCTGGCGGCGTGTGTTGTTTCTTGGGTATGCTTTTTCCATTACGCTTCTTCTTGCACTCCGGATGTTGGACGAACGGAAGCTCCATCGCGGATCGCAATGGTTGATGGTTTTTCCACGTACGTTGTTTACAATGCAATTCGCATATCGTGTTTACCGATTGCCCGATCGTAATTGAATTTTTTCTTTCTGCTCACAGAGAAGGGATTTTTCATTTCCTTAAACTTTGGCACCTGATTTGATACCGTTCGCAACTGTATATCCTCTTCGTTTGCGCTAGCACAAACGCACAGACGCACACAAACACTCGGGTAAACCAGCGTGGGCTACGTTTTACCTGGACGCGCAGTCACAAACCTGGGCTCATTATGTATTTCCTTTCCAAAAACCAGATGGCAAACACACCACACACACAGTAGGCTGCCCAACATTACGGAACGAAGTGAAGAAAAAACCGGTGCTACGAGACCGAAACCCATTTCGATAGCATTCACGTCGCTGCGCTCCTTTACTCCAACGGCTTAGCACCGTTTTGCTGTGCCTTGTTTCTCACTCATTTACACACGCCGGGAAGTTACACGTCGTGGCACCACTTTTTTGGCCTTTCCGTTTCACTTCCACAGCTATTTTTTCACCACAAATCCTTTTACAAATCCATATACGGAATTTACACAAGCCCGTTTTATGAGTGCCACCAGTCACGGAATTGGCCGCGAAACCGACGGCTAAATAACTACCGCTGACTCACTTGTTTTGTGTTATTTGCTCGTGGTTGATGCGATAACTGCGTTGAAATATGAAGGCAGCACCTGAAACGCTAAAAACACACTCCGGTACCGGCAAACAAGTAGGCAACGCACAAACCACACAGCACGCGCGAGATTACAGGGGTTTTCCGGACATTTCACAAGCCTGGGGAATTGATCAAAAGTATGAAAACGTTATGTGTTGCAAAAAATAGGATTTAAAACAGTTGAACAGTTTAAAAATTGTTTCAAAATATGCTTCGTTCAGAATCAAGATAGAGCTAACGAATTTCACGTTAATTGAGATTTTGGTTAGAGTGAATGTTAATAGAAGAGCACTGACGAACCCTGTAAGCGTGTGGCGCAGCTGGCTATTTTGATCGCACAAGTATTCCACACGTGTCAGTATAAACAGAAGGCAATTCGGAGTTTGACATTGTTTATGGTGACTGGTTAGCTGCTCCATAATTATGGCAATTTAAAATAGCGGTTGAGCCTGGGCGTTCTTTTTCGTGCAATATAAAAAATATAAATTCACTTTTTGGTTCATTTAACTACTGAAGTTTGATAGCATATGAAATCGTTACCGTTAGTATTGTGATTGTTTTATTTTTTCAGAACTCATTTTTATGGAACGTTCGTAATTAAACGCAAAAAATAAATAAGGACAACTTTAATTTTACTTATTGGGCATGTTAGATAAAACATCAGTAACCATTCAATTTGAATAATGACGTGTCTAATTGTTTGAATAAAACATCGACCTTGTAGTGGCGTCGCATAAATTAATGGTTTTAATTAATGTGTTGTCTCGTATTTGCATCACTTAAACATTCAAGTACTGAAAGTTAAATCTATTTATACGGCCAACAAACAAAGTACGACGAATCGGTAATTATTGTTTATATTTGCCTAATAAGAGCATTCATCCAGGCTCCCAACAAGATAAATCTATTTCATGTTCCATTCAGCTCATTTAGTACAGAATTGCCACAGCACATCAAAGCGTTTTGAGCTTCAACAATTCTACGAAAAAAAAACACCCTACCATAAATGCTGGATTGGCGCTTACCTATTTTTCAGCTTAAATTTTACTTTCATAAGGAACTGATTTTAAATATGGTTTAATATCGTTCATCTATTTAGTAAAAATGGACTTGCGGTGAATTTGCTTAAATCTGGATTAGCTCGGTGCAATCAATCGAATCTTCATTATTACGATGATTGTATAATCTTCTTCCGCGAATGGTGCGTTAATTTTTATTGCACATGCTACACAATGGGCCATCGGGCGAGATGACTGTTTCGTCCTTGACATAGCCGGATATTGGCAGTATGGCTGCGTCATTGTTAGCTAGCGTCCTCTGGAATTGCCGACCCCGATTCCAATCCGCAATATCGATGGCAGGAAGCTTAATTTATAAGTTATTACCTGAGCAAGGTAGATTAAAAGGTTACCAGATATGGAGCCAACACCTTTCATCGCATAGCAGCACTCATTTACTCCCTGGACCTCGTTGTGATATTGGAATGCACAAAAACGAAGGCGTATTGTGCGAAAGTTTTGCTGTTTCAAAAGTTTATTACTGCAGTTCAAACTTTTCCCATTATCTAACCGGCATTTTTGGGTATTTGTGTGTAAATTCATTAACAGACTTAGGCATCACCTCAATCAGGCCACCGCACACGGTGCAGTGGGTGATTAGCAAGGCAGCAGTAGCAAAATAGATAAAGTAACGCCTGACGCAATGCAACCACTAGTTTTACTTCATATATATGTATAATGTATCTAATATAGTTACCGGGTACAGTAAAAATTCTGCAACTTCCTCAACATTACTTATCTAGCTCCTAAACGTAACCTACGCATAACAATTTGCGCGTAACTATAAGTGTTTGTCCAACCAATCGAATTGAATGTGGTAAAAAATCATCGCCACACGTTCGATGGGTTCGTTGGGAAACCGCTTGGGTGTAAAATGATGGTCTACGGACTATGTGCGTTTTACCAGGGGGACACACACACGCGTGGGGGCCTCTCCCTATCGAACGAGCTTCACAACTTCCTTCACCGCTTTCCACTGAATGAGGTCACCGATTGTAGAGGTGCCGCGAGCACTTTACCGCCAGATGGCAGGTGCCTCCACGCTGTTTGAGGGGGCCTACGTTGTTTGGGGACGCTATTTCGTAAGTTGCGCTGTTTACTTGATGATAAGATCATACTTCCCCGTATCGCGACCTGTGTGTGTGTGTGTGTGTGTGTGTGTGTGTGTGTGTGTGTGTGTGTGTGTGTGTGGATTGAGATAAAAAAAGAGTTTGTTTTAGGGTTGACGTACACCTCAACGGTATGATGGTTCATTCTAATCGACTCCCTGCCAACACCCTACCTTCATCGTGCAGATGTTCCTGTTCGTCGTCTTTCAGTTCGGCCCAGCGTGCCGGTGCCCGGAAGCAGAACACCCACCGGTTCGCCAGCTCACGCTTGATGCGCTGCCGCCAGACGATCAGTACGAAGAAGATGAGCACCCCGTGCAGACAGTTGACCGCGTCGACGATAATCCAAAACCAGGACTGGGGCACCAGACCTTCGCTCATGTGGAACGATAGTATCTCAAACACCCAGATAAGGCCGGACAGCAGGAACAGCTTCAGGTACAGCATGCACTTGTACCGGAGCGACTTCTTCCGATCCGGGCTGAGGTCGTCCCCGCTCGTATGCAGATGTACGCTCGTCCAGACGAACAGGAAAATGTTAATGCTCAGCATCACGCTCAGCGGCAGATAGACGAAGTACGACTGCTCCCGTTCGGCTGGTTTGGGGTGGGAAGAATATTGGAGGGGAAAGAGAAGAAAGCGATGAATTGGATGGAATGGGCCGGAGGACGGCTCCATTAGGGGAGACAAACTCACTCCGGAACCAGCAGGAGATCTCGCCGAGAGTCGGATACCGGCTGTGATAAATGTAAACCATGGTCGTTAACGTCACGGCAACGGTGACGGCGTAGATGTGGTTCAGGACGTACCAGGATCGTTCTCGGATCTTCCATCGGCGTGCACTATAAATTCCCGATGCCCGGATCGGCCACCGGTGGATGGGCGAAAACCGATTAATCAATGAGAAAGCAACCGGGCCGTGGTCGTCCGTAGGCCATACTTACACTGTCAATTTCCATACGTTAGCCATGACCATGTTCAGCCATGCGAAATAGCTGATGAGGAAGAAGTACATCAGGAACGCTGCCGGCGTAGAGAAGGGGAATGAAGCGGTTGTTTAGAAAAGGAAAAACAAAAACGGATGGGGCATGACATAATTGTCCTGAAGTAAAAACAATTTCCTCGCTCCCCCCCCCCCCCCCAACAGTCGCTTTTCGACGAGGACATTAACAGCAGCACGTTGCCGGTTGAGTGAAGCGTTTTTCCTCCACAACCTGCAGCCCGGTACGTATGCGCCTTATACTGGATCAGTCTGAATGGTTTTGTGACCACGGAGGCTGAAGATATCGTTGGTAGCTCTTGTGGCGGACAATACGGACAAACGCAAGGGCCCGAGTGCCTCTATCCCTTCCACCCATCATCGACCGAAGACCGTGGAATCGGGATGTTGGAATCCTTGTGACCCAAATATGCAACTGCTGGTTCTGTGGTGTTCGGCTGTTGCTGTCAATTCCAATCCCACCAACAGCACCATTGAACGCTAGGAAAATTGCAAAAGTCGTTCCGCGTGATTCGAAACATCCTTCCGGTTAGGAAGCGCTGGTGGGGGATCGTTTGCTTCCCAACGGTCACGGTTTCGGTGGAGTGGAGCGCGTTTTGGCGGTTTGCGCTTTGTACACGATTCAATTTATGTTCCCTAATCCGTCAGCATCTTTGCTGGCGTCGTAAAGCATTAGCAGCAATCGAGGAGGACAGCGAAGGCTTTAACCTTCGCAAGGAGAGACTTCCATGGTGGGCAAAGTTTTTTAATCTCAACACGACACTGCGACTGTAGTGATGCTTTCCGTTTCCTTCCCATCATTTCTTCCTTTATTTTGCTTTCCTTACAGCAAATTTCACTTTCATTTCGGCCAGTTTCTTCGGAAGAAAAAGGGAAAGCGTTCGTCACCATTGCTACACGAGTGTTGGGGGCGCCTCCGGTATTTGCTCTTGTTGCCCCGGTTCATTGGCGTTCGCATTCTCGTTAGCATGCTAATTACATTCGCTTGCTTGCGTTTTCTATAGATGGAGTTGTGAGCTTTTGTGTTTTTTTGCTGTTGCATTCTATTTTGCAATCTAATTTCACCCATCGGGAGAAGGCAACCCTGGACGGGACGCGGCACATTATTCGGTCACCGTAACCTTAACCTTGCCTGACGGTTGTCGTCGTGGCGGTGACCGGGTTCTTTGTCCGCTCTACGGTGTCCGCTGATACATATCAAGCTGTGTAGCTACCGTTGAACGTTGTAACTCTTTTGCAACGAACGACAGTGCCATAAGAAACATATTTGGTTCGTGTTGATGATGATGAAAGAGATACGATAAAAAACTTATCTCAAAGCTCTTTCTGATAACGGAAAAAGGGAATGTAAGTAAGCATTTTCCCCTGAGAACTTTTAATGGATTCCTAAAATTGTCAATTCAATTTTGAGACACCCCTGTAGAAAAAAACACGTGCTGAATTAAAGGGTTTCACAATAGATATGATACGGCAAACCCAACTTGCTGAATCGCACCAACGAATAAGATAAACTGAAACATTGATAGTGAAGCACAACACACTTTAGTGAATCGTAGTGAAGCTGTACAGGCAGTCCCCGAGATACGCGGTTCCTCTTATAGCTGAATCAATTTAAAGCAGAAAATCTAAGCAAAAAGGTGTAAAATTGGTCTAAAATAGCTTCCTTTCCAATATAAAACATTTATTTTTATTTTATTTTATTGTATTCTATCAAAAAGCAGCTTGGTTTGCTGAATAAATTAAGTGCAGAGAAGGAAGTCAATAATGTTACTTTGAAGTATAAACGATTGGACATAATCCGCTATAATAGCGTATCTCGAGGAAATTAATCCTCATAAATTTCATTGTATATCTCAACTCCTGCACCAGGTGCTATATAAACGGACGGCCGATATTCCATTGATTGAATTGTGTTTTTGCGATTCAGTACAGCGTTTTGTGTTTCATTATCAATCTTCCGGTTTGCCTTAATCGTTTGTGCAAGTCATGAAGTTAGGCACCCCATATCCTATCTAATGTAAAACCCTGTAAATGCTTCGGAAAACCCATAAGAAAAAGGCCAATGTTCGATTTTATGTTGCTAAAATTCAACCTAACCCGTGCCGGTTGCCAACCCTCACGCGATATTCAACAACCGTCGACGACTCGGGATATTCGGAAGCTACCCTTTCGATTAGTAAATCGATCATCTTTTATCGACAACCTGCCGCCGACTCGGGAATCATGCAATACGACAGTTCGCCTGTCTGTGTCCGTCTCGGTTCCGAAAGTTATTGGTGCGTTTGCAGAGAAATTGCATCGCATCCGGTCCATTATTGGTTTCACATCGATCCGCACAACACGACACGGGAAGGGAAACATCCCACGGCGATGGAACGGTAAAATCCTGGCCCAGACTCATGCCAGTGCACACGGTACGGTTGCACAACGAAGCGGAGTGCATCATGCTGCAAGCATGAACGGGCTTTCAATTAACCAAACCAAATCGATTTGGTTGATGGACCGCAAGGTAGAAAATGGGAAGCGTTCCTCGGAACAGCAGTGCAACGGGCATTTTGTTTGCGTGTGTGGTCTCTACCCTGCAGCACAACTGGGACGGGGCTTTGTTCCGGCAATGCTCACTCCTTCGAATGGTGCAATCGATTTATTGTTACCAGAGCCCGTCAAATGCGCGGACGAAACGTGTCTCGGTTGCATTTTCCACCTCATTGCCATCTACCGGTGTGCAGCCGCCGTACCTACCTATGACCGTGCAGAAGGACGTTTGCGTCAGGGACACCCAGAGCTGGACCACGCTGAGAAGGAACATGAACACTGCCAGACTGGCGACGGCGGCCGAGGTCACTTTGTCCTGCGTTTCCCGCAGATCCGGTATGATGACGTAGATGTACAGTGTGACGAGCAGGAAGAACACGGAGATCAGCATCATGATGCCCTTGCTGACGAGCATCGTGGCAATCGACTCCATGTTGGCCATATTAAAGCACACCACAAACACCGGTTGCGTGCCATCACCGTCCATGGTGTGCGCCACACAGTAGCTAGTGACCGTCGAGAGCGTCGAGGCAAGAGAACCGGCAAAGAATAAATAGATTGAGGGAGTTAGGGAAGGACAACAAAAACAGAAAAGAAAAACGAAAGCCGCCACTTCCCGCATTACCGACACGTTCGGCACTTACTCGTTGGGCTGGATCCGGAACTCTCCATCGACCAAGCTGCCCGACTCGTCCACGTACACCTCCTGCTCGATCTCGCGGTAGATCATGTAGCTGTGGGTGCAGTTGAGGTGCATTTCCGTCGTGTAATTACCATCGCTGCGGACGCACTGCTGCTGCTTACTGTCGACCACGTACGCGTTCTGGCAACACTGGTTAGCCTTCTGGTCGTGGGTTGTCACCAACTCGCCGCTCGCCACTGTGCCCAGCAGCAGGACGACTGCCGAGACGAACGTCACTACCAATGGTACCATAGTCCGTTTGCTGTCACGCGACTGCATGGCCGTATCGTCTGTCCAGCACTGCTATGATAGCCAACGGACTTTTCAAAAGTATTCTCCCTCTCCCTAGTTGTGTCGCCAATTTTCACCAAACCTTTTCGCCGAACACTTTGCACTAATTTCACTTCCCGCTTCACGAAACGACCCGCCGTGTCGTTTACTTTACGGCTAGTTAGGTTTTTTATATGTACTCCACGGTATCCTTTTTGGCCGTTCCTCTTCCCCTTCACATCCGCTTTTGAACACTTTTTTCTCCACTATGTACAATCACTGGACGTCATTTTGCACTTCCGCGTTGTGCATTCTTGCGCTCACGTTGAATGGCACAATGCATTTCCACTTTCGGTCGGTCCACGGCAGTCCTCTTCCCCTTCTCACCGCTTCTCGGAGGAAATGAGGCTCTGAAATCTGATCCAACTGCAGGCGGCCGCGGTTCGTGTGGGAAAACTGCAAAGGAAAAAAACCCCTCAAAGCAAATATATAAACGGTCACCAAACGGAACTGCAATGGTTCCGAGAGTTCTTCCTTCGCTTCCTCAATTACGGTGCCCGATGCAACAGGAGCGAGTGTTTGCTTGCATAGCACCAGCATCGTTGCGGAGTTGGATGAAGAAGTTGTGGAGTTTGTTTTTTTTTCGTTTTGTTTGTCCGTTTCTTGCTAAGACAATCTCCACACCGACCGAATGGTTTGGAAAATGGAAAACGTTCTTGGGCTGTTTTTTTCTCTCCCTGTTCACGCTCATTGCCCATTTCTTCTCATTTCCCGGACCAGTGGGGAGCAGAAGATGTTCGCTAATGTCTAAAATAGGAGCTCCACTTTATCGGAACCGTTTAAAGTGCCCACGCTGCTTGGGACTTGGTTCCGCAACACGGAGTCCGAGCCAAGTAAGACAAGTAAATCGCATCGCCAGCGTACGGTTACGGTTTGTGGGATCTTGCCGTGCGGCATCCGGGGTTAGGGAGGAGTGAAAAAATAGCACTATCACAAAAATATTGTTAATTCATTAACTCAGCCAGTGGTCCAAGGATGAAGAGCTGAGCTGCTCCATGGGTCTACTACCATGAGGTTTCGTGCCAAACAATGTATTCCGCTGATGGAAGCACGGCACGGAGTACACTGAGTGACTGAGTGGCGCCGCCGGTAGTGGATTGGCAGAACCGAAAAGGAATTTAATTATTGGTGGGTAACTATACCTGAAAACACCTTGACGCTTCGCTCACTTGCGGCCGGCGTACAGTGTGCAGTGAACGATGAACAGACGGACAAAAGTCCCGGTGGTGGTAAAAAAGCGGCGAATGATTAGCATGAAGGGAACTTTTCCATCATACCATTTGAAACTTTGCTCGTATAATGCAAAAAAAAACAACCTACACAAGAAGTTTGGAATTTCTTTTACAAATTATAACGTCAGAGGAAGCTTCAAGAAGCGCCACGAACGGGTGTTGTGCAAAATTTAATTAAACGCAAGGATTCCGTTGTTTATAACAACAAACGTATTATCATTGTTTTTTTGTGCCTTTCGTAGATTACATACGTTTCTTTGGTGTGCATGTTTGTTATCACCACTGTTGGTTGTTTACGTCTGGCAAATTATCTAATCTCGTTCTAAATAGATACAACGGGCTTTATTTGCCTGCGGAACATAGCTAGAGGTTGACATTCAATCATCTAAAGAGGGATCGTTTGGGGAATTATTATCGTTTTGAAGTTGATCAGTTATTGAAAGGACATCAAATAACTTTCAAACTTGGCCACCTTGTGCGAATGTCCGAACACACTATCCGGCGCAACGATGATACGGATAATGCTTTCGAAACCCTTTGGTAACTGGTGCGACCGGTGCCCTCGGTGTGATACGAGTCGACGGTTGTTATTTCGAGGCACCCGAACAAATCACACAAACTCTTCCGAACTCTGCCCAAGTCATCCGGTTGTCGTCCCATCTTCCTGCAGTAGTATCTGCACCTGGCCGCGTAAAGCAGAGCACGGTTCAGCTAGATAACTTTTGGCCGTGATATAACAAGAAAGTTGTCGCTTTTTCTTCATCTGTTGGAGTTCGTTGCAGAGTTTGTGTTTTTTTTCTTCTACCCCATTTCAGTACGGAGTGTCATTGAATACAAACTTACTTACGGTACGGAGTTATTGGAAGTGGTGGCGGTGCAAATGATGCAACGAAGCATACAGTCCAACAGATCTGCTTGAACTTTCTGCATCAAGGCATCACAAAAATGAAAAAAAGTGCAATCAATAATGGAGAGTTTATTCGACTGGCAATAGGAAGTTCGACACTCAAACGTACTGCGGACTGGGGACGTTCGCTAGATAGCTTTGTTAGGCCAAGACCATAATTCACCTGTCACACGGAGTATATTTTACCCTGCCCGACTTTATCTGCGTCTAGATGGGGAACTTTGCTATTTCCAACCTTGTATTCATCTGTCTTTCAACTCAATCGATCACCGACGGAGCTCACTCGAACTCTCGAGCCAAGATGTCCTTGTTGCGAGCTCTCTGGTAATGTAATTTTCCTGTGAAGCGCGGGTCTTTAATGAGCTTCACATCCTGCCTACATCAGCAACATACGCATGATAATTCTGTTTTGAAGAGCAAATTAGCCGAACTCTCGGCGGAGAATTCCTCAAGACTAATTAGCGTTTCAACGGTCGTGGGCCTTCCCGCGATTGAAGTGGATATTCAAATGCTCGAACTAAAACATAATTGGCGGCACAGCGCGAACCGAATCACCGAGGGAAAATCCCCTGTAAAAGGTACACTTTTGACCCGCTTGTGTTGTTCTTTCATTAACACAAACGATGCAAGAATGTCAATCGCTTCCGGCGCATCCACCATTCGGCAGTGTAAATAAACATGCATAATTCTGGAGCAAGGTAAGCTCACGTCTGTTTCCATAGACACTGGGAAACCCCGACAGTGCCGCCGGCGGGGAAGTACAAAGTTTGCTACGTCAGCCACACTCCCAAGCCCCGAGAGGGAGCTCTCGTCCCGGAGCATGTTTGCAAAGCCCTTTTCTTCTACGGGATCTCGGCTAATGGATCGTTAGTGTTGGTCGGGAAAAATGGTCAAATTATTGGCGTTGGCACACTCATAAAGTATGCAAAGCTCCGGTCCCCATTGTTGGACGTAAGGAAAATATGCGAAAAGATCTATCTCCACGTCCGGCCAGTCGTTCGGTATCATCTGCATAATACCCTCCCGATCGTGTATTATGTCGGGTGCGTGCGACGTGATCACGCTGCTAGGGATAATGAATTTAATTTTATCCTTCCTGGAGGACTGGAGCAGTGCGGGCAGGCAAGGGTGGCTTTGAGATCCGCTGAAAAATATGGTCTGCCAAGTCTGTCTCTGATGACTTATTTCGGTGCGACGTTCCCGGCCTTGAGCAACGGAACCATCGACAATATTTAAGCAAGGGCGAGAGCTATTTCTCGTCTCGCTTTGCAGTGCGTCAGACGGACAGGGCCAGACAAACGGGCGGCGGCACGACTGTTGGGTGGCTGAGCCGGTTATTTTTCTGTTCGTCATCCTCCAAGATGGCTTTGGAGTCACTGGAGAGTCGTCCGTGTGTGCGTCCCTGTCTTGCGTTGGATGTCAATCGTTCAAGGTCGCGCGGTGTAAGTGATTTATCGGCAAAGAAGCGTTCGGTGTACACAACAACGCACGCAGAACAAACACAAAAATAGGAACCGTCAACCGATCGGAACGGAACAAGTTTTACTCACTGCTCGAACCAATACTTTAATCGCGGCTTGCTACGATTGCCATCATTAATATTGCATTCTCCTGCACTGTGGGGTGATTCGACGTCAGCTCCACTTCTCACTAAGCGCTCTCATCGATTCACCCACCGCTGATCGCGTGCAAAAGGTGAATGTCAAGAACGAGGGTGGCTTTTGTGGGGAATTAGCCCTCGGGCGCTCGGGTTGAATTTTGTTGACGCACATACGTTGAGCGCCTAAAACAAACCGCTGTATTCGCTTGTTGCTTCATGAATCACAGAACGGAAAGCGAATCATTCCGGTTGGATGTCTTTATAAATGTGGCCAAACTTTGGGCCGCAAACTTAACGGCAACAAAAGCATTTGCCTATTCTTCGGGGCCACACACACGGCAAATGCTTGCCTGGCACAAATGTAGCCACCCATCCACCGACTTGATTGACCGGCGTGTGTTTTGTGCGGTGGAGACCGGCAGGGACGTAAACTTCCACTTCTAGAGCCCTGATAAATGACACCGCATATTGGGTTAGACACGCGTGAGCACCGCTGGGTGGGTAGCATGGCAGCCAGATGGACGATGCTCACTCCTCTTGGGGACGTGGTGGTAAAATGGCAATCGATGGAGTATGCGAAATTTTCGGACTAAAAGCAGCTTTTTTCTCTTGCTGTTTTGCACAAGCAGCTTTATAGAGGCAAGTGTGCCTTCGGAACGAGCCTTTTGCCGCCTTGGCACGTAAGCGTGTTAAAACGGATTAAGCAAAACCAAGCAAATTTATGTGGAAAACTTTTCCTTCACTTGTTGTTACGGCACACTTCCGGGGCTGGAACATGCAATGGTGGGTATTATTCTTTTAACAACGGTTTCAAACCCATGTTGCTGCTTTTTTGAACTGATAATTAAACGGCGCATCAGTTTAAAGGTTTCTATGAAAAAAAAATACACAATATAAGAGCAATATTTAGAGATCAAAGGCTTTTGAAACATTATAGCTACAACTACTGTTAAAAAAAAAACATCTCCTAAAAACCGATTCAAGTCTCGTTCTTGTTCTGTGGACGCGTTGGGACGCAATATTTTCCAACCCAATTGCTTTAGACCTATGCCCAACTAAAACCGAGGCCCTATGCTCGTTGGCGCAAAATCGTTGAAAGTTTGATGGAAATATGTTGCTGTGATAAAAACGGATCGCTATTTTCCCTTTTTGCAAGTGTAGCCTACAACCCACCGGGACGCGCACCATGCCCCATTGGCAAGAAAAGGTCCAATGTGTCTTGTTTTGAAATCGTTCCAGCAACATGAATGGGGGATAGTATTGCGTAAAACATTGTCCGTAAAATCAACTAAACCGGCCGAGTTTTGAGTCCCCCGGACCCATTGTGCAATGGTAACTTTTGGGATTGAAGCATGGTTTTATTGTTATGTTGGGTCGTAAAAATGAGCATGGAAGACAAACCGACCGACCAAAATCTCTCCCAGAAACCCGAGGTCGTCATGTGACCGTGAAAACCCGATCGGGACCAAACTACTTGGCGTCGAGCATTGGCGCCCCACCCCAGCGAACGGTGCGATAAGGAAACAACATCTCGAAAATTTGATTAAAAATGTACAGAACGTGATGGTGGACTGACCCTCGTCGTCACTCGAGTCGGATGCATCGGGTGCATCTGCAGCCGACGCCGGAAATGTGATTGCAGAAATGTGAAATTGTTTCCGGGAATTCCGGGGTGTTCCGGGGTGCCGAGATTTGTTTTGCTGCCGTTTGATTGGCGCTTTTTGCTATGCACGGTGGAGAGTTTTCTGTGTTGCAAATTAAAAAACTCCCCGAAAGGAGTTTTTGTTCCCTGTTTGGTGTGTGCTGGCCTGCACGAGTTTATCTAAGCGTATGTCCTTTTGGACAATCGCCGACATTGTGGGCGGCCATATCGATCGAAGAGAAGGAAATTATGGCGATTAGTGCAAACTTGCTAATCAATGCTTCTCGTCCTTTTAAGGATGCTCGATTCGCGTTACGTTCATATGAACACTTTTTGGCACTGGCATTTGGGTAATGTCCGGATAATCCTCCAGACACAAGGCAGACCCATACGGGGCGACAATGTTAATTGCTAGACATTGATGGTGCGCTGTGTGTTGGAGACTTTGAAGGTTTTGCGGTGCTTTGTTCGGGGATGGGGGGTTTGCGAATGATTGTTAATAGGGTGACCGACCGGTCCAGTGAGAATGTTTGCTGTACGTGTTGACACATTAACGGGTGCATTTGAACGTTCGGTTTGTATGCAGTTTTGTACGCTTGGGGACACACAGTGCACAAACAATTTTGTATCCATTACCTATTTTTATATGTTTTCTACAGCAAATATTGTTGGCCAAAATCTAGCACTCATGGTCAACCGGGAAAAAATAGGTCATGCCAGATGGCAAACAGTTTAAAGCTCTTATCATTGCTGTCACTCAGCCTGTAATCCCACTCTTCAATCTAATCCCCGGTTTTACTCTAGGTCAGGATCGCATATCTACAGACGGACAGCAGCTTTTGTGGCTTTCTTCCATTTGCTCACCAACCACTGCAACCATTTGCGCGTGTCCATGAATTGGACAGCTATCCGGGTTAATTGGTCGGCAAAGTTTCGAGCGAATTTGACCGAACGAGTCGTCGAGTCATTGCACCTTTGGAATGCAACATCGCACAAAAACTCCCTCCCCCCCCCCCCCTTTCCTCGCACCGGAGATGTCGGAATAAGCAATATTGATTTCGTCGAAGGCTATCAACGGTTGCCATCCGCCCGATGTCAAGTGCAGACTCGATGTTCAATTACGCAAAATTGAGTGTTTAATCCTCGTCGAAGGTGGGCAAAAAAACCCAACCAACGAGTAGCAAATTATTTATTGATAGGTTCAATTTACAATATGTCACAATTTCATTTTACGTTTCCGGCAATAAATCCGGCAGAATATGAAATGGAAACCGAATTCGCTTGCAACATGTCACCGACCGTGTGCTGTCGGCAGGGAGGAGCTGTTTCGGTAACAGATGTGTGTGCGGATCTCCCCTTTTGGGGAGGAAAGTTCCTCTGGACGTGATGCAAGCGACTATCGGGGGTTCGCTTTGATGTGTATCCTTCCAGTGTGCATGATAGGGTTGGCAAGATCGACCAATAAAAAAAAAAGGAGAATGGTTTAACTGAGCTCTAAAAACAGCAAACGGCCGACCACTTGTAAACGAGGGCGCGTGAATGTTCTTGACGTGTTTGGACGGTGGGTAAAGCATGGCTATGGAATATTCATCCAAAATCCCTTGCTTTCCATATTTTAAAGCCCAGGGACCGGTGCACGCGTTTGTCTTCTTAAGCCCTTTCGTTGGAAGTGTTCCGTTCGCCGACGCTGCATAAAACGTGTTACATAAATCCAATCAATGGGTTCAACTTCGGTGTTAGAGTGGTAAGCGGAGCGAACGGAAAGCATTGGTGACCAGGGACGGAATATCCTGTCCACCGGTGAACCAAACTCCTCGCCGAGTCGAGTACGTGCTGGCGTTGTTTGACGAGACATTCGAGGTGTGTGAACCGATTAAACTTTCCTAATCCTTGTAACTTAATAGCCGGCGACACAGTACGGTACTGCGTGACCTGCCACCGAAACTCTGTCTCGATGAAGGTGGCCGTATCGTTGACGGAACGTTTAATGAAAGTTTTCCCTTAATTTTCCCACGAATCGCCCGGTTCTCGTTCCGGGCGTCGAATTAATCACACGTCCTGATCAACCGCACGTGTCCACACGCGCGCCATTATTGACCGGGCGGTATCATATCTCCTGCCGGCGTGTTTACTTGCTACACTAACAAAAATAAACCTCCTGCTCGCTCCACACGGAAGCTCCACACAAAGCTTGTCTCAGCTGTGTGTTATGTGTGGAGCGTTATGAGCGCGAAGATAATCCAGTTCTAGCGTTTCGCGCGACTCCGCCTGATGACGATGATTCTGGTTCTGTTGTTTGACGCACGTTGGGCCACCACACATACCGGTGTGGTGGTGTATGAGCAGTACGCGCTGGTGACGGTGGAGCATCTGAATATGCATCAACCATCGCGGTACCGGGCCGGGCACGTTTTGCGTGTGCAACGCAGCTCATACGATCAACAGAGTGGGAAGAGTTTATCTTGCCCAAAGATAAAGCTAGAAGCTGCTGCTTTTCTTTCTTCACTGCTATTGTTGCGTGTTGTGTGTGTTCGATAAGAATGCGTTGCTGATTATGCAGTTTCTGTGCTTCGGCCACCCCTTTGTATGCCGCGAGTTCGCGAGGTTACGTTCGATTTACACTGTTAGACGTTTGTCTTCACACTTGGGACTCCAAAAAAAAAAAAAAAATCTCCATAAAATGGGTGAAAGGGCGCCATTAAGTAGAAGCGTCAGATGATAGCGACCGTTCACTTTGACAACGATTTTATTCACCGTTGTCTTGCATTGAACACTTTTTTAACAACTCGATCGACTGTACCTGCGATACGTACTTTAGCTTACACACTTCAACATTATCGGCCGCAAGTTGTGTTGGACCCTTCACTTGTTTTCCTCACACACAACAACACAAATGGGCATGGCCGATAAGCGGCAGTACGGTAGTGTTTGCGTACGAGTTCTCCGGTTGAGCGTGACGCGGGCCCGCTCGCTACCATGCGGTACAGCGGCTAGAGCAATACTACGAGCTCCAATGCGCTGGAAGCGTCAACTGAGCGTACGAAACGCCTCCAAGATTGCGTGGGGGCGAGCGCGTACTATCACCCAAGGAACAATTTTGACCCCGCGACTGCCGGTTTCACTGCCTTTCACACTGGTTGCCTCTACTTACTGAGCGGCTCTTAGTTTGACCTACTGTATCGGTTTACAATGGTAAATGAACCAAATATAATGGATCAAGCAACGTTTTTTTTCTACTGTCTATTCAAAAGATCACAGGAAACTCAACAACGGCGTTCTGTGACGGCACCGGAGCTGGATGCGTATGAGTGAGTGTGCATGAAGTGAAGTGTTGCAAGGATTAGCAGAGTGTTTTGCTATGTTAAAAGTGCTTGAAATAGGAAAGAGTTTTTAAAGTAGGCTAAATGTTGCTACTACCAACGCGTCTTAATTAAATCAATAGTCGTTCGCATCCAAGTAGCCGTTTAGAAGAGCAGCAAAAATGTGCAGTGAAATGGCAATGTGCAATGTTAATATAATTACTCAATTTTAATTGTGTTCTTATAATAAATGAAATGAAATCTCAATTGAAGCGCTAGGAAATGTGCATCGTATAATATAAAAAAAATGTTCGAGACGTGTTTCTATTTACAACAGCTGTGGTGGAAGCGCAGCCTTGGAGCGAGATAAAGAGAGCCAGGCCAGTGACCCCCCCTTCCTCGCTCCTTTCACATCCCCGTCGATGGGCCGGACAATCCTGCTGTCCGGACAATAATCCGGCACAAAACCGGACAATCTTTCGCTTCGTACCAACTTCGGAAAACTGGTTCGGTTCCGTGCTCCATTCGGGTTTCGTTCCGAACGTTCAACGTGCCTCGGTTAACCCTTGGATGAGCGTAGTGGTTTATTAGAACTTCAACACTAACTGTATGCAGCCCACAATTATCCAATGTCGTTTGCAGCTTTGTTTGATTCTTGTATTGTGTATATTTCTAGAGATGGGAAACTCTTTTTAAGGATTTAAATCCGAGTTAAAGAGTTAGAATGAAGGCTTAACTCTTATTCTCACTCTTCAAGATTTCAATAATTTTAAGAATCAACGGTAGTGGGGGGAAGGGGTTGGTGGCGTTGCTGCAGTCTTCATTCGCTAACATTTGCGGATGTTTTTCTCGCGATTAAAATCGTAAGTTAAAGGATGCCATGAATAATTCTCCCACAAGAGTTAATTCACTCCCACAAAGAGTTATAAAAAACTCTTCTTCTAAATTCGAGAAAGAACTCACGTCCTAGAAAGATTTAAATCATTCATTCATTGCGAATCATAGTGTACATCGGTAGTGTGTTCCCTTTACATACAACCAACTGGTGGTTCATTTCGTCATTGCTTCGCCTTCAAAATCACTTAAATATAGTTTGTTGACTTGACTTTAACTTGTACATTTTATGTATTACTTTGTGTCAACCGTTGCTTGTTTCCTTTTTTTTTCAAAACAATAATTGTTGAACATAAACTAAACTACGCATTGGTGGCATTTCAATCGTCGTTTGGTGGTGTTTTTTTTTGTGCAAGATATAAATAAAAATCTGTTCGATTGGAATGCTTTTAGCGCAATCACCACCACCCGCACATGGACTGACTGGGTTACGCTGCTTCCCAATTTTGTTTTCTCCTGGCCCTGCTGAGTTTCGGTCGAGTGTGGCTAGGAGATAGAGGTGTTAGTTGTTTTTTTCCACTCTCTTGCGGCACGTGAACAAGTGAACCTTTCTTCTGTCAACGTTGGTGATTGATGACTATCTGTTGATTTATTTGCTAGTGTAATCTCATGGGCCGGACCTTATTTATGCTGTAAAATGGTTCTTCATGCTGGTCTGCTTCTGGTGGATGATCATTCTTGAGCATAATTTGTACATTTTCTTGTACCAATCTACTACCTTTAAGCTTTAGAATTGCATGAAGCAATGCATAGTTTTTTTTATGCAATGGTGTAATCAGTAGCTCTCGAGGATATCACATGGTTTGACTGCATTTGCCAGTCTCAACGAGTATCAACCGGAAGAACTGCGGGTTCTTTGGATTAAACTATGAACCGAAAACCAGCAGAATTTGAACCGTCAGTGGACGAAAACTTTACTCACATTCATGTTATCTTTCTTTCCTCTACCACCGACATTGTGGCTTGCGACAGAAGGTTTGACTTAGTTCTGTGTCGTGACTGTGTGTACGACTGTGAGGATGGATAGTGGCTGCTGCTAGGTCGCTTCTTTATGCCTCAAGCCTGAAAGGAACGCCGGAGAAACCTTAAACGGAAGTGAATTTTCCTGCGATTTCCGGGGTTTTATATTGTTGTTTGCAGAGCGGGCGATGAATCTGTGCGGATCTGTTATGAGGGCTGCTGACAGGATGGTTGGAGTGCTTGCTACTTGTAGCAGCACCAGGAAGACAGATTAAAATGGATCCGAAATGGGGATGGCGGGGCAGGGAAGAGCAAATAAGCATTTGGGAAAATGTTCACTTCACGAAGACATCAGACATCAGCTAGCGTAGCACCGGGAGTTTAAGAACATTCATCTGTTTTGCCTGAATTAAAACTTTAATCCACTTCCCAAACGCCCATCTCGTTTCCCGTTTTGTGTATTATCGTTTTTTGTCGAGTGGCCACCATTACACCGCGGGGACCACCGCGAAAAACAATGTGCCCTGTCGTGGCGGTTAAATCGTCTTAAGCCACGGTGAAGATGAAGTGGTTTGGTGTTTATCGAACACTTTAAAATGCAAACTGAATTTGGGCACCGATGGTAGCCATTTGTGTTCGTGTGGCCTGTGGTAGCCGATTAATTGTGTACTCGAGATGGAATTGGGTGGAATTTGTATTGGCGGTTGGAATCAGACATTTGAGCGCCTGATGAAAATGATGAAACTCGATGCGCTCGTAATCAATATTTATTGGCGTATCTTCTTGAGCCGAATGTATCGCTTTTGTTCCGCGGTTCTGTGTTTGTTCTACTCGTCTAAGGTCTAATGGATCAACCACAGCAGCCGCCACTTAACATAGCAAGCAACAATTCGATGTGGAAGACAGTTTTGGTTCGAAATTCGTTTCTAATTGTTTGATGCTACACAAGCTCAAACTTGAAGCATGGATGCAATTTAGATAAACGTTTGAAGTGTACTTCTTATGATATTATTTATGGATGTAATGATCATTGGAGAACTAGTGGATTGAGATCTATAGATCACGATGAAGAAGTGAAATCTCGCAGCGAAGTTTAAGAGGTGCAACAGAAATACTCCAAGTCATTTATCTGTACCCCTCTGGTTCCTCTAACATTCCTCCTCAATTTCGGTCTACCTTTGATTCTTTTTTACTGCTGAATAAGACTATACGAACTTGATTGTCCGGTGTCATCCTAACACCGTAATCAGTCCTCAGAGCACGTCACTGTTATAGTTTTCCCATAGTCCTGGCAACAAATCCTTCCGAATAGCTAACTCTGGAAGGTTTCGAAGGAGGTTTTAGGCAGCTTTAGTCAGTGCCCATACCTCAGAGAACTCCATATTTCTAATTTTGAAATATTCTAGGTTATATCTCGTTATTAACATCGTTGAATGGCTTTTAACACGAAATAGTTTAAATTTTAAACAGCTTGATCAGGTACGATCATCTAGCGGTGATCATCATCACTTCGTCAAGTTCTGAGTTGAGGTACAGAACACGATCTTCACGGTTGTAACTTCCAACTCTCATATTGGTGTTCAGGCAGAAGAAACGAGTGGGGCCATCCTTCAGAAGCACAACTCTAGGGCAATGGACATTCAAAGATTTTTGCCTTCTTCTCCTCTTCATCTGATGCTCTTCGCCTTCCTCCAACACAAGTGACTCCACAGGTTTGACCAGGTTTGTCTGAGGACCAGCAGCGCTTGCGACATCATGTTGTCCGTTATCACTTTGTTAGTCTTTCCTGGTGCAAATTATTGTTAATCGTAACTGACTTTCCTGCGTTGCTTGCCATGTCCACTTCTTGTTTATGTCGCGTAGTATCTTTTATTTTTTAGAAAAATTGTGTACTTTTACCTCTATTTGTAGATAACAGAATACGGCGAGGGGAATGGTATGTTTACTTTTTAAACTCCTCACTGTTCTGGAAGAAGTCAAAGTGCGCCTTATTCCAATGATTAAGAAATAGAAATGTGCCACAGTTTTAGTCATGTGCGTCAAAATTAATCTATTATGTGTAAATGTTTTCAAAACATCAGCATGGCTGGCGCATACCGACATTTTTGTGGTTGTTGTTTTCCACCATTGCTGATAGAAAGGTTAATGTAAACGAGGTTTTAATCACGTTCGTTGTTACTGATAATATACATTTACCAGGAAGGCAATAAACAAAATAGGAGATGTTTGATTTAGTTAATGTTTGGATTGTTGTTTCTGAGAATTCACACATTTTCTTTCTAATTTCGTGAAATTCTTTTAATAGACTGTACGTAATTTACGCCATTAGCGATTGAAATGTTATCAACCAACACTGGGCTGGTTTTGGAAGGAGTGAAAGTAGCAGAGGCAAAACGGCACTGCTTCGTTGTCTTGCATGCAGTTAGAACGTTCCACGAACTAAACCGCGATATCAATGTGTGCGCATTTTTCGTATTATGTTTCGATTCGAGGTCAACCCCCTACTAACAAGCTCCTCTCGTGCGTTCTTCTTCCGTTACAGCTACTGGACATGCTGAAGTTTTACGCCCGCTTTGAGATAAACGATAAAACCGGGGATCCTCTGACTGACCACGATATGACGCAACAGCACTACGCCAAAATCAAATCCCTGCAGAAGGCCGCCTTTGCCAAGTTTCCCAATCTGCGTCTGTTTGCGCTATCGAATGTGGCGAACGTTGATACACGCGAGTCGCTCGAGAAGCACTTCGGTGCGCTCGATTGTGCCAGCCTGCGGGAAATCGCTTGCTATCTGAATCTGGTCCCGGAGAAGCTGCAGGCCCCGTTCGAGTGGCACCGGACGGATGAGACGTTCCTGCGGGAGTTGCTAATATCGCGACACGAGCGACGCGTGTCACAGCTGGAATCGTTGAACGAGATGCCCCTATATCCGACGGAGGACATCATCTGGAACGAGAACATTGTCCCGACGGAGTTCTACTCGGGTGAAGGATGTTTGGCGTTGCCGAAGCTCAACTTGCAGTTCCTAACGCTGCACGATTATCTGTTGCGTAACTTTAATCTCTTTCGGCTGGAATCGACGTGTGAGTATACTACGTTTAATTAAGTTAAGTAGTTTTTATACGTTATTTATAAGTTCCAAGAGCTTCGAGTTTACTAACGGTTGTATCGTGATTTCTGATTCCTCTATATCTATTGATTGTGACTTCTGGGGTCAATCACAGCTATTTGATTGATTAGCAATATCAGCAATACGTTAAATGTGATACAAAAAATCATCCCAACGTATATCCGTAGGGTTAGTAAGCCCTCTCCACTGTAGAATTAGTCCCTTCCAAGATAAAGTAATATCGATGTGTTCCTGAAGCTTGTTATCGAACACTACACGCACAGATTAGGATGAGATACATCATTATAATGGGCTTTGAGGTGCTTATTGCGTCCGGTTCTCCCATCATTCACTGTCCACTTTTTGCTCCGTAAGCAGACATCCATGGCAGAACATTCATTAGAGATCAGTGTTTCGTGTTTGCCCGATAGATCCCTTCTCCACTCTTTGTTTTCGTTAGATTCCTCATTTGATATGATTCGTTACCTGTAGCTTTCGTGACTTTCGTAATTGTCCCTTGTTATTTGTTGCTTCAATTTCGTCTGCTTTCATGTTAATTAAATTTGTTTCTGTTATCATGTTATCTCGTCTTGAAGTTTTGGGTTTTCGATCTTTTGTGCTCAGTAGAAACATTTATTGTCATTTTCTGTTGTTGTCTTACTAGAAGAATTGCTAAATTTGACGTTTTTACTTTCCACAGATGAAATCCGGCAGGATATTGAGGATGCCGTCAGCCGAATGTTGCCCTGGAAATCGGAAGACGGAGACGCTGTGTTTGGCGGCTGGGCCCGTATGGCGTTACCCATCCAGTCGTTCGCTGTGGTGGAAGTGTCCAAGCCACACATTGGCGAGAAGAAGCCGTCTCGCGTAAGGGCCGACGTCAGTGTTACGCTGAACGTGCGCAAGGAAGTACAGGAAGAGTGGGAAAATCTGCGCAAGCACGATGTGTGCTTTTTGGTGACGGTCCGACCAACCCAACCGATCGGTACCAAGTATGACTACCGGGAGCACTTTGTACCACAGGTCGGTTTGGTGCACGTACGTGGTTGCGAGATCGAGGGTATGCTCGACGCAAACGGACGTGTCATTGAGGACGGTATCGAGCAGCGACCGCAGTTGACCGGCGAGCAACGGACGTTCCGTGTTTGGCTCGATTCGAACCAGTATCGGTTGGACATGGACGCTACGTTGCAGGCCGGTACGGGTCAGGATGACGAAGGCAAGGAGGATGTGTACGAAGGATTTAACATCATCATGCGCCGGAAGCCGAAGGAAAACAACTTCAAGGCAGTGCTGGAAACGATCCGGCATCTGATGAACACGGAGTGCGTCGTACCACCGTGGCTGCACGATATTCTTCTCGGGTACGGTGATCCCGGTGCGGCACACTACAGTCGCATGCCGGACCAGGCCCGGGTGTTGGATTTCAATGACACCTTTCTGGATTACGTGCATGTGGCGGGCAGCTTTCCGTCGTACGAGATTGCGGCGGTGGAGCAGGAAGGAAGGTTGAGTCTTCAGCCACCGTTCCGGCTTACGTTTGAGGATGTACCGAAGGAAAGCGATACTGACGCGGATGCGGAAAAGAGTGGGGAAGAACGTGAGCTGCCGAAGCGTATCCGCGTGGAACCGTATCGCATACCGAGCCGTGGCCCGTACAAGTACAACGAGCCGAAGAAGAACGCGATCCGCTTTACGCCGACCCAGATCGAGGCGATCCGGGCGGGAATGCAGCCGGGATTAACGTTAGTGGTCGGTCCACCCGGTACGGGCAAAACGGACGTTGCCGTGCAGATTATCTCCAACCTGTACCACAACCATCCGCAGCAGCGTACACTGATCGTGACGCATTCCAATCAAGCGTTGAATCAACTGTTTGAGAAGATCATGGCGTTAGACATTGACGAGCGTCATCTGTTGCGTTTGGGTCACGGTGAGGAGTCGCTCGAAACGGAGAAGGATTACAGTCGTTACGGTCGGGTGAATTATGTGCTTTCGAAGCGCATTGATTTGCTTGGCCAGGTGCAACGGTTGCAGGAGTCGCTCGGTGTAAGCGGGGACGTGGCGTACACTTGCGAGACGGCAGGTCATTTCTATCTCTATCACGTGGTGGCTAGATGGGAGAAGTTCCTGAGCGAGTTCGAAACTGAAGGTGGCAGTAGCGCAGGTGCGGAAGGATCTCCAGCCCGCGAACGTTTCGAGCAACAGTTCCCGTTTGTGCGTTTCTTCAAGGATGCTCCACAACCGTTGTTTGGTGGTGCGAATTACGCGGAGAACATGGACATTGCGCACAGCTGCTTCCGGTACATCTCGCACATGTTCGCTGAGCTGGAGGAGTTCCGTGCGTTTGAGCTGCTGCGCAGTGGATTGGATCGTTCGAAGTACTTGCTGGTGAAGGAGGCAAAGATCATCGCCATGACGTGTACGCATGCCGCGCTCAAGCGCAAGGAGCTGGTCACTATGGGCTTCAAGTACGACAACATCCTGATGGAGGAGGCGGCTCAGATATTGGAGATAGAGACGTTCATTCCGCTTTTGCTGCAGAACCCCATGGATGGGTACAATCGGTTGAAGCGTTGGATTATGATTGGTGATCACCATCAGCTGCCACCGGTGATCAAGAACATGGCGTTCCAGAAGTACTCCAACATGGAGCAGTCGTTGTTTACACGGTTGGTGCGACTCGGCGTGCCCACGATCGATCTCGACGGACAGGGTCGTGCGCGATCTAGTATCTGCGAGCTGTACAAGTGGCGCTACAGCCGCCTCGGTGATCTGGAGCACGTGCACAAATGGCCCGAGTATTGTCGTGCCAATGCCGGTTTTGGTTTCGAGTATCAGCTGATCAACGTGGAGGACTTTAACGGTGTGGGTGAATCGGAACCGAACCCATACTTTTATCAGAATCTTGCCGAGGCGGAGTATGTGGTGGCGGTGTTTATGTACATGCGGTTGCTCGGTTACCCGGCGGAGAAGATTTCCATCCTCACCACGTACAACGGTCAAAAGCATCTTATTCGGGATGTGATTGAGTCGCGTTGTGCCTCCAATCCGATGTTTGGCAAACCGCATAAAGTGACCACCGTCGACAAGTACCAGGGTCAGCAGAATGACTATATTCTGTTGTCGCTTGTGCGTACGAAGACTATCGGTCACATTCGGGACGTGCGTCGTCTGGTGGTGGCGATGAGTCGTGCCCGTCTTGGGCTGTACATTTTCGGACGTGTGGCACTGTTTAAGAATTGTGTGGAATTGCGACCAGCGTTCCGTTTGCTTATGAATCGACCGCTCGAATTGCAGTTAAATCCGGCGGAGAAATATCCTGGGGATCGTGCACTAGTAGACGGTGGCAGCAATGTATCCGAACCGTCTTCGACCGACCAGTCATCGTTGCGGACTGTGAAAGATATGACGGAGATGGCACAGTTCGTGTACCAGCAGTACATGCAGCAGGTGAACGTAATTCGCGAAGAAATGGTACGATTTGTGGGTGATTCGATACAATTTGTGGAAAAGAACTGACGTTTGGAATATCTTTTTTGTTTCAGGAAAAAATGAAGTCACTGTTCGAAAAGCAACGCCAGGAACAGCAACAGGAAAAGATGGACGAACAGATCAAGCAGGCCGATGCGGAAGCGGAGGAAGCGGAAAAGCAACGATTGGCGGAAGCGGTGGCAAAGAAAGATTTTACACCTACACCAATTCGTAACGAAGTAGGCGATTTGGTTGAACCGATGGAAACAGCTCAGCTGGTGCGTCGGGGCAAAAAACGTGCCGCCGTAGAGGAACCGGAAACTGAGCCAGCAGCGACCGAAGAGAAGGCAACCGAGGAGGAACCGGAGAAGGATACACCGACCGAAGAACCGACGACCGAAGATAAAGAGAATTAACGATAAGAATAGTGAAAGGAAGCGGTCAACTTTTATGAAATGCCCCTCGATGTACTTTTTTTGTTTCTTTGTAGTAGTAAAGAATGATCTATGTACTAAATTCTTTTGTGTTGTGTATTTAATAAGCTAACATTTAACTGATACATTATTTTTCGAACTGCACATTCGCTCTAACTTAACACATTTTAGATTAGTACAATCACTTAATTTTACTTCGCGTTTGGTTAATAGCCACAGAGCAAAGAGGATACTATTTACGAAAGTTTTCACTAAACGTTTTGTGCAGTTTTTTCACCTTTCTTGGTCCCAATCCGGAACACATGCTTAGCTTCTCCTCGGTCGTATTGATCAGCTTCCCGAGTGTACCATAGTTCTGCAAAAGTATCATCGCGTCCGTCTGATTGACCGGTTTTATGTTAGTAAGTGCCCGTACCAGCTTCTCATGTGGATACTTCTCGGCCCGCTCCATAATCCAGTCCGGTGGTCGGTTTTCGAACAGCTTATACTTCTCCACAATCCGTCCAGCTTCATCCGCGTTCCATGCGAGCATAAGCGTCAGATCGGCGAGCAAACAGATGCGGGTCAGATGTTTCAACGCATTCTGTGGTTCTGATATATCGATCTGCACCAGCAACACACGCAGCTCGTACATTTTCCCCAGCTGCTTCAAACGCGCGTGGATGTAGTCCGGGTTTAGGTTGTGATAGCGCAGCGAAAGGAACAGGATGCATGCACTCGCACCAACCACATAGTCCGGCACGATGTCATCATATTCCCAGGGTATGAGCTGGATAGCTTTGAGCAGTGGATTACCGCGCTGCTTCGGATTTACCAGGATGCAATGGCCTTTGTTAACCTTCGCCACAACGATGGATGGTTCGGTTGTACCGGACGCTCCACTCGTGGATGGTGTCGGTACATTTGACGACGGTTTCGGTTCACTTACGGCGGATTGTTTCGGTGCCGGTGGTATCTCCAGTGACGCCAGTAGTTCATCATCATCGTCCATTGTAGCCAATTCTGTTGTGCGAGAGATATCGACCGGCAAATAGCAGTTGCAGCGTCCAACAGTTTGTTATTGTTTATATTTCTCAGTATGACAGCTCGTTTTGAAAATGTGTCGCTCGGGAGTTTTATAATCGATGTTCGGTAAAATCGATGTTTAAAATGTCGATCAACGGAAATCGGTTGCCAGGAATAAAGATTCATTAGATTTTACTCAAAAGCATGTTACACATTGAATCTTTACAAAATCCAGCCCAAATAGACAGGAACCTGAAAAAATCTCACAAACACACACGCTGAGCGAGGTGGTACCGCTTTGAAGCCTGTACAACTTGTTGAAGATGTTGATTTCGGTTGATCGTAGCAACCCGCTTTTCCACACCGAACTACCGTGTGCATGTTGGTTGCTATGGTAGACGAGTGTGACTGTTTGATTTCTTCACAATCCTTCACTTGACACTGGAGATTCGTAAGGTGTCCTCAATTTCAGGTGCAAACGAACTAGGGGGTGTTGACCGCGGTCATCGACTGGACGACACCAACGATGGGCGACCGGAATCTGGAACTGCAAACCACACTCGTTCGCTACAACAACCCCGTGCTGGTGGTGAAGCATGTTGAAAAACGAGAACCAGCGGGTGATTCGGCTCCAGCGAAGGAACAAACAGGCCGTCCTGGGTCGGGTGGTGCCGTCGTAGTAGATAGTCCGCGTGAGACGGAAGAAATTCTTAACTGCATTTTGCCACCGAAAACATGGGAAGAAGATGGTCAACTGTGGACACAAACCGTTTCCAGTACGCCTGCCACTCGTCAGGATGTGATCAATCTGCAGGAAATGTTGGACACCCGTCTGCAGCAAACGCAGGCACGCGAAACGGGCATATGTCCGGTACGGCGGGAACTCTACACACAGTGCTTCGATGAGCTGATCCGGCAGGTTACAATCAACTGTACCGAGCGCGGTCTGTTGCTGTTGCGAGTGCGGGACGAAATTGCGATGTCACTCGAGGCGTACGAAACGTTGTACTGCAGTTCGGTGTCCTTCGGCATCCGCAAGGCGCTGCAGGCCCAGGAAGGCAAGGAGAAGCTGCAGGAACAGATACAGCAGGTGGAGCACGAGAAGGAACTGCTGCTAAACTCGATCAGCGATATGAAGATTAAGGCGGACCAGGCCGAACGAAGGAATGCGGAACTGCGTGCGTCCGAGGAGAAGAAACACTCGGAAGAGATTGCCTTCCTGAAGAAAACCAATGCTCAGCTTAAGGTAAGTTTCGGTACTCCTTGTGCACCAACAGGAGTGAGCAGTTTACGCTACAGCTTCCGATACACGCTTTATTCCGTTCTGTTTTATGAAAACGAACATGTTTATTGACAATGCTTTGCCCGTGGTTGTAACACAATCTTTTCGCAGGCCCAGCTGGAAGGAATTATTGCACCGAAGAAATAGAACCCCCGGAAAGCTACACACTACAGCGCTGTGTAATAGTTTTTCACCAGCAACTCTGGGGACCACCAACAAACCGGATAGTGTTTACTTTTGAGCCCGATATATGTTATTATACTGTAGCTAAATTTTTGCGCCTATAACTAATACAACACACTGTAAAAAATCTTCCGACAAGATGAGTCACTTGTACGACACACCGAGGATACATTCGGGTTGGAAAGGAAATTCGGACCTTTTGTTGGTGTGTTCACTCTCAACAGGCCGGTTTGTTGTTTCGGTGCTTTGTTAGCACTTTTCGTTGATCTCCGGTACCACCTTGAACAGGTCGGCTACCAACCCGTAGTCAGCGACCTGGAAGATCGGTGCCTCTGGATCCTTGTTGATGGCGACGATCGTTTTCGAGTCCTTCATACCAGCCAGATGCTGGATGGCGCCGGAAATCCCGATAGCAACGTACAGCTCCGGTGCCACAATTTTACCCGTCTGTCCAATCTGCAAATCGTTTGGCACGTATCCAGCATCAACGGCAGCACGGGAAGCACCAACCGCTGCGCCCCATTTGTCCGCCAGATCATACAGCATCTTGAAGTTGTCACCCGACTTCATACCGCGTCCACCGGACACGATGATCTTCGCCGCAGTGAGCGAAGGACGGTCGGATTTGGTCAACTCTTGGCTGACGAATTCGGTCGTTTTGCTTGCAAAGTCTCCAGCTGGAGCTTTCTCGATTGCAGCCGCACTGCCGGCCGCTCCAGTCGGTTCAAAGTTAGTACCGCGCACCGTAATGACCTTTACTGGATCCTTCGATTTAACCGTCTGGATTGCATTGCCGGCGTAGATCGTGCGCACGAACGTATCGGCGGACTGTACACCGATAATATCCGACACCGGGGACACATCCAGCTTAGCGGCGATACGTGGAAGGACCGCCTTACCGAAAGCCGTCGCTCCCGCTACGATATGTGTGAATTTGAACTGCTCTTGCGTGGCCAACACGAGCGGTGTTAGTGATTCCGCCAGCAAACCTTTGTACGCATCACCTTCCGCTACCAACACCTTCTTTACGCCGTCCAGCTTAGCGGCCGCCTCCGAAACAGGACCAACTTTTGTGCCAGCAACCAGTACGGTCACATCACCGCCCAGCTTCTTCGCCGCTGTCACCGCGTTGGCCGTGATTGGGTTTAGCGTCTCATTGTTGTGTTCGGCCACGACCAGCGTGCTCTGGAAGCGCCGAAAACCCTGCCGAAAACGATTGTGTTAGGCGCGTGTTTGCGAATTATATAATTAATTTCAATTGAAAGCGGGGTCCGCTTGGTCTTCCAGCAGTGGCAAACAGCCGTTCGTTATCTCGTGTTATCATCAGTACCCGAAGGTGAAGACGGACGCGATGCGGAACACTGCTGATCGCGCAATGTTATGCAAAACGTACCTTCGGACCCTGTTTCGTTTCATTCTTACCTGAACCGATGGGCGTGCGAGCGATGAAGAGCAGCGGGCAAACATTGTGCGCTATTACTTGCGGAACCGTTCGAGCACCGTAATCAACAACAGAACAGTAAAAAAAGAATCACATACGTTTCGGATGGCGAACTTATTAAATGGAATTGTTGTCAATTGACGTCGGTCAATACCCAAGTACCGGTTTTGCTCGACACCTTTCTGCTTGACAGCTTGCTTCTTCTGGCTGTCAAACAAAGGTTCGAATGAAGGCGCCTTTACACGGTGCAAGACAAGTTTTGGGGTGATTTTGTTTTTTGCGCAATGTAGAATTTATTTAAGAAGTAACCTGGTGGCCTTCTTGATGAAGTGTAGGAATTCTTGAATGGCTCATTTACTTCGAGATTTCCAACGTCAGTTGATACTATGAACGCTAGGCAATCCTTAAAACCTTGCGAATTCAAGATGGTAGTGATGGAAAATTCGGAGCGATAACATAAACTCCAAAACGATCTGGACGGGTCAAATCTGTCAGTCAGTGGTTAAATCAGGAGTAAAATCGATAGTTAAATTATCCTCCCTTCAACTCTTTAATCGTACGAAGATGACGATCTCCGATCATAACTAATGATCACATGTACCACAAGAAATTTGAATGAAGATCGCTTAATATTGGAAGGCTCCGAACTTACCATTAGTAGTGCAATCGAGGAAGACTTTAACTAATGGAAAGCGCTGTAGATTTTCCTCTTAAATTAGTTGTATAAATATTTTAAAAGGAATTAACTGTTTGACGCTTAAGCTTAATGACTTTCTTTCCTTTTGCACTGATACGCATACATCCGGTTTGTTAAAATATCATTTAATGTTTTCCATTCTCTTGTCCCTTCATTAACTTTATTATTGGTATTCACAATCGTTTCCCGCTTAATTTGGTTTGTTAGCTTACCCAACCGGACCCGGAACCACCTGTTGGCCGGTGGCGGATCAGGAGGCGGAGAGAACAGTTAGAACAAAATGACGATCACTTCGTGTGAGTGAGTCTGAAACGAAACGTGTTTGTGTGTATGTGTGCGGATCCCTGTTTCCCTGGTCATAAACGTTACGAACATGGCCGTAATGGGGGTTGAGGTTTTTTTTTTGTCGCAACCGGGCATTTACAAACTATGGGCCTACTCCCACCTGCTACCACCATTCGGCATATTATCGTTTTAGTTCTGGTATAAACCTCTTGCCGCACCTGCCTAATTGATGCACACGTGCATATTCCTTACCTAATTTACAATATCCGCCATTTCATAAGCCTACCGGTTTGTTTGTTTTTACCATACTATCCTCTCGTCGAGGTGGAAATCATTAATGTTTTTTTGTTTGTTTGTTTTAGTAAAGAGAGTAACAACAATTGCGCTATAGTGTTTTTAAATTTGTTCTTATCCAGTTCAACAAATTTGCGGACGTAATAATGATATTATAGGAAGTGGTGCGCGCGAGGTCGACCATTATAAAACGGAACAAAGCTTCAGATTAACACACAGCTCTCTACTTACATTAGATTCAATTTAAAAACAAACAAAAACTAAACACAGCTTTCCATTGCACAAAGGGGGAGTTAACTGAAATGGAAAAACAAATTATAGGCGACAAAACAAGAAGAAAGAAAAATGGCTCCGGTACCTACACGGAGAAGGTTTGTTTGCCAATAATACTACAGTACCGCTTTTGTACAGTTTGAATGATTAGTGTAAAAGCAGCAGGAAAGGAAAATGCGCACTCATCTAACACATAATTCGAGCTGGTCACACCACCTGTATATATACTCCTTTTTTTCATGGAATGAGGAAAACAGATTAGAGAGGATTGCTTCCCATACACGTTCCCTTTCTGGCCGTATCGTATTTCACGTTGCATTGGGGGTTTAAATTGGGGAAAAAACCTGTTTGCCCACACCAGTCGATGTGGTGGAAAATGAAAAATTGGACAATAAGGATACACGCTCCAGGACGCTCTGCCTTCGGCCATAATCATTCCGGATGGCCAGCGCAGTACGAGTGCATTAATTCTAGCCATAAGCCTACGGTCGTCCCATCACTTCTCTGAATCTGTTCCATTGTACGACCCACGCACATTTCATCTATTCTATCATATTCACCTACTTTCCCTACAGTCCCTGTCCCTATCAATCTGGCCCCCTCGACTCATCCTGCTCATCCTGCTGCTTTGTTACTTTATCACCCCACGAATTCCTACTAAATTAATCCCCACCCCCCCGCTGCCCCCCAGTTGTAGTCGATAATGTTTTGATTCACTAAGTGTATGTTGTTGTCTAAACGTCTACTACCACGTGCAGTTAATAAGTGTACGATTTGTTTTGTTTCATTTGAATAACTTGCCTACTAACCGTTAAGTTTGCCCACCCACCTCCATCCACCTCATTCATGGTTGGCGCACGTACGTCGTCCCGGTTACTATCCTAAACGTTACATAAATTACACTAGACTCCCGGCTCATCGAGTGGCGAGCTGACCCTTACCGTACCTGCTTCGGGCAGGGCATTGTCTTTTTTTGTCTTCTTAAAAAGATAAACTAGCGGCCAGCGGAAAGGTGGTGGCGCGTGTGTGTGTGTGTGGTTGTGAGAGAGTAGTAATGCGTTTGAGTTTGATGTTGGCGTTGCGTGCATTCACAACTAAACGATCGCGTAAAATTAGCCATCTGTGATGGGAGGAGAAACATTGAGAGCTAAGGATTGGTGGCTCGGGTTGAGATAGAAAGTGAGTGGGATATTATGTAAGAGAGCCTTATACATCCATTGCCACATGGATGGTGTCGTCTTTGTCGTCGTGAGATTCATCCTCGCCCTTTTCTTCTTATCATCAACATCATCTACTATATCCTTCGTTACTCCTTTCGCTCACTAGAAGTTGACTACTCGAACACGAAACACAAACACACGACGATGTGGATGAGGATCGTCCCAGACGAGTTTGATTCGCAACGGGAATACCCTTACGGAAATGGAATGCTTGAAATTAGTTGTTGGCGGGAGTGTCCCCCGATAGTCGACGGTATCGGATTAGTTAATGGGTCCGGGGTCCTACTTTGCGAACGTAAGGTTGTACGTTTTGAGTTCCATTGGTTCGAGATAGATGTCGGTGAACGTGGTGATCCGTTCGCCCGGGTGTAACCCCGTCAGTGACGTTGCCTGGATCGCTTCGATCCGTAACCGTCGGAACAGTTGCAGTTCCCGCACTTCCGGCAGACGATGGTCGATCGCATTACCATCGCCACCGTCAATGATTGGGTTTTTGGATGGATTGCTGGTACTGCTGCCAGCACCACCACCACCACCACCACCACCGCTACTACTGCTGCCGTTGCCGCAGAAGTGACCGATCATCTCGTCACCTCCTATTCGGCAGCTGTACCCTTGCCGTTGCAGCACCAGCAGCGCCGAGCTGGACGGGAACAGGGGCAGGTTGCTCTCGGTGAGCGTGCGCAGATTGAGCATGTGCAGATCGCACGGGAACTGTACCCGCAGCAGGCGCACCGCTCGGTTCAGCTCCAGCTGATTGCTTTCGTCGTACCGTTCGACGATGAACAAGTTGGCCGGATAGTTCAGCCCGTTTGCCAGCGCGTTGGCAAAGATGCTAGGCAGCTGGTAGGGGTCGGCGCTGGGCTTCTGTTCCTCGTTGGTGTTTGCAGCCGGTGGGTCCGGTTGGGCCGCCGTTGGCGTATCGATCGTTTCCAGCGTCAGCCAGAACCGGTGCCGCGTCAGGCGGCTGTCGATGACCCCTTCGCCCATGCCGCGGTAGTCGTCGTACAGTGTGCGTCGATCGAGCATTACCTCGAGCTGGCCCGGTTCTAAGCTTGCCGCACCCTGCGCGTGCGTGGTCAGCAGCGTTAGGCGCATTCGATCGTCCTGGATGAACGCCCCGGAGGTGATGGGGAAGTAGTTTCCTTCCACCCCGATTGCCGCCACTTTCACCCGCTTCTGGTACTGGAACCCGTTCAGGTCGGAGTAAAACTCCGGATTTTCACTCGCCCCGTTCTCGATGTCCGTTACGAACCGCATGAACAGTTCCGTTTCGCGGTTCTTTGGCGGTGCCTCGAAGTCAATGTCGTTTTCGATGTAGATCGCGCTGTCCAGCACACTGTTCGAGTTGTAGATGCGTACCGTGTGCGCCAGGAACGGTCCATAGATGGCGGTCACATCGCTTGCCAGTGGGCCGGACGTGATAAGAATGGTCAGATCACCGTACTGCTCCAGCACGTCCTTCTCGGAGTTACGCTGTTCCGGATCGGTCTTGAAGAGATACGCACCGGAGTGGAACTGCGCGCTCTTGTACGCGGCAAACTTGATCGCGCACTGGATCTGCTTGCCCATGTGCTTCTTCGTGACCGACTTCAGGAACCCGCTCTGCTCGTCGAACAGCAGACGCATCTTGTAATTCTCCAGCTGTATGTCGCCCGGCTGTTTGCTGCGTACCTCGAACGCTTTCGTCTTCTCGTCCTGACACTCGGTACAGTACAGCGTTGCCATCTTGCCCTGGTAACCGTCCTCATCGTACGCGGCCGTGTACGTGGTCAGCGACAGGGGCGCTAGCCGTGCGACAAACATCACCTCGTACTCCTTGTCCGAGGGTACAATCTTGCGCGACGTGTACGACGTCTCCGTAATGTTCCACACCGGGTTGATCTGGATGTCGACGGTTTTGCCACCCGCGTCCAGTATCTTGACGCGTGGCGTTAGCGTACGTATCGTGACCACCTCCAGCCGTTCCTGGGCGAGCGCGTTGTACACGATAAAGTCCGTGCTACGACCCTCCGTCACGATGATGGGCGTTTTGCGCGGCAGCTTGCCGAAGTTGTCCCGCTCCAGCTCACCGATCAGGAAGCCGTGCTGCTGATCGAGCGGTTTCCGTTGCACCAGCAGCTCGATCGTCTTCTCCTGCAGCTTCACCGTGTCCTGTATGCTTTCGAACAGCCGCAGTGCGTAGTCGCGCATTACGTTCGCCTTCGACGTGCCCGTGATGGCGTCGTGGTGCTGGAAGAGCCCGAGATTACGCCGTGCCAGTATCATCTTTTCGTAGTTCTTTTCGTAAATTTTGAACGCATTCGAGCTGCTGGTTTGGCGGGCACGGTTGAACGCGATCGTAAACAAAATCTCCAGACTGCGCAGATTGTGTTCGAGCTCGCGGCTCAGGATCTTGTAGTAGGGACGGGTCGTAAAGTACCCGGACCAGTACGCTGGCCGTCCCTCGTTGAAGATGTCGGCATACACGAAGAAGTCACCCTTGAGGGTGGGGAACCGATCGTACCGTTCACGAATGGCGTTGAAGTAGTCGACCGGTGTGCCGAAGCTTATTTCCGCATTGTACTTCTGCCGATGTTCGTTGATGTAATCGATCAGCTTCTTGTAGTTGGTGTACTGCTGTTCCATTTCCTTCTCCTTGTTGTACCGGAAGTCATCGCCCACCGGGATGAGCGCCACGTTGTGGGGGAACAGTGACGCCGTGCGCGAGTACTGCTCCATCAGCAGATCGGCCTTCGCCTCAATGTTTTCCGGTGTGATAAACTGTGCCTTGATCGAATATTCCGTGTATTCCCCGGGGATTTTGCGGAAGTCGAAGTTGAGACAGATGAAGGGATGCGGTCCGCACGAGTGCTTGATCGAGTAGATGTCGAATGGCATGTTGTGCGTCAGCATCGTGTGATCCCGCGCGCTGTTCGACGCACTTTTCCAATATGGCGCCCACAGGAAGTCACCGTACCGATGGCGGGCGAACCACTGCTTCCAGGCGTAATGGATCCGCTGTATGATCGTACCCTTGAAGCCGGATGCTGCCAGCAGATACGGCACGGTACTACCGTGCCCAAACGGATCAATGCTCCAGCCCGTTTTGGGTGTTATGTTGAGGTTCGCCTTTACCCACTGGTGTCCTGCAAAGGTGTGCAACAGTGTCAGTAGTTGCGTAATGCGCCGAAAGATTACGGATTCTCACCTTCGATAAGTTGATCGACCATAGCGTACAGATGGGCATTGGCTTCATCCGTCATAACCCAACCTCCGGTCGTGATTTCCAACCGTCCCGATTGAACCAATTTCTTCAGTATCTGCAATTGAAGGGATGAGTCGCATTACATTAGCGGGAAATCTAAAAGGTTAAACTGGTAATAAGTTTTATTTGACGAAAAAAAACAGCTTTTTTAAGAGAAAAACTAAATACGTAGAAGAGCTGATATGCCAGGGGTTTGGAGTTAACAGACGAACATCATTACGTCGAAAATCCACCATATATTGAGTTGAGCGAAACGAATTTAACAGCAAGCATGTACGTGGAACGCGTCAAAGTGTGGCCTTCAAATTTATAAGAAAAATACTTTTATATCCAGTCTGGGAACAAAACGGACGCAAAGGTCGCTTGCAATAATTAAACGTCCATAAATACAATTTTCTGGAAAATGGTTCAACGCTGTTCGTTCTACGAAATGGGACTACACCGGTAGCAAGTCCGAATTTAAGATTCGTTTGCACGTTTAAAGTTCGCTTTAAGGAACGTTCGTTGCATGCAGGGGTGAGACAAGATGAAGCGATAGCGATGATTGCGAACTCGTAGATGATAGTGATTATGATAGTGGTTAAGTTAAAATTGGTCCTGTTCTCCATCATGCCTTATCGCCGCACTACTCTCATGTCGCTACAAAACTTGCTTGCTGCTGGAACGTGGTGGAACGTTTTCCGTTCAGTAGGTCACAGATTTCTAACGCCGATTAACCGAAGCACATTAAACGCTCAGCCTAAACGAAACGAAATAGCTGACGCGGCCCTCAGCGGGAACGGAGCAAGCAAAAGCGAAACTCTTTTCACCTACCCGCTGTTTGGTCGGATGTGCCTGGTCCCACCACAGCTGCAGGAAGCTAATTTCGCTCCAGATGAACGACATGTTGCTGTACTCGGGCATCTTGGTGACGGCCAGGTTGAGTATTTGGCGCGAATCGGACTGGAAGTAGTTGACGAACGTTTTCAACCAGCCGGGATCGTTGTGGGAATGGGGTACCACCACAATCTGCGTGTGTGTGAGGGAAGAAAAAATGGAGAGCAAAAAAAAAAAAACCATTAGATTGGATGGTTAACGGGCGGAAATGCTATGAAATATACATTCGTCCACGTCGAGGTGTGGACACATTGCCACCTGTTGTTTTGTTTCTTTACCTTAAGCGGTGGCCTTTTCGGGTCCTTTTGTAGCTTTTCATAGCGGGCTTCAAAATCCTTGTCCCAGTATTCTTTCGTTTTCATCCATTCGGGCTATAGAGAAGGGGGAGAAAAAATGATACAAAACGTTAAGCAGGACTTTTGAAATGGATTAATACATTTAAATTAAAGACTCTTGAGGAATGTTGATGTGGAGCTGTTCTCATAATAAGCTTGATAGTATTATCTGGTTTTAACTATAAAAAAGGACTATCCTCCTTATCGTGCTTCCTAAAATTGTGTTCAAAACTACACCAAAAGCGATGTTACGTTGGAAACATTCCCCATTATAGCATCTTCCATGCTCGTTAAGCATGGCAGGAGATAGATAGGCCAGCATGTACGTGTGAGATGAAGCACTAACCGAACCGTTGACGAGCGTACGATTGCAAATTGGCAGCTAAACGGTCACAAAACGTTTAACGCATTTAACGATCGGCCTGCCTCACCCGTTGCCACGAGGCCCATGATTTACCGATGTAATAACACTTGAACACTGTGCCGGCAATTAGCGAGGCAATCGAAATCGGGTGCGCTGCCTGCAAAGCAGCGTACTGATCGTACTGATTATTTAGATGCCGTGTAGCCTATGTTGCTGGCGTAAGGCAACCGCCCGCCCCGCCCCTACCGGCTGAAGGTCATCTCGAATGGGATGTGAATTGGGGGATGAAATGTGCTCGTGTCGTGTAAATTAAACTACCCCAAAAAAAGGAAGCAGTTACTTGTTCGCCAGCCTGCCATCCTGGCATAACTCTTGTCAGTCATTCAATTCGCTTCCCTGACTGATTCGCATGCATCCACTGGCCCCATTATGTGGGACCCATTTGAGTGAGTCAATTATCATCGTTATGTGGTAGAAGCGGAGCACTACATGATGTCGAACGATGTCATATCACATTCATGGCTTAATGGTAGTTGCAACATGAAGTGATTGAAATTTAAATTTACGATACAAAAATACATTATCCAGAAATTAATTTGATTTGTTGAAATCGGAGGAGTTCGATAAATCGGAAATGGAGTTGTAATATTTTATATACTTTATAGGAAATAATTCGTAACCTTCAGGTCGGTAGGTCACGGGTAAGGTTTTGGTGTGGTTTGTGTTCTTCAAAATTCCATCCGAGAATTGTATGTACTGTACAAATGCACACCACACACACCACAAACCAACTTCACTGGCCATGAGAACGGTAGGAACAGTGTTCGTCTCCTTTTTTTTTGGGCGGGGAGGCCAGAATCAAACCACAAAACCAACCCCACTGGACTGGCAGGGGCGCCAACACACAGCACAACGGCCAACACAATTGTGGTCGTGAAAGTTTAAACGTTGCCGGCCACCGAGTAAGCCGAGTGCGCGAACCCTATTATGGGCCCTCTGCGATGTGTATCCGTGGTTGAACGCCAACGAGTCAGTGTAGATCTGAGGTTTCGACATTCAACCGTGGATAAAAATCATCGTCGCTCCGGTCTCGGTCCTTTCTCGGTGCGCGGTGGCTGGGTCGTTTTGTTTTGCAATGTCCGTAACGTTGCGGTCACTACGTTTGTCAGACCGTTCGACGAGAGCACTCGAAAAGTGTATCCTGACAGGGGCGGAAATATAAGTCCATCTTCATCAATTATATTCATCCTAATGAATTCCTTCTACTTCAGTTCAGCATCCTGATGTTGGAAAAAAAGGAAACTTACATCATTGTCGTTATGTTCAGTTCGTTCGCTACATACCGCTAATAAACCTAACACTATCTGATATCCCGACAACTATTAAAGTATAGATGTGTCAGTATTGATAATTGAATTATAATTTTACACATCAATGTGATTCTCTTTATTGGAATACAGGCAGTCCTCGAGATAGGCGGTTCCTCTTATACGCGAATTCGGAGATACGCGGTTTTTGGAAATTTGACAGCTGAGTTAGCGAGCGATTTTTAGCAAAAAAAAATCTAAGCAAAAAGGTGTAAAATTGGTCGAAAATAGATTCCTTTGTAATATAAAACATTTGTTTTTAGTTTATTTTAATGTATTCTATCAAAAAGCAGGCTAGTTTGCTGCATAAATTAAATGCAGAGATGGAAGTCAACTATCTAATTTTGATGTATAAACGATTTTACTCCCGGATTTGACTTATGCGGAATACGCGGATTTTTCCCGGGTTATAGCGGTCCGCTATAATAGCGTATCTCGGGGACTGCCTGTACATACTAAATACAGTATATTTAGTTTTTGACTTGTCCATCTCTAATAGAACCTATAACTTCGTCGTCGTCTTTGAATTTTAAAGTCCTTATTGAAGAACATTTCCACTTTTTCACTACTATAGCTATTTTTTTAAGGTATCTACAATAAGTTCTAGTACATTTCTTGCACTGAGAACAACTTTCCATAGTGAACGGCTGAACATGTTTTTAGGGGCTCACAATAAACTGTTTGAAGTTAATGCCACCAGAATATTCAACATGAATTTAAGATTTGTGTTTAACTGCGATTTTTATGTAAGTGTATGATGTACTATACATCTTCCTTTCAAATCCACTGATATTGTTGAAGCTGTTCATCGAGGAAAATTATCGTTTTTCGATATTCGTCAAGCACTTCAGGCTACTATTTGTCTTGGTATGGAATGTTTGTCTTGTTCTGAGAGAAAATACTAAATTCTGGGAATGGATTTGTAAGATCTTGTATTAAAAAAAATCTTAACTTTGTTTTGAATCTTATGAATCTTCGAAACGTACGATAATGAGGGTTTTAAACAATCTAAAACCGCACTGGAATCGTTCCGCTGACAGCATGTTTGCAAGTGTTAGGATGTTTTCATCTTCCACGGTTGAGGCTTATCGTGCAATCTAAATCTTGCACTGTACTTTGCCACCGCTAGTACCTGGTAATCTCGCTGACAGCCGTGTTTAACACACAGGCACTTAGTGGCATAGAATGAACCGAGAAAAAAAACCCCGAGCAAAAACCCCCTCTAGATGAGATCCTTAAAACGTACGCTCTGTGCGCGCCCGATCGCTACCAGCCACCGGCGTTCGTATGATGAGCATCAGCATGATGTAGTGCCATACATATCTCATGCGACATTTCTTTCTCACCCACCATGGATACCCACGTGTGGCCCGAGTGTGTGGGATGCCATGAATATTATGCGCATATATGAATATTTTCCTCACACTCGGCGCACTCGATTGCCGCCCGCCTTTGCCGGCCACATTTGCATACAGAATTGGGTCTCGAAATGGATGGTTTGAAATGGCCGGGCCGGGCCGGGCGCACATCCACACAGGGATGATGAGCGTACCTAATAAGAAATCGAAGTGATTAAAGGACAATCTCCAATCATCTCCGCTCCACAATCAACCGTTGGGTGAAGAGAACAACTTTTGTAAAACTCGAACTCGCCGACACACGGCACAAGAGTCCGTCCAGGGGTCGACTTACCTGGAAATCGAATTTCCCATACTCGTCCACGGTGGTGATATCGGTCGATGCCTCCTCCAGCACGTTGCACTCGTCCCACCGGCTGCCAAAGCGCGGCACTTGTCCAGCATCTCCACCACCGCCGCCACCCTCGTCTGCATCGGCTCCACCACTGTCGTCCGCATCGGCCGAGTCTCCTCGCACATTATCACCTACTCGGTTGGCGATGCGCTGCTGTCGGCCACCGGCGGCGGCAGGACCGCCACCACCGATCAGGTTGCTCCGCAACCAGCTGTGCCACGAATGGTTTGCATGCGGGCCCGTATGCTGTCCGTTGGAGCTGTGTGTGAAAGAACATCGTAAAGGATATGCCACGTTAGAACAATGCGCTGGCTGGCTGGCTGGCGGGTGTGAGCATTATGGCGGGAAAAGGTTATTGTGGCCGTTGTAAAAGCGGAAGGGCTGGAAGAGAAAAAGGCAAATTGCTACCATGACCTCATCTCGTCAGTCCCGAGGTTTTTGCGGTAGAAATTGCATCCGCAGGCAAGGGTGGATGTGTTATTTCATTATTTGTCATGGTCATTTGTCGAAAAAGCCCCGGCACCTTCCACGATGGATGGTTGGGTGGATGGAGCCCACCCAACTACCCGAGATGCCAATATTCAAATTCATTCTCTCCGGCGTAATTATATGAGTGCGGTGTGTGTGTGTGGGTTGTCTCTTTGGTAGCGAGCGAGTGAACGAACAAGTAACTTCAAATGATTTGCATATTATTGGCATCACCGAAAGGGATGTACAACCTTCATGGCTGTTCCGCAGTCACTTCCGAAAACTATTCATTGGTTGGATGGTTGAAGCATCCGAATTGCAGGGTTGCTGGTTCTATGCACACAGCTCTCATCCGATCCGTTCCGGCAGAAGACCACAACAAGGACGGACGGAACTCGTACCATTTTGCTTTTCCACTCCACTGCCCCCCCCACCCTTCCGACAATGGGCAGACACAGCCAAGCGACGGTGTCGGAGAGGTCGTCGTGTGGTCGATGTATGCTCTTTTGATTGTTGTCCGTTGTCACAAAAAGCCCCATTGCTGCTGCTAGAAGCTTCCGGTTTAAAATTCATTCCACCACGGTTCTGGTTGATTGTACGCCCGGGTCGACTGTGAGTTGGTTGAGGCCTATCCCATCGGGGGCCTTATCTTTGTAATGTGGACCGAGAGTGTGTGGGGCACGCCGAAAAGACACGGACGCACCGTGTCCAAGCACTTGAAACCGTTGGAGTGCAATCGTTCTGTGAAATGAGCCACACATTTTCGTTTGGTATGGCAAGTACGCCTGAAGTTTGGAAGTGAGAATGTGAGGGCAATGCAATGAATTAATTTTCTAGTTTAACAATCATGTAGTAATTTAACTTTTAGAACATGGAGAACGTGTGTGTGTGTGCATCGATTGTGCTTGACAGTTGGCAGTAACGCCGTTCTATGATCTTGCTAAAGAGCCAAGGACATATTCGGAACTGCCAGTACCGGAGGAATTCGGATGCTCGAAGGGTTTATTAATCATGCAACTACCAGCAAGTCGCACAATCTTGACATGAGATGCGATTCGCCAAAGTTCTCCTAATGTACGCCGAGTACGCCATCCATCCACCCCAGTTCCAGTTCGGGAGATAAACTTACGCTTACCTTTACCTTAGGCAGCTAGTTTGCAGCTAGTTTAATGCCGATGGTCCTCCGTTTTTTTTTTTTTTTGGAAGGTGTTATAACGTTCGGCGAAAATTCATACTCGGAGGCCGGTCGTTATTCGGCTCCATCAATCCTGTCAACCGTGCTGAGGATCCTCGAACGGATGAAAAAGGGACGGATGAGGATAACGAGCTAGCCCGAAACTGCCGACTGCCAGTAAATAAGCAGCAACCAAAAAGAATACCCCAACAAACTTTCTTCTGGAGAAGAGCACAACGGCAAAAGACAGAAAGAGAGAGGGAAAAAGACGACAAAACACATACACACGAAGGATTGATCCTTTTTTTTCCCCGTCCCTTACCCCGACGGATAGTAATTTTTGATGACATTCCATAAAATTTCATAAACTTTCGCCCTTTTCCCTTTTTTTTATTTGCTTTCTTTTCTGCTGCCCGACTGCAGGACTTTCTCTCAAACTTTCCTTTTGCTTAGTTGTTTTGATCGAGTGTGTGTGTGTGTGTGTGTGTGTGTGTGTTAATGGTTTTTTATGTCCCGTTGTTTGAGAAGCTTGTGTGTGTCATCCAGGGCGAGCTGTTCTTGTTATGATTGTCGAGTAAATGTTGATTCGTGGGCGGGATAAGGATTATTAGGATTTATTAGTAGCGACCGGTACTGTATGGAAGATAAATTAGAACGCATTAGACGTTGGTTGGGGCTTTTTTTCCTGCTTCTAGTTTGAACAAAGTTACTACTAAAGCACTCAGCAAAGTGAGAGATTGTGTGCAATTATAACGATTTGCAGCTGAAATCGTTTCCGATTTCCTAGCCAAGTTTTTATCGTAGAAGCTCACTATCTGCTCGTCGGAAAGTTCAATCAATGCGGGAGTTGTTTTCAACATGCTGTTTATAATCTCGCGTCCGTTTGCTAAAAATGGATCGTCAAAAGAAGGGCTGATGGACTGAAATAACAGAATGCGAATCGATGCGAGCAAAATGGTCAGTCTCAATCCCCTCGACCGACCGACTATTCCTACATCCACCGTTTGTCATTTGTTGACCGAGCGCAGAAAAAAAACTGGCCAACAAAAGAAAGAAAATAACATTTTGCCTTCGAGCGTGTGACCGTGGCTGTAAACTGTACACCACGCCGAGACCATGCCGACGAACAAGCTTTCTTTATACGAAATTTTATTATGAGCGTTTAATGATGCGAAAATATATGGATCGGCTCACATCGTCAGAGGAATGTTCGTTCGTTCCACCGCGATCGCGGGTTGCGTATGGCTGCGGGGGCTTTGTTGGTACAGGGCCCGGTGTCGCAGGACATTCGATATATTCGGCAGCGAACATCGGGGGTGGGAAACGGGCTTTGGTTCATTCATTGCGTTTTGTTTTTGCTGCGAGCCTCTACTGACTGCTACTGTTGTTTGTGAATTTTATGACCATTGCTACTGCGGCCAAACCTCCCCCCCACAATGCAATTTCGTGGAACTGTTTCCAGCCGAGCACGCGACCGTTATGAATGGGCATTTTGTTTTTAGCTTTCGTGTATCGAATAATTGTGTGTTGGAGGGGGAGTTAAGAGCACGCGTCCACAGTTTTGTTTTTTTTTTAGGGTGTCCAAAGGATGAAATGGAAATAAACAAGAAACTGGACAAGATAGAGCAACAAGGTGGGTGGTGTACGAATCGCCTGAAGCACACGCAGAACCGCCGCTGCGTTACGGAAGCAGCAAAAGGAGAGATATTCGCGCGCGATGACGTACGGTCGATGTCAGGCGTAACAATAAACGGTACGCTCGAAGGTTTGCAGGCAACTTGCAAGCCGTAACAAGCTAGCTCTTTCGCTCCTTCCCATGCAGGAAAGTTCCCCAGCGCTGGTTCACATCCCATTTCACGCGCGCTGTGCCTGAATACCGTGCGGTACGCTTATATTTATTGTTGAATGATTTTTCCGATTGAACGAGAATTGGTAAATTGTGAATTTTCAATATCTTGCGGACGGGGGGAGGGAAATAAAGTGCCGAAAGTACTTCGCGCGGGTAAGGCAAACGGCCAAAGGAGCAAAGGAGTGAAGAAATGTGCGCTGTAAACGGCCCATTTGAGAGTCACAAACAACCGCGTGGTGGTGGTGGTCTGTACAGTGAACTTTACTGTATTTTGTCCATTTCCTCAATTGCATTTTTCCGCCAAGTTGCGTCCGAACCGCGCATTGTACTGCAAGTCGCACATGTTATGTATGTATTCCGCGCCAAACATCAAGCAACAACCAGGCGTCTCCATCCGCACCACGACTGACTGATGCCACGGACACGGACGCACGCTAGCTGGTGCTTGGTGCACTAGCGCGCGCGCGTATATAAAATGTCATTCCCGGTTCCCTTTATGGCCACCTGGCCCTGTCAATTGGTGCAAAAGTTTGCTCGATCGTCGAACGCGCGCATTGTGTAACGCGCTGTAGGTCGCTGGGTGGGGAGGGTGGGGGGAACTGCCTGCCCGACACATTGCGTGAATGTGACAGTGAGCGATGGCAATAAAAGGCTAAATTGTCGAAACGATTTTCGAAACGATGGCACGGATGTGTGTAGCACAATACGGGGGAACGAGGCAAATCCTCGAAGGAACGATTTAGACAAAACGTCCTTTGGTGACGTGCGCCTGTCTACATCGTGACGCTGACACGCGAATGATGGTACGATTGAGCTGATGACGGATTTTGCATCTTCGGAATAGCTGCTGCGAGTGTTCTAGTGTGTGACAGCAATAATCTTATGTTTCTGTTTTTTTTTGCATATAAACAGACGACATTAAAAAAAATATTGAAATAATTTTTGGTTGGCAAGTTGTATAATAATATAATACTTTTTCTTCCATATTAGTTCACTTTCCCGATTCGTTTGCCCAATGTTTCGCGTCTGAACCGATGTGTTATAGATAGCGGCCCTAATTGACCTCGATTCCAGTTGTCAGGTTAGGGCGATATCAACCCCGCTTAACTTATTTAACCACACCGGCAGACGGACTGTGGTGCAGAGCCAAACGGCCAAGCTTGATGTCATTAAACCACAGCTACATTAGATGAATGCCAGTGCGAAGGAACGAATTCGCACAACACCGGACACAAAGCAGACCCCGGCGGTGGCCACAGTGGAGAAAAGAGCGCCCTAATCAAATATACCACGATGCAAACAGTGGACCTGGGTCGGAAGTCACCAGAACGAAGCGAGATCACCGCTCGCTCTAATCCAATTGCTTCCCAATAAACCCAGCGCAGAGATGTGAATGTGTGCTCCGCAACGAGGGAATTGAGAGTTTGTATGTGTGGGGATGCGTGTTTTTTTTTGTGTCCCATATCCTTCCAAATTCCTCACCTAACTCGGTGGTCGTGAAGTTCCGTGTTTGCCTTTCAGTCCATTAGTGTTCTGATGGGTGATGTGCGGATCGTATAATGGACCGACGCATGGAACCGATTCCGGTACGGTGTCGAACTGGTGTGGGTATTTTTTCGTTCCACAGCCGCGTCGTTCGCATCCAGGGAACAATTGTGTTCCCGAAGCACGCTGGGGTGCAAAGAGATAGGACGCACCTTCTTCCAGGAATTGCTCCCGCATCGAACGAATTCCCCGACACAATTGTTTCCGCTCGTACGGAAATTCCCCGAGGATGGATTACGCCGCTTTGGTCATACCTTCCGCGATGGAGCCCCGATCGTCTGGCCCGCAGCAAATGGATGCGGCCGATGATGGTGACGATGATGGTACCGGATAAGTTTACCGGGTTCAATCGCAGTCCCGATAGTCTTCCCGATTGACGGTACGGTCTCTGAATCGGTATGAATCGAAATAAAGGTACCATAGACGATAGCTAAGCACTATTGGCCGTCACCGGCACCGTCACCGTCTAATCGAGGGAAGCCCTGTAGTAGAACACAATAGCCGGTCATTTGCTACGCTATCGGAAGCGAAGATTTGATGAGGAAGACTGCATTGACTGGCTCGCAACAGCATCCTGTAGGAGCGTATCAAGCGCGTTCGCTTTTAAAAAAATGACCCTTCCACAGAAAGGCTCTAGTTAAGGTGGAGTTTGCAGGTCGTAAAAAAGAAAACATCCTGCCCGAGCATGTGTGTGTGTGGGTGAGCATAACCCAATTTGTACGACAATGCAGATCCATTCCCTTAGTGCCAGTGCAGTTTTCCGAGTAGCATCACTTAGGAAAAGCCACCGCACGATTCACCAAGTTTTCCACCATTCCAGACGACACAAAGTGTGCCGATGACAGACGGCCGTCCGCTTCAGCGAAACGAAAACTCTCAACACGTGATTCGTGTGCAATCGGCGAATGCCGGGTGTCTGCTTTCTTTCCGCTTCCGGCAGGGTGAAAGATTTCCCAACGAAACCGGCAACTGGGTGTGCAGGGTTTCGGTTTTCGCATACGGGGAGAACATGGGGTTGCATAGATTCCGTACCGTCCGTTCCGGGCGTTGGAAAGGGGCCGTGAGCTGAGGGCAAAAAAAAGGGGTTGCCTTCAATTGAATTTGATGCCCGCTGTATTGTACTGCGCCGTGCTACGCTTGTTTGGTGATGAGTGTCTGCGTGTTGACAAATGCATTACCGTGGAAGGGATTATGAAAACGAGTGGAATGTACGGTACAGTACGATCACAAATTACTGTGCATCTTTATCGATTTTGAAACAGCTCACAATAGGAATTCTAAAGTTTGTCCCACCACAGAATGAACCGAAGTTTTGTATAATTATTCGACGTTGCATGTTGATCATGATCTGCCATCTCCAACGGTTTCTTGAATTATTCAAAATTTAACAAAAACAAAAAAACTCTTGCTTACAAGGAAAAATAAGTACAGCTCATAGTACATAACCCCGAGTTGATTCCACCATATAAAGACTACCAGTTTCTTCCAACGAATATTTTAATTTGAGGTGGAGATTGAAACCTTCGGCTGCAAAGCTACTATATCTCTTTTTATTTTTATATTATATCTATTCATAGGATATTATATTTATATTATATTATATAACTATCAAATATCAAATATATTATTGATTATACTGTATAAAAAATATTTCGTTAGTCACATTTTTGGACATAGGCTCCTAAATTTTTTTTTTGTTGATGAGACGTTCGTTGTCTTTTGAATTGAAATCTCCAGCTCTAAGAATGTTACCCGTTTTATGTTAAAAATGCAATTATCATATATGACTCAAGGGGACCAAAATTCATCATTCCTATTCCTATTAAATATTCCTATTTATTGAACCTTTTATCAGCAAAAGGAAGAAGGCTTCACTCGTGATGAATATCGGAGGATGTTTGAAACAGGACACATTTAGAATTTTAATTTGATAATTGAAATGTATCCGTGCTTGGAGAGATTGGCATCGTTATCTACACCTGATACGCCGCGCATTTAATTAATAGTAGCAACCTTTAAACTAACCTCAACCAGTACATTACTCAAACATACCAAAAAAAAGTGTTGTTCAACGTATCCCAAAGCTTCGCCCGGAATACAAAAACATACGTACCGTCGTACGACGGTACGCCTCACAACACAGGTTGATGGCTGATCCAAACTTTGCTTGACCGAGCATTCACATTTGGTAAACCGCAAATGAAGGAACGTTGTTCGTTGTCACCGGTAAGGAAGCCATCGTGTTCTCTCGCTGGCTTAGCATAACATTTTCCAGCAAGCCAAACCACTACCGGATGCGGATACGGCCTGGGTACGACGGATGACAAACTTCCCCCGGTCTGGCACATGGCATTGCAAAAGGATTATGGTTCCGTGTTTCTGTTGGCACATCGTTCGATGATGGTGTACCACCACCGCCAGTACCACCTATCCGTACCGTGTACCGGGAATTGAATCGGATCGAATCTGCATAATCCAGTGTAGCTAACGGATGAGTTCCTTCCCGTGACATTCGGACATGCGGTGCAGTGTTCGGTTCTGCTGCAGATTGGGTCTGGTGCAGTTCATTTTCAATCAGTAATTACATTACTACATGTCATGTCGACACACTACTACCACCACCACCACCACCACAGGCATAGAAATGTTTTCATCTTGCGCACGGTGAAGGTGAAGCGTTGGTAAGTTTCGGTAATCGACAACCAAACCAATCGCTTTACTTCCGTGATATACTGATACGGTGCGAAAAAATTAACCACTTCCAGACGTGCAGCTTGTGCTGCGCCACAGAGAAACATCAAAGCATCGGAGTGGTCCAGTCAACAGCAAAGTCACGGAACTGAGAAAAGTAGAACTTCTGTCTACGCCTTTCGCAAAACCGAGGTACGGTTGACTCGTTTCGCAAGCACACTTTATCAGCTAACCCCGAACAAAAAGTTTCCACACAAACAAACAATCCCAAGCCCAACAATTCCGTGTCTATCTTCTTGGCTGCCATTTTCCACGTCATGGTGGTGATCAGCTTTCTTTAGCTTTGCGTTCTTGCGTTTCGAACTTACGAGGCAACTCTTTGCCGAAAAAGGTTCATTTGGCAAAGAGACGATGCCGAAGTTTCAGCGAGCGAAAGTGAAATATGCTTCAGACCAGAGCGAGGTATGCCCTCGGGGTCGAAGAAGCGTTCGCAAAAAAAAAACGGTCAAACAGAAAGGGATAAGGGATGTTCGATAAGCGCAAAAAGCCAATGCCGAGATCGGGCGTATCGGGCAAAAAAGTAATTAAAATCAGAATAAACTACATCCAGGATGTTTCATTGCTTTCATTGTGACAAGAAGCGTGTAACGACGAGATGGAATTCTAATTTCAAATTATACACCGGCAGAATAAATTATGGTGTTCGGTACATGGACAAGCTAAAAAACAGAACACTGGCAGCACCGCAGCAGCTAGTTTGAAGCTAGTGAACAGAACAAACGGCAAAAAAAATCCTTTAAAACATCTTAATGTTATTGAAGTACAGACTCCAATTGATGCACCAATAAATTAAGCTTAACTTTGAAGCATTCTTCAAGCGAGCCGGCGAACAACATCTCGGCATTCCTTCCGGTCATTTGTTGCCCGTAATTGCCTATCAAACAATTTATTTATTTTTGCTTTACGAGCGAGGCCTTACCCCCACACAACAAGGACCGCGTTGTGGAACGGGGAACGAAACGAAATTGTTCCGTAAGATGCAGCACTCGCTCCAACTTTCCTTCGGCCGAAGTTGGCTTGGCAGAGGAAAGTTTGCTTACTTCGAGTGGAAACCAATCGAAAGCCAACCAACCATAACGGCCGCACATCGTGTTCCTTTTGCTCTTTAGTGCCTGCTGCAACAACTTTGTTAGGCCCAAACGGATTGAAATGGGAGGGCGCCGAAGAAAAAGAAAAGCACGATTTTCAGGGCATTTCTGAGTAAAACGGGGAATATGTTTTCCGAGGTATTTTGGCAAAAGAAAACGGGATTGAGCATGAGAGCTAATGGGGAGCTGGCTAATAGTTCAATCCAGTATACTTTACACAAGTCGACGACATCACTCAGCCACAAACTGTGGCACAGCGCTTAAGGACATTGTAGAAGATGGGGAGTGTATTCGGAAAATTGTATAAACTCCATCGGAGCATCGGCACCGGTAACATTTCTGTTGACAGTATAGCAGGAATGCCTTGTTGACACGGGAATGGATACGTAATCCCCAGAAACATAACACCCAGAATGTGACCCAAGCGGTAGGGTGAGTCGTCAAGGGTTGGATTAAGGATCAATTCGATGAAGACAAAACACTTGTTTGCTGGAGACCTGGAGTCTGATGATGGAAATGGAATGTCACTTGACGGTGACGATCATGATGCAGCTAACTTCAGATCAACTAAAGCATCGAATACGGAGGTGCTTCACTATGGGAAACCCTGCTTTTACTGTAGATTTAACAAACTCTTATGATTCAGAAGATCCCAAGCAGCATATATCAGCACAGTGATGTCTCGTACTGACGATGGAGTAGTGCGGACTATGTTTGGCAACTCTGGAGCAAGTTTGACCTGTCCATTTTGGTTACTTCTTACAGCGTCGTGCTATCTTTATTCGAATGCATTGCTAAACTCTAGCAATACGGAAGCGCTTTTGAATATTTCAATCCAAAACACAATTGTAATTTCTACATCCTCACCTTAAAGGGCGAAAATTGAAGCAATTCTGTATGCAAATTGTATAGCGTTCAGAAGCCCAGGTGATACTTATACCCTTGTTGAAGATGCAGAAAAGTACTGAGAATCGCTTTCCAGGCTAATGTTCATGTTTTCCAATGTTGCGACTTACGGGTTGATGTAATGACACATTCCACACCGCTGGAAGTGTTACAATCGGAATGCTAAATGTGTTTGGCGATGTATCTCTTTCCAGATGGATGCCACACGCCTTTAAAAAAAACACAGTTTACTACAACCTGTGCAAAGCAGTTCCTCGGAACGAAAGTTGCTGCCTGCCGGTATCGATTAGGCAGCATTAGGCACACACACATACAGATACACGTGTTCCATGCAGTACGGTGGTTGCATTTTCCGACCCGGAACCAGGTCCGGTAGCATTTTCTCACATTAAGCACCACTGGTAAAGAATGTATATACGCTGCCTACGCATTGACGTGGACACATTGTACTTAAATGTACGTAACTATTGGCTGGCGGCGGCACCATGCGGAACGGGTTGGACGTGTATTGGAGCGTGCAGCAATATTTATGCTCACTTATATCTCGCTTTATGTGATTTTTTATTGCCCTCAGATAAAGGCATGCTTTCGCACCGTTTGCCACACACTACGGTTCTAAGCAGGGGCAGGAAGGAGTATGCTGGAACACTGCCTTGAGCACAACGGCAAGAGGATAATGTATGGTTTGCCATCGCACCGACCGACTTGCTGGCTTTTTTGCCCTCTGCACGGATTCATCACCGCTGCTCTACCCCTCTCAAGAACTCAAGATCTAGCGCCACTTCCGATTCTACCGATCGATCCGAATGTGGAGGAAGTAAACGTATGCTGTTGGCCGTACCGTAGTCGGGAACGGAGCGCTGGCAGTAGCGAACCTTTGCGAACCGAAAAATATGACATTAGCAATCGCGCAAAACCCGATGGGCTCTCGATTGGTCGCTCCGTCAGCAAAAGCTGCCGGAAGACAGGAAGGAAGCGCTACCTTAATGTAGGTTAGCACTCTGCCCAACATTCGGTGCTTGGCGCGCCCGTTAATGGCACACAGACTGGTGGCACCAGCAAAGGCGGGCGAGAATTATGGGCAAAGTTCAGTGTGCCAATGTGACAATTTAGTTGAGCGCCTTTGTTTTTTTTGTTTTTGTTTTGGTCACCACCTCACCGCTCCGTCCAGTAATGGGCGTACATTTAATAATTGTTCGTTGCAGGAGTGATGGCAAACAATTTCCAAGAGCAGCAGACTGTCACAGTTTGTTTAGTGCGCGAGGTTGCGTGTTAATTTTAAGTGATTTATTTCGCGTTTTTGGTTTCCTTTTTTGGGGGCACCGTATTGTGTGTTGGTTGTGTCTTACGGCGGAAGGAAGGCGACTCCTTGTGTTGGAGTGCCACGTTGAAGTTGGTGGTTGGTGCACATTGTGGTAGAAAAATAAACCCTTTTACAATGGGTTAAACCGCACAATGAACCGTTTTCCCTCTGATGGCAACTGGAAATACTATTTTGAAAACTTAAACAAAGTTGTTTGTATTATTTAAAATTGTTTGTTGAACATTTCTTAAGTAATTTTAACAAATTACTTAGGTTTAAATGCGAAACAATCCACGATCTTCACTGTGCCTTTCTTTAGAGATTTATATCGTTTCAATAATTCTTGAACCCTGCAATCTGAAGAGGTAAAGAGTCTGCCATTGCTGGCTTTTCTGACAGGATTTTGTACCGGTCTTGTCGGGAGGAATCGGTGCCGCTACCAAGAATCTTTGGACATTTAAGATTCTCAGGGTGTTCACGCAAAATAACACTGAAGAGAGGAAGTTGACAGTTGGCGATCGGTTTCGTTAAGATTTCGTCAACTGTCGGAAGGTGAGGGGCCAGGGGCACTACATTAAATATCCTCCTTTTTCTATGCTACATCAACTGCGAGTGTCGGTAAATATTACTACGAAAGAAAATAACCCGAAATCCGCAATATCCTGGTCACGGCACCAGGAAACTTTAGAAATTCATTAATCTTCAGAAAGTCAACTCATAACTCTCCAGGAGGACAATGTATACTTTCAACCCTTAAAATTTTCAACAAAAAGCCACCATTGCTGTGAAGAAAGCTTCCTTAAAATCGTACACGCCCATCTCCATCCATCTGCATTTTCACTAATACCCATACGTGCCGCTCTTCATAACATGAGAAAACAGGCGCGGAAAGCATTGCGTTAAATTCGATCCGAGATTTATCGATAAACGTCTACCTTATTGTCACACATACAGCCCTGGCAAAGCGCACAGCTAAGCACGAAACATTTTGTCGTCGAAATTGCTAACGACAGTTGATGGCAGCCCATCGCTAGTTCCACAGCCTTTCCCAACGGTTGGGCCGTTCCGGTTTTAATGACACGATATCTCGACATGGTAATATACCATTCGAATGACCCGACGGTATTAGTTTTACTGCCTGCATTATGTATCACCCAAAACATGGCAACGTAAATGTTGAGGCACCCGGCGGCACTAAACTACGTCCCGGACCCGGTATCAGATCGTTTCCCCGCGTCCCGACACACGGGTACAAATAAACTCTTCAACTGTTCAACGCAACGCAAAATCAATTCCAAAAAGTCATACAATCTCGACTTAAGCACGAGCAGCCATAATCCCAAATTGGCTCTCATAACTCCCCCGTGTGCCCCAGTGGTGCCGTGCGGTTGAGACCAACCCATACTTGGAAGTTGGACGAGGAATCGTCAGCTTCCCCACAGCAAGTGGACGAGTCCTCCAATAAAACATAAAACTTTTGCTCCGCACAAACCCGTGGGTGGGCCGCCTCGGGTGTTCTCGTGGTGCACGAATCGCGAAGCGCAATCGTTGGATCGATTTTGGCACGCAAGTGGTTGTGGATTCGGAGATGATCGTCGTATAATAATCCATTTCGGGCAGCCTACAGGGTCCGGTGTGGCCCAAAAATTCGTACCAGCTGGTGGCAAACGGCGTGTGTAATGCTTTCTACCACGGGAAAAAGGATTCGCGGGGTTAATCTTCCGGAAATGAGCCGGCAGAGGTTTGGCGAAGCCGTTGCGATATAAATTCACCAGACCAGAAGGATGATACACAGCGTGCTATCCAAAGGGTAGTTGATGGAGGACAAACCAGAAACAAAACGAAAGAAAAGAACGGACCGTGTCTGATGGTGCGACCATAAAGTCCGCGTTTGTTGTTTGTTGTGTGTGCAGCAAACATAAATCGCTCTTGCACCACATGACTTACCGTTTCTGGTGGGCTGCACCGACTGGCACTGCGCCGGGTGCGTCCTTGCCGTCCATCCCGGTCGGGGCAGACGGGCCGGATCCAGCCGGCGACGGTTGCCCCATGGAGATGTAGTAAAGGCAGAGCAGGATCGTCACGAACGCAGACAGCAGCCCGATACACCGTGGCGATCCGCGTCGAAACAGCTTCATCGTCATATTGGTTTCTTTTTACTTTGCTCGCTCGCTTCGTTTCGCTTGCTTTTGCTTCCCCGCTTCTAATCCGACTTAGTTTCACCACTTATCACTTACACACACTCACGCACGTACGCACGTATTTAGTTGGGCGGAAAGGTTTCTGCGCGCCTCTGCCGGGTATTCCGCATTCACCACCAGAGTTCGTTCACGTTCACAGTTAGCACGCACTCACCGCACAACAGATTAAAACGCAGCACGTGAAGGAAAACGTGACACTTAACGTAATGACAAATTAAAATAAGCTAAACGAGTTGAGATCCTTTAGTTGCAACGGTGGTTGTGATGATGTCGGTGCCGGGTGTGTCGTCGTTTCTTCCTGCATTGCGGCTAGCGGTGCCTCATGTCCCGACGCGGGAGCTTGGCCGTAAGGGCTGTCAGATCTGCTTCAAGATGCAACGCGAATACAACCTCCATAGTCCGTGATTTTTGTCCCGTTTTCAATGGATGACGCACAGGGACGCGGTGTTGCCGGGCGGACTATCATTGGAACCTGCGGAAGGAAAGAAACATGCGAATAATTTAAGATTAATGCAACGCTCATTCAACGGTCCGGGTGTCGTTGTTCCGGGGCTTATTTATGTTTTCTGATTCGTCTTACGCAGCGTTGCGCCTGCCTGCAGTTATAACAACCTCTGTCAAGGTTAGGGAGTGATGCCGTTTTGTGAGTATCCCGTCGTCCAAAGGTACCCAAGAACCAGGCGAAGTAATTTGTGCATTTTGTTAGCATTCCGTTTTTTTTTTTACATACCACCACCACAAAAAAAACCTTCGGTCCGGGGGATTTGAGATTGTCAGCTTAAGCGGGTTGCCCCCTAATGACTTCGATTCATGGCGGATGGGCGGCCGTCGGGTCTATTCATGCGACGGCAACATCCTGCGGTGGTGATGCTGCTGAGCACGAACGATTCCAGCGTGGGAGCGACCCCGTCCCTGGTTGTGCGGTTGCTCCAAAGCGGATCGATTTAAGTGGCCCCCGGTGGATTAAATCCCGCGAAAAACCCCGTACGTCATGTTACAGCACAAAGAGGGGTCCCATCCCCATCGAGAAGGGTACTCGGTTCGCGTGTAGAACAGAGAACCGATCATGCTGTACCAGCAGCAGCAGCAGCAGGTTCCATAAAAATGCATAATCATGAATATATTTGTGCATCGCGTGCTGCACCAAACAGCATCAGGTTTTGGCAAACAAAGGGACCGGGAATGCTTCTGTGGGGCGGAGCGCACACTGTCCCGGGGTAAGATAAAATGGGGTTTCGACATGAGTAAACAGAGCTAAAGGATGATTTTAAATTATACATCATTTCGTTCGCTTTTTTCGTTCGCTCTCACGTACGTGATTGAAAGCGGAGAACGATCAAGCATTAAACGATATTCTAGCGTGCGTTGGAGAGAATATCAATCTATGTTATACAAATCAATATTGTCATCTCATTTCTGTGCGAAAGACGCGATAAGGTTAGATTTTCAATCAACATTTTCAAATAAACTAGCAACGAGTAACTCGATAAGCTTTTTCCCAGCCGTACTTTATCCGGTGCGACGGTGTGGAAATAAATATAATCTATGCATTTGGGTAATTCATATTCTTCAAATCGTCCCAACCGGCCTTTGCGGAATTGCATCCTATTGTGTGCACGGTACTAGCTGATCATTTGTAACGGCATGAATAAGTGTGCAGCATTCATTGATGATCACAACGCACAACGCACACATTTACCAGAACAAGGGTGTCGTTCTGATTGTTCTGATTGCGCCCTACCAATTTACCAATCAGCAATACAAAATGTTATGAATGATGTGCAAATAGACGATTGTGGGAATTATATTGTGATTAGTTTTAATATATTTTCAACAAAAAAATTGTAATTTGGCAAAATTGTGACCCTAATTTTAGGTGAAATGCTTACGCTTTAAAAACAAATAGTATAAACGCATTTGCGGTCAACAGGAAGACGAAAGTAGCGTCGTCTGAGGCTACTAAGGTTTTGTTTTTCTTCGATCTGTTTAGCGCCATCTAGAGTAAAAACGACGAAGCAGCGCACTTCAAATTGACGGGAAATACAAGATACGCCAAGAACTATGAAGATTAAGATGATTAAAACATCCTTTTTTTTTGTATTTAGCGACTCTACAATGGTTTCGAATAAAACGAATTGTTACAACCCTGAATAATCTGAAGAAAACAAAGGAATACTAATAATTGACGATTGACAAACCATATTAAAAGTACGACCTGATGCACAGCAAATGAAGCCCGTGCATTCCTACACCATATCGTTAAACTTTCGTCAATATGTTTATTGATTCGCAAATTCGATCAGTAGAGCAAACAGCAGAAAAAAACGTTACTCTGGCGCTTGCTGATTGTAACGCTGTGGGGGAGGCTAGGATAAATAGTTTAATTGAAATGATTCGGTGTATATTTTAACGCACCAAAAGCGGATCGATTGATGGGGAAACACATTGTTGCTGGCAATGTTTCGAATGTGTGGTTAATATTGCAGCTTTGTCAAGCTTGCAATGGGGCCCACGTCACGTATCGATGCCATCTTCCAACGACCTTGCTCACAGTGAACTCTGCTGAAACTTGAGTTGGGCGTGAACGTGATAAATTGATTTTTTCACACAATCAAGATAAATACGTTACAGAATGCATCGGATACACACGTACATAAAGTAACTGATAATGGCAGGTGCATAAATAAGCACATACTTTCGCAATACAGTTATTAACGCGTTCGTAAAAGCAAACATGATTAAATGAATTCATGCATAAAAGCTTGAAACATTTTATTTTTATTTTTTTACTTTAATTTAATGACATATCACGATCCAAGGATGTCCGATTACTAAATTTTATATCCTCATCATCGTTAAAGCGGGTACGGAATTCACGGAAACTGTAAACCTTTAGCAAACGAGTCAATTTTTCATACATCGGAAACACGTTGTTGGGATGTTGTGTTGATATTTGTTCGTGTGCATGATACGCATACGTACGTTCATCATCGTCCTAAACGTATCGGAACAGAACGGTGTTACGTGGCGATACAGTCGATTCCGGAATTGCGTATTTGTTTTCTGCGTATTGTTTGTATACAGCGATCGTGCAGAGATGTAACGATACCGGTTGCTGCAAGAGAACAGAACTCGAACTCGATTATCATGGCTTCCAAATAAATATGTACCAATACATGCACGCACAGCGAGGAAATTTTCCCGGCCCTTCTCGGAGCATGGTAAATATCGTCCTTGTTGCTACCCGTGCCGTTGAAGCCAATCCCACTCGAAAGGGATTACGTTATTAGATTGTTTCGTGTTGCAGAGCTGCTAGAATAATGGCACACACGTAACACACGCCGAGGGTGGGGGGGCAATGGTGGCGACCGTGTTGGGATTCTCTATAGTCTCGAATTTTCATCCATCACGTTTCAATCGGCTTTTTGTTCCACCGTCTGCCCAACGCATTGCATTCGAGCGAGCAGAGGTTGAGGTTGGGACTGAGAAGCTATTGCCACCTACTACACCTCCAACGTGCCCCGTGTGGCAAACACATCGAGTACAGACACTGATAAATCTCCCGCACCAAATTGCATCCCTCATCCCACCGGGCCGCAGAGGATTCGAGTTCCCATGAACAATTGCGTGCTAATCAGCTTCAGCTGGTTCTGAGATCTTCGCCCCGTAAGCCCCCGTTCTGACACCGAGGGACGGGATTGGTCACGCCCCCGAAAAGGGAGTGGTGGCGGTGGTGGTGGTAGTCATGATTTAAGTCTCATGCGTCTGATCAAGATGTAATTCATTAAATGAATGCATAGAAGTACCGGACATCAAGGGCGGAAAGGGTGCGGGAGAGCGTGGCGGAATGACAAAGGGTGTGCGATAGGGTCGGCAGAATTCAACCTAAATCTCTGTGTTTAACATGTTGCTTGTGGCGATGATTGTCAATTATTCATCTCCTGCTCCGTTGCGAGGTCGGATCGTTTTTGCAACTGGCCTCTGCTTCCGTCCGAGCGCACTAGAACGAGCGCTGTTGGTAACCCGAACCGGACAACAAAGGAAAAAAACAGGCAAAATGAAAAACCCTTGCTGCGTTGGAAGATGGCTGGTCAGATTTCGGTACCCCGCTTCCTGTTCTGTACTACTGAACTGAAAAGTTTAAAAAATAACACACACACACACACACACACACCCCCCAAAAGCACAATTTTCAATGTATAACGGAGGCACGTACCACGATCGTTCCACAATCGGCTTGGCTAATTAATACTAATTTTTGAACCTTTGTCCGGCGCGTTCGTTGGTTAATTAAAATTCATAAACAGTCCGGTCCCGTTTCCGGCTTCACCCGCGAATAAAGTCTCCGTACACGTTTGCTGTTGTTTTCAGCAGGAATTAAAGGATCCGGCTTCGGTTGGGTGTCCGTTTCGTGCCCGACCGGCACCGAGATCCTTCTGGTGGTTTTCTTTTTCACGGAATCACACAATAAAAACCGCCATGTTGTCCATTCACGTGGCTATTTCCGAGCACAAAACATGCGGGCGAAATGCGAAGGGAAAGAATAAGATCGTAATACGTGCCAACCAAGACGAAAAAGAAGGGCACACCAATGTGCGGAGTTTGTAAATTGTATGAAAATTTTAATTGTTATTAAATTAAATTTGTCATGGCCGTTTATCTAATGTGATAGGCTAAAGTTTCTTCATGACAGTATATTTTCACATCGAGCTAAGCAATATGTTTTTTCCAGTTTTTACCACTCATGATGATAATATTGTTTTATTAATTTTACACTTATGTTTGCAGTAAAAAATAAAAACCTTTTTGAACGGAATATTTTTGAGGTAATTACCCAAAGAGATTCTCCAATGAATTGCCCAATGTATTGTTGCTTAGAACTGTATGTTTGACAAATGCGGTTAAAGAATTTGTTGTTATTATTTAAATGTGGTTTGTGGTTTCGCTTATGATGTGATTAAGACGACGTACACTAAACAGACCCGAGAAGTAATTAAGCCGAGGAAGAATACAATTTCCCGCGTTATAAAAAGTATTACAAAATCGTACGCGTTAATGCATGATGCTAGCTTCTGCGAAGGGCTCGTTCTATTATTATTATAGTAATCCGGTTGGGAACTGCAGGAACTCGCCAAACATTGGCCAAACAGTTGTGCCTCACCCCGGTTTACTCTACATTTCCCTCCCGATCCACACGATAGATGCGCACTGCTACGTGAATTATTGCAATACCGTACTGACCGTCTGCTTAGAAGACATAGTGTTGCAGCTATTCTTATCGCACCACCTTTGCACGAGACGACGGGACTGTTCGACTGGCAGGCCGAACGAATGAAGCGTTCACCTGCGAAAAAACCCCAGAAGAGAGCGTCGTCGTGTTAGCCCGCGCGAATGCCCATCTAACCATGATTTATGCTACGCCACGGATGCGGCCCGATGCTCTAATTAAATGCCGCAAAGGTCCGGGGAGGTGACACAGTACTGGTGGCTCGGCGGTTCGATGGGATGGGTTATGGGCGAATGTCACGAAAAACCCAGGGAGGAAGCGATGGGGCGATACGAAGTTTCAGTTTAGCGAGCGTGTTGCCACGGCACGAGTGCATTTTGCAGTGCGATGAATGATGGAAAGATGCACGCTCGGTGATGATGAGGATGAAGCGTACGATAAACGATTGCTGTTTTGATTTGAGGGTTTCATCTTTTATGTGCGATAGCATTACGAGAAAATCGTGTCTTTTATTGTGCCATAAAAATGCAATCATTGCATAAATCATCATCGCTATTGTAACGAGGTAATAAAGATAGAAAGACAATGTTATAAAGATGATTTCGATAATATTGATGTGCTCTAGTTTATACTCTTTTAAAAAAATGAATTAAAGTCATTTGAAACAATTAACAAATGGAGAAAAACAGGTCTTATTTCAGCGACTTAATTTCATACAGTGATGAATACTACTTCGTCTTTGGAGACAACTTATTATGTGTTTTGTAGTATCTAATATGAAAATAATCAGGTAACTGCTTTTGAAACTTTGTTCGTACTGCAGAATCTTCCCAGGAGTGAAGAAGTTTGACATTGGGAGGCTCTTTGTGTCCGGATATACTTGATTCTTCTGGAGAAAGACCAGAGCAGACGTGGCTTTAAAGTGCAACTGAATCGTTAGATCAGCGGATATCAAGCGCAAAGAGATCGCATCGATCAACTAGGCCAAATGGTGAAGAAGTATCTGGAAAAAAATGTATATTGTTGTTAGGAAAGAAATATTCCGATGAAGCGCGTCGTTTTGGTATTCAGGGATCACAATTTATACTTTATACTAGGACTCTGGAACTAGATTTTCTTGAGGAAGATCCTCCAGTGGTTGATGATCAGCAAAAACGAAATGTTTTGTTCCAGGAAATGTGGTGATCAATTGACAGAATGTTCTCCGGAAATTGCCACATTTATCATAAAGCATCGCACAAAAACATCCTTGCCTAGACTTGGCATCCATCCAAGATGTGAGGAAATTACATGAAGGACAGCTGAAGAAGATCATTTTACCAAAAACCGAGAGCCTGCCCTCGGATGTGATCGACAGATCAGTGACCCTCCTTGTTTGCCCCATCACTATTTCCAGCTAGTCAGTAAATTTCACACATTTTCGTGGTGTATCTTTGCATAGGGCCAGTTTCTCACGCTACGAAGAAAAGCACTAGATGAAGGACAATTTGTAAAAGCACCGTAGCCCGCTTCACGATGGATTGCTTTTGACCTCTTTTCGTCAATGGGTTGCAGCAACCGATTAAATGATCTTTTGCCATGCTGCACAAAGAGATCAATTGCAGTTGGTTTTCGTTAATCGCAATCGTATTGGTTAGTTCGTTCTTCGTGTTTCTTGATCTCCATCGATTCCGCAGTTCCATTCTTCAACACTTGGCGTCCTCTTTTTGATTGCTCGGCACGTCAGACAGTGCCGGCACGTTTTCATTGGCGCAAAAAATTCCATCACCGCAAGGAATTGCGCATTTGTTAAAATGTATTCGTTTTCCACCGATTCAAACCGCTTCTCAACTTGTGCGATGGGAATGCATGCTTCCATACGGTGGGGTTTCCTATGGCAAAGTTAAATAAAATCGAATCGAACTCATCCATACACCGGGCAGCGATTGCTTTACAAACGGCGCATCACGATTGGTGCCATGCGTAGAACCCATTCAGAGTGCAATCGATGAAAATTCGTCGGCACTGCAAAGCCCCACGGTGTCTTGAGACCTACTGGCAGGCCGTGCGTGACGAGAGGAAATTGTCTTCCGTCGCTTCAGTTCAATCCGCGTCAGTCACGAAACGGTTGGGAAGCAGCAGTGAGCCAATTTCTGCGGTCGGATACGGCTACGAATGTTGGAGGGTGCCGTCTTCCGGCGAGCGATCGATTGATATTTAATTTCGTTTGCAAATGCACAAATTTTGCAGATGCGGACCAATGCTTGCACCGTTTGCGATGCAGAGACAAGTTATTATTCATTTAAGCCACTGCTAGACCGAGCCACCCGCAAGAAGAAACCCGACGACAACTTTATCCGAAGCCGGAAAATTGCATTGCATGTTCGACTGCCAGGGAAGTGTGTACGTTTCAACTGGTTCTCCGTTTTGTATCTCGGTCAGATCGATTTTCCGCGCACGACAGGATTTCGACGTTTTGAAAACGAAGTTATTCGAGGAAAGTTTGCCAGCACCGGGCCGGAATGGGATGGGTGCATCGAGGCCGGTGGATGGATTGGTAGGTATTGAGATGCATAAGGTAGCGCATAATTGCTGTTAAATCAAGCATAAGCGGCACGATCTCGATCCCACGATTAGGTGGTCGATTGTGCACTGGTGACTCGAAATTGACGCGCTCATTAAAATTTACCCACTAGCAGCGATGATATTGTCATGAGTTTCGGACAGACCTAGCTGCAGCGCTAAACGGGCGCAATGTCGGTGTACGTGCACGTGTGTACGTATTATTGATCCAGCATGAGCCGTGTGTGGGTGTGGGGAAAGTCGAAATAAACCCGGGCTAGATCTAGATCTAGATATGCTCGAGTTGAACCGATTATTTGGCATTTCTAGACCTTTCCGTTATCGTCATCGTTCGATCCAGCGCTGACACGCTAACCACGGGTTTGGGGGAAAATCGGTCGGCTTATATGCATGACAGATATGGGCCAAACGATCTGCATTGTGACCGTTGACAATGTCTAGCCGCGTCTGGAAAAGGTTTCGTGATTGCACTGCCACACACAAACGTGATTGGATTAGTGTGATGATGATTGCGGATGGTTCGGGTTGACGCAGTACTGCCCGACGTCCAATGCGTTAATCTAAACGAACAATAATTGAAAATGATTTCCAATTTTACACAACTTGCGTTTAATCGTCTTGTATGCATTAAATCAAGCATGCACATTTAAATTTATTTATTTAATTAATATCATAACACTAAACGAACTATGCTTTTCTATGGTTAATATGTTTTATTCCTAATTTTTGAGTATGCGAATAAATCATTCTGTGCTCATTTTCTTTGGTACACAGTATGCGATAATTAACATACTCTTCCTTAATTATCATGCACACAGTTTGGTAAAAGCATATATTTAGCGGAATTTTTAAGCGATTTTTACTATGAATCTATCTAACTGAAAAATCGGCTGACTTTACCTCAGGGACATTGAGTGGGATGGCAGTCCTCAGTCAAATGTTTCGATATATCAGCTCATCTGTTCCATTAACATCTTGGCATGACGAGTCGAGGCCATGGCATACCAAAAATCCTCATACGCCTCCTTCCTCTCTTGAAGTAGCAGACAACTTCCAGGAGGCATTTTATGACCTTTGCCAAAATTTCCGGAAGCCTTGGACAAAAGAACATTTCCTTTCCGCTGATTGTCAAACGTCAAATCTTCGGACGCATGACGGTCTCTCCCGTCAACGTTCCTTGGTACAGGATACAAAGTATGTGGCTAAAATGCCCGTCATTGCTATCCACAGTCAAGTAGATCTCGTCATCCATTGGGACGAAGTGACGTCTTGCTTCAATAGAATGATTTTGTTTCACCATCAACTTCAACCCACACTTTATGGATGACAATTATTGGTCAGATATGACTGGGATCGAATGACACTTTCGTAAAGCAATGTCTGTTCAATGGATCTGGACGTGGATCTTTGCTTCGCTCCGTGGTCCAAGGATGCGATAGTTACTGTAGGCAGCAAAAAACTCGCATGAAAAATCGCTAAATAATCCCTTATAATACATTTTAAAAGTGAGGCTCACTTCACATTTTGTTACAATCTTTTTAAAATTTCATGAACATTTGAGTACTTACGTACTCTCAATGACGTTTCTTTATTTTGCTAAGCATGATACATGAGCGACAGCTCCCACGAGCGAGGGACGAGAATCCAGCCATTAATCCTTTCGTCACGTATCAAATTATGCAAACAAATGTAATTCAATCCCACATGAGAATGCTGTCATATCGGTGCTGGAAAATATTTGTTTAATTAACCTAAAAAACGCGAATTGAGCGATGCCTTCAGTTGTGAAAATTAATTATACATTAGCATTCTCTATCCAGCCAAAATGAGAGTCATACCAACCAAAAAAAAACCTGCCCTGTTCCTTCGGGACACGTTATCCCATCATTACATGTTCATTATCACACCACTTCACGCCACATTCGTGGTTTTTTTTTTAGCTTCCATTTTCCCTCTGATAGCGTACGCTATAAAGCTTCCCATTATCACGTTACATCCGGTTACATCCGCAACGTATCACGCCGTTGTATCCTGTCGGTAGGTGTAATTGAATTACAGGCCCACCCGAATAACACGAAGCACCCGCACGGGCGTTGGTGCTGTGACGGAGCATTGGCGCTCCGGTAGCTAATCTGACACTCCGCTCTTTGTTACTCACCATTTGGCACACACCGGGCACCGTGGATCGGTTTTTCCCATATCCTTTGATTACCGTTTTGCTGGCGTGAGGCTCTTGGTGGCTCCAGATGTAGCGGGCGAGATGAGCGAGCCCTTCATTTCGTTTACCGGAACACACACACACATACGGAAATCATCATTGTGCAACATTACTCGCAGCGGATAAAAGTAAGAGGAACAAAAACTCCCCATATGGACGAGATGGACGAGACCAGAAATCGTTCGATGCTTCTTGGAGTCGGGATGTGGCACCGGGGCCGATGCGCTATCGATGCTGTTTGTCTTGTTGGGTGACGTTGAAACAAGAAAGGACACCGAAAAAAAAAAACACACACACACACAAACGATTTCACGTCCGAATGGGGGCGTATCAAATCAGGCCACCATGGTACCCGGGAGAAGGCTAGAGCTAGCGAGCCATCGCTTTAGTGCTATTGTTTCGATCTCTTACTTTTTTTCCGGTGAGGGTCGCGGGAAACTCGATTGCCGGATGAGAAGCGGGAAAGCTCTTTGCTAAATTGATTTTAATGGGCGATCTCGAACCACCCCTCCCACCAAAACCACCACCCGGGGGGACTGGTGACCGATGCGGGTAACAACCGGTGGCCATAGTGGGCAATAAAAGTCAGCTCAAATTTAGATTTAAACCAATTTGCGACCCCAAAAGCCAATGGCGAGACTAATGCTGCCCTCTGAGGTGTACCTTACGCGGTTGGGACGCGGACAAACATGGTAGCTCCCGGCCGGTAGTCGAATGCATTAAAACGGAACATGCAGCTGCGCACTTTGAAAAACCCAACCGACGGTGGTGGCCATTGTTTGGTCAACCAGCGCTAGCCACCAAATGACCCGAAACCGTGGATGATAGCATTGCAGTTCTGCCTTCCGCTTCGCTGCAACTCGCAAATGCACAAAAGAAAGCTCCGATTACGAATGTGACCGAACGGAGGAAAAAAGGGCCAAAATGGTTCAACGAGCTTTAGCGAGTTGTGTGTGTGTTTTTTTATGTCCACTCTTTCAACAACTTCGCATCGCAAATTTCCTCCATATTGGTGGCGCGTTGATAATTTTTTTCCTGTTTGTTTTACTCCACTAAGAGCACAAGGTTTATGGCAGGCAGGAAAATGGGGATCAAGACTGGAAAATTGGTGCAGGGATAGTAGCTAGAATTGAGCGGCTAAAGGTTACAACACACGAGGTCGATATTACTTTCACCAAAAATACGATGACCCAGGACGAGTCGTGAGGACCGAAACTTCAATTCAATTCTACGCAACGGAAGGGAAGAAAATCAAACATCAAACCCCCAGCTCGCCCCCCTCCCGCTAGATCAGAACCCCCTACCTCCCCACGTCAATCAGAACTGCCTTGAGTTCCAAGTTCTCTCCAGCTCAACCGTACCAGAACACACAAATAAAAATCAGATTAATATTGAATGGGAATCACGTACCGGTAAAGTCATGAAAACGAATCAAAATCTCGCTCGCCACTTGTGCCGCAAGTAACGATGAGGTTACTCTGCGACGGGTGTGGGCAACAACAACAACAACAACATGGCAATGTTTCCTCAGAAACGGAAGTTACCGTTGCCAGGGTTGCGGACCAGTTGAGTAAGAAATAAATTTTTATTACTTTTTAAATTCCTCCGACGCGTGCAGCCCCCGGAAGAGGTGGATGGCGATGGTGTGTTTTACACCGGGCGTCTCCATCAACAATGTATGGTGTCATCAAGCGGGTGCGCACATCTTTTGCTACCTTGGTTTTGTGTTTGGAGCTTCCTTTCCCGTCCGAAAGACACTATGTAACAATAGCTAGCGTGTCGTAAAACTGGTCGCTTTGACTTCGGGTAAAGCAGCCGTAGACCGTAGACCCACTTGGAGCTTGTATAGCGACTGCCACGCTGCCCACACGTGCACACTTTACGTCCCACAGAAACGAAAAAAAAAATGGGACAGGATTAGGGTGAAATTGTCCCGCAAGGCAGACGAGCTCCTGCTTCCTCCTGATCAATTCTAGCGACAGACGGGATATGGCACGGTGTACTTGCTTCGTGTGGTGTTTATTCCCGTTCCGACGCAGCCCCCGGTCGGCAATGGTTGGAAAAGAAACTAAAAACACCCCGATAAGAAGCGAATAAAATCGATTACCCGCGGGCCAAAGTGTGTCCTTTCTTTGCGCCGCAACCGGGCTGCGGGAGGCGCAAGAATTGATAGGAGAATAAAATTTAAGCTACCACTCGACAGCGTCCGGTCCTGGGTGGGGGGGAGGGTAAATTGTGTAAACATTGCCATCTTCTGCACCGTTCCATTGCTTTGCACCGGGCACCTTATCGCAAAGATGCCGCCGGCGACAGTTGCGCGAAACGAAGCGGTGAAGGATGTCATCAGTTGCGGTGATATTATGGCGACAGTCGCCGCATCATCATCATCATCATCATCATCGTTGTGATCCTTTTATCATTATCGTTGTCATCGGTGTGATATCGTATAACCGGTGGTACGTCTTATGGATTGTGTTTGAATCTCGCACCGCCGAGTACGCCGAGGTTTTTTGATGGCCGGGCCGCGCGACGATCGAGTCGAGTACCGCTTCCCATTCATCAACAACCCGCGTCCTTTTAGGTAGGTGGGAAACGATTTGCATAATACTATCGAATCGAGCGGTCCCGAGGACATTGGGTTTACCCGGGGCCCATTTCACCTTCATCACACGAAACTTTAGTGTGGAAATGTGGCGTGAGATAAAAAATGAATTCTCCTCCGCGTGCTACTTCTCGTTGTAACGTCCCACCAGCTTTTGGGACAACAAGCGCAACGCGCTTCTGATTGTACGGTGTAAAGGCGGCAGAGCGGGCGCATCGATCGCCTCGAGACTGCTGCCAGGACAGCCAACCGACGACAGCCGACAACGTCCATTTTGTTCGTAGCCCTGTAACAAGTTTTGCGACGTGTCTGTCGCTACACCCTTTAGTTTTCTTTCATCCCTTGAATTTTTCCCGTCCCGTCCCGGTCGAGTGCGCTCCCGATTGCGCTTCCTCGGTTTTTTTTTTTTTGTTATCATCATCCGGTTTCGCGGTGCGCTTTGTTGCCTTAATCTCTTGCCCATCTTGCCGTTGACATTTTCCTAATTGAAATCGAATTGAAAGAAATGGAGCGAAAACCTGAACGCCCACGGTGGCCAACCAGTGCCCTGCGTTCCCTGCCGGTGAAAAGTGGAAAACCGAATCGGTTACGTAAGCTTTCAACGTTCAACAATATTCGACAGGATTTTCCACCCATCTTTAGTTCCCCCTGCTTCCATTGCTTCCCGATGCGTTCCCGGTCTCAAAAGCCGGTGGCACGACAGAACGCCCGGCTTAGGAACATTTCTTCAATCGAAAGTTTTTGGTACGGGTTTTGGCACGTAGCAGCGCAACCGCGTCCCCGGACGGAAGGGCGGGGTAATCGAAGAAATTTTATTAACTTTAATGCAATGCATTACCAATGTTTGGTTTTCGGTCGATACGGTTAGTATCTGCTCCCTGCTCACTGCTTCATCGACCATCAAGCCGTCGGGCCACCGTGACAGTAAATCAATAGACGATCAGGAAATCTGAGGATGGGATAAGACCTACTGGAAAAACAAACTTTATGATGACGTTCCTATAGAAAATGTGGAAAAAATGGGTAAGCGATCATCATTTTATGTGTTATGTTAAGATGTTATCCTATTACGGATGGTAGTTAGCGGTTTGAGGTCTTGTATTACGTAAGAGGCAAGAAACAGATTGCGACATTTATGAATATAAAAAGAGTTTCAGTAATGTATTCAAGGCTCAGGCTATTGTGAACTGACATTACTGAGCAACGTACTGGTAAGCTTCGTGACTTAATTATATAATGGGGTCATCGATTCGCACTTTGAGAGACATTTTGAAGAGCCAATAATCATAAATGTTTCACTTAGTTGCAGGCATCTTGTAGTGTATTCCCTAAAATGTCAAACATTCAGATATAAGATTCTTCGAATATCAGACTCCGTTTATCTCGAGGACTTCCCTGATATTTATCCTACTAGCTTCTATCACTGTAAGACCATCTATCCATGTAAAACCTTATTGGGCTACAGACAAGATTGAAACTGATTAAAAGAAGTATAAAATTTCGGCTTCAAAACAATTGGTGCTGTGAGTTTGCAACTTTCTCCGTATTACACGGCACTACAATGCGGTCCCGTTCGTAGTGCGCTAGAGCACAGCTCTTTGCCGTAACATTAATGCTACTACTTTGGCCCCTTGTCACCACACGGGCCAAACGTCACTTCGGTGCGCAGTAGAAGATCTGGCGAATGGACGACAGCAAAACAGCAACAAAACGAAAAAAAATTCCCCTCCCGCCCCCCACCCACCGCCCCCTCCCGGTGGTCGACAGATTGCTTTTTTGTCGACGTGCATCGTTATTTTTCACGGTCGGATGTCGATGTGTAAGAGGCCGTCGAAAGACATCGGACGTGTGGCCCGTGGCGGGTCCATGTTCCGGCGCTCGCAGTGACGCAAAAAAGAAGGAATCACTCAAAATGCTCCGTGGATGGATGTTGTTTGGCGAAAATAAAACAATTTTCGTCGATCGTACTACGTCGAACGGTGCGTCCTCCTCTTTCGTCCACGTAGGCATCCCCCTGAGCAGGAGGTAGAAAATATGTTGAGATCTCCACTCACGGGGCGTGGGCGCATTTTGAAGTATGCTCGCACGTGAAAATGAAGCATCCAACAGGCCGAAGGGCTGTCATGTGTTCGGCGACAGCCTTCTCCACCATTCCTTTAATGTTCCTCTGTCCACCTAGCCGGCCGCTTTGGACGACTTCCGACACATGGTAGAGCGTACGGCATGGCGTACGTTTGACGCGCTTGTACCGAGCAAGCGCGATCAGGGATGAAGTTGGCCATGTGCATGACCGTACTTGCCCGTTGCTGTTACGAGCGGCGTCGACGCGTCTCAATGTTTGCCCGTTGAAGTAATTGTACGTGAAAGGCTTCCATTGCAACGGTATCAAAGATTCTTTTTTATCTTCATACGAGCGCTCATAAGGGAGAATTAGGATACGGAAATGTTAATAAAGTTTTGATTTTTTTTACTTCCTTTTAATAACAACAATATTACCTGCCCGAAGCGGTGCCCCGTAATTTGCCACGCGAACCAAAGTGAATGGATATAAACTTAAAATTGGTTTGGGTTTTGAGGTAACGGATAACTCTGCGTTAGTTGTCCAGGGCACTCATGTGCACACTTCAAAGAAACTCAAAGTTGAGCATTATTTAATATAATCATTTTTTCGCCCGCAAACTCATGTTTTAAATTCGTTTGGTTGTGGTTTTAAGCGGCTTATAGTTACTTGGAACATGGAAGAGAGTAATATTTCAATTTAATTAACGCATCAACCTTTCGTCTAATGTACAGTGGCTTCGGATTATCGATTCACTCCTCACCTACTGCGATCTCCACAATTACCCTCCTATCCCACGCACATCAGGTGCAGAATAATTTCAATCAAAGTTCACTCGCTTCTAGACAGGAGCAGTTTTTGCACAGACTGTTGCCGAACTGTTGGATGCACTTCTATTGCACGAGAAACCTGTTGGCGCTGAAGGAATCGCGTGGAGTGCAAATGAACGAGCATCATTGTTCGTTCCCGTGGGCTTGGCAGATAGTTCTGATAGGTGTGTTTCAAAAGGAGTTTCTTTTGTTGAGTATCTCTCGGATCGATGGATGGTTTTCGATGGTTTTGGGATGCACTGAAGTTACCCATGATGCACCGATGCTGGTTGATGAGCTGCAGTTGGTACGGTTCAAGCATGTTCCGGATGGGTCGGAAGTGTTCCGTACAGGTGTGTGCGAGTGTACGCGAGTGAAAAGCCAAACAACGGTACCGGCACAGAATTCCCTTCGAGGGCTTTCCCAATTCGTGGGAAGGGGTGTCAAAACGTTCGCCAACAATGGCGTACGCCGAGAGAACGGTTTCTTAAGGTGAGTTATTTGAGAACGAAATCTAATTATACGCCCATCGCCATTAGCACGAACATCCCTTTCACTACGGCTGCGTTCGGAGGCGAGCATATCTACAAGGGAACGCAGGCGGCAGGCGGGCAAATTTAATGTTGGTTCCAGTTTACTTTCCGACCGTAAGCTGATATTGCCGTATCGTGGGCGAATTGTTTTAGCGCCGTGTTTCAACATTTACGGCGTAATTGGATGTAGTGAAAATCCGCACTAACCAGAATTTCTGTTTCGAGAATTTCATACGAACAAGTAGGATGTAAATCGAACTGCGATCATCCCTTCGTCGTAATCGGAACAGTTGGCTTCGGCAGTACATTATTGCCATTTATACCTTCGCCCTGCCCTGCCGAAAGACATTATATTTCATTCGAGTACCAATTCAAAGTTGTGCCAAGGATTTGTTGGGGAGTTTTTTTTATACCTAATATAGATACAGGAGAGAGAGAGAGAGACAGAACTCTTCAAGAAAAAACTTGAAGAACAGACGATAACAGAACGACCAAAATAACAAAAAAAATTCTCCATGGAGGGTCTTGAAGATTTATTTTCCAAAGTTTTGGACGCCCAGGACGGCGGAGAATTGAAATGAAAATCCTATTTTACGGCAATTGGTTGATTTAATTATTCATGCAGCATTGTCGTCAATCTTGAGGGCCAGTATTACTTCTTCCATATTCCATCTACAGCACAAAACCATGTTTCCTGGGTAACGTGCAATCTGTTTTAATATAATCTTTCATCAGAGCTGTAGCAGCCAAGTTCGGCCACAGGTCAGTCAACCGGGTCCAGTATCGCTTTTCTTCGCAGTACGAATTAGTCTCCAATACATTGCTGCTGCCGACTATCCCGCGGTGCCGAGGGTTCACACTTTCTTGCGGAGTTTCTTACCGGAACCTTCCACCGCAACGTGACGATTGAACGTGACGCGGGCACTTTGCTGGCCAGTTTCATTTCACTAATTCAATTTTTCAATATCTCGAAGGTCTGCTGTGCCGTGCACCCCTGGTGAAATGTGGAAGCGCACAGAAAAATTGGTAAAAACAACGTCAGGTAAAGGTAGTTTTAAAATGCGCCATGTAAAAAACCTTTCCTCAATGTGAAATTGCATTACGCGCCCGGTACGGAGCCCTGTGTGGCGGGTACAACGATGCCAAAGAGTACCAGTGTGACATAAATAGATCGAGTTCGACAAAGACCGCAATACATTTCTTCGCAGTAATGCCGATTATTCGACGAAAAACGCCAAGAACAACCCCGATATGCCAATTTAGCCGATAGCCTTGGCGAGTGGTGTGGAAGCGAAAATATCTCCATTCACACCAACGGTGCTTTCGCTTCGGTGTGCAGCAGAATAACATTGTAATAGCAATCTTCATTTGCAATGCAACCGCCAGCAATCGTCCCCCGGGGTTGGGCAACCCCCCGGGGTGGCACTTTGTTCCAGCTTCTTCCAAAGAGCTTTCACACCGCCGCCGCTGTCTCGGTGTCGTTTATTGAAAGAAAATGCAAATGAAATGAAAATGTCATCCTTTAATTTTAGATTTTATTGCTTTTCTCTAGTCGGTGGTAAGGAAGGGGGGAAAAAACCCCACTCAGGTCGGATCACATTCGCGGTTCCCAAGATCCGAAAGAGACGTGACCGGGTTGTGCAATGTATATACAGGGTTGGAATATAAATTCTCACCCGCAGGCGACAAAATGGCTGTCGTAAAGGACTCCAACGCGTATCAGTGATCGGTCGGAATGTAGCGCAGTCGGACGGGTCTCGGATGCAACATTTACGGTATTATTATTATCGTTTTGCTTTGTTGCGATTTTACATAGAAGCCACTGAGCTCTTCATATGATTCATGGTTTCGCGAAGGGATGGCTATATTCATACTTCCCCGGCTACCAAAGGTTGAATGCCCCACAGTGTGTGGAGGACGTGCCAACATGCATCTTGTTCAAACATAAGCAATTCACTTTGCACTAGCTCTTGTCGTTGGAAGTGTGCTCGCTAATTCGATTGCACTTGTCACGTTCGATTCGATGCTGAACCGCGAGCATTTGCCTTGGAAAAGCATGTCCCGCTGCTAATAGAGCTCGCATCGAACGTTCGAACAGGACTGCCGCTAGCACGAACCCGCCTCCCCCGCCATCGATTGTGTTAGTGTGAGATAATGAAAATAAATTTTCATTTAAAAACAAATTATGTTTCCAACCCAGAGAGGTTCGGCCCTGGGACAGTTAACCTGCGAAGGCTGCAGGAGGGATTTTTTGTTTTCTCTTGGTCCCGGGAAAGTTCGTCCGGATTGTGGACGAACTTCGGGAAGATGGTTTATTCTTTCTCTGCCATCCTTAGCGCGTGTGTCTTTTACGTTGGCGGCCGGAGAGCCGGGGCATAATTACTCCCGGTTGGATGAATTATAATTAGATTTGGTCTTCCGAGATTGTCCTGTAAGCAAGGCACCATCCCATGCCAGGGGTTATCACAGCTGGAGATCTTGGCAAAGGTGGGAGTCAGTAAGGGCGAACTTTTAGCGAAAGTTTCGTACACTGTACCCACGTTGTCTGACCAACTTCCCTGCGCTAGGTAGGGTGTATGCAGCGGAAGCACTTAGCGGAAGCTTTAGACTTGATGTTCGATTTTAATTTGCACTGCAATGGATCGGACGAGTGACACGAGGCATGGCGGCAGATCGTACGAAGGACATCGGGTCGGTTGACACACCTGCTGATTCCTGAGACACTCGGCAATGTAATGTCTGCAACGAGTTTGACGTCATCGGGCGATGTTGCGGTGCAGTGGTATGTGGTGCGTTCCCCATCCCCCCGCGGTACGTGACAGGTTGGTCAGTAGCAGCAGATTGAATTTTGTAGCCGCGCGCGGCCGAGGACTCGCTTACGACTTGGCACGACAAACAAGCGGCAGCAAGATTGCTGATGATAAATATCGTCACCGGTCGGATTCTCGGTACGGCCGTCATACTGTTGTTGTTTTGAGTTGGTTTTGCGATCTGTCTGCATGCGAATCCTTCCCCGTTTGCATCCGACCGGTGACAGGGATGACGATGACGACTAGAATGCGATTTACTTTGGTCGTGTGCCAAATTGAAATTTGTTCGCTTTACGGTGGTTGTGTGTGCCCGCGGACGAAGGGCTGGCCGTTGCACATCTGCACCAAACGGGCGCGTCCTTCTTGCGAACAGAGGACGACAGCATCACAAACACGCGACAAGAAGTGTGCCAAAAGACGTGACCGCTTGTCGGAGTACGTTTGCCGTTAATTTTTTTCACAAGCCCACGATCGCAAAGATGTCCGTCAATCTGAAGGAGCGATTTCGTCTGGGTATTTAGGGACGAAAGGTCATCATAACAAAACAGGTGCATTAATGCGCTATTGGTGGAAGAGAGTGTTTGTTTGGTAATGATGTTTTTGGAGCTACAAACCCATGAAAAATATAAGCAAAAAAGAAAGGATGAGATTGCATCAGCATGAGACTGGTTATTAGCTGATAAAACTCTCTTCAGTCCAAACAAACCAAGGGGCTGTAGCGGTGAGCAGACAAACAAGCAACAGAGTAAAGAAAATACATTAAAAATCTTTCGACAGATTCGCCAAACGGTAACAAGGTCCGTAATGGTAATCCCCGTGAGCGAAAGTCAGCCACCGGATTTCTCGGTTTCGTTCGCCAGAAAAATAGGAATCAAACTAAGATACTAAAACGAGTGTCTTAAGCCTAATTGGAACGATAAGGCACAATCATGATATTGTGCTTTCTCTTAACCCGGCCCGCACTGACGCAAGAAGCAGTAAGTTGGGAGTGGTTCTACGTTTCTTTCCATGCCGAAAGCGAGAACATTTTCCGGTTGTGCCGGTACGAGCTGGCGAGCGACCGGTGTCAGAAAGAGCTCGAAGTGTGGTAACCGAAGCGGGCTGGATCCGAGCACGTCGGTAGAGGGCAAACTAATGGCGTAAGCGTATATAAGTAGATTGGGAAATCCGACGACGGCTTCCTAAACAGCTTCACTCACCTGGGCAGGAGGCGTGTGACAGCAAGGCCGGTAGGAACCGGGCCGGCCGCATGGCTATCCGACTGCCAAGACGCAACCGCAGTGGTTCATTCGATACGTCCAACGCTCATAAAAGTCATCGGGAAAGATAAATCCAGAAAGCGAACATCACACCGAAAAAGATGACACATGTTCCGTTGGTGCGTACATATTTCTTTCGCTCCCGTGCTTTGTGCCGCCCCGCCCTGCCCTGCCTCGGCTCGGCCGCCCGCTGGCCCATTTGCCGATGTTGTTGATGATGATGAGAAACAGAAGAAGTTAGCATAAGAACTAATTCGTCCGTTGACGACGACCGTCGACGCGTTTGGACGACGCTTCATGCTGCTGTCAGTTTTACGGAGGGTGTATTTGCCCCTGAGGCCGAACTGAAAGGACTGGGAGGCAGGTTCTGAGGGAGGGGGGCTGGGACAGGAAGAGTGTAGCACACTGGTAGGCCTAATGCTGCCGACCATCTAATATTAGCTGTTTTGCTATTTTTGGCTTAATGTTGTTGTTTAGTTTTCGTACACGGATGGCGCTATTTCCATCGTAAAGCGGTTCGGCATGGACGCGGCATAACGAACGAGGAGCTCTCCTCGAGGAAATGGGGAAACTTTTAACACACCTTACATATTTATCCTACGCACCACCGTAGGGAAGGTGAGATTTTTCTTCTTCAAATCAAAGACATGATTTGGCAAGAGGTTTCGTCCACAGTTTGACCTGGTTTTTTCCCCTTTGGTTAGTCTGTTTTGCAACAAGCCTGCTGGAGAGTCATGCAAGTCCAACTCTGAACGTCAGGAAATATAATTTAATCAACAGATGATATAAAAGACAAGTTAAATCATTCAATTTAGCAGATAAATTATTCGCTAATTTTTTATTTAAAGTTCAAGCTCCAGCTTCACCGAGTCCAACAATTCTGGTTACCTTTGTTGACAGCGGTGAAACAATCCAACATTTGCAATCATTTCCACGACTAGTTTGTCCGCATAACGAGCCGGAAAACTTTCTGGTTTGCTAGAGGCAAAAAAAACACACACACATTTTCTGCCATGTTAACCTTTCCCCGGGGAAAGTATCATTACCGTAGTTACAAGGTTTGGAAACATAAGGGACGGCGTCCGACGGTACCAACATAACGCGTACGGCGCAGTGGAGGAAAACATGAGCACAAACACGGCGAGAAAATGATACCACTGTTCTGCCTTTTGTTTGTTTCTTTTATTACCGACCGTTTTCCTTGCAGATACATCCGGCCGCGTGTGTTTGTTTGGTCGGTGGTTGGAAGCACGGCAACGAGCTGGCATTGTTGATGCTGCACTTCAGCGCAATGAAACACGGTAGCTCCATCTGTGCCGAGACCGTGAATATGGTACAGACTTTGAAGGGCATTTGCTTTGGGTACGGTAATTGTGGTAAGCGCGATATGCTTCCCACTGTGCACAAGGTCAGCCAGTGTGCCAAGCTTTTCCCGGTGGTTCACAGTCACCTGCTGTGTTTTTATTCACGTAACTACACTTTTGTGCTATTCATCGTGAAGCTCTCACTCGCATAATATCTTTAAACTACCAATCTTTTGCAGAACACACTTTGAAAGGTTTACCAAAAATAGTAAAAAGAATAAAGTATTATTTTTATTGGACACGATTTTTTGTCTAAGGTCCCAAGCCCCTAGGCGCAGAACATCCTAACTGGTCGTCTACGGTCATTACTGAGCAATCGGATTAAAATGGTGCTACAATTAACTCATGAAAGAAAGACGTCCGCAGTGCCTCGGTTCAGGCTAGTACCGAACCGGTGCGCTCGTCAAACGGACCCTGTCACGACGAGCGGTCAACCAAAGAGAGCACTGCACACGAAGAGCTAAACAACACACACCATAAATTCTTCACCCATCATGCTCACCACGAACATGGCACCGTTCTGGCCACCGTGCAGGTAAGTTGCAGGGTAAGTCGATGCACAGCGTTTGCCACCATACATCGGGCGGACACTAGTTAACGCAGTGCTGCTGGTGGCTGTTGTTTGGCGATTGTTTCACGTCGTCCAAACCACGTGGTGACCACCGAAGGCGAGAATATGTTGGCGACGAGTTGACTTTTGGGTTGACCCGGGAGCCCACTAGTGTGGGATATCCCAGGGCAAAACCCCAAACCATTCCCAACCGTGTTTCGGTGCAGGACAAATAATGGAGTTCGGCCATTTCGCAAGCGCTGAACGCTGAACTATAAATTATTCTACTTCATTCACACTTGGTCAGCAACGTCCGCCAAATCTTTCTTTTCTTCGGCAACGACCAAGGGCAGCAGATCAGAGGAAACAGGTGGAATGCGCACAAAATGAAAGGTTGGTGGTGAAAAAGTTAGTGACAGGGGATTCGATGGCCAACCGAATGCAACCGAAAGAAGTTGAACAAGTTTCGGGTATCCGTGCTCTGTGCGGATGTTCACAAATTTATAAAGATCTATACGCTGGCCGCGCAATGTCGCAAAGGAGGACGTCCGCAGGTGAGGTCTACCCGGCTTCAAACACACCACCTCACCACCTTCGCTTCGAGATCGTTCGGGCGAAGTTTGAGTTGCGATGTACGAAAAAGCAAAACGATGTCGTCGGTTAGCTTCGGCATCGTGGCAACAACGGGAGTCGACTTGGACCAAGGTGTCCACCTAAGGGTGAACTTGTTTTGTCACCCTGCTTCGAACATCGAACACCGGGCAATACGTGTTCGGGGGGGGGTTTTCCGCGACCGGTCCACGAAAAAAAAAGCCCAAGCCTATTGTGTTCTGAACTGTGAACCAGCCGACCAGGATAACCATTAGCGGCAGCGGACACAACGCGGTCACATTGAGTGTGTGTGGGACATTTACGCGATCGCAATTGAAATGAAAACTGACAAATGTGGAATTTTTGGCTCTGGAAGCGGCGGGAAGCAATGGGTGTGGGATGGATCAAGGATTGTGGCAGGAATTGCCCGGAAGGCAAACGTTGATCACATCCAATGTTCCAAAATTGCACCAGTGTATGCATGCGCTCTGTTGCAACCGTTGATGCTACCATTGATGTGCGCCTCGTGGCAATGATGTGATCACCATTGATAGCTATATATCGGTCCCGGATTGTGTGCTCCCCCCGGGGGCACACAGTAGCTGGGTCTCGTCGCACGTTTGGTGCTTCTCGAAGCTTTGATGAGTGCGTTGTCAACCATGTTGTGGTATGTGTGTTTGTGACGACATCGGGGCCAAAAAGGCTGAGCATGTTGATTACTCTGAAAAATTTCGGTAGCAATTTCGAGAATTTGCGACTGTTTGTGTCATTGGAACTCGTCGTTGTCTTGTTTTATCGTTGGGGAGGTTTTTTGTTTTTGCTTCTTGTTTTATGTTGTGCTGTGCGCGCTTTGCGTTTTTGTGTGTTTTGTGTACTCTCTATCGACCGTTTTTTTTTTGTTTAATGTTGCACATCCGCAACATAGGCTTTCTCGGAATACACCGTCCCGCGTGAACAAGACGAATAATGCGATTGCTTTGCTGGGTGGGGAAGACGGGTCCGGGCGTCCGTTTTGGGCAGGAAGAGACAGAAACGGCATCGAGCGCTACATTGCTGTGTAGCCCAATTTGAGTTGGTAGCAGCTTCCCAAACAAAGAAGACAAATTACCGTCAAACGGACAGATGCCGTTTCGTGGGCAAACAGGGGGCCACAGTTGGCATGATTCGTCGAAAAGAATGCAAGCAAACTGCAGCGGAATGTACGGACGAGAGCCTCGGTCTTGTTCTCATGTCACCAATAAATGCGATTCTATGAAAGAAGGGCGGAAAAAAACCCCAAAATAGCCATCCGGCAGGGACAAGCTGTTGTTTGCATTAGACAGACAGTTACGGGGAATAGTGCCATCTTTTCAGCGAGTCACCCAAGTTAGCTTAGTGCTATTTTAATCTTTAAAAGAAGGTCAGAAAAGCTTCTAAACATTTCTTCTGCTGCACAAAACTTAAATCTCCACTATTGCAAAAGAAAGTTTACAAAGTTCCTGATATTACCTGAAGTTTTGGCTTTCTTGAAGCTGTAATTACCATTCCTTGACTGTAAGATGCAAAACTATTTCGCAATATAACTATTTCCAAACAAAGGCGACCAACCCAACCAGCTTAGCGGTGACTCAAGAGAAAATTGTCTCGACAAGCACAACCGGAACATGCCTGCCGCATGTGCCGGGGCACAACTTTGCCGGCGAAGGTTGTTTCGGTTGCGGGTAAGCATTTTTAATTTGTTTCGCCGAAGAGAGTGCCCGCGCAGGAAACAAGGCTAAGCGCCAAAGCTATGCGCCCCCTGTATCGCATCCCTGTTGTCGGGTTCAGGTTTGCGTGAAGGTGCCGGTGCGTTCTCGGTGCAAATGGACAGCTTGGATTGGATGGATGGTTTCGGATGTGGACGTGATGCTATTTTCTTTCCCAAAATCATCTCGGACCTCCATTTTGAGCAAATCCTTCGAGACGACCCTCGGCGCTGGTGGACCAACTCGTTGAGGTTGGATTTTCTACGGAAAATTGTTACACTCTCCCGCCTTCTATGATCTCCCCTCGTATTGCTCGGTTTGTTCGCCCGTCACATTGGAAAGCACGACGAACTTACGCCAACGAGTAGTGCCACTTGTGGCCAAAGAAGGCGGTAAAGTACCAGGGTAAGGATTTTAATTTGCATATCATTTTCAGTCGGCCAAAAAGTCGCAACCGTTTGCCGACGGAAGCAAGTTTAAATTTCTTCTGCGAATGATGATTTCGACCCGGCACCCGGAGATGGGTTTAAGCTTTCCTCTTTGCGTCACTGTCGATGTAAGAGTTTGTAGTTTTCAAGTGGTTCCGCGTGCTACTGATCTCTTTGAATAGTATACGGTTTTTTTCTTGGTTCTTGCTAAATACTTCACGAGAAGACTTCTTCCGGCGGTAGATTATTCTCGCTCTGCTTTACTTCACGACACACTTGTGAAAGTGGACTGTATTATTTATTCGATTGTCGTTGGGACCGAGTGTGAAGCTATGATGGTGTGGTAGATGGATAAGAAAATATTATTAACAGTATCAGGACAGTCATCAATGTATAGGAGAAGAAAAGGAAAATCTTGCAAACAATGTACCTTCACACTGAGCGACAGTGTCATGAACGTCTGAATGAAAAGGGAATCGTATGAAATTTTCATTTCATCCGCTATTGTATGAACTTTACCCCTTTCAAATGTAAATCTAATGTATACTAGCGTCAGGAAAGGTAGAAAATGGAAAGAAAAGAACACACGGAGCACGATGCTCACTACCTTTGCAAACGGAGTTTGTCGAATTTTTGAAGAGATCTTGAATACCTTCCACCAAACTATACCAATAAGATTGCTCGCAATAGCACCAAAGAAGTTAAGATTGCTTTTCATAGCGATATCCCCACCAATTGGATTGAACAATGCCACTGAAAGGTGATGTCACGTGCCGTCGTACTTTCGAGGATCTTCAGGTTTTTTGCTAGATTTGACTGCAGTGAAACTTCACCGAAGGATTCCTATCCGTACGTGGAACCGTGTGCCAGCCAGTGGAGCGCCACAATTCAACTACGGGTGGAGGCGAAATAAAACCGAAAAGATTACGGCAAAAGTCGGTACCGTGCGGCACTTGCTGGAAACTGACTTTTAACTACTTCTGCCTCTGTCCGGCGGGACGGAGACAGACGAGCACTGTGCAAAATATACAAAGGGAAAAAAAGAAAACTAAAAAAAAGAGGTGAAAATAACTCCCTCGTGATGATTGATGCAAAGCAAATTTTATCATTTCGAATATTTGCCGATATGAGAATTGATTTGGGGCAAAGGGATTTTACCGGTGCGCTGCGCTTCATCGTCAAGCACATTCGGTATTCTTTTTGGGAGAGCGCCAGGATCAACGAACCTTTTCTATTCCTCGAGGGGGAGGTTAGAAGTCGTCCCTTCGAAGGACAAGTGGGACGCATATGATTGATAAATTCCGACATTCTTCAAAGCTCTCGACCGTGCTTCAATTTACGTGCGTTGCAGTGAGACAAAACGGGAGACACGGGAACAAAAAGGTAAAAATGCTCAGCTGAAGAGCTTCGGATAGAGCTGATGTTTATGGTACGCGACCCCACTTCGGTGGCATGCCGTAGATTTATGAGGAGATCCTGGAAAGCATATTTCCGTACGAATCGCTTTATCTAATAAGGCAGATCTCTTTACCGCAAAGAAAAACATGTTTGGGAATTTGTGATGGCAACGCTTGCCGTTCATTGTGGGTACGGTGGTTCCCCACTCCGAACGTACGAATCGTTGGGGGTTTGCTGGTTGGGGGGTTGCTTATTGACTCATAACTTAAGTAGGTACTTACACAAAGATGAGAAGATACTTACAGTCTATCGTCGGGAAGGAATGTTTGCTGATTGTATTTCACTCATGAATGTACATTTTTTTGTGAAACACAAACTCGTGAGGTAACTGAGTGCGTACCGTTTCCTGAACTTTGCGCTACGACAAAGAGAGATTTGCCTCCGTGCGCAAACAGCAGTAATTCTCCACCTTTCGGAGAAACATTTACAAATTAGAAAAGATACAACATGAATTACAGGACATTGAATTTCACCCCTTCGTAGGTGCTGAGGTGATTTTCTGGCGTCTCAAGATTAGTGTTGCACTACTGTGCGGTAACTTAATAATTCAGGATAATTCAGGAAGCTCAATGAATTTTCCATAAATCACACACACACACTTTCACGTGGATAAGTAATTCCACAAAATCCACACTCAGTCGTGGTCGGATGATGTGAAAATGTGGTTCACAGAAGAGTTCTATTTATCAAACCGGTTATACGACTCGTGTCGATCCAGCGAAAAGGTCAAGTGATTTAGCCAATGGTCAAACAGCGAGACTGCCACGGCAGCATCGCAAATAGGTGAATGGAACAACATATGCACCTTTGTCCGTAGTTGGCATTTGTTCCCGAAATGGCAAGTGCCCACCGTAACACCATCATCAAAGAAGCTTTGCCTGCATATACATAAATTTAATCCACACCGTACACCGCAAAACGAAATATTGCCATCGATGGACAATCGTCCGTCAGGAGTAAAATGTTGGCCGACGCTCCCACATGTGCGCCATTGTTCCATTGTGCGCCGACTAATCCTTACATCCTTCGGCGTTCCATTCAACTGCAGATTCACACCCGTCGGCGGATGGACCAACTGCCCAATGGACTTTCTCCGTTGGCCAGATGGTTCTAATTCCTGCCATAAATAAACACATTCACCGCATCTCTCCCGTGCTGAAAGTATGCATGAGATAAATGGCCGAACCTGACCGTCCCTTCATAGGGCAGCTAGCTGCGCTACCGCACCGGACGGTACAATTCTTTTGCCCGGATGAGGTACACCGAGGGTTTGCGTTTGGTAACAATATTTTAAATTCAGAGGATTAAATTTACATCGATTAATTAAAATTTTATCCGATTTGAATTTCAATTCCAACCTCGGTATTCGGGCACCGGCACCGGTTAGTGGTTTGGAGTCTCGTGGATTTGTGGTGCCTTTGTCTCGTCGCCTCGACCGGTAAATCATAAGCTACCTGCGACTGAAGCTCCACACAGATGCTGCAGGAGATTGTGTGGAATGTAAGAATTAAGCTCAACGTGAATAGCCTTTGGCACGTTTAAGTAGCAATATTCGGTACCGGAATGTTGCAAACGCTTGCTGAGAATTTTCCCATCGGACACCAACGCGGTGGAGGTGTATAGATCTTTCAATAACGACCGTACGATCCATCGCCGGAACGCTCCGGATGGAAATTCCCTTTCGATTGGGAACGTTTTACAGCAATAGTGGTAGCAAATGCTGTTGGCTTTTTTTTCGATTTAAGCCGAACCGAATAGCTGAAATGAAAAGCGAAACGAAAACAGGACGGCTGAAAGAGTTTTCCCACAGGGAAAAAGATTTTCTCGCCCTTCGCTGCTTTCCTGAATAGGACGCGTTGTTGACAGAAGCAGTCGATGGTTGATGGGGAAATGCAAAGAAGTCTATCAAAATATCTAAATATATTTACGACGAAGTAACACACAACTTCCAGGGTGCCCGGCTGCAAGGAAGTGGAACTCGATACGTCACCCTTCCTTCCTACTTCGCGCTCTTATCGCGCGAATTATGAAAAGGAAAACTTCCTTTGCAGATATCTCCATTTTTCCCCAAAACGTAAGAACGAATACTGGCGGTTTTGAAATTGAATGACGTGTTATTTTTTTACCATTCCCTTACCTTGAAGAAATGCTAAGCAGATAAAAGTAACAACATCCTGTGCCTTGCAATTGAAATGTAACGATAACATTGGTGCGTCAATTCCGAAAAAAACCCCGTTTTCCGTCACAAACAAACTCTACTTTTGTGGGATCGGGACATGATGGTGAAGTAAATATATATATAGAACACCGATTTCCAGCAATTTGTGTTTCTGATTACTTCCAATTATTGCAGTATTGCGCTGTTTGATGATGAGCTGATCGGTCGCTGATATGTAATCAGGATTAAGGAAAGTATGACGATCATTAGCTCTATTTTGGAGGTGGGTAGGTATGTATGAAAAATGACTACACCCAATATACGACTGCGACAGGGTGAGTAATATTTAAACTTTTGCATGATATCCCTGAAGAGATTTTTGTTTTCCAATTGCTCACAGCACAAGGCGGTCCCGGGAAAGTATGGTTCGTGTTGTTATTTCCCCGAAACTTTTCCACGGAGGTCGAACCAGTTTTGCATAAACTCCAATTCCTTTGCGGTAGCACGTTCGGGGCTAGATTGAAATATAACGAAAATTGATGATGATGTGCGCGGGATGGAAAATGGGAAAATCGCACCCACCCCGAACGACACAACCGATGGAAAAGTGAGCGAAATTATATTCAAAAATGAAAAGAGAAGGACTGGATGAAAAAAAAAAACGTAAACACAAATTTCCACACCGTTGTTTCGCGCTTTTTCCCCCTCAACCAGGTTTTGGGGCGTGACGAAACAAAAGTTTCAGTGTATCAACATATTCCACCCCCGGGGCGGTTTTTGGGCACGATAAGATTAGAGGAAAAACGATGCGAGCGAAACGGCCTGGAGCGGGCGAACCCTTCCGGGGTTTTTGGGGATTTTTACGTCGCAGTGAATTTCTCACCGACCGGTCAATTGGCGTGACGTGCGCGACGGGCCAAAACCGAACGCCCAGCAACGCCATCGCCCCAATTCCGCCAGGTAAACAGATTTATTTTCCAGTTAATTTATATCGTTTTTCTTCGGGAGCCGTGGAGCACACGGTTGCCAAGTCCTTCGCGCCGTAAAACACCGTCCCAGTTGGGGATAGTCGACCGGGAGTTTAGAAACGGAGAGGGTTGATGATTTTGATGGATTGATCCTTGTTTTTGTGTGCGGACGCATACAAAAAAAAAAGGTGACGACCGTCCAGACAAGACCGTGCATTCAAACAAACTCATCAGTTATTGTGACTGAAGCACGTGGAAAAGTATGCGTGTGTTTTGCTAAGTGTGAATTAAACGTGGTATGGGTGCTACCGAAAACGTCTGCACTAGTAAGGAAGTGCGAACCGCTGTTTGGCATACTGTTCGAGGAACAGGCAAACTTCAAACAATTTACGAAATTGAGAACATGTCAAAATATGTATGAAATCTCGTTATTTATTAAGCGAGGGAAACGTACAGACCATATTGCCACAAGATAATCATATGCAATCTATAAATAGTCATATTTATCAAGGGTTTATCAGGGGTCTAACGCATAGTAGGGACGGTAATGAACGATCCTACAAGCATTACCGGTTTCAGTTCAAACCTAGCTAGGAATAAACCCCAAATCTGACCCCAAAAAGTGCTGAATTTGCTGATATTAGTAATCCAAAACACATCTAGCTAAATCTTTTGGGAAGGTGAAAGGGCCAGACCAGATAGTTGGTCTATAGTTTAGAAACAGGAAATGATCATATCAAATATCAGTAAAGTTTATGCTGTTGTGCTGCTTCCATTCTTGGGGCCTGTTCTTTGTCTGTAGTTCACAAACTTTCTTGGAATTCTATTGGAACTTAAAAATGCAACCATCGCTCACGTACTTGAAGACATTTGAACAAAGACAATGCTGCATATAAAGTGACATTGTTCTACACCTGTTTCTGCATCCAAGTACTTCAACCAAATCAAATCAAATATTTCACCGTCGAGTGATAAATCACCAACCGTTTTCAATAGAGTTCTGCTCAATTACATTCCCAGCACCTGGCAAGCTTTCAATATCAGATCGGAGACATGTATACGTATGAGCGCACTGCAATGCGAAAGTACGCAAGGATCTGTGCTCGAGCACCGTGATTGAAAGGTGTCGATAGAGTGTCGTCTTTTAAGCACGGTATTTCACAACACCGTACACATTGAGTAAATTAATTCATTTCCATTTGTTACTTTCCGCATGGCAAGGGCGTAAGCGACTTCCCCATCACCTAATAGCGTTCGGCCATTCTTCTTTCGATATCGACGGTCTCATGTGTGGAACCGGTCTTAATATCATGAGAAAATGTGCGTGCGAGACAGTATAGCAGTACCGGCAGATATCGAGAATTGATGAAGCTGCAATGTTAGGTGGCCGGCAAGAATAATGAGTGCTATCGGGAGAAGAGAATTATCGTCGGCAGTTCATTGGTCTGCATAATTTGTGTGTGCTGAGTGGAAGTGAAGCTTTTCGTTTGCATAATCTGATATTGCCTATGCTTAATTTGTGGCTGAAGCAAACAGCATTGTGTCCACTGGACCCTCATGTTTTTGTAAACATAAAAAGGTTGTTAAAATAACCCACCTAAAAGGTTTCCCACATGGTGGCGGGGAAAGGTCGAACTTGTAAAAAATCATGGGATTAACTCTCTTCCTCACATTACGCTCGCTTGTCCAACTAGTCTAATATGATGATTGCATCATAGATATTAAACAACTCTGTTTTCTTTTGTAATACCTTCGAATCAAACACTGGAGTTGCCATTGACGTTTCAGCAAAATCAGTTGATTGTTTGTGTATTATTTACCATGACCTTCGCTGTCAGCTTCAAATCAGCGAAATTGTATTGTAACACTTTATGCGCACGACAGAATGGGGGCGATTTTCCCGAACGACCCAGAATGGACAGGGTACAGTGTCAATCTTCCATTGCGTCATTAGTAGTAGTAAGACATTTGTCATCATCGCTTGGCAGCCAATTAATATTCAACTTTTCTTTGGCTAACCCGGCGGTCCAGTTCCATTAGACGCTTTCATTAATCATCGGAGAGCAGCTCGTCGTTTGTCCATTAGCCACCGGGGTCCTCGAGGAGGGGTGACAAATGGACGGTTTTTGCTAATCGGTTTCGGCATTGAAAATTGTCCAACCGATCCTTTTGCTTTATCTCTTGAGACGTTGACTTTCCGTCACACACAACGCGCTTAATCGACGTAATCGTGTACATGGGAGGAAATAAATACGATAAAGTACAAAATGTCTCTTTAATTTGATGGAAACCATAATATTAAAACCATATTTTAGGATATAAGCGTCGTTGTTTTCGTTGGGAAAATAAAAAAAGTATTGAGAAATTGTGGAATATTGCTTACCTATCAAAAACATTCCGTTGAGGTTTGCTGTCATTAACGAATCTGAAATGATAAAGAAATAAATACTTTGTTATTTCCAAAATTCCATAACATGTGTTTTTTTACATTGTATCCGTGTGTTGTTAATCCACATATGCACATTTGGAATTTTGTCATGGCAAGTGAAACCATAAAACCCTTTAAATCTGTCGCTTGGCGATTAACCAAACTGCAGCGATTGAAAAATAATCCTACCCATAAGTAAAGCCCAGCAACAAAAGCAGTTTAAATGAGACGTAAATGGAATTCTGTTTTAATGATCGAAACAAAAGCGTCCCCGGTGTTTGTTGATTAAAAAATAATTTCAATCCCATTCCGAGTGGAATAGCATCGAAACATTCCACGCTGCATAGCATCGGCGTGTTGGGGGTTTGCCGGAAACATTTTCGTACGGAATTGGCACCATACTTACATTCATTGCCAGTAGCCAGTTGAATTCGTCAATTAATGTACCGAAATCAGTTGGCCGTACCGTGCAGGCCGTATTGCGCATGGGATGGAGATATGGTCGTGCAGGTGAGAAGCATGGACACCCCCCCGAAGCAGCACAAACATCTGTACGAACAATTTCAAACATGATCATTGGAATCTCGGCGTTCGCGCCCGTTATGGGGGTGGGTGGGAGAGACGATGGGTTAGGAATGGTGCGAAAAAAGGTAAGGTGTGCGCTTCCCCCCCCCCCCCCCCCCACCGCGTGCCACAGAGTTTTCATCCATAAAAATCCGGTAGCGAGCAAATCAATTCTACATTTAATTTTTCAACCCCTAAAAAGAGTACGTACGCAACAGGGGTTCGGACAAAGAGGGTGTACAGGTATTCGATTGTAAGCTTCGTAAATAAAGGATGACCCTGTGGCGCCGCTCAAACCGTGCCATGGGATCACAGACCCCAGGAAAAGTCCAGGTCGAAATAATGCTGGGATTTTTCACGAAACAAGAAAAAAGACACCACACTAATAATTAATCCGGCAAAATGTTTACGAACACGAAATGTGGCCAGAATGTAGTGTGCTTTGTTGGCAAATGAACTGCCGCTTTCCTGTGTCCGGTACACCTGTCGCGTTTTGCCCAACAGTAGAGCCGAAAGTACGTGCATTTGCAAACCGGCAATAGTTTGTGGCATTTTAGTGCGGGTACTGGATTTCCGAGCAAAGGTGTTGTGTTTTGAAATATGTATAGGGCGGCTCTGTACGACCGTGCGTCGATAAAGGGTGGGAGACAGATGGAGGAAGACAGGTCGGTCAATAGGACTTTCACTGAGTGAACAATTATCATAAATAGCTCTCCACTTCCATGCGGGGCACTGTCAGACAGGTGAGCTCCGGGGCGTTGTATGTTTTGCAATTGAATATGCTCAGGGCACGCGTGGAAATTAAACCGTGGAAATTAAACATGAAAAAAAAAACAAGAGTGTCATAGAGGCCGTGCGGAATGAACTCGGTGTGACACGCATTCTAGTATCATTGCACGGCACTTGATCTTGTGTGCCGGTGGCTAATCAACAACGTACAACGTGCATGTGTGTTGTGACACGTTTGGGAACAGAGTCACCATTATTCAAACTGTCGGCACAGTGCCATGGTGTTGCATGTAACCTTCACGATGGTGGTGGAACAGCACTGGCTGGCTGCTTCATAAAGATGGACAATATGAGAAATAAAAGCACGACTTTCAATGCGAATATTAACAGCCTGTGTGACAGGTGAGCGAAAAAACTTTGCCTAGAATTAACTACATCCACCAGGAAGTCACCAAGTGCTCGGGAAACTATCGCACACCGTAAAGCAAAAGTTTCCTCCACTAAAGAGACAGCATGCAGAAAACAGCATACTAAATCAGTTGCGAGGTAAAATCTTTTCCTCCCTTTTTGTACACCCATTCCCATACGGCATTCCGGTGCGCCAGAACAGCGCACCCAACACTCCGCCCAGATGTAATCGCTTCGTTTAGCATAATTTAAAGTAACAGCAGCAAGTGGCGCGTGATTCAGCCTGATTCAACATCATAAACATACAATCTGCTGCCGCTGCTGAATGAACAACGCGCCCCTTTTTTTCCTATTTTACTGCGAGAACCCCAAACGATGGCCACGCGGAGTTGGGTGCACTGAACCGGAGCACTTTAGTCAGCGTGACGATCAAAACACAATCTCACCGTACGCGTGGTCGAAGAATGCAACGATTCTACGCGGGTCCCACTGCGCGTATGCTGAGCGATGCGATGTTGCTTTTCCGTCACGCTTGAATGGTCCGTTGCAGCTCTGGGTCGCGATCATCGTTTGGATCCAGTAACGGCAGCGGGCGCTTCAAGCTACCTCACCAGAGGCAGATCACTGGAGGGCGTTGAAACTCTCCAGAAGATGATGCGACGCTGCATCATCGATTCAGAGATGGTTTATGCGCCGCAAAAGGGGTCCGGACGGTGAGCGTCATGTTTATTTATATAAACACATAGACAAACTGTGACGAAAGATCGCGTGGAGAAAGGCAAACCCCCAATGTTTGTCATCTAAGCATGGTTGCGAAACCGATTCCCTGCTTAAGTATACTGCTCCACTTTAGAATTGTAAACTAGTTCTGTTTGTAAACTAATGAAATCTTGGAAATGTTTCAATTTATGTTCTCATTCACTTAACGCAACTCCCCACCGGTACAACTGCTTGCGTATGTTGTGTCTTCCGCACAGACCATTGTTCGGGAGCACCGTGACCTCGGGTGGTGTAGTCTTTACGACATTCGGAAAACTAGACGACGCATTGTTTTTTTTTTCCAGCGCGCGGAACAAAAAGCGACAACATTGCACAACGACCCGGGGATTGTTTTTGTGTCTGGAAGTGCAGACTGTCTCGAAGCTGAAACTGCTGACGATGGTGAAACATAAAAAAAAAACACCTAGCCACACAACAATATTGGGGATTTATGTGACTTCGTTTCTTCATCATTCCATCGATCGATGATTTTTTGTTTTAACTTTAAACATCATGAGTAAATATGTACGACAGAACGATATCTGTTTAAATACACTTCAAGAAAAACAACAGAAATGAGGACAATCTAAGCATAGACCACTTCTTAGTCAGCTATGCAGCATTTTGCCCCCCATTCTGGATGCTAAACGCGCCTCCAGGGGCCGATGACTTTCGATTACTGAAACAGCAGCAGCATAATAACGTAGGGCAGGGACCGTACGAATGCTGTGGCAGTGTGTGGGGTCAAGTCCCCACCCTCCACCCTCGGCTTCGTTCCGTAGCGTCATATTTCTTCGGTTTTTTGATGAATGAATGATGGTATTTTCCTTTCGCAATTCATTTCCACGTGCTCGTTTTGCTGCCATTTTTTTTTGTTCTCTTCCACTGGTTTTCATCTTTAGTGTTCTGCCATTTTTTCTCTCCTGCGTCCGATGGCAATGTCAGCCATTTATGCTAAGCGATTTTATTTCATCTGCTCATCTTTATGTGCTTTTCTCGATCACTGTTGGGAACGCGTGACGGTGGGAATCGCTTTTCGGTGGTGTACGGTGTGCGGAACCGATGAATTCGATTTTCATTCTGCTTGTTTGAATGTTGGTTTTTTGTGTTGTTGCCGGTTGCGTTGTTGCGCACAGGGCAACGATGCGATCATATTTACGGTGAAACATCACACCAATCGAACGTTCATTGCACTCTGGTTGCAGTGTTCTGAGGGTGTCGTATGCAATTGGCAGTGTGTGGGGAAGGTCGGTCGTTTTGGGGAGGGGTTTTTATGAGCGCATACTGATGATACATTGATTGAGAACCGTCGTGGTAATGCTGCTTTGCTTCGGTAGAGCGTAACAGACATAAAAAAGATGTAAAAAGTAACGGAGCTAAGCACTCGAACCGATGCTGAAGCTGTCAGCTGTGCGCACTCGGTCGGTGTACATAGTATTCTATCGTTTTCTCTCTTCGGGAATTAAAAAAGTTGCGTTATGAAATAAAATATTTCCACCGGCTTTAAACTTTGCAAGGATTACGATTACCATTTAATACCATTGCATTGCAACAGCGAAATAAGAGAAAAAAATGTATAATTTTTGCACTGCTAAGTGTTGTTGTAAAAGTTCGTAACAAAGGCAATAAAAAATTGCTGTGGAGTTCATGTAAGTGGATCACTAAAGCAACACAGATATGTGGGACAAGTACACGCAAGGTTTCAGAGTTTGTTTTCCAAAGTCATTTTTATGACAATTTCAAAGGTTTGTCTAACATAAACCAAGTTGTTCTCAACTTTCCAGAAAATTATAACATTCATGCTCTTCGACGTTCGAATACTCTTGTTTTTTAGCCAATTATTCAAACGCATACATTGTATTACCTGATAGAGCGTTAAAAATTAACAATAAGGAGTAAATACAAAAAGTGGGAAAACAATAGTAAAGTAATATTTCATCATCGCAAACTTCTGTTTTTGCTGGGCAAAAAGTATTTTGATCTCCAAACCAATGAAACATAAATATTGGCTCAGGTATCCATACCATTAGACGGGTAATGGCTTGAGAAACTAGTGCACTCTAAAATAGATCCCCGAATGCTGCACTGACGTCAATGGGTTACTTCTCTCAAGTATTTGGCCCACACTATTATGACCCCACGGACGTCTCGTTGCATCTTGTGCACATTGCGAATCACCGGACACTACATCAATTTCACTCATCTTTCACCGAACCCAGCCCCGCCCCAATTGGTCCTCCAGACATGCAGCACCCTCCAAAACGGGCGATACCACAGGAAGGATTAAGACCGCCTGCAAAGCTCGCGCGTTAGTTGATTGATGAGATTATGGTGTCGGCGAAAATGCGTGTTTGCAAACCAACCGAACACACCAGCACATTTTCCCGGCGATTGCGAATAATGTATCGCTTCTCTGCCTTTCACACTGACGCAAGCAATGACCCCACGGTGATTGAGGGATTCGAGTGCAGCGCACCGGTACAAAGTTATGCGGAGTGCAGGGTTGCTGTTATTTGCCTTGAAATTGCAAATAATTGCGTTCGTGTGCAAAAATTTTGCTTTCACGGATAAAGATCAAAATTCTTCCCCCCTCCCTTTCGATGACTTTCCGGCCAAAGGAACAGAACGATACGAAGAAAAAAAAAGGCACATAATGCAATACAGGATAAATGCATAAGTTGATAGAAGCCTAGAGCAGTGGACGGCGACATCAATCTTCGGCAGCGTGCACATGCAGTACCAATCAGAAACCTGGTTGATACGGATCAAGGGATCTGTTTTTTGTTGTTGCTGCTGCTGCTGCTGCTGCTCCCAAGTTCTGTCTTATGTTTTGCATACCCAGGTGCATCATGCTAAATCGAATGGAATGGTGGTGGTGGATTTGCTTGCGGGCAGAAATTGGCCGAGCGAATTTTTGCGATCGTATCGCACATCGTCGGAAGTCAATGCACCCGAAAACTTGCATATTCCGCCATACGGCTAAACGGGTTCCCACGATACGGAAGAGAGCAACACCAAATCGGAGGGCGGGTCGACGCTAAATTATAGTAATCATCGATGAAGAACAGTGCAGCATGATTTCGCAACGCAAGATAAAGCACATCTACATCGTATGACAGGAAGGAACAAGTGATGAATTCCCGCCGGATAGCAGAGCATTCTGAGAGCAACGCTGTGGATTCATTTTGCAATTAAATTTACAATTTAATGACCTTCAAAAGAACTTCGTACCGGGCGCAAGTGTTTAGAGCTAATGAGCAGAAATTCAGTTCCATCGTCAATAGAGCCTCTTATCCAAAAACAAGCCCACAAGCAGTTTTGTGTATCATTTGCTTAATTAATGTTGTGCCCAAAGAAGTACAATACAGAACGTCACAACCTGTTGAAGGCCAACGAACTATCGCAAAATGAAGGTAAATTAAGGGACACAAACGCTCCGCTTTGTTGCTGATAGTCTTCCATTCAGTGCAAAAGGCTACGACAGAAGTTGTCTGCAACTGCAACCGCACTGCCGAGAATCTTACTACCGGCAGCGAAAGCATAAATCCACCCACCTGCATTCAGTTGCGCCCGAAAGACAAATGGTAATTTCTCCCGCTCAACTCCACACAATGAGGTTCTTGGTTCGAATGAGATATTCGCATGAAAAAAAAAGGATACCAGAAGTTCGACCCCGACACCGGCTACCGGTAAACCTTTGCCCATGGTCGACCACACGCCGTGCACGGAAGGACGATTCGTGCAAATGCCGGCTGCCCCGGATAGCACGCTCCGCACTGCCCGGGTGCACTTGAGCTCGCAGGTCGCATAATTCGAAACAGAAGAGAGCAATAGCACGTGGCATTAGCGGGGTTTGGGGAAGGGGGTATGAAGCGGCCGATAGATCTGGCGAGTCTGCTAAGATCTACCGAAACTTGCAACCTGTCCGACGGTTCCTAGAGCCGCACCACCTAAAATCCCCCCAAAACCAAAAACGGAAATCCCGAAAGGGTTACTTCTTGGGATTTCTTCGCTACGGTTGGGCGAAGCTTTTGTACACGACAGCGACGATGATGACGATGATGATGATGGCGAAGATGAGGACAATGACGCTCTTTGCTCTGGTGGTTTTTCATAATTTTGTCTCGCTGGGGTAAGCATCTTTGATATTGGCGGGAGTCAGGAGTCATGCTCCCCCCCATCGGCTGCACTTTCCTGGCGCGGGCCTGCCGGAAAACAGGTAAAGATGCTGGCAGACCGACTTCAGTATCTTTTGTTTGGTTAGGTTTCCGTTCACCGGAGCGTGTAATCCGCTTTTTGCACCACCCTGCATCGGTTATCTTACACCGGTTGAGATAATGAAAGCAGCTTAGCTTTGGTTTGGAACTTTGGAAGTATTTTAGACCGGGTATTATGGCTCTACACTTGCAAAACAATTAGTTATCAGAGACTTTGATCATTTCAGCTGAATGTATCGCAGCTCTAAATATGTTTTATGCTTTACTGCACAAGGGTAAGATTTTTATGAATATTGTTATCTCGTCTAACCAAAGTCTATCCAGAACTAAATATCCATTTTTTTGTGGGAAGACAGTGCTATTCAGTTCCATTAAAGTACTTTATTACCTTCAGTACATTCATTCATGCTTCAAAGTCCGCCATTTACAAAGCAATAGTTTAAGGTTAGATTCCACAAATAGTTCTCCAAAATGGGCAATTTAACAAACAAAGAAGTTAAGAAATATAATACTTGAAGCAATAATTTCCGTAAAAGCTTTTGTTACAGCAGTTAACATCTCAATAAATCGTGGATCTACACACTGGCAAGTAAATCATTGACCATTGCTTTGGGCAACCGAATGGCTCACTCCGCATATCAACATGTCAGCTTTACGGATTACGATTAGTGTTATGTGCTGGACAGTACGCAAAACAAGAATGCAAATAATCTCCTGGACAAATGTTTGTTTGCACTCGTCCATCCCATTCCGATGACCCCGCGCTCTCAAGTGCCGCGGCTAATCTGTGTTGCCGAGAATTTAGAACGTAAGGGTAAGGGTATCTAAAAGCAAGAAAAACCAGGCTAAATGCTTGATAGCCGGACCGTGAATACCGCAAAAGCCGCCACCCGGCGCCTATATTAGCGACCGACCGACACAATCGTTTCAGATTATTTGATTGGCAGTTAGAATCGCGTTCTCGCTCAGCTTAAACTGTTATTAATTACCACCACAGCTGCACCTGGTTACCCGGCGTAAATCCTCACAGTCCTGCTTCTGGCCTTTGCACCGGTTTTACCAAAAAAACGTTACCATACAAACATAAACTCGTCACAACTCGGAAGCTCATAATGGATAGCTCATTTTCGAACGCTCGAACGAACTCAGCGGTATCAACACTCACCGCACACTGCGCAACTGGCCGACCCGGGGAGGCAGATTAGTACAGATTAGAGCAGCAAAACTTGAATAGCAAAACAGTGGATAGTGGTTGAAGCGAATATTCGATTCAGCACGCTTTCAAACCCTTTCTTTTAAAGCTGCGTTAAAGCGACTCCGAAACGCGTGGAGCAAGGCGGAACTGCGTAATCTTTTCGGCGAACGGCATCTTATTCTGAAAGCCTGCCTCCACAAAGTCAACGACTTTTGCACTTCGTTTGTGAAAGTTGAACCGAAAATTGCGGTTTGAGCATCACAGTCCTCCCTTCTAGCAGGGGCCGTTCTTGTATTACTGGCAGTGCGTTTTTGTGCCCAGTTTTATAGCAGCAAGAACAACACAAAAAATGGTAATTCAGATAACGCCTTCCCGAATGCGGTGACCCGTGAAATGGGTGAAAGGTTTTGGCAGAAATACACACACACACACACACACACACACAAATACCAAAAGTCCTCTCTGCTACCCTTCAAGCAACACCAAGCGGACAGATGATGCGATTGGGGTGCGGATTCGGATTGCATTTATCGCCGCTTTACATATGTTCCGTAGCCTGAACGCGCGTGTGGAGAAAGGAATCAGAAAGCTCCGGGCTAAGCTGCCAACCCCCGGGTCACGGATGGGTTGCGGAAGCAAAACGCACGATAAACCGAAACTTTGGCGAAGGGTTGTAGGACGGACGCGGAACCACACGCAGGAACCTGCTCCGGCCAAACCGGTTCCGCCGGACGGAGGCCTGCATTACGGTCCAGGGGAAGGAAGCTTAATCGGGTAGCCTCTGCATGTGTGAGGGGGGTGTGAAGTTATCTCAGAATGGACTGGGCAGAATATTAAGAGCGAACCGAAGGTGAAAATATTCCGATCGGTACCGATTCGATCACAGAGCCAAGCATCTCCCAAGTGGCAAATATATGATTTAAGAGCGATGAGAAGGAGATGGCCTGTGATGCTGTTTCTTGAATACGTGTGTGTGTGTGTGTGTTGGTGTGGGCGGAAGAGGGGCGAGAACGCGGTGGAATGTGGAAACATAACAAAGATGGGTCGGTGAACTGTTTGGCCGACTGAGCAACTGTTCGGCTGCCAATGGAATGCAATATTCAATATTCTCCGCGGAAGAAACCATTTTTTGTTCTGCGAGTTCGAAACAGCAACAGCAGTCTCCCGGGAAGAAGCAGTCGGCTTCGTGTGGGCTGCAAGCGGGCAGGTAAGATTGGCGGGTTCCGTTCCATCTCCGGAGCGCGCTAATAATAGATTCCGAGAGCCTTTCGAGAAAGCACCGTGCGAAGAGGGTTCGATATCGATAAGGCTTGTTGGCAATTTGTGGCAAAGGCGCCCCAGACGTTGGCGAAATCAGGTAAGAGGCTCAGGTCGTGTGTGTGGTGCGACCACCCACCATGGAGGTCGTAATATTTGCCACTTCTTGCTTGTTACCAAACATCAACCAAACCAGCATGAAATGGAGGTGAACACGTTGGCAAAGCCGTCTTGTTTGAACATACACGCTTCTTACAAATAATCTTCAGGTCCAGGAGATACACACACACACACGGTTCCCCTACAACATTGGCATCCTCCGGTGCAAAGTGAAACATTCATGATGGTATATTTTGCTTGAAGTTAATCGAGCGTAAACCCTCAGAGCAGGGCCCCAAATCACGCTTACGAAGAAGGCCCCCCTGCTTCTTTCCCGGGCAGCCAGGTCGAGATGCAAATGATTGCCAAGAAATGCTGCAAGAAGGCGCACATAAATGCGGGTTTTTGCGGGTGTTGGGCGACGGATGGCAAGCTCGCACAAGGAAGCGGCAAGAAGTGAAAAAAAAAATCTCATCCTGTCTCACTGTCGGACCTGCTGCTGGTTCACTCGATGAAAAGATCCTTACCACTCGGTGGAGCATGCATCGAGCTATGAGCAGATAATTACGTCGTTAGCATATCCCTTTTCCTGTTCCACGTGAAAAGCTCACTGCTCTCGCTAGAGCGACTACCCCCGCAGGAAGACTTCAAGAAGTTTGGACGGACCCGGATGTGAGTATTGGGTTCTTCGGTTGGGTTGGGATGGTCGTTTGTGTGCTGTTTGTTGTGCGGCTGGTGTTGCACCGAGACCCCTGGAAGGGACCTGATTATGCCTTGAATGCCACATCATGTACAAAAAATGTTCATGTACACAAGTGGGAACATTGGTTACATTACACGTCCCTTCATGTTGCGGCAACCGGATGCCGCACGTGGCTTGCAAACCGTGTGTGTGTGTATAGGCAAAATAACAGCTTTTACTCCTCGCAATCGTTCGTGAAGTTCAAAGGAAAAAGAGATCTGACTCGGTTTTGATGTCTTTTCGCTTGCCGCACACTTAGGTGTGTCCTGGTGAAATGTGAATCTCCAGTGAACTGGATGCTTCGCCGGATGGCCTTTATGCAAAGCGGACGACCAACGATGGCAACGATGGCAAACTTACAGCCCAAACATGGTTGGGGGACTGCTCGAGAAAGATCATTTCTGTATCCTTCGAACTTTGCCGCTTTCCATCATAAAGGAATATCGTATCGTGCGGGTTTGAATGCAGACACATATTTTATGCACCCACCGTCGAGGACTGCACCAAAGCTCCAAGATCCAAGATTTCTGTCTACAGCCATTTACGGAGCGGTCTATTCTGAGAGAGGCTGGCACGTTCACACTATTCGCCATCGTGCCGGCTCCGGTTACAACAAACGCTGGCCTTATTGCACCGGCCATCTCACGCCGGTGTTCACATTTCAATGGACACCTTCTGGCCACCTGGGCGCTTACCTTACGCGTTTCGTCTTCTGGCATGTCGGTCGGTGTACGTCATTAGTAGCTTATTTATAAACACATGTGAACTGCGGCACAAACTTGCATTGGCCGTGGCGAAACATGAGACTTTGCTTTGCAGTGTGCGAGAGAGAAAAATGGCACCTTGCCCTTGTCGGTCCCATCAACACACGCAAAGTGTCACACACATCCGCACATAGTGATACTAATTAGCGAAAAGGATGCAATGATTAAAATTGCATTCACAATTTGCGCGTCATTCCGTGCATATTAATTTAAGCAAACAAAATACAGCAGAACACAACAAAACGCTATCACAAGCGCGAAACCTTTCCGGCCCGTGGGTAATCTATTAGCTTTATTTTATCTTTACGTTTTCCCCTGCCCTGCATTCTGGCCGGGTTGGTTGGCCAAATAATCGGCCCCGACAAGCTGTATCGTGCCGTGCGCACACACAAACCCCGTACGGTGGTTTCGCTGATTTGGCTAATAATTAACAAATTAGCTTTCCCATTCAGGGCTCATTGTGATCACATTGTGTGCCACGCTGCAGCGTGTGACAACGGGAGTACTATTACGCGTACATTCGCGGGACCCTACGGTGACGCTAATTATCCAACGCCATGATGGATCGGCGGATGGTCGAACGCTGACAATTATCAAACGGTCACAACACTGTGTAATGGCTTTGATGATTTTAATGAATCTATTAGTTTTGTTGTACGGCACAACATACCTTATCAGATTGTTCATAATGAGCAGATATTTATACCGGAACCGGGTAGGTTTGGTTGCATGGCTACAAATAACACCGAAGTTTTGTGCTACGGTTTGTGGTGGAATTAAGTTATAATAATTTTCGGTACATAATAAGCTAATATAATGATTTTGATGTGAGATTTCGTTGCAAAACAGAGTAAATATGAAAATTGGAGAGGGATTTATTTGTTTATAACATTTCCACAGAACTGAGGGAGTTGTGAACGACAAATTATAGACATGAAAGCTGCCATGAAGATTTTTTTAGCAACGATTTAGTTAAATATTTGGAAAATTATTATTTATTAGAAATTATTATAATAAAATATGATATTTAAATTGAACAAATATCTTGAAGAAGATAAAGTCGTCAAAATGCAAAAACGTCCATTTTTTTTTAAACTTCATATACGATATCTTCAACATCTTTATCATTATATGAAATCAAATATAAATTCTATGTGAAGGATAACTGTATCCCGCAGGCACTCTGAGCAAAAGAAGCTCAAATTATTGTGCGCGTTCATTCGATTACCATTCCAACAATCGGATGTACCATTGACAGATGCGATAATAATACGCCAGTTCTACATATCTACGCTCCTTACATACATCTTCATGACAAGATTATGTGGAACAGCATGAATAATTAGACAGGGCAAATGCTTGCCCAACTCCATACATCTCTTCTAGGAAGAGCTTCTAATTTGTCCCACCAAGCCCAATGAAAGGTGACAGTCATAATACATGGACAGAGTGTGCGCGATATTGGAAGCATTAAGATTTGCCTGCTTCGAGATGAAACTGTGAAAGGTATCCTTGCCGTCTTAGGAATGTGTGACGCCATGTAGGACAAACCTCCAACGGAGGTGGGGTGCCATCGTACAGATTCATGTAGCGAGATGAATTTGTCTGTAGCGTGGGGAAAAAAAAACAACCGAGGTGAAAATAAAGCGACCGATTCGGGTGGATTACTTGTGTCAATCGATCGATCGGTATGAACATTATACGCAAAAACATCCCCAAACCCCAGACGGCAGATGTGCAGAAATGGGACGCTTATGTTGACTCCGTTTCGCGTATAATAAAACGCTACATAATTTCGGGCGAAAGTGTCGATAAGATGGGTACGGATTGGGGTGGTGATGGCGAGATCTACAAGTTCATCTTGCGCCCGTACAGTTCTACGAAGTCGTGCCGCTGACCTCAAATGGTTGTGCTACTACCGCCATGCTCGTGAACACTCGTTATGGACAGATAATCGTTATTAAACGTGACATATCATCCGATGTGTAGGGCGGCAGACGGTCATTGAACGATGGCTCCTTCCATTTGTCCTCGTTGCTCCGAAGGATTCGATTCGTCCAACGGCGCAAAGGGGAAACCGAGGTGGTAGCTGATGGGTCGTGTGCGTCTCCACCCTAGTCGGGCACGTGATCTCCCACTCCACCCTCAAATCTCAAATGCTGTTGTTCGATATTACAGCCATATTTCACCGGTTGTTCAACGCCATTTCCCTCGTCCTAAAGGTGTCGCCCAGAAGGAGCAGAAGGCAGTGTGGCAGAAAGATTGGAATTTGATGCCTTTCTCTGCGTAATCGTTGTGCAACAGGCATAAGCATCACATGGGGATTGCAAATCGCTTCAAAGTACAGCCCCGAAACGAGATGCGTTTGGTGCTGTGGAATCAAACTGAAAGTTGGCTACGCCTAGTGGCACCGTACCGATCGTTATCGATAATCGACACCATATTGGTAATGTGAGCCTTGCGGCTACACTTGCTCCAAAACTTGACATCGCAGTAGACTTTCACAAGGGGTTCTCGAGGAGCACAAAAACAACTCCCCACACGGAAAGAACATCGCGCGGGCTCACTATGGGATGGGCAACATGGAAGCGTAACGAACGAAACCAGCTGCCACAAATTGCCGTCGATTCGTTGTTTTCGGCACATGTACGACAGCGGATTGTTCCTGATGATGTTTTCGTCAGCCCTCCGCAACGCCGGAGCACATCTCCGAGGGCGAATAATTGCTGTACTGGAAGTTATTTGTTTTCGATACGTTATCGATATTGAAATGGTTCTACGCTGAGGGAAGCAAACAAATCGAACGCTCTCCAAACATCGTCTGTGCCATGCAAAACATGTTTGTTCGGTTACCACATGTCATCATGCAGTGCATACTTTTTGTTGAAGTTTGAGGTGGTTTTTGATACAGAAGCCACAACCAACGATGTAAAAAGCAGTGATGCTATAAATATTGCTCTTGTTTGTTGCAATTTTCAGAGGTTCAATATTATACTCTTGCGTGGAATAAATGTTACAAAGTACACTAGAAGATTGATATATTACCAAACATGTCAGCGGAAGCCGTCTCCGTGCTTGAAAAGGAATCACTAACGAATTCTTTCAAGTCATCAATCGTCCTCGCAATGCGCTGTCCCCTTTCCATCTTCATCGTGTCTTCCAGTAGTTTGTACGAGCGGCAACAACTTCATCACCTTCCGTACACTTCCTCCCATCCTCATCACCGAATCGATTCACCAGTGGCAAAGAAAATGGCAAAACTGGCTGATCATTGAATGTCAATTTGTTGCCGCCGTCAACACAAATCCACAAACCTCGACACTCGCGCGCAACCGGAATAGCAAAATCTCTTATCCGACCGGTAAACAGCAAGCAGACCACGGCTGGATGACCCGAGCTCGATGTTAGTTTCTGTTGGTTTCTTTTTCGTCTCGATTGCTGCTTGCAATGCAATCAACCTTCCCTTGGTGCTCTTTCGGGTAGCTTTCCATCTGTTAACCCGAGAACACCAAAGATGACGAAAGAAATCCGTAACGTAGACCGGAATCGCCTACCGCTCCCACGTTTGAGGGCTTTAATTAGATTTCCTCTCTGTAGCTCGCTGTGAATTGAAAGCGAAGGGCGGCATCCGTTGGTTCCGTGTGCGACATGACGCCACCATCGCCATTCTACGTGTGCTGAACGTGTTATTTAATTCTTAGGTGAAGTTTGCGTTATAACTTCCATATTCTTCCTGAAGAAAGTAAGAAATTAAAGAATGGTATTTAAGATAGAAGCCTTAAGCATCAAGGATCTTATGCACAACAATCTATGGACATACTTTGAATTGATGAAGGATACAAAGTAATCGCCATTGATTGGAGATCTCATCATGGAGGTCACGATGTAATGGTTTAGCATACAAGCGGCAGGAAATCATAAGCACGTGAGTAGTGTTGAGAAAAGACTTTAACAGATCCTGACCTCCTTACATTCCTGATTAACTTTTCTCGTCCGCAATAGCTTTCGACATTTCCAAAGTGCAAGTTATTTAAGTTTAATTTCATCATCGGAGTCACGTCTTCTCACGACTCTGCTCGGCAGGTAGTACATATTACGAGCGAATAATTAGTTATGGGTGTGAAACAATCAAAACTTTCATGATTGTCTTGCGTGTCTAACAGAGTGCCGTAAGTTGGAAGGAAACTTTTACACTGAAGCCACTTAGTAAACCGGGGTACAACAGCGAAAAGGTTCGACCATTTCTCAGGATGATGAATCATATGCAATCGAGCAACGAATCAAAGCTGCACGGAAACTTTTGCAAACACGGCGCAAGAACATACAAAACGAACATATAAACACAAACCCATATCTCAATGGCAATCCTTGGCGACTCATTTTTCAACCGTCCTTGCCGGGAACGCTGCTAAAGTGCACATTGTACGAGGGACAGAGAACACACGAAAAGAAAAAAAAAAAACGATGTACAACTCCAATTTACTTCGATCTTCCATCGCCATGGGGATCATGACTCAAAAGACGCTTCCCAACGTGTCCTTCTTCCCTGTTTGCCACGGATCGAAACCAACCAAAGTGGATGGCTGTTCGCGTGGAATCGCTTTTTTTTTCTTCTCTCCTCCCCATTGCAATATGGCGGCGAGTGCAACCGAAGTTAATGGTGCTTTTCGTAAAGTTTTTTCTTGCTCAAGTTCTGACCATGGCTTTGTTTGAGGCTGGAGAAGAATTTCAAGAACCCTGCGGGGATTATCTGCGCCCTCCCCGGGCTCTGTTCGGTGCTGTTTTTTTCTGCTTTCGAAGTATTTTCTCATCCTGGCCGCGCACGTCAGCAGGCGTTTATTTTTTAGACACTTTATTCGTTCACATAAAAGCACTAGAACACTCATCTACCGCGAGCCAGAATGGTTCGCCCAGCCGGTGCTGCTAAGGAGACCGCTAGTGTTACTTGACTGGTGCTTGGCGGCGTCTCAGCGTGACGATGAGTGCGCCGGCTGTCAGCTGGACCGGGAGGTTTGTATCGTGTACGCGTGAAGCATAGAAGACAATCTTCCGTGCATATTTTTCTCCCATTGGTCTATGAGCCGCACGGCTGGAGGTCCCGCGTGATGGAGTTAGCGGCGACGGTTGAGGATTAGACTGCTGACACGTCTCGAGCACTTTCGTACTATCGTTACCAGCTGCGCTACGAGACGGGCACGGGTGGTTGTATTAGTACTGCATCCATACTGACATCGATTGAGCCGTAAAGATATTTGAACTCACTACAATCTTGGGCTGAAGGAGTTGGAGTATTCGGATTCGTCGACTTTCTTCGAGATACCGCGCGACCTGCGCGTTCAAATAAGCTTCCCTGAGCGCGGCACTTGGAGCGAAGCTCGGAAACGATGATAAATGACGAGTCATGAGCTTCCTTCCAGAAACTTTTGCCACCAAACGGGCCTAATGCCAGCGATGGGAAAAGCCGTTCCCTTGCGTGACTAGCGCCGCTGTGCCTTTGCCGTATGTACATAAATATTCTTACTGCAGCAATTCACGCCCGCCGATGCGTCTCCGGCGGTCGTGTCCCAATAGTGACAGTTGCTTAATTAAACTATCGTTTCGAAACGAATTCGCTAAGTTGCGTGGTTGCTTTTGGTTGGGCTCTGTGGCATCATACACCATCTCATTCTGCTGAAATTGTCATCGGCAAACTAGGCCTTGCGGGGGGGATGGCGGATACGATGGGAGAGTACCGCAGAAAGAGTTGACATATTTATTGCAAAGGCCCCGCTTATCGCGGCCCAATGTACCGGGATCGGACCGATCGGGGGGTTATAAATTAGAATTTTATCAAGAGCCTATTATCGATAGCACCTTTTGCGTTGTTTTCTTTTCGCTGCCTATTTCTTTGTTTTTTGTTCCAAAAAAAAAACTTCTTTTTTTAACTGTACGAAGAATTGGAGTGCCTGGAAGAATGGGCCATGTCTGGGACCATAAAGCACCAGTAAGAAGGTCAACCTTTATCGTGCATAATCGTCGGTGAGCTAGAGCTTATCAAACTGTGGAAAGGACGCAGTAAGCCAAGAAGCTTTTAACACGGATAAAACAGAAGTGATTGAAGTGCTTACTAAACACTGCACTAGAACTTCCACGTCAAGTACTCTTCAGTACCGTTGGTTGGGGGAATTCAAATCAGCGCAACCAGAAGAGGACCCGATGCCCTAACGGAAGTACCTAATAATCACTGCCGATTTTCAGTAGCCAACTCCACCTCCGGACCCGTATCTCATGTTTCCGTTCGCGGCATCTTAATTAAAATGAATCCACTGAAAGGGACAGGGCTCAAACACGGAACAAAAACAAAAAAAAAGGAAAACTCATTTATAACCAATTTACTGATGCGTCCAATTAACACGACCACGTACATCCGTTCCCTGCCCTTCGCCCCGGAACATGGCCTTTCACTATCGGCCCCGAAAGACAATTGTATGGTGGAATTGCAGGCGCAGAGATGGCTTTTCATTGTTCAAACTGTCAGTCGCAAAAGTTGGTTGGCGTTCGGCATCGTGCTTCCGCATCCGGCCATAGTCCTTCCAGGCGTTCGCTGCACCGAAAACCCATGCCAATTCGATCCGTTTGTGCACGATACGTCAATGATTAATTATGAGTGCGATAAAATCGGGTGACAGAAAGTAAATAAATGAATAACCACCACGCACTTGGCGTGCAGTACGTTGCGCGGCAATCTAGGCAGACTATCACATTGTGCACACACTCGCATCGAAGAGGTATAAACATTGCGCATGAGCTTAACCAGTTGTGGTTAATGCATTAAAGTAAATGCGAAAATTTGAAGTAATAAATGACTTCAATATTATTTGAAAAATGACTCACAAATATCGTAAAGATGCAACTGTGTCTAAAGTAAATTTGACGAACTAACGGAAACGTTCTAAAATTGGTGGACAGAGATTGAGTCGCTAATTATTATCCACATCGAAGATAATGCTCGTCTATATGATGCGATCGTCGTGTGCGGATCCTTATGCCGTAGAAATGTATTTTCAATCCCCAAAGGTTTCAGCATAGTCAGCAATTGTAGGTTTATTTAGGTAGTGATGTGTAGTTGACCAGTGAGATTTGGTACGTTCGCTACTATTTTCCGACAGTGAATAGCTGGAATCGTTGAGCCCGGATGCATTTTGTCCGAGTGCTTACGTTCGGTAGCATCGAAACGATACTTAAATTCCCCAAAAATATGAACCCATCCAATCGTCCGGCACGTCCCAGCAATGGTGGATTATGGTGTGTTTGTTTGGTAAATTGATCGATTCATTTCACATGTCCTGATCGGACGCAGTACGGTAAGCGTTTCTCTTCTGGAGACGTTCGGCACAGCCCCAGTTTGCACGTGGTGCACTATTTCGGGTCGTTTTTTTCCATTATTTTCCTTCCTCTTCCCGTCAATCTCGTTATGCTCGGTAAAACCAACCGGTCTTTGTGACAGTTTTTCCCCCTAACCGTGCCGGTTTCCCGGGCCCGTGCCTAAATGCACTTCATCATCCGGTAAGCGCAGTAGCTGAAGGCGAAATTTGAAACGAGTCACAGGCACGTTTAAGGTTCATATTCTCTCGGAGATGAGCTCCTTCCTGTTTTGCTCATCGTTCAACTCCCATCCACTTTCGCAAGTGAGGTGGTTTCCTTTAGGTTTACTATTAAACGGGCGCTACTAAAACATGCAAGCCGGATGATAGAAGCAATCTTTGTTCATTTTGCTTCAACCGAAGAAACCGATCCATCACACAAGCGCCACAGAATGAACAAGGGTGGAAAAATCTACCCTAAGCGAGCGATCAGCGTAACCCAAACCGGACGACGAACGGACCGGGGAATGAGAACAAATCAATAAAATTGTTGACATTTCGCCATTCGTGTGCCGAAAGGGGGAAAAAAACCATGAAATGAAAATATGCACCACCTCACACACCAACCAACCAAGGGCTGTATGGGGGGATGTAATAGAGAGAGAGAGAGAGAGAGAGAGAGAGAGAGAGAGAGAGAGAGAGAGAGAGTACGGATTTTGTGGCGTTTCGTACGTTGGCAAAATCGATTACAATAGATCGCATGATGAAGGATTATTTTTTACAACGGTGAGCTGCTTTCATTTTTAGCGCTTCACCGGAAGTAAGCTGCCTTTGTATGCTTTTTTTTTTGCTCTACCTTTCAACCGACCGGATGGATCACGGCAGGACATCCATCGAGCGAAACGAAATGCGCTTACGAACGGTGGCGATGGATGGCGTTAAACCACAAACAACAGCACGGCCGGCAGAGGCAAACAGTGTGGCACAGCCGGGCTAAACCTCACCCACGGAGTGTTTGTAACAAAAAAACCACAGCTCGAACGGAAATCGGCTAATGATCATATCCGGTGTAGCCACGATAAGGATCATGGTGGCCATGGCAGGGGTGCCGGGAGAGCTTCGGAAATTTGTTTATATTTTTGAGCCGTGCAATCCTGGTTACATTGGTTGGTTTGGGGCAAAGCTGGTTGCGAAAACAAACGCTAGATTGCTGGCGATTTATCGATCATTTTCCATATTAGATAAACATGTTTTCCACTGCTTTTTTGGATTAATGTTGATAAAATTGCGAGAATGAAATGGTTGTCTCGGTATCGGAATATAAAGAATATCTTGTTAACATGATACATCAAACCATGTTAAATTAAAGTTAATAGTTTAATTAACTGCTATAAGGATGCTTTTTTCCTATATTTATGAAAACTTTGACGTCAGAAGTTGTTTGTTCAAAAAATGAATTAATAAAAAACCACATAAATATATAGCTACAAATACAAAATATATTGACCTATGAAATTGGCGGAAAACTTAAAACTCACAACCGCAATGGCGGGCTGTAAGCTTTCAGCATACTGTTTGCTTACATTATTCAGCAGATGCATTCAAATACCACTTTTGCGCTCGGCGTTGCGAAACAACGGCCACAGGATCATGACCCAAAAGTGTGCAAACTTTAGAAATATATTAACCATAATCGCGTTTTTTGCTCCAATAAAAGGGTGCAGGGCTTAAATCGGTGTTGAATTTTCACTTGAAACGTACCAAATTCGCTGCGTTCTCAGTTCCGTCTTCCGTGCCGCATTATTTGCGCACCATTTCCCATTAATCGTGTCGGTTTATTGGCTGCAGAATTTCCCACCCGCTTGGCAAACTGGTGGAAACTCGTAGAACGAAACTTTGATAAATGCGCTCGGGTTCGAACGGTTCTACATGCGCCACCATACGGTGGGCCAATTGCACAAGAAGCTGGCAACAATACAAGCGAGTGAGTGTTCAAAACGTTCGAAACAGTCAAACAGGCGAGCGTGCAGAAACTCCCCATAGGGCAACGGAATGAAACGATGTTAAAAACGATCCAGCATTTAACTATCGAGCTACTCGTTGCGAAAGATGCCATTCGCAAACGCAAATTGATTCCCGAACAGTGTTAATTAATTTATTCCGTCACTATCGCTTCCACGCGCGCCCTCATCCTTAAAACACACTTTCCGTTCAAAGTGGAAACAGTACAATATGATGCCCTCGTGGCTGGTCGCAGAGCCCCGGGTGGGGGGATGGAGGCGAACGGGATCAAACTGTTTAAAATTTCCACGGGACGGAAAAGTTCTTTGCGCGATATCGATACTTTGCGGAAAATGAACCATCAGCAGGTCATAACCCGCACAATATCATTTCCGAATGCGTCGGGTTTTGGGGCGAGAACCATCGCAGAAGGCACCGATGCCTCATGCACGATGGGAATGTAATTGAAATTGAAGTCTACAACAACACGGCGGTTTAGACTTGCCGAAGGGTTTGTTGATTTTCGTGCCAGCCGAAACCGGCACGAAAGATAGAAATATTAATCTGCTTGCCGCACTCGCGCACTGCAGACATTGAAGAAAGTACGCCTGAGTTCCGGTTTGCAAAGGGTTTTTTTTTCCTTTTTCCTTCTTGCAAAGGTCTTGCACAGGGCTTTTCTGCACCAAGAAGGCAACGTTGGGCAAGGTTTGATACAGCGCGGTACCAGAAGCCACTCAATTAGCAGGAAATTTGTTGCTATTTTATCGCAAGCACAAAATGTAATTTACTCCGACCTTTTAATAAGCTGGCAAACGCTTTGTCTGTTGTCTTGTGCTCAGTTATTTTGTGCATAAACTGGCAAGGAATGGGTTGCTATCGTGAGGAAGTGTTGCCTTCAGTGCGCTGATTTTATTTTCTCATTAAATTATTGATACATTGGAGAAGATATTTCTTGTGCTTTAGAGACATTTAGAGTTAAGCTAAGTTTAAGAAAACATCATTGACAATATGGTAAACCACAATAAAAGTGCAATAGACATCATATATCCTTCACTCAAAAGCGAACAAACTAGAAGACTACAGATCGAAAGCAAAGCTTGGTCATTTCCGTGCAACTAATGTTCGTGTCAACTAGCAGAAAACCCAAAGAAACATAAACATTTCAAATTAACCTTTTATTCCAGTTCAGCTCCTTTGTTCCGGCGATGAATCCTCCGAAAACCCACGAAGTCATCATGCCAGCTGAACACCACAGTTGTTCACGCTCTCTTCCTTCGGCAAGTTAGTCCAAAGTCGCACCGAAACTTTCAACTAAACTTCATTAGTGTTGGAGAAGAAAATTCCTTTCTGCTTTCAGCATCCTTCACCGGGTTCGTTGAGAAACCGTACTGCTGGCTTTGACAATGGCATACTTATTTCAGAGCAAGCGACTGTATGCACACCATTCATCCACCGGAGAGTTGGTACAGTTTGGATCATGGCTCGTCCAGGCATGCCAGGGCATGGTGCGATGAAATGAATAATGGAATTAAAGGAACTCATTTACCTGCGGAATAAGCAAATGTTGTTTGACAGTTCGATAATAGTTATCGATTAGCCCGAGCAGTACATTCCATTGAAACACCTCAATGCATTTACACATTACTATTATTGGCATTAATTTGACTTGATTGTCCACACATATTAGACAACTTTCTGAGGCATGCGGGAAGCACAATTCCTTTGCACCACCAAGCATATGATGCGAAACCGTACATCGTTTTAGCAGATTAACTTTCTGCTGTGTGTTCGCGTGTGCGGTATTATGATGAGGGAGCAACCTTTTGTACCGAAGCCTTCCACACCTTTGTTCTTAAACGTTTGGTTACGATTCGTTTGATTAATGCACAGAAAATGATGAAAACACTTACGCATGGCGTCGTATTCGGCTATCTTTCGGTGTGCTTTCCCCAAAGCACTCGAGAGCGTATGACCTTTAACAAACAAGCGATTATAACCACCAAACATTCGCTATCCATCGCGCGATTACTTCCACCTGCTTTCAGGCACTTTGACAACTCAACCAAACAGTGTTTCGGGTTTCATTCGCGAAACTGCTGAAACAATGCATTCAGGGATGAGTGTAAACGGAGGGAAGGTTCGAGCGACCGGAATCTAATTGAAATGCCAATTTCGTCAACCGTCCAATTATCATCCGACCGGTGTGACTTTATTCAAGGGTTGATTCAAACACTTCCCGCACAATTGGATGGAGTTCCGTCATTGGCTCCGGCATTCCGACGGCCCCCTTTGTCCAGTGGATGGTAATTCGGTGATAAGTGCCTGATGTTAATTCTGACATTTGAACCACGAGCAGTGACAACTGTACAAAATAGACCGCGTAGTGCATAGCGTGTTGTACATTCGGGTGGTTCTTTTTTGGGGAGTTCATTTTCATTTCAACATGGTGCAAAAATGTAGGTGCAACACTGTTGGAACCTGGGCAAACATAATTGGAAGTAAGCGTCATTTGCATAGCCTGTATGTTTTCGCTCCCCTTTTCATAGCGACCTAAATACATCCTGAAACATCATCATAAGAATCGGAGATCGTTGTTTACCCAATTAGTGTAGTGCTAAAAAAATAATTGAGCATGATTCTGCTAACTTCTAGAGCATAATGTGTTAAACTTAGCTTCAATACACAATATTCTATTGTGTTTTAGATTAAATTCATATAATTGATTAAATGACAGATGGGATACACAGACCAGAATGAAGTATTTATATTGTAAACTAATTTTAGCATAACTTCACTGTAATGGAGCAATATTCACAAAATTACTACATATCATATGCTACTTAATTAAAGATATTTCCCATAGTGTGCTCTACTTTATTCCGCATTTCAACGATATTGCCTTGTTGGAGTTAGAGTTCACGTAAAGGTATATTCACCGGAACGTACGCCACTATTGTTTGATGATATTTATTCTTTTCTCTGGAGAATTTATTGCATTGTTAGCTGCAGTAAAATCTGGTATCACTTCTCTTTCCAAACAATTAACCTTCCATTCTGGCGGAGGGCTAGGTTCAGCATCATTCAACTCACCACCATTTCGCTATGCTGTGAATGTTCATCGCGTGGCCGAGAACTTTACTTCCGGGAAAAAAGTAGAAGAGAAAACAAAAAATTGACGACAGAAAATAGGCGACCCGCATCCTCCCCCAAAAGCAGCCCGTTCGAGAGCAACCACCAGCCCGAAAAGGGGACAAACGGAACTAATCCCTTTTTGTACACCATCGGCACCATCGCTGGAACACGGGGTGTTCTGTTCAGTGTTAGTAAAGTCGTGACTTTTCACAGTACGTGACGCGCATCGATGATGGCGAAATTGTGATCCCGGCCACTCAGCCCACTCACAAGCTGGGAAGGATATTGTGGTCCACTTTTCCACGGCTGTACATACATTAGATGCCCCTGCCGTGTCAGGTGGGAAAATTGTTCCAAATTACGAGCAAAACGTCCCAAAAGGTGGGAAAGGTTAGGAGAGATGGAGTGTTTGTGACCGACTTTGACTCCGATCATCGGATCAATTTTTCTACTTTTTTCCTCTTCCGAGAAGCTCTTGCAATATACGAACGGTTCACGTATTCTAGTTTAGCGATGGCGATACACAAACACACAGCAACACATTAGGAAACAATTGTCCCGAACAATTCGATTTAAGTGCTTTTCCGCACACAGACACACAATTTAGTCGGACCGTGCCGAAGAAGCGAAAAGGGAGATCACAATTTTGATTGACTTTTAAGCAAGCTTTAGGAATGTTTTAACTATTTTTAGTACCGTGACGTTGTTGCATTGCCCACACAGTCCTGCTTAGACAGACGAGCCATAGTTTGCAGTCGTGCAAACAATATGCAACATTGTAACATTTTTTTTTCGTTTCTTCATTGCACAAATTTTCTCTTCCAGTTTGGCTGACAAATGTTCGGAATTGTTTGCAAATATGTTGCTGCACTCGGTCAGAGAGATGGATCACCAGTACTCCTTCCAGATGGTCATGCAAGGATGTCACACATCTCGCATTATGCTGCCAGAGTTGGTGGCATTGGTACATACAAATCGTACAAAGCATCGTAAACCCATTCACTATGGTTTTGTAATTGCTAAAAAAAGCTTTTTCGCTTTTTACTATAGTTTGACGTCAACTTTACATTCAACGATGAAATTGTGGTGGTGGAGAAAACTAGAGTAAATTTTCGATGGAAAGCTGCAGTTTATGCCACGGTTTTGCATGCAAAAGTGATGTGTCGTAGAACTGTTTATTCCAGGTCATACGCTGCACGGTTTATTTCTTTGCTTGATCTCATGTGATCTTAACCTTCTTCACGCGGTGAAACCGTGGGAAACACAGCGCAAAACATATTGAGCATCTTTTGTACTTGAATTTCTCGAGGCATTTTATGACATGAGGCAGATTTTTATGTTTTGTTGTATTGTGGAAAAATAATTTAAAAATCCTCTACTTATATATCTACTCTATATAATGATAATAAATAAAGGGAATAAAAGTAGGTGCATTTTATGTTTAAATTTATTACATAAATTCACGAACTCATATTGAAAAGAATGACGAAGAATTATCAGGTTTGAACTAAAATTTAAAATATTTATTGCGACGTTTTAAAATTCATCTCCGAATAAATACTTTCACAGCATGCAAGCAAGAGCAAGCCTCAAATCTACAGAGACATCATAAAACAACAGAAAGCAACGCAAAACAGTACCATATCCAGCACATCTACCGGTTTTGCGAAAGTGGCACGCAAGAGAGACACACCGTACTGACGTTTGGCCCGTCCCGCCGATCGCGTAACACTTAAGCGCACGGGGGGCAACGAACTCGATGAACTTGAAAAGCGGAAACCGATGGATGCAGCTCGTACGACGCTCGACAAAACGGCCCCCGAAATGGGGCGCACGGAAACAAGTGCGGATGGCGACCGCTAGTGTCAATTTGCCGCCAAGGGATTAACCGTTAATTTCGTACCGAAGACGTGAAAGGCACCCAAGCGAAGAACGTGCGAACGTGCGGTCGCCCTCTATCGAGCAACCGGCCCGATAATGCTTTTTTCGAGTTTTTTTTCCGCAGCACAAGCAACTCGGTTCAGGTTCTTGATTTTCGTGCACACATTAGCCGGGTTTGGCGATCCGAAATGCATGCGATGCGGGGCCCTGTTGCCCGAGAGCAAGATAATAAAAATACGAATGGTAATGAGCAATCTTGCGTTGCTTAAAGGGAATGTGACCTTTTTTTTGGGGGGGCGGGGGTTGTTTGTTCTGCCTGTGGAATGGGCGGACCTGGTGACAATTTCTGCGATACTGCGAGAATTGAATGCCAAATGAATTTATCTCCCCCAGGCCGGAAAAGCGTCGATCGCCGTCGGTGTCGTATGCGATGGGAAGGTAATTTAAATTTTCACTCCACTCAATGGCGGTTGCGATGAATTCGGAAACCTCGCCCAAAACGCCAGCGAACCGTAAGCACCGCGGGACCGGAAAAAGCCACCGGAAATCTGTCAATTTATGTCCGCGAAATACGTCGCCATTGAGCGGGTACAAATGGCTGACAAAAATGCCCCACTCTGGCGTACTCTCCGTGTAGATATTAGTGCTTTTTTATCCACCACTGTTCGGGGTGGTTTTTTTGTCAACACCGCCCAGGGCAGGGGGGAAAAACTGTGCCACCGGGTCGGGATGGTCGGAGCCGAGAATGGGCCGGCGACGGGCACAGCGCACAGTAAGTTTACAGAAAGTAATCCAACAGCACAGGTGGGAGCCCTCGTTGGACGGCCGTTTGATATTCTGCCAGCGTCGAGGTGGAACTTGTTTTTCTCCACAATTTTATTTTTACTTTGTTATAATCCAGAAGGGCCCACAATGGCTTCCCTCGTTTCCTTAAGCGTCTTTAGCTGCAAACGCCATGCACAGTGAAACCTTTTCCCTCCTCAAGAGTGTGCATACGGTGCTGGCGTAAGCCACAACACCCGGTAGAGGAAGGGGGGGAAACTGGAGGCAGTAAAGACACGTGAGGGCGCAAGGAGCTACATGGTTTAGTTATTTAAATATTGCTCGGTCGGTAAGAAGGCATTGTTATTACGTGATGGTCCTGAAGTCGATCTCCATTTCCCATGCCGTCGTCAGCATTTGTGCCGTACGGGGCCACATTGCATAACGCCGTTCAGAACACTTCCGACTTGGGTGCGCAATAGGAGACGGACACTGACACCGGTGAACCCGGCGCGGATCCGTCGGGCAAACGGGTGGCAAATAAATGCACACGCTTTCGCTATGCGATACGATCGTATTTGCAATTGAAACGAACTGGAAGCAATTTGTTCTTTTTGGGGGGCCCCCGTGAATATGATGCGATTGCACAACGTGTTTCACATGGAAGGTGTGTGTGTGTGTCTGTTTGAGCGGTTGCCATAATACTTCTCGGAACCGGGAGCTGTACTGTTGAGAACTAGAGAAAGTAACAACATGAAACATTACATGAAACATTGAAGAACACTGAAGTTGAATAATGAAAGAGCAGACGAGTTCGAGTGAGACTCATGCACTCATGCAGTTGTGCTTTTGTGTCAAAGTTTTGTGGATGTCTGTGTTGGTAATTGGAAGAAAAGGTTGAAGAATTAAATAGAAGTGTTCGTTTGTTGTATCCCCGTGTACTTCCTCAGCAAGAACATGGAAGGAATAAAATTTTAATTAAACAATAACGCCAGGAAGCAATATCACAGGGTTTCATCACCTTCAAAATGATTGTGGGAGATGCTTGGCATCAGTAGTTAAGTAGTTCACAAGTTCTTCGGAGGATTCGTGGGTATTCCTCAACGTGAGGAATATATATGATTTTTTTTTTAAATCGCAATATTGATGTGTTGACATTCGAGAACATCTTTTGAACATTTCATACCAGTTTTAGCATACTAAATGCGAGATATAACGCATTGAAAGGCATATTTTAGGGGCGTTTAGATTAAATGGTTCTTCGCAAAACATTAAAATGGGGTAATTGTAATGAGGTAACTCCCTGTAGTCCATTACATATTCGAGTGATCGTTTCGCCAAAAAGAAAATATTGAAGCTGACAAGCTGAAGCTGATGATGTTTAATTGCCACAAATCCAATGCCTACGAAATACACAATCTTCTTTTTTATCGGCACAGCCCCAGCCCCAAGCGGTCTAAGGCATGCCATTTCTGGCATTCTGTGACTTTGTTTACCCATTGCTGGATAGTCAGTCGTGAGTACGGAGGATTTGTCCAAACGGGATTTATGGCCCAGTCCTGTCGTGTGAAGATCAACGCCACTACCAATACACCACAGCGCTGCCCCAAATACCTTGCTTAATATTTGAACATAAATTATCTGACATAAGCCTTTAGACTTATTGAATAATTTGTTACACAAGCAAAACTGGAATGTTCCAGCAAAAAAAAATGTTCGTTTTGCCAATGTTCTGAATTCAACATTCGGTGTTTTGTCGAAAAATGCAAATCATCAGCACATTCTACAGTCACCGATACTGTTGGGTGGTACGGAAAATGTAAAAAAGGGCAATCAGTTTAGTGCACTTGCGTTTGGAATTGCATTTTTTCAATAAAAATGTTTTCCTGAACACTTGCACTACACAAACAAGCCATTTCGAATTTCTCGTCTCGTTATCCTAAACCCCTCTGGTCGGATATGCATTCTCGGGAGCTTCGAATTTGTCTTCCATCACACTTCACTGTCTTGCTGGCAGCTGGACTGAAGTGGTGAAAAGCGCAAACAGCCGAGAGGAACAAAAGGAAAAGCAGGTTTTTGCTGCATTATTTCCATTTTATTTGGATTCCATGATGAAACGAAAACATTACAAACACTCGCTTACAGCATTGGCTACCCGTAGCATGAGAAGCATGAATTTCGGCAACATAAGAATGAGAAAAGAAATGTGGCACTTGCAGCTTGCAGAACGTGCGAAACTGTTGGCCCGACAAGGAGGGAAACAACGACGGCCAAACAAGTGCAGAGACGAACGAAATGTATGCACAGTCTTCTATCTCCGTTACTCCATTGCATGCACACATCCTTCCGTATCCTTTGCTTGGCGGAAGGAAAAATTTTGACAGGAGCGCAGAATGACACCACCACCACTACAGGATGGGACAGCATGACAACAGAGCATAAACACACCATCAATTTACCTGTTTCAGACTTAGCAGCACCCGTCGAGTTGTTAAAGTGTTCAGTGATGTTTGTTGCATAAACTACGTTCTTCGTTTGCTTTATCTTTGAGCATCACACCCGTCCAGCACTGACCTGTGATGGAATTGATCTCTTTTCATAAACAACACCGTACCGCACGGGTCGCGTTTACACACACACCACCAAACACAGCCGTCAGCATCCGCACCACTATTCGCGTTCAAACCCACGGAGGTGAACGCATCAAAACAAATTCTCGCGTTTTCGCTTTGGCCACCTTGATTATTCTCGCTGTGCTTCTCGCGCATACACCCCGCTTAATGATAGTTGAATGGCGAAGACGGTACAGCAGAAGAAAAAACAACGCACACACTTCCTGCCTTGCCAAGTTAACCAGAGATGCGGCCGACGATGATTTGGGATGATAATGGTCGCAATTATCACGGGTCAGGACACACAACAATCGAGATTCCAGCGGCGCGATACGGCACGGGAACCACTTTGACTGCGGTTTTGTCCGCGCTCAGGTGGCACAGATAGATTAGCAGGCTTTGCAGTGTATCCTGGCGGCTGGTGCACTGTGAGTGTAACCACCAGGGATTACATTACGAAACACGGTACCGTCACTTTGCTTCGCGAAAACCAATCGATTTCGCTTGAAATTTCCATGAACCAACCGGACGGACGCGTTGTTCACAGGTTTCGATCGACGGGAAGCACGACCGCACGCAACGAGGAAAGAAATAATTTTGAGAGACTGAGAAATCGAACCGTTGTTCGACGCATCAAGCATGCGGAGAGAGGCGTTGATTTCGGAGAGGTATGAATCGCAGAGGTGTGTTTGTGTGCGTGGGAACTATTACGAACGAAGGGAAAAATTGTCGATCGTAAAACATTGTTTTGTCGCTTAGAGCAAAAATTTTGGTGTATTTGAGATTAAGGCATCGAATTGAACGTTCCTGTTTTACGGGGAACAACATTAATATGTGAAACAATTCTTAAGAACAGTTCACATTAACAATTCTCTAACTGAGCACGTACCTATTGAGTTAAAAATGTATTATTTTAATGTACCATAGGTTTTTTGGCATCATAAAATTTTAACAAATTATGCTACTTCAATTTTTAGTTGTAGATTTTTCCATTCGTTTGCAGTGTTCGTTTGCATAAAAAAACGTAAAAAGTAGCACGGTCGAACATTCGTTAAGTTTGTGATACGTGTATACAGGCCTTAAGAGTTTCGTACATTCTCCGAGAGATGGTCTGTTGCTCTCTCATTGTTTTCATTCCGTTTCATAAGGTTAGCTGTTTGTCTCTTTTACTTTAAGGTGTTAAGGTGGTTTACTTTAGAAGGTTCACTTGGGTTTTTATGATAAATTTAAATTTTATAATTTTTTTATTTGAAATTATTGCATGAATCTCTTTTGAAGTATGTGTAACATGCATTTATCAATGCGTTCCATTAAATTTTGCAAATGATGGGATGTAAAATATGAATTGAATATGAATTAGAAAGAGAGAGAGATGAAGTGCGTGCGAGAACAGCAGCGCAAGTTTTGGCACATTGGGAAAATGTAAAATTTAGTACAAAATTGAAAATTGTATTTGACCGTTTATATGAAAATAAATGTTCTAAAATATATTTTAAAGTGAAGGAATAGCAAGTAGCTATCTCTTTGTTGCCGGATTCGGGATGGATACATTGATATTACCAATGTTTCATCAGTCAATAGTGTATTCAAGAAATTACCACCAATTTTTACAAATCATACAGCAGAATTTACAGCAGTTAATCGTGAATATTCCAAAAAATTTTTTTAAGTTTCGTGCAATTTTCCTATATTGCACAAACATATTTCTACGAGTATCTTTTAGATTTATAGAATTTTGTTTAGTGAAATTTGTCATAGATTGATTCGACTCTTGTACATTGCCAGAGTTAATTAATGTGTCATTATAGATGTGTTCAAAACTTTCTAAAATTTTGATTACTTAATTTGCGTAATACTTGCTGTCCTGACCTTAAACCCTGTTGGTTTTTTTTCGTATTCATTCATGCCACAATAATTTATAGCAGCAAACAGAACATTTCAATAATAGCTAAAAAAGAAAAAAAATCCGAACAAAATCGTGTCTTATCGCTTTAAGCCCAACATTTGAATAACAATCTAAGCAAATATCATTTGCTAAGCTGTATATCTTTTCACGCATACCATTAGAACTTTGATCCTTGTTCATACAATCAAATCTGTTGCTGCTAAACTTGATTAAAACGTTAATAACTGTTGACGCTTATGATTCGTTACGAGTTGTTATAGTGGCCGCTAAAAATATGCAAGAAATGAGGCAATGAATTCAATATTTAACGTCCCACCTTTACATCCGCCAGCGATTTGTGGCCAACCAACCACCATGATAACCCCGATCCGTGTAAATCATTTCCCCCTTATGCTCTGCAGGTGGTTCAACATCGAATGCAAGCATGTTCGCATCACATCCCCCAAAATCTGCGTGTCTCTTCAAATGGCACGAGCATGTAATTGAAACAAAACGACCCTTGCTGTATAACCGTGCGTGCCCGAGTTGCATCAACCCTCCGTTTTCAAAAATGTTAATCTCCGTTCTTTGGTCGAGAGGGTTCGAATTGGCATTTCGCTCCCCTATTCGGGCGAATGGGAAAACCGGCGAAACTCACTGTCACTGAGAAGGAAAAGTCCTTTTCGGCGTGGTGTGTCAACCGGTACCATCGACTGTGACAGCTTACACCCATATCCTCGCAAAAAACAGCACCAACACCAACAGCGCTAGAAGCGAACCATTCGAAAAAGGGAAGGACTCTACCATGCAAACTTCATGTTTGCGCAATAACATTGCGCCCGGTGGAAAATTGGGGAGACCCGTGAGAGTGCGCGAGAGTCGATGAGCGAAATGAGGTGAGAGCGTGAGACAGTGAGAGCGACCAGCATGAAACGTCAGTTTTTGCCGAGGATACACCGCAGGACAGGACATACGGTTGGAAAATTCTCCATCGTCATTACTCTCGGTGTGCAGCTACAGTCCGCAGCGCAGTCGAGCATCGAGTGGTTCCGTACACTTTAGGTTCTCCCCTCCTTGTAACAGGTTCAGGATAAGGAAGGTGTTTCCTAAGGCTGGCACAAAAGTGAGTTTTATCCTCATCAGGCACAGACTGCAGGATATCCAACAGCTTCTTCGATGCCACAGTGTCTGCCCTGTGTCTGGTCGAGTAGCGCAATCGATCGGTTCCTTTGACAGCTTCCAGTGAGCGTAGCGTGATATAGTAACGCGATTAGGGTGAAGCGAATCTCTTACCTAATTTCCCACTTGCCCTGTAAGAATTGGCAACGATATCTGCAATCCGGAAGAAAAAATGCCAACGTGTGAGTGTGTGTGTGTGTGTGCGCGGTCGTGAAGTGAAGTACTTTGTGGGATGTGGAAAAAGTTGTGGAAAAATCAATCAGACTGACGATTATCGATTTCAGCGTGAACGCTTGAAGGCACGGCTTAGAGCCAGACCCCTTTCCGTTCGCCATCGGTTTTATCGCTTCCTAGTTGCAGTGCAGCGCCTCCGGAATGGTCATAATTTTCACACTTTCTTGACGAATGTCTTCGTCTTTCTTTTGTCATACCCGCTTCGCAATACGACCAGCGCATTGTTCCCATTTCTGTTCGCGTCAGTCGGTCGGTTCTTCCGGAAAAATGAGAGTGTGAAAATTGTGTGAGCGCTAGAGAAAGAGTGAGCAGCGAAAAGAAATTCGCAGACTGTGCTACCAGATACGTCGCCATCGGCTCTCACTGCTCATCCGCTGGTCATCATCTGTTGGCAAGATTTCACTTTCAGTACGGTGACAGAGATCGTGTTTTTTTGGTCCTGATTTTACTGACTCTTTTCCCAAACGCCTCACTCGCGACATCGAGTTGATGGCTGCGTGTTGATTTGTGTCCCGTAGCGTTACAACCCGCACACCGCAACACAAACAACAGCAAAAAAAAAAGCGAACACGTCCCAACTGTCCCCAAGGTGTCGGTGGACGATTGGTGCCCCAGAGTTCGTGTAATTAATTTAATGTACTGTTTGCTTTACTTTCCACAGTTTCTGCACCTTTGCGTGAGTGCGTGATCCTTCCGGTTTTAGTGATCTAGCCGCAGTGGTGGTGTACCATTACCTTCAGCGTTTGTGTGCGTGTGTCGGTGTGTCTAGTGGAGGTGTGAGTTTTGTGTTGTGTCTGTGTGTGTGTGTGTGTGGGAGCAGCGGGCTTAGCCATCATTTCCCAAGCCACTCAGTAATAATCCCCGGCGGTCCTTGAGCCAGCTGTTGTTGAACGTGCTGGAGCAGTCGAGCAGCAAGTCGAGTCGCAAAGGGAAAATGTGTGGCCCACTGAATCGTACCCCGGTGTACACCCATTTCGGTGCCTGATTGACGATTTTGGAACAAGCGGCCCACCACAACCGATCGACCGACCGACCGACAGACCGACCGACCGAATCGACCGAACCGACAGTCACCCGAGTGGCGCAGGAAAATCGATACGGAATCCGAAGTGTGAACCGTGTCCAATCGGCGACCGGCCAGGAAACGGTGGCACTACAAAACGTCCAGCAGCAAAGGAAAACGAGAACGGGAAAAAAACGGAACGGAAAACGTAAAACCGAGCCAAAGGCTTTTGGCAGCCTTTTGTGACTCCCGATCCCTTTGCACCTCGGAGTCGACCACTCGATTAGCCGTGCTTTGTGGTACAAGCGAGCAAAGTAAATTACGGCGACGACGACGGAAAAACGCGTCAAGTGAAGGGTACCGGCGTGTGCTCTCTGTTTCTCTCTTTGCCTCTCTCTTCTCTCTGCCCGTACCAGCAAAAATCGGCCGGTGGAAAGAACACCCAATTCCCGGCTTTGCCACGTTTCGTTTGTTTACCGCTATCCGCTACGTGCTAGCCGTTGGGTCACCCGGCAGGGACCAACGTACAGTAAGTATTGGCTTTTTTTCCGAGCTCCGGCAGCCTGCGAGGTGGATGAAGTTACCTGGCGGAACGTTCTTTACTTACGCTTCTCGTTTTTCTTGCCACCAGTTTTAATACTCCTTCAGTGTCTCGACGGTCATCCAGCAAACACCCGGCTTCATGATCGGCTCATTTTGGAACCTTTGTAGAGCGTGCCCATCAATGCCTGTAGATAAGGTAGGTGAAATGCGTGTTCGGTTGAAGTTGAATGCGGGTATTACGGGTTTTATCTATAAGTACGTGAGGAAAAGAAAGACGTTCCGTTAAAGACGTTCCATTATATGTGTATATAAGACACTCCTGTGTAGACTTAAGAATCAAAGAAGTGGTAAGATGAAACACAAATTTCTACATCATATTGATGATTGTACTTTAGATGAGTGAATAAACTTCATAGACAACTTTGGAATATGTCTTAGAGATCGTTTATTTCGTGAAAAATGTTGCTCACGCCTCAATAAGTTAGTCCTTCAACTCACAAGAACTGGTTTTGTTTCTCATAATATTACTAACATATTCGATATATATACGTATCTTCCGTGCTATATCCAAGAGGATAGACCGATGGTCCTATTTGTACAAATTCTTCCACTTGCAAGAGCTTCAATCCGGTCCGATTGCGATAAGTTCGCTCATCTGCTATTAATACAACTTCCCAGCCTTCATTGCACCCTGGCGGACAAACTTTAAAATGTTTGATAAGCTCTAGAGAACTATAAATAACTATAAGCTATGGTGAACATTGTCCATCAATCAATGTCTAGGATGGTTTCCTTATGTCATCGATCAGTTTCCTCTGTTTCCTTCGGACTTCGGGGGTTGCAAGGAAAGAAAACCCACTGCGGCTTCTTCTTCAGTTTGGGATTTTTTGTATTGAACCCTCCAGTCTCTGCTTTAGTCCCTGAGTCATTCCCGGCGACACGAAGGATCACTCCCCGGGAACGGGAATGTCTGCAGTCTAGGTTCGGTCGGTCTAGAAAGTTTTCCAGCAGCCCTTTTCCGGGTTGGTTTGTACACAATTATTGATCGCGTACTGCCGCCCTACGAGCTTGGTATTTGTACCGTGTGTGGTGGGTGGAATGGTCGGATGGAACGGAACATCTGTGTAAAAAAAGTTGACTGAAAATAAATCGTATACATAGTCCACCCACTCCTGTGAAAGTCCCTGCCCCTGGTATATCGGTAACGCGACGCGATGTTGATTGAAGATGATGGGAACGATGATTATTCATGCACACGGCGGATGCCTCAAGAGCGGCTAGACAAGTATGCTAACGTTCGACAGTCCGGGCGTGTCCTTGTGATGACATTTACGGGCATATTCCGTAGCCTTTGCATGGTGAATGAGATTGTGCGAATTGGACATTACCTTCCGAGAGGGTGTGGGCGCATTGTGCTGATGGTACTTTTCCAAGGTACAGATTGTGAACACATCCTTCGCGACACATGTTGAATTTCGTTTGCTATACCGATGCAGAAAGAGCGTCTGTGTGCGTGTGTTTTTGTATGTTTCTAGTTTTCCGATGACGTAAGCCATTGGGGCTGGCCACGGGTGGGAAATGTGGGCGTAAAACTGGTCGCGGAAGGGTGGTCTATCCTTTTTTTCCGTGCCATGTGTATTATTGATTCGGCAAGTTCGGGGACTGGTCTTACAACCAGCACAACCCAGGACTCGATTTCTCGGTTTCACCACAGACCGCTCAATAAAGCAATTACGCTCACACAAACATCTGTTAAGGAGGAAACATAAATTCCAACGATATCCTTCCTGGCAGTGGCAGTGTGCTCCGGTAAAGGGTGGCCGGACGAACTCAACGGCGCACATGTTCGGCAAGGTGAGCGATGGAAAGTGCAGAGAGCACGTTGAATGACGGTGCAAAGCTGGAACACATAGGGCCGAAAAAATATGAACGAAGAAACACACTCTCACACCGTTTCATGAAATAGTTGCATGCAATTCAAAAGTCATCCACCACCTCCACCCCCCGGGGTGGTTCTGGTTTGACTGCAGCAGCGTTCGGTCGTGGGTTGCAATACGTCGCTCTGGCCTCCATTGAGTAATATCGCGCGGTTCGCGCTGAAGCCGGCGTTCGCTTTGCCGACGAAAATATCCGCATTGAGCAGGGCAAATGCAGGCACGACTATCGTGTCGTGCCCGGTGTTTTATGAGGATGGTGTTTACCAGGGGAGCGCAGGTCACGGTGTGGATACCCCGGGTGGGTTAGCCACGAACGGCTCATATGGTTCGTTCGCCGGTTTCTTACAGGTGCATACGCAAAGCGTACAGAAAATGAGGCTAACGGTCTGTTAGCATGCTGGTATGTTGGCGTGGAAAATAGTGGATTACGAAACGTTCGAACGCTCGCTGTTGCCCATTCTTTTGCTGACGCCAGAACGCTTTTCCGTTGTGTGAAGCAACTGCCCTTGTCGGGGGTCAATTTTGTAGTGTAAAAGGATGCGAGTAGAATTTCTATGATAGGCACCGTTTTATGTGTTTAGGTTAATTATATTTGCAGTTTCAGTTATGCTTACAGCCACATAGACTGGTCGGGTTTTTAAATGTTATATGGATTTTGTAATCTCCAGCTGAATTTTATTGGGTTTACTGTGCGATTTATGCAACACGGATTGATTTAAATTAAGTATTTATTTTTCGAATAGATTATTACACGGCCTAGAAGAGTATCACGAATTGCGATGTCCGGTATCATTCCCATGTTGCTATTAGCCAATCAGAGCTTAGGGGTTTTAATGCGTAAAGGTTGAGGTCTGAAATACCGCAGATATTAAACTCGAGATCGCCATGACTTCATCTTAATCTTCCTGATCTCGGAAGTTCTTATGGATAGCTTTTATAACTTTTAAGACTCGATTTTCTGGTGTGATTTTAATGGCTTGACTAGATCAGATATCCAGCTCTTACTTAGATATCCTTCAATAGATATTCGTTCGATGAGCTTCTTGAACAGGTCAGACTTGACCGACTTCTAGTTGATAGTTGATACTCAATCTCCATCCAAAAATATGTATCCTTTCCTCCATCCGATGCTTATAGACAAAGAAAGTTGGTAGCACAAACGGTTGGGAAATTGCATATACCAAGGTTGATACAACTATGACAACTTTATCCCTGGAAAAAATAATTTTAATTGAAAGTTAGCCAAGAGAGGCCTTCATTTGTACTCGATTTAATATATCCTTGCTATACAGTTGTTTAATGAACAGTTGAAATTGTTGGACATATTTTGGACAATATTTTCCTTTAGTTGGAACTAACTCAAAGGGATTTCTGTCCATTTTAACATTTTTATATTTATAAAACTCATTTTATAAAAAAAACCTACAATACACCACCTTATTAACGTAAATCTATAAGGAGTAAAGCTTGTCTGTATGGCTAATCTTCTGTTAGTTTGCATACATTACGCATTTACACAGAAATTAACCCATCTGGTGTCATTATTAACTGCAAACTGTAAGCCTAGGATTGTTGGTTTAATGAACTTGCGCAACAAAACTAATTTTCCGGTCGGCGTTTGTGCCCGTCGGTGGAAAACTTTAGCAATTGCAACGATCGTGCAAGATTTCAGGACCAGGAACAACTTTTTCCTGAATTGCCGTGCATGTTTGAAGGTCCCCCCCGCCCCAGAAGGTTGAGGTGTTTACGTCAGAAATCCCAATTTATGTTCATTGTTATGACCCAATTAGCGAACGTTGCGCAACTGTTGTTTATAATGAGGATGATTAATTTTTTTTATCCTTTGCGGGATGTTGACGTCGATGAGTGAAGCTGGTCTAATCTTTTACTATTCTCTTTGTCTCTTATCGTTTTTCCACAGCTCCATTCGGAATATAGAAGTACGTATCGATGGCACGAATATACCGGGGGACCCGATGTCGTAAGAAAACCACCTGTGCCAAATCAGTTCGGTAATTATGAAACGCTGCGCATTATTCACCCACAATACACCCACTTCGGTAGCCTACAACCACCAGTTTCTTCCATTCTTCGTTGATGTTTTTTATTCTCGACTTTTATTTTCTTCTCGAATAAACAAAAAGCCCCGTCACGGAATAGATGATTTCATTTTCTTGCAGCTTTTCATTTGAACAACAATTGAAGTAGCTGATTAGAAAGCATAATAGACATCAAATTGAACACAACCACGCTTTCATACGTAACAAGTACACATCTAGCGGGGGTAACACACACACACAAACGTCATGGGGAAAAGCCTGCAATTTGGAGCAAAACTTTTCTCCTTATCTTTACCGCTCTATCTAACCGTTTCTTAGCCTAGTTGGTTTTTGTTTTCTATGGCACACAACAACATTAAGAAAAAAAGAAAAATAATAACAGGACATAGACGCCATTGGGACGTATCAAAAGCCAGCAACACACACAGACCCATTTGTTCACGAGCAGACACACACTCTCAGGCCGGCTGGGCGCACGTACACCGGGGTCGGAAAAGTTTAATGGGAAAGTTTGAGCGAAAGATAATTTTATGCGTAGCCGCAGAGCACCGGTTCGTCATCGTTGCCGATAATGGATGCTCCCGAGCCGGCAGTTCCTCTGTGTAACTAGTTTTTAGTTTAAAGTTTTAAAAATGCAAAACCGTGCTGAACCGTGTGTTGCCGCAATGTTGCTTGTGCGAGAGGTTGCGAAAAACTCAAATGTTTATTGGGAAATTGAATGTGAAAATTCGCATACTCGTGCAGCGAATTTTCAAGACAATGATTCAACCAAAATCCTTCCATCGCAGTGAATCGGTTTTCCTCTTTGAGTCGTTTTTATAGTGAAGCCGACAACCGATCGATCTTGTTGGTCCGAGTTGGTGACATTTCCACCGCATGCCACCTTTAACTGCGTGTTTCGTGTGCCGGTGGTAGTGATTTCTAGTTCAGTGATGGAATGTCCTGGCGGTCGTTTCAACATGCGCGTTGCATGTTTTGAGCCGGATTTGCTACGTCCACAGCCCTCCAGAGCCGGGCGGTCAATGTGTTAGCAGCAGCTTTCTGTGGGTTGTGATTCCAATTTCGAGTTACTACCGATGCGACTCGTTTTTTTTTCTTTTCGGTCCCGCTCTCGATGATTGTTTCCTGGTGCACGACATCCTTGGACTGTTCCATTTGCATGTCACGATATGGTTTGGTTGTTCCGCAAAACCACCACATATGCGCGTGACACGTGGAGAACAAATAATTAAAATTGTTTTCCAATTACTACTCATGGCAAATGTTCGGTGCAGTTGGTCTCTATTGATTAATTTGTTAGTTTATTCAACGCTTTTGCTGCCAGCGGGACAGCATGTTTTATGGCTGAACTCCACAAAAGGCCCGGTTAATTACCCAGACCCGATCGAGCACTGTTGGACAAGAAAAGAAACTTCATGTCCAAATGAAGCAAGTTAAACACGATACTTTTCAATTTGTTGGAAGGATAATAACCCTGCAAGGTCACCTTCACGATTCACCGATTTACCAAAACGAAACCTCCAATGAGCTTTTCTGTGCTTTCTCATTCCCATTGATGTATGTGTGTGTGTCTGCTTGTGAATTACAGTGATAATGTGTGTGTGAATGCGTTTAACTAATTGAGTGATAATAAATCGCGGACGTTAGCTCAAGAATCACTCGGGGCTATAAAATTGTACTCTGTCCAGTAGAAAAAAAAGCATTCAGAACCAAACGCAAATAATTGATTGAAATGAGTCCCGAACACGATAGAGGAAGCTTCGTTCGGACCACCTTCGCCTTCGCCGACGGTGTAAGCAGTAGCGTTAAACCTTCCATTGAAAGGCGTTGGCATGGAATCGAAACGTCCGAAAAGGTTTTTGATTCCCAGCACGGCTCATTATCCTGATTAGGTGCCATAATCCGTGTCGCGCAATGTAAACGTTCACGTTTCGGTTCGGCTCGGGCAGGATACAGTTTCGCGCGTTTGTGCCGCTCATTAGCTACCGTCTTCAACAACAACAACAACAAGCAACAAGGCTGACACATTTGGTATATCCGAACGAACAGAAACAAAACTACCCCCCCGCCCTCCCAAATGCCATTGAAACAGTAGAACCGTTTACGTTCCCTCATCTCTTACACCTTGTGTATCTATTTTTCAAGCAGCCAGCTCGAAGGCGGATCACTTTTTCTCGAAATCAACGGAGGATGAAAAGTTTATCGAAGGTGATTCCGCTTCCGCCTGCCGGTCTACCGGTATCTCGGTATACTCCCGTAATTCTGGCCACACACACACACACAGACAATACACAACCCATACAGAAACTCAAAACACACACGTACACTGGTCAACCGATTCTAGGGCTCCGTGGTGGCTTACGCTACCCAATGTTGCGTATACCGTTTGTGCCAATGGGGGTTTTTCTTTTGTGCTGCTGATGATATTGCTCGTTATCTTAGTTGTGTTTTTTGTTGTTGTTGTTTGTTCGTTCCTTTCGTTGCATAGCTTGCGCAGTTTGGGGCAGTTTGAAGTCCAACAAATCTGGTTCACTAAATTATCGCGCACACACCGAACGCTCACGCAAAGCTCCACATGCCACCATGTTCGCTTCACATGTGCTGTTTTTATTTCCCCCCCCAGCTGGGGGGAAGATTTGACCGAAAATGGCTGAGGTTTTCGCTGCAAATGAGTGCCGGGTACGGTACGGTTTGCAGTGCATAATTCCGAAACAGTGCTCTGATTGGCTAGCGGCCAATCGAATGCTTTTCGACACGGGGTTTGCAAATGAGAGCATTTTATAATTGTCACTAAGCTAAAGCGAGCGAGAAAAAGCGCCAAACGAGGCTGAAGAAGCAGAGGTGGATCAACCGAGGATTAAAGGGAAAAAGAATGTGCTACAGAAGCTAAACGTATTGATGCTGATGTCAGCTTGGATTTGGATTTTTAAACTGGTTTTTGTTGGACATGTGTTTGTGCACTGACCTCAATCCTAAGCAATTGTCCCTTTTTTTTTCTTTTGCTTGGTCTTTTTTGCCGGCACCACCGTTCGTTCGTTCGGCCATAAAATAAACCTTTGCCAGCGCTTGCAAAACAGTTTTTATCACCGTGCTTGGAATTTCATCAATTATGCGGTGGTTGTTCCGATTAAAATTAATGGCCCCGTTCCGGGTACTGTTGGAATCGATCGAAACTTCCCGGACACATGTGTGCACGGCGCAATACTTTCGCTTTCATTGTGTGCGTGCAGGTTTTAGGTTTTGTTTGTTCCGTGTGCCTCCATGGTGTAGCACTGCTGGGGCGAACAGAAATGCCCGTCAATTGATCATAAAACATGCATGCGTAATTGTTTCGATTTTTCCAATCCTGCTTCGGTTCGGCTCGGTCCAATGGTTGGGCCAGTGTGTTTGCGAGCAGTACCCCGGTTTCCGGTTCCGGATTGCGTGTTCGGAAAGATTTCCGAGGTCCATTTTCAACGCCAACCCCGGTAGACGGTTGCTTTCGCTTTGCGAAATCTGTTGACGTAACATCGTTCGTGGGTGAATGAAAAGCGAAAAGTAAAGGTAGAAAATGAGTGCTGTTTCGCTTTATTGCACCAACACAAAGTACATTCATTTCGTGAGTTAATTGAATGTTAACTTCGTACGGTTCTTCTACAACGAGAATCCACAAAATCGGACAACAGAAAAAGCAATTTTTTCCGCCATATCACAGGGCGATTAGATGCGATGCAGTTACAGGTTTAACGGTGTGCCTACAGCATCAATTTTGATCCATTTTTCTCTCTCTCGCCGGTTGATGGAAGGGTATGACCTTCAAAGGTTCGCTTGAGCGCCGAATGATGTAACCTACGAAACATCAAATTGTTCGGTCCCTTGTATGGGAGATGAACCAGCAAACCAAAGCAACGCAAAGCGATTGATCGATTCAATCGATCGTTGAGATGATGTTCCGTCGTTCTTCTCCTTTTTTTTTTTGAGCAAACTATCCAAACCTTTTGTAGGCATCCAACCAGCATTCTTGACGTCAGGTCGTAATGCATGAGTTGTATTTTTTTTCGTTATGTCCAGCTTCGCATTTGCACGAATACTCGTTAGGAATTTAATATTCGCTCTCGCGTGTGATGAATTCACGTTTCTACCGAGAGTGATGATGAAATCGTCACCGTTGGTTTATGTTTACCAAGCAACTTCAATGTCCTTAGCTGGAATCGTCGCCGAAAGGCGACAAACACGAACGAAAGGCGCTGTTTGCCCTTTAGGCTTTTGTAGTCTCGTGCGAGCATTGATCTGGCTTTCTTAGAAGCGTAAGTACATGTGAAGCAGGGCGATATGGTGGGTTGCGTAAAATGTGGACAGCGTGTGCGTTGTTTGGTTGTACAAACATGGTTCGAAAACATATTCCGCCTATATTCGGTGCCATTCGGATAAAAGCATCCTTTTAATGCATGGCAAACAGCGCATAACAATCGTTTAGCCCTCAACCTCTCATGCTCCATTGTTTCATCACACACAAACAGACAGATAAACACACACACTCACACACACATACAAATCATAACTCACAGCATGACTGTGGCTGGGGAGGAAAGGACGGCCGCAGAGCATTACGATAGCGAGAGCTTTCCACTCGGGCAGGCTACAAACATCCCATGTGGAAAGATAAGTTCGAAATTTCCGATCCGGTTCGATTTAGCAATGAGCTCATTGGTGCGCCACTGCTCTCGTAATGCTTTTCGGGCAGAAACATGTTTTTGCAGCTTTGCATTGTAGCTTTGCTGGGTGTAGTGATTAGCAGATCGTTCTTCTTCCACGTTCGCCAGCGACTGTCTTTGCTGTAATAGTCCTTGAAAAATGTGTCCCATCAAAAGCCCATTCTGCGTCTCTCTGCGTCTCACACTCTGCCACTGTCTCGCGCCACGTTGTCACGCCTGTGTGCGACGCTAGTGTCGTCATAAATTATTTCATATTTGACATTGACTGTACGGGACAGGGTGTCGCACCCTGTGTGTAACGTCCTGGTGTTTGCATTGTTCCGGTTGAATGGTTCTGTGATGGATCAAAATTGAATTAGACATCCGGGCGGAAGTACTATCCGAAAGCAAGTGGAACGAAAGCTTTTCCAGCCAGTACTTTACCCAGTGTAAGCTCCGGTGACATTCGTGGGTGAGGGAGACAGTGAGCAGATTTGTGATCGTGATTGGAGCAGAAGTTTATAAGTAGAGCAACGTGGTACGATTGAGCTTTGCGCCCGGGGGTGGAATCCCCGTTCTGGATCCAGTGGGGAGACATTCTATTGTATTGCTAGCGATAAGTCCTGTACATATATTAGCTAACATTTTATTTGCATGTGCAATCGTTGTCGTGCCGGTAGGTGATTCGGAACCGTAGTTGACCATTTATTACATATTGTATGTTAACTGATGATATGCGTACAACAATGATTGTTTCGCTCTAGCTACCTAGCCATATGTTGTGTTACAACAATAGATTGAACTGAAACGCGCAGTTTTTGAGTGCCTTCGTTTTAACCGGATACTGTTTTCTGTCTCTTTTTCCCCCACTTGTATTTTTCTGTCTCTTTCTTTTTAACCCTTAACAAACCGTAGCCTCGATCAACGAACCGCCCTTGCCGAGAAGGAAAAAGTGTCCCGAGCTAGCGTATCGGACGAACGAGTTTTTGGCCACACGGGGTAAATCTGAAGCCATCGGGCACGATCGTACCGATGCTGGAGCAACGACTCACACTAGAGCAAGGGTAAGTAGGACGGTATGCGGAAAGGATGCAGGGTTTTCCCTCCCCCAGAATGTGTCATGGCACCAATGGTGGTTAGGAATACTTTTGTATCGTGTATTCGCTTTCCTTTCTCTTCTTTCGTTATATTTTTCGCTTTTGAATCATTGTTTGATTTTAATTCTGTACGAAAAAAACAACGATGCCACGATGCACAAGACTGTTCAAGAATGAGTTATGTTGGTGTTTTCCATTGTGTTTGAGTTACATGCAAAACAAAATAAAATAAAACTCGATGTTCAGTGTTTCATTATAGCTGGCCAGATATGTTTAAACGCTATACAAAAACACAACACCAAGTACCAAGACACGTGTAGTTCCATTTGGCTCTAAGGGCCTTCTACAGCAAAATACAAACGGAAGGTGCCAAATATTGCCACCAAAGAATGGCAAGAGAGTCGAAGTTTTTTTGTGCTACTAATACAACCTCTTGCAACTTCATTGTCAATCGGAACTGCATCAAACAGCTTTAGCTATTGAAATATGTAATATAATTTTACAAACGGCCGGGCGTCTCCATGTAAATTCCGTTTAAAGCACGGTTAAGCAAACCTGCATGGTAATCAAAAGATAAATCTCAACGCAAAAGTTCACTTGTTTGACGCGGTTTATAATTATTTGCTGCAAAACGCCCGAATTTAAACACAATCCCACAAACGACCAGGCGACTCCTTTTGCATTTAATGCCGTTTTAAACATTTTTGAACTAAGCTGCAAATGCAACATTCCAATAGAAGTACAATGAAAAAGTTTCTTTCTTTAAGCTGGATGTAAACTTTTTTTTACTAATTAAATCGCTATAAAACAGGATATGAACATTTAAACACAAATCTCACAAATGACCAGGCGCCTCCATGTAGTAGTAGGCCCTGCTTTGAATGCTTTCTTTGAACACTTTACCGTAAGTGCAACATCAGAACGAAAACCCCAAATGCACCCAATAGCACCAACATTTATATAAAACCACCATTCCCCTCCCTTGAAGTGGCTGGACAGCTGATAAAACAAATCGAAACGCTATGTATGGTGCTTTGCACAAGCTTCTGCAGCACATTGACCTCTCACGAAGAAGACAAGCACATGACAAGCACGGGCACCAATTTATCTACCTGCTACTTCCTGCTTTTATCTGCTGACTGTAACAAATGCGCCAACGGTAGCGTTAATTATCGATTGTTTTATTATTTTCCTTCCCGTGTTATGGCTTTTGCTATCTATTATTTAAAGGAAAATGTGTTACTGTTTTCTTTTGATCGCGTGTGTATTGTGTGTGTGACTGAAGTATCTAGTGAACTTGCGCGCCTTTCCGTAGTAGTGGATAGCTGCCACAGTGCCACACCACGTATAGATTAGTGTTTACCAGCATTATGGACTAGAGCTAGAGCGTGTGCCTTAGGAAGACAATCGTATAGAAGCGTGTGCGTGTGTGTGTTTGCAGTAGTGCAGTAGTGGCTAAGTCGATCTGTTGAAAGATTTTAATTAAAATGAATACGTTACGTTAACTGATTGCGATTGGATTTGTGCTTGGAAACTCCGTAAGCACTAGGCATCATTGTACGCGGAGCAACACCCCGTCAGCCAACACGTTTCCATATGCAGGGTTTACAGCATTCGCTCCACATGTACTGCACGTGACATTAGCCACAGAGGCAGAAGAATGCAAAATGTACTGTTCACTGTTGACGATATAGAGAGTCTCTGTAATAAAAATTAAAAAAAAACATTAAACGAATCTCATTTCATGTAATGCATGTATTGTAAACCATTGGTTTAGCTGTCTGATCCTCAACGTGCATAGCTTAGTGCCAATTCGTTCCAACCGAACTAGAAATCCGAGCATTCCCTATTTAGTCAGCATTTTGTTAGTGTTGTTTGCTTTTTCTCTGAACAGTACGTTTGATTTCCGCTTTGCGCAGTATGATGTAATATCCTGCTTCTCCAAATCGTCTCCATGATGCGAGATCGAATGAAGTGTTTCAAACGCCAACAGTGTATATGCTAAACTGCAAAAGCTTCTCCATGCAACAGTAAAGTGGGTCAGCCTCGTTTACATGCGTAGAGCTGACGCTTTGCTCGTGTACCTAATCAGTGCAAGGAGTTCAAGCGCTTGGGAACTATCAATTATCACGCAGTAACTTTCTCGGTAACCCATGCTTACAATGCTATTCATTTATGTTTTCATACGCAACTGCCAATTTGCATTGGGCTCGATATTTAAAACGATGCTCCAGTTTGAGTGTAGTAAATGTGGAGTTCCTTTCGAGATCGCGAAACCCCAATCCTGAGCGTCAAATCGCCCATTCAGAACATCACCTCCAACTGAAAGAGCTAGCAAGAAGAGAAAGGGAACCATGTTTCTTTTGACGGAAAAATCTAATTTCTTCGTGAAGAAATCTGAGGATCTGAGTTCTCAAATCTGTGCGTAGAAAACAATCCAACAACGGAAAACCAACGATACCCCGCCCCGTCTCCTTGACCTGTATCTGAACAATTGCCCAAGCGAGAAACAATGTATTCATTTTAATTACAGTCTGAAGAGCGTGGAACGCCGTCGCGCCGCAGTAAATCGGAGGGACCGCCGGCAGGTGTCTCTAACGGAAGGCTTCCAACCGGGACCGGATATGCGAACGGAACCATCGAGCCGCCGCCGGTTTCGAACGCGGGCAGGGCACTGGAACAGGTAACGTTGGCGCTTTTCTTCGTGCGTGTGTGTGGGCGCTTTTGTTTGACGATACTTCGCCCCCCGCCCCTATTTCCCCGTTTTCCTTTTTGGGTTTTCCCTGCGGTTCTTTTTTTTGCTGCCGAGTGTTGTTTTGTTACGTCTTTAAAAATGAACGCGTGTGTGTGTGCCTTCTGTGTGCTTTTATTGCTCTGTGAATGCGCGAGTCTGCTTGCGTGTGTGTGTGGGTGTGTGTGGGTGTGCGTTTGTTTCTTATCACAGCTCTAATGACTAAACCTGCTACCAGGGGTTTGAAGTTAGAGTAGATACGATGTGTAGATGCGTAATGTGTCACTCATTTTCATCACTTCATTAGGCTTAGGGACCACTCATCAGCTACCTATTTTCCTCGTTTGTTACATTTCGGTTCTGTGTGTTGTGTAGCGCGTCTCCAAGCACTTCATGCAACGAGAGCATGACGCACATGTACATATGGTGCACTTTTATCGCTCACAAGACTCATTCACACGGAAGCTAACCAGAAACAACTCATGAAAACACCATTCGCTGTCATCTTAAGATGTTTAGGACATAATGACATACCTTTCACTGTGCATACGTAGCGCATGTAGAGAGCAGAATATCACAAGCACGAGCAAGGTGTCCAGAGACTGCCAACATTCGTCATCGTTACTTTCTTTTTCTTGGTTACGTTTCTTACATTCATGTGTCGCGGTTTATTTCTGTACGCCTCTCTGTCCATGAAACCAGCGTTTCTTTCTCTTTTCTCGTATCGTTTTTTTTTCTTCTCTGTTTAACGTTTTAAACCCTGATTCTTGTACCAAGCGTATACTTACTATGCCGTACGGGACGGTGTACTGCCGGACCGGATTGCGATTGCATAACCACTGTACTAACGTAAGTTTCTCTTCCTCCTTCACCTCTCCCCATTTTCCCCCACTTCTATCCTCCCTCCTTTCCCACCGTTCCCCTCCCCCCAACCACCACCTGGATGTCCTTCTCGTTTCAGGCGGGTGAGTCTTCTACTAGTGGACTATTCAAAAAAACCATTACCAAACTGAGCACGGAGTATCGGCTCCAGTTCGTGTGGCCACACGTGCGGCGTGCGATCAAGGGCGGCCCCGGGGCTGGTGCGCACGGCGCTGGCGACGGTGACGGTGCGGACACTATCGATGCACCCCCGCGCAAGTCCCTCTCCATGGGTGCACTGAAGGCGGCCCAGATCGGAGCCGCCGCCGGTGGCGGCACCATCGCTTCCGTACACAAAAAACGAACGACTAACGAGCGAGAAGGTGCGATCGCGTGGGCGCGCGCTTTTTAACCATTCCGATCCCGTTTTAAAACCACATCGTTCTCTTCCGTTTGTCGTTTTTTTTTATGTCGCTCTTACTTTTTCGTGCTTTTACAGTCGATTTTTTGGCTAGTTCGCCTGTTTGCTTTCCCCCAAGCTCCGCCCACCCCGCCCCCTCTGTGTACGGCCCCTTCCTTCTCTCTCTCTCTCTCTCTCTCTCTCTCTCTTTCTCTGTCCAGTCGTACGGATGAGTTTGTTTCTTGTCTCTATTTCTTTAGTGTTTCCATGTTTACTATCTCGCTGCTGTATTTCAAACATGTTCTACATCCTTTGAGTGTAGATCCACTTCATTCGGTTCCGTTTCCGTAGATTCTCTGTAGTGGTTCTTCAAAAATGTTATGATCTTTCTTCTGAACCGTTTTGAGCATGGTCGGATTTTTTTTTTCAACTGTATCCTTCATAGTGCTATCATCTGCAACACTAATTAAATCCTGTGGCGTAATACTGTCCTTCCCTTAATGGTATTCATACTTCAATTGCCTACTGCTTTGATGTATAATTATAATCTTTTTACGCGTTTTTTCTGTCCTTCTTTGCTTCGTTTTACAACGCTGAAACTCGCTAGAATTCGCATAACTCTCCTCCTAAATCTCTTCAAAATCATAATGATTCGGAATATCCTTAAAATGGCGGAATTGACCTGAGAAAAGCTGAGATAAGTCTCATCCTGACAAGACCCTTAGGGAAATCGATTTTATTAAATTTGGATAACGAAAGTTGTGTTTATCTTCTTATAAAATTGCTATCAGACATTTGTCTACTTTAATAAGAAGGACCAAATGAAGGAGTAGCATTCCTCTCCGTTGACTTTAAATCTACGCTTTCAGATCGGCAGTATCTGTCACGCTTGGTTAAATGTGTTCCTTTTAAAGACTAAAGTTAAGAGAATTGAATGTTTGTCTTACAATAGCATAAATCGAATACTACAACGAAATGTAGGCCGGACCCTGTAGTTGTTGTTCTCCCGGTGAGCAAAGCAAAATTGTCTCTTGTTTTATTAATTATTTGTAGCAATTACTAGTAACATTTATTATAATTTACGAACTCAATTCCATTCGTATCCGAACCCCGTTGGCCGCTCGTATCTTCTCAATCGTTTGTTTATTTTGAACAAAATTTCGAATAATATCGACATACATCATACATCCTTTTCCTACTGCAGCATAATCCATTCCTAACGGTACATATCTGTAATGAATCGTTGGTGCAACCGTTCATGACGTAATTGCATAACTTTTTTATGAATCCTGAAATGTCTTAAACAAACATTTAGCATTTCCAAACTGCCTTTATAACACGTCCAACAAATTAAAATAAGAAAACTATGATCTATTTTTGTATAAAAGATATGTACAACACCACGATCCTTATCTGGCAGAGATGATTCATAAATCCTTGTACAATGTCCCTTAGCCCTTTTCCTTTGGAGTTCCCATCATAAGCATCATTCCTACATCTTCGTTCCATTTATCCCATGCTAAGCTCCCCGAATATGATGTTCCGAATGGATAGTACGTTCATTGCACCATGGTGGTGTGCTGCGAACGTACACATAACCGATATTTATCGCCCAAAAAAAAACCGCAAAAGGATAACCGTTCCCACCGAGTAATGATGTTTCTGTTATCTTTTTCTCTCTTTTTCTCTTCTTTCCTTATTTGTACTCTAACTTCGCCCCAATCTAACATCTCCCTTGTCCCTTGTCTTACCGTATGCATCTGAATGAATTTCCATTTCATGCCACGTGGGTTATATAATCCAGCCACGGCCACGGAGCTCGAACCACTGGTCAACGATTGCGAACCGTCGATGGAAAAGTCGCAGCAGCCGAATGAAAAGTAATATGCGTGGGAAAGTCAAATGAGCTGGGCATTTTTTTCACTTTCTCATTTCAACTGGTTCAATGTCGCAAAGCAACTGGCAGGTGGCAGACGGTACTAATCCGTATGTTTTCTTTCTGCATTCCATAATGTCACCCCCTGGGCTGTAATTAGACGCGGCGAGATGGCTCGCGTTGTGGAGCAGAAAATAAAGGCACTGCGCGTGGAGAAGGAAAAGTTTGGTTTCGCGCCGGAGGCAAATGATGCGTCCCGGGCACAGGCAAGTTCCGGTATCGACAATGCCTGGTACAAGGAGGTCCTGGAGCTGCGGAAGAAAGCTGGCGAGTACCGGGTGTGTACTGTGACGCATTGTCATAATCTGTCCGCTTGTTCTGATTTGTGTTCTGGGGGATTGCTTGTTTTTCTTTTGCAGAACCGGGGCTGGGGAGTGGAGATGAATCCGGATCTCTTTAACAAGCAGGTTGAGCTGTGGGACCAAGTATCCCGTCGCAGTTCGCTGAGTGCACTTTCGTTGGCATCAAGCGTTCGGTACGTAGCTCGCCAGTTTATGCGGATTATGCAGCAAAGCACAATGCATTCATTTCCCTTTAACTCCATTAAAGGCCAATTACGAAAGAAGAAAAGGAGAAGGAGAACAACAAGAAGAGCTCTCCAACGAAACCGTTCAATCGGGGAGCCCGTGTACCGGGTAGTGCCCGACCGGTTGAGATCAGCAAGCCGGGACTGCCGGATGGGTTGAACTTCTCCGCAGCCGCCCGTAGCCGCAAGGACGCCATTCGTCACCATCTGGAGCGCACGACCGGTCCGGATGTCGAGGAAGGTGCGCTGTTGCCTTCGCCGACACGCGAGAAGCTTATGCCAGCAATACCACGCTCCAAGGCAGACAGTCCACAGCGTGGCAGTCCTCAGAAGACCGCACTGTCACGCCACGGTAGTCCGCAGAAGGGAAGCCCACAAAAGATCAGCCCGAAGAAAATGTCCAGCAAGGGTGAGTAATTCTCGGGGGGCTTTTGTATTGTCATCTGTTGGATTATCAGAGTAACAAATTGTGATTAGGTTGCCTTCCTGATCGAAATAGGGAATATTTTCTTAGCCAGTCCATGCAAGAAAAGTCAGTAACTTTCAGTTCTTTCGTATCAATAATTCCCTTGCACCAGTGCTCCAAGTATCGCTTATTGATAGCGCCTCAATACTTCCCCGGGACGCCACTGCTTCTAAGTCTCTTTAGTATACTGAGCTCCAGTACAGGAGGTCCAATATGTGTACATCCATGGTTTGAGAGATCAGGATAATTTAATATCTATTCACATATTTTTGTATCAGAATTCGATCGAAACGTCACTTAAACACCTACTAATTCCGTTCCTCACCGTCTTTGTAGGACGTTCGCAATCCGTAGGGCCGGCAGTCGCCACCGACGGTAGCGCACCTGTGGTTGCCGGTGGCTCGCCGAAGCGTCAGATCCGTTCCGGCAGTACGGTCGCTGCCTCGACGGCTTCATCGGCGGCCAAAACGCACAAGAAAACGCCGACCTCGGCAACGGCGCCGACCATCGCGCAAAACCAGCAGCAGCAGTCGCAGCAACCGGAACGAAGACCACGGCCGAGTGAGTACCGGTAGCGGAAGTTCGTTAGCGGACGGACGACCGAATGTATGCTAGGTTTTGCGTTAGTTCTTCAGTTTACGTTTACTTCTGCTAGCTACGTTCCTTCCGTTTTGCAAATCGTTCAGTCAGATTTTGGTACTAGCAAGCCCCTTCCCTTTAGGTTTTGTGAAACCCCTCTTTAACACTCCTACCCCGTTTTGCTGTTCTCCGTTGGATTTCTTGTACCTGTTTGACCTATCTTTCTGTGCCATGTTTCATATTCGTATTGTTTCGTGCTAGAAACGACATCAGTAATTGATTCGATGGGTTGAATGTGAAGGTGATTTGCGTACTCAAATGAACTACGATGCTATCTTACTTACCGAAAATCGAATACCTTCCTTACATGTTTCACCATCGTTAGCTGGATAGCACTATGATTACTTCTCAGTTTGAGTACGCTAAAATTACATACCATAGAAGTTAAACATTTATACTGTGTTATAACATATCTTTAGTTAACAGTATCTAGTACCCGGAAAGATTACATTTAGAATAGAACAAAAAAGAGGAGACCAACCTGGAGAATCGGCGTTAAAATCGCTTCAAGACAACCCTCGTACAGTGAGAAGCATGTAAAGAAAACCCTCCCAAAGCAAATTACGAGCTGCGGTGTGAGGGTATATTTAAACTTTTTTCAAATTAGTACCCACTAAAGAAGTGGAGTTTCTTTTGCCACTTATTCTAACACTTGCAGCGAGAATTGGTATGGTTGCAAATGGAAAATGAATGTCGAAACCTCAGTACCTGTATGGCGTTTGCAGTTACTACTAAGTGGCATTAGAAAGGATCCGGGTGAAAGCTTTCAATTAGCGCTAGAACAGAAAAAATACCCAACATTGTAGATGATACTAAATCGTTTCCTTTTTTCGATGGTTTTAGTTTGTTCTTATGTGTGTAAAGTAGTGGAGCAACTGAACATAGTTTTACATAGAATAGTGAAAACAAATTGTTAGTTGAACGAATGGACAAAATATCGAATACCTGGCTGACGTTATTGTATTGGCAACAGTTTGTTGCAAAGCAATGTTTTGCTACTTAACGTCTAGCAAATGTACAAGCTACTAGGCGTCTCCATCGTTCTGGCGAGAAAGGATCATGTGTAAATCATAAATTACATTTTTCTTTTTGTAAGGGATTCCAGATGATTCATGGTAATGCAGCTTGGCGGATTGTATCATACTTACTTTCATTTTGCACAGACAGGTCGGTCGGTTAGCTTTTCTACTCTTTGGTCATACTCAACTCCTCCCACAATCATCAACTCCTTTGCCTCGTCTTCTTCCTCACTGTTCGTTCCCAACCTTTTGTTAGCCGGCTTTGAGCCACAATAGCGGACCGGATGCGTTCGGTTAACGTTTCGTTTGACAAGGCCAACAAATACACACAACGAAAGGGCCCGCCCCATGGTTCCGCACGATTTATTGATGGATGCAAAACGTGTACGGCGTACGGTACGACAGCCATACTCATTAATCTTTCGATATTCATTCTTTTCTTTCTCTTCCACACAAACACACCCACCGTGGTTCCCGGTTGATGCGCATCGTCTGTGCGCTCGTACACTCACACACACACAAACCCATCAATGACTGTTGCTTCTGTTTCGTTCTATCGTGGTGGACACCCGTTCACATCCCTGTTTTTCGACCCATTTTTTCGGTCGTTTTCGGTTTTGTCACCTTCGCCTTCACTGACGATCACTTTCACTCACTGCTCTTTCTCTCTCTCTCTCTTTCTATCCGAAACTATCTCTCTGTTTTTCTCTTCTTTGATATCCCCCAGCATCCCTTTCCACCACCACCAATCACTCCCGCTCGAAGAGCAGCACCCTGCCCACGAGCCGCCTCCATCCTCCGCATTCCAGTAATCTCACCAACCTCACCAACAACAATCATCTTCCCAATGCATCACCATCATCATCCGCCGCCACAATGGCCGCGTCCATGATCGCGTCCACCACCAACACCGGCACCCCATCCACCGCCGCCACCGCCCGCGCCAAGCTAACGCTCGCGACCGGTACCAAGCGGCAACCGCAGGGGGGCCGGTCGGTCAAACCGCCCACCAGTCTGGCGAGCGACTCCTCTGCCCCTTCGTCCGCGTCCAGTACGCTGAGGAAGAAGCAGAGGATGGTGTCCGAGGGCGGTGTCGGTGGTGCCGGCGGTCGGGGCAGTACCAGCGCCAGATCGGTTGAATCGGACAAAAAATTACCCATCGGAAGTAAGTAACCCTCGCCACCCACGGGAGGGGGAAAGGTCGTGCCATTCAACCATTATTTTGCCATTTTTGTCACGTACCTCTATTCGCTCATTCTCTCTGTCTGTCTGTCTCTCTCTCTCTCTAATTGCCTTCCCTTTAGAAAGTCGCTCTATCTCTTTTCCAAAGTTATACTCTCTTTTACTATTACATTGATTCTGTAATCAACCGAACTCATTACGAAAACAAATCCATAAAACGAGCGTCTGACGACCGCTTTCCATCCCAACCCAAACTGTTGATTTCTTTCGATTAATTTAAACACACATACCAACGCGATCAAGTCCCTTTTAGTGCGCGTGTGTGTGCAATTTTGTTAAACATTAAAAATGCGATCTCGATGCGCGACTTCCCTCATCGCGTGAGCAGTATGGTTGCTTAGCAACGGCTCACGCCTCACCTACATGTGTGTGAATGCGTATTAGTGTTTGTGTGCGTGTGTTTATGTGCCATTAGCGTATTAGCGTGTGTTTTCTATCGTTGCTGTAAATATCTTTCTCCATATGCCACTAGATCAGTATACAGTATGATTTGTACACCTGTCTCTACTGGTTTTGTAGCTAATCCGTAGTCGCTATCTCTGGAAGGATGTGTTTCATCTTCTTCTTTATCTAATGCTCTTTCTTTCTCTCTTTCGATCCTCTCCCTAGATGTGATTATATGTGTGTACTTGCATTCTTTCATTCTGTGTAGCCAACAGATGTTTAGTTTAGTGTGGTTGCCACTCACCATTACTTCTTCTGTTCTTTAGTTTGCGGTTTTGCTTAGAGAAAGGCAGATGCTCTGTTTTTGGTTCGTACTTTCCCATCCCCCATTAATGTTGTTCCCAGTGCGTGTGTGTGTGTGTTTGATAGTGTGAAGTGCTTCATTCGTTGATTTTCCTCAGTTTATGTTGATTTGTTCTCTTCTTTGCTTCGGTTCCTGTGCCGTCTTACGTTAATGATCACTACGTCTTGCGTTTGGTATCCTATTTTCAGTTAGAGATTGTGATATTGTGCGTGTAGTTGTAGTACGTACCGTGTCGCAGTGAGCGTTACTAATGTTCTCTGGACGTTTGTCACTTCCGTGTTTTCTTCTTCCGCAACCAACCTGTTGCACCATGCACACACCCACCCACACGCGCACATTTGCGTATTGCTACAGGCGTTGAGGATGCGGACAAGGAAAGTATCCCAACCGTGGGCCCAACCGTGGCCCCGCCACCGGAGATACTGGAGCAGATAATCAAGTCACCTCCAGAACCGACGCGAGTTAAGTCACCGGAGCAAATCATTATGCGCTCGCCAGATCCCGTCAACTGGACGGTGCCGTTGGACACCGGGAAAACGTTCACTGTGACGCAGAATGTGCGAGAGGGTAACATCAACTGCTGTGGAGTTACCTTCGAACTGCAGTGTTTGAACGCATTGTTGCTTTATTTCGTTTTGCAGGTGATCCAATGATTCGTCCGCACAGTGAAATTAAGGCATCCACTCCAGTAGAACAACCGCCGCCACCACCACAGTCGGCACCACCAGAGCTTTCTGAACAATCGAAAATGCCTAGTAAGAAATGACATAGCGTATGCATTACAAAAATGGACTGATCTCTGCTATTTTTCATATCAGTTCCCTTAGTGAGTGAACCAACATTGGGGCAGATCATACTCTAAGTTAGAAAGCTTAAGCTTTAAGCCTGTATCTGCCAAATAATACAGGCACCGGATTGTATCATTCTGTACAGATTCGTGAAGGACATGGCATTTTGACGTAAAGAATGACACAAGGGATCAATTTTGTGAAACCTCAATTTGAGAAAAATTGATTAAAGTTTAGAAATTTAATATTAATTTCAATTCGTTTGTAATGATGTATAAGTCTGATTATTAAAATAATCCTTTTTCAGTTGTTTTCGTTACAAAAAATTATTCACATTTTTCACACATGGGAAACATGACCAAACCTGGAGTCAGACCAGCTAGCAAAATTATTTGGTTAGCTGCTTTCATTGGGAAACCAATCTAATCCTTCTTTCCTAGGCTTAAATTGGCCTGTCATTTGCACAGCGAGCTGTAAACGGATAAGCCTAGAAACGTCAAAACGCATGCAAAAAAACTGACCTAGAGTATGATTCCGGCCATTATTAGCTATCCTTTTGATCACAGATATAATTTGACAACCAGATTAATTAACTTGAATTAGTTAACTTCAAAACAACAGACTGTTTTTGATGTTTTGTTCAAACTCATTGGATATATCCGATGTTTCATCAATTCATCAAATGGAGTTTTTATATGAAACAGTGTGTCAAGATTCTTCAACTAATGGCGCTCAAATGTGATGGGCACAAGCCTCGTAATTGTTTCGAGATCATCAAAGAAAGACCTTGGATCCCCAAGACCGCGGAAAAACTAAACCAAACGCCAACAATTGTATTTTGGGTAAACTTCACTAAGGTTTTTATCCGACAACGGAATAGAGATCAGAAATTCCTGGAAGCTCACGACACACATTGGTCCATTTAGTTAATGCATTCATTCATAAAATTTGCCCTTTCGGGTGGTTAATCTCCATTGTCCGATGTTCATTACAGATACTAAGCTAGAACCAAGCTCGATTAAGGAATCGGAAGATGAAGACGATGATTTGCCACGGTCGAAATCATCCGTTGCTTCGTCGGTGAATCCTACGTCGATAGCGATCTCGGAGCCGATGACCGTTTCGCAACCACCACCACCATCATCCCAGCTACCCTCCCAACCATCTGCGGCACCACCGACTGTCGGAGACACTAAAGCCGATCAGGCAGTATCGGGTGTTGCTCCAGTTCCCGCACCGGAACCGGTTCGCTATGATAAACCCGTGGCCGGTTCGACGCTACGCTGTCTGGACGATCCGGCCTTCGAGTCAGACATCAACTCACCGCTGGCGAACCGTAACGTAGCTACGGAGGTGCTTGACAAGGCGCGCGATCGTTTCGATCGCTTCTGGGGCAACCCGAACGAAAAGCCGGAAGAATCTTAAGCACCGCCAGGAGAAGGGCATTAATTATCCTTCTGCTCGTACCTAGCGGGGCCACGCTAGCATCGAGCAGATGGTGTTGGAGAGTTGATTTGCTGTTGCCGTTAGTGTGATTGTTTGTGGGAGTGCAATGGCACCCAGCATTAGCATCTAGCACGATGCATGTGAATGGAATGAGCATCGAAAACCACTCAAGATAAAAGTAGTCGCGTGGCAGACAGCAGGCGCTTAGGACACAACAACCAAAAAAAAAAACAAAATAACAACAACAGTGACAGGGTAGTCAGGTAACACTAGTAAAACAAATCACTTATCAAAAACTCTCAGCGTTCTCGTGGACTGTTTCTGTGTGTTTTCTGTGCTTTTTCGAACCAGTGCCGAAGGGATTCCCTGGTACTGGGGTTTAGGTATTAGTGCGCGCGAACCTGCAGGGCAGCATAGTAGTATTGTTATTTAATGTATAGGGTATAGTGAGGCGTGACTCGATCCGTAAAGGGTAGTCCGATTTCGGACGTTCATTACTTAGGTTATTTCATTAGAGGGGGGGTGGATGGCTTGGTTTTGCTTCATCACTCCCAGGATCTCCACATTCCACGAATCTCATTCTTCAAATCGCACATTCACATAGGCTAGCTTCCGTATCTTAAAAAACCAGCACACCAGGCAGCATGTCACCCATAGACACACTCACTCTCTCAGGGAAGCCGTAAGAGTACGTTTAAGCAGCGTGTTCAGGAGGTTTCTCGATCGCAGGAAATAGACAGCCGAAGGCAATGGGGTGACAAGCGGCACGAATTTCGGGAATTTGCAAATGTAAGCAGCTGACAACCTTTCCGTTGCTGAGGCCTGAATTGGTAGACTGATCCGTACCGAGGAAGAGTGTTATCGAACCCGCGGAAGTGATATATTGCTTGGGGGTTAGTGAATTCCATATGCTGGTTGAACAATATCAATAGAAGAGAAAAAGGAAAGATGCAGCTCGCCAACGAGTTGCAGGTGGTGACGGATATGACGTGAGTCAGCACAGCAACAGTAATAGTCGCACGGGCTAAACCCCCATCCTCGGACGGTGCAATTTAATTGCACTTGAAAGGTAAACAGTGCGAACTGGCTGTAACGAGCTGGTTAAACAAACAAAGTTGCACCTTCGGTGGGGGGGGGGATGTTATACGCCACCTTCGTCCATAACGTCCCACATAAACGGGACGAGGAAAGGTACAAAGTAAAGTAGAAGAAAAACTGAAAGCCACACCACAGCAAAACACCATTAGCTAGGGCGACCAGCCGGCGCACCGGCACCTCCGTTGGCAGTGTCCGATCGAACAAATCATCATCCGTCTGCAGTTTACGAGGTTAGTGGAAGGCTCGATAGAGGCCTCTTTCGCACACACTTGGTTACATATTTGTGGGCATGCTTTGTCGCGCTTTTTGGGCCATATTTAGATTGCCGGTGCGTCTGATCGCCTGGTGAATTGCGCTTGCCGTTTGGGCGTAGTGTTCTTGTAGGGCCCTCCTGTGTAGGCACCCAACGCAAGCTCGAAACCGACAACAAACGTAACGATTCTAAAGCAAACATAAAAGGAATCCATTCAAGCGTACAAGCGTACACTGCAACTACAGAAATAACGAGCCAGAATTTCCCAACCGGCGTACGCTCCCGTCGGGGTGGCCCGTCCATAGTTTGAGTTATGGTTTTTCGAATGCAACTACAAACATACACGTCACACCAGATCTAGCTAGGGGATAGAAATTGCAGAAATAAAAACACCGTTTTGGAAGACACATTTTTTGGGAATACATACTACATTCGCACCAGATTTGCCGTGCCGCTAGGAAAATAACATTTAAAAACATGTATCAAAACACATACCGTGCCATCGTTTAGTTTGCCAACCAACAACACAGCCATAGAGGAGCGATTTATGCGAGATGAAACCCTTTTGTGGGCGAGCATTATTAGTACAGCGGGCAATAGATAAGTAAATTTAGTAACAATCATTCAAACCAAACGAAAACAAATCGAAAGCCTACACAGAACGAAGAAGCCAGAGGAAGATGACGATAAACTATGGGAAAACTTCACGTCCGGTTCGAAAACGAAACCTCTTCAAACCTTGATGATAGTTACGATGGAGCAGGAAAGGGATAATACTATTTTTGCAACTCCATTTAAAACCAACCAAACAACCCGTTCGCATAACTTCAGACTAGTTAAATTTCATACCGAAAACTCGTATCTAATGTAAGCATCAGGAAGAAGATGAGCAAAAATATTTCACCCATTTAAAAAAGCGGAAATAGAAACAAACGAGATGTAAATGGAAACGAAACTTACTAACCAAGGGGTCGATCATACCTGAAGTAATAAAAAGCTCGGATCTTGAGACGGCATCTGGCAAACAACCGTGCAAATATCGAGTGATGCATTGTAGTCTGGTGCATGTTGGAGTGAAGATGCTCCATGTTTTGAGTAGCTCAGCTGCGTTTGCTACTTTGTTGTTCATCCAAACCATGTTTTTCTTTGCTTCTGTACGAAACGTTTGACCTTCTGATATGTTAGACAAGCTTTTCGGAGTAATTCCTTGAAGAATTTGCATGACACTGTCAAGAGGAGTTCAAATATTTGTGAAATATGATCAAATATTTTGATTTACAGAGTGCAATTATGGCGGACTGGGAGTAATTTCTTAAATAATTTTTATAAAAAGGTCTCGTCAACTTTCATACAAAATTAACTGTTTTTCAAATCCTTATCATTGAATTTTTAAGCGAGCTAAATGATTTATATACTATGAGGTTTAGAGCAGCTTCCAACCGTCAAAATACACACATTAAAAGATATGATCTTAAGATATGATCGACCCCAGTGAGCCAGTTGAGCAGCACCATTAGAGCTAACGAAAGTAACAGAAACAAGGAGGAAACTATTAGTTTTCTGCCCCCGGAATGGTGTTTGTATCGTACGTGAGCTTAAGTGACTTTTACCATGACCAGGAATTAATAATGCGCAGGGTTGCGTAACACCCTGGGTTGTGTTTGAAACACACAATTGTAACTGTCACCGCAGTCAGTGCGACAGCCGAGTCAAACGCAATTATAATACATGAACAATTAAAAAGCAACAAAAGAAGAAAAAAAAACCAAATCCTACTGAAATGTATCGCAACGCTGCACTATATATGATATGTATGTAAGCTCTCTATTTATCCCACTGTTGCTACGTTGCCTACATTTACGTTTTTTTTTGTCCGGGATTTCGCAAACGCAACTAATCATTGCGCGTGTACGCAACCGTATCATGGGTATTTTTGTTTCGCATTAGCGTCACCTGTTTTGCTGCGCTTGGTATGGTTAAGGAGAGTGTATACCTGCGTTACTGCGTGTTATAGATGCGCAAATGCTTTGTTATTACGCACGATCGTTATTGGGGGTGAATAACAAGGGAAGGGTTGGCTTCGCGATAGGGATGGTCACACTGAGAAAAGTAAGGGATGATAAAGGCTTATATGCAATTTACATAAGCTCGCACACTGACACGAGCACACACAAAAAACATCTAACACACACCAACAGGAAATTAAAATGTGTAGGAAGGGGAAAGAAATAAAAACGAATGTGATTTTGTGATGGGAAATTTATACGAAATTTTATAATTGGGAAAGGCGTGTTTTTTTGAAGCGATAACTTCCGATGAAAGAGACTCAGAGGTAGGGGGGAGGGGACTGGAGTGAGGTGGCCATCCAGAGTACGGCACGGTGTGGACAAGGTGTGGGTAATAGTACTGTTCGGATTTACGTTATGGTGTTTTGTTTTCTATACATATATATTGCTTCGATAGAGGTCGAACGGGCGATAGGGTTTACCGTGTTAAAGAACGTGTAATGCAAGTTATGCAATGTAACGAATGAAAAAGAACAAAAAAAAACCAACATAATATTGATTACAACAAATACTCTCTTTACGATGCTTAATGATTAGAGTGACATGATACGTGGCTAGTGCAAACGACAGGGACTGTAGCGATGTATCGTGTACTGCCGGTGCAGCATGTAGCGGACACATACACATGTAACGAAGGCGAGTGTAGCGTAACGGTTTTGAAGGCGTAACGATCGTCGATAGATTTTGGGTGATGCCAGTATAGTTACCCGCGAGCAGTATTCACTGCCTTTGCAGAGCAAGAAGCGCAGAACGAAATAAATCGCTATTGATTACGACACTTGCAACACATTACACACCTACAAGCAAAACACAGCAGCTAGCCGTACGACGAATGGGTGGACGAAAAAGACAGAGATGAGATGGCAGAGATGAACACTGCTAACGTCCACACGCAAATACCGAATAATTACCGAAAAAATCGCATTCAGCCAACTGCACTCCAACCTATACAAAACGAACCATAATTAAAGGACGATAATAACCAGGCAGGATTAGGATGGGAGATAGAAGTGGAAGACTTAGACACGATTACAATGGCCGCTGGTGCAGCACATGAATCATCCATTAGGAGTGATGCAAAAAGAAAACAACCAAACACACAAACACACACACACACACACACACAGGGTGTCACAGCCGAACAGGAGTTACGATTACGTCAAGTCTAGATTTTAAAATTCAATACAAAATATTAAAGGAAAAATGGAACCACATATGAATGATGGTTAAACAATACCCTTGTTTGCGTTGTGGCTTTTTCTCGCGTTTCCGAAAACTTTCATCTGGGTTGCTTGAGTCCGTTCCACCAGCGCCGGTTTTGCCTAGATATGCCGAGTTGCCGTAGGTTATTGTTGCGGTTGCGAGATCAAAACTGGCTGTGCGTCATACAAACAAATCTCTCGATAATTTAGAACCTTTTATTGGGGATTGCGAGCGGGGCTTGGAAGTGGGTGGCGGCAGGGCATTGATTTTGGGTTGTTGCTTTGTAGCACCAGAGAAAAAAGTTCTTTCCGACATGAAACAAACTTGACGATGCTGGGCTGTTTGCATTTGACAGCTCTCGTGGGCATTGTAGGGGAGTTTAATTTTGGGCAAAACCATAGCAGGCTGGCTGGTTTCCTTTCGCTTCCACTACAGCGACGAGCTTTAAGCGATTGAGAACGGTTACAATTGCCAGCGTTACTACGATTCCATCATGCTCACAAAAGAGTAGCGAGACAAATTTAAACCAAATTTGCTAATCCATACTACCGGCAACTGATTGATCACGATCCACAAAACAGCTGCCCCGAACGGTAGCAGCAATCGAAAACCGCTTCGCGGCGCAACCGCTAGTGAACTGTTTCATAGAGAAAAAAAAAGCACAACAATGTACCCCAAAGAAGAAAAAACTTCCCTCTCGCTTTTTCCCGATTTCAAAGGAAAACTCCTTCAATCGCATGCGGTTTATTTAACGTTTCCCTGGAAAGCAGTTAACCAAGCACCAGGCACCAAAACACGAGCATTCTCACGTTCGCACGGACTGGTACTAGCGGAGAAGGGGAAGCGCGAGCGTTATTGCTTGGCCGCTTTATTTTATTTTATTCGATTTGCCATGCGATTCGAACAACGCATGAAAAGTGATCGCTGACGGTCGACTCTGCGGTGGTTGCACATTTATCAAGAGTGCCATGGTTATCGAACGCGGCATATTCGGATACGCACGTGTCGAAACACTCTCGAATAGCACATTCTATCTAACAGCGACACGCTGATCGGCAAGCGGGAGGAAGAACGGGCAAATCGTGTGTGGAACATTCGCTCTGCTTCCAGGCTTATGATGCCGGTATGCCGGTAGATCAAACACGGTGTATATTTTTTGTGCGTTTGAATGTGCAAAAATTACCTTTATCCATCTTGTGGGGGTGTCGTGGAAAAATTGTTGTTGAAGTACGATCTCATAATAACTTTAAAATGCGATGGATTATTATCAAGCAACACCGAGATGGATTGTATTTCCAGCTATTTGTAATTTGAAACATCAAAGCTTAATATTTGTTTCAAGTGAAAAATGTATGTTCGATTCCAAACAAATAATGTTACTTAAGTTCAATGTAATTTTGCTTACTTTGATCCGGATTTATTACGTTAGACGCTCCAGAGTCATTTTATTGCTGATTAACACAATAATTGCCCTTCATTCAGAGTATGTTGCGACTTATTTCAATGTTCGACTTGTTTTACACATGCAGACAAACATTATTTTCCATTTACTATACTACCTGTTCATGGTATTTATTTTTTTAAGATTAAAGTAACAACTTCTTCATTCATAGTGCTTGGAGGTCTTGGAGGACGGACGAGCTCCGTCGTCTGGTAAACCAATTACTCGAACTTTGTAGCGGAACGCCATCACTTCATCTCATTAATTTGAGCCAACCATGTCTTCCCTGTTCGTATTTACTGTCTGGGTCGTCCGGTATCATTCTAATGATATGACCAAGCCAACGAAGCGTGTGAAAATTAATTCCTTGTGTGATAGTTCATTGTACTAGTCTCGTCATTATAGCATCGTTTCCATTGCCCTTTCAGTCAATCGGAAAATTCTGAGCCTTTTCCTTTCGAAACGTGACTGAGGGGTCTCTCACTAGTTTTGAACAACGTCCAACGATTATATTTTACAATTCTTGTTGCATCAATGCCTGGGATTCCTAATCCTATGTTGTATGCTTTGTGATCACCGAATCGCAAACTGCCACTTAATTCGTTACAGTTAAGAAAGGCGAAAATAAACCCAAGAAATGTGTTATATAAAAATCACCATTACGTAATAAATCGTGTCGAATGTGTCTGTAGCTGATGTCCGTTTAACGCATTCACCTTTACGCAATACGCACGCATCTATCGATCGTATGCAAAAAGGATGATGATCCAGCCGGTTTCTCATGTTCAGTGCCGTGGGAAACTCTTCAGCAACACCAATATTTCACGATAGCTTTGTGGATGCTGATAAGAATCCGCTGGCTAGCGGAAAAGATTCGTCCGACCGTTTAATGGGACTAACTTTCAGTCCCCCCTCGTAACGGTGGGACGATGATTGACTGTTGATGCCGCGAATAATATCTTGCCACATCAGCGGTGGAAATGAATTTCTGTATGCTGTTCCGACCGGGAGATCAGTTTTTTTTACTGCCCTTTGTTTTTGTAAGCGAAAAGCTACCATCCATTCTGAAACGTGCCTGACGGGGCGTGATGTTGGTGAAATGAGGCAAACTTTCGGTTCGATTGGGGCGAGCCGTGAAGGCGTGGGAGCATTTGAGCGGATGGAGTAGCAATGGCAAAGTTTGTCCATAACTGAAGGTGGCACGTTGGGAAAGGCAACAAGGTACGCCGGTTTGATTAAGAACGTTCCGAATCCGGGATGAGTGTGGCTGTGTGCGAATTGATGACGGCACGCGCCCACGGGAAGTATTCGTTTTGCGGAAGCTTTGTGAAAGAATTTGAAGCTTTGTCCTTCACACCGACTGAGTTTCAATTTGCGTGTAATTATAAACGGACCGCTGTAGTTGAAATTTAATCTCACCTCGGCGTCGCTTGCTATCGCCGGTTTTGATGGGGTGACGGACCGCATTGTGTGAAACCAAATAAGCGTGCAACCTCCACCACCGTTGCATTGGATGCTGCGGAAAGTTGTGCTGAAAGAGTGTTAGACAGCTGCAGATTGGTCTGAAGACTCTTCCTTGCGGGAGTAACGCAAACGGCATTGCACGACAACGGCACGACAACCGAGAGTCATTGATTTCTCGTTTGCTGGATTGGTAAGATCGTTTAAATATTCACAACATCCAAAACATGTCGAATTCTGATTGCTTTTTGCCGTTTTTCCCCCTTGTTTTGGTACGTCCCAGAGCAAAAGGGGAAATGTATGACTCGCAAAGTCGCAGATATTCGAAACGGATATGAAAAAAAAGTCAAATTCACCTTCGGTTTAGTGGGGCACAATTTGTAAAGTGCTGGCTGCCAAGTTCCCTGGTGTGTATGCCGTCTAAAAATAAACTGTCTTCCTGCTTTGGCCGCTAAGCTTCAACGCGCCCGCTGCTAGTTCCGGAGTTCCTGCGAAAATAACAAGTATTCGCCGTAACTCTCAGCTGCTTCCGATGCTGCCGGTTGGCATCAGTTTTTGAAGATCAATTATTAATAAGCTACCGGCTGTTTAGCATGTTCCTTTTTCGGCAGGGGAAAAAAAGGGAAAAGTTTTCGACCTTCCCCTGAAGGGAACGGACCACGGTGGTGGGAAATCTTTTGGGAACTTTTGGAAACATTTACCACCATATTTCTACCCCATTGTACCGGTGACCTGGACGTTATGCCCGAGTGCGGATGAGAGCTGATTGAAATTTAATTAATGACTATTTATCGCCCCATAGTTCGATATTTCGTCAATCAGTGATCCACCGTTTTGAGGAAGATCAATCGACGGTGCGACGAAAGGTTGGAAGTGACAAGTGGTAAAGGTAAGAAGTGAAGCAAAAAGGGCAAAACATCTTCATAAGTCAATCCCCTTATGCGTGGCCGTGGGCGGGTGGTTATAGAAATGGGCGAACGCATACCTACCTAGGAGCACGGCGTCCCAAACCAGACCAGACTCTTCGTAACGTTCCACCATTGAGAAGCGTGGTAATGAATGAACGGTTGTTATGATTTTCGCCAAAAGGGCTGCAGGACGGTGCTCGGGGCTTCGATGTTTCGTGTAGAAGAACAGCTACATTGGAAACGGCACAGACTGCGCAAGCTTTGAATGTCGCGCTGTGGTCCGAAACCGATGCGATTCGAGCACGAAAACGCTCAACAGCTGCTCGACTGTGTGTTTGGCGCGCGGACAAACTTCCATCTGCCGTCCGCAGTCGAACTGTGTCCGTGCTGCCGAACGGTGGTAACGCACCTGACCGGTTCATCTCTCCGCCACGGTTCTGGAGTTTGATTTCGTGATCGTTATCATCACCCCGGAAAACGGTGAGAAAAGGCACCGATACTCCGTGCCGTAATCGCGAATTTCAGTGCGAAACAAAGGTGGTCCGTTTATCATTGACGATGTGCACCCGATGGACGCAATAGTGCGTTGATCGTGTCGGATAAAGAAGCTCATAAAATGGGAGCCCCCTAAATGGGACCGGTCGTCAGTTTTAATGACCGTGTGGGTGAGTTTGTGCGTTGTATGAACAGTGGGAACCAGTTTGAAGGCAGGCAGTGCAAGCAACAAGCAGGACCGTGCCAGGAAGTGCACAGAAAGTAATGAACGACATTGTTAGCCAGGTTAATGTGACCGCCCGGTTGGGCCACAAACCCTCATCGGAACGCCCCGACAAAATGGCACAATTCGTGACATCATTTTCATCGCAGCACTAGCAGAGTGTTTCGCGGTAAGCTGTTGTGGAAAAAAAAATCCCCCCGGAAAGGTGGCACTCGATTGTCTGCTGGAGCGCGGGTTTTGATGAAGCTGTAACGATAACGGCCGATACCGATGAGGATTATGTGCGATACGGTATGGTCGCAATAGCAAACCAGATGCTTCCATAAACTAATTACTTCGAACGGGATGGTAAAGGTTAAACAGAACAAATGGTAGGAATTTGATCGTGGATCGAAGGTTCCAAGCAGGTTTAATGCAGACAACGAATGGAATAGTGCCCTGATACTAGCTCGGTAAGGTAAGGGTAATGGTGATGGAGGAAATTTTATTATTTTTAGTGCATTATTGCAGGCAATTTGAAATAATTGTGCCTTTTGTTTGAAGTTGTTTGTTGTTTAATATGATTCATAAAGTACAATGTTTGGTTATCTCCTAAATTGCACCGTTTAAAGTCGCGTTGCATGAAAATATGCATTTCTGACGAATAATTTGTCTCCACATTTGCATAACTAAGCAATTAACGTGTTTTTTCGTAAAAGGAATGCGATTAGATTGATTTTCGAATTACATTTGGTACTTCATTTTTAAAATTCACAAAATGACACGAGCCTCAGATGGGGAAACTTCTTCTTCTTCTTGGTGTAACGGATTGTCATTGCTACTTTTTCTGGCTTACTAGACTGACTTTTACAACATAACCGAGTAATTAGTACTTGCTACAGGAGAACGATCCGGTAGAGATTTTAATATCAGTCCTGTCGTGTGGGAGTGGCGCCATTACCAAATACACGATCCCTGGGGCGATTTGCCAATTGGAACCAATTAATATTATCACTGTTTAGTTATATTATTTGATAGATCTCACACACATATAATTATTTTACCGCATTGTTAACATTTCTTGGTCGCCCTTATTGCCATAACTATTTTCATTTGCCAAAGGGGTTGTGGTTTCAGTAACTAGAAAGTTGATTTTGAATAGTTGTTTTTTACCAATATAGTAAAATTTATGATATTGTACGATGGAATGATATTGTAACTCTAACTTAACTTAACTTAACTTAAAGAGTAATAAAACTCTAGTGATAACTAAAGTGTTGCTTTGAAATTCTAATTTAGGAATTATACATTTCATCAACTTTACAGTAAATTTAGCTTACAGTCCTTCAAAACACTAAAAGAAGTCCATGATTGTTTGACTGCTCACTTCCCTACACAATAAGAGGAACAAACAAGTAGCAGTAATGTTGTCAACTTTATCAAGACATGGCTAACAGCTTTATTTGCATCGATCACCATAAACCTCCCAACGGCCAATGCAAAGAAAAACAAAAACACGCAAAGAAAAGGTAAAGCGATAGGAATGTTTCGACAAATTGAGTTACGTTTGAGTTACGCATAAATGTCTGCAAATTGAAGAATATTGCATCGCTTTTTGATGGGCAAATGTTCGTTTGGTACATCGGCAATGTTGTGTAAGCAAAAGTGTTTGCCTGTTATAAATAGTATTCGTTTCAGGCATTGGACGAACAGTCTGTTGAGTAAGGGTTACGAACAAAAAAATCATAGTTTTATAAATACTTTGCTTTTCGCGTTATGTGATGTAAAACACGTTCTTTTGTTACATGGAAGAAGCATTACGTGAACGTTTTGCTTCAATGGTTGTATTTGCAAAGAGTTGGAGTAATATACAGATCAATAAACGATGATTCGTTCGGTGGTCTTTTCTCAAACAACATAGATGCTCATTTACAACCAAATCACTGTGAATAGCAGAACAAGGTGCTTAATTTCAAGCTTACCCCTCAAGCAGTAAATGAGGCGAACGTTGATTCGTTGATGATATTCTCGGTATTCAATTAGATGTAATCATGTACCAAGAACGAATTCTCCTTAACCGACCATGTTTCTTTTCGAAGAATTACGTTACCAGTATTTATGAAATGTTTGTACTTCAAGCTTTTCTTCGTGAAAATGACTGATGAAGATTATTGTTGCTTAAGTCTCTATTATGTAGATTGTGGTGGAATTGTGAACTTCCAGTTGTTCTTAATAGTTACTCGAGTCCGCTTATCACAACGATAACTCTACAGCGTATCAAAAAAGTTAATCAAAATAAACGAGCATACCAGAACTGATTAGCGGAGTTTTCTTATCGTTGAATTTTCTTTCGCTCGAAAGATACGAGCGTATTCCATAGGTTGAATGTTCCGTTCAGTAACCGCGCAACATTCGCTACAATCGATTTAATGCTTTGCGTGGAAATATTTGCTTGAATAATTCCGAATTCACTTGGTAGTTACGGATTCGCAATCATCCGTAGAGAACGCCTCACTAGCCCGTTGCTAAGAAATGGAAAGCTTCTTAACGGTTAATACAATCTGATGGTATTCAGTGCCGCTCTGGTGTAGGACAAGGATAAAAAAATATAAATTACATGCCATCCATAAGCATGTAATGGCTCTTAAAATCCGATGATGAGTGATAAATACCCAGTAAACAGTTGGCTAACATTACCATGAAGTCTAACCCATCCCTTAAGTTATCCTTTAATTGAATTACCATTACCATTACCAAACAAAGTTCCTGTCTAGCCATGAACAGTGCGATCTTCTTGGAAGGTTTTACATGAAACTTTGCGGGAAACTTGAAGCAAACTCAAGCGAAACATTAACTCATTCCATAAGAACATCGCTCGTTTTGGACTATGGTGCAAAACATTGGCTTAGAAATGTCACGACTGTGTAAGCAAAACTCAGCCATCTTTAAGAATAAATTTGACGTCATTGTACCAAAATAAAAACCAACCTGCCGGAAGTGTGGACGTGATTTAAGAGCCTCCACCACTATTAGCCATCTCAACCATACAAGATTCAATAAATCGACCTTCACCTGGATCGTCCGGCCCGGGCCTGCACAACACTAAACGTTTTACCAACCCCCTCAGTGAGTGACCTTCCCCGAAAGGCGGGGGAGGGAAGTAAGGAAAAACATTCGTTGCACATGCGACCTGGCCGGAAATATCCCGGCCCGGTTGGTGGTGGTAGTGGTTTGATGAATGGTTACAGTGAGTATCGTTTATAGTGGGCATTTGTTTCCATTAATCCCTCTCTGCAGAGGTGATTTGATTATAGTTTGTTGCTATTATTGGGGAGAAAGCAATACCTTTTGTTTATAATATTGCCAGCGCACCTTAAAATAGCTCCCTGTCATTACGGCCAACGGAAAACCAACGATGCATTGGCGGTGCTGTGGAATATGAAAGTGTAGTACTTCAGTGTGTACAGTTTATTTTATAGTGCATATTAACTTCTGAAGCTGGAAATTCTTCCCCTGAAAACTTAAAGCAGACACTACGAATAAATTAAAGTGAAAAGTACCATAGCATCAGCATTAGCAGCCACTAAAAGAGATCCCATAAAGTCTTATTATTACCGAGTCAACCATTAAGCTGGTTTGGTTGGGATTTATAGAATATTTCTAAGGTTGCTACGGTTCGGTTGGTTTTTTAAGCTAAGGATCTTTCCATTATGATGATTCCCGTTCCAAGGATACCAGCGTTTTGCTTCGTATTGGTTCTTGGGTTGAATTTGAGGGGAATGATGCTAGCGATCCCGAACTATCGCCCTGCAATGGGAATGGTTTCCATTTTTCAAGTTCCTTTACCAGTACCGGGTATTTCTTCGACGTTCAACAGTTTTTAGTATTAGTACCCACATTTGATTGCCATCTATTGAGTTGGAAAATGGTAAGCGGGCAACCGATTCCCTCATTATGTGGGAAGCATTTGCCGATGTGCTAAGGGCCGCATGGGATGGCGAAAATATTTTCCACCCAATCCACTGCAAAAGGTACTAATGTTCGGTCGCAAGCATCGTTGTGGAGCTATCGTTCTAAGTTGAAATTGAAATAATCGACCTTGGTAAGGGAGTCGCAGCTATTCACTTTGGTCCTTGGGCAAAAACCATTGGCGCCATTATGCATAACGATTGTTTCCCGACTTCTCAGGGAGAAAGAAATGCAAATAAAAAGTAGCTTTCAATGCGACAATAGTCAAGGGCACTCTGGTCAAGTTTGATGGGGAACAGTCCCGATTCTTCCGCCTGCATGATCATTCAGTTGTTAAACTTTTAAGTACAATCTGCTGGGAACGCATTTCCCATTTCCCGTGGTTGTAAAGTTTCTCCACGGTGGTCGGCAAGATAAACTTGTTTTGCCTTAAGTATCTAACGTGCCTTATGCTCGTCGCTATTCATCCGTTTTGGGCGCGTCGTTATTACCGTTCCCCGTTTGCTGCAGCCCGCCTGCTGGTAATTATTTTACTGACTTTTGACAGGAAATTAAGTCGCACCGTTGAGCAGTGGATGCGCTAGCGTCGACCGTATGGCGCAATAATACACCGGATCAGCCCAGTGGTCGATTGGGATGGGCGTAACTCATAAGGCGTAGGCACACAACATCCAGGAATGGCTAGAGGTGGTGGTGGTACGGTTCAAGGTCTAGTTTTAATTAAAGCCAGCCCTGCCCAAGACATTGCGTCCATCGCGTCCGAAGCGTTTAACGTGTGATGAATGTGAAATTATTTACCATCACCGTAATTATCATTTTAATCTACGGCGTACCGGGCGCCTCCATCGATTTCTTTGAAGTACGCGAAGAAGCTGGCGAAAATAAAAAAAATGTAATCATATTTTCATCGAATGACACCATATTTTTCTGTGCCTACTGTTATCGTTTTGGTGTTGGCAGCGTTCCGTTCGTCAGTTTCAACTAATGTAACAACGGTAAAGCAAATTATTCTGTCACGGGCGCGTGAATACTGGCTAAAGTGAAGCCCTTTTTCCAAAAGCAATCAGGCATGAGTTATAAGCAGACGGGTTCTTCGGAAACCGATGCTTGGAGGGAATGTCAAGTGGAGTGCAGGCGGAACGGTACTGTGGTGGTGGGATGAGCTTTCGATGGAAAAAAGGACAAGAGCATCAAATATATTATCGCATTCTTTTACCTACCAGAACAAGCTTCGTTAAACCCTTATGCGTGGCTGTTTCGTTGGAATTATTTTGCCCGAAAGGAAAGGTTGCCCAAAAAAAAAAATAGGAAAAAAAACGGATGTCAAAGAAAATCGACCCACTGATCACGCCCGGGCAGGAAGATTTGTTTTGTCCTTTGACCAACAATGCTGCAAGGTTGAGAAGCTGATGCTTACTGAATCCTTCACGAGGGACAACAATAATGGGTTAAGTGATTTTTTTTTTCATCCCCCCGTTTCCATTCGATTAGTAGCTGCCAGTCTTTAATACTACAAAAGAAATTCTCTCTTTCTTTAACACACTCGCTCTTTCTATCTCTGTCTCTCTGTCTTGCTACTCAATAGATTTATATTCTTGTCGCTTCATCACTCAACTTCAAACCAGTCGAAAATGGGCGGACCGTTTTATGACCGTCTTCCCCGACATGGCCATAAAACGTCTTCACGGAAGGATGAAATTAATTATCGTGATTTTCCTTCAGATGATAAGATCATTAGCCTGATTTTCCAAGGACTACAAGGTGTCAAAATGATGCTGAAATAGAGTCGTTTCTACGTCGGGGTCAATTTTCCGAACTTCTAGTGGCACTGACGAGTCCGATGGGACAATTTTGGTTTTGCTGATTGATGAATTGTGAACGTAATCATTATTTTTCTTTGAGAGCTCAAGCTGTCTAGATTGTCTAGATTTTCATTTCTGTGCATATGTGAAGCTTTCAATCCATCCTTTAATTGAATGATTTTTATTAATGCAAAACAATCATGTCATTTCGTAGCTCATTAACACGATCAATGTATTTCGTTGGCCTCTATTAGACAGGCACAAATCATCCAGTAGAAAACACAATGCATTCCAGCCCAAACAATCATTCTGTACGAGAATAACTGTCGCAAGCCGTGGTGGAATGGTTGTGTCACAAAAAATATCGCTAATCGATTCGAACGCCTCGAGGCACACGTTCCGGAATGTATTGGCCAGCCGAGCTGTAGCTAATTTTTCCTTTTTTCCGGGAAAAATTCCAAACTACCTCGCACTAGGTAGTTCGGCTCGGGGCAGCAGTCATGATAAGTTAGGTGGTTCGATACGATGCTGTCGTTAATTGATGAGCCAACCGGTTCGATGCGCAAACTGTTTCTATAGAGCTGCCGCTGGGTGGTGTGAAAAGGGGTGGTCTATATTATTTGTAGCACACTGTCGAAGTATGGGGGAAAAACTGGGGAGAGGCCCAGTGTGTGTTGTGTGCAGGTGAACATATTTTACATCTATCCGTAGCGCTTGTGCTGCTGGTGCCAGGTGCGCTTTTCTAGGTTTGTCAAACAGAACGCTGATGTCACACCTTGTTGTGACGAGCTTCTTCGACAAACGAATGCTTCCGTACCAACACTCCTTTGTTGTAGGATTTCTGGTTCGGCTGTACTCCCTCCACGGCTTATCCTTTCACCATAGGAATGTGGCGCAGTATGTTTTTTTCAGGGAGAAAAACAAGCTTATCTGCGGACGGAACCTTGACGGCACTCCCGTGAAATCAATGACAGCGTCGGAGGGTGGTAATTAGATAAACGTAACATTCGACATGGACAGTGCGTTAAGCCATCACAATATGTTTTGCACCAGCATCAAGCATAACTCCATCCAGACATTAGGAAATACAACCAAATTGAAGGAGTTTACAGTTTAAATTTATAAACTTGGTTAACTAATTTCATGGTGAGGTTCATTCGTTCTAATATTTTGTGATTTGTAAAGGTTGGTAGATTAGCTAGTTTTACACACTTTTCTATTTTTTTCAACTAATGTTATGGAATGAACTAAATTAAAGAATAGGATCAGTTTGTAAACTGAAATACAAAAAAACAAAAAAGAAACAAATATTGAGGAAGTGCGATGATTAAGAATTTTTTTATAAAAATATGTATAATATTTAAAATTAGTTGATCAAAGCCTCAAATGACAGAATCAGTTCCAAATTTAATGGGATACAAAGTAACGCAGATTAAGACATGATGTCGAGAATCGTAAACAGCGTCGCACACGGCAACTCCCCACACAAAACTTCACAATTCCGTAATATTCTACGGCCATGTTCATTTTCGCGCACATGGTCGAGAAAAATGATCACTTTCTAATTTGCTTCCTGGTGTCAACATGCCAACATCTTCCACTTCCAAAACACAACAGCAGCAGCGTGATGAGATGGGTGTTACTCTTATCATCATTAACAGTCATCTGACAATTGCTCTGATTGCTGCCATCGTACTTGCCACTGTTCCCATCGGGACAAATCCGTCAGGAGTTTGTATTCAACGGGCCAGCACGGCACGGGCGGAGGTGTCCCGCTCACGTTGGTATGTAAATTTAGCATGTCTACCATTCTCGGAAAGCATACTTTGCAGGGATAACACACTCTTGAGAATAAGAGGTTTCTTGTCTGTGCAGTGTCGTCCCATGCTTCGCACCGGATGCTACCGCAAGAAACGAGTCGGCGATGAAACTTGCCGGCAGCATCATTCCGCGCGTGGCTCCAAAACACATCAAACTTGAGTGCAGCACGTGGAACAAATGAGACTGTCCACAATTTGAGCCATTAATGGCATGCCGTGGGCCGATTGGCTGTTACGAAGGTGCGATAAAAACGGTTCGTTTCAGGTCGGAATTAACGGTGGCATTTCGTCTTCACCTTCACCGTGGCATGGTTGTTGCTGTTGGTGTGTAAGCGCTTTCGAGCTGCCTCAGCCCACAATGGGTGTCTTGTCCGCATGATTAATCTACCCTACGAACGGTTGGCTATTAATAGGCATCGTGTGATGTTCGTTGAAGTGGGTTTCGCTATTATTGTTGCTCAACCGACTGATCTTTCCCGGAAATAGTCGAAAAACTCATCGTCTCGTCAGCGGTGATCATTTCCGAGCATGAAATCTTACAGCTTTAGTAGATATATTCTCCGGTGCAACCGATGGAAAATGTTTGATAAAACGAACAAAGTAGGCGGAACGTGGAAGCAAATCATTTTACCACAAGGATACGACACAAGGATTATGAATAAATTATGCATTTGTTCTTGGTTGGTGCGAATAATTAATTACGAAGGCGCTCCTACGTTGGAAAACACAATTTACAAAGTAATTTCGCAACAGGTAGGAAGGAACAATATAAAACAATCAGCTGCACTGGGTAATTATGATTTGTACCAAGTGGGAAGATGTTTCGTAAAAATTAAGATATACAGAAGGTTGAGAGAAATTGTTAGATTAGACTGATCCGATGGAAGTATGAATTCGTTCTATTATACTTTGAAAGAAGTTTTGCGGGAAGAAGTCCCATCTTGTGGAGCTCGACATTGTGGACATTGTGCTGGAGGTGCCTAGTGCTTGACTGATGAAGACAAACAAATTTAGAGATAGAGAGACAGACAAGAGACAGATCATAACAAATTGTTTGGTTATGTTTAGAAGAGAAACAGAAGTGTTTTAAAAATAGATTTAGCCTTAATTGACCTCAGAATGACCATTAATGACAAATGACAGCACAGCGCACAAGAACAATGCTTCAATGCTTTTCCACATTGATCAATAAATATCTGTTTTGGACAGGCCGCTTTCAGAAGATTCATTGGGATTCATTGAAAATTAAAACTTAATTGAATCGAAAGAAATCCATTAGCCATTACCTTCGTAGATTAAATTCGCGGAAGAAGTGGAAACCGACACAGCTTATACGCTTAATGGATGAGGCAGAAAAAAAACATACACTTTCCAACGCTTCTAGCGGAGGTATAGTTAATAATTAATTAACATCAAAAAGGATAAAAGACCTTATCAAATGGTAAAATTAGCTACATTTTCGGCAATTTCTTGGAACTGCTGAATGCGCCTGAATCTTTCATTAATATCACCAACACGTTTGGTTATTCAAAGTAAAAAATAGCTTCATTAATTGTTTAAGCAATGAGAAGAACCAATGCATTATGACTTCCAATTATTTCGTTCCTTTTTAACGTGCTCACCATTCACTTCAGGGAACAAGTATATCTTCGAAACAGCTTGCAAAAATGTATCACTTTGGTTTTTCTTTAGCCACGAAATTTATAACGCTTTGAAAACCGCACGGAAAGTTGACAATTTCCAGGAATCAGTACAGCGTTCAATTTACATACATCTCGGTTTGCCAACTTTCCTCTGTTGTGGTTCGGAACAGTTACAAACCTTCTCGCAAAATAATCACCCATAACGTCATATATCAGTCACGTGATTCGATGCACGCCCAGAGCTAACAAGGGGGAAATGAATTAGTTTGTTTTAAAGTTTTATTTTGCAGCACAATATTCCACCATCACTGCCATCTTTCTTCTTTTGCTAATTTACAGACTGCCCAGCACACTGGCCGCGCTCCGGATGCAATCAACCAGCGAAAAAGCGGATGTCCTTCGCAAACGCTGAAAGCCTGCCCACGGTTGCAACGCCGACAACTATCGTCGGCTAGCTAGCCATCGTCGATGGCAGCAAATAATTTCCGGCGCATCAATACCACCGGTGCCGTTTCGGTGCCCAAAGGGTGTGCAAATAACCTTACCGGAACACCGCTGGATACTGTCACCGCCATGCAACCACCCCAATCTTTGCCATTCGATCTCGTTCGTTGATGGGCGCTGGGGGTGGCGTTGGTTAGCGATTGAATTATAACATTCCCATGCTCCCGTTGCCGCGGCATCGTCGCGGTTGCAAAAACCATCGGTTTGTGGTAGAGTTGTGAACGCGCGCGTTGATGGTGTACCGTAGATTATGGTGTAGAATTTGTTTAATGAAATTGAAACGAAAAGTGTGTTGCTATGTGTCGTAGCGAGGCATCCGTCTTCCCGCAGGCCAGGAAATGGTGAACGGAATAGTTGCCTAATGCCATCGTATAACATTCCGAGGCTGGTGATTTCGGTGCCATATAAAAGAAAAGCATCGTTCTCTACTCTGTGCCGGCGCAGTAGAATATGTGGTTATGAGTGAATAAGAACCGCCGCATTTAATAAGACTGTTTGCGAGATGAGACGAGCCTAGTGCATTCCGCATGCCAACGAAAACGGTTCAGTGATATTCAGTGAGCGGAAATAGTACGCTTGTTTGCGAAGATCCGAAAGATGGCCATCAATGGAACCACCGTCACCACCGGTGCGTCGGTCATCATCAACTATACGGCGGCCCTTTCGACCACCTACCAGGAGCTGTTTGTTAATCTGCAGCTGAACGAGGCCAGTCTCGGCACGGTGTTGGACGACCGGCACCGGGCCAATGGTACGATCGGGTGTAGCCGGGCCTGCCTGTCGTGGAAGAAGCTCGTCCTGGTAGCGCTGTTCTGTCTGCTGATAGTGATCACCGTCGTGGGGAACACGCTGGTGATCCTGTCCGTGCTGACCACGAGACGGTTACGCACCGTCACAAACTGCTTCGTAATGAGTTTGGCCGTTGCCGACTGGCTCGTCGGTATCTTCGTGATGCCTCCCGCTGTCATCGTGTTCGTCGTCGGTACGTTTCGCCTTCATACTTCCTTCATCGGGGGGTTTTTTTTTGTTGTGCTAATATTCCCATTTCCAGTTCCAGCTTGGGAGCCTCGTCTCTGTAATGCATTAATCTGTACAACCTTTCCCAGGGATCAACCACGGTTCAACGTATCGTACCGGGGCATCGCATATTACAACTTGTTGCCTGTGAAGCTTCACCATCCCTTTTTTATGTGTGGTTCGTGTACGCCGAGGATTAATTCTTCGGTGCGGCAACCCACTGGAGACGCATCCGGGTTGGTCCTGTCTGGCACGATATTGATAGGCGTCGGCTTACACCGTACGTCTGTCGGTAATCGCGATTCTGGCTCGGTGCCTTCATGGGCTTTTTTTTTTTTGGTTGCCTTTTATCATATTTCCCTCTCCCCACGCACTTAGCAAATCTTGATGGTCGGGAAAATTGAGCCATGTGTATGATTTCGTTGTTCAGCTTCCAATTTTTGTTTTTGAAATCCCAACCAGAATTCGCCTGTGCGCCCAGCGAGACAAGTGGGCTCCGGTAGCAACGCACGATTTTCCGCCCCGTTGCCAATGAAAGATGATAGCGAGAGCATAGGCGCGCCGGCTTACGCTTGTCTAGCGTGCAGGTACGGTGGGCGTGTGTGTAAGCTCGCCTCATGTTAATGCTGATTGAGCTTGAGCCCGATAGCGAACATGTGGTGGCAGATGACACAGATAACGATGCGCGCACACAGTGTTGTAAAGCTGTTTGTCATCTAAACTTCATTAAAGCTCCATTATGTTGAGGTTAAGTTAGACGGAGAGTGGAAAAATGTACAGTACAGACCAAATAATGAAACATATTCCTATGACACACGCGAACTGGAATAAACAGAGAAGAACGAACAAGCTCAATTTATCAACACCCAGAATGAAATCGTTCGGAGATTTGTTTTTTGTTTTTGTTTTCGCTCCCAACAAACAAATGACAAAAGCGATCGCAAGACACCAATAAAACACTCCTGAGCCAATTGCTGCAAGTAGGCCCGGAAAGACAAACAGGCTTTGGTAAATCGTTTGCTCCTTGGAACAAATGAAAGGAAAAGTGCACACGAGGGAATTGCAGGTGGGTGGGGTAGCGAGGGATGCGTTTTTATTCTCGCCCATCGCTGCCAAACGTTCGCGGTAACTGCCGAAAGAAAGCCGAAAGTTCATTATCGTCCGCCGAAGCGCGCGGGTAAATAAAATTAACACAAATTTCTGCTGCTACCGTGCCGGCAAATTGGCTCATGGCGAAGTGCGCTGTTTGCGTACGCGTAACGCGAATCCACGAACTTTTGTGGATGAAAGTGAAAGTAATCCTTTGAATCAACAAAACCCTAGGATATTGCTGTTTTTTGCCTGATCGTTCCTTGTGCCCGCTGCCTCGCTTACTGCTCGCCGCTTCCATTCGGCGTTGAACGCTGGCGTTGAATTCCAGTTCCAGATGATTTGTACGTGCGTGTGGGTGTATGCGTATGGGTGGTAGAACTTTTTTTTTTTTAACCTCATCTGTGCATTCATTCCTTATTCATTCTACTTTATCCTTTTTCACAGAATCGTGGCAGCTTGGTTGGATACTTTGCGACATTTGGATATCGCTCGACGTGCTGCTCTGTACGGCCTCCATCCTGAGTCTCTGCGCAATCAGCGTTGATAGGTACGTGGGCCTGGCCGTTGAAGAAAAGAAAAGATTGTTTTTTAACGCGGTATTCGGTTGGTGTTTTGGTGTTTTGACTTCTTTTGCCGCAGATATCTCGCTGTTACCCGGCCGCTCACCTACTCGAAACGAAGACGCTCCAAGCGGTTAGCACTGTTGATGATATTCGTCGTGTGGTTGGTAGCACTAGCGATCACCTGTCCCCCTATTCTTGGCTGGTAAGTACATCACGGAACGTATACACACACACATTTATCTCACCTTAGGGCAGCAATGGTGTTCTTGTTGCCATATGGATTAGATGCTCAATTGAAGGGTACATCATCGTAGGGACACTTCATCCCATCGCTTCATCCGCCCAAATAGAACGAGACCTCTCGAGTGGCTAGTCGCTCGTCCGTGCTATTTTTATTCCAATTCTACCCACGTACCATTAGTGAGACGGTACGGTGAGATTTCCAACAGCTGCTTGGATGATGTGGTCCGTTCGCCTTAAAGTGGCCCATCGACAACCTCGACGCTCGACGGACGCTTGGCCCTGTGTAGTCATAAAACCGTATCCCATACACCCGCAACCATCATGACAATGAGACAAATGCTGGACTCCAAATATTGGTTCCGAAAACATTACTGAAGTACATGATGGTGGCATTCGTAGTTCTTAGCAAGCGATGGGAACTTCTGGCTAGGATATGTTCAGCTCACGTCCACGAAGCAATAGGTCGCTGCTGCATTGCTTTTATTATGGCAAATAGTTAAACCTGCTTGTTTTTCACAGTTTCTTCCTCTCGATATTATCGTCGCATGTCGCTACATTTTTCTTTTATTTATATCCTAACCCTCATCAAATTTCCCGGCAGATGTTTGCCTGGAGATGTTTCGTGATTTGTCAAGGTTTGGCTTTTTAACCGAAAAGATTAATGCGATCATTCATGTGACAAAAAAAACGCGTTGGTATCTTTTTGCGAGTCATTTTGTTGTTGTTTCTATTACGTATAAATCATGTTACATCGACATGAAAGATGCCACATAAGTGCCGCGAAGAGGGGCACCAGTACCCGAAACGGTAAGGTAATCGACAATGAATGACCTTTTAGCAAAATTAGCCCGAACAAATCACACAAAACTCGTACGAAAAAGGAATGGCTTGAGTGCCTTCGTAGAAATCCTTCCAAGTAATCGTGTTGTTTTCCTCGGTAGTACAAGAAGCAAACACAACCAGCAGTCAGCATCGGAGAATGTCCGGCAAAGGATGTCCAGGACGCTGGACAAAGCACAAAAGCACCCACCGCACTGTTAAGGTTTCACATTCTACAGGACACGGGATGGTGCAAACCAGTGCTCCCGACGTTCTTGGAACTTGGACTGTTTTTTGTGCGAAGTACCATGCACGCTTATACGCAACTGAATGACAGCTCGTGAAGCGTAAATATCCCAATTTATGTTTAACGGAAGCTTTTGTTGTGTCTAGAAAGTGAAAGCATTTTTTTAACTGGAACCTCTTTTGAAATACATAAACATGTCCTCGTTCCATCTTTCCAGCTTGAACCGTTTTTTTTCCTGTCCTGTGCCTTCACATGTCGACATTCGCAACCGGGCAGTACTTCTCTGCCCGTGGTAAATTCAATTCCAAATGTTTATTCAAAAGTTCACAAGTTCACTCCCGCTTCCTGGTGCGCTGTTTAATCTCGCGTATAGCAATAAGCTGTCTGACAGACACACTCGAACCGTCCCGGGTGCTCTTCGTAAGTGGATTCACTTGCAAAAATTTTAATCTCCACAAAATCAATTACCCCGTACGATGAAACTTCAGCTCGCGGCCGACCGACAACGGTCCCAAAACTTCACGGTTTTGGGCGCTCCATGCACATGATCGGGATCTTGGTCGAAAACTTTGCGGGCCCTCGAAACGGTTTTCTCACGAGCTGTTTTTTTTTCCTTCTTTCTCTCTTTCTGCCCTGTTTTTTTTTTTTTTTTCGTTGGCCATCCCATCAACGTGCCCTCTTGTGTCGAGCGCACAGGTACGATCAGGATCGAAGGACACTACAAAGCTATGAGTGCCACTACAACCAGAACAAGGGCTACGTCGTGTTCTCCGCCATGGGTTCCTTCTTCATCCCGATGACCGTGATGCTGTACGTCTACTCGAAGATATGTTGTGTGCTTACGTCGCGCCAAAACAGGATGACCAAAACGGAGGTAAGCGCTAGTGAAAGAGGAATCAGTGGCAAATGACTCCAAACGGCGACCGAGCCAGAGTGGTGAGAACGAGTCATTTTTGACATGTGCTCGTGTCGGGTTCGCACCTCAGGCTCGGGCGGTACGCCGAAGGATGCTGCCAAAGCATACACGGCAGCCTGTTACAGGGAGGTGTTTTTTCACGGGGCCCAATCCAAAACTCATTTGATTTCGTGTTTCGGGAGAAATGTGTTGTGGGATTTAATTTGAAGTTGTCCGTTGTTATGCTAATGAGTCGCCCGCGGCTTACCGGATGAGGGTTGGGATGCTTATTTAGGGACTGTTTTGGGTACGGTGTACTTAAAATTCCGCAATCATAGATTTTTACGCAAATGGAAATTACATCGTCAGCGGTAAGCGGTTTTAATTGCCTGAATGCTTTGTTTTATATTATCAACGTTCCAGCACACAAAGCAGCGTGGAGGGACTTAAAAGTTCCGTGCAGGGAATAATAATTCAAAGTATTTCGATTCGACGGTCGAACACTGACAATTGGGCAATTGCGGAGACGGTGCTTAATAGACAGAATGAATATAAATTAAATTATCAGTCGGAGGTTTTGTGCCATAAACAGATGTGTGTTACACAATACTTTATATTTTTAAAACCTCTTGCAATTACAGTAATATAAAATGTTTAGATAATTCCCGATGCCAAGAGGGATTTTTTGCAAGGCATGGGGTTCGGCAACATTGCTTTCCTTTTTTTCGACCTTCTCAAACCAGACAACTCGCTTGGGATGGGTTATGTTAAATATTAGTCTTGGGTTTTTCTTTCGTTTATCTTTGGAAAGGAGCTAGACGAAATCAAATTTTGCCTATTTGGGCGCAACCTCTTGCGTAGTGTATAAATGTACTGCGGGTTACTCGATGTCAGTTTACTTTCTGACCTTTTCTCCGCGCTCACCACTTCCCTTGCATCGTTTTATCCTTTTATCCACTTGTAGGCAACAGAAAAGAACTGCGATATCGAAGTGGACAACTGTACGTCGGATGCGGACACCAGCCCGCGACAGATGGCGAGTGGGGCGTACGGTGGACGACACGCCCTTTCCGCCGGCCACTACACGAATGGCAGCAGCAGCAACAACACTTCGCACCAGACGTTGTACGAGTTTCTAAGCTCCACCCGCACGACGCCCAACGTGGCCGCGCGTGGCACCCAAAGCACCACGCGGAACGGCAGCAATGCAAGCGGCATGTCGAAGTTTTCCGGCGCCACGTTTGAATTACGGCCCATCAACACCGTGCAGTTTAGTGCGAGCCAAATCTCACTGTCCGAATCGTGCGCCTCGAATGTGACGAATAACGCGACCAAGATACGGCTACACGGGAAACGCATCCCGATCCGCATTTCATCGCTGAAGCGCGAAACGAAGACGGCCCAAACGCTCAGCATGGTCGTGGGAGGGTTCATCGCCTGCTGGTTGCCGTTCTTCGTGTACTACCTGTTGATGCCATTTCTACCGGACGACTCGAAGAGTGATGACCTGATGGAGTTCCTGACCTGGCTCGGTTGGATTAATAGCGCTATCAACCCGTTCATCTACGCGTTCTACAACGTCGACTTCCGGGTCGCATTCTGGCGGCTCACGCTGCGAAAATTCTTCAAAAACAAGCACAACCTCACGTTTTACAAAACGTAAAACCGGACCGGCTTCGTACCCCGACCGCATGAAAAGACAGTGTGTCAGTGTTTCGTTACCTAATACATAGTATGGAATAAATTTAAAATCAAACATAAATTGTACGGTCTCCATTTTGTCCCGATTTCGATATGCCCGGCGGAGACGTTCGGCATTCAAGGAGTCGCAATAAATTGTAAATCAATTAAGATTGTCCTTGCTACCTTGCAAGGATCAAACAACGGTTTCCAAGAAGTACATTTTGGAGGTTGGATTGGCGATTGGTGTACATTTTTGTGATGACTTTCCAAATTTCGTGTATCAAAATGATTGCCCTGCCTGAAGTCTACGGCTCCAAAGGCGTACAATTCAACAGCTCTTGTTTTGTGTTTTATGTGTTACAGGTTTCTTTTCCGTTGGCTGATAAATGGTAACGTACAATTCGGTATGAATGAATCAATTTTGTTAGGTCGTAATGAATGATTCCAAAGATAAGTAATTTTAAAATGCACAACAATAATGGTCATCTGTTTACTACAAACTAATTTCTCATGAGAACATTATCTTTCAATAATATTTATTTAAAAATAAAATAGCGCTATTAGTTTCACCACAGTTATTTTATTTGAAGCGTTTACGTGCTTATCGTACCAGCGACAAAAGCAGGTGATGGGACTGTAGCATAGCATATTTTCGTATTTTCTTGAAAAAAAATGAAAATTTAGTGAAATTTATTCGTTCCATAGGAAATCAGTTTCAATAAGGTTGGATAAAACATTAACTACAATAATGATCATTCGACTGGGATAACTTATCATCATTTACTTGAATCCGGGGTCAAATATACTTCGTTTCATTCATAAAAGATATTTTTTATTTATAAATATTAAATACAAAATTATTATGGAATGTCCTTCTTCCACAGTGTCTAAACATTCTGTAAAAGCTCCACAATTTGGACACCAAAGCTCATCGCGCTACTGCTGCTTGTGTGCAACATTGCAAATGGGAAAGGATATTTGAAGCCATTAAGCTTTCGTTAAATTAAGCTTTCTAATGGAATTTATCCTTCGCTTTCAACGCAATGGAGACGCCAAGTCGTTCATTAAATGAATGCCTCATATAAATGTTCATTTCATCTTAATGAAATTCACCCGATTAAAATGTTCGGCTGCTGTTTTTAATAACTCAATATGGTCCAATGAAACCATTTCAAGTAGTTAATAAAAAAATAATTTATAATTCTCAAATAATAATTAATTATTAAAATACTTAATTGTATTGGAATTAGATTATTTACATGAAATTAATTAACCTTATCTGGTTTAGTTTCTGCAATTGCCATCCCTTGCCATCGAGACAGTATAGAAATTTGCGGTTGAAATACTAAATGTATTTTGACAAAATAGGAAAAATTGCAACAATATATTGTTGATGAAATTACGAGTTTTTTTTAATTTTCTATAAATGAATAACTTATCGCTGCTTGTAAATCGTATTATATTCATTCATAATAAATAGAATAATAAAACAAAATTTTGATGCATTGTCTAGAAATGTGTCGAAGAAGGGTCGTTATGCAGTCATGAACATAAGCATTAAGGATGAATTGTTGACCAAGGTCCAACTTTTAGTGTGAAATCAATGGAAAGGGTTGAAAATACCGTTCAAAAGGTCATCGCTTTAAAATAACAACAAAGTTAAAACATTAATGTTATGAAACAAATGATCTCTTACACTTCATAATGCTTTTACTTTAATTAAAGTTTTACTTTTAGATAAATGTTTAAAAGCTTCAGAGCATAATATCTTCACTGAAGCAATAATTGGATGAAGTGGTTATAAAGTCCTTACAAGAGTTATTATAAAGCCAGTGTTGTGTAATTATTTTCGATACCTGTGTGTTTTGTAGCCGTTTTAACTAAAGCGCAACCCAAATGTAGCTGACTGTGAAGAGTTCTGTACAGCCTTTCGGTAGAGTTTTAAATGGCGTTGAGCATCGCCCCTGCTGGTCACCTGCTGCTGACCGACACATTTTTATTAAAGTTCACTGTGAACGGGAGTTTTTCCTTGTCGCCCGTTTCATTTCTCCCGCTGCACAGGTGATGGCCAACAGAAACGGGCGCGCGTACGGGCAGCCATCAAATGCAGCAAAACTTCTGTAGCCCCTACGGCAGTGAACCCGAGGGTTCAGGCAAGTGTGTCCGTTCGTTTGATTTGAATGAAAAGCAAGACAGCGTTATAATCTCATTACAGTTTTATTGCATTAGTTTGTTTGCCGTCGTTAAAAGGTCGAATCGACCAGTGCCGGAAGTGGGTTCTCCTGAGGGTTAAAAACGAAACGGATGCCTCGGATCTTGGCGGCGCTGCGTTCGGGCCAGTCTGCACGGAAGATGGTGGCGGTCAATGTGCAAACGCAGCAGCGACCGGCAGGAAACGCTCGCGGGAAAACCCAGCGTACGATAATCAATCATCATAAAGTTCGCTACCCTCAAGGTACGATGCAATACGGCGTGCTGCTGCTATCGGTCGGCATTTCTCCACCGTCACGGTTGGAGGATAATGAAAAAGAAAGAAGGAAAGAAAGCAACGAAGGAAATGTTTCTCGCACTAGCAGTGGCAATTAGACGATCAAGAAGGTTGAACCGGCATGAGTATACAGAAAAATTGCTTTCACCAGCTACCAATTACAGAGTGGCCAATGGGAGTGGATACGAAAACAGAATGTTGTTTCAGAACGTGCAGCGAGGATTGTTCATAAAGATATGCGGCCGCAAGAACATCGCACCGTGTTGGCGTGCGTTACAATGTAACCAACTTGGTTGCCTAGGGTTAAGTTGAGGGTGGGTCTCAATGAGTTCTCGGTAAGGTATGAATGGGTGGCGTTAATTTTAATCTTCCCTCTGTACATTTGTCATCGCTGTTTTACGTATGCTTGTAATAAAAAAAAGTATTATAATCAACATCATTTGATTAGCTTTATTTGTATGCTGTACGATTTCGTGAATTAATATTCAAGGGGTAGATAGACTCAGAATTTCTTAGATCTGGAAGTTCAAAGAAGTTCGAAGGAGGTCTTTTTAAGGTATCTTTCAAAAATAGACTCGTTTGTTCACTGCATATACACGCTTTACATGGGAATAAACTAATTGTTTGTACTGTATTCATATTGTTTTACACAATACGGAATTAAAAGTTTCAGCACACATTAATGAGACCAGGAAAAAAGTTACATAGTAGCACTCCTTAAAAGTTATGCTGATAAGTTTATACACAGTTTAAAATATATAACATTACACATTTGTACTAGAAAAAATGGCGATCAAGAGCGCGTATAATAGAATACGTTCCTAATACGTGCATCAAAACAAATGGGCATAGTGTTGCAATTTCTCCAAGTACAAATAATGACTACTAATCTACTAAACTACTAATCAATGAATACATAAAGTATTGGGAATATTCGTACGCAAGACAGAGTATCCAGTTATGGGTAAATACAGCCTTAGAATACCAGAAATTGCTAGATCTCTAGAGGTTGTCATGCGGCTTAAGAAGAATTATTTAATAATAGAAAATTATTTTTAATTTAAAAAAAATAATAAAGTTTATTTAAGTAAGACTTTTGTTTAAAAACCACTTTCCAACTTCAACCTCTGTTGAAGAAATTATTATTATGTTTTTGATCATCTGCACAATCCAACATATACACACACAAACAAACACACTCATCTGGATAAGCAAGCTACCTTTCACAGGTAATGAAGAAAAATATCAACAGGGTTGAAAATTAAAAGAATTGCAACCACTTAGTAAGAAGAAATTCTCACCTTCCTACGTACCGAGCACTGGAATAGCGTGAATTCACTTAACATATCGCTCATGATAGCTGCTGATTAAACCGTTCAGATGATGGCAAAAGTTTCTCGCTGGTTGTATCTGTAATTTAGCAAAACTTGTTCAAAAACGGAGCACAAAACGCTCAACAATTCTCTGCAACCGTATCCCACTGTAAGCCACACATTTTGCCCCCATGCGACGAGCCATACACACACACAACGCATGCCATACCTGTGCTTAAGCACAAACACTGCACCAAAAACTTTTCCCGACGACGCGAGCGAACAAAAGGCGGCAAGCAACGGACCTTGTTTGACAAAAACGGATGATACGAGCAATCAAGGCGTACATGTATGACTTGTGTTTGGAAGGGGTATGTTTTTTTTTGTACAACAGATGTTCTCAACAAGCAAAAAAACACACACATTCCATGTAATGCGCAAAAAAGTTTCAGTTTGGTGTGGTGATTTAATCATTTGTGCTTCTCATGTGCTAACATTCCATTTGTCCACAGCTTTTATGCGTAAAAAATACGTATGCCAATGGGTAAATGTGTGCATAGATCGCAGTGAAGGAAAATCGGATTAGGATAATTATGTTTGTAATGAAAAGCCTAAAGAAATAATTAACTCAAATAATCAACTTAAAGAGAGTCGGTAAATATCAACAATAGTTTCACAAATTGCATAGTTATTGTTCTTGGTTCATCCGCTTGGTAATAAACAAATAATTATTCTAATTGTTTAGCTTTTTCCTTCCCTCCGGTTGAGATGGCTGCAAATGTACGATGCGTTAAACCACACTGCGGGCAAGTTTTCATATCTCGGATTGATGATAAAACCAAAAAAACCCGTCAGCCACCAGGCACGTTCGGGACCCGTCACCGTTCGGGTCCTTCTTTTAGTTCAACTATTTTTTTTTTGTATTTGCTTTTCTCATTAAGTCTCGTACCATTCCGCATGCAGTGTACGAAGGGACCCTCATAAAATATGCTTCACGCTGTTTATACCCACTCCACGACGTACCCTTATCATCTTCGTTTAATCTCTTGCGCTACTCACCGTTGATGCCGGGATTTTTTTTTTTGCGAAATGATTTACGTTTAATGTCGTTTCGCCGTAGCCAAAGATGCTGCCGGGGCAGATAGGAGACCGAAATGGATGCAAAGGAAACAAAATCCACCACCATTTAAGCTCCATCATGTCTGACGAAACGCGTTTCACAGTGCAACAAAGCAAACAAAGAAGGAACGAGGAAACAGATGAAATGATAGCATGGAACGGGAGATGAATTTAAAAAGGGCAATAAAGGGGTGCAGGGCCATGCCGGCCCACAATCATCACCGATTCCACAGCTGATGCACCAATTTCTGCACTTTTTGGTTCAGTTTTGCAAGTGAATGTGAGTAGATGCTCGACTAGCAAGCCACTATCATTAGTACCTTTCAGCTGGAAATTGTTCAACAGGGAAGATTTCGCACTAAAAACTAACTCAGCTAAAGAGCGTATGTGTTGGACATCCCAGAACACTAACTCATAACTATTATTCGCCTCTATCGCTCACCGTTCAATGAGAGCAATTAACATTTCACCAGCTTCACAAGCACTCTCTTATGTCCAGGACTCCATCCGGGCGGCTCCGTAAGTCGTAAAAAAAGTGCTGCTTGATGGTCTATTCATGAAAACTGTTGGGTCTTTCGGGTGGATCGTCCCTTATCGCGCAGGTGATCCGAGTCATCCAGCCGTTGGTCCGAAGGCAGGTGACCGATGGCTGTGTCATGGTCGCAAGTGGAAGCATTTTTATAGCAGCAATCAAAGCATGTGCTGCATTGGTTAATGATGACATTATGTTTTACTGTCCCCTGCTTTGGTGCCGGAGCCGCTATTCGCTTGACATTTTAAAGGCGTTTTTTATGGAGGACGGTCGGTGAGCGTGTCGGTCGTTGCTGTGAAGAAAATATTGGTACACTGTGTATTCCCTTGAGGTAGTGTGCCATTGTGTCAACAAGAGCATCGGCTTACTTAAATGCTACATTTAACCATCCACACTTCTGCGAACGGTCTCAAACGGTGCTTAATTCATATTTCAGCTTCAGGTGAAACCACGGCACACGAAATGCGTTTTGCGAACAGCCGTTTTCAAGATCTTCAACCACTCACCAGCACCGTACGGTACGTGCACTGATGGTTCGGGTACGAGCGAATGGCACCGTATTCTACCACACATACACTGGTGGGAGAGAGTGAGCAGAAGGCTACTGGAAAAGGTAGCAGATGCGAAGCATTCGAGCCGCCGCAAAGGAAAACATTTATCGTTCTGTCTTGGGAGAAAAGCTTACAAGCCACTAAGCGCCTCCATCGGTAGCGCACGGGGCGAATCTTTGGCATCGTGCAAGACGCTTTCCACCAGACCGTTGGTGACGTTGCCATTATGCTCCCCAACTCCAGCAGGTGGGCAAAAAGTGGCACCTGGAGGGGGAGAAAATAGGAGCAAAACAAGGTAGCTTTTATGCCAAGCGCAATCGAATTAACTGAGATTCAATTACAGTGCAGCATGCGATGGCGTCTTCTACAGTAGGCTACTTGCAAGATCCAACCACTCCACATTTCTACATTTCCAGCGCCGTGGTTGAATGTGATGCATCCCTTCAATTCTGACGTGCTTCTTGGGTGAGTGTGATATCATTCAATTTCAACCCTCCCGCAGCGAGAGAAGCGTGATGTCGATCGAATCGCAACGCAACGTCTCGGCTATCGGTTGCCAAAGGAGCCACGGAAACAAACAACAACCACAAAAAAAAAACAGTTACTCTTTGGACACAGCTCGGAGGCGTTGCACATTGCAAGCAATTCGATGCTATTTTGCTAGCGAAACGGGATCTGGCGCCGGATTCCTGAGCCGTAAAATGGTATCTTTGCATGATACCCATTTATGGGAAAATGCAATTTCCGACCGATGGGGGAGTTTTCCTTGGGGGGTTTGGGATCGTTTGTTTCTTTTTAACGGCTTTCGCACGCAATGCCACCGAGAAGATTCTTTAACCAGGTGTGCTCATTAAATGAGCTTTGGGCAATGAGGTAGAAACGATACGAAACGCCCCTCCAGACCCTGTTTAATCTACATTTAATGAAGTTTTCAACAAGTGCACCAATACACATTCCAATTTAATGGGGCAAACAATGTTTTATGTTCAGTGAATGAACCATTTTTCCAAATGGAGAGTGGTTAATGTACCATTCCTTCTCTGAATTCACCGTCCTTCTTCCAAGGTACCAGTAACAAAATACTGCGGTCAAATAATAAAGACGCTGGTCAAGTAAAACTTTGAATGCACAATAAAATAAGTTCAGTTGCCTTCACTGGTCAGTCCCGACGCCCAGCTCAATGTGCACTGCAAAGGAAAATAAAAAAGTATGACAAATTCACAACACAAATGCCACGCATCCCTGCCACTAAACGGGACCAGGAGCTAATGTGAAATCAGTTCTGAAGCGGAACTGTCGCTCGTACCATTAGCCGAGAATGAGAACAGTGAGCTTGGCCCACTTTCTCAGTTTCTCAGTAGTACATTCGCTTGCTGCTGGGCGAAATTTCATGGCAAAATGGAAACGAATACAATTCGCGGTTGCGATACGAAGAAATAAGTTTCCCAATTTACAATGCACCACAACTTCCTGGCACGCTGAATTCGGTGAACCAGTTTTTTGCTATGTTGAGAGTGGAATTGTAGAGTCGTGGAAGTGCCTTTAAGTTGTGGACAATATGTTTATGGCTTATTTTCATACGATGCTCGGAGTTTAGAACTAATGAGGCTTGTTTAATTATAATAAAATTATTCACTTACTGCTATACTTAAAGAAAAGTCTGTAAAGTCCCTTTATTGTTTCATTAATAGGAATTCAAAACTAAACTTGAAAAACCAGTTACTACTATATAAAGCTATAATAAGACCGATCATTCTTTATGCCAGCCCGGTCTGGTCCAAATGTGCCAAATCTCACATTGCAAGACTGCAAATATTCCAAAACAAATGTTTGAAGCGCATTTTAAACCTACCACCATGGCATAGTACAAAGGATATCCATAGGAAAACAAACATACAATATCTATCTGAGTACCTCAAAATAACATACGACAAATATGAAGCACAATGTAATACCCACCCAAACAGGGATAATATATAGATATAAGGACAAACTAGATGATAAGATAAGCTTTGCTTTCCATGAACTGTGTTTCTTAAACTAACTAGGTTACATTAGATATTTAGCTAGGTTACTTTAGATACAAATCAAAAAAGGATACCATGGTTTTTTAGAATTTTTCCCAACGGTATAATACTTATTCATTTAATATCAAAACATTATCCCAAATGCCACCGAGCAAACTACATTGAATAATATTGTGTTAAGGTTTCAAAAAGGAATACCAGTATCAATCTAAGCTATAAAATGTCAAGCTACATGTAATTATTAAATAATAAAAACAACAACAACAACAACAACTGCTATACTTAAAGCAGCAGCTATTCGCAGCTCATTCGAGGTTCAATAAAAGTAGAATGAAATCTTGGTACAGTTGAACTAATTGATCGGCTTTATTCGTTTCTTTCGATATTCACGAGAAAGCTCCCACAAACTTGCTACATTGGATTAAAGCAAATGAATGGTGGTGCTAGGAAATTTCCATGGAAAACTTGCTTGAGAAATCCAATAAGCAATGTTTCGTTAACTTGCACCTTCTCTCCGTTAACGCTGCTCGCTGTTAATCGAATCACCGGATACCGCGTGCTTGCCTGTCGTGCCCTCCATCAACGAACGCCTAACGCCGGAACGCCGAATCCGGGCCCCGAAAAATTTCCCCTGAGAAGTGATTCAATCGAAATAAACGCACGCAAACCATGGTACGTAGAATGAAAACAAAGCACCAGCACAACAGGGCGAATCGTTACTGGCGAATCATCATCATCATCATCATCACTCGAAGGCAATGTTTGCATGTGTCTATTGGGTACCAGCTGTCGCCACCGCTTACCAAAACACCGGTACACCGTTACGAGTCCATTTGATCTGGTGTTGTGTCGGTTGTATCCGGAATCTGTCACTGGCTCGGCTTCCCACATTTCCCTAAACGATCGACCTTTTACCGCGCGGAAAAGGAAGCGAACAAAAACGACACACATCCGTGTCGCGTATTGTTTTATGCTGGTTGTCCAGTTTTTATCGAGTCCTTCAGGTGGTCCTGCTGTCGACAGTGGACGGTGATGGAATTGTTCATCAATGGGCGTGGGCCGAATCAAACGGTGGAAGAATTTATTGATTTTCAATTAACCTTGCGATCGGTGAGGGATGAAGATGGCGCAGGAATGCTCGTTTGCTGGAATCTTGTGTCTTCTCATTGCCTTCAGGCACATCGAATTCAGAAATGCACCAAACAGCGCTCATTACGGTTAATGCATTCAATGTGTGGATGGAGATGAGTTTTAAAAACACAAACCGATCCGTCCACGTGTCTGTATCCAAATTATGCCCAATTAACACCGTGTGAAAATTTTAGGAACTTCTGATTTAATTAACAAATGTTACATGTGTTGAGTAATCATTCTAGATAAGCACTCAGTCAATAAAATAATTTGCTACAATTCTTTGAAGTTTATGCTTTACATTTCAGTACCGTTATTCAAGCGAATGTGTATGTGTGTGTGTTAGGTTTGGTGGAAAGGATGTTTGATTAGATGAGGATTTTGTTTTAAACTGAAAACGGAACCATGCAACAGAACAAACATTAGACCTAAGTTGCCAGGAAACACCACTGAACCCCATTTTCATTCACTGAACCGAATTCATCGCGAATGAATACTTTCGCATTTGTCTAAGCAATGGAGACGTCCATCCTTGCACACCGTGCGAGCGACGATATGCCTCAGCAGGCTTATCCTTCTCAGTCATGGCAACTCGTGCGTTTCAGGATGCGAGATTATTCGCAGTGCCTCGCTACCCGCCACCGTTCGTATCAATGTTGTACGCTATCGGCTGCCCGGCCGAATGTTGCCCAGCATTTAGAAACACCGTAAGCGAGCTCGTGACGGACTGATATCATCCGCGGCTAACCTCAGCTGGTTTGCTAAATTGAGTCGCAACCACCGCATACACGCACACAGCACACCTGCTAACCGTGATCCATTCGGGGCTACTTTACATTCGCCGCTCATCTAGATCGCAAAACGCCACTGCGCTACGAACGGCGGTCGATACGGGGTAGGTTAAAGCGATGTAGCGCTTAAGCGGAGTGTTTAAAATTCCTAGAATTCTTCACCATTCACGGGAAGGCCGTGGCCTACCGGAGAATGGTAGGCGCGTGCAAATGTGTCAGCAGTAGCTAGAGCAATACATGTCAAATCTGACGTCGCCCATTTTCACATCTGGCTAAGAATGGCATTATTTTGTCATTGCCGTTGTCGTTTTTCGATTCTCTGCCATTTTTAACTTCATCGTACCTGCGAATCGAACAGAGAACGTGTCAAGTGTTGGTATGCTTTTTGCAAGCACTCAGAATGACAAACAGGTGACACCGTCTGGTGTATCGACGTTCGTCGTTCAATGTGTTCATATATATTGTATATATATATTGTATCAATATTCCAAACAGATTATGCACAGAAATAGAATCACGGTAGGGTTGGATCCTGGCTCCTGGCTGGCTCCATTGTGGCTTGATTAAAATTGAAATAAAAGCAATTCAAATAAATATCAATATTAATTCGGATAAAAGTGTGTTATTCTGGTAGAAGAAGTAGGGAATTTCATATGCCATTTCATACATTTTAGGACTGAAAAAAACATATTTTCACAATTAAATAAGATATTAAGGATCCCAGCAACCTAACAATTAATCCATCTTTATTTTCTTCCCAATTCATTTTTATTTAATATTGTTTTGTGTTTATGGTTCTGTTGTTATGATTCTACAACATCAACCCAATTTCATTTTCTATATTCAATTATATATCTTCACAAACTGAGATACGATAGATTGAATGTCTGCTGAAACAATCAAGATGTCCTATAAGTCAAGGTGATGTGTATGTACTACAATTAACTGATTAAATACTGCTAAAACCAAACAACTCTGGTCGAGCTTAGTCAACACTACACTAAAAAATAAAATTAAACTCTAGGCAAATAATTAAGATCAACACAACATTGTTTCCAATTACCTGTCGATCTGAAAGTGTTTCTAACATGGTGGTTTTTCTTACTTAAGACTAAATGTGCTCGAATGTTTGCATTCACCACCGACAGCAACCCTTTGTGATCGTATCTGTTGAACTTCCCCGGTGTATTATTCAAGCTTAAAAGGAGTGAAAAAACATCGATGCATCACTGCACAGGATGCGAGCGTAACATCGACACACATCGAACACAAAGCCATACAACAGTAAAAATCATAAAACACGAAAAATATCCTTCCTGCATTTGCTCCCGATCCAACCAAACCTTCGCCGTCAGCGCTTCGGAGCCGTCCCACTTGTGTCCCCAATAGCACGCTGTTGCTCGCGGCACGGAACTTGCTACGATTCTGTGGAGAAGATGATGCATTCTCTCCGTGCTCGGGCCAGCCGGTCGCATTGCACCGTGTACGACCACCGATCGGCTCTCGCTCCGATCTCGGACCGAAAGCGCGTGGACCCGAACGAACGTGGGCCTCCCTCCAACAGTATCCGGGCACGTACATCCGTTCCATGCAGCTATCCAGCGCGTCAGTTCGTACCGAACGCTCGCACGCTTCACTCGTTCATTATTGGCCGCGAAACCCGTTCGTTTGGTCACAACATTCCGCGCGTTACTAAAGCCATCCGTCGCTGGTGCCGTGCGGTCCGGTTTCGGTGGGACTCGGTTTCGCATCATTTAGTTGCTGGTCATCTCCAAGACGGGGCCTCTGGTGGACGAGTGTTAGGGGGCCTCGAGGCCAACGAGATCACCCTTTGCGAGTTTGTGAACCCATCCGGAACAGACCGGGTCGCGCACAGCGGACGTGAAGCTGCGTGTGACAACGATTCGCTCATAAGGCAAACAAAACCAAACAAAGCAGAAAAAAAGGTGCGAATCTTACAGACCTATCCCACTTTGCGCCGGTTCGAATGGGGCGAGCAGTGCGGTGTTGCTTGCTTGTGATTAAACGTGACGAAGGGTGGTGGCAGTAAAAGGGCGCTGGAAGCGTTGAGGATGATGGGTTTAGATCAATAAACAAACAGACGCCACATACACACACCGTCCAGCCGTTGTGGATCATCGTTAGAACGCGTTTTTGAATCGCACAAATGACTACATCGTTGTGCTGGCGAACCGTTTCGCCACGGGTTTTCCTTTCGCGTGTGCTATTGTGATTAAGTTTCGATCGATAGTAGCACCAACTCGCTCACGATCGTCGTATGCGCGATCGTGCCACGAACGCACCGAGGCGCCACTTCCACGATCGCGACTGTTCCGGCAAGAAGGTGCGCTTAGCAACATCCGACACGGCTCCAAAAAACCAACCCCGATTACGTTGCACAAACCCGAATAAATAACACTGCTTACTTGGGTGAATGTGTTCAAGTTTTTGCAAAACTTCCGATAGAAAAGCTACCAATCATCCGGGGACCTCCAACAGTGCCCCAGTGCCCCAGCGAGCGAAGCTGTCAGCGCTTCAAATACCTTACTGCCAGAAAGTTGATAAAATATGGCCGGATGAAAAGTTTTGCAGCAATGTCGAGGCAATGTTTTACGCCTGCCAGCCTCTAAGTGAACGAATTCGGTAAGTGTTCGCAAGCAAAAGTGCATCAATTAGAATTTGGATGAAGGAATTTTAATGGACGCGTAATGCCATTTGCTTTGTTTAACCAATTTTACCATAGTTTCCCTGGTCGGATTCCGATGCCTTTCTTCTTAAAACGATGCGAGCCGGAAACAAGTTGGGTGCTGGGAATAAATTAAGAATAAATGAATTGATAGCTTTTTATTTGTGATGTAAAGTGGAAACTAAAAACTTGGGACTGTTGGAGATGAGCCAGCCAACAAATGATGCACAACAATGATGCTTGGCTATACAATGAGATCAATTGATTAAAATAGTTCAAACATTAGCTTTACCTGTGCGATTAGAACCAAACAATGGGCTTAAACGCAAAACACTTCCAGCGACAACGCAAAACCTGAATAATTAAGGGTTTCCAATCTAAATTAAACGTCGTCGAAAGATAATTGAAAACATTCCGGGGAAGTTTGAGCAGAATATTAATCGGTTGCATGTACTTGCGAGGCAAGCTCGAGGCAAATGTTGCTACAGCTCGATATTCAATCCCCGTGGCCCTTGTCACCTTTCCACAAACTGATTATCTCGCAGGGCTACGTTACTTTATCAATAATGCAGCTTACGTTGATGCCGGACTCCGGTGAAAGTCTCCCCTCTGCGGTTGTTGCTACCGCTAACACAAAAGCTTTTCTTTAATTAGCTTCGCGGTATTTGAAGACTGGAGCTAGAGAAAATCATTTATTTTCCACGGAAACCTTTCGCCGTGTGTAGTGTTGCCGGTTCGGCTCCGGGGTTTCAAAGGGAACCGTTTTCCCAGCGCACAGATTTAAATGTTGTGTATTGTCACCGGAATTTAGGAAACGTGAGGTAAAACAAAAAAAAACACAAGACCACTCTCAGAATGATGAAGCTCTCTTAATCTCTTTCCCTTTAGACACGGCTCACAGTCTCTGCGAATGGTTGCGTCTGCTAATTGCTGGAGCTGGATCAAAGACATTGCCCAAAATTTGATCATCAACATAAATTAAAAGTCCTCTTTGGTGATTTGGGGTCTGGAAGTCTAGAAGGAGCCCGCATGGAAAGGGGCTGATTGAAAGAGATATTCTAATTAAAAGCCATGGTGATGAAAAAGTTTTCACAGCGAAAAGGCTCACCACGTGCTGTGGTGCATTCATGAAATTGGCTTAAACATTTACCTAAACAGACACTAGAATACGTGTAAGATTAAGCTGAAAATCGTTAATAAAAGATTTTTTCGTTTCATGTAACCATATTTATTCAACTCGTGCTCATCTCCCAATAAGTGGCAAACCGTGGAGTGGAAAAACGAGGCTGAACAAAGCTGTTTAAAATGTAGTCCCTTAAGCACGTAACGAGCGGAAAATAAAATGGTAATTTTAGACCTGCTTTTCAGACAGCATCTGGCGCGGTCCAAAAGGATTTCCTATCGGTGGGCTCAATCGGGTGGGAATAACAAAACAAAAACAACCCGAACCGGCTGCTCCTTTCAAACGTGGCCCTGAGAACATTTTCTCGTTAGAAAACCTTCACAGTTCTTACGAGATCTGTCCATTTCCATTATTTCCCGCCTGGCGTTCATTTCCTTTGGGGAAAATGGATTTGTTTTTCATCTGAAAGGCCACCATCACGCACCATGCTGCATAATGGGGAATGCGATTTTAGAGCTTAACATGGTTGTCGGAAAATTGCTCCCGTTGCCTCAACGCAAACTGGAATCGTACACACGTGATTGTGACAGTTTTGTGCGGGTTATGGAAAGTGTCATTTTGTTTTATCGTCCCGGTACTTAATAACTTTTCCGTTTGTCGGAATAGCTAACTCCACACTGGTTGCGGTTTGATAAACGTAGCGCCCTGTGCAGTTTATATCAATGTTCAAGATCGCTCAAGACAGCAACAGTATTGCTCGACAAGCTAGTCGACCGTAGTTAGTGGGCTATGCAAAGCGAAACAAGCGGCAACAAACGCGAACAATGGTTTAATTAAGTTTTACTGAATCGCGCGAATGGCAAGGTCCGGTACGGACTCTCCACTAACGGGCACCACGTGGCCCGGATATAAATTTTTGTACTGTCCCCGGGTGCGGTAAATGTGGTTGAAAGGAGAAGCGCGCAATCGAATAACCTCACTTTTCTATAATCTAATCAACCGAGCACATCTTGTACCCGGTCGCCTTCGTCCGCTCCATCCGCCTTAGAAAGGATGTCAAATGGATGGGTGGTAAAAAGTATTGAAACCGCTACAGAATAAAGGCCTGTCATGGGAGCAATCAGCAGACCGGTCTGGTAGGGTGATCAGGTTTGCTCTGGTGTACTGATCTCCAGGGCAGGTTCATCACGAACTGGAGCACATCAACACATCAGAGAAATTTGTAAGTTCGCAGAGAAAACTCAGAAATATCTAATCTAAACAAAGGCGCACAAACAAAGGAACCATTCGGGGGGCAGATCGTCAACAGTAACAACCACACACGCAACCACAGCTTAACGAAGCGGCACTACTCGGTCCCTGTGGCCCAGTAAACTTCCGGTGCATTGGTTGGGGATTGGACTCGGGCAATGTGAGGGGGACATCCTCGAACACCGGCATTTCATTCCAAACACCAGTGTCTATGGCAAAGAAGCTTTTAAACCGCCTAGAGTAGCACTGATAGAGTGTTTGTGGAGGCATCTGCTCACTACACTAGCCCATACATTCTAACCCGACCGCTCCAGTTGCTGGCCGTCGGTTCGAAAGTCAACCGCAAGCATTGTAACAGCACTAAACCGCATGTTGCTCATCCTCGACGCCCTTTTCGTAGGCCCTTTAAAAGGTTTTTGTTCCCGTTCCGTCAGAGCTCAGAGCGCCACCCCGAACGATACTGCTGCTGCTGCGGATGAGCAAATAGTAATCATGGCCTGTCATGTTTTCATCATGGACTCCGTGTGACGGACGGAAAAAAGGATAGCGAATAACGGATGCGTAAAAAAAGTGAATCGCTCCACGTCACACACGAACCCACCGGTCACATTGCGTTAGAGGGCGTTCGGGGTTTGATGCGTCCATTTTCATCCTGGACACACCTGGATGGCGTCGGGAAGCTCCGTTGCTTTCGTGGCCAAAACTGTCATCTTTCAGCATTGGGTGGGCTGCGTGTGGCTACGTTGCTTTGACAGTGTAATAAATTGAGCGTGGTTTAAACGGCACTGCCAGCGAACTCGCACCGTAAACCTCGCGCACTAATTGCTTCGGTTAATCAAATCAGCTTTTCAATTTTATGCAACCCAATCCGACCGTTGGCGCCACGGTGTCCTGTTGCGGTTGGGGATGAAATTTCTACGACACCGAGAAACGGAGAGCTTTACGCATGTACTCTGCACAGTGCGCGTTTGTGTGTGGAAGCGCGTAGAATTAGCTGAATAGATGAGTGGTTGAATTAATCATTAAAAATGAGACATCGCGTCGACCATTTGTGGGCGCGGAACGAACTCGGATCGGGGACGGTTCCCTGACATCATCATCGGGAGGAACGTGATGCTTCGCGATGTCCCGATGGGTGGGCCATTTCCCTTCACTGGCGTCAATCAAACGATACCCAATACACGCACCAATATCAAGTTGCCCAATACCCGTTTGCCAGAATGACAAAGTGCGTCAGTGTTTCATTGTGTCAATGTGCGTTAGACAGAGTGTGTGTCCGTGTGTGTGTTAAAGCCTCCCCTTGCACGACTTGAACTCACTACTTCACTCCAATAGCGCTGACGGCGGCGGCTGAGCTCTTCCTTAAAAGGTGTCCACAACGATGCACGACCGCGTTATCTGTTCCTGCCTGGTACACCACAAAAGGAAACATGTAGCATTAGCGACAAGCGGCAGCAATTTCCCGACGTCACGCGCTTCGGTCGCGCAATCAAACTGCACGTTATCGTTTCGAAAGCATCGAATGGCGCAATTCACGCGAGAAACCAATTACATCCCTGTTCATTGTGGATGTTTTTGGCTTTATTTATTTGGCTATGTAAATTTCATGCTGCTTTCTAGGCTGGTGAAGACGCGATGGTATGCGCCATCACGGTTATAGTTTGTCAATAGTGAACAACAGTCCATAATTGATTTGTCAATAGAGTTAATTGAGTTGTAACAGACCGCAAAGAACTCGTTAGTTTTTGTTTTGCCTGGGCAACAATGTTAAGAATTTCGTTACAAATTCCTTTCCCAAATTTAGGTGTTTTGAGGCATTATTAAATATTATTTATGTCAACTTTCTCACCTTAAAACCAAGGGATCACTTTAAATGTTCTCAACACCTTCCAGTTCAACTGCGGCTCCCATATTCCGATAGTTTAGTTGAACTTTTTAGGCATTGCTCTCACACTCACTTATAGGCGAGTTATAGCAAGTTATGTGCTTCCAGAGAACTTTCGACGATTTCTAATCAACTTCAAAGTCGTATGATAAACATTCTACATTAAAATTATCCAGGTGAAATTCTCGAAACTACTATTATCGACACAATGTAGGAACTTCATTGTATGCAATGCAGGAACTTTGTCTTAAAAATATGCCTTACAAAAATATAATTGTATGTAAGCGATATTAAAATGGCAAACTTTGGAATGAGAGTTTTCATCCAGTTTTACCCTTGCCATTCTTCGTTATTACCAAATGCAAACAAAATGTCTCATCTTCTTGCAGCGGACGAGAGCATTGGTGCACCAACATTGAGTGATTCGCTGGTTGAAAGCATGAAGGGTAGCAACCACCATTTGTTTGCTCTATTCTTACAATGCAAACCGGTTCGCTTTTCCATCAGCAAGAAAGGTCAATCCATTATGCCATCCAATGAATGGAGCCAATGAACGATAACACTAAAGACAGCCACGCACTCCTAAAAACGGCTCCTTCCTACAGTCGCCGCCACTGGGCGCAATATTTCCCCGTGGCTACAACTGGGGAGGTAATTTGATAATTCTAATTTATTACTGTCTCCGGAGGATGATCCGACGGGTGCATTGAATGAGTTCCTCGAATCCGTCCAAGGAACCCAATCGGTGATGGCGTGGCACAGTGTTGGCGCGCAATCGTGTGTAGGCGTGAAAGTTTGCCTCAAATCGAAACACTTTCGCTCCTAATTCACTCGCTTCGACTGGCCCGGTGCACTTACGATGCGAAGTGGATCTGATAAACAAACTCAAATTACACCGTGAGGAATACGGGAAAGTCTTCGGCCGGATTACGCACCGAGCGCCCTGGAATGCCCATCCGTCGATTAGGACATTAATTTGACCCACGGCACTGAGGCACGGCACGACACTAAATAGTAATTAACTGTTACCACCTACAGGCATTTGCCCAACCAAAGGACCCAACCACGACGACTGGGGTAAAACTATTCATCACGTTAATTTATGTTTGCCCTGCACAAATAGCAGCTAGCTGAACTCTGAACTTTGTAGCGAATTTTCTTGGACGGGAAGCATGAGGAAAGGCACCGCCGGGAGTCGTTTTAGACGTTATCTCAAACTTGCTGCCAGTGTCGCTTCCTACTGTATAGCTATCACTGGCCGTCAGCAACACGGTCCGCTACGAGCAGGAATGGAAATAACAAATCCATTACCATGATGACAAACGGTCTTCCATTTCTTTGCATTCCAAACAGAGCTTTGCCACACTATTGTACACAGTGACGGGGTACTAGCAGAACCTAGACTAGCCAACCACGGAAGAGCAAAAGGTTGCATTCGATCCACACCGGTCTCGTGCATCAAGCGCTTCACCAACACCAACGAACCGTATTATGACCGTTTGATACGACAAGATTAATGCGCCCTATTTGGTTCCGATGATCAAAAGTCAGCGCGGAGCGTTACTTTCCAACCGGAACCGGTCGCTCACACACGTCCATGCAAGATGCAGCTGCTTCACGACGGTGTGTGCAGTGTGTTACTTCCGTCGAAATGACATCGTGTCACCGACGAAAAACGAACGTAAACACGATGAAAATGCGACTCAATCTTGTGGACGAATTCTGGCAAGTTGCATGTTGCTGGGATGCTCCACATTCGGCGACAATCTGTCCGACTGTAAACCTTCGCGGTTACGATTCCCACACTTGTGCGGTTTGATCTTACGGTAGCAGCGTGGTGCTTCCTTGGACGAGATTATACTCTGTGTGTTTCTTGCTTCCAGCCACATGCACTAAATCACTCGCACCGATGTGAGGTAAGAGCGTCCGACAGCTCCCCCAGAACAGCAAACTGGCGATGGCCCACCTTATACGGCTGTCGGGCAGATTTGTTTCGAGCTTTTGCATCCTTTACACCCCTCCCCGGGGTGGCAGGGAACCTTAGGGGATGGTAAACTTTAATGATGTCTGCAATTTCGTTCGCTTACCATCGGTTCAACAGCACACCGGATGTTTGGCAATGGCTTTGTTAGGTAAAGCTTTCAAACGACCAGCGCTGACAGGATGGGATTGAGCCTTGGCTGGGCAAAAACCGTAACAGTACGTGCTAAACTTTCACCCTAACCGCGCACACACACACACACACATTTCCTGTCGTGCAACATAAACAGAGTGTGTAACGGTGAAAGCACGGGAAAGGATGTGCACGAAAGGCAGACAAAGGGGGACCGTTCTAGTGATGAGTTGCCCAAACAGGGCAACATGAGTTTCATTATCTCGAGCAGGGTGTTTTCATTGTCTAATGAACGACCGACTGCACTCCACTCATTTTGGCAATGCACTATGACACTTTTGCACGGAATGTCCTTAAGTTTGTATTTGTATCTCAGATAATAGTGTTTAACAGGAGCATGAAATGTTATGTCCCTTAGTTAGGATACTAATTAACTAAGAATGTAAATGCATGTTTATAATTATACACCTAATGCATGAATAGAGTAGTCGTAAAATTTCCAAGAAAAATTATTAATTCTGCCAATTCAATTAATTTTGAATCAATTTGATTTTTAGACCAATTTAGATCTAGATTTATTTAGATTTAGATTTTAGATCAATTTTAGATTTTTGGATTTGAAGCTTGGAAAGTTCATCCTATTTTACAAATTAGATAATGAAACAAATAAGTACTTACTTCTAGAAAGCCTCTAGTCAAGCAAGCCTATAGTCAAGCAGGAATAGACACAAAATCCTTTAAAGCTTCATAAACCCAAGTTGCAACGAATTTAGTTCAAATACAAATACTCAGGTCATTGCAAATAACAATTGACTAAAACAATCTCTTAAATTCCTTATACTGTAAAAAAACTAATGAATTTAATTCAAACTTTAAACATCCGACACGCAATGCTCTCCATCTTTCAATCGCTCTATTTTGTCCCATAGTTCACACACTGATACAGTCCACAACCATGCAGTCTGGCGTGTGTGCCGTGCCATGTGCGTCCGTAAAGCACCACTCGCACACCACAAGCGAAGCACTAGCACGGTAAACTTTTGAACGCTGACAGGCTTTATCTCCATCAGTGTCCGCCACTTTGCACGCTGCACGCCATCATCCCCAATTGCTATCGTTCGGCCGATCGTGACGATGCCTAATGGCATCAATATTCGAACAATAAAAGCAACATTTCAATGGTGCGGAACGCCGCAGGGAGGCGGAAAATTTTGAAAACAATCCACTAAATCTCTCCTAAGCTGGGAAGAGTGCCTGGCAAATAGGATATCCCGACCCGGGGACGATCGTTTCTGCTTGTTCGTACCGGTAAACGGGTAATTAATTCGTTTTTCTCTTATTTTACGCATGCATATTAACCGTTTCGTAGGTATTCGAACCATTATCCAGCATGGCGGTGTGGCTATTTCGAGCTACTACTCATCCATATGCAGCGACCGGCTCGGATTGATTCATGCAAAGGAAAGGAAACAATGCTAATTCAATTCAATCATCAGCCTCACTCAATTCAGCTGATACAAAAGCATACGTTCCACGTAACCGGGCACTGGAACAGAACGGGTGTGAAAATTTAGCATTACCAGGAACGCCATGGCAGTGCCACTTGTTTGCCAGCTATTCGGTTCGCTTCATCCTAGCAGACATTGTATGAATTTATTCAGCGGTGGTTTTTTTTACACTCTCCTCATTGGTAACGCATGTTGCACATGAAAGAATCCCACGCTCGTAATGGGCTGCAAACAACTATATTTCATAAGTATTTTATTCGGAAATAGGCAAATGACGGACAGGAGAGGCATTCGTTAAATCCTTCGTTTTCATTTGCTTGTTTTTCCGTCAGTGAAGTTTGTTTCGCGTTTGAACCTTGGCTAGGAAGAAGCATATGGCATGAACTTAGGACAGCGAGCTTAGACAAGGTTTAATCGACGTTGGCGTAATCGTGTTCCGAGAAGCATGAACAAGGTGTAGGTTTTCCCTTCTTTTTTTTTGGTTCACCCTTACTTCGACGACAGCATCAGGTTTGAAACCAATTTCACTGCAATCAAAGTCCAGTGCAATATTTCCCAAAGCGACATGATCGAGGAGCACCATCAACGTTTTTTCTCTCTCTCTCTCGGCAGTGAGCCTCTTGTGAGAAGAAACATGAGAAGATTTGGATAGCAGCTAACGGCGCTACAAGCACGTACAATGGACGAATATTTGCAAACCGTGCAGATCCTTGCATGAAGCTTCATTCGCAAAGCCTATTTTAGGAATACAAGTCTACTCCTAGATACCCGACGACAATAGACCATCGTTCAACAAGAGAGATCGAAAAAACGGTTCTTTTTCTTGGAGTTTGTACAATAATGGTCAGTCTTCGCTGCTGCTGGCTATTTGTCTGTCGATGATGTTTACCTATGATCCCAAAACTAAAACCCTTGTATGGCCTGGTATTGGTCCGGTGGAGATTCGACCCACGGTTTTTAGTTCACATATATGTAAACAATTTGCTTATTAACTGAAAAAATAGACCGCAACGAAACAGAGAAAAAATAATATTAATATTTCAAAATGGCTTCTTGACCGAAGCCTACGTGACAGGACTAGTTTATCAAAGTTCCGGCACAACCTGCTTCGGATGCATTCAGAGTCGAAAGTGCGATACCGTACCGCGAAAATGGAATAACATTTTCCCGTTAGCCACGTATTGCCAGCTTGGCAAAAGTTTTCCACCCGATCAGCTCCATTTTGCGACATGGGCCGGAACGCTTACACGGGGGAGATTATGCAACATTATGTAGATATTCTTAGAAATTGAAAAAAAAACCCTTCCTTCCAATGAAGGCAGTCATATTGCATGTTGTAGCGAAGAGGAAGAGTCAATAAAAAAATCATATTCAAACTTCGCCAGCAAGTCACTCGAGCACTCTCGAGTAGCCATACTGAATGCAAGAGTTCCTTCTTGAGCTCTGCTCAATGGAAACGATAACATGGAGCGTTACTAATGGGAAAAGCTGCCAATTTCAACCTGACAGATATGGCTAGATATTGAAGAAAATGGTGTAAAACATATCGCAAACGCGTACTTCGCTTACAAAAACAACTTGACCTACGTTAAGCATGGATTATATCAGCTTTTTTTTGCGTGGACGTGCCATCTAGCTCCATGAACGGAACACGAATACTTTGCAGAAATTCGTAAGTAATCCATCGTGTTCCAGTAATCTTTCCGTGAAATTTACGCAACTGTATCACAGCGCTGTTTTACTTTTCGTTTCTGTTTTGCCACCAGTACAGCCACCCTGGATTATTCTATTCAACTTGTAAAGTACTCCCCTTAACTTTAGTATTATTCTCCTTTTTTGCAACTCTGCTCCCAACCTACACCGTCCGTTCGCAAACGGGCCCGATAAATCGACTGCTTTATGTGAGGCGTGAAATTATGCAAATCTTTCATGTGCCGGTGTGCTCACAGCTCACGGTTAAGGAAGACAATTGATAGCCGATAGAATGGGCCGGGTTGTAAACCGTCCTGGACCCAACTGCAGCACTTGCACCTGATGGGGTACATCCGTTCGAAAGATACTTGCGCTTCGGGGAGCTCTTTCCCCGCGCCCGGCTTTTATGTGACCTCTTGTGGGTTCTTGGCCGTTCACCACTATTGAGTCATTCGTATCCGTACAAAGCCGCCAAAATCGTACCCTTTTCCCTGTGTACAGCTGGACCGACGGTGAGTAACTGTGGGGAAAACGATATTTATTCAAGCGGATTACATTGCCCGAGCACTCGTAAGCCCTGGTAACGGAGATTGGAATTTTTGTACCGCTGAGGACTGGATCGTGGTCGAAGCGATCCCATTTTACGGTTACGAGCAGTACGGCACATGTGGCTCCTTGCTGGAGGATAATGCACTAATGAAGGTTTGGGTAGCCAATCTTCATCGGTGAGGGGTTGAAGAAAACAGTTACAAACATGCAGATATTTCTATATTGGGACATGGGCGGGCTAATATTGAATGAAACCTATCACAATGGTTCACAAAACTGCGGAGGACATATTAAGCTCATATAAATGGTGTTTCACACCTTCGTTTCACGTGAACACTGGTCTTTTTGTAAACTTTGGACCCACCACCTGTCAGTTTTAACCCAAAAACCATACTCATTTTACTATGTTAATCCCGCCAGCCTTGCAAGATCAAAACTTTCCCCAAAAGTACTGCAGTCCCGCCCAAAAAGGTAACATTCAATCCTCGCACAAACTGCCAACTTACCACACATATTCCGGAAGTTTTGCGCCATTTATTAACTTCCCAAGAACGGTGGCTCCCCTTTTTGCTTGGCGTCGGACAGCGGAAACTAGCAGCGAGCGGCTGTCAGCTGCTGCGCATGAGATTTGGCGTACGAATTGATGAAAAAAGTTGTACTTCTTATCAGCTGCAGCTACTGTTGCTGCGACCAACTAATCTTGGGCATGGTTTCATTAATCTGCATTCAAAGTTACTCCATCACCGCCATCAGTGCGTGGCCACAACTTTCACAGGTTGGCTGTGGGTATTGGTTAGTAAGAGATGTGGGTAAAAAAAATAAGTCGTAAATCTATTCATGTCAGTCACGTTACTGCTCAGATTTGAGCAGGGTAATTTATAGAGCTATGGTTTTGTAGAACATCAATGAAATTCTATGCGGGAATAGTCGGAGTTGTTTAACCACCTCTTTTAAACCAATTGCTACTTTAAAAACCCGTTTAACACCAATTATAAAGTTCGCTCTAATGTACAGCTGATTTGAGCGGTCAATAGACAGTTAAGTTGTTGAAATTCATACAAGGACACTCACGGTTATATTACAGCTTGAGAATATCTGTCTTTCATCTATTGTATGAAAGAGATCTTTTGTCTTAGGAAAAGAGACTGAATGTATGAAAAATAATATTTCCAACATCATTCTTAAGTACAAAACATTCGTTAGGAAAGTAGCTTTTCAACTCAAAATTCACTAAAAACTTTTTTTCTTCTTAAAAGTTTTGTTTTAAAATGTCTTTCTTAAAAAAGAATATGTTAGGTGTAAATCGTCAGAATGAATTACTTCGTTGGATCTCTGTACAATTTCCTCTGTTTATGTTTTTTTATTGACTAAAAAAAAAGAACTTTGATGAAAATATTTGGTTTTTCGAACTTTATCATTGAATTTATAAGCTTTTTTATTCCAATATTTTTCAAAAATGTTTCCGACTTTTGTATTAGCAGAACCAATGTGGAACTGGTCTAAGCTACAGATACTTTCCTTTATGGAAATGACACCTAAGTCATATTGAATCTCTTGGCAATATTATATTTTTTGACTGCCGAACCCTGATTGGATTACGTCAAAAATTTTAATGATTTGATTTGCTCTTGATTTAGTTCTTTTTTTTATCTACCGTCACTCATCACGCGTTCTATTTATCTTTCCAGTATCATCATGCACCCAGCTGTCGAACTGGAAAGTGGCAATCCGATTTATAAGTCTGCTTTTAAGAGCTGTTGAACATGATGATGCGTTCCCACAACTACTGCAGCTACTATTACTACTACCATCATCTTCACACCATCGAAGAATGAGCCACACGCAATCGTTAGATGATCGTGGAAGTAAGCGACAGCAGCACACGACTACATCCGCACCAATACCGCTGCGACTCGCCACAGCATCCACGGTACCAGCGACGGTAACGGGAGCGACCGGTCGCTTTGTGACGCCGCTCAGTCGCACGGTAACGGGCCACACAGCTTCAGCCTTCAATCTGACCCGAAGCATACCAAATCTAGCGGCCAGTGCTGCCAGCATTGGCAGTGCCGCTTCGCATGTGGTCGCCGGCAAAAGTCGTACGATAGCGGCCAACGACAGTGAGCTGTTGGATTCCGGTAGTGGAGGTGCGTACAATTCAGCACCGGACGATGGGCGATCGTCGAACGATTCGCTGCCGTTCACGTTTCCGACGATCTTCGCAACGGAGCAAACGCTATCCAGCCCCGGCTATCCGGCGTCGTACCCTACCGAGGGCAGCTCCCTTGTCGGGGATATTGTCGCCACGACCACCAGTGCGATCGCGACAGTTGGATCGGTCGATCCGACCGCACACCAGATCGAAATGCCAAAAGGGATGGACGAACACTTTCTCATCGCCAACTGGCAGGATTGCGTCGTTGTGATACTGTTCTGTCTGCTGATCGTAGTGACCGTGATCGGTAACACGCTCGTCATACTGTCGGTCATCACGACGCGCCGTCTGCGCACCGTTACCAACTGTTTCGTGATGAGTCTGGCGGTGGCCGATTGGCTCGTCGGTATCTTCGTCATGCCTCCAGCCGTAGCGGTTCATCTGATAGGTAAGTGGTAAGCAGAGCGAAACGTCACACCATACGGTACCCGGTCGGTTTTAATGTCTCGCATTATCATTTCGCCGGCTGTAAATTGTTTGTTTGCGTTCGCCAACCATTCGCCAATTCTGGCTCAAGTGTCATCCTCCCTCCACTCCTGCACATCGTCTTCCATTCCTGCGATTCTTCTTCGGATCGCCCACAGCACACGCGGTACAATTATGGTGCGTTCGATTGCCTGACGGATGGAATGTTCGGTAAACATTCCACCTGATACAAGTGTAAATAAACAACAAAACTCGTATGATACACAAACACATACGTGGGCACAGCCGGTACAAATCACTTACCATTGGATATCGAAATCTTCTCGGAACTATCGATGGGGTCGTTCGTGTAGCCAAACGGAGGACAGAAAGTTGTCAGCTTCATTTAGAAGTTTCCCATGACCTGTCGCACGAAACCGGATGAAAAGTAGTTTGCGAATTGTTCCCGTCTTCGCCACAAAACACCAGAAATCCTTGAAATCGGTTGCCCTTGATTGCTTACCGAATGTCGTTGACGTTCGCCGCAACGAGATCGGTTTTTGGCAAGTGGAACTCCATTTTCTTTCCCGCTGGAGCTTCGACAACTTCTTTGCCCCCGTTGGTACGACGCGACCGTGTCGCAGACCTTTGGCCATCAAAAGTAAGGAAAAGTAATAACAAACAAAAAATAACTTCCCATCTTCCTGCTAGTTGCTTCCACGACACCGAGAAACGTACAATTCCATTTACAATCCCTGTCAAGGCATTGGAACGAGGCGCCCTTGTAGATTAGACGAGACGCAACCGGTTAGGTTTTTTGGGGACATATCTTCCGATGTGGTTTCGCTGTTACGCTTTTCCAATATCTTGACCATGGCAAAGACATCTCGGTGACCCTTTTCGCTCTCAGGAATGTGAAGTTGATAAATTGATTTACGATTCTTTTCCAAATTCACGACGTTCTCAAATTGATATTCAGCAGTCACGGCAATTGTTGAAAGTGGTTTTCTCAGCAAGTCCTGACAGCTCACGAAAAGCTGAGATGATGGGAATTTATGGTGCTTAAATGATTGTCAAAATTTAATGCATTGTGAACAATTCTCGCTTTGGCTTACAATAAATATGTCTGCGTTAAATCAAATTACCTCGTAAAACTATAGCCCAATTGCCGGCGGGTAATTTCTCGTCGATGATTTCGCTAACGCATCAAACGAGATTTAACTCTCCTTGTGTGAAATCACTTTCAAACTCCAACAGTACTCGTTCTGATGGATGTATCATGTTGATGGTGCGTTTTGATCGGGCTCGTGATTTTACGAGAGGGGTTTTTACCGGCAAAACGTGGTACAGCCGCCATGGCTGGGGCCCGACCATCGTAAACATTATACGAGTGCCACGCTAGCGCTATTGCTTTTATTTGCCCAAGTGCCCGAGTGCCAAAAGTCCCTTCCGGCGCAGATGTTTAACTGGATCATTAATTCGAGCAACAACCATTTTGGCCCACGGACATAAACATGCAAGAGCCGTCAGGAATGGGACTGCTGACGATAAACGGTGCGTTTTGGGATGACGTAGACGTTAGAAGAATAAGAGACGTCATTGTATAAAGTGCGGTTAGTCGACCGTTTTGCGAAGAGTTTAGAACAGCTATAAAAGGACGCCAATCCTTTTCAACCTTTTCTGGAAAAAAAGTTTTCAGAACACTCGGCCGGTTGCATGCAAATTTAACTGCATTTCGATTTGTGGTTTCTCCCACCGTTTCCAGTTCGTCGTGCTATGATGCTGTTCAGTTTAATTCACTCTCGACATTCCAATTTCTTCTAATTATATAACCGCTAATTCTCGTTCTGCAAAGTGGCTTCGGTCGGTTGCATCGCGTAAGGGCATTACGGTGCTAAATTGCATCGTGGTGAATGTGGACACACTTCTATCGTCGAACCGTTTCCCGTTCCCCCAAGTACACAGGTGCTATTAAACTTTCCACCGTTCGAAGACACACGGAGAGTGGGTGAAATAATTCTCGTGGTGGGATTAACCGACTCGTACCGAAAGACGGTGGACAGGGTGGATGGCAAAAAGGTCAACCATTTCATTGATGCGCTTCGCTTTTAATCTGCCCGAAGGGCGATGCAGTCACGTTCTGCGCCGGGCAACTTTTTGCTCGTTCGCTTTCATTGTTGCTCCGTTTAATTTAACCCCATTTCCCGATGGCGATGCAATCGTTTAGAGACTTTTCTGTTGTGATCCCCAGACCCCATTGCTGGCACCGCCGTACACATCCTTCAGGGACTTCAGGTCGCAAACACACGCAAACTGCACACATCTTACATAATTCTTTCGCTCGCCGATCACATTTCATCCCTACTTTCCAGATTCCACTGCAATCAAACTGAATCGAGCAGTTGGTCGAGCCCGTCAGTGCCCGTTTCAACCCATTAAGCCATGATAGGTGATATTACTTTTAAAGACAAACGTGGCTGTTGCGCACAAGTTCTTCGTGCCACTCATTTCGAGTTGGTGGCATTAATGCGACGAATTGCCGTTGTCGTACCGCTCTTCCGCTCATTTTCCACCAGACCCACCACCTCGGCCGCACATTTTTCACCGCTTCGTACCGGTTTTGTTTTCTTTTGCCAATTTTTATTCATTTTCCCGCTTTGTTCTTTCCTTGCAGGGTCCTGGCCGCTCGGATGGATTCTGTGTGATATATGGATCTCATTAGACGTACTCCTATGTACAGCATCAATTCTCAGCCTTTGTGCCATTAGTATAGATAGGTATGTACTTGCGGTGGCACGTGTTGGAATGGGTGTTTTTTGCCGTTTGCTTTTCTTGTTGTGCTTTTCCGCGTTGTTCATTTGCGCTGCCGTTAATCTAACCTTTTCATCCCTTCACATTCCGACACATCCTGGCCACGGTGCGGCCACGGTATCGCTACGCTGTCAGAAAGCGCGGCTAGCGTACATAAACATGCAGCAGGTGCGCTTGTTAGTGAGTGCTCACCGTGTAATGGTGACGATATCCACATATCGGAAGCTTTTAACATCCACATTTCTCCGTCGCGTTGACAAGGCGTGACGTAGAGTGGAAAATCGCTCCAAATGCCGTAGGTGCGGCCGGTTTTGACGTTACATTTTTTGTGCTCCAATAGGTTACGATGGCGATGGTTGCCGTTTAACGGCGTGCGTGGTCTATTCAGTTGCTAGAGGACTATAAATTATTATACGCCACGTCGGGCGTGTTTCGTTTCGCTGCGAGACAAAACGGCAGTAGCGTGCTGGCGATGAATTTTTCCAGTACACTGAGAATAGCTTACAGTGGTTGTTAAAGAGAGTCATATCGCGAATTGGATACTAAAATCGAATATCTTTTTTTTTTATTTGGACACTAATGTTGGGCAAATGTTATCAGCGTTAATGGTGGCAAAACAAAAACGCTCATTGCAAATGGGTACATCACAGAAACCGCAACATATCTCTCAATCGCAAGCCAGACGGGTTTGTGTACCAGGAGAGTCGTAAAGCGAAAACAGAACGCTGCTCACATGCCCATCATATCTACCAATCGCCCCCATTGGAGCAAGCTGGGGGCTGGCTGTATAAACAAACAACAGTCGGCCTGCAGTTAGTGATAAAGCTCGATTGGAAAATTGCTGAGCCCATTATGATTTTGCCGGTCTCCGGAGTCGTCGTGTACGCCGACCTTGCCCCAACATAGGCGAATTCTTCCGAGCAGGCCCTTCCTTTGTGTCGGACAAATTGCTTCATCAGCAGACGGTTCCGGTTTGGGCAATTGGGCGACTAGGCCTGCTCGGACGATTTGCCACCCGATAAGGTGGGTCGTGCGTAAGTGTGGGTTGTGACTTTCTTCCCGACTATGTTCTGTACACGGTTAATGGATATGGTGTGTAAATGTATTTGAGGGTGGTTTACGAATTCCAGCGTGCCGTTCATGGGTGAGAAAACGGTGGAGCGCTTGAGCGTGGAATAGGAAGTCCAATCATGAAATTGTTGCTGGTTTCTGCTTTATTAACACATTATTAACGCACGCCATATGACTGAGATTGCGGGTGAATAAAACAAAATGCTCATATCGTCGGAATGGGTACAATCGATACGAATCTAATGCTGCTTGCAATCAAACCATACTTGCTTGACGAAGCTTTAGATATCGTTTCCTGCGATATCTTTTAGACAGCTTCCGTTGGCTGTTTGCGTTGAGTTATTGAATTAAAAAGTCCGTTGCATCGTTGCCTGATTACGCTAAGCGTTTTAAACACCCAAATCTACTTAATGAAGAATGAGGGAAGGGACGCAAATTTAGCGCGTCCAAAATTAATATAATTACCACAAACCCTTGTGCAGCTTCAAGGGGATGATACACAGTTGGCATACTCGAATAAACGAAGTATTTTTGTTTATTTCGAAGTTTAGGATTTTAAGACAAAAATTGCAAATTAAAAAACTTAATCCATGAAGTTACAACTCAAGGATCGCTTATGTACATGGGAGAATTGAAATTCCCAGCACGTTTGTTTGTATATCTCCCCTTACTACAACTTAAAGCATTATACCGAGCTGTTGAAAGTAATCCATTGAATGATTTTAATATATATTCATTAATCTTTGTTTTGAAAACAACTGTGAACGAATCTTTCTTTCATGAAGATCTGCTCAAGCTGCGAAGCATTCAATCGTGCTCGGTGCCTAAATCATGCCTGGTACGCACTTGACGCCCAGCCGCGTGCCACTGGTAAACAACATGCATAGAGCGTTAAGCACCGAATAAATTACGGCAACATAATACCACATAAACTACCGTGCTGGATGCAGGCTATGAATAATTTCCATCCAGCACACAATCGGGCTACGTGAGTGAATACCAAACGGATAGCAAAGCAACGACGATTCGGAAATGAGCCAAGAATTGAGGTGAAAATGAGATCTCGGCTCATTTTGAGCGAGTTAAGCAATGCTGTTTGAGCGTTCACACGACCTCACACGCACCTCGCAGCGTTGGAAGCGAATATCATCACCTTCTGGAGCACGGATGCAAATGCCTGTAGTACCGGTGTCTGTCCTGGTTCCGTCTCAAGATTGGCCGGATGCTGAAGGGCGTACCATCATTCACACGGATGAGTTAGGATGGGCTAACGTCACCGAGGCTAACGATGATAACGAGCTAGATAATGTGCGTCCTGAGAACGGGAATGATACCACAAATTGATTTACATCGCACCGTTATATCATTTACGTTCTCATCACATTTGCGCCTTCTGCCAGCGCTGCAAAGCATCTCCAAGAGGGGCCTGTATGGCCGTAAGCTCTAAAAAAAAAGAACAGAAAACTAATTCCATGCTTAAGTTCCTCTAAGCGAAGGGTCACACTACAATATAACTGAGAAAATGAAGGTCTTTTTCTCGGGTGAAATATGATGTGCAACTAGGATTTTGGACCTCCACCACCTCCAGTAGCCTCAGTTCGAGGGTCATTTTATTCAATCCAACGCTACAGAACGGCCGGAAAAACACCTCGAGAGAAATAGTTCGCCAACTTCGTTATAAACTCTTCTTCACGGGGCCAATCGAACGTCTAATTTAATTAAAAGTGTGCCAGCGGAACGCAGCGAACGCTGTTGACAGCGGCAATGCTTCATGATAATGATGATGGAACTGTGAATTCATTTAGTCGAAAGTTCGTTTTCCCATCCTTTCCAAAAATTCCTGCCACGGTGAAAGATGAAACTTTCGAGCAGCAAATTTATGTGCCGACAAAGCACTGCGAATGCATTGGTTTGACGCGGTGCGCTCAAAGAGCTTAACCGTGTCATGCAACGGCACTTGGATTTTTTACCCTATCCGCAAGGTACGTTGTTTGCCAAATTAGGAAAGTCTATTTTGTAAAGCTCCCCGTCGGGTGGAACGCCAACAGCAAGAATGCCTGCATGCACAGCGCTCCGTGGCGGTGTGCAGCAAACCGCAAGCAGACTAATTAATCAGCTTATCCGCTGTATTTAAAAGCTCCGCCACAAGGCGAACGACGGATTACACGCGTGCATTCCACGTTGTTATCGTGGCAAAACCCGCAAAATTTACACCATGGCTCGGGAGCAAATTGTTGCCACCCTCATTAGACGACGTCCGGGAGGAAACAATTCAATCGTGTAGCGCCTTAAGCCGCTCTGCAGTGGGTCGGCGAAACGAGACGACGCCGCAGATGTCGTCCAACGATGCCACGGGACGGATTTTATCCCGTGCGATCCTTGGTACGGGGAGTGGACTTTTAAAAGTGGACTACGAAGGAAACGCTTGATGGCAGTAAGCTTCGCGGTTACACTTCGGATGAATGTTGTTGCAATGGACGATTTAGCAGGTTTACTGCGTGCGCGGTTGAATACTTTCCGCGGAACGCGGGCCTGCAGGACAGTAAATCCCAAATGAGCCGATCGAAAGCACCCAACCGAATTATTCAACACGCGTTTGCTGATTCGTGGAACGGAAAGTCAATAGGAATGACCCCGTTTTGGAGTACCACGCTTTGGTAAACTTCAAAGCGGTGTTGGTATCGTGTAATTGAGTGATACAAATGAACATCCCGCAATCTTTTGTTCGGATGTTATCTAGCTTTTATTTAAGATCGAGCCGGAAATTATTCCGTTGGGTGATATCACACCGGTGAAGGAATTAATATCTAAAATTGATGAGCAACCGAGCTTCACTCGTAAAAGCACTCGTAAAAATGTAGAAACTCAAATCAAGTACGAAAAAGAGTTTTCAAAAACTTAAAGAGTGATATGGTCACATCTACCATCCAGTGATTTACTAGCCTTACTTCAACTACGTAACCGGATCAACAGTCGCTGTTTAGAGTTCCAGCCCAGTTCATAGTCAATGCGCAACCATGACCGTGTTAGACGAAACCTTGGGATTGTCCTACTCGCGGGATAATTCCACGCTTGGAGATTTATTCGTCCCTTCTGTTGTTTACATATTTATGATCCCTGCTCGTGAATCCTAAACATGCTACTAAACAAATGATTAATGCAGCAAGCGTTTCCTGGTGGAGTCCCAAACCACTTGTGATGTTAAAGATTTTCCCCGTTTTCTATTGTTTATACACAATTTTTAGCTTGTTTGCCTTTTAAAGGGAAGTTGGAACTTCAAAACGTATACATTTAGGACTTCATTCAACTCCTGCATGTTACGGTGGTGCCCTCCGTAAAGTAGTGTATTCGAAGGATTGATGAACGAATTAAGGTGATTTGTGCCCAAATTATGTGTATGGAATTATTTTCCCATTCTTCACCGTTGACGTACGGCACTGATTAATATCTCCCAGCCACCCGCTGTCGTGCAGGGTCACTTTGTTTGTATTTAATGTCAAATTTATCAAATCCTTTCCGGTTTTATCGCATGAAATTGGTTAATGTAACTTGCTAGCTAACAGTGAATGGTACCTTCGGCTGCTAATAAATTCCATTGAATGACTTACTTGGTGCTACGACCCTGTCAATTATTCTAATTGCCTGCCCTGCTTCGCCTATCCACACATATTACACAAACACTGATCGTTAGTACGTTTGTAATCCTTGTGCATTCACAGATATCTAGCCGTAACGCAACCATTAAATTATTCCCGTCGTCGGCGGTCGAAACGGTTGGCGCTGCTGATGATCCTGGTCGTATGGGTGCTGGCACTGGCCATCACATGTCCCCCGATTCTCGGATGGTAAGCGTGGAAAAATCGACCTCAACACCGAACTGCACGATTTCGGACGTGTAAACGTTTCCATCTGCTTCCTATATCCCACCAGGTACGAACCGGGCCGGCGGGAGCTGGACCAGTGCCGTTACAACCAAAACGAAGGCTACGTCGTGTTCTCGGCCATGGGCTCATTCTTCATACCGATGACGGTGATGGTGTACGTGTACGTACGGATATCATGCGTTGTCGCCTCCCGGCACGACAAGATGACGGAAATCGAAGTCCACAAGGTACGCCCGGGGGAACGCTGTTGTCTTCGGTTCGGATTACGGCTTAGCCCGTACCGGGTACAACCCGCCACGTGGACAGCTGTTGAATACTAATAGAATAACCGCTTGTGCATGACAAACACAGGGTCAGCGGTTTGCCTGCCTCAAGGGCACGTGCCCGGCCGGAGCGTGTCGGTTCCGGAGGTCCTTTCCGGTGCACACGGAACGGAAGTCCTACCGAGCAAAGCATTCAAATTTATTCCGCACAATTGTTTGTGTTGAAAAGAAATCATGATTTATGAAACGAGCTGTTGGCCACGTTTGCGCGGCAAACAAATTTCATGTTTACATGCCATTTGTAGCGAGGGTGTTCGTAGGGCGAATACGACTTTATCTTTCAACTTTGATCCTGCCAGCCGACGGGATCTAACGGCTTTGTTTGCTTGCGATCCTAACCATGCTGTCTCCACGGTTCTCGGGAAGGAAGATTGTTTATCTAGGCAAATTTCGTTATAAAAGCCGTGTTTTTGTGTATTATTTCTTTATATCATGCTTTGTCTACTTCCGCTTGAAAGCTTCTGATGTAAAAGAGACATTGGGACATTCAGCATGGGATGGTAATCGCACTCGCTTAGGCAAAGTTAATTTATTAGACATTAAATATGATGCAGCAGTAAGCCTGCTCTCTGCTCCCAAACAACATTCATTATCACGCCAGTGTTAAGCCGTCTTTCGGTCAAATCACTAATTAATTGCTAATGAAACTTACCACCCGTTAAATCGAGTTCACTGATACCCGAGCCGCAAACAGGAATTCGGGATGACAATGTCCATTTGCTCCGGGACTGCCGCACAGTGGACCGTTGCTATACCGCAGAAATTGTGCAATCTCATTCTACTTAATTATGCGGCAGACTGCAGAGCACATAAATTTGGCTTGCTTTTTTACCGATTCACGCTAATTATCTACCCAGCAGCTACAACAGGAAAAAATACACACGAAGGATTCGTGCTCAGCACAACGTTCGTTTGCTTATCGCTTTCGTTGCCGGCTCTATCACTGTATTCGCTGCCATTTTCACTTGATTACCATTGCATTTGCAGAAAAGTCACCGCATTCGTGAACCCGAGGAAGATGGCTATCAGTCGGAGCTGGATCCGATCCCGTTGAGTCCGAAGCGAAAGCGTTCCTCGTCGCAGCTTTCCACCGCCACGACGACGTACGTCGCCCAGCTGGGACCGATGCTGGACGACAGCGGACCGTTGAAGCCGGCTACCAAACGAAACAACCACAAACACGGGCCCTACGAATTGATGGACATGAGTACGGCCGGCGGTGGAACGCTAAACAAAACCGCAATCCTTGCTACGGCCGGTAACGGGACAGGCGGAACGGCTGCTGATGGCCATCAGGAGCAGCAGCAGCAGCAGCAGCGACGAACGTGCGATGATGGAACGGCTGGTCTTGACGCGATTGTCGATGATCCGGTCGTCGATCCCGATAGGCCCGGCAGTGGTAGCACCGAGAGCAATGCGAGCAACGCTGGCGCTACGGCCCCGGCCGGTACCGTCTCGACCAATTACAACCAACTTCCAGCGACGGGTTCGGAACGCTGGACGCCGGGCAATAACGTTTTCAATCAACAAAGCCACAAACCACAATCCCATTCGATGGCCGGTTTCGTCCCAAGCGGGGCTTCGTCCCCACCGCCAAACCATGCGCAGCAGCATTTCCACCACCATCATCATCACCACCATCACCATCATCACCACCATCACGAGGGGCGACCGACGGCGGCCCTGGCGGCGGCCGGCGGTGGGCTTCGACGGAACAACACGGTCAACACCTCCATCACGACCTCGACCTGTAGCACGGTACAGCTGGTGGGTGGACGGTCCGGTGGCAACAACATCCGCATCCACCAGAAGTCCCTCTCGTCCCGCATCTCCTCGATGAAGCGGGAGAACAAGACGACCCAAACGCTCAGCATCGTCGTCGGTGGCTTCATTGCCTGCTGGTTGCCGTTCTTCATACACTACATCATCACGCCGTTCCTGCCGAAGGACTGGACCGTACCGAAGCTGGGCGAATTCTTCACCTGGCTCGGGTGGATCAACAGTGCGATCAATCCGTTCATCTACGCCTTTTACAGCGTTGACTTTCGGGCTGCCTTCTGGCGCTTAACGCTGCGACGGTTCTTCCGCAACAGCGAGAAGGCCCCGTTCGCCAACATACACCAACTTTCGATGCGTGCACGATGAGGTGCGAGCAGGATGCTATACTTCCCCACCCCCCATCTCATTCGCTACCCGGGCCATATCCGCCGTTCCGCCACCGTTCCCGGAACGTTCATGATTGATGGAGCAAATGGAGCGACCGTGGGCACCGTGGCTCACCGAATCCATCGCGTCCAAACGTGGCGAAATTCCGAACGATGATGAATTTGCCCGGCTTTGGACGCCAAATGGATCGCATATCCGATTTGGTCAAATGGGCAATGACCAACGCGGGTAACGATGGGCCCGAGACTTCGGGGGCATGATGGTCCCGGACCCTGGCAAGGGACGTTGGCTTCCTGTGCGTTGTTGTTTGAACGCTTTGTTTCATGAAATCATTCTCGTTTTCCTCGTCGCTGCGTCGATGGTAAAGTGTTGTAAGATAGAGTAAGCTAAAACAGTCACTCTTAGATAGATATTTATGTTGATTGTTGATAAATTCTAGGAACTCAAAAAGTTTTGAATAATTTCGTCTATTGTTTTGTTGTTTTAATCTTATGTTATCTTAATAACAGTCATGTCCCGGAGTACGATAAATGGAAGTGACTTGGAAAACATATTGTGGTAGCCGGGACACGCAGTCAATTGCGTCCCGTGATGCCTTCAGCACGTACACTCAATTGTGAAATGCGTGGTTTTCAACCAAATTCACTCAAGCTACACCGCTCGTTAGTGTTCGATAAATGATGATTTATGAGCGAATATCGAAATCAATTTTTAACCCGTAAGACATATTTAACAAAGCAAATTCCACTACTCATGGAATGGTGTCAGGGAAGTATCGCTACAGGAAGAATTTCGATGACAGTGGGCCAATTTCTGTCCAGAACCGGTTCCACCAGGCAACATTAGTCCTCCGTTGAAGCTGAGTCATGGGAAAAAAGGATAACTTTAAAATGGACTGTAACAAGGTGTGCGTACCTGGCGAATGTCTGCTGACAGGTTTTCCAACGCTTCTCGGTGGCGATCTTCATTCGGTTGCCTTCATGACTGGTCACATTCATCATTACACACACACACACACACACACGTGGCGATGCTTTCCCAGGTATGGCCACTCTTCAGGTCCATGTTCTAGTGATTCGTATGCTACAAGCACACCCAAACACACACACACACAGAAAGGGCCAGAGCCACATTGTGCCACTCGTGCTGAGCTGAGGGCTTCTTCTCACCTTACTTAAACAGCTCTGTGAAAACGTGATGAAAGGTGGCACCACACACACACACACACGCAAACAGACGTGGCAGGAATGAAAATGAAGTGTCATCGTTCACATTTGCCGCCATTTCGTTACAAACCTTTTGTATCCCCACCACCCCAGTTTTATTGTACTGGTCGTGAGCTTTCCTTTGTTTGGCGGGCACAATAGAATAGAGTGAATGAATGGGTAAAAGAACGGTCCGTACGGTATCCAGTGTACATGATTCCGCTGTGGTTATATAGAAAGGGACAAGGAAAAGCTGTGTACGGTTAAAGCAGGGACTCTAGAGACCCAGTGAACGATTAAATAAATGTACATTGCGAAGCAGACGGAAGTCACTCAGTCACGGGAAGAGTCGTGTGTACATCAACGAGGTGGTTCATTTGAGCTATTTCCGAGCCGTGACGTGTCGCAGGAATTGTACCAACCATCGGACAGAAGGATCGGAAACCAGATGTCAATACCTAGGGAAATGTGTTGGCAAGGTCTGAATTAAAATAATGGCGCGGCGAGTTTGTTTGCAATTTAGCCCGTGCGTCCATCCATCATCGGGAGTTATTATTTTATCATTTTTATTTCCCAAAGAAACCCCCCCGGAATGGTTTCGCCGATCCGTGTAAATGCAACATATGCAATTTGCAGTGTGTGAAAAACCTCGGCACAGAGGCGGCTTACAATGGGCGCTTTGATGGATTCAATTGTTTACTGGTGGAAGGGGAAAACAATCCGTTGGCACCATTGCAAAGCAGATTAAAAGTCATCCTCCATTAAAATTTCTCACCAACACAACAATGACAACGCTGGGGAAACTATCCGGGCAGATCAATAAAATATTACTTCCACGTTATGATTTATGTGTTTTCGTTCGTTCGTTTGGTGCAAAAGCCAAAAAGGCGAAAACAGATTTTATACTTTTGAAAGAGAAAAAAAAATACTTCTTTGTTTTGTGTTTGGCACACGAAAGGAAGCCCACCGACCGATGTCCCCGATCGTCGATTATCAAAAGCACATATCCGGCCAAAACCTTACCGTTTTGATGAGGACTGGGACGGATGGATTGCGAAGGTCCCGGTAGCGAATGTCCCAACGCATTGAAAGTGAAGGGTGTTGATAGGAAGGAAACAAGAAAAAAGGGCGACCAGCAATTTAAAATCTCCCGCATAACTAGAGTGCGTCCACGAGGAGCATGGGTTGAACATGATGAAATAGATGCAATGAAGTGGAAAATTAAATGAAATAAAAACCCTAAAACGACATAAACGACGGCAGCGCTGATCGGTCAGCTAAGCTACTGCGGTGAGGAAGGGCAGCACCAGCAACGAGCTCCCGCCGCCATGTTGTCCAGTGTGATGTGTTTGGAAGCGAATGAGCGAAACGTTACTAGAAATAAAAGACGCTTCACCATCATCACACACACATACGTGCAACAGCCGGTAGACAGCGCGAGGAAAATCATTTTCCTAGCGTAAACAGCTTTTGTTTTTTGTTCGAGCTATAGAAGCCATCTACCGCCTGGTTTGAATTGAATAAAGAGGATTACTAGACTAGAGCAAGTGGTGTGTGTGTGTGTGTGTGTGTGTAAGTGTGTTTGTATGCAAGTGTTTTATACCAATCTCCCACTCCCTGCGTCCATCATCCTTGCACTTATCCAGAACCCGTTGCAAACAATCCGAAAATTCTTCAAATGCCGTACATACCCGTACGGAGCTACAAACTGCCAGAGCGCCATTATCTGACGCTGCTCTTCGATGTTGGCCCGCCCGTCATATTACCATCGATAAAATTGACATTTTCACAGCACAGTGTAGCGGGAAAAAGAATGTGACAATCAATGGAACACATTGAGCGGTTTACTGTTTAGCCTGTCGTTGGTCTGCCTGAAACCCGTTCTGCTGGAGAAGTTGTCCTTCCTTCGTGTCGGAAGCATCGACAAGAGGTGAAGATGACTTCGACAGCAATTGGTTGTAAAACCTACGTCAACAGTCAGGAACCCTCGTTGCGGGTGAAGTGCGCTACTGCGGTCCTTCAAACCCTGGGCATGATTGGAATGGAAGTGGAACCGCTAATTTGACAACTGCTAGCACTTCCGCTCAATCGAACGTGGCAGACGCTTGAAGGGTTGGAGCAAGGGATGTAATACAAAAGGCAATGCCGCGGTACTTTCGCCCCTAAAAGCGTTCGATAAAACATTGCGCCAGAATAATTTTACAATTATTGTACCCTGGAAGGGGTGTTTCAAGGAAATCTATCAGAAAAGAAATCTTTTCCTTTTTAATGTTTCAAATAAGCAATTGATGAACTTTAACACAGCAAATTATCTGATAGTGCAGTTCTTACTTTATTGTTTAATAACTTATTCACTTACGAGAAAAACTTAAGACGGGTAGGGTTTGAAAATGAGCTAAATGCCAATGCTCGCTATATTCCCCACTTGCATCCTGGGAAAATTCCATTTTCACCACACCGACAGTTTTTCCTGCTTGGGTTCATTTCTCGATGGTGGAGCTTCCATTTACAGCTTTTCATAAAGCTTTCATATTCCAGTTTAGTACAACGGTTTTAAGCACAAACCAAATTTAAGTTCATCTTGGACTAAAACATACCCAAGTACCAGGCGTCTCCACCGGTTGAAAGCTTTTCTTGGTTGAAAAGTTTTTTGAATGAAATTTCCCAAACTTTCCCAAACAAGTAAAACGAGCAAACTAATTTTCATAAAAGAATCACACAGTTTATACTAATAAATTGATAAAATATTGAAAAAATAAAAGAAGAATATCTTTTTCTCAACATTTTTTTCTTGGTAGGATTCGTCGGTGATTTAATAGTTCACAAACTTTTTGGAATAAAAAATGAAAGGAAAAATGAAACAATTTAAGCTTTGACACGGAGCACTTAAAATACAACCATACCCATGGCCGTACGGTCTTAGTTAAGCATTGTACGTAGATTAAATGGTTCAATTATCAAATGTTTTACTTTCTCTGTCTTTTCAGTGAACCATTTCTCGAAAATTTATGAACATATTGAACGATTAGGATTTTTCTTTACTTCACCAATTCAGTCTCAAAGTGAAGCGATAGTAATATATTTTCATATCAGTACATGTTTGGTTTTACACAAGAATTGTTATGTTTAAAGCAATGGACTAAAACGGTAAAATTGGATATCGCACTTAAAACGTAAGTACCGCGTGCTCAATCTCATTTTCACACACGTTCTGCTGTAATACTGTTACATTAAAACCATCTAGCGATACACATGAATCGGCTGTGAATTTTTCGATGTCGATCTTTCTTTGCTTTACAAATAATTTTTTGTGCTTTTCCCTTATCGCCTCACTTGGCACGAATGGTACATTTGATCATGTCACTAAAGTATTTTACACTCCACCTTACTCGTTTGCTGAGCATGTCTTTTAATAGCAGCCTTTTAAGAGTCCTATAAAAATAGTTACCACTCCGATCAGTTTGAAATATCCGTTTACATGTTTGAGTTTGATTGTTTAAATTCTTATCTACATTCATTTTTTTTCTTTTGCCACATAATTGTTTGGAACACAGCTTACACATCCATACGCACACACATACATACATACACACATATACATATACATACATAGTCGTACATGTAAAGATTTTCTTTCAGTATTTTACTATTGTCCAGCGGTTCGCGGTACGAGTTCAATCAGCTTTGCACGGATAAGCAGCAGACATGCTAATCCTTTCACACTCACGGACTCTAGCGACTAAAAGGGAAAAAGAGATAGAGAGAGAGAGCGAGCACGAGAACAAACTCGCGAGCCACAGCTCAGCAACAACAAACGGCTCAAAGAAATGTTTCGTCCTCCACGCCGCTGGTTCTGGCGTTCGTCCCGTTCGCGTTCGTCCCATTGTTGGCGTTCGCTCCACCGGTCGCCGTCCCATTGGCATTACCGTTCGTGCTCAGCACCACACTGCCGCACGTGATGGTGGTGGTGATCGTGTCCGTGTTGGCGGTGCTGGTAAGGGCCGCCATGCCGGCCGCCGACGTCACTGTCCCGTTGTTGCTGCTGTTGTAGTTCACGGAACCTCGTGCCGGTGCAACCTGGAATGTGTTGGTGGGCATCGAATAGGTCATTTTGTACTGTTGTGCCCGTTGCGTGCAAAGACCGTAGCTGTGCGGAGGGCGAGGAAAGGGATGGTGGGTAGAAAAGAAACAGATAGGGCATTAATGAGGAGCGGGCAAAGCCAAGCTTGGCACGTTGGCGCATACTCACTTTGCGAGCAGGGAAAAGAGATCCTTCCGATACTGGACAGTTAAAATAGCGTAAAGGTACGGGTTGGCACACGAGTTCAGGGGGTAGAAGAATACCAGCAAGATCTTTGACTTGCTAACACCAATCAACGGATAGCCGGCGATCGCCGTTAGCCCGAAGAATGCAATCGGTGCCCAGCAGGCAAAGTTCGTAAATACCAAGAGGGCCATCTTCTTCGCTACTGTCATCTCGCCACTGTGTGCCGTACGAGCTGCCTGTCGCGTTTCCTTGCCAAGTGACAGATAGATCTGCGCGTAGCAGACCACGATCACGACAAAGCCGCACCCATTCACGACCAGCACCGTAAGCAGGTAGGCAATGTCCAAGCTGTCCCGCGCCTCCATCGGCAAACAGATCGAGGTGGACGAATAGTTGCTGATGCCGAACAGGGGCATCGACGCCATCGTGATTGCGTACACCCAGCCGACGACCATGATGTACATGGCCGCTGAGAGTTTGATCCGTCGGTTCAGATAGATCGCATGGGTGATCGCAAACCAACGCTCGAGCGTCACGATCGTGAGCGTAAAGATTGACAAGTGGCTGGCAAAGACTGTCAGAAAGCCGGCCACCTTGCAGCCGACGCCGTACTGCCAATCGAACGCGTAGTTGAAGTATTCGCCCATCGAGTGGGCATCGATCGAAGCTATCAAGAGCAGGTACAGACCCATGCATAGGTCGGCAAATGCGAGATTGCAGATCAGGAATTTTGGCACTGTCAGATCGCTGCGGTTGGAGAACAGTACCACGACTACGGCCACGTTGCCAAATACGGCGAGCAGCACCACCACCCATACAGAGCCCCGCAGCCAATGGGATCCCATGACGTCCTCGCACGGGTTTAATGCGTCTGGCATTGGATAACACTTTACATCCAAGATCCTGTGGACAGCAAAAGGAAATGCATGAGGACATTTGTCATTTTAGAGGATAGTGAACTGCAATAGTAAGCTTCTTGTTTTCAGGAACAATACACAGAGCTTGATTACGAGGTGCGTCTTGTCGCTCCCTTGTGTACAACTGTATGACATACAGTTCCTTTGTTGTATATTGTCTTGCACAACAATACCTCCTGATATTATAAGTAAAAAGCTAAGCGTTTTCCACTCGGAAATTCTGGAATATATAAAGTATCCAACAACACTTCCAACTCTCTCAATGGAACTTCAAACTCTGTGTGGACATAATAATTTCGATTGAAGCTTCTGATAATACCCCCAAAACAGTACTTACATTGGCGTTAAATTACCACACAGTGCCTCCATAGACGAAATTTGTGCAACCGTCTCGTGGAACTCGCCCAACAGCGGATTTTCCGTGTACAGCCCACTGCCCATCGTCTGGTCGCCCGCATCGTCCACCGGATGTCCGGTGATAGGCAGCAGATAATTATCTTCCACAATATCGCCCATCCTTTTGTCCGACAGATCAATACCCTTCGGCAACGGTTCACCTCTAGCCGGCTGCTCGCCGGTTTCGTCGCTCGACGTTAGCCGGGCAAACCAACTGTGAAAGTCCGCCGAACGACGGTTGCGACTGTTTCGCTCCGCTCCACTGTCGGAACCGTCGGCTTCGAGCACGAGTGGCGTTTCAGCACTGGATGGTACCTCCAGCTTGAAGTGTGGCGTTGAGTAGCCGTTCGCGATGCACCGGTGCTGCACCTCGTAGAACTTCTTCAGGTTGCGCTCGTGTGCGTCTGGGTCGTGGCGGGCCGGGAACTTGAACGCACAGCAGTGAAACGAATGCGTCAGGTAGGCGGTCCGCAAGTTCTGCCAGGCAAAAGCAAGTCATAATTTGATGTTACAATGGCGCGACTTCGCAAAGTAGTGTTAAACTCTTGACGGAAGGGTGCAAAGTACTTGGGAAAGGAAGACTTAGCTCACTCGAGTCTGCAAGTCTGCTGCTTCACTCAAGTTTACAACTTTGCATTTGGGGCGTACCACCACGCTCTCGCTGTGTACAAGATTATTCTAGAAGAATGGCCAATAATTTAACTGCCGTTTCATTCAATTGCAACATTCGTCTTCCAGTGATACAATTTAAGATGCTCTACACTGATAAGGACCTTTTCCAATTGCTCGGTTAACTAACGTATAAATAATGAGTTACGATTTTCATGTGTTATTTGTACGTTTTTCTTACCTTGAAGTTGTACACCGATGGAATAGTTTTCAGTGAGTGTGTGTGCTGTATGCGCAGTATTTCCAGCTCTGCTAAACCTTCTGTCGGCAACTCCTCAATAGCAGTCCCGGACAGGTCACTGCAAACAAAGGGACAATCGGAATGTATAGCTTGGTGTTCATGCTGTAGGTAATAGGCGTCGTTCGCCACTTACAGCTCTCTTATGTTACTTATTCCCACGAATGCTTTTTCGTGGATTTCTTTCAACTTGTAGTTCATTTTGATACTCCTGCAAAGAAAAACCAATCAAGAACATATTAGGCTAGCATAGCGTTCCAGATCAGAAGAAACATTACTCACAGTTTAGCTATTTCCGAACCATGGAATGCCGATCCGTGAATCTCCGAGAGGGCATTATTGTCGAGAATTCTGTAAAATGTACCAAAAACCGTTCAAACACTTCCCCTCTTGCACTATAAGCGATGTCTTAATCCCATAAACTTACAGCTCGTCAGTCTTCAGTTGTATCGATCGCTCGTAAATTTCGCGAATTTGATTTCCATCCAAATCACTGCGGGGAGGCAAACACGGCCAGCATTAATACATAAATACATGAACACGATTTCAGTATGCGTGGGAGCGCTTGTACATCAATATGTTACTGACTGAGTGTTGTACCATCGAAAGCGTTAGGGAACATCGAGAACATTTTTATGTTGTCTGAACCGAACAGGCAACACCGATGCGGATGATGATGGTGATGATGATGACGATGATGATGGAAGAGTTCGAGTGATAGGCGATCGCAATAGAAGCGTTCTTAAAATAGTTCCTCTGGACAGCTCCGCTAACCTTGTGACCACATATTGGAAAGTGATGGACCGGGATGAATGGTGATGATGTAGTTTCGTAAAGCAAATCGATGCGTGCTGTTAATGCGTCCCCTTCGCAACATTTTGTACCACAATCAATACACGCATGCAACACAGCGCTCGCGGAAGCATAACAAATTGTTCATGGACGGCACCATGTGCTACTCACACCATATGCATTATTATGTGGTCGGAGAGAACGCGCAGGTCAGGCACTGCGAGCAGTCCGCTGTGTATAATCCTCCTAGTGCCCGAAGGAAAGCCGTTGCCATGGAGTTGTGTAAATTAACAGTGCAGTAAGAGAGAACGAGAGATAAGAGAGTTAATAAATCAGTTTACTTCCGAAGTGCAATGCCAGATAGTATTATGATTCTAACAAACCGTACAACAAAACAAAAACATTGACTCCATCAATTCCTGGCGGTATGAGGGTATTTTTTCAATATAAGTTAATACGCATGGGAAATGATGTTGGGAATTTAATTACCGTATAGTACCGTGGGAAGCATTACACTTTCATAACATTTCGAACCATTCATTCAATCCAGCAGAGTAAAATTCGAAATATTAAAATATTAAAGATGTGTAATTGGGGTTTATGACTTTTCTTCATTTGTATTTATAACTATCATACCTTGTCAGCTAGCAATGCCATTATCATCCATGCTCTATCTACTCTTCTAATGTATTTAATTAGAAATTCAATTTGCTGTTCGTCTAATTAAGTAGGCCATGTCCTTTGTATAATTGTTTCAATTTCATTTCCCAATAAATGATAATCATTTGTTTCGTTTGCTTCTCTTCATTTAATAAATTATAGCAAAAAAATATGTTCTCATTGGTTCGAATTGAGTTCAATTCGGACGTATGACTGATTACTGACATATTGCCTTTGACAGCCTCATTCGTGCCTAGGGCAACAAATAATCCTTCACAATCTGTCCCAATTGGCTCACATGGTTACTGCGATTCAATTGATTTTAGTTACTACAAACGGTCAAACAGTTTGGTTTCTCTTTACGAACATCAAATAAGCTTTTGCATTTATTCACCGGCCTAAAGGATATTATTTATTCTGCAGGTCATTTCAACGAATTTATGCTTGAGTCAGTTCTTGGTATGAACAATATTTATTTACTACACAATAGCTTGTTGGTAAAACTTCTTCATCCAGGTATTTACTAAACAAATAACAAATCTGTGGTTAAAAAATGCTTTTCAGATTTTCTAATATCTAAACGCTTCCAATCTAAAATACGCCATTAGCTATCAATTCTCTCAAACGAGATATTAAACAAGCCATTCTTTCATTTTCATCCCTCTTCTATTCTTCCTTATTTCGAACTCGCGCGGCCAACACCAGGAATTTATCAATTTTAGATTTAAGTCCCAAAAGTTTCAAAGTACAGTATCACAAAAATTGAATTGGTAAGCGAACTGCTGCCCACTGCTCAATCATCAGACATTCGAAAGAAATTGACTTCCAACCTTCCAAAGTACCGCTTGGGTCAGAGCGAACTTCACCTGTGTAGGTTCAGCTTTAAAGTATCAAGTTTTCACACAAAAAATCAAACAAAACAAGCTGCCGCATCGGTTTGTTGTTGTTATACGCCCAAACCGGAGTACGCGCACTGTTTCGTCGGAACTGGTCTCGTCGAAGCAAAGCAGAAGGTCTTGGACGATATTGCTGTTTTGTGGAAATGATATTCAAACCGTACCATCGTTTGTTTAACAAAATGGAAGCAAAACAGGTTTAGTTGCGTAAAACGGCTCATCACAGCTCGCAACACGATGTTCATGCCACAATAATCTTGTTTGATATCCGGAAAACAATAATAAAAAAAATATTGTTTCGAACCCATTGTTGGTGTTCCGCTCCTGCTTCTTAAAGCAATAAAACATGCTTTTGTTTTGCGTGTCGCTTCAAAACGAATCCTTTGGAACGCACCTCAACGCAGCTCACAATTTCATAATACTTACAGCGTTTTCAGCTTCATCGAAATGCCTTCAAACACATCCGCGGGCAGAAATTCGAGTTTCGGTGCGTGTGCAATGTAGAGCGTACGGAGGTGGCGCAACCGGGAGAAGGCGGCCGGTTCGATGCGATGAAATTCCCGCAGGTAGATGAAGAACAGATCCTGCAACGTGTCCGCGTACACCGTCAGCGCGTTGGTACGCAATCGCTTGATGCCGACCTTTTCCAGCGTCAGCCGCTGCATGCCGGTCAGCTTCTGCGGCACGCGCACAATCGATTGTCCGAGGCAGCGGCACTGCACCTCGCCCAACGCTTCCTCGGTCGAATTCCAGCAGCGACATTGGCCCCGTTTCAGCTCGATTACCGGCACGGTGCCCGTTTCCAGTCCGTCCGCTGCCGACTCTTCCCGGGGCGGCTGCCGGCTGGTGGTGCCGTTGCCCACGTCCAGCAGCATTGACGCATTGTTGGCGTCTCCGGTTCCGTCCGGCATCACCGACACCAACCGGCCGCCGGCCGGAATGATCACATTGGCGTGCGTAGTAACCGCAACACTTGCGCTGGTATCCACCGCCACCAGCAGTTGACTTCCTGCCAGCAGGATACCAACGGACCACACGAACCACACACCCACCGTACGGTGATACTGTCTCCCGGCACGGTCAAAGCTAACTGTCATTATTTTCTTTTCGCTTTCAAAATAGCTCCGAGTGCCGGAAGTTGGCGAACGTTTGCTTTCCGCTACTGTGCACTGCGTGTGCTCACTTTCACCTTGCGGGTCGTCACCCAATGTTGCGGTCACGCACCCAACCTCATGGGGTTTGTAAGGCGGAAATCAGCAAACATTGCCAAACAACGGTGCGGCAACCACAAGCAGGAACAAAGCACCGGCACACACTGAAGCGGACGGTTGATCGAAGGCAATCGTTCACGTGATTTCGTTCTCAAACACACCGACCAGCAAGCCGGCCGTCTGTCGATAAGTTTGCGCGTTTACACCAGCGTCGAACCAGAAGCGGTCAAATTTGATTGTCATATTTTTTGTCGTCGTGCTGTTACACCGGCACACACCGGCAGGGACCCGATCCGAAACTTTCGCGCACGTTCGTTCCAGTTGTGATACCTGTAGGGTTGAGACAGGGAGTAGAGAAGAAGGACAATTTAATACCAAAATATTTTTGCTCAACTTCCAACGCCAGAAGTTTTCGTTGAAAAGAATGCAATGTTTTAAAAGTGGTTTGGCGCCAAGCAAGCGAAATCAAACAATAGTACTGCTTGAACTTAAACCTAAGTTAATCCAATTGCCTGATGAACATGAATCAGTCTCCAGTGCTTTTGCCTTCCATCAGTCACAGAAAGGTTTACGCTTAACCGTACAAGCGTTCCTTCGAGCTTCGAGCCACAGATAACAACGCTGGCTGCAACTAATGAAAAAAGTATTTCCATCAAGCTCAATCTTATGTTCCCCCGAAAAATGGAGGCCACCTTTGGTCTGGTGGTGGTGGGATTATTGTGCTGCCAGATTTGCGTTGCCCTTCGTATTTGGGACCAAAACCTTGATGAGGGTTTATCCTTTCCAGTCTCACATTCTTCTGTAGCGTACATAAACATTCTGCTGGAATTCATGGAACAATATAACGCTCAAATTAAATTTATTGCGTGAGCAAAATAAATTAACTATTCATGCATGGGGCGAGCTTTACCATAAGGAGAAAATATGTTTACCAACTCCAATAAGAAACACATTGCTATTATTAGCTTGGACATTGCTTAGGACTAAGGTTAGAGGAATGTCTTGTAATTCTGCGTCTATTTCAACAAGAGTGATTACAACAGTTTGTACTGTTCGAGGTGATACTTAATAATTAAAATAATCCTCTTATACTTAACAAATAACTCTATGTACAGTGAAAGGTCCTTGAGCTTTGGAAAGGAAACTTTTTCTCCCGCACACATGCTCGAGGCAACTTATATTAATTGAGCGTGAGCCACAAATTTCCCTCACACTGTCACAGCTTTGTTAGGTGCGGTAATGCCATTAATTACACTGTCTTACGGGAAACGTATCCGTATTCCCGGTAAAGATCGCTACGTTTTTTCTGCGAAATTCGCCCTCAATCTTCAAGAACAAGAATGTTCCAAATTAACGCACAATTCTGGGTTACCCGACGCTTGATCCTTCTGCTGAGATTGACTTTCTATGAGAGGACACCACGGTTTTTGTTATCATGAATAAACATAAATGCTCCTAATGGCCGCTGAAACTTGAGCCGATCGAGTACTCACGATGAAGATAAATCTCATTAACGCGTCTTAACCGCGAAACGAGCAACGTTCGTGGCTGTTGGAGTTTAAAAATGAGGAAATAGGAAAAGATCCTCAAAATTCTCTTCGATACCAACAAAAAATCTCTGCGTGAAGCAAAAAATAACTCACCACAACTGAACCAACACTTGAAAACCGAAGGTTAAAAACATGTTCGTAATTATGTTTTCTCTTTATCGACAGCATATTTAAAGCCTTCCAAGAGCGGTTACAGAAACTCCTAGAATCGATAAAAAAAGCACACACTTTCCTCCGCATTTTTCGTGATGCATGAGAAGAAAAGGTTCAGAGGTAAGTTTTTGCTCATTTGCTGGCCTCTTCGCACGTGCCACTCGTGAAGGGTTGCAGCGCTCGATGGCTCGTAAATTTTACTGCCCAGCTGTCGGTGTAACTCCACCGTCACAGCATGGTTCCAATATACCCTGAACCTTAAGGCCCCCCAAAAACCGATACGTCCGAGTAGCATCTTCCAATAAAAAATAAACGCTTCTTATCGAAGAGCCGAGCGGTTGGATGGAATGCGATAGCTCTAGTGCGTCTAGTCGGTGCAATTATGCCTGACCGATACACCGTAGCACGTCATCATTATGATTCCTTTTTCGTGGGCCACCTTTTACAGCGCCTCCGATTGTAGCTCTTACTGGATTGTCAGTATAGATTGTCTGTAGCTTATCGGCAAGTTAGTATCCACTGTCTGTTATTATCGTCTCTTCGGTAATGTCTTTCCCTTCCAGCGTTTGCCCTCATTCAAGAAAACAACCATACGACGCACTATGCGGAATGAGGATTGCTCCGTCGAAAGGTATTCTCATTTTCTGACTTTCAACCAGGTGTTTCCATAAGTTTCCGAACAAAAAACGGAAGACATTTACCTTCGGCAGTCATCTCGGTATCTTTTCACATTAATGCAAATTGCTGCTGTGCTTCATGAAACGTACTGTAATTGACTATTTTCCCCATGAGTTCCCATTGTCTGGGATTGATAATTGAAAATTTCATTCATCTGCAAACGCTCTTCCGGAAATTGTGCTTCAGTAAGCCATAAGGTCCATACCTCTCAGGGACCAGTCCGTTTTTCATTGCGATCCTTGCGCCAAGGATTATTTCCAGTCCAACTCATTTTGAAATGACGGTTTTTTTGTTTGGCAGAGCAGAGGAAAGATAGTGACGTGAGAAATCATCAAAAAGCTATGAATAATGCGTTTATTATAAGGGCATCCTAATAGGGGTGCAAACATGGCAGATCTGTCTGTGCTTGTCAGATAAGTATGTGCAGTGTTAACGAGTTTGCGCACTACAAAGCCAAGGGAAAGGTAAAAGGTGGTAAAATACCGGTATAGGGTTAATGATTTTAAATGGTATTGGGGCTCTGTGCAACGACCCAATCTCGCACGTGAGCTTATGACTCCCCCCTGGGGTGGGTGAAATTTTAATATGTATTTCACACATAGATACCGTTGTAAAGCTTCACTACAATTAACACATTAATTTGTTGAAGCCATTGCAGTTCAAAGCGCGATCGGAATTGATTTCAGACCGAAACCGAAACAAGGCACTTTAAAAATAACAGCAATTAATGTTCGTTTGAAGTAATCTCTAACGCGGTAGCTTGAGTTTCGTGTGAAAATGTCAAACGGTGTTAATTTTTTTTCCAAGATTTCATTTACTAAATGTACGAATGTCACCTCTTTGTCACACATTGTCAATTCTGAACTCATTTACCTTTTGGGAAAATGGGGATTTCGTTCGTAGAATACAAATGTGGCGGTTACTTCTAAATTAATTGATTTTGCACATGGAGCTAAGGATTACAAAATTTACATGTCATACATTGAAGTGTTCGTGGAGCAAAACCTATCAATTACAATAGATTAAATTAATTTTATTTTCCAATTGTTTATTACGTTTACATTCCACTATGTATTTCTGGAGGACACTCCGTTAAGATCGCGATGCCCACAGCTCAGCGCAGTGTCCCATCTGCACACTCTCAATCGTTTACCACACATTTGCATACATTTACATGCAATTTCCCACGATTGCTTCCAGATAAATGCAAAATTCTCCGTAAGTATTTCAGGAACAATGGATCAGCTCCATTAAGCTGTTAAAGAAACCAACGCTACCAAATACGTAGCACGTAAGCTGAGGGTGTTAGATGTAACCATAATTGGAGACAGCGGTACCATGAATACATTTGAGCAAGTGTCCCCATTTCATCATCTCATTTACTACTGATTGCATATCCTTCACGGCCTTCATCAAATTTGCAGTCGCACTCGGTTTTTCGTGTTATTGTCGGTCGGACGATCCTTTACCAGAACGGGGCTTTGCATTGCAAATGATATGTTTGACGATTTCTGTTCCCGGATATGTAGTCGTTCTTGGCGTAATTGTCAAAAGTTGTGAAATTTGATATTATTATTGCTAAATGTTCCATCCCAAAACATTATCTAACTTTACTGTAGACCCTTATTGTAATAAAATTCTGACCCAACTTACCTTTGAATGCTACAGTCAATGTGTTGTCCATCAGATCGCGCCTGCTATGGTTGCGCGAAACATAATAAAATACCTTCAAATTACACCAAACCATTCGAATATTTTTTCCCCGTCTTCAAGTGGCTCGTGTTTCGCGGTGTTCCGCACCGCTTTGGCAGACGATTTGCAACCGCAAACCTTAAATTAGATCATGATCGCACGATACGAGCAAACAAACCAGAGCGGACAGTCTGAGACTGTGTTTGCTTTGGCTGTGTCGAAGGACAAATGTTCCGCCAACACAAGCCTGATATCACGGGCACTATCACGGCTTAAGCACACGCAAAACTCACATTTACACCCTTGTACATCGCTGGAACCACACTTGCTGGATGCCACAGACAGACAGATGCGGAACAATAGGCGCAGAGCGAGCTGCTGCTCGCGAAGACTGCCCCGGAGGAAATATATGTGATTTTTTATTCAATTTCATCTATCCGCTGGCACTGTAAATTAGCATCGGGGTGATAATTTTGTTCAGTCCCGTACCAACCACTCGCACGCTTTACCGGCAACGCAGCCCGTATCCAACCGGAGGGGTCTCACCAGAGCCCAACAGCCGTTTGGGACGTGTGCTGGCAGTGGAAACCTTGTACATTACTACAAATGCACAAGTGCCACAGACAGCCAAATGCTCGCACGAAAAATACACTGAAGTCGAGCTGATCCTACAGCAGCATCATTGCAGCAGAACTACCAAGGCTTCGGCCAAATCGCCCAATGAGGGTTAACTGAACCACCTTATTACACACTCAGGCTACGGGCCTCGTTACACCATATTCCACCACACAACTTCATTAATTAAGCCCGCCAATTGATATTGGCCACCCTAGCGCCCTGCTAGTTGAGAGCTGCCGGTTTCAAACAATTATCGCACAACAGTGAAACTCTATACCCGCACCCGGACACAATGACAAACACGGCCAGAACGCGAGTCACCCGAAGACCGGCACTGTTGCGGGGAAAGCCGGAACCGTTAGCAATCCGTTGTACACCTTATGGGTGCTTGGCTCGACTGTCGGAGTGGACCAGGAAAATTCCGTCCGGGTGCGAAGTCCCGAGCAAACTAACTGACAAACATCATCCGCAGCAGCCAAACCGACCAGCACTGAACGCAACATCGAATGCGCGACACGAACGGTAATTCGGGGACGGTGTGTTCATCTCGATCGGAATGAACTTATGCTGCTGTAGTAGATGCGTGAGGGTATTTTCTGTCCGTTTCTTAGTACATTTGCTGAATTGCAGCTTGTTTTTGCAGTGGAAAAATTTTGCATTTACATTCATGTTTTATTAATTTCCTTTGATAATTATTAATTAGGTTTCAATCTACTGAGCAGCGACACAACTTGTACCAATGCGATAAGAACGAAATCCGATTAGGCAACCGTCGGTCTGTGACGTGTAAGAAGATTTAAGTACATGACAACCAGCTTCTGAATAAGTTTCTATTTTGCACCGTCCCTTCTTCAATCCCGAAATGACCAAACAACATTCGCTATGGGGACTTTGTGTGTGTGTGTATTTTTCGCGTGCAATAGAGAAAAAACACCTTCATACACACCCACTCCGCTGTTTTGTTTGCAATTGAAATGTACATCACTTTTCATTTGCCCGTTTTGTACGAAATTGATCGCACGTAAACATCCAATTGACGTATGTTTACCTTACCGATACCGGAATCAAATCATTAGGATAGAATTCACAGGAGAATCGACCATCAAAGCATCCTCAGATACATGCGGTCGACAAGTTACACCGGCTATTGGGCGGAATTCTCGCCACCGAAAGAGGCCGGAAGGTTCGAGGAAGGCAAAAGATGTTGCATTTGTGAGGTTCAAAAAATTATGCGAAAAATCAATACGTCAACTGGTGGTTTTCTGAAAGTGGATTTGAGTGGAGATGTGAAATACCCTTGGAGAATTACCTAAACTTTGCGTTTGACGGTGTGTTCGGAGGGTCACGTAGAATGGGCGTTGAATAATTCTTAAAAACATGGAAGTTATTTGGCAATTTTCTCGTAATGTGTTCAGCTTTCCCCACCCCTCATTAGGTTGGACCTTGTGTATGAGTATTTAAATTATTTTTTTTATATTTTTAGTTAATTTAAATTTATTAAATGTGTCTTAAATTTTCCATAGTTGCATAGTCTGTTTATTGTAGACTACCATGTAATATGTCATTAATTTGAGCTAAAAATGTGTTTCCAATGTTGTTCCAATTAAACAAAAAACCTACCAATCCATAGGCAATCACATTCATGAAATATTTCCTGGAAGAATATTTGTAACCTGCCAATCACATTTTACCGAACCAATACAGCGTACAAGACAAGATGTACCTATCTTCAATACCTGAGTACAATTTCACCATACAAATGTCGGAACGGAACGTCAATGTTTCTTACTGAGTCCCTTGTTTTTCATTTGTACAATCGTGTCCGCAGCATTTTGCACAGTTCCGGCAAAAGGTATTCTCGTGGCTAAAAATATGATATTCATGCCAGCGACAGAAGCAACGTAAACTAGTTTGGGCTGGTTTCGAAAAGCGTGGATTCCCTCGTAGGTGCATCAATTAGCGAAATTCAATACATTATCCATTCCAGCTGTCGATACTATCAATGTGCCAGATTGCCAACGGACAAACATACAGCCACATGCTTAATGTGTATGGAGGCGCGCGTTCCGCCCAACTCACGCTCGTCAACTCTAACTCTGCGGCATATCATCCAAACACACGCACACACACGCAGGCAACGGTCAAGTAAAGCGAATGTGTAAAATCTGCTGCTGCTGAGAAATAATTAACAACAACACGGTTCGAAGCCAATCCGAGTGCTGGAATGTTTGGCCGAAATGCTCTCCAAAATCTACCGCAATTAAAGGCGCGAACCCGCAACCGTTGTTTGTGTTCGGTGATGCGTGATTTTTTTCCATCACTATGGATTACCTCCAGCTACATTTTCGGGTGTCCACCATAGCTCTCCCATAGACGTTGAAAGAGGTATTTCTTTTGTTTATTGTTGTTGGACACCGCTTGCTCTGGATTAAGCGGCTGAGTTCGTGAAAATGTACTGCATTAAAGATGAAAGCAGCGGTATGCTGCTAGTCTCATCCAGGTTGGTCCGCCACCCACCTTGCAATCCGCTTGTGTTCTTCACAACGTGAGACAGGTGTCAACGGAACTGGAAAACAACGGTGTTCATCCCGAAGCGTTCGACACGCAGCTTCGTCGGGCAGCACGAATGTTCGGATGAACGTTGGTTCTGCTGCGTGCGTAACGTGCGTAGTACATAGTGGAAAGGTATGTGTTATCTACCTTCATGGCCACTTGTTGCTCATCGTAAAACGGAGGGTACTTTCATTACATTCGTTATACAGACGTATGCGTGCTGCACTTGCACCAATGGACTGCATTTCAGTTAGGAATGCACCTTTTGCTATGGTTACCTCATTATATGTACTAGACAACGGTCAGGCCTACTGAACTTCAAGCCTCCAAAAATACATGGTCCACAACTTCCTATACAGGAAACGTTCGCTTTAACAGAAGTTCAACGTTAAACAGATTTTGCCACCCTAAAGCCAGAGAACAAAGCGTTGTCGGAAACACAGGAAATGCTGGAGACCTTTCTGTGTTCTGTTTTTTTCTTTCTTGCAAATACCGAGCCCGGGCAAAGCAAACCATTTCCGAGAGCAAACAGAACACGGCCGCCCGCGCACTGGCCCGTTCCCGATGTGTTTCGACTGCTTGGGCACGCGATGCAGAACCCGTCCACTTGTTCCACCGCGAAGCGCGCCAAATGCAAACATTACCCTTTTTGCAACAAGCACAAACACACACCATGGAGAGCCGGCGCCGATTTACGATACACCCTGCGCTGGGTGAAAGATAAATAATATTTGACTTCAAGATTCGTGACTTTCAGCAGTAAAACTAATGATGGGCCCGGGAACAGAGCGCCATAATGAGATGAGGATAATGATAAAGATGACCTACCAATCTGTCTATCAAATAAGTGCTTGGAAATTAGCATTAGCGTCTTAGGTGAAATGTGATTTTTGTGCTGATTCACTATTTATGAATTGATGGAATTGATCGACAGCAACAAAATTGACCGAATTTCGAGTGGGTGTTTTCTGAAAATATCTTACAACAGGATAACAGAAAATGCTTATCATTGCAGTTGATGTTAAGTTTATTTTTGGAATTGAAAATAAACCTTTCACGTCCTATTCCGCCCAAGTTCGGGAAGAATTGTGCAGTTTGATTGGCATTGTTTCACAAACTTGTTCACAAACAATGCCACTAATTCGTAGAAACCTCTTTCATCCCACCTCAGACATTTTAATTTAATTCTGCTTCAGTTTAATTAGTGTTGCAAGAATTATATTCCATTCCAAGATACTTTGTTAAGCTGATTTACTAACAAAACTATACTGAACCGCCGTTTGCGGTTTGTTTATGCAATACTAGATAAACAACATTCAGATAGAAAAAAACTATGAATTCCAACGAATGAAACGAAATGCACTATATTTCAAACAATATAGCAAAAACGAGCACATGCACAGCAAACGCAATAAAACAAATCATACATCATGCGGAAACGTACTCAAGCGCCAACGCAAAACATAAACTAATCCCTCCACCAGCTCAGATCCAGCCTGGGAATGTCGTGAGCTGTACAATCCACGGCCCGATTACCATCGTGCGGTAGGCCGAACGCATCCGGCAACACGTGCATCCGATGAGGATCGCCGGCGTTGGCACACACCAACGAAGCCATGGTCACGCGCTGAATTTCCTTCAGCTGCGGTAGCGTAAAGTGGCCCGGATTGGTGTCCGGACCGTTGCTGTAAAAGTACCGATCACCACGCTGGAACTTTGAGAACTGATCCGCAATCAGCTCGGCAAACGTGTCCCCAACCACACCACCCTCAACCGGTGGCTCTAGCACACCGCCCACGTACAGATCCACATCGTCCGGGTGGGAGTAGAGCGAGCGCAGCTTGTGGCCCGCCTCGGTTCCAAAGTCGTCGAACGAACGGGTATCCACTTTGCCTCCCAGCCGCCGATAGTCATTGTAGGGCCGGACGGCATGATCCCGGCCTCGCTGAATGTTGATGGCGGCCAGATCGACGCCGTACTGTTTGCCCGGTTTCACGTTCAGGAAGTGTGTCAAACTGGTGGAAAACAGCTCATCCACGGACTGCATCGATTGGTGCTGCAGTGCCTCAAGAAGATCATCGTAGAAGTGTCGCTCGCGGAATCGCGTTGGATTGAGGAAGGTGCGCCACGTGTCGACCGATCCGTCATGTAGTCTGAAAGTAGCGTTTTCGAAGGAGTTATGAAGAAATTTCTTGTCTTGGTGGTAACTCTTCACTTACTCCAGCTTCGAAGGTACAGTAGAGTGACCGAACCGGAATGCTGCCACAGTAAACTCGCTCGATACGGAAGGATTCGTGTGGGGGTTGTAGAACTCGCTGTATGTTCCATGGTCGGCCAAATGCAAGCGATACAGAGATGTATACCGAGGTCCGATAACTTTGGGCAGATATTCGCCAAAAGCAATATGCTGCAGCTGGGCGATGACTATGCGACGACACTCCTGGAACAATGTACCATCGCTCCAGTGTGGATTCAGTTTCTGGAGAAGTCGTGCCAGTCGGTTGTGTTCGCGCAGGAACAGTGTGTGGACAGCAACGAGCGAGATCAGTTGATTTGAACGGCCATCTCCTGTTAGAAAGCACATTTCTGCTCCCGGATCACATGTCTCCTTTGAGCGATCGGGCGGTGGCAGCTCGTTGTGAAAACGTCTATGGTACAGTGACTTCAAACGTCCACCTTCGTGAGCCCGAAGCTCGTGGGCCTGCTTGTTGCTCGTGCCATATATAGCCGAGCCATCGATGAAGTGACTTACTCCGGACAACTGCCTACCATGACCTACGGCGTCACAGTCCCGCATCGGGGCCACGGCCGTACGCATGAAGTGCATACAGCGCACACCGTGCTGAGAATAGAAATCGTCCCCGCTGGACACCGGAATTGGCATGCATCCGGGTGGTGCATTCTTCACCCGTCCAGATCCATCCTCCGTGCAGCACTTCGCCTTTGCTTCGATCGCTTTATTGCGCGAGAAATCGTGCGCCAGGAACTGTCCAAACTGCATGAACAGTACGTTTCGGGTCGCGTGTGGATGATGCAGATCGGCAAACAGCGTGGAAGATAATTTGCGAGCCGACGGTAGGTAACGACCGGTGTAGGAGACAATGCGTGGCGCCCAGATGCCATCACCGTACGCCGGTGGAAGTAAACGCTCCATCGGATACCCTGCCGAACCCCAAAGACTTCCGCCCGGTTCGACGTTATTGCAACGTCCGTCAAAGCGCCGGTAGCGGGAGTGGCCCTTTTCGCACGGAGGCCCCACCAGGCAGCGCTTCGGACGTTCAACTTCCCCTGCTACCGCGGTACCATTGGAGCTGCCGAAAGGGAGAAAAAAAAATGGAGAAAAAGAATTCAATCAAATCGCTGCACTACGCTGTCATCTGCCAACACTATGCAACGATCTCATTTACATCCGTTGAAGGGCCTGCCATGTCAGCACCTCCTGCAGCCCATCCCGTACCAGCTCCGGTGAGAGGACATCGTCCGGCAAGGGCACTCCACCGTGAAAGTTTACGTCCGGAGACACGTCTTCGAGCACGTTGCCATCGGTGAAGAATTTTTGCATCTCTTGTGATGCAATTTTTTCAGCATCTCGCAAAAGTTGCTCGTGCGCGTGGTGTGACATTTTCGACAGTAAGGATGTTTCATTGGTCACGCTTTCAACAAGCGGAGTCGACGGACAGCAAATGCCATTAAATTCTCCATTCAGTAGCGTGCATCGACGCCAAACCGAACGTTCCCAGCGACGTTCGGTTGGTGGGCGAAGGTGCGGTGGACGCGATAGGTACCGGACGATGGACATTCGATCGACTTCCGGACATTGCAACAAACGCACACAGGAACTTTCCGGTGGGCAGGGGAGCGTCGTGTGAGTCGCTGTTGTGCAGGAGAGAAAAAAAGAAGCTAATGAATTGATATTATAAAGAGCTATTTAATTAACGGAAATTGAGTTGCAGACAATGTACATAGGCAGCGTACATAATTTATGTTATCAATTCTATTTAAAAACACCCTTCAATAGGTTGGGTGTTTTGAAGGCAATTATCGAGCTTATTAATTAGTGATTTCTTGTTTTTTCATCGTTTTGAGATCATTATTACTTCCTGAATTTTAACTGGATAGTACTTCGTATTTCAATATTTAATTAAGTTCTTTTCATGTAAAATTCTACATCGTTACAAAATAAAATATTACAAAGGTATTTTTTAGCGATTTCTCAAACAACTTTGTTCAATGACTTTAACGAAAACATGTTACCAGCACGAAAATAGGATACAATAATACGAAATATTTAGGCAATTGCCAAACACACGGTCATTGCACCATTCTATCGAACCACCAACACACGCACGCGTGTTCGTACAAACATCTTCTACAAGGCACGTGCTACTGTCCTTTGCTGTACAGCGCACTAGATTTTTGTCCGGAGTAAATGCTGTACCGGCTACGAGATTATCTAAATTTATCTCAGCTGCCAGCCAGAGCAAACACTATTTCCAGCCAGCTAACAAATCGCCAGCTGCCGCAGCAATCAGTTGATTTTTGCAAGTAAATAATCTGCTTCCATACCCAGCCAACAGCTTTACTCACCGTTTGCGTTGGCCTGGGTGTATAAATCATTCGCACCCATACCATCGATCGCTGCCAGTGTTTCGGAAATGCAAAGCACTATCGCTGCCCAGAGTGGCACTGTACAGTGCTTCATTTTTCGCTGGCTCGCCCCTGCACCTTTGTTGACGGATGGTCGAACAAACATGATAAAATTAAAGTTACGAAAAAACACCACTAACAAGTAAAACCATTAATTGGGGTACAATAAAAAACGGTGGACAGCGCCAACCACAGGACCATTAAAATAGATCGCCAGCACGGTTGATTGGCCTGCTGAAACGAGACTGAAGACTATGAGCCTTAGTGGAATGATTGCTATCTCGCTCTAGTAGGTATAGTCGGAACTTCAGAGTCGGAGCATTACCTCCTTGGAAAAACATCGAATCAACTAGTGTCAGACGGTACACATTTATTTATTACGTAAAAAAAAATGAGAAATTATTAAAAATAAAATAAAATAATTATTTAATTAATATTTGTCTTGTTACTAATGACGAATGGACTAATTCTAATGCTACTAATGACGGATTTATTTAAAATCGGAAACTTGCTCTTATCAATCGCATAATCTGTCACTTTGAGATACTGCGTTGCTTTGCTTCCGGCCAATGCAAGGAGTAGCACACTTCCGGTTATCATTTAGAGCCAGTGCAGTGACCACTCTCGCCAGGAACGCACCGTTCCCGTACATCGGACACGATGCAAACCGAAAGTGTGCTTTCGTTTTTAGTGATAATTTTAATACACCACTTCGCAACCGTGCAAACGATCGACGTTGTAGAACGATCGTCATCCGGGTTCGCTCACCACTGTGCATCGTCGAACGAAAGATGCATGTTACGGGTGATGTGTGATGTGGAGCCACGTGCACGCGACCAACTCGTATCATGTCTTACGGCTGATGGGCTTGAAGGATTGTGTTGCCGCGTCAAGGGTGAATCTAGGCGTAGGAAACGTTCGCTACCCGTCGAACTCGCGGAGGAACTGTTTAACAATGCCGTGGGAGATGGACATCGTGTCTACACGCGCAAGCTGGCAAACATCGATCGTTACCGGGAGGTTATGACGAGCGATGCCTCAAAGGAGTCGCTGGCGCGCCAATTCCACGGTACACCTTTCCTCCGTGAACTGACCGTCGATGATCAGGCAGCATACGAAGACATATTCGTAGCACGGGCCTTTGCCGATGCGCTTAACCTCACCGTGGAGGAGCGACTCGATCTTGATGGGATAAGCCTGAAGAATGCGCCACGGCGTAAGCGATGTCTTCCGCCAAGATCCTGTGATCCACACGCTAGATACCGTTCGTTCGATGGTTCCTGCAACAATCCTGTTCCGTCGCGTACTAGCTGGGGTGCGGCCGGTTATCCATTCGAGCGTTTACTACCACCGGCATATGAAGATGGTGTATGGGCTCCGAGATTACATTCGAGAGTATCCGGACGTCCTCTTGCCAGTGCGCGGGATATTTCGGTAGCGGTTTTTCCGGATGAAGATCGTCGCGATCGCAAGCACAATCTAATGTTGGTGATATTCGGACAGTTTATGTCGCACGATTTTACACGCAGCGCCAGTGTGCAAATGGGTAAGTCTTCCGCACGTTAGTGCTTAGCTGCAGGAAGTATTTAAAGCTGAACTCTTGATGCTTATCCAACTACAGGAAAGGAAGAAATTCAATGCTGCAATGAGGATCACTCGGGAGCCTTGCACGGTGATCAGGCTCACTTCGCCTGTATGCCAATCGCCGTCAGTCCGTCCGATCCCTTCTACTCTCGCTTCGGCATCAGATGTCTGAACTTTGTGCGACTATCGCTCGTTCGGCATGGAAAGTGCAAGTTGGGATATGGTAAGCAGTTGAACAAAATCACTCACTTCATCGATGGTTCCACTGTGTACGGTTCGAGTGATGCAATCGCCGCTTCCTTGCGTGCATTCAATGGCGGGCGTTTGTTGAATAGCTTCCCGTCGGACGAAGAACTTCTTCCGTTCAGCAGAAAACGGTCCTCCTGTGAACCGTGGGCCGAAGCATGCTTCCGCTCCGGTGACGATCGAACGAACCAAATCGTTTCGCTTACGTCAATACATACTCTGTTCCTGAGGGAGCACAACCGAGTTGCAACACGGTTGGCGGCACTGAACCGCCACTGGGATGATGAACAGCTGTACCAAGAGGCTCGTCGGATCGTTGGGGCAGAATTGCAGAGAATTCTCTACAACGAGTATCTGCCTGCTATCGTTGGCCGTAACAAGGCTCGCCAGTATGGGTTGCTTGATGGTCACAAAGGACATACGGACTTCTACAGCCCCGATGTGAAACCCGTCGTCTTCAACGAACTTTCCGGCGCAGCGTTCCGATTTGGCCATTCTACCGTTGATGGAGCATTTTTGTAAGAATTGATTATTGGTTTAGATTCTGTTTCTTGGATTTCATTGCCGTTAACTCCCAACAGAATTCAACATCGTCATCGCCGTTCGGAGTTGGTTCCAATTCAGGAAGTTTTCCTCAACCCATCCCGCCTGCTGGAACGATCGTTTTTCGACGATTTTCTCTTCTCGCTCGTGGATCAACCGCAGCAACAAGTGGACAATTCCATCACGTTTGGGCTGACGAGGTTACTGTTTGCGGGGCGCAACCCGTTCGGATCGGATCTAGCCTCATTGAACATACAGCGGGGCCGCGATCATGCCCTTCGTCCGTACAACGACTATCGCAAATGGGCAGGTTTGGGACGGGTCACTAGCTTCGAACAGTTTGGCCCGGTCGGTGCACGGTTGGCCAGCGTGTACGACTCGCCAGATGATGTGGATCTGTGGGTGGGTGGATTGCTGGAACCTCCGGCGCAGGATGGTGCAATATTTGGCGAAACGTTTGCCACCATCATCAGTGAGCAGTTTGCACGACTTAAGTTTGGCGATCGGTACTACTATACTAACGGGCCGAGGCACAATCCGGGATATTTTACCGGCGATCAGTTGAACGAATTGAACAAAATGACGCTCGCGTCAGTCATCTGTGCGAACATCGACCATCCGGAAGGGTTTTCGGTACCGTCGAATTCTTTCAAACAGCCGAGCGAACATAATCCACCCGTTCCATGCCATGCGATGCTTTCGATGGATCTGACTGCCTGGAGCAGTCACTAGTGGTGGTGTTGTTTTTTTACGTACTATTTGTAGTATGAGCGGTCTATTTATGTAGTTTCGTGTTTTAATTGTGTTTATTTAACACTGTTGTAATTTGTCGTGTTTGTTTAAATAAAAATGTGCCAGTAAAGCACAAAATGTTATCGAAAAGCATACGATTTACAGACTATTTCTTTGCGGGGTACTATAGGAATCATGTAAATTTGTTGATAAGAATACATAATTTTTCATTAATTGCGGAAACCATTTTCGATGTTTTACGAATGCTCCGAATATGTAACGGTCTTTTTAAATGATTCGAAATATAAAGAATTGAACTGTGTGTTACAAACGGTCAGAAGATTGAATGCCGTTTATGTCCAGTCGCGTTCAATACTTCAGTTCATGAAATGTTGCGATCTGCGCCGTCCGCTTAATTTCACGAGCAGACTGAAAGCGCAGAAGGGGTTTGTGATTGTCCAGCAGAGCAAACTTAAAAATAACGTTAATCATTTAAACAAATCGTGAATTGAACAGTGCGTAGATGGAAGTTGGTGGATAAGTGAGTTTGCTTAAAGTGTTTGCTAATAAAATCGTCATCGTTTGGAAGGGTTTTTGGCAGTGTTTTTAGCATTGTGTTGCGTTGATCCATCATCAACCTGTAGGGGTTGTTCTGTTGATACGGAAGCATTCCATTAAGCGAATTATCATTCTACGTACGCAATTGAAAAAGGTGTTGTAAATGTAAAGTGCAACACAGCTGCATCACATTGTGTCCAATTTCGGGGTGAAAAGGTTACGATTTGGGGTGTAAAACAGTGAAAACAGCTTTCGCAAAATCGATGTCACCCGTGGCAACTGCAGCGGATTGGCATTAGCTTCAGTGTTGGTGACGATGGCGCTGCGAATGTGTGCGTACCATCGCATCCTTCCGTGAAGGAAACATACGCGCGTGCTGTGTACGTCGGACGGTGCTGGTAGTAGTGGTGTTGTTTGCACGGGGTACGGCCGCGAGTCGATGGATTCCGTTTACATTCCCGTGTATTGTTGTTTCCACACAGCGCAGAACACCCGAGCCACAAGACCAAGGTGTGCCACGACGGAAAGCGCCGTTTTGTTTATCGCGTGGTGATCAATGCCGATTGCAGTAAATGTGCTGAAAAGTGCATTTTAATCTTCACTTTCTGCGCGCAGTGCATACAAAACGTGTGAGGAGAAGCTGTAGGAATGCTTTTTTGATGTGCCGTAAGTGATCGTGTGTAGAGAGAGAAAAAATGTAATGAAAAGCTGCATTTTCTGCGACGTAAAGAGTAATTGTGTGTGTGTGTGTATTTACATGAAGAAAAAAATTGTTACTAGTGCAGAGCATCGCAAGTGAAACAAAAATTGGTTAAGAATTGAAAGAAATTCCGCATCTTCATTTCTCGTTGGTCGCCTGAAGGTGAACAGCTCGCTCAACGTCTACTGTGATCTCGCTGGATAAAGAGCTTGCTTGTTTGTCGTTGCTAGACAAGTGTGATCAATCATCTCCCGCACGGTGACGATCGTTGTGGCTGTGTGTTGGTAGTGCTGCCACTGTGTTGGAGAATCCGTCGCGAGCTGGTAATTTACATTCCATCGCACATTCCAGCCGTCAATGCCATCTCTCGTAGCCGTGGAGCATTATCTAACAGGTAAACACATTAACTATGCACTCTGATCTGAAGAATCCAGCCAGGCCAAAGTCATCTAGGTCATGGCAGAATGTACCGCATCGAATCGTCGAAACTCCTTCGAAACATTGTAAATATTGCTGGCTTAAAATCACTTCACCTCATCGCCCCTCGGCATGGCCTTGCTCAAGGGGAGCTTAATTCTATTCCAAATATCGATATTATGAACGTGTGACAAGGAGGAAAACAGCACACGCACAGGTTGCAAACAGGTTTTTGAACTTTGTTTCGGACAAACTTCAAGCTCATATATTGCGACCGGTGATGGTGGCACCTGCAGCATATCCGAAGGGTGTTTGGTATGTGTTGTGGAGTGTGGAGTTTTAGGTCACCGATTTACGTTTCTGTTTTTCGGCCATCGGTTTCAAGGGCAACCTCTGTGTAGGACATTTAAACTTTTGTGCCACATTGTTACTTACGGTACGAGGGACGCTCATTGGGAGTTTTGTAAACTTTGATGAACTTTGTTAAACATTGGTTTACATTTAAGTGGGTAAAAAATAGTGCTTAAAAATGATCTGTTTACACAAAAGTAATATGTTTAAGTAAACCAATGTTATCTGATGTTGAGTTACTCCAGATTTGGCTTGTTTATTTTTAAGAAAGTTGAAATACTCCATATTGGGAGTTGTTATTCCGCCCCAAAACTTTCATTGAAATTAACTCAGAATTTAAAGAATGAAATTATTAAAGATTTTGTTAGTTTTTCTTGAATTTCTTCCAACTATTTCGTGGGCTTTTCGACTTCTTTACTGTATTTAAAGTCTTAATCAAAACTAAGGTTCTTAAAAAAGGTATCAATGATTGGAAGCTATTGATAAAAGCATCGGTCAACAGTAGTGCATAAAGTTGCAGCCTTGTATCTAATTGATTATAACACCAGAGCACTAATGTCTGAGCATTAAAGTTGTTAGCTGTCTGATTAGCACCCTCCCGAGGGCGGTGGTAAATTGAGCCCCAACCTCTCGACATTGTCCACCCCGAGAAGCTGCATTGCATCAGACGAAGGGAACACACCACCGCAGCGTACACCCAAACGAACGAAGGGCGAGATCTCAGTGAGGAACGCAGGAACGTAGAACCCCGCAGCCCGTGGGGAAAGAACTGCAGGAACAGAGAGCAGAGAATTGGCAAAACCGAGTACAACAACCTTTTGCTTTTTTGTTCTCCAACGCTAACTGGCTGACTGACTGACTGTCTGACGTCGCCGGCAATGGCATCGCCCACTTGCAGCACTGGACCGGAACCGAAGCAACGAAGCACTCGACACACAAACACACGGAGCGAAAAAGAAAACTTGTGTGGATAACTGTTGCGGTTTTTCGAGGCATCCACCCCAAACTTCCCCCATTTTCCACCCCATGCCAATGGTGGAAAGGATGGAAAAGCTTCACAACAGCGCACACGCGTTTCGTTTGGACCCGTGTCCGCGATTGGGAAGATCGAGACCGAGAAAAGCGCTTCGCGATCGAGTCGCGAGATCAGTCGAAAGTGGAATAAAAGGAGACGGAAGAGAAGGAAAATACCGCTGCGCAATTCTGCTGGTCTGTGGAGAATGTCGGTGGGGGAAGGGGAGTAGGGTTTGGGTGATGAAGTTGCCAGGTTAAGGCTTTTTAAAAACGCATTCAAAGCAAAACCGCGAAGCCTCGCGTGTGCGAGAATGAGATAGGTGTATAACGGCGCGCCGTTTATGAGTGTAGACACACACAGACACACACACAGCCACAGGGCTGTAAAAGAATATGTTGGGCGGGGAAAGTGCTGGAATGCGTGGCTGTGTGTGCGTCCGTAGGTGTGAAGGTGTTCGTACACTCAGTGCTAACGCGATCATCATCATCAGCGTGAGTAACTCCGAAGCAGTTGGTGAGTGCGCTGTGTTGCCACTTGTTTGGTTGCTATGGCGCACGCACACTTGTTTCGTGTGCACGCTCTCACGCTACGAAGGTGTGCGCAGGTATGCGTGAACGCTGGGTACACACGGTCGTCAACGCGCCCTCCGTGTAGTAGCGCAGCAGTTGCGTTCACAACGGACGCGGTTGTTTGAGAACCCAAACGCAAAAAAGCGGTGTACAAAGAGCAGCAGGCTCTGGCAGACGGTCGAGTCGAGTGTGTGTCCGTCGCTCAGTGTTAGTTAAGCGACCGTGGACGTAAGGTAAAGTCGGTGTTCGTACCCGTCGTGCTGTTTCTTGGCCGTTCGATATTCGAATGTCGTCTAACCGTCCGCAACGGGCAGTGGTGTAAGTGTGACAGCGCTGTGCGTGCGTCTTCTTCCTTCCCGTGGGCACGGAGTTTTGCAAAAGAGAGGAAACAAAGGCCAGCGCGCACACACGTACCGTCCCCAGCCAGACGCAATCAGCCCCGGGAATGGTTCGCAAAGATACCGTCGGATCGTAGGATCGTAAAATGGCTCCGGGTATTTGATTCGCGTGATGACCCGCGTACGATTGTACCTGTAGTTGGCTGGTGCTGGTTCCTATAGCCTGTTTTTTTGCTGAGGGGTATAATATATGTCCCCTGTGTGAAGTGTTGGTTCCTGGCCATATGGTTCCTGGCATGGTGCATTCCCTTAAAGAGGGTTTTCGTGGAATGGAGTAATAAAATAAGGAGAAATATTTTGGAAGGTTACATTGCTGTCCTACCAGACAGAATGCGTGTACCCCTTGTGTATGTGTGCTTATGGGCGATCGTAAATCCGTGTGTGCGCGCGAAGATGCTGTAATGTAATGGATCTTTTTTTTTCTCTCTCAAGCAGTGGCTCGCTTTTGTCTGTATTCGCGCGAACAAGGCGTACGCAGTAGGTCCCTTTGTAAAAAGTGGCCTGTGTTGCGTCGCCTGCCGTGTCCATAGTGCGATTCTTCAGTTCCTGATGAATTTCTTTTCATTCTTTCTCTCTATCTCTCTTTCCTTCTCTCTCTCTCTCCCTCTTACGGTCAGTGCAGGGGTATCCTTTTTGTGCAGGCTATAAAAGATTAGGCACAACTTAAGCCCCTCGCTTTGCCCGAAAGGTGGTGGTAATAGGGCTTTTTGTGTGTGTGTTGCGAATCCGCTGCCGCGTGTGGTGTGTGTCGGCAAGAAAACAGCAAGCAAAGCGGAGAAGAGTGCGCGATGAAGAAAGGAAAATCGTTGCGAAAATAACAGTTGTAAAACGAAAGAAGACTCGCTGCGGTAAAGCGAGAAACCTGCAAGGCAGAGAGAGAGTTAGTGGTGGCCATCACTGCCGGTCACAACACACCGCACACATGCTGTGACGTAGTGTGTGCAGTTTTTGTGAATCGCGTTTGCTTGAGAAAAGTAAGCGGAAACGCGGGCAAAGTGGTGCAGAAACCCGCCAGAAAACAAGTTACTACAACTCGCTCGCAAGTCTCCCGCCGACGTTTTCTGCATTCCAGCGAGTGGCGAACGAGAGTGCGTCTCGATCGTGCGGCGATCAACGGGCAGCGAGTACGTCATCGTTCGCATCATCATCATCATCATTTTGGGGTGAGTCCACCCTATCGCGCACCACTACACAGAAAGCGAGCGGCGAGTGTGCGAATTACGGCGCATTACGGCAACGTGCGCGGTTCGATCGGTCAGCGGTGTGTTCGGCATATTTGGCCGCTGAAACACACGTTTGCCACAAAAAATACGCGGAAGAAAAGGGCAACGAAAGCATGAGTCATGAGTAGGCGACGGAGGAGAACCGGACTCCCCGTTTGCTGATGTAGTTCGAGGAACGAAGCTCTCGCATCAACTTACTCCAAACCGGGCGGACCAGGGGAATATTGACGGGGGTTCAGTTTTGTGACTTCGTTGCTGTGTTTTCTTGTTGTTTTAGCATATTTAAATGTGTGTGTGTGTGTGGCACAGGCTTTCCCCCCTCGCACACACACGCAAGTAGAACAGATGGCTTTGGTCGGGGCAAGAATGCGTGTTTTAAATCGAAAAACCATCGAACCTCGTGGCGAAATGCGGGAACGAATGTGACTTTCAGACACACAACCACGCAGCGTTTGGTGCTATTAATTGGATTAAGGGCAGAACACGTACGTGGTTGTTTTTGTTTCGTTGTTTACTGTCCTCTACAGTCACACTGAGGGAGAAGACCCCTTCGGTACATTCTGGCGTTGTAGGGGGGACGTGTGCTAAAAATCGAAGTGGTTACTTTTGGATTTTGGCTATGCCATGCAAAGAGATTCAATTTGTACTATGATCTCATATTTAAGGAATGGGATTTGATAAGCACTAACCTTAAGCTGTGCGAGTCAATTGGCCCCAACTTCCATGGAAATAGTGGACGTCATGCAATTTTATGTTGAATTACTTAAAATATTAACAAATTTTGTTTACATCCGCCAAAAATTTGTGCAATGCACACAAAAATGTGGACATCAGGAAATCGGGGCGTTCACCGACATTGGTCAACTTCTTCGGCCGCTTTCAACAAAGTTATCAAAGTCACTTCTGACATCTGATCTTATCGTTAAGACTGCACCAAATCAAATGCATCAATCAATTGTTTTGGGTAACTTCAGGTTTTCATCAAAAAGCTACGACATTATAGCAAAAGGTCTAACGAACTAATTTACTTACTTATTTTGGCCTGCTGCAGGAGTCATATAAACTACTTACGGTTGTGCGCCTTCGACTGCCAATCCATCATCCCGGCCTTAATGAAGAACGTATCAAGGCTTCATCACTCCATCTCAATCTGATCGCTTCTTCTGTCCATGTGGACGACCTGAAAGGACTTTAAGGGCTGGGTCGTTCGGTGTCATTCTCATGACGTGACCAACCCACCGGAGCCTGACTAGTCTAACCACCTGTACGACAGTAAGTTCGCCGTACAGCTCGTAGAGCACGTCAATGTAGCGGCTCCACCATTGTCCTTCCACACATATGGGGACAAAAATCCTTCTGAGCATCTTCTTTCCGACTTGTCTAACTGTAAGCTGTAAGCGGATAAGCCTGGAAACGTCAAAACGCATACAAACAAAAAACTGGCTTAGAGTATGATTCAAATGGCCTAGTGATTATGGCGTCAATAGAGGTGTTGTGATCTTGCGAGTTTTTGTAGAACTAAAAACAATACGAAGAAGTCTTGAGTACATCACGTGCACAATGAAACTTCGTTGTAGCATCCGAGATTCAGGCACAGAGCTATGAAAACGTTAATCAGCACTTTAAATTCTTCACAACATTCCTACTTTGTAGGGTACATGGTAGAAAACAGAGAAGTCTCTCTGGTTCCAAAGATTAATTACATGTACCTGGGTATCTGTACTTTACTGCATAGCAAACAAATAGTTTGCTCTTGTCTCTTGAAGTATCATTCGGTAGGCAAACAAAATGCGCTCCGGGGGTAATCGTACAAGACAGATAACGAATGGTAAGATAGCATGGTCCCGAGTCCGTTTTTATTATTAGCAAAGCACTATTAACTTGGAAAGGCACCATGCCTGGCGCCATCTGCACCACCGGTTACAATATTGGTCTTTAAGCCTCAAGCATAAACCGGATCGTATCTGTGGTTGGAATGTCGCGCACCGGAAGTGGTACTCCGGTACCGTTTCCCTGCAGAAGTTGGAAACAAGATATGCATTTGCACCTGATGATGATGGAAAGTTGGTACCACCCGGCGATGGAAGCGATACGCGCGGCAAAGGATATCCGTTCGGTTGGTTTGTGGGGTCTGCTGGAAGGCACTTGAGTCTTCCGCTTCCAAACAGGGAAGCAAACGGGCCGGTTAGAGCGTCCGATGCATTACGGCCGGTTGTCCCAACGGTGCACAGGCATGCGGTGTACGCAACAGAGATAGGAACAGGTACGCTTGACGAAGAAGGAAAAAATACTACTGCACCCTAGATAATACCGTTTGCTACAGTTTCCGGTGCGTTCGGTTGCACAAGTTAAGCACCTTTGCTGCACCGGAACACGCCTGAATGCGCACGTGGATGTGCAATGTCATGCGATAATGCGTGAACTGGTTAGTTGGTCACAAGATGACAGAAAACACAACTACCACCAGAGTGTCCCGTGCAAGCGATCCCAAGCCCCTGCTTGCGTTTACCGGTGCGTGTCCAAAAAATGCAGCGTTAAACAAGATTAAGAGCAATACACCAAGCAAACGATGAAGCAAGTTGGCGCGCTTCGACACCTTCGGATGATGGATGATATTTCGAATTGGAAATAATTATTCAATTTTCATCGTTTTGATGGAATGACACATATTTTATAAGTTGTTTTGAGAATTGTGACTAAAAGTTTTACAACCCTTAAGTAAACATTACAAGGGAATTTTCGTAATATTAGCGTTTTTAAAGACAAGAACCTTAAAAAAATAGGTTGCAAAATTGTGGACATGCCCGATGCCATTTGGAAACCGTCTGCATGGTGGTGTCGCTTCAAATTATCATAACAGATGTGTGTGTGTGTGTCTGACCTCACAAGCGACCCGATGCTCGTCTTGGGGCCAACGAATTATGCAACGGACGAATAGCGATCGCTTTCATTTTATGTACACACAGCAACGTGTGGTCCCCTCCTTTTCGGTGCTGGTGAAAGATGATCGCGTGAGAAAAACGATGAAGAAACCAACGTTTGATGCGCGCGGTGTGGTAGTAGAGAGCAAAAAAAGCACACACACACACACACACACACACACACACCACACTACCCTTGAAGTGTGGACGGCAACATAGCTGGGCGGTAGCAGCAACGGTTCCATATGCACCAGCATTCGGTGGATGATAAACGAGCCATTAATTTGATGAGGTAATTATAATATTACCGATCGCGTAGCGATACTGCGTCATTGCGGATAATGAGCGACCATCGAGCAGTGTGTCTACGGTGCGGTAGAAGTTCGGTTACAGGCTACGTTTTCTTACGCACCGTGCCTGCAAAACGCTACTTGCGGAATTTGTCCCGCAGCTGTCGATCATGTTACAGCTTATTGCAGGGTAAGGTCAGGTGCTCGTAGTCAGAACGGTTGCCGTGAGTGACAGTGACGGAAGTGAAAGCTTACTACCATGGCCGTTAACCTAGGGGCTCTGTCGGAGCTGTTTGGCACGTGGGGATTTAAATGAAATGTGAAATGTTTTAATTTCGACTTCTGGACGCTCATGTCTATATCCACTTTAAAACTATTAGTTCTTCGCTTTTGAATAGCTTTCACTTTCACGTTGACAGTTAAACTGTCACCATGTGTCTAAATTGTGTGGTTGATTAATATAAATTTATGCCTAATACGTATTGGAAGCCCTTTAAGTTGGACATAAACAGGGAGTACACCAAACTTGTTTATTATAGGGGTTTCGAGTTAAAGTTCCAAAGTTGAAGCCAATTTTTCGATTGTGTCCCGTGCCATAGAGTTGTAAATATGTCACAGCGTTCGAATAAGCAGTCGAAGAAGCATTGGAAATCGAGGAGAATCGATTTCAACTTAGAAGCATTCTAGACACTGGAAAGAATTCCAGATTTACCTTGAAATATTGCAGTGAAACTTTAAATTTCTTAGAGTATTCTTCAAATACCCCGACACATTTTCCCGTTCAACTTGAAAATAATCCGAGGAATGACCCCAATTTAGTCCATTAAACTTCAAAACCCTGTAATAGCCCTGTAATAATCCTGTATAAATTTGGGATTTTTCACACGCGCAACTTGCTTTTTTCATATTTCAAAAGAAAATTCTTCATATTTGTTAAGCTTAAACTGAAGATATGTCCACAAAGGGAGGCATATGCATGCACTGGAAAATAAATTAACCTGCTGCTAGGAATTGGCAAGACATCGCCTTGGGGTCATCCAGGATGAGACAACAAAAAGAACGATTCGTCATTTGAAATTGATCTTGCTGTGTCCGCAACGGGTCGCCCGAGGAGCGACGGTATACATTATTTAAGGATTTCAGAATAACGCAATACGAAGAAATGGCGATATTCAATTTATTTGCCTGGAATTGATTTCCTCTTTTCGGTAACAAAAAAAAGGTCAAATGTCGACATCAAAATGATTGATTTTCATGTCAGTAACGGCGGTTCGGGGTGTCCATTGACATTTTGTCGCATCATATTCCGCCATGTCCGGTGTCCACTAGTCACCTGTGATTTTGTGGTGATGGTGATGGTGGTAGTGGCCATTCGAAAGCGAAGAAAGCGTACTCGGATTCGGGTGTCGTAATATTCACCTTCGCTTTACTTTCCCTTTTTTGCTCAACGGACCTCCACCATTGTGATCCCTCGCTACACAGGGCGCACCACCTTTAAAGCGACAACTGTAAAGGGAAATACTCTCCATTTGCACCATTGCCAGAAGACCGTCTGCTGATCTAAGCCTTTTCTGATGGTTTTTGTTGGTTCGTTTCGTTAGCGAACAGGTTGCACGTTTGTTGGGTTCATTGCGTAGACATTTATTACTCCAGCGGGAAGGATGTCAATTGATGTCGTTGAAGAAGCGAAAACCGGAATAGACGCAAGCATAGCCCGGGCATAGTATCGAATTGCTTGAAGTGTTTCGATGTGAAGATGTCGCGGTGATATACGCAGAAATACCTTTCCCGGGGTTTTCATGAGGCCCACATCCGTCGCAGGGAGCAAGAAGATAAAATGATTATCGAGAAAAAAAATGATGCAAGTTGAACTTAAACCGATTTTCATGGTTTGAATGTAAGTTCTTTCAGGAATGGAATATTTAACCCACAAATTCAATCATCCCCTTCTTAAGTGAATTCAATAAAATGAACGGTATGATTTAAAGTTTTAGTAAAGTTTTAGGTTGTTGAGACAATGTTACTATTCCTCATGACGTCTAAGCATTGAAGAGTAGAGAAAGCTAGAACTACGGAGCTTTAACTTTGGTGGTTAGATTATTGCGAAGAGTTAGATAAGAATTCTTCTTGGAGTTTGTATACTCGCTCTCAATGTTCTCAAAACTGTTCAATCTCATATATTGTAATGAGGTGGAGTATTCTTGATGAGATTTCTCCTTGAAGGATGATCACTGGGTTCCTAAAATATGTTCAAAATCACTCAAAATTAATAACAATTCATACGTGTCCTCTGTTGTTCCTGTGCTGAATGGTTAGTTTGATTTCCATCCGAGAATTGTTCGTTCTCTATGCCTGTTTTAATCAACTACTAGTAACTACAAGTTGCTTTTTATTATAAAGTTCCAGTATCTAAGAAAAATCCCCTGACACTGTCTGTTTTAAAACAACTATTTACAAACAAGTTCATCCCGATTCGTCAGCAAATATGTCATCGGCAGAACTCGAGTGCATCCGCCAGCTCCCTCCATCTGGTGTATTGTGTGTCATGTGACGAGTGTGTGCCTGATCACAGCTTGTTGGAAATCGCTGCTCGTCAGAATACTCTCGGCAAAAGCTTCCATTAGCGCAGTATTTCACTCGGCAGCGAAGTACAAAACTTTTATTGCATATTGTTTGTTATCGTTCCTTTTGTTTCTATCTATTGCGCGAACTGTGGGTTTCTAACTATAGTGTGTTTGTTTATTTTCGTTTGCAGCGCGTTGCTTCTCTGCTCCAAACGTATGATAAAGTCGTTATTATTCATGTCACGAGTAGTGTTGGCGAGTGTTCTTTTTTACCGACCAGCCGGGAGTTCTCGTTGTAGTCCTTTATCCATTCTGTGATCAGTCAGTGGTCTCTCGAACATCAATAGGTTTGAAAATTCTTGATTCCTGTTTAATATTCTTCGAACAGCTGGTGGCATCTTTTGGATGATGAAATAGTTAACCATAGTTTAATATGTTTCGCATGCCTTTTTTATGAAGTACGTCATCTCTGGCCAGCTTCAGGCTTCGATTCTTTCAACGCTGCATGTGTGAATTGATTTTCCATAAATAACTACAACAACCGACACACACACATACACCGTTCGCATCAATATTCAGAACGCCGTTACATGATTGTGGAATGTCTTGTGAAGCACGAAGCAGTGGAGAACGAATCCGGTTTTGCTGGGTTTCTCACTTTCAGCCGTGCATTGCATTTGCTGCGCTTTGCTTCAATATGTTTGTTTATTCCTTTTCCCCGCCGTTCGCGCGATGTCAGCGTTTGTGCGGAGGGATGTGTGTTTTTTTTGCATAGCGAATGCAATTCCCTGACATTGAATGGGAATCGGACGAGGGAATGCAGCGCTTGGCGCTGGCAGTTCAAGTTCGCTCGGTGTATAATTGTGTTGTTGCGAGTGACGTCCCGACATGGTTTTTGAGAGTTCGTCAGACAGGCCGCTGAAGAATTGGGGACGCTCTCCGCCGAGTGCTTGCACGGGCTCGAACGTTGATACCCCTTAGCAAAAACAGATCATAGAATGACCCCTTGGCACGGAACGGACGCTTATTCCTGTCGTAAATGCCGCGTCAAACGGATTAACCGCAATGGATTGTGTACCGTGTTGGTGTATGCCCAGCCTTACGGGAAGAGTGCGGAAGTAATGTGTGCCGATGCTTTAGCATCTTCCGCACCTTGGCAGGGGTCGCGCCACCCTGCCTTTGTTTACCAGGCGGCCATCGCCGAACCTTCCGGCACGTCCAAATTTCTCACGTTTCCATCGCCGCGCAGCTCATCTCCGGATGACTCTGGGCAAGGGGAGGTTGATGGTTGACTTAGAAAACAGACAAACCCAGCCCAGCCGCGCACATAAACCGATCCTGCGAAGAAGCGGTGACGGAAATACGGTACGATGCCAAGCCCAGCGTTTTAAAACGGGGGCACACACACCATACGAGCCAAAGGGGTGCAAGATCGTCCGAAAGGGAAGGAAAGGGGGTATGTTGGGTGGTGGTGGCCGTGGGAAGTGCGCGCGGGGTGAAGTTTACAAACATTTCTTAAACGGTCGGCTATATTTTTTTTGGTCCGAGCTTGAACTGACGCTGGGGGCAAACAGGCGCATCCCAAAAAATGCACTCTCGAACTCGGAGTTGTGCGAGCGCGCTTGAATGCGTGCCGTAATGGTAGCGTGATTTATGCGCCTGGTATTGCTCGGTGCTTCTGTTTCGCCGTTGCTGTTCTGTGTGTGTAAAACATCCCTTTCGGCCACAGCAATCTTCCCAGATAATCGCGCTGAATCGAAAGGAAATAGAGCGATGCACGGTTGCGTTTGGTAAGGCACAGGCGGGTGCAGTCTTTTAGGGTGTAGTTAGGGTCATAAAGAAGGCACGGCAATTGGACAAACGGTCTGCGAATGGTGATGGTCGCTGCACTCACAGCAAGACAATTTCCCAGCTAGTTAGGCTTTTGGCATTCCGCCCTGCCGCGGTTGAAACAATTGTTTGTCCAAGTCGAGCGAATTGGCCGTGTGTTTGGTGGTGTGTAGCCTCTTCCTCTCCGCGCGGTGCTACGCAGGAATGATTTACATTGGATAATAGTGTTACCCTTCGGTGCCGGTTTGCTTCCAAGTGCATCCAACTGTGCAGTAGAACTGATCTTGGTTTACAAGGAAAGGTTGATCAATGTTCGTCTTAGTCTGGTTGCGCGTGACTATTTGTCACGCAGTTTGTTACAAATAGGAATGGAAGATCTATGAGCTATTAGGTACTTTTGCTTTTCTCTTGTTTTTTGAATATTATATGGCTTTTAATTCTATATCATTATTGGAAGTGTAATAGAGCATTAACAATTAGCTTAAAATATTACTTCAAACTCCGTTACGAACGCAATAAGTTTTTTTTGTTTTTGTTTTGATCTTCTATGATCATAAAGAGAAAACAAGTTTTCTTGGTCACGGTTCATGGATCCGTTGTCCGCGGTGAATTCAGTGAACCGATAAGGCGGAAATGACCCGTTGTTAAACACACCAAACAAGAACACGACGCAAAAATGGCTGTGAGTAAGTTTTACATGAACCAAAAGAACTGTAATGTTAGGTTGATAAATGTGTTGGCCTGAAATTGGTACGTTGCTGCACGATATCTTAATATTATTTAGCAACAAATATTTACGCTCCAAACCGTACCTCCGGAACTGCTTTTCGTATGCAGCACCAGTGTGGTCTAGACGGGCGTCAAAGACGGCCGGGATGGGATCGAGTTGTGTTACCTGCAAGACAGGCAAAACGAAATTGGCACCAGACGGACTCAACGTTCGGTCCGACAGCCGGGTAGCGCTGGCAACGACTCAAATAACTAGGTAGCATCTAATGAGATGTCTCATCATCACTGACGGAATCCGTCAGACGAGACGCTTCGCAAAGAAAAGGATGATGAGTGGCTATGCAAACGTTCGCAGTAACATCGATGCGTTCATCGAAGAAAAAGGATCCATCTGTAACTGGATAGGAAGCTAATTATGTCCTAGTTTTGCTTTCCCATATCCTGGATCATATGTAGGTGGAGTTGGAGATTGTATTGTTGCTCTCGTAAAAGGTCAGGCAGTAAGGTTGAAAGAAGGAGTCACCCTCCGTACGCAATACATGATCATTCATACTTGGAGTTGTAAAACAAAGCGTAATAAATAGGGAGGAATCGAAATATTGTTTGAGAGAATCATACTCAAAGAATTTTGCTAGCTGGACTGAGCCAGGTTAGGCCATGTTTCCCGAATGTGAAAAATGTAAATAATATTTTTGAACGAAAACAGCTGAAAAAGGATTATTTTAATAATCAGACTGGTATGTTATTTCAAATGAATTGAAATTAAAATTAAATTTCTACACTTTAATCGATTTTTCTCAAATTGTAGTTGCACAAAATTGAACCCTTGTGTCATTCTTTATGTCAAAATGCTTCAGAATAATACAGCCCGGTACATGGATTATTTGGCAGATACAGACTAAAAGCTTAAGCTTTCTAACTCAGAGTATGATCTGTCCCATTATCTGGAAAGGATCAGATGATATCACAATTGTGGCACATGATAATACAAACTGATCGCTGAGATGGGGAATCTTTGCTTATGATGTCATGTGACACGATTTGTTCCTATGAGACTTGTGTCATATTTTATAGTAAATGTGGACGTCCATGATGTGGCAGTAGAAACATTCGCTCTAGAATTTCATTTAATTGACAGTAATTTATGAAATTATGATGATATTTTGCCTTGACATCAAACAGACAATTATTTGTATGGAATTGGTTGTTCGTTTGTGCAGAAACCTCGCTACTTTCCCCAGGTGCATGCTTTAATTAATGCTGTTACATTTTATCACACAGATTCTGTATTTTGATTCGCTCAGGAGCGTATTTGAAACCGACATTATTGCATTAGATACAACGAGCTAATTAGCATAACATTGCTCTTCTCTCGCTACTTGTGGGAAATGCAGTATCTCCGTTCCATTCCAGCGTGCGACACAATCATCAATTTGATCTTTCGCCTTGACAAATCATTCTACCGCGGGCTACCCGAGCGCTGCGAATGAATGAATCATTCGCGCGTAGTAAATTTTGCTATCAATCTAACGGCTGGTGACCATGGCAATTCTCAGGAGTCTGACCTAACCATTGTAGCTACGGGTTGGTGTACAGGGTGACGGGTGCATTAAACGTTCCCGGCAGTCTTTCTGTCGAACGCACGGCAGTAGTCGAGGTCAATTAAATTCTTCACCCAACTGAGCCGCTGATTGCGATGATTGCATTTGAGTGGACAAAAACCTAGCGGAAGGAGTCAATTTCAGTACTGCAAAGATGTCACTTTTCTATCTATGGTTGAATGGGATGGTGTGGAGATTTCCGCTTTGAACCGAACTACTCCGATGCTGATAATGAACTTTGCCGTAGTGCATAAAGGCGTGAGCTGTCCAGCAGCCTGCATAGCACACTTCCATAGGACATGAGCGATGGCAAACTTTTCCCTGGGCTGTTTCGATTTCGGTTTTGTTTTACAACAAAATAACAAAGGTAAATGTGAGCATCAACCAATTGTTGATGAACTCGATGCACTATTTAATTAATGAATGCTTCTCCGATAATGCTCCTGCACTCTGGAATATATGCTCGGTACGGCGACATTGTTGGCCACCTACATCGATGTTGTTGTCTGTTTCTTGTTCCTTCCTGCAATATGCACGAGTGAAATGAACTTTACCAGTCAGGTTGGTTGTTGATCCAGCGCTATGTGTTGATGAGCATGAAATTTCAGAACACAGCCCGAGCATGGCAACAGAATGTCAGAGTGCATGGTGCTATGCAACTATGCTTTTGTCTGTGGGCAGCTGCGCCCACCGGGTCGCGGTTTTGTGCAATGGAAAGTTTTTATGTAACTTCACTTAGTAAATAAATTCGTAGCTCTATAAAGTGCCATTGCCGCTCAGTTTATTGAAATAACTTAAAGCGGACGAATCTTTCACAATTAGAGAGAAAAAGTGACTTTTCGCACAAACCATCTTCCTTTAAAGCTGCGCAAGAAACAACCGGAGCCGCATTATGTACATAAAGAAAGAAAGAAAAAGCAACAACCATGTGGAAAACCCAGTCCATAAACAACTCTGGGAAATCGCACGCCTGAATGACCGCGACGAGCACGCCGAGTGTTGGCTGAATGAGCCATGCACGCTTTCCCGAAGGGTTCTTCAAATGTTTGCGAGCCCACAACCATTGACACGCCGTCGCCCCTTGCTTATCTTCCGACGTCGACCGCTGTATCATTAAATGTAGTCCACGCGGTTGGGCGGAAAATGGTGGGATGGATATTGTCGGAAGTGGGGACCATTTTTGGGACCCTCCGCGCACCCTCCGCGTGCCCTCCACGGTTTCCAAGCTTTCGATGTTTTTGTTCCGGGTGCAGTGAAGCTTAACATTCCCACACTTACAGCACATTCTGGTTCACCCCTCATGGGAGCCTGTTTTTTTATTGTGAAGGTACGGTACCGAGCGCACTTGAATTCGCAGGATAAGAGACTGTTTCAATGCGTTTGAGGTTGAAATGAAATGTGTCCAAACAAACCATTTTAAATGCCTGGTTATTGGAAGGAAAAAGGGGGGGATAAACATTCAGGACTTTTGGGGGGGTAAATCACCCGATGAGGACTAAACTGTGCTAGGCAGATGTGTATTGAGAACATATTTTAATGCGTGAAACATGAGTCACGAGACAATGACACATTATCAGCGGGGGAGGAATTTTGTTCGGAAGCCTCGCATTCGTCTAGTTTTGCTGGTAAGCTATTTTTTCTTTAGCCAACCTGACAAAAGAAAACTACCCGGTCCGACTGTTCCGACCGTCAATATTGTGCCTTCGCTGGGATGTTTATTTCCTTGCGTACGTGCAACTATGTGACGAAACGGCGACGTTGTGTGGTAGCCGTTATCGATCAAATTCTTTCTTGTGTTGGGGCGGCATCATCCACTGTACGCCTCCAACTCTCCGGAATGGTTGGAATTTTGTGGTTATGTTATCCGACCCGAGCGCTTTCCATTCGGTTCGGGCATTAATAGTGAGTAGTTGTCAGGCTATATTGGCTGCAGAGTAGATAATAAATTATCGTCGGTACATGTTTATTTTGGACAAACCAAGGAAACAAACAAACGGCCCCAGAATGAACAATGAATATCGATTTAATATTCTAAATCACTTGGTTTACAGAGGAGTGATTATATGATGTTGGTGAGTTGGTGAAATATGATTTGATGATTGGGAGAGGATTTGGTGATACGCTACTAAAAAGTTACAAGAGAATTAAACAACATTTAAGATATTAATAAGGTACTAAAAATACAGGCTGGAATAATTGAAGTTTTGTTCACGATCTCGTCGAGTTTCGCCTAATGTCTTGATGTGTGCCTTGAAGTGTCGACGAAATTGTTTACGATGTAAATCGTTAATTGGATTAATTAGGTAATGGAATTCGATCGAAGCTGCTTCTTTATTTTTATTCGCTAAGTAATCTGGCCCCCTATTTGTGCCCATCCGTCCGCGTTCCCTCTCCACGTCCGCTTCATCTCTCTGCACCTATGGTTTTGTTACTTTCCTTATTGACGTGAATCTGGATGTGAATATTCGCTGCATGTATAGGCGTTAATCTCGAATAAAAGCGTTTTTCCGCGTAAGATTTTGATCGAGGAAATCGTGTACGCACACACCACCGGTACCCAGTGCAGGGCGGTAAAGAAAGATCTCGATAATTGGATTCTACATTCCACTGTGAATGATTTAAATTCAGCGTACGGCCAAAGCCTAGATAGACACACGCGGCCGGAGACGATTAGGGGACCGGGAGGTAGGGTTGGGTTGGAACGGGATTGGAGTAGCCACCACCACCCCGAAGCAGTATGGGCCATTGGCAAAAGCTCGCCCCAGCTGCGCTGAGGAATTCCTCCACGTTGTGCCACGCGTCTGTCCTCCTTTTCGGGCTTGTTATGTTCGTCAATTGTTGTCAAGTCCGTGGGTATGGGCAAAAACCGACTGGCGCACCTTCTGGCACACACCTGCACCCGAGGCGCGTCTAAAGACTGTCATTGTTGCGAGCATAAACTATGCTTAGAATCATTAAGCATTCTGTGACAGCGAACATCCATTGTTTTCCATTGCTTTGCTCGCAGCCGGTAACTGTGGCAAATGTGAATTAACGATCCTTTCGTAAAATTTCTCCAGCGCTTCCTAGCCCTGGTGTGCGGTAAGAGTTATTGCAGCAGCGTGCAGTAATATGTAGGTTACAGGGCGGCCGCATTGCTGGTTTGTTGAGATCTGGTCCACGCACGTAATGATGCGTAGAGCTTCATTGTAAATGTGTTGCTCTTTGCCGTAAAATATCCTCCACTGGAATGGGGGACGTGTCGTAATGTCTGTCGGAAAGATGCGTCTTTAGGTTAAATGGTGCAGATGATAATTCGTCATGACCGCCATTTTCACCGGTGCATAGTGTGACAGAGAGGATACTAATGTACCGTATTTAGTTAGGTTGACAATCACAGGTTTAATTGTGCATTGTAATTAAACATTAGAAAGAAATGGCTGATGCACCGTAAACGCTGCCATTGTTTATGTGACTCAATGGCCAATAATTTTAGGATCACTTTGCAACAATGATGTTTTTATGAATAAACTTCAAAAATAAATTGTTTGCATACGATTGCACGAGTGGGACATAAGAAGACGACATTCTTTCGCTTCGGTACCGGCAGTAGCAACACATTTTTAATGGCACTCATTCATGGATGGTGGTACATGTGAATAACGCGCGTAATGTATTCATTAAGCAAAGGAAACTTTTTCTCCATTTTTCGCCGAAGCAAATATTATGTGAATGAGAAGCGAAGCGCGTTGGTTTTCTTCGAAAATTCATTTCATCGTTCCGGGACGACAACCCAAGTCAATCAAGAGCGGTGTGCGTGTGTTTTTTTTTTGCACACTCTTGAATGTTTAATACACCCTTGAAATTCACTGTCAGATTGCAAATGGAACTGCGCGCTGGTCTGTTGGTGCCGTAGAAAGTTTGGTCCCTCAATTGGTTTTCAACCGCGAAAATGCCACGATTTGTTTTTCTGCTTCTCCCATTTACGGACGAACCGGGAGGGAGGCAAACGTCACCTGACGGGAGTCCCTTGGGGCAGTATGGCAAAAAGTTCTGGTGTGGGAGCTGTCGTGATGGGGGAAAAAAAGTCTCAAACCAAGGGCGAAAAGGAAAGGAAAAACAGTATTACAGCATGGATCAAGCGTTTCTTGCGATTACACCGTTTGCGGTACGATAATCGGCAAAGAAGCGTTTACATACATCTGTTTCTTTGCTTGCGAAATGCGAAATTTTTGCTACTGTAGGTACAAGATGAACTCGAATCGAACGCATTGCCCTTTGTAAGCGCACTAATGTAATTACAGCAGTTGACTTTATGTGAATTTTTCATTGCTAATCAGGGACATGTAACAGAGTTGACGACAAGAAAAAACAAACTGGAGATTGACTATTTGTTTTAAAACAAGATCAAATAGTCACGTTGGAACACGTTTAGCAATATGCTACAGTGCGTGACATAATTATATGGTCTCTAGTATTTTTTAGCATAAAAGGCACAGCTTTAAAATTAGATAATATTTTGTATCTACGAAGATAAAACGTATGAAAAAGTGTTTTTTTCTATTTTTACATATACATTTTCTTACAAAATTCTTTGGAAGAAAGTACGATCTCATTAGAAAAAAAAGTATTCCGATACAAATCATCAATTTTACCTTACTTAATGAACTTTAAGACGAAGTGTCTTAAAATTAAAATAAATATATTTTTGAAAAGTACTTTTAAATATGTGTTGCTTCCTCTCATTAAATTAACGGGGTCTACATACAACATCTCAAAAGAATGCCTTATACTTACGTTACGCATTGTATTTCTACCTTTTGGCCCGTCTGGTACTGGTGCTAGCTACTAGGCATTGGTACTCGGCTGTAAATATCGTCACTGAGCTTAACACCTTTCCCGTCCCTTGCCTTCTAATTGATCATAATAAAAGCAATTACCTTTGGTTGGATGTGCATAACCTGCCTTTAGTCGGTATTCGTTCCCGCGCCACAGCTGTGCAGTCAGAAATTTGTTCCATTTTAACACTTTGCTTTCCGCTTTCTTTCCCTTACAGGCATTCGCCGTCTAGCAGTACAACATTAAAACAACAAGAGAAAGGTGCCGTGTGTACATCGCCAGAACGATCGCTGCGTACCATCACGAGGAAGGATCCAATTATCCGATCTTTTCGTTCCATTCCTTCCGGTGGCCAACTAAGAACGCACGACGGTACATTCAGACCTGCCACCGGAGACCTTCTGGTTGCGAAGTGTTTCGCCTTGAATCGGGGGCATTAGCAGCGGTTCGTGTTACCACGGCTAGAGTTACCGTTGACGCGCACTGGCAACTGACGGAACCATAAGGCGCATTCATCGCGTGCGCCAAAAAGTATTCTCGACCGAGGGCGACATCCTGCGCTGCGTCTCCGAACATATCCACATTCGATGAAAATGTCGCTCAATGAGAAGCGGATGTTCGACCGCGAAACACTCCGTTCCGTGATCCAGCAATGGAACACGGTTCGGTTGGACATTTTTGCGCTGTCCGAGCCAAATGAGGTAAGTTTGGTGTAATTTAATATATTATCTTAACATGAAATGGGCATTGTTTATCAATGTTCAAACGATGCATAATGTTATATATATATATATTCAATGTTTTAATCCGTAGCCCGACGGCTACCTCGATGAATACTTTATTTGAATCTCTGCTAACAACATGGCAATTGCATGCATTAAATTAAATTGATAAGATAATTGCTCACAACAACTACCAACGATGGTGATGATGAGGTGTGGCCAAAAGACAGCGCAAATACGACAATGTCCTCTAGAATTAGTCATACCCTATAACCGTTGATATGTTGCGCATGAGTGACACAACATTTGGCTGGTGGCGGTGCTCGTCTTTCGTACATTGCCCGGAAAGATGAAGCTGTTTCCTGGAAATGGCATTCATTTTCGTCTACCTATCGAGTCTTTCAAAACGATAACACACCCTCCTCAACCTCACCGGAACTCCCTCGGCTTCATTCACCCTCGCTCACGTTTCTTTCTGTATCTTCACCACAACAGAACCTGGAATTCCACGGTGTGATGCGATTTTACTTTCAAGACGAGGGCCAAAAGGTAGCAACCAAATGTATCCGTGTCGCATCCGACGCCACCGTTTCCGACGTTATCGGTAAGTTTGGCTTTAATAGATCGCCCGGCGGGGGCTTTTGTACCGTGGGAAACCCCGGGGGAGCGAATGGGCGATAGGACAGAATATGGAAATAATTTGTCAATATGTTTTGTGTGTGTGTGTGTCGTTTCGTTTTTGTGATTATAGAAACGCTGATAGAGAAGTTCCGTCCTGATATGCGAATGCTGTCCCTGCCGAACTACGCACTGTATGTGGTCCATGCGAACGGCGAGGAGCGAAAGCTGAACCCGGACGAAAAACCTTTGCTCGTTCAGCTCAATTGGCATAACGATGATCGCGAGGGGCGATTTCTGTTGAAAAATTGTGCCCAAAAGACAAATGTAAGTAGGTGGAAGTAATGTTGGGTTGTTGAGCTTGGTCGTCCGACATTTACCTACGCTACGCAACATGCACAAGCGGTGTTGTGAGATGTTTGTAGCTTGGCAAAAGGACAATAAGACAGGGGTGCGAGTAATGTCGTTTACTAACTGTGCTAATTTTATACTTCACAGACCTTAGACAGCATCACCGATCAGCCGAGCTTCAAGCGCAAGCTGTCGAAAAGGGAAAAGAAGGAGCAGAAAAAGAAAGAAAAGTTGAACAAATTGCAATCAAGTGGTGGTGCCGGTGGACCGGATTCGGAGAATCATGTAGCCGAGAAATTGTACACCGAGCTGCCGGAAACATCGTTCACGCGATCCATCTCCAACCCGGAAGCGGTAATGCGGCGTCGCCGGCAGCAGAAGTTGGAAAAGAAATTGCAACAGTTCCGGTCGAGAGACGGCGGTCCGGACACGGGCGGGACGCTGAAGATCTACGGCGAGAGCCTCTGTCGGGACGTGCCGTACAAAACGCTACTGCTGTCGATCCGGGACTGTGCGCAGGCCGTGGTCCGAGAGATGCTATCCAAATACGGCATGGATAAAGTGGATCCGCTTCACTACTGTCTCGTGCAGGTAAAGTTCGTTGGAAAAAATTGCAAGCATATTTACCGGGTACTGTACGATTGTCCGAAACGGTCTGATTGTGTCGGTATTGCTTGATGAACCCTTTTGAAGTGGGGCTCTGTTTGATCATATTTTCTGTGCTCGTAGGTCAACAGTGATGGATCGGAATATATCCTCGACGACGATGAATGTCCTCTCTCAATTCTAATGAATCACCCTACATCTCGAGGTAAGTGGCCAAATGTGTAATTTATTCAGTTCCCAAATTTGGGCCCATTTATCCATCTGGCAAAATGGTCTAGGGTTATTCAAGTACTACGAAATCAACTTTATAACAGTCAATCCTTCTCCCTGCTGCAGATAACCGATAGCAGTAGCTTAAACTTTTTACAATGCTACCGTATTTACACCTCCTCATTGTAAGTTCTATGCTTTGTTTGAGCAATGGGAATGTTTGTGCTTGACCATGTGATTGAAAGTGAAACTCTGTACGTTGTTTCTATTGTACGGCTCTTCTATACATTAAACAACTATTTAGGGATTGGACATTGACCTAAAATCAATATTTTATTGCTGAACTCCACACAATTGAATTTAGTTGCAAACGACGCCCAATGTTCACAACCTTGCGCGATTATTCACTGAACCGTAAATGTACAGCTTGCTGCATAATTTGAACAAGTATGGAGGGTTTTTTAAATAGTTTTAATTTTTATAACAACCTTAAAATTTGTTCTGTGTCGGTTTAGTGCTATAACTACGCTTACTATTTAATTTTCATTGCTATTTAGTGTTTTGAGATGAACAATAATGTGAAACACAGGAAAAGCTTTTAACAAACGAAGCAGCGCCATCTGTTGAGCGATAGGCCAACAAGTAACGTTGAACTCAACTGTGGTAATATTGGTATAGGCTGTGTATAGAAATATGATGTACGATGAGTATAGAAAGTATTAAAACTTAACTTTATATTATATTGGTTTGAAAATATCGTATTTCAATTGACATTTTTATGTTAAGAAATTGATCTACGCATAATAATCTACCTTTCTATCCATTCGGGTAATTGTGAACGTTATCAAAGCACACGGACTGAAAGACGAAATATCAGATTATCTTATCATACGAAGCTGAATTTATTTGTTGTCTGCAAAGCAGTGCTTACGAAACAACACCTGTCGAATATTCCAACGCATGTGAAGAACTAGCTTCCTGGACTACTGGACTGTTACTCTTTTTTGTTATGTTTATCTCTTCTTCGCTATCAGTAGAGTACATTCTCTGAACCAGACATCTTAACCTGCTGGGGTAGATAAGACCGTTATTTGCTGTTCGCATGTATACAACATTGCATGGTACAACTAAATGAAAATAGATCATGCCCATTATGAACAAAGTAGTTCATTTTGATTAGGCAACAATTATAATGCTGGAGACTAATCAACACCGAATTTTATCGCCTTTTGAGGTGTTCCAGAATACGAGAATGAAAAGAACATTATAAATCAATACTAAAGGTTACGCGCCATAAAAAAGATCGTTTTGTACCGGAAGCGATACAAAGTTGGAGGTCAAATTGTTCTTTCCGTCATCATATTTATGCGGTTTGCGTTGGAAATTCAACGCAAAAGTGTAAAACCGAGACGTAGGGACCCTTGGGCTTATCTTCCGCATTTTGAAAGCCTTTCTTACGATTGTGCTGATTTATGATGTAATTTACTACTGTCGACCGTTTTTGTTTGTTTGTAGGCAAACTGCCCGGGTAATAGAAAATTGGACATTTGTTTGTCAAAAAAAAAGCCAAAACAAATTTCGATGATTGATGCGCCACAACTTGACACGTGAAATGTTTATCAACCCACGGGCAGCGTCTTCTAGGCGGTGGAATGGACAAAGAACCCGGAAAGAAGGGGTTGCCTTTTTTAATGCAACGCAGCTTAGTATCGTTATCGCTACAATCATCTGAATTGTTCTCTCTTGTTAAAATACTACTGCTCTACTATTACTACTACAGATTTCGGCTGTGTACATGCTCTTTCCATCACGAAGGGTCAATGTGGTTTGCTCGAAGTAGCTTGCATTGACCTTACACTACACAGAGAGGGTAGGATACGAACCAAAACGTGTAGTAAAACTTTGCCGTAAAGCATACAAATGAGCATGGCATCGTAGGAGCACGGAATAATCCTACGGGAAATGGAGAGCTTCCTTCACGAAGAGAACAACACCGTTGTGTGAGCAGTCGTTGCGCTCTCGTACGGGAATGTGTCCATGAATATGGTTCGCTCCCGGAGCGTTACGATACGGCCATCCGATGCGATATGTAGCTGTGGCTGTATTCCACAAAACACCGCTGTCGCGGGAGCAAAAGAGTGTCGTGACGGTCAATTCAAACCGCACGGTTGTTCGTTTGGTGTGTCGTCCGTCAGTCACCAACATGCTCTCACGTCGTGCGGACCAATAGCTTTCGGACTGGTAGGGCGCGCACACTGTACTTCCGTCGGTCACCGGGATGCATTCGTGTACTTTACGAGAGAGAAATTAAGGGAAATAAACAAAAAACGGGAAAACACTCCACAGCGGAAGTGTGAATCGTGCCTGACTAATATCTTCCTAATCCCCCTCCCTAAAAAACATAAAAGCAGTGTACGAATGCCGTGAGCTACGCGTTAAGAAACGCTATCTAGAAGCGAGAGAAATGCCGCTGGCTGGTCAGAGGTTACTCAAAAAGAAAGAAAATGAAAGCGAAAAGGCAAAACAAACAGTGCTGGTTCCTCAACTTTGTGTCCCAATTAGTTGGTCATCGTTTGTTGTGTGTGTTTGTGTTTGTGATTATCGCGCAAGGAAAATGCCGCCTTTGGTGTGTTGGTCGTTCCGTTCCGTTCCCGATGTGGGGCAAATTTTTGAAACGCAGCGCCAAGTAATATCGCGTCATTGTGTGCTGCACTGTGCGAAGGAAAAGGCAATTAAAATGGTTTATTAGATCGAATAATGGTGAGGTTCACCGAATCAATCAGCTCTCTCTATTTCGGGTTGCAAGATGCAGAGATGATGTAGAGCCGTGTTCCGTGTTTCGTGTTCTACATTAGTCTCGAGTGGTTTTCCGTCCGTGCATCCGCACACGCGATTGCACGATGTTCAAGTTTTTAACAGCAATTTGTCCGCCTATTGGCTGTGGTGCTCAATGATTCGGGAAATGCCACGTACACTGGCAACAGTATCGGCTGCTGTTGGTGGGTTCTGGGAAACGTTACAAATGCATTCTCGAGTGGGTGCATACCCGTGAAGGGTGCACCGTCTTGGGGCGAACGGGCCAACTATTACATACCATTGAAACGTCCCAGCGATGTGAGGTGGATGTAACAGCCTTCGGCTCGATACGAATCGATACAGTTTGAACGTTTGAAAACAGCGAAACGGCCACGTTTACGCACGCATTGTTGGGATGGTAATTTGGATGTTCGTAAACATTTATGCAAAATCTTGCCTCGATTACGGCTGCCTTACTAGTTTTGCTATTGCTTTCCTTCATAGGCTCCGCGATGTCGTCGGCACATCGTTCCGCAGCGAAAAGTGATGCTCGTTTTTATGATTTCCCTGCGTTTGAATTAGGGCAGTGGGTGCGCGTATTTCTGTGCCATTAAGTTCGATTTCTTGTGCGTAATATTTGCTCCGTTAACGGCCTGCTAACTGTGCGCTCTCATTTGCAAAACAAATCGGCCACCAAATATTAACACGTGCATGAAAGCAACAGCTTGTGGTGAGGTAGTGAGCAGCCAATAGGTCGAAGCAGAGTTGCGGCGTTTGGTGGTAGATTTTTGAATATTTAGTAGTCGATAGTGAAGTGCGCAGTGAAGTTGTGATCGTTCCGAAGGCTGCACAGCAGATCTAGTGATTTGATCGGCAAAGGATATTTACTGCAACGGATTGAAGCTGCGGATTGAATAGTTTTGCGAGTATCAGCTGCTGTTTCGTATCCATGCTTTGGAAGCTGGTTACTGGCAACCGAATCGGACTACAACCGGTGTCACCATGATGGACTGGGGCATACGCCGTAAGTGTGATTTATTGTAGCCATTAATTCCAGCTAAAACCGTCATTCCAATCACACAGCAATCATTACAAACATCGTCTTCGAAACGAAAAGAACCTCACAACTGCTGTCAGATAGTTCCCCGTCCCGTCCCGACAGTGTAAAGTTTGCCTGTTTGGACTCTCCGTTGTTATGCTTCCGCGAAATGCTAGAACCCTGCCTGACAAAGGAATGTCTGCTGCTCCGAACGTGATGTAATAAACAAACATATCCCGAGCACGGTTGTAGTATTCCAGCTTTTCTTTTATCTCCACACCCACCCAATATCGCGGGAGGGGAGGCGAATGTGTAACAAGATCCGCTCTATTTGCCGTATTATTGTCTTTGTAAAGATACACGAGCAAATAGACTCCAAAGCACCGCCGAACAGTGTGTTACGGGATGAAAAAAGATACCCAGCAAAAGACGGGGGATGAAGTGACCCAAGCTACCCAAAACACCATTCTTGAAAATGTGTTTCGTTGTACACATTTCCATTAGTGCGAGTTTTGCACTACCCGAAGTCGTGGAACGGTCGTCAGAAGGGCGCGCGGATTGTTGCTGAAAGTGAAAGCTTGCGGGGAGGTAACTTAAGATTTCCTTTTTCTACGCTTTTACGGAACAAAAAGAAAACACTTCCATTTGTGCACTTGAGACGCTTTTGGACGACGCGCGTACGTGTTGACATTTCTCATTTAGGGTGCTGTCTGTGATTTTGGAAACATTCGCTTGTGACAATGAACGTTTTTTTTTTGGTTGTTGTTGGTTCATTTGCGATGAATGCAATCAATCTTTTAAATCACGGATACGTGATGTTGAGCGCATACATTGAGCAGCGTGCGAAAAGGGACTGCAGCTGTTCTTTTCCCTTTTAACCGTCGACCTTAATGTGTTCGTTCAATATGATTATTGCATTGTTTTCGGTGTGTTCTCTTTCTCGTAGGCATGGTTTCGCTAGAATGTAACATGCGGTGCAATTCTCAACACTCGGCACATCACTTCGTGGCTGGCATTTTCTTTTGATTAAGTTAATTGTTGCCTTAGCGTGTAATGTTCAGCATAAGTTCAGCACAATTGCTCACGTTCCTGCGTGCAATGGAGACGCCCGGTCGTTGATGAAGCTATCTTCCCCCGTTTGCGAAAGCAAGCGAAACTCTTTATTAGCTTCTCCAGCGTGTCGTGGAAGTATTAGTACGCCCGTCTTCCTTGCGGCGCCCGAATGCGTGGAATGAGAGTTGAGTTTGAAAATTAAATTTTCATGGCTCTTTACCGCGCGAAAAGGCGCATGGTAGGCAAGGTCCCATTTATTTCTATCTTCACGTTGCCGTGTGCTTACACACGGCGGTGGTTGCTGTCGGTTTTACACACTTTGGCGAAGAATATTACCTATTTAGCAGACGCAGCATGATAAACGTTTGATGGATGTTGGATTCGAAGGGGGTTTTATTGTTGGTTGGTCCGACGCTTAAAACAACATCAAAGTTTATATTCAAAACATCAACTTATTAGCTTTAGTTTTGGGGCGAAAAGCGTCTGGACCGAGATCGAAAAATGGTTGAGTTTACTTTGCAAGCAACGGTGAGTAATTAACAAAAAGCAAACTATCGTTTTGCTCTGAAGAAGCACTCAATTAATATTTAATTTCTTCCCCAGCTTATAGCAACATTTCCTGAACATTCAAGTACTTTCCTTCCAGATTTGCCAACCACCTACAATCATTAATGGTGCTAATTATCATCGCGTGCAAAGTGCTTAAAAAATGCGGGCACACCAACGAAGGGATGGCTTGAATCGATGTTGCTTTAGTTTCTGTACGCTGATGGCAGGGCTGCAGCAGCGTCTGAAACACGATCGGGGCTGTGTTTGCGCTTACAGCGAAAGTTTTCCCGCGGTAATTGAAACGGGAGCAAACATTCAACAGTGTTTAATGAAGATTTTTTTGTTGTTGCTGGATTCGTTGTAGTAATTCCTTCCGGATCCCTGTTCTTGGCCGTGCTGCGCGGGTTCGTTCACCCAGGAAGGGCTTGACGAAGGCTCGAATTCGTTTGTATTATCCGCAACCGACCTCAGTGCTCGTGTGTTTGATGAACATTTCTTGTGCGACCGAAGCCCAGCAACCGAAGCACAACTGGATTACATGCGGTTGGCGTTACAGTACGTGTGTGCTAAGTCAACCGGGGCGTGCAAACAATGCCGTTGCGTCTGGCTGTCTTCTTCCGCCCAAGACGGACATTTTCGGTAGCCGTGCGAAACAACCGGTGACTTTGCTTCCGGTCATGAACCAACAGCCTCCGTCGAGTGTTGACTATTCGCCTGGGGTGTGTGGGGTGGGGGGAGCATCACTGTCCATTATTTATAAACCACCGGCCTAACCAGGCGCCTCCATCGTGGTAGTGGGAAAACGTGGTAGTTGTTGTAATTTTTCACAATGGCAATGACGAAAAGTTCTCAAGCATCGTCGGCTATGCCTACAGTACATTCTAGCGCTTGTGCTCCCTAGTGTCTTGCCATTCATCTCTTTTGCTGCGGTTGTACCTGGTCATAAAAAAAATACAACAACAAGTTTGCTTTTTTGCTGCAGGTTGCCGCCGTTCTCAGGTGTACTTATGAGACGCCGCGTTGGGACACGCTATTTACTTGCCGGAGATTAGTGAAAGGGTTCTATCCCACTCTAATGCACGCTGATGTCTCGCCTCGCTTGAGGAAAAGTGTGCGCCAAGTTGCGCCAACCGTCCGACACAAAATTTACTGAGTTTGCGAGAGTTGATATGAGTTGGTTGGTTGGTGTGTTTTTTTTATGCCCCTTCTCACACAGCTCGATGGTGGTTTTCTTTGTCTGGTTCACTAACAAACCGATTCGTATGCATGTCAAACGAGAGGAAAATAAAATATACATATGTATATTCATATTGCACGGAGCGTGTATACTGACGTATCATAGATGGCTTACCCTTTTCTGTACCTGGCCTTGCACCCATGTCTTAAGGACGACTGTATTGTACCGACCGGGGAGACCTTTCACCCCCCGCATTGCTGTCTTCGACCACGACAGACCTTTGCGGACAAAATACATTTCCTAGTCGATGGAACAGGAAGTTGAAAAGTCCTGCCCGTGAAGGTATGTCGGGGGAGTTGTACAGGTGTTGGTGTGTCATGCTTGTGGTGCGCTATCGATTTATGTGTGTGTGTGTGTGTGTGTGTATGTGCTCAACATACCTACGGCCAGGGTTCATTTGTGTGATCCAAAGCGAAAGAAACGAAAACGAAGCTGATACGAAGAAAAAAAAAACGTCCTGCTTTCCTATAAATGATCGATAACACCGATAGCATATTTGGGTTGGTCGGTGTGGTGTGAAGCTGTTTGCCGTGTGCATGTTTGCTAAGGAATGTATATAAATCAATTGCAAACAATGTTAGCGGAAGAAAAAAAAAAAAAAACACTCCCAGGTAAACAACCAAGTACAAACCGCCTTGGGGGAGGTCCTTAGGGGAAGATTTACATCTTGTAAACTCGGTGGCCCATACCCACATTGCCATTAATCAGCGTAAAAGCTTCATTTTTAATGCATTGAACGTTCATATTTTTTGACATTCGCTTATGTTGCTTTTACTGATGTGCGCTGTCGGCATGTTTTAATTCAGTTTGCTTGACTTGATTTAGCTATTTCAACATATTTTATTTGCTCATCTAATCTGTTGAAGTCATTTCGTCTATGTCTTGCAACGAAAGATTTAAAGATCAAGGATAGTTAAAGATTCAAGGGATTCAAGCAATAAAAATATGTGTTGTAATTTTTTTCTTCACTTCGTTTCCTATTCTTTATCCGCTTTGGGTGGCGCCTGAAAGTAAACGAAAATGCACATGACCTTCGATAACTTTTTCTCTGTAAGTCTGGCCAGTAATACCCGACACAAAGGGATACACGTGATACAAACCCCTACTTGGGCCGAATAGATCTTCGAAAGGTTTGGGTGAACGAACGATACGAGAACGCTTGTTGAGGGTCTTGAAACTTCCACTTTTACTTTGCAAAGTTTTCTTTCCGATCCAACCCCATGCCCGACCAATCGATGGAATTATTTCGATTTCCTCGGAGATTTCCGTGCTTCGGTAATGGATGGCACTGGTTGGCGATGGCAAACTTATACAATCAGCTGTTTAGCCATACCTCAGGGTCAGGGTTGGCTACCGTTGATTGTCCTTTGTTGCTGGAATGTCTGCCCCGGTGGATAAAAGCTGGCTTGGATCATCATTGTCATCTTCAGCATTATCATTCCCCCTCCCCCCACCCCCATGCCCCTGACGGTGCCGTGTGATTGTTGCTATCCGGGGAGGGTCACGCAATGAGGGCAAATAGGGGTACGGCTATTAACTCCAACATCAAAGAGTATCGGAGAGCGATGTTGATTGGGTTTGGTAAGCGAATCCACGCCATAAAAGAGGAAACTCACAGCCCCCCCCCCCCCCCCCCAACCATGACGTCCAACATCCATTTGGGAATCTCCCTTGAAAGTCGTCGCACGGCCCTGAGATTCAAAACCCGACCGTCATCACAATGGAAACGGTTCTATTAAAAATTGGTCCCCCAACGCGCCATTCTCCCGCTCGGTTCGCTTCGTCGCTTTAGCGAACCTTCCAGCGTTTCAGGGGGCGTTGTAATGGGTCCCAAATGGGTTACTAAAATTACTTATCCGAATTTAATTCCCCGAGTATCGTAATCATTCTGGCACGTAACCGGTGGAGTTGTTTGACAGGGAGGCGGGGAGTTGGGAGGGAGTTGAAGTTTGTTGTGTCGCCGTAAGGCTCGGCACGAGCGACGTCGTTGCTGTCGTCCTCGACACCGAAGTTAGCTCGGATGTAAGGTCGCCGTTGGAGTGCGGGTCGGTGTAAACTCTGATGCCTTCGCACTCGAGTCAAACGTTCTTTTGTTGTCGATTACTATTCTCGTCCGCGTGTCCCTGTGTAGTGGGAGTCGTTGTTGCCGAAGGGAGCCGCACACACCACGGGCGAACGCGGGCACGATGAATGTGTGCGAATCTGGCACTTCAATACTGGCGCGATAAGAACCACTGCGCTGGCGATGGTCGGGTCGGCAGAGTGTCGTGTATAGTGCACGAGGCTGAAGAACACTCGGCTCAGCGCAGAAAAAGGACCTAAAAACGGATGAGGACCAAAACGGGGACCCCGGAGAGAGTAAGTGAGAAAGAGAGAGAGAGAGTAGAGGAGAGGGGGAGGAAGGGGGGGTGGATTTTTGGTTTAGGAGCAGCGAAGTACATATGTTCTGTTCTGGGAGTCATTTGCTCGCAAACAAACACACGACCAGTCCCGGAGTACATCGACGCCGGTGAAGGATAATAAAACCCGGAAGGAAACGGATGTGGGTGGCCAATGGTGGAGCATATTGTTTCTGCGGCCAGTCGACGTTGGGGGGTGTGCTCTTCTGCACGATATGTACGGGTGGGCGCGTTTCATTACATGTACCACCCGGTCCGGGAGCGTAAACCCACCATTCGTCTCCAGCAGCGTTCGGTTCGGCAGCTCCGATCGGTTTTTTTTTTTTGGTTGTGTGGCCGGGCCCCGGGTCGGTGGTGCTTTCGAGTCGCGTGTGCAGTCGGTGTCGGGTTACGGAATCGGCTGGTGGTTTGTTCCCGGTGTTTCGTGCTGCTGTCTGGGTGTGTGTTTTTAGTGTGGATTAAGAGGATGCGCTAAGCGCGTCGTTGGAATTAGCTCCGCCAGTGTAAGTCAAGTGTTATACTTGCGGTGGTGGCGGTTGTGCTAAAGCCGGCAGATCTTCCTCCGATCAATCGGATCAGGTGCGTTTGTGTGTGTGTGTTTGAGTGTCAATCACATGATTATCCGTTTCCGAATGTCTGATGCGAATATGGCGATGGATTTGGACAAACCCCATCGATGTAGATCATCAATAATGGAGTGCTGTTGGCTCTTTTCTTTACTGCACTAAACGATCCAACTGCGAAGTGAAGTGATGGACGAGACTGTCATTGTGATTGTGACGGCATTTATCCGTCGCTGTACGTTTATTGTTGGCGATTGTCCAGTCGTACGGGCCGGGCCATACCTACCGCAGTGTTAGCCGGTAATAAACCGAGCACAAAACCAACTACTGGCGTAACTACGAAATCGAGCACTCGCCCGCACACTGGCTGGAAGGGAAAAAGGATTTATCGATCGACCAAACCATTAATGCGGCCCGGATACGTGGAACGCCGGTGGACAGTGTGGAAAAAGGATTACGCTTGGAGTTGTGCTCGTCCCCCCGTACACACTGGTTGGATACCATTAGCCATAGTCAAGAGCGGTCTGGTCATTGTGCAGCTGGGTGGCCAACTATCGGGCCTGGCAGGAAGGGAGGAAGAATCATTTCGATGTGATAAGCGCACCACCCCTTTTAGGGAAAGGTTGCCCAATGTGCTGCGCCATGTGCGGTGTAGTGTGTCACGGAAATAATCCCACTGATAGCGTGGTGAAATAATAGGGCGTTACTGGTGCATCCGCGCATTGTGGAATTCGCTTTTCTGTGGTGGTTTTTTTTTTGTGGAGAATTATGCATAAGCTGTAATCATGATTTTCAGTCCCATTTCCTTCTTTAAACACGCGCAAAATAGCAGAACAAAAGGAAAAAGATTGTGATAACAGTAGAATAGTTACAGAAATGACATTTTCATCCAATTTCTGATTAGATTCTTACTTACTATAAAATAGTAACACCCGTCAACGGTCTCAAAAACAATATTTTTTGACGATAATTTGATTCGATTTGCTGTAAATTCCATCAGTCACTATTCACCGACGTTCCTACCTTTGTTACGTAAATGGTTTGACGTGTTATCGTCCGAATTGAATGAGAAACATCTGCGATGCGAACTGTTATTAATTTTCCAACACCTAGCCAGACTCGCCTGTGTTTCCCAACGGTTGACTTTTCAACATAAATTCCTTATTTGACACCGTCTGTCACATTTCCCAAGCAGTTTCCGGGGCATCGAATGGTCGTGTTCGTTTGCGTGGCGAATGAAAAAAGCACCGGAGACAGTATCTCTCCACGTTCTGCTTGAACGTTCTCGACCATCTTCAGCCAGTTCAGTTGCCCTACTATTTTATCTTATCTGGCCACCGGTCGCGCCGTGAAGCAGACATATTTTTTAAAGTGATCGTTCATTGTTGTTCACTTGCCGTGCGGAAAACCATTTGAAACCATCCGGTCGCTGAAAGTGCGGCAGCTGGAAAAGAACGGATTTATCCCGACGATCGCGGCTGCTTGAGACGGAGCGGTGATTTTGTTGAAACACGAATTCTCCAACCGATAGGGATCGACGCAAGGCAAGGATTTTGAAGTACGCTTTTGTGTGCAGTGTGCCGGGCGGAAAAGCGAAAATAAAAACAACAGGATGAAAAATTGCTTCCAGTCAGCATAAGTGAACTTGATTAATTGATGAAGATAAGCAGAGGAGAAAGCAAAATACGGCTAAGTAGCAGCAGCGGCGGCACCGGCCGAAACCCGCCCACGCTAGCGTGGAATCAAAATGCTTCCCCGAGACGGCCGGAAAGTTACGAACGGATGTCTTCTCAACGTGTAATATCTTGTTATGGGGATTTCGCGTACGGTGGAAAGTTTCCGTACCGGCACCGTACGCTTTGCGGTGTGCCGAAGTTCCGGTAGTGGGTGGGGACGCCTAATGGGTGCTGCTGCTGCTGCTGCATCCAATGCGGTGCGAGGCCTGATCGTGTGTTGCTCACACGCAAAAATGACGTCATGCGAGGAGGGTTGCACACAGTTTCCATCTCCGAGATACGGCACGCGCTGACGTACGTTACCGGGGTTTAGAACCGTGAACGCTCCACACTCCACCACAATGTGCCAATTCTAATGAATCTCGTAATGCTTACTGTAAACAACGACGTCCAAAATGGCCGGCAGGGGCTAGAAGGGGAGATGGGAAGAGCGGACACCAATAATGCACCGCTCGTTCGTGTCTACCGTCCGTTTGAAGTTGGGGTCTTTGGTTGAAAAAAAAAAATACGATGGAGACGCCCGGTACCGCAGATGTGTTCGGATCACATAAACAAACATTTCCCCTTCCGAACGTGGCTTCATTCGCTGCAGAGTATCATTCGCGGGGGGAACATCTTGTCGGTTGCGATCGAACCTAATTATGAATCTTCATCGATGCCTCGGAGTAAACTATGTTGTTGCAGGGCTTTCATTGATTACATTTCAATTCCAAAAAAAACCATACTTCGCTATGTGTCCGCCATTGTTCGGCCGTGTGTCTGGCAATGTTCGCTAGCCAATTAAATTTGTGCACCATTGTGCTTGAACTCTATCGAATCGACGCGCTACTAGCAGCCAGCTTCTAATAGAGCGGTAACTTTAATGTGTTTTACGAAGGACAATGAATGCTGCCCAGACAAAATGGCGAATGGAAGCAACTGAACTGTCCCCTGCTGACCTTTTGAAAATCCAACTCGCAAGAGAATCTCGAGTAAGGTCCCCCGGTTTTACGTGCATCCCACAGCAACATCGTAAAGTAAAGTAGCTCCTGATTGTCCGTATGTGTGTATGTGGGTTAGGTGTATGTGTGCGTGTGTTGGACCAACTCTACCAAGAAGATAATGTCTAAGGGTCATCCCTGATGGCGCCATACTATCGACCAATCTTGAAGACCTTCTTTTATTTATTCTTTTTCTTCCACAACACACACACACACGTACGTACGATAAAATTAAGGCACACAAAATAAACTCAATCATTCCTCGCCGGGGTTAGGGACAACCTGTGGTGTAGTAATGTGTTTTCCTGTGTTTCGGGCTGCTGCTGCCGTAGACGCGTATCTCCGTAGCCAAACGCTCTCAATATATCGTTAAGGAGGGCTTGATCTTTTTTTGCGTGACGTCTGCTGTCCTTGGACACGACCGGATTACCATTATCGGTCATGCCGATGTTCGTGCGAAAAGCTTTTAATAAATGTTATGGGATTTAACGAAGACGCTGCCGTGCGCACTTCCGTGCACGTTTCCTCTTGCACGTCCCCGTACGCGTCGAAAGATGTGTCATCCTTTCCCATTTTGCGGTGGAGATGGTAGGATTAGAGTGAAAGAATTGCCTTATGGGCGGCAAAGGGATTATCGGGCGGGATACCAATATTATGCCTGCTGAGGCAAACTTCATGTGCAGCGTATCGTATTTGTAACGGGTGTTTTTTTTTTGGTCGAGTCTGAGGTTCGAGATCATTCAAGACACATATTCAACCGTGAAACATGCCTTTACGAACTCTTGAACATTCATTCGAGTGTAAAAAGCGTATCGAGATTTAAGTCCACCAACGGTGTGATAAATTGATCCGACTTTGGGACTAATCTGGAATGCGTGCCATTTGCTTTTTCTGTTTTCATTTTTAAATCATTCAATAGCGTAGCGTTGGGTGAGCGTTGATTCAGGATCCATGTGTCAAATCTTTAAAACCAAATGAAGAACTCCATTGAATGATGCCGTCTCATGAATCTTTAAGGATCAAAAATGGTTGCAGATTCTTGAAAATGTTGATGATACTGAGACTCATTAATCTTCGGAGATTTAAGATTGTCCAGAGTTCTTCACATTTTCACTATTTTTTAGAGATTTACGAATCGTTCGTCATTCGTGACCTTCAGAGAATTCATGAATTTTTTGAAAATCGATCATTCTCACATCTGAATGATGAATGAATTTTAGCGTTCTACATATGAATGAATGTTTTATATAAAAGATGCATAGAATTTTTCGTACCTTTATATCGCTAATATCATAAATATTCTACAGCACAATATGAATATAATTGTTTCGAATGCAACCCTTCCAGTGGAATTACAGCTAAAACGCACCATCAGCACACTCTCCGAACCACTCAAAGTTGTTGTTATGACGCATTTCTGTTCAGTTTATGTTCGGATGTACGAGTAGATAGATATAGAGCAGCATCAGCAGTGGCCGGTGTGGCCACCATGTGTGTACTTGGCCGTTCCATTATCTACCCTGAGGCAAGAGTCTAACATTGATTTGGAGGTCACGATCAGTGTTCAGCAGTGCTGGCAAATGGAGAGCCACAGAGAGAGAGAGTGTGCGTTTAATTATGAACATATGTAGTAATTAGCATACACAAGAGGTGAAACCAGTTGCCCTTTCTAAGGGGCAACAGGAATCGGACCAGAAAAGGGGAAACGACGGCTTTGTTTATCGTTTTTGCGTGTCCAACTTTACAAGGCAGTTTACTGTTGTGAACGATTAGGTTCGGTTGGTTTGGTTGTTGTCGAAACGAGCACGATTCCATTTGCGAGCCAACTGGTGAAACGTACTGCATTGCATCTGTGCAAGAAAATCAAAAGTGGTACAGAATGTTTGTTCAATCCTCTTGCATTAAAGAAGAATGAATGAAGTATATTAAAGGTGATTGTAAGAGCATGTGTCTGCTAGATAATATTATTTCACGAACCCATTTTTTTATATTAATAAGCCAACGAACATAAACTGAATATTAATTGTATTACTCTACCGTTTCTTTCTAGGTTCTATCATGTTCCACGTGCGCCGCCGACCCGCGGATTCGCAGCCGCGAAGACGGAAAAAGAAACCGCTGGGCGTATCGAACGGTGGAAACAACATTGGCGGTGACCGCGAAGGTCCCATGCTGATCGAGATCACGCACAGCGGGGATGGTGGACGGCGCGTAAAGCTGGGCAGCGAACCGATCGAGGTCGGTTCGGCCAACACTAACGCCCTGCAGCTGTTCGGTCCCTCCATCCAGGCACGCCACTGTTTAATATCGATGCATGACGGAGTCTGCACCGTGACGCCCCTGCACGCAGATGGTACGACATTTGTCAACGGCCATCACATCCAGCAGCCAACGATACTGCACGTGAGTATATGCGGGAAATGAGATGGAGGAGTGCACCACCCAAGGAAAGGCAGAATTTCCATCTACAGGTGTTCCAAGCTGTATTTATACATTCTTCACGTAAAAGCATCAATTTATCCATCATTAGATGATGAGTGAAAGCGAAGCGAATAGCTGTTCGCTCCATGTATAGAACTTTCTAACTGTCTAAGAAATTCTTCTAACTGTCCCTTTCATGTTCCTTTACCGATGATACTAATTATTTATTCGTTTTAGAATATAAAATGCAACACTTTCGCCATCGGTCGGTGGTTTACTGTGTTAGTGATAAATGATGAGCACGGTTGAGATGATAATTTCGTTCCACCGACACCGTCTCGAATACACATCAGCGATTTCATTTACATTAAACATCATCAACCAAAATCCAAGCTCAGTTGCTCCCCCGGTCCGGACGTCCTTTCTTGGCTCCACAAGTGTTCGAGCTGATCCCCCGGATCCGGACGAGAATAAATCATTGATGAAATCGATGGTTCTAAAGCGTCGTCCGATGTTGTAAGCGGTGCGTGAAGGCACGAGGGTGCGCGCAGTTCCGTTTTGCTAATCCCCTACCGTTACGTTACAGAACAACCAACCCGTAAACGACGGGTTGTGCCGTGATCGAATGCTAAACCCTCGCCTTTTCTCCATTTGCTGGGAATTGTTCGATTGGCTGGAAGATTATCTATCGCTTAAGCGTTTTACTTCGCATTCGTGAGACCATCGAGCCCCGGGTTTCGTTGATGGAGTAAAAGCAACCGTGTGTGTCTACAGCTATCCGTTGTTCTACCGTCAGTTTGGGAAAGGGATTAGTTTATTCCTTTTTTTTGTCTTCTGTGAGGCAGTGGCATACGTTTCGCTGATTGAATATTCCATTCGTAATGCCACTGTTCTCGCAAGCACATCTGCTAGACGATGTGCGAACGCGATTGTGAAACGACCCTAGGACCGACGGTGTATCTTCTCACCGGTGGTGAATCTGCATGCCGGTCTCGGTTGTACGAGCAAGTTAAATAATTTATTTCGATGATTATGGAACAGCGAAGCGATGGTGTTGAGCGTAGAATTTCTGTGAATATGCTTTACCATACCTCTCGATTTCGAATTAAAACTGCATTGGGTTCTGCTCCAATTTCGGAACGAATGATGGTGCGAGATCAAAGGTTGAGCATGGGCAATGAAATACGTTTTTTTTCGTTTCGACCTGTTATCACATATTTGTAGAAAGCGGAGAGAAAAAGGAACCTTCCATTACCACGTTGGATTGAGTTATATTTTATCCGTATTTATGATACAAATAAACTCAATCTCGCTGGAAATGTTCTCGAGTGGCTTAATGCAACACTGCAGGCAGTGCATTGAATTAGAAGCGTGACAGAAACGGGGGAGTATAAACATTGACCTATATTTCGTGTGTATATTTTACCGGCACCAACCGAAAGTGCAGCACCATCAGCGCGGGCTGGTGAGGTTGTAGATTTCGATGCACTATTTTTAAAAACGAACCGAAAGAAAGACAGAACCGAAAGATGCGACATCACCAAACGCGGGATGAGGCGCAAAAAAACCTGAAGTTTATCACACGATACGCTCTTCTGTGCCCGGTCACCACGGTGGGTAACCTGTGGGAAAATGTACGTTCTAGAGCTGGTGTGTTTCCAGCATTATACTAAAAATAAATCATACAACAAAGCGTACGGGCTTGGCCTCGTGACGTTCGAAGCCTCTTATGGTGCAATTTTACCATTCCTTAGTCATTGTGTTTTAAACTTTATTAATAGTTTCTTAAAGCATATGCTTTATTTTGGTAACTATCATTGTGTTTTAAACTTTATTAATAGTTTCTTCAAGCATATGCTTTATTTTGGTAACTATTGTTTATAAATTCAATTTTTTTCATTTCTATTTTTGGAAGGAAACTCTCTACTAAGAGGGTTTTTACTATCGAAAGCCCATCCGGAAGATGCCAACCGGTCTTTTACTACGGACTTGCAGCTCGGACGACCGCAATGAAGTTAAACCGCAAAGCGGGAAAGATGGCGTCAGTCATGCCATCAGAATAAAAAATGAAAAACCGATCAAAATGGGCCCCGCAATGGGTTGCAAGAAAAGGGTTGCATATTGTACGAAGTTGTGGTTAAACTGAATTACAAAAAAAAAGAAGAAAAAGATTGTCCTTTTTCAGTTTTCCGTTCTTCAGTTTTCACGCTATGAAAATCCCAGGATAAATGGCGAAATGTTTCAAGTGTCTTCTCATCTTTTGCAAAAAAAAGGGATCACTGTTTTTTTGTTGTTGTTTGTTGTTCAATCTAGGTAGTATCGTGTGGTAGTGCTAAAAATCTGAAAAAGTGAAACGAAGGTTAAATGTCGTAACGTCCTTCGGCGGTAGTAGTAGTGGAGAGTGGCATCAAAACGCTCCGTACTCGGTCGAGCGGAATAAACCAATTTGAGGATACTACCGTCTAGATCGACCTGGAATGTTTTTATGTTGTTGTTTTCTTTTCGATTAGTCGCTCAACGAAGCGGCCAGAAGTACTTGGACAATCATTTGATGGCGTTTTCTTTGCTCCGCAGTCTGGCATTGGTTGGACGACGCGAATTGATTCGGTTTCCAGTTTGGTGCAGAAAACTTTCAGAACTCTGACAAGAACCGTCGAGTGTGTCAAATTAGAAGCTCGTTCTGCAGCGCGAAACATGACCGAGCGTGCGGTCGATGCCGTCGGATGCCCATCCTGGGCTGATGATGATTAATAGTTTGCAATTTGCTATTGCAGCTTTTCCGGTTGTCTACACGGGAGGGAAATCAGAGTTCTCAGGAAAGGTAAACTGACGCATCACCGTCAACTCCCCACAACCCACTGACGAAGCTACGCAGGTTACGAAGCCTAAAAGCGAACCAGGAAAATGAAGCAAACCGGGAAAAGGGATTAAAATTAAGCTGGCGGAATGTTCCTCTAGTTTCCATTACGGTTCTGTGTTGTTGCGTGCGGCATTGAGGCGAACTTCTCATTCTCGTTGGAAGCTCCGGTCGTTAAGCGTCACCTGGGACTTTAATTAAAAATCCTTGTTCTCTCTTCCTATAAGCCAGTAGTTGCGGCGTAGTTCTCGACAGGAATGGATTACTACCGTTTGCCTGGGACTCGCCCACAGCGCATATTAAAACACCAATAGGATTACGCGTCGCGTTGCAGCAATTAGATTTGGAAGCGATATTGCACGATGCAGCACAAAAATGGTTTTATAATAAAAGAAATCACGAAGTTTATCAAATATTTCCATTTAAAGCCGTACTCATGAAAGTGAAACTGATTGCCTTTTTTGTAATGGTAAGAAATTGTTTTATAATGAAATGATGTTCACATTTCCACGATGATTGTTCTTTCTTCCTGCCGGCTATAACGAGCAAAATCATTACGGTTGTAAAACAAAATCGCTTTTAATTTTGACCCTCAATGCGCTGACAGGAGCTTACGATTGTATATTTTTCCTGCTCGCTTTGCCCCTCGTTGTCCGTGCAATATTCGAGCCGGTTCGGTACACTTTTCGGCGGTTTTTATAGCTCTTAACACATTCTTCCGTTGGGGCCGGGCACACCTAAAATATTTAATCTTATTGCATTGACCGGGGGGAGACGCCCCCAAGGCGAAGGTAGAATCCCAAAACCATTTTCTGGTCGGTTTATTGTGTGGAAAGTGTTCGTTTGGATGCTTATGTTGTGTTTTGTTTTCTGCTTTTCCTTCCAGAACGGTTCCGTGGTCATGTTTGGCAGGGTTGCATCGTATCGCTTCGTCGATTCGCCGTCGGATGGGCGATATAATCTGGCACTGTCTCAATCCCAGCTGGATTCTGCCTGTTTGTACGAAAGGTAAGTTCCGTCGTAAAGTTGGACGATTCCAAATTAGCTGCGCTGCAGAATGTGCAAAAGGGCGCGTCAATATTTGTCACCGGTCGTTAATTCGTCCAATTTACCGTACGCTACAAGCTGTGTTTTGTTTGGAGCATGTATGCTTCCTTGCTAGTTTTCAAATATGTGTGTGTGTATGTATGTGTATATGCTTATGTTTTAATTAAATGCTATAAAATATTCGATTACAAGCACTGCTTCAGGTGCACACACGCTAAAATGAAATGCACAATTATCCTTTTAATCATTGCGGCTTTTAATTACAAACCAGCTAGTGACAACATCATTTGATAGCATTTTTTTTACTATTGTAGCATAGCAAAAGTTATCATTATCGTTATACATTCTGCATATTAATGATTTATTCTTACTTTTATTTTGTTTCATTTTTCTGTTTTATGTGTTCCGTTGTGTGTGTTGCTAAACGAATGCGACTGTGTGTGGTGTTATGTTGTGAATATGTTCCCATTTTGTTGCAAACTGCCATCTTGTGTGTTACATCATGTACGCTTCGCTCCCAAAAAAAATACAATGCTTTCGACACGCACACCACTACACTCTTCACCGGTGTTACACGCGCGGATCACACACACCCACATTATGACAATGCCCCTTTCGCACTCCTCACCATGCAACTATTGCTGTCCCATTCCATCGGTATCGACGATGATCATACCCCAGTCGATCACCGACCTCGCCAACGTCCTGGAACGACGAAGAGAGCCGTCCGATCAGCCCGATCAGTTCGGTACAGATTGGTGGTAAGATGCCGGCCGGAAGCAATACCGGCGCCGGTGGTAGCTTTCTCGACGGTCCTGTCGCCTCGACCAGTGCCGACAGTGCTTCGTCACAGCAACAGTCGAACTCATTCGCGAAAACACCATCGTTCGACATGCAACCGACGGCCGGTGCTCAACAAACGCATCCGCACATGCATCACCATCACCACCATCATCCGAGCGGGTTGCTCGTGACCGCGTTAGACGGACCGGATGCGATGGGTCCGGACGACACGGCCAGCTATAAAGGGGGTCACGCTGGCAATAGCAACGATCACAATGACGGCGAGCCGCACCTTACCGGTGGCGGTGGACCTTTCGGAGCAGGGAATGGAGGTGAAACGGAAACAAAATCTATTTCCAGCTTCAAATCCATCGGATCAACTACCGACAGGTACTGTATATCTCCACACACACACACACTCTCCCACTCTGACGGATATTTTTCGATGCAACAGTAACGCGCGTAAAATGCATCCGGTGCTCATTTTTCCATCCTTCATGCTTTCGCTTCTACATCACACGCATGTTTGTGAATGTTTCTTTGTCTTTACGCTACATGGCTGCTATTGGAGATGTGGTATTTCTATTGTCTTTTGGCGCCAACGAGTAGACATGTATACTCTACCGGGGTTATTCTAACTTCCATCTAACATATTATCTGTACCATGCCGTTGTACGCTTACTTTCAGCAGAACGAGTACGTTTCCAAAGCTGCTGCCATCGCTTGCCGCAACATCAATTGCGGGCGAACCCGGCGGTCAGGAACCCATACTTCCCGCCGTGCTGGAATTCCCGGAACAAAACCAGGAACCGTTTCTGCAATCCGTCATCAGCGAGCTGGACGTGAATTCGCCCAACTTCAAGCTGGCACCGGTCTATACGCTCTACCTGTGCGCCCGGTACCGTGCCTCGACGCATTACCGTCCCGACTTGCAGCCAACGGAGCGGGCCCACAAGCTGACGGTATTTCTGCACCACGTTGCCAATCTGATCCAAAACGTTGTCCAGGAGCAGTACACCGACGCCAAAATACTGTCCTTCTGGATGGCGAACAGTTCCGAGTTTCTGCACTTTCTCAAATCGGACCGTCACATTTCGGCGTTCAGCGTCCAGGCCCAGGAAGTGCTGGCGGAAAGTGTACAAACAGCGTTCCGCAATCTCGTATCGATATTTCACGTTGAGCTGTCGCAGACGCTGAACCAATTCCTGTCGGAAAACATCGATCACGACTCGGCAGCCGGACTGGTGCTGTCCGTGCTTGGTTCTGCGATGGCTTTGCTGCGCCGATGCCGCGTCAATGCTGCACTCACTATTCAGCTGTTTTCGCAACTATTCCACTACATCAACGTTGTGTGTTTTAACAAGGTAATGAGCTCAAGCGAACAATTGCTTCAAGTGATTCAAGCAATGGAATTTTTGAAATAATTATCGTTTTTTATTCGTTTGTCTTCTTATTTTAGTTTGTCACTACTTCACACATGTGCACCAGTGCATGGGGAAAAGCCTTAAGTGAGCGACTCTCGCTCCTGGAACTGTGGGCGGAAAAGCAAGGTCTAGAGCTGGCGGCCGATTGTCATCTAGCGAAAATCAATCAATGTGCCCAATTCCTGCAAGCTCCGAAAACGTCCGTCTCCGACGTGCAGCAGTTGGCGTGCTCATGCTTTCGACTGAACTCGCTCCAGATGGCTGCCCTGCTGTCACAGGAAACCATTCCACGCAACCTGATTGACACGGCGGTCCGGATGGCCGAATCGGTCGCGGATGAGCTTAGCCGTGCGGATGGACGTGAAATACGGCTCGAAGAATCGCCGGAACTGCCGCTAGCGCTGCTACTGCCGGACGATGGTTTCAGCTGTGACGTCGTTCGGGGGATTCCTGCCGGTTTGGTAGACTTCCTGAATCCGTTCCAAATGGCGGGCTGGTGCCGGCTAGCATCGCAACCGACAAGCATAGGCCTGTGGACGGTGTACATGCACCAGTTCAATCACGGCCGTTCGCCGAGCGTTATGTCGAGCAAGCTACCACAGCCAGAAGTGCAGATTATAAAGCTGCACAAAAATGCCAACGGTATGGGGCTTTCGATTGTGGCGGCCAAAGGGGCCGGACAGGAACGGCTCGGTATCTACATCAAGTCGGTGGTGGGTGGTGGTGCGGCCGATCTCGATGGACGGCTTCAGGCAGGTGATCAGCTGCTGGAAGTCGACGGTCAGAGCTTGATCGGTATCACGCAAGAACGTGCGGCAGATCATTTGGTGCGTACCGGACCAATTGTAACTCTGAAAGTAGCCAAGCAAGGTGCCATCTATCACGGATTAGCAACACTTCTCCAGCAGCCAAGTCCCGTAATTCAGCGAGGTAAGTTGATTTTTTTTCATTAACGTTCTGTGAATCTGGCCAAATACAAATCCTTACGCCGCGGGTTTTTTTTAAACATAAACGTAATAACATTCCAGTAAGGCAGTACTTTTCAGTATTTATTCAAAACTTTGCGGCGCAATGATGAGTATCAAATAGATCTGTAAAAGCTAATATTAATAATATAACTACCGTACATAAGCTATGCTCTCTTATCGCTTGATAAATGTTCTCCCCTTCTCCTACTTTTTATCTTGCTGCTCTGGATTGTATACTGTGGGTTTCACACGGGAACGCGTTTACATCGAACGTATGTGTGTAATTGTATTCAAACTTCAATTGTTGAACAAATTGGTTTCATGTTGATTCATTGTAAAACAACAAAGAAATGGAAAACGAATTCAACTGTAATGTGTATGACAACGATGGCAATCATCGCTATCATTTTGGACGTTCGAACGAAAGTCTCAATTTCTACGGATCCGGCGGGGGCAGTCGTCAGTCGCGGCGTGGTTCGCTGCGCTGTCCCTTGTCCGCTGTGATGATGAACCACACCTACTCTACGCCGTATTTAACGCAAAACGATGCGGCGTATCGGCGTATGTCAAACCCGGACATTAGCCAGCGCCGTTACAGTTTATCACTTTCGCACGAAGACATTTTGTCAAACGATCAGCTACAGCAGATCCATTTCGATCCACGCTATCGAGATTGCAGATCGAGCAACAGTTTGAATAGTATCTACTACAATCATCAACGCACCAGAAGCAATAGCCTAAACAGTATTGGCCGTATCGGGACCATTATGAAGCCAGTACGGTTCGACACACCGCCGTCGATCTATGTCGAAGATTACGATTCACGAAGTAATAGCCACAGTAGCCGAGAGATGATAAAGATTGAAGAAACGGCTGAGCCGGAAACGCCTGTCGTCGAAGAGCGAAGACCATCGTGCGTATTTGAAATACGAATTGAAGCACCTTCGACTGAATCGAACCTCTCCTTCGTGGCGGATGTTAATCTCGACGACATTCCGTTCATCGACGAGGACGACGCGGATGAGGAGGAAGCACCGGGATCAAGGAGTCGCGGTACGAGCGGTTGTGGTACAAATGTTTCCACTCAAACCACTCCTTCCGTGGTAGTTAACTCGCCGACAATGGTTACCATTAGCGATGCAGCCGGTGCGCCCAGCCACAATTTCAACAGCAATAGCAGTACGACCGGTGGAAATCTACCCAGCATTATGATCAACACGGCAAGTAGGCGAGGTAGCAATTCATCGTGTCGTAAAACGGTTAGTTTCGACATAATTAACGATCACCATCCTTACGATGATAGTGACGAAGAAGAAAGAGCGAAAGGGAAACAGTACAGTGGACAAGCCAATGTCGAGAATGTTGCGTCGGACGTGAATAGTGATACATTTTCTACAGCTGTGCCATTAGCTTCAAGGGTGTCGAATCGATTGAATAACAACCAAATTCTTGTAGACAATAGTGGAACGTCTAACGCGGTCCGTTACGAAACTTCCGCAATGGAGTCCTTATATCCAGCCATTCATGCTATGAACAGTGGAATCTTCGCTACGAAAGGATCGAGTGGGGGGATTGTTGGCGACATGGAGAGTAACAATAATGGACAACGTGATGAAGACGCGCAAAAATCGATAGCAATGGCCCACAGCGGAGAACCTAGAACCCAGGAACGACCAATTGACACAATTAGGGATTACGTCGTTCGCCATTTCAGTGGAACGGCGAATGTCAATGTCAATAATAACTACTATTGCAGCAATACCGTCGATAGGCGACAACGAAACATTCAATTAGATAGTGATGAAACTAGCATCGTGTGTCCGCAGGATGCTTTGTACCAGCAGTCGCGGAAAGGAGAGATGATAGTAGATAACAACAGCGTGGAAACGCATTTTGTAACCGATAGCAATAACGCACCTAGTGCCACATTGGATAACGATCACTGTAATCTATTGAGAAACATTCAATTGCTCAAAGCCGACGGAGCGTTTGTTGGAGCGGCCGAGAGCAACGACGGCAACAGCGGCACCGGCACCGGCACCGGCACCAACGACCCTCATCAGCGTCATCATCATCATCATCTTCATCCGGGGCAAGGTGGTGCGAAAGGTACGGCGAGACAGCTTGTTCATTTCTTTCGAAACATGCTACGTTAGACGAGATGATCCAATTTTTCGTAGGCTCCAATGTGGGGCCGTTCGAGCTCCCGTATAACTCAAATATGTTGCTTCAGTTATTGGGCCGTGTCCGTATCACCTGCGGGTATCGTTTGGCGATGTGTTCCTCTTGTTTCTCTGACTTATTTTCTTCAGTTAACGTAACTCTGTCTAGATTGAACCATTCGTCCATGATAGAACACAGGAGATAGATCACAAAACGGATTCTTCTTTTCTGCCTTTACTGAAGTAAGTGAGTCACCAAATGGTGCATCATATGTTTGGTGACTGTTTGACACGATACTATTTGTTTTAAATCTTTCTTGCACCCATTAAACACTCTCAGTTTTGCATCAACTTTCTTTATTCCTTATCGAATTACTTGTTTTTCCGTGTATTGTCGTCACTACTATACTTCTCTTGGAAACTTTGTTTCTTCTCTTTTAATCGATATCTAATCACTCCCATTCCATTCGTATTGCGTTGTGTATCATGAGCTAAACTAAACCTCCATTCATGTTATAATACCGTCGGGTCATGGTGCATAACGTGGCAAAGTTATCACACTTTCTTCTGCATATATCTGCATTTCGTTTTCCAAAACAGTGTCACGCCTTTGCTACACTTGCATTTGTTTTTGTTGCATGCTGTGTTTTACATATTTCAAATGATCAGTGCAAACGATATGCTACATGCATCTACATAAGCATTGGCATTGCAAAATCAATTTCCATGATTACGCGTAATATATGTTAATCGCTCCCCGGACATGTCTGATGAGGACATATCTCTACACCTGGACTATCCCCCTTTCTGCCGTGCTATATCACGATGACAGTTGTATAATTATATTGCGTTCTGTAATCCATTACCCAAGGGAACCAATCAAATTGCCGTACACTGCATTAATGTCTATTAAGCCTCGAATGTATTTCCCTTTTCCGTATGTTACCGCCACACGTTGATTATCTCGCTGTACGCCCCGCTCGTGTGAATGCGAGAATATGTATCAAATATGTCTATGTATTATGTATGTTACTCTTGACCTTCCACACATAAGCGTTACTCTTGTCGTTGCCCTTTTTGGATAAAAATTTGCATCATTCACCTGTGTTCCCATTCCAGCATAATTCACTCAAAAATCATACCTTTTTCAGTAAGAATTCCATCCCCAATGTCACGATCAGCGTATGATTCGTCTTCGTACAGTGACAGTTCACCCACAGCAGCGGAAGCTTCTCATTCCGAAGAAACGGTTACATTCGGCCATGGAAAGGTGAAGGCTCTAGCAAAGTTTTACAATTCCTTGAAGGACACGAATAACAATGCCATAAAGTATTCAAAACCTCGTGACAACAGTCACCCGACGAGAGAATGGTTCCAAAAGGAAAAAAGTGTCAAGCTAGCGACACACACACCAGTAAGCGCCGCCACGGGTCGTTTATCAAACGACGAAGAGCAAAGGATTGTAAATCAATTAAAATTGTGGAGCGAATTCGGTTCCGTTGGCGATGAATTAAATCAAACGGATGTGTCACTTAAGCGCTCTCAATCCTACGACACATCCTTGAATGATTCCGAATGCGGTGGAAGTGATATTACCATTTGCGGAAATTCGTATGAACGATTAGACAGTGGAAAAATGCCACACGACTTCAAACGTACCAAACATGGCTCACCGAATTTGAACCACCTACATGCGGCTCACCATGGGCTTCATCCGCATACGCTTCCCACCGGATTTCTTCTGCGAAAGGTTAAAATGTGTAGCCCAAATTGTAAGAATATCGAAAATCAAAAGGTGTCATTAAACTTCCTGTACGGCCAGAACTCGCCGGAGTATGGGCATCGTACCAGCTGCCCGGACTTGAGCAATGTTCGCCAAACGCCACGTCAATTAAAGAAACAACACAACATTCTGCGATTGCTGAAACAAATCAACAATAAACTGAACGACGCGTCCGACAACGAAGATGATACACCGGCGAACGATGAAGACAGTTGACCGGAATGTAAATGAAAGCACATTTTCCAACCTTTTCTTCCACATCTTGCTGGCTTGGACATCAAGATCTTCACAAATTTTCAATTGAGCAATTACACCCGCCGCTTCACATTTTCGTACAACCTATTTGCATACTCAGAACGCATAGCATCGTAGTTACATACATTGGCCGTTAAATATTAAACACTATCCGCGTAAACGGGACTAGGTTTGCGCACAACCGTCATCAATCAGTACAGTTGGTTGTGTTGTGTGTTGGTATCTTGTGTAATGAAGCTATGACATTTTCGGTTCAAACAGGTTTCTTATTTCGATCTTTTGTGTTTCCGTTCGTTCCAATCCAATTCATTCGTCATTCGAATGAAAGCTGATACTTTGATATCCATTCGTAATGCATTGCATTCGTAGATTTTGCGTTTGGTTGTTGAAGTAAGCGTACCTTATCAACTGTTATTATTTATATTTTCAATTGTAATTGCCCTTTATTATTCGATTTATTATCGAGCAAAGTATATTGTTATATTTCCAAGATGTACTGTTGCATGCCTTTTGTTGAAGCTTGAAAACCGTCCAAACAGTTTGATATTTTTATCGAAATAATATTGTCAAACAGGTGTACACTGCACATCACTTTTATTGCATTGTTCTTTTTTATTTAAGTATAATTTTAAAATGGCATTACTTGCAAGGCTTGTTTTTAATTTGTGCTTTTGCGTTATCCATTTATTCAGGCGGACGAAGAATGTCCGAACGGGACATGACTCGCGTCGGCACAAGCAGTGGCGATATCAGCAAGCCACCAGTACCGTCAACATCCGCCGGACAGCAGTTATTAAATAGTAAATCCGTTCCCGCATTGCACCATGTGGGCAGTATTGGTAAGTATTAGTAAAAAATAAATGATGCTCTTGTATCTTACTAATTTTGGTTTCTCTTTCTTCATCCCGCCCAGGTGCTTCAGCTAATAAATCCCGTAGCATACATAACCTTGCCGGTGGTGGTGTGGGAGGAGGAAGTGTAGGAGCGATCGGTTCTTCGGGAACCAGTCAGGATCAAGGATTCTATCAAAACCTCAGCGTGTATAGAGCCCAGAATCAGAGTCATCCAAATCTTGGTGAACGGTGCGTGATCGATCGTCGTTCTGTGTATAGTGAAAAGTGTTGATTAATGTTCTTTTTCCCCTCTCATTTGTAGACCACCTATGCCTCTCCAGACGTCCTTGAATTCCCCCGGAGCTTCTGGGACGGTTCATCAGCAACAACAGCAAATGTTGCAACACCAACACCAACAGCAGCTCCAGCAGCACCAACAACACCCGATTCTAAACCGTCCAGCGTCTGCCTATTTTAATAGCAATAATAGCGGTAACAATACCAACCCTAGCAATTTGTTACTGACTACACAAAACACCATGTCTTACACAATGCCTAATCAGCAGCAGCCTAATAATAGTAATAACGGTAATCTAGCAAACATGTCGCAGCAGGGTAACATGAACACGATGAACAACCGGCTAGCGTCGACGATGGGTGTCAAACAGCAGGCCGTGCCTCCGGGCGGAGTAGGAAACAATGGTAACGTGAACGGGTTTATGCGCGATGCCCAGGCACAGCAGAGCCTGCGCATGAATCAGATGATGGCACCGTCGATGCCAAACATTGCACACTCGGTGGCGGGCAGCGGCTATCCGGCACCTGGTGGTATTTCGGCAAGCCAGAGCATGCAAAACGTCAACGTAATTCCCGGTGGACCTGGCAGTCCGGCAGGAAGCTATAACTATCACGGCAGTGCTAATGGTAGCCCAATGCTTTCGCCACAAATGTATCCGCACGATGGTCAGCAGCAGCTAGGTGCGCAACATCATTCGTCTCTGCTGCGCGGTCAAGCGAAGTTGGCTGAAATGAACGAACTTATCAAACGTCGTCAGCAACAGCAGCAGCAACCGGTTTCGTACAACACTGCTACGACAAACAAACCTTCCCAGCTGCAACAACAACAACCGCAACAAGGACCAAACGCGACAATGCCACCAACCACAGCTCCGAAACCATTGCGTGCCTCTCAGGATGATCAACCTCCTCTTCCGCCCGTATCAACACATCCAATGTTCAAACCAGGCAGTGGAGGACCGGCGCAACTCAACAACAATGCGTACAGTAGTGCCGATCCGCCCAAGGTAGGATTCTATCCAACAATGCCGTCGCAAAGCAAAAACCTACCCCAGGTCGGTAGCAGTCCCTGGGAGCGGGAGGAGAAGGAGAAGGAAAGTGAACTGCGTCGCGAGCATGTGCGTGCCTGGCGGGATCAGCAGATTGTAGAATTGCAATCGCTGCCACAGCGTACACCGAAGCAGGAAGAACAGCTGCGGACGCTCATGCTTGAGCGTGACTTCGAGCGGCGTGCGATGGAGGAGGATCAAGACTACGATAACGATATGCCGCCTTATGGCGCAAAGGACCATGGCAATGTGCAGGAGGTAGTACGTCTAGCGCAACCAAATGCTGGCCCACTCACTGCACCGATGACGAAGTTGAAGCAGGTTGACATCAAAACACCGGCGGCCGACACTCTTTCTATCACATCGAGCGAACATTCATCGAATGTGCCGTCCGTTTCGACAGCAATTGCAAACTTCCAGCAGCAGCAGCAACAACAGGCGTCGGGTAGCGGTGCACCACCGCTAATTCAACCCAAAAGCATTCTCAAGCACAACAACAATAGTAGCACGCCTTCGTCCCCATCTAAAGGAGCCGCAAAGACGGCCAGCTTTGCCCACGACGGAAACAATCCTGCTGCACGAGCGCAGCTAAATCTGAGCGAAATAACGGCCAACAATACGAATGCAAACCAGATGATGTCTCAGATGGTGCATGATATGAACCAGCTGAATCTATCTTCCAACATGGCAGGAGTACAGTCGGCACCGGCCGGCATGATGGGTGAAGATCGTGAAAACAGCGAGTATGGTCATCCAATGGCTCACGAGCAACAAACACTGATCAACGGTGGCGGAGTGAACCCGTATATGCTGGGAGGTGATGCGAATAACGGCAATGGAGGTGTTCCACCGCCTCCACCACCGGAACGGAACAGCTCGTATGTGATCATGTCACAACAGCAGCAAAAGCTGCGAACGAGCACCGCTCCTACGAAGCTATCCTTTAGCGGTCCAATCACCAGCAGTCCTGCGTTGGACCTGCAACAGCAGCAACAGAATGCTATGAACAATAACAACGTCAATGCAATGGGCGCACGGTACAGTAATAATAACCTGCTGATGACGGCACCAAACAACGGCCAGCTAAACAATAATCCAACTACGCCAATGGGTGGTGCCAACAATGTAAACGCATCAGGAAATGCTTCGTTACTAGCCAACAGCTACAAGGACAATAAACGGGTGTCGTTCCACGATGAGGATGCCGGTAACAACAACAATCCTTCGACGCCAATGATGGCTGCTGGGCCCGCCGGTTACACGCAAGCAGGCCATTTGATAGGCGGTAGTATTGGTAACGAAACGACCGGAGCAAGCGGAGAGCTGGGAACCATCCTTGAACGACCAGATCCAGACGTAAGTAAACTAACTTAGTGCTAGTTTGGGGCGCGACCACACGATGGCGCCACAATCGATTTTCCATGTAACGGAAGCTCTTCGACAAAAGCTTAATCTGCGATGCTTTTCCACATTTTCCACAGCGTTTCATCGATGAAACTATGCCGGCCATGCTGCATACACCGACAACGCCGGACGGTGAGAACTGGAACATGCAAATTCAAGCAACGCCAGGAGTAATTGGCGCACAGGAAGTTTATCGGTAAGAATAAAAAGACAAATATTTGTTGGGATTTTGGCAAACATTATTAATTCTAAATTTTTCATTCACAGTGACCCTCGTACGCGCCGATTGGCAGAACAGCAGCAGAAACAGAAATCGGAAGCCGTGCCGGAGAAACTGTCGTTCAAGGAGAAGATGAAAATGTTTGCGCTGGAATCGGGCGAGAATAATACACCGAAGGATAAGCTAAAAATATCTCGCGCCCAAAGGGACATCGATGCCGTACACTAGGCCCATTAGGAGCTGATAGTTTCAGCTAGCATTTGTTTTTTTTTTTAGTATTGCGTGCGTGTAAGCATTTATGCCCCTAGCGTGCGAAACATGCGCAATCTCTACCGAACGGTTGTACGTCATAATAGATCGTACATTCGAGGATGGTACCTAAACCTAGGAAAGGTTTGAAGAACGGTTGCGCTTGTGCGTATGTGTTGTCATGAAAGTTTTGTTTTTACTTCGATTGTTTATCCCGTGCATACCATATAGTCGATATGACATGATATCGATTTTAATCGTAGATAGATCAAATGATCTTCTAGATCACGTTAAAGCTGTAAAAACAAGATATCATACAGGAGGATGCAACTGTAGCAGATAAAGAGCTTGTACGCAAACGTTTCGCTACCGAAATCCCTACAAGCGGTGAGCTGATAGATGAAAAGAAGATAACAATAAGGATCAAAACACAGATGATCGTTACGATTGATACTTGTACCCAATGGACCAAGATGATACTAACACAAAAGTTTTAAGAATTCAGCTTAGAAAATTGTTTCTGTTTTATATACATACATATCTATATGTATACCGAATGAAGACAACCATAGTCAGCTAGTGAGAGAAGTTATATTTATCAAAAAAAGAAAAGAGAACACAGAAATAGGACGTAGCAGCAGAAGCAAAAGTCAATGAAATCGGAACTGTTAAAAGTTGAATATATCGTGTAAGTAAAGCGTAACAGTAGATATGGCAGTAGTAAGGTGGGGTACTCTCCAATCGAAGAAGATTTTAATAACATTATCCCTTCCAGTGGGAAGTGTATTCTCCTTATAGTATCTCTGTAAGTTTCTAAATAGCAAAACACAACCTCTAGAATGGAATGCGTCGGGTTTGAGTGTCCTCCGCACACCGGTCCACAGCAAAAGGTCAATTTAATTAGTTCATCCAAACGCGCACCCATTCGTAGCCTTTCCCCCTACGTGATAATGTGTGCAACAGTAGTATAGGGTTTTTGAGCAACTCTAGAATACGGAAACGAAAACAACAACTAACGCATGATAAAGAAGAAAGAAACGGTGGTGCACACTATTGTTAACATTTACGACAGAGTTTACAATTTGCTTGCACTTACAAGATGATGTATCCCAACAGTTTTCGAAATCAACTAAAAAAAAAAACACAGATACCTATTAGTATTAATCCTCTGTTTTGCGTACACGTACACCAACTAACAAACGGGTCCACGATTTTTTACGAATGCACGTGTGAGTGATTTATTTCGTTTGCAAAAGTGATTGCGCAAACGAGAGCGGTTCTTAGATTCGATTTGTGGATTGCAATTATTGAGTCAATAGCATTTTCCCGATCAGAGGGCATGGGAGCAAATTAGGGATGCCAAGGATGGGAAGGGAGCGATTTGTAGATCTGTAGTGGAAATCACCGATAACGATAGGAAAGTGATTTTATTTGTTAAACATATTTTTATATCGCAATCGAGAGACTATTGAAGAATTTCCAACACTTTTCGATACATTTAAGAAGTATTTACCTCTTTATCGACACCGGATTGACATTTCTAGCACATATTTTTATCCTGCATAATTCCCAGAAGCGAACGCGTATGGAAGCGAGCCACACTTAGATCATTTGTAAAGATTGATAGCAGAAAGTATATCGTAACGAACGGCTCTACATAACTGGTGTTAAACTAACCGGTGTTACACGCACGGGAGAACGTTTCAACCACGACCACAGTGGAAATGATCTGATGCCGTCAAACGCACGTCAATGTGGGGATGTACAATGTAACCACGTACCTTCCTCCCATCACGTACGGAATTGTAAAGGAGTAATGGTTAATTAGCTCTAGCAGTAGTATTATAAATGAGCAATGCCGATTTTAAACCGATAGCGCTACGTTACAGCAGAGTGTGGTATTTGGTAGGGTATGTGTGTGGGCAAAGCGCGCGAAAAGCAGATGTGCGAACACACTACAAAGCAGACAGGCGGTGTAGAAACGTTACAAATATACTCGATAATTACTATTTTCAAAGCTCTTAAGAAAATATAAAAGCAGCTATGTAAATGTTAGTAAACAGTTGAGATAAAGCAACCAATGAAACATTATGTAAGGGCCGTCGTCTCTTGAAATCTTGCCATTCTGTTCGATGACATGTATTGCAAACTATTTTTTTTGTGTGTACCGCATAAGTTATCACATTGATGATATACAGCTCATTAGGATCGCTATAAATTGGATTTGTTTCAAGGCTGCAAAGTGATCCACTTGGTTTTCTATTTGCAACATTTTTAATGCCCATTTCGCGCGCTTCTCTCTCTCTGTCGTCTGTGTCCTCAACCTCTACCGCGAAGGGCGCTTGCAACGAAACCATCCAGCAGCGTAGTCGTCACTTTTGAAGTCATTTTTTTTATTCAATCGTATCGCACCCAATGTCGCCCCATGCACAGTGAAAACCAGTGCAACCTATCATTATCCAGCCCCAGCGAGCGCGAACGAACTCCGTGAAACTCATCTATCGAATGGAAGCGGTAATGTGCGTTTGCTTCCGTTTAAACATGGCATTCGATACACTTCACGGCTTGCGTAATGTGTGTGTGTACGTGTGTCGTGCACAATGCCGTTTCACGCCTGTGCCGTGCCGGTCTTTCATCACCTCATCATCACGGTGCGCGGCACGAAATGAGTCGGATCAAAATGACCGACAAACGACGGACGGACCGACATGGTGTGGTGTATTGTCTCAGCTTTACCGACGGGACCCCGGCCATCAAACGCACAGACACAGACACACACACACATAAAGAGATTACTGGAGCGAATGTGTGCAGCTGAACGTGAGTAATTCGTTTAGCAAATTATTTTACATTTCATGCTCCATTTACGCTGTACGATCGGTGCTGTGTCTGGTGACGGTTATGAAGTGGTGGTATTTAAAGTCGCCAACCCTATCCCGTATCTCGTCGTCGTTAGCCCACCGAACCGAAACCCCTTCTTCATGCGGCAATAAGTTTATCTGGCGGTAGATAGCGAAGAGAGGCGTCAAGTAGTTCGGATGTCCTTACGATAAACGAACGAGATGCGATCAGTTGCTTCAGTTGAACATTCATAAACAGTAACAACAAATTTGGTTATATTTATAACAAAACGTATCCAAGTGTAAAAGACAGAGTTTTTCTTAAAATAGCCAAAATTAATGCAACTGTAGGAAAGTGTATTCAATGTATTCCTCAACACTCGCAAGCGCATTACAATTCTTCGGAAATGAATGGAATTTACACACAACCGGCAGCTTATTTTGACTGGAGCCTGGGACTCATTTTCTGTGTAAATTCAGCATCAGATGTAATAGAAGAGAATAAACACGTTAATGCCAGCAGACTCACTATAAGCGATTGTTTTGCGCTTGGTGCGTGGTGATTCCGCTCCAGTGTACCGTGTGACATGTTAAATTTTCCAAAGCCATCAATGCAAATAGACAACCAGAGGTAGGGGACGGACCTTTACGGAGGGACATTGAACCAGACGGGCAGAATTATGCATCGCACATAGGGACGCGAACACATGATGAAATGAGCTTAATGCTTGATTCGTATTGTCCCCTCCTCCCCGATATTGCCGGGAGGAAGTGCCGAAACCAGCAGCGAAACTTGACATGTGGTGGCCAGTAATTTATTCACAACCGACCGTGTACGTGTCAATGGCAATTTAATTCCCATAACCAAAACCGGTGGCGGTGCATTTTCGAAAAGATTGCTTTCGATGCCCTGTTGTCCCCCCGACAGGCCGTGACTGTGCTTTCCGACGCGTTGACGGTTGATTCTGGCCGGTGGAAAATGCGACAATAAAAACGGTCTCTTCTCGCATTGACCTACATGTGAGCGAGTTGTTTCCGCTCCGGTCGAACGATAATTCCTCCCGCGCCGTTGAGGGCTTACTGCCGACTGTTGACGATGGGACTGTGTGTTACTGCGTCGGGTTGAGTTGCAGGACGCCAGGGTTTCTGGGCGAACTGGGTGGGTATGCAAACAGCCATAAATAAATCCATCCATCGATGCACTCGACGCATTTATCATCGAACGTGAACTGAAGCGATATGTTGTAATATATTTATTGGATATTTCTTTCCAGCGCCAGCACCATCGAATCGATCGCGGCGTTGTGTCATGCCTTTCGGCGCGTTCGTGCATCCAGTCAATCAATTATCGTGCCCAGAGATGGAGATTGGAGCTGTTGCCTTATGGCCGCTTGGAGAATCTTCACAAACATCAGTGACGTACCTTCAGGTATATTGGACTTACAATTTCACAAAAAGCTTTACTTTGCTGTTTGAATTGGTTTTACAGTTTAATCCAAACACGAAGCAATGTCTGTAATTGGCAGAGATGGTGTTCCAGTTGTTTTGTTGGTTCAGCTTAACATAATTTAAATTTAAAAAAGCCATTCCTACTGCATAAAAAATCAAGCGCCACCCCAATGTTTGGGCACAAACGTCATTCGCATGATAATTATTCGAACCACACGGGCCAACACACGTTCCCAAATTTGAATTGTGATCTGTTTGTTGCCTCGCTAATGAATGAAAACCCAGCCGCGTTGACTATTCAAATAGGGGCGGGGACCGGACTGTTCTGTCTGGGTCGCCACCGGAGGAAAACGGCGCGAAGGCCACCACCGGCAATCGGCAATCGGTTGCCGCGGCACCGGATATACCGGCTGGAATTCATTATTTATTAGATGGAAATGAACACGATCGTATCATGAGAGTTGTTTGGGAATGTTAAATTTTACCCCGTTGTATATCAACTACCGGTTTTATTTAACAAAAAAGAGGCGATTCCACCCAGTTGGAAGGAAAGCAGTGAAACACACACACACACGAAACCCTACGAAGTTTGCAAATGTTTTGGGGATTGGGAAAAATGGTAGACAACAAGAGCTAACATTATCATAAGGTCATTGCCAAATTACTGAGTGGGTATACAATTAGACGGGCGCACCATATTAATGGATGCCAAATTGAACCATACGCTCACAGATACAAGTCCGCCGACCTGTGCGTTGTCATTTGCAACATAATAAAAATTACCATTATTCTGTAGTCCATTACAGCGGACACTCCCACGAAGGAGCTAATAGCTATTTCATTCGGCCCTTTGGCAGGAATTTTTAATAATTCCTCCAGCATAATGTCCCCACGACGATTGGCAGCAAAGGATAAAAATGGATATTAAACAACGTGGACGAGTCGATGGGAGTGAATATTCCGATGACATTATCATACATTTGCCATATTTCAACAAGCACCAGTCAGAATCAGATGTATGACCAAGGCAATATTTGGCCTGGACCTCTTAAAAGGATCTTGCGCATATCTACGCGACATGTTGGAGTAAGAGTTGTAAGAGTGGGAAAAAGTGGACACATAATTAGTTATCCTGCAAACCAAAAATGCGACATCTTCAAACGGGAAAATTCCTTTCGTGAAACGCTGCCTTGCAAAACTATTCGCTCCATTGTCCAGAGGGAAGAGAAAAGAAACATCTGCTACCGACATTTCATTTATAATCTTTTGCATAATCTCCTCTAAGCGAACGGCTATTGTTCCGAGGCGGTTTTCTTGCTTTTTCTTTCCTTCTTCCCTTTGTTGCTGTCAACTTTTTTTGTTATTATCATCGCCGCAGAGGATCATCAAAACACCGTGAACGCTACTATCGGATTTCGTGATGAATGGTGTACGATTTTCATTCAAAATTGCACCACACAAAATGGGGTTCCAACAGGGGCTGGGCGGAAATAAATGTGGTGTGCTTCCGTTTTACATGCTGTTTGCACTGCTGGGAGAACCCTTTTTCTCCCGAGACCGAGCACACGCGATATGATGCAGCGGGCTGAATTTATTGAGCCATAAAATGGCAACCACCCTTCCCGATTTTCCCGCGGCCATCAGAACTGTCGCTTCCACTCGAAACCAAAACATGGAATGGTTGTCCGAAACGAAGGAAGTTTTCTGTGTGTGTGTGCGTTTTTGTTTGGTGTTATTTGTACATGAGGGGGGTAAGCATTTTTGCAGCCACCATTTTTTGTTTGTTTGCTGTGCCGATCGATTTTTTCCGTTTTCCGCAGATGAAACCATCCGACTTATCAATTTCTATTTACCAACACCGTCCACACTATTCAAGGGTGACACCTGGAATAGCGGAACCTTATCACTACCTGGACACGAACGAAGTTTGGTTTACGGTTGTGCTGCTTTCCATTTTCCCTTAGCAAAAAAAAAGGATATTTTTCGTATTACAGAAGAACAAACTCCCAAACAATAGTTTCCTTTTTGCTGTGATCATCGATCAGAAGGTTACATCGTGCAGTCTACAATACAAAGTGGAAATTTATGCACATTTATTATGCTTCGGTACCATTATGCTGCAGCTACGGTGTGTGTGTGTATGAATTTATATAGTTTTTTGATACAACTGACGTAAAACTAACCTCAAGACAGTCAAAGACCAAAGCCTTTTTGCAAGCATTTCGGGGGAAAACCCTGCCACTGAATCACTTAGCTGTTACGTTTTTAAATAAAGTTCCTTTCCGCTCGCCATCGTCCCCTTTCGGCATGGACGGCATGCTTCGGAATGTAGTCGCCTTCTGGAAAGTTTGTGGCCGTGCGCGTGGCTGCCAACCGGAATTTCGGCATGGAAGTGAAGACCATCATAAATTATAGGGACAGTTTCTTCCGGCCTTCCAGGAAGCGGAGTTTTATTAGCATGCCACAAAGCGAATTTGTGCGTTTGCAAAACAAAAAAATCGGAGAGCCACAAGAATCGATATGCGTTCTTTTTAGAGCATTCGTAGTGGTGGTCTCGAATCTCGCAATGTTAAATATATCAGCGATTTTAGGTTCCGTTCGCTTATATAAAGGGCGGCTATAAATTTTACCAGTGGGATAGTCAGTCTCGTGGAAATGGTAAGTTTGGGAACAACGATCATTTCCAACATCGGTTTAAAGCTACTGATGCTCCAAAACCTTAATATCTTGAGCTTCAAATTACTCATGAGAACATTGCTCCTTGCAGCTCGTTATGCTTCTTTTCCTTAATTGGGTTATTCGTATCCTTGTTTCTATCACGTTTGGTTGGTGGATTTGCTTCCTTTAATCCATCGCGCGAATAACATGATGCGCTGAAACTCAGAACGTGCGGTGCGGTGAGATCTGGGAATTTCTGGGAACTACTTAACGCTTCCGAAATTCCAAATTGTTGGGCCGCACATGCAACAAACATATTTTTCAGATTCTTGGATAATCAACGCACGATTCGGGAAGGGAATTAGGTGAATTTATGTACTTAAGCTCATGCTAACGTTTCATAAAAATGTTTAAATCTAGCCCAAGATAATTGATTTTACATGTGAGTTCCCAGCAATCTTCTGTCCTATGAAATGCTTACAGGTGCTACTTACAGTGTAGTGAGCTCCACAAAATAAGATTAAACAATTCATAAAACATTCAAAACAGAGCTATCGATTTGTTCGTAGCGAAATGGAGCATAAATGGAACCGCTTCTTGAAATATTCCTTCCTTTATAAAATGTTGAACAAAAGGCTTTTCCTTAAAACGGTTTTCATATTCCCGAACGTGCCGATGTAGAAACTGCTGGCGTAGATCTCCCTTCCTTCTGCGAGCAAAATCCAGTTCCGATGCCATTATTGGGATTATTGGGATAAATGGTTAGCGAAATGTTGCCCCGCTGGATGGCTTCACCACCGCCGCCGCTCCGACGGTGCCGGAAAGCACCCGAAGACGTTGCATAAATAAATTCCTTCCCAAAGTGGTCGGAGCGATTAGAATGTTAGCTAACTTCACCGTCCAAAACTGTACCGCGTGCCTGATACGGTACTGCTCTTTCCTCACTCTCGGCGTACGATTTGTCACGGGGAATAGAATTTTGCAACGGCAAGATAAATTATTCGCAAGTACAAACATTTTACACGCACACGCTCGGATAATCAGCCGGTCGGTAGAGCGGTTGTGGCTGCACAAGGGAACGGCGCAGCATTGGTAACAGCTGAGGATGAGTATAATGGCGAACGCGCTGCCGCCAGGGTTGTGTGGAAAATAATGCGAAAATAATGTATGCTCATTTGGCTCTGTTCCCTGTGCGTCCGGGGACATGGGTAGATAATGCCGGCGGGGTCGATGCGATGTAATGGGATGGTGTTCTTTCCTCCCAGCCCAGGAAGCGTACGATGTCTAACTCGTTGCTGTAACTCGTAAAATTGGTCCAAGATTTTGATGATTCATGTGGCTCGTTGTAAATCAGAGCATATTTCACAATGCTTATTTTAACGATTTCAAAGGATGACGCAACTCCAAGTTCCTTTTTTGACAACGAAGCAGTGTTATCTACTTTGTTATCCACTTATCCGTTACTATCAATGGTGCGATGCTTGTGTTTGTGTTTTATATTAATGTTACTATACTATCCTTTTTTTGATGATTTTGTTTCTATAACAAATGTTTCGAAGTACTTTTGTTTTGTTGTTGAAAACTTGAATTAAGTTTGACAACTTTTACCATAAATGATCGCTTGGGTAAAATATAGAGAGACAAAATTAATATTCTGAAACGAAACGAAGCCGTGCGGAAGACTGCCTTTGCGAGGCTAACTCCTCAAACACGTGTATCACACGTACTTTTGGCTTAAATAAAGGATATCCTGTCCCTTTCCCGAGTCACACACCAGTTCGAACGTTGGGCGTCCAGTGGTGTTCCCTTGGTGCAATTGATTCGATTGACTATCCTTGTGCCAGGACCTCGGCGTCCTGGATATTTCGTTATTATTTCTCAATATTCCTCTCTCTTTTTTCGAAAAACTTAAGCTCCAGCTCACCGTGCTGTGTGTCGTATGCGGTCTGGTAGAATTCCCACCCAGGATTTATATTTAAAAAAAAAATCGTTCCTGTTGCGAGATTCGATTTAGCATTTTATTTATTTACACCATTCACCGTGACACACAGGAAGTCGTGTGGGAGATGGGAAATTTTTGAATAGCGAAAGTGGCCAGCCAACACTTAAGCGAGCGCGTTGAATCGAACCCCACTCACCAGCGAGCGTGTATTTAGTTTGTTGGGTTTCCCCCTCATTTTCGGCCGAATGTCAAGAAGCATCGGCGGTCTGGCATTGACCTGCCGGGTGGCGGTGACGAGCTTCCGGGTCTGACTGGTGCAGATTATTTCCGACTGCATCATCCCGTCCCATCGAAGGGTGTTTTTTGTTGTCTGCAGCACAAAATGGAAAGCGTAGACGGATGACGACGGCTAATTGAATTAGACGATTTCGGGCGAATTTGCTGTGAGTGGCAGTGGCAGTGTTGTTGTGGAAAAGTTTTAAAGATGTATTTGCCATCAATCAACGCGCAAAGCGCGCCTTTGTGCAGGATGGTTCGGAAATGGCACGCATCTGTTCACATAAACCTGATGCGATAAGGAAGCGGTTGGTTGAAACATGGGACCCGATAATGTATAAGGTATATATCATTTATTACCATTTGCTTACCGAGGCTGAGTTAAAAACTGATTGTAATATTGATTTATATCTCAGTGGTTTGGAACTTTCCTTTGAAGTTGCGTTTTGTGAAGAGGTAATCAATACTTGACAAAGGACTGCTGTTTTACCACACCATCAAATTAGATATTTCATCAAGACAATGACCTAAAGCATGCTAGTATACGTGCCCGAGCTTGGAAATCAAGGTTAGAAACGATCCTAGAACCTTAGGCATCGTGACCAGCGTAATCTAAAGACCTCACATCCATTAAGATCTGTCTCGTAATGCGTTACATTTCGCCGTATCTGAGGGGAACTCAAGGCACTGGCTGAATTAATGGGCAGCAGCTCGAAAATCAAGGGCAATGAAATTTGATTCACGATGTTGAATCCACTTATCGTTCCAATACCGGTTGGTTGTGCAGCTATTAAAGAAAGAAACTCGGAGAAGCTATAAAATACGCATTGTGATGTTTTAATAATTACAAAGAATTGTCACGAAAAGTAAACTATTATTGTTCAGGTCACTGGAACGAAATGATTCGAAAATTCGATATGAAAGCTATCGTTTAAACAATATTTCCAGACCCACTGGATTGTTCAAACCATGAGCAAAAGTCAATCGAAATCCTCTGAATTTGAAAGGAAATTCCAGAAATAAGGACCTTCCAGTCTCTTCCCAGAAGATTCCAAAAATACGAATATCCTGAATAAACATCTTCCAGGGTAGATATTTCGGTAGCAATGCACTTACCCTCCAAAAATTCTCATTCTTTCAACTCAAAATTCATAAATTGCCAAAAAAAATTACCTGCGAGTTTAAAAATTAACCGATTTAAGGTAGTTCTTTAGCTATAGCTGGACCTTTCGAACCTTCGAACACATTTTATACTTGGGTCATTCTGTACCCATTTTGTTTAAACCTTTATCAACTATTTTGCAGAAATTTTGTCAATAACATATCGCATTTTTCCATTTGTTCTATTATTTATTCCAAAGTTATTTATTTTAGCATTGGAAACAGTGAAGAGCTATTAGTGTTTGCTGGTCGAAATGAAAACCTTCAACAAATTGAAAAAAAAACCACTACAAAATGTAAATCGAACAGATGTAGACAGCGCTGTATCTGTTTGGGAATTTGGGAAGCCAACGAAGATGCTTTCCAGACGCCAGAGCGTACCACCAATTTCCAAATGCGAAGAGGAATACGTTATCGTGTCAAGCAAACAAGAACTTTCAAATAGCTGTCGTTATGAATATTGTATTTCAAACAACGCACAATACACGCGTTTGTGCCATTTCTCTCTTCCCTCGAGCCATTTGGCTATCGTCAAGTGGGTGTTCTATCGGGGAGGAGTTTTTTTGTTGCTGTTGTAATTTCCTCAGTTGCTTTGCTCCGTCGTCCGCCGCCCGTCCCCTGTTTCGTACGAGAATTCCAAACAGCATCCCCCCCCGCGGGCGGACGGCGGCCCGCCCGTTCGCGTGTAACATGAAACCGTGTTCCGTTCCGGTTACCCAGCACCCAGGGTTGCTCATTCTGCACATTTATTTATCGCGGTGATGATTAGAGCCAGTACATTAACGAATGTCTTCCGTAGGGGGACAGGCAGCAACGGCAGCAGCAGCATGTTTTGGCAATCGAGGAAGCAACCCCGGACCGGGTGGTGGACGAGAGAAGCAGAAAGGATTAATTTATGAGTTACGACAGCAGCACGATCACACGACAACGCACCGATGACGACAAGGCGGAGGCGATCATTATCCATGCCAGCAACAACAGCTGACGCCCATCAATATGCATCATCATCTTACCAACCGTGCCGTGAAGCTACCCCGACCCCGGCGGCTTCCAATTTTCCAACCCGGGCTAGAAAATCCGAGAGAAAAGTTGTACCACGGTAGATTATCGACAGGGATTTGGGAAGGTGCTTCGGTTCATTATTGTTTGTTAATATCGCACCGAACGAATTGCCATCTTTTGCTGCTTCATCCTGATGCTGATGCGACGGAGCGTATGTCGGGATAGGCCCAAACAAAAAAAACCCCTAGAAAATACAATCCCAAAAAAGGGTTCTTCAAACTCTCGTGCAGCTGGATGCAGGCTTCGTGATGCAAACAAAAAATGAACGACGTCTCGACAAAAGACATAAGCGAAAGTCTGATACAGATACGGATGCTTAATCGTTTGCTGAAACTGTGAAAAATTTAGCAAACCAAGCATATCGCTGCTGTTTGGAACATTCGTACCGTTCGTCCGTTCGTCCGTCCGTCCGTCCGTCCGTCCGTCCGTGAACATTGTAGAGCAACATCCTAATATAAAAAGGGAAATAACAAAACCATCCCTGACCGAGCAGGGTACAATGCCTAGCGAATGCGGCATGAGGAGACTGTTTATGGAAAACCATATGGAAATGATAATTAAATAGGCCATGACAAGCGCACAAGCGCGCGGTCGGTCCACCCTCAATCCTCGGTTGGCAACACCCAGCGGGACGGAGATAAAAATGCGAACCGTAAAGAACTTGCCGGAGCAAAGCGAGAATAGCAACGCAACCCTCATTACAGCATATCGATTAAACCGAAATGTGTCTGGCTCAATTCTCGAGTGGAGAAGTTTGAGTTTTTGAAGGCTCAACTCAAAAGATTTGTATGCCAGATAAATTAAGGGATTTCGAGCGTTTGCTTTCGCCTGCCAGTCGCCGCTTTTTCCAAAACCCATATGCACGGTCGGTTCATCGCAGTCGAGCGAATGCTATGTGCAGACAGAAGAGCCACCCTCTCAAGTACGCTGGCAGAGACTGTGCGGTGCACAGCATTCTTCCATTGTTGGACTTTTGGGCAAAGTACGCCCGAGTTCCTTTGGCTTTTTCTGGAACAAAAGAGCTCAACAAAGGCGAATGGTGGGCAGGGCATGGCGACCAAGGGAGGGGGCACCCTCTGCCAGAACAAACAAAAGGACAAAGACTCGAAAGGACACCACCTCCCGGCGCACTTTACCGATGAGTCGACAGAAAAGCGAAGCCGGCGGACGGTGGTTGGAATTTCCCTCCGGTGCGATAGTTTGCGATAGTTTTCGGAACTTCGCCACTCACCCCCAGCGTTTCTACGAACCGGCAAATGTGGATTGTGAGCCATTGAGGCTTTTGTTTTGGCCTTCCTTTTAAATGGCAAAGACATCTTTCTGCATAAGAGATAATCGTTTGCGGGACAAACGAATCATCCGATTGGGTTTTTTTGTGCTGGACATTCGATGCATTCGATTTTTCCTTTCCAATTTTTCCCGGGCGTGTCCTTGGTGCTGTGGTTGATTATGTTCGGTGACGTGTTGCACCGACCGCTGGCGTTGATGAGTGAAACGATTTGGAACTAGTTCTGTTCCGTTCAGATAGAATGGGTTTTGCAATCAGCCATTGCTCAGAGCTCAAAGGCCGGAAGAAAGATAATTTTCAAGTTGCAGAATGCATAATTAACGCAATGAAACATTGTTCTAATCAGGCACGAAGGGACAGAACAGTACGAGTTAGTGGAGAATTCGACGATGTTTGATAAGTAGTGATACAAAAATATATAAAACGAAAGTCTCCCCGATGTTGTACGCGTCCCAAAAATTCTTCTTCCTTTATTGTATTTCATTTGTGTTTTATTTCCCAATTTCTGAGATATTAAATATTTGACTTGAATCTAATAAGTTTTATGTTTCTCCACAATGTCCTCTTCCTATCCGGACGTACCTCACGAACGTATGGGTTGAGATGAATATGGAAGAGCATTTAATACTTTTGCAGCCAAGTTTTTGCTTATCAAAACACGCTGAGCCAGTGCATAGCACTAGCGCAGCCCTCGTTATCGTTCCATTTGCCGTTTTGTTGTTTCAAATTAACTATTTTTATAGCCTTTCCAGCGCAACTTCGTTCGCCACTTCGTTGGCGCAGGAATGCAACAACATGAAATAATAAAGGCTTTGTTTCGACGTCGGCCTTTCCACATCCGTTTTATCCCTTATTCGGCATGTTTTCAACGTTGCGTTGCGTTCAAATCAATGTTTTACGGTGGCCGCTGGACCCTCTTTTCTTGCCGGACGGTTTTGTTATTGTTATCAAATTTGTGTTATGATAGCCCGATCTCGATGGTAGAAGATGGAAAAAACAATATTAAAAAAAACACACACATACATCGGAAAACTCTAATCTCCACAGTTCCCGGACTGCTGTTGTGGCCTCGACTTTTGTTTGTGTGAATATTTTCATTTTCCGCTAAACGAAATTCGCACATGGAACATCCTTATGGACGCATTGGGGTTGGGGATTACCAAAAGACCTTGATAATAGTTTATGGAAGTACTTTATTCCCAAATGATCGTTGTTTGTTATAGTTGTTTAAATTATCGCAATATCACTACCAGCACTTGTCGTAGAATGTGTAGAACTTTTCGAACACATTTACTTACAATACCTTAAAATTCATTTTGAAAACGGAGTTCTGTAACAAACAACCCTAAATAAACACATCGTCCGTCACCGGAGGTACATAGGAGGCCATTTCTGCCTTCCAACCCGAAAGAAGCACAATAACGCTTAGAATCGACAGTGCATCGAATCGATCGCTGGATTGTGCTTGGAGCAACAGCAACAAATACACCATAATTTGCTACGCTCTCGATCGAGCTGGAAATTGGTTGGCTTCTGCAATGAGCAGCGCGGAACCATCTCTTGGGGGTGTGCAATGCATCCATCCGCAATCCGTCGCCGGGCGGCAGCGGTCTAAGCTAGGCAAAAAATCATTTAAAAATAACGACCGAGCGCAGCAGCAGCAGCACGCAGCAGAACTGTGGCACACAAAACGGTCGAGCGGCGCACAATTGCGACAGTTGGGCTATAGAATGACCGATTTTCGTCGTGTCATTGCCATTGAATAAATTATATAATGGGACAGTAATTACGATTTGCTTCAATTTCATGCAACATAATGGCCTCTCAATGGATGGCATGCTTCCCGAGCGAAACCCGATTGCTACACACAGCTTTCTAGGGGCTCTGATGGGTTCGTTCTGCTGTATAGACCCCCCCTTCCTGTGGCCTCGTTCCGTGCCGTGGTGAGGTTTTCCCAGCGATGCCGGGGCACCATCGTCACATCACATCATCGTTTGTGACCGTTCGGGGTTTTTATGTTGATTCGATGCCGTATCGTCAACCCGGGACCCCGCGACCCGGAAGGACGAAATGAAGGTTTTCCGCTGGTCTTCTTGTTGTGTGTGTGTCGTTTTTTTGTCGTTTCGGAGGACACACTTAAATGGGCATTATCGGATTTGCTCATCTTTATTCGTTTGATGAAATAAAGCGTCGAGTCGAAAAATAGAAACGACAAACGATGCGCTATTGTTCCACGCCGCTGCAGACAACGCAAATGAAAGGACCGCTTGTTTCATGTTGACGCTAGACGGGTGCCGCTTGTTCGCCGTTCCCGAAGAATGGAAGAATGCAAAACTTTGTGAACGGCGAACGATAAAAGTCGACCCACCAAAGGATAAATTGCCATGTGCCGGGTTGTTAGAAATGCTGCGAGTGGCAGCTGTCAATTGTTGTCTGTTTTCCGCGAAACGTGAGGCCAAGTCATCGTGTTGTTATTTTTTATGCTTTCTTTAATGCTGCACATAATGTGTAGCAAAGGATCGCACTTCAGAAGAATCACTTAAGATAACGGTGAGCAGAAATTTGAAATGCCAAATAACTGGAATCATATCATGGGTTGTTTATCGTACGAATTGCTACTAAATATTAAATACTATCCACGAAAATGGTACTGGGCGAAAAAAAAACGATTGAAAATAGTAATTATAATTTTATTCATTATTTGAACAAGTAATGCAATTAAACAAAAACTTTAATGTCTATTCAGCCATGCAGATGTCTCGGGAAAGGAAGAGAAAGGAATCTCATCTGGATTCTCTATAGCAAGATCTGTCATAATCTGAGAAACATTGGACGAATAAAGTTGGGGAGAAAACTATTACTTTTGCATGACATCCTTGACTGAAACACGATAATTTTGAATTGTGCGATTTGGGCACAAAATGGACTGCTTTGATGTGCAATTTATTGCCATCAAGGTTAAAAGGTTGCTTTACAATAACATTTTCATAGAAATCTTGGTCCATAGTGATGATGAACTCTTCTGGTTCCAATTCCTCATCACCCAAGAAGGAGTTAGACACAATCCCATCCCAAAAATAAGTCTAGTAAACCAGAAATAACAAGCATGACCTAGAAGGTCGTTATGCCCCAAAAGAAGAATCGGTTGTTGTCACCCAAACCAAACTCTTTGCGTTTCAGGTTAATCACTCCATTAATTTGTGGCTTGACGTTCTGTCCTGGTGGAACACAACTCCTCTTGTGTTGGGCAATGCTAACCGTTTCACTTCAATCCGCCAGCAAAAGTAGAGCTGAGAACAACTCATAATACATGCTTTCTTTCGAGTCCCTCCAAATGCTCAGTAATTCCTTCCTGATCGTTAGCCCTGATCATCTTCGTGGTTGTTTTAGAATCCTTTTTTTTGCTCCAATTGGTTTAAAACTATTTTATGATCAATCTCTACTTCCAGGACACTACTTGTCGGACCAACTTCGACTATTTATGTAAGTTCTGTCCAGCATTTCTTTTTCCTCAGCCTAATACATCCTTCTGCTATCGAACAATCATCTTCCTTCGTCTTAACTCTAACCATCCTGTCGTTGTTCATAATTCATCGATATTCTCTATCTACATGCATCCCGGCACGTCCTTCCGGGGCAACTACCCAACCAAGCAGACGAATTTGATTATGCACCTCGCTTGCAACTCTAGATCACAACCCCGTAGGACACCGATCCCGAACAGACCCGAAACATTGCCCAAAACGATCCACTCAACCGATTAGCCCGTGATTTATGTGCTCATCCCACCGTTCAGCAAACGGGAACCTGCTTCCTTTGCCTGCCATCCTGTCCGAATCCCTCACCCCCGGAGTCCGCTTTCATTCATCGTTTCGGAAAAGAGCGCACGGAAAGTCCTTCCAGCAATTCTGGCCCGAATCGAACCACCGACAGATCCGGCATGGTTTTCACGATTTACGCTACACGAGCCGATCCGTTTTCCCGGCAACAGCACCGGCATACTCGGCCACCATCCACAGCCCGGCATGTGCGAGATTTTGTTGTTTCGTTGTTCGGTTCTTCTGTATTCTTCCACTATGAAGGTTTTTTTTTGTGTTGCCTTCCATGCAATTTTTCTCCTTCGCAATGTCGTCCCGATCATGTGTTTGAACTGCTTGTTTGGGCTTTGTTTTTTTTTTCGAGTCCGTTTTTACCCAGTCGCATGTTGGTTGGCTCGTGTTGGAGTTTTTCGTCCATCGTTCGTTCGCTACGCGGATCCGCTTTGGGTCCGGTGATGGTGGCAAGTAGACAGGTGAGACGACGTTTCGGGTTTTGCGCGTGGGAAAATGTTGAAAAATCACCAGCTGCACCACGCTTTACCTCGTGTGCTCGAGAATGGGGCAAGGTGCTGGAAAACTATCGGAAAACATTCTCGAAAACAATTCCCGAAACCAAAGCCAAAGAACCCGCCCCCCGGTGACTGTCACTGCCAGGGGGTGAATGTACGGCTCTCGTGAAGGAGATGAATGCATGCCTTTTTCCAACCGGCATGTGCATGTTTTTGTGCGACATGCGCTGGTTCGTATTTTGGGTGGTCCCGTACATGTGTGTCGACCTGTGGGCGACTCGTTCTTGCTCTCCGTGTGCGTGTTACGTGTTGCCAGATAAAGTCAATTCTGCACTCTTCTGCACAAGGAATGGTTAAATTCCATGGAAATACTGAATGCTGTAAGGACGTGCCGGCCGGTGGCGAGGTTCTAAAACTCCGCCGAAAATATGACTAAAGTGGCCTGACACATAATGGGAGTGTGTAGATTCTTTCGTCTCGTTCAGAACGTTGCTAGTTGTTTGTGCTTTTTATTGTTTCCAGACATTAAATTAACTGTCAACCGTGAAGCATTTGCCTTTCAAACTCCAGTTGGCAAACGTTATTATTCGCACACGATCGATCGAAACAAGGGCAAATTTTGTGCTTGTTTATTGAAAACAAACATCCAGCATCAGTTACTGGAATTGTTGGACTTTTATAGTCACTTGGACACTGCAAACGTGCGTCGAACTCAACACAAAACCATTGCTCAGTGAGCAAACAGTTCCAGAAACACTTTGAAACAAACCAAACAATTGCAGTAGAATATTTGCTGTTCTACTCTCATTTGTGCATGCTTGCCTGTAATTGAACTTTATTCTTGGAACTCCGATTCATCTGAATCTGTTTGAAATTAAATTCCGGCAAAATTATGAGAGTTTAAAAAATACATCAATGCCCCCAATCCACGCTGGGTGGTACAACAATTGAAGACTCCTATTGTGTGCAGGCTTCCAGGAAACCCCGGCCAGTTTGTATTGATTTTTCCGTTCTCTTTCACCCTACACTTGATAATTGTTTGCATTTGCACCGCTATTCACGCTGACAACTGCCGTCAGAAACTTTGAAACTTTACTTCCTTTCGAATGAGTTGGAGCACGGAGCACGATGCTGGCCTGTCAGGAACAGTTGGTCCATTGTTGTCCAACCAAATCTTTGCCTTTTCGCTGCGGGTAATAGAAACATTGTTAAAGTCACAAAACGTCTTGCTGGAAAATGATTTTTTCTTTCAAGTTTTGCTTTTTAATGGATCATTCCTGACTCACGTATTCAAGCAAAAGTTAGAAAGACTCATTGCAACTAGAAATTGTATTCTAATAGTTCTTGGAAAGATAGTGGAGTTCCTCAAATTAAGACCAACGGAAAAAAACCCAATATTTCCGGTAGCTTTGAAGGAACATTTTCTCATGACAGCTTATCGTAAAATGAGATGTTAATGTTATTTAAACTGCCCAAAGTCCTTTGATTTATGAAACCATTGGACCAATTATCTGAAGTGTTCAAAACTCCATTTGAATTATGCTCAATCATTATTCATTTGTTCATCCTCGAGCGCATCCTTGAGACGTTGGACCGACAGAAAGAACCAAATTCATTAAAGTCGTTTTTCGAAACAATAACTAAATTATTGCGCAGCTGAAACCAACGCCAACGTCGTGAGTCTCCGGAGTCCATTTTCTCCCCAGCGGACTGTCTTCACGGGTGGGTTTTTTTTTGTCTTAATCGGATGTCTCAATTCGTGCCCCTTGCGTCATATCTTTTCGACGCACGGTAAAAGTTACGGCTGTGTGCTCCAGCGCTGCTTGTAACATCATTACTCGTCTAATGGAATCGTCCAACAAACTTCGGCACAGGACAGGTTCGTCTACAACTCGAACCTGTTTCGATCACGTCCTGCTGATAGCAAGTCCGGACGGTGTGGAATGGCCCCGTGGGGCGGGGAAAAGTTCCGACCGACTCATCACAAAACCATCACCCACGAAGGTCGTAACCGAAATCATTACACTCGGTGGCTGACTTTTCACGGGTTTTCTCGCCGTGCAACGAGAAAAGCGAAGGTTTTAGGAGGATGGGAAGCGATGGTGGAATGGTGATACAATTTCCCGGCGTGTTACGAGCCGTGTCGGACACATTTCGGATCGGGGCCGTGTAATAGAACACTCACAGAAATTGAGATCCGGTGCACTTCTTCGGCAGCGCTAATGTTTGGCCTCACATCCTGATTCTCCGTCGGAAATTTGTTGCGGGGAAAGGGCCCGCCATTGAGAATTCCTTCCAACCGATTTGCTTTCCCATTATCGCGTCGAAGTAGCAAGAGCCAGCACCAAAAAAAAAGAAAGGAACATGGCTTCGAAACTAATTTTCCACCAACTGTGGTGATGGGAAAAATAAAACACCCCAGATCCGAAGAACAAAGTCACGGCGAGAGAACGAGAAAATGTGTTTATTGTTACGCTCAAGCTGTCGAGATTGTGCTGCTGCTGCCCCGGCCATAAGCACCCGTACAAATCCATCCTTACACGGTTACTACTAGTTGGTACAAAGTTTCATGCCTTCTGGGCTCTTTGTGAGGGTTTTTTGTTGTTGTGTGTATGGATCGGTTTACGCCATGCCTTCGCCCTCCGTTAGTACCGGCTGCGGATGATTGCCACAGTCGACCGAATCGCGGACGGCTGACTAGGCGCATTTGACTCCGATTGGAACAATCGACGTGCAGCGTAGCATCACCGTTGGCCACACATCACGACCATCACCCCCACGCGCAAGCCACCGAATGAAGCGTAATGTAGCAAACAAAATGATTAGTTTGTAGCAAAAACGGCCACTGCGCTGGCAGATCGGATTCCGGCTTGCGGAGCGATTTTGGGTGCAGCAGCTGCACCTGTACTGTGAGACATTCGGAAAATGATGCTATTAGTGGGTTTGTTCCGTATCGTGAACCGGGACCGGGGCCATTGCGCGTCACGAGCATCATATCGGGTAGGGGTGTGTCTGTCAGCCGCTGCTTCTACGACGAGGACGGATAAAAAGTAGCAAACGGAAGCACCGTAACACGCCATCGTGTGTTTTTTTTTGGTCGCAGATAGGACTAGGGGGATGGACCGCGATAAAGAATGCTCTAGTGAGGGAATTCGTCACGGAGCTTTACTGGAAGCGTAAAGAGCTATTATTGTACCATTATTTCTCAACGTGACACGCCAAAAAGTTTCCTCCCCGTTTTCGGTGCGACGGTCGTCGTCGTTGTTCTCGTCGGGGAAAGGCTTCAGAAGTTGTCCGGCTTTCCTTTCCATGGCCATGTTGCCACAACCGTACGTAACTGAAACGGAACCTTGTTAGGGGCCAGAACGAGAACCGTCGAACCAAGCGAGACGCGCCAGGCATAACGAACGGTTGATGGTGGTTTTGCGCGTTGTTCCGCCAAGTTCCGTGGCCCGTTTCGTACCATTATTATTATTTGCGACAACAATAAAAATAAATGCGAACATTGAGCGCGCGCGCCGCACACAGGAAACCATCATCATCCCATCATCGGTGGAATCGGTGGACGAGTGTGAGGGCCGCACGGAAAGAAAGCGGGCGAATTCGCGGTCCAAGCGAAGGAAAACGTCTCACAACGTTGGGGAAAAAAGTGACAATTACCTCGGTCGGTTCGGTCGGAAGTCTTCGAATAGCCGTGCAAGGTATTCCGGCCGTATCTTACCGGCGCGTACGTGTGCGCTTAAAGGTGCAGTCTCATCCGAACCCCATAAATTGATTTATGAATGTTCGTAGCTTTTGTCGGCCGGTCGGGGAAAAAAGCGCAAAACTAACAAACAATAGCATTTGTCCCTAAGAAAATGCCCCCCTCCCCGTACCCCGTGGTTCGGTGTTAACCGAGCTGCTTTCGTAAGGCGGCTGATGAGCCCTTATAAAGTTGTTTCCCTCTGTGATGGCACACACGGAGATTGGATGCTTTTATTTGTTGATTGAGTAATGCACGACCCGACCCGCTCCGCCGTGGTGCTGGTGATGTGTAGGATCATTCACGACGGTACTTTAGGCTACTACCGGCACGGTATACCACTTTATTCAAGGTCGGTAGGCAAACGGTAAAAGTGTGTGCATTTTACGATCGTAATGGTACGCCGTAAGCTCGGCACGATGATTTAGAACTGCCCATGCGTTTTCATATTCAACTTTCAGTTTATGGCTTTGTTGTGTCTGTTTGTACAGGCGTGAAGCATTGAATTTGATCGGAAAGAATTGTAATAAACTATGAACTGTGCCGAGGCGGATGGACGGACTGGTTGTACGATAAGCAATGAAGTTTTATTTATCTGCCGATCTCTACCTGCAGCACTTTTAAGCTTTACCTACTAAAATAATCGTATCGAAATTAACCAGGGTGAGTGGCATTTCTTGCTCAAGGACATCATACGGACAGTTAAATTATTTTACATTAGTTAATAAAATGCTTCCTTCTTCCTCTGCTGTTTCAATTATCTCAGTACAAGTAGCTCAGTGAATAAACACTGGATTTAATCCAAATTAGCTTTAGAGCTGAAGTGAATGTCGTTATAAACCTCAAACGGGTCTCAGCAATAGCTCTGAAGCGATGAACAACATAAAATTGTGATATAAAAAGGAAGTTTTATATAAGTTTCCTCTATAATTCATGCACATGGACATTGTCCCAAAGCACAGAAGGATGGTTTGCCCTTTATAATTTGAAAGACGATGGAGGAGATAATGAACTCACTATCCTACGGTGACTTAGACTCGCAGGCTCCTGGGGGGGTTGGTCACGTCATTAGAATGACACCGGACAATCCAGTTGGTAAAGCCTTATTCAGTTATTATTTATTTATTTAGCTCAGTTATCATGAAATACGGACGGAATAATCACGGCTCAGCTTCAACTTGAAGTTTTCTGCCGCTTGACGAAAACAAAACTGTCCACTCCGACTCACCATGGGGTCGTGGAGGGATTTGCCTTTGAAGGTCTTCTGTCATAAATTCTACTTCCCGTTCCGATTGGTTCAATCGCCTGGGTACACAACACGGTAGCACGACTATTCCGGTGCGGTCCGTTTGACTCTCTATGCCGCGGAACAGATCTTGGTTGAATTCAATTTCACGTCCACGTCTGATGGCGTACAGGCGAGTAGGGTGTTGTTGTTGTTTTTTTTTGTGATACTCTTCTGTATCGTGTGTTCTTTTCTCGGGATGGATTTTTCCCCCGACTGAACTTTAGTCCCATCCAACCGTCCAGCCGACCAGTCCAACCGTGTGGTTAATGGTTCATATTTCCATCAAAGCAAACCCGACCAGACCTCTCCTGGACGGCGATGCCGATGCAGGAGTTCGGGTTCGGGTTCGAGGCTGGGATTTCACAGACCTGCGGACTCATCGATCCAAATCTGGCCCGTTTCCCGTTTCATCTGAAATGGAACGCGGCCTCGCATGGGCATTCGAGCCGCATCATTTAGAACCGCTCGACCGTGGCCCGAGACGGTGTGTGTGTGTGTGTGTGTGTGGGTTGTCGGGGCATGCCGGTTTCGAAGGGAGAGGGGGGGGGGGGGGGGGGGGGGGGTAGGTTTAAATTACTTCGCGCCGAGACTGGTAAACCTTCTCCCGGCGACAGTAACGACATCGTTACGTGCATTACGTTTGTCCGTGGTCAAGGGAAAAGAAAATCGGAAACGATGTGCAAAGAGAGTCAGACAAAGTGGCCTCTTTCGAGATTCGCTAAACCGGAAACAATCTTGGCATGGGGTGTGTGGAAAAAATAGACCTACGGATACGTACGGATTAGTTTTCATCGAGCATCGCGTCAGCTAAGAATAAAAGCCCATTCTAGGGGCTCGGGTCTCGGCAAGGACTACAGGGCACGTACCAAGTGGGTGCAGTTATCTGGTGCTTCGGGTGTCTGTCATTCACCAGTTGGATGTAGGTCACAGGTTCGATTCAAAGATCCGCAACCGCACACCGGATATTCTCGTAGAATGACAACCAGCCCCGACCCGGGGCCGGGGAAACTAAATTCAATCGTGTCTAATCAGTTTTCAGCGCTGATGCTATTCCGTCCCGCAGCCGCAGACACGGCGAGTCCGAGCTGGCAAACTGTAGCAACGGCCGATACGAAACCCTCCAACCACTGGACCAAACTCCCCGAGGACATTCGATCGTACAGCGTGCAGCCGTATGGGAAGCCGTACGCAGCGGCCGAAGGCCATGTGGACGGAATCGTTCCCGCAGGGACTCGAGTGGCACAGATTATATTTAATATGCACCGAGCGTGCAGTGACGGGCCAGGCCCCGGATCAAATGCAGACATGCATGGTGCTGCGGCACTGCGTTATGCTTCCAACAAGCCTCTTTCTCTCTCTCTCTCTCTCGTCTGCCCGACCCCGGGACACTCGCCGTCTCGAGACAAAATTTGCAATTCAAAAGCACACGAAACGATCCCGTGGACGTGGAAAACGAATGGGAACGAATTTCAATACAAAATCCTAGTATCTGTCACGGGCATGAAATGAATGTTGCCTTTGCATTGCGCCTCGGTCGGTCTTAATGGTCTTAATTGAGTGTGTGTGTGTGTGTTTGAGGATTTTTTGGACCGTACGCATTTGCTAATGCCAGTTGGAGGAGAAAATCGGGCTCGGAAGAGGAAACATAAATTGTATGTGGATCTGTGGTTAAAGAAAACGTTTCCCAACGCAGCCACAGCGACGTTCAACTGTTGGTTGAAGTGAATTAATTTTGCTCACCAGATTTGGTGGCGAACTGATTTAATCACATGCATGCATTGTTTAATTCCATGAAGTGAATTTACCCGTGCAGTGTGACAAAAGAGCTAGATTGTCCATGCGGTGTGTCTGTTCCAATGCTGCTTGCACGTTCCAGCCAGATTAGACAAATGATTCGCACATATTGAATATTGCAGGAGAGGAGAATTCGATCGGACGATTTCGCTTTACAAAGGTGATTTGTGTTACAGATATTTCTAGACATCGATAGAACTTCTGGATAAAATATGCAAATATGTTGAGTTATGCGATGTATGATTTTTCTGAGTTCGCAAAGCCGTTGCAGGACTCCTAGGTACTAATTTGTATCAGTAAGAGTTTTTAATGTTAATAACACTGAATACTCTCAAAGAATTTAGTTCAAAATGATGATTCAATTAAGCATTACTAATGTTCCGATAAAAGACAACATTCAAATGAAACGACTTCTCATCGTTTGGCATAAAGAAGCATAAATCCCAATGTTTTATGCAGTCTTAACGGAAAAGTACCTCCCCTCTTTTTACAAAGTTTGAAGTCCTAACCTATCATCAATTTTCGACCTATGAAACTGCAAAGTCTTTCTCTACGTTTATTGAATTATTCAGAATATATTTAGAGTATGTTATTAAGTGACATGACTTCATCGACCAATAATACATAGAAATAGATCAAGAGCATCTGTGTTGGGAAGGTTTTATGAATATGTAAAGCCGTTTTCACAATCGGAGATGACTCATAAACTTCTCAAGTACCTCAAGTACCTTTTTGACAATCAAGCCTGTCTTGTCATAAATTAAGGATCGCGTCACTTTAGCTTCCGAGTAGTAAATCGTGTTTGAAACTCTCCCTAAATGCAGGCTGTAAGTTATAAAACATTCGCATTCGAAAAACATTCACCGAAGCAGCATCAAACTTTGAAAAAGTTGTATCGTTGGACTCACGAGAGGGAAACAAGGAAAGCCCAACCCAACCCCAGATTTTTCATGCCACAAAAAAACTGCCTCATCATGCATACCGAACATAATTTCCACGACTTCAAAACTCATTACGCCGCAATCAAAATTAGCTTATCGTGCACAATCGCTGACGTTGCATTGCGGCTGGCTCATCCGCTCTCCGCATATGCGACGGTGCATCGAAGCATTTAAATTTGCCTCGAACGGGTTTTTGCGGTTTACCGGTGGGTAGAACAGTTTTTGCAAACTTACTGGAGGTACGGTAATAAAATCACTTCATCGAAAAAACAAAACAAAACAGCAACATCGCCAGATCGAAACCCTGCCGTGAGTGGCAGCATGAATGAATTCGTCCCCTTTTCGTGCAGCGCGATGCAAATAAACACCGGAAATGAACCCGCCAAGCAATGATCGCTAGGGGGTGGCCCCACTCCCCAGTCGAATGTGGACGAGAGTTTGGAAAGATGCACATCCCGCATTCCCCCGGCAGACGAACGCCAGCAAACAAACACAGACACACCCATTGCAACGGTTTCCTGTCAGTATCAATTACCGGTCGGTAGAATGGAAAATCAGGAAAATCCTCACGCGCTCATGATTAATTCCCACTCCCACCGTTTTTCGCCCTCGGCCCACTGCACCAAAACCGAGCGTGCCACATGGTGCAACGGGCAGCATTTGAATCCATAATTTCGTACATCCGACTGTGGCCGATCCCATGTCCGCCGTGAGCCCGTCGGGCACGATCCATCCGTTGGCGTTTCCCGTCGTGGGGTGGCTTTCTTTCGTCCACGGAGAAGGGTGCATATATTAAAACAATTTAAATGCCACCGCACCGCATCATCATCATCATCAGTATCGTCGTCGTCATCGTTACGTCGATTTGGTGCTGCTGTTCGTTCGGTTCCCTCGTTATTAGTTGACACCAACCCCGGGGTAGAACCATCGCCGAGTGCCCTAACCTGCCGCTTGCGACACGGGGTAATCGTAATTGCGCGACACAAAAACACAGGGCCACATCTTTGCCGTAATCGCGTGCTCAATATTTCTGACAGCTATCTCCGGTATCGTCTGGCTCTAAATCCGGGATGGCTTTGCAGGGGGTCCCCCTGGTTGTTGGCTTATCGGGCTGTGAAGCGTTTTATCCTGCGAGAGGACTATTGAACTCTCGGCAACAAGATGGCACACAATCACTTGGGTCGACAGGTCGGTAACCGTGTTCTAAGGCTATCGAACCAACCGAAACTTGAAGATTGATTCTGCTTTTTTCTTCCGAATGCCCAAGGCATTCCGGTTCGTGGCCTGCTGATGACGTATTAAAGCGGATTGGTCTGTACCGATGCCGAAGGGATTTGGAAGTGATTTTAAATTCATTAACAAACACCCTGTTCGGTGCCAGCGCTTGTGTCCGTGTCTCGAGTCCCTTACTTACAGTACCTTTCCTTCTCCATAGACCCTTTATCGGTCACTTCGGCACGTCGGGGGTTTTTTGTGTCTGATCGGCATCATCCATGTGCCAAACATCCGGGGATTATCGCTTTGCGTTCACCAACGTAGGAAATTCGCCACTACACAACACAAACTACCCGCTAGCCGTGGGCTTTAGTGTGTTGCTTGGCAAGACAGCAGGATAAGCATTACACTTTCTCCCCCTGCCTTGTTTCTTTCTCGTCTCATCGTCCTGGGTAACCGTTACGCTTCGGTACACTCCCGTGCAAACCAATCCCGTACACCGATTGCCACGGGGCTGTAGTTTAATGACGATAATCAAATATTTACACGAAACCACTCCATGCTCTGAGCCTTCGAACCCGGGCCGAGGAAAATTACCGATACCGTCCTAAAGCCTTGGCAGCAACTTGAAAGGTAAAGCCAGCAGTGCTACAGCAGTTTACGCTTAATTCGTTCGTTTTGCAACTTTGATTTCCTTGCACACCGCTCTGAAACACATCCAGAATATCGAATCATGAGCTGCAAAAATAGGACTCCACTAGGTACGGGTTCTAACCGTAACGAACGTTAAATTTATTCAAATGACTTTCATTCCCGGAACAATGTACAGCTTAAATGAACTGCAAAAAAATGACGCCAACCGCATCGGGATTATTATATTTGCAGTCAAAGCTAGAACAACAAAAAAACGATTAAACGAACTACGATAATGATTGATGAATGTGTGGTTGATTGCAAAATTCATTAAATATGCATGCTTGCGCTATGTTCCCATGCCATAAATTGTATCAATATTAGATAACCGCATCATACGTTCCCGGGCCCATATTCTGTGCAAACAATTTCGTTCGTTTGTGGGGGTTCGCTTTCAAGTTGCAAAATTCGATACTGAACTTTGTTCGAGTAAAACTTCACGTTCTGTAGGTTTTTGCAGGACAGAAATCTATTTTGATGCAAATTTTCTCATTTATGCATTTGTAAATGCTTTCAGGAAGTTTTTTTTTCTTATAAAATTTTAAGAAATCTGGAAAGACTTCCTGGGTTAGCTATAATTATAGTTCAACTTGAACGGCAAAAGCAACTAGCATTCGTTCCAAACATTGGGAAGACTTCCCGATCTTCGATCTCGACATTTTCCAGTCTCTATTTCAACTTCAAGTTCCAGAACGTGGATATGATGGTAGATTTTCTTCAATCAACACAAAAACAATCCAGAAGTTGCTCCACATTTGTCCTTTCGAACTCAAAACCTTTGTAAAACTTAACTGAATATTCTTTCATTCGATTAAATTAAATGCTTTGTGTGTCGGGTTCCAGCTCATCCTGCCATTGTAATAGACCCACGTTGGCATGGAATACGATTTCAAACATTAATTTATTCTGCTAATTAACAAGCTGTTTGTAAGTCTGTGCAGTATTGTAAAATGTCACATTTCCTGGAAATACCCCAAGGCATTCACAACAGCTTTTAATTTCGGTTATTATTGTCCCACTGGAACTAGGACCGAAGGTTTAAAATACGTACAGAGGACCCGCTTTGGATGCTGTTCCCATTGCCATGTGGTATTAAGTACAGCAATAATACGTGGCACCACAGGCTCGTATACCGTAACCATGTCCGTTATGTATGTTGTATCATTTAATTTTTCACCTCACTGCCATCATATTCTGTGCTAAGCAAGCCAGACAGACATTCCATCCAAAAATTACCCATCCAACTTCCCGCCTCAAACTAGACAAGCGGACAGAAAGGCCATCCTTTGCTGGGCAGTTTTCTTCAGCTCGTCCGCGTGATTTACATACTGGTTGGCCGCCCCACATACCCGGCCCACAGGGGATCGAGTTATGCAAGCGACTACAATTGCACCACGTTTTCTCCATTGCCCGTTGACGGCACTCGAGAGTCCTTCGTGGTGCGTGGTTTTCGGTGGTGTGTAGCGTGAAGGGATAAATATGATGGTCCGATTGCAGATGAAGACCAACCGATTGCGTGTCCGTGTTGGCACCGTTTCGTAAATTTGATATTTCTCTCAACCACCCTCTGGCCGCCGATCTCTTCTGCGAGGATCAAATGAAGCGTTCTGGGTTTAGGGAATGGCGTTCTCGGCGTTATGTTTGCCGCCTCACCGTTGGCTAGTTCCACGAATGGCAAGAGTCTTAGCCGCACGCCACCAATCGCCAGCTAGCGTTCTGCGTTCCTTGGCGAGACCTTGGCAAGTTTTTATATTTAATTAACTCCCTTTTTGTTCTCCGATTATTTACGGCCCATTTCGTACCCAGTTCCCCGCGCGCGTTGTTCGGGATGTCGTAAAAATCGTCCTCGGTCGGGTTGTTTCCAGCATTTCTGCTGCCACCGCTAGGGTCCAGCCAGAAAGAAAGCCGATAGCGTGAGCGTAGCCGAGAGAGATGACGGTAAAGTGGAATAATTTTAACAGCTATCCAACGGCTGCTGTCGTTGCGCGCTGCGTAGTCTTTGCGAAGGGCATTGTGATAAATTTTCCCTCCCGAACCGTTTCCACTCGGAGGCTGCCCCTGCCGAACCGGCCGATCTTATCTGGCTGATGTGTGTGGAAAGGGATGCAGGGTAGAAAACGAGAATTTACGGAATCCGACCTCGTCGCAACCTTTTGCGCTTCGGGCCGCCTAGACACACACACACACAAATGGACAAATGGAACACGTGAATGTGCATCTAGGGGATGTTTTATGGTTCTCTAATTTTTACAACTTTAATTGCCTCTCGGATCATTACATTTTTATCCCGCAATCCCGAATGACACGGCGGGAAGGGCTTCCTTTCGCTTCCATCTGCCCATTTTCCAAACGCGTTCCCAATCTGATTGATGAGTGAGCCCGAGCCCCGGGACGCGCTTTCGCACGAGCGGCACGTTAAAATAATCCACCGCAACGAAACTTCCCAAAAAACTTTGGAAACATTAACATTTGGAAAATCGCTCTGTGGCGTTTATTTGTTTTCTTCCATCTTCCGCGCATATTTGTTTGTGTTTTGCTACGAATCGGGTTCAACCCGTCCGCCCCGGGAACGGTGGCAAAGTACACGCCAAACGCAATCGTCACGACGTTTTGTCGCACATGGCGTTGGTGTTGGTTGGTGGTTTATTGTTTTTGCCCCGTCCGTTCCGTACACAGAGTGTGTGTGTGTTTCTTTTTTTACCTCGCTAGGGGAATTTTCTTCCAATTTCAATTTATACTTCCCGAGGTCCAACCCGTGGAGTGCCGGGAATGTCAAACCAAAAAAACAATAAAAAGCAGAGAAAACATAAATAAATACTTTATGGCAATCGTACATTGTTACGGGCAAACGATACGGGCAGCATAAAAACGCAAACAAACGGTACGACGTGCCGAACCCGGGAGGGCCAAAGGGTTTTTAATGGCCATTCGGGGAAATTTCGTGTTTCGTGTTATGATTTAATCCGTTCTCGGTAGCATTTTGCCGCAGCATGCCTTTCGGCTCATTCTAAGCATGGCAGCAACGGCTTGGGGGGAAAACTTCCTGCCACTAACCCGAGCCTCTTTCGGGCCGTAATCCGTGTGTGGCGAGTTGCTTTAGCGTTGCTGCTAGCTTTGCTGGATAGATCATCTGTAGATCTTCTCCGGGAATGATTGAACAGTTGGACAGGCTTTTTTAATGCTTCCAAGTCCTTCGTATTGAGACATTTGAGCTAAGCTTCTAGCGATAAGTACCACGAATTCGGCCGAAAAAATAACATCTAAATAACCTTGGACCCAATGGTTTCAAACCTTTTCCAGCACGGTTTATGAGTTTTTGAAGAAATGAAAGATTAAATATCATTCCGAGTCAAATTGAATTTGATTAGCCTGGAAAAGTGACGTAGAATTCTTGTAAAGAGTTCATCGAAAACAACTCCTCCTCCTTCTGATACACCTTGCTATAGCAATGGAGCAATGTTTCGATGTATCGAGCACTAGAAAGCCTCAATTGATCCATATTCAACAAGAGTAGAACGAACAAAGATAATCGTTATGCTCTTGTCGGGTGTGAGAAGCCGGATGTCCCGGTTACATCATTGTACCCAAAGGTAATTACGCCAATTCCCCACCGTCGTACAATCGATTCATAATCAACCGGCACCCAGATGCAGCACTCGGAAGAGTAGTCGGCACCGGTGCTATGGTGCTGCCAGTCGGTGTTGTCCTTTTGATGTGCCTTGGTTTGACCGCTGCCATGAGCTACACAGTACCATGCACCATCCAGCGGGGCATAGCGCTCAAGTGGATAAAACCATTTACCATATGCGGTGGTGTGATCGGTGTTATCGAAGGGTATAACACCACCTACCATCAGCACAATGCTCTATCGTCGGACGGCAACTGTTTAACGGCCTGTGTCAGTGTTACCATCGCCCAGGTTAACTTCACGTTCGAATGGTGTGCTCACGAACCCGAACCGGCGCTACTGCTACGCCACCGAATGGGCCAGCTGGATTTCACCATCCACCGGGTGAATGAAACGTTTACATTTTACGGCTGCTCGACGAACTACATCAGTGAGTTCGGGGTTGAAAAGGACATTACTTGCAGCACCGCTCCTTGCAGAACAGTGCTCTCCGACGTGAGGAACAGAAGCGAACTGCCACAACCGTACTCCTTTCATCCGGCATACAAAGGTGGTCAATCATGGCAGAAGCTACCGGCTCATCAAATCTCACCCATTCTGAACCGGCTGTACCGGGAAAGGTTAGACGGACGCGGGAAAGCCCCAAAGATGGCGGCTCACGTATGGTTCATCGGTACTGCAGCATCTTTCGTTTTGGTTTCCTATCTTTCTGTTGGAGAGTAAATAGTTCAGCTGTAAAGAATTGTAATGGAATTCTTTAATATTCACCACGAATTCAAAAGAGCTGTGTGAATGATACGTACATGGAGGGTTAGTAACTGCTGAAGTCCGATGTATTTAGCGTAGGCGAGTGTAGACCATTAGCAGAGTATTCTTCGCAGGAGACACAATTGGAACTATTTGGTGTGCCTTCCGGAGGACGGATCGACTTCTGTTTAGACGAAATCTATGGGTACTCAATGTTAGTACACATTCCATCCCAGTTTTCGGTTGAAGGTCCATCAAGGTCATCTTAATTTCTGGAAAACATCTCAATATTCCAATAAAGAAAGCATCATGTTTCCTCTTGTCATCATTAAATTTCATTTTCATTTCTAAAGTACTGTTCTTCGACATGATTCTTAAAGAGCCAGTTCTTCGCATATTTTCCAACTTATGGTATTTATTGATTGATATGTTTATAATTTAATTATATTTATTAATTTATTAATTGACAAAACTTCTTACATCACTGAAGTGTATGAATTTCAAGATATTTAGATGGATGATGGTAATTTTTTTTTCGTTTTTCTGCGGAGTATTTAGTTGTTGAGTAATAGTTATTGAAACAGTAAAACACATGTTTTTTTTCTCGTGATTTGCGTTTGTGCAAGTGTCCATCCACCGTTGGGAATATTTTCCAGAACGCTTATTACCCAAAGAAAATTAGGCAATGACAATGATGTAATAATGAAATTTTCCCACAGGAATTCTTCAATTAATCATCGTTATCCCACCAATTCGCTGAGCAGTGCTCTAAGCAATTGCCACAATGTTTTCCTCACTATACATAAAAGATTTACAACCCGGGACGCTCGCATCATTGGGCAGTTGCTCCCCAAAAAAGTGACACACTAGGCCCGGGACCTAGAGAGAGCGAGAGAGCAATGTGGCCAATAACCGGATTTGTTCTTTCGATCACTTTCGCATCACTTGCAGCTCAGCAAACTTACAACGCTTTCAACATGTACAACCAGACCAGGGCGAGAAGTTGCTTCGTGCAGAAAGGAATAGCCCTCAACTGGGTGAAACCGTTCGCAATCCGCGGGGAAGTGATCGGAATGGTGGAAGGGATGAGTACGTCGACAGACTACTACCCGGTATCCTTGCACCCGTACTGTTTGGTCGCGAGTTTTGAGCTGAAGGAACGGTACGTCACATTCGTCATCGAGCAGTGGAACCAGTTCGATGCGTACTTGATACTGGCCGAGCAAATTGCTGATGTAGACTTTACGGTGGAACGGTACGGTAAGGGTGTAAAGTTTTACGGCTGTTCCGCTAACTATCGGACAATGTTGGTCATTTATCCCAGAGTAACGTGCGGGAACAGTTCGGTGAAGGTGCTGATGTCTTATCGCAGACTTAGAAGTGAGCTACCGCAGCCGTTTCTGTTTCAGGATGCCGCTCTGTTGGAAGAGCTGGGACGGACAACTCCAATAGGGAGCCTCTCGTCGAGGTTTCTCGCATTGCTACGCAGTGAAAGCGGCAGTCCAAGAGTTGGTGGACAACTCTGGACTCTGCTGCTTTGCTTGCTTATGTTAAGAAAAGTTTACTAAAGGACAGTTGAAACTTCACTTTACCGCCATTGTGTAAGGATTGTGTTGAGGTTCTTGCGTACATTTCCGAATGTGTGATAAACATAAACTCTGTACATTAATTACATCAAAAATAAACACTCTCCCATTACTCGATCACTGCTTGATTCACGCCCACTAAAGAACACCATTTGGCGAAACAGTTTCAAACGGCCCCGAACAGACGGTGGACCGTAAATAACCTTAACCTTACCATCGTCTTCCAGCAGCCGTTCGGTGAAGAAGCGTAATTTTTCGGCTAAGTACATAATTTTTGAAACCACTCAACCCACGTGCACACCCCCCGTGCCTCACGTGCCCCGCGCCATGACAGGAGTGCGCCGCATGTGGCATAAAAACTTCCAAACACTTCCAAACACAGCCGGTTGCGCCATTAGGTAAAAAGCTATTTCTCGTTTCGCATCGTGTACTCCGCGTACTTCACGGCCTCTAAGCGTGGCTCGTTCTCGTTGAGTCGAGCTCGTAGAGATTGCACATCTAGCCCGTCTGTAGCTTGTCACGGTTGCCAATGGGCTTAAAGGCAGCCCGGCCAGGCCTCTTCGATAGGACGTGCAGGGAACCAAAAAAAAAAAAACACCGCACAGAGAAGAATACACCGAAAAAAAAAGAACTTTAGCATCGGGGCCGAAACAGTGCTCGAACAGACTCAACCATTCTCTAATCACTCTACCAGACGCACGTGAAAAGAGTGCTTGGGAATAAAAAAAGACTTCACTCACCAAAACCCATACGCGCGAACTCGACTGCCGAGCTGGGGCGGTGCACGGGAACGCCGTGGCAGCCAGCCATGGTAACAATAACAGAAAGCACTTACCAGCCAGAACAGACCGCGTCGTTCGAAGAACGTCATCGGGTCCTGCCTGCAAGCGTTCAAGTGTTTTACGATTAAATTTAAATAATTAGTGCATATTGCGCTGTGTTCCCGTGAGGGTTTCCTGCAGACAGCAAACGGTCGCATCATCTCATGTCGGCCGCCAACATGGGAGCGAAAATCCCAGCCCACCATCCACCGACCTAATCCATCCCGTAAACCTGCCGTCCTACAGAAATTTGACGAAATCGAAGTTCAAATCGTGTAGATGCTTGACGAGATAGAATGAAACATGGCGAGAGAGATAGAAAAAAAAGCTCTTCAAACCATCGACACCCCAACGAAACACAGACCTGAACCAACGTGAACAGACAACAGCTGCTATCCGTACTCGTCAAGTGAAGTAGGCTCGTTGGCTCGTTGGCTTCGTTGGCACTTCACCCTCTATATCCTGTCGGTCATCCGCCATTCCGTCATCTTCATGAGGGTCGTTTTGTTTCGCTAAGACCAAACACCCAACACACTTAAGAAGCTTGTGCGAAAGAAATCGATCCGATTCTGGGCGAGATCAATCGATCGATGATCTAAATTTCCGGACCCACCTTAATTAGCCGCTTCGGAAGCAAAAGTTTTCAATGACGGAGCAGCGCTTCGTCCGCGTGCACCCGATTTGAGAAGAAAATTAATACTTGGGCAAAATCTCAGATGACCGCTCCAGGGGTAGAAGGGGTTGAAGAAAACAACAACAAAAAAACCTAAAGCCAGGTCACCCGGGAGACCCTTCGATTTGCCCTGCACAAGCGTACCGAATGGGGGCGCACATGGCAGCACGGGGACCCGGACACGGGTTTACCGGAACCAAATGTAGCAAAAACCCGGCCGAAGGACCTGTTGGTAATTAGAAGCATTAGCAATGCTCATCATTTCCTAATCCCCTGCAGTGTTCTAAGCGCGTTACGTTTTCCGCATAATGGGCTTCGGCCGAACCGGGTAGCTTCAGGGTAGTCTTCAGTTTTTTTTGTTTTTGCCTTGCCCCATTTGGGTGAGGAACACAATAGAAGTAAAATACACACAGCACGCGTAAAAGCTCCCGCTGCTTGTGGGGCCTGGGCCCTGGGTTTGTGTCACGCTGCACATATTGTCCTTACGCCACACAAGGCCCTCCGTTTTGCTTTCGTTTTGTTTTGTTCCTTTTTTCCTGTTTCCCGTTCCTGTTTTCCCGTGCCTTCTCCATCTCCAAAGCATGAGTCCAGCAGGCGTTATTCGCATCGGGAATTCGTTAGGCGAGGTTTTCCGGGTCAAACCCCGCCACCGTGTTGAACATGATTTATTCACTTTCACGTTGATATGCATGTGGTCTGGCCCGACGGTGGTCTTGCAACCGTGCCGGATCGGTGCCGCGACGGTGGCCTGGGCCGCACATGGCGAACTGCGGCGGTTCGCGAAACGGGTGACCTTGGCAGAGAGGGAAATTTATTGGATACGATATTAATTTTTATCGCTTCGAGAGCGCCAGTGAAAAGCGATTTGCGGAATTTGCGAATTCGATCATTCGCATTTCCCTCCCCTCCCCGGGAGATTGGGAACACTTTTGCGATCCAATTTGGCGTGCAATAGGAGGCGAAGCGTAGCTGGGCCATGATGGCAAAAATCGATCCACGTCACGAGGTGACACCGAGGCGAACGCCGTTGATTGAATTCGTGAACTCGTGATCATTCGCCACAATGATCTTGCCGTTTCGGTTCCAATTTATCGTGCGGTGGAAGGGTCAGCAGTGGCTTTCTTCGGGGTGGTTTGTTCGCTTTTCCAAATCGATTCGATAAATGTTGATGATAATGGGCAAAAGTAGAAAACAACCGGCCGCTTTGTGTCACTGTTCACAGGGAAGCTCAAATTTGAATTCGTTTCGAAGAGTTTTTGGATGTCTTCCACACGAATTGTAGTTTTCCTGGTGTTATCCATGGTGTTAACCATTATCGACTTTAAAATGGATCAGAACAATGTCTGCCAAGCTTGTGAGAAACTTTTGAAGAAAGTTTGTGGACATGCTTCTGTATTTATGTGTATGTGGTCTTTAGTGTATTATGGTCTGCAGTCCTCTATGGTCGAGCGCCGTCGTCATCACTCCATCTCAGTTTTTGGCCTACCACGTCTCCTGGATCAACCCGGAACACGAGTCTATGACAGTCTAAGACCCGATGTATGACAGTGAGTTCATCGTAGATCTCGTAGAACTCATCTTTTTAGAGGTTTTTCCATTGTCCTTCCACATCTTCCAGAAATTCTGAGCATCTTCCCATCCTACGTCCAAGTCTCCGAGACGTTTGTGTATCAGAACTACGCAGAATAGTCTGTATAGTTCCAACTCATCAAAGTCTGGGATTTATAATTCTAGTGAATGATCTCCGAAGTTTCAAACTGTCGGGGATGGTCTATAAATGTCAGCTACATTACGCTATACCTAACAAAACAAGCTCAACGCATGCTTTGATTTGCCCAACTCACTCTCCCCTCTCGTATCGAATACTTCGTATCGGTTCTTCACATTTAAATTCGGAATACTAAACACATGGATGCAATTATAAATGTTACAATAAATGACAGTTCGTTTCGTTTGTGATGTCGCCCCATTTGCTTGACCATTCATTAATTCCATTACGAAGTACCGAATCAAGCTAAATTCATTTACAACCCTTTGTCAAACGCGAATCACCTGTGTCCGTACGGTGCGGTTATGGCGACATGCAATTCCCCCTCTAAATCATTGAATGGCATTCAAAAAAAACAAGACAAAAAAAAAGGAGCACCTTTTTATTTTCGGAATTCTAACAATACAAGGATTACCTCTCCGTCGAAAACCCGCATTCAGCGTGTCGCACGGATGCTTTCCATTACGAAACGACACAGCGCAGCACTATAAAAGGGCACACAGCGGCAGGCATTTCGTGAAACAATTGGCAGGCTAATTTCTGCTCCCCAGGTCCCCAGGAAAGCCCAACCGTCAGCCGGCGGATTCCGAATGAATTATTCATAGCCCGCGCCGTGTGTGCGTGGATCGGTTCTGTTATTTTTTTTTTGCTGTCGTGGTCTTCCTCCTGAGACTCAAGCGGCCACATCTACGTGCATGCACAAAACCAGCCCGATTTGCAGAGCGCACTGATGGGTGCTCATAAAAAAAGAGAATTTTCATTTCATAAATTTATAACCCCTTGCCGAACGGATACCGCTGCTCACCCAGGGACGGACAGTCACGAGTTTGATTGGATGTGGCTTTGGTTACGTCTCGGATTCAATAATTTGCTTCTTCTGGCTGGCTGGCGCACATAAAATATTCATCTCCACGGAGTAGAAACCGAAAGCGAAACGAACAGCAAATGTCCTCCTGCTCGTGCTCGACTCCATGCACAACAAAAGGTTTCGCGTTCTTGTGTCGTTTATATTTATGTAGCGCAAAAGAAAACAATTTTCTTAGCCTTTTGTCGCCCCGGGGAATTGGGTGCTTCCAAGCATATGTGTGTCCTATCGGCGGTAATGCTGGGATGAAAATTCGGCTCTCATCAACGACACAAGCCATTACCGAGCGTGACAGCATTTGCCGTAACGTTTCCAAACTGGAAAAATTCAAATGCCACATAAAATCCTTCCCCGAGAACCACTCGTGTGCCACCGTCGGCCATTGCGCGCCACCAAGTAATCGGTTAAGAAAAGCGCTTCAAATCACATCCACTGATGGTAATGGCGCAAGTTAAATTCTGCTTTTCGGTCGTTCCATGCGATGTCGATAGTCGTTTGATTGCAGCGTCATTGCCCCGGCATTGGCTCGAGCGGACGGCGAGTCAAACAATTTTGACTCCCACCGAATCGATTGGCCATCGTTACGCCAGGGGGCAGGGGTGGACGGAATCCCTTTCCGTCTTCATCGCTTTTCGTCCGTGTGCAGTATTGACTTCAATTCAAAAGCAATCAATTTTAATGAAATCCCTTGCCTGTCATCATTGTTTCCGGATGCGTGCCCCCCGGAGCAAACGGCAATCGTTGGGTCTGCCTTCTTTCCTGCATTTGTTCGTTTGGTTCGGACGGACGGCCTCAAGACGGACGGGCGTATTGATGTCATTAATTATGGATTCCTTATACGACTTCATCAACGACGACAACGTTGTAATCAGCGGGCAGCAAAGTAATATAGGAAAGAAAAGAGTCGGCTCTCGTCGTCATGTGTGTGAGTGGGGTATGCGTTTCGGTGTTTTCATCATTGGAGCGGAAGTTTCAAGTTTCTTGTCTGTTTTTTTAAGCGTCCGGTGCATCGAGCGGGATGCATTCATTCGAACGCATCGACCCTCGGGACACTCCTGCTCGGGTCTTGTCTGGTACAGAAGGATAACGGCCCAGAGTGCACAGATAGCAAGGTATTGCCGTTGCTACTTGAAGTGGAAAACTCGAGCATAACTACTCCTGTGTGTTAGTTTCCATTCACACGCCACTGGAAGAGAAATATGTTTTCCATTTTTATCCACAATCGACAGCAGAGAAAAAAAAACGATGGATAAGGGAAAAGCCATCCCAAACCCATCGGCTGCCACATGCCAGCTGTCCTTCACCGAACCATTTTTCAAACAATGCTTTTTGCCATTTTGTTTTTTTTTGTCCAATAAGTCTTGAAGCAATCAAATATTCTAGCAAAATTCCTAAAATAAAACAAATCAATTTGATGTAATAATCGAATCGATGTCACACGCTCGATTCAACTCCCCAGCAAAGCCAAAACCTAGTCCCCGGATGTGCATTTGTATCGGTTTGAGCTACAACCAAAAAAAAAGACGACGACGCTACGAACCAGAACTAGGGTAGATGTGTGTCCCTTTGATTGATCGGAAAAAGGATTGACAGACGGGATGGAAAATTCGGGTGTTTTTTGTTTCTTCCTTTCATTCCCTATTATGCTTTTGCTGGCACACGGCAGAGCGGTGGTCAGGAAGAGGTAGTAGCTGTTTGCCGTCGGTCAGCTGGAAAAAAATACATGATTCGTTCGTTATTCTGCCTTTTGTCAATTATAGTCTGTATGCCTTAGCGAGAAAGATATGTGTTCATTTCTTACTGCTTATTAATGCTACGCTGTCACATGACAATGGACGGCTAGTGTCCTTTTTTTTTAACTTTAGGTTGTAGCATGCCCAGAAAACCTTGTCTAGGAGCTTCGTTTTGAGTTTTGCTGTAATAATTGACACATTTTTGCTGGTCAATTGCTGTGACAGCTGCTGTGTATTATTGGATTGCTTTGTTCATATGCATTAATCTTCATATTACTTGGTTTGTTCAATGGCACTTTTCAGACTATCCATACTAGCATCTTCAAATTTCAACGATGTTCTTATAGAAATTCAATTTACTTGATACTCTACCTTTGCTCAAAGATTCAACTAAAATTCCGCATGTATCTAGGCCCTTGGTACAAACCTTTACAATCTCGTCCAAGATGTCCAAAGATGTCAAAACCCCACAAAACTTTGTGTATATCCATGTCTATTGAAGTTTTCAAACGAGTCCTGCACATTAATTATATTTTTCTTCTTGTTGCCAGAGAAGACTTCTTGCAGTTGCTTGTTCTGGGTTGTTTAACCTCCAATCACATATGCCGTCGAAGGACCCGACGGGAGCCTGGTTGCTAGGATGCTCGATTAAAGAAGCGTAACATTTCAGGGAATTCTGTTTGACGTGGTCGTATTGTGCAGGAATCATAGGAATATTATCCAAAAATGTTAAGATGTTGTGAAACAAAAGATATTCGAAAGAGTTCAATTCAAATTTAATTTGATTTTGATTGTAATTGGGTTTCTTACCCAACAATTTCATCGCATTACATGTTCTGTACAATGATGTTAGAAAACTATCATTTCATTTCTTTTTATCGCATAAATTCACCCACCGGTTTAACTTGTTATCAATAATCTAATATTGTCTAATCTATAACTTATACATCGCGTTCAAATGAGAGAATATCTAATTCAGCTGCAGACGCGTCGAAAGCAAAACTTTCCTCGCACTTCATCATGTCTGTCGGAACATTTCTGATCCAAATTCGATCTCCTTCACCTTCACACACATTAATTTAGCGATGATTTCTATCGCCCCCCCCCCAAACCCGATTGCATTCGTTCGGAAAGTGTGTGTGTGTGAATGCTTGAAAGATAATAAATCGATAACTAACAAGACGAAAACTTAGGAGCAAAACCATTCGCTTATGCGTCCCGTGCCTTGCTTCCCACGTGGATCGTTCTAGACGACCGTTGGAGCTATGCTTCTTTCCTTTCTCTAACACATCGCGGCCTTCCTCCACCACCCCCTTTAGCAGTGGCACCCCAGTTGGAAAGGATCGCCCCATGGAACGGCTATCAATTATCATTAATTTACTCGCCGCATTCACTTCCTTCGTTTCCCGGCTCGTTCGCTCGTGGCAGCGGTAAGGCATTCTTTTAGCACAGTGCTGAAACTCCCGCACATTCGAAACGGAGGCGCACAGATAATAGGTTTGCCCGGCCGGGAGAATCGCGCGACGCTCCAAACCAGCGGGCGCCAAAGCCTTTGCGGAATTCGGCGAAACGACGGCGGTTCACTTTCAGCATAATAATAGACTCTCATTATGCTTCGCTTCGCTTTAGTATCGGCCCCACACACGGCCCCTTGCGCACCACCGATGGGTTGTAGGGTGGAAAGGTTCATTCAAACGGGCCATATCTAATATTTAAATGAACCATTGTTCTGCCGGCACCGAACTGCTTGCCAGCGAGCTCTTTGCTTGTCGCGCACAACAAAAGGACTCCTTGCTTCCTTTCTTAATGCACAGTGTGCGTGTCTGTGCGACTGTGTGAATGCCCTTCTGCCCGCGTCGCACGTCTTGCTCGTCTTTTGGGAAAAGAATCGTGCAAAAAAACAAACCGCGCACTAACTATTCAACTATCTTTCAGTTGGTGCTCCGTCTGCTTCTCCTTCAGCTGCACCGGAGCGGCACTCGCCGGAAGGACTGCCGGATGGGTTCCCTGGGTTTCAGTTCCGGCTAATTTCAACACCTACCCCCCGGACGGGGCCAGTTGCCATTCGTGCTCTCCTTCCCAGACCACGAGAGGGAAAAACGGGAAACGCACAGTTATCTTGCACTGACGCGAAATTATGCTGCTCACAATCGTTTTATGCAGACGACACACATAGACATAGACACACATCACAAGCACACACAAAAGAATATTTAACTAACTGGCTCGATTCTTTCTTGCCCTGGTACGGGCGAAGACGACCGAGGGCGTGCAAGATTGTCACCTCGCTGGAGCGAAACAATAGACGGTTAAGCACACACCACACTACGGTGTGAAGAGGACACTGCAAGACATTGGAACGCGCGGCCAGACCGCCAGAAGGATGTCAAGCAGGCTGCAAGCAGTAGATTAAAAGAAGAGTTCTCACTTGCAATGATATGCAAAACCCGAATGCACAATGCACTTTTCATGTTGCTCCCGGGGTGTGGAACGGCTCTGGAGGTCGGCAACGGGCGACCATTTTTCATTCGCATCGTCCTGTGACGTTTCGGTTTAATTTGAATTTAAACTCTCACTCACTCGTTTCCGAACATCGTCCACCGATTTGCCGTACCATGGACGATGGAGCGATCTCATTAGCATTAGCAAAGTGTTTCACAGTTACAGCTCACTGGCACTGGAACCGTTGCGCGTCCTTACCAGACGATTAAATCTCCTCAATCATAACAGTATTTTGTTACAGATACGAAACAAAAAAAATCGGTATTTACACCAATCGGTACGATTAAACACCCGAAAAGTGTCTGTCGGCTAGGGCACAGTCCTTTGCCTTTGTTGTTCCCCTCGCTTCGAGCAGAATCGGACCCACGGTTGGGATTTTCCAATGGCAAAAGGACGAACAATCTGCAGCTAGACCATTCGCTTCGGTTCGCATTGCACGTGGATTACGGCCCAAATGCCCATTCTTCAGCCGTACAGGTCGCACAAGGTCGTTCCATTCTTTTGTGTGGCGAAGCGGAAAACATCTTAACGTGGATGGCGAACGGTACTACCGTACTGCCACACTCCAGCCAACATCGCTGTGCCGTAGAAACGAAAACACGTTTTAAAGCCTCCGGTCACGAAACAATGCTATCCTGCACGGGTCCTGATGATCGTTCGATAACGGCACTCAGGGGTTTTAGTGCGGACGGGGGATTTTTTTCGTTTAATTTCGAAAGCAACATAACGACAAAAAAAGCATTATCGTACGGAAGAAGTAGGACGATGTTGCATAGATATTGTCATTGTACAACTGAATTTCAGGTAACGGTTGAACAAGATTTATGCGCACCGCTATTTCTTCAAGCTACTTCAAACATCTCAGTTAGCTAAACAATTCCAGTTAGCTGAAACACGATGAACTTTTATTCATTTAAGCAATATTAAAGACGTGAAAGTGGAGTACCAATACCATTGTCCAGAAATAGACCTGTTGTAAATGGGATAAGATTCATCTTAAGACAGTGTTTCAATCATTTTGAAACCAAATTCACTCTCAGTTCAAGGCAATTCTTCTGCTACAAAGACTGATGAATAACTTCAGTGATTTTTCAAGAGAGAGATTGTCCTTAATTTCATTGTTTACCGGAGGAATACTTTAAAAATAACATTGCTTATTTCATTGTCTTTTATGTGTTTTTTAATGCACACAAGGACTCCAACAGCAGGGTGTCTATTATATTTGAAGAATAGCTCTAGTAATTGAGTGTCCAAACAGCGAACTTCAGGAACTGAGAGATAGAAGTATTTGGCTCAGAATCGAATTGATTGTTAGAATCTCATGCCCAGAATCACAAAAATAAGACTATAGAGACTTGAACTCGAGGTAGAACTTAAGGTTTAAACCACATCTTGAAAGTTTGGAAAAGAGTTTGCAAAGTGTTAACACTATAGTAACACAATAAACAAGACAGATCTTCATCTAGGTAGTTGAATAAAGATCTTATAAATACTAGCAAGTTTAAAGTTCCCTTCAAATGGTCAGCACTTGACACAAGGCACACAAAATTCAATAAAAGCTAAAATAAAACAGTGACTCAGTGAAGATTACGGATCTCAGAAGTAGGAAGCTCAGTTTAGACAATAAATCGTAATGAATCAAATATTTGTATTCTTAATGTTTTCCAATTATCCAATAAATTCCTCTTGACAAATGTTATGGAGTTTAAACTGAATCAAGAAAATAATTAAAATATTTACAGTATTCTGAGCGACGTAACACCGCCGCCTAAAGAACTGTTTCAGAATAGCTAATTAGACCTTTTTTTATCCCTTGAACTCTTGTAACGTTGAGAAATGATTTAGCCATGAGTTTGAAAACAGTAGCTCTTTTTCATTAAATCATACGTTGTACACCATCTCTTGCGTGATGTATTGAAAGATTGGTCCAAATGTCGTTTTTTTCGCTGAAGCTTGGAATTGGGACCATCCCTACGTCCACAATACACTTGCATTCAGAGCAAACAGCCCTGCGCAGTTTAGCAACGGGGGAATAAACTGATCATCGCATGTTCGTGTCATGCCGATTTGCACCATATGCTGCAGACGGTTTGTGCCATATCAGCAGCAGCAGCAGCCGCCACCGACTGCAATAACCTCGCGCGATGACGTAAAGCCCGCATTCCGCAAGCCCCATCATTTCGGTTCATCATTTCGTTTGCTTCGTTTTGTTCCGACCTACCGAGTGCTGATCGATTGGCTACGCACCGTGCCGGTGCGCAATTGAAGGCACAATAAAATGCTCCAATTTTCTATTTCCTCGCGGTGCAACTCTCTTTATCGCCCAACCGGAAGCTGGTAAAATAGTTCACATAATTTCCACATTTAATATTCCATCTGCGAACGAACCGGAACATGAGGGGATTCCGGGGCTTTGTACGCACGGCATGCATGGTGGTGCGCCAATGCACTCTACCTCAAAGATAGATCCGTCGCTACCCGTTCCCTTTGCTGTTTGCCGAGACCGCCCGAGACCGACAGAACGAGAATGGAATCCGTTTATTGTGCTAGTTTACTTACCATCCGGCAGTTTTGCCCGGTTCCTCGCATCGTTTTCAATTCCTAATTTCACCCAGGCACTCACAATTGGCGGCATACGAGCGGGGAAACCTCCGGCTGCCTCCGGGAAATTTGCCCAACAACCCGGTGCAAAGTTTCCACCAGAGATAAATTAAAATGGGTAAAACCCTTCGGCCATTGTAATGCGTCCTTTTTATTTATTTTTAATCACGTCTGTCCGAACGGCCATGTTTCCTCGCACGAACAAGCAACCCCCATGTCCAAGGGTCTTTACCGAGTCGTCTGGGGGAGAACAACAACAAAAAAACTGGACAGTTTGCGGAGCTGGCATAGGAACTGCACACATTCCTAGACGGATAGGGACGAAAAGCTGAAGATCCTGTGGAATTAATTTCATCGTGCGCTGGCATTCGAAACCCGAACCGTTGGGTGAACGATCCCAGGAGAAAGGTAGTGATGTTGATTCTTTATGCTAGGAACCGAAAAAAACCTCCCAGTGTCATTCGGGAAAGGGATTTTCCGTTCATTGCGCCACATATACCAGCAGCGGCATCATCGGCATCGTCATCGGGAGCGGTTCCAACGACAGCATGCGTCATACCGGTCTTCAACCGTCTTGGTAAGAGAAGACGGCACGTTCACCAGCACCATTTCTAAACAGCCCGAAGAGGACGGCAAACAAGACGTGGCAGCAGGGTTTTGAGCGAGAAAGGCACCCCGATTAAATTGGCACACACATGTCGGGACGTGACGTGACATTTTCGGTATGTAAAAATTTATGAAAAACCAGCACCAACCATTTCCCATTTCGGGCGAAAGGGGTTGTTTTGGGACCGTTTTCTTGATTGTTTATTTATTTTTTTTTTGCTGCTCACATTTCTGTCGCTATTCCCGGTCCACCGGAACCGGTCGGGGTTTTTGTTTGTCGGCCCGGTTGGGTACGCACCTCGCACCCATCTGGCACACACGGGGAGAGCGCGCGTGTATAGAACATCCCCACCGGGAGGTCTCACGGGGTATAACATGCTAAAAGATGAGAAGAAAAACAGAAAAAGCAGGAAAACAAAACAACATTATAATCACCATCGCTTGGTGGGCCGATCGGCGTCCCCGAGTTCCCAGCGTTATGAGGACTTTTGCAGTGGTGCATTTCTGCTTATTCATTTATGGTGCTGCACGATGATTGCTGTTTGGGTTTTATTTCCGAACACAACCGAATGCCCCAAACGATACAACATTTATGCAGTGGCGTAGAAAGTAGTGCGATTTACGTACACGGCAAAGTGTCGTTTTTCGTGTCATGTACATCGAAGAGGGCCTTGAAAGGGCGCAAAAAATGTTGATTAGCAACACGCATTTTAAGCGGACATTCAACGCACCGTTTGTCCTTTAAAAAGACATTAACTGTTATGAACATACAAATGGGCTCTCCGTCGCAAAAACATTCGCGCTGGAAGAAAGTGAAATTAATTGCCTTACAATCATCTTGCAATCAAGAAAAGGTAGGCCGCTTCTGAGCCTTTCATCCACGATCACATGATCTTTGGCTTTGCGATCGTTCCCATGTGTGTGCGAAGGTGCGATTAAACTTGAAAGGAATCGAAATCTCGCGATAAAATCAACGAATTGCTGGCCATAAACATGGGGAATTTTTAATTTGGGTTCTCCGAATGTTTCGTCCAACCGTAGTGGACCTTCGCACAGGATCAGCGTGTGTTTCAACCGCTTCATCCAAAGGGTGAGTAATAATTTGAATATCAACCGTCCGGGGTGTGGGGTGGATGCGATGGCATCGTAGTGGTGGTGGTGGTGGTGGTGCAGTATGCAGTCACTGTCAGTGACACGCCATCCGCTTCTAGATGGTCACGGTGCAGATAATGCAGAACATAATAATACACTCACGGGCCGGTGTGGCGGAACACCCCGCGAGCCGGGTGCATCGGACGGCAGTAGGAAGCAGTTTGCCACATATCGTGATTTGTATCTGCAGTGGAGAGCGTTACCCACAACGGGGCCCCGTGGTTGTGCCCTATCCATTTATTATTGCACAGCGATCGCATCGCAAAGAGCGCGACGGCTCGACAGCCCGATGCTCGATGTCATCGTCATTAACGAAATGGTGAAGTATGCATGCTGTTGCGGCCGGCCCACATTCAATGCGGTCCATTTTGAGGGACTGGGGGTTTGGGAGTTTGTTTGCATTCTTCTCTTCCATCCATCCATCCATCCATTCAAACACTCAGCGGTCTGTGACACGATCGCTGTCATCCCAGGGTTGACAAGACGGAAAACCTGGGGGAGGGGGAGGGATGGAATGAAGGTCCTGGCACGGCACATTTGCATTGCCTGACAGCCGCACATCGAACTTCAATTCATTTCACATTCGATCGGTTACTCAATGGTGTGCGGTGTTAAGAGTATTGTATTACAATAAGTCTCGGCGCGGTGCTGTGCAGTGAAAAGAATGAATGGACTTTTTGTGTGTCGACGACTCTAATCCACTGGCTTACTACAGCGCAGAATGTGGGACTCAAGTGCAGGGAATTTCATCGTCCACATGCCATGTTATACGGCCATTGTACCAATTATTGTTTTGGGTTTAGGACGCGGAAGTTGACTTAAAAGTAGTGTGATGAGATTGTTAAAACAAATTGCTGAGCAATGTAGAAACGTAGAGTAATTCGTCTAATCTATTCTAATATTAGACGACATCATTGCAGATCAACTGGATGAAACATGCTCGCTTTAAATTACTTGTGAAGTATTAAGATGAAGCTTTTTCATAAAAACCAATTACTTTTTTTAACGTTCTTCTCTTAAACGACGACAACAACCCTGTTGAGTTGAGTTGCTGGAACTAATTCCCTAATGTCCAAACTTGGGAATTGATGTTACCTTCACTTGCTCCAAACTATCATCTCATTATAGTGAAAGATATTAGTATTTTTAGATGCTGTCGCGAGATATAAAGCAGAAGAAATGTATGACTTTTGGGCACATTTACACAGTAATTATTGATCTAAAATATGCCTTTTTAATCCTAAGGAATCAAATTAAGTTAAAACTTCGGATGCATTGTTTCCAGTCGATAAATTTGAAATTGGTGAAACATATATGAATGTCATCATGTTTTTTATGCCTTGAACAATTTCCTTGCTGATAAACATCCGTCGACAAATCAACATAATCCTCTGTAAATAATTGTCCTCGAAATAAAAGCAACACAAAACACGGGTGCTCTACAAAGCTAAACACAGCAGACCAAACCCGTAAGCAATCGTTAAACACACGTTCCCTTCCCAAGGCGGCTCATAGCAACATACGCACAGGCTGTGAGTGGCTACACGTTTGGAACCCATCCCCGGAAACGATTCATTTGAGCTCGAGATTGAACTGGCACATGGGTCTGTTCTGTGCTCCAGCCTCTGCAGCTCATGTCGTTTCGGGGTCGGTCCGACGCACCGTGTACGTTTACAAACTGCGCAGCACCAGGACCGGAGCGAACCGGGCAGAAAAAAAAAACAGTGTGCCATTAATTTGCGAACAATGTAACATGTTGTGTATTATATGCTAAACGAGCCGACTGCACAACCCAAACTGCGCCCTCCTCCTAGAACCCGACCGGACGACGACGACGACGACGAGCTCCCAGGCGCAGAACACAACACGACCCACTGCGCTGTTGCTCCCTGCCGCTGACGATGATGATGATGATGATGACGATGCTTACAGCAATGTTGACGACTAACGGCACGACTCGCCTTGGCCATTTGACGATGGCCGGGGTTCGGTTGCGGAATACTAATATGACCTACTGGCACCACACGGCGAAAGGTTGCGGTCACACCAAACCAAGCACCAGTCACACACACAAAGCACAGAGTGCCAGAGATTCGGGCAATCGAGTTAGCGACGTGAATGGTGAATGGAAAATGTTTCGCTTGTCACTTCTGCTGTCAATTCTGCCCAATCGTCCGAATGTTTGGTGCGGGTCCGGTCTTCGGGGCAACAGATGATATCGGTTTCGCTTCCAAAGCTTCAAACCCATTCTGAGCTTCTTCGCAATGGGTGCTTGGATGATATTTGGAGCGTTCTGGTTTTATGCTGGCTTTGCCCAAAAGTCACACAGAACGCAGCACACTCGAATGAAAGTAAAATTAACGAGTTGTTTTTGATGATTGCAGTATGTGATTGTGGAGCTCTTGGGGAACTCGAGATTCCTTTTTGGAGTTGCTCCTCTTCTAACCAACTGTTTTAGCTTGATAGTCAAGACATGATTACTTGTTGAGTGATGAGAAATTCTTCCCTCTCTACTACCCTTCTGATAAGGTTAGTCGAGTGATTGCCAACCTTTTCCAACGAATATTTCATTGAAAGTCATTGAACATCTCCTGAATTCTTCATCATTCACGCGCAACGTGGCTCGTTGCTGAAAACTTTCTCACAGTTCGTAATGTTGGGGTCAAAATCGGATCAATGAAAAACCAAGTCCTCCCGTCCCGGCAGCGTCCTCTTGCGAATGGCAATTGTGCTTGAACGATTGAGTCTCAAGTCCCCGTTGTTCGTCTGCCTCGACAAAGCACAAACCAAACCATCGGAACCGTCCGGCTACAGTAACTGCGTTCTACGTTATTATAATGTGCCACCGACTGTCACGCATAAAGCTGCGCGCTAAAAGGGAAATTTCGTTCCAGTTGGTTTGCATTCGCCTCAGAACACGTCGCGTCGGTCCTTCCACCCTTCCCCGGGGAAGGAGGAGACGAGAAATGCCCATCAGCATTTACAATCACACCATCCCTTGTCCGTTCCCTATTGTTGTGATTGAATAATTGAAATCAATCAAAAATAATACCCACCCTTCCCGGTTCACGCCAATGCCATCCCCTTGATCTTTAGTTTCTTCCCTAACTTCGGCGGCGGTTGTTACGAAACCAAGTGATTCGTTTCGAAGGCATTCGTCGAACAGAATTGTTTTTTCTCGCGCTCTCTCCTTGCCATTCTGCCCATTTTTCCCACCACAAAGCGTCCATCGGTGCAGGGTCAAAATCGTCTTCGGTTCGCTGTTTTTGCTCTGGCGGCTTCCTCGACGTTCGCGAACGCGACTCCACCGAGTGCAAGTAGTACCGTGTCCGACCGCATTGTTTCGCGAAACGCTTTGTTTCGCATCATCGGTCGGCCACGTTTCACGGACACGTTTTACGTCCGTGTGCCGGTCCGGCCCGCTGAGCAGGAATGGCAGCGCTTCCGATTCTCGTTTTTGTTCCGTGCGCAATCTTTAACGACCGTTGCTCAAATCGCACAATCGCACCAAAACCCTTGGCCCTTTTGGACCCCGGGTGAGCGCCCCCAGGTTAGTTCTTCAGACGCTGCGAACAAGGAAGAACCCATTGTGTTAGCGGGAGCCGGGCATGGGTTTAGCATCTAACAAAAACGTGATACCGTGGAATTGGAAGCGCTTTTCATTATAATTATTTTTACGTTTAGAAATGTTTTACGGCAAACGGTATGGTCGTCTTCAATTCACTGTTGGTTCCGTTTGGTGGTGCAAAAAAAAAGGAAATATCGTAAAGTAGAATCAGTGCCCTTGTTGCAGATAAAATGATCCGTTCTCAGCATACGAACTGGGTCTGTTCTCTTCTGTTCTTGTTCATGCCACAGTAGAATCACGTCCGCATTGTACCGCATGCGACATATTTGATTTCAATAAATCCATGTATACATTTCCCCGGAGGAAATTCTAGCCGGTAACCAGGGCTGGGCCGTACGGTGGCCGCCCATGGTGTTCATAAATTTTGCACTTATTGTACCCAGCTTTTCGCACAATGTTTCCAAAATCTTTTCCATTCTCGAGATCTCGTATTGCTTGCGTAGAAAATCCTGTTTTCTTTTATCGCACTTTTCGATCCCATCGGTAAAACTGTCATGCCCTAATCTGGAGGGAAAAAAGGTGTAACAGCCATGTCTGCACTCTCCGCTGTGCATTATTTTCATCTTGATACGGTGCTTAACTCTTCGAAAAGAATAATTAATGAGCTGCACATTGTTGCCGCGTTGATCGACGATCATTAAAATCCCCGACAGGGTTCTGGTGCGTGACAAAAACCGACCTACCCGCTTAAGCCGTCTGTCGTTTTGTAGAAAGGATAACTCTGCTGCCTATGAAAAGGTGTGTCGTAGGTAAGGCAGTGGAAACGGTGCGAAGAGGAAGAGGAAATATGGCGCTGCGATGATCCGTCAGTGTCCTGACGGATGGAATGAAGGTCAGCCGGTCAGCTGGAACAGGCACTGGGATCGCTTAACCATGATGGATGAAGGTGACAGTTGTGTCTTTCTGATAATAGATTCCTCACGCACACTGGTGCCTACAGGGATCGCAAACGTTGTCCGTGGTAAAGCTTTAGACAAATAGTCAACTGATCGGAAGGTTAGTTTAATGTTTTCATCTCAAATGTATTAGAATAAGCGGATGTTCATTTATCATTAGTTATTGAAATTTCCGAGAAATAATGACGATTGAAAAATACTTTTAAGACATCCAGTACGAAAACCGTAGGATGTTATAACAGCAAAATAATTGAGGGAACTGAGAGATTATTATATAGGAGGAAATTATGAACTCTAAGTTTGGATTATCAAGTATCTCGAGTCCCTCGAGCATGTGAGAAGAGGAGGAACTCAAAAGGATCTTCGAGTATCTTCAGTCAGACTCCTTATGGACATGATCTCCTAGGTAATGTCTAATTTTGTGATAAATCATTATAACAACAAGATGCACAATAACGTCAATAGCTTCTAACATCAATAACTCTTATTGCAAATTAGGAGTCTCGAGGAAAACTCCTCAGAAGAAGATAAAACTTTGTAAGAATAGAAGGAGTTTCGGACATGATGTTCTGTTTTTTATCGTAATTATAAACCTGAAACTAAGATGCTGATACATCTTGGTCACTCAGCCGACTCCAATCGTTGTCGAAGAATCCATACCATTTGGTTGCGCTACTTTACCAACGAACACTGGAACTCTGGAACCATTCAGGCAGCAAAATTTTCATCAATGTCCCGGAGTGTAGATAAAATCGGATCAACAGCATCCTTCCCGAATTCGGCGACCAGCAACATCGAATATTCCCGCAAGCAATCGTGTCAGCATAAATCAAACCCAAAGCAGGGAGGCCACCTTTCGGGCCGATTCTTCGCAATTGATCCTAAAATAAAAGCCTTAGCCAACACGCACGCAAGAGGGATCACCTCGTGTATGATCAAGAACAGCCACAAGAAGGAAACCTTCGAATCGATTCCATCGTTGTGCCAGAAATCAATCAACTGATGGCAGCAAAGTGGGGGTAAAAATTTACAAACAGCCTAAAAGGTGTGTTCCCATCTACCCATCACCACCCGGACACCACTTCGATTCCACCACTGTCCAGAAAGCCCCGATGGAAATGATGTTGGTTCGTATTCGTATCCCTGAACATGTGCGGCGTCCGGTTCACTATCCTCTGCTGTAGCTTTTCCTTCTCCCTCGAAACGAAAAGGAAAGGTGCGAAGGGTTGCTTGTCTTCGCTAATCTCGAGCAGCTTATCTCTGCTACGACTCTGCGGTCGCCGTCCGTAGGCTCGTCTCTCGACCGATGCACATAATGGTTGTGCGTTTTTCGCTTTCAGCCTCGCTTTGCTGTCGCTCGCTTGCTTTCTCCCGTGCAAACCCCCAACGGTGGTATTTATTTTCATTAACAAATCGCTCGAGGTGCTTTAAGATTCTGCAACTCGGACTCGAACCTAACCCTGCCGTGCTCCGCGCCGCGCCGCCCGAGGGCTTCACCCCGTAAGAAGGTTGTGTTGTTATTGTTATCTTTTGAATTTCCCTTTTTCGGTCCGCTGTTTACAGCCCCTCACGATTGGGTATTAAAACATTGGCCGTGCATAAATACGCCGTCCGTTTGGAAGCGGCAATCTTCGGCGGAGCCCGTTGCGATATTTGATCTTTTTCTTCCCCTGGGGGTGCGCTTCACCGGTAGGAAAGGTAGTTTTAGTTTTCCCCATTTCAAATGTCTGCGTGGCCGCTGCGTGTACTGGACACCCGAAAGAGGGTCATATAGGCGTTGTATCCATTGGACAGCGTATCACCTTTCAAACCCTTCCCGGTGATTCGTAGCGCTGTAATGCAAAAGAAATGGACGAAAAACATGTCCTCTTATCTAAGACTGCAACTTCACACTTTACTAAATTTAAATTTTGCTCTCACCAACACAAGACTCGCTGTCATCGTCTAGAATCCAGAACTCAGTAATGCCGTTTTGTTGGTACGTACGTTGCAGGAGAGAGCCCATTCCCACCGTACGGCCGCGGTATGGGATAAAAATTTGGCCGCGTAAATCCATGCCATACGATGCCCCGGACAGACGCGCACATTGTTCCGCTCAAAAGGAAATCGTTCATAAATTGTATCTCGCACAATTTCCGAAAACCAATTAATTCCCAAACAGAAGAGACTATTCATGGTTCGGCGCAATAAGACCTCCGCAGCCCGGCTCGTCTAGCGATTCGAGTGGTGCCGCGCGTTAAGAACCCCGGGGCCCCGGCACTAAAAAACCCGAACCCTGCCCCGTTTGTTGGACGGCTCGTTTGGGAAGGGCAATAAATTCTACGGCTGGAAACCTTCGCCCGAGCTCCGACAATCGACGAGATCTCCCACTGTGAGTCTGCGAGGATTGTTCCTGGTTTATTGTACACTTATTTTTTTTGGTTTGGTTTTTCGGTCGTTCTTTACATTCTGCTGCTGCTGCTGCTCGCAACATGCTCGCAGGAACGGTTGAATTTCTTCCACGACCGGCAGTAGTCACCACGAGTGCCGAATGACGCTCGGTTTCTCAGTTGCCCGGATCTTAGGACGTCCCTTAACGCCTGTCCGTGCTACAGTACGCTAGTCCTACGCAGCGTGACGAATGCTGAGCGTGTCACATGACGTATCTGTCAACCACCGACCGTGCCGGAGGATACTTTGGCATGCGGCAGAGCGGGAACCAATATTCATAATAGAAAACTACAATGTCATGGAATTTTATGCCTTCTTGGCATCGCGGTGTCTTGTTTCGTCATGGGGAAGCCAATGCAGGGACCGACCGACCAACGACACGCATCACAGATAGTCGCATTTACTATAGCCCCGGCCAGTACCAAAAACGCTATCCCGTGCTCCCCTGGAGAGCAGTCAATTCACATCGGTAACACGAGCAACCGTGGTGAAAGTGTTGGAAAATTTTTCCCTGGAAAACTCCCTTTTACATATGTGCCCTACATAAACCGGCAATTTGGTAACACTATTCCCAGGGAGGTACTTCCGGTGGTTCGCTCTGCTCCACATATGCTGTTTGGAGCGAAAACCCATGCCGGGGCAACGCGCTGCAGTGACGCCATTTGTTTGCCATTTTCGATTTCGAACACTGCGCGCTTAATCTCATCGCAAGAACCGGAACACGTGTGAAACGTTGACAATTGGGGTTTTTCGAGGTAGTTGGCCCGAAAGGGAGGGAGGCCACAATTGCAACATTGTAACCGACCAACCAACCAACCAGTGGCAACGGCAAATCGCTCGTAAATTATAATGGTTTGGCTCATTAAAACCACTGTGGCCACCTTCCCACGTCTCCGACCCGGTTCTGTTTTTTTTTTGCTTTGCACCAGCTGTGCTGATGTATTGATGGTGATTTTTCGTTACAACCGTGCTTCGTGTCTTCGTGCGACTGCGACATCTGCATTGCCGAATGGAATTTTTCTGCTGAAGCTTTCCCTCCGCCGCCACGAATGGGTACGGGATGGCGGGAAAGCTAATTTCAATTAATATTTATAGCGTGTCGAACGTTTGTGCCGCAGTGTAAACTTTACTAATCCGAATAAATATGCGGCCCACTATCATTTGCGATTAATGTTTATTAGCAACACGTCGATGTGGATCGAGCGAATTTAAAACAGAAAAAGGTAATATTAGCACGAGCTATTGATCGTTCGTCCAATTGTCCAGAAAGGACGCAATCAGTTGTAATTATTCGGAAACGGATACTTTGCGACCTTCATTAGCTTCACAACCAAAGAGTTGTTGTGCTTCCTGTTGAATATTTCAACGGTTAAGTTGGTTAAGATCGTGAAATTGTCATCTGATTTCGGGATATTGCATTATATTTTATAGTTCTATATAGTATTTTATATAATTCTTTAACAAAGTACCGGAACCGGAATTCTTAGAATAGATTGAATAACTTAGAATTCAACAAAAACTTAAGCTACGTGAAGTAGCAATGACGGTTTAGATGTGTGGGAGTGGAATGACAACACTCTTGAAGATGGAAATTCGAGATCTTGAAACTTCACGATTAGGGACAGATTTTGTCTTCGACTCGAACTCTCAGCTGAAAGAAATACGATCTACAGGATTGCTTATGAGCTTACAACGTGAGGAGCTCCATAAAACACTCTCTGTTAGACAGAGTAGGCAGAGGAAAACAGGACATACTTTAAGGTCCTCCTCAATAAAGATATCATCTCAGTAGGCCACTATGTAGTTCAGCTTGAATGTTTTGCAAGATATCGGAAGTTTTATACCTCGTACCCACTAATTACAGATCACAATAGTTCCTTCAATCGATACACGTGACCTGTACTCAATATCCTTACTCAAAATCTAATTTCAATCAACATGTTTCCAGCACATTCAACATTCTAATGAGATATAGCTGGCAATAATGGTAATGGGTAAAAACAACCCAACAACAACAGCCGCTTGCCGAGTCTATTTTCGATGGAAACACTTCTAATTGGCTCTCGGGACATGTTTTCAAATCGTCAATTATGGCCACCAGCAACACTAGCGACGCAGAGCGTCGTGGTACTAATGAGTCCCACCGGAGGTGAAGTTGCCTCTGCGCTGTCTTCCCATTCACACGGAAGGCCAACCATCGACGGTGCGTGCCGCGCCGATTCCGTTCGATTAGATTCAGATTTAAATCATTTCCCCCGTCGGCACACTCGCACCTGAACCCTCGCGTCCTCGTCAGGGGAGTACGGTGATCGTTACAAATCGTTACGATTGAAGATGACAGCGTACAGTTTTATCGTATCCGTTCCATCGCTCAGATGCACGCCTGACATGCCGGGGCCAGACATGCACGCCAGCAGCAACGGCGCGTTGAAGGCACGACGTGAATGCGTGTATCCACCCTGCCCGTTCGTACGTACCGGCACGGAATGGTGGTTTCCGTACTGCAGCGAAACATTCGTGTCTTGACGGTCGTGCATGTTGCCGATGTTTCTAGCTGTCAAACACTCGACGGCAAATGCTCGTGCGGCCCACGAGCGAAATGTTGGCGACAAACAAAGTGCACTGTAGTTAATGACGTGATTACGGTGGTAGCTGCCGGCGGGGACACACGTGCGCGACGGGGTGGAAGAGGTGGAAGCATCGGAACACCAGGAAGACATTCGGGGACATCGGGGCAGCGGGTTCCGGGCCCGTGGTGGAGCTTCCCTGCTGACGGCAAACAGCAACATAAAGCACACATTTCGATCGGTTTTTAATGAGAACCGTTCAGCCAAAGTACCCCCAGCCGTTACGAAATGATTGTATAACACAGTGCCGCTCACAGTAATGGCCACTGTCGGGGTGTGGGTCATGCATTATTCAAAAAAGGTGGTAAGGATACTGAATGATACTTTGTGCCCCGTGTCGGTAAAGTTAAGGAACCTTCAACCTGTTTCCAATATCTCTGATCTTTAGCTAATGTTATGGGTTCTGGGTGTTCAGACTTCAAGTTTGGACAGCAGAAGAGTTTGGAAACGCATCTCTGCGACAATTTAGACCACACGTGTAGACATTCAGGCATCTAGATGTGTCGTCACGCATGCATAGACGGCACACAAGTAAGAACCATCGTTCAGCAACAAACATTGTACTTGTGCACTACCTTCAAGATTCTTCCCCAAATGCCAACCCCTCGCCGGCGGTAAAGTTTGTGCCGGATGCCAAGAATAGGGCAGCGACAAACTCACAACCATCCACTGGCACTCATTCGCTCATTACAGCGACGTAAGGGCTGGTGGTACATGGGCGGTCGAAACGGATCGGCTCATTGAACGACTCTTCATCAACAATTGTCATCATTTTGTCCATCGAGCCGGAGCTGGGTCTGGGTTCGGTTGCCTGGAACCAGTTGGTGATGGTCGGCTGATTCCATGTCCTCTCGCGCTCCATGTGGTGTTGGGGGGGTTCGGGAAGGGGGGAAGGGGGGTTCTTTACCTCCCTTTACATATTGCCAACCCCCGGCCAAATGTCGACGACGACGACGACGACGACGAAAGTCGTTATCGTTATAATAATATCCATTATTCTTCCGGTCCTCGTCACTTTCTTCGCCCGTTTGGTTCGAATTCGACACGAATCGTCCTCTCCCGGAACAACGGGGACTCGGTTCTCGCAGCCAGACCGTTGTACGTTCACTATCGCTCCATCTATGGCATTTATTTTGAAAATTACCGACTTTTATTGTTGAGTGATTTTAACGAATGTTGCTTGTTCGGTTCGTGCCTCTTTCATTATTTCTTCATTTCACTGCTGCTGATGAGCTGGCTGACGCTGGGTTGGGCAAAAACGGGGGACCGAGCCATGGTGGGGTGGATTTGAATGATGGGTGCAATCCTTTTCCCATTCGCATCGGGAACCGTTCTCCCCACTTCCGCCTTGTTGGAAGGATTCCATTCGCTCGCTCACCAGCTTCTTCGTTCGCCTCCCTTTCGGTGCCACCCGAGATGGTTTCGATTCGAGCTCCAGAAGTCTTTGGAGACAACAGTTCCAGAGATGGATGAAAATGTGTCTTTAGCTGCTGGATTAAATGCCTAACGTCAAAACCTGCCCAGCTAGGCAGTTTGTAGCTTATGAATCTTCTCTATCCGCGCTGTACAAGAATGGTTCATCAATTTAGACTTGGCTCTCAATGGGTACAGAATTACATCAGGCAGAGACTGCTGCCATCGTGGGCCAGTAATTTGAGGACGCGAAGAGATGGCTGGTACACACTGCTTCCATCCCTTCAAAGCCCCTCAAATGGCGTGAAGAGGATAAGATGCCCTCACCTCTCCATCTCGTACCGCGAAGATGCTTGGAACGCGTAATGGGCTCACGGGAAAACTACGTCCCATACGCGCCCCCGGAAACCGTTCCAAGCGACCTGTAATATTAATTCTAATAACGATAATAGAAATCGGAGGGAAAAAATCCTACCTCGTGATTAATATGGAACCCGGCTTCGAGCTGTTTGAAAGGCGAGCGAGAAAAGAAAACAAAAAGGAGTAGGAAGAAACGGATTCAATCCTTTTGCGAAAAAAGGGTTAATTACCCACGGAAAGTATAAATAATAATAATAGTAATGATACCCACCGCTTTGCCCAAAAATCCCCAAACAACCAAAGAACCATCGAAAAAAAAAGGTACCAACTAACACTTTAGAACCGATCCGATTTCAACCAGGTTGTGCCCGGTTTCGGACCAACCTTTCATTAGCAAATGGTTGGGGTAGAGAACATTGGCACCAGAAATACAGGCGGGGTAGGAAATTTTGAATGCTGACCCTGCTGCCAACAGCCACAAACGCTAGAATGATAAATGAATAAATAGCAGCTATGGCCGGACACATTCCGCACCATATTTAGCGCGTACCGTGGCATTTGGAGGGAGGCTTTGGCAAAAGAATAGAGCAATATATGAGGCAGGAATGGAACGGCAAGCGAAAAAAAACCGCCGTGAATGTTACACGAAACCAAATGTCTACGACTATGAAGATTATTATCAGCGAATAACATTATTAATAAGAGATCTGTCTCGGAAATGGTTGGCTTTATTGGGGCCGATTTTTTACTTTACTCCGACCTTAACGGACGGAATGTGTTGTACCTGTGTGTGTGTGTGTTTTTTTTTTTTGTGTGGCCACATAATTCCACCCCATTTAAAGTAATGAGACAGTGGAGCGGAGTTGAATTAGTAATTATAATGATAACGCACATGGCTGCTGGCCGGAAACGGTTGTTGCGGGCAGGTCCGGCATTAAAGTTCCATTTACCACGCACGTAAGCCCGATGCATTGTGTGTCATCTGGAGAAATGGAAATGCCCGGAACGCTGGTGATCAAACGGGCAAATTGATTTATTCCCCAAGAAATCACTCCACATCCACCGAGTTTAATTTGTTTTTGACAAGCAGGCAGCTGTCGACCATCGAAGCAGGCACTGAACGGCATTTTCTCAATGGGATTCTTCTTTGGGGCTTCGATACCATTACTGTCATGTCATTGCACAACTGGCCGCATCAGGCGCCATCACGTATGTTGTGGGGGGATTTGGATTGGAAGTTTCCCGACCGAAGACGCATACACGGCGGGAGCTGCCGAGATGTAATGTAATTGCATAGTAATTACAGGTTCTAATTATCCTTCCCAGTGTTTCCCGGGTCGTTGTGGAGTAGAATGAAGCAGGATGGGGTTGAGTTTTTTTTCCCCCTTTTACCATCGGTACTCCGTTCGATATTCTCTTCCTTCCAACGTGCTCTTCAGGAGACAAGCCTTTATCGGGCGCCCATCACGGTAGCAGGAAGTTGGAAAATATGATTTGAGGAAATTGCAGGGTTGGTGAGCAGCTCGCAAGATCTTGCAAATCTTGGCGAATAACGAAGAACGAATTCTCGCCAAGGGTTCCATGTTGCCGATAGCTCCACACAAAAAAAAGAAACCCTTCTGCTTCGTAGCGTGGAAAGGGTCATTCGCAGCATAGTGGCGAACCCATCTTAATTGCCCCCTATGCGCGATCACAAACTTTTATTTCTCAGCTTTTTTTCCTTCCCAATTCCTTTCCCTTTATTATTCGGCGCCAACTTTGCCAAACCGACCGAGTGCACTTGTGAAGCCGAGGCTGAGGCAAAGAATTCGGCCACTCCGCTCGTGGGCCACAAAGGGTGGTGTGGAAAACGGGCGGTAACCGGTCCGTTCCACCGCCGCTCCACCCCCCTCCCCAAAATGGCCGTCGAGTCAGCGGCATCACAACATCAAATTAAAGCCAGCAAACAGAAACATGCACCACCCGAACACATGCCAAACATGGTCGATCGGCCGCCCGCTCGCTGTGGGCCACGGGGCTGTAAATGATTAAGAGTTATTAAAATTTAATTACCATCCAGGCGCGTAAGATAGAATGAGTGAAAACGGCATTTCGCATTTGACTGGCTGCATGCATCGGGATCGTTAATTATCGTTTTGTGACGAAGATGCATCAAAAAGTTTTTGGTGCCGCGAATGCGAAGTGCACCGACCGAAACGCAACACGGATTGGTATTTAAAGTGCGGAATGTGCGACCGCAGCGACCGACCGACAGCGGGTTCAAGAAAGTATGCCAATCGTTTGTTTTCGTGTGCAGCAGGTGTGAGAGGAGAAGCAGGCCGATGAATCGGGTGGGGTTGGGGGGGGGGGGGGTCTTCATTTTCCTACCCTCCCTTCCCCCACCAACATCCTTCACTCATAGAAACATCCACCGATGTGCTGTCGGATTTCTGCTTGAAGTGCTGTACAAATTGCAGTGCCGTTGCACTAGGCAAAGTGCAGTGCTTGCAATCAGTTGTTATTGTATTTATATTTACTGGCCATTTTTTTTTGCTTGCTCGCTTCTCGCAGCAATGGAATGCGGCCCGCAATGGGGTAGTTTAATAGCACACACGTTCGACAGGAGCTTGTATGACATCGTTCGATTGTTGCTGAGCAAGGGTTGAACGGTACGGATTGAATAACATAAAGCATCGCTGGTGGATTAGTGCCGTTCCCTGTACAACCCCCCTAACCAATTTCGTGCATATTGAATATTGGTTTACGTTTGTTATGATGTTATGATAAACAAGCGAATCTCTTACCGTTCAGCTCGTCATTTCCGTAGGCACGTTAACATCTGCATACATTATAAATCATGTCAATGAATGAACGTTATTGTTTCACTTTTTTCCTGGAGGTTTTTTTAGCGTTGTTGAACAGTAAAAACTGTCCGTGTTAAACATGCTATTGCTACTTTTCCACGCTTGTTTTGGTGTACTTATGGGTGCAGCTGAAGTAAACAAAACACTGCTTAAAAATGGAACAACGCTTTCCTTGTTGAAACCCCTGTCGGTTTGATTTGATTCAAGGAAAACGAGTGCTTTGCAAAGATAACAATTTAAACAAATAAATATGTTATAATTTGCAGTAGTAAAACGTTGCCCTATCCCTGATTTATTTGTTAAATAAACTTGAAAAGAAGGTGTTTGATTTTTTTTATAAACGCTACTCTAGTAAAAATAACATCACTTTATACCTCAACGGTATGTGGAAATTGTGAAAATGGAAAAGTTCCCTTCTGCATTAACTTGACCACAGCGCTCCTCTTTTGATCGATGTCGAAGAGCTCAAATTTCGATCCGACGTCGTATCCAGTAATAGTTTGTCAAATCTCCCATGCCCATGCAGCACTAGTTGAGGATTGATTTGTGTGCTTTCCACTATAAAATTAAGATCAATAATGCAGGTGATCGTTAATTGCCCAATAATAGATCGCGTCTAGCAATGGTAGTGGATCGATCTATTAATAGCCGGTGTTGACTTCAGATTTAACCACACCTGTCTTCTTCTGGTGGGGATTCCTATCGGTTTTTTTTCCAATAAACCAGACACTCTCCAATAACCCATGCCCAAGAAATTGCATCCATTCTAATATAAAATTGTCCCTGTGGCTGTCTGGATGACTTCATTTTGAAGTTAAAACCCCAAACAATATTAATACAAAATATTAATCGCACATAAGTATGCATTATGTCAAAGTCTGGATAGTTGCAGTGCTACGATGATAGGTGAATTGTTGTACATACATAAAGGAAGTCCAGTTGACTATCAGACACTTTGTAGCAGAGAGATATACACTCATATATCTCATACCCTTGTTCGAACTCGAAAAATTCCTCAAAGCTTGGAGATTCTAATATATATTATTTATAAAGTCGATATTAATAATGAAATATAGAGCAAGCTAAACAATCCTTATAAAACACCAATTATTGACCGTATTGCGTAGCCTCATCAGAAACGAAATGCTGTGCTGCTCACAGTCATGTGAGGTTTGAGCTCTCGATTTATTGATCAGCTCTTGAAGATGTCCTCTTTTCAACTGCTGTTCTGTGCTGCTGTTTCTGCCGGTAGCTTTGAAAAAACTGCACCTTGTTTGATCAAAACACAGGTCAAACCTTGCCCAACTACACTCGCATTGTTTAAACTTTGATGCTTCAGCTCGTTGCAACCCTTGAGCGTCACATAAAATAAAACATTAACACAAACAGACGCGCCGATTTCTTCTCAAGTGGCCAACAAAACCCCAAACAACTCCACCGACAACCTTCCAAACACACGGCACCGGGTTTTTGGACAGTTGTCGAATAGACAGTACCGCTCGGTGGTACTTATCGCTGACAATTTTCTCTCAACAACCCACGAAGGAACGAAAAAAAAACCCCGACGGTTTCCGGGGCCTTTTCCCGGTGGGGTGAGAGAAAACACTAAACACCCGGTACAGCCATCAGCAGGCAGCAGTGGCCATCACGTCAGACCCCAAAAGCCCATCTCGCGAGAGGGTTGTGTCTGAATGTGCGCAATATACATAAATACCGCATTTGGAGCCCTCATGCTACATACATATTACATTATTTTTATTTTGCCCTCGCTCCAGTGGTCCACCGAGCGGGCGCCCTACAACCCCGCCCGAGCCCCCTTCGGTGTGTGTGTGTGTGTGGGGTGGTCGTTTGGCCCTGAACTACCACCATGGTCGCGGAGAAGAAGCCGAGAGAAGAAGGCAAAACAACAACCACAACGCCACACATCACCGGCAAAGGCCGCGGCAGCTGATGCACGATCTCGTTCGTTCGCATTCGTAGGAAAGCCTGAAAGTCTACAAAACGCATCCATCGCCGCCAGCATAAACACGGCACGGCAGATACGCGCAGTGCATGTGCACGAGGGTGTGGTTGTGGTTGCGGACAGGAATAAATTGTAATACACTGTTCATAAATAACTTCAGCAGGCGAAGCGAACAAAACCCCCAAACAGCGCAAAAGTCAACAACAACGGCCCGGCCCCGTACGGATTAGGGTGCCGAGGTTGGTCTGTTTTTTTTTTTTTTGCTTGTGTTTTCGAGCAAAGATACGGCAAAAAGATACCGGCGGTCGACATAACATCGCCTCGCCAGCATCAAACTTGCTCGCCCACTGTTGGAACTGGGGAGGTACATTCGTTCGTTCGTTCGTTCCTTCCTTTCCTGCTCGGTTTCGCGTTTCGTACGCGTTTTTGACTGATCGACTGATCTCCAGCCGTTTCGGACCGGGAAGAACCGGGGCCCAGCCCCGGAGGCCCCCCGAAACCGTCGGTGGGAGATTATCATAAAAATATATACAGCCACACGCATCAGCCCCGATATCGAGAACCGATCGGGCAGGATTGAAAGATGATTTAATTAAAATAATTGAAAGATTTATTCAAACGGCGATGATTCGGTTCGCTTTCGGTCCCGGGGTCTCATTTATTGCCTTCCCGGTGCCCCTCCCATCAGTCAGCAGTCGGAAGCATCTCCAGGACTCCTGCACCGTGTCAGAATGATCATCGTCATCGTCCCGTCGCTTGAGCCACACGGTTCACGTCTCTAAACTCCTCTCTCATCGGACGGATTCTTCGGTTTTAAGAGGGAATTTTTAACAATCGGTTCGCCGAACCTTTCGTCGATCGGCTCGGTGTGGATTTATATTACATTTTTGCTTTCTATTCGAATGGTGCACCGCGGTGCGGTCCCGACTCCGTTCGACTCAGCACCCCGGCTCGGCGCGGCCGGTTCGTTTCGGTTTTCGGGATTAATTATCCTTTCGATTGTGTCCAGCGGTGGGTCACGACCGGCGGCCAGGGAAGAGGAACTCGCCCGGACAAGTCAAGCGCAGGGGATGCAAACGTACCCCGAAGACGTCGTTAGTTTCGATGAATGAGACGATTTTATCCATCCATCCGTCCATCAGTGTGGTGCGTGGATGGTAATGAACCGGACCGAGGTCGGTTTTTATGAGCGGTGTTCATCCTTTGCTTCTTTTTTCCCCACGAATTCAGCTAGATAACATCGGGCCGTTCTGAGACGCGAATGTGTGTAATTGGAAAATAAAAACTACATTGTCACACACACCGGCTGCGGATGCAAAAAGTTAAAGATAGATTTGACCTTTTCGAGACGGCAAACATAATCGTTCCACGAACAGAGTTTCGTAAAACACACCGACCCGGTGAAAACCATTTGGAATTCACTGGAAAAGCTCAATGGCGGCAATAAAATGTAATCAACTCACATTGTGCCATAAATAGGCAACACTGTGACGCGCATTCAAGAGCCCATAATGTGATTTCGGTTATGAATGATATTGTTTTAATTAAATCACTAACTCGAATTTCGTTTCTTTGAGGTGCGTGCATTTCACACACGTTTTATGACCAAAAAACCCATCAACAGCCAAAGAACTCTCTCGAATTTTGAGCGAACACGTGTTTCTCATTAGATGATGCGGACGATCATAAACTTCGGATAGGATGCGTCAAGTTTTAGCGAGCTCCAACAACTGCTAGTTGATGACTGTTTGAAAAGTTTCCCTTTTCGAGCATATGTTTGCAAATATTTTGTGTGGTTGACGCCAACAAAGTGATTACGGCAACAAAACAGAGCGAAACCCCTCTTATATTGACCAAGATTCGTTCACCAAAGACACTTCTTGATTGGAAGCAGAAGAAAACATATATTGCCAGGTATCTTGAGAAATCTTATTCAAAGTACGAATAATGACAGATTCTGTTTCTGAAAGATCCCAAATCTGGACTCTTATTTAGAATTCCAATGTTAGAATCCAGACATTGGAAAGTATCCGGATCTTCAAGTTTTCATCAATCCCAGAATTTTATCCGAATCCTCAAATAATTAATATATTATGCACAAAATCATTTAATTTTGAACATTAAAGTGAAATTCAATCTGTGACCAGTAATTAGTTTGTGGAGCATAATTTAATCTCAAACCTCAATTTATAATTTCCTGAGTTATAATGCTGTAGATCATTATATTCTTTCTAGTTCCATAAAACATTAACTACAATAAATTGCTCAGTAACATACTAAGCACATTCGACACCCTCGATACCTGATAGCCATACCATATGATTAACTCTACCTTGAACTTCTCATACACATTAAACACATCAATCAAACGTAAATGGTTCCGTTCCGTTCAGTTTAATGCTGTTCACGTTAATCGATAATTGGATTTTTAAGTTGAACGATAAACCGGTTCAATCTGTTGTGTAATTATCAAACAAAACGAATTCAAGGAATAATTCGTAAGAATAAAGAAGAAGGAATAAAGCTTTAGTAATATATAACTAAATAGGAATTTTCTAATTCATTAATTCCAAATTATAGAATTAGGTTTTGTACATAGGAGAGTCGGAAATATACTATTCTCTTCTAAAAGATCAATAAGTTGATGGTAACAATTAAATTATGTTTTATTATAACTTAAAGAACTAATGTATTTCATCGCTTCAGGGGAGTAAAGGACTTTAATCAACAATATGTACCAAAGGCGCTTTTATCTTCGGCTAACCGCATAGATCTACGCAAATTATGCAAATATTCGTCCATTCTTTGTTACATTAGTGATTATATTAATGCAGTTTGGGTTTTTTTTGTCGTAAGTATTTTTTTCGAGTTCTGGTCCTTTGGATGATAGTTTTACTTCAACTTTGCTCTTTGTTTCGGTGCGCGTTGTGAATGCAGAAATAAATGAAAAGCCATTTATTAGACCGTCGATTGATGGAGCGGATGTGAAAGGTTCGATGGTACGATGACTAATCCGAATTCAGCCAGCAGGACTAGAGTGTGATCATTAATCTAGATCTAGACGAATGAAGGCGAAGGGTGTCGGTCGTTGTGTCAATTCCACCCTTGGAAACAAATGTTTATTCTACTTTTACAAATTGACTGATGTTGGAAATGCTGAGTTTAGGGTAATGTAGAACCTCAACAGTTCCCTACTCTTGCTGTCGATGGAAGTAATCTGGGCAAAAGGCCTCAAAGCAAATTCCCAATTAAATCAGATGGTTTCGATGAATATTTCGGTTGACAATAAGCTGCTACCCATGGCTTGGTCGAGATTAAGCGCTAAAACCACCCAAAGACCACAACGAAATCCAGTGGACCTCCCGCATTCGCAGAGACAACCGCTGGGAAGTCGCTGCTCTTTGATCGAAAAAAAGAGTAGAGGATGCGACCTTTCAGTCAAACACTTGCCCCCAAACCAGGGAGAGAAAATTAAGACCTTAGTGGTCAGCGTTAGGAAAACGAGTGCGCGATTACCTGCGGCTCCTTACCGTCGATGAATCGACAGGTACGGAAAGGGTTGGATGCGCGTGGGGTCTTTTACGACCGAAGGTGAAGGTAAAGGCGAAATCTGCGCTGACCGATGACGACATTCGGGAGAAGATTATGTGAATCACAGAGTGCCGACTAATCGAAGGAACGGCCATCAAGACGTCGTTGCCACTACCTGCCCGTGGGCCGTGTGGGTTGGTCGTGCAAGCGGGGCAAGCGGGGTAGAAGGCAGAAGGAACCCGAAAGAAAGTAAATCCACTTCCAGCACGGATTGTACGGCTTGGGGCGGAGCAGGTCGTGACGGGCGGGCTCATAGATGGTCAAATCGTGAAGATGACACTTTTATGTGGCTGCTAAAGCCGGTAGAGCGACAGAGCGCACCGCGAGGTTCTGTCTCGCTTGTGCTGCAGACGCAGCGCAAAGTTATGTTACGAATGCTGTATACAGACGCACTGGGTGGATGGGACTCGGAATCGAACATAATTGGGCGTGTGTGCGTGACACGCGGTGTAGTTAATACTACCAGCATTATGGGAATTTAGTACCAGGGAAGAGATGCGCGAAATACGTGGGGTATTTTTTATGCTCTGTGGGACGGATTGTTGGTAAATGTTATTTAAACAATGAACTTTGATTCCCTTGAGGTTGAATTTAATCTTAAATAATATTCCGGTTTGAACTTGCCTTAGTTTTTATGGTTCTAAGAACTTTCTAGCGAAAATACCAACTGCATGTAATTTCTTTTTCAAACGTCTGCACGCAACCCAGGTTTACGAGCCCTGCACCGTCGCCCATCGTAGTGTGCGTGCGAAGAGTCCGTACAACCGTGGGATGGTAGTGGTGCGCACCATTCTCCCCCGTGGTTGGTCACTGAAATCAGCTGGAATCGTTTGAAAGGAACGTGCGCTTTGCCGTTTCTACGAACGCCACGCACACCACCGTGCGGGATTCCCATCGGCTACACGCGGCTACGTCATCGGACGCCACCATCGGCCGTGTGAACGCAGTGCAATGAGAGAACGCAACATCTCGGGCTCATTGGTGCGGCGCTAGTGTGCGTTCGATCGCACCCCGCGGTAGTGTGCGTGAGAGCGCAGTCAGCCGAAGCCGACGGTTCGTTCCCCGAATCGGGGTGGCCCTGTGCGAATGGCCGACCTGCCTGTCATTCGCAAAAGAAACTTCCACTAGAGCGCTTGCAGAGCGCCCGAAAGAAACCGCGCCAGGATACCCTTCCAAGGAAGGGCCGCGAATTCGTAGAGTTAAGAGGGTCTGGTTTTTGTTCTGGGTGTGAGCGAGAAAGGAGAGCCAGAGTTTCCGGAGCAAGTGGAGCGAACAGTGCGCCGAACTACTGACAGGGTGTGTGTTTGGTAGCAAATATCAAGAAGAATCGGAGCATTGCGTGCCAGCGGAGACTGGCAGTGCGAGAGTGAAACAGCACACCCGACACCGCAAGCGAGATAGAGGCTGTGTGCATGTGATAGCGAGAGTGTGTGTGCGCGCAAGTGTAGTATAACGGCGGAAGAGAAGTGCGAAGGAAGAAGCAGTGCCACGGAGCGGCAGAGAAAATCAATAGTCCTTCTTTGGTCCTTCGAATCGGTTCTCGAGTGTTCGAGGCAAAATAACGCACGTAGAGTACGCAACCACTTTGCACCGAGGTTTTTTGTGTTGTGTGTCGGGCCAGCAAGTGAGTGTGTGCGTGTGTGCGGGGAAGGGAAAAGGAAGGTGTGCAAAATTCCGCTTAACTAAGCAGGCCGGTGGTGTGTTGTGCAGCAACAGCAGCAGTGCTTGTGCGGTTTTGTCGAAGCAATTCGGGCCAAATCAGCAGCAGTACACAGCGCGAGCGAGGAAGCGCGAGCTGATGCCCTGAGTTTTGTGTCGTAACGCCCCGTCGCCGCAAGGTTTAACGTCGCTCGGCGAGAAGCGGTGGAAGATATCGAGTGAAGGTGAAGTTTTGGTAGTGATTTTTACTGATTTCACTGCGAACAACGCAGCCCCCCCAAGCCCGTTTAGTGTGATAGAAAGAAACGGCCGTACCGCGGGATTACCCAAACTCCCGACGGCAATTCGACAAGCTGAGAAACGCGACGGTACCCAGGATTATTCCTCCATTCCGTCGCCAAAGCAATCGGAAGACTGAGGAAAAGCCGCATCCAGCAGCTGGGCAGCAGCAGAAGACTGACCACAAGCAACACCGGAACAGCAGCAGTCAGTGCGGGCTGTTTTACATCGGAGCGCAAGGATTACTCGTCGGCGCGTAGTGTTGTTTGAAAGAACGTCGCCAGAATCATAAAGGAAAGTGTTCTGTGTGTCTCTTGCGAGCAACAGTGTGTGTGAAGAAGTAAAGTAAAGAAAAATATTAAAGCTATAAAGCTGCCACAGCCTGCTGAGATGAAAGTGTGACAAAACGCAATTGCAGTGGAAAGGTGGTAACCCTCATACAGGAGGCAGAAGAAGAAGGCAGGAGTGGGTGTGCGTGAGTGCGTGTGTGTGTGTGTGTGAGAAGGAAGAGAAATTACACAAAAAAATTGGTGCCAAATGAAATAGCAGTGAGACATCGCGCAGTGTGTCGAGTAAGCGAGGCAGTACTAACTACCCTCAGCGAGACGGAGTAGGGTTTGGTTTGTTTGTGTTGTTGTACGGTGCGTGCGTGTGCGCGAAAGGTGTCATCACCATGGCTATGGCAGCGTGCTATCCGACCTACGATCACATGACCGGCGGCAGCAGAAATGCTGGCAGCATCGCGGCCCAGCAGCAGCAGCTCCAGCAGCAGCAGCAGCAGCAACAACAGAGCCCGGTGACGGCCACTAGTCAGCTGCACCATCTGTCGTCGAGGCTGTCGGCCGCCGCAGCCGCGGCAGCAGTTGCGGCCGCCGCCTCCAACATGCCGGTGCAGAAGGATTTCAGCATACCGCTGCACGTCGACTGCAGCGTGGAGTACGAGCTGCCGAACCAGGCGAAACCGCCGGTCGGCGCACGGGTCGAGCCGCTGCTGATGATCCATCCGTGCTACTTCCGCAAGATGGAGAGTCAGCGGCGCAGCCCGTTCATCAACAACATGCCAAATTCGTCCCGTAGCTCTAGTTCGTCGATCGCGGCCAAGAATGGTGTCAGTGGCGGTGCGAGCAATGGCGGCAGCAACAGCAACAGTGCCAGCAGCGTCGTCAGTGGCCCCAGTGCCACGGTCGATCCCTCGGTGATAAATGGTAGCTGCACGACGGGCGTCAACAACGTCAGCAGCAGTAGCGGCAGCAGCAGCAGCCGGCGGAATGCGGCCCACAAGTCGTCGTCCGCATCCACCAGCAACCAGTTCCTTCAGCTCCAGCTGGACGATTACGTCCAGCGGCAGATGCACCGCACGACAGCGGCCAACAGTCAGCAGCAGCAACATTACGGTGCTGCCAACAACACGGTCGCTGGTCATCTGCAGCAACAGCAGCAGCAGCATCATCACCAACAACAGCAGCAGCAGCAGCAACAGCACCACAGTCGCCACCAGCAGCAGCAGCAACAACAGCAACAACCTCACCACCATCATCACCAATCGCAGCACCTCGCAGGGCAGTCCTCGAATCAGTACAACCTCACCAACAACCAGTCCCAGTCTCAGCAGCAGCAGCAGCAACAATCTGCCTCTGTCTCATCCTCCGACTGGGGCCGGTATCATCTGGGTTCGTCGGACTGTGCCAGCGCGGGCGGGGCGGCTGGTGGTGCGGGTGTTGTTGTCCGCAACGGTGGCAGCTACAGCAGCAAGGTAGCGAACGGTTACGGTGGCAACGGGCTGGCTGTCGGCAGCAACAGCAGCAGCAACAGCAGCAGCAACGCCGGCAACAATAGCAACAAATCCAAAAGTGTCACTAGCGCGTCCATGAAGCGCAACGCAAGTAATACGGGTATCAGTCAACACCACCAACAGCAGCAACAGCAACAGCAACAGCAACATCAGCTTCAGCAACAGCAGCAACAACAGCTGCTGATGCCGGCCAGCTGCGCCGTGTACAACAGCACCGCCAACGGTGTCAGCAGTGGCCTGGTGGAGGGTGGCGGTGCGGGTCCCCGTTGGGGCGACATCGAGAAGACTTCAATGGCGGCGGCAGTGCCTCGCGATTTCCAGGCCGGTCCCGAATCACTGCCCATGAAGGGTGGGGTGGTGGCGGCCGCTAACCTGCCACCCCCGTCCTACCGCAGTGGGGGCAAGCGGGACGCGATGCTGTCCGGTGCCGGCGGCTGTGCAGTGTATAGTAATAATAATAATAATAGTAGTAGTAGTAACCGAAGCCACACCGGCGGCAACAACACGGGCGTCAGCAGTACGACCGGCATTCCCAGCACGGACCTCAGCCTGTGGGAGGCGGCAGCGAACGGTGCCGGTGGCGGCACCACCAGCAACTCCACCCTGCCGGACAAGAGCTCGATGACGGCCGCCATTCCGCGGGACTATCACGCGGCTGGTCCGGAACATCTCGCGGCCTGCAACAAACTGGCGGCCGCACGTCAGCAGCAGCAACAGTACCAGCAACATCATCATCAACAGCAGCAACAGCAACAACATCACTCGCAACAGCAGCAGCAGCAACATCGTCAACAGCAACATCGTCAGCAGCAGCATCAGCAACACCAACAGCAACATCATCATCACCAGCAGCAGCAGCAACAACAGCAACACCTTCATCATCAACAGCAGCAGCAACACCATCACAATCATCAGGTTGCGGTGGCGGCGGCTGCTGCGGCTGCGGCAGCGGCCGCCGAAGCCTCCGAGAAGTTGCTGTTCGCGGCCAAATATCGGCAGCATCAGCGTGCATCACATCGACTCCACCCGTACATGATGAGCTCCAGCTTCACCCCGCTGATGACGGCGGCCTTCCCGCCGATGCAGCAGGTGTCCTGCTACAACGTGTGATTCTAACGCGGCCAAGGCGACGATGGAAGTGAGCATACCAGTGTGGGGGTGGGGTTTTTTGGTGGTGGATGGGAAAAAGTGTTGGTTCCTTCTGGCTGATTCAGGATGTTGTTGTTGACGTGTAGGGACGAGTGATAATGTGGCCAATGCGAGTAACACAAAACCATACACACACACACATACACACAGTGATGTTGCAGCCGAACGCGCGCTGTTGAAGTTGTTTATTTTCTGTTCTGTTTTTTATTATTATTATTTCAATTTGGTCGTTGCGGAAAAAAAATACCAATTGCTAGCTCTGGGTGGGCTTGGCGGTAAACGACGTCTGAAGAGGAAGGGTGAAAGGCTAAAGTAGAGAGGGTTTGCCACAGAACGCCTCGGATAAAGCATGTATAAAATAGACAGCAACTTTTTTGTTGCAAATTTAAATGTGATAGTAGTTTTTACTCCCAAAATAACTTCAGCTAAAAGATGGAAAAAAGCACTGGAAAAAATAACCCAAAATCGCAAAGACTAGGAAGAGCTAATGAGCAAGAAGAAAAAGAGAGGAACGAATTAGGAAACTGTGCACGGACGGGGAAAGTGGCCAGAAACGATAAGCGAAAATCACATGACGTTCTTTCTTTTTGTTTCGGCATAAACGGAAGGCAAGCGGCGGAGAGCTTTTGTTGCTAGGTGTTTGGAAGGCGAGGAGCAGGAGCAAAGAAAAAGGAATAAAAAACGACCCACGTGTCCGACGTAGTGAGTGTTTGGCTTTAATGGAACGGTAGTACGGGATAATATACATATATCTATACACATATATCGTAACGAAAACGGGGGAAGAAACCCGAAGGAGACGAAGCAACATAACTATCTAGCCTCAAAATTCCTGGTCTGTTTTTGGTTTTTGGGTTTTGTTTTTGGCGCCCCGAACAGGGCGCTCAAAAGCAACTTGCATGCATTCATACTAAGCAAAAACATCCAACATAGAGCGAACAATGTGTGGCTGAAGGACGAATCATGTAACCATTTATAGACAAAATCAACGCACGGCAATGCGTAAGTGAGAACGTGTACACAAAGCGGTCGGAGGTCATGTGGACTGAAATAAAGAAAAGGAAAGCAAAGTTTAGCTAAGTTAGCGAAACAACCAATCGTAACTAAAAAAACAAAACAAAACAAAAACCAATCCTATCTGTCTATGTGTTCCAAAGAAAGAAGCAAGTTCCAGAAGATTACTAAAGCAGAGAGGGAAACGGTGGCGAAACACCATTTGGAGATATCACGGTTACGCACCGAGCGAAGGAATCGCCAAACTTAATCGAATGGTTAACGCTTTCGTTGTGTCCTCCGGTTCTCGGTTTTTTTTTTTTTGGAGGGGGCTGTCCTTAGTTTAGCATCGCGTGTGTAGCATTTGGTTGTTCTCCTGCTCCCGGTTGTTCCGTTTTCCTGTACTGTGCGTGGATCCTTTTCCGTTTCGTTGTGCATGCGTTAAAGTGTGCGTAGCTGTGTAGCGTGTAATGCGTGTTTGTGTTGTTGTCCTTTGCTTTCCGCTGCTCGGCCGGGTGCCGGGAAGATCCCGAGTGTTTTGGGCTGAGCTGATCTGAACCTGATCTGAATTCCTCGACTATTTGTGATAGATGAACATTGCCATACGCGCCGGGGTTATGTTCCCCTTGTTTTACCAGGCATCAAACCTCTCTAGAATTGTGACGATGTGGCCGTCGTCATAGGTATCTTCCCAAGCATTGTGACGTGTGGTGCCTGTTTTTCAACCAAATTTTCCCTTTTTGCTAAGCTCGACCGAATTGTATCGTGTTTTACCATGTTCCTTAATATCCTCCTGCATCTCGTAAAGATCTGCATCAGTTTTCCACCGGACTGTAGTGTGGCATGTAGTAGAATTATGCTCCTTCCCTCCCCCAAGCTGGTTTCCCGAGCGAGCATCCCTTGTTTGTCTGTACCGAGTTGTTTGCCCTTTTCGATCCCCAGCTTTTATTTCAGCAATTCATAGTTTTGCCGCTAACGTTTCGACACAATAATAAACTGCGTGCTAGCGAGGGCAGGCGTTGGAGTCGGTAAACCGGAAAAAAGGAAATAAGAAAAAAAAAACAAAATAACGCAACTAATGCATAGACAAACTGTTATTGCATGATCGCTGAAAATGTATTGCCAATAATAGAAGCAAAATAAATAGCAAAATCACTACAAACTTAAGCCAAGCAACAAGCAAGCAAGCAAAAAAAAACTACTAATCAAACCATACGAAAAACGACGTACGAAATCTTCGGATATTTGGAAGGGAGAGGGGAAGATAAAATACAAATCCTGGACGCTGCATTGTTATAGGCTCTTTTCGGATTCCCATGCAGAAAACCTAAATAATCAAGTAAAGTAAAGAAACAATTATACACAAATACACACTGACAAACGTACACATACACACCCAGTACTGCAACAACACACTATGCAAATGCAAAGTATTCAGGTTAGAAATTAATGGCAATTTAAAACGGTTAATAAAATGAAACAAAAACACACACACAAAAGAAACAGACTTACTAACGAAAAGCAGCGGTAAAGGGATAAACACTAGTCTAGGCGCATTTGGCAATAGGTTCGCATACGGAACGGAAGATTAAGAAACTAATAAAATGCAATGAAAATTATATACTCAGTGACGTTACACGCACGCGAATCATACAAAACACTCAAAAGCAAAAGAAGAAAAAAAAAAGAAATACAACAACAGGCAGACATTTTTTTCGGTCGAAATTGTGGTCGCTCCGGAACCGCTGCTAACGAGGAAACGGACGGAATTATGGCAAAATTCGGTACGACTAGAAACGGTGATCATGCAAAATGGTGTTATTTAGTTTCGGGAAGATGCGGTTTTTGTTTTTGTTTTCCGTTTCATTCACTCTCGGGAAGATGGCAACTACTGCTGTAAGCGTACACAAGTCTTATGTAAAAGTAGAATAGGATGTATGCAAAACTAAAGCATAAACACTATGATAACAAATTCTACGGATTAAAGGAAAAACAAAACAGCCACTGCAAGCAACGACACCTTACTAGTGTGTAAACCTTAGGCTTTTATGTGGTCAGTTGTTGTCTGTACATATTCGGAACGGAACGGGGGACGATATGATTGGGCAAGGGCAAAAAGGGAAGGTTCCGAGGGGGTGGGGTGGTAGCGAGAAGCATTGGCAAGATGGACGCACACCCACATCGACACCAAACATACACACACGAACAGCAGCAAACGTACCGAGAATACACTCACTCAGTCCGACGGACAAAGTCAAGTCAAAGTTTAGTCAACGCAACTATTTCTCCGATAACAAAACGTGTTTGGTCGGAATAGCTAAACCAAAACAACCAACACACGGTACAGCAAAAGGGAAAACCCCCACGTAAGAGACGCTAGCAATTCCAATTTACAATGCGAAGGGAAAATCGTGAAAAGGTGAAGCGGGAAATGGGTACAGAATGGCGATGAGGAAAGTAAAAGAAGAAGAGAAAAAACAAACAAAAAACAACTGAAACTAGTAATAGTAACTATAAGCATAAAGTAACAAAACAACTGATAATAATAGTAGAGCGTGAATGATGGAACGGGTGGAGAAAAAGGAACTGAATTTAAACGAAGATAGGAGAAAGCATAGTCAAATGCAAAGTAAGTGTTTTGCGCAGGAAATGGAAAACGAGAATTGGACATAAGAGTAGGAAAAAAAAACAAAACAAAACAAAACGTGTGATGGTGAAGAGACAAGCGAGGCGAAAAACAAGAGCGACGTGAACCGCGACAGTAAGGAACGGAAATATGAACATGCTAAAAATAAAAAACGAAAAAAAGGACGAATAGAACGAAGGAAGAAAAAGAAAACCATACAAGTAATCTGTGTATAAATTATGATAATTTAATTATTTAATTAAAGAACAGAAACAAAGAGTAGACAACACATAACTACGGATACATACACACACACATACATACAAACTAACTAACGCAAACTATACTAGAGACTATGAAACGCATCGGTAACATACAAACTGGACTTACACAAACACACAACCGTAAACATATACAACTGATACAAATACACGCCAAAAGACGCAAAGCAGGAAGAGCATAACCATAAAACGGTGGAAAAACGCGAATAAAAAAAAACCTGATCGTGCGAAACGCGAAAGGTGAAGAAGACAAACGAACAGAAAAACAAAACGCGATCGTAATCGCGACAGAGACGGAAGAACCGCGTGGAGCACGAGAAGGTGATGGTGGTGATCGTCATCATCATCATCATGACGAAAGGAAACACTGTATGTATCGGTAGTAAAGTGATCGAAGGTGTGGGGTAGAAAGCGGGAGGAGGATGATGGCGTGGAGGAGCATTTGGATGGGCGGCGGCGGAAACGGCCGAAGCAAAAATCAAAGAGAAGAAAATAATAATCGCAAAAAAATGGTTAAAACAAAAGCATTTTAATGGTGTTACTTCTTTTTATTGTGTTCCTTTGTTTGCTTTCCTTTTGGAATGGTGTTGGCGGGGGCGCGAATTCCGTGTGATTTACAGCGAGCCCACCGGAACCTGCATGATGACAGTGCGAAATGAAGATGTAGTACGGCGTTGGCGGCAGTTGCTGTTTTTCCCCCACGTTGCTCGTCGTGTTTCTCGGTGTTGTGTGTCCGTGGTTGAGATGCTTCTTAAGGGTGGTTGTTGTTGGGTTCGGATAACAGTGTTTCGCAAACTGGGTCAGCTGGAGATACGGGGCACACACATACACACCCACACACACACGGGAGGTCTGTTGTAGGTCTCTTGGGTTTGTTTAGCCTTTGATGATGCACAGCAGTCAGCATTTTAGGCAAACAAGTCATCAAGTCTAGTCTATTCTGAAATAGGTCTGAAAGAGCAATTCTTCTGCTGTACGTAGGACCTTTCAACCAACTCCATTGTCCTTTGAAGCATGTGGTGGGATCAGTCTTTCAAAGCTGAGGTAGATTAAATTATAGATCATGAAGTTCTTGCATTGAACATTGAAACTAGAATCTCATGTATTTCTTAGAGAAATTCCCTGAAAGTTCATTAAGCCTAGGTCTGATTAGATGTTGGTTTAGGTCCTACAAGAGGCACTGGAGAAATAATGATGCACGAACATAAAGTCACTACACCACTTTTCGGTAAGAAATTTCCTTCAATTCCTTCCAAACAATTCTCTTCTTCTCAAGACAATGCTAGAGAACTTAGTGTAACTATAGACACCCAAAGTCCAATTAGGAATTAAGCCTCTGAATGTGGAAATTTCGAATATATCGGAGGATTCCAACCAGAAGTAACGCCTTTTATCCAGGATTTGAGTATTTCGGTCGGGATGCCTTTAACGAGATCGAGACTAGAGTTCGATAAGCTAAAACTAATTCTCAATAATGTTTTTTTAAGTACATTGATACACAGATTAGCACGCAGTACGCGCCGGTGTTCTCAGTAAAGGGCTCCAATTATTTATTGCCCCTTATATGAAGCATGTTTTGCAGTTGTTTCCCCCCCGCCGGACGACACTCGCGTGTGAAGCATTTACAATTTCACCCCCGGTTTTGCAATAGCAACACGCCGCAAGTGTGGGATAATTGTGGAATGCCCAAGGTTTCCATATGGAGTGGCCAACTGGCGACACAATCGTCGGTTCGTTTGCGTAGCAAATTAATCTCGCAAATGTTTTCATTTCATTTGTTCCACCCAGCTACAAATCGAGTGGAACCTTAACCACTTAACCAGTGGAACCACTACAGCTACCCAGCGAGTGGATCCTTAACTGACACCTTCGACGGACACGACAGTTCGCAGCCTTGTGTGTGTATGCGTGTTTATGGGAAGGGAGTCAATAAATTGACTCAAACTGGATATCATCGTTCTGTGAAGGAATGCCACACGCAGGGGGTGAATTTTCCACCGAATCGACGTCGTGGTCCAGTGCCGTGCGCGTTCGTCGACCTTGCCCAAGCTCACTCACACACGCTGAGAGCACAATTACAGGGTAGTACAAAAAGGAAGTTAATGTGGATACTACTCTTTTACTTTCACGCAGCCAAAGGGAAAACGCCACCATGGCGCAAGGATCGATCCTGCTAGCGCGACGTTTTAGTATGTGTGTGCTCCAGTGTGCCGACACACCCACACATACACACACACAGTGGTATGAAAAGGACGAAATGGGGAGTCTTGGAGGTGAAACGGGTGGTATCAAAACAAAAATGGCCACCACTTCACACCAGCTGGTTGGCGGTGTCTGGCACCCTCAGCCCGACATGTGTATGCGTTTTCCCTTCTGGCGGACAAAAGAACCAAAATGGGGATTCGTTTTCGGCTTCGGCAGTGGGAAGCTTTCGGGTTCGGGCTTTCGGGACCGTGGTGGATGCGCAATTGTACGAAATCAGCCGGTGCAACGCAAACGGCCACACACACACCAATACAGCGGGAAGCAGTCGGACAGGACGGGAAAACAGCTGGTTTCCTGGTAACATGCGCGCTTCCAGCGAATCCAAACGTCATCGGGCGTGGTAGCCTTCCGTGCACCCGTGCGCCATGTGGACAGGGTGGTTGTGCTTCCCTTCGCAGCGCTCCACACACATACACAACCCTGCTTTGTGTGGGGAGTTAGATCAACCCCGGTGCCTGGTCGCTCGGGCTCGCAGCGCGCACCACCATCTACAGCTCCATGCCAACCGGCCAACCGGCAGCCATCCAACCCACCCTTAAAGGAAAAGGCACGAAAGGAAGATAAATTAAGCGATAAACTCCTGCGGTTGGGTTCCTACCGTTTGAAAAGCCTTTTCTGGTGCCTGTTTTCTTTAACCTTTCCTTGCCTTGCAAATGCCACCAAACCCACGACAGTTGCCGGACGTGATTGTTGGCTCGAGCGAATGGATCGGCATGAGCCAACCATTCATCGACATAAAAATAAAATCTGATTGCGAACGAAACCAACGTCCTCATCAGTTTTAACTGATCCGAACCGGACTTTGGGCGAGTAGGGGAAAGGCGATTGGCAAGACAAAGGCAGACATTCTTTCGTGTGGTCATCGGCAGTAGTTAGTGGCACAATGCTTCATAATCATGCTCGCTGCATGCGTTCTTCGCTCCGTTTCGCGGGAGCTTTTAATGGCTGTGCTGAAGAAGAGTGGGCATGCGGATTAGGAGTTCTTTTATAGCAAGCATCGAACCGAAAGGCTAAGTTGTGATACTTTTTATCACAATCTGTACGAGGATAAAAATAGCACATAATATTACATTTAATTTATTTGTGGAACTGATGGCATTGGCATTAAAATTTCCCTTTGTTTTCGCTCCAATATTTTCCAATGTCCTTGCATTAACAACACAACCTTTTTGCAAGGAATTTGCAGCGCACTGCTGTTGCGAAGCATGCTAAACTACCAAAAAAACAATCTTACTTGCTGGTAAAACTTGCACCATAAGCATGCCGATTCCGGGACCGTGCGAAGAATACCCCAAAAATTGCGGGAGTTCCAATAAACTTTTGCACCGACCGATCTACCAACTACAAAATAGCAAAGTTGCTCCTTTTTTGTCCGGACGGTTTTATGGATGGGAAAATGGAAGGAGCGGCAGAAGAGAACGATGTAAGATGTATAAAACATACACAGCATGCCAACATTTGCCCGGTTAAGCCCTTTCCGTTCCTAATGCTCTGTCTACCGCTCGGGTGTGTGCATATAAAAATCCGTTTTATTGTTATTATTTTAAACTCTCCCGGGAGTTTGGCCGGGCCGGAGAAGCGAAGCGAAAAATACAAGGTACAAATTCATGCATTTATGCTTGGTACACACACACACACACCCGCATGGAACGCACCGAAAAGGGCACCAGCGCTGTAAAGTCTCGCGGCTGCGGTGGCAAGCGAGTGGTACGGTGCCGGTGCTGGTGGCCCACATTTGCTTCATTCGCTTTTATTTTATTAGTTTATACGACCTGTGCCCGTGTGGGCAGGCCGGCAGAAGCAGCCCCGTTGTTGCTGATGGTGCGTTCGGCCCCCGGGCGAAAGGTCGTAATATAATCTTTTCCAGTTTCCATTTTTATCACTTTCCTCTTACGGTTGGCTGAGCGCTGGGGTGGGTTTGGTGGACACCGGGTAGTCAAGTTTATTTGGGCAAAGATTTACCCTGCGCTGAGCTTGCATGCCGGGGCTGGAAGCTAATAGGATTGGCTTGCTGTTTTTAGAACCTTTTGCTCGGACGCTGATGCGTTCTGGATCGGTCGAGCGATCCGGTGTTCGTGTGGGTATAAGCTTGAGAATACCACGGCCAACTTTTCGATCATCTTCGCCTTTCGATCCTCATCCGACAGCTGTCCTCCGCGGGCCTCGCCGGGGACACAAACGCCATTTGGAAGCAAATCCTGCCGATGAGTTTCGGTGACGTTTCGAAGCAATTATCTACCTGCCCCGTTTGGCCCTGCGGTGCAGCGAGCATTTAATCCCTGGTCCGGTTGTGCCGTCAAGATCGATCGAACTGCAGCAGCATCCACGGGGCCCGACTTTTAGTTTTATCGGGAAGTGCGAATCAATCCCCGGGACCCCGGGAATCCCGACGGATGTCAGCGCTCGGGTCGATAAGATAAGCGGTCGGCAAGCTGCAGAACTACGTTCTAGTTCGTAGCGTTTTGGCCCACATCGGCGCTCGGAGCTTCCAATCTTCGCCGGGCGGCTTATCGATCGATCGTTCCCGCCGGGTCGAGTTCACTACTGTCTACAACTTTGGTGGACACTCGAGTGAACTTCCTCGTTACTTTTCAGTAATCGCTTTTCCAAATCGGCATCGTTCCCTGCTCATCCTCTCGGCAGTGGCAGGGCAGAGAGGGCTATGCTATGTTCCCGACGTTGACATCCTTATCTTGGCAGACTGTTTCAGCCGATTGCACCGCGCCCGTGTGTGGGTGCAGAAGGCACAGAAGGTGAGTTGGAATTAAATTTAACTTCAAACTAATAACACATCTCGCTTCAGGGGAGAAAAAGATGGTTCGTGGTGAGATTAGCTGGCAGCCAGCAGACAGGGAAGGACGACTCTGGACGTGACTGGCTTTATCGGAAACTTTTAATCGAAAACCTAGTGAGGAAGAGAGAGAGAGAGAGTGCGATTTTTTTGTTTGCCTCTTCAATTCATAATCATTATGCTGGAAGTTTATTGCCATTCGGACTCGAACACAATGCACACGCTTGCAGTGATGGCACGGATGAGATAAAGTGGATTTGCAAGCATGAAAATAGAACCTACAGTGTGTCATAGTGTCCAAAGAGCTCGCCTTTTTTTGTGCGAACGCTTCAAATGATTCAAATGATTATCGAAACGGAAGCGGTTCTTAGATTGTCTCTAACGAGGAGCTTTTTATTTGAGGTTAGTAAAATTGGCATTAGCAGTTGGGTCTTCTATATACCGATAAATAATGTAAGCTCTCCCCTCCTCTCTCTATATATATCAGCAATCAGAATCTGTTTGCTATGAAATTTCCTCAAGAGCTCTCAACTTTTTTCAGTGCGTCGGTCATGTCAAGAGCCAGAGAGACACAAAGAGATCCAAACCCGTATAATTATTGTCGGAACAGATATCTCGTAGAAGCATCAGGATGAAACAGCTCGTTGACATAGACCCACCAGAAAGGACGAGATAACTTAATGGAAGTCGTCGACTCCTAAGTCTGATCCACTGTAAACAAATCTAAGGTAAGTCTGTAGCATGACAAAAATTAAATAATATAGTGCCACTGACTCTTCTGACAGAACTTACCTACTCCGATAGCGATGTCTACACTGTACTACTATAAAATTCACTATATATCATATATATCATACATCAAAGAACCTTCTTCTATTAACATCGTGCAACACTCATCTAAAGATACCAGGTCAACATTAGTTATTGGAGAACTCTCTAGAACTCCTTAACGAATATTTTTATGTTTGTTTTTCTGTCGGAGGAATATGTCCACCTCTGTCGGATATCTTCAATATACTGACGAACCTCCAGAGACTCCTTTCAAAGATTGTCGCAAGTGCTAAGAGGTACCTGAAACATTGAAGACATTTGATGTCTCATTATCATCATGAATATCTCCAAATAAATTCTTGTTGAATTTTTCTACAGACAAACGTTGACATTCAAAAACACTTCAACTAAACTTACCAGTAGCTACAGTTCTTAGCACTAAATCTAAACCCGATCAAAGGTCGTAAATCATCATCATCAATCAATTATTGCTCAAAACGGAGTGTCTCGTTTTACCTTCAAGGTCCACTTTCCCATCCTGAGCGTACCGAAGTTAATGTGCACGAGCGAGCGGAGGTTTGCTGCGGTTCTGCCGAGAGAATATGCTTTTTTTCCCCATTTGTCATGGCCCAAAATGTAGCACTTCATAAACGAGAAAGAAAAAAATATAACCCCCACTGTGTACACTTCACATACTCTGCCAAGTATGTGACGCCAAGTTTGGGACACTCTCAGGGGTGGCTCTTAATGTGCTCGATGTTTGTAATTAATGACACCGGGTGTTGTGTGAATGGTTTTGAAGGAAACGAGCGAAGCGTAGAATGGAAACCAATGCAGCAAAAAAAAAATGTGCCAACCTGCGTGACAGAACACAGCAACCCCCGACTTACGACGGAGCGGAACCGCAATGGCAGCGGTTGGCCACCGGGACAGGAAAGGGCGCACATCATCATCAGCAGCAGCGTTGTCTGGTTGACCAGCTTCTAGTCTCGGCGTGGACGACATCGCACGTACGTCGTCCGACGAGGTTTTGACAATTCCGTTCGCGTTCCAATGCGTCCTTCGGTGGAAAGCATTGCCGGCGTTTGTTGGACAGCTCCACCGAGGGTTATTGGTTCGTCCCGTGTCAAAACAGCAGCACATCGAGGCACACTGCGACACGAGAGACGCAGCAAAAAAGAGTGAAGGAAAACACACTCACACAGGAACGACTCATAAAACATGACTCGATGTCACGTCGGTACGGTTCCAACGGGTTCGCGGGCAACGATCGGTCATCCGTTTCCCCGTGGGAATGTACGTATGCCAACGTTCAGGGCGGTTGCCGCTAGTTGGTAGCAATTTCCAAAAGCACCGACGGAGCATCAAGCGTCACGCGCGTGGAAGTGTATTTGGGACTTGTTTCGTTCCTTTCATCCCTTTCTTTTTCAATGGCTACTCGATGTGGTTGTCGGTGTCCGTCCAACTCCGGATCATCATCCGAGGTTCGGGGTGGTTAGAATTATTGGTGTGAATTGCAAACTGAGGAAGAACGGGATAAACTAAACTGCCACACAAGATCGACGTTTTACGATTTGGACGGTGTTAAAAATCAATTTCCCTCCGTCCTGTCCGCGTGACTTGCCGGGTAGCACCGGTCTGACATATTTTCGGTACCATTTTACATTGTCACCGACCAGCCAGTGCGACCCAGTGCCAACTCGTTGTAAATGTCGCACTCAAAAGTCACGCCCGGACAAGTGTACTCGGTGGCACGTTTAAATTATCATCCGACACTGGACACTGGAACTCTGTGTGATTGAGCACTCCCGAGCTGGTCCGTATGGCGGAGATAGCGTTTTGCGTCAGTTCCTGTTCCCGTGTAGCTGCCGATGGTGACCTCTTCGGGTGGTCGGAGTGGTACAGTAATTGAATTGAATTCCCATCGAATCCGAAACCCATCCCAATGACAGCAGGCAGCTGATTTGACCGACCTCTCACAGCACATGACCGGCGAGATGACGTCAGGTTGGGTGAGTTTTGAGGCTTTAGGTTCGAATCATTCCGACGGCAACGTGATTGGATTTGTTTTCCCGAAGATGCTCACGGTGGTGATAAGCGAAAAGTTGAGGAAAACAGTAAATATTTACCTGTTCGTTGAGCAGGATTGTGGAGGGCCATGGAGGTGGACTCGACGGTGCGTCATTACCAGACACATCCGATTCCAATTTATGGCACAGGAGCGCCGTCAGACGGTGCGCCGGGAATGCGAAACAATAGGCAGACGCGGTTCGGTCGTCACCAACGTCATATGGCTTAAAACATGACGCATTGCCACTGCTCCAACTTGACATCTCGCGGCTACCAGAGATGGATGGAAAAATAGGTCTGAGACATGCTGAACAACAACAAAAAAAACCCGTGCAGGGAATGTTCGCGGCCCCGGGTAACGGGCCGCACGTTGTCATTGCTTGCGGGAGGGAAAACACAAACAATTCATGCCACAATGGCCGCATGTGTGCGTTCGATCTGATGAAACGTACTTTATCTTCCAGCCTTTCGGCCCCGCAGCACGGTGCGATAATTGATTTTCTGGCAATCGTAAAACAAGTCAATTGCTTCGCATTTTGTTTCTCGCGTGATGCCTTGCATTGGATTGCTTTTTTTTTTTTGTATAAATATTGCTATTGGCCGGGGATTTCTAGATTGCTCCTATGTAGATACAAGCACGCACTATTGTTATGAATGTTATTGGCAGCTCGGAAACAGCTGGCTGCAATTCGTAAACCATTCGTTTGCAAGATGAGCAGATAAAGTGTTGGGAAGGAGCAAATAAAACAAAAAAAAAACACACACACACACATCAACCACCACACGGCCTCAGAATCCATCATCATTAGGAGACGAGAACAATGACTGGCATGGACCGGGGGTGCACGAGTATTGTAGCCTATTGGCGTAGATTGTCCGATGGCGTGTGTGGTGGGGTGGTGTTTTTTTTGGGGGAGAGGCCTGGGAGAGGAGATGTTACAATCTACAATGCTTCCCCTAGTCCTAGGCCCCGGTGCACCTTCCACAACCACCGAGGGGCAACTGATAGGCATGCGGGAGAATCGAATCAAGCCGTAAATCAATCTAGGTTAATGGTGGAGGGCAAAACAATTGGAATGATGATTTGCATCAAACCAAACCTTCTCGATCATCCCCTCCCCCCCCCCCCACGGTACGGTCATCTGTTCTGTTGGACGCGGTGTCTGGTAAAAAAGGGCGTCATTCGAACGAAAACGCAAAAGAAAAACCTCGACGTTTAAATGGGTGTAAACACATTTGCATTCAGCACTAACACGGCCGGCCAGCAACGCGGGGAACTATCAGGATCGTGGCATCTGTTCAGGAATGTCTATTCATTACCGAAAGGTGCAAGCAATTCTGAGCTCTCGCATAGCCCACATGCGCTTGGCAGAACGGTTTTGCAGTATCATTTCTGGTGAATCATTTTGTTTACTGGCGCATTCGGGGTAATTGTTTTCTGTTATTGCACTGGTTTTGTAAATGTAATTGGCTAAGATTAGCTAAGAAATCGCGCATTGTTTACGGTGGAGATGTTTATTGAAGTTCGCTTTATTAATACAAATCTCTATTGGGGAGTTTCTAGTGGAGTGCTGGCTGATAACCGGTCGTATTTACCACGGATTCCTTCGAATGTGAGAAACAGATGTCATTTTTAAGGTTCATTATTATTAAGCATGTGAGGATATATGATGCTCAGCGAGTGACCTCGACGTTCTCGTGGTCATGTGACAAGAATGATACCGAACAACCAAACCAGTAAAGTCTTTTTAGACCATCCACAAGTTCACAGGTGGCTCACATTACTTCTGGCTCTCACAATATTCAAGATGAGTAGCAATAGGTGATTGAAAGGACTTATGCAACACACGAAACGAAGTTCAACACTTGTAGCGTCGGATAAGAAAATTCAATTAATTTTGAATAAAAATAGAATGTATACAACATGGTGGCTAATATAATGCGATGAACAATGGCAACAAACTTTGCTTGTAGCACAGGGCAAGAAGGCAATAGTTAACATAAAAACTAAATTCTTTAACAACGACAAGCAACCATTAGAACGAAACATAGTCCAAAACAGCATCCACCAACCTAATCTTACTTAAAAACTGGCATTGAAATGACTGCCCCAGTTCGGGCGATCGGTCTCACTTAAATGATTAAGTTTCGCTCGCACAAAGAGACCTCTGTGCTCCGTGTCGGTGCGATGACAATGCGATGGAAAATGCGCGGTACGAAGAGCGCTTCATAAAGCGGCCATTGTGCTTCTGCCACCGGTGCCAGCATCAATCGCGCTGCATCGATCGATCTCCATCGCGAAAGCGATTGTAATTGACGACAATGAAGCGCTTTTCTTCTTCATCGCTTTCATACACCGACCATTCAGTAGTTTTCTGCGCTGTTCGGCTGCAACCGTTGCTGCCTTCCGGAGCAGCACACTTGCTGAGAGATCCAACATTGGTCAGCGAGAAAATGCGGCTGGGTGGGAGGGGAGGAAAGCGTGAACCCCTTTGTGGCCACCACTCACCACTTGGCTCCACCGAGCTGAAGATTGGATGTATTATACAGAGAGGAGGACAATCGAGGAAGGGGGGGGGGAGGGAGAGGGGGGGAAGAAGAAAATGCATTGAAAGGAAAAATAAATCCGATAGCGCAATAATAACCGCAGCAAATCACTTTGAAACGAGCAGATAATGAGAGTTTCGTTCATTCGGCAAGCTGGGAAAACTTTGGTCGGGCTGGAAAAATGGATAGCGCTTCACTTGCAATGGTGAGCTGGTTGGTTGGGGAATAGACGCGACCTAGCTGTACTTCAATTCGCGCACACTCTGAGCAAGTTGGGATTGAAAAGAGTGTGTGTGTGTGTGCTACGGGTCGTAGCAAAAATGGCACCTCCATTGTGGTGTTGATGCTAGAAGCAAGTGGAAAGAACTCCACTAAGGGGGACGTCACACTGTTCGGGCGTATCTTTCGCGTTTTCCGAGGTTTTCTTCAACCTTTAGCGAACGAAATAATGGCAAATTAGGAGGAAAAAACAAAATCGAATCTACTGGCAACCATCGAGCTTCACGCTAACGTCTTTCGTACGTCTCGAAAAGCGGCCCGTTTCGTACGTTCGTGTGAGAATTTAGTGGACGGAGGGAAAACAAAGCCAAAGGCTTTAATTGTTTCAGTTATCAAACTTATGCTGAGCAATAAGATACGCCATTAAACATATAATTATCCCCACGGAAAGGTTGCTCATTAGTCGCATGTATAAAACCAAATCAAACTTTACTCGCAATCGGATTAATCAGCATGGGTTTTAAACCCATTTCAAAGGCTCGTCTTTATATCACCAACCTAATTGCATCGTTATTTTGTGTATTTTATGTGCCGATCCGATTCCGACTCATTGACTAACATTGTGCTAAAATAATTCAGGCATAATTTACGTGCGTGTGTTCGCTAGAAGCTCGCAATTGGCCATATCTTTACGCATTTCGATATCGGAATTATTGGCCCATCTCGGCCCCACTTCTATCGCAATTTCGTTGGTGCGGCGTGCATGAGATCGGGCATGCGAACCCAATGATGGATGATGGTATTGATGCACACTTGGCCATTGTTTCCGCCAGCATGAATTAGTGATAATCACGCTGGGTGGTGGTTTTTTTTTCTTGCCATCCAAACAACAACACCTCGATGAGCATTAATTCCACCGCCGAATCGGTTCTGCAATCGATTCAGGTGCGCACTGCACTCGGGTACTTCTTCTACGTCCAACGAAAGCTACCCCCGGGCCCCCGCCCCCTGCGATGCTCATTAACATACATTCAAGACCCCCGGTCCGTTGTCTGAAAGGGTGCAAAAAGCAAACTTCACCACTGTTTTGGTGTGGTGGTTAATTAAAAATCCATTGTAAGTGTACCATTGGCGGCAACACACGCAAGACACCGATGAAACCGATCCCAACCGGAGAGTGGCCGGCCTAATCGGCGATCGATTACCGACGCCAGAGTGCCGAGAATTGGGCTCCGCAGGAATAAGACAAAAGCAATCCTATCCACAAAATGCGCGTGGAAAGCAAGATGCGGACAACACATACACTCATCGCCGGAGGAACCGGTGATTAACCAGTGATGAAAGGAATCAGCTTCAAGATAGAGCCGCACACAAAAAAAAAAACGGGTGGTTGAGATGAGATGAGGAAAAAGAGATACTCTTCCATCCAAGAGTGAATGGCTAAATTCCGTGTCTACAGCAATCCGGGAAGAAAGATACGGTAACGAAGAAGCACGATGGTCATTAATTAGACAACCGATGATGTTTGTCGCATCGGTTTTTGGTCACGCGGACCCGCCGCTGGAGCAGAAACATGGCGTCATCGTGTTTTGCTAAGAAACAGGGCCACCACAGGGTAGCATCTTTTCTTATTTGGGTGCGAAAGTGGCCCTTGCTCGTGGTACCTTTCCTACCCAATCAACAAAGAAAAAACTTGCCAATCCAGCAAATCGTTTTAATATGTACATGGGCTCGATCTGGGAATAAGCGATCGCCTTCCATGAAAAAGGGCTTCGTTTGGTAGGGAAAAAACCCCGAGCCCTTTCGGTGCCGGGTCCGAAAACCGATCAATCATCGTCAATAGTGGGCTAGTCCCTGGCAGGCCTGGAAATGGACCGGATTAGACGCGAAAGTCGACTCCCTCGGAGCAGCCACTGCCAAGAGGTGTGTGCACTCCGGAGGTTGGCAAACAAAAAAAAAAGCGCGCTCTGCCTCGAATTGGCGAAGGTGACAAAAGAGCGCAGGAAATTACCGCACCTTGGCCACGAAAGCGAACGCACAGGTATATAAGGTGGTTGGGCCGTGTCTGCACCACTGCACGCTACGTGCCTGAAATGTTTAAATTGCAAATTAAGCTTCCAACCGTGCCCACCGACCCCCCCGACACACACACACGGAGCAAGCTCAAATGTCTTCGAGGGCTTGCTTTCCACTCGCGTCTTGTGCACGACTTGTGGTGAGTTTGGTTTTATGGTGGATGTTTCGCTGGCCTTACCTGGGAACAGCCCCAAACCAGGGTGTGGAATAATTTTTGGCGATCATAATCGCCATCTTAACAAGAGCGTGCGTTGGGATCACGGAGATCATATGTTAACATATTTCATGTGAAACGAAAGCCCGATCTACTTGAACTGGTTATGCTAAGCGTGTGTGTGTGTGTGGCTGTATTTCTGGCGCACATCGGTGCATATCGATGGTGGAATTGAATATTTATGTCACCCAATCTTCGTGGGCCTATCGTTTTACATACTTTTGTTTTCATGCACGTAGGAATGGGTGAAATGATCGTTCGTCGCAAATTATAATATGCACGATTGTGGAATAATATTACCGGGGGGGAGCTGGGGATTTGAGCAAATGAGGAACCACGCTATCCCCAAAAAGTGTGATGATAGTAGAGATTTAATTGGAAGTCTCAACTTGTTGCACTCTTGGAATGGGCTGGGAATAAATCGCGGCCTAACTTTCTTAAAGAGGACGTGATACTTCGTGATTCTACAGCAAAATCGACAACCAGATCCTCAAGGGATCAGGAAGTGCTCTGTGCAGAAATAAACTCTTCTTGTTGTTAATCTGACTCGAGAATTCCTCAAGATCCTCAGGGCAACTTAGAAATTGCAGGAATATTAGACGAAGGATCGATCTCGTGTTTGTCTGGGACGTCCTGAGCTGTTTATTGAAGTGATTCCTCGAACTCACTTGGAGTTTCTGCAATTGGACATTGAATATCTGATGTCTCTTAAGTCCTCCATACTATTTCGTGACTACAGTTATTCTCGCTCAGTTTTTCTCCAATATATTCTATATATTTCGCAAAGATAAGCGAAGCATAGCATCAATTATGAAGCTTTTGTTGATCTGTAAGTTTGGTTGAACATTTAAAACCTTCCCATCGGAACTGTGCGCCAGACAATCGCCATTGCCATTTTCCACGTAATCAACGCCACGGTCAGAAAGGAACGGGGCGAACGAACGCAAACCGATCGTTCGATAACACGCGCGAGGCTTCGAGATTTCATATTAATTTCCCTCAATAAGCGAACGGAATGGTTTAATTACGCCGAAACCTTTCAAAATCGCTCCGGCCCCATCCATGCCGTGGCAATCTGATTGTTATCTTGATCGTAGTTTTTGATCTTGCGCACGCCGTTTCGTGTCGCTCCCAATAAATGGAGGAAAAACAACGCACATGCTGCATACGGCCGTGGCAGAAAAACGGCCCGCCCGAGCGTTCCATTCCAGCCGTGGTCAGGTTTGTTGGCCGTTGGTTGATTGTGGTGTGGTTTAAGGCTTGGCTCGTTTCGATTGAATTGCCTTCAATTTGCCGTCGAAGCCGTCGGAAAGGTGGCGAGCAAAGCACAAAGGAAAACTCCACCATCCTAAACACGGAAGTGTCTATAATTGATGTGGCTGTTTTGGGGGAGGAGGAATGTTGGGGTGGAAGTTGTGGTAAAGGTAGGAACGCACATGGAAGAACACACATTTACCCCGAGAGTGTGTGTGTGTCTCCAAAAACAAAACAAGCTTTATTAACGACTCCACGAGACAAGACGTCAAGCCGTGACCCGGTCTTCCGCTCGTGCGGGGTTTTTCCGGAAGTGTTACCCTTAAAAAAGATGGCCGAGGTGGCTTTTGTTTTATTATTTTTCGGGCAATTTGGTGTTCGCAATCGATCCTGTTCGCTTTTGTGTTCTTTTGCGCCACGGAAACAAACAGCACGTCATTAGGTGGAAGCGATGGATGGATACAAAAAAACCCCCCACCGCCACCGGTTCGTTGTGTCGCCGGCCCCCACCGGACGAGACCCAACGGTTACGGTGGACCAATTTCGGCAAGCTCCAGCTGCGCTTTTTCCTTGGGTCCCCGTGCGTACGGTACGTCGGTGACCATTTATCAATAGGTTTTCCTTGAAGGAGTAGCGGCTGCTGTTCGCTGCGACAGAAGGCCTGCCCGAGAGGACTGGGTAGGTGCGAAGCGTGCGGCAGTCGATGGTCGGACAGTCTTCGGTTTCGGTGTGCAGACAAGTCTGTTACAAAAATGAGGCCATTAAAAATCAATTTATGCACTATAAATCACATTAGTGTTATTGTTTCTGCTTGTTCGTCGTCTCCCTGTCCGGCCGTTCGAAGCCTTCCTTTTCTATCTTTCCCAGCTAAACGGTTTTATCCAACCACCGTGCAGTTGCATGCCCAAAACGGTTGCCCATGGTCGTGCCCCACCACGGTTTCAGATTCGGCATCCTCGAGGCCGCAGCGTTTCTTCGTTCTTGCAGCATTTTGTTACATCACTGCCGGAAGAGGAATTAAAAGTAGCGAAACTTTCGACCACCGATGCGCACCGGAAGTGTGGAAGGAAGGAGTCCACGGTTCAGAAGAGCTAGTTCTTACGAAGCCGGAAACGAATTTGGTTCGGGAAAATGGCTGAAGGGGAAAAACTTGTTTCTCTTCTTGGAATTCAGTACACCGTGGTTGGAAAATCACTTTACCGCACCGGTACGGTACCGGCGTAGTACAAATAGCACGAAATTAAGGAGAACCAACAATTGGCGGGCAGGAATGCGAAAGGTAATTCGTTCGTTTCCGTGGCACCGAGTTTCCCTTTTTTTTGTTGTTGTTTGGGGGAGTTGGGGAGGATGCAGCGAAACGCGCGTTGCAATGAAATTGAAAATTAATTACGCCCGCTTGCAATTGATTAACCTGCCGATCGATCCACGGGCGGCGGGTTGCACCCCCTAATTGGGACGAGCGGTCGGAATGGAATAGCAAAAGCAAACCCCCCCCCCCCTCCCGGCGGGATGAATGGTGGTCTAGATGGGCGAATGTGTTTTTGTTCGGTTCTTTCGTTCGCTTTCAAGACGCGCGTATCATGTTTCTTGACATGGAGGAACCGGGGGGGTTTGCCATGAACAGCGTATTGTATGTGGTCCTCGGACCGGTATAGAAGAACTTCTGTCGAAGTCGTAAGGCTGGAGGTTGGAAATGTGATACATGTACCGAGAAATGTTCGGAAGTTGCTATTAGGAAAAGGCAAGAGTAAAAGCTATTTTTTTTATAGGGTGAAACCCAAAGACACTCTTCCCATCACAGGTTGTACGCTTCAGAGAAAATTCGACCCGAACCCGGCAGAAACGGGAAATCAAATTTCTCCCATACGAGTAGGGATGGATGATCCTCCCTCGAAATGGATTACAAACATCGAAGGATATTCAATTACCAACTTCCAGTTGGGTATTTTCACGAGAATTTTGTTTTAATGGAATAAACTTTGTGGGAAGGGGGGTGTCGTAAGAGAGTTAAATTAAAGACACAAACAGGTGGACGTGTTCTAAAGTCTCACTTGAATATGCATTCATGTTGGAAATCGTATCTCTCGGTCGGTCCTGGGATGTGCTGCGTGACTTTAGATTCCATTTTGTTGGTGTCGATGGACGAACCTACAAATATCTTTAAGCACCCATCCCGATACGAGACTGCTCAACCAGCCTAAATCGAAAGTATGGGGGTTGAGTGCTTAGCTGCTCAATTTTCCTTCCCAACAAGGACTCACCCTCACCCCAAGGCATCCCAGCTACTGGCTGGCACGATAAGAGAATCCGACAGTGGCCGTTTCTTCCCTTCACCAGAACCGAACTCGTTGAAGGTGTGGTGTGAGGTTTTCCTTATTTTCTTTACCAGCTTCTTATTTCTGCCGTGTAGTCCGCAGCCATTGAAAATTCATCGCCAGTGCCATCTCGGAAAGTGTCCTCACCGCTGTTTTATTCTTCACTTCACGTACTCAAACAGCCGAAGACTTCATTCCGCATGGCCGGGAGATGAAAGACAAACCACTTTACTCCACTTTTGCTGTTAGTGTATTTTTCCCCGCATCCGGCGGCATCCCGTTTCTTTTTTGTTGTTTTTTACCCCCATTTTCTTTTGGCTTAGTCCTCGGCTTGTCCACCATCCCGTCCGGCCGTACGTCTGCCGTACAGCATATTTGCCATCGCCTCCGATTTCGTGCGCTTGGTCGATTTAGAAGTGAAGTGAAAATATAAATGGAATGCACACGATGGGTAAAAGATAAAAGCACACGATGTAACGATGCCACCATGGCCCAGACGCGGAAGGAATCAAATTTCATTCACTCGTTCTCACTTTGCTTAACCTTCCCGGTTGTAGTCACGCATACGCGTCGGTGCGGTGCCCGTGGTTGATCGTTCGCAGATTTATTGTACCCAGGCTCTTAGCAGTGCCGATCCGAGAAACAACACATCCCGTGTAGGTTGTAATTTTCGTGCAGTTTTTTTCTTTCAATCTTGAGTTTTGTATTTCTTTCCTTTAATTTGCAATCGATTTTCTTGCGATCAGGAATGTTGTTGCAGCATTACAGCGAATGCTTGAGTATTTCTGTTTTCCAATGTAAGATAAAGGCCCAAGACATGCTAAGACTTCAGACATCAACATGGCATTAAGGTACCTTGAGTTTCTGAAATTTCATTGAATTTAAAGTTGCTAAATATTGAAGGGTTTTCGAAATGTAGGCATAAAAACATGTGTAGCTTTATTGTAATTTTGGGAAGCACTTTTGTCCTTGAAGAATAATCATGAACAAGTGGAATATTCTGTTCGGTTGTTATCATGTTTTAAAGTCATCAGGGATAGCAAACAAGCTAAAGATTTAACTGTTTAGAATTCTACTCAAGATATATGATCAGATAGCTTATTAATAGGAATATATCTCCGGCTTTACAATACTTTGAGGTCCGCCGGTTTAGGATCTTGTTAGATTATAACAAGGAATTGGGGTTCATTGAGGCTTCATTAATCAGAATATTGGCATCAAGAATAGCATTTACCGAAGGAGTTATTAAAACATAGTGTCATACGATTTTTTTCCTCATGAATTTCTTGTAGAATTGCTGCAGGATCAATTTTGCGATCAATGAGACACACAAAGTTTCGGCTAAATCCTCGGAGATCTGAATTTCCCGGATGTGTAACCCGTTTCTGTTTAATTTATCCGTTGCTGGAAACAATGCTAAGGTAAATAGCATCATCAACTTATCTAAGTCTTAAAATGTTTGAAACAAAATCGGACCTGCTACAATCAGAATCGCTTCAGATCTGCCAAAAAGGTACGCTCGAGTAGCAGTGTGATTTCCTTCTTATGGCTTTTAAACAGCAACACTTTGCGCTGCGGAAGAAAATTCCAATGTTTGGTAAACAAAAAACTCTGCAACCGAGCGAGTAGGAAAGCTTGAATTTATAGTTTTGTTTGACAAATAAAAATCATTCAACGCAGAAGCTAGATCGCTTTAATTGCTTGGCATTTCCACCTTAGTGCCAGATTGAAAGCATTCTCTTCGTCTTCTCTTCGCCCACCACCGACACATCGCGCATGGCGCAAAAATAGCACAACTCGATCGCTTAGCGCTGCAGCAACTGTTTCCCAAGCGGTGTATCGCATCGCGATCAAGATTTATGGAAAATGCGCGAAAATATGCAACCCACCGTTGGGCCCATTAGCGTGGGATGGGGTGGGATAAATCGCTCGCCGAAACTGTTGGGTTACAGGTTTTGGGGGGTTTTTTGGTGAGTTTCCGAATTAAAAGTAAATTCCCTTTTCGTATCGGGGTAGGTCACGTCACAGCAACGCCACACCAGCCGTTGCGCGTAAATCACCATGCCAGCCGAACCTTGGGATCGAACGGGAAACGGTGAGACGGTAGTGGACACACGAACGATACGCGCAGAACATTCCTCACATGTTTCGTTTGAGGGTGGAATGAATGTTTGATCGTTCTCGTACAACCTTAGAGACCCCCAAAGAGTCTTCCCAAAGGAAGCTCTCTTTCACTGTTTTAACTTATCTTTTGCGTGCGTGTGTTAGAAAGACTGGCTGTAAAGCATCCTTCTGTCAAGGTTCGGCGTGCAAAACCACATCCCACCGCATATTGATGCAATCCGATGCATTCGAACGGATCCGATGGAAAGGGCTGGGAACGGAGGATCACGTTTCGTTCCACAGCTACCGAAAGCCCAGCACAGTAGCTGGCCGTCTGTGCATGTGTGTGTGTGCGTGTGTCTCCACTAGCATCCCCCAACGTCAACGTGGGTGTTCACTTTCCGTATCGAAAAAGGATCTGATCTAACTCGGTACCGCTCCATCCATGTGAGGCTTCTGCTTCGGCTTCAATAGGCAGGGGTGGATCGGTAGATTGAGACGCTCTGGGATGAAAATCTATCCTCCCGTTGTAACTATATATCGCCAGCCGGATTGGATGATTAAAAGTCACCCAAGGGGACACACACTCCCACCGCCTCTTTCTTCCCCCACGGCACTCTCGCTACCGAGTATCGGGTGTGCCTAGTGGTCTAGACATTCGTTGAGATTTGATCAAGCTGATGCAATGTATGGGGTGGTAAGCGACCACCGGGAGACCGGTGGTAGGTTCTCGATTAATATGTAAATATGGCAACATGAAGCTTGCTCGCGGAGGCCAGATGTCAGCCGGATGTCATTCGGGTCGTCGTGCAAGTATACGAGCGATTGATTGTGCGGCGACCGAATGGCATGACCTGAATGTAGGCCAGCCATTCTTACCACCAGCTTCTGGAACTCCCATTCGCTTTACCATAAAAAAGTACATGCAGCCTTTAATATTCTGCTTTGGAACGCTCGAGGGGGGGGGGGGGGGGGGGGAGGGCTGTACAGTTGAAACACAATCTCTTTTTATCAAAAATAATATAAATCCGTCTTCGCATCCTCGCGAACAGAGTTTAATGCTTCATTCATAAACGATTGAACGATGAGATCACATACGCATTCATAGTCTGTTGAATAATTCGAAAACATTCTACACCGGGGTGGAATACGGCACCGAAACAGTCTTTCGCTTCGCCGCGAGACAAAAACACACTTATTTAGTCAAATTTGATTCCGACCGCCATTCGCCATTCATCGGTGCCATTGTGCTTCGAATTATTCATAAATTCAAATGCGCTGCTGCGGAGGTGAACAGCGATCGTCGACTCATGACTTCCCCGTGAGCATCAGCATACAATGGGTGCGGGGTGTATGGTGGAGAACAAAAAAAACAGGCATAGTAATCCACCATATTGCATCAGCATCAGAATCTTCCTGAAGTCTCCCTGAACTCCCACCGGGAAAGAATGGAACATCGTATCGCTCGAAGGTGACCCCAAAGGAACTCGTGTCTCGGATTCAACGTATCATTAGACATTTTTTCCTTCTCTCTGCTCGCTCCGTAAAAGGTATACTTTACAAGTCCACCCATCGAGGGGTGGTTTATCGTTTGAAGGCTTCAATTTGCTGTTCCCACCGGCGATCCCAAAATCAAAACCTTCACTTGAAGAGGACGTGTCGGTTGAATGGAAGAGTGTTTTCGACGGTTTTGCTAATCATCACACGTGATCGCGCCATCCCGGAGCCGTTTTGAGCAGCTGCAAGACCCTTCTTCCTTCCACGAGTGTTCGAAGAAAAAAACCTTCAATTCGTCGGACAGGTTGGTGATCTTGGTGTGGACCATATGGTATGGGAGATGTTAAGAAGCGTCTCGTCCATAGATTGTAAAAATGGTTTTCCTTCGGCTTTACAAAGCGGCCCTCGGTTACGAGCGAATAAATCCACTCGATATCGTGATTTGCGTGTGCACTTCATGCACGTTGAGTAACGATTGCGTTCACTCCTATTCGCAACGTCCGGACGCCATCATTTCCAGTGCCGTGCGTCAGAACGAACTCCGCTGGGTTCGTTTGTCGCTCGAAGGAAATGGGAGATTGAGCGCAAATACAAACAGCGAGTGGAAGGAAAAAAAACAGATCGTGATAAATTACTATCGTTTACATTTATCACGATGATCCAGTTTCTTCCTCCGGCCGTACTAAGGGATGTCAGTGTGTCAGTCGCACAAAACAAAAAAGGGCTTTAACGGGCCATATTTACGCGATTCGCGAAACGGCACCCACGGCATGCACATGACCACACTGCCCGTAAATGGTCGTGACGGAAGGGAACAGCACACGGTCCGCTCGTACGGCGGTGATCGTGTGCACTATTAGAAAAGTGTCGTCATCCGGTTGGCGAGGGGAAGGTTTCAGATCATGCCAGAAACATTACAAATCGATTAAACCGATCAACTATCGACGGGTTCTTCGATTGCTTTTGCCGTTCGAAATTGGTTTCGTAATCAACGGCCATAACCTTGAGCCGAGGTGGAAACGGAATGAATCATCGGGCCGCGTCCATCGTTTAGCGACTGTCTGTCCTTTGGTTATGCCTTTGTATTACCGTTGCGTGACACTAGCAAACGCTGAATAATTACTTTCGCGCTTTAAATCACCTGATAAAGATAAGCTTGCCGTTTTACGCCCAATGTTATCGTGCTGCCGAAAAAGCAAAACGAGTGAAAGGGTTGCTTAAATAAAAGTAATAAATTGTGTCCACATCGCGCGCGATCTTGTTTTGGTCCGGCCGTGTGGCAGGTACCTCCGGTGCTGCATAAATCATGAGCGAGTGACAGGCCTGTGCTAGGCAGGGCGTGGGCATCGTTTAGATCATCCGTAAACGTAAGGGTAGCAGTTCCTTGCAAAGGTGGACCGACTGCCGGAAAGCATCGTAATTTGCCTTTCGAACCGTCTTTCCTCCGCTGATGAATGTTTATCGAGCGTGACAAAATTGCAAGGGCAATTGTTTTACCAGATTTTAACCGGAGGTGTTTTGAAAGTAGACGTTGGTTCCGCCCTAAAACATTTGTCAAGCATTTGGTTGATCATTTTGTGGAAAATGTGTCATTTGATTTGAGGTAAGCCAGGTGAATTGCTTTTGGTATTTGATTTATCAAATTTATTGGTTTTAAAACAAAAGACAGGATTATTTAACAGATTATTTAACACAGTTTTATGCATTTTGTTAGATTTGTCTTAATCTACGTTAATAGAAGTCTTAGCTATTTATTTTTAAAATAGATTCTGGGGTTTGTATTCAGTTTAAGGCAGAAAACATCACACAAGAAGCATAATTTTTAAGCAAATCAGCTATTCAGTGCAGAGCCTTCTAGATTTACAGGAGTTTTGTTGCATTTTCAACTTTAGACACTACATATTTTCTTGAAATTGCATTTTATTTCATGATTTATGCTTGTGCTTCCAATATTCTTAGACTTACAATGTAACAAAAATGGATTGCCTTTAAAGTAACTCTTGATGCAGATCATTCCATAGAATCTTCAACGGTTGGTTTGAATCTAGAGTTGGTGCTCAAGAGATCCAATATTTTCTAAATGTTCAAGGATTTTTGGGGCATTGATGAAATTCTAAAAACCCTTGAAGCTCTGAAGATGCATTAACCTCAAATGGTTTAAATTGCAGAAATTTATGAGTTTTCAAGATTATACAGTCAACAGAGATTCTTTGAATTTACAGAGATTTATGATTCTTCAAATCCAGAACATTAATCACAAAGACTTAAGTAATTTGATTTATTCAAAGATTCGTCCAAATTTATGATTTTTCGATCAAGTTCACATAATACAATACTTGACCAATGTAATTCATTATGAGTATAAGAATTATCCAAAACTTTCATTATTTATAAAAATAATAATCATCTTTGAGATATACTCAAAGTGACATAAAATTTTGTAGCAACTTGAAAATGACTCGTAGACTCACTCACCATATGTCTGTCAAACGTTATCCTCTGTTTAGCAAGGATTTAATAGCAATTCTTGCGACCCATGTTTGCTTGCGGCTGAATGATTCATTTAGCACAAAAGAGTGCGGCTCGAAAATGGCATCCCTCAAAAAGGCTTATTGAATCGTGATCAATTCACGACCCACTATCGATAGGCATCGGGTGCAAATGGTCATAAGGTGACGTGCCTTTTTTCCTGTGTGTGTGTGTGGCAAAGGACATTGTCAGAGTGATCAAACCAGCCGTTGTGAAGCGTGACTGTTCTATTGCTATTGCAACGGGAGCGAGAAAAAAAAAGCGGTAACATAAAATAACATAAAATTGGTGATCACACGTGTGTGTTACCAGTCGGTGCCCGGTGGGTTGATTGCAATAGAGTTTGAGGTTTTATCTTGATTGTCTGACACGATATACAGTCGGCAGGCATTACGGCGTTAATTAAAATCTACAATCGAAACAACACAGTACATGGCGTCCGTGGCTCTCTTTCCCTCGCTCTGTCAGTCTCGTTTCGTGTTCGTCTGTCCTTTTGTTTCACGTTCATTACATTTTACGCCTCTGGGTGTAATCTCCTTTTGGGTCTTTCCACTCTGCTCGGTGGCTCGTCGAGGTTTTGCGCTAATTTCCAACTGACACAGCACCGATTGTTATTTTGTAGTTCAGTTGCTTCTGCTTTACCGTCCCCATCGTCCCCATCAGCTGTTGCTCTCTATGGCAACCGTCGCCATTAATTCTATCACACATTTGTGGCGGCCGAGATACAGTCAGACCGGGTGGGGGGCGGGAAGGTTAACGGCGTTGGCGTCGGTGCAGTTGGAAATAGAAGATAATCGCACACAGCACTCGCATTCGCGTGCGTGTGGGGTGTCGGAGGGATGATGAAATAATGATCGGCATGGGGCAAACCGAACGCGGGGAGCCAACATACGTTGAGCCATCCGCCTTTTTAAGGGTAGTTGGAGCGAGCGAGGGAGATGGATCGCCGTGGAAACGTTGCGATGCACCAAAAAGGGGTTTTAATTCGCATTATTAAGCTTGATTTATACTTTTATTTTCATTTCGTAGGAAATTGTTGTGATGTGTTTGGATTGTATGTAATTTCTCGCCGTCTCTCGCCGTGCCTTTTCCACCCCCTTTACTTTGCGCCACCCTTCAACTGGTGAGTGTTTACGTAGAGGGTTTAAGCCGTTTACTTAAAAAAAAGCAACATTCATGGAACAGTTGCCAAATACGTACGAGGGGCCTTTCGGTTTGCTTTGCTTGATGGTCACACTATTTTGACTGTCCCGGATGCAGCTGTGGCTTTCGGATTAAACGGGGGGAGGGCGCCTTCAATGGTCGGTTTTGCACAGTACAGGAAAAGCACTCTCGATCGCGACGGTAAGAACGCTAGACCCGGGGACAAGAGGCCGCACACAACAGTACGTCATTACTATCGCGATGGCGCCTCGAGAAAAAGATTGATTAAACGCGGCCCGAGCTGTCACGTTTGAGCAGAAACGGAGGACTAAATGGTTATTCTTTGTGTTTCATTTTGTTGTTTGTTTGCCGCTCGTTTTACTATCTGCGTATGTATGTTTTGGCTTGGCGGGATTGTGGCAGAAGGTCAATCGGTTGAGCGAGACGCGACACGGGGCCAACGATTCTCGTGGCCGAATGATTAGAGAGCCGGTTCGAGATTTGTTGCGGAACGTTTTATTTCGTTTCGTTGGCCGTCTTTCACTGTCCGTCTGCCACCGCCGCCCAAATGCCAACCGTTTCACAATCGCAATTGGCTGACTTAAGCGGCAAGGCGTAAATAAGTTGGAAATTAATTCACACCAGCATCGAGCGTTTTTGAGAGAAGCACAACAAAACAACAACATTGTGTCTAGGCACTAATGCGCTCCGTTGCGGCTCCGTTCGTTCGGCAGGCAGGCACAGAAATTGTGCTCGCAATGTAAAATTACAACTAAATCCACGGCTCAAACCATCCGACGGCCCAGTTCCGATGCAAGCTGAGCTCACTACAGTCCATAAAACCGTGGTAATGGTGTTGCTGCCGCTGTTGTTGAAGTGCGCGCCCCGTTAATGGCTCACTGGGCGGTAGCGGTGGCCCTTTCTTGCCATAGCAAACACGAGGACAAGCAGCAATTCCAGCCCGGCAGCTTGCTTTTGTTGCACCGCTACACCGACGGCCGGTAAAAAGGAACTTTGGTATGCTTCTTCTCTCTCTCTCTCTCTCTCTCTCTCTCTCTCTCTCTCTCTCTCTCTCTCTCTTTCTCTCTCGCTCGCTCTCTCATTACCAACATCTTCTGCGATTGTTTGCGGAGGATTAAATTCGATTAGGTAATTAATGGCCTTATTTATGGCCTCGGTTTCGATTAGCTGCGCATTGACGGACCTGGCAAGTTATGTTTTGCCCGATGTTATTGGCGTGTTTCACCTGCGCGTTATTGTTTTGCGCCTGCATTTGCTAATGCTACGTGTAAACGCTTCGAAAGTGGCCTCCCGTCTCCTCTGGGGGTGGGGAGTTTTCGATTGCGGGGTGTAATTTTTTTCCGATTCGCTTTGTATTGTTAACACCGCACACTCTACCGCTTTTGATTGCGTTTGTTTTTTTTTTCAGATTTTGATCTTTCCGGCGCATTGATGCACTGCGCTACCTTGTTGCAAACGGTGTGTACCATGTGGCCCATTATGGTTGCCGCTGGTATGTCTCGTACGCCAATGTCCGCCCTCGTCCGTACACTTCTCAAGCAAAGGAAAACCGAACGAGCATTGATCGTGCAGCTATCGATCGATAAAATATGGGTGCAGTTTGAACCATTGACGCAACGGAAAGAAAAACGATCGAATACCATTGCATGTTGCGGTTTTAACGTTCTAAACTACCCGATCGATTCATGATCGAAGCGTTGATTTTCATGAGAGCAAGCAAAAAACTGTTGCAGCGATTGAAGAAAATATCAATAAACATTAATGGTTTAACTTTAATTTATGATTGAAGTAGCAGGCATTTCATTATAATTAATATGTTCTTAGAAAGAAAACTTAACTTTTTTATAAATAAAAGCTTTAGTAAAACGAAGTATGCAATACCTAATGTGAATTCGTCAAAAATCATCGAAATACAAAAATGTAAAAACAATTAGAATGAAGATGCTTCATTTTAGGTCTTGTAGGAATGAATTTAAAATATCTTATTTTAGGACAAAATGGCGTACGTTCAAAGTAGTAAAAGTGAATTTTGCTAGAAGATGTGTTCGTATTTTTTTCCAAAAAACAAATAAATATTAAAACAAGTTAAATACTTGAAGAATATCTGAAGAAATCTTGATGCCAATCGGTTGAAGGTCTACAATAAATGTAAAGTAAAAACCCTTTTTAAACATGCATTATGATTATTTAATTTATAACAGATTAAACTTCAATCTGAATTGTCAAATAGAACGTAGGTTTCCATTCAAGTAGTAGTAGAAATTATGATTTTAACTTGAAATAATGCCCTGAGGTATTTAAACACCTTCTCATGAAAAATAATACTAAGAGCAACTAGCAATGCCAAAATGAAAAGTTTTCCGCTCGATAAAAAACTCGTCGTGCGCAATTACACGCGTGGAGACGCCGGGGATTGAACCCGGGACTTCTCACATGCGAAGCGAGCGCTCTACCACTGAGCTACGTCCCCGTCGAGAAACCCGCCTTCCCAAACGCGTACAAAAGCTACCGCTCCCAGCCGTGACACATTTCGCGCTCCCAAACCAACCACACACACACGCGATTCGCGCGCTCTCGTAACCTATCTTTTTCTCTCTCTTCTTTTGCTTCTTCAGTCGGGGCGTAGTAGTAAACCGTCCGCGCGATACGCGCTCGTTACGTTCATTCATAATAAAATGCTGGGTCTGTTGTGTCGCCGGTAACCGAAAGCGGGTGGGACACATGCTTTTGCAACGGGGTTGGGGGTGGGTGGAGATGTGTAGGGTGTGTGGGGAGCGAAGTTCGCGGTCGGTCGGTCGGTCGGTTGGGGTTTGGGATTCTCTTCACTCCGCGTGGGGTCGATTTATTTTTAGTTCGTCGCTGTTGTTGGTGCTGCTGCTGCTGTTCCGTCGAGATGTCGCTGCTCTATCGCCGTCCGCCGTTGTACGTTTCTTCCGGTCTTGGCAGTTTTGCGCTACTGCGCGACGACCTGTGATGTGTGTCCGGTGTTGCGGTACGATCAAAGCGGATCGCACGAACAAATCACCCTTAATTCATCCGGTCAGTTCCGTCGCATGGGAAGCGGGTGGAAATCTATCGACTTCTACGCACCCGGGCGGAAGTTTATTCCGTGGGGGGTTATGATCGATTGGGGTTTTTTTGGGGAGAATTTATTCGCACGTGTTTGTGTGATTACGCACGTTACGAACCTCTCGCAAAACGGTCGGAAAACCGGATGAGCTTTTTCTACCCCCCCAATTACAACGCCTTAATTGATAAAGAACATGCTATTGTGTTGGTCTCTTCGCTTCACTCTCGTGCACCAATTGGGGAAAAACACGGAAAGTCTTTTCGGGGTCCGTCCACATGGGCCGTCATCAGCGTCAGACGAAACGGCGTTCGAATAGTTGTCGTTGTCCTCCCTCCTCGACCAAAAAAAAAACAACAAAGCGCTAACGAAAGAACTCATCACGAAAACGGCTGATTATCGCTAAATGAGTGCTGCATTTAAAAGCAGGGAGGTTTAATTAGTTTTTAATTGCATTTTCCCAATTCTAGTCGCCGGTGCGTCGTCGTCGTCGTGGTCGCCGCCACCATCGTTTTTCGGTTGTGCTGTGCCCGCTGTTTTGAGCCAACTGCCCTGCGGGGGATAATCTCGGGGTTCGCACGGTTGCACGAAACCGACTCGAACGCCGAACGAAAAAGACACCCCTACTCGGGGAAGGGAAGGGACGCATTTTAAAAAGACCCGCCAGAATGGCAACGATTAACAGAAGAAAAACACCATCATTAAGAGCGGCCCCGAATGCAGTCCCGTGGTTGTATGTCCGGATATGTTCGCGCGCGCGTGTGTGTGTGTGTGTGTATAACAATTGAGATCCTCCTTAGTCTTGCAGCCTGAAGGGGCCAATTCGACGGGAAAAGGAAGAAGGTTTTCAAGCATATAATTGCATCGACAATGAAGAATCGGTGCGTTTCTTTCCCATTTTGGCTTTCCAATTTGATGGCGCACAACCGTCACGTAAAATCTCGCTTTAATTCTATTATTTATCAATCCTGCGTGTCAGCGAGCGAGTGGGTAAAAAAGGGCAATAATAATGCTGAAGCCAACGGTCCACGTTTCGCACCCCCTCGAAACTTTCTGATTGCGAAAAAAAAGCGATGGCCCCGAACGCCCAAATCGAACGCGCCGCTGCAAATATTCGCTCGTGATACAACGAAAAAACCACCTTAAAACCTATCGCAATATGATGCCGTTTTTCCTTCCCAAAGAACTTAGCGCAGGACGTAATAAAAATAGAAACGGCGAAGGAAAAGGAAACAATCTTTCCCCGTACCATTTAGGGGTGGTCATAAAATCTAGCTGAAATTGGCTATAAATTCGACCTTAAATCGGCACTTCTCTTGGCTTCGCTTGGCACAGTAATCCAACCGGGCACACACACACACGCGTTGGGCCGTAGACAGCGGCTTTTGACTTCTTCCCCCAACGACCCAGTGCGTACATGTAGTCTGGTTGGATGAGGAAAATGGCTTTAGTTTTTCCCCAAGTCTTTGTCCTTTGTTTTCCGTCCCCGGCAGCAGTTGGCGTATGGTTCGTTCATTGCAATATTTGCCATTTTATGTCAATTGCTGTTTTTGTTTTCGACCAAAAACAAAAAAAACTGGTCGACCTTTCTTACGACCCCATCCCTTTACTGCTCCTGCCATCACGTTTCCACCCTACTTCCTGGGTCCACAATTTGGAACGATCGATTTTTCTTCAACTTGGCGTGCTGTTGCGGCAAGAAAACATCAGAAGGGAAGGGAACGGCGAGGGGAAAAAGAAACAACGCCAAGACTCAAAAACGGATGTCGTTAAAAATTGCACAACCCTCGGCGCGTACACCCTTCCCGGCGACCCTCGCCCACAATCGGTGTCTTCACAGGATTCACGGACATTTAAATTTTTAATGTCTTAAAACTTTGCCCATCCGGTTCGGTCGTTCCAAAACGGGTCGGGGAAGTGGGGAGTTTCGGTCCCAATGTTCGCCCCAAAACAACCCGGCTCCCGGGGGTAAAGGTGATTCTGGTTTTTGGCACATTTATGTCACCAGGGTTCCACCGCTTGCGTGTGTACTCCATTACGGCATGTTCACGTACGTACCCGACAGCCAGCCGAGGTGAGGCTGTCAAACCTCTCTGCACTCCCTTCAATGTCACAGCAAACAGGGTGCGCGTTAGAAAACATTAAAAGCAGAAGGTACGGCGGTGAGTTTTGAGTGAAAAATAGCACCCGCGCGTCGACTCGCATGCTTTCCCTGGTCCCGTGCTCACCTTCACCGGCCGGAGGGCAAGGTTTTCAAGCGCACAAACTCGTCACCAATAATCTTAAGAGTCGTTCGGTAAATAGCTGACGAAACGAAAAAAAAGGAACGAAAAGAACTCTTACACAACAACAACCGCTGGAAAAGTCGTTCGAGATTGATTGCTGGTGCTCGTTTTGCTGCCGGTGATTTGTAACGGATTTTCGTAACAGTTGCTGAAACGTTTTAAAGCCGGATCGGATTGGCAGTGCCCGGGCGACCGTTACACGCCGAGGATCATAACGGATGGTATTAATTCTGGACAATAGCTGATCCGAACGATAAACAATACGATGAACGGCGGCGGATATGTTTTCCTCTCGCTCCTTTTCACCCTTCGGAAGGTTTCCACTGCATGCGCCGGGCAAGGCCGGGCTGAGATTTAAAGTAAACACACGGTTGCAAAAAGGTTGCCCGCTGCTGGAGGGTATCTTTCTCCTCCCGGGCGTAAAACACAATCGAGCAATTGCCATTGTTCTCGGCTGTTGGAACTATTCATATAAATATGAGCAAAATGTCACGAAGCGAGAAGTAGCCGCGGAGTGAAGAGAGAAAGTGAAATAAAAGTTGCCAAGCAGTGGTCCGTGCCCGGTGTCCTGTGCCCATGGTACGCCGAGAAGGTTGGAAAGATAAGCAGAGGACTACTCTCCCAACGCTAATGTTGCTCTGAGCCATCTAGAACAATGGACCCATAACACATTTGTGCCGCATTATCTTACCACGGGCCAGGCGAATACCTCGCTTCGCCTTCAAATGCGCTTCCCGAAATGGTTCGGTTTGAAACCATTAAACTGGATTTCGATTTCTGCCGATCGGATCGTATGTCAATGCCGGTGGCAAGATGGCACTGCTGCTCCAAAGGGTGGTGAATTTCCACTTTGTCTTCGTGTGGCAAAGGTGCCAGTTTGCGAATCTATCATTACAATTCCCATCTTGGTGCCTTATTTTTTACCGTCCCAGCGAGAGCACCCGGTTTGGTGAGCACGAGTTGGACACAAAGGGCAAGACTTGGGCAAGAATTGTTCGTTCGCACAGTGAAACATTGCCACCTTATCTGTCTCACACACATACACCAGGGTGAAGCCCGGCCGAACCAGGCTCGTTAATTTTGCGTCTAATTTATCACAGACCCATCTTGGGCGTTTTTGGGCTTTGGTTCCCTCCTTTGCACTGTACTTCCTGCGTGTGAATCGTGTGGAAGCAACCATTTTCCGTTGTTTTCCGGGCAGTCCGAGGGGATACATATCCTTATAGAACGGCTGTTGCTAGGTTGGTCTAAATTGCCCTCAAGGATTCGTGCCGGTTTACGTTCTCGGTTTTCGGTGCTCACGTTTCACCGTTCTCCGGTTGCTTTGGAGTCCTAATTATAGTTTGGCAGGGATCCATCCACCTTTTTTCGTCTGGTAGGAGGTCCACATTTGCACTGCGCGTTCCCTTTATTTTCGCAAGCGATTAATGATCTGTCGTTCCCTTTTGTTTTGCATCGTATTGCATCCGATCGGTGATCTGTGAACGGCGAACAGCTGATCGATGGATGGGTTTGGGTTGTTTTGGGAAAATTTCTCTATCCGCCACCATTAAATGTTTGTTGCGTGCCGGCGGATAATTGTCTGCCGGAACCGTTCGGTGCCAACCCCCGGGAGAAGGGGCAGATTGCAGTTGCGTTACGATGGAAAGGCGTTTAACGCGATATGAAATTCATTATGAATGCTTTTGCCGTCCGTTGACGCATTGTTTAATGGCTTATCGAATCGATGCCAGACAGAATGCATTTTGTGCGCACGAGAGAAATAAATGTGGAAAGGCGAGCAAACGTGCCCGATACCCGCTGGTAATTTCGGCATGTTTCGAGAACTCACACGGTCCCTAGCTGGGTGTCGTTTTCAAGGCTGTTTTTAAACCCATCCGGAGGGGGGGAGTTTAAGATTCGGGGTGCGATCACGTGCACTGTGATTGTGGGCACGAGCAGAAAGCTGACGAAGGGCGTTCCGGTTTGAGAAATGTTTGTTCGTGTTATCGTGTTGCCCCCATGCAGCAGATCGGCAAGAGTTTGGGATTTTTCTCTCTGAGGAACGGAGTTTACGAGAACATGGTCTATGGGACGCAATGTTCGTTATCTCACTACAGCCAGCTTAAATGGTGTGTACACGAGTGGAGTAAAAGAAATTGATATTATGCCAAACCTGCAGCTCGCAGTAAATACACTCGGTACGAAGAAAGCCAACGTAACAAAGTCATGAAAAATGATCATTACATGAAACAGTGGAAAGTGGAAGGACTTTTTGTCCGTAACGCATCCTGCCCCAGGGACATCGTTCCGATAAAACAATTCATCCATTCACCCATCCATCCATCCTTCAATCCATCGGAATGATGAATGATTTAATTTCATGCGACTCTCGGCTGGATGTGATTTATGTTTCAGCGTTCGGTTCGATTGCGCTGCTACACCCCGACGTTGCCGTTTTACCTTTAGAAACGGTTCCGTGCCGCAGTTGATCTTCCACTGCACAATGAAAGTGGCCGCGTGAAAGACGAAACCTGTGGAGATCCGCCGAGTGTGTATGTGTGTAAGCCGAATATATCCTACGGTGTCCATGTGGTCATTCCGTGTCGGATGAAGCTTTCCTTCCAAAATGGCAACACACGGTCCTACGGACACCCGGTGACATAATGAAGCGAAAGAAGAAAGTCCAGTTCTCGGGGCGGAACAAAAAAAGAAAACCGATATGCGAAACCCACCCTTGGCGCAGAAGGGAAAACTACCGGAGAAGCAAAAACAAAAGCGAAGGAAAACCAGCTCCGAACAACACACAATGCGCTCTCGCATGACAATAAATGTACACAGCAAGGCAAGTCGGAGGGATGCATTGTACGAGCGGCACAAAGACCCCCCGACAAACCGGAGCACAATAGATGTGCCGGGGCCGAAGGATAACTCGGTCCGATCGGGGAAGATTATTGCACCGAGGTAACACGATAACGGATCCGACAGGAAATATAGTAATGAGGTTGGTTGCTTAGGCGAAACGGTTATAACATCCCAAGCGCGCACGTGGTTTGGGTGAAACTGTGCCAAGATGAAATACAACATCTCTTTGCTGTTGCGCACACGATTATCCTAGGGTTTCTATTGCAACCGATAGAAACGCTACACGCCCCGCATATGGGGTTCGTTTTTCTGCAGGATTTCTATAGCGTTGCAGAAACAATTGAACATTTGAAGGTGTCTAATTAGTCTGGATAACGGACAATCAGTTGGGACATACATTTAATGAACGGGAGAGCATTATTTACGATGAAATGGGATCGGTTTCTTGCTTTATTTCTTTAAAGCTGTTTCTTGTGAATAATTTCTTTTTTCAAATACAATTCTCTGTGCTTTGTTTCTTCTGGCACGACAACCTTAAAAGGGTCTAGAAAGAGGATTGCCACAATTCTTGGATTTCTTTGACTTTATTTACCCACCCGTAGCCGGAAAGTCACATACAGTCCTGCGTACGGAAAATTGGTCCGGTTGGGATTTTGGACCGGCCTCTGTCGTGCAAAGGTCTTTACCGCTACCAATACACCACCAGGCCGCTCCTCTGATGATACTTCTTAAGTTAATTAGTATTAGTAATATCCGAAATCCTCATAGCTTTTTATCGTTTTCTATTTAAATAATTATTAAATAATACACCCAGAGCTGCAAAGAAAGTGCAAAAGTATAGTTTGCAGACGAAAAAGAACCTAAACTCTCATAAGGACCAAATACATGAAACTCTAATGCTCTATTAACAAACCCACAACCTTCATAACAGTTCATGTCATCTAGTTCCAAGTGCACGCCTTTAACGTTGCTTGTTACGAAATGAATGTCACTTGTACTTTATTGTTGTTCTAGTACATTAAACAGACTATTTCTGCATTCTAAACACTTCAACCATTGTTTCGCCATCTTAAAGCTATTGTCCTAACCCCAACCAGCGTCAGCTAGGAGAAGGTTTATTGTTTCACTTTCTTCTGACGTAATCTTGCACCAGGCGCTGGAAGTGATAGCGTCTTGCAATCACGAGCAAACTAGCCAAGGCTTCTGTGTCACGGCTGCTGCAGAAAGAAGAGCTGCAGCCAAGACGCGTTCCCAAGACCCATGAGCGAGCATCCGTCCAAGTGTCACCATGACGCTGTCCGTTAACTCTTGATTCATTCTCGTTCAACTTGGAAGAACGAGGCAGCATGACACGACGTGTGGGTTGGAGGAAGAGTTTCCCGTTGGCGTTATGTAACTAACCCCTCAATCACGGCCATTTGGTCCCGGTGGAGGAACGGTGTGCCTGCGGGCAACCTGCACCCGAATGGTTTCCTTCTGTCACCTTCAGACGCAAACGGTGCGATGCCAGGGGTTGGTTCAATTTGTTCGCCTTGCCCTACTCATCAGTTTCCGGTCCGCGGGGTACGGATCTTACCCTTTGCAACCGACGGCAGGGAAAAAGTTCCGTGAAAGAAGCGTTCAGAGGTGGAAAAATAAATAGGAAAAGTTCATGAAAAATCGAACCGTCTCGATTGGACAGGGCAAACCAGCGGGGTTTGGTTTGCTTCCCCGTCGTCGTTCGGTCCGAACGTTCTGGCCGCGTGACGAAGGCACGTTAATGAGATTTGTGAAAACTGTAAACACAATCTGTGAAATCGTGTTGTTTACCCTCGGAACGATAATCCAACGACACAGGGGAAGCGTGTGGGTAGCAGGGGCAAAGGGAGGTGAGGGAAGAACCCGATGTTGTTATGGGAATTATCCGGTTTGTTGACCACGGGCCCGAACCATGCTGGACGGTTGCTAAGTCCCCGGGTTTTGCGCGCATGTTGCAGGCATGCGGGCCACGATGGCATCGGTGCGGTCCTCCAGCGTCGATGAACTTTGACGTACGTTCGGTTCTTTGTTGGTGTTGTGCTCTTCCTTGCTTCTGCACAACGATGATGGCATCCCCAATGATGGTCGTTTTCGGAGCGAATGTGCCGATGGCGCACATTCAAGACGCTTCCAATCGGTTTGGTTAATGTTGGAGATGGAGGGGTTTTTTTTCTTCGCCGTTTTCGGTTTGTTTGTTTCGGTGGGATGCGTTTTCTTGCGCAAAACGGGTGAAGTAGCGTGTGACTAATTGCGATCGTGATGATGATGATGATGTCTGCTCTCCATCGAGTAAACTGGAGAAGACACCATTTACTACCACTTAACTGAACTCCCAGTACCATCCGACGGGGTGGTTGGACCACGTCAGTGCTTCTTGAATTTCTGTGTGCTCTTCCGACCAGATGCATTCGAGAGAGGGGAGAAGCGTTGAGGACATTGTGTGACTTTTCGATTCCAGCTATGTGTGTCGTTCTTCCGGCCGGTTGACTCCATTCGTTCACTCGAGTTCGTTCATTAGATCAATGGCTTACATAAGCTCACAAGTGTCTCTTCTTACGAACTGCCGCCACTGTCCACATGTGTGAGGGTTGTGAAGGCGATGATCTGGCAATGATTCTTTCAGGTTTTTTGGGGCGTTCCGGACGTAATGTTAGCTTCCATTAATTTACATTCCAGATATTGGAAAGGAATGCTGCCCTGGTAAGGTTTTATTGCTGAAGAATTCCCACATGAAGGCAATGAGATCCAGCACGACTTTCAACTTTCAATCAACCAACGGCGCGGAACCGAAAACCTTCCCAAGAGCCATGTAAGTGTACAAAGCCCCGAGTCAAATTTTCCAATTACAGGTCCGATAATGCCATCGTAAGCGGTGGTAAACAACGCGCGTTTAGTCGGTGCGGTAGAGTTTGATTTATGCGCTTCACCATTGGATGGATTAAACGTTTCAATTTATCAATAATCCTTGGCATGGAATGAAATTCCGCTCAGCCCCCCTCGATTTTGCACGCTCGGTTGATTTGGTCAAAGCGCACGAATCCAATTATTTGGCGGCCGGGTTTGTCTTGCAGGACGGGCGGACGAGGTGCCACGCAGCTCAGGGCCATCCGCGGGACGCGCACCACCGACTGACGCACGGGATTGACGGCGACGAACCCACCGAAAAAAGGCACGGGCAAAGGTCACACAGGCGGTATCTTTTTCACCGACAAAAACCGACTCCACCAATCTGTGTGAGTAATTCCGACGAAACCGAAGTACAAATTGTTATGCGCGCTGTAAAATACACTTAAACCAATTAAAACCGCTTTAAGGTAGCTTCATCAGCGTTGGTCTCACGTGTGCGTCAATTTGGGTGACTGCCGGCAAATGACCGCACGAACAACTTTTGCTGCTGCTGCTACTGGAAATGGAAGGCCACCGGTCGGCAGGCAGGCTCTCAGAACCGGATAATCAGCAATGGCAAATATAACCTCCCCCCTGTGAGCTGTGAGCGGTTGTAACTGCAGGAAGGTCAATACGTTGGTGCGGAACCACTTCTGTTCCGTTTGGCTGATAATGGAGCGCACTCGGCACACACTCGGCGACGGCGCGTTTTCGCGGAAACGGTTTTCCTTCCCGCAATGCAAACAGAGCCATCAACTCGGTACGTCGGTGTTGGCCGTGTCCATCGCCAAATGCGTACGAAACATGCCCATCAGCTCTCGGTAGCCTTCTGTGGATGGACCCCGATGGACATTCATTCCCATTGGCTGTGCGTCCAATGTGTCGATGGGCCGTGTTTTCCATCAACACTCCGTACCGTTTGGCGATTAACGTTGGTGATAGCGAGATGAAACACCGTGCGATGGTATGGTTTAGGCTTGGAGTTATGGGAATAGAGATTGTCTTTCGTCGGACCAGACGGACCCGGACTCCATACGGAGCACTTTGGACATTACCATAGCGGGCGAGATGGAGATCATGATACGATGGTGATGATGATGCTGCTGCTGCGGCTGGGTACATGCCCATAGCAAGATGCCATCACCCGTTGCTATTCCGTTGTCCACTTGCTGATTGTTTTAGTAGCCAACTTCTTCAACAAGTTCCGCCGGTTGGTTGTCTGCTTGACCACAAGATTGGCAGCATATGTAAGTGTGTGTGTGTGTGTCTCTAATTAAAGAGCTACAGTACGTCCATGGAAGAAATAGAGTGGCATCAAATTGTTCCTTTCCACTTGATGGACGAATTGAGCTCGCCGTATTGAGTTAAGATGTTGGCAATGCCCGATCACGATGCCCATTCTTGCGTGGTTTCGTACAGTGCTGTTATGATTATGGTTATTGAACATTACCGCACCTCCAATCGGGGATGTCCAAAGTACCAACAAAGACCTCCTTTTCTCTGTAACATGAAACGCGAAATTTGTGAAAACTTTGATTCACAGCCGTTGTTGCAGGTTAGGGATTTGTTGGGGTTGGATAACAAATTACTTTGACAGCGAACCGAAGCGGTTGGCCGTTTGAGGTCGATGTTCATAAACTAACAGCACTCGGGTATAGAGTACGGACTGCAGAAACAATTTCCAACCCAAGTTTCGAGCGTTTCCGGACGGGGTTGGGCAAAAGCGATGGCATAAATTATGCCACCTATCGTTGGGAAAAATGATCCCGTAATCTGAATGCCTTCCAGGGCTGGTTGGTTGAATGTGTTTTTGTGCCGTTTGTCTGACATCCTGTATGGCTGTCATTGCCAGTGCTTCAGTGAGGGCCTTAGGGCGGAAGTTGTTCTTGTTTGCCGTTGTTGTCGAGGTGCTCTTGGCCGAGCGGGAACGAGCTGACGCGTTATCATGCCTCTTTTTGGGTGACTGGTATCACAATCAGCGTATTGTCTGTTTTCTTTAGTTTTCCGTTTCGTTTGTTCGTTTTTCCCTGCCCCGAAGTAACGGCTCGAGGCTCAGCTGTGAGCAATCGATCCTTTTGCTCATGCCGAGAGAGCGAGTGAGAGGGCGCGTTTGCTGCGGGAATGGAAACAGGACATGCAAGGATATTTTGGGTGCTTTTTATGATGCTAGCAAATTGATGGCCTTGTTTTGATTTACTGTACGTGCACACACCATTGCGACGTGTGCTCAATGCTCTAACTTTTACCATTTTGCTGACTTTTTTTTTGCGTTCCCCATTTGTTTGGTTGACATTCGTGTGGACCATCGATTTTTGCTATTTTTTACTATTGTGTTTTACCTTTCGACTCGATATCGTTTCGACTCGAGCAAATGGCACTACGCACGAACTAATCACACAGCGTTGAAGCATTAGCATTGTTTGATATGACGGAACACGGAATGAATATCGTAAATGGAATACATAAATCGTTTTACCTTGAGGGATTTTATCAGTATTAGATGAGAAAAAAAAAACACAGAACAAGCCATAATTAGCATGATAAGGAAATGAGCAATGTGTCACCGGGTCTCTGGCGGCAGAAGCAGCGAGTGTGTGAAGAGAAGCTGGAAATGAATTATGTGAGCAGATTTTGTTTTTAACAAACTCCTAATCTCGAAACGATTCCATCTTGGCACCATGCAACAGCAGAAAAAGAAAGGAAGCGGAGTGTTTGTCTGGGTGCATTAAGGAACGTTTCCATTTCAATGTATAGTACGCTAGGGAACTGAAGTTTGTGCACGATCCGATCCGGCTTACGGTGGCAGCGGCATGCGAGCGAGCGGTTCGGGACGGGTGTGCAAGATTTACGATTAGACCTTCACTAACGAATCTGGCCGTGCCGTAAGAACCTGAAAGATGTTTACGATATTTTCCACTTCGGGGTACAACTGTGCTCAAATGCTTTCCGATTGCAACCATCCGTCCAATCCATCTATCGCCCGTTCATTTCACGCTGCTACGTGGAAGGTTTGTTTTGAAAACGCATTAACTTCATCGTACGCTTCGTGCGTGATCTCATCCTGAGGCCCGGCCGGTCCTTTTTTCTCTCTCCGCTGTCCTACCGGCACCGCACCGCACCGCTGGGGCAATGGTCCAAGGAATTAAGGACGATGCGAGTGCGAGTGTTTGTCATTTGTGTCAGTGCACAGCAGGCCAGCCAGCCGACACTAGATGATCATATTTCAGGCCTAGGCCTCGTTCTGTGGGACGTGGCAGTACAATCTTTATGACCTACATCCATCCGGAGGGATTTTTGCTTTTATTATTACAGTTTTGTTTGACGATCTGACATATGGAAGATAAAACCGACGCACACGGGGAAGGGATTTGTAATGCGACGCACCCGGGGAAGGGCAACGCTGGTAGAACCTGGAACTGCAACGTAGAGTCGGTCGGGTTCGCTCGTTAGCAGTGTATCTAAATCTCCGAACGATGTGTGGATTAGTCTATTGCCCACTGGGACGCTGACAGTTGGAACGGCGGCAGAACAATTCCGCTTAATTGTGGTCGTTGGTCGTTTGGAATCGGAGATGAAACAAGCATGGGTCAGAATTGTGTGGAGCAAGTTGAGTCGAAAGTTGTTTAGAATGATAATTTGAACCCGTTTTGTAAAAGAAAAATAATGAATTGATCAAACAAGTTGCGTTATTGCATTCGTAGTATTAACTTATTTTTATTGTAATTCATCATTTAGACATCGATTGAGCTGGGCATAGAGTAATAAATATGTTGGTTTCGGCATTTGGATAGAAGTACTCATAATACGAAGATAATTTTTAGGTGTGGTTGAATTTGGTTACTGATGTACTACTATGAATATCATGATGACCCTCACATTGAGGCACTTAAAAGCTATGGTTTGGTAAAAAATACCCTACCAGAATTCCGCAACAGATCTTCTGTACGAAACCATTTTGTATTAAATCGAAAGACACAACAAAATGCGAACAGAAAGTCATAGTTATAGTATCAATAATATACAATCTGGGCTATACTACGTTAGGGTCTCGTCGTCAGGAAATTCTTTCAAAAACTTGATATCTTCAACGTAAACATCAGAACACCTTATCATGCACATGGAGGAGTTGCCCGCAATGTGGTGAACTTTTGAAGATTTTGATGAGTCACGGAAAAAATCCTTGGATGTCATAGTTGTCTTGACAAATTGACCAAAAGAAAAATATTTAGATCAGTTAAGATTAGGAAGGGAGTCTTCAAGATTTAGGAAATGCTTAAGGCATTGAGTTGAGTAATAATAACAGGCAATGAGCTAAGACCTTCCATAAGTACATTGTGAAGATCATGCGCTCAGAGAGCAGAGGCTCAGGTCACGCTTGTAGATTACTACTCAAGAAAAACTAAGCGTCGTTAAGCATGATTGGAGAGACTTAAACTTTCTAGACATATCTGACTTCTTTTTCTACAAACAACCCAATTTCAAATAAAAAAAAAAAGTGTAGCAACATCGCAAATTTCGAATGGCAAAAACCAAATACACCAACATGAAGGGCATCAAGCATCAGCAGTTTGCCAATACCCGGCGGAAAAGTTTCAGCCCCCACCGGGCCACAACCACAACGAGGCAATAGCATCTTGCGCCGGAGCAATTTGATTGCTGCATAGTTGGCGTGCTTCTATGTATTTGCATTCCTGGCAGATTGATTACAGCCATCATTTGGTGAGTGCGACCGGTTGGTCCGCACCGACGTCGAGCTTCGGCGAGCATCAGCTTATTTCGGTCTTTTCGGAGCTCGCCTTCACTGCGCTGGCTGTGCTCTAGATAACGGCAGCAAAGCGCGTGTACACCATAAAAAGACCAATAACAGTGCTGTACTCTGTTTATGTTGTTACAGTTGGCAATTGGATTTTAGAGTCTCGTTGCAATTGCGCATGTATTTTGTTGTTGATATGCGGTGGAGACGTCTGAGGGTCTCACAAGGAGGACAATGGGATTCTCTTCCAGGGAGAGTTTCCAAGAGTGGAACAAACAGAAGCTTTACTGGGAGTAAATAAAAGAGCTTTAAAAAGTTATTTTGAAATTGAAAAGAAATGTGGTACTTTTGGGAAAGTATCAGATTCCCCGGAACGCATTTATCATTTTTCTGACAGAGTGCTCCGTGTGTTCATGACAGTGCAGGAGGGCTAACGATTTTGTTGCTGTTGTTGCTTGGTTTGTTGGTGAACGGGATGCGGGTTGTTGGTCTCGCAAATAAAGAAAAAAAAAACACAGAAATCCTTGAACGTGACAAGAAAAGACATTGGCAGACAGAATGAAAAAGCATTTAATGCACCGGCATACAAGCAAATGGTATCATTACTACGCCAGAACCGGGCAGACCACAGTCAGGGAATTGAGTTTCCATTGCGTTGGGTTTGCTCGCTTCTAGGACGGTGATGGTGGCCCCTCGACGTCGAGATGCAACGTAACCACAGGTCCATGAAACGAGCGTTATGCACGTATCGCCCATCACAGGCCCCGGGTTCATGGTTTGTGGTGTGGTTTTTCCTGCGGTGACCTGTATGACATCCTGAAGCGGAGCATGAGCAACACACAACCGAAAAAGCAAAGAAAAGCACGAGAGAGAGAATAGGTCAAAAAAGCATAATCGGTGACGATACACCGACGGTACCGGTGCGGCAGACGCACGGCCTGGTGCTATGTCGGTGCAACGTTTGATTGCGAATGCATAAAAATAGTTTGCCGTTTTCGTTTTTAGGCAATTTGGTGGTCCCCTGTCACGGCACTAGATGCATCATGCCCGTTCCGCTAACAACGGACGGATTGCGGCAAACGATCCGAATCGCCATTTTCCGTCGCGTTGTCTGGCTCCTGCCATCATCGTTACCGTGTTGGAAGAACGGCAAAAAACGGGGGAAAAACCACAAAATTCAAACCCATTGCGTTGCTTCCTTTGATGCTGCTCGCCACAGGCCACGGGCAGACCGCCGCACAGACTCATCTTCCCGTCTTGGCCGTACCCGCCACCAGGCCTGTAGCCATTTGCCGGCAGTGAAATGTCTTACTTTCGAGCAATCTCACCGAACAACAGCACCGTTCGGGCGACGTTTACGTGGTGAATGGCGAAAAACCGGGTTACGTATATGCTGCGGTGCCGTATCTCTCATTTCCCCGATCTAATGTGGCTTGTGATCGATAAAATCCTCCCCTAAAGGCAGAGATACAAGCGAGTTTCAATACGACAAAGTCACCGGGTCGGTCCGTGGCTCAGATCAAACCTACAAAGCATCATCCCTCGTCAATCGTAGCGCGTCGATTGAAATTCACTCACGTCGACCACCCGACAACCACCGGTGAAGAATCCGCCCTTCGCCCTACCGACCGTGCACCGACTCATCGCCCAAATTCACGGCACGGACGAAATCGAAATGCTATTTAGAATATTTGATGAGTGACATAAAATTCCACTTCTTGGCGAACGCGGACGCGCTCTGCGGAGGACATTATTTGGCCTGGGGAATGTAAAAACCGTTCGGAGGTTTTTGGGATTTCGTTGCAGGAATGGGCGCGCGCGTACTGTGTCTCCGTGCGGCGGTATGTTTGTTCCGCAACTGCGAGAGTGCTGCCGGTATTGTGCTGCTTCGACGAGTATCGAAAGTGCGGCACAAAAGGCACACAACCTGGCAGCGTCAGGTACGAGATGTTTGACGAACCGTTCGCATAAAAACGCATAAATGGTGACTCGGCACACAGGCATTGGTGTCGTAAAGCAGCATCGAATCGTTCTGCGCTAAACATGCACGGTGGAATTGTAAATCATGGCAAAACTTTTTGCATTCATATGAGATTACGAGGGTCTTGCGGGGTTTTCGCTATGTTGCCGCTTTTTAAGTATTTCGTGTGTCGTATACGCTTGATACAGTTTGGCGCATAAATTAGCGAGGGAATTGAATGAACCCTCGAGAAAACCGGCACTGTATCGTTTTATTACACTCTTCCTGTTTGCTTATGGTGCAAGACTTTGTAGCAATCCAGAACAGAATGCTGGTTTGACATAAGTAGCAATATTTTCTCTTCAATTCATTTCGAATACCAACAAACTTGGAAGGAAAATATCGTGAAATGTCTGAAAATAAAGCAACGCCTTTTACAAAGATCACTACAGATTATCTGGTAAATGTCTACAAAATCTAATTTATTTTTGTAGCAGCAATTGAGCAACATTGCTTAAATCTTAACGCTATTGACAGAAACATTCTAAGGAGATGATTAAATTTCCATGAATGAAATATCCGTCTAAGGCAGCTGGCAATTAAATGGATTTGCATAATATAATGTCTAAATCACAGGATCTTGAATAGCCTGAGCACTCCCCAACAAAATGGACCAAAGTTATGGCTATAAACCCGTACGATAATGGTGTAAAAGCAGTTAAACTAAAAATCCAACTATCAATTTCATTAGAATTCCCCCACAAACCTAATCAGCGCCCGCTGCTTATAAAGATCTGCCCGACGGCGAACCTTAACTTCCTTCGTTAAGTTCGCCAGCACACACACCCCGTAATTGCGGGTCACGTTAGTTTAAGATGCTATCCGACACTCGACAGCGATGCCACGGATGCCTTTTGCCGAGTTTCACCGGGAGCGGCCCAAGAAGTATCTCTAATCAACGGAGTCGTAAACGTGACGCGTGTGAATGGCTTGGACTGAGCGAGACGTGTACAATTTATTTGCCACTCCTAGAAGCCGTCTCCGGGACAACGATTCGGATGGACGGGGAGTGCCCCGGTGAAGAGGACTCTCGGAACCAGCGTGCGGCACGTTTTCCTGCCAAACGTGTGGCGTAGCGTTTAGTGTGCGACACGGTCGTGCTTCCAACGCTTGGCGACTGTTTGTTTTTTGTCTTTGGAAACTTATCGCCGTGCCGTGTTTTGTGGACTTGGTTGCCGTCATTGTCATTGCTCTAGTAGAGTTTCAATGCGCCACCAAGCTGGGTTTTTGGCCGCACATTCATACACAAAGATATTACTGATTACTAGAGTCCTTCAAACTAACCCTTGTCCAGGCAGGGCTAACTGGCTTCCCATTTATTCTGACAGCAACTCTCGGCTGTATATCTTCCTCCTTCTTGGTCCGACGACGATAATAAACCCCTCCAAAAAACCAAACACCAGAAAAAGAGCTGGGACGGGAAAAGCTTTCCGTCGTCGCGATACGCGCAGTTGTATAAATTATATGGTTTTATGCTGTTGTGCTAACATGCCCCCCGCATGCAGTCTCATCGCAACCAGCGCCGGTAGAAGATTCTAGTCACTATCAGCAAACGACCCAATATATGGTCGTTTTTATTTAATTTTCATTCGACTGTTTTGAGTCACGATCAGGCACGATCGAGAGGCGTATTTTAGGGAGGGTTGTTTTGGGACAACATCGCATCCATAGATGGGATTGCGAGATATCGATATCGGGGAAGGGATGACAATAAAACAATCATACCAGCAGCGGAGTAAGACAAACACAAAAAAAACAACGACAACTTCCAAACGCTTGTTTGCCGAAAACAACGATAGAAACCCTCGCACTTGACGATAGGTCTGGTCTGGCTATCAGCTGTTAGCATATTGCTGCCATTCGGGGCGTGTATTGTTTTAGGTGCGACGATGTTTGGGTGTTCTGGTCCCGGGGGTCTCGTTGATAGCTGGGAAAAACCTCAGTGGAAGAGATTCGTGTTTGCAACATCGCAAACACCAGCCAGAACAGGGCAGAACAGACGTTCGATTGTTTGAGTAGAAGGTTCGTTACAGTGACGAAATGACAGAGGAATTCTTGCGTTCCCAAATTGTACATCGATTGAGTCTTCGAACATGGGCTGGAATGAATAGAGTTGAAAGTTCTGAACATATTAGCAGACTTACAGGAAATGTTTTTTGGTGTTCAAATTTAGTTTACCTTAGTCTTCAGAATAACTCCGAAGAAAAAACGCTAGCATTTGCATTCCCAAAACATAAAACATGCCAAGTGCCTTAGACATCTCTTCACCCGCACTTAACGATCGCTAACAGGCGTACAGTGGAAGACAAACGGTCCATCATTTACATGATCATATTTCCGTACAAGAAAAAAGCGCAAACCTTTAAGTGCCGTCCTGGTTAGGTTTTCCACGAACCCACCCTCCCGGGGAAAGCAAGACGAGTGGCGGCCATCAAATTAACAGCTTCGGCCCGTAAGTTGTAAGCGTTCGTTTGAGGCACCCGGTTCGAGACACACCGTTGATGGGCGGCAAAGTAAACGTACCCAACTCGGGACAGGCCCAAATCAATCATCAAACATCAGTAGTGTATACATCTGTCTCGGCGAATGGCGGGCACCCTTAGCTACGGCAGGCCGGAAGACGGAAAAATGGAGTGTGGTTGTGTGTGACGTTCCCTGTGCCCGCCACCGCCACCTAACCGTCTAGCATGTTTGTGTGTGTTTCGGACTGTTCCGGAGGCGCGATGATGACGCTGGTCCCGCACCACCGGTTATCAGCGATCGGACGTTTTGGTTGATGCCGTCGACAGCCATCGATTGGGTGTGCTGTGTGCGTACTAGAGAAATTACGCACCATACGCAAGACACGTTTTGCCACTCAGGCCACGATGCACGATGATGGGATCGGATCGCACATTCAAGCACATTCCACAGTGCGTCGTGGCTCGTCGTCTAGGCTTAAATGCCGGTTGTAGAATGTCGAGCGGCCCGGCCCAAGTATTACCATTGAGGCATCAATGGACTGCATCCGACGGTCCAACGCACCGAAAGGTTTGTCTCGTTTTCCAACTCTTCAAAAATTCCGATTTCCACATAGTCAACCGGAGTCGGCGAAAAGGACGGGGGCCGATTCGGAATTGCATTTTTGCTACAAATGCTGAGCACGCATTCAATGTAATTCTTTCCCCTGCTGGTTTTTTTTTTGCTTGCTGCTGCTTTGACTGCGGCGTCATGGTTTGATGTTCCCAATTTTATTTGTTTTCGTACCCTGGCTGCCGGCCGTCCCGATATCCGCCCGGTCCCCGGGGGCTTGCGTTGTCGATTCGTTTTACGTCCCGTCAATTTCTACGTATAATTCCAATCCAATAAATACACCCTCGTAACGACCTCATTTTATGTGCCGTTTTCCTTTTTTTTTGCAACACACAATCGACCAGCGAAACTGGCTGTCGCACTGTTTGGAGGACAGCTCATTTCCTAGCTTGCTGGTGATGCCCGACCGTAAGCGTAAACCGATGTCGTCCTTAGGAAATTTATTCGCTTTTGTCTGGGGCGGACCTTCGTTAAACGATCGCTGCTGCTGAACGGCGGGAAGGTTTTTATCCCTGCACCCACTTCTGGATAGTTCTTTACTATTCCACCCCGATCGCCCCCATCGCCATCCCCAAATGTGCGCGGCCATCGGATGGTTTGGAACATGGAGGAAATTATGAAATGCGGCCGGAGATAGGAAATTACTTTTGCTTTTATGTTTAATTTTTTATCCATCCCAGTCCGCATACCTTCCTCGCCCTAGCGTTTGTGCCAGTTTGCTCATGTTTCAACTCTGTTTGTCTACCCTCTTGATCGTGAGTATGATGGAACACAGCAGTACGGGTCCGTTCCGAACGAAAAGCCGGCTGTGCCTGGGCCCTCCCTGTTTGCCCCTTTCGTCGAGTGAGGGCTTTCTCGTGCCGTGTTTATCTTATTGCTATCATCAGAGAGGCTCAGTAGAGTACTTTATGTACTCAAACCGCGCGTTCCGGTATGTTGCCAGTTCCGTTTGCCCCGTTTCAAAAGGGTCTACGCTGAGTGTGTATTTTTTATATTTTTTTTCTGTTCGTGTGTTCGTCTCGTTTCGCATGCTTCAGATGTTCCGATACTTCATGTTTGCGCATTTCTTTGGCATGTTTTACATTTTACATATTAATTTTTACTTTACTGCCTTACCGGATCGCAATTCGGAATTTTTTATTCGTGCCGGAACCACCCGGCACTCTGATTGATTCGGGCCGAAACTGGTGGAACTCAATTAAAAGTTGTTTCTTTTTCACTCACCGGTCATGCGGGTGCTTCAGAAATCAACTCGCGTAAGGTTGATTAGATTAGGCAGCGTGCAAAAATGGGCACAAGGACACATGACACATGTATGGGTAGGTTTTTCATGGGGCAGACGAACAAATCATCTTGAGATCAAATGCCAAAGAATGGGAGACTGACTGGGAGTTTATTTACGCTGATTGAGAATACCCTTGAACTTTCTTTTTATTTAAAAGTTCTCTGCATGGAAATCGTTGTCATAAATGGAACCATTCAAAGCATATGTAAGGCAAGTGCCTTTCGGATATGTTGCTCATAATACACACAGCGTAGTGAATTAAATGATTAACTCATAAGCGAATACCTTTAATGAAAGATTCATTCTGCATCACAATTTGAGTTGAGTTAAATTGAATTCTACATCGCCCTGTTGAGGAACTCTGGCTCGTTGACAGAATATATAGATGGCGGATGAACACAGAAAGCTTTCGTATGTATGTCTCAGTAATTCTTTTGAAGATCTCAAATTGGAGGGCTTCTAATGGAGGCAGATCAGCTTGATGTCATCGCTCATATCTCATCTTTTTGAGTTGTGAGCTTACGTCCAAAATTCGAACCTGGCTTTCACTAAGATTTCCATCATTACGCCATAGACCACCTTCCAAGACCTTGTGAAGAATATGATCTTCCAAGAGGATAGATATTGACCACCTGTTATGATCTGGTCAAGAGTTTGATCAGGATCATTTAGATGCGATAAAAAGGTGCCCCAATTGGAGTCATACTACTGGAGTCAAAAGACCTGCTGTTTATATAATTTACTTAAAAATTCGTTAAAGAACTTGGTTTCGACCTTTAAAGAGCCTCTCTAAAGAATCTTTAAAGTAGACTTTGCTTTGCTACTTAGTTGCTAAAAATGCCTTTCGATCGTTCTGTAAATATGCGACTATAAACGACCATTGCTGCAATGCTCTTTGCCCTTCAGCTGCTTTGTAACTGGAAGCCCGGCGTTGAATACTCAGAATAAAAAATTAATCACTTCAGCTAGTGCATTCTACCTAGAAAGCCACCTCACTATTCTCGCCTTTAAGCCAGTTCGGGACGGGAAGTCAAAATTTATCTTCATTGCCATCAATCCTAACAACGTGAAGCCCAGATTGTTGCCATTCGCTCCTATCGTAGCTCCCTTGCAGTACACGAACGCAACCGTTCAGCAGCATGCGTTAGTGCACGATAAATCTACATCAAATTAAAATGAATTCACTTCGTCGCGTTCCCACGAAACCGAACCGGTAGCGTGCGATCCGGGACTCAATACATTACGAATCACAACAAAAAAAAAAGCATGGCGCAACCATGTGCTCCGCGGCGGACCCGAGAACCATGTTCACACCGGACCGGAGTTCCACCGACCGGCGAGCGCTACTTGAATTGAGACTAAATTATGGATGCCATAAGTTTCGCTTACCAGCGGCTACCAAAACGTTTTGCTTGCCATTCAATTCGACGCTCGCTCGTTTGCACGGGAAGGATCGGTACGGGCGCGCAGGTTCCCGGACACGGTGATGAACGGATGTGGAACGAAGTGGACAAGATAACCTTCCTCTAGCGCGGAACCGAAGATGATGCTGGTGCTTCTTCGTTCGCTACGCTTGTTGAAACTAATTTCGTTTGAACCTTGAATGGCAGTAAATTTTGCACAAGCCGGTCCCTCGCTAACCTTCTACTCCAATTCCCCAGCTCCCAGACGTTCGTCATCCGCATGCAAGAGAGCGGATTTTCCCTTTCGCTGGAGACCGGGGCGCAAAACGGTTTCGACCAATTTCCGTTCGTTTATGTGTGAGCAAATGGGTTTACCCACCGGTCGTCGGCACCAACACCGTGAGGCGGTTTAGTGCTTCCGTAATCTTCTCCGAGCGTATGCCGCTTCCCAACTGCTGCCATCCCCGATGCCGTGCAGTGCGAGCGTCGAGGACGAATGATGGAGCCGCACGGTGCACGCAACATAACCTACATTTCGTCGTCTATCATCGTCGTTATTTTGCGTCACTCCGTTCGAGGAAAGCAAAATGCAACGTTTGGTGCCATGGTGCTGGTGCTGCTGGCACCAAGCAGAAGAGGAAAAAAAAGGCCCCAACCCGCTTGAGAGTGGTTCTTTCGTGCGCTCGTACGTACTAGGACGTGCCTGTCAGACATGTGTCTAGCGGTTCCCCGATCGACCCACGGCGGTTTGAGGTTTCACAGTGTAATTTGTCTATCACCGAGGCCTGCCAGCGACGGGATGCACTGCCGATGACGTCGCTTTCCGAGTGGTTCAAGTGGGTTTCATTTTTCGACGACCTTGTCGTCCTTCTCGCGCCAAAAACCTCTCGCATCCAGTATGGATGCCACCCCAGGTCCAGTGTGATGTGAAATCACTCGATTGCCTGTTACTGTGTTGCCTCAAACTGCAGCTCGAGCTAGACGTTGATAATGATGGAAGACAGATTTGTAAGGTGTAATCATACACCGCGAGGAATAAAAATAACATCCTCACCTTACACTCAGACCGTTCGACGAACCAAGAACCAAGTTTTGTTTATTTCACTGCATCACCTTCAACTAGTGACCCTTGTTACAATTGAGCAAAACTCACTGCTCAATCTCAGAGATCCCCCAAAAGAACGTCACCGTCGGACGTGGAGAGTCGAGATGTGCAGAAAGTAATTATAATTCCCACAAAACTTTGTCCTGCTTGACCGCCGCAAGTTCGATCATCAATATTGAACATGGTCGGGATCATTAAAACTTTATGCCGGATACGGCTTGCGCCATCTTGAGTGGTTCGTTTTGTGGAGTTAACGATGCTGCTGCTTTATTAACTGCCGAGCAACAATTTACCTTGCGTTATTTATGTCCAATATCGGTGATTTTGAGGTTCTAGTGGTGGTCACTTGAGAAGCACAAACCTTCGGTAGCAGAATCGTCTATTAAGTTGCATTATTTATTACATTATCATTTAAACGTAGTCAGACTAGCTCTATCAAGTTTCGCACGATAACGAACATGCCATAATGTCCTCGGCTCGGTAGGTAACGTGCCGCCACGACAGTTGTCTTGAACAGCGTTTTGTGTCACCGAAAAGTTCACGCTCCGCGAAGCCTGCTCATTTCATTTATTCTGACGCGCAAGCATTTTAATCGCTAGTGACAGCTGAAAACCTACCCGTAACTGGTGCAACGTCCGCTGCAGAAAATAAACGACCGAGTTCCGCAAAGTGACATTTAGCGTGCATGGGAAAGTTGGGCTTAGAGCGCCGGTACCGCTTTATCTCTGCTCGTTCTCCAAAGTAGTTCGGTTGGCCGACATGGGTATAACTACTGGGTGCCCTCCCCGGTTGACAGTAAAATACCGGAGATTATGCCGGGCAAGAGTTTACCGCACCTTTCCCGAATAGTGGCCCCCTAAAAAGCAGGCATCTTGCGACGATGGTCTAGGGAACTGCAGAAATGTTGCAACTAGCCCCCTCATCGTTCGTGGTTGATATTTAAGCAGAAGTTGCTCCACCGTTCCAATCTCCCGAGGGGCTAAAGGCCCGGTTTTTATCCGCACATTGCCATAACGATAGCTCACCGCATCCTTCGTAGGCAGATGAGCTGCAACGGCATTGCACTTGTGCTGCAATAAAAACCTGAAGTTGAAAGTGTGGTTCTCGGTGGTTTTGGGGTTGAGTATTTTTTTTCAGCACAAGTAGATTCAACAATGACCAAACTTTGTACCACCACCGTTCTAGAGAGCAAAAACGAGTTGAAGCCACGGGTACTTAAATCCAAACGTTTGACCAAAGCTCGAGAAAAAGGCCTCCAGGAGCAAAGAAATGCCTTTTGCTTGTGTGTGTTTTCACCAAGTCTGAAACCACCCCACCAGGTGCACTTGGGTGTTTGAAAGTGAATAAAATTATTGTTACAGTTTGTGCATAAAAACGAAACCAACCAACACGGGGGCGCCCGTACAGAACGCTCAAGTGCTCTTGGCACTTTTGGGAAGGCAATTTCAAAAGCATCGTAACGTCGTAGTTTTTAAGCCTATTTTCGAGGGGTTTGGCGCTATTTTTTTATCTCGCGGAGTTGGTTAGATATACAGCAATAGATAGAGAGCCCCAACCTACTCAGGGCGATCGTAACGATACGGGGGATGCAAACACATCCTCAACTCGCTGCCAACTCACACAAACACACGCCATAATAAAAAAAATAGAAAACCCGGAGTGTGTTCTTCCTTTATGGTTTGGCCAACTCGAGCCGATGTTGAAACAGAAAATAATCACAAAATCGCACTTAATGCGATGGCGTACCACGAGCGGCGAGTTTATAAATAATCCGATTAAAGTAAAGCAACAAAAGCGAAAACATAGCATGGAGAAATATTTATCCCTCCGCACAGCCCGCCCGTTCGCTGGCTTCCCCGGCTGGTGGTGGTGATGTTGGAACGATCTGGCTAGAGAGATATACATTTTTTTGGGTAAAGCGCTGGGTAAGCGACCGGATTGTGCATCGGTGTTCGGTTTTAACGGGTCCAGAGCCGGTGTTTTGTAGATTCCGTTCCAAAACCGGGCCCCCCGGTCCGGAAAGGGAAATTAGCCAGTGGCAACATAGTAGACGGGTGACGGGGACCGGAGCATTAACAAACTGGCCTTGCAATTGAAACCAACCGTAGGGCAGGGCTGGCGAAGAAGAGAAGAGAAGTGCGCAAAACAAAATACGGGGAAGGAAAATATCCATTACTAACGACCTGATTTTAAATACCTTTACCTTTTTCTTTCCTTCGCTCGTTTACTTTCCTTCTCCTTTGCCCGGTTCAATTGTTCGAAATTGCTTACGGATCGGCTGGCTGGTCCTGTTCGGTCGGGGTGCAAGGTGAGCCGGCGGGATTATGCCACACGGTGCCGGGCATAAATCGTTTGCCAGCGTCAAATCATCTTACGGCCAATTTTCAACGCTCGGCAATGACGAATCTTTAACGGTCGAGCGACGCTGTAAGGAAATAATGAGCTACGGTCGCACGGCCCGGGCCCCGTTAATGATTGGAATCGGTTGGTTTGGGCCGGTCCTGGGCGAGCCCCAAACGACACAGCTGTTGGATGATGTTTTTGTAATTATTAAATTAACTCCCTGTTTTATCTGTGTAAAATTGGGATCTTTTTCGATGGGAATATTCATGAGAGTGGTGGCGGCATTCCGGTCGTGTCTGATGCATATCCTTAACCTCACGACCTGGAATTTCGAAACATCTTACTTATCTTACTCGCAACATACAATCAGGGAAGTGATTCGTGATTGATATCGTTTGGCGAGAAATTGAACATCAATAATCGTGCAAACGCACGGCTAAAGCTTGATGTTGGAATGCAGAGAATCGGTTCTCGTCTAAATTGCCGAAATGAAACACATCGTTGCAAGCGTGATGCTCTGAACCGAAGTTTCCAGCTTTCCTTTCCAGTGCGAACCGCTTCATTATTTTAGCGATCGGTTTGCAATCATTCCAATGATTGCATCGACAACATCTTCCCCGATCGCTATCGCTTAAAAGCCCCAAAAATTAAACTAGTATCGCACCAGGACCAGGGGAGTGGCCCGGTATCAGTTTTTGTTGGGGCTTTGCTGCAACAGAGCGCTATTATAAATGATTGACGGCGCAAAGAACATCCGAGCGGGTTGCGAGTGTGTGGGTAATAATTTGCTGTTTTATCTAAATCTTGCCCGAGCAATCCGATTCGGCGAATGCGTCTCCTGTGGGTAGCATGGAATTTGTTGAAATCCCGAGGCGGAAGTGAATTCGAATTAATCGTTGAATGGGAAAAAACACTATCCCGGCTTACATTTTGATAACTAGTAATGATCGAAACAGGTCGGAACCTTGAGATCGGCGGCGTATTGTCGGTATGATTTGCTGAAATGCAGACCGACAGAGCTGAAAAACACGACCGAAACGCGTGAGGAATGAGCGAACGACCGACGCAGACTTCCGAAACACGACCGAGATGCAAGGGGGACGGTAATTCGTTCCAATTCTGGGTTCTTTTGCCAGCTCCACTGCCCGTAATAGGAGGGTTTGAGAATGGTAATAGAGGGTTGGCTTATGGACGAAACAACCCGGCCGGCCAGGAAGGCAGAGGTTAAAAGACGTTCGCAGCGAGGAAGAGGAAATGAATAGGATCCAAATTAAAGAAAGGAAGCAACAACAAAAAAAAGAAACGACCACGCTGCCGGTCATCGGTGATTGTAGCGTGTAATTTCTCTCGCGAACTCGAAAATGCCCTTCGTATGCCATTCACAGGCGAGTTTAATTGTGCTTTTAATTAAGTGTTATACGGAGACCTCCGATACTTCTTCCTCGGCTGTCAGCTGAAGTCGTCGAATGGGTCAACTGCACTTATCGATTAGCTTCCGCGCGTTTGTGAGATAATGTCCCGGCGAGCGGATCGACACACCAACAGGATGGGTTTTGTACAGGGAGGTGGTATAATAGGGACAAGAACCCCCCACACACACACACACCGTGAGGCGGAAGCGCAGAAAGGGACGCAATTGTACGTGTTGAATCTAATTTGCCCAGAACTCGCTCCGGACCGGTGTGAACGACAGCCGTTTCACGACGACCTGCGGCTGTCCGGACGGCCGCAAACGGGGGAAGCACCATGGCCGACCGTCAACGTTTGCGGTTGGTGTGTTGTCGTTCATTATTCAGATCATTTGACGGACAGGCCGTCGGGTTAGCTCTTCCAATCGTGCGAGTCATTTGTCCATCTCGGCATCTCACCCATTCGCGCTCGGCGGTTCTGAAGTGACAACCCGTTCGCCCGTGGAAGATTGGAGTGGAAGTTCTCCGCCTCTCCACCGGCGTTCCCATTTTGAATGATTTTCGCACTAATGGCAATGGTAATGACTGTGGTTTTGCCATTGCAATCGCGAACGACGCTTCGGGCATTGAATTCTAGTTAGTTTTGGCCGGTACGAGTTTTATCTGTCCCGAACGCGCTGTAATAAGCTGTCAGGGCTCGCGGCACAAATTAATTTCCCCGGCACATGAGCGAGGTGAACCCGTGCAGGTGTGCCGTCATCTTTCGGCGACACTTTGCTCAATTGATGTTGGAGGGTTCTGTGCTTCAGGACAGGTATTCGAGTGTTGGTCAAAACTTGGCAGCAACTCAAAAAGGTTCCCAGCACAATGCGCTGAAGTTTACTGAGCACGACGCATCTGGACGAGTTGAGAGTTCGCAGCGAGCTGCAAAAGATCTTCATCTTCAGCTAACCATCCGGATCTCGTGATGCTAGGAGAATCAATTCCCAGTTCGCCACACATTGGCAACTTTAAGGAGGACAAGCAAGACAATAAAGTTTTGCTTTTCTTCAACTGTGGCCTCTGGTAACGGCATGCGGTTTTTGCAGAAAAAGCCCCGAGCGTGTCAGGTACATGGCTCCGGTCAGCCAAAAAGACGCAATATTATCCTACTATCTATGCACAGCTGCCGAGAGTGAGTGTAAGCATAATAAATTACATGCACGCCGTTCCACCTCCCTCCCTCCCTGGTCAGGGCCCCGCAGAAGAATGCACATTTGGTGGTGAGGAATGGAAGACAGCGGCGGAAGCAAACGGGCACGGCACAAGGCAACGGTTTTTGTCTCCAAGACCAGTAAATTCGTTCGATGCCAAAAACGGGAAAGACACACAGACACCGTTGGAAGAATGGAAGTGGGAAACGTGAAAGGCCACGGACCACACGAGCCCTCCGGGTTGGTTGGTGCGCAATTGTGAAGCACGGGAGAAGGAGCGGGCGCAATAGGAACCATAAATTTTGCCTTCCATGCTCATTTATCAGAGCCCACGGATCAGTAGATTCCATAAATGAAGCAATAAATTTGCAACACATCGCAGCAAGTCCGGGGCACAACTGCATGCCAGTTGAACGTGTGAGCTAGCGCAGGCTACATTTAAGAATTACATCCATACATAGCTGCGTCTAGAAGCGTCCGCGTGTGGCTTTGGCCTCTCTCACACACACACACACACAAACACGAACCTACACGCACCTGGGGTCAGTGATGAAACCAAACTGCAGACCTCCAAAACACACTATCAACATCAATGTTGAGATCAGGCAGGATCTGAGATGCTTCCTCCTCCTATACGTAGATACTTGTGCCACGGTCCAGGGCAACAACGGCAACAACTCAACTGATTGTTTTCTTATCTATCAGGCCAGCCGGTCACACCGTGGGGTTTCCGTCCGTTCGTGATGAAGCCAAAAGTCGTGGTAATGTAAATTATTTGTTCATTTCTAAAATGGTATTCTTGTTCCTGTGGCATGCTGCTGGTCTGGGGGTTTCTCTTCAGTTCGCCCGCACGCGGCCTGCAGACGTTTGATGCGATTCATCGCCTGTGTCGGTATGAAGTATGTCCCTCACAACCTACAACCATGCCGTGTGGCGGATGGCGGAACTTTGCCTTTGATGTCTTTCCCGTCCGCCATCGACTGGGTTCGACAGAGTAGCTTTCGCTCTTTGACTCGAAGACGCATCGTCCGGAGCTTAGATACGAAACGAAGTAGAATCCACCTCGGGGGGAGGTCTGTTACGGTAGCTCTTGCGTACTAAGCGACTTCATCTACCTGGACGCTGGCAATTATTTGCATAACGTCCATCGAACAGGGTGGCCGAGAAGACCGTCCGTAATTGCTGTGGGAAATTAACGATCCATTGAGAATTTGGAGGAAAGTTCTTCTCGTCCGTGCAGCTGATGATGAATAAGGTTTGTTTACTTACCGACATATCGTCGAATAATACCAGCAGATTGGAAAAAAATGTCTGCTATTGCTCGGGCAACTCAGTGCAGCTGCGGCAAAGCTGACGAGTTGTTACACAACAAGACCCAGTACCAAATCTCAACGACGATGGAGAATAAATTCTTCGGCTATTAGCACTTAGAAAGAAACAGAGATCTTCGAGGTTTTAGGAGGAGTCTCAGAAGGAAGAGTACGCTGGGAATACCTATCCCAGGAAAGCCCATGATCTGACTTCAAACTGAGCGATGGTTCAACTCTCCACTCTACTCTAGATTGACGCCAGATACATGGCTGTGTATTCGCCGATGAACCAATTCCGAACCTGCCTTGATCTCCCATAATTACTAGGTTGAATTCTCCGGACGTTGTGTTCCAATTCTAGTGTCATTAGGCTGTTTACATCAGTAAATGATAAATGTATCACGTGCTTCCCCTCAGGAAGGTGTCTAAACCCATTAAAGGTTCCTCTACCACATCATGGCTTACCGCGACAGTTGACCTTTACTTCGATCGTCTGCCGTGCTGTAAACTCGACACGACACGACACGAAACGTGAGGGGTTAGCTACGCTTCACGGCGCAAGATCAAGCTGATCGTGTGCACTTTGCCGAAATATGGCGGTCAGCTGCATCCGATGCATCGCGTCTGTTTCAAACACAAAAATGGCCACTCGCCAAATGAGCGCGCTAGGTTTCGTATTTTCACGGTCATACGCCAAGCCCGATCCACTTATCGAAGAAAAGTCAAAATCACAACAAGCAATAAATCCCACACACGCACGCACACATACACGCGCACGGCCAACTGTCAACCCGTGCAAAGAGAAGCAGCTGTCAGTTTGGGCTTTCGGTTCCGTTTCATAATCCCGGTCGCATCGGGGCGAAAGTTTTTCCTTACAATCAACGGATTGTTTGGGGGTTGGAATTCAGGACATCGTGGACATCGTTCCGGGTTCGGTCGGTTTGTTAGTTGGTTGTTCCGGTACGGTCGAAAGATTGCCTTCGCAAGTGTGTTGTGCGTGGAGGAATCCTTTGTGTCCCCCGTGAGTCTCCTGCGGGTGAGTGTGTTGGTCCGCTTAGTGCACCAAGGAAGTGGTTCTGTTTTCATACTTTAATGTGGTTTTGTTTCCGTTTGTGCATTTACACCAATTTGGCCACCAAGCCGCCAACAAGTTTCGTTTTAACGGGTTCCACGGAAGATTGCAAATGGGCAAAGTTGTAAAGAAAATTGGCACAAATTAAAACGAAAACAAAACGCATCTTAACAACAGTGCACCCTTAAAAACTGCATTCGCCAAACCGGTGGGTCGCCGTGCAACGCCGCGCAATTGCGTTTGTGGCCGATAATTGCAAAACCGTTCGTGTCGCAAACGAGGCAGCGTTGATAGTTTGGTGCTTAAAATTCACATAAATCAGCATTAAAACTATAAGATAGCTCGGACGCCATTCGAATACCGACCGCCGTACATACTTACGCGTCCGTGTCCGCGTCGTGTACAGGGCAAAGGTTCAAGTTGACCGATCGAAACTGTCGGCAGCAGGCAGGTTGGAACTGGGGCTCCGCGAGCGAGAAACGGGAAATAAATATGAAATAAATTTATGATAAATTTTATTATTTAACAGCTCGCTCATTCTGGCCTCATTGGATTGAGGTTAAAGATACGACGGCCCTGCCAAATGGGCCCGCCATCGGCGGATGGTGGTGTATAATTCAAATACACAAAGGGAGCACACTTGCGCCTCAGCGTTTGATGATGATGATGATGATGGCACTATCAATTCACTGCTCTCGAACGGCCCACTGCAGTTGGCTGTTAGGCCACTTTATTATTGTTATTAGTTTCGTTAAAAATTTATAACACATGCGCTTCGTTAGCGAGCGTTTCGAAATGAGTTCGAAAAACGGTCTCGTTGGAGGGGTAGCTGCTGGAGTCGTTACGGATTATGTGCTGCGCTGTGCTGAGCGCCGGTGGATGATGGAAGATGGTGCATCGGGAGGACGCAAGGAGGAACAGCAGCATTGGCACTTGGCTGAGTTGTAAAGGAGTGCATTTTCGTACCACGTCGCTACATTTCCCCACGGTTTGGTTGGACGGTTCTACTGCTTTTCGGTTGGCCTTTCGCCATTACTTGAAACCCGAGTGCGCTCTCACACACCAAAGGAAGGTTTGGCATTCCGCTGTAAGTGTGTGTGTGTGTATGTGTGTATTTGCACGAGTGGTTGACGGATACACTCGAGACTCTTCGCGGCTCAAATGGGCCTCTTGTCTCGAGCCTCGATTCTTCACCCTTCCCGCCTACCTACCCTACCTTTGCTTGCAGTGAAAAACTTACCCCTTACGCGCTACACCAAGGGAAGTGGCGAGGAGATCCGGTGGGCAGGGTGGTGCATGGAAAACTGTTTCACGCCGGTTCGTGAAATTTGATGGGCTTTTATTATTTTTCCATCTGCGCGCGCCTTACCCTCGCACCCGAAAGCCGGTCAGATTCGAGATTCCGGGATTGCAACGCGCGCTCGACGGTGAAGAACACGAAAAAGCCACACTCGTTTTCGTTTCACACTTACGTGCCATTCTGCGCAGGGGGGTTTTTTTGTCTACTGTTCTTGACAGCTTCTCGCGTGTTGGTTCGTTTCCGCTGTTGGTTCCGCCGCTCGTTTCTATTGTAAAAGGGCTTTGCCAAAAGGGGCGACGTGAAGTTTTTTTTTTGAAACGAATTCGAGTTGAAATTTCTCACCTAAACGCTTGTCTATTTGTCAATTTACTCGCCGTCGTTGCGAACGAGTCGTGTAATGAAGCGAATGCGCAGATGGGGCTGTTAAGTGTGAAGGTAACTGTAGGTTAACTTATTTCGCATTTTGTTAATCGATTAATAATACTTTAAAATTAATTAAGTGTCTTTTTGCATGCTTTGGATGGAATTTTATTCAATTCCGTAAGCTTCTCTAATTTATTATTACAAATTATTGCAACTTAACTGTTTAAATAATGAATAATGCTTTTCTTAAACAACTGCTTCTTATTGCTAATAAGGAAGATGAAAGATGTTAGTTGATTCTCTGGGACTACTTGTGTTATTTAATTTTTTTAAATTATTGGACTAATTATTGGACTTATCCAAAACGAGGGAGTAAGCTACAAATGAAAATACTTGCAGGTGCATTAGAGTGATGAATATTTATTTTTTAGTATCTTCAACCATAACATTATATTGTCTGCGAACCGGAGGGCCTACAATTGCTCAAATCCTTTTTCCCATTAGCATTTTTATCCATAAAACTTCAATGTACCGGAAGAACCGTACCGTTGCCATCGTAATAATACCCCGCCGGGCGTACCAATCTAATTAAAATCGGGCGAACTTCAAGCTGCAAGCCAAACCCATCCAAACCCTCTGGACATCGGGTAACCTAGGTGACCTTTCTGTTAGAATCAATCCGCTTATTGCTCGCCGATGGCAGAATGCTCTCGCTGAAGTTGTTGTATTTTTCGATGGGCTGTGCACTACCCTAGCTCACCAGGACCAGTTGCAACTTTTCCCACAATCTTCACCAACAGCTGCCGCTGTTACGGTTGTAACGGTGGGTGGAGACGTCAGGATCACTTTCCCTCCGGCCTGGATAGAGTGACCAAGTGGTTTGTGCGCAACTTTTATCCAGCGGTGTCTTTATTTCGTTTCCATAAATTTACATCGAAAGCACCCCGCCACAGCAACAGCAATCGGGCAAAGGATTTAAAAGCGGAGCAATAGCGTTGAAATGCATATTAAGCTTCGGCGGGAAAAATTCATTATTCATGCTTCAGCTCATTAGGTGGAGCTTAATATTTGGTGCTCGGCCCGTTAAACCCGATGCTAAAATTGATAATGCTCCGGAAGGATTTGTGCGAGCGACAGAGAGAGAGAGAGAGGGGTTGAAGGGTGGATGTCTGTGGGAGGGACTATTTGACATGATTAAAATAAAAATGAGATCTAAAATTCCTCTTCACGGCCCTGTCAATGATGATGCTAATGTTGGCGTTGCTTCCACCAGGGGCCTTGGTTAATGCACGTGTTCTTGCGATACTGTGGTTATGTGCTGACGGGATCAACGGTGTCAATATAAAATCCCATGATAAAATGCCACGCCTGCAGTAGTGCCAATTCCCGGTGCCCTGTGGCGATTGCTGCCGGGTGAGGGATGTTAAAAAATTAAACCCAAAATTGATACCACGCTCACGCTGGGAGATGCATTCGGCTGCACCACGCCAGTCGACTAGTGCACCCAGGCAGGCCGGGCAAAAAGCAAACCGGGTTGATCGAATGCCTAGGCAGAAGCGGACATCAATAAAATATGAGCCGTTTACTGCATGAAGGTTCTCATTTCACTCCTGCCCAACCCGCCGTCCGGTGTGATAAAGTGCTGATACGGTCAGTCACAATCCATCACGAACCTTTTAATGCACAAACTAGGGATGGTGGATGATGTGTGTTGCTTGTTTCGGTTTTTTTTCTTCCTTCCCCGTTGTCGAGTTAATCAGCATCGGACGCCACGTACAGTTGCATGCGCGCACCGAACCGTACTTGGCGCAACATGATTATGATTTTAACCTATCGCAATCAGAATGTTGCCCCCCACCCCACTCCACCAGTCGCTCGACGCTGTTTATGATTTGATTGGCATGACTGTGAGCAATGCGGATCGGAAGAGGTTTCGGAGAGATGACGGGAGGCCAACATACGGGGGATAAAGTCACGCGAGGGAGAACCTTTTTGAAGTCATGTTAATGCGGTCAATGCATCGCTGATGCGGACATTCGCATCATGCACCGGTCTTATTAGAGCTCCTGCTCCGCAAAAAGGAACAATAAATTTTGTGTTATAAAATATTCACCAGCACTCAGTGTGTGTAGAGCAAAGCGAAGCTAGCAGCATTGCTTGGTCATTAAAAAATAAGGAAACCGAGCAGTTCCGTCCGCCTTTGGGAGTGCAATTGCTCGACGTTGGCAGAATCCAGTTAATAGCTCAGCGATACTTTCTACCCGCTACTTCCTTATGAAGATCTCGACCCGGTCCCGTTCGAATGGCAAAGATACTTAAAAAGGGGTAACATTCCAATTCCGTACCGCTTACGCGACTAGTCAACGCTCATGCCACACCGACGCAAGGCGTCAAAACTTCCGATGATCGGTTCGGTTTTCTTTTCGTGAATTCCGTCGTCGTCGTCACTTGGAGCTGCGGCCTCGATTTGCTGTGCACCTTTCCCAAAACAAATCGAGGGTCGTGTCGATAAAAAGGGGATGAACAACTATGGTGCACGTTGTTAAAATGCAAATTAATCCCAGCTGGTGCGTAATGCATTCGCTTATATACATCAACGTCCGATGTGCGCTGGCTTCAGGTGGACGGAAGGAGTACGTGGTGAGGTCGACGAAGGACTTCTCTAAAGCCGGGGTGGATTATAAACAGCAACCCCGGTAGCAAAGAAAAAGTAAAACCCCAAACACGCTAATCACAATCAGTTGGGAAGGGGTCACTACTCTTCTTTTTCCACGATCCGGATTCCTTTCTAATCCAATTGGTCAAGGCTCCATGACGGACCTGGCAAGTGGCGTACATTGTGGTGCATTTGGATGGTGTATGGGCGTGTGTGCTCTTTTTTTCCCCCCATTTTGTATTCGCCATGGCTCTTGATTGTGTGCAGGACGATCGGGTGAGGTTTTTATTATTTCCGTTGTAAATGTTAATTGCCTCATTAATTGATACTTATCTCCACCGGAGGCAGCGGCAGCGAGAGTATGTGTGGCGTTCGTCTTCAGGGGGCGAGCGGATTACAACCCATCGCCATGTCCCATCCATTCACGGTTGGAAAGCGAAGAAGGTCGACGGTTTTGGCGGGTTGCGCGGACGTGCTGTGTGGGTAGTAGATGGTGATGGGACCGAAATGTTACACGCACATGAGCAGGGTGTCACATGTCACACGGCGATGTTAATCTTGAGGTTTCTGTTTCGTGTTCTGGTGACGTTTGTTTCGTCTGCCGCTTCGATCGACGAACCTGCACCACGACCTGACAGCATTGTCTGGTTTCCTTTACGACGACGACATTAATCATCCAGGGCTCCGGGGTGCCGAGGAGGACGCACTGTTTGCCTTCTGATTCGATCATTCAAGTCACCCCAAGTCAACACGGTGCGATCAATACGATCAGCTGCTAGTGCTGCCCGCGCCGGTCGATCGTCAACGATGCCCTGTTGATCTTCCGGCGAAGTCATCGGTATCCTCATCACACGGTCCAACCCCTTGAGCACGGATTGCACACATGCTGTAGTGAGGAATGAAGAGTTAATCAAACACCGAACCCGAACCCCTTCGCACACGCAACCCATTCGAGACCCCCGGCTGGCCGTAGCTGCTGCCTAAGCATGGGTGCATTAAATGCAATCTCACGAGTTTCGTTTTGCCCGCCATGTTCGCGCGGTCGAAACCCCTTCTACACCTTCGCGCTAACTGCCTGATCATACAAAGTCAGTTTCCATAATCATCGACTGATGACACGGTACGGTCTGTTGTTCTGTTACTGCAGGGAAGAAACGGGTGGCAAGAAACGGTTGTGAGGAGTGGATGCTAAAAACGTGTAAATAAAAGTGTAATGCTCATTCCATAAATTGTGCTGCTTCGAACGGTGTTTTTTTCTTCGATGCGATCCACTGGCAACACCGCGCCAGAGCGGTGTTACTCGTACTCGTTCGCTCCCTCTCGTTCGCTTCGCCTTGTACTTGGGCTTGTTGTCTGCCTTCTTCCGTTTTGTTTGGCTGGTAAATTTATGCAAGAGCAGCGCGCCGGTCTCAGGATCGACACCGGTACGGCCGGCGCGATCTATTGCGGATCTAGTTAAGCTGTGTTTTTGGACGGTGTCGGTGTGTTTGGAGGGCGCGTTCTGTGAAAATTTGTTCGAAACGACCTCCCCTGAACGGTGGCAGCGGCGAAGGGTATCGGACGCATGAAGCGACGCGCGATGCAATGCGGGCAGGAGGCTAAACATGGCCAATCGCATTTCGAACATGTGCTAAAAAGATAGCCCAAGTCGAGGTTGTACCACCGAGCATGGTGAGTTTCTTTGCCGCCACTGCGCTTCCGTTCCCGGCTGATGTTTTCAATAGCCGAGCGTATGGGAAGTTGTAACACGTGCTTGTAGCGTGCGCGGCGCTCACACACTCGGCGGCCCCTTCTGTCAGCCCCTCGAGTCGAGAGCCGAGCATAAAATGGGTAGTAGTAGCTCCGTGGACATAACATCATAACATCATGTGTTTTTCCTGCAATGTTTTTACCCCCTCCCGCCCCTTGTTTCGACTTGAACCACCCCCCATCATCCACGTTTTGGGGAGATTTGATTATGGGCACGATTAGAATAATAACCAGCCGGTCCGGTACGGCCGAGTAGAGTGTAACAGTTTGAAACAGTTTTCTTTGGGGAATGGAAGGAAATTATGTTATCGTTGCCAGCGAATCAAATCCGCTGATGATTATTTATGTTTTTCGCCCTGTGTAAATTGCAACACGATCGTTTTGGAGTAATATCGGTTTAATTCGTTAATAAAGTTAAACAGACATTTTATACGATGCCATTACCTTCGCTCAATTTGCTTGATTCCTTTCCCTCGTAATGTTCATTATTAAACCCAACCGCACAAATGGAGATGTGTAGCGTTAAAATGCGATACATGTACCACCGGTGGTAGGCTGAAGACATCACCACGAAGTTTTTTTTCCCCCCATTGGCGCATCGCTTTTGTTAATATTATTCAATGTTTAAGTTATCGCCTCACTTTCGAAGACGCCCACGGCTACTCTTGAGGGGTTGGAAAGCAGTCAGAAGGAACAAAAAAAACGAAGTGATGCCCCTTAGCATCATCATCTCTGTTACGATGCGCCACCACGCACACACACACACACGATCCATAATGTATCGGGCGTATCAGTTTTTTGACATATTTATGCCCAATCCGTTAGCTGGGACGATCGCTGTTGTGCCTCTTATTTTCCCCATTTCGGTGGTGGAAGCGAAATTTTATCTAATCGCCCCAGACGATGGCGTTCCACTCTTTCACAACCCCGATGCAAATATCGTTTGAATGTGCACGAGCGTTGGAGAAGTGAAAAAAAAATAGAATAAATATCGTTACTTCATATCCACACACTCTCTTACGGGGCTCCAAGCTTTATCGAAACGGGTTGTGAATGTGAAGCTAATTTCGACGCGTAGTTAGCGATCGGCTGCCAAATCGATCGATCTCCGTTGCCCCGGGAGAAAAGCGTGAATGATTGCCGAGTGATTCAACCCGAGCAGGATATAACGATCGACACTAGGGTGTGAATTCTTTGCCTTCCAGCTAGGGTACTTATGTTTCTGGGTGGTTCGAAACGCACAGCGGCGAGAGATAAATATTTATCACCTTTTTTTCCAGAGTTGCACCATATGTCAGATGGAGTGTACAATGAGGAGAAATAGGAGAGCAAATTTTAGGATTCCATTTTAAGGGGTTTTTGGTCCAAACAGATCCGAATTAAAGAAGAGTATCCTTGAGAACGAACGAATGTGAATTTTATTACAAAAATACACACACAATCTGTTGTGTCTGAAGTTTGGGGAATTTCTCGGTGATTGTCACGAAAAGCGACATAAGCTGGCACTCATCCCATCGTTACCCTTCATCCGTTCTATGGTACGATATTGCGAGCAATGCGAGATATTTATTTAAACGATCTTCATTGTGTCGAACAACAGTAGAAAAAAGGAATCAACACAACGCAAAAAGGGTCCCGAGTTTCGGTGTTATTTTTTTCCATTCCCTTTCATTTCCTCACAAATGCTATTTTATTGCTTTCCGGGTCGGTTTTATGAGCCACGCATTTGAAGAGGTTGAAGATATGTGCCATCATACAGCTACATAACATCCTGCCAGGGCCTGCAGCGCAGTTATAATCATAAACGATCGACGAAGCTATCTTACTCGTAACCCTCAGAAACTCCCATTTTGGCAGCGAGAACAAAGGGTTTGGAAAGAAAACACGAGATTTTGATAAGATTCGACAAGGATGCTCTAGGTCAGCTGATGTTGCCAGGCCGGCCTCGCTGTAATTGTGCACTGCGAAATGGTTGTAATGTACCGGCGAGAATACCATAAGGGGAATCAAGCTCCCATCCCTGGACGATGATCAGCATCTTTAAAACAAAAACACACGCCGCACATGTCTGCGGCTCCTCTCTGGTTTCGGGGTCAGACGTAACCATCTTCGGGTGTGTATTGAAGAACCGTACCAAATTGGGCAGAATTTGCGAATCAAAATGAAATGAGCAAAACGTCCGACACTATCCGTCTATCTGTTCGCTTGATGCCGTTGTCCGACTCTCCGGATATTGTAGCGTAATGGCGTGTTGTGGCCGATGTTGTACCAGTAACCGTAAAAGGTTATCGTGGCGGCCTGTACACGCCGCCATCCACGATGTCGGTGTTGGCGTAATTTGAGCCATCATTCATCGTATTGCGATTGCTATCCGATTGGAGCACGGTAATGCAATTCGACCGGCGTACCAGCAGGCCGAAAACCGCTTTTGCAGCAGATCGGTACGCTCAGATCTCGATGGTCCGATTGCTGCAATTGGACTGCAAACTCCAACTCCAGACTGATGTAGTTTTGCAAACATCGCTTCATTAGAGATTCTTGTCTGGTGTTTATCGTTTGCGATCTGAAACGACACCTTTCCGATGGAGGCGAAGGCAGATCGTGTACGGTCGGGCCCCACAGTAAATTTGGTTTGAAAATTATGACAATTCGCACATGGTCGTATTTCTCCATGAGATGCATCGAACAGTTTTCCCGGCATCCGACAAGTTGCGATCGATAGTTTGCTTCGCCCTTTTTTTGTTTTGCGAACCAAACTGGCAGCTGATCGAAGTTGTGCGGCGGGGCTCTCAGCTTCCTGTGCCGGTTGGCCTAATTTCGTGTTGATTTACTGCCATGCCATGACTCAACCAACGGGTGTAGCCCGTTGCTTCGTCGAGCTTCACCGATTACTTCGGTCTTCGGTGACTTGCAAATTTGGAGGCACGCATTTAAAGATTTAGGACTCTGGGGGCATTCTGCTTCTTGTTTTTTGCCGCTTGGTGTGATCGAAACAGACAGCAAAAAACACGCAAAACAGGGGGTCGTCAACAAGAACGCATGGCTCAGCAACCGTGGACCAACCAACCGGGAGACCTAGAGACCTATCAAGGTTATCGCCGTCGTCGACCGTCGTCGTTTGCCTTCTGCGTTCAAAATAAATACATTTCCAAACCATACTTAGAATTCTTCCACTTACAACCCCACCGGGCGGAATCGGTGGGGCTGGTGGGGCCGGTGATGAAGGTGAGAAAATGAGACAGACAAGACCGTTTATTTTTATTTCTTCAGCATAACAATTTCAGCTTGTTAGTAAGTCTGTCACGAGGTCCGACCAAAAGTCGCTGCTGGTGCGTATTCTTGCCCTTTTTTGTTCTATTCTTCCTTTCCTTTGTCGAACCGGTCCGTCCACACCCCATCCCCCGGATGGTCGGGAAGGGGTTTTGTTTCGTTTCGGTTCTTTCGCTGTCTCCATCGGGCGCTGTCATGTTTGTTTGGACCGCCGGTTTTTATTTTTCGTACAACGTTCTTTCCGCCACCTTTAGCTAGGGGATGAGAGGTTTTCTTTCGCTGGTTTGACCAGGCGCGAGGTGAAGCTTTTTTGCCCCATTCTCCACAGAATGTGTCACGCCGTGTGAGTGTGTGTTTTATTTTCACATACACAAAATTCCATTTCGTCATCAAATATTTGCTTTGTGTCACCTCAATGGATGCGACTCTGAATGTGTCACCGTCGTTGTTTTGTTGTTTGGTGTTTTCTCGCCCATCCGTCCAACCGACCATGGGCGAAGGTTTTTGTGCATGTTGCACCGGGTTGCGAGGAACGCGGGCTCCCCCAACAGCACCAAGGAGCAGCAGAGTGTGGTTTTCCGGGCGGGGGGGCGGTGGATGGTAGGCTGTAGTGCACAACGCAAACATAATTCACAGGATGTCTTGTTTTTCCGTGCAACCCGTGTCGCTATCAGGTCGGTGAGTGCCCTTGCCTGCCTGTGCGGCGCAACCCGGTGCGGCCCAACCGCGTCATTGCCGACGGTCGGTATCATATGTCGCTGGTACGTGTACTATTTTGTCATCGGACGACCCGTAATCTGCTACCGTCGCCATCATCGCCGTCGTCGGCAACCGGTCAGTGGGCGGATGGGACCGTTGAAATGATAAAAAAAAATGCACACACTCTCACGTAAAACTGACTGCGGCAAAACTTCTGCCGGCAATGCCAGAGCTGCTTACTTGCGGGGTGAGTCTGTGATTAGTTACGTGGTGGAATTTATTCTTCGTGAGCGCTTTCTGCAACCCGAGCATGATTCTAAGAAAAGTGTCTAAATTACATTAACTGCCGGTGGTAGCGAGCTTCCGCGCAGAAGGCACTAATTAAATTTCAAAATAAAACCAAGGCCTCTTCCGTCCACCATGACACATCATCGTTGTAAGTTCGATACGCCAGCAAACACCCATTGGAACAACACCGACCGACAGGATGTGTTGGTGGGCGGATTCTTTTAAATTATGTTTAATTAGTTCAGATTTTTCCCTTATAATATTCGTAAAAATAAAGTATTAAATCATAGGTAAAATGTTGGACAAGGAAATCTTCTTGTATAATATTAGCACACAAGTCTTTCCGTTACGTTGAAGATAAATATAAGAAAATCATTAATTTTGAAGACATCTTTACATAAATAACAAAATATTATTAGGATTTAAATTGACTTAGCACAGCAACACAAAGAAGCAAAAACAACTTGGACTGCCCGAACATAACTCATCGATTATGAGTTGCTTCAACTTGACGGATCTATCTCTGACGAACAGATCGAACAAGGGAGAGACCACAATACTTGCACCTTTTGCTGGTCTTGCTGATCAGAAGTTTAGGTCATATCTCTTCGCTCTCTCTCTAGACTCGTGATAAAGAGGAATAATTGTTTTAATGTGACAATATGCGAGATCTTCCCAAAAGATGGGGAAAAGTTATAGCTAATGATGAGCAATACATTCAATACCCCGTCTGGTACAATAATGTTCATAAAACTCTGTGAGAACTCGAATATTAACCTTTCGTTTGTTCCAATGAAGTATTTGCAAGGAACTGCTGATTTGAAATTTATGCTACGTTTAATATTCTCTTATCACATTAAGCTGCCCTGCATGCAGACAGCTGCAAAAGAACGCAATTCTCGAACTCTCGTGTCAGTCAAAGAGCAGCCGAGCAGTTTCATCCACATACATTCGGTGACATCTTCGTCAAATTGCTAAACCAGGAAACATCATCAATATTACGGCCGTGTTCATTTCGACGGTTCAGCTTCGAACGGAAACGGAAATAGGACCGAGATAGTGCTGAATGCGCTGCCAGTTCGACGCTAGCTGCCGTGCAAAGGTCTTTGCGAGGTATTAGAAATTTAAAGTGAACCGTAAAAACCGAACCGAGCGACTCGAAATGAAAAATGGAAATTGGATTCGAGGGAGGGGTCGGGTGGGTGTTTGCCAGAACCGGAAGCAGCCATCCCTGTGCATACAACCGCGAGCGGACGAACCCGCGCGCACAAACCGGTCGTTTGCAGAGGCACTGTTTTGGAATTCCATCAATCCGTTTGCATGCAAATTCGATTCGATGACGACGTGTATATTCAAATGTTTTCATATTTAACTTTCTTTTGTTTCTCCACCTGCGTGCCCCACCGACCCACCCGCCCGTCTGCCACACCGGGCGCCATCTTTTACGGGCGTCCTGCACGTCGAAGATCGTTTGCTAAAAACACATGCACGAGAGAGTGGATTTTGACTCGTGTGGTTGTGGCCGGGTGGTTTGACAGATGGAAACCAGCGGATTGGCCCGGATTCGGCTGACTGGTGCAAAAGAAAACAAGATAACTTTGACAAGTTTTGGCTAGAAGGCCACGGGGCAAAATGTACCGCCCGGGAAAGTCGCAACTGAAGCCTATGACGACGATGACAACGACGACGACGCCGGCAACGCCAAGGAGCATCAGGAAATTGAATATTCATGGCCGCAGTTGGCCAAATTTTGCTACTCACATGCTCTGCTCCGGGCGTGGTAAAGCCACTCGTCGTCGTCGTCGTTGTAGTCAGTCGAAGTTTTCCAAGTTCTCTGCCCCGTGAATGGTGGGACAGAAGGTGGCTGGAGGCCGCCGGGTCGGAGATGGTAACATCCGCCCGGCTTTTTTCCCATTATGCAGACTCGGCTCGGAAAGCATCATCTCCGCACTCTGCGGGCCGAGAGTGATTCGAATGGATTTGTCATCTACCTTTTAAGCAGCTCTCGTTCAAACGTACCGTACACAAGTGCTCTAAGCGGTGCCGGGAGTCCCGAGGAAACGGGTGCAACGACGGAGAGAAAATAGGATTAGTGGAAAGGAAGTTTTCGAACGAGCAGGCCCAAACACACGCCTGTCATCTGTCACGTGGGACAAATTAAATTTTGGATATGTATTATTTCACCCAACCGGCACAGTTCGCTGTCAATATCGGCGTCGTTCATCTATCGTGCTCTTGGTTTAAGTCGTTTGTCTTTCCACATTGACACCGACATAACCCTTGTTCCAGCACGATCATCAATGGGCACGGATTGATCGTACGATCGTAGCTGCTAGTCGTTCGCTTATGACATACGGTTTCGACATTCACACATTTAGACCCAACCACACCCAGTCTTTGGACATACTTTCAATGTTAATTAGTAGGATTTCATCTAGCGCAACTGCTTCCTCCCATTCGCACTTGCTTGGTTTAACACACCATCGCACAAGAAACTATTTGTCTATCAAACTTTCGCCATTGAGGAATCCAGATGACTTGTCGTGTCTTTGAGGCAGCATGTCTCCGTGGTTGGACGAAGTTTTATTTAAAGTTTCAAATGTGGATTAGTCATTGCACCGGAAATTGTTCCACATTGAACGGCGGCCTTTAATCCACCCATAAAGTTGATAAACTAAGAGCTGGCAAAGGTTTCATCTAGAAAACATATTGAATATCTTCCGGAAGACGCTTGCAATTCGTGGCTCAATAATGGCCTGGCAACACTGGCACAGTTTAGGGCCGGATCCATGTTGACTTGCCCTTGCCGGACGGTGCGTGAGAATTATAATAACTCGATAAAGTCTAACGAGGTACATCGTTGGGGTTTGCTTTCCTGCCGATCGGTTGAAGCAAGGCGTGCGTGAGCATTACACCCATGTGGCAACCACTTTCACCATCCACATACAGGCTGGACGTTGGGTCTAGCAAAGGGTCTCGGCTTAGGTTGCAAAAGGTTTGCCGTGTTACGAAACCAAACTAAACTGCTGCACGGACCAGTGTGCCACGCCACGCACGGTCGAAATGAATCATTACTAGGGGTTCTAAGAAGATGATGATGATCGCCTTATACCCACTGGCCGCCAGCTAATGGGTAGTGTGCGAGCGGGTAGCCAGCTCATATTAATGTAATTACCGACAAACGCCTCCAGTCCGGTCGGACCGGACGCCACTTTGGACTTTGGCAACGTGACGCGCTGCGACATCGCAATGACTGTAATAAAGTTCATGTGGAGGAAGGAAAATGTAGAAAAAAATAACTCACACACACACACAGTAATAACCCCCAACAGCACGCCACGCACAACAAAGTAGTTCATGACACCGGGTCGGGTCGCATTTCATCATTTCGGAATGCTCTCGCGTGAGCCTTGACGGTTGGGGCTGGTAAACCTGCTAACTTCATTAGCATCTTAAAATGTCCTCCAACCGTCGCCCCTTTTCAGGTGGAAGGTAACGATTAATGCCAACCCGGCTTCGGAAAGCTTGAAGTTTGTCCCTTTTGGGTGAGAACTGCTTCGAAGCTACGCCACCACCCAAAACCGAACTGCAACTGAGCAAGTGCCCCGACCTATCCGAGCTGCAGGCACTTATAATTCAGGGCTCAGGTTCAAGGGGTGGGTTATTGTTTTTGCTCTCTCCCATCCAGGCCCCCGGGGGTGGGGTTCAGGTTTATCTCCCGCGGGGCTTCTTTTTCTCATCTCGATTGCTCGCATTTGCACGCCCCTGCCTTTGCTCGATTTGCTGGGGGGCACTTCCAACGGGAGTGTGGTTGTGTGATCGGAGGGTCGTCGATAGGTGTGCGGGATTCCGAGCAAGGGCGCGGTAATTATTTCCCATTTCGTCATGGTGATTCTTTTTGCGCTCGGAAATGGGTTTTGTCACGTATCGAGGGTGAAAGGAATTTTCCATTCGTGCCATTCTACTGGCAATCTCTTTGTTATTGTTTTTTTTTTTCTAATTTACACAAAAGCATACGGGGAAAACACGGTTTCACCCGAAAGGGACACAGCACTGCAATTATGGTCTTTTGTGGTTGCGTATTTTTAAATTCATGTTTGCTTTCATAAACCCAAAGAACTAGAATTACTCGCCCAACACGGCCGGCTATCGGGCGTAGCGATCTACATCAAACAATTTCGAGCTGGGACAACTTTCGAAACGGCGGCGGCGACGCAGCTGGGAGGACCAGTTTGGGGTTAGTTTGGTCAGGGTCCGCTTTTTTCCAGGTCGCTTGCACTTGAATGTCGTCGCGATCGTGTATCAGGATTTCCTTGTAAATTAGCAGCCCGCCACAAACGAGTTCACATCGCCCGGCTACGATTCCCTGGAAATGCCACACCAGACGCACGACGTTTCATCATCGGATTGCAAATGTTATTAAAGTTGTAAATTAAACCGCGTTCGCGCGAGAGCACCACCCGGGGCGCGATGAATGCGTGCGATACCAGGCGATCAGGTTAGTCATCTGAACGGCGTATCACTACCCAGAGCAAAACGACTTCATCGTCTAGCCGTATCGATGAATAATTGCACACCGCTTAGGGAGTGCGGACAGCTGCAGCCGCTGCCATCATTTCTTTTCTGCTCCACCCCGAGGAGCGTGAGGTTATTAAGCTGCCGTCAGGTTTCGATCGCTCCACAATCGCCATGAGCCAACGAACGGATGCGAGTGAGTCATTGGGAAGTTGTGTCGCGATTGACGAATCGAACCTGTCGTCTAAATTACCATTTTCTCGGTAATTACCCTACAAACTAGTTTTGGTGCTGCGTCGTTTCAAATTATGCTTTCGGGTGTGTGCGATTGCAATGCAATTGATGTGCTCTTTTTGCATTTCGGTGCTATTAAACTCTTCAAAACAAACCCCCCGAACGAAAAAAACAAATCATTTACAGTAGGAAAGGGATGAAATATGATGACGAACGATGAAACACAAATTTGCTGATCCACCTGGGCGACGAGGGTTTCATAATGAGCAAACGAAGGCATTTATTACGAGGCGGGGGGTTCGATCGATCGCAGTGTCGTGGAACGAATTTCCTCTTTTTACTTTTTGCCGTTGTTTGTCCGTCCATTTTTTTTGCGTCATAACAAAAATGCCAACCAAAGGTGGCTGCCGTTTGTGCAGTGCAATTAGTGTCCATAAATAACGGTAACGGTTGGGCGAGGGGAAAGGCGATCGAAAAAGGATTCACCAACCCAACCGAACCCTGCCACGGGACAGCAACATTGTGGACCACAGACCGCACGGTGCAGTTTGGATGCAACTGTTGTTGCAACATGGTGACATGCATCACTCGCGATCGGAAAGCGATCGATCGGTGCGCTCGCGGAAAGGACATGGACGCCATGGAAGGTCAACACTCGAAGATAAATGGTAGTCCCGGGTGGTTTTGCAGGCCTTCCACATCGCGCCGCCTCTCTCGGTGAGTGCCGTTGATTGCACTTATTGCGCGACCATGATTAGGAGAAACGACCGAACGCAGCGACAGCTGTCCAAGCGCAGGAAAGGGCGTAGTTGGGCAGTGGTTGTAAAAAAAAACAGGCTGACCAAATGGTGGTGGTGCTGGCTAATTGCCACCCAGCTTTAGGATGGCTGATTATTACTACCGTCCATCGCGTCATCGCGTCGCGTAAAGCGATCGGGGTCGGGCTTGGCGGGTTGCGTTCGTGCAGCGTCGCGTAATTTATGTGAATGTTTTGATACTGTTTGCTTTTTCGAGTTCGTTCGGGCCACACCAAGTTGGGGAATTAGACGAAGGAGTTTCGAAAGGAATAATAAAATCGAAAAGAAAGGTGCCTGTGTGCATCCTCCGAGATCTCATAATGGGACTACACGATGTCGACACACTAACCCATCAACATGCCACACCGAGAAGGCAAAAACCTGATGAAATAGATAACATTTTATCTCCCAACAATGTTTCCCATAATGTGCCCGAGTTTAGAGCTGTTCCACAAAATTCTTACCTCCTAAAAGAGACATTATTGCGAATTTCTAAGAGAAACATTCAATTTTGCTATCCACTTGGGTGAGGGATTTTTATGTTCTCTTCCTTGTCACAGCGATTTGCACGAGACCGTTGCCATTAATTACCTTTTTGTGTTTTTCTAACAGGAGGCCAGGGATTTTTTTTTGGAATTCTACTTCCCTTGCACATCCCGAGACTGATTGCGTTGAATGCGAAAGGGAAGCAATTTATCATCATATGCACTGCAGACGCAGAGCGTACAATACGCAAGCAAATGCAAAGGACCTTTTTCCTTATGACCCGTTTTTTTACGTCTTTTGTCGAATATTCTATGCTCTGTTTTCTCGGCGAACCTTATTTTAAGAGGGATGATTTAAAGCGCTTTTCCGGTGCACACGGGTTCAATCTTGATCGTGATTGAAAGAAATTTTTTCCAAACTTTCGCCATTCTTGCAAATAGTGAAATGTGTCTGCTAGCGATGGGTTTTGCATTTTTTATGTCCATCGCCGAAGTTCTTTTGGCAAAGCAACGTTAAGAAGGCGAACGAAATGAAATGCTAGCACTGCAAGCATAGCTGGGTGTGTCGGGGGAGATGGGAAGGAAGTGTGCTAAACTTATTTATTCTGTTCGTACAATATTTAAACAACTCCACTTCCTGCTTGCTGTGGAAGTGTGTGTGTGTGTGTCCCCATCCATGGGGTTTGAATGTTTGGATCTTTTCGGGTTTATTTACCATCGCTCGCTGAGCTCTTCGTAATGCTCGGGTACTGTTTGTCGGTTCCCGGATGGACTCGATGAAAGCTGCGCTCCGTATAGCGCATAAATAGCGCGTCTTTGATGGGCATGCCCGGATGCGAAGGGGGATGCGAATGTTTCATCGGAAATGAAAAGCCTTTGAGCTGGGTTCTGGGCGCCTCGGGTGAGTGTGTGAGTGAGTGAGGCTGCATCTCTCTGACGACCAACGTCGATCTGAACAATTTCGAATTAATTATCGTTTCTATTTATCTTACGCTTGGTACGGAGCTGATGAAACGAGCGGCCGGATAGACACGATGCGGGAGAAGTAGCTCAGTAGAGACAGTGCACTTCTTTTATGGTATGAAACGAACGTTCTCCCAGCTTCCCTGATCTGTTTTCGTCGCTTATTTCCCTGATTATCTGAAGCACGGGACGCATAGCTGTGTTAGCGTACGCCAGAATGGGGAGAATTTTCTCCGACAACTTCGATCCGAAAGACGGATGTTGCAGCAGTGGTTGGCTGTAAACAAACGCTCTCTACAGCTTGGTCTGCTTTTGAAGTTTTGCAGAACTTTCCATTCGAGTGGAAATTCAAATGCAAAAACCCCTCGACGACTCACGAGACACGAGGGGGGGTGATGCGTGCGGGTCGGGTTTCCGTGAGGCAAACGTCCCAAGAAAATGGGTCCAAGTAACCGCTGCCGCGTCGTGAAAACAACAAAGTAACGAACTTCCCAGTCAACGACCAACGGCTTCGAAGCCAGACAAGCGCATCGCCACAAAACACAACTCAGGTCGCAGCACAATTTACATCGCGCTTTACAAGCCGGTGCCATCGAATTAATATTTATATCATACAACAAGGCTTCAGTTTCAGTCGGTGCTGCGAGTCCTGACGCGTTTTTGCTCAGACACGGGCTCCGGTCCGTGGTACACTGATTCCAACCGCGAACTAATGTCAATTTCTTCGCCTTTTCCGGGCCTTGAGGTTTTGAGGTTGTCGTTGCTTATTTTGAATGTTCGAACCACTGCCTTTCATGTTTCAGGGAAGTGCGGGCAAAGAAACCGGACTCTGGCTACCACTAAGGGGTAAGGATTTTATTGCCACCAGAACACCCAATGGCGCTTCGGACGAGACGTCCGAACAATGTTGCTCGCTTGCTGTGAGTTAATTGGAGAATTTTGTTAGTAAATCTAATTTTACTCTCGCAAACACGGTGGGATTCGTCCGGGTTGGGAGAGGGGTTTGGAGCATGGAACCCAATCTTGGTCCACTTCGCAATAGATTGATTCGGAATGCAGACCCTGTTTTTGTATGGAAAGGTATGGCCATGTTTGGTAATGAATCTCGAACAGGAACGTGTTCTTTGTTGCTCGCTCGATGGGAGCCGCAGCTCTCATTAGGGTGTTTTGTGAAATGTCGGAACTCGAAAGACAGACGGCAACCCGACGGCAAATGCAAAAGTTGTAATTTAAGCATGTTTACACTCGATAAGGGGGTGGAATTCGCGGAGGTTATAGTTGTTAAACATTTCCATAATTACAGACCTTTGAGTGAGACAAAGCGAGGAGAGATGTCGTTGATTTTTGGAATATCTAAAGAATCCTGATCATGCAAATATTCCATTTGGTATAGAACATTACTTTTGGAACTCTCATTACTTGGCGCTGAGCTGGTGAATATTCATTTAATTCGACTTCTTCAACAATTTAAAGCAGAGGAATAACAACAGTTTGTGTAAAAAGTTGTCTTCTGGATTGAATTATTCTACTACAATGCAAGATATTATTTAAAAGAATTATTAATCTCATGTATCATTGAGGTATTGAAATACGTATTTATGAAGACTTGCTATAAGTTATCTAAAGGGCTTAGAATTTCAGGGCATTGTGCTGGCCAGTGTCATATCTTTGTCCACAATAGATTATGCTTCAAACTTATTCTTCTTTTAGAATTTATTCTTAAGTTATTGGAAACGTACAATTAAGCTTCTTTTGTATTTCTGTAAGTTTTGAAACTAGTGATACCCATTTTCGACGATAATTTTTCATCCGAATTCGTAATATCTCTTCGACGTATTCCTCTCATGGTCTATATTGGAATTTTGTGTTCAAATTAAAAGTATTTTCTCAATATCATCATGAATGAACTGATCAAATAAATATTCATCTAGAATAACGCATAACATACTAGAGAGGTTTCTCAATATACTTAAGGAGTTTCTTTATATGAAGAAAGTCTATCGTCTCAATATGTGTCAGAGTACATTCCAAATCCACGAAAATGTTCTAATAGTCTTTAATAATATCTTATTGTTGGACGAATCGCTTATCTAGAAGTTGCTTTATTTCTTTCGCTTCATACGAGCTGTCCGTGCCTGTCTGGCCTGTTTTGAGCGAATCAGTCCTTTCCATCGCCAGAAGGAAAACGAATCAGCTCAGTTTATCGCAACGGAACTTTTCCATAATACACTCACTTCAATAAATCATGGTGCTGTGGGGTGCTGGCTGGACGCGCTTAGCACATTCTCCTTTCAATTTCGTTGCGCAGAAACGAACCGACAACCGACACTTCAGAACAATCTAGCGGAATGATAAACTTTTCCCAGAAACCTGACATCCGGGGCCGGTTGCGTTAGTGTGGCTCTGTGCTGTGCGTCGACCGCCTTTTGCCATTCGAAACACGGATTCCGGACTCCGAAACACACGGAGCGATCCGAAGGGCACGTGAATTTGAAACACGTTCCCGTCCGTTACGGCCCGAACCGGCTCGAACGAATGGCAGAAATTCGCATAAACCTAAAGCAATTGAAACCGTCCGACCAGATGCGAATGCCAGCCAGCGCCAAATGAGCCAATTCCCATGAATTTAGTTCAATTCGGTGTAATGGAGAACGGGGCAGGATGTTGAACCGTCCCATACCCACACCGCCAACCGTCAGGGGTCATGAATTTGCAGGCGTCAGTACACGGAAATGGTTGAATTATGCTTCATGAAGCTGTAAGCATGTAATCCATAGCGTGCAACCTGCCTTAAGGGCGAATCTGTTGTTATTACAGGTCGAGGTATCTCTCACAGGCTGGCTTAGAGCAATGGTTGATCGGTTCGAAAGTTTGGGGAAATAACTGCCAATGTGTTGAATATCTTCAAATTCTTAAATTCGTAATTAAAGCTCTAAGAAGTATTATTCGTTATCAGCCGAATCTTTGAAATCATAAATATACCTTTTTTGGACAACACACCGGTATGTGAATTATACGTCTTGCTTGCAGTTGGATACACACATCAGTCGTAAAGACACGCAACCTTCATGATGGTCGGCTTATCTTGGAGGATATGAAAATGTTGCGGTAATTATAAGAATATTCACATGTTTGTGATTTCACGTTTCGCCATCGACATTGAACCAAACGGAGATATACGGAGCTGTAGAAGGTTGGTGCGAGAGGATCCATAAAATTCAATATTAATTAGCTGCTGACCGTTTTATTGAACCCGGTGTCCGACGATGACCCAGTGGACGATCGGTGCAAATGTGCAAAAAGCAATTTCATGTTTCACCGGTGAATGGCGCAAAATGGACGGTACGAACCGTTTAATTGGATTCAATGTAATGTTGTTGATCGTGCTTTTTCAGTTGTTTTTTTCCCGAAGAATGTGACGAATAAATCGAAAACTCATTCGTCACCGTGCCATAATTGCATTCGCCCCAGATTGATGCCGTTGATGGATGGTAAAATTTGTGGAAGTAAAGAAACAAAAAATCCGTGAAATATTTGCAATCGGAATTTTCGAAGCATTGCTCATCATCGACGGGTCGACGGGGTGTGGATGAAATTTATGATGGTCGAAAGGAATTTTTATTTTATAACTTCAAAGTATTTGTTTCGTGCATGTATTACGTTGCAAGTTTGTGATTCGCTAGTTGAGATTTTACGATAGGAAATACGCCTTAGCTGAATTTCCTGTCATTAATTAAGTGAAGAAAAAACACATGCAGTCATTAATTGTAAAATGCATTACACATAATCATAAATCAGCTCGCTGTTGCTATAGGCCGCCAAGCAAAAACAACAAGATCTTTATTAAATTCAAATTGCCTGCCATTCGTGAAGATCCGCACACTGTTGCGGCTGTTGTAAATTGTTGCATCACGCTCGAACGCATGCACATGAACGTGGTTTGATGTGGGTTTTCTGTTTTCATCGCGTCTACACAAATTCCTCCAGTAGTCACGATCGGTCCCGGTTACCCCCTAGCGGCCCGTTACTGCGGGATTTGCTGAAACGAAATGAAAAGTAAAAACCACGACCCTTTGCATGATCGCCTTGGATGTGCACGATCGCTACGACGCGCGAGGGTTGCTTGCGGTATGCGAGCTGATTTATGATTCCCGACTGTCGCGGAAATTTGCGAACGAAGATGGGCCTGGCTTTGCCGCGCAAGATGGGAAGCGAAAAACGGTTTTTTTCTGTTGTTGCGTGAATTATCAATGTGCAAACAATTTGCTGACGTGTGCAGGGTCGGAGATCTGGGAAATGGGTGGGGAAATTACATGATTTTTGGGCCGAAGTATGATATGCCGTACCGGGGGCTGCCAATCAATGCCATTCTGCTCACGAATTAGTGACGGGGTAGTCCGTGCCGTTGTGGGGTTTGGTACGAGACAACCACCCTTCCAACTGCTGACTAATTTCCCAAAAAAAAACTCCTTCCGCACAAATTAAGTACGCCGATGGTTGAATTCGATTTTAATGAATGATCGCACCGCTGATCGCTGCTGATCGCTATCGACTCTCCTCATTTAGTCCGCTCAACCATGCCCGGGGTCCGGGAATGAATTATGATGGTTAGGTTGGTCGTCGTCCCGCGTTACCTACCGAAACCCTCGCAGTCACCGTTCTTCCATCTCGACCTTGACTCGATCGTTTCGAAGCGAACGCGAGGAAACAGCGCAAACGGGAGAAAATGCCGACTAATCTAACGAGGCCAAATGGCCGGTACGGAAGAAACCGTCTAACGAAACAAATTGCCGGGTGTGGTGCAAAAGCAATTATAAAGTGGGCTAACGCCGAAATCGAACATATGTGGGTGTGGGGCTACATATTTGGGTTTGCACTCGGGTACACCTTTAAAGGGCACCGTGAGTGAATGGAAAAAGGGACACGACGAAGCGGTTTGGTGCAGAGAGACCGTGGTTATAGATTTGGAGTTTTTAAATTGTGCCTTTCACGCCCTGCATGGCACACGTTGCCGTTCTGGTTGGATGTTTACGGATGACCTGCGGGAAAGATGCGTGTCTGGAGCATTGGATTTATGCTGGCGAAGTCTCCACTGTATCGGGAAGCGCGGACACGCAGATGCCTCTTTAGCTCAGTGGTAGAGCGCTGGTCTCGTAAACCAGCGGTCGTGAGTTCAAACCTCACAGGAGGCAAATGAAAATGTTGGAAAAAGTGCGCTTTGTCGCATCTGTTTTTTATTAATTGCCTATTTTTAAAGATTCTTTGGGTGAAAAAGAAGAGATTACCAATCTTGATTTATTTATTATATCTGAACGTATAATATTCTTAACCATCCATCGCAAAAGGTTGAACTCATTCTGCAAACACTGATTCCTGTCGCATGAATCAACGATAGTCCCACGTGACACGTGGAAGGCAAAACGTGACAGCTTAGTACAATTATCGCTCACCGGCAACATTCACGAGGCCACAGTTGTTCCTGGTTGTTTGGTTTTTGGTGAGAGAAACCCCCCATTCCACTCAGACGTATAGTGCGCACTAAATCGTTTTACCTTCGCCCAACTGCGCCCACGTACACGTTCTTCGTTTCTCCGGCTTTTTTGTTGTTGCTTGCCGTTGTACGGAGAATTCGCACCACACGTTCGTGAATCCGGCTTTGGGCATCGGGCCACGGAACGAAACGACCGTTAGACCCGGGTTCGCATATTCCCCCGTTTATTAGCCAGGCAGTCACCAACAAAAACACACATTGCGAGGTAAAGAATATCCGTAATGACAGTCCCTTATGGTCGTCGTCGTTCCGTCGTCTAAGTACCCCGGGCACACAACCTCGAGTGGCCGACATTTTCATATTCATTTCGTGTCTTCGTTGAATTATTCAGCAAGACAAACTGACACGAAGTAACCGACGCTGGGCCAATATTGTGGGGTACTTGGTGGTGTATGCTGCCTCATGTCTAGTGCCGTTGAATGACAACGTTGGGAACGCTAGTCGGCATCAATCGACGTTTCCATAAGGCGAAGCCGTACATCACCGAATGCAAACAGCATTCGCGCACCGGTGTGAAAAAGTTTTGCCGGAATCGCGTTTAATTAATTTTAATTGATTTATATTCGTGCGGTTCAGGGAGCCAGGGAGGGTGGTACAACCGTTTGCCAATCTGAATGTGCCCTTCCGGGGACCGGAAATGACTTTAGTCTATCTTCAATGTGCAGTGTTATTTATCGCCTGAACACACTGAAGCCGAACAGCGAAGGATAGCGAAGCCATTGATTATTTTTCTTGTTTAATTTCCTACATTTCTACAAAAAAAAAAACCGATCGATCGATCATACTTTATATCTCGTTGGCACGGAGAAGTTCGGGAAAAAAGTCAAAACGATTCATTTTATCTCCTTCGTCTGGTGTGGTAGCAGCTTTCTTTATGCCGCCCTACTCGACGAAGAAAGCTTCATCGCCGGTTGGATTTTGTTTGGGGAGTTTTATCAGTCGTTTAAATGATAAATGAGCCATGCCACGTAGGAAGACGCTGCGATTAAATGTTGAATAATGACTGATTTGTACAAAGATTTACTTTGAATTTTAATAAAACAGAGGGACCTCTGTGCCAAATGTGAATTTGATTGCTATTCTTCATATCTTGAAACCACAAAGGGCTCCCTAGGTCACATCATGTAAACATTATCTTACTTCCTGTCAAGACTTACACAAGAAATACATTAATGATGGCTTACTATTAACAACATTAGTTGGATAGTTAAAAATTTCTCAAAAAGACTTGCAAAGTGAAATGGATTTATCTGAGTCAATTGTCCTTTCGTAGCGGATATTCCAAGAATATATTGAATATAATTCCCTTCCGAATGAAAGACTGATTTAAACGACCCGACGAAGCCTTCTAAATGAATTTGTGTGGTGAAAATTCATCTCAACTTTATTCCACACCAACTCATCGGAGACCAAGATCTCAAACATCATTGTGTTTTGTAATGGAATGATTAATGCTGAATGTGTGAATGTCTGCTCGTGCGTTGAAATCAATCCCGATTCATGTTTCAACATCGCTAGGACTAGCGCTGGCTAGTGAGAATTTCTAAATTGTTATTGATCTTCAGTTCACCCAGCAATGGTAAACCGTATCTGTGTCACCGAGACGCCATTCTGCGTCCGAAGCGTCTTACGTTGGCTTCCTCGCCGTGCCGGACCGATGCGGGCCCGCATCAGTGTGCGTGTGTGGGAAGTTAAAATGTCATCGATACAAAATTAATGCCCCTCGGGCGCGCGGGGTTGCTTATGTGATGCGCGTCACTTGTACGATGGTCGCCACATTTCTTTTCCAACCACAGCGGCAACATTGCTAGCGGTTCGGAAAAGCCCCGAGTGCAGGGCGAGGAAGGAAAGCCAGTGAGGTGCGAGCGCAGAAGCGAAGAAGCAGAAAAAGTGTTGTGTACAGGGTGATAATTAATCTGATTCATAAATCATGCTTTACACGCTGTATATTCATTAAGATAAATGATCCGCAACACGGCGAGTTCAAGTGTGCGCGAAGGATGTGTTCGTTTGTGTACGGTGAAAACCCGTGGACCGCAAGGCGAGGCGAGCAGAGTGGCAGTGACTATGCTGGTTGGTTCGGAAAGGCACACGAGATGAAAACAGGCATGCAATTGCAATGATTTCCACCACCGAGAGGTGCAGATGTCGACCGTACGAAGGTGCCTCCGAAACCGCCAGCTGAGAAGATGGCGCAGCAAAGATGTAACCGGCACCGGAATGGATGACCTCGATCAAAATGCTAATGCCGGGCCGGGTGCATTGTGATGCAGCGCTCGGGTCGAGCCCACCATCGCGACCGATGACAGCCGGAACTTCGCCGTATTTGCGCACCGTGGGGAGGGGGTTTTCTGTGTGCCGCTCCGTGAATGAAATGCTAATGAATGATGCAAATGGGATTGCAGTGTAGTAAAAGAAACCCCCATTAGACGCGCGTTGGAAAGAATTCAAAATCGGGTCTTTCTAAGCACTGCCTTGTCGTCGTCCAAAAAGTCGTCCATCCCGTTTCGTCTCCTCCACACGCAACCTGCCCTTTGGGTGTCCTTCCTGGAAGTGAGTTATTCGCACTGGGAGGTTCCTGTTTTGCCCTTCAGATCCCTTATCTGATGAAACTAAATCCCCGTCGGGGGTATGACGCGAAACACTACAAATACGGTACGATCGTGCCCGATCAGATCGACTGACTGACTGACTGGACTGATTAACAGATTAACTCACCGTGCACCAACCGTGTGTTTCCAGGGTTGCGCCAGAACCCGTTCCAGCGATTTGCATCCGAACCCGGTTCAGGGATTTTCCCTTTCAGATGAGCACCCTCCCCCCGCTGGTAGAATGCATTCATTTATTCGACCTATCAATTGGAGCGAGTTTCAATTCGCTGCCGTTCCCTTGAGCAATGGCTTGCGGAAGAAGAAATGTAATTTGCGTCAATTGCGTTTCCGTTCGAGACATTGGGGAATGCAAATGCAGGGTTCGTTTGGAAACAGCTGCAGTGAATTAAAACGGTTTCGGATGTGCGCTGATGAACACAAAGGTGTATTGCAATGGGTCTTTAATTAGCAATTTTGTATTCAATTCTATCGTAACACCACTAGCTATTCAACTTGCTGCTGTTTAGTTTTTGGATATGAAATGGTATGTTTTGGTGCGGATTTCCCTGGATAGCAGTTGAAACTTTTCTGATCACTTGCTATATCCCATATTTATTCGTACTTTTAGTAGGTGTTTTGAGTTATTCTTGGGTATTCCAGATTATTTATATAATCTTATGGAGTTCTTAAGAAGATATATGTCATATTCGTGCAGTAAGAGTATGATAAGTAATATAATAAGTAATAAGTAAGATTCAGGATCGAGTTGAAATTATTGATCCAGTAGTTGTCCACCTTCCCTTATTACTGATGTGATACTAGACGAATAAGCATTTGCTTTGCGTGGAGAATTGTTTATATTTCTAGGGCTATTATAGAGATACTATATTTATCACTAAGACATCTGTACATCAAAAGAGATCGACTTCTTATGTCCAGCAAATGAAGACCTAGACCTCCACTTTTGATCAATAAGGCTAGGTCTTTGAGCTGAAAATTTTGACTTGTTTATATCTAATGCAAATTTAGTTATTCTTGCATCGGTGTTGTTGATAAATACCTTGGAACATTAAAAATAGTACCTCTATGTACTATAAATTTCGAAGACTTCTAAAGCATACTTGAACTTTTTGCATAAATTTTAAATTAATAGATCATTTCTTTAGGTCTTATTCAGATATGTTGGTATCCTATAAACATTTTTGTAATAAATCATGGGTTCACTGAAGCCAAAAACTAATTTTGAAGAGCAGGATCAAGCGATGCGCCTCTGTGATTCTATGCCTTCTTAAAATATAGGTTCAATGTGTGGAAATGTGTTTCTTTTTGCCTTTCAATAATCTGACTATCTTACCCATGTTTGCTTCCCATTTTACATGATTTCATTCGAACAAACATTTGGCTTGTTTGGCCGTACTCCACATGCGTCATTTGCCGCAGTGCAATTAGCCTGCCGTTCGATACCATTGCGGACCCGCAGACGCATGCAGCGACCGATACCGTCCGAGCGTCCGAGCGGTTGCGTTTCCTTTTGCGAAAAATGCCACACCAAACGGTACGCGCGCGTGTAGAGATGTTGCAGACTTGGCATTTCGCTTTGGTGTCGTGCACAGAGCGGACCACACCGACACCGGATCCCCGCAGTGCTAATTATTTCGTGCCACATCGTGCCGCGGCCACCAACCAACGTTTGCCAAATAACAATCATTTTAGACACCGTGTCAACCAACCCCAAAGCGAACGACCGCAACCGTCCGTCCTTGCCCGGCCGGCGGGTAAACCATGCCACCCATGCACCATGCGAAGATGCCGCGCACATGTAAACGAGGTTAAGCAAACAAAAAGGTGGCCAAACAAACATTAGCGCGTTGATTCGCGACATTCGCAGGCCGATGGTGGCTGGGCAGTTGAGCAGCAAAAAGGGTTTTGGGGATGGCATTCCGTTGCCATTGACCGGGCAAGAGCTGGTTCTCATTCGCCGTCCGTTCACGGCACGGTACAATTGACGAATTAGTCAATCGATTTTCTTCTGCGCCCTACAGCCCCAATGTTGACCTGCCGCAAAATGCATCGCTTCCGGCCGGCTGGCTTTTTTTGTGCGAAATTTCCAACCGACGAAGAATTGTGACGCTTCAACGGCAACTACGAAAACAAAAAAATAACAACAACTGCAACCTCCAAACCCGGCTAAACATAATACAACAACAAAAAAACTCCCCGAATGCGGCAGACTCTGGGATCTGAGCACGGGGCATGGCCGAACAAAACGCGCACGGCACGGCACCGGCCAGGCGAAGTTTTCAAAGATAATCATCCTTTTCCGCTGGCGGGCGAAAGATAAATATTTACAAACGGTCCGCGGCATCTCCGACCTTCCCGGGCACCCTTCTTCTCCCAGACTCCGCCTGCCCGCTTCACGTCCCGGCCGCCGCCCGTTTGGCGAGTCAGGGAATTCGATCCGTTTCGTCTTCGCAAACAAAGCCCACGGTCGTCGCATCCAACCACTACCACTACCCCACAGCCGGCCGGGAATGCAATGCCGCCTATCCTTTCCCTCCCATTCCCCTTACTTCCCCGCGCCATTTTGCCGGTACAGCTGGCCAGCAGGAAAAGGTTAACACGAAGCAGTTAAGCCATTGCTGTTATGCTGTTTTCCATCCACTATCTGTTCTCTTCTCCGTCTCGCTATTTGCTTCCAAAGCATATTTACCCTTTTATGAACGGAAACCGGGCGATGTTCTTGGTGGCGAGATTCGAAGAATGCTCCTTGTTCCTTTTTCCCGGCTTCTTTCGAGGTGTTTTCTTTCTTTTTTTTGGAGGTTGGGAAAAATGAAAGAGTTCCTTCGGCGATTCCCGGGGGAGTTGCGACGGTGGCGGTGCGTGCGGAAAGATCCAAAATCAATAAATGAATGTTTAATGAGAGTTAAATTTTCAAATTGTACATCCCGTGTGCCGTACCCACGGGCGGGGTCGGGTCGGGTTTTATTTGGCTGTTGTTCTGTTAGCTCGGTGTGGTGGGCGCGAGAGAAAAAAAGGAAATGCAGGAGGTAATGGTGGAATGGGAGGAAATGGGAAGCTAAATATGCATTTTCCAAGCATTAAATATTTATGCAGACACGATCGAGTGGTTCGAGATCGGTTCGGTTTCCCGTTTCGTGGTTTGGTTTTCCAAAATGCAATGGATTCCACACACTCACACACAAAGGCACAGCAGTGTTGGGGAAACGGTGCATTTCGGCTTTGGTGGTTTGCAATGCAAGTGCGCCGTAACGGGCGGTCCAGCATTTGGAACACCTTTTTGCGTTTTTGCTTTGTTGTTTGACGTTTGTTGAGCAAAGTGTATGAAGTTTCCCGTTTCAAAAATGTTACCAACAACTGCTGCTTTACCGGTCAGGTTAACAGCTAAAACCACATCACAGTTTAAAAGCCGTTTCGCATGAATGCTGTTGCCGGGAGCCGATGGTTTCGTTCTTTCACACACCACCACGCATCGATCGAGATTGAGCAGACAGTTGGCAAAACCGCAGAGGCTAGCGTTGGTGAACGAAGGGTTGGTAAATTTGTGCCTTGCCTCCGTGCCATTGTGGGCCGGTTGTAATTGCATTCATCCTCCGATGTTGCTGCGTAATGGTTTAGTGGTGTGCGTGTGTGAAACAAAATATGTTGTCCAAATTATTGTTTTTGAGGTTTGTTTGCATGTTTTAAGTCTTAATACTTTATTGGTTTTAAACTTGTTCGAGAATTCTTCTTTTTATCAAATTCATTTTAAGCAAATTTGTCCAATTGGCTAATTTTGTTCTACGTTTACACTTCTGTGTTCGTCAGTGGGAGTTAAATAGAAAGTACACATTTTGATGGAATATTTAATCTGCCTTATGACTTGGAGTTTGAGACAAATATGTGTAAATTTCTTGAGTGCAACACTATCCGCTATGACGAAAGAGCACTCACCTCCTCTGCCCCATTCAAGGATACATTCCATCGGGTCAAGGATACATCCCCTATTTACGGTGCCCCTAAACATGTTGTAAATTTGAGCAAGTTTTAAATCCTTTTCTTAAGAATTCTTCAAGATGCAATCTGAAATCTGATGATGTTTCGTGTTTGGTAAACCCTGGAATTTGGAGATTTTTAAATTGAGTATAGAATGGAGAAAATATTATTTAATTTGCAGCTTGTTCTATGTATCTGTAAAGCATCAAGTACTCATTGAAATTCTCTGAGTAATAAACCAATTAACATTTACTATTCTATCGTTCGTTGTAACTGAATTCTTGGAAGAACTTTCTTTGAAGAACCTGAGTATTCAGTTGATGATACGCTCTGCTCATCAAATATTTGAGCTAAATACTACCCCGCCTGTGCATCTAATTGAAAAGCGTTCACATGAGAAGTTCTTGAAGCGACCGTTCTACCGGCACCGGCACCGGCCCCGATGGCGTAAAAACCACAAGTTCGTCCATTGCAGTGTGTCAGTAAAAATAATTTCACATAATTCATGTGCTCTGGCTGTAACACCTACTAATTTATTTTCTCCTCTCCGATAACGCGTTTTCAGCCTGGTCCGAAAACTCGGTGCCGCCCACTCCTTGACCGTTTGCGAGTCTGAAGCATCCTAGAGAGGTGAGTAATGATGGTTGGCTTCGTCGTTCAGCTGTTATGTAAAACCGTCTACGAGCCACCCTTGCGCCCGTGTGCCGCCGTCCAACGATACTGTGTATAATTTGTGCTCCTTCCGCAATCTTCCTAGCCCATCAGCAGCTTTCCTAGCGCGCCCGGTCCATCCGCGGCTCCTGCAGGTCCGTGCCGATCGTGCTGATGTGGCTGCTGCTGCTGCTGCTGCTGCAAGCCCCTATAATCAATTTCAGAAATTTAATGCCCACCCTCGGGACGTTGAACGGAGCCGGGCCAGGGTCGGGGGATTTTGGGTGGAACAAAAAAACGTCGAGAACGTGGCGCACATTTCGCCTTCAATCAACCGGCAATAAATGAAATGAAGCGACCGAAGAGCGCTCACAGCGAATCTTCTTTGCATCGTGTGGCCCGGGCCGGTTGGTCGGTTTTGGCCGGGCTGGGAAACAATCACTTAAAACCGCAAAACTAAATTACCTTAGCCCTCATGCGGCCACGCACCGCCGCACACCGGCTCGGAGGGCTTTGTTGCTTAAGGCGGCGTACACCGCATCTAATTGACTTCCTGTCCCGGGGAGACTCGAGGCTTTTGATTCGATTGCGATCGTTCTTTTGCACCAGGAAGTGTGTGTGTTTTTTATTTACTTCTGTTTTGTAAGTTTACAGAAGTCCACTCGGCCAGTCAAGGGACGGCAAATCGCGACGGTTAAGGGTTGAAAAGTAATAAAATGGAAAATCTAAAAATACTTCACTCAGATAGCGTCGAGCGGGCGAGTTAGTTTGGTGGACAAATAAAAAAGCCAACTCTCGCTAGCAGTTGTCGCTTCGGTCGCCCATTGCCGCGACGCGGTAAGACGAGTGGTGTAAATAAATAAAGCCATAAAACGGCCAACTCATCTAGTTGAACCCTGTGTTTGGCGACCACATCGTTACCGTTACGCACGCTATGGGAATTGCTACGGGGCAGTGACGCAGTGTTTGTCCATGTGCCGCGATCGCGCCCTCCACAGATGACGGTGATGGAGAATGGTGCTTTGAATACATTTAATTCATGCCCGAGCGGATCGTTCCAACGGGAAGCGGGACCAACCACTCCAGGACGGGGACACACACAATTTAAGCTGTCGCGTTTAGATTGGCTGTCGTAAAGCTGAAAAGTTACAGAACTCGGTCCACTCGCTCATCAACACTCTCGATCACACGCGAATGTCACGATCGTGTTTACCATTCCACGCCATCGGTCGGTAAGAATAAGCGCACTAAACACTCCCTACAACGCGGGCTCCACAATATCCCACCGGTGGACACAATTGTAATCGGAACCGGGTCCGCAACCATGCTGGCGATTGTCTTCTTGCTTAGCATAAGAACCGGTAGACATGCAAATCGATCCGATTCAGCGCACTGCCACGAATTTGCTTGCCCTTTTTGTCAGGTCCAACCGTTATTTTCGCGGACTGACGGAACCATTGGATGTGTGTTGGCATTGTTTCGTCTCTGCTCGAATGGTACGCCATCATTGCTAATCATGTTGTTTTGTATGTGACGATATGTTTGTTCTTTTTCAGTGTTTTTTTTTGTTGTACAATGTACGATCATTGTTTTGTTTCCTGTTGCTATTTTGTTTCGTTTGTTTTATGAGGTAATTACCAGCGACAGTTGTAGCCGATGGTCAAGGTTGATGGTTTTTGGTGCAGTAATCTGGTTTGAGTGTTTTTTTACGTTCTTGAAGTTTTTAAAAAATGACTAAATTAATTTACCAATTGTTTGCTTCAATAAATGAGATGAATATGAGAGTTGAATAAATCGCTCTTGAAAAGCATTTATATGGAAATTTAAATTGAAATTTTTTATGGGACTTACTCGGAAGGTGGCTCGGTGTTTGCGGCGCCGAAAGTCACTCATTCGACAGGTCTAGTTCAGAATCCCAACCGAACCCAATCACCTGAAGCCATAAAAACTCAACTTCTTCGTGTTTAGTGGCACAACAACCTCAACAGGTCTATTCTTTTCATAGGCCGGACGGAGAAGGATTGAATAAGGATCCAGATGAGATTTTGGACCGGCCCCTGTCGTGTGAAGACCGGCGCCGCTACCAATACTCCACCGGGTCGCACTCAGCTATTTCTGCTAAATTTTTAAGGAATGATTCAATGATGCCATTTAGAATTTTAGATTTCCTCCTTTATTCGATCTGCAAATAAATCTGTCTAGTTAATCTATAAGAAGAGATTGACATATGAGTACCTAGTTATAATGTATAGATACGACAGGAAAGGAAGAAAGAAGTACAGTGTACGAAATTGCTTAAAATAATGGAGAATAATTGCAACCGTGTCTTAATTTTGCACCACATTTGGAAAACATCAAACTGTTAGGTTTACTCTGCAATAAATTATTACACGCTTGTTTATGTGCTTTGAATTGCGAATTAATCGCTCCAATCGAATTAAGAAATAACCATTCAGGCTCGTTTTTTTACATACATTTTAATGTGCAATGCTACGCAACTACGCTCCGTCGTGTAACGTCTGCTTATTTTCGCTTCCGTCTTGATCATCGTGTCTATGTTTAACGGATGAGTGAAAATAGAGTCGAAACATGTTTATGTTCGCTGTAATCTTGTTTATGAGGTGGGTTCTTTTTTCCACAATTACCTTGTTTTTTCATAATTTCATTTCGACTCGAGTTGATTGCGAGGGTTAAAAAATTACATAAATCATGTTGTCTCAAAACGTTAATACGTTGGAAAATGTGGCCCAGGCGAGGCCATCCAACCGAGGTCGAGGAAGTGCATGCACGATTTGATTAATGTGTGCTCGTATGCCGTACAGCGTGTGTCACACATTAATAAGTGGTGCTAATCTTTCTGTTGATAATGTTTCTTTGATAAAACAGTTACCAAATATAGACGGCTCTAGAAATAGATGAGCCTGCCAATTGTGTGTTCAAACCCCACTATCCATTGTGTGTCCGAGCGAGGCGTAACCGACGGATCAACATTATCGCAATAAATCTCGTAGCCGAATCATTAATTTTCATTCGAAAAATCTGTTTACCAAATTTGACCCATCAGAGCGAGAGGGTGGAAAAGGTGGCCCGAAGTGTTGGGAGGTGGAAGGCAGGAGTTTCTTCACACAGGAAGACGCAACATCCGTGACAAAAACATCACGACCGTGCCGTGACGCGGTTTTAGTGGCCGCACGAGCTTAATTATACCGAAATTGCCGTGGCGCGTATTGTCCGCTAGCGCACGGTTTTCGCTCCGGAATTCTAATGGCCGCTAATGACCGGGACCCCGGGGATTGACAAAAGTTAAATTAAGCGATAATGTTTTATGGATCCGTTTTTGACGCGAACCCGCTGTTGTTGTTTTGCGGCAGCAAGTAAACATTTTCCGCTTCGTAAGTAATGTCCGGTTGGTGTAATTGTTTCGTGCCCGTCACCACAAGGATCTTTCGGTCGACTGATGCAATGGGTTGTGTTTGCGTCGCTTTCAGACGGAACGTTCGCCCGTTGACTGCCCCGGTTGGGATGTGTTTCGAGCAACGTAATCGAACTTGATCCCCGTCCCCGGTTGACGCTAATGAGCTTTGATCGATTTTTCTTGTCATGAGTTAGTCCGACAGTTGACGGTGGACGGAACGGTTTGGGTGGATTAGGTTAAACCCTTGAGCGGAAGCAGAAACCGCCTCATCACTCAGCAAGGCGAGCGGGCCTGAAGGGCAGAAGGAGGTGATAGAAGTTCAAATTTGTGATGGATTATGATGTCAGCAATGATTGAGTCACACGCACACATCGGATCCCATGGCGGAACGAATGGGTTTGGGAAATCTCCTCCATCGGACCGGAGCAGGAAGAACGGTTTTGAAATCAAATAAAGCGGGATGATTAAGTGATTTCGATGACGCAGTGGGATACGGCCGATTCTCGTATTTGGGATGGTGCCTTGACGCCCATTTCCAGCGATATCACGCATGCTGAAGTTGTGCAGATAAGCACCATTCTTTTCCATTCTCCATTTTTTTTATAAAAAGTCTACCCAAATGTTGTTTGTTCAATTTGCTTGCGGTGAGTTTATTAAAGGCTCACGCGCTGGTGTACGAAGTTTACTTCATCCGCTGAGGTCATGGTCTTGTATGAAGTCATACACTGCAATGCGTTTTCGGAACGTTGCTTTTTTCCCATGCACGTGTGCTTCCTTTATCAGTACCGGAACTGCCAGCTTGGCTCGCTAATGCTTATTAGTATCATTAACGCTAAGCAGCGCGACATGAAGCAAAACAAAAGATATCGCCAGTGTGCGCCGAGTGCCCCGAATCGTCCCCTAATTCCCTTTGCGGCGAAAGTACGAGTCCCATTCGGTAGGGGAATCCATAGTTAATCGGTTGGGTGAAATTTGTCATCCATTTATTCATGCATTACCGAGGTGTGTTCGAGTGTCTAGGCCCTGGTTTCCCGCCATCTCGTCGCCGAGGCAACAAACGTAACTGGCGGCCTCTTATCGCACATGATTCGCATCAGATCAATCTGACCGGGACCGACGACAGATTAGGGCGGTGGTGGGATTGGGTTTCTTGGGTCGGTTCGATGATTACCCCTAAATCCTACTGTACTCAACCAATCTGCTGGATGGACATACACACACACGCACGGGGGTACACGCCGAACTCGCCACCAGCTAAGCTCAAAAGGCTAACAGCAGCAAATCTCCGATCTGTCTGGCTCATTAGAAGGAGATAAGGTGAACCAGAGGCAGACATGTGCCGTTTCTCAGCGATGTTATGATCTGGTTCATGCTCTACCTGTTTCTGACAAATTCATTTCAAACGCACCGTACCGTCAAAGCTGTCGAAGGCTGTACTCGGAATAGCCAAGGTATCTTTGACATCAGCCACCGTCATATCGCCGATGTCCAATTAGGGAGAGACCGAGCAATGGGCTGCACCTTGGCGAAAAGGTTAACTTCCGGCGTTATCGGGCACTGCTCAGCACTGATACCATGTCAGAAGTTGTAAATCCTGATTGGGAGCAACTCTCGGATATTCCTGTTGCAAGAAAAGCCTCCTTGTACCGTGTGTGCGTAGATACATTGGTTTGGCGATAATTTTGGTCTGCCTAATCCATGAAATGAAAAATGTCGCTAATCCACACGCATTTGTGCTTCAATCCAGAGGATCGAGATAGTAAAGCAATCGGACGGCTTAACGGGCATTATTTCGTGTCCCTAAGCCCGAAATCGATAATCAAGAGGATTATTTGATGATGTATGTTATGTGTTACAGAGAAAAACTAGGTCGATGAGGGTTGTATCGCGAGGTGGTCAAAAATGAATTGAATATTGAAGAATGTTTATTGGACGATTTGGAACTTAGTAACCGAGAATTGTACACATTTTTGTGAAGCAAATGGGATATGCTAAAGGGGTAGAGGACCAATATTTTGGATCGAAGTTGATGCTGATGATCACCTTACCAGCTATGCTATTAGATCAGGGGTCTCCAAACTGTTCAGCCCGCATTGGCCGCATTGGTTAAAACTATGATAGCGTTTGCGGTTCAGTAAAATGTGTTGTGTTTCACTATCAATCGCCTCGTTTATCTTATAAGCTGACGCTATTCATTAAGTTATGCTCGTCATATTCTATCTGATGTAAAACCCTGTATCTTGCGGGTAATTTAAAGAAATGTTGCTAACTGTTGCAGTAATCATTATTTGAATATTATTTGAAAAATATTACTACTTTCCGAAATTAGACATTTTCGTTAAAATGGTAACATTAGCAATAGCGTCGTGGACCGCAATGGAGACTATCGAGGGTCGCATGCCGTAATTTGGAGACCCCTGTATTAGATGATGCTCTGGAGAAACTCAACTCTAATGGTAGTTGGTTAATACTTATTTAAGCTCAGTGAGACTCAAAAGATATGTACCTCCAACAGCTCTTGTCCTTTGATGTTTCTTGCTATAGTTTTTCAACGCTTATACCTCAACAGACAGAAAAAATCATGTGCATCTACTTGGCAACTCGCACTGCTGTCTAGCCGTCCAGAATAACGCAACAAGAAGCAACAAAAAAGGTCTCACCACATACGATGAATGGATCTTGTGTGATTAGTTCGTGCGGTGTTTGATTTTCCATTCGGCGCCAGTCGGTACCGTATCGGGCCGCTTGCTGCATCAAATTCCGCACCTTAAGTTCTCTAATGAAAAACAAAGCCGCACACTGATCGGTCGTGCCTTAGGGGGCTAAGCAGTATCAAACGGCAAGCTTAGCGCACCTCCGGAACGTCTGCCGTGGTCCGGTTGTCCGGAATCCATTCTAGCGATTAGATACGCCTCCGGTGGCGGATTCCGTTCGTCGAGGTTTTCGATTTCCACACACCCGAACGACGGTAGAACGAAATGAATCGAAATGAAAAACTGCTTGTCTGCTGCGGTTCCTCTTCGGCGTTTTGTTTTTCCCCGGCAGCTCGAAGTCAGTTCCGATTCGATCGATCGATCGATAGCCTGCCGGGAGGGAAAAAAACCCCGAGCGCTTTATGTGACGAGCCGGAGCGAATTGGAATGGGCCGCTCGGGAAGGAAGCTTAATCAGCACGTGAAGCAAACGCCAGGAAACGACTTTCCGATTTCCAAACCTCGCTGTTCATCCTCCGTGGGATGTCTGGTGGGTATTTTCGTTCGATTCGGTTGTTCATCCGTTCCGTTTTGGTTCCGTGTGTTTTTTTTTTCGTTGTTGCTTCCTTTCGCTCTTGCAAGGTACGTTTAATCGTAAAACCTAATCTTACCTCGCCCACGCCATAAGGGGCTTACGGCCATTGTTCCTCAAAAGCGTCGGAAGTCTGAATCAAACATATTTATAGCTGGCAAGACCACAATTGTCGGCTGCGATGTTTTTTTCGCGGATGAACATTAGAAGAGCGATCTTCAATAGTTCTTTCAGGCGTTGGTGCAATGTTTGATAAAATTAATAAATTGAGGCCACAGGACCAAATCCTCGTTGAACTTCCTCAAAGAAATATGTATTGAATAGTAGCTAAAGCAGGGAATTTATTGTAATAACGTGTATTGTGTCTTAACGTAGTATTTTGCTGGACGTCAAACAACATTCCCCTTTTTCGCCGAGTACCTTCTTCCGCCTGGACAAGTTTAACAATTGACGATTGAATAAGCCATTTCCATACAGAAGATTGAACTGTTCGAGAAGGAGATTGATGTTGTTTTTTTTTTTTGTTACGCCACAACAAACCGTGCCTTTCAGGTTGACTTCCACAAAAATCCACTCGATTGGCGTACATGTCTCCTTTTAAAGTGCTTTTTGCGGGGAATTTATTTCGATCACTATCGCATCCATCAATCGATTACCAACGTACGTCGTCGTCGTCGTCGTGATGGAGCGGCTGTGCACCGATAGTGAGGTGAACAATGTTCCACCGGGTCGTAATAAATTCACCGACCTATCTCAAGATAAACTGTCGTATAAGGCGCTCGTTGGAAGAGTGCAAATGGTGAAAATGAAGAAAAAAAAACTACATATAAACACAACAAGACCAAACAAACCAACAAAAAACTCCCGCCACAATGAATGCATCGCGATCACCGGACGCACAGCCACCGATGGGGATGAGAAAACGGTGGAAAAAAACAATTCCCAACCCCTCCCATGCGGACCGACGGAATAAGCATAAACAACACCCCATGGATGGCCAGGGCAAACCGTTGGGATGGGATGGAGCAAGGAAGGAAAAAAAAAACGCGAAAAGCATCACCAAAACAGAAACGAAACGAAGAACAACATCAGTCTCGGACGAACGGACAACGGCAACAACATCGTGTCTCGCGCCATGTCGCGGCTCTGGGGGCTTTAAACGTGAAGCAACATACACACACAAACACACACACGCACCAGGTTGGACCGGCTGATGTGTGAATGGATCCGTCCGGATTCCGGCCGGTGGGTAAGGCGTAGGGGTGGAGGCACAAGTCGAGATCAAATTAAGGCAGATATGTGTTAATCGTCGTTAATGGTTAATGGGGGTAATTTTATTTCCATTCTTCGACGACGACGCCACCGTTGTCTCTAGCGTGCGACCAGTGCGAGCGAGCGAAAGGAAGGTGGGTAAAGCAAAGGAACGAGTGTGTGCGAGAGCGAGAAAGCGATCGAAGGGGTGGATGAGGAAAACGATAATGAAATGACAGTAAAATTGTTAGAAAATCTGCTTCTGTTGCCACACATTTGCAATAATTTCAGTCTTCCCTATATGTCAAGCCCCTTTCTTGGTCTATTTCAAACCTCGATTTATGCATCTGATTGCAACAGCTTCATTTATACTATTGCATTCACTTACGAAGCACGAAACATCGTAAAAATTATATAAAGTCAGAATAAAGGAAATATGTGGAACATTCAGACATGTGGAAGCTTTCACGAATAATTTTGATATTGAAGAATTCTTGTACTAACCTAAGAAATGTTGCATAAAAAACATGTAGTTTGTTAAATAATTCTTCATCAGAGTCTTCTTTCACTTAATAAAAAAAGTTCTCCACAATTCGGGCTCGTCCGGGAATTGAACCCGGGACCTCTCGCACCCGAAGCGAGAATCATACCCCTAGACCAACGAGCCAGTCAGGAGGGTTTGTCGCTACTACGCTACACAAATCCGAGCCCCTTGCCGAGGTGATGCGTACGAAGCTGGCGTCAAAAGAGAACGATAAAACTGAAACGTTGAATCATGTTTACGTTCAACGTCGCTGTGGAATAGCACTGTCAATCCTTTATGCTGTCGAATATGCTTCTGTTTTTTTTTTACATTTCTAGCGCTTTTATTTATTTTATGTTGCTCTGCTCCTATTTCCCAATGCAAGTGTTATTCATTCATCTTTATGTATTTCCGCGAACATCGCAAACTGTTTTCAATTCGACGAACCAAACTAACTACGAGCAAGAGAATTTTAAATCTGTTTCCACAAAATAAACTTTGTATTTGTTGTCGCCTGTCATCGGCACTAGAAGTAGCGCTGGTGGTTCTTTGTTTTTCGTAAAACACCAAAGTACGGATGCGTTGTCACAAACATGCCCACAAACCATTCCCCGAATGGCATTCTTGGAACATGGTCGAAAGCGATGAATGTTTCATAACTCCGCTCTGCTGGATGATTAAACATTTATGGATGAATAAAATTGTGTTTTGGAACTGCTGGAAGCTTCCGTCGTCCGGGATATGGGATGGGTATTATGAGTTCCTTCGTTTCGAGTCCCCTGCCAGGCAAACATCTTGCTTAGAAGAGTTTGCTATTGTTGCAGGCATTTCCTTACCGTGGGTAGGAAAAGTTTCCAGTGGAGTGGAGATTCTTGACAATCTTTATTGCTTTAGCTCAAGGATGGAATAGTGGCGTTGTCATCTCAGCTCAAGTACTTTTACCTTTCCTAGCTTCGATAAGCATTATTTGCAGGTGTATGGCAGCTATATTTGAATTGCTTTTTGTATGTCAAAGTCGTAGTAAACGTGACGTGAAGCGCCGAGTCGGATTTGGATCAAACTTTGGCTTTGGAAGCGACAGAAAGGAAAGACCATTATTATAATGTCGCATAAAATTGACAGCATGTTCGAGGGGGGGTTAACGTTTTTTCGATAACAATGCGCTCCATTATCGACTCCCCTTGGAGGGCCAACGGTGGACCCCGGGACTCGACCCGTAGAACCGACACGGAAGAGCCTCGTTTTCCCCCGGGCGAAGAGCCAGTGAGAGCGTCAAACGTTGACGGATCTGTGGTCCACCGGGCGACTGGCGGCCAATGTAGCGAAGAGTGCCATTAAACTGACAGATGTTACGGCCGGTAATTAATCCATGTCCCGGGCAGAGAACGATAATTACAATTTTGTGCTGAAATGTGCGCATCGTGTTGTTCTCGCATGCGAATATCCCGAGGGCTTCGGGGGTTGGCACCGGTTTTTGCCGCGCCGTTCGCTCGGGTGTCCTGCTTTTTGTTTGAAACGCAGCGACAGCAACCGGCTGAGTGAGCATTTTTGTGGGTAATAATTTCTGCCTGCAATGGTTTGAACATTCCGGATCGTTTTGATTGAAGCAATTACGTGCAACCGGTTCCCGAGCAACGCTGGTCGCACATTTCGGACATTTATGTCCCATTGCCCCCCCCTCCCGGTACCGGTTGTGCGGATGTCAGGTGGGGTGACATTTTCATAACAGCGAAGCAAATTCTTCCTCCGGCGGCACGGGCGCTTCCTTTCCCTTTTTGCCTTTTGGGACGGTACGCAACGACAATCAAATTTGAAGATCACTTCATATGTCAATGGGATGAAAGTAAGCATACGATGCTATGGCAGTAGTGCTTTTTATTAATTAAAATTACAATAGCAGTCATTCGTATCGTACGAAATGAGAGCAAAAGACATAAACGATTATCCCAGGCAGTAAGCCAACAGAGCCGTGACACGCATGGTTTCTTGCCAACGAGCGCCAGATGTTTTTGTTGAGATTAAGGTTCAGTTCGCCAACCTGCATGCCGTCGACTATTCGTTTGTACGCATATTTCATGCTGTAGTTCACGATGCGGGTACAGACGGATTGGATTCTGGTCCGCATACAGTCAACATCCGGACCGAGGACAAACTCGACCCAGTGCGCCGGATCCTCGCCGTGCAGCATAATCTTCCCCTCCGAAAGGCAAATGACGAAATCCATCCTCGAAAAGAGCATCCCGGGAAGGATCTCTTTATCGCTGCTGCAGTTTACCACCTCGATGAGGACAGCGTGACGTGTCCGCTTAACACAGCTAATCAAGCAGCTAGTCGACAACGGCGGTATGTTGATGTGCATGTAGTTAATGAATGGAGAGCTGATTTGTGTCATCTTGCCGCAAAACTCAAATGGTTTGTACTGCAACAGGAACGTACTGTTGGCTGCTTCTGGATCGCATAAGGTGCCTCCACTCTGCAGCACGAGATCCATTACAGTGAGCAGAAACAAAACCTTACGATTCATTGCGTTCATCGCGCTACTATGACTTTGTGACGTTATCTGGACGCATATGGACGCCTTTTATAGACTATGGAGGTGCTACGACGACATTCTAAACATCGGTCTCAAGGGTGTCGTTTTGGAGTACCCCAGTAGTGGTTCTAATTCATTTGCTAATGGTCAATTATTTATATTTATTATTTTTTTCTTGAGATTTTTTCGATAACAGTGGTCTTCATATGATACCCAATCACATCTGGGTCATATCCCTATGCGCTGGTCTAAGTTTCTAACTTAGGTTACAGTCAAACAATGTTAGAATTGGAATGTCTTCTAAAGATGTCTTCAGGTTTAGTAGTTCCACAAAGTAAAATCAATTTCTCATTTTCGCTACTTATTGATTTCAGCATTAATAAGGAGGAAATAATAGTTAGCAAACGCTTAGAGCAGGTTAAGAACCGTAAATAAATGATTTATTCTGAATAATTCCATACGACTGGGAGCATGCATTTGTTATGCTTCAAAGCAAATATTTACTTTCTTTTTGTTATATTTAAATTAACGTTGAGGTACAAACATGCAAAATGAAAGTTGGACAATAATTATTATGGCCAGGGTAACGTTCGACCGTCGACCACGATTTTTTGCGTGCGGTTTCCAAATGGCTTTGCTAAAATTAAACTTTTTAACGCCGATCGCTATGTGTTCGTAAAGCGCATCGTAGCTTTTATAGAAATAGTTGACATGTTTGAAAATGATCGTACAATCAACGGTTCGCTTATGCCGCAAGCAGCTCAAATCCGGTTCCAGCCGAAACTCGATAAACCGATGCGTATTATTCGCCACCAGTGTGATGTGTTCGTCCGTGAAGCAGGTGAAGAATCTCATCTCGTTCATGGTGATTGTATACAGCAACATTTCATCCTCGTGGTTGCAGCTGTAAATTTCGATCACTACTGCATGCTTTGTACGATATATGCAGCTAACCGTGCATCCCAGACGCTCCGGTGGATAATAGGCGAGGTAGAGGATGTTGTTGGATGTAGTGAGGCTGCTCACCTTTCCACAGACGACAAATGGTTTGAACTCTGCGACATACGATCCGCCCAGAAATTCGCGCAACGAACAATCCGTCCATTGCGCTGTGATGTGGGGGCAAAGTAGCAGTACTACAACGACGACACTGAAAAGAAATTGTGACCTCATTACGCTGAAGGAAGAATGGTACTGGCTACAGGGAGATATCCTACAGCAACTTCATTCTTGTTTGAATGGAGGAATGAGGTGTCTCAAGGGATTGATGTGCTAAGAAAACACTTAGTTACCTCCAATACTCAACCTTTGTAACGACCACTTAAGACTTACTTAGCTTTAACTTTCGAAATAAGTTTCATAACGTTCGAAACAATGATTTCAAAATGAAATATTAAAGACTATCTTCTGAGGAGGTGAATATCTTGTATAATTGATGTTGAATGTTGATTGTAAACAAAGAAAAGAAATATATTCTTAGCGTATAACATTTATTTTTATTTAGCAGTAAATAAAAATGGAGGAAAACACACATTGATAAAGGGAAATTCTTTCAAGTAAGAAGTAGAGCAAACATTAAACTGTTGGTGATAAGCAGCGCCGACATGCTTCTTCCATTCGCATCACCATGCATCGAGGTCTTCGTCCAAACGTTTCGGTTGATTCCAATGTCCAGAGCACCTACTCCCTCGTGCGCCTTCTGCCTTACCCAGGGTTCAATAATTTGCTCATACTTCGTCACACGTATGCAGATAGTTTTCGGCCCATTGTGCATACAGCTGAGATTCGGTACGAGCTGCAAGTAGAGCCGATGCGCTAGCAGCTCTCCTTGGGCGACGAACTGTGCGTCCGAGTACTGTACGGTGAAGTCCATATCGGTGAAGCTGATGGGCAGAGCAAAGTTGGCCAAATTACCATCGCACGTGTAGATTCCGATGCGAAAGGCGTCACTCGTTTTGTTCACACATCCAACTGTGCAGTGTGCATCGTCTAGCTGGAGGGTGGTAACGGACTCGTCCACTATGTTGAGCTTCACCACCATGCCACAGAGCGAAAACGGTTGAAACAACTCGACGAACTTTCCGTTGTTATTGTTCTGATAGAAGAACGCATTTTTGTACGCGACAGCAAGAATGGCTGTTTTCATTAGCAGCAATAGTATTGAACGCATCGTGCGTGGCACTATCCAACTGTTCGTTGGTTAAATGAAGACGAGCGCCAGTTATATATGCCTTCGAATGTTTAATAACACGTCCCAAAGGAGTGATTTGGAGGGCTTCATCAGGTAATTTGTGTTCAAGTGACTTTCAACACAATTTTCATGGCAGCAATGCACAATAGATCAACGTCAATTCTTTGGTAAAACAACGTAACGTAAGTTGTCGCTAAGCACATATTCATCTGCCCAATACCCATTGCTCCAAGTAATGCATAATGCAAATGTTATAACATTTACATAATTTGATTCGCTTTAAAAATTGATTTACACTTTTGAGGATTAAGTTTGAGTTTTGCTCAAAGTTTTATCCATTTTTTCTCACCCTATTTATGTCTTCACCGGTGTGTTAAGTTTGGTGCGGTTTTTAGCCAGAGTTGCATGAGATATTATGCGCCATAAAGAAAACATTGAGCGGTAATAGGATTATTCCTATTGATGATGGAGTTGGGTTCGCGGGTTGTGTGACTTGACTCCCTGGCAAGGGAGCGAGCGAGAGTCAGCATCACACAACCCCGGGGTACGCCGGGGTTGGCAATCACGGGTTAGCGCACCAAGAGGGCCGTAAAGCAACGCCCCAAGAGTGGTCTTGTGGCGTGGTGTAATGTTGAGAAGAATTGAGAATTGAGTAAAATAATTTATTCAAATTACCCATAAATTATACTTTATCTACTAGCGCTCGGTGTGTTCGGGCTTCGGCTTCGGGTCGTTTCGCTGTTTTGGGCGAGGCAAAAGGCTTGGTTGGGGATTAAAGGTATCGATCTGTTGGCCCGGGTTAGGCATGAGAGAACATCGCTGTGGAGTTTAACAACGCGAACGGGAGAATGTTTTTTCATACCGGCAGGAGTTTACAGTCCACAAGTACAAGCGGATGGTGAAGTGATCTATCATCGATCGGGTAGGTTACGGACAGGTTATCGTCTTCTGAAGCAGTAAACCTGGTTGTGGAACAAGGTTTGAAGGTGCATAACGTGCCATAAAGCATCTGCGAGGGTAATAACGTTGTCAAGATGCAGATGCCAGATGGGTAAGGTTGCATCAATTTCTGCCGAGCCACCACTCATTTATGGCCCTTTAAAGCGAAGCGTCCTAATAGGCAGATTCTATTCACCTTCATGACTACCCTGCTGCTAGTTGTTCTGTTATTCGGGAAGCTGTTCCGTCATTTGGCTTGTGGGTAGTCGTATCAAATTCTAATCCCTAACCCATTTGGGAGGGCAATAGTTATCTCGTCTGCAAACGGAACAATCCAAATCGACGCTAGTTTAAGCGTGACTCGCAACCATCGTCATGCAGGCTCGGGAACCTTTCGCTGGATTGATTGTTTGGAGGTAGGCTGATATTTTATTTCCCTTTAAGATACGCCAACATCTATCTAACCAGCGATAAAGACTGATCCTCCGTTGAACCATCCCCGGGAAAAGACATCCCTCCGTGCAGTGGGTGATTCATATCGAAGCCGGAGTTTTATGCCTTTAATTATGTTTACGATGGCGTTCCCAATGGGCAATCAGACTCAGTGGAGAAATGACTAGCGAGCGAGCTCAGGCGTTGCTGGTGGTGGTGGTGTTTTGAGATATTTTATAGCGATCGTTCTACGACAACGTGGTACTGCTGCTGGTAGGGCTTTCGATGCCAAGCACCGGCATTTTGTGTGCCGCTTGAAGGTAATTAAGTTATTGCTTGAAAGCGGCCATCATTTGCCGTTTCATTTCTCCCGCAACAGCGCCTAGCGAGGGCGAACGAGCGCGAGCGCTCTGACGCTCTGATGTCGTAAATTATGTTTAATTATCAAACCCGCGAGTTATCAGTGGTTTTAATGGTTTCGGAAAAGTTTTCGGCAAAACTGGGAAAAACGCCAACGGAGTATGTGTGTAACGGGCAGTGTAAGAATCAGCGATGAAAAGATTGTTTAATTTTTCGTTTTGTTTTGCTCTCCACTCCAGAATGGCGACATGATCATGGCCCCGAAACGACAGCCATCAACACTCGGATCCACTTCGAAAAAACCGGTGTTGAGTAATCCTCACGGGAGGCATGCTAACGGACGGATGCATCGAGAGGAAAGTGTTGTCATCTTTTATGGATGACTACTTTTTGTCTGTGTTACCTCAGAGCCTCCCATCTGGTCTTCCGCCGCTCACCCGTCCAACGGGATGGAAGGATAGCGGACATTTTCCATCACTCAGTGTCACGTCTCCAGGCCGAAACCGGGGATGGAAAGTTGTTCGGATGTTTGACTTCGTGGCTGTTGATGATTTTTTTGTTGCTTTCTTTCACCCTCCTTTACCTAAGATAATGGAGATCGCAGATAAAGCACGTATATACCGGGATGGTTTTGTCATAAAAAGGCAAGAAAAAGGTAAACAGCCTCGTTCCATCGGCGTTGGCCGAACGAAGTGTTCCATCGATGGGACCATCGCGCGGCCGAAACCCCGGCAGAGTGTGCGGTGCGGCAATCAGCTGCGCTGCGCCAGGGTGGTGGCCGTTGTAAGCTATAAATTTATGGATTTTATAGCAATTTATATTCATTTGACTTACAATTCCGGAAAGAGGCGAACCTTGTCGGGATGGAATTTATGGTCGTTAGGGATAAGGCCGAAGGAAGAATGTGTGTACTGCTGCTGGTGCTGCTGCTGATGATGACCAGCGAAACGAACAATTTCCACATCAAGGTTTGCCCAGGTCCACCTCGGTTGGGTAAGGATAAGGCAACGGCAAAAAAGGTTCCAGAGCGCTCCACAGCAAATGGGTATTTGATTGGGAAGTGGAAGTTGCGTTCCCAAATTCGGTGTAATTACGTATACGGCTGTAATGCTAGACGAAGAATCTGTAAATGACGGAAGAAAGGAAAGGTGGTGGGCTATTTGTTTCAGATTCGAGTAGAGGTTTATTGATGAGATATAAACGAATTATGCAGAATTACTGCTGGTCGATTTTCGTGAGGTTCCTTTACGCAGCTGGACCATTGGTGGATGGATAACAAAAATGCACACTAGGCAACTTTGACTTTGAATGCTTCTCGTCGGGCAGTTACTCATCACTCTGCCCGCTTTAGAGTATGTTCGCTTCAGCACGATACTATCGCTGCTGGGGACGGTAAATTCAATTTATGTTCATTTCAGTCGCTCGCAGTCAGCACACAATAGTACCATTGCTCTACCAACCGTATGGCCTTTCGGTTGCCGGTTGCATTCACGTTTATTTAAGAAGTTCGAACAACGGTGGTCCATTCCCTGCGTGCACCCAACAAAGACCCGGATTCGGGAGGGCCTCACGAGGGAGCGATGATAAAAAAGCAGTTCCTTTTACAAGTGGATTCATTCACACCACCACTCGATCGTGTCGCGTCGTGTGCCCCCTCGTTTCAGCCACCCATAGTTGATTCGATTAAGAAATGTGTTCAAAAAGGCAAAAAACAACCAGAGAAACCAGACGGAGGGCGAAAGAATAGCACCCGGTGCGCTCGGTTCAGTGAGATGAAAAGAAAGTACAAGTTCTTCCGTCGCTCCGTCTTCCGTCGGTAGTTTTTCGGGTGAGCTTCAGCCATCTCCCCAATCACAATGGATGATGGTATCTTGCGGTCAGACACGGACGGGCAGACAGACGGTTTGATGCTGCCTTGGTCGGTTCATAATAAAAGCATTTGATAGCCAGCCAGTAGCGTCGGGTCGGGTATCCTCGCCAATGGGAATGGGAAATTCACGACACTCTGTGCTATACAACACCGGGCTAAGCAAAATTTCCCGCACAAAAGCGCACCGGACGTCGGCCAATGTTGGCGAAGAAAAGCGGCCGGTTCTTGGGTTGGGTGCTGACCGGGAGCGAGGATGAGTGTACTTTGTGCGAGAATAAATGTACTGGCTGTGAGACAAACAGTAACGTTGTTATTCAACTTTACTGTTTGCCTGGGCTGTCGGACCGTAAGCGTACATCGCTGCATGCTTGTTGCAAACACAGATGCTTAAAAGCCCCGACGATCGGGGGCTGATGTTTTACGCGCTGGTGACTTTGAAAACCATTTTCATATCAAACACGGCTCAATGCGTTCGGAGCACCGAGCGACTGCAGGCTCTTGTTGTCTAACGCTCCGGAAGGTGACAAAAGGGATTCGTTTCACGCTTGCCAAGTGATGCCAAGCTTTTGAGTGTAGAGTCGTGTTGTAAACATGACATTATATTCGCTTTATACTGATACGCCTCAGAAGGAGAACGAAAGCATGGTAGTAAAATCATCCCATTATACAGCGAATGTCTATAAGATATTGAACTTCAGCCATATTGAAGAGTAGTGAAATTGTAGTCTTACGGGTGCTTTTCGCTTTAAACTAAACCACCGAGAAGCATAACTAAAGCACGGTCGTCTAACTATCCCTTCAAGGAGTTGTCTAAAAAATGGATAAATCCTGGAATATTGGGGAATTTTTGTAATGTCACTAGAAGACTTTTAATAATTATCGTAGCATTACTTCGATACTTCCCTGCCACGAACAGCTATTGCTGCCATCTTAGCTTGGTCAAAAGGTCATCTCAATTTGGATCGATGGAGCAACTAGCCTACCGTACAGTGACCACAAATCCAGCCTTGCTTTCCTGTGCACTTGGGCCACCATACTCTTTGTCTGAGTAGGTAATTGCAGAGCAAAGCAGACATAAAAAGCAACCAAAAACCGTGCTGCGGATGGAATGAAATGCTAAACCCGCACCAAACACAAAACCTCAACTGTAAAACTCAATCTTAGGGATATCCCCCAAACCAGGGATCTGTTACTACTTTTTCGCCCCTCGCACCACTATTTAGACACGTGAAACCAAATGGACGGAGTCGAGTTGCAAAATGCAATTTCCATGCATGAAGAAGTTACCCTCACGCACTCGGCATGTTGTGCTTCTTTACTGTCGGTCCCTCGGACGTAGCGAGCTGACAGCAAACTGGCAAGACGGGTACCTAACCAGCTTTACCATGAATCGGAGCAATAAAATGGAATATTAAATTATGCTTCATGCTGCTGAAATACAACCGAAAAAAACAACAACCTCCTCAGCTCGTGATGGGAACTGAACAAGGGGGCTAGGGACATTCAATCAACGATAGGTTCGAAAAATTGGCCCGATCTGCGCGATTTGATCGATAGCTGATCGAGCCCGGGGTACAGAGGCAAGGGAATCACATTATCATTTAGATGTTCGCCTGCTCGTGAATCAATCAAGCGCATCGTACACGAAAGTGGACCACGAAACCGCCCAAGGCCTACGCGAGCAAACGGATTGGCTGTGGCCACGCTGCCTTACTGACCTCGGTTTGGGGCCAGCCCGTGTTTGCGTTGTGTGCGAGGCGCACCGAACAAGACGCAGAAAGACGAACATTCTTCGCATTCTTTCCGTCCTCATCTCTGCTGCGCTGCTCATCGCCGGGTTCGTATAATTAATCTCCTCGTTCGTGAGTCGTTATTTTTGGACCCGCCGTTTAATTGGTACGCTACGATTGCCCGACTCTCGGAAGCGGGCCCCATCAGCGAAAGGTTTGTTTTTTTTCTGCTGTTGTTTTGCTTTGTTTTTTTTTTGCGAATGATTCATTCCGCTAAAGTGGTTAGATCTCCCGTCGAGACACGCAGTTTAAAGACAACACGCAACGGAACATTTCCGCACTCGAAGGTAATTTCTGTGAGCGGACATTGAAAGAATTAGGGTGAATCAGCGCTTTTATGCTAGGAGGAGGTGGAGCGTGTAACTGAGGAATGTGTTTGTACCTTCCGCAATATCAAGCCGCAAGGTGGGTTGAGTAAATGATACTTTGTTTTAAGAGTTCGCTGCCAGAATTGGATAATTGTGCATCATCATAATTTGTACTTAAAGATAAATAGAGCTACACTCCAAAGCTACGTTTTGTCCTATCGCAACGATGATTTCATTGTGCGCGAACGTACATTACTAATCGGAAAATACCTGCGCAAGCTGCCGCAGTGACTCACCTCACCTGTTTATCCTTGCCCTCGTGCACACATCCGGAGGCGGCAGCAAAACTTAAATCGTTAGCAAAACAACAGTGCAGTGGCGTTAGCGGCATTTGGCAAACGCTCAACACAGCAACAACTGGCGAATTAAAGATAACACCAACCAGATAAGCGTAATTGGAGCGTCCCAATTGGCAGCCGTTTGCTGTGATTGGGTATGGCGAGCAAAGGGGAAAAAACACAAAAATGCTCCACTAATGTATGCTTGGTTAAAATTTGTCTAACGAGAATGGGATTTGCTGCCACTAGCAACCACGGGATGGAGCAAAACTTTAACGAGTTTACGTTACTTTTCCCGAACCCATTTTCCCTCATTACCGCCGGGGGGGTTTTCCACCCGGCGGGGCAGGCAAGTGGTGCCGATTTATGCAATAGAGAAAACATTGGCACACACGCATCGCTGCAACAACACCTTGCTGAAGGTAAGCTTTTCTCGACGGAGCTATTCGCACTGTTTTATCGCCACTTTTCACCATTGATAGGGCCATACAATTGAAGGTACCATAACAGTGTGGAAAAGTCGCCACCCTTTGTATACATAACAGAGGGAGGGAGGAGAGGGGGGGAGGAGGTGGTTGGCTTTAATAGCTTCCTGTAATTGTACATTTTTAACCACTCAACGACATCCACACAGTGTGGTTCGTCTCGGTGCTTTTCCCGCATTTCCTCAGAACAGCCCACAGTTTTCCGACCACGGGTGGGAGGTTTTCCAGTTTTAACGGGCCACGCCGGCGAAAAGCCATCTTCCCGGGGTTGCATGTTTCGGTTGAGAGACGCACAAATTCACTGCTGAAAACCTCCATCACTTATGGAAAGATGAGACTTTTAACTGCTTCCATCAGACGCTGTTCTAGCCGTTCGTTCGTCTCTTTTATGTGTGGTGTTTCGTGTTTCAGCTCTGCAGCGGCTGGAAAAAAGCGTCATGTTGCACGAAAAGCGGAGAAGCAGCAACCCGACCGAGACAGAAGACGATCATTTTCTGGGTCGTGCTTTAAATTGCTACTTTCCGAAAGGCGAAAGGAAACCTTCTAAATATTGTTTTGCGACTCCCATCTCCGGCGTGTTCGGTGTGAAGAGCAAAATCTTACGACCAGAATTGTAATAAAAACATGCCATCATGTCTTCCCCCTCCGCCCGTTCGCCATGCATGTACGGCCATTACGAACGTTTATATCGTCAATTATGCGCATACATCGGGAGCTGGGCGAACTAACCCGTCAAACACGCTCCAGTGCAGTACAGCGTGGCGGAGTTAATGCCAGGCACCGCGTGCCACGCTCCCGCCTTCGTGACCCTTCCCGGTGGGCCCCGCACAGTTTGTCTCGGGTTGCCTATCTGCATCGATTCATCTATTCGTGAGTAGGCCCAATTTTCATGCTTCGTTTGGTAGCTGGCTTCGGCTTCGACAGGCCCCGTTTTATGAGGTCGTTTAATGGGCCTGGGCTGGTTTGCGGGCAGCCAGCGAGCAGCAGATCGAAGATAAAGGTAGTTTTGCAGGATTTTATTGAGCCACCGTTAATGGGGTTTTCGTGGGATGGGTTGGGGGGGTGAGCACTGGGAGATGGTTTTGGGAATTGTAGCTTAAATTTGGCAAACGCCATCATCTGTATTCAAATTTTTGCAAAGTCAATTTTTCGGACGTGTCTGGCAGTTGGGGCGAGCGTCATAAACGTGGTGGCATTGCTTTAATCTGATCAGTGGACGGTGGAGGTAGAACGAAATAGAGGATGGCGATAGCGAAACCGTAGTTCTTGCGTAGGAATAGCATCCCAGCTAGAAGAGCATTCGCTTTTAAATACGAAAAGTAAGTATATTCCTATAAACCTCTCAATGTTTTTGCCGTCGCTGTCGTCCAGGAATGCAAGAGAAAGAGAGAGAAAGAAGCTTTTATGATGTTGCCTGAAGCAACTGACAAATATTTTTTTTCCATTTTCCAACCACCGATCCAGCACAATCTTCCCAAAGCACACTCGAAATCGATTTCGAAAATATGGATCTAAAATTGGACAAATTTCAATCACGGCATTCTTCGTGCCACAGCCGCAACCTAAATGATAACGCTTCGAATGTCAGCAATTGAGAGGAAATGAAAATACTCCCGCCCGGGCTCCCCCGGGATCCGACCTTCCCGTCCACATCGTTGGGTAATGGTGGGGGTGAACAAAATCGAGATTATTTTCAAATTTGATTTCCTATTCCACTCATCCGTTCGCCACTCGACCTGTGCGAGTACTTGTCGCGTCAGTCGTACCAGCTCGCACCGCACTCTACGCTCGGTGAAGATGCTGGCTGACACACAGGGAAACCCACGACGGTTGTAAGCGCCCGTTACTCACCGTCCGTCTAACGCTTCTGGGAAACGATCTCGAGAATTTCTTTCCTCATGATACGATTAAAGGCGAATGTTTACGCCGTCTTGCCAGCAAACCGAAGCAAAGCATAAGCAACGAACATTCAAGACCTCGTGGGGAACAAGCAGAAGACAAAAAAAAAACAAAAAAACACACGAACTCCCAAACAAAAAATAAAAACGGAAAGGAAATTAAAACACTGTTTAATTAAATCAAATGGCTTTTAATTTGAAACAAACAATTCTCACTTTTTGACCCTTTTCCTCGTTCTTGTCAGGCGGGCCTGCTGTCTGAGTCGCAGGGTGTGTGTTTGTGTGAGAGTATATTTTTTCCGTTCCTCAGTTTTCCATTCGCTTCAATGTCGTCTTAATATGCGAAGACGGTAGCTCGCTTCTCGCGGAAGATTGAAGTGACGCAACGACGAAACGATCGACCAAAGCGAACCGGCAAGGACAAAGCAGGGTCCACATGAAACAAAACCAAAAAAATAAAAGTAACAGAATGCCGCGAGATCCGACCCACGAAAGATCCACGGCGGCCCGGCTCGAGACAGAAGGTGATGTTTTATTGACGGTTCGGCGTTTATCCTGCGCCGCCATTATGGGCACGGCCCGACGGTTCGGGAATCTCTTCCGTAAATTACTTCCATCCCTAGCCACACTCGCTATGGATGGCGGACGACTTTCAAAGTGATTCTGGTGCTTCTTGTTTTTGGGATCCGGTCGGCCTTTCATCTATTGCTGCGTGCGCTTGGTGGCTTAGATCAATCGGTTTCGGGCACCGGGAACCGGTCACCCAATCAACGCGTCACTGATTAATATCGCAACTTTTTGACGAATCTGTCAACTGGCGTTTCTGCTGCCGATGACGTATTTGAAGCGTATGCTTTGTAGTGGTTAATGTGTGTGTGGAGAGAGGTGGTGTGAATGAGAAATAAAACTAATTATTGGGTTTTGTGAAGTGTAAAATGGTGAGAAAAAGAGTTAAACAGGCGCCATATTTCTTCCGCATTGAAAACGCTGGTGTAGCACTGACAGGATTTATTCGTCCATCTGCATCACTTTGCCACTAATTAATGAACAATTTTTGTTTTTCTAATTCAAAACTTCTTTAAAATTCTTTTGATTGTTAATCTTTTAATTAACGAGAGATATACAGTCAGAATGGCTCTAATAGGCTCGAATGTTTTTGTAGAACATGTTTCGTAACTCAAGTTTTCAGGAATATCTGTTTAATCAAAACAACAATTAAAAGACCGGAATTTAATTTCTCGGAGACTTGAATGTTACGTTTCGTTTAGTTATTCGATATTCTTAGCACAGTTTCCAAGTACTTATTTTTAACTTATTTAATAAACTCCTTATTAAAACAATTTTAGCTTTTTCAACTGCCTGACATTTGGTTATGACTGTAAAATTTCGAAATCCGACTCATTAAATACTAGGTTTAAGTATCTTCTTCTATAATGAATTTAAATTTTTGTAATCCGATTATTGAAGATAAATTCGCATTGGGTACCTCCATCTCTCAGCCGACTTTGACGGCCCCTAAGAAAACGTTAAATTTAATATTCTTAAGTACAAATGAACTATATTGAACAATTTTCTTCTGCACCCCGTAGGTAAAAGAGTGCAAATGATGCAACATACCAGTATCTCTCATCCGGAATTGAATAATAAATATTATTCTCCGTCCGGTTTTGAGCCATCCATCGAAGAGGACCACCAAGCTGGTACGGTACCGGATGAAAAGAAAAATAAACGGAAAAGATGCAACCCTCCGTCAGGTTCCGTCGGTAGCTAAAGTCCGGTAGCAATTGGTACGGTGTGAATAAAAATAAAAGCCCATACCCATCTTCTCAAAACCAGGGGGAAGGGGTAGATCTTTCATTCCTTTTCCCTTGTCTGTTTTTGATCTGTTGATCCGAATTCTTGAATCCGGTTTTCTGTCTACCATCTATCTACCCGCTGTCCCGGGATGGGATAGGTTAGTTTGTTTTGGTTTCTCCATTGCTTCCCGCGTGCCGTGGGTGCAGCTGTCCCTGTCACCCTGTCCATGCCAATTATCGATCGCTATTTTGTATATCTATCGCTCAGCTCCCCATTCCCCATCCTGCCCAAATGAGTGGGGTCCTACCACCCTCGTGGTTGGGAGCGCGTATGTTGTGACCCATTAATATTGGCCATCAAGCGATCGCTATTAATGCGTCTACAGTTATTGTTATTGTTATTGCGTGTATGATGTCATGTTCGTTTCAAGCGGAACTTAACTCTCCTCATCACGCCGTTTTGCGGGAGGGGTAAGATTGATGCCGGCGGACAGGCGGAACAGAGAGAGCCGGGGAGGGCGCAATAAAGTCCATCATATCGCTTAGCAGCGCACGCGGTCTCTGGCCGGTCCGGTTGGGAGGAATGGCGTCCGGTCTCGCTCAGTCGTCATTTATAATTAAAAACTTAATTTCTTCTTCCAACGCAAACGCACTGCACTGTGGCCCCCCGGACACTTGGCCGATGGGGCGATAAGGCGAGCGACCCGGCACGGCACAGAAACGCCCGTCGAAATTGGAGGGAAAAAGTTTTAATTGATAGGCACCACACCGGGGCAAATGAACGGAAACGAAATGCGTGTGCTGTGCTCGTGTTGGATAGAGAAAGAGAAAAAGAGAAAGAGAGAGAGATGGAAGTTGGGATATCGGAGGGATGGAGGATAAAGGTGGCCAGTCAGCAGAAATTATCATCATACATTGTTATGAGGCAGGCGATTTTCGGAAGAACGATAGCAGCCTGGGTTCCAAGCGAGGAACTCTTCCCCTTGAGAGCGCTGGCATATAAAAATAACAGAATCGAAGAAAAGTTTGTCCAGTTTTTCTCACTGCACCAAGGCGAAAAAGTCTTGAGTTTTCGAAGTTTTTCCCCCACCCTTGGAGCTGCAAACCATTGCCGGTGCCGTGGAAACGTGGAACGCCACAGTGAAGCCTTCGCCTTCGGGCACTTCGGGCGCAAAGGTACTTCATTTCTCGATTCATTAGGAATTCCACTTAAATTTTCCAGCTCTAATTATAGTTTGGAAAATGTTCTACCTCAACTTCATCTTCACCGTCGTCGGCGTCCCTACGGTGGCAGGCAACCATTGGCATTGGGTTTGCTTCGGTTGTACCGGCCCGGAAATGGGATTTGTGGTGTCGAATGAAAGTTTCAACGTTGCAGTAGCAGAAGTAGTTTATGTACACGGGGCGAGGTGTGTTCGCTCGCAGCAAAGGTGGAATTCTTCGGAGCGAGGAGTCATTTCAGACTGTACTAATTGGACGCGAGACGTTTCGGAGACGTACCTCAAGGACACACTGCGTGTGTGTGTATGCCCTGGGAGGAGGTACACATCCGAAACACCCCGTGACAGCTGGTTGTGAGGTAGAATTTTTACTGTTAAGGTTTAGGTCACAACCTGCAGGCAGTGGAAGACGTCCCGACGTCTAGAAGGAAAAGTCGAACGTTAGTAAGCGGCTAGATGAAAGAATCTGTACCCGTGTTCTCGGTGCCGAACGGGCACAACTTGAAGGCTATCGTGCGATAAGGAACAGGAATTTGTTGGTAATTTAAAACCACACGGCGTACTTCACACGCCCCAGCACGATTGTGTTTCTACGTGAGCAGAACAACTTGCGCCAAAGTCTTCGCTAGCCTACTTCTCTTGCATACAGGGATACATTCTTGACAAATCAGACATGATCGCACACTTGGACAACACTCCAACACCCATCCAGCAGCGTAATGCGGGCACAGAGTTTCCCAGGCACTTGGGCGTCGTTGTTCGAATTACGAAATTGACAGAATGGTTTCGTTTACATTCGACGGAACAGCTGAAGAAGCAGATACGAGTTCGTAAAAGCTGTCTAAGCCATTGCCACCGTCATACCCGGTACAATGTATCCTCATGCTGGCGTTGGAAAATGTTGGATTACGAGTTTTATGTTCGTTCCGCGTACATTTTTTTTGGTTTTGGTTTTGCTTCGCCAGTGCGCTCTTGTTAATCTCATTTTCGAAGCATTAAATTCAGCATCCTGAGCATGATTTATTGTCCTCCCAGCTGGCATCGAGGAAAACTCCCCGCCAATTTCTACCGATAACCCTTCCCCGGGGGGTTGGGCGTCGGGACCGCTGGCAGGAAGTGATGCGCTGGTGCACAATTACTTCGCAAAGGACACGAACGAGCGATGGTGGCGTTGGCAGGCGAATCAATTTATCAAAACTTTGTAGCTTCTCCGTCACATTTCCTTTCCGGTTTGGAGCTCGCGGCCGGAACTGCCGAAGTGTTTAGAAAATAGAAAGAAACTCCAGCACCAATAAACCGAGTGCAGGAGGGAAGGTTCGCCGTATCACTGCGTAGTGCGCGTTCATTCTTTGCGTAGCGTTTGTTTTTCGTTTCCCGACACACACACACACAGCGCTCAGATACATTTCTAAGTGCTAAACATCATTCCACGATTGTACGGTTGCGGTTGCTTGGCTGTGGGTTCTACCTTCAACCCAACAACCGAACCCACCGAACCCCTGTGTAAACACGTCGAGCGTGCTGGGGAAAGCGAAAGGCGCGTCGGAGGTTACTTCCGATGATTTATCTTGAAGGATTTATGCTTTTACGCCACACGCTTTTATTCGATTGCTCGCCCACAAACCGAATTCGCCGTCGATCGATCGACCTACATCGAAAAAACAACAAAAAAACAAGCGGGAGTGCAAGCGAACACATAAAAAAGACGATCGATCGTTGTAAATCGATCGGTTACCCTCTCGCTCCTTTCGCATTCATCTTGTTGGAGTCTTTATTTCTGCTTTTCACTTACAGCCGAGAACAAAAAAAACCCTGGTGGGCTTAAGTTTTCTCAGTTTTCTTAGAGTTTCTGCCGGGATATCTTGGATGTAAGCACACTGAAGCACGAATCTTCGACAGGAGAAGAAAATCTTCAACAAGCTCCACAGTTGCCCCACACCCACACACGCACGTAGTCGTCCATCTTCGTTCTTTATGGGGAAGATTCCTCCCTTTTGCGGGGAGGGGGAAAAAGTGTAGCAGCTCCCTCCCACATCGTCGAAAGCGCAAGCGGAAGAGAAACAATAAAAGTCGATCGTAAAAGTCGTCTATAAAATATTTTCCTTACGCTGCCGAACGTGAGGAAAACTTTGTGGTTCTCGCTCTCGGCGTAACTAACTGGTTCAGTACGGTGCCAGAGGTTTTCTTTTATTTTGTATCACACAGTACTTACGCCGGGTGCCCGTGGAGCGGGGGGTGGTTCAACAATGGTTTTGTGCCGCTTGGTAGTAGCGTGCCACAGAAACGGTAGCGATAAATTATCCAACGGAGTCCCCAACCCCCCCAAAGAACCCAAGAACCCAAGAACCCCTCCGGGAGGAGTGCGTTCCTTCAGCGGTGTCTGCTTTCTAGCGCCGCCGCTGGGTAAGTTAAATTGCCTGCACACAAACCAACCCCCCCCCCCCCCCCCCCCCAAAGCCAAGCCTTCCCCAATGTCCTGGACCACCTTGGCAAGGTTGGGGCGAAACACGTTTGGACAATACACGAAATGGTCATTAGAAGGGTTGCATCCGCTGGGTTGTGCTTCCGTCCATTCCTGTTGCAGCGATATTAAAAACTTTAATGTGCTGCGTAGTGCGATGGCGTTCAGCGGTAGCTTATGGAGTGGTAAAGTTGCACATCTTGCATTGCAATATGGTTCGCGGTGTGCTGGATGTGTTCGTGAGCATGTCGAATGCGGGGTTTGCCAATGTGCTAATGCACAAGTAAGAAAATGTAATGTGAGATTTTCCTGTGCGAGGGGAAAAAAATCACAAGTTTAGTCAGCTTTGGAACTGCTACGGGAGAGGAATTTTCGCTGTAAACCTCATTAATTACTAAGCTCATTTATCAAATGCACCGGTACAGGTGGACTTATGGACTTTGTTTGGTGGAGAGAGAGTCATTTCCGCGATTCACTCTTCCTTTAGCAAAGGACGTCGGGAACTTAAAGCGCTTTACAAGCTGATGTTGGTGATAATGTGTAACAAATCTTGCTTTGTTGTAATATTGTAATACTTTAATGATGATAAGTTCTGGAACTGCTTCTAAGGAAAAGAATAGTTTTTCGTGTTTTGTTCTCTGTTGAAGAGTTTAAAATTACCAAACTTTTCGAGTTTTTGGGATAGATTTTAGTTCTTGTTTGAGGTAGTTTTAAGCCGCTTTTTCTACATCTGGTGGTTTCTCTTGGTCAATATTGATGTTACTGCTTTAGTACGGATATTTCGCTAACCTAAGTGCTTTTTGTTTAAATCTTGATAGATGCAAGTGTCTAAAGCACACGAAAAACATTCTATAATCATTGACTTTTAAAGATATTCACATCGATTAGCTATCACAAAAGGACAAGCTCTAAAAGAGCCCAAAGGTTGGAGGAAGGCTTAAATGAATACAGTTTACAAGAAATTCACTATTATAGACTATTTTAGTCTGTCATCTTACTCTAAAGTAATCACAAAATGCAGATTTGTGATGAAGATGGTGCGTGTCATTTACTAATGTAGTAATAGTTTAACTATTTTAGTGAAATGTTCTGAGCATGGATGTTCCTGAAGATTATTTGACTTAGCACAAAATAAGTTATATGTTAGGTCAGCAGTTAAGGGTTTGTAATTCCTCAATGAAGTGTCAATTGTGATTAGAATATTTCGAGTTACTTTTCCAACTTCCAATTGAAGTATTTTGTTCTTGAGTAGCATAAATACCAAAAAGATTTATTTTTGGACACGGTTCTTCTGCTAGCATTAGGGGAAACAGTCGTACAGCTCTAACTGTTCTTGTTCACTTTTAAAGTAATTGAGAGACATAAAATCACTTCCATGTTTTATTACACTGCGATTGTGAAATGAACGACCCAGAACCATCCGAACGGTATCGGTTCCAGAAAAAACGAAATCCGCACTCTGGTGCTAGTGCACGATTTATATGCGAGGTCCAATAAATCTTTATGGTATGACAAGTAGAAATTCTTAATTGTTCCGTTGCTGCTGATTTCGTGCCTTTACCATTTTTCGACCCGAACATTTTTCTTTTCAGACCTTTTTTGTATTTTCTTCCTGGGAGCAATTGTTGGGTCCTTGTGAACTATTTTGTGTCGGTGCGTCTAGTTTTGGACCGGAAATTGAATTTATCCGCGGTACTCCACTTCACACTGGGGCGATGACGACGCTCTACCCACCAACAAACCAACCGCCAAAGTGGTGCAATGTATGTTGCCTTGTACTGCAATAAACCGCAATATCGTATTACTTCAGCCGTTCCCCCGCCCCAGCCGTTCCCGCCACACGCAACTTCCGGCGTTGGCTTTAATGGCACCAATAAACAGACGGATTCGTTATCTCCCACCGCGGCAACCGGAGCACCCCTCCCATATTGACTCACCTTTAGGCCACTCGAGGCACGGCCCCGGTCTGCCTATCGAACGCAGGGTGGCCACAGATATCGGGGCAAATTTCCGCGAGTCTGAATTAAAAGCATACGCGCTATTGATCCAGGGTGGGACGTTGGACTGCAATCATTGCCCGGCCCGGTGCCACGTAATCCCGCTATTTACTGCTCCAATTTTTCTAGCGTTCAATCCAATCCAAATAAAACTGCTTCCTTTCCGTTGTCGCACCTACCGAGCGTGGCTGGGCGCAGGGATCCAAAACTGAAAGTTCGGACATTATGCTGGCCAACGAATGCATGAAGGAGTGTGCGCGTTTGATATTCCGCTCCGACAGTGGCGTAAACACATAATGAAAACATTCGTAAAATTCACAAATTGTTTGTCCATTTGCCATGCTTCTGCATCATCAATCGGGGTCGCGTTTTCGGAGCACGACCACTGCATGCCGCCGGAGGTCCTTCTGCTTTAATGGCGCATATAAGCGCACTTTAAATGTATATTGACAGTAGAAAATGGTCCAGCGAACTGTCATCATACATTTTTAACGGACGTTCCGGCATTCCAAGGGAAACAGTAAATTATCATATTTAAGCAATCGCTTACGCACACGGCCGCACAACAAGCAATCGAGCCATCGAGAACGGTCGTTTCGTGCATTTGTTTGCACTCGCGTAATAACATTTTCCCGTTCCGATTTGTGCCGTTGGCCGCCTGTTTGCCGATACGATTATGCGATTACGAAAGACGGCAAAGAACGGCGTACCGCTGCAGCACTGCGGGCACCAGTCGCGCACAGTCCAATGTTTGCCCACATAGTTGTGTATTGTAATGATGGAATCTATTTTTTTCTTTTTCCTCTTGCTCTGCACTCTTTATTTTGCCCTGAATGTCCACAGGCTTTTATATATTTATGATCGTCTTCTGTCACCAGTTGTTCCATAAAGGACAGAAGGCTCGGTCTGTTTGTTACATCCGCGCCAATGCATCCTAAACCCATCCAATTTCTGCGCTGTTTGTCCGGAAACGGTCGTTACCGAGCTCCGTGCCAGCTCCTAGCAGGAGCCGGATAGTGGCGTAATACGATTTAATATGACATCCATGATTTATTACGGCTCACTTGCACGCTCTGTTCACTCGGGCTGCATGTAAAACCGTCGCCGCCAACATCTCGGTCTCCCGCGAACCCCTTTTCGAGTGCCTTCCCCGTTCGGACAAAGTGCATCAAAAACCGTCCGTGGCGAGAGTCTGTAACAACGCCATACCATCATCTTGCACGCAGCGAAGGCCGTGATTAGCAGGAAGCACGCCTGTGCCTAATTAGCTACAATTAGAATTCTTATCATAATTTGGACTTGAGCCGCGGGTGAGCTAACGGTAATAAGTTCTCGTCACGGACCGGTTCACGGCGTGGTTCAGCCGAAATTCACGGTGCAGCAAAGAATTGGGCACCCCCGACACGACTGATGCGGAGATGGCAAGGATGTGGCTGTTGGTTTGGTGTGTGACCGGGATTGACGCAACCAAAAGGGTCGAAATTGTGTCGGTGACTTGCTGCTGGTACCGGAACCGAAAGGGGAAGTCGTCGATGCGTGCGGGTATTCGGATTGTGTGTAGTTTGTTTGGCTTAATAATTAGACACTTTGTTTGCGCCTGTCATCTTATCCTCGGAATGAAATGTGCGCCGCCGAAGAGGTGTCTCCCGGTGTTAGGGGTGTCGTGCAGTGAGCGACACGTGATTAGTAAGGGTTATGCTGTAAATCCCATTGGTATTCGGAACACTACACATGAGGATGTTTACAAAACTATAAAAAATCAAAAGTGAATGTATACAAAAATAGGAGATTAAACATTAGTATCTTTCAAGAATTATTGGAAATGTCATTGTTTTTAGACGAGAAATGATTGGTAACTCTAGAATAACCTACAATATACGGTGCGCTGTTATTAAGAGCTACGAATAACACAGAGTTATTGAGCATGCTTGGTTTTCTCGCTGATTGTCTATTGTCACGGCATCCTCAAAACTAATATTGCCACATAACACACGACTTCCATAAAAAAAAACTGAGTTTTTGTGTCTGTCGATGTCTGGAGCTAGATATTTTAGGATTGTCCAGAGTTATCAAAAACATTTACAATAGTAAGCAAACTTCAACCGTTATTAGAACTAATAATTTTGTCCTTTTTCCAACCAATGACATGAAGAAGAAGGACATCAAGAGTATATTGTTGAATTCTTTGGAATCTTCGAAAACGTTGTTTATACCGCCATTAAACAGTGCTCTTTGTTTGTTCAACTGTGTTCAGAGCAAATATGAAATTCATCATCGACTGGAATGTTTTTGTACATTAAAGAACTTTGAAAACTTCATCAGCAACGCATTATTCAAGGAACTACATTGCATTAAAATTATGGGTAGCGTTCCAAAACGTTACCAGCCGTTGCAAAATGAAACTTGCTGCATGCATCGGAACCATACATCAACGATATCAGTTTACCCGAACCGGTACCGGGAATTGGCAACTCCACCGGGTATGATTAATATCAGCGATACACACTTTCCGGTTGCTTTCTGGCAAACAAAACCAAGCTCGGCACACAACAGAAGCAAAAAAAAAACGCTACATCTTTCCCTTTTCACGCGACATCGACAAGTTCGAAAGTGCCCTTCACATTCCACCAATAATTCGCAATGCCTGCAAAACGATGCTCTGAGTGTGCAGTGTTTTCACACCTTTTTGACACATTCGTCCTTTATGTCATTCGTGGCATTTGCAACGCACGGGAGCTATCGACGGGGGACGGATTGCTGCAGTCGACACCCGACATAAGAACGATTTTCCGCTCCGTCCACATTGCTCGATCCCTCGGCCATCCCTAATCCCTAAGCGGATCCGAGAAGATCAAAGAAACACGACTGGGCCTAAAATGCAAAGCAGGGACGCATAAAAAAAGGAAACCAAAACCAACAAAGTATAAAATCAAATGCACTGCGTTGTGAGCTAAACTAGCTGGGTGAGGGAAGAAGAGGGAAGAGGGATGAAAATGTGATTGCTCCGGTGTGTCAACCAGACGTCAACCGAGGGGTACACACGGATGCTACTGGTTTTGTCCAGAGCCATGGGCGGATGGGTGGCATGAAAACATAATTTCGGGCTTTGGTTTGGTTGTTGAAATGGTCGCGTGATGTATCGAATATCAAGGGGATGGATTGCAGTGAGTTCACTCGTTCGCCCCATAGACACCGGCCGCAAGGGCAATGAAACGAGCGGTGGCAAAGGCCGAAAGGGATCATCAATGCATACATGTGATTTGTGGCGGGAGATTTGTAACGTTCAACGAAATGGAACTTTGAAGTTATTCGATGCCATAAAAATGAATGGATGCTATATGCGATTGATTTATGGGTGGCAGTTTTGGCTGCAGGCGCTATTACTGTAAGTGGTATCGGTTTTGCGATTTCGGGAACAAGCTTTATCGCTGTAAAACATCAAAGAATTTCGAACGCCCCGGAATGTGTGTATGTCTGTGTGCATCAACAAATAACAAAAAAACAAAAACATCGCTCTTTCGGTAAAGTGAAGCCGTAGAGTGTGTTTAAAAAAGTTTTATACTACTAGTGAATCAATTTAAGCGAAGAAAAGCTGGCGTAACATTGAAGAACCATTTGCGCTAGGCATACCCTTTGTTTGATGGTTTCCAGCGATTGTTGCTCGTGAGTCTAGCAATCCTAGCCAAGAACTAGGACAGGCGTAAATTATTGATTGTTGGTCCGTGAGTTGGCGTTATGAACGCGTATTCCATCATGTTGCGGCCAGTCTCTCGGATCTCTCACCCCGAGAACGATGCACACACACCATAATGGACGTCTTTCACATTTTTTGCAGCAATCTTAGCAGGTTCTAGGCAGTTCAGATACGGATTAAAAGGCAGGGCAACGAAGGCAGAACGATTTTGGCTTCACCCTGCGGAGAAATATATTTTTGAAATCAATCATTTTTCATAATTAACCACCATATGCTGCCTGTTCGAATAATGTTCGTGTCTCCCGCTCACGACGCCAGCCTGGTAGACGGGCTGAAGGTTAGCGCAGCAAATAAAAGCAGAGAAAAATAAAACAACATGATATAAAATACAACCGTGACCGATCGGGCACTGAGCGATCGATCGGGGAAACGAGGTTTTCTGCCTGCGTTCTGGCTTCGCCAACAGCCACATCCCTAATTCTCGGCCTTCCCTCGTTCCATTTCGCATTAGAGCCGTTTCGGTTGGTCCAGGAAATCGAATGGGAACGATCGATAAATAAGCTGGAGCTAGAGTAAAAGTAATAAATTTTTAACACTCAAGGGTACGATTATGTAGCTGCAGCAGTCTGCGCAGCCCGTAGGTACCGAGTATTGAATTTAAATAGTCGCATCCCGATCTAGCGAAGCGGAGAGAAACCCAAGGGCAGGAAGAGGCACGAGAAAAAAAAAACCATCACAACAATGAAGAGAGTGAAAACCCCCTGGGCATTCCATTGGCAACGGGCTATTGAATGGGCTTAGGGAACACGGCGCAGCACGAACCGTTCCGGCTGATGGAAAGCCTTTCGGAAGGATCAATTAATGCGAAGGATAGGCTTTTATGTTTCCTTTAACGCAATTAAACCACTCGGCATAGTAATTAGAATTTATTCTTCCGAGTACAGTGCTTGGGTGTAAGCCGGTCTGCCGCAACTGCGGATCCTTGTGCCCGTGCCCGTGCGGGTTACGCAGGACCGAGATTTATTTTCCAGCTTCAATATGCGCTACGAATGCCCTAGAGCCTGTGGCCTTGCACAAACAATGGAGTTGTTGCAGAAAAAAGAAGGATAATAGGATTTCTCCCCCCGGATGCATGCAACCGAAGGGAGTAATGGCGATCAGCGAGAGCATTAGAACACATGTTGTGGAAAAGTGTGTTTGCCACTGTGTTTGGTTGCGATCGGAACGATTTTCATGGTGCGGCTGATTTGTGCTCTTTTGCTACATTTTGGGCTTAATGATTAAGTGCAATCGTTGTTGCGGGGAAGGAAGGAAAAAAACGCCCGGCAACATTCACACAAAAGCTTGTAAGTTATGCTTCTTCCTGCAGGGTTCCACACTACTTGAAGGCGCACACAATATTTGTGTGCGCTCGAATGGATGCTACATCATCGTGGCTGCTTCAATCATCATTCATCATACAATTTTCGGAGATTTCAGCCAATTGCTTGAGTACTCTAAGGAACGCCATCGGCATTGCTTCAGACATTTGGGCCTTGTTTTCTTTCCCCCGCAATGCGTCCCGGGGAGGCGCGAAGGGAAGGTACGCTGTAGGGAGGCAAATGAGTGCGGCCTGTTCCGTGACTTGAGGAAAACAAATAAGTTTGCCAAGTCATCTCTTGAAACGAGCACAAGCATTTAATTCAACGGTTTGGGGCCGGTGTGCTTTATCGTTAAGAAGATGACTGCACGAGCTTTGAAGCATCGGTCGCGCTCGACATGCACACATTTCGTATGCAAACGACATGAAATACTTGTTTTGTTGTCGAAGAACAACAACGTTGTTCAGATAAGTACAGTGAAATATTTCATTAGATTCAAATAATGTATGTGGACTTAAGATTAGAACTTTAATACTCTTCATTACTTGGAATATGTCAGATTTCATCAGATTTGTTTGTTTTAAAAGCCTTTTCATTAAAAAGCTAACAATATTTTGCAATACCTTCCATCAATTTACTATTAACTCTGGTTACTGGGAATCATTCCAGCAGTTATTCGCTTAAACTTCCCAGATTTTTAAGGTATGTCCCCAACAAACTATGTCCACAACATAACATTTCTGAAGCTTTCCCTCTGAAGATCCAATGTCAAAGTTTTGGACATGTTGTCCAAGTTGTGTTCTACAACCAACAGCACAGAAATTAGTTCAAAGTTTGTAAAACTTACTTGGTAATAAGTAAAAGATGCTTCAATAATACCAAACAACATACCCTTCGAAGATCTTGGGAGAATTATTCAGTTTCCTACGCTCTCGAGCATGATTACCCAATTCGACAGTAAAAGAGAAGTGCCTCGAGCATCTTAAATATAATGGACGTTGCATTAAAAGTTTGCAAAATTCCTCATTAAACAATAGCCTGTCTGGGGATATCAGTAGCCTTTCGGTTCACCTCCCCAAGGAGGTTTTGCATTTTGTTTTATCAAATCATTCCTACACACAATACCTACAGCATAATAACTCAAGCTGTGCGAACTTTCTGCTAAAGATTAAACGGCTTAACAAAAAAACCCAACCACTTCATCGAACGGATCATTAGCAACGCTGAATGTCAGTCTTTTGTGTTGGAAGCTGTGAAAAGAAACGTTGCTGGGAACGGTGTGTGAGGAACAATCGTTTTTATCGATTTGTTGAGGGAGTTTTTTTGTTTTGCTCCGCGTGTTGTTGTAGCTCCAAGTGGAGTTTTTTGCTGGTGCTGTTGCTGGAATGTGTCTGGCCCTCCTCAGCTGGCAGTGACTCAGACATCGGTCCTCGATCGATAGCATTCCGCCCGGGGAGTGCTTCGCGGTTCCAATGCCCAACCAGCGTCCGATTGTTTCAGCTTCATCTCCGTGGGGAATCCGCCCCACGGACTCTCCATCGCCATCTTCAACTGTGAGAACTCCGTGCTGAATGTTTTTGAGCCCGTGCCAAGCGGGGCATCGGCGCGGCCACTCGATATTAATACATGCCCGAGACTTCTTTTCCTTGCCGTGCGGATCGTAATTCTCCTCCCTCCCTATCGTTTCGTTTCCTATCTTGTGTGCTGGTGCTTTCGCATTTTCCTCGCGATTGGCGCCGCGGTCGAGAGCAATTTCGCCGCGGCACGGTTCGGACGGGAAATGGGAAAAAAGCAGGGTATTAAAAGGGTGTGTTATTAAATTAAATTGATTCATTGAGCTCGTGAAATTAGTAAGAACCGCGTACATCCGACACGACTCTCCCCGCACCTGGTCCGCCTTACTAGCCCCGGACGTACGTTTCTCACTTGCACTTGAACCATTTCCACCTTGCCGCACCATTCGGCTGGGTAAGTGGTGCGGGTTTCGGTGAAGGTTTTAGGTTAAACGAGAGTATCGCTTCTCTTCCCATTCGCTCTGCCCCGCGCTACCCGCACCTTCGGGGAATTGAACGACCCCTTCGAGGTATCCGAGGTACCCCGGCGTAGGAAGTGTGAAGGGAAATTGGAGTATAATGAGATCTCGGCAAGATCGAGAAAGATTGATGAAGTGATTTGATTACTGTCGAACGAACGAGCGAAGCCGGATGATGGTGGTATGAATGGATAAATTTAAACCATGCGGGAGGGATGATTGTCATTACGAAATACGCCTCATCGGCAGGCATCGGTGTGGGTCCGTGTGTCGGGGGCGTCGGGGCGAAAGAAGAACTGCACGATTGGAAGGATTAAATATGGGTTAGCCGTCTGGTGTGCCTGGCGCGGTTCAGCGCAAAGTTGATGCAGAACTTTACCGGTGGGAAGATTGAAATTATATTAATGGTATTTTTTTTTTCACTGCTGTTGTTGTTGCTTTCAAGTCTTTAGAAATTGAATCAGAAAAGGCGGAACAGATATGGCAGTGAAATGGTGCGCTGTGGCTGCTGCTTAGCCGGCCTGCAATCAATGTTCCTAGTGTTCGTCTGCATTGTGTAATTTGCTCGTTAGTTTGAGTAATTCTCACATAGAACGCAGTAATAATGGAAGTAAAGTACTTCATCAGCGATCCTCTCTTAGAATGGTAAACTATTTCAGCAAGGTACAGTATCTGAGCGTAAAAATTAGCATCAATTTATTCAAATAAGATCTTCAATGAATCAGCCATAACGATCGTCCATTTACATACGAGCTGATGCACGTTGCGTGTCAAGCAGCTCAACCATCACTAAAAGCTAATGCCAGTAAAAATGTCTTATCGGCCATGGTAAAAATTCCATACACCGGCGAGGTCGATGCCATGTGCAGTTGAGCAGAGCTGAGTGTAGTGTGGCATTTCGTTTCCATCACACCCAAGGCATACGCGTGCAATAAAACGATGCGAAAGCGATACGGGATACGGCGGGAAAATAAAATAAAATCGAAACTACCAGTGAAAAATACCTGTTCCGATCGTTGCAAATTCGTTGTCCGATTCTAAAAACGGCCAATTGTTCATGCCAAATAAGCCAATTTTATGATTATTAGCCATTTATAAGCAGAACGGATGAGTCCGGGTACCAATAACACTAATCCACTTTTTAAACCCATCGCTTCACGTTTCTCTGCGCTGAAATAGCCCCAAATAATGTCGATGCCGATGGACACCAGTCCGGCTGTCGGGGAGGGTGGGCGAAACAGATCGAGAGGTGAACCGAATATAAATGAACTAATTTTACAATCAAGTTGTTTTTCGTTTTATTCGCCATGGTCGGGCTAGTGCTGTGCACCAACCGAGCATCAAATTACGTAAAGTAGTCCCGTTCGGGTATTCGGTCATCTTCGAGCTCGTGTCGTTAAACTTGATGAGGCTATTCAGGCACAGGTTCTCTAGGATTTGAGAACGGGTGTGCCGTAAAAAATAATCACCTCCATGTTTTAATAGTGGTACGCTTTTGACTTTCAGACGCGAAGAAACAGAGCTCGCAAGAGAAAGATGCATGGCTTTTGTTAAAGGGAAAGTTAAGAAATAAAATCCATTACATTAAGGCTTGGAAAACTTGGAAAAAGGATAATTAATTAGACAACGTACAAATAATTACAATCCTCATCCGTAATGGAGTCCATCACGTTGCTTGTTGCAATAATTTAAAACACAACTTTCGGTTCTGATTACACCGACAGTGCATTCGTCCCTCCTGAGTGCTTAATTCGTGGTTCGCATGCACCGGGATCGTTAATAATGAGCCTTTTAGGCGAAGTACCATTCGTTGGTACTCCTATCCGAACAAACAGAGCCAAAACCTGTTTTTTATGATGATCAAAATTTCCTCCAACATGAAACACTTATTACAACAACAACGAAACTCCGGTCGTCCTGTTTTTCCGCCACCGGAAATGAGGCACCAGCACCACCGAGGTGGAATTGACGGGTTTCGGGGCCTATCAGCGCACAAAACTTATCATAAATCATGCATTGTTTTCACAGCAGGGCTGCGAATAGAACATATGTAAAAAACTTCCGCCACAACGCTGCAACCCTTTTCGTTCGTTATCAATGGTACCATTAGCTGCCCGGCTACGACTACTTTCGGTACCGAAAAAAACCCATTTTCGGCAGCATTAAGCAGCACTCAGCACTAACCGAATCGTAAAGAAGTGAACCAACCAGGCACCGAGGGATAACAACAACACAAAAACAACCAAACCGTGGTGCACCCTTCGCCAGATAATTCAAGGGTTTAATTTCTCTGAATATTCAGCAAGCTAGCGTCCGAAAATTATGGCACAAGCGCAAACCCCATCATTTGCTACCTTATGGTGCCGGTCGGCACCCTCTGGTCCCCCTGTGGACGCTGCAGTAATGCCAGATAAACCGGTACAACATTTAAATCGATTCATAATCATACAATTACCATTACCATTCCTTTCATGTCGAAAACGGAGACCTTCGGTTTTGAGCAGAGGCCGAAATACACTTCCGGCCCCAAACAACATGCTCCGGCGGCGCCAGGACGAAAAAGCCCTTCATTTTGTTGATTGGGAAATTCTGACTCCATCCAAACCGAGTGCCGTGTGCGTAGAGCATACAAACGGAGCGAGTGGGAAAGAATGTCGTCCTGTGTTGGACAATTTCATTAACGATCTTTCGAACGACATTCAGGTCCAAGAATGCTTCCGGTTCCCGATCAAACCCTTCCCAGATCTTTGCTTAGCGAACTACATACATCAACAGTTGTTGAGCTGGTGGAGGCCGCGTAATGACATTACAACATAAAAACAACCCACTTAATTCTGTCCCAAACCATTTCCCAAACCCCTGGAAAAAACCACACCAAGTGAAAGGGCTACTTGCGTATGTGGAGTTTTTTTGTTGTTGTTGTCTCCTCCCCGTCCTGTTGTGCGGTTTAAAAGTACAAGAAAGCACAAAGTAGGCTTCTGGAACTTTTCGGTGCTGTGGTATCGTACAAATTATGCAGCTCTGACCTTTCTTTGCGAATTTTTACGGCTTCCTCTTTTTCCAGCGGTGTGTCACAGCAGCCCAGCTGCGATAAGAAAGGGAATCCCGCACTTCGACCCGGCAGTAGGAACACCTCGGTAACCGGCTCTGTCCGGACTGCACCCTTCGGTGGACGGTGGGTTTTGTGGGTCGTGTTGAATTTATAATGATGATTAAATTATAATCATCATCAACGGCAACAGCAGTAACGTTTAAGTTTGCCGAAACCGACAGAAAACAAAACACGCTTGATGGCCAAGCGGTTGAAATAAATTCCAAAACTCCTGCCCAAAGCGCAGAGTTACAGTGGGTTTCTCTGCTCCGGTCAGCAACAACAAAGCTTTAGAAAAACGCAAGCAAAACATAGATCCTCAAAAATATTTTCGCTTATCGCATCAACAACGATATGCGAAGCGAGACTGCTGTTTGTTTCGGTGTTTGGAAATTAGATTGAATATTTATGCCCCGACGCTTATCTGTTTCGTTTTTCTTTTCCCGTCAGTTTGTTTGCCCTAGAGAGCGCCCTTTTAATAGCGCGGTTGACACCGGGAATGGGAATTTCTGCCTACCCCTGGTTTTAGTCGTCCAAAGGTTTCCATGTCAACCATGGCTCAATAGCACGCTTCCGTCGTCTGTCACAGCGCTGCCACGGAATCGACGGTCTCTCGCGAAGGGTTTTTTCGCTTATCAGCGCCACTTTCCTACAGCTTCCTCCATTCACGTACCATCGGGGTTAGAGATTATCTGTCGTTTCCCTTGTAGATGCGGCGTTCCAGCACCCAAGGTTTTGCCTACAGGCGGCGTAGGAACACCGAATCTTAAGGATTTTATCACAATGTTCGAGTGTGGCAAATGTGGCTATTATGTATCTGTACGATCTGGCATCGCCGGTGAACAATGGCACATTTGCAACACGCTTGGTATGCTGGCCGCGGTTGACAGCTCGACGGTAAACAGCTCATCTCCCGGGCACCCGGGTTTACAATGCAAAAACACTCTCGCCGCCGTTCGGGGAGACACTAATGGAGGGTAGTGCAGCATTATGTCTGCCATTTTGGGGGAGCAGGAAAAGGTTGCATGTATAAAACCTAGGTTATCTTGTACTTCTGGCTAGATATGATGTGAATTTTTCGGCTGCAGTAGCGTAAACGTTTTACTGAGCTACAGTAATTAAAGTGTCCAAATTCTCATTTCCATTTAATTGGAAAATTATGCGCGTCATGGACAACGTCTATTGAATTTAAAATACGTCTACTCTTTGCAGTTCTGCTGCACACGACGAAGCAGTGAGTGGCTCTTATTAAACTAATTCAAACACACCAAAACCTCAACCAGAGTGGCTTGGCAAACAGTGACAATAATGGCACGATGTGTCAGCGTCAGTAAAAACCACTCACTCAGTCACACGCCGGAAGTGAACCACTCGGTACGTACCGCGCACACTAAGCACCGTGCTGTTGGGCTGTCACATTTTTCATCGTTTGCAAGACTCATTAAAACATCTGGCATAATAAAACTGTGCCTGCCATCGGTGATGATTACGCGAACGGCCCCCATTTTTTTTTTTGGTTGAAGAGTGGCACGCTGGTGCTAATGGCCAGATATCGGTTTCGGGGTTATCCTATCCGAAAAATGGATGGTCTGGTTCGTATGTGCTTTTCTTCTTTATGGTGTATTGCTTTCGGGTTGTCTTCTTCGTGTCACCATGAATCCGGTTGTCGACGGCACCGTCTGCCTGGCGATGGTTTCTATGGAATTCGATTGCCAATAAGCCTCCCATGTGCGGTTCCGTTCCGAGCTCGTTTCGACTTCCAATTCATAATTCATTCCGTGCTTCCCCTCATCACGGCCATCAGCAGCAGCAGCAGGAGCCGTGCACGGCGTACTTATGCCACCATCATTCCCCAGACGATTGAATTTGATGCATTTCATTATTTCTGGAACGTGTCTGTAGCCGTTCCCGGGCTCTTCTGTCCCGCGCGCCCAGGTACGGCCAGCGACATCGAGTGGCTTTATGTTGTGCGATATCACCTTTTATCTATTCTTGTCTTCTCCGGGCCCTATGCAACCATGTGCGTGCGTGATTCACACGGTACACACCGGTAAGGCCACCCCGTAGGGGGCAATAATGTCACTACAATGGTTCAGCGATGTAGTGTGATGCGGTCTTGCCGTCCCATCATCGGCTGTGTCATTAGATAAGCGATTGACATTTTCATCCATCTCGTCGCGAAACCGTGCCCGCGAGACGTGATTTTGTGTTTGCGATAAAGAAACTGCACAGCGCCGGGAACGTGTGTTGTGAAATTCGAACCTGTTATTACACTGCGCCGTATGCGCACTTGCGGGCCATCGTCATCAGGGGTTCCAGTTAGATGAAGATCGGCTGTTCAAGTCCGTCGTAAATTAGCGCCGACCATCGAGCGCTCTCCGTTGAGGGTGCCAGGTGCTCGTATGCTTGACGCACATGTGCAAATGTCGAGGTTATGCCAAAGACTCTTACAAACTTGAAGCGAATTTAATGCTTTGGAGCACATTTTAGCAAGGCGATTGTTCCACAACATTAATATAAGCAAATAAAAATGTTCCTGCCTCCAATTCCCATTCTGTTTTCGTTCTTCCAGCAGCCATTCTTCAGCTCTGGTGAAAGTGACTTCCTACATACTACTGCTTCGGGTTGAGGAACAGAGCACAGTTTTTTGTTTTGCACATCATTTTATTACTCCCTAATGGCTACTATCTGTCCGCGAGCCATGGTTTATAAAGGCGGATCTCACCCACGGCACCCAGATAGCTAGTGGCATTCCCCTCTAAGCCTGTTGTTAAACTGTCACACACTAGATGGAGCTGGCATCTGGTGGAGGTGATGACATGTGAATAATATTTCGAGTGGATGGTGTGCCATAAATAAACATCCCGTGGCTAGCAGAACTTTGCTCTGCATCGTCTGAACGTTTAAGTTGCAAAAACGAGCTCAACGAGCTGCCGACTTTTCGAATGAATCACATAAATGTATCTCTCGTTTTTTTTTTAAGCAAACGTGGTAAAACACCTCCTTAAAACCCTTATATCATGCTGCTGATGAGGAGAAAGCATCCAAACATAAATCCTCTTAAAAGATAGGCAAAACTCCTATCGTGCTCACCAGCGAATGTCACCATCCAGGCGTGCCGATACATCTTTTCCAATGATAGAAAATCCCTTCCAATCCTCGCAGAAAGCGGAAGATTTACTGGAGGTCAGCTCAGCACGGTCCAGGGTTTCTTTTTTTTTTTGCTCCAGCGCCTGACCAAATGCAACGATTGCGACATTGCATTCCTGGCAGGAAGTCCACCCTGAACTCCGTGATCCCCGGTGTCGTCCGGATCGTGACGAATCGGTCAAAGCGAAATCAATTGCAATGGATGACGAATCGATGTTTATCCCTTCGGAACACTTTCTTCCACCGGCCGCCCCGGGGCCCATGCACAGTTTCGTTGCGCACAGCATTGTTCGCCGTGCAAGTGGCCGGGTGTAAAGCTGGCGAAGAAAAATGACGACTCATCATCCCCCGGTGCCTGACAGGGGGACATTGTTACACATGCTCCGGGGATGCAGTGGGAAACGGTAATGCCGTGTGCCGCTGTGCGCTGCGGGTCTTAATAATAATAACACTGGAAACATACATACATTTTCGAAGACCATTATTTATAATTTCCTTCATTTGTTTGTAACTCCCGGGTCGGGGGTAAGGAGTGCGAATGGTGCGTCCAGGGGGTAGGGTAGCAGGGTTGCCTACCCGGTAACATAAGTGGAGGTTTTGCTCGCCCACCACACGCACCCACACACACACACACCGCACCATTCGGGGCCATCGCAACGGTCGCACGAACCGGAAAGGAAAGTGTGCGGGGTTAAAGTTACTTGTAGCATAAAATTTACTCACAGCAGGTGGTGAACGAGGGCCTCCGACTCTTCGCTGCTTCGCTCGCCCGGGTCGATCAGGTTGGGTCGGAGACCCGACCGTCAAGAACAGCAATCACTGCATCTGATGTATTTGGCAACCGGACGCAGGCACATGAACGTTACGAACTGTACGTACAGGAGCTCAGGGCTGGAGCGTCTTGGGACGAGTGCAATCTCAATGTCAATCTCGAAAGCAGAAATAAAGGGAACTGTAAGTGCAGTACACAACCGTTGCAATCTTGAGTCCGTCAAAACTTGTCTATTTTTACTTTGACAGGGGATGTATAATGAAGTTCGCTTTGTTTTACTACACCCCACAGGAGAATCTCTCATGAGATGCATTTATTTTCAATTAATTGCATTAGGCATGCAGTCTCTAAGAGTATGTTGTATTCGAACAAGAGCTCGCTACTGAATTATTTAACTTAAATCTCTTATTTAGTTGGATTTTAATTGAGTATTTACGTTGAGACCATCTGTTTTGTATTCAGTAGTTGTTGAAGTGTACAAGTTCTTACAAGAAGACTTGAAGCTGTTTGACTCTCGAAAACTAATTTAGTGGAATTTAAAGCGCTTATACATAAGCTGCACATTATTGCATGTAATGTTCATCTCCTCCATTGATGCTCCACTTCAAAAGGGTCTGTTCGACGCTGTGCTGGAACAGCGAAACTAAATTAACCGCTTCCAATCAATAAACGGATTATGGCAGTAATTTATGTTTGTCTTTTGCTAGTTTATCCCAGGAACGTGTGCCGCGTTTGTGTGTGCTTGTGTGTGTAGCCACATCCAACCCGGGAGTCCATTTATCCCTCCCGTACGGCCAACGATAGTGAGCACTGTCGTCATCGTAACGACTGTTTACTAACCGTTTGCGGCAACAAATTGCACTTAGCAGCTCGCACACACTGGCGATGGCCACTGCTCCACTGGTCGGCGACGCGGGATTAGTCAAGCGATTGTAAATAAATCGCTCTTGGCACCCCCCGGTTCCGCGGTCCGGTCCCCGCCAAGTGGACACACTTTCTCCACCCAAGGTTTGTCAACAGCGCGCAGTAAACGCCACACCGACCACGACCGAGACGACCTACATTGTTGGAGCATTGCGAGAACGAATTATGATGAAATCGCTTTGATGTTCCAATGAGTGCTGGCGGTCGGTGGATTTATTTAACCGGCGAGATGGGGATTACCGAAGGGGAAAGCCTTCGCTCCAAGAACAGCAGCTGATATGGTGGGTCTGCCGCATTCTCCACGGCTTCAGGATTTAATGTGTAAATTGAAATTCGCTTCGACAAATGCTGCGTGTAAATATTGATTTCCATAAAGTACTCACCGTTCGGAGAGGGTCTTCAGATCATTGCCACCGTGGAATCATTGGGTGCCACTTTTATGTCTGGTAGCGAGTTGTGTAATGCTTTCGATTCTCGACTGTGGACTCGTATCTTGGAGACAGCGAGTTAGCGAAACGTGTTGCTACTATTCGAGCGCTTCGTAAGGATGATCTACTGCGAATGGAATTCTTTCCCTACCGACATTGCGGCTGCCTGTTGACGGCAAAACAAGTCATTAGCTGGAAAAGTGATGTACTTTTATTTGATATCCATTCTGGCACTCGCCAATACCCGCCCAATATGTCATCGGATATCGTTTCGGTTGTTTGCCGGCAGCATTTGAAGCAATCGACGCCATCTTGGATGGGTCGGTTTTCACTGCCACTGCGTCGAGACACCGCACATCCGGCTGTCTGTCGAGAGGAGCGAATGAAATTAGACCACCCACCCGAACGGCTGGTGGGAGGTGGTGTACACCCGACGATTCCGTTTCCGTCGGAAAATTCGGAAATCTCGTTACACGTCCACACCGGGAGGTCGTCTGCAATTAAGACGATACGCCACGTGCAACGTTATGCCGGGTGCGTGTTCGGATTATGGAAAATCCGGCACCTTCCCGGGGACACTGCTGCTGCGGGACACCGTATACCTGCTTCTTCGGATAGCATTTATCGGCGGTGTGCGATACCCACAGGTCGTCTTCGATTACGGCGACATGTACAAGCGGTCACGTTGGCAACGGCTTCGCACAGTCGGTACACCGTTCCGTTTGCTCTTGACGGTTATTATTACGATTTTACTTCACTGCGTGGCGTCGTTCGTCTGCACTTACTCGTCGAAACAATAAATAACTTCCTTCCATTCCGTTGGTCCCGAGGGGCAGGTGGGGGGGATCCGGGCGGTTTAGGGCGAGATGCGTGGGAACTTGTTGTTGCTCGTGGTGAGTTATTATTTTTATTTTTCCCTCCGATGCCGCCACAATCCCGTGAAATGTGATCGAAATGGTCCGTAAATAAATGGCTTGTGTTGTTTTTCCATCGTTAGCCCCCCCGAAGTCATGGATACACGAGCCTCGGATAAATTGAATTTCATAATCGTTTGATGGAATTCTGGCGAACGTATAATAAATACATAAACATCTGCCCGTCACGTAGGTCACATTCGAAAACAATGTGAAAGACGCTTTTGATGCTATCGCTTATGAAGCACAAGTGTTGTTTTTGCCGCATTTAACGATTATTTTGATGTTTAAATTGTAGTTATGTTAGCCACGATGGCAACGCAACGAGTGACAATGTTTTGTTTCCACTACAGTTGATTGCCACAACAATAGTTTGTTCCCAGTGTTGTCAGTGATTTAATGTTTTATACAAAAGGAAACACTTCCTACTAGGAAGAGGTTAACAAAATATGTTTATTATTTCATAAAACAAATGTTTCAGACATTTTTGTTTGTTTTTCCATGTTTCCTTTGTAAATTGTGCTAATAGTGTCCGAAGTAGTTATCTGAAACAAACAACAATTGTTGAGCTATAAACAATATGCATTGTCGTTGATAGTTGCTCGCAACAATGTTTCGAAGTTGTTGCTGATTTCCTTCACATCCATATGACACAAAGAGTGGGCAAAGAATCGGGGCTTAATGTAGCACTTTAACATTCTATGCTCATTATTATATTAGGTAAATGTTTGCTATAAATGCTTTATTGTTTTCTTTGATCAAAATATCGTCAGAGGACTACCAAACCTGGGCAAGCCTATTGAGCAGTCTCAATTGACACCAAATGAATAAACTCTCTGGGATTCGGGAGAGAATAGGAAATTCTACCTTATTTGCCTTTTAGGCCTTTTAGGACTCGATTGCCACTTGTTATAATCGATGTCACTCTTGTCCGAATACACATCTTTTGAGACAAGCCAAAGCCCAAACTGATTTGAATCGTTCTTGATCTCAAGACACGAGAATTTGTGTGGATATTCAGATCTTTAGAACTAGGCATAAGGTTGTAATTTCTGATGGACAATCCTTTGACTACAAGCTACATAATAGTTCCTCACCTCAAAGTCCGATATTTTAGAGAAAAAACGCTAGGAACTTATTTGCACTCCCGATACTTTTTTTAAAGGAATCTCCTGAAGAATTATTGATTGGTTTACAGAAATACATTCGGACCAAAATGAAAATCGTTGCTTCAATTGATGAAGATACATCTTAAACCTAACCGTGATACTGAGTACTTGAGATATGTCTTTCTACAAAGATGATTTAGTAGAGGTTTAGGGAATTTCCTTAGGAGTTATGATTGTTTTATGAAGCTGTGATTAATCCCTTTAAAAGAATGTGATACGTATGATAAAATAATACTTAGGAAATACAGAATTCTTAATAGCCTTCAAAATGTCAGTTTTACACTTCAAGAAGAGAGGTCTCATTGTCAATTTGTTTAAAAAAAAATCGTTCAGCAGTCTGACGGCATTGCTGGGTCAGTAATCGATGTAGCAATGACCCGCAAAGCCATGGCTATAAAACGGGTCCACTTAAGCATAGTTTGTGCATGAAAGAAAGCTTTGTTCACGCCACATTCGCTAGCAAAACATGTATTACAAATCGTGCCCTTTGTATGCGTGCCCGACAGGGGAAATATGGAGTCGCTTAGTGTGTCAGGAAAGTACACACCTTTCACATCCGGTGTCGGTGACACGGGAGTGATGTATCGGAGCTGTGCCGAGTGGACGATAATGTTGGACATTATTCCAATGGGTCCGTAGAACCCGCGGGAAACAACATGCGCCGAGAATGCAACCGATTGTACTACCGCGAGCCCCTCGCTCGCCGGGCAAATCAATCAAATGTGTGCGTTTACGATCGCGATAGTGAGTAGTTCAGACGGGGCAGAACATAGGATCCTTCCTTCGGTTCACCCAACCACCGGGGATAGCCTCCACGCGGACGGACGGTCGCAAGATTCCACAATCAAACCTAGTAAATGGCGCCATTAAAATCCACTCGCATGTGTCAATAGTGAGGGGACAGGAGGAAGGTGGCGGCGAACGGTGGGTTACACGTCTTTATGCATGCGTTAGAAGCCTTCCCCCCGATAGAGAGAGCTCGTTTATTTTTCCGTTTCAATTGTGTAAAGTTCGATCCTGACACCCAACCCCATGTTGACGGCAGCCGTTAGACGAGTCCTCCCCGTTCATTCGTTTATCAACCTCATCGATCGGTGGGCGACGCGCACGGGCATTGCGTGGTGGAACGCCGCAGGAATATGTTTACGTTGTCGGTCATTCGGCTTAATTTATCTTTATTTGCTTAATGTGGCTGGCAGAGAGCGCGGCGACCGTTTACGAACCTTCGATATTGTCGAGAGCGCAACGAGAAAGCAAAGAACTGTCGATGATTTTCGTTTGATGCTCGTTACGATGAGGCGGTGCAAGGGGAGGGTGGTGATCATGGGTGGGTGCGTGGTTGGTGGGACTACATACATTAATTGATCTGTGTATTATTATCGTTCGTCGTTCCTCCACAGCCCCGTTCGTCCACTCCAGCTTCCATTACGCTCTCACCGGGGAGCAATCGATGTCTAACAACGAGGCGTGAAATGTTACTATTAAGTTCCTTTCCGTGCTTCTTGCCAAGCATCTCTGTCTCTTCCTGCAGCTCGCGCCCGGGAAAGGTGGCTCGTCTTGTGGAGAGAAGGCGCGCAACATGGGCGTAGATCATGCGCTGGGCGTGCAATGCTGCACTCTGCCGCAGTACGTGTGCATGCATGCAGCGGATTTAATAAATACGCGAATTAATTCGACGCTCTCAACGCCCAGCAACTTGCCACGGCCAGGTGTGTGTGTGCACGTACACAACGCCGACAGCTCCGAAGGTGAAAGGGGAGCGCATACGCGAGGGCCGGGGCGTATAATTTATGGTTTATCGATAATAAATTACGAGCGATTATAATTGATTTAACGTGTAGTTGTGCGACCTATAAGGCATCGTGCCATTTCCTGTCATCCGGCCTCCGGTGTCGCTAGTTTGTCAGCTGCACTCGAACGACGAGCATTCCTAATTTAACCTCAACAAAATCGCTCGACTGCGGCATAAAGCTTCAAAATGCTTCATGTATCTGCACATTTGTGGAGAGATTTAGCTGCTGATAGCATCGGTGCAGAACTACAATGCGTTATTTCACGCTGGTTTTGTATTTGCGTGAGAATATCGACCCAGTTCTAAAAATAAGCAAGCAAAGAATGCTGATGGCATTTGAGGCATTTGGCTGTTTGTATGGTGCTGGCGCTCAAGAACGCAGTTAAGGAGCGGGATTTCATCCGCCTCTTTAGCTCAGTGGTAGAGCGCTGGTCTCGTAAACCAGCGGTCGTGAGTTCAAACCTCACAGGAGGCATCGAAATTGGTTGAAATGATGTTTTTTCTTGTCAAATGAGTTGATGAGTTGCGTTTTGGATTTCTTTTTTGACTAAGTTGTATGTACGAAGCTGGAATAATCGATAATTTTGACGTGGACAATCATATCTCATTGTTTAAACCTGTTATGCCTGAGTGTGTTTTGGAGTATTAAAATGCAATTCATTTTTATTAAAAATGTCATCTCGACGTGAAAAACTAGCAAACAGTAATGATTTCTTTAGTCCCGTACAAAATTGTTGTATATTCAGCTTTGTCGCAATCGTTATTACTTGTGAAAGGAACGTTCTGGCCCGTGATACATAAAGCAGTTCGAAAGGTTTGTGAAGTTCTTAGAAATTACCACCTTTTAGTATTAAAAGTTCTTAAATCATGGAGCTTTTAGTACTATAAACAGTATTGAAACTAACAAAATAATTGAGTCGTTCTTCCTTTTATTTAAATTTTGCTCTTTAGGTACTATATGCGTTTTTACTTAAAAATTTAACAACTTTCGCGTATAATAACAGATATTTTCGAGTATTGCATTCGGATATATTAAGAAATACGCCACAAATCAACAGTCTTCCATCATTCTAGGACCTTCGGAGTAACTCTGAGTTCTCAACAGTTCTATGAATGTTCTCTTATCCCTTTCTCTTTTTATGTACATTTCGCAATACTTTATTGAAGTTATGTTGCGAACATTTTGGTGAAATCCACATGGTGACTTTTAAGACTTTTAAGTTTTTGAGACTCTTGAGATTATAGTTCCTTTTTAAAAATTTCTTAGACTGCTGCTTGGTTTGGTTTATGAATATTTTCTCTGGAGTAGCGTTATCGTTATTTTGGCTACGTGCTAGTGCAACGGCCATCTTCGGATGCGTAAAGTTACCATCATTTTACAACCAACCACAGAACAATCGTTTCAACACTTTTCACTGGTTTTGCAAGAAACAGAAAAACACAACGTAGGGATCGATCGCGAACAAAGCATATGCAACACAACCCTCCCAGGGAAGGTTTTCCCCCTTTCACCTGGGCCGAAGGACGTTGTTTTGTCATCCCGCGGTTGCTTCACGCTCCCTGCCGGCAGTAATTATGACATTTATATTATTTTGTCATTAATTTTAATATAGTTCCCCCTCGGCGTTCGGGCTCTTGTTTGTCTTCCATTTCGCTTCCTTCCCTGACTGACGACACACGTTCTTCACACACACACTCACACACGCATATGGGTTGTTTCGATGCTGCACGCATCCGTCCAGCACTGCACAGCCCGGTCCTTGGTGGCCATCGCCATGTCCCAAGTACGGTGGGAGATAATAATGTTTGGGAGTGCACCAAAACCGGACTCCTCCATTCCGGGCAGTTGCGTTTGATGATCGTTGTCGAAACGAGTAATTTATCAATCAGCATGCAAGCGAACCGAAACCATAAGCAAAATGGCCCTCGCCCCGGACGTGTGGGTCCGGCGTTTGAAGCAATTAGTGCGCGAGCGAGCACGGCGGACAGTTAAATTCAATTTCGCGAGATGCAAATGATTTAAAATTAATTACCAACATCAATCGAATCGGCCACACAAGCGTAATGAATAATTCGATTGACGGTTGCATCGGGCGAAATCAATCAAAGTGGAAATTTAGCTAAAAATCATTTTGACTGGAATAAATGATGATCAGTTTAGGGAACGAAAAAACCAAATTGAAATGAATTTTTTTGGTACGCGATTTAATTTAATCTTGCGGAACGTCCAAATGATAAGGTTACTATGTAAATTGTTTACTTTCATTGTACTTATTGTTGACCATACGCGCTGTTGTACTGTTTGGTAAACATTTAAACATTTCATTACTCAAGCCGAACGCCCATTTTGTCCTATCCTAGCGAAACCATTCGCAATCGATCGCTTTTGTGTAAACTATTTCACTTTCGAAGGACGAAGAAGCCGAAGGAACGCGCGCGCAGGGAGCGATGGGGAATTAGCATTTGGATCGGTGGTTCGTGCCGCTCGCTACTCCATTTGTCACATTCCCGCGGCCATTTGTGCGAATGTCGGTCGTTATCGTGTCACGTACTGGCCGTAACAGTACGGTCGGGAAGGAAGCGCATTTGCTTAGCATAAATAACAACGCGGCCGTTGTTGTTGACTCTGTCTGGCGTTTTGCCGTAGGGGGTGAATACATTTTTCAAATCACACCACACTTTCCAGACAATATTTTTTACCCCCTCACCCACCCACCGTCCTTGCGCTTGTTCCTTCGCTTCCCCATTGTGTCACTTTTGTGTGGAGGCTGAGCGCTAGACCAGGGGTGGGTTTTTTTTGGAAATGTTTACCATTGTGATCAAATTGCGAGGATTTTTCCGAGTCCATACTAATCAGTGTGGCTGTATTTTTTTATCCAGACCAGGATCAATGCGAACCACGTATGTGAGTTCGTTTGCTGATGTAGGATTGGTGATATCATGGGACTCGTGCCCGGCAAAAGGCCCTGAATCCATCATGCCGATGCCGGAAAACAGAGCGAAACAGCACTGATAAACATAACGCTTTGGGGAATATTGTCAATAAAGGTTGGAAAAATATAGACAACAGCGAGTTTTCTATCTGCACATGTGGAACTGCAGGTTCTGTTTGTTTAGCTATTGGTTCAACGAAATGTACAATATTTTTATTAGTACATACCAACGAGTATGAGTATTTGTAAAATATAAAAAGTCCTCTTTAAACGTTTGTGATTACGATTGGAGTTGCGAACTTCCTCAACTAAACTACATGTTTGAAATAATATTGAGGAAATCTGAAGCGCTATGATGAAGCTTCATGAATCTTCGAAAAATGAAGCTTGTGTGGACTTTTTAATTCAGCTCAAACAATTAAAATGTATTCAATATGCACTTAAATAACTCAAGTATTGCTAGATTTCAATTCAGCGGAAAAATTACACATTTACACAGAAAAGGAAATCATAAATAGAAGAGTAATTATAGCTTAAAGCAACCAGAGTTTCTTCTGAGTTCTTGGAGATATATGAATATTCTAAGTTCTTGAAGGTTTCAGAATTATTGGAGATATGTATTGGAGATAGTAAGAATATTCAGAGGGCTTTGAAACTTTAGAGAAAGAATCATTTAAGAGTTGAATTTTAATTTAGATGATACTTCAAACTCCTGATTCTTAATACCATTTACGCTAGAACTCCCGGACGAGCCTTATCGCTTCCTTCTAATCACAACAATATTTGAGGTTCAACAAATCAGTTGATGTATTCTATAATAAGAATTTTTAAAAATGTCTCAAACTTTCCCAGCTCTTTGAAATTGTTCATGAAGATACTTTCGCTAAACATAACGCTTGTAATACTACAATAACTTTACCAACACCTTATTCATTTTGCATTTCTTTGAAACACAATATTATTAGCACAGCTTGCAAGCGAGCCTCCCGAAGCGCGTTTCGCTTTTAAATCTTCCAATACTGGCTCACTACCGACGGTCTTCCGTGGCATGTCACTGCCATAAATAAAATCATGCCGTGTGGATGTAATTCCGTGATAAATGCTTTCCCAGCCGACGTGTTTCGTTTTGTGAAGGCACACGTGTAAGACGCAGCCCGTGCCCGTGTCTAAGACCTGCAGGCTCTACGGGATTGGCTACGGTCGAACTACGGCCAGTTTTTTTTTTGCCAGTGCTGAACGAATGATAGCCCGGTCGTGGTACGTGGTCTCCGGTCGTTTGCCTTTCGAAAAAGAATTAGCCAACTGTGCGCTTGCCTAACCGAACTGCAGGAAAGTCATAAAACAATAAAGTACATTTATCTCGTGGATTCGCGTGTACGCGGTAGTTGCATGTGCGACGTCGTCCCAAGCAACATTCCCGGGCGATGATATTAACCGTGGCCCGACAGCGAAATATGACAACTGCGTGAGCGTCCTGGCGGAAAACGTTCGAACGATACGACCCTTATCCGGGGTGGGTGGGTCGGGGGTGATGCTGGTGGTGGGCCCCCACTAGCACGGAACCCGCATAAGTGAGCCAGTAATGTCGGCACGAACTGGTGCACGCTCACCACGTGGATGGCATGAAATTGACGCACCATTGGGTTACATGATCGTCCAAGGGGAGGGCAACAATGTGGCCGTTTCCCGGCACACTAGACGAGAAAACAACAGAAACACATTCTTACCCCCCGACCATTTGTGGAAGCTTTCGGTTTTACTATCGTCGACGCTTCTCGCGTGTATGCTCTTCCGGCCGGCCGCACTCTCATAACATTAACTCCTCCGGCCGAAGCGTACCGTCTCGCACGGCCTCGTGCTGACACTATTTGATAACAGTGCGAAAGTGAAAAAACAAAACAGGAATGCCACAGCCACATGCCGGCAGCATTACCGGCCCTTCGCGAAAGGGACTTCTGGGGGCTGAACATCGTTTGGCGTTGGAACTGCTTGGTGGGTATCAGCCGGATCGCTATTTCTCCACATGCGGGAACGGATTTTCCGGCCGAAACGCACTGGCAACCGAGACGAGGCACGGCTGAAAGCTAACGGATAACAAAGCGCACTTTGTGCGTGTGTACCGTGGCAAGATGTTCCGCTGGCCCAGTATTGTTGTGGCCCAGGTGGAAAAGCAGACGAGGATGTGGCTTATTTTCATTTTCGTTCCCTCCCGTCAGGCAGGTCTTGCCCCGATCGTGTTCGCGCCGCAATCAAAGCAATCGCGGAAAATGAGCACAAAGTGGCGAACAAAGTAAGCGGGGTGGCCACCGCCTCACAATGTGTGTCGTGACGCTGAAGGCCGCGTTATTGTATTAAATAACATCCTCCCTCGCTGCGGATGATGATTATGATGTACTGCGCACAGTAACGACGGCCGTAGATTACGCTGTGGCGCGGCAGTGCCTCATTGTGCGTGGTTAGTGGCCATGTTTAAGTCGATAGGTTGGCGGTAACGCTGGGGATGGCATTAACAAGTTTTTCGCAGATTGAAGGGTAATTGGCATTGTGTCTGTGTTTTGATAGTGAAGTGCACACAAAGTGCATACCCGTAGACCGCAGACGGGGCATTTCCGCATGAGTGGGAACTGGAAAAATGCGCAAAGAAATGTGACATATGCAATGGGAGAGCACGCAGGAGGAGAGTTGAAAATGATCACTTACTTCTTGGCTAAGATATTGCAAGCGCATCAGACTTCCGTTGTAGTTGAGCACATTTTGAGCTGGCCACGGTTCCATCTTACAGTTGAATTTCTTCTTCAGATCGTCATACGAGGGCCATTTTGACATTGATTTGAGCATGCTACTGGTCTTAGACCTCAATAGACGCATGCTGAAGGCCTTAGACAACTGAATTGTTCTTGGATAAGTATTTCTACCACCACCATTATATTACTGTAAAATGGTTAAAGTAGTCAAGGGAATGATGCGGAACGAATTTAATATTTTAATGGACCAATTGAGAAGAAAAAACTTAGACATCTCATGATAGAACAACTAATTATGTCGTTAAAGACTCCATGGAATATTGAGCTCCATTCGGGTTTATTTGTTTAAAGCTCATGTCGTCGATTTGAGGCGCAATTGAAATAGATTCGTTAGCTTAATTTCACCACTACTAGAATTTTCATAACTCCAGAGTTCGTCACTAACACGAAGTAAGAAAGCGAAACATCACCCCGAAGTGATGGAAAGTATCAAAACATCGAATAGCTTCTGGAGCGATAGTAATTGCACGATAATGCTCACAATTATAATAATTGAAACGAATTAAAAACAATGCAACTAAAAGTGCTGAACTTAAAACGAAAAACAAGAGCCAATTAAATCTTGCTGAACATCTGAAAATGTGTTCTCCTCTATTTCGACTCACAGCAAAACCCACGGACGCAGGGACGTGTGCGCACTCATGGTCGAATTCGAAAGCTGATGCCTTCACAACACTTTCTTAACAGAACCCGGTAATTAAATAAATGCAATTTTCATTGCAAGAAAACCTCTTTCACCCGAGGTTCGCCAAAGGCCGATTACGCCATCTGTTGCTGTGTGCTCCGTTCGCGGCAAACGGCCAGCCAGTAGTTAGCTTGATTGCGACAACTTAAATGCTTCACAAGAACGCTCCGGGGACGGGAGTCCCGAACCATGCGGCCACTTACCGGAGCTGCTTGAGTGCGAAGCAAAAATAAAAACTACAACCAATCAGGAAATGGCATTCGGAGGGAGTCAACAACATCCCAATCCCCAAACTTGCTTTTTTTCCTGTCCCATCGCACAATTACAGGGTTCGCGGGCGCGCTAGTGCGGAAATTGTGGATTGCGATGCGACGATGTTTTTGGAGCATTTTCGCAGCACCGGGGCATGGTTGAATGGGTGCAAAATGAAACCGGTACAGCTGCTCCCGCGTACCGCTTGTTAATGATGTTCAGTGGTGTTTAGCTAATGTTGTCCTTTCGCTGCATTCTTCGCGTACCGAGCGCGAGTGAAACCCTTCGGCGTCACATTCACCCTGCAATTACGCCACTCTCGCCATTACTTCCAACATTATCGCCATTGAACATGCATTGTCGTCAATGCACAATTAGCTGTCGATTAAAAAGCATCGTTTCTACGGGTTCGCTCTAGTATGGCTGCGCAGATGTTCGAAGCCACTTGCAGCGATTGAATGCGGAGTTCTAGAAGATACACGCGCAACTTTTATTGTGTGTGCGGCGCAATCAGCAAGGGAAGCCATGCAGTAAAATTGATGCCATTGTTGCCCGCAGCTACGACATGATAAATTGAGTGCGAGTCTCTTTACTAGTGCCCGATTATTTATTCAGTACCGCCTGGTATGGGGGAAAAGCCCCGACACACACAAGGGCTTCCTTTCACGAGGTGAACGGAACGGAAAAATGTCGCTCGGCAACAATCATCGATATTTTGTCACCGCACACATGGTCTCGCGTGGTCTCCGGCCGACGGGTGAATGAATGACTGTCGGGAAGCATAAATACCACCATCGCTGGAATTAAATTAGGAAAACTCGTTTGATAGACAATGTCAACGCCAGCATCCGCAGCAGTAGGCATTGGGCGTTTTTAGACAGACGACACCGGCGCAGTCGAACGGACGCAGCTGATTTCGGGAAGTATTAATATTCGTTATTAGACAAACGATCGGAACAGCAGTCGGAGGCCTCAAGAATAACAAACTCACACGCACATATCAAGTATTTATGGGTAAAATTATAGAGCAAAAGAAAGCCCAAATTTAAAATGGGTGATGTGCGCGCTGGGAAAACTCAAACGTGTTCCGCACAGCAGCCGCACATGACAGCAACACGACGACCGGAATCGAGCGCTCCTGTGGGCGTAAATGTGTCAGGGGGGAATTGTAATTTATGGAAATGCACAACCACAAACGAATGCCAAACCGTGCGGCGTATAGGTTTGGTAAATGCCGTGGGGAAAATCATAATGGCAGGACCTCCCCGACACAAGCGGAGTGCAAATTTCCCGCGCCCGGTCGAATAATGCATTGATTAATTGAAGCCTTGCTGGCGGGGATGATGATGAGTGCAATCTAAAACTGTAGCATCACGTACAATTTTACTGGCCGGGGGAATTAAAGGACCATTCGTTAATGGAAGTTTCAATAGACAATTTTCTTTTAAAGCTTTTACCGGCTTTAATGAAAATGATGCATTATGGATCACATCAGTCCTGTAAGCATCAAATAATATTATCATCTCGTCCGGATTGCTCGGACATTCTCCAAGTTAATCAAATCTTATCATGGGCGGGAGTATGCCCAATAGATTTCTTCATCACATGAACACATTTCTTCAAACATTCTGTCACTCCAGACGAAGAAGTCTTGCATTTCTAGTAACTTCTAACTGCCCAACTCTAATGTTTTTCAATTCTGCTTTTCTGGCCTTTTAGGATGCTTAGTTAAAAAATTATAAACTGTTACGTAGTCTATTCCAACAAGACACAAAAGACTCCACAACAGGACTTTGATTTTTAATGAGAGTTGACCTATCACGAATGTCTGAGGAAAACTAACATAATGTGGTTGCTTTATCTCAACAAAAAGCTCTAAAATTCTAAGAATTCTTTAAATCTCTGACATAGAAACTACTCTTACTATTAATTATAAAGTTTAATATTAATTTATCACTCGAAGGTGCTCAACTGATTGTTGCTGATTTTAAATAAATCATTTAACCAACAAATTAAATGCTACACAGGCTTAAAAATCAATTAAAGCTCACTCACTCGCTGGTCAGAACTCACCGAAATGGTCAACGCACCGCACACATTTGCAATGAAGTTGCCGTTGCCGTGTGCCGTATGCATTAACGATCCCGGCGGTAGGTTTTCTTCCGATCTGTGGATTACAACATCGGTTGTGGGTTGTATGTGGTCGCCTGGCCCCCAGCCTAGAACTCCCAATTTCCACCCCATGCACTGCGGTAAAACGCATTAACGGCATAATCCCAACGCAAGACAGGAATGCCATTTCCTAATCTCAACTAGATTAATTTTTATGACCAACTCATCCGATTCCCACCCACCGCACCGTGGGTTGTTCGGTTTTGGGTCGGTGGGGGGGGGGGGGAGGTTACCAATCGCATCAATCAAGCCATTGCATGAAATCGTTTTCAGAATCCGCAGTAAGAGGGCAAAACCCCCGGGGTCGGCTATTTGGAATTGCTGAAAATCAATCACTTCGCATCGATTTTCGGTTTCGGTCAGCCGTGGCCCGGCGAGCCATATGATGCGGGATGATGGGAAATGGGGAGGGAATGAAGGAGAGGCATGTTCGACCGCTCCATCCGATGGACAGTCGAGCCAGACAATGAAAGCGAAATGCAAAAAGAGCGGACGAGAGAAAACCAAAGGCATGTTTGTCTGTTTTTTTCTGTTCTGAGCTCCCAAACCACACGCATGCTGATCAGGCCGATGTTTTCCCAACCCAAGCCCTCGGTACTAAGGTACGGTGCGTCACACCACAATCGCAAACACGGCCCTTGTTTTATTATGATTGATGCCCCGAAGGCTCAGCGAATTGGAAGCAATCAGTCTCCGGATGAATGAAGCCATGAGCCAGACGCGAAATCGAACGCAAACCGTTCCGACGGGTCTCGGGAGCGTTCCAAATCCGCAGCCGGGAACGGGAACGGGAAACGGCACAGAGTGCTCGGCACGGCGGGAGCTTAAGCCGTGGAGATGAAAAATAAACAGCTGAACGTGGGTAACGGTTGGGAAGATGCCGCGAGATGGGCAAATAAAATACAGCAGTAGATAAAAATGCACCTCGTCTGTGTGTTTTTTTTTCCAAACGGACCGAATGGACGGGGCCGAATGAAGCGGAAAGGAAGCATTGAATCCGGCCGCGAAAAGCCTACATGCCCGAGCGCGGTGTGTGCGAAAGGTTAATTAGCATAAATTTATTAATCATAAATTTTATACTCGCCGCAACCTTTGGAGCAGAGGAAGAACCTCGTCCACCATTGAAAGCCGTCGGTTTTTTGATTGTACGGAATAATTTATACAATTTCATGTTTCACTGCCGCATGTTCCGCTCACAATAAAAACGCATACACACATCGGGCGGCGTGTACCTCCAGCCAGTGGACTGTTATTATTATTATTATCTGATTTTCATTCATCAGTCACAGAAGGAAAATCAACCGAATCAATTCCTTCGGTCACCTTTTTCGAGCGGAACCAGGCGGGGTTCCCGGGGTGGAACTTTCATTCGGTGAGGGTAGCTGTGAGGCAGAAGGCGGTGGGCACGGCAAACATGTATAATTCATCTTGCCATAAACATAAAATTACGAATAATGATCGATTGTTGGAAATAACAATAAACTATACATTTATTCACAAATGCCGTCCCCGTTGATTGAGGGGTTGTGCCGTGGTGGGGAACGAGCAGACGGGCTGTTTCGCATTCTCGTTGCGTGTGCGTGTGTGAGAGCAGGCAGATAAGACGCCGAATTCGGGCGAAAAGGGGAAGAAGGAGTCGTTAATTTTCCATTTCATTAAACCGAACAAAACAACAAGTTCCACTCTGCCACGACCACGACCCCGGCGAATGGGACTCTGGGTAGAAATGTGATAATAATGTCACGGGAACACGGGAAACAGGAAACTAAAACCGTTTTTATCACGACCCTTCCAGCGGACCAACTGACCGCGCACTCCATCTGCTGGATAGAGCTAGCGTCGCGCACAGAAATGCCCTGGAAGTTGTTTATCCAAGTGTTTCCCGTTCCCAACGATGAACTCATACGGTTCGGGGGTTGTTTTTACTGCTCCGTTCTAAACCGTTCTAAGCATCTCGTGTGGCAAATAACGCAACGTAACGCAAGCGAGATAATAAGACCTATAGTCAATTATTACCATGCCATCGAACAACAGGGGCAACGTCTGTTCCACACCAAACGACATCGTTCAGGACCACCATGCGTGAGAACAGGCACTCTTTTGTCGAAACGGAGAACAACTACCAAATATTGGTGACGAGACACACGGAGACGTTTCACCGGTGTCGTACGGCAGGATCGTCTACACGCCACGACGATGCGGTTGGGCAGAAATGCTCTTCCCGTACAACAACGACATGGCTTCAGTCTTCAGGTGCCTTAGAAAAAAATCCCACCCATCCCACCTACTGCTCAGCCTCAGATAACTAAAGGATCTTTCGGACGCTTTGGGTTTCGGTGGGCGATTTGAAAATGGATGACGGTTCGCTGCCGCAGGTCGCGGTTCGCAGGTCGAAAGTGTGTGTGTAGAAATGGTTGGAAATTGAGAAGAATGAAGATAAATTAAGATGAAATATGTCACCAGCAGATAGTGCCAGACAGACCGTACACGGTTCGAAAGCCACGGACACCAATCCCGCATTTTGCGTGGGACGAAAACGATCGACCCGAACTTCGCCGCTGGTAGACTTGCCTCCAGACGAGAGTTGAGAAAGGGCAGTGTAATCCTTTCGGTGTGCGAATGGAACCTTTACACAGTCGAAGTATTGTTTATCGTCCCTTCGCGACGATTGTTGGCAGAGTGGCTCAGAGAACTGAAAAGAACAAAATACGTCGAGGGTACCCGTTAGAAGAGGTCTCTCCAGAAGTACAATCGCGCAGTGGCAAAAGTTTGCTTCTCGCCATTCCGGTAACAGGGAAAATGCTACCCAACTAACTGTGAATCGTTTGTGACCTCCACGAGAGTTGCTCGAGTGGGTCCTCAGCTGTGCTGTTGCCGTCACAACGAGCCGTTGACTGTGCATCATGAATGACGGCCGAGCAAAACACGGCTCTTCACGCACCACAACACCTACCAAGCGATTGAGCGAACGCGAGGGTCCTAGTGTGCCAAGCCAACCCTGCCAACAAGCACCACCAGCAGCGAGCACCAACGGAGACGGAAATCGAGACGAATCATAGACGAGCGCGGCAAATGAATGCGCGCTAGTGCCAGAGCCTAACAAACAAGCCGCCTTCCTAGCGGCTGTCTCGTTCGCTTACTTCCATGCGAACGAACCCAAAACTGTGCACCACCAGCAAAGAACCGAAGCAGCAAAAGGGATATGCAGTTTATGGTTGCTTTAAAATTGTACTTTTAATTGAAAAATGTGACGTAAATTATGATTCATACTGCGCACCATAGAACCGTGAAGGTCCCATGGCTGCAGCGGTCGTTCGGTTGGAAATGAACGACTTCCCCGGTTGGGAACACGCTCTACCGTGGGATGAAGCGACAATAATAAAAGTAATAATGTCCTCTCCCACACATGGGAGGGCATTGCCTATCGGATGGTTCCCTTCGTAAGGAGGACGTGGCACAGGCTGGCTGGATTATAATAAAACCATCAACTTCACTTATTGGAGAATCTGGTCAACGTTGTTAAAATGACAATGTGTGGCGAGGAAAATCAAAGCGTTTAGTGAAGTGTTGTGGGAGACTTGATTGCAGGATGACTTAGAAAAGCGATTTATTATTTGATGTGTCAAAGCATCATTCTAAAAACAGACACAAGAAGGGAAGATTAAATCTCTTCAAAAATCAACTATCGTCCCATAGTTCCCAACAATCCGTTCTGTTGCACAAAGGTAAATGCTTCTGAATTCAATAATTATACATGTAAAACGCTTAAATTACAATCCAATGCAGATTTCAAACCATTTTCTTCGAACCATCGTTTGCCAAATGCACCTCCCGGACCCGGAATGCAACGGTTACGAAAAGCTGAATGAATAATGGATCGTTCTGTAATAAAACATCGGCAAATGGTCGTCGGAGAACTTTCGGCCCAACTCTGCCCCAACGTCCCAATCGGCCTCGGCACCATAACGAGCAGCAGAGTTGGTGTCCAGTTGCAGTTGGAGGTCGTTTGCAAAATTTAGAACCTAATTGCTCAGTCTGGTAAAAACTGCCTTCCGGTCTTGCGTCTTGCGTGGTCCATTATTGCCGATCCATCCCAGGCCGAGGAGGGTGCATTATTATTTCGCTTGTCCATTCCTCCGGAAATCTAGGAACTATGCAGCGGCAGCAGTGCCATACCCAGCCCAGCCAGCCTCCGGAGGGAAATTTGAATGCCAAATGACTCTCCCGGAACCTGCAGTGCATAACATTTATCAGAATGTGGCATTGGTCAGAAAGTGTGTGCTGGAACACTGGAGAGAGAATCTTCAACGGGCGACTTCTTTTCCACCCCAGGGCTGTGGTGTACTGTGGCGATATTGCAACTGGACCGTATCAAAATTCCATCCTCCATACCATACCCGGGGTGCTTTGTAATAAACTGGCAAAATTATTGTGTACGTGCATTGGAAGCCCCCAACAAGACACAACATTTTCCTTCGAATCGATGACCTTCCAACAGAATGGGAGAATTCTCGGCGAAGTTCGTGGAGGTTGGTAGAAAAGACGTGCTGGCTGTTTATTTTCCACATGTTACACTCATTCCTGGCATTCTGCTAATGTTGTAGTGAAGTTTTGAATTTCCAGAACTGAATTTCATCGGATAAACAACCTTATCGGACGGTTCCGTCTACATTAATGAGAAAGTCTTGTCATTTAACTTATTTGATAAGCACATAATGATTCGTTTGCTTTTTGCTAATAACTTTCATAATTTTCATCTTATCGTTAACAGCACCACAAGCCTAACCCCGTTTCCACGCGGAAGATCATAAAAAGAGCACACACACATACATCATCAAGCAAAAGGACAGCCTCACGATAGCGAACATTAGCAGGAGCAACTTTTCCCATCAAGCGAACCACTTTTGCTGACACTCGACGCTAGATTCGTACAGAAATAGTCGCGAGCGTCGTGATGCGCCCCGTGTCTTGGCCGCACTTGAACCGCTCACCGCTTGCCGAGAGCAGCATAATCTCACCCCGGTGGGGACGGTTGACGGGTGGGATAGCAAGCATAAAACCCAGCACGGATTCCACAACCCGGAACGGAACAGATTCCACGGCGGCTCTCATGGCGCTAGGATTCCCATGCATGGTGAACATGTGAAGAAAGCAGCTACTTTATTTCGTGAACCTCCAGCCTGTAGACGGACCAGAGGCAGACAAACGAGACATGGAAACTTCAAAATAAATACAACCACAAACACCGGAATGGGCCGCTGCCGGCCGGTGCAGCGGGAGCTAAAAGCCATAAGCGAATGGAAAACATTGTTTAAACAACGAAAAATTTTAATTTTAAATTTCAATATAACATCATAAACATTCCTGCCTGCCGGTTCCCCTGTCGGTGGTGGGGTGCTTTTTCTGGGGATGCACGGTCGCTTTAGTGTCTCGTACATTCCGCCGGGTGCCCAAAGCAAACTGTGGGTAAATGCGGTTGGGTTGGGTTTGAACTCTTTGAAACTCGAACATCCTGGATCGCATTTTGGCAAGTGTACGGAGGCAGGCGTCTATGGGCATATGGGCTTAAATATTCTTATTAAAATGTTGGATAATGTTAGGCGCCATTTCGGAACAGGCGTATTGCTGGCTAAGCGCCCTCCCGTAGCCCTAATCCAAATAACGCACGCACTCGTCGGAGTGAAACTATAATATTGTGGTTGTTACCGGTGCTACAATAACATTGATTTTCCCATGTTGTTCGTGCCGCAGTGCAAAGACAACGCTGCACGCTTAATAAGGACGCCCTCGCGGAATTCGAAAAAGAATTCTACTCAAAATATGGTACAACCACTCTATCTCGGACAACTGTTATTGCAGGCGTCGCATGCCACGGTGTCGCCGAGTGCCGGTTCGGTTCGTTTGGTTGATTATTTGCAGCAAATGGCATCCATTCTATCAATCATCCAATGCGGGGGAAGGTGGAAGGTTCATCCAAAAGGTAACCACAGCTGGGAGGGAGCGTGCCACATGCCTCGGTCAGTACGGCTGGTATGCTCCCAAAGCATATACCACAATGCGATAATGCCTTTGCTAAAAATACCCTCATCAGCAGCAGCAACAACAGCAACGTCATAATCAACATCATCAACGTACGGTTGGCGGCACTCAATGGACCGGACACTGCAGCAAAAGGCAAAACAGCAAAGCTGCATTGCAAACGTTGGCCAACGATGACTACCGCTTTTCACGTGCACCATAATGTGGTCATTTTGATAATCAGCCTGCCATTCCGTTGCGGCCAGCTAGCAGTTGCAGTGTTCTCATTTGGTTGATTTCTTCAAAGTGCCTCAGCTTCGTTGATTTCAGTGGCTTGGGCACAAGAGCTTTTTGCGGACTTTTGCTGCTCTATTCTATTTGAATATTTTGGTCGGGAAGAAAGGATCTCCATCAACTGTTTACAGTGGAAATTTAATTGTTTGAGAGGAACAATTTTATATTTGAGCGCAATACTTTCTGCTGTGAATTGAACATTCCTGGCACAACGGCGCATCGATTTATGCATTATTTACCCAGTTGTTTTCTATCATAACGCTCGGCACCCATTTCCGGCGGGTGCAGTAAAGTGCAGTTCACAACGCCACATGAAACCGGACCAGAATTCTGTTAAAAATGATTTTAAAAAAACACAACCCACGATGCTTGCATTTTCTGTTTTGTTGATCTATCTCCATAGTGAAAATAATACGCGCAGGAGAATGCATTCCCCCTTTTTCTTTTTGGGCTGCGGTTCGGAAAACCACTTACCAGCCAATCGAGGGAAAAATAAATAATCGTCCCGGTGTGGAAAGCTGGAGGCAAACAAACAAATCGCCCGCCAGCGTACGAAAACTGCAGCATCCCTGCTGCCTGCCAAACCGCATCGACCTTCCCAGGGGGATGCGAGGAATGCAGTCCCATCCAAGCCAATCGCTCACCACCTGCATCTAGTCAACGGTTGGGAGAGTGCATTTCCCAAACCGGGAGACGAGTGAAAGTTTCAATTTGCGACGATGATTTCCACTGCGAAGTTTGTCAGCTGCCTGGGTGGAAGTGTTCTTGCGCTGTTCGTTAAAAATAGAAGGAAAAAAACCCCCAACCACCAAGGCCCAAAATGCTGTGTGTGAGTGTCGTTTGTGATTATGCTAATGCTGGAGCAGATTTTGCAAAGCCGAAGTTGACGGCGTACGGAATTAGCAACACGGATGGGTTACAGTGTGTCGCCGTCACAGCGTCTTAATCGGCTTATAAAAGACCTTTTATCGAAGCTGAAGATGTAGTTTTACTTTACGACCATGTTTTGCATTCGAAATTATGACCCGCTCCGGTGGGGGAGTTCTCGCGCCGCTTGATATTCGAATCATGAATCATCGATCGTAACACATCGGCCATCGAAAATGGTAATAAGAAATGTGGTGGCTCGGTTTTTGTTCGGTTGGTTTGGTGCAGAATTAAAAGAATCTGTCACATACCAAGCAAGTCCCCTTCGGTTTTTGGGTCAACCCAAAGATCCAGCACCATTTCTCGGTGCCCTTTCCGTGTGTTCCGCGTTGATTGATCGGAGCCGTCGCCTGTCAATGGATGTCCACGGTTTGGATGGCTTTGCATCTCAACGGTCCGCCGTCCCAGTTTGTGCTGGTAAAGGCGACCAGTTTCCTGTTCGGCGATACCGCCAGCATCAATAAAAGCGACTTGATTGATGCATTATTTCATGCTCCGCCGTGCTCCACCAGTAGGTTCTCAAGCTGATCTCCACTCCACTTCACAGCGCCTTCGTGATAACTGAATTTAAATGTCCAATTACGTTCACTGACTTTGGCTTTTGAATACAGCAACGACGACGACGGCAAAAAAAATCCGCTCATGTCGTTCGTCCTACGCCAGTTGCAGGAGGCCAAGAGAACTTGATGGAGCAAGGAACACACGAACCTTGATTTAAATTGATTAACACACCCGGGCGCTGTATTCGCGGGACGGCACACGCGCTTACACCTCCCGCGAGAGCGAACTTCCGCCCTCGTGCTTCATCGGCAGCAAGGAAGCGATCCTGACGCTCCGTTGGAGACACAAGCCCGGTAGGTATCGGCCACCGGGAGGAAAAACATGAGAACATTAATTTTGATTATCTTTTCTGCGTTGGTTCGAGGTGCTTTTTTTGCGCTACGTCCCAGTCCATTCGTCTACATTGATCTTGTTCTGCACTTCTTGGCCGGGTGTATTTCGGAGTCGCCACATTACCTTCGGTGCGCTAGCGCCGCACGTTACATCTACGCAGCGGGAACTGACACCCGAACAGAACGCGGCGCTACTGGTGAGACCGAGGCCTTCGTTTGAGCTGATTCGTTTCCATCAATGCTGCCTCGTTAGGATGCTTCCCGCACCGAGCAACGACTTGTCACGACACTTTTTTTCCCCGTTGCCTCCGCTTTCATGCTGAAGCCGCGCACGGACACAAACACCCGGAGTAACTCTCACGCTCTAGGGGACCCGCGACTACCGTTTGTCTCAATTGTTACCGATCAGGGCTTGTCGGCGTGTCAGCGCCGCCTTCTGCTCTGCATTGCCGCGCGGGACAGATGGGCCACGTAACAGTCGCCAGCGCAATTTGGGTTATGATTTTATTTATCCCTGCCCGGTATGATTTATTGCTTGTATTCTGTTTTGGACAATGACAACCGTGAGCAGCTCGAGCCCGAGTTAGATATATTCCGGCACGGGTGTGGGATGGGTGCTCCGAATGGTTGGGGATAGTAGTTTAGTGTGGGACTTTTACTGAAATTGTTCTATTTGGGTGCTTATCAAGAACATTCGTTCGACTTTGAAAGGATTTTCGTGGATTCGGGGCTTTCTGCTTGCAGAAGTGCCTGAATGTGGGACGAATTCCCGAAGTACCTCAACATACTCTAGCTCAAATGTCTCCAACTTTGTCGCTTCATCTCGAGATCCCAGTGTAGTCTAAATTGACCATCAATTGGTCAATACAGCTCACCTGTCGCAATATTGATATTCACACGGAAAACAAACCATCGAATGCTTGTCAGATAGTGTAAACTTTTATTGAAACCAAAGAAAAATCTACCCAAGAATGCCAAGCGTTTTCTGCTTGATTGGATTCATTCCGCGTTCCCTCGTGCCTCCCGGGAGAAATGCTCGGGACGCTCTGGATGTTCCCGGCAGGCTATGTCCGTCTGCTGTGTTAGTCCGAGTCTGGGTGGTTTAGTATCCACGCTTGTTCAAGGCGGCCTTGATGGACTCAACGGTCTTGGCAGCGCTGGCAGCATCCTTGAACTGCATCGTGGCCACACCGGGCTGGTTGCGTAAGTTCGACAGAACCAGCGTTCGGCCGTTCTGCGTGACGGTGGCAGCACTTGCCAGCAGAATGGTGGCCAGGATGGAGAATAGGACGAAGAATGCTTTCATCTTGAAATGAGAAAGTTCACGGCTAGAAGTTCGACTGGAATGTGTTCCTTAGTACGTGAGTGCACAGATCGCTACTTAATCCATCTGGCCGGGTACGTGCGGAATTTATACCCAATTTTCGATAGCCCAACCATGTGTTGTGGCCATTCATGAGGGTGACACGGCAGCACGGCAGTGACGCACAAATATTAGCAAACCGTGCAGTGTGAAGGACATTGACGTAAAATCGCTCACAACAGGTTGCTTTGTGTTGAAGCTGCAACAGGAACATCCGACTGTGGCATGGAACAGTAATCGAGTTTGGAAACATGGCGATAAAACAATGGACGATTGTACGAAAATTTGATGATGTTGAGGCGCTTTAGTGATAGAATTCTATGGTTTTGCGCAATTGCTTGTGAAAAACATTATTAGACGAGCGTCAGAGTGTTTAAAGAATGAAAATGATCAAGAATTCAGTTTGAGATCCTAACGAATCTTGTACTATGAGTCACAGCAATTCGTACGCCACTAGAATACGTTTAATTTTAGTCCAACGAAGATCTTTGGACCAACAATTTGTAAATATAAACGAAGAACTTCCAGTGCATTTGATTGCTTACTAACGACTTCATGGAAGCTGGTCTAGACTTGTCGAATTCCAATGAATCTCTGACTTTCTCACTAGATAAAGATGGTCAAACTATCTTCCAAGATCCAGATCTCATGGTTTTGAAGTTGATATATAGAACGAAACGTCTGAGGTTGACCGTGGAACACTTTAAATCAGTAAGAAACATTCTGACCAACACGACCCACGACATACTCTCAAACATCATCTATCAACGTCTATGTCCACGCCACAACGACAACCTGCCAGTGCAACAAACACGCCCCAGTTGGTGCCAGCACCAACTCCATCGCTCCCAAGCCGCACGTAATACGATTATGAGCTGGAAATCCACAACATCTCGCTTCATCCGTGCAACAGAACGTACTCGCTGGTTGACCAATAAATAAAAGGTGACGACGACCCTCATTGCCTCGTCGGAATGAGATGAAGCGAAAAATGGTCCACCGCTCTCCACGACCATGGACTCTCGTTTGCCCAACGGGAGGTGTAAAAAGTTTCACCCACAATGTCACAACGTTCCCCGGTTTTGGCCGTGCGTTGATTGATATTTTAATTAAATTAGTCCCTGGTGCAAAATCCGGACCGGCAAACTATTTCTTCGCCGAGTGTCTGAGCGCTGTGTTTCGGTGGCGAAACTTTTCTCAGGAGAATTAACAAGGTCTTGTGCAGTGCAGTGCGGCATTGGAAGGTGATCAATTTGATCAATCTCGCTTTCGCTTCCGGCAGAATGGCTACCCAAACGCATGGCACTGGGCTAGAACACTATCGCATCCCAGCTTCAACGCTGCGGGTGGAGAAATGTTCGGTTCGTATTTATCGATTTTTTGGGTAAACAGAAAGGGCCATTCCTTACCCGGAGAAAGTCATCATACACATCCTTGGGGTTGACTTCCTTCAACGTCCATTGCCGGGTCGGGGTTCGGGGGTTATATGTGATTTATAGAAGTACTTTATTTTCTATTTGCCCAAACTAATGCGCAAGGTAAGCAGCGGTGCAATCCATTCGTACTACTCCGCAGCGTTCTAGCAAATATTGTATCTCCAGAAACTCTTTATTTAACCACAAACGTTGTTTCCTTATTTGAGTCTGCCTCATTCTCCAGTAAGTTTGCATTGTGTGGTTTGCTTGAAATATGTCCACAGTGGAAAAGGATCAGTCAGTTCTTCCTGTTCAAGCCACCAAAATGGCAGCAGGAGATGGCCGTTTCTTCAATGTTTTTTGGATGCAACATGATACAACGGAAACTGCAGCAACTCCAAGCAACGGAGCTCTCCTTTATCACAAGATTTATATCACCAATGTGATGATAGTTATTCGTTTATTCACAAGACTTTTTAAAGGTTATAGGACCAGCAGCTAGTGAAATTTCATTAATTCCATCGCCTTCCAGATGTTTCTCGATGTCTCGGATCGTCTAATCTGATCCAAAAAAACAGATAACGCCGTCTCTTTTGAGGCTTCTGGATATTGGAGACACGGGAGTTTTAAGAAAAAAGGGCTCTCTGTGCACTCCGTGCTGTAGTTGGATCTTATCTCTAATGTACGAGCGAGAGAGGGGACAGTTTGAAGCTTAAAATATCTCGAGAGGAGGTTTTCGAATTCCCAGCGTCCTGCAATATCCTTCCAAATGGTTCAGGTTTGGCCCCGAAGCGGTGAATGGAACATAAAACCCAAAACAGACGGTGTCCGGACGGGCTAGACAGAGCATGCCTTCGCTTAGATTTCAATACAGATTCTATCGAGTTGACAGCCAAAGAACTCTTTTCCCTACATTATGACTTCTCGTATCGTTCGATCGAAAAGCACTCGGAAAGGACACTGGAATACCCTTTATGCTGTTACCAATACGGTCGATACGGTTCGATAGAACGGTACGTTTCGTCGGAATTCGGACGGATCAGCTTATGAACCCCGGTCGATTATGATGGCCATCGTCATACGGCGTCGGAACGCTTTGGACGTCCACGGAATAAGTTCATTACACCGTCCGGGCTTTAGAATAACCTTCATTAACCTGCACGATGGCATGGTATGCAAGGCTCGCCCAATGCACTTCCGTTAGCAATTACATAAACATTTCACACAAACCGAACCCCTGGTTGGTCTTGCACCGGGCAGTGCATTCTTCACGTGCCGCGGGACATGCTACGGAATTTGAATAATTCATGTCTAGCCGGATGAGATGCATTTATGCTCGATAAGAACACTCCAAGAATATCGTTGCATTAAAGCAAAAGCAGCAGTTTCGTAGAAAATAATTGCATTGCGTTGTTTGTTTGCTATTCCTGCGCCAAAAAGGGGAATGCTACTGATGAATGATAAATTAACTGGAAAACCAATTTAGTTTTTCGTATCTCGCAGGTGTATTTCATCTCGCTGTACCACTCGACCCGTGTGTAGTCCGACACGGGGTAAATACAATTCTCCACCGTACCTGAGGTGCTCTTTAAGGCAAACAACACTCGTGTATCAAATATTCCCTGCCCCGTGTGGCTGGGGGTAGCCGGTGGGAAATCAGACGAATCGATAAATCTTCTCGTGTGCTTTTTACCCGGCCCTTTTGGCACGTTCTTCCGGAGCCCGAGTTTGGTCCTGTGCCTTGGTCAGCACCAGCAGCACGGCCTCTGAGTGCTCGGCCTGCGCACGATCCGTACCATCGCACAGAAGCCGATAGTGTACCTTCATCTTCGAATCCGTCAAGAGGGATGCTCTCGCTTTCGTGTGCTTCGTACGTAGAATGTATGTGCCGTGTGTGCCCTCGGTGTTGTGCATGATGCAACGTGACCAACATTCACTCTCAAGGGGATGTTGTGATGCCTACCGCAACTGTAAACCCTCCGGCACTGCTCGGACGTAGTGCACAGGTTTCCGCATTACTCCAACCCCCGAACCCCGAACAACAACCCCTTGCTGACGGGCCGCCCCTAAATCAAAACATTATAAACGATCTCTCATCGCGTGGCAGACGGTTTTAGTTGCGTCTTTCCCTGTGTATCACTTTCAACCCTAGCAACGACACTTGGTGGGATAAAAAAAAAACAGGGAATGCCCATTGGCAAGGGGAGGAAACGAGTGGGATGGGTGGAAGGAACGGCAAAACAAATGCACGTACCGTGGACAGATTTATGGCACCGTCATAGGCTAATAACGTTCTCGTCCGTGTGGGTTTTTGGATTGGTAGGGGGAGACGCTCGTGGACGGGAGGGGTGTCAGAGAGGATTAATAATAAAACGATCGTTCGCGAAAGCATGAATCAATCGAGACGCGTTCGAAAAGGGTGGGTAGAGAGGCGACGAAGGAGGAAGCAAAACAAATTGAGAATCAAAACAAAACATGATAGGGTGCTGTGAGTGGCAAAAAGATTGCCAACGAGTGGAGATGCCGGGGATTGAACCCGGGACTTCTCACATGCGAAGCGAGCGCTCTACCACTGAGCTACATCCCCGTGTCGAGAGCCGGCTGCTCAAAGCCACTTTTGATTGCAGCAACGTTAGCACAGGCTGAGAACATTCAACCGACACGCTTCCGCAACATGAGTTTGTGAGAAGATACGCAACAACTCCAACAGAGGACTACGAAAAGGCAATAAAGAACGAACAACCCGGGCACGGTGGGCTGTGGCAAAAAACTTGCCGACGAGGATGGGATTCGAACCCACGCGTGCAGAGCACATTGGATTAGCAGTCCAACGCCTTAACCACTCGGCCACCTCGTCACTGTAGATGCCGCTCGTTACGATACAACCAGAGCTACCGGGCCCCGGGATAACGCACAGCCCAGCACCAGTGTTCTTGTCGGCCATCGTGCGCTCATCCACGCCTAATGGAACGGAACCGTGCAGCCGGCTTGTGTGTGTCGAGCCGCTCGCTGTGTATATTCTGCGGAACGAATCAAAATTAGCTTTGATGTTGTTGTCCCCTAATATCCCTTTTTTTTCTCACTGCATCGGAATCACGAAATCATTCATCCCTATCCAATATCCTGCGGAGATGTGCTGTTCGTGCCCAGGCCATGGTTTTTCGTCCGCTCTTCCTTCTTCGGGACATTCGGGACGGAAACGAACTCGATTAAAGCATAATGCTATAATAATATTATCATCTCATTCCGAACGAAAACATCAAAAGATGTTGCATCCTTCTCGATGTTCTTTCTGCAAAGCATTCCTCTCGGTCAATTCATTAACAACATGTTCTTGAATAGTTAAATTTTGAAAGGAAATTCAAGTGTTATTTCTCTTCCTTTTCTTTCCAGCATCTCATCTTTATCGTTAGAGACCGTCTTCTCGGAAGATTAAACGGGGAGAATAATTGGTACGAGATGTGAGAGTCGTGATTTGCTGTCCTTTCTTGAAATCTGAAGGCAATTTCCTCGTGTTCTCTATTGCTTTCAACTGTCTATTTTTATTGTGAAGTACATGTCGCATTTGAGTGTATCAGTCACAGAATGGTTCTTAAAGCACCAACTGATCCAAACGAAGCGTAAAGTTCATCACGCCATTAGCTACGAATTCGAGTGTTTCCACAACATTCAGCATCCCTGCAAACATCAATAAAGCCCCACAAGATCAAAGAGAAATGGCTTCCCCATCGGATCCCGCACAGATTACCGTGACGTGTGGGTTCCCGGTGCTGCAGCGAGCACAAATTGTGTTTGCTTAATAGTTCGCTGGAACTTTCGTTCGGGTTGCTGCATCCATTTCCGGCAGGGAGTTGATAAACATTCTGCTCAAACACACTAAATAAATGTTAATAATAATCCGATATAAAGACACATCCATTCCAATCGGGTGCCGTGGGTTCCGCGGCTTTCTGGTCCAACTTCCAACTTTTCCTGCCATCAAGCGATCTGCTTTTAACAGCAGTTTAATACAAATTTCTGTGTCCGCTCGTTACGATGACATTAATGCAATGCGTCTCTCTGAGTGGCAAATTCGAAAAATCTGAACCATTCACTATGCGGAATTCGAAACTTTTCCCAATTTCTTCAAACTATCACGAACAGTGTGGAAGAGTTTTGGGCCAATGGTGAGCATGCGTTCGGTGGCTTATTGCCAGTGGTTCGCCATACACCAACCATACGTAAGGCTAGCATATTATACACATACATTCCCGGTGTGCATCTTTTAGCTGACATCGTAAGAAGCTTTGTTAAAACACAACGCTCGACACTAACCTTCGGGGGATTTATCTGTGGAATGCGCGTTCTCCGCCACCCGATGGCAACGATGGGGCAGGCGGGGCCGTCTTTTGCCGAGGGAAAATCCAATAACGTGCTCGCGTAAACTTTTACTTGACTGTGACCAGGTTGCTGGAGCTCGTGTGCCGAGAATTCAGCCCCGACAGACCCCTTTTCGGTGTTAAGTGATGACGTTGCGCTATTTGCAATATTCCCGGCACGAACGGTACGCCACGGAATAATGCTTCTTGGCGTAGGAAAATTCCAATTGATTTCCTTTCCTGGGCCCCGAGTTGCGTCACAAACACCTTGCGAATGATGAAACTTATTACGGTAGGAATTTTACTACTGGCAAATTTGAAAGGAATGATAGTGAAATTCGTTGATGTCTGTTAAAGCTTTCCGCAACGTAAGTTTGAAGGTTTCTCTAACTGGAAGATTATCGGAGAATGTGATAAATTTGGTCAAATACTTTCTCGTTGGCTTCAATTCATCATCAGTCTCTATCCGCTTTTGCACAAATGAAGTTCCTTCCAGTTTGGTCGCTGTGTTCCGACTCCAACAACGATCTCACTACAGCCAGCATGTGGACAACTTACAGAAGTAAGGATAAGATATGAAATTCTGCAAGCAAGTCTGCTGTCGGTTAAGCCAAAAGCGTACGGAGTGTACATACAAAAACGATGCTAGAACGCAGAATGTTGCCCCAGAGGGATTTTCCTCCCGGCGTTACCTTTGTGTCCGTTATGTGAAGCGACGGGCGGGTGGAAGCGGCCGGAGAACCAGAAAACCCTTCGGCAAACATGTGTTTCGGTAATAAAGTGTCGTTACGTAATTGCAAAACACGTTCGGTCGTAAAAGCAACGAAAACGACAAACTAGAGCACACAGACGTAGGGCCACACATACATACCCTTGCGGCGACCGTGGAATGCTTCCACACACTTGGGGCAAGGGACCGGGCCCCGTCGTCCGGCCGCACCGTGTCTCGGCAATAAAGGGATCGCGAATAATAAAATGGCACTCGGATATGCGGAGGACTTCGTGAAAGTAGTGGCAGCGGAGACAGAGAGCGCGTTATAATGGCAACTTTTCCCCGTTTTGCTGTAAAATGTACTTTGTGAAGGCATCCGGCCAAACTGCACTGGCAGCAACGTCCGTGATGCTGTGGACACCCTCCCCGTTTTGGGACCGATGCTCCATTCGGTGCCAGAGCCACACACACACAAAGCGTGCTCGTACCTGGCCGCCGGCCCACCATCGTCTGGGGCCGGTGTTGGTGTTGCAGGGACGAACAGACCGAACGGAAACAGCATTTTTCGTTTTAATTATTCTACACCACCGAAGGTATTCGCTTCGACCGCATCTTTCTAAGTCCGTCGGAAGTCGGACAGTTTAGGAATGTAGGGGTTGAGGGGTTTTTTTCGGTTATTTTGATACTCAGCACCACAGGTACCCGCTTCTTCATCGTGATGGAATTTCGTTCAAGAGATCGCATAATAATTGGAATCGAGTTTAATGAAAATGGCTCCCGGTGAGCGGTATTTCGTAGGGCCGGAAGCGAAAACTTTGCACAAAATAACTTGTCCAGCTGTCTGGGGGAAGGATGTGAAGAACAATGGCACTGGATCGTGCACAATTGTGTTCGCCCCGTTGTGCATTGTTTGAAACAATGAAAGGGTTTGATTTTGATTGCGATTTCGGGTGGTGCTTTTTGGGACAATTATAACTAAGTAATGTAAGATGCACTAACAATACCATTCTGTCATTCGTGAAGGACCTTTGTAACTATTGTGGTAAAAAATACAACAATAGTCAAGAATGTGATGCAGAAGAGCATGTTGGAATTGAGATTGAAGATTCTCTTAACAACTCACAATACATCTCAAGTTTATTTATAAAACTTAACTTAAACCAACTGGTGGTCTTGAGATTCCACAATGTTCCAGCTCAGAATATATCTGAAAGAGTTCTGATGAATGGCTTAGGATATTACCCAAGAATCGAAATATCTTGAAGAGCATAGAATTCAACAAAATCCTTAACATCAGACAAAAGCTAACTGAAATAATAGAGCTTTATATTTGTAATCCTCACGAACCTCACGAACTCCTCAGAATACCTCACGCTGATCAATATATTGTACTTCTCCCAGCGTTTTTTGGTAATTTATAGAAAATCCGAGCGACATTAAAAATCGAACGCCTTGTGTATTGCATAGAATAATTTTCAAAAGAAGCCCTAATTCCACTTATCAACCCTACGAACCCTCAATCTAAGCATTTGTCCCTTGATTAGGTTAATCAATCAATTTACAGCCCGTACGCAGAGATCGTCCCCGATTATTCCGCCATCTGCTTTGATTCTACCGTCGGGTTCTTTTTTTACTTATATTCGATCGAAGCACCAATGTATCAAAAATTATCGCCCTTTGTCAGGCGTATGTTTTGTGGATACAAAGATTCCAATTCTGCACTGTCCTTTTCTTCACAACTTTCTTCCTGCTCTAAAAAAACAACATCACACCACAAGGGGAGCAAAATTTTAAACAAGAGGCATCAATTTTGAAAATGAGCACATAATTGTACATTTTGCTCCTTAAATAATCATCGTTCTGGTAGCATCGAGCGCAAAACTCCACCGAGCCAAGCAATCAGCTGACATCCAGGCAGGGTGACATCGGAACGTGGACATCGGGTGTCTTGCTCTGCTGCTGGGTCTCCGCAAGTCCTGTGGCTAACAGCAGCCAAGAGTTTGCTCCTCGTTACCGACCAATTCATCCGTGTCATTTATCATTTTGCTCACGTTTTCCGGCCACAAGCAAAGATTCGAACGGAATATTCTCTGATTAGGGGAGACGGGAAGCTGCCAGGGGGATGGCCGGCCACTATTTGAAGTCTATCTCACTCCATTTTAAAAGGCCCCCGCTTTCGCTATCGTCCATGAATGGTTGTTTCCATTCCATTCTGGTAGGTTGGTAAAAAAGGGAAAGCAAAACCCCGTGGTAGATAAATCCAAATCCTGCACCCCGTAGGAAGTCACCGGCCTCTGCTCAGCGGCAGAATGGTGGAAAACAAGAGAAAGATTATTTATGACAGTTTTCAGCGTTTCAAATTAAATTATGAAACATTGGGATGTCCCCATAAATTCATTCCATCCTTCCGTTTATTTGCCGGTGCCGGTGTTCCGTTGGTTTCCCCGTACCGGAAGTTGCCCCCTTCGGGAGGGGTTTTTGGACGGATGCTCTGCTGGCACTGGAGCCTCCTGCTGCTGCCGGCTGACCGGAATTGAAGCCGAGCTCCGGCAGCAGTGCAGGGCTGCACGTCAGAGGCATTAAATTTATAATTTCATTTCAAATCCTTGAGGCCACTTCCGGGACGTAAAAAGGCGTTCCATTGGTTTCACCCGGATTGCCACGGTCGAAAGTAGTGGGTTGCCCCGGGCGAAATATCTCGTTGAAGTTGCACGTGACGGTGCGGTTGCTCCCTTCAGGCTCTCCAGAGCAAAACCCTTGTATCGACACACGACAAATGACCACTTAATTAAAGGTCAATGTTTCTCGGCTAAACTCCCGTACTCGAGGCCCAATCTCCGAAAAACATTTCCCGTCACGTGTTCGTCTCCACTGCACCATGTGTTGCTGACTGCGTCCATAGCACCCACGGTCACCCTCTAATCAGAGGCAGCTTCTTCACAGGATAATCCTATTTCGCTTCTGCCCGACGTTGGTGTGCGAATGTGCGAACCGTAGATGATGATTGTAGTTTCCAAATTGGACGAATTTGCTCCACGATGGCAGAGCAACGCGTCAGCAAACAAAAACTTTGTTGCCGCACGACCGACAGGGACGACTCGTTCAATCAAACGGGGGATATTCGGTGCGTACAGCATTACAACCCCTGCGTCGGAGTTCCTCGCTCAAGGGGCAATAAATTCAATGCGAAAGGGAGTGTCTGAATGCGAGGAGTTGGTGGTGCAACTCCGAAAACTCTGAATACCCAGTGCGGACGAAATTGCCAGATCGGAAGGATAAATATTTATCAAAACTGTCGACGTTCAAATGATAATAGCCGTGATAATGCCTCTTAAGTGTTCCCTCCCTCTCAATGCCCACACGGGCCACCCCTGGTTCCGTGACGTCCCCCTCCCCAGTGCGAGAGATGAAAAAGCAGAAATTCCTCCAGAAGAAACGATGACAGTTTCTCCATTCGCAGTCGGACGTCAGTTCAGGCACGTCCGCGTCATTCGATGACGATTTATCTTGCGCCAGTGTGAACAAATGTTGAAAGCGCGGTCTGCTGGGTGGCTTCTACTCGCTAGCAACACCCCGAGCGGTAAGGAACTGTATTTCTCGCGGCAACCGTCATATCCTTTTGATGGTGGAACTCCCCCACATTCGCAAAGTTTATGGAAATGTGATCAATTTAGAAAACCCCTTTTTAGTTAGCTCGATGGCAAAACCTCGCGCTCCTCGCACTAATACTTCGCGTAATATCCGTAAGCCGTGTTTATACAACCGGCGCGAGGTGCGCTAATGAAATGAGCACGGCGTCGGTGAGATGTTCGCACTTTTGATGTGCCGCACCACCTGGAGCGAGAGGGTTTTAATTATGCCGAGCAGCGCACGGATGTACCATCCATCGTTTTCCATCAAGAATGGGAAGTTCCATCCGAGTTCTGATCGTATCTCGTAAAGCGATTGTGGATCGTGTCCCTGCTGGATGTCTGCAAACGGAGCAAAAGTTTGTGTGTGTGTGCTATGTTTTTACAAGAAACTGTCAAGAATATCAGCACACCGTAACGATCCAATCGGATTTTAATCTCGTAACATTCCGTACACAGCCAAGCAAGCGTACAATTGCTTGCAAAGTGAGCTCTCAAAGCGTACTAGGGGAGTTAAAGACACAGCTGGAAAAGCACCGGGCGTTGCGATGCCTCTTTCCCAAGTCCCAAGTCCGATAACAACTGAAATGTCCCGCAGCTCCCGTCTTTAATGGTTTACAAACGGCGACAACGGACCGTTCCGAGAGACGTTATCGTTAAAGGTCGAAAATGGCTCCGTAAAATGTGTGCACTAGACAGCTCGGGAGTAATCGATAGTGCACAAACATTTCGAGACCCTCCTGGAACGTGCTTTGGCTCGGGATGTACAAAACAGACTCAAACTCATTTGCTTCAATTTAAAATACATCAGACATTTGCTTTTCTCTGCCACACTCGGAGGAACTCTTGCAACTGTTTCCCATTTAGCGCAGCCCAGCTTTGACTATTTATTCTGGCCATTCTTCTTGCTCATGGAAGGCAAATTTTCTATGCGTCCTGCTCCTGGGAGTCCTCCCGTTCTCCTCAAGAGGTTGTGCTTTAATAAGAAAAACTGAAATGAGCCATTCCCTTTGATGTCGCAGTGCTCCTCCTGCTCGACGATGACGATGCTGCCCATAATGGATGGCAAAGTGGAGCTTCGTACTCGGTCAAGACGTTCCGGTGAGGCATTGGTGAGGTTCGCTGTGGAAAACATGAGTTTTTACTTTCTTTAACACAGCTTTCCCCATTTCCCCGTAGCAATCCCGCCACCGATTCTTGGCACTCGTGTCGGAATGTTTGCACAACGTTGAGCCTCCCCGTCCGTGTCTCGTATTTTTCGGGGTCGTATTTCTTTTATGATTATGACATTCAGTTTTGATGCTTCCGTTGGGCTGTTTATAATTTACGTCGGCAAGTTTCCGACGTTGCCTTCCTTGTGCTTGGCGATTAGTTTCGGTGCGTGACGGTCGTACGTGTTTCCGTTGTTTTTTGTAGTTGCGCCGGGGTACGGAGTATGTGCTGCGATACGCTATCAGGACATGTGCAAGACAAACAACGACCACATGTCTGTCGATGACAGTTTTGCTGGACTGGCCGGCGGTTCGCCATGCTGGACTTGGTTTTAATTTTACTACCCCCTCATAACATCAAAAGGGGGGGTCATGTGCACAAGGGGGTGGTAATGCTTCCACGCATAAACCACCCGTCCGCGGTTGGGAATGGTTTGTGTCGGGCCACGAACACGAACACGAACAACCCCAAAACGTCGCCAATTGTGAAAAGTTCCATCGTTAAGAATAATTTGTTCAAATATTTAACGAATAAACGGAGCGCGAACTCCAAACGATCGGCCGCCATTGTCGAGCGGCCGTACCCCGAATGGGTCGCCGGGAAGCGAAACGTCGTCCCCGAACAGACCATTTGAAGAAAATGGTCCTCAAATCGACCTAAAAGGTCTTTCGGGTTTGGAAAGGAGAACTTATCTTGCCACTTTCGTCGATGCCTATCGCAAAAGATGGTCGTCTTTCGCCGGCCAGAATGGGGTTGAATGGCGCAATTCCTACGGAGCGATGTTAATGCAACATTGTTGGGACGAGGGCACGGTCCGCCGCACGGGAAGAGACAGTCGCCGAGGCACGCTCGTCTCGTTTCGAATGTGCATTAAAATATCAATATTGATATGGCAAAGTTTTATGCAAACGAGCAAACACACACGCGGTGCTTGTCCTGCCGCCGGCAACAGCACATCGTGCGCGGGAACAGAGGCACTGGAAATTCAAACGCCAGCGAGCGGTTCGAAACGACCGTCCCATGTGTTTTGTGGATGTTTTGATATGCAGCGCAACGACGATGGCTTGTGCAAGAAATTCAATACGAATAGGCGCACATCGTGCTGTCCCGGGGCTCATCAAAATATGAAACGCGGAAGGGTCCGGAGGGTCGCACATTTGAAGCGGCAGCATAAATATGTTGAATAAACATACAGGTCCGATTGTGGTCGCGCTGCGAGACGGAGACGGTGACGTCCGGAATCGGATGCGATCGATCGAAACCTCGCACACTCGCATACGCCGGATAATCAAATGACCCCGGCGCTCTGCGTCCTGCGTGGAAGTTCATTTATTTATGGCCTCGGCCAAGAATAATAACAACAAATGAATAAATAAATATTGGCCTCAAACCGAGGACGCCCATATGCGTAAGCGAATGCTCGTGGCCGTATATAGGTGCTGGCGACCCGTACGGCTACTGTAGCCGGCATTTCATTTAATTTCGAATACACTCGAAACCGTCCCGCTTTGCCTCGCGAAACCACTTCCAGCGCGCCGGAAAACTCATGCTTCGATGGGCGAACATCATCATCATGCGGCCATGATAGATAGTCGCGCGCGTACCGTGTACGGGGCGGTCCCAGCCATCATTCCGACCACGCAAGCGAACGCACGGCAAATCAAGCATAAAATTCAAATTTCAAATATTAAATTGCCGCTAGTTTCCGCGAAAGCGGACGCGGTACGTGCTTAGCACGCTGTGCCACAACCACCGCCAGCCGGCTCGTTAGTGTACCATCGAAAACGCGGTTTCAAACCGGTGTTTATTTGATGCAACTATTAACGGTCGACTAGGCGTGCAGTGGTACCTTTAGTGCACCGGCCAGCCACCCAACCCCACCCCCAGCCACCGTGTGGGGTGATAATGATCCAGTGCCAACCCCAGCGCACTCGGGGGCGACACTTTAATTCCCATTCTTCGTAATGATCCGGTCCGGCACGTTGTGGTAAATGTCGGACATTGGGAGCAAGCATCAATTTACCGACTTCCGCGATTGATGTTTGAAGGGTGGTAAACCGTTGGAGAACGACGAAAGAACATGCTTCACTATCAGGTTACTGTAGTGTCGGGTGTGATATCGACCGTTTTGGACCTTGTGTAGTCGATGTGAGTTTGATCGGGAGTCTTGGAGGCTCAACTTTGTGCAAATATTCTGTATATTTGATGTACGAGAAGCTTATCTTGTCGGAAGATTGCGGATGCAGATCTCTGGCCATGTATGTAATATCTACAATTATGTTTATATGGGACCTTTCTACTGCTTTTGAATCTAATAAGCTACACCTTTAGGCAAGACACTTTACCGTTCCAAAGTCAAGAAAGCAAATCCTTCAAGTGTACTGTCACATCATTGAAATTGTCGGTACTTCAAGATCCTGTTAACTATACCCATTCAGTCTGGCAAGTCGGTTACATCATCGTTACTATGTGATTTACTATCGAGATTTACTTGAAGCAGAAGGTCTCCAATATTTCCCTCCACGAGCGTTATTCTTTATTTGGTCCAGTATTTCAACAGCAGACAGAACAGGTGATCAAAAAACAAATTAAAGTTAGTTTGGTCTCGATCTTTTTAACAAACCTGTTTTACTACATTTACATATCTAAAGATCGTATTGCAATCGAATCACTTTGCAGCCTAGAAATCTAGCAACAAAGACCGGAACTCCACTGTTCCAGGAAGATCTCCTAAGGGGTGAAGATCACATCAGTGGATTCGGACCACTTCCAAGCTGCTTCTAACTCTTATTTCAGTCAAGCTTGAAGTATTAAAGGAGATCATTCTGACTGAAATACCCCAACTACGCTTTATTTCATCCCTCTTCTTGTATGAAGTTGCTGTAAAGATTCCGGTGATCATGTTTTTCGGTACATTAGCCTAGTGGCTAATGTCATTAGTGGCTAGTATCTCATCAAATTTATGTTCAATTCGACAGTAGGCTAGCTTACATTTGATGTTGCTTTGGTGACTTGTTATATTCTGATTGAAATTTCATTGTGGATATGCACCTCCCATTTGCCGAAGTTCTCCAACCTTTATTCTATCATTAGCTTCTGTCGCCTCTGAGCGACTCACCTGAGGTGAATCTGAGCAGATTAAAGTCCTGTACAATCATGCTCGCCTTCTTACGATACTAATAAAGCTGACAATAACACCAGTCCTTGATTAGCAGTATTGTCTCCTGTGTTTACCAACCGCCGACAATATTAATTGTCAATTTTTTTTCTGTATTTCGAATGGAACGTTCCATTCCATTAATCGCAACCCAACATGCAATAAGACCACTGTAAAAAAATCAACCATAAAGGAACAATTCGCAGCAGTTCTCTCTTTGTTAGCTCGTTTTTTTGAGCTCGCCTTTTTTTTATTTGTAAACCGTTTCCCAATCAAATAGACGAGACAAGGGTTTAACAATCGAAATCGATTACTGTACGGGCAATTAAAATCGATTACACACCATAAAACCCCGTACCCGTGACATTTGGTCCACATTGTGCCAACCATCGCGATGGAAACAATTCGCCCCGAGCGAATCAAGATGAATGATTTTCAGCTGTTGCAGACTTTCATAAATAATATTCGCCGGCAGCAACAATTCCGCCGTTCGTGGCCAAAACTAAATATAAATTATACAACAAAAAGTAAAACGAAAATAGAAGTACAACCCACAAGCTGGAAACAATTCACCGATATGGCTGGCCTCCAAAAAGGGTAAAACCGGTGGGACTGGGGTGCAAGGGAACAAAAGCGTTTTGCCATTACCGGCACTGACCATTCGATGCCATCATCAATAATGTCGAAGAATCGATCCGGAACAATTCAGCCGAACCCTTCAAACGCTATCTCCCGGCCTAGGCATCGGTGCGGCGAGTGTGAACGAGAAGATAGGAGTTAATTGTTGGCACGGACAAAACAATGAGTTTCGCAACCAATGCGGACAGCAGGACTATCCTGTTCGGTCCGACAATGGGGGTTTAAGTATAAGGGCCAACAGAGGAAGTAATTGATGTCCGCTGGGTAAAGACAACATATCCTTCTTTGCCTTTTCAATGACAATCCAGGCATGTTGAGAGTTTGTGATGTCGATCTACCACCACGCTGTATTATGTAGCAAAAACCGATGGAAGCCTTTGGAGCTACTTTGTTGGAGTTTCTTCGTGTAGCTAGCAGCACAAAACACATCTGCCGCATGGTCGACAGAACACACCTCACAAATTAATCACAACCATAATGGCACACCGCGGTGTTGTGCATTCCAACGAGCAGTTTGGTGTAGCATTTCTTCGTTTGCTTGTAAAATAATTCCCCCCCAATGGCAATGGTGGCCTGGCAAAGACCTGCCTTGCAATGGCAAACAACCTGCAGCACGAGTGTGCAAAACGCTCGGCAGCTAATTAAGTTTATGGTTCGTGATCGACATAATTTTAGCAGCAGCACGGCTCTACGTGTTCATCTATCAGACGCACGCCGGGGCACAAATTATTCACCTCCGACAAAGAATGCTGCAAAGTCGAAGTGCAACATCTTTCCCATCCAGCCTTTTTACGTCATACTCAAGTCTGGGGGGGCGGTTGGGTATAATATTTGTATTCGTCAGAAACTCTCTTCAGATTCTTTTCGTGAAAGTGCATGTCTAAAGTACGTAAAGTGTGGCACTATCTTGGGCTTTAAAGTTTTGTTGCACTTCGTACTACGCAATACCAACGAGCCAACATATTGAGTAATGGATCTTTGTTCGGTACCCACTGATTATCTGCAATCGCGTAATCCCGCACTTAAAGTTCAACCTCTTCTGAGCCATGAATTAATTGTACCATACCCACCGAAGGTTGTAGTAAATGTTGTGAAACGGCTTCCACAGCTCCTACAGCGGCGTCGTCCAGAACTCACAACGCACCGCCGCGTGTGTAGGGCGGTGCAATAAACTCATTACATCCCGTGATCGCTACCAGCAACCTTCTCCATCACTCTGACTTATGAGCCTCCCTCTCCCATTCCCAGCTCTGAGTGTGTGGGGTTGCAATTTCCGCGACTCAATTGTTTTGTCAACAATCGATAACCTGGTTCCCCTCGGCAAACAGCAGAAAAAATAGAAACTAACGAGGGCTCATTTCATTCATTACCCAGCGACAACGGTCACGATGCGATGACGAGGCGGACGATCGAAGATTGTGTCAATGTGCGATGCAGGGCAGTAATAAACGGACGTGCGGTAAAAATAACACTCGTAAGGAGGGCCAAATTAAATAGCGCTGCCGCTGCTGTTGCTGCTGCCGGTGCCACTGCGCTGGGTCGAATGAGCGACAAAGCCGGACAAGGGTCTTTCCTTATCATTTCTACGTAAGTACGTGAGCTGTGGAGTGGAGACGCCGTCCCCGTTGGCGCCCGCTTCGATTCCACCAGAGACCGCCCCAGCACTGTCTGGTGCGAAATGCCAAGGGAATGACCACGTCTCTAGACAATCAGCTGATGAGTGATGAACCGCTCAGCTGTTGGTGTCGGCCGATAACAATCGTAGGTCATACCGCACAGATCGCGCCAACGGTGCCGTACATGTTGCGGGGTTTCCGAAGACACCCGGTTTCGCACGTGAGAGACCACAGATAAGGATGGACGATGATGGTAGCGGCTGGGTTGATTTTAGGCTATCGAATGGGCTTGCCGTACCGGTTGGACAGGCCTGCAGGGACACGACCGTTTGGCAATTAACAGGCCAGAGGACGCTTCGCGAAACTTTTGCCGATAGGGCCGGCACGATAAGGCGCGTAAATTTATGACCGCGCGCCGAAGAAATGCGGCCGTCACAATGCGCTGCGATTTGGCAGTGGCCCAGTGACCATGTGCGGCGACGTGCAGCGATAATGCGGTCTCGATGCGGCCGATGTGATGATACGCATTAGCGATCTTAAAGTTGGACCCAAGAAAAAAATGAAGATGTTTCGAGCGATAAGGCGGAGTTTTGCGAATAGCGGAGTAGCTCACGAATGATCTTATCATGACATTTGAAGGTATCGTAGACAGGGTAGCTGCTTGTTTTTAAAACGGCATGGGTTGGGAAACAGAAACTTTACTTTTGTATAGTTTATTTAGGAACGGAACAAATAGAGCATTCTAAAATGACCGAATGCAAGGCTATTAATATAAACTTTAAGATAAGATCGCCATTCTATTGTAGAATCACCAAGATTCTATATTCGGCAATTCATCCAGGGGTGTAATGTATGCAAGTTTCTCACACTCAAACTCAAACTTTAGTTTATTTTATCGAAGAATCTTACTTAAGTGACTTTTAATCTCATTTTGATAGTTCTAGTTTGAAGAGTCCCTTCTGAGTTGACATTCTGAACATCTCAGGATTTGGAGATATAGTAAAAGCGAAGATCAGCTTGTTTGGACATCTCCCATCTGCCTCTGCGTAAGTCTCAAGTATCCAAGCAAAGAAATCATTTAAATTCAAATAATCCTGACTGTGATTTGTGGTCTCAACAGTTGATGATGGAATATTATTACACGTGCTTATGCTAGTTGGATGAAGATCCTGGACGATTCGAATTGATAGCCCTTGAGACAATGTTGTTTGATTAATTCGCTACAACTCACAGGGCTTTGTTTTCTGAGCTTCGATGACTTTCCATGTGATATGTTGATCTCGATCTCGCTAAAGAGATTAAGAATTCGTCGTGACATGGCAGAATATTGTGGATCTTGAGCCCCCGGACCCGAAGATGATTCCATTGGGATTCAAATGCTAATCGGAGGTATTGTTTTGTCATCAGCTGTTTTACTTGATGATACCGTTTTCATTCCTCACATATGTCAGAATTCATGATCTTTCATTTTAATGGCTTCAAATTGAAACTTAAAATGTATTAACTTCAACGACTCTTGGACAAAGGATGCCAAATTATCACGCATGCATCATAAAAATCCTTGAGCAAAGTATGTCTAAATTTATGTTTGACTCAAGTCCCTTTAGAAATCAGTGGCGAAGAGTTACAAACTTTATTGTTTTTCATGCACATACTTCACAACGTGGACGGATTGCATCAGACCCACTGCATTGATATATTTATTGCACAATAAAACGGCGAATCACTTAAAAATCTTTTAACGTCAAAATAATCACCCTCCCCAATAACCTCGATTCACGGTTGACGTTAACGGTTGGTAAGCGCATTCCATTCGATTCGTGGCCGGTCAGCAGCAAAGTACGAAGATTGCAGAACTTTTAAGAAGGTTAGCGAAACCAATCGACGATTACGGCGATAGGTGGCCCTCGGTTCATCAAACCAACCCCGAAAAGAAGGTACTGCGTAGAAGAGTCGCTCGTAAAACTCAGAAAGTGCTGTAGGAAGGAAGGTGATTGTAGCAGCCATCGCCGGTCATATGCAACGTCGTTCCCCGTCATGGCCCGGGAGGTGAACTGCTTTAACAATACACGTTCAGAATCAGCCAGAGTCGACCCTTAACCGGGAAGTGATCCTAAAAGTAACCTCCTGCCGTAGAGAGTAGCGTGTCCGTATCGATCATTTGCACGTTTGGGCCCGGTTCGGTTCCTACCCAGCAAAGGCATTCATTATCGCACCTCGTAAGACGATACTCATAAAGAGAGAGAGAGAGAGATCCCGGGAGGTTAACAGATTCTCTAAGCCTCGTTCAGATCGTTCCCGCCGTGGCGTGACTTCGTGGTGGTCGCGGTGAAATCACATGAGCATTAAACATAATTAATTTTATACCCCATAAATAAGCGCGGCAATCATAAATATTGCAGCAAAAAACGGGCAATACACGTTCCCATTCGCGCCCAGCACGACGACGAATGGTGGGGCCCGCCAGCGTGTACGGCATTTAAATTCGAGCCAAACCAATTTCGATCCGGGAGGGATGTTCTCCTCCATTATGCTGCTAATGAACCCGGTGTGCAGCATTGGCAAAGAAAAGTTTAAAATAATTTTGTATCTTGTTGGTCGAACTACTTCGCCGGCGCATACACATTACCACACGAAACGTGATTATAACGACGCGATATTCATTCCAGCAAACGGAACAGCAGAATTTGCATTATTTTAATTATGATTCGATTTAACAGCCCCTACTCCCCCCTCCCAAATGCACCATTAATTGTGCACAGTCTAGGTGTGTGTTTTTTCCCAACTCCATTTCACAATTGTGCGAATATTCTACACTTTTCTGCCCTTCTCGAAACCAACCCCCTCCCCCATTTCCCCCATTCGACGGTTGGCGGGAGAGACATTTGAAATTTTATATTCATTTTAAGCTGTGGCACGATTTGCAGTCGGCACACGATTCCCTAGATGGGCTAAGCGACACCTGTGTGTGTGCGCGCCATTTTATGGAAGTCCCCGAACGCTAGGCATCCTCTAAAAACGGGGACTTCACATTCCATGCTCGGTCAGCACTTTGTCTTGTTCATCTTTTTTTAATGTTCCCCCGACAAAAATAATAAAAACGGTGAATTCCAACTCGGCGAAGCGCTGGGATGATGCTACTCACCGCCAGCGGACTCCATCCTGCGCCTTCACGAGTCCGTGCAGGACGGGCACAGGATGAGAAGAGCAGGATCAGCGCTTGGAATAGGGATTCATGCTGATTAAATATTTTATTTTTATGCGTACAGATCGTGGCAACTCCGTGGCACCTGCCTGCAGAAACGGAGTGTTCGCAGGGTTGTGGTTGTGGCAACATTATTCCCCGGCTCTGCTTGGAAGCTTATGCGGGCTACCATTTTCTCCTGAGTATTATATAGCGGGCGAAGCAATACTTCGTTTGAGCGACTAATTCTACACTGCAATTATCATGAATTCATTACAGTGAGGATGCTAAGACTCGTCCAATCATTATCCACGAGTTCTGATAAGCATGGTTGCTTCTGTTTCTTGATTGGGATAATCGTGTAGTTAATTATTTGAAGGAACTACAAGTGGAAGGAACGATCATCGCAAGCTATCACAAGATCTTTCTGAATATGGTTTTTAATGTTCTAGTTGATTGTTCCACTACTGAGCCTTAATAATACAAACATGATTTAGTAATTATAATATCAAAGTTATACGAACCTACTTACTTCACTATACAGGAAGTGATCGAATTCCTTTAAAGTTCCCAATCTTGGAAATTAATCTTTCAAATTGTTCGTCTAACCCATCATCCGACAGCCTCATCCTCCGGATATAAAATAGATAAACATGAGCCTTCGTTGGTCTTCGATGCCTACATGTTAGAGAATTCATACTGGATATCATGCTAATGTCGAAACCCAGCATTTGGATGTCTGAATAACCTCCTTCTGATGGACTTCCTGCGATTTCCACGAACGAATCTTTGCTATACTACTAGGCGAGTTGTTTAATTTATTCATATCTGAACCTGAGCTGCTTCTCCTGAGTAGAACTTCTTAACAGTCTGTGATATAAAGCCAAAGATAATAAATAACTTTGCATATTACTTGGAAAAGGAATGTTTCTGGGGCACTGTTTACATATCATTCTACTTTACGAGAATCGCGCCATTTAATGTCGCCTACTAAACTTTCAGTACTTTAATGCCTTAAAGATACGATCATTTTCAGATGTCGGTCGCTTTACCCTAACTTTGCACATCGCACGGATGTGGATTCGAATGGTCCCTGACCCCACTATTGCCGCATGTTCTCAACATAATTTACACCACAATGTATGCAGCAGCATTTCGCTTTAGTAGAGCAAAACAAAGAACCCAAGCGACTCTACTCTAACGTTACTTTCCTGTAAAAAAAAAACCCATTTGCGATTCCCACTGCCAGTGTGACCAGTGGCGTACAAATATGGTCTGTCGCGAATGTGGGCCACCGATTTTCAGCTGCGAGGTTATCCAAGGTAATTTATAACAGTGCACTTCGCCTACTCGGCACACGGGGCCTGTACGTGCCTGCCGGCGGGGCTCAGCTGTCCCGGCTATCGCTGTCGGAACAATTAATTCATCAGCTCGTATGATTAAATGAACGTAAATTATGAAGCCCGCGTACACGGACAGACGTGCCTTCATCTCTCGTCGTGTGTTTGGGGCCCTCCCCTCTGCAGCCTCGTCGCCTGCTCCAAAGCAACAAACTGCGCTACCCACTTCATGCGGGCCACCACCATTTTCCGCGGGGAGGCACTGGGGCAGATAATTTTCCACCTTCTTTCTGGCCAATCCAAATATTCACCCCCGAAGAGCGAGTGGTGATGGTACACGAATGCATGAATGTAGTGTGCGAGCGGCAGTTGCATTGCTTTAAATTGTAATAATTCATCGCACAACCACCTTTCGCAGGCACGTGGCCACCGTCTTCACACCGGAATATACTGCGTACAGCGAGAGATTGTCTGGCTGGTTGGCTTGGCTGTGTATCGTGAGATGTCGTTTTTGCACATTTTCACATCGAGGGTGTCGCGAATTGCGAAGTATGTAATTTTTAACTCCCACCTTTCTTTTTTGAGGACAATCGCCGAAGAACGGTTGGATTGGACGGGAGTCGTGCCGAGCGACGAACCAAACAGCGTAGAATGTCCTGAGCGTCGTTGAATAAACATAATTAAAGCGGCGTCTGCTAACGAAGTGCTGAAGGATCGTTTTGCAACAGACTCACACCGGAAACCAGATCTCGAGGAAGGAACCTCAGATGAAGATGGCTTTTTCCTGATATAGTTTGGACATCCGTAGCTTACGGAGATGTTAGCTTTACTACAGAATGTTAGGAAATAGATAAGAAAATGTTAGTTTTAGGAGACATTAAGAGGAAATAAGACTCATTAAGAAGGTTGTAGCAGGGTGTCTCAAGTGATCTTTCGTTTTCCAATCCAACTGTTAAGGTTAAGGCAGATACACAGCTGAAACAGCTCAATTTTATTAAAGCAAACCGAAACCGCTCACAATACAGGATTTAGGATTGGTCCCACCAGAATCGTTAAAATATTAGAAGATCATGGACTGTTTCCTGCCACAGATTCTTAGTGAGGCCCATTTGAAATTGAATTTGAACAAGACATCTCAGATCTTTGATTAAGCTGATGATAAATCCAAAAAAGATCATTTATAGTGCGGTTACTAAGGCATTTTTATGGAATCTTTCATATGCCTACTATTATGGAGGCTTAACATTAATATAAAAAGGTACGCTTTATGCCATTCAAATAATAAGTAAACCATCAATTGCTTTAATGTCAATGCATTAGTTTAACTGCCACTCACAAATGATGGTCCACTCAACCGTGAGCCATTGCACTCGGGACAGTATGGTTGTTGCTTCGTTCTCCCATTCTGCACCAATTCGATCTCATTTGCTGGCCGTCTTGGAGCAACTTTCAAATCCCGTCCCGCGCTAGTCAGTGAGCAAAAGTAAATATGTAATTATGTTGTTAGCAATGTGCCACCCGAAGCCCCAATCGGCCCTCGCATGCGCGGGACAGACAGCGGAGAACCATTGCTTTGTGGAATGTGTCATTACGTGTCGTGCTTCATATCGAGCGGACGAACCAATGTGTGTGCCCCGCACTGTTCCAACCGTCCCTGGTTGGGGTGAATAACATGTGTCGCTCTGGAGATGACGGACGACGTCCACCATGGGCAGATAAATACGACAGACAAATAGATCGAATCAGTCGCTTGCGAGTGGTGGTCGATTTGGTACGGCTTCTTCCACTTTCCTACGCGACATTCATCACATTGTCGTTATCTTTGTTGTGCACCAGGACAAAGGCAGGTCACATTTTAGGTGCTTGTCCTCCCAAACACCCTCCAGTGTGGGTGTGCTGCAGGGAACAATTCGTCAAAATTGGCTGCCAACAATCACTATCACGCGGTGATGAGGCTGCTGCACAAGGCGGTTGCTTGCGAGCAGCAAAGGAAACCCCATGGCCCACTCCATGCCAAGCGCAGGAACTGCAAATGGCGCATAAAAATTCCGAATCATCATGCACACGATGACAGAAGCGCTTTTTCGATGCCCTTTCTCACGGGTGCTAACGCTCAACACTCTGCTAAATGGGCGCACCACCCTCGACCAGTGCAGCGTTGGGGGTGGTTTCTTGATGCAGTTCCCACACGAGAATTCCAACACCCCCGGAAGCGATAAGGGGGTGGGTGTCCGATGCACTTCTGTGCTAGGAATCATAAATTATTACTCCGATAAGAACTACCCTTTGCTAGCCGCGGGGGACTATCTGCATTCTTCCCCACACCCTCGCGCAGACCCTGGAATCAGGGCATTTGCATACAACACGCACGGAACTCTCAGACGCTGTGGTGAATAAATGCTTCGCAATTTCTTTAAATTGCTGCTCCAGCCACAATGCACCACTGGGTCGTCCAAAGGAAAACAGCCGTCGTCGTCGTCCGGAAAAGTGCCTAGCGGCTCGCAAGGGAAACCCTACTTTGACACCGTTTCCCTTTGGTCGTCCACGGGTGGTTAGCAGATAACGGACGGCATAAATTAGAAAACTTTCAGCAAAAGTTGCACTCCGCACAGAACCCAAGTCTTTCATCCTCGTGGCAGCAACTTCGATCGATGCAAGGCAAACATCTATTTTAATGCCGCTCTTACGATGAAAGTTTGATCATTTGAGATCCCTCGGTGGTTTAAGGGGGGTAGTATTAAGGCGAATTGTAGGAAAATTGTTATCAAATTAAAATATACGACGAGATCCTGTGAAAAAAAATATTCCGTGCGCCCAACGTGGGGCTCGAACCCACGACCCTGAGATTAAGAGTCTCATGCTCTACCGACTGAGCTAGCCGGGCTGGTCGAGAGAGGGTCACTTGATGCGCAATATAGCCACGCGGCTCTCAACCTTCGATGCGAACATATGTTCCGTGGTATTTCGAACGAGCTGGAAAATTCTCTCGGGAAATCGAATGTTTGGTTGATTTTTCATCCCTCTTACGTCACAATTGCTTGCAGTTTTTTTCTGTTTTTCCTGACACATTGAGCTGTTCTAGATGGATGATAAAACATCCAGGAAACATCCACTAAATAGTCTTCAAATTTGACTACTCACACTCGTTCGATTGAGAGACACAGTGGGACCAGTTCGCAATAAACCCACGCTCACGCTCGTGTAATGTGCGTTATAGCGTAAGCGACGATGACGCGATGTAGTGGGGAGAGAGAAAAGCCTTGAACTTGCTTCGACCATCAGCGGCCCCCGAGTCAGCTGACGCGGTCGTTCGCTTGTGGAGGTGTGATGGTTTACGCGTCGTCGCGGACTTGCGCGTCTCCCGCGGGCCCACCGGGGTCGGATGGCCTACTTTAAGTTTATTGATTTTCCATCGCCGTCTCCAGTGGGGTAATAACGTACCGAGCGCGCACGAATTCTACGCCCCCTCCCCCTGCTCACTCACCCACACACGGTTTGTTTTGACTTTTATTTCTTTGCAGCTCCAGCTAAACAACCCTCGCCGGCAACATGTGGTGGAAATTCATCGTAGAGGTGACGAATGAGTACAAGATCCTGCGGGGGATGATTTCCTACTCGGCGCTCTGGCCCGTCGGTTGCCTCATTCAGCAGACGTTCGAGGGCAAGCGGCCGAAGAACTACGACTGGGAGCGGTGTCTGCGCTACAGCCTGTACGGCACGTTCGTGTCCGCCCCGATGCTGTACTGCTGGATGCGCTGCGCCAACATCATGTGGCCCCGGACGGACTTCCGGTCCTCGCTGGCCAAGGCGTTCACCGAGCAGGGCGCGTACGATCCGTTCGCGATCGTGCTGTTCTTCTACGGCATGAGCATCCTGGAGCGCCGTTCGCAGAGGGAAGCCGGCGACGAGGTGCGCTCCAAGTTCTGGGACACGTACAAGGTGGGGTTCTTCTACTGGCCGGTCGTACAGACGGTGAACTTTTCGCTGGTCCGGCCGAAGAACCAGATCGTCATCGCCGGGTTCTTCAGCCTCATCTGGACGACGTTTCTGGCGTACGTGAAGACGAGTCACAAGCCGGTCGAGGAAGCGATGTAGACGGGCTGACTGACTGCCCGAACTGTGTAGATAGTGCTAGACGCTAGGGGGTCTTTGGCTGTACGAATGTGTCGGAAAGGAGTTTGTACAAGGGTGCTAATAAATCGATGGTTAATAATGATCCTCTATACAGGCGCGCTTATTTGCAACGCTACAACGTTTGCTCTGGAGCCGCCATTTTGTCGACGTGGTGCAGTAGCCTTCGTTCCGGTGTAGCCGCCGTTACCTGCTCGGCCAAACCGTCCAACAGTGCTGGTATGACGTGTTCGCCGATGGAAATCAGCAGATCGGCTATTTTCTCCACACGCTGAATGTCGCTGATCACCGGAATTGCGGCACGGTTTTGCTCCCCAGAAGCGGACAGCTCCACCTCGATGCCATCTGCCACCGCATCCCGACGCGAACGATCCAACTGGAAGGACGGAGTGGAAGCACAAACATTGCGAATCGGACATCTTAACGCCTGTTTTGCGAAGAACCACAACGATGCCTTACACTTCGTCCGGTCGCTTCATTGAACGAAACGACGAAGATCATCAATATCACTAAAACACAACTTTGACGAGGCATGTTTCGCTCCTCCAATTGGGTCTTCTTGGGACTGGCAACGCTGCCCCGTACGATTCCACGCTTTTATACGTAAGCGCACAGATTTTAGCAGCTTATGTGCATGCAATGGCGAAACGGTTTAGTATCGTGTGAATAAGTGACCATTACTGTCAACTATCCACTGCAAATTGGTAGTCATTTTTATGAACAAATACTAGTCGATTTACGCCATCAGACTGTTTGCTCGAATGTAAGGGTGTGTAGCATTCAAGGTTATGGAACTTTTGCTGATTTTTCAAATCATTTGTAAATCTATGACAATGACTGAGAGTGGATCCTTTATATACTATTTTTACTTTCTAGCCACCCTATGAACTTAATGAAACTTTTACAAAGTATTCGTTTTTACATGGTCAACCGTATACGTCTACAAAATTTACAACCATCGGCTGATGTCTTTAGAATGATTTTAAAATACCTCTGATTGTTGTGGAAAAAACGATGGTTTCAAAAGAAACTGCAAGAACAAAGATTAGTTTGCTACCACATCCCACCAACAGAGCGCAAAGAAGGATGTTGTGAAACATCGCGTAAAGATGGCGCTAGTGCTGCTGGTTGGTTGCGCACCTGATGATATGCAATGTGCTGTTTTTTCATATAGTAATATTACAGGGTGAATTGGTCGAATTTAGATACGGGCGCGTATCTTCAAAACAATTCTACAGTCAAAAACATCATCCCGACTGCCTTTGGATTGCTTTACGAAATGCATACAGATTTAATTTGGCCACCAAATCCTTTTTTCATTGCTTTTCTATTTGTGCGACTATCTATTCAGCAGTTGAAATGTTTCCGCATACGAAAGCAACATTTTGTTGATTGGAGAATTTGGTTCCGTTGCTTGGGTTATTTTCTGATAAACGTCATATGTTGTTTTGTTTTCGGCACTCTGCAAAATGCATTCCGAGCGTACGAATCGAGATCGCTCAAAAGTCGGTTTATATGTTTAGTTTGTTGTGAGTTTAATATGGTTTAAATACGCTTAATAACAGTTTGGGAACAACTTCAGTGCAGTTGATGCGATTTTCCCTGTAAAGGGCTCCACAAAAGGGTTTCGCTTGCTTAGAATTTTCAGCTCGTCTTGGAGAAGTTATCGTGCCAAATTTGACTCTTAATTAGGTAAGCTTTAAACATAATAAATCTTCACTGAAAATAACCTCTTTTCTCATCTTTCAGCACATATAAACGTTACAGAATGGTCACCGAACGAATGTCCGCAGAGAACGTGGAAAATTTTGTCCATGAACATCTGAAGGAAGATTTGCGGCTGTATGAAAAACTACTGAAGGAGCTAAACGGCGAGATTATGGAATACGTACAGTTGAAGCATATGATTGAAACTATCCTAGGGCAAGACCGTAATGAAGGATTCAAGACGCAGGTTAACATCGGTGGCAACATGTTCATGAAGGCCCGGGCAGACAACGTTGATCACATTTTGGTAGACATTGGACTGAAGGTTTACGTGGAGTTTAAAATCGAGGAAGCTTTGCGGTTTGTGGAAATGAAAATTAAAGTGCTAACGAAACAAGCCGACGTGGTGCGAGACAAAAGCATCGAAACAAAGGCAAACATCAAGCTGGCATTACTTGTGATAGGAGATTCTCAGGGACTGCACACAATCCACGACGATCGATGATGATGAGAGGATTGGGGTGCAGATAAGGGTCTTACAAGTTATACTGATAAACAGAGCAAATGAATATTACCTAGAGTTTGGATTTCCACATTTCCATTTACACAGTGAAAGAAAAGAAAAGAAATGCAGGAAATTTCATTCCCTCGCAAAACGTATGAATCAGTTTGTTTATTTGCGGAATTGTCTTTCTATCTACGCAAGCTGTCAAATTGGTTCATTTTTCTACAGGACATTCAAACGTCAAAGAGCCAACTCATGACATAGCCTCCCATTCATGGCGCTGGTTTGACGGATGATAAACAGGTTGTAAGCAAAAGCAAAAAATATGTGTGGACATAATTCGGCGTAATAATAGTCTTTAGTAGGAGATTTAGGTAATTATTGTGCTTAAAAACTATGTAAATCATAGCAGAACCCTTTCAGCATGTTCTTTGCTGTTTGCGGTACGATCAGTAACGACCCCTGTAAACAGAAGTGATAAGAGCACCCGAAACATGGTGCTGTAATCGTAATCGTTCTGCAATTGCTCTGGGTAAATGTTTTCTTTGGTTGCAGTGCAGTGGCAGCACAGAACGCGCGACTTCTCCTATGAAAACGCTACTGTGCTAGCTTGGGGGACGGATTGACAAACGAGTGTCCTTGATCGATCACATAAAGGGTGGTTCCGATTGTGTACGTCGGAGAAACCCACACAATGGATTTGGTGGACATTGACAAGGTGTTGGATGATCTAGAGCTAAATGAAGATGATGGCAACAGTGCTGCTGTTACAAAGGCATCAGGTGAGTATGGCTTTTGACGGGGAAAGTCTCGTACCGACCATGTTGACCTTGTGTGTGCTTTGTGTTACAGATGCAACGTCGACTGCTCGAGAACCGGGAGTCTCGGTGAATGGCACGTCGGAGCAGACGTCGATGGGACCGGCTCCCGTGTCCCAGGAAAAGTTAAAATTTAAGGCCAACGTAGTTAATGTGTCAACGGTGTTTTCAAGTCTTAACGAGTACGTGAACGCCGGCGGTACGGAATTGGGTGGTGTGAAGCATACAATCCTGAATGACTCCCATGATCTGGGCATACCGAGTGAAAGAAAGCCACTGTTGACGCCACCGTCGACCTCTTCGATTTCATCCGACGTGAAAACGTCGTCGGCGGCAGCAACGTCATCTTCTGTTCCAACTTCTCCGCAGCATGTTGTGTCCTCTCCGACGACGTCACCCGATTCTTCCGCCTCATCGGTGTCCTGCTGTTCCTCGAGAGTGGCCTCCTCGTCGGCCTCTTCTTCCGCGCATTCCTCTTCGGCGTCATCGTCCGCGTCTTCTTCAGCATCAAGCAGCGATGCTGAGGACGCAGACAAGCAGAACGTTAAGGGTGAACGAGCGCTTGGGCATGGGCATGAAAAGCTACCCGAGGAACTGTCTTCAATCAGTGCCGACGATTACGTTCTGGACACGTCCTCGATGACGACACTGGCCACCACCAACGAAGGAGGCGCACGGAAAGGAGCGACAGCGGCCGATGCCCAGGATACGTCAGCTTTTTCCTACAAGAACAGCCTGTACTCGGACACGCTGAGCAATGATGTGATAAACCTGGAAGGAATCTCTTCCATCTCCTCCATCGTAGCTGTGGACCTCACGAAGAGCGGCCAACCACCGTTAGGTCGCGAAGCGAATGGACTCGTCGAGGGTGCCCCAGTGGCGAAGGATGAGATAGAAACGACGGAACAGGATGATGTGGAACGGGCCGGCAAGCCGCATGATCCGGACGATGAGCGTAAACCGGTGGTCGGATTCGAATCGACGATGGACGATGTGTCCGACACGGAACTGGAGAGCTATTTGCAAGAGTTGGAAGAGTTCGATTTCCGTAGTGTGAATGTTGAGTCGACGGTGCCCCCGAAACCAGACTCAGATTCTATCACGATGCCGGACCCGGCAGTACAATCACAGCCGGAAGTTGAAGGAGTGACAGCAGAGTTGGTGAACAGTCCGACGATCGTGAGGGATCGTGCCGATGAGAACAGTATCGATAGTCGCAGCGATGACGAAATCAGTCCCAGTTCGTCCCGTGGCGAAAACGAGGACGATCTAATATCCCAAGCATCTACGCTGGAGTTTAATGATTTGGCCATGGGAGCGACAGCGGCGGTGGCGGCGACTACGCCACTCCCACCAGCAGTCGGGCCAGTAGTAGTGGAACCACCGGAAGGAGCACTTGCAACGGCTTCCTCACTTGACATTCCCATTCCGGCGGATACGGAAGTTTCGGGCGATTTCCCCTTGGACGAGGATGGAAGTGAGATCAAGTTTATCGATTGCACGGAAACGGAATCGGAACGTCGCCTGATGGACTCGCCGGAAGATGAAATCCACCGGATGAGTCATCCTGAGAGACCCACGTCTCTTGAGTTGGGCAATGGGGTGGTGAGTGAGGGCGGTTCTTTAGAAGTTGGTATTCCATCCTCACCGGGCCATACACCTCCCTCATCGCGGGCAATGGTACCCGACCAAGGGCTCACGCTATCCTCCACTAGTTCGGATGATTTTGGTGCCTCGGTTGAAGGTAGAGCGCCAGCACACGGTGGCTTGGTGGACGACGGTTCACGGTTGGCTATTGCTGATCCGATTCAATCGCCCATCGCCGCTCCGATGTCGGTAACACCACTGCTCAGCCCTGCCCAAGCGCAGCTTGGCAAGATACAACCGTTCTGGATGCCGGACAACTCTACCAAATTCTGCATGCAATGTAACCAAAAGTTTTCCGTCATCAAACGACGTCACCATTGCCGTGCCTGTGGTCAGGTGCTTTGTTCGTCCTGCTGCTGTCTGAAGGCGAAGTTGGAGTATTTGGGCGACGTGGAGGCACGAATCTGTATCGAGTGTGATGTGATACTGAGCATCCAACAGCAACAGGCCATGGAGGCGGATCAACATCAGATGGCCGCTCTGCAGAGCGCGGACGGTCGAAGCATGGCTTCGGCTGCAGGTGTCAGTAGTCAAAGACAGCCGAATCCAAATAATCCCATGGAATATTGCTCGGTAATTCCACCGCTGCAGCAGGCCTCTAGCAACCAACCGGCGTCCCCCATATCGGTGATGGTTCCGGTGGGGGTATTGAAGCGCGCGGGAGCTCCACGGAACATGCGCAAAGATAAGAACGTTATCTTCAGCGATGGTATTCGGCCCGGGTGTGATCTGACCGAACTGGACCAGAACTGGGATGCGGTACCGGCGCGCACCTCTCCACCCAGATCGCGTAAACCGCGAGTCCAAACACCGCCCGGTGTGGATGAAGACCCCAGCGCCGTTCCACGTGCCGGCGGGCAGCTGACGTCCTTGATACCGCCGGAAGAGAACAAACTGCCGCCGGTGCTGAAGCGAATCAGTCCTACCGAGAGCAAGCTGGTCGAGATCGAAAATGACGCATCGTTGCTGGAAGGATTGCGCGAGGTAACGCTCACGTTTGCGATACAGAAAAACTTTCACGTGCTGGTGACGGTGGTGGACTTGGCGTGCTGTATCAATCGAACTGTGATCAATTTCACGACGCGTGGGTTGCATTACGTGGGGCAGGACGAGATCATCATACTGCTCGTGCTGGGTGACTCGCGCGTACTTCCGAAGGATATCTTTGTCCACCTGAATGAGATCTACTGCGAAGCAGATCGGGGTCATATTATAACCGAGCTCGGATTTTCACCCGCACGATCGAACAATTTCCTCGGTTCGAAGAACCACGGCGGGTTCCTGTACGTACGGCCCACCTACCAATGTATGAAGGCGGTCATCGCACCGGAAGCACCATACTTGATCGGTATTTTGATCCATCGTTGGGAGGTACCGTGGGCGAAAGTGCTCCCGCTCCGGTTGATGTTACGTCTCGGCGCACTCTACCAGTACTACCCGTGTCCGCACGTGAGTGAACGCGAGCGGGAATCGGTGTACGTGGAGATTGCCCAAACGATCGTGAATCTGCTGGCGGACTTCCGGCACTTTAGCTACACCATACCGAGCGTGCGCGGCATGGTGATCCATCTCGAGGATCATAAGACGAGCATACTGATACCGCGCAATCGGTACGAACAGATGGTGAAGGTGGTGGACGGTTCGAGCGAGCAGCTGATGGCTGTGGGTGGAAACTTTAGCAAACTGGCCGATGGTCACTTGGTGTGCATACAGAACACGGAGTCCGGATGCCCGGAGGCGACACAGTACACGACGCAAGCGATCGACATCGAGAGTCAGCCGCGTAAGGTGACGGGAGCGAGTTTCCTGGTGCTGGATGGGTCGCTCAAGCCCAACTCGGGTCTGACCGGTAGGTGTACCATTCTGGAGGATGGACTAAGGGTTTTGATACCGCCCGTGAAGCTGCAGCTCGTGAAGGATGCGCTGAAGGCCATGAAAGATTATGAAATCGTTTGCGGTCCAACCGAGGGTGACGAAAGCCAGAAGGAGCTGGTGTCGATCGAATGGACGTCGAATGATCTGAACTTCAACATAGGCGTAACTTCCTCGATCGATCGGAAAGCGTTTGACGGTGTTCCCAGCATACGGGTACACCGGGGAACGGATTACTCCAACTCGAATCACATCATCCGCTGGACGGAAGTCTTTATTCTGAAGGTATGCTTGCGTTTGTTACAAGTGCAACGAATGCTCTTGGTAATGACATGACGTTCTTTGTGCCATTGCAGGGAGACGAAGAATCGAACAATCCTGGAGATCCGATCAACATGTCGAAGGTTTCGGAGACGGTTGCCAAAACGGCTTGCAAGGCACTGATCGAGTATCTCGACCTACTGGCATCAAACGGTCTTACCAAAATAGCTCTACGGATCAGTTCCAATCGTGGCGAGGTATGCTAAATGATCGAAATTTTTCACTGATGACTATTTTCTGTAACATACAATTATGAATCACTTTCTACCAGATGGCGTACGTAGCGGGCAGCGGTGGCAATGCGCTAGCCCCTCTCTACTCGAATGCGTTGGGACAGGCGGTGATGGAATTGTTGCAAAGGCAGGCCACGGCACTGCATCTCGATCAGCATGATATTGTATTCGAACTGATATTCCACATTCTTGACAAGTAATCCAAACAAAAAACTGAGCCAGAACTGAGTGTTAATGGATGTAGCGGCAAACACACACACACACACACACACAATTACCGTCTGCCTATGATAAGTTTTCGGTGTGCGTTGGTTTTGGTTGCGGATTCGTTGAATGTTTTCCGGAAAGACACTGCTTCTACTTTGGTTTTTTCCTCTAGCGAATCGCTCGGTTCCGATGGTAGGTACACGGCAAACCAACAGTTCGAAAGCGAAAGCGAGTGATTGTATTTATTTGCTTCGAACAAACCTATTAACCAAGTGCTAGCCCGGCCAGTACAGGAAACGAAACGGTCACTCATTCGCCGGGTGCATAGCAAAACCGAAGCGTTAAGGTTGGTGGTGGGTGATCTGCGTGGTGACGCCGGATGGAAAACAATGGAGGGAAACGTACACACCAGGTGCAAAACCGTGAATTATATAGAGTATATATAGATTATACATATATACATAGATATAGATATATATTTCTTATATATATAGTTAAAACTATTGAAATGAGGAAGCCAGTCACAAGTTTATTACGTCAGCTGTTTATAGGTAGCGCGGTGGAAGAGGAATATTTATATATGATTTGGAAGTTTTAGTGCCGACAGACAACCGGGTTGACGCAATATGGCAGCAAATGGCATTTGCAATGATAGTTACTACGTTTCAAGCGACCGTTGGCCAAGTTGCAAGCATGATAATAGCAAATATATTAGTGCACACGAGTGCACCTATACAACGTACCGTGCCGCGTATGCCGCGCTCCTCACTCATTGAGAACATAAAATGTTATATTTTTCCTTTAATCAATTTAGATTTCCAACGAGAGCAAACGAAGGAAGTAGCTTAAGACCTCGCGACAACAGCCAAGATCCCTTTCTAAATAGTGCAACATTCATCTCGATCGCGACGCTAATGTCGAATCATGTCGCACAATAAAGCCTCGTTTCCATCCAAGGGCAAATACCCGGGCGGGCTATGCTGCGTGTGGCGGGAATAAGGGGCTAAATAAATGAATCTCAGCGCAAACGGCACGGGCAGCAAAATCCGTAACTTCTGCCTACATAATTACGTCAGTCACGCGGCATAATTAACTATTGGGCGCTGTCGGCCTACCGTTCCGTGCGCATCCCGTAGTCTTTCACTTCCACAGCGGCGGCTGCCTGTTTTTCGAAGGAATTACTACGAACTGCGAAGGGACCGATGCGTACGTACACGATCGGCGGTATATCTTGTACCATCTGGTCTAGGACGGTGGAGGTAGCGGGAATGCGAGGCAACGGTGACCTCTTGAGCAGCATTCCATCCAATCACTCAAAAGCTCGCTCGGTAGAGTGTATACAATCCATTTGCATATCATAGTGCAGGCGAGCTGCAGCAGCTTAAGATTTTGCAAAGCACACTCACCCCACTCGGGAGGAAGAAACAAGGAAGGACCAGTGGGTGAGTCAAGGGAAGGGAAAAAGGTGTGCGCTCCCTTTGCACTCAAACGCATTCGCCGTAAGGGCCCCTTTTTTATTCGCTGCAGCAAACCAATCGCAACAAGAATAATAGCAATCATCGCTGGTGGAACAGCAGCAAACCAAACAACAGAATCGTAGTATACAACTGCTCGCAGTGAGCGGGTGTTGCGTCTTGAATAGCGATAAGCGGGCGAGGGAGCAGTCGGAACCCGGTCGAGGGAAAACAAAACAAGAACCAGCAACGGACGCATACAACACACATTGAGGGTGGGAGAAGAGGGTACGAGGGGTAAAAGGGGTGGGTGGGTTGCAATGCAAAAAAGACGGAGCATTACAAATGACATACAATAAATGTGCGCCCTAAAGCACACTTTCGCTTCGACGCCTCCGGGCTCCGGCCGCCGGCCTTTGGGGCTCCGGGGTGTCGGGTGCTGGGGGCGAGATCCTCTTGGCTCTTGGCGAAACGGTACTTTTTTTTGCATTATTAAGGATCATCGATCTCCCCGCGTGCGATCGTAACGGCGGTTCGCGTCGGCGTTTGCTGGCAATCGCGTCGAGTCATGACGATAATGAGCCCGAACAGATGACGACGATGATCGCACCGATGACGATGATCCTGCCCTGGTCCGGGTAGAGGGGGAGGTGAAATGGGGACGGCAAGGGTGGAAAAGATGATGGAGGACGTCGTCTAACATCGCAAGATATCGAATGTTTTATTAGTACATACCGACACACACAGCAAACGGTCGCGACCTGGCGGATACGGATTAGAAGACGCAACAGAAGGAAGTCCGCGTTGTGGAGTGGCAGTTTGCCAGATGGTGCGAAAGCAGTTCGCTCCCTTCGTGTGTTTTTTTGTTTGTTTGTTGCTGTTGCTGTTACCCCTCCAAAGAGCCCTTCACGAGAGTCGTGCACGGCAGCGGGAAGATGATCGCTCGCGCAAGATAGTCTGACACCCACCGTCATGGCGATCTGCGGAATCGGGAATCGGGAAGCAAAAGCCCGGCAAATGAACGATTGTCATTCCGGCCGTGCGACTTCGATCCCGTGCAGTGAGATAGTTGCGATAGAGTCAAGAGTCAGCTCGAGTAGCCAATATTATGCAAAAGCATCCCCCTTCCGTCGGTCCTCCCTTGGGGGGGGGGGGGGGTTTGAAGAATTTTCCAGCTCAACTTTGTACGAGCGATGGCGATCGTGTGTCCCGGGTTTGGCTGTCCAGTGGGGCGACTTTAACGGGGGTTGCAATTTCCAGTTGCATCTGCACAACCGTCTGTCCACATCGTCCGAGAAGCGCAGGGGGTGGGTGCAAATGGGACGGGGGCGAGTTCGACAGCAAAAGAGGGGAAATAAATTAAAACTGATCCTCGAGCACATTTATGACTCCTGTTCGGTTGCCGGGCAGGATCGATCAATCTTCGCGCTGCCCGCAATCGTATCGCCGTTGCGCTAATCGTCTGCAGTGTACGGCTGTGCAGGGCGATGGTCCGGGTGCGAGTGCCCCCGGGGAAACTGACTGACATTAATGTAAAGTTGACGCACGCACCCCTGCCTTGGCGCAGACTTAATCCACAAACAGTCAAAATGTCACTTTAAGCATGCGAGAAAAAGTGTCTCACCCGGACCGGAGTCCGGACGGTCAGTGTGGCCATCGTCATACGCCTTACGACGTGGTGCGCGCCACTCCGCCCGGTGATACGGAGGTGTAAGTCTCCTTCTTTCCCGGTGCTATCTCAATCTCGACCGTGCCCAAGTGTGTGTTGCCGAGCGACATTAACGATCGGAATGGCGCACACACACACACACAGAGTGGGTGGGTGGGTATGGATTGGCCACGGCACAAAATGGCAAGAAGATCAATCAATGCTACTGCACCGAGTGGAGCAGTTCGATTTTGATTCTCCCCACGCGCGTGGTCTGGCACGGAGGTGCAAAGAAAAGCGCAAAGTGAAGTTTTAATTCGTTTCTTAATTCTGTCAACCCTGGCACCTAGACGAGAAGGCCTCGGGAGCGACACGCTTCTGGAGATGTCGGAGTAGCGCAGAAGTTAGGGTCGGGTCGGGTTATCTCTTGAGCTACAAGCCACCGCTGGTGTCTTCTAGGCTTCTCCTTGAGGGCCTTGGGAAGGTTGAGCATGTTTCGCACGCGTCGAACAGTTGCTACAAGACCATCTTAGCTTATCGCGGCCGCACCACCGTACCAAAAAGAGCACTTCTAGCTGATGTACCGAGAGCATCGACGACGAGCATGACTCCACCGGCACACGCGTAACGGGGCGGGCAATATGAAGTGAGAAAAGATGGAGATAAAATTTATTTCATAATTAAAATTAATTATCTCAATTAATCTCACACGCATCGAACCGTCCCATCGCGCGCGTTGGTTCTTCTGCGGTAGCTGGCGCAGGAAGCTGTTTGGATGGAGGTCCGGAGGTCTTCCATCGCCAGGCATTTCTCGTTACCTGTCCGATTGTGTCCGATTGGGTGTTTGTGTTCTCCCTTTAGCGGTGAGATTTCAGGACGATAAGAAGGACGGACGGCTGTTTGTTGGGGCGTACGCGTCAGATTGATCGTCGGGGCACGATCCGAGCCCTCTTAGACGGAACGCCTCTATCAGCGACAGCTCGCGGAAGGGGGCCGGTCCTGAGTCACGCTCAATTAGTAAATGGTGGGAAACGTTGGCCACAATCTAGGATGCATTTTTTTGTTTTTGCTTTCGGCCCTGTGGCCAGCGAGGCGTGTTGGGTGTCGTGTCGGAATAGCGAATATCGATCAAAAGTGAAGAGAAAGAGATTAAGAGCGAGAAAATGAAGCCTTACAATGGGATACTTTAATGTTTTGCTTGTGTTCTTTGTTTCTGGATGTTCATGTGAAAGTTGTACAACAAGCATGGTTAATGTATCTCAAGTTTGGATTTACCTCAGGGGGATTTTGGGAATAATAATCAGTTTCCAATATTTATTCCATTTAGCGAATGTCTTGATAAGTGAATGTGAAATTCTTGGTGTCTTCCTTCATTTTGGTTCAATATCGATCTTCTTTAGTCGTTATACAACTGTAACAATGAGAATTTGTTGCCTTGAAACTGGGTTTCACAACATGTGATGTTCGTTGTTTGCCAATTCGATATCTCCAACTACAAATCATCTACTTCTGATATGTTGACCATGTCCAAAAAGGTTAGTTTAAATACTGAACTTCCTAAATACTCACCAATATCGTCCCAAAACCCCTTGATGTTTGTGAAGATGTAAGATCATTTTGTATCTCTCTGAAAAATAGCCAAGAAATTCTCAAGTTTTGCTCAGATTGTTGAACCACCGGATGAATGCGCTTCAAAACTTCGAAGATCCATAAACACCTTTAGACCAACTTGGAACTTAGAATTCTAAGCAAATATTGAACATCTGACGAATTCGTATCGAAACTTCGAATTCCAAGCAAATACGAATCATCCGACGTTCCTTTGAGCTCTTAAACAGTTCGTCTGATCCTTAGCAAATTGATCGTTAGATAGTAAAAGTGCGCAGGAGATATTCGTTTTAGATATTCGTTAGTAATTTATTAATATTTGGATTCTTAAATTTAGTTATTATCTTGCTGTCCCATTCTGTTCTGTATCAGTGAATGGGTTCGTAACTGTCGGGCAATGTAAGTGCGATCAATAAACAGCTCGCAACTCACCTTCGCCCCGTGGTCGGACCCGTTTCAAAGCTGCCAATAAAAATTCCTCCCAATAGGTGCGATCTAAAAGGGGGCTTATTGCTCCAAACGTCACCCTTACCGTCGCTTGGTGTGAAGTGTGCGATGTGCCGCAAAACCGATGCCAGCGGCCCGATTATGAGGACGCCTGGATGTGACGATGATCGGCAATGAAACATGACGGTGAACAATTACGAACCGCTCACAACCGCTCGCGCCCCGTCCCGGTGCCAGGCTAATAAAGAACTTACTCCGGGCTCCTGGCCGGGCGCTGGCTCTTTTACCCAATCCGCACCGGCCGTGGAATTGAATCATTAATTTTAATCATTTTACCACTATGTGCATCGACGACGGTGCGAGGAGAAATTTCACTCTCTTATTGTCCAGGAGTCCGCGGCGCAACCTTTATTGCCCGTTGGGTCAAGGACCATCCGATCCGGGACGGTGAACCCGTGCACCTGCGGGGGCCACAGTTGCAGCCACCCCCCCTGTTTTTTGTACCGGTGTGTAAAATTTGATTGATATCAACCCCGGCACAGCGCGGATACGGTTGGGGGGATTCGTGGGAAGCTGTCAGCGAAATTAGCACTCTGATGAGCGGAGGCGCTTCGCGCGATTGTAACGAGCGGTTCGCAACGCGCGGTTTGAATGGAACCGTGCGGCAATCTGTCATGCTTTGATGTCAAACGGTGTGCATCGGCTTTGGTCCGGTTTTTCCGGGCAAGATTCGGTACAGCAGCACCAAGGTACCGCTGGATGTGAGTGATGTTGCGCCTGGGAAGTGTTAATTTCTAGCCGGAATCACACTGTACTGCGCAATGGAACATTGAACACATTGAACAGTGCGGAATTCTACATTTGGGCGGTGCGTTGCGGAAGCAACACGCATACACGGGGGGGCTGAAAGAAGGATTGCAAGATTGGATTATCCTGCTGGAGATGACTATGAAAGATTGGTTCGTTCCATTCAATCCGGGCACCGGTGATGAGGTGATGTTACCGCACTGTAAGTTAATATTGTGATGCGCAAAAGGGCATCCATCGTTCACTGCAAGCACAATTTCCCGGCTTAAATCTCAAACCCCGTTCGGGGAACGCCGGCACGCAACGTACGCGAACCAGTTCGTAGACCTTTGCGAGTCGTTCAGCACATCCATTCCAATCACCTGGCGTGTCAGCGATCACTTCGGGACCATCCATCTTCCAGCGATCTCGATCTCATTTCAAATCACTCTAATCTACGACTATCACGCGCACATGGGTCAAAGGGAGGGTGAAGTGGAGTAGGGGTGGTTGGGGGTTGTGGCGAGGGAGGAATGGGATCCCGTCGCGCTGCCAGAGAAATAGTGTTTTTCGCTCTGCAAAACGACTTCAATTCAAACATTACAAAATAGTTTCTGTCTGCCCCGCGGGGCTAAATGCTGACGATAGTTAGGCCGGATCGTGGGTCTCTGGTTTGGAGCCAGTGTACTTGGGCCGTGCGAAGGGGGAGTATGGCGTCGAAGTATTTTAAATGAGATGCATTTCTTGTTTCTTACAATCTACCTGCTGTAGTTGATGTCAAGTATCGGGCGTTTAGCTCCAAGCTCCCGACACCGTTCCGTACACGACGTCCGGCTGTCCATCGTACGGCTGGAGCCCGGTAGCACGGTGGTCGTTTTTGACCCGAGGGGAGGGAGGGGGGGGGGAGGGGGTGGAACTGGCTCCCCGGACGTGTGCTGAAAGCGAGCCAATAATTATGTTTCGAAGCCGAGGAAAGGCGCAAGTATGTGGCCGAACGATTCGCAACTAATTCGCCGCAACTCCAGCAAAGAACGGTTCCAGTGCTCCAGAACTTGTCCCGCCGTAAAACCTGCTTGCGTTGCACAAACTGTGGTACGAGTGTTTCTGCAATTTGTTGCATTCAAATTCAATTATCCCCGGCTCGATTCGACCAGGACGGCACGGGTACGCGGCAGTGATCACACCGTCGCCGTTTTGTTTTATAAATATCTCTTTCTACGTCAATCGCACGAACCGCAACCGTTTCTGGGTTTGTCAAAATCATAACAATTACGCCGGTCACCTAAACCTTTGCATCGCTGCCGGTGAGCAATTACAATATATCAAATGAATCTATCCAAAACACGCCGGACCGCGGATCGGGTTTTGTCCGCGCTCGTTGCCCCCGCTGCCCCGTCGCGTTCGATTGTCTGTCAGCAGATGGTGATCGTAAATTTCTTCGCCACCGTGCCAAAAAAGCAAATGTCAGAATGCACCGGGCACTGGCTGGCTGTCGCTTCTGTTGCACCAAATTATGTCTAATAAATTGTCACGGAATTGATAGTGACACGATCGCGATCATCGCACACTCACACACAGCGGTCAGCATGTATCGGCTTTCCCGCCGCTGGGTTAGTTGGCCTGCAACAACGTCACCCCGGCGTTGTAATTCTAGAGCCTGCCATGGTACGGTGCAAGACGAGCCGCCAGGCACCGTCGGTAAGATCTATTTTCCGCGCCGGGGCCATACGGTGGGTAAGCAGATATGGAATGCATCGGTGAAAAACTAGTGTCCGTTTCGAATGTGAATTTCACGCATTTGATTAATGGTGGTTGCTGGCAGTGCGGAGGAAAACGTTTCAACGAGATTTTAATTAATGCCCGAAATATTAGCACGACATATGGATGTTTGGACGTGTGGTTGGGTATGTGTGTGTGTGTTATGGGGGGGGATATGGGGAGTTGCATTTTATGCAATTTTAGAATGATATAGAACAGACCCCTTCCGTTCCCCGATGGGTGACAAATGTAGTTCGTCTGCACGTGAAGATATTTAAGACAACAAGTAACACTAAATGGTACGTGCGAAGGTCAATCGGTGGAAATGTTGCAGATCGCGATTCTTCAACAGCGAATGGTTCGTACTGCGTGAGACAAACTTTACCTTTATCCCCATTTGGTTGATGCGAGGTGGATACTTTAGGTTGCAAATTTTGCGTGACAATAGTTCTTTGCTAGCAGATGCTTTTGTTTATTGCTGGTGACCTGAAGACCTGAAGAAGAAGTATTTTTATTTCCTTGTTGGAAATTTTTAACCTTTAAATTATTGGTGGAGGACCTCCGTAGAAGTTTTTAATCACGAGAATTCTAATGGACACATCTAAGGATTCTTGAGAGGGTTGATGCTTTTTCGTTAAATGTCTAAATCTAAACAACCTGTCATCTCAATTGATTTTTAGGAGGTCCGATAAGTTCATCCGTGGACGTTCTCTTTCGTGACTTACTTTCTGTAACAGCAACAACTGCGAGAAGATACTTTGAGACCATATTCCAAATTTCCACAAAATTTCTTTGGTCGCTAAGCATCCAAGGATTTTCTTAGCAATTCTCCATAGAGTCGTCAATGTTTTGCTTGATGGGGGACGTAATGGTGTGTGGCCCTCCATGCTCCATGCTAATTCTATAAGTAAGATGAGTGAAACTCATGTGTCCAAATAATGACTACATTAATTTGTTGGAGGAAAGTTGTTAAAAGACACCATCTGCCAACTGTCTGCTGATGCATTTAGGATTAAAATTAATAATTTTCCAAACTTTCTGATGAACTTGCGATAGAAATGTGTCTCAGGAATGAGACACATAGTTTCTGGATAACATTTTATTCAATTTTAATTAAAAAGTATTTACCTCACTGTCAACAGGACAGGTCCCATGCCAATCTATTCCAGAATTTGACAGATTATCTGTTGCACCTCGAAACGGGGACGATGTTCACCGGTGTTGATGAAAGCGAATGCGATCGTCCGAAAATCAGTGCACCGCATTCGTCCTCCTGGTTTGCACGCCGAAACTCTCGTGAAGCCACCGAGAAGGTTAATTTTCAAAGGCACATACCAGACATCCCACTGGGGTATCATGCAATCCCTTGTAACCGAAACCGAAGCCGTGTGGGAGAACGGGCTCGTATCTAATGCGAAATCCCATCCATGATACCATCGTACCACCCGCTAGTTTGTTGTTATCCATTCGAAATCATTTAAACGCTCGTTTAGACGTAATTTCGATGACATGTGATAGTAGCCGGGGATGGTCGTTCGGATGAGCTGTGAACTTTGCCACCTCGACACGACCGAACCGCACCGTGGTCGAGGGATGACAGATGGAGGGACCCGGGAGGAAAACTAAACCAGAAACGGAAACTCTATTAGCTCGTTGTCAAAGCCTTTAACTGATTTCCCACAACATGCTTATTCACTAGAAGCTGGGCATCGTTTGTGGCAGACGGGCTCATCGGACATCGAGTGGCCAACACGATGCAGTTCGTGCGCGTTTGGGTTTGGGGTTGGAATGAACCGTGCTGTCGACACACCTGACCGATGCCTTTGGCCGGAAAAGGCCCCGGCAACAGGGGAAGCCTTCGACCGTGCAAGAGTGCCGTCCTGTTTGGTCCGGCGAAATCGTTTTCATCAATTTGATCAAGTGTTTGCGGTACCGGAACAGCCCCGGCCACGGTTGGTCGGAAAAACGAGTTCGAGAAGCCGTAGGCTCACAGACACCGAGCAGAAGTGCCAGTGCAGTGCAGGATCCAATCGTTCGATTCGCTCCTTTCGACGGCCGGATGAAAGATCCCAAAGTGGACAGCTTGCACACCGAGGCAGATGAGTGCTGTGCAGTGCAACACAGTGACATCTGAGTCCGAGGAACGTATTTAGAGAAAGTAATCACATTGCAAACAAGTGAACAATATGTACGAGCGCAAGGGAGAATGTATGCAAATTTATGCCTTTTGGGTTGCGAAGGTGCCAAACTGTGGTCGTCCAATACTAGGAGTCGTCATCGTCCTCCGGCCCGACACTAGCCAACATTCGGTGCGATGAGCAGTAGAGCGTGTGTGTGTGTGTCCGTGCCGACGTGTCTGGTCCGAATGGGGAAAGTTTCGTCCTTCCACAGCACCGATAAAAGTGTTTATTCAGCAGAAATGACTTTATATTAAAGAACAGCATTGGCACCGGTTTTCCGTCCGAGATCCGTCAAACGAGCGAAACCTAATTTCGTCGACTTACTTTCGCTTCGCACACGTCGCCCGAGTTATTATCGCCACCGAACTGCGGGAACTGCACAGTTTGTAGTAGAATGTGAAACAGAATCCCGTAAGCATGTTTGGCGGTCTCCAGTTCTACCCGACCACCCCTCCCGGTGCAGATACCCACCCTCCCCCGTCTTGTTCCACGATTCTCGACCAACGTGACGTGACGTTTTGTATATCTCGGTTGTTACAGCATCCGCCAAGTGGTATGCAAAATATTAATTCCCTTTCGCCGCCTGCGGGGCCTTCTATCTCCCTTCGTGGCGAGCGCTACGGAATGCAGTCGTCGTCTTGAGTGACGGCAGGGAGCACGCTTGGTGCGACTGCCCGAGTGTCTCTTGGTCAGTGTGTCTTGTCATGGTGCGACGAACCGGTCATCGTAACGATTGATTGTTGTATGAGAGCCGCGTTTGGAACGCAAACACACCCCAAACAGGGGAAAAAAGCGAAGAAAACAGTGGAAAAACTTTGACTGCAGTATGCCAGTCCACTGCTGCTTCTTTCTGGTTATTATAAATAATTCATCCGTGGCCGTGCTCGGGATGAAGATGTAGAAGCAAATGTTTGTACAAGTACGCCTCGGGAAGGTGGCCATCGATGCGACGAGCTTTCGTGCGTTGTGAGATTTGTAATGGAAGATTTGCCTTTTAATAAATTATCCTAATTGATAAAATAATAGACAGCAGCATCGTAACAGTGGACTGTGTTTATTAGTACGATTCATTGCATATCGTTTTTATTATCCTTCTTTTAAAATTACACCCGGTTTTCATCCTCTAATTTAAAGTTTATTCATTACCAATGTCTTGTCCGTATTGTTGGCAATTTGCATCTTGCAATACGTTCATGATTTTTAAGAGCTGTTCTACTTTTCTGACTGGAAATTTTGTTCTACTGATTATTACCTAGTGACCTTCAAAACCTGACATAGTACAGACGAGAGTACAGGACGCTGCTGTCTATGGGGAGAGTTATTCCTGTGGAATTCTGGAAATTGCTGATATTTCTGAACTTGAACTTAAGCAATATGAGAATTTTCATGCCTTTCGGCGTTGATGATGATGATGATGAGTCCCACCTCTTACCCCGACAATGGCTTGAGAGGAACGAATTTATTTCTAGGATTTTTAAAACAATTTAAAATACGTATCAGAAAATTTAAGAGTTGTCTATTGAAGAATGTTTAGTAATTACTTCTCGAGAGCTTTAATGTCTTAATTCTTCCAGAAAAAAGAATTATATTATATATACGAAGAGTTGTCTATTGAAGAATATTTAGGACACTCCAGAGCTTTAATGTCTTAATTCTTTCAGAAGAAAGACAGAAAGGCATTGCGTTTTCCGATTAGGTATCTTCGACTTTTTTGATATAAGAAAAAGTGCCCAAAATCTTAAAGTTTTTTAGAAAACAGAGAATAATCGATTTGATTAAAGACTGAGTCACTCAATCCAAGACAGGGTCACTCGAGCAAGAGAAGTCTCCGAATTATATGATTTGAAGTACAGTTCAAACTTTTATTTGTGTTTTGAAATGTGCAACTACTTCATGTATGCTAGATAGGACAGTTTTTTAATTGTTGTCTTGCTCCCCAAACCAATTTCTATCGGCTCAATCTCCAAACAATCTCAATGCCACCAGTTCCCAGTTCGACTATCAATACCTCACAACAAAGAACACCCGGCCAAATGACGATTGTGTGGTGCTCCATCCGCGTCTTGTTGCACGCTGTCAAACTGCCATTCAGCAAGGATCGCCGAATCACGTACAATCATATTAGCTGCAGCCCCGGTTTTCGTATGCAATGCTCGTTCGCGGCAAATTTCATTGACAACCGTTAACGACCGTGTGGAGACACGAGCCGGCACGAAACCGGCACCGAAATTCCCACACATAAAACTTCGCCCAAACTTTTTATGAATGAAATACCATCGTCAAACGCCGTTCGCCGTTCCGGTGGCATCTTGAACACTCGACTGCAAACGGACGACAAAGTTTTATCGCGTATCGCGAGCTGAGAGGGGGTTTTTTTGTGTACAATTTCGAAAATCCCATTGCCATGTCCCCCTCCTGGTAGATGAGGTCCATTTCCGATCGGTTGGAGGTTTGCAACCGTTTGCTTGCAAGAATCGAAAACCTGCGACATTGGCACATTCCAACCGCCTGGACATCGTGGGGTTGCGGTGCCGATGGTGAGTCAGGTGCATCCCTAAAGGTTCTGCTACTTAAGCTGTCTCGCCCATTTGTTTATCTCGCCTCACCGTTGAACCGTCCGGTGGGTGGGCATCGCGAACCTGATGCATGCGCGAGGGGACAAAACAAATAACGAACGGCAAACAAGAGCGTGTATTCCTGTTTCGCTTCCGGGGTTAAATTTCATCGCGCAAGATGTCTTGGTGGACAATTAAAATTAAAATGCGGACACAATAAAAAGCAGACCCGGCGTTGACGCGGGATATAGGATGACGCTCTCGCAAAAGGGGGACAATCAAATTTCATCGCTCCGCGGATCGCAATTTCCCGTAAAAGCACCTTTGGCACACTACATAAACACTGGCGCTTTTATGAGCTGCCCAACTCGCCCTCGTTCGCCCTTTTCGGTTGCATTTGTTGTGAACGATAGTGGTGGCCAATAGTGTGTCTGTGTGTCTTTCAGATTGCAACTGCATTTATTTGTGGAATGTGCCGTGTGCAGTAAAGGTGGGGTAGATGAGCTAAAGAAGCTTGCCGTCCGAGAAGCTGTTTGATGGAGCATTTTATTTCTTGTCTGATTTCGTTGGATTTTTTGCGCCGTATCTCCTTTCCCGTTTGCACCCGGGACGGCTGGAATCGGATGCCCGCGTACACCCGATTGTTGATGCTGGAAGTGAAGACTTTGGACGTCAAACAGGCCAACCGTTCTTGGAAAATGCATCATCCGTCCCGGACACCGGATAAGGATGGCTGAACCTTACCTGGGATCGTAAAATTAAATACCGTTCGGCTATAATTTAAAAAGCGTTGAGAATGACTTTATAGTTCCCTGGTGGAGCAAGAATTGGCCCTCCTTGTGGTGGTGGTGCACATGTATGCGCGGATGGTTTTAATCCGCACGATGGAACTGGTTACAGTATGTGTCATAACAAAGTGGAAGAATTATATATTGGAATTGTATTAAAGTCCCAAAATGCACTGAATTGCTTGATTCGATTGCATAGACGAGCTAAAACTGTTTAAAACAATACTAGAGTAGAGTGGAGTTAAAAACGAGTGATTTAGAGATTGATTCTCGTTTTTTGGAGCAAATCTCGACTGGATCGTGTCGGAAAGACTTGATTTACTCATTAAATCATTTATGTTATTTATGTAATGTTTTGAGTCGTTTTAACTACTTTATTTCAGTTTAGACACTTGGAGACATAAGGCCCAATTCATTCGCTCTCCAAAAAGTTATTAAAACAATTTTTGTATAAGGCTTACATCTTCGATTAACTTAAAATATTCTAAAGCCACAATTACAAGAAGTTTCTTTCCCTTTGTTAAGTCATCAAGTCAAGTAATAAAACAAGGTTCACAAAATGGATTCATCGATTCATTCTCGATGACGCATACTATACTGTAACGGCCTCCTAGAATCCTGGACCTCGAGTGTCCTGAATAAGTGTGCAGCAGTGGCTTATTCCCACAACCCAACGCTCTGGAGCATTGACGAAGCTACGGCTGTGGGTGTCTTCGCCGCAATTCTTTCCCGGCGGCCGGTTTTAATCTCCATCGTTCCTAACTTCGTAACGCTTCACACGAGAGATCCACTTTTATAGCCTCTCTTAAGAAGCTAAAACCACAATGGCCAAGATCCAAGCCGAGAGACCGCAAAACATCGTCCTAGCGCATGCCCGGATGCCGGAGAGCCGGTTCGGCACAGCTTCTTTTACGTTGTAAAAGTGCAAGATTTCGATGCGGCTTTAAAGTTATACTTAATAATAACAATAAAAGGAACCAACCCTGGTGCAGCACCGGTCTCCGGGCAATTGGACCGAAAACGGAGCCATAGCGTTGGGTTGCCGGCCTCCCGCGGGCACTGTCGTAAAACGACGTAAAAAGTACACGAGGTACAATCTACCGGAAAATGAAACTGAAAATAAAGTAAAGTGAGTCAAAAAACAAACTCCACCGCACGCTTGTATGTGTGTGTATGTGTGTTGAGTGCTGTTGGGGAGTTGCAAAAGAGTTGCGACGGGTGCCGTTGTCTTTGGACGAATGTTGTGGATAGATTCACACACCGGGGGCATGGCCTATCCGTCCGTTCCATTTGCACCGGGCAGCGCAGTAAATTGCACTTCAACACCGCTGACGAAATAGGACAGGCAGCGCAATTTATTTCAAATTAATAAAACTTCAATCCATCTGGTACTGGTGCAACGAGTTTCGTTTATGTGTTTTTTGCTGTTGTTGTTTCACCGTGTCCCACCGTCGGAGTTTTGTGTGTATGGAGTCACGTCCGTATCAACCGACATCCGAGGACGTGGCGATTAATTGAAGTGCGAGAGTTCCACAAATGGGGGGGGGGGGGGGGGGGGTTTGGGGGGTAGTTTGGCCTGCAGCGGGACAGAATCGGTTTTTTTAATGTCTCCCGGAGCGTCTTCCGCCCAGCAGGTTAATCCTAGCGAAACCAGTGGGGCGTCCACATTGCCACATAGGTCAGGCGCAAGCATCCGAGCATGCGGACGAGAACCGCACAAATGCAACAGTTTTATGATGGACGACTTGATTTATATGACTATGCATCGATAGCACGCGAATGCCAGCGCGAAGCGTGGTTGATCGGTGGTGACTGATCGACGGGGACGTTGATCCTTTTGTGGACTCGTGCACTTTCCATTAACTGTCATGTCGTTACTGATCCTTCTGCGATGTTGCGTGGGGGGCGGGGAGTTTGCATAAGTGCAGATGAGTTAAAATGTAGAGTTTGGATTGTTGGGGGGTTTTTACGATTAAATTGCAGTCATGTTTAGTGTCCAAGCGTGAGGAACAGGAACGGCTTGGTGGAATTTAACAGTTTGTTTTTATTTGAGTGGGCGATGCAAAGCGTGCAAACACGTGTAGGGAAGTAATGTCCTTCTCACATGCAAGATATGCTTTAAATAAGTTGTATAAACAGAAAATGGGTCTATGTCCAAACTATGGCACCTTCACGCCCAATTGGCAGACAACTCAATGCAGTAACTTCATGCTTCTTCAAAGGAATACAAATTACTTCCATATTCTTTATTCTCGTATATAGCTGATATCTTGGACTGATTTCAACTTGCTACTGCTAAATACCAAATTGCTGATAGAGCATCAATTGGTGTCTTAGTAGTACAACAGAGAACTTACCCTAATGTTAATCTTTGGAAACACAATTAGACAGTCTAGGTCTGTGACATACTTCTTGAGGTTTGGGTAATCTTTGTACTTCGAATGGGTGAGAGTTTCATGTCCGTGAGGCGATTTTGGAAGAAACTATTCATCTGCTTTGTGTAGAACTAGACCTGAATATTTGAAGTTCTAGACTCTTCCAGCAACATGAAGTGGATAACTCTGCTTAGTCTGAACACTTTGCTGAGAATTGGTGCTTGTGATAGGTCTTAATTTATCTACATTGGTACATTCGTCTAACCCAGGGGTCTATGATAGCGTGAGGGCCACTTAAACATTACAGGGTTTCATATTAGATGGGATATGGCGAATCCAACTTACTGCCAATTGTGCCCGTGACTCCGTATCCAGCGTTTGCGATTCAGTAAAATGTGTTGTGTTTCACTATCAATCGCCCCGTTTGTCTTATAAATTTACGCGATTCAGTAAGTAGCGCTCGTCAAGTTCTATCTATTGTAAAACCCTGTATCTTCCGGGTAATTTAGAGACATGTTGCGCTCGAGGTGATTTTTATTTCACATTTTCCAGTATTAAATATTGCTAACTATTACAGTAATTAATTTGAACAGTTAAGAAATATTACAACTTTCCAAAATTAAACATTTTTATTACAATATCAGCAATAGCGTCGTGGGCCGCACTGTAGACTCCCGAGGGCAGCATGTGGCCCGCGGTCCGTAATTTGGAGATCCCGGTCTAACCTAATTAATGGCACATGCTAAAGAGCATGTTAAATTTTAAGTTATTACTGCGGGAGTCATCCCAATCATTCCGATGGACAGGTCAACGCCATCATCATTCCTTTTTCATGTGGACAATATCAAAAGAGTTCCCTGGTGAGATGTATGGTGACATGACGAGTCCATTGGTAAATTAGCCAAACACCTGGATTTAATTGTTCTTTCATCTTTTCTCACGGATCGGCAAGTTCCATAAAAAATATTCATGCGATGCATGTGCATCTGTTGATTCCATCACTCATCACTGTGTTTATCATTATGCGTAATTAGTTTAATTTAAGTAATCAAATTAATAAACAAGTGATTCACAGGTCTACTAGTGGGCCCCAATATGGGCTTTGTTTCACGGGCGCAAATGAGTCGCTTCTTTCCCCGAAAGGGAAATCCATCATTCCTAAACCCTAAACTCGTCACCCAGCGGTTGTGGCCCTCACACACTTCCTTCTCGTGCCCGATTGGATGCGTCAATTGCGATGATTGCCCCGCACCAATTAAGTGAAACAGCATTCAATTACGGAAACGATCCCTTAAACTGGATGCGACCTCGGCCAGTCGCGGTTTTCCGGTTCTTGTGCCTTCGGTGAACGACTACTTTTACCACATTGTCTATGCCGTACACCTTGTGTGTGCGTCACCGTGCACCCGCCGGAGACCGCCGCACGAAAGTCATAAAGGATCGTGCGGAGTCGCAATGGCATCGGCAATTTAACCATAATCGTCTCCAATTAGTACCGAACTGCAATGAAGTGTAAAAGACAACATCATCACGAAGTGCTCGGGTGCTCGGATAGGGCGAACCCAGGGCCGTGATAGGGCCTAGTTACCTTTCCAAGGAACAGACCATGCTGTACATGTCCACCGCTCAACACATACACACGGTTGCGTTATGTTCGTGGTGAAACTGATATAATGATTAGAAATTATGCCGTCCATCACAGTGCCGTTCGAGCGCCCGGCGGTACATTTAGTTGGAGATCACTTTGGGTTGGCGGTTTGCTTCCCAGCCTGACCACCTTCCTGCCTGGTGGGCGGTCGGTATAAGGTTTTGGCAGAAGTGAAAGTGCCGTGAAAAATGAGGCACGATTCTCAAATTTGTCACTCGCCTAGCCCAACGGTATGGCGAAGTTCCATCGGACGGATTGGCGCATTTTCCGACGTGGATGTTGTCCGGGCACCGCTGGTATGGCATCCCCCCCCGGTTGCTACGGGATATGCCAATTACTGCCATCAGTTGGCCAAACTACGCACGTACCATCGCCACCACGGCCACCGGTGACCAGGCGATCGGTTGGCGCGCAGTAATCGCTTGCATCATTTGCATTCTTTGCCGACGCAAATAAGATATCAAGGCATGTCCGTGCATAACTGGCCAACATTACTGCCACCGTTCATTACGGGTGTTATTTGTCGATCTGTTGATTGTAATTGGGCTGCTAGAAAAGAAAAGGGGTGCAAAAACAACGCGCGTGTACAAAAAAAGAATGCAGCAAGAAATAAAATGCCGGCTAATAAAGGGAAAAGAGACACACAAAAAAAAACCCCGGGTACATGCGTTATGCCAATCAGCGCACCCTTTGTGCTTGGCATTCGCGCCGATGTCAACGCAATCGGTCCAGGTGACCGTGGCCGGGCCGCTTTTTAATCAAATTATTCTAAAAGCGTAAGCAAATGTCAGGATGCAGGACCCAGGGCAGGCGCTTCCACACAGACCTAATAGAGCATTGGTATATTCGCAGAGTTTTAATTTAATTTAATATTGTTATCACCAGCAGCAAGCAGAAACAGATCTCGGGGAACCGGTCGACTCCTGCGATAGCTTCGACGGCGGCTCCAATCTATCTTTCCATTTGTACGACGTGTCGAAAAACATCCTGCGGCGATCATTAAAGGACACGAACGATCGATGTACCGGATGGGGCGACGATCGTCTTGAAGCAAAATGATTTCATGTCGTGATACCGGGGCCGGGTGATGGTGTGATGATGATGGAATGCACGTTGGCAAACATCAAACGCACCAGAAGCGAAACCATCTCAAAATGTTGCCAAAGCAACGGCTTGGCCCGTACGCGGCTTAGACATTTGCGTGTTTTTTGGTTCGTGTTTGGAGCGAACAAACCCACCGCACCGCGGCGCCCGTTTCGCTACGGGGCGTCGTACCGTGCTGTTGCGTGATGTAAGTTAAAATAATCAAATTAAAAATCGCTTATCTCGTTAGTAGTTTGTGATGGTTGCGGTGCTGCTTTGTGCGTGGGGACGCAAATGTGCGCCCTCGAACCTTTCTTCGGCGGGTACCTGGGAACGTTGTGTCGGGCTCCCATCGGTCGGTACAATCGTTTTGGGGTGGGGGGATGAGAAATTGATGGGGAGTCTGCAACTCAATTAAAACTTGAAGAATGCACTCGATACTTATGGAGGTCACTCTGAGCACACACGGGCACCCATAACGATGGAAATGATTTTCCATTGAAATGGAGGTCCTCGATTCTGCTTTCGTAATGGTGCATCATATGGGGAGCCGGCCACGTTATTTGGGGACGATAAGTCTTTTAATCCCAGCACAACTCTAATCACTTCCTTGACCACTGGAGCCACCAGATATTGGTGCTTCAATCAATACGTTGCCATCGGAAGAAACTTTTAATGAGATTCCTTTGTGTGATGGCTATTGATTGGTTTCGGGACCAGGCCGTGCTTACAGCGAAACGGTTCTAGCTCCCCATTCCACCGGGAGTCACTGCTGATAGAGGCCTTGCAGACTGTTTGTTTGTACCCGATTGACCGGCATTGACGGGCACCCGGTTGCGTGCAGTCGGTGCAGTTTAATTAAGCTTTATGCAATGCACAACGGGAACGATTAAAAGTTTGTTCGCACCTGGCCGATTTCTATGCAAATAGGACCGAGGGACCCCTGCCTCGGAAATGGGAGTTAGGAGTGAGTGGCTTTTTTTTCTCTTCTCCCGGAATAAAGATCCTCCACAGTGTGACTTCCTTCTTCAGCCGGTGCTGCTGGCGATGCTGGTGATACGCAATGTGCACCAACTGCTCGATGCAACACAGAAGCAGCCCCGTCAACCAGTCAGCGCTACCAGCGGATATCGATAAACTGTCCAAATTTATGTGCCCGATCCAAACATTTCCGAGCTGCTGTCCGATCTCGTTTGGTAGCCGCGTTGCCCTCTCTCTCTCTCTCTCTCTCTGCGTGGTGCCAATGCGTGATGTGTTCATTCCAAGGAACTCCCCCTCCGACTGGCTCCGTTTCGCATCGATTTGCATACAGGTTTGCCTGCCGAGAAGATAGCCGAGATCAGGTTAAAAATGTATCACCACTTCATTTAACCTTCGTCTTTTGGACGACTGTAGCTCTCCACCCCATTGCTTGCGGTTGCATCGACAGTAATCGAGCAGTAAATTATCGAAATTAGATTAACACGGCTTGTGCAATGTAAGTGTGGCGACTTCACCGCACTCTGCATCCACTCCAGCTCCCGTTGTGAGGTTGACAAACGGATATGATAATTAAGCATCATATCCCCGGCATACCACGCGGTGTGTCTTCCGCCAACACTTTCACTAGCGGCGTGCCGAGGTGCAATAAAACGCTTCGTTGATTTTTGATAATAATTACATCGTTTCTTATCGATTCGTCACTCCGAAACCGTCTGTCCTGGTCAAGGTGTAATGATGATGGCAAATTTATTCCGGCTTAATTTATGTCCTCTCGCCGCTTCTCCGACACCCCATTATGCTAACGATTGATGCGCACCGAGTCAAGCGTGGCAAGACAAGGAATAAATCGCCGTTCGTGACCAACTCTCGGCCGGCTGCACGTCCCAGCAAGCAGACACTTTGCTGCGAAACACAGCCCGGATGGGTCCGGAGCTTGAGAACATAAAACTCAAGCGAATTGCTCTAGGTGCTTCCAGAGTGCCGTTTCGCGACCGTTGTGTGTTGTCCTTTTTCGTAGCTGGCGGCTACTCTCGGATCCCGCTGGAAATGTTTGCTGTTTGCGTACATTTTATTACCTTGCCAGCATAAAAGTTTGATTGGCGGAGCGAAATTGTTGTTGAGTTGATTTGTTCTTTGTTTTAATTATTTGTGTGCGGTGCATTAAATTAAAAACAAAATACTCCCGTGGCAGGTGATGGGATCTCGCGTACGCAACCCTTTCACCCGATCGATCGATCCTTGACATTGACCCTCGTTCGATCGTTCGATCGTTCGCCGCGACGCGAATAAGTGGCATCGCATCGATCGGGGTGTTGTGTAGCCGGCAGCGCAACCGTGCCTTAACGAAGCTATTTTTAATAACGCACCGCACAGTTTTCGGTAAACGATACCGACGGATGATTGCGCGGTGACATTAGCGCGAGTACCCACCCCATTTATTAACTGCAACGCAGAACAATTTGCGGGCCCGTCTGGGCTGACGTATGAAATATTACCTCCGTCTGAGACATGACACCAGCCGACAGACGGGGCACAAATGCAACTCAAAATAGCTAGTTTCTTGGCAGCGATTGTTGCATTCGATTTGGTTCCATGCTTGAGCACCGTAAGTGTGTTTGATTCGGAAAATTTAGAGTGCAAACCGCTGCCTTGTGTCTGGCCCGAGAGGAAAATGAATGAAACTCAACTGATCGCAAACGGGATGAAGTAGTGTTAGCTGATAATTATCGACCTAAAGCTGTTTTACACCGAATGAAAAAAGGATATTTTGTTGCATTTTTGAGACTTGCTTTTGTATGAAAGCTTTTTTTAAAGGGCTATTGGGATTTTAAGACTCAAAGACAAGTTCGCGACACTGTGACATGGAAACAAATGACAATCACTTCATAAATAATCGTTGGGCACATGCTGCAAACGTATGAAAGCTGCCTTGCGAACACTTCGGTTCGAGAGCTTTGAAATTATCATCGTTTTGGGTCGTGCATGTGCACGGAGAGTTCCGTTCCGTCCGTTCGCCTATGTCGTGGGATAAGACCGCGCTCACGACATGTAAATGCGTATTCCATTTGCTAGGAATTATGTTGAAATACACGCCGCCTGCCTGAGGTAGCCGCTGGTCTAACCAATTAGGCGCGTTAGTCATTACGGAAGAATGTGTTCAACGTGGGGCAAATAAAAGAAACAGCATCGGGGACTTGCGTTAAGATGATTTATAATGCTTTATTAAATACGGCGATATGCATTTAACAACAAATGCACAAAAGTACTGCTTTGATAGTGGTATCTAGGAGTGAATTTGAAGGAGGACTGACAATTCAGACTAGTGGTGAACGAATCTAGAAGTGCAGCAGATAAATTTCACCATAAAAAGGTGATTTTCCAGAATATTTGACCCCATAATATTGGATCGAACTTGGTTTAAGTCAGATCCTCCGTTCCACCTTCAACTTCCCATCAATAGAAGAGATCATCAAGTCTGACATAATATTCTCAAGGATTTGTGACTTTCAAAATTTCAAATATTTTATAAAAAAATACTAAGCATAAACGGCGAAAAGACATTTGAAATTCCCAATCTGGATAGAAGGAGTTGATCTTCAGAATGAAGCTCCCTGAAGGAGTTCTACTCAACTATTTCCTAAATCAACTCACTAAAACGGATAATCTACTGCTGTCAAATCATGATCACGGAGCTGTTCTTCATAAAATTTGTCACTAAGCCAATGTTAATCACACCAATCACAAATCAGAGTCAGAAATCAGAGCTACCATCAGCGTCAAGCGTCGGAATTAAAAGCTGCCTTGACGTTCAGCCCGTAGACACAACAATTGCGGTACGTCGTTGGCTGGCTGATTACGCGACACAAACCGTCCCGGAGTATCGGCTTTCCATCGGCTGGCAGTTCATAACTGACTCATTACCCTCCAACGCTAACGCGCCCGCTTCTGGGATGCTGGACAGGCGCGAATGTTAATATCGCCGATCAATGGAACCATTCAATCCCGCCAGCTCGTTCGCATTTCTTTATTTTGCTTCACTTATTTATATTTCGGTTCGGGTTTTTGTTGCTGCTTGTTTCTTGAAACCATGGTGGCGTAAACTGCGGCAAATCGCACCCAAGCTCCGGGCACACTTCACCCGAGCTACCGGCGGTCGAGTGCATGAGACGTGTGTGCTTGGGTCCATGTTTACTGTGTGTGTGTGTGTGGTTGCAGAAGCGATCGGATTGTTTGCAGTGAAGGTTTACAGAAGCGAAAAGAAAAAAAATCGGAGGGATAGGAAAAAAAAACTCGAAAAAATAATAAATGTTCTGCAGCAGAAACTCGACCCCGCGCGACACCCTGATGTCGCTGATGGGGCGATGGGGGTGTCCGTCCATCACGCTCCATTACAGCACGTACACTTTCTGTCACATTATCGCTACCAGGCTGTTGCCGGTTTTTGCGGTGGTTTGGATTGTTTAGTAAACATACGTCAAACACGACACATCGTTTACTAACAAGGCGATACGATACGATAAGGCGCATGGCCCCATGGTGGGAAGACCGGGGGCCCCCGAGTGTGTGGGCAAAGGAAATGTGCTCGAACAACCGGAACGGATTAAGGCGGGAAAAGTGGATCGATTATTGCTACCAGCTGGGTCCGCTATCGTTGCCGCACGATCGTTCGGTATCGAAGTGTAGCGCGGGCATAGGACGTGGATGGGGGATTTATTGTAAACACAATCGCGACTCGATCGATCGATACTGTTTGCGCGCTGCATTAACGAGCATGTGCGCGTGTGTGTGTGTGTACTTAAGTTTAAGAATTTATGGCGCTAAAAATATTTCCCATCAAATGGTGCTCGAGAAATGGGCAGGAAAGTGAGCGAAGGGAGCGAAACGCGCGGCACCAGTGACAAACACGATGGTTTATTAAATTCCGAATAGGTCATACTAATTAGTCGCCATTTCGGGGGTGTGCAGGGAGCGGGGGGGACGGAAGGGCACCCCTCGGGAGTCCCAACCAGAACGGATCGTACATCTGCTGCTTTCAGTTCGAATTCGTGTGCTGAAATCAAAAACCCCACCACCAGTCGAATGATCGGTTGGCTCAAGTATCCCGGACCACGACCACGGCTGGTTGGCTTAAAAATATCTCATCCATATCGCTGTGTCCGTACGTGTTGGTGTCGTTGTTGTTGGAAAATGCGAAACGGCACCGGCAAACGAAAACCGACCGCTAGACACTCCGCTTGCACTAGACTTGGAGCGCTTTTCTCACGACGCTTCGATGCATCCGGGGGGTGAGGAGGAGAACCTGAAAGGGGGGCGAAATTGGGAGGACGGGAGAAACAATCCCCACAAACCCAACTGGGTCGAGGAACGCTGATGTGTGTATATAAATTATAATTTGTGACTAATTCGTTTAAATTAGATTATGAATAAGTAATACTCATAATTTGTGCGGCAGAAGCATTCAGATGCGTATCGCCATTACGTATCAGATTTCACTCGACGCTCGAACGATGGGATGGGGCAGCAGGCAACAGGAGTTTTGCAGTGGTGGAGCAGCGTGGAAGGAGCATAATTTTCGCGTAAAATCTGCACTTGCGCTAGGTGTGGTTGACGTTTCTATGATGCACTCGGGTTGCATTGGGTTTTGGGTGGACGGGCACGGGGTGCTGGCCGGTCGGTCGAGCATTAGAACGCCGACATGTCTGCAACACCTTTAGTCGCTAGTCTTAGGAAACATTCCGCTGCGTGGCTCTTTTTAGCACAAAGGGACCTTTTGCATGGGAATTACACTGACTAACAACCTATTTTTCGCATCAATAATTTTAATGATAATGTCCAAAAAATATTGCTAAAATGCTTCTGGTGGGATAGGAAGATACAGATAGGATTCCTGGAATAACTCAAAGAATCTTCTCCATAAATTTTGAGAACATTGGCCTTTGGCAAAAATAGACGAAGATATCTTACATCTGTGAAATGGAATTCGAATTATCTACTACAGTTTTTATTGTTATAATATTTTAGAGAAATCGTCCCGTTTTCAATAATGAAACTGTCAGTCCTATGTTCTATTTTCGCTCACACCTGTGGGTAATGATATTTTCATAAGACTAGAAACCTATTTGATGTCTGGTGGTTTGATGTAGTCTGGAGGCCGCCGCTAGCCAATCTCATCTGGTCCATAAATTTATTCAAGAGACACGCGGATGCACCCTCGTGTTGGGTACCACCACACGTGGCATTGCTTTGATTTGTAGGATTTACGTGGCCACACACACACACACACACGACCGACCGGCCACTACTCCAACGCGTAAACAAAAGAGATAACATGCGTCCGGGGGATCGACTTCTCCGGGTGCACCTATTAGCTTGGGGACAATGCAATGCAGCCCGCGATGCGATGCACCGTGGCTGAGGTTTGAGGTCTTTTAAATTATTTTGTGATAACAATGTGACAACATTAACCCTCCTCTGTCTGAGCCTGCGGGAACTAATGCGTGCGAACAGCAAAGAACGATAGCGCCAAGAACGGTGTGGGGAACGTGTGCGTGTGTGGAACGAAAAACCAGTGAGTCTAATTGAGTACAACCCGAGGACGGCGAGCTCCTGTGGGAACTCCGGCGGAAGGCGAGTATGATTAAATTCAATAACACAACCGGATATTGGGATAATTATTTCGATTTTTGGGATTAAAATGGCAAATCATCGTTGATCGATTAGGAAGATTAATTTGACGTTTTATCTGGGCTTGTGTGTATGTTCCGCCTTTTTTATGATGTGCGCCACCGAGGACATCGACCGTGCGGAATCTACCAGACGCTAGCAAAACACTCTCTCCGGACCGATAATTATTTGTAGATATTTTTATTTCACTTGTCGACGGTGACATTATGTAGCGCGAATCGTTAACCTTTTCTTTATGTGGGACCGAAAAAGAGGCCTGCCCCACGGTATGATTATGTTTCCGCCTCATCTATAATTCGCCCGCTGTGTTTGATGCACGGAAAAAGCTTCATCATTTGCATCATACTTTGGACAGTGCCAGTGCCAGCAGCGAAATGTATAATGATGGCAATTTATTAAAATAATCATTTCCCTACGTAGGGTTGGGGTGGTTCGCATGGACACTCACTAGGCGCTTCCTAATGCAACTCCGATGCTGTTTTCCTTTTTTTGTTTTGCTTCTCTGTGTGTGTGTGGCGTTTGTGGAAAAGATTGGAAAATCGAGGCTCACGAGAACGAGTGGAGCCGATCGTGGCCGAACCGTCATGCAATTGCTCAATTATAGATGTTTTTGTATTATTGTTGCCTTCACTTTCAACTGCACATCAATTTGGCCGCGATGTTATCGGGTGTTTCGTACTAGTGATTCCCAGAACCAGCGCAACCAGGCTCCATTGGCGCAACGTGGACAAGGTGCAAGGTGTATAATTTATGTTAGTATCCCTTTTTGTGTTTATTTGCACCATCGATTTGACAAACACCTCGCAGCGGCCGCAAGCAGTGGGAGCGAATTTTTGTCAAAAAATCACCCATCCCCCCGCCCTCCCAGCAAGTGTCCCGGGTCCCTGAGTGTGTTTGCGGAAGCGAAGACGATAATGAGTGAGCGCCCAAGTGGTAAGAAGTGGCGGCGGCAGCTACACAGCGAGAATCACACAAATGGTTACGTAAAACGAATCGGTAGAAATTTAATTGCGCTTGAAAAAAAAGCCAACTAATGAATATACAATTAATTCGTCGTAATTAGATCTGCGTTTTATGCATCCTGCCCGGTGCACAGGTTCGTACCGAGTGCACGACACTGCAATTCACTTATCAGAACACTCGGTCCCCCGAAGCCCATTCGGCCGGGTGCCAGGATGCGGAGGCTTGGTGGTGATGGTCAAAGAGTATCGGTTTCTATTTTCGACCAAACCAACGCACACCTCCATCGAGTGGGGATCACCGTTCAGGGATCGTAAACAAATCACTAGGACGGTGATGACTGATGGGTTAGGTAGCCGCTGATGGCCCCGTGGCCGGTGGCGATGGTAAGTGCACCACTGTAGATGACAAAAAGTGACACGGTTTTGCATCGAGCGGCCTCGAGTCTGGGCGAACGACAAATGCCTGATGCCCACCAGGCGTCTAAGGGGGGGAGGTTGTATAGGCCGGAATTAGTAATCAGCAAAGATACATCGGCATATAGCACCGCTGTACACTCATTCATTCTCAATCAACAACTGTTCCGCGTAAGGCAAGTCCGAGCAGCGGCGTCCCGAGTGCGAATGAATGTCAAAATGCATCGCAACAATTTATTGATGCTTCATTATTGTATGCAGGGCGCTTCTCAATAGACTTGCGTAAAGACTCGTGTTGTTTAGCTTTTTGAATGTTTAGAATTACCACTGCGAATTGGGTTCTATAAAGTTAAGGAAAACTGATACATTCTCTAATGCTTCAAGTATCTATAACAATTAGATTTAAACAACCTCTTCGATTATTGAGGGTGTTACGAAAGTATTCGTAACAAAAATTATTTATTATTGCAATTGCTTCGTTAATATTAACTGGATTCAGACAGGATCACTTATTGGTGGTCCATAAGACTGAATTTTATGCTTTCCTATCTTTTTATTTGTTGTCCAAAGACCTATATGACATCCTTATGGTTAAGGTATTTTGCAAAAATTTCATTGAAAGCTTTATTTTTTGTATTTCAACAACGGTAGAGTTATGATGCTGAGTTGTGATACTTCAAGCTGACTTAAAATATAAGTCATTTATGGATAAAAAAAAATGCGTTAATAAACAGCATCCTTGAGATTAACAACAATGATCCATGCATCCATGGGTTTATATAAATCTATCAACAGGATCTTCATCTTCTAAGTACTTCCAACAATTCGGGACCCATACGTGCATCAATCGGTTCATCATCTGAAGGTGAAACAGTATCACAAAAGCGAGAACAGCTCAGTTTGGGAACGTGTATGACCACACAAGTTTAGATAACGTCCCCGTGTTGTGTCGGTTTTTGCGAGCTGCTGACAAACATGCAGCAGTCAGACATGAAACGAATAATCGCTAATGGTTATTATTGTTATAAAATACAATTAAAATTAAAATTGTACCCTTCCCGAAACATCCGTACGGCAAGCAAAGCCGCAAAAACGCGTACCAGCAAATGTGCCCCCGACGACCAGCTTTTCACTGGCCAGTGTCGTTCTTGCGTGCGTTTTCCACCGGCCACCGGAGTGGGGTGAGGTTCGCTTTGTGCAGCGATGAAAAGCGTACTTTCGTTCCGCCCACCCAGCCATACGAGTTGGGCCGGTATGAGGGCGGACTTAAGCTCGGCGGAAAACACATTAGGCGGGTTTTGCGATATTATACCCGTTGATGGGTACCGTAGTAGCATCTGTTTCTTGTTGCATCCATTTCCACCGTTCCGCCTGGGTGGCGCTCGGTACCATCTCGCCAACAACTGCTCCTCTGGTGGAGGTCTGCGAACTGAATTTTACGGGCTCATGGTTGCCGTAAAAGTTCGCTCGCTATGGAGTGATAACTAGCAGCTCGGTGCACATTTATTGCTTTCACATCGACGATTTCTCGACGAAATTTTCTTATGCTAACGAGCAAAGTTATGCACCTTGAGTGCATTCCCTGCGTGCGCGATCGACGAAGGCGGCAGGCGGTGGGATCGGGCACAGCAAAGGAGTACATATTTGCTTGTATCAATTATTCACGTGGATGTCACAACTGTGTTCGCTAAGATGAAGATTACGTGAAGTTGAGCCCGGTGGGGTGGAGCAGTAATGGGGTTGGGGTTGGGGAGCGGAGCAGGATCAGATAAACTGAAGGAAAGTTTGATGTGTTGTCGCAGTAACGGTGACTACCGAGTCCCGCAACCGGGTGCTACCGTGTGATTACGCCAGCTAGATGACGGACCCGCCAGTCGACCTGTTCCATTTCACTGCTGTTCCGTGTGGAAAGCAGTAAAAAGTCCCATAATTTAGAACCGGCGCAATAACGTAAAAATAACGTACAAACTCGTCCCGGCTTTCGTCCCATTTCGTCGATCGTGCATGAGTGGGAAATGCTCAGTCATCAAGAAAAATGCAATCAGATAAGAAAAGTTTACCGATGAGTGTTAGTTGAGCCGGGGCTGATGGCAGGCGACGGAATGGGTAGCAGTCAATCGGTGGATAGTCGATATCATGCAGCACGAAGTCAAAGCTTAATTGCTGCACTTGAGCACTAACGCTGAAATGGTCGGAATCTGAGTGTGCCGTACACTCTCTGTCAGCCTTCCGGAGACGAAGCAAGGCTAATTGAATAATTCTGTTAGTCCGTTTGATAAAGAACGACGATAAATTGTATTACAGACATTAGAGATTCTGGTAAAGTTTTAATTATTGTACCATTCGATTAGCGAGACACACATCCATTTGTTGTGCGGATTTTAGACGTTCAGTTGGTTTATTGACGGTGATTTTTTAACGTTGGGTGAGTTAAACCATTCGCTTCACATAACTATTTGAGAGTCCATTTTGATAACCACGATTTCAACCATAATGCGCGTTGTTCAGAACAATTACCTAGTTGCTAATTAATTCTATTCAAAAATATGTTTATTTATCAAATTACATCTGCTGAATAACGAATTCATGTTTTATATTGTGTCTTTAAACCATTCAACAGCTTGAGAATATAGGACTCATAGGAAAATTTATCATTTACCATCTCTTATACTCTGTACTATATAGAGTAGACGTCTTCGCTCATCCTATTGATATTTGCTTGTACATGATCACCTCCAGATGTTACGGATAGGTTCGACTCTAAATGAATACGGCGAAGACATACACGATAATATTACATCATCGCTTGCAGATAAACCAAGGAGTTCGACGACTGTTATTCATGACACAACTGTATAACAGTCTTATGTGATGCAAACTGCTGATCTTGAGCCAGATTATTGCTTCAGTTATCAGAAAATTCGGGCAATTAGGTATGATCACTGATACGAAGCACTAAAAAAGCAGGAAAAATTGTCTACATTGGGTTATTTAATTGGGGTTTTGAGAATTGGCAGAGACATTGAGAGATCTAGACCTAGAGAGCCATGGATGGAACATATTTCACTAATCTGAACTTTTTTATTATTCCATTTATCAACATTTGATGGAGAAAATCTAGCTTTGCAATAAAAGATTTTAATGTCATTAATTAGAGTTTACGAGAAGATTACATCTAATTTTGTCATTTTTTTGTCATTCTATTAAATTTCAGCAAAATAATTAAAGTGAGCTGAGTATTCAATGAAAATAGATGCAACTTCAAGTTGATGTTCCTATTTGTCATGGCGTTTTGAAGTTTCGTACACTTAAAGCGAATGCAACAAATTAGCCGCTGGCACAGAAGCGCCCGTACTTTGTCAAACGTTCTGGGCTAGTTCTAAAACAATTGTAAGTCGCTCAACTTTATTCTGGAGCACAAAAATCCGCAACCGTTTCGAGTTTGACCGAAGGCAGTAAAACGGTAATGAAATGAGATTAAATATTACCTTTCCCCGTTGGATGACGGCTTCGCAGCGCCTGCTTTGCTGGAGGTTCGCTTTGGTGCGCACCGTTTGAAATAGTTCCGGGTTGTTGTTCCCCTCCCGCACGGTTCAGTTATCGTCTTGTGTCAACGTCAAATGGTGTTTTACATTGTGTTCAAAAGGGAAGATAATCGTACCTTCGCTTGTACAATCGCGGAAGCAGTCCGCTCAGCTGTTTACCTTCTTTACTGTTTGATCGCATCCGTGCCATCCGTCTTCCGTTCTGCGTGGGATGGTGGAAAGAAACTTTTCTTTCGCGAAAGTTTTTCAATTGCTGTTTCGCGCACGGTTTCCATCAAATTGGCACAGTGCTGCGTCGTGGTAGGCGCAGCATTTTTGGCACAATCGAAAAACACAAAATGCTTTGCGTAGTTCGTCTGCAGCAAGTCGCCCGTCTGAGCGCGGCTTTGTCGATGGTTCGTCAGCAAAAAAAAAAAAACAGCTGCAAAACAAGATGCTGTAAACTACCGGTTTCGCTGCCCATTAAATTCGAAACCGACAGCAGCACATTACAAAATTAGTTGAACTTTTGTCGTAAAAGTCGTCCAGTGGTGATATTGAAGGAAATGAGCATTCTCCGAGCCGTAAACACCTTTGCAAGGGTTGGAAGCGGGCAAACTTTATCATTAACGTCTGGCGGCGAAGCCATAAATTCCCCTTCATTATACTAACGCTCGCCCATATAGATATTGCATTTTCGTTCAAATCCCATGCACACACTGCATTGGCCCTGGGTGTTTGTGTGTGTGTATTTCTACCGTGTGACAGATCCATCACCGTCGTCACTTCGGGTACTTTGGGGCCTCGTCTATTTCGCACAGTCACGTTACACTCCGCTCCAGCACGCTTTTCCCGCAGTAACGCGCGTTGGAAAAATGCATCACCGGCCGTCCTTCGGTCGCCCATAAATGACACCGGTATGGGACGATCCCTGCCAGCCGAGAATCGTTCGCCAAAGCCATCAAAACCGGATTTTAATGGCACAAACTTTAAGTTTTCCGCAAAAGCTCACCCGCAAGGGCGGCAGCTCCCGGGGCCGCTGTTCGTCCGGCCCGACTCCGGAAAACGGCACACTGTTTCCGCAAGTGTTCTGACGAGTGTTCTGTGTGCTGCTTTGCACAAAGAAGAAAATATAATTCATTTCCTGCACCGAACAAAACGCAAAAACAGTGCAAACGCTGACGATAACAGCAAACCACGACGGTGAAGCCTTCGACCGCCTTTTTGCACAGATCCGCTAAGCGAGTTTGAGTTTTTATGGTTCCTTCGAGTCGAGTTGGCTCTAAAAACCAAAGCAAAACAACAAAAAAAAGATGCGAAAAAGCTTTAGCCCACGGTGCATTCATTCGGTGCTGCGCCATTGCAAATGGGCAACGTGTGCACACACGTATATATCGCTTTCGGCTTGAGTGATTTCGGAATTCATATTTAAAATATATATTTTAGGTATAAAGTAAACTTTTACGATGCAATTTCGAAAACAAAATAATAATATTTTTAATATGCATCAACCACCGCCATGCTCCGTTTGCGTTTTGTTGGATGATGGCGCTGTTCGGATGAATGATGGAAGGCCACAAGGCCACCGAGAGTGGCTCCGGAAATGCAGCGGGGCATGTGGTTGTGTGCATTTCAAACACACACACACACTCCGGTCCGTTGGGAAGGATCTTTATTAGCCTGGCCGGGGTCGTTCGAAATGAGCATTTTCAGTTTTCCACATTACGAGTTTCGAGTTTGGTTTTTATTTCCTCATCGATTCGTACGCTCGCTCGCCTTTTTGTATGGCAAAAATAGACTAGTTTGTCCTTCGGCTCCTCGTTCCACCCTCGTTACCCTGTCGGAGCCTTCCTCACCTGCCCGATGGTTGTGAAATTGGTTGCATTTGCATCAAAGGCCACCCATTTCGAGTTTCTTCTAGAGTAAACAGTGTTTGCTGTTTCTTTTTCCTCTCATTTTCTTGCGGTGGCTTTTTCCTTTTGATGGTTGTGGTTGTGTTTTTGTTGTTGTTACTGTGAACTCTGCTTGTCCGGGGGTTCGGGAGCTCCAAATTGGAACCCTATTTTGGACCAAATCTCATAAAAACGGTGACCGTAAGAGCTGGTTATGAAAAATCATCGCATGTTTACCGCACGCTGCCACATTCCCGGCATGCAAACATACGGTCAGGCCGTCTAAAATCTCGTCATTAAAAGTTGCTTCCACCCGGTGGCCGGTGTGGATATGTTTTTGCGCCGGCTACTTCTCACCACAGGCAGGAGGCAGCCACACTCAATCGTCACCGTGGTCATTTCGACGTAAAAGAGCGATGGTTTTAATTTGTTTTCCCTTTGTCCACCGCCCGGCCCGGATTGGGAACTGGACGACGGATCTGACTTTTGCCGCATCAATCGTATTAGACCTGCCGACCCGCCGCCAATAGCTGGCATGGCAGCCCGAATAGCGTGTACCACACCGGACAGCATATGTGTGAGCTTTGAGGTTGTGTCCATCGACCAGAAATCAAATACAAATTAATTTACGGTGACTTTTATTGCTTCGTTTGCGGCGGTTGTTCGTGTACGGACTCGCGTTTGCCGAAATGTGGCACCCCAAAATGATATATCGCTTGCCCGGGCCGGGTAATTCTTCGTGATGTTTTGCGTCTTCCCAAATAAAACAAAACCTCCTTCGTCGAATGTTAAAAAAACAAGCATACATGTGCGCCTTGGCGGGAATTAGCGTACCTTCCCAAAAGCCAGTCGACAAAGGAAAATCATCATCATAAAACAGTCCCGCTGGACGCACGCAACAAAGTTGCAGCGGAATGTTGAATTTCTAATAAGTTAAATTTCTGGCGCGCAATAAAAATATGGATTGATTTTTATAACCCATGTTTTTGTGGGTAGAGTTTTACTTTCGCAAAACGGTGATGATCACTTTTTCCCCGAATCACATGCACGACTGGGTGGTTTGGGGGGGTTTTTTTATGTGCCTGGCTGGAAGAAACGGACGGGTTGCCGATTGCAGACACTGTCGGCAAATGTTCTGCGATGCGTTCTTTCTTACGCCGGATAGTGGCGAATCCCACAAGGATCTGGCGAAATCCTTGCGTTCAATAAATATTTAATGTGTTTAAGTTTAATGGCACCGGCAGCATAGCCTCGCCGATACAATGTTGCACTCAACAGGTAGGATCGCTTCGGGTGTGGATGTTGATTTAAAGTTTCTTGAAAATTCGAATGCAACCGTCCCGGGACGACTCCACCATACAATGTATCGGCTATACAACACTTTTATGATGGCTTTTGTGCGAAATATTTTCTTCCGAGAAATCCAACTAATTTGCGGTGCCTGTGCTGTGCGGTGGGTAATTTGCAGTATTGCTTTTTGAAGGATTTATGAGTGAAGAACTGTTAAAAAATGAAGAAACTGTCTACGTTTTTTTTTTTAATTCGAAGCTTAAACCGGAAATATTCACGCTTCACGTAGAATTTCAAAATTTAACTCTTTCTATTTATTCATTTTATCATAGTTCATGGGTATATCTATAAAAACGGGGTTTTAATGATAGCATTTTTAAAATTATCGTTAAATTAAGATAGTCTCAAATGTTAAACACATATTTCTCTTTTTATCTCCAAGATTACTCGTCATCACCTAGCTCAACTGCTGAATGAGAGACTTTTTAATCTGCAGGACAAGAGGCATTTAAATTATCCCTTAAACATTCTAAGCTAATCAAACTCTTGAAACAGCTTCGTAATTTTGAAGTTACAGGGTTACAGCCGTTAAGATTTGGTATCAGATATCCTCAGTTACTGAAATACCTCAAACAGTCAAGCAATTTCATGGTCTTTCGATTTTCGATTGGAGTTAAACCATTAACTAGTACTTATTAGACTCTTCCTCACAATATTTTCTGTCCAAGAGTTTGATGCGTTGATTTCAAGTGTTCAATTGTGATTTATCGGTTTCCGATACAATTTTATAAACGCGTCTAAATAATTTAGTTAACCATAACACTCTAGTCTTTCTTCAAAAAAAGAGTCTTTAGTCTCAGTCTAAGTCTCTAGTCTTTGCCTTACCATCTATTCTGATCGCTACTGGAGGATATCCGGGAGTCTTGTTTGATAGGCAAAAAACACAACACTTTAAATAAGACGATCAGTTTGAAAAGATCTTTTTCATAGGAGTAACATATAGGAGTAACATATCGTAAGAAATATAAGGATTCGTACAACATTAATCATTACTTAAAAATATTATCTGGATAAGTGGATAAGAATATTCTTGTTATAATTATATTATAATTATCTCGTCACCGAGACAGCCGAAGAATAATTTTTAATCAACTTCCATTTATATCCATTCGAAATAATTGCCTTACTCAAGTGAATAGATGATAAAACGCATTATTTAACCCAATTTCACGTTATCAACAATTACTATTTGTTCGAAGCATGCTCAATAAACTCGGCACATAAACACGGCTGAAGCACCACTTTGAAGCCGGAAGGATACGGGAAGCCCTCACGGGACGTGTAACCTGCTACATGATTGCAGCAGCCCTTGACGCGCCAGCAGGTTTAGGGTTTGTCGCTGATCAGTGGTTTGTTAGCAGTGTCAACAATCTTCTGCGAGCGAATTCGGCTCAAGTGGGTACGCTTTGGTTTAGGTGTCAGATATTTGCACATCACGGTCTCACTCATCAACCCCCGGTGCGTGTGCAGTTCCCAGCTCCGATACCCCGGGTCGGCTACGGGGTACCGTGCCCGTTTCCCTTTGAACATTAGCTCCTGCCAGCAGTCGGGCTTATGTAGCATCGGACCAGCAATCCCTTCGTGCGTTGGCTGGTCAGGGACTCCGATTTCAAAAGCTCTCGAGTGGTGCATCTGTTTGCCTGCAAGCTAATACGTAGATTTAATCAAAACCATACTTATTGAAATGATCAATCAAAATCCACCCCAAAATCTCTAGGTATCCCGTTAGCATGCTTTCGGTTTTCCGCCCTCCCTCTTCTGCCGTTTCGACCCGAACCGCACCTCCCTTCCGCCCGCTTGTTCGATGGCCATGTCAATTGTCCGGTAGGGGATGTCCTTGTTTGGAACCTCATTATTGCACTGTTATAATGCGATTTAATCCCTCTCCTCGATGGTCATGATGCCACCTCTGACAGGATGGTCTCGCTCTCTCTCTCTCTCCCCCTCTGTTTGTCACATTCTAGCGCTTATTCGCTTTCGCTCAAACCCACACGGTACGATGCAACTAGAACCTGCCAAAAGCGCATCAGTAGCGCAAATTTGAGGAACAAATAGGCACAGAAATGTGGTGGGCCCGAAGACTCTCGAAACAAATGTTTGAAATCAAATCAAACAAACAAATTTACATACTCTTGAGCGAGTGCAACCACCTCCCGACCGGTGGGTGGACGGGCGGATGCACCGTGGGGTTGGCGCAGGCGAACGAAAATGCATCAGGGGACGCCTAGTGTGAATGGAGTTTGATTTTGTGCACTTTTTGAACCATAGTAGCGTTGGGGTGGTACGGAATCTGGGCATCGGAATGACGATACAGCATGCGATACAGGCCCGGAAGTAAAAAGGGAGTGCGGGGCACGGGACGTGTCTGTGTGCGGCGAAGGCATTAAGTGCTACCCAAACATTATATGGGTGTGAAACAAACAATCCTCTCGGTGTAACCGCACTCCAACGCATTTCGCATCGGTGCACTATTGCATGCCGTGTTCTCTGATAATGCGCCACCAGCACGAGCAGCCATTGCAGGTGTTGATGGTGCTGGTGCACACGCTTGGCATGGGTCGGAGTTCATTTGAGGGTAGTGGTGAACCACTCCAGCTCAAACCACTTTCCGCTTTCGGTGCCCAGCCTGCCGCCCAGCCTGCCGCCCAGTCCCGCCCAGTCTGCCTCACGCAGTCTCCTTCATTTGACACAAACTGTCGAGTGTTGAGAGAAGAGGCTTAGGAGGGTGGTCGAGAATTCGACTAGCTCAACTCGTTCTTCTTAACTCGCTGCTCGGCTTGTCGCTATAGATTCGCAAGGGATGCAACGGCTGGAATGGATATACAATTTGCTTCTTTCATCCCGACCAGAAGATTCTGGCGCTGCTCGAAATCGTTTTCTCGCCTTTCGCTCAACGAGCGCTGGCAAATGCATCAACATCAAACGGCATAACAATGTAGCCGGCCGGTGAAGGTCTCGGCCACTCTCGGGATGATCCGGTGCATCGGGGAGGGTTTCGGATTGGTTCGCTCATGTTTAGGGAAACGTCGGTAATTGCTTACGAATTAAACGTAATTACGAGACCGGCGAAGAGCGTCGAATCTTCTGGGGACTGGCGATGAGCGGCTCACGACAGGACGAGCCGCGTCCTTTCAGCCCTGCCATGGAACGGGGCAGGAATGGGACAGCAGTGTGCCAGAATGGCTGCGTGCTGTGCTTCTGGGAAAAACGATTTTCAAGTGATACACCACCACGATAACTTCTTGAAATTGGATGCAAAGACACTGGCCCCTAAAACGGGCTGGTAAAATGCGTACATTTGACTGCGTGACCGGACTAAACGAAAGGAAAAGTAGTACAGCTGAAGGGTACAAGCTGCAACGCATTTCCCGTTGGAAAAGATTGGTCCACGGTGCGTTGGAGAGGGTTGGATGCGTTGCAGATGACGGATAGGTTGATTACAGTGCAATTGTTGCTGGCAACTATGGTTGAATTGGATTAAGATTAACACAATTAAATTTGTTATTGTTACGAGGAGTTGAACACGAGAAGAATTCTTGAAGAGTGTCCTTGGATTTTATATCGTTTACTCCTACTGAAAACTGAAAATTCTTGTGCAGTAACACCCTTACTTTTGACCAGCTTACACCTCCACTGTGCATTGTCATCAGCTGAAATCCTCATCTCAACCCAATTCTTTAGAATCAGTGAAACCATTATCGAAACCCTGCGTCTTATCCATTCGATCTGTTTTCAAATGGTGTGCTCCGTGTCAGTCGCCACTAAGCAACGCTTTAATCTGTATCAGCTCAGGCCCCTATCGTCGATTTGCATCTGTATTTATCCTTCGAGGCAGCGAGGCGACGCGGGCAGGATGGCGTTACACTCCAGCGCGCACCTTGAAACTGCAAAAGAAGCTACAAAAGAAGTTCATTTAAACATTCGCTTTCGGTGGAATATTTTTTTTTCCTGCATTGAAGTTCGGTGTGTGCATTCTGCAAACCTCGCTAACAACGTTCTTGCTCTGCTCTGCCGTGTTCTGCAAAAGGCAAATGTTTACTTTCGCTTATTATTGCACGGGCTGCGAGTGCATTTAGCAGCAAGGAAAGGAAAAAAAGACAACGCCAACAGTGCACGTTAGCGTGCCCAGATCCTAGCCAATTTTCGTACTTTGCTCACGGCGACGACTGGCCCCGTTTTTGGAAGCTGGCCCCGCCGTACGTCCGCTCCGATTTCCGAGCACGGCCGCAATGCAACACACGATTGCGCTTTCGAACCAGGGCCCCGTTTTTCGAGAGGACGAGGACGCTTTGCAGACGCGAAATAACACCGGTGTGAGACAGTGAAATTATTCACTGCACACTCGCTTGGCAGGATTGCCGGGAACGCGCGGGCCTGCGTTTGTCCCTTTTTCTTCCGTCCGTCGGCCGTTGACCGATTGCCGTCGAAATGCAAATGGCTTAAAATGTATCTACATTAGAATTAGATATTATTAGGCTGTCATGTCACAGGGCTCGGATGATTATTTTCCTTTCTGCAACTGCGACCTCGCGCCTTCGCATCGCACGAAGTAATGCGGATGGATGCGCGCTACGGTACGGAGTTTGTGTGTGCATGTCCGTTGGAAATTGGACCAAATGTCGGTGTGGAAGATGCGATCGTGTCGCGTCGATGTTGGTCGACTGTTGGGCTGGGAATTGGGATGAGATAGATGCTGCAATTAAGGCAAGGCATATCAGTCGGACTGATTCCAGGTCGAACGTACAAAGGCCTGTTATACGCGCGCGGACCAGTTAAATCAGAAGCGAAATAGTGCTGCTACCGGTAGACCATTACACTCTCGATTAAAACGAGGGGCCCATTTGCTTCCATTTCAATGCGCTGCAAGGCGACGAAAACTGTGCATAGCAAGCACTGCAAACATTTAAAGCTAAATAAATGTAAATTGCCAGAGTAGCCCTTGCAATTTATTGAAATTTTTAATGACCTTAAAAAGTCTTAGTAATCCGTGCAATCTACGTACGTTGCTCTCAGTCAAATTGCTCACCGTTCAGTTCATTTTGGCTTAAATTGAGTAGGAAAGATGCTCTCTTATTTGGAAACATTTCCAAAGCATGTATTTGCTATCAATTAGACAACTGTGGGTAACTTCTAATATTTTGGAAAGAATTCCCTTCGACTGGAACGGACCTTCATCGACCAATGTCTAATAACAGGAGAATTGAAAGGATTTGTTCGTTCCTGGCGTGAACAGACATCAATATCGCATTCATCACTATAGCTCTGATGATGTTAGATGTTAGCTCTAGGATGACGCTAGGGAACCTTATATGGATGCTTCAGGAAATTAAAACAGTTTTATGGATCGTTTCAGGATTGCACTTCAGACATCAGAATTCAAATTAATTTCTTGTGGTTGATCAGAAGGACTAAGATTACTATAATCAGGATGAGAACATTGCTTATTCTTTTTGAAAGTTCAATGTTCTCAATGAAAGGTTGATATTCTGGTAGTAACAGGAACTCCAACCTTGAACTTTGCCGCAGATCCCATGGTTTATTCACAAAAGTTACCCGGTCATCCCAGCCTATTCTTGTACCATTAGAACAAAACTTAAACTACCAAATTCGAAAACCACCGAATATAATTTGCAGCTTAATATCTTCATTTGCGATGCACGAAAACGAAAGAACGTTGACAGTAGCGCGCACAGGGACGTAGAGCATTGTGCAGCATTCGTTAGGCAATCGGATCGCGTCATGACAGTGTGGTCCCTGCTGGAGCGCTCGTCCGTCGTTCACGTCCAAGGTGAACCTTTTGTCGGGCCGAGCACCACCACCGCCCAACTGCTGCTCCGACGTCAATGACAGGGATGTGACAGCCAACATCACTATCACACCTGTGTAAGCCGGGTCCGTGGTGGGCCACCGCGCATGTTCCCCGACTCAGACACAAATAATCCATAAATCATCGAACGTCTTTGTTACCCGATGAGTGGCCTTTCCGAACGCCCGCTGTTGCTGTCCTCACCTCGGATCACACGCGACACAGGCCGCGCACCAATATCGGGACCGGATCATTTCACTTTCTAGAATCGCGACCGTTTGCGTTAGCGCGGCACAGTAAGCATTGGGAAATAAAACCAAGAGGACGTAAAAACGATCGTGGCGATTTGCATCACAACGGCTCAAAATGTTAGGAAGACGTTTTGATCGCGAGATTGGCCGACACGAGTCGAATGCTAATTTGATTTCGATTATTGGAAGATAATTTATTTCTCATTCTTTCCACATCTCCCGTCGATTTAAATCGTGTGAATCGATCCGATCAAGAAATCAGTCATCGGAGTGTTCGGAGAACTGTGTCTAGTGGTCGTTCACCTTTGGGGACGCTGGGTTGAATGGACAACCAGAGGATCAAAATGCATAACAGTTTATTAAGTAACTTTATGTTTTAACTAAAAGCGTACTGAAGACCGAACGAATATCCCCATGACTTCAACGGGCGAATGCACATTGAAGTAAATGAAATTAAATTTGGTCCGCTTTGCTGATGGGTTGGCCAATTCTTGCGGTCTGATGTTGGGTGTTTGACAAAAAGGAGAAAGAAAGGTGCAAAACGCCATTTGCACAATTTGACTGCAGCTTCACCGGACGCAAAAGGATGGACGCTTTTCCTAACCGTTTCATTTTCAAACCAATCGAAATTCGCCGGTCCTTTGGTGAACGCGTTCGGATCGATGCAATTGTTTTCGCCGCTTGTAACACAGCACAGTATGCATGCAATTTGTATGTAAAACTGATAATACAATTTTTCACTTTTCCTTTTGAATTGAGAATTCCCTGCAGAACGGTTTGCTAACAAAAAAACGAAGCATCGTTGTTGTAGCGTTCGGAGGAAGAGGAACTCCACTCCAAACTACACACGCACCCACGCCAGATGATAGATATGCACACACACACACACAGATACACGAAAAAAAACGTAGAAATCGCGTGATACACAAACATGTGCGCTGTGAGCAGCGGTGGCCGAAAAATAAAAGGAACATCGCCGAACGAGTGACACAGTTTGCATTGAAGAGTTCGCGCGCACGTGGCACGAGGGCCAGTTGTGAATATGGATCCAATCAAACATTTATAAATTATTAATTTATTCAATTTTCCGTTTCCCTGCATCGTTCGGTCTGGATGGAAAGCTTTGTTGGTGACATTGGCCCCGGAACTCACCGTCCCCGGTCGGATCTCTCCGCCAGGATCGCCCTTCGGTTCGGAACCAAGCGCCGGTTAACGCCGCGGGGTCCGTTGTTTATGTAAATGGACAGGTCCCTGGGGAGGGAAAACTCCCGGCATACGTAAAATGCACCCAAACACACAAGCGCCAGATCAACCGGATTCGCGCCGAAACTAGCCGCCGGGCAGAGTCTGTCCCCGATACGCACTTGAGTTCACCGAAACTCTGCCGGGGGAGCGATCGCATTTGTGCCGAGGCAATCTTATACGCCGGCATTTGATTGTTTTCGACTGCGAGTGCATCAGTGCAACCTTCAGATGTTCTTTGCGATACGAACGCATCGGTAGCCGGCTGAACGGGTGGACCGTTGAACGATGAACCTTTCCATTGTGAAATCGAATTACTTCTTGCAATAGTTCACAGTGCTGGCAGTGATTCCTCCACCTTGCGCCATCGACGACCGGCCAAATGGGTTTGAAGTTTTAATCAAATTATTCAAATGTTCGAAATGCATTTTTCGACGGCCGACCGTAAAAGAAAGGCGCAACCATCGCGACCATTTCTTGGGCGACCGTAGCAGTAGGCACAATTCGATTAGATTGTGCCGGGCCGTCGAGTGGCGGTTTGCTCATGTTTTTGTAGATACATCAACAATCGAACAAACAGTGTGTAAAACAGCGTTTTGGGCCACTCTGTGCTGCATCTCGCATCGATTGTGTTTGCTTGGAAGTCATCACGAATGAGCGAGCGGGTGGAGTTGACTGATGCAATTCAATAGACGATTCGGGGGATTTGCTTTTGGTTTGGAAACATTTGCGGATGTTCGGACCTTCGTTTAGTGGAGCGTCATTGATGTGAGTTAAGCTGGGTTTTGGTGATGATTTTTTCACTATATTTCTACAGTTGAGGTTACTAAAAAAGGAACATTGCTAAGCTGCACGAAGAGCTGCAATGAAAAATGCAAGTATACTGAAGGTTTCGAGAATATCTACTGAAACATTCCAAATCAATGGACGAACAATTGACGAAATTACAGAAGTTGTTCTCTGTGTTGTGTTGTTCAAGATCTTGTACGAAAAGTGCTAGATTTAAGTATCTCCTTAAATCTTTCATTCCGTTGCTTATTGACGAAATGCCAGAGTTAGCCTTATCCTTGTTTGTTTCTACCGGGCTCCAAAGAACGAGTTGTATTATGTCTTGAAGAACTAACTAAACATTTCTGTCAAATAGTTCGATATTTTTCACTGTAACAGAAGTAAGTTCAAACCATAATTTCGTTTATTTTATGAACTATTATTTTATACGATTTTTAAGACTATTCCAAGTATATGAAATTTACTTCGAGTTGCAAAAAACGATGATTTCTACACTCTCTGGACATTGATGAATGTCCAATATTTTGAACATGCAGTTTGAAAATAATTGATGCACATTTGTTTTACATTATATTCAGTAAACGTTCATTTACAAGTTGTGAGACGTGTTTTTATGTACAACAAAAGCACTGCACATCTGCCATCAGAATTATCTAAAGTACTTCAAGAAATGATTAGTCTGCATAATAAAAATGTAGTAAAACTGTGCATTGAAACATTGTGCTTATCGTGCTGTTAAAAGTGACCAAATGATTTGAATGTATTTTATTTTACTAAATTACATTCCACCACGAGCAAAGTCGTAAATGTTGCATCCACCACGGCGTTACTTCCCCGTCCTTGGCGGCTTACAGTGCTGTATAATGACCACTGACAAATATCGCAATTATTAATGAGCGAAAAAAGGTAAGAAATGAAGTACCACCCCGGAACAGACGTAAACTGGTGCGTTTTCCGTTGGCTTTCGGTTCCGCCATCCCGCTCCCACCAGAACCTTGCCCGTCCACCTGTTTCGGAGAGTTTCGCCGGCAGGAAGATTTGCTGCAAGATAGTCGGAACCAGGCCTCTACCACGGCTGCATTTATTATTATTTAAATTAGCCTAATAAAAGTGTGCAAATAACTGTGGCCGTCCGATGACGGAGTGACGACGGTGAAAAGCGCGCTTAGCGGGGACCACCGGCTTGTGTTGTGTAGCGGTCAACGGACGCGTTTCTTATGGTAGGTGTATACCCCATTAACAGGCACTAAAGGATCAGTTTTCGAAGCCGCCACGTTGGGAGGCCCGGTGGGCCGCTGGTGAGCCGGGAGGGTCTGGCAATAAAAGTTCTTCTGGCGTTCGGCTCATTCGACATTCGACAAGTTTTATTGGCAATTTCTTGCCGGCAACTTCGCCGGTCCGTCATCACTTTCCCACCGCTGGCCAATGCGGCGGCCGTCTACGGGAGTGGAGCAGAAGCGGTACATTTCCGTTGCTGATTATCATTCAATTAAGGGAATCGTACGCTTGTTTGCTTCGAAGGTGCGGCAAATGCAACTGCAGTTTGGTACGCGTACGAGCGGGTGTGCGCGCGTCCAACATGAGGAGTGCTGATTGATTTCTTCGCAAATTTATGCAACGCAAAAGTGTACCGGGGTGGTGCTGCACACCGAGGTGTTACAATGTAAACATGCAACCAGCACACTGCTGTTTGTTGTGCAGTGCGGTAAAGTACGGTGGAGGACAGCGAAGAAAGATGAAGCGAGAAAAAAAAAGCAACCAGGATTACACGCCGACAGTAAGCAAACATTGGCTTGTAGCGAGCGTCAAACAAACAAATGCACATTCTTGTGCCGTTTCCAGCACTAAGCCCTTCTAAAAGTACCCCAAAGCGAATCGTTAATCCGCTTAAAGGCACCGAATCTTCGCTAAATCCTTCCGCAATCCTTGCCAACAATAGGTCGAAGCCGACAAATCGACACTCGACTAAGCGCGCCGGACACAACGAGTCCCAGTAGCTCCCCGAAAACTCCCCACCCCAAGGGGATGGCGTGTCGCAGCATCACAACAGGGCGACCGTCGGCACCTTGGCACCGAGGATTTCGGATGATGGCTATCGAATCGAAACAATTCAATCGGAATCGCTTTGCACAACCCTCCTTCCGTCCAGGTTCCACTCACGCTGACATGGAGACAACCCGTCACCATCCGTATCGTTTGCCGGGAGATTTGGAATTCTACGTTTTGGAGGATAAAAATTGATACACCGTGAAAGTTTCGGCGTATTTGGTATTATCTCATTCGCTCCGCTGTGTGTATGTGTGCTTTTTTATCCTTCTATTTGTTTGTCTTCTCAATCAACGGATGGCGTGTTGTAACTGGAACGGTCCGGTCTTCCTGTTTTGATTCCAGAATGAAACAGTATTGCGCTCTGGTCAACCGCCGAGCAAACCGCAAGTGTCCGTTTTCGACGCGATGTAATCGTAACCAGGCAGGACAAACATTGAAAGCGCGTGTGGCTGCAAAAGGACAGAAATATTTGAATGCATACAGTAAAGGACATTTTTCGACTGTCTCCATCTTGGTCTTCGTTAGCCACACGAACTATTGGTAAAATATTTCAAAAGGTTATGCCCTTTATCTGTGTTTCTGAGGTTGAATTGAGCCCTTTTTAAAATAAATTAAACCACAACGCAATACTTAATAACATCTTTGTTCATCATTCGATCTTAGTTCAAATCTCCAAAACGTTCATTCCATTCGCTTGGCTTGGCCTATTGAATTTTTGAGCTTTAGAATTCCCATCAAGAATTCAAATATAAGGAATATCATAGTTTAAGCAGATGATTTTTATGTAACCTCTCATTAACTTATTCAGAATATAGTAGTGTTACATTGATACTTTACATATTGCCGAATTCGCGAAGGTTGGACGAGCGACTTGACGTATAGACCAAATAGATGGTTAATAATCTTCCGGTATTGCTTGTGGGTAAGTATATTAGTAAATAAAGTAAATTTCATGCAACATTTGACCAATCAATGGTCAACCACCGGCCACTGTGTTCCCAGTACATATCGAACGCTCCCGCACGTGCGCTTGTTGAAAAACGCTTGTTGGGGCTTACCGGAATCCCGGAATCCCACCACAAAGGATACGTTGATTATGTTGGTCAGCACCAAGCGCACACACCGACAGGACCGGCTGACCGAACCGAGACAGACTTTCCGGCCCGGAGATCCTTCCATAGTGTGCCGTTCATAAACAATTGAAATATAATTATTTGGATTGGATTTAGTTAGTACTACAATTTGTGGCCAGCAACTGTTTTGTTTCACTGGCGCGCTGGTCAGTTTTTATATCACAAGCCGCGTGTATGTTGGTGTTTTTATTTAGATTTTTTTTCTATTTTGCGCTTGGGTTTCATTTGCTTTATCCTTACTCAACTCACTGCACCGTGGCCGTGTTGGGGAGGACCAGTTTTACAGTTCACTTTCGAGCACCATCTGTCATCGAGAGCTCCCAGTTCCGGACGACGAATTGCGCGAACGATACCGTGTACCGGACTGGCAGAGTCCACCGGACGGTCCCTGATCCTGGGACTGACAGGCCCATACGGTCCCCGAGGCCATATGTGCGGTGGAAGCGAGGACGGTGCAACGATGGGGAATATGTTTCCGTTTGTCCACATTGAAGCGCTGGCGCTCGAGTGGAAGTAAGTGATTTTTTGTCCGAGTCCGTGTGCATGCAACTGCAACATTGGAAACAAACCAACGTTCGCCGGATGCGTTAGACCGTGCACCGTGTAGCCCCAGGAGGAAGCCGCAGGATAGCTGATCGGAGATAGAGCCAGCAAAAAATATATATATTTAAACGTACATTTCCACTGCGCTTCTGTGTGGCGCCCCATAGGTGGACCATGAAGGGTGGTCAGGTGGCCCTGGTTTTCCACAGCATCATGGAGCATCCCATTCGGCCTTTTTTTTTACTTTGTTTTCCACCACGCCGTTTTGCAAATGCCGTGCATCCGCTTTGAAAACAGATGACATTGAATTGGACAGGGTGGGTCCTCTCCGCTGGGTGCATAAATTGTAGGTAGATTGTTTATCGCGCATCGGGTGACAATGACAATCACAACATAATTACGACCACATTCGCACACGCGCTGCGGAGCTACTAGCCGACTGGCTGGAAGCGCTGTCGCAGAGGATTCCGTTCGAATAATTAAACACAAATATTGGAAGCGTTTAAGAGAGCGAAACGGAAGAAAAAGCGATCGCACCGGAAAGAGACCATTCCGCAGCGTGTACATGGGGGACGCCACTGCCGATTGACGTCCGTTCGGCGAACGGTTCGAGATGTAGCGAAACAGGTTGAAGATTGAACAATTTTCACACCTTTTCCATCGACGGAAAACTGGGAGTTGCAGTTTGATTGCCCTCGTGTTACGCGTCGGTGGAAAAACGTATTGAAATGAATCGAGTTTTTTCGACACAGCGCGAATGTTTCGAGGCAAAGAACCCAAAAAAGTGTGATATTTCCCGGTACGTGGTTTTGTTTTATTCTTTCTATTGGGTCCGATCGAAGGGCAAAAAATGGATGCATCACAGTCGGTCTATTCTAACCGGTGATGGAACACATCGTATGATCCGTGTCCAGTGACACGCCACTGCAAATTGCCAGAGGACATCGGATTATCCTCGTCTGTCAGCGTGCCCGCTCCACGTCCACCGATGCTAACGGCACCACATTATGGTCGGTTTGTCGCAGAAGAGTAATTATAAAACAATTTAAGGCAAACTACATCCACACAGACACACACTCCACAAAATGAAACACAAATAATGTAATCTATTTTCAACCGGCCGGGATCAAAACGGACTGGTCCGTGGAGGTTTTTTTTTGTTCGTTTAGAGCTGGTTGGTTCTCTTTCTCCCGCGATACAGATGATTGGGGATGCATCGAATAAAGCAGTACGGGGGAAAATAATGCAGTCCTACTACTACTGCTGCTACTACTGCGATAAATTAGTGAGGAAGGCCGGTGCCGGGTGGCAATGCATCAGCTAGTAGTGAAGATAAATGTTATTTAAGAATTTGAATAAAATCGATTGGGAATATGATATCCCGATAATGCTTCATGCTTCACGATCGTTTCTCACCGCTGTCGATGTTTAATTTCGCGGTGATCAATGAAGATTATTGTGCTGCGCTGTGTGCTGACCGATGAAACTTAATAGCAGCGCCAGGGGATGGTAATGCAGCGTTTACTCTTGGCCTCTTTCGAGTGATTAGCCTTTTGATGATGATGATGGCAGGGCTGCCCACTGCCGTCCGATGTTTTGTTGGCGAGCGTGTGGTTTGTTTCGTGGACGGTAATCCCTAACCATCCGAACGGCGTTTGACTGAATCGGGTTTTGCTCGATCTTGCGTACAATCAAATGGGCGGGGGACCGCAATGTTTGCCGAAGGAAAATAGCTATCCTCCACGCGTTACATCGGCGATGTATGATCAGCATTAAGTATAGATTATAAAACGTTTTATTAGCAGCGAAACTAATTATATTGTGTAGCAGAACCATGTGCGAATAATCTAATTTCCAATGCATGGATAATCAAGCATGAATATAATCGCGTGGAAAATTATCTGCAAATACAGGAAAATTACTTGTTGGCGTTGGATGTTGAATGAGTAACTTCGAAATATTTTGCAAAGAAAGAATAAATATTTGGATTTTACGAAAGTTCGGAAATATTCGAAGAGCAGGCAAGAACTTTTCGTTGTTGTTTGTGATTGAAAAGACTGTCACATTACGAGTTTTTTAATCTGAAATAAAACGCTACGTTGGACCAAGACATCGAACTCCATTGGCAGTGGAAGTCACTGGACAAAACATGGTAGGGAATTCATTCAGAATAGATTCTACAAAAGCAGCATGTTAACCAAATGACCAATGGTTTTAGAAGTTCGAGTAAAAACGATAGACATATCATTCATCTAATATAACCTCCAATTAAACCACTGAACTAAAGTTAGTTTCTTGATCATTTTTGTATTGCATAATGGTTTCTGGCTTCAAATGGTTCGACATGTTTTTACTGCACTATAGAATTGTTCACTCAATTCTATCGAATATCGAGAAATCAAAAGGAAATGTAAATGTATTCTTTATGACATTTCGAGCTGCAACTATTACACATCAAGCTCCAGGAAACATGAAGATGTCATATTGATAATGCACTTTTACTTGTATTTGGGTGTCTTTCCTTACCTTTTCGGGTTCTGCAAAGTATCAAGATCATTTGGGATGATTTTTACCTGTCAGCACAACGGCGCTCACGAATTGCTCCGGGAATACGATCCCAAGCAGATAGCCTCGTAAACCTTGCTGCATAAAACACTGGAAGATTACGATGGCTGTGTTTCGATTAGGTGTGAGGGGTTTTTGTTTTTATTTTCCTTTTTTTGACTAATCAAACAGCTCCATTTGCTTTTACACTTGGCAAACACCTGTATTCCGTCACGTTTCCGTGCATCGTTTCGCAAAACCATGCCAACGAGTTTTCGCGATAAGTCCAAATGAAATTTTCGTTGCAAAACGCTCGAACAAAAGCAGGTACGTGGCACGGTGCGGGAAAATGAGTTTCGCCAAAGTTCGGTCATGTTCTGACGGTTAGATTTGCTCCTTCGAGTGCACTTCCTGCAAAGATAGTCGGTTCAGCTACTCAAGCGCTCCGCTTTCTTGATGAGCATTTATGTTTACTCCGGTACAATCGATTGCCAGCTATTGGGTGGGGTGAGGGGTTTGGGGTGGGTTGGAATGGGTCGAGGGTGAGTATCTTATCGTAGTGCCTCATCGTGCTGAAAGCGTATCGATGCTTCCCATTTCACAGCAAACATTCTCTCCCGCACACAAACACACATACTCACGTTCTGGTGGTTCGTGCATGACCACGATCTCACCCGCATCTACCACCGTGGTGGGCCACGGATGATTATGGGGTAGCAAACGGCACGAAGAACCTGAAACCCTTATCCCAATTCCGAACCGTTCCGTACCGAGGTTCAGCACGGCATCTTCGCATCGCCCAGGAGTCGGAGGAGTAGTGTGTGGTTTTTGTTTTCGCTCTCCTTTCTTGTCGCATTTATGGCTTTCCCTATTTTTTTGTGTATGTTCGCGACACGGACCACGGATATACTGCATCACGAATACGGCAATCATGATTGCCGGCTTGATGCAGCTAGCACAAAACTAGAAACAACTACCAGCCGATCTGCTCGCTGCGGACTGCAACACTGACGACGAACAGGGTGGTACAGAGGTTAAAATGTTCTTCGGTTTTGTCTCATCCCATCAGGTCCTTGCAGAGTGCCACGTCTGATACAACAACTGATGAACTTAGAACGAAATGAGCTTCGATGACACTACAGACAAAAGCTTCATCCCCGTACAACAAACTTCCACCCAAGAATAGCCAACTTAATTTGCCCTTCCTGGTCGCGGAAAAGTGAATCTTCTAGACGAGAGAAAAGGATCCCAAAAATGAAACTCGATAAACTCACCGATACGACCGGTAATTAAACGTTGTTTTGATGCCAAAGTTCAGCTTGAGCGGTGTTCTGGAAATCCTGGCATCGAATATAATTTAATCTCCACGATAGTTGCCTAATTTCTTTCTTCCTGTACTCAGGGATGTTGGAAAATCCTTGAGACGGTTACACCCCAACACCAACAAAACAGTAACACATGAAAGTTTTCTGTAATAATATTAATAATTTATTTACGGTTTTGCTTCTTTTGTTTTGTTCCATGTTTATTTCATCCTCCTTGCATGTGTTTTGCCAATGGTACAGCCATAACATTGGCCTGCGTTTGTTTCTTTTCCTGCCTTGGGATCGAATCAATAGATTTTACATTCTCGGTTTTCGGTATGTATTTTGCATCGCCATTGCGCCACCATATTACACTTATCTTGATTTGCCTTCGTTACTGTCGCCCGCTGCTTAAACTACTAACACATTCTTACCAAGGTTCTGGTAAAACTCTGACACCCAAGCACGGGTGGAGGGCTAAAAGGAGCACGTGGGAGAAGGGGTTTTTTTAACTTCAAATGTTGCTGCATTGTTTGCCGTTCCACAGTACTGTATCTCACCCCGAGGCAAACAATACACGTGTTTTGTTGCTTCACCTGACGAGTTATGCTTGCATATTGATACATGTCTCAATATGTACATGTTGTGTTTCTTCTGCTATGTACAACTTCACGGCTGACTCTGTCTCCTCGTCTCGTCGCTGTTGACTCTAGTCCCCCTCATTTGCTACTATGGAGGGCCTGCTTTCTTTGCTATATGTTGAGTTAAATAAGTTGAAGTTAGTGGGTGGCTATAAAGGTGGTGCGATGTAAACTTGCATTTGATTTTGATCGTTTTTTGCTCACATTGTGTAGGTGTACGGGCTATAATTTACAGGACAAGATGCTTAGCAAAGCGAGAGCGTTCCGAAATGTGTTAGGCCTAGCGGTAGGAGGCCTGCTTGCGCCCACTGTATGTGTTTTGGGTTTCCTTTATGAGAAAATATACGCACTTATATGCCTGTTGAACAGCATTAATGGGGTTGCGTTTTCTTTTATATAGATGCATTCTTAGTGACTGACGACTGACGATGTATCAAATGGTTCAAAGTACGGCTTTGCAATTGTGTTTTCTTTTCCGTTGTTTAGGCGGAGAAAGAGTTTAAGCTAATATTGTATGCTCTTTTTCGCCACATCCTTTACATCGCATTTGATGGCGTAAAATAGTTGCATTTACCGTCCTCTTGTATCTCTTTCCTACTTCTTCCGTTTATTACCGTAGTGTTTTCGTGTTTTTAAATGGAACATTACACCTTTCATCTCCCGCCGACCACCCTTACTCTGTACACTTGCATCCATTTCGCGTGCACCGGCATGTTGCATTTCCTTACATTCAATTATGTGTGTGTTTGTGTTGTTGTTTTCCCCGCTTTAACGTTTAAATTCGACTGTAGCATCCTCCTATGCTGGCTATGTTTCGACTGACTTTCGTGTGGCGCACGATTCCCCTTTGCTCGCTGAAACATAACGACAATCAACACATTCCTAACGCTAAACTTAGCACAATAAAAATAACTCTATAACCAATCAAACTTAGCACAGTTAAAACCTCCTAAAAACGTTGTACGATCGTGTGCAGGCGTGTGTTTGGGTGGGTGCGAGTGTGCGCGCGCTTACGGAGTTAAAAAGGAAATAAATCGAAATCAAAGCATAAGCTTGACAATAGAAGCAAAAACGACACAATTCCTTTTTCGACACAACAGAAACAAGAACAGAGAAACAAGAACACTATCTATAGCGGTGTGCCGAATGCCTTCCTGATCATCACGATCTACCAAAAACTATTAAGCTAACATTGAACAATATGCTGCTGTACACGCGCGTATCACAATTCGATTCATTACTAGCCATTTTGTTTTCTTCGCTCACGTCCGGCACAAAAGCACAAAAAACACACCTGTAAAAACCTTGTTCATCTTCCATGGGAGATGAATGAATCGGTTCCTATAGTTCCCATTTCTATTCGCTACTAAAAGAAAAGAAAAGTAGTAACAAGTAACTAATCGTTTGTAGCGCCACTAGGGCGCTCTAGATCACCCATTACAGTTCGTTTTTTTTCTGTTTTGTATTCTGCCGATGATGAGTTTCGTTCAGTGAGATTTTTCTTTTTGCGCACACTGCGGTGTTGTGCCGAGGACAATTCTATCGAAAACAATACTTCTCTACACATACTGTCAGTTGTTGGTTGTCGGTTGCTCTTCGCCACGCGCGTAGAAGTTAACAGTTTTCGAATTTTGGTGGGAAATGGCGCCAGAGTGAAAAGATACAAACAAACAAACAGAAAAACAACAGGGCGCATTTGTAATATGAAGGTTTGGTTTTAGCTTATCATGTTTTTTTCCACTTTCACTACGGCTTGCTCCATGTTCTCGTTATAGACAGTAATAATTCTACATCTCTTACATGCGGACTCATGTGTATTACATGCACCCATAAACAAAACCATTCACAATCATTTCTGCACATTTTTTTTACATTTATCTCGTTATTTGTGTGTTTTTGTGTGTGGTTTTGCATGTTTTTGTTTGCTTCCAAACAAAAATTCTATTATTTATCCTGTACACAACATTTTGTATCACAGTGTAGACCTTCGTTGCACGATCGAAAAATATCAATAATCTGCTTTCGCTGCTTTGCCGCAGCCACACGTCCTTCCCATTGTTTAAACGGTGGTGGTGAAGATTTAATTTAAAACACAACTTACGGGTGCCGCTTCTCTCGGGGTTGTTTTTTACGCCGCCTCCCATGTGTGTCTCGGTGGCCCCGAACGGTCGGTTGGATTGTGGTTTTTGGAGGGCGAGAGTTCTCGGCTCATGCAACGCTAAGGAACGGAACTGGATCACGAACAGTACCAGTAACAGCCAGGACTAGGTAGCATCTATGGGCTTACGAATGATTTGCTTTTGTGAGGCTCCAACCGGTCGATCTGTTTGGTAGAAAAGGCGAGAAGATGGAGGAAGAAAAACCAGGCTACGGTTAATTGGCAGATAATGCATTATACTGAGCTGGAGTGAGCTGTGCCATTTGGAAGCGAAAATCACCGTAAAGATGGTTTGCGTACGGATGTAAAATCTTACATGCTTGGAATGCTCACATCTAACACCGAAACAACGAAGCGTACATCAGATGCATCATCTTTAGATTTTGCCAGCATCGGCACAATTGCCACGGAGACCTTCGCGCAGATTGTTCGAACAAAGGAACGAATGTTTTTAAACAGACAGAGCTAACACCCCCTACAGTCCACCGCCCGTTGCAGGCAATAAAAAAAGCAATTCCCTCAAATGGAAACTCATAAAATTATCTCTGAAAACTAGTAAAATTCACTAGCCCGTAATGGCCGATCAGTGCCGACGAACCGGTTCCAACTGGCGGCAGTGTTTTGCTATGACTAAATCCCCATCTTGCCACGGTTCCGCCGGTAACAGCAACCGATTCTCGCCCTTATCTCCACCCGGCACGGAACCTTATCCCTCCGCAGAGACACATTTGAGGTTTTGAAAACAGCTCACACTCCATTTCGCCGCGCTTCACTGCAGGAGCGCACAAAACCGCAGCTAAGGTCGGTACATTGCGCTGCCTTCGAGCCGGTCGCCGGCAAACTACAGAAAACCTAGGCGCATCAGCAAGCCGCGGCCAACCGAGGCAGGAGTGCATCATAAGCCGCCCAGGCAGCATCGCCCAACAACAATAATCATGAGTTTGATCGCCCGGAAATGCGCTCCGTCTGCATCAGTTTCGTTTAGTGCCAGCGTGGCCCGACCAGCACGGCACAGAGTCACCGAGTGGTGTGAGAAGAATTTGCGTAGTTTTTTTTTTAATGCGTTTTTCATTATACAAAGTAGCTTGTAAATTATCTGCTCGCAGATGTCCTCCAGCTTTTATTACCGTGGCGCTGCGGCACTCGGCCGTGGTCACAATGTTGCAGGCGGCAAAACGTAGTCTAACTCTAATTCGCCGAGAACTACCGGGGTGTCTTTTCGCGTCTCGACCGATCGGCGGATAATCGTAAAGTTCGTTATCGATTGTAGACATATCAGTGTCTGCAGGCCCAGGTACGACACTGGTCATCCGGCGTCAACGCGCTGGTCAGCATCGATTGCACAGTTTTTGACCACGTTATCGACCGTCAGCCGTCAAACTTACAGCGCAAAAGTGTGCTTGTGCACTCAGCTGCAAGCAAAAATGCATGAAAATTTGCAAAGAAACCCCGCGTAGACATCTTCAGCGCCGTCAGGAAAAGCGGACTCTCTCATCACACGTTCACGTCGGCTCCCTTGGTGGATATGTTGGCAGATATTTACGACCTATTTTACGACCGTAGTAAAGTTGCATTTAGCGCGTCTTGTAAGACGCTTTTTCTCACCACTATTCTGTCGGGAGTCGGCTGCCGTCAAGTCCGTCGGGCGAACTAGTGTTATTCTATGTTCCCTGCGTTTCCACACCCTCACCGTTCGTCCCGGAATGCGAATGCCTGGTCTGGGAGGTTTGGGGCCCCGCTTGCTCCACGCTTGTCTATCGCGTCCCCTACCCAAAGAATCGATCATCAAAAGATGCAAAGATTTGCCAGATTCGCGATAAGCCGGGAACGTGTTTTCCGAGTGGGTAAATGCTGCAGCACACCGTGCCCGCTTGTACCCTTTCCCGTAAGGCAGTAAAATAGAAAATTATTATTGCCTGGAATATATATTATTTCCTAATGTATTGAGCGACCTCGGGAAGCGATGGACAAGATGTACACCAGCGAGACCGAGCGAGAGAAAGACGTGGATGCGGCTGTCGGGGCGTTACTGTTACCTTTTGCTGCGGCCTCTCGGTATAATGCCGTTTTACGACGATCGTTAAATCTGCTGGGTCTGAAACTCACCTCCTATTGCAAACCGTCGGTCGGTGCGTTGCATCACGATACACGAAACAACCAAACGCCTCCGTCAATGCATAATGCATTCCGGAGTGGACTCTTTCAATCATGCGAGTGTGCGACGACAGCAGAGTGTGCTAACGGTTGCAAAGTGTATTGAATTGGTGCAAAACGTTACGATCTTGGAAGATGCACTTGAAAGGGTGCTTAAGAGCTATTGAACAGAAGGATGCAGAGGGCTGCAACCAGTTAGAACGGTCTTGCCAACTAGACCATGGGGACTGCAGGAATGTCAACTGCTCTCCAAAGTGATTCTAAAACAATCGCTTGTTGTGGAGGTCATTTCCATTCGTTGATGTATCGTAATTACAACATTTTTCATATACCAATAGCTTTAACTCGCCCAATATAGAACCGCTGCTCTTCGAACACAGCACATTGTTATTGATTTGACCGGGCACTATTTAGGGAAGCCACCAAACCACTCGACACAATCGAAGGTTAATCAAACACTCCACACCAAAGTGTGCCACCAAATTAGTTACGACGAGTGTGGAATGCAAAAATCGTATTATTTACCTATCGGCATGCAACGGTGCACCGCGACTGAGTCCCCCATTAATGATGCATCGGTGGATAACGAATGGACTAAATTTATTCATAACTTTGCCAAACCACCGTCTGTGCGTTGCTACTTCGTCAACAATCAGCGACAGCAGCGGTCGGGTCCAAACTGCATTTCTTTTGATGCGTCTGACGGATGGTGGAGTGGACCACTGTCAACGCGGGCTAGTGACTTCCATCCGGCACTACCGGCCAGCGCTACCGATTTGAACACACGCGTCCGTCACTGCACAACAAGAGAGTTAAGCAGGCGAATAAAAATAGCAACCAAAGTGCGAATATCGGGTGTCAGCGGATCGCATCTCGCTCGTTCTTGCGCTCGCGCCGTTTTAAATGCATATTTACAATGCATGTGCGGAGACAGCTGAAGCGCCTAAACCTAAACCCGATGGAGGCTGCAATTTATCGAACGATGGTGAACTGGGGGCGCAATGGTGCCCGGGAGGGGTGGTTGGATTGTTTTGATTTGTTTATTTCCGCTTGACGAATGCAGGTCTCCAGTTCTTTCACTCGTGACGCTGCCCCCGTCCAACATCGGCATAGCGCAACGGCACCTTTTTTGCACACACACCCTCTTGATCCGGCAATCACGCACATACACGCGGACTGCTCCCTCTTCAGCTGGTAAAACACCCCTGCTGGGGTGGGTCGAAATACCGGCGGCATCACACACTATTATTACATTGATTGTTGCCCGGCGAGTGAGCGCAAATCGGGACGGGTCCACCGGGTCCAATGATGAGGGTACCGAACGCGTTGCATATTTTGTGTATAAATTTTGAATAATCGAAACAACGATTCCGATGTGGCGTTTTTTTTTTCGCTCCCCTTTTCTGTGCCGTTGTCAGCACTGCACCGCGAACGTTTGTGTATATGTAAAAAGCGCTCGCCCCAGGGCTGGCGATGGTTGCCAGTGAAGTGAAAAATAGCCATTTGGTGTTTGGAGTGCGCGCTGGAAAAATGGCCAGCGACAACGTTATGCATTAGCGTCGCTACTGCTTTCACTGTTGCACCAAAACGCCCGATGCAGCTGGTGCTGCGCCCATCGCCCGTCCATTTGTGGGTGATTAAAAATAAATATAAATAGGAAATAAATTATTTGCCGCCCGGCCCGCATGTATTATTTTTATTTAGAATTCGCAAATACATCGTCCGGTTAGTGCCAGTGGCTGCATCAAGTACCAAAAGGGTGAGAAGGTTTAAAGAAGGGGGAGTGGACGAGTCCAGTGGACGAGAGGCACTTTTTTGTATTTCCTCACCCATATCAATAACTAAACGTTGATTTGGCTGTGAATGATTTATTGAGATGCAAACTCAGCTCGGCCACTGATGATGATCGATACTGGGCGAAGTAAAATCGGCCCCGAGCGCAACCACTGACGACAACATTTTGCGCACTCCTTCTTTGCTGTGGAGTCACTAACGTCACATCGTGTGAAGATCAAAGTTCCTTTTGGTTTCCATTTTTTTCCATTAACTACAATACCCATCATCTTAAAACCGAAGCTGAAACATACATCAATCGAACTTACCTTATCGAACAGCGGTAGGCAGCACTCTTGCACCGGAAAAGGCGGCACAATTTAGTGGATGGTAGCAATTGAAGCCTGTTGAGCAGAGAGCGAATTCTCTACCGCACTCGCGTAGAAAAATGCACCCTTCGGTGGCGTTAAGCGGTTGCTGCTGGGCGAAGACGAGGACGTCTGTTCCTTTGGTTCGGCCAAAGCCTGCTGTTGCTGCTGCTGCTGCTGCTGCTGCTGTTCCTTCCGATAGAAGTGATCTACGTGGGGCAACTGCAGCGGAGGCTGATACCCGAGAAAGTGGGTGTGAAACATCGGTACGGTCGTGGACTCGCTACTGACGGACGGATACAGGCTGGACGGCAGAAGCTGCGCCGGAAAGTGCGTCGAGTAGAGCGTCCGATTGACCGCCTCCAGCCCGGGCAGCAGCAACGGTAGCGCAAAGTTGTTCGTCTCGAGCCCGTTGTATTTGTACATCGGAAGCCCGAGTCCGTTCGGCTTCTTCAGCAGATCGAACCGGTCGAAGGTGCTCTTGGGCAGCGAGTAAGGAATGCGCTGTTCCTTCTCCTTGTCGTAACACTCCTCGACCGGCTCGACACCGGCGTCCTTGAGCGTGAAGGACTTTTTACTCCGCCGCACCGACTCCAGGTATGCTTCGTACGGTTGACTCTGGTGACTCTCGTCCCGCTCCGGCGACTTGTGCGAGGTGTGCAGATCTTCCGGCTCCCGGGCAGGACTGAACGATCGCGCCTTTTTACTCGCCGCCTCCACGAGACTGTCGTAGACGGTGGGCTCCTCATCGGCCACGGGCGAACGGTCCGGCGCGCCGCCACTATCCACTGGCTGGGTGTACCGTTTGTGATGGGTCCGTGAACGTCCACTGCTGCCAGTGGGCGGCCGTGGCCCGTGACCCCTCACCACGGACGCACTGTCATCGAACGCGATGCAGTCGCCGTCGTCACGATCACAGCCGGTGCTACTACTGCTGGCGGATGGTTTGAATTTGGTGTCTAGGTTCAGGGCCCGGTCGTCGGCACGCGGTGTTTCGGCCTGGCGCGAACACGATCGCGACCGCGACAGTGAGCTGGACCGTGACCGGATGGTGGAGTTGGTGCGGGTCACCGATATGTTCTCGTCCTCGTCGTCCTCCGTCAGCCGATCGCTGTTGGGATCCAGCGAAGACTTGACCAGCGCCTCGTACGTCTTTATGGTTCGTTTACCTTGGGTCGTGCGTCGTACGGGGTGAAAAAGAGAAAGGGTGGATAAGAGAAAGCAGACATTCTATTAGTACCGATCACACTTGCATACTTGAACGCCCCGCGCCAATGGCCACGGATGCTCGGGGTGAAGCCGTCGCGATTACCATACCTTGGCTGCACGGTTTTGATTGATTGTAGAGTGGGAATAAGTGGGATATCGAAAGATACCGGGCTAGATCACCACAGGTGGTGATGTAGCGAGAGGTTATTGATTGATGTGCGGATGTCCCTGCCCTTGGAAGATTGGCAGGGACACTGGGAGCATACATTCAGGCGCTGAGGCGCACTGAACGCAGTTGGCCAACAGTATTATTGATACGCGCTAAAGAAACCCCGGACATTTCTTCGCTTCGATTTGTACTCTCTAACAATTGAATCGCTGCACACGCACGTACACACATACACTTTGCACACTACCGTACAGTTTGATTGGAGATGACGATGGCATGGACCGTAGTACGACTACGACTTTGCGGTACAGTGTGTTTCTTTTTTCCATTTCCTTATGTTTTGTTTTTAATTAAGTTGTGGCACGATTACGATGATGTTGACTCAGGTATTGGTTGAACGATGGTTGGAAGGTTGATTGGTGAAGATAAACTACGCTAAACTATTCGCTACTTAGTGGAACACAGGTTGCTCTCATCCGCCGTCTACATTACACCTCGCCATTTAACTATCCTAACACTTTGCGCCCCTCGTCGCGCCACACATTGTTACGATTCCATACGTTACTCTTGCCTTTTCCCGACGCCCAAATGCGGCGGGTCGGTGGCAAAAGAAAAGAAAGACACCAACGAGTCTTCCGCAGCAAACAAACAAGCTCCCGAAACTGCGCACTGCACAACAACAGTAGTAGCTTTACACCGCCGGAGCCCGATCTCACAAGTATAGCTACACGTGACAGCCCCAGAACGGCTGCAGGTCAAAGTTGTCCTCAAACCGTATGTACACTGGCCGGCCAGAGAGGCGATAACCGGGCGCGAAAACATAGAAAAGAACGCAAAACAAGAATAGATACAGTTGGGAGTGATCATTTGGATCGTTGAGAGATTGATTGCATGTGGGAAAGCGGGTGCCGTCGAATACCCACGATCGTGAAGATACCAGTTCGGAGCAAGCGGGGCTCTAGCGGGTCGGCAACACACCAGACCCTGCCACTCGCTCTATATGTACAACTTAGCGCAACAAGCGGCGGTTTGTGTGTGTACTGTAGGCCGCCGAACCATTAAAAGGACACCTCGCGCGATTTGGCTCTGCACCGTGACACTACTACTGGACTTTATCTCCCGGGACGGCTCTCCTGCTGCACGACTGCGCGTACCGTCCACTACTTAAACACTACTTTGAACTTATCGGCATCAGTTGCGTACGTTTCAATTAAAATAGCACAGAACTATCGAATTCGGTTCACCAACCCCCTCCCGACTCATTCCAGGTCGACACCAGGTTGGCACACACACTCACACATACACACACACATGCACATATACAAAGACTGACTGAAGGGTGGAAAGTTTATCATCCACTCTGACGGGTGGTGTTGCGTAACTCCACGCCATCGAACATGTTCAGATTATGCAATCGTGAGTATTCGTTGACCACCGCTTGACCTGTGTTGAACATAAATGAATGGAAAGGTAAGGCTTGAAGGTCACTGCTGTGATGGCGGAAACCAAATACTTGGGATCTTTAGCAAACATGTATGGAACATGCGTGTGCGCTCGCTTTCGCTTTCTGGGAAGGAAGGATCAAGCTGCACATCTTCAAACGGAAATCAAAGACCTTACCCTACAGCTAACGAATATCTTTCCAATTCCCTCTTTCCTTCATGGCAGTCTAGATGAGGTTTCTTGAGAATACTTTGCAAATGTCTAAGATGGATCGAGCAAAACACCAAAAAGTGCCCTCGGAAAATGTTTCCAAACAGTAGCAAATAACTAAACACGTGAAGACATAACTCAAGTTATCTGGCGGTTTTCTCCAATTTGGAACCCTGCTCTGTACAGCAAACTTCGACTCTGAGGTAGGTGAGGGAGGACACGCTCTCGTTTCGTCCTCTGGATGGCGTAAGAAAACTTTGGTCTTTGCCCTTCTCCCTAGCTGCTCTCGTTAGGCACAGTAGATGTCTAACACGGTGATGAAAGCGATGTCGAACGACACCATCATCGCCAGCTTACCTTCGTCGATCCGTTGGTGTGCTTTTTGTACATCGCCATCGGCGCTCTTCAGTATGACGTACATCAGGGGCATCATCTCCCATGGGTAACCGAGCTTCTCCAGCAGCCATTGGGCCCGCTTCACTAGCTCATCGTCTGGAATGAAAGGTGGTGGGAAAAGAGGGAAGAGAACCATTTCCATTTCGGTTGAAAAGCTTGCTGTGAATTCAAAATGAGGATGAAGAATCTGTGTCCAACTGCTGTTTCTGAGCTTTTCTAGGTTTATGTTTATGGCCGGTGAACATTTTCTCAGCTTGAACTCCTCACTTTAAACTTCCGTTTTTCAAAGGGTATCGTTTATAATCTTATCGCTCCATGGAAATAACGTCACCCTGTTGGGTCATTATGAGCCGCTTATCGAAGGTGTCAATCGCGATTGCAAATGAGAACACACGATGATGTTCATTAGTTTTTTTTGTTTAATTTTTCCCACCATCTTGAGGGTTCCTTATTCTGCTCCCTAATGCCGTTCCGTCCTATCCTGAACGTACTGGAATACGCGACTTGACCGTACAGTGAAAAATGACTTTCCCATCAGTACGTGCACACAATAACATCATCATCCCGAGGTGGAGCGCACCACCTGGACCATCGACCCCCATATGCTCTGTTCAGCGGGCCGTGCGATCCCCTTACCACAGGCGTATAGAAATTCAACACTTGAAGTTGCTTTTTCAAAACACAAGACGCTATAATAAATATTCCATAATCAATCACTACGCAAAACGGAACGGAACATTGGATGCGAGGCACTGCTATAGGATGCCGTTTGCCCCTCTTTCTGCTTGACCCTTCTGCTACTTCCTTCCACACGGGTTTAGGTGTCGCTTCCACCACACAAAGCTTACGGAAGATTTATTTTATATTTGCACTATTATCATCATCATCATCAGCAGCGGCAGCAGCAGTGGAAGCAACATCATCTTCGTCATCATCGCTGCAACCACTCGACACAGCGCTACTACTCCGGCACGGCCAGCGGAACCGCGGTATCGACTTCAATGCCCGAGGGCAACCTTAAGCCTGCTCCCCCTTTGTACTGTGTTCTCCCTGCCCCAAACTTCACCCCGTTGCATTCTCCCGGCGAAATTGCCCCTACGCGGCCAATGCATCCAGTTAGCTCGCGAGTGCAGCCATTCTGACACTTTGAAAAGTCACTTCAGTCATGCTAATCTTGTGCTTAATTTAGCTTCAATCTTCCGAGCAGTATGCACACACTATCTTCACGTCTTCCCTCGCCCGGCCCTCATCGTCCCCTGTCCTTCCCGCGTGACGCGCACGCACGCCCGTTTGTCATTTGATTGGTGGAAATAAGCTTCTTCCCACTCGCGCATTCCGCCCATTCCCCCCGGGCTGTTGCTGGATTTCGAGCGATCTCGTCTCATCCGGGCTGGAAATGGTATTGCATCAGAGCTGTCAAAGTGTCAATCCTGCAAACCGGGACGATATGCTGAGCAGGATCCACCGAAAACGCAAACCTCCTCCATGGAGGGCAGCCCACCATCCCCGTCACTAGAGTCAATAGATCATTGTCGATCTGCCTATCTATTTCTGGCATTTTGCAGCTTAACCGGTGGGTTTTTTTGCTAGAACAAGGTACGCTAAAGGGCACCACTTGAGGATTGCTGATGGTGTGTAATGTAATAGAACGAATCGTTCCATTGGGACGGGGAGATATATCAACCGTTCACTTTCTGATCATGACAAAACGATCGTTTCTGTGAGTTAAAAATTAGTCGCAATTTCTCGTAACTTGCTGCAAACGATGAGCAAGCAGTTAATCACCAGCGGTACCTTATGCAAGCGTGATATAGATGAATCAGAAACAATTCTCTTCAACTTCCAAAACACTTCTTTATCACGCCATCATCGTGAACTTCAACTTGACTTATTCAAAACTGCATATCTTTACCTTTTTTTTGGTTTCTTTAAGCTGCTCTTAAGACAACAGTTCATTTGTACAATTATGTATTTTCATTCGCACCAAACCATGCTGCAACAACTCCATTCGCGATGGGATGCACATTCGCATTGCAACAGCACCGTCGTATCAACAAGCATCGACACAAACAACAACAAACACACACTCAAGCATTTGCCACTCGTACGTATCCGATGCGCACGGGAAAGGATGCACGGCCGAGCCGAGCCGAGTATCCCATGCCGTGCCGTAAGGAAAGCGATAAATTGAATAATTGAGCAATATTTTATTCATCCAGACTAAACAAACCATAATCGAACGATCGTCGTCGGTCGAAGCGATTTGTGGTGCCATACCTTTGCATTTGTGCGGCGGCACAACGAGCCACCCCACCCTCCCAGCGCTGCTACCGGATGACTCAGCAAGGTTAGAACGTGCATCGCGACCTTCAACGATGGCGCGCCACGGCCGGTAGATGAATTTTCGATAGTGGTGCGCTATGCACTTTTGCAACTGCATTACCCACGCACACACACAGAGAGACTCACATATCCGGAGCTGATTTTACGATCCTCGCGCATGTAATGGGAAATGATTGTCGACGATAAATCATACTTGCATTTCTGCCATAACCGACCGGGGTAAAACGATCTGCCACCGCCAAAGGCGAACATCCAGCCAATTTGTAGATATGCGGAAGAACACACATCCCCACTCAGTGTGCAGCAAATAAACTTGCTAATTGATGTTGATTGCTTTCGATTGCCTCAACGCCCCCGAGCGTGTGCATCTGGTTTCTGAGCAGCTGAAATCCGAGCTTCCGATAGTCCGCATTCTGTGATTGCTGTTGCATCCAGCACGGGGTGCCAAAAGGGTGCTACGAGAGCCCGATCTTATTGATGAAAAAAGAAACATACACACACGGTTGTTTTTATGCTTCTTACCTTGGCTGTTTTTTTCGCCCATAAAGGCACCTCCAAGCCGCCGCTCGCCACTCCACCCCGGAATGGAGGTCTCATAGGCCGGCCCGTTTGCCGGTGCTAATTTAAATAATCACCCGGTTTTCTCTTTAAGCTGTCACCTCGTTCGTATAATCTCAGATAAGACTGGCCGACTGGTTCGATTGCCGAACGCACGTGGCCCGATCGAACACCGACCCGGGGCAGGCCGAGTCCCTGGGCACGGAAAAGGCCACCGATCGGGCAGCACACACGCCAGCCTAACGAATCAATCGGATCGTTTATCACGAGCCCCGTTTGATTCAATTATTTTAATTTTATTTTTCGTGCGATTTCCGCCCGTCCGCGCGATACACGTTCACGAATCCGGACCGTGAGGCATGCCTCTTGCTGGCATCTGTACGACCTTGTGTTAGCAACATGTTACCGTAGATGGGAGACCCGCGAGTACATTGTTCATCGAGCACAGCCGTACCGATTAATTTTATGGGCGGCATTTATAAGTATATGACCCGTCAGGATGTTAATCAATCTTTGTTTTATTTGGGTGGGGATTTGCATTGCATTCTGAGCTATGACAACTAAATAGCCTGTAATTCCACGGTGGTTGGCATTCTTTTTACAAAATATGTACACTCAACAAGTTGATTAAGTTTAAATAAACACATTTTAGCTTGAATTTTTGCATCGAAATCCTTTTAATTGCTGTTTTCTGATTGATTTTCTCTTGATTTTAGATATTTCTTCTTAGCGGACGGCTAGGAATTGAATGTGAACTAGGCATTCGCTATAGAAGTTTCATGTTTCGAGATAACTTTTAATTCTCTTTATCTTTATTTATTTTATTTAATAATTTAATAGAATTCTCTTTCTATTTGATCATTTAATTGATCTTGATTTTACTACTTGATTTTACTTGATTCAATATTACTACGACTTACCTTTGCTTTGCACTTTAATTGATTCCTTCTTAAGTCATTCCAGATGAAATCTGATTTACGACTTTAGAATTATGTGAAATACATACAGACAAGACAAGAGCAAAAATATAAAGGAAAAGTACATTTTGATTTCAATTTCTATTGCAACATCGTCGCAATTTCGAGGTTCGTTTAAATTCCTAACTTCAAACATGGTGTTTTATAAACGAGTTTATAAAACACTAAATTGTATTTTCGCATGATGGTTAGTGACGATTTAATTCTTGCAAAATGTCAAAGTTAATCAAAAATTTAATATTTGTTGGACCTGTTTCAGTTCAGTTAAGCAACCTCAAAACTAAATATTTCAATCGTAAAACATTCTTTATCTAAATATTCCTCAACAATGTTTAAGCCAACCTTAACCAAACCGAAGGCTTCGGCTAGTGAATTTTTAAAAATAGAATCGCCCGTTGTTGTAGCCATTCAAACACAAAAGCTCAACTGGGGTGTGTTCATTCCATAAGCTCGACGCACAATGCGCTGGAAGCGTTCTTAAAACAGTTCCTCTTCATTTCCAAACTCGCGTCACTGTGTTCCTTTGTCTTCATCGGCACAAACCGTGTGCATCTTCAGCAATTTTCATTAGGTGTCCTTTTATGCGTACGGTAGCACGGCATACGGTAGTTGTTCATAAACGTTTTTCACATCTATTTCACTCCTTTGTCCACCGCACCGATTCCAACTTGTCGCAAAAACACGCCACATAGCGCGGTGATGGCAACGAACGTACGAACGATGCCATTAAAAAAGCAAGCGCGCACACATTTTCCAAATTTTCACAGAACACACAGGATGATCTAATCTTGCTGGACGTTCGGTGAGCGTGTGTGTGTGTGCGTGTGTGTTTCAGCATTATTCGCGCTAACATAAACATCCTTGTTTCACGGGGAACCTCATCTTTTGCGCTTGCAGCCATCGTGCGAGCCGTTTTCCTTTCGTAACCGCGCATTGCAGTCCTTTTGGCCAAAGCCTGCCCCGGGTGAAAAGTGCAGCAACAAATACAGCAGAAAGGAAAAATAAACCCACCCCTCCCAGGTGCTCGGAAAAGCTCGTTTCCCAGTGCAGACGAATGCGAAACATGCAATAAAATACACCCGAGCATGTCCCGGGCCAATGGTGAATGTCGGACGCCGTGGCACATCGGTGTACATCGTCGAAAGAAAACTCTCGCTCGTTCGGCGAGTTTCTTTCTTCCTGCAAGCTAGAAGAGAAAGCTCGCTTCATGCTCGAGGAAAAACACCAATCCCCATTTCTCGGAAGATACTGTTTCATCCTTCCTTCGTCCATCCTGAATCATCCATTTTCCGGCCCCGAAAACTGCGGTCCCGACGAACGATGTAACATCGTGATGGGTACAAGCAGGTCGTCCTACATACCGAAGGATGCATAGCAGGATGTTTGCTGGCCATTCGCTCCCATTCCTCGGCCGGCAATCTCGGAGTGCAGAGTGAGAGTGAACAGCATGCGGCAGCATCAGACTGGGGCAACATAGAACAAAAAAATCCGCGAGCCAATGTTCGGCTTTTGGCGGCTCAGCATAAAACGATGTCGACACGATTTTCACGCTTGCTGCGCTGCGCCTCCACAGATCCTCGCTGGTCCTGCAAGATGTGGAACACGTGCTCGGTCGGGACAAGCCAGTGGTGGCGAATCCACGTGTGCAGGTGGGGAAAAACTTCAGCTGCGAGCGATGGAGCGCGAAAGAGAGCATTTGGTAGCTTATGCTTGCTGACCGGCAGTCAGAGCGGGAACAACAGAGCGACCTTCCGCACGAACCAATGGTGGGCCTGACTCCGCCTTTGTCTTATGTTTGCACTCTGGCCCTGTCTCGCTCTCGCGCCAGCATCATGCTCGTTGGGCGCAACATCGAAGTATGCTTGCCACCCCACACGTGGAACATGTGCCCCGGTTTATGCTGCCGTTTGCCGTTGGTGGGTGCATTGCAAGCGTCGGGCGTGCAGACCGCATGCACATGCTTGAGCTTCTCTCGAGTTTGCTCTTTCTGGTCCCGGTCCGGACTGCCTTGGCTGCCGCCCGAACATGCTGATTTATGTGTGTTTTTATATGTATACATCTAGTCGCGCACTATCCCCCGCTAATCGCTGGAGATATGACGCGATCGTACCACGCTAGGCACTCGGCGTTCCTTTCTTTTCTTTTCGCTCCATTCTGGAAATGGTTTCCATCTTCGCTGAGCGTGCAACTATTACAACATATCGGCCGGGACTTACCGCGAATGCCACACCGAACCATGGAACCAATGGAAAGCCTCGAGCCTCTTGGGTTGGAAAAATCACACACACCCATCCACTAAGGCCACGATTCGCGCGCGGGGGAAAAGCGAACGGGCAAAACTTACACATCGCAGAAGGAAAACGTTCTTTTGGCGCGTTCTCACACAATCGTGTTGGGAATCGGTACGGGCTTGTGGAAAATAATAACCTAACTTTATGATTGGGTAAAAGCATCGGGACAACTTTAACTGCGGCAAGACTAGTGTAATAGCGGTAAAGCATCGTAAAACCCGTTAAGTCGTAATGATGTGGATGCATAAAACTTCAACCTTCTTGTGTGGCGTTATTAGAAGAATTGAGAAATAAAAGTTGTATAAATTAAAATAACATTTGAGCTCTAATTTTTACGAATAAAATATGTCTTTAATCATTAGTCAGTCCGCATGATGTTTGTGGGAAAAAGTGACCATTCCTTTTATGACACTATGTCGACCTTCCTGAGGGTCGCGAATGTGCCCCTCCTGGGTGGACAAAAAGCCTTGGAACTGCGAAGCTTTATTTGCATATAAATACCCTTTTTTCTGCAACAACTTCATTTACAACCCAACTAAAGATTGATTTACAGCGGATCAGTGACGAAACCCGGTGAAGCAAATTGCATACACAGGTTTATGACACTTCTCATGCGTACGATGTTGCTTGCGCAAAAAAAAAAGGCAAGCAAGCAAGCAAACTCGCCATGTGTGTGCCAGCGCATATATCCGCTGATTCGATTTCCATCGACCGGCTTTTAGTCTTGCATGGTCATGCCAACCCAACCGGACCGGGTACCTCCCCGTTCTTTTACCCCGCTCATCCTCCCTCCCTTTAGTTCTCGCATCGTTCTTCTTGTTCTAGAGCTAATTGGATCATAAAAGCTACAAAACCGCAATTTTGTATCCGACTTCATCCTCTCCGCCATGATGTCTATGCTGTGGCGTAGTTATTTTACCAATTCGTTGCTACAAATCTTCCACCATGAACGACGTAAAAAAAAACGGTTCCTTAGCAGCCCTTTCAACATTTACCCAGGGCGAGCAATTGCACTCGCACGCTACATGAGCATTGTAAAAATAAAATAATGAAATCCAAAAAAACTGAAACACGACAACAACACAATATAATGACGATGGAAAAGATGTAGAAATTATCGCGCAATACAACGCAACGGCGACGGGGAGTTCTATTGCCGAACGGCCGTTTCCCATTCTACAAAGTGACTGATGCGATTCCTTCAACTGGAAGGAAATATAAACACAACAATAGCGACATCAGCCGGGCCAGCCAGCCTTGTCGGCCATCCTTGCCGGTGCTGGGGGCCCGTATGGAAAGCCATAACATTATAACAAATTACGAACGTCTCAGCCGGCCGCACGGCTTATGCTACGCTAAAATGTAATAAAAATCATATTATAATTTACGATCCTGTGCACGCTCTCGCATACCCGGGCCGGCTCGGCTACCCTTTCAACGCCGATCGGTTCGTGGTTTCGCGTTTAACGAGTGGATTTTAGATATGGCATCAACGGTAAGAACGGTGCCGAAGATCGGAGACATGCAGCCAAGCGGAAGGTGTGTGCGGGGCAAAGAAAAACGGGCCCCGGAGTGTGTTTTATGACGAGCTCCGGACCTCTTTGGGAATTGAAATTCACTCACGCGCTTACACTCATTTGCGCGCGGTGCAAGTGTTCGAACGAAACTGACAGATCGCAATTGGCACAACGAATGGGGTTTAAAAAATTGAAATAAAACCTCCCACTCCCCACCCAGTCTGGGTCAGTCCAGCCCGGTCAGAAATGAATTCGCTGTGGGTATTGCCCCGGAGCAGTGCGTGGCCAGCTCGGTCCAAGTACAACTACACGTCGTTAGCGTACCATTAGAAGGTTTTATTACATCTTGGAGAAAATTGAGTACAAATGTAAAGCCAACCGAAAGGCAGCTGATGTCCGCTTTAGACGCAGAATTACTCTCCCCAAACACAAAGTGAGAATTTGTTTTGCTCCAGTACGACCCCACGTTCAATTGAACACTGTTGTGGACAAATTAGATCTGTGACATTTGCCCAGTTTAAAGCTGCCCTAATGACATGCGACAATAGTTCGAGAATAGTTACATTGTCTTCCAACGATCAGCACTCTTGCAGTAGCGACACATCAACTGTGGCCTCCCGCACACTCGCCGGAACTGCATTTTATATGCGTTTCTGTCCGAAAACACGCCATGTACAGCAGCGGAAAATCCACCGTTTCCAATTCATTTCATCCACCGTCTTCGATTTATGACGCACATTCAAACATCTTTATCGTTTCTTGCCCTTTGTCGCTGCGTGCTTCCGTGTTATGCCGGTTGGCAGACGAAATCACCCTTGCATCATCAGCAGCCCCAGGGCTGCATACGACCGGCGCCGAAAAATGCTTGGAGGGCAACAAAATGCAGAAATGGCAGCGGTATTTCCGTGTGCATGCAATACGAGTTCGCACTGCATCATACTCCCCCCGAAAAATATATTTGTAACGAGGATCTCATGCGCTGTTTCATAAACAAAGTCGTAAAAAATATTAACAAATCAGCCAAATTTTTTTAAAGACTCATCAAAAGCAAGCATGCAACGGAATGCATCTTCCATGCTGATGCTCGTAACATGTTGTCCGGGAGTTGCTGCAGCTGAGCTCGTCCCCGTCTGCACACTTTACCGATGCATTCAATTGGAAATGTTCGCTGTGGGATACTTTACAGGAGAGTTACCAACAATGACCGTTGAGCCGTGTACGGCAAGCTTGACTTTGGTCCGTTTCTTGGCTCTCCACCTCCACTGCAGCAGGACTTATTAGTTTCCGTCAAAAACTACACACATAAATCAAGCAATGGATCAAAGGGCGGAGAGGTTGCAGAAGGAAATAGGATCGGAAGTCGACAAGGCATCTCGAGCTGCCAGAGGCGCTCGACACCGAGGCAAACACCACGGAGATGGAACAACAATCCGTTCCACATTGAAGCGAGGAAAATAGGGAAAAACTTTTCCAAGCTCGTAAAACCAAGTATGTTTTACTGCCGCAGACGCGCTGTTCGCGCTCACACCCTGGCACGCGGCTCTCACTCTACGCGGTTGCGGATGATTCACGGATTAGTTTTGGACCGGGATCTGTTCAACCTTCAAACCGCCGTCATCCTCCAGACGTCGTGACCTCGGGTCGGATCGTGTAACCGGCTGCCGCTCCGGTGAGAACCGCGTAACCGAACCGAATTTCTGGCAAGTCGTAAAAATGGAAATGCGCATATTTTCAAGCACGTTTCAGCATCTCTCGGCGGTGCGGTGTTTGCGGTGTTTGGCGCTACCCGAACACACAGATTGTCCTTAAGGACTTCCGGCGTCGAAAGATGGCGGTGTAAATCCATCCAGAGCGGACATAAAACTACAACCGCTACACTTTGCGTTACGACGGTCGCATAAAAAGAGATTCAATAAAAAGATAGAACACTGAATAGTGCAGATTATGCTCGTTCAAAAGATGGAAAACATCAACGACTAAAAACATGTTTTAAAGTACGACACGATGCGTACGATACGATGCGTACTTATCAATTGATTCCATGCGATATTACAAAGTGACACAAAATGCTGGACCCGTTGGGGAAATAAATCAGATTATCAGTCGCATCCCTATCCCGGGCCGCTATAACCTTTCGTCCACCCGTCATCGCGCTTTATTGCCTCTCCAAAAGCAATCACAAATAAATAAACTACAAATTACCACGTCACCACGCAAATTTCCGATTACCGGCTAATGAATCTCGTCCCGCTGCGTGCGGATCACGGGCGGAAAACCAGAATGCACCGGCGTACATGATTTCCAGCATGTTGTACTTGCTCGTTACAGCGAAAGAGTAGCCGCGTATCGGCCATTGAACCATTGCAACTGGAGCTAACAAAATTAAGGAAGGCAAAAAAAATACTGTTTCACAACCATGAAACAAAAAGCCAGCGGAAGATGCAACAAAAACGCAGTCACTCACTGACATTTTAATCGCGCTTTTATTAGTGTTTTTATTTTTTGTTTTCACTCGTTTTTAATCGCCTGCGTTAACGGAGCGCCATTTGCGGTGCAGATAAAAAACCGACGCACGAGGATCGCGAGGCTGGAAAATTGATTTTTAATAGTCTCGTTCGCCCGGCACCATGTTCTGGACGATCTGGTGGCGGGTTACGAAAAAAAACGAATGGAAATAATCAAAAGACTTGTTCCACACGCCACACGCCTGTGACTGGAAAGAAATAAACAAAACGATCCCATCGTCCTTTTGCAGTATTGCCACATACTTGCGACAGTTATTTGCTGCCGCCACTCCGCGCACAGTGTCTGTGTCTCGTTATCACGATCGCTAATCAGTCTCATAACGATGGTAAATATTAAAGAAAAAATACCCACTTCCAGTTCGAAACCGTTCGATGCAACTGATATCCTTGCGAATTCGTTCCGAACGATCGGTTCCCTTTCGATGCTCGCGATACGCAACGACACTTTAGCTTGAGTTTAATGACATTCACTAGCGGGTTGGGTGGGATTCCGCACATACAGCTGCCCTCGTAAAACGGCAAACATTCCAACTGCTGTTGCACCTTTCGGCCAGCACACGTTGGTGGTGATGGCCGGTGGAGCCGTCCGCTTTGCCATAATATCCGTTTTTACGATCGATTTTAACGATCGAAATACGCTCGATGAGGTTTCCAGGTGCCAGGATGATGGGGACCTCCCCGCATGGGGCCGCGCCTATTGAGCGATGAATCAGGACGACTGCCAGGCGGACTCTCCTAGCCGAACGGCCATAAAACTGATCACTCACCCAAAACTAGACACTCCAGGGTTCTGGCTAGTTTGTAACGTGTTGTTTATGACCGATTGACCTTCGCCACGGTGTAAACGGTCCTATTAGTATGGCTACACTTTTGCACAACAAATAGCGACCCGCTGCGTAGGGTCCATTTTATGACAAGTTGCAGTCCCCGATGACATCATCACTTCAAACGGAGAAGTTAAATAGGTGCGGCATTGTGTGGTGTTTGCTTTTTGGCCACCTCAAATAATAGAAAGTCAAACATCTATAACGAGCTGTCCGGAGCTATGCGTCAGTTTGAAGTCAACCATCGATGAGGATGCAGTAGAAATGGCACATTCAATTACAGCCTTTGCTTGGATGTAACTATTTTACCGCTGTCTATAACCATTAAAACGGCATTTAGTTTGAAAAGCATTTCCAATAAAGAGGGAATAAAAACAAGCTTTCTGCCCACCTTTTGCCATGCATTGCTCTGGTTCGAGCCGTGGTCTTCTTCAGACCACCGAGCGCGCACCACCATTTTGTTACTAATCTGAATTATACATGCATTTGGGGCCCTATTCCCAGGCGCGTTAATGCAACACACCGTGAACACCGTTTGTGCAACGAACTGGAACGGAGAGGCAAAAAAACAACAAAACAAAAAAGTGCAGCGCCATTATTCTATCTCGAGCGTGTAAAACAAGCCTCGCGCCACGGCTAACCTGGCTGCACTGGGTGAAATTAAATGTGTAGCCGTACAAAAAGAGGGATTGGCCTGCGGGGTCGTTAGGCGTACACGAGCAGACTAGCATTTGGCCGTAATTCATTTTTCATCATATCACACACCCCGTCCCGGAGTGTCCCACCAGCGCCAAAGCTAACTTGCGCAGCGAATGGATATTTTCCTTCGCATAACAAAAAAGTGGAATCTAGCCATTTTAGACACATAACATTATCTCTCCCGCCCCGTGCCGAGCAAACAGCCCTGGGTGGAGGGTGTGACTAATTTTCACAAGCCCTTTTGTTTTTCCTGTTTTTTTTTCCTTCTGCCCCAATCTAACCGGATGGGGGCTTTGGGCCAACGAACATTTATTCGCCCTTTCTCTTTTGCCGGGGTGTACGGGTTTCTACTACTCGATGCCGACAGCCATTCACGGATTAGATTCACGTCATTCAAACACCCAATCTCCTATTTCATGGTGCATCGTTACATCTTGTTACACCACTGCCGACCAACACCGTCCGACAGTCGCAGACAGGGAGAGAAATAGCTTTGCCAAAGTACATAAGGTACTACACGGAAGAATACTACGTAACCATTTGGATACTGTAATATTAATTAATTCTCCGCCACCATCTTAACTAGCAACAACCAAGTCCACCGGGTGGGGGGTGGGTGGTATGATTGTTCCCGAGGCGGATTCGCCCCCGTCCTGCTTACCTCATCCAGAAGCGAAAGAAGATGTCGCTAGACGGATTGCTGCACGCGATCCATTTCCGGTTGTCGCCATTTTGAGCATTTTATTGCATATTGTTTGTGCACTAACAGCACTGCAAAAAAGCAAGACGGACAAACAGAACACTGCGTTGTAATTAAAGCGCCGTCGTAGAACGGTTCACTCCTCGGTCCCCAGTTGGTTGTGATTTACACCTTTTGGGGCGGGCGATACTTCCACTAACTACGCCCAGTGCTTTATGTTGCATTACCGTAATGCATTCCATGCCTTCCGGCCGGAAGGTTTTGCCTCGTAGAGCATATCCTCTGTGTTAGTCGCTCATGAGTGCTAGGAACTGGCGCTTGGCTCGTTGCTATGTAGATAAATTCAAGTAACTAACAGGAGGACCACGAAGTACCTTGCTGTACCTTAAGCAAAAGGAGATCTAAACCGAGGGGATGTTTTCAGTAGAAGCTAAGATGAATACTTTACTTACAAGTGACGGAACAACCTGAATTGCTAAATTGATTTTTATTAACAATAAAACATAACAAAACTGTTCAATATCCTAATTTAACAAATATACTAACATATATTCAAGAATTGCCGGTAGTTACATCACCCTAAAGTAGCATTCTATTGGATCATATTTGTGATAAAATACTAAACTGTAATCGATTTCAATTCTTAACAAAAAATGAAATAAAAAAAATAGGTCAAGGTTTGTAGCTTTTCTCTACAAAACATGTACTACGTCCACGAGTTATTTCTATTTACTAAAAAGTTCCTTGTTAAATTGAATCACAGGTTAATTGTGAAACCATTATCAAAACAAGTAAAAGAAGAACATCATTTAACAATATTGTTGTTGTTGTTTACCTGACTTTATGAGGCTTTGGTAACACACTTTGTTCATAAATGTTATGTTATTATGGTTTCAATTATCATGGTTCAATACAAAAAATAATCCATAATAATGAAGTTTCAGACAACAGTAAGTACAAGTAAATAGTCCCTGCTGTAGGAGTTCTCTACCAGGCACGTGATTGAACGCTCTGACGATCTCGATTTTTGTCCAACACATGAACTCTTTCACAATGTTTTATGAAAGACTTAAAAAATGTTCAACGAATAAGGCGGTTTGCTATCAAATTTATGTTCAATTCTGACCTCAAGGGTTAAAGCTCTTAGTATTGTTAGTATTTTGCTCAAGAATATTACGTGGGATTTATCTACGAACGGCTAATCTTGGTAGTATTTGATAATATTCACAATCCAATACGAACATTGATAACCAGCAATGAGTTCGCATTTAAAGATCATGATAACATATCTCCAAATATAGCATACAATGGAGTAAATACAATCACCAATGAAAGAAAAAATCAATGAACAAAACATTAATTGATTATGTAAACCTCGCCCGAAAACCCTCCCCACACACAAATTGGCATATGTCCAAGCGGTAGAGATTAAGTGATTAAATGGTTGTTACACGGTTAAAACACTTCTTATCGTAATCGTTCAGAGTTGAGCGATAGGGGATTACGACGCTTGAAAATGTTACTTCCAAAACGAATTCCCTTATCGGCGATATCGGCAACCCGATGGGGGTAGAGAAACAATCTGGCTCCAGCTCGAAAAGCGACTCGATCGATTTAAATTCGATTTTAGTTCCAAAATCGTTCACAAAGTAAGCAGACATGCTGTTACATTGGTTACTTGGTGTTGTGGGTATCCTCACCGGATTACACACGGTGGTTAATGCGGCCCATCCGGCGCAAGAAAAGTGGTCTAAATTGGCGGAGGGCCTCGACGAGGAAGCTATCAAGTTAGCTTCGGAACAAGAGTTGCGCTACCGACTGCCAACTTATATCGTGCCGACGCATTACAAGCTGTATCTGGAAACGCAGGTCCACACCGGAAATCGATCGTACAGCGGAAGCGTGGACATACATTTGGACATCCAGAGGCAAACCCCAACCATCTACGTGCACAACCGCGGACTGCGCATCACGTACAACGAGCTGTATTTTTCCGACGAAGGCGCGAACATTACCTTTCTCGAAACACTGCGCTACACCGAAGATGCTGAGCGAGAGTTTACCATTTTCTCGATACGCCGTGCGCTTGCTCCGGCCGAGTACATCTTGCGGATAGATTTCGAAGGTCAGCTGCGAGTCGATGACGATGGGTTCTACATGAGCTCGTATCGGGACGAGAACGGTGCGAGAAGATATCTCGCTTCGACACAGTTCCAGGCGATTAGTGCTCGCTCAGCCTTCCCGTGCCTGGATGAGCCTGCATTGAAGGCGACGTTTAGTGTGGAAATCAAACATCATCCAAGCTATGAGGCTGTAGCCAACATGCCAATATATGCCATTGCTGGGTATAGTTTATGTTTACAAGAATTCCTCCACGAGATTAACCAACTGTGGTTTCCTTGCAGAGATACGGACGGGAACGTGGTTACGGTATTTGAAACAACGCCACCGATGTCGGTCTACCTGTTGGCGTTCATGGTGTCCGATTTCTTGTACACCGAGAACGAAGAGGCGGCCCAGCGCGTTTACGCTCGACCAAACGCAATCGACCAAACGCAATACGCTCTGGAGGCTGGAGTTCGCATAATGAACGTATTTGATGAGTATCTGGGCCTGCCGTACAGTACCTTCATGCCCAAGGTCGACCAAACAGCACTCACCCAATTTTCCGCGGGCGCCATGGAAAATTGGGGATTGTGCAAATATCGGTAAGCGAAGGGTCCAGCCATAACAAGACTGCATAACATTTCATCGGGCGTCGATTCTTTCGATTCGCAGCGAGGAGTACCTGCTGTACGAGCCGGGCGTTACGACCTATCGGACGCAAACATCGATCACCACCATCATAGCGCACGAGTACGCGCACCAATGGTTCGGTAACGTGGTCACCAACAAGTGGTGGAGTTATCTGTGGCTTAACGAGGGTTTTGCCACGCTGTACGAGTTCGTGGCGGCCGATATGGCTTATCCGGAGCGCCAATATCGTGACTTGTTTAACGTTCAAGTGCTCCAGCGCGCTCTCATCACAGACGCCAACGAAAGCACGCGCCCCATGACGTTTAGCCGCGGTGCAACCTTCAATACCATCGGGAGCCTGTTCGATAATGTCGCCTACTCGAAGGGCGGCTCGGTGCTTCAGATGTTCGGGCTGGTGCTGTCGGAATCGGTCTGGCAACAGGTGGTCCGACTCTACGTGGAACGCAACGCGTTGGGATCGGTTGGTGCGGAGGAGTTTATTGAGGCGATGGCGGAGGTGGTCGACGGTACAGATACGCTGCCCGAACATGTCAGCGTGGAGAGTTTTGTGACGAGCTGGGTTGATCAACCTGGCTTTCCCGTGCTCGAAGTTCGACGCTCGTATTGGGGAGAGATTATACTGACGCAGGATCGATTCTATGCCAACAGAATAGTGAATGACGATACCACCACTTGGATGATACCGTACACGATCCTGGCGCAAGGAGACTCACTAGAAGCACCGCTCGAGTGGCAATGGCTGACCACGAGGGCGGTTCGCGTACCCAGCGACACACCGGACAACGAATGGATATTGGCCAACGTTAACCAGGCCGGATTCTATCGGGTCAACTACGATGCCTCCAACTGGTACATGTTGATCCGTGCACTGACCGAGGAAACCACCTCCATTCCGATGCACAGTCGATCGCAGCTCGTCGACGATGCCTTCCATTTGGCGCGATCGAACCGATTGGATCTTGAGATTGCGCTGGATCTGATGACGTATCTGCGCCACGAACGGGAATATCCACCATGGGCAGCAGCGAACTACGCCCTCAATTACTTCTATAATCGTATGCGGGGTCGCTCGGATTACGTTCGCTATCAGCTGTTCGTCGACACGCTGATTAGCGATGTGTTGCTAACGCTTGACGTCAGTACGGTGTTGCCGGACGAAAGGTTGCTGGACAAGTACCTCAGGCAGGTGATATCCCGGTGGGCATGCCGGATGGAGATCGAAAGCTGCCTCACGGACACCCGTCTCGCGCTGGAACGTGAAGTGAATGGCGAGGAACCCGTGCACCCGGACGTGTCGGAAGTGGTGTACTGTTACGGGTTGCGAACGGCCACAACGGACGCCTTCCAGTACCTGTTCGCTAAGCTGCAGAGTTCGGACAACCGTGGAGAACGATCGAGCCTGATTGATGCGTTGGGCTGCACCACCGACGCGGAACAACTGCGATCCTACCTGCTAACCGCGATTGGTGGAGAATTGCAAGTGGATTTCGACCCAGAGGAGCGGTTCTACATTCTATCGTCCGTGCTGGTGAGCCGCGCTGGAGCCGATGCGCTGATAAGCTTCCTGAGCGACAACTTCACGTACGTTGCGAACACGCTCGGAGTGGGCACCTTGAACAGTTTGATACAGTCCATCGCTGCTCAAACAAACACACCGGAGGAGGAACAGATGGTAAGTGCTCGGCCTTCTCGCAAACTGTGAGCTTGTGCAAATAATCCGTTTTCCGTTTCGTTATGAACACCTTTAGCTAAACGAGCTGCTGTCGCAACTGCAAACGATGCTTCCGGCCAGTGGCATCGAGACCGCCCAGGCCACGATGGCCAGAAACCTGGCGTGGCCTTCCACACGTGAAGGTGTTTTGTTGAGCTACTTCCTGGAACGTCACTCTTTTCAGCCGGCTTAAAGCTAGCCTTCCCCGGCGTACCGGTGATCGGGTGAGATCGTAGAATAAAGCAACGTCCCATTTTGCATGTTACTGTATCGCATCTTGCTGTGCGTGATCCTCGCACCGCAACCTTATCCGAATGGTGAATTTTTGCTTCGTTTGACCACACCAATGAACGATTGTGCAGCACCAAGCTCCACGACATGGGAAACGACATTCTAACACGTACTACCACTGGATATACTAGAGCGATATGCATCACCCTACACAACAGGGTAGTCCACCATTCCAACCAGCGCTATTTGTGTCACGAGTTTGATCGTGTTTCTGCTTCTGTCGGTTTTTGTCTTGTCTCGTACCGAACCTTCATTTCGGTGCGCTTTAGGCTCGGCCACACAAACTGCGAGAGTGAAGTGGTGGTGCCTTGCAATCACATAACTGGCACGCTGTAGTTTGTATTTCCATTATCAAAACCAAGGGCTACCGCACATTACTGCGCTGTGCTCTGACGTACTCGGCGTGGCTGACACGCTTGGGTCAGCCCCGATTTCTGCAATACGTGCCCCTGGTGTCGTTTAGCTAGTTGCGGAAGAGTCAACGATGCATGCAAGTGGCGCTTGACGACTTATCAGCGCGATTACTGCAGCGTGTTGAGCCGATCGACAAGAGTAACCCTGAAACTAGCCCCGTTTTAGTTCACTTTGCTTGATTTGCTCTACATGGAAGTGTTTCGTACGAGAGTTCCAATCAAATCATGTCTGGAGGAGTAACTTGACATCATCAAAAACAAAAGAGCAGCCCTCTTGCAGCTAATTGCTCTCATCCAATGTCTCTACACGGTGTGGGACATAAAGACTGCGCATTATATCACAATTTCATTCCAATGAAAAACACACAAGTGTTAATCGATTAACTCAATCAACCGGAAGCACTTGCATATTAAGGAACGGGGTCGGTTGGGTTGATAAATCCGAAAGGTTGCCATATTCAATTTTCAAACAGAGCTTTTCCCCCACAACTCACCGTTGATGTCACACACGCACGATCGAAAGGACCTTTTTTATTTGCGTACATATTAACAGTAATTATGCTGTTACATGATTTTCCGCGATTCGACGATGGGACTATACCCCCGAATACGCGACTTCCCAAAACAGAACAAAACAAAAAAAAAACAGTCCAACAATAAAGGAAAATTAAAGATTCACACATTGGATCAGAGAGCGAAGCTCAGTCGTAAAGGGGCGGTGGTGTTGGGCTGTGTTTACCACCCGATTTCACACCGATGACCGGCGGTTGAAGTACTACATCAAAGCGAGTAAAGCACACTCGTCGGGAATCGATGACACACAATCGTCATCATCCGAACAACGAACCACATCACCGCCGCGTGGTTAAATTGTATGTGCCGCTGAGCGCGTCCAAGTGCCAAGCGTGGCCATGCCGTGCCATCGCAAAGGTACGGTTCCCGCATTATCTGACCATTAATGATGGGGCGGCCGGCCGGACCCCGGTATTGATTTATAATTAGCTTGCACACAATCTAACCGCAGATATAATTATGATTTATTTGTAATTATTTCCAGTTTTAATTTCAGTTTTAATTAAATTGAATTTTATTATTTACCCACCGCCAACATACTGCCACCGCCGGTGTTGGACTGTGCGCGTGTATGAAGTTCAGCAGTGGTGCTCATCATTTCGCCGAAAACAACAAAAAAACACACACTCGCTCCATCCATCGATGTTTCGATATTCACAGAAAATTAGCAACTCACCCGAAACCTCGGAACCCCGACCCAAAACTACCGGAAGCAGCGCAGATGCGCCGGTTGACATCAGTGGGGAGGTGTAGCATTTTATGTCATCCTCCCGGAATTGTCAGAGATATTCGCTGCGAGTGTGTTGATTGAGGTGGACGGTTGGAACGCGTGCTTCGCTCGCGTGTTGCCATCAGGTTTGGTTTGTCAAACCTGTTTTCCCAAATGTGCCGCACTGCACGTTCCTGGCAAAACACACGTGAAGTGTTTATTTGATGCATATATCAACACCTATCAACACACCTGGCATGCCGCTGCCGATTGCTGCGCCGTGGGTACTGTCAATGCGCTGCACGACAACAAATTCAGCCGCGCGGAGGTGTGAAAAATATGGAAAGCATGATTGGAACCAACTCCCCGAACCATATTATACGGCTGGCACCGAACCTTTACCGAAATTGAAATTCAATGTGCAATCGGACCAGCAACTTTTCGGGAATCCTAATGCGCTTTACGGAAGATCGAACAAAAAATCCTGGAGGCACCTCAACACACGAGTTCCACATCAAAGGAAAGCGAAGTGTTGTACGGTTGTGCACAAAGTATGCTCTCCCTTCTAGGTCGATATTATTTAGTAATTCCTAATGAATTCCACCAATTGAACATGGAGCGCTGCGATCGCTGCGATGAACGTTTGCATCCATCGAACGGCCATGCCGTGGCTTGATTGTGTTCTTCGCTGATGAGTTAATGTAATTATCGTTACTTTACTTTGTACACACACTTCTTCCGCGCATATCGAGATAGGTTTTATAGTTGGTTCGTGTTCTGTTCTAAATAAAATGCTCCATTCATCTAGCGCTCGGTACAATCAGTCAATTTCATTCTTTGTTTATTCGTTCCCAAAACGTTTGCATTACATTGTAGACCACACATTTAAGTGCTGTCCCGAATAGTTGCAACAATGTATTTTCCTTAATTAGTTATTTTTTGTGGGCTCTTGTGCACTTCTAAGCAGTGGTGGGTGTGTTACTGTGCTCACAACACTACAAATAGCCTGACCCGGTCCTTGAAAGGATCGCATCATCATAACAATTATGCTCTCTGTTTGCGTTATGCTGCGCACAGTACAACACACACAAACAGAGCCGAAAGGCTCTGGTTGTCTCCGTCCGCCCGCAAAGGGTAATCGTAAATTTTACGAAAACAAATACCCTATCCTTGCATTGTGACATTTACGATGGCCCTTAACACCCGCAAGACGCAAGGGTATTAGCTTGGCGGTTTGTCGAGCTGTCGACTCGACACTTCCTGTGAACACATTCCTTGAGAATGTCTTTCGCAGGCAGAGGTACAGTGACGCGACCATTAATAGAAACGCCGACTACGCCACGCTGCTCCAGCACCGAACACTGTGTGAATCGATTACACATTTGTTCGCCGTTGCAACATTGTACGGGTTTTGGGTAAGCTGGCCGCGCACTCGCCACACGCACGCAGAAGGCTACAACGCACAAGGACACGCCTCAAGGAAATTAACGATATTTCGTTCTGGTTCTGGTTCGATGCTGGGAAAAGTGGTTCGCGTAAGCGTTTGAATGGTTTGCAGCTGTGGGCAGTGAACGTGAACCGAGCGCACAACACACGCGGCAAAGGGCAGGCAGTGTCTTCCGGGCACCGGATTGCTTCTTCGCGGGTGACATTTTCTTACGCGCACAGCTTAGGCTATAAACATTCAAATTGTACTTCCACGTTGCCCGCCAGCAAGTGCTATTCATAAATGGGTTGCAAACGAAAAATTGACAATGTTGCGATCATAAATTTCATACGCCACTGGCTGATGGTGCTACGTATTCCCAGACCCCGGGTTGCATATAAAGTTGCAAACGGAGCTCTAAACAAAGTGTTTAATTTTTTAACCTTAGCGTGGCAAAAAACCGGCAAAGCAAGCGGAACGGCCCGCTGGGAGGAAGGTATTATTTATTTGATTTAATTTTTCCCAAAACACGATATGCCGAAAATGGCTGCCACGGTTCCGTTGTGTTTTGTTCTTCCTCCGGAGCAATCACACTGGGCGACTTGTTCTAAACAATACACAAATGTGCACCATCGAGCATTGGGGGCGATCGCAATGTCCTTCCGCTTCATCTTGCCTTTCCGCCGGCTGGCACGATTTGATTCCATCACTCGAACGTCATTCTTTAATACATTTTGCATAAATTTGTGACAGTCTATGCCGCGCGCAAATGAAAACAAACCTCCGCTGCCCGGTGTGGCCGAAACGAGGCGAAATCCAAATCATCAAACGGCTGTTTTGTTTCACGCTCAAACCCAAACCTCCCAACCTCAAACTCCTTTTTTTCCGAGCAGTTCCGATCGGAAATGCATCGTTCAGGCACACGATGACAACCGTGAAAAGAGGGTCCCCGGTCGGTGGCTTTCGTTTCTTTCTACCTTTCAGGTCTCCCCTTAACTGAAACCGGCAACCGATTGCGTTGGACATGAGGGCCAGCCCTGTGGTGCTGGTCATTTCCTTCACTCCACCCACGGCACACGTGTAGGTTGGTGGCGGGAAAACCAGCCGTCGATCGTCGAATATGTAAATTTACTTTACCGAATCGCATTCGCCAGTTTTTCGTTCTTCGCTGCCCATTTCGGGCTATGTGCTAACAACAATTCATTTCCCTCCGACTGCCAGTCGTTCTTGGGAGTGGAAAAAAAAGGAATTCGACGACCGGGTAGTTCAAACGCCACATTCCACCCGGAAGTAAATCCATTCCCTGAATCGAAATTGAACATCCGTCGACATGGCCAGGTGGATGGCAATGTCGGTGGTAACACGCCCCTGCTGGCCGTAGGCGGCGGTTACCCAAACATCATTCACACAAAGAAAGGTAACAACACACTTGTACATACGTTTTTTTAAATCCATTTTTACATGTCAAATTCGGTGTGTGTTTGGAGTTTTTTGTGTCATTTTTGCTTATTGGTTTTGATTGTCTCTTGTCCCGGAGACCCGGGGTGGGTTTAAAATCCGCTTCAAGAGGTTTAACTACCACTTTGGGGACGGCTTTATCGGGTATTAATGACACGTTGGATCTTTGTTACCAATCCCGTGCACAATGGGAAATTTGAGGGATGAAAAATCACAGCAAAATAATTACTTAATTTAATGCATATTACAGTGTGTGAAGTTAATGAGGTATTCCTAATTCGATCTTTGTGCGACAACGGGTAAATGCAATGAATTAAAGGCGACAGCAAATACGATAACTAAGCCCTAATTGTCCAGTAAGCTAAATATATTAAACTGATACTAATTAGATCGCGATAAAGATTAAAACTGATATAATTTTTTTTTCATGACGACCACATTACTTTAATATATTGAATACTTGATCTATGGTACAATTCATATTTGTTATCCTCAATTTTTACGTGTAAACAAATTCAAATAACATTAAGTTATGTAATGTTTATACCTTAACCGCATGTAAATGTTAAATACATTTGTATTTGTAAATATTTATTTCTGAGAATTTATCTCTTTTGACATTTTGTATCACTTAAAATTTTCTTATTAAAATTGAACTTGAACAGTTGATTAACATTGCTAAAATATACTGAAATGCATAGCAAAGCAGAGCCATTCAGCTAATACGCAAAAAATCTAATATTCTCTTCTAAATATGCTAAAAGACGTTAAATAATTCATGAATCTGTAAAGTAAATATAGTTTCAAAAAAATTCTACGGTTGACGAAGTAGCTACATTTGTTCTTTTGTTGTGTTTCTGTTTGACATCTATTTTGTTTTAATGAATTTAATTTTAAAGCTAAAGTCAGTGCTAAATTGCTTAACTTTTTGTTTAATTTGATGTTATTCAAATCCGGATTTTATTTTAAGACCTTGCAATCACTTTTATCAGTAAAAATTATCAATTATCGTTCTTGAACTAGGGAACCGGTTACTGCATAATTATTTTCAAAGTTTTCAAAACCAACCAATTATTGAACTACAGATGTTCAGCGTTAAACATCGTTGGAATGTGGAGTCAATATTATGTTACTTTGTCAAAAGCGCAATAACTTATTTCTAATTCTTTAACTGCAACTCGAACAAAACTCAAATCGTACGTCAAACGGTCAATTTCACGTCAATTACCATTGTTCTAGCAGTTGTTCGCTGAGCAACCTACACTCATATTTGAGTGTATTTATATACCCTTCTACGCCCTCTCCCACACCCACACCTAATGGCGCGAAGTTTCATCCTTGCAGAACCACAGGTCTATTTAGCAGAGAACATAAATGCAACCGGCACAATTGGTTTTGCCACTTTCCAATTCCCCGTGGTCAAAACCAAAGCAACATCATCGTGCATCCTCCTGACTGTCCCGTGTACGCTTGTCGCCGTTCTGCGCTCGTCTAACTCCTTCCGCATTGATGGCCCGCCGGAGGGCTCCAACAGCTCGTAAAAGCTTGCAATCGTGCTGATGCATTTGGGGCCGATGCGTTCGATTAGCACTTTTTTTGCGCGCTGACCGCGAACGACCATCGGAATTGTAGTCGAAAATGAGCAACTACTGACCAAACCCACCAACAAGCTAGACAACCGGTGTGCCAACTATCCATCCATTCCCACTAATGATCATCCCGACCCCGGCCGAACATGTGCTGTGTGTCGGTAAACTGTCACAGGGGGCCCCTCGTTTTTGCAGCCCAGGCACCGGACCGGCAGAAAAAGTGGCAATTTGCAGTCCATTGTAGAGCGAGCGTGCGCCCGCGCCCGATCTCGGCAAATGTTTCGCGCGGCTGAGGGCGATCTCATTAGGCCGTTTTTGCTGGAGTACATTGTTTAGCAGCGGATCTAATTAATTTGGGAACAAACTGCATTTGTTCAACCGCAAAACTCACCGGCCAGGATGCACTTTGCAATGATGCACTTGCTCGACTCACAATGCTGAATAAACGGTGGTGAAGCAGTAAGAGAACCTCCGAGTGGGGTGAGCTGTGTCTTCAATGTAGAAAGGAAGGCGATACCGACCGATAAATCATTTTCAACCGCTTATGATGCCGAGCGGATGCACAGCGTTCTTCTTGTGGATGGGTGTGGTACAAAGGGTCAAGCCTCTTCGCATGGAGTATGTTCGATTGAGCCGTTAGTACTTTTTATCGCATCTTTCGCCCGGGAGAGGAAGGCATATTTCGGCAGTCAGTAGCCGCGTCCGATTAACTTTCATACAGGACGCGAGTTGCGAGTGGGAAGTGATGTAAGGGTGGAAAATTTATTACCATGCAATATTTTCCACCGGTTCACCTTGCGGGTAACGCAAAACCTTCGCTGCTTTCGTTGATTGCTCCGCAGAGGAATCTGTATTAATTATGGCGGCATTATCCTTTTAGCACCTACTGGAATTTGTACCGATGATAAATAGGCGAAAGGGATATTTTAACAAAATCTCAATCGTACATGTTTCTGCAATTAAAGCGAAGAAACAATAATTACACACTCGCGTACCTGGGAGCAGTGGAATGAGCAAATGAAGTCATTTCATTTTCCATCAGCAGCTTCCTAGTACGTGGATGACTTTCTACAGTTTACATGCTCATGACATTTAGCTTGTAAACTTCGGTTCAAAACAAACCACACTCATTCGCTCCCTTTCTCTCAAAGGTACTAAGGCTAAGTTCATCTGTAACATCATCACGTGAGGATGAATAATTCATAACGTGGCGCATGCATCTTCGCCCTCCACTCTCAGCTTGCCGCCTTTATTAGCATTAAGCTTCGATTCTACGCGCTCCAAATTCAGAACAGCAGCAGCAGTTGAAGCAGCAGATAAATCATCAAACAATGTGTACTCCACACACACACACACACACATAGCAAGCCTGATCCTCGCACGCTTGATCCTCACCAGGGAACCAGGGTCGGGTGTGGGTTGCGACCCCAACGCGATGCAGAAGAATCGTGCTGCATTTTTCTTCGTCACTTACCGGTGGGGGAGCCCACATTCTGGAGTCAGGTTTAGGCAACGTAAAACCAGTCCACGGTTTGGGCACTGCCGCTACTACGCCCCGAAGTTCAATGAAACATTCATGTGTCTCCATCCGTGACTGAGCGACTTTGGAGCGCAAGGCCCCCGTTCAGCTACCGTGCGGTAATCATCTAGGTGGAAGCGGAAGTAAGAACGTCTTGCCGAACAGCCGCTCCATAAATTGTTCACCTAAAGCGATCTGCACATGCGACCCCATAGACCGATCGTGTTTGCTACTGCTCTTGATCAACGGCGGCGCAACGCCACCACCCGGCCCCGGGCTGTTGCCGCTCCGAGATTAAACGTAGCACACATCTTGCCAGTGTAAGCGCGTATGTAAATCTTCCACTAATGTGGTGAGCAGAGAAACGCTGCAAGGGTCGCATAAGAGCCGGGCATAAATAAAAACCATACCCGAACTGAAATGGAACGATGGTTGGATGGATGCCCACTTTCCCTCGAACAAATACAGCAGCAGCAGAAGCGTACGTAGCAAAACGCTTAATAATAAAATAGAATGAAATATTAATTTCATTACCAGTAGTCCGAAAATGATTATGGTGTGAAAATTATACGACGAGCTTTCTTAATTAGTATAATTTTAATTAAGTGCTCACAAGTGCATCCGCACCGGGCACAATTGGGGAGGAGGGGGGGATACAAAAAGGCTCCGAGCGATGAGTGCGATCCGGTACTAAAAGGTACCCAGGCCACCTTATGCTACGAAAGGAGGAGTGCAAATAAAAAAAAACACAACCATCTACGATGCACACAGCTCGGAACAATCGGAACGCTTGCAGCGCTTTTGCACCATCGGATGGACGTCGGCAGCTGGAACGATCGCATTGGTAGCCTGGAAGCCTGTAATTTCTCGTTGATTGCGCCGCTGCATCACAACACCTAGCCGATGTGTGGTGTTGCTACACTTGCGTACATCTCTCTCCTCCTCAACCGCGCGAGTGTAACGGACCCCCGGAGGGTGTTGGGCGAACACTGTACACATGCAGCGAATTGTTCGCTTTATTGTTGCTGATAGTGCAAACATGGTGGATCGAGTCTTAGCTTCTCATTACAACTTTTGCTGTCAAAATAGGGTGCTTTTGAGAGAGGGCTTTATTGTTTTAAAAACTGCCACAAAAGGTATGCGATTCTTAGGCGAAATCTAACCTCACCTCACAGATTCTTCACAGCGCTTTATCGCCTGGTACCATACCGATATGATTTAGCACAAATATCCAACCACTCGAAGGGTTTGTTGTTTAGCATGGTATTTACATTTGTTTGTTGCTTGTTTTACAACCCCAAAACAGAAGCCCCATCAGGAGTGCATGCAGTTTCGCCGTCTTTGATCCGAAGACCGCAATGAACGTTGTGGCGGTGGTAGATTGTGCGTTTTAGGCCACTCGTCTAAATGGCGCACGGTCCTCTGCCATCAAACCAAATGCTCACTGGCCCATATCTTGCACGATGCAGCTGAATGCAAATCATCATTCGGGTCTGTTTTCTCGAGACAGCTGTGCATTAGTCAGATGCCACACCAAGTCCTCACCCTTGAACTTGGCTGGGCTCATCCCTACGTTCCGGTGGGGATTTTTCCATGGCTCGTCTATCATATCTGTGCAGGTTTGGAAGGTTGATATATGCACCACGAATGGTACTGCAGATAAAATACTTTGACAACTCGCTTGTTGTAGAGTCAAAAAAGGGAAGCCAACAATAGTCTTTCTGCTTTCCTAAAGACACGCTCACACACATGCGGCACTCCTGAAGGAATCCTCCGTCGGTGCACTGGAAGTCTAAGCGGAGTCGCTCAATTTCCGAGAGGAACCAAAAACGGTACAACTTGTGTTAAGTGCGAACGGTTGGTGTGTCGACCACATTTAGGAAATTGTTTTACCGATTCCACACCAAACAACAGCAGGGTCCCACAATCCCTCAGCATCCCGGCACACTCCACCAGGACCTCGCCCAGCACTCCCGTTTTTCACAAAACACCCCAGTACAGCCAGGGCCAAAGATTGGACCAAAGGTGCATTCAGCTGGGATGGGAAACTTTCTTTACACTACATGTTTTATGACGCGGGCCGCGCGTGAGTAAAGATGTGCCGGTGCAGAAGAAGAATGAAATTTGTTCCGTTTGTTTGTCTGCTTGTTTATGTGTCCCCAGCGGGATCCGAGACACCGACCATGCAGAACGGGCCCCCGTAAACTACCGGGGCGGAACAGAAACCGTTTCGTCTTTTCTGATGAGTGATTAACATTGTGCCTTGTTGCATTCTCCTGCTAAATGCCATTCGAACGGAAGGAACACGACCACAGCATCCAACACTCGGGTCGCCGGCCCCCACTCCGACACCTGCCCAAAAATACCCGGACCCACCGAACATTCGGACGTCCGACTGTGGTCGTACGCAAAGGTGCAAGAGCACATCCTTCTACGAATTCCCGCATTTTGCTGCCAGGTTTCGGACCTGTCCGTGAGTGTGTGGCTAAGATTTACGACTCAAGATAACAACACATCCACGCTGTTGGACGTGGACGAGCGTGCACGGCGAGAAGCATGGGAATTTCCCCCTGGTTCAGTTTGTGGATTCAGTTACGCTGGTTCGAGTTTGGTTTTTTTGGGAACGCACATTGCATGTCCTGCAGCAAGGACTTTCACACATACCACCGCACAACGGATCCAGTTTCTCAACGCTGGTTTCATCCTGGGCAGTGTTAATGGTACCCGTCTCCCCGTGTTGAAATCGGTGCCGCTGATACGCTTGGGTGGAATTTAATTAACTTGTCCAAACACTGTACACTGTGGCGTATTAGGTTTCATGATATTACGCAGCGCAGTTTCTTTCGCTTTCCGGGAACATTTTCACAACAACAAGAACTGCATAATAACTGTCGTGCACAAAATACTTGTTTTAACGTATAAAATACGTTACGTATAAAATACTTGTTTTAACGTTTTTACGTATAAAATGCCTTGTGTCGAGAAAATTGTGACCGGTCCAGAACAATCTAATCATTACCTCGGATTTGCAACTCTCGGTAACTGGATCTATCCTTGTTCTCTAGACCATCAGCATCAACTGGTTCGTTAAGGTTGTGTGTCATCAACGCCATGCAGTTAATTTCTGGAGACAGCAGGCCTTCCCTGAGTACGCAAGTGGTCAGGCCTTCCGTCCATGGTCAGGTCGAGGCAGGGGATCCACATTCCACGTCTCAGCTCATTTCTCCCGCGTGCATTAATGTCTTGTGGACAATTCTGCCCGCATAACAGCAGAACACAATTGGGGGGGGGTTTGGTCCGGACACGCGTGAACGCGTGAAATTCCATTTCAAAGCAAAGGCTCACACGCATCCCCACAAGAACCAAGCCGGTTCTGGACTTCGGGCGTGTAGGTGCAAAGGAAAATCAATCAAACGCAACTAGCAAATGGCAATATTGCAGCTTTCCTTCATCTCCCCACATCAATCATCTATCCGGGAAGCATCAGCTGTGGGAGGGGATGATGCTCGAGTACGAGTAGCTACGGGTTCGCTTAAACACGTCCCGGAGATCTTTCCCGATAGAGAACGATCTTCATACCGGTCTGGTGTAATGGAGTTGACAATGATCGAGCGAAACGAAAATGTTCCTCTCGAACACGTTTTTCGCACGGGAAGCGGTGGTGTCGATCGCGCATTTAACACTATCCACACTGTGCTACAAAATGTTGCATTTAATCATCACACACCAACGAAAAAAACCTGTCCATTCCATAAGAAAGTCCCGATACTAAAAGGCTGGAAAATGCATCTTCAATTCGTCCCCTTCCGCACTTATCCCAGCACTAGCGCGGTCACAGTAACAGCACCGATCAATTGCAATTTCTCGCCCATCCGGAAACAAGAATTGACCTTCTTGTATGCTGAGGGCAGAACGGGTTATACAGTCGAACAAAAAGTGGATGCATCCATTTTTAAAAGACTAAAGAAAATGAACTTGTTTCCACTTCTCCATTCCTGGCTGGCCAACTCGTAAAAAAAACCTCCCTCCCCCTTCTGAACGATTACCCACCCCACAAGCGGGTTCGGTTACAATGTAGAAAAATCAGAAAAATCAAAATGGTTGAAGCAGGATTTATTTTATTTTATTGTTATTGCAATTGGGACGGTTGGTTTTTTTGTTTTTCGTTTGTGCTTGTGCCTGTTTCACTCATTTTCTCACCCGGGAGTTTTGCTTTATTTATTAAATCGTACCAGGAAGCGGGGTTGACAGACAGCGAGGAATATTGATTCCTGAAAATCAAGTACCGGCGCTCCTTCCACCCAATCCCCCCACCCCCGTCTATGCATCAGTTGATCATTGCACTGCACACACATACACATACACATGAACGCATCATCCCCAAACGACGCGCGGGGACCTCGCGCGCGCATGATGCAGTCGCATGTTGGGGTTGAGTGACAGTGACATTGACATGAATTGGTGTTATTTCCCTCCGTCCCCCCACCAATACACACACATAAAAACGTGGGGTCGCGCGCGCGGTTCACTGCATGACGCCCGGTAAGGAGTTTTCTGTACGGTTGGCTAAAGTTTTGTACAAACCCTGGCCAGTTTTACATCAACTCCAGCCGCCTTCCTTTCGGGATACATTTTGTTCGGCTGTGTTTTTTGCCCAACTTCTTCTTTGTATTCGCTTTTTTTTCGCCTACCCTTCCCTGGGTTCTCACACCCTCTTGGCACCACAACCACGTGCGCGTGGGTTCGCTTATCCATGCCGTTTCTGACGTGTGATCGAAAGTACCGCCCGGAGAGCAAAGCGAACAAGAGCAAACAAAAAGGAAACATGCGAAAAAAGGAGGGAATTGTTTATTTTGATCCGTAATGAACTGTATGGCCGATGTAAATTGTTTGCAAATTAGCCATCAGCCACACTGTCATAATCACCCTCGCAAACACATCTCGTGGTTGTCGTGTTTTTTTTCGAGCCAGAGAGATATTCGTACTGAAACATCTTCAAAAAATGGATTCCTCATTGACTGATTTATAAAAGTCGCATGCATTCTTCGGTTTCTTTGCGGTAATTTTTCTTCATGTTGCATAAATATGAGTATTAGGTTAGGCGTTAGGTCAGCTAGACGGTTTGTCAATATTTTATCTCGCATTTCATTCCTATTTCGCACCGTGCTACCGGTTCGATTCTCGCGATCTTCCTCTCCCTGCGCCCAGGCAGAAAAGGGTTTAGGTGGTAAGATTAACACCCTTGTGTGCATTGCAAAAGAAAAAAAAAAACGGTGGAGCACGGGCGTCACAATCGTAGCGCAAAAACCGTAGCAGACGCTCGTGTTTACCTTTGTAAACGCTTGTACTTCTGGATATCGAGCAACAACATCGTTTTTGCAAATATGCCATCGTTCTGTTTGTGTCCACTTAGACCGCCCGAATGGGTTCCCCCCTTCCCCCCATCTTCCCCACCAGACGGCACGCCATGTATGCTACAGTGTTTGCGGATGGTATCTTGTCAGGGCAAGCGCACGGTGGGAAAACCCTTCACCTTCACTAAACGGATATGCATGCGACACACGGCGTGTACACACGCGGCAAATGTCGCTCAATGGTCGCAATTGTACTGCAAATCGGTCGGTAACATGGCAGTACATTCTTGGCAATAGCGCTGTGGACAGCAACAGGGGTAAGAATTATGTACTCGGTGCGATTTGGGACAATTTTATCGGTTGGTGAATGTAGCGATAAATAACAATATTGTCCAATCGGCTCATATCGACAGCAGTGTTACTCTTCTCTTCCACTCCAGGGCGTTACAATTCATCCCCAAATAGGTCGGCAAATGTAAGTAATCGTGCGGTCAGCATCGGACCGAGATGGTAGGAAAGGCTTTCCTTGCAACCGCAAAGGTCAAAGAAAGCAAACCCGCTTCTCGCATGATTAAAGATCTCGCAGACAGTTTGGAGTACGGTGGGTGATTGTGTCGAGTTATTTATTGAGTTCGATAGCTCAGTGCCCATAAAAGCAGCTGTTTGTTGATTTGCACAAATGGGGACACATTGTACTGAGTGAAGAATAGAAACGAGCAATAGAACTAGAGTCGTTGACGCACTAGTTTGAATGCCTATTTTATTGGGTGTGTAAATATGTTTTCAGGGGTGTTTTTTTATTCTTCAAAGGTGCAGGAACTAGTGGGGTAAATTATAACATCATATTTATTTGAAGGCTTGTCCATGAGAAACTACAAAGTTTTCTTAACTTTTTGGCAAATTACATACTTTAGAGCAGAATCAAATTCTTGTCTTTTGAGAACCAAGAAAAAATAGTCCTTAAAGCAGAATTCTTCATTGAACATTGATCCGAGTCGATCGAAACAACTGGCAATCGAGTAGTATCAAGTCATGCGTCTGAAGTATAAGGAGAGTGAGGAAAAATTACCCAACCTCTATTCTTCAAACAGTTATGAACTGAAGCAGTGATACGGGGTAACATAAGCAGTTGATACCATTTCCCACTAGTAAGCAGTACGTCATATATTAGTCTTTTCTGATCCAAGGCTCTCCGTGGGTAAACATTTCAATTCGGTGTCGATTAATTACTCATTGAGCTTGGCATATCTTTAGGGTTATCTTAAAATATATCCCATAAGTTTCCTGGAGCAAATGACCAACTTCAGACTGGGTTTTCTTCATAAATAGCAAACCAACAACGCCAATAAGAATGCATATATATAATGTTACTATTAAACAAACTGATATCCGACCAAAAAATGTGGCACATAAGTTCTGACTCGTTACTTCCCAGTGGCGTCAAACTAACTTATAGACCTAATGTTTTATATTTGTGGAATTTCAATATTTATTTTTGAAAAGGGTTTTACTTACCAGGTAGGAGATTAACAGGTTCTGGTGAAACACACGAATGAGTAGCTGAAAGTGAGACAAACAGAAGAAAACATTATATTACAGGGTAGATAAAGGAGCACACGTGGTGAATATACTATAAAAGTGTAAACCATTCAGTTGATAAAAATTGAAACAAGAAAAGGGACATCTTTATCCGACGCCGTAGAACGAAGGACAAACAATCGCCCAGCAACGAACCTGGGTTTCTGTCGCACAGTAACGACAACAAGGCTCACCGAAATCGGCCCCATCCCCTACTCCCTTCAAACCCCTTTTTCCCCATTGTACAACGGCTGTGGTCACGACCGATTGTTCACCTCGGCGCACATCCCCGCAGACACTCATCGGCGTTCAATACTGCTTAAGGAACTTTATTTTTACATTTACCCTTTTTACATGCACCACACAAATACACCAGCGCACACAGAGCGAACTGGGAGCCGGGGCGAGTGCGAGGCGAGCATGCAATTGGCACTAGCTTCAGGTTGCAACTATTTACTCAAAGAATGTTATTTACTTTTCATCATCGCCGTACGGGCACAATCGTCGCGAGTCATTCACCGGCCCGAAATTGGTTAAACCATGGATGCAGAAAAAAACAGAAACTTAGCCATTTATAAACGGGACGATACGAGCGATACCACGGTCCACCCTTTGCCGATGGATCGACGCACGTGACCGTATGTCGGTGGCGATGTTTTGACCAAAGGGCCCTCGCAGGTCGAACCCACTGTGTGACAGTTCCGCTCATTTTTCCCCGACGCTTGGCGTAAACTCAGGAAGTGCTCTATATTTAGTCACACACTCGCCTCGGTACGATTACCTTTTACAGCGCTTCCAACCAGCTTCGCACCATTAGCTGACCAATACCAGCACCCGGCACCAGCGCGAGCGCGGTCGTGTGGTACCTAACATCACTACACGCAACACACTCCAGTATGTTGCTGTTTGCGAAAAAGACGACAAAGACCAGCAGCGTTGCTTGCACTTGCAACCCTTGTGCCGGGGACGGGTCAGTCTGTGTGTGCAAGGCAACATCTTATCAGGTCTTTACTTGTCACCCGCCTCTCACTCCTCCCCACCCAGGTGGTCAGGGGTGGGACACGACAAGAAGGAGGATTCGGTTCGGTTTCATCGGTTGGCACATTCGCGTCACTTTCTTCTACCGAACCCGCGGCCGGCCCGGTGAGACCTTCAGATCCACCCCATCTCTACCACCGCGACCGAGGGACCTCCACCACCCACCCCGGGGGACCACTCATCCACCATCGGCCAGCGCGCAAAGCGGAAGGTGAGGCGCGATCACGAAGGCAGCACGCGCCAACCAGCTATACATTTTATCTTCCTCAAGTCGCGGCCACATCACAATGTTGGTGCCGCGCGACATCGATTCCGCCGACGTGCAATGCTGGTGTAACCCAATGCCGAAAGCGTTCCGTGGCTGCAGTTTTTTTTGTTTCCACCCAAAGGCAGAACTCGAGCAAACCACTTCCCATCGCATGGGCACCCATTCTGGTTCTACGTTCAACAATTACGCAAGTGCTTTCTTCTATCAATAGGATTTTGTCGGCGACCGTCGCCGCCGCCCCGACAGCACCCCGTCGTTGGCGATAGGGAATGCGGGTTCGCCCACCCCCCCCCCCCCCCACCCCCCCCTTTCTTTGATTGACCTTCAGCGCACGGTTGCACAAAGTCTCACGTTGATCCACGCTTGGTGAAATAGAAAAGGAAGGGGCAAACAATTGTCTAAACATTCATCTGGCGCATTCCAGGAGCCGTGAATTTCACGGCTAGAAGAAGCTGTCACGCTGCTTAGATTGTGGGGTGAGAAATTAGCTAGTCACATGCCCTCCTCCCCCCCTCCCCCATCTTAACACTTCCGGCGTTTCTTGGCGTTGCAACCACGCCAAGAATCATACACGCGCCGCACAATTTACGCCTTTTTTGCGCCAGACTGTGCGAGACCGGGCGTTGGTGTTGGTGCACGCGCCATTTGGACCAGTACTGCACTTGCTTTCCACGCGCAGTACACTCTCGCGCTGTGGCTCTCGTTCGTCGCTCTCCCGCTCCAGCACCAAGTCCGGTTGATTGCATCACTTCTCGTACGCTCGAATGATGGATGCACCAGAGGGAAAGGGTGGAAAGGAAGTTGGGTGGCTACAGGGTGGGGAGGGGGGGGGGGGGGAGGACAAAATAAAATGCGGCACATATCGGGTCGGGCAAGTGCTTCCGTAAGTGCAATTTATGATTCAATCGGTTTCACCCGCCCGACTGATCGACTGTGACATTACACAGGGCACGGCGTGAAATGTGCCTTCCTTCCACGGCAATGGGGGGAGGGTGAAGATGTACAGGGAGAATTGAAGTGTGCCGGGTACAGATTGCACTAAACCAACCATCTTGGTCTACGCGTCACACTTCCCGACAGTGGCACACGAGTGATCTTGGAATGTTGGAGAAGGAACGTCTTTTGTTGCATTTGCGGAAGAGGAACTTCGCTGGGGAGCGGTTGGGGTGGTGGCGAGAGGTGGCTTGTTTTGCTTTAACAGCCACCCACAACACTCTTCCGGCCTTTCCCGTTACAAAACAAAACAAACAGACACACAGCTATAGAACCTGCAGTTGGAAGCTTTGCATCGACACTTCGTCCTCCCGTTTGGTTTTTGTCCCCACCTGCCCCAACTGCACTTCAGGTTGCAAGCACTTACCAATACTTCTCCACACTTTTCTCTCGCACACCAATACCATCAATAGCCCGAATCACATTTTTTTAAACCACCCCAAGCCAGGGTGTGGGTTCGATTTCTAATTTTATTCACATTTTCTTGCAATCGAAAAGTGCAAGGCGCAGTTTGAAACTCAACTACGTTGATGGACCAGGGGCAGAGTAGGGAAGAGGGTGATCTGTCAGGGTGGTGGTGGTGGTCGATCAGTGCAATGATGATGATTCTAGCACTCTGCTTATCGTATCGTACGCCGGTCACTAGTCATCTACGTCGGACCGGTCGGACAGACAACGTTCGTCAGCATCACCGTCATTGGCAAGCGAAGGATAGGCGATGCAACACCACACCACGGGATGGGATGGGGACCCGAAGTGCATCCACTTGTGCATCGTTGTATGCAAGTGTAAATTAATTTACCTTCCCGGCGTCTGTCGCACCCCGCAACACGCCGCGCGGCATATAAAACGAGACGAGACATCGCCACCAGACGTGTGTCCGTGTGTCACTGGGGTGGCACGAATCTGGTTGAAGTGGATGATTTATGGCTGGGAAAGTAGTCGCGGTACCTCTTTCGGTTAGTTGGGTGTCACTGGTTCGCGTTACTGACGAGTGTGCGTTTGGGTGTTTTATTACCCTTTTTTATACATTATTTGAGATATCTTTGGCAGTTTGAAGGAAAAAGAAAACATCACATCAAGGAATCGGACAAAGAGCATTCAGCGATAGAGATGTCTGTCTTTATGAACGTCTAAGCGGGTATCACCAACATGTATGAGCACCACACACTCATACGGCCGGGAACCAAGCCTCCCGTGTAAGTGTCGTAAGCATTCCAGAGTCACAACCTTTAAGTCTGATGCGTGCTAACAAATAAAGCTCCACATCTGATTGCGCACGAGGACGACATTGACGGCACAAGACTTTAATGGGAAATTGAATAGCCTTCTGAAAGGCTCCGGAACATGGTGCCTTCGCGTGTATGCAACGATACTTCTGCTTGTGGACATCCAGCGCGTAGTGTTGCGAGTCCCGCTGTATCTGGCTACGGATGGATGAGCATATTTTCTCCAACTATCCGCGGATGGACAAACACACAAACAGTCAACATCCGCTCCGAATCCAATTTTCACAGCGGCTATTCTTCTCGACCGTTCCCTCGACAACTTCAACCCCTTTCTCCAGACAGCGGAAGCCCCACATTAGAACGCAATCCAGACTCACACCTCGTTACTGATGACTCGCCCTGTGTATTTCGTCCAGCCCCGCCTTGCCAACCCTGCCAATCTGGCTGTGGTGAATACATGAAGTAAAGTTTTCAAACCCGAGCCCGCTTTTTGTGTTTCGGGATGAACACCGCACGCGACCACTTCCTTCCTGTGAGCTTAGGCGCATTCGCGTAAATACACTCTGCTCCACTCGCATACACTCTCGGCCGCGATGCACTTCCAGTAGAACGAATCTGTGTCGACAGTTGTGGTGACATGCCATGCACATTCCAAAGAGGCGCGAGAATAAAAAAAAAACAACCCCCAAAAGCACACACACGGACATCACGGTCCTTCGACACTCCATCGACAGCTGATACCAGAGCTGAATCCAAACGTACCAAAACCCCCCTGTTTCGGTGAGCGTCCGCGGGTCACTCGGATATATTGGTGAAATAGCTCAGCAAACGTGCCCAAGCACTTTTCACTGCTCTGCCCCGCTATCGCGATCGCGAATTCATCCAGGACACTGCAATTTGGGGCCAGAACTTTGCACTCAAATCCGACGCAGAAACAATGTGAGCGGATGCGGTTTTTTGTCAGTCATCGGTCGAGTAGATGGGGGTTCGTTCGGTTGAAAAGTTGCAACATACATCGCCACAAAACAGTTCTGCCCGTGACCGTGCTGGCCACCTTCAGAATGGATGGAGACGTATTCCACGGACCGCAGCGTACCGGTGGGTGGCGTACAAGGAGCGGACCAAAAACAATAGCCACATCACCGACCTAGGTCAACGATTGTTACAATTCAAACCATCGGGTTTTACGTACCCGTGCGGACAATGCATTACAACCCTTCCCCGGCGACTCCACCACGCTTCTTCCCAGAGGAATACGCTTAATTTAACTAAATTGCGCTCGCTATTGAGGTGCAAATGTAGGATACGCCATTGCTCCCTCCCCAGCTTTTGTTGCCGACTTCAGGCTCGGCTTGTGTTTTGCGTTTCTCCTTGACAGCATAATCATAGGACAACATCCTTTCGCAGAGTTCCCCCAAAGGCTTTCGGAAGGAGAGTTACAACTCTTGTACTGAGGGTGAAGATGTTAAATTTTCTATAAACTTTAAAGCATTTAAAACATTTTGCACATTGTTCCGGAGTGGTCAATCGCCCAGAAACATGCACGCACAGGAGAATTCCTGGAGACCGACCGGGGTGAAGTTTTTCCAATATGAGGCGGTTCCCACGAGATGTCAGAAACTTTTCGGAAGGGACCGCCATTACAACATTGTATCCTGGGCGGGAAGCACTTTAATTCTTGCTTACTGATACTAGATTCTAAGCGATACAATTTAATAACCATTACGATGCCTCTAAACAGAGTGGTGTTGGTGAGGTTTCATTGTAAATAATATCAAAATACTATTTATGGGAGTAGAGTTCTGGCGTGAAAAAACAATTTTTCCAAATTTCTACTTGTTGCATCTCCTCTCATGCATAATTATTCCAACATTCTCGTTCATTTCCACGCACAGATATCAAATCGCGAAAAAGTCTCTCGCGAACATGGCTCGTGATGGCCTTTATTAGCGTGTGTCATGCAAACTTTTTGTGATCTCGTATCACACAACATTCGCAAAATTTGTCCCCTCCGCTCAGGGAGCCTATGATTCAACGATAACAGCACGTCCGTTCCATGCGGTGTAACTTGATTTGCTTTTTCAGCTACAGCTCCAGATAGCCCGACGCTCCGCCACCACATGGAGCTAACCCAATTTTAACTCTCCCCGCAACACTGTTTTGGCTTCCGTGCGTTCGCTTTTACTGTCAAAAACGTGTTACTTAACGACAACCGCACACAGGGTGCACATATTAAATGAAGCGAAACCCCCCGAAAAGGGTATACAAACACATCGATCCGCGGCAAGAAAACGACAATTTAAAGTCGATTATTGAAACTGTTTCCATCGATAAAATCATTCCCCTCGCGGTGGTTCGGTCGGGGCTGGGTAATCATTGCCGAGTTGGCTCACTGGCCCCCGGGATTTTGTCGTGGGTGGGTGCTGGGTACGGTACCTTGCTGCATCGTGCCAGGATGGTAACGGCAAACGGCAAGCAAACGCATACCCACCCGTCTCTACGCGGTGGGCCTCGCTTAATTAGAAGCGGAACGCAAGTGACTTGTCACTCCTGGAACGGTTGGCGGTCGTCGTCGCCGTTGTCGTTGTCTGGCACTGGTTCGCATGTTACGCCAGCCAAACTCTGCCTCTAGTCGACTTGTTTAGCGTATCGAGCGTATCGAGAGGGACGGCCCAAGCGAGGCGAAGCAGCGAACAGCTGAACATTCAACTGTCACTTATCGTTATTCTGCGTGCTCTTTAGTGTGCAGCGAATCCGCTCGCGGAAATAAACTCCGAGTGTTGATAGGACATAAAAAAACAACAACAGGAAAGCAGCAGAAAAGATTTGCAGCACAAGCAGAAAAGTATATCTTCGAAAAATATTCGTTTTTTTAATACAGAATTTAGATACATTTTACTGATGGAATTAAATTTTAAGTCCATCAAAAACCCTGCCTCACTGTCGGTAAATGCTTCCGCATTTAGATTTCCACTACACCCTTAAGATAGTGGGGTGGGTGATTTCTTTTGATACACTAAGCTAGTCATGGACAAGTCAACCAGCACGCACACACTCGCTCTAAAGCGTGCACCATAAACACAATCGCGGTTCCCCCGGAGCAACCTATACCAGACACGAGCCATACACGTACGTTATGTTTACATAGCAAATCCCTTGTCGAGGTCACTCGCAGCATGAAATGCAGGCAAAAATCGCCAGCTGATAACACAATTGCCAACCGGGAGGACCTGGAGTAACGTCAGAGACCACACTGTAAACCGAAAAACTCCGTCCACGACAAGACTAAATGACATTCGTCCGTTCGCTTGCCGTGCTACGGCTGGGGCTGTAACACAATGTAACACGGTGGCGGCAAACAAAACGATGCGCTTACGGAAGCGAGTAGTGCGTTTAAGGTTGCAGACTGTTGGCAAAATCGAAAATGGTTGCCGGGGGTGCGAGTGGACTAGAATAGAGGGCGCCCGTATCAAGCGATAAGATTAGTGTGCAGCGCCAGTCACAATGCCGGGTTCGGAATCCAATGCCACCCACCGTTGCATCTACACATGGCACACACACACACACATGTATACACAAACAAGACAATGATGGGGCTCGATTAAGTCGCTTTATCAGCGTGGAACTCTCAATGCGTCTTCCAGCAACGAGTTGTCAAATATGGGCGACTTTTTGCAGACTCGCCGGTAATTGATCCAACATTCGGCCCAAGCACTGAGCAAGTTCTGTGACTAATTAAAACGATGTTAAACGCTTATCGGAAATGCTGTACTCCCCACAACGCTTTATCATCTTTTATCACCGACGGTATGCAAATTTACCAATGTCAATGATTTTCCACCCCGCTCTGTCTGCCAACCCCTCCCGTCGGTCGGCACACACTGGTTCAGGGCTCCCGTGTCTGTACGTTAATTAATGCATCGCAAACGGTACACGAGCGTTTAACGGGCCGACAGCTTACAGATAGCAACGTCAGCTGGCTTCGATACGGCAGCAACAGGCAGCTACTTCTATGTAGATCAATTTTACGAATCCGACCTGCACACAAACTCTGCAACACTTAATCCTATCCATTCGCCAAAGCTCCCGGGTACGGATGAACACGAGATGGCAGGTTGGCTGTCCTGGTCCGCCTGTTGCCACTACACGCGCAACGGTTTTACGGGGGTTTTGCTTTTGTTTCTCCAGTTTACCTCATGAACATTTTCCTTTATTTTTGTTTTCCCTTTTTTCCAAGCACCTATGCCTCCATTCCATTTTCACCCAACTGACCTCTCCGGTCCACCGTTAGGCAGAACACAGTAGGAAGAAATTAGAGGGATTCCTTTTTATTTGATTTTGCTTTTTCCATTAGCGATCGCACTCGCCGTGGTGCGGTAAGTTCGTTGAGTTTGTATGGCATTTGTCGCTGCACCACCGTTTGGATGGTTTGTACTTTGGGGCGACCACTACCACACACGACCACGCAACTAAACGATTTAAAGTCAATCAATAAAATTCATACATAATTTATGCAATGGGGTTGATATCCCTTTCCGGCACGGTCGTGAACAACAGAGCTAAGCAGACACGGCAAATGGAAGTAATGGTAGGGAATTCAAAACATAATTTTGTGATAAATAAAAGGTTCTACTGAAACTTCAATAAGCCAGTTTTAGAGAAAAATACAATACAAAACGGAAATTTAAATACTTAAATTATCCAGCACTTAATGCTGAAGGATTTGAAATACATTCCTTAGACCATGGAGGGACCTTGTAATGGTACGTTCAACCATGTGATTGCAAACGAAAAATAATCTTTATTATATCGAACATTTGTGAATGCAACGTGAGAAACTTGTCAGTTGTTCTATTTGAATTATCCTCACAAAAGAATGCATGCACCTTGCAGTCCACACGATTTATCAAAAATATTAATCAAGAACAGCTCGATATTTAGATGGGGGAACCAGCAAAAAAAATCAATGCAGATGCGAAAACACAGGGCCTCCAAAAAAATGGGTCACCTTCAAGCACGAAACGCATCCCTTGGTGAAGATGTTGCAACGAACCGTTTGATCTCGACCGCATGCGAAAAGCCGCCATCGAGAATGACGAAGCGAAACATTATTCGCCAGAAGAGACAACCGAAAGCCGGCCCATCAGGCGCCGATTCGTCACGGCTGCTACCGACTATTGTGGCAAATATTCGACCGACAGATTAGCACAAACAGACCTCACACGCCCTGGTAGGAGGTCCTTGCGCGATCATCGCAGCGCAGCGCACTGCCGTCCTCGCCCTCGGGACAGTTGCGCCCCACAATCGTGCTGCACAGTGGGCTTTCACACACGCTCATTGACGCTCGGTAATAAAGGTTTCGGTGCCGCCGGATCACACCGGGCCGGGCTACCCACACCCCGGGCTCCATTGAACCGGCGAGTGGAGAAGGAAAATTAATTATATAATTCACACAATGCATCGGCAACGGCTCAATAGACCGGCCGACTGGGCGAGACGTAGCGAGCTCTCTAGCTCACTATCGAGCGCGATCGGCCACTCGAGACGCTCGATCCCTCTTCCGGCGCACAGCGAACCCCACCGTTGATTGATTCTGCATTAGTACCCCGTATGCCCAGCACTGCTGTGAGGACTTCTCCCTGGGGAAAGGACGTCCCGTTCCTGTGGCGAACGATGACGAAGATGATTATGGTTGAGTATACACAGTGCATCATGATCAGCGCCCGTGACTCTGGCGGCGAACAACCTTCGCTCCGTCGGCTCCGCCGGTTGCGGGCGAAAGATCGTTCATTTGTCGATTTTATTGGATCCCTTGGCGAAGGCTTTGTTTATGCTTCGCCGGCTCCACAGCACCTTCAATTCGCGGTTGAAATCAATTTTTAAAGAAGCTGCCTGTTGCCTCAACACCGTCAAGCACCGTGTGCGCCTATGATGATGCTGTATCGGTGCCAACAGATCGGCTTCGGGGCTTGGCCAACCCAGAACCACCCGTCTGGTAGGTGAGACAATGGTAGTATCCTCCAGTCGCAGTAGGTCCCCCCCCTCCCCCCCTTCCATCCCCATCCCGTACTTCCAACAGGCGACGAACCTTCGACAGTCGTTGATCGATTTGTGGCGATTTGAAACGGTCCTCCTCCAGCCACCATCCAAATGGTTTTCCTCACCCTTGCACCCCCTGCAACTCACCCCCACGACGACAGGGAAGGCGACGAGACGATGCACCGAGAGTGGCCCCAAGTGGTACCTTCGCCGCTTCTCGCTCGCTCGACTTTTTTTGCTTGCCCGAGTTCGTCACACGATCAATCTTCAGAATTGTTTCCTTAGTTGCAATACCTGTCCCTCCCCCCCTTTTCGGGACATCGCAACCCTCACGCGGCCTGTGTTCAGCTTCATTATCTTCTTCGCAGCCTTGCGCCGCTTTCCCTTTCACCCGGCTCCACCGTTTCGGGAAGATGCCATGTTTTCCAGCCAGCCGCACCGGTATCGGCACACCGTGAGATGGCCCCGAGTGATCTGCTCGTGAGTTTGGACCGTCGTCCAATTTATGCATTTCTCGAGGTCGTTCGGGAGCACGGCTACGCCCAAACCACCGGTATTTCTTTTCTCTTTTATCTGCCTCTGCACCCCATGGTCATAACTTTAGCAGATCATAAATGACGCGATCACTTCGGTAATGATGATAATGATGTTGGGAACTCGTTCCCGTTGCTCATTCCGGCGCCCCTGCCAATCAAGCTCACCGGCAGATCCACCGCTCGTGTTTTTGTCTCGGGTTAGTATTGTTTTCGCATCCTTTTATCGCTACGTTTCTTCCCAAAACAGTGCCGATGTGCATCGCTGTTATGCACGGCGAATCGATCATTTTCTTCCGCTTCCGTTACCGTCACAGCGCGTTACCTTTCCGATATCGGACAAATGAGTTGGGCATTGCGTAGTTAGAAACGATTTTTTTGTGAGATAATGCTCAAAGAATAATCTGATTGCAATTGTTGATGGAATGCTCTACTCCAAGCCCACCATAGACAGGTGTATCTTCAGACAAGCATTAAAGGCTGTGCAGATCCAGGAAAACGACACGATAAACTTCAAAAATAGCAAACTGGAGCAATGGAGCGTTCTCAGCAATTGAGGTATTCAACTTTCTTCAAACCAATTTCTCCCATACATCCCCTCGTAGACGCTCGTCTACTGCAAGAAACGATTTAAGAAAGGCTATGCACAATACCTTCCTTACCATCGACACGCGTTTTTGGCAATCGTATTGACGTGGCATGATGCGAGGTTGAGCACGACTTTTGATACGATTGCGTTCACCTCTAGTATCGGCTGGGCAATTGGCTACAAAACAAACGGTGCGATGCGGCGCAGCAACGTCAAATCGCCGACTCACACACACCTGATTATATCGTCATTGCGTCGAAAAATGCGTATTTTCAGAATCAGCTCACGAGTGCAATTTGGTGCTGTTCACGCAACTTGTGATGACATTGAGCTATAGCACCGTGCACCCTGGTGGGCCGTAACGTACAGATTCAAATCAGCCCACGGTATAGCTCTGGTACTGTGTTCCTGTTGCAGATGCCCGGCCGCAAACACCGTACCCTCCCTCCCAACGTCCATCCGGCGTGCTTGCGAGAGCTGCAATGAATGCAATTATTTCACGTCACTCACCCATTCAATCAATGAATTGAAATGACTTCCTATTTATAAAGAAGCTCGCTCGGGTGGCAAATCACACTTTCCGAGCTGCATTGCGAAGGCATTCCGACTGGGTCAGTGCAGATGCAGCACTGAGCTAGTTAGTGCAGTGCAGGGGATCGCATGCTCCAGCAAATGCACTGTACTAGATATTTAGGTTTCTTTTTTGTAGCACAAGAAACACTGTTTCACCGAACAGTTGGAAAGAATCTAAGAACTTGCCATAACGATACATGCTGCCAGGTCCAAAAAACGACCTGGCGACGCTTGACCCAACTATTCATCAGCGCACAAGTAACAGAGTTAATAGTGTTCAATGCTCAACAAAGCATAAAACAAAACCCCTGAAAAGTAAAGCATCAACCAGCAACAGCAACACACCGAACAATATCGTGCAAGCCGCAAACCGCATCCCTTCGAGCAGCGTTCGTTTAAGGAAAAATTGTACACCGCCACCATCGCCGTCGCCGGGCTTACCGACGGCAGCCAAACCGCCGTTAACATAACGTCAATTGTATTATTTAAAAACACATAAAAATACAACAGTCATGATTTTCTCATCTTCGACACATCATAAAGTTATCAGCTTTCCCCGGGTGTGCCACGCCCAGAACCTGCATTCCGATACGTCCAGGGACCGTCTGCGACCGTCCGTGTGGCGTGAAGCAATCATGTCTCCCCCGTCCGTGTGTCCCGATCTTTCCGATCTCCCGGACGATTAATGCCTGCGCGAAATGCCTGTGAGCGGCAGACATTTGGAAGTTGGTGTACACGTTCGTCTTCCACTGCCCGGTGTGTGATGGGGCTGTTCATACCATGCAATTACCAGTTGATATAGCGGAAAGATGCAAGAATTGCAGCATGTGAAGCCCCCAACGCCTCGGCCGCCCGTCCCCTTCGCCGACGCTGACGAATGGCGTCCCCCGAACCTGCTGATTTCTTCCAATTCTTGAGCAGGCAAAACAAAAGCCCAGCGAATAAACACGGCACAAAAACAAGCTAACAAAACACCAGTCAGTCGTACAACGCCGCACGAGAAAACAATATCATTTCCTTCGTTTGCCTCGGTACCCGGTAATAATCGAAAATTATCCATCTCGATTTGCTCGATTTGATGGTCCACCACTCTCGCGGTCCGCTCCGGTTCCTGATCTAACCGTCCCGAGGGGGGATGCCACCTAAAGAGCTGCAGAGCTCCGATACACGCGGTGACTGATGACCGAATGGAAGGTAGCCACTTTGCTACCCATTTGGTCGGCAAACGATGCTATGCCCATATCAACCCGCGATTGCGATCATAATGATCAGTTCAGGAACACCGCCAACGTAATGATCAGTCGAACGATGCAGGTCGTAGTTTCGCTTCGATTCGGTGTTTTGTTTAAGTTTTTTGTTTTTTACCACCAAAAGTCATAAAAAGAAGTTGCAGCTATTTTTAAATTCGTTAAGGGAATTGTGCAAAAAATCTCCACCGTCTTTTTTCCAGGCCCTTTGAGGCAACTACAGTTTGAATCGCGAAGATATCAAACATTCTACTATTTCATCAATACTTTCTTTTAGCTATAGAATCATTCAAAGACTTGTCTAATTGAAATCCTCAGAGCATGGACAATCAAACTGCACTTAGTAACGGAGCATCGAAAATGCCGTGCAATCAGCCAGTGCCGACAAAAAATGGAGCAATATCTTTTGTTTGCGATCATCAAACCCGTCAACGGGCGCGTGCTGCAGTCGAAACATTGTCGTACCGCGATAAAGCATGCCACAAATTATATCTAAAGAGCTGCACACAATCGGACAACCAGATAAGCTTCAACTTCATAAGTGTTGCCCCAAAGCCCTGACGCCATTCGGCTAAAAGATGCGAAATCATGCCAGCTCCGAAGGATGCACACAGGTAAAGAGATACGGCAACACCTACACGGGTTCGCGCGGCATAACGCACCGCAGCCAAAGTGCTGCAACTTACTTGCAATCGGCCACCGGTGTAATAAATCCACCACAGACAGTGCGACTAGGCACTGGTTTGGGGAACCCAGGAGGGTGTGGGAGGAGAAATTGGCCAGCAGGAGAAGACGCAATGGCAGTGCAAACGTATTATCATTGTGCTACAAACCGCGAAAAGGAGAAGCTGAACTGATTTCCTTTACCTTTTGTCTTAACTCCCGGGTTTGCAAAAGCACCCCGCAAGAGAGTGAGATGGTGATGCAGGCTGCGCGCGAAGATCTTTTACCCCTTGCCGAACCGCTTTGTTTACCACCGGAGTGGCTCGACACCCCGTAAAAGGGGGCGAGAGAAGAGATGATAATTACAATCATAAATTTTTATTTTACGACATGCATTCAACAGTTGCGGCATTTGGCCGCACGCGCGGTTCGCTTTGTATGAACAAGTCGGTGGGTTGCGCTGCGGGATGGTCGGCAGGGAGGGAACAAGGGGGTGGCGGCCACATGGTTGAGCGTTTGTTTGTATGCTTATGTTTGCTCGCGGCTTTGGAAAACGCCAGTGCCAGGGTCAAACAGAGCAGCAACAGCATCAAAAGCTACAACTTCCTTTGCCGAGTTTCGCAGCTTCGCAATGGGTTGAGTTATGGACCGGACGAGCAGTTGCACAGCGCACCTCTACCAAGTAGTGCTGCCGATCGATCAAAGCGCCAGGCAGCGCCTCGATCATCCCACCAGAATGGAAAAGGGAAAAGTGAATCAATGAAATCTATCAATTTGTTAGGGTAATGATAAATAAAGCCACCCCATAACCATTAGCACAAATTATATGTTATAACAATCGCTTCCAACCCACTGCAGCGGCGGATGAAGCGATCATCACACACACGCATCTCAACACTCGCAACACTGTGAGGCTTTAATTTATCAGGCTGATTTTTTTTTTTGTTGCTGTTTCCCGGGCTTTTGGGATTCCAAGGCACCACGGCGAGACGGGACATTATGTTACGGCCGCACGTTTAGGCTATCATTTAGAGGCTAACACGTTATGAGTTCGTTATTTATTGGTGTGCTTCTTCATCGTAGTTTTGCTACCGACCTGCAGGAGGCATCCGAAAGGGGGATCCTTTTTTATCTTGTTTTCGAGGTATTTAATCTCGTCTAATCTGAGAAGGAGCATCATTAAAACAGGCAAAGGGTGTAAATAAGGAAGAAGGTAAATTAAGGGCGAAATACAAACAATCCCAGGCATGTCTCTTATTTCCCCTATTTTATTAGACCAGCTTCTACAAAGTACTCTGAAAAGATCAGGATTTCTGAGCACTAAAATTCGCTATTAAAACTCACAATAATTCAGCGCAAATTCGCCTCAGTCATCGCTAATTTTAGGACGTTTCGCGTATTTTGGACACCAGGCGACACACAGCCAGTCGTACACTTCCTGCAGGTTTGCGAGAAGCGTCACGACTGACTCGAACTGCACTCAGCAACAATCTTGCATTTTACAACTTCCCACATCGCATGCGTCCCCGACACGCTGCACACATGCACACGGATGCACATTTCGCGCGAGCGAGCGGTGCCGCGCCTGTGTGGGTGCGACATCCTTCAATTTGCAGCGAGAAGCTGAATAACAGCTGAGAGCGAAAAACCTGTGCCGCTTTCTTTGGCCGTTTTCCCTCATTTCCCATACACCAACACGCGCGCAAGTGTACGTGTGCAGGGGTGGCAGTAACTCGGACGAGAGTTTTGCCTACTTACACAGTGAGGCGGCACACAAACACATCCACACGCAAACACACCAAGGACACTCCTTGCACGGATCCTTCACGCAGCCGTCTCCTCGCAGCCGGGTTTGAGCCGGTTAGCAACAATGTTGCGCCAACCAAGGGGGGTGAGTGAGAGAAACGCGTCATAACAACCGTTCGTACCCAAACAAACAGAGCCACAGGAGCCGGGAGCCGGAAGCCGATGGGAGCGTTGCCGCTTCGGGCCGCAAAAGAAAGCGGCGCGGGGTGGAAAAGCCGGCACGAATCGCTTCGCAGCCACATGTTTTCCTATCCGTGGGCCAAACCTCTGGCATGGGTGTATGGGTGACCCGACCGCGTCTATGGCGACGACGACGGCACGATGAGCAGACACGTTGCATGTGCACGCACACGCACACCAGCACCGACACGACCCACATGGCTGGCTAGCTGGCTGGCTGGCTGGCTGGCTAGCTGTAAACCGATTTTCCCACATCCGAGACACTTTTCCGAGACCCTCCCTCCATCCCCGCCACACAAACTCGCGCCCGTCCCGATGCGCACACACTCCGGAGGTGAATATCTCGGGGATTTTTTTGTATTACGCTTCTTTTTTTGTTCATTGGATCGCCATCCACCACCCAACAGCAGTGGGTGGATGGAAGCGTTGACAATTGTCCTTGAACTTGACGCTGATGTATGCCTCGTTCCGATTTATGCTGGCCTCCTCCTCCTCCCGGGCTTCCCCCGTTTCAATGGTCGCGCACTTGTCCTGTCCCCACCACCCCGGCAGTGGAGTGCTGAAGAGCTGTTGCTATATCGATGGAGAATTTTCCGTTTCCTTTCTCATGGAAGCTCGTTGACATTTTTTCGTGTTGCTGTTGTTGGTTTTGTTTCTGCTCTGGACGTGTGTTTTTTTCGTTTTTTATTTTGGTTTCACCGTCCCACTATTTACTGCCGGTACCGCTCACCGGAAAGGTTGACTGTTTTTCCGTCCACCGCTGAAAAGGGCTGTTTTTCTCGGTCCGCTTTTTGTTTGCGTGTGTATTTGCTTGCTTTTGTGTGTTCGCTCTTGTGTGCAGGAACCTGATTCTGCTCATTAGCTTCCGTCAAGTGGAATGAAGTAACGCTGCTGTGGCTCCACCACGGGGGAATACTTTTCTAAACCCCCCCATTCCAGGTTGCAACCTCGCCGGTACTACTTACTTACTACCAAACAAACCCTTCTACCGCGTTGGTTGCAAGCCCGTTGCATCACAATTCCATCACCCCCGTCATGTAAAACCTTCCGCGAATCCTTCGGTGAAAAATTCCTGGTTTTACTGATCCGCAACCCGCTCCAGCGACGCGGTGCATTATATCATGCAGCATTGCATTGAGTGTATGGGCCAGGTACTGCGTTTGTCTCCCCCTTGAAGTAATGCACATCGAGGACTTACTGTAGGCACACACGCGCGCGCACACCCTTGCACTCATTAGTGCACTTCTTTATGCAACAGGATTGGTGTGAGAAAAAAAATCTGGCGCGCATTGCTCGGCACCGTCCTGGATGTCACCTGAAAGCCACCATTATTTCAACGAGAGCAGGGAGGTCTACGAGCGAACAGACAGGCATACTTGGAACAGCGGGAAATCAGTTCCTTATCAATTCTTCTATCACAACCCCATGTCCGTAAATGAAACACACTCCTGCCAATAGCATTCCGGATTGTTTATGAAACATACAATTTCAGGGCGAGGATATTCAGTGTCCTCTGCTGCACGACCACCGGTGATCGGTGAGCGTTTTCGAAAATCGGCCCAACAACCGATAGGAAATGAGTTTAATGATATCGTACATTCGCGATGCATATTTCATAATCCATATCTCGCCATCCATCCTGGAAGGTTTCCGCGCACGGCCAAAGCATCCTTAGGATACACCCGCCTGATGCATGCAGTATTATCGTGTGGTGTGCACACAGAAAGAATGATTGGTCAACCGGACAGCGGCCCGGAGTTTCCGTGGGTATGTTGCCAGCTCAATCTATCACAAACCGAACGGAGAGCGCAATGTGCTTGGTAAATAATACCACTAATAACTTCACTTCACATTGTTTATCCGGCGCAACATATCCGTGGACCCTTTGGCATAACCGTGACGAACGCATGCCGACAGTTGTCGGAAACCTTCAACCACGCCTAAAGCGTCACTTGTGCACACCGGTCGTGGCTAGTTTTCGTGACCAAAGGCAGAGGGGGGACAGAATGGAGAATATTAATTAAAATTTGCATATTTAAAAATGAATTCTTTAACATGAATATTTCACAAAGGCCCCCCAGCCGAGATCATTTGTAAGAGTAAATATGAGATGAAATTGATGTGTGCGAGTATCGCAGCGAGGCGTTTGTCGTTTTTGTTGAGGATTTCTCGTCTGGACAAGATTTCGTCCTGATCGAAATCAGTTTACGCATGGTTAACTTAAGTCGGAGTAGTTTGTCGGAGGGATCAATAATGCAAAGGGCTCTTAAAGTACCTGAATTCCACAGCGACTCTAATGGATGTATTCAAATGTTGGTCTGGTGTGGGCCTCAGAGCAATGCGGCGGCCAGCACCAATTAGGGTGGTCAGTCGGTAATGAGGATTGCTCCGTCATACTTCGGTTGTGCCACACAGGAACTCGCAACACACGGTTCCGCACACCGAACCGGCGATAAACTTTATGTAGCGAAAAATTCCGTCCCATTTCAATCTCTGTCTGGGCCACTGTAAATGAACTCCGTGAGCGGAAGCTTTTCCCAACCGAACTAAATTTACGACCATCCAATTTCTTTTCCACTGCACCGAAGGTCCTTGCTGCTTTTTCGCTGCGTGTGGAATCGAATGCGTGTCTGTGTGTGAGTGCCGGCGCGATTGTTGTGCATCAAAAGCATTGTTTCTACTGCGCTCTTGTTATCCTCCGTCGGCAGTAGCTGGTCTGCATACATCGAGCGAAACCTGTCGTTGAATAACAAAAACAACCAACCAATGAAGATGGCTCCCGTTCCCAGCGATAGAAGACCGGGTAAGGGAAAGACAAAAAAAAAGCACGACAGAAGCAGTTTGGTGACAAGAGAATATCGCGCACAAAGCATGACAACATGCAGCAGCACAACGCAAAACCAACGGAAAAAGCTCTCTAATCATAAAACAAAACTGGAGGGACAACAGAAGGAAGAAATAAAGTATACACACTGCCAGCCCAGAACGGATTGATCCCAGTCTGCAGGCATAAGGGATTGATTGTGGTGCATGCATGTGGTAACAGCGTGAGGAGACTCACTCCTTCTCACCGTTGTACACCCCCCCCCCCCCCCCCCTTCCCGCCCTCCTCGTCCACAACTCGTGCCAATTCTAGCATACACACGACACACGAAGACGGAAAGGATGCATTGTTCCGGGCGACTTTACATTTGTTTTCGTCCTTTCTTACATCGAAGATCTCGATGCTACGTGCTCGGTTGCTGCACTGGTGAAAACGTGGAAAACCGAAACCGGGACCAGGAAGCGTCCCGGAATACGGGGCACACGGCCCCTCTTGTTCCCTGGTTTCAAATCATCTTGCGTTAGCCGCGACTCCTCGGCTTGATCTTCCCCATTGGTCTGCCCCTCGAGTGCCGGAGCGCCGTATTTCAAGACAGTCGGAATGCATCAAGAAATATTTCCCTGCATTTTACGATTATTGCCGTTCTTGAAATTGATGTTCATTATCTTCGTCCAACCACCGGAAATGGAAACCGAAAAGACTAAGGAAAGTGCAGCAACCGAAGGTCAGCGTGGACACTAAAAAACCCAACCAATGCACAGAGTGTGTGCTGCTGCTGCTGCTGCGCGTTCTGCTAAATCCAATTCAATGTGTTGGCCGCACTGATCCGGTGCTATTACTTTCATCGCTATCCTCAACGAATGGCCACCCATCTGCCATAACCTACATTCACGCTAATCCGGCCAGTAAAAGACATCACCCTGGTCACTTGTGCTGATAAACCTCCCTCCCCGCCCAAGGAAAAACTCCGTTTCGCTTTCGATGCATATCGTTTCCGTCAATCAGTTTCTAATTGTCCTAGGTCAGTGTCATGGTCGCCCCCGGGCTCGCAGCATTTTGTTATCGTTTCCGACTCGCAGGCTGCCACGCTGAGAGACGTGACGACTGCGAATGCTTACTGGGGCGAGCGAATGTGTTTGGGGCAAAAAGGCGCCCACACTTTAGCAATTCTTTTTACAACAACACAACACACACACACACACCTAGACACACAAACGACTACATCAACTACAGCAACACTAGCTTCAGCAAATAATTCACCAAGTGCTGTGGAAAACGCTGGAAAAATGGTGAAAAAAGTGAACCTATTCCCGAGGTTTGTTCTCACTTCGAGTGTGAAATTGATTCGAAACTGGAAACGTGCACGTGTCTATCATTTCATTATGAAAGCTCGTTTTTTTGCCTTCTCTTCTTTTTCCCTTCGAATGGGATTGGCCGTGCCAGGTCTGGCGGCCGTAGAACCGGGAAGGTTCGGTCGTCTGTTTGTTCGCCTTCCGAGATACGACCGTACAGTACGAACAACGGCGGCAACACCTAGCACTTTTGCGTCTTTCTGCAACCATTTAGTTTGGTGTTCTTGTCTTTTTCGCACTCTGGCTCTCTCTCTGTCTTTCGGTTTTCATCGTTTGTTTTTCCTCCATTTAACCAGTCAGCCACACTTTCACAGTACATTACATTTCCCACAGTCAGCGCGAGCATGTGAGTGTTTTGTTGGTTTCGACTGGAGCATTCGTTTTTCCTTCCCTCCAAACGGAGCTCTAACAAGCATATCGATTACGATATGGGCTTTCCCGCGAACAAGACACACACATACACCGATGGGAGGGTACGATAAGCCCCATTCGCCGGTAAAAAAGATCCGATCCGACGCGAGCTGGTCCGGGGGTGGTGGATAGTGGAACGCTTTTCCAGCGAAGAAGTTTTCCAACCGATTCAGGCATGAAAATGATCGGACGCACCATGGAAAACATGGGCTGGTGGGGAGAGGAGGTTGTTATTTGATAAGGCAATTTTCTGCGCTTGTGCTGGCACCACCGCTTGCAGGGCCATGCATCGCTGCATATCCCAAGGTCACTCAGATGGCGTATATGCGGGCCGGTGTGGTATTTTATTTAAATTGAAAGTATTACAATCATGCTCCCGCTCTTTTCTCGATTGTGATTTATGATGAAGGGGAGCATTGAGCGACTCAACCGTTACTGAGATTAAGGTTGGAAAAACTACAAGTTTTCCAACAAGTTCCCATAATGTAAGACACATGACATGTCATCCGCCTCCGCTAACAACGCAATTGATCTTAAAAAAATCGTCTTTTTTCATCTCTTCACGCCAACTACATCAACAATACACAGCTCAGCAAACCAAAACACAAATATGTAGCGAAGTCATCACCGCCTATTTGTTTTATCCTCATTAATTTTAAGCAAATCATTAGCTCTTTGACGCTTCAACGATCTCAAGAAGGCACGGACGTGTTAATTTGTCCTCTCTTGTCTTGCAGATCGTGTCAGACGGGTCTATTGATTCAGCGATCGCTAATTTAAAGTCAACTCATCAGCGTCACAAACATTGCTTTCCCTTGCCGTCCTAACGAGCTGTTGCGCTGAGGTGACGACGACTGATCGATCTCTTTTCGAGCAAAGTTCTGGCTGTCTGCTGGCCAATGGCCCAAAGTTCACGGACACGAAAGGAGCGACCGCCGGGCGTTAATATGCACCGCACGCCAGCGGGTATCGAAATTCTATCGGTTGCAACTCGCAGTTGCACTGGCACGCATTCCAGGGTACGGCTGTGAACTGCTGCTTCCAGTGTTAATGTAACATTCCGCTTACATGCCTTACAAAAAGTTGGGAAGAGCAACTTCACCAACAAAAAACAACGTACTCACCTCCACTCCCGGTCTCGCTTTCTGTACGGTTAATGCGCAAAACACGATAAAAATGGCAAATTATGCCATGTCTGGCCATCATGATTCTGGTTCGCTTGCGATCAGTTCAGGGAGTTGTACGCATTTTTTTTTCGTTCCTTTATAAACCGATGTCGGAGCAGTTTGGGGCATTTAAAATCGAATAAAAGACGAGCACTGCGTCCCGGAGGCTCCTGCATAACCTTGCGGGTTCGTTGCGTACCTGTGTGTGTGTGTGTGTGTGTGTGTCGATTTTCCCTCACGACAAGCGATCCTGCGGAACTTTTATAGCGACGGCCCCCAGCTAGGGGAAGGAAGCGAGACATGATCCACGCAGAACTTAATGAGCTGTGGAGGATGGTAAAATACCATCTTCAAAAACGATGTGAGATACACCGACCCGGCGGTAGAAATTGCAATTGCAGTTGATCCATGTGATCATCTTCCAATTTCTGTTTTATTCCTCAAGGATTTTTCGTATCCGCAAGAATTAAATTTCAAATTTAATTCACCGTTTTCGTTCTGTTGCAAATATTTTTCAAAAGTATTTCTGTTAAACCATTAGTAATTTGAAGTTAAAATAGTGTCCGTGAATAAACTGCTGCCGGCCGGAAAAAGAAGCGACGCACGGTGAGGCAAAAGTAAACCTACAACCATCAGCCATCTTTTACTTAAGATGGCTTCCAATGATGCATTGGTAAGCCAACTGAACTTGACCCTCCTCAGCATCGATCCTATCGTGATGCAACGGTTAGCAGAGCAATTCTTCCTTTCGTTACCTTACCAGTATATCGCTCCTGCGGTCGCTGTGGAAAAGCGCTGTGCTCCAGTTCTGTGCCATTCGACCAGAATGAGTGTGTGTGTCTGTAAGTGGTAGGGATGGTTTGCAAAATCGTTTATATTGCTCGTGGTACTTCAATCCATCCGTTCGCGTACACTGAGCACAAATGAGTCCGCGCTTTACATTCGCGAGCCCTTTCTCCTCGACCGAGCAGAGAAAATGTTTACCCAAACCTCTAGCCGATCTTGCATGCAGGCTGCTTACAAGAAATAAAATACTCCGCACAACATTGATCATGCATCACGATTGGTAAATACAACAATCGCTCGAGAGGGTGTTCTTCCCGTTTTCCTCCCCCTGACCGCCCGCATAAACCCCATCGCTCCATCCGGAGCGCCGGAGCGGGAAGTGTGGCCGCGGAAAATCGGGCGACCCGCCGCAACACACGGCAACACAGGGAACACCAGAACCGCGCCGCGTGTGCCCGCGATCGCAAGAAATGAATCAATGCGCAAAATGAAAAATAAATGGCAAAAACAGGTTTATTAGCTATACCGTTTTTGAGTCACCCCTGTTCCCTTTTGGCAGAAGTTCTGCCATGTCCAGAACGGGTCGCCGGGGTTTTTGAGTTGCGGCGCACCGTTTTTAACCTTTTTTTTTTTTTGTTGCTCTTGCTGCCATTTCTTCCCTGTCAACTAAGCCTAGATTGTATTGCTCGGGCTCGTTGCTGTTTCCAATGCTAGCTCGAACAGAAGCTCGTGCAACACAGCACAGGAACAACAGCGTCCGTGAGGTGATCAGAGAGTGGTTCCGGGCGAAAATCATCGGCATAGTTTAAGGATTTGCTTGGAGGTGTTTTTTTTTGTTGCTGCTTGGTTGAAGCTTGCAGCAAAGGAACGTGATATTGGATCGGTTTTTTTATTCTCGTAACGAAGCGTTCCGCGGTGGTGGAATAATACGGGCGAAAAGGTTAATGATCGTAACGATGAGGTATTATCGCTACATTGGAAGTCAAATTTGGAGCGCAGCAAACGGTGGGCAAACATCCCTCAAAGCGTTGCAGATCTTCCACCACGGTGCACGGAATGTGTGTTTGCTTTTGTTATGTTACTGCAATTTGTGGAAAACTGAGCTACAGCAGCGTCGAGAATATAGCTTTGATTATTCACTTTAAATAAATATCAAACAGCTCAAAATGTTAAAGGTTTACCACGCAAACGATGACGTTTATCCCTCAGCTCACCTTCACGCATTGGAATGGCTCCAATAATTTTCCGTCAGAGAGAGCTCAGTCAAGGAAAAACAGTTTGTAGCGTGTAACCGACACAAACACACGCAACAGAGGGAAAGATAGAACAAGAGGGACAGAAAACGTACACATTTCGCGTTCGTTTGTCTTCGATAATCTAAGCTAACTTTAAAACCGAATTATACTGATTGCTGGCCGATGGCATGTTTCGGCTAAGACAACGGCGACGGACTGCGTTGCACGGACCTGTAAAACATGCGATCGTCAGCGACACCCGTGTGTCACGGAAACCCGATTGCAAGTCAAACGGATGATTGATTGCTCATGCATCAATGCATGCGTTCTTGCTTTCTTTCACTCGCAGCTCGGACACAACCCCCTCGCCGTTCCGTCGACATAATTGGTTGCGCGATTATTACGACCAGACGCACTGCGGTCACCATTAAATGGGGTTTCGGCGCGGCAAAAAAACGGATCTACAGCTGATAGTCGGTACCGGAACGAGCATCGTTTTACTGCCAAAATTGCAACAACCGAGCAGCGGCGGGAAGGAAAAGCAGACAGACAGACACACGCATTACAAATAAACAAAATGGATACTAATTTCAAGGAAATACCTTAAGCGCCACCTTTTCACTCGTCCGATGCTTACACACCGTGAGTGCCACCTGCAGTGGTCACCTCCCGGGAAAGGATGTGCTCCAGCATTCGTTAGTTTGGCCACACCGTGTGTCGGTGTTTTTGTTCCAAATTATTCGCAGCACAAGCTGAATTACAAAACGACTTCCCGACGTATCTCGCATGTCCGTTACGACATAAAAGGATATTACGCTCAGCAGATACTTATCCCTCATCGTTAAGCTGTGCTATCTGTTATCTGTAAAAAGTTGGCCCGCAATTGGATTTATCAGTGAAATTACCAGCCTCAAGTTGAGTTGGCATCACGGTACGGCATCTATGGGGCTAGGTGATTGCTTTCGAACCATCCACAATCGGTGATGCGGAATGGTTAATGTTGGAAAATAATCTCCTGCCAGTCCCGTGCATTTGCTGCCTCCTTCGACAGTCGTAACATTGAGCGTGACCTTAATCCCGTGGCCGTCGTCTTCGCCCGCGTACCTTTCGCTGTTGTTTATTTTATAAATCCGCATCCAACCTCCTCGATGTCCAGACGCTCGCCGCCCTCCGAGCCGGTCAGACACGTTTCAGGGTTCCGCAACAACAAGGTGAATCGCGGGACAGTCCACCACTTGATGAGGGTATGCCGTGACGTTTGAAAAATTTTTGCGCGCGCAAAGATTCGAGTGCATGCCGGGCCGAAACCTTTGCCACAACACCAGCCACCGTCCGCGGATCAAGGGGGAAAGATTAAAAAAGAATCAAAAAGTAACTAAACTTTCCGCAGGCATCTCAACATTGTTGACCGAATTCGCAATGTTGCCGGTTGCTGGTTGGCTCTACGTCTGCATCCGTCTCTCATCCGGCTTTCCATCCTGCGAACGGACACCTTTTTAACCGAACTCTTCACTGCCACCACTTTGCTTGACGCAGCACATTGACAGTACAACCTCTCACGGCTCTCTAACGTGAAGTATTACGGTGGAGTCCCTGATCGGTGTTTTTTTGGTTTTGTTGCAACAACACTACTCAATGCAGTGCGGAGGAGCCGGTTTGAGGCTGCTCCCGTGTCTCAAGGTTTCACTCCCCAGGAGAAGAAACTAGTCGTATGCGGGGTCACCAACCTTCCCTTCCAGGGTCCCACCTTCGGCTGTCTGTGGGGCCCATGTCAAGTGAAGGGGGGAGGCTGTGCGGTGATCCTACAAGCCATACCACCAGAGCAAAATGGGGTAGAACGAAAAACCTGAAATGAAATAGATCAGACAGCATACAATTATGCTCGATTTTCGACGCAAACCGTGATGGGCACTGTTCCTACTTCCAGCAGCAACGGGAGATCTACTCGGGAACGGAAAAAAGGCGCAACAGCGCGACTTCATCCCATGCAGCATCGTGCTCACGTTGCGCGATATGCTACGGAAAGGAACCGCCTTCGATGCCAAGCTAGTGCACAACCGTTTGACAGGACGGCGGCACCGGCAGCAGTTCTCTAAACCACCAACAAAAGCCCATTCATTCTTGGGCGAGTCCTGCCCGTGGCACTGCTCGAACCGTCACTCGTCGACGCGCACAGCAGAAAGCCAGCGTTGTCTATCAACGGTTCTGGTCGACCCGTTTGGAGGGTTGTCTTCCGGCAAGACGAAAAACGGCACAACATATTGGGTGCAGAGAACTAGACTATACCACCATGCTTCATCCTATTGCCGGGTGGATTGTTTTGCCCGCCCGATAAGACACTTGTTATTGCTTCCAACCAACAGTACGCCTGCAATCGATGACAGTCGATGAAATGAAATAACGTTTAACAACAGATTTATGCTCCACTCAGTGAGATGAAGGAAAGTTCATGGTGAGAATTTTAATCTCAGTCGGGCAAGACGACACACATTTCGTGTGCTCTTCTGTCATCGAGATATCTCACAAGCAATACAAAAAGACGTGTAAAATCCACCAGCCATTACCACCTGCCAGCCAAGTAGTGTAAACTCGGTGTCTCAGGAGATACTGGGGACTTCCAAAGTACTTACAGTCAGTTGTCTATTTGACTTTAAGAAGTGCCAGGGTATTCAGTTAGATCTAGTCCCGAGGTTATAAGGCTTGAAGCTAACTTTAATCTTCGTATTCCTGCCGTTGCAAAGAACTCCTGAGCTGGAACTTCAGATCGTCATCAGGTAGTTAAAATGGCAAGAATTGCACGTTGCCCATATTCTCGATTAATGTCTAACGGATGTAATCAAGACACTGATATTGCGCATAAGCATTGCGAAGCATAATTCGAACCCTCGCATGTCTAGCGCTGCCAACTGCTGTAAATGAATATCTTTACATTCTGGACACCACATTCCCAGGACCCTCTCTACATGGGTTTCCTAGACGTGTCTAGGGCTCGTGTGTGAATTTCCCATCGCAACCGGTTGTTCCTTGTGTGGCTTTAATTGAAACATTATGATGAGTGTTATTGTTTCCCGTGCCCAGGAACATGGACATTGCCCGCCGCTCGCTGGACAATCAGCAAAGTCCCAAGAGACAATCGTTGCCGTAACTTGATTTTCCACGGTAAAAGATGTCCCCGGGCCTTGTCTGAAGCACGCGTTTAGCACATAAATTGAACCTACTTACTGTCGCATCGATAAACAATTTGGAAAAGCTGAATAGGTTGCGAATGGAGCACTCCACCACACTCCACTGCAAGCATTCGCGCACTTTGCAAGCCTCGTTAGCTAGCGAGAGAATCAATTTAATTGTAAATTATATTTCCTTCTGTTTATTCCATTTTGTTTCAGCGGCCCATCGGGACGGTCCAGCCAGCAGTCCCAAACACCACCAGTTGCACTGTTCCAAGCACTCGTGGCTCGTGCCTGTTTTTTTTTCGGCCATTTCGTCCACGTTCATTTGCCAGTGAGACCCCACAAAAAAAACAAAACAAAAAGAAGCTTCCCACCCGAGTCACAGAAAGGACAGCTGCACGTGAAAAACGTAAATAAACACATTCCACCGTGTACGCCACATTGGCCACAGCCCGGCGCGGCGCACGAAACGATATATGTGACCAGGGCGGAAGAGCAAAATCGTTCTACGCCCCGAAAACCGAACCGGTCGGACCTAGGAAAGGAAATGGTTTCGGGCGGGGAAAAAAAAGCTTGCGCATTGTTGCCAACACCAACGTTCCAACGAGCGGCCACGCGGAAGTGCCGCAGACAAATAGCACACACGCGTTGATTAAGTACGACGTGACGCGATGCTCATATTCCGCGCCGTCTCTATTCGTCCGCTGGCCACTGGCGGTGGTCTCTAACGACGAATATGAATGTATCAATCATCTTCGTTCCGACGGTCGCATGCAACATCGCCACCGGTCCATCCATTGTGGTCATTCTCCCGCCGGGATGGCACAGAAGGGGAAGATGTGACTTTTTCATCTTTCGTCCCCATTTCCTTATTGGTGATGGTAATTCGCATTTCGCACTGTGTGTGTTTGGGATTTTTTTTTTGAAATCGTCGGACGTGTAAACTGACCACAGCTAACCGCATGCTGACTGGGACCGGTGCATCGGAAGGGGTTCGGTGGACGGGTGGGTGGAAATGGAAGAAAAGAACAACGGAAAAAGAACAAACACACACACACACGGTCCCGGAGGATAATCGATCGCTTTAGCGATGGCGGGCGAAGGCGAGCGCGCGCGCGCGTACGTCAAACGTAACGAACCGGAAAGTGCAACACATCGAGTGCAACGTGCATGAGGTGGAATGCATCAGCCGAGGAAGGGGGGACGGGGGGGGGGGACAGGAGAGTGCGACTTGAGTGCGAGGTGTGTAGTTTCTCAAAGCAGTGCGCACATTTTGCGACTTTGCCATCCGTCCGCCTGGGGGGGTTGAGGGCCCCCGGAGGTTCAAACGGTGCGGATTAGGCGCGCGCGCGGTGATGGCGGTTGGGCACGTTGGGCGGAATTGGACGAAAATAGACATTCGGCGCAACAGTGTTGCTCTCGCGGCTCGTGGTGCTAAAATTAGCGGGTGGCGGCACTCGGCGCATTATTTCAGTCCGATGTCGGGGATTCGCGAAATTGAACCAGTTGCCAAACGCGAACGCGCGGCAGATCGAGCCTTTTTTTCCCGCATGTTTCTCTGTGACGAGCGTGTGTCAGGCCAGCCGGCTGGCAAAAGTGCATCGCATTGCATCAATCGCACCCGTTTCCCCCACACACACGCAGCCAACCGACCGGTGTGTTTGTGTGTGTGTGTGTGTGTCTGTATCGCCATGTGCGTGTGTGTGATGCGTCGCTAGATGTCGAACCGTTTGGCTTCCCCATTCAGACTTGCCAAAATACTGCGCATACCCAGTTCCCATTATGAGGAAGTGTACTTGGCCCTTTGTGAGATTGTTTCCTCGGTGCGCGTTTTGTGGTTCATTATAGCGGCGTTCTTCTCTCAGAAAGGCAGAATCAGTACAATACTTCCTCACCGGAAGATGTGTACAGCTGGAAAACAACACAAAATCACCTCCGGGTATATGACGTGCTGAATGGAACCAGCTCGTGTCACCAGATGTAATCTTCCCGGCAAGACATTCGACAACGGAACGTGTAACGATTCGTCCTCGCACCAAACCCGGAAGAACCAGTTCTGCGCGAGTTCCCCCGACGGCGACCTTTTGTAGCCCATTTTCCCGCTCGCCAGAAAAAAAGCATCATACCCCTTTTTGTCATGCCTTCCATCCAAGACAAATTTCTTTCATTTGCATACAATAATCAAATTATTCAAATGCGCTTTTAATTGCGCCAGATCCCGTAAGATCATGCGCTGTTTGCGCGAGAAGAGGCGAAATTACGTTTTAATTTACAACAAAAAAACCCCTCTGCATGATGCGCGATTGCATAAGCGCAGGAGCTACGGTACCTTGGCAAGGATGCGCCATCTCGGTTGCGGACGCAAGATAAGAGCACTCATCTGACACATATGAATGGAAAACCCGAACCTGTCACCGGAAATATGGGTCCGAGCTGTGTGTGTGTGTGTGTGCCGCGGAACGCATTACGGACTATTAATAATTTTCTAATTAGTCGAAATTCCACACGTCACGCGCAAAAACCCCCCTCAACAGTTCCAAACAAGCCCACCAGAAGAAGGCACTGTCGGTGGCGAGCAAAAGATGATCTTTACGCGCAGAGTGCTCCGTGTACTCCAAATGGTATCCGTCATAGATGTCTTACTCAGCGGGCGCACATTCGTATGTGCCTGATGTCCGCAGAATGGTGGTGCTCTTTCGCATGCAGGTATGCGTCTTACTCAGGAGGAAAACAGTAAATGTGAAATCGTTAAAAATATCTTCACTCAACGCGTCTATGTAGCCGATTTGAAAGGTTTTTTGCGCAAATATATTGAAGGCAAGTTCTTATGAGATAAGAGTTGGTATCCATCTCCATACATTAATCATCTCGAATGCAACTCCTCAGCTATGGACATAGAAGTCTGTTATTTCTAGAGGTGTCAATGGATACACAAAAGAATTACATCTCGCTGTCAAACACCGCTAAACGACATCGGAACCTTAAGGACGCGAAGCATAACCACTGGATTGACCTTTGATGTAGGGTACTGCGAGGAACGCTCCTTTCTATAAACGCCATCTGAAGAAGTTCCTCAAGGAGGGTAATGCTGCGTGTCTATTGAAAATTTGGAGGGCAGAAACCGGAAACAACAGCACAATCGGATTAAACACGCTTCTTGTTTGTCGCTGCCGCGTTGGCTTATCTTTTCAACGGCGTGTTCCCATTCATCCTTCGTGACCACATCAACTAGAGCTAATGCTACTCACACTGACCGCAGCAGCAGCAGCAGAAAAGGGATGCTTTGCTGTTCTAAAACTGCTCACTCACATTTCGACCACATTCGTCTTCATCGCACCGTGAAATGAGCTTCTGACGGACGCCAAAAAGTGTCGTCAAATGGCATGCCAGATCTCTATCGACGATGGTAAACGACTCAATCAACACCATCTCGGGAGTGTGTGGCCAATGTGCATGCCAAAAAAGAAAAAAAAAGCAAGTGGGCCCCTATGCTGCTGCAAGGATTTATGTGCGCCGTAACCGGACCCATCAAAACCACACTTTTTCTCACACACACACGCACGCACAGCCATACACAAACGCGCACATTTATTTGACCGAAGAGAAATGGGTTCGAATCCGCTTGGTGGATGTCATGGTGAAGAACAGCAACATCGCAGCAGCAAAGCAAAGCAAAAAAAAAAGGAGCGTAACATGTCCAACTCGGTCGGTAGAGCAAAAATTAAAACCGGTTATGATCGTACACATCTACGGCCGGCATGGAGGATTGAGTGTGGCCACGGGAATAAGCAGCAACAAAAAAGCAACATAAATGTAAAACACCTCGCCTCGTTACGGATGTGACATTTGATAGGGCTCCCCAAGCTGCTCCAAGGATGCACCCAGCACGTCACCCTGTGTCCAAAGCGCTCCAAAATAAAATCAAAACAAATGTACACCCGAGCGACGTGGTGCGTATCACAGCCCATCATAAACGCTCATTTAGGACATTAACGTGCCCGATGCGCTCCTTCGCCGTGCGAGCTAATGAACTGTACGATAATGCTGCTTAATAAGCAGGTTCGACAGGACGAACAACGGTGCGATCAGTTTGGCTACCGGGTTTCGGCACATGCTCTGCCACCAAAACACTCAACGATCACGGCTCAATTGCTGAAGGAGCTGCGACTACTGCATCTGCCTGGTGCCAATCTCTAGCAATCGCATGCCAATGGGCGAAAGGGTCATCTCGGGGAATGCTAAATGAACTCGCAGCAACGAAAACCATCGGCCAGCATGATTAACGATGATAGTTCGCGTCGTAATCAATCAACCGCGAGCGAACTAGCAAACATTCTTGAACCGCGAAACCTGTTCTAGAATGCACACAACTTTCCTGGCGACACATTCATGCATCACGGTCCGCCATGCCAGCCCCGGTACAGTGCTTACCACACAGACATCTGCGATACATGCCGAAGCACAGAAGCTTAGCGTCGGGAACGGGTTTGTCTTAAGGGTGTGTAGCCATCATTGAAAGCTTCTAATGACATTTTTATCATTCTGTGGTGGTATTTTAGAACAAAAAACGACTTCGCAGTGTTGCAGGGTTTTCGCGTACTAGTGCGGTGTTCGGTGCTGTTTCGGAATGTTGTGCATGGTTAACATGGACATGTGTTGAAGAATATCTGGTGTTCTGTGCGACTGGGAATTCTCCCAAGTTTGATATCCAATCCTTTTCAACTCGCGATACTTCCAGAAATTGGCAAGAATTCGAAATCTAGCTCTTCAGATTCTAGTTTAACTTGAGCAACAGAAGCTACTTGTTGAAGCTCTTGGAATTGACAAGAATTCAACATCTTCTACGACGACACACTCCAGTTAAACTATAAGTTTGAGAAATTGAGAACGTTCCCAAATACTTAGAGAGACTTGCAGCTTTGGGAGACAAACACACTTGGTTGGTATTGGCATTTACGTATGGCAAAATCTTCAACCATACTCTGTAAACGAAGCCAAGACGACCTGTCATTGCCAAACACCAAAACACGGCTACCTTAGAGAGACATTGGTGTATAAACATCATGTGCGGCTTAGAGAATGCCGTGTTAGGGAGACTTTGCAGCTTTGAGAGACAAAAAATGTATTGCAATGAAGAGACTGTCAAAAATGGTCTTCTTAGGGAGACTTGCTAGCTTTGAGAGACACTATCTTAGAGATACTTGAATGTACATCCAAATTTCTTTTTCTAATAGCAGTTGGACGGTAGGCTACAGAAATTGGGAAGAATTCGAAATCTAGCTCAACTCATTCTAATTTAACAGTAGAAGCAACGTGATAAAGCTCTTAATCCTCTTAAGGAGGTAAATGAAGTAAATTGAACTGTACCACGGAAGCACTTCGGAAAATGGGAAGAGTTCAGGGTCTAACCCTTTACAGTTCAATTTAACTTGAACGTCAAAATTAACTTCCAAAAGTATCACAAAACTGGGTAAATTCTAGAATTACCCTGAAAAATTGCAATTCAACTTGAAAACGTTCCAAAAACGGTTTCAGTACTGCCCCTTCAACAGCAAAACCCTGTCCATTTGAATATGCCTGACTCATTCCAACGTCAGGACACTGGAGTACCTCGCAACATGTGTGTAAGGGTGTTTATATCCGTATCCTCATGCGGACATACCTTATTCCTTCTGCGAAATGCGCTTGTGCAGTACAACGCAACGCAATTGGGAAGGATCGAGGATCGATGGTCGGAAAGATCGGCTAATCGTTCTCTCGTGCAGCGACACGAGAACACAACGTGCCGTCAAAGTGTTTGCGGGATTGCGTGCAAACTTTTATTTAGCATACGGGCAAACTTAATCTTTGACTACACTTTCAACCACTATCGGAAACGATGGCGGCTGGCGACGTTGTTGACGCAGCTTCCTTTCGCGGAAGGAACCCGAGGCTGAGTGTTTCGGAGAGGGAGAGGAATAAGATATAACAAGTAATAATTGCACAAGTGGAAAAGTTAAGAGCAATTTGGCGATACCCTGTACCGCCCGTGCACCGTACGCACCCGCGACGACCGCCTCCCCTTGCCATTTTCCTCGGGCTAACAATCCTCCAAGGATGACACGTTTCGCGTCTGCACTTGTGCAAATAAGAACAAATAATAAAACTAAAGAAATAAAACGTTTTCCCGCTTCTTCGCCAGTCCGAGAGCTCATTCCAAACAGACATTCCTTGCCGGATAAACAACGTTCTAGTTCAATGTAGCTCCCGCCGCAAACTGCTAGCTTCCAGAGGGCGGCTACAAGAGCGCCTTATTGTTTTGCCAAAGCCAGTACAGGATAATTTTTCATGTATTCATTGTTGTCCGCCGTACCGATCGCGACAAGCGAAACATACGTTCTCGGGGCCCATTCCCGCGTGTCATTACCGTCCTTTTACATCTGAATACCGTTGCAATTATTTGTTTGCCACTATCCTGCTTGCTCCCGGTCGAAACCAGTGCCACGGCAACGCCACCATAAGGCCGCGACGAACGAGCGCCACACACTTTCCCGTGATCAATTTTGTCTCAACCCGTTCGATTTGTGACCGTCGCGGGGCAGAAAAAAAAGGGAACGTTCTGCCCGGCGATATGTGCGAGGATGCGCGTCTTGCAAGGAATGTGCCAGTAAGGGAGGGAAAGAACACGGCGAGAGCGTGAAAAGAAGCAAAACAAACCGAACCAACACCGAGCAGCAGCAGCCGCCCGTAAGAGGCAGAGCGTTTTTTTTCGAAAAGAAGTAGATAATTAAATAATATAATTATGGTAATACGATGCGAAAAAAGGGCTCGTTTTGTGGGGAGGACACAGAGGAAGCAGAAAAAAAAACCAAGCCACTCACTCACACACACACCACAAGGATGGATGGTGAGGCGTAAAGGTGAACAGCACCACCACGACCACGGCTAATCATGAGGCATACCGGAGGAAATACGCACAAAACGACACCGTCTTTGCAAACATAAAGCCCTCCGAGCCAGGTGCCGTTGCAGGTTGCACCGTAGCGAGTGGTGGCTTTTGGCCCAACGCTCTGCAAACGTGGCATGCCGAACCGGTGCCGGGTAAAGGTCTGGCCTGGCTAACGAACGAACCCGCCGGTGCGTACAAGGAAGAAGGTTTTGATCGCCATCAAACAGCCATTAAACCGGTCCTGCACGGATTTCCGAGTTGTTTTTTTGTTTGTTTGTGGCGAAGGTTCGGGCTGCCGCAGTTCATCAGCCAACTGATGAAATGTAGTGCAAACGCGTGGGAAATGGGGCGCTAGCTGCAGACGGGGTTGACGGTGGGCAGCATAGATGTGCGGACCGCTCACGATCACAAAACCGCGTGTGCGTGCGCCCGGCCAAGATCGACTTTGCGTGACGGGGCCTAAGCGTTGATGGAGCATAGCACTGCATACAATACGACGACGGTAGCAACCATGATCACGAAAGGAAACAATCAAACATCAGCCATCTTGGCTCGAATTCGTACTCAAGGAAGTCATCTGCAGGCGAGCTTCTCACTGTGGAATCCATTCAATCATTTTCGCAAGTAACAGGGTAAGAAGACCGGACTCACCTCCAAGATGCTGCGGTTCGGCGACGTGGTGCGGCACTCCCGGCGACCGTCGGTGTATCGTCAGGGGCACGCTGGAGGTCCCCGGTGCGGACGCCATCGATCCGGTGGAGGAGTCGCAATCAAACGATCTCGTCTGAGAATTATGAATCATATTATGCTTCAGGTCTTTCAGCTCTGATAGCTTTGGTATGTGAATGTTAGCTACCGGCTCGGGTGGTACCTCGCCCTCGTTCAACGCCCGCTGCTCGTCCTGCGTCTGGGCACGTCGCAGTGCGGTCTGCAACGCCATCACACGCTGTCGCTCGGCGGTCAGGCAGCACTTCTCGCAGTGGCAGGTGCGATACTTGCAGTAGCGCTTGTGCCCCTTCAGCCCAATCTTCAGACCGTGGTTGCGGCAACGGGCGCAGTTCGGCGGTGTCCGCGGGTTGAGCGAGTTGTTGCACGAGCTGGACGCACCGTTGCCGTCCGTGCGCGAATCGTACCCGGAGTCGGACATTGCTTCCGCCCAACGGTCCTGTGACACCATCGAAAACCGTACCACACGCTCGTGTGGTTCCGCGCTACTTCCAGGGATGCGTGCGACTCGGTGACCCGCCGCAAATGCCTTCCTTTTTCCCCCTCCCACAGCGGGCTCGCCCTGCACTCCTACTGACTCGCTACCTCTCCTGTTTTTCCTTCGTCTAACCTCAACTCTTTTACTTCCCCGCGCTTGCTACTCCTGTCTTTTGCGACTGGCGTCTGTTTTGTCCCGATGCTTACCGGTGCACTTGCACATGCATTGGTTGCCCTGTGGCAGGACAGAAGCGCTCTACAATACCACCACACCTCGGACTCGGATCTCCGGGGCACGCTAGATGGAAAGGTTATTGATGCTTTGCCGCTCCTACGCCAGTCGATCACAATCGTCGGCTCGACGCGCCACCCAAAGTGTGTCTCTTGTTGTCGCCTATTATTTCCTCACTTATTTCACTGCCTCCACTCTGCTAATGCATCTCCCTGCCTCTCCCCAGGACACGGTTTTTTTGTGCAACCTCTAACCCTTACGCCACCACTTTCTCTTAATTCTCTCGCCCTACGACTCCTCCGCTACACTTCCAATCCGTTACGTTCGATCTCACTCTGGACGCACCTCTCTGCTTTTCAGACACTTATGATGGGCGCTTTGCACAGCGGCTCAACATTTGGAAGCCTGCTCAATGTACAATCCTGCCGAAGCTAGTTCGAGCTCGCGCGAATCGTTGGCTATGGTGTGTGGCATTGTCCCTTTTCGAGAAAACGTCGTACAGGACGTGATAAAATCGAGCTCTGCTAATCCACTACTTTCCTTTTCGCCGTTAAAAGTAGATGTGCAAGGTTAAGAGTTTTGTTAGCTTATGGATAGATGTCGCTTGGTTGTTTTTTCAGAATACAATGTGCTTTCCACTCGGGTACGATCGTTCTCGGACTACCGGGAAGGTTGGTTGTTGTATCGATGGATGCGTAGCTATAGGTGACCTGCAAGAAGGATTTCGAAGAAAATGTAAGCCAAATTGTATGCTGACCAATTAATATTAATTTATGCTAACCAATGAAGAATTAAAAATTCACAATGATGTACATGGCGATCCATTTTTTATTGGATAATTATATTAATTCGCAATTTTTCCTTGTCTTTAAATGATAAAAAATTGAACATAAGGTCAGGATATGGCTTCTAAGTACAATATGATTATGTTGGTGAGGATTATTATACAGGGAAAAAATAAAGAAAATACTAAAACAACTATTTAAACAATAATAGTGAAATATCCACTGGTTTTGTACATAAAGTAATATACTACTATGAACAATTCTGACAAAACGGCTAGACAAGTTTTTGCTTAGGGCAGGATAAAGCTATCCGGACTATTGAATTTTGTAGTACAATTAGTTTGCTGTTATTGAACTTTAGTTTCGTTTTATAACTGATAATATAATAATACGCAATTATACGTCCTTCGCAATCAATTGGTTAATGAATACAGGTGAAGTAAGTATTTCTTTGTATGAAAATTAAAGCCTTATTAAAATTAAAACCTTAGACATATTTCTAATAATGTTTAAAACATTATGTTAAATAAAAAAAATAATAAAAGAATTAAAACGTCGTAACCTATTCTTAAAATAACCTTAAGATATAATTGAATCCGAATATTCAATGCGATCCGATAATATACACGAGAAGTTTTATGGCAAAGAACGTATTTTAACATGAAAATTTAATTTACTTAATTTAATTTTACTGAAAATTCATGTTTGAAATTGAAGATTCATTTAAAAACTTTACATAAAACCACTGAAAACACCCACAGAACAGTTAAAATGAATACTAACCAATAATCGAAGAATGAACATAGAATAAACCTTGAAATCTTCAGTAATTTTTTAAATATTTTAAATTGAGCTGTATCTCGTTTTTTCGATATTAGGTAAATCTTTCAACTTTAACTTTGGTGAATTTATGACGTTTTAACTGCATAAGCGATCGAGGTCTTTTTAAACTGAACTCTACTAGACGTGACACATTATATTGGAGGTGGTTAACGAGCTACTCATTAAAGATTCAATGTCATTTTTACCAACAGAACGATAAACAACCCGATAGCGATATCGCAATCGTAATCGAATTTGATACAAACAATAACTTTACAATATCGCTTACCATGTACTGGTGATAGAAACACTCGTATTTCAAATCGTTTTCTCGAAAACCTTTATGATCTCGCCTCAAACGTCAAGCACACGCGTTAATTCAGCCATTAAGAGGCGTCCGTTTAATTTTTTTTTTCTGTTTGCACCACTGCACTCAAGTACTATCATTCGAACAAACCTCTCGATCGCACCAGCGGCATTCTGCGGGAAAACAAAAATGATACACACGTTGATTTCACCACCAACTATTTTTTTTTTTGTGCTCCCAGTTTCAACGCATCGCACTACACACGTGGCGGCTGCTGGGCGACACCAAACAATGCACACAATGCACCCGAACTGCACTCAGAATGGATGTTTCTTCGATTATGCTGTATGCACCTGAAGGCTCGCCCCAGAATGTGTGCCAAATGCGGAAGATTCCTGCACAATCGCGCTCACCCCAAATACACTCACACAAGCACACGCACACACACACACACACGAGCACGAAATTTGGATTCGGGAATTAATCAAAAGACTGTGGTATTGATTATCTTCTTATTCCACACCTTCGCGCGACCGGTCAATAAGAATAACAATATCTCACCGTTTCGCGAAATTCGCTTATCGTACTTGCCGCGAACCGTGAGTATTTACTTTTCTAGCCCGAATCCGGGATTCGATACCCACCCCGCTGGTGGGATGCACGTTATCAGCGGGACCGAAAAGTGCGGCCGAAGAAAAAAAAACACCTCGTACACGTGTGCGCCCGTCCCCTTATCAAAACAGTGCGGCCCCCACCTCTTTGTCTCGTGCGGTTTGATTTTTAGCGGCGCGATGTTCGTCTATTTTGTCAGTCCCCGTCAATGCGAGTTTTGTTGGCAAAAAGGGGTTTATAAAAAAAAAAAACAACAAGATGGGCCCCACTATCTGTATTTACACACCGCTCGGGATTTTATTCGGAAAGTCTACCACGAGGCGTTATGTTCACTGAGCCACAACCTAGACGATTAACGTTCGTCCTCGGTGGTGCAATAAGCTTATTTGGGATTAAGGCGTCTTTGGAGCGCTGATCCGTTTACGCACAAACGTTCGTGGCGCAGTTCGCTGTTGGTGGGTTTTAAACTGTTTTCTAGCACGTGCCCGGCTTAAGAACTTCACTCGCAAGTCGACACACTTTGTACAGACACACGCGCGCGCTCCACGATCAGTGATCCTCGACTGTCGGCTGTATCTCTCAGCAACACTTTGCAATTTTTACCGGCGGCTTTTCAAACTCTTGCAACACTTCCAACAGTAACTCTTCCGAATTTGCGCCCTTTGTTTTTTGGATGGGTTTGGTTATTTTTTCGACTCCTTCACACGTTGACCGACACCACCAGTCGGACGCCTTTCGGAAACGGCGAACGTCAGAAACAGTAAAGTGTTTTGTGTTGCGTCCCGAATTGCCGAGGCTCTCTACTGCGCGATGCGATGGGAACGATGCTGCGGAACAAACTGCAGTTCGCCAAGTGCATCGACGACACGCAATGCAACAGAGTTGAAGCCCGAGTCTCACTGTCGTCCGTCTCACTTGGCCGTCGACTCGCGGGTTCTCGCTCGCTCTCTCGCGCCCAACGAAGCACACACACACACACCGACAGAGCGCACGTCACGCTCTCTCTCTCTCTCTCTCTCGTGCGCGCGGTCGTTTGCGTTCGTTCGTTCGGCCCCATACTCAAAACAACTGGCTGTGCCTGTGTGACACTGTGCGGTGTCCGCGGGGTCCACTTTGGTTTTGTATGCGTACGCGCGGTACAGGCGCGTCTAAACACACACGCAAACGTTTAGTGGCGAACACTTTTCGCGAGCATCTTCTCCTCACTCCCGTTGCAGCCCTGCTTCCAGACAGCACGATGGAGACGACCGAGCACGTGTATGAATGTACGATCGCGTCTCCCCACCAACACACTGAAACATATCAGCTCTGTTCGCTCTCTCTCACACTCGTCGTTCCTTCTCTTTCCCAAGCACTCACACTCACACAATCGCACTATTTCTCAGGGATACTTTATGCGACAGCAACTATTTGCATGTGGGTGGCATGCCAAGGGGGAGGGGGGGTTGGTGCGAGGTGGTGCGCCAACATCAAGTTCAGAAATCAAGGCAGAAAGAGGCAAAGGCAAAGCGCGCCCGTACGCAATGCACGCGCCAGAGCCCGATGAAGCATTAGCGCGGCAGATCCCTTGGTTGGGTAGGGTGCAAGTGCGAAAGGACAAGTGCGCTATGGTAAAGGATCACATTTCAAGGATTTTAAGATTCTCACACATCGGCAAACTGGCCAACTGGCATGAAGGTGTAACATGTGTACACCGAACTGAAGGGACTTTTCAGCACAAAATATCAACGTTTGCTTTCGGTCTCGGTGCATTGTACCGGGGAAAAATGTTTCAACTTGTTAGAACTCGTGAGCAACGTTGTATAACAGTTTTCAATATTTTCCTGCCGGCAAATTATGTTTGATAACTTGCTCAAAATAATGAGAGTATTTCTTAACTGTCGTAAACTGTAGGAATAAATATGTTTCGTAAGTCCCCTTTGAGAGCTAAAAGCTTGTAGTATAACAGTATAACAGTTATGTAATATATTGTACTGGGAAATGATATTCCATTAGCTTTTTTTTCTAACCATCAATGAGAGAATTATTTTACCGTCCAAGCAAGAGCTCTTCAAATTTTTTATGTTTTAGGTTAAAACAAATTAACTTCAGGAACTTTTAATTTGTTAAAACAGTATAACAGTCGTCAATATATTTTATCAGGAATTTGTCAATTTTTTGGAGGTGTAAACCACCATCCTGTTTTAACAGCACTATGAACGTTCTGACACAGAACTAGTGAAAAAAATTGTTTAAATTCTGATGTAATTCGTTACCCACCGAAAACACCGTGTATAACACCATCCCTATTTTTAGACATAAAAACCGTACATATAAATAATGGCGCTAAAGACGCGTAAATACGGTTAACCGTAGAACTTGTACAATAAAGAATTTATATTATATTCCCAAATACGAATTCTTCATTATTTTGTTCGATTCTTGAATAGAACTGTTTCAAAAGTCACTTGTGGAAACTAAATGCTTTTATGACAGTAGAAAAGAATAAAAAATATTGCTAGGAATTTACACCACATATCTTGCTCAAAACAACAAGGCGATTGTCTTATTTCTCCACAGATGAATAAACCAACACAATTTATATTGCGGCACTCGAAAAGTCACACGTATAACAGTTTCAAAATAAATCGACTGTATAACAGTTTCTGCATCAACAAAACAATGCAACTGCGTATGAACAGCGAAACGTTATCATACACAAAAAAATGGCCATAAAAACACACGTGTCGTCCATTTGACAAATGTGACCAACGGCCCTCACACGCATTCAATTGTGGTTGCCCGACACCCGATCGGCACCTACGCACACACTAAATTCAATCAAGCGCTACAACCGGAGGATGCCAGACAATATTTGGCGGTTTTCTCTCATGTTTGCGTGCCACAGCCCGCCAGGGGCTGGCACGGGGAACTTCGGGCAAGGGTGCGGAACACTCCGAAAACATATGTTTTGTTGTTTTGATTTTGGTACTACGGTGCTACTAGGGGCCCGCAAAACGCAAAACGGCGCCTTTATCTGCTGTTTCTCATCTAGCGCAATCGGGCAAAGCGCGTTTTTTTTCTTCAATGTTTGGCTCATAATACACGCACACTGAGACAGCACACTTTTCGCACACACCAAAGCGAACGCTACCATGACAACGTGTGTTCTCCACTACAGCACAAAAAAAAACGGGGAAATGCATCCGCACGCTGGGTTACGGGCAGCGCGAATGTGCACGTGGGTGTGTGTATGTGTGTGGGAGGGGAGCCACGCAGGGGGCCCCCCCCCCCCCCCCCCCCGTCTGGCATGGGAGAGGAAGACGGGCAAATGAAAACGGAGCAACATTGTTGCATTAATTATAAGGAGCGCGCTCATGTGTGCGTGAAGTGGCGCGACCCATACACAACACCTTTACCAAAGGGGGTTGCCCATCGGGCCGTGGGGGGGAGCGGGGGTGAAATGCAGGAGTACGCAGGAAGGGTTGCAGACTGGTTGGTGGTGGAGACCAGTGCGGTTTCGATGCACTTTTTATTATTGAACGACCGAGCGAACGTCTTCGATGCACACCACTGAACGACATTGCGAAGAAGGGGGGGGGGTGGGTGCCGTGGGAAGGTCTGTAAGCTTCCCCTTTTCCACCCCTCGCAGCCCTTCCCAACCCCTCCTCCTTTTGGCATTTGGCTTCCGTCTCGCAGGCCGACGAAGCCACACAGCACCACGAGGAACGGTGGCAGGTGAAGTGCAAAACCGGCAGAGTGCATTCGGAGATGCACAGTTGCAACGTTGAATAATCAAATTCTCACTGTAAATGCAATGCCCTTTTTTTCACCCGCGGCTTTCAAGTGCGTTTGTTTGTGTGGTTCGTTGTTTTATTTTTGTTGCATTTTTTTTTCCTTCCTCACTATCACTTCCAGCCGTGTGTGTATGTGAATCGGCTTGTAAACGCGGGGTCGATTTCGCACACTTTTTATGAAACACTGCACCGTTGTATGCTGCGCTTACAGCGGAACCGGTACAGGATGCAGTTTGCATCCCGCACAATCCATTCGCCCGTGGTTTGTTTGTTTTTGTCACGATTTCGACGGTCTTTGGTGGGCGCTGAGTGTTTTGGGGTGGTGGTCCACTTACCAAACCCCAACCGACAACGGCAACGAGCGAAATGCTCTCGATAAAGACCAGATCCGCGTACGAGCGGCTACGCGGAATTTGCACTGATAAATGTGCAATTACGCACACATACACGCACACGCACACAGGTGGACATACGCATACATACAACGCTGCACGCTGGTCGCAGCCGCCCGTGGACGGTTACGAGGGCCGGGAAAGGAAAGTTGTTGTAGGTCAGCACACAGCGCCGTCAAACACGACTAAACGCTTTGGTCGTCGTTCGGTCGTTCGGGGTGCGCAACAAGTTTTTGATATCCTCCCTCACTGCCCTGCGTGTGTTGGCCGCACTGCACTACAACCCGAATGTACGCGGTGGGCAGGACGGTCGAAATTCCGAGCAGCCGAAACGGCCTCGGTGCGCTCTGCCCGGCCAACACCACACGGGGGTACGGCCATGTGCGAGAGTTTTGTCTGCCTTGTCTCACCTTTAGAGGCTGCTTGTGCTCGCGAAGATAACGCGCGTATGCGAAACGGCGAATGTCAAAAAATCACTATCTTCCCCCGGAACATTAAACGGCCAGCACCCAGCACCGACTGGGGAAGCGAGAGCGAACAGTGTCCGCGAGCAGTGCGAAATTGGTGTGTTGGTTTGTTTGTTTGCTTTTTTTTTGTTTGGTTGTGTGTTTTGTTTCGCGCAGAGACTGCAACACGGCGCGGGTTCCGCTGCAACACATTTTTATTGCGTATCGATACTACTACTACCACTACCACTATTATTGTCTACAGCTGCATAGTTACATGTGCATATTGATGGATCCGACAAACGATTGGTGGTTCGTTAATATTTATTTGAAGAGTGATCAAACTGGCAATGGCAGCTATTTATGATTTATAGCACATGTAAGTGCTGTATTTAAATTTAAATTCACACCGAATGTGTGCGACGGAGTGTGCGAATATACATCTGCTACACCACAGCCTCAGCGCTGCATGCTGTGCGATGGTGTGCGTGGGGCAAACAGTTCCCAAGTAACATTTTGACGAAAACGAAAATAAAAAATCCCTTGAATGTTCTTGAATCTTCATTTGTGTAACGAAACACACTTTTAGCATTATTTTAATTTAAAAAAAATTCATTTGCTTGAACAAATTGGTAAAACTTTGGAATACAAAACAAAGCAGGAAAATAGTTTTTTTCGGAAACACTGAAATTGTCATCTCTGGGGAATTATTTTTGAGCCTATTGGATAACAAGTATGCGTGAATTGATGAGTTTGTTTTGGAAAAATCGCATTCGAAAATTGAAAACTTGTAGAGGAGAGGTAGTTAATTAATTGATCTAGAATCCACCTCTCACAGTGTGAGGTACAGCAGCTCACCGCTTTACACTAATGTTTGGGACCGAACACTTAAGTGTGTATGGAATTTTCGCGTATATTGAATTTCCTTAGAAAAATCGTTTGTAGTACATGTTGAAGAGTTGAAATTATGACATGTATAACTAAAAGGACTTCGCATGTTTATCATATTTTTCTCAAAAATAAATATAAATAATAATATTATTTATAACATTAACGGGTAATATTTTTTTCCATCACAACAGAAAAATTCAAATTTAAGCCTGAATTCTACATTTCAATCCTCGTCTTGCAAAACACGATAGGGGCTTTGAAATAATTCATTTTTCAGCTGTGTCTATGCTATCTGTAGCATGAATTATTTCAAGCAGCGAATGTAATGCCAATTGCATAGCTTACGGCGTAAAACATTTCGGATTTCTTGCATACAAGTATATCACACGTTGCACGCAATTTTGTATACATGTTCGGTTTCGCCTGAAAGCTGGACCCGGCGAAAACGCAACCCATCGACGTCGTCTGCATCTTACCAACACAGACACATAATTTCAAACCGAACGGTTCATTGCACTTTGCCGCATTTTCGTCATTTACAAATCAATCCTTACATGTTTTATTTCTTTCTACTTTTTAAATAAGTTTTTTCCGGCTATATTATTGCTGTCGTATTGCTCTCACCCCTTGTCTGTACAACTTTCCAGTATCTTTTCATAAATGGTGGATAGCAACGGCCGATAACATCCCTAAGACCACATTTGATGTAGGCCACTACAGATAATTTAAAACATAAACTACAGATACATATTCCGTCGTTTACGACTAGTCTACGAGATCATCGAAAATATCAACATTATTGAATGTCTTTCACGGTTACATAGATCGTTTTGAAAAAGTCGCCAACTAGTGCCAACCCCCTTTAAATGATTTTGGGGGGGCTCCACTTCGGCTCCAACACCCTCGCACCTGAATAAACATAAGCATCCTACAATGCGAATCATATGGCAAACAACGAATGCTTTATCCTTTTCATCCTCTATAGTTTGTTATATTTGTTGACGAAAGTCAGCAATACATTCACTCTATGTTCAATTAGAACGTCATTTTGTTCGAGGAATCTGCCTGTAGCAACAACAACCAATTTCCTTGACACCCATTAAAATGTGATATTTTCCCAAGTTTGAGCCATCAACAATTAAATGGGCTTCAACTGCATAGTCTAATAAGATAGCACGATAATCATGCCGTCCAACTCAGATTCAATGATTGATAAAGCTCTGCCACGATAAAACACCAGGCGTCTCCATGTTAGTCCCCACTTGTTAATAGAGGAAGTTCCTTATCAAACACCATGCGCCTCCATATTGTTCGATGAACTTTTCTACTTCTAAATTCTTTGTCTATTTGCACAAAAAATCAATTTTCAATTTCTTAACTAAAAACCTCATGCCGTTGATACCTACCAAGTAAGGATTGGACCCTTGAAGATAGGATAATATATGTCATCAGCTCGAGTCACCACAGACGTACATGAGTTTATTAATAATTTTTACTTTTCTTTATTCATTAGTTTTAATTTTTATTACACCAAACAGTTGAAACTTCTAATAACATGTATGGACAATGACACGCTTTGTTACAGAGATAAAATAATAAGCATAAATATCCTTTTTTGTGTTCTTGTTTATGCAAAATGTAGATTTTTTTTCAATTAGTGTGATTTTGTCTTATAATTTTTCTTAAGTGTTTTTTCACCTTTCACCCATTTCCCATTTTTATGCGGCTCACGCGTTTGCTTCTGCTCTCTTACCTATTTCCTCTTCGTAAGTATATAATTACATGAATAGTACCACTTGCGTTTTCTCTCTGCGTCAGATGTTCGGTTCGTTTGGTTGCGTTGAAGCAGTTCCGCTTACATCCGTGCATGTTTCTTACATCACTGGGCGTTCGTATTCTTGATCTTCAGCTGTTCTGGTCTGCTCGCACTGTCACAGCTGCCAGATGGTGTTGCTCTACTACTTATGCTTCGCTTACTTCGGCAGATCGCGGCAGCATCGTGCCGGACGAGCGTCGGCCATGTGCCTTCCCACGTAATACGGTTACGGTACGTACTGTGTTTTGATGCCTTTGCTGCAGTATGCTTTGCGCTACTGCCCGGCGTCGTGCAGTGCTTTAGTTTAGAGTGTTTTATGTGTGTGGGTGTGTCTGTGTTCACGGTTGGTTACAGGGCTTGAAACGGTTTTAAATGTGCGTCAACCACATCCGTACAGTTTTTGTTCGCAAACACGTTCATTCACTTTGTTTGTTGCTTTATCTTTTCCGTTGTGTTGTGTTTGTTTCCTCTTGTTTCCTCGTGATCGTTTCGTCATTGTTCCTAGATTTGGTTTTGCTTGTTGGTTTTCTCATTTTTACTTAAATTTGGGACTCGTGTGTGTGTGCTTTTTTCTTCTTCTTCTTTTGTTTCTCCACCTCCTAGCCGCAGGTCATGCATTTCCTCTAAAAATCGACCTTAGTGTAGTCGCTTAAATATCTTACAGATTTAGTATCGTTTTTTTCGTGTTTGTTTTAGCTTTGTTTTTACATTTTTGACCTTCTTCCTCTGACATATCCATATTTAAATTTAAGGTAATATTGTTTCGTTTTATTCTCTCTTTCCGTACCAACCCCTATCTCCCACACTGCTCAATATTCTTGTTTGTCGGGACTTTTGTTTTGCTTACTTTCGCTTTGCCTTTTATTTTCGCATCAGACTAGATTCCGCGTGTTTTCTTTCTCTCGCTTCTTGCCGTTCATTCTTCCAACCTCGTCGATCATTGTTTTGCATTGGTTTAGTAGTCGTCTTAAATTTGTAACCGTAAATTTAGATAGAAATTTGGAGACGGTCCTCTTTATTCCACGTGGCACAAAAAACATAAAACTTTCGTTTCCGTTTTGTTTTCGCTTTTAGTGTTTCATTTTTTGTTTATACACATATATGTCGTTAACATATTCGTTCCCATCGTTTTTTTTTCTTGGTTGCAGCGAAACGTTAAGCCATTGTTGCAATTCTTACAATCGTTGGCCGGTCGATCCAGTTCGCTGCCAACCATAATACCTTTGCGTGTGCCCCTAGTCCGAACAGTGTTTTGTTTACTTTCTCCACTACAAAAGTGGAGTTATTTTTTTGTTTATAGTTCCGAAACCAAAACCAAAACAAGATAAGGTTTCATTCTAGCCTCCGAAACGGTGTTTTTGCGTTTTCTTTCTCTCTCTCTTTTTCTCTAGAGTTTATCGCTCTGTGTTGCAATTTGTGGGGTTTTCTAGTTCGTGCTTTGTTTTTCACACTTTTTGGTTTCCCTTTCGTTTTCTCTTTCCATTTGTCGCTTTTTAGCTTCTTGTTTTCCTTTTTGTTCATGATTTCAGTGCAGTGCGCGGATACTTTGTTCAATTTGTTCTCATCTTCGTTTTTTGCTTAGTTTTTCCACTTTTTGGTGTGATTTATTTATACAATAAGATTGACTTAAGATTAAGACTAATGAAAAACCGAAATCAAAACCAACGCAAGCATTATAAAACTCTTCTAGCCTATTAGCTTGTCCGTTTTTAAACCCGTTTCTTTCACTTTATTTTATTTTTGTTTTACATGTCTAAAACTTGTTCGCGTGTTTTGCGATTTACAGTGTGTATTTTTTTGTGTTGCGATTTGCACAAAACTAAACACAAACCAAACACAAAATCGTCTTTTTTTTGTACGTCACCATTCACCTTTCCATCGCTAGCTTGCTAGTTCAGTAGTTTGTTTTTTTAATTTCTACGTGTGATTTGGCGTGTGAAGGGGCCGTGGTTTTTCCTTTCGTTAATTCGTTTTCATTCACGCCCCTTCTTTATACCGCTGTATCGCTTTTTCTTGCATTCGGACTATAACGCATTTCCATAATCTCGAGAAGGTGTGGCGTGTTGTTTTAGGCTATCAAAAGTTTTGCTTAATTTAATCGGTAAATACATTTTCTGCTGCACCGGTGCTTGAATTCCGATGCGTCCGCGTGACATCCACGAAACGGTCATGAAATGCGGGTTTTCCCTTTGTCAATGTGGGTGTGTGAGTTTCGCGTCCAGCCTCTGGTATACATATATACCGTCCCGCCACAGGACATTTTGGTATGGCTGTTCCGATTTTTTGATGTTTTTGTTCGCTCTCTCTCTCTCTTTCGTTTGCTTTTTGTGTCGAATGCAATGAAAACTTCCATCTCTTATACCTCCAAACGTAGCATCATTCTTGCCTTCCCGTTTTAGCTGAGCTGGTAGCGGATGTGCTGACCGAACTCCGGCAGAGAATTTACCCCTTGGTGGGTGCCAGGCTTTGTCCGGTACGGATTATTCTGGAACCCCTGCCCTTTTTGTTTATCGGTGCCCTTTTATGTACAACGCTCTTCCGTTATAAAATGCCTAAAAGTGTAAAATTTCGTTACCATTTCCTTTACAAGTTTACGCCTGGAGTTAGCCTAAATGGGGAGGGGCGCTTTTTCTTCTGCTTTTTCTTTTTCGTTTTGCTTTGTCTAAATGTTTCTCGAGAGTTCTCTTGAGTAATCGATTAAATTTGGTTGTATGCCTAGATAAATAGTACTAATTACACTGCCATCCAGCTAGCAGTAAGAGAGGTCACAGAGGTGTCGTTCCACCGCATAACGTACCGGAAGCCTGGCGATTCCGATGCCGGATTCGCTCGCTTGATGGTGTTCGAAGCATCCTTACTCTAGTTCATTTCGTTTTCGTTTGACTTTTGTTTGTGAGATGTTCGAAACGTTGGTTTTTTTGAGTCTCGTTTTCTCGTTTTGTAAGCGCAATCAGTTGTTCATGCCTTTGCTTATCTTGATTTTGTCCCAGATATTATCTCCCATTGTCGAAATCTCCCGTTCGAAATTACTACCATTTTTTTCTGTGTGTGTTAGACCTCGTCCTATACAGCACGAAAACCAAGCTTCTTCCGAGAAATTTCTCACGAAGCAGGTCTTACACTGCACGAGCAAGGTCTAAAGATCGAAAAAGATTAATTTAACACGCTTTTCTTTGTGTTTTGTTTTCTATCAAAATAATACATCGAAAACATTGCTAAACATTCCAAATCAGGCCCTGAAAAGTTATTTTTCTTCGCACTTTAGTTTCGAAACACGTTTAACGTAAAGGTTCTCTTTTGTTTGATTAATTTTATCCATTGTTTTGTGTCCATTTTTTTGTTGTGGTTTGCTCATTGGCCCGGTTGATTTGACTATTTTGCTGCGTTTTGCGTTAATGCCAGTTCTATCGTATCGGTGGATGTGATTTGGTTTGCGCTGTTTTGTTTGACTTTATTCGTTACAATATTTCCAAAAATTTCCAAAAACATAACCGCTACGTCGTTTGTTTGTTTGGTTTAGATTTTTATGCTGCTGTTGCATGATGTTGTTACAGTCCGTCTGATGTTTTGGATGTTTCCTACTTCTGTTGGTTGGTTTTTCTTTGGAACATCCAGGCGCGATGTTGCTCGCCCGATCGTTCGCTCTTGGATGGATGTTCTCTATGAGGGTATTTGTTCTATCGCTCCTCGGTGTCGTTGTCCTTTCCCGAATAAATGCTCTCTGCTCGCGATGATCCTGAACCATGCTGAACGGAAAAGCTGAACTGAAAAGCTTCCGTCTACTGTTTACTGTAGTATGATGATGAAGAAATGATAAACACAACTCGGTTGCCGCGTGAATGAGATTACGAAAGTGTGTGAAAATGGTGGTTCGAAATAGTATTTTCTTCCGTTCCCGTTTGTATTGGTTGGTTTGCCTACTTCCTTTGTTGACCGAAACAATTACTGCTATCCTTCTTACACTTCATCGTTACCATTCACTAGTCTCCCTTGCCCGCCGTCAACGCCAAAGTGTTTAAATTGCGCATTAGGAATATCCAAAATTGATATTGAGTGCCGTTCCGTTTGCTGTTTTTTTTCTGCCGCACATACATGTGTGTGTGTGGTAAGTTCGCTATGCTAACGCTCCCGAAAAGTGTGCTCAAAGGTTCGTGGTCCGAAAGGGTTTTCGCATCGCTTCCCAAAAAATCTGTTTGTGTTCGTACTCGTGCCAGTTGGTGTGCCAAGGTTTGTTACAGTCGTCGTTACAGTGTGTTCGAGTAAACCGTGTACTATTGTTAACCTGTCTATTGTTGCTTTGGTTGGGTAGGTCAAACGCTGGCACCGCGGGCGTCTCCTCGATGCATCCCTTGAGGGGGATGCACTCGTCCGGTGACGCCACGTTTGTTGTCAGCGCCTATATGGAGGTGCACAAAATTAACCGTTTTGCTATTGTTTGCTCTATTGCCGAATGCAGCAGACGTGAGTGTCAGTGATGTTGTTGGTGACTACTGCTGCTGCTGCTGTTGCTGCATCTACGTGGTGGAGTGTAATACTTTCAACCCATCTATTTCCTGTATATGTCTTGATGCTGCATGCTCGTTTGCTGCTTGATAGTAGTGATGTAACTCTTGCCCTTCGGTCCCCAATGTGGTCTTGTTCTGTTGTTGTTGCTGTTTTGGACACCTGGCAGCCTGTCCAGCTTGCGTTCTCTTAGTTGCACTGTGGAATTTATCATCGATACCAGATCACTCACAGTATGTATATATATATCTCTCACTTCCTCCCTTTCTCTACGTGATGTAATGTGATGTAAGGAGATCCTCCGCGTAAAGAACCGAAAACTTGCTCCCACGGTAGTCGAAGTACCGCGTTCCGTTTGTGGTAATGCAGTGCGTATCGAAAAATTCGGGGAATTTCGCCTCTATTGTGATGTTGAGAATTTTGTCCAGTAGCTGATGAAATAGGGAACAGTGTGCGTACGGAACCTCGCACCGGCCTGGTGGGAGCGTTCCCGCCACAGTCGGCCCCGGTACGGGTCGGTGCACTAACGCACAAGGTAGTGAAGGGGGAGGGGGGGAAGCCCAACTCCGCCTTACTACGCTCGATGTTTGCCGCTGTTTTCGATTACCTGCCTTGTCTGCCTGTTTGTGGTGAAAATTGAACTGAAACTCCGGGATTTGTGGGACTCTCTCGCTTGTGCCGGACCCTTCCTTCGGTACGATGGACGGTGAAGGAAGCAAAAGGGCTGCGTGCAGTTCACACGTTCCGTCCGAGGAGCTCCCGAGTGCCCACGAGCCCGGAAACAAAACCGTAAACCCTGTCCAAGTCCAAGTGTTTCCGCGACCTCGCAAAGTCCCGAGAAAACTGAGCAAAACTTGAAACGTTCCAGTAGTTGGTTGTGTGATTTGCTTGCTTGCTTGCAACTCTAACGAATTCGCCATCGCGGGATATGAACGGAAAATGAAAAGGAAAACCCTGGAATAGAGAAGTTGGGTGTGCAATTTTCGCACGTGAAGCGTGTCATTATTACCAAGTGTTTTGGTTGGTTGGTTGGTTTGCTTGTTAAATATACTGTTGCGCGTTTGATCTGCTTGACACAGCTGTAGTGGTAGTAGTATTAGTAGTAGTGGTAGTAGTGGTACCGCTGGATTCAGCACACCGAAGCGCTGCAGCGGATGTAGCTGTTGGGTTTTACAATAAAGTTTTACCGCTTATTACTGTGTGTGTTTGGGTGTTTGGGTGTCTGTGTGTATTGTGTGTGTGTTGCAATCGAAAAGTTTTGGCACAAATGTTTCGGGTTTTGTTTCGCAATTTGTTTGTTTGTTGTTCTTCTCCTCGTTGTGTAATCTGTCCTCAGTGTAGGTTTTCTGTGTGACCCAATGCTGCTGCGACTACTGTATATGTTCTTATCGGTTTCTTGGAAGTTCTGACTGTTGCTTGCCGTTCCCGTGAAAAGTTCTCTTCCGTAGTTTCTGCTTTTTGGTTTTGCTTAGTAAAACTATTATCTCTTCAATTGTTTTTTTGTTGCTGTTTGTGTGTGCATCTGTGAAATCCTTCGCTATTTCGCACCCTTTCCAGGCTTCATTGCCTTGCCACTCGCTACAACTCGCCATCTCTCAGTGTCTTTTGCCGTCTGTGTGCTGCTTCCACTGTTTGGACTGTGAAGTATACTGTTTGGCTCTTGCATTGTTTTGTCTCTTTTGTTTTTTGTTTGTTTCGTTTAGTTAGGTACTTTATCCTATTTCAACATAAAATACATCTTTGCTACCGCCACCGATGAATCCGCCAACCCCCCGTGCCATTCCGTCGCCATCGCCGGATCGTCGGACGAGATAGTTGTAAAACATTGTACATGCCAGCGGGCGTTGTACCAAGCGATGGCGGACACCGGCGGCAGGTATTTGGGTGTCCGAGCCCATGATCCGGGCCCGGCTATTGTGCTGATTGTGGCAATCTTGGATTGCCGGTAGGTTAATGGGAAACTGAAAACCGCGTAAATCGAACGCAAAGATCCGAGAAACGAAAAACGGTGTGTTTAATGTATGTACATCTAACTCCACACTCGTTCAGTTCTGACTGCCTGCCTGCGGGGTGGTTTGGTTTGGTTTGTATGGAACCTGTTCCAGTTCACTATTTTACAGTTTGTGGTATGGTTTATTGGTTTTGTCCTGTTCCGAACGTTTGACTATTGTTTCACCGTAATGCATATTGGGGGGTTGTTTCTTTGCTTTGTTTTGGTAGCTGTTGGGCTCTCGCCATAGTGTCGAGGGCCCAACATTAGGTTCTGTTCTAACTGCTGTTGTTGCTGTTGCTGCTGCTGCTGCTGTTGCTGCTGGTGTGGATTGGTTGTTTAGTGTGATTGTGTGCCGGTGCGGTTGTGTTATTTGATTGCGTGTAGGTGTGTGCATTGTGTGTTCGTTGTTTGACAACATTTGATGTGTCGAACTCGTTCGGAGTTGGAGAGTCAAATGAGATGAAAATAAGGAAATTATTGAGAAATGCGCACCGTACCGCTCATCCCAGCCGCGGATGACGTTCGATGCGTCCGTTCTGGTCTATTGTGCATTTGTTACAAAGTAGAAGTGTTGTTTTGCTATCTGTTTGTGTTTTTGTGGGATTCACGCATTCACCCAGCCACGTGTTTGAACGGGGGGGGCGTTTGGGTTTTGTTTGTGGCTGTTATTGTTTGCCTTCTCCTGCCAGATGACTCCGGAAGTGTCCTGTTTTGTGCCCTTTTTCCAGGGTGTATGTGTTCGTTGTTGATGTTCGCCTGGTCTTTCAATGCTTTTAAAAAAAGCCCATCCGGTCTGGGCAGAAATCTCACAAAACATTCGACAAAAGACAACTCAACTATGTTGGCTACGGATCGCGAAAAAACAGAACCAAAAGGACAATGAAACTCCCAAGAAGTACCGAAAGTATCCTTGTTTTGCTAGGATTTTTGGTTTTGGTTTTTTTCATGAGAGAGGGGCAGGGAAGCCGGGGTTGGGTTTTCTTTACCCCTACAATCCTCCCCTCCCCTCTTGCTCTCTCTCTCTATCTTGTTCTATCTCTCTTACGTTATCTCTATCACTTTTTTGTATCCTTGCTGGGATAAGACAATTTCCTTCGCGTTCGTTTCGTTTCGCAACAGCGTTCTTCTGCACCATTTTGTTTTTCTTCTGCGTGTGTATGTGTGTAAGTGTGTGTGCGAGTGCTTTTGTTTTCTTCTGCTTCGTTTTCTTTTGCATTTGGGGCCAATTGATCATTCGCGAAAATTGTGCCAAAAGTTGACGTTACGTTTTCAACTTGGATCTTTTGCTTTTGCTCTGTACGGTTGTTAACGCTTCCGAAAATTGGGTGTAAATTGACAGACAGAAATAAACTGATACATAAAACTGATGACGAAAGGGGGTGGGGTTTTTGTGGGAAGGTGAAGATTTTGCGTTACCAGTTAGCTCAAATAGGGACTTATAATCGAATTCGCGTTCGGTGCTGGTAATTACTATTGGGATTGTTTCTTGTGCAGTTTCCGTTTTTTCTTTTTGTTTTCGGAGAAAGGTTGTTGTGGCGTTAAGAATGGTGGTTAGTTCACATGTAGTACTGGTTTTGAGTTTTCCACGTCTTGCCGGTTTTAAAGACTATACTATTGCACGTGCTTGCTGCCACTGACCTGTCGGGTTTTCCTTCCTGGGTTCTCTTCCCCCAGAGTGATCGGTCGCGAAAAGGACTGTGGATGGCCGATGTCTGCCCCAACATAACCGGGGCCCTCGACGACCATCCCGGGAAAACCGTACACTGTGAGGACACCATCCCCAGGGGGTGTGCCACCAAGAAACGCTCTGCCTCAATTGAAAATTATGGATATTCCAGATTCGGTTCATTTGATCGGTATTAGTATCAAAGTTCAAGTTACTGCTGATGATCTTCGTATGTACTTCCATTCTTCTTTGCTGTTGGTTGCTGCTGTTAGTTAGTTAGTTAGTGATTTAATTCATTTTGCATGTTTGTCTTAAGTGTGTTGTCATTTGGAATTGGTAAATTACGTTTTTTTTGTTGTTTGTTTGCGTATCTTTGCATCTCTTTGCTGTCCTGCTGGTTGGTTTCGTTTTGCTTGCTTGAGAAATAATTTTTGAATACCTCTGATTATTTCGATACTATTTACTGTGAGTTTGTGTTTATTTAATTTTTTTTTCATTCATTCATTATGTTTGTTTCTTCGTATTTTTTTTTGTTTGCTTTGTTTTGCTGCATTTAAATAGAGAATAAATACAATATGCTTGTGGTGTGTTTGTGTGATTAAAATTAGATTACAAAAAATAAGTTTATACCCCTCCATACCGACCGCAGACCGAGAACGGCGTAGCGGCTTTGGCCGCTGGGCGGCAGGGTCCGCTTGTGTGCGTGTGTTGGTGTATGTTGTGAGATCGTGTGCGTATGCGTGTGAGTGTTTTTAGTTGTCTGTTGCAAGTAGTAGGAATCATCAATTATCAGTCCAATGTGTTGTACGATCAGAGCCCTTCTTACGAAGAGCCTCGACAACCGGTTTTGCTCAATCCCCAAGCTCTATATATATGCGGTGTGCCCGTCCGTGGGTGTCCGTTCTTCCCAGCGAAGCGCAAGACAAATCCTTGCAGGAGAGTGCAGGTGTGCATTTCGAAAAACTGTTCGCCCAAACGTGTGTTGAATTTCTTCACTTCGAGCGCCCTTGAACAGCGCGGTTTCGTTCGTAGCTCCAAACATACGATCCAAACATAAATTTACTATTCCCGAATCCCCCGCACTGCGGGTCCCTAGGAGAGTGACATTCGAGGATGGTTTGAATTTTGGACAGGTACTGCTCCTTATGAAACAACGCCATTGAGAAACGGTAGGAACCGTAGAACACACCTCATAAAATTGCCGTGACCGGGTGCGATGCGGCAACCCAGCAGCCCCCAAACAACCTCATCCCCAAGCCCATTAAACGCTTCAATACAATCACTTAAATCTACGAGAAAAAATAGTTGATGACCCTAGCCGGCCCAGACCTGGCCGCTCGCCTCAAAGCTCACTGGATCGGTTGATGGAAGGGGTTGTTTTATGCATTTTGTTTTCCACTTTTGTTTCATACTCCTAGCTTCATCTGCACTGGTGCTGTATTAGGGTTTATCTGTTTTATAGTTAAATTGTGTCTTCTTCTTCTTCTTCTTCTTATTTCTCTTCTGCTTGCTTCACTTTCATCCACCTTTCCCATTTCATTCCATGCTTCGTTTAGTTTAAGTAGGTTGGCTGCTATTCTTCTGTTGTTTTTGTTTTTGCTTTGAGTGCTTGCATTGTATCATATTTCTTAGCGTACTGTGAGAAATTGGTATTGGGAATCAAATGTAACTTAAAAATCTGACTCAATTTCGCAAATCAGATTCGCTTCAAACAGAAATCACGCTGTTAGCCTTGCACAGTGCGTCGGAAGGATTATACCTATACGCATGGTTGTGATAAATAGTACACTCGCACGAATTCTTGCGGGAAATTCATCGCTTTTTGGCTGAGTTCGGTCACACCGAACCCTCAGTGTACTGATGGTAACTGATGTTTCTTTGCAAAGTTTCGTAACTAAAGCATTTTCGTAACCGGGATCGAACAGCCCGAAAAAAGGAAGAGCTCGTTTCGTCTCTTTTCCGATGTCTTGTCGTTGGGGAAAGTTGGGAAAAATACAGTCAAACCATGCTAAAATGGACATCAGTAGCGTTCTCGCTACGCACTCTAAAGCACGATCATAAAGTGTTGCGTAAGGTGTGGAAACATCAGCGACAATACCCAAGTAAGCAGCATTTTGTGGAACATGGTAGGAATTGGTTTGCTTATCTTATCCAACCTCAGCCACTGCTTGCATGTTTCTGTGTGGGTGTGGATGTGTGTATGTCCCTCAGTAGAACAATAGTGTGTGTTTAGTAGTCGCCTTTTGACACCTCTTTGCTTATATATGAGTTTTTTTTTCGTTATGTTCGTTTAGTGATAAGTTTTTGGAAATTTTCTTCTGCTAGGATGGATGCCTCTGCTTAATTGGTTTTGAGTTCTGTTACTTGTTTATTAGTAATGCATTTGCTTCTTCAATTCTGCAATGGGGGGAGTTTGTTTTTGCTTAATGTTAAAGAATATGCGTGTGTGAGAGCTTTGTATTGTGTAAAGTGTTTGTTTTTTTTAATTATTTATTTTTTTGTTGCTTTTTTCCATATTGGATAAATTGCTGTTTCGCTTAAAACCGTTGTTGCGAAAGTTTGCCTTGTTTAAACGAAAAGCATGACAGTAGTGGTCACCTATACGATACGCGACACCACGGCACAAACTTACATTTGTGTCGCTGTGGCGTCGAAATAAAGCGGAACTAGACATCATTCCCGAAACGTATCAACACAAAAGTTTTGTGAAAACTGAAAAACGATAATTTGGTAGATTTTTTCCCATTTCGCTTCTTCGCCATTGTTTTGCTTCTTAATACATTTCATTACGGTTTTGTTTGTTTGCTTGTTTTGCTGCATGTTAATGGGATTTATATTTGTTTTATGTTCATCCCCTTGTTTTGTCATAGAGTATGGCCATCTTGAATTGATGCGTTAGATGTATGCTTTTATGCTCAGTGTTTCTTGCCTCAGTTTACTACGTACTAGTGTGTTTTGTTTAATTTTTTCCCTTTCCTTCACTCTTCGCTCATCTCTTGTATCATCTCCAGAACGAAATCTGAACCGTGAGCGTTCACATGAGTTCATGTTCTGGTTTTCGGTTTCAGTTTTCATTGCTTTCCACGAAATCGTTTCATCGACGACAGCTGCTTCCATATGCGTGTGTGTTGGTTGGTTGATATTTTGGTTTTCTTTAGATAGGCTAATCTTCTCGTGGTAGTAGTCTTACCTTTATAAGTGTATTAATTGTTTTTTTTTTTTGGTAATTTTATTTTCCCGTTTTTTCTTCTTCTTTCTCTGCTGCTTCCTTTTAGCTTTTTCAGCTCCGTAACAGTGTAGGTTTTATGATTTGCTTTGCTGCATTTGCATTTTTGTGTGATATATTATCATCATCATGTTCTGAATTATATATTATTAAACTTAAATTTAGTCTTCCTCCATTGCTACCCATGCCCTTACTATCCCATCGCCTCTCACCTGTAGGTTTCTGTAGTTATCTTCTTTTTTTTTTGGTAATTTTTGTTTTATTGATTATTTGCTTGTTTGCGCTACTTACTTCATACACGAAAAAGTGGCATCACCTTGGGTTCGTCGCCTATCCTTCGTTTTCTAAACACGGTTTTGAGCTTTCCAAAAAACTGTTATCTTCTGCATTGTTTTGCATTTTCTTCTGCTGTGGTTTGTGCTTTGTTGAGGTTTGTTCGAAACAAAAAATAGTGGTCCTGTAGTTCTATTGCATCTTGTTGTATTGGCTTTGCTGTTTTATTGTTACTGTTGCCGTTCTGCTGCAACAGTATACTCTGTATTGTGGTGGTGGTGGTGGTTGTTTGCTGTTGTTTTATACTCTTGTTTGCTGTTGTATTCCCGTTGTATACTTCTTCCGATGGTAGAATGGAACAGAAAAAAAACTACACAAGATCGCGCCCGAGTAGCCGAGCACTTTGGTGGGGCGAGAAGTCTATTAAAGGGCCCGTTTATTCTTCCTCCTGCTTCCGCATTTCGTCGTATTCATTTGCTCCATCATTGTCGCAGTTTTTTTTACTCATTTTTTACTCTCTTTTTTCGTATATAAAACTTATTAATTAGTTATCTTTTCCATTTTTTCTTTTTGTAAAAATCAACATTATTACTTTATTATTCTTTTTGAAGGCACTTTAGATCGGACGTGGTGGCCCAAGTGTTACCTTTTTTGTTGTTGTGTTTGTTTTTGAATTGCCGGTTTGAAAAGTGTTTGTTGTTTGTTTTTGTTTGATGTTTCCGGGCGCGCTAGCAAAAATTTATCATGTTGGTCTCGTGAACTGTCGTTTGTTCCGTTTTGCCAAATTGTTGTACATGTAACCGTGTGTCTATTGGTAGTTTTGTGTCTGTTTGTTTCCTAGTGTTGGTATGTTGTATTGATTTTTAAGATTTCTCTCCCATCGCCATTGCCGAAGTGTTTGACCAAAATGGTGGTAAAGTAGTCTTAGCGCGCCCCGTTTTGTCTTTGGTAGATGTTTGCAGCCATAACGTACCGTCGTTAGTATCGCCAAAAGATGTTTTATTTTTACGCCAGAAGGATGTAATTTCTGTTTGACGTTTGCTTTGCCATTCTTGTGGGTTTCGTTCTGTTGCATACTGCGGTACGCGTGATACGCGTACGTGACAGCATCAACATCACGTTCAGCCCCAACCATTCGAAAACGGCATGCGATGGCGTCAGCAGACTGCAAAAAAGAAACTCAAATATCTAAATGTTCCGTTTTTATTTCTGTTTTGAATGCCTTCATTTGCTATTGTAAGAACGGTTTTGGATTATGTCAGAGATTAAAAAACGTGGCTATTTCAGTTTTGAGAATGCTCGGCTACTCGCCCGACGATCACAACTTAATCCCCTTTTTGTGATGTGCTATTCCTTCCTGGTGTACGGTGTCTTGGTGTAAGTGTGTAAGTGTGTGTTGTATGTGTGTATTTGAGTTGCGATATGGTGATAGATAATGTGGTATTCATATTGAAAATATGCGTCCAGAACGATTATGAATTTGCTCGCTTTTCAGCAGGTATCACACCGTGTGTTGCCAACCCATGGTTTGTAACAAATTTTCACACGCCTTTTCCAGATATATTGCCTTCCAAAAATGGTCGGTAATAGCGCGAGTTGGTGGATCTTTACATTCGAAACAACTTTTGGTGAATGAGATTTTTTTCTCCAAGGAATCGTTGGTTTTTGCACTAACCTAAATTTCTCCATCGCGAAACACTTTTACACGCCAGGCGATCCATTCGCGCACAGTGTGATACTCAATTTGGTGGATGAAGATTCACAAACTGGTTACCAATATACAAGTACCATTACATTGGAAAACCTGAACCACATTGATGGCCAAAACAAGAAACATCCTGACTGGTGGTCCGAAAAATGCGTTCACTATGCACCGTGCCATCTCCGTGTGGAGGTGCAGGGGAAAAAAGACCTTCTACAATTTTCGTTACAATTTGTCGATTTGTTTTAAAATTTGGAACAAGTTTGAGGATCCGATCTCTACCATTTCGCAGGGTTATCCAGTACAAAATAGTGCGCAGTGCCATCGAATCAGGAGCATCAGTGGAAGATTCACAATCGGTTGTGCGGTGGACATTCGTAATGTTTTCAAATATGAGTTCGCTTGTGTTTCGAAAGTGCGAAACCAAAAAGGCTCCTACTACTGTTGTACGAACTTAGGGTTGTTACTAACTAAGTACAAAAAGAGGCAGGCCACTTTCCGTCGTCCTGTCCAGATATCCAAACTCGAGTGCGTAGTGAGTGCTCGAGATCAGCACTCGACTGAGCAAGTGAGTGGAGTGTCCTCAGGGATGTTGAGCATCTTGGCATGACTCAGAAAGAAGCCCCCACCCATTGTATTGCCATGTTTATGGAGTGTATGTATGTGCTTGTGTGTGTGTGTGTGTGTGTGCGTGTGTGCATTGATGAATGCGTGATTGTAGTTAAGTATCCTGTAAATCATAAATCTCAAATATTATTTCTCTTGTTTGAAGGGGTCACCGGCAACAGAGGGCAATGAAGGGGCGCCCCCCTTGTAATAGTTGCTATTGACGCCATGTTGTTGATTGGCTAGTGACTCTCCCAACTGCTGGGTGACCCACGGCTGCCTGTGTGTGGTAGTGGTAGTAGTAGTATTTAGTAGTTCCTGTTGTGGGTACATGCAATAACTAACCGAAAACCAGTTTCTCCGAAACGAAAGTCTACGAAAAAGGAAAACTATATCGACGATCTCTATCTCTCTCTCTCTCTCCCTCGCTCTGTTACTTGCCGCCAACCTGTACCGCCGGTTCCGGTCGCTTGGGGGCGACACAGGCGACACAGGCCGTCGGCTCGGTATGCCGGAAATGGAACTGAAATCGATACACTTGGGCGATAAAGGCCCAGTTTTGGGTGACTATTGCAATCAACAATTTCTCGATTGCAACGGCAATTGGTTCCGGTTGTGGTTTTGGGGGGTTTTGTGAAGATTTTGTCCTTTTGTTCAGCTCAGTTAGTTTGATCTCCATGTTTTTTTTTCTTCTTTTGTTTGCCCTTACTTTGGTGCTGCTTGTTGCTCACTAACGTTGGCCTAAAGTTTTAAATAGTTTAGAAATAACCGCTACCATGACTGTTTAGTGTTTTTTTTTTTTAATTTTACTTCTGGTTTTGTTTTGGTAATGTGGTTTTTCTCTTCTGTTCTTTGCTCTTCTCTGCCGCTCTTCTTGCTAATTACTAATATTTGATTTATCTTACTTTGGGATTTACTTTTCATTATTAAGGAATAAAATTACAATGGTTTTTTGTTATTTTCTTTCAATTCGTTTCTCTCTTGCACGTGTTTGGTTTCGCTTGCTCTCATCTCTTAATAGTCATGTGTATTTTTGGTTGCATTCTACCTTTTGCTCTTCCCTTATGCTGCATGTGCACCATGTGCTTTGATGCATCCTCTTCCATACGAGTGCTCATCTCTATGCACTCCTATTCGCCTTCCGTGCACTTTTCCATGGAAAACTTGCCTGTGAGCATATTCGGGCACGCGTGAGTGTTTCGTTTTGTATGCCTTTTCCAATAACTTTACACATTATGCTACACATCCCACGATGTAAGGAAAATTAAAACGCACTTTGCCCGCCATTGCTCTGCCCTCTTCGTCTATCTTCCCCATACCGCTATGACGTGTTAGCTTTTGCGAGCACAAATGAATTAAGCTTTCTGCACAGTTGGCTTGCGTTCGGAAAATGTGTTTTAAAATGGTGTTGCGGAAGCTCTTTGCTGAACGTCCTTTTGTAAATAAATCTACGCCCGCCGCGGCACTTATCGGCCAGGCGCCGGGGGCACGGAAAAACAAAACCTTCCAGATTATCGTTCCGGTGGATATCGGGGTGCCAGATATGGGTGGCCTTACCTTCAAGGCTACTCCATTAATTTTCATGTTTCGTTTTTACATTATTCTTGGGCTCACGTTGTCACCCATGCTTCTCTCAAGGGTACAGTTTGATGTCCCCACTTTTGAGTAACTGCTTCCGATTTCTCAATAATTCCTCATTTTACTTAACATGAATTCATAGCTTCCAGGATGGAATATTCAAATCTCGCTCTGCCGATGGATGCGTGCAGCTCGGAAGAGAAGGACTGCAGCCCGAAACTAACAGGTGCTTTTGCTGTACAGCTCATAACTACGGTTATTGCATTTCCATTAACGAAAGTTTACTCAGCTTTGCGCACTGCAAGTTTAATCGATCGATATTACACTGTGCCGCACTTTGATAGAAATTTCATGTAAATTCTTCCTAACAAGAACTCAGCACGTTTCTTACTTTGTTTTTGTTGTTATTTTGCAAGAGAACGAACGAAAGTAACACCGTGAACGATTGCTTGTGCTATTACCGGTGCGCATGTTACGCGATACATTGTTGTTGTTCGAGGAGTTGTAGCTCATCTTTGAAAAGAAGTCGTGTTGCGATGTGTTTTGGCCGTGTTGGCCACTTATTGTTTCGTAGCAATGGTTAACACGTGTTTGCTTCATGCTTCTTTGTTTTTCTTTTGTTTTCCCATCGATAAGGTAGTCAAAATATGAATCTTACTCACGTTTGAGACCTGAATTTGTTTCCCTTTTTTTACAGTGCTTCCCATCAATATAGAATTTCTTCACTTTCGCTCCGCCGTTTCCGAACCTCTTTACGAAAAAACCCTGCAACTACTACTGTTTCTTAGTTTTTTCCACCGCAGTTTCTTGTATTTTATTGAGTTTCTGAGTTTCCTAACCGCAATATTTCACATTTTAATTTTTGTTTGTTTCCATTTTTTTGTTTCGTTTTGTATATAAGAAAATATAAGTTAAGGCAGATTTTGGTAAAATTACACACAATTGTTTTGTTTTTTTCTCTTCTTCTTCAAATACGCGCAGGATTCGCTCGTATGCGCCCGTCCTTGACTGTTTTTATGCCCAAAAGTTACTGTTTTAAACTGTAGCACTCTGTTTTGTGCCTTCGTTTGGTTTTTGGTTTCTTTTTGTGTCACACGCAGTTCATACATTATTTAGCCTTTCGTTCGTTACCGTGTATTGGTTTTATTTTTGAATAGTTCGCCACTACCGTCACATTCTGCTTGATGCTTTGACGCTTTTTAAAATTGTTTTCTTAATTACATTTTCTTAAGATTTGTTTCACATTTTATTTTGTGTGTGAGTGTGTTAATTTTTTTTTCTTTAAAGATAAGGCGCGAAGGTGCTTCAAATAAGCTTGTACTTTTTTCGTGATATTTTTTGCTGCTGCTGCTGCTGCTTCTTCTAATATCTTTATTTTAGACCGGAAATCCCAAAAAACATTGCCGAGAACGTATTTTCTTCTTTGCCTTCCACCGTGTTCTTTTTTCTGCTGCTGCCACTTCTTGCGCTGATCATCTTTCTCCGCTTCTCTTCAGCCGCTCCCTCGCGCTCTCTGTCCTCAGCGTCGTATCGTTCGATTTTCTATTGTTATCATTGTTTTGCTGCATTAAATTTTTGTTTGTTTGAGTGTTTTTAGTTCTTTTTTTCATATTGTCCTAGAATGCTCCTAAACAAGAGACCGGGAAGTTTTGAAACGAAAGTTTAGCCCCTTCTGTACCTACGCTTGGTCCACGGCACGCTTCCAGATAGTGCCTCGTGATGCTGAGATGGTCTTTAAACTGGATATATAAGGAAGGGAAGTTTGAATTTTAAGTATAATTACGGGTACACTTTGAAGTAAGTGTTTTTTTTTGCGGATTACAGCTATATTTGGGTAAGATTTATCTTGAATCTCTGTGATGTCTGCGAGGCTTTCACAAAAATATTTTAATTTAGAAACATTTTAAAGCATTCTTTCGACTGTTTGATGTTGTCAAGATCCAAATAGACATCCAGCAAACATGTTGTGTGATTTTGTATTGAGGAATATAATTTTGTTTGAAGTCAACCTAGACACCAGCCGAAAGAGATACCTCCGTTTCACCACTGCATCTATCTGGAGCGTGCGAGATTGTTCTTTAATTGCATCGTTGGCTATCGTTTCTGTAAATTTTGCTTTTTTTTTGGTTAAAATTTTGGTTCTGAGCAAATCAACAATAATCAATGCTTTCCAACTTTTCGTCTTCCATTAAAATTTTGCCCTTTTTTTTGGTTGAATTTTGACTATAATTTTGAACCGCTTGTAGCTTATTTTTCCTTTCTTGCTCTCTTTTTTTCTCCTGGTGGTTGTTGTTTTGTTTTGTTGATGTTGTTGTCACCTAAAAGGGTAAGCTTGTTGAATGTTTATCTCTTGTAAGCACCTCACCACAGACTTGGTTTACTATTTGCTTGTTGTTGCTCGCTGCCATTAGCTATTGGTTTTTGTATGTTTCTTTTCGATTGTTTGTTTTGTTGTTTGCGAATTGTTACCAGTTGCCAGTTTCCGTATGATGTTATGAACTGATTTCTCTTGTTTCCTTGCCTTTCTTGCTGTCAAATTGTTTATTTCTTGTGTGTATTTGTGTGTAATAAACGAAAGTCTATCTAAACTTCAAACTAAACCCTTCTTCCTCAAACAAAATGCTAATGAAAACGTCACCGGCCAGCGGCCGTTTGTTTCAAATGCCCGGTAAAGGTTTATAGAGATATATTATAATATACATTAAGTATTTCTTTGTGATAATGGTTTCCAAAAAGACGGCCCAAAAGTGGCAATTAGACAATTGCCATTCTCTGTTAGTTACTTTGTTGTGAATATGGTCGGTAAAATGATTGAAAACTGTGACGTATGGAGAAGTTGTTTATTCCCATGCTGCCGTCCAACTAAATATTAAACCAAACAACCCATTTTGAAAATTCCGATTTTCGCTAGAGTTGCTCAATTACGCTGTTCTTACGTTCAATATAGTTTTTTTTCTTCTTGCGGTTTGTTTATCTTCTCTGTTCTATTGATTCATTCGCCGTCCCATTGATGGTGCCCGTGCTGATGTTCGCCATTACTGCATTGAAATCATATGATTACCGATTCGCGTTGAAATGCACTGTGTAATGAATTTTGGTTCCTGTTTCAAGGGGTGGTTGTGTTTGTTTAACTGAAACTGATTGCTCTTGTAGTAGCTGCTTCCGAGCGCATTCATGTCGAGTAGCTTTCACAGCACGCTCTTTTTGGTCTTATGATTTTGAGCTGAAAGTTTGCCAATTACCAACATCTTCTAGAAAAGAGTTGTTCCAATTCGTTACCGATCGAACTCAGTTTATTCCGATAGTTGTTTTTTTAAATTCTTATTCCGTTTTAATTCATAGTTATTAATAATCTTCATTTTTATAATTCTGATACATACAAATTTTTCAAATACTTGCCGATCGCATAACGTTAAAAACGGATTCAGATTACTGTTACCGAATTCGATTGTTTTATTGGTATTTCATGATGCTTTGGAGTTTTGTATAACGAAGCCTAAACGTGTTTAAAGTATGCTAGCGTGCTGCAGAAGGAAAAGCTAATCTCTCTCTCTCTCTCTCACGATAAATTTCGAGCGCTCGCTGTCCAACATCGGGCATTAATTTAGTCCCGTAAACTACTCAGCCGTCGAAATGGATTTTATTGTTTGTTATATACGTTCTCAAAATCTTCCAAATGTTTGGTACTTGATGTTGGTAGTGTTTGAAATTTTTGTTGTTGCGTTTCTCCCTTTCTCTCTCTCTTTCTCTTTCTCGTTAAAAATATTGTTCCATATAATTTCTTTACAACATTCTTATGTGTCCTTTTTTTCGATTACGCCGGCGCCATGACACCGCCGTTCGTCACGCCATCTTATGCGCTTGTCGCTTTAGTAGTTTTTGAGTAGTTCACTTGCTGCTACATCCGTTCGTCGGCGTTGTATCGCCATTCGCTTAAAAATATATCCTTAATATGAGGTAGATTTTAGATTTCACGAAATGTTATACGAAAGGTTAAACAATAAACATCGCGATTCAAACTGCTTTCATGTTTCAAAAGCAAGAAAATTAACTCGTATCTTACTGGCAATCTGGTGTAACGTGAATGTAAACACATGCTCGCCAAGAAACACGCCCTTCGATTTTTCCGTTGCACATTAACTGGTATGAAGCGCGTCGCTCCGAGTGGACGAAAAGGACTACTTTGATCGTTTAATATTCGCTTCACCACGCACTGTTGGGATTGTTGGTAAAGCGCATCCCGACCTAAAATTTACTACGTAGGAAAGCCCTGCGAAAGTTCTAAACAAGGGGAATGAATTAAAAAAGGAAATCATCCGTAGGTTACGGTTCTTCTCTGTCTCTAGCATTAGTAGTTCGTGCTGCCCCTTTTCCACGACTTTGATCGACTTAGTCTTCGCTGCTAGGCTGTTACTGGTACCACGTTCGGCACGAGATGAAGATGATGATGAGAAGCTATTTATTTCTGTATGCTTGTATTGTGTGTATGTTTTCTACTGTGTGTGTTTTGTGTAGTGTGTGTATTTGTTTCGATAGTATGATCAGTTTGCCCGATCATCCACTAAACTTCACTCTCGGACCAGCCATGCTGTCCGTCATGTTCACCCTCCCTTCATGTCCGGCATTGGAAAACGATTGTGTTGCTTTTCCATCATTCAGATAGTGTATGTTAACCAGCAGCCAGCACCTAGCAGTTGCTGTTGTTTGCTGTTGGTCTTGCACTGGCATCATAGCTGCTTCCCATGGTTTCTTCTTACCACTTCTCCACCCCCAGTGGCGTACTTCGCACTGCGAGAAGTCGAACCGCCGATCGGATCTGATACCCTTTTGTTTGTTTGGTGTAGTTCGAGGTGCCCATCTCAAACCCTGCTCGAACGGTCCGGAACTTCATCTGCCGCTAGTGCGCCACCAGAGGCTTATATGCATTTGTGTGTTTGCTTGTGTATATATATAAATATTGAAGTTTTACGAGAATAGTTTACATCCATTCGATAGTCTCATACACCTGATTCAGTTGGTTTAAATCTCTCTGTGTGTGTGTTTAGTCGCACGCGCGTGTGTGTGTGTGCGCGAGTAATTCTTCTTCCTCTCTGTTTTGTTTTGTACAACCATATGTACGTTGCCTGTATATACCGGTAGAGTCAACGACTGCGAATTGCCTCCAATTGTTGTGCGTTTGTAGTTACGACGCTGACTGGCCGACAGAAACATCACATCCTCGACAAGGCTCGATCGCTGCTAGCGGTACGGACATTACAACGGAAAAGGGAATAGTTTGGAGGATTACAAGAATCAAGGGAGTTTGGTAGACTTGGGGAAGGAGGGAGCTCTAGTTCTATACACGGTCGAGGCACGGTGCCCTCTACTGCCTTCTGGTTCACAACTCGACAACTCGTCGAGTACTGTGACTATTGCTTGGTGAGTTTAATGTTTCTCTCTTTCTCTCTCTCTCACTCTCTCTCTCTCTCGGTTTGGAGACTCTGTTTGATTTCCTCCCGATGGCGTCTAGTACGCTTTGTGAGGCTGCTAGGGATCAACCCAGGGCCCCAGAGAACCTCAAAGTTCCCTGTTGTCTTGATTGGGTTCGTCGTCTTAGTCCGGTTGTGTTTTGTTTGTTTTCACGTTGGTGACTTGAGCGTGATCGGAGTTATCGGTATGTTCATTTTCACAGCTACAACGATGATCATACGCATATTGTGCTTCGCTTTTGCCATGTGTTGTTGTGTCGCAACGCAACACACTCTTCTTCCACCTGCTTTCACTCTCTGTACATTCTGTCGGCTGGTAGTCGATACTGCTTATTGTTCATGCGGAATGAAATAGTAGTAAACTAAAGCCTGTTGTTTGCTGCTGTTGTTGTACAAAATCATCCCTATGTTTACCCTTAAAACTCTTGCGTGTTTGTAGTTGGTTGTTTGACGGAGACCGAACCGGGAACAGATGCGGGTGGTTTGTGGGTGCGGGGGAGTCCTACCATGCAGTAGTTTGGCCTATTTTCACATACTTCAAATGACGATGTTTGCTGCTGTGATGGCAACGCGCTACGATCGTAGAACACGCACCATCGGTTTCATGAAACTCTCTCGCTCGCGCTCGGCTTATTGTTGGTTTGATCGGTGCGATGATCACACGGTGATGTATTGTGTGGATTCGGGCGAGTGCAGCTTTTGCTTCTGCTCGCTCACTTTGTATATACAACTATGGTACAATTGGACTACTGCTGCCAGCAAAAAAGACCTTGCGCGTCTAATCGCTACCCAGCAGTAGGACATTACGTTAAAGTTCAGACCTTACATGGCTATGGCTATACAGATTGAAGGAATACAATTTCATGCTCGTTTCGGGTTTCTCCCACCGGTTTCACATTTTCCGCCTGGCTTACATTGTGGGTTTTTGTTGTAAATGACAGTAGCCCTTTTATCATATCATAGTTCTTGTGTTGTTTTTTGTTCGTGGCACATCACCGCTCCGATTTCGGACACCGAGAGCTGATGCTGCCAAAGAAAGAAAAAAACCAAATGTTTCCCAACTTGATGCACGTTGGCTTTGGATGGCCAATGAATATGCTAGAGGTTGCCAATGTGCACAGCAGCGCTACCACTACGTATGCACCTTGATTGGCTTTCACTGCCTGTTGGCATACGCACACCCGGTTACGCACAACGCACTCATCATCGTTTGCCTTCCTCTTATTCTTCTTTTTTTACTAACACTATTGTAAACTGTCGCTTCCTGCTACGTTTCTCGGCTGCTTGGTAAAAATACTTATTGCGATCAAAAATAAGATTGTATTATGTTGTTGGTTTGAAAATCGTTACATTGGTAAAGTTCTCTGGCACTATTGTTGAAATTATTATTGATTCATTCGGTTTGTGTGTGTATGTTTCGTTTTTAATGTAGCTACCCGGCGCGGGTACTCGCTCCGTGCGGTCCCTGCACTGTTAGTATCCTGCTGAATGCCGCTGGTTTGCATTTCTTTTCTTAGCATGTTGGTGCATTCGAAGATAACGAGAAAACCGGAAAGTGGCTAACGCAATACGAAAACGCCTTCGTAAAGATTTAACGCCTAAACAGGGTTTTATCTAATGTTCCGGAAGGAGAAGATGTTGTTTGAAATCAAAAGTATGAATTTGTTCAATGCGTTGAGGATCATTGCTATGCGTGAGAAGTTGTGCAATAAATTTAAGTATAATTTTTAATACCAACTTTCAAACCTCGTATGTATTACACCCAACGAGACAAAATATTCCAATTTGAGATCCAAATTAGTCAAGCAGATATTCAAGACTTTGAAGATTTTTTAGCAATGTTTATGTCGGGGATTGACATTTTTAGCGTTGGAAATTAATCGCTAGTATACTCCAGGGTTTTGAGGCTCCATTTTGAAGCGTAATTTATTGAGACACAATAATTTCTCATCAAAATCAATCTCCAATATTATAAGGATTTAGAGATGATTTCCAGTTTACTAGATCACGGAAATTTTCGTGAGATAGTTGTGAATTTCAAAATTTTCATCTGAATTAGTCAACAAGATATTTTAGGACTTATGGGATATTGTAAAGTTTATCGAACAATGTAAATTTTTGAAGTAATTTGGGTATAATAATTTGACATCATGACCAATCACCAATAATTTACAAGATTAAAGAGAATTTCTTTAAAGTACGATAAATTTTGTATTTTTTTTTTGTAAAATGACTTTTGATTTAATATTTAGACATCATATTTCATCCAGGATATTCCAGGTTTCATGAAAAACTTTAATATGTTATGGACATAATAAAAAATGTAAGCCAAATCCTTCTGTATCATACTCTTACCCAACCGCCATAGCAATGATCTCAAGCTCTGTTCTAGGATGTTCTTTACACAAATAGCCCAGAACAGTATTTTTTGGTTTATCGCCAAACATTAGATTTGATCTTACAATTTTGGTTTGTTTTTTGAGATAAGTTCCACATTTTAAGAATTTCCGTTTTGAGCTCACGTTTAAAACTGCCTTTGGGTTCGTTTGAGATTTTTGATACGCACCGAGTGCTCACGACTGCTGTCAGAATGTGTCAGTATGCTGATCTCTCTGTGATACGTTACAAGCGAATAGCGATATTCGAAGCGCTCCACGCGTTCGCGTCACGTTTGCTGCTGCAGAGACAAGAAGGCTACACGCACGACCTAGCTCCAGTTCCCGCCTGGCGGAAAAAGGCACAAAATCGAACGATGCTGTTTTGGGTTTTTGCTTAATACTTCACCAAATAGCGGGCGATTGCAGATGGTGTGGTAGCCCGCTAACAAAAATGTTCCGTAGCCATGTTCCAATCACTCCCAGGAGGTGTTAGTTCTGGTGTGTAACCTTCACATGGCTCGAGTACCGGCTGGCAAATCATCTACGGTCGGCAGATGTCAGTGTCCGAAATTGCCGTAAACGTGGTGTATATTACATTTGTTGTGCGTCAGTAGTACTGCGATTGTTCGCGCCCGCAGTACGATTCACTGTTCGTTTACCTATAACTTTCTAAAATAAGGCAAAAGTTGCTGTTGAAAACTGTAACCAATAAAGTTTGTTGCGATGAAAAAAGTGGTTCCATCTCACGATGCGTACGGCAGTGTCGCCGATTCCATTCTCGGAGCGGCCCGGAAATGCCGGGGCCACCGGGCCGGGAACGGAATACGCCGTGCTACGTTGCGAATACGCAGTTTTGTCGAAACGAAATGTTCATGGTACTTGGATTGTGTGTGTCTTACATCGATAACGACTTACATCTCTGTCCGTAATAGCAGTAATCCTAGATTTGTGTGTTGTTTCGGTAATATCACAAACATTTGTTTCCTAACCGCACGATGGGCGGCAGTGCTCACATGGTTTTGTTGCTTTGTTATCATTTCAAAAATCATAAGAAGATATCCCTGTGTTTACTGTGCAGCTGTGTCCGCGGCCGCGGCCAGCCCGTTTGCAGGGGCAACCCACTCACAACACTCGTCACCGTCCGAGTCCACCGGAACCGGTTTGAACACATGTTTGAAGCTCCTGAAGGTGCCCAGCCCCCACCAAACGCGGCCAGCGTAAATGTCTGGACGAGCGCACAGATACTATTTCAACTGAACTGGAAAAATTCAAATCAATCCGGTTGGTTGCATCTTTTTTGGTCCAAAGAATCCATCTTCCGGAGCAGTCACGAGTCCCACTGCTTGGGTGGGAGCTCACCGCCCCCGGGCGAAGATGTCCGTTTGGCTTTTGGCAATGGCATATTACTCTATTGTTCTATTGTTTGTGTGTGTGTGTAAAATTATACTCTGTATAAATATATATGTATATATATCTATATGTATATCTATCTGTTACTCTCACGGTCGTTTATCAGCTTTGTTACGCACATTTAACAGTACTTTGCGTTTTTGCTTTCGCGTTTTTGTATAAATAGTTATCCCTTTGCTAACGCTTCCGTGCCATAATGTCTTGTTTCTCTGCATCATTTCTCGCTTTGCTATGATAATCTTGCATTCCCTATCTTCTCCACCACGCTCTCTTGCTCCTTCCTTCGCTCTCTATCCTTTCCGGCATAGGTTTTCCTTGTTGCCCGCTGACACTGGTATATATAAAAAACATGTTGTATATAAAATTTCAATATTAAACAGCGAATATTCGCAAAAATTTGTAAAAAAAGAAGAACAAGAAAAAGTAAATTAGTTTTCACCTTTCAGTTTAGTAGTTTTCGTGTTTCCAATCGTTGCGATCGCTCGCGTCCATGGTTTTTTTTTCTGTGGCTTTTCCTCGTTTGTTTGTCCGGTTGGAGCCACAAAAGGCTCACCGCAGAAAGCAAAATGGGGAAAATGAAATGAAGATTTGCGACGTGCGTGCGTGCGTATTTCCTTTGTTTGTCTTTTCGTGTATCGATACAATGCGTTGGGAAACAATGGCAACCCGACAAAAACGGTTTGTTTTGTTCTCTCTTTCTGTCGATTGCGATTAAATATTCTACTCCCATCTGCACTTCGTCTTTGCTCTATTGATTTAGTTACGTTTCTAATACATATTACAGGTATGTATTAATAATAATAATAATATATATATATATAGTTTACCTTTTTTATGATATATATCTGATCACATTTTTAACAGTCTGCTGAGTGTTGTCTTTTCTTTGAGAATTGGATTTTTTTTTATTACGTGTTGTATCGTTTTTTTGGCTTGTTTCAATTGTGTTTTGCTTATTTTTTTGTGGGTTTTAAGCTTTCAATTTGTTGATTTCGTCGTCAGTGTTCGCGCATATTTCTATTTTTTTTCATTATATTGTGTTGCTTGCTTTTTGTTGCTGTTGCTGTTGTTGTTGTTGTTGTTGTTGGTTTTGGAAAAGAAAAATGTTTAAAAATAAGGATGTTTAATGGTAAATTTACTGATTTCAATATATAAAACGACTATATGGTTTGTGTGTGTTCACTGTTCTGCTTCTTCCATTTTTGTTCTCTTCTTCGTCTTCTGGTGGGATGCGAAGAACCGGGGCCAGTTCTCTGCAAACCACTGGGCAGAGAAAGGGGGTTTATTGTGGGGAGGGGGTATGTTGTCATTACTCCCCTCCTTCGGGACCCCGACCCGGCTCCCGGCCCGCTTGTCCCTCATCGTTATTGTGCTCATCGCTGCCATCGGGCCTACAGATGATGGGGTTGGAGGTGTTGGGGTGAGGTTGGTATGTGAAGAATGTCACATTAGGTGAACCTTTTGCTTAAATATTTCCCCCAATTAACTCTCCCGACCTTGTGGTCTTTTCACACCTGCCCTCGGAACGCGGTGTGCATGTGGCGTTGCGCACACATACACCCACACACGCGTTCGCAGCGGCCATTTTGCTCTTGTAATAAGATTTGTATAAAAATATAAATATATCATCTTTGTTGCATTTATTACTATTGTTTGTTTTCTGGCTTTTACTGTTTTTTTTTTCTTATTAAGTTGGTTGGTTGCTGTTGTTTGCTGTTTGGATTTGTATGTTATTGAGTTTGGTTGGTTTTCGATTAAGTTCCTCTTTGTTTTTGTTGCTGCTTTGATTCAATATTATTATTGTTTGCTTTCATTAAAAAAGTGGTTTTGTGTTGTACTTTAAATCATTCCGGTTTATTTCATTTATTTCCTTTGCTGTTTTGGTTTAGCCTATTGAGTATGGTTGAGTTTTGTTTGTTTGCTATTTTGTTCTGTGGTTCGAATTGTTTTGCTTTACGTTTCGTACCCTTTGTTTTATTGGTTGCTGAGGTGATATCGTCAATCTGCTTCAACACAGTGCATTTTGATTATGTCGTTTAGCTTAAATACCATGCTGTAAAATGTTCTGTTTTGCTGTTGCATTATTTAACTATTGTACGGTTGATTCACTTATTATATTCGGAACAGCCGAAGGTCGATAGTCCGTCCGATCAGTGTCACTATATACACACATACAACATATCGCCGCTGCTAAGTAGTTTCGGTTTACTTATGATTAAAAAAGTCACTTCCGATCGGTCGGTCGGAGGTATGACCTCAGGCACTTCGACTGTTTTTTTGTTTGTTTTGTTTTTGCTGAAGGAGTTCGAGTGTTTCATCCGGGGTATGGTTTGGGTCTATTGTGTTTGCTGCTATTGTTGTTACTATGGTAGGGTGGTTGGTGGGAATGAGGGAGGGAACTGAGGGGCTCGGTGAGGTGGCGTGTGTTGCTGAACAAGAGATTGACGATATCACCCCAAAAGGTTTATGGCGGGCACGCTGTTCGCGCGCGTTGTATGTACGGGGGGTTTGTTTGTGGTAGTGACTATTGCAAATGAAATGGAAAATAGAGATTTTATTTATTTACTGTTTTTTCATTCTATTGTGGGTTGCTTTAATTACTGTTGCGTTGCGTTCTTCTCATGGTTTTTGGTGCACACACGTGCACCAGATCTTGTCCGGACGCAGATCGGGGATCGCAAAGATGGCCGTGCGGATCTCACACGATCGGTCCGCTGCACGGCGCGCACCGGACGAGTGTCGATGTTAATGGTGACATGGCTCGTCTTCCTACTGTTGCGTTTAGAGTGAAAAATTATGAGAAATAAAGTTTGCTTCATTTCGCTATTCAGCTGGTGGTGATGTGTTGTCTTTTGCTGATGTGATTTATTTGTTTTATTATATTAGTTTAAAAACGCACGTAGGCACAATCCGGGGTGGATGGATCCCGCCCGGGATTGGCCGCAGTCGCGCTTTGCCGGTTTCTATTGTAAACTAAAAACTGTGCAATATATTACCATCCAGTGGCTGCAGCTGAGGGATGCTGCGAGATGAATGAGAATATATTTTTTACTATTGCAAAAATAGAAGTGAAAATTCTTCTGTGAATTCTTGTTGTTTTGTTTTGTTTTGCGTTATATATTTTTTCTCTTTCCCAGATGTTGTCCGCGTCCATTCCTGACCATGGTGATGGTGGTATACTTCATTCCTTTTACGTGATTAGATATTTACTTTTTAACAAGCCTTTCGGCTTCTGCTCAGCGATGTTTGGTTCGCCGTTCGTATGCATTTGTCGTCCAGCATACATCAACAAATTTTGAATTTTGCTTACTTTGGTTGGTTGTTTTTTTTACGTTTTAGGTTGTTTTCGTTTGTTTCAATTCGTCTTCCGCTTCACGAACTAGCCTGGCGCAGCTAAATCGTTTTGCGCAGATGTTTTGGTTTTAAAGAGCAATTTTGTTGGTTTGCTTTCGTTTCAAAACGGTGTGATAATTATGCAGAGAATCCAAAACATTATTAGTTTTTCTTCTCTCGTTTTGGGTTTTGCTGTTAATTTTGTTCATAAAATTGGATTACGGTGAATGGTAATGGTAATTGTTTGGTTGTATTTGTTTTTTTTGCATTTCATTTATTGATTTGCTGCTTTATGCTTTTAACAAAGGATGGTTTACTCAATTGGAAATGAAAACGTGACTTTTGTTTTTGGTTCAAAGATGAAAAATCATTCCAGTATATTTTATATGTTTTGTTTCCCTGAGCAGATTTGTGACACTGATGGGCTACAGTTAAATCTTAAAAAAAACAAATAATCAAAGATTGATTTTCAACTAATTGTTGGCGAAAAGCAAGTTTCAGTTCAAAGAAACAAACTAGAACAAACATAAAAATGGAAGACGCATACATTTTTCAGTGAAGTAGTTTATAGATCATATAAAAAAAATAAACAAGAAGCTAGTAAAATCTATTACAAAACCAATTTAAATAAGAGAAAAATTTGAAAAGTTATCAAAATGTAGTATATATAACGAAAATTGATAATATCAACATCATAAATCTGCTCAGCAATCTGTATAAAACGTCTATTGCTGTTTCTTTTTATGTTCCTCCCTGTTCAGGGACGTTGTGTCTTGAAACGGACCAATCAACATAAATTCACTGCCAATCGGGTAGTTAGATGAAAATGAAGTACAAATAACAATAAACATGATAATGCACCAAAGTCCGTACTAATGCGTTATTGGTTCAGTTATCGGCTTAAAACTGCTACAAAACTGCTGTTTTACTTTCCGTAACAAACGAAACAAAGATCCGGTTTATCCTGTTTGATGAACTGAACACAAAGAGGGTTTTTTTTTCCAATTATGGTGGGTTATTTTGCTGTTGTCTTTTGTGGTTTTGTTTTGAAATTTCCATGTACTAATGCTATAGTATTCAACAGTTGCTGTTGCGTGATAAAAACTCCCCATTTGTTGGGGGTTCTCTATCATGTTCTCATTTTACTGTTATTTGTGATCAGATCGTTCTAGCCAGACTGTTTCAAAAGTGATACATTATTAGCCAAAGTTCGATTGTTTGCTAAAATCAAATTGCTATTGCTCCTCTTCGGACGAGTCGGGCTACCAACCGTCCGGATCACGGATGTTTTGAGTGATAATGGATAACGATCGTCACAGTAAACCCTTGTGGTCCAGCTTGATGGTGGATATGGACTCTGAGGTAACCGATAACGATCATTACTCGAGCAATTACTTATTTTCGCTTCTATCGCAGTGTAGAATGCTGTGACCAAAGCTGTTAATGTCTCAGCTACACGGTTCGATAGTCGCTCGTTGTTTTGGTTGTTATTTTTGTGATCAGATTTTGTTTGGTTTCATTTTAATTTACTTTGGTTTAAATGTTGTCAAATGTTTGTTTTTTTTTTGTTTGGTTGCATGTTTTGTAGTATGTTTTAAAATTTATTTTAATATTAGCATGCGAGTTTGTGTGTTAGTTTGTTTCGGTGTATATAAAGTAGCTAACACGCAAAAGGGACACCGAATGGTTGACCGAAAGGCTTACTGACGGTTGCAGCCGGTGAAATGCAGCGAACTTGCACGGTACACAACCCAAAGAAGAACTCCGTGCCGGTGACTTCAACGCCGGCAAGCGCTGGAACCGGAGACGAACGCATGTGCTGTGGAGGTTTTGTGGGATTTTCTTTTTATAATGTATTTTTTTTGTGTCCCCACTGTGTCCATGCCCTCTGAAGCGTCTCAAACTCACCCAGCTTTATTTGCGGGAACTCTGGTGGGAGGTCCCGGTAAATCGGTGGGTTAGAGTTTTTCTCCCAGCAGCCGCTTGCTGCTGACTGTACAGCCGGTCCGGTTTGGTCGCCGTGTGCACGTTGTGACGGTTCACCGTTCTTCGTGTCAACCATTGGTGATGCGTGTGAAAATTGGTTTCGAGTTTATTACAATTGAAATGATTAATTTGTATGACGTTAAATATAATCAAACAGCAGTTTTCATTCGCTTTTGGATTAGTTCTTTTGGCTTAAAACTTGGAATCATAGTAAAAGACTCGGATAACTTCGCTTCTGCTTCGTGCTGAATTGCTTTAAAATAAGGTCGATAATTTCCTTTCTCGATTTTCATTAGATTCTGAACTATTTTTTAAACTGTTTTTAAACAATCTCCTTTTTGGCCCTTTAATTAGCTTAAATGGCATGGAATCGAATCGATTGAATTAAAACGAGAAACAATGAAGGAATGCTAAACAATTTCAAGCAATTTCGTGTGTTATGCTTACAAAGCCCTATAGCAATGGTCGTGACCTTTCTGTTCACACACTGCTAAATTTATACAGATTTGTTTCCTGTCCATGTCTTGCTCTTTAGTTTATAATTTATACTGTACTTTAAACTATATTTTGCTCAAACAGGGAAACTGTGTTTTTTCTTCGAATTACGATGAAAGTCTTAATGAATTCAAGTACTATCTCTTCCTCTCTGCCTCGCTTTTAGATGAATTTCAATCACAAAAATTTTGAATCTTTAGTTTCCGGAAGGTGTGAACACGTCCGAAACTGACCTCCGAAAACAGAAAACAATTCAAACAAGTAGTAAAACATCGCTCCAAATTTGGAAAGCAAATTTCTTATTCTCTTAACTCCACAATATGAACATCAGGGATAAGAATGAAATCTTGGCATTGATTTCCAGTGCTTAGTTCAACCTGTTGTTGCTCTAATATATTCATTTGAAAGTTTTGTTCACGAAGTTTGTCCAGTATTGCGTTGATGATTGTGCGGTTCGGGCTTACCCGTACGCAGCACAATCTAATACCTTGAGGGGGGGGGGGGGGTTTCTTCTGTTTTCATTGTTTGCATTTCATTTGCTTTTGCTTGCGTCTTGTGTCTCTTTCATTACGCTTGTTTAGTTGGATTTTCAATTCATGTTTTCACTTCGTAAAAGAAAAAATTCTCCTCAACATTTTTCCCACCCTTTTGTTGGAGTGCTGGATGGTGATCTGATGGTGTTTCGGCACTCAATCTCTCTCCCTCGTCTCGTTCCCTCTGCCCAATAAGATGGTGTTGGGCATGGTTTTGGGTGGGAAAATGGAAGATTTGCTTTATTTCGTTCTTTAATAACCGGTTTTTCCACCTTCGTTCTTCTTCACTTTGCGTTAAAAACCATAAAGGGTGCTGCCGATGTCCCCATCCCTGTGGATGAATGGAGATGTTACAGCAATACTGAAGAAAACATATAAATAATCGTAGAAGAATCGTCACTGTCGTGCGTAATTCCTCCATTGTTGGGCGAGTTGAGAGTTTCATGAAACGTGTCGATGGGGTTTCGATCAGGTTTTCTGCAATCACAGCGCGTATTATTATAGTTCTACCTTCATCACCCGCGGTGTGTTGCAGTATTAGCGGTGACTGCATTTTGCACGGATAATTAGTTTGTTTGTTTGCTGGTTTCTGTGTGTATTGTTGTTGTTGTTTTTTTACAAAGAATTGGCAATATGGGGGAGTATATCAGGTTCCGGTTTCGATCTCATGGTCAAGCGGCTTTATACAACATTCATGAATCTTATTTGCATTAAATTTAAATTACGGTTAATGATTATATATCCTGTATATGACTGTTTCCCACACACGCACACACGCGTACATGGTTGAAGATTTGTCTCGGATCTCTGAAGAAGAGACCTCGCTGCTGTAAAATCAATCGAATGAAACAGTGTTTTCGCTCCATCTCTCTCCCGCACTCTCTGTTTCTCCCTCTGTACAGCGTAGTATATGAAAACTATCGAATGGTTGTAAACACTATTCCCTGAGTATGTTGCATTTGCTGTATACCCTTGCGTCAATTTCTGTCCTCAAAATTGACTAGTCTATTTCAGGTTGTGCTGTATTTTTGGTTGTGCTGATCGGTTTTGATTCTGTTTGTGGCAATTATACCTCAATTTACTGTGATGTATCCTGGCATCGTGGAGGACAATGCTGGCATTCGTTACTGTTACCATTTTGCTATTGTGTTTGCAATTGTTGTAGTTGCGTAGTTGTTGTCTATCCTGTAATATTGTATCCCGTGTTGTAAGCTATGCCGGATCTTAATGCTATGTCAACCGCGCACATCCGCGTGTCTCTTTCTCATCTGAATTGTATATGCCGAAACATGTTTGTCTAAAAAGGTTTTGCGTTAAAGGCCGTTGCCCATTGCCAACGCAAAAAGCACTCTCAGTCCTTCCGTTACTAAAACTGCTTGAAATTGACGCCAAAATGGTTGAACACAAAATATTGGCCCGAAATTAAAAACGAAAACGGTTGCCCAACAGTTTTGCCGTACGTCTTCTCACTTTTCTCGCTCAATGTTTGGTGGTGTAGTTGATGATGTAGCGTAACATTAGTGCTTTTGGGGGGATTCACTTTCTCCCCACCGCGGGGGAATTAAACACGTTCTTACGTTTCAGACTTTACGATTGCTAGGTGTGTTCAGTTTCTGACGCTTTGCTGTAAACTGTATTGCATTGAATTTTTACGTTTCGTGTTGGTTTAATTTAGCATTTCCACTTAACGAAGAATTGTACATCACATTTTGGGGAACGATCTTACACGGAGCATAGAGACATAGATATTCGTTGGTACATTTGTAAACACAGAATGTCGTCGAATAAGACTTACGCGTATTAAATAAGCTTTCGGTTTAGCTTCGAGTGAGTCAAAATGGTTGTTGGATTCAGAAGACACTAAACTAAGAACCCAAAACAGAAGAATTGTAACTGTAGCCGTTCTATTGCAATCTTTCGCACGATAAATTAACAATTATCCGTGATTGTCTGCATCGAAAAGAAAGTAATAAACGAACATTTCCACTAACTTTCATTTAACGTTTTCTAACTGCGTAAACTATACACGCTTGGAGGACTATTTTGTGTTGTTTTACTTTTGAATTTCCGCACGTTTTTTTTATATATCCCACGGGTGGTTATGCAAACTTATGTTCAACGTTGTTTAAAACAAAACGCGAATTTAATGCTTAAGCAAACACACTTCCACTTCATAATGGTCACGATGCAAAATCGAAATGATATGTCATTATTCAAAACTGTCGAATGAAGTTCGTATTTGTGAAGAAGATTAAATGGTGAGAATGGATGTTGGGGTCTTTCGTTTTGTGAGAAGTACAAGCTAATTAAATGATTTCTTAAGCCAATTCATGCACGATCAAAACTTACCCAAACATTTCTTACAATTCTAATTTTTATCAGTCAGCCGATATCGAGACGTTCGAAAAACAACAGCTGTCAAGTTTTAGAATGTCACTCAACTCACAAACAAAAGTATGTCTTCGTTTGCCATGCCGCTTGTACTTGTAGTTGTCGCGAATGTCTTGGTGAAAAAAAATCTCCACAATTTGCATAAATAGAACGACGGACTAAGGTTGAAAAGTGAAACTATTTACAAAACGTCTACCGACTTCTAGGTTTGTTAGCAGATTATCAAGAACCAAAACCCCGTGCATCCCGTCTATAGTACCGTCGTTTGTTCGTCTGTCCGATGGAGTCACTTTCTTCGGTTAATCCACTTCCTGAAGAGTTCTACCACGCTTTCTGATAGTAGTTAGCTGTTTTTTTATTTCTTCCCCGAAAGCAGCTTCGCACGCACACTTGAGCGGCGCAGCGAACAACGTTTCTGCAATGATAAAAGCACAGACGGATAACCACTTCCACCATGGGCAGCCATTTTTCTGCACCTGGATGCACTCTACAGAAAGGGAACGGGCGCACACGTTGGACCTTAACTGTCGAATTGCAGCAAAACAAGTAACCATATTTCCCAAGCCCAAGGTACTCAGTGGACAGGAAAGCTACACGCCATCGTTATAATGGTCCTAAAGAGGCCCAAGCTTTGAAACTGTGCACCATCTCCGTCTGCAGAAGAGGATGGCAACTTCGATTAGACGAAGCGATCGAAATCACACGCGCACACCGGCCCGCGCTCGAAGTGTTGCGGATGTTGGTGTCCTCAAGCGTCAGCTACAGGGTGACGTTGTAGAACGGGCTACGACCAGTGCTGTGTGAAGCCCGTGATGAAAATCGCGCAAAATCACAGACTCCAACAGACTGGCAATCCCCGGCATCGAGCTGCGTACGATGCACGCGCATCCGAGAGTTCGACCAGACAAAGAAACTCGTCCCAGTCGAAGTTAGGATGGCGGAGATCCTGGCAGACTGATTGCCCGGGAACGGTCTGTACGTCTGATTTCCCCTTTGGAAAGAAATAGCCAGCAGTGTGGGTCGGTTGCCCACCGTGTCCGAAACGGGTATTGGAACTCGGAACACGAATGTCCGGAAAGCTTTCCTGCTTGGGCTTAGAACGGTGGCTTCCTGGTAAGCAGCGTTACGGTGGCCGTGCTTTTGACCAGTTTTGGAAGCGGAAACGGAGATGTCGTTCGGTGTGTCACCCAGTGCAGGTGAGCTGTGGTCCGGCCTCTATATACAGCTATACATCCAGAACCTTGCCCGAGGTACAGCGTCCAACTAGAGCTGCCGCTGCGGCTCCCTTCACTCATGCCGGACGTGATTTGGGTTATTTAGTTTGCTGTTTGTTCCATTGGTTGAAGTATAGAATTGAAAAAACGCTTGCTGAGTTATCTGGCTATTGTTTTGTGTTACACTATGTTTGGGGCGTTGCATCTGCACTGTAACTCACACACTGATTAATATGGAATTGATTAAGTTTACTGCACGGGTGCCGCAGTAAGTAAAACACATGCACTGTACCTATAGCTCTACCATTTAATAATTCACCTGCCACCTTCTATTACTGCTGTTACGTTAATGTTGTGTTTGTTTGTTTTGCTGCTTTATCTTGCTGTTGCGCTTGTGAATGTGTTGATGCTGATGTGTGTAGTGGTAAGATACTGGTTTTGAAATCGTTACTTACAAACTAAGTGTATGCTTTCTATCCATTTATTATTGTTACTATTTAATGTTCTTGCTTCTTCCGCGCTCCGTCGTTGTGTCACACCGGCATAAGCGAAGCGCTGTGCCACCGGGTTCAGGAAGGAGCGTTAACAAATGCCATGCACCGCCACCGGGTGGACGGTCGGTGCCAGCGGGTGCACAAAGGGATCGGACTGTTCTCGATAACCCGACCAAACCAGCTGCACAACAGCTGCCGGGTTCAAGCGAGCTACTATCGCATCCACACCACACCACAAAACCTATACGTATCTTCCCTAAAACACTTCCAACAAAATACATAATCCGTACTAAAGCAGTCGGAACCGAATAGTACCTTCTAAACGATAAGCACAAACAAATACTCTGTAACAGTGTACTCCTCGCTCGCTCTCTTTCTTGGTTTAAGTAGTTGGCCGAAAAGTTTTGTCATATACCTAGTACCCGCACCTCGCGGGTCTGCCTATTATACCATAAATGCCTAAAAGAATGCCGAAACGTCGTTTGTTTCCAAAAGGGCCGAAAAGTTCATTTGATTTACTTTCTTTGTGTTCAACAATTATTCCCTAAACTAGAGCAATTCCTAGATCGTCCTAGAGTTGCACGAAGTCGTATGGTTGTCGGTCGGCGACAGAACGTGGAGCGAACCCAGAACCCCGTCCGTCAGTGGACGTGGTTCAATCGCCAAAACGTCCAAGTGTCACGCACGCAACCACCCATATGCGCCATACGCATGGGGGATGACTTTAAATGATTAATATCACAATTTCAGTTACTTTCGTCGTTTTTTTTGCGTAATTTTGGAAGGCATGATATAAATAGGATAATTCCCTCGCGCGTTTTAACTACCGCCAGCGCGCATTCGTCTCGTTCGTAATTTTGATTTAGAGTATCTTCAAACTTAAAAGTTTTAAATTCAAAAAGAAAATTGTCATTCACTTTTTTAACAAACACATAAGACAAACGGATACTTTGCAATGTAGACCAATTTCGTTTCGGAACAAAATAAAATAACAAATACACACACACGTACAAAAGAAATAAAATGTCACAACCAGTACACAAGAAGGTAGATAGTGGAGGTAATGCGAATTTTGAGGACAAAAATTTTAATAGATTTGGAAATAGTAATATTTTTCTTTATTTTTTTTGTTAGTTTTTTTTTGTACAATTCTCACCTCTTGCAAACCATTCCGGTGCGGTGGGTAGATTGCACTACCGCACGACCGTCTTGGTTTGTAAGAGGCGTACTCATTTATAAAGCCAATTATAGGTAATAATGATGCATCATTCAATCGGTTCAATACTAGGATAAGGACGAAAAAATTATATCTCTTAAGCTAACTCATTGCTAACCATATAAGCAGGTCTTTTCTTCGTCTTCGGTACAAGCCAGTAAACCAGGATATACTATTTGTCTTTCCTTTTGTTTTTAATTTTTCTCGTCCGAATTTCGAATCGTACCTCAAAGCGCACGATGTTAGTATTTGAAAACTGTTTGCTTTGTTTTGTTTTGCGAACGTGTCTAAGATCCGCTCCGTTGCTGGAGGTTCATTTAGCTCGATGCTGGATAACGACTAGGAAACTCACCATTAACTTATTGGGGATACTGATTATTCGCAAAAAGTTCTTTAAGTGGAACGTAAAAATACAATCGTTTTCCCTTTTGTCTCATCCGCTTCTTTTTCTCTGGTCGAGCGATATTTTGAAAAGAAAACGATTATTTTTCATTAAATAGCGCGTCTAAATACTAAACAAAGCAAATCGACATCGGAGTCTATACATCTCCAATATCTGACTTTGCTTCAAGTTACAAATAAGCTTTGGTTTTTGCAAAAAAAAATATGTCGCGTGTCGGTTTGATGTGATTCTTGATTCGAGCGTTCGTTCTGTTCATGCCGGTAACTCTTCCGATGCGTGTTGCGTGTAAGCTGATCGGTTGGATTGTGTGCTTTATTTCATCCTCTTTCCACAGTGCGTAATGCCGCAACTTGGTCAAGATTCTATTGCAATACTTTTGGTCAATGTAATTGATCTAATATGTTTGTGGTACATACGTGGTGCCTAAATCTCAACACCAATCTTCATTTCACGCTCTCACGCCGGTTTTGTTTACGGTACAGAAAGAATCTCTCACTGTCGCAAAGTCTCAAATCGCTCGACCGCACCATCAGCTAAACAATAATACGAAAACCCAACCGATCGGTACGGATCGATCTCACTAAAGTTGGTATGTTTCCAATATTCGTAAGTGAAGAATAACCACCCGTTACATGATCGAAACAATAATTTTGCTTTCAAATTACCATCAACGTATACAATCCTCCAATCGTGACCGCCCATGTGTACACATCCCTTACTTTCGGGACACGCTAGATCATACGAACGATAACCCTCCTTCTCTCTCTCTCTCTCTGTTTCTCTGTATTTATCTACTCGAAGCAACATGGATCAGGGCGCTTGATTAACACTTCAACCTCCCTGATATCCCCGCTAATCACCGCCATAATTTCATTTTCTTTCTATCGTTTCATATTTTTTCCTAAAGTGCCGAAACAACGCCAAAACAATAAACGAAACTTACGCTTTCTCGACCCACAAGTACAATTTTCATCTGCGCTTTCCAGACGTGTAACAAATTTTGCCTCTAATTTCGATCACCATCCACGAGTGCACCCATCGCCGTAGCAGTGCGCCGTAGCGCACCTGACATCGATGCAAACGGTAATGGTGAGTTTAGCCTAAAAATATTCAAAAACTGTCATACACCGACAACGAACACTACACGCGGAACGATTTGGAAATGATACACAACAGAAAACACTTTCGCTACCTAAACACGATCCATGCTAGTTGATGTAAATTTGGAATTTTGATAGTTTTCGTTTAATAGTAGAACGCTTGCAGTAGTAAACATAATTTATTTTCAACGCCCCCGTAACACCGCTGAGGTGGAGTTGGGGCGAAGTAAAAATAATATATAGTAATAAATAAACATATTTACATAACGCCCGAAAAACCGAAAAGAAACAAAACAACGTGAAGTGTTCAACGCCTCAGTCGTCTGATTCCGTTGCTTCGAGTGATCTATGCCCAAGGACTAATCTTGGAGTTCGCGATCCGCGCACCGTGTTTGATGCTTACCCGCTTCTTGCTACTAGTGACGTTTTGTACACTTGTCTCCGCAAATACAATTCTTCTTCTAACGATTCCTAAACCTAGACGATAGAACTAATGCGCTAATATCTAGCTATACAGAACTAAAGAACCATGAACGCAGCTCATGGATGGGGCTATGGGCGCTGAAAGCTGGGAAGGTAGGAGATCTCTTCCACCGGCCGAAACTTTCGCGCCTAACCCTCTGGTGCGAAAACAAACGATCACCGACCGTCTAAGACATCCTTCCAGAAACTTTGGGAAAATATGCTCTGTAAGCAAAATACCACAAATGTACATATAATTTAGACGCCGATTGTAAATTAGACACTGTCCTTGACGATGCGCAATACAGTTTACATCAGTGTTCTTGCTGTTCTTGATCAGAAACGCCGCATTCATTCGTCGATTGTGTGTGTGTATGTTTTTGGCAGCTTCTTTTCTAGAGTTTCTAAACATTTTTCCGCTCGTTTTTCTTCTGTTTCGCTCGAAAGCCATCATGTGGCGCCCCGTTTTATGTTCCTTGTAAGGGGCATGAGCACTCGCAAGTTAGTGCGCTCTGGTTTACTTTTGGATTTTGCGTTGCTTAAACATACTAAAAATTGGTAAATTTTGAGGTTTGCCGTGTAGGTGTCTTGCTTTTTGTTTTCGATTTTTTGTTGTTCCATCTAAATACTAGTACTTGCTTTTAGAACGCCCGATAATTCATGTCGAAAAATACCACATGGGAGCTTTAAAGAAAGGCAGCCCCGATAGCTGCTCCCGTACTTCCAAAGCAGTTTTGTTTTAGCGCTTTTACTTCATTGCTGCACTCGGATAGTGATAAATTTGAAGGCCTTTCCCCGCGTATCTAACCTGCCGCCATACACACTAATAGCACTAAGATGGCGATCGTAACGCGCACCCATTTGGCGCGGCTCGCTCTTCTCGCTGTAGCGCGTTTTCAAAAGATTCCTCGCGTGTGCTTTTGCGTATGACAGCGGTACGCTTTGTGGGAAAAGCGCACTAAATATTATAGGAACCACGAATGTTGTCTTTGTTTCACTGCTTTTGCATTATTTGTTTCTTTTGGTTGTTGCCATTTTTGTTTGTTTGTTTGGTAGTTTGTAACGCATTGAAATTTTCCCGTTTCTGTTTCAGCCTTTGCGCTTCGTGTTTTGCTTCGGGTTTGTTTTTTGTTTGTTTTTCACGGTTTCTTCTTTTTTTTTTGTTAAATAATATAGTCTCTGTTCCGTTTTTGTTTTGTTTCTTCTTCCTCTTGCTCACTCGTATTTTGTATGCTTACACCTGACTTTTCTCGTCTCCCTTTCTTTTCTTTCTCTCCCTCCCGTACTCATATTTCATAAATTTGTTTTAAGATAACAATTTTGTATAATTTACTTTAATTTTAATAATAAAATTACTCTCTGTGTTTTGTTTTCGTTTCCTTATGCACGCTATTGGTGCATCTCATATATTACTTACTCTTTTTGTTTCTTTGTTTTTGTCCCATTTTCCTATTATTGATTCGGTGTCCTTAATTCAGTAACGAGCCATTTCTTACTGGCGGGCTGTCTGCTTTTTGGTATTAACTTTTTGTTTGTTTGTTTGTTTTGTTTTGTTAGTTCACTTTAGCTTAGTTTGTTGGTTGACACGCTCTAGCTCTAGCTTGGATTCGCTCCTTTTGTTTTTGCTTTCGGCTTTCCTTTTTCTCTCGGTCTCTCTCCCATGTTTTCTCCGCAGGGAGTCACGGCGTTGCGTAATTAGTAACGTGCTTTGCTTATAAAACTTACTCCAGCTGCTCGAGGAAGTTCGGAGATTTGAAATACTCCGGCACAGGATCATCCATTCGGGAGATGATTTTGTAAATTGATTTTTTCCACGACTGCTCGGTGTCTTTGCCGCCCTGAATCGCGCGGAAGAATTCACGCAGCGTCTGCTCAACAACGTATCGGAAATTTTGGGGCACCTAAAGCAATGATAATGTGTTCATAATTTGGTTTGATTTGGATATCATGTTTTAACGGCCAATTCGATTACGGTACTACAAGAACGGGTTCGATCATTTAGAGGAAAGGATCGAACGAGACGTAATTAAACACCGTGCTTACCTCAATGTGATTGTTCCGATTGTAGTGTAGGTTGAGGACGCGGTAAATCTCGCTGTCATTGCTTACATGGATGTCGTCCGCATTCTTCATGCCCTCGCTTACCGCCTGTCTGGCGTACTTCTCCATTTGAATGTAGTAGAATTCCCTGTACAGGATTGAAAAAACAACAGCACTCATTAAAACAATGATGACCAGAGCAAATCAAATGAATCGAGCGGAACAATAAGAGCAATCGGGACGTAATCGTAGGACATTTTAATAAAGCAGATAATTATTTAACCTGTTAAATGCTTTCCTTAAAACTCCTTTGATGATGCTGCGTAGAAAAGGATAATAGCGTACACATATTGTTGTTTTTCCCCCGCACACTTGCTTCCTGCTATCCGCACCGCACGTTTCCCAGTAATATAGACAGTCGGTTCAATTGGCCAATCTCGAGTGCTGCCCGGAGAGCACTGGCAGCGTCCTGAAGCGCACCAAGCCAACTTGTCAACGCGCTTTCAAACACCTAAAGTGGCAACCGTGGGCATAAATGCTCGCGTAGAAGTGCACTTGAGTAGCGTTCGCCGGAAACCCAACCCGGTCCTAGATGGGAAGGTGTTTCACCATACATAAGAGACCTGGTGTGTGTGCTGTAGTACATTCGCACAAAGCTCGACAGTGTACACGGTGCACGCTGTTCTCCGGCTGCATGTTGTGTGCTTGTACCATTCTACAAGGCGTCAAAACAAGATACTTTCCCGTACCTTCCTTTACCCATGAACATCCCGCATGCAAATGTTTTGCTTTTTTACGCTCAGCTCCAACGCCTCGACGCCCGTGACGTACGCTGCACACCACCAGCATCGACTTCATCGGCAAAGACGGGTCTCTATGCAAATATAAACCCCACAATGCACCCACCCACACCCACACACAACCATGCAGCAACACCAGTCCCGGGTGGTCCTTCAGCACCTTCAGCACCAAAACCATTTCCGGGCGACGCAAAACGGTAGCACGGCTACGAAAGGATGCTCATGTGTAGTGTTGTAATTTACCGTAAAATGCTGCACTCTTCATCATTGTTGATAGGTGCCAGCATGCGAAATGTGTGAAACCCGAATGACAATGATTTCCCGCAGTCTTTGAAGGAAGGCGAAGAAATTAGCTCGTTTTAGGAACTTGGTGCGGGAACGGGGACTCTGCATGTCGAGATTGTCCCCACGTACAAACACCGCGAACGATTCGTTAATCATAGATTCCAAATCAGCTCATCATTGGTGCGAGGCCTCAATTAGACCGCTTGCTTACAAATCAACAACGAGTGGAACAATTCTACATCCCTACAAAGCGTGCCACAATGCGTCGATCATTGCAGTGCACCCATCGCGTCGAATGTCCTCCCATGGTTTTTGTGTTGTCTACCACTAAAAACAAGGACACCGGTTGTTGGATGGTGTTGTGCAAAAGCGCATCACAATAATGTCCTTTGGTTTGCTTGGCATTGCCGCGCCAGCATAAGTCACACTAAGAACACAACTTCGCTTACTGATATGCACCCAACACACACAATGTGGCATCGGTGAAGAGGCAGCGCATTATCATCTCGACGGTGTATCAACACCACAGTATAATAATCACAATCGTTCACTCTAACCGGGGCGAAGGAACGGCTTTGTTTTGCCGTTTATCCACCTCACATCATGTGCTCATAATGTCGTCCTCGGTCGTCCGTTGTTGTGGGTGGCTTTGGGTTTTTAATTTTTTTCCTTCGCGCCTCCCCCGCGTAGAACGTGCCGAAGAACGGAACTGGCTTCGCTCAATGTGCTCGCGTGCATGTGTGTGAATTAATAACGCCCGGCAAAAAAAAAATCATCCAAAACGCTGTATAACGCGGCGGAAATGTGACATTTACACTAGCAAAAAAATGCACACAAAAATGCCGGAAAAATATGGCGTGAGGTTGACGTTTTGTCTAGGCTAGTCTTCGTACGGTGGTGTGCCATCAAAAATTCATCCGACAACTCACATCCAACCCGGCATTTGCCACGAGGCCGGGCAAATTTACATCCTCACTATCGCGCATTGAGTCGACTTATTGCACCGGGCAGAGCCTTGGCAAGTTAGCGTACTCGAGAGAACTCGACCCGACTATTACCCCGTCCAACCAGTTCCAATGTCCAACACATCCAGGACTGACACCGCGAATGTTGCATACGGTGATGTCCCCATCTCCCCCGCCAAGGATAATCATTAATGTGCGAGATCCTTAGGCCCAAAGAATAAGCGCCACAGCGGCCACATTGCACAGAACTGATGCGATAGAAAAATAGAGAATGATGAGGATGGTAAAGCCGCATCACTGCCGCATGAGTGGCCAAACAGACCAGTTATAAAGTGATGGTGTGGGCAGCAGCAAGCTCATGGAAGGTGGGCTAGGAACGTTTTGTTTATACTCCTTCTTTGCTCAACTTCCCCCACAGTGAGTGAGAGAGATTAACTCCAGAAGGTAAAAGAAAATTAAACCATTTTGTTCACGATGTTTGCCGTTGTGCTTAGTACCCGAATTAATTGGAATAATTAATAGCACATTCATTTGAACGTTTGTCCATGATGATGCACGAGTTTGTGTGTAATTCTTCCGTCCGGAAAGCAACAGGGTCGAATGGTAAAGATTTAAAAATTTAAAAAATAGAACGTTAACCAACTAACTGACATTCCTGCTAGCGGCACAATACCCGTATATTCGTCAAGATCTGATGGTTTTCTCACGTTATTTCTTCCGTGCAGTATGTCCCCTTTGGAAGACGAACGTAAGAAATCGTTTGACTCCCCAACTTTAGTCTTGCGAGGGCTTTAATGCCCTGTGCAGCACAGTTCCAACGGTCAAAATCAGCGAAGCGCTAATTTTTCCGTTTACCAAGAGCGGAGTGAGTTTTTTTTTCTGTTGCTGTTGTTTCTTTCTTCTACCATTCTACAATATTCCCATGCACGCATATGCAACCACCGAAACAAACAAACCACCGCTTGGAATAAAGAAACGGCCGGGTTCGTACCGCTGCTGCTGCTGCTGCCGGTGGTAGATGGGAAATAATCAACCCTACACATTGTCTACTTCCCACCGAAAATCGATCGTTAGCACGGTGGAAAAATTAAAAGCCACCAAACGGTAACGCTTTCCTTCGTGCCTTCCACTAGGGTAAGACGTTCTAAGAAGACAAACGTTCACGCTGCATTTACCTTCTCCGGCAAGAGGTTTCATAAAGAAGGCCCAAGAAGAAGAGAACGCAACAAAGACGAATAACGATCATTTCCCCCTTTTTTTGCGGTGCGCATTCCACCGGTGAAAAATCGAAACAATATCGCACTCCGAACAGGGAATGTGTGGCATACGGTCACAGGGAATATATTTAAATGCCCTTATAATTCCACTTTCATTCTCATGTGTGTGTGTGCGTGTGCGACGGGGTTCGGTCAGGGTAAGAAGTTTCACCTTTTGCGACGAACGTTACGAACGACTCCTAAAGTGACTTGCTGATGATAATTGCCGGTTTGCAAGCAGGCGACAAACCCACCAAGAAAGACCCTACCTTTAGACGGGAGCAGACGAGAGAAAGAGAGAGAGAGAGTGCATCTTTTGTTTTGTGAGAAGGAAAAAAATAGGTATTGCCCGTTTGGTTGTAAACTTCCGGAGCAAAATCTTAGACCAAAAACTGGAAACATTCAAAAGGGGGAAACGAGAAGATCGGTAGGGCACAACCAAGACGTCTTGCGTCCGTGCGCACGTCTTAGGTACGGCCCGTAGGTAGATCTTTAAGATGCAAGCTGCTACGATACGAAACTATTGAAACAGGCAGGGAATGTGTTGGCCGTTGTTTCCTGACATCCAAACCAACAACCGAAGGGATAAAATCAAAAAGGATCGTTCGGATTCTTTCTGCCATAAGCTTCTATGCTAACGCCCCGTTGGTTAGAGTGACTCGGATGGCCTGGTGATGCAGATGCAGTCCTTCTTGATTCCCGCCAAAATCCATCCTATCCAGCGGTGGCATACGGCACCGTAAGCTAGGTAACACTGCACAGCCGCATGCCGCTGATCGCCAGGTAACGAAGAACTCGTAGAAATGGCAAGCGAGAGTGCGTGCGAGCAAATCTCGATGCGATTATCCTTAAAAGCGATTTTGCTCATAATCATAATGATTTGAAAGTGTACCTGTTGGTGATCAGGCTAAGAGCATAGGAGCACCGTGCAAGGTGCCGTCCTGCCACCGGGAACTTGAAGAAATATCAACAGGGTATTCAGAAATAAAACAAAACTTATCGTTCAGGCATATGCAAAAAAACCAACAGCATCTCCTTTTGCGGCAATAAAACCATTTTGCTGCAGATTGCGTGAGCGAGCCATTGGCTTGCCGTTTCTTTACCCAACGATTTTCCAGTGTCTTAGCGCCAATCGCAAGTTTTTGTTTTCCTTTGCTGCTCAAACAACTTTCTAGTCTAGAGAAGCACCGGTCGGGGCTGAAACTCTTTACATTTTGCCACGCTTTGTCTCCCTTCCTAATTAGCAGAATTACATTAATTAAGCAATTTTTAATTAGACTCCTTCGTTTGGCTGTTTCTGTTCCTTTTTGCATCTTTTTCCGAGTGCCTTGGACCCACCATTCCAGCAGCTTCACCTTTTCTCGCGTAGGTGAAAAAAGAAAATGCAAGATTTACTGTTCCCGCTGCGTGGTGCACCAAGTATTCGTGGCCGCTGATGTTTGCATCAAGTGCTCTGTTACGTCGCTATTTTTCACAGTGGCACGACACCGACACCGAAAAACCGTCTTCTCGCTTCGCGGGCATGGATTCACTGTTCTCGTGCATCACTTGCTACTCGAGCGCCGTTCGCGGGCTTTTCCGTTACGGCAAGACGACCCGAGCCGAGCGGCCAAAGTCTGTGGGCGTACTGTTTATCCTTGCGAACAGGCTGTTCGCTTGTTTATTCAGTTTCTTCCACGAGTGTTCCGCCAACCGGAGCATTAAAAACTTCAAAATAAAGTGGAAATTCTTTTCCGTGGTGCCATTTTTGCTCGTCTTGTTTGATCCTGCTTATTTTATCCACAAATTTTATGGCTGTGGAAGGAACTAGTGGTTCATAGAAAAGTGTCTTTATTGTCGTTACGTAAACGTATAAAATGCAACGTCATAAGCCTTTTGCTTTAGTTAACTAATCTTGCTCGGTGGGCTCAAAGAGCACTCTTTACCATATGTATTTATTAATCACAACATTATTTATCCAAAAATAATCTAATGCATCTTGCTGAAGTAACGAATAGAATTTGAATGACAAAAATAATCACTTCGAACGTTTGATTCTATAAAACGGAATACATGCACCACGCCTGCAGCAAATATAATCCCACCCCTAGATTTAGTAGTATGCTTAGTGTATTGCATGTGCTTAGATTGCATACAACTGGCCCCTGTACATGATATAAAGATCATAAAGGAGCAGGACCCCACGAACTGTACAGCGAAATATGATTGAAGCAGCGAGTTGGGTGGTGTTTTCCGTCCCCAATGGCCCGACTGGCCGTACGAAATCACCAGTGTTAGTTGATCTATTCTATTTATTTCGTTCTGCACATAGGATAAACTACTTCCGTTCCCCCAGCCGTACTCTGCCGCACAGCGGAAACCCTGCGGAATAGGCCGAAAAATGTCCACCACCCATCCACCACCAGGACATCAGCCCCGGGAAAACGTTCCACACGCACAGTCAAACGAAATTCCAAAATGCAATAACACGCTGCGTTATGCGTCGGCATTTGCATGAGGTGCGATGGTTTCGTTCCTCGACGCATTCGTGCGCATCTGCGTGTGATGGTGCCGTTGCGTGAGTCTGCAAAATAGCGCTGACCGCCGGATGTATCGCATTTTATGTACGTGTGCACACAAATCATTCGCCCAATTTTGAGTCCCACCCGTGCCACCGAAATGCCGAACACACAACCATAGCGACCGTCCTCACAATGCACCCAGTGCAAAGGCTGGATGCACTGGTGGCGCGAGTGTTGCATTGGACCATGTTTCGGGAAGGCTTTCGTTGCACGCCGAAACGAATTCGGGCTCCCGTGTTTGCAATGTCCGGGGGTATTGCCGGACACATGGCATTGCGGATGTGGCGGGAATGTCCGCTAGCAATTCTAATGCATTGCACAAACTGCATCTCTGCCTAAAAACTACCACACATACAACGCACGACTTCATGTGCATATGCGTTTGGGTATGAGCGTTATGTGCATTCGGTGCGATGCACCGACACACCATTATCTAGGCACTTTTTCGGTGGTCCTGTACGCTGTTCGGCCGAATGCCTGAGGCCTGTTCGCTCCAGGGCTTAAAGATGGATATAAATGGACAGGAGAGCGGGAAGCGAGAGTTTTTATGTGTGTTCCAACGCACACGCATTTCGCTACTAGCTTTCCCTTTGCCACAGACACCCGCAACTCTGAACCGTCCGCGTGACAAAGCAGACACAACAACAAATGCTATTAATTCTAACCGAATATGGATGCAATTTATTCTCGTGCGTAGACACATGCATGGTTTGGGGCATCATATAGCAGCGCTAGGTGGTCCGGACACCCCTATAAGACTCTTTCCCACACCCCTGTGCTGGGGAGCAATAGTTTAGACCACCGATTAAAACGGGTTTTAGATATTTGAACGACTCCCGCCGCTAGGAATGGAGTACATAGAGGCTGTTCATTTTATTTTAAAATCTTCGCAAAAATATTACAGAGAGTCGCAAGTACAACAGCAGCTTTTAGGGTAAGTGTTACCAAATATAAACGGTTAGGGTTAAATGCACAAGAGGTGCACTTGCAGTTGGTGTGGTGGAGTTGATCCATCAAGCGTGAGATAAAACAGAGCAACGTCAATCTGTGTCCGTAGAAAAAAAACACGATACAATAAATTGTCTCTTGCATCACGATCATCACGGAATTGGTATGATGGATAGCGCAACGAAACACGCACCCTCCGCACTAATTCGGCCCACTGTTGGGTGGGCGTGTGGCCACGGTTAGGAACTCACAACGCTATATAAGCACCGTAAAACATAGGTGTACGGGCACGGAAGCCATATTAGTTTTTGATGATCGATTTTCGCGAAAACCGTCCCGTGCAGCTTACCCAAACTAATGGATTCGACGACTGCACTCGCTGCCTCCCTGCAGTCTAGCCAACAGTAATACATGATCCCACTGCATCGATTGATAGTATATCCGAATAATTTATGGCCCCGAAACCGAGCTCAGCGTTGGGGAATGAGCTAAAGCTGCCACTGCATCGCCCCACCGTGGCCAACGTGCTTGTTCATGTGGAAGCTTCACAGTCAAACCCGGCCGGCGAAAGCTATCCCTCGTCCCGTGTTCTCGGTCGCACTTTGGGGATAGAATTGCGGTACAACGCTAAGTAAATTTGCATTCGATCAATTACTGTACGGAAACAATGGGACTCTCTGTCTCGCGCTCGTTTGGTCTCATTGTGCCCTAACGCACCAACGTTCCTGATTGTCCAATTCGGTCCAATCGCAAATAGTATGATCAGTTCTGTTTGGTTTTGTGGGATAAATTGTTTGCATTTTAAGTTTTCCCAACGGTTGGCACAAAGACTGACTTGAAGACTATTGGACTATTTGGAAAACTGCCCAAAAGCAAACGAGTGCAAGTCATTACACACGCGAATAGATGAGATTCAAGTCACGAGATAAAGATGTCGTTTTGTCAACTTCCTTTGGCCAACGAGGCTGTACATGCCATTGTGATGGAAAAGTGGTGCATTTAATAATAATTAATTTGTGAATAACAGATTAACCCTCTCTTCCCAACATCGCAACGAATTCTGCTTCACCACACGCGCTCGTGTATCATCCTTCCTACTTCCGGAAGAACATGTCCAATCAAACACAACCCATTTCCGGTGCTGTTTCGCCACACGTGCACGGGCTGGGCACAATTAGCTTGCTGTCGCGCGAAGAGGGTACGGTTTCATCGTCTCCCTTCGGTACGCGCCTCTAGATGGCGCAATAAATAGAATAAACATTGGGTTCCGTACGGCACTTACCTGAAATTGGAGAACCACTTGACCAGTTGGGCGGTGTTGTTCTTGTTGAACTTGATGTCCGGGAAGTACATCTTCAGCACGGCTGAGCTTGGGTACCGTACCCAGAAGAACATCAGCTTCGCCTTGCGCAGGTGCATCGGCGTCAGGGTTGACGAGTTCACCGGAGTTAAGGATTGGTTACTAGTTTTGAAATTGGTGCATTGATTGATCGATTAATTACAAGACAAGTTTGTACCACCAGAGCTATTGCCACCGCGCCGTTGTGAAAGACCGGGGACCTGCAGTTTTGCCAAACACAAGGGTTTGTGCGAATCAGATTTCGCTATCTTGATATCCACCGACCGCTCGGGTAACGGAAACTATAAAAGTGTCTGCCCAACCATTCCGAAGAATGCCGCACCAACCAGGATTAGGAAAGGTACGAAAGAAAATCCGCTCCCACGATGGCGTAAATCTGATTAAGACACCCTTTTATATCATTCCGACTATGTCTAGGTCTATCGTGGTACACTGTGCTAGCAGAAACATTGTAAATCTTTTAATGTATTTAAACAATCGCATAGACACGCACATCTGAAAGGGGGACCGGAACGGTCCAAGGTGGGTAGAAAGTATTCAACTAGCATTGAGAATGGCAATCGTCGCCACACAGAAAATAGGATTTAGCTAACCTGAACATACCCCTAGTGTCCTGTTAAGGTTCCGAAAACCTCGCATGCAAGGTAGTTCAGGTTTCAATCATAAACATACCGAAGCTATCTATCCCGAAGGCCTTTCACAACGGAGCAGCAACGTAGATGGCGTGGCTGGTTGAAAGGATTTCGAATTCTTACGCTGCAACGGAAGGATCAAATAGTTGTAGATTTGAAAAGGATATAGTAGGTTCCATTCCGTTGAAGGAAATATCAGCGGAGGTGCAGTCGGAATTGCGATCGTTGACATCCATCGACGCTCTGATATGTCCGTAGTCCGGTGAGTTGCCGTGATGGGCTGCCAGCAGGGCCGGATGCAGCATCGTCGGCGGGTGGGGTAGTGGCGGGGAATCACGCGGGTCCAGCATGCCATTGATGCCGGGCGGGCTCGACGACACCTTCATGTGGTGGAACTGCGACGGCTGCGGACCGTGCGGGCCACCGTGCGGACCGTGCGGATTGAAGAAGGGGCTGTAGGGCGAAAAGACTTGCGACTCGTGCAGCGATGGGTTCGGAATCGCAACCGAGGTAGGCAGTGAGACGGGCAGCATCGACGAGGCGGCCCCATGGAAGGACGACCTCGGCGATTTGCAATCCGTGGGGGTGGTCGGACCGGTCGGTTGGACCGTACCGCCCGACTGGCTGTTAAACTGGGAAGGCTGCGTTTGCTGCTGCTGGGCCGGGGTCGATTGCTGCGACGCAACCTGAGACTGGGACTGCTGCTGTTGCTGCTGCTGTTGCCCACTCAGATTGTTATTGTTTTTGCTGCAGCTGTTGTTGTTGTTGTTGTTGCTGCTGCTGTTGTTGCTCCCCAGACCGCTCCCATGACAGCTGTTTGCTCCACCCAGCGGCAGTTGCTGCTGTTGTTGCGATTGCTGCTGCTGCTGCTGCGACTGCGATTGCTGCTGCGATGGCGGCTGCTGCTGTTGTTGGGATTGTTGTTGTGAATCAACTTGCACCTGATTCGAGGACGGAATAATGCCATCCTGAGCAAGAATTCTACTCACTGTTCGAGGTGTAATGCGCGTGTCGGTCACCTTATGTCGCTTCTTTTTCGGCGTCACCACAAGGCTGAGCGCCTCGTTCTGCTCGGGATTGTGCTCGCGGGGTTCCGGTGGTGGCAGGCAGAACGGGTTCACCTGGCTGGGCGTCCCGAGGGCCTGGTTCATCGAGTTGTAGAGCGCCACCGCCGCAACCGGATTGATGTTCTGTGGCGTTTTCGATGTTTGGAACATAGCTGTAGAAGGAGAAGGACGTACATGAGGAGGCATACCGATCGTGTTCATACTGGCCGCGGCAGCCGCGAGCTGTTGCTGCTGTTGCTGGCCACCCTTCGGGTCGTGTGTCGATCCCGCAGCCGGTACGTGCATGGCGGGCATTGCCGGCATCGCGGGAAAGGAACTCCCGTTCAGCCGTGGTCCGGCACAACCGTTAACGTTCGCTAACGGTGGCTGCTGCTGGACGCAGTTACCGTTGCCGGTGGGCGCAGACATACCCACCACCGGTACCGGACCCACCACGCTCGGGGCCATCGGCAGAGGTGCGTTGTTAAGATTAGGTGTACTTAGCATAGGTGCGTTACCTGATTGACTGGCGCCAATGCTGCCGCTGCGGTCAGGCTGGCTGATCTTGGTGCGCGGTGACTTGCGGTCCAGTAGCTGCGAGGCCATCAGCAGATCCTTGTTTAGCTGCTCGGCCGCTGCGGCCGCTGCTTCCGACTGCTTGCCCAGAAATCGTCGCTGATGCACGAACCGCGTAACGATCGAATCGACCAGATTCGAGAGCGAGGCCGTGATCTCCGTCTTCAGCACGTCCGCCAGACCTTCGAGGTCCGTACCGGACATGGGGCCGACCGAGGTGGCGCTCGAGCGCATCATGTTCAGCCGGTTCGTCAGATCGGACGGTATGGATGTCCCCTTCGGCATGGCGGGGATGTGGCCACCCATCGATGTCGATGGCACATGATTGGCCGTCTGCGCCACTGTTTGCATTGGGACGTGTGTTGGCGAGAGTTGTTGCGATTGCACTGGTGGATGTTGCTGCTGTTGCTGCTGCTGCTGCTGCTGAGCGACAGCGTGCGGCTGCAGCGGTGCATTCGTCGGCATGGGCTGCACCAATCCACAGGATTGCTGTGCGGGCTGTGGATGGGGCGGCGAATGCTGCTGGTGCTGGGTCTGTGGATGTTGAACAGGCGATTGTAGCAGTGCCTGGGAAGTTTGATTTTGTGCTTGAGGTTGCTGCTGGTGCGGCATAGTTACCTGCGATTGTATTACCTGTGATGCGCTGCTGCCGGGATTCCGGTCCTGCATAAGAGCGGGATGTTGTTGCTGCTGCGATGGCGGCATAAGCTGCTGCTGTTGGGATTGCTGGTGTTGAAGCGATTGCTGCTGTTGCTGCTGCTGCTGCTGCTGCTGGAGCAGCTGCTGGTTGGAAGCCTGCAGATTCCGTTCCGCTTGTTCCGCCTTCACTAGCCGCGCTTCCTGCTCGAGGAACAGCTTCTGGTACATGGCGGCAGCATTACTCATCTGCTGGCTGTGCTGGGGCGCTTGCTGCTGTCCGATCGTTTCGTGTGGCATCGCTGCCGCGGCGGCTGCCGCTTGTTGCATGTGCTGCAGAAACGGATGCGTACCATTGAAGCCACCCGCCTGCAGCGGATGCGTCGAGGGCAGAGTGTTGTGGAGCTTTGCCGACATCATCTTGCTCATCATCTGCAGCATGCTGGAGGCATCGGCTGCCGCTGCCGCTGCTGCTGCCGCGGCTGCCGCATTCGACTGTCCCTTCGACCCGGCCACATCCTTGACCGGCGTCGAAGCCGACAGGTGCGGCTTTTCGGGCGATAGGTCCGGCGCACTCACGTCATCCTCCATGATGTCGCTGGAGGAGCTGTCGTCTACCACCTCCTGCGTGGTATCCGACTGTTGCTCCATGCGCGAGCACAATTGCACATATTTCTGCTGCATCTCGGCGAGCTGTTCCTGCATCGAGCGCAGCTGCGACTTAAGTACGTCCTTTTCCACCCGCTTCTGATGAATGTGGGGCGTCGTTACCGTCTCCACCAGATCATCATCATCGTCGGTCGTTGTCGGGTCGGTAACGGGCATGGAGGTACTGTTCGCGGCTGCTGCCGCTGCCGCGGCCGCTGCGCTGCTGCTCAGCATGAAGTTCTGCAACGTCAGACCGAGGTTCAGACCGGCCGCTGCCGCAGCCGCATATCGCTCGGCCGCACTGTTGTCGTGCTGTTGCGGATGGTACAGCTTGCGCTTTTTGCAACCATTCACCTGTGGTTGGGACAGAATCGCAGGACTGGCGCGCATCGACGACACAATGTTTTCCACCCGGGCGCGCTTCATGTTGAGCGCTTCCGGTTCGGCCCGACTCGGCACGATGCCGCTGCCCGGAGTTGGCGTTCGCTCGTCCCGATCCTTATCGTCGAGACAGCAGTCGTCCAGGTCCATCATCTCCTGCTTCGTGATAAGACCGCCGGTGCTACCGCCACCGGTGGAGGACGCCGGCGATGGTACGGTTTCGTCCACCTCGTCCGGTAACGACGCCACCAGCTCGTCGATCACATCACTCTTCTCCTGCTTGGGATTGATCGTTTCCACCACACCGGAACTTCCACCATTCGCTAAACGGCAAACGTCCGCGGACGTGCCCAGCAAATCATCACATTTCGTACTATCACTAGCGCCGTGGGTCGCTTTCGCATTTTGATTATTGCCGTTTGCCGCCCGGTGCTTCGAAGCGGACGAAGCCCCCGTACCACTGGCACCCTTCACCACCTCACTCGCATCACTCAGGTCGCACCCGTTCACGATCGCGCCGAGACTGTTCTCACTGATTTTGCTCACGTCGAAGATCGCGTTGCTGTGGTTGTTGTTCTTGCTACCGATCACATTGTTGTTGTCCGGCGATATCCGACCGCCGGCCCCGTGCTGGCCACTCTGGTTGCCCTGGATCGTCGCGCGCAGCTCGTGATCGAGGGCCATCAGGTCCTTCTTGCCCTGCAAGATGTTGCGCAACATGTGGTGCGCCAGCTCGCTCGTGGCTGGTGGTGTTGTAGAGTCACCGTCAAGGTCTATAACACCACCGAGGCCGTTACTGCACGAGCCGTCCACTGCACTGCTGTTGTTGTTGTTGCTGTTGCCGGCGGTGGCCACGTTTCGACTGCCCGACTTGGGCGCACTCGTAGCACTGCCACTGTCGCCGCCACCGTTGCCACCACTGCCACCATTGTTCTCACCGTTGGTGTTCGCCAGCGCATTGCTGCTGCTGTTGCTACTGTTGCTGCTGCTGCTGCTAGTGCTGCTGCTGCTGCTACTACTGTTGCTGCTCGTACTGCTCGAGCTGCTGCTGCGCCGGTTCGAGCCCATCGTCACATCCGACACCGACACCGTCGCACTGTTACTCTTGCCGTTCTTGGCACACTTCGCACTGTCACCAGTGCCGCTATGGTTGCTGTTCGGATTGTTGTTGCCGCCCGTCTGATTACTGGCGCTCGTATTGTTATTGTTCGTGTTGGTATTGTTGTTGTTCAGATTCGTCACACTTTCGAACCCGAGCTTGGTGGAGTTCACCACACCACCACCACTAGCACCGTTCACACCACTGTCCGCCGTAAGTCCACAGTCGCCACTGCTTACGCCGTTGTTGATGCTGCCGGCCACACTGCTGCTGATACTGGCCGCGGCAGCCTCGATCGCCGATAGCATGCTAATCGTGTCCGGATCGGTTGCGTCCTGGGCCTGCTTCACTTGTCTGCCGAGCAGTTCGTTAAGCATCTTGCTGGCGGCCGCCGGTCCGTAACCGCCGGGACCGAATAGTCCGCTGAAATGTTGCTGCTGCGCCTGGCTAAAAATAGCCCCGTATAGACCACTGCTCATGAAGGACGGCCGCGAACTGAAGCTGGGTATCGAGGAGTAGCTGTTTCTTGGCTCGCCCGCGTCTACGCGCTGTCTGCTTCGCTTGCTGTTGCTGTTGCTCCCGTTGCTGCTGTTGCTGTTACTGCCGTTACTGCTGATCGTCACTGTGTTGGTAGGGTTGTTCTTTAGCAACTTATCGACGTACAAACCGAAAGAATCAGAGTCTTCCTCCGATGACATCATAAGCAGGGAGCCTGCAGTTCACGAACACGACGGCGACGACGACGACCGCGACGACGACGACGAGGACGAGGAGGACGAGGAGGACGATGGCGACGGTGGCAGCGGTGGCAACGACGACGGCGACGAAGATAACCTCCCCTGAAAATTGGACCGCTTTCCAGCAGGTGGGGGAATCGTTCCCCGCCCTGTTGCCAGCGTCGACACGCACACTACCAACGGTTCGTGCCACTGAGAGCGCGTGGTCTTTTTTCTGCGCACGGCAATTCCTTAGCGTCGTCTTTTTCGTACTGCTGCACGAGCAGCCCCCTCCAATTTCCGAACGGTCGCTTAACCCGGCCTTAGCTTTCCCCTTCCATGGCATGGACCTGTACGGCACGCAGAACGCATAAAGAGGGAAACGGAAACACAAGAAACAGAATCAAAACCGACCAAAACGGGAACGGAAAAACCGAACCAACCGGCAGAGAACATGAACGAAAGAAACGAGAAAAACGAGAGTTAGTTATGTTATTTTATGCTTTTATGCTCCGCTGCTACACACAGCGGACGGAGATTACCGTGCGTACTACTGCAAGTACACCCAAACTACCAGAGGCACGCGAATGCTACCCATTTTTGTTTTCTTTGTGGAAGGATTGAGGCATCTTCGAACTTCAGTTGTCCAGTCAAAGATCTTCCCTACGAAGCAGATCATGTTTGATCTTTTTTTGTGGACCTATTTCCCACCTTCAACTATTAAAAACCATAGAGAATTTATCATGTTTAGATTCAAGTTCTGTAAAGTTTGCTAACGCTTAAATGTTTCATGATGGTACGACGTTGCGGAAAGGTGTGAGTGCGAAAGGGCCAATGTTTTGTTGCCAGTTCTTTCACCCCTATATTCGTCCGGCGACAGGCCAGATGGAGATGCAGAGGGCTAAACATCGACCGACCGATCGAAGACGTGTGCGTCCCTTCCTTTTCACTGCAGGGAAAATAAATTACCACGCTGCACACCTGGAACTTTGCCATACCGGCCTCACACATACACACATCCCCATCCGCAGCACGGACGCATTCAATGCGAACGGTTTTGAATGTGTGCCCTGGATGTCCTGCTGGCTGTCGGTTCGAGCCGTGAAGAAGCAATGAGAAGCCAACGGCAAGGACGCCTCATCCTTGGAGGCCTTTCATCCACCAGGGGTTGTTTGGTTTGGGAATCGCTTCCTTCCACTGCGGAGTCAGCTGTTTGCTGTAGATGGATGCTGCCGTTCCCCGGCGCCTTCTAATTACGCTCCAATGGTTGACAGATAAATATCAATTTAACAGCGATGCCGAGGGCCGACTCACGAGGAGCAACTTAATTACTCGCGGCACATTCACTTGGGGACGGACGGTTCCCCTTCGGTTACACGCCACAGAAACGCTCATGCTTAGTGATCGAATCCTCTCGGCCATTCGCCGTTCGCATCTGTTCGCCCAACGCCCCAACCGATAAACTAAGAATGTTTCCACCGTCCTCCGTCTGTTTTCCCCTACTCGGCGTATTGCCAGTGCCGAAACTCATCAAAACATTCGTAAATTGGATAATAAAATGTGTCCTTCCCGCGTGATCTTCGCTGACAAGTTGGTCGCGGGCGTCTTGATGCACCGTGCAGGCGTACATTTGCGTACGCGAGACGTGAAAGACGTGCTGCTGGTAATCTCGTCTTGACGCTTCTGGACTGTATCAAAAACGGTATTCTTGGCGGTTAACGAGATTGACGCCTAATGATATCATCACTGCTGTGGACGTGCTGGACGTAATTCTTCCCACCCTCTTGAAGACGCCCTGCGACTCCGGGGTGGAGGGTGAGTAATTGTCAATTGGTTTGAAGACGATTCGAGTGGACAACTTTTTTATTAGTGAGGTCACTTTGTGGGAGCGCGTGAAGTTGAGCATTAGTTGGAGTAATTGTGTTGATCAGTTTGCACATACGCAGACCGTCAAAGTTAATCGAAAGCGGAGTTCTCCGCACATCCCACAGCACTGTGCTATCATTGCCGTGGAAAGGTGTCGGCGAAACGGCCACGGTTTCGTTATAAAAGTCGTTACCGCCGTGATAACTTGCGAGTGAGCGAAGAAAGTTAAAGGGCCTGCCACAGAAACGACCGTTACACATCCACGCTTGGTTGAACATCGGAGTAATGCGCTTGCAGTGGACGTAGCGGCTGTCACATACACACGAGAAGGGTGCATTATCGGGCTGTGAAGCAAACTAGAAGCGTACAGCGAGTTCGTGAAGCAAGCGATTTTCTTAAAGACGTTAGAAGGGTCGCTACGTCTTCGAGGAACTCGCAATGCTCCGGTACCTGTACCGTACCTGAGCAGCTCGCACTCGCGCATATGGCACACACTGTACAAGGGGAGTACAAGCCGAAGGAGTTGCTGGGCTCGACAGCGGAAATACAATAATTGCAGCTTGTTCCATATGGCTTGTGCCGGTACGCGAGGCGCACACGCGAGGTGCGGTCCGAAAATTGTTGTCGTCGTTGCCGATCGTTATCGTGCATTACCGACAACAGTGCCGAGGGTGTTGTATTCGTCTGAACGCCAACGGTTTCCTTTTTTTTTATTTAATAGTGAGATCCACCGACTTATCTCGGAGGCTTTCCTCGGCGGGTGTTGTTTTCCTTTCAGCAAACATCAAGAACAGCAATCATATTTCAGCGGTTTCGTCCGCTTCCTTTCACAGCCGAGGGTGAGGACGCCTTACGAATATTTGCGATTGTGTTTTATTTTCCCATATTTGATTCCGAACCGAACGGAATGAATTTGGATTGCAGTCAAACGCAAACACAGTGTGTGTGTGTGTGATTCGTCGACGTGGAGACGAACTTGAGACCACTGCGAAACTTCTACCGCACACTCCCGTCAGCACTTGTGCGTCTTCCTTTTCGGGGATCCTTTCGTACGGGCACAATGGACCCGGCGCATTCAAAGGTCTCCCCCCTTCGCTGGGTGAAGCCAGGGAGTTTGTACCCGTTTTGGCAAACGATATCTTCCGATCGGTACCGGGAGCTCGGGATGCTTGTTGCGGTTGAAGATGTTACCGGGTATGTAAACGACTGGTTTCGGAGTGTGTCTTGCCTTCTGCTCACTATTCACAATTCCTCCCCATCCAGCTCACCGTCCACACTCCAACACCCTCCTCATCACCGGTTGCATTCGACGACGGTGTGTAATATGATGATCCTCTCCGGAAGTGCTGATTATTATTAATTCTCCCACAAGAAGGCGATGGCGGAACGCAAAACCAGGGTAAGCGCATCGAAGAGACACTTTCGCCCCTAAACCGCAAAACGAGGTGGAGGACGTGGCTCGCGGCCGTACGATACCGTGCGAAAGGAAGTATCATGGCTGAGAACTGTCTCCTTCCGCTCGGAAGAAGCGATAGTGCGGTAGTGTGCGAATCTACCAGAGATTTTTTGTGTCTTTCGGTTGTTCTAGCGGTTTTACACTTGTTGTGAAGTGAAAAAAGAATTTGCTTCACAAATCACCCCTTTTTTTCTGGTCGGGTCATTTTTCTTCAGGCCAAACAACATTTCGATGGAAAATATGATGCGGGTTGGTGTAGTACGGTCCAGCGTTGCAGTGCCCAGTGCATCTTATGCAATTAGACCATGTAGAGGCATGTTCTCGCTTGGTTTGCTAAACAAAACACCAACCAAAAACACAACCGCACTCACTGCACTGGGCGTCCATTTTCATGGTCGTTACTGCAAACAATTATCAATTAGGGCTAATTAAATTTCGGGCCGACCGGGATTTATTTGGCAGCGAAGGCGACATTTACTAGAGATTTTTGTACATGCGCCACTCGGTGCATGTACATTGCCTGCTACCGTCTAGTGGGACCCCTTTTCCTTGTTATGGTGTGCGCAAGCAAGTGCACTTACTGCTCGTGTTTTGTGCTGGTCCACTGTCAGTACAAATCTTCAAGCTCAATTAGGCTCAATTGGAAGGAAGCGTGACAGATTTTGGGTTTCCTTGTTGTTGGTTTTTTGTTTGTTTCTTCATCCTTGCTCCGTCTCTAGTGCACTTCCTTTCACGCTGCCAATTGGAGGCAAGTTGATGCCTTTTTTATTAATCTTAATGTTTGTCGGGTACTGTGTACACCAGGTTACTTCCCGCTAGACATCTTCCAAGTTTTGTAAGTTACATAGTAAAATGATGTTTACAGGAGAATTGTTCTAGGCAAATTCCCATTAATCTTCCTCTTCTCACACTAAACACAGGACAGAATCAAAGTGCAAACATTGCGAATTCGGTACGAACGTCAACTTGGTTTTCTTAAACCCTTTTTTGTGAGCCTCATCGAGTCTGAGTTAAGATCGATTTTTGAATAAAAACATGGACAAAAAAAACATTGCCTAACCCTTTCCTTCATTTGCTTCAAAAAAACCAACCGCACGGAAACGACTTCATGGACGAAGTTTACCATTACCAGCGCATCTCCCCGTCTCTGATTGGTACATGGATGTCTTGCGTATGGGTTTCCTTGCTATCGTCTTTCGGCTGGAGGTTAAGGATTTTTAATGCATCAAACACGAACCCATCTCAGTTGTGGGTTGAAGCACGGGAGTCACGGCGCAGTACCCCGGCAAAGCGTACTGATACAATGCAAATGCAGTTCGCTCCGATGCGAATCGAGTTGCGAATATGACGCAGCAGCAGTAAATGGGTCGATAGCGAACGGATTGCGGAGAGAAGGGTCTACCGTTGCGGCCTGCCGTCTGCTATCGACATGCAACCTCCCCAGGCGATAACACCAACGGGCAACGGGAACTTTGATCGACTTTGTGACTTACCGGCCTGAGTACCGGGCTGAGTGATTCGCAACGACGTTTTCCCTGCTTTGTGTTGCGGCGCTGTTGCCGGCCAAGGAGCGTGGCAAGAAGGCAAGCAGCAGAATGAAGAAAAAAGTATATCCTCGGTTACGGAAATCATCCAAAGATTGCACATTGCGAGAGAAGCGAGTAATTAAAACTCATAAGTTCATTCTGCACGGTTTATTCATCACATCATCGTGCTCGGTATTTATCGTTGCCGGTTTTCCCGGTGGTACCGGTTCCCGGACGGCACCGCACCGCCCCACCCGACGCAACACATCTCGTCCTCGCACGTCAGTCAGTCAGGTCTGCACGTCGTTTGTCCTTGCTGTCGGGCTCTATCTCTGCGTCGTCTTTGCCTCATAATCTCTACTTAGTACGTTCTGCAGACTGTTGAATGTGTTGCCACCACCAGCAACTCCGCTCCGGATATAAATGCACCGCGTCGGAGGGAACGATCTGTTGGCAGGATATCTCACGAGCTCACCGGTTCACTGCTGCGCTCATTACATACGGAGAAGCGATATCTTGCTCTGCTCCGAGTGCCGGGCGGTCTCGCAGGCGGGAGGACGATAGGAGCACGACGTAAGAAATGCAACCGTTTGCAGAAAGCAAGAAAAGCCCGAAGGAAATTATTGCATCGCCGACTGGTTGGTTGCAGTGGCGCACAACTCCCTACGCCTAGCGAACAGAAACGGCAAGGCAAGAGTGCAATAGCAATAATACGGAACGCGCCATCTTCACCGTCGTCACAACCCTCCTGTTGCAAAACCCGGTTTCCCTGAGGCCTTCTTAGCGGTGGCGGTTTGAAGTGGCAACGGAGAAAGAAACGTGGCCAAACCGAGATGGTAAATATGCACAAGTTCTTCCAGTTCTATTTGAGTTGAATCTTTTGCGGGCTCTGGTTATCAACATTTCAGCACACGTCTCAAACCAACCGAGCCATTAATATGGTCGCCCCCTTGTGCCACACGAGCTCTCTCCCTCTCCCCATCACGGGTTCTTTTCATTCATCCTGCAGGCGTCGTTGGTGCACTGGTGAGAAAGGAATCCCTAAGCCATTCATATGAGGTTTCTTATGCAACCGAAGCAAATAGCTCGTATCCTCGGACATCAGCACCATTTCCGTCGAGTCGGTGGATTTTTTTCTCCATGTATTTACTCACGGCAAGGCGCAAAAACCCCTTCACTGGGGGGGTTGGGTGAGTGGCACGGAATCCATGAAAAGCGGATTTTCTTTCCTACCGGCTCGGTTTCGTTTTTGGAGCATCTTTTGCGCCATTTTTCTTCGCTGTGAGCGGCATGCACGGGGTTGGGAAAGCACCCGCAGGTCGGTCGGTGGTGCTACTTGTGGCCACCTTCACGTGTCTGCCCCATGCGAAACAATGATTATAGCGATGAACTTTGTTAATGTGTTCGTGTTTACGTTCATTTCAACCTTATTTACATTCGGTTACGAGCTGTGAAGCGTTCGCTTTGAGCACGGGAAATGCGAGGGAAAATTGTAACAGTTGTCGCATTAAATGTCTGCTAGTATTATTATGCCGGAAATGGAGCACCTAGTAGCGTGAGGTTGATTTGCATTTATTTCTTCATCTCCGGAGCACTTGCAACATTTAGTAATTTGAGTATATGTTTGTTTGTTTGTTTCTTCAATCAAATTATTTCGCGTTAAAAATGGATAAAAGTTTATTTTTTAAAGGTTCTTGATTTAATTTAGTAAACTTTAACGATTCGCTCGCTTTAATCCGGCGACCAGGAGGTTATTTTTTTCATTTTCCCGGATGCACTGTTCTGCATTTTCACGCTACCAAATCATCATCGTCTCCCCGGCGCGTAATAGATGCAGCAGAAAATTTGCAAAATGCCATCTCAGCCATGCAAAACCGTGCCGTGCTGGCTCTACCGAGCAGGCAAAGCCCATCGTAATGATTCCACCGATTCCGATTTGGACCACCGATGGAAAATACACTTTTGGGGTTTCCTTCTTGTTTCGGAGTTTGGGAATGTTTTACATTGAGTCAGTTTTATCTACAGCCCACACAGAGCGAAAATAAAAAAAACCGAATATGGCTGTTTAGTGGCGTGGTGATCGTGATGCGGACGTTCGAGAAGTAGGGATGCGTTGGTTTGTATTGGATAATCGGGTCCTACAGGTTCGGTACGGCTACAGCACCAGAATCGAAGAAGTGGAAAAATGAAAATGCATATTCCTCTCACTTCTCCCTTCGCTCCCCCATTCCACCCCCCTCTCGCAGTACACAAAAAACTGCAACCGTAGCGAATTCGTTGGTCAGGAATAGAGGAAAACCTTTTCTGTCTTCCGACATTTTCCCGCTCCGCCTTCGGCCGCTTACGGGCAGGGAATTTTTATATAAATGTTTATATACACACCTACACCTTCTGCTGCCGCCACCGGCAGCAACATTTGCATTATTAAAGAGTGTCGCGGTCATGTCACGGGGATCTCGGCCTGTCACATCCGGTCACCGTTTCGTTGCATGCTGCTGCATGCTTCGTTTATCACACCGAGCTGTCCAAGAATCGGACGCCCTGGCACTGCACAGCCACCGATAACAATGCAAATATGCGGTACGGTGCTGAGAAGCGGCCACCCGGACGGTGCAAAACGTCCGTGGATGTATATTGCCTTTGGCTGGTGTAAGGAGAAAATATAGCGTTGGGTAGGTTGGCCGCTGTACGGCAGTGCGATGGCCGCAGATAAATGCCATTGTCTTGTGTAATTATTTCCTTAACGTGGCACTCACAGTTCGGGCGGCGTTAATCGTGTTCGAAATGGTCGCCTTTCCACGTCTGAAGGCGATACATTCTATGCGCTATTTCAATCAACGCTAGAGACCACATCTCGACATCCTCCAACTAATGAGATGGGTAGATAATGAAAATGCATATTTTATTACCGAAAAATGGGTTCACAGCGCACCTTCAACAAGGGTGCCCTCAAGACATCACTCCGTGCGACCGTGATTTATTTCACTGTTTTTTTTTGTCTTCGGAAACAAACGCACACACACACACCCATGAGTTGGGTAAAAAATATTGATTTTAGCTCTTCTCGAGCCTCTCGTCCCCGATACTCCCTCGTTCCATCCACCTTTTTTGTTTCAAGTTGTTGCAGCAGTTGATGAAAATTCAACCCGTTCACTTGTTGGGGAATCATGTGCAAAGGAGTGATGTTTTTCCTCCCTTTTTTGTTGCTGTTGTTGTTGTTGTTTGATTGCAAGGAAAAAAGAGTTGGATCAAGCTATTGAGGAACCCCCGTCTTTTGCGGCGAGTTTCTCGAGAGGAACAAAACTCCGCCGACGGTGTTTCCTTCAGAACCGAAGACAAAGACAATTTTTGGGTGGAAACTGTGTGTATGTGTATTGAGGAAAACTGGAAAATGAAATGAAAAAGAAAATGCAAGCAGCAACCCCCGCAGAGTATGCGAGCGGCGGGATGGAAGAGTTCTACTTCAACAGCACGCACCAGAGGACGGAATGGTCGGTAGACACGGGCGACGAGACTAACCAAGTACGTAATGCAAGCGCTGTTTGAGCAGTGAAGAAAATTAATACAAAGCCGGAACAGATTCTCCGTGCGCAGCAGCCAAAACGGAGGGGGCCCAAACGTTACCCCTTTCGGGCTGCTTTTTTAGCTGATGACTTCTGAAGATGAAACGCATGAAAACATAAAATTTGCCAAAGCCCCGCACGAACATTGTGTGCGCATCCGGGGGTGGGTTTTTTTTTATTATGTTTTGGGGGAGGATCCAGGCCGTCTTTGTTTCACCGAAATCCTGCCAGCCGTCGTTGGGTTTTGTCTTAGACCAAGCAAGGCGCACTCGGCGACGCGGGATCATCATCCGCCCTAGGAGCGCTGCCATTGAGTCAGTCAGGGTGTGTACGAGGCGTCGTGCCTCGAGTTAGGAAGGGTCCGGGACGCATGGGAGTCTATTCGAGCGGGGTATTTGCATGTGGTCTTAGTCGGCAAATTATGCAATCCCTTGCAGGGGTGTACCGGACGATGCGTCTTACATTGGGAGTTTCTTCTCACATTGCGCACAAGAAATGATTTGTCACGCACCGGCACCGGCTTGAGCAGAAGTGCAGGAAAACTGTATATATGTGTGTTTGTGTGTGTGTGTGTGTGTGAGTGTATGTGTCGGTACAAGTGCATCATATCCCCAAGCACAGGCGGTACGATGTAGCCTTGTGCATCTTTGTGCATAACCTCCTTGAGAACGTATTTAATGAGTTTGCTTCTAGCGTGTGTACTGCGGCGTAGTTTGAGTGTTCCGATGTGAGCACCATCCAAGCAATGAAGTAGGGATTTTCCTCAAACTTTAAACCCCCATCCAAAAACCATCCCACACACACACATCATTTTTGTTCCCTTGGGTTCGCTGGTAGCATGTAAAATATTCGCTACCAAAACTGATGTCTTAAGCTGAGCCGCTAAACTTCCCATATGCAATACATTATTGCTCCGCTGAGTCAACACACGGCGAATTAACAACATAATGCACATTTGATAGTACTCTGCCGGCGAATTTTTTAATTTTCATCCCGACATGCCACGGTCGGCCACACCATCGGTACACACACACGCGCGCAAAAAGTGCATCGTCTGGATAGGCTAGGATGCACGATGCAGTTTTAGCAGCTGTTTGTTGGTTTGTTTGATTTATTTTTTATTTTTCAGGTCCACAAAAAAAAACGGCAACTCTACTTTGAGCTGTTGTGCATATCTTTAGTCAGATGCCATGGGTTTGTTGTTTGGTTTATTTTTGCCTGTTTCGTTGAATAACGATTAAAATTTTCGTCTAGCCAACTGACGTCGATGCATCGTAACAGTACGCTTTGCTGCTTCACCGACCGACGCAAAGTAGCTCTTGGTTGGTGGTTCTGTTGAAAATGCCTCTTCTGTTCCGTTTCCCCCCACGCTCGCACCGTTACCCTTATGCTACACCCACGCGGTGCATCGATCAGAAGTACGGCGTCTAAAATGAGTAAAAGTTATGGCAAAAGGTATGGCATTTTCGTTTTCATTTGCAAAAATATAAAAATCACATATTAAGCAATAATGAACCGGGCACGGTTGACTTGACTGCAATCGGCGGCAGGCAGCGGACGCGATGCAACGCGGTTTCGTACACAACGTACGGGTGTGGTCCCGCGGCAGATAAGGACCATTATTTGATTCTTGCAGTCAGCCATACCGAAACCACCACCGGGGTGGAAAAGGAAGCAACAAAAAATTAAGGAACCATCAAATTCAGGCTCAGGTTGTGGCTACGGAGCAGCAGAACGGTGGGAAGGATGCCTTTTTCCCTATGCAGCTCACGGAGATAGTACGGATCCGTTTGTCTGTGCACCGTGCGCTACTGTATGCACTTTTGGCGTAGTGTTTTTGAAACAAACCCAGAAATACGAGTGAAACAAAAACGAAAATTATGCCCATACGTTGCAGAATGGAAAGGAAGGCTATTGGAGTTTTGGGCGTTCAGTTTTTCGAGGTGTGATTAAGGAAGGAAATGAGTTGCCGTTGGTGCAGTTTTTTTGGACGAAAGAGTACGGGTTTATTTTTTTCTGTGTGTTGCTTACCTCGCGGATGTTCTGATGCAGAACGGGTGTAGAAAGGAAGTAAGGGACTCTTGGGCCCCTTCATAATGCTGCTGGCTAACTGACGAGTAGCAAACTCTGTCGAAGCCGTTGACGTAAGAAGACGAGTAACGTGCGTTTGACGCTACTTTAAACTTCCTTCTTAAAGACAGTGAGGTGAAACAGCAAAAAAAAGACATTCACTCCTCAAGAAGAGCTGTTTCCCACTGGAAGTAAGGTCTTCTTTCGATGAGTCATTCACCGACAGCGTCTGTACCGTGTGTGCCGCAGTGTGTCTAATTCGCGGACAGATACGGCCTGAATGTGGATTTAATCAACCGGACCACATGCTCATGCCAAAGGAACGCATTTCATTTCCAAAAGGTCACACACAGCAAAACGACTTGGGTGTGAAAATGGTCAACAATCGCCGATTCACATGAGTCATGCAGTGCAGCAGCAGCAGCAGCAGCAGAACGATTAATTAATTTGCATCTTGATGCATCTCGGGCAGCGTTCCCAACAACCGTTCCTTGATTAACCGAAACCGTATCACAAACATATGAGCTCCGGCCACTTGGCGCAAAACTCGGAAACGCAACCCGGCTGAATGAGTCGCCAAGTTTAATTGAAGTACGCTGCGCACTGCGAGAGCTTACGCAAGCAACGCACACAAAGTCCCCCAGGGACTTGGAGCGGTCCGATACGGATCTCTTATGGGAACGGAGATCCAGGCGTGGGTCGGTCCGAAGGAAAGGATTCATATTTCTCACCAAGCTGACCCCGATGGGCCCATGCTCTTCCGGGAAGCCGGAAATGGCATTGGTTCGGTGGACAACAGGAGGGCATTTCTCAGCGAAAGAGGCAAGACCCTAAGCCGCCGGTTCATCCGGGCCAAATCTGTAGCATGCGAAAGAATCGTTCCGAAGCGGGTGAAACCCTAGCGGGTGCGGTCAATTGCACCATTGCGAGGTGGGATTGTAGCTCACATGCTCCCAGGCTGGCCCTCTGCATTGGGACATTGCGAGAAATCCAACAATTGAACGCGTACGCGCACCCGACGACGGTTTTGACGATGTTCACGATGGTGTAAGCAAACGACCAATTGACGGATTAGTTGACGGTGGAAGAATGTGGAAGCATTTTTTGTAGTTGTTTTTGTTTCGTATCTGTTTATCTGTCCAGTTTCCCGCGCATATTGAGTACGCTTGGAGCAATTTCATCAATTGCTTGTTCCGTTCTGAGTTTCCCCGGGCAATGCATGCTTGGTAGAGGAGAAATGATGGTCAGGAAGTTGAAGAAGCAGAAGAAGTCAGCAATCGAACATATTTTCTGATAAATGTGTACTGCCATAAGCTGAAGTCTCACGAAGCGAGGGCTTCAAAAGGTATGCTCCTCATATGGTGTCACGCGCGGCCCGTAGCCGACCCGGAAGATGGATTATTGAAAAATTGAGCAACATTCATCGGGAACAGCGTGCATATGTGTTTTTGGACACCATTACCTTCCAGAAGGGAGACAGACAACTCCGTTCATCAGCGAAGAAGCAATTAATGCTCGTAAAATGGTTTATAAAGCCCATCAAACGGAGCCCTGGAGTGCTCATCAAACGGTGTTGAAGTTTTGGAAGTATGGTCGTGGGTCATTAGAATGGTCGAGCGGTGCAGTTGGACCATCTTAAAGCAAAAATTGATTGCGTTGAGGACTCACTCGACACACTCGATCGGTCATCCAAATATGCATACAACGTGTTTCCATCGGGCGCTGTCTTGAAGTCGGATTGACGGATGCCACGGTTACGGTTCAGTAGATAAATGACAAGTTCAAGAGAGAAGGTTTCGCGTCACTGCTGATGAGCTGTACGCGGGACGAGACTTAGATCTTCACATTACAAAACAGAAAGTTGCGCACATTTGGTCGGTGTGTCTTGTAAATGTACATGGGTCATTCGGTTTTTGAGTGTTGTACGATAAGTCGACGCTGTTCTGTTCGAATCGGGGGCGTCTAGCAGATCTCCTTATCGATACCAGATGGCTCTGGTGTTCTTGTTAGAAGCAAACTGCGAGCATCATGCTGTGTATAGCCTCTAGCGCTATTATCTTACACATTTCTCGAGAACAGTCATCGAGTATGTGCGGAGCAAAAGAAACGCTACTGTTGACGCGTTCTGGATAAAGAAGTGGGCGTTTTTGGACAGTGAGTATCTCCGCAACAGAGACCGCTCCGATTACTAATGTTTTAAATATTTTTCTAAAAATAAAACAAATGAAGCGCAATGAATTTCTAGCTTGCGCTGAAACATGAGTGCACTCTTAAGTTGCCAACGTTATTTTGCTTCAAAATAAAACAGTTGCTAGAAATTCCAAGGAACGTCACCGTGATGGTACGAAGTGGTAAAAAATAATCCTCATACGCGATTATGCGATCAAAGCACATTTGCAAATCATTTAATTGGGATTGCATAAAATACATTGAAATAAAAGTTGTCCCTGCAACGGCTCCAGTTCTGCTTCAGTAAGCGTAGTAGCACAGAAACAGTTGGTCCCAGTACATGTTCAGTTGCTTTGAAGCGTTTGCTCGCATGTTGATGAACTTCGTTGCGTTACGATGAACCGTAGTAAAGTAATCGCTTTACTAAAACCTCCACGATACGATATCAATTTAGTGGGAAATGTATTTTCAGTTTAAGCTAAAATAGTCTAAAAAAATATCGCAGAAATAGAAGTTATAAAGTTGAAATGAATCAAACAATTACTTTGTGAACATTTGTGAACTTTTGACATTTAAAGCATCATGTTCGTAACAACATTTGGTCCTCGTGAAAAGCTTAATCAAACTCCCTAGTGCGTGAAGAAAAACTAATTTAACCGATTGTTTAAAACTTGCCCGTGCTTCACCATAGCGCAACCAATCCAATGCTAACAAAGATGCGTAGCCCTACGAATGAATTGTGTGGGGATTTTGTACTATTCGCAACCCATCTTCTATGCGCATGTTTACCTTACTAGCGCCCCTAAAGCTTGGGAGTACAAGCTGGGCTCCGTGTACCGAATCGCCCGATAGCGACGAGAAGGACGTCCATGGGACAAAATGGGACGATGGTGAGGGGGACACATACACGCACACAAGCACACATCCCAGGAACAAGTGATGGGGTACAATTTCGTACTAAAAACTTGATAAAGCCTTCCAGGCATTAATCCTATTTTCTGCTGCTCGACCATGCGTGCGTATCCACCGCTCGAATCCACCGAAATCTCAAAGCCTTTCCGTCTGGGCAGTGAAACATAAATGCATATCGAATGCACTCGAATGCAGTTGGCAAAAACGGCACACATACGGCACACGCACATACGCACGTCGGACAAGTATCGAGTAAGCCCACGTACAGGCCTAACGCACACAGCTGCGTAATGCTCGCCACCCCCGGGATGGGGATTGGGAGTTCCATCAGAAGTGCATGTGCATGGTACATAGCATATATCAAATGGCATCTGACAAGGCTCGCGGTCCCTATCGCTCGCCCTCTCTCACTCTCGCTCTCTTGCTTGCTCGTCTACATCGCCCACTCCGGGTGCTCCCCAGAGCTGGGAGATTGGATCGATACCTTCGCCAGGAACTGGACATCAATTGGAGCAAAGCGCCAGATGCGCGCCCTTTACCGAGCGTCCGCCCCGTCCGGTTATGCTTGGGACGTCATTTGCTAAGTTTGAACCAGTGCTCCCGTCTACGGTGCGTTTGTCCATCTTTTCGTGCTTCCGTGGCAGTGATGTGTGGCATGTGCCCTTCGTGCACTTCGTGCGCCTCTAATGATCCTCCACCCTACAAAGCGCGGCATTCGCGAACGGTTCGTTTGTTCGTTCGTTTCATTTGTCCAGTTTTGTATGCCTAGCGCGTTTCCGTCGCCACAGCACATCTCGGACCTCGGACCGCGGCGAATACCCCAACACACCCACCCACCACTCGTGACCTCGTTCCACGTCTGGTCAAACGAAAACAAAAACCAGCTCCAGGAGGGTTTTGGGTTTTGCTGCCGCGAAGGACACTGTCGGCGGAGCATTCGGACGGTCCAAAGCCTATGTATCAGCAGCGAAGCGAGAGCTGCACCCGGACCGAATGCATCCACAATCTGCCCTGCATTTCGCTAGCGTGTGTCTGTGCATGCGTTCGATCTGTTTTTTTTTTCCCTGCCGGTATTCTTCGAAGCCCAGCGACATGGCAGGATATATTCGTCAGGATACGATATGCTGAGATGCTGCGTGAAACAAGGGGACACCGCATCAGGCATTCCTGACTGCTGCTGCTGCTGCTACACTCGCAAAGTTCATCCCTCATCACATCCGGTGCATTCGTCGGGTGGAAAATGTTGGTACACGGCTCGCTTTCGCTACAAGGCGAGAATGGAGTTGACCATGGGGTGGTCCAGCTACAGCACAGCATCTGATGTGGAGTTTGGTGATGGTGATGATTAATGCGCTTTTGCAAGCAAAACGCATTGGCAATAATGCTCGGTTGATCTCGATTTTCCTGGAGCCAGAGGTTTTTGTTATGTTTTATCCCGCTGGCTCCTATCTTTCTAGCATATTTCTCTACTATTGGGAAGCCCAGCTCCGTCCGCTATTCGGAATACCTTTCCGTTATTGGAGTTGTGGAATGCAGTTGTACATGGTCCGTTGTGTTGCGTAGTCTTCCGTGGTGAACGAACTTGGTTATATAAATTCGATTGTACATGATTCTCTTCGGTGATAGGTTCAGAATGGTTTGAGAGGTTAGAAGAATGAGATTTTTGGATAGTTTTACTTATTGACTAACAATTTTTGAATATTCCCAACTAAGGTTCTATAAGAGTCTTCATCAAGTGTTACTCATTTAAGGTTCATACTCTCACCGATGATATCTGTTTCATATCTTTTTCCTCCAAATTGATGCTATGATCAAAAAAGGAAGTTTTGGGATAAATCGATCCTGTATCTGTTTTGCAACTGCGCTAGCTTGTGTTTTCTTATCAATAGCAATGATACAACGTTCCATTGCAATGGTAATGGCATCGTTGCCATGAAACATGCCCGTGCTTATGTAAAAGCGTTCGCACAACGAACAACCTTTGCCCATCCAACGCCACTAAATCCAACCCAATCGGGAATACGCTTTTCGGGGCTGCAGCATTTGCAGTAAATAAAGTTTTGAAATGCAATTTTTAGCCTCCACCAGCTCGGGCGCACACAAACCCACACACACGGTGCTGGCTCGATTCGCGAATTTGCATAAAACCGTACACACATATTCGACGGGTTTTTGTTTCGCGAACATTCCCTGGCCCGGACCGAGGCCACCGCCCGGCATGCATTTGAATGCACTTTTTGTACGCAGGATGTGCGACACGCTTGTGCTGAATGGTGGACGGTGGGGGTTGCGGTGTTTTGGACACTCGCATTGGTCAGTGCTGCCCCAATGCACAAGAGCACCCTTTCTATCGCGCCAGCAGCTAATGGTGGTCGTAGTGGGTAGTGGGTGTAGAGTACTCTATGCACTTTTTCCCGCAGGTTTTCCGAAAATATCGCGGGTTTAGTAAATGGACGTTGCCTAGATGCACTTCTTCACGTCCCACGTTTCACCACCGGTCGGTCGGACGGGCGTTCGGTCAGGGTGTGTTGAACGATGTGCTGGATTCGGTTCGTTTTTTGCCGTTTCTCCACCGTTGTGCTGTGCGCGAATTGTACACGCCGAAAGGTGAAGGCAACGAAATGAAGCAGCCAAAAGCTCGTTAGTCTTGTGTGTCGGTGTGTGTGTTTTGGGAGGGGGACAATGGATCGGAGGAGGCAGTGGAGAGGGGTCGCTTTTTTCTCCTTTCGAGTTTGATGCGCCATGCAATCGGGTGCAGTTTGAAGCTGCAGCTGCATAGCCGCGACTCCACTGAGCGACAGCGTGTCAATCTTGTCAACGTTCCAGGCAAATAGGTAACGGATGCGGATGAAGCATAAAAGGCATTCTCTCTCTTTCTCTCTTTCACCCACCCCACCCACATGGAGTGTCATCGAATGACCGTGGGTTAGTGCAATGTTTCCGCCTGTCGGTTCGGTTATCGATCCTTGCGGCGGAAGGATTGTGTCAGGCATTGAGAAAAGGTCCAATAGGCAATGGGAAAAATCTTTCGGGATATTCGGAGCCCGGGACCGGACCCGCTGGTGGATGGGGCACTAATTCCGAGCATGATTCAATTTATATGCACATAAGCCATGCATCGCGAACGAAACGAGCGCGCGGGATAACGACCCGTTCTTGCCATGCTGTGCGGCTTGCAAGGGCTTACCGTGGGCCACCCATTCTATCCGCACTCTGCGCGGAAATGTGGCCTAACCTAAGCGTCCACCGGACGGTAGAAACATATGTACTAAACGAACGCGCAAACGGAAGGGCAGCAAAAGCCTAAACAACAAACCGCAAATGATTCGAGACCCGGGGGCCCACGTTTCGCTCAGTTATCGATCGATGGCGTCCATTTTGGCAAAGAATGGCGCATCCTTTTTTTTTTTTGGTGAAGCTTGTTCGCGCTTTCCTTCGGTCACTGCCCACTGCTTGGGATATTGAAACTTTGGAAAGGCAATAATTCGCGAGCTTGTAGCTTGTTATGAGACTTAAACAGAGGCTAAAACCTCGCCAGCGGATGAACGACATTTAACTTGGTTGATTAATTACGCCATTACTTTGGCCAGTCTGTACGGCAAAGTAAACTTGCTTTGAAGGTGTGTTTCTCCCTTTTAGCGTACAGGAACACACAGACCCGAACCGAAAGGAAGTTAACTGTGACCGCTGTGGTGCAATCGGTGCATTTTTCTTTCGCTGTCTGGTACGGTGCATTTAATTGCTCGCTGAACTGCGAATAATGTGTGTTCAACACAAGCTCTTTTCGGGGTCGTAAAAACGGGCTGTTACTTTGGTACAGATCGGTCAAATGTGTCGTTTTACTTGGACATTATGTAGATCCACCCCTTTTCTGGTGGAAATTTAGACGAAATATTCAGTTTCAGTACTTAACGCGAAACATTGGCTTTAAATTAAAATGTTTCAGGGTACGTATTAGACTGCAGATATTAAACTGCTTATTTAAAGGTCTTACATTCTATTACTTCCACTAATTTGATGTTGAAGTTGATTACCTTGAACAGAGAAATACCGGGAAAATAAAAGCAACATTGATTTGATGGACCGAGGTCAATGTGCACTGGACCGAACGTTGGCCAGAACACTGTACATCCCCAACAATACCACCCTCATTCATCCAAGCCAAGCCAATATTCATGCACTTCGGTTTCGTTACGAATGGAGCTACTGAAGCAGCATCAAACAACGCGGGCTATTGAGAAAACGCGGGGAGCACTCTGGTTCTTTTCCAGTAAAAGCCAATCCTTTAACTCGTATCGTCCTGCTTCCACAAGGAACAGAGATGAGGTGAGCCGCAGTGGGGGGGAACGAAGGAGGAAAAATAAAAAAAGAACTTTTCCTCTTTGTTTTACAATTAGAACCATCGAGAGAGTAGCACTGTTGAAACCGGTCAGTAGCTCGTAGCTCAATGTTGTCAAAGTTTCATCTTTGATTTCGATTCGACGTTCGGAGCTGCTCATTACGTGCGTTGCTCGGATGTGTAATGGCAGACATGCGTCTTCCCAGTCCGTGCACTTCCCATCGCATACAGTAGACTGTACATCTTCCACATTGGAAGCAGGAATAGAAAAAAGCCGGTGCTACTGAAGAGAATCAATTGCCAGCAGCAAAAATGCTACTCCTGCCCATCTTAGCTGTTCCGGCGTTTCTTTGAAACCCCGGATGCAGGCATGTGCGACAGAGCACTCGGCATTTTGTGTGCACTCAGTGTCAATGATACGAGTACGTGGGCAAAGATCCGCAAGGAGGGTCGAGAGCGCAACGAATAGAAAACAGTGCTAGCATTGCAAATAGACGGCTTCTTCTGTGTGGATGAGGGTGCTCTTTATTCTTGCAATGATAAGATACTAATGGTGCAGTTCTTGATTCCATTGCCTAAGGATACGGAAAGGCTTCAACCAGTTGGTGAAGATCCAACCGACCGAGGTCCTTCTATTCATTTTTAGAAATAATAGAAGCTACACATGTGAGTGATCCAGTTCGGTAGGCACCCCAAGCGGGTGGTTGTTTGGGGGCCACATCTTTACGCATCCTTGCATCATTGCAGCCCACGTAGCAGCAATACTTCTCCCGTAGATGAATTCCTGCAACAGCTTCTTGGTCCGGGAAAGATACGTTACGAGCCAACAGCTCCAAAGAAACTTCACGCACCAATGGGAAAAGCTTCCAAGGCACGATGAGAAATGTAAATTTACACTGCATGATGAAACATACCGCAATGAAAGAGACCCGAAAGCATTAACAAAACAAAAAATTGATCGCAAATTGGAACAGTTCACGTTGATGTTCTTGAGGGCGTTGTGGCTTCGTGTGTTGCCTCGTTGCTCTGCTTTTCCTTATCAAAAAAAAAAAAAAAAACGTTGAAGATGCAGGTGGAAATGTAAATACAACGTGAAAACCCCACCGGACGGTAATGGCGCCCAAGCAACAGAAGCTGGCTGGAGAAATCCCCAAGACATTAGGGAGGGCGTCGTACACAGGGGCGACGCATGGAGCAAGATCTGGCGCTCGAACATGATTGCAAAGTCGTAGGCCACAAATGCTGGTCTGCTTTGGGGAAAAAGTAGGTTTCGGCCAAACAAGCAAAGAAGACGGTAATGGTAGGGACAAAAAAAAACCTCCGGGTACTTATTAGTCAGTCCGGTATGGTTCGTCTTCTTCGTTTGCGCTGTGGCTTGTGGTATTTGGGTTCACCACGCATTCTTGGTTGCGATGTGGGATGACTTTTCGCTTTTCTGCAAATGGCTGGAGTGTGCCGGTGCCGGAGCCATCTGCGTTATGTCGAATGCGGGATTTGCTGAAAGCGCTACACAAACGAAACACATTGGTTCGATTTTACGCTCGCCCTGCAAACGGAGCGAATTTTGCTCTTCGAAAATGTGGCAAGAAAAAGATAAACTTGCCATCATAATCGAGCACCAACACACTCGATGGTTCGACAATCAATGGCCATTGAGTCGTACTGACGGGTTGTATGATGCATGGTCGGGTTTTGCAAAGTCCGCAGTTGAAAGAAAGCATCACAAAAGTAGGACATATCGCATAACAAAAGAGTTGCAATCCTTCTTGCCACGTCACAGGTACAAAAGCCGGTACGGCCCGGTGTCCCACAGGAGTGGATGCACCACGTCCATGACCGGACCGGTAAAGGATTATCATAACACACTTACCCCAGGGTCGCTTCTATCGCCTCCTTCTTCGTGCTCCTGTTTCGACCCAAACCCCAGAATACCCAAACTACCCGAAAGTGACGCTAGACTTCTTGGTCCTAATCGATTGGTCGCTGAAACACCAAAGACATCGGACATTGCCGTCGCATTTGAAGGATTACCAGAATGGGTTGCCAGGCGGGTCTTTGTTGGTGTAAATGTTTACCCATTTGCACCGCATGCACTTTCAACGCCCGCCGTGAGCTGGTTCACGGTTTCACACATTCATCATTATGCTCGTTCTGCCAAAGCATCTTTCCCGAGCTAGGCATGGAAGAGTTTCACCATCTGGCAAGATTTGCAGTGATGTATCGCGTGTCCCGGAGCAAGCTGCACTTCGGTTTCGATGTTGTTTTACACCATCAAAAGTATCGTGTTTCATCGGTAGCTCATGAAACGCCCGGTCCGGACCGGCCAACGTCCACCTTCGTCATACGGCCACTGGGTGGGATTTACAGTGTGTGGTTGACTGGACTTGCCGCAGAAAGTTAATTAAAGTACCATTTTTTGGTCTAGTTTTAATTTTCTTTGCAATACCCCGTAAACAAAATCCGTACACATGTGTTACATTCTTAAAAATACAAAATGCTCTTGAATGATCTTAACTCATCCGAAAAGGTTGAGCATATCCATTCCTAGCGCGATCCCAGTGCCGGATGATCGAAAGGTTCCATCCACCATTTCCGCATGAATAAACACACAAAAAATATGCCGATCACGTAAAAAACGCATTAGGCGAAAATGTTCTGTATCACCCATTTACGTTTCTTCCGGTTCCGGAGAACCCTCGGAGCTCATTGCACTCCGACATCTGAAGCGTGCCCACTGCTGTTGCTGCTGCAGTGCCCCAGTCACCTCATGGTGCGGTATGCCATCGGTACCGCAACAGCATGCGGTAAGCGATAGGCCGGTAAGGGTGCAGCAAAAGAACCAGGTGTCTTTGCCCTGCTTAGCGTTCTATCCGCGACTCTACCACTGCTAAAAGTCAATTGGCATAGGGCTGCTGAATCATGTTTACCATCTAAACAGGCGCGCGTCAATGTGGAAGGAACTCGTCGCAGGATCCTTAGGGGTATATGACTACCACGAGAAGATCGCTGAGACATCAACCAATATCATCCGCTTGTATCAAACATTTTGCTCTTATTTCCATCGATAGAATAGAGTGGCTTCAAAGGAGAAATGAATATCCTAATTCACAACCGTCCATACTCCGTACGCAGTCCACATCCGAAGGGATCTGCGAACGCCTTATGTCATGCGTTGATCGACAGCTTTTAGAACAGCTTGCGCCGAAACAATTCGAAGATGCGTGGCGAAGGATGGAACACAAAAAAAGTGCAACTATCCTCGGCATCATTCTTAAGGAAATCCAATTCCTTGCGGATGCGGGCGTGCGCTAATGAATCGGGCGCCCCCAACATAGGAAGACTCGTGCCAGCGAAACATGATTAGGGATTTCAATAAAGCGTAGCAATAAATCGGAACGAACCGGCTGCAGATCAGTCACAAGCTATCCTGCTGGTAGCAGTGCGATGCATTTGTGTTTTGGTCTCTTGCCATGCGGTTGCGTCGTCTTGTCTGTCCGGTCGGGCATTCTTACGATTCGGGTTCGCTTTTCCACGTGCGATTGAGAATGGTAATCATTTAGAACGCATGCAGACACCGTTGCATTGAGTCGGATAGGACATTAGGTGCAAGTTTTCTAAACGTTTTCACCACACTCTCCGTGAGGGTCGAGGGAAGCGAATCCGTTGAAATGGCACGGTTCGATGAGCGTCAATTTCACACCTTGCCCTCTAAGGCGGAACGTTGCAGTAATGACATTCAATTATAATTCAATTTGCCATGAAACGATTCCTACGGTGGTGCCACTTCCTGACTCGCTCAAAGAAAGAATGTCTTCCCCGGTGAGTTCATTTTCTAATTTCTTAACCCTGCTGTGAACCTGCTTTTGTGGCGTGCTGATGGGAGGTCACAGCGGTTAACGTTCGTTTCGGTGGAACTACTGGACGGAGACAGTACATGCATCAAGAAATCCTTACCACCTTCCGGTGTTCCGGGAAGCGAATGATGAGCAGAAGCGAAAAGGTTGGTGAGCAAAAAACAGACATACGAATGTCAAGGAAGGATGCGCCAAGACCGGAAGGACATGCACACGAAACTCTGAGATATCCTTCCAAGAGTACGGCTTGAACGGCGCAGTGTACCGAAGCAGTCCAGAAGCAGAAGCAGCATAAACAAAAGCCACCAGGAACAAGGTGACAATGTGCCCGGAGCATTATAATCCAGAGCCCAAAAGAAGCATAAAAACCAGAAACTCACACACAACATCGGGAAGATGAATTTCTTGCTGTCTTTTACGGAGCTAATGAATGGAGCGCAAGATGGGGGCACTGTGTAGACAAATAAATATGAAAGTTGCTCTGGATGTGTATCCGGAAATGTGTGCCGGAAGTGTGGTTGCTTCAAAAAAGTTTAAAGATAGACGGCACTTTAGTCGCCACACACATATTACTTGGTTGGGAGAGTGTTTGAATGGAAGGACGAAGAAATTAAGACCTTTGGCGTATCTTTTTTGGAAACATTAAAAAGAAGATTTTGCAATTGAGTAGGTGACTCGCACCCTTCAAAAACGATAACATTTAAAAAAAAAACGAACCACTCATACGGACTTTCATCGTTCCAAACGTTCCATCGAAAGCCATCTGGCTCGCCCGTGCCATACCGGCACAAGGTGATGATGTTGTGGCTCACCGTGCCGCACAGGGAAGGGATGGAACGAGAACAAACAAACTGCCGCACCTCACAGCACCAACCAACCATTCCCTGGACACCGGTTGCGTCCAGAGTTAAACGACCTCCGTTCCTCGCCATCGATAATCATCTCCCACCAACACACAAACCATATGTTGTGTCGGTTAAGAATGTTTGGTGAATGTTCCCGCAGGATGCGTGCTCGCAAAGCGCAAACGGTAAGAAACAATTCTTATAAGAATTTCCCCCACCTCAAAAGCACCGAAAGACCGCCTTTCGGAGCGGAACTGAAGAAAATGGAACGCCTTCCCGGTGACGTAAGCGTTTAAATGCCCGCACTCCCAGACGGCACGTGGCGGTTCGGTTTCTCGAGGTTTCCTTCGCTTACGAACACAGCCGTAAGACGTCGGCCCTTGTTGCGGTAGGTTGCGCGAAAGATCAGGGGAAGAAATCAACCGGCCGGAACCGTACCGAGCTCTGCAGGTAGTGGAAGAAAATTGTAGTGAGTTCCTCCTGCGTTCCAAAGGGGAAGTAGACCAATTTTCTTCAAGAAATCGAGTTTCTTTTGTTGCGCTGCTCTTGTGAACTGTACGTTGCATGAGCGTGATGCCACTCAGACTTTCTCAGAACGGTTAGAGACTTCAACGAGTGAAGCAGTCTTCGTCCGTGTAGCAGCACTGCGAGGACCTCGGATCCAACAATCCGTCCGTCAGTTGGTCCGGTTAAGTAAGCAAATTATAGTCGCAGCTGTCGCTTTGCTATTCTTCTCGGCGTCGTCATCGTTGTTGGTGTTGTTTTCGTTTTCGGCTCATCATGATCGAAAGTCAGCGATGCGACGAATGTGCGGCGTGCCATATGAGCCAGCGGACAGCCGTTATATCCTGCACCCTCGGTAAGTCGCGATATTGTCGAGCGTCTGGAGCGCGTTTGTGCGTTTGCCCTCGCTATAGTACGGTTGGAACCAGTTCGATTTTTCCAGCTACAGGAACTGGCAGAGAGCCTTCACGCATCAAACCACACTCGATGTCAATTCTTGGTCTAAGCAGCAGCCTTTCTCGAATAGCTGCGGGACCTTGAACTTTCGAGCCCGTGGTCTCTAGTTCTGGGCTTAGCTTAGCTTCTGCCACAGTACAGGAAGGGTGCCCTGGACAAATGTGCAAAGCAGAAAAAGAACTCACCCCTCGGCGCAAATGCCGCCGAATGCCCATCTGCACACGAACCCCCGACAACGATCTTTACCGTTGTGTTGGTTGACAAAAGAAAAAGGACCCCGCTACAATGGGACCTCCCGATGGCGAGGAATCACGCAAAAGGGAGAGACGCGCATGCGATGGTATGCGTGGTACGGAGGGAACCATCCCCGTACTTAGGGGTTCGATCGCTCAGCCCTTAGCGCAAACTTAGTGAGCGACTGCAGGGGACATCGTGTAGGTAAGCTGTCCTTCCCGGCTGTCCCGGCTTGCATGAGTATAAGTGTGGTTGGTTGCTTCAGCCAAATCGACGGTGAGCAACAGACGCGATCGAGGTCTGCAGCTGCATCTATGACGTAAAGGAGTGCCAGTTTTCGAGAAGGGGAAGACGCGTCGATCTCACCCCGATGGATCTAGTCGAAGGGTCGAAGGACGCCAGCAGAAAACCTTCAGCTCAACATCAATTGCCATTGTGTTTGGTTCGTGTTGTGTTTTTATTCTTTCTCTTCTTTCGTAGTGGAAATCTCGCTGTGGAAAGGTGAGCGAACGAGGGATAGCAAAGAATGTTTGTAAAGGTGGCACTCCGCTTACGCTGATTTGGAAGGACTCTAAATGAAGGTACCGAGGTCGAAGCGGATCCCTTCCATGCGGGATTTTGTGCAAATTGGAAGGTCTCGCGTTTGTTTCGCTATCACAGCTCGAGGAACGCGATGGTTTGTGTTGGAACGGGGAGAGACGGGGAAGTTCTAATGCCGGACAAGAACGGAAGGGATCAGAGCATACGAGCTGGGACGCGAGAACACACATCTGCCCATTCGTCGTAGCAACTATGTCTGGAAGGATTGTAAAGCGGATATATCAACGTTAACCAAGAAGGGATAACGGGTCTGTTAATGCTACGAATACTTTTCATTAGATAACATAACGAGGATTGATTTTGATGAAAAAATGAATAAAACGTAAAGACAAAATCATTTGTAGAATTAAAATGATGCTTGTTTTGCGAAGAAAATTAAAACTGACCAAGAATTCAAGATTGAATAATATGAGTTGAGTTATTTTTGAATTAAAAAGTATTGCAATTGATGTCTGTTGCTTAAAAACTATCATCAGGAACTACAGGAACTTTATGTGTTTAACGTTAAACTTTTTTCAAACATTCGTAGTTCTGATTGTACTTCAAATGAGTCAAAATTGGTTATATCTCGTGATAATGCGCATACAACACTTTTATGAGACAGTTTAAAGGGCAACAACTCGGAAGTTGGATTTTTAGAGGAAAAATTGGCAACAAACCATTAAATAGATGCAGACTTTCAGTTTAACAAAGTATTAAAAGAAGTAGAGCAGCCGATGCAGCTGTTGTTTGATTGCTACTCATGCTATCATTGTGGAACGCAAGCGAACCCTTCAAGTGGTATTATAATAAGTCGTGGTAAAGGGCGACAACATTTGGGCATCAGTTGCTTCGTCATGTTACAACTGTAGCACATACAAACGCACCGCGTGTGTATGTTGAGGAACTCGGCAAGCGGAACACGGTGCACGGGCGCGTGCCCATACGAATGAAGAAGCGTCCCCTCGGTCGGAGATGGTTTCGACGTAAATGTGGGTTCTTATCGCCGGTTTTACGACGCTTCAAAACGGTTGCGCTCATCATCGCCACGCGAAAAGGCGGGAAGGGAACGCAAACGGGGAAAGGTGGGCACGGAAACGTAAACTTGCGTACACCCAGTTGGTTTGGTTGGTTGCTTTTTTTCTCTCCTGATTGTGATGTTACCTCACCTGGAAAATCGGGAAACTGGTAGCGTGGACGCGTGGCAGGCACGCGTCAACTACAGCGATGCGCTTCACAAGACAAGCGCTCAACTCGAAGCCGCCTGACAAAGGCTTTGCTGGGCATCGAGATGACATTTGGTGTAGGAAATCGATCGTTCGTTAAATTGTATTATTTCACTAAGAAATATTGCACACAAAAATTACATTAAAAGTTATAAAATTCACTTTATCTATGACCCTTAAAGATTGAGACATTTTAATTACCGTAGAGCAGATTCCATCTCTCAGTGACCTACATCTATACACAAATGAAATCCACGTGCATTGACCCGTGAATGCATCAACGTTTTCCCACATGTCCGGCGACGAAGCGAAGGATTATCTTCCGATATTCAAAAGCGTGAAGTTTCTTGTGAGAAGGGGCTGTACAGTGTTTGCTTAGAATCCCACAGGACAATAGTGATTGTTCTGCTCCGAGCAGCTTGAGAAGGAATGCAACAATGCGCGGTGGGTGCAAAGCAAAGAAATGCAAACCTTCAATCGATCGATCCCTTCGCTTTGCCGCATAGAAAGGGTGTAAAAATCGTCCATGTGTCAATGAAGATTTCTGACCCACGTCACCCACCGCTTTAATGCGTCCATATGTGCATTGATTTGATTTTATTTTTCCCATCAACGGATGGCAATCGTTGCGAGTCTAAAAGAAATCGTGAATAAAACTTCAAGAATAAATCCGTGTCTCACTGCCGAGGTAAGAAAGTGAGAAATGGACACAGAGAAAATAAAGGATGGCCATCGTTGTGTACGGCAAAGGAAACTTATTGGCAGGTACGGGTGGGTTTGTATCATACCGCAACCCGGTTTTTGCGGTTGGGTGAAGAAAATGAAGGTAAAAGTTTTGTGAAAATAATTTCTGCAAACCATCTCGACAAACGGAAGCATTATTTACAATGGCCGAGGCTGGGGTTCTAGAGAGGGGTGCAAGTGAACGAGTTTGAAGATTGCAGTGGAAGACGAAATAAATCTACTTAGATGAACAAAATTTTCCAGCTACTTTGCGAACTCTTTTCAACTCTTCGTCTACAGCTGCAAATGGACGAAGTTTATCGGTTATGATTTTCCTCAAAATATTATTCATGCTTTTTTTTGTGGCTCGCTTGTTACGGTACTTTGGAACAGTCCCAAACGTTCATTTCGTTGATGAAAAGACGGCCGTTGTTTTGGGAAGTTTTCGCTGCGATTATTATGCTGGTCGGTCAGCTAAGATGCTGGTAGTGCTCATTGTTTAGTGGCGAATTCTTCCAGCCGTCCCACCGCACCTTCTTGGGCCAAGCGATCGATCATCGTCGCACCACTGGTTGAGCCGCAGAAGACATTGACGGACGTTCGGACGACGAAGACGCAAAGATGACATCAAGCAAAACGAATCTCAACCGAAACCACAACGACCACGGGAGACGGTTTAATTACCATGAAGCTCGCACAAACTCAATGTCAATAAGTTTGCGCCCCTCGGCAAAATGTTTCACTTCTTTAATGTTTCGCGGCCCACACTGAGGTAGGTTGTGCTTTTGTCTTTTCGCTTCAACACCCTCAGGTGGGATGTTGTTTCCCGGTGTTACACTCCACTCGCCCAGGATACACCCAACGCGGGAAAAGACGCTTCTAAGCGAAGAAATTAATCCACTTCTACGCTCTTGAGACGCGGACCCAGCAGCAGTAGAAGATTGGTTGCGTTACGAAAGAAAAGCACTTTAGCTGAGCGTGAAATCGTCTGTTGAATGGCTTCGTCCGACCACGGCAGATAAAAGAGACCTGTCGTCGACTTGTAAGGAAATTCATTCTTCGTCTTACTGGGGGGTAAAATGTTTCTTCCAGGCGAGAAGATTTCTTTGCTCGTTGGAAAACAAATAGAACCCTAATTGTACTTATCCTTCACTGAGCAGGAGCATAAGACGAAGGAAAAACGAAATGCTAGAACTTTTGAAGATGTCTTAAGCGTTTCGGTCTCACAAAAGGGACAGTTGTATGGTTCGTAACCTTGCCATTTAAACTGAGGAATAAGTCGATTCTATGCTCGGTTGCGTGTAAAGAAGTAACCCTTGGTGGTAAACTTCTTCCAAGCAGAAGGTTTCGAGAGAGTGTTGAACAATCTGCGTGTTGGTTCTGGTGTTAATTAGGGAAACTCCTGAGGAATTCATTATTCTAAAGGATGTTTGAGAAAAAAATGGCCTTTTAACGCCACATTTTGCAACTAAAGTGAGAGAAATGGTGGAAAAACAGGCAACGAATCGATTTCATGAGCAATTGATAGCCGAAAAGATTAATTCGTCTATCGTCTTTACCCCAGTAAGATACCTCAAAGAAGCTGCTATTAAACCCGACAAGCACCAGACATCTCAACGCCCCAGCTAGGGGTGCGGCTTGAGAAAACAGAAGTAAAGAAGATTATTATTATTTGAACGTCAAACAGCTCACAACAAGGGTCGACGTCAGTCTGTTTGCCCGTTCATATCTTGTCGTTCTGTTACATCACTTCTGGATGCCGTATGCCGTAGGGGAATTGACGGGAGTATTGTAACGAGGTGATATTACAAGCTAGTTACCCTGTTTGTGTACGTCTTAAGAAATGCACAGAGTGTCGGCAACAAGTTCGTACCAGTTTGCCCTCTTCTTGACATACACAAACGTGGTTTTGGGGTCGGGGTGGTGCGAAAGACTATTGACACTCAATGGTAATGAGCTCTGCCACCCTTTTGTGTTTGAGCGGACCGAGTGTAAGGTGTTCGTGGGAAAATTCCGGAAGTAGTTGATATCCGGTACGTATATCCGGTGTTTGCGTGATTTGTCGTCATGTACCTGTACCGAGTGAGAGTAAACAACAAAAGAAAATCACGTGGGTGTGTTCTTTCACGCTTGGTAAAACACCCCTTCTCTCCTGTGTGTTTGCTTGGCGGGGCAAGTTGGCAAACGACGGTGGCAAATTTAAATATTTCCGTAAATTATTCATGAAGCTTCACGGTAGAGCAGTGCATGGGAAAATCGACTACCGTGGTAGGAAAGGTGACGAACGACGAAAAAAAACAAAGCCGTATGATCATACATGCTTCCCAATCGTGGTCTTCATCACACAAACGCCACAGAAACGAGCAACGTCAACCCTTTCGGGGGTGACTTGGGTGTTTTTTTTCTTTTGCCAATCAAGCATGAAAGTGGCTTTTACTTGGTCTGTAAAGGAAGATGTTCTATTGATTGGTTTTTGGGCAGTATTCAAGCCGGACTAAAATCCCTTCCATCTTGCTGCTGCTCCCGCGTATGGCCCGATAATGTAGGAAAAATTCAATCAATTAAAGTTTGTCGCAAAACTTTCACATTGCTCCCGCATCAAAACATTCCGCCCAGCTACACATATGAGGTTTGTTGGGTATTCACTCGCACCATCGAGACGGCCATTGTCTTGGGCCGTTAGCTTGTTTTGGAATGGAAGGAAAGCTTTACATTCTTCCACTATCCTTCCCGGTTTCTGTCAGGTACTGTGTGTGTGTGTGTGTGTCGACATTTTTAATTATCTTCCCAGAGAACGAAATTGATTAATGACGATAAGAATTTCCTTGCGTGCGGCCGTAGAGAGGAAGTAAACTTCATTCGGCGCTCACGGGACACAAAAGGATATGCAGGGTGTACACGCGGCAGTCCCGCCTGAAGGGCGCAAGGACGGGACGGGCAAGGCAGGAAACAGTAAGTCACAAGAAATCATGGGAAATTCCTTCACTCAAATGGGTACACCCTTCGCTTCGGGGTGGGTGTTCCGCTCTGGTAAATATCCTGTGAATTCAAGGGGAGGACTTTGGTCGTATCCTGCCAGGAGTGTAACTTGTATCTGCAGGATAGGAGCGTTGAAAAATGTTGGGGAAGAATAAAAATGATATCTAAAATACATCCGTGTAGAGGAATTATGCATGCCTCTGTAATGTTCTTAATTTTTTGTAAGTTTGCAGTCTCATAATGGTCTCATAATATTGCAGAGCAAATAAACATCCCTTAATGCAAGTTCCGCACAGCTCACTTGAATGTACAGACGAGAGGGCATTACATTATTCTAGCATCTCCACCAGCCCGCGAACAGCACCCCGGGACACTTATCTAATTTATACAATCCGAGCGGAACTTCCAGCTTCCGGTCGAGGCGAAATAATTGAAGCTATTCCGCAAGTCAATCTCGAGCTATCTAGCTCACCCAGCATCAGTACTGAGACGACAAACTGGCTTCGGGTCAGCCCTGCGAACAGTGGCGCTGATCACGTGGCGCACCCATGACGAGCTGGGGAGCAGGTTTTTTTTCTAGAAGTAATTACCATTTGAAACATCCATCAACAGAAACATCCTCCTCCGGTACAGAACAAGCCTCTGTTACAGCACCCAAAACCCCGTCACCCCGTCGGTCTCCCGCGAGAAGGTGAACCTTGATGAATCAATGATCACCGTTGAAGGGGTAAAAAAACACACACACGGGTGGATGCTTCCAGAACGCGGCCAGGTCATTCGGACACTTGCTACCTACCCTCCCACTCACCCACCCCCACCCCCGAGAGATCTCGAATTCGATAGCAGTACACGCTCTCTTATTAGTTTGCGTCCACCATCGCAAATGGGGACTGTCCAAAGCGTATTTCGTTCCGTTTCGCGGACTGCGCGCGACGATCGGGGCCAAATCTCTAGAATCATATCGCATCATGCAATACTTCCTCACATCCGGTGTTTTGTGTAACATCGGCATCGCGTCGTCGTTCCCCTGGCTGTGTGTTTTTGTTTCGCCCCGAGATCCGACGGATATGTGCGCGCAAGAACGCTGAAGCACGGAGAAACGCAGCCATTGTGTGCACGGGCGAACCGCTGTTCCAACGCGAAAAGCTCCAAGGGTGGAAAAACATGTCGCTGCATTGCTTCTCCCCCCCATTGTCAGGCCGGAACCTGCGTAGCAAAATCGCTCGCTACTTCCGATTCTCGCTCGGTGCTTCGCATCGTTGATCGCTACGAATCAACGCGCATATTATTCTAGTTCTCCCACTTGACTTACTGTGGATGGTACTCCCTGTCTCACCGCATGGGGAGTAGAGGGTGGGATTTATTTGCCTACTGATTGGCCCACCCAGTGTGTGTGTGTGCGTTTTTCGGACGCTTGATGTGTTGTCGCCAAACCCTCTCAAGCTGCACGGAACGGCGAAAAGGCGTCATCCATTCGAGCACAGTGCGTCGTTAGGGCACCCGACCACCTCATGCACTTGTGCACATTGTAAAGTGCGCAATCAAATCGCGTCCACTAAACACGATGGGACGCGACACTCCACTACACGGTGTGGGTTGTTTCGCTAGGTTACTTTACTTTACCCCAGCCTAGCTTAATAACCATTTTCGTATCCGCACTCGTATTGGTGGTGAAGAAAGATGTGGAAAAGGGTGGGAAAAGGTGGGGGAAAATAACATCATTTGATTGTCATCGGTCACCCTGAAGCCGGTACTCTGGACCCCCCCCCCCCCCCCCCCCCTTTCCGCAACGTCCCGGAGGTTCCAATTTCTTCCGCTTCACCTAACGCGGGGTTGAGTTCTCCCTCTTCTATCGCGGTTTGGTTCCGGCCGGTAGAGCTTCCGAGGAGTCATGATCTTTCGACAGTAGTTCCGGTCAATTTTTACTTTCCCCCTTTTGATGCTACTTTGCATTTGCTTTCGAAACGGTGCACGTATGTGTGTGTGCGGATTGGGTTGGGAAAAATAACTTCACCCATATAGAACACGCACGCCATGCTGGGGGGATGTTTGCCGTGGCACGGTGGGTGAGGTATTTAGAACGAAGTGGAATTTGTTCCGTTTGAGAATTGTACTTTTCATGCTTTTTGTTATGTTGTGCCCACTACCCTCTCCGTGTTCCAGCACCAATGTCTCGAGTCCAACGCGATTCCATCGACATTTCGACATGAGGTTCCCGTCTGCTTTGAAGTTTTCATTTTCCCGCCCTCCCGCTCAAGTGTGGCCCGGGGCAGGTGTGGTTTTTCGTTGGAAAGAGGGCGCATCGCTACGCTCGGAAGTTCGGAAATTGCAATCGGAAGTAAATTATGGCTTTAGAGTTCTTTTCATTTCCCGTCACGGATTTCAAGCTGCACGGGAAGCCGTCAGTGGACATTATGGGTTTATTTTTTTGCTGTTGTAATATGTTCAGGTGAAAGGTGGGTTTACTTGCCTTATAGCGTACGCCGCGTGATAATGAGTAGCTAAAGACGCATTGGCCACCAGTAAAGTCTCAACGTCAAGCGGATAACAATCGGCTTCATAACGAGGCATTGATTTAGTCAAAAACTTTGCTCTTCAATAATGTATTTTAGTTGAAAAACTATTAACTATAGTCATCAGTTTTTGAGGACAATCGATATAAAGTAAGGAGTTGAAAATAGTACGAGTATATCTGTAATATGTATGCTAGCGCAAGAAATATATTGATATCTTTGAAATCGAAAGATCCTTAAGGTACAAGAACCTTGATGCTAGCTACTCTCAACAAGATGCTGAAGTTGATGTATAAGTGGTACTCAATTGAGAGCCTTTACTTTGATTAATACCTTACCGAAACCTAGAAACATGTTATTTTGTGCACATTTCCCCGAGTATAGTTCAATACATTTTACCTCGTCCTTTTCTATACGCATTTCAGAAAACAAAAGCCAAACCTTCTGCTACTAGCAAAACAGTGGTCGCTAATAAGCTCCCTCCGGGTGTTGTTTGCTCCTTTCCCTTCGGCATGTTCCTCGCTTGCCTTGCCGATGCAATTCTAACGCTGAACTTGGATGCACCTTTCATGTGTTTCCCTGTGGCACTGGCCACCATTGTGCCCTGCAGCCGACATTACCCGTTCATTGGATGGACAAAAACAATGACCAAACGGAGAAAAGCGGAGCATTGTTTTATTGTGCAGCGTGGTGTAATGCAGCCCGGGGGGTTGGGTTGAGATTTTTACAATTTTCCAAAGAGTGTTGGACAGTGTTGGGGATTCTGCATCCCCTGCCAAAGGGATGCCAACCGTACCACGCTGGGCCCTGGGCACAGCTTCCGATTGTTAGCGTATTGATATGCACCCATATTCTGAAAGGTGCAACACAAAAGAGACAAAATGGATAAGAAGTATTGGGCGCATGTCGTGCACGAGGCTTGGGTGGAAGCGAGTGCCGGGAGGAAGTGAACCGATGGAGTTCTATTCTGATGATTGCAATCGTACTCACGTTTGCCTCTTTGCCCCATTACATCAATACTCGGTCGGTTCTGATAGATTTGGAAGTAATGAAGAAAATATGCTAATGGAACACAAGGGTTCGGGGGAGGTGGATGAGCTGAGCTGGAGGAGAACTTGCTTCTTCCAGGGAACTTTGCCGCACTGTGCGGTGGGTACGGGTGTGTGGTCAAAAACATCAAGGAGCTGGAGATGTATGGCTTTTTTTTTGTAGCAAACTGACTTTCCTGCAGTTGCAGTTGGATTGATTCGAAAAGGCTATTTCTGCAACATCCATTTCGTAATCATTTGCTGTGGTTCTGAGTCGTATGATTAGAAAAGTTCTGGATTAGTTTCTTAGCCCTTTTACACTCTGGTGCTGAGGTTCGGCAGGCAGGTCGTTTGAAAAATGGTCAAAAGCTACACATTAATGATGGTCAATCAGGGAGATGGGGTTGCCCGGCTGCTCGGGCAGTGTTCTTTCATGAGGCAAACAAGGCAAAAAGGCAGTCAATTCTTGCTTATTGATTACGAATTAGTTCCCAGTCTGCATGACATCTCATGTTGTGTGTATTGATGTATTTCCCCATATGAATAGCAGACATGTCGACAGAAAAAAAGCAACTCCCCATCAAACAAGCCAACTGATTATGCTGTTCCACCATTCACACACGAAAAGAAATTAAACGAAGGAAGAGGTTCTATTTCCTTTCGCTAGATTCTTGCCATGTCGTGAGCATTATTTAAAGACCCATTTCCGGTATGGTTTCCGCGTCCGTCAGTGTCAAAGTTCGGAAGACGTACCGTGGAACGGGGGTATCGTATCAAGTTGAAATTTTACTGACTGAAGCATTTAATCACACCACGAGTCTGCCACGGGAGCTGTTCAGCGCTGTTGTTTTTGTGTCCACGGTGCATGTCGGGACCGGTTTCGCGCACGGAAACACGAAACCTTACGGACCGCCCTCGAAAACATTCCAAGATATACGTATCAATCAAAACGTCCCAAAAGAAAGCTTCCGCTCTCTTCCGCCGTTTTTGCGAACCCTGCAATTCCCATTCTAGACTAACTGGTTTAGTAATCGGTTCGTGACGAAAGGCGAAATTACGACGCCTTTTCTCGCCTGTCAGGTGTTGTATGTCGAGAGTGCCATACTTCTTATGATGGTACATTCGTAAACGAAAGACAATGTAGTATTATTGCTAGTGCTAAAAACGATAAACATGATGTGCATCAATTAAGTTAGCTGTATTCAGGTTAAAATTCAAAACTATGGACAGTGACCCCGTGCGACAATGTTGGGGGGCAACGAAGATCCACCCATTATTAACCACTCAGCAAAGTGGTACATTGAAATAATTGGTCCCACTGTATGCTGATTTCTATTCACTGCAAAAAGTTTGCTTCGTTACACAACCGATTGAGAAATCGGTGGTGCATTGTTAGTGTCAGACCCATCGGACCACATTGAGCGCATCTCCGCATCTGAGGATGGGATGGGCTGAGATCTATGTGGAGGCGCACTGAGGGTTTTTTTTCTGCTGTTCTTCTCCTTGGCGAGTTGTTTGTAGTGACTAGAATAGTACATATCGCTCCCCACCAGCACCATTGTGATTTGTCTGTGCTGCCAAGCGAGTCGCATTCCACCACTAGCGAAACCTTCAGTGCGAGCCGGATTTGTGGACGGTGATTCGTTGAAAATATTCATCGCATCGCATGAACGATCGCATCTTTCGCGTCGCCTTTACGCTCCACAGTACAGCGCTATACTCTAATAGTCATGATCGTTAGACCTTCGGCAGCATTACTGCCCAGCGCAATTGATTCTCAAGCAGAAGAAAAATCGCCAATAGCAGTGGTGGGAAAATATGCGTTGAAAAGCAATATCCCTGCCTGAATGTTATTACATCTTTGCTAAAAGTCTATCTACACAAAGGTTACCCTACATGCGATACAGAATTCTTTCTCCAGTCGATATATCGCGTCGACCAGATAAAGTATGCCACATTTAAGCTGACTGAACTGTTGCACAAGGAAGCACACCAACGGTGCCCAAGCCTCTCGGTGGCTCTCCTGATCGTTGTGTGCACTATTATGGAGCACTTTCATCAAAGTTTTACGAACAGGCGAATGGCGGGCTTCGAACCGCCGTATCGTGCACACGGTGCACTCGTGAACGAAATGACGAAAGCAACGACACGGAGATGTATTCACATCCTGCAGCAAATTGGTGCTGAATCCTTTATGGCAAAGTTCTGCCGGAGGTGTAAAAGAGCGAAGGTTGATGGTGGAGGCGCACGATAAATTTGCCTCCAGAAAGGAACGTACCGAACATCAAATGGTGTAGCTTCATGCACTGTTTTTTTGTTTTATTAATTCCTCGCGAGCTCGTGAAGTTTGGAGTCGATTTATTGATCCCGAGCCTGGTCGTTTCATGTGCTCCAAAGCGAGGATGAATTAATGAGAAATTTTCCGAAAAATCAATAGCTCTGGTTAATCAATAGCGGATTTGTGCGAGCCAAAGAGTTTGTGTATTCTTGTTTTTACGCTGTGGACTAAACCTTCGAAGACAGCCGATGCAATTAGTGCTTCCCTGATTTTGTGTAAGCAGGTGAAAATCTGAAGAAATTGGTCGAAACTCGTGAAATAATTTAATGGGCGAAAGTGAATGCCAACAAATAATACCACAACCCTAGGAGCGTAAGGTCCGTAATTTTAGATCGTAAATTTTGATCATTTTTCCAACAGTACTCGCTGAGGGGAAAGTTTTGCTATTGGTTAAAAGAAGGCGAGCAACTACCCATCGAAATTAGATGCACTGCCAGCATGTGTGCACCAAAACACCCTGCTTTTGTCCAATGTATCGTAGCTCAACGTAGCGTAGCGGAAAGAAAATTTAATTTACCAATTTACGAAGAAAACTCCGCGAAACTTAGCAAATGCATTTCTTTCCCGTTCCCCATTCACTCGGGTCTTGGTCTTGGTACGAATAAAAATAGGGAAACAATCAGCTGCAATCAGTAAAATTATCGATGCAACTTCAAAAACTACACAACGTATGCAACGCAACTGCACAGAAAGCGCGAAGTTTTCCTCCCAAACGATGGCCCCGAACGGTGTAGGACGAGTGGGCGGCGGATGTGGCGGGAATTGTTATGATAATGGTTGTACCAATCTGCCCACTGTTTTCTTCTTATCGACCGATTGCATATCACACATAACCTGTCATCGCATGTTGGGCACATAAAGTGCACCGTTTTAGGAATTGTTTTATTTTCATTTCGATGTTCGTTGAATGTTTAGAGCAGTACCCCTACCCGGTCCAACCTCGGGATGGAGAGCAAGAGTGAAAGAGGAAAAAAATGCTCCCCATACCCCAGTCCAAAGTGTGCCGCATTCGCGTGCAGAAACGATTATCGGAGCCAGGTGAAAGGTGCTTCGGTAGGGAAATACGATAACATAGTGGTTTATAATTTATTTCTTGTCATCGACTGCATCACATGCATCAGCATTATTATTGGCAAAGGCTACCGAAAAAAAAGGGCCGTGTGCACGGGCACCGAAATGCTGGAAGTGTGGAGTGATTTGTTGCAAGGATAGAGTGAAAGGTTGGTGCCGTCAGCATTCGCGCTTGTCTCCTCGAGAAAGTGACGACGAAGAGGATGTTTCGGGTTTGCTTTTTGGTTTTTTGTTTTACTCTCTGTGGTGAATGTTTTTTTTTTGTTCCCCGATTTTTCTTGCCAATGTGTGTGCTTTTTGTCGTTGTCTGATATCTTTTGGAGCCCATATGGTTATCGGGGCTAAATGTGTGGTACGCTGGGCGTTTAGGAATGTGTTGTGTGGAAACGACCGTGGGTGTGGCTTTCGAAACCAAACTTCAAACAGTCGTAGCAGGTGACCCGACGAACCATGCCGCCATGTGGTGGTTCGACCCATTCGACATAGATATCGATAATGTGCGACCAGGCAGTTCGCATGGATTGTGTCCTTATTTTTTATTTTGCTCCCCACCCAGAAACACCCAACCCTGGAAGGTGAACATAACCTCGATGAACTCGAGTGCGCCACCGAGTAGCTTATTTAAGATGACGGCAAGAGGTGTGATGTGCGGAACGTTCTTCTCCACTTCTGTCACACTGCCAACCGGAATGCATCTTCTCGAACTCGAACCGAGGGACTGCTACTCCTCCTATGACAATTTCATCAATCGAAAGTGTCACAACAACCGGGTAATGCATCTCCATTGTTTCATTGCGTCATATTCCCCATTCAATCCAATCAGACACCACCAGTACAGCGGTCCCCGACGAATGTCTGATGGTTTATATTGCAGTGCGTACTGAGGGGAATTATTGTCCTCTTCTTTCTATTTCTGGGTAGCATTCGTGGCGTCCTAGCAGTATACTACGGAGTATCTAAAAGAGCTAACTTTACGCTTCTAGAGGATCGAATACTCACCTGACATCAGTGGTAGTGATCGGCCTGGTGTCGAATATCGGTAATATTTTGTGGAAGTATCTGTAAGAATCATAGAACACATTAGTTACAGATGGCAAATACATGGTTTTAGGTTTTTTTTCATCATGAATTAAACAAAGACAAAACAAAATAAAGTAAAAAAGACAACAAAGTGGATTTTGTGACGTAAAATTACAATTTTTGAGATTTACAGTAACATCATTAAAAACAACTTCGAATTATTCCGATCTTGCTCGATCTTAAACCATGGTCCGACCGCAGCAGCGCACTCTACCGGCGAGTAGGCAAGGCAAAACGAGCGCCCTCTATCGGGCGATTGCGAGAACGCGCGTCAATTTCGTTTTTCTCATGTGAATTTTCATTCTTTTCTCTTCCTTAGTGTAATTTAATGTTAAGAATCGCCAATCATAACTATTTCCGTGTGACAAAGAAAAACATAATTACTATCGACTAGTGTGAGTTTTTCGCCATGAGTTTTGGAAAACACAAACAAAACGCACTTAAATAAATTCAGCCAATCCAGCAATAAATTGAAGTATAAATGAAACTATATTTGATGGCTTATAATAAATTCGTTTAGCAATGTTTTGTTTTTTTTGTTTTTCTTGAATGATACATCACCATATGGAAACCGTTCACACTAATTAAATACTGTTTCTTCGCTTCTTTGATTTTGCATATATGCCGCGCTGTGCTGCGCGTATATTTATGCAACTTTGTATCACAGTTTTCGTTTCTTCTTGCATTGTAATTTCTTCGTTTTCTTCTTTTTTCTTCTTCGTGGCTTTGGTTTCAAAATGATATCTTCTTCTTCGGTTTCTTCTTCCGCTTCTTCTTCTTCTTCTTTTTCTGCGCGGTATCCAGTATCGACCATCATCGCCACTACCACCGACAACATCACCCCCAAGGATGTAATTTCTCGTAGATTGCTTTTCTCGACGGTCGTCTAACGAGGACGTCACATTTCACGGAACACGTCCGAAGGGCACGATTTTCACGACGACGAACCCGTTACAGAGGATGGCGAGCAAGATATCCGTCAGTGCTCCAATGCCTGGTAGGGGCCAACAAATCCCAGAAGATCTCGCGGATGTATTAGGACGCCGCAAAAGCAGCACACTTGGGTCGTGCACCATCTGGCCCGCTGACAGCCATCGAAGATTATCAGATACAAATGATACGCGTCGATTGTGAACCGAGATTCTACGTTTTCCTTCAGATCTCTCGAAGTAATTCTTCTAAAGATTTCCCAAAGTTGTCCTTCACCGAACGGCACCGAGCGGCAAAAAGCTATTCGTTTGTCCACCGGCACCGAACGGTAAGGATGGTGACGTGTTAAAAGCACAAAGCTCTTAATGTTGCAAACGGTTCCATATCGCTCACCACCAGCAATGGTGAGATAGCGCTCCACAGACGATGAGACTGAAAGACCGTATTCTAGCTCACTCTGTCAGTATCATCGGTGCAAGCGTTTGCGTCAAAAGGAATAGACATCCTCTGTTTGCGTTGTTCCCTGCCTAACCCCACTATACCCACGGGGAGTTGGAATGATCACCTGTAAAACCTGTGAGACTTGTGCACACGTACCGGTGGTAAAAGGACTTTATCACGCTCACTTGCACTGCACAGTCACTAGCTGTCCTTGCTTCGCTTGGAACTGGCATGGATTCACACTTGCACACTTTCTAACTCACCACACGCACAAACTGAGACACATACAGACACACACACACACGCACACGCACACTGTGTTGTGGTCTAATACGGACAATTTCGTTCACGAGCCAAAACTAAACTTGCACGCACTTTTCACTCAGATTCACGCTTCCTCACAAACACTGATACGTAGCTTGTGGCTACTCGACGACTCGCGTATTGTGAAAGATAGTTTTTTTTTTCCTTTCGTTCCACACACTTATAAGATGTATTGGAATGGTTTGTTCATCCTTTCACATCACATTAGTTGTTCGTTTCCAACTGAGTTCTCATCGCGTTTTCAGCAATTTGCCGCTTCCGTTGCGTTTACTGCAACGCCCAAACTTCACCACTCACGTATTCTCGTCTAATGTTTATTTTTTGTTGTTGACTTTTAATCCCATTATTGGCGCATTACTACTGCCACACACACACACACTCTCTCTAACAGCTCCACACAATTCGGGACTCCAGACTCATGCTCTACACTTTTGGGTTTATGTTTCTTCAAAGAAAACCGTTCACTTACGACTCGTTGTGCTCGTTTACGAGAAACACTTGGTTCGATTGGTTGATTTGGATTCACACTGTTGCTACATCAGCACTGTTTTGCCGGCTTCCATTTTCCTTGCACTCAGACTGTTTCTTCTGATGTGAGTGGTTGTGTATACTCTTGCTGTATATCTATGCCGTACCGTATGTTAAGCTTATCCCACAATTAGCCATTTTGTTCACAGTAACGGTCGTTTTTGTTTCACTTCTTTGACCATAGTAATCGGTGGTGTGTTTACCTGGTGCCACCGGAAACCCGGGGTTGGGGTGTTGTTGTGACCGTTGTAACTCCCCGGAGCGGATGGCCCCGTTATGGCTTTTTGCAGCAGTAAAAAATTCCGCGCGTAGTCTCGGCTACCCGCAAACGAAAACACACTCGCTCTGAGGTGGCGGGGTGGGGGGGTTGAGGTGGGTTTTCTTGGAAAACACCAAAGGAAAATAACACACACGCCACACGGAGGATCAAACGCACCCGGCACCCGGTACGTCCACACTACCGCGGGAACCGCACGCCCGTGTCTGTCAGTCGGTGTGACGTGTGGGGGAATAACATGATTCAGGTGTTTGTCTTCGTGATCACATCCAGCAAAAGCACCACGATCCCGATTTACGCAACCGATTCGCATGGACAATGTCGATCGATCATGCCACACACGGATCGTACACACACTTCCGCAGTGTTCTGTTCTGGGTTTCTTTGCTGCGCTTATCACTTCGCTAACAGGGCACGTAACTTAATCAATCGTCGTTATCGCACTCGACCGTTTGATGCTTCTTGCGACGCCGCTTGTTACAAACGTTAGCGGTAAGGATAATTTCACATAATTTTTCACTCACGGGCACACGTGTACGCTGGTGCACGCTGGTTCGCAACCTTTGAACGCAATTTGAACGCTTGCACTGCCGCTTCCAATCGCTGAACACCAAGGCGAACGCCGGCATGTTGCTGTTGATGATGCGTGGCTCCGATCGGTTCGCTGTCGTCCACTGTACATAGCTTTGCGCGACAGTGGGAAAGGCTGCGATCTTCTAACCTTCACGATCGGATCTCACCACCATGCTGAGCGGTTCAATGCGCTTGGTCTTCAATGTTTTTTGTTTTGTTTGCTACTGCCACTTAGTCCCCACCGGTCCTTTGCGTTTTGGTATCCGATTCCGGATGGGAACTCCACTGTAGAGTGCCAGTTGCCAGAGCGCGCAGTTAAGGCGTTTTACTTTCTGTTTGCTTTAGAACGCCTCCACACGCGATGGAGATACTACGATGGTATGCATATAGATGGTTTGTTTGATATTTATATTAGCCTTTATACAATAATCTTATTACAAGAGTTCTGCTTCTTCCGCTTCGTCGCCTTAGAGAACACTTCACACACACGGTTTATATAGTCGTTTTATATTATTGAGTTCTAGTGTCCGGTGCGCTTAATGGCACGCACCGAGCAAACGAAAGAGTTCGAACGGAAATGCATTTGGTAAGTGATGTATTACGTTTAAAACCAAGAACAACTTTGCTTCCTTAACGTCGCAACACTGATTCGACGTTTGTGGCACCATCCGGACCGCCACTGATGTTGCCGTGCTGCTGCGGTCGCTCGATGATCGGCGTTTCTGTTCCGCGGATGGTGCTGATGTTGTTTCGGAACATGCTTCGTACGTTTGCCGTACGACAGTTTTTTTTTTCTTTTGCAACACACAGAAGGGATGATTTCTTCTGCTTCCGCTCTCACTGATACAACACTGGCTGACGAGGCTGTGCTGCTGATGCTCACTCACTATCACACACTGGTATGGTTTTGCTTGTTTCGAGTGGTAAAATCCAATTCAACTATTGCTGCTGTTTCACGCTTGGTGTCGTTTACAAGGATGTCGCCCAATGCGTCCTTGTGCGCTGTTTGATGTTTTGCAGTTGTTAGCCTTTGCTACTACGATGTGTGTTTTGTTTTTCTTCTTGCAAGCTTCGTTTCTCTTCTCCCGAGTACTGAGTGTAGATTGAGCTGAGTTTCGATTTCTGCTATGCTGTTATTAGGGTGCTATTTATGTTGTATTTGCGCGCGCTTTTCACTTCTTCGCTTTACACTTGTGTAAACACTGTTTCGGTTATTGGCTTCTTCTTCTTCTTCTTCGCACAAATTCTCTGTGGACACTGTTGTGGTTATTTATTTTTTTGCTTTTGCTTTGTTTTCTTCTATTTTGCTGCCTTCGAGTCCTGGTACTGCCTGGTTGTCGAAAGGGTGATGATTGGAAATTTGTGGTTGGAGGTGTTGTTAATTTTTTTTGTTTTGCGGTTTGATAAATTTTGGTTTTTTTCCTTAGACTTCGTTTTGAGACTTTTTCTTTAAATCCGATTTAAATTTTTTGTTTGTTTGTTGCTTCCTTGAAAATTTTCTACACGGATTCTTTCCACCGGGGGTGCTGCGTTGCACCGGTCCGAACCGTAAGAGAGCCGAGTTAGATGTGGTGCTAGCGTTTCTGAGACCAACTGATAATATGAGGTGTAAAGTGTCCAGGACAGCTCTACAGATGCTACACCGCTCGGCCCAAAACTCCTTAGAGCCGGATGCCTACAGCCTATCTCACTCGCACCCAAACGAACTCCTTTCGCCCTTCAAGCCGGGCTATCCGCACAAGTGGCTAATGCTCGAGCTTCTCTTTCTCGAAGACACCGGACCACGACAAAACGATCCCGACGACAACCGAAAGCAAAAAGTAAGCTCGGAGGATGGTTCCGAAGACTTTGCACCCAACCTTCGATAATCGCCCGGTCACGGTCTCGTCCGCTTGCAGTCTTGGTGGCCTGAGGAATAGAGCCGAGCACGAACCCACTGCCATCCCACCCCAACTTACTCCCCACCTTCCCACACTATCTCCTCGGGTATACCCTATCGTGCTATCCCAGTTCTTCCTACTTCACGGCGTCAAAGATTCTTCAGAGAAATCCTTGGACGGTGGGTGGACTCCACCGGCGGAGAACACACTCCGATGCTCAGTCGGTACGGACGCGGATTGCACACTGAGCGATGTCTTCGTCTTGTTGCCGAACTTCTCCGAAGGAGATCCACCACAAACAGACACACACACACACACACACAGGCGCCGATAAGCAAGTACACCCTCGCACACGCGCGTGTCTTTCTGTGCGCGCAGCGTGAGATGCCGTGGTCAACCTCTGTGGTGGTGGTGGTGGTGGGGAAGGGTGGAAATGGGGCGGCGGCGGGGGGTAAATATTTAGCCGAAGAAGAAAATTACACTAAATTTTATATAGAGAAAATTTCTCGAAGGGGTGGTTTTTCTACCGACCGTTGCCACCTTGCCTCTACCCGCTACCACCCATGTTCGACAAGTCCTTGCGTCCTTGCGGGCGGGAAGTCTGAAGAAATATATAATAATACATATAAAACGAGTGCCGTACGGAGGCAGGAGAGTGCGCTATTACAGGTTGTTGCCGGGAAAGCGCATGGACACAGGGATGGAGATGGTTCTTCTCTTGAGATAAACTCCTCTTCCGAAATTCTTCAGATAGTCTTCTCCTTCATCAAACCTTTTCTCCCGTTTTCCCTTTTTTCTTGATAGGTCTTTCCTTTTTCATCTACCCCTCACTCTCTCTCTCACACACACTTTTCTTTTTTCCTACTCTTTGATGATCACTTTTAAGTTCTTCTGAGTTGTTTGGGTTTGTTTTTATTACTCTTAACGGTGTTTTAACTTGGTGCAAATAAGATTTATCAAGCTATTGACAAACACGACATTGACACTTTTCAAAAAAACACACTATATCCGTGATGGACGTTCTTTGCACCATAGGAAGAATTAGCACAATATCCGTCAACTTTTTATTATTTAAGCTGATTTGTCACTGGCACGTGTCTTGATGGTTCGAACCGGTTCACCGTGGCGCACTATTTAGAAACAGGAACTTCCGTAGCTAAACGACAAAAACCACTGGCACTGTTCGTATGGAATTAATTTTTCCTTTCTCCTTTTGTTATTTCCGGTTCCCTTTTTTTTGCAAAGCTATAAATGTTGTTATTGTTTTTCTTTGCCCCCTTTTTTCCCGCATTTGTTGCGAAATCTATTTGTTGGTTTTTGTTTTGTTATTTTGTTCCAAACCGCGCGCAACCGAAGATGTTTTTAATTTTGCAGCAATCTCGTCCGACTTTTGGCTCACGACTGACGACGACGACTTGAGAACCTGGGGAGCGCCAGCGTTCCTTCCTTTTTTTTACACGAACCGGGGATGGTCGGGGCGCGGGTTTTTCCGGCGCGGATTTTCCAGACTCGTGTTTGCCGTGGTAAACTGGTATTAGAAAGGAAAAAAGACGATTGCATCTGTGTTTGGGCAACTCCCGGTCGTCCCAGGTCGTCCCTTTCGTACCAATGCAAACCGACGCACTCTGCCCTGTGGGATGGGACCGCACATTTCGGTTGCCATTCCGCGCTGTCTACCGTCGGGGTTTCTTGTCCTTTTTTCTCCCAATGTTCCTCATCGCCGGTTGTCGTCGCGTGCACCAGTATTGGTGAGCACCGGCCGTGAGCTCACGTAGTGGTGAGGAAAATCGGCGAGTACATAACCTTCACCGTTTGATCCACACGCGGAAAGGCACTCACCACGAGTACCAGCAGCAGTGGTAGCAGCATCTTCGGCTTTCACAGAACAGTGGGTGAATGGGTGGAGGTGGGCCACCGTTCGGGTGAGAAGACACAAATATGCGGTTAAACACACGCACACACCTTCTCACGTCGTTACCCCCAGTTAGCCGGCACATCAGGAGGGTAGGCCGCAAGGGACCTAAGCTGCTCATGCGCGCTCATGATGGAGCTCGGCACATTCACAACCTCTAATGTACACCAACACGCACCGCGCACCGTGCACCAAGCGGAATCCCTTCCAAACGGATCGGCTACTAACTCGGAAGGGCAGGCAACGGACGGCAATTCCCTCTCCCTAATCTTCCCCCGCCGAGGACGAGCCGGGCTCGGGTCTTGGAAGGGAGAGCAAACTGATCCGCACACCCCTCAATTTCGTCACAAAACAGCACGCACACCAACACGCGAGTCTTCTATATACCCGAGTCGGCCAGCTTGTGACGACTTTCTCTTTCCCTTGCATGGGTAAACGGGGTTTTGCTACTTTCACCGCTTCCTTGGACGGTTCCTTAGTGCTACAGGCTACAGTGCGTACAAGTTAGAATCACTAAAACTTTCTATTTTCTGCGCAGCCTCGGCCTCACCCCGGCACCAGCAGCCAGTCGGGCACTTTCACCCTTCGTCCAGCCCAGTGCATCACGCGAGTTTCGGTGCACGGTGACTAAACAGTTCTCTGTCACTCCAAAGCATCTTTCGGTGTTAGCATTAGCTTCCTCTCTCTATGTATTAGCAATTATCAGCCCATTCCATACATGCCACTCCATGTTCGGCAGCAGCGGTTCGAGTTCGGCTTTCAAGGGGCACATGTCCCGAACGGGAACGGTTTCAGAATGAACCGTTCGGGAGCCTTTTATTTTGCGTTCTGGCACCAATTCTTTTGCCCACACTGCTTTGCGACGAGCTTCAAAGTTCTCCTTCCGTCTTATGTTTGGCATTGTTTTGCCTATCCAGAGCATTAATGTAATTAATCATTTTCGCTTTCAATCCGGCCGCCTTCAACCTATATTCAGTGACGGCAACTTGAAGGACAATGTCGTTGTGTCCAAGACAGGCTTGGAGCAATAATGCGATATGTTTGGAATTGTCAAGAATAAAGGCAAGTTGTAAGCTTTTGCAAAAGGAAAAATTCTTACATTGAACTACATTGGCTAAGCAAAATTTAATGGAAAATAGTGAATACGTTGGATCAATTTTTTTTAAATCGGTTAACACTTATAGTTGATTCGGTGTCTATTTTCGATAATTTCAACCAAATTTTTTTCTGTATCACCATTCTTTTTAGTGTGTTATCAAAGTAAATAAATCAGTCTTCTAATATTGTAAAATATATTAATAATATATTATCAGTTGGGATAAAGCACTCTTTGACGGTTCGGAGAACGGAATATTTTTCAACCAATTTCCATTGTATAAAGTATAACTTCTCGTTAGTTCATATATTTTATAGCATTTGGTACTAGAGTTGGTCAATAGAGTTCTATTAGAGTTAAGACGATGTAAAACGTGTGTAACAACAAACCCATCGTGTCGCAAATCGCAACTCTTGCTCGGAGAAGATCTTTCAAACTAAAAATGTACTGCCAAGAGATCTATCAAGCATGATCAGGCAAGCAAGCACAGGGAGGAACATTAAGAAAGTGACTGTTATTCCAGTTAAACTACGCAATATCGTATAATATATTAAATTATGAACCGATTATTCGCAATAGAAATTCATGTTTCAAAGTGCTTTAGAATTTTATACCGGCATTTTGGTGAAACTTAGGAGTACACCTTGCCCATCTTATAAAAAATTATATAATGTCCACAGGTCTTTTTTTGCAATTTTGACACAAAACTTGGAGTTGATTTTCTGACAAGATCATAATTAAAACTTTGCGCACACTTCAAACTACCAGGCGTCTCCATCAGACGACATGATCGCTAATATATTCGATAAAGATATCATCAAACTTCACAGATTTCCATGTTTGCGGTATTTTCAGACACTAATTTACAGATAAAAAGAATATGCTTACCTAAGCAAAAGGTTTTATGTTTACTCCTTTGTCTGGAACATTTGAGTCACGCGGTTGCAGCCAGAGAAGGTACAACAAATGGCACTGAACTGAACGGTGCAGAAATCAGGCACATATACCAAAAGAAACCAAAATAATAAAAAAAACGACCGTTAAAACGAAAGTAAACGCTCACACTTCACCAATTCAACCCGGCACTTTCGGTCAGCGATTTGGGGGCAATTTCTTCAATAGGCTCTTTCGTTGTCTTGCGTTAGATTTGGATCACCGGCGCGTTCGATCGAGGCTCTACGGAAAGGTGCTCACGTGCACTGGCTGTCTTATTTCAGCTCCCACCCCAGAAAATCTCCGTTGTTTCGTTGTATCACATAAACCCACCGAAGATGCGGATATTCAGATGTTCACCAAAGAAACTTATTTAACTTGGCGTTGACGGGGGGAGGCGGGTGACATAATAAATCACTGAACAAAATCATGCCTCAGCCAGAGTAGAACACTCTCGATAATCACTGTACGATGATAGCATCATTTCCAAGCGTGGCGAAAAAATCCACAACGCATCGCAGTTGGAAAAAACGGTGCCGAGATGCAGGATGAGTACTTTAGATGATAACTATTCCATCGCGAAAACTAGTCCCCGGAGGTCTGCGCACGGGAGCTACACTAGAGGACGCTGTTAGATTCAATGTCACAATCATTGCGATGGTATGGCTTGAGCAGACGAAGCAAGCAAACCTTTGCAGACAGACGATCTTAGAAGCCTCTCATCCATGCAGATGATGTCCAGTGGCCCCGATCATCATGCGGCAGATCGCGAGACTCTATGCGTACACCTCAAAACACTGCGAAGATGTGGTTTCTTCATATCCAAAGTATTCAGCACAGTACAACACACACAAACACACATTCAACCAAGGAGCTAAGGAACTGAGAAGCTAGCTAATCCCAAACACGGAAAACGACGTTCAATGTCTTGACGGCTAGATGGACAACTTGCGCTCCTCACAGCGATGCAGCAGGTTCATGAGCGAAGCACTGTAGCACCGACAAAGAACGGCCGCACTTGGGAGGTGATGTTGTTGGTTTTTTTCTTTTCCGAATCAACGACTAAACGACCCGACTGCGTACTGCACACTCAGCAATTGTGTTGTAATTTGGGAGTTTTCTTTTGAATTCCGCAACTTCCGAGACACACAGACACACACCGAGACACAGACGCACGCACATTGGAGAGAGATTATAATTTGGTGCCATTGCAGCGCACTGTTTCACTGCAACATTTTTCCACCGCTAGAGCTGGTTTGCCGAAAGATGGTTGTACTTCAAAAAAGTGGAGCCTCAGATTTTGCAACGATTCCACGAGAGCGTTTCGAACGGTCCAAAAGTTGATCTGTGAACGTTGGCGTGTACTTTGGTGGCTATTTTGGTTAAACAGGTCCGAATCCTTCAAACAGACATATTTCGTTTTCTTGTCCAGTTTTTTTTTGTTTTTGTATCCGATAAAGGTGAGAAAGTTTGCTTGATTGATTTACTTATAATGGAAAAAATAAGAAATTTGACGCCGGTATTTTGGCATCGCGCGACGAACGGCGATAACACGCGTATTAACAACGACGCTAGAACAGCGTGACTGAGCGTCATTATGCGCTGGAAAAAGAAACACTGACCGCTGGGGTAATTACATACACACGTACATGGTCCACGTACGGCCAACCAAACGAACCACATACACATATACGGGGCGGGCAGCAGCATCAGCAGGCAGCACCCGGGGACAGCAATCGAATCGAAAAACCGGTCCAAATGGCCAAGTGAGCGAGTGAGAAAAAAATAAAAACCTGACATAAGGGGGATGATATAGAACCGAACGCGTCCATCTCGTCCCCGGGGTTTTAGCGCTGGCCAAACGAAACAGCACGACTTTGGTGGCAGCGGAAGTTGGCGGTGCAACGGGAAGGGGAGGAGGGGACGAAAAAAAACGATCCCGAACCATCACCCTCCCATAGTCCGGCATACGCCGCGGACGAGATTCGCGGCGTGTGCGCGAAAAAAAGGGACAAGAAAAAGCAGCGGGAAAAGCGGGAAAAAATGGACACCCCGTACACCCCCGTTGTGTGCGCCCACCAATCGGGCCCGCAAAAAAACCCCCCTGTACCGTGTGAAAGTGAACGGTACGAAGAGAGAGAGAGAGAGAGAAAGAGACCGAAAACAGTTAAAAAAAAACAGAAATAAACGGGGACGACAGAAGGTAAGTGAAAAATGTTGCATCCGCGAGGACACACATATTGGAACGGCACAACACAGCGCCAGTATCGAACTGGAAATATACCTCGGCTCAACAGCGGCACCCACACAGCCGTACGTTCGCTCACGCATGTATACACGGCCACGCACACGGGTGCGCTGCCACGGGTGCACCGTGGCTTTAAATTCCCGTACCGTCCACTTCCATCGTTGTTGTGTTTGTGTGTTTCGGGTGTGGGTGGGTGGGTGGTGCGGGAGAGGGGCCAGTTTCCAGTTGGTGTGTTTTTTTTGTTTCGTTGTCCTTTCCAGTTCCAGTCGGGCATACATTTTTTGTTGTGTGTTCTCCTCCCGTTTCGGGTATGTATGCCGATGTATGTGCCGTGCCACTCGCACTAGCCCGTACTCTAATACCCAGCTGGTCATCCATTCTGGCCGTTGATGTCGAAAGCAAATAATCAAACTCACAAAAAATAAAACTCTCAATCTCCCGGCCTCCCCTTAGCGGGGGAGAGGTGAGGTCAAGATACGTCGAAGGGAACCAAAAAAAAAAGCACACCTCCACGGTTGTCCTTCTATATGTGCATTCTGGGCACATCAATCGGTTTTCGAGTTCCTAGCGACCACAGCATCGAAAGCCGAAATTCGAACGGTCACGAAATAAAAAAAAAACGGACTATTATGCGATTGTATTGCCCACAGTGAGCGCCTGGGCTTTGGGTGTGTTGGTGTTGCACCGGGAAGAGGTCGGAAAGGTGCTGATTGCGTATGGCCGGTGGAAAATCGGAAAAAGCGCGCGCGAATTCCAACCCCCGAAACCACCCACGCGTGCATTGGAGGTCTTTCTCCTGCAGTTTGGTGTTTTTTTGTTGTTGTTTCCGTTGTGTTATTGCCACCTTTTCTTCCCATTTTGTTGTTGCATGCTTTGGATCCGGTTCGTAATTCTATTTTCCACCTTTTATCCACTCTACCCCCCCACCCTTGTAAAGGTCCTAACAGCACACCAGGCCAGGCTTAACTCATGATGTGCACAGAAGGCTCTCCTGAGCAACATACAGGGCACCACTACCAGCACACTGTTTGTTGGTATGTACCGGTGCAACGCCATCTCCCACAGCCGCACCACATATGTGTGTGCATGTATGTGGCGGAAGCACATATAATTTTCACACAACAATATATGAAAAAGAAAAACAACACTCGATTTTCCGATTTCCAATATTGTGCGAGTGATCGACGAGTGGATGGAGGGCCACCCAACGCCACGAGAGGCGTTTTATATTAGGCATCGGCGATCATCACCATTTTCCCCACTCTGCCACGTGCGATGCAACGGAAAATGCATCGAAGCTCGCAAACTACACGGTGCAGCAAAGACCACCTCGAATACCTAGTACTTATATAGCATCAGTCGTCTTAGAACGGAACGGGTTTTCCCGAGATCGATCGCTACAAAATTTGTTAAAAGCGTAAAGTTTGGGGAACTTTTCCCAATTTTTTTGCGATAGAAAACTGTCATCGTTTGACAGGGGGTTTAATTGGAGCATTGGAGTTGGAGCTACATGGAAATTCGTCCCATTCCAACGATCGGGCGTACGCATGCACCGATGCATCCCGATGTAGGTGTATCGTTGCACCAGTTAGTTTGGGCCTTTCTATGTACAAAACTCTACGCATTCGCCCAAAAAAAACTGCACTTTCAATTCTATGCAATTCCACGGAATGGGTGGTGGAAAACCCGAGTCCCGAAACAAGGAATTACTAGAAACGGGAAAGAGTCCAATAACGAAAAAAAAAACCCCTCGCACACACACACCCCCTCACTGCTGTAAAGAACGTTATCCGTGCGAGAGAAAGTGGTAGACGAAAGGGGAACGATGGACCGGGGGCACAAGTACGGGAGGCTATGCGAATGCAGTTTTTCCTCTTAGTCGACCAAACTTTCCATCCGCTGCCCTTCAAGCGCAGTTGCACCGGTGCACCGCCCTGCGCTGTTGCTGCTGCCCGGGAGCGTGAGCGCACAAGAAAAATGAGAAAAATTGCATTTTTCTGTTTACTTTACCACCTCCCCATTTTTTCTCCCCTCCTTCAGCAAACCAACCCACCCGCAGTGTGCCCGCGCCGGGTGTCTTTGAACGTCCACGCCCGCGTCATCATTACCGACGATATCTATCAATCGGTGTACTTGTGCTGCAATGCATTTCGGCAAAACCCTCCATTTTCGCAAACAGCCGGCTTACCTCGGGTTGAGAAAGTAATGCACTGGGCGAACTGCTGGGGAAGTGGCGGAAGAGTTGGAGAGTCGCGAATGTATAAGCGGAAAACTTTTTCTATTGCAGCCGCAGTCGTAAAACCTTTTCCCGTGCTGGAAGACTGGATGTGCGGGATGGAGATGTGCATCGTTCGCGCATCAATGTCTGCGTTTCGCTGCTGGCTTACGTGGCTGGTACGATGCTGCTGCTTGCATGTACCCAGTCCTCTCCCTCTCCCTCGCTGTTCTTCCCGCCCGCCATGCAACGAGTGCACCGTCGAGTGGGCACGGGTCTGCAAAAAAGCCTCGCGGCTGGATCGCGCAGGACTTTGTTGTTCACGTTAGTTTGGATTTTCCCGTTTGCAAGCGATTCTCTCTCTCTGTGTGTGTGTATGTGTGTTTATTTTTTTATTAATACCTTTTTATTCGTTTTTCCACCAGCCCATCACTTATGCCGCCTGGGTTAAACCTTTACTTCTACGCGATACGGTACACTGCGGTGAGGTCGCGCGCGTCCTGCTGCAAGATGAATTCGGGATCGGAGCACGATCCGAAGGCAAATCTGTGCGGTGCAGCGAGCAGAACAAACAAAAAACAACAAAATGCAACACACAAAACACCGAAGGGATGCAGTGCCGTAATGTAACGAAGTGCTTCGGACCGGGCGGAAAGTTTAATGCGGGGGGAAGGGGGATTTTTTTTTTGCAATGAAATTCACGACGGAAAAATAAAAATCACATTTCCATCCTTTGCTGAAATATGGTCGATTTTATCCCTATAAGTTTGCCTTTCATTGAAGTACACTTGAAGGAGGCAAAGATAATGAAGGATTGCCGGCAGCAGCAGTGGTCGAAGAACCGTACGGACGACGGTACGATGCACCGAGCGATGCAACTTAAAACGAAACCTGAAAGGCACTGTACGCTGGTCGCTCTTCTCGAAAGCAAAGGATCAATTAAAGGAGATCACAAAGGACCTTCAGTCATCCGGGTTTTGTTTTTTTCCCAGGTTGCGAGGCGATGTATTTCTCTAAACCTGCATTCACCGTCAAGACCAAATTATCTTACATGAATTATTAAAAAGCCGATGCTTCAATAACTTAATGAATAACTTTCGGCTGGAGCAAATTGGTAGCGCCGAAGGCTCCAAATAACTCTGGACGATGAGGTAAGATATTTTCTTTCCATCATCGCTTTAGAATCCGTTCCGGGGTATTTTTCGGTGTGCTGACTGTGGAAGGATTTTCTCAAAATAGAAAAAAAGTACCCAGTTACTAGGGCGCTTCGGACATAAAAAATCGGAACCGAGAGTAGGCTTCACGGTTACTTCAATGGAAAGGACAGTACGGTCCCAAAACCGGTTCGACATTCAATGCAGTGAAGCGTACGGTTAGTACCTTCAGCATTGCACCGATGGCTTTCTGAGCGGATACGGACGAGTATTCGTTCGATATGCCAGTTGCAAATGCTAGCATGTAGATCACTTATGGGGGCAAGGGTGCTGTTTTGTTCAGCTAATCAAGGTATCGACCACAGCATGGGTGTCAAACATGTGACTAATTGTTATTGAGAATTGTAATATGATCATTGGTTTTGTAACATTGAAGATACTTTTTATAACACGCTGCTTATTATAGGGAGCTTCTATTAAAGTTTCACTTCGTTAAAAAGTATATAAAAAAGTATAAACGACTTTTATTTTTCCTGTGAATTGGAAATCAACTAGAATGCGATTGATGATTAATTTTGAAAGTCTTTACGGTCACAAATTTAGCCAATTGGGCTATTGTTTGAGTATTCTAATAATAGACTGTATATTAACATGAAACGAAACATATTGTTATCAATATATTTGTCTGAATAGATTATGTAGAATTTCACATCTTGCAGAAAATTGACATCAGGCCAAAGCAGGAAAGGATGTATTGGAAATTTTGGTATATACGATTTCCAAAATTTGACAGGTCGCGTAACAGTTCAATAAATTCATAGCACAGAATTTTATTAAATCAGAATAAAACTGAATATTGCCTTCGAAGTAAACATAATGAAATTGATTAAACTTTTGGTAATGTTTCCTTCTAAAACTATATTGAATTTCCAATATTTTAAGAAATAACATTCGCGGATATCAGAGATCCACTAAAATAGTGCGTATCTGATATTACATGTGTGTACGTCAATTTTAAGTCGTATTTGTCTAATGCAGGGTCTTGACTTTTTGAGACTTCAGGAGTCTCTAGGTATCAATTTTTCTAACCTTATAACTAAATGTTAAATCTACGTTTTATTACCTAAATCAACCCTGAAAATAATGCACTAAGCAAATTGAGTTGTCTTTGAAGTATCCATCTACAGCCACGGAGCGTATTGCCTCCATTTACTGGGTCAATCAGAACACATTCGAGTGAAAAGAATTCGATACCAAAAACGAAAACTATTTCCACGATAAAGTGGAAGTAAGCATAAGTGAATAAATACAATCAACGGTTTACTTTAAGAACCACAACCTGTGTGAATCGATTATTGATTGTGCATTTACAATGAGCAATTATGTAAGGCCGATTAACAGTGTGATACCTATTTCCGTGTCTGGGCCCCCTTGGCTATCAACCTGCACCCGCGAAAGGCATCATGCATCAGTAGTCGAGGCCGATAAATTTCGTATCCTGTTTATAATTTTTTGGCAGTTTATTTTTTAACAATCCCGAAAACACATGATACGTCACTGCGCCCCGAAACCGCCCCGAACCGTCGTGTGTGGCGGCGACGGCCTTGAGACTCGACGGTCGCTCCGGCACTCGACTGTGCACGGGTTTTCCGTTGTCAGATGGGCCACCATGGCGGGGGGGAAAGTGAAGGAGAAACAGACAGAAAGGAGGTGAGTGGGAAATTTTTGGGAAGCGGCCCGTTCATTTTCGGTTGGTTTTGTTTTGATTCCTGACCGGGGTTTGGCGTTCCCGGTTTGGTAGCAACTTGCTGCATGTGCATTGCATTCATTCATTTCGTTTTCGGCAACTCTGGGCTGTGTGTTAGTAAACGAGAGCTTATCATTAACCTATAATCATCCGCCTGACTACCCGAAACCGGGCGCGATGGTGGTTAATGTTGAACTTTTTGGTTTTGTTCGTCCCATTTCCCTCGCTTTTGTTTGTCATCAATGTTGTTTTCACGTTGGTTTTCGCATTTTTCGGAAGTTATTTTTGCCGTTTTTTTAGCTTGCCCAACGATTGCTTCCGCTGTGCCGTTTGGGCCGAAACTGGCGGGGGATGATTATGTTTTTTCGACAACCTCAACGTCGTGCCGTCTCGTCACCACCGAAATGCGAATGCGTGGAAGGCCGAGCGTGTCGGGTAGGGGTGTGTGGAATCATGCGAAACCCGCTGGGAAAATTGGGCAATGATTCAATTATTAACTGCTTTTTCGCACATCGACACCACCGGCCAGGCTCTGTGTACTGTACCTCTCCCCGCCCCATTCGTCCATGTGGAAAAACATATGTTTTCTCAACCCCGGGACTGCCGGGTCCGGTTGCTCCTCGTGTACCCGCGCAAGTGAATCGTAACGAGAACGCTAGAGTGAGACATTTGTTTGCACCGCGGAACCGTGGCTTGCGGAAGGGAATGCATCCCACAAGCGGAAGGGAAGGGCCCACCGGCAGGGAGAGAGACAGAGAGAAGTGCCGGCACCACCAGATCAGATCAGAAACCGGGCCATGTGCATATTTTTGGCAACTTTTAATTTTCACGGTCACAGCCATTCTGGAGGTCGTTGATGTCTCGTGCACATTTATGCTGCTTTTTTTTTGCTGTTGCAATATATATTTTGCATGACGCTATTTTTTATATCTTCTTATTTGGACTGTTTACCGAGTGGAAACCAGGGAACATAATTGGGACAATCCAACATATCCGTAATGTGTTGAATGAGTATACGGCTTTACTACTGCCGGTTTGCACATCATGCTCTCGTCGACGACTACCCCCGGAAAAGCCGGAACATAGGGGAGGGAAGGGGGGACGAGATGGGATTTTGTGTGTTTGTGCGCCCAGATTACGTCACTGTTAAGGTCACACGGGTATGGTTCCGACTTTTCGTTAATGAAACCATGCTGTAGGTGTTGGTGCATTTTGTAAAAAAAAGCGGTTGCGATGGCAGGGTGGATGCGCCCGGTGCTCTGTAGGACGAACCGTACCAGAAACATGACAGCGTACATGTGGAGCATGGCCAGCACGGAAAAGGGTAGTACAAACCCAAAGAACAAAAACTAAATAAAAAAAATCTCCCCCACTCACACACACACAAACACACCTACCAATTGGCGGGAAAAAGAGTCTGTGTATGTGGGGCAGCCGTTGTCTGCTTTTCGTAATGTGAACTGTAAATCAGCTTTTGACCCAGCAATCAACAGGTCTAATGCTAACACATGCCGACAGAGTGAGTTAAACTGCATTTAAAGCTCAATGTAATGATCATTCAAGCAATATTGAATTATTGAATGGTTGCGAGTGATGGTAACAATGTTGGCAGAGTGTGTAATTTTCTCCGCACATGAGTAATCGATTTGAACAAACGGATTCGATACGATGGGATGTAGGGGAAGTAAATGAAACATTTGTGATCTTAAAGCATTCGTGGGGCCAAAATGTGATACCTAGTGTGTCATGTAGATGAGATTGGATTTTAAAAATGTATATGAAAACTGAATTATGATTGCACTATTACAACTCTTTATCCTCTTGATAACTTATCACTAGGAAACAAACTCGAAAGTCTGTGTCTCGAAAGCCAGTAAAATGAATCCCATTAACCAGTGGAATCACTTTTCGATTTTTCATTATGATCTTTTGATAAAGAGACAAGCGTTCACAAACAGGTGAAATCCATTGTGATTTCAACTATTACAATGTTCGACTGTAACGTTCCCAAAAATAGACAACTGTACTCCAAACACCTTTTATTCAGAGCTATGGCAACCTTTTGGGTTGATAAGGAGCTCTGGTTCTTGATGGAGGATGAAATATAGGTCAAGAGCTTGTAAGATGCAAATTGATCAACCATTCAACTATACTCAAACAAATGTAAAAATGGAACAAATATTGAACTTTGGATGTGACCAAATCAATATAGTTCATTACTATTTTAGTCATACTTGCAGAAATGTAACCAAAATTTTACAATTAATGCTACAAACTTTAGCAAACGCAAAACTGTTAATGTTATTGCACATATGCCCCTTCATGGCACACTCAATTCAGCGGGTTTTTTTAATGTCATTTACATAATTTAGTCATTCCCGTGCTATTCCAAACAAACAGCTTAAGATCAAATCGTTGGCGCACATACGGTTACCCAAGTCCCAAAGACAACTTTTTAAACGACTAAGCGCTACAACACCGGCGAAGAATGTCCTGTGCTCGCATATGTTCCGACACGCCATAATCCACTCTCCTGACCCAGGAGACTTGTCCAAACGGCCAAAAGGTGCGGCCACGTTCACTGTCGTCGTTCGCTCGCATCGTAATCTTTTTAATTTACTTTTCAAAGACGAGAAAACGAGGTTCATTCGACTGTTGGCTCGAATGCGAAAAGTCGCGCTCACCTTATGGAGTTGTAAGGCCTGGGTAATCAAGGAGCGGCAGATAATTAGAAGAGATATGCTAATAAGCCCTTCGTGTATGTGTTCGCCCGTTCGCATGTATGCATGCTGCCGAAGGGCAGAAAGTGAGAGTTTGGAGCGAACTCCGGTGAATGACTGTAGAAAATTTAACCAATCCTTCCGGTTTGGGTGCAAGTTACTGTTGCCGTGCGAGACTACGGACGGGCTGAAGAAGGTTTAAAAAATCACTCATTAACAGCGTTTCGTCTCGCAGTCCGAGCTGGAGCTGGGCCGGGTCGTAAAGAAATAAAAAGAAATGAATAGATTACGGACGCAGCTCAACCCGGCCATCATTGTCGATGCCAATGGGGCGGAAAATGTCGACAGGACAATCGCACAGTACACCGGCAGACCACTGCTCACCGCCCAGTCAAACCTGATGATTGTCTTATTCTTTACTGGAAATCCTTTTGTCAGTTTCATCCAAACCCCCCACCACTGAGGGAGGAGAAGTAAGGATTGCGCATGGAGGGGGCCCATTATTCTTTGCTGGAGGTTTTGACCAGAGGCTATCTCGAACGGAAATTATTTGAAATTTATTGACTCGACCCTGCAGGAAACCAGATGCTTGCCGTAGATCCACGGGGCTGCCTGCTAATTCCGGCACCGTCGCGTTACCATCTCACCCACCCGTGTGTCATTGTACTGTACAAACCCAGCTCGTACTGTTGATTTCTTGCCATTCTTTCCAGCAGTAGACATTCAGTTACGTAAGCAACGTCGCACGCACTCGGAACATACAGGTCGGAAATGGTCGGATGATACGAGCTCACGCTTACGGCACTATCTTAATGCTGATTTGATCCGTTTTAATTACCTTTTTCCCTGACAACGTATATCAACCCTTCCCTTTTTATCCCAATCGCTACCGTTACTGAGGCATCATCGGTGTGGGAGGCTGCAGACACCCCTATCCCAACTACCCTGCCCACACGGGGCCATTGCCGCGATCCAACACTTTGGTGAGTTCAGCTTCCTTCGGCGTAGTTTTGCGTAGATGTTCGAAACATATCACCTTTTCGACCGGGTGGCGGCCTAAGGTTGGCGGACCCGACGACCCCGTAAGGCTACTTTTCTCGTTTTACTTTCGCTGTAAGGACTCTTATCTTTATTGCTGCGATTGTTACCCGGGCGTGTGTGTTTTTGACACCAATCGATAGGCTTGAAGAAGTAGTGTTTAAAGAAAACTGTCAATTTGGCGTCCACACTCGACCTTCCTCCTGTGCTACATTTAGATATTCAAAGTGCTTTGGAGGTTAGTTAACCAAAGTTGGAGAGATTGTTCCACTATTTCCGCTACTTGTCTTGCTGTGTTGCTTTGTAAGCCCATCCACAGTATTGGGTAGTGATTTTAGATTACCATATTGTGCTTATGAGTCGAACAGCATGTGACAGTCATCCGAAACCTTGGAAATTGTTAAATTAGATATGTATATTTTTTTCTTTATTCGACAAGAATGGCCAGGCCATATGTATTTACAACTGAAGCTAGCTTATTCTAAGATACAATTCACATTCGTTTGAAGACATTTCCTTATCCAAACAGTTAAAGGACATTATCCCGGTTGAAATTAAATATTGATAAATAAGGAAAAATGTAGCAGTAGTTGGAATACATCGCTTGGGAATAAAAGTGTAAAAGTTAAGAATACCCCGATGTACTGTCTTTAACGCTAGAGCTATCAAGTAATTGAGGCTGTGACGAAATGAAATACGTTTAATTGTTCTTTGAAGCAATACATACTCCAAATATGTACATTAGTTGTATGAAAGTCAGGCTTCAACGGCACTATAATTGTTTAAAATCAGTTTACATTAATCAGTTTTACAAAAAATTCCTTACAGTATTACATAGTCAAAATAGGAAAAAGCCTCATTGCTTATATTAAAAAAATCTCCAGCTAGTAATTCTAAAGCCTGGAGTGAACATAGCCAAAACCTGGAAAAAAACCTTATGCTGATTCCAGAAACCCTTCCGAAATCATCATACATCAAACCAGCTATGTACCAGCAACGCTCTGTATGATAATCTAATACCATGTGTCAATTTTCTGCATGATGAATGTGGATCTACTATCCCTATAAGCATGGATCAACAATCAGTGACTATCGTCGAAGGATAAAAAACAATAGGAATTAGCTTAGCTCCGTGCTTGCCAGGCCCCGGCCAGCCAAATGCATCCTGCCCGTGTGAAAGTGCAAGAGGTCATCCGCAGGTGAGCGAGAGAGGGGAGAATAAAGAGGACGGCAACATACAACATCCGGCCGATACACAGGCCGGAGGACAATAGTGGCAATTGTTGTTTCCACCAGGCCAGTGTTACTACCACCCACAGTGTACACTGTTTTGCTTGTGTGCTATGCATTTTTAATACACATCCGGGCTAACGCTGTGTACGGGTAGTGACCGAAAATAAGACTCAGTGGAAAATAAAGCACACACACAGACACACACGCGGGTGAAAACGAAAAACAACAGATCCGATGTATCTTCTGTCCCTCGAATTGTGCACCTGCGTTTTACACCCAAACCTCGTAGACCTCGATGCCTACAATCGATTGTCTGTGCTACCTGCACCAGCTACTATGGGGTTCTCCTAGGGTCTCCTCCCAACCTCCCCATTCCGCCATTACGATGCAATTCATGCACACATAAAATGCACACATCCTATCCTCGCGATGCAACCTCGCGCGCGCAACCAGCGGACAGGATAGTGCCGGCTGCTCAACAGCATAAACAACATCAACAATGGGAAAGAATAATATCGCTAAACTAACATACCTTTAACCTTGCAAATGCAGGGTATTATTCACACTCGCGCCTCACCCCACACGCCTAAACGCTCCGCTTTTCTGGCAGCCGCGAATGGGAACAGTGCGCGGATTGGCAAAAGGCACTTGGTGGGGAGATTGTTTCACCATTTTTTTTTTCATTCTGTGTTTTTTTTTTATTTCGTTCTCACCCAAAACCCACCGTTGTGGTCGCCACCGTTGGGTGCATCGCGCAAAGAATGCATGCCGTAAATTTGCATCGGATAGTGCAAATTCCACCAGGCACAGAAAAAGCCACCCGTCCCAAAATAAAACAACGGGAACGGTTACGAAAACAAAACACACAAAAAAAATACATCGAGCCCACCCATCCAAATGCACACAAACAGGGCAATGGCATCGGGGGCATACGCACTACACACGAGGCCTTGTTGGCCCGTGAGTCCTTAAAACCGGGGGATGGATTGGGTTGGCAAATGCACGCATGAACAGCAATAGAAAAATAAAGGCAGAAAAATGCATCGAGAGACGGAAAAATTGCACCGTCCTGAACCCGGAACAATAGTGCGCACCACACCACATAATCAAATTATATTTGCCCTTTACCACCGCCGACTCCCAAACGCGCCCCACTCCGCTTCCTGCAACGGTTGTCTAATGCGCTGGTAGCAATGCGTTACGCACCATCCGGTGCATCTCTGATTGCATTTGCTTCAAGTTGGCTCTTGAGCATCCACCGAGAGTGCAGCCCGTGCCCCGGGTGCATATTCGCGAGCTGGCTGAGTGGAGAAAAAATATTTCTAATAACAGGAAAAAAGAACAAATAGTGGAATCGACGGTAATAACGCGGGAGGGGTAGAGTCGGGGGACAGCGAACGAGCGGGAGTTAATTCTAATTTTGCGGGAATCGAGTACTGTCCCGCATTCTATAATTTGCAAGTAACGATGCAAGGAGAGGCAGCAACGATCCAATCGACAGATAATTCGATTATGAGTACAGGATTCAATAATTGGTTCACCAGATGTTAATGATTGACGCTAGTCACCGATACACACAATCGCTGCATCAATTTGTAGCTCCTTTTCAAGAAGTGGATGCCTGCTTTCAGTTGATTTTGCATTGCAAATCATTGAGATTAATTTCATTGCCAGCGCAAAAATAATTCCAATCGCACAGCACGGTGGGAGGATGTGGTAAAGACTAAAAGCTACAAAAAAAGCGCTGCAAAAGCACGGGAGTGTAAAACACATCGGCCCCAGCAGGCATTCAGCGATGCATTGATCTTTTTGTGGTTTTAGGAAAATTACGCGACAGAAACTGTCATCCTGGGCTGTGATGCACCAGACGCTGATTGGCGTTATGCACTTATACGCCGCTTGTTTCCCTGCGGACTTTGGACGTGTCATGGATGATCGGTGCATGTATGTCCTTTTTTTTGCATTACGTTAGGGCTCTCATGTCAAATGATTAAAAAATGTCGATCAAGAAAATATCAAGGGACGGTCCCCCGGCGTGTACAAGCTTCCTATGCGTCTATTTTACTACAACCGCAGGATTTTGCCCCATGTATTCGAGACATTAAAGGTCTATTTTATTTCACTGCCATTTCATTTCCATCAGTGGGTTTAGCAAAATCATTTAAATTCTATTAATGACAATACAGCACAATCCTATCTTTTTTCGGTAGGAAAGATTGATTGGGCACTGAGCAATACGTCATGCATCAATCCCACAGTACCACGGCTTTAATGGGGCTGAATGTCTTACGCACTACACCTTTCGCTTACGGAAAACAAACCTGTGAAGGGTTAACACGGTATGTAAATATTACAATAACCTTTGTCAGGGACAAATTGGAATAGAAGGAGGCATGAAGCAGCCAATGGCTTACCAGTCAAGGTTAGGGGGTAACTACCGCCGCCACGTGCTTCCTTTACTTATGAATAAGTTACGGTAACTTCCCACTCTCCAGGGCAAGATTGACAATCCATCAAATCATAGGCATAAGGAATGTGTTCCCCCATCCCTTCGGTGGACATGTTTTGGGTACCTTCCTCCCTATTTCCACCAAACACATGTTTATCCTGCCCAGCAATGTGGAGGGTTGGAAAATATTTGATGATAAGCACATATGGGCCAAGCCGCGTAGCTTCATTAACGACGCAATTAAGGACCAATTATCGATCTCCAGCAAAGGAAGGCAGCTTAATTTCTTAATATACCTGCTGGAAACATCGCCAAGCCGGCGTTGCTGGTAGCAGGGCCGTGGTATTTATGGTGCTTGAATAATTTAACGCCAATGTCCAATGCAACAGCCTAGTAAAGTAATTAGATGGTGCGGCACATTCAGCTGGACTTGTTGTGCTTATGCCTTCTTCTGGTGCAGCAATAAGACGTGTGAGGTTCAATTTCTATTCTTGAACTTCTGTAAAGGACCACCTCAATTGTGAGCCATATGGGTGCCTTACAGGCTGGAAAATAATTTCCCACAAATGGATTTCAAAGAAAATCCTTCACAATGAGTTTCCTTGTTCCAATTGCTACACATATGTGGCCCGGTGTAATGCTGCTTTCGTATGTACAGTTTAATTTATTACAAATCCTTGTTAGCTCCACCACAGACCGGATATTCATTAGAAAGAAATGGTTTAGAAATCGATCGATATCCTCTTACCAACATTCATTTTCCATGCATTTTTTGTTACCCTGTTAGTTTAAAACACCAACACCATAAGCCTTAATTAGGTCGATGTCTTTGTTTTCAGCAGCCTTGTTGAACCTTTAGATCAAATTAAAGCGATTCTCGTCTGAAGACGATTTTAGTGACACCCTTGTCTTGGGCCACGGAGCACATTAAATGCTTCGGCTACACAGACGATAAGATCTTATGGTAAATTGCTTCAGTGTGCCAAAAGCCCCCAAACCAGAAGATGGTTCGTGTACGTTCCGTGGCGATACCTTTTGCCCTATTGTCTTATAAACCCGGCCCGTCACCACCGACCGGAGGTCGGATAGGGACATTAGTGGACGATGGTGAAAAGAACTTTCAGCCAGTGCCTAGTCCTACTCCGAATGCCGTATGCTGTTGTTTAGCATATGTGAGTAGTTTCGGAGAGCTTTACGTGAAACGTGGCGATTGCAGATTTGTGCTGGAAAAATAGCTCCCGGGGATGGGAATGCCCTAATGCGAATGGAGTTTGTTGGGTAAATTTGAGGCAAATGCTGTAGGTGAGTGTGAGTACAATCAGAAGTAATCCTGATACGCTTTTCTTACTCAACGTAAAGAGTGGGGCTTTGGAAAATTGCAACGAAAATCCAACTGGGTCCTGACGAGAAGAGGCTGTTGAACGTGTTGAATGTGAGTTTGTCTTGATTATTTTTCTTGAGCAAAACACGACCTGCTCAGAATGCTGTTAAATAATGTCATTTGGTCAACACTGTTGTTAGTCTATTTGTAACATCTGTGTATATAGTATTTGCCTAAGAACAACAAGAAATAGCAAACAATGTACAGTAATAGCTCAGCTTATATCTCATTACCCTTTGACAAGCAGTCTTTTCAGACACGCACCTCCAGCTTATTGGCAGCGGGATAAGAAGGGATAAGCATGGGCAATTGAGCGTGAAAGGTGCATGAAAGCAAATTGTGTCGCTTCAGTAAGTTCTTCAGCACCTTCAGTGGGAACTGGGATGTGATACGCCACTAAGGAAGAAGTTAATCGTAAACACCAACACCGAAGGGTAATAAACCGTAACGAAACCGGAGCTGGTTGCTGCAAATAGTTGTGGCAGGTGTTGAGTGAATGAAGATGGTGCCATGTACGCATCGTTCGATTCTTTTCTACCGGAAGAAAAGGTTCGGTACAACTATCAACACATGTCCGATAGCAGGATAAACGGAAAGGCTAAAAATACACCCTGCCACCCGCCGTCTTCCGTGCAACATCTGACTAAGAAGGTGGAAAATCCTTCAACTTGGCCCGGCCTTCGGTTCTTTGACCAATTGAGTAGAAAACACGAGCTAGCGACAGCCTTTGATGAGCTCACACCATCGTCAACAGCGTGATTGATTCCGGTGTGCGTATGAAGACGGTTCGGTTCGGTAAGCCGAGACCGTTTGTTCTCGTTACACTTGGCTACACGTTTGGTGAGGCCAACACCAAGAGGTTCCCTGGGGCGTAACGTTACCGACACCGTACCCAACACGCACAGGCAAGCAACTCCTCCTGTGCGAGTCTTGCAAGCCGGGTGGAATGCGTGCGTGTACGCACACCTATAGGCAAGGTTAGCACACTTGCCACGCTATACACCACTCGATTGAATTCGCACCAGATCAGTCGTGTGCTAAACTAATTTGCTAATCGGTCCCCCTTCGGTCGCCCTGCGCAGGAGTAGCGGCGTGCCGTCCCAGCGCAGTCCCATCGTAAGATTCCCCGAGGGGACGGTCGGCAGCGATGAAGATAGAGCCTCCAGTCGGAGCCCTAGCCGGAGCCGCACCTAAGACGCATCGCTCCACTGGCGGTGTCCAATGTCCGGCCAATTCTGGCGTCGACGTATCGAAACGGGGCCAAGTCTTTGGGTTGGGTTTTTATTTATGGAAATGAGCGGACTCGGGCCTAAGTGCTGGCTCGCGTAGATAAGAGCGAATGCCTCGCAGATGCGCGTGTATAACGCGAAACTTTAAAACCTTTTGCTGGTCGGTGGACATTCGCACCATTAGCTTGTATTTCTCAAGGCAACGCTCACAAATGCCGTCAAAGGGAAGGGTCGGGATGGACTGATGACGTGTGGTCATTTGTTTAATTTAGCGTCATAAGCAACTGACCACGAACGTTACGGGAGAGCCACTCCCTGCATCTAAGACCGTGAGCATGACGAACGATTTCGTTAAAAGGTGGGTAACATATTGTGGAAAATTAATTTTCTTTAAGAAGCATATCATCACGCTGGTGCATCACGCTTCTTTACTGTGATGGATGCGTGGGGCTGGAGGAACACATGCTTCTTTGATGACACTGTGTCCATCTTAGTCATTTAAATAAAAAGGACATCCGAATATGGTGCCAGAATGACCGCTTCTAATAGTCCTTCAACACTAATCGCCGTGTATTTGACTGTCCTTTTAGCTTGATGAATTATTAAAAGCGCTTTCTTCAACCCAGCACTATATGGGCGACGAATGTCCTTTTGCTCCAAGGCCAACCGGACACAGGAACGCGAGAAAGCAACATCAATAATTCACCTGATTGCTCACTCTCGCCGTTTACCACAGGAACACTGTGTGCGTGTGACTTATTCATTCCCGTTTTTTTTTGCATTTCATTTGAAATCATCTGACAACATTTGCTCCACGTATGGCGCAAGGAAAAGGTTTGTTGAATTGCTTGAAGACAAACATTAGCCTTAATGCGCTAATTCCGGTTCCGAGGCGGGGTCGAAGCGGTTGCATGCGGCTGCTTTGCCTGGAGGACACTTTCGTTTCCGTCCCCGGATTGCGAGTCAAGTCACCTTAAAGCATAAACAAACACACACACACACACATCCCGGAGTGTTCCGTTACCCGCAGTCATTAGGAGAAGAGGGTCACGAACAGACAGAGAGCGCACTGCCGGTGACGGGGGTTCTAATAACACCTCACCGTACAACACCGAAGAAACCATTTTATGGTCCGGCCGCCACATTCGGTTGGGGTGACCGCGCTTATCAGTTGCCGGAAATCTGGATGGAAAATTGTTATTAAATTTATCATACACGTATGGGGCGGCTTTCTCGCGCGCGCGTTCCTGTCAGCTCCGGAAGCGGTACAGTAAAGTGCGATTTCCCGTGTATGTTTTTTTTTCCATTCCCTAAGCCATCCTGCGTGATGCGTTTTGTCAGTGCTTTCGGATGTCTCACTGTGTGTGTGCTCTTTTTTCTTCTGCTGTGTTCACTCTGCGCTTCCTGCCGCACCTCGTAGGCGCACGTCGTTGAAGGCTGTCTTTGGAGCGCACCGCACGGCATGGTCCGTGTGGCGTGGAATTGATGCCTTGCACGGAATGCGGTGCCTAGTAAGCGTAATTGTCTTTACGTGATTTATGAATAAATTAAAGGGCAGCAGTACCAGCGCCCCGACACACACACACTATGCCTTAGAAAGGCTTTCGGTCACTTGGACAATTGGGTGGCAACCCAAAAAAAAAAAAACAACTGCCCTGAACGAACACTGATGTTGATGTACATTAGCCGATAAGCGGGAAACACCACTACTTGCGCTACTGCTCGGATCCAAGGTCCAAGAAATTGTCCCCACTGCTAATGACACATGTCGGTCGCAAATGGTGGAGGGAATTGATCGAAACTACGGACAAAAAAGTGATATTTATAAATTGACTTACCTTTAATGCGAGTACTTCCTTCTCCGCACTTCATCATCTAGCATTGTGTAGTAGATTGATCCTAGTCAAACACAACACCACCAGTAGGATTTGTTCTTCGTTACATCTTTCAAGATATTGCGCTTTCAACTGGAATGTGCAAAGTTTAAAGATAAAGAACAAAGAAAAAACACTGCTTTAGAAAGAAAATTGAAAACCGTAGAGTCGATAACACGCGTTCGATTAGCGATCCTCTTTCGAGTGCGATAAGCTCAAAACTGAACAAACTCAAACTTGAACAATGCGTTGACCCATATGCATATACGATTTCAAACACCAGTTCTCATTTGCAGACGATCGGTTCCAGAAATCACTCACACATGGATAAATGGCTGATCTCTTGCGAGATAACTGTAAGTAAGCTGTCCGGTAAGAAGTGTACGTTGAATTCCTCACACGAAAACACTGCGGCGCACTAAGAAAGCGAATGATGAAAGGCCTTGAGAATGCGTGTTAGTGTGTGTGTGTGTGTGTGTGTGTGGATGAAGGCATACATTGCGGGACTCTTGATTATTTGTATATCGACAGGTACGAGATCAGCTAGAGTACGAGATCAACTGGATTTGAGTGCGTTTAGTGGGTATGGTCGAGGAATTCAGAGGCATTCTGGAATTCGTTCGTTTTGGGAACGTTCGAGGAACGCTTAGTTTTGGATCTAAATTCAAGCTGATTATTAAATGTAAATTTAATCGCTTTATTCCTTTTTTTTATTGTCTTTATTTTATTTTTTCTTTCTTTATCATCGATTTAAATGACTCTTCGTTAAGGTCAAAAGATCAACAGTTATTGCCGTTGTTTTAATATTTTGCGGAAATGTATATGGAATGTCTTGGACTAATTGGTGATCTTATCAAATGCTCGTTATGCGATGCTGAATTCGGTTTTTTAGGTATTTATATCAACTATTCGAAACGTTTTCGAAATAATTTCCCGCAGAGTTTTGCAACTTTAAATAATGCTCAGTGTTTGATCTTCTTTTATTTAAGCCATGATATTGATAGCCTTGTCAACTCAATCCCCATCGCATTGCCGCATCCAGGATACAGCGTTATTACAATTCGTTGGCCCTTTTTTGATTCCCGTCCCAGCACAATCGTAGTTATGATGGCAATAAAGTTGCACCACGGTTAACGTCTTGTGGCAGTGGGCTTCGGCGGGCCGAAGCTCAAACCCTCCCCAATATTGCTTTTACAGCCGAACAAACGCCCTCCCTGCAAACGCGTTCTGACGTAGGGCGCTGTCCAGCTCACCGCAGGATGCGTTCCACGGATACGGATGATGAATGTAATCGAAAACGGACTATTAATTGTGTGATTATGCGTCCAGCCAGTGAGTCCAAACCATAAATATGTAATCGTTACCGTGCGGCGAAGGCTTTGTTGGCGATCGTAACGTATGATTTCGGCGGCACGGTGGTAGCACGAAATGCAAAGCAAAACAAAACCGATCCGGCCGGTGTAATATGTAGGAAAATAAAACACGAGATGAGGTTGCAATTTACCATGGAAATGTAGTCTCAAGTGACCATAAAATGTGGTGGAATTTGAATGTTCTCACCGTGGTTACGGGCGATGGACGTGTTTACGATTGAAGCATCGGTTTTTGCAAATCGATTGCCAACATCAAACGTGTGCCCAGCCAGCGTCGTTTGGGGGTGGAGTGTTGGCAAAAGTGAGGGAAAAAATGTTCTAGATAGCGTGATTGTATGTAGGTTTGCATTACCCCATTGGCTCCGTTACCATCCGAGATCAACTTGTTGAAATGGGATTTCAAATAGCGGGATAATGTTTGAACACATCACTTCAGGTTTGAGACAATGATCCAAACATACTAGAACCGTACCGTCGTGTGGACCAAAGCTGATTCTCCAAACGCCTTAAATCCTTGGAACTCACCTACCAAAACTGACAAAGTGGACGTCTGTTGAAGATGAACTGGTCAAGGTTGTTAATTCCTCCATCAATTAAACGTGTTGCCAGTGGACAAACTGGTACGCAATTAATCACCCGATGGTGTCGATAAAGTCGGTTTCATTATCTTCATAAAAATCTTGTAACCAATTGAGAACGGTTTATGTGGCCGGTGTATCGAAAAACCGCTCGTTCACACTCAAGTCAATCAAGTGGAATCCAATAAAGGGCAAAAGACAACGGATGGTCGTAAAAATGCAACTTTACCACTCAGAGCAAATCAATTACAGTCTTCACCGTCCGTGCCGTTTGCGGTCGAATGCCCCGACGTTGATGGTGTTCGAACGCCGCAGCAGCAAGGATCAAAGGTTAAGAAAAGTCTATATTTTTCACCATAAAAACAGTGCAATCGACGGGCGTAAAATGGGTTAAACTAAGCACCACATCAAGCCCCGCATTGGAAGCAGACAAAGAAAATGGGACCATCTTGCACTTGTAATTTGTTGGCTCGTTCGCCCCACCGGGGTTCGGTTCTTATCGCTCGCAATATTGACACAATCGATCGATTAGTCGACGGCGTGGAAACAACCCATATGTCCACACACTCGGGCGAAAGAAAACTGACGCCGGAAGTGATCTGCCTGGCCTGTCACCGCCACCCCCACTGGGTGTCGAGGATTGCGTGGCACACGGACGTTTTATTACCCCGTTTCGTACAGGTAACATCACAATGCCCGCGGTGTCTCCTCCTTCGAACCGTACGATCCATGCATACGAAGCACCACTATCAGCGATAAGAAATCAAGCTTAATGTTTTTTCAGTCCTCGTCCTACTACCCACCCCCATGCCGCCTACCCACCAACAAACACACACCGGAGGCAACGACGATTACCGCCACGGAAAGCCTGCATACGATATCGAGCGGCAGCTGTCATTAGCGGTAGTTTCTTCGTCGCATTTTCCGCCGCGAAGCGCGTGCAACGTGTTGCGTTTTTCCTCTACCATAAAAAGATTTTTATCTTATCTCTCCGTGCGGCCATTTCCCATACTTAAGTGATTACACAGTGCAGTGCCGGTTGGCGTGAAGTCACCGGTTGGCGTCAGTGCTGCTCGCCAAAAGGGATCGCAAGGTGTATCGGCATAGCCTTCGGTGCGGTACTGTTTGACCGCGGTGGACGTGCAGGAGAGGGTTATCGGGAGCTGGTGGAAGGATAGTACAGCACCAGAAGGACATGTGTACCGCGGTTTGTGTCTGCACCCGACCGCGTTAGGGGTAAACGGTCGAACGAGGGTGAATTTTGATCGCTACTCCCCATCCCAAGAGAACTGTATCGTTACTCGTGCGGCTGTGTATGCGCCTTTGAAATGGTCACATACAGTTGTGCATATTTGAAGGCAATTTGGCTTGCGGTGACATATGGATGAGCAAATTTTGGGGCTCGATGTCTGCGAGCAAGTCAAACACATTCGAATAATCGAAAAGTATTATATTTGAAGTTATAAAATATCTTTGTTTTCATTTTTCTTTTCATACAGATTTGCATCTCACGAAATATAAAGATATAGATTTATAAAGTATAATGAGTATAAGCATTTGTTGCCGTTGTCATTGTGTGTTGGCCATTCTGTTTAAAAAAAGCATTTGTTGTCGTCTATTCGTAAACTATTTTTACGAGAGCTTTGGTATCAATAAGCATAATAGGTATCGTTATGTTTAGGATTGGTCATTTCACGAATCACACACGGCTATCGAATAACGAAAACAGATCCTGTAAAATGTATCTACTGTAATGACGTAATAACAATTAGGCATATCCTAGCAGACTGTGAAGGCTACAATGAAGAAAGACTATTGCACAAAATAGATAATAATATCGATGAAATCTTAGCGAATAAGGAAGAAAAAGAAAGAAATGTTTTGCTATTCCTTAAAGCTATAAATTTGTACAAAGAAATATAATTAGTGTAACGATTGTACCAATCTAATCTCAAATGTAATATACGTTAAAGTAAAGAGGCGAATGTCAGCCAGAAGGTCCAAAGCCTTCATAAAATGAAGTAAAAAAAAACTATCTGTATGTAAACTACCTTTTTCAGATTCACTATCAAATTCGATCTTTCGGATTAGTTTCGTTATTTTTAACGTTTGAGGATTTTCTTCTATTTTAATATGTTTATTTTATGATATTATATAATATCCAATAATCTTCAAACGTCTTGGTATATTAGACTGAGTGGTACAATCACTATACTATTGAGCCTTAATCTACTTTATCAAAAAGAATGAACATATGTAAAAACTGTTCAAACGATCATCATTTAAGATCCGCTGCGTCGTTGGAAATGCATGGTTGTAAACTCTAAATTCTAAATTTTAAGATTTTTGAGTTTGGTGTCCAACCACTCAACAATAAAAAATAATATAATACGATTCAATATTGAAAATACTCCTTGGATCGACGTATTTTAGAACTAAGTTATAGATTTAATTGGAAACAATTTGTTTTTTTAGATATTTGATTTTATTTCGGTCTAGACCTGCGCCTCAACTATCCCTTAAGTATGGGTAGTGAGGATGCCTAGAATTCCCAGAATGAGCGCATGACTGGTTGGATCCTGCAAGTCGTTTAGGCATGCGCTAAATTATGCGTTTCAAAAGCATTTCCTCCATTTTTTAACCCAACAGAAAGATCCATATCGATCCACTTGGTCTTGTCGTCTAGCATTATTTGCTCAGAAATATCAAGCAAACTTGCGATGAGTGTTCGCGACCATTAGACCTGGCATTCACGAAGTAATGAGCTTAAGCATGGCTCATATGTCCAACAAATCGTTCTTCGAATCCAATTGGAAAAGAAATGCCAAGAATGCAACTGTAACCAACGAACAGCGTTTGGCTGCAGTGCTGGAATATTGAATAACTCGTCTGCTTCATTCTCATTCATGAGTGGAAAACTAAACGTGGCCAAAGCGAGGGGAATTATTTCTCCTTCCGAATGAAGCGCACTTTATGCCTTGGTCCTCTTCTTTCCTCGCCTAAACGGTTATTGAGGGGTAAACAGAGTTAACCCTAGCAAGGACGAGCTAACCGGGCGAAGATTTGGGAAAGGGAATCGTAGTGCGAACAGGAAACTCGTGTCTTTAGTGGAGGGGATTTTAAATGGAAATGCGCTGGAAGTCGGGAACGAGGGCTTTCGCGGCTCTTGTCAACGGCATCTATTGAGTGGTAGCGAAGGGTCGCCCGGAAGCGATGCTGTCAGTTTGTTTCGCCCTGCTAGGTTTATGCGCGTAGTTCGTGAGCTTTTTTTGTCGCTCATGTCGACCGGCCTAACCCTTGTGGTAGGAAGGCTGGCGCAGCGGAACACTAAGAACGTGCGACCGATTCGTAGAAGAGTCTGCTGTTGACTGATTGTTCCACAGCGAACGATGCCAACCGTGGGTCGCGTACTGTAATCGAGTACGCGCTGCAGTCTGTGTCGGCCAAGTGATGAGGCGCTTGCGTGCGGTTACGTTTTTGGAGTTGTTCTACTACTTGCAATCGGACTCTTGGGCCCGTCCTTGTACAATGCGCCCGTTTTGCCATTGGTGGTGGGGGTGGGGAGAGTGGGATTAATTATGTTCTATAGAAATGAAAACCACGCCGTTCGTGCCGGTGACCGGCCAGAGCACACGGAGCAACTTCCGCCCGGCGATGCACGGTACCTTCGAAAAACGACAGAAAATCGGAAAACCGGGAAATCTACCGGACGCATTTTCAGCGACTCATCAACGGGATGATAAATTTTGATCCGCGCGTTTTGTACACTCCGGGCTGCATTCAGCGCGTTGCGTTTGATGCATTTCACGTTCACGGGTGGTGCATTTTTACTCGCTTTTTTGTTGGCTTTTTCCACAAATGCATCACGGCAGAGAAACGCGAAAAGCGAAAAAAAGCAGCTGGTAAATTCTCGGACCTACGTAGATTGAGGCCTATGTGGCGGGGGGGATTGAATGGGAACACAAATATCCTCCTCCCACGCGTGCAATCGCTGTCGACTTTCCACCGGATGCACTTTCCCACAAATGAACGCGACTGTGCGGGGTATTTGCTGTGTTTCGAAATGCATGTTGGCAAATTTCTATCCTTTCGCGAAATTGCATTGCCAGCAGCTTCGGTGGCGACGAGCTTGCGGAAGGAGGTCGCTGGAGCTGATATGGTGGGGGGAGGGGACACACACCATCAACTACCTTCCCCCAAAACGTTCATCCGGGGGTCCGTTTTTGTTCCTGATTCCAAGGAACGCTATTCACGCAGTCAGCAAAAGCGCTCCCGTGTGTGTGTGCTCCAGTGCGTTATGTGCGTTTTGATGTGTGAGGGAACGGGAAAGGTTTAGACAAGCCAACAACAACAAAAAAAGAAGAAGTTTTGCGATTAGAGTGAACAAGGGCTCCAATAGGGAACCTCCCGGTCCTCAATCGGTAGCATGCGGCGCCCGGCCGGGTTTGCTGCCCTGTTTCCACAGCTGCAGATGCACCGCGTTCGGTTGGTTTGGCATGTCCGCGGGATACAACATGGACACACACTATTTTTTGTTGCGTTTCCTTCTCCACGGTATCTGCTGCTCTCGGCTGGCTGGTTCAGCATGATGCCTTTGGCGTTGCATCAAACTGCAGCAGTGCAGCCTTGTGCGCCTGTTTCGGTTGCAACTCGCGGGCAACTGACAGCGCGAGCTTTGATAAATGGATGGATGCAATTTATGGAGCGACGGATTCGCCGATGCACTGTGCTTTCGCGCCTTCGCGTGATGGGTGACGTCGCTGATGTTTCGAGAATGACATCGATTTCGGGCGATGCCTGGGGGCACTGGGGAGGTTTTTGGGGGAAGGGGGTTGCATTGGAGGGAGCATTGGACGTGGACAACTCCCAACGGATGGGTCCGGATGTAGGGCCTAAACAGAACGGACAGCAGGTGATTTATTGAAATGTTCACCAGGACGATCCGTATGCGCCCGTATTGGGGATGCGCGGTGGATTCGGGCCAAATTTTCCACCCAAGCCTCCGATACGTAATAACACCGGGCGCTTGTGTATCTGCGGTTCCTTTGTTGCATGTTTTCTTTTCCCACTTTCCCGTAGTTGCCAGATTTATTTTCAAATTTAAGCATATTCGTTTGGGTGCCTGCAGGTGATTGAGGCATAGGAGCGCTGTAGCATAAGCTGGTACTAATGTTAGTTCTTTAACATATAGACTAAATTACATAAAATCTAAACCAACGCTCGTTAGGCATCGATATTAGGCTGAAAGGGTGAACAATAAAGGGCGACCGGTGGCTCTTCACGAAATGACACAACCAACTTTCAGCCCATTTCTTTCCTTTTTTATTTCGGCAGGGTGTACCAAAGCGGCTCATTTATCTTAATACCACAACGGACGCGTTGTTTCGCTATATCCAAACACCTCGAAGCGTGGCACTTCTTGGCCAGCAACTCATTACACCACCCTCAACATATCAAGGTTCCAGAAAAAGGTTGGTCGGCCATTTTGGAAGATCCTTCTTCCAGGGTACCGTAACCCTTCACCACAGTGTCCTTCGTGCGTTGACCGTTCGCTTGTCCAACCACCACCACCAGCGCGACACGTGTGCGCTCCGTTGGTTACAAAAGGGCTTCCGAACCAGTTTTCTGCCAGAAGCACTTGTAAGCCTACGCATTTGCATCTTTCACATCTCGCAAGGGTTCGCAAGGGTTTTCGCTCTTTACCACCCTGGCAGGACATGAGCCCTTCCCTTAATTTGAATAAAAATTGAGAAAACTAACAATAATTTCTCCATAAATAAATCCACTGCTGGTGTCTTCCATTTTGCCCTTACGAAATTGGTTTGCTCCGGAAGTTAGCCGAGGGTGGTGGGCGGCGTTTGAACCTTTCGGGGCCGAGAAAAGGGCCCGATGAAAATGGTAATTTTGGATCCGGGCACGATTTTCTTCAAAGGCACGACGCAAACGCGTCGTAGAAAGCTTCGCCCAAAATGCCCTTGTTACGCTTATTGACTTGCTGGGAGTTGAAGAAGAGGCGACAAGGGGGTAGAGGGATAAGGGAGTATGCAAACGGTCGGTCATCAGGCTCCTCGAAAAAGCGGGTTCATTAGAAAACCTTCCGGAAAAATTAAACCCCTATCCGAGCGATCGGAGCGGGGTTTCTGTACAGTGAACCACTTTCAAAACCACCGCAGGAAGTCAACGTGAGATATCCTCAGTCGGAAGAATTATTAATTTCGATCACACTCACATGACAAGAGTTGCCAGCAGCACCCCAAACACATTTTAACGTGGCTCTCGAAGAGTGTTTTAGAAATGCGTGGGCAATTCATTTTTCAAATCTGCGGGTATGGTTCTTCACACTCAGTCCTCCAGCTCACACAAGTCACAGTGTGGGATGGGTTGGAAAATAATTACAACATCCTATTGCCCATTCCCGATGTCTCTTCGAACCAATGCGAACTTCAAGTTGTCCAAAACCTCCCCGAAGCCGTTCCCCAAGGGGGCATCGCAGCTCTCGTTCTCGTGAGACAGCTTATACATATTCATTAGCTCTAATTCTTCCAAGATAGATTGTCCGTTCGCTATCCTGAGGAAACGGTAGTCCAATTGAAAGCGATAAATTAAAAAAGGGAGAAAACTTGTCCCTATTGCTGCGTTGCCTCACGGAAAAGCTACTTGTCTACCCTCTACTACTATTCGTCAAGCACTCGGAATGTAGTGATCCTGTGACCAATTATTTGGTCCTTTATAAATTATTTCCCTTGCTCTTGCCCGTGTGGAAACTAATTTTAATTTCGTATTACTTCTTCGGTCTTCTCTGCGCTGGATGTTGTTTGGAAGGAAGCGAATAAAATCCTCCATCGTTGATAGGATATTTTTAAGGCCAGTCTCCACACACGGACACCTTTTTCTAGCTTGTGTTTGTATGCGCTGGCATTAGAAGCAACTTTGATCCAACGGTTTCGGTTATTGCTACTTATCAGGCTGCCAGGGAGGGCTGTAGTAATAGGTGGATACTATTCATTACGCTTGATTAAAATTTGTCTCGCTCCACTGAAATTGAAATTTCAAACCACTCCTTTTCTTGAATCTTTCAGCACCGTAACCATCGCCGGGTGACCACCCCGTTCCATGCACGATAAGCGAACGATTCCGTTGCTGAAAGACCCAATTTTACCCCAACCATGACCGAAGCTGATCAACTGACTTACACTCATTATGATGGATGGATGAAAAATCGATCGATGGAACCCCTTGACGTACGAAAACCCAACCGACTACGGTGGCGATGATTTGGCTCCTTTCATTCGTGGCTTGGCAATGGCAAAGGACGATGACAACGACGGCAACGACGCGCTCGGCTAGAGCAAAACCAGCGTTTTATTACATTAAATCAGTGAGCAAGAGGCTGTGTGGCGTGCGAGGATGGTTTAATAAAAGTTGCCCGAAAAACCGAAACCCAGCGGCCAAAAAGGGTCATAATTTGACGAAAGGTTTTAATTATGTTGCTCCGTCGGAGGACCGTCGCAGGCGGACACACGATTTGGCGCCCGTTGCGGTTGGTTGCAGCATAATTTTATTTGTAGAAATTTGATGACACGCTGAATAGATTGATGTTCTTGGCGTGGAGTGACATTCGTTGAAGTAGTTAAAGAATTGGTTGGAGAAAAAGCTGTGTATCTCACGATGCTGCGTATCTCACGACGAGAGGATGAACTTTGAAAGAAATAAGGATTGTCCGTCAGGCCATTACACTTAGGCAAGTGTAGCATCAGCATAGAATCTTGTAGAATAACTTTTGTAAAATTGTTGCTGTTATAGACATCTTTCATGAACATCTCAATTGTACCATTAATATGTCTTCATAACAAATTATCTTCAAATGAATATTGTTTACAGTTTAAATAATCGAAATTTGAGACTTTGTTCAAAACTCATCCATTTCGGGCATACTTTTGACTACTCTCGAGTAATTAAACAAATACTGTACCACATCGGTTTTGTGACGAACCGATTTAAATACACAGAACCAAGGCTTATGCTTGCCGAAAGATACATCTTCACCAATGGTATTAGCGTCCGTTCGAACGACCGTCCGTCAGTTGTCCTCGCCAGCGAACGCGAGGAACAGATACATTATTGTCTACTTAGCGGGTTTGCCTCCGTCCGTCCCGTCGCGAAAAAAAGGGACATCGTCCATCGGTCGAACCACAGCCAGCGCGGTCTCTATCGGCCAGTCTATCGAAAAGGTCTTTGCCGAGTGCATCGCCAATGCAAATGCAATTGAATTGCAAAATAGTGCGGTGCGATTACGTTTGTGCTTCACGCCGAAACACATTCATCGTCGCTTGGTACCAAATCCGTAAAAGTGCGGCGCGCGTTTCTGCACTTTAGGCGGACGGATTTGCGCTTCTTGTCTGGCTTTTGTCCCGTTTTTTTCGGTTCTGGTTTTTCCCAGCATACCGAAACTCGCATTTGAAATCCGCGGCCGCGACCATCAACCACGGATACATGGCTTTTCGCTAGTTGGGTAAGGAAAAAGCGATCGCAAACGATAAACCGGTGGCCGCCCAAATTAACTTCACGTGTCCTTTTGGGAAAGCAATTTCCGACCGGTCGCATCGTCCGAACGATAGCGAACAATTACAGCAAATTATTTCACGTCTCGTTCCCCGTACGAAGCTAAATGCACGTTCAATGCTATTTTAGTTTTGTTTCGTTATTTTTGTTCATTCCACGGACATGCAGAGGACATGCACACTTGCTGGGATAGCGACACTGGATGGATGGAGTCTTTGTTTTTGCATGTTGCAACTGCTCGCTGTCGAAAGTGAAACAAAATTTCCGAATACGTTGAATCGCGCTCAGACAATGCTTTCAGATGCATTTCCGGCCACATGATAATGGAGGGCTTTTCAAGAACAAATCAAAGAATATTACTAGATGCACTCAGCTTCGGGAAAAAAGAAAAAACTCGAAATACATTCTAAAAAATGTGGCAATTTTGAAAAAAGATCTCGCTTTCGTGTGAACATGGCAGCTGTGGCCAGCTGAGACAGACGATTTTCACAGAACCGGTCTTGTTTGATAACCCTTTTTCTTGTTTGGTGTAATCTTGTCAGCAACATCCCTTCTGGGTTGCGTTCTTGAAATGACCTTAAGAAAAGCCAAAACCTGTTGTCCCTCGGACCATAGTTTTCCGGAGTCGGCCTCACTCGCCCAAGTTTCTCACGGTGCAACTTTTCCAAACCTAGCCATTGTCGCCTAATCTTGCGTCAACCGTCATTTCGTTCATCTTGCAATAATGCTCACATACGGATGAATCGACAAACATTCGAACGGAGTAATTATTGCTAAAATTAAAGTGCACTGGCGGGCGCGCGCGCGCGTTAAGCACCGAACCATCGAACCTAATTTGCTTAATAGACTCAGGCTTTACGCAAGTACTCAAGGCAACGAAGCAAATAAAAAGTCACGAATCGTCCTTCGTCTTTTTTTGGCACAAAACAATGGGGACGCGTGCCGGTCGAGAGGGACACTCAATTAAATACGGCCCTGGATCTCCTGCACACATGGGACCCTTTTTACGGTTCGCATTTCTAACCGGGTACCGGCCATCCTAGGGCGGGATAGGTGGCCGGTGGACTATCAAATTTTATGTAAATAGTCACCGGGCCCTTTTTTTGGGTGCTGTGCCCCTTGCTTACCGGAATGTCAGAAATTACCCCGGGTCGAAGAATGTGCCGCTCGTCGATGAATAAACACACTTGTCTCGGGTGACCGTTCGGGGTCGATTTTCTTCACCCGGCCGCGGTCGGACATTTGGGACGGTCGGTTGAGGGGATAATTTATTCCTTATCCTGACCTCCGGACAAGGTTGGTGTCTGTGTGTGTGTGTGTAATCAAGAAGATGTGCGGCGTCAGGTTGCGGATAGTGGAATGGGTCAATTTCTGGACATTGTGACGAAGGGAGTCTTTTTGCTGAGGTTAGCATGAAGACGGTAAAGAAGGGAGATTTTCATTATAAACATACAAGGAAGGTGGTTGGAGCAAGAGTTAGAAAAAGTATTTAATCCCATTTTAGAAAACTTTATCCACCAGTCCATTTTTTGGCATGCTTCATATTTTTTAAATGAAATTTCCTTCGTAATAGAAGGAAAAGATTTCCCTAAACATCTCACAGCGGAACCGAGGAAACTCACCACGCTTGAATCGGGCGTGGCGCTTGCGAAACGATAAGCTATTAACCGTAGAAAGTACCGCAGTGCTCACCGAAAACCAAAATGCCTTCCTGCGTAACCGAACATCAGCAAAAGGGACAACGACGTGAACCCCTTTAACCCCTTTAAATCCCACCGGTACGAGCCATCTTCATTCTGGACCAATGAGGCAGAGCACACACGCATTAAAAACGTAAAAACTATTCCCATTCGTACTTTCGTCCCATAACAGTCCATTAGGCTCATAACATCTTTGTTCGGGCTACGGGCGGTAGGGAGGCACGCGCCACGTCCGTCGCGCTTCCTTGCACGAAGCCCAAGCGGGTTCCTGTTTTTATGCAACCGTCACCATCATCGTCAGCACCATCAATAAGGGTCACACAAGGGATCGCCCGCTGTCCCAAAATCACCGGAAACACGTAACCCATCTCAGGTCAAAAGCCGAAGCCGTCGAGAAGACTCTCTGCTGCGGGAAGTACGTCGGGACAGAAGGAAGACTTCTGTGGAACTCGACACGGACCCGCGACCCCACGCGCGTGTGTGTGCTTCGGGTGTTCCGTGCGTGTTTGTGTTGCGCGAGAAGCATGTACAACAAACTTTAAACCATTGGGACGCGTCCTTAAGTGAACCAACCGGGGAATAACCCTTTCGGGCGAAGAACCTAAGCAGTGAGATTTTATGTCGCTACCGTAAAGGGAGGCGAGAGTGGGAGGTCTTTTTTTTCATACATAACAAGGACACCACTTCTGTCCGGGTGCAAGTCCCCGGGATGATCCGTTCCGGACAGCTCATCTTGTTCTTAGGGCCGTAAAGCCCACGCATTCACCGAATCCCCGGCACTTCCCGGCGCTTTTGGGTTGAAAGTATTTTATTACAATAATTTATTTACGGATTATTACTGCGCCGTCCCTGAGAGCACTGGGAACTCCGGGGAGAACGCGTGGTGTGTGTTTGTGTGAATGCGCGCCGGTACTCCCTGAAATGCCACAAAGATACGGTGCGACATGAACGTTAAGATTCGGTGGTCCCTTTTTGGAGAAATGTCCCGTGGGTTACAACACAAGACCCATGTCCAGGCATTAGAATTTGGAGCAGCGCGTGTATTTCTAAGCCGTGTACGATTATACTTTTTTCGTGTATTTTTAGTCGCGTTGCACGTTTCCCAAGAGAAAGCACCAAGAGTTCACACTGGGACATGAGTGGAACAAACTGAGCGGATGACGCACGGAATGCGTCACACCAACGGCGGACAACGCATTCGCATCCAGCATGAGGTTCAACCTCTCAATCGTGGGGTAATGGAATGTTAAATGCATGAAATATGCATTGTTTTAATATGGGAATTTTATTAACGGGCGTCCGGATTTAAGGCCGTTTCCCTTTCGGTTGAATGCTTCCGTTAGGGGGATTAACGTTTGCCATTGTCGTCTACAAGTGGTGCTGTCCCGTGTCGGTGTTCCACGTGTCCCGGGTATGGTGATATTGGAACTTTTCATGCTTTAATGTTTAAACTTGCTCAGCAGGTGGCTTTGATTCACCGCAAAATGAATTTAAGTTAATAAAATTCGCATTGGGATTTACGTCTAAATGGACATGCCTAAAGCAAGCTCAAAACAAGCAACCCAAGCTCTTATCTTAACTAAAAGTTATGTAAAGTGTAATAAACAAGATAGAATAATACATACATCAATAAAACGAGACAAAAATCTTCCCTTTGTTCTGGACATCACATTTCCAAACTACAATAAACATGATGGACGGTCTACTCAGAATTGCTGGAAGGTCTGTTCTAGCCGGTGAAACCATTCTTTAACCGTGTGTTGAGCCAAAGGAATCGCTCCTCTGACAAAGCTTGAAAGCTGCGAACTATGCTGCCATTACCCCAACCGTTCCTTTTGCTCATCAACCACCGAAAGGCAACCACCCCGTTCCTTTCGGGGTGGAAAGTCATGTTTGAACATTCTTGCTTTTGCTCTCTTTTTACAAAATCAACCAAAAACCAAACCGCCGCACCGAAAGGGTGGACAACCCACGAAGGATGGCACGCTGACCAAAGCAGGGCTGGTAATCGACATGCTGCAAGGGGTACATTGTAAGAAATGGTTCTGCTCTGCCGTACGGACCATCATCATCATCACCACCATCATCGTCACCTACAGATGGCCGGACCGGAGGTTTTCGTACTTTGGCCAAACAGAAGCGCACCAAGATGAGCGCCGTGGCAAGAAGTTCTAATCGGAGTGGAAGGAGACGCATACTGGCAGGATGCTGCCTGGCGAGCGAAAGGGTCGACCATAGCGGGTGGCCCTCTATCGGGTTGCTGCTTCGGGTTGCTGGTTGGCTGGCCTGGGCCTGGGCGAGCAGAAGCGAGTGAGAGTATTAAATTTATTTCCTCTTTTTTTAGGAATTAGATGAAAAAACGGTAGTTGTTTTAAATGGGGGCGAAAGTTGTTTAAAAATTCGCTCCTGCTTCCTACCCGGCCCGGCTCTGCGGTAGTGGTGCGTTCGAAAGGCACACACGCCGTACCGTGTGCGTGTGTCGTGTGTGTGTGTGTCGGGATGCGGGTTCACACTTTGCAAAGGGAGGCACCACTACGGACAGGCGTCACTCCCTCCGATAGTGTTGGGGACCCTTTCGGTCCAGAAAGCATTTCATCGGCTTATTGATCTAGGTAGCAGGACGAATGTACGGCATGTGACGTTAGCTATTCATTAAAGTGTTTTTGTACTGGTAGAAATCCGTGCAAATCGATGGAAAAGCGCTCTGGCAGTGGACACTCGATAGGGCCCGATCGTATTGCAAGCTCGGTTTGGGAATTGTTTTTGTAAGGAAATATTGTTGTTCAATTGCTTATCCTACTTAACCCGAGTTCCTGTTGCAGCCCGGTGTTCCAGGGCTCGAGCGATTCCACTCCATCCGTTTTTTGGTTAATCGGCAATCACTCGTTACTCGTAGTGGTCACCTTGTTCACCATTGACCGTCACACCACTTCGCTGGAAACGGAGGCTTTGAAAAGTTTCAACTAAAGCGCCAACCGAACTGCCCTAGCCAGCTGAAGGGCAAATTGTCTGAATAAATAATTCAATTCACGCCAAACTAGCGGACAAGGAAAGTTTCTGCTTCGAAGCTGTTGAACACGGTCAATCTGAACCGCAGCCCTCGCACGGTGCAAAAAGGGTCCCAGCTTAAGCGCCGGCAAAGGAAAAGTTTGAAATTACCGTTGGCGTGGTAGCGTCGTGATGTTGCAACACACGCCTCCATAGTTCTCCGCAGTTCCACAGTCTCACACAGCATGGAGGACCTCGGAGCAGTGTGTAGAGCGTGACGGCAGCACGAGAAGTTTTTATTATTTTAATATTCTTCCTTTTTTTCCAGCAGTAGCAGTAACCGGAAACTTGCTTCCCACGATAGATAATAGTACAAGAGCTTTGACCCGCCCTGCAGGGTGAATCCCGTGTGGGTGCTGTCATGTAGCGGGATGGTGCCTTTGAGTCTTGAATATCGCATCCACGCCACTCCGAGTACATGCTGATGTGCAAGACGGGATGCGTTAGATCTGAATCTCTCGGTGAACACAGGAGATTGCCTCGCATTGGTAGTGGGTAGTAGCAGAGAGTAGTTTAGAAAAGTTTCCTTAACACGCTACACCGAAACTCATTAGAGCGTATTATTTCTCGACCGGTTGCAGTCTAAGCTTACACGATACTGTATGAGCATCAAGCTTTATACAGCGCCTCCATTGCCATCCGTTGCTGTCGTGATAGAAAATGTACATCACTTGCAATGGGTTAAGCCAAAAGCGGAAATTAGAGTGCACTCCCATTCCTCCGGATATCTGGGAGAGAAAACGTTTTAGTCGAATATTATATTTTATACCAGGAATTTAAAAGCCTTTCATCAAACTGAACGAAAATGTGTGTGTTGATGAGATGCTTGTTAGGATCGAACAGGATTAACGTCCAAACCTCAGGTCCCTCAGGTTTTCAGCTCAACAAAATCCCTACAGAACGAATGCGTAAAATCAAACCAAACAAAGTCTGGCAGTGCAAGCAAACATGAAACTCGAGACAAGGATAACTGTGTTCGTTTTTTTTTCATTCCTCCAAAAAGCCCCTATTTCACGCGATACGCATATAATGAGGACATTCAGCGTGCATTAGGATGCTCGTTCGTGGCCCCGTTGCTCCCCGGGACAGGTTTGGTCGGGAAAGTGGTCAGCCGAGTTCAGGGTGCGAGAAGACGTTTCCGAATGTCCGAGACCTCGTCTCGTGAGAACTCGTCTGTGAGAAGTTGATTCCTTTCGCCTTCCCGTTGACCCTTTCGTGAAGACAGTCGAACAAACACCGGGAGAACCGGTTGAGGAACCACCGGTATTGTCTGTGGACAGGATCGATTAGAGTGAACCTTGGCGGATAGAGTTGATGTAAGGGTATGTCGACGGTACCAAGTCGCAACAGCGAAACCGTTTGCGATGATCAGTCTTACGCCGAGCGTAGATCGGATCGGTGACCGAAGCAAAGCAACGAAACCAAACAATTCCTTGGGTGCATTAGGTTGTTCCAGAAGCTGAGACGCGCCGCGTGCTGTGCTCGTGAACATCCTCGTGTTTCGTGTTGAGACACCCGACAAAAGGTAAGAAAGTGTGTGCACGGTTGAACGTGAATAATGACATAATAACGGTTAGGCGGACTGCGACACATCGTCATAAACATCCAACACATTAAATTTCACAAATTGAAAGCATCCATTACCTTCCGCCACCACAAAAAGGTCAATGCGCAGCTGCAGAGTTGTGTTGTAAATTTTTAGATTGCACTCGTCTAACCGTTACACCGACCGGCCGGGAGACCACCATTACCTGCGCTGGTGGTGGGTGTGCAGCACCAAGGGGTGGAGGAATTTTGGAATTTTATCCCATTTCTCCTGGGAAAAATTTATGCGTTTTGATGTATTTGACAGAGTGCACTTCGCAAACTGCAAGCTGCGACCCGGTCGTCCCCGGCCCCCTCGTTTCGGATGCAAGTCGGCGCCCATTCGCTGTCCACGATCATCTCGTAACGATGGGATTCCCCCCCTCCCCCCCAAAATCGGTGTGCTGAGGTCGTGGGTAGTGGAAATTGAAAAAGCCTGTAAATTTCCCAAGTCTCAGATGCATATTTATGGTATGGTCACATTTGTTTGTGCGTCATTGTATGTGCGCTTATACAAAAACTGTGTGCGTGTGTGTGGCCTCGACTCGAACATGGGAGCGGGACTGCAAATAATTTTCCATGCACTTTTCATCTTCATTCATCTAGTGCTGCTGCCAGGACCATTCCTGCCACGCCAGCTTTCCACTCGGGTGCGTTTCCCTGACGATGCACTTTGCTTCCGTTGCCGTTCGGTTGCATCGGGCAATGTTTGGGTGCCCTGTGTTGCCCAGTGCAACGTATCTGCCGTGCTGTGCATGCACCGGTTGCACCGGTCTTGCTTGCCCAGCGCGCTCTAGTGCATCTATCGCCTCTGTTCCGCCATCTTTGATGAGCTCCGGGTGGGTACTGGGGGAGGATGGGAGGGTGAGGTGAGGTGGTGAAACAGCCTGTCTCCCACTACAAGCGTACCGGTGCGTTTGCGATGGGATAGCCATCAAGTGTGATGTAGTGGGGATCTACCGATCTCCCCCACCGACCCCCATCCTGACCCAACCCCCCGGTCCGGTGCATCGTTTATGCGTGCGTTCTCGAGGTTTCTGGTGCAAATAGCAACCTCACATCCGGTCGACCCATCCGTCCGTTTGAGCTGCATTTCCCTCCCGGATATCCTCCCGTGCCATAACGCCCAGCGCCATGCCCGCCCCCACCCCCCTCCGGCGCTTGCAACGTACGTGAAAAATTCAATTCAAAAGGGATTCCAAATTCCACTCTTGATTCGTTCGGACTCGCCTTTCCGGACCACTGTGTGTGAGTGGCTGTATGTGCGTAAGTGTGTATGGTTGGGTCCTTCGGTTTTGTTTCTGCAGACTGCACACTAGCGCTGGCATTCTATCGGGTTTCGTAATCCAGGTACAATATTTGACATCGGGTGGGGTTTTTCGACTGAAAGCTGTCCGTTATATATTACCCGCTTTGCTTTATGGGTTCCATTTCGCTAGTTTCGCAAAAACGGATCGGAAGCGGGAGCTCCGACCTCACACCCAACGCTTTTGTCGATATGCACTGCACTTGCAGTCGGTGCGCACGATGGGCACTGGTTTTCTAACACATTGCATTGCACTGCACCGACCCCGGGGATGTGCGTTTGTTTCGGGCATGTGCATGTGTTAGAAGCGGTGCATCGTGCGTTATGCTTGCGACTGCATTTGTGCACCATTCGAGATGCACTAGCCAGGCCGAGCTGCGTATTTGGCCGAATTCGAACGAAGCTTAGCGGATGATGATGATGCTGACGATGACGGTGGCTGGTGGTTCGATGCTGACGGTTGAAGTTTGGTTGATTTCGGCCCGACCGTTCCGAATACCGTTGGCCCGTCGGCCAGGCTGCAGGTTAGCGACGAGATCCTGCTTGCATGTCGGTTGGCCCGGTATGTAATCAAGTATTATCATCGCCGATGCAAAAACCAACACGTTCAGGAGGATATCTCCGCAACAAAGGCATCTCCCGGCTACAGAGTATTTCAGCCCGAGCTCACATTTTCCCAAACGCACAAAACACACGAACACCAGGCCTCGGTTTTAGCACGGCCACGCAAACTGGTTTCCGAGAGGAAAGGGAGACTCTGGAGGATCTAAAAAAAGTCCTGCCTGTTCAGTGAGTACGGGCAGTAGCCGCGGAAACCCATCCAGCCCAGATCTGCGATAGCATCCTTGACGATGACGCGGCCCACGGGCGTGGAAACGAAATTCAAACGCAATAGCAACGGGGAGAACAACAGAAAAAAAAACAACATAATAACCCCAAACGGAGATGGCAAAGAATAACGATGACACGGCGAAAAAAGTGCACGGACAAAAAGCTGCAAACGCTCACACGCACGCAGTCCCGCGAGCACTAATGCGTTGCATCCGGTTTGATGGAAAATGCATACACCAGGACGGCATCACGACTGTGGCGTGGAAGCGGTGTGGCAAAGGAACTGCATCTAACCGTTGGCCCCAGATAATGTGCCTGCGCGGCTCCACGATGAAAGTGCCGGAACGGATGGCATCGCTTTCCGCGAAGAACACGGGCCCCGGTCACTGTTTGCACCGTGGAACCCGAAACGTTTACTCGGTTCTGCTTGTTGGATTTGCGTGCAGTAGGTTCACAAAATAAATTAATGAGTGCAAATGGATGACCATGATTGGAACGGGTCACAATGGGATGGATTGATTTTTCGATCTGTGAACCACGCGAGGAACGATGCGATCTTACAGATGGAGTCGACATTTCATGTGCGTGCTTCAAACGGGCCATTAAAGATTATCGCTTTAAAGATATTTAAAACAACAAACAAGATATCCAATTCTGAATTGCATATTTAAACAACACAGTCAACTTAACAAAGCCATTGTAAAAGCCATAATCAACATATGTCATATTATCAAGACTGATGGACGTATTCTAATGGACGTTCAAAAGGTGCTGCGGTGTATGTAGATTCATTGTTACAAAAAAAACATCAAATTCAATTACGATGCATTTCGCCCGTAAAGCAAGTGTAAATTTTACCACCATTTCGGAAATGCACTACCGAATTTGAAAAAATCAACCTCGAAAAGAAGATTAATAGAAGTGCATCAAGGAATACAAACCAAACCATGGCTCGAGTGGAGATTCTCGCACTGTGATGATGTGCTGCCATCGCACGGTAATGGTGATCGCGATGACATTTGATATGATTTGCAAGCCTTTAGTGCTCCGGTGCATTACACCTTCGGGAGAGTTGCCAGTGACGGTGTGTGCTAAAATGCATTAGTGTTATTTATGCGTAACCCGTAAGCTTTATGCCCTGAAAGGGTCGGTACGGCTGTACTAATGGTTTATTATCCTAAAACGCAGAGTGTCAGTTGGTAACTCTGTGTCATTTTAAGAGGTTTTATCTGAACTTTAGATAAATCAGACACCGTAGGATAATGGTGAGATTTGTTGACGTTCGGTGAAAGACACATTCAGGTTCATAAATGACCCATGTTAGACAACTATCCTACCAAAAGTATGTTTATACCACTCAACATTTCCGTTTCCCCTTCAACGAGAACTGCTTATATTAAACATGGATAATTTTGCATCGTTCTCAAAACTTTCAGAAAGTCATTAAACATTTTTTAGAAAAGCCCCAGAGCTATATTACCTCGCAAACAAATGAGAAGGCATAAAGCATCCGAGGCTAGGAGTTTTAGAAATGCGCTTTACTGCTATTAAACAACGTTCCATTTTCGTGGAAACCTTACAGACAGCTCGTTACTCGAAGCGGTTTAACTTTTATGGTTCAAAATTTTCTAATATTCCCGATTCAACTCAGGTCACCCACACCCACAACGGTGAGCAGCCCGAGAAGCTGCCTTTCTCCCTTTCTGATTCTCCCATGTTGGACCTCCGCATTTTGGATGATTCTTCGGCGAAAATATATTGCCTTACAACAGTTAGTGCCGTGTGACTACCTTCCCCCCGTCCTTTCTCGGCACCGTTCGGCCACAGGTCAAAAGCACCAGTCATTGCACCAGATCCAGTGACCACTTTTTAAAACTATAAATTAGTAATTTCAGCACAAAATATCGTACCAATCTCGTTTCGTTCTTAGTACCCAAACCCCTTTTTCGGGCTCGGAAACTCCTTCGGTTTGCAGTGGGCAGTGGGATGGCTAACTTCTCCTGTACGGTGCGAGAAGTTGGTACCTAACCGCACTCACCTAAACCGGGCATACTCGGTGAAAACTATCGTTCTGAGGCCAACGGTTGCCCTTCCCTATCTCGCTTCGCACTATCTCGAACCGCTTCTTCCTGCGCCCGAGCTCGATGCTGGGTCCCCGGTACCGGGCCACATTATCCCGAGCGTTCGGATGCGAACAAACGATCCAACTAGTCGAAAATGTTCCCAAATCACACTCCTGCCCGGGCGCCACCAAAACCCTCCCTCGTTGTGCCGTGGCGGTCTTCTTTCTGGGGGTTTTTCGGGTGTTCCGAGTACTGAGGACCTCCCGGTGACCCCCGGGGTGTGGGAAAACGGAAGGGAGGGTTCGGTTTTTTGGGGAAGTACAAAGCAATTCGAACCTTAGCACGCTTAGTTTCGTTTCACCCGGGCTCGTATGTGTGTGCACGAGGTTGTGAGTCAGTTCCTTCTGAATGAGCACAACCGGTATGAAGAAAAAGATGGAAAAACTCACCCCACCAACCACGCAATGCTTGTAGTTTGAGGCAAGTCTTGTGTGACGAAAGCGGGGGCACTTTTACCTAAACTAACAACAAAACCCCTTCTTGACAGTACCTCGCCCCAAAGCACCAGAAACATTCAGATACGGGCGGCAGGCAGTCGCAGGAACCGGCAGAAGAAGACGAAGGCTACAACACCGGTACTCCGGTCGGCTTCCGTAGCGTTGGCAGCTTCCGACCCGACCCGTAGCCCCGTCCAGTCCCGTTTGCAGGGCTGGGCTTCAGCATCGCCAGATGCGAAAGGGTGAGAACCAGTCCCTTTTCGAAACCGAACGGTTCCACCCCTTCCCGCACAGGGTGGTTCGTATTGTTCCAAAGCAACGGCGAGAGGCGGAGTGTTGGAACCCTTCATTTTCTAATAGTTTTCTCTACAACATTATGGTTCTGTGCTTGGTATGATTGCATCGTCGAGCATTGGATGAAAGTGCCACACCACGAACCCGGCTCCTGCTTCTTAAACGTGCACGTACCACCGGAGAGCTAGAGAACTTGGTCCGGTTTTTTGTGGGGTGAGTTGCTGCGAGTTTTGTGTTCGGTGGTCACCGGATGAATTTGTTCCACACAACATTCCACACCGCTCCAGGTCACCACCAGGTCATTTGCTACCTTGGCAAACGGTACGGAGTCTTCGCTTGTGAGGATTTGTTTTGCTCTATTTGCGGATATATCAACGCCCCAGCGCCCGATGGTGGATCACGGTTGAGATCCTTTTAAAATATATTAACAAATGCAAATGTTTAACTATGAAACACAGCCCCGTTAAAAGTAAGATAATGATTAAGATGCTTGGCGAATGGAGAATGCGCGTGTGTGGGGTTGGAACTAAACAAAGCCACAGCCGGTAAAACCTTCCACCCCATCCCTGTTCACCACTACTTAGACGAGGGACTTCCAATAATAAATCATGCTGAGCAAAGTTAGGCATGAGCAAAATGGCCCTTTCATGGCTGTGAAAAGTCAGAAAATTAATGATTCACTCCAAATTAGAATTTTCCCCAAAATCCAAATGCTTTGCTCAGGGTTTTTTTTGCAATTCCTGAGGACCTGAGGAGGAGAAAAAAAAGGCCGATACAGAAACACCACAACATGTGTGTGTGTGTGCGAGCGGATGTGTTGGCTAAACAAAGCGAAACGGATCAAATGCGGGTGTTGCCTCAATGATTGACTATTTTGCCGTAATGAGTCACCGAAGCTTCGCTGGCCTGTGTGGACTGCGGACATACGCATAATCCCTGTTTAGTCGACTGCTTTTAATCAGCGTCGACATCGCTGTTTTGCAACTGTATCATGCGGATGAACGTTTGTTTTATGACCATGTGAACATGCGTTTTTTATGCATTTCCACAAGTCTATTGTGCTGTTGTTAAAAAACAGAGCAAATAGCAATAAAAAAAGAACAAGATGGCATCAACTGTACACTGTTGAAATGGACCCGAGCACAAACATTAATCATGTGCAGTAGAGTTACAGTTTAAAAAAAAACAGAAATGCAAACGAAATCATATATTTGATTTGTTTGCTTTACATTCACATCATTCGAAGAAAATGTGGATTTACTTCCATCTTCTTCGCGTGCTCCAAACCCTCCCGCTGGGGTAGATCATGCATACAGTATGCTTATGCCACTCAGCTTCAGAAAAGGTACACAGCAGCAGTGAAACCGGACCGACAAAAAAGAATCCATATTACCAAAGAGGATAGTCTGGAAAGGAAAGCCCGAACATCCGAGATCCGTTTGATTTACAAGAATGTGGGATGCCACCGGCGAAATGAAAGTTGCATGAGGGCGCTGGTAAACGCTATCTTCATTCGAGTGAAAAGCTACCACACCGGAGTGCCGGTTGATTGCGAAATGTTTAATTATTCTATCCGAAGATAAATATAAAAAGAGAATCCTCCATCGCTACAGGTCAAGCAATTCCATCTTCCGAAAGGGCTGCCAGCTGCCACCAAAGACTTTTACACCAAGCGCCAAGGTGTCCAACGGTGCTCCAGTGGATCCGGCGGTACGAGGTGCAGGGACTCGTTCGTTTTAGTTCACTTTTGTGTAAATTGTGTTCTGCCCCGGTCCGACGCACAGAGCGGGAGTTCATGGGGCGGGGGCCGATGGGAAAACTATTTGCGTCCGTAGACAGGGACATTGGTTTGGGCATTCGGGTGGAGGGAAAAAAATGCAAAAAGGAAAATGTAATACTTTTTATGGACCTTTTCAACGGTAACCGAATGCGGGTCGGGCTTACACCGATGAGTTTCCCTCGATGAGGACGACACCGTCCGGGTGCTGGAAGTGAGAGAGGACAGAGAGGAGCGTGACCCAAGAAGGGCGGGAATTGGAGACGAGCACAAAGTATTGACCGAGGACGGCTGAAATGATGAAGTTTCTATGTGTACGATTACTAAAGAGTTTGTTTTTCCAACAGACCACGATGACCGGTAACTGATGAAGGTGTAGACAGAGAGAGAGAGAGGGAGAGAAGTGTGGTCATCAGTGCGGTGTATGTTTGGTTTGGGATATTGGAGAAAACTAACTTTTCTTTATGCAAAGCGTTTCTTCTTGCCATGTGTCATGGCCGTCCTGTCAGCCGCTTTCGGTAGCGCTTCCACTGCGCACTGTGGACATGTGGAACCGAAAGACATCATCGTTTGTGTACGGTGGCTGGTATGAAAGTTTCATGAAGAAGCCGTAAGGTAAGGTGGCTGGAGATTGTGGAAGGAATGAAGCTTTTTTTTCTTTGAGGATTGCTTTGTAAAATTTACTTCAATTTCTCGAGTAACTTCTGCTTAGTTGGATTGAAATGAAAAGAGCCCACCATTTATATGACCACCTTTTCATGAAACCATTTGTACCTTTGAAAGTTCTAGTTTATGGACATATGAAATTGTAATTGAAAAACCAATATTTTCAAACGACGCAATAATGTTACAGAGTCGGTGATATGCTCTTCTGCTAAGCAGCAGACAGTTTTAGCTGGAAATATTTTTCATTAATTTTTGATATTTACAATCCGTTCACTGACTGCCAGAGGCAATTGCCAGATGGAAGAGCTTAAGCAAACATTGGCATGCGGAGACGCGAGGCACACTCAACATTAATGCTCGGATGAAGAGAAGTTTATGGGTCGTAAAGATTTGAGCACCATTCAAGGGGTGTTCGGGTTTCCCGTCAGGCACCGGTTGGTTGGTCGAACGTTTAGCGCCGTTATGGAACCGTACGGCGTAAAGGCGGAACCTGACTCACACTACGCAGTGATGTACCACTAGCTAGTCCAGCCCAAACGCTAGGGCCTTTCATTGAAAATTAAACACGCTTTGCCACGTGTGTGGAGGCTGACAGTTTTGCACGCATTTTCTAGACGTACACGGTACCGAGGTCGTGCCAAGTCGATGAAAGTCATAAGACCGATCCAAATGGACGTAGCTTAATGGTTCGCAGTGCGATGATGGTCTTTCAGCTGGCGCCATCAGCAAGCGGTAATTCTATAATCATAAAAGTTTTATATTCATACACTTTTACACCCGTGCACAAAGGCTTGGGTGTCATTTCTTTAGACATTCTTACGCTTTTCTATTTCCGGAGTGTAAAAAGGTGATTAAAGTCTTCCAGAAATAATCGGGTGAACAAAGACCTTCAAGGATGCATAACGGGCAGTAGTTTTATTAGGCTTTTAAAGCATATAGGCATTTTTACATGACGTTGAACATCAAGTAATGTGACAGAAAGCATTTTTAATATTTGCCAACGTTGCCGAATTCGTAGAGGAAATTGAGTTTTCATGGAGTTCAATCACTAAACTTCGCTGTTTGCATCTCGTTCACATAAACTTTTTAGATTAATTAAAATAGATAGTTGTGCAGCTGCAGTGCTTCTGCTGGAACACACTTAGAACATGCATTCAATTAATTTCATTTCAAATAATGTTATCTCATTCACAATGTGATTGCCCGTACCTTCAATGTCCCTCCGCCCAGTGTTAGTTTGCCACATTCGAATCCTCGCTCCCGTGCTTCACTCCGCTCGAAGATGAAAGATGGAACGTTTTCTCCGCATTAGGCAGCGTTCGTCCCGTTCGGCATCATCTTGTCGCTTTTCATATCAATTGTTGAAGCAATGAACAAACCGGCCAGTAAGGAAGACGGAGGGTAGCTTTTGCCTGGGCGAGAGTTACGTTTCGTTTGTCCTCTGCAAGGGTTGGTCATTGCTTCGAGCGATAACAGATAGAAATGTGGCGCATACAAACACCCTACCACTCACACACGTACACACAGTTCCGTGAGTCTTCTGAGTGCACACTCCACTGACACATGTCTGGTCACCGTACTCGACAATGATGGTCCGTACGGTGCCGGGCGAAGAAGCTGGGATGCATTGGAAGACCTTCGAAGTCGACAAACGGCGATGCATGGTTGGGCGGATTGGCCACTGTCCGTGCACCCCTCGTTCGTCGTTCGCTTTTGCAGAAGTATTTTATATTTCTTTCCCAACCGATTCCACATCCGGGTTTCACATCCGCCACCTCCGTTCACTGATTATGAAGAGGTTTCTTTTGTTTTGCAGCAAAACAGAAAAGATAAAATGCATTCCATGGCACGTGGATGGCATGGCGCGTGTGACTGTGCTGTTTGTGTTCCTAGCTGCTACGTTTCTCCAAGAAGAGTGGCCATGGTTGCGCTATGTGCACGAACCAGGGACAAGTGAACCGGCTGAAATGTTTGTGCGGAAGTGTTTCTCGTGTAGCAATCCATTGCCCCTGTTCGGGGGTGAGCTTTCACTCCGGCAAAAGGATACCCCCAACGAGACGAACTCGTCCTTTCCAAAGAAACGAAGAGCATACAGAAAAAGAATCTCATTTAAATATTACAACAATGGTGCACCCACCCAACCGTCCACTGGCCAGCGAAACGCAGAGGGGCCCAGGGTGTACGGGGAGCACATCTCGGAACGGAACTCCAGCCGCCATTTGGTTGTTGGAGCTAGTTTTATTTCCCTTCCCATTGTTGCCAATGGCATCGAAGCTGATGTGAGCAACCACCGGCATGGTCGGGAGCGGATCTTGAAATCCTTGTAATATCTCAAACTCGTTGCACGGTGGTCGGCTTTGCGGTGGTGTGGCAGCAAGTGGAGACAGGCGCGGTTTCCACAGCCCGAGCAAAAAGATTGGATCAAATTGTGCAACTATGCAAGACATTTATATTCGGATTTCCATTCGAACGAGTTGACGGACTGACTTTGAGCCGGTCCTGTGGTTCGTTCGGGCTCCAGCGGCTGCTGTACGGTACAATGAATATTTGTGCATTTTATGCAAACGCCATTGTGTCCGATTGAACGTATCGGAAGCCGGACATCCCTCAAACCCTGCCTTTGTTTTTTTTTTTATATAAGTGTGCAAATATGAAGCCAAGGCACGCAAGCCAGCTCAGTTCGACAGGGTTTCGGAATAAAAAGCACACAAGTTTCTTTTCTTGTGGCTTTTCATTGGCTTATGGAAGTCCTCAGAAACTGAACAGTGGAAGTGGAAAATGAATTAAATGTTGTACGTAGCATGATCATGTAACATTGCTGTGTTGGTACGTAGAAGCAATCCATCTCGGGGCATTCGTTCGTTCGAATGTGACATTCGTTGTTGGGGGCCAACGCTACATCCGTAGCGTTACGACGCTCCAAGCAAAGAGAGGTAGACCGAAAAAGAAAGATGAAGCACACATGCAGGACAAATATTTGTTTCTACATAGATTTTAATTCAGTAAATTGTTCGTTCATCGTTCGTTGGATGGGGCGGAAAGTCCGTGTCTGCCACATGTTTTGTCAAATGATGCACTTGAAGACAGCATTTAAATTAATTACCATTTTACCCATGTCGATACATTCAGTCCCGGGAACTTTTCCAAAGGGACGTCGGTTGACTGGTTTCGTAAAATTTATTTCCTAGCTGACTTATCGTATTTTTGCCGTCAAGTTCATAGAGGGTATAAATCTTGATAGCGTCGTGAGAAGAGATATTCAGCAGAGTGAATTGTTGTAAAATTTATCACCATTAAGCATCGCACTAACTTTGGAAAAATGTAATTACGTTAAAATGATGAACAAATGAGTAAATGTTCCGAGGCAAAAGGGTTTTATTTTGGTAGAATTGAATGCAAATGAAAGCTGCGGCAGTTGGGTGAAAATACTCCCGTACGCTTTCACATCGCGTTGCAACAAGTGCAAGTGCATATACATGTGTGCGTGTGTGGGAGTGTGTTTAAATGAGCGAGCATTGATAGTGAAGAATATGTTTTGCTCATATTGCTCATGTGTCCCACCATCGAAACGGTGAACGATTCATTAAACAACCTACGCAAAAGCTATGATCATACGTATGCTGTCCAGCAGCATCTTTTACGCCTGGAATGGAGTCGAATAGATGGATCAACGATAACGGGCGTTTGACGAGGAAAAAAGCCTTTTAAAGATGCACTGGTACAACTTTAATCATTGTTGTGTGTACAATTAACCATACGAAAACAGTGGATAATTAAAACATAGGCACCGCAACAGCTAGTTCTGCCTCAAACTTGATACAAAACATCATCCAGCTGGAAAATGTCCGCACGCACGAGACATTCGCAGCGCACTCGCTTTACATACGGTCCGAATGCCACATTTCCCAGCCATATCCACGCTGCTGGTATGCGTGCGTGTGCCCATGTGTTTGTCCATGTATCATTATAATGACATTTTTTGGCGATTTATTGGTTGCCGAAAAATAAATGTTAACGAGCAAAACGTTTTGCTACGGGTTCGGGTGGGATGCCGATGGCGCGTAATGCGCTCATGAAAAGCGAAAGCAGCCGGGGTGGGTTTTTTCAGTTTTTGTTACCAAAGTGGCCAATGTGCAGTGTACGGTGGTGTGATCCCGGGTGCGATGGCACAAAACCATACTACAGCTGATTGATAATTCGAATTAAAATAAAACCGTGCAACCAATTTTGCACTTAAAAAACAACGGCTGCAGCACACATAAGCACAACTTGGTGGGCAAACAATAAAGCAATGGCCAGAAAATGTATGTCAATGCTCGCTGTGAAGGATTTCCGCTACCTATAGGGCGAGATATTATTAAGTTGGCGAGCTGGAATTGCTAAACAATTTCGATTAGTTTTAGGAAATTAATCGAAAGATTTAAACTCATTTCTCATTTTTTGTTCTCATTTTAAACAAAACTCATTTCTATTACTTTTGATGGAAAATTTGCACCCTTTTTTCACCCAAGCACCCTAGTGCGTGTCTCAATGCGTGCGTGCGTGCGTAGATATAGCCACAACTGCGCCTGCGTGCTTCTTTATTTGTGTGCGTGCTTTGAAAAAGGATATAACAGACGGAGTGTGGGAAATGGGTTTAACAAAAAAAAAATACGACACCATTTTTCGTACATCCGTGCGAGTAGGTGTGTGTGTGTGAGTGGGGTGATTTTTCTCGGGGGAGTCAAAGTAGCCGTATCATCAGCGGTTGCCCTGATCGAAGACCAGAGTCATCGTTTTTTTCCCTACTGTTTTGCACTGACGTCTATTACCCACTCATCAGGACAACCAGGGACAGAGGAAATGCTTATCTGTACACCATACACAGTGGGCGCTATGTATCTTGGGGTGTGGTTTAGTGTGGGTAGTATGGCCGGGTGGTCGGGGTGCCGTCTTGAAGTGAGTAATACTAACGCACATACACCGACCTCTTCCGAGTGCGTAAAATGGACGCAAGCAGTGAATGTTTCCCGCGAAAAGAATAAGAAAGCGTTTGAGAATTAAGAATAATGTCGAAAAAACCCGTTTTTAAAATTTAATGCATTCGCTTAAGCTATTTATCTTCAGTTCTGTGTGGTGGAATTCTCTTATGGGGAAATGTTATGAAAATACAGCTTCCTAGTTCTTCCGTTACAGATCTATTGTATTGGGCTTCATGTCGAATTCCTCAAGGATTTCTTGATTAGAAACTTAGACCATGTGCCCTTTATTCTATAGAAGTCGTTACTAGTTTATACATTTAACATAATATTTTCTTCTCTCTTCATTCCAGGATAAAAGGAAAGGATATCAGCTACATAAGCAGTGAAGAAGAACAAACAACTGTAGCTCTGGCCCGTGTCTGGCCTTAGACGGGAACTCTCCTCCTTCCTCTTCTTCTATACTCTTCTCCTCCTATCAAGCGAAAAGGTGATCAATGAATGTCAATAAAACAGTTGTTGTGTTGTAGAAAAAACAAATTTAGCCACTGCTTTTTCTTTGCCCCGCTTCATAGACTAATCTGCTGCTGTAGTGCTCTTTGGTAAATGTATATGCTTGTTTGTATTGAGAGAAATTGTAAGATGCTCAGCTAATGTCCGAAAACTGTGCTTCCCACCCAAACTCCCAATAGTCCGCTTTTCTCGTAATGTAAGATGTATTTAGGGCCATGATTAGTGCCACCTGTACGCGGCCGGTTTGTTCCTGTCACCATTATCCATTCTGAGCTATGCTAATCGAACTCCTGTGCCGTGGTCCTGCTTTGTCCCCAATACAATCTAACAAATCGTTCATCGCCGCCGAAGTCCGATTGGGCGGCAGCAGGGTACAAAATATTAATTAAATTTCGCCTGTACACGTTCAATCGCCCTTTCTGCCAGCAGCTTTGTTGGCTAGGAAAGATCCGGTCTGGTGATTGAGCCTGTGCCGGTTTATCAGCTGGAAAGAAGTTTTATTTTCTCGTTGTGCTTTTTTGTGTGTTCTCTTTTTTACGTTGCCGTCTATGCTGGTGGGATGTGCGATGCGTGTGCACGGGTCGTGTGACTCAATATCGCATTCCGGTAGTGCGTTCCGGTATCACTTGCCACCAGGTGCACCCCGATGCCAGTTTATAATGACAATCATAATTATGAAGAGTGATGATCGATAAATTGGTGGATATTGAATATTCGAAATCGCCAGACATGGCGTAGGGTGGCCAGCGGCTGCACGCGAGCCCGAGTCCCCCTGCGCGCGGCTGAGTTCGCGGAAGTTGAGAATTAATATTTGAACTCGGCTCTTTCCGGTAATTGAATCGAGTTTTGGGTTTTGGACCGGCCAGCAGCAGCCAGTGTGCCGATGTGTGTTGCCGTTGTCATTAGTGCGGAAAGGATTAGGGAGAATGCAGTTGAGTTTTGATGATCGATTATCGGCTACTGGGTTGGTGTTGGGGTGGATGCAAGATTTGTTTGATTTGTACCATGATGATGATGAGGATCGGCCAACATTTTGCTCATCACGAAATTGATGATAAACAAGCAGTTTCAACGGGTTTTATGAGAGTGTGGGAAAAAAGGGCACTAAATGGATTCTTTTTCGATATTTAAATCCCTCCGTCATGCTTCTTAACCATTTTTAAGGCCATAATTAACCATAACTTAAGGAAAAAAGTTATCATGGCTGAATTGCAAAGGTTTTAGACGAATAAATAATTATTCTTGTTGGATTAATGAAGAAGTTTCTGAAATCATCCCAAAACGATTCATGAAGAACTCTAATATCCTCGCAATAATAACTCACGAAAGGTCTCCAATCACAACCAGTTTCATCGCATCGACATAACATCATTTGTTCACATCATAACGCCATAGCACCAGTATCCGTACAGCTGATCGGTGCAAACAAAAGCGATGAAAATTATTGGACAAAAAGTCCAAAACAATTCGGCTACTGTTCAATCAACGGGATGGAGTAAAACAACCACCTCCATAACCGAGGAATGAAGAAAAAAAAACGAGCAGTACAATAAAAATGCTGCTGCTCATTATCAGCCACCAGACAACAAGTACACGCAAGTAGTGCATGTGCTCGAATAACAACCCAAATATTGCCCAAATGTAGGTGAGAGTGAAAATTTAAACAGCCACATTGATAAACCATCAGACAGTAAAAAACGAATCACTAAAGTTAAAAAAGGTCACCACGTGAGCGGCTGCCATGCGGTTGGGCAGGAGATCCGCAAGGCCAGGGGCAGAGGATGGATGGGTCACATATTGCCAAAAAATCAGCTCTCCACCAAGCTCTCGGGCCGGATAGTATTTTGCTTACTTTGGTCGTTTTTCTTTCCGTACTGCACATTATTATGTATAATTAAAAAAATAATACGATACATTCCCTCCGCTGCACCCACGGGATTGCTTCCGGGACTCGTACGCTTGTCTCGCTCCCGCAACCGTACCTTAGCGGCCGAAACTGAACGGGCAAGGTGCAAACAAGGTGCGACAGCTTGCTGCAGCGGGATGCGTTTTTATAATGATATATTTTTCCGAAATGTTATTCATTTTCATTCTCCCAACCGGTGGATGGCGGAACACTTGGAGCACGTGCAACACGGCACTGGTACGGTTAATGTGGTGTGGAAAATGCTTCAAGCAACACGTTAAACATGGTGCTCCTAGCACAACAATGGCAACCCGTGATTAATGCACATAGTGACTAGCTCCGAACGACTTAAAACGAAGGCTCTTGGGCTTAATGATTAACCTCTAATCTTCTCAAGTCGCACTTCGGGAGCGGCCGCTTTGCAGAACTTGCCAGCACTGGAAACCTCACATTGCGGATGCGGACACTGTCTTTGCCACTTACCTGTCCACTAGCGCGCTCGTATTATTTCCCATCGAATTTTTCACTCGTTACACATTTGTTTAGTTTGATTAAAAACACCACAGCAGGACAAAAAATTGGCACCGAAAAACTTATGAAAATGAAATGCAGTAATCAACTCCACAGGGTTCTATGGACGCGTTTCGATTTTCGTCGACGCGCCGCGCATTCGGGGCCGTTTTTCTTGGGATCCGCGAACACAGCATCACACGGCGCATCATCGATGCGGCCACCGAAAGTGCCGCGGGTTTTTCGCGCTCACCAACACACGCGCGAAACGCGCGCTTTACCGCCCATTCCGTAGCTCCATTCCCTCCCGTATCGGTGCGTTTGGATGGACGTTTTTATTGTGTATGCGTGCGGATCCCCTGTCCTGTCGCGACACCCGACTCCCGGTCCGTCGCCCGGTCCGCCAGCATTCGCTTATGTACAGCGCGAACGGCCGTACAGAATACCGACACATTTTTTTCTTTTCGTTGGTTTTATTCCAATTGCTCAAAATCACCCGCACAAACGCGCTTGGGGTGGTGCCGATTTTTTTTCCACCCACCCCTCGAATTCCATTTTCCGTTCGAGGGGTCCCAGCGCCATGAGGGGAGAGCTCAACAACAACCCACACACAAGCGTGCTCCTCACATACATATGCTTTCATGTGCGTAACGATTGGCACGGTAGCAAGCCTATGTGGCAGCATGGCCAGGCGGAAGCAAAACAGTGCGACTATCGCAGAACATTGTTGCCACCCGGACGAGCGAGCCGATGTGGGTCTCCGCGCTGAGTTCGGGAGGGTTCCATGGTGAAGCAGCGATAAAAAAACGACAACCCTGAACAGCGAACCGCCGTTAGTTTTCGCTAGGGTGACGCGCGCCGTCCTGTGTGTGTGCGCTTTTTTTCGTGGGGATGCGGCCAACCGTGTGTTTGGTCTTGAGACTTTTCATCGACTCGGCTCGGTGTTCAGGTCGAAAGTCGACGGAAGCGAGCGCGCTCTGGTGGACAGAAGCGAAAACAACATTACTGCTGTGCATGCGACTTGCAGTTATTGTGGGACATTCGAAGGGAAAGTAATTAATTAAATTGCTCTAAATTCAATAATGTTTCGAATTCTGTATATTTAAGAAAATTATCAGAATTTAAAGAACAATTATTTTCCCACTTTAATTTTTTGTCTTGCAGAATATGTTCAATTTAGACTTCAGACATTCAAAATGACGATAATCCAGCAGCTTAAAAAATGGAAATAAAGCAACATCTAACAACATTGGATTAGATCTTCATACGATTTAAATGCAAATCAATGCAAAAAACATATTCCATTCCTGCATACTATCAAAGACTATTTTAGGTTTCGAATAACCAGGAACCAAGTTGTTCCAAAGATCAACCCCCAACAAATGAAATGTTTTTTTTGTGTTTTTACCCTCCATGTCGCAGGCGCCTTTTTTAATAAAGTGTGAACAACATTCTACGCATGAATTTCATCAAACAAACTTGAAATCAATTTAAGTTGCTACAGAAAATACACATCTCACTGCATCACGCATACGAACACGCCTATACATCGAGCAAATCTTGCGTGCGCTTGCAACCGAGCGCATCTCGCCAATATGTGCAGCTCTCGCAAGTGCATCTCGATACGTGTACCATATTTGTTCGTAACGGGAACATTTTCCATCACATAGAATCAATAAGCTTCAAAACATGCTTCGAGTGCGTTGTAATGGAAGAATTCTTCCCCGTGGATCACCATCAATTAAGAAGCGTACTTGTCGCGAACGGTGTCGTCGACGAGCGCTATTTTAATATTTGGCCCATGATGAACTGTCCGTCAGTGGCAATATAGTGAATAACGTCAAACAATGTTCGACGAGTTTGATTTGCTTGTATTGCTCTGTAATCGATACATCTCTTCTCGATAAGCTAGAGCTATTCATGTAGTCAGGTTTTGTTCTTGTACTTTGCGAATTTCGGTGACACATGAAAAAATACTTCGAATGTCAGCTTTTTTTGATATTATTGCTGTAACAACACAGCAACACTGCAGCATTTCATTGAAATTTATTGATACCATGGAAGGATTGAGATAAAAGATGATCCTTTTCATTCCCTAATTCATTCCGTAAAAGCAATTCGCAATTCCAAACTGATATTTTCAATTAATGTCAATACATTTTAAACGAGTTGCATATGAGATTTCTTTAGAATTTCAAACAGTGTTAATAACGATTCCTTCTTCTACGATGGTCGATTCTTGCCGTATGTATTAATTACATTTTTCTTAAATGTTGACTCATGGACGAGGGATTCTTAAACATTCTCACCAGTAATGTGGCAGGTGAGAGACCTTAGCAACCCATAATTAGCCGTTTACTATACAGCAGTTCCTTGAAAATCATAGCTATATTCTTCGTAGCACAGTATGAAATAGCATGGTCTGTACAAGCTACTTCGTTCACCATGGAATACTGGAGCCACGGAATACAAGTTTGTTAATGTGTGTGTGTGTATAGAGTTGGAAGTAAGGAATAGAAAAACATTTCTTACCGTACTATGTACAACATGCGCCTAAACATTAAAACACCGACACAAACAAACAAACAAACAGCTTCGATGTATGAGGATCATTCATCACCGATCTCCACCGTTCTGCTGTGTTTGTCTGTGCAGGGCATTGAAGCAGGTTGAACCGTGTATATATACTTTTTTTCGGGTTTTGGGTATTCTTTTCGAAAAATGTTTGAAAACATAACACAAACCTGGGGAGCAAACCCTTCCCAATGCCCCCGTCGCGAGAACGTGTCGGGGAGCAGACGAACAAAGATAGAGTGGAACACAGCATCATCAGTCGACATCATCCTCCCGATGCTCTGACACCATGGGGCAAGGGAAGACACGACGAAACTCCCAACAAAACAGGAATCCAGCCATCATGGAACAGTCCCACGGAGCCGAAAAAGGAAACTCACCCGCTGGCAAGGTGGAAAAAGTGCCCCAAAACGGAACAAACGAAAAACGGGACAAAAAAAAGGAATATGGCCGAATACGCGTTAGAAAAACAACCGTACACTCGCAGCCCGGAATGTGAAAAAAGAGAATTTTTAAGCTCCACCTACATTGCGCCCGCTGGATTGGTTAGAAAAAAGACGACGGAAAACCCCATAACCCATGAACGGCGTGTGTGCGTGTTTTCAAGGGTTTCCTGGCCGCTTATTTTCCCCTATTCCGGTGTTGCCGGTTTTATTACTAGCGCGAAAGAGCTCACGGCACCGTCCGCGCGTACGCGCACACAACCAGCAAGGAATGGTAATGGTGGCAAAGCGTTGTTGCCTCTGTAGTTGCGACCAGCAGTAGCAGCACCAGCCCGTATCGCTGCTACGGCCATTTCCCCACGCCAGAAAAATGCGCACTGATGTACTGTTGCGATGTGTGTGTGCATATACGGGTGTGTATGTGTGCATCGGCACGAAAGCAGCCGGCCATAACTGCCATTAGGTTGGTGCGCACCGAGGGTGGTGAACATTTAGAGGGATATAATTTTTATTTTTCCTCACTTTTCCGGCATGATGGCGCTGTTGCCTTATTCGCCACCCTTCGCTCCGTCCCACCCAACGAACATCCTATGTGGTTGCTCGGAAGGCACTCATTTTCCACCTCCCCTTTCCACCCCTTCGTCGAACGGTTGGCCAAACAAACCAACCTGTTCTTTATTCACTACCGTTCGAGAAGAGCAGCTTTATTTTCGCCTTATTGCACACCATGGCCTGCTTGCGCAATCACCAACACAACAACAGTAAGGGAACACGGCTTGCACTGTGTTGGTGATGTCGAAACACATCACAAGGATTGGGTGCGCGCGCGCGCACACGCTCTCGCCTGCTTCATGAGCCATGGCAACCATTTTTGTGTGTGTTGCATCTAGTCCTACCCACCCCCGGGCCGTACGTGGCAGGACTCAAAGAATGGCGTCTCAGGGCAAGGGATGTTACCTCTGCCCTTTTTGGAGAGTTGAGGAAAATTTCCACGAAAAACATACTACAGCCCTGATGGGTGAGGCGTCGATTTCAGGGAACTCATTATTGCTGACTAAAAGGACCCTCGCCCAAACCGTTGGCTTCCATCTTTTTGTTTCTGTTCCTTTGCCAATGGATCTTTTGTGCAAGTGTGTCGATAACTTGTGTTTTCTATAGGTTAGGTTCGATTATTTCCACTTCTGTTTCTTACTGCCACTGCCACTCGATTGTGCAAAAAGAGTGCATAAAACCAGTGGGGTTGAAAAATTCATCACACAGTATATAGGTAGTGTACCTGCACACTAGCGACCGGAGTTGACCACCAGCACACGTGCGCAACCTTTACGTGTTGGTGCGACTTCCGCACGGCTTTGGCTCACGGTTGTCAAAGCAAAACGGACACCGGGCACCGGGCGGAGGGGGTATAATTATTGATTTTATTGATGACAAATATTTATTCATTGCGAGACCGAGCCGGAAACGGGCAACTGGCAAAAAAAGCAGCACAAAGAAACAACGAGTTGAATCACCTGATAAAGATTCGTTTTCTTATTTTTAGTAAAAGATTTAACAGGGCACTGTTAGGCAACAAAAAAAGCACGGGAGGACACGAACAGCCGTGGCCGCTATCGATTGAAAATCAATAGCGTACTGCTTTAATCGGCATAAATGAGGTTTAATACAACAGGCACATTAGTGGAGGGGGTTTGCTTTAAATGATGGCGAATTCAGGGTATGTTTTAAGCTAGTACAAGAGACACTTGTATGTTGAATATCGTGATGTTTGATATTAAATGGAACGTATTTAAATGCTCTTCGGTGCTACTATTCCAGCCTTTCAATGCCTTATTTTTAATTTATGAATAACGTTTTGCTAAGAAGTGCATTAAAGACAGCATTTGTCGGAGAGTTATCAATTTTCTTTCCATAAGTTAACTTACAGGATATTTCAGTTTCAGTTAATTTGGGAACCCTACCTATTTCTATAACTTCATACAAGCCAGCTGAAACCTATTCTGCACAAAGTTTTTGCACAATTGTATTGATTTTCTTAACGATCTGCCGTCGGGCATGTTAAACAAAGAGTACAATGTACGAATACTTTTGTATCACAAATCGGTGGTCGTGTGAAAATCAAAGCAAACCTTGACTTTTTCTATACTGCTTGCCAAGTTTTATACAGTTTCAAAGATTTAAGCAAAGAAGACCGAGAAAGTCGTGTGACGAGTCTGAGGCGTTCTGTGCTGTCTGATGTGGCAACCCCATATATTGTTCTTTCCTCATGTTTTGTTAAAAAAGCTTTCATCAGACGTGAACTTGCATAACGTACAATACGTCGGAAGAATCCCAGATCTACTAACACATCTTTTATTTCAACTTCAAAAGAAATTTTGGCCATGCTCTTATTTTGCCGCTAGAATTTCAAAAGTTTCTAAATCTTGCTTAGAATATTCCCTAATCATTTTAGCTGTTTAAGTGTCCTCTGAGTTTCACAAGTCTGGATTGTCATAAGATTATTTTAATAAAATTAACCATGTGAAGAAAGTTCTTTTTACCTAGACTTCATTCAACCCAAACCTTTAGCATTAACACTTCGAGGAATGTTGATATTACGTAATGTACAACAAACAGTTATAAAGCACTCTATTCCACTTTAATCTCACAAAGTATACTACCGTAACCCTAATCTTGTTCCCCGAAACTATAAACATAAACCAACCCAGCTAACCATGTCATTTGCTTATCGTGCACCACCTAGTCCCTTTACCTTTTACTTTTTTTTCTTGCTATCCACTTTACTGTCATTCCTTCGCTACCTAAGTAATGCAAGGTAAGCGAAAAACGACTACAGGCAAAAGCCACTCGAACGTTAAATTCTCGAAAAATATCTGCGGGCACTACTGCAGTGCTTGGTGGTGGCATCGGTACATGCCGGCGCTGTACCGCACGGCAAAACAAGGGCAAACCAGTTATCCCGGGGGGTCAAATGTGTATATGGTTGCAAATAGTTACAGATAATTGAAGTAATTAGTTATTCTTATCTTTTCCTCCTCTGCGAAACAGTGAAACGCTGTGTAAGAACGTTCCGAAATCGTTTCGAAAGACAAATGTGTATTGTTGGAAATGCTGGAACATGGTTAGAAGGTGCTTGTGTATAACGTTTTTCTGAAGTGTATTTAAGATACACTTATTTGTTCAAACATCTTTTGAAATTTATCTTACTTATTGCAGAGGAATAAACTTAACTTAATAGTGTTTCACAATTTTCACCAACAGTCTGAAACGTTATGAATTGTATTATAGTTTAAAATAATCTCACAAACTTTGATAAAAACTCCAAATAATTTTCCCACGAATGAATTCGTTCTTTGTAGCACTAAATTAAGAATGATTTCGGAATATATACTCTGCTGTTCAAAATTGCAACGCTTCTCAAACTTGCCCTCAGTGGATGCTCCCATACGAAACGTGCACCTCGCACGAAATGCAAATGTTCAATTGGAATAATTTAGCCAGCCCAAGGTGACGCTACAGTACGATGGCATTCTCGGGCCAACCACCTAGAATCAGTGCAAGTCACCACCACTGGCTGTAGGCCGGGCCGGCATGTGGAAAGCGTTTTGCCGGCGCACCAAAGTGCATGAGCCCATGTGCATCCCTTCACACTGGCGCACATCACGCAGCTGTGCAAGAAAGCACCGCACAAAGGAGGGGGCCGTGTCAAAAGGAAAATGAAGATACGCAAAACCAGCTTCTAACCTCCGGAGGGAACATAATCCATCCCTCGATTAAAGCGAGCAGCGCGTGGACGCGTGCGGATGGCCACGGGTTCACGATGGCGCGAGTAGCGCGTTTCGCGTGTGTGTTTTTTCCCTTTTTCCCGACATTTTCGCCCCTTTTGCGCTGGACATGTTCGCGGCCGCCAAGGATACACACACGCACACAAAAGTGCAATCGGTACGTGTGCCAGGCATTGCAAGCATTGCAACCAAAACATGGGGAGATTCGTCGCCAGGTACGCCATGGCAGGTGGTGTTGTGATGAAACGGCCATCAGTGGAAAGGCCTGATTTTATGCCACTCGTTCGAAATGTTCCGTGCACAGTCGAGCCTAAGCATTCGTACGTGAGTGTGTGTGTGTGCGTGTGTGTCTGTGGCAGCGTCCGATCGTTAGGCAGGCTTTTATCTTCACACTGCACCGTCCATCCATTATTCTCTTGCAGGCTTACCGTTTTTCCTGCAGAATGACGCGAGACAGTGACGTTCGCGTTTCTCTATTTTTCCCGCGGATCGCGAATGCAAGAATGCACTCAACGGAAGGCAGGGAGGACTGGGCCAGATTCGGAGGATCGTTTTTTTACCCTAATGTTCATCCTTACCTTTCCTAAAAACCTCTTTTTATGCAGCTGGATATCGTGCCCGTGGTCGAAGTTTTGTTGAGCCTTCTTTGTTGATGCGATTTTTTCTTGAAAATGAATGACCAGCCGAGTTAGCGGAAAAAAGTGAAAAACTTTCAGACTTGTATCTATCCACCAGAACTTATGTCATTTTGTAGTCAACCATATTTGGTTTAAATTTCGGCTAAATCATATAAACCTACATTAGATTAGTTACCAACTGTGAATATTCCTTTGCTTTCAAACCGCTTTAATTAATAATTAGCAAGCATTGTTTGTATGATTGAGATTGAGATGAGATTGTTTTGGATAACCTTCGTAACGCCTTGTAGCGATGAATTTATGTGAATTTTTAAACATTTAAAAACTAAAGATTCTAAACTTTTCCAAGAAAACACAAACATAAGTGCATCCCAGCACTTGCAGCGTGCATTGATACTGCACACAACATTCAACCCCCATCATGTCTTGCGAATACCCCTGGAAAACGAACAACCAAAAAAACACCCAACAACTGTCTCTACCGGCACCGGAATGGTTCGAGAAGCGTCGCGCAAAGGATGCGCAAATGTTAGCAGCGGGATTTGCAACCCAATGTCCTTTCTTTCGTGCCGAGCATTTGCGTTCACTTTTAATCGAATTCGCGATGTTTAGATTGCCCTCTGCCACATTTCCACGCACGTTTTCTGCACGATCCGGCACGTCCAGTGGCCGAAAGTCGGTACCGAGTAACTCACCCCAGGAAGGAAGAAACCCACCGTAAAAAAAAAAACACCTTTCGCTCTTTTGGAGGCATTAATCTAAAGGGGCATATTTTTGTTCATTGCATCTCGGCGATGGCAAGAATGAAGGCCTGATTGGGTGCATACATTGGCAGGACATTGAATGGTGGATATTGTTTGTTCGTGATGTTCTTTTGTGTATCCTTGCCATTGCCATTGCCGAGTTCTCGAGTTGCAGTTGTCGAACCCTTTGGCAAGCGCATTTGGCAACAGCGAACGGAACAAAAAACTGCCATCCTGCACTTGAAGCAGTATGCAGATGCATCGATGAAGTTCGTACCAAGGTGCACTCGCTGCAAGACAGTGAGGATGCTTTGGAGCGCAGGTGTGCTCGAAAAAATGCACTTTATTCGCCAGTTTTTTATTTGTGGAGTAGGGCGATAGCTGGTCATGGAAAGAAAACGATAACCTGTACGTCGCGAACGAAATGGAGGAGTTTACGATATGGCTGCCCGAAGGCTTTTCTCTTTTATTAGCACAGACGGACGCGGCCGGCGTACGATACGCGCCAGGAGCGCAAAGAAAGTATCCGTTTTGAGTGAGTTTGGCGTGGCACAGGATATCGCGATTTCCGCGATACAGCTCGCGTAACTAATGGCACCGTCTATCATCCAACCATATGGGATTGCATCGCGTTGCCGTTTGCTTACGTGCGACCCTACAGGCTATGATGAATAATGCCCGTTTGCGAAGTAGATTTGCTTGTTTTCGATAACATGGCGAGTTTTTTTGTAGTATCTTCAGGAAAACAAGATTTTACAATATCCATAATACGACTGTTTGAAGTTCACTGTTGATAAAAATGAAACACTTCCAGGAACAGTTCCCACATTAAATCTGTTACGCACTTTGTTGTTTTTGTATTCAAAAAGGAAATTACTATTAATAGACTGCAATCACATCATGCACATAACAATATTGAAATTAATTGAATAATTGACAGATTTTTAACTTTTAAACACTACAAACACTAGACTTTATTGTTTTTCGAGTTCTAGTGAGAACTACAAAATAATTAGAGGCAAGTGTGGAAATCTGTTGCATTCTTCAGATTCTTTCCGATTACCGAAATGATTTTATCTTTACTACTGGAACTTGAACATCCTGTACCATTTAATATTGTGTATAGGAATATTGTGTAATAGGAATGAACTAACTTTATGATTAAATAACCAACTTTTTAACTAGCTTTATCGTTGTTATTTTTTTATCCACCTAAACATAAAACCGACTCAAAAATAGATTTCTTGGTAAGGCACGTGAATAAGCTGTCACAAATTATTCAAATTGACATTCGTGGCACATCTATCCAACGAGAACACCGTTGCCAGAGTATTCGTTTTTATTTCGATCGCTCGATTGCTATCCTTAGAACAACGACCTTTTCTGGTCTCGCTCAATCCGTGCACTTTCGTCCTCTGGAATAAAAAATTCTACAAAAATTACATACCACTCGAAGGACCCACCATTGTAGTAGCAGCTGCCGTTAAACATCAATTTAAAACACGATCATGAAAGGATCGTATCTTGTTGTGCTGACAATTTGACTTTGGGAAATTCAAGGCAAAGAAAAACTCTTTAGACATATCCTTTAAATCTAGATAAAAATTGACACTTGTTGTAGAGCCAACACTGAGAAACAAATCGAAAATAAGAAAAATTCTTTCAATAATTGCAATTTTCTGCTAAACACTGGTGAAAATGTTGTGTCTTTGAACCCCCAACGGCTACACACCATTAGGCGTATGTCGCCATTTCTATCAATTATCAATCGACTTCCCAATTTTCAACAGTGCCGCAACTTTAATTTGCCTATTGCTGTGCTTGCCGTTGTAGCCGGGAGTCGGAATTTGAACGGAAAATTATTATTCAACCGTGCCGCAAATGAGCGAGAAGCCATTAAATAATGACCCTGCCGTCCGGAAAAAAAACGTCCAACGAGCGTAACATAAATAAAGGACAAAAATGAATTAAAAATAAAATAAAACACTATGCAAACAAATGCAGCCGCTACAGCCACGGATGTGTGTGTGTGTGTGTGTGTGTGCATGCTTTGTGTCCTTCACCTAGAGTGGTTTTGTGATGCTTTTTAATTGAGCGTTTCACTACCGGTCCGGCACGATGCACGAGCTGATGTGCATCCGTGTGGCGATGCAGAAAGGCCCCCGACGATGGACACTGATCGCTCGGGAAAATAAACACACAAACAAGCGCGAAACTAACGCAACGGTAGGAATGGTTTCGCTCGAATGGTGGCACAAGCTTTCCGCAGGGAAAACGGAACGTACGAACTAAGAACGGTTCTCCTTGCGATGGAATTTATGTTCCCATTTTTTGCCATTTTTCGCTTCAGTGTACAGCTTGTTGCAATTTCTAGTTGGTCCTGCCCTCTCTACACTATTGTATCATTAAATTTACGCAAACGGTTAAATGTTATATTTTTGTGAATAATTTCCAATATATTTAAATCGTTAGCTACAATTATGGCAAAATTTCCAACCTGTTTCATATTGGAAACTGCGAACAGTTTGCTCGCTCTTCATTTCACTTCTCGCGGTATAATGTTCTTTTTCTAATAGAAAGTAAATTGTTTAATAATTTACGCTGAAGTTTGGCATGATCTGGGCAGGATTTCCTTTCACGTAATGATGTAGGAGTAATAATTCAGCTTTCATTATTCTTGCATTAAAAAGTGATATTATTCCTACCGGATAAGGTAGACGAGCTAGGAACGTTATTATTTCGCCTTCAACCTCGGGCAGCAGCTCGGGCCCCGCAATGATTTGCATAAATTGTCCGCTATCAGTTCCGCTGCGCTGCCATGTTGGCCACCATTGTTTGGCTTAGAAAATGAGCCAACCACCATCGGCTTGGCGATACAGCAGTATCGCTGCTACAGCAAAAGATGTCGATTGTTGGCATCAGTTGGTGGTTGGCTCATATTTTCCCGTTGGCGGTACCCATACGACCGGGCTCTCATTCAACGCGTACCAAGCGAACGCGGTGCCAATCTTACTCCGCTCATGATATTAACCCGTCCCACCGAATTCCCGCTTGGTAATGCGTTGTAAGGGTAGGTTTTTCCGCCAAACATACGATTTGAAAACAAAAAATTCCTTACAACCACATTTCGGCGACCCGGTTTGGTGTGAGTTTAATGCTTCAGATCACAGCTCCAGAAGGGCCCCGTGTGTATGTGGTAGACTGAAACGGTGCACCCTTAGAAACGTAGCGCCAAACGAGAGCGGACACGGCACACGCAGGCCGACCGAGGTCCATAAAAATAACACAAAAAGAAGGATCAAAAAAGTTTCTTTTATATCGTTTGGATAATTTGCAGTAACATCGGGGCTCAAACACATCCCAGTCCATCCACAGTCGTACCAGGGCCTCCTTTGCTTGAACCTATAATGCAAAACTGGGGGAGGGATACTTCTGGTTGGAGGGCAACGCAATGCTCTGTCCGTCGCGTGGAAGGATTTAGGAACAAAAAAAGGCCGAAAAAAGGTTTCGCAAACAACATAAACACGAGGCAAATGGCCCCAGCAACAGTAGCAGTGACGCTGAGGGCGATATGTTGTGGGGTTTTGTAGGCTGGTTCGTAGAACGTGCCTCACAAAACTCGACGCCAAACATATCGCCTTCTGCTGCTCGCCCTAATGCTTGAAGGTTTTAGCCAAGGGAGAGATCCCCCGTGAAACAAATCGGCCTCCCACACAGTGACTGTCCAGTGGGAGGAGACAGTATCAAAAAAAAAGAAAAAACGAAAGAACCCAAACTACATTCGCCTTTCGCAATGACCGCGGCAGTAAAAGTTTTAGGATCCTTATTATGGCCGCAACAGCATCCCGGTGTCCGCAGGGTTGTATACGATTCCTCCCCCATATCGACCCACCCATTCCATTCCAAACATACCCCACTCCGCAGTGCTCCCTCGTCCCTCTTCCGTTCCACCCTTCCAAGGATGGAGGATTATTTCGCAACCAGCCAACCAACCAACGAGGCCGGGGTCCTGGGTCGGCCTGAGGATGAGTTCTTTTATGCTACAAATTCTGCCGACACATCATCCCCTTTTGCTGGCAAAAAGGGGTTTGCGCTGGAAAAGAAAGTCTCTCCGGCGTACGGAAAGTGTTGTGGGACGTGCACGTGGGGTCGGGTACGCAACGGGGTCAGGAAGGACGGGGGGACCGTGTGCATGGGAGGGACGAAGATGAGCAACGGTATCAGAAACATGTCAGAGAAATTTCCATTTATTTTCCTTAATTATTTGCGTACTTCTTTTTTTCTGGCGTGTGTGGTTGTGTGCGAGTTTGTTCGTCTCATCCTCTCTCTCTCTCTCTTTCTCTCTTTGTCCTTCCTTCCTTGCAACCTTTCGTCATCATCATGACCCGAGCGGGAACAGGGTTTAGGTGGAAAAGCCAGCACACCCAAGGAAGCCGGATTGGATGTTGTTGGAAAGCAGCAATTTTTAAATCCACACGATTTAGCGTAATTATGATAAATGATACAGATATTCGCATTGTTTGCGAACTCACGGCAGGGATAATGCGACAGCCTAAGCGTGCTGATGTTTTCTGGACGGTGTTGTGCGTTTTGTTTAATTTTAATTTTAATTAGAGTTATTACTGTTTCCGCTTTAATTAGGGGAAGGTTTTCAGTCGGCAAAGAGTCGCTAAAGGGGTCCATTAAGGTACTACCAAATGAACAATGTGCTTTAAGAACTATAAGAAAAGTAATTCCCCCGAATTAAGTTAAACTGTTGTGTAATGCATCTTAAGTTATTTTAACAACATTTATTTTATACCAGTTCATCAACTACATATTCAGCCAAATACCCTATTTCAATGTAGAAATTAATTTAGTTAATGCAATGAAAATATTTTTACTTGATCACACAAGAAAACGTTCGCATATTTCGCACTTCTTACAATTAACCATATTGTAAAGCATCATGTAGTGTTGAATTTAAAAAATCGATTTTCCATTTCCCTATCCAGCTTATTTGACACATGCTGTGTGTAGTCTGTATTTGTTTCCTTTTCCGATGTTTCTCACTTCCATTGCTGTGCAAGATGGTTTTGATCAGAAGAATCGAGCAGCAGCCAGTTTTTTGTCGCTTCTCTACAAAGCAAACTAATGCTATCATCAGTTCAATCGTATCACACCGTTCGCTCCACAAGTTGCAAAGAGAACACCACTTTATCTTGGTTTAACCGCACCGATACTTTTCCTCGATAGGTGCAGCTTATATCCGGCCATCCCCGGGGTTTGACTGTGGCAAGATTCATTTTATCTTGAGGGAGTCTGTTTTTCCAGTGAATAAGCTTCGCCCGGTAGCTCTTTGCCTGGTGGTAGTGCAGTCACCCCCGTGAAGTTTATCCCTGCTCAACCGAAGCGAATGATCGAACCAGCATCGTTGTCGAGGAAATTGGAAACTGCTACCGAGCGCTTGAGGGATTTGGTGTCTTCTGCCAGGGCCGAATCGCTCGCTCTCGCACTCTCAGCCAATGACAAACCTGAACCGTTCGGAGCTCCGAGAAAAGAGGTGCTTGACGATCCTTGTCTAGAATGTCTAATGAAGGCGCCCGGTGGCTGGATGGTTGGAAATAAATTATGTTTAAAATTCTAATGAACAGAAAGTGCAAGAGAAGCAAAAAATCGGACGGGCACGACACACCACGATAAAGTTTCACGTACCATCACGGCTGATGTGTGGCCAAAACGGGCGGTAAAAAGGGGATCTATAGGGTGGCATCCACCCTGAAGAAAATGCCAGGATGCCAGGGCCAGTATTCTCAACGGCGCTGCAGGAAGGAAACGGCACTTTTATAATTTAAACTTTCACAATCGATGGTAGCCATAGCGAAGGCACACTGATACTGGTGCTCCAAGGAAAAAGAGCTCTTTTCGATACAAATACATAGATACACGTACATATATTTCCTACTCCGAGTGTCTGGAGATCGAATGGACCCACTCCCTTCCATTGGCGGATGTGCAAAACTTCTCCAGAAAGTGATCGCATCCGGTAGCGACTGTTATCTCGTTCGGTGGTCTCAAGGCGCATGGAAGCATGCAGGAAGATGGAGAAAATACGAGAATGAGAAAAACTATCTGACAGAAACGAAACCATTTATCTTAGTCTTTTTCGTAGCCTTTTTTTCTGTAGCACTCTTCTTTATTCGTTGACCACTTTCGTGCAAATGGACTCGCTGCAATATGCATATTGCGACCGAAGAAGGTGGAATGCTCCGAGCGAAGGAAGCATGATTTCCCCGGAGTCGAGAGGCGAGATGGTTCTGCCTGGTCTGCAATGGAAGTGCTGCCTTATTTATGGAGTGAAGTAAGCATTTTAATTTTTCATTATATTTTACGTTGCCGCTTCGGGTAACTTTCAAATTAAATAAGTCACCAGTGTGAGAGGAGTGGCTTTAGGTGTTTGGAGTTTGGGAGCACTACAGAGCGCTGCAGTTAAATGTTATTTTATGTAAACCACTTCAGTTAATTAAATCGGAATGGTATCTTTGGAAGCATAAACTACTCACAGTCAGCCATTTAAAATGCTAAAAACATTTTCCTCAGCGAGATCTACAGTTTCATACTTATATTGTTCCTCAAAGCTCATTCTATTTGAATGTTAAGCAATGTTTTTCCTCACAATCATCTCAAGCCCTACTCTGAAACGTTCATTTTTCAACAACTTCAATAGCCGGAAGGGATTTCGGTTCTGGAAAGGGAATCATCACGCTCCATGCTCGGGTCAGATGCTCGGTCACATAAGACCATATCATTTGCCGCTGTTGTGCAAATATATACGCCCAACTTATTTGCTTTCAAAACCTCCGCCATCAGCCGTCAAGTACGTACCGGCCTAACGATTCCCATTTCCTCCGAAAACCCCACTAAAACGCTGTCGAATCCAGCTCAAGCGAAGGATGAATATTTAAATATTATTTCGCAAACGCTCGCAACAATACACGCGTCTTGCATGGAAAGGCATGGCAACGGCGTACAAGATGGCGGGCACGACGTCTACTTTGGCCTGTTTTTGAAAACTCATTTTCCCAAGCAAGGGAAACGTTCCCAATACCCCGCCCCCCTCTTCACCAACCTGCAATGGCATCGCTGTGGGCTTGCTGGCATCATTCAGCGCGCGCCACCCCACTCGATGTTTGTGTTCCGGGCATCGGGTGGCCTTTGAGCGGGTGGAAAGAACCGTGCTTAATACACTTCAAACGAGAGTACCCCCGGTTTCTAATTTGAATGAAAGAATTTTGCTGGCTGGATGATGAAAAGCGGTGTTGCCCTGGACATCCCAACCCCCTGCGCTCTATGCGAGACCCATTGGCCCGGGCGTTCCGATTTTATATTTATAGAAGGGTAATTATGCTCATATCTAATGCATTGTAGATGCTTGCCGTGTGGACGGAGCTCGAAAGAAAAAGTGATGGAAGATCGCGTCCTGACACGGATGATGGATGGGCATAGGGCTACGAAACGCCCGCCATGTTGATGGACTGGGTGGGTGTATGTGTACTTCCTTTGTTTTGGGCGAACGGTACGAATTGCGGAACACCATCACAAGCAGTGCCTTCAACAACAAATGCCTTCGATGGGAAGCCCTGAATTGAAGTCTAATGAGCTTCAAAATGCGTCACGTCATGTCCAAGCTACTCATGATCATGCTTTCGTTCAGAATGTTTCAGAACACTCCACCAAACTCCAGTGCTAAACATTGGCAGCATTAGTACAGAGACCAGAGTTCTTTTTAATTACTTGCCGCATTACATTTCCACCCGAAAACCGTCCACTTTACACTTTCCAGCGGCAAAACCTCAATTCTTGAGCACGGTGCTTGAGAAATTCGACATCCAGTCGAGTAGTTTGGCGAGCAAATTCTATATCATTTCAAATAGAATTACATTTTTGCTGCACCAGCAAAACGAAAAAAAAGGAACCCAAAAACGTATCCGAGCCAGAGATGACAGGTGCCGTAACGGACAAGCGTACTACCCTTAATCCCCTTTAACTATACTGCAAAGCTTGGAGAATTCTTTCCTTTTCATTTTCCATTCCCCGCATTCCGAGTTCCGCAAGCCACCCTAGAAAGGATGCTCTCGCTCGAGTGCACAGTGCCTGAATCGTCCGGAGATGCTTGGTTGCGTGGGGGAGCAAACATGGGGTTGCGATTGGGTCGGAGCGACGGGAACACGGAGACGTGCAATGACAACACAACGAAGGCAACCAGAATGAAGCATTTATCCAACGGAGACCGTGGTTGGAGGGTTAGATCGAGTTTTGCTGGAACCATCGGATGGAAGATATATCCCTTTACTTTTATCCATCTCTGCCAACGTCTCCACCACCCACGGTCCACGGTTACCCTCCCGCCGGTTGGTTTTGCAAACGGATAAGGGTTTCCCGGTGACCGGTACGCTTATCTGCTTCTAAAATATGCAGCGCCTGCTAAAAAGATAGGAAAAATAAAACCAACCTTCTGCCCACTGTCCGACCCTGGGTGGCCCATCTTCGCTCCAACAAAAGTAGGGGATAAAATCTGAGCTAGAACCAACTCGGGCCGGCCAGCTCTGCCAACCCTCGCCACCCTTTTTTGTGGGGTAGGAAGAAGGCACGGTGGGACCGGACGGTTGGGCGGGTGAAGGAAGAAAAAGGAATAAAAACATTTCTAGAATATAAATTTTCGGCTTTCCGTTTTTCCTAACCCCATGCTCATTGGTTGAGAGTGCTGGAAATGTTCCGCACTTGGCTGGATGCTGGGCAACGAGTCCAAGCGGGAGTTCAGGCGTGTGTAGCTTAGCCTCAAGCATTTCGCATACACTTCCCTTGCGTATACCCCGTTTGCTACGCTGCTTCTGCTATGTTTTCTTTTCTTTTTCTCCTCCCTCCCCCCACCTAGCCTGTCCCTTTCGCTTACCACCTCCCCCGACCAGGACTTTAGCTCGCCCATAACCTTACCACGCAAGGGGCGGATGCTACCAAAGCTCATTCCATTTAATTGCAGCACATTATTTCGGACGAAGATCCCTTATCTGGCATCTACCTCATGTGCGCTCATGTGCGCCAGTACGTTTGCTTGGAATTCGTTACGGTCGAGCCAAAAGGAATGGGACGGGAGCAAACATGGCACTACGTTCCTTGCCGTATAGAAGGAATGGGCCACATATGGGTGTGTGTTTTTTTGTGTATGTGTGTGTGCGGGCATGTTAATTCCAACATGGCTGCTCCAAAACGGGGCTGAAATAAAGATGGTGCATGATTTCGAGCAATGTCCGGTGATGGTGACGACGGAGTTTACTGCGACAGTGTGACTTAATACGTTTTTCACTCCCCAGCCCAATTCCGGAGGGGTGGGTGAGCTGGGTCGAATGTCGGAGATGCTAGACTAATATATGTGCTAGTGTGCGTAAGATGCGTGCTTGTTTAGGCGCTGAGGTTGGAGGACCTTTGCCAGAGATTTCATTGCTCTGGGAGGAAAGGTGAACACATCAGGTGAAAGATACGGGTGGTTGAATGTTTTCTCCCTGCTTGGAATGGACCGTAACTCGGTCGCACCGTGTGCTCGACACAAACGTCCCTCCAGTGTGCTTGTAACGAGAACGACCTGTATATAATAGAACTCTTTAGTTATAACAAAAAGCCCGTTTTTGATTATGAATTCAGAGAATTGGTTATGTGGACAAGGCGCTGGGGATGGAATAAGCAGCTCAACTGTGCGTACTGGGTAAAGCTATCACATCGAATTCCACAAAACTATAATGCGATCAGATCAAAATATTTGGTGAGCAAATTGATGTTGAGTGAAATAAAAATAAACGCATGTCCAATTCAAGCTTCAATACTTTTGTGACGTTCCTTAACACTTTTACATGACAGGATTCACCTCGTGCACATCCTTTCTTCAATTAATCCACCAAACACCACCCAACCAACAACAACTCGGTTAACTGGCAGGGGACGAGAGAAACATCGGACTCTGCGCAGACCGACACGATAGAATGGATACAGAAAACTTCCGAGAAAAGTGTTGGGGATTATATCTAGCATGTTTAATGCATGAGCTCGTCTGTTTACCATACCCCCTGCTGGTCCGAGGCCCATGGATAGCGTTGGTGCCGGAGAAAAGATAGGCTAACTACAGCTAGTTAGCGCGTCTAGTCAAGACTCTCCGGGTGTCTGGCCACTATGTTATCCTGTGCAGAAGTACACGAACATTTCGAAGTGAAAGGGACGCCATATTTAATTATTTCTTCCATCTTACGCTTCAGTTAGTTTCTGGTTTCCTGCTCTTGGTACTTCAATGCAGTGTTGCAATGTAATATGGCGCATGACTTTCAAATACCAAGCATGCTTTAGAGCGGAGCTTAACATTTAAAAAACGAGTTTAGTAAAGATACAAATGTTGTAGCAGTTAAACTTATTACCTTGGCAATAATATCTTCAGTTAATGTATAATAACAGAGCTTAGTCCAATAACATTTAAGACATTTGGGAGTTCTAGGTTTGTGATAATTTTGGACAATATTAAATATTTTTTAAATACGGTCCTGCTTCTAATGCAAAGGTTTTCTTAAATTTGTTTCTGTTCGTTTCAATTCTACTACCCTGTGTGATGCAACTTTTTCTGAGATTACATACATTTTATTTACATCGCCCTCTGGTTTGTTTCCTATTGCTTTTGTCATTGCATTTCATCCCAGATTGTATAACCTCGGGCAGCAATCTTTTCCTTTGATATAGCATTATATTCTGAAATAAATTACGAGTCGCCTCGTGCCGCACCGAAGATAAGAGAAGCGGCAGCATACCTTTTACACTTATTTATCACACAACAACAAAAATGCAAACGTAAAAACGCAGATCGGGCCACCATGCCTTAGGCCATTTCAATATAAAATCTCGTCGCAGTCGCTCTCTCTCTCTCTCTCTCTCTCTCTCTCTCTCTCTCCTATTCCCACTGTCTTTTACATAACTACTGCTTGCAAAACGCGGACAACGCGGTAAAAGGGTCAAGCTGAAAGGTATGCGAAACTCCTCCGTGTTTCTACTTCGGTTGCGACATAGCAGGGGACTCGAAGTCACCGGAATGCACAAGAGGAAATTCGAAAGGGAACCCGGACGAAGCAAAAAGAAAAGGGACCAAAAAGACTTCCCCCATTTTTAAACTTTCACCCGGTTGTGCCGGTTGCGCCCCGAACGTTTCCACCCACGCGGTCACCCACGCGTAAGGGATGATTATCCTTCGGTCCATCTCTCGCACCCTGTTCGCTATCTGTTTTAATCGCTGTGCCTGTTGTCGTCCTCCACCACGCAGACGGCTTGTGATGCCGGGAGAGGACGCTTTCATTTACTTCACCATTTTCTGCTTCAGACTCGCCTCACAAGCCACACCACACCAGATTTTCGTTACCATCGCTGGCGCTTAGAACGGCCATCTTTCAACCCTCGGTGTAATTTCTCAACTTCACATCCTTTGCATGCTGATTTTCCCTCCCAGCAAACCACGACCAACCCAGCCCGGACCGTATCCGCGACAGAACCGCCAGTGGGCGGGTGAAGGCCGGTGAGCGTTACCGAAGGTACGTTGCCGTTCGCCTACGCAACGGTTAGGGTGCTGCCATGTGCATGTCTCAAATCCCTTTTGGGTAATCGTTTGCTAGATGCTTTTGCTTGCCGGATTCTAACAATGGAGGGATTGCTTCGCTCGGGACAAGGGTTTTTGCTGACCGCTGTAATCGTGCAACGAGTTTTGCAATAGAATTTTATATTTTATTAAATTTGGTCTTCCTTTGCAGGCATTCGCCAGTGTGCACGAGTGGCATTTTGATGCGTGCTGAAGAAAGTATGAAATTACGCTATCGTTTGTTCATCCCTCACCTCTTGCTAGTTCTGGACGATACATAGTTCCTCGGTGGATCCGCCTGATCAGCTAACAAAAGCAGTACCAACAGACAGACAGTTCTTCAAACCTTTCGTGAAATACATCTGGAAACATCGAATTTTAGAAATTTAAATTAAGAATACTTTAGTTTTTAACAAAAACTAGTTTTAACATTATTTATTTTCTATTTTTACTGTTCTTAAGCATTATCAATTCTTTCATTAGTAGTTTCTTTTGACGTACTTTTTTTCGTTTTCTTCCTTTCCTCTCAACTTTCATTCGTTAATCGTATTTTTTCTTTTTCTCTGATTTTTTTTCCAAATTCTTTTTTGTTTAATTGCTTTTAATTATGTTTTGTTGAGTTTTGCGTTTTTAAAATTTGATTTACATTATTTTTTTTTTATTTTTTATTTCTTACTTTTGTACTATCATATTCAATTTCATTATTTCGTTTTATTTTTGTCATTGTTCAAAATCATTTCATTTTTAAATGTTTCCTTATAATTCTAATTATTAAATTATTGTATTTTTACCAATTTGAAATTAAAGTATTTCAAGATTTATTAACCTTTTTAAATAGACAGTGAATGTCAATCACAGTTTGTACTCAGTTGTCCGAGGGTAATTTATCGAATTTAGTTATTATCTTTGGTAGTAGGTTTACCATGTCAAAATAATCATCCTTTCAAATTTGATAAAATTGTCTTTTAACCAATATATTAATTAAATTCAATTAATTTCCTTTAATTTTAATTTGGAAATCATAAATATTATTTATTCACTTCGACGATAAAAATCGTTATAGCTGTAACTGTAAATGTTTTTGATTTAAAAGAACTCCTTAGCAAACTAAATATAAACTTTTTCCCATTTAACAGCATAGTATTGAAATATGTATAGGAAATTCATAATCGATTTGCTTCTATCTATTTTTAAACCTAAGAAAAGCTAAGTTTTTTTTTTAATATTGATTCATATTATTTCTAATCAGAAGTATCTACCTCACACCATTTGATCCTTATGTCATGAAATAATCATTTATTTCTAAGAACGGTTTTTCATTAATCATAACCATGTAACTTTTCTATAACTTTAATAAACATGTAACCTAAACGTAACTCCGATGTTCTTTTCTCTTTTTTTTTGCAATAAATTAATTGTTGTGTATAATTTGAAACAAAAACCAAACAAACGCAGTAAAGTTAAAGAAATACATTCAATGAAGGATAAAATTCGTAATCTCCAGAATCATCAGTGCAGTTTCGCACACTCGAAGCACTTCAGCTTTACTGCTGCAATATTTTCCCGCATCGGCCATGTTAGGCGCGAATTTTTAAAAGAGAAACGGTCAGTAAAAACACCGTGTCGAGTGTTTTGTGCTAGATGCAATTGGCGAAACGGTCTTGTTTCTTTTGTCCGTGTGCGCTTCACAGTAGCTCCTATTATCCGCGTACAATGGCCTGCCACTTTTTGTGTGTGCGTGTGTGCGTGTGTATTGTTGCTTTTTGCACAACTTTTTGTCAACTATCCATCAATTTACCCTTACCCGCACAATGGTTGCCGGTGCATTTATTCGCACATTGATGCACCACACGCAACCGTAGCGCCGCATGGTGCACTATCGCTGTGTTCATCATCAAAAACATATTAAAGCCCTTGGGATAATGGGCCGCGATCGGTGTTCTTTTTTATCAATCTAGAAATAGATTTTTCGGCGAAAGCGTGCAATTTCCAATCGGAACCTCGGCAATGTGTGCAATGCATTGCGCGGGCTCTTGAAACAAAATGGGTGGTCCTATGGAAATACTCTTCACCACTCCAACCCGGAATGCGTGTTTGCAGCGTCCAGGACAGGCTTACGAAATAACTAAATAAAGTAAAAACAGGCTTCGGCATAAAACACTGGAGCGAATAAAAAAGCACATTTCCAATTTTCAAACGATATAAACTAGACTTGGTAACAATAACAGTGGCCAAAAAAAACGGTAACACAAAACCCCCTTTTATCAAAAAAACCCACACAAACACACACACACACGCAGGGATGTGCGGATATGCACCGCGAATAACGTCGGTCGCGCTGTGTCAAGCAAAGATTCGATGATCAATTCGTCACCCATTCCCAGTGGGCCATTGTTCAAGTGGGGAGGTACGACCAGCTGTAGAATAGAGCCAGCCAGAATGCACATGGATGCATCGGGCGCCTCCGTTTGCGGCAGACCCCAAGCAATCTGAACGTTCGGTCTGCCACAAGGCAAATACAAGAGTCGAAGCAAACACATCAACTCTCGTACCAATCCGGTACACCGACCGTGGGGCAGAGTTTGTCAAGTGGTCGTTCTGCAGCTACGTTCCGGCTGTGCACTTTGTGCATCGCTCACCCACACCCATCCGACACAGCACCAACTGCATCCGACCAAAAACTCGGGACGTAAGGAATGCAACCGCCAAAATCGTTCTTGGGACGAACGGCCCCCGGACAAAATGCAATCGAAGGGTGGAAAATGTCTACGGTCGCGTGGTACAACGGCAAACGCTATCGAAACAGACCGAAGCGCAAGTTCATTTTGATGTACACTTCGGGGGTACTTGAATTGGATACAATCGAGCATTCTTACCACCGGTCCTTCGCACCGTTCGAGCGAAAAGCCTTGGGCGAACGTTCGAACACATCGTGCAAACCATTGGCGCTCCTCAGCATCGACCAGGAATTAAGCGTAAATGTAATAAAAGAACGTTCGCTGCACCATTGTGCTTGTGTATTGCACCTGCAACTGCGTTATGTTCTCATACACCGGACTTATTGGGGGATTTTCCAACGCAATCCACCCTGAGACAATTCGAATAACGCTTTGTGGGTTGGCAATTCGGTTCGGTTGCAAACAACTAAAGGTAAGAGTATTAGAATTTGTTATACTGTTATACTCTTAAATCTATGCAAAAACTGATACTTTAAATAGGTTAAATTTAGTAAAATTGTCATAAACGCTACAATAAATATAATTTGTGTTTTAGAAAAAAAGATCTCTATCTTAAAATATTCACTCAACTTATAACTATATATTTCCCTATATCTCCTAAAGGCAACGCGTCCACCCATGCTGCTTGTCCTCTGTCATTCCTGCCACGAGTTCGTCGGTACGCGCCAATAAAAATTGTGAAAAATGAGGCCCCATACACCGAAACACCCGGACGGAGGCAATGCATTCATCTGACGACGCCGTAATTCGTCACCAAACTTCTGCCGATGCACCGCTGAAGGGTTGCAGAAAAACAGTGCAATGCGGAAACGGAACTCCGGTCCGTGTCCACCATTAAAGTGAAACAAAGGCGGAGAGGAAAAGCCACCAAAAAACATACAACCCAACGGGAAACAACTGGCCAACCGGTACGGGGGTGGCGGAAACGGCTGAAACGAGGCATCGCATCATTCGAAGCGTGACAGGAAAGAGTTTTTGACTATTTGCTGAATGGACAGTTTAGCGATATGATCGTTGCTGCTTCACTTGGCTACGTTTTTGGCCGGGCGTCGACCGACCATCCATGGACACTTGGTCAACGGCTGAGATGTACAATCCGTGCCGAGAGCTGACGTGTGATGTCTTCGTCTTTTTTCTGGCCGTAGTTTCTATCGGATGCATTCGGTTCGGTACTGCCTCCCTGACGGATGCCATCCGTTGGATGCAGTTAATTTCCATTTGTAATCCGACGTGTACGCCTAAATTGCATTATCTTTTATGCTGCAATTGCATTGCAGCTGACAAGGATGACGACAACGAGACGGTTTCCAACTCCCACGCTAGCTCACCTGCTCCTGCTCCGGATGCTCCGGACCCGCCCGAACATGGTGACACATTAGCTGGAGGCTGCAATGTACTGAACTGCACAACATTGATTCACATCCATAAGAGCTGATGATGATGATGATGAGAAAATTACAAAACATTGCTTTGGAAGCCGTTGTAAAAAATGCATCTCTCGTTGTACATCATGCTCATCACGCATACAGTCACACAAACACGCGCCTCCGTCCATGTATTATACCGCACGTTTGCACGGGGGAATTGAAAAATCTCGAAGCATCCGGAACTACGGACATGCGAAGAAGAAGTATCGTGCCGTGATGGAAGATACATTGCAGAAGACGTACGCGGTGGTAAGTGCAATTAAGTTGATCCAATCTCCAACCGGTTAACTCAATAACGATGTACACTCGAGAGCTTGGGATATTGATGTTCTCGATGCTTTGTAGATAGCTAGTCAAGTATCAGTTCCAAGACCGATACGGGTCCAGATCCAATCAAAGCATACCAACGGGTTCAGGGTAGTTTGAACGGATTGTTCAAAATGAGCGACAGACATATTGATAGTTGAATAATCGCAGTTTCTTTTAATTGGATTGGTTGATAAACTCGCCGTGGTGTAGAAAAGATGTACCAATATTTTATATGTGAAAATGCAAATGGTATATACAAGCATGGAAGACTATTATATCAAAGCCATTCATCATATTACCATATTACCTTTTCAATTCTACCTTTTTATAGATCTTTCATGCTGATGAATGATTTATTCTCGCATAAAATTGGCTTTTTTCTCGAATATCTCCGCGTTATAGATCTCTTCTTTGTAGTGCTTTAGTTTCTTGGGTTGCGAAAGTTCCAGAAATTATAAACGCAATTTTTTACTAGACGATTATACAGTAGCTTCAAAGCTTGTCTTGCTTGCTCTTTCTAATTTCATTACAAATTTATAGCGCAACGACTGCTGCAAACCGTCCTTTTTAAGCCTTTTATCTCTTCATTTATCTTTCAACTTTCAACCTTTTTTCACTATCTTGTAGCATGTGTCACAGCAGATCCTTCATTGCTAAGTAAGCATCACATCTTATCAAGCATCTTATCAATACACAATTTAACTTCAAACGTGTAAGAACTTTTGGATTATTATGAACTTTTTTCATTAAAGTTTTGCTGAAACACCAGGCGTCTCCATTATAAAGCGTCTTTTATAGAAGAGTAGAACTGAACCCAAACTAACCTCAAATTCTTTATTGCCACTTAATTGGATTAGTTGATGGGAGAGTCATAATGTCAACGATATGGAACTTCTTTATATTTATTCTTTCACACCAAGCAAAGCTCTTCGTGCGATTCATATTTTATGCGATATTTTTACAAAACTTTAGTAGAACTAAATGATTTACGGTCTGGAAAACATTATTCAAGCGATAATATACTGTTTTTCAACACCTTCTTTTACTTATCGCACACTCCACCGCCGGAACCAAAATGCCACAAAAAATAAAGGCAAAAATAGCACTTTCCAGGCCACCGCACAGGGATAAAGTACAACTTTTAATTTTGTTATCTTTCCTAATCGTTTCTCATGTCTGACTTTTCAACATCTCCAGCACCAATCCTTTCATGGTGGATTCGTTTTTTTTTACTTTTGTTTCTCCCCAAGCAAACACTTGCATTCGACATGGAATCATTATTTTTTTCGGATTGGAGTTTCTGCATTTGGCATTAAAATGAGCGTGTCTGTTGGAAAAAAAACACTCGACTCGGCTGCTGGTACTGCAAGTCTCGGAGTCCAGCTTGCGGAGATGCCAAAAATAAACTAACTTTTTAAAATGTGGTAATTCCTTTGCATCGTGCAAAGTGCTTTCGCCCTCGGAAATGCTGGTTATCCCATTTTAAAACTTTATATCTGATTCATTTTCCACCGCCACCGAAAACATGGAAATGTGGATTGGTTGAGGAAAAAGCGAGCGAGACGATTTTTTTTTATTCGTTTTATTCTGAATCACTCTTTCGTGCTGGGGATTTTTACTTTTTTAAGGCAAATGGCCACAACTTTTGCTTCACAATGTTAGCTCGCGTTTACTCCCTCTGGACGGGACTGTTTACTAAATTACATAATTCAGAAAATAAGAAAAACCATCGTTTCACTGCCTGTCTCGGACTCTGTAAGACGGTTTTTGCTCTTTCACTGTGCTATCTTTACTCATTCTGGCTCACCTCACAAATATAATGCCGTCCTAATATGTCTGACGTGTGCTTTTGCATTCATTTCCATATTAGGCTGCCAGCATTGCAACAGGCCTCACGTTAAGGCGGTTTCTTGCGCTGGTTTCCTTCACATTTAATTTTAACTCAATTATAATACGTTCACGCATTACACAGTCTGCTATCTGGCACGTTTCGAATTTGTGCAACCGTAGCAGAATGGAACCATTTCCGCGTTACTTCCAAGGTGGACGATTCACAATGGTGCGGTGCGCGAAAGCGAGTCGGTGCAGCGCATCGTAACACCGCGAAGTAAATTTGCAATTGAATAGAAAACTCTGCTGCTGCTGCTGCTGCTACAGTGTTTTATTTTGTTGTTCCGCTCATACACAAACGGTGCACAGTGCGACGGTGGAAAATTCAGTTTTCGGTTATTATTTTAATTCAACTTTTGCGCCAGTACATTTAATGTCCATTTGCTTTCTTCGTCTGGCCGCTTCGTTTGCTAGTTTACCCATTCCCTAATGTTTGAGCAGCGATCGGACAAAAAAAGCTTTCCATTGCTGTTTTAATTTTATTTTCATCCCAACACATTTGACAGCCGTCTCCGTGCCGCCATCGCAGCCGTTATGATACTGTGCACCGTGTGCTAATGGTGAACTTTTTAGGAGAACCACAAACACACGAAACCCAACCCCAAAGCCTGATGGTATCCTTTTATACGGCTGGTTGCATGCAGCAAAAGTTTAAACTTTTTAATTCCCAACAAGCACCGAGTTTTGAGCTGATGTTGTGTACAGAGATACACCGGATGCGGATGCGGTGCATGCCACTATTCACCATCCGACTTTGGGAGGTCCGTAATTGTGTACCGCCACTCGCTGTGCACGGGGACATCGCCAGCACAAAAGGAACATTGGGATCCGGGGCCAGGATGGTGGGATAATGCTTTCACCGGAAGCCGCATTCAAACCCATTTGGATGGCTAAATATTAAAATATTTTAATTAAAACAAGTTTTAGCTTTAGCCATAACCACCACGCTAGGTTTTGATACAATCGCTGGGGAGGTGCTTTATACATTGCAGCACACGGCACTAGCTTCAAATTTGATCACGTTTGGGGTAACAATTATTGTTGCACGATGTTTATGAGATGAGGTCAGTTCGGGAGTGGTTGTCCTTAGAAAACAGATAGATTTTAATGATAAACGTTTCTAGCGAGAGCTTTTATCTGTTTGTGTGTTTTTCATTATATTTCTGTTCATTTAAAATTGTTTCGTAAAGTCAAAACCACTCATTTCATCCTACATTATTGACTGATATTTACCTTGGGGACTTTTATTAAAAAATTGGAGACCTAGTTGTAACTCAAAATTTGGAAACGATGTACTGAAATTCAAAAATGAACTGTTGAATTTTATTCCAGATACACTTGATATCCAAAGGATATTTATATGCCTTCTACACGTATAAAATAATATAAATAGTATTTTTCTTATGTTTTATCCCTGAGTCAGAACTCTAGGATTATTCTACAAAATGTAGTCTTTCTTTTACTATTTTAGGCTTGCAACGAATTCTTACGAAGGATACAAAAAAAAAACGAAAGATCTATTGGATTTCATTCATTCTAACTCCAATTCAAAGCTTTCAAGAAAATAAGTCATCAAGCAACTATATTCAAGAAGTGTATGAAAATGAATAGTTCAACGACATACATCACATACAACGCAACGATCGTTGCTTGGTTGATCTTGTCGGCAACCTCCTTGGTTTTACTTGCTCTTCGTATTAAGAATTATGTTTTTTTCTTCTGATATTTGTTTAAGTGACTCGCAAGTGTCATAATGCTAAGCACAGACCTGTAACTCAAATGAACATTAAAAGTAGTTATATATGGCAGACAGCTTCTTCAAGCGATTTGTTTGGACTAAAATAGAATCCACTGTCTTCAAAACTACGAGACGTTTTAGATGGTTAGAACCATAATGCGTTATTAACGATTCCCGTCTATGTTTTTAAGGAACTGTAGCGTTTTTTTATGATTTTTGGAGTAAGATAAAAGTTATTTTTGAACTCTTTTTTGAGCAAACTGACCAAACTGTTTTAATGCCAAAAATTAAAGTGTCTCATAAGAGTGTATTATTCAAAATGACTAGTTTAATTTTGTTTTTAAAGCTTATATGTCAACTTAATATACTTTTGAAGGTATTTAAATGCAATAGTTCTTCACATTCGACCCAACGCAACTTATTTCAACTGCATCATACGTCAAAACAACTACATGTTTTCGCCCATTTTTTGTATTCTAAACTTCTAGGCTTACACATTTTTGGTAAATGCACGACCTGTTTTTCAGCTGAATCTATGCGTCGCTTGTGACAAATGGCAGTCATTTGAATGGGATTATAAAACATGTCAGTGATAGCATTGCGCCCCCACCACGCCACTTTTGTCCCACTATTTATGGTTCCGCACAGTTCGAGAAGCTTTGTTACGGCATAATTACATTGTAACTATGAGCTGAAATGCGGTCGTAACGAAACTAGCAGCAATCCACTTGCCCCAAAGCACCACCATCACCATCAGAGCAGCAATCAAGCAAGATTAATCTGCGCGCCCACCGTATCGCCCGAGGCCGAGCTTCCCTCCGGGCGAACCGATGGAGAAAGCAGTCATTGTCATAATTTTTCTTCACTCACGTTCACTCATTTGCGACACATTTCACGAGGCTGGTCGCTTCCACCATGTCCTAGGCCGGGGTGCGATACGTGGCCTTCGTAAATCAAAATGAATTCTCATAAACAATGGATGTTTTGCAGACCGGAAGAAGTGGAATGGAATTGAAAAATGTCCACCGTCCTGGGGAGATCGGTCGCAATGGGGACCGCTTCCTTACGAATGGAAAGGTTCACCGTCTTTGTTTCGCCACACGCCGCAGCAACGAACGCGATGCAATGAAGGAATGGTTGCGAGAAAAGAAAAATCACCCGACAAGACCAAACGGGGCTGATGCATCCTTTTTTCGCTCCAAAATCCATTCCTCATTCTGCCGTCAGTTGCCGTTTGGTGGGCGAATCGGTCGCAAAGCAAGTCTCGCATAAGTCACCGTCAGCAGACGCGCTTCACGTTGCGTTCCATTTATCATCAGCATAGTTCTTCGGAGAATTCCCGTTCGCCCGGGTTTGTCCCGGGGATGCGAATGGTCAAGTAGGTTGCAAAAGATGATTTCTGCATGTTTCCAGCAAACTGCACGGACTGTACGCTTCTTACACCACCCAGCTAACCTTTGCGATTCCTGCACGTCACCCGTCAGCTGGAAGGACTGGGAAAATGGTTGGAAAATTCTTCCTAAAAACAAATCATATCGTGCTGTGGCAGATTTCCTGCACGAAAAAATCTTCACTCCTCTCCTCCTTCCTTCCTCCCTTCCTTGCACCCATGGGATACGTTTTATTTAATTTGAATTTAAGTCAATCATTCTCACTGACAGTTTTATTCCATCTTCCAACGTCATATTATTCAGACCTGTCACTGGACGCAAAGCCAGCTCAGAAAAGTCCATCCCGCATCGGATGGATTGCTAGTCTTATTTTCCCTTTTCGCTTTACTTTGCTATTCTGAACATCCAAACCAAAACGCTATAGTGTTGCAATTGATTTTGCAAATTGGCACATTTTTATGTAAGACTTGCGTAATGGTGTAAACAATGGATTTTTTTCCCACTCCAGCACAATCCTATTATTGAATCAATGGACAACATTCGAGCATAAAACGAATTTTCGACAAGTGGTTGGAAACGGTTGCACCTTCCTATGCACGTTTCCCAGCTGCACTCCATGTCATATATTAGGATATTCTATGGAGCGATTAAAAAAGGGGCAAAAAAAACACACACACACATCATTGCACCATCACCGGGTCGAACAACAAACACTCTGCAAACCAGCAATAATTGATTGAGCATCACCACAACAGTGTTTTTGAATTTCCGTTCTCTTTCGTTCCATCTCGCACCCTCTCTCTCTCTCTCTCTCTCTCTCTTTCTGTCGTAGTTTTTCATCTAATTTCCTCTCTGTCCAGCTGCATCTACCTGTTCGCTGCTGCAGAATGCAGATCCGAGTGCGGGCGTGCACACGCTTCCCACGTACGGTGTCGATGAGAAGGATGACTTCCGTGACACCTGTGAAAACCAGTGTGACAAATTGTAATGCTGCTGACCGCTTTAAAACCGACCTACGGCTACAAACTCCGAACGGTGGCACGGACACGGTCCGGAATGGGCCCGGCCGGATTTGCGGCGGTTTGGTTTGGTTTGACACACAAGTTTAACCTATTATGACACTGCAACAAGCTGTAAACAAATTAAATAAACACATCGACAAATAGGGCTTAACATTATCATCCTTATTACACGTATCATTATTACACAATTAAGCTGCTCGGTTTTGTAACAAGATAACCGGTGCGGTTGTTGCTGTTTTCGGTGTCCGTCGCCCTTGCCCGTCCCGTACTGACCAATGATTGACCGGTCGCAAGTGCATGCCAGAGGTCAGCTACGGTGGGCATGGACATGGAGACGACCTCGCACAGGTCAGTTCAGTGATTTAGAAGATGCAAACGTACGGGGGAAAAGCGAGAACAAGTCTCTACAAACTATTGGGCAATAGGGACGTGTCGGGTTATGGGACGGAACCGCCGAAACGTAAAGAGACCCACAAGGGTGTAAAGGGGTGCAGAATAATGTGATGAACAAAAAAGGGCTGTTAGGGACCATTGGACAACTTGGAAGTGTGAAATGTCAGTGTAAATGTATGGACAATTAGCCGGTCGGCTAATGACGATAGGTTGAGCATGGGACATCCGGGGCATTTTTTTTTTAATGCACCCTTCCGGCACATCTTCAGGAAAATGCCAATTATTACAATGACATTGTAATGCACCATTTAGGTCATAGTTCAGGAATGGATTAATTACCTTTCGGCAACTCTATCTCCACTCGGCTATTCTTCTTTAGGTATTTATGAGTTTCCAGAATCCTAAAAAATGGCATTTCCAATGAAGACAGAAAATTCCCAATAAAAAGTGGATAGTAGTAAGTAAAAGCGAAGGAAAATAAATTGATTTTATTGAGAAATAATGTTACAACTACATCGCTCAAATCTCACACGCCAGAACTGTATATTCGTCCCGATTCCCATGCAATCGTCCCACGTCCTCCCAGAATTATTTTTATAGCAGCAAAGTTGAAGTTGTAATCTAGTCAAACTCCTCAATTGAATTATTAACACGGCATGGTTGCTGTCTGGGATAAAAAGACAATATAACAACAAAAAATCTTCCCATTTTCAAAGCTCATTTCCTTCCAACAAATCACCCATACTGGGCACGGTAAGGTCTCTGTCCATACTATAGCAGAGGAGATCTGTTTGTCTATTAACAAAAAAAACTCCTGTGTCTCTGAAAGTTTGTACAAAAAATCGATTTACAAAAAATCACCCCTCACTAGACGGAGGGTGCCACATTCGAGGTATCTCGGGATTCCAACAAAGCGCAAGGGTTCGTCTCTTCCGGCCTAGAATTAAACTCGTCGTTTAGTTTCCCGTCTTGCTACGGTCACGTTGGATTACTAGGGGTGAAATGGAAGAAATCCGAATCCTGCTCCCATGTGTTTGTGCTGAGTCGAGATAAAAAAAAACGCACACCCACTCCAATACTCACATACAACAGCAAATTTAGCATAAATATAAAATTTAGAATTAACAAAAAACAACCCCCCGAAAAAAACAACATTCTATGAGACTGCGCTCTCTTACTCTCTCTTGCGTTTTTTGGTACTCGTTTTTTCTACACGCACACAATGCAAAAAGGGAGAAAGTGTATACGTTCTCATGGGCGCCCCTGTTTAGGAAATATTCGCGCCAAGAAAGCGAAATTTGCGCATCTCGTTCCAGCATCCATCATGTCCCCCGTCTAGCCATCCAGCTCACACACCCACATAAGGGGATAGAGTTTCGTAACGGCACTCCATTCCACGTTGGCCGCGACGGTGGTACAGAGCAACCCGAGCACCCGATAGGTACTAAGGCAAAGATGGCAAGATGGTCCTTCAGGCATCGTGCTCGCCGTGTAGTTGTAGGAAAAATTATCGATTTTCCCGCCACTGGCTGAGGGCGCCTGCGTGGAAAACATGCTCGATGTGTATCATCATGGATACCATCATGGGTGAGAGCATTCGCCAATCCAACTGCCAAACACGGGGACGCCATTTCGTCACCGCCGAGGCAAATGTCCGTTCGGCCAAAATGCCGTTTGGTGGCGCCAGCTGGCAGTAAGGAATTTCCCGCTTTACACGCACGCACAGCATTGCGATTGAAATGGGCACGGGCCTGCGAAATCATTCAACGAAATGTATGAAATAAATTCTCTCCAAAAACTATTTGCCCCGAGCCTACCTGGCCACCAGCGAGGTTGACTCGTCGCTATCGGACGCGCAGGCAACAGATTACTGCACGGCCAACGGTTTCAAACGCGTAGCGGCGTGTGCTCGAGTAGTGCACCAAATGACAGCACCAGATGTGGCAGTAATAAATTTATGCACTTCAAGATAAAAATAACCATCGCCACCATCAGCACCACACCTATGCGCTAAACCCGTTGGCGATGATCAACAAGAATCAGGCTGCGAGGCGCGAATTCAACCCACCGTGTACATAAACGCAGGAAATAGGGTTGCCGTTTAGAAACTTAGGTAAGATGCGGGGACAATGTGTGCTAAACGAAAAATAAAAACATTAAATGAGTCGAAAACTATAATGCCGTATTGCCTGCTTCCACGTGTGCATGGTGAGGAACATAGGAAAAAAGCAGATGCAGGCTGGGACTATTTTTTTTAATACGCCCGACAAATTCAAACCAGGAATTGCAATTGCGAATTAATGCAAGCAAAAAGCGTTTGGGGTGAAGGCGAAAACTGGTTTCGGTATTGAAAAAACTAGTTAAGCTTGTTTTGTGTGATGTGGAAACTATACGCACCCTTTCGTGCGAACGAATCGAGCAATCTTACGTCCTGCACGTGTGCGTATAGTGAGAGTTTGTTAGAAAATCCGAAAGACAAACATCGGACAAGTAGATTAACAATTTACGAAAAAATGAAAGGGACATTGTTTGTAACAGTTTTGTATAATTTTAATTATTTTTTAGAGATGAAAGAAATCAGAGTACGGAAACAAATTAACAGAAAAAAATAATTAATCAAATTAAGCAAAATAAAGCTAATGCAATGTCTGGTTTGTCCAGCATCCTACCCAGTATTAGACGACCAACTGTGAATGTGCGTGGGCTTTCGCCAAAACAAAGCTCCCATCGCTGGTGGCGCCCTCTATGTATCGGTAGCTGAACGAGCGCCTACCACTGGAAATAAAACGCACTGGAAAATGGGAAATTTCCTGCAAGGGGCATTGCATTTCCCCTATTTTAACCCTTGCGTTACCGTGTCAAAGCGGGGAACAGGAAGTATATAAATCAGCTCTGCTTGTGTTGTAACATCCTTCCTCCAGGCTGTACCATTCCTCATCAATCCGCCCCGCATGTACATAGAGTTTAGTGATTCATGAAGTAGCTATCTCTTGTCGTTATGTCTAAGATATCGTGGTAACTCAAACATGTCCGCTCGGTGGATTTCTTTGGAAATTGGGCAGTTCACATTTCTTCCTGATTTCAGAGAAATCGCTTCAACTGTTGGGGATCGAATGAATGTTTCCTACCCAAACGAGTAGATCTTTCGTTTTTGCTTTGTGGTTACGAAATCTTTATAAGTCACAATAGCTACAACATTACACGTTTTTTATTTGTGGAAAACTAATTTAATCTAAGTGATTGTTTTTTCAATGATATTTTGAATCTAATTAAATTTGTAGGATATCAACAACCTTAATCCTTTTTTATAATAATTTAACTGATGAAATGACATTTGTAAATACTAACATCAAAAATATTCAATTTTTTCTTTCTTAAAGTATTTAAAATTAAATTTTAAATAATCATTCAACTTTTTTCTTTACTAACTCATTTCAATATATCGGAAATATACAATGAATCTCACTCCAACAAATTGCAATGGTAGTGTATTCACATATGAGAGTATGAAACTAAGTAACGAAACGTTAAGAGATAAATTCACTTAACTTGAGCACTTAACTCCAAATCACTTGCCTAGAAAATATTACCAAGCTGCTTCAGCTGCAGTAGCCTTTATTGTGTAAAGTCCCCAAAGATTTTGTTCAATATACTTTACTTATCGTATTAAAAACAAGGCATTCAAGTTCAGTAAGCCTGTAAATATATTATCCTACACTAAAGTTATAGAAACAATAGAGAAAAAATGTCACATTCTGTTAAATTGATACCTAATTATAGAAAATAAATATCACAAATGTAAAAACCGATGAGAAATCCGAAATGGAAATCTGAACATTAATCATGTTACCTAACTATTAGGTTTATAAGATTCAAAGCCCCAATACAGTACAATACAATGTGAAAGAAATGTCACCGTGTAAATTAGTTCACATGTACAAAGAATAGTGAATGTTTGACGCCTATCTTCCCTGCCCAATCATTGTCCATTTACGTTTTTATCGTTCTTGTCGATGTTTACAAAAATTAAACAACGATCAAACCTACTGTCTTGTAAATGGACTGACGAAAACAACTACCACGACGGCACACATCCTTGTGCACCTATACACACACGCACGCACACACCCATGGCCGGGTGAGCAGCCTCGAACAACTTGGTTGTTTACGACGATGATTCAAACTTCGAAATTATGCAGATTCGGGCTTCGAGTTTCATTTCCATACATTATTCCCTTCGTCCAGGCGAATGGGGTGAGCGGTTTGATGCTGTTGATATTGTTTTCTCGGACACACCGGCCGAACACCACTGGCCGGTCCGTGTGCAGGAAGCGACTTACTTTGCATTGGGTCCTGTCTCGTTCGGCATCCTTCTTGGACGGTGGCTAGCAAGCATTGTGCCCCTGTTCGACGCCGAAGCAGGGGAACCAAGCTGCACGAACAAGGAACATTTTCAAGAGCTAACACATTCGGGAGAAAACTTTACCGAGAAAACTACCCCGGCTCAGGACGGGACCGAGACAATCCGGGGATCCGGGGACACCGGATGGGGGTGGTGATGGAGCGGAGGGAGTGGCAAAATACCACCCGACCAAGGCTTCAACCAAGCGGTGCTGTGCAGTGAGATCAGCTAAAAAATGACAAAGAACAATAGCTTAAAGACAACCCGGCGAAGAAGTCCGGCCCTATCTCGACCATTTTGCGGCAGAACGTCCTGCATTGTATCGCAGCGTGGACGAGCGTTAGGGGGGGGGGGGGAGTGTTTGGAGGGTGGAGGATTCTGCCGAGTCGCCCAAGATCCTGGGAATGCCGGAGCGAATGGGCGGGAGCAAATAAACTCTTATGAGCCACATCGACACGTCCATTCCTATGGGATGGTGTGGGCTAACTGGTTGTAGCGTTGCTCCTTATTCGCATCGGTTAGTATGTGTTGCTAAATTGCTTTCGAGAGTGGACCGGACTGGACGGCACGCTCCATTCCAGGTCACCGCCGTCCACTGTGCTCCGGGCCTTGTAGCGATTGGTGCTCTTTATCAACTCAACATCGACCGACACTCGGCTCGGAGGGTATGGAAAATCAACAAGAAATTAAAAGATAGTAACGACGATGACACTACTCACAATGGCCACCCGCTGGGGCTGCGTTGGAACCGACGCAGTCTCGTTTCACACATATCTAAATGCAAATATAATACTCACTTCTGTCCCATTGCGAATCATGGCCGCGAGAACGGACCCCGGACACTCTCGTAGTGCTCGTTCGAGACGAAGAAGTCGAATGGCGTATTGCGTAAGAGTTTTCCCTAAAACCAATGACTAACGTGTCCCGTGAGAAGCGCCCAAGCTCGTCCGAGACTTTCTGCGCTGCTAAAACATGCTGGGTAATAAAAAATTAAATAAAACGATCCCGATGCAAGAGATGCCATTCAACATTCTGGACTGCAGCTCCGGATGCACTGGACGGAACGCCGGGCTGCTTAGAATGAATATAGATGCATCTTGTGCATGCCAGTTGATGCAGTCCATTGCTCATGGCGAGCAAGATTGAGTGTGTGGCAAGAAACGGACATCACAGCCATAAATACCGTCACGATCATCATCAGCAACAGCAACAGCAGCAGCAGCAGCAACAACATCGAAACTTTTATGAATAACCAAATTTCTACAGCTGTTGTGGGGAAGGAGTAAAAGGTTCGTCCCCATCTCCGGAACAGGGCCTCGGTCGGTCGATGCTGATGACGGCACTGGCGCTGACCAAAAACACGGAGCATTCGGCTACTGTTGCTGCTACAAACGAACATTCATTCGATTCAATGTCCTGTTTTAACATGCACGACAACTGTTCGGCCCGGACCCGGGTACCGCCAGGCCGGGCAAGGCGACTATACTTTGGCTCGAAGGATTTTTCACCGGGTTTCTTCAGCTAACATGCCTTGCCAAAGCTACCTCTGGACAGAATTGAATAGCGAATGTGCCTGTGATACCGAAAATAAACTACATTTACACGATTTACAGCATTTGTTGCTAGTGCCGGATTGGGACCGGACTTCCATCCTCGCACACCACTCACAAGCCTCAAGCACGAACACCGGAAAACAAAATCGGAAGCTATACCAGAACGGATGCATCTTTCCTTTTGAGAACTTTCTTTCATTTGAATGTTTGATGTACATCAATTTGGACGAATGTTTCAAAGTTTGTCCATTTCGGATTCGATGCACGCTGATGCCACAAAACTGAAAGTGTCGCAAAGCAATGTGTCCTACGTACCCGTGGGCTGGACGGAGCAACTGGAGCCGTTAGAAAGAAAAGCTATCCTTCGTGTACGGTACGGTCGGAATCGTCCCATACCTTTTGGAACTTCCATTGGATTGAGGGTGTTGATGAGTATGCAAAATGGAGAAAAAGAAATCTATTCAAACCATTCAAAGCCCAAAGCTGTACCAGCTGAACCAGTGTGTGCGTGGTTCTCGAATAATAAGTGCCGAGTACGACAGCCACGCTTGTTTGTAGCATGTTTAACCTGTTGGCATGATATTGTGCAATAAACATTCAATGCCCAATTAAAAATGCTAAATATTTCTTCCGTCTAACATGTTCTGGGGCAAATTATATTATCATAGGTTCACGTTTTCCATTAAAACTAAATAAATAAAATGTCGTGAAATAGCTCTTTTCATACAAATTTTTTTTTTTTAGTTCTGATCTTATACAACACCTACGGAGATATGCAAATAGTAATGTCAAAGATTTGAATAATGAATGTCGTTCCAAATATTTAAAGTTCTATAACAATAAGTCATTTATGATCGGTTTTGTATATGTATTTAAGTCACAGATGATTAGAGATAAGACTTGAGACATGTAAGAAAAGCAAATAAGAAAAATATGAGCGGCTTGTTTGAGGCAGCCCGTTGTATGATGAAGATGATGAGTCCCTCCTCTTACCCCAACAAAGGCTTTAAAGGAACAAATTTATGTCAAATGATATTGAGAAACAATTAAAAATACTTAAAAGAAAATTAAAGAGTTGTCTATTATTTCAGAACCATAACCATACCAGAGCTAACCTACAACAAAGTTGACCACTGTAGGCTTCTTTAGGCTATATAAATTTCTACGTTAGTTGAACTCTATAATGTCCTGCTATTTCGCGCGCGTGTCTCAAATCCTTGTCGACTCATTCTTTTCCTTTTTTCAAAAATATTATTGGCATCATCATCATCAGAACATTGGGACAGTGCAGTACAACTAAACACATCATATAACCAACATTTATCCATAACTAGACTTAATGAACGTTTAACGTTTAATTGGACTCTGTTAACTGAAAACAGGCCGTAATAAAGATGACCAATAAACTGAGAGCTATTTGGAACAGATATCTTGACTGACTGCTTTAATAGTTAAGACGAGTAGCCTAACACTTCAAATGTTTTACTAACTGAACTTTAAGTAACGATTTCATTTCGTTACCTTCCATCTCTACGCATCAATTGAAACCACGTACCACGTAACAAATAGCAAATGCAGTCTTTATATTTCTGGGTAAGATTAATCCACTTCCACTTTAAGGGAAACATTGCACCAATAATCAAAATCAATTATTTTTCCTCATTAAACAGCTCGTCGTCCAGATTGCGGAAGATGGCGGCCAGCGCGTTACACTTGCTGTCATCGTTCGCCTCGTTGGTGACGATCTGGCACAGATGGTTCAGCAGACAGTCGCCGTCACATCCAGCGGCCAGGAACGGATCACCACGCTTCACCTTCATCTCCCAGTAGTGGCGCAGCTCGGTCGGGTTGGACGCAAACCGACGGACCAGCCCATCGAGCGATGCCGGACTCACGTTCGACAGCTGGAAGTCGCGGTTGAACGAGTACAGCTGCGTCCAGATCGGGGCGCGGTTCGGGTTCTGGTTGGCTTCGGTCAGGTTGAAGTACCACGATTCATAGTCCGTCACTTGCTGCAAAGACGAAAGCGATTTCCCATGTAACGAAAGTCTTCGGTGAAGATTAAAGCTGAAACACTTACGTAGGTTTGCGGGTTGACGTAGTACACCGCGTAGTTGGGGTTGTAGTTACTAAACGGTACGGTACCACCAGCGTTGAACCCGACATTGATGGCGGCCTGGGGGTTGGACAGCGAGTAGAACAGATTGAACTCGTCGGCGTGCGTATGGCCGTGGAAGTGGCCCTCGATCACGTCCCAGAAGCGATCCAGAATGCGACGATACTGGCGAGCCCAGGTGCGATAGCTGGTTCCAGCACCGATGGGAATGTGCGCCAGGATGTGTACCTTCTCGCCGGCGGCTTCGGCCTGCAGGAGCGTATCGTGCAGCCACTGGAGCTGTGCCTGAAGGTACGCCGGATCGTACAGAATCCACCAGTTGAACGTGTACGCGTCGTTGTTGTTCATGCCGATAATACGGAACCCGGGTCGGACCAGCGCCGTGTAGAAACCACCCTGCCGGATAGTTTGCTGCGTGGCGGCCGGCAGCCAGGAGGCCCACTGGTCGGCCGAGAAATCGTACAACCAGCTGGCCGAAAAGTCGGTCCGATCGATGTAGCTGGGAGCGAATACGTTCGTGGGGTTGTTCTCGTGGTTGCCGAGCACACAATACACGGGCTTCGTGCCGAACACATCGCGGAACAGTTGGTAAGTGCGCGTCATCGAGACAATATTGCCCGCCACGGTCGTTTCCCAGACACCATGATCGATAATGTCACCGGTGTAGTACACGTACGACGCATCTGGATGCTGGCGAGCAGCGGCACGTACTGCGTCTTCTACTGCCTTCCACGGAGAATCACAATCCCGGTAGTCACCCCACTCACCGGCACCGTCCGCTGGGTTGGCAGGAATACCTTGGCCCTCGCGGCAGCAGCACGGCTCACCACACACAGCATTATACCCAGTGCGATAGTGCGGATCGTAGTGCACGTCCGTGATGTGGATGATCTTGAAGTCGCTGGCGCCGCGGTTCGGAGTGGTCTTCGAAGCGGTAATTGGACGCCCGCCAGCCGGTACATTGATGGACCAGTTCAAAAAGGTCGGATCCTCCAATACGCAAGTACCCGACTGGAAGATAATACCGCACATAGTCTGTGCCGTCAGCGACGGACGGTTATCGATGATGTACAGCAAGATGTCGATGTTCTTGTTCACAATCTTCAGACAGTTGGCTGCGGTGAGAATGTTCAGCGTTTGACACGTCGAAGCCGCCTGCTCCGCAATGCGGTCACGATCCCAGCCGAGCACGCGACGGTAGGTGAGATAGGTCGTCATCAACGCCCGACACGCCGTACACTCCACGGTCAGGTACGGTAGCGGATGGTCATCCATCTCCATCCGGAACATGTCCGGCTGCTGGCGCATGTACTCAAACATCTCCACGAGCCGCTCCGATCGCTCCCCCGTCTCAACATACTTGGTGTGCTCCACGTAGAACTCTTTCTCGAATGCCTCTGTCAACCGAACGGAAAGCTGTGATGCGATCTCAGCGAAAAAAATAACCGAAGCGTGCGTCAAACTCACCGTCAAACTTCCTCTGCTGCTCAACCAGTTTGGCGTAGTTGGCCGGTTTCACCTGGTAGCTGGCAATCGACCCGATCACCGCCGCCACTATCACCAACGAGGAAACGATCGTTACGCGTCCCATTCTGCCGATTAGAGTGAGCTCCCGTGACTGCTCCCGATGACCAGCAACACCTACTGACCTGAGCAATTCTCTCATGCGTCCACTGTAGCTCGCACCCGTTTTTATATCAAACCTGTTCTGGAATGTATCGTATTTTGGGAACTGTTGTTGTTTTTTTCTTTCCTTTCTTTACCTTTTTTTGCCCTCGCTGTTCGTCGCTTTCTTCCCGGGGTCACCCCCTCCACTACGCGCCTCGTCCATTATCCTACCGTTATCAACGAGCAACGTACGATTGTGTTGTGTGTGCGCGGGATCGCTACCTGTCCGCGTCAATACCGTTAGGCCATTAGCGCCCGAAACAGACGCACCCTGTTTTCCGTCCGCAACCACCCCTCCGCGAGGTGTCGTGTCACACGGGGGCCTATGTTTAGCAACTCAGCTGGAAGCGTCGACAGAGTCCGCTCGTATCGGCGAACTTTCATTTTCAAGTGTCATCGGTAAGGTGTTGTACGAGCCACGATGTACATTCACTGATAGATCGACGCAATACTCTATCACGGTCGAGCATCAGGGTCGAAGAGCGTCAAGTAATGAGTGCCAAAAATATCATGTCGCTAGAAAACATTAAAAAAACCACCTACCCACCTACAACAAACGAGTAGAACGAGCCCCCTTTGCATCATACGATACGGTAATGGTGGCAGCCACGACGAGACTGTTTGGACGGGTTGATAAACATTACAAACCGCCTTACAACACGTGCTCACGGTGTGGTTTTCGGAACGTGAACGTTTCGCATGAGTGATCTGCAGCTGATAGGCGGGTTTTTGGCTACCGATCCTGGGGGTAACAACTGAGCTGCAACGTCATATCTACCGCGATACATGAAGTATAGAAAGGTTTAGCATTCGATACAGCTTGTTTCATGCCACTGTGATTGATAGTGACCTCAAACGATGACTTTACCATAATCGTGGTGCCTTAGATTTAAACCTCAGTATTAATTTTCCAACTGTTACGAATTGAACAGCGATAAGGAAAATGATACACTTTATTGATGTACTTAGTCCACATTTCAATTTATCCTATAAGTCAATAAATACTGCAGAAATATTGCAAACATTTGATTTGTCCAGCTATTTGAGTATATGAACTGCCTTTCTAAATAGAAAAATGATTTTTGTCAAGTTATATTGCATATTATTAACTTATTTGAAGTAATAATAAATCAACCGATCCAAATTCGATACGTAGGAAGAAACTTTGACCTGATATGTAATGTTTAGAAACTGCTCAGAGCAATGCCACTAGAGATCCTACTGCTTATTCACTTCTGACAAGAGCCATCAACTCAAGATGCTGTGTTGAAATCAATAATATTGAATCGCTTCTAACGGAGCACATCAAAGAATTCGATCGAATCCTCCGAAATACTTGTGGAGTTACTTGTGTCTAGAAAAAAGGTTCTCTCACCAAGAAATAGAACCAACCCTCAATCTTCCAACCGATGTTTGAAGGTGGTGGAATAATATAATGTTATTTCCTCATATGTTAGCAAACTTCATCCTGACGATTCAATAGTTCCACAAGTGAATGACGTATGTGAGACACATCATGCCACATTATGCTCATTCTCAAACTGCAAAATAGTTTGTACAAATTCTTTATTCAAATATTTAATGCTATGAATCCTACGACTACTATAAATTCCAGCAAGATTTCAAGCCTCTGTGGTAGTATAGTATGACTTATGGACGTTTTACTATATCTTCAGTAATATACTTCGTCACAATGAAAATTAGACTTCCAATGAGATTGCCGACTAACAGTGCTTCTTTCGTTTTACATCTTCTATTAGACATGCGTTGTTCCGTCATTAATTCTGCGTCATAAAAGTATCACATTTTCAATCATTCAAGTTCCAAAATATGCGGTCAAAATAAAAAATTAAATAAATTCACACAAAGAAGCATAAAAATTAATTTCCGTATTCTGATGTATAAAACCATTATCGTCATGAAATTCTGCAAATTTTTCAAATCAAATAAATGTAACTCTGTAATCATGTTATTGTTCCCAGGTTTTACAATAATCTACCATTCCACGGGAAGCTGTAAAAATGTATCTTCCGGAGTACAATGCAGTGCAACAAGAATTGAAAAATAAATCCAGGAAAAGCTTTCCACGACCGAGCGCAAGGCTTATTCTCTGACCATCCGAATATCGGTTAGCGCAAACGATTTGCCTGCCCATAGAAAGCTCACCAACAAGACCGTCTTTGTTCATGGTGGCTGTGGTTTGCTACCAAAGTTCTGGCGAGTCTTTGTGTTGAGGTGCAAAACGGGCATTCAAGCACACACACACACACACTCGCAAAACACTCCGGAAGTAGTAAGTGCTGCAAGATAACTACTTTGCTGCGTTTTTCCAACACGTCGCCTATCTTGGCAACACTTCCTTTACCGACCACTGGTAAGGCCCAATGGCAAGACACACCAGGCTTTTGTAGTAGAACGGCACTGTTGTCCTATCTCACCATGGTCAAGAATACTCAAACAAAGCGATTAAATAAAGGGTTTGATAAAGAGCGGATCTAGCAGTGACTCTTGTGCCTATGAATTCTTTAAAACTAGCTGTTTCATCCGTTCTGCTGCTTCTGCTGCTGCTGCTACGGAAAGGATGCAAGCTCTTGGGAAGTTTTGCAATTGCCACTCTGTGTCTTTTTGCTCTGGCTGGGACGGTACTTCAAGGCAGACCCAACATAGGATTCGGGCTGCTTGTGTGGTTAGCCGGCGAAAGATAACGCCGTTGTGGGTCGTTTTCTTCGAAGTGAAATGAAATACCAGCTAAATATGAATTTCATCATAAATTTATACCGGAAACGTTTGTCCGCACAGAAAGTCCGTTACCGGGCGAAGAAAGAATCTGTTGATTTTATATCTTTAACGTCTGCAACCGAAGACAACACTTCATTGTTACAGAACCCTGTACCCGGTACGCAAATGTTCTCAGCATCTTTTCCCCGCCGTTGAACTTTAATCTCGAACACGTTTTTGAACCAAACGAAACACCACCGATGAGATAGAAAAAAACAACAGTAAACGTAATCTAAATTCCAACGGTTGTCCATTTAATAAATGTAACGGTCGAGCATCGCTTCGAAAACCTGCTTCAGCTGACGAGTCCGACACAAGACCCAAGGATGCGGGGATGAAAACCGGGTTTGCTACACATCTTTCCAGCTTCAGCATTTTCACGTGCACATCTTCCGGCCAGCCTGAAGGATGTTGGCCGAAACGGAAAAAACAGGTTCCCGGAGACGCGCCCGTACCAACGGTCAGACTGGACCACCCATTTCCCTTCCCACCACGCTTGGTCCGTGAGAACCTAAAACTCACGATTCGGCACCGAACCGAAAGGACTCGCCGGCTCCAAGACAAGAAACGACACGAAAGAAAGGAAAATCAAAACCTCATCAAACTGCAACACCCCATAGCAATCAAACTCGTTTTCTTCCTTTGTGCCTAAAATATTCCTTGGGTTTTTACTTGAATAGATTTAGATTAGAAATGTTGGCTACCTTTTTTTCCCCGCCTTGCTTACTCAGCAACTAAGTGCTTGTGGGTTTGATGGAAAACGCACACACACACACACATATAGACACCCGAAATTGCTTGCTGACCGCATGCACATTGCATCTAGCAGCAATTTTTCGAACTCGCCCCGCTGCCCGAAAACCCCGTACCGACGCAGTACCAACTATCAAGTTGGCACAAACCGAGCATGGGTCTCGGACAAAAGTAATAATTTTATAAATTGCACAAGTAAAGTTGTTGATTTTTCCTTCCCATCGTCTGGCACGGACGAGAATTCCTCGGGGGCTGTTCGAGAGAAGGGCGGTTGAACAGTACCGTCGTTACGGAGAGGAGTGAATATTTTGATAGCAAGCTGATTAGATATGGCTGAAGTTAGCCTGTTATCTGCTACATAAAAGGAGTGAGAGCGAGAGACCGAAAGATGTGTTCGCCTTTCTTTCATAATTTCGACTGCAAAGTGTTCAGTAAACAACGGTAATCTACTAAGTTTGTTAGTCGGAATAATTTAAAATAGTTAAGGAAATGTTGAATATTGTTACCAACTACGTTGCCATAGCGTATACAGAAGCGAATTTTGATTCCCTACAGTACAAGTTCAAGTGTTCTTCGCATTGCTTCCTTAATTTCACAACCCCAAACGCTGGTCAGAAATAATCGATAGATTCTTTGCCGAAACAAAGACGAAACCCTTCCAGTGTTTAAATACTATCCTACTCGAGAAAACGACTCATGCCGGGCTTTTCCCGAGCGCCGTAAAGTATGAATCCTCGAGGAAAACACGGTGCAGTATATCTTCCCGGCAGCACATACACCGAACCTTGTTTTTGTGCCTCGGTCTGCGTATGTGGGCTGGATCAAAGCTGCAAAGAAGCCCCTTGATTTGCATACTTTCTTCTTAACCACCGCGCACCAGCAAAAGGATGTGCGATGATTTGGTCAACCGTACCCACTTCGGTACGAAACCCATCTTGCGAACCCCAGAGCATCAGCAAGCAGGCGGTGTAATATCGACCATCCCGTCCAACACGACTTTGCAACCTTCTTACGGTAGGGTGTACGCACATGTGTGTGCGTGAAGGGTGGCAAAGCGGATGAGGGAGTTCTAGTGCGCTTCTGGGGAATATTTTGTAGCCTTCATTCCTTCGAGGGATGATGTGTAAGCGCTGTGAGTATTAAATGCCGTAAGAAGATCTCGTTTGGCATTGCTAACCCTTCAGGGAGGCTCACTGGAAGTTGGTGTAAAGATTAGCAGACTACGGAGAGGTTCGTAACAGTAGGTCAGATATTGTTTAGCTCGTCGACATCTTATGGGGTACTTAATGATATTGGAAACTCAAAACAGATGCATCATGCAAAATTGGATAAGAAATAGAGAGTAATATGAGAATGCTTCTTGTCAGTGTTGTCCATTCCACCGTAAAGTTATCTGATTTTGTCCGTAGTTTGTATTAAACAGGAAGTATATACTTCTAGAAAAGCGATTTTGACGGCCCACAAAACAAAATTTGGCCATCATTAGCTGTTTGCCAAACGTCACGTAGACATTTTCTTCAATTTTTCATTAACGCACAAGACATAAGGATAAAGTCTATCATATCGGATAATGCTATGTGAAACCCAGCTCGTTCACACCAATCCCCAAAAATCCTCGAACGGCAAATGATTCCTGAACATTTTATCTCTCGTTCCGTTTCTGACAGCTGACCCTGGGCAGGTGGGTTGGCCCCAAAGTTGACCTAACTTTACACAGACCCAAAGAAATACGAGCTCACCTCAGAGAACGAACGGAAAGATTGGAGCAATGAAAAAGGGCGGTAACTGGAAACTATTCCCAACTTCACGTCACTGCACCAAGCCGAGAATGATGACAAGTTAATTAAAAAAGTTATGGGAAATATAAAAAGGCCCCCCCAATGAGTGTGTGTGTATGAAAATATGAAATCGGTGAACGTTTCATCAATAAAAACAATACCATTTCACCGAAATGGAAGTGTGCATGAAAGGATCCGAGGGTAAAGGGAAGTGTGATGTGGCCCTGCGCAAGGTTACCCTGCTCGGAAGCCAATTTCAGTATTTTCATTCTGGCCTCACTCCGCACGCACAGGTCACCGCCTGCCCCAAAACGTATCGAACGAAGCAACTAGCTTGTACCCCATCAAAACGATCGGGTGGAGGAGTTTACATAATCTTTAATCAGAAGAAACATTTTCCTTTTGGCACTGGTGATGGCTAAAAAGGGTATCACCTACCCGCATCTGGCCGTAACGCAAAAGGTTCGGTACCCGATGCCTGATATGCCGTACCCATCCATCCATCCAGCAGGGATGCCCACGACCACCCATAACCCTAGATGGAAACGTAGATAGTAGATCTGCTGGCGGAAGCCCGGACCGGGGGTGGCCAATATTCTTCCCACCGGTCTTTTGGCTGGGGATCATTTTGTTTTGGCTTTCGTTTTTTATTCCTACCTTTTCGAAAATGGTCGTACCAGCAGTAGTGGCACAACCTCCCCAATGTAAGTCGTTTCCGAGAAATTGGAAAAGGGTTGGGTTTAATTTTATAGATCTCATTAAACTATCGACCGGGCGAAGACATTGGAGATCCAGCCAAGGGATACGTTTGGGGAGGGTTTTGGGTTGGAGGTTACGGTCAACTCGGTAAGATTGCAACTGACTGGCGACTGACGGATACGTATCTTTGCGCGCTACCAACTTTACAATCATGCGCAGGACGACATTCAAACCCGCAACGGGCAATGAACACCTTCCTACGCCAATCGGTGATGCCAGGTGACGCCTGTCGGTTAATGCTTACAGTTATGAACTGCCAAGCCGGGGCTCCGGTATCAGTCGATGAATAATTCAGTAATGGTAATTGATTCAATCAATCATATTTTTTTGCAGTTGAGAATCTGTTGTTCTTCGGTAGTAGTCAATGTAATCATAGCCGCTTGGTGACAGCTGGTCCCTGTATGTACTGGGAAAACGCATTAGGAAAATGGGGAACTGGGATATTAGCGTAATGATTTTATGACACAGCACAACTCAATTAATGTTGTAATGAGGTTTGTATTATACACTTCTTCTGATTGAAAATAAAGCTTTCGGAAGTATTATTAAACAGAAATCGTATTCGAGTTGTTTCAATTGCGCAGCTGAACGTAATCCTGCGGAATACCTCCGATTTGTTAAGGTTTTGTGTAATATTTTAAACCAAAAACTGAAACTCTAAAAATATCTTTCGGAGCAAACTCTCTGTTATTAAAATAAAACTATACACTAGCAGCAGCCCTCTACCGATTCTGACGATTCTTTCGTAAACAGTGTTTGCTGTCGTTGTCGGTACACGAGAAACAACAAAACAAAAACAAATTCCAACTAAAGTCTTGATTTTGTTTGTGCCCCAAAAACTACAACGGACAGTGAAGCTTCGCTTGACAGGATGGAAACGATGTGCAAAAGCTCCAGACGATAGCCTCCCAGGATATCCAATCGACAGGAACATCCGTCGCTTGTGCGGCCCCAGCCACACAGTCCAGCCCCGTGGCCATCCGTGTCCATCCCCCAGCGCCATCTTTTATGCAGGGATTTCTATCTTGCCTCGGTTTGCTATCGGTCCGCTACACATGCCGAAGTGGCAGCCGAGATAAACTTTCAAATTATTTTCCCCACTGCCGACAACCTCCACGCCATTATCACCAACCTCTGGCACTAGGGGAGTGGGGGTTTAGTCGGTGCGTTGTCATACGCCAGCCGGCATCGGCCTGGCCCCATCGGAGGAGCAAGTCTCTTTTGTATACTTTTATAGTTTATAATAATCTTGCATATATAATTAACTTTTGGGTTTAAAATTTTATAGCTTCATGCAGCATGTGATACCTTAACCGGCCACCGGCCGGTGGCTTCTTCCCTCACGGAGCACTGGTGTGCGGTTGGCTCAAGAGGGTAAATGCATTGGTTTTTTGTTGTAGTATATAGCACAGCGTGGTGGATGGGTTTTGCATATCGGCATGTCGTCGACAAGTCGATGGTATGTTCTAGTCGAGCTGGTTATCTAATGGGGTACCGAGAATCGACCTCTGGCCGTGTAGAAGCCTCGATTCTAGGGAGCGCAGGAGCTGGACATGTAACACTGGAACTATATTTAGAGTTTCTAACCAAATGTGCTTGGTGATTTTAATTGTCTTATGGTGTTGTAGCGAAAGATATCGATACAAGTAATAAAAAAAACATGGTTTAGTTCTGTAATTCCTCTTTTCTCGTTTAAGTTATGAATTTAACTCTTGAAGATCTCCAACATTCAATTACTTCAATTGCTCAGATTATCCTTGGTCTTGGTATCGTACTGATGATTTCCTCCTAGAGCATATCCATCACGTGCTGGAAGCGACATCCCTTGGCACCAATATTCATGTATCATTCCTGTTTTCAGTAAGGGAATAGAACCACCACTCGTCCTCATTCACCCAATCCCGTGTAACCGGTTTTTGCTCTCAACTTTTCAACCCCTCTGAACGATTACACACCCAGACAATGTCAGCTGCAGCGTCACCTAAATCCCAAGCGCAACCGACGCCGAACTAGATTTCCCAAAACCCACCATCCCCCGGTGAAAAAAACGCACCCCTATTTCGCGCCCAAACCAACCGTCACGAAGGGTCGCAACGTAAGGTCGGCCGGCTTTTTGTCTTCACTCGGTTTACTCTCCTATTCCGGCAGTTCATGTTCGCGATTTCCCGCCGCGGTCAAACAGGGCACAACCTTTTTCCGGGGTGAATAGCACGACCCGGGACCCGTTGGTGCGTCCCGTTGGTGGATAGCGCAACTTTGGAACGGGACGCCATTTTACGCCCAGCCAGATTCGGGCCAATGTCGTCAGATGTTCGTCGAGATGGGGTGGTTTTTGGGTTGTTGTTTTGTTTTCGCCCTAACTAACGCGCTCGGTACCATGTTCAGCATGCCGTGCCTTGTTGGGCTGGGTGTCCCGTTTGTGGATAATCATGTCATGACTTCTGCCATTACGATTGTTCCCAGTGACGGGGTCGTGGGTCGGGCTAATTGGTCTAGTGATACAACTTGTTAATAGGCCCACGGACGCGGCGGTTTCAAAATGGGGACGTATTACAGCCGACCGTGTTTTTTTCTTGTCAGGCACCGACACCGATTGGATGTGTCTTGGAATGGTCGTAACTTTCGCCACGCTTTTTATGTGCCGTATTTATCAGTAAAAACACACTTTATTGCTCCCTAGTTTTGCCCAACCAGCGTACCCTTTCGCCCGGGCAGTAGTGTGCCAACAGCTTTTCGGACCGAAAAGTAAACCGTGCCATTTTGGAATCGCAAAGATGGACCCGGTCCCCGCCATAGAACTCACCCATGAGCCATTTGCTTGGTGCAGCCCCCCTCCATGCTTCTGCCTCGTCCACGGTGCGGTTGGAAACAGAACTATATTAAACATTAATCGCCGCTCGGTTATGTCATAATTTTTGTTCACACACAACTTTTATGTTTAATCATAAAATGTTGCTTCGCAAAACTGACCAGAGAGCACTACCGGGCAGAACCGGCATCCGTGAGTGTGAGTGTGTGTGTCCCCGGTAGAGCGAAATGGTGAGTCGTTGAATACTTTAATACATACTCTGGGAATAGTGGCCATTATTTTTCTTTATGATCATATCTCTTCGTCTCGATCTCGCCGTCTCGGGCGTGTGAACCAAGGTGCTCACACCGATGCTACCACTCTGTGCGGGACTTTGCAAGAGGTTTGAGAAAATGGAGCACTACACCACGGGGAATGGCATCCTTTTCTCGAGGCTTCCGTGTTGGGTTTCGATCATGATTTTTCTTTTTACTACTAGCGAGTTGTTCCTAAAGCGGCTAAATGCGATGAAATTCCTGAGGAGACATTTAGGATAAGTCCTGCGGTGCCTTGGATAAAGAAATTCGTCAACATTATACTTTCGGACTTGGTTAAAATTGATAGACAATCTTTTCTTAACTCCGTTCGAACTCCTTCCAACTCCCATTCCAGGACTTCCAAGTTTTGATGCAAAGCAGCTCCGCAATACTTTCGGCCTTTTTATTACACGGGAATGTACCGTGGAAGTTCCCAAAACATATATTATGAATAAATATAAGTTTTCCTGTGTGCACAAAATTCGCCAATGATGAATAATTTACCGTATCGTTTCTCCACCGTAGTCAATTTATGAGCCACCAACCAAGCTTTGTTCCCTGTGCGCCGGGTTCAGCTTTTGGCCATGGGATCCTTGGGATGGCTCCAACAAATACACACACACACACATATTGGGGAACCACCAGCACCACCAGCATGTACGTGCCCAGTGTTTTACAGCCAGCAACCCATCCTTGGGTTTCCGTGCTCACCCATGAGATAAAGTGTCCTATCTTTGTCTGTCTCTCAGTATGTGTGTGTGTGTACTTGTATCGGTCCTTAAGAGACTCGCACCGATATAGGGAAAGGTTCATCGGCGCAGCGGCAGGAGTGAAGAAGAGGTTCGAAGGATCGAAGAATATATAAACCCATCCTCCCCTTTGGCACTGTTTGGTTTTCTCCCCTTAAGGCGTCCGGGAGTCCGGGAGAAGAAGTTGGGGGAGGCTCGCACGGTTACCATGCTGTCTTGCACGATGCCTGACGCCTAATACCTTCCCGGGTTTCCTTCGACCACCAGGGTTCCCATCCCATTTACCGTGGGTTTAGAAATCTCGGTGCTCAAAACTTACGCCCGTAGATATAACTATTATAAAGTTTATAGACCAATACCTCCTTTCCGGGGGGCTCCTTTCGGTAGGGTGCTCGTACCGATGGAAATAGGTTTGCTGCTTCGTTCAGCATTTTCTCCGACAAATGGATCGATCGAGAAGGGCGCATCGGACGCACCCGAAACTAAACTCCTCTCCATCGGTTTGTCCCTCCCCGACTATCAACAACAGCAACAGCAAAAATGGCCGGAAAAACTGGTCATGACTGGACCATCAAGCTACTCCATTCCCTGCTCCATCAATGCCCTCCCTTCCTCGGTGCTGCACGTGCTCGGTGTTCCCATCGATTGGTGGTCCCGTGATGTTAAAGTAATTTTCCATAGTTTTGGAGTTATCTTTGATGAAGGGCAGACACTCTTAGAAAACACGGACGGCAAAGCCACAAACACCCAACGCCCACTTACTTTATCATGTTTTATATTTAACCCCCATTCCGTAACCCATTCCTTCTCGTTCCGCCATTTGGGTAACTGTTCCGCCGTCCTTTGGAGGTAGTAAATCGTACCAGTAGCTTTCTCTTTCTTAGCTTCACCCCAAAAACCTTAATCGAAACTATTCCTTCGAGAATAGGTAGACCGATTGTGAGCGATGCTTCCAAAAAATCGATAGTACGAGTTTCAACATGGTGGCCCGCACATAAACAACTAGCCGTGATGAATAATTTTTGCCCATCAATCGTTGACGTATGGCTAAACAGAGGCTTCAGGAATAACACCACCACAAAGGTCCAAATGCAAGATCGATTCGTTGTTAATCATGTTAAGGTTTACTAGCGAAATGGAATTATAACTTCTTTAATCTCGTTTGTAATCAGAAGAAAAGTCCCATTCATCCGCGTATAGTACCAGCAATTGGATTACTCCTTCCGCGTGTAATGTAGCTCCAGCATCTTCATCTTTAGGACCATCACGCATTACAAACACTAATCAAATAATGCCATAAAATGGTAAAGTAATTACAGCAACAGAGGATATGTAATGGTGCAGCACATTGGCTCCCGGCAGCACAAATCCCGACTCCGAGCCTTATTGTCCGGCGTGGTGAAGTTCCCGGATGTTCGACCGGATAGGACAAATATTAAAGTTTCTTAATGGTTTAATTAAATCAGTAAATCCTCAATTGCTCTTTTCCCGATTGATTGAAAGAAAAGGCACACCTAATGAAGTGATGTCCCTTTTGCCGATGAGAGGGGAATTTAGCGAGTGTGGCCCACCGCGTCTCAGGTCGACCGGTCCCGGTGTCTTTTGCTAGCGGAGGTTAGCATTTTAATTAGATTTCGAAGACAACCGTACACCACAATTGGTGTACCGCCCCCGGTGGACCCATTTGCCACGCTGTGTTCAATGCACTTGAGCAAATGCTCCAATTACCACCCTACGGCGGACGGAAACATGCAAATACTATCTCCACATTAGCTGGCATCTCATATCAATAGCATCGAGTCGGGTGTCTTGTGCGCTGCAGATGGAAGGTATTTTAATTTATGCATTTTAATCTAGCACCGTTCGCTCGTGCTCACCTTTTGCTCACCCGCCGAGGGCAGAGTGCAAAAGTGCACATTACAGAACCAAGTTCTCGAATCGAAGTTATTTCCCATTGAAAACCACTCGCTTTGCCACCCAGTTGTGATGCGAACAAAGTGTGGAATAAAAAGAACCGTTGTCAACGATGGTAAAATAAAAAGAAATGACCTCTGTCCTTTGCTGGTACATCGGAACTCCTCGATGCTGGAGATAGGAACAGATGAGAAAAATAGCTCGCACTCTTGTTGGTTTTGAATGAGCAACATTCTTCGGTGAGGCGTCGTACTTCTAATGATCCATGTAATGTGCCAACCGCACAGCAGTCTAGTGTGGAGTAGAGGAGATAGCTCCCTCTACTGGACTCAGACACGCCAGTAAACGTAGCGCCTGGTCTCCGATACTGTTTGATGTTTAGTGACAAGAGGAATCAGACGTAATTGGCGAGTGTTTTCTGCCACCATCAGACGAAGGACGGATGTACATAGCTCAACACGTCACGCGCTCTCTTCCTACAGCATCTTCACCCACTAGGGGTAGTCTCAGGTCTAAACACAAGAAGCAAGTGCGCTTCAAAATGGTCCCGATGCCATGAAATTGCTGAAAAACTGAGCATCATAAAGTAAAAGACATAATAAAATGCCAGATCTCCACCCCGAAACCAACCCACCAATGTCTCTTCCGGTCATCCTTCCAAAACACTCGGATTCCTCGGATCAGGAGGTTCAGCTTTCCTTTTATAAAACTTTCTCCCATTTAGTTTCTTCTTTTCTCTGAAACTTCACCCCAACCGCCTTTTACCCCGAACTCCTCCACTCCGGCTCGGATGAACAAAGTGCCTTAAGGTTCCTATTTCGTTCGGGTCACCACATCTATTATGCTTTCAGTCACTGAAACTACTGCACACAGCATATCGAAGTTTTCCAACATTGGGATGGGGGCTTATGGAAAACTCGTCCCATCGACACAAACGATACTGCTGCTGCTACTCCTCTGTGTGTATGTGTGTGTTCAAAAGGGTGGTGCTGAAGTAATGACGCCTCAGCAAGGCAAGGAAGGATTGTAGGGTGATGCCGGACGATACACCTAAGGCACATCAAACCACTGCTCTTTGCCGAACCGAGAGCGTCTTGCGTCGACCAAGCCAGTCCCCTTTTTAGTTGGGTTGGAAAATAAAACGAACGTACAACATCGAAACAGGGAAGAAACTCATTTTCCGACCCCTCCCTTTTCACTGGCACCGGGCAAAACTTGAGGCGCAACTGAAACAGGAACACCCGGAACGAAAGACCAAGGGGTGGGCGAACCGCCTCGGAAGACATGCTGGAACGAACGTCGTCGTTGTCGTTATATTGTCGTACTCGTTGTCGGTTTCCATCGCACGGGTTGCCATGGTAACGTCTCACCACATCGAACTTGAACGCCCGGGTTTTTACGATACGGACCGAACAGATACACCGAGTTTGAGGAAACCGTCTTGACGACTTGTTCAGGGAAAAAACTATGCAGCCCACTGCTCACAGTGAATGCGCATAATGGACATAGTTCATTCCTCATCGAATATTTGTCTTTATTCCACTGACTCTTTTATTCTGTACTTTAAATACTTTTTAAAGGATCAGCCTAAATTTCGAATGATACGAAACTGCTTGTTTCGAAACTTCTACAATTCCCAAAGCGCATCTTTCTTCGTCCAAACAGACCTCGTTAGGTTTAATTAATAATGCGAATGATATTAAACCATGCGCCACATGAGTGCAACCCATCTTCACACCACGTGCGGTGGGATTGACAACGTGCAACCTTGCTCAAAGTGGTACCAGCATCGCTTGGAAACCGGGCTCTGCTCATTTCTTCAGCTGTGTCACCTTTACACACACATACACACACCCCCTGAAACCCATCCACATTGTCTGTACAGCGCACAAAGCATCTCAAAGTCCAAGAGTTGCTAATACGATAACCGGTGACTTGGAAACTTACCAAAGGAGAAGCAATCGATTTTCCACAACTACCCGCAAAAGCAAGATCGATGCCTGGTCGGACCGGGCCAACCGACGACGTGGACCAACCGACCGGCCGTTTCTCAGAAGTGTTTTACGGATTATGTTCTACATCATCGCATTTGTGACCCTCGTCGTCGTCGTCATCGTGTGCGCTAGAGCAGTTGGTTGACAATTTCCCAACCCATCCCCGGAGGCCAGAGACATTTTGCTTTCCTTTCCCTTTATTCCTAAAACATTCTCAACCGCCACTGGACTGGCAAAGATAACTATAAGGCAAAGAAACACGGACACGAGGATAATTCGCATCGTCTTGTGGAGGGGACAGGGGAATGGGGCGGAAGGGAGGGAAACCGAGGAAAAACCTGTTCAATGGTTCCAGTGGTCTGTAGCAACGTAGGGAAAATAAACCATTCCTTGCGTGTATGTCTGAAAGATTGTTCCTTCCTGGGTTGTGTTTCTGGGGAAGTTTAAAGAGTCTTCTGAGGATGCTGTACCGGGGGGAGCAAACAAGAAAAAATATAAATCTATGCAAACGGTCACAAAAGACGTACGGGTTGAAGGTCGATAACGGTCCTGGTTTGAGATTGGAGTTTAATTCATTATTCCACTCAGCAAGCATCTCTCTGTGTCACTGCGGGACCCACATCACTCCATCAGTGATCGATTGGCGATGAGAAATCGGTTATGATAGTGTTAATCAATTTTAATTTGTTTATTCATTCTACCATTTACTTCTGATGATAGGCCATGATTCGTTTTATTGGTCAAAAATATGAAAATTAGTCCACGAAGAGTAGCTTATTTTATTACAAATTACTATGATTTGCTCTGAACTATTACCGTTTGTTACATCAATTAGACATAAACAGCTTCTAGCTGTTCTGATGGACAATCAATCTTACTAATGTGCTGAAGGGTAAAAAATAAACGACTTAACTATACTTCAAAGAGACTTTATTTGATCGAAATGGTTTGAGTTTTCTAAATGGTTTGGGTTTTATGAGGTTTTTAGAATATAGTTACAATTCTTTCAACAATAATAGGGATTTTGGGTAACTCCCTGAGTTATAAATAGAATTAAAACCATCAGTATTATCTAAAAACAGTAAAACAAGAACAAAGGACGAAATGGTACACAACGCCTGCAAGCTCTACGTAACGGCAGCTTGTACGCAAGTGTGTATTGCACACAATTGTAACGTCACACAATGGTTTTCCCGGCGACCAAGCGTTATTATTCTAGCGTAGGGCAATTTATCCCTTTCGGAAAAGAAATGTGGATCTGATTCTACAATTCCTTTTTTAAATGTTTATATAAATTTATTAAAATCTACTTGCATGAGTGTTTAATCTAATTCATAAAGTTTTGACAATAACGATATAGAGACTAGAGTTGATTTACTTTGTAAAATCATTTAATTTTTTTTTCTTCTTAGTAAAACTGCGACCAAACCAATGAAATCGAAATCAGTTATTAGCTTATACACCATTTATTCATAAAATACTAACCATCAGACTATCAAACATTTCATTTTAACGTTTCTGCTGCATAAAGCACCGCAAATGTCCGTTGCAATTCAAGTTTTTTTTTATTCAACGGAAACCTCCAACCTCCGTGCCATACCACATGTCCAGAATAACCGTTTTTCACCTTGAATAAAACATTATACTAACAAAGAAACCCCTTTTTCAGATCAAAAAACACAAAAACTAAAAAGCGCGTCAATACAACGACTACCATCCGCCAAAAATGATAATCCAACTGAGTCCCTCCGCATAGAACAACATCATTACAGTCACATCCACACATCCTTTACATCCGTTCCCAGCATCAGCACCAGGGAGCAATCGTGCACATCTGCATCTGAGCAAGATTCCTGTTTTCCCGTGATTCCTGTGTCCGGTGGCACTCTAATTACGAGCCAACTGGAAAAACGTGTTCCATTCCCATCTCCCAGGCGGTTCGAGAAAATTTCCCGGATAATTCGTTAGCGCCAGCAGCAAACAGCATCCAGGTGTGTGCCGGGAGATCCTCGGCGGCTGTAAAACCGGCTACAAAAACCGGAACCATCTCTTGCGCCATCTCTGTCACGCCGCGCAGCGCACTGCCCAGCACCACACGCAGGAGTGAACGAGATCCTGAGACTCCGGGGGCTTTGTTAATCTGCAAACGACAGGGTCGAAACCGGCTGCCAGAACTGGACGCCGATCTTGACCATGATTTTTATGCCGAAAAACATTTTCCTGCTGAGCACTGTGTGAGCTAGAAAATCAGTTCGCTCAAGTCCATCTACCGTTCAACATCACTTTATTCTCCGCTGGCTGCAGCCTGCGCCTTCGACCGGTACACCGATGGCATCGTTGGTGTTTGGTGTTCTGCGCGGTTCGATCAGCAGTGCACATGTGGCCAACTGAAGTTATCATCACGCGCAGTAGTAGCAACAGTGCAGTGCGATCAGGCAGTGCAAATGTGGCCAAAACACTGTGGAACACTTATGGTGCAAAAATGGATTACACTCGCGGAAGAACTTTCAAGCGAAAGCGTCGTGCATCGTGCATGGAAATTAATAGCTAAAATTATGTTGCAAGCCCGAAAACACTACCGCCAGGAAATCAAAACCTTGGAACTCAACAATGGACGACAGTCGTGCAGTGGAAACCGTAGTTTCGGCAGTTACAAATTGTGTTTGAATCTATGTACAAAATGGAGTGAATAAAGTGACGTTGAACCTACACTTTGCAATGGAAAACAAGGTAATTAGCTAGTGAGCGGGAAGCTTAATCAGTGATTGTTAAGTGTCCATAATGCTGCATTTTGTGTGGAAGGTGTCCTAATTTATAGTATTATTAAAATACAAGTTTCAATCGTCTCAAATCCAGTGTCGAATTATAATTACACGCTGAGATAGTGTCTTCTATGAGCACTGTCCTCAATTTACCTTTATTCAGCTAGTTCAAGTTAGACTTTTCTCCATCCACAGATAGAAGGAATTGAACGAACTCATCAACCAGACAACAGCTATCTGCAGAACCACGTGTAAAAAACAAAACATTCCGGAAAACAGCACTTTTCTTAAGAATTCATGGCCGATAACGCACATCAGTTCCAACTTGACCCGTCATTAAACCCGCCCAAACTGATTGCTATTGCAATGTCTAATAACATTGATATCAAGAACATTGAATAACCGGCAGAATTACTGGTTAACAGAACAAACCTGATTGGATACCGGAGATTTACATGAAGAAGCATTTTTCCCTACCGTCGCCAAAATATCCCGCTTGGAACAACCCGGAAAACCAGGAATAATCAAGCTCGTTCAAATCACCCAAAAGAACAGCCACCAAAGGAAAGAATGTTCGTTGAGAACATGCCACAGTTTGTGAAGAGAAGCTCACCCCCTGGACCGGCAGCAGAACGCTGTGCGGACGGAGAATAGAACAGAACAGAAGAAAAACGCACACAACCCCTAAAGCGAATGATGCGCTCAATGAATAAAATATTGATACGCCATCTTGTCCATCTTCACAGCGAAAACAGGCGAGTGTCGGATTTGCCGCGTTCGGCCGCATAAGGAAACGTCTTTTGGGGCGTACAGACGGTGTACGACGACCACGCCAGGCAGCAGCACGTGTCACCCACGCTAGCAACACGCAAACACGCGCGTAGTGAAATTCCAAATCCAACCACCCCAAAACAAAACCCACACAGCAGAAGCAACTTTCTTTCCCTCGAAACAATATACCAAAACGAAACCAGAAATCCAGTCAAGGAAAAAAAAGAGAAAATACCGTTCGGGCCAATGTCTTATTGTCTCGACTCCTTACTACTCCTCCTGGTGGAGGAGAAAATCATCAGTTCGGCGAAAAATGAGGGGGAAATGATGCCCCTATTTTCTTCGGCACCGCGTCTTTTACGGCTATCCTCACGCGACCCGTATCGGGAGGAGAAAATTCCAACAAAATCAGCGCAGGGGAAAATTTGAATTCGAATTTTCCCCTTTATTTCGTCAAGAGCACCGGAGAGCACCAGATATAGCCAATGTTCGGACCATCCAGCATCGGAACTGACAGCACATGATGGCGTGTGCGTTTGCAGCGTTTGCGGACCGCAGGTGATACCAACGTGGGACAACTCATCATCGAAGACCGAGACCGACCGAGAGTGCAACTTCCAGCCAACGACAAAGCTTCCAAGGAAAAGCGGCCTACCGGGCTTTGCAGAGAAGTATAACACAACCGTATTATTATTTGTTTCGTTTTCGTGACATGCACCCAGTTTTGCGCAGCTCGATTAGATTTTTCTTTCGGTTGCCGGTATTTTGATTGTTTTTTTTTTATCTAAGTATTATTGGTATTTATTTCGTCTGGATCAAATGATTCCCTTTTCCCAGAATTGGTTATTTAAACCCAAAATGCAGAAGAAAGTACAAGAAACGCCTTGCGAAATTTAATAGTCCCTTGTTGCAAAGCAGGAAAAAGAAAACAGCATTGTGATGCAAAAGCAAACAAAAAGAGCTAAATTAACAACCAAAAAACTAACTAAAGCAAATGACAAAAAACAGCAAAACTAAATCCAAAAAGTACTCAACAGACGAAATTCGTTTTGTAACACGAAACATCACCACAACCACTCTACACTCAAACGTATGCATCGCTCCAATTTTATACTTTGTATAGCATTCTATACTTTTAATATACCCATTCTTACTTTAAGTACTTTAACACACAATTTAGCAAAACGTACAAATATTCAAAAGAACATAATAGAACGGGGAATTAATAGGGAAAAAACATTGCACTGAAAACTGGAAAAAACACACGCTTAAACCTTGTATAAGTTGGCCAGGGATTTCCTTTACGTCCTTCACAATATCACCACATACAAACAACACAGGATAGAAAAGAACGAAGTAGTAGTAGTAGTTACAGCAGACCAGTTTTACCGGATCTTTTGTTTTTATGATGATTTATTTTTTTAAACGCATGCAGAAAAAGAATCCATTCTGCACATTCCAACACACTATTTTAAACAATTTTATGTTTTTACACGAACTTACTCAGGATTTAGTTCTTAAACATGCTTAACTTAACTTAAGCAACCCCAACAGAAGAAAAACACAAAACGATAGAAGGCCTTTCATCTTGAACCAACATAAAAGAGCATACACCCCGTCCCTTCTTATAGCAATTTACTACCATCCAACAATCGCCAGAAACAAGAAACAATAGCAATAAACAAAAACTGGAATGTTTTGTTTCGGAAGAACGTGTTTAACACAGCTCTAAAACGGTTGTTCCTTACAAAAACCTTACTCACACTCGTACGTACACACATACACACTACCAAACCATCACCATACCAACACATCGACATTGCAAGGAGCACCCCGTTTACTGCGATCTGTGTTGACTGATTCGCGTTAACACACGTGCTAAGTGAATGAACAAAACAGTTCGAACTGGAAAAAATGATTTGGACGAACAAAACCACATAATCTGAAGAAATTATGTATTGGAATTTGTTAGCACCAAATCTGGAAGAAAAACCAAACAAACAAAAACACACACAAACGAAAGCCAAGCTGAAAACTAAAATGTGATAATTATGCTTTTTTATCTCACTCACTCTGTTTTGTTAAATCAAAAATTGATGCAAAACGAATGAAAAATAGTGAAATTTTCTTTTACGAAAATGCATAAATTAATTGTTGTACCAACTGGGTGGGATAGCGAAAGACAAGGAAACAAACAAACATAATCAATATAGCAAAAGAAAAACAATCAACCCTAAAAAAAAACATTGCAGGTTGGTTTTGTTTTAGCGAATGTCAACAAAATCAGCAAAAAAAGCATTTGAAAAGAAGAAATCATTCTTTGTTTATCTGTGATGTAATTTTTCTAAACCTGAGCTACAACCGTGATAAAAAGAGGCAAAAAGGTGTTCCATCTAATCTAACACTGATTTAGTTGTAATAGAAGCCAAAAAGGCAAACAAGAAAAATGTTTAACCAAAAAAAGGAGAAAAGATAATATTTATTGATCCAAGAATCAATCAATCAGCCTGCAATGTCAGTCAAAAGAAAATTGATGAAACCCCTATTACAGGAAACAAAAAAACTCCTATTGTTGATATTTAAGCAAATTTATTTTAATTGTTGAAAGCTACCAATTTATTATACACCTGACCAGATTGGATTTTTTGGGCAAATGGTACTGTTTGTTAAGCTGTAAGCTGTAAATTAATGATTTGAACCAAAACCAAAACACCCACCGCTGGTACACTGAAAATAGGGCTAATTGAAAGACCAAAAATGGACGAAAAGCAGTTTAAACTTCTTTGTAGATAATTAAGAAAGCAGAAAACAATACTCGACAGAAATCTCTCGGTTTAAAGCAAAACCAATTCCTTGACATTATAGATAAATGAAGGGAAAAACACACACACACACATAAAAGTTGGACCTTAACTACAGAACGGGGACAGTCAAAACCACACACTATTGAGGACCTTTAGCGGACACTTTGGTGTACTGTTTCGACTCGAAAAACTCAAAATGGCGATAAAGTTTCTGTGTGCGACCGATAATTTGTGTAAACCATCATCGCACCAAACGATGATTTGGGCGAAAATCTTTACTAATATAAGTTCCTCAAAACCAAAAACCCGGTGCTTCTTCCGCGCTAGAAGAAGAGGTACCGCGGGAATGCGAAAGAAGGCATCCAGTTTTTGTAACGATCCTATTTAGTTTCTTGATTTTGTTTCTGATTAACACACACATACTAGTTTAACAACGATACCCCAATTTCCCCAAACATCTACTCCACATCTCATAATGCTTGGAGTACAACGGCGATCCGTCTCCCAGCACCGAGCTGACTTGAGCCGAGTTACGGAAAAGGGTTTGAGTACATTTTCAAACACACGGAATGATACTTAATTGCTACTTTTTAATCTTTCTATTTCTAGACAGGGTCAAAAAACGCCGGGAAAAGCGCGTTTATAAGCTTTCGGTATCGGAATTGCGAAAAAAAATTGCTACTCGTCTGGGAACTAAGGCACGAACCTAGGGCGAACGAACCGGAAAGGGAATACAAAATCGAACAAGCCAAAGCAAGTACAGAAACATTTCTAACTAGGAAATTATTACATACACAGAAGATAATCAGAAGAAAACAACAAAATAGACAAAAACCGCCTGAACGAATATCAAGAGCAGAGAAGTTCCGGCTATTTCTCACACAAATCTCATTACGTTTACCAATTTCTTTAATTCACACGAGCGCATCTCTCAAGAACAACCATCTTTTACACAAATGCATCCACTCAGACAACATCCGGCTTACAGTTGGTACGTTTTCTGGTTCCAAAAGTAACGAAAATACTGTCATCCACTGGAATCTGCAGCAGGGAATGGACAGTGTTTTTCCATCGGGCCGGCTCCGGAGAGATTCGGTCTAGCCCATTCCGGTTAGCCAGCGGATGGGTTTTTGAGGGGATCGATCTGCGTGTCGTTCGGTCCCCTTCCCGCTTCTCGACAACACGGCCGGCCACACGATGGAAAGGGATAAAAAACCATTCTTCGTTCCCTCCCTGTGGAGGAAACGTGGAACGCAAGGAAGTTTGGTTTCCAATTTTTAAGAAGCTCATTACACCAACATATGCAAAAGCTGAAGATAACCGCAAAATTCCAAACATTGCAATCGAAAATAATTTCAAAGAAGAAAAATCCTTAACAATATCTCAACTATCAGAACATAACCAACCAGATCGGAACCAAAGATGCACGCCATCCGCACCGGGACGCAGTCGAGATCAAGTGTGGTGTCTATCAAAAATTAATAATACACAACAAGGCGCACATTTCGGTACGGAATTTCGGTCTATCGGGCCATGTTTGGGATTCGTGTTCGGAAAATTGTTAATGTTTTGGGGGTCAGAAAACCCTGTGGGAGGGTTACGGGCATTTGCGAAATTCTCTTTGATGCGAAATCTATTACCAAGCAGACACTCGTCGACCAACAACTACATCGCGCAAATCTTCTCGACAAAATTCTAAGGAACGCTTCTTGATTGCGAGTGCGTATCCATTCCAGGCTCGAAACAAGGGATAAGTCTTGCCAAATCGTACCGCAAACTTACGCTTCATTGAATATGAATAACTTCTGGAGGAAATGAAAGTCTTCAGACGCACTTCAGGCCATCCTTTTCGAGGCATTAGTAGCTGGTCAGATATTTTAATTAATTATTTTCAGCAAACCAAAAAAAAAACAAGCCGGCAATCATCTAGAATAAAGAAGAAGAAATTCAGTATATAAATATTAAACATGAAGGTCAATCTCCAAAACTTCAAATCACCAAAATATAGAAAAGAATTATATGAAATAGGAAAAACTAAGCAATCTTTAAGAAAGCCAATTGTATCATTCAAATTCAAATTCAAACACATCAAAGTCAGATAGAACTTCAGAGAACGTGTCAAAAACATTGAACAAAAAATATTGAATTAAAAAATGAACACTTTCACAAACAGTTTATCTAAATTACGAATGTTAAACAAATTCCAAACACAATCCAACAGTTTTGCGATAAAATATACAAATTCAGCAATCGAATTTCAAAGGAATACAAAAGTAAACCAAAGACAAAAACAAACATATCGATGTAAAATATACATCGAACATTTCTGCCAAAATTCAACAAAAAAGAACATAAAATCAAAACAAAACATCTAACAAATAGCTTGTTTTGCGAGAAGTATTGCGCGTATGATGGGGTTGGGAAACGAAAACAAAAAAAAAAAACAAACAAAAGTATTAAAATAACAGTTAAATTCAAAACAATCCTCACTGGAAGACTTTAAATTCTGCACTAAAACTCACTCACTCAAAACCAACATAACCCCCACTCCCGTACAAAACGATGGCGCGAAACTCCTTTCGGTAGAAACAATTTCCGGCAAAGACGTTTTCGTACCGGCTTGGTGTAACGTCACTGCGAAAGAAGCCTCCACAACAACTGAACCACCACTCGCCATCTTCGAGTGTCGTCTTGTGTGTCGTGCACGGAAATGTAATCAAATTATTCCTAATAGCAAAGTGAACGAAATATTTTGTTAATTAACCTCTCAAAACGACTAACCACGGAGTGGACCACCTACCATTACTGTTCGGGGTGTGCTGCTGATGTTGGCCATCGTCTGTTGCCGATGCCGACGAGTCGTTCGCTCGCACTCCGGCTCGAACCGTAAAGCTTCCTCGTACGAAAGATACTAAAAAGCAGACAAAAAAGAAACATACATCCAGAGCGAGAAGACACCAGAAACTTATGCCCTAGACGACGTTCTAGGCCAATCTTCAAACAAATTTCCTCCTTCGGAAAATTATTTCAACTCCGGACTTTCGTCAGAGGCTTTCGGGCCGAGTGGGATGAGTGATGTGATGCATCACAACACACACACCGGGTTTCGGTACATTGGGATGGACCTGATCACTTGGTAGGTGGGAACTCCACCCATCGAAAAAAAAAACCAAAACGGTACAAAACAGAAGATGCAGTAAAGCAATTTATGTTTTCTTTTGCTTAAGTTACAGGACAACCCTCTTTCCGTTCGGTTAATTTGTGTGGGAAAAGTGTTGGATTCTGCCGTTTGATACCGTTGCACTAACATATTGCAGCTCGAAAAACTCGAAGAAACAACAGAATACATTCCTTAAGTAACAAACAACTAGACAGACAGAAGTCGGAAGCAAAATCGCACTGAAAAACACAAAACGAGCTATTTGTTTACAGCTTATAGAACACTAAAATGGGTTTTATTTTAACATCAATCAACCGTCTTGCACAGGCAGATTCTGGCTGAACAAACTTCAAACCGAATAGATAACAAAATACTTCAAAAACATAAAAAAGCAGTGATAATATGAATAGAAACATCGAAACAACCAACAAAGAATACATCTTCAGAACGAAAAGGCTAAAAAAATCCCACACTTTAGCAAGTCTTGCGCTGGGAAAATATCTTCTTCCGGATGCACAATTAGGCAGTATTGTTTACAAACACACAAGAAGAAAGTTGGCAAGATTTTGCTTAGTTCCGTTTCTGGCTTAAGATGATGGAAAAGTTTTTGCTACCTAAACCAAACTGCTGCCCAACCCATGCTGGTCCGGTGTCGGCCAAGAACCCGGCCCCGGTACAGTCTAATCCTGCCAAAGTTGGAAGCCATTTCCCAAAGCCTGGTTCTTCCCAACCGTCCATTCGGGAAGCACCTTTTTGAACTACAAATTTGCATATCTTAAGTCGTGCACCGAGCAACGTACGGAACGCTACCGTGCTGCCGTCCGCTCGATGCGGAACGGAAACATAATCATGGCCACTTGCCCGTAAGATGCACGGTTGACCCAATGCAAAAGAAAGTCCGTGTCGCACACACCTTCCAACGGAACAGGGATTGGAAAGTTTTCTTACCAAGATTCACGGGAGCCGTGCGGACGGGCGATTATTCAACCATGGATGGACACATCTTTCCAAACACAAGTACCGTCCACTGCTGTTTTGGCCACGTATGCAAGTTCTTTGCCAGGTTCTTGAATACCTTTTGGGTGGGTGGGTGTGTACGTACGTACGTACGTAAAGTCGTTTTAAAGTTATGAATATGGCCATTGATTACAATCTTTCCTTTCATCCCATCAAAAGAAATTCATTGAGTTTCGAACCGAACTTTCGATAATAACGCAATAAATGGCTACCCGGTGTAGTCTCGATGACGGCCAAACCATCCCTCCACATCTCCCATTGGCAATTGGAAGTTTGTACTCCAAATATCTAGAGGAATCGGACAGAGACTGCTCCGTCTTTAACATATGCTTGCCCGCTTGTCAGGTACGGTGTATCGGTTTTTGTAGAAGGTTCGTGAAGGTTCGTCCAGTGTCAAGTTTCTAGCAACGAGTAGCATTTATATTTAATCGAACAAACTGAAACAAATCAAAACGAAAAGACGTCTTTATGGAATGGAGAATTAGGTCCTAAATCTAACTCACGAATAAAAAAAAAACTCTTTTCGTCAAAGTCCTCATTGGCCGCAGTACGGCAATGAAGGCAACAGAAACCAGCACAAGGAGTGGAAATCAGTTCTTTGGAATAATGCATGCAAATTCCGCAAACGTTTCGACTGAGCGAATAATTCTATTTCTTGTTCGACAGAGTTTTCCACCTCCACGCAAAAAGCAAAACCACTAAAAGCAAAAAGCGTCATTAGAAAACGTCATCCCGGGCGAAATGTCAGGCTATCTTCGAAGAGTTTATTTACTAGGTGCGTACAATATTTAATTCAACCGCGTGTAGTTTTGTCTTGCTTGTTTTGTTTTGTTTGTGTGAAATTAAGCATCTGCCTTTGCAGATGCGTCTCTACTAAGCTTCCTCCCTCTTTTCTTTTCTTCCCTTTATGTTTAATTGTCTTTTCATCTTGTTTTTCACTCGCTTCGATCGTAGGATTCACGGACAATACATCAAAAAATGGATCAAATTCCAAATTGTACTAAATTGTAATGTACTAAACGTACGGAACACTAAAAGAAACACCAAACAAAAAAAAATCAACTCTGCAATAGTATTACCCGGCCTCGGGTGGAAACAAAACGATATAATTACCACACACTGTCTCTCTCTCTCTCTCTCTTTTTAACTGCCACATATCCCACTTTCATTAATCACACATTCTACTATTTGAATGCGAACATTCTAAATAATGCCCCACGGTTGAACTACTGATTGACACGCATTTTCAATAATTCTCCGATGAAGCGCTACTGTAAACGAAACTAACGTCTGACGACAGTCTGCTTGGACGAATTTACCAGCACCAGTCTGGCTGATTAGTTACGAATAAAATTAAGGTTAGGTAATGCTAGATGTAACGACTTTAGTGTAATGTTCTGTAACGAGAAACCCGGGGGTGAGCTTAAACGACTAACTGATCGTTTTCAATTAATATTTTTTTCTTAGTATGCTATTCCAGTGATTTTAAGGAGCGATGATTATTCCCGAAGAATGAAACATCGTGTAGAATGAGTAATAGCTAATTAAAACGAGAAAAGATTTACATAAAATATGAAACAGAATAAAGAAGAAACACGTAACAAATATTAAGCTACAAAACACATAGGAAAATCTAATATCAAACAGTGAAGAATAGGTCAATCGAGAAACACATAAAGATATGAAAGTCCAAAACACATAAGAAAGTCAAACACCAAACAAACAGTGAAGACATATCTATCAAGAAAAACAGAAGATGAATATATGATTAACAAAAAAAGAAGAAAAAACAAATAAAATAAGTTCATTAAAACAAAAAAAGAAGAAGTCACAGTCAACTAGCAAAACCATTCAGCAAACGAATGCAAAACTGAAATCTTTAAGTGCCTTATAAAAGATCCCAAAAATACATACAAAATTTCAAACATGTTCAGCAAACAAAAATGTATCCGTCCAGGCTAGTGAAACGCATTTAATCTTACTAAAGGTTACAAAACAACATACAAAAGAAGTACAACACATTGACCCATAAGTTACTCAATTTTTAGCAAAAGAATTACTAAACGATACCAAATAAACAGGGAAAACAATGTTACTGTTGGTGTGCTGTGAGATACAGAATGGAACGCAAATATCTTTGCAGTACATCACACAGGAAACAACCAACGAGCTAAGAAAATGTAGAAAAACCATGATCGAAAACGAAGACGCATTATTTGTACATTTCACGTAAAAAAATAAGATTTTGAATGAATAATTCCACAATTCTGATGTTAAATTACATTAAAAGTTATCATTAAACAAACTTCATTAGTTTCAAATACAAAAAAATGCAGGAGTACAACGTACACGACAACAAAAATTGTATAAAAATCGAATGAATGCCCCCAAAATCGCTCCTGGTTTGCAACAAAATTTACCAAATAAGGCAAGAAATGTTGCGGTGCCGATGTAAAGCCATGTTTCGGTCGGCGTTGACAGCGGTAATAATGCGAACAAATTAATCCGAGGTTGGGTAAAAAGTCGTCAACCGATTCACTCAAAATCAATCACTGCTGTTCTACGGGAGGAAAGAAGAAAACAAGGAGACTTATTCGTCTCACTCATAGCGCACCGAACCATAAATTAACTACCAGCTGGTCCAGTCTTGGCGTCGGACATTCATTTAAACACGACCCCTAACATTAATGCCGCGCGACTGCTGTTAACATCCTCCCTTAAAGAAATAAGCAGACCAAAAACCATTGACTCGTACACGCAAAAGCCCCATATAGGACGAGGAATAGAGGCGACACACAACACAACAGCCCAAAAAAAAAAAACAACTCAACCCAGTGAAAAAACAAAATGGGACGGGCCTGTTTCGGACGGTAGGACACAACTGTACAATGAAGAGGGAAACGAATTTCAAACGGATTTTTAATCGCGCATCAAAATCAAGATAGGGTTTACCGTGAATAGAACGACGAACGAATCCCGAATCCCGCAAGGCGAAACGTCATCACGGGCCCGGGACTGGAACTTTCGACTCAGCATCCCAAATCCGTGACACACTTTTCGGTGCACCGGTCACGAGCAGCTCCGTTGTCTTGCCGGGTGGATTTGTTCGTTGGGCACTTGGGTCAGTGTCACTGTCCGTGAAGAAATTAATTATCCAACAAAGCACCCGTGTCGGTCCACTCCTAGAAACCTTCGCCTTAGCACTTTTCTCCAGTGTAACGCACGTTACACACTTTCTTGTGCAATGGACAATAGAGACATACAGACACAGCGACGCATATCTAATGCCCGACGAGAACCGTCTTTCAGATGGGATTGAATGAGCTTATCTTAATTGTTTAAGAATGCCCAGAGATGGGGGCTGGAGGTTATGAGGAGATATCAACAGCAATCGGGATTGAGATCCGTCCGGTCCTAGAATGGCCTACCGAAAGGAACACATTTGATGACGTCCAGCGTTGAAGAAAACCTACCCCAAACCATTTCTGGCAACGGTCAACCGAACTTCAACACATGCACACATTACTAAATCGAACAAAATGGCCCATACTCAAACAGAGGCATAATATATTAATGTTACTAGACATTGTCAAAGCGAAAACTGAACTCAACAATTAAAGTGAGCGAAGAAAATTGAAAACTTCAATTTGGTCAAGTAAAACAATTGCAGTACTTTCAAACAAACCTGAAACAAACAATGTACCCAGGGAACTGTTAGTAAAATCGTAAACACAAAAGGCGAATAACTTAAGGACATTAACACAAATGAAGAAATCAGAGCAAAAACCAACAAAACAACCGCGCTTACTTGGATGATTTGAGGAAACAAAATAAAGAATAAACGTATTTCGAGAAACCAAACAAGACGGACGTGTTTTATTTATTCGCTCCACAGTCTATTAATTTTCCACCGTGCACTTTCCGCTCCGTTATGACTTAGAACGATCCTCCAATCCTTCATTCGACCAATAAAACGGGTGTGCTGCGCGTCCATGATGATGAATATGCAGCGCACTTATTTTACATCGAAATGTTCGTGCTTCGGTTCCATCTTCAGCGTCTTGCATTTGAGCTGCCATACTGAAACAGTCGTCTTTTGCCGGATTCTGGCGGGCAATGGCGGCGAAAGTGCATGGGCGCGCAGACCCACTAACGCTACCGCAGCCAGCAAAGAACGCCCAGAACAAAGTGGCAATAAAACATAATCATTCGCTCGTATCTCATGGTTTATGACAAAACTTCCGACATTAATGTGCCCCTGCTAGCTACTTGCTTGGCCCTGCCACCGGGTTCGTCTTTGTTTTATTTCCATTTTTTGTTTTTTTTTGTCGTCTAGCAAAACTGTGTTTAAAATTGTTGAAGAAAAAAACGAAAGAATTGGCCAATCAATTCGATGGGCCGGTGGAATAGTTTATGTACAAGACTAATAATCAGAGGTTTAAATATTAGCAGGGGCTAGTGTTGTCTAATAACTTTTCCTTCAATGGTTATTTGTACTGTTTAATTAGTCTTCAATATCTGTTAACTCCAAAAAGGAAGTTCTATATTCTACGAAATCTATATTCTTCCTAAGTTAGATGAGGTAAGCTCTAAAATATTTCGGAGTCGACTTCACATGAAATCCATACAGCTCCATACTGGAACTGGCAACCGACTAGACACTCCGAATTTCACTCCGGACTCGACTTCGGAGTTGATACCGGAGTCGATCTCCAAACATAAAATAATATAAAAAAGGCCATTCTATTGATTAGAGCGTCAATTTTGCTACGATCAGGTAATGCAATAGGTGCTTTTCGACCTATTATTTTTGTTGTGTATCACGGCTTGTTTAGGCCTTTTCCCTGGTTATATTTTGCTAAAGCCAACTACGTCGATTATTTTTTCTACGGAACGGATATGATGTTTGGATTTGGTCCCATCTACAACCTAAACAATATTTATTGGTTATTGAACCACTTTACCTTTAGATAACTTCTAGGAATAAAATTGATTTTATGTGTCGTATTTGCCTAAAGTCTATGAGCAATTCTTCTATTTACGAGTTGTTGATCCCAAAACGAATGCACCTTTCTTTCCAATATCCAAGGACTCGATTTTGCGGGGAGTACTTCAGCCGTCCAGCTTCTATTTTGAAATTAGCCCACTGTGCGTAAAAATCAATGCTTGCGTCGAAGCTTGCGCGCAATTCATTTTATGAAACGTTGTGTGCCTAACTCGACTTGTAGAGAATTTTCGTGGATTTTAAACTAATCAATCTGATCAAATTAAATTATCGAAGAATACTGCTACAAATAACTTTAGAAACAGTTAATCTCCTTTAGTGGTACTACAACCTCATACGTGTTATACCTGTCTTTTCTAGATATTTTTTTTTACTTTATTTACCCGTAGCCCTGCGTGCGCAGGATCGGGATGGCATATTGAAGCGGTCCACCACGACATCCAAATACCTCACCGGGCGACACCGGTTAATACGTTCAAGTTAGTTAATAGGAACAATGATGAATGATTTGTACATACAAATAACATTGCACTGCAGACGGAGAACGCTAATGTACACAACAGTCGAAATGAAAGGAACCAACTTGGGCATTGGTTCATACTGGGTTTTATTTACTTTTTACTCAAATAAATACTTCTCTACCTAAACTGCGTTTTTTCTTGCTTCGTGTTTCAAAGGTTGTCTCGAAATGTTACCAAGTTAAGAAGATGTTAAGCACAACGTTCTATCTCACCCATCCTTCCCGTTCACGTGCACCGTAAAGCGTCAATGTCCTCGATATCGTCGTTCTTTAATAGAGCACCATTAATACACATTTTGAACCCACCGATGTGCTTGTTGATTCGCTCATTGGAACCAACTACTACTCTACGTTACGATTGCCGAAGAACTCCATCCGCACTCCGCACGAACAACACCAACAGCGTCCAATCTTGGTATGGCTTAGTGTAACTGGACTGATAAGCGGAAAACCTCGGCAGGAGAGTCGTGATTTTCCATGGCAAAAATTATATTCAATCTCCGCTGTAACTCTAACATTTGCGCAACGAGCATAATGTTTCACAACATCGAAATTCAAACTGTCAGGTTAAGAGCGCTACATTAGCTTGAACTTCGTCCATATTTAATCGTACACCGTCCTCTGGGAGGATTTTAAGTGGGAACTGGCGGTTAGGGTAAAGATTCATAAGAAACAAGTAATTAGGCAACGGTTGTGCAATCTCTTCCAACGGGATACGTTCATATGTTGTGGTGCTGTATAAAAGCGTTGTCCTTCTAATGTTGTTATCTTCCATTTCATGTATCGTCTCACACGGCGTGGCGTCCGCCAATTCTATGATTATATATTCGCGCTGGTCCGAAAGGCCGATTTCTCCGGGGGAAAATTCTTCATCTTCGTGAACGCAGGCAGTTGATGAGTACGGCAGGTCGCTTACAGACCGGCCAGCACAATGCGAGGATCCTCGACTGCGGCCTTTACCTTGCGCAGGAAGGTGACGGCCTCACGGCCATCAATCAATCGATGGTCATAAGTCAGGGCTACGTACATCATGGGTCGGATAACCACCTTTAGAAGGTAAACAGAAAAGATGTTTAGCAGAAATAAAACAACAATTGCTATCGATCGTCCCTTACCTGTCCCTTTACGGCAATTGGTCGCTCGAAGATGCCATGCATACCAAGAATGGCGCTCTGCGGAGGATTGATGATTGGAGTTCCCAACAGGGAACCAAACACGCCACCGTTCGAGATGGTGAAGGTACCACCATCCATATCCTCCACCGCGAGCGTTCCCTTTTTCGCCTTATCCGCAAGACCGGCGATCGCCAGCTCAATATCGGCGTAGTTCATGCCTTCCACATTTCTTAACACGGGCACCACCAGACCCTTTGGCGAGGCTACCGCTACCGAAATGTCTACGTAATCGCGATAGATAATTTCCTTAAAAATTAACACAAAAACAATTAATTCCACAGGAAGGCCGGGGTTAGAATGCGTTTCTTACGTTTTCTTCAATGACAGCGTTTACGACGGGTTGATCCTGCAGGGCATAGGCAGCTGCTTTGCAGAAGGCAGACATGAATCCCAGCTTCATGCCGTACTTCTTTACGAATGCTTCCAAATGTTGCTTACGGAAATCCATGATGAAGCTAAAAATAACAATAATTCATTATTTGATGGAAGCAATATCAAAAGCTTATCATTTTACACATTTAGTTAAACAGAATCTTAAACTTCTCCACTGAAAACACCTGCCGAAGCTGATCGAAGCTAGAACTATACAGAAGTTACAAAGTTTCGATCCTGACATGCGCTTTCCAGACTAAAATTTTGTCCAAAACTGACGAAACCATCTCTGACGTTCGATAAATTTTTGAGCCGGTATGTGTGGAAGGACAATGGAGAATCGGTTATACTATCGTATAGCGAATTTGACGCAATAGAGTCCAGTAGGTTGATCATGTCATAAGAAAGACACTGTCCGTAGGTTTTCCGCATTGACAGAAGAGACGTAGTATTTAAATACAATTGAAATGGATTGAAAACGTCGATGCGTCCTTCTGAAAAGCCGGGATATTGGATACGCCCATCCGTCCATCCCCATCCGAGCGATTTAGAGGACTCCTGCAGCAGACCAAGCCGCCAAGGTTGTAGGTCAATAAACAAAAGCGCTATCAAGTACTATTGGCTCTTTCGCTAATGTGCGTCATTCCATAGTATAATTTCGCACAAAATGTATTTGTGCGCATGATTGATTTTTTTTTTACAAAAAGAACTGCTGTTATCCATCCTGATGTCCCAGCTGCATAATTACGCTTACGTTATTTTTATATTTTACTCTCACAAAACTCGCACAAATAATGGTGCAAAATTATGTCCAATGGAGCATTGCGGAGAGAATAATGAATGTTCAAACCGGGTAGTTTTTAAACCATTCACGCATGCGTGTCTGTTTCCCACGTTTTTCGAACACTATCGCATCGTTACGTCATGCGTCGCGGATGGCCTTCGCCATTCACCAGGCACGCGATACGTCATCGTACCGCAGGCTTCAAGGTTGATGCGTCACCTTCCGAAGCGAATTCCGTTGCTTCGGTGAATTAATCCTATTCCAGGCAAAACCCCGCCTGGGGATATTTAAACTTCAATTCCAATTGTTGTAAGATATAAGTTGAAGATAAGTCCCATCTGTTACTCGAACACAGGTCTGAGAAGGGCAGAATCATCTTTACGAAACTATAGCTCTAATGGGAAATTAAGCTAATGAAACTAAAATTACGAGTTATTGGAGGCATTGACAAGTGTTTTGAGAAGTTCACCATGTCATTCACGATCCTAAGACAACTAGCATTTATGATGTTTTTCACCCCAAAAACCCCAGTTGGAGGCTTGGCCTCCGGCAGATTGCGCGAAGCTTTAAAAAAAACACCTCGAACCAAACCTAATGGATTACCCGTGTCAAGATGCCACTCAACTGTCTGTTGCCAGCAGCGATAAGAAGCTGGGCGACACGGGGCACACTACACAACACGGCGACGACGAAAGATAAGCGTATTATTGCCGATAACGTACCTCATGTCGATTTCGTTGAACGTCGTCAGCATTGCGTTCGTGTTCTGAGCCTCCTTCAGGCGCGAGGCAATCTTCAACCGCATGCGCGTCATCTTCACGCGTTGCTCCGTACGCGTTCCGGTGATCTCCTTGGTGTAGTCTGCCGGCGGTACCTTCACGGTGGCCGCTTCGATGGCCTGCGCATGGCGGATGGCAGCGACGGGCATTCGGCTAATAGGAGCCGCCGGTTTCGGTGGTGGTGGTGGCGGGGGTGCTCCAGCCGCTGGTGGGGGAGGTGGTGGGGGTGGTGCGGCTGCTGCTACTGGAGGTGGCGGCGGCGGTGGTGGAGGTGGGGCCGCTGCTGCCGGTGCCGGAGCATCGGCTGGTTTGGCAGCGCCCTTTGGTGCTTCACCGGTAATCTTCATCTTGAACAGCTGTTGACCGGCCTTCACCGTATCGCCGTCCGCAACATAGATCTCCTCGATAACGCCATGTCCGGGAGCCGGCACACCGACCGTCGTCTTGTCGGTTTCGATCTCCATGACCACTTCGTCGGCGGCCACCGCATCGCCGACTTTCTTTTCAAACTTCACATCACCTTCCGACACTGAATCGGCAAACGGCGGTACCTTGATGATCTCCGACGAGAGCATACGGGCCGAGGTGAAGATGGTGCGCTCGTTCACAGCCCATCCCTGCGCCTTGATAGAGCTATCAATCACACGAATCAAAGGGGACAACAGATTGTTCATTAGTGGCTTATCGCTAATAAAACACATTCACTGCAAACAGGGTAAACAAATCCGCCATGATCCGGTGCCATGCCTCGTTGAACCGATCTATAAACACACGGCAGACGTGTGTCGCCACGAGCAGGTGTGTATGTACCACGGCCACCATGTGATCACACGCCTCCCACTACGCCACACTATTCACTATACATTGTTATCAATCAAACCTACAATGATCGCTGCACGGTATGCGGCAACGGATCGAGCGAAGGGCGCAACATATGGGCAGCTAAAAATAAAAGCAATAACAGTTTCGCTTACTTTCCAACGGATTCGCTACGACGGCCACTGTCGGTGACCGCTGACCGGACGATGCTCGGCAACAATCTACGCCCCTGGTGGTGGGCTCGGGAACCAGCTACAGTGGCCTACAAATAAAGGCGGATAAAAAGAGGCTCTAGTCAGTTACAAATCGTTTCGCGTAATCAGGACAAAAATCGATCGTCACACACAAACGCCCCTTCATCTTCGGTCCATCGTGGACCGTCGCGGCAGTTCATCTGTCCACGGTATCGCTTTCGAGATTACATAATCCGCTTTTCACCGGTGCGAAAAGTTACGAGCAGTATCTGCACTTTACCGAAACGATTTTGCCACAATTTCTTCATACACATTCCACCACACACCATCGATGTAACGTACCTGCTGAGGTCCTGTGTGTCCTTCTAGCGAGCGCAGCCCAAAACGGAGCGCTGCTCGGGGCAGATTTCGCGACGATATCGAAAGAATTCCGGCCATCGCTCACTCACAGCTGCTTGTGCACGTTTGTTGCCTTGACAGCGTAAAGTGAAAAGTGAAATTTGACGGTGTCAAAGCACCCACGATTTCGGCTGGCACGGCACAACACAGCTGCTTACCGAGGATCGTTCCTTCGACGATGGACCCTTTATGCAAACTCCCCCGATAACTCCGTGCAAACAGAATTATCCGGACAGAATTGTTGCGGATGGGATTGGGCACGGCGACAGAATTTTGCAAGTGTACGAAAAAGAGAAGCTGGCGGTCCAGCACTTTGACAGCTGTCATGCTAGTCAAGGTCGATTCAGCTGATTGAGTGGAGGTATTTAGAACAAGAAATTTTGTGTGTGCTGTTAATTTCGATGTAATTTGCATTACTGCACGGCTAAAGTTCAAATCACGTTACTTTTAAAACACAGGATTCGATAAAATACCTGAAAATCATATGGAAATTGAATAAACAAGAGCGCCTCCGATGGAATCAAACTGTCAAACCGATAGAATGTCAAAATGCACCAATGTGTCCGAACATCTGCTTCTCGTTTCAAAACAAACCTCTGCGCATGCCCCACATCCACAACATTGTACAAAATTACAAAATATTCAATCAAACTACACATTTTACGATGTATTTAATATTTGTTATATCGTTGTTATCCTTGCTGATGGCATTTGCATCGAAATTAACGAAAACCGTAAGTATTTTCATTCACATTTCACACCCAAGAGTGATTCGATCTTTCGTCTCTTGCCACAGATCCTTCCCTTCGTGTGCGGTGACAGCGTAGAAGTGAAAACAAGAAGGAAAGAAATCGCAAAATTACGAACCGAGCTTGGGAAGATTTCTATGCGCGAAGAATATACCAAGTACGTGAAGTGTGAGCGGGAAATTGGTAAATTAGAACAGTCGCTGAACGAAGCCAAAGGTCGCGATAATGTAAAGCGTGTGGCATATGAGTACGGGTTGCATTACGGTGGTTTGGCCGTGCTTGGCCTTTGCATGATGTACATTTCCATCTTCTACCGTTACTCAACCGTCATCGTGTTTGGGGACAATTTTAACTTTGAACCATTTGGTGGATTTATCAACTTTCCAACGAAAGTACCCAACTCCATATCGGTGGTGTTTTGGATCGTTGTAAATAACTTCGTCGCCAGAACAGTTGCCGGCTATGTAAAATAAACAGGTTGGATGATAGGCTAACGCGACAAGCGGATAATTTATTTTTGGTCTAATTATAGTTCGTAACGAAATTCACCTCCTTCTCAATCCAACCAGCGATCGACAGAAGAGTTCGTTCGGAAAAGTGGTCTCCCATGAGTTGCAAACTGATCGGCAGTTGACGGGACGATAGCCTCACTGGAATCGATAGCGCTGGGATGCCGGCCATGTTGGCGGATTGGGTGCAAAAGTCTTGCACAGCACATTGATCCCGATTATTGCTTTGAACGAAGTCTTTGTATAGCGGTGCGTCGCTTAGGGTGGTGGGTGTGAGAAGTACGTCCACCTGTTTGAAGGCTTGTACGAAGTCGTCCGCAATCAGTCTCCGTACCTTCATTGCCTTTTGGAAATATTTGTCATAGTTTTCGCGGAGCAAGAAATAATTGCCGGATAGGATTCGGTTCTTCACCACACCGTTGAACCCTTCGGCTCGGGTGCGTGCATAAAGCTGTTCGGTACTGCTGTCCTCCTGAGATCGATGACCATACTCTATTCCATCGTAGCGTGACATATTGCTGGCCACCTCACACTGATTAAGAATTGAGTAAACGAATATCGATGAAGCGGTATTGGGCAGCGAGACAGCATTCACAGTAGCACCTGCAGATTCGAGCATATCCGCTACAATGGTCCATGTCTGGAGCACTTCCGCATCCAAACCATCACAGTGATACTCAACTGGAATACCGATTCGTAATCCTTTCAAGGAAATTTCCTCCTCAAGTGCTGGAATACTTTGGTACCGTTTCTTAACCGTCGTTGAATCGCGATTATCAGGACCAGCGATAGCATTCAGTACAGATATGCAATCATCTACCGTTCGTGTCATGATGCCAGGAACATCCATTGAATTAACCAGCGGAATCAAGCCGTGACGAGACACAAGCCCATACGTAGGTTTCAATCCAACAATTCCACAATACGATGCTGGGTTTCGGGTTGATCCGCCGGTATCAGAACCTAGGGCCGCGTAACATAATCCAGCAGCTACTGCAACAGCCGATCCACCAGAACTTCCACCTGCTATCCGAAAGCGATCATCGTTTAAATCATCACTCCAACTATTTTTTGTTGGTCCAAAAATAGAATCAATACAGCCGGAACCCATCCCGAACTGATCGAGATTAGTTTTGCCCAAAAGAATAGCTCCTTGTGCCTGTAACCGCTCCACAACAGTTGCATCGTAAGTTGGGACAAAATTCTCGAGCATTCTAAAAGGATATTCATATTTGCTATATTAACTGACACCGATCGTTCTTCGATGGATCGAGTTTTCCATATTACCGAGAAGCACACGTTGTATGAACATCTTTAGTACAGAAATTATCTTTCACTGCTATGGTTGCACCGTCGAGGACACTTATCGGCGCATCCTTCTTATATCGATCCCTTGAGTGTTCTGCCTGCGCCAATGCTTTTGCAGACGATACACGAACGAAAGCATTCAGAGGCTTATGGCGTTCGATTTGTGTCATGCATTGTTCAGCAACAGCCACCGGATCTAAGGATTTGTTTCGAAAGCATTCCGATAATGCACGTACACGAAACGGTAATCGAATCATGTTCCTTTTGTCCAAGCAAGAACCTGTAAAGTAAATAAAATCTGTACAATATCTGCTATATCGCATAATCAAGGGGAATTGTGTTGCGTACCGGTTGATTTGTTTACATTGTTTTGCGTTCGGATCCTTCGCGTGCATTTGACATTTTGCATAGTGGGTAAAAATAGTTAATTCCTTACAGCGAAATATATTTTTTGATTCTTTATATAACACGAAATAGTGATTACAGCTGTGTTAACATTTTTATTCCAAAAACCGGCTTAATTTTAGATTTTTTGATTGTTGTTTTGAACAAAATCACAGCTGATTTCAAAATCTGTGTTCCGTAAGTGAGAAATGATATCTCACTCAATTTTCTCACTATAGGGAATTTCTTGCATGTTCACCTTGTGTGGAAGCCACTGAAGTTGAATGCTTTTTTGCTGCATGGGCATTTGATATGAAGAGCACAACGAGAGAATAAAATTATTCCAGCGGCTATATTTTATTTTCATTATTTTACAAAATGTGAAGTGAAGCTAATACAAATTCTAGAAACAAAATAAATGACGCTGGATCCATAATACGAAGAATGTTGAATGTTCAAGGACAGCAATCGAATTTGCGATATTTCATGTGCTATCAACACAGATATGTGTAACTAATATTCAAAATAAAAGAGATCTACACCCTACAGCCGACCTCAGCCGCCATAAGCGAGCCGTTTTTGTCGTTGTACCATAGACGAGCTTAATCCAGCACTGTGCTTCAACGCATCAACGTCTTGTCCAAAATTAGGACCTTCCACGCCTCCTGTGAACGACAAGGTCGTCTGGTGTCATTCTAATGACATGACTGTACGATAGTGGGTACATTGTTCTTACAACTCATCATTGTAACATTGTAAATAGAAAATCTAATGTCCTAAACAAGTTCTACATAAAATGCATGTATTGGTTTAAGTCTAATTGTAATCCACTTCCATCATAAGGCATGTTTCGTAGAAGTCAACAACAAGTTGAAACGGTTTAAACATAAGCCATGATACTCCAACAAATCTTTATCTCATCATTAAACAGTTCTTGCAACAGTCAGCGATTCATAAATAATGCTACACAATCGATTGTTGAATAAATCCTGCCCTGTTGGTTCATGCACATATGCAGCCGCTCGCACGAACGAAGAATTAATGTCGACCTAGCCTCTGCTTGATCGAGCATACTGAACGAAAGCGTTATCGATAACAAACTGAAGACGTTGCCGGAGCTTGAATATATTCAAGCATGAAATACCTTTTCCATTTCCCTCATGCGTATGCGCATCGGCAGGGAGCGTTTAAGGGCTCTGTCACATCCGGAGGCAACGAGAGTGAGCAATGGTGTTTGTTGTCAAGAAATTGAATGAAATTCCGAAAAGCGCATGCATCCACCAATCGACAAGGATGGTTCGGTTAACGTTTTCCGTTCCGTACAGTTGGTTGTGTTTGAGCATTTAAATTCATCCCTGTCCAGCCGTAGTCCCTTTTGTTTCCCACCCTTCTTCGGGGTAAGAGAAGTACACCGATTTGCGTACCACCTCGGGCACGATTACTTGAATATTCAACGGGGTACCAATTTCATCAGAAATCTTCAACAAACGCCAACACCCGTGAAGTACCATTTCACACCTTTACCGCGTTGTCGCGAAGGATCGTACGCCTCCAGCGAGTGTAAGTCTGAATGAAGGTAACGACCAGAACGGTTTCAAACGTTGGGGGGGGAATAAAAAAGCAGGAAAAGGTAAAGGGTCGTCTCCTGGCCAAGCAAATGGTCAATGGGCAGGATGTACGAAACAAAGCCGAAAAAGAAAGACAACACATCGAATCAACCCAAACAAACATAACGAACGGTGGACAGGTAGCAGCAGGAACAATAAAACTCCAATTTTCCCTCCGTTTGACACATCTTTATTAATTATTTATGTTCCTGCCTACCACGATCGACAGATCCTTATCTGCGGTGGTACGAAACCCCGGTAAAGGTAAAGCCCGGTAAAATAAGGGTAAAGGCCCTCCATTCCCTCCCCCTCCCCCTATCCACAAGGGATGATCTTAACAAGCTTCTTCGGATTGCCAAATACGGGGCAATGTGAAGGTATTAAAAGAAAAACATCGTGTGAAGGGAGGATGGAATCGGGGAGTCGTAACGATGAGCAATAAGACGCAGCTGTGAATTCGCGGTTAGACAGTTTCATTTTATAAAACAAACACCCAACAGCAACGCGTGGCGCGGACGTGGAAGAGCGAAATTAAATATACATTCTACTGTGTGCCATGACCGTGGCCGGTGAAGTACACGGTTCTAATTTAAAACTTTACACCCAGCAAACTACCCGGCGGAGCCGATACTCAACCCAACCCAACCGGAAGCCCGAGCTGATGATGATAAGAACCAACCGAAACGATAAAAACGCGCGCTTCCGAGCGATGAGTTTTGCAGGAAATGCGTCCAATTCTCGTGAACGTCCTAATGGAGTTTCCCGGTGTGAAAAGCTCAGGTTTTATTTGATGGCGGGCTTCAGATAAAAAAGCACATTTGCCAAGGAACGAGTTATTTGCTAAGAACCGAATAGTACCTGCAATGGAAGCGTTCTGTTTTTTATTTATTAGAATCATTAAAACGAGTGCCGGACTTGCAGCAAGTTTTTGTGGTACCTACTGTGGACTATTTAGAACCGAGCAACAAGGGCTCAGAGTAATGTTTTACGTGTTCTTGAGTGAGTCGATTTTCTGAGCTATGACTCTGAAAAACAAACATTACGGATTACACGTTAATACAGGAAGCGTCGCATTCTTCTGTGCTCAGGAATGTTGCTGTCTCGTAGATGAAGATCTTCTAGACGTATTGAAGGATATTTACCGTAACACCAAACCCAGTAAACTCCATGGCTATTCAAGGTCTTCGTTTTATCGTACGATCGGCGCCATGAGTTCCGCACAGTCCTAAAATTTTGCATCCTTCGTCCATTGTCCAACGACGAATTACAGAGGGGTCCGTTTCCGACCCGGCACCATTTAGCACCTCAGCTGACCTGGGCAAGGACCAAAAGCAAAACTAAACACAAACAGTTGTAAAACAATAAACTTCCATTACTCTTTTCGAAGATAAGCAATGGCGTTTGTCTAGGTACGCTTCCGAGCCCGAACGGTTGTCTGACGCATCGTCCCGTGGTTTCGGTGCAATAATTTTCCTGAGCAACGCAACGCGCACACGGATTGCCATCTCGGGCACATGGATCCGCTTTAAGCCGGCCTAGAAGCTCGTCACAGAGAAAACAGCACGAACAAAAAAAGAAATCCTGTATTCTGCGGTGATGGAAGATGGGCTTTGATTTTGAGTCCCAAGATTCGAGCGGGCGCCAAGAACCGAGCACCGAGGACAAGAAACATCCATCAAATTTTATGCTAATTTTATTCATAGGTTCTAGGCACACGCTGCCCGTCCACCCGGGCGCGCTGCGTAGATCAGGAAGGTGGGAGGTGGGGCGCAGTGGTCTAAGGACGGCCTTTTTCCTTCGACTTAACCACAACCGGTGTGTCCTTTTCGGTAGGCCAATCGGTTGAGAAAATCGGTGCCAAGTTCGTTCGATGCGCCGGAAACAACGGCAATGGCATTGCAGGCTGAAGAAGAAGTTATCTATCCCCACGTTCGTCCTGTCCCTCCCCAGGGCGAACTCCACTCCTCTGGGCTTCCGGTCCCAGAGACGTCGGCTGTCAATGTTCTCGGAAGGATGTGACTTTTATGAGTCAGTGCCTCACATCAAAGCGGCAGCCAGGGGCAGGGGTTTGGTGCGTCCGTGTGGAAATGGGCTGTTTGAGGATAATAACTCAATAATACCCGACACATGACACATGAGCCAACGCGGCCAAGTTGGGATGCCGGTGTGCGATGATTTGTGTCGCTGAGGGAGAAATGACATGAAACGATACATACCCGGGCCGGGCGATGGCTTGTCCCGAGATGCACCCGATTTCTACACGCTGGAAGTGCAAACTATTTGCTCGAGTGGCGCTGAGAAGCGCCGGTGTTTGGATGTCCGAAACATTCGGCAGGTGACATCCAAAGTCCGAGACTGCACACGGTGCATGGCGTCCGATAGTGGCCTCAAACGGTATGAAGTGTCCATCAAGATAAGCTCGGGCCGTACTAACGAACCGAACAAGCGCTTGCAAGCGTTACGAATCACGTGTTGTGGCAGACAGATGATTGGAGTAAAACCAATTCTGGAGGTTCCTTGCATCGACCAAGCATTTGGAAAGCTGCTGTTTAGTTTAGTTAAGTAAGAAATTCTTATGGTAAGTGATTTTTCAATTGAAATCGCCTACTTTGAATCTTGGGGTTTGTTAAAAGTTCTCAAAAGATGTATCTTTTGAAGGTTGACATTAATAACTATCTTAACTTCCAGGAGTCCAGGTGCTGTTTAATCAGTACATAGTACACCACATTACATCACCAGTGACCCAAACTACGCAAAACAACAACAGCCAATCATCCGACCGGCGCTTCAATTATACACACTTCAATTGAATTGTTCACCCAATGCGGTTTGGACCATCAGGGCCATGTCGGCTATAGATCCTTCCGTTCGCTCCTGATAACGTAACGCCCATCCCGCCAAACCACCGAAAAGTCAAACAGCGCGGAGGCGCGGACGTAGTGTGGCTGGGCGTGGGAAAAATCACACCTCCCACCCGCGGAAAACCACCGTGCGGCTCCGGATATGGCAGGTGCGGCTGCGTTCCTGCCATTCCTTTGACATACTGACCGACAGTGCGGTCGTTGTTGCGTTACGCTTCTTCGTCCGTGTGATTTTCGAGCAGCACCCACTCGATCGATGCGATTGCGGTGAAATCATATGCTGCAGTGCATCTATACGCTGCTGAAAGCGCACCGAACTGTCCATTATGCACTGTCGGCATCGACATCCAGCGTCGTCGACGGGAAGTGGCTCTGTAGCCGTTTTTGCGTGTGAAAGGTGTCCCACGAGCGCACGAGCATCGCACCGGTGCAGTGTGTTCTCAAAGGACGGCCAGCAATCGGAAGCTTTACTCATTAAGAGACACTAAAGAGCACATACGCCTTGGTCGTGTGGTGGGCTTTTCTTCGAACTCGAAAGGAAGAAGCATCACTAAACGAACGTCATGCAGCTATGCGACCTTTTCGTACATAGCTAACTATCCGGCTCGGATCGCTTGATATTCTAGCCACCGAGCAGCATCGGAACGATGCTCAGGGCTGGGCATGTTGTGTCGCTTGTCATGCATGTCCTACACTGCGTCGGTTTCAATAATTCAAAAGTCCCATTTTTCGATGTCACCCGACCAGAGCCGTCGTCCATTTTGTTAGGTACATTTCCATCGGTGTGTGGAATGGAATAGTTTGCGCAAAAGTTTATCCTGCCATCAACTCCGAGCATCGGGTGCGAGAAAATCGTATGCGAAAATCTAAGCAACCCCTTCCGCGAAGGAAGACGGACCAAGTGTAGAAGAAAATCTCGTTGAAGAAAATCAAAACAATCCCCAAACTCTGAGATTTATCCACCCAACCTTGAGGGGTTCACCGAGTGTGACGGTGGAAGTAAATGGTCGGGAATCAACAGCCACCTACAGACGGAGATATCAGCCGGGAGGACGGCATGATTCTTCATCCGTCATACACCGTGATGCTGATAGTTCGCCAGCTTTCGCCGTGACGGTCTCCGATGTTGCTGCTAACCTGACAAGTTGGTTAGTTCCGTCGTGGTTAGGCGGAGCGTGGGGCAGAGCGATGGAGGCACCCCGCAAAAGCCACTGTGGAAAGCCTTCGCCAACTGCCAGCCACCCTTCCACCGAAAGGATATAATGATGAATGACGGTAAAGTAGGTAGAGCCATGAATATTTAAACCAGCGCCCGAGAGAGGCCGAGAGTCAATCTCCGCAAAGTGGCGAGGATCTTCGTGTGTGTTCCGTTTCCCTGTGTGCACGAGGATCTCTTCTTCGTGGTGCGACGGTGTACAGGCAGCAACCGCACCGAAGTGCCGGTCGGAAGTACGACATGTCGCACATGTCATATGTCACCATACCATTGGCACGGTACGTGGCAAACCATCGCTCCAAAAAAGGACGCTCATTGCTCGGGGCCACAATGGACGATGGGAGGAAGGGTGGAAGCGAAATGTCGCGCCGGATGCTGCTCCTGCTCCGTTCACCAGAACGGAAGCTTTTCCAAGGGTGTGTGTGTGTGTGTACGGAGCCACAGACGACAAAAGCACAGAATGTGAACGGTCGTTTTTTGCACCTATTTATCGTCCCGGGTGTTTGAGCGTGAAGTGCACGCATGTACTCCGGCGGTGTGTTTGTGAAAGCTTCCGGCTGTGCCGCTCAGCCCAGGCGCGACGAACTCCGGTGCGGTGTGGTGAAGCCAACAATCCGGAAAATATTCATTTTTGCGTTTATTGGGTCACCCCCGGGTGACTGGCGCTGATGTGGTTTGCATAGCCCCGAACACCCCACTTTTGGGGAGAGAGATGTCATCCTTCGCTCGTGGACGAAATGTTCTCTGGTCCCGTTCCTGCAAGCTTTAACACCTTCATTTATCGCACCTCGCCGCTGGGCGAGGAGCTTTTGTGTTGGGTCCTTTTTGCGCTTTGTTTGTTTGTGCCGTCGGTTGGGCAAACTTTCGTGATAGCCATCACGCGCTCTATCGGCTAAAGCCATCGGTCTTCGCCGTTTCGGCACACGGTAGCCTGATGGTTCGGTGCAAGCTTCCCAACGCCGGGGCGGCAACCATCTTGCCGCCGTGCTCGCCCGGATCAGCTCCATCTGATTGTCGTGGGTAATTAAAGCCAATGAAATATTAACATGGCTCGCGACAGACTGGCCGTCCGGTGTGGGTTCCGTACCAGTTTTGTTTCTTTTATGTACCGGGAAAGCCCTTTTTTACCAGACGTGGAGGCTTAATGGATTCTTGACCGGCGGGGCGGAGGAAAATAATCAACCACTTCGCTTCGTGATATGCTGCTTTTAGGTCATAAATCAGTTTCAAAAAGGCATCAAAAAACGCTGGAACCACGCTAAAGCCAGCCAGCAAGCGGGATGCAACGCAGAGAGTGGGAATAAAATGTGATAAATCTAAATGATGTTAAGCCTGCAACTGAATTCCGTGGACTGTACGGACGGCATCTGAGTGGACACAACCTGCTAAAAGATTGACAAACGCAAGTCCCGTAATGGTGTGATGTCCAGTCGAGTCTGTTTTTCTTCCTGAAGTCTGTGTTTTGTGGGTTTAAATAACTACGAATCAGACAAGTGCATTAGTGAGGCAGAGGAATCCAGTAACAGAGGAAATGATGCATATTCTTCACGCTGTCCAAATAAATTGCGAACTTGGAGTGAAAATAATTAACTAAGGCCGCAAACTTATGCTTCACACAACAAGAATTCATTGCTTCCAAAAGGCTTTTCCCGATCGATTACTTGTCCATCGCTTGTGTCAACCCAAAACCTGACCTTGTGCTTGGATGAAGAAACCCATAAAACATGCCCCTTGAAGGCCGCCTATGGACGAGATTATTTATTTATCTTTTTCCAGCTCTCCATCCACCGAAACACGGGGGGGAAAAAAATCACCCCAACTTTGCCATTAAAAGTGCTACACACATGCGCATGCGCTGCCCGATAATCTTCGCCCAAACCGGGCACAACAGCGACGAAACGCGATCGCGTGCTTTAATGTGGATGCGCGGACGGTTTTCGCGGCGTTTGCGTGCGTGCGTCCGCGCGATAATAAAGATAAATTAATAGCTCCAATAATCTTTAGTGGCAATAAATTCTCCAAATCTGTCCACGGCTTGTTCTCGGGAAGGGGGTGGGGGCATTTGGATTGGGGAAGATTTTTGGTTTGTTTTCCATGTTTTTTTCGCTTCGAGTTCGCTCTTCTGCTTCACATTCGGTTTCTGGCTGCTTTCTGGTTTTTTTTTTGTGGAGCGTTGGGGAGATTTTCTGGAGGAGCGCCACAAAGAAGCGATCTCTGGGAGAACTGGAATACGTTAAAAAAAACATCACCCCATTCAGCCTTCAGTGTTGCTTCTTTCTGTCCGATCGTACCGGAGGCTGACGGTTATTTGAAATTATAAATCATTATTAAAGGTGGTAATGGGGGAGCGTGTACTGTTGCCTTCTGGCCGTCCTTTACGCTTATCGAGAATTTGTTTTCAATGCGAAACAATTTACGACCAGTACGAGTAGTACTACACGGTTTTAATGCACTTGTTCGCCAAAGTGCCTGGTTGACGTCCCGCAGTGATCGGCGAAGATCTCATCATGTCAGTACCAACTGATCGACCTGTTGGACCGGAGCAGAATACAGTCTCCGGAACGCGCCGCAGCGCGCCAAAAAGGGTTCGGAGCCTTTGGCACAAAACGACACCAAAAATCATGTATCCCGCTGATCGTTCGACGATGCTTCCCATTCTCGCGCAAGTTCTCCGCACGACATCAGCTCGCAACGGACGGACGGGTGTGTTGTGTTCTGACGGTGCCGCACGTTATCTCCTGTCAGGATTCGGAGCACCATCTCCACAGGGGGTGCCTTCTTCGTCTGCGTCTGTTTACGGGACCTGTTGTGTGTACCTGTTAACGTCGCCGTAGCTTCACATTCCCTTGCGTAGTCCAGGGAACGGTGGGACGATCATTAGCCGGAGGTTTTAAGGAAACCCATTCTCACCTACGACTAGACCGCCTGGTTTCGATGTCCAGCTGACCTCCCGCTTTGTTTTGAAAGCACGATGAAATTTATAATATACGAAACAAATGATTATTATCGATACGAGCGCGCCCGATTCGATCTTTTACCATACGTTCGGTGCGATCGTATTGTTTTCCTTTTGATTGGATAAGAATTTATCGGTACCGAGGGGCACCGCATGTATACGCAACATTGTGGCCACAGCCGACCTTACCACATCGGCAGCTCGGCTAACGGAAACAACAATGTCGAAATGGGGAATTTACGATAATGGTCTCCCCCCTCACAAAAAAAAAAACGCATGTGGTGCGCGGCCCTGTACCCGGTGACGTCGATTATGATTTAGGTGGTTTAGATGAGCCAAACCCTACGGCAACAGGTTGGTGCCGGTTGTAGCGACCCGCACAAGCGAGTATACCGCCATTTCCGGCCCGTTGGGTAGGTGGTAGTGGGTGGTTGGGGGGATGAAGGGAAGAGGAAGCTGTATGGGCGATTAATTATCTAATTATGTCTCGAGCTGTAAGCGATATTATGCGATGAGTGATGAGCTTCATATGCATAAATGGATAGAAAACTGGCAATCTGCTGGCCCAAAATTGTTGCAATTTAATAACCTTCTCGTGGGCTTGCCATTTATGAAATCGAATCCTCACTTGCATGTTACGCGGAAAAATGTATTTCATTTTATGAAAGAATAAATTGAGATTGATTAAACAATTTATCACAACAAGAATAAGGTAAATTTAATTAATTAGATCACAATAATTGAAAGGCATTCAAGAGGAAGGCGATTCAAAAGTACGTTGGAATGAAGCGCTTCTTTCGCATGCCAGCCCAGGCAAAGTGTTGTGTCGTTCCCAAGCAACACGTTTCAATAGAAAGAGAATCGTGATGTCAACATTAATCCCAGTTTAATAATGAAACCGATTAGAACCGTACCGTTCCACCCGGTGTACGGTTTGATGAAGCATAGGTAATTCCTTCCGGTTGCCTTACAGCTTCGCAAATCACAAAAGCGGCAACCGGTCGAACGGGGGACGATACTTCGCATTGAATGTCGGTAAATTGAATACCATTAAGCGCACGCCACAGATCACCGTCAAGCTTTTCGGCCCGCTTCGGTCGGGGTTTTTGCGGGTGGTTTGCGCTTTATTTTGCCATCAAAGGTAACCCCCGGCAACGTCGGTGGAAGAGGAAGAATCCACACGTGTGGTGGGCGAGCCGGCACGAAACAGTTACCTTCTTATTTTGCAATATCGATTAGATTAAACCCCAAGCGTCTACCGTATCATGCTCGCCCCGTTGCTAAGCCGCCGTCCCGCGAGTTCCGGTGATTCTAGCAGAAAAGAAAGCATTTCACTTGCCGAGCCCGGTTTGCCAAATAAATGAAAACCCCTCTTTAACCGGTGTCTTTTATGCTGCAGTCTGCCCTACCACCGGTGGCGAAGATCTTCAATTCGATCCATTCACAAAAGCGAACGGGCGGAACGAATTTGGCGAGAAGAATAGAAAAAGTCGCTGATTCGTCGATATCCGGATCCGGCTGAAGCGTATGGTAACTTTTTATTTCCTTCTCATCTTAGCACGAGGGGTAAAGCGTCTTCTGCGGATACATTATCTGCTACTCCACCCTTAGTCACTCCGAACTCCGAATCGCTTCAGCATCCTGGAAAATGAATGTTCACGGAGCGTTGCAGCTTCGGAGCGTTAGATGCAGGCACATCATTTTCGGTAGATGTTTCAGATATTCTACGGTTCAATGATGAATCAAATGAAGTACGCCTGTACGGTGGTGTTGGTGAAATAAAATTTGATTTCCCGTCCCATCCGCGCCAAGTGGTTGTGAATTTTTTACGACCCTTTTTTTTTGCCCTTCGTTAATATCAATTTTGCTGATAACAATCCGTCGGTAGAATGTTTCCCCAGGTACCTTCCCGAATGAATTGGTACAGGGGTGTATTGGAGAGTGAAATTGCATGCATGAAAACGTCTTAAAAGGTGTGTTAAGTGGAAAATAATCCTCACAAGCGTGATGGCGCACGCGTTCGTTACCTCCCACCATATAAGCCTATTTTGGGGTGGTAATAAGAGGAGTTGGCAGGCTCTGATCGAATTTCAGCTTTAAGTGGTACATCCGGCAGCAGAAGAATGCGTTGAGTGTTGATGGTGAAGAAGGGGTTTTCGTAGGATGATATTCATGTCCTGAGAATCGGTAACACAACTACCGTGGGCATTTGATATGCAACAGATCTCAGTCGGTTCCAAGTCGATTAGTTGTTTGGCTCTACATCAGCAGACTTCAAATGTCACCAAATACCAAATACCTGGATGTCTTCAATCTTCCTTTGGATTGTTAATTACTTCATAGAATTTGGTTAGATCGTTTGAACAATGTGGACATCGCTCATTGTTCGTTGTATCCTTTGTACGACAACCTTACTTTTGATATTTAAACTCAATTTGTCAAAAGACCTTAAGACCTATTCTGTCCAAAAACTCTGTTTAACGCTGATTTAGAGAGTTCTATAGAATACGCACGATTGTTTTCTGCTTCGTAAAGAAGAACCACGTAGTATTTGACAATAGACCTGAAACAGCCTTCAACAATAGGAGCAAGAAAACACGAAACATATTTCATAAAATGGGGAATTCTTGAAAATATTCAGTATAATTCACAATCACTTGTATCGTTTCTAAAATTAATCAGAAAGTCGTCAATAGCCAACGGCTAATTTGTCGCCATAAGCTGTCATCGTCATCATTAAGGGGTATATTTATAATTAGCTTTCAAATCGAATCTACTTAAGGCACAGTTGCATTTTTCTCTCCTTGTAAAACACCATCAGCTTCAGTGGTTTAACAAATTAGCTCATTAAAGCATTTGCTGAATGCTTTAAGCGCCGGAGAAGCTACCGTTTTGAAAGATGTGTACTTGTTGCGTTGATTAGTGGTGGACTAGTCACTCACTACGACAAAAAAAAACATTGCCCCACCAACTAACGACCACATACGTGGGGAATTATTTATTTAGTCTCCCATAATCCGGATGAGCCGTGGCGAGGGCAGCCGTGCAAGTGTACGTAGGGGTTGAAATTAATTTCTCGTACTCGTCCAAATCCGAACGAAGAAACATATTTCATCTGCAAACTTTTCACCGGTATAAACACACCGACACACCGCTCACTAACTCCCTCCCGCCAACCGCTCTGCCTAATCCAGGTTTGGCTTCCACGTCCTGGACATAATCCTGGGAGGTTTTGAGACTTTAATTTGGAGAATCTGAACGAACATCCTTCAACCTGGCCCCGGTAAGACGGTCCCAGGTAAACGTCCAAGGAACGCCGGACGAAAGCGTTGCGTTGTAAGCGGAAGTCGGACGATCCCTTCCTACTTTTACCTCACCAAAGCCATCCATGTGCCGGCTCTGAAACAGTGGGAGGAGTACCAGCGGACTTCAAGGATTGGACGGTAATTAGTGCGTTGGATAATTGAGACATTCAGGTGGCTTTTGAACCGTCATCATTCGACGGTTTCCCTGCCCTAGTGCGATGATAATTTATGAAGCCACCGAGGCCTTTCCGTGCTAAGCACGGGTGCACAAACCCGGGGATAAAGTTACCGTTCACTGAAATTAGCCTGCCAAGCATTAATCAACGGCCCTGACAGTGGTCACTACGTATGGGCGCGGCGCGGATCTCTGCACCACCGCCAATCAACAGCAAATTCTAATCGGTCAGCTTCACCTGCACTGGCGTGCCTATATGTGTGTGTTTCCCTTTTTTTTTACTCATCTCACCTTACTCATCCTACGCATGTAATTGCGTTCGCGATGATAAAGTTATTTGACAATCATAACCCGCAACATCCGCGCACGTGCCCTGATTCGGTGTGGCCCTTTGTTGGGTGCAAGTTACATTCGATGCGGAAATTTGTGCACCACCTTTTTCCCACCGTACGCTGGGGCTGCCATGCATAAAATGACACGGTGGCAATATTGGTTGACATAATTTATGCACCCTACGCTAATTAGCCAACTTCAAAGCTTGGGTTGCAACGGTTGTTCGAAATGCTGGTCCGTTGCCAATGATTAGAACTTTTATTATTTAACATCTCTCGCGTGATAATTAGCAGTGCTTTCGTGGCCAACCAGCGCTAATTCTTCTGAAACGAAACGTGATGAATGCTGTTTGATGAGGTTTAAACATTTATTTTTCACAACATTTATGCATCAAGCGTGGATAAACGCTACGGAATCCTGTGTAGCACTTGTATTTAGAGTATAATTCTACATATCAGACACAGTTCAAGTTGTTCTCGTTCCATTTGAAGTTCCTTCACAGGTTTTAAAATGTTGAAAGAAGCGAGGTACTCCACCTGATCAAAATACGCCAGCCAGCCAGTCCACCGCTTCCCGACTCGGTTCCATTCACAGCAGGGGTCAGACTCCACGACAGACCGGTCCGGCGAGTTTGTTCGTTTCTTTCCCGGGCATTGGCAGCAACCCGCAGGAATAACGCACATTTCGAACCACGGGGCAGCGGATCCGGATCGCATCATCGCACACAAAAACCAACCCCGGACAGGGCAAGGTCAGGATGGTTTCGGGCTGCGGATCAGTAACCCACGGCGAGGACCCAAAACTCTACGCCACGCTCACCTTCATCTGTTCGTGTCGGGAGGGAGCATTATTAATTTAATTGGATTTTGACAATCGACTACAATGCCCCAGTGCTGTCGCTGCTGGTGATCGAGTAATTTCGTTGTGCCTAACACGAACACAACGAATGACGAGAACACGTCCATAGTTGCTCGGTCGAGTTCTGACGTTCCTCCGCCTGTATTCTTCTACCACGAATCTACGGAAGATCGTGGCGATACGAAGTTCTGAACGCTGAAAACGCTAGTCTATTTGCGTCCTCTTGGCGCATTTTTCTTCCAACGAATGAAGCCTAACCGTGGTAAGATCACGACAGGGAATCCGCCGCTTATAAGATTGTTCGATTTTTTAACAAGAGACACCACCTTAATGGACGACCTGTACACATCAGCCGTAATTGATACACGCGATTAGCGCACCGGGGAACACTGTCGGAACTTTTTCGCTCTCAAAGTTGGACCAAATAAAGGTGGAAGGTCCGGTGCGAGAAGTTGAGGGCGGATATGCTGAAGGAGCAACTTTTCGAAAGTGTTTCACTAGCGGTCGTTATGGCAAGGAGTAGTCTCAGCTGTGACTCAAACAGCAATAACTACAAACAGCAGTTTCTAATTATCGTCCCAAAATTCTTCAAAGGATTCCAACATCTTCGCCATTGGCGTGTATTTCACGCACCCGCCCAGAGTAGAGTGATCTTAATTGGGAGTAGAATATTTCGTCCTGTAAATGATGAGTTCCGAACCCTTCATTTTCCGAACCGAACAGAACCCGCTTAGCGAAATGGCGCTCCGAAGGCGTGTGAGAAGGGTTTAGGGCTGTGTTTTGTGGTTTTATTTGCCGGCCTGCTGCTCCCGGCGTACATTCCTTTGTGGCAAAAATGTCACCCAACTTCAAATATTTGTGCGGCAGTGTTTCGCTTCTCTGCCGTTGATATTGTTTACGGTGTTTTGGTTGTCGGACAGGATTCATGAAAACCCCACACAGCACATGCAAACTCAACAGCACATTAAAGTGCTAGAGCCACCCAAATTCCAGACCCGGGCGAGATATCACCTGAGCGGCACGTTTTGTTCGACATGGTTCCCATTTTGGGGGGGTTCGCTTTATTACGACAACCGAGCGAGATACAGTTTGCAAACAATTATGATGCAAGAATCTTCGTTTTAATGAACCATATCGTCCAAGACCGGAAAATGAAAAAGTACGACCGAGAGGGAGAGAGAAAACCATTCGCAACAGCAAACAAACAAAGATGCTTACCGTGGTGTGGCTAAGTAGATCCAGCTTCAGCTGAATAGAGCTAACCGCAAGGCTGATTAATTATTTACTCCTTAAAGAATTCCTAGTTGCCAAGTACACGAAATGGATGGATGCAGGAGTATTGCAGGATCTCCTAACGCTGCAACCTTCGCCCCGTTGTAATATTTACACCATCCTACAACGGCTCAGTGCTCTGGTTGGTCTTCCGGTGGTGCTGCCAGCAGTGGGTTTGGCTCTGCGACACGGCAACAAAGTTTTTCTTTCCCCCAAGCGTCCTGTCGGGACTTTTTATTAAACATTCCTGTCGTCGTGTTTTTGTGTGCCGGCGGCCAGTATAGGGTGGCATTAGAACTCGGCGCAGGATTCAGGGGCATTCGTTCTGACCAGACTCGATTCTTGATTGGGTTGGGGTTTTTTTTTTTGCACTCCAACGGTCCAATCTTGTGGGCAAAAAGATATACACGTGTGTGCGTCTGGAAAACCCAGGCAGCAGAAACAAAACAAATATAATTTTTCGTTTGCGTAACTTTAAGACGGGTACGATTTCCACCCGTTTGCAATCAGTTTATTCGACCGGGGAGTATGAACAAAACCCACAAAAAAGGAGGAGACCTTGTACCGGGACCAAATACTTGACAGACGGTCTGTCTGCGTGGTCGGTACCGTGCATGGAGAGTTTACTCAACCAATTATGTTTACCCAAGGGCAATCTAATTTCCCCGTTGTCGGTTTCCTGCTCGTGGGCTATTTTTTATCCCAACTGTTGGAGTTTTTTTCCGTTTCTCGTCGCTCTCTATATTATTATTAGTGTATATAGCTTCAGCTCTAACTGTGTGTCTTGTATATCCGTCAGAATTCCCTGCCCAGTGCCGCGGAGGTGAAAATTATCTACCCCCGGCTCTGAGATTTTTCGCCATTCTACCGTGCGAAGGTATGTTTCTGACAGGTTTCAACGTGCTTTTGTTTGAAAATTGCTAACCACGCGAAAGTTCTTTCCACCGTTGCTGGCGTGAGGCTGTGTTTTTGGCACCGTGTGCCACCACACTGGATGGATGTGACACAGTCAGACACAATCGATGGCGTTGTAGCGCTTGCGGCGCGTTACTTTATCGTGCCCGAACGATTCTTCAGCGTCGAAGTGTTAATTGAAGGGAAACTCCATTCGTGTCAGCCTGCTCCGGGTGTGTGTACGCGGCGTTCCGATGTTGTAACAAACACCCTCTTATCAGCATATCACCACGGGGGAGACGTCGACAAAAAAAAGGTGACATCCAAACAGCATTTGCCGTTTATGACAGAAAGTTAATGAAATTCAAAGTTTTCTCCCGTGACACATCTGACACACCTACAACCCTACCTCCTTCACCACGGTCCATCGGGTGGGTGGAGGAGGATGAATTTGGAAGTCATTCGAGGCCTGCTCGAGTCAACGTGTACCACCGTACAGTCCACCATCTGGTGGACATGCCAATGCAGCATGAATTATTAATAACCGATCAAATACCGGGCCAGACACTCCCTGACGTTCGGCCACAGCTAAAATCGAACTTCAGCTCAAATTCCAGCCCAACAACCAACACCGATACATACCGATATCGGAAGGATGCGCAACGACTGGTCTCCCCGGACAAAATCGGCATACCTTCCACCGGTAGTGTGGTGACTGCATGGGTTAATTGTCGCAGGCGCATGTAATTATTTCTCCGAGGAAATTTAATTAAAATTATGGAAATTAAATATTTAATCGCGGCTGTCGGATCGCTTTAACAGATTGATCGAATTTACATAAATTAGTTCTGTTGTCAAATAAATAATAACGCCACCGATTGTACCTTCCCCGGCCAGAAAACCCAACGGCTGAATGGACGACGACGACGTGCGATCGGCTACCCTCACGGTGCCCGAAAGTGTTCCCCTGGCACACTGGCTACGGAGATGTTGTTAATGGTGGCGGAATACATTAGCATTTCGTTAGATTACTCTCGTCGACAAGATTGGGAGCCTCGTCCACAAGACCCACGCTTCTCCCCATGCATCCTCCCGAATCGGAATTGCCACCACGAATCGGTCATCCGCCGGTCTGAACCGTCCGAATTCAGGTTCCGTGCGAAATAAGCAAACTAAAGCTGCAAGATAAATGTGGTAGAATTTGTCATTTTTTGATTCGCCACGGTTTTGCTGTGGAGCTTATGGACGACCGTGCATAATGTGGTGTTGGTGGAGCGAATTTTTAAGCCAGAATTCCGTAGAACTCCTCTTCTCCTTGAGAACTCCTTGAGCTTTGCGAACCGGATGCAAGAATAGAGCGAAATTGTTTGATTTTAGTTAAATAACACCTTTAAACGGTAAGATTACGATTTAGTTGGTGTGAAAAATACAATTGCAATAATTCGCCGTCCTGTCAATGACAAATGATTTATTTGTCTGTTCGAGTCCCAGCCAAGCACCGAACTGGGTGACAAGTGGGTTCCCAACATCGGAACTTAATCCTTTTGACAAATCCTACCGATGGGAACCGACCGAAAGTACAACGACCCAATTAAATGTAACTCACACTATCCCGCACCGACCATGTAATTTCGTCCTTGTTTGGGCATGTGGTCCGACAATGTTGTTATATTTATTTTTTATATTTCCCACCACTCACAGGGGATGTTTTCCCTTTGCCCGCTTTTATCTTACCTTTGCCATGACTGCTTCAACAGTACAGCGGCACCAACACGATGCTTATCGGCTTAATGTGACGCAGTTTTCGGTAGGATTTGGTACGGGTTACACTGCATAAAGTGTATCCTTTTTGTTGGCTTTCGTGAACCACGATCGAGAAACCCCTTTGCTGGTGAAAAAAGGCGAACGATGCACCCCGTGTGCGGACCCCGTTCGGTAGGCTTAACTATTTATCATCACTTGGCAGTAGCAACGCAACGATGAAACCGGAAATCACCCTACAATAAACCGGACCCAATTCCCGGGGTGGTTGCATGGTGGAATGTTTGCCGCTACCACCGAACGCCCGAGGGGACAAATAGAATGTCCTCCAGCGAATTGATGTAAGGGAGGTAACTAAAATGCTTCCTTATGCTAATTCTTACCGTTGCCGCGAATATTCCACGGTTTGGCAACGGGTTTTAAATACCCTGCACGTGCCGGTTCCGTCTCTTCAGCACAACTGGTGCTCATAATTCGTAATTTCTAATTAAAAATGATCAAAATCAACCCTCGTACACACGGAGCAGCACCGATGACACATACGGCCGGTCGGATCCCGTTGTCATTGTGTGTCATCCTATTTATGATGTCTCTTTTTAAATCCTCCCCGATGGCGACCGGTCGATAAGGTACGACAGATTGCCCGTGAGGGTTAAGCATGCTCCCGGGGACAATGGAGTACTGAGTTTGTCGGTTTGCCGGTTGCAAAACACAATTAGAAGCGCTAATCGCACTAATCTTATAGTCCCACGTGCCGGTGTTACGGATGTTCCCGGCCCTTGAGCGCCAACGAGACTTTGTTATTGCTCTCAATGTTGGACACATTTTTAATATGCTTAAATTGAAAGAGAGAAATCCAGAAGAAAAAAAAACCATGCTGATTAGCTTCAGCAGTGTGGAATTTAACCAATATCCGTGCAATCGTTTATACAACGAAGTGAGGGAAAACTTCGTAATTAGAATGATATACGGTTCGCATCTGGCAGCGGTAATCTTAAGCACCGTTCCATCTCGCTTCGTTTGCCGTTTTTAATTTTACAGCAACCATCCATCGCCAGAGCACCTGTGTGTTTGCGCTAGCGGCATCAAACATCGTTTGTTTATTTGCGTTTGTGGTTTCCCTTTCGCGACGCAACGAACGGCGGCTTACGTGACGGCATCACATGTTCCATCCGCCCGCAGGATGGATTGTATTGTTGCGAAATGGTACAAAAACGAGCCAAGCATTCGTTGGGGCATTATCATCCCGAAATTGCAATCCAACCGTCGGAAGGAGCGCGTGCAGATATGCTCCGCCCGTCAAGTCGGTTCACTTCGTTACCACCCGGTGCTGCCGTCGACGTGGTTGTCGCGTGGCATTTTTCATATACCCGCATCGTTCTCACCCCCGAATGATGCATGTATGTTTTTACGGCAGTGTGAAAATAAGCAACAGCATAAAACAATCGGCCACATTCACATTCGGTGCAGTGCTCGGTTGTGTGTTGGGAAGTAGGAAATTCACTGTCAAAATGAAAGCATTTGGACGGAAGTGAGTGACTGATCTCTGTAACAACTTTGGGCCGTGCTGATAAGGTGTAGGCTGTCGCGATGTGCAAAGAAGGAGCGGAAGGCCACCAGAGTACAACTTGAAAGAAGCTCCGTAAGCGCCACTACAAAGCGTTCACCAGACGGTACGTACGTGTAATTTTCCTTTTCACTTTGGTGTGGCGAGACTTCCGTTGTTTCCATTCTGTGGACGCAGTTTTTTGTTTTTTTCTCATTTGCGTTTTTATTTCCACCATTTTCCTTTCTCTTTGCCAGCAGTTCCTTTGGCCCAGGCAGGAGGGAATAAGCGAACGTTTCATCCTCACTCCAGGCAACAATCTCGGCTACGATTAAACCCACACGGATGTGCGGCAAACCGCAATGGAAAGGCTCTATCCTTCATTTTCCTTGGAGCATACCGATGGTCAATACTGCAGCATATCCTTCCAAACGATTGCGCTTTTACCTCGTGCTGGAGCCTGGAAGTTCTGCCAAGCTGGATGACTTGCCTCAGCATCACCCCGGTCAGCTAATCCGAACCCGGCTTACATGACATCAATTAAAGCCATCTTGCTGGCAGTAATTACTCTTTCTGCAAACGAACTACTCCATCGTGCTCATCGTGCCGTAGTGCATCATCATCGCCGGTCATAAGCATTCAATGGGTACCATGGGTGTTTTGCGAAGAGCGTAGAACATAAGCCCCGTTTACAATGGGCTTCCCCCCCACCCGTTGGAGGATTGATGGTTATGCTGAAAGTGTTCCACCGGGTCCGTGAGTGGTAGCGATTTCGATGACCAGGAAATTAAATGCTAATCCAATCAAACCGATGATGGAACCGCCAATAGACCGGCTTCCCGAACGAACGTGTGTGTGTGTATGGCCGCAATGCTATGGGTATGGTATGGTTTGCGCATAGTGTACCACTATGCGAATTGGTGAGTGGCTAATGGGGTCACGAATGGACGAGTTTTGGGGAGTGTAATTGACATCTAACATCATCTCAGCACACCCGCACACCAGCATGCCAGCAATTCGCAATTTGACCTACAAATGTGGAGATGTATGAAAAGTGGAATCGTTCTCGGAATTGCAGCAAATTTGTAGTAACACTGCATGAGTTTATGTCATTATTTCACGTTTAGTGGGCTGGCCATGACATTTGTTTCGATGATTTCTTTGGTGAATCTCACAACAACCCTCACAATCAGCTGAAATTCTTTTAACAATAATGCTCTGTTCTCCATCAGAGTTGTTAAAACTGCAACAAAATGATTGAAATGTTCACTTTAACGGATGTTGTTCGATAAATCCTTCCACTTATTGATTTGTAATGGTCCCATTTCTGAAACGATATAAATTAAACAAACATTAAACGCCTTCTTTTTGTTATGGTAAAACTCATCAGGAAGCTGGAACTTATTGCAGGGTTTACCGTAAAATAATAGCAAATGATAATAGAATGGACACCGAAGCCAACCATTCCAACAGCTGCTACCGACCGTAATGGGACTTAGAGAGCTCCCGGGATGAAGAGAAACGCCATAAGAAAACAACAAGATTGGCAAAAAATTCAAATTAAAAACCCACCATCCGGGCGGGCGGGAAGTAAACTTTGCCCATAATGTCTCAAGGCACCCGTTAGTTTTGTTATCACCTTGCGCTAATCTGCTCCCTGCGGAGTTGATGGAATGAAGGGGAAACAAAATTCACACTTAAAATATGGCCGTTTGCAATGTGCCTTTTCGTTATTCGTTTGTGGAATAAAATCGTCTATATAAAATACTAATCTTAACACCGACACCGTACCGCGTTTGCTCCGAGGGCAACTACAAAAGCTTGCTATAAAAAAAGGGCAAAACATAAGACAAGCAGAAAAAAAGCTTCATCAACCCATTCCCAACACGCTTTGGCTAAGAATTGAAGCGTCAAACAGTGTGTTCTTTTGCCTATCGCTGACGGTGTCCTGGCGGATGTTACCCACCCAGTTTCCACGATTCTTCGTGTCCCAAGCATTTGGAGTCACTTGGGACATCATCTCGAGACACACTTTGGTGCGGAGGGGCGCGGAGAGGAACAGTTCCTCGGAGGGAGCAGGGTTGGCATTATAAATTATGAATTTAATTTGCATAAATTAGCTACCATCGAAAAGTGAAATCCTTCCTGAAACGTGTGCGCCAGCCAACCAGTGTGGTAGAATCGTAGAAATTCACCCCAAACGTCGTCGTCGTTGTCGTCGTCGGGGTGCGTTTACAGTTCCTCCCTTGATCGTCATTCACCAAAAAGCGGGCAGTAAAGTCATAAATTTTACAGCGCATCCTTCAGTATCCCAGGATTTCCGTGCCGGGGAGCAAAACAAAACATTGAACGCGCCGAGATGGTACCCCGGGAGGACGGATGTTCGTGCGGCCGCTTCTTACCTTCTTCGCCGCGCGCTCGATGCTCCGGGAGCCCCGGGACATCCTAATCAACCCAAGCACAGCTGTTTAAGCGGCGACGATCAAGGTGTTTACAGTGCAAATAGCGCTTAAAACATAATGCTAATTTGATGATGCATCAGGTGTTGCAGGATAATGTTGGGTTTGGCGAATTGGGCACGGATACCCGCTTACTTCCACCGCCGGTCGCCACTCGTCGCTCGGTGCAATTGTGCCGTTTGCCATAAAGTTTAATCGAATCAAATCAACATTATCGAGCAAGTTTATGTTTCGCCGGGTCGGGCTCGGGGAACGGGGGACAATTCGCAACCCCGTTACCGATTCCGGTTGGTGCATCCACACACACACACACACATCCCGATTATATTGTGGCAATACCACCCCACTCTGTCCGTACGCGATCTGGCGCACGTGTGCCGGATTGAACGTTTACGGCGTGCTGATGGCGTGAGGAACACATCAATCACGTGCACACGCGCGCCGTCCCGGTGTAAGATTATGCCCCGTTTACTGTATTTAATTTTTCGCCCATGTTTCACGGCCCCTGTTGAATGTGACGCTGGCAGTTGTGTTGTGAACGGCCAGCGCGGCTAATCTCTTCGCTGTTTGGGTATGAGGTGTTACATCGAATAACATCCGGCGTGTCTGGAACAGTTCCGTTCCGCTATCAGACAGACATACCGCACCGGTGTTTTCGTGTCCAGATTTAGGAGTTCGTTCCGTCTCGTCTACAACCGAATAGAAGGGATTTTATCGGAGGTGAATCAGAACTGAAACCAAAACGGTTCCAATTCTGACGAATGGTATTAATAAAATCCCCTGCTCCCAACTTATGCATTTTAAATCGGCATTACATGAGGAAACTACCCTTTAGACACACGGGGGAGTAGTGGGACTGCAAGGAATGTGTCGATGGGTCGATATCTATTTGAAAGGGAATACTTCTGCCAGCAGATAGAACGCGAGAACCCATCTGAACGGAACACATCATAGCTGCTAATGCACGCCAATACTGCCGGGAGTGGAATCTCCTGAGGGTTTTGTACGTACGTGACCGTGTCTACACGCTGACCACCATCATCATCATCAACATCATCGCCTGAGACATCTTCCGGAGGGACAGTCCGTTCGGCATTCGGCGAGAAGCGAGCAGGAACAATAATATTAATGTTTATCGTGCTTCTTGATCAAAGATTGCTGTGATTGACGCCATTTTCCTCCGGATGGCATTTGATCTCGATCGCCGGACACGATGCGGGCGAAGAAGGTTCTTCGTACGAAATAATGAACGGAATGTATGTGATTGTGCAACGACCGGTACGAAAACATTCCCGGATGCATTGGGACTCAGTACAGGATGTCGCCGTGTGTTTTATGTGCCGTCTAATTGAAATCTGTTTAAAATCAAACAAACGCTAGATGGCGGGAAGGCGTCACCAAACCACATTGAGTCAATTATTCTCAATTCAACAACAGTACCCCAAAATTGGCGCTGATGTTTGATGGTGATGTGCCATGGCGGGAAAACTGCGGCTGAGTTAGTGCTGGTCGTAGAATTAAACTCTTAATGCGAGCTGAGCGTGGAGTTGCCGCTGCGGTGGAACGTTCAAGCATACGTTCAACTTGTTCGTTCGTCGGTTGCTCCGATGTGCGAGTGACCACATTTGGCACTTCCGGCTGCTGGGGTGGAAGCAGTGGCAGCACTAGCTGTTGTTGTTATGTTCAGTTGAAAACTTTCTCGAGACCGGTTAAACATGGCAGCTACCAATCCCCCATGCAACCATAGTTGTCATCTTGTGTTTGAGTTACGATTGCACTAGAATCACGGGTAGTTTCGTATCCGTGCACGAACCAAGCCAGTACGCCCTATCTACCAGGGTGCTCTTTAATACGTCTTCTCACCAGCGAGGGGGCTGGGTGTTTTGTGGTTCCCAAAATTCATCATCAACTTTTCCGTTTATTTTATGGAAATATCACAAAACTTATTATCATTTGCTTCGATTTAGCACAGTGCTGAGACAGTGAGGCTGGAACTGGAAGCCGAGTAAGACGAAGCGAGTGACGGTGAACAACTTCTACAACACCACCGACGGTTCCGACGGTCTATTCAGCTTCAAGTCGTCTGTCATGTTGTGGCACGGGGAAAATCGACTTTAAATAGTATCGTTCGATGGGAAATCGAAACAACGCGACAAACGTTGACTGGCACTGCTTTGACTGGGACCGAAATTGAAGGCGGTCCCTCCTGCTCCATCGCAATCAGAACCCTCAGAGGCTGCACGGAACCCAATTCATCGCGACTTGCTTTGTTGCGCTATGGGGAAGGTTAGGAAATCAATTTTGTTTCTTCATTATCATCACGTTTTCCGGTTGCGTTCGTGAAAGGAAGCGATCCACTGCTAACCATCCCTGTTGGTGGAATATTATTTATACTCACACATACACACACACACACCGATTGTCGGGTGAAGCCTGGCACGTAGAACAGAACCTTCAAGCAGCCTCCACTCAACGAGCAACGAGGAAAATAAAATAAACCAATGGCTCAAAACCGTTCTCAGCGCACAAAAAAATCACCCCACCCGGTCCCCGACCCATTCGCACGGGTTTGGGAAGCAATGGAAAATTATTACATTTCCTTACGCTCATTAAATGCATTAACATTTTCAATTTAGGCTTCCTCTGTACCTTCAGCTTCCCTTGGTGCAACGCCGGTACGAGAAGTAGATCGATCACGTTTGCGTTACTTACCTCACGTGTACGAATTACGAGAGGAGACTGCGCACCCTTACTTACCCCTGTTTCGCCATAAATATTAATCAAAAATCATCATCGATAACCGGGGGTGGGGGTGGTTGGAAAACCGGTTCAGACAGGAACGCGTGGTGCCGGTACGTACGCAATGGAAAACTCCGAAAATGTGGTTTTGTGCCAACGTCTAAGACGGCCGCCATGGGAGGATTCGCTGCGAGCAATAAGAGAAAATGAGCTCACGAAAAAGGAAAGCTCCAAATTGATTTTCGTCCTTTCCCTACTTGAATCTGGCCGGATCGGTATAACCGGCCGAAAGGGTTGTTTTCTTATGCATCCACTTAAGGGCATGGTGGGAAAGCAAGTCGCCTTGGATCATGAGGAGCTAAAAGGCAAACCACCTTAACATCGTGTAAAAATGGTTGCCATTTGGTCAGTCAGGCATTAGCTTTTCTTGTGGTAAGGAAGCTTTTTTTGGAGTTCATTATGATAATCGTCTTTCACACCTTCCTTTTTATGCTCTCTCGCTCCCAGTGGCTCTCCCTGCGTTCAGTATACAACGCCCTGCGGGAGAAGTGCCGGGTTTAACGCACTTGACTCCTTGGCAATCACGGTATGCGTCTGTAGCTGAAGCCGGATAATCCATATCCCACAGCACAATGTTACCACTCAACAAAACCAAAGGGCGCGCCAACGGAATGGGTCGGATTTAAAAGTCACCTACAGAAACACCACAGGGTGCTTCAAGGCGCTCTTTCTGCGCGTACGTAGAATCGCCCTTGGGCACCCATAATCTACATGAGAAGCAGCAGAACGTGCAAATCTTTTCACCGTCCGAAAATGGAGCTTTTCTTGGGTGTTACACGCTTGGACCGTGCCGTTTGAGCCACTCGCCAGACGACCGGGGACGACCGAAAGCCCCAAGTGGCAGTTCATTTCGTAACTTTAAGCGTCCCAGCGGGCACTTTATGGGGCAATGGAATGGATGCCGGGTTACACACCCGGCGACCCCCCCACTCCGGGTTGTGCCTTGTGGATATCTTATGGGATCTCTTTCAAACCTCGATTTTATGTGCCTTTCGGATTGTGTTTATCCTTCGTTATTGACGATATCCTTTAATGGGCGAACGTTTGAGCGTTTAACTTTCTGACCAATGTCCGAAACCGATCGACCCCCGCCGCCTAGCGTATCGTTTTCATCATCAACCTCACCATCCCCATCGTCATCATCGTCATGATCAGCGCAGAAGCATGTTCAGTGACTGCCCGGCATTTGCCAAAAAGGACCAAACACGAACGGTACCCCATTCCCAGGGCTCAGCGTGTGATCCACTTTGGCAGTGAGTGTGTATTTTCTTAAGCTTCCTCCAGCAACCAGCCGATGCGGTTCTTTCCGGTTGCGGAGCATAATCCAATCCCTTTCTAGCCCTACTCTGGGCTACATTGAAGTTCCATACGCCCAAGCCGGTCGTGTGCCATGGCTGTTGAATTGAACATTTGTTTGTTTGTTTATACGTACGTACGTTTGTTTTTCCACAAAATCTCAACGCGAGCGCGCAGTGTGTTCGTTATCTGCCGCGGTCCTGTCCTTGTTCTGGTTCGGCGCGTGTGGCGTTAAAAGAAAACCCATCCTTTCTGGCAGCCCGTTGCTCGTACCGAAAGGGCAATAAATTAGCTAACATGTAGCATTGCGTGCGTTTGCTTTATTGCGACCAAATGCACTTCGTCTGCAGGACCAAGTCACCGGCCAGCGTAATTACCACTGTTGGGACACTGGTTAGTGTTGTTCGGGGGATAACGAATGGTTCTACCAATCTTAATTTGGCTAGAATGGAGCCGCTTTCTTGGCTCGAACTGCACACCACTGCCCATGATTGGCATGTTTTTGTTGAGCGGAGTTTAGCTTATCGATCCACCGCTTCAATTTCGTTCCTCTTCCGGTTGGGTAGTCTAAACCGGCGGGATCTATCCATCATCTCGGGTGCTACTGGTTCGGAGAGCTCCAGGCTTCGGCCGAAAACGTCCAACGATACGAAAATAGGTTAATTTCGCAATCCAGTCAAGTATTCAAGTCTGTCGGCTGAAATATTCATCACTTCCTTTCCCACTGACCTTGAGTCGGATCAAAACGGGCTGGAAGTTGCTTATTTGCACATAGACACACACACACACACACATATATGTGGCTGGCAAGTGAACCACAAGGCACGAGTCGAAAGTTTCCGCCCAGCCTACTACGGCGCTACGACACGAAGCGCTGAGGACGGACGCAGTGGGCTAGTTTCAGTAATTAATGGAAGAAGTTGGGCAAGATCCAAAAAGTATTTATTATTTATTGCTCCCCGTTTTCTTTACAGCGCTGCTCAATGGGAGAATTCGCTCGAAGTTGGTGTCTTGCCGGTTAAGGGTTTGGCCATTTTGCCGAAGCCATGCAAACGGGGACTTATGCTTGCACCATGCTTTTTCCGCAATGATACACCCGAATGTGTGGTGACAGTTTTCTAGCGCACTGATGCGATAGAATGCCGTGCCGCACACGAAATGGGCTTCGGGAAATGTGGCACTTCCGAAACGGTCGCCTTTCGGTGATTGTTTGTGTTTCGTTGCTGTGAAGCAAAGCTCATCAGTGGCAGTTTCGCCATTTTTTTTCTATTAATTAGAGCGAAATGAATAGCAGTTATGGTTGCCTTTTCACATGGAAGTTGTTATAAGTTGTTTGTAATGCTTTGCCAACTTCACCATTTACTGCCTCAAGTTTAGCGTTGTTGTTAGGTAACATTTGATTGGGATCCTTTTCACCTGAGCAAGATCCTTCATCCCAATTATTAGGCCGTGTCATGAAGCTTAACAGAGCATTGTCCCATTTATCTAACCTTTTTCCGTAACTCAATAGAACACTGGGCAGAGTTAATACAACATGTGTTTTTGTAAGCTTCAACAACAAAAAAAAATCTCTCAATAATTCTTCTTCTCCTCCCAACAGGAACCACTTAATGACAGTCCGTAATTCACCGTGCAGTCTTCGCTTCGCCCAACCCGATGCAATGCTAAGCCGCGGCTGAAGCAAGGATCAAACCAAAAAAGATCCACAGTGCCGTATATACTCTCTACCTACATAACCTCAACCTGCGGAAAGGCAGCCAGCAAACCCGACCACACGGGTAACCACACATGGCAGGACACGAGCACGAGAAGATTTGCCGGAGCTTATAATTTCTGTTTTGTCAACATGGATTGTGTCCTTTTTTTTTTTACTCCCCAGGATCTCGGGTCTCGGACGATTCACCGGTTCCGAGTGCGCTTTCCCAAAATGCCACCCGTGCGTAATTGTGCGTTGTTTTCCACCGACAAACGCACCGGTCGTTTGCACATTTCCTTGTCGGTTAGGGGCCGAGATAGGGTAAAAAAGGCAAGAGCGACCAACACGATGTGGCCTGCCGGTTTTGGTTGGTCATCAGCATCACCATCATCATCCTCATCCTCATCAGCAGCAGCAGCAGCAGCAGCAGGATCATCCGGTGCCGGTGGTTGAATTGTTCATTATGGGACCCTATTTGGTTGTTGGTTGTGTCGGTCTGTATAGTGTTTTTTTTTGTTTCTTTTCTTTGTTTTAACAAAACGAGCAGCAGTATGAGCCATGTTGGACGTTCGATTCGGTTATATGTTTATTTTTACCTCACACCTTGCAAACGCACCGTCGACCTTTGGCCGTACCGCGGTGGCAAAAAGGACTCGTGCGAAAACAAAACCGCCCTAGAAGAATTGCCTAGCACCGTTGGTGGTAAGTTGAGATGTTGTGGGTCTTGCGTTAGGGTGGGCCGGGAACACACTGGGACACGATTTATGTCATGCGTTGTTACCATGTTCGGTTACATTTGAGTCATTGTGGAATTCCGGTAAAGTGACATGATAATTTCTTTGAATTAAGCTCGACAACAAATACAGCGCCGCCCTTTTCCACTCGCAAAGGTTTCAAAATTCCCGCACGCATCCCTTTTGGACCACCTGCGTAACTTCACTCAAATCCGACAAAACCTACATCTGAAGTGAGCCGAATATAAAAGGACAACAAGGGATGAGATCAAATGCACACGCTGAGGCAACTTCTCCACTGACCGACCAACAATTAGCGCGATGGTGTGTTGCACGGTGACTTTATTACGCCGGTGCGTCGGCCACACACCACAACACTGTGCCCAATTTGGCACAATTCGTTTGGTTTTTCATTCGGTGCAATAATGCAAATTGTTCAACTTTTCCGTTACATGGTGCGAGCGCGTTTGGTCCGGTGCGGTCCACCCTGCGGCCAGTACAAGGGATTAATTAGTCACCGGGAAAACCGTGTGGCTGCTCGCTGCAGTGGCACAATATCGTGGTGATTGTGATAATAAAAACGAGAGTCTTCCCCATTCCAACCAACAATGTGGAAATCACGATAGGAGTGAGCTGGGCAAAATGGCAATGCTCCGGCGTTTGTATGTCCATATCCTAAAGCGTTACAGTATCTAATTTGCCCGGAAGTGTAGCATTTCCAGCGCGTATAATGGTTGCTACATTATTTACCGATTCTTTTTTTATAAAACAGACAAATAAACATTGCACATAGTGTGGCCGGGGGGGGATTAGCTATCGTTACTATACGGCGTGTTGGTGTGGTTTTCTGCAAAGCAAGATTGAAACTGCCATGAATCCTCTAAAAGAGAAGAGAGTTTTTATTTCCGTAAATAAATTGCCAATACATTGGAAGAATTTAATTCGCTTCACGCGAATTCCTCACGCGAATTGAACATTTAATTACTAAAAATAGTGCCATTCAAAGTAGGCTATTTTTGGCGTTGAATAATGAAAAATACTACTGAAATCCGACGAGCAAAAACTGACACAAAATTCGTTTAATCCTTACGCATTTTGGGTAAAAATTCCAGCCCATCCGGTGCCGAGATTTTAATACCGCAAATGAATGCAAGCTATCGTTGCGCATTGTGCTCGCATCCGTCAGCATTGTGCTATTTTTGCGTTGTTATCAATCAGTTGTGTGCATTTCTTGCAATTTAATTAACAGCAGCTCTGGCCCATGCCCACGAGCCGAGAACTTTGAACCGAACGCATCAAAGCCAAACAAATACAACAGCTGGCAGGAATGGGGCCATGCATAATTTCAAACGGTGTGTGTGTGTGTGTCTGTGTGATTATTGTTTCCAATACTTTTTCACCATTGTCTATCACCATTGATTGTGTGAATGGCAAAGAATAATGTATTTATGTACGTCTGCACAGATTTATCTCATCAAAAGTAGATATGCACAAAGAGTATTATTATTTTTATCATGTAGCTTCAATTAAAGCTCGATTTTCAGTTCATGCTGCCACAAGAACTAGCTTAACCTACTTCCAGAGATGCTTAAGTTGTCTTTTTATTCCAAATTTCCCCTAGCACATGCTCCTTACACGTAAAATAGAGTTTCCATTTCTTTTGTTTCCCCACGTAAGCTTCTTCAATGCGACACTCCAAGAAAGTTTTGCTGACGGTCATAATTCTTCTTTCGCTTACGTTAAACTTCTCGCTTTTCTGCGAGGGAAACCAACAAGAAGGTATGCAAATGCCGGTGCGCTTCCTCCTGCAGAACCGCTGTGTTCCAGCATGTAGCGTGGAGCAAGAATCCTGCAAGTCATACAAGGGAAGCATTAGTCCGATCGCCGCGTATACATTAGGGCGCGTGTACATAGCGAACATTACAAATCCAGCAGGAAAAACATCCCACAAATCACCCACGAATGCAGTTCCAGGGCGGGAGCGTACTCGAGAGCTCGTTGGTTTCGAGAGTTGGCCATCACCACACCCAGTGGTACACGACTCCGCGTTCGCTCGTGGAGTTGAAGATGTTGGAGTTGGAGTTCAAATACGCTCTCGAACGCAAAAGTCCTACCGGCGTGGCCGACTGCCGGGGTATTTGCAAAGATACATATCGTAAATCTCCACCGTAAGGCTCTTGATGCTGTTCGCAGGTTCAGTTTTGCGGTTTCGTCGCCTGTTCCTCGGTACCCCTTTTACTGTTGAGCGGTGTTCCAGCCAATCGGCAACCCGGTGGTGGCAAGTATTCTGCTAGGGCGCTGGGGCGCATCAAGCCCAAATTATGGCCCGCTCCGATATCCTCGGAACCGTTGCTCACCCTAGACCTGGACCTGGGATGCTATCATTGCTGAGGGGGCGCTAGATTTTGCCTAGAATTGTGACTACACCGAGCTACACATCCTATTTCATTTCGATACTAAGCTCACCGCAACAGCCCTTGGTGCAGCGACGTAGGGCATCTCCCTTTCAGAACGTGGCATACTCGCTGTTCCCTTCGAACGCAACGGTTGCCAAACAGTTGCCATCTTCCGTATGGTTGAATTCTAATCTAATAAATTTATGCAATTTGTAAAACATGGAGGAGTGCTGTATTTTATATCGAAAATATTTATGAACTTTCAAGCACCCTCGCGTGGCCCATGACGAAGGGATGGCCCGCGCTAAAAAGGTTCTAGCACACGACAGCAACAAAGCAGGCAGGGCTAGAAAAATGTTTACCGAGAAGTACAACTCAGGGGTATTTGCTACGGGGGGGTAGTGATTTGTTTTTTCGATTTTTCTCCCTCCCTCCAAAAGCTTCTGTTTTATGATGCTTTTATTTTTGCTTTGTTTTACTACTGTAAGTGCCGTGATATGGTGCAAAATGTGTGTAAACTAAACGTGTGACTTGAAACATTCAAAATTCTAGCCGAATAATGTGGAAAAGATAAGACCATTGACCTGTTCCTGCTGTTGTATTACGGCCGGGCGTATACGTCTAATGGGAGTAGTAGTGGTGCGAGCTAGGTTTCCGGATGTTCAAATTCAAGATGCAAATATGAACATGTTGCACGGGATTTAAAATTCCAACTTGTCCGAGAAACGAGGCTAAAGTGTTGAACTTCATTTACATTTACAAAGCAACTATTTCCTTCGTCCCCTGATGCTCGTGCTGTATGGATAAGAAACGTTTTCTATTTGAGCTATTACAGCGGTGTGCTCTCAGAAGAGATGCAAAACCACCGCAATGTAGTGTTACGAGAAAGGGAAACGATAAAAAGAAGGTAATGCTCACAGCAATTTCCAGCTCCAGTTCTATCAAGATAAAAGCACCACCTTCACGCAAGTCACCTTGTCCTTGTAATACCCGTGGCAGTGGGAGGCGGGATGTACCGGTTGTCCTTGCTAGTAGTAGGTGATAAAGTCACTTCGCTGCTTAAGTAAATAGCTTCTCATGCCACGTACGATTCGCCGATGCTAATGATACCTGGCCAGACCACACCGGGCCACCGAGAACAGGGCAGAATGGAAAACATCCGGAACTCCAAAGCGCAGTACCGAGCGGGGTTACCTATTCTAATTATTTCCACCACCACTCCCCCTTCGCCATCTTCATTGTCACACCCAAGCACGATGGTAGTCGACCCATTTTAGCGCACTTCTTATCGCTCACTTACGAGCGTAAGAGTGTAATTATTTATGATCGCCCACCACCCAACAGCGGGAGCCTCCCAACAGAACCTTTGGTGTCTATTTTTTCGCCCGAGAAAATGGCTTGGTTTTGATACTTACTTTGCTTATCTTGCGGATTTTTTCTGCCGCTGTGCTGCCGAAAGACACGAAACCGGCAGCAAGCAACGCGCGGCCAAACACATGATTACCACCTTGCTCCCGCTTGCTTACACCGTTCCTGTCACCCATGACAACAGTGGCTAGGGACGGCGCACTCGGGACGGTTTCTCTTGTTAAGGATGCTTGCCGTTGGTATTGCTCTGGTTGTTGATGTTAGTCCGGTGTCGATGACTCGCTTCCTTTTGGGGGGAGGTTTGGAGTGGAGAGTTCCCGGCCGTTCGTCTCGGATGCTGTCTTTTCCCCCGGCGTTCCGCCACTCACAAGTACCGGCACGATCGTGTTTATGCTGGTTGTTTGGAAAGTTTTTGTGTGCTGCCCGTCGGAAAAGCATCGTAATAGTCTCCCGGCGGGAATTCGTGATAATGACGCACCGAAGAAGATACGGCGAGATGTTCGTTGCTCTGCTGAATCACCCGGAGACTCATCAGAGGCGTAATTAAAAGTTCGCAGCTTTATGAACATCAGAAACTATCGCCTTAACGACAAGATATGAGTATCACTGCTAGCCGTGGACGTTTGTGTTGTGCATTGTGTTGACTGCTGTTTACTGCTCACGTGGTTCATTTGTAGCAGTATCACCGTCCCTACGGAAGGGGCCGAGCATCATTTTCCGATAATTATGACGATACGCATGAGCTGGTGCACCATCTCCCACACACACACGCACACGCAATCTCCCTGCTCGCCCTGTGTTGTGACAAACGCGGAACAGACGACATTCGATCCTTCCGCCTTTGCCACTGCCGGTGACTAATGAAAATCGAGTCCCAGGATGGGTTCGGTTGTGTTATCGGCACAGGAAGATGTGCACCCTGCGTGGGACAGGAGTCATTTTTCTATTGCGACTATGCGACACAAATGCAACATTTCAAACTCCAAAACCCAAAAACTAATAACATTCTGAGCTGCAATCTGACACTTACAGCGGGAAGTGAATGATTCCGCTCAGCCTCAGCTTCCACCACTTGGGTTGTGGTGGCGTGTGAGAACTAATGTTTCGTTCTTGGGCTATTTGGTATTCCCACATGCCGCGTGTGTTACACGAGTGTTTTCGCGGACCCGTAATCTGTCGGGACGTTCGTGACCCTCTTGGGAAATTGTACTTGTCTAAGCCCTCGTGTGACCGTTGAAGATTTTTTTAACGTCTGCAGGCAAAACAAACGAGCGATAAGGAGCAGCGTGTTTTGGGTGTTGCTCGAACATCTGTCGGATATGGAGAGAAGAAAAATGGTTTAAAAAACTGTAACAAGCTCAAGCTGGTCTATGATGGATCGAGGAGTGCTATTCATTCAAATTTTTGGTCCGTGACGTTGAAGCAGGATGCATTTTTTTGTGAGAGTATCGTGATTACATATGATTTAGTGGTGCAGATTGGTTTGAACTTTATACTAGCATCATCCTCTTGTTTGCTTATAAAAAATATAACGCTAGTGAGAGAAAAGACATTTATATACCTTGAGTTTCACGGTATCGATCTTAGTAGACTCGTTATTATTGGGAATGATGTTGAAATAACAACCAACTATCAATAACAAGAAAATTGTTTCATTCATCTGCAATTTGTGGGATGAAATTGGTGCCAGTCACATAGTGCATTCAACGATGCACAACATTCATGTATAACACCAAGACTGGTAATAATTGCAATAGAATCATGAGATTTAAATAGATTTTGTTAAACATATTTGTTGTGCGGATTCTAAAATAAATTGGTCGGAATGTTCACCATTTTTTCACAAACAATTCCAAAACGTTGACAACCTTGTATGAATAATTAATGTGAAAAATACAATAACAAGGCCGGAATTGTTCATCTATCCTCATGCATTCGTAAACAGCTTCACCATCGCTGCAAATTAGAATACTTTATTGCTGCTTCAGCTATTCCCGCTAGTAATTGATGTTTTCGGACAAAATAAAAGATATGACTTGCGTATCCTGTACACCGGCTACAGCTATACCGCCACATAGACACACGTCCTAGACCAAAACACGTCTAACCTCCCCTCGGGTTTATAGCTTCCCAGCACAGCCCAACTAGAAACCTGTTTCGGATGAGAAAATTTAATAAATATCCCTGTTGCTCCTGATGCTTATTGTAGCGCAAGGCTTCCGGGGAAATTTTCCACCCCTCGGTGAGAGCCAGCCATCCCGGGAAGCAATCGGGTTTTTCTTCACCTCGTTCATTCCATTTCACAATTGATTGCATGACGCTGCACCGTACGCGCCCCCTTCAGTAATAGTTCACCTTTTTTCACCGGGTGCCATCTTAAGCCGGCAAAATTCCGCTGGGAAATAAGGTGATGAGAGGCTGCTGTAGAACGAGGGGGCAAAATAAAAACAAGAGTGATTTCTGCGTCGCCATAGCACCCGATTGGATCCGTGTTCCCTCTTCCTATCCCGGTTTTTGTAAATGTTCCGTGCAAGCCCATTTTTCTACTGCTTCCGTGGGTTCCGATCCGGTCGGATATATTTCCTTGGGAGGTGAAAATGTCATGCCGCAAGATGCCACTACTAACTGCCTCCGAACTGCTCCAGGGTTTTGGGCTGGAACCGCTCATTCCTTCATCTCATTCATAATTCACTTTCCTAGGGAAAAGTCCTAAACACAATGGCCCCATTACGGCCACCACTGGTGTCTAATATATATTCCAGCACAGGGAGGTCGATTTCCCTTGCTCCGAACATCTGACGACTGTCGCCCGATAGGGGTGTGCTATTTAAGGGACCATTGATCCGTTTTGTCACTGCTGCAGCGATACGCTGGGAACTCCGTGCGTCTAACTCCGGGGGAAAAGCAGGAAGAAACGAACACTTTCCTATAGTTTGCACCCTCGAACTTTCTTCATTGAAAAACGTTTTCCTCCAGCAGTGCCTTATTCGAGGCGGTGTGGTACATTAAAAAGCAACAAAACATGCCGAAAGTAGTGAACATATGTGAAACTAATTCTTCCGAACGGGGGATTTAAATTCTGTGTGTTAATGAGACGAGTGCCTCACACTCGTCCCTAGTTGCAGAAAGATGCAAGCCCATTCCTAGCCCCGAAGGTAGGCTTTAAGACCATGTACACTGTTTTTATTAGATTTTCCGACACCATCGTGAAGGGGGGTGTGCCCGTGTCTTGCTTAAAATTCGATTTATCGGTTTAGGTTTAATGTTTGGCACGGTGACGGATTTCTGACTTTTAGCTTCGCCCGGGGAGGTATTGGAATACCATTAAATCATTTCCAGAGGTTCGTGCTTTCCTGCGGCAACCGTTGACGTAACCCTTGGGCAGAGCAGAACCTTTCGGATGGCTGCATCGGAGGGTGAAATAGTGATGGTTGTTTTGTTTTATAGACGCTCAAAACAAACGATGGCCCTTCTAGTGTGGGCAACCATATTTTGCCGAGCTGTTTCATTACCTGATTAAACGGAGCCCAAACTGCACTGTTATTCAATTAAGAGCCAACACATTTTCTTCCCCAAAATTAAGACCTATCCGAAGGTAGAAGTGTAGACATGCTCCAGTATACCGAACGAGTAAGGGCGCGGTGAGTAGGCACTTAACATACTTGTGTTGTTATAAGCCATATTTCTACACCTCACCTCACAGCTGGAGCCATCCAGACGCCTGTGGAAACTATCGACATAAACTTTTCCCAAAACTGACCACACGGGCTGTGTACGTTGTGGATTAGAAGTTATGGAAAAAAGCAGGGGGTAGAAATAAATTTTCTCCACACCCCCACATCGGGAACGTTACGTGCTTAGATTTGGCAAACAAACACACGTATAGACCTTCGCCTCGCCTGACTAAGCTTGCGGGCTGATTTCGACTTTCATAAACTAATAACAAAAATTATACATTAAGCGTAGGAAATAATAAATTAAATTGCCTGCTGGGTGTACCGTCCCGAGACCGCCATGATGAACTGGGTTTGGAAACTGCATCATAAACAGTTTTGCAAAAGCTGTATCCTTTTGCAAACTTTCCGCCAGTATGAGCGTGGGTTAAGATAGCGTTCTCGAGAGTGGACGCCCGCCTTACAGTGGGAACATAACAAACATTAGATTGGCAACATTATGATGTCGTTCTACAGCTCATAAAAAAAAAAAACTCATGTTAGCCACTGTGAATCACACCAAAACACGAAAGATACTGGGAATTGCGATCAACTGTTTGCATACAACTATGCTCCGGATGAGTAATGGGAGGCAAGTACTGTGTACAAATGCTGAATAATGGCAATAACAATTGCACGGACGTATCTCATTTTGGACAATGGATACAAAAACATGTAATAAGATAACATTTCACAGGATATTGCATTTCTTTTCCTGTCGTGCTCTCTCTCTCTCTCTCTCTTTCTCTCCACTTCCTTTCACACAAAGCGATGATAATACACTGGAATAGCAATAATAGTCCTAACCAGAGATGACTGACTGTGCTGCTGGTACACTGAAGTGCCCCGATACCATCGGGATTGCCGGACAATTTTCACATAATACTAGCACCGTGTCAACAGAGGACGTATTCCACCATATGTGAGTATCCTGCTCGGTGACGAGTGCACCGGGTTGGCGGGACTGTGGGTGACTACAATCTCGATGGGAGAATAAAATGCAGCAAAGCTTGACTAATCCCCTTTATTCGCTAGAAAGTATATTTCTGGTATTATTTATGCTTCAATGTGTTTTATGATTGAAAATATAAGCATCGTTTGACGCAGTGCTGATGTCGACGGGATGCCGGGAAGCGCTCGAATTCTGATCGAAGTGAAGCAGTGCGATGATGCGTATGATGAGGTAAGAGGGTATATTGTGTTAGCTCGCAATTGATACAGTAAAATCGCTTTCCTGCATCAGGCCGGTGTCGAGGTTGGGGCGCGATGCATTCAGTTCCATTGTAGTAGCATCCTTGTATTGTAGAAGCGGCCAATGGCATGAAAATGAGATTTAACATATAATACACATTGGCTATTGTAAGTATCGAGAAGGAAGGATTAATATAATTTTCCGTAAACCCGCTCCAATTCATAATTAGTTAAGTTCGTAATAAACGGTACCTTTGGGAAATCGTTTCGGGTATTGTTGCGTGGTACATTTAAAATTAAAATAAGCCGATTGTCGCTGTAAGTATTTCGCAATGAATAGTAACTTCCGGTTTTCACAAGAAAAAAATGATTCACCATATAGTTCCCTCCGTTTCATCAAATTATATCTTTCCGAGTAAAACATTTACATCCGAATAGTCAAACCACTGCTTCGGTGGTTAACCATTATGCAGCCATGCCAGCGATCGCTATTGATTGAAAGACCCTAGCATAATAACAATATTATCATACCGATACTACATTTACCATTTCGGTACAAATAGCACCGCTGAATGATTTATCTACCAGAAATGATGCCAAACGCCAACGAAACTCCATCGAGCTAAAACACCGTACCAAAACCGACTCCCCACCTATTGCTAGTCTATTATTGACGCTCGTACCGTGATGTTTTTGCTTACGATTTTACCCTCGATTTAATTCGAAAAGTTCAAATCCCTTCGCCGACCGGCCAGCGGTGGGATAGTGGTGAGGGGGACTCCCGTAGCCAGGGACACAATACGATTCGTAGCGCTGCTTTTCCCCAAATGACTTGTAAATCATTCTCGCCGTATTTCATGCTCATCGTTAAATTTCTTCCTTGCAAAGATTTTTGGTTAGGGAGAATGGCCTCTTTCTCGTTCAGTACCAGCAGTAGGAAATATGCATAAACGTTCGAAGAGAAAAAATACCACAGGTTGCCACAGTGAGTTCTCATTACCTCAAGTGCTCATTCGTACTTTTTAATGCGTCATTTTTCCGACCTTTCCGGCAGAGTACTCGAAAACGGGAAACGATTTGTTGTACGATTGTTGATGCTCTAGCAAAGGGGAAAAATGACTGCGACGACAAAGAGGCTGTTTAGTATTCGGGGTTTATTTTTTTATAAATGCTTCATGTTGCAATGAATGCTGTTGTTGTTGTCGTTAGGGAAATTACAGCAGATTACAAATCCATTCGAATGCAAACGAACGAATGCGAGGAATTTGCCGGACAAAACTATCATCAGCCCTACGGAGATCGTTTCAATTACCGTTGACTTATTGCTTTTCGGACGTATGCTATGGACAGAGTGGGTGCTGGGCTGACTCCTCGAGCAGAGTCACCCCCAAGAAGGAGAATTTTGAACCGCCCGAAATAGTGGTCTGCAAACTGAAAATCCCCCAACTTTACGCAAAGAACAACCTTCGGACAAAGAAGTACCGAAAGTGCTTCACAAATAGACGTTAAGTTTGATTTAACGCATAGCTCAAGGATCACAGGCAGCATTTTGCAAGGGTTCGGTCCGGACCAAGACCAACGGCACCAGGGAGCAGAAGAACCAAACAAAAAACCCACTTCAATCTTGTTCCGCCGGGAGTGTTGCGTAGGAACGAAATTGGATGAGCTAAGGAGTAGATAGTAATTAATTTTAGATTTATTCGTTTAGCTTTCTTCTGCCAGTCGGCGACGTCATTCGCCCTCCCTGATTGCTAGTTCCAGCCTTTTGGTGAGATAAAAGGGGAGTTTGGTCCTTGCTCTTGCCTTTGATTAGGGGTTACATTACATACAGCTCTGCACCAGAGGGAGTTCCGCCAGCACAAGAGCCATTGCTCGGGTAGAGTAGGGCTTCTTACGAAAACTTTACGAAGCGAGTAGCTTCGTAACCGACAGGATGATTAGAATTTGCAAGATTCGAGACATTGTTCACCACCTTGGACTGAAGCTGCCAAGCCTTCCTTGTTCCGACGAAGCCGTTGATATTGTGGCGAAGGTAATGGAACGTTGCGGTAAAAGCGACGATCCCTTCGTCTTTCAACTAATTCCTGACATGCTTTCGATGACGCGCTTTGAGGTTGTATACTTAATGAGCTGGTAGATTAAATTGATTACATTTCATTACTGTCACTTTACTCAGCGCGCAAATACTGTTACAAGCTGGGAAAAGAGTTGAGAAATTTCCATGGATCGAATCGGGAAATAGACACGGTTGGAACATTTTGCTCGATGCTTGCCCGTGTACCACGTACCTAACAATATGCCTGTTGCTCTTTAACCACTCGATCTAATTGTGAATGGCCAATAAAGAGACCGATCTACCCCGGTACCGGTACAAAGCATAAGCGCAATGAAGTGCTAAAGTCACCGCAAAACTCGTGAAGCTCATGGAACAGACTGGGACGCGCTGGTGGAAAGCGAGCCGCAACGATCTCATGGTACTATTTAAGCGAAACAAACATTTCACTTCAAGCGACGGGGACTTGCACTTGCACTCTCGATGCGACCAACAGTGTGCATAAACTGTAGCCCGGTGAACCATGGGCGTGAGTGGCGGAAGCGACCGGAAACTATCTCGAGTCGACTCAAGAGCTCAAGTGCGCGCACTAAGAAGCTTCGCTGAAGTGTACGGACTTAGTGGCAAAGAAGTGCTGGGGAGGCAGAAAAAAAACACCACGGAGGAAAGTTAAGAGTTTTCGAGCACTGTAAACCGCAGCAAAGTTGTTCTTTTCATTTACCACCAGCACCATCTTGAGGTACCGCAGCCCGGAGGCAGCGGCGTTCAATGTGTGGCAAAGAGCGACTTTTGAGCTGCAGGGCTTCATCCGTGCCAGCTGATGAACGTTTCGACCATTAGTTTGATGAAAGAGTTGAGTGCGTTTTCGTATTTTTTTTCCTTTCTCTGTTTTGCAGCGCTAACAAGTGCAATGAAAAATACTTTCAGGAAAATTAGAGCATTGTGCAAACGAAGAATTAAGCATTTACGCAATAAAGATACCGCACAGCTCGCCACCGGACAGTGATATAAAGGACTCAATTTCACTCAAGGTAGCGCAGAACGCTTTTAACAATTTGTCAAAGTTTAATTAATGTACCTTATTACCATGAACTAATCGAAAATGGATATAACAATGTCTAGAATTAAACACACAAAAGGAAGTTCAATCTCTTTCCAAAAAATACAATGCAGATAATTTTTTCAGACACAAATTTTAATTTTAAAATAAAAGATTTACAACTATAATAATTTTTCATAACTTATTTTTGTACTGAACCCACAACAAAATGGCTTAAAATTCGTCGGAATAAGTTGTGCATACCTCAAATGCATCGCACTGCAGCAGAATGCAACTTTTCAGAGTCTGCACACGAACCACTCCCTCAAGTGCCTTACCATTAGAGTGCCGTAAAACAACAAAACAGCACTGGTCAATGGCACAACTTCACCATCGGTTAATGCATCATTTCCATTTTGATACTTAAAACGATACCCGCAAACCACGCCATGCGCCCCCTGCAACCCCCCCCCCCCCCCCCCCCAAGCGGGAAGTTAATGCACAAAAGAATGCAATCGTCAAATGGCCGGAGAAAGCCACCCGTTCCATCTTGACGTTATGCAGCTCAGTTTGTCCGTTGGTCGATACTGGGGAGCTGGTCGTTTTGCCGCCCTTTTTTTGACGTAACCGCAGCAGCAGAGTTTATGATTCAATTAAGATAAAAATGTTGTGTTAATGGTTCGGTTGAAAAGAAAATTGAATTATGAATATGAAACTATCTTACACTTTGTTTTCGTCCGACTTACGAGAGACGTGGTACTTTTCGGAGGGACGCTTCGTGTCGTGATCGCGTGTAGCGGCGATGTCGAAATGTTTGATGAAGCTTCTTGAGAACTCCGGCTTACGGGGGGATTTCGTTTGGAGTGATGAGCATCGCTTGCTAAAGTTGATCTCGCAAGACGATTCGCTGCTCACCGCAAAAGGAACCGTCAAGTCACACAGCGAGATCCATAAATTGCCCCCGGGTTTGTTGTGTGCATTCAGTTCGGTTCAGATGAGTTGAGCCTTTTTTCGACGAAATGGTAGTAACGTTGCATATCGAACACCGAATCACCGGGACCGGGTAGCGAACTGAATGTATGCTGTGCTGGTCATGCTGTGCCGTCGGATTGCAAGCACCACACGTGCTCTGGTATCCAGCGGTGAGTGTGCCTCCGTTGGGCAGCATAAAGCATACGGATCGGATCACCGCAACCAACGGGCACAACCGAACTCTGCCCAACATGGACGCAATGGTGGCCACCGCCACAAATCGCCACAAGTGTAATTGTGTTCGTTTATGGAATTGCTGTCTCCAGCAGGTACTCCCGTAATCGATCGATCGTGCCAACAGGATAGCACGCCACGGGGCTCGCGAATCACTGTTGATAAGCAATCGGTAGTGGGTAGCGATAGGAGAATTGAAATCTTGTTTTCCCGTTACTGCGGTTGGGCCGAGGTGGAAAATTGTCCCGCAAAACCCAGTCAACTTACCGGGGCGTTTGGGTGGAAAAGCAATCATAAAGCAGAGTGAGAAACGGACCGTCGTCAAAACGAATCGCATCAGCGTGCGGTTCACGAGTGTCGTCTTGCGAATGGCTAAGAATTCGTTCTCCAAAACCGAACGATAAGTGATATGATCCGTTTCTCGTCCCGCCTTTTTCGATCCGCTCGCTCGCTCGCACGCTGGTTGACGCGTTCCTTTTTATAGTTGGCTTCCTACGAGCACAATAGACAGGCAATATGAACCAGGACCATTTTGTGGTCGTACGTGAGCACTTGGAATTGTGTTTTCTTCCACCAGTGTGCTTCTCCATGCCTTAACAGTACTGGAGGAACGGATTTACGCTGCTTCTTGGGAGCATTGAACATACTTCCAAAACTAGTGATGTACGCGATGAATCACACCTGCCAGGTCAGAACCAATCCATACGAAGCTCGGAACGGTTTGAACGGGAACAGAATTCAGTCAAGTTCAGTAGGTATAGGAGAATCGAAAAGCTTCAGGAATTCCGAACCTAGAGTACAGAGAGTTTGAACCGATTCCTTGATTTAGAGAAAATTCCGTAGGTATAATGAATTCGATATGTTTAATTATGAAAGGCACAACAGGTTCAAATCAAAAACTAATCCAGAAAGGTTCGATAGAATCAACGAACAGTTCCAGTTGAAAAAGGATCTAAATGGGTTTAACAGGTTTCATAGGTTCAACAATCTTTGAGCTCCGGCGAGTTCGGATTAACTTCAAGTAGGTTCAGTAGATACAAATAATCCGGTAACAATTAAAAAACTGTAAGCGACTCCGACACGAAAGTGAAGGGAGTTCCGGTTGGAATGGAGTTCAACATGGTTTAATTGGTCCAACGATTCCGGTAGGATCAGCTTTTTAGCTCAAGTAGTTCCAGGTTGGATTTGAACCTAAATCCGAGGTTCGGTTGAAAGAATGGAAGCCATTCCTACCTTTGGATCCGGATCGATCCACCGTAATACCCATCACTAATCCAACCGGCAGTAGTACGGTAAAGGGTTTGTAAAGTGCTACGCGATAAGCTACAGGAAGAGGAAAGATCGCAAAGGCGTGAAGCTTGTAAGGCGCTACAATGGAAAGAAAATCCAACTTCAATTTCGCATACGAAGCGCACGATTCGAAAACGGAAAATCACAAGATTGGAGCTTGCAAGAAGGAAAAAAAAGCCAGAGAACTGGTAACCGGGACGTTTGCATCTGGCCAAACCGCCTGAAAGCTTCCATCAGCAGTCAGCGCAACAATACGGAACGCCGTAGTCACTTTGCCAGCCCAGCTTTTGTGCGGATTATTTGCCTAAAAGTGCATAAATTGCCTGTTATGCCGCTCGTGCGAATATGACGACCGTATGCCACGCCGTACGTGTCAGTGCGACCACCGAACCGTGGGAAAGAAGGCTTGTGTGGAACACGATTTATGGCCGTTTCCTGTTTCGGGATGGTTTCGTCAAGATTCTAAACAACTTAAGGCACTAGACACGAGGTCACTCTAAGACAGGAAGAAAGTTAAACAACTGACCGAATCAAGCGCCACTGAATCGATTGCTTCACTGCTCAAGAACTTTGCGCTCTATCGACGATGATGATGATGATGAACCAGACGCACCAAAACGAATGGCTAGCGATAAATTACAAATTTAATGAGCCAAATCATTCGTCCTAGCCCAACTTCCCTAGCCAATGCAGATCGTTAGGTCGTAAATAATTTGCAACAATCGAAACGTTCTGCATACGGACACGTTTACTTTGGCGACATTTGGACGTTCTTTTCTACCCTGCAATCCAACTCCCAAACTATCCCCCCCTCCCCACACACACACACACACACCCAAAGAAAGGACAATGCACATGCAATGCTGCGCCAGTGCTGTCCTGTTGGCAATGGTACAATTTACTGCCAGATTATGCAAATCGTACGACTTTGTCGCCCATCAGAGTGTGGTGGCATTTCGTCTGGATCGTGTGGTGTGCGAATGCAACGAAAAACTGCCAGGTTGGCAGCAAATTGAGCGTTTCCTACCATTAGGGAACATCCATTCATTACGTTACTCTGTTAGGGAGGAGGGTTTTATCAGCGTTATTTTTTGTTAAAAATTATTATAAAATCTGTCATAATATCCCTTTTCGGGCTGCCCGATACGAGCCCGATAACATGCCTCATAGGGCTGCCGAATAAGAGCCCTATTTAATCCCTTACCGGGGGTCCTCCCTGTCCGATAAAAGCCAGGTATCTTTTAACAGACTGCCCAACAACAGCCCTTATCGTGCTGTCCGGGCTAGATATGGACTGTCTAAAAACAAACGATTTTCCTGGGTAGTACGGGGGTTGAAAATTGCCAGTTTTTGCGTTACGTAATGATTGCATCAGCCCTTATCGCAGGTGGTGTTGATCGCCATCTTCGCCGGTTCTTCGCTGGGAACCAGTACAAGATGCAATATTTGTGCTCCAGCGCCAGCCTGTACGTATTTGTTGAAAATGGAAAAATTCTTATTTAAAATGTTGTTTTTTGAATCGTACCTAACAGAGCACCAAAATGTCCTGTCGTGTATTTGTCCGTTTTCTTTTGCTATTAACTTCCCATCGCAACATTGCTGATGGGGATATGGAACACTGCTAGAAAGACGAAAAATTAATGCGATTAAGTAAGAAGATTTCCTTTCGATTCTTTCGATACTGATTTGGCGCTCCGGTAGGGAAGGTAACTTCCAATGCGGTTTGGAGGTTTTCCAGCGACAGGTTTTTGCGGGTCCTTCCGCCGCACAAATCATGTTGAATAACCTGTGCACGGACTGCAATCCTTGCAATTGAATGCACTTTCTATCGGATTTTGTAACCCGACGTTGCTTCCTTGTCGCTGCGTGTACATTTCATACGCCACACAGCCGCCACACACCTTTCGCTGGGAAGACATTGGGTGTTAGACGACGAAGGAGATTGGGTAAGTGCATTTGCTGGAAAAGCAAAATGTGTCCTTTTTTTGTTGGTTCTCCACGTTGAGTGCACCTCCAAAAGCGACCATCGACCGTGGAGTGTTGGAAAAATGGCAATGATACGGTGGAAACAGTCATACATACCGCACGCAATCGTACGCTGATATTAGACACGTACGAGTTCACACACAAATACTCGGTCGGATGTATTCTTACATGCATTCTGGAGCTGTCAGCTTTTGGAAAAGCTTTCCACGTTTCTCCTTTACGTGCCACTATTGGATGACTGCCGGGGGTTTCAATTTTATTCAATGCATTACGAGAGAATGCACTTCCCGGGTGGGAAGGGAAGATATATTTCTACTGGCACACGGTAGCGATGAACCAACGATACTCTTTGGCAGTGAAGCGAATCTAATCATGAGGCTCAAAACTCAACCTAAAGGCCGGCTGATGTTTTGAGGTGGAAGCGGCATCAGTCGCTGATATGACTAATAGCCTTCGCTATGTTAATCCCCACCAGCAGCAAACCAGTGTCCTGTTTGACAGGATTCCAGCATAGCCTTAACCACGTTTCAGGCGGACAAACAGTGGTCCGTAACCACGGCGATTTAAAAATAACAATGCCCCTCAAAGCCATTGATCCTCGATTGCATCGTCTCCGGCGTGTCCTGTGTGTTGGTTTGGTTCCATGCCGCCGTTCTGGAACGAAAGTAGATCGGATTAAGGGGTTTTGTCCTTTTTTTTTTGAGAGATCGGAAAGGAACCGCACGGTGAAGGAACTATGCTGAAATGAGCTTAATACGGGGGACGTTGTCTTGACGAACAGCAACAAGATTTTAAAGACAATTACTTCTTTTTCCCTTCCTTCTTCTGCATTATAATTATTTTGGTCGCTTAAATAGGTTTTTTTTCCTGTAAAAAGGACATTCTCGTCAGAAGAAAGCACATCCACCTTCAGTTGGAAATGTAAAATTGATCGAGCGAATGTGCCGGAAGACGCGCAGCGCGAAGTTGTGAAGCATCGAACAAACCATAAATAATGCGTGCGGGACAAACAGTTTTGTTTTCCATTTAACATGGAATTCTTAAGGAGCCACACACAAATGAACGAGAGGAAGTGCTGACAGTTTTACATTCATACGCGATGGGCGTTCTGCGATTCCTGTCACTGCGCTTCAGAGAAATGCGATGAAATTTGGATTCTTTCGTTTTGGTTTTGTTTCTTTTATGCTCAGGGACACACCAAACACCGGAAATGGAAGGGAAACTTTGTTGTGCTCTCTTTCCATTCTCTTTCTCTAACGCACACAGCGAAGAATGCATTGGCTCTAACCGAGCCGTTCCATGTTGGTCCCGATGGGAGGGATTCTTCACCGTTCGTTTCGGGATTAAAACATTCTTCGCCTCAAGAAAGTACCGACAGCATTGTTACCGAAACCCCGGCCGTTTTGAAGGTTTGGCCCAGGCAGTATCGAATATTAATGCCGTAACGCGCGTTACTGTGTGCCAGAGTTTGCCAATTTGCCAGCAATCCAACAGTCTTGTGGACCGTTTTTGGGATTGGAAGCAACGAAAAAAAAAACGATTTCGGATGCTTCCTGGGAGCTTTCCTAGACACCGTGTCGGTTAAGCCGGTGTTTGTCGTTGTTACCGTCATGGATGAATGGGAAATTAATTTTCATCAAAAGCGCCTTCGTTACTGCTTTTTTTTTCTTTTGGTCCCATCTCCCTCAGCATTTTCGGTGTGTTCAGCGAAATCGGCTTAATACTTCTTCCATCACCAAAACACTGATTTTACGGCATTTTGGAAGTTTGGTTACGGCTGTTTGCGTCTTGGTCGCGTTTTGTTGTTGTTGTTGCTGGTTGATTATATTTTTAAATACATTTTGCGGGAGACAATTTTTGCCGAGAAAACAATGTCGGTAATCCTGTTTGTGGATGTTCTAACGACCCACGGTTTGTCGTGTTCGTCACAGCACCTGGAAGGCTTATACGCTGCTGATGCTGTATTGAACGATTTCTTTAAAGTTTGAGAAATCCAAGCTCACCCACGTTTTAATGACTGCTTTCATAAAGAAACAAACAGAAAAAACCGGCCCATAAAATCATCCATAACACACATTCCATTCCAAGTTCGCCCGTCCTGCCGGAAATGTTTGTCGGTTTTGTTCGACGCCCAGCACGGCTTGCACAGCGACCAAAGATGCAAAGATACACACAAGTAAAGCTCATTAACGCGAAAAAAAGGGATGCTCTTTCATCTTTGGCCACCAAGTGGCACGTTTCGGAAAACCGCACACTCGGTTCCACGGGCAGTGTTTATTAGACGAACTCCCCAAATCCGCTTATACAAGGCGTCCACGCATCCGATGAGATGTGGTTAGCGCAAATTCCGGGAAATAACGCGTACTCCGCCTACCGCAAGCACAGCCGGAGGATCGTGCATAAAGTGTAACGATTGTGTTTGGTAATTAATTTTCAGTCGTGTCTCGACAACCGCGGCACGGTTCGGTTGCTTTGCTTACAAATTTCTATGCCTCGGCTGGCAGACGATCGGTGGTTCCAGATATTTTTCGGCGCTTCTCGTGGAAGTGGAAGCATTATTTTCCCCGCTCGCAAGAAACCACACATTATGGCGCATGTTTCACGAATTCGCGATCGGATCTATCACGCAAGATTCGCTCCATTCCACTTGACTCATAGTCCTCATGAAAGAAATGGACGATGGAAGAAATGGAACACAAAAAACAGCACATTTGATACATTTTACGCAACGGTTGGCGAAATAGGCAGTCCAAATGTAATTAGGAAAAGATGGTCCTTTTTTCTGTGGGGGGGAGAGTGCGAGTTCTGCCCGAAGGCGAACAAGTCTAACTTGTCTTGACTCGTTGGAATTTTGTTTTCAGGCTTTTTTTTTGTGTCTCCTCTTGCTCTATCCGATTCCGTCCGGTCTATCCGCTGCCAAAGGTCCAGCGCTAAACAGCCCCTAAAACCTGCACGGCGTCTTTCGTTCTCACATCCTTCGCATCCTCACAAGCCCAACAGCCCGCAGGGGTGTAAGATTTATGAAAGATAATTTGTAGGTATTAGCGATAGATATCGAGCTCGTGTTTGACGAGCGACTTGGACTTGGGCCTTGGGCCGGGGGGGGAGGAGTTGGTTTGTGTGGTTCTACCTGGCGGCCAGTCTAGGAATACCACGAGTTCTAAATATGGTCCCCGTTTGCAGGTACGTGTCGACCTCGGGAAAGTAGAATTAAATTATGTTTGCAAGAGCGTGCGCGAGCCCACCGAACAGATCGTGCCCTGCTTCGACGAGTACGAAAGATTCATCTTCAGCAACAAAATTGGATGCTTCGGCGGGAACACCATTTCCATTCCACAATGCTCTCCCAGTGCGTCCGGTTGCCATTCATCCGGGTCCGAAACTGGCCCGCAGGGAATCGGTTGGGAAACGCATGCAAGGCGCACACTTTGTAGCACAATATTCGAAATGAAGCGCTGGGCGGGCTCGATGTGAGACAGCGCGAAGTTTCGAGCCGGGCGAACACTCCCGGGGAATGGTGTTTTAAGTTTTTGGGAAGTAATTAAAGGTCGTACGACGGGCGAAACGAAAAAGTTGATTAGATGTTTCGAGTAAATTATTTGAAGGCATTTATATTTTTTTTCTGTTTACGCTCTCGACCCATTGGGACTGGAACCAACTCCTCCTTCCCGAGAGTAATTTTCCCGCCTGATGATATAGTCATTAGTGGTGGCCGGTCAGCCCGAAATGACATCGTTATGCTTGATGCATCTTTCATGAGATTACAAACGGTTTAAACGATTTCATCTGCTGGATCTCGGACCCAATTTGCTCTGCAGCGCTGTCCAGTGGTTAAGACTATTTGGTCACTTTTTCAATGCACTCATTGCAAAAATATGCAGAATAGAAGGTAACACACACACCCATGGTTAGACGGTCCGGGCAGTTAATGGTTCGTTTGTGGATAAAATCAACCATAATCTTATCACATAGATCGAAAGTGCCCAGCTCATCAATGGTTTGCAGTTTGTTTTGTGCGGTTTATAAATCACGCAACTAATTTATTCCTCGCTTATCGCTCGCACAGGACTTGGGATCGCAACAACATCATATCCGCACGCACAGGAAAGAATACACTACGTACTTCATGAAACCAGCTTTAGCAGGGCGTTAACGAGTGGCAACGGAACAACGGACCAGTACTGCGTATGAATAGGATGCAGAGTGAATTACCAGCATCCGGAATTATTAATTTTCCCCCCGACTCCGACCATTGCTCGCCTGGCGGATTCTGTTAATGCAACTTCCTTTTCGATTCTCGCTCGTTAGAACCGCAAGCACCGCACGGGACGGGAAAACTGATGTGCGTTACCGGGACGATTTTATCATTCAAATCGTTCTCTCTCTGAATGGGGCCCTTTTTGTTCAAAATTCTTTCTTTACCACACGTTTAATGCCCTTTTGAATGGAAAAAACCCACGAAAGCGGCACTCCTCCACCACGGTGAGCATCCTTTCCACTTCGCGAAGGTCTTGCTAATACAATTATGGCCACACCGTGCACCATCCCGTACGCCCCCGAATGTGGATGCGGTATTGTATTACATTGCGCATCGCATCTCAGCTCGCTAATGCACGGCCGATCCTAAACAGCGTAATGCGAATGAATAGAAAGGGCTCGACCTCGAGCTTTCGAAGAGGCATTTACACACCTACTTAACATTTCGAGCGCCACTCGAAATGCGTGTATATACATTTTTTTTTCCTTTTGCCGCCTCTTTCTCGATTCCACCTATTCTAGCGCTATTTTCAGTTTCCTTTCTCGCGTGATTCTACGTGCGGCATTGATTTCATTCGGGGCGGATCGAGCGTACCGAGCGCATCGGTAAGAAGCAACGGCGGGATGATGATAGCTCAAAATTATATGCTTCCAGGCAGGCAGGGAATGATAGTCTGCCATTAGTGCCGTAAGCGACCTCTCGTAGGTCTCGCAGAATCAATCGATCGCTCATCGCCCGTACTCGTTGATGCGCGGCAGAAGACTTCATCAATAATGTACTTCAAGATCAACCGAAAAAGCCCGCGAGCTTTACTGGTGGCGAAGGCTGCTCTTTGCCATTAGACCGGGAGCGACCGAGCGCATGTGAGGATGGGACGATCGAACCATTTGGAAAGAACATACTTCGGATATCCTAAAAGCCGATTTGATTACTGCAATCACCGGGTGGCTCAACCGTGCCGAGAACGTTCGTACGGCGCGTCGAGTGATGCAGCGAAAACAAACCCAACCCCGTGAGTGGCCAGATTCGTCTGCCACATCCCGAGCCAGGGTATGTGGAAAATAGTTATTAAACTTTTAATGTAATCAATAGCTGCTACCGGTACGCTGCCCAGGCTGCACCGCTGCTACCGGTGTTGATGGGAAGGTGCGAGATGATGCACGACGCCACTCGCGACGAAGCACGGAAGGTCCGGCTAGGGCGCCCGGAAGACGGTCGTGTGATACTGCGGTTAACCTTTCAACCGTCACGCCACAATCCATTGGGATTGTGGAGTTAGCGAACGAGCTGTGGTAGCGTCCCACGCTAACTTCCCTGCAGCCCGTGTCCGTGACTTTGCTCGTGGCCCTCAGAGCTAAGAGCTCGACGAAATGAGTCATATGGTGCATAATGAGGTGAGAAAAGCCGGCCAATGGCGGCCCCGGCTGTCAATGTGCTGGTCCATTTGGAGTTAGCGCTAATTCTGGACGACAGATGTCACGATGAGCCGCACGGCAAGCGTGTGACATACACGACGACGATAGCCAAACACCGGGCCAACCGGGGGCGAAAGTTCTTCGCTTAACGGTCCGGCTTAATGTAGGCGGAAGGATAATGATATGTCCATTATCGAGATGAACCAATGTATCTGCGCACGTGGAGATTATGAACATTGGCCGTATAAATCTTGTTCCCGCTGAAGATTACTTCATTATTGCGGTTTGATCCACGTTTCAATGACTGGTTCGGTTCGGTTGTTGAATATTAAGTGAATGTACAGGGCGTCATTAAATTATTTATCATTTATCAGCTTGTTTAGTTAATTTTTTTGTTATAAATAATCCCAATAACTTAGCATATACTACTAAAATATTAACGTATTGTTACTATCATAGGTGCAAGTCGCTTAAAACACATTAATCAACTATTATTTCCACGATGCGGACATTTAAGCGAAATGATTGAAGATTCGTTGCCGTTTAACCTCAATGCAATGGCACAATCCAGCGAACTCCTTGGAACTCCTTGTCCAAAGATCCAAAACCCCTCGCCTGGCAGGTCATTTTCGAAAGAAAAGATGACCACGACTGGAGGCCAACCAGATTGGTGCCGCTTGCTGGAGCAATGTTTCGCGTTGGCCACGCTAAACCCGATGAACTCGGTGAAAATCGCTTATGAAAAGAACCTTCTAACCACAACCGGGCAAGATCGTGAAAGTCGCGTGCATTCTTTCCCGGCTCGCCTGTGGTCACTGTGGTTTCGGCCGAAAAAGGGGTAAAAGAAGCTTTTCGACTGCGGCCAGAGCTTTGCGTCAAGCCGGCTGTGGGAGGTACGACCGTACGGTTCCCGGTTTCATGGCGTGTTAATCTTCGATGTGTTCCATTCCGTTAAAAACGCGAACAGCCGGCAACTCAAGCGACGACCGCGAAGATTAAGCGCCTGTCAAAGTTTCGTAATTTATTTCACTTTGCCAGTTGAAAGAGGTGCTTCTCCGTTGCGGGGTTTGATGCTTCATCCAGCTTCCAGCGTTGGTGACCCTTCTCACTTCGGTACGAGCGCGTACCGCAAGTGCTGCCACGGGTTAAGGTCACCCGGGTCTGTGATGGGAAGCAAGATTCTTAATTATTCACTACAACCACCAGGCCACGGCTATCGGGCCCGAAGTTTTGGCGTGGCTGTGTATGTAAACTTTTCCCGTTTCGTGTAAACTTCAACGCGTGTTTTGATGTGCCGGATATACGCGGAAAACGCGTCGTTCGGATGCCCCGAGGGAGTCGCGCGCTTTCGCGAACGGAAACATACGTAAACAACCTTGAAACGGAACTTATCAAGCATGTGCCGACCAGCAACATGTAGGCACGATTTCGCGCGGCACATTGGGCGGTGGGCGAACAGTCCAAGAATGGCAGCTAAAGAACAAATATTTTTTTTAAAGAAATAAACGCCAAAACATAAAACACTACCAGAAGTTTGCTCTTAAAACAAAAAAGCTCTTCAAGGCAAGACAGTGACACAAAATGGTTACAAGCGCACTCGAACAATTGCAACCGTAAGCACAGTATATGGAGAAGTGACGCATGTTACACCACAACGGAGTGGCGTAGTATTTGTCAACGTGCCAAACTTTGCGCCCGGAGGCCCCAACCCCTTTGCCCAACGAAGCCAAAGGTTGCGATATCTCAACCTGTCCCATCCAACACCCCACCCCTGCAGGTCGACCCTCTCGTCTTGGTAAAGTTACTCTTGTTAACATGCACCCAGAGCTGTTTGTTTAACGATTTCTTCCTTCAAGTTTGTAAATGGTATATCAGCCACCCGGTGTAAGTGGTGTGGCAGACGACAGCAACATGCAAACATTTAAAACAAAGCAACCAAAGGAACGAGAAGTAGAAAGGAAAACAAAAGCAAAACAAAAAAGGAAGAAAACACAACATCCCAAGCAACACATTTTCACGGTATGTGGCGTAATCAAAATTTGTTCCCATTGCAGTGGCGCCGCCTGGAACGTTCCATTGCACGGTTCGTGCAGTCGACCGGGTCGAGCTTTTCAATTAAACTTTTTCCTTTAATGTAGAAAGTTTGTCTTGTTTTTCCTTGGCGAAACTTTTCGTGAAGCCATCGCAAAAATGGTGCGTGGTTGTTAGGTGTAAATGATATTTAAAAACACAGCAACGGTGCGGGTGGCTGCGTGTGTACGAGTGTGTGTGTGAGGAACCGTTTGGTGGCATGGGTTTAACTGATGTAAAAGGAGATGACTTTTATGAAGTACTTCTCCGCGTACTGTGGGTTGCACTAGGACAGCTCACTAAAATACGCTTTACCGAACCGGGCTGGGAAGCCTTTTTTAGAACGAATGAAAAGAGTTACAATTAAAGAAATGGATAAATCCTTGGAACATTCTGTGATCCTTGGAAGTGGAAATTTTTATTTTGTGTTTTATTTTAATTTTGTTCCCAAATGTCACGAACGCTTCATTTTTCTTGAGAACTAAAGTTCATCGTAGCATAAATGAGAAAAACAGTTTTAATGCTTCACTGTACAAGTGAATGATGCAAATCATAAACACTAGTGAATCAGGAAAATGCGGTGTAATGACTGAATTTCATAGCTGTGATAACTGCCGCAATTGCAGAAAAGTTAATGCAAACGAAAACAAAGATATTTTCCCCTGAATAACATAACAATGCGACAAAACAATTACTTAGTCCACGTCCACGCTGTGTTTAAATCAAATCAACTGTTGACATTGATTTAACTCGCTTGTTGTCGTTTTACGCAATACTCATTTGCTTAAAATCAAATACGTTTCCACGACAAATAGATGGCAATTCATTTATTTGAATAGTATTTAAACAGCTCTAAAACATTAGCAACACAACAATCAAACAGGCAACGCGTCTATCCAGTAAACACCACTTCGGAGTTGATTGAAGCATGAGATTTTGAGTACCTCGCACGACCTTCGCACCCCTACTACCAGTCCTCCTGCTGACGAGTGGCTTCCCATTGGCTTTAAATACTCCGTTCAAGCAGTACGCATTATTTGACTCCCAACTGGAAACGACTCGTTCCAGTGAAATGGCATCGCCCAACCAGTCACGACCCTAGCAACGGCAATGTACTGGCAGAATAAATGAACACCGAAAAAAAAGAACCAATTTGTATCACTTAACAGAATCGTTCCGAAAAACGGCTATCGACTCGTGTTAGAAGAGAGAGAAAAAATGGATTAAATGGAGTTGGGGGAGAGAATGGAAAAGGAATAAAAATATATCCCACTCAAGGGCTCCCCTAAAACGGTTCCGTCCACAATCGGGAATGATGGAAGGGCGGGTAAAACAGATTTTAGCATTTAATTTAATTTCTTTCATCCAAACTCCAAGCCCAGCAGGAGCGGATGGATTGGGGAAAAGCGACCGGGAAAAGCCGTAAATTTGTAGCAATAAGAATTGTCAAAAAGGAACCAACTACAACAACAACGAAAAACCTTCATCCGGAGAAGAATCGGCCCTGACGGAACAAAACAGAACAAGCGAAGAACATGAAATAAATAAACGAATCGTCAACGAGTCGTGAGTCAGATAAAGCACCAACGGCAGGCGGAAAAACGATTCGCAGATGAGCCAAAGCGGAGGCTATCAGCCTCCGAGTGTGGAAAAAAGGCCCTGGCCCCAGTGTCGCCAGTCATTGCCGCCACGATAAGGACGAACTAGTAGACGGAAACGATGGTCGCATACGCTGGTGCATACTGGCACGCCGACTTCCGAAGATGATCACGATTCGAGAGAACTACCCCCGTCACCTTCCTCCCACTTTCAGGCAGGACATTTCTGGGATGGGAATACGCGAGATCACCAAAGTTCCAAAGTGGTGCGAGAAACCACGAAACAGCACGACCATTTTTGCCGAGTTGGTTGGTAGAACGGTTCGAATGAAAAGGTCAGCCCGGTGGCCCTGTTACGCTTGGAGATGCTTGCTGTCGTAATGAAGCGCGCTCCTAAACTGCCGCTAAGCAGCGACTGAAGAAAAAACACACACACACAGTCGCTACGCCACACAAAAACGTTTCACACAAACCATTCTCCAAATCCGTCAGTATGGCAGCATCAGTTGGAAGCGTGAAGAATAAAACGTGACAAAAAATATGATTAAATCTTTTATACTTTCCATCCGATTCCTGTCCCGAAGACAGAAGACAGCTCAGCCTCACTCGCATGCTGGCGAAAAGGTTCTTGATGGGGTAACAGTTCAGCCTCGGCTTTACATCCTCGCACCATTGTACGCGGCATAATAAGATTTGTTCTGTTAGCGAGTACGAATAAGAGGCATCGAAACACTCCAGTTCGGTTTCTTAATTGTGAGCACCGTTTGACACGGCCGGCCGTCGCCCGTTCCCTTTCCGAAATGGATCGAGAACTAATCGTAGATAACTTCGGTCCGATTTGGGTTCTATTAAAATTGCTCCAAATCAGTGAATCTCTAGCAAAGCAAGAAAATAACATTGTGCCTTTCAACGCATCACGCTCAAGACGGCGGTTTAAAGCGTCGGTTGGAATGTACCTTAAAAAAAAAACGAAGCGGATCACGATGATATGGATTTGACAGATTGGGATGGTCGGAGTGTGCTCGTAAAAAAAGGGGATTTTAATCGTGGCATTTGCCTCTTTTGTTCTCCATGTTAACCCGACCGACGTCAGTGCCGTTCGCGGTGTGTGAAACGTCTACGGCTAATTGTATCCGCTAGATGGCGCTCGCGCATGGAGGCTGCAGTCTCTGTGCGTTTGGTAGACAGCGTGGAGCACATGTCAGAGGGATCATATCGAATCATCTTTTATTTCTCGAATGGAAAAGTAAACTCACATTCTTGTGCATTTCTTACATTACGATTGGTATGTGACAAGGCTGCTCTTTGGAAATCTCGACACATACCAAAGTAACTGTCTATCAAAACTGATGAAGCGCAAACACGCACTGTAACAGTCACAACGTGCAAATGGTCTAAATGACACATTTCCAACCGCATCCACTGTCTCGCAGGATTCACTGACGTCCGCAAAACAAAACACCCAAAACGAACCCGTAAAGCTAATCTTTACGAACCGTAAGCTTCACACTTCGACCACCCCAGAGGGACGCCCGGGAGCCTGGGAAGGAAAGTGCACATAAAGCCAAAAATTTTATCACCACTCTTTCCCGACGCCAAACAGAGATTGTTACAATTAAAATCTACAGAAATTGATATTCAAGTGAAATGAGCACACACTTTCCCTGACTCAGGCCCCTACGCGCAGAGGCGCAAGACGCGTGCACCCCTGATGTGACTCCCGGTAGCACACATTCCCCAACTACCCATTCCCGCTGTACAACACACAAAGGCCCATGAATATATTATTTGCCGTAAAGCAGCGCGCGTGATAGGAATTGTAAGTAGAAGATTAGAGCACTGTCGACCGAGTGTTACCGTTCTCGAAAAACCACCAAGTCCCTGGGACCTGGGACGCAGGGCCAGTGGATTCAATTTGCAAGCGGCTAAGAAAAACATAATAGGCTTTAAATTTCGTTTATCTGCTGCCGGGCAAACCACCGGCACCAGCGAGAACACCACGGGGCTGACATTTAGCGGACGCAGCAGCGCTATAATGTTATGATTAGTCGGGGTTTTAAAACGCAATCGGGATTCTACAACAATCCGGCATCGGGTCTGGGGTGGGAGTGACGAATATCCCTCCGCACACTATATATCGACGATTGTCACTCACCGGGCCGGGTGAAATCGGTTTGCCGGTTGCAGTGGCATGAGTAATGACATCGGCATCGCTAATCAGTATGCAACAATGGTGGCACGCTGGCCACGCACGCCCGTGACGAGATTGTATTAGTATTCTACTGTGCGCTTCCCGCACGGTGGCCGCTAGTGATTCAAGTTTCGATTTCTGTGCCCGTACGAACTGAACGCGCGTTCCCGATCGAAGCGCGACCGTTCTCGGTTCAAGCAAACAAGTACGCGGTGTGAAAGAGCCGCATCGGTAGCAATTATACCCGGAGCGCAAGTAGAAAGCGAGGTTTATTCGGGACAGAACAAGCTTATCCATAGTCAACGAGCGACGGACGCGTCGGCATCTACTCGCATCCTGTCTAAAATTGTATGCAAATGGCTTTATCTAACCGAGCTTCCTGGACCGAACTGCGTTCCCTTAGTTCCACAGGTCTGGATTCTCGTCTGCTGATGTCTAAACTATTGCACTGTTCGGCTGGACACTTTTTCCCGGGGTTTCCAGAAATAGCAGGAGGAACCTCACATTTTCACGAACGGACGCCCCTAATCGCTGACAACGTTTAAAGTGTCCGGAGCGTTTTAAAGTCCTTCCGTCGGGAAGGACTTCGTTCTTTCCAAACTATAATACTATTCCGTCCAGACCACCACCGTAACTGGGCCCATGAAAGTTGATGTAGAAGAACAGATTGTTTCGTCAACTTCTCCAGCTGGAATGTGGGTATGTGTGGCGAAGGATAAAGTTTAAGCCAGTCAAATCAGGACGGGAAGAGCAAAATAGCTTACTTAAGTCAAGAATCATGAGGCAAAGTGGATCTCCCAAGAAAAAAAAAACAGGAAGAACATCCTCTAGTGAAAGCTCTGCCTCAAGTACTTTAAGAATCTCACTTTAAAGACCTTCACTTTCAACCTCCGTGCCTAACGAGCTGTAAGATTTCGGATTGTTTTACAAAACATATTAAATATTTCCCCGGTTTGCTGCATGGACGAAGCGGGAAAGTTGGCATGTTGCGAATGTCAAACGGCCGACCAGCCAGCTCGTTTTGTGGAGCCGCTCCACCGCGATATGACTGTCGGTGACGTTTTGCTCTGTGCATAAATTATGCTTCATTATTTCGCTCCGTCTGTGGAGAAATTCGGCTCTCTCTCCGCACCCGTTCTGCCACGTGGTCCCGGTTAATGTTGTTCCCCGAAGCTGTTGGGGAACTTGAAGCACATGCTAATATTACGTTCCCCTAAACAACAGAAAAAACAGCCCTTCAACCTCTAGCCGAAACCGGCAAACCTTCTAGTGGGGGACAAACGTTTTGGAAACATTTACCTCAACGGGACACCGGTTCGGATGGGGCGTGGGCCACTATCATCTATTTAAGAAACATAATCGTATATTTTATGTTGTTGTCACTGATTCATCCCACCCAGCCTCATCCCCAGTGCGTCTGTGTTGTAAACGAAAGAGCCCATAACACAAAAAAAAAAACAGACTACACACACCCAGAACCGCCTGGTAGTTCGATTGTTGGTTATCTCGAGAGCATTTCCACCCGGCCGGAGACAACGGAACCCGCGCCAGTTTGGGTTGCAGCAGAGCTGAGATCGAGAAAACTGACCGATCAGCAAAAGACTCCTAAGGGTTGCCCCCACCGAGGACCGTCGGTATCGGCCATCGGACGCAGTGTGGACAACGAAGCAAAGGAGGTGATAATTTACGACAAATTTATGCATACGGAGTGACAACAATTTGTTTCCAATAAATGTACTCCGCGTCCCCGCACGGCGCGCGGCCACTGGGAGCGGAAATCAAAATCAAATAAGCTGATGGTTTATTGAATGTTTCATGTCTGGCCCTGCTGCTATCGGGCAGGGTCCGTGGTTACCGTCATGCTCGTGACCGGTAACCGTCCCGATTAGTGTTTCGGCCTGCGCATTCTCGACGGATGACACGATAAGGCTAAACGGGTCCCATTCAATGGAAAGCAACTTTGAGCAAGCGGTTCTGGTTTTTTCAAAGAGTCTTCGAGATCTCCTTTTCCTTTCCCGTCTAACCATTTGTGCAGTTGCTTACCTGAAGTTTATCCCAAAAGTTGAACATGAAAACAATATCCACATGTTCAGTTCGATTTGAAGTAGGAAAAAACATAGAAATTGCCTTCCCAGTTTTACCGGATATACTTACTGTACGCAATGATATATCGATCCATGCGGATGGAAATATGGACCTGAAGTGATGTTGAGGCAACAAGATGATGTTGGAATCAATTACATCAGTCAAAAAGGGAAAGCATTGTTCGTTGCTATCGAAGGAAGTTGTACTTCATTACGCCATTATTAGACCATTAAGGAGCATGTACGCTAGCCCAAAAGGAACCAAACAAAACGAAACTAGCAAAGGTATACTAAAGTCAAAGTGTAATCCTTCATACCAAAAAAAAACATCAGCCTAATCTTTCGTTCGCCTGCCCGGTACACATTAGAAAGTAAATCACATTTCCCATACGCGCACAGCCCAGGCTTTCGGGCGACGACCCACCTTCACCCGCTTGATGACCGCTACAGATAGCCGCAAGTTGTTGGAACAGGGGCGGCGGGGCCATGCTCCCACCGGTGTCGACGTCAATCGTCACTCACGGTCAAGTGGCCGGGTTCTCGCTCTGGATCCAATTTGTTTGTCGAAATCCGGTAACATCTCTCGTGCGTCTCGTGGGCAAGTGCAATCCGGCCTGTCCAAATGACCATCATACTCGGGCAGACGAACGATTAATCTTTTACTGTTCCACGTGATTTCCATTTCCTTCGTGTTCGTTTGCCACAGCCCGCACCGACGCTGGCGCGGGAAGAGAACAACACTCCGAAATCGTTTAAAAAACAAAGCGCCCACCACCAAGGAAAACTGAATCCACACGGTTCATTTGGCGTTTCGGATTTGGTTCGCATTGCTCCATCGATTTGCTGTTATTGCGGACAATTAGTTGGCCCATCCGTTTGACTATTTAATTGTTTCGTTTAATTATGGAGCTCCGTTTCCTGTGGCAAGCGGGTGCTCATTGGGTGGTGGAGATTTCGGGAGATTTACTTGCTCCATAACTTCTGGAGTGGATGGACGATTTTGGTAATTCAATTTTCTTCCTTCCCGTGCCGGAGCGCAACACATGATTCCGACGATAACTCATTCCGACCTCATCGCCGCGGGTCGCTCGATGTTGTTTCGAGAGCATTCAGAAATATCGACCGTAGCAAAACTTCGTTAGACTGACATTTATCATTTCACTCGCCGCACGGAAATTCTTATACGTTCGGCCCTCTCGAGGACCCTTTGGGAAAGACCTGGCGAAAGGGATAACCTCCGCAAAGTGCAGAACCGCGGTGGAACACCGTCGCGCAGCTTTGGCATCTTCGGCAAAGCTCGTCCGACCGGGTCCGGACTTATCGCACCTTAGCCATGGTCGTCGGGTCGGATTAAGAACGGTCTAACCCGGAACGGAACCGGAATGGAAACGCCGTTGTTCCGCCGTTGTGGTTCAAAGTCAAAGCAGAATGGGATCGTTTTGGTCGTTCGACGGGTGTGTCGAATCCAATTTCCCCATGGCATCCCGTGCCGCGCGCCCGTGGGATTTTGGCCACGATCTCTCTCTCTTACACTCCCTCTCTCTCTCTCTCTCTAGAACCCAACGATATGAAAAATTACACTCATTAAGTCGATGGCAAGGTCCCGCGCATAAAGCGAGCAGGCGTGCGCGTTCACCCTCGCGCAAAACTCCACCAAAGCTCATTACCGATTCTGGAGACCAACGTTGCGGAATCCCCCAAACGATGCCTTGGGGTTCCTTGACTGAAAGAGGCGGGGGTTGGTACCTTCTTCTTGGCGTTTATCTTGACTAATCTAATATGCAAACCAAGCCAAACTCATTAGAAAATATTCCGCACCAGCATCGACACCTTCCCCGAGGATGAGTGAGTCACATTTGTGGTCGAAATTTAACACGCTATTAGAGGGCGGTGTGGCCCATCGTAAAAGATGGCTTGTCATCGCGGTGGTCCATCGATACGGACGTGGTGCCGTGGTGATGTGCGACACCCAGGTGGTTGTGGCGATTTTATTTATTCATAAACAGCCTCTCGCTGCACGGATACGGTGGATGGCGCACCGCGCCGAATACACTTGTACCGGAACGAATCCCGAAATATATCGATGTTTTCGCACAATCGTGGCTGGGGTACGGATACGGATGCCACGGTCTGTTTGGCATGGTATGTGTCACTGTGGTTATCAAAGGATGCGGAGTTTTCGAGTTGTTCAAATTATGGAGCACGCTTTTTTATGTTCCATTTTCGTGATTAATGACGCACCGCCTTCGAACATATTTATACTGCTATACGAGCGTGGTGTTTTGCATGTAGCGTGAGCATCATTTTACATTACATACATAACCTCGTTTTACACGCGAGAACGAGCTATGGACGGCCGGGACAGCGGGACAGCGGGACTCGCATAGTTCGCGAAACCCTCCGGCCACAAGAAAGCACATCGCTAAAGAAGCTTCAATTGTTGACAAACGCTATCAATCTTAGTGGTGGACTTTTTGATTCTGTCCACGAATCGCAATCCAATCGTGCTTCGTGCCCAACCCTGCGCTTACATTCCAGTGCGTCGCGCTGTACTGCCACGAGCAACTGTTGTTCGTGTTACTCACATATCCGTACGAGCCGCACACGTGAATGTAGCACAACACGCCCGGCATGAAGTCATTTTTCATATTTTTATGTACGCGCTGGAAAATGGACTTTTTTATCGCGCGCTGTTAAGAGGAAGTGTCCCGTTTTGATGACTTTTTGATTGCAATCAATCAATTTTCTCTTATGTCACCAAACGCGGGATGCACGGGTGCCGCGCGGCTGCCGGGGTTGCGTAGTGTACCTGCTATCTGGTGCAGCGCACTGCTGATAGTTTGCCGTCCTATACCGGGGGACTCGGGACCACTCGAAAAGAGTTTATTTTTCATTAGTTCCACAACCTTCCCCCCACCCGATGGTGACCGCGACAAATGCTAATGGGTAAAACTTTCCTCCCGGAATATAGGAGGCAAATCAGCTCGAAAAGTGTCATTACTCACTTTCTCTAATTTGACGCATCTTCCCGCCTCAGAACGGGCGCGTATTCTTCAGCGTGTGAAAGTGTGACTTCCTTGTTGCAAATTAATGCTAGCCGATCTATCACACGGAATCGCGGGCGAACGATGTCTCATTTTCTTGGGCGAAATCATATGCACTCACGCTGCCTTGCCCTGGGCTTGCCCTCCCCTGCTCTCGATGGTCTGGCCATGTTCATGCTCACCAAAGAAACGGTACCATTTCCCGGGCCATCGCAAACGGCACCGTACTCCGCATTCGAATGCGGGGACCATTTACTTTTCTCATTTCATCGACCGTCACACCATCTCGTTTGCTTTCGTCGCGTTCGTACCCTCCCCCGGTGGTTTGCTTGGAGGGTTGGCCGGTTGGAGGGTTTAATAAATTGAACGAAATGTATCACTTCATCTTCATGCCCGCCGACCGAAACCGTTGTCGGACGGCTCGCGTGAGCGTAGAACGCAGCGTCCCTTTCATAGGGCCATCGTGCGTCCGTCATCCGGCCGTGCATTTCGTTTAATCTATTTTCGGTGTTTCCGCGGACGTTCGCCAACGGTTACGGGATACCGGACTCCCTGGCCGGAGATGAAGCTTAGAGCCTTGCCACGGGTCAGGCGTATACTAAATTGAATCTTATGTACGGCGCTAATGGATAACAGGGCCAACACGATCGGTTAACCCATTCGGGGGGCTTTTATTTTTGGGAGATCGTATAGATTTTCATCTTCCTAACCCTTACCACGGCTAAGTCCTACACTCTTTTCGATCCTACTCAGTTTCTTTTTTCCCTATTGCTGCTCGGAGAAAGATGCCTTTCCGCCTATGATTGATGCTATTATTTTTCGGGACTCCAAACGCTGCACGTGGATGGCAACGGTAAGCGATGAAAACTGGTAACGAGATCATGTTGGAAATTTGTGTTGTGTCATCCCGATCGTGGCATGATCCTCGAACGAACAGGAAAGCATAGTTTCGGATGATCATTCATAATTTGTTCCAATGCTGACGGAATGGATAAGATCGACACCCTCCGCCGGTGAAGTTACCCGTAATTCCTTGAGGATCGTTACCGTGAACGATCGGGCCCCGATAGCATCACACGATCGCGATACTAATCTGCCCCTAATGGGCGTTCGAAAACAGGGTTACATCTAAAATCACACGCAGAATTATGGAGTTCTTCCCAGGGATTCGAACCGGATGACCGGAAGAATGCCTCAAGATGCATAAAAAATACGCATTACCTCCCATTTCCCTTGGTTCGTCAGTGACAAAACCTAGGCCCCTAGTTCTGGGTCACAAGTTCTAGGTCACCGTCACCGCAATCGAGCGACTTCAGAACCTGAAATTAATTTCCACGCATAATTTTTCAATTAAATGGAAGAAAAAGAAAGCCCCCGACTCACACGTGCACAACACCACGACGGTGTCGGACGACTTGCCCGAACGGGCCGGGTCCGCTTCTAAACTTCTGCGGCATAATGCGGCGTGTAATCGCGTTTCGAAATACCTTTACCAAATTTTCACCCTCAACCGGCCGTTGTGTGTGAGAGCGAACCTGTTAAAAGCTGGGATCCGCTTAAATTGGTCGCGCGTTTCCGTACATTGCTTCGGTTGCGTAAATGTATCCGATGAACGAGGGACGCCTTTTGACGAAGAAAATGGCAATTAAGAACAATGCGTACGAACGCGTGGGCAGTGCGCATCAAGGCAGGTCATTTGTGAATGGGAAATTAAAGTCAAAAGCAATGGGACTTTTACCGCTGCCGGTGCGGTTGAAGTATGTAGATGCCCACCCATCGGTGTTCATATCGTAGTGTTTATGGCTGTTAATAATGACGACGACATGGAGTGAATAGTTGCGGAATGAAATTGATTAATGGTGAATGTATACACTTATTTTATATACATCATGTTTCCTCAGAAAAGTTGCTTTACTGATATAAACTATAATGCTAAGATTTCTTCAACATTTTTACTCCGAAATATATTCAGCTACTCAAGTGCTCAGAACATAATTTATATTGGACACGCTTTACATGCGTTCGACTTCTACGAAACTTTCCAAGATTTTATGACTTCCATTAATATGCGAACAAGTTAAAGCTACGATGCGGACATTTTTTAATGCATTTCGACGCTCAAATTCAAGTGAAGTTCAACTTCCTACACTAATTTCCCCCTAACCAAGCAAAAAAAACCAAATACCCACTTCTTAAACCTGAACAATCTACGGGTTTCTTCTCTTTATATTTTTATGTTGCTTTTTAGCAGAAATTTGGAGCTTCCGCTCAAGCGGTCGACATGAAAATTTAAATTTTTATGACACTTAACATTTTTGTTTTTGCAACCGGACGGATACGGAAGCAGCCGAACGATGGAAGCATAGCGGAAATGGGCGATTCACTGGGGAGTGGGCGAATATAGCTACACACACCACAAAAAAAAAAGAAACACTAGAAGAGAAGCCATTATGCCTTCTTTCCGGAGACCGGGAGACGTAGACGTCTTGCAGTTCGAGTGACGACTGCAGCCAAGCTAAGGGGTACAATAAAGCGAAGGACAGACCGGTCGAGTCGGGCGGCTACAGATAAAGGATGCTTTCGACGGGTTTTCTTTCCAGTCCCAGTCATAAAAAAGCCAAGCCTGCACACGTTTACAAGAAGGAGCAGTAAGATTTGTTCCGCCATTTCATCCACCGCGGAGCGACGGGACGGGTACGAGACTTGCAACAGAAGGCCTCCTAGCCCGGGAAGAGGTCATTCCGAGTCAGATTAATATGTCGGATCACGTACGTGCACGTTTCGTTTACTTCGGGCTTTCTTCTGGGCCCCGCTCCGTGCTGCCCGTTTTTATGACATCACCGAGCATTTGAATCCCTGGACGAACCGCATCGGCAGCAGTTCAGTTGTGGCCTACAAAGAACCTTACCGGTCGGTCGGTCAGAACCGGACCAGGGAGCGGAAGTACAGTCCTACCAGCACGTGACGGAAGTGCAGAAAAACAAGAAAGGATCATTCCCAACCTTCAGTCCTCTCCATCCATCGCCAGCGGACTAATCTTTTTGAGTGAAGTTTAAACAGTTACAACCGTTTTACCTACAGAGAAGGACCATTTTTCCCTTTTGTTTCTATCCGCGCCGTTTAGTTGGCGGTTTGAATCTTTGTTCCATCTTTTCTTCAACACACGACGACGGTTTCATATCCGTCAGCGTTGAATCGTTGCTTCTGTAAAAAAAAAGAACGTCGTTACAACACAAACCAAAATGGCGCAATGGCCACGTGCAGCACTTCGCAAACGGTCAGCAAACGAACGTCTGGAAATGGGTGACACATTTTTCTTCATCACCCGCATGTTGACTTCCCGATTCTCGGTTTGCCAACGGCTCGACAAATAGTTACAGGACACTGCTGTCTGCTGCTGGAACATAGCGATAACGGACGCACTGGCAGTATTATCCCAGGTCTGCCGTGTGAATGCCAACAGTTGCACCAAGTAGCCAAGTCGTGGAGTCACCAATGCTGAAAGAACGGGCCACCATATTCTGGGTGGAAAAATCATTGAATCTGCTGCCAGCTGTTTGGTGTGCCCTGCTGGAATGCTCCAGCTACATCCCAATTTTCCCCTAGTATTTTCCACAGTGTCCCGTATGTTTGCTGTATGCCTCGATGTGTGTGTGTGTGTCTAGTCCCATAGAATTCTAGCCTGAGTGTTATCAGATAAAACACGATCAAAACTGCTGAGGCTGCAATCGACAAACTCCGTACAGCTACAGAGTAACCGCTGTCGGTAAACGAAACTACCATCTCTTTCTTTCTCTCTTTTTTTTCTGTGGTTTTGGGCACTGAACTCGAGACCTCAAGAGGAAAAAGAGCACATAATCACACAAAAAAAAGGATACTGCCCCGAAAAGAAAACTCCGGCTAGTGTGCGCTGCACTAAAAAGGATGTAATTTATTAAAATGGTCATTTTCAAAGCAAACCATTGCATAGGAGATGGCAGCACCAGATACGGTACCAAACGGGAAGTGGCCGAGTGCGGAAAGTTGTTTTCGAACACGTTTGTTGGTTGGAAAACGCGTAATCGAACGGATAGTGGAGAAAGACACATAGAAAGGGCAGGTTTTTCGGTGAACAAACGGTGGGTCACTGGGCAGGCAGTGGAATAGCTTTGATCCGAGGGAGTTCCGGCAAAGTGAACCGATTTCCAAAAGGACCATCAGTACACGTGCTTTGTGCTCGAATTCAATGCAACCAGAATTCGGGGGGAATTTTCTAATTGCATTTCTAATGCGTTTTTCCTAAAGGAAGCATTCCCCGGCATTGCTTTCTTTTGCAACTGTGGCGAGGGATTAGCTTTACCCAGCTGGTCAGCAGATTCTCTGGCCGGGGTCCGGGTCAAGATTGCCACTGTTTGGCTTCCGAGCAGAGTCGGAAAGAATTTATGATTTCGGCCCACGCTGGTACGCAGATGGTCGGATTGCTACAGCCCGGAGCGGGTGGTGGTATCGGCAGGTTGATAAGAATATCCTTTACTTCAAGATGGAATTTATTTATGAGATTTGTAACAAGATGGAGAGGGAGCTATATAAATTCGCACATTTCGCTGACCGTCATCGGTCGGCAAGCAGGTGCAGGTCGTTTTGAAGATAATAGGCATCGGGTGTATTATTAATGTGATGGACACGCACCCATAATCTAGTTTATGAAAGAAAAAATGAAGTGATGTTCGAAAATGGATCATTCGAGCATTTTGATTGCGCCATTACTATTAAACCTGATGCTACCATTGCCAGAACTCAGCCACAGGTGCAAGGGATGCGTTGCTTATTTTTTACACAATTATATTTTTCATCTAATCAGATCACGATTTCCCTTGAAGCGGCCCAATCAATTATGAATAATTGATTCATTGCACTGGATATCGCATACTTGGCAACAGATATACCCACAGGGAGAATGCTCTTACACTGTTTCCATATTCCAGCCAATAAACTCAGCTCGTCTTCTTGGAAGAGAGTTTCCTTGGAATTGCTTAGGTTTCCAACGCCGGACACAGCTATTAGCATGCTATTAATTGCATAATCGCTTTAAAATGTTACATCCTTCCCCATCGACCACGGCACAAGCCTGCAAAACTTGCCTTTGTTTCGGATCGTACCACGATGGTCGATGATTGTAACGGATAGCTAATAGTTTCACGGGTACGCAGCACCAGTCCTTCCGCAAGCTACTTCTGCCCACGGACTGGTTGAGGACCAATGCCCAAATGAAGTACCAACAGTTTGGGCAAACTTTAGACATAAGCAATTTTCCATTCACTTGCACACATACACTCGCAAACATCTCATAATCAGCGTGGGATGCGTGACGATGGACAAAAGGACATTAAGTGTCTTTCCGTGAACGAACAAACCGAAACTCCCCGAGAGCGTCTCCCATTAGGAGGTCACCTCGGTTAGTGATAGGAAACAGACGTCCGAAATATCAGCCCAACCTTACCCCGTACAGCAGCATCTCGTGCCGGCACAGACGACACACAATGTATCCACGGTACGCTTCATTCAACGCTCGAAGTGTTTGCGATTTTCGGTGCACGACCAAACGGCGGCACAGATCGTTGCGGATGCAATTGTCCGAGGATGGAGGCGAACGTGAGTTGTAAAATCACGCAAATCGCTTCAATTATCGCCACAGCGCCATTACAGACGGGTGCCTTGGGTGCGGGCCTTTTGCGGGTGCAAATTGTACAATAACATTGTGTGCCTGTGTGTGTGTTTGTAGCCATTGTTTTCATGAAGTCAGCCCATCGTTTAGTGCCGGCATTTCGCTAGTCGGACGGAAGCGATGTCCTTTTGCGATGGGAGTCCGTACAGATGCCATGGACGAGCCCCAAGATGGACGGTGGCATGGGGAGGGGAGGTGGGAGTTTAATTATGAATTTATATGCACTTGTGCTTTCGCGCTCGAGAATGGCACGAGCTTCGAGAAGATGTGCAGCGTTTCGTTGCCCGTTCGTCAAGCATTCATCCGATCGGTGCAAACGGTACAAGGGCTGCTAAATGAAGCCACGGAGTATCCCGAGGCTGTTCAGATGCTAAATTAGTGCAAGGCAACAACAAACACCACCCTCGCCCAAATGTGCTAACAACTGTAAGCTCCCAATTGGCCCGTAACGTACCGCGCAGACCAAGCACCGAGAGACCGGGAGTGACTGCTTGTTGCGAGATCTGCGATTACAGCTCGACGGTGGTGTAACTATGGTAACGTTTTCGACATTTGGGGCGCAGTAAATTGATATTTGCATTCTCTCCAATGGCAAGGTGACTACTGTCCCGGTCCACGGAGTACCACCCAGATCCCCTGCTAATGGAAAATGGAAACATCTTCTTCGGGAAGCGACTCTCAACACCGAGGACTTGTGGTTTTGCGCTTCCAGTTCACGTTGGCACTGGTTGGTCGTGTTGTGTAGTTTGGACGGTTGTCCTCTGTTCGGCGTTGCATCCTTCCAGCCTGGCAAGCCATTTGTCACACTCGTGTACGTCCAAGCGATGTCCTGGTGGTTGAGCGTGGTGAAGATAGTTCGCGACTCCATTTTCAACCATAACCGAAAAGCATAACCAAATTTACGGGTATGACAATATCCGTGCCTCTTTTAACTTATAAACAACGTGCTCGAATGCGTCGTTCGCCTCGACGCAGTGCTGAGTGACGACCGTTCTAACGAGCACCTTCTTATCGCTTATGCGCCCTTCTTCTTTCCATCCACCTCCATTAATCCCTACCTCAAAAGACGGAGGGAAGATCCATCCCAGCCACCCACTTCACCGGACCGGAAAACTGTAATTAAACCACAAAAGCAACCGTTGTTCGGCGACTGCGAGCTCCAAATTCAAAGCTAACCCGGAGGGTAATCTCGAATTCGGAGAGCTACCGGATGATGCTACTCTAAGCAAGCAATGGCTCTCGATTCTCATCTTCACTGGAGCGACCATCGCCACCCACCCCATTTCGCTGCCAACCTCCGGAAAAACAAAAAAACTGCCCACCAACTCGGAGCTAAAATCAACGCAGATGAAGATTGTTTTGATTTATCTTTTCCGCCGCTTTCTTCTCGTACATCGCCCCATGTGTGTATGGGCCTTTCGTTTTTTTTTTCTTCGTTGCATGGTACCCGAATGAGTAGATCCACTCATCCGCGTAACACTGTCGTCGCCAGTCGTACAGTCAACGGTAGTGATTATGCGGCACGATCCATCCGGCCATCCTCAACGTCGGGTCGGATGCGAGGGCGCATTTGTTTACTTTTATGTCTCTTACGCGCTTCAATTAGGTGCCTTTCTTCCGAAAAAGGCTCTTAGTGCTGGCTAAGCATTTCACTCACCGGCCACCACCGGCTACACCGATGATGTGTTGCTGGTGAGGCTGGGCTTTACTCGGCCCTTGCGACTCAGCAAATTTCCTTTGTTGTTTCATCCGCTTTCCGTCCGTTTTAACGCGTACAGCGACTGAAACCATCCTTTGTCCGTAAACTTCCTGTCAGCGGAAGTGTTGGGAAAAGTGCGAACGCTTGTCACTTGTTGCATACGGTTGGCCGGGAGCTCGTGTTCCCGTACGGTCTTTCTGTTTCTTTTCGGTTTGTGCCCCCCTCCGGATGACCCGGAAGAGCGTTTGATTCCAGCTGAAGTGGAGAGTATTGTAACTGAGACCTGTAATTCGTTTCAGATGAGTGTGGATTGGAGCAAAACGGCGTATCGGAAGCAGATGCAGGAATATCATGTTATTGTTCCGGTTTATTTAGAATTCACTGGACTTTTTAAGGACTTCTCAGATTTCGCAAAGTATTAAAATGATCTTTGATATCCCTTATGTTATTCTACGATAATTCGCTGCATTCGATCGTTTAAACGATACAAGTTTTTTTCCAATATTGTTGAAGTACGGTCCCGAAAAATAAAATAATTATTCAAGGCGATCCAACATATCGATATAAATTCACTCTCAATCAAGATAACAACAATCCCTACTATCGAACAACACATTATTCTCAGCACATTGAAACAATAATTGCATCCGGAAACATCGCTTCCTGCCGATTGTACCATTCCATTCCGATGTTTCATCAGTACGTACCCGTATGAGTGAATTATGGTCTCAATTTTCCACCAGAACGATCATACCTGCCCCACCAAGAACTCGAACCCCAAGCGAACCCGGTGCACGCAGAAAACGATAATGTTTATTTTCCTCTAATTATAAGAACCAAATGTTTACCCCACTTTTCCGCCCAGCGCATAACAACGGCCAATGCCAAAGCGTGCATGCGCTAGGCAAATGATCAGATTTTCGAAACGATTTTTTACCAAAACACCCCAACCAATCCACCTTTCCCTCTCGCCACCACCACCACCACCACAATCGAAATTGAAGTCACTCATCATGCGTGGCAACTCGTTCCACTCGGGAAACTTCGAAAAGCGGTTCGCGAAACCGAAAATTCCACCGTTCAAAAGCAGCCAGATAAAGTTCCTTCCAGATTCGATGCAAACGCGCAAAGGAAAATGAAATAAATTGAATGACGTACCACTGGCGGGAGGATAGAGCGAATGCAACGGTAGCGAAAGGTAAACCGGAAACCGAAAGCCGGTAGATAATTGTGCGTTAATGTTACCACCCGTGGCCCTCGCGCATTCCCGTCGCCCCAACGATTCGCTTCGGTGATCGAATGAACCAAGCGTCGTATCAACATATGGCTCAAGCATGGATGCGTAATTTTCACGCTGCACTGATTGCACGGACAGGACGGGACAAACTACTACGCTCCGACCATTTGGACACACGCGCGTATGTGTGTGTGTGTGGATGTCATTGAGTTTTTCCTTCTTTATCTGCTCGCTGACCCAGTGACAGCGAGCCGATGTCATATTGGTCAGTGGTCCGGAAGATAGGAATGTTCAGTGGCTTTTTAGTTCCGGTCCAGATTTTCTATACTTTTCTACCCTTTTCGCTACAATGTTACACTTCCGTTCTGTTTGTGACGTGTTAACTGTGCTGTAACTGTATGTTATTGTAGCAAGTTCGACGGTTGAAGCAAATATCACTTCGTAACGTGGGTTTTGTTTTTATTTCTCTGATGTCTAGAGGATCATATCTTTTCTGATGCCATAGCGGAACCCTTCATTCTATAAATTTCTCTAATGATCGTCATCACTTAGGAATGCTCATTAATCAAGCATTTTAATAATAAAAAAATATTCTATTATTGAAACTGATGAATTTACAAGCAATGCTTTTCTTGTTTAACATTTCCGGGAGTTAAAACTGCCTTTATACTTGTGCTGTGATTGTACTCTTGTGAATACTCGTACCATTTTCCATTGAACGAGCATCGTTTAATAACTCCTCAGCGTTCTGTACTTAACATCTTACAATATAGTTTACATACCTACATTCTTTCGTGATCTCTTAATGGTGCTTTAATATTTTATCGGCATCATGGATAAGAGCCGCTTCTGGAACTCTGTGGAAGCTGGAAGTTGACTATGAATTTTTGAGGCTTGGCTAGTTTTCACAAAAAAAGATTATTCTTTTTTAATAAGTGGCTCTAAGAGGTGTTCAGTTCGTATTCGAAATTTCATTACAATAATCAAATTGAGTAGTCCTACAAATTCATTTACTGATCTAGATAACATTAACAAATATCGAGTCTTACCAAGTTATATTAGTTTTTTCTGCAGCCCAAATATCTGATTCTAGAATCTCAACGCTTAACATCATAGATTAACTGTATATGCTTGATAAGCTTGTAGCTCATCATCTTCTCGTTAAATTGTTGCGGAATATCATTGGTGTTAAAGCAGATCAATATTCACAGCATCGTTTCAAAAGTTATGTAATGTTTGTGTAATAAACAGAAGGCCTTTACACTGTTAAATGAAAAACTATCATCATCCTCAACAAGCAACCCAAGTAATTACAAAACAACGATACATCACATTCCATCACAACCATCCGCAAGGTATTGCAATGTAGGCTCAAGTTCCTAGTAACAACTGCGAACAATAACAGTGGTCCGGTGAGGTACAACGACGCTCGCACTGAATCGATATGCAGATATTAAATACTCATCATTTCAAATGCTTTGCCAATGGACAGACAACCGGGCACTACCACTATTCGGTCCAGAGGAATGTGAACCGTTGATTAACCACCACGCGGCCACCGGGTATGGATACTTGCATCCCGATGTCACTCACCGAGCAAATCGAGCCCCGGTTGGGGGGGAGGACCGCACTAATGTAAAGTAAAATGTTGTTTGATTGAGTGTATGTGTCCGATCGGGTTGTGCATCCTGGCACGATACTGACCCTGACGGCTGACGATGACGAGTGGTGGTACTATTCATCTTGTCATATCGCAACGAACGCCAAGGACGCACACGCCACTCGATTCGCATTCCATCCGCATCCGCAGAACCGCACCATGTCCTGCAAATTGTTCTGTGGTAGAAAAATATCAGGTGCTCCATGAATTACGGTTCTGGAGCATCAACACAAAAAATGGGAACTCGCAGTTTTAGCAAGGATGAAACTAAAGGAACGATGCAGCAGAAATGCTACTTTTGATGCAAAACGACAAAAAGAGATAAAAGACACATGACCCATGATCGATCGTTCCGTGTACTTTCCCACAACGGTATGTGTGTGTGTGTGGGGTGCGGTCCAAATTGGACAACGTTTACCGAAACCCAAAGCGGAGACGAGATCAAAACTAAAGTTATGTATTGCAGCACGTTCCGGAAGAATCGGAGCTTTATCAGTGGGTGTTTTGTATGGTGCCATTTTTTTTTATGTTTCATGTGTGTGTGTGCCTGTTTTATTGGCCGCTTTTGCACACAGATCTAACACACAGGGAACAACTTTACTCGTTTCGATATATTTTCCAATCGCCATACGTTGTACCTTGGCCATGCCGCCACAAGCGTGGGTTTCGAGTTTTTCACCCGTTTGGTGCTGCTACCGGAAGTTGATTGGCCACTGTTTTGTGACTGGCCAGCACGGGGTAGTCCTTTTTGCAAACGGCACCAGAGCTGCCTGAAACTAAACTAAAACTGTATTTTTTATTCTTTTAATTGAATCGCTAACCTTCATTTCGTGTTTTTTTTGCTGATCCATTGAATGGAACTGCTAATGAAACGATGTTTCGAAACTGTTGGTTTCAGTAAAAACCCAATCCGGCTGGGAGGTGAGTTTTTCACTGCCATTTGCACCCAACTTGCGGTCCGGTTAATCAAACGGTATGTTTTTGTCACCATCTCTGCTTCCATTCCGGAGTGTTTTGTTGCAAATTGGTATCGATAATACTGTGCCAGTGATGAAATGCACTACATTGAGAGTTTCGATCAACGATAGATAAAATTACTCTAAATGTACATTGAATTATATACCATTTTAGAAATATTATCAATTTAGAGACAATAATTTCCTTAGATAGGATAAAAATTACTATGTTGAAGAACAAGATGTCCATTATCGGTCAGAATTTTACTAAATATGTTCTGGATTATTCGCAATGGGTCTAATTTACACCGTTTTGTTGGATTTTTTTCTGCCTTTTGAAAGGTAATTTAAAATGACTCTCTCAAAGAAGATTGGACAATTATTAACGAAAAACTAAAATAATCAATTTTAACATTCTCTAGGCGTTTCTGTCTAATTGTCTGATCAAACGACTCAGTTCTTTAATGTTGAGGTTTGAATTAAACACTTCACCATACAGAAACCACTGATAATAGTTGACTTTTTGCGAGTCCCACCACATTACACAGTAGAACCTTCCGGACATTGGTTGAAGTCCGGGAACCGTTGAAGCTGCTTGGCTTCAGTTGAACCACGAATATTTTCGCAAAAAATTGTAGTATCTGACCCATTATTCATCCGGAATCACCATCCGTTTTAGAAAAGGCTCAATTTAACTCTATTTAGTTAAGCAGTCATCCTTGAATCATTGAACATCTTTTTTAATGTAACTTTAATGTAACTGGACAATGCTACGACTCTTAATATGCTGCTCTTCTTCGGTTCTATATGTCATTGTCGTAAAAAACAAAAGTTTTCATTATTCTTTTTCCAAATCTGATTTAAAAAAAATTAAATGCATTCTCACCGTTAGCAGAAACTACTTTTATTCCATTGGACTTCAAATTAAAAACACATGCTGCACAGTTGCGGGCAAGCACACAGTCACCACCAATTCCTTAAATGGCACTGCAATGTTCGCATTGCTAGTCACATATCATGCGTAACGACGTATACACACATGTGTTTAGCAGTAGAACAGCTAAAACCGTTCTGAGTATTGTTCGCAATCATCTTTTTCCCGGTCAGTGGGGTGCGTTCAACGCTGAGACCAGACGCTGGCATACAGTGGCGTTCAGTAAGTGAATGGAATATTATCGGCAAACCTTCTCGGTGGAAAGGCTACTGGATTTATGGTCCATTGCATCTTGTACGTAATTGGAACCAGAAAGTCTCTCAAATACTGCGCCACGAAGGCATGGTCGACCTGCACCAATTCACTTAATTGCGTCTTCGGCAGATGCAAATCACTTCGGAGTGCGACACTTTTCGACCGAAATCGTACACTGAAGCAATTTTGCTAATTCTGCTCGCCTTCAAGTTTCGAGAGGAGCGACATTTGACAATGAACTTTAAGTGAGTACACATGCGGTTCATTCATAATGCTACCGGTTGCAGCAGAGAGCTATTATCGGACCGATTTGTAAACGTCTAGCATAATTGTAGACGAGGTGAAATGTGACACTACTTTGGCTAGGTCGTGTAACGGGTTGCAACCAACGTGAAATTATCGCTCGTTAGCGTTGAAAGCAAACGTTCGCATCGTCTGTTCAGTTGTTGCAAGTGGGAAATGAGTTAAGCTTTCACACATCGAACTCAGGCCCACAATATTTTCGAACCTTCCTTTGTGCTCATTTTCCAAACATGTAAATAAAAATCACACCACTCAAGCGTTTGGATTTTTATTAACAATTTGTCCGTTTCGGAAACAATAAAATTCAAATCAATTTCGGTAGATTTTTATTGCCACCGGCCATGCTGCCATATCATTCCGGCCATAACTGAAACCGATACCGGTTTGATGTTACGGGCTCATAAAATCAAAATTCGTATCCGTCAAGGTTGCGTAGCCATATGGGCGAATCTAACCTTAAAACCTGCCGTCGAACATGGCTTTGATGTTTTGATGATGCTGGGATCCGGTCACTGGCGGGCACATATTATGCGTAGTATTAGCGAAAACCAAGCTCGCAATAATGTGAAATTGTGAAACAAAACGAAAGCACACCAAAACCCATCCCAAGCACACATCGCTAGATAAACAAGAACGCGCAGTACGCCGCAACGACGCAGGCACACTAGCGCACAACACACTTTAATCAAGTATCATGCTTGGCTGCATGTCAGTGCTGCATTATTAAAAATGGAACCTGGGCTGCGTCACATTTCGGGGCTCGGGGCACAGTCCGTAGTGGCTTGTGCTGGGTAATGGGTAGATAAGCTTTCTGTCGGTCTACTGTTTAGATGCTGCGTTTAGTCGGCAATTTGAATTATCCTTTACCCTATAACATGATTAATATTCATAAGGATTCTTAGTAAGAAAAATTAAGTTCGAAAGTCTAAAGTGATACAAATATCTTAATATCAATCTGTACTATTTTTTTATATTCTGATGATAATTTTAGGAAATACTGAATGCAAATAATGCAACTATTATTTAAGTTTCAATAATAAAGCCATAAAAATAAGTTTTTAACAAAAAACGAATTATCTACCACACTAAACTTGCACTATTTAAATGTAAGATAAACAAACAGAAGTAAATTTTAGAATTATTAAACAATGCTCCCTAACATAACATCCCTTCTTAACTTCCCACATTGATCGATTCATTCGCAAAAAAATGGCTTCACACAGCAACATTAAAAATTCACCGACTTTAGCAAGTTTTAGACGTTTTGTTTCCCCATTCATCTCATCACTTTGCCCTGAACAGTGCTGAAGCATTGGCAGATGCAGCGGTGACAGGTAACAAAAAGAAAACCTGCCATTCCAACATCGGCGGGTGACATTTTCCATATCGATTTCAAACAGAGACATAAGCAAAATTGCTATACGCAACAATAGGGGCTGTGGCATAAAAAAAAAGGTTCGAACCGGTGTCCTTGCACCAACCGAACCCACTTAATGCAACGATTGGCAAGAGATATAAGAACGGCGCCTGCATTCGCATCCTTCGCAACTCCACTCTCTCAATCAACTCGAATGCCGGTGGGGTTTTGCCGACTAACTGCCACTGCACACATCGGAAGCTCGTTGGCATGGCAAGGACATCCTCATTCGTGATCGGAAGCATGTTTTTGTTTCCCGTTCGTCGGCACCGCACCTGAGGACAGTCTGTTTCGAGTGGTACGGCGCGTTTCCATTTATATTTTCCGGCGGTCAGCAAAGGGACTAAAAAACGACGGAAAAGGAGAAATTGTGAAATAGAAAAAAATATAGACACTGGCATAAAGTTCGCTGCAAAGAACAGCGGACCTTCCGTAGGCTTTTTGCTAGTGACAATCGAACCCCGGTATACCGCGCGAAAGTGGTACCGACCGTACCGGGGAGTTTATCGATCCCAAATTGTACGGTATTAGTTGTGTTGCTGCGTACCCGAGAACAAACTTGTCGCCACGTTCTGCCACAGTATCGCCTTCGACCGATCGGAACTGGTGCAAAAGGGTGTGCATGTGCAATTGATTTTCAAATTGAATTATTTTAAAGTAACAGTTTCAGTCCCTCGTCCTTGTTCCCCCAAAGTGTTATCTCCGTTCGCGATACGACGGAACAAAACACAACACTTGCACGGGGTGAGAAAAAGTGGTTCTAGCTTTTCCTGCTTTTATCATCGCGCGACGCAAAAATGAACGGGTGAATCTTACGAAGCGCACGAGCTACCTGGCCGAGGCGTCCCTTAGTTGATGGTTGTTGCAGCGCGTTGATAAACGGTAGAAAAAGTTCTCGCACCGAATTCAGCAACGCTCAAGTTCTGCGATAACCGGGAACCTTCGGCAGGGCGACGGTATATGAAGCAATTTAAAGTGCTTGCAAGAAGGGACACATAAATAGTGCAAAATTAAATTAAGTGTAGCGCGTTTGCTGCCCCGTAAGGTACCCGTTTCCGTAACCGTGTATCGGCTAGATTGGACTACCCGGTTTGCCGTATTTACTAACGTACTCCGTTTCCCCGGTACTTCACTGTACGTTCGCTAGTTGCATCGTTTGGCGACCAATTTCCCAACGTCCATCAGTGAAGCAATTTGCTAAGCGATGCTAGAAAAATGGTTCCTCGACGGTGTAAATTTAAGCGTCACCTTTCCCGGATGGAATTGCTCACAGGTAGCTTCGAAAGTAATTGTGAAAGGTTAAACAATCGTTATTACTCTGTTTTATTACGACCAGCAAAGAGAATAGTCTGGAAAATGGAGGATATTCAACATAATAAGTTGCTTTAAATAATTCATTCCCTTAATAGAATAGTTATAGAAGGTGGATAGCGTTACTATTTTCTTGAATTACGTTTCATTCCAATACTATTCTCCACTACTCCTCCAACATCTAGAAACACGTCCCTCGAAGACCCTTCTAGACCAGCTTATAGCCCATAATGAATCACACTCATCTACGTAAGTGGCAACGAATCATCCACTAATAGACTTACTCCAATGGCCTTCTAATTAAGCGTCCGAAATCGAATACCAAAACATCCAAACTAGTACCGCACCGTCTACATTGTTGCCTCTCAATCAACCTTATAGCGCTTAATCGAAAATCTCTCAATTATTCACCTCATCATCCACCAGATTCGGCGTCTCGTCGGCTGTTTCGCTTCACCGCAAGATGCCAATATTGGCCTCGGCCAACTGTTACCACCATCGGACGCGCGTGGCCATGGTGATGCCTCGCGTTTGTCGCATACAAACAGCCGTAACCAAGGCGACAGGTTTCGCTTTCGGTTTAGCATTTATCGAACTGCCGGCGATGCCAGCTGCCCGGGCGAGCGGAATTTCCTAATTAAATTAGTCGAAAACGAAAGTAAAGTCATTCGACCGCTACGTACTGATGTGCTTTGTTGGCACCCCCAACACCCCACGGACGGTAGTAGTTGGAGGAGTTCACGGGGATGTAAGCATTGATAAAGAATGGAAAAGGAAAAGTTCTCACCGTCTGTCGGCGACATCTGCCGTTGGGTTGCTGTTTGTTGCCGGTGTTCTGGAGCATCCTTAACCACCATCATCTTTGTTTTCCCAGCAGCGAAGGTAAATGACCGGGTGATGGCAACGAGTTCCTACTATGTCACACACCCTTCGGGTTGCCAGGGAGGCAAAGTGTCATCATACCGAGTGTGTACTAGTTCCACTTGACCGGAGCAGCTACTTCAGCGTCGTTTGCTGTGTCTTTCCGTCCGATTATGCGTGATTTTATTAGTATTCAAATTTGCTTGATAAAACGAATGATTTACGTTCGGTTGTTCCGTGCCTCCGGACGGACAATTACGGTTGTATGTCGGTCTGCGTCATTGGGGGAACGAGGCCCAAGATGGTGGGTCGAGGGAATTCCAAGAAGTTGCGTACAGAGCCTCTTGCTAGGCGCAATGAAACCAAACATCCCGGCACTGAACATACACAATTATCTAAATTTTATTGCAGTCGCGTTCGCTTTTCCGGTCGTGTTTTTTTTTTTTTGGGGTGGTTGGGCACAAAGTTTTTTGTCGACCAAGCCCCAAGAATGCCCAAGACAATTTGGAGACGCGTTCGCTTTTGTCGTCGAACGAACGTTTACGATGTCTTTTAACCCGTTGCCGTTCCATCAACCCCTTTTTCTTATCGAGTTGGGCCAAACACGGGGAAGGCTTTGGCAGTTATGTAACATGTCTGCGGAAAGTACCGACCCGCCAAAGGCTCATGCGCCCCGGGGAGCAGTGATGAAAGGAAAATATAACTTTTAATAGATTCCCTAACATCAGTGCGAGTACTCTTGAGCTTGGAACGTTAGGAAGCGAAGAAGCGACGTTGTTCCCGGTAATCACATTAACTGTAATTGTTCGACTTTAGACACCGCTGTAAGTGATTCTTTCCGACAGAGTGAACCGGTTGCGTGCCTTGTGCGAGAATGTTCCATAGATCCCATCCCCTTACTACGAAGCAGGTTCTAATGGAGGGTTCGCTTAGAATTGTTCACCATCATCACATGTCGTCGGGTTTTACGATCATACAATAACGAAATTAGTGTACTTTATTTCGCCTTATTAACTGACCTGTCGTCAACCTGTTGCCGTGAGTCGGAATTGTAACATCCGACTAGCAATGCCTAGTTCAAATTAAACTACCAAATTATTGTCCACACTATCCGGCGTATTGACGCAAAACCCTCCATGAAATCATTCCTCTAATACAATGCTGAGGCCGACTACATTCAATCGAATGTACGATGAGCAATTGTACGCACACAGAGCTGCAATCATTTACGTCACTCGGATTTCCGAGTGCATCGACGAAACGGTTAAATTAAATCCCCAATATTTCCCAACCCCACTGAACGCGATCGATGCTTCATTTCCGCGCGTTGGGTGGTCTACAGTAGATTGATTTTTGTACTTCTCCTCCTGGCTCGCGTTCGCGGGATTGTCCCTACACTTGCCTCATACATCAAAGCACTTGTCCATCGCCCCATTTACACGTACGGGCACAATATGTGTTGTGTGAGGACCGACCATCGTCCATCAAAGTTGGGCCCAATTTGTACCGATGACCTTCCGAAAGGCTGCTTTTGCCGATGCATCACGGGCCATTTGTAACGCTTCGCAAAGCATGACATCAAACACCGGTTATCATTCGGGGCTTATTTGCACCCGAACTGCCACCGTGCGTAATGGGTGGTATAACTTCTGGATGGTGTAATTATTGCTGCCATTTAATGTGTCATCGCGTATAGGCCTAATGTTGGGCGAACCCGCTTTGGCAAATGATGGGCACATCCGAACCATTTAACAGCAGTTCTAAAACAATCAAACACGCTGCGGACACGCAATTGATAAGAAAGATACAATCGATACGGATGCCTGCTAACCGGCAAAGTTTGCCTTGGACCATCCGGTCGCTGGGATTTGCATTGACAGGAGTGCGCCCGCGCTCGCTTCACACGCACGGAACGGAAAAACTTTGACCGAAAAGTTTGATGTTTATTTTATTTGGACCAATTCTATTGTTTGTGTGTCCGTCCAATCGGCAATTCTACGGTTTTTGTGTTTGTCGTTCTATCAATGTGTTGTTTTGGAGTTTGGAGTTGTTGCGATAGAACAAAACAAGGAACATACGGTACTGTGCTCAGTCCCGGGGAGCGAAAAAAAAAAGGTAGAACGGCGGGTTGTTTATTGCATACAAGCCGACTTCCACAAATACAGAGCGCCCTGACTCTGACTCGGATATGCTGCGAGGTCGAACGAAAACAAGGTCATTCTGAAGTAATTCCCGTGCTACGGTACATACGAATTGGTCCTTCATGTTTGTACTTCGGCTCCCAACCAAATGAAGCCTGTGGTCGTTTGTGGATCGTTGTTGGGGCAAAAGTGAGTGTTGCGTGTATGGGATGGGTAGGGAAATGCAATTCACCCGCACAGCACAACAAAACATGCCGGCTGGTCATTTGTCTATAATGGAATTTTATATCAGATTAGAATAATAATAATATTTTCACTAGTGCGCTGCACAAGCCTGCTGGTGTGAGCGAAAGCACCCCCAAAAACCGACAAAAAGATGCTTCAGAAATGGGAAATGGACGGAACAAAAAGCTAGGGGAAACATTTTCCTCCGAAGGAAGGACACAGTGGGGTGGAAGGTGGAAGGCGGATAAGAAACAGTCAGCCAGTAAAAGATTATGTACCCAGTGTAAAAGGAAATGATGTTGTGTCCGTATTAATTTGACAATCTTTTAATACTCCCGAGCCATTAGCGCCAGCCAATCGGTGGATTACTCTTGATCCAGTGAGCAGACCAATTCTTAACCAATTTGTGAAATTCTATTGCAAATTGGAAATGAAAAGCTACAAATTGGCCGAAAATTCTAAAGTGAGCCCGTAATAGAAGCAACGGGAAGCGGCAAGAAAACGCAATGTCTACATAATTGTGGTGCCACCGACATGGTTTCATGCTCAACTTTTACCCACGTGTAGCAGAGTGTTTGTATGTGTATATGAATGTTTGTTACTCAGCTGCTCAAATAAAACGCCATCCTACCATCCCCGCAGGGCTCGGTAAAGGAACATGGCGGCACCGCACAAGACACAGGCCTTTCTCGGGAAACAACTGAGCGAAAAACATTCCCAAACGCCCGTTGGATACGAATTGTAATCGACTGAAAATTCGACCGAACTCAATTGGGGTCGCTTTTACATTTTGAGAGGTTAGAATGGAAAGTGGCAGCAAGTGGCAGAGTATGATGATGAAGATAATAATAATAATAATACTAAAATGGCTCGAGTTCTTCCAGCTGGCAATTGAATATTTTGCAACATCCCGAAAAGTCAAACCGAAGTTGCCACGGAATAACTCAAGCGGTCATTCCGCAAGGTCGAGAAAACTCGCCGGTGAAAACGATACCCCCCTATCGCTGGAGACGCAAAATAATGCAAACAAATACAGAGTTTCTGGTGAAAAATAGACCGTCCGCCATCGGAAGACATGACTCGACTCGTTTAATGCGACCGTCACAAAGCCCTGACTCGCAACTGTTATGCTGCCTGCGGGAGATTTATTTTTCCCCGAAACACGAGCGTAAAAGCTTGTCTACGATAATAATAATTTAACTTATTAGAAGCGCGTCTATCAAAGTTCGCCGTGGTACGCTGTTGTTGTCCATCAACTGCCCTGGACAGAAATAACTTCATTTACACGGACGGCGTAGGTTTTGGTGGTCCGGTCCCGGAGCTTCGCAACAGAAGTCTCCAGAAAACAACAACGACCGGTTTGAAATGCCCGGAAAAACACCGGGAAAAACAACCACCGAGCACGAGCGCAATTCAATATTTTTGGCAAAGCCCTCGGGCCGGTTAGGTACGGAAAATGAACCGGCTATGGTCACATACGTTTGCTTCGTCGTTCTGTGTGCGGAAGTACTCGTGGTCTTTTTTGGTTTTGTACAGAACCGAATCGGTTAGCGTAATGATATTTTTCACGGCGCTTTAGGCAAGGCTTGCCGTGCACGACACGGACACATCCAGGCGAAGGCGCACACACACACACATTTTCTTTTGGATTATTTTCTTTTCAATTTCTGGCGCCTGGCGCTACCGATGCCCGAAAAACAAGGGAAAAAGTCAATCGGATCAGGAAGTGCCAAAGCCTTTCCTTCCTTCCTTTTCTGCTCGTCGGTGCCGTAAAGTAGCTAAACTGTTGACCGTAGATAAATAAGATTTGATTAAATTTAAAATTAATCTTTTGTTGACAGAACGATGTCATTTCTCAGCCATTATTTGAACACTACAAGCGAACACAGGAATGACATGAGCGCACACCCCTGGAGCATCGCTCGACCGTAGGGTGCACAACAAGCCGTTGCGCCATTTTGTCCCGATTGACGGTGTTGGATAAGATTTTAATGGAAGCGTACATTGTTACGGACCGGCTGCCGTGCTGCCGCTGCTGCTGAAGCATAAATTTTATGCACCCCTTTGACGGGATCGCACGGGTGAGTTTTGTTTTCCGAAGGCATTAGAACCGATGTTTACCTTCTTAGACACCGATGTGCGCCGCTGGGAGACGATGGTGATGATAGTGCCTTCCCCAGCTTCCACCACGCTCGTCGGTGACTTTTGACACTAGCGAAGGTGCGGATGTTGTTTTCCCGGGTGTTTCTCCGGGTGTTTGCTTTCAATTTCCATTGATTCGATTAATTTTATGCTACGGTAAATCGAATGTTTCGAACCCCGCGCTACATTACCCGTTAGACAAACACGACAACGCCATTGGCAGCCAGAGGGATTGGATTGGATTGAGTAATGAAGTGAGGTTCACTGCTACGGTTCACGAGCATCACTTAAAGTCCCGTGAGAGATGCTGCTGATGACTGCGACATCGTCCTTCCCTGGGCATCGCAGGGTCCCACAGTCCAACATTGAATGAGACATTCTAACAAACTACGCTTTCGGGCGATTTTATCTTGCTGCTGGCGGAGAATTGACTGCCGGCGCAAGCGAAATCGCCGTATATTTTGGAAAATTGTACACCAAACATCGTTCCATACGCACGCTCGGCACCGTACAACAGAGGTCAGAATCGGAAACGGTCATTCTGGGCACGGGTGTACATTTATGCACGGCCACGTACATTTATTACAGCACATTAGTGCAATGAGCGTTTCATTGAAAATGGGGCCTCGTGCCACCGTACGGAACGGTTTCCATTCAAATTTTCCCCGTTCTTTTTACGTGAACCCTCACGTTTTTCGGGTTCCGGCACTCAGGTTTGGCATGGGATGAGCAGTGTAAACGGTCAACGCATAACACCGCACCACAGTGCGTCCCATTACACTGCGGCACGTCCGAACCATTTCCGGGCTGTGAGCAATGCAACGGTTCGTTCCGATGGATGTTCTACCGGGTATATCGAGATCGTACTCGCATCGGATCTACGCTCGTTTGATGTAAAGGGATTTTTTATGCTTGCTGCAAAATAGGCCCATGGTGTATTGGGGGAGAAGGGAGAGACCCTGTCAGTACACTTACCGCTGACTTGTGCACTGAATGGCACCGGTCGTACCGGTGGATCTCTTCACTCATAGTCAATAAATCAAATCTCTATGAAAAATCCCATAAATAGCATCACGAAGGGTGAGCATGGCCGATGCATCGTACGACCAGATCAAACACATTTCGAACGTGTCCTTCACCGTCAGCTCGTGTGCGGAACTGTTGTTCCAGCCCTCAGCTAGCATAGCGCGTTCTGCAACCGCCTTAATTATGCTTCACTTTACAATAATAAATCCGTGAAACGAACGTACAAGAAGCAACACAGGGTTCTTGCGTCGTATGGTTTCCCTTTATGCTAACTTTGAACTGCATCACTGAAACGCGAATCTGTCCTAAGCTACCGGAACTCGAGCAACGGTCGATCAACGCGCGCGCTCTTGACGGTGTCGGTGTACGATCATCATCGCCTTCATCATCACCGACACGACCGAGGCGAAAGGTGGAGAGTTTCAGATTGGGTTGATGCACTTTGTTGCAAACATGTGGCAAGATTTATTACTTCACCCGGTTCGTCTCCGGTCCAACTCGATCCGGCAAGCCGTTCAGCGTGACGGGAAGCGAGCTGCGAGGAGAAGCTGCTACCGAGTTACGGGATTACTGCAACTTTTGGGCGAGAAGTGGAACGCTTTCGTCGAGCATCTTGCTGCTAAATTTAATATAAAACGAGATGCATTACTCACACATAGCGTTCACCGCGTCGCGTTTTTCATCGAGCCACCGCTCGAAACCCCAACGAGCTGCAGCTCGAAATGGGCAAGAATATTCACACTGCAAAACCTGCCAACAGGTAAGGTACGCTAATGTCAGTCGGTTACATCTTTTTTCTCTCCTTTTCGTTCACATCCTATCTCCATTCAGTAATCCTCGGTGTCGGAATGGTAAATGATTTCGGACAGTTCAGGGGGGATACCTGAGTTCATCGTCTATACCGAGTTTTTTTTATTATCACTCAATCTCGGGTGCCATATAATCCAGGTAATGCCGGAAGTGCAACGATATCGGCTAATGCATACCTGCGCTGCAACGCTTCAGCCACTAGTACCATGGGAATAGTCCTTACTGCACAGCCAGCGCTTCACGATTCACATACCGGCGTAATTGATAATTTCAAGGATGCGAAAAATTGAAATTCTTTCCATTCTTGCTCGTCTCAGCTTTATGCTTTTACACCCTATACCGCTCTTAGCCGTGGGAGAATTTCGCTTTCGTCGGTGTCTTTTCCAGTACAGCTTCTTGTGGATTGGCGCTGCACACCGGGAAACTCGAAGGCGCGGGAGTGTGGGAATCACATACACTTGAACACTCAATTTACATACGATGGGTTGAAACTCAAATTGACAACAATATCTTCCCGAAAAGGTTCGGCGCAAATGGTACGCCTTGGCCTCGCTTCTCCGACCATATGCTTTGCGGGTGGTTGCAAAGAACAATTTGGAAGGAACAAAAATTGGCACAATGATGCCATAAAAATGAAGTTTTTCGAGTTGTGAGACTGAAGAAGGATTTTTCCCACGCCAATATTTCGTGAGTGTGAAATGTCTGGTGCTTAAAGTACTTCTTCGTTACCCGGCACAACAACCTCAAGGGGTCTAGGCCTGCCATTTATGGCTTTCTTTGACTTTATTTACCCGTTGCCGGATAGTTAGTCCTGTGTAAGGATTGCTCCCGGATAGGATTTTGGACCGGTCCTATCGTGTGAAGCCCGGCACCACAGGGTTGCCACAGGGTCCGGTGTTTAAAGTACACAAAAGTGATAAATATTAAGGAAGTCCTGTAGTTTGGGCAATTTAAAAATTTTCAAAAGTATAAAACAAATCAATTTTTTTGACGGCATACAGTCAATCAAAAAGCAGATGCAAACTAATTTCTAGTCCACATCTGTCGAGAAACCTTTGGATAAAATAAAGATAAAAGGACATTATACTTAATACATGTGCAGCAGTTTTTTAAACTTAATGTCAACACATGTTCCAACAATTCATCTTCTGTGCAGTAAACACACTTTAAAGAAATAAAAATTGTGGCGAATTCGTTACTTATTGCTATCCAACAGAAGAAAAAAATTAATTATTGCTTCCTTTGTTAAGACATCGAACTCACTTCCGTGTGAAAGAATCGCAGTAGTTCAGAGTTGCCATAGAAACCGTAGGAGATGATCAAGTTTGTCAAGGCTCTTCGGTGGTTTAGACATCAATCTCATTGAATTTTTCGAGAGATCACTCGGGTCACAACAACGTAAGTATCTTCGACATTGTACGTCTTAGCACGAGTAGTACACTTGGCACGAAAAAGTCTCCCATTAAACAGCCTTGGCAGGAAAAAAAGAAAATCTAGACCAAAGACACCAACTTCAACATTGAAATAGTTTTCATATTGAACAATCAAATATATCTTTAATTAGTTTAACTCTTTTATTTAACCTTACTAACTCTTGCTCGCCCTAATGAATAGCAAAAAGAATAATTTACGCAAAATAAAAACCGTCAGTGTCTGTTCGCTTTCAATACCACATAGTTCCGTATACTTTAAATTGCGTCCAAAACAAACTATTCAACGGGCACTCATTCTACCAACATTCGTCGTTAAAATCTACATGCCTTCAAACATGTCAGATGCAAACACTTTAACTGGAACACGATCGGAAGTACGTAGCACACGCACACTGAATGTCGCAATGTTTTGGTTTATAATTTTAGCATGGCATTCGAGCGACACCAACTAAATATGCGTCCTACGCCATCTAGTCATACTCTTTAGCGCGCGCGTTCCCCCGATAGACTCAACAATTGAAAATCATCCACCCCCCCGCCCCGCCCAAACCAGCGCTGGTGCTTGTTGCAGTACGCGATCCGATGCGGTTTGCCGCCCGAATGAAGTTGAGCCCACTGCAACGCCCAAATGCAGCCCTCATCGGGCAACGGATAACTACGATCCCGGAAACGGAGCCATTGCTACGGTTGCACCCCCCACGGGGAGCAGCACGCTGGGTAGGTTGACTTTCGATTAGAATGTCCCCGAGTGGCGCGGACGTGAAACGGAAAATAGAATATTTGTTTGCCAGAATATTTTGAGCCATGCCTACCATACCGGGGCATGGCTTTTCGTTTTTTTTTGTGTGCCAGAGGTACCCCTCCGGTCGGTTGAGCTTGCTGTTTCCGCACGCAGCTCGAGTGAATACTAATGTAAACAAGATATCGTTCGGAAAAATGTTTGATTTTATGTCAATTTTCAATTCCCTCGGCGGTGTGTAGGCCAGTAGGATTTTCGGGCAGAAAATGCGTCACGCGTTGCTCGCAGCAGCTAGTGCGGCCTCATATGCGAAAGGCCTTGTAGCGCGATTCACAAAACCAACGATCGTGTGCACGTTTTTGGCAACACATTTAGCCGGCGGTTGGCCGGAGTCGCACTGAATAATCGATGCGCAATTGCTGAACCCGAAACCCCGCCGGGGGTTTGAGGTTGAGGGGGTTGAGAGCGCGTCAGTAATGCGTTCGATTTTCGACAATTTCTAAACTCACCGCAGCTCCATTTCAAACCTAACGATGTGGGGTGATCGATATCGGCGGGGTTTGGGGGGTTGCCAGGGCAACCCTGGCAACCGGGAACACCCACCAAAACATGAGAATTCGCTTCACGGCAAACAGTTTGCCTGTCGGGAGTGTCACTGGATGGATGTAGTGCGGAAGACAAGAGACCCCTGGAGGGAGAGAGAGGTGGCGCACATTTTTGGTCGACATCGATTCGACAGCGGTCAGGCAAAATCAAGTTGCTGTCGCGCTGATCAGAAGAACGTTCGTTTAGGTTCGCTGCAGCTGAAGCTTCATCCTGGCAGTTCGGCTGGATTTGATGGGTACATACCATACCAGTGTACCAGGCTATGTACATCGGTAATGACAACTGGTTAATTGAATTTGCCGTTTGGTAGAGCATGTGTCCTTCCACCGATCGTCGGTGGTTTGCTACCCCACCATCACGACCAAAGCGTAATTTAACGCACTGCGGAAGTCGTCGCAATTTGGGGAATTTTTCCTACATTCCAAATGGTTGACCTTTGGGGTAGCACGGTTGGAATTCACTCTTTCGAGCTGGAGCTATCGGTAAAACTGTTTCTGTCTCCGACACGAACGAACGAAACTGTATTACCGTTCCGACCATCAACACCCACTCATCCTTTTAAAAGGACGCCACCATGCCGTATGTCTTCCCAAGCAACGGAACGCCGCAAGTGACCATGGCCTTTTACCGACACGGGGCGTACTGTACGTACGTACGAAACTTGGTGCAAATTGAAGACCGCGAATACCGCAGTCGTCTATTTTCTCCGTGGACAAACTTTTCCCGCGCCGGACCGCTGGAACTGGTCCACAAATCTGGCCCAACAAACGGAAAGCTTTCGGAGGTTGGGTTTTCCAGTGCCCGTACCCGTTCAGTGAAGAACATGGCGGGATACACAGTCCAGAATTCGCCGCTGGTCTTTAATGTGGTTTGGGCGATTGTTTCCGAATCATGGCAGGAGGCTAGCTCCTGCTACGGCAGAACAGAGTTGCAAATAGAATTAACCTGCTGTTTCACTTTCAGCTGGAAGTATCCCCGGGGATATTGTCTGAAATCCATTTACGTAACGCACCGTACGTAAAGGGTTTGTACGCAAACTTGAGCTTACATGTAAAACCTCTATCTTAGGAAAGGATTATAGCGTTTGGTAAGTGTTTTATAACAGACCAGACGCAACGCATGATATTTGTATGACGTTTATGTATTGTCCTTCATCAAGATTTTTTATTTTAAGCGTAACAGAATTGTTGAAGACATGGAACACACAAGGCTTAAAGCTTACGGACCTCTGAACAGTTGAGGATATTATTCATTCTGACTGAGATAATTAGACAACTGGGGATAGTTCGAATTTGGAACAATGCATAGAATTTTATTAAATATTAGATCAGAGATTAAGAAGAGCATATTTGCTCTTGTAGTAGTTACATTGTTTGTACACATCGTTTACTAAATATCTTATTGCTACTGATTTTTTAGAATTCCTAGGTCAACGTCGCTGGTCCAAATTGTTTGTATTGAACCTCCGCATAGTAATTAACATTTCTAGAATGTCATTCATTCTTTTTTCTAAGAACCAATATGATACTTTAACGTGACTTAGGATAAACACCTTGTCCATGACCATGGCCTAGTTTCATCATAATTTAAACATTTTATCGATCATACATGATACCTTCATACGTATTGCAATCATTTCCATGCAAAAGATATTCATTACAAATCACTGGAACAGTGATGGAATGCTCACTCAAAGCACTACGTGCGTGCTCCACACCCTGCATTTGCAAAAATAATATTAGTGATACAATGCATTATCAGTAGAAACATTAAAATCATCACTTGGCTTTTAATCTACACCCATCGATTCTGGGTAACCGTCGGTCACATCACACACACGCATCCATCCAGCAGCCAAACAATTCATCAAACATCGATCGTACGATGCACACAGCGCACTTCCTCGTTCGAGTAACGCGCTCCAGTTACCCACTGCAGCACTCCGATGCCCGACCGATTGCGATCGTGCGGTATTTCTTTTTTTGTGCAATCAGTTTTTCACCAGTTGGAATTTGTCGGAAAATGTTTCGACCTCGATTGACAGCGGAGAAGGAGGGTGGCCGCACGTGTTGCCGTATCATCAGCCGGGCCAGAGGATAAGTGCCTGTCCGCTGTACCTCTCGTAATCATTTGCATTGCCACCGTTTGCAGTCGGTACCATCAGTCGATAAAAAAGAGGAAATTGACAAACACAGTCGAGCGAGAGGCAATATTGTTTGCTGGGGTCTGCAGCTGCAGTGCCGGCTGAAATCAATACGCAATTATCACTTTATGTACATTAAATTAATTTATTGCGTGAACACTTCATCACCGATGGGGAGCAAGCAGATGCAGCAGCAGCAGCAGCAGCAAAAACAAAGCACTTCAAAGCAATTCCGGCTTTGGGTGGGCTGGGCAAAGTGTAGCAGAAATAGGCGTTCAAATCAAAACATATGACGCATTTCCTCTGTCTGGATGATTGGTGGAGATGATAATCGTATAAAAAACGGATACATTGCGTAGTAGTATACCGGTATCGATGGCATCGAATTGAAGGCTACAGCTGGTGCATCATTTCAACCTACCAATCTGTGTCGCTCAGGGCAGGATGATACTTCACGTGCAGCACAAACTTTGTTGATGCATTATTTAAATGATATTATTCTCTCAACTAAGCAACATGGCTCACTACTCCATCGACACCGTTTCCTACCATTAAAGTTCATTTATTCCCTCCTGTGCACACTGTGCACTGTGGTCAATGTAACAGTCCGAAAAATAAGCCCTTTTTTACTGTGACTCTGTACGTTATGCAACAGCAGCCCAAATAGCATTCATGCCTCATTTGTGGTCGCGAATCGTTTAACCGAAATAGGAATCTTTCGCACCACCAAACGAACCGAACGACCAGGGGAAAGGGTGGCCCGTAAATTTAGCTGATCACCACGGTTACGATCAACGCACCGTCGCTCATCAGAGTACGCTGGGAAATTAAGCGATGGATGTGCTAAATTGCAACGATTTTGTAAAACGAGCTGACCTTTCGGGGCGGGAAATGAGCTTACGAAATGGGAAGGGTGCATAGCCGAAGGTGGGGGAGGGGGGGTTTCTAGTTTTTTTTCTCTGCTTTGTTTTTGAGCTTTTTTGTTTTGTTTTGCTGATCGTTTATGCGCATACTGAGTATCATAATTCGCACCGGTTGTGTGAAATGCTCGTTTTTGTCGAGCATGCAGATTGATGAGGTGTGCAACGTTCGACGAATTTGGGTTTTGTGTGCGTTAAATTGCATTGCCTAATGGTTCAAACAGCTGAATGAAGATGTTACAATCAAATGCTACCGTAATTCTTCTTAAAGCAATATTTACTTATTAACAAAATATCTCACACAAAGCCTTCAAAGAATGCAAACAGAAGAATTCCAACAACATTTATGCGCATAATGGTTTGCACAAATATCACAACCGGATGGTGGATATTGCTACCGGCATGCAATGCAAATACATTAACGTTGTGCATCAATCGGACGTAAGCTCGTTCAACAATTCTTAATTATGGATACAACTCTTCGGTTTCTACGAAAAACAAACCCCTAAACTGACGATTCTGCACGGTAGCGCTTCTCCAAAGACCAGACCGGTTAGCCCCGCAGCTATACACGTCAAACCGTTTCGCAATCAGCATCAAAAATTCCATTTGAATATGGATCGTAAAGGTGCATTCGTCATTCAGCGCTTCCCGCAGCGGCGGGAAAATACACCGAGAACGCACCAGCGTAACACACCGTGCCTTCACCAGTGTGTGTTGTGTGCGCGTGGTCGCACGCATGGTTCAATTATTCACGATTACCAATGCCGACCGTCGAAAGAGCATCGCGGGTGGGGTTTTATGTTGCACGCGCTTGTACAAAAGCTATCCGCCAGAACTCCCGGTGTGGTTTATTAATTTTCGCTTGCTATTCCCAACAATCTTCCCTTTTATACGCGTATTGGTAGCTTTAGAATTACCGTGAGTGAGTGAATCAGCATTGACAGGTGAGGCTCGGCAAAAGGTTTTGCCGCGATTTCCATCACCGTTTCCGAACGAACGTTGGGACTAACCGACACTTCTAACATATCATAAATGTTCAATTTATCCTTCTCTATTTTACATTCATCCATTTCATTGTTAGCATACCGAGAGAAAGAGCTGAAAATTGCCAATAGATTGATCAACCTAAGCCGTTAATTCGGAAAACAATACCCTTTTAGCAGCAACAACAGATAAGGCCTATATTTAGTCCATGCAAATCTTTGATGTTATTGATCTACACCAAAACATTCAACTGGATGGAAAAATATTTCCAAAACCCACTTAGATCGCCCACCCTACCCCAGGTGCAAGAATCATACACCGAGCTGAGCCCGTTTACATCGTGAATCAAAGCAAACGTTGACCCATTCACTAACTCACCTCCTCTCGGAAAAAAAGCTTCAACAATTGTGCCGGAAATTTTGCAGCGGAAAAACTTACTACCAGATAATCCCACCCCCGAAAAGCTGCTCAATTCGACATCGGTTTATCTATGCCATCGCTATTCAGATTACATCATGAATAATAAGTGTTCGTTTGGGCAGGGTTTATCAAACGTTTGCGTCACTGTTTTGGCAATAGCACAGTAAACTTCTATTTGTTATGCTGCATTATGGCAAATAGTTTTACTTTTCATTTTCTTTCAGCGAAATGGTTTTTAACACTTTACCCTTTATTTGTGCCTAATTTTACGTTTTTACCCAACGTTATTTACTAACCTTGTGTTGTTTGCTTACCCACTTCTCGGAATCGTTTTCATACAAAACGCACCCTTTGAAGAACGAAAATGTTTGCCCAAGCTCGTCACATTTTGCGCGTTCTTCCTCTGGGGGTAACGAGTGCGTTACCAGCAAAAACCGACCATCGAACCGGAAGACCGTTTTGCGTTGCTATGCCACCCCGCAGCACTGGCAATCGAACGCAAGTCGTTTGGAGAGCCAAACACAATCTGGCAATCGTTTGCATTTCCTTTGAACTGCTTCACACTTTGCTGCCTTGAAGCTCGCACTCTTGACCGGCAAAAGAACTGGGCGGCCCACTGTGAAGGCAGTCATTTGCGACAGAGTTCCTGACCGTAATCCTCCGAACAAACTCGATGACCATCTTTTTGCTAAAGTCAGCCCATGGCACGTTAAAACGAAGAACGAATTGAACTTACTTTGCACCAGCAGAGCGCATACGAGACCGCCCTTTGGACCTGTGCATTACGGTTGCAGCAATAGCGCACAGCTGTAGCATGCATGCTAATACCACGACAAACCAAAACACACGCACCAAATCGAGTCAAGTGCAAAATGGTTGCTTCATACTACGAATTCCGGGCCACCAGCATGACGAAATTGATTTTGCCCAGTAATGGCAAACATTTTGCCGCTGCAACTATTTGAGGTAAACATATTTTTGTCAGAATGGGCCAGTGTATGTTTTGTGTATTTGTGTGTGTATTCTGTTTTTTTTTTCACTTCTGCCTTCCTATCTCGTTCCCAAACATACCGGCCCACCGCCTGTCGGAGTTTCCGGTCGTTTGCAAGCTTTGACTGATTCATCAATACAATCGCACAGGTGCAGCTAACGGATAGCGTTTTGCTAGACGTGTTAGAAGATCGAAGCTTTACGTTTCCGGAAACATGCGAACGGATGTGCGGGAAAGATAGGCACCCATGGCAAGCCAGCCCCATCGGCCCACGGCTTTCGTCAACATAAACGATGGTTCATCGTGCGGGCGTACGTTTCCTTCGCTACGGGTTCGAGATTCGTACGGAATATCCATCATTGGATTTTTTAGAAGAGTTTGTCAAACATTCATAGCGCAACGGAATTGACTAGCGGAAAGTGCTTGGTAATGAATTTTGAATACATTTACAATTCATTTTTGTACAGCTTTGGACAGCGGAAGAGAAGATGACTAACATGAAGCACAGCCATTCTAACGCGGCACAGATTGTTTATTTAGTTTAAGCTCAGTTATCATTCATGCTTCTCATCTATTACCAGTGTTTATTTGTTTGCAGGAATTAAAAAAATCTATGGAACCAATGTTTTACTGTTATTTATTAAATCATCAGAACGTTTTCCATATTGATTTTCTTGATTCAAAACGCAATCATGTACATACACTATTACAGATGTTACACCCAATTGACCATTCCGTGAAAAGCAGCATTTCATGATTACTAATTATTGATTGAACGTGGTGTCTCATACAATGAACTCTCTTGCAATGAAAGTTGAGGAATTTTCAAGGATGATTTAGGAATGACTCGCTTGATGCTATTTCTTCTAATCCTAGCTTGTTCTTCCTAAAGCTAACTGGCTGAACTAACAATAAGCTGGTCAAAGGTATGTAGTAATTTGGCCTGGAAACCGTTCCAGGTTTTATGTTGGCCCTGAAATATTACAGCATAAAACCTGAAACGCAAAGTAAGGCTTCTGAGAACCAATTTGCAAATTGCAGGACTTGATGAACTGTGTAGGAGTACACCAACAGAGTCCAGGAGTACTTTATTTGATGAATCATTAATGCTCTTATGCTATGCTAAAACATTTTCCAATATTCTCTTAATGACTTTCAAGGCTACCTTAATGCATGGAAACGAGAGGCGGTCGAAAGAATATGGTTGTGCTGAGAAGGATATCCAATAATAAGGTTCATTTGATAGAGACTACTGTTGTAGAATTAGGGGGGTTGGGGCGGATCAGTGGTGTATTGCCCGGCGCCGATCTTCACACGACAGGACCGGTCCAAAATCCCACCAAGACCGATTCCCCCGTACGCAGGACTATCCGGCTACGGCAAGGCAAGGCAACGAAAGCCAGAAATGGCAGGCCTCTAGACCTCTTGAGGTCACCGCCTTGAGGTCATCAATGGTTTTCGTAAACCAAATTGGATTTATTTCGACTATTTCCGAAATTAATCAAATGATTTTTCGATCCATCAACTGATCTCGTGTAGTTTTGTAAAGTGTCTAAGGCACTGCTTGGTGAATTCTCTGGTGAATTTGATAAAGCAATCACAACCAAAACTGTATTGCAATGTTCTTAAGTGATATTTTGTAGACGAAGAACTGTTAATGTTCTATAACGAACTGCGAATTTCCTATTCAAATGAACTCAACCACAAACGCATTATAATCATCCGCTGATTCTGATAAGGAAGTAATCTAAATTAGAGAAGGCTAGCTAACGGTTCCGAACGTATGTTGATCCATCATCTTCTCCTCAGACCATCGGACTCATAATCCCGTCAGAAGTGCTGGATTAATCAGCCACCTTCAACCGAGCACACACACATTCGGACCATTTAAATTGCCTTCCAGAATCCCACGATTAGCAGCACAACTGTTGCCGGGTGTGTGAAGAACCATGCACCCGACACACATCGCAAACATCATCAAACGTGGGTAAACAGTATGTTTTGGCGCCTTTTGCTGCTTTCCCGCAGAATCTACAATTACGAAACAAAGGAGCGGAAGAGGCTACGCGAGAAAAAAAAAACGAACCTTTCGCTACTCCGCGAACGAGCGAAAATGGCGAAAATATCGTTAAAAACCAATCATGAAATGCTAAGCGATTAGCAGTCGCTTTATTAAGCGCTCCGGACCTTCGCATATGGGCCTCGTACGATAAGCGAGGTAACAGTAGCATTTACACAAATCGTAGTTCATCTTTTCCGAGCCGGTCCATCACCGAGCGGCCGGACCCGATGGATTCGCCAAGTAACACCAGCAGCTCTCGGTGCTCCCGGAGCATGGGAAGCGACGACAGCGAACGGCACGATAGAGGTTCAGAACACAACGTGAAGCTGCGATTGACTGTGATTCCGCGCGGAAAGCAGTAACCAGTCGATGGATTCACTGGCGGCACTACAAGGCTAAACGCCTGCTGTGACACCATCTGTGACTGTGGAGCTATCCGAGGTCTTGGATATTTTTACTGCCATCATTTTGCTTCCCGCACCACCACCATTCTTTCCCCGAACTCCGTATCGATCTGCACTGTTTGCGGGTCCCATTTAATGGGAATGAAAAATGACCACTTTTCCCCGATTTATACTATTGGTTTTGCTCTGCAACCGTCCAACGAGCTCCATCCATCCAGGCAAGCGATCGCAACGATCGCCACACAGCTGGTCCGGGGAACACTGCAGAACACGCAGAGGGAACCGAACCGGGATGGCGTTATTGGTTATTTGTTTCACCGGCAAAACCACCACACAGCAAAACTTGCACCGAGCTTGAACTCACTTCATCATTTTCTGAAAGTACCGCCAGCTTCAACCTCGCCGTGCCTTCGGAGGGCAGTGAAGAAAAACTTGCAAGAAATGTTGACTTCATTCGGACGGTATTTTGTTTTCATTTCATCTTTCCCACCCAAATTCCTGCCCATCCGTCCGGCTCTCCCGGTTCCACATTCTGGTTTCTCGGGTGATGAATCGGCTATCGGTTATCGGTTATGTTATGTTTGCGGCAGTTGATTGAATTAACCGGTTGTGGTTGGCCTTTTTTCTTCCCTCTGTGTCTTATGTACCGCGGTCCGCGGTTCTGCTCCGTTTTTGTTTTGGGGTTTGTTTTTTCTCCTTCCCTTTCCCAGTGCAGTCCCACCCCTCAATCCGCGCAGGGTGGATCAAGTTTGGCGATCGGATATCTTTGATGGCAGCGCGATCGTTTGCCGCCGGTGTCGCAGAAAACCGGTAGCGACAAGGCGAGAAAATTGCACTCTCTTCAAAGGGTAACGATCGGCATTTAATCGATCGAAGTGATTGTCAATAATTGCTGAGCCTGCTTCGAATCGCTAACAAATCCACCGCGGAGAGGGACATTGCGTTGTGTTTGTTTTTGTCTAAAATTGATTAACATTAAATAAAAGGCTAAATTGTCTAGTAACTAAACAGTTCGTTATCTCTGGTTCCGTGGACTTCTTCACATATTAATTTAATTTATTTATTATTGAAACCCCCATTTATTTAACTTTTCTCTTTCCCGCTGCAATTTCAAAATCAACATTATTAATGAAATCCTTTCGTATCGTAAATGAAATTTATTTTTATTTACCCCTTCGAAGGTAAGCATCATTTCATTGGCACCGTTGGCGGCCTAGAATTATGTTTTCACAAAAATGCGACGCTTTCCGGCTCCAGCCGATTGATCGATTGTCGATCACTGGCTGAAAATTGAAGTCAATAATGCAAGATATGCTACCGCGCATGTGGTAAACTCTCCACACGAACCCCACAGCAACGCAGTACGGTAGGAGGATGGAACATTTTGTTTTTTGCTCCTCTTTCTTTCTTAGCCGCCTTTTTCCAACGCTCAATCCAATGATTGTTTTCCTAGAAAAGTTAATTAGCGAATGATTTATAGCTCCGCGGATGGGCCAACCGATTACGAAGCATATGTTTCCCGACACCATTCGCGCCCCGATGGTTCCAGCGCCCGGTTTCGGTTTCGGGAACGCTCCGAGAATCTGCCGTGGCCACAGGCATACACTTACTGGGCTTACTGGGATGGCGATGGCGTTTTACCATTGCTCGAGCCGAATTACCGAATCTTTGGGCTACGTTCTACCACGCTGATCCACACCGTTGACAATGGGAACGGACCAACTTCCGTAACTTGAGGGAATCCAAAATGAAGTAAAAAAGAAGTTTTTCCCCCGTTGAGGCCCGTAGCAACGAAAAACCGATTTGGTAACCGAATGATAAATGATGGAAACTTTCGACAGAGAGCGAGCGAGCGAAGACCAAAACTCGAAACTGGAAGCGAAATATGAACGCGGGACGCCCTGTGTTTCAGCACGATTTTTCGGTAACGATCCATCGTTTGTTTAAAGTAGGAAAGTTTTCATTACCCAACACGGATTTTTCCCGTTTAGCAGGACACCATTACGCGTTCCCACGTAAAGGCACGTAAAGGAAAGAAAATTTGCGGTACCGCACTCGGTACTCCATCGGTAAAATGTCAGTTGGTCGACCGATCGCTACGGGGCGAGGTAAAGGAGGAACGCATTTTCCATCCCAAAAGCGGGCACACCATACGGTACCGGTGTTGCACCTGTCGTCGTATTTCAATTTCCTAACTGAAACTGGAATAGGAAGCGGCCAGACGAGCAACAAACAGCAAAAACGTAGGAAAATTCTCCCGCTTAACAGTGGAATCGAGAAGCAAAGCGGGCAGGAATTATCTTTCCTGCGTTGGAAAAACGATCACAGTTCACAGCTCTCGGTGCGAAAACGCACGCCAGGGCACGTCAAAAACCAATCGACATTCTTCCAGCGGGAAGCGCACGGTCACCGGTAAAACACGACGTATAAACATGAAACACCCAAAAAACAAGAAACTGTCGGAAAAGCACTCCTTCCCCACGAGCTGTCTCGAGCCCGAAGAAAAAAGGTATTGCACGCACCGAGTGTGTCGGCAGAAGTTGGCCACTGTTGGCCACTCACATTCCGGGAATGAGATGTGAACCGGCGAGAATCGATTTATGCACCGTGCGGACCCCCATTCCGTGGGAGCGCCGTAACATGATCGCGCGCACGCCACTCGTCGCCCCATAATGGACTTCCCCCCATTCCTTACGTCAAACAGCAGCAGCAGTTGTGCGTAAAGAATGTAATCCATGATGCGATTATCCATCGTTAGGACACCTTCACTAACCGATGGTGTTCTCGGGGCCCCCTGATTCAGCAACCTTTCGGGTAAGGCTGAATGATTGCGTTAATTAGATTTTAATCGGTTAATGTAAATTAATTCCCATCGCGTTTCGTGTTTCCCTTTTCCTTTACGTTTTTGTTTCATTGGTACCCCGGTGTTCTTTTTGTTGCGGTTTGAACTTCTCAATCATGCCCAGTTTTTCCACCTACGCCCGTCGGCTGTTTCCATCATCGCAAAGCGTCGATAATCTTCGTGTGGGGAAAAGCACGTGAAATGAAAAACTGCAACATCAACAGCACTGCTAGCCCCACCCACCCAACCCACAGAACGGTCACCATTAATTGGGCGCATTGTTTCGCACATTTTGTGATCAATTTTTCCTGGCAGTTCGAAATGCGGCGTTCGGTTTGCTTTCGATTTTCGTCAATCACGGTGGAAGCACTAGCCCCACAAATCTTTCCTGCTTTCCTGGGCGCATTCGTATTCGCGGCTCTTAAGCGCTTGAGACATTTGGCACGCTTTTACTACTGTTACAGACCAACGCCCACGCAGACGCCAGTGAGATGAGGCCTTGAGAATGGAAAACGAACCACATTAACAGCAGAGCACCGTGTACAGAACGCAAAATGCTGGTGGCACTTTGCATGATGAAACGAATCGAATCGTTACGGTGGCAGTGATTTTCTGCGCGTCGTGTACGATTAATTGAATCTCGTCTTTTTTTTTTGTTGTAACACAGTTTTTTCATGCAAATGAAACGGTTTTTGTGTTATTTTCGTTTCACTAATTAATTTACTGTAGCTTAGATACGCAAAGCGCTCCAGTGGAAAGCAAACCAAAAACGCATAATGCAAATGATTCGTTTCAGCGCATTCTAATTAATTCCATTCACATGCATGAATGTACCGACGATGATGCGCCACGTTATCCAATGATATTTGCTAAACGATGAGCCCTTTTATTTGCTGTGGAAACATGTGAACCTAATTACTGTAATTTCCATTATTACTATTGATTGATTGAGCACTTCTAGTGGATAATGATTTTTGCAGTGGAATCTTCTATTTTTGACGAGAATTTCAGTTGAATAGGCATTCAGATAGTGTTTCACTACTCCAAAACAGCAATGAAATGAATGAACAGTCAGAACATTCCAATAGAAGTTTAATCACAACAGAATATGTTCCGGAAAACAAAAACCTTGTAAAACAGATTTAATATTGGATTAAAAAAAGGAGATGATGGATGACATAGCGACATCAAATTACAATGGTATTCCTAAAAAATTGCTTGCATACTCATTATGTATATTACTAATACTAATGTACTAATATCTTGCCGTATAATACACTATGGAATTGGAACCCAACATGACGATGACATTCTGATCTAAGTTATTCTTTTCGTTAAATGTCAATCCATCTTCTCAGTTTTTTTAATTCTTTTAACTTTAATATCAAATCGAGCTGGTTTTCGTTAGTTAACGTTACTACTTGAAGACTGACATGCAAATATATTGACCTTCTCGATGGTAAGTTTGTATTGTTTTGGGATTCTATAATGTAATAAATTGCCGAGGCCTTTACCATCGCCACAGACAATCCGATATAGACCACAGTGGAAGATTCTATTCCAGTTCTAGAGATTATCTTAGATTATCATCAAACACTCGTTGGAGTGGTTGAATAAAGTTGCTCATCGGTGGATGAACATCTGGAGACTTCGGTATTTCTGGAAGAATTCCACCAGACGTCCTTGAGTAACTTACGTTTCTCATGCTCATACATTAAACGCAACATGGAACAAACAATTCGAAAAGAGTTGATTTGTAAGGCGATATATATCACATGTTCAGTTTACAGCTTAGTGACTGCTCATTTCAAAGTTTCAAATAGAAAAGTACCATAAACATTCACTAAACTACACATTAACTGATCGCAAAAAATATCTAATCACGAACGAACGTAATCACGAGAGGAATTTATAAAAAATCATAAAAATCTGTGTGGAAATTGCATGAATGTTCTGAATATAGTGGCGATAAAATAGATTGCAACAATAAATACTCCCGATCGTTTTTGCCCCATTTTCCAGGGTGGTTAATTCGGTACATTCTCCGCTCTCCCCAGTTGCCAATCGAAGCCATTCTACTTTATTTCGCGTCCATCACACGCTAACATATTACACATGAAACATTCATCTTTCGCTGGCACACATCCGATGCCACACGGATATTCTCGCTTCGCCTTCGCCACGAGTGAAACATGTCAGATTTACTCGTGATTTGTGCAAACAAAAACTGCCATCTGTCAAACAGCGAACGGAAGTGAAACGCTCTACCCCAACCTAACTATCCCGCGTTCGATGACATGCCTAACCCACGGAGCACGTTGACTTAGAATACGATCCGGCGATATGTTAATTCAACTGAAAATATCTCATCCTTCGGATCGGTACCGGATCGAGCTTTTGGTGGGTTAATCTCCGGAAGCAGTCGGGAGGGAGCAGATCAGGTCACACAGTCCTCCCCCCGCCCAAGAGACAGATAAATATATGTACATGCTTATTCCGTCATACTCAGCGTCCCAGTACCGCAACGGTTCGCTCTGCGTAGTGAAGCAGGTTGATTTGCTTGTTTCATTGAATTCTTTCCACCGTCTCCTGTAATCCGTCCGAGAACCGCACCGGGACGACACATCACTTTCCCGAACAACTTGTGACTAGTTTCATTTAATCTTCTGCACTGTCAACGGTCTCTTGATGAACAACATCTGTGTATGTGTGTCGGTACGTGTGTATGCATGAGTGAAAAATTAGCCTCGATCTTTGCCTCCTGTTATGCTGTGATGTGACAGTTTTCAATATCACCTTCATCTTCCGGAGACCTGTCACCAGCGATGCAGCCACCGTGAAACTCGGGAAAAGGTTCGACGGAAAAACCACGGCTTGAGAAAAACTATCCATCCGTAACCGTCACCGAATCGACTTCCCGAACGGGGACGGTTCGTCATCGTTCGTTTTCCCACTCGAACCGTTCGCTCCGGGGACAGATTTTCCACAGTAACCGATACAGCCAGACGATGCTGGCAAAGGAATGTGTCCTGCAGTGTTTCTTGTTTCGGTGTTCGCATTCGGCCGTATGTCAACGTGCCGGATACTGCTGTAGGAAAGCGTGAAGGTTCATATACCGCTGCAGGGATTTCAGATGAAGGTAGACTTTGGGGGAAACCGATTCCAGCGGACGGTGGGATGATGAAAAATAAATGATACATTTTCCTGCATGCAGCATGGCCAATTCATACATTCTAACGTGAGAAAGAACTAAGGTAACACACCGGATTGCACCGTACCGTGCCGAACGTTGATCCGAAAACTTAGGGGTGAGTTGGGAGAAGACACAACACACTGTGCGGGAGAGAAGGCCTACAAGCGGTAAAATCGTAGAATAGGCAAAACTGTGCGAACGATATGACGCGGTCGATATGTTAGTCATTAATATTAGCCAAAAGCCGGTCCTCGTCAGGCACACAGTCAGGTGACTGTCAATTGCTTACGCCTTTCAGGTGGTTTCACTGTGGCTATGCATCGTACGACGAATTCTACGTGGTGATGTTATGACTCTAGAAGCAATGAGTCTTGTTGTAGAGACATAATTTTCTATGGCGAGTTCCCAAATCATTGGTTATGAAACCAAAAAGAAATGTATTGTTCTATCCATGGAAAACATAATCTAATTGATAAAAACCTTAAGTTTTTACTTTTATCAATGAATGTTGTTCTAATCGTTAACCAAAGGAACATTTTTTAAAATAGCATTAAATAAACGCTTGCCAACATGAATTGTTTGTTAAAATAAATGACTGATATACTACGTTGAAAGACAAAAAATTGGTAGCTATTATGAAAATATTTATAAAAGTCAAAACATAAACACATAAATATAAAAACACCGTCAAGCACATGTTTCGTTAGGAAAACTTAAATAAACTCAACGGTTTACAAAACGCCAGCCTACTTTGCCACCGGTATAAGCTGCGTACGAAATGTAACTAAACGTATCATAAGCTTGCCATCCATCTACCCACCCATGCACTGACACTGGCCATTATTTCCGTTTTGGGGCACAAAACTACAAATCCTACACAAACATCAACAAGCAATGTGCAGAGCGGTGGGTTGCCGATATCATCACTCCATTTCCTTTCCTGCCACACTTTTCATTCGCTTGCTAAACCATCTAAAACCTTTGCCACGCGAGAATCGATACTTTATTATAATTCCGCGGGCCATCGATAAAATATGTTTTCGATTATCATCCATCCCACGGCCGCGGGAATTTCGCCCTATTATTGTTGTTACAGCATGTTACAGCAAATCCCCGCGTCCCGGGCTACACGAGCTAGCGCATTGGAAAGCGCGCGGGAAAGGAACCCTCCTGTCGGGCACCGGCAAATCGTCAGCTCATGATCGTCATCATTATTGTCCCTCGGCAGCAGGAGGGAAAAACATTTACGAAAATCGGTTACACCGGTGTCGTTGCCATGATGGCGTCGTCGCAAAGCCACAAGCTCGGGAAGGGCGTTTTCGCGTAACCTAACAACACCCCCTTGGCCGGTTTGCCGATGATGGAGAGGGTGCACTTTCCGATTGTAATTTGTATCACACGCATACGTGAATTTACGGTCGGCGACACCGTCCAACCCCTGTTCGGTTTGTTAACCTCAGTGGCTCAATACGCACACTATTCGCTGTGCAGTTGGACTCTTGTTCCTTATGATATTTTGTATGTAAAAAAATTATCTACAGCGGCGAAGAGGAATAGGACAGAAAACTTCACCCGAGGGAGTTCGATAAAGGGAGGACAACAAAACAGGTTGTGTTGCACCGAACCACCGGAACCACATCACATAATGCCACATGTTCGCACCGACATCTCCGGTGCCGCATACAAAATGACAGCTGGCCAAATGACGCTGTAAAGTGCACCGGCAATCGTTCGGTCGCTGGAATCCCGGTGACCGAAAGCCGAAATTTATGGACACTCGTTTTGGTGCCTTCAGTCAACCCATTGCACCATCATCGTCAAAGCTTCCTTCCCTTTTGCTGTATCCGGTATTGATCAAGTACTTCTGATGGAACCTCCGACAATAGCAGCAAAGGGTTGGGACTGAGTCGCGGCGGTTCTTGTTGACTTTCAGAGTGAAAACGCTTAATGCTTCGAAATGCTCCGGGTGGGTTGATACTCGAGGACCTGCCGAGCATCATTATCGCCCGGTGGTCGACAAGCTCTAGCCCTCCACCGCCCTAATGAGTCGGGCCGGAAAATTCGATTTTAATTTTTAATGCAAACGGATTTTCGATTCCCACATAAGGCACACACACACACACAGCCCCAGGGAGCATTTTTTTTTCGGGTGTGTTCTCCTCTTGAGGCACCGGCCACTATCGGTGTGGTCTCTCGGTAGTGGGTGTCGTATTTTTATGTTGTGTTTCATCTTTTGATTGGAAGCAATTTTATTTTTTGCCGTTGTATGTTTCTGTACGTTTGTGTTTCTGATCACCCTTACAACGAACCCGGAGGGAGTTAAAATTATGGAAAAATTGTGCAACATCCATTTGCAAAAGCGCCCGGCAAAGAGGTTGTCACCGAAGCAAAGCGTTTGGGTGGCAGAAAATTATATTCCAACCGAACCCCGGAGGAAGAGCTTCATGAAAAGTCATTTAGCTTTCGAGAGGGTCTTTCCACAAATCATGCGCTTAATGAGCAGTGGAGATACATTTTACGACGCGATCAAAGAGAATTCCAAACAGACCAAACTGTCTTCGGACAACAATAAAGTGGGTACGGGTGCGTCATTACGGTGAAACTGATTTTCAAACCAAACTGAGTGAAATAATTGCATAACACTTGAAAAGTTTGGTGTATTTTAAGCAACTATTTGAGTGGATAGTTGATTCTGTCTCATCTTTGGACACAAATTGGAATTATTATTCAAAATACTTTGATAAACAAATCGCAAAATAAGGAAGAAATTCTGAAGAATGTTTTTATGTAAATGATTGTTTCGTGGATCATAAAAGCTTTAAGAAGTTCCAATTTACTTAGTATCCATGTTTGGTGGTGGTTTATGGATCAATTTAGCAATAAATTGATAAATACCAAAATTGCGTATAACAACTTCCGGAATGTTGTAAGAAGGAATGTTGGATCTTTCGTTTACATGCGATATTAAAGAGTTTCTACTGCGATAACCTTGACAAAAGCGGCAAAATGGTACAGACTCTGACAAAATATACGTCAAATCTCAGTCAGACCATTCCGGTACATGCAAAATTAGATAATCCGATAATTCGGAAAATGTTAGATGCATAGCTAAACCAGAAATGAAAAGACTAGACCTCCTGAGTCGTCTATTCTTTCGTTCAACTACGCTGCTACTGTTACATCTGTAGTTGTTGTTTGTCATACACCAATTATTTTCATAGAAATTCACAACCTCAAAGTGAAAGGGAGAGTTGAAAACTTCGCAAACAGAAATGATCCTACGGAGTAACGTATAAATAAGGATTTATCCTTGAAACCCCCCTGATCTTTGCCTGATTTTCTCCTAAGGAACTTTTCTCACAATCTCAAATACCCTATTTAGTACATTAGTGCAAGTAACCAGTAATTATACTTAATCATTCTGGCATTGCTGCATACTGAGCATTCTTGTATGCTAATTACCTGTTCTTTAATTTCCTAACGACACATCTACACACATAATCATTAATTTACCCTTACCGTAGTGTTGATTTTGTAAAGAGATTTATTCAACCACCTTAAGTGCATCGTAATCACGACACGATGCAATCTATTGATTGCACTTTACCATCTTGCCGGACCTTCGTCCTACAATCGATCATATCCGACCGACCGTCCCCCCACACGTGAGACACACACCGAGCAGCATGCTTTTTATTCATTTATTTCTCTCACTCCGCATCGGCATTCCGCATTGGCAAAGTCTAACAATATGTGGCCATAATTGAAATGTATGCATGGCTAATGAAAGGCCAATTAGAGTTAAATATATCACGATCGCACAGCCCCTTTGGTACGCTCACACCTTTTAGCTTAAGCTTTGGTGCAAGAAGGAAACGGATGGACGAGCCGTTCGGAGAGCACCGGTGTGGTTGCCGGACTGGCAAGCCAGCACACGTCTAGACGACCTTCAGCACCGATGGTCGTTGGTGTCGGAAAAGCGGTAAAATAATATCATAATCACGATCACACACCGGCCATCGTCCGGTATGGTTTGAACCGGATGGACTCGGGTACATCTCAACACCCCGTAGTACAGTAGTGTCTAGCGCCCTTTCGCTTTCTGTGCCATCTCTAGCGGGCACTACTGCTACAGACCGGTTGCATTGCACCGGAGCCCTAAGCCCTATATCAGTACCATGTTCTATACTATCGCCACAGTGAAGCACCAAGGAGAGTGCGATGGAACGAGAAAGAAACGGCACGAGAGAACTAAACGAAAGAAAACATTAGACGACCGCATTACAATTAGCAAACATCAAGTGAATGGATGCAATTGAATGTGATATATGCCGGGAGGGGGATGGGGGGGAAAAGGTGGAAGGACACCGGGAGAGCATGGAAGCCATGTGACGTGAAAAGACCTGGGGCTCTACGGAAAAGCATCACCCCGAAAAGGCAACGCCTGCTGCCTGCGCTCTTCAACACTGTGTGGCAATATTCTATTTCATGTGCAGTTGAACGTTTGAATGTTTATGGTCTGCTTGTCCGCCTACCCTGTGGTCTCCCCCATCTTCCCCCAACGCACCCACCGACGACCTGCCCGACCGCATTTGCATCCAAAGCACCGGATTCCGCGACCGGAGAAGAATCGTTCGGTGGTTTCATGTTTCGCAAAAACACCGAGATCTGGGGGAGAATTCCTTCGCTTCTGGAGCGCAAACTGATGCGCTATTACGGAGGCCCGACCCAATGGTACAGGATGGACGTTGCCCATTCAAGCATCCGGTTGCATCCGGTCGGTTTCCACCCTCGCCCCGAACCGTACCGAATGCCAAACGGCGAATGCGAAACGGATGCCAGCGTGCCCCAATCGTCGACCGCAGTCCACCACACTGCCGGCTGGGGAAGATCACGGGAGGCACCAGGGAATGCCGGGGAACAGGGGTGTAGCATTTTATTTTCAAAACACCGCATCTTCACTCAAAAAGGGTTCAAGAAAAGGGCCACCACCTCTAGTGCCCGGTCGCACACACCCGACAGCGGCAAGTGTAGTACGAGTTCAAGTGTAACCGTTTATGAAATGTGGGCTGCTTACCAAGAGCCGCGGGAGGGATGCAAAAATTTGCCATCCGCTCTTCACTCCGACTGCGGCTGTTTCGGTTCTTCCGTTTTGTCGGTGCTGCTCGTACTTTATGTGTTTTATTTTGCCCAAGATATGTGTTGCGCTGCCAGCCGAGCGGAAGCGGTTGGGAAGACGGCTGAAAGTCGCATCTTGCACAAATGAAACCGCGGCTGGAATTGGAGAAACTCCCGGCGCTAGACGGTGTGCAGGTTGAATCGTAAACTGTGTAACTTTACAGCACACTTCACCCCGCACGCAAACGAGTTGGGTTCGCGTTGATTGTTCTACTTTTCCAGTACGTGCGTGCCCCGCGCTAGATGCGTTGGGGCGGAATCGCATTATCGTTCTTGCGGTTGCGTTCCAGGCGAGCGAGAGAGGTGCTATTTTTATGTTTAACAAACATGTTCATAATCGAGTTAGATTATTTGCCTTGTCACCGGTTCATTGCAGTGTTTTGTTTCCGTTTTAAAAGCAACTTGCAACATTTGCTGTGTTATTATCACACGTTTTCTATCTTTCCTTTTTGTTTATTTTTTGTATTGTAGAAGTTTACAAAAAGAAAATACCGTTTTTCTGTCCAAAACTGAATAATTCTTTTGATATCTTTTAAGCGTGATGATAAATTTAACAGAAAAAACCTGTAAGAAAAATTTATTTAAACTGTTTGTGTGCTACAATGTTTACAACGTTGTTAACATTTATTTGGCCAAGTAATTTACATTGTCGAAATTGCAACATTTCCGACCTAAAGCATTCTCGTCAACTCAGCAACTTCCCTTTTTTTCTGGGTTTTGTGGAACAGTTTTGCTCAACGATTCGAAGAATTTATCTACACGCGTTCCTGTTTTTCAAACAACTTTTCTGTTAAAGCCACTAGCCAATTAATGAAAACCAGTTCCAGTTGAGGCAAATGAAAACATGCCTTGTCATCAAATTTACACACTTTATACTTTTAGAAAGCAAACAAAAAAAAAGGTAAATAAAGAAGATAAAAATTAAAACAAAAGTTTGGAACCATTCTTTATGGCTGCTTTACCACACCATATACCAATTATTGAGCGTTTATTTTATTGAGATTAGATCCCCATTACGATGCATCGTTAAATGGCATGTATAAAGCGTCGATTATAGATTGTAAAACGTAACAAAAACTGCTACAACCACACACTTTGTCGCATGCAGCGTCGGTGGAAAACAGCGTCACCCAGCGTCGGGGAGGAAAAACGGGAAAATTATCTCCTGCACCATACCACCGTTGATCGGTCGCGTGGGATGCGGCCGTACAAGGAGAATGATTCTTAAAGCATCATTTATGTTTCACTGCACCCGCCCACGGTAGAGCAGATGGGGGACAGATGTTAGCCCCACCGGCGATGCATAACGACAACATGCTGGTGCCGCCGCTGCACATATACGGCTCGCAAACAGTCTCACACCCGCGCTGCCGTTCTTTGTAATGGAGTAAGCTGCTTGCTTAAGAGGAAACAATCTTGCGAAGTGGCAACAAAATTTCCTAGAATTTCTATCATAAAATACTCATCGAAATGTTCCGAGTGTTCCCAGACGAGCAGCCGAACGTTGCTGCGGGCATGAAATATTTAAGCTCGGCAGGTCGTCTAACACACTGGAGCTGGAACGAGATTTCCGTTGACAGGTAGGACGATGGCGTTTTTTATTGCAAATTCAAGCGGCTTGTGCGACTGACGACTGCTTACGGCCCGCACCGGGTAAGCAGTTCCCGCCAGCACCGATGGCCGACCCTCGCACGCGTTAGCAGATGGCTATCAGATAGGGAAATTTTATAGTACATCAGAGATTGAGCGTGCTGTAGCGAACCGCTACCGGGACAGGGAGAGTGTTTATTTTATGAACAATTTTACATCACCCATTCATTCGAACGAAACTGGGCGGGTGGAGCTGATCGACCCTCTCAGTGCATTATGAGCCATCGTAGGTTATAATGCCAAAGGGCCTAGACGTTGTTATACTCAATCTGTTCCCACAAACGAGTCCCGCCGTTTCGATTCTAACTCTACGCAAGTATTTAAAATGCGTGGGCCAGTGTAAAAGCAAAATAGAAAGATACCAACATTAAATTTATTCACATTGTATCATCCAAAACGTTTGCTTCCCTCGATTGAGCAAATGAGCAACAAAATGGGGAAAACAATTCGATCCATTCATTACTATTCTACCCGTTACCCGTTTAGTCATTGTTGCGTCGCTCCTACTACTGCTGCTGCTGTTGCTGCGGACGGGGAACATCATAAAACATGTTGGGTCGGACCGAAAAATGGTGACAATGAGGGAGAATAATAATAACGCCGTGCTAACGGGCAGACAGAAAGGTGCAGGGACTCGACGCTAACTCGAGGCTGGGCTAAGAATGATGCACGGTGTTCTGGGGTCTGACCACTGTCATGGTTTTAGCTGTTTTTGGTGGTGTCTCCCTTTCCACCGTTTTTACCAGCAGCTCAGAAACAATCATAAGCACCTGTGCGAAGACCTGCCGAACATTGGGAGCGTCTTCGCCCGTTCTGTTTATTTTTGCTGCTTGTGAGTACTGAGCTTTTAACTGTTTTGTTATGAAACTACTAATTATATTATCTATTAGAATCTTATTATTTTCATATATTTAGTGAAGAATCATTAAAACTAGGTCAACTCTAAAAAAATCATAACAATTTTCAAGAGTAAAGATTCAAGAATCTCTGACGATTCACATATACCTGAATAATCAGAAATCTTTAACATTTATGACTTTCTGAAGATGAAGGAATCTCTGAAGACTAATGAATGAATCTAAAGCGTTTACCCAAGGAGCAATTTTTACCCCGCAACCACCAGTGAACTTGCACACCGGCTGACTCCACAAACGGAGCGGCTATTGATAAGGTGTCATTCCCATCCTTTTCGTACATTTCTCTATTTTTCTTGTCTTCTCGCTCTTCTGAGTCTCGGGGTTTCTACCGTTGTGGTGAACACACGCCCAGTTGTCAAAGGTGGTGTCGAAGAGAAGTGCGCGTGTGGATTATTCTATGATTAACCTAGGTTGTTGTTTTAAAATGGTAAGTAAACCAAATATATTCGATCATATTCTATTAATACTACCTATTATTTCTACTGTCTATTCATTCTATAAAAGGAAACTCGTGGGGTGGTGTGCAACGTTTTCTGACGGCAACAGAGCGTTTTGTTTTTTTGCAAGAAAAGTACACAAAATAGGAAAGTGGTGCTAAATGTTGCTACTACCAGGTAATGGTTAGCAATATTACAGGGTTTATACAGCCAATCGTTCATCGTAAATCCATTAAATGTCGTCATCAACCGTCACTTTGCCACCGTAAACCCACAATCCGTCAGCGTAAACCCAACAATAGCAATGAGAACTTTCAATCGGTCACCGTAAATACCTTTTTTGGCCTACGAGATTAAATACCTTATTAAAAATTAAATTTTTAATGATTAAAATTACAACGCTGCCGAAATGTGGGTGAACGGTGGCAAAGTGACGGACATTTAGTGGATTTACGATGACCGAATGGCTGTGTAAACCCTGTAATTATGTTGTCATGACAAATAAAATAAAATCTCAATAGTTGCATTAGAAAATGTGCATCAAACAATATAAAAAATGTTACATAGTTTGTTTCTATTCACATCCAAAAACAGCTGTGGTGAAAAGGCGGCCACTGTCGCGAGAGAATGAACATTGAGAGAATGAGTGCCAGGCACCCGTACGATCCCTTTCTTCTTCCTCCTTCCCTTCCACAACCAATCTTCTTTTTCGTGCCAACTTCGGCGTTGGGAGACGGTACCGAACACAACACGAACGCCGGCACGAACGTTGACCGAAGCGTTCTCCGTTTTCCACTTCCCCTTGAGAGCAACGCAACGATTTTTCCGTCAGTTTGAAAACGAACGTTGTGCGGAAAGGAGCGTGATCCGTGCGTGCGCAAAAACACACCGCAAAACAACGTTCGACGAGATCTCGTACGAGAAAACGTGTTGTCAACCTACGCGTTGTAGAGCCCCACATACAACGTCCGTTAAAGCATCGCGTGGAAGTAAAGTTGATTAGCAGAGTTAGCGTATCATAAGTCGAGTGTTTGAATACTTTGAAAAAAAAACTTTAAGTGATTGTTCTAAAAAGCACCAAACAGCCCGGAAACAGCTTGAAATCAGTGCTTATTTTATCGCAGTTTCGGTCGGTCGTTTGCAACTACCATCGTCACACCCTCACCGCAAGCAGACTTGCTGCCGGCCGACAACACAGCCATAGTGTTCTGAAGCGTTTGGGGCGGAAGTTTGATCGTTGAAGCGTTACCGGAACCCCACCGCAACGGTTCACAGTGCGCCCCAACCCCGCGGCAACAGTTGAAAACTGCGAGCAAACATCGGCCAAAGGTTCGTCGCTAGCCGTCTCGGTGTCTCTGTGCGGTGTGCATGTGTATTCCGTTTCTCCCGTAAACCAAGAGTCCATCTATTCCGGCAAGGTGCGTGTGTGTGTGGTGTTTGTGGTAAAAAATTTAATACTCATGCGACACAGAATCGAACACAACGCACACGGCTGTGAAAAATTGTGTTACTTTTTAGTGGCTTCTCCCCATTGCTTCGATGCCGATGGGCCCATATATTTGTGCGCGAGTTCCTTTTGTTAAACAGGTGCGGTGAAACAATTACCACTTGCGCGTAGTTTTCTGTTCGCTAAACAAGCCGCTGCGCCGGAAAATAAAGGTGCAGCTCACCTGCCGCAAAAGACGAGGCAGGCCCAGTGTGACAACGTCGTCGTGCAAGCGTTTGACGCAGAATACACGCGAAAATTCGCCAGCAGGAAAAGAATGTGCCAAAAAGTGTTGTTGTGCCGGATTGGTCTTTGAGGTCGTACCGGTCGAGTGCGGGAAAAAATCGACCAAAAGCGCCTGGCGACGCGAACATCGATCAATGAGGGCGACTCGAGAGCTCGCGAGGTTGTTCGATGAAGTGTAGCGGATTGGTTTGTTTGGCTGGTACAAGTGTGCCATTGTTTCCATGACTACCGGGTGCCTCGGTTCGCCCAGGAGCAGGTCCAATTTTGTATTGTCGTGTGCGTCGTCATCGACACCGACGACCGTTTGGTTCACGGTTCATTACAACGGTGATTATATAAGTGAAAGTGTAATGCTCCCTGGCATTCTCGTCTGAATGTCTGTAACTCACCTGTGCCACTCGGAACACAGCCCCAACAACAAACCCGCCTACTGTGGTGAAGGTTCTTATCGATCGGTCGGTGTAACTACGGCGCAACCAAAGCAACCGAAATTATGGCCAACCGCTGACTTGAAAACCTCAAGCCCTGTAGGTTTTAGTGTACAAGTTCCGAAAGTGCTCAAGTGTAGAAAGTGCGAAAGGGCGGGCAATTCTGGAGTGTGCTCCGTGTCTCGCTGAGCGCCTAGTTTATAGTGTGTTTGTTGGTTCTTTAGTGAAGACCCTAGCAGCACCGCACAGCAGTGAAACTTTCTGACCCACAAAACCATCACCGCAAAAGCCCTGCTTCAGTGGAGTGGTGTATTTCCCGGGGATCCAACCGCCGGATCGATTTCCCTCCTAGAAGAAATTCCTAGGCACCTCGCTAGACAGCACGATGGCTAGAACATTAGCGCTTCCGTTGCTGGTAACGGTGGCGTCGGTGGTGATATTCGGCACTGGCGTACCGTTCGCCAGTGGCGCATCATCGATCACGGTCGAGAAGTCCGCGTACAAAAACGTCGTCATCGAGATCCGGGATAATGTCCCGGTGGACAACTGCCAAACGATACTGCAGAATCTAGAGGTTAGTAAACACCGACAGTGTCCATCATCACTCCGCGCAGTAAACGGTGCTTCCGGAGACACCGAACCACTTTCCGGAAGTGTCCTTCGGCGAACTCTTTTTTGTTAGCTCTCTTTCTCTCACCCTTGTTCACTGTCGTATTCTTCCATCCCAATGCACACCGAACAGCAACAAAAAAAGCGGCGCATCGATGCTGCATTCCGTGAAGCATTCCGTATCAAAGGAAGGGCCGGTCGGAGTGCACTAAAAATGTAAACAGTCATTTATCTTACACTTTAGATTTATGTCCAACACGGCCGAAGCTGAGGCCTTTCTTTCCCATACGACACACGGCAAAGGGTACGCTGTGATAGTGTGTGTGTTTGTCGAGGGCTTCCCTTAGGGTCCCAGAACCTGTCAAACTACAAAAAGGCCACTTCGTGCGAGCGCGCTTCAATGGGATGGGTGTGACTTGGCTGACATTCGCTTTGGGCGCGGGAAAGGTAGGGCGCTCAGTCAAACGGAAATATGATACCGGTAAGCTCGGGACAGGTTGGTGGTGGCGTTGACAAAACCGGTGGGATGCGGCAAGTTTGAAGCCATCAGTGGAGCATGTAGCCTCCAGCTGTACTCCCAACGCTTGCCGAGATACCCCGACCGTACGATCGCAGCATCCTTCCCACCGCCCGATGGGACAGCCTTGCCGCTGACCTTTTGTTTTACGACCCAGTTTAATATTTAACGACAGTTCCATCGAGCCATCCCGAGATATCGCACCGGTGCTGCCTGTGGGACAAAGCACATTTTTACGACTGTTTTGATTACATCGATGCAAATGTTGTTTCATTTCGAATTTTTCAACCTCCGGGGCCTCGCGTCCGGGAACGCGGACGAAAGCACAATAAATCATTTCGTTACAAGTGTGGCGCTGATGTGGCCCGCACGCTTCTCATATCTGGTGGGTTTTTGTCCAAATTAAACCAACCGAACGATTATTTACGAGTCGCGAAAATTGCAAAACGACCAAAGTGTGGGAGTTGAACGTTGTTGGTGATGTGTTTTACTTGCGCATCCCGATCGTCCAATCAACGTCACTGTCACTCTACTTTAACCTTACGATGTACTCCCAACTAGTGACCGGGGTGGGGGTGGGGGATTAGAACAAGCACCGAAAATGGAAAATCCAATCACCAGCGGTACGCGGTCTGTACCAAAACACTAATGGGCCCCCCAATGGGTCGGTTGATGCAGGTGCCAAAGTTAAAACGCACGCAGTAATGGACGTGGCGCGAGAGGCAAATCCATTGCATCAAACCCTTGGCCAACCGTACACCACGGTTCAGTGCATCAGCATTTGTAATTACTTGACCAAGCGTATAGGAACGGACGACACTACAAAATCCCAACCAATTTTTTGGGTGTTGGCTGGTGCGTTGTTGTTTTTCCCATCTTTCCATCTAGGTGCAACTAAATAGTTGGCCGTTTTTGCTCTCTATTCGAACGATTCAATATTTCCAAAGGGGGGTTTCCACCTTCGATCCGTGCGTTGTGGCATGATTTATGGGGCTTACAGTGAAATTGAACATCAAACAGCCGATAGAACGTACTACGGTCACTTTACGGAAGAGCGCTGATCAATATAGCATAAAACCAGGAGAACACAACATCCCCCTCCCCCAAAAAAAAACCCCACCCAAAGAGAACTCCATTGCAACCTATGTTGGCTCTATCCATTACAATCTGTGCTCATATCTCCAATCAGCGCGCGGCTCGATAGTGATCACGCCGAACCGCACATCCATCACCGGGTGAATAGTCCACGTTCCGCAACCAAAAAAAAAAGCAACCTCCAACACGCGCAACTTCAGAACGGGTGTCAGAAGTTTTGGCCCATTCCATCATCATCGCTCGCGCTGGTTGATAAAGAAGATGGCAATGGTGGTAGAATGATGAAGGGAAAAAACACAACGAAATAGTGCCCCAACAGAGGACCTGATTGATTTCAGCTTTGAAGTATCACATGTGTAATTGATTTGTGTGTCTAGTGCTGTTTTGTCGGACTTTCATTGATCCCGAATCAGTAGCATATGGTCGGGAAGCGGTTCCAGCTAGTAGAGATAGTAGAACGATCGAAAATAAATCACCAGCGCCAATTTAAATGCCAGCGCCCTTAAACGGTGGGCACAAGGAACCGGCCATTGCCATTTACTTTCGCCGTTAGGTCGACGGGTTAGAGGGAAAATGCCACATTTAAGTCTATGCGGCTGTATGGAAGACTGTATGCCGAGCAGGTTTTTGTTCCCCCCTCTTGCCAAGCTTAAGTTGGCCCATTTCCAGGCCCAATCGTTAGCGTAAGTATAGACGAATGGGTCTTCTTCAGGAGGAAACAGAGCCAAAAATCCCAGTTCTCAGGGTTTTTTGGTCAGATTTTTAAGTACCACGAGGTACCACCACAGGCCTCGCAACGTACAAGATCCGCAATTATGGACCCATATGGTCTCCCGCCCGACCGTGCCGGCTTCCATCCGGTGCCGTTGCTCATCAACCAGCCCGGAGCGCAGTGGCCAGATGTGCATGTCTAACAGACGTACGTACGGTACGTATGTACGTATGTATATTAAATCGATTATGGACGAGAAACGCGAAGAATGGTGGCCGCATCGCACAGCACAGAACATAATGAAAACACATTTTCGGGGTTAATGACGGAATCGGGCTAGGCTACTCACTAGCTCACGTGGCTGCGAGCCGGTTATTCGGCGCATCTTTGGGGGTTCGTCCGCAAACCACAGGCAGGTAATTTTACACGCTTTAATCGCGGGGAAATCGTCGAACCACCGCTAACTATTGCTCGAAATTTTCCACTGCCACAACACCCCCCCGGCTGCGGGAAGATCCATCCCATGATCCTCATCGGCCAGAAGGCAAAGATGCAAAGACAACTTTCGGGTGCCGTCAAATGTCCGGTGGTCTCCATCGGTGATTGCCACGAGATCAATCACGAAAAAGGAGGTTACCGCACCAGGTTTGTCATGTCCCGCTGAACGTGTCGAAAGCTACGGGAGCAGAAAAAGGTACAAATTATCACCCCGGTCGACGCTAGCCACCGGAACCATCGGCAATCGATACCGGTGGACGACTTTTATGGACTGGTGCCCTTTTTTCACTTCTTTTTGGCAATTATCACCTCACCCAAAATACACACACACACACACACTTCAGGCCACGTACAGCACGCAACCCGTTCCCTTCCTGCCAGTGCTGTCGGTACACTATTCCGATCGACCACAAAAGCGGGTGTGAGTGAACTGGTGCAGCACGAGTCCGTCCCCGGCGTTGTCCATTAGCGGGAGTGGTGGTCCCCGGCTTCTGTGCCCTACCAGTGAAGGCACACCATTCGCTGGCACTGCTTGCCACACGGTGACTAGCACGATAAATCACGGGCTGCTAGCTTTGTCCGGACTTTCCTCGGAACGGAGAATGCTGACTCTGCTGCTCTTAAGATCCTCCAGCTTCTACCTCCGGTCAACTCTCAACCTCGCCCACCCGAGGAAAAACCTTTAGACCAACTCTTCCAAAGAAAAGGCGTTTACATTGGAGCACCGTGTGCTAAGTGCACCCAGCGTCCCGACCGATACCGAATGCCAACGGAACCGAAACCCAACAGTCGTACGCTGGGCTGCAGTGATAATTGGTTGTACAATGTCGTCTTAAATTCAGCTTTTTCATTCGTTGCACCGGCAAGTACCCCGTGGTATACTTGCCGTTCTTCGGGACCGGAGGTGACCTACTTAGAGTCGGTCGTTACCATCTCCCGTGGCGCGAAGATTTGCCTCCTTCTTGCTTAAGAATGGTGAAGCAATTTTTTGGCGGTCTAATTTATGAGTGAGCTTTAAGGATACCCTCCAGTTGTGCAGGTACTTGGGGTCCTGGGACGAGCTGCTTACCAAGCTTCCAAGTAAATACAGTAAAGCATTTGGCAGGGACTTGTGCTGGTGCTTTTTTGGAACTGGTACACCGTACTGCGCACACCCTCCGACGGTCTCATGCTGCTGGACACAAGCAAATGGTTCTTGGTGTACGCAAGCAGTTCGCCTTTCCCGTGACCACGGTTTGAACACAAGCTCGCAATGGTGTCGGGAAAATTAATCGACATTCGTGTGATGTTTGGCCCAGGTTTTCGTCCAGACGCCGTACACCGGACGCACACGGAGCCACACGCAGCCGCACACCGCCTGGACCACTCAGCAAAATGTGCGAAACTAACCGGGAATCGGAAATGGACTGAGAACGGTCCAATAAATCAAGACTTGCAAGACTTCACTTTTGCGACGGATCTAGCCTTTCATCGGAGCGCGTACCACACCGCTTGACTAATGGGCACGGTGTAATTTAGCGTGAGAAATTATTATGGATCCCGTGCCCTACACTCGTTACGTTTCGCCCACCCCCCCGAAAAAGGATTCCACAAAGGAGAGCACCCGCAAGCGACTTGCAACATTCAAAGCATCCCAAGTTGCCCGAAATGCGGTCGTATGAATAATGCTTTGCGCTGTACGCTGCCATCGCAGCCAACGGAAGCGTGGCCTCCACGGTTTTGGCCCTAATTAGTCGGGGGGAAGTAAACAAATTAACAAAAGCAACGCTAACCTCATCAATGTGCCAGCGAATAGAGCCCGGCGCGTTATCGTCATCGCAGAACGGCATCAACTTCCCCAATGCAACAGTCCCATTCTACGCGTCTTTCCGGATATTTGGCGCGCCTCTCTCGTGGGCAACTCATAAAACTGTAATAAAACGAATGCTCTGCGATTGCCATTCGCGTGGACAAAGTACGCGTTTTATTGATATTGTGTCGTCTACCGTCTGCCACAGGCCCTTCCCATCCGCTTATCGCTATCGAGAAATCGCATGGCAAATATAAAATAATAATTGCAACAAAGCTTTACGATTGCCCCACACTCGGGCGGCAAGGCAAGCACTTTCACTGTTTGGATGTGATTCCGTTTTCACTTCCCGTTTTTTTTTTTACTTGCCTAGCGACGTCTGCTACACGGCATCATTGCTTCCTTTTCCCATCGTGGAATGATAGCCATGGATCAAATTGATCGCTGTACGACGCTTTTTTTATTATTATCGTCTCAGTGTCTCTCCGGCTCCGTGTCACCATCGGCGGCGTAGGGATATTTTATTCGCCGTATTGGACATGATATTATGCCAGTTTGCAAAAGCCTTCCCCCTGCAGCTCTCGGTCGCGAATGGTGGAAAACAATATATTGGCCAATCATTCTGTGGGTTTGGCGATTTGAGGAAACAACTGCCGGCTGCCTACCGGATTACCGAAGGCGACGAAGAAAACCGAGTACCGAGCCGCTCTGCAGCACCGTGCCCACAACTACGGCGCAACTGTGCGGAGCATAAACATAGATTGAATTTCATTTATCCGATTTCATTGCGCTGCTCGAAGCTTAGCCCACCCAGACCACCCCCCAAACACACCCTTAGGGATTCGACTTGTCTCCGCTGATGCGGGCGCATCTTGAAAGCTTACGCCAATCGCCGGAAGAAAGTATGCGAAATCAATCGTTTATGGTGGCAAAGGAACGTCGAAAACATCCCCAGTCCCTCCGCCAACCGGTGCCAATGATGGTCCACCGTCGAGCGCATATTGTGATGTTTGATTATTTTTTTTTTCTTTCTTGTTCGTCTCCACCTGATGACCTGCTGGACGTACGGGACACGGTCAAAGACACATAGCCCGGAATTGTTGTCGAAAGCGGGACGGATTGGTTTTCCCTGCTGCTGCTACTATCGCATTCCCTGCGTTATTTGAATCTTTGCATTCAGATTGCGGTAGCATTGCTCGGAACGATTGCACCGGGTGAAGGATATCTTTCACCAAACCGAGGTCTTATTGGCCATCTCGGGAACCTAATCTGCAACAAAAAAATAAAATGAGTCAACCGGAGGGAGAACAAAACCGATCTCTTGCACCAAAATATTCACCGTAATTTAATCAAACATGAACACACCGGTGATCGGAAGGGTTTTCCGATTTTGGGTTACGGCGGGTATTTGGTTTTTCCAATTTTCCTATTTTCTATCTTCTATCTGCAAGCCTCACTTTTTTGAGGGGGTGGCGTGCGTTTTTCCTAACTTTAGTCACAACAACAGAACTTGGGTTTTGGAAAGGTAAGGTAAACAAAAATAGTCCACACCACCACTACCCGGTGCGAGAACAACAGGGCCCCCATTTCAATCCACCCTCCCCAGGACATACGTTAACCGCCCAACCTGGCGGGCAATCCGCATTTGTTGCGCTTCAGCGCACGATAGCCCCCACACAAACACACAAAAGCGATGGAAAAGCAATCCTTTCAACTTCAAATACCCAAAAGGGAATTGATGGTCTTGTGTTGTAGTGTTCCTGCTATAGAGTGATCGAACAGGCAGCCAAGTAGTACACTTCTATCAGAATCGAACCGTACCTCAAACAACATCAAAAAAGGGCAAATGCAGAGGTAGATGTGAAAGCAAAATAAAAAAAAACCTCCCTGCCTCCCACTCACTTTAAGATGGGGCTAAGCAAAAAAGCAAATAGACACACACACACATCACAAACAACGCAAAGAAAGAAAAACCCCCACATTCCATGCTCCTTCCCCATCCGCCACCGCTCTGGCCACGATGCTGATGTTGCTGGATCTGATCAAGCGATTAATTCCCATCTTCTAGACATCAAACTTTGATGATACAACCGCCAAGCGAACGGTGGCGCAAGCAGGGCATTGCAATTGCCGCTATCAGTCAGCATGACTGCTCGATTGAGATCGGTAAGCCAAAACTCAAAGCAAATCGATCCCGATATGGATGCTAACCCGATTATGGGACGGGCGGTACAGCGAGCGACGGCTGAAAGAGCAGAAAATCTTTCCGTCCACCACTGGTTGGAGCTGGAACTGGTGCGCCTTTTATGGCGGTGAGTTGATGCATGAACGATCCCGAGATCGAAGATCTGTCGATTCCCGGCTGTGCACTCGGTGGTACAACATTTTGCAGCGCTTCACTAATCATAGGCGAATAAATCTGTCACGTGGAAAAATGGAAACTTGCTGGAGCCGCTTTTGGGAACCCGCGTTGGCCATTTCTGGATGCGGTCTTGCACGTCGGGTTCTTGTGCTTGTGCGGCAGGAACCTCCGAAACGTCACGCTGTCTAGCGTGGTTTTGTATCCCGTTACGACTTCGACGATCGTAACTGGTAATGTAACTAACCAACTATTTGACATAGCGTGCGACTTCGACCCAAATGCCTGGATGTGTCGCCAAATGGAAAACTATAATTATCAGATCTCCCACCCGATTTTGCTTTTGGGTTGGCAACTGCAGCTCGCACGAAACATTACGCTACTTTTCTCCGAAAGGGCATCATGGACGATTCAATTGCGTTTCGTCTGCGTCTTCCAAGAGAATGCTGGCTGGGTGCATTCTTCAACATCACCACGGGAGTTCTTCTGGAGCTACGTGGAGCACAAAGTGATACTGATCGAGCTTCAGATACGATACGCAGATCGCTATCACCCATCCTCCACTGCAGAATCATTTGCAGTTCTGGGGCGGTTTCTGGAGCACAACAATAAACGAAACCCAACTCCGAAACGCGACACCCCCAAAGGGGAGTTCCAGCGCACCGGGCGTAAATAGCACGCTTTGGTGAAACAATAAGTCACATAGTTGAATTATTGCGTTTACATGCTCCAATTACTCGGCTCGGTTTCGTCATCTTTGCCGCTCGTGCAATGCGCCCGTCATCATAAGCAGTGGAGTGGGGTGGTTTCCACCCTTTACCGGGATGGGTAGTGCATCTGGAGGATGCATCCAGTCGGGCACATTTGTGCTATATTCGCTTTCATCCTGGGAGAAAGAAATCCGAAGCGAGCCAACAGCTTTACCAGCGAAACGCTCATAAATCCAACCCTGGATCTGTGTTGCCCCGGTGAGGTCCATCCGAACCGAAGATGCTCTCGTGCGCGCGGTCGCCCTGTGAATGTTCATCTTTCTTCACAGCTTTCTTGTGCACGGGCACGGTTTCCGTGCGAACTTGCGTGGACGATGGGCGATGATTAACGATTGAGCTGGGACGCCCGTCAGCGAGAGTAAGAACGATTGCTCCATCGGGGCTTCAAACCCACACACAACACCGCCAGTCCGCTGACCCGGCCGTCAGTCCCGATTGGATTATGTGCGAAGGCGGACGTTATGAATGGTTGATGGATTTATAATCACACGAAGCTCACGTGTAAAGCTTGGGATAATAAATTTCATATCGATTCCTTGCTATGGTACATTGATCATGCTGCTCGCAACATGCGCCGAAACGGCAGAGCTACCAGCATCCACCAGTCGTAATACGTGATGATATGGTTCATAATTGGCCACACTTCAAACATTCGTTGATCGATATAATGGCGTTCGTTGGTGCTCTTTTAAGCATCCGCTGTTGATTACATCTCGCCAGCAAAATGCGCACTAAGTTCGATATTTTATCAATTTCGTCCAACCAACACTTCCTGGCTGGCTAGTGTAAGCCCATTTAACGTTCGATCTTGCTCGCTCTCCCGCACGCGGCAGTTTGCACCCGTAATCACCAACATCTGCGCACAGTCTTTGGCAGTGCAATTCTTCGATTTTCGGGTGAAAATGAACCAATTTCTGGCGGGTCTAATTTTCCACCGCCGCTTATCCAACACGCAATGCGCCATGCGAAATGGTGGAAATTCCTTGTGGCATTTCGTTAAGTGGAAAATAATCATTGCACCAAACCCGTATGCTTACCACGCTTCCCGCTAGGTATTCGTCTATGTCCGCATCATCATCATCATCATTTAACCAATCGCAGTTTAATTCGTATTAATTATGATTTTGAAATCGATTTTTCTTCTCTTTTTTTTTGCTTGGAACTTCGTTTTCCTTTGTTTTGAGGAGTTTGGGTTTGGGCATGATTAAGCGTTCGGCTGGGCGATGTGCAATGTTGCTGCTTACGATGCACCGCATCAGCTAGCTAACCGGTGGAAAATTAGATCACGTTCACACAACGTTATAGCTTCACCTTCGAGCGGCCGGGAACGATGGAAACGGTATATACTCGGCCTCGGCCGTATGCATTTTTCCCTTCCCGGCCGAGCATTGCCCCCCTGGCGGAGATTCCACCCATTCGTTTAGGAAGCCGCGCTAGTTGGTCGGTTTCGTGCACGATGGCCCCGACGAGACAATCGATTTTTGATTGAATCGACTTACGGGGGCCTCACGCCAGACGCTGGATCGAGTTCGGGAAATCACTCTCCCAAGCTTACGTGGGATGGACCTTATTTGGTGGAAAGTTGATCAACCATCGATCGATCAGCGGTTGGTACGCAGGGTATGGCCCGTTAGACGTTACACCGAGATCGACCGAAGAAGATGTTAATCGTATCGATGATACGCGCAAACGATGACGATGCCGAAGCCAGCGTGGATTAGTGGTTCCGCACAGAAGGAGGGCACCGATGGGGAGATTTTTTCAATTAACCGTAGGAGGAAGTCCCCGAGTGTTTCGGATCGAGCTCAGGAGGCCACAGCAGGCTTCTTGATGAATCTTAAGCCATATTTTCTTCTACCCACACACCGGGTTGATGTGGAGAGATGACTAGGATCCGTCTGCCATGCTTTACCACACAGTAAAGTGTTCTATTTTTGATACAAAAACAGTGCCTTCAACAAACAAACGTAGATTCATTCTATTCTTGTGTCATCGTTTGTTTTTTTTTCTGAATGCTATCTCGTTATTCCGTTCCAAGGAAAGTAATTATTTAGGATAATCCAACGGTGCGCATTTATCATATTGCTCCAGGCTAAAACTACGGAAGACAAACAAACAATGGCGCGTCGCCTTGTTAGAAGTGGTAATGCAAATAACGCGACTAGCGAGAAAATGCGAAGCTCAAGCTTGCCAGCATTGCTTAACGATTATCTTCCGTCCGAATTCAGCTGCACTGAAGACGTCCGTTAAGACCACGGCTGCAATTGCGCTTCAATCGACCGTTCCCCTCGCCGGGTGCCCAAGTTCCGACGATCACCAAACCGATGCTGAATGTAAAGTTTTTACGACTCTCTAAGTACATGAGCGTACCCGCTCAAAGCCACAACCTGTTCGCTCGTCGTCGCCCGGCCATTGGATTCCATTTAATTGCATTTAGTTAACAAACCTTTAACTCACATCGATACTCCCATGCCAAGGGAGTCGGGAAAAGTTTTCCCTTTTTTTTATTATGCCACCCATCCACCCATCCACCCACTTCCCCCAGGAGCCCAGGAAGGATGGTTCTCTATGGCCAGTGTGCAGTGTGGTGATGTGATCGTTAGCTATAAAACGGGAAAGAGAACAACGAAACAACTAAATCTTCCCATCAACGGCAACATCGGCCAACAACTACACTACACAATGCAATCGATTGTAGCAAGTGCTCCAGACTTTTTGAGGGCGCAAAAGAAAGGGCGCCTCTCCCCGGGGGAGGGCTTAAGGTTCCAGCATTCTTCCAAATGCCAACAGCTGCGGGTCGGTAAAGCAAATGAATGAAGCTTCCTTTTGAACCGACAGCCTCACCAACGATTCAAGCGAGCTGTGACCGGGAAGACGCAGCGCCAATATCAAAGGTTGCGTTCACTGGGCATGGATAGACGCCCGGCGGAGGCTGGTGGAGTTACGCAGCAAAAAATTGAAGAAGCCAAAAAAAAACACCCTCCGAACCTTCAAATGTCAGCAGCATTGCCACTATGCACGCGAAAATACTACCATCCCCCTCGGATTTTGGACCGGACGAACATCATCTTCGGCTGCAGATTGGAGGCACCGTAATGAAATGTCAGAAGTCGTGACAATATTGTTTTCCGTGACATATATTTTTTTCTCTCGGGCTCATTTCGGAGTTCCCTTTACCGGAGATGCTATTTGTTTGAGTCTCTTTGCAGACGAGAGGAATTTGTCACTTAGATAACGAAAAAAAAAAAATGGTAAAACAAGCACCCAAAGTCACGAACGATGGGACAATCTTGTTGTTGCGAAACGAACCTTCCAGTCGCTATTTGTCCCTTTGGGCTACTGGTTTGTCTAATCGTTTTTTTGTGTTTGTAGCCACCGCACGGGAAAGAGTTGCGATGTCATTTGAAGAAGCTTAACGGACATAGTTTGGGAAATGGCGGAGTTGAAGGAGGATGGCGATCATGACGCGGTGGAGCTTAGACTGGCCACTGGTGTGCGGTGTAGATTGATTGAGACTGATGCAGGAAGGACGTATCTGCAAGTCACCACGTCAGTCGTTACCGTCGTAGCTCTCGCGGCCCCAGCGCCATTCTTCTGCCCATTTAATTGATGATGAATTGATTGCGGATGAATATTTATGTGTGAAGATGACGTGCGAAACAGTAGCGTGGTTAGCGCAAAGACACACACAAGATTGAGCGATACAGTTGTGTCAATGTTTTCTTTTCTCCCTCATAACTGCCGGTACGCCGACGGGATTGGTTTGATTTGATTCACACCACAAACTAGGTCAATGGATGAAAAATGTAGCCACCTGGCACCAGACGCAGCCTGGTTTAACCACGTGGATGTTTCCGCTTAGCAAGATAAACATTGTCACTCATAACTTTCCGTGCTGTATCGTTCTGCGAGTCCACAGTGTCCTGGTTCTGGACACATCGGGTGAGTTATCGATAAACTCTTTCCATCCATGGCATCATTTCCACACTTATTTGTGGTATACACCTGCTTTGCCGTCGGTTTATGACGAGTGGGTTAATCTTCTTAACCGGAAGCCCCATAGAGAGAAAGAGAGCGTGAAAGCGTCAAGTCCACGTAGGAAGCGTCCATATATAGCGCCCATATCCACTTAAACGCCCGTGGAAAACCATAATCCCAATCGTGTATGTTCGCACCTGTTCATCCAATTCCTCAAATTGCATAAATCACCGACTCATGCATGCGGGCCCCTTGGTGGAGGTTCGTGCGTTACCTTATAATAAATACCATTTGCACTCACCAATAATTCAGCGGGCCAAGGTATGTGCGGGATGTTATACCACTCGCCACACAACAACAACATCGCCATCGCATCGTCAACGAGTTGATTATAATAATGACGCTACACACCTGCATTTCTGCGATGCGCTTTCGATAGAGATAGCGAGGTGAAGTGTAAGACGGTGGAAAAACATGTAAAAAAGCACCCCCAACAACAACGCGTACAAACGAACAAACTTCTCCCGGCAAAAGTTCTACACGCTACACACGCTCCAATGGTGGTAAAATTGGCTTTACAGTTTGGTGCGCATCTTCGCAGCCGAGCTGAAGCTCACTCCAAACTCACATCCAATCAACAAACGCCCGTTCTAGGCAGGGGTCTGTGCAAAAGGGGGGGCCATTTGTCGTGCTGCTGTCGTTAGCGTAATTAGATTTTCTAACCCTCCAGCAGACCGTTCATACGTACCACCATCAGTATGCACCGTGTGCATTAAGCTTAATTCCGATGCTGCAAGCTCGCTCCCTGATCCGACAGTCGCCCACACACACACACTAACGTGTGATGCATTTTTCAATAACTTTATAAGACTATCAAACATTCATTCGGGACGCACCTGCTGTTGTGGGGCTCCGTCCGCTGCAATAATGCAGTCGGTATGCGATGTAATTAAAGCCCCGCAAGCGCGAGAGCTTTGCAAATCCAAACTACAACTGTTCTTTTTACATCGAACTCACCATAAAATCATCTTCCAGCTGGCCGACTCAGCCGCACATTGCATAACGTCCCGGTGAGTGCTGGGCCTATCTCGTGCGCTTGCATTATGCAGCAACCTTTCCGAGGGTCTTGCTTGCTTTCAATTAGGATTCTCCGTTCACTTTAATTCGAAACCCCGTTCCGCGGGGAGGCCATTCCGCAACTATTACAACACTAGGCGGGGGTCAAGTCATAGGGCAGACTGAAGACATCTCTCAACGTGCCGTTCGGACGTTGGCGATCCTCGTGACGGTCAAAAAACGGGCACCCGGGCTTTAGGGTCGTTGACGCGCGCACCAAAAGAACCATCGTCCGACACGAGGTCTAGCGAGAGAGAGAGAGAGGGAGAGGAAAAGTAGGGATAGCCACCCTTTTCCCTACGGGTGACCGAAAAACGTCGGGCACTTACCGGCAAGACTCATTAAATGTAAAGCAAAGTGTTTACGCTAGCGGAAAGCCGCCCCGTAGACGAACGGGCCACGAGATGCGGGTGATGGAGTGCGCAAATAGTTGAACAAATTCTTTAATTGTATGCTAAGGAAGAAGCAACACGAAGCGGCAACTACGGTACCGGCCGACTCGGCAAGTACAATGCGGCCCTACGGATGGGAAGCCCTTCCAAGTGGTGCAAATCCGAGAATGGATTCGGTCTTCTTCCACTGTCGGCGCAGTGGCCTGCTGGGGACGGTGGCCGTGAGTGGTATAATTGAGTGAAAATTGAAGTCCTCCCCAGCGAGAAAGCGCACCAGGGAACGAACTGCGGCCCAGCAAAGCGCGGAGGCGTTTGTGGTGGATCAGCACTGACACAAGCACCGAGCAGAGCGACGCCTTTGCTGTACGGTTGGTGTAAAGTTGTTTGGTTTGTACACAGTTTCCACAGTGATTATAGCGCCCGTTTCTATTAGTACCGGCATGGCACTGGTGTACTGCCTGTACAGTCGAAGCCCGGATCTCGGCTCGACTGCGAACCGTTCTGTCCAAAACCTTAACCACGAATCAAACCCTCGATAACCCGCCAGAATGCCGGGAGACCAGTCGACTTGCAGTTCGTCTTAATACTACCATTTGCAAGATCGTCCACCTCAGTTGCACACAGAACATTCCGGCGCTCCAGCACCGTTCTCGAGCTCCGTTGCGAAAGTTGTTGAAGCGCTGCATCATTTTCGTTCTTAATGCCATTTCCGAAAAGATACCATTTACCAACGCACCGCAGAGCACCCCGCCTAACCCGGGCGTCGAGTTACTAGCAAAGTTCGGTACTTTCCTGCTCCATCATGGCCGTAATCCATCCATCGGGCCATCCATATGGAGCCGGCGAAAGCGAACAACGGCGAACCGAGCCTCCGCAAAGAAACCCGTTCGTATCATTCCAAACTTGGGCAAGTTTTATGGTAATCGGTTCAGAGAAGGACGCTCTGCAAAAACGGGAAAATAACTACGAACAAACCACCTTAGCCCACCTTAGCCTCAGTGAGCAACCAAACAACAGACACGACGAAAGGGAGGAAAAAAAACCCGGCTCGGAAACGCTCACGGTTTGATGCGCAGATGGTCGGGAAACGGCCGACCGTGGGCATGACGGTACCTGAAAACTATTTCCCAAACCAACTTTTCCACAACCGCGTCCGTGTGAGCGAATGCGATGCGAATCCGTGATCCGCTGGGTGGAAAAGTAAAATCCTTGTAACCGCACACGTACATCCCGTAAAAGTTGGCTTATCGTTGAGCCTGCTGTGCTCGTCTCGTCGTTCGAGGGCCGTACCGTTGTTTGCTCCGAGCTGCGAGGAACCGACCAAATGGACGGATGGTGCTGGCGTTTGATATTTGAAACCAATGTTCGGGAAGTCGTTTAAAGGGAAGTTTATCATAGCCTGGGTGGAAAACATGAGATTTGGACAGAAAGAGATATGTACCATTACACTTCATCTCGACGAAGGTTCTTCGTGATATGTCACCGATGTAGGCGAGGGGCTCTCGAAGCTCCACCTTCATCCTGAAAAGAAATGCAACTTGTGAGCTATTTCAAGTAAAAGTACCTACATTACTGTGCCGAAAATAAAAGCTAAACATCCAATTTAAAATTGTATCCTTTTGGGAAGCTTCGATCCCATGGTGCCATAGTCTGCCATCACCAAAACCAAATTCCAATATCCCTTCCAGCGATGACGGTCTTTACTTGGTAAGACGAGCACTTGCCGGTTATTTCATGAATCGTAAAATAGATCATGCTCCGAGGGTATTTCACTGGCGCTTTGCTCCTCTAAGCGGGAGGTTTAAAATTCAAAGGGACGAAAGAAAACTTCATCATACACCTTTCTTCTGATTAGCGCACAGAACGGAGGTCAACGGGGAAAGCCTTCCGCTTCCTTCGGACGGCATTTAGCAAGATATACAGCCAACGCTTGCCCCCCGCGTCGAACATGATACGGGCGTTATTTGCTGATCGATCGAAAATCTTTCAATTCCAGCACCCGAAGTCAACACCATGAACGAACTCGAATTCCAAAGCACGGGCCAAATCTCGAAAACGGATGCCTTCCGCAAACTAAAAAAACAAAACGACCCTACCATTTCGGAACCCAACAGTTTCGTACGGGTTTCCGTGTTTTGTAGTTCGGATTTGATTACAAGTCAATAAAAGATAATTAAAGATGCTAGCGATAGCATCCTTCATGCCTGCACTTTGTTGATCACTTATCCGTCCGTTGGTGGCACGGACGGTACGGCAGCAAATTGACACAAGCTTTTGGCGCTTCACCCATCACGAGCGACGCTCCGCACAGGGGTTGGAGTTGGAATTTAGTGCGCTTCTCCAAGCTTCAGCCCGGTTTGAAGCTTAACCGATCCCCGGGGGATGAAGATTCAAAGCGAGAACTTTACATCAATGATCGTACGGAAGGATGAGAATAAAACCACAAGCTACGGTTTTACCCATCATCATCGGTTGGAAGGATGCACTTCTCCATTTGGCCGACAGGTGTTTGTCGTCCGGGCTCTGGTTCGGATCATCAGCGGCGAACAAGGACAATCAGGCACGGTTCAGACACATGGGGGGGGAACGAAGGTCCAGGTTTTACTACCACTGCCTGCAAATGCAGTAAAATTTTACAGCACACCCAAATGCCGAATAGATTACGGGCGATGATTATCGCCGTTGTGAGCGGTGTGACCGGTCATCTCGGTGTCCAACACTGCCACCGAGTCGCTTCGGTTCGAAAGTTTTGTCACTGCCGAATAAAGCTATTGTAAACCGGTGCTTGACTTCCCCTGGTTCTGCCACAATCCAGTTGCCAGCTGATCCGAATTGGACGGTAGCCCGGGTTTTACAATTCTTTAGCAATTCTTTTGTGGCCGGCAAAAGAGCATAAGCACGGAGACGTTCTGCAGCGGTTGAATCGTGCTTCGCTTATACCCGGTATCATCTGTGTGGTTTTCTGGCTAGCTCCCCAGAGTGTGAGTAACTGGTTAAGCTGTTTATATGTACGGCAAATACCGGAGGACAACGTTATAAAACACGTGCGATGGTTATTACAAGGACTTTAGACTGCTGCCACCGTACGACAAGATGGTTCGGTTATGACATGTAGTACATTTTCCTCTCCGAATGCCAACAATTGCCCGCGGGCGCTCGAAACGACTCTTGTACTCGTTTTCTAATGTACATTGCTATCGCTTTTCTTTGATTTTAGCTCTGTATCCTTTTTTTAATAGCAAATATCTAATCCCAAGTCTATTTTTTTTTTGCTTCTCCTTACAGGTACGTTTCCAATTCGAAGACTCATTAAGGCAGCTTACAAATGGAGACCAGGCAGGTGATCACATGCATTGTTTTAATAGGGACCCGCAAGACAACAAGTGTGCAGCTTACAGCCTTTAACCACACGGCGATTACCCATCTCACAAGCATTTTGTTTGACTAATATTCGCTTTAACAAGCACGGATTGAGCAAGCAAGAGAGAGTGAAAAAAAACCGAACTAAATCTGATTTCCTGCAAATTCACTGCAGTAGCTCGCACAAATCCAGTGCCAGCTGACGATGTCCAGTGAGGCACAAGTGCCAGTGCAAAAGCCCAAAACCTCACTTCCGAGCCTGACAGGATGATGGTAATCTAATACTTCTTGATCCTACCACTCGCCTTGCGCGTCCCAAACAGCCGAGAAGACGAGGGAGCTTAGCACTTGCACCTCGATTGCACCGGAAGATTGCTCATGACATCCATCAGGTTTCCTCTGCCAGCCGAGTCGTCGCAATGCAGGCATATGGTCAGAGAGATGCACCTACAAATCTTGTGCCTTTTTTTTTTGTTTTGTTTGGGATGTTTCTCATGTTCTCGCATTTCGTACACTTAGTTTCGTAATGCTCCTGCTTCCTCGGTGCCTTTTTCCCGGGTGTGCATGTGTGTGTGTGTTTTTTTCTCGGTCCGATCCATTGCTGTTGCTTTGTACTGTCGCAATGTACCCGCACACGTGCACACGTTCCCGCTCGGACTTCTTCCGCGGGGCCCACAACTGTTTATGGACACTTAAAAAGCCATACGCAACACCGCAAAAGGGGCCAACTTCTAAAACAACCATTCTTTGTACTTCTACGGCACTGTTGTGCTGGTGCTGATGATGCTGCTGCTGCTGCTGCTGCTACAAAACCATCGTCGTCCAAACTGCTCGGCGCAATTCTTGAGACAAACAGTTCCCTGTATTGTAGCGTGTACCCGAAAACCATAGCGCACAGGAACAGAAGGAGAACCAGCGGTGCCTGATCTTTTCCATAGCTCCTTTGGCTCGGGTCTTCGGGTCTCTGGCCCAACAAAAAAAAAAAGGTTGCCATTAGCCCACTCGACTGGTGCCTTTCGCTCAAGTGGAACCAGAACTAAAAAACAACAACAAACCGTGCAAGAGAGCAAGAAAAAAAACATCATCTTGTATGTTCACTATTTGAACAGCACATACGACAGTAAACGCGCTCTTCTGCACCTACGAGCGAGTAAAATAAATCTACCATGACGAGAAGTAAACCCCCGACGGCAACATGATCAAGAAAAAGGAACAACCATCTCCGCGTTTTTTTATCATGTTGAGCTTTGTTTTTGTGTGCTCTGGCTACCCTGGAACTTCAAATTGCCTGACTTCCAATTGCGTCCGTCCATGTGCCAACGAGTGCCCCATCACCATCCGTACGGTGAATGCAGGACGCCGAGGTTCGGCAAGTGTTTGTTCATTTACATATTTTTCTGTCACCCAGGCCACACTCGGCAACATGCTCGACGTTACCCTCGGGGGTCATAGCCCGGTGCCTGCCCAATTGTTGGAAGGTTGACTTGTTTAAGGGCAGACCGTGATTTCTAAATATGCTGCCATGCAGGCAGCAGCAGAAGTAAAAAAAAACATAGACAGGAACGATACCGGATCAAACTTTTCAACCAACCAGCACCAGCACATTGTTGCACAGTTTTGGGTGCTCCCATGCGGAAGGACGATGCAGTTGCCACCCACTGCACTACGAACGGAAAGTGCATCTTCCGGCTATTTTTGGGGAAAAGTTTCTCGAGTGTCCTTCCCGTCCGAGGACACCAGGCACGGATGTGTCTTTGGAGGGTGAGAATTAAAATTTCCCTAACCATTTTTCCCATGAAAGCATCAAGAAACAGAGCCTCAGCAGCAAATGTTCCGCTTTAAACGAGGGTGCATAAAATTATCCACCCTTGGTTGACTGCCCTCGCGCGGTTGGTGGCCGGTTGGGTTCGGTGGTGGAAATTGATAATTTTAATTGCTTCTGGTCGATCGATTCGATTTTTCCCTCCACACCCTTGTGTTGTTGTGGTTTTTGGATGGGAAAACTGACGCCAGCGTTCGACTGCTGGACAAATGGATCAAATTATGATCAATCGCTTTTTAATTCGATCATTTCAACTCCGCTCGGTGGGCTGCGCCGGGGTGGGGGGATGAGATACATAGTGCCCATTTCGGGGAAATGCGCTGGCGTTTCAAATCATTCCGGACGACTTCCTGTGGGGTATTTATCATTCGCATACATACAGACGCATAGTCACTCCATCCATCCTGCGTACCGCATCTGTTGCTGATCGTGATGTGCGTTCCAGTGCGTACGCACGGGGAAAATTGCAAGCAAAGCACCGATAATCGATATGTCGAGCCCACTTGCTCGATAGCACCGAGCAGCACAATGGCAACAACGCGCGCTTATGTTGGTTTGTTTTTATTTCGTTTCCTTCCTTCTTGTTTTCTTTGTCGCTGCTGCCTGTCCACCGTGTCAGTACAGCTGCTCCCAACGATGCCCACGGGACAGAGACGCACCGTTCCCGGGCAACCGAGGTCGTAACTCGTGCCCAACTTTATCAGCTTCGCTCTGCTCGGTTAAGTAAACCAATCAAAAACCTTCAAACCATTACGACCGGGGTTGGGTGCCACAAGTAATGGGTCCCAAAACGGTTACCCGAAGTGCCCCCATTCAGCCGGGATAGTGTGCGGATGGCGACGAATAAATGTTGGGCGGGGTGAGATGTATGATTTAAGAGCTCCCCGGGTTTTTTTTTTGCTGAATGTAATCGATTGACTTCGACTGTCGAGGGTGCCGCCACTACGCTAAACGGTAGGAACCGCGAGGGATGAAGGATGACAAACACTTCCCCACACACACATACCCGCCCAGGTTTCCTCAAATATATCGTTAGTATCGTTTCCGGTTGGTGCGTTTTATATTATTCCATTTGGATTGTGTTTGTTGTATGTTACTTTTTGCTCTTTTGTCACTGTGAGACCCTCAGCCCGGTTTCACGATTTTCCAACAGACACAGAACCCACACACTATTTTGCCTGCATATCTTCGCGTGCTTCTGGTGTACCCTTCCTCCGCAGGGCGGACTCGACGCACCCACGCACCCGGGAATGTCCGTCACATCCCCGTTCCAGCAACGGGCGATGAGGGTGAATCGAATGGATGTAGTTTGTCGTTTTATTAGCATCACAATAAACACAAACGCAACGCTCGTCATTCACCGCGTCGCCACGAAGCTACCGGCAACCGGCACCGGCATCTACCGGCTGGGAACAAAAACCCCCGGCAGAATCGAGAGCGAAAACCTTCCCCGCAGCATAGCGCCCGTTCTGTGAGGTGAAACCAAAAGCGTGAACGGAATATTAATGCTCTGACCAGGTTTGATTGTTACCTGGGCTTTTTGCTGATCGCACCCCACAATCGCCGCGTGTTGCCAAGTGCTAAATAGCGTACTCTCTAAAACAGCTCGTTTTCAATATAACCAACGATACTTTTTTCTCTCTCGTTGCTATTGAGTTAAGGAGGGTCGTGACAGTGGGCTTTGGGGTTATTGAAATAAAAATGTGAATATTTTGCTTCCATAAACCCTCGTTCGCAAAGAACATTTGGTTCAACCTATTTCGTTTCTCAACCGTTAAGCGAGACCTTGGCGCCGCGGGGTTCGCGAAACAATTGAATGACGTTTGTTTTTACTGTAAAACGACGCAATCATCATAAAAGTTGCTACCACCAGCGCATCGGCGCTGGAACTGGAACTGGAGCGCCTAGATGTCACCTAAATAGCGAAGCGCGTAAACCATCTCGCTATTTGTCAAACGGCTTTTAGCGAACTACCAGCAACCAGCAGCGAACCACCGCGATGTGTTCGATGTGAACGGTTCTCAATGTAAAACAAAAAAAAAAAACCCTTCCCACTCCACTATAGATACAAGCTCGATACACATTTACAGCCAATTTTGTAGCTTTTACAACCGCTCCGATGGCTCGTTATCACCGTATAACTACCCTGCAACACCAATTACAACCCCCCCCCACCTGTGGTGGTTTGTGTGAATTTCCACGGCGATAATTTATGTATCATCAAACGGTTCGCCACCCGGTGCAGCTGGTGGAACATGTGTGCGCCCGGCTTGTATTGACTTTCCCGCGAGATGCCGTTGTTTTTGTTACAATTTAAAGTGCACACGCACACAGACTTCACGGTTCCTCACCCCAACCCATTGGGGGATTATGAGCCCCCGGTCGCTTTGATGACATTGACCACACATTTGCACGGACCATTGCGGATGTATACGATCGGGATTTGCATAGCAATAGACCATCGGAAACGGTTGGGACCGCAGCCGCACGCTTGCATCAACAGCTAATCTTCTAACTCGGTTCAACAATTAGCCAATCAATCAGTGCATCACTCGGTGACCTATTTAACGCGTACCGGCACGAGGCCACGGGCAACCTCACCAATAAATCCAATGCAAATCAACCTCTGCAGGTAGCAGCGGCAACGCGATGATAATCATGATGATGATGATGATGATGCACTTACGGTCACGGTGGTGAGATTGTGCGGCGAATGCGGATCCGCTGCTGCGAAGCACGAACCGGTACCGGTTGTCCGATGCAGCTGCAAGATATGCGATACTCACGAAGCATCAAACGATGGGCGATTGTCGCGTCAAGGTGCGCTCACCGTTTGGCTTGCATTATTCCTCTACGTTCGTTGCGTTCTGATGATGACTCTGCGTTGTTAGTGGTTTCTACTAGCTTTAGTCGTCGTTGCACGCCAGAACTGTGAGCTCCACTCTGGGTACAAAATAAACACATTAAAGCAAGCTTCTAGCGAATGCTTTCATGACTTGGCAGTATTGGAATGCATAGTCAACCAACGATCTCCGGGTGTATCATTCTGTTTTAACGTATCTCTTGAAAGTCGTTCGAGCTCTGAGTCGTTGAACCTCAGCATCTCACGGCTTTAAATCGTTTGCTACTCACACAGATATGAAGTCCACCCGAGAGGAGGGATCTCAACAAAACAAAAGCCCCAACTTTATAATTCATATTCCATAATCCACCACTAAAAGTTGGTTGCTTCAATTCAAATTGCTTCCTGCCCCGTCGATGATCGAAGATAGCTCGAGATCGTTCGACTTGCTGGTTGCCTTTGCCCACCCTTCAGCGATGCGATCTTGGTAATGAGCTTCACTGAGCTTCATTTCATATCGTCCCGCTGGAGATGGGCAGCAAAATTGCTCCAATTTGAACATCCGCAAAACAACGCCAATCCCGCGCGCTAACCATTCAACGATGCTGAGAAGATCTCGGACCAACCTGACCGTACCTTATGAGGCGAGAAAGCGCCCACGATTACATCACTTTCATTCGAAACACATACATCATCGCCAGCACGCGAACGAGATCCGATCCGGCCGTTCGATTGGGAGGGAGGGCTACTAAACCCCCTTCGGAATTGAAGGGCTGGAATTGATGCTGGCAGGATAGAGCCTTACCTTCGCCCCAAAAAAAAAACAGCTAAAGCCAGGGGAAAAACGAAAAGCCCATCCACAAACCATTTCGTCTACCAACAAGAATGTGGCTCTGAACCAGGGAAGACTTGGTTTGGTGCTGGTGGTTCATAAGAAGCGTAGAAACTAATTTATATTTTCGATTTAGTTTAACGTCCGAACGAAATTGGGCACTTGCACATGCCTTCGCTTCGTTTTCCCGCACACTCCGATCACCCCGATCGTATCGGATATTCTCCCGGTAGGGTTTTGGGTCGATGCGCGCCGTACCAGCATACCACCTCCGTACGCGGTTTCCCGCGCTTCCATGAATGATGGTGAAGAGAGATCTTAGATTTCATTCCTGCCAGCGGATGACCTCTACGTCACTAGCTGATCCAAGCGCTAGACGAGCGAGCGCTCACGTAATGGCGATAATTTAACACGCGCTTTGCGCAACTAGCCGGGGCATCATCCATCGTAGAACATATGTTGCCGATAATTGCCAAACAGCCATCAAACAGACCATCGGCCGACAATGGCGTGGAATAGAAAATCCGGAACCAAACCAAAGCAACCAACAGCCAGATATTGCCTGAGGGAGGCTTTACAGCAATATATTTTTTTTTGTTATTGCCTTTCCTAAGTTCACGTTTTGAGCTTTCGTCTCAGCGTTTCGGTCAGACACAAATCAAAGAACCTGGTAGGCGAAGCCAAATCTAGAATCATAAATCCCTCAGCGCTCGAGCCGTGCGAGATGCGGACGGTACGGTTCATTCTTTAGCCCCAGCATACCGGCAAATGCATGAAATAGTATCATCCACAGTATTTCTCCTTCACTGACTTCTGGCGAGTTGTTGGCACCGAACCGAAACGCACAGCCGGTTCTCTGCCGTTGCCATTCTTGTGCCATCGATAAATGGCTGTGTGAAGTTGGACGATTTCATCACGACCTCAGCAAGAGTGTGAAAGGGGGGAGGGAAACAAATCTTGCTCCTCAGAGATCTTGGACACAATTCTAGCCCGGAATACAAAAGTAAATAATCGACTAGCAGCAGTAGAAGAGGTATTAATAAAAAAAAACTATACTCAAATCTTTGCTACTGACAGGGAAACGTTACAGATACTACCATGGGACCCATCCCCAACGTGGGCCTTGTTCGTGGTGTTCGGTGGAAGTCAGCGGCCGGGCCAGGGTCTACTGTTTTCGACAAGGGAAGAGTTATACCATTAATGGACTAATACCGCTCCAGCATACCGGTACCAGCACCAGTGGCAGCCCCCGGTACCACCGAATGCCGGCTAGCCGGGAAGTCTGTGTATGGAGTCGGCAGGTCCATCATAGACCATCCATGGGTTTTCGTCGAAGAAATGGAAAACGGTTGTATATGAATATTTATGCCGTTGGAGAGAAAATACACATTTGCCTGTACACGTACGTGCAGTGCCTTCCACCCAGCAGTAAAATGGCGCACGGGGAAAAAAACGCTTCTGTGCTCCGGCCATGGCACGGCACACTGAACGGAGGCTTTGAGCGAGCGAAACCTTAGTAGAGCCAAGGCAGTTTCCTTGCGGAAACACTATCTTCCTTCCCTGGGTGCTGTCTCTTCCTGCCCGAGCGCGAGAGTCCTGATACGTGTACGGTTTTATTTCTACAGCGGGCTGGAACTTTTAAGCCGACACAATGCCGAAGTCTTCGACGAGCATGAACCCACTCGAAACTCTTTCACTGATTCTTGGGCGAAGGCTTCTTCGCCCGGTTCGATTTGCTGCTGTAATCGAAACATTCATATTGATTTTTTTTCGGGCTTCTTCCACGTCAGGGAACCTTAAGAATGGACGTGTTTGTCGGGCCTTTTTTAAAAAAAAAAGACGGCGCAACCAGGAAGGAAACCAATAAACAATGCGAACGTTCATAAAAGACGTCTCCGAGTAGACGACGGCTGGCGCAGGTGTAATAAATTACGCTTACGTGTGTGTAGGCACACATAACCCCCAACCCTTGCTCCCTTTGCTTCGACGCCCCCACAAGGAAGCACTTTTTCATCGAAAATTTGTAACGCGTCCTTGCGTTCTCTCCGATTCTGGGAGTTTTATTTACTTCTTCAAGCTTTTTTAAAGACTCGCACCCTTCAGTTCAGCTACGAAGACTACCCCTTCTCCAATGCGGGCACGTGACGAACTGAGTGTCAATGTTTTTTTTTTTATTTCTTGTTACCTTTCTCCACACAAAGCATCAGGTTCCAAGACTCTGGTACATCATAAATTTGCCAACCTGAGGTACCGCCGAGATTGGGTTCACTCTTGGGAAATTCTTCGTGCCAAACTTTCACTTGCCAGGAATTGTTCGCATCCGTTTGGTGAACCAGAAAAAAAACAGGCTCACCCCCAACCAACCTCAACCCAGGGACCCAGGGCTTCAAAGTCAAACAGAGCCAAAAACCGGAACACAAGGTTCCGCGTGCAAGTGTATCTTCTGAAAAGGGAAACATAAATGAAAAGGGGCTTCGTGTGTTTTTCTTTCAGTTTTTCCGGTGCTCTTGTGTGATGAGGGCGCGCGTTGATGCGTTTTGGGTGGGTGGAACTTTCGTGTGCGAAAAGCGATGAAAATAACATTACCCACTCGGCGGCCCGGGTCGTGCTAGCTGGGTTTCCGCCAGGGACAGATGGATGCCATCGCAAATTGATAAGCTGGAGGGCATGGGAAATAATTAGGAAGCGGGCGCTAAAAGAGAACCTCTTAAGACATCCTTCAGCCCAACAACGTAATAATGATTCTTATAAACTCCAGCATTTCCCACGATTTCCGTTTGGGACATTCGGCAAACAAATCCCAAACTAATGGCGAGAATGTTCACTCCAGCTCAGGGCAAAACATAAGCTCGAGCAAAAAAGGCTTTGCGAAAAAAAGGCAAACCATTGTGCAAGTTTTTACGTCTGCTAATCTCTCAACCGAACAAAAAAAAACATCATCGCTGAGCTATTTTTGGCATCGATTGGAATCTATGCATTCGTATCGTTTCTCTCCTTTATGCTCGTACCATGCCCAAAACCATCCTAATTCAGTGCGTTGTTACGGAAAAATGAGCTAATCCGAAGGGTGCTCTACCTGTTTGGCTCTTTGCACAACATGACAAGCGTTTCAAAACTGCATACACCTTCTTAGCCATCAATCATGCCCTGTACACGCACCGTGAGGACATAGCCGGTTTTGTCGATTTAAATCGGATCGAAGGTAGAGCGAACTGAAAACTAAAATCCTCTCCGTCCATAACGGACGACTTAGTAACGATGCGTATCAGTTCCCATCACCAACTCACCAACCTCCAGCAAACATCTCGTCCCGCCTCGATGATGCAACATCAACAGAAAATCCTTTCTTATCACCGGCGCCCATTTAAGGGAAGCCCAACGAACGAACTACTTTCTTGTGCTCTCGTGATCATCCGGCCACCGAAAAGGTGATGGTTCGGTTTCGGCCAAAAAGGTCCAACCTTTCACGACGGCGACGGGTCCACGGGACCAGGGCGGTGGGCACGAAAGAAATTGGGAAAGCCCGTGCCGCATTGACGATGGTTTCCATGTCCGTGGACCGGTGCGTTCGGGTGTGCTGATGGATGGATAGATGGATATAGAATGCTTATCGCAGAGCAACACATTACACCCGCAACGACGACACGAAAGAAAAGCCGACCGAAAAGTAATACGCCGCCCTACACCAAACCGACAGGAGAAGAAAGAAAAATCTCCCCACAAAGCACGGGCGAAAAAAAACCCCTCGGCGAATGGAAAAACCGGTCCGACCGGCGCACACGGAAGGAAGTTCTTTACGACTGTGGGCTGAACCTTAATTTAACCTGCACCGTCTACCTGGGCCCGCGTTTTGTTGCGTGGGACACCGGGATATGCCGAAGACTCGGTGCGCACACCGAAAACATAAATATTAGATTAGCCGCGTGTAAATATGAGAAATTAAATTGAACTTCCTGTGTGAAACGAACTCCCCGAAACATATCGAAACTAAGGCGACCGCGGAGGTGACCCTGCAACTCCTCAGGTTGTAAGGTGTCTCGTCAGCAAAAGCCGTCAGAGCCGCGGTTGGGGCTGCGCGCTTGAATACCTTTTTCTACGAACAACTCCACGAACATTGGCAAGATTAGCCGCCGGGCACTAGGCAAATAGCCAAGGCTTAGCCGACTTGCCTTTTTAAAAGACGGACAACCCCCTGTTGTTACGGTGAAGCCTCGCAGCGAACACTGTGTTGCCCGCCAACGCGAAAAGTGCTGCTGTTGCAGAACGGAAAGGCTCGTCCGAAAGCAGGGGCTAAATGGGCGAACGGGCAAGCTCATTAACCTTTTGCCGGGGCCTCATTTTGACACGGGATTCTACCCCGAACGCGCTGCTGCTCCTACTCAGCAAGCTGCACGGAAAAACAGGGACTTTCGCTACTAGCGGCCGCGCAATTGACGATGGTGTAACATTTTAATTACGCAGCCATGTTCCAAAGGCACCAAAAGCTGACCCATCCCGTGCTGCTGTTGTGTATGTGTTGATATAAATCAAATGAGCGTCCGGGTCGAAGGGCTCGTGACCAATTTGTCATAACACGAAGGGTTACAAATGTTCGTCACGGTGGCTTTCATCCGGCGTGGCGTCCCGTAATTGGGGGGTGGGTGGGAGGTAGTCCTTTTGCCCAGAGTCTTTTCGCAACCTAAAATTGTGTCTATAAATGGTTGAAGAATTGGGCAGTTTTGTTGGACGGGTGTAATCTCTGTTGGGAGCCTCAGTTGTGTAGGCAAACCACATTTCGCTCCAAGCCCAAGGAACAAACTCCTACGACGCACCGGTGCCTGTTGTTGTTGCCCATTGTACGCTGCCGAATGGATTGTAGTTTCTTCTCACGCCGCGGCTTCACCGTCAAGCTGCCAGAAGCCAGGCTTCCGTTACGGAGCATAATTCACAGGATCTTATTAGCCGGCATCGGTTTCCGTTCCGCGCGCGATGCCCGACATTCTCACCGTCGAGAGTTTGCTTTTCCTCGGATTTTGTTTTATTAAAAACGATAATTCATTAAAAGTCCTCTGCTTCCTAGCTGGTAATATGAGATTTTTCTTTCCTTTATGCTTCTGGTCGGCCCGATTCTGTTTGTTGGGAATTTCATCACGAGAGACCCTGGAGCGATGGTTTTGGGTTTGGGCCTACCTTAAGTTGCCCTTCGGTGCCCACTCATGCTGCATCATGTGCGTGCATGAGAGACGCGAAAGGTACACCGGGGCCGGTGGGCTGTATCTCCTTACACGGTTGTTTAGACTCCGAACGAACAAAGAAAAGAATATGCCAACAAGAAAAAACAAAAACCCATCCACGGGTTGAAATCGACCGTTTACCGTACGGACGGGAACCTGATCGTTTCGTACAGGATAGTTTAGCTGCCGTTGGAGGATTCAAGGCGCGTCTTCCAACTGCTCTTCCAACCGGGTTTGGTCAAATTTCTTCCAGACATTGAAACGCTTTTTTTTAGTGTGGCTTCCCATCGCTCAGCTCACTGGCCAGCGCGGCCATATGGTTCTCGCACTTGACATCGGCCCATACCTGCCATCCCCGGCCGGCAAGGTGTCGAGTTTATGAATATGAGAAACGGACCGTCAGTGCGGCGATTCTGGACGATTTGACGAAATTGGGCTTCTATGTTTTCATCGACAGTTGGTCGCGTTCCGGGACCCGGTTTGGTGGTTAGAATTTCTTGAGGTTAAATCGTTTAACCATCGTCAACGAACGTACCAACCGTCACTTTTGATATCGGAGTAAGCGAGTACTGCAATCATGAAATCTGAGACTCTGGCAGTTTTTTTTTTGCTTCCTTACCAACTGTCCAACCTTAAGATGAAGTTAAATGATGAAAAAATAAAACCGTTCGTAGAAAGAGCTCCATCCGGCTACGGACGGACACTTCACCATCTGCCAACTGTTACGTCCGACAAATCATAGCACTTGGCAGCATAATCATGCCACGCGATCTTCCCCGAAGTTCACAAGACTAACTCACAAAAAAAGAGAGAAAACAAGCGTGTGTGGACAGTTCGGCCGTGAAACCACTAATTAGAATACATGTCCCCATGAGGTTGCACGATGAAGAGAATGTTTACTTTTATGATTAGACTTTACTTTTTATGATCTTTGCTGATGTGTTTTCACTCACTTGCCAACCCGGCCTGGGGAACTACATTCCCTGCCCGGACAGGACACCCCTTGTGCAAACTACAATAAAATCGGCGGGGAAAAAAACCGGAGCGAACAACGAAAGCAAAAAAAATTGGAACCCGTCTCCCTTTGTCAGAATGCTCGGACCCGATGGTGCTAATGGTCAAATAAAAAAGCTCACTTAACGATTCAACCCGCCCGGGATTTGGCGGGCTCCGAGGAGTGGGCCCCGCAGATAGCCCATCTTCCATCCTGCTAGCCTGTTTTCCTCCCAATTCCGGGACCGGGCATGCATGTACCAAATCAGCTTCATAATAAAAACATATTCACTGCTCAACACGACAACAAACATTTCAGCTCTCTCTCCCGCTGTCCAATTCCTACCAAGAACTGGCCCCCACCAGAACCGGGCGACAGACAAACGCAAAGACAAACATGGTCATAAAATGGGATTAAAAGAAGAGAATCATGATGTCCGTCCCAGCTGGGAAGCTGGAAAGCTATGGAGGTAGTACCAAATAGGAAAGTTCCACCCAGGTCGTGGCACCCAGGGCAAGTGTTCTTCTGCTCCGTTTCAGAACTGTAGGCTTCATCGAGTCAACGATGGGGATAAAGGTGGTGCAGTACACACCAAAGTCGCAAGTACCCGAGGACGAAACTGACAAAGAATTCATAGCGATGCCTTTAATTGAATTAATTAACGTTAAAATGTTATATTTACTCACCGAAACACCGCACAAGGTGCTGACCGTACAACTCCCTAAGTTGGACGAGTTGGTCGCTTTCTCTGTGCAAGATCGTGTGTCCTCCGGCGTTCGTATCCATCCAAAAATCCAACGGTTTCACGAAGCACAATGGAGTGGGTCCGGACACGTCCCCAACCTTCCCCGGCCCAAAACAGTTGGAAAATGAAAACTTTTCCACACCGTCACCTTTAAATGACAGCGCCACCCGCCGATCATCCTGCAGATATCCGGGACACACACAACGGGAACAAACTGCACCGATCGATCGGGCATCGGGTCGGTGTGGAGCTGCATCCCACGGTCAGAATACCAATCAATTTCCCCGAACACTTCGAGGGCTCCGGCGCACTCAGCGACTCAAACATCGGCCCCTGGGTGGTACGGTGGTGGAATTTTAAAACTTGAACCCAAAAACCCCTCCGGGGGCGTTCCAAGTGAGACATTCCTAATGCATCTCCTTGCAGTACCGATCCGGTACTTGCCCGGTGCAAGTTGGCGTTTGCTCTTTTCTATTCTCCACTGTGCCGTGGTTCGAGGCGTTGGGTTTTGCGAGGGAAAATGGTCGAAAAACAGCACACCCGACGTGACCGGACTTGGTTACGATTTGCAATTGAAGACTTCATGCCGCTGGAGCAGGAAGTTTATTGCGATTGTTCGGTGGCAGTTCTGGCGAGTTGGTTTGTGAAGCAGAAAAACTTTGGCCGATCCACTCAGAGACACTGCAGGAGGGATGTTTTACGGACCAGGCTATCAACGAAAAGTCCTGTTAACAGTCGCATTATCCATGCAGCGGATGTACAATACCCCAATAGACGCGTAGAAACCAATATTGCAAGCTGTTTTTTCCCCACACGTTCACTCAAGTAAGTAATGTCTGGTGAGCGATGAGATCAAAGTCAGCATACATATCGTAGCGCCTCCATATTCGTAACAGCTCTTGAAGGATGTGTGTACGCTCCATTAGGATGGTTCTGATGAGTGGGTCACACACATCAATAATCCACCACTCACAGTACTACTGAGGACACTTCAACTGCACCGAACGAAACAGGAACCAACGATCAAAAAAAAAACCTACCCAAAGTGAACCAATTTCGGACTCAACTTTTCCGCCCCATTCGCAAACGAATTAAGCAAGTGGGATGATCGAATGAAAATATATTTCAACCCACGCCCGCAAATACATTATAACGCCATCATCGGCCCGTGACAGACATCGGCATTGGAAAATATTTGCTCTCATTGATTCGATTGCGCTACGAGAGCATAAATCACCGCGGGCGCTGATGGAGGACCCTTTTCCCCACCCGACTATTTGTCCCCCCCTGGGCTCTGTCCGTTCCGGGTGTGCGGTTCCCCGTGCTTGGGGAAGTGTTGATCACCGGCAGTGGCTGATTTATCGTGCAGTTTGCCAATCGGAACGATGAAACCACCCGTTTGGCATTTATTTTAGTGGATCAATTTCGATAAAAGCCACAGAAATGGAACGATAGAACGCGTGTCCTGTTCTTTGCCGCGGCTCACTGTCAATCACAGACCACACCGGCCGATGGGTGCGAGCTGATGAGAATGTGGCCGTGAAGGGAGAGCAGAGAGAAGAAAAAAAAAACAATAAATTGGAAACATCGGTCGCGTGATCGGTTGCCAAGACGGCATCCGATTTACAAGTGACACTAGACTAACTAGCTGCGGTAATTTACCGCCGCATCGATAATGGCATTGCATCTGGGCACCAACCACCGGGAGACCGGGTTGGACCGGAAGACCGGGCGGGCGTGTAAAATATGGGAAAAAGTTGATGACAAGTTTCGCTCTCTCCTTGCGCCATTTCCCATCAGCGGCCGTATCGGATTCCCTGGTTTTCCGTGCTAAACAGTGTAGTGTGATTTGTTGTGTGTTTTTTTTTTCTCTATTGTTGCCTTGCCTTGCTGTTGCAGCGCATCATCGAGTGCAGCACCGTAGCGTCATTGCAGGGACTGCACCAAACACACCGGGACTATGCCAGCGAGTGCGACTTTCGTACCGTGGTGAATTGGAAATGATGATGCAAATTTTCTTTGCTCTCGTTCGTACCTCACAGCGCTACAAAACCACGCTTGCAATCAGTGGCCATCGGTGGAATGTTGGACCAAACCCGGGACGGTAATGTTCTTCGCGAATGGGCTTCCACCCGAGCGGGCGATAATGATTTTGGTGCTGCTTTCTTGGAAAATTGATTTCTGTCTTCCCTCGTTCCGGATCCGTTGCAAGATGGGACTGGGTGATGGGACTGGCGGGTAAATGTCCTACCGACGCCGCCTAAGGTGACGACGATTATCATCGCTGGTCTAGGATTAGCCCTTGCAATTGAACGCCCCAAAACGACATCGTACCATTCTCGCTAGCAAGAAGCGGGGGTAAAGATCCGTACCTGATGATACGCTCCGGTACGGTTTACTTCCCCCGGACACGTTCGCACAGGGTCCCACACTTGGAAGCGACAGCAGGTAGGTGCACCAAACGGCACGGTGACCTTTCGCAAACATTCGACGACGGTTCCGTACGCCGGTGTAATAAGCATGCTTGCGACGAAACAACAACACTTCCACACTCGAATGCAATCAACCAATTCGTTGGGTCACCCATTACCGTTGCACGGCACGCTATGCAAACGATGCTTCCTTCTTCTTGGAGTAGGAGCTTCTCGTCCAAACCGGGGTCCCTCAGGCACTGTGGACTAATGTCGCTGGAACGAACCAGTAACTACAGCAACGCAGAATAAAAGAAGAGCACCTCAGTGGTGCAATCCACGTCGAAGCAACGAGGATGATCCATCCAGCCGCCGCTGTGATTCTCCCGATTGCAAGTCGTGCCGCCCCAAAGGCACACGGTTTCGCGGTTGCCGCTTCGGGGACGGCAGCCACGCACGGCCAATGCATGGCGAGCGTCTAAAATCACGGTGGGATATCTTTTAAAATTCAGAAAGCATGTTTAACCCGGGGCCAAATCGAGATTGCGATTTCCGACGAGCCTTACCCCGTTTCGGCGTAACCGGCAGTTCCCTCGCCCACCCGTCAAACGGTTTCGTATCGGTACGAAGAGGACACCCGTGTACACACACTTGCTTCAATACTAGCAGCCTCATTTCAATATCACATCAGCTCTAACCCGGGGTCGAGACGGGTTTTCTTCCGCAGCAAAAGCGAGGATGGGGGGGGGATGGGGGAAAATAAAGCACAGCGGTGACCGAAGAAAAGTACATTGCTGCTGACATTGCTGCCGCTCCCGGTGGGCAATGGTGTGTGGTGCTGCGGTTGGAAAAGCGGGTGGAAAAATGTTTGCTCATCCTTCGGGACGTTCCCACCAAAACGGTGTGTTCCTTGATTTAAACCTCTCATTCCCATTTTTGTTTCCTACTCATCCACTTCTTCTTCAATTCTCCACGGAAACTTTTGCCATCTCTGGTTGCGGTTGGCCCGGAAAATGCTATCGGTAAAGGAACGAGTCGATTGTGGTTTGGGCGATGGCTTGCGAGCATCGAGTACCGAATGATGCTAAGCTTTGCGATGATGTGACCTTTCCCGACGATGCGTTTGGTCTTTTTTATTTAGGTTTTGCCTCGTCGTCGCTTTCGACCACCCGTGTGCGTTTGTTTACATGTGTGTGAGATTATTTGGTTTATTTTTGTGGTGAAACAATGCTAATAACATTTATCGTTTCCCTGTTTTCTTTCCAGGTGAGAGAGCAAGTCAAGCTTGACAACAAAACAACATGTGACGACAGCCACCAATCCGGCAACAGGTTTGAGGGTTAACTTACGCTCCCACATGTGGTGTGGTTGCGGCATAAGATGTTCATGCATCCTTCTTTTTAATGGAAATTCATCCACTTACGGTGTCCTATTTTGCCATTTGGCTTCGGTTGGACATGCCTCCCGTCATCGACCTTGCCCAATAACACCAATTTATTGACAGTGTCGAGTGGCTCCGAACCGATCTCGCACTCCACCCTGGTGCTGGTAAGCTTTTTTTAATGGCGCGCACATTACGCAGCCCGCGAAACGAGATCAATTCCCGACGAGAGCATATGGGGTTTATTATCTGCACGGGGGTTGCCCGAAAGCTTATTCGCGAAGCGCGCAGTATATTATGGGCAACTGTCCACTTTCCGGGCGGCAATAACATAAAAGCTAACATACGACCTAATTTAACGAGCAGTTTTTGCCGTTTCTTTACTTTTCGGTTGGTCCTTCAATTCACACACATGCGCTGCCGTTTGTGGTGAGTGCAGGCGGGAAAAATGAACAAATTTATTTACCCACCCAAAAAAAAAAATGGCAAAAAATACAGCGAACAGCGGAAACATGCCCGCAAAACTTGCACTATAATGCCTGCGGAAAGATTATAACTCATAATCCACAGTCCCCCTCCCCAAACTCCACCAATTGGGCGCGAGATGGGGTGGCAAAAAGGGACATTCGCACAGCGGCAGCATAAAGGAGCAGCATCGTGGCCTGGTAGCGACAATTGCTTATGGGTGCCGTTTGTGCCGGTTATGGCCAAACGCCAGAATAAATAAAACAAACCCCGAGCGCACACTGCAAATGCTCATCCGGGGCGACATTATTTGGCCAGCGACCCAGCCAGCGCAGAATGAAGTTTCGTTCCGTTTTCGGAAACTTTATGGCCAATATATATATAGAGAGAGAGGGAAAGAGATGCGCATTCCGGATGGTAAGAAGTCACCAATGCCAGGAAGCTGGATCGTGGATAGACATCGTGAAGGTGTGGGGGCGTCCTCTTGCAACAACCTCGCACAACCTTAGGATGTTTGTGGTTTACTTCGCGACACGGCGGACTTTGGGATTTTTCCCGTGGATAAGACATCCTGTTTTTTTTTTTTTTGTATTTATTCGACCACACTTGCTTAAGCCGGTCACGCAGAAGACGTTCCCGTGCTGCTGAGATGAATAGTATCGCACTAATTGCATTGGCACGGTAAATGCTAAACTCAACAGCATCACCCGTCCGCGCGGGCCTGCAAGCTGCACACACAAAGGTGAAATTCTTGTCGTCGTCTTCCTGTGTCTTCTGTCAGGGCGAAGGCAATCCGTGCTGGAACCGCGAGTTCTAGCCCACGGAACGTAGCGCAAGTCCGCGACCGCGACACCGGCTAACGCTCAAATTGAGTGCTGCTGCCCGTACCCGAGAGCACGTCGGCTCTCGTGATGATGCTGACGGCCCCGGGAGGGAAGATGTCGAGAAGTCGACACAGCGCAAGAAGTCGAACCGCGCGGCAGCAACACTGAAGAAGCTGTCGGCGAAGACGATCCCCTCTGCGCTGCGGGCGCAATAAACAACTGAAATAATAATAATTGTCGTGATTTGAAGTCACGTTCTGCAGTACATTAGCATGTTTCGTTTCCATCGCGCGATCTCGTCCCGTTCACCTCGTACACACACCATGCCCGTTTTTAGAGCGAGGGGGTGAATTCTCGATTCCTCGTGACCTCGTGCGGGTCTCTCCGGGGAGTTTGGCTGTGGTTCCTGGACTGGACTTTCGACGAGTGCGGACCAGTGTGTATGAGACAGGGTACAGTTTTAATTAAATTTAAAAGAAAACTAAACGAATCGACCCGACCCCGAGCACTTAACGCACATGTACCTTCCCGGCGTCCCCGGGGCGTTCTCCGGAGTAGCATCGGAATATTCTCCCCCCATGCTTTGTTGAATCGTTTATATCACGCCTCCCGAAAAAAAGCCCAACCATATAGATAGAGGCGCGTATTTTAAGTTTTATTTCATTCGCGCCCAGAGCCGAGGAACCCACCTTCCACGTCACGACATATCGGGCCAACTTCAAAACTGACCGAGGCCAAGTGCCTGTCAAGCCACTCCGCTAATGGACGTTGTTCGTGGCAGGGGCAGTGTGAAGCTGTGTTTAAAAAGATATTGTGCGTGATCTGTTTCTGTTTCTTCCCCGAAAGGGGCCAAGAAAAATCGTTCAGTCCGGTGCGTCCCATTGCGATAAGGCCCTTCCGGGAGGACGCTCGAAAGCGAAGGTAGGAAGCCCAGTGGATGAAATCACAACTCCTGACCGAAACGAAAAACAAAAAAAAAAAGCTCAAGCTTGTGGGACCCGGCCGCAACACCGCCAAGATTACCGACAATATTGCGCTTTAATGGTTCGTAATCTAACTTTAAATGCTGTCGGGGCGTACCCGCGGTGTACGTTTTGATGGGCCAGAAACATTCCATTCTAGTCGGGATTCCGCATTCGGGACGGATCTCTGCTCTGACCACCGTCCACCGCGACTGTTCCATTTCTAAGGGTCACAAGCTAACGCTGGGAAGTGTGTCCCATGGAAGTTGAATTGAGTTCCCCCTGGGGTGTGGGAGTAACTCCCGAAACTCACCGAAGCGATTGATTCGCATAGAAATGCGCCCGGATGCGTAAACACAAATCTTACGAATCAATCCCAAGCACGTGCCTGGCACATCTCGCCTGGGATGTCTCCCCCCTGTCACCTTGTGTCTGTCCCCTTATCACCCACAAACCGGACAGGATTGGATGAAATGGACGGAAAAGCGCGAACTTAATGTATCAATTCTGTCGTGCCAGCGGGGTGGGGGGCGGCCATCACCATCAAACGTCACCGCGCGCTTTGGCGTCGATAAAAACTGTCAATTACACGTGATTTTATACCTTCCAGCCGATGGAGACGACGTCCAAACCCGGAGGCCGTCTCTCTTCCGATCGAAGATGATGATTTTATGGGCTCGAAACCATGGTGAGGAGCGGTGGCCGATGATGAGAAAGTGGCAACAAGCGACGAATTGTGTTTTAACGATCGTTTCGCCCATATTAGCGGTTGTTTCGAAACGAACACATCACCCTCCCAAAAACCCGAGCCCTGCAGCGTACTAATAGCGCCATCTTCATGCGATGCTAAGAAAAACATAAATTAAAGTTTGTTAATGTGCGAGCTGTAGCTTGGAGACCGTCCGCGACATTTCGATCGATTTGGGACGAATATTCCACGGCTTGCAAACCAGAAAAGCTTGAAGAAATTTTCATCCAACGCTGAAGCAGAACGACCACGCCTGTTTTACACACGAGAACAGACGGGTTGGTAGGAGTTCAGGCTGGCTAATCAGGTGCAAAGTGCATATAGCTCGTGCGGCTTGTGAAAACATACACAAAGTTTGCACGTACTCAACCCCTCCTCGTCCAGAGTTCTACTGTATCGGAATTTGCATGTTTCTCCTGCTCTTGTGAAAGCGCTCGCACGCACATCGAGTCCCGGGGCCGAGGACGAATCTTCTTGGCGGTGGAAAGTTTGACGCTTCCACGAACTCAAATCACTGGCGCTGTTAAAACAAAGGCCACACATAAATACAAAAAAACGCACGCACACACACACTGCCGCACCTACGGTACATAACCATATAATTTAGCGTGTGAAGTTTTTAACGAGTTTTTAAGAGCCACTCAACGCTACGTGAGCGTTCCCCACTCGCCACATCCATCGGATCGGGCCATCCTCACTCACGAACCGCAAAACCCGCCCGGGGCCGATGGGTTTGGAATGTTTCAAAATTGGCAGAAAGCTAACTCAAACACTAGCTTGCAATTGGCTAGAACTGTCATCAGCTTGAGTCCAGTGTGCTCGGCGGTTGGTTTGGGGAATTCGGCAATGCAAATTCTACTGCAGTGCTTCCAAAATTCGGGTCATTGAATGCAAAAATCCCAACCACTTTCGGTTGGGCCCGAAACGAATCGGCCGTTTATCGTCTGTTGAACCTCTCCCAGGGTAACAACAGCGGAGGTATGAATCAGTCGAACCATTAATCGTACGGAATTTTGGATGTAGCACGGTGGTGGTGCTGTCTTCTTGGTCCTTGCCCTTGACATTCCACCTAATTAGAATTGTTTCCAAAATCAATAACAAATAGTTTGCCGAAGAAATCCGTTTATCTTGCCGATTGGGTTTTGCGACTTTGGCTTCCCCAATTAGTGTCCGGTGGCAATTGGGTGGCTGGATGCTTACGTCGAATTTTTACAATTTCCAATCCAATCCCGAGGTTCGATGCATACGATGACTGGGACCCACTGCCCACTGCCCCAGGGCGTAAGGATTCGCACCGAAGCCGAAAGTTTGCCACCGAACTAGCATCGGCAGGATCATTATGTTGTATCATCCAACAGGAATCCCTGAAGGGTCCGGTGATTGTTGTTTTCAGCAACAAACCGAGCGGCAAACCCATAGAACCGGACCACGGGCAGGGGAGGTTTCGCACGAAACGTGTTGCTAATTGACTGAGCTTTCGCTTTGGCATGGACTTTCGTCGACGCAGTTGCATTCCAATACCGCAACGTCGGATTGCGCGCGTGTGTGTTCTTGGAAAAGTTAATATACCAGAAGTTGTGCCAACTGACTAATGCATCCTGAGCATCACTAGAGATGGGTTCATCCTTTCATTTGAGGTTTCTGAGAAAAAGAGCTATCCCAAAAAACAAATCAACAAAATAGGAAAACTTTCACTAATAACATCCATTTACAAATCCATTTCCTCGTGAAAACGTAAGGAAAAGATTAAAATTCCCTTTTTTTTGCACAAATGAAATGAGCGATGAGCCATCATTCAATCAAAAACCCGCATAGAAATCCGCCGTCCTTTATGGAGAACTGTAATCCATAAATTCCATCATTCGATGGGACAACCCAAAAGTAAAATAAATTTTAAAAAGATAAATATTTGTAAACAGCTGTTTCGCTTGCGATTGCGTCAGCCTGAGAAAAAAAAGGTCAACAGTTCCTTTTTGTCGGTGAGCCACACACGGGACCTTTCCCACTGTCTGCATGGGGTCCGACCTTTGCGTGTCTACCTGTTCAACCGTCCAACGTTTGGCAGGTTACCAGGGGAGCGAAGATGAAACCGTCCGTAAAATCGATCAACCGAGCGAAGTAAAGCATAAAACGATCGAATCCTAATCGTGGCTGCATTAAGCAAAAAAAAGGGACAAAAGTCTGTGTGCGTGGTCTGGAAAACATGGGAAACAGACACAACAACAACAACGACAACAAATCATCAAACAATCAATCGAAGGAAATTGTCCGCTTTTCACCGAAGCCGATTCGTCGCCGATGTGGGTGAATTCCTTTTACTTCATTCACACTCTTTACATAGCATCAGCTTACAGCTCGAACAATCGCTCAACAAAAATCTTAAAAGCATCCCAAAAACCGACCCGATATCCGATAACGCTTTCGAGGCGAGGGGAATTTCGTCTTTACCGCGAGCCCTCGTGAAGAAATGTCACCGTAAAAGCGATGTTTCAATGCGCAAACTTCCCCGGTTTGGTTGGTTGGAAATCGATTCGCGGCAACGAAAGCGTGAGAAAATCGGTCCCTGCAACATCGCCTTCGCGCAGCATCTTAAGCCGCAAAACAAACACGTTCTCGGTGTTTCCGCGGACCGTTTGCCAACGGTGTGTAAGTGGCGTAGCAGCGTCAAGAGCATCGTGTAGCGCGTTACGGCAGTGCTTCTCGTTTGCCACCGACCCCACGCCACCAAGCGTTGCACAATCGCTGTACACGATCGGTCGATCGGTACGTCGAACGTCTACCGTGCGCTATATGTTTTGTTTCATATTTTATTTCTCGCACGGTGGAATTATGTTTAAATAGTTTTGCTACTTCACCATCCCGGACGTTGGGGCTGTGGTAGCCATTCCCCATATAGCTCCCACCTTCACCACGGGTGGGTAGCGTGAGTTCGCTGGGTGCAAGTTTTTATGCCGTTCGCGTTCATCTTCGATTCTCCCATTCGATGACCATCTGGCGGTGTTTGGAATTCCACCCCGCCCCGCCCCGCCCATCCGCCAACCGGGCTGTGGTCCATCTTTGTGGAGTTACCGTCTGCCTAATCATTCATTGATTGAATCTCGGTTCGTTCGCCTTCACCACCCATCTGGTGGAACCGTTCCGTCCGTTCTTCCGCGCGCATTTACATCGCATCGAATCGGTATGGATTTTGTAATCATGCAGCCAGTGGTCGTAATGGTCGGGGCTACATTCACGAGCGAGCAGCGCTTGATTGAAATTTTGCTCAATTTGCATCGTGTCCCTGGGCAACCTGTTCGTCACCGAGGCTGAGCCGAGCCGGCTGTACCCTTGCGAGCACTCCGTTGGCATTTGTTTGAACCCGAGCATCCAATGGGTACTCCACTCCAAGCCCATTACAATTCGAATTGGTTTTGATGCCATTCCTTTTGCTTCCAGCCATCCATTCCATTCTCCATTTCACGGGGGACAAAGTATACAAATGGAAGGACGGTAATACAAAAAAAAAAACATCATAAACCACATAAACGCAACTCCCTTTCCCCGCCCCCGACCGCGACTCTGACTCACCGAATGTTGGCCCTAGCAAACGCATTTCGTTGCTCGTTTGTTTGCTACCTTTGCTGCCGGTGCTGCTGACTGCGTTTATTAATTTTGTTTTTGTTTTCCCGGCGTGTTTGTTCTCCGTCCCTTTTTTTTCGGTGGTGGACACTCGAAAGTTCAAGCACAGCACCCCGCCGGGTTTAGATCGGCGTGTGCACCCTTTTGCCGTAGAATTCGATTCCCGGTACGCAAACAGGACCGTCCATGTGAGCGCGCGCGCTCCCGCGCATCCAGAAACAACATCAACAGGTGGTCAAGAGAGGAACCCACGGTGGTTTTTTTTTTTTAAACAAAAACGGAATGAACTTTTGTTATTTTTTCCGTGTTTCTTCCCATGTAGTTTTGGGGCCTGTTTGTTGTTGTTGTTTTTTATTTCGTTTTTCTGTTGGATTTATCGGCGATCGGTCGGATAAGTAGAAAGACGCGAGAAGCGTAAGTCAATCTAAACTCCTAAACGCTTTACATTCTCAAGGGTCACATTTTCGGCGGCTCTGTTGTCATCTTCGATGAGGCGTACCGCATCAGGGCACTCGGGAGATTCACTTTCCCCACCGCGTGTCATTCTGTTCCTTTCTCCACTTGAACCCAGGAGGATCAACCTTTAAAAGGATTGTCTATTTTGCTTCCCCCCATCCCTTCATTTAAAAGCTTCCACCTTGCTTAACGGGCAGCAGTTAGGCAGCCGGCACTCGCTGGATCGTCTATTCCAAATCGGGCTGAATGTAATAAATTTTGCCCTTTTCTTCCATGCCCGTGCGGGTTCGGGTTTCTTTTTTTTCCCTCCCCTTTTGCGCAAAATGTTTAGCAGCAGATCGCTCGACGGTTTACAGAAGTGACAGTCCTAGCGGTGGCCGTGCAGCTCTCGCGACCGGTATGCTGGGAAACTGTCTCGTTTGCGACGCTCGATGCCAGCTTACAACTTTGCAATCTCTCATGGCGTGTAGCGCGCTAGTTGGATTTATCTTCGCCTCGACAGCGACTTCGTGAGTGCGGGCTTTAGAGCGGCGGCCCCGGACCCGAAACAAGTTTTGCGCCCGTCAGCGCTTCTTCGCAGCCAGCATCGAATGATGAATGCCCTTTTCAATTTAAAAGCCAATCCAACACGCCGAGTCGCGCTCGGAAGAAGATGATCGGCAAGGTCGGGGGGAGGTAAGCTGGAGGAGTACGATGGATATTGTCGATGGTAATGATCGCGGGACCGAAATCAGGACTTAGAAAGGTCGCATGCCCATTAGACGGAGGAGTCTTACAGCCCCAGAGCACGGCAGATGCTGCTGCACGGCGGCTGTCAATTTGTCTCCGGCGGCAAGCGCAAACCTTTCCCGGGACGCACAAAGATCGGGTGGGTGGTAAACGTAAGGGAAGATAATACCGATACCTTGGTGGAGAGTCGGCCCAGCAGCTGCAGCTGCATCCGTTTTCGTTTGCAGATGCACAACTCGTTCACTTGCGAGATCGAGGCACCGTATCAGCGTATCCCATATAATCACGGGCCAATTCGTTCCAAAATTGGAAACAAAACAAACGGAGCAAAGGAGAAACAAAAGTAAATTTAATGCACATTAAGACCGCGTGCCACCTGGAGGGGCGTAACGAAAGATTCATGCAAACACGGGCAAACCGTCGGCTGGCGACGAACTTGCGGTTCAACCAAAGCAAAAGAAGCATCCCCCGAAGGAGCAGATGAGTTCAAGGCACAGGTTGAGAAAGTGCGAAACCGCAACCAACGAAAAAGAACGCACAGCGCGTCTCGATGGTAAAAGGCAACTTTGCTGCAAACACAGCAAAAAGGCCACCTGTCGCCTCTTACGCCTTTTTGTTTCTCAGCGTGCGGACCGTGCATGAATAATTAAGATTTTCAGATACCCTTGCGCAAGACGCATCGCGCGGCGTGGGTCGACGGAAAGAATTCAATCCCGGGGCCCCGGGTCGTGCTCGTGGATTTGCGCGGGTTTAGACGAGAGATGATCACGTCCGATCGAAGACGTAAGTCGAAAGAAAGCCCAAAGTATACGTGCGACCTCACTTTCCATTTCCAGTCAGCAGGTCGGTGCGTCGGTGCGTCGGTAAAGATGTGTCATCGGCTAATGGTGCGTCCATTAGTTGTGGACTCCGCTCCCGGTATGCACGGACCGTCGAGATGTTGCCATCCAATCGATCATGGGTGGATTTTTTTTTCTCCTCATAGAAACCTCCAAAAACGATGATGATGATGATGATCCGCTCGAACGAAAGTGAAACAGCGATGGATTTGAATCCATTTTGGTGTGGGTAAGGTCATTATGAAATGTTCGCACAATTACCATTGCTCAACCACCCTTGCTGGCTGCTCGCAGAACGCGAGATGCATGAGACCCACTCGGGGCTGGTCAAATGTCGGTCATCGAACATGGAACGATCGCTTCACGTTTGGCCTCGAGCACTGGGGCTTAGGCAAAAAGTGGTTTGGAAAATGGGAAGGCATTTGAAGATGGTCTTCCCTCGCAATTGTACGGATGAGACTTTGGAGCAAACACAAGCTTTCGCCTCGTTGAATGTTTAAAACGAGTCCACACTCAGCGAAACGTTTCTAACTAACGTTTACGTCCCTTTGTATCATTACAGATTATGCTAACGTCCGCGTCGCAGTATCTCTTCAATGCACTCGACAGCCGCGTGTACTTCGGCGAAGTGTCCGTGATCTTGCCGAACCATTGGCCCCAGTCGTGCATACCCTACAACCAAACGCGCACATCAGCGAGCGGCGAAACGGCGGACGTTACGATCCGACCCCATACCAAGGCCGAACCCTCGATCTGGACGCAACAGTACGCCGGATGCGGTGAGTCGGGCGAGCAAATCTACGTCGATCCGGAGATACTGGGCCGGGAAACTATCTGGCGGGAGTTTGTCCGCGAGTGGGCCAAGTACCGGTACGGTGTGTTCGACGAGATTGGGTACGATCGCGACCCGGTCTATCCGCGCTGCTACATCAACGACGAGCACAAGGTGAAGCTGACGGGCTGCTCGGACGCGCCGGTCAACGATGAGGGACTGTGCGGTAGCCCGTCCTCACCGGTGCCGGTCCCGTACAACATTAGCCGTGTGCTGGACCCGAACGCACGCACCAGCATCATGTTCGCGGCCGAATCCAAGAGCGTTACGATGTTCTGCGACGAAGGCACACACAACCGGTACGCTCCGACGAAGCACAATCAGATGTGCGATCGCCGCAGCACGTACGACGTGATACTGAAGCATTCGGACTTTGCGCCACAAAATCAGATGGAGTTTAACCCGTCGGTGATCATTAACACCGTGCCAAAGTTTAGCTACAAGTCGCGCAAACTGACCCGGTACGTCGTCGTGATTGGACAGACGTTCGTAATGCGGGAACGAGAGACTTGGAGCTTCCTGCGGCGTGCCATACGCAAGTGGATCGTGTACGATCTGCCGGCGACGAAGACCGAGATCGGTATCGCACTTGCGAACGATACGGCCACGTACGACATGCTGCCGATAACTTCACTGCAGATCGAGAAGAACAAGGACCGCATCGCGTCCTTCATCCCGTACACCCCGAGCGATCTGAACCGGCCGACTTGTCTGAGTTGCGGCATTTCCGACGCCATCCACATGCTGAACGAACAGACGCGGCACCACGGTCCGGCCAACTCGATCATTCTGGTGATCGCGCCCGGTATGGACATCGAACACGAGTCGCTAGCACGATCGGCACGGGCCTCGAAAATTCGCATCGCCACCATCAACTACCCGATAGTGGAGCCCCGGCGACCACTGGACCCGTTGGCGCACGAAACCGGCGGTAGCGCCTACTCCGTGTTCGAGTGTCGCGACAATTCGGAGAAATCGCTCGTCACCACGTACTTCGAGCTGTCGAACGCACTGTACAACATCGGGAAACTCTACTACGAGGGCAATCGTAACGAGTTCCCGGTAGAAATCTTCCGCCGCGTGCTGATTGATTCGGTGGGCGAAACCAACTCGCAGCGCAGTAGTCGCACTGTGACCGGGAACTTTATGCTCGATCCGTTCATGGGCCCGCCGGCAGAGTTCTTCATCTACGTGCACAACTCGGAGAATCCGCTCGTGTCCAACGTGCGCTTGACCAATCCGAACGGCATCGTGTACTCGTCGATGAGTGATGCGCGTGCGTCGATGCGGCAACTATCGCTGCTGTCCACGATCAACGAGACCGGCATCTGGAACTATTCGATCGAGCGGTTCCAGGGCAATCCGCAGCCACATTACGTGCAGGTGATCGCAACGCCACGCTCCAAGTACGCACCGGTTATAACGGCCCGGGCCTGGGTTCATCGCAGCAAGGCCGGCGGTCCGATCGTGCTGTTCGCGGAAGTGAAGAAGGGAGATCTGCCGGTGGTGTCGGCCCAGGTCGAAGTCACCGTTACCAAGCTGGAGCGCATCTGCGAGCGCTTCCGCGAAACAACCGTGCAGAGTGATGAGCGGTTCGTGCTGCTGGACACTGGTGCCGGTGATCCGGACATCACCAAGGGTGACGGAGTCTACTCACGCTACTTCAACGCGGATGAGTTCGGCGGTCCGGGCACTTACCAGCTGGAAGTGACGGTTAGCGATCGCGGCAACACGGCCTACACGCTTGCGGATGGTGCCAGTTACAGTAAGTGTCCTTCGCTTTAGGCTCTCTAGGTCTCTCTCAACTTTGAGCCCACGTCTAAACTCCATCGTTTGTTCTTATTCTTTCCACAGCCGCCACGTCCAACTCGCAACCGGGACGTTGCTGCGGTAGTTCGGTGCCAATTCCCCAGAAGCAATCGCTCGATTCGTTCGAGCGCATTCTACCCCCAATGACGGTGTTCGTTAGCCAGGCGGATCTGATCAACGCCGCCAAAGTTCCGGTCGGTCGTATCAGCGATCTCAGCGCGGACGTGGAAGGTATGAAGGTACGGCTCAGCTGGACGTCCCCGGACATGGGTGGCAAGAATGTGGCCCGGTACGAGGTGAAGTATGCCACCACGATCAAGGACATTGTGGACAACTTCGACACGGCCGCCGTACTATGGCATCACGACACACCGTTTACGTTCTCCATCGGTGAAGGTAGCGAGTTCACGATGAACATTACGCACGAGCCGCATCTGTTCGGGCAGATCCTGTACTTTGCCGTCCGGCCGTATGCTACGCTCACAAAGGACGCCGAACCGGGACCGATCTCAAACTATGTGCGAGCGTTTGTGACGAAACCGAAGCCCACGACCCTTTACCCGCCGTCCAGTACGGGCGGTACGGAAAGCTACGACTCCATCTGGTCATCGTACGATGGCATCGCTAAGAATGGAGACGACAGCATGGACATTATTCCGCGCATTGCCAAAAGCATGGACCTTGGCCCAGAGCTGCTGCTGCCCATCATTGCCGGTATCATACTGCTGTGTGCGCTCATCTTCATCTACTGCTGGTTCTGTGTGATCAAGAAACGGCACGACACGCACGATGACGAGCAGAAGAAGCCGATCAAATCGTTCAAAAGCGACACGAAGCTCACCACAAGTCATAGCGTGATCGTGACGGCAGCCGGCAACGGTTCGTCACCTTCCTCCAACTCGACGACATCGTCATCTTCGTCGCCGAACCATCAAGGCACCAACCATCACGGTGGCCAAACGACGCTGCCACAGTCGAACTCGTACGACATGGGACTGGGTGATCACCAAACCGTCGGCATCCCGACCATCTACAACATCGACGACGACGTGCTGCTGGCCAAGAAGCGCTACAGTGCCGTCATCAACATGGGTCCACCGACACACCCGATGGAGCAGCAGCTGATCGAGGAGTTAAAGCAGCAGCAGCACATCATCGACACGCAGTCCTTCATCATGCCCAACCACGGAGGTCCCACGGCCAACGGTACGCTTGGGCCCAACAACAACAACAATTGCAGCGTGAGCATCATTTCGACAACCTCCAACAACACCACGCTAACGCGCACCTACAATCCGAACACGGGCACGATCATGGTCGGTGGACGTACCCTCAGTCCCTACGAGTCCTGGTCTGCCTCGCAACTGCTGCAGGAACACGAACAGCAACACCAGCGACGCCACAGCCCAACGCTTATTGACGACCTAATCGACAATAACGTTCAACAGCCGTTCTACAATCCGGGCCAGCAGGTGCAGCAGCTGCATCCACAGCACGCCCATATGCTGGGCCAGCCAGGCACGGACCAAATGTCGCTGCTGAACAACAACCATCTGAACGAGAACGGTTCGCCACCGGTTCCACCACTGCCGATCTACACCACCAGCCCGAGCGTTGGTGCGACGGGAGCGGCCGTCGGTAATACGACCTCGTACGTGTACGGCCAAAGCCACGGTTCCTCGGTGAGTTCGGTAAACAGTGGCCTTGGCCCGATACCCAACGGGGGCTCCACGATAAGCGGCACGGACACGAAGAAGCGACGCAATGTCACTATGGTCTAAGGTGACCGTAGAGGCATCCCTGGCATTTTGGAGGCGGAACGCGACACCGACACAGCAACCGATGCAGCAACAGAGACTCTATTTTTCCAAAGAATACTATCCCAATCGTCCTGCTGCTGTGTGACCCTTGAGCAAAACCCACCAATAGTTTGTGGCCGCGTCCAAAGCTGTGCCGGCTGCCCGTTCTAGAGATCCGCAAAACCCGGAACTCCGGATGACCCCGAGAGTGCGAGTCGTACAGTGCGAACTAGTCAACCAGATCAAGGAGGATTTCGTTTATCGATTTTACACATTTCGTTTCAGTTTTAGCAGCTTTACGTTTGTACACAAGTTAGATATTCGACCAGTGCCGAAGCCGGCAGCTGGTTGGTTTATGGATAAGTTTTAGCTTGTTAGGCGTTTTAAGCTTCGATGGTCGATGTTCAAACATTGAAGAGCAGGATTTACCACCAATCTCGTCACTGTTTGGCGCCACGATCAATGACACAGGCGGTGGAGTGAGTCTATATCTCAAAAAGCTCACGGCACGCACGGAGAGAAAATGTAGATAATTCTATACAGTGGCATTAGCGAAACTTTACCTAGCCATAGTGCGCTATAAGTACATCAAAGATCGAAACCGAACAAAGGGCGATAGGTAGTGGTAGGCAACCGAAAGAGGCAAATACTGCGAGCGACGACTATATAGACTTCGAGCAACAGGGCCAGAAAGGACATTTATGGCAGAGATCGGCGAGATCGGCACTTTGCTCCGGTGTATGCGCCAGAGTGACCGTGTAAACTACAGTGTGGCATTAATGAGAAATGAAATCTTAAGTCTGATGTGAAGTTGTACTTTGAGTGATGTAGGCAGCAGTATTCATATGGCCAGTACATTGTGCGTTTATACAGCGTGGAATGAATGTGAACGTTTGCTTTCGGTGCGATGTTGTACTTTCAAATGTTTGCATCTAAGATACGGAATACGAGACAGATTTATAAATGGGACGGGATCGTAGTAATAGCTGCCAGATTTAACCTAGCGGAGCATTGTACATAGAAGGATGAAAGGGATAGGACGTTCAAGAATAACGCTGTCATAAGCTGTGTAAATGAATCGAGACTTTGGGACTAAGGAAAGCTACCGCTAGTAAAGGAGCGATTGATAGAGCTCTTCAAGGGATAAACTTTAACTATCGAGAAGCGAGAAAAGAAAAACTAACCATAAGTACACGAAACTGTTCTCTGTGTGTATGTGTGTATGTGTGGGTGTGTGTGTGTGTGCGTGTTGTTTGTTTCTGATAGATATCGATAACAAGCCGAAACAAAACCGAAAACGTAAAGCTTTTAGGGCAGCCAACGCTTCTGGCCCGGCTGCCCTTAAATAACTCCTTTAACGACAGAACAAAACTAATGCAAACAACACAACTGTTAAACTATAAAAAGAATCTCTAGTAACAGAATCTATCGACGTATATATATATATATACATACATGTATATCTTTCAGTTCCAAAATTCAATAAAACAAAAACACACACGGTGCACTTGGCACAGATTTGCTGCTAACCACACTAATTCACAGAGAGATATCGAACAAAGGTAAAATTACTGCAATCAAAAAGTAATCTTGGCGGAGGATGCAGTAAAAGCAAAAAAGGAATGTAGGTAAAGAACAACACACTTTGAAGAAAAAAACACAAATCTCATTAGGCTTAAGTTCCTTGGAGCGATTACTGAGTTTGTAAGATTGTGGAAACGACAGTTCATTGGGATTTTTCCGTTTGATTTTGTTTTAGCAGCGTAAGTTAAATTTTATTTTGTATATAAATTTTAGCAACTGTTTTAAAGAAACTAATAAAAACTGAAGAAATGTATCATTTTAAAAATTTAGTTTTTGCATTGTTTATTGGCTGAAAGAAAAGAGGATGCAATCAATGATGCTTCTGAAAATATTGAGACAGAAATAGGCAGATTCGCTAAAAATGTTGCATAAACTAATTTGAAACTATCCTTAGCGAAATACATAAAGATTACTTTAACTCCTTAAGGTTATTCTTGCTTATTTTAAAGTGTTTTAGAGTTCAAGGGTCAACTTCAATCATATAAGTTGTTCTTGCCCAAAGTATATAAACTCTACTTAAATAAAATCCTTATACCCTTATCCTAAATTAAAAATTTATAAACACACTTACCTGTAATCATTGACGACCCAATTGTCAGGATGTCGCTGGTATTTTCTCAATTGTTACTGATAAGCCCAAAACGGGTTCTTTCTTCATCGCTTTATTCTAGACAATTCGGTGAAGCCACTTTTCAACGAAGCCAAATATGAAAGCATCACTCCCTTCAGACGTACAATCCGAAATACATTGTCATCGATTAGGTACCGAGACAGATGTGCCGAGAAACGTTGATCCGTAACAGTAGTAAAACCCATCATCATCCGGTTGGCTGTCCTCGGGGAAACATTCCACCGCAAAATGTGGTGAAGCTTGATCGAGCATTGATTCCGAAGTTAAATCATCAAAAATCACCGGCAATGTATCGCAGACAGGATCGGTCCTTATTGATATTTCTTCCGAAACAGTTTCATCCAACAACTCACACGGAACTACCTCCGGTTGGTACTCGATCAGATCGTCCCAACTGTTAAGCTCTGTTACGGTCTGTTCAATAATATTCATTTTGCTAGTCGGTAATGCGTGGCCTTTCTGTACATGGCGCTTGAAACGTCCTAATGTGCGAAACACTGCTTTGCAAATTTCGCACACATAAGGATACGCGCTCGTATGGATTAGCATGTGCTTCTGTAGCTGATACGGATGAACAAACTGCCGGGTGCATACGGTACATTCGTGTTTCAGGTAGCTGTCACGATGTTTTCTAGCGTGGTTGCGTAGCGTAACTTTCGTTAAAAAATTCTTACCACATGCATTACATTCATACTTCTTTCCGGAATGTACGTCCAAATGGTTGCGCAAATCTCGTTGGCGCTTGAACCGTTTACTACAGATCGGACACTCCACATTTTTATCGCTGCTGTGGGTGATTAGATGTAATCGTAACGCTCGCCTCGATTTGCTAGTGTGTCCGCATACGTGACACACGGTAAGTTCCAGCTTTGAGCCCGAAACCGACTTTGCAGTTGGACCATTTGGTTTTACTTCGTGTTTACGCCTGTGCATGGTAAGAGCCGATTCGGTGGACATTGTTTCCCCGCAAATATCACAGACTAATGTTGCGATCCGCTTTGATGTTTTGCTTCCCACCAACTCACAGTTTCGTCGATGTTTCTTTAGTTGAAAACAACTTCCAAACACCTTCTCGCAGTCTAGACACACCCATTGCAGGCATCCATCTACAACGCGTCTACGGGCTTCCGGTTTCTTCGAGTTACTCACTGCCGATTCGTTCGACGCCGGTTCTAGAACATCGTTGGAGTTTTCGATATTTTCTACGAAGTTTTGCTGTTCGTGTTGCGGACTAAAATTGCATTCTTCCAAAGAAAGCGCCTCGTTTTGGCTGGCATCTGGTTGACATGCATCAAACAAAATCTTCTGTTCCATCACAGGCGTTGCCTCTACTCGTTGAGGACTGATTTGTGGTTGTACTACAGGAGCAATTGGTGCTAGAATTAAAATACTTTCTGTGTAATCGGAACGTTCACACACCACATGGTCTAAACCTGCGTTATCCACAACCAATTCCATCAACCCTTGTTCGGGAGTTTGTATGAAATTCAGCATTTTTGGAGTAGTTGATACATCCAGCATAGTTGGTGGTAGCAAGTCTTTTCTCGCAACTGTAAAATCCAACTTGAAATCGACAAAATTTGACACACTGTGCCGTTCCGCCACCAGCGTTGCAATGCGTTTTTGTCCTTCTTCACACACGGAGCGGAACTTGCAAAATTCCTCCAGGAAACCATTGCAACTGCCACAGATGTTGGTACATACGTTTGTCCCGTGTGTTTCCGGTATTCGCAAATCGTTTATTATCTGCAGGTGAACATCCGATATGTGTACCATTTGGGCATTTTCTCGGGCACAGAAACGACATAGAGGTAGGAGTAGGCTTTCAAGTGCATTGTAGTCGTAAGGGTGTACATTGGTGTTATCCTTCAACAACAAATCATCCACAGCCGATCCAATGATGTTATCGATGATGTTGAATTCGCCTAAATTCAGTTCCTTGGAGAAACACAATAGAAATTAGGAAAAAGGAAACAATATGTAGCGTACGATCTGTAGTAAACAATACATACTTCTGAGGATTCATCCATTATCGTTCATTTGCAAACTGTACAAAACCTCACAAATCACGCATTGCACACACTTTACGATGTACTTTACAAACTTATAGGGCTATTTCACTCCTACAGCGTGCCATTTTAGAATAAAAATTCCAATGATGTTGGCACAGTGTAGTTTTGGAGAAAATGTAAACAACGATGTTTGCTGTAAACCGTCAACACTTCATCCATTTTTCGTTTGTTTTTTATCAATTTGGTAACACCTTCGCGTGTAATCGATGTAAAACTGATAAAAAAAAAAACGCTGAAACGTATTTCAAAACAATTTAAATACTCGAAACAAACGTTTTCTGCTTTTTATGATCAGAAACGAAAAATATAAACGAACAGTGTTGCCAGTAATTGTTTGACGTTCCCTAACGTCAAACTTGCTGTCAAAATGTGTGGTCATTCGCGCAACTGTTGTCAAAGCTCTCGTCAAACAATTTTGTCAATACAGCGAACGACGCTTCTGTGGTCCGCGATTCTGCCCCAGAAAAAAAAACATACGTACATTTCACTGTCTGATGCTCATTTACTAGTAGATTAATCTTAAGATATGGCCGAATTGTGGTGGGTAAAACAAACGTTCAAAGCGGTTGGAAAAGTGCTAGCATTACATCATGGTGAAATAAGCTTACAAGTACGGTTTTGTTTCCTATGTTTCCATAGCAATCTATTGGCATGCCGGCTGTGCTTGCAGAAGCAGTTCCAGCTCCTACCAATGTTCCCGGCCAACGAACCGGTCAATGATGAGCTGCTGCGGAAGATACATGAATGTGCTACGGTGCGAATATCATACGAGTACGATCAAAGTTCCGTCATCTGCATCAAGTGCATCGTGGACGTGGAACAGTTCTACGCCTTCAAGCAGCGTTGCGTGGAAAGTGATTTGTTGTTTCAGAAAATGCGCCTAGACTGTAGCGACAAAGGTATGGAAGAGAGCGAGTTTGAAAATGCCGTCTTACCGGAGGCAGCATTTATGGAACCAATCACTAATCTGGAAAGCCCGCAGCAGTACGATGGAACGAAACCAATGGACAGTTTCATTGGACCATCGAAGCTGGTGCGTGTTGGTTACAATTACCATGTCGTGCGCGTGAACGACGAGACAGATGTGCTAGTGTACCACAAGCATAGGTTTTACCAACCAACCAAAGCCACCGAATGGAATCGGTGGGTTTGTGTGGCAAATGGTTCCCACAGCTGTACGGCTAGACTGACCATCTCTTCTAGGGAGGGCTTTCCTGTAGCCTTGTTCACTAAATCCATACGGCATAACCATCCCGATACAATCGTGCAAACGATAGGTACTTCGGAACCTACCCAAGAGGAAGTAGTACAAATACTACCCCAGTGTACGCTAGTTCTGGACTGTAATCAACGAATGCGCCTACTATTCGGAGGATATCGATATCGATTACGGAAGGCTATTTATGGCGTTGGAAAAAGTTTATGGAGTTGCGTTCAATCCGACTGTTCGGCGACCATAGAGTTGTCGTACGAAGATTTCTATACATGTGCGACAGGAGATCGAACGCACTCTCACGAAGTGGATGAAGGGAATGTTCCAACAACTTCAAATCCAAACACGGAACTTATGCCTCAAAGGCAACCAAAGCATACGCGTGGGAATAGTGGTCTCAACTACCATATAACAGATGGCGTACTAGTGTACAGTGGAAATTACTACAAGCCACATAATGCTACTTCAACAAACCAAACAGACGATGCCACGAACAATGTGTGGAAATGTATCGCCACTGATTGTGCCGCCAAAGTAAGGAAATATTTAAAGTACGTAGCAATGATCAACAGCAATCATAATCACGTTAAGCAGACCACAAATAAGGCAACGAAACAAACCATACAGCAGGGTGTTAATTATAGTCTCTATGTAGAGGAAAACGGCTATGTTCGATTGGGGCATCGTAAGCAAAAGTACACTTTTCAGAAACTTCTCCCAAACGACACCTCGGAATGGGCTTGCATCTGGAAGGGTTCGGGTTGTACGGCAATGTTACGAATGCTACCAGACGAACAGCTCGTCTACAGTGCCAGCATCGAACCCACCATCAAACATGAACATCGGGTAGGAAATGTAGTTGAAAAATATTTCCCCACCATCACAACAGCACAGAACACCGAAAAGAATTTATGGACCACTTCATCCTATGAACTTTTGTGGAACAGCAACAGTAAACCGATCATCCTCCGACAGCATGATCGATACTACGGACGAACAGCGTTCAAAAACGGTACGATCGTGTGGCATTGCGTTCGGAGTATCAACACTCACTGCGAAGCGACCATCACGATCCACAAATCTGGTGACATTATTGCCGAACATTCGGTTCACGATCACGAGAAAAGCCGCATAAATGGTCTAAAAGTCCGATCGCTTGGCCAAGCTCATACTACGCGTGATATTTTTGCTAGTCCCGGTCCGGTTCGCTTATTAGCCGGAGGCTTCAACTACCGTCGTATGCACAACGATCAGCTAGACATCGATATCGTTGTGCACGTGGCCCATAAGTACTTATCCGACGGTCTCGAAACGAAAGGCTACCACTGTATACTGCGTGACGAACCGCAAGCCTGTCCCGGTAAGATCGTTCTCACCAACAACGCACTCTGTGCTGAGATAGTGGCGACACATAATCACCTGGCTCGTACGGTACCGAAGACGGTCGAACCGGAGCGGACCGCACAAGTGGTCGTAGAAGGACCCAACTATGAGCTCATCTATTCGATGACTGGGCGGAACTGTTTGCTGCTGCACGAAGGACACGTCTTCCGTGTGTACAAGCTGCTGGAACCTACGCAAACATCTCGGTGGCGTTGTATACACGCCGAAGTCGGGTGTAAAGCGTTCCTGAGTGTGCCACTAACGCTCAGCAAACCGGCAGCGATGGATGCCCAGCCGCATGATCATTCGCGTGTAAAGCATGACACTGCGGCCGGTTTGGTAAAGGTGAAACAAGAAATTGTAGAAGAGCCTGAGCGGAATAGCTACGAGGAATCACCACGATTAAGACCGCGAGTTCGGGAAGCTGTGGATGCAGAGGATGTGAAACGAACGCTAGCACTAATCAATCCAACGACATCAGACTCCAATCCGTTGAGTGTGTTCCAGGACATTCGTGGAACGTTGATAAAGGAGGAGATGAAACGCGAAATGTTGCAGATTAAGCCCGACCCCGATGCGATGACCTGTTTCCTTAATGGTCATCTTTACGTGCGTCAATTCGAAGATCTCCAAACGCTTGATGCACCCGAATGGATGTGTGCGTTCCGCTGGACGCTGAGTTGTAGTGCCCGGTTAAGTGATCTCTCTGTCCACACGCACGAACGGTTCGCCTCCGTGCGTACGAACGATCGGTTCAACATGCTGAAAACATTGATCTCTCACGGGTTGATCGCCCAGCGGGGCGTTATCACACAGATGCCCGAACGTCGGAAGGTGTCCGAGTACGAGCTGCTACCGAGCAATGGGAATCTTTCGCTAATAATTGACGAGAACCGATATTACTTCTACAAGGCAAAGAACAACGGAGAATGGTTGTGGCGTTGCGTACGGTACCGCTGGCAAGGGTGTAAGATCGGTGTGGCCGTATCACATTGCTTCGGGAAGTATTACTATCAACCTTACGGCAAAACCGAACACGTACATTCCTCCTAAGGGCCAAACACGAACCCATCGCGTCATCGCACCATTATCGATTAACTGAACGTTGAATTGTGTCGAATATCCTTTGAAATACGTAAAATGTGTATGATTTCATAGATTTATCTTACTTTTTTAACATGGTAGATAATTTTTTTAGCTGCTACTATTCCACTTCAATTTAAGTTTTAATTAGAGCTACGGTCAATAGTAGTGAAATCAGCATATGCTGAAAACAAGAAAGTAGAGGACGTTCTTGTGCGGCCGTGCTAGAAAAGATCAGCAAACAGCGAATAGTCACTCACGTGGCAAACAGCAAGTCTAGTAAGTTTATCAGTAAGCTAGCATGACATCGAGTGACTTTGTGAATAAATTATGGAAAATTAGTAAAATCTATGTTAGAAAATAAATGTGCGATAATTTTTGTTTGAAAACGGCGCCATTGTTTCAATCGTTCGGTTACAAAATGATTCCAACAGACACACCGAAAAATCACCAGCCCTATTCGATGCAATTTTCATTATTTGGGTTTATTTAGGTTCCTGTTCTTAGATAAAAAGAGACAAATGAAAAGTAGCTCAATCACAACCTCCGGGGGAGCGCCACCGGGTACACTAACAGTGTTCTATCCCGTTCCGTTTACCGAGCAAAGTGCGCTGACAGTCCCATCATTCCAGTGCTACACCTGCTAGTATCTTTATATATGTATAGTTACCATCATTCGGTAGTAATGCTTTGTCGTGTTTTTCGCAGCTTCTTAAACGTTAACACTTTTACACACGGTTGTGTCATAATGGCAAACAGTCAATGATGCATTAAAGATAAGTTGGAAAGATAAGAAACGAAATCGAATTCAAAGGTGGAAAAATTACGTGAGTTATTTACACAAAGAGAGAAAATGAATTCAAGTTCGGGCTACTCATAAGAATATTTTAGTCTCTTCAATCAAAAAAGCCCTCAAATATTATACCAGTTTGTGGCACTTAAGCAAAAGAAAAGAATGAAATTGAAGTACATCTAAAAAAACACGCATCACACGCTCTCTCAATATACACACCAACGTACGGAGTTCGGTTAATTTCCAAAAACGAAACTAACCGAAAGAAAGTATACGATTTAGTCGATTCGACTGACTCTGCAGCACACGGGGCTAGGTGCCCGGGAGCACAGAACAACGATTGCAATTACTACTTTATACAGATCGGGTCACCAGGGTCCTATAGCTACCGACCTGTTTCCTCTACCAGTCATCAGAGGAACTGTCCACATTTTCCGCATCCTCTTCGTCCTCTTCTTCTTCCTCTTCCTCCTCTTCTTCTTCCTCCTCTTCTTCCTCTTCCTCGTCGTCTTCCTCCTCACCGTAGCTATCGGAATCCGTGCCGCTGTAATCATCGCCCCTGCGCGGACGCCTCAGATACAGCTCAATCATGTTATCGAGATCGGTTAGGCGGCGTTTCGCCTTCTTCGTATCCGAATCAAGCACTCGCAGATGATGCAGGTACTCGTACGTACGGTTGACTTCGGTTTGCCCTTCACCCGTAAACAACTTCGTCGTGAACGAGCGCAACTTTTTCAGCAAGTAATTGTAGTTGGAGGCCAGCTTCTTCACCTCCAAGTACGGACCGGACGTTAAATGCCCGTAGTCCAGTATCATCCATTCGCCCGTTGTAATACACCAGGTGAACAGTGAACGACACTGGTAGATCTTCCGATGCGTTTGGCAGTCGATGGTGGCGGAACAGTTCTGGCACGGTTTCGGTTTACTGTTGCCAATATCATTTGCCGTAAACTGCAGCACCGTTGTGCAGGTTATCGTTTCCGTTAGAGGACATACCTGCAAATAAACCTGGCGAGTTCAAACTATGCCCACAACACGTTCGCATTAAACGATGGTACTTACGTGCGTTAGTTCGTACGCCGAATCCAACAGGATTCCATACTTTTTGCTTTCCTGTGCGCAGATATAGTTGGCCACGTGGAACGAAAACACTTCCATGTCGAACGAGTTTTGCGTAACGACTACTGCCGGACAATTGAGCTTTTCGAACGAGGCCTTTGAAATGATTTGCATCTTCGAGTAACAGGAACCGTGCACCTCCATTGGCAGTGAGGCATGATATCCGGGCGAAATGCAGTCATCTACAAATCAGGGTAATAGCAAAGTTCATATGAGCTTGTTTCTTGTGTATCATTAACCGCCTAACCGATCTCGATAACATGATTGAGCCGTGGCACTTACCATCCTCCATCGTTACCACGGAATTGGCATCATCCTCCTCGACGTAAATTTTGACTATCCTTTTCGTACAGGTCGGCATCTCTGTTGCCGTTTTCGATGATCCGGACGATGCCTCGACGCTGCCGGATCGCTTGGTCGGTAGCTGATTATCACCATTGATGTTATTTTCGTTGTTTGACTCGTCCAACAGCAGCAGCTCGTTTGCCATCCTTTTTGCACTAATCTTCTGGACCGCATCCATGAAAAACTTCGGAATGTCTGGAATGCCCGTCTCGCCGCTCGAACCTGCTGGAATGCCATTGCCGGGTGACAGTATCTGTATGTAGTCGCGCGGATCGATCGGAACATTGCGTTTCATCTGTTTCATCGGACCACCGACCGCTGCTGCTGCTGCTGCTGCTGCGGAGGCACCCGGCGCAATTCCACCACCAGTGCCACCAGCAACCAGCACTACCGAACCACAACCGGGCTGCCCTTGAGATGACGGAGAGCGATGTCGATAGTACGAAGGGGAACGAATACCAGGTGGTGAGCGAAGATATCTGTTCCCAACCGGCGAACCACACGGTGACCGGAACCCATGATTTGGCGAGGCTCGATGCAGATGATGAGTAGTTGAGATTAGATCCGCATAGCTAGCATGATAATGTGACGCACTATAACCGGGCGCTGTAACGCGAGCCCGGATTTGGTTTCGCAACCGGTTGAACGGTTCGATGTTTTCCTCGCTGGTTGGTTCCTCGGAAAATTCATACTTTTTGTCGGCCAGACGTCGTTTGCGAAAGGCGCTTATCTTTTCGCAACGCTCGTTATCCTCTGAGAATTCGTAGGCTTTCGCGGCAGAATCTGCATCCGGTTCGAGGCCGGACGCTTCGGAAGTGACTTGGAAGTTTGCACCATTGGCACCGTTTACAACGCATTGCTGTAAGGGCAGCTTTGGCTGTTGGTGAGCAATTTGCGCGTTAGGAACATAGGACGAGTCGGACAGATCGAATCGTCGTCGCAGTGGCGACCGCGATATCGACGGTGCCAGCGCAGTGGTTGAGGAACTAGCCGTAAATGACATATCACACATGGGTACAGAGGGCGAACTACCGCCACATTGCAGATCGACGCGAGTCACGAAGGATTTGCGCGGTGGTGGAACGATCGATACCGGTTTCGCCGACGGACCCGCCATAGCAACGGACGACGCCGAACACGACGCACCACCACCACCTTCGGAGGATGCGCCATCAAGTCTTAGCTCTATGTTTGTGTTGTTACGATGGTTCATCAGTCGCACTTGCGCCATGGCCGGTTCGGTGGTTGATTCATGCAGCGCCGCGGAAGCAATAGGCGAGGTAATGATGAGCTCGTCAAAGTTATCCGGATAGCTTCGAATGGAACACTTCGTTTCGTACATATCAGTCTCGTATTCTGCAAAATCCGCAATGATTTGTTCCGCAATGCTCAGTTCCGGATTGAGCAGCGTAGTAGCAGTGGCCGGCCCTTCACAGACTTTTGCCGACGTCTCAAGTTCACTCTTCTTCGTCAAACCGTTGCTTTCGTGTTGCTTCGGAACGGCCGTCGCAGTGCAGGGCGCCATCTTTTTACACTCGTCTACCAGCGCATCCTTCTGCGAGTTGACATGTCCCAGATACTTGGAGCTCAATGTGGCCGACTGGTCCACACACTCATGGCTTCGGCTTGAGTCCAGCTTCACGTTGATGGTGTGAATGATGCTATTCTCGCTCATAATCACGTATCCAGGACAGTTGAGATTGAAGTTCGGATTAAACCGTGGACCTGAGTCGGTACCACGGTACTTCATGTGGATCGTCATGTTACAGCCAATGCACAGAATATCCTGACGCTGTTCGTCACCTTCGTGCGCATCGCGTACCTGCTTGCAGTCGAGACAGCCCAGCTTCGGTACGCGCACCATCGTCACGTAGGATTCCGAATCTTCGTTCAAATTACCACCGTGCACGATCAGCAGTTGGCTGTCCGTCTTCCATTGCGTTATCGATACGGACTTAATTTCGCCCACTCCGTGGTCGTCAAAAAGGCAAACGTGAAAATATTTACTCAACAACACATGCGGCCTGTAAATCCAAAAGTAAAGCCTACGGAGAAAAAGCGGAAAATTAAAGTGTGCTGCATCGGAAATGCATAATAACGGTTGCACAACACATACTCATATTTGTGGATGGAGCAGAAATCATTCGCGAACGCTTCATCATAGTCATACGATAGTTTGTAGCTGAGCAAAAACTGTCCACAGCTGGTCAAGCCCATGAAGATATGCCTGGAGGGTGTAGAAAAAAGGATATCGTATGCAATACACCCATCAAAACTTGCGATTCACCCGCACGTCGCACTGTATTTCACTTACCCACTCAAAAAACAGTACGGTACGATACTTTTCAGGCAGAACTGTAACTGTTCCGGCACCTCCTGGAATGGTAGCTGATGGGAACGTTTGTTTAACCCCGTGGAGAGGTAGCCCGAATGCTCCCGGTTCAGCACCTTCAGCAGAACATTCTGCGTACCGTTGCTGCTGTTGGACCGGGTAAAGAACCGATGTCCGTCCAACGAGCGCAGTCGTTGCATTTGGCTAATCCGATCCACTTCCTCGTCAAAGGGTGATCGGTTTGGATCCATGCTGCTACTATTTGCCTAGTTACTTGTGTGCACCGTATATTTCATCCTACTACTAGTTCATTTTTCCACTTAAACTGTACCAAACAACCGCCGTTGTACAAGTTTTGCCGGAGCCTGCTTTGATGTGTCCTTCGCGACGCTCTGTTTTACACGGAAAATGCAGCTCTGTCTCGCAATGATGATGCTGTTGATGATGATGATGATCTACCCACCGAGCAGCAGAACAGAAGTGCGGTGTATGTGGGCAGTTCGTGCGTAAGAGAAAAAGGGCTTTCTTTACGTTATGGGAGTACTGTATCACCCACACCTCACCGTGCAAAATGCATATCTTCGATTTATTGCACTGGTGCAGCAATTTGCTTCACTTCTCACCGTATTTTTCACGAACCTTACTGCCCAGAGTAGATATAGCAGAGTTTCGTGTTGTTTTCTGCTTCTCTTACCTCCTGATGCCCGTCGTAACTTCTCTTCATCGATACATGACGCACGCACACACATTGACAGCCGTTAATGTCAAGCGTGTTCTTGTCAAAAACAACAACAAAATTGCCAAAACGCTTTTCCCACAATCACGGGAAATGTTCCGCGAATGCTCGATGAGCTTTTTATAAGGAATTTTGCAAATATACCGTGGTTTTTGCATTTTCAAGCCTACTGTAACGCTCATCGTTTATTTCTTTTTCACTCAATGCAATGTTCCTGGATTTGGTTAGAGGTCCTTTAGCTTTACCCGGAAAGCCGCTAACTCTTTCTTCATGACAAAAACTTCCTCCAAAATTAGTTGAAACACACCGTGCTGTGAAAAATCCTTGGAATAGCCACAACATCTGATGATTGGTTATTTTCCTATAATGTTGCTTGTTTGATATTTAGTTTTAGATCTTTTCGCTCATGTTTCATACTGTATGCTGTAGTTGGTTCGTAAATAAATAAGCTTCATGGATAGAAATCAGTAGAGGGGTTCGTTTCATTTTCCAGTCACGACTTGCGACATGCTAATATTACACGGCAAATACTTAATGCTAAACAATCACCACAATCACCAGCGCTCATTGGGAATCGCTAGAGCTCGAGCTGGAACTTTCCGTGGACATAACTTCCACATCATCCTGCGATGCATCCTTATGCGCCCGTGTGTCCAACGAAACTGATCCACCACCGGAGCCCATCGACATATGCAACTCCCCGGAAGGATGCCATGCAAACTGGTTCTGTGCCGATGCCGGAATCTCACCGCCGGCTCCGGCACCGCCCGCTGCCCCCGACACGGACGTGTTTCGATGCATCTCGTTCAAACTGTTGGGATGTTGCAGATTGTGTCCATTGATGTTGAGATCCGACTTTCCCAGAAATCCTAGTCGCATTTCAATATCTGTTGGGTATGGCCGGCGTAGGTCACCCTGCTGCCAAGTAAGCGGTGCACAAATCGCGTGTGACGCACTGATGCGGTGGGCAAACTTGATGAGTTCCTCCGACGAAACTGGCCTTTTGTTAGCCTTCGTAATACTGGCCAGCTTTTGTCGCGCTTGGAATATGGACGTAGCAAGAATTTGTTCCGCTTCCTTCAGCTGCTTCTGAAGTTGGTTGATTTCTTCGTCCTGTTTCCGCACCTGCTCCCGTAACGCATCCATGTTCTTCTCAATACCAGCCTGTTCCGCAGCTAACTGAAGGGTTGATTTCAATTCCTTGTCTTTCAACACGAGCAGTTCGACCAGCTGAGCGTGGTCGGTACTGGACATTTTCTGTGCCTTCGGAGCGATGGTATTCTCGATCAGTTCCCTGCAGACACACGAGGTAAGGAGTTGCATTTTGGTTGCAGCTGTTAGCTAACAATATCCAAACGAAACATTCCCACTCCAAGGACCATACTTACTTGGCGACGATTTCTATATCGTTTATGATGGCCAGTAGCCGCTCTCGCGTGCTGAGATGGTACGAGGACATGTTGATATCGCACGGCACAGATTGTTTCCCGACGGAATAGCCGACCAAACAAATCAGAAGTTTGCAATCCTGGATTATGTTTTGCTGTCACCGCATAGCTAGGTTTACTTGACGGCATTGATTACTTCCACAGATGCGGCTAATGACTGTTGTAAGGTTCTCCTGCTGAGAAAAAATACACAATTATTTTCTGTTCTTCATGGATTCAATCCAATACAACACGTGCAACATTTGGAGTAAAGATTCCTTTTTGCTTACTGCAACAAAACAGCTGGAACCAATTGAGTTGCAATTTCATCAAAAGATTGCGTGCTGTTGCAACTGCAACTGTCAGAATAAACTCCAATATGGTCTCCCGTGTCACATGTGCAGAGCCTTTTTCATATTCATTCCTGTCATTTGTCGCGTGTGTGCAATGTGTTTTTGAATCAAAACATTGAGACAAAACTCTCCTGCTAATTTGCAATCACAAAATGCCGAAATTTCAACATTTAATTGTGGATACTGCAGCATTTGTGAAAAATTTGCAGCTTCAGGTAATTTCAGTTTGTGCTCAAAGTTTAAAATAACGCCATCGCTTAGCACCATAAGCTAACAACGTTTCCTTTGTCTCACAGAACTATGCCGAGAACTGCTATACCGTACCAGGCGTTCTAGCTGAAATCCGTAACAATCGACAGATTAAGGCCTTGGCTGTGCTTCCGTACAATCTACAAGTGAAGAGCCCGGACCCAGATGTGTTGGCGGAAGTAGTAGCGATAGCAAAGAAAACTGGCGATTATGCTTCGCTTTCGCTGGTTGATCTGCAAGTTATTGCGCTAACGTACGAACTGGAAACAATTCACGTAGGTCGTGAGCATCTGCGTGATGAACCGACGCCGGCCATCACGGTAACTGCCGATACAAAGCCAGCTGCTCTACAGGGTACGGAATTGTTGAAGGGTTTTTATGTTCCGTCGAAAAAGGGTGAAGAAAATGAGGAACCGCACCAGGACAGAAATATTTCTGAGTCGTCACAAGAACACAATGAATCTGAGGAACAAGAGCAATCTGAGTTAGTTTCTGCAACAGTTACGGATGAACAAAAGGGAAGTGTCCTTGATTCAGGAAACGAAGAGGAAGATCCCGATGATGAAATTTACGAAGAGGATGATGATTTCGAGGATGAGGAAGTAGATGAAGATGACGACGGTGACGACGGTGACGACGATGACGATGGTTGGATAACGCCCAGCAACATCAAACAGGTCAAGCGTGACATGGGAATGGATCTGCACGAAGAGGCACCAACAACCGTAGCCTGCATCACAACCGATTATGCTTTGCAAAATGTGCTGAAACAGATTGGCTTGCAGGTTGTAGCACTGGACGGTCGTATCATCAAGCATGTGCGCACGTACATATTACGGTGTTATTCCTGTTTTAAAACGACACCGGATGCGACAAAGGTGTTCTGCCCGAAATGTGGCAATAAGACGTTGAAGAAGGTAGCCGTCAGCTTGGACAGTGAGGGTAAACAGATTATCCACATCAACACTCGGCGGCCGCTGACGGCTAAGTACAAAAATCGACCAGTGGCTAAGTTCGATGGTGGGAAGTATGCTACCAATCCGCTGCTGTTCGAAGATCAACCATTGCCACAGCAACGCATCTCGAGGAAGGCTCGTTCGAAGACAAACGCCCTTGGGGATGATTATACGGCCGGTTACTCTCCGTTCGTGATGAGGGATGTGGATTCGCGTTCGGCCGTACTGCGAGGATCTTCGAATCTGAAGCAGCGAATGACCAACTATGCATATGACAACAAACGTCGAGGGTATAAGAAGTAGGCGGACGGGATGGTTCCGCGCATCCTGTGCACAATTGCATCGGGATTAAGTTAAAACAGATTTTCTTTTGGTTTCTTTATGAGGCTGAGATCTAAGATATACCGAAATAGAATGCATTCGGGGCCAGGAAACAGAGGAGGTATCCAATGGTCTTTGCGTCTGCTTATATATTCCAAGCAGCTATGTAATAAAGACAAATACATATTACGGTGCTTACATATTGTACTCCACTATTCAAATTCATGAAGACATAAACCAACGAAGAGCGTTTGGCCAACTCAAAGTAAGCCGACTTCGGATTTTTTAGTACAGTTGCTCAATTATCAATTCAAAGCCGTATTCGCCGTAACCTTTTTTATGGAAGAGAAAGTGTTACAAGAACAAATAAATAGTCGCTTTTTGAGATAATGTTCATGCTTTATATTGTAAATTTCATTCATTTTTCAGTAATTTGAATTAATTTTAAGCACTCCTAGCAAATTGAAGTATGAATCGACAGTCTGCACTCCACCAAACCGGGTGCCGTGTCATCAAGTTGTGTCAAATTGGTTTAGGTGTCAAAAATAATAAAAAAAATACTGCTGATGCGGCGGAACCAGCAGAATTTCCGTACCATCTAGTTTTCGTTAGTTGTCCTGTGTTCTTCTCTCTTCTAGTCAATAGGAAATCAGGTACGTGAGACATCTCTCGTATGGATTGTGTATAACCGATTATTGATCTTGTTCCTTGTGCTTTTGGTTGATTATCGGCAGTGATATTGTGGGTGGTATCCGAGTTCGCTTCATCAGCAGTGCACCGTTTCAACACGGCAAAATGGGCCTCCTGTACAGGGTTCGTGTGCGAGTCATCAACTGTTTAATCTTCTTCTTGTTGGTTGTGTTGCTTCCCCGCTTGCCACCGAAAACTACATTCCCATTCGAAGGATTTAGGTGAGTGCGCTACGGTGGGCTAGAGATACGATCTTGCCGTGTGGCAATATACATTACATAATTGAATCTTTTTGCCACATTCATCAATTGCCGCATAGATTCGCCAAGCCACGCGAGCTGAAAGGAGCATTAGAACCCACGAATCATCTGGACAATGCGGAACGACTGTTCGAGGGAAAGATTTACGGTCCGGAAGCTTTGCTCGTGCACGGAAAGGATCTATTCACTACGATCCATGGTGGTGAAGTAATTCGCATTAATGGCGAACATATTACGCACATTGCCAAATTCGGAAAACCATGCGGTAAGCATAGAATTGAACATGCTTCTGCTCGACTATTCCGACCAAGGTCTTCAGAACAGCACCATGTCTTTGATTGCAGAGTTATCGTTCGAGGAGGAAACATGCGGTCGTCCGTTGGGACTAGCTTTCGACACGAAAGGATCGAACCTGATCGTAGGTGACGCTTACTACGGCATCTGGTCGGTTGATCTGACAACGGGTAACAAGGAACAGCTCGTTTCGCCTGACACCGTGTTAGAGGGCAAGGGAGTAAATCGTAAAGGAAAACTGTTTAACAGCGTAGCGGTCGCTCGCAATGGCGATATCTTCTGGACGGATTCCACTTCCGACTTCACGCTGCAGGATGGAGTGTTCAGCGTTTTTGCCAATCCTTCGGGCCGTCTATTCCATTACGATCGCAGCACGGGCAAGAACAAAGTGTTACTGGATCGTCTGTACTTTGCCAACGGTGTGGCATTGAGCCCCAACGACGAGTTCGTGCTGGTGGCGGAGACAATGGCATCGCAGATTCGTCGATACTATTTGACGGGGCCGAAGGCTGGTACCGATGATATTTTCATCGATGGTCTACCCGGGTTGGTGGATAATCTCGTGGCGGACGCGGAAGGCATTTGGGCTCCATTGATCCAAGCCGCTGACGATGAGAATCCTTCGCTTCCGCAAATGTTGTCCAACGTGCCGCTTATCCGCAAGTTTGCGATTCGTATGCTAGCCTTAGCTGAACTGCCGATGCGGTTCATCCACCAAGTGTTCCCTAATGTGCACACGCAGCGTATCATTCACGCAATCGGTCACTTTGAGTCCCTGATATTCTTTTCCCCAAGTCGTCAAACCGTCGTGAAGATCAGCTGGAGTGGCCGTATCCTCGGATCGTTGCATGGTTTTGACGGTAGCGTTGGAAGCGTGTCGCATGTGGCCGAACTGGGAGACTACCTGTATTTGGGCTCACCATACAATAAGTTCTTGGCACGTGTTCCTCTTCCGAAGATGCCAAAGATAGAAGTCCGCGATGTGAAGTACAAACCTGCAACAGAGGCAACGACTACACCGAAACCGACAACAACTACCACGACTACCCCGAAACCGACGACTACAACCACGACTACCCCGAAGCCAACGACTACCACGACTACTCCAAAGCCGGCCACGAGCACGACTCCTAAACCAACAACGACCACTACCACTCCTAAACCTACAACGACCACTACCACTCCTAAACCAACAACGACTACCACTCCCAAACCGGCAACTACTACTACCCAAAAGCCTAAAACCACGGCAACTCCAAAGGCTACTACTACCACTCCAAAACCAACAGAAGCTCCAAGAGCGTCCACCGAAGTACCAGTGACAGCGAAGAAAAGCGATAAGAAACCATCTGCACCGGAGCAACCGGGAAGCACCAAGGAAACCCCAAAAGAGCCGGCCCCTATACACGAGAAAGTCCCCAACGATACTCCCAAACCGAAGCAGGAGAAATTGAAAGTGATCAAAAAGGGCGGTGATCAGGGAGAACTATAAGACTAGCGCGGTCAGTGACGCACAACAAATCATTCATGCTGATCATGATCATCACAACCACATATGCACAACACGTTCGCCAAGGGACACGTGAAAGGGCCAGTGTATTGAAATACCTCCAAGCAAAATGCGTAAACAATTTAAGTGCGCGTACTCGGTCCACCCGTCAGGAGTCATCGACAAAATGTCCGAGGGCAAAGCTTTACATACAATCGTTACCGTAACACCGTCAAACAGTCCCTGGCTTGATAGGAGGGAAGTTTTAAAGCAATAATCAAACATCCAACTGCGTATGATTGGGTATCGTCCACCAGAGTGCAGCAACCCCGGACCCGGAGAGGGTAGTTTAACTAGTAGCAGCTAAAAGTCCAACATTCTTGTTAATTTCATTCCATGAGTAAGGTGTGTTTTTTTTAAAGTCAGTTCATTCCTACGGGATTTTGTTCGCAACCCAGTATATACTCTGTTTGTGCGTAGGTAGGACTAATTTGTTCAGATATATTCATCCATCTTGCGACAGGCGGGGCCAAAGTTGTGACAACACAGGATTGGAGCTTGGGGTGAGAAAAATGTTCACTTCCGTCATTTTTCTCGCAGAAGAAAAATTTGGCAGCGATTAGTGATCGGTTAGATGTATTATAGGTTTAGGCGGGTTAAAATTAATGCCGGAAAGGAAATTGTGAAAGGTTAAACTTGAAATTGATTTCATACTCATCTGTTTTGTATATTTATTAGCGGTCTATGTTTTGATAAAAAATTTTGAACTCTTGGCACTATTTATGGTTTAATGTTTCCGACTGTGGTCACGATGGCGATGGAGAATATATATTTTTTTTTGCTTGGGTAATTTGTCTTAGTCGTGTGGTGTCGTATTCAAAGAAAAGAAAACGTGATGGAATTGTCCTTTTTTGTGCAAGAATGTTATTCTAGAGTTTTGGTTTGAAACGACCATAGAATGTTCTAAAGCAAGTGTTTTAAATTTTAGAACAACTACCCCCCTTTTGTTACATACTGTAGCTGTCAAAATTACAGTGAGCAGTGTTTGTAAACAACATTTGTTTCCCATTTCCTGTGCGGCGTGTAGAATCACCGTTTGCCGTAACCATGAGCAAACCGAAATCATTGGTGCCAGATATCCGAAGGACAGCGTACATTTCAAACCTTCCCTACGATTTAACCAACATTGATGTACATAAACTATTTTCCAAGCACGGTAAAATTGTGAAGTAAGTTACAAACCAAACAAAAATCCATTCGGTGATGTACTCGAAAGGATAATTATCGATCTCCCTACTTTGTCTCTATTCAACAGAGTTACTATACTTCGCGATAAAACAACCCGAAAGAGCAAAGGTGTTGCGTTTGTTCTTTTCTCCAATGTACAGGAAGCACTGGAATGTTGCAACGCATGCGATAATACGGAAATGTTTGGCCGTACGTTGAAGGCGAGTATCGCAAAGGACAATGGTAAATCGGGAGAGCATGCACAACGTAAACAGTATCCAGATAAAAGCCGCTGTTACGAGTGCGGAGAAGAGGGACACATGAGTTATAGCTGTCCCAAGAATGTGCTTGGAAGTAAAACGCCACCAAGAAAGGGTGGCCACATCAAAGCGAAACGAAAACATGAAAATGAAGAGGAATCTAGCGGTTGGGGTAGTGAATGTGAATCGGATGCACCCGTTGTAAGAGCTGATTTCGAAACGGCTGCTGTGAATGCTAAAAAGGTGAAGTACAAAAAAAGTGCTTACTTCAGCGATGACGAAGAACTCGATACAGAAGATTAAAGGTATTGTATAATTATCTCTTATTTGGTTTTACTACAAACTGTGCTATGCTTGGTATGCCTTACCTATGGTCTGTTACTTAAAATATCCATGACTGATTAGATAAAGCTCACGGAGCAGGTGTGTTGGTCTTCATATGGCACTTAATTCTATCCAGTTGGTTCTCCGGTACACAGGACTGACAACTAAGGAATGTGGGAAATTAAAGGGAAAGAACAAAATTGCTCAAACAAGGTACAAGGAAGGCTAGAAATTGTCAAGCCTTGTTGGAATTGTAGTGGCACAAAATTAAGAAGACTAGGTAAAGCTCTCCAAAAGAAAAACGTTCCCCAAAGCATAATACGAAAAATTGATTGAGAGTAATGTTAGTAACCTACTTTAGAGATTTAACTTATCAAATAAGAAATCCGCAGAAATCAAGAATAGTGCGAAGACATTCAACCATTAGCCTACACTCAACATAAGTTATATAATTTGTAGTATGCTCTATTTCGTAATAATCAAGGTCTGGTAACTCCATGAGAATGATCGACTTCCAAAATAGTAAAGTGGGACGGTGAAGAAATACAGAGGCAAAGCGTTCAAAATAAGAAGAGGAAATAAGCAATACAATTCATTTCTCTTCCCCTATATCTATTATTTAAACATTAGGGAAATTTGTTTTATGATAACAATGGTTGGCACTATTATTTAAATTACATGAGAAAAGTGTGGCAGATATAATTAAAGATGATTATGTATATAAAGAGAGATCTGTTTAAGTTAATGTACTTTCAATAATTGAAAAACGTTCAGTTCAACAAGTAGATTTCATAAATCGATTCGAGATTCTGTTCACGATGACGGATCATCAACTTCAGTGGTCTGAGAAATAAGATAGTACCATACTAGTGTGTACTTAGTAATTAGTATCCCAAAAAGAAGATAGTAATATTGTACAGTAATTTAGTGTTTACATTAATATAAAAAGTTTACATCAAGAAAACTCATCTGGAAGTATTTGAAGAACGTCAGTAGTAGTTGAGAAAGAACGCAAAATTAGTGTGTCATCACGCCATTTAGTCAATGCAACATCCGCAAATAGTTCATATTTCCGAATTATTTCTTTTATTGTTAGCAACAAAAACCATTCTCGGCTCTTTTTTTGGTAAGTGTGTGTGTGTTTTGTCTGTGTTGTGTACGTGTGTTTTTTTTTTCTTGTGTCGTTCACTCGTCCTGTAATATCTCTTCTTTAGCTCACTGAGGAATGTACATACCCTTTTGCTTACTTTACTGCTTGGTTTCCATGCTCAGCATCACCTACATTATGTGAGTATTGTATGTGTTAAAGATAGTTTGTAAAATGAGTGTGTGTGTTAGTGTTTTTAGTGTCCATTTTGTGGGTCTCTCCGTGTAAGTGTGCCGTGTATGCAATTATTAATTTCATCTGCCTATTTCCCTTCATTCCCACTAACGCTCTGTTTTCTCGCTTCCGTAATAAGATGTATAGGTTGTTTTGCTGTATTCTGTTGGCTATATAGTCCAGTATTCATTCAACAAACGTAAAAACGGACCGATCGTGTACAACATAAACTTCCTGGAGAAAACTCAAAAACAATCACTTACACTAATCAACTACTTCCTGTACATCCCGGTACCGTGTTTGGTGGCGGGACACACACACACACACGCTGGGGGGGGATCGAAACATTTCGAATTTGTCGCCCTGACGTAAATCGTAAATCAACATTCCAAACATAACCGGACTACAGCAGTAGCAGCAGTAGTAGTATTTAGTAGTAGTAGTAGTAGTAACATTAACTTATGTACGCACAGCTACATATTATGCACTCCGAGCAGCAGAACAAACGGGTGATTCGCCGTACTCGTCGTTATCGATTAGTCCTTTTACCAGATGTGCCTCTGACACCGGTGTGTTGTGCTGGGGCGATCGTGGATTTTTTTGTTGCTTGTCCACCCCATTTAAAGAAGAAAAACAAGCGCGCACACTCACGTTCGCTTCTGCTGCTCCTGTCACTTATTCTCTCTCTTGTTCTCTCTGTTTTCCTGTCTTTTTGTTATGTTGCAATCCTATTTGTTAGCTTATTTATCCCCATTTGCACTACTCTTTCTTTACAAATTCTACAACTTAACAAATTATATAACATACTTTTATATTTGTGTATTGTGAGTGTTTTTTTTTCTGTTGTGTGTGTGTCTTCTGTGGCGTTTTCTTTATATTAAATCTTAATCGCCATCAATTATACACACTCGCATGGCTAGTTGTGATGTTTTATTTTCTGTTTCTTTTGTGCTCCTTACAACACCGGGAGCGTTCTATACGTCTACGTCTGTTGCACACATTCAACTACTGCTGCATTGGTTGATAAGCTCACCCCTGTTTTATCACCTTCATTCGCAAAGAACGTGACTTTAAGTTGTGATCCAGCCCACCCTGTTTTAATGTGCAGTATTCTGCTTTATACACAAACTCAAAACAAAAACCGATCAAGTTTCTCGGATCTGCATCAGTGTTATGGCAGGAACTGACTGCAAAACCTATAGCCAAGATGGCGTGAAGCAGCTCTCGTAATATGCGAGTCAGCAGCAATAGTGCTGGGAGTTAAACGATTAATTAAAAGAAAGGTTGTAATGATACACCTTGCCATCCTTCTTGCCCAACTTTCTCCTTTTCCTTAGTCATTCTTCTCGATTTACGTTTCGATAACGCAAAATCTGAACGAACGTAGGTCACGGTGGCCCTTTACGATAGTTAGAAACTATATTTCAGTCAAATCCGTTTTCAGAACGCGCTTAGTTACGTTTGCTGTTGTTCCTATATGTTCGATAAAGCTAAGTAAAGTTGGGTTGTGTTTTAGATATTTCACCTCTACCACATTCACTCCGCTTTCGTGTGTAGCTTTTCATTCCGTTTGTCAAAGGGTAGGTGTCGATTAGATGGTTAGCAGCAGGAATCGTCTGTGATAATGGATCCTAATGCCATGGCGAAGTAGACACACAAACCAAAGACTAAAAGAGCTAACAGGGATTTAATACTGGCGCCTATCTAAGGATGATTGGGTGGGGATGATTACTCTATACCTAGTGCTTGGTTCATGGTTTATCGATCTTGCGCATGCAGTTTGACGGAAGCAGCTCAGTAAACGGTGTGATAGATAGTGATAAGAAAGATAGGATTTCACGCACGTGCACAGTGCGCTCCGTCGCTTTGATCGCCGGAAAAGGAGGGCTCGCGTGTCCATCGTTCATCAGTGACCCAGCACGTACCCTTAATGTTGGCAGGTGCTGTGTAGATACAAAAAGATACCCACTCCAAAAACTGATATGTTTGACCATACATTTTCGACATTCTTTTCACCAAAACCGTTTGTTTGCCGATCGAGATTCCGTGTTGCTTTGTTATGTAAAAAAGACTTTGCTCCCCTTTATCGACGTGTTGGTTTGTTTATGTGTGTGTGTGTGTGTGTTTTTTTGTTGTTGGGTAATAAATCGTGTGCATTCGATGTCGCCTCTCTGTATCATAATACGGGTTGGGAATTGCTGAAAGTGAGAACCAAACAAAATGTAGCAAAATCGCGCGCGTGTTTGCAAGACAAGCCAAGATGAACATAATGAGCTACCTGCCACATTAGTACGCTTTAGTAAGTGTGCTGTACTAAAATAATATTCTTTACTTTGTCGCTTGTCAAACCTTCGACCCCTATCAAGCATTTGCACACTGTTTCATTCTCAACACTCAGCATATCTCGTGGATTTTTACTAAACGAAAAGACCAGCAGTTTTATACGCTTTGCAGGCTTTATCCGTGTGTGTAGGTGAGTTTGTGTGTCTGTCTATTATCAAATATATATGTATATTTTTTATGTATGTTGTGTTTTCAATCCTTCCTCTGATTCATTATCATTGTTCATTATCGTTTTTGAGTCGGTACAAGTTCATTTAATTTGCCTTTCCTTTATTTCGTTTTGTGTCTTTGTTTGTTTGCTTCTTTTTTCTTCTAAGTTTTTGTTCCACTTTCGTACAATTTCTTCTTTGTAGTCTGTGATGTTTTAGGTTTAAATTTTAGATTAAACTTAGTACAAATTTGTGATTTCTTTTGCTGTTTCGTGTGTGTGTGTGTATGTTTGCGTGTGTATTAGTGTGTTTCGTGTAAAAGGAGCTTGACTGAGTGTCCTTAGAGATAATATTGTATAATGTTTCGTTTCATTGTTTTGTTCATAGTATCAATGGAGAGTTTTTTTTGTTGCTTCTTTAGAGTACAAGAGACAGTGCGCGTACAATTGGAAATAGAATATCGAGTGTAATTTTTCTTCATTTTGCGTTTGGTATTTGTTTTTTCTTCTCCACCCACGGTTCGTAGAACTATAGAAAATTCGGTGCAAGATTTGACGGGTTTTGATGTACTTTTAAATTGGATTTCGCTTCTCGGCACCCCACACTTCACGTACCACGGGATTTAAAACCATCCTGTGTGGGTGCTGGGGAGGTTTTTCCTTGACAATATGGCGAATGAGCCTTCTGCAAGGAGTTTTAGCCAAGGTGTGTACACAAATGGAACTAAAACGTGAACAGAAAGAAAATCAATAAAAGGCAAGGATTGAAAAATCTCACCCTCACACACACGCACACACACACACACGGGCGTGATAAGTTTACAGGAACGAAAGCAAAACCTTTTTGCCTTTTCTTCATTTAATTCACAAATGTGTGCCTTCGATGCTCGAATAAATGAGATATTACACTACAGCAGTGTTAGAGCCTACGATACTATTTACGTTCGTTCATCACTATCATGGTGTATGTGAGTGTGCGCGTATGTGTGGGTGTGAGTTAATATATCTTTCTTATCTTTTTTTGCATTTCTTTGCACCATTTGCCTTACTATTAAGGAATTTATATCAAAATAAGTTCCTTTTTTGTATGTTTTTTTCTTCTTTTTTTGTTGTTCTTGTGTTTGTAATATGATTTATGTATGTGTATATATATATATCTCTCTCTCTTCCTCTTATTTTTCCCATTTTATGTATTTCTATACTTGACTTGACTAAACCATGTGTGTGTGTTTTTTTGTTTTGTTTTTTTTTTCCTTTTGGTTTGTAACTACCCCACTCCCACTCCAGCATTAGGGATGTTCCTCCTTATTAGTAGATACCCCCTTACATCGGTATGCGGTTCTTCGCGATATTTCCTTACAATTAGAGTAAATTTGTGCAGAAAAAACAATTTGCTTGTACCGGAACACGGTGTAATGTCTTATTACATGCTTAAATTAGCTTAGATGACCTCCACCTGGTCATGTGTATCGTATCCTACATCCTGGTTTTAGTTTTGACTTGGTTTGTTGTTACTCATTAAGATTGAATTTCCGTTTAAATTTCTGTTTTTTTAGCACTGGCCGGGGAAATCGGGCCATCCCATCCGATCCACAGCATATGAACCTTGGGTGCATGTATATATATACCTTAGCTGCAGGTATGTTTTCTCCAAATTTTCTGCATTTGTATGACAGTGTGTGTGTGTATTGTGCCTCACTGATAGATTCTATTACCCACTATCAGTAAAAAGCTAGTAGTAACTAGAGTACTAAGAGTAGTAGTGTTTCGTAGGAGAGATGTTGATGTTGTAGCTTTCCCACGCACCGTGTAACTGGGGGAAGGTGTAACGATTATTCAAAGCAATAGGCCGAACCGCTGAAGGTGGTCGGAAACGGAAAAGCTGAATCCCTCCAAACATGCGGGAGCTGTGACCAGGGTAACATGGAAATCGCATTCTATCTCTTAACTGCCTATAATCGTACTAATAACCACAATGCCAACAATTTGTCAATCCCAGTGCTCGATTTCTTAGTGTTTTACTAAAGCTTTCAGGTTGGTTTTTTTTCATCTTCTTTTTCTCATCTTTCCTTCTAATAAGCGCTTTCGTTAGCGTATCGTAATTTTGGTTTGGTTCTTTGCTGGGTGTTTCACTATTTTCTGAGAGGAAATTGTTCACTGGACAGAGAGCGGAAAACAATAGCTGTGCCTTCGAAAGGATCTTGGTTTTGGGTTTGGTTGTATTCTCCTGTTCGTTTTTGCCCTCCGCAAGCGCTCAGCTGCGGGGTTGCTGTATCGCTTCAGCAACCATCATCGGATCGGTGTCTTCAAACACCTCGGTCAGTTTACTTCAAGTACTCAAATGCTTTCCAGCACTGGCGTATCTTGCAGCGGGGATACGCAGCTAAAGAGTAGTAAAATGTAGTTGCTTTCTCGTCTTCGCTTTGCTGTGCTGCATTTCCTTCTCGTGGAGTTGTTGGCGTTTTTTGATGCCCTCCGTTTCGATCTTGTCAATATCAATCCTTGCAACACTCGCACTCGATTCGATCACTTTCATAATTCCTAACTTGACTATTTACATTGCTTCAGGATGAACGTTGCACATGCGTGCCTTCAATGTACGCCTCACCCTACCCAGCTCTAGTGTGAGCTCGATAATTGCCACATCGTTTTTTTTTTTACATGATCGTCAAACACTATGCTCGATTCGGAACGATCTGCAGCATCACCGCAAGTTGGCGCGGAGCCTTGGGCAGTTCCATACTTTCCATCACGAGATCTGTCCATCGTATCACCTTCAATTTCTGTGCCGCAATTGCTTACACGTACCACTCCTTGATATCCTTCGAGTTGCGGCTCTTGTTACGCTGCGGTTGCCCCATACCGCCACCACCAGGGCCACCGGCAACTCCGCCTCCACCACCGCTGGACTGCATGCTACCCTTATCGCTTCCGCTACCGTTCAACCCACCGTAGCCCATGCTCATGTTTCCCCCGCTTCCCATGCCCATTCCGCCACCCGAGCCACTCACGCCCATCGCACCATTGCCCGGGCCGTGGTGTCGGAGCGAACCGTTCAACGGGAGCGTGCTGCCGCCATTCGAATGATGGCCATTGTAGTGCGGTGGCGCGGACGGTTGATGATGATGCTGCGGCTGATGGTGGCTCGCCTGCTGGGCCTGTTGGTTGTAGTGGTGCGCATTGTGCGTGCCCGAGTTTCCATGCGATCCGCCCAGCAGGGCCGCACTCGGGCCCTGCCCGTACAGTCCGCTCTTGTCGTGCTCCGTCTTGTACGATCGGTCACCGTTCGATTTGATCCACAGCACCAGCAGAATGACGAGAATGACGGCGATCAGCGCACCCGCCACGATCCCGATGATCATTGCGGTACGCTCCTCGGCTTCGGAGTTGATGCGGCCACCTTTGTGCTTGGGCAGCCGCGTCGGCGGGTACGGTTGCGGGTGCGGCTGGTACGGTTGCTCCGGTTCGGGGTTTGGCGGTTCCGCCACCTTCACGGGCGGTGGTCGCCGGCCGTTCGGTGTTTGATGTACGGTCGTGCGGTGCTCTTCGCCATCGTCCTCATCATCGGTCGGCAGATGCACATCCACAATCTCCTCCTCGGTCGTGGTCGGAGTTTGGGGGTAGGTTGTCTCGCGAATGTGATCCCGGTCCCGGTCGCGATAGCTGACGGTTGTTTCGGAGGGTGTGTGCTGCTGTTGCTGCTGTGTCGTTGAGCCGTACGTGCTGAGACCCACCGTCGTACCGGTGGAGGTCGTTACCACACGCCCAGTGGTGGTGGTGCCCGCCGTCGTACCGGAACCGGTGGTGCCCATCGAAACCGTCGTTCCGTAGCTGTCTACCGGACTGCCGTAGCTTCCACTACTGCTGCCAAAACTGCCGGTAGTACCACCACTGCTGATGCCGCTGGTCGTATCCATCTCGCTGGTCGTGTGTGAGGAAGATGAGTACGTATCCGGTGTTCGGCGTTGTGTCGTATACGACGGTGTGCCATCCGTTTTCCTATCAAAATCGACCGTTGTATAGGTCATCTCGGGGCTCGTTTCTGTAAAGAGATTAAATTTGTGATTAGTGGTAGAATGCTAGTGTTAGTCAAAAAGAACCTCCAAGGCAAATATTGGAGAGATCCTCATTCATAACTAATATTGACTCTAAAAATCCCTGGGTGTTGAAGAATTTATGCGTCACATTTCAATGTCTCCTCAAACAAAATATTTCCTTCACATATTTTCATTGCATATCGCTGGATTGTTTCATCTCGAAAGCATGAAGATACTAAAGCAGAAGAGGAACTTCTGGAGATGCTAGATAATTTTCAATCGATTGAGAATCCTAACTCCATATTCATAACTAACCATAACCATAACTAACTCCATAATCCAAACTCCATCTTGGTTTCGAAAACCTTAAAGAATACGTTTTGGTAGGACCAACTCGAAATTCTGTATTGTGAGCTGCTGCAGCCAGAAGAAGCAGTGGTGGTTGTATATTTTTTTCTCTCAATAAGACAACGCACCATTTCCAGCCGTACATCTGCTAGATCTTATGCTATTAGTTGCAAAGGTTCAACAATCAAACCTACCGGAACTTCTTGCCGTGGACGTTGTAAATACTTCCGTCACCTCACCGCTGCCGGAACCGTGCAGACAGTCCTCATCGTCGCACAGCTTCTCGCCCGCCTTACCACGTCCACGCCCTCCCGAACCATCCTTACCGCCACCCGAGGAGGTGGTGGCCGTTTGCTTGGTCGGTGGTACGTACACCGGCGTGATCAGATCGTCGCCCGAACCATTCTCGAACGGTGGCGTACATTCGTCCTCGTCGTCACCGCGGCACCCGGAACCGGCCCCACTAAAGATGAGATCGTCCATCACGCCTGGGTAGCCGCTGGCCGGGGTCTTGAAATGATCGGAAGAGTTCTTCAGTTTAATTCTTACGGTCAGCTCACGCCCTCTGCAGAAGCGTGGTGCATGGATATGGCGATGGAGCAATGGAAATGGCGTGCGTATCAGTAAGCGAATGTCTGCGTTTTGGTGCGTGTGTTTGTTGTGTGTATGTTTCGTAGGGTGCGTAGTGTAGCAGGTGCAAGATGGAAAACGACTAGTGCTGGAGCGGTTAGTTGTGCGTACTAAAGGAAGCCACTAAGGAAAACTAACGACAGAACTACGTGTTTTTAGAGCGCATAAGGGATAGTTTAACGTATGTATTCGGACGGACCAGCGATGATGGGATGGGATTGATTAAGGGGAGTACACTTGAATAGGGAACTGCTGCCTAGGTGACGAACTGTGTTTTGTGTTCTCTGTATCTTTCTGCTTTTGCTCGCTGGCTAATGTTTCGTTTCAATATGTTGCGTGTGTTGCGTATGGGAGTTTAATTTGCGAGTGACCAATCACTCGTGTGAACGGAGTGAGAAAGGACAAAAGGTGGTCACGAATGGGTAATGAACGATGGGACGGCATATGTTCGACTGCAGCTGGTTGAATAAATTATAACAAAGAAAAACAATCGTGCAGAGATTCGCAACACTTCGGGCGTTTCTGCATTGTTTGCATCAGTTTGCATTTCTTTTTGTTTTAAATTTGGTTTCCTATTTCTTTATCTCTTAGGAACGGTTACTAGCTTGGTGCTCCTGTTTTGAGTAGAAGGAAAGGTTAAAGTTTAAGTAAACAGTTGACGACTTTCGGTTTTACATCGTATCACTAGACGCTGGTGGATTAAGAACGAACTGAATCGTTAGCGGGTAAGGAGAGAGAAATAGAGAATGGGCAACCTAAAATCAAAAGCAATTGGATCAGAAAAATTGGGCTGAGAAAAAGAACATAAAACATATCAACGGAACAGTCGTTTGCAAAAAAGAAGCAACTAGGCTTTAGCTGTATCATATGTACATTTTGCGCGTTGGATGAACGATACAGTGTGAAGCGATGATGCGACCTGGAACTGCTTAGAAATAAGTATAATGAGTAGCATCTTTTCGTTTCGTTTGTTTCGTAACTACAGCAAGAGTCAGCAGAGCGCTATTGTGACGTAGAATACATAGGCAGTTCAAATATCGATCCCAAGTTTGGAGATGTTCATAAGGAGATGTGCTATAGTATGAAAGACGTACGATACGGCTAAACACAATTCAACAAACAAACAACTAAATTAGAGTTGTGCGGCATATAGTCAAACTTAGAGGTGCGTTTTGGTGCGGTAAGATCGATCGACAGATGCAAGTGAACAAAAGACAAACAAACAATGTACACTAACACAGGCTGCCCATTGACAGTAAGGGTGAGTGATAAGTTCAAAAGTCCGTGCAAACACGGTAAATGAAAATAATGTTCCATTTTCTCGCTTTGTTTTCAGCTTGCAACAGAGAACAATTCAAACACAGCTCGTTACAGCGCGGTATGACAAAAAACAAACGAGTAAGCAAACGGGCGGATTGCGGATGAAAGTATGTTACAGCAATGAAGCGCAAAGCAGCAAAACTAGCTACATTGTTTGTATGGCAACAACGAAACGTAACACCATTGGTTGGGGCATACTTTTCGCCACCTGGGGAAAACATTACTTCCAACCGATAACACACTTCCATCCGATCGCAAACCGATAATGAACGATAGTAACGCGAAATGTGCAATAACTTTTGTTAACGTTTTGTACACACACAGACAAAAAAAAAGAGGGAAATCAAAAAACAAAACAGCGCTTAAACCAGGCACCAACGAAAATCAAGAAACCACGAACGAAAGACTCAACAAACGAAGAGCAAAGGTGAACGCATTTGCAAAGAACAAACGACAGGACAAACAAACGAGAAATCAGATCAGAAAAATAAACAAGAGAGACAGAGTAGTAGTAGTAGTAGTAGTAGAAGTAGTAAGAGATAAATAGAGAGCGCTTTCGAGATAGATTATTGCTTTTCGTTTAAAAATTCTAACCTGCTGCATTCTTTGGTCATTTCTATCTAAAACGCCAGTTACCAATTGTACATCGCCCCGAACGTTGATGTGCGGATCGCGCTCCGCCGCCAGATCGAGAACGCGCAGCCGATTGACGGACAGGCCGGCGATCACACCGCTGAAGGGTCGCTCGATCCGTGAACGTCCGTTGCGTGCGATCTTGCCGCCGACCTGTATGTTGGCCATCGATGTAAACACGGTCGATTGGTGTCCTGTGGAATGGAAGGGAGAGTAAAGTGCTTGCTTGACCATTTGCCAGCCTAGCTCCACGAGACCCTACCGATCGATGAGACCGTCTGGACGTTGTAGTCGTCGATCTGCAGCGTTGCGTTCGCTCCGGTCCGTGTGAACCGCACAATGTGGTAGTTGTTGTCGTTTACCTTGACGGCCACCTCGCCCAGCGGGAGATCTTGCGTGCCAACATTGTACACGGTAAAGACATTTCCTTCCACCTGCCGAGCGTAAAATGATTCGGTGAGCCTACGATGTCCAAATCTTGGTCGCAGACTACTTACGATCTCCATCTCGATGTAATCCTGCGTTGTGGAGCTTTCGATGCGTAATAGCACGGCATCCGATTTGGTCGTAACGAACCCGAGCGCTATGCTGTCCTCCTCGGTGTCTGGTTGCCGACCCGGTGGAAAGTTGTACTGTATGAGGCCTTTGTTGTTACCGAACTCGTAGGAAATGGATTCTGGAAGATGAAGCGTAGCGTTAGCAATAGGAGCCACTGTCAATCGCCATCCTTGACCCTTGCTTACCATCGTAGCACGTAGGACCAGTGAAGGAAGTCATGTCACATTCGCACGCATACGCATTCCACTGCTGCACACAGACGCCCCGGTTGGCGCACGCATTCTGGCTACATTTGGTAGGTCCTTCGCAACCCGACACCACCAACGAACTCGGCACGACGGCATCCTCCGTCAGGCTGGGCGATGTGTCGGCAAGATCCACCGACGCAATGCATCCCTCAAACCCGGACCGGGACGCAATGCTCGAGGGTAGTCGCGTGTACATATCCTTAAAGACACCGCCGACGTACAGGATGCCTTCCAGCTCGAGGTGCATGTTATTGCCGCTGGCTGTGTATATCTCGATCGACTCGTCCACGGCAAGCGTGTGCGTTTTCGGCCCGGGCCGACGTATACTGACCGAGTGCCACCTGTTATCGTTCATGTGTATGCGGGCCTTGTCGCGCAGCGTGATCGGCCCATCGCCCAGATCGAACACGTAGTGGATGTGTCCGTTGACGAGCTCCACCGCCACGAAGTCGGACCGTTTGCCGCCGTTGTAGAAGAGGAGTCCGTTCGGTTCGAGTGTTTTGAAGCGGAAATCGATAAAAACCGACGAGTACGCCTTCAGGATTGGTAAACCGACGTACGAGTGCTTCGACCGGAAGGTGGCCGGAAGATACGGCGATCCCGGAGGCGAGTTTACGAACCGTGCCGTCAGCTTGAAGGTGGTCGTCGGCAGGGAGGAAAGTTCCGGTCCGAGAGACTTCACCAGATCGATATAGCTGCCGAAAAGGAAAAGACATCTGTTTTAAATAATCCGAAAATGGAAGAATACATTACGGTCGACTAACCGATGGCCGTTGTAGACGAAGCCTTGCAGCTGACCGACAAAGTTCGGCATCGCGGCCGTGATTTGGATTTCTTCCTCCTCATGGAACAGTCCGCCCAGATGTATGGATTTAACCTCCAGCGTACTGTGCCGGCCAAGTATTGCTTCAGCTACAGTTTACAGCGAAAGATTAAAACACATACAACGCACCACACGGAATCCAGAGAGAGAGAGAGAGAGAGAGAGAAAGAAAGAGATCGAAATGGAATTGCTCCAGTAAATAGTGTTCCGGTAGTCACCAGCGTCTGCTCCAGGGAGTAACGAACATAGCTAATAATTGGGTTCCCTGGAACTACGGTTAACATATCCAAAAAAACGTGACTAGGAAGCGGGAGTAGGCAAGGTGAAAGGGGGCCATTGGGGGAAGAGGGAGTGGGGGTGGTGTTTAAAGGGTGGTAGGACAAATACTAGTGGTAACATACATGTATAATATATATATAGATAGGGAGAGAAATGCATTCGAAAAATTAAAGTGACGCTGTTAACCTAAACATCGTAATCGCGCACAGGCAGGTGGTTGTAATGCAAAATGTTGGGGAAGGGTGAATTTTAGGCGCGACAGGTTCCAATACGTTGACCAGTTACTTCTGTGTGTCCCTAAGGGAAAGCGAACGGAGCGTTTCTGTTTGCCAGATTGCAACTATTCTAGGCGTCTAAACGGGGTGGTTCAGGTGAATGCTAAACGAGGATGAGGTACGGAAATGATAACAGAATGAACTTTTCACTCGTACCCATGCTATGTCTTGGGGCTTGGCATATCATGCAATGGGGTTTGGAATCGAGGGGATAACGGAAAGACGGAATAACTTAGTTAGTGATCAGTGCGTAGTGTGAAGGTTGATATGTTGAATATCAGTTTAACTTGATCATATTGACACTAGAACTTCCAAAGACATAATTCGGTTCCTTCAAATTTTTCAGGAATTTGGTTTGGAGTAAAGTAAATTTGAACATTTATTATATTGTAAAAACTTAAATAATCACTAACAAGGTCATTCAGTTCTGTGTGTGAAAGTTTACCAACTCATTACCAAGGAATACTCCTTAAAGCCCTGGAAGTTCTAGTGTAAAATTAAGAATATGTCTTGGAAATGATGATGGAAATAGAAAAAAAAGAAACATCGCATTGGGGAATTCGTGTGGAATTTCAGCAGGCAAAACGAAAAGTAAGCAGGGTTCATGCGCACATTGCGGAGAAGCGACACTCACATCGATAAGCGGTTAACGGGTAAGCGATCACTAAACAAAGCATGAATGAATTGGTGTCGACGGATCGAAAATACGTGAAAAAAAGAAGAACTTTCAATAACGAGTGCACGATCAATCGGATAATGTTTTGTGCTATTTTTAGTTCGTTCCTGGTCTCCGGTTCCAACTCGATCTCGAAAAGAACACGATCGGGGCTGGATGATGCCCCGATGGTTTTGCTTTTTCCGTATGCCACAAAATGATTCCGCCGGCAAACGCAAAAAAGCGTCTTCGCTCCAAAAGGTTTTTGACACCAGCGCGAAGAGTGGACAAAATGGCGAGTGCAGTAGATGGTGTGAGCGGGTGCAGTGTAGTTTGATGCGTGACGCATACTAGGAGAATGGATAAAGAGGGGTGGGTGGAGGGGGGGTGGGGGGATAGAGATGTTTGAGTGATGGGGGAAGTTGGTGCCAAAACAGTGAGGTGACAGTACAGATGAAACCGGAATGCATTCGATGAAGATGGAGCTCGTTCGAAAGAGAGAGGTAGAGAAAGAGAAAGAGAGACCAAACAGAGGACAATAGTGATGTGGTGATCTACAAAAAAAAAAAAACAAACCAAAACCAAAATAAGAACAACCAAACGAAAATAGTGTATCGGATCGTGATGGATAGTCAGCCGCGACTAATCGCGTGTCCTGGGTTTAGGCGAACAGAGACTAGGTGCGTTGTAGACAGACAGAGGCAAAACGTTCGGTAAGCACACGGTGGCACATCACACGCAAAAAAAAAACTGTGGAGGGGGAGGTCAAAGTACGAAAAGAGGTTGCACAATTTGCTCATGGTGGTGGTGGTGGTGGTGTTTGGTGGTTGCAAGGCTAGTCAAAACCAAAAAACCCGACAGACACGTACAGTGTGCGATATGTTTTTTTCTCTCCCCTCCCTCCCCCACCCCCTTTCGATATGCACTGCCATTTGTTTGTTGCATATTATTAGTTATCGAAGCGTTGGTGTTGCACGAGTAGCACGAATCGAACAAACTAGACAGAACATGACACCACTTTCCGATATCCTAACAGAAATAAACACACATACACACAGCGAGAGAGAGAGAGGGTGAGTGAGAGAGGGAAATCAAAACAAAACTAGGAAACAAAATGCATCGGTGCGTAAAATTCCCTTTGCCGTTAGCGAGAGTGTTAAACGGTTCAAGAGGGTTGCTGTTTACGTGCTTCGTATTACACACCGGTCAGGCAAAAGCTGAGTGCTGAGTGGTGGGGAGCAGAGGGTGAAGATGCGACAAACGCTACGCACGTCCGCCATTTGTGATCATCAGCGATCTACGTGTGTGTGCGTGTGTGAGCGCTCAGATTAGGTGCATCGGCTGCACGCAAGAGCCACTCTTCTAGAACTAGATAAAACCAAAACAAAAATAAAAACGATAATCGACTAATTGAAAATGGTTCCCCGGTGGGTGGGAAAGCGCAAAACAAACGTGAAACGAACATAAAAGAAAAACGAGAGAACTAAACGAACGACCTAGCGGACGAAACAAGGAAAATGAAATTAAGATAAAACACGCAATAACGGAGATCAGGCGTATTTGTTGGTCGTTCTAAGCCGATTACTAACAGTGACGGTGAGTGGTGAGATTGCCATTTTGTTTGGTTTGCATGTGCACGTTCTGTGCAGCTTGTAGTTTGTAGAACACAGGGAGGTGTTGTGTCGATTGTCTTTCACAGTTCGGTTGTGATGTACTGAATCGTGTGGTGTTGTGCTTGGAGTAGTATTAGTAGTGATGGTAACAGGTGCATCGTTGAATGCTTCTCAAACATACTCATATCAGCGCTATTGCATTTACGGTCAAAGTGCCTGTTTTGGCGTGAGTGAAATCTAATCTAAGAGATAGTGATAACAAGGAACACGTTAAAATATTACTAAAAAAGAAGTTTAAAAAATGGATTTTACTGCTGTAGGAACTAGGTTTGGGCGAAATCGGGCAAAAAATGGTAATGGTTCTTTTTTTTATTGTTTTATTCCATCGTGAATTTGATAATTCGCTCAGTCAAGGTTACGAAAGTTTCGGAATCAGTTCCGGAGGGTAGATTCGAATGGAATCGTCAGAGTTGTCGGAAACATTCGAAACCGTTGGATCTGTTCGAACCATCCGGAACTATCGACAATTATCTGAACCGTCCGAATATTTAAACCGTATTGGTGATACCGTGAGTTCTAGATGGTTCAGACGGTTCCGGACAGAACTGACGATTCCATTTTAGCCCCAAAATTTCAGATGCGCTCCGAAGAACCCATCACTAGTCTAGCAACCCTGCTGGAAGAATTTAAACCATGCACTTGCAAGCACAATCCATATTCTAACAATTTATTGACCGGCTATTGCTCCTTAAGGACATTACAGACACAAAAACCATCTACACGAGTGCACAAAGTCTTGCAGAGAAGTTAATGACGAACTGTACAACTATGTAGCAGTACCAAATCCGATGTTAGGACAAACAAATCCTAATGAAGTTCGGTGCATGACATCGTTTTAATGATATGTTTTGATAGAGAGAGATAGAGAGAAAGAGCTTCTAAACTATGGTGCAATACTTATTCAAGCACGCACACTCGCCTCGACCAGCGAATGGGAGTTAAAAAATGCAAGGAAAAACAAAACCCAAACAGGAGCTACCTTGGGGTTTGGAGTGCCTCTGATTAACGTTCGAAGGTTACTCTACTACCCGGCCAAGGTTGTCTGTGTGTGTGTGTGTCCGTGCCAATAATTGGTCATTTATAACGCAAAGGTTGCCCGTTACGTCAGCGGCAAAATGACCAGTCAAAGCGGGATCCCAAACGACGAGAGGGGCATGGGGCGATTTCTAAATTATTTCAAGCATTTTTGTAACGTTTTGTGCTGTACTCAATTTCTCATGCAAATCGACCTAACACACGTACATTGCCAGACGGTGTTTGACTTATGTTTCTTTCCGAACGGCTTTCACAATAGCAGTGAAAAACATTCACAAAGCCAGTGCACCTTTTTCGATATTGTGAACGGTAAAGCAATCAATTAAATACAACGCTACACTAACACCGTGACAAGGGGAGTGGTTTAAGCTGTGCTTTAGCTACGTCTAGTGATGGTTTTTTGTTGTTGTTGCGCATTGGTAAACTAATTGAAGTGTACTGGTTTTGCTTGTACGAAATCGAAAGGGACAATCAAATGATCTATCGTATTACTGTACGTTGCGCCCTGTCTGTGTAGGTTACGTGTGTGAATACGAAATGTGTGCGAGAGTAAAACGGTCCAAAGCAAAACAAAGTGCCCGTACACAAATCTAAAGGGGAGATTTTATAAATTTTTGGGTGGATATTGTGCGTGTGCTTCTTGTGGTAGTGGTGGTGGTGGTGGTGGCAAAAACGTGAATTGTGGCAAGTTTTGCTTAACGCGTGTTAAGGTAATGCAATATATTGATTAGGAAGGATATATAAGAGCTAATCACAATCATAAGGTAAATCGATTACTGCTTGGAGTATTGCAAAAAATGGTAGACAACGAATAAAAAAAAAGAACAACCCAACATAATACTAAACACAAATCTTGGAACGGAAGAAAGGGAAACTAGTAGTTATTTTTTTTTTGTAAATAAAAAAGGTAAAAAGTTTGGTGCACATAAATTAGCGCCCTGACGTCGTTCGATTAATTTTGAACGCGTTTTCGTTCGGTTCGCGTCGTGTTCGAAAATGGCCGCCGCTGTTTTAGAGAGTTCCATGCGGCAAAGGGAAAACTCATTGTCCAATGATGCAATCCGATACGCTACAGCAAATCAGATCGTTCCCTCGATGCCAATTTGTGTTTTCTTGTTCGCATGTTTTGCTGTTTTGGTTTTGTCTGCCTCCAAACCAATGACAGTTTTGGTCCATTGTTGCGCTGTTTTCTGATCGGAAATTTATCACACAAACGTCACGCATTTGTTTTGTTCGGGGGAGGGTTGGGGGGAGGGTGGTAGGAGGAAATTGATAAGATATATGTGAGTTGACCAAAGAGGAAAACAAACCGACCGACTGGGTTAAGAAACGAACTTCTATCAAAATGAATGCATGTTACGGAATGTGTGGGTAACAGTGTGGTGTAAAGAATGGTAACAGGGAATAATGCAAAAGAACAGATGTGAGAAGGATGTTTTTTTTTCAAAATGTGGTTATGAAGCGCAGCTTTAGTAACTTCTTCGATTGCACAGTCCCACTCAATCGATAAACAAGTTTTCAATCTACGTCATAAAGGTAGATTGTATAGATTGACCTAGTTGCGGGGGGTTCTTTTTTGTTAGAAACAGCGGTCGTCTATAAAGAAAAACAAGTTCTAGGAATGTGGCAATCACCGATCACCGAGTTGGATTGTAAGGGGGTGAGTGTTGCTTTTCTTTTTCGCTTTCTTCCATTTGTACACGATAAAAGCAAAATGGATAAAATGGAAAATATGCCCGAGTGTGCGTATAATCACATGTCATTACCTTGTCATGTGGCATGGGAAATTATTTATTGCATAATATGACCGCCGTATGCAGTTGTAGCAGAAAAAAACACACGCGCACACGATCATACAAAAAAAATTGCTTCCAGTTTTTGAAGCATACAGCAAGATTCCATTGCAATTAATCAATTTTCTGTTTAATGATGAACGATCGCTCATCCGCCATTTGCCCGAATGCGAATGCCCCTGATAGTGTCCACTGATAGTGTCTATCTTCAATGCCATGGCTAGCGATAAATCAAGCCCCCAAAGTCCCGTCCTCAACATCACCAGCAGTGTCGTGTATATGTGTGTTAATTGCACAACAAATGTACCGACATAATGGGCAATTAATTCTGTTTTTGTTGCTCATCGGATGTGGGAAACAATCCGAAAAAAAAGCAATTGCATTCCTGCCCCCGGAAGGCATTGGAACGGTGGGCGCGCAGATAAAAGTCTCCACTCGGTGCGTGCATCATAATTGCTGCAGCAGATTTGTGACGCAATAGGAAAGTTTTTGGACATTAATCACTTCAGATCAATGTGCATTGCGTCGTTGTCATGGCAGCGAGTAAAAGACCGTGCGTCTCCATTGGTACAAGATTGTTGAAAAGAAAACATTTGTTAAACAAATAAGCAATCTGTTTTTTACCAAAGAGTTCATTATACACATCAGTTAACATTATTAAACGTGTGTTTTTGTGTATGCGTGTAAATGCGATCGATGTGAAATATGGCCTCAGAAAGTGAAAGACCATGCGACTCCATTAGTAGAGGATTTCATGTAAAAAAAGGTTTTGTTTTCCACAAATTAGCAACGAAACAAACCAATTTATATTACAGTAAATAAAATAAAAAAGTTAATTATACACAACGCATAACATTATTATGAATGTGTTTGTGTGTGTGTTATTATGGGTGAATGATAATTTTATTACATCGCACCCATTCGCTCTCGGAAACGGCACCCGATAACGAGAAGCGAAAAACTTCAAACCGATTGCACGGGGCAAGAGTTGCCGAGTTTGTTTCACCCCCTTTTTTGCCATTGCGGTATGCATCAACGGAATGCATCTGCGCACATGCGAACGGTCATGTGGTGGTGGCAATTGGACGAGAAAACCACAGACCAGCGTTACACGATTATCTGTACCAGTTGGTGTAATGCGGGCAAACCGGCGGGGGGTGTTAAGCATTACAATGCATTCATGCGGAACGAAATGGTAATGTGTCAGGCCACACTCCCACAACGCGGTTCCGTACGCCCGGGCACCGTACCCACCGTACTATCTGCAATTGAAATCGAACATAATAGATCACGATAAGGGAGAATGCACTCAAATCTCACGTGTCACGTACAGTGTGCCGTCTGTCTGCACTGGGCTCTCTTCAGGCTGTTGATGTAGTGATTTGTTGGAACATGGCCGTTTTTTTTTGGTATGTACCCTGGCAAACCCATTCTGCCAGTTTGGTTGTCACCTGGGACATTAGTGCGAATGGTTCGAGAATCACGCCATTCTAACCCGAAACCGGAACCACGTTGTGAGAGCGTTAAATCTGGCTCCGTAAACCCATGAACCCGTACCCGGCAAACGAGCTACATTTAATTGAATCTGTCGTGGTTCGATTGGCGATGGATGCAAACCACCGACATGTTTTAATTAGTGACAATTGCCATCGACGGCAAGCACATTAAACTACCCCAGTCCACATCATTCGTGCTAACTGATGTACTCCGGCGGCACTTATGGAGCAGGACGAGTCGGGGAAGGGGGAACAGAGGTGGTTACATCGAGAGCCGTATGACCATATCCATAAAGCTAAGATGTAATGTCTCGCATTCCCTTTGTTTTACTGAGCTTTTATTATTATCAATAAGTTTAATGAGCTGTTGTTCGACTGTGGTTTGGTTCTCCTAACTGTTGACGCCCTGATTTGAGGTTGCAAAATTAGCAAAACAAACGAGATTTTAAATATCTTGTAAAATTGGTTCCATAAGCTAATCTATCCGCACTGTCAATCTGTGGCAGCGTTCGCATCGTAATGCTAATATTTTGCCGCACGACGTCAGGTGTGTAGCACGGGAACTATTTTTATCGCTTCAATAAAATCACCCAAATGCCCACCCAGGCCCTACCCTACAGGCCCACAACAGGTCAAACGATTTAATTAATTTTAACGTCACCCAGAATCTCAGCGTCTGGGCGAACCTGCCCGGTTCTAGACGATCAGCTCCGGCGCGTCTTTAGTACTGGCTCTATGCGTTGTGGGTAGAATAGAGGCAGCAAAAAGCGTCCGGTCAGCGTCTAAAGGATTGGTACCGGTCGGGGCAAACAAGGTATTATGTAAGTTATGTGCTATGCTTGGTATTTTCGAACCGGTCGCTGCTGAATCGGTTAATGCCACCGCTGCTCGGGCGAGAGTAGCAGTCGTCGTCGTCGTCGTCGTCCGTAGTTGATCTTGCGTGGGAAATGAGAAACGAAAACAGGTCACCCCGCAGGTACGACCTCGGACATGGTAGCGACCAGGTATCTTGGGTTGCTTTATGTTTAAACAACAAATTCCATGTGCGTTGAATTGATGCCAAAACGCTCTTCAACCCCCGGACACGGGATGTTGATGTTTTGATTAAGAAAATTCCCCAGCTTCATTGCATTCTCTGCGAAGAAGAGAAATCGATAGTCGATCTTTTTTTCCTCCCGTTGTTAAACATATCCCCTTTCGGGAAGACCGAAACGGTAAAGACGAGGCACCACTCTTAGGCAGCGAGGCCATCACCGAAAGCGAACGGCACACCAACAAAGTTGCCAAACCAACCCCGATAGACAAGGGAGCAGGCAGGCGAGCGAAGTGGCGTTAGCATATTGTGTTGAGGATTAATCCCTTTTTTTCATGAGCTCCATGGTGGAGGCGACCTAGGACTGATGGCTACCCCTTAAGCACATTTTAATGATGCGCCCACCATTCCGGGTGAGAACAAGGAAGTTGCCGAAGGGGATTTTACAGTGTTGCTTCCACCCACGAAGGTCATGGCAACATGGCTGGCAGCGTTGGTAATGGTGGTCCGATTTTTTAAAGCCCCAAAGAACACAGGGGCCGCATTGTGAAGAAGCGAAACTTCTTCTTTCGGGGCCGTTGTTGGTACTGTTTTGGGGCGGAAAAATAAAACCATCAAAAAGCAATTTTCTCACTAATTTCGCTTTATAAGATTATGTTTGATTATTTTCTTTCCCCATGCTGTTCATCGCAGCCAGCCTTAGCCGAGCATTGTGGAGCTAATGCGGGCTGGAGAGCTAGGACACCGTCTGGTTATGAAGTCTGGCAGGCCAACCTTTTAATTGGTCCGATTGGGTGAGAAATTGTTACACAATTTCATTACATCTGTTCGGACGGCCAAAATGTCGGACAAATTGTATTACCAAATCATACGACGGTCACGTCCTTTGATGCGTGACTTCAATATTTCATCCCACGCATTTCGCCGACCGGCACAATACAAAGCAGATGAGAAGAGATGAAAGAAACAGAAATAGAACGAGATAAAAATAGGCCAACTGAAGCAGTTACCATGCCGTGAAATTCCATGGCAAATACGAAATGGGAATGGGAGAAATGCAATAATAGATCGATGGCGCGCTGAACGATGTTGATTAGATGTAAGAGGAATGGCCATGATGTCTGTCGGTAAGCACCGGTGGTTACGGCCCGAATTTGTGGGTGGCCGCTCCTCCCTACCCTTGAAGGGTTGCAAATAGGTTCGCAGAGTTTGACACCACCGACTTGGGCTGTTTGTGTCATGCAAATAAAGGTGTCAGATTTCGTTTGCGCAAGCCCTCGCCACATTACGCGAAGGTGGGGTTACGAGGGTCTGAGGAGTCTAGCGGCTCGTAGTGAAACGTAAGGGTGAGAGCGTGAGAATGGAAAACCCCGGACGGATGGAACCTGGGTTGGGGAAAATGGTTGTGTTGTTTTGTTGTATGGCGTCGGAATATCGTCGGTAGTATGCGTACGGTAACAGTTTTTGGATTACGCCCTGTTGCCGGCAGGATGGCACACACAGCACTTTCGGTTGGATTGTTGCTTCTCTCGTTAAAAAGGCTTCTAGCGCGAAGTTTTCTTGTTTTTTTCCAGCATTGTTTTGTGTTTCGCTTTCGTTCGGATCGGTTCGAATATCGCAAAAAAATCAACTTTGAACTTTGGCAAACAGTTTTCGATTCGTCTCAATTCAAGAAAGAGAAACGACACGTCACGACACGTAATAAGGGCAAAAAAGTAATGGTGCTGTTGATACATACATAACATACCCCTGACGGGCTGTGTCCCGTCAACTTGCAGCCGCAGATTCGACGCACGGCGAGAAAATCTCACCGTGTGCCAGTTGTTGTCGTTTAGGACGGTCAGACCGGCGAGTAAGTTCTGCGGAATATAAAGAGCGAGAAGGGTGACCGGCCGCAGCCGGTGGTGTTTTAGTAGGCGCTAGAATGGCAGCTAATTGTGTGAAGCATCATTGCATTGAGGATGGTAATGAAGGGGCACCTTTTCGCGATCTCCAAGCCGTACGTTGGCCCGTACACGGCCAGCAACCAGCCCGATTTCGAGCCGATCGGATGAGCTGGATTCGGCGCTGGTGAGCAGCAGCAGTCCGGCCGGCCGTGATGTCTTGAAGCGTATGACCAGCTCCTCCGTTTGCGTCCGGCTGCCCTGGGTGCCACCGATCCACACGGCCATGTGCTGCGATCCGTTGAAGGCTAGCGTGGCCGATTCACGGCCACAGGTCGGTCCGGTGAATAGCGTCGCCGAACAGTCGCAGAGCGGTCGATTCCAGCCCTCGGTACATTGGCCACCGTTCTGACAGGGTGACACCTGTCCACCGCACTGGTTCGCTATCACATGACACGACGGTTTGATTGCACCTGAAGCACAAAGTAGATTGGAAGTAAGTTGTACCGGCTGCTCACATACGGCGTGCAGTCGAGCCCTCCGGAGGCCGGAGCTATTTATAATGCAAACATTTTTCACACTCACCTGAATCCTGTTGCCGTGCGATGTGGGCAATATCGACCGGTTTGCCGGACAGCGTAAGGTCCCGCAAACAGCCAACGAATCCCTGACGCAGCGTCGCTGTCCAAATGGCCGGTGGAATGTAGATCTCAGCGTACGGCGGCCCGATGCCACCGATGTACATGGGACTGTCCAGCTGCATCTGGGACGCTTCACCCGGCGTCCGGAACTCGTTCCACTGCCCATCGACCCCGACCTTCCCGTCGCGGCCATTCCGACGCAGCGACAGCTCGTGCCAAACGCCATCATCAACACGACGCCTTGATGCACGCACCTTCACCGCACCGGACCCAAGATCCATGTGGATGTAGATGTGCCCGTTCAGCAACTCCACCGCGAAGAAGTTACTCTGTCGGGGAAGAGACAAATACGCACAATACACACACACACACACACTCAATCACCATGTCTACGGACACGACCACAAACAACCTACCTTCGGTGCACGGGTCATTGTGTTGAGGATTATTAATCCATTTGGCTCGTTTGTGCGAAATTTAAACGACAGTATGCCCTGCTTCGATGCGTCCCACGGTGGAAGTAGCTGCGTGAATGGAACCGAATTGTGAAGATAAGGTGAGATACAAATTAGATTTGCACACCGACACCGGGATTAGTGCGCTAAATAACAGGCTGCAAAGCGTAAGGTGATACGTAGCCCCGCAATAACGATCCGAAGCCGAAAACCGCAAAGATCACTGCCAGCCTTCGGGCGCATGGGGCAGGCAATCGGCAGGAATAGCGTCGGAGTAATTAAATTTAAATATAATGAAGTGTATCTTCCCCGAAGAAGGACACTCGCCCGCGTGGGGTGGTGTGCGCGCCTGCTGAGTACCGTAATTAATAACAACTGTCCCGCATTCCGCCCGTTCTCCCGCAAAAACCCTCCCCGCTCACACACACACTCGCACGTCAGGCGGAATGAACGGTCTTCTTCGGCCGGTTGGGTTTCGCGCGCTTCCCTCAGGACATTTCGGGAGCAGATTAAATGAACCCATCCAGATTCGTCTAGCGCGGCGGCAAGTAGTGTGAAGTGATCCGGAAAACTGACCCCGCTCCCCCACCCTTCCCCCTCCGCAGCATGAAGAGACACAAGGGAGTCGGGCGGGAAACTTTTGCGCCCAATTGTTTCGCTGTTTCGGGCTATCGAGCGCACGAACTCCCGCAGGACTTTGTTTCTGTTTTTTTGGGGGCCGGTGGAAGAGATACCCAAAATGGCGCGCAGAGGAAAAATGAAAAAAACCCCGCCGATTGTAACCGATTTAATGGATATTAAGAAGATGAAATGAATGGTCGAGAGGTTGGTGGAGATATAGAAAAGCGGAAGGAAATAAGCTCATTGGGCGCTCATAACGACTACAATGTATTTCCATCGACGGTTCGTCGGTCGTAGTCGTCGAGCCCGTGCCCGGTCTCTGTGGTCAAATTGTGAACTACAAAAGCGGCCCTAGCATGGAAGTTGTGCGTATTTGAAATTCAAATTCCCGCAGGAAAACTTTCTCCGCCACCGCCCCCCCATGCCGTTAAGGTTTCCCCGCGATAGGAATTTCCTTTGCAAGGGGGGGAGAGGGGTGTTTGATTGTGAGGAACGGTGCGTCTGGTACCTTTTTTCGGGCAAGGGGCCCATTGTTAAAAGTCCCTCCGGTTTGGAGCCGGTTCGAGGTTCGAGGTTTCTGCTAAGCTCCAGCAAGCACCGGTGCGGTAGACGTTCGTTTTTCACGACGGTTTTCACGGTTAATTATTCATTTTTAATAAAAGTTACACCAACGGACCACACATACGGGGCACGGGGGGAAAAGCTTCCCCAGATTCTATGGCAAGGTTATTGAAATAGATGTTTGGAGCGGGCGGAAAAATGAAACAAAACAACCAGTTTATATTATAAATAACTCTCCACTTTCTAACACAAAGTAAGGTTCATTTACACTTCTTTACATAGTTTGCACATTAGCGGTTTGCATCTCGGACGGTTTTGCAGTTGCACTACGCAACCCAGCACCGCGTTGCATGCGGGCGACATACACCGACCGGAAATCAGCCGCAGTGAAGTAAAACTGGTGTCATCCGGTAAAGCGGCACCAAAAGCCATTCGCCCTGCCTAAGGCTCACACACACACACACACACACACACACACCGCACGCCGATTGCAGCCTCGAAAGCCTCGAATAGTGGCCTGGCAGCTCGGAGATTACTTCCGTCCCGTGGTCGACCGCGCATGGCCGAGGATGAAAGTTCCCGGCTTTGTGCCGGTTCCGGTTGCGGTTGTCGCATGGTCTGCTCGTGCACACACACACACGTACAAACACTCGTAAAGGCCCTCTTGGCGAGAAGCACAATGAAGGAGGAGGAGTGAAGGATAATTTATTTATTTATTAAAATGTACAACCAGCAATTAGCATGAATTATGGACCGGCTCCCTTTTTCTGTCGTGGTCATGTTCTGTGTCACTCGTGTTTTTCGTCTTGCGTCGTTCGCATAGGCCTTCTTTTAAACGGGGGGAGGGGGACCCCGCCGACACTCCATCCAAGCGCCGCGTTGGTGTGCGTGTTGACGGAGGATGACAACGTTCCAAAACGAAGATCTGATTCGAGTGTTCCGCACGACATAATACATGACCAGCCAGTGTCCCCCATCAGGTCAGTGGTAGGAAAATTGTAAAACTGAAGCCAAACCAAATGGATTGGCCATGACGGTATAACGGTTGCCCCAATAAACCGCACCGGAGGAGGGAAGCTTCCGCGATGTAATCAAAACGCAACTAAAACAGACAAACGGCCCATTCCCAATAGTCGGGATTCCCTTCGAGTTCAACTTCTTCGATATCAACGTTCCGAACCAAAAACTTAGTCCGCCTTCTGCGCAATAAACTGTGACGAACGTGGCACCGGAAATTAGTTGGCAGCAAACTTTTCCGTCCGCGGCGTCGTCGTCGTCGCGTCAGTCGCCGACCAAACTGGCCACATTCGTCTTCATCTTTTGGGGAGTGAACAACCCCCCATCGTAAAGAGGAAGCGCAATGCTTAAAATGTGGTTTGCTTTTGATCTCCCGAGTGCGGTTTCAGTCGGCAAATATTAGTACATGGGTGCTTCTGCAGCTTTGTCGCGCGGTGCAATTCCGTTGACAAAACCGTTACCGGCAGGAAACAGTGTCGTCCTTTTCCCTTCTTGGGTTGTTGCGTTCTTTGCATTGCGTGGTGCTTTTAATAGGATTCTGGCTTGCGCACTCCCTCCCTTCTCTCTCTGTAGAAGCGGAAAGAGTTTGTTTGGCGTTACTGGTCGTTTGGTGTCGGACAGTACAGTACGGATGTCCCGGTGCGGTGCGGGAGTCATTTCATACTTTCAAGATCGGATTTGTGGTCAACGGGTGGGTTTCTGTGCGAGTGGTCATGTTGCGAATCCCGGGGAGAGTTTAGTATTATTAAACCATGTCCCACTGTTTCCGTATCTGCCGTTCATCAAACGAGATTGCTTCCGTCGGCAGCGAGCTTGGCTCGTGAAGTTCGCAATATCGTTGAAGAATGCTTTGCTTTGCGGCAGGTGTTTTTAATGTTGCTTGTTATTTAACAATACAACACTTTATGTAAGAATAGAAGGAGATAACAGTAATATATACATGAATTGTGATAACTTATTCCAAGGCTGATTGTTTTGTAGACGAACAAAGCTAATTCTGGAAAGCGTTAGAAGTTGTATGCCAATATGTTACATGTTTGTGACATTCACATTGGCATGGTCCAGTCTCTACAAAATTCGTCTCGTAGAATGTCTACAACCTCAAGCTTTTCCATGCTGTGCGGTGCTGTACTGCTTGAAATCAATATCCCGTCATGCGCTCCGGCAGACGTCCTCGTAGTCTTGTTAGGGATTTAATAACAGAACCTCCCAAAAACACGCACACTCGGGAACACGCCATGTCCTCACACATGATGGATTCGCTTTCATTCTCATCTCCCCCTTGGACGATGATCGTCGTGTGGCATCACCACGTAGGGAAACGCTTTTTTTTTCACCCTCCCCGAGCGTTCGTTAGCTTCTGATCCCGGTAGATTTGTGTCGGCAAAGGCAAGCGAACAAAGTACTTCCGGTGTTTGGTCAACACAATATCAACGGTCACGATCAACGATTTACTGTCCGGTTTGCTGTTGTGGGAAGTTTTGCTACACGACGGTGTATGTATGTGATGTGTTTTGTTTTGTTTTTTGGGACTTATCCACTGCCTTTCTATTCTTGAACGACGATAACGGCAAACTAATGTGAAAGTCTCGGATGGGAAGCTTTGAACCAGCTGGAGTGCGTGAAGCTGGACATCAGCGCTGGTTGTGTTGAAGATGTTTGCCAGAAACTCTTGATATTATCGTCACCTACTCTATAGCAGCGCTACTGAGAAACGGAGAAGATGTGAAGGGTGTAAATGAAGTGCACTCGCCCGACTAAAGTTCCAAACGAGTAAAACAATGCGGCGCTTGCGATTGACACCTCCACAAATCATGCAGTTCACCACCGCTTGACTCGCATTGCAGCAAACCCCTGGCCCCGTTGTAAACGGCGCACAAAACTGTTGATCGTGTGCTTCCAGCAGCGGAGATAAAATGTTCGCTTGCCGCACCGCACCGTTGGAGTTATGCTTTAACTCCATTTTTATCAGCAAACCACCAGCAACGAAACTTAAAGATGAACCGATTGAAATTAATGCGCTCAACGTGCCGAAACTTTAAAACCGCACATGGCTTTTTGCTATTTCTTGCCGAAATCGAAAGAGCAACTTGTGCGGGAAATTTTCTAGCTGCTTTCCGCATAAAATCTACATAAAAAGGGTACTGAGCATCATGGTGGCCGGGACCGTAACACGGGGATCCGTGTTGTGGATAGTTAACGTGCGAAATGTTACCCCTGCCCGAAAGCGCACTGCAAGAAAGCCAAAGTTCCCACCCCGTGGCGGTACGGAGCGGGGTGTGTTCCGTGAAAAAGGGGGTTAAAGTTTCCACTGCTTTAGCAACCACCCGAGGCCCCTCGAGGGGGGTGGGCGAAAGGTACACATTGCAATGCGGTCTCGGAACGATTTCTTCCCACACACCCACACAAAGTGTGTTTGTGTGTGAAATAAAACAAGATGGCGTAGTGTTAAAAGGAAACCGGAAGTACAAAGATATCGAGGAACAGGACAGAGAAACGAATCGTTCAAAGTTAATCAACCGGATGCAGCAAGAAACATGACTTTGTTGGCACTTTATCTCCCGGCCCCGAGGTGCTTAAAGTGTGGTGGTGTTTGTGTCTTCTTGTTCGAAAACAATTCGTTTCCTTTCGCATTCTTCGACGTTAGATCTCTTTTCATGTGGCATTTGCTCCCTTTTTTTCTCTTTTTATTTGATTAAAGCGTGACTTACGAGATATGATTCCCGTGTGGTGAAGGTAACCGGATCCTGCGGATCTCCGGATGGACACGTATAATCAACCCGTCCAGCCACCTGTATCAGCTTTGATCCGGTGCGCGCCAAATCGATCAGATTGAGTCGCAGTGTATCGGCAGAGAATTCGACCTACGAGTAAACGGAAAACGAAATAACAAGCAACGATTACTTCTTGCGCTAACGGCAGTGGTTAACTCATGGTCACGGTTTGTGACGCACGCTACTCACCTTACGCAGGCATCCGACGAAATTGTTGTGCACACGTGCGCCCAGAAGTGCCCGGGGATTTACTGCACCGCCCACGTACACCCGGGACGACGAGAGCATGGTGAACTTGCCGGCGATGTGCGAATGGTCCGTGTACACATCGTCCACCACGGCGACCAGCTGGACAGATTAAACGCGGACAATACCGAGAGAGAGAGAGAGAGAAGAAACGGAACGGAAGACAGATGGTTAGATTTGGTGGTACGGTGGCCGAGTGCCGTCTTCCCGTTAAGGGGATTAGGGCTATAATCTTCAGATGAATTATCGTTTCTATCGAAACCTTCCCAAAACTTTTTCGTCTCTTTTGGTCAATTTTAACACCGGCGTACTCGCGCTTTCCTTCCGGATATGTGTTCCGGAGCATAATGTTCCTGCTTTTACGCGTGCAGGAGCGCACGATTCAATTCGCTTATTCCGGCGCTCCCGTGACGCTGCCTACCGAACCGAATGGCACAACACAACGGCAGCAAATGTTTTAAGCTTATTTCGGTTAAATTTAGCAATTCGCTGAGCTTATTTGAAGTTTGGTAAGTTTTTGCCAGTAGGTTCGGTTTTCGCCTACCGATAACGATATCCTTTTGCTTCGGCCAAAGGAAACTTTTGCCGGCAGGTGATGACGGGTGAAGCAGACCTTTTTTCGGCTGTGGGTGCTTATCTGCTCCTAGAAGCGATAGCGCTTTGTCTTGGTGTTCGTTTTCCATTTCCGGTTGAACAAATAAGGTTCGCTTTGCTGCAGGAATCCTTTTGAAACCGTGGGGGGGAGGGGTTTGCAATGTAACGGGGAAGTGTAACTATCCGAAAAGGGAACACTACAATAACTTTTGTAGGCTGATTTTGTTTTTGGACATGGGTGGAGGGACACGGAGTTCATTCCGCGCTCCCATTGCCACATTCCCGGTCCCGTTTCGATGGATCATACCGTAGCGAAACGTGACGTGGAAGTTACGTCCCGTAACAAATGTTTGGTATAATTTTATTACCCCAAAAAACTTCCCACTTCCAACTTTGGTCTCGGTTTTCGGGGCAGTTGTTTTTTTTTATCGAGCAGCTATACAAATACTCACATCTTCAACTGTTGAATCTAAAGCGCAAAGGTAAAGGGCATCAGGCACCTTCAAGCAAATGGCGTCTCTACACAAAACGGGGTTTTATGCAAAGTTTTGCAAATATTCACTTCAAACATTTGCATTTTAAGCAGCAGCATGGTGCATAGTATTCGTTCGTCCATTAATTTTCTTTTGCGCAACATTGCACAGCATCACCTGTTTTTTTGTTCGTTATCGTTCACCAAGACACCATTTTGACCAGCGTCCGATTATTCGATTAATGCAACCGCCAAGGTGTTTCTTTTTATGCCATCCCACCAACAGGGGAGTGTGCGAAAAAGAAAGCGGGAAGTAAGCAACAAAAAACCGGTTGCGCTCATTAATGTTTCTTCATCGAAGAGCCCTGTGTACCTTTTGTTCACGGCCCACTCGATGGAATTATTAGGCTGGTTGGTCGGTTTAGGCCCGGAAGGGCTTTAAAAAGGTGATCGCAAGACAACAACAATACGAGCAATGTACCGAGCACAATTTCCGGACACAAAAATGGGTAAAAATACATTGCTCCTACTGCACAGCCTTATATCACATGTCATGCTGGCGCCCACACACACACACACACACACACACACACACACACGGCATCATCATCTTAACGATCATTATCCGAGAAATTAGGTAAGTGGTTGGAGATACGGAGAAACATATCCTCCACTGCGTGCAATGAAGAAACGGAGAGGAGTTTTGTTTTTGCCTTCAGAAAAAGGACTTGCTCAACAATTTCCCAGGCATCCGATTTCAAAGGCAACCATGAGGGAAGTGGTTCTCTGGCATGTTCTTGGGATGGAAACTTTCCACAGTATGTTTTTTTTGTTGTTGCGTGTGTGTGTGTGTATGTGTGTTTTCACAAGTACAAAAGATACAGTTGTGATGTGCCCTTTGTTACCATACCTGTGGTTGGGTGCTGCGGTTGGAGGACATGACGCCAGCAGGGACTTATCCGTCTTATCCATGCAAACCGGGCAAGAATTCGCCCACCGTTGGGCGACGCGTGCAAGCATAAGAACCGTCGCCCAAGGCGTGCCCTCTCGCACCTCGCAATTCTCACTTCGCACTATGAAGTGGCTAGATTGTGGAGTGTCTAGCCGAGATTGAAAAGAAGTACAACGAAAGTCGGCACACAAAAAAAACGAATGTATCAAAAAATCCTTACATCATCGCTGCAGGGGGGGGGGAATGGAAAATATCAAAGAAAACGTTCATTCTCTTACATCTTAGATGATGTAAAGCTGTTTCAGCAAGGAAATGTCTAAAACAACAAAAAGGTACTGCTACGTAAAATTCCAAACTCATGCTAGCACTGCTGGCCTCTAATTCATTTCCGCTGATGTCAGAGGCAGGACGGACACGGTGTGCCACGACCACCGCCGGGTTACGGCACTGAGTGTTATTCTCACCCATCTACTTGTGGGTCACAAAGTGTGCCCGGGTGGATGGGATCCCATTGTTCCGGAAGGTTCAAGAGCTCAACCTGCTGATAGCGTCGAAGGGCGTTGTGTTGTGATTCCTTTGTTAACATTCTTCTCTCCACCAAACGGCAGGGAGATGAACTAGCTGACCAAAGTATGCTACAATGCTTGAGATGTTTAATGTTAATGTATCGCCCTCCCGCTTCCGCGTCGCTTTTTTCTTAAGTTAGTTTTGTGGAAAATGCTTTTTTTTACAGCTTCCCGGTAAAAGGGTGGCGCGATGAAAGCGCGAAACAAATGCCTGTGTACCGTTGAAAATCGGAGGCCAATAGTGATGGGCCTAGCAGGCAAGATCTTTGAAGTCAGTGAACTTTTCGGCACTAAGTGATGCTGTTTTAAGGGTGCAATTGGGTGAATGCCTTTAGCTGAGTTATGTTCCGTGTCTTGATATATTGTGTGAAAATATAATTCAATATACATAGACGAAATTGTTGGCTAACTCATATGAAACTGTAGCATGTCTTTCAAAAACCTTGACACAATCAAAGATCTTTTGATGTTTGGATGTATTCGAACGGTGTGTTTTATACTCCAATTTATTTATTTTTTAGCCAACTCTTAATTTCATTTTCCTGTTCATTCCTGTAATTTAGTTATCACTTATTTTAGGTTGAAATTGTTTTCGTTGTTGTTCCTTTAGACTTTGACACAATGTTATCTTGTTAAACAAAGAATTCATGGTTCTGGTTTCATGTCCTCAGATCCTATTTCAAAATCCTCAGACCTTCAGACCCTATTATCCTTTTACACTCCTTTTCTTTTGCTTCTTTGACAAAGTAATGTGGAACCTGTCCTATTTATCTTCTTCAGCTCGTAAATTCCAGCATCTGCATTGAACCTGTTTAATACAATTCTACGAACTTCATAGAGAGTTCAAAATTTGAGTATATTTTTAATGACTATTTTAATGGTATATTGTTAAATCCCTTTCCTGGTTTATAAAACTTTCACGAGACAATCAAACAAAGCTAAAGATACAATTCAGCATGAGCAGAACCGAAACCGAGAATGAGGAGAATGAGGCTTTCTGGGTTTCGATCGTTCCGTTTGAGGTTTCTTCTACCCACCGAAACCCGACCGTCAAACGCAATTCGAGACCAGCACAAGGACGGCACAGCTTATATGTATCTCGGCACATAACCTAAATCAGATCAACATCATTGAATCGAACGAATCGAAATGGTCGCGTAAGCGAAACACAGCTCCTCCAACGCAGGGAAGGTAGTAAATGGGATTGGAATAGATTTGAAATTGATACTGAATTAGCTGGGCCTCGGGAAGCAAGGGAAAAATGGGGCTCCAACGCAAGGCACTCTGCTGCTGGGATGACGATTTTGCCTTCGACCTGGGTCAATTACACTTACCCGACAGAAGCTCGTTATCGACGAGATCTACACGGTGACGGTGGTGGCCATCGGTCAGCGGAGTCCATGGCGGTAAAAGAAAAAGCAGAATAACACACACAATTTCCCGTAATAGGGACAGTTAGAAGATATTCTTTAAAAGGCAAGTAAAACACAATCTCTGCCGCAGGTAATGTAGAACGCTCCACGGTAACTGGTTTTCAGTGGAAGTTTGCTGTTGTGCAAAGGTAACGGCTGGTAGATTTACTTACTCCACTCCCAACGGTCGTGCTGGGCGGGTTTGCCTGCAGGGCATCCGTGTAACTTACCTCCTGGATACGCCGATGAACCGTAACTTTGTGCCATTGATGGTCGTCGAAGCGTACGCGGGACGGTTTGATGTGCATCTCTTGCTTCCCGTTCGAGAGACCCATCGTCAGCGACACACCACCGTCGCGAAGGGCCAAATTCAGATAATCAGTTCCGTGACCTTTTATCCGTGCGGGACGCCGGATGGAAAAGAGATAGAGTGATAAAAATATATGCGTGAATGTCACGAATAGGTAAAGGTTGGCGAACAATTCTGTATGGAGTGTTTTTGTTTGATTTATGTACCGTTAAAGGCTACATTAGCTAAACATAAAGAAGAATGCTCAAGGATGTATAAATACCCCTAAAATAATCCTTTTTTACAATTTGCAGTATATCATTTAGTGTTTTTTGTGCAGTGGGTTATCAAACATACGCCCCCCAAAAAAGGTGGTCTAACATGCAGCAGCAAAAAGAAAGCCGTCCCAATGCCGGGTAGCGTCCATTTTGCCTTATTAAATTTTTACCAACAGCGCACACCACGGTCAGCTTCATTCTTCCGTTCGTTTGTGGTGCAAAGAAATGTTTTTTCGGTGTGCACCGCCCATTATATGCACCTTCCAACCTGGTAAGCTCTCGACATAATTTGCGTTATACCATTTCCACAGTTCTTTTTCCCACCGTGGCCGTTTTTTTTTTCTCACTCGCCCGAAAGTGATTATAGATGCAAAATGGTTTTTTATACACTGCTGCGTCGTAGTGCCAAATCATGCAAGGCCGAAAGCGTCTAACGACCGTAACATTTCCCCAGCCACCACCAAACACACACATACACACCTTTGAACAGTTTAATGGTGAAAATTTTCACTGTAAAGCGCTTTTCCACTGAAATGGCATGCATAATAATCATATTGTTTGTACGCGTCGATGGCGTTTGGAGCAGGTCCCGCCACCCAAAGAACACCCCAGTAATGGTTGCGGTGGGCTAGGTCCAGGGCCAGATCCGCGCAACAATGATTGCAGGTATTTGAAAGAATGCATTTTCCGTGTAACGATTTCGTGTGCTGTGACATTTCTCCGGCTCGTTGCAATCGTGTATCGATTTTACGGATAACTCCGACAACTAAGCTGATTATTCATAATGTTCTTTGTTAAAAAATCTATGGAAACTTCAGGATTAGTCAAACATCACTCAAATAGCAATGAGTTCATAAAACATTTTCCCTTCGAAAACTTCTTTACTTTTTAAGGGTTTTGTTCGACAAGAGAGTTAGGTGAAGCATTAACAAACAGAGATTCTAATGTTAAAAAGAAGAAACAACTGGATTTGTGGTGTTTTGTGGTTACAAAGAAGATAATTGTTTCCCAACATCTAGACGACGAGTTCCTGGGGGCTCACCAAAATAGTAGAAATAATTCGTCTTCTACCTTCTCCAAATCACATACGGGAGCTTTTTCCAAGCTTCATTTTCTCATCGTTTCCACGCCTGTGTCAGTCCTGTTACGGCACACGTCACAGAGATACGAATGAGAATATTTACCACCAATCTTTTCTCAAGCGTACGTCCGCCATTCGGGCTTATTTCGGGTGGATAAGGGAACAGTGGACAGTTTACCGGTAACAGTAATTAACGTTGAAGTCGGTTTTATTTATCACAGCGCGCGGTTGAGTGCGGTAATGAGTTCTAGCTGCACACAGATCCGGAGATGAAGCTGTCACCTGCCGAGTGCAGTCTCTCGCGTGGTTGGTCGTTTGCAACGTTTCAAACTACGTCACCGCGAGGGTGAGCTGCTGTGTGCATTATTGTGTGATGGCATCATAAAAAGTGAGCACACACACACACATGCTAGCGGTGATTTCGTAGAAGTGACACAAAACTGGGGCTGATCGATTGACTTAGCCGGGCTTTTAACTTGGCTTTTGGCTCATGACGATGGCACATAAATTCAGTCAGTAGAGCTTCCATTCCCATGTGGCGGTCTCTGTCTGGCAGCGTGGCAAGCAGACCGTTTTAACTCGTTTTTCCGTAGACTGACATTAAATTGGTTGGACCATTCCCACCCCGGTCGCCTTATCACGATCACCATTGCTGCCAATAAGCCAAAGCACTGGCAAAGATCGGAGAAGCGTCGGGCGAAGAAGTTCGAGCGTGCCTTACCGGCATGATGCGTGCTAGAGGCAAATTGGCATGACGTTGGCACCGAGTCTACGAGGTCCAATTTAAAAGCTCTTTTTGATCGATTGGATTTCATGTGCCAGCAAGTACGCGAGGGGATGGAAGACGTTCGCTCGGTTCTTCCCGGGACGGGTGAAACGTTCATTACACGAGGTCAGGGATTGGCAGTGCATCGTAATGACCTAACCGAACAATGGCGGCCACCCGGTCTGAGAACGTCGATGGCACGAACTGGGCGAAATGGAACAAAAATGAATGTTTATGATTGATAGGAGAATATGCCCTAGCTTTAGCAAATCGTGCCCGCCCGCTTCGTTAGGGGTCATTGATTGGTCGTTTGTTTGGCTCGAGTGGGCCACCGGTTTCTCCCCGCCTGTTTATAAAACGCCAATTATGCCATTGAACTGTACCGCGTCCAAGTGACAATTTCAAACAGGCTAAACGTTTGATGCGCTGTTTTGGTCGTTTAGCAATATCAGAAGCGACTTACAACAACTTTATACATTGTACGGTGGAGCTAACACAGCTGGCACGTAATCCGGCCCATTGGGTTCATTCAGCAGTGAACATTAGCATACCTTTTTTGGTGAACACTCACCCTAAAAGGCGTACATTTTTCACACTTCTCTTCAATTAACAAAGCCCAGGAAAATGATGATGCTATCACATCTACGGTCCACGGGATGCTCTCAGCCAACTGCTGTAAGTACATCGTAAACGCTGCTCCATGGAGCCGTGGGGCATCTACGAAGGCTGTTGTGGATAAATGATGAATAATGACCTCTGTTGGCAACTGAAGGTTGATGCGTCGAGAGTCCATCAATCAACCATGCCTTCAATATTTCCCATCCTTCCGACGCCTCCTTCACCACACCGACCAGCAGTATCTTGCTCGCTTTTCGCTTGGTACATCAGTTAATTTCTGGCCAAAGTCTGGCCGGATTAATGGTGCTTTTCCATAGACCCAGCTCGCTGTCATTCGATAATCGATGAACCGATGCTGACGGTGGGAAGTTGGCTGGATGAACTCGGCAACTCGGCAAATGGAAATGTGTTGCTTCTGTCTCGCCGGGGACCACTCGGGAAGTGTTGCCACTGCTTAGCGAGTTTGATCTGCGTTAAATACAAATTCACGCTTCAACTAATCTAATTAATCATTTGTTGGCAGCGAACAGAGTTAGCTGGAGTTTCCATGGTAAAAGAATTCAACTGTAACGGTGCATCGCATTAGGAAGCAATTAATTCCATTCTATGGACGCGTTGGATGCTCACCTGAGTATAAGTGGAGCAGTTCTTCCACTAAACTTTAGTGTTATTCTAAACACTATTCCATTTCAATATTGATTTCCTCTTAAGCCGAGCTTCCCATCGTTTAAATAGTTTATTCGCTAGCGTAACTCATTACGCTTTCCTACTTTTGCTGCTCATCAAAAATACATTTCACAATTAATATTGCCCGGTCGAGGCCAACGTACGTAGCGAGCAGAATGCAATTTCTGTCCATTGCGCACAATGAAATCGCTTTTCCAGCCGAAGCGACACCACATCCGCTTCACACACGCTGTTGATCGTTTTACCCAGCAACCACAACAATAGGTCCCGCTCGCTGCCCGGCGCGGTTCGTCCCGACCATTGATTTAAAGGACCAACGGATAATCTATTTTTCACGTAACCATCCATTTTCAGGTGTCTATTTTTAGCCACCGCTCTAACATTTGGATCCTTTTCTCGGATCCGGCTTTTCACGTCCAGTGAAAAATGGGATTTCCCCTGGTCGTGGGTGGGGTCGGGTGGACTGAAACATTCATCCTTTCCAAAACGGGGATGGATGGAACGGAGCATTCCGACACACTACAGCTACTCGAACCACCATCCACACCCTCTCGTTCGTTGGCAAACAAATCAAATCAATTTTAATTTGATTCGGTATAAATATTTCCTCCATATTTTTTTTTTCGCTTCCACCATTTTCTTCCTTCTCGCTTTGTCCGCACCGATTGGGAAATGCAGGTGAGTCAACTCATCTACGCACCGCTCGTATCCATCCAGAGTTCTCGCTGTCTCGCACAAAATCGAACAAATCGAGCGTTTCTGTTTGCCATAATCGAGGAATTCGTGGAAATGTTCCACAAACAGCCCCATTGCAACATTGGGAGCACGGGGAACGAAGGAAGACTGGGGCACACACGGCTAGGCTAAAGGCTCCGGGAACCGGGATGTTGGTCCACTTTTCGCATGCCGATGCGCAAATGAGGAAACTCGGAACTCCGGTCTCCCAACGACTATCCCAAACCGATTGGGCTGAACGTACGCTCCGCCGTACGTTAATGAAAATTTAATGAGGAAAATTGATTTTCTCGGCAACAAATAAAAAAAACTGGGACTTCCACGTGCAGGTAATCCATTTCCGGATCGATTGGTTTGGTAGAGTGCGGTTTATTTTGCTTCCCGTTCGTTTTGGCTTATTTTTTACGGTTTACAGCTCTTATTACGTTTGGACATCACCATAAGCTTGATATTGATTTGTAGAAAAAAACGGATAATAATTGGATAGAAACTATACAACTTTAACGATTGCGTAAGTAAGGAGCACATAAAGTTGACAATGTAAATAGAGGAATTTAAATTTCACCAAACGTCCCAAGTCATCCCCGGTCAGGGTTTCTAGTTTTACTGCATCAGTCTTTAAAGCGAACCGAACACCATAAACACCCTGGAGTGACCAGAAATGCACCATTGAACGAATGGTTCGGCCAAGTCCGGGTCCTTACCGTTTTAGCTACTGCTTTAGCCGGTACGTACGCGAGGGAACCATCCAACGGAAGGCCAAAGCAGCAATTATCTTAATTAGATTACATCCACCCATAAAAGATGCTTGCCGTTTATCGCTTCTCACTCCCACCGCCGTGGTGGGAGAGACCAGAGAAGAGTGTAGGGTGAGCAAAGAAAAAAAAGGGAAGCAAAAAGCAGGATCAACCCCGAGTGGTCAGGTGGTATTCGGAATGCTGTAGTAAACGGGATTGCCTCGGGGGTAGCTCAATCTCACAACTCACAATTTACAGTAGCTTTGGTTAGGTCGGGGATCGGAGCGGCGTGTGGTGGCATCATGGCTTGCGACGTTTCTCTTTGCTCTTGGCCTTTAACAAACAAGGTATACAGAGTAAGGAGCTGACTCCGGGAGACGAAACACATTCACAGCACGGTAAAAGGTAACACTGAAAGGCAGTGATACCGAAAGGTGACAAGGTGTGTTGTCTTCGGGCGGTTGACTTCGTTCGGTCTCGGTGGCTCTGGCAAATGAGCTGACGACAAAAGCAGTAGTTTGCAAGCAAACATTCCAATATTCGGCCACATCGCTTACCCCTTACTTTTTTGCTGTTGAATGGCGTTACGCAAAGGCGACAATCATAAAACGAACACGAATAAGGGACGCGTTGAAATGTGACCAAATGCCCGTTCCAACGAACCATACCCCGGGGGGATATTGTGATATCCTGTAAGGACCCGAACCAGTCACTCGCTCCAATGGGGTGCGTGCGTACCTTTCTCTCTCTCTCTCCCTCGCAGTGTGTGTGTGTGTATGCCAAGCACATTAGGTAATATTTTTATGGGTATACATCCACACCCGCAACAAGACAAACAACAAACCCCAGCAGGATCATTTTTTTGCGTACGTATGGCTAGGACCATCGTAAGGATTTTTATATCTTTCAGCACACTTTGTCACTCCGAGTGCCAGCCACTACCTGGGTTTCTTTGTTCGTTCACAGGTCAAAACCATCGATTTAACCTTACCTCGCACAAGCAAACACACACACACACACAAACCCCCAACTGCTGGACCTATCATAGTGCGCACACCGGCGATGGGGCCAAGAGGTTTAAGGGATGATTGCGATGCGCTTCGAAAGCTGAATGAGCATTCTTTATTTTACGATTTCTTGCGAAGAAGAAAGAAAAAAAAGGGTACGTTGCTAACATTGCTGACCAAGTGGATTGGTGGTACGTTGGTGCGTTTTATTGTGTCACAAAACGTCACCGGCCAGACATTCGCACGTTCGCGAGTTATGATGATCGCGATCGCAAAGGTAAAATCGCCCAAAACAAGCCACACAGATCAAGTCTTGCTGGGGACGGGACGTGGGGGACTAGTTGGAAAATTAAATTATCGTTTAATCCCTGCTCACTTCTGCCTGAGCTTGATTGTTGCCGTACGAGCGATAAAGAAACACAACGGCCGCACTTTATCATATCGTCCATCGGGCATTCCACGTGGGCGAATTGCGAGAAATGGGGAAGCGACAATTCCACTGCACTAACTCTTACGATGGGCACTTACCGGTGTAGAATAGGAGTCCGTTCGGTTGGCGAGTACGAAAGTATAGCGTGATGGCATCCTGGGCGCTAACGATCGGTTCCCCACCCGTCTGTCCCAAATCGTACGAGAGAAACTCGGTTCCACGGAACGTCGCTTCCGACGGTGCTTTGTCTGTGTGGATGGAAGGAAAAGCAAAGAGAAAAATCGTTAGTGGCGTTGACTGCATTGTTGCTGAAACTATATCTTAAGCTGCCCAGGTAGTGCCCCAACAGTGACGCGTATTGTTATCAACGTTTTGTAGTGTTTCTTGCGGCGGTGAGTTTATTTATTTCGTTTCACAGTGTCTACCACAACCGTCAGCAGTGGATTTGTGGTTGGAAAAATTAACCTCTTTTCTGGCGATACATTTTCCAACGACATCATTATGGCGATAGAGTTGTTTACCGTGCGTGAATTATAGTGACTGCATCGGTTTTCTTTGCTTGCGGAGTGCGCAACCTTCCACCAAAACGTGTCAACGATCTGCCGAATCTATAATCTATCGTTTATCCTTAATTTATTTGTGATCAATTTCCATTCCCCATAAAGAACCCAAAGCTGTTGCAGGATACCCAACATGGAAGTCTGTCGGTGTTTTTTTTTTGTCCGCCCAATGTCAACACCAAATGGAAGCTGGTCGACAAGCTCGGTTCGTTCGATCAATAGCCCAACGGACATCACAACCACAAGTCGTACGTTTTCTTGCCTGGGTTAGTTATTAGCATTTCGCCCAAAGATTGTGCGGCTTTCGATGGAGAAAAAGGGCTCCGGAGGGTTCCAGGTTTGCCCACCAGCAACAGCCAACCGGGTGTTTCAAGTGGTCGTTTATGTGATCGTAATTAAAATCAAGGAATCCGAGTGCACTGAGAAACGCCGAGATAAGCGAAATTTCACCAGGCAAACACGGTGAGGCTCCGTTTTGGCCGGAAGCAGGTCTTCCTAGGTCTATTTCGAGGTTCTTAAAATTTTTAATGATGCTCCAGTTTATATTTCAACCCATTTTATTCACCCTTGCTAAAGAAGGGTGCTTTACTCGAACCAGCACATGGGATGACGCGGTTTTATCTCGGGACTACCCAGGCTTTACCCAGTCCCGGACCCGAGACCAATGATGTGCCAAACGCTTGGTGCAGCTGAGACAACTCGCTCGGGGTTTGCACTCCAGGAACGTCGGGGGAATTGTGTCGACGGTTGGCTGGGTGCCAAATTTTATTATTTTTATTATCCTTTTACGATTATTTATCATGTGAGCTGGATCGATGCGGTCCGGAAATGCTCCCGACAGCGCCTGCAGCAGACCGTGCTGAATACGGGGCAGGCGAGCGGGAAAAAGGTGGTCGCGGTGGTACAAGCGACAACCCGCCGGGTTGTTTGCACGATTGGGCGCAACGGGTTGAAGATGTCGGGGAACTAACCCAACGCAGCACGACTTGCAGCAGCAGAACTGCTAGCAAACCGAAGGACAATTAATCTTATTTGCTTGAGTTCATAGGGTGCTCGCAGAGGCACGTTTGTTTCTTTCTCTACATCCTAACTAGATTCTGGCTTCGATCGAGATGTGTGCAAGTGCAAGCGTCCGTTTTTTTCTTTTGATTGCCCCCCAAGTACACTCCAGCACCTGACTTCTGTTCGCATGTCCATAGTGGGTGGCATCGGCAAAGCAAGCTGCACGTTGTTTATTTGACGAAAGTCGATTTTGTTCCACGTATTTCGCACCGAATTGCAAACCGACCGAACCCGGGTCGCGGTTTTGTGCGAAGAGGGCCCGCAAAGCTTCGTGGAGAAGAAAATGTCAGATAAATAGCTTGCGGTTGGGTAAACTGTGACCTTTACGAGCGCCAAACTTAATTTAAACACTACCCAAAACAATGTTTATCATTTGACATTGTTGTAGCTGGAATTGTTCCAATATCTGGCGGAATTGCCATTTGGTGGGAACTGATTTAAGTTTAAATTTTCAGTACTGTGTGTAGTGAAAGTATTATGGTTTTTTTGTTGATGATTTGGTTGACAAATGTTATTGTAGAAGTTAAATTTTATATCCAAAACATGATTTACAGCAATGTCCCTGAACGTTAGATGCACTGCACAGAAGATCGATGACACTAATAGTTTCATCACATTCGCTTTACACACAAATTGTAATGGACATCTTCCTTACGTCCACTCTGTTCTATTGATCGTGTCGGTTCCGAGCATTCCAAACGAATCAGCTTACGCTTCATACACACGTGCGTCCGTTCGGTGTTTGCCGACTGCATTGCACCAGCTGCAGCTGCACATTTTCCAAATTGATGTACACAGCCGCGCTGAGCTGCATTTTACCACGTGGCAAACGCTTGCGTAGGTTGCGTTCATAAATTTACGACCAAACTCGCCAGTGTCGCCCTTCCCGTGACACTTCGAGAGTGCTTGTGGAATCCGTGTTCGTTCACACGATCGGATGAACCGTATTGGGCTTTTTCATCATTATCGGATGCTTTCCGGATGGTGCTCGGACCATTCGCTGTAGTGCATTTGCGGTGCGCATCGATACCGAATATAAGGGGACAATGAAAATGTGCCGTGGCAGAAAGGGAGAACGGGCAGGTGGACACAGGTTCGGTAGGTTATTTGGAGTGGTTTGATGTTTGAGTGCTAAAATTTCGTAAACCTCCCGCACGGAACCACTCGTTGTGGGTGCGGTGTCTAGCGTTTCTTTGCCTAATGGATGGCACACGATGACAATAACACGGAATCGTTGCACCACAACGCGACATTATTTTCGGTGTGACGCTACACAATCGAGTGCCAACAGAGAGTCCGTGTACGGTGATGGCTTTACCGTATGTGAGCAGTGTGGCACATGGGTGTGAATTAAAATCACATACATTCGTTGAATAAATCAATCAATATGTCACTTCAAAAGATATGTACAAACATTGCAAAGGGCAGAATGAAATGGTTTTGCGGGTTTTGTTCATCTTTGCTTAAAATAAAGATAAAATAAAAATAAACTACCAAAGGCTGGGCGCCTCCATGGAGCAGTCGCTTTACTTAATTATGCGATACTTTGAACTAAACTAACGTATTTTCTTTTTTTTCTATTGCTTTGTAATGAATAATGATTTCTAAACTCTCTTTAACACAAATTTAAGAATGAATTAAGATAAAATTAATCAAAATACTAGAAATATGTTACGAAGGACTAGGCGTCTCCATAGTTTGATTTATTCATTTTCCGTTGTTCTTTTCCAGTTTGGCAGTTTTGGTAAAATAAGTGCTGTCAGTCAGCCACAACTTTTGCGCATTTTAAAAATACGGAAATAAATATGAGAATATGATTTTAATATACTTTCACTTCCCACACTATAAAAGCATTGTTTATGTATTGTTCTAATTTAATTATAATCATTAACAATAGACTACCACTTGCCAGTCATTCATTGAAACCTTTCCATAGTCAGTTTTTGAAGTTGGTCTCTTCCTTGTTTTATTCCTTTTCGAAAGAATTTAATTGCCGTTTCGTTCCGCTTGAACCATTCCCGATTACATCACACCCTTGAAGTTCCCCGATTTCGGACGGCGGGGTTTTCACCCCGATGGAAGCGTGAGAATATTGCATTTATTTTTAGTCCATCATCGCATCGCACTTTCGCCAAAACCGTGGAGTGGTTGCTATCTTTAGCAATAAAATGGCACGCGCCTTCATTTTCGCCTGGCACAGTGCCCATCGTACAACCATAACGGCCGCCCAGTCAGCTAGTCAGCGACAGCCGAAGGACAGCAGCGGCGAAGCAGCTCGTCCTGAGTACACAGCCATGCGAACCTGCTGGTGCAAGAGCGATAAAATGTCCTCCAACGTGTAAGCTTGTTTGTTGCGCTCTGCCAGCTAGCTGGTAGGCTGTCGTACTAAATTTAGGATCTTTCTTCCACCGTCAACCGGTTCTAGCATCAGTACCGAAGAGGGCATTACAGCGCAAAGTCGGAAAGGTGTGTGACAGTAGGGCCGTGAAATAAAATTAAATCCTGACTGAAGTTTGCAAATTGTAAAAGACACACTCCCGCCGCTGCTCCTTCCATCTCTTCACCTTCACACTGCACACTCCCAACCTCTGCGGATGCGAATCTTTTCGGTGTAATGGGTCGGTTGGTGCTCTTAAATATTCTCCAAGGACGATCCAACGAGGACAGCGATACTTCGGGACCCGCTCCGCTATAATCTCATACCCGGTTTCATGCATTCCAAAATTCAATTTAAAGCCCTGCGCCATATCACAAAGCAACCAGGCACGGTACCCAAATGTTTCACATTGCACCCTCTACTGGCTGTGCAGCTGCCTCTTTGGCGGGGATGCGGGAACAGTGGGTAGCAAACTGCTTACATACAAGCCCAGCTATTTCGTGCTATCCTGGTACAAATGGTCAAAATCCCTTCTTATTCATAGCGCACATCATCAGCGCCGACCTAGAATCTGGCCGGTCGCAAACGCAAAACCCTCACAACCCCAACTATCCCGGAACGGTGAGATATTTTAGCCTGATTTGAAATTCATATTTATTACGACGAGCAAAGCATCCTTGAAAATGGAGCAAGGTTGTGTGTAAGTTTCCTTCATTGCAATCGTACACCAGCAGCAGCTTGGTTGGTTGAAGTGGAGACTATCTGCTTAATATCTACCGGTGAACAATGCGCCGTTCCTTGTACGTTCCCTAACAAAGGCAATGTTTGAGGAGTCTTTCGGAAGATATATGGTGTTCATTATTATGCTGCAGATGAAAACGGATCCGGCCAGGGACGAATCGAGTTACTTTAGCGAGGTAGAAATCCATCTAGACTAGATCATGTGGTGGTAGTGTGTAAGTAAAGCTTGATAAGGCTGGCGAGAAATCTGTTTCTTGGATGTGTTTATAGTTCTTAGTCGCCGCACAACCTATCCTGCAGCTGTTCGATTTTTAAGTCCACAGCTCCACAGTACACTCCCGAAATAATACTTAAAATACATGCAAGCGGACTGCACGGCACCAAACTCCCCCGCTTGTTTCGGGGCATTCAATGGATGATCAATCAAATGTATTAAATTATCCTCACACTACAATCGCTTCTACTCCATCACTCTGACGCTGACAGGACAGACGATCCACTGTGCAAAACATGAGTGCGAAACGGAACGAAAGTTAATCCTTCCCACCGAACCGTACCGTACCGAAGTAGAAGAAGTAAATGCGGGGACTACCGAATCGAAACAATTACGTAAAGGTTTTACGCTTCAGCAAGGTTCTGCTGGCTGTAACGAAATGTACAAGCGATTTATCAAAATTCTTCGCACCGCTAACCGTGCACCAATGTGCCGACGGTGTTTCGGCGTCGGCGTCCTCGTTCGGCCACCATTTTCCGCGCTCGGGCAACATGAAATACATAACCTCAACAACGTCCAAAACAAAAGGGAGAAAAAAAAAACTCCCGCTCAAATCGTAACGGAACCGGAAGAACCCAAACTGACAGCAATCTTGATTTACTGCAATCTTCCCCGGCATTCATTAGCGCTCCAGTGAAATGGGCAAAATAATTGCTCGTGTTTCAAATTGCCTTCCTCGTTTACGCTTCAAAAATTTTGCTTCGCCAAATTTGCCGTTTTTAACCACGCATCTTTGTGTGTTCACCCAGCACCAATTGTTCCGAACTGTTCCGACGGCTACAGATCGGCTGTGTCCGATAATCATAAATTGATTACATTGGTAAATATGCATAAATTCACCTATCATTCGGATTCGGTCCTGCAGCGCCCCGAGCGCGAAGAATGGTATTCGGTTTTGGGTCAAACTTGGGTACCCCGGATCGTGGTGACATTTCTTGCCCCGAAAGAATACGTATGTATATTCTTTCTCCACTGTTTATCGCTATCGATGGTTTTTTTTGCGCCAGAAGCATTGAAGGCAGGAAAAAACCCCCAAACCGACTGGTCCCATAAACCGGAAATCCCTTATTCGTTTAGTGGTCGAATGGGAAATATGGTTACTTTATTCGACCGAACGCAACGCTTGCTATTATGAACGGTCTGTTCGGAGGTCCCCGTCGGACATTGGAGGTGGGAAGCTTTGTGTGATAGTGTTTCGATTTCTGCCATGCTCCGTCTCGTTATCGACCCGAAAGCGGGCATATAAAACACGATAAAATAAGACACCACGCAAAAACCCCGGCCGTGGTACCACGGCAGATTGGATTTTACAGAGCACACGTCCGCGTTACTCGACGAATTCTATCGCCACCGGGAGCCTTACACATGCCCAATCGTTCCCAGTAGCTCCAGCGAAATGGGAATCGTGGACGAAACGCTTTTATCATAACGCGGCTCGACGAGAACTAGCGTCTCGTTGGGAGGATATAATTTATGGCTTCCCTTCGAAGCGTTCCCCACTGCACTGTCGCCAATGCGCTTCATGGATTAAGGATTTAAGTTTTATGTCAATTCGGACCCAATTTCGGGTGCAGTACGTACCTCGCTCGCAGTATGTTCCCTCGTACTCCACGTTGCGGCACTCGCAGATTGGGCCCGAATCGGTTGATATGCAGATGCCACCGTGCTGGCATGGGTCGTGGCGCTCGCAGGCATCCGTAACGTTGGTTCGAAGTTGCTGTAAGAAAACATCAAATCAGACGAAAACACAAACAGGGCTTGTTAGTATGTTTCGCTTACGATGACAGGGCTTTCGACTGTTTTATGCGTTCGAAGACACCACGGCTATACACTCGACTAGGCGTTACCGTGACGGTTCGGGACGGTTCGACAACATCTTCTTAGTTGTGTGTATGTGTGGGTGTAGGTGTGAGCGGGAGAGAAAGGGAAGTTTGGGTAGAGGGGCACGTTCAACGAATGGCCGCGATCGAAACAAAACTAGCGGTAACACATGGAAATGATGTGTATGCACATTGACTACCGAGAAGGACAAACACGGATGGGATGGTATTTGCTAACGACTTTCGGAAAATGTACTGCACCACGACACTCTCCAACCCGGAACCAACCTGCATCCGCGGCTCTCGTGGAACCCTGCTAGAGGGTATGATAACAGTTGTGTAAATTTAAGTGTAGGAATGAACAATGAATAGTGACATGAGAACGTTTTTTTTCGATAAACATTTATCTGTGAGGAACTGTTTATAAAGCAAACAAAAAGGATCATTCTTTAGAAAGAAAGAAAGAGAAAGAGAGAGAGAGTTTAAAGTATTTTTAAAGACAAACATATTCCTACTTGAAACAGCGATAAAACATACCCTGAAATTGAGTGTAACTGCAAATAATGTATAACGGGAGAGTAGAACAATCATAAACTCATGATTTATGTATACAAGCAATACACAACCAGGCTACACTATTCATAAATGCATTTGTTACATTTGCCTTAAATTTATCCTTGTTCCACGGAAGGAAGCTTTTCCCATAACACAGCGTCCAATGTTTTGTTGCCAACACCAACAGAGACACTACTCTCCCACCCCCCTCCCTAGAAGGGAAATGCATTTTACTCTTTCTAGCGTCGCAACAGTGAATAAAATGAAAAATTATGTTCCCGACATCAACGCAGGACGTTTTCCGGCTAGAAAAGTGCTGCTGAACAACGTGGCGCGTATATTCATGGGCGCACTGTACATTCTACTCAAAGATGCTGTATGAAACAGTGGAATGCGTTTTTTTGTGTGTGCAGATTTCCGACAATTTCCTCACCTTTCCTCACCGCACAATCACAAACAATGCTTGTAACAAATCTTGAAAACATTCAGTTCACAACTTGGTGCTGGTAAAGATGACGATAAGTCCCACCTTTTTAAGATATTTAAACTCTGATAACGACGTTTTAAATAAAAAGCAAACCAATCTAGCTCAAACTGGCTCCTAAGGTGAAGGACACCTTATAATGAGTTAATGTTGCCAATAGTGAGCGTGGGTTTCATCAAAACGTTGCCTCCGCACCAGCCCGAACCCTGCCTTATTTCTTCGGTGTGAGCAGTTCCACGACGGTAGCGCATAACGACCACTTGCTCCCCAGGCTCTCGTACATTAATTACGCAAACTACTTTAGCCTCATTAAAACGATGGTGGCACAAAACGTAACGAACCGTGCAAAACCCACGCCACACCCCCGGTTAACCGTGCCGGGTACAGGTAGGACATTAAGTTTTAACCTCTGTCTCCAAATCTCGGAACCATGTCACTGGTGTATGTGATACCGGTCATGGGGTACAGACACTGCCGGGGCCCATCATATGGTACATCGAGAGACGCCATACCGCCCATGGGGCCACCCTTGAGTGTCATTTTCAAAATCAAGTCTCCAAGGGGGTGGGGGGCGTCTACTAGCGAACGATCAACTCTTTCTTACGTGAAACTGTGATTTGTATGTGGCGATAAGCCCGCTCTGTTGGCGCAAATGTCTGATAATAAAAGGTGTAAAACTGTACTGCAAATTGAATACTAAAGAAATGGTTTACAAATCCCCAAGTTTCAGGCCCTATAATCAATCCCAATAGCTACTTTACACAAAAGCATAACATTTTTTCCATTAAAATCGATACATTTCCATTTAATTTGCGAAGCCTGTAATAAATGTCTGCAAATAAAAGTGTCAGTACAGTATATGTCAATAAAGAAAAAATCGTTGGGTCATAATAAAAATTATATTTACCTAAACCAAACCAAATCCAACAAGTACCACCTGTACACATACATGTAATCATTGATTTTTAGTCTTTTGTTTTATTGTCCAACCTTAAATCTGGATAAACGGCGCGATAGTCAAGGTGATCCCTGGGAGGTCGACTGTTTTTCTTCCACCAAAAAACCATGCAATCTTTGACCGATCAGTTGGGATTAGCAGAACCTGTGAGGTGTGTGCGAATGTAGCACCAGACCTGACACAACCAGAAACGGGTGACGAAGGGCCAAATAAATGGATGTAATGTACGCGTCCGTATGTGTGTTTGTACGCGGTAAAACCCGGAGGCACGTTACGAATCGTAATTGAGATTTGATTTATGATGATGTGCTTAGTTTGGTCGGCCAAGGGCGGGAGGATGAAACGCTGGCGCGGAGATGGCGCGGATCACGATGAACGAGAATGGTGGGTCGGAATCCCGAATGTCACACACGCTAGCTGCTGCTCCTCGGTGCTATCCCAACGACCGAAACAAAGGAACATAAATCGATTATGATTCCGGTATGATACGGTAGAATTTTTCCGAGGCTGGCCCCCAAACGCCACATTTGGGCACTCCGGTGAGCATACTAGGTGTAATGTTAAGCCCGATGTGAGGGAAGTTGCCAGCGAGTGAAGCGCGTAAAAGTTATCACTTTCAAAAGCTTTTAAAGCAAACATGTTCAACACACATTTGCCGCCGGTTGCCTAGTTGCCATGCTGCAGATAAGCTTTGTAACTCATGCAAGCAATAACAAACGCCCTTTGTTACGCAGTGCTGATTGAGATACTGTGCTGAACAACAACAGCAGTCAAGACAATAGCAAACAACTTTAAAAACACAAACCTACGGAAAGTGCATTCAGAAAAGTCGTTCCACCATTTCGGTCTTTACCATGTTTCCATGTTAGAAACATATGCTTCGGATTAACTTTTTCTCATCAGCTCACTCGATGGGTGCGTTGGATGCGCATCACAACCACGAATACCGGAACGATACCGGAAATAAAAAGGCCCACTCCCCGTGGCCCAAATCATTTCTTTACCATAAACTTTCGAAAAGGACACACGGTGCCGTTTCGCAACTGGAACAAACCAAACCTGAAACAGTACCGAAGGGTTTCCCGCTGAAGATAACTGAAACGAATGCGAAGTAAACTTTTTTAATCTGCACCTCCTTTTTTCTCTGGCGCTTCTCCGTGTGTTAAACGCGACCCGGTTTTGCTTTTCCCATCTTCTGAGAAGCGATATCTGGCGTGCGATAGCGTAAAAAAAAAACGAGATGCTCATTGGTTGGAAATCGAACGACCGAACGAGAAAACCCAGAAGCGATCGCAGTTGTTAGCGGGCTTTATGAAGAAAGTTTTGTAGCTTTACCGATGTCCAAAGACGGAGAAGGAGAGAAAGAAAGATAAACAGCAGCTGGTAGAGAGGAAAGAAAAAAAACTGCATAAAGAAATCGATACGAGAAGGTGTTGATAGTGTACCTGCGGGCAAAAACAAAATGCTTCACCATCAAATCATCTAAACGGTTGTTTTTCCCGCCTTGCAGTGCGATCTCCAGCGTAAGCCGCTTACAATTACTAGCAAGAGTTTAACTTTACAGCAATACACTTTCCAAGTTGTGAACGTAACTTTTGCTTAAGCTTCAACAGCCTGTATCTATTCAGTAGTTGTGTCGTCGGGACGTTGCGAGAGTTGTCGTGCCAACAATTCCCCAGCACTGACTGGTTGCTATCGATTGTCAGTTTCAACAACCAACCATTTTCTTTTCCCTGCTGTTGCTTCGATTAATCCACAACTGGATTGGACAAGCAATTTTAATTGCTTCTTCCTTACCGGTGGGGCAGTTCGCTTCGTAGGGGACAACAATCGCGAGCGACAATTTTCAAGGTGCACCATCGTCATTCTATGGGGGTCAGTAGAACAAAGAACTACTCTAAAGCAGCGACACACAAACTGTACTCCACTGGGAGACAATGCCGATAGCAAATCTATTATTAAACAAGGGCTCTTCGGATGTCCCCTAGTAATCGATCGTACTCCACGAAGAAAGTACTCCTTGCTTACGGGAAGTTCGGGATTCATACGGATGAAAACCTTGCGCTGGCCTTGCAGGTGATGCCCCACCGTCCAGGAACAATCCGCAATAAGTTGACCCAGCTCAGGCAGTTATGGTTTTTTTTTATTATTATTCGCCAGAAACTGCGCACCAGAGTGAAAGTAATTGAATTTCCAATTCAGTTTTGTCTTGTCCGCCTTGGCTTAGCGCCTTGAGCTGGGCGTCGAGGAGTTGCCGGTAGTTCATTTCATTGCGCCCAGAGTGCGCATCAGTCGACCGGCGATGGAGTAGCCTTTCTTTGTTGAAAGCACCGAAAGAGCATAGTCGTGTTTTTTTTTTGTTGTTGCTTCGTCCAAGGTGTTCTTTACCTGGTTGACTAGACAAAACACGTTGGGAGGACAGCCTTGTACAGTACCAAGTTAGTCATGACATTCCAGTTGCTTTGTGGCGGGGAAAAGTGTCAAACTGTACGGCGGTCACCACCACCGTGTCGAACGCTTAGCTTTTATGGTACTAAGCGCTTAGTGTTCCAGCAGCACAGAGCACACCGTCACCTTCGACACCGGTTCGGTACAATTCGTCGTGATGAACGTAGGAGCAATAAAGCTTTGTATCGTTTTGTTTTTTGGGGGAGGTTTTTATGCACCGAAACATTTCGCGTCCAGCATCATAAAGCTGCAGTGTCCGTTGGAATGGCCGGGAAACTGTGTCGGAGGAAAATCACCCATGGTCCGACCACACCAGATGGCTACACCAACAAACCAACTCTGGTTATCGGCCATTTGCTGCCTACCTTCACCAAAACGACATAGTCTATTTGGGGCGGCTTCCCGCTCCGTGTGTAAAGTGCCATCCCATGCATGCGGTCCGTCCATCGCATCCGGGTGGGCGGAATAATTTTGGAATTGCAATTTCCCTAACAGCTTGTACTATTTTCATTCCGTCGCCTTTGGGTTATTTATAAATATAGGCGAGCTTGCTGTTGTTGTTGTGCGCCTTCCGCCTATTCTATCCCTCAGCCAAGCAAAAACGCTGATGGTGATGGCTTTTGCTTCGAAGATTTTAATTACCCACGGCACATCCATTCGACTTAACAAACCGAGCGTTCATTAGCTCGTACCGCTACCGAAACCGGAGCGGACCCAAGTTCGACGCAAACCAATCTGGTTCGTCCAATAAGCGACTGTAGTCATCGTTCGGGTTCGGCGTGGAGTAGAGGATGCAACATTTATTTCCATATAAAAGTCATACTTCGCCACAACGTTTGATCCGCTTGGGGCACCATGTGGGCATGTAGGTCGATGTTTATCTTTTGGGCCCTGTTTTTGGGCAACATCGTCATTAAGCTGTGGCAGTATCCACGAATGTCCTTCCGATGCTGATGCTGCTGGCTGATTTCAGGCTACCGATACAAACAAACAGCGAGAACAATGCGATGTGCGAATGTGTTGTGTGACTTCAGGCCAGCAGCTTTACATATGCGCATTCGCACGGAAGTAAAACAGATGGCTCCTGATGCACTGTCGGTTTTGCACTGCAGAAGCACGGGAATCACTGGGTAGCGCGATGCGTTGACACAAGCTGGCGTAAGTTCCCGATTTCAATTTCCACCGCGGTATTTTTACGACACTCCAGAGAAGCAGAATGGCACATACTCCATTGGGGAGTGTCCTCTTTTCGTTCTCTTCCATCCAAAGTAGCAAGATTTCGAGGGTGACTTGTGCTGTGAATGGCAACGGCTGTAAGCTGCGTGAAGTTGTCCGAAGGTTGTCGTTTCACACAAAAAATCTGCTGACGAATGAAGTTTTGCCCTCTCGAAAATTCTCCCAACTTCGCACTAGACGGTACTGTGGTTGTGATGGGAACGTAGTTACGAGTAACGGCCATTTGCTTCCCGCACAGATACACATGAACCCGAACGGAAATATACATGTGGATCCAGCTTTTACCATTGGCAAAGTGCTGCGGATGCGATTTCAGTAATTTCCGTACAAATTGGATATTGGTATACGAGACGAGGCGTACCAACCGTACCAAACAACACGATGCCGGAACGCAACTCAAGTGGTAAAGTGGTGTGCTTGCATCAACCGTTTCTTCACGCCATGGGTAGCCTGCAAATCCACGGGAAGCTCAGGACACGCATTCCTCGTGGAAATGTCTTCATTTTTCGGCACAATTTAGGCGTGCTCTCGCAACAAACGAGAAACAATACTCTCCTTCCTTACCACTCCTCCCACTCATTGTGGCCACCCCAAAATGGTGGTATTTCAATCATCAACATACAACAATCACTTCACGATTGATTGCCCTACACACAAATAACGCTATTTAGCGTCCGCGCCACCGCAACGCTCATCATCCACATCATCAATTTTTCCTTAACGATGTTTGACGTATTCAATTTTAGCCATCCGAATGCATTATTTTTACACACTATGCACGCGTGACGGCATGCTAAGCGCAACTACCCGCCCACCCCAACAGTGCACTGGAATTGCATTAGCTTGCAAAATTGGTTGCGGCTTCGGCATCCGCCGGCGGTGGTTTTTTGGGGCGTGCGGGAAAAACGGCATCTGGTGTGTGGTTTTCGATTTGCTGCTGCTTTTTGCGGTTGAGACAGTGCCACCCTTTCCACACGTGCCATGGTGCACACACGCGTGCACACCATGGAACGGTATTGGCGTGTCAATCGATTGCAATCGGAGGTGGGTTCGGTAGGCGAACGTTGAAGCTTCGCTGTGGTACAATTGATGACTGCAGATAATTGATTTTTGTAAAACAAAGTACGCTTAATGGATCGCTCCGAGGCGTCACTCCGCATCTTAGCGTGTGCTGCAACTCGATCCAACTGGGGGAGAACATAACCGCAACCATCTACCACATTTGTGTTTGGTTCTTGTGTCTTGTGCTGTTCCCGTGAAAACAAACAATCACCAGGAAAAGGGAATTCGATTAGGAGGGAGCAGGTCCTATTTCATCGACCCATTAAAGTCGTGGGAACGATGTCAGTCAAACGTGAGGAAAATAAGTTACTAAAGTATTCAAACTTTGGAGAGTCTTTAGGATGTCAAGATTTTTTGACAGATCTTGAACGAATCGAATTCTTACATTTGTCCGAGTTTGATGAAATAAATGACAAATTTAATAAAAACGGCTCAAGATGCAATATTCAATTCAATATCGAACTCTTATGTACTCAAATTAAGGTCCTTGAGGAATTGAAGTTCTTCAAGACGAATTCGTCGAAGATTCCGTCACTACATTTTCCAGGAAAAGTTGTAACGGCAGGAAGTGACCCAGGTACATTATTACTTTCTCAATAGACTAAATCAGTGTAAAAACATAAGACTGAAACAAATTACTTGCGAGAGCAAAATGTTTTCATGTTTCCAAATCGGTAGCAGCGCAATGCTTCCACGAAGTAGAAACGCTTCGGAACGCTTGTGTTCTATAATTAAAAGCTTTGTTATAGAAATCATGTATACTGTCCGCTTCGACTAGCAAAACAAATATCACACCCACTATATTCATTCATGATCCTCGATTTCTTAGCCAGCAGCATTTCTTGGAACGCAAATGAAAGGAACGCAATGTAAACACTTAAACCGCTTACAACACTCGTTCGGCACCGTTTGCCTTCCGGGCACGGGCTGACGGTGAATGTTATGAAATAGAGCCTCCTCCTGACTAAGGACACAGGATCTGCCAACTCTGGGAGGTAGGAGAGAGAGTGAGCAAGAGCGAGAGTGGCCCAGTGGCAGGAGTTTGTTTTCCATGCATTATGCTGCCATACCATCTGCACAAGATTTTCTCGTTACAGTCACCGGTGGGCCTGTGGACGCCCTGCCCTAACAAGACTAATCGGTTCGAGGACTTTGGTCTACCTTTGGGGACGGGTTTGTTCTTGACCTTGGGAGCGAAATTGGACAGCGTTGCTTCTGCTGTGCAGCGTACCGTGGAAATGTTTTCATTGCTCTATTTCGCTGCAGGTCCTTTTTCTCACTGATATTGTGTGTGTGTGTGTGTGTGTGTGTGTGTGTGTGTGTGACGTTTTTTTTCCTCTCACAAAACTCCTTTTCTTGTTTTTGCTTTTCATGTTCAGATGGCCCCCGTTTCCCATCAGCTATTCGCACAAGCTTTTACAACTAGGTCGTCCCAAAATGGGTACATTTAAGCAATTATGTACCGAGCGCTCCACTTCAGCTAGAAGCGCTTTGCCGGGTATCTTTGAAGGTTGTGCTAGAAAGTTCCTGCACGAATTGCATACCTTCCACTCGCGCGTGGCGTTCGTTTCGGGTGCGGAAGGGTCGAGCTTTGTTCGGTGCACGAGAACATGCGCCACGCACATGTCTTGGTGTTGCTGAGAGCGATTCAGATGTCCATAAAGGAGTTACTTTGTACAGCTGGTTTCACGTTAACTTTTCAAACAGGTAGCATACAGAAGTAGGGTTCATTCCCCAATCCACGTTAATTTATGTACAGTTCACTAACTAGGTGTATTTACATTAGCTGATTGTTCTCTAGCTTTGTACAATTTTATCTGTTAATTTAAATGTTGCATAGCACAATCGTGAATCGTGACACCTTCATCAACCTCTGTGGTAACAACAACACGCGTCCAACGCGCTTGAGAAATAAACATACTAACAGAATCGTACAACGAACCAAGAAAACGAACATCATGAACAGCTAACGGGTGCAGATGCGGTATGATGGGACATATCTACAAACGCTAGCGGCATAAGACGGATTCGAGGAATCGACCCAGAAATGCATCCGGAATCGACACAAACGGAACGGATAGAGCGAGCGAAAGTTGGAAAGTTTAAAAAAACGAAAAACAGCTGGACAGAGCAAGCGATAGAACAGTGCGTTTAGAGCATCCAGGTAGATACTAGCGGGTGTATCCTACTGCTTAGTCACCTGGTCGCTGTCGGACGGCAGTGTGCGAAGGCAGTGATGCACGAGGTCGTAGTTCGGCGGATAGATACCGCCAAATTGTGCGTTCCGTTTCCACACCCGCACCGATTGCTGGCGGCCATAGTGGCGGCGGCGACGGCGGACCCCGCGGGGACGGATGTATTGTGCTAAGTCAAACGTACCGGACGTGGGTGGCCGTACCCACCGGTGGTGGGTGGTGAAAGTGGACGGATCGACACTCCTGGCCATCGTTTCCGGTGGCCGTTTGCGCGTGTGCCGGGACTGGCGGTGCATGGTGGTGTGGTGGTGCGACTGCATGCGTTTGATATAGTGCATAGTGCGTGGTGGCGGTGGTGGTGGTGGTGGTGGTAGCAGTTCCGGCCCTCTCACCCCACGACCCACCTGCCCGGAATGTGTGCGTTGTGGTAGCGTAGCGTGCATGTGCACCCGTTTGGTGGTGCATGGTGTGTGCGTTTAGAAAAAGGGGCGTTAAATGGTGGTTGAACGAAATTGAATGGAAATTAAACAAAAATGTGAGAAAAGTAAGAAAAAAAAGCATAAGAACGAGAGTGTAAAAAAGAGAGGGAAAAAATAGATAAAAAGAAAAGAAAACAAGTTAGTGCGGCATTGCAAAATTACCATTCCGCTAGGCATACTGTACCGATGATGTCTGTGGAAGAAACGGAAATGAACTTTTGAAATGGTTCCCCGCTAGCCATGGAAAGCATACTTATGCCCGGAGAGGGGGCGGTTTTTTTTTCTTCTTCCTGAAGAACATAATAATGGAAATACTCCGCAGCGAATGAACATTCCGTCCGTACATTTTTTATCTTATCATTCATTTTTATGATCGATTGGATTTTTACTGCAGCATATTTAAAATGCGCCGTACGAAGTCCTTTTTCAAACTTTTTCACGTATTACAGTCCGTTCTGGAGCATCCACATTTCTTCTTCTTCTTCTTTATCGGCACCACAACCTCAAGAGGTTTAGAACTAGAGGCCATCCATTTTTGGCTTTCCGTGACCTTTTTTTACCCGTAGCCAGATAATCAGACCTGTGTACGGAGGATTGGTCCGGATGGGATTATGGACCGGTCCTATCGTGTGAAGATTGGCGTCACTAACAAAATACCTTCGGACCGCAAAATAATCCGGGATTTAGCGAAGTTAAAAATAAGTCTTTCATCGTCCAATATTTATACTGTTGATGTCTAGAAAGGAGTATAACAGCCGATTGATTAAAAATAATAATAATCAACTGGCAGAGTTTTCCAAGTAACTCCTAAGAACATGTAAGCTTTTAGAAGAATTTTCAGGACTTGGTTGACATTTATAGGTCGTAGAACCATAGTAAAATATTAATTTATCGTTATCAAAAAATTCATTTAATTTATCGACTATTATTTTCAAGTTGGACTAGAATGTGTCAAGGTAGATCTACTTAGGCAAGCATGATTATCAATTCTGCACAATGCTTCAAGCGGTATGTAGAGCGACTTGGAAAGGTTCCAAAAAACGAGCAGAATTTTAAATCTATCTCCTCAAATTCCAGTTCAAATAAAAAAAATGTCCAGAAAATATTTCAACTGTGCCACATGAACTAGAAATTCTTGTAATTAAATTTATATCTTAAATATAAAAAAATAATTCCGAGGTAACATTCTCAACAAGTCTTTAATACGCGCTAATTACTGAATACGAAATAATCAATGGGATATTAGACAAAAATGGTCAACTGTAAGAATATGATATCCTTTAATATCTGCTTTTAAAGCCTCCAACAAATCACATTCGAACACATATTTCATGCCTAAGCTAAAACTTATCGAACGCTAAAATCGGAACAGGTCACATAAATCGTGTCAAATTGGTCTTCCGCCGCCGATCGGGAATTAGCTACGACCGAGAGTGACGTATCATTCTTTTGTTCCCACCGCTTCCTGCCAGTGCTAGATAAATCGTAAAAACCCTCCCTCAGTAGAACAACGGTTGGCAGAACAGCAACAAAAGGCTATAAAAGGCCTATCGCCTATCATCGGTGGTACACCGGCGGATCGAAGACGTCTTACGCGGAATCGCGCGTGAACAGATAGACCGGATGCCAGGACAACCGCCAGTGTTGCGACGCCATCATTTGCGTCGACGCGTTTTTGACGCGTTGCACTGAAGCGAAAGTGGCGCGGCAGCATAACCGACGCTTCACAATGCACATCATCGGGACCAGACGTTATCTGTAAAGACCATTGTTATTCGCTCAGGTTCCAGCCACTGGAGCCACGCGAACGATGGTTCCGACGCGGAGATAAGACGCTCGAACGGTTGTACTACAAAACCGTACCCACCACCGTACCTTACCCGATGGCAAGAAGCATATAAAATGACATAATTTCATAATTTGCCACCAGTGTATGCCACCCGGGACAATGGAGGTCCGTTGCTTTGGTTGGTCCGAAGATGACACGATCATCAGCAGTAGCAGCAGCAGCAGCAACAGCCCGTAGCACAGAAGGAAGGTAGCGAGCGTCGACCAAGCGACCGGAAGTGGAGAACAAATGAACTCCGGTGATGGTGGTGGTGGTGGTGGCGCAAACCAACGGAAGTTGTGCCGCACCAAATGCGATACGGAAATGTGCGATCCGAGGACATCACCGTGGCAGCGGCAGAATGGTGAGCAGGGCGGATAATAAAAAGAACCGCACGGAAGCCCATTTTTATCGCTGTGAGTGATATATTCGCATCTTCTTTTGCTCGTTCCATCTTCTTGCACCACCGTTGGGCTTGTTATCATTAGGGTCCGTTTGTGACTTCTTGGAATTCGTATCCGAGCGTGAGTGTATTCCCGGTCACCACCTACCCCGTGTCCCCGTGCCCCGTCCGGACGCTCAGAATGCTTCTTCCAAGTCGATGGACAAATGAGGAAGGATGGGAAGTGAATATTCTCGCATGAGCCACGTCTGCACTGGATGTGTTTCTTTTTTTTTCGGGGTGCGCCCTACAGAGCACCACCAGTTGGCAGATTGAGTTGTCGACAGGGTGCTGTCCTGGTATGGTGCCGCCCCAGCGAAGAACATCGCGGGTAAAAGCAGCGAGTGGCACGCGATGGAAAACACGGCTTTTTTGTGGGGGCGAAAGTACATGGAATGAACTTTTAATGGAGTTTTGCTTCTATTTGGGTGGTTGCGCGGATGCCATGATGAGATTGCTAAAATTACCGAACAAGCTCCAGAGAGATTTGCCAGAAACGCATCATCACCTCATCATGGGTTGATAATTTAATGGTAAGAGCAGCATTGGGGGTGTGCCATCAGCGCAAGCGGCGGATGGAGACATCGGAAGAGATGCTGCCCGATCATAATGAGTCGAAGCTTGTCGCGCGCCGAGGGTAAATGATGAAGTATCCAAGCGAGAATATTCATTCGCGAATTGAACAATTACTCCCACGGCGCTGCCGAGTACCCTGTTCGAGCGGGTTTCTTACGATAGTTGGTACTAGTTTGGAATAGAACCCTAACCATTATCCAAAAAATCCTAACCTCAACGAAAGGATAATCACTTGGGGTTTCATTTTTGTAACGTTTTCCTAACGACATCCTAATGTTCGATCTCTCCACACACGATACTTAACAGGACGGAGTGCCTCGTACAGGAAGAATCTTCTACCTAGATCTCAGAATACCCCACACGCTTAGCTCGCTCCACATCTCAGGAATACGGGAAACAGGTTCATCCTTCGGGCTACTGGACCGGGCCACCGGATCGATAGTCTTGCCATGGCTAAATCTACTCACCAACAAAGTAACAGAGCAAGCCTGACATCGATACACAGTACCCACCCCAAAAGGGATGGCGCCTCATTTTGGGAAAACGGAAAGGGTCCGGAACTCTGTAAACGATGATAACCGAGCGAAGAACAGCGGGCGTTTGGAGGGTAGCTCGGCACAAATGGGGACCGAGCAGTAATTTGATCCAATTTCTCGATTTGCTTCCATTTCTCGAGTGCGACCGGAAGTGTCTGAGTAAACTGCGTTACGGTGCGGTAGTTCATGTGCGCGCCCCGGATCTCGAATGGGTGGATGTGTATCTTCCCCGAGTGCCAACCAAACAACTCAACCCCAGCACACACGCTTTGTGGTAACGCGTTGCCCGACATAATATGTTTTCTTTGCATCTTTCTCGCTCTGCCCGTTCTGAACCAGGGCGCAAATGAATTACCACGGGGTGGTAAATGTTGGTGATGCCCTAGGGCGCTGTTCTTGAAGCGTGCTTTATTATGCTCTGATGTCTCGAAACATCGATTACGGTGGGTAACGTTTAGTGGCGGGGATGGAATGAATGCGGAACCATCGGTTGGAACTGGACTTCAAACACACAATCAGCACGTTAATGGGAGCGTAAATTATCGCCCCTTACGAGAGTTGAAAGCTTGTCACATCAATCGCTTGACATCGAAATTCTATCAAACGTGAACATGTTCAATAATAAAAGTAGCAAAAGCTGTAATCTTTTGATGAAACATTACAGCTGTACTTCATCTCATTGTTAGTTAAGTTTTTGTATTTCAACAAAAAATTCAATCAAATATCCTCTTGAGTTTATCAGAGTTCTAGCTCATCTTCATACAAAGTGTTAAATATCTCCATCATAGCTACACGCTACTGTTTCGCTGTGTCCATTCACCACACACAGTACGAGCTGCAAAAAAGCTCAACCTTGTTTCCCTTTTTCACCCCCTATCCATCTGCAACCCCAAAGCGCCAAAGTGCAATTTAGTGAGAAAATATTTCCAAAGCACAAACACAAACAAACGCGTGCCAAAAGCTCCCCGCTTTCAAATGCCATCGCAGCGGAGGCAAATCCTTCCGTGTCCGGATGCCACCCGAGACTGGCAGGCGTTCGGGCCGGCGAGAGATGTGATAATTGATGGCTGCACCATAAATTAGTCGTGAGTTATTCATGAGTTCCACCGCCATGTGCGGCCCCGGCAAAAACTAGCTGCGAATGGAAATTGACTTGTTCGTGTTTAAATGATGTCCGCCGGGGTGCCGGATGGGACTGTATATTTCACAGCCGGCACCATGTTTTCCATCGCCCACCGGACAGACAGTCAGTCTGACTTCGGCTCGATATGCTCATACACACATGCTCGCTTCCGGATACACAGATACACCCCGGGGTGGAAAGAATGCAACCGTCTTCACCAGCGTAAGTGTGTTCGGAAAAATAATCCTGTGAATGTGCACAAGTGGGACATACCGTCCACCAACGGGTGGGACCACTACAAGGTCTCTCGAACAGCTCCTATCCGAGAGAAGTAGAGCATCTGCTGAAATGTCCGGTTCGATCACGTCAATGTTCAAGTGCTTCTTCACCTACCAGACCTTCCTCGGGCAACTGCCAAGAATCGGACGATTCCAGGTGCACGTGGTACATAAAGCGTCATTTTTGAAGATACTCCAAAAATTCAAACACTTCATTTTCGATCGCTCTCTTCCTACACTTCCACACTTCTTCGACGGTTCGTCAAAAGCTGCATACAATCTACGCAGACTGTCGACAAACCGACAAAGGGTGCGACGAACGGAACAGCACAGAGTTCACGTTCGGGTGAAAAGCGCATTGGACATTGGTATGCAGCTTGATATATTTACCTCCTCTCCTCCCCCCTTCCCATCCCGTTCTCGCTCCAGAACCATCTTCCACATTGGGGAGCAACCCTGAAGCGCAATCTCCAAAAATCCGAACATTCGAATCGGTAATGGCGATGCACTCTTCCGGGGGGATGACGTGCAAAACCGCATAAAACTTTGGGCAAAACTTGCATACGTGCCACTGTCAGATGTGAATTCTCTGCTTGAGGTTTTTCTGTGCTTTTATTCCCGTTTGCAAATGCAGTGCGCCATTCGCAAAAGCGTTCAGTTTTTTTTTTGCACAGTGGTTGTTGTTATTTTTAGTTTAGATTACATTCCGTACCTGGTGCAAAAGGGAAATATTTCGGATTCAGTTTTTCGGACCCAGTTTCCCCACAGGACTGGACATGCGATGCAACTTTTGTCGGGTGGCATAGCTTTTTCCAACAAGTATCCATTTTATTTGGAATACGAGATTAAACTCGTTCCTGGTGGTATTGTGGTTTCCAAAAAGGCATATAATGCTTTAGCAATATATTCAACCCATTTCAGAGATTTTGTTAACAAATAAATAAAATATCCATGTCCCATCACCATTGTCGTGTCACAAAGTGTGGCTGCACCGTTACTGACCTAGTTATCGAATTTTGTAAAATGGAATGAAGATACTGTAGTAGTTTTGAAACTTAAAACTTAACTTTAAATGGAAGCACTCAATAGCTATTCTTCGTAGGAGCATACTCCTGAGCAAGACATACAACCTCTTTTGGCCAGCACACATTGTAAAAAGAAACTTCAAACGCATACTTTCCATAACCTTCGTACGAGTCAAGTACGGCATCTTTAAGGAAAAAAATAACTCAAAATTGTTATGGAATTCATCCATCAGCCTTCAAAATTGCCTGCTACATCATTATCAACGGTTGGGAACTATTCGCTTCATCGTTTACGGCCGGCGTTTGGGGCCGGGGATGAAATTTCTTCAATGAACCCAACATTCGACAACCCGCTAACAAAAGAGTGCTTCTCTTTGCTAGCATTAAGTGTGTTCCTTCCCCCTTTATTCCTGCCATGTTCAAGAGCAGGAGGACAGGTAAACGACGTTATAAAAGCCGGTTATGTCATAAGCTGGCACAAATGTTAGGTTAGTACGGAACGATGAGAAGCACCTATCGAAGCATCCATTCGAAGCGATGTTGGGCGATGTTTTGCAGTACGCGAGCCATGCAAAAGCGACAGCCTGTGTCAGATAAGAAGATCAATGTGCTACGCGAAACTGTACAAGCTGATGCTAAGGGGGTACGGGGTTTTAGACTTTCATAGAATGCTTCCGAATTTCTCCGAATCGATTCCAGCGCTTGTTATGTAAGAGCTTATTGTTAACGGTAGAGTACGGCGCGCGTGCAGCTATAATATTACTGCGGATTTTATGCCCCAGCAATAGGTGCCCACAATAATCGAAGTGATCGCAAAACAAGTAAAGCTTTCAGCCAAAAACCTCTGTAAATTTCATCAGTTTGGGACAGTAGCAAAACCGTTTCCAACAATAAAAGCCTTGACCGATATGTTCCGCTTGGATTGCGATTAATTTTCTGTCATACACACGTTCTCACGGATGGAAAGGTGAGGCCGATAAGAAGCAGTATAATTCTTGCGCACTAAGAACGTCATCGTGAACCACCATCACCACTGGAGCTGCAAACGGGCTGGTAAAGGCTACCGTTAAAACCTTTTTTCCGTGGTAAGAACCAAGAAAGATAACCAGCTTCACCTGATCATCCGGCAACCGGGTGGCTCTGGCACCTGGTTGGTAGGTGTAGCCGTGCCCAAAAATCCTCCTTCAACTCATTCTCCACGCCATTGGTGAGGTTGCGAGATATCGCACTATACTGGGTCTGATGAATGAAGGCTTTATTTGTACCGCGTTGCCCAAGGCAGGCCAACATTTCTAACCGCTCTACCTTGGTCGTTACACTCGGAAAGTGAAGACGATGACGGCAAAGCCGCCGATGGTCGTCGGGGTTTAGGGTAAGATTTATTGGTTATCGATTTTCCCTTCAACTCGCTCACCCAACCCAACGACCATGAAATCTCTATTCCTTTTCCCAGCAGTTTGTTTTCTCTGCTTCGCTCGTGCTTTTGCACGTGAAACGGTGTCCAATCGTTTCAACAAAAATAAAGGATTTTTTTTTTTTGGAAACAGTGCAACATTGCGAAAATAATAGCAACAGCAATGATCACTATGCAGAGAGTCCCAAAGTGGAAGACCGAGCGTACCAACTTAAAGTTCTGGTGCAGTGAGCTGAAAGCACAATGTTTGATGACGAACGAACAGAACAAAAATCCTGCCCAACCATAACGGATATGTTGCCGTGCCAACGACGGTAACGAAAGCACACCAGAGCGTACCCGTAAAGGTGGGGCAGGGAACAACAGCAACCGCATGAGAAATGGGACTTCATCAGTGGTATTTTTCGGCTTTTCATCCTCTTCGGTGTACTCGTTCGGGACACCCTATCCGGCACAATACGCCCACCATGCTGATGGAGGGCTTCATCAGCGGCAATTCGATCTGCCCAGCAGAGACCCAATGCTCCTAAGCCCTTCGCTGCCACCGATTTGGATGCTGATGATGTAAGATCGATAGCGTGCAGTGAGGCGAAGGAGAAAAATTGATTGCAGATATTATCAGGTGTTTGAGATGTGATGAAAGAAATCCACTTCAATGGGAACCGTTTCGCATGCTGCAGGATTTATTGGGCATCGTTTACTGCCTGCTGCCGTCGAACGGCGAGCCTTCGCTTCTGTGCTTCCTTTAATTTTTCAAACCACCCAAAAACGTGGCCCCACGTTTTTCCTTGTTAGGCCACTCTCACAAACAGCTTTGCTTTCACCGACAGGTTCACCACTAGTTCGAATCGATTGTGTAATTTGATTGTTGAATTTACTGTTCAAACAATCAAGTACCATGTTCAAGGAATGTGTTTTTCCAGATTATCGTAACGAATGGTCTCATCCGGTGTATCCCTTTCCCGACAGCTTATTATGTACAACTTTATATTTCTTTTTTTGTTTCGCTACAATATACCCCAGTGCGATTTAATCTCGTTGCGAAATCAATGTTTCTTGATTAGCATACACCCACAGCAGAACATTATTGAATCCCATTAGCTTGCTTTGTATTCTGTCTGTGAAATATAGTATCGTGTCTTGTGACTCTGTACAATCAAACGTTTTTTTTTGCATGCATTAAAGCTAATATAAAAATAATAGAATAAATGTATCTATAAACCGTTCGTTACACATTGCACAATGCTGTATTATCTTTAATCACTGCACGGGAACACCTTCATCATCATCATCACAGTCGTAAATAAATGGATTAAACCTGTTAAAATTAGCAAGCCGTTGATAATCACCATCAAGTGTAGCTATCGCACAGGCTAAAGAAGGAAATGCACATTTTAAGGAACAGAAAACCCAAACCAAAACTTACCCGTGTCACTTTTTCTCGTGGCATCGCCGTCAGATCGCAGGGTGAATCTCCACACTGGAAAGCAAAAAGAAAAGAAGCGAAGTGAATGGGGTTGAATCGTTCGAATAAAGAATGACTCCAATGGCAGCCATTCGGTTAAGTGCCACGAGATGAAGAAAATAGAAGTGGATGAGTCGCGGTTGGTTATTTTAGCGGCTGAAATCAGCCATACCGGACAATCGTGAACGCCGGAGCCTGTCAGCTCCATGTCCAAGGGAGAGGAGAAAAAATAAAAATGACACAGAACCCCCCTCCCCTCCCCCCCCCCCCACACACACACACACACACACACACATACAAAATGAGGCCGGAAAAAAGCCGCTCTATCTCTGACTTTTAGGCACAATTTATGCGCTGTGGAAAAATTGTTCACCATAAAAAAGAATTTTATTTGCCGTACCGCAGACGACCCTCCAGCCGACGGGGTCGTTTATTCGGAGATTTTCCGATTTGGAGTTTCCAACACCAACCTCATCAGAACCTTCCCTTCGCGTTTGTGTGTGTGTGTGTTTGTGTCGTTTTTGTTTCACCATGAAGAAGCACAGAATGAAATGAAAATCCTCCAAATATCTTCCAACCGATCGACCCACGCCTAGACGGGGAAAATAGTAGCGAAAAGGGTAGATTATAAGAAGTCACCCGAAAGGGTACAAGGGTGCTATCGAACGGCATAAAAAAAAACAACAACACCCAACGCGACGGATGAATGAGTAAAAAAAAAACGGGGATTCAAAGGCGCCAACGGTTCAACGGGGGACTGACGATATATTTGGCTCCAAGCGCCGGTTCTTTTGCACTTTAGTCTCGGCAAAGCTGCGCTAAGCGTATCATTTCCGGGAAAGATTGATCATGCCTCGATTATGCATTGAAGCGTACAGACAATTCAATATAAACAATCTTAAATCGGTGCGTTTGTCCCATAATACCGACTTTAAATCTGTATTGAGAAAGCATTGGTTAGCCAAATCCGCTAGGTGTCGCTAATCGTTGTGTTGAATGTGCTTTGTGGTGGTTCCGTAACATTTGAGTTAAGTAAACGTCACGAAATGTTTATGTGTCGGAAGAATTTCAAGAGTTTTGCTGAATCTTAACGATTTATTTTATTAAAACTTACCGTATTTCGTTATTTCGTTTGTCAGAATTAACTACAATTTGACTAGTTTTTAGCAGCTGAAGCTAATAACTACTCATCGCTCTCAAATTGTGTAGTATATGTTGAACGTAAACCAGTGATTGACTTTAATTAAAAGCTTTGGATGTTATACCAAATCAAATTATTCATGGGTTTTGGATATTTCGATACACGATACAACTATAATGAACTGTTTAAACGAATTATATTCGGAGTCTTGCACGCGCACGTTGTCCCCAAATCTGCATCATTCCACCTCGGCGCTTATCAACACTTAACTACTTTGCTAATATTTCAACTGTTGAATGCTGCTCTAATGGGCGTAAAGAATGCTTTTTCCCCAGTGTAAAACCAACTTCAAAAGTCACCCACGCCAAACACCCAGGACAGTGCGATGGGAAGTCATCCGAAGTTAAGTAATTCCTCCTACGCACAGACCCCAGCAAATGCTATCACATTGTGTGGGTGTCATCCGAACTTGGTCGTCCGACGAAACGATTGTTTCGATCATGGTGAAATAATATCGCCGTACAGTGAGGGGATTGGGCGAATGTCTGATGATTAGGTTCTTCTTTTTTTGTCTACTCCATTTTCCAGCTACACTTTTCAAATGTCCTCTGTGACCGTAGGGCACAGCAGCTATTCTTGTTGGTGGGTTCAATGGTGAAACAGTTTATTCGCCAGCGCAATCGAATGAAATTGGAAATGTTTGACGTAAAGAACGAACGATTGGAAGTGTGTGTGAGGGTTTTGAAATGTTTTTCTAATCGATGGAACCATCCAAACCAGGCAAAGAACATCACGGATCGGCATTCGAATGGCCGTGGGTAGGCTCAAGCAAACCATGTATGATGGCTTTTTTGCAATCATTGTACATTCCACTGTATGGTTTGTATAAAAAAAAAACAAAAGAAAAGTCTCATGTCGTTGCTCATTGTAAATCAATTTATCATACGTTCGCGCTTTCTCCTCGGTCACTTACTTTGACCCTCAAACGGAGAGGTAATATGAAACTACGATAAATCGCTACCTATGCTCCCAAAAACCTCCAACGATTATTGAGCGATTAGTGCCCTTCTACCATCAACGCACCAGCGCTGACCTGAGCGAAAGTAAAACAATCGCATGCTAGCGAACTAGAAAGTTGTTCGCGTGAAAGTTCCAAGGCACAAGGTACGGTGGAAAAGAAATAAAGTAATGCTGGAAAAAATACTCGCCAACGTGCGACATCCGTTGATTTATCGGTGATAAATTTTCCAACCGAAACAGAAACAAGCCAGCTCGCTCGGTTGACAAATGCGCTCCACCGAATGCTGTCCCGTGTCTTGTGTTAGGAGCGTCGAGTGCCGCAGGTACCGTGTACCGATTGAGGTGCTCTGCTAGTCTTGACGTCCCTCAAACGACCTTGGTTAGAGCAGCTGGGTAAGCGCACTTGAAAAGCGCAACGGCTCTTATTAAATCAAAACGAATGCGAATGACATAACCACCGACAGAACGCAGAGGATTGGAGTGATATAGAAAGGTCCAAGATATAGGAAGGTTTGGAATTGAGGTGATGCTTACCTTGATGTCTCGCGGTTGTCGCATCTCTTGCCTTCGTGGTGATACGCCCGGCTGGTCCGAGTAGACCAGATTACGCACCGAGCCCCGGAACCTCGGCTCGAAGATGACACTGGGCAGCGCTAGCAGGGCTAGCTTGGTGTTGTACCTATCGAGCGGATACACGTGGAGGGGAAAGCAGATGTCAGGATTAGAAATAATTTCGTAATTATCCAGGGATTAATCACACCGCTGCAAATGATGGAAACGAGAAAATGAAAAGTGATAAAACCGACAGAAAGAATTTCTACTTTACGACCCGAGCCCCGAGCGACAAGGTTTGCGGGCGCGGGCTACAAAGTATGTACGAGCACCCGGATGTAACCAGCCGGAAGATGCATCCTTAACCGCCCGGGCCCCCGTTTTCCGGCCTCCGTTCCCCGTCCAGTGCCCAAACGAGTTCGAAGCAACTACGGTAAGCTCTTTCTGACTTTAGTTTATAATTTATCTCGCCGTTTTTCTCGAACGCCCCTGCACACTTTACCAACTGGGTCGTGTTTGGTTGTTTTTCATCGTTCCCAGGTGACCAATCTTTCGAGATTCGTTTTCCTTTCTAGAGCGTTTCCACCGGCCCACGTCAACTTCAAACCCTCCGACGCCACTACACTACTTGCGCTTTATGCTTTCCGATTTACGCGACAACTTTCATTTCAAACGAAACACATTTCCACAAGTTAAGAAAATAGAACTGCAACAAAGTGTAACGCAACTACATCTTGGACGGAACGCTTGTACCATCCGGAGTAGATTGGAAAAGAACCCTTTCTTCTGGAGGGTGATTTTTATCACTCTCACTATTTCGGATGATGTAGCATTGGGACAAGGTTGCGTCAGGTTCACCATTCGCAAAATGCTTACCATGGCTAAACCTACACGGCATTCAGGGTCCTAGCTTAAGCACTCCCGAGAACCACTTTGATAAGGTTCGCCTGATGTGGTGTGGTGTGCCTTTTTTCGGCCCTAGCGCTCAGGTTTTGCAGTTCCGGGTAATACGAGGTAAGCCCTTATTACACCGAAAATGAAAAACCAAAACGAGAATCGTCCAAACGCATGCCGCGAACGGTGAGATACGGTCACTTTTCACCCACTTCAGATAGGAAGTTGTTGGCAGTTTTATGATCCCAAAACAGATACAGACACTGTGTCCCTTTTTTCCGGACATTAGCGAAGGGACGAAAGATTACACGGCCAGTACAACGGCGGTTTGCTGCTGAGTTCGCCATGTTCAGGCGGCTGTTCATAAGCTCAAACACATCCGTTCCGCTCAAGTCGGTTTAGGCCGGACCGGTCGATTAGTGGGTTCTGTTACGCTCGCTATCCGACCGGATAAAGCTCAAGCTCGTTACGGCGAGGCTTTCGAGGGGCGGTGTATAAGCACAGGGGCCAGACGGGTGTCGGCAATGTACCATCACGCATCGAGATATGTAAAGTATTTGCCTGAAAGTGGCTACATCGTCGGCAAACGCCGGCCATCTTCTCGTTATAAAACACTCAGTGCGACGCAAAACTCCCCCCTTCAGAACGCCCAGGACGGGTAACATGCGAAGCTGAATCTTTATTGTGCCATGAATAATTTACATAAACTTCGCCTCCTTCTTTTCCTCTTCCACTGCCTTGAATTTTTCGTTGTCTTCTTTATCTGTGCTGGTTCTTTCTGGGTGACATAACCGGTCTGCCTTCTACGGTCCGGTTCCGTCGTGAGACAATCGGATGTTCGAGGGAAGTAAGGATTTTTCACTTCCACCGGACAATTGCAACGGATGTGTGGGTGTGTGTGTGTGTGGGAGGACAGCAAACATTTGCTGGAGATGCTTACACCGCATCGAACCACTCATCCGGCCCATCCGGAGAGCCCGGATCTCCACAGTTTGTATGCCCCGGAATCCAATGGTTGACAGTGCGAAACCGAATTTTGAATTACAGTTCAACATGGTTGGTGCTTTTGCTCGTTCCCCGAATGCCGGACTGTGTGTGTGTGTGTGTGTGTGTGTGTGAGTGTGCCGTGAATCGAAAATAATTCGAATTCCTTGTACTCGAACAGGCGGACCTACTGCCGTTGGACATCGCAAGGTCACGTCAGGTTGTGTAAAGTTCGATTCAGCAAAATGTCTTTGGTTGCTTCGGTGGTTGCCGGAGATACTTACCGGGCCAGTCGGTTGCTGTCGGGCTTTATTTTCCTTGCCTCGTCGCATGAATGCTGTCAGATATTGTTTTATTGGAATTCCTACACGTTTTTTTTTCCTGTGGCACAGATGCGACTAGTAGCCCTGAGCCCTCAGCTGGCAGCAGGTCAAGTGAACATTTCTGCGAAGTTCTTCTGCGTTTTTTTTCTTTTGTTGCCACCATCAGACTTTCCGCTAGTTGGTGGCAGATTTTTTTTTGTTCTTGCACTTAAAAAGCGGCACGTTAAAATGTCGTCTAAGTTGATATGAACGCTCAGTCATGTACGGTCGACGAGTGAAAGTATATACTCTTCATTGTCCACTACTGGACAGATTGGAATTTCAATTATCGCCTACATGGAAGCCATCTGAGCGCGTCGAGTCGAAAGACATGATTATATCTTATTCATTGTCAGCTGTTACATATAAAGTATTCGGAATCCATACAACGATTGTCTAATAAAAACCACGTGGATAAAGATGATTAATTCGTGAAAATTCTTCCCCCAAGTTCACCCAAAAAACTTTGACTTGGAAAATATATTAATTCCAAACTTTTGGTTGCTAATCAAAATCGGATTGTTATTTTAAAAACTGCACAAACACTGACATTTCACACATTTCATTCCCATCTCGGATTCAAATTAAGCCTTCAGGCTAGTCTATTATCCAAAAACAACACCTAAAGGGCCATTATAAAGAAAAAAACCCGCTTATCGCTAAAGCCAATTTGTCCGTCGGTGACAACGTTCCGCGTCGAACGATTTTCGTGCAAATCGCATAATTACCGATTGCCGAAATCATTCATCGCATTTTCCGCTCGCTCGGCGAATCATAATTTCCAGCTATCTCACGTCTTTTAATGGCTTTGCGAGGGTTTTAGGCAATTTAATATCGGTGCGTATCGATCCGATTTCAACCACAATGATTACAACCCCGACTATCGAGTGCATCCCATCGGTTGGGGTTTCGTTTTTTGCTGCTCTATGGCACGCGAATTATCATTTATCAACTATCATTATCAAACTTTCTTAACCCCAAGTAGTGACGTTTACAACAAATTTCCTTTCGCTGCAAACGTGGGTTTAATTAAGCTAAAATTAAAACTCAGATAACAAATCGTCACAAAACGATCCTAATCACCTTTTAGACCATTGCAATCCAAACTAAAACTACCGATAATTGCTAACGAAACGGAGAAACTCCCGTGTGCTCCTAATGTGCTCTTAATCGTTCTATTGATTCCCACGCTCACGCCACGCCGATGTTTCCACACAACTTACGCGGAAAACACACGGCTGAAAAAGCACTCTCGCCGAGTGGTGGTATTAGGGTAGCTCCCTGCCAGGCAATGTTTGGTCGGCTTTAACTCCCTGGCTCTGCATGAAATAGCCATACCGATACCTGGTAGGGGGTGGCAACGATTACATCTATCATCGGTTTACCCTCATCGAACGTGCGACGCGCAAAGTCAACCGTCCCACGTTACGTTACGGCGTTGAGCAAGTGTAAAGGTACGGCTAAGGTTCGTTATCCTACCCAGCAGGCATGGTTACATCATACAGTCGGTAAAGGCAAAGGAACAAGCAAAAAAAAAATAAACAAGAAAAACACACACACAGCCCACGCTGATCCGCAAATACGCAACAAACACTACGACCCTATGCTACGTTTCCACCATCTATCGTGAAGCACGCAGTGAGGCGGCAGTGAGGGAATTATTCCTGCACGTGCGGAAATTATGTGTGCTCACACCGTTCGCCTGACGGCACTAGGCCTCAGTAAAGTTTTACGTTTTGTCGCGAGAGAATAAAAGAAATGGAGCCTCTGAAACGTTGGCCACCATCTTCATCCAAGCACATTATTCAACCCGAAAGTATCCTTAACGCATGGGTCACAACAAATACGCCCGAGGTGATAAGGCCGAATCGAGTGAAAACCTCAGCAAAACTTCAACTTCGCGAACTTGCCGTGGCTGAACGCATCCTTCTCGGTCTGTCGGCGCCTAAAACCTTCGAAAGCCAAGACAAACTCGGGTGTGGGCGGGTTAGTTATAAATCTTTACCTTCGATCTCATTTTTCATCACTCGCTCAAGCTTGACGCTTCGTATTTTTGACGCACTTTTTTCCGTTGTTGTTAGCATTTCCCACCAACGATGGTAGTTCTCGTTAGTGATGGGTACTCCGGTGTCGATTAACGAACCCGCTACGACACCGACATCTGAAAACCGGAATTCCGGTACTGCAAACTACTCCGATGCCGAATCTGATAATCCGGCCAACTCCGGTGTCAAACGAACAGATCCGGTGGAGTCGAGGTCGGAGTTAGATACAAAGCCAAATACGTAGTCGAATCCGGTGCACCGGACAACTCCGGAGTGGTTTCTGGAGTAAGATATAGAGTCTTATTCGGAGTCGAATTCCTGATTCCATGTTGAATCCGAATTCTTTTCCGGAACCGAATCCAGAGTCTTAGCTCATAGCCGAATCCGTAGGCGACTTCAAATTGGACTCAACTTTTCCATTGAATTACTGTTTGCAGTTAATACAAAAAAGGTTCCAGAGTTGGAAGCATCCCACTCCGGAAAAATGTAGATTTTACCCATCACTAGTTCTCGTACGCGAACCTTAAGCGAACGCGTGCTGTTTACAATGTGGTTTAGCTTTTTTTTTGCATTTCACACGCAAGAAAATTGTCTTGACATCGCGTACCGGTGACGTTACTCGTATAACCCCTTCGTTCATGATTCGACATTTTCTGGACGCGCCATTGTATGTACGCAAGATGGTTGTCCCGTCCCAGAGACCAACAACGCACCTCGCTACAAAAAAGCGAGCGTGCAACCCATGGGCGAGAAAGTTTGTATTAGATTTACTTTTCCCGCCAAAGGAAACAGGTATTTCCCGCTTCGAGCTGTTATGAGGGCCTGTTTAAAACAGTTCCCTCCGTCGTGATCCTTGGTTCGAAAGTGGGCAAAGCAAAATTGAAGCTCACTCCAAAAGCCAACCATGGGAACAGTTTTCCGCTTTGCCACCTTTTTACACGTCATTTGTGGCCAAGTTGAAGTTAGCTGCAAGTTAGCAAGTTGGGGAGGTTCAAACAGGGTCGTTGGAGGCAAAAACCCTTAGCCACACACACACACACACACACGGTTAGTTCTCTCCTGGATGTCAAGTAAGCGAAAGACACTCCAGTCGGTCGGATCTCCGGGTGGCAAAACGTCGGAGCTTACGCAGCGCACACACACACACACACACACACATACAGTGATTCAATTTCGCTCTTACCTGATCCAGCTGGCAAGAGTTTAACTTTTCAGGCACGTGCCAAAGCACGTCGTAAAATTGTTGAATTATGAAAAGTACATAGCGAACGAACCGGACCTGTTTGTCTTCGTGACTAGACTCGCAAGAAGATGAATGGATTCAATTATTTTTGACAGGATTTTTCTTACCATGAAACAAGTTTACTAAAGCGCAGCTACATTGTCTTTTTTTATCACATTAAAACACGCTTTCCAATGACGTTTGTATTGGGTGTGGTACGGCCAAATGGCGTATAAATGTAAGAAAGAGTTAGCTCGGGCTGTTTTTAACCCCTTTCGGTTCCAAATTTCTACTACAACGTCGTTGGTAAGAAATATTCATTGCAAAAACTTCTAGTCACGTTGCGCCCTGGATGAAAAATTCTACCAGCACCGTAGCGTGTCCCGAACTTTACGTTCTTGGCCACTCAAACAGACGCATAAATGTTAGTTGGAATAAAAGGGAGAAAACACAAGGAGATACTCCGTCCACTAGTTCATCGTTTTTTTTTGCCAAGACAACGTTCGTTAATAGTTAATACTTGTTGTGTAGTTGAGAACGACACACTCAAAACGTCGGGTGTCGGGAGCGAATCTGTTGTCCTTCATGTTTTACCAAATGGCGTCTAGGTCGAGGTCGGGCTGGAACATTTCGAATCGTGTTTCACACGGTTCCATGCGGAGCACTTCATTGAATATTCCACCGGAGGAAGGTCATTACACTGCGTCCGTTACCCAGCTCGGCGCAAGTTGTTTTCCCGAACCCTTCCCTAGGCCAGGCTCCCTGGGCTGGTGCGAATGTGAGGCCGATAATCAGCTTACCCGTTAGCTAATGGTTAGAAAGGTTGCCATTGCTTAAAGACGCACCCCAGTCGCACCCCAGTCACCCCGTTCGTTCTACAGGCTACAATCCATGGCTAACATCCACCCCCAGTCGAAGGCTTATCGCCTGTGCCGAGCACCTATTAGTTGGAAAAAAGTGATACGATTACTTCCACCTCGTGTCGTGGGACGAATCGTACGTGTACGATGCGGGAGGAAAAAGCATGGAGCGGAAAGGTGATCAAACGATTGGTATTGCGTTATGTTCTGAACTCTCGCACACGGAACACTAATTAACCAGCATTCTTCACGCACTTTCTCTCGTAGCGGGGTTTGGCATTTCGGCTACATTCATTCTGTTCCGAGCGTCACATGCACCCTCGCAACTGCGCCGTCATGGTGGTTTGGATTTAATTGAGTCTGTACGAACTTATCGATGTGTAACCTACTCAGTCGTCATTTGCCATTGCCGCTCATCAGTCACTACCAGGACAAAGGCTTCGACAGTCATTTGATCAGCTTCATTGATTACATCTTACGCGACGAAACGTGATTTGTCGGTGCTAAGCGCGTTATCTCTGGCCCTGGTTAGAGAAAAGAACTTCTTAATTGAATACCACGTGGCATCGAATATTCTTTAGGCAACTTCCAAAGTAAGCGGCTTTGATTTAACAAATTTTAATGATCCAGTACATTATAACAGCGCACCAAGTTCCATTTTGGTACGATTATCACAACGCAAGCAACACATTAATCGGTTCGATATTGAAGAAAAAAATATTCAGAAACATTATTTATAACAGAGCATACAATTTTATGCAACCATAAACGTGGCGGAGAAAGAAAAAATGCACATCAAATCGATAGAAATACAACACCCGCTCCAAGGGAATATTACCTCGTTTGAAGGACACGTTTAGTGCTTTCTTTGATTTATTGTGAATTATGTATCAAAAGCAAGCAAGCAAAAAAACGAAAGCACACGAACCCGAAAGCTCATTTTGTACGATTCGTGCCAAACCCATCGCGTGGAAACGTAACATTCAATCCCATCAGTCCCGGCCGGCTCGGTCGAAGCGCGCCCAGCGACGAACGGTGCAGGTTGCTGTCCATTAGTACACGACCACCGGGTGTCATCACGAAAAATATCCTTTTCCACGTGGATCAACACGGGAGCAACAACTGAAAGTGGTTCGGTTCGGCTCAAATCCCTCACCGATGTCCTACACACACACACACACCAGCCAACACCACTTTCGCTGCTTTCCGTCACCCGAACAGATGGTTTATGGCTGCTAATCGATCTGTGGCTTATGCTCCGGCTCCTCGTACATTATTGTGTTGCTCATAAATAACTAATGGGTCTGTTCCAATTTTGTGCAAGTGTTTGGAGCGCGGCAAAAATAACGTCAAACGTCAATCCGTTACGAAGCGCTACTAAACATAGTACATAAATTACAGGCTTTGAAAATTATTCGTTTTTAGAGTGTGTTTTGAAAGGTAAAAATTATCATTACTCATGTTTCCGCACTTGTTTAATATTCTGTGATTTGACAGAATTTTATCCACGACAAATGACTTCTGCGTATGGATTTTATGAACAGAGAAAATATGGAGCACTTTACTTATTACGTTCATAAAGCACGAGGTTCTTCAAGGCTTAAAATGCCTACTGCTATAATACTTTTTCAGTAAATAACTTTAAAATATTGTAATGGGGTCACATGTAGAGCTTCCCGAGTTTTACAAAACTTTACTTTCGGAGAGCTCAAAACATCTGCCAATCCCAGCAACCTCAAACGACACCATATTGAGAGAATATTACCCATGAAAAGCTCCTCATTTGGACGGGTTTTTGACGAGGTATTCTGTCAAATAAAGCTACATCACTTAAGGTGAGAATTTAAATAAAAACTATTAGAATATAAAACTGACCAGGAATTGTAATCCTTACTTTGACCTATTTATTGGGCTCAAAATATTAAAATTCGTTTTGGAGCCTAGACCCCATAATTTAACAGAAATTACGAAAAAAAATTGATTTTCTGATGAACAATCCATGGAATAACAACTAATCACAATAATACCTAGATTTTGGTAGAAAAACGTAAGAAACTTATTTGTGCACCCAATAAAAAATGAATGATTACACTATTGCAATCATAAAATGGATTTATTGACAACTTAAAACAGTCGTACGAAAATTGTCGGTCTTCGAAACATCACAAATTAACTTCCAAAGCATCACATTTTTTATTTTCCACTGTTCGGCGTTGACACCGGCATTAGTGCGGGAGCAACAATACACTTACGCCGTGTGTACTATTCTCCTGGTCGCGTGTGCAATGATGTAAAGTGCACCGTGCGCCTGAAGGCATACACTCCGCATTCATCGTATGACCTAGTTTTCTAGCGAGAGAGTGAGAACTCCGCTGCGTCATATGAGCCTTACAGAATGATTCGTACCACGGGTAAGAGCTGCACCGACACTAATTAAAAGTGAAATGTGAAAGGTGGAAAACATTCCGCACAACTTTCGCGAAAGATGCACATGCACCGCGTCACCGTTCCTTCTGTGCATGCGGGTTCATTCGCTTTCATTTTTAAAACGGCTCGGACGCGTCGACCGTGCCTATGGCGGGTGCAATTTGTGGTATTTTTGCCGCTCAAGATAGTGCCCGTTTTTATCTTCATTGCTATTTCACAAGCATTCCATTCCATTCCTGGTGGCGGCAGTGGGCGGTGAAATGTTTTAATTTTTGCAAAAATCTAACACTCATCGACCGCTCGAAACGGCAACCGAAAGTTAGTTCATTTCGCAAAGCAACCGCTGAACCCGGACGGGTTCCGGGGCACTAGTGAGGGGTTGAAATACAAAGCACGGGGCAACATTTCTCCAACTAAATGGAAAAACTTTTCCCTTTTACCACCAGCTCGGTAAAGGAGGCGGGGGCACTTCATCAAACGGACCACCGAGGAATGTTCCGGTACACGGCACTAATCGAAACTTACTTGTCCGGGCGTGGATCGCATCGAGAGGAATTTTAGTTGCTGTAAACGTGCCTGCACTTACTGTGCGGCAAACACTTGCGCCGTGGTGAGGCAACTTTGAAGTAACCGAACGCCAAGTAGCTTAATTTTACTCGCCTCTTATAAAACATTGTATGAACCATCCATACTACTTACCAGTTTGGCATACCACCGACAAAGACGTCCGAGTTGGTGGCAAACTTGCCGAACAGAAACTCCTTCCCTCGGGAGCTGCGACTCTGCGAGACACCGTCGACGGTCAGGGTTGTATGCTCATCGTTGCGCATTACCTTGAAATAGAATGAAGTCGAATAAGAAACCTGTTCACAGCGAATGTTTAATTAAAGTAAATGAGATGCTATAAACTTAGATCCGGACTTGGCTTGGACTTGCTATCAATCATGTGATTCAGCTTATTTCTGATGATCCTATTTTAATCAAAAATGTTTATCGCATTTATAAAGAAATACAATAATAAACAGGTCAAGTTAAGCAAAGGCGCAGGACAACAAACAACTAAATCTATATTACTTCACTTACTTACTACTAATAGACACTAGCAACTGGTTTCGGATAGCGCTACAATTATACATGTCGACAAAGTCGACCTTGTCGACATATTGCAGGCTTTGGCATTCAACTTTCAAAATTCAACAGAAACAGAACAGAATAATTCCAGTTGTTTTTTTTTTTTTTGAGAACACGAGAGTTGTAGAATTACAAATGACTCCCCTATTTCATATGCCCTAAATTATGTTGATAAGATACCATAAAGAATAACTATAAATTTTGCTACAATGTGTCGCTCGCGAGCTTTGGAACTTTTTGGATTCAATCAAATTTTTAGATAAAATTTAATTAACACATTTATAAACCAAACATAACTCTAATAAAATTCTTTATTTAACTCATAAGACAACACCTTTAAAGCAATGCCCTCTCATTCATGCTATTACATACTTGTTGTTCATCTTTTACTTTTGTACCACAACCCAAATGTACCACCCATGATCTTCCAGAACTTCATCGAAATAAAAATCATCCCGAACATATCCGTTTCGATTCGGTTCTGCACGATCCGTACCGAACTGGACCCGTCTCGAGCCGTGATACGGCATAAGCCAAGGGCATTGTTTACGTCTTCTCGGCCGTAATAAACTCCAATGAGTACGAAAATCGGGATCCGCCTCCACAGCCTCTAGCGTCGAACGTGCATGTGCGGTAGCTGTTAAACCGTCGTCAATCGTGGCAGTTACGGTCATTTTTCGGAACGATACCCGGAGCAGCGTAGGAAATGATGCCGGAAGGTATAATTCCAACACCGAACGTATTTACTGCATTATTCAATTGCCAATGCTGGAATGAATACAAAGCACCACGGAAGCTATAGATAGCACGCAATCGGCAGGCAGAACGGCTGCTACGAGAACGATGTTGATTGCAATCATTACTCATCGCAGAATTCTTGCTGCTCTCTGAAAACATGATTGGTGTTGTTTTGTGGGTGGGATTTGTTTTTTGTTTTTTTCCGATCTTCGGCACATTTTTCACTATCTGTTGATGATGTTTATTCTTTTGCTTTATAACAACAGGAAACGAAGTAGTGTCATCTCATCGTAATTCACAGGCCTCGGGACCCTCCCGGATCTCGGATGGAACGCAGCGGGTAATGGACTGTGTATTAGTTGCACAAGTTTTGCCACGAAGGTGCCTTCATTACCATGCGTTAAAAGACAATCCCACCCTAAAACGAGCGTACCCACAAAAGACCGTTCGCTTCTTCATTTCGTCTTTAGGGCTATTGATCCGGGCTGGGGCATTACGGCTAAATTGGCTCACGCCCCGTCATCGCTAGCAGCGCTGTCGCCCATCTTCTGCCACACGCCGAACTGCGAGCGAAACGCGACTAAGGACGCCCTCCACAACCCATGGATGTGTGGGAATCAATTTTTCGCACCCAATTCCGTGCCGACCGAACAAGGTGTCACACTGATACCGGTCACGAAGCTGTTTCGGCTCGCAAAACAGTCGAAATTGGAAGGCGAACCAACACAAATCCTTGACGCCCAGCGAACGAACTAGACGCTGTCTACGAAAATCTACAATACGGCCGGCGACATATGCCAGATATGGACGCCCCCTGCCAATGGACTCACCCACGCCACACCCGAAAGGCCGTAAATCCGAATGCTCGGTGAGTCTGTTTCCGGTCGAGTGGTGGCGTGCGTTGGCTTAACCTTTATTTCCCTAACTTCCGCTCGCCGTGTAGCACACCAACATGGGACGGTTTGCCGGACCGAATAGATGTTGGGCTGGTTGTTTTTCTTTTTTTCGGTCAATAGTGCCCATGTCTTGGGCGGATGTTTTCGATTCTGTTAGAGGAAACATTTTCGTTTTCCGCTCATGAGCTTTCTGCCACTGTTGTTGCGGCTTTTGCTGTGGGGCGGTAACTGACCAATGAATGGAATATTTCCTACATTCGCTTCGTGTTGTGTTTCGTTAATGTTGAGCAACAGTAAGGCTAACTTAATAGAATGCTTAACAAAAAGACAAGATAATTTATTTGCCAAAATTGGCGAAATTTAATATTTTGGGACATGTATTCTGACAGGAAATTGTTACATCATCCATAAAATAGAAGCAGATAACTTACTGAGCAATTTTATAAATAAAATATTGGAAAACTGTATCAAATATTCCACAAACACTACCCCAAAAACATAATAATAAAAGCCTTTTTCATATAATTTCCAGAAAACCAACCAAGAAACAAAAACAGCAGCTTTACTGTCCGTACAAGCCATAAATTGCATTCGCCATCAATGGTTAACAGGATCTACGGAATGGTCCTTTGTACACAATCTCGTTAAAACATTGAATGGATCGACACACGAAAACGAAAAGCCAACAAAGCTTCGCCCCCGAAACTCATCGCATGATTGTCAAAAACAGGAAGCAAATGAAAACCACTTTGATCTTGCCTGTTCGGAAAAAGCTTGCCGTAAAAACCAGTTAACTTTCGTTCCTTCTTTTTGTCTCCATATTTAATCGTTTCCCCCTTGTCGGAGCACCCTGCTCTAACGCTGATTACTCGTTACTGTGGGCCTGATGACTATTTGCTTGACTTTAGATGTTGTTTTTCAGCCCCAACTTGACGGCGTTATTAAGATTACTGCTGCCCTAAGTACGCCCGACAGAATGTTTGTCATGTTTCACAAGCGCAAGATTGGGTTTCACGTATCGACAGGTAAATGCTTCAACCGCTTTACCGTCCCCTTTACCTTTTCCCGCCTGCATCGCTTGCAGTGCAAAATCTCCCGCAAACATAGTAATGCGATCGTTAAAGACCGCTGCTGGCCAAGATTGTCCATCGAGCTCGCAGCGAGTGGCCACTTGTTCACGGCGAACGCAGTGACTTTCGATCCAATGATTCGTTAGCAGATACCAGAAATAGTCGCTTTAGCCGCTTGTTAGCAAAAGCGTGGAATCACGGTGGAACTTCACAGCTTCAAAGTCTCGCTCTCCACCATGTTTTTTTCCTCCTGTCCTGTCAGCTAGCCCAAGTACTCCGCCTCCGATCAAGCGTGTCGGGGATTTGCATCTTTGTTGATGGAATTCGACTCGCTATTACCAGCACCATTTGGAGTGGCGAGTGGGCGTAAACTTTCGGAAGATGCTTGCTGTTTGCCAATTGGATTAGGGATTAATTCTCCGAAACGAGTATTTGCGCGGCGCCCTTTTTGTGGCACCATTTGCATACTCCAATGCTCGGTGCTCGCGAGGGTATAAAAAGTGATTGGAAGTTATTGATGTTCATTCGCTCGAATTCATTATCGTGGGTCGGACGCGAAAGCTCGTAATGGCATTCGAACTTTAGATGGAAATTGTCCACTGTTGTACAAAATGGGTGCTTGTTTTTTTGGGGTTGACAGATTGTACCGACGATCTGTAGTTGGTTTTTAAGATTTATCGCTTCATCATAGATCACTATGCAGCTTGTTAACGAACGTGGAGCTTGCCTAGTTTTCGGTTATTGGCCAAACAGGATAGATAGATTTAAATATCATGGAGATTGCCTTGAGGATTGGTAGAATTTGCATACATCCATTTCGCTTTTTCTTCTGGTACTACAACTTCATAGATATTAGACTATTCATTTCTAACTTTCCTTTACTTTCATTAACACGTCATTATTCAGTTCTACGTATATTGAACTCATTGTTCGTTGGGATACATTGAAGAACAGAGTATTCTTGAACTTTAGCCATTTCATTTATGCTGAGCATAAACTTGACAAAAATATAAAATTTTGAAGATTAAATTGGAAACATTAAATAACGTTATATATAATCATTTTTTATATACACACAGAATAAACATTATTTCTACCCTTTACAAATGACTGATAAAAAACTTAATGACCTCTGGATACGCTCGGGCGCGTATACTAAATGGCTTATTTGAGGAGATGTAGTGGCTTTAAGAATGTATCACACTCGTGAGAACAGGAAGGACACTATGATACCAATCTGCTGATATTTGAAATTTATCATTAAAAGAGTGAACTAGGTTTTTCTACTGTGGAACTCAGAACCCTGATATCGAATGTGGAAACCCGTAGATTAAAGAGACGAAGAACAAAGACACTATGTGAAAAATCGAACGAACATAACCTTTTGATATTTCTTCCTAAATAAACTAATCTAAAGGGTACTGAAGAACTAATGATACAATTATTATTGGATTATTGATGGACGTAAATGACGATACACCACTTTTGGAATTAAATAGTTGTGCTATGAAATTTCTGAAAGGTATTTTCCTTCTTATCATTCCAATTTAAAAGTACAAAGTGGGGTCTACCACCAGCATCATAAAACCAAAATTAATTCGAGTTCGTTTAGAAATAACTTGTTTTTTCCAAACAATTGTACATAATCGTTAATATGTACCGTCCATCCCATCACGATGACGTACTTCTCTCATACACAAATATTCGTATTCATTCAACGCTCGCTGGAATATACCAGCTTTACCTACGCACAATAACATACTTCTTTTTTGTTAAGAAAAAAAGATGAAAAATTCTTTCCCTAACACACATACGCTCAAACACACACGTATGCTCAAGTTTGTGGGCATTAAAAAAAATGTTGAGTGTGAAATTAAAAGCTTGCACATGTAAAATGTAAATTGATTTCCCTCCTACACGTGCGCTACTTTTTGGCATTTTCTTTCGGACCGAATGTTCAAGGGAAGAAAATGCTCGGTACAACCACGCGGTGAACACATTCTGTCCGGGTTTGGTGGTGGGGGGGAGTACAAAACGTTCTACATCCAGTGATCGCTTGCTTGGCAGGATGCGTGGGAAGCAACATAATGGTGCTCTCGTTACAGTGACGTTTGTACAAAGAACGCTACCTGCTTCTGCCATCCACACCCCGGGGGTTAGCCTGCATTGTAGCTATCAACATCGCGTCCATCATTCAACCGAGCGCGCGCTTCGCTGCGTCGGTGTACGGATAAGCTCACTTTCGTCGACAATGATCACCCGAATTAGCATAAAGCGTTTAAAACGACTTCCGCCCGGGAAAGGAAGCAAATTTTCAACGGCAAATGTTAACCCAAACGCCTTGCCCGGTATCTTGTTACGGATTAATAAGAAACGGAATGGAATGCTTTGTGTTTGGTTAATCGGAAATGGAGTGTATGCTAAAAATATGGACCACTGGAGCATAAAAATGGTTGTCGAATTTCGCAATAAAAGAAATCCCCTAGGTAAGACGCAAGGAACGCTGTTGCGTATGCGTAAACATCGTTCGACAGCCTGGTTGTAGCTTCCGTAACCAATGGGAATGAAATTGCTCATCATGTTTGCCTGCCTACTGCTTGTTGATACAAGTTACATTTACTTTAGAATCTCATCATCAACAATTAGGTTCACTTTCATGTGAACGTTTCATCAATTTCTAAGTGCAGTAACGAAGTTTGTTCATGCGAAATCACTCGTGCGTAAAAATATCAATGATAAAAAAGGGTAAATAAACGTGTTTGTTATCATCAGGCATCGCCAAGTAATTATCTAATGAATCTGTAAAATTCTAACATCTGCCTTAATTGTGTCATTTGTTGGTTTGATCTTAAATATCAATTAAAAAGATCTTGATTTGATTTCAAATATTGAACTTTTTAAAAATTGTCAAAAACCTTGAAGCTTTAGACGGCTTTTCATCCAACGTTTTCGGCTTATTTGCTGTAAATGAAGCCTCTGCCTACCAAAATAACTATTTGAGCGCATTTAAGACGATGGCTAATGAAAGAATTCCGTACTAATGAGATGAAATTTTCTTCAAGATGGAATGCCCACACTTACCTGAACCTTATGCCAGTGACCATCGTGAAGATCCCTACCGACGGTAATGATTTGTGCGCCTCCGCCAAGATTATATCGCAATCGCAGGGCACCTTCAACCAGCTTCAACTCGAAGAAATCGAACGTGCCACCGTCGTCGGTGTAGAGTACGAGTCCGTTCGGTTGCTCCGTTTTGAACTCGAGCTCCAGCGACCCATTGAGCCCGGTGTACCATTTGCGGAATTGTGCAAAGCTATTCTGTGAGCCGTCCAGTACGAACCCGGAGCAACCGTGTCCGAGCTGGGACAGCAGTAGGCCTAGAAGTAACAATCTGGGCAGCCGAACCGTTACCATGGCATTGCTCAGAATCTTTGGCAGGCTGAACGGTAAAGATGATGATGATGATGATGATGATCCTGATGATGCTGATAGTGCGGATGCTGAAGCGAGGCCAAACGATTGATGTGCTTTGCGCTGGGAGTTTAACGTCGGCGTCGTTTCCATAGTTGTCGTCGCCGTCGTTGCCGTGCTCGCAGGCGGCTGGCAATGGTAGTTGCTGTTATTGTCCCCATTCGATGCCCCACCGTTCCGGGGTTGCTTGAGAGAGCTGTTGCGTTGGTGCCGCACATTGGCGCCCTGCTCCGTTTCGGTACATACATTATTGTCCGCGTGATTAGGGCTTTTAATGGAATTACTGTGGCTTTCACAGAGATACTGCCGGTGCGGAAGGGCTACTTCCGCTGGTTCGCTTCCACCACCACCACCACCATCTGCTTCTTCCGCCTCCATCACACACATCGCTGGTTCTCGCAGTTTTCTCTTGCACTTTCTTCTCGCTGATAATCTAATCACATTCCGCTCGCCCGAATGTAGTGTCGCACTTTCCATAATGGATACACATTCAGCTGGCTTGCTAGTCTGGGGACCTCCGCCACGGTCCCGCTCCCGTGCCATCACACTCGCGCGGCCACTATGTTCCTCCACACGCACCGACGCCATCTTGGCTTCACTCACGAACCGAATGCTGCTTTTCTTCGGATGTTCTCCGTCTCCCACTGCTGTATTACGGTGCTCTTTCTCCAGCAAACACTCACACCACATTAACGCAAAACACTGCTCCCTCGCACACGCTATCGGCTTCGGTTTTGTTGTGTTGATGCTGCTTTATTCTACACGCGATGGTTTGGTGTACCCACACTCACCATACTCACAAATTCTAGCAGCTTTTCCTCACTCTTTGCTCACTAAGAACTATCATGCATACTTACACAAACACCCATTTGCACACATCCATACACAGTTTGCACACGAAGCACACACACACACACACTCTCACACTCCTCCACTAGCACACTGTTTCTTTGCGTGGTTTCCACTTTTTTATAGTCTCTTCTTTTCAGATCTCACAATTCTCCAACACTTCGCAACATGGGTATTTTTTTCGGTTTGCAAGCGACGCTGCTTGCTTTGATCAATTTTTCATACATCTCCTGAAAAAAAACAACGACCACCAACAACACTATTTTAAAGGTTATGGAACCAGTTTCGTTGACGAATAGCTCTATTTTTCTTATTGAGCAGTTCAATTTTACTAACATGTCCATCTATCACATCTTTAATCTGTAATTTACCATTTTATTGTGTTTGTAACGACGTGACATTATTCCTGTTTATTTATTTCTGATAATTATTTATTGTTTCTATTCCAAAATGCTAAGAGTCCTAATTCCCGCAGATATTCTCCACGTTATTATCACTGTGTCTTACTCGTATAGACGATTGTATGAATTTAAATTTTACAAAAGAAAGACAAACATAATAAACACTTTTTGTGGAGTTCCGATAAATTAAAGCTGTATTATAAAATCACAACGAATCGGTACTTGTACCCATATTTCTATTGAGCCAAATACCATGCGCCTCCATCATCAGTACCTTAATTGAGAGTGATATCTTTTGACTGCTTTTCGGTGGAAACGGCACAATAGAACAATAACCAACCGCACATAATATTCGTCACTCTATTCAACAACGTAATGCTTCACGGACTGGTTCACTTGAGTGTGTGCTGGGTTCGCCAATAGCAATAGTGAGAGAGAACAAACAAAAATGGTAAACCAGGTGTAAACGAATGGCGTAAAATGTTCTGATCCAATCAAATACACCTACCACAAACACTCACACCCATACAGCGCTGATTCACCGCATTTCATTCCTTACCACTTCCAACTGATGCTGCCTGTTAACAAAAGAGTCCTTCACCTCGGCCAGCCATTGTATTGGAAAAATTCCTAGCCCTAGCGTTCCCGCAACATACAATTTCGCCACAGAACAACGAATTAACAACAGCATGCCGATGAAAGACACTCATACGAACACATTACTGCACGATTGTAAATCAATCTAAAGCAACGTAAAAAGGCTTCACACATTAAATAACCATCCCCCGTACATGAGAACGTCGCGTTCTGAGCAAAGGTTTTTTCCCCCGTGAGATTTCGCTATCACAAAATTGTACTCGTTTGCGTATCTGCGCGCAAGTGTGTGAGTGTATCGTTAACATTTGCCCAAACCAAAATGTTCTCCAAAATTTCCCATCAAACACACACACACGCACACATGTGCGCTCATCCACAAAAGCTCACTCGTTTGAGGCTTCTATGTTCCGACTGTTCGAAACATGTGTTTATTCTATGCACACATACTAATGCCATAGCGCGCTGTGTACCATGCTGTAACACTACACACTTGTGAGACGGAGCATCAGAACTCTGTTCTGCTCTCACACATCAGTGAGCCAGTGGAGTCACAACTCAACGCCAACTGTGCGGTTGGTGCTTTGATGCCTGTGGCTGCGGGCCGGAGTTTTCCTAGTACAGAAATCGATACGAAAAATCCTTGACTAGGTTACAGGCGCCCCCATGTGTGTGTGTGTGCGTGTGTACACATCGTAGTAGCACGAAGAAAAGAATCTCACCAACGTTTTTCCCTGTGAGCAACGTCCTATAGTCCTTGGGAATGTTCATTCTAGAGCCGCTCTCTTTTCTCGATTTCTTCCCGTTTTATCCGTTCTGTGCTTCTCGCTCTCTCTCTTTCTTGCTCTCTTGTTCGCTTTTCCATTACGTATTTTATACTGCTTCTATCTCACTTTGCACCGTTCGCGCAGCCAGTTGCCGTTCGTTCCCATTTCTTATTCCTAGTGGAATGAAAAGAAAATTTCACAGTTGAATTTTCTTTTCCAATCTTCCACGCGATCCGCCCGCCGCACTCTTCACTCAACGTGCACAATTGAATTCCTTTCATTCTCACTCTCGTGCGGCATAGCTGGTTTTGGGGAAAGGGTTTGTTCCGCCCCATATCGCCGAGTACCCCCTATTCCAGCACTTCCCTGAAGGGTTTTCTTCATTCTCGGTCGATGCTGTACATTCGGACACCATTTCAGTAGATAAAACAACTTTTAACCACAAAGCTTGCTTATGATTCAGTCATCCCGAATTGTGCATTACAACGTTTGCTTTCGGTTCATCCAAATGGACTGGTTGGATAATTCACAGCACAGTGGACAAGGGACCCACGGCACCACACTTCCAAGCCCGAGACCCTTGCTCATCCTATTGGTGTTTGATTCTGAATTTTCACTTACAATCGAGGACATTTCAATAGCGCACACCACGAACACACTTTGATGGGATTTGTTGGGAAAATCCTACTTCACTGCCCATCCAAATGGATTTTGAACACTGGCACGGTGAACGGCTCATCCAGCAGCGTACATGGTTGTTCGCGGTCGTCCTGCGTCGGGTTACAAAGCTCAACTGCACTCGACTCACCGTTGCGTACAGCACAAAAGTATCCACCGTGCGACTATCGTCACTCGTCGCATCTCATCACTCAATCGAAGCACTCACCGTATCCATTCTCCTCCATAACAACACATCAATACCAACCAGTGCCATTGTAGTAGAGACAGAGGACACAAGAGAAAGAGCGCTTCTTGGCACGATATTTTCCATTTGTTTTTGTCCGTAAATTTTCCACTCCGAGAGCAACAAACCAACTTCCAGGCAAATGATTGGGGAATGTTTTCGTTCGCCATCATCAAACTGAGCTAAACGGAGGGAGTTTTTTTTCGGAACACTCACTAGACTTGGACTGGCACGCTTTTCACGGAAAGCTGATGAAAGGTGAGGATGAGCTTTTTCAACGCGTAATGGTGCTCCCGACGGGTTGATTCACCGGCGTGGGAGTGAAACTGTTTGCAGCCCACTCTACTTTGTGAGTGGAGTAAAAGCAAAAAAAGTGCTGACTTTGAATACGGTTATTGACAGCGAAATTAATTGAACCGACGAATAGGTTGATAGTCGCGCCAATGCCAAATGCAAGTGAAGGTGGTAAAGGTACAGTTTTGACTTTTCTCTGCCGTGGCTTGTTGAGTCAAGGATGTCTTTCGGCACAGAATTCAGCACAACGAGTTTCGCAGAGGAAAGGTTATAACTATACCATGAACTTGTTATTTCAATCTTGATTATCTTGCAGCTCGCGGTTGGCACGAAAGGTGCCTGCGAGGCGTTTGGAAGTTCAAATAATCTTTCAGCTAAATATGATTTCATTTTCCACAAATTAAGGTCTAATATGATATCCTGCAGTACGTTGTTGACACTTTCCACAATAGATGTGGGAATTTGGTATATTCAGAGTGATAAAGAAGATAATCTCATTTCCGTGGAAATTTTCCTGATAATGTTTCAATATTCATTAAGATTTTAATCACCTTAGATAATGGGCTTGTGGTAAAGTTTTGGGGTTTTCACAGAAAACCTTAAGTTATAATCCAAAAAGTACCTGTTATGATCTATTTATATCTGTTGATGTTTGAGTATAAAAAGATATTAAATTATTAAATCACACTATTATTCAAAATATATCACTGATACAACTTGAAGAACTGGTAACTTTGGGATATCCCTAGTGACCAATGTGGCAAAAATTGTTTTTTTTTTTGTAAATTTATAAACTTTCACCCCAGCCTCCGCCACTTCTGGTAATTTTCAGCTTTATATGAAATAAATAAATTTATTCCTCAACTATCCACCAGATATGCAATGTTTATGGAAAACTTAACCCTCACAATTTGCTAACCACCTTGTGGTTGGCGTAGAGATGTCGGATACTTTCAAAGTGACATTTGCGGACACTCAGAACCTTCGGTTACCCGTTGGAGAGAATCAAAGCGAGAACTTTTCCTTCACGCTTCGCACTCAACAGTGGAGAATCGACGCATGTGCAAAAGCCAACTCATATGTTTCTCCAAAACCGTTTCCCAAAGTCTCCAGGTGAACATTTTCCCCTTTACGGAGCACGCCAGCACGTAGTATCAATCGTTTCGCAGCTGACAAAGAAGTATACAACTACACCCACGTGTCTGGCGTGTGCATTCACACACACGCGGGCTTGCGCCCGCTTGCCGTCTCGGTCACTCCAAGGTGACGCGGATAGAGTGCTGCAATTTGGGACTACAACACCGTATCGATTCGAAACGGGTTGCGTGTAAAGCTCAGTTAATGCATTTGTAAAAGCTCGTGCACTAGTGCACTTCGTCATTCGCAAGCGCACTTCACCCTTACTGCATTGTTACTGTTACTGTGTGGAATTTGATGAATCAAGCCGTGCTCGTAAAAGCTCTTTCCATTCGTTTCGTACGCTGCTGGTTCGTAGTATCGGTAGTTGTTTTTATCAACAGAAAAAGGAATTTCTTTTAAAATGGTCCAGCGTTGCGAGGCTGAATCGTACATTTCGAAAACACCAATTTAATCGTACCTAATTGCATTTGGGTATTACTGCTTTCTTCGACCGAAGCAATCAATTCTTCCGTTGCTTTTGGTCCAATGCAATGTGCTTCCCAAACATGATAAGAAATGTGGACAACGGGCGTCGTTCAAAAGCAAATACACACAGCCGCACACTCGCCGAATGTCTCATCAGTAATGTCGTAGACTTTTATGCTCCGCGTTCAGTTCGGTTTCTCAAGCCGGTAAAACTCAACAGCGCTAATAATCGTTGCGCCAGCCGGCGGGCCACAAAGCAATAACCGACCGAAAATGTTCAACCGTGGCAGGGAAAATGGGCTGCAGTGTACGGGATGCTCTTATGACATCGTCTCGCAGCGCACTGCTCTTCAACCCCTTTTTTTGCTATTTGCCGCTGACAGTTTGGATTCGCAAAACGATTCGTTTCGATCGTCTCTGAAGGGCACTTTAGAAAAGTTTGCCGTGGCCGTACATTTCGCCCCCGAAAGCACCACAGTGAAATGGGAAGTATTTTTCAATGAGTAAAATAAATCGCTTCAACCAAGATCACTTTAGCAACGAGAAGAAGAAAATCACTGTACAAACCAACAAAGAAGCGAAGCTACTTTCTTGAAGAATAAAAATACCCGTTCTAAGCTTCATCATCTGAAAATGGATCACAATCTGAGCTGTAAAAGGCTGTTCAAAGTGGCATCTTCCTTTTGCCTACTAATTAGGTTTATAAAACTCACCAACACAGTACTACGGGCGTTCGAAACTAGCTGCTAAAAGTATCGCGTGAAACTTATTACAACGCAAGAAGTCATGGCCCGCAGCAATAGTTTGCGAAATAAAAGCTGGAAAACTTTTGCATTCCAAGATGGGTTAGAATTCCGACACTATCGCAGTAGTCGGTCGGGTTGAGTTTTAAGTGAAGATGCTGCCCGGAAAGCAATTACAATTTCAATAAAAAGCTGCAGCAACGATGGAAAAGTATGTTTCGGAACTTTAATAAGTTGGTCAACAATCAGCGAATGTTTGAACTAATGTCGTAGCAGATCGATGATTTATTTTCCCCCATTGTATTCCAAATAGTTTTATACAAGAATAATGAGGAAAACATTTACTCATTTGACCTTCAAATCGATAATGAATTCATTTGCATATTAAAAACATAGGATTAATTGTCATGTCGCAGTTCTACAACATATTCAACGCTTGTCGTACTAAAACCAAGAACATCTTCCAATAACATAGCTTAACTATGTTGCTCACCAAAGTAGGTTACGGAATCACGACATGATCGTACTCGCCTCGTTCCATGCTTGGCTTTCGATAAACGATTCCCATAAAACAACGACCATTGAACTGTCAAAAGGGGGAGCAGTTATTGCCAATGCACTCTGCTTTACGGTAATGCAAATCCGTACGCGACTAGACACGAACAGATTCAAGAATTGTCAATCTTCCCTAACCCAATTCGGCACAATCACATAAGGTGAGATAGCAAGAAGACAAGAAATTATGTTCGACATCGTTGTCACTGTGATGGGATGGTATGTCGATACCTTCCCAACGTACTCCATCTTATTTTTTTTTTTGCATGAACCAAAAAATTCTACGAACGACGATCACATCGTCAAACATTCAGCCGAGTACATGCAGAATAAGGTGTCCTTTCACTGTTGGGAGAAGGAAATGAACCGAAATTAATGAATTAATTTGCATTAGATTAGGGTTCTCAAAGATTTATCCAGTCGTTCTTCATGAATAAATAAAATAAACATTGACATAACACTTTGATTTGTCTTGCATCCTGCAATTCATAAATCATTTGAAAATTACTTCAATTCCAGTAGATTTAGAATATTCTCCATTTTTTTATCATTACCATCCCGCGTTCGATACATTCGTTCACATTTAACTGTATCAATTTAACCGTGAAATTATGATAACAAACCGATCCCCTTTGACATTGTTACGCTTAGCTGAGTTCATAAATAAAAGATACCTTCACAAATTCCACGGCACAAAACCTACCCTTACTCGCCTGATGCACTGCAGCTGCATGAGTTCTGTAGCCCTTCAGATTGATAATGTCAACAAAACACAAATGACGTACCTTCTGGTTAAAGGTCAAACTATACCCAGGCTGGTAACGTTTACTGCCACGTCCGTAGCTAATGGGCCACCGACCAATGTACGGCTCGTGAGTGTCCCCGGTTAATGATGCTGATTGTTTTCTGGGTCAAACGTGTTCCCCTCGTAAACTATGTAACCTCCTTCATAGCACTAGCTTCATCATTAAAATGTCCTTGCATAATGGGTCCATGTTTTGATGCGATACTTACATGCAGGAGCTATTCCAATATGCGAAAGATGTCGTTACCGTATTTCGCTGGTAAAAGCTTCGAGTTACGAAAAGCTTCAATTGCCCTTGCTTCTTACCTAGTGCTTTGGAAAGCTCATGAAGTTTTAAAATACTTTTTGAAAGCACTAACGACTTTCTTTTCTATCCAAGCTCAAATGAACAGATGAGAGAAGAAAATAATAGTGTAAGTTTTTAGAAACACTAATTATTGGTTAAATTCTTATCCATCTGATCCGTTAACTTAACTTAAATGATATTATACACTCGCGATGTAATAAGTATTGTTTAAGAAGTCCTTTCCTACAAAGATTCGATTGGTAGATTATTTCTCAGGAATCTTGTTACATAACCCAACTCATCTCTTATGCGCTAATAACTCTTCCTTAACTCGCCGTCAATTCCTATATGTTCCATTGACCTACAAAACGAGGTGCCATTGCGCGTTCCAAGCAAATCGTTTGCAACGGGCAAATGACCTCGTTTCATTGATAAAAATCCACCCCCGAGCGAGACACATCCGAAGTGCAACCGACACGAACATCATCCGAGTGCGCCTGCCGATACTGGGACTGCTCTCCAGATGAAAGGGGGTTTGTATGCAGTTCTCCGGTGCTTTTGCTGCTGATGCACGCCCTTGCATTGCCGGATTTCGTCGTCGTTTGGCAAACGAGACAATGAACAAAAGGTGGAGTCGTTTCGCAAAGCAGTTGCACATGGACGGCGCAAATGAACAGGCCACTAAAATATTCATTCGTTTGGTGGAGGCGCACGCGTACTCGCCGCACTCCACCGAAGAACACTCTCCATGAATATTAGCCAGGCAGTGTTGCCAGATCAGGCAAAATGTCATTCAATTAATGGATGTAAAAATGAATTTGAACCAAAGTTCACAATTCTTTCGGAGTAGTTAAGGAATTCCAATTTCATTGAAATACGTAACCTCAACACAAATATTTAATACCAACAAGTTCTAACTTTGCAGAGTGCAATGTTGAATGAAAATCCATACAAGTCTAGTACCCTTTTCTCCAATAACACTTCTACTAACGAAAAGCTCCGTGAAGGGAAAGATTGCCCAGCTCCCTCTCAGCTCGCCATGTCCAACAAATCTTCATTCATAAGAATTGCCGGACACTCCCTAATCGTTTCCTTTTTTCTTTCGTGCTCCTTGAGAGCAATCTCAAAGCGACTGCTCTCTCACACGCTGTACTTCTCTCCCAGCAGTTTGGCGATTCATTCGTGGCACGGCATGTGCATCTTCACACCTTCACCTTCGAACTACATCCGACTGGAGGCATCCATCGGCAGTCTAGTTTCGGCCGGCAGCAACGAAACAGCGGATGGATCACGGAGCCGACCGACTGACCGTAACCTGCAGTACCGCTTGCCAGTGTCTGTGCAGTGTGTTCCAAAGCGTAAAAAACACAACAATTCACTAATCTGGTTTGTTTAGCTTGTTTACAATACCACCGCCAATCCAAACGCTGAAGTGCAATCTGTTAGTATTTGCTGTGGCCTAGTTTTTGTGATGTGTGATGCTGCCGGACAGACGACCGCTTGTGTTTAGTTAACATGTTATGAATCTTCTTCCAGTCTCCAGTGTGTGTGGAGGTCCTCCTATTCGTTACTGGTGTCGTTGACATTTTGTTGCGCTTCAGACAACTGCGGTGTTAACTAGTGGATCGCATCTAGTGTTCATCGACAGTGCATCATCAGTGTCATTGGTCGATATGCAACATCAGAGGAGTTGGTTTGATGCTAAAGTTTGAAAATACTATTCCGTACTACACCGTCGAAGGTATTCCAGCTCTGCATCTACGGCATTTGACTCTGAACGATCCGAATAGCCTAATGCCAAATGACAGACACAACCAAATCACTACGTAATTAAGCGATCGTACGTGATCGCCACTTTCCGAGCTTACGCTTAGCATAGTGAACAGCAAATAAACATTGAAGTAAAACACACTCCGCACTGGTGTGAAAACATCCCAGCCGAAACATCATGTTTTCCTTATGCGCAAAACCTGCCAACGAGTCCGCCAGGACGTCACAGCATCTGCAGAACGGTAAGGCATCCCCGCTAAATGTGTTACCCTGATAAACGATCTTGCGATTCAAATTAAAACATCCTCCACTCGCTACCGCCACCCAGCCCGTGTGATTTCCACCTGGTACAATTTCATTGCACAAATAAAGAGCACTTCAATCACCCCCAAGGCACAATTAATCCCGTCCCAAGCAGTCCATCTGCCTGTCATCGGTTGGCTCATCCATCACCGGGCTCTGCTGTGCGCTCGGCACTCCCCACAAATTGAGCGTTTCTGCGTGCCCTAGAAGTCGGTACAAAAAAAAAAAAAAAACAAAAGCAAACGAAGAAACACCTTTCCAGCCACGCGGTACGCACAGAGTCCCCCGGACAGCTAGAAAATTTTGCATACTGCCTCCTCCATCTCCCCTTTTATCCGCGTGGCTGCTGGTTTTATGATGCTGTGATTTATAGATGTGATTATGAGTTCATTACGCTCGCGAATTGCCTTTTAGAAAGGCACGCTCTAGCTAGGCACTAACCGGTGAGTGGTGACGCGTATTGGATCAATTTTTAACTCACGCATAGATCAACGGTGAAATGATGCACATAATGATGATTATTACCGTGCAGCGAACCGGCCGTTACAGCTCCCACCGAGATAGCGGTTCAAATTCGGCGTGTCTTACTGCCCTCTTAAGGAACAGCTGGCCACCCACTGAGACACCCTGGTCGCGGAAGCAGAGGCAACGTGGCAAATTATGCGTGTGATCAATGGGTGGCGCTTAAAGTTAATGGCATTTAATCGGAGGATAACCCGGGACGGCTCTTTGCACTTTGCAAAAAAGGAGGAAAATTAACCACCTGGTGGAAGAAGAGAACGGCCGAAACACAGCACATATATATAATAAAACGCCTTCACGGTTTTGTCTAACCGCCCGTAACGGTCGGTAATGAGCATAAATCCTTCACCGTTCGAAATCCTTCCCGCCCGGTGTTCGACCGTTCCGGATCGGCGATTCCTACGCCCGAACCGCGCACCGTGATTCGATGGTTTTAATCCTTGCCGCGTGTGTGGCGCGGCATCGGGAAAGCACGCCATCACCTTCCGATCTGGGCCGGTGCTCAACTTTTGAGCGTTCATTAAAATTCATTTTAACGATCAAACGTTAGCCATAACTTACCTCGGTTGTATTCTTTTTTTTCACCCATTTCATCCTTTTCCTGTGAGTGGCGAACCACTTCCTTCTTGTTAGCCGGATCGTTTCGATTCTGCCGTGCCTTCCACGTGAACGTAATCGTTTGTTCACATGCGCACGATTCTCTAATCACTTGCTGCCACAGGCTCGGGTCTTCATCTTGCAGGCTGTGTGTGTGTGCCTGGCTCAAAAGGAAGCGTGTTGGGTTATAAAACACAACGATACAACGGTGGCAGACGGAGCAGACGACCTGCATTCGCTCGCATTTTGTGATTTCATCCATTATCGCTGTCGTTTATGGTGTAGGAAAAATAAAGAAGATACATTTCCACAACCAGGGCGACAGACAAAAAACAACCCTACGATATGTTACCGAAAGCACCAAATAATGGCACAGTTAAAAGTTTAAAACTGGGATTTTCAACACACACTCACACACACACACAAAACAAACGCATTTGAAATGCGATAGAAAGAGAGAAGAACAGCTTCCTTGTCGTGTTAGCAAGAAAAACTTGTTGCACTGTGTCGTCCAAGGTTCCACTCCAATTCGCTCCCATTGTGCTGTGCTTTTTCATTTCCGCAGTGAGACGATGCGAAAAAAAAGGGCACCCACCCAAAAGCGTTATTATTTTGTCATCCATTTGCGAATGTTTCGTCCATTGCTTGTGCAACAAAGCGACGCCGTTTCCGTTGCTGGTCTTCCATTTCCTATCCTCTGTGATAGAAGGCGAACACCTTTCTTCTTGGATCTCGACCAAAAAATTAAAAAAACGACCCCAAGGAAACAAGTATTTGTGTAGATATTGCAAACTGTCGCCTGAAACCGTTAATAGAAAGCTGCGTCAATGCCATTGCTGGTGCCAACTTTTCAATAAGTACCGGTATTTTGTTTTATTTTATTCTGTCTCCATTTCCTTTCACAGAAGAACAAATCATAGACGAAAATCTTTTCTCTTGCTCTCTCGCTCTGTCTTTTTTTATCTACCATTTTGTCTACCTTTTTCTGCAGCCGAAAGCTTTCACCATTCCTTCCAGCTGCCTCGGATGCATTGAATTAAAAACTTCATTTTCCAATAACTTCCACTGAGGGTTCCGCGAAGAGCACGAAACAAAACCACCCCCAGGGAGAGGGGGAAAAAATGCGCGATTTTCCCTGCCACAGTACTCAAGGGACCAATGAAAGGGCCAAAAAGTTTTACCCACTTGTTTCCACGAGTGCGCACACATTTGTGTTTGCCAAAACTATTTCCGCTGCTTTCCTTTATTTATTTTACACTTCTTGCCACGATGCGCCGGTGTGGCGAGTCTCTTTTTTTTTCATTTTCCCATGTTTACTTATTCAACCGTGCTGCCGTTTTCACACTTTAAATAGCAGCAAACAAAAAGAAAACAAAAATCCTCTGCGAAACGATGGAATCGGTTTGCTGTTTATTTCTATGCTCATTAATTTTTCGCCAGATTTTGCCAGTTTTTATTGCCGCACACCCGGCAGGTGTTTGGGATCTTTTCTTTTACAAAATACCTTTAATATGCTTTTTAATAGCTTCGTATTTCCGTTCGGGTATGGCTGAAAAGCTCCACCATATAGACAGACTTTAACGCGAACAGGACGATCTCTTAAAGAATCGAAATAAGGATGGATACCTGAACTAAGCCACGCGTTTGTGCTAGCAAAAAAAATAACCAGGTGCAAAATTACATTCTAAAACTCCAGATAACATCAACACTCACCACAAAACTCGCCTGAGGCTCGCGGCTCCATAAATGATGGTGCCTTTTTTTATACGTGCTCTGCCGGTGCGCCCCAAAACAGGTGGCTCGGTATACTGCCTAGCTACTGTGCAGATAACAAAACTTTCATCTTTACGATGGCGTCGATTTTTACAACGGTCGATCCACCGATGAGCAAGATAATGAAAGTTTTTGTTCCCTTTTTTTCCCTACGGTGCGCCTCGCATTATAATACATTCCGTGCGGCACGTCAAACGTTTTTCATGGACCAACCGGCAAAACAGTGCAGCCACATTATTGAGTTTCCACGAGACCATTTGTTACCTTCGCCAGCGGTAAGCATGCCTGCCCGGGGTCCCATACAAGGCGTAGAAGCGAAACCGTGTTTAAAATGTCCCACGTCCGGGGACGACGGTGCGCCTTTTGTGCGCGCACTGTAAGGGCAAAATAATTGTTATGAATCAGCAAAGTCCTTCCCCGGTGCCCCGGTGTTATTAGCTTTTTCGCCGAAAAGCAAAATGGACATTTGGCTTTGGTGTACGTTCTTCTTTGCCACCTATTATTGTCGTCAACTTCGAGCAACAACAAAGCGAAAAATATGACCGCTTGCCCCATGTTGTGACTTTTCAATACGATCTCCGCGGGTATTGCGGGCTGTCCACGTCAGACTGGCACATACAATACCACGACAATTCGCCTCGTTTTACCGATAATGGAACTGGTCGTAGCGGATGCAAAACAAAAAAAACACTGTCAGAATTTTAAACGGATCATTCATGACGGTCCGTCCGTGCTGGATGCCTGGACAACTACTTAAAAGCTGGGAGCCCATAGGTTTTTGGTCTGGACATTCATTTATCAGCAAAACTTTTTTCTTCAACTTTCGCTCAATCATCAACGATTGTTCCCGGTAGCACGCGACAAGAGCCAGCTACAATATTTAAGGTGTATGAGCTTCTTGAGGCGTATAAGATGTCTTAATTTTCCATTCAACTTTGGGCCCCTTGTCCTGACGCCGTTTTGTCTGCCGGTTCCTTTATTTCCCATCCAACGACATCATTCAACCCAGTTCATTACTGGCAATTGTTTCACTCTGCTTCAGCTTCGTCCGACAGCTCCGATCCGCCGCCGACCCCCTGCCGACATTGGGGCCGGATTGATTTCCAAGAATTGCTCCATTCGATGGCAGCCACCAGGACCAAAGCAGCGACATCAAAACCCTTTTTGACCGTGTGTACCTCTCTCGCCGGTGGGTCGCACTGTTTGCTTCCTGCTGCCGTAGGCGCAGCACCGAATTGATCCGCACCGCTTGGTCTGTGGGATACACAGCTGCATAGAAGGGAAAACTTTATCCGGTGAACCGGCTAGCGGAATAGGCATGCCTTTTCCTACCTTCTACCATGCACAGCCGATCCGATCCAGCCGCTAGGACCATCCACCCTGACCTACTTCCAGCTCGGTTAGCAGCCTCAATGGCGCTACCATGATTTCCGCCAAGGATCGCCCTAATGCGGAAATCCACGCGCCACATCAACCGTCCAAAGGATGGAACCGGGGGGAGGGGGAGTGTGGGGGTTAAAACTTCGGCATCGGAATGGCAACCGTGCAGTTCGAATTGCGTTGCGTTTTTGCCTGCCACGAACGGAAGCAAAGCGGTAGACACAAACACACTGGCTGGTCGTGGAATCATCCATGCGGGGGTCATTTTATGCTTGGGTGGGCTTTGAAGTGCAGTAAAAATTGCATCCTTTCTTATCCCTGTCTGCGCTTCGCCTCCATTCGATGCATTTGTCCTGTAGAAGGAAGCTTTAGAAAAGCACACCGAAACACTTGTGACCGCAACAATTGCTCAGTGATATGTTTTCAAGTGGAACTGGAATGCATTAAGGTACATTTGGAATTCTTCACTGCCTTCTAGAGAAAGCTTTGGGCAGAATAAATTTTAGTTTACAAATGTTCCAAACTGTGGGAAGAATTCCAGACAATCGTAAACACAGTCCAGTTCAACTTTAAAACTGCACTCCAACTGTTTCACTTGTACTCAAAAACTCGGAATCCTCTGTTACGCTCTCTGCTGAGCTGTGAAAAGGTCGATTACCGCACGCGCAACGCTACACAAACATCCCCAGACATTGATTATGATATCGATAGCCTGTCACGGGCATCCTGCCGGTGGAGATAATAAGTTTTGCCCGGGGGTTAACATTTGCGTCCACACACTCACAAACAACCGGTGCTCAACGAGGTGGTTAACCGCGCAACCGTGCTTTCCAATGAAACCGATCCTTTAATCGAACTCATCGCCGCGAAACCACCCGTTGCTCCATTGCGTACGGACTATTAGCTAATTTTCTGGCCAAAAAGCTCGCTTTGCCGTGTGCCTGCCCGTACGTAACAGTTTACGTACTCGGGTGGCTCATAACCTCATCCGTGATTGTTTCCCCGTCTGGCCTCACCATGTCATACCAGCTCCGTATCGGCTCGTTAGCTAAGCCCCGAAAATGCTTGTACCGAGATTGACTTCCCACCAACGCACCCGAAAACGGATGCTCGATCGGGGATGATATAATGGCGTGGAAATGATAGACATAAGCATGTCGAGGAAGATGTCTTACCCTGGCGTAGGGTGGAGAGAATTCTCGGAAGAAACGCCTGACAGGTGTGCCCGATCGTAAGACAAATCCGGTTCCGATGCGAAAACCATATCGCAGCGTTCCAATCGTTGCCGCCGGCAAGATGGATGCTGAGATCCAATTCGAATCGACCACTTTTCGGATGAGCGACTTCGAATGAAGTAATTACAGCTCCACAGCCCGTCAGTCTCCCACTCCACGGAAGCATTTATCCCTACCGGTCGGTCGTGAAATCTGGTTCACCAAAGGTTGTGTGCCCATGTGCTTGGCTGGGAAAAACTCCACTTCAGCAAGCGAGATTGGCTGCACGGAATGCAGGAGATTGTTGTAGATGGTTGGTTGATTGGTTTTGCATAATCAACCAGCGCAAACCGAAGGCATTTTCAAAAGGATCTCCGCCTGAAGGCAAGTCGATTGCCGACCATATCTCGGTGTACCGTGCCTCGATTGATGTGCTCAACCTATGAGAATAATAATGAACTGGAGCCCGATATTGGAAAAGCTCGACTGAATATCTTTAAACAGTGCACAGCCAGTGAGCGGAGCTTCAATGTACAGTGAATTTACGGATGAAGCTAAAAACCGTACGAAAGATGTGCGGAATGAGTCGGGAATGTCTTGTCGCGTGTCTTTCCTTTCCAACTCATACACCTCCCCGGTGAGTTGATTACGATCCGTCGATTGTTTTTCGAGTAGCTCTTGAACAATTCCTCCAGTGGGTTTCGGTGAAGCATCTGCCGCAATGTACCATACCCACCCGCACGGTACACGGTCTATCTCGACTCGATTTTGCCCAATAGTTCGACGTTCGAAAATGCGTTAAACTACACAATCGCTTACAAAGCAATTTTTCGAACAAAGTACCACTCATGATGGGAAAACCATCTCATCACCGCTGTTGATAGCTTGCAATATGCTAATGAACGGACCGCTTGCACCCATGGTTTTGCCCTGTCCTTCTGATCCCGCGGGTTGCGATAGAGCACGTTTGTGGTCGGAAAAGTACCATGAAGATATTATACCGTGCTGCCGCTTGATCTTGGCTTGATCTTACAGATTGGAATATGTTTGCTGAGCGGAGAGTCAGAGAAAGGATCTAGCGAACACGTGCATAAGTACTGCACTCAAGTTTTAGATCAGTCTGTAGATAAAATGGACTTGAGGAGTGAAGCATTTCCTGGAGACAGTTTTTTTTAACAATTGATCAAAGAGACATAGAGTATGGTCAACTGTACTAGGATTTTTGGTTCACCTACATCACCTTGATGACAAACCTAGATTCTACGTTAGATGTAAACCGTAACAACAGCCTCAAGCCAATGTTTACGTGGAAATCTTACACGATTTGGTTCGTATAATATAATACGAGTACTTTAAGACAGAAATATCCAACAGACAACTCCGCATTATTTCTAACCAATCACCAAAGAGACTTTACCTCCTGTTCTTGTTGGGGAAGTATTAACAACTTTTGAAGCACATGCAGAACTGTATTAATTATGAAATAAAGTAGAAAAAAACAATGAGCGAAAGGTTTATAACAACGAGATAATATCGCACTCACAACGCTTGCAATCGCGTGGGCGACAGGTTGAGTCAACAGCCTCCGTCATATCGTATTAAAATATCACCCCCTAAAACAACCTTTGCCCATAACATATTACACCGAAGGGGGCTTGCTTTTTTTTGCTAACATGATACTTATTCCCAAAACCCCACAGCCGTGGGTACCAAGTAAACCTTCCCCAATTATGAAACCTCCACTGCAATAACCTAAAACGCTTTACACTTTGCACGGTGAACAAGTTTCTTATCGATGAAACCTCAAGCGAGGTTGGTCCAAAATGCTAATTTTACTGTGAAATAAAGATTTCAATTTCTCGCTTGTTTGCTAAAGCATGCTTTTGAGGCCGTGCCGCTTTGACCTTGGTGAAAATACCAAACCGAAACGTTCGCCATGTTCGTTCCATCTTCAGTTCAGCACACTCTCCGGGCCCGGGTTTTCCTCCACTACAGCCGCAAAGCAGACCCACAGATCAAGCCTTTTTGTGCTCTCTCCCACACAACGGCAACAAAAAATGTACGTAAAGCATCAGAAAAATATTTGCAAAAAACTAAATGAAGGCACCACCTAAAAAAAACGAGTACCTTTTCACAGGTACATTCTTCACCGGGTTCGGGGGTCGAACGAGAAACCGAAAGTGGCGCCCGGATGGGAAAGCAAAATACCAAAACGAAAAACAAAGTAACAATAACTCCAACACGGGACGGGTTTGCCAAGCGACAGCAAAAACACTAGCGCTACGAAAATTTCAAAATGATACCCATTTCCCAGCCTGCATACTAAAACAGTGCCAAATGTTTACCGAGTGTTTTGCCACTTCTAGCCGGGTACCGTCAATGCGTTGAATAACTTTACCGGCCACTGAGCGTGCTGGCATGCCTGAGGTTAGAATATTTTCCTTTCCTGCGATGCCGGATGGCGATCGAAACGACAGTGTGGAATGAATGAACGAAAGCGCGAACACTTGAAGGGCCACTCAAACCCATCACCCACCACCGACCACGCCACTCGTACGCACGTTCGAGTGTTCGCAAGATGGGACAACTTCCGGAGACAGTTTACTACACGTACGCTTTTCTTGATTGGCTACACATGATATTCGCGAATATTTCTTCTCTCGTGTGCCTATTTACAGGGGTTTTCGACTTGTACACACGGATTTTTGAAGATGAGCTAGAAATTTTCAATGGAGAGTTGGAATTCTAGGTAATTTGTGGATCTTGTGTGCGAAAGGTGGTGTGTTTCTGGGTGTTAGAAAACTTTATTCAGAATCAGATTCCTTTGTACCAAGAACCAGTACGTGCAGAGGATTCCAGATCTTCCCTAACAAAGTTCACTTCAACTAGAGAACAATTCAGAAATGAATCAAACTCCACCATGTGAAAAACCCTGTTTTGCCGGCAACCCTTCGGCAGTGTGGGTGTTTTGGGCGAGAAAAGAATTTTGAGGAACGATTCGATTGCAAATATTTCACATTCCAAGCGCGCCTTACTCTACATATTTATAGTAACGCATACATTCCGTGAACGCGTCGCGAACAAACCAAGCATCAAATCGGCCATAACATGTAATGGGCCATGGCCATAATAACATCCAGCGAAATTCGACTCCGTTCTCGTCCGTTCGACCTCCCAGGGCCAGCGTTTTACCAGCAAACCTCCAGCAAGAATACGCACAACCACGCCGCACAGCAAATGATGACACTTTCAGGTCCCCGCTACCGTCACATCGTTCGTGTCGGTTGACCCCAAAAACTGGCCAGATTGCTCATTTGCATTTGGTCGCTCCGTTTATATTACGGTCCGGACATTCTGGGTGACACGAAGATGGGGACTCGGTTTTGCGACCAGACCAGACATTATGTCACCGCAGTAATGTTTTACTGTGCTGCAAACTATTAAAAACCGAAACAAGCGGTCCAACTGGAGCAAACGGACTCCCCTGTCATTCGAAGGGAGGTTCTTTGGGGCCAAAAGTTTTCGTCCCTACGAATTTAATTACACACCGTACAGGGCAACATTTGGGAACGCAAATGCAAACGAATGTGGGGAATAGGTTTAAAGCTTTTTCGCCAAATTAGCCACATTCATGGTTCCCATTGACGATGGTGCCTTCATTTCTGTTTTTCCCGACTTCGAGGTCCTTGGCATGATGGGCCAGTTTTGCTAACTTTTATCTACCACTGTAATCAATCTCCTCTGTGTTACCGTGCCTAATGTCCTTTTGTTTTGTACCCTTTCATTTCAGTTACCTGTAAAAGCTGCAACTGTAAGTATGCAAATAGTTTGTAAATATTCTTCACATATCGTCGCGCTAGGATACGGTTCGATACACTACATTTACAAACATTGTTTTAAGTACATCAAGCACGTGTTTAATTAATTGAATTCATTTATTGCATATAGCATTAGGTGGCACATTGCATGCTTGTTGCCATGGAAACAACATCAATGTCGTCGACCAATACAGCGAGATTGAAACACCCACAATGAGAAAGAATATAAAAGTTAATTTTATGAATAATTTAGTGATTTTGAAAAATGCTTCACACCCACAAAACCCAGGATATGCTACAAACTACGAAAACTTAAATACGTTTCTGCAAAACCGGAGACCGTGGAAAAAACATTTAACAAACTCACGCTGATAAGTTTCCTTTTCACACTGTACACACAAATAGCTGATTTCACAGAACTTCTGTGCAAGCAGTTCTTATCAAAACGCTGCAAGCAATCCGCTACCAACCAACAGTGATTACATTTCCCTCTTTTTTATGATCTACTTACTGCTTCCTTACCGTTTACCCGTTACAACCATCATCGTTAGTCAACGTAATAGATTTCGTTTTTCTCGCTTTCATTCGCCACCTCCGTCATCAGCCCGGGTATCAGATTACGATGCATAAGGCACCACTGTTGTTGGTACCAGTCTAGGGACGGGCTCGGAGTTCGGAAGTGGATTGTAAAGCAGATAAATAGAACATGAAAATTGCATTTTTAACTGCACTTCCATTCGCCATCGTTGCCACCTGCGCTACACATCGCCGTTCTGTGATGGCTTTAGCATTTGCAATGCGCGTAGAGCATTTTCCTGCTCGAGGCCTAATAGTGAAACAAGATTAAACTATAAAAGGATCAGTATTTAGAGGGGAAAAAGGATTTATCATTACGCTAAAAATGGTATCACATTCAGCGTGTAGTATTAGCGTCATGGTTAATATCACTTTTATCTTCAATTGATGTGTACGTATCAACTGTAATGCACTATGTTGTACTGATGTGAAAGACAAAGGGTGCAATAATTGAACTTTTTTACGTAAATTTATGTTTAAACCTTTCATTTCAACATTGACATAATAAACATGTTAGTAATGGAAAGAATTCAAGGAACTGTTATGCGGGTCAATCAATAGCTTAAGTTAAGCCTAAAGCCCGTATTTCAGTTGGCATCAGCATTTTTAGTCGACAAAGTAATTCAAAATATATTTTTACGTGATAAAGTTGATATGTGATAAGTCACTATTAAAACTTTTCTTCCACACTAGAATACCAGACCATGAAAACGCAAGCAAAGAATGGAAACTCGTATGGATTGATTTATTAATCAACTGTTACAATGCTGCAATTCAATTAAAATTACACTTTACATACTAAAAAAAATATTCAAGACTTGTATACACCCAAATGTCAGAAGCAGGATACTCGTAGTTTCATGAAAAATAATTTATAACAAATGCTTAAAACTTTGTGCCACAATCTGTAAAAGGTTAAAGATAGGAATCTACAAATTAATTATAGTTTATAAAGGCTTGCTTGCTTCTCATAAGTTATGTTTTCCACTAGCTAAGCTGTTGTCGATCTGTATTACTCCTATAGTACTTCTATAGTATATTATGCTGAACACCTTCTACCTGAACGGTTTCCCATTAGTTAAAACTACGAATTTCGAGTCGGCTATTAGAATGTTTCTAAGAACAAATTAACTAAACATTAACGATAGCCAACAATTAAACCAATTTCCCGCTGTCAACTTCCATCATATTCCCCGATTTATATGCGGTAACAGAAGTCAACACAAATGGAAAATCCTCCCACATCCTTTCATGGTAGAAACGTAAGTTTTTTTTGTGTTTCATGTTACTTAGCAATCGCAACAAACGACCTTTATTCGTGGTCGCTAGGTAGTTCGATCACGTTCCATATTGGGTTGTCAAATGGAAACGTGATTGGTAATGGAAGCCAAAGCAATCAAAACAACTTGCTAAATCTTAACACATCCTGTGATGTATGACTAATGAAATGTTTTGTGAACTGCGTTGCTTTCCTTTCGCGTTTTGTTTATGTTGAAACTAACAGGGGCATAACCAGCTCAAAATGTACTTTTAAAGGAATTCTCTGCAGTTGACCATTTGACAATTTAATCAAACCTATTAAAACGTTTGATTGTGCAACAGTGCGCGGTGCTTTTTTTTGCCTTTAGTCAACACTCTTCAAATCATACCATAAAACCGACACAAACGTATAACTTTGGTACCATGCCGTGCCAGCGTGTTCACACGTTAAAAAATATGTGAAAAGTTCGTATCTAATTAATGTAAATTGAACCGCCCTACCGTCCCCTACCGGGTTGGACCACATTGCCGAAGGACTGGAAACAGTGTTATGAAAATATTATAAGCGAACGTACATCAACTGGCAAACACGGACAACAAAACCTTCACAGTACTGCGGAATGAGTGAGCACCGACGCCACGGACCATTACGACTGCGTGACGGAACGATGTGTCCCAAACCTGACGACTTCACCGTTCGTGTTTTGGTTTTTTCTTCATGTTACTCTGTCAGGCCACTTTTCACTATACCGCGTGGGTGACGGTTTTTCACGTTTTTGGTTTAGTAAATTGTACGATTTCACCTTGTTTCAGTTTTGGTTTTCCTGTTGGTTTCGTTCGTTTGTACGGGTGATTCGGTAACACGGGCATTTTACCGTCCCATTTGCAACATTTTTATTTATTTGCTGGCAACCTTGGCCGGTGTTTCTCGCTGCCGTTGACATCCTAAGCCACGAGGCTTAAAGGAGAGCTACCAACTTTAATGAGATTGTTTGTGGCTTTGGTGATTTACTGACTCCCACAGGACGCTATCTGCATTGTTGTCCAGCTCTGGAGGGTGTTTTCCATTTCCTTTGCTTTACTTTGTTTTTTTTTCCTTTTTCTCATCAAAATTAATTATTACTTCGGTGGAGAAGGTGAAAACAACGGTGATCATTTCTGGCATTGGAAAAGTTTGCGTTTATTTTCTGGATGTAATCACAAAACAAAAAAACCACAACGATTTACACGATGCCAATTAAAATCAACTCTACATTAAGGCATCGTGGGAAGTTGGAAGATGCGATTTCAGTATTTAACGAATCTTGTATTGAAATCGTAAATAAATAAGATTAGACAAACGAGGAGAAAGTAGAGACACGATGTTAATGATCTATTGTTTTCCCATCTCCGTTTTTATTCTAGCCACTGTCGGAAAACAGATCAAAGGAGGCTACCTGCTAAGGTACAAAAGTAAGTATCGAACTACTACTATTACTGTTGCTATTATGCTACTACACCTACTACTATCACTACTACTACTACCTTTACTACCATTACTACTACTACTACTTGTCTGCATCTAAAAGTCAATGCTAGATATTTCTATCTTTATTGAACCTTTATTCAATCTAAAACATAACGCGGCCGCTCAGAAATTCTAACCCAAAAGCCGCCGCTCGAATGAGTTTTCATAACAAAGATGTCCCGTTTACAAAAGAAAATACAATATTCCACCTTAACATTGTCCTCGTCACTGGTCCGTTGGAATGGGAGCTCACCTTCCGACACAACGTGCCAGCTGGCATCTCTCTATGGAGGAAACGACGAACTGCTGCTGGGATCGATAGAACCTTTCAATCAACCCGCATACCTGCGCTAGCTATGGTGTCTGAAGACACATTCCACATAAGGTTTCGAGTACCCTCCGCATACGTCTGCGAAAGCAGTCATGTGTAGATGCAACACTCATACCCATACACACACACAGTTCGCTCTGAATCCTTTACGTTCCGGTTGCTGTGTGAAAAGGATTCCATCAATCAACATTTTTATCCCGAAGAATGATGCGCTCTACATACCGAAACCATCGGAGAAGCATTCCGTAGAATGCCAATGAGCTGGTATGGGCCAACGGGCCAGCTTTGGCTGGAATGGTTTTGGATCTCTTGACGTGACACGTCACAGGAAGCAAAGGTCGAAGGCAAGATTTGTTTTATTGAAGATTTTTCTTGCAATACAAATCACAAACTCGGATAGCGCTTCAATATTATTTGAAACATCAACCATTCATAAGGGTCAACGGATTGAGAGAACATTCGCTGAGCATGCATTAAAAAAGTATCATAACGCTGTAGCGATAACATTACACAACGCATTTATCGTCACTACTTGTTTCATTTCAACGTCGCTCGTACAGCACAGTTCCTGAAGCCGTATGAATAATAGCTTATGCCCTGGCCATTCCATTACATAACCATTCCGAACTCATCCGCTTTCATAGCTTCCACCCAGACGGAGCAGTGTTTGGGTTGGATTTATGTGAACGCCAAATTAAGATAAAACATCTCGGATGCCCCGCGTTATTGTGCTGCAGCGAACTCGCAAGTGTGCTGTAGCTGCCAGTGCAGCCGAAGCATGGAACCTGTCATCGACACAACATTGTACGGTTGCATCGCCGAGAGCCGGAGTTCCTCGTTTTCCACCACATGTCACTGCCGTTCTACAAGACCCGATAGAATGACAGAGATACCAAACCGACGTGGGCGATTGTTCTCATTTTCATATCATCCCACCATATCTCCGTTGCCTCTTACGAATCCCTCGTTCCCGGAACCCGCAAACACGTCCGGGACGGAAGCAAACGTGGCACCGGCCGGATCTCGGTGCCGGAAGAAACAATGAACCTTCCATTTTGCGCCCGGCAGCGTACCACTACCACGGCAATGAATTCGCGTCTTCGTCTTCGCGGTGCACATTTTCCCGGGGGCGTTTATGATATAATTTGATTGTCGCAAAGTTTGTGACAGAGCCCGCCAGGCCACGGCACCGTGTCACGCTTCACGAGCATGCGGCGACAAGACACTGATGGATTGCAGTGCAAGTCGTGGGATGTAGCCATGTAGTGTGTAGGTAATTGAATGCACAACGATGGGCACACGGTTGTAAAGTGACTGTACGCATTCCACTCTTCAGAAAGGACAATTTTGGGATCGCATCCGAATGCATCTCCTCCTTCCTAAATTGAGCTACAATAGCATCTTTTTCTACCTTCTTCCCGATATCCCAACAGATAGCATCGTTGGAATACATATCTTGTGCCCAACTAATTCCGGTTAATGAAGTTACGGTTCGCTCGTGGAAATAAAATAATCCCCTGCCGATTTTGAGACGCATGAATCTATTGACCCAATAACTTCAAACAAGTCAAACATAACCCCGCAGCATAATTACGTTGCCTAGCGAGAATCAGGTCACGATAACTCTCGGGTCAAACGAAACTTCATGCTCCAATAGTTCGGCGGAAGGTCGAAGCTACTTAACTGTTTCGCCAAAGTTTCCGAAAATTAATCTTCTATTCTACCACGAAACTTGGATGCAGGGGAAGGCTTATCACAGAAGCGTCAGACACAACTGCCAGCACGAATGTAGACACTTGCTAAGCCATCCAACAGCACATTCCATCACGATAGGTTAAGCACGGGAATTAACTCATCAACACACCGGTATGTACACGGTGTTCTAGCACCGGGTTTGTGGTACACACATATTACCCGGTGCTGACAAGACTTAGCAAAGATACACTCTGCAAAGAGCCAAGCTATACCTTAATCTAGTACACGTGCTAAGACGTTAAACAGTCACTTCTCACCATTGGGTGATTGAGAAGTTCTGATAAAAAGGTTGCACAAATATTGATACAAGACTTCGCGACACTAACTTTTTACACAACAACTCCACAGGAGGATGCTGCTCAAGTAGCAAACTCAACAGCAGCCAGTCAAAGCTGCCGATTGTGCACACAGCTTCGAAGCGCACTGGAAAAATGTAATCCTACCGACCGAAGCCAATGTTTTCGATTCTCGCGATTAAACTATCACATTTTCCTGGAACGAACACTTTGCTTTATACGGAAACATCCGTAAAAATCTGAAAATCCATGACACCATCCATCCATCTCAGCAACAAAAACAAAAACCAATACCCATGCAAGAAAAAATCCGGGCTTTAACGAATGCCCGTCGTACCGACGCACCGGTGAATTGAAACCAATTTCCCGGAACACACGCCATAAAAGCTGGCGATTCAGTGTGTTTTCCTTTTTCGTGCGTATTGGTCCTCCAGCACGGGCAGCCAAGCAAATACATACGCGGAGGGAAATAAAACAACCCAACTGTCCTTGATAAGCGCGCGCCTGCAAACAATTCTGCGCAATAACTGCTCATCTTCAACGGTGCGTGTGGCACACCGTACATCGGTAACGCTAATTGACAACCGAATGCGAATGCTTGTCAAAAACAATGTAAACATAAGACGATTCCCGTGAAAAACAGCACCGCATGAAAATGTATAATGCCACCTCCGGCAGTACATTGTTTTCTGGTTTTTGGCCCCGAACGGTTAATATTTGCGTGTATGGGTGCGTTTTTGCTGTCACTTTGTTTCACTGACAGCACCATCATCACCATATCAGTGATCATTTATGCAGTCACGCAAATGTAACCTTTTTTTTTTTGGTGTGCTTTCTTCCGAACCTCGTCAGTTATTGACGATTTGCTGCGAGGACCGATGTTTTGCTCTTTGGCAGTTCAGGCCGTTTTTATTTTCACGTGATTTAGATGGAATCCTTTTTCAACAAATAAATAGCAAGGCAGGACAGCAGTTTGAACATTGTTCGGGCAAAGAAAATGACTAATAAGCACGCATACTTTATCAACACTGATCAGTAACTTCAAGAGCTTTGTGATTTTGCTCTTGGTGAGAGTTATACCGTCGTCTCTTGGTTAACCTAATTTGGAATGGTTGATTCGGAATAACTCTATGCCATGAAATAATATGAAACTTCATACTGCACGCCTCAGGGCTTTAGAGAATAGGTCATTAGGTGCTATTCTCGGAGCCTTACCCAATCATTTTGGTCTCTCAACCAGCAAGGTAAATCAAAACATGTAAAGCAGAAGCGTAGAAATGAGATTCAGAGATTTCCAATATAATGTTCGAGTTCACTCTAAAATCACCTTCGAGATGAGATTCTGTAATCTTTTGTACTTTCTGGATCATTTTTCATACAATGTTCGTTATATACAAACTATACTTCTAATTCCAATTCCAACGATCGAATTACGTTCAATTAATTTGTTGTAATTAATTGTTTTGATTATCAAATTTATAGCCAATACTGTACCCAATTACGATACCAACGCTAACGTGTGGCTCTAAATCCAGAGGAAGAAACGCTCCAACATTGAACGGATCTTCAAAAGAGACCAATTACACTCACTGCAGAATGATTGATGGTACTTTATCGGTTCGTCCAGTCCTTCATGTCACGTGCAAACCGTATGACTAACCCGGTGCGTGTTTTTGTCGCTACCGTTCATCAACTTCAGAATGCATCAACTTAGTCCCCTGTCCGAGACATTGCCGCTCAATAAGGACAACCAGTTCCGTGCACTCTGTGAAATGTACCATGGATAACAATGGCAAAACAACTTCACAAAAAAAAACCCACACACCCTTTCCCTGGTGCAGTTGACTGGCGCTGTCCAGCTGCGTCATTAGCATCATCGATCCGGTGCTATGATTAATGAGGAAAGCTTGCCTTACTTTACACTAACGTTGACCAACCGGGTGGCCAGTCAGTCACCTGGACGGCGGACATACGCCACCACCAGAACACCAGCAGCAAAGCAGAAAATCCTTTTATCCACTTCGGGTCCCGGTGGCTATCCAGATGTCGGTGCACAAAAACTCGATCCCAAAGATTTACCATAAAACCGGTGTCAATTTTCATTTCCCAAAGGATATGGCATCCTAATGACATGCGGTGCCGGAAGCCATCGTCTCCGTGTGCCAGGGGCGACATTTCCCAGAAACCCAAACCCAAGACACCGACAACCCAAGAGAGAGAGAGAGACACAGAGAGTGTGTGTGTGCCGGGTGTTCGGTGCGCGTGTTGGTTCGCTTCGCATTCATGGCTGATGAGATGGGGAGCCACCGGCTGATGAGAGAGAAGTGATAATAAATTTAATTAAACATCAGGTAAAATGAACACACAGCCACTATGCTGGGCACATGTTCGGGACATTCCTTTGCCCACCGCTGCAATGGAAAGATTGACACGATCGACCGGCATCTTTAACTTTCGTCTTTTGTGCACTTGGGTGTGTGCCGGCATGGGGAAGTGATTTAAGAATTTCACCTCCACCTTCACACATAGGAGAGCAAAAATATAACCCCTAAAATTGACTTTCGCCCGATGGAAAACCCTGAGAGCAAATTGACACTGGCAAGACTGTTAGTTTACCGTACGAAAAGCCACCATCCATCCCCAGCACTCGTTACAACCGTGCTGGTCGGTACCGGATCCATCCGCTCCCTCGAGTGCCCGGAAGTGCTTCAACATGGAAGCATGGAAGGAAATTAAACAGGATCTGACGGCCATTTGCTCGGAACAGAAGCGTCGAACCACACCGTCTGGCTCGACTCGGTGGCACTTGAACCGCGCAGCGCTGGGATAACCATTCCCCGAATCCCGTGAGAAATGAGACTGCCACGGGGAGCCAACCCCATAAAGGGCAGGAGTTATGGTTTTAACTCCGTCCATCCGCACCACACCCGATGGGAGAAAGTAATTTTCGAAAAATTTCATTTCACCACAAAGTTAATGGGCCAAAGTGTTGATGAGAAATTTGTGGTCCGCGCACCGGAACAAGGCGGGTGCCACAGTGTTCCCGGGGGCTGATATCATCGTGCCGAATCGGGCGTTCGTACCGCGCCAAGATGTTGGCCACCCAAGAATGACCTTGAAACAATGATAAACTTCGTTCCGGTTAGTTACGGGTGCAATATAGAAACAAGCGTCCCTACGATCCCTACTCTGCTCGGGATACTGGACACATTCTTTTGTCATCCCTTCTTAAAAAGAAACCTTTCCGAGGGTTGGGAAGAAAATATTTTCCCTCTTTCAACGTGTGCGCTCGTGTGGGTGTGTGTATCTGAGCTTTGAAAGTATTTCTCCATTGTGTCGTATCATGTGTCGAAGCAGCAGCGATGAAAATCAATTGCACAACACAATTCCAACCCCGACACACACCCACACACCCATACATGGCCACGCGTTATGATTTTCCGATAAAGATGATGAATGTATGCCGTGGCACAGCAGTGTGTCACCAAACGGCAGCCTCCACAGCACCGAATGCCTTGACCGTGCAGGGGAAGTGTGGCCCGCTGTTCTTTGCCGTTTTGCTGGCCAATGTTTTTGGTTGGTTTCTTATTTAATTGAATATTTCAGCAGAACCGTAAACATGAGTCGGTAGAAAACCCGCTCGCCGGATCGACGCTGGCCATTGTTTCATGTTCGTGTATCTTTGATCCTTTCATTTGTTACGCCCGAACGAAGGAAACCCGCCGAAATGGATCGGAGTCCTTTCGCTATGCACACCCATTGCCCATTAACGTTGGGCACTGGGTATTGTTTGCTCGTAAAATGGTTTAAGTTTTTTTCCTCACTCTCTCTCTCTCTCTCTCCTTTTGTTGTGTAAGAAAGTTTTACTTTCCTTCACCATTTTTACACCCATTAATGGTAACATTTTCATGCGATTACAAATCTTAAAGCTTTCACAAGAACATGATGATGCCTGCAAAGATTACAATTAATTCTTATTCACCTTTGGCTTCCGTTTTTTTTTTCTCTCTTTTCGCAGAACAAGTCCTGTGGAGCCGCTGGTCGGAGGAATGGGTTGTACTGTACGATGATTCCACAATGGCGTGGTTCACGGTAAGTTCCCGTTATAAAAATGAGTTTTTAGGTTTAACCAGACGCACACACACATTGGTATTTCCAAATTTCCCGCAAGGAAAGCACTCACCACGAGGTTGGTGAAATTGGGTGAAATGATAACCATTTTAGATTTCCTTTTTCCCCAAGTGGCATGCGGAACATGTTGTGCGCTAGCTCACAAAAGCCAAGGTAGGCAGAACGCAAAAAGGTACCTTGCCAAGCAATTTCCACCCAGTGGTTGATTACATTCCCACCGGAAGAGCTTTATTCCACTACCACAAACGCAACAAGCGGCCATTTCTTTCGGATAAATCAAAACCCATTTTCAACCGACTAAACACTGCTCCAGCTGGGAAGATATTCGTTCCTATGGCCATTTCCTTTGTTGGTCGATTGTGTTAAAATTTATTCCCATTGAATTACCCTGGTGTGTTGGTCGACACTGACAGGAAGCACGTGCCACCAGCAAACGTCCAGGTGGATGTGCTCTTGTTGGTGCCTTATGAATGGGTTTCTGCCCCTACTGGGGCAGAGTTCTGTTCGAAACCTTTCCATTAATGTCACCTCACTGTATTAAAGCTCAATCGATGCGTTAACATTTTATTCGAGAGCTTAAAGCTCGGTTACAAGGCAAGACATCTCGTCCATAGCTATGTTTAATTTTATCTTCAGTGAACGAAGTCCCCAAAGCAAACGGCCCCCGCGCGAGTGTTTCAAGTGCATTCCGTTTGCTCAATATTTTATGAACATTCCAAACCATTCTGTCCAAAACAAAACATCCGCTAAACATGCTTCGTGTTTCGTGCTTCGTTGCTACATTATAAGCAAATCCGACCGTCAGGATGTGCCGTGCTGTTTCTTCAGTGCTCTCTGCCCAAAACAGGTCATACAATAAACCGTAACCTGCTGCATATTTATAGCATCGTGGTACCGAAGTTCGACTGGTATGCGTCCAGAGCAGAGGCACTTCGAGGCATGGCACCATGCATGCAGGCATGAAACATCAGGCCAACATCGTTAAGCTTGTGTAATGGGAAGGAATAGGAAATAAATTTCAATTCTTCATTCCGCCGACCCAACACTCGTGCGGCACTCGTTCCTGGCCAAACCAGAAGATGCACGATAATTTTTCTGTTCTGTTTCGGCCGGTGGGTCCATCGGACGAGCTTCAAATTCATTCCGACATCAGACCCCAACGCCATCGGTGAGGCATGGTGAAAAGCAACTTTGTAACATCAATTCACCATAAGCTGGCGGTCTGGACGGGTAGCACCGGCTTGGAGGCACCAGGTTGCCGCTGTGTATCAGCAAAAGCTACGATGCATCCGGCGAACGGAACAAGTGAAAAACTTTCGCTACGATTAAATTACATGCATTAAACATGCACGTGTTCCTCTGTTTTTCGCTCTGCCCTGGGCGAAACCTTGCCGTGGCGCGCGCGCCGTGTGCCACAACACTATTCGCCAGCGAGGTGATGAAAGGGAGATCTCTCTAAAGATTTGATCAACACCGAACGGGGTAACCAGGAAAAGCTGGGTATGGATTAGATTAACAAATTAAGTGAGAAGGCGAAAACAAAATCAACGTGATTTCTTAGGAGTACAAGCAAGAGGCTTAGTTACTCTTATTTACTCTTAGTTTAACCTAACTTCTAAGCAGTTTCAATCTATTTTGTCTCACATTTTGTTATAATTTCTAAATTATTATATTATCAAGTTATAGTAATTATCACTTTCAAATACAAAAAATAGCTACAGCAATCAAAGTTGTGGATAAAGACTGCTAAAACTGCTTCGAGATGCCTCGTAGGATAGGTAATTTGTCAATATGCGCCCTCTAATAATGGTGATGTAATGCTTAGAACATTCTGTGTAGAATATGTTCCTGGTACCCAACCACCTATCGTATCTTTACTCTACGGTTTCTATCACACAACATAACATAGATTGAAGCACTATAAAGCAGGTTAGATTTCTTGGAAAGCTGGCATGACTCTTAAGATCCACAGCGGAACCCAGATCAAGGTGAGACTGTCGAATATGATGACGCAAACCGCTTGAATCTTCCCGAACAGTGAGTCAAAGGAAGGAACTCTTCTGTTGCCTTTTCCACTTAATTCTCGTATATGGTATCCAAGAAAATCCTGGTATGCTTTTCAACTACACGTCCTTAGCTGCAATTCCTTAGCTTCAAGACATGTTTGAATATACATTTACGACGGTGGATAAAACGAACTCTCGACTGACACGAGAGGTCATGCGGAACAAGTTGATGATGGCGATTTAACCTTCTGCATTGGAAGCAATGCATTACTTAACATTTTACTTCATGTAACAATTGAGTTAATATATATCAAAGAATCTTGTTTGAGGCCCTAAACACAGTCACAATCAACGATCAATTTACACCAGCTCATGATTAATACGGAGCTTCTAGGAGAAATATACACTATTAAATATTGCAGCTATTCTCACGATACAACCATAAAAATGTCTGTTGTGTTAGATTATGAAACAAATCGAACAGAGTTAATGGAAATGTTAAAAATGGAAACCTTCTAAGAGTCATTTTTAATGAGCTTGTACAAACGAAAGTGCTTCGTTAGCAACCCGTTGCGCTTCGCAATCTTGAAGTTTCCCGGAAATACGTTTGCCCACATGCATTGTGCTGCGGGTTGCATTTATTCGCTAAGTGATTGTGACGAGCCCTGGGCGTGCCGTCCTTACACACGTACTCGCAATGAATATTCCAACCACCGCTCAGCCACTTTAAAATCAATAAATCTAAGCTTCTGCTTGTCCGCTTTTTAACCATTCTGCCCCTATAAGAGCTTTCAAATGCATCGACAAATGATTCGATTCGCAGAAAAATAAAACCGGAAATCCTTTCAACCGTCCCGCAACCAGTGGCCAACCCGAACTGCGAAGGCACGGTTTGCAAATGAACGGCCATCACCGATGCCATTGCAAGCGAAAACCCAATTAATCATGATTCCATTTTCCACTTCCACTTGCCCTCACTCTCTCATTCTCTCTCTCTCTTTCTTTCTTTCTCTCTTTGCAGGAACCGGGTCGCTCGTCACCTGCCGGGAAAATTCTAGTCAAAGAGGCACCGGAAATGCTTGCGATTGCACACTGGACCGGTCAGATACCGCGGCGGCCCCCGCTCCCGGATGGCGTCAGTGTGTCGCAGCTAATCGCGCTCGGGTCGCGCCGGAAGCGCTCCAAAGTGTACTGGATGATTGCGAAATCGGAAGAGGAAGTCAGGTAGGTGGGATGAGTACGGGGGTACGGGAGTTGGGTGAACGAAACCCCACTCGATAAAGTTTCATCGGAGATGAATGGAAGAAGATGAAACATTTGTTCGACATTGGGCACCGTGACACTGGGTAAGGTGGCTGGGTGAAAAGTGTGATCAAACACACGTGCCGAAATTCAGGACACTGCGTTGTATTGAATGGAAATGTGGCAAAGAAATTGCGGGGATATTGTGCAATCGTAGGGAAACACCACTCTAACCAGAGTACGTGACAAACTTTTACGCAAATATTTTCAATAACCTATTCGAATTTCCTATCCCTATTGATGAATTGTGCACAGTTTCAAACCTTTCACATTGAAGATTAAGGCACGGCCTCTCATGCTTGTTGAAATCTACTCGGGAAAACCGCTTCACCAAGCAGTTTCCGATGTGGAATTGTGTCCCTGAAGCACCACACTCGAAATTTGGCTTCCAAAATCCCGCTTCTGACTTGTTGATTTGCTGACGACGATGTTGCTATCATCCATAGGTCCCCAGACAGCGCTGTTGAACGCACAGCTCATAACTTTTCGCCTTCAAGATAAATAGCTACTTGCCTAATCAGAACGCGTCCTACGCAAACAAAGCTTACAAACACTAGAAACTCCGGATACGAAACTAAATATTCATCGTGGCCTGTGTAAACTGACGGATTTACTCGAGAACCATTATGCCTTTAACGTAATTGAAATATTCGCTCCCTGGTAACCTGGGTCGATGATTCTGTGAAACAGGATGTGCAAACGTTTAATCTACGCTCGGCATCTACGTTGGTGAAGATTAATTTTCATCGAGCTCACCTCACAGGAAGGCAACCGGGGGTTGATTTGAAAGCACACGGCGAGCCTTGCATTCAGAGCCTCGTGCTGCAGAGGGTCTTGGCGGGAAGGTTCGAAAAAGTACTATTGCTTAGCGATGAAACAGAACAAGACTATCCTTCCAACTGTGCTCCTCCGAAAATAATGAACGGCGTGCGAGTCCTTTTGCAAAGCGAAGGGATTTGACGCCATGACACAGCAAGAGGTCGAGCAAATTTGTTGACATAAATTAGCGATAACATGTCCGTCTAACAAACGCTGTCATTTCGGCACGACAAACAAGCCCGGACAAACAGGGCTGCTTGCTGGTATTGGTATTGCTGCCCATCATCATAGCACCCCCCAGAAGGTGACAACCATCGATGGGATCGTCAACGGGAACGGGCCGGAGACAAACTTGCGCAAGCAAGCAGCACAGAGACAACAGTTCGAGCAAATACGATAAATGAGGCGAAACGGAGTGTTATTCTATTGCTGTTTACTTGACGTCCTAAACCTTTGCAGTAATTGTGTCTTTTGCTATTTTTTTGTTTGCTTTCGGTCTACAATTGTTTCTTGCTGAAAGATGTTGGATGCACCACTGTGCTAGGACATTTAGTGCCAACATGATCAAAACAACCATGCTACGAATACAAACAATTGCGAACCAATAAGCTCCAACGACTGCCTAAGTGACATGAGAAGTTTTATTTTCAAGTGAGTCGGCAGCCACTCGCTTACCCCATGGAAGTACTGGGCGCCTCCATTCTAATGGGTTATGTTAGAAGATTGACTTTCATTTCTAGGACTAAACCATCATAGTCATCTCGCTTAGAAATTGAGGTTCGATGATGCATTTTATAGCGGTGCCGATCCCACAGAACACGCTTGATAGTATAAACTTAGGACTGAAGATTAAGGATCCAGATTATTAAAAATTTTATTTGATTTATTTTTTATAATTGAAATATATTCTCTATTTGTAAAAAAAAAATCCTTTTAACATCGCTTACTTTGAATCCGCGGGTGAATGAAAAGATGAAGAACAACATTTTCAACAGTTTTATCACATAAATCTATTAACTGAGTTGACTTACTAGACTAAACTTCATGGTAATCTTAACATTAAAGACCGATCTTTCCACAGCATTGGTAATAATTCGATCAAATATCACTACATCCTTTGCTGTGCTCCTTAACATGACTTTTCCCGTAACACCATGCGTCTATATGACGCACGCCGAAATAATCGTTATCAACCGGGTAAGCAATTAACTTTCCACTGCTCGCACCATGGATGATTTTGTCGTTCAAACACGGCTGTCACTCAGTTGCCAGGAGGTCATCGCGAACGGAAAAGTTTTAATTTCCTTCGTCTAATCATCTGCCACCGGTCTCAGCCATCGTTTTTGTCGAACGGGGTACAATTATCCAATTCCCAACCTGCTTTCAGTCAAAAGTTACCCATAATTGCTGTAACTTTTCCCAACTTCACTATGTCCGAGTTCGGCGACATAATGTTGTTGGATATTAATTCTTCGTTCGAAGATCGGCTGCAGGCGTACCCAGTTGGTCATTCCTTTGCCACCGTCAAAAGATATCGGATCGTTACAGCTGCAATCGTCCTGATCGCTGGAAACGACGACACAATGTCCAGTTCAGTGCAGGCAATCAAAGAACACGTTCAACGCGTCACCGATGCTGGTCAGCTGGTGATCATCAACGGTATGGATCGGTTCATTGGATTCTTCTCGTGGGACGTACAGCATCGCATTACCTGGCTCAAAATGGTGCTGATAGTGTTTGCGGTCGCCTACGAAGCCACTGCCATCGCCGCCATGGTGTTAGCTTCCATGAGAGGAATGTTCACCGAGCGAAGCTTTACGATGAGTTTCGTCACACTGACCGGGGCCATGTGCATCGTGATGTGGGTCTCGCTGGCGGTGTTTCGTCGTGACCTTACGGCGACAGTGGCCTTTCTTCAGCAGCGTCAGAACGCCATCCACAAGCAGCGGGCACCGCGTAAAGCTCTCCTAGATCGCGTCACCCGATATCTGTGGGTGTTCTACCTGCAGAACATAGCACAGGTATTCTTCTGGATCAATCTGCTGAGAGACTGTAGCCCACTGGCTGTGTTTGAGCTGCCTCTGCTGGACAGTGCGAATGTGCTACTGTACCCCTTAGCGTTGACGCTGATGTCGTTGATGTTTATACACACGATCATGATCGTGTCCACGCTGCTCAGCGGCCTAACGCTCGAGTTCTACTGGCTGGGGCAAGAGTTTGAACAGGTGTTTGGCGAGTGCACCACGATCGCTGCTACGTACCATCAACGTTACTGGGACGCGCTGGAGCTCAAAATTGGAGTGTGCGTTACGGAGCACCAACGACTTCTAGCCCAAATAAGCACACTGCGCAACAATTTGAAGCTCTATTTGCTGCTGAATCTCGTGGCCGACTTTTCCCTCATTACCTTCGCCGGCTGTCAGATGGTGATGTCCAACGAAGGTGATCAACACTTGTACAGCATACTAGCCGCGCTGACTGCGTGCCTAAACATGCTGAATTTTGGAGGGTTGTGCGATTTACTCAAGATACAGGTCAGTTTGCCAGTCTCGAAGCACAGTCAATGGATTTGCTTTTAGTGAGCGTCTCACACGCACACACACACATGTTCTCTCTCCTACTGCACAGGTACATGCCATCAAGTTTCATTTGTACAGCTCCCAGTGGACAGATTACTTGCGACCGGTTTCGGGACCACTTTATCAACGCTGCCGTCGGATCCGGACCAGCATACTCGTCGTGATGACACGGGCCGAGCACGAACTGCGCATTAGTTGCGGAAGCGTCTACGACATGTCTCTTGCCACTTGCTGGGCCGTGCTGCAGTTCAGCTACTCCGTGTTTACACTGCTGCTGAGCTTCTTCGAAAACACACCGAGAAGCCAATGAATGGGTTTTTGCGTCCGAAGGATTCGGAAAACCCCAGTCTCACTACCGGTCCGTGTTCATGCATCTGCATTAATGAGCCCGTTGTTCGCTATTTTTAGTGGAAAAGCTTTTATGTAACGGGTAGGGCCACGGTACCCAAAAATAAACACACACGCTACACCAGGGAAGCCGGATCGAGCACGTGCATGTCCCCCTGTGGGGCACGTGGCTGTAGCATCTTGTTGAATATAGATTGTAATTTTAACCACCCTGCCTATATGCCTCAATAAGCATAGTTTGCATAGTTTGCCTTGTCTGTTTTTCCCCAAAATTAGCAGAACGTGAGGTGTGCAAGGTTAATCAGCACCTGCCAGCACCTGGAAACGTGTCTCTTTTGATACATTCGACATTTGAGAAAGTTTTTTTTCTGTTGTACGACTATCTCGTGGCAGGATTTTGCACGCCAGTTATCAAAGTTTTGTATAGAATCAATCGAATAAATCAAACTTTATAGTTGGAAACCATTGAAATCCGAAAGATTAATATTTACTTCACTAGCAAGAAAGACTTTCATACCTCCGGCATTTCAAAACCGACCGATCACTTCATACCACTGTGTCCCGCATTCCGGAAGCTATCGGACCGTTTATTTTACAATCTTTTACTGTCACACTGTTCCATTTGTTCTCACACCGTCTTCCAAGCTCGCTGGTACTTCAAGCAATCCATTTTGCTTGGCTTTTTTTTACATAAACAATACTGAGATCTAGGGGCGGCCCGGTGGCATGATGGTAGCGGCGCCGGTCTTCACACGAACGGACCGGACCAAAATCCCATCCGGCCCAATCCCCCGTAGCAAGGACTGACTCTCCGGCTACGTGGTAAAATAAGTCGATACGGCCAGGCCGTTCTAACGAAAAAAAAAAAAAAAAAAAAAAAATACTGAGATCTCAACGTTGCCTCTTTTTTCCGGAGATTGGATACTCGTAGCATTGAAGCGGGCACAAAAATTCAACTCCCGTTTGTTGACTTTACTTTACCCAGTGTCACCAGTCCCTCAGCGTTGGCACTCACATTTGCCACTGGCCAGTTGCAACATTTTCAGGGTCCATCAATGACGATTTTGCTCATCACACTCTTCTATCTGTGCTTTCTTGTTTTCACAGCGATTGGATTGCTGCCATCACAAAGACGGTAAGTTTAAATTCTTGAATCTCATTGCTTATATTTTCGCTATGACTCTAGTTTGCTGACTCAGGGCCGGATCCGTAGGTTCCGAGCAATGTAGCAAATATTAGCACCGTAGAAATAGATCAGAAATTTTAATATAATATAGCATACAGGATTTTGCAAGGACACCAACAAAGCTTCCGTCAAGACCCTGATTTGTGTGATATTTTGTTATAAAAACTTTCCTCCAATTTATTAGTAATTAACATTAGTAATTATTTTCCCTTTCTCGTTACTCAAATGAATGACAAGCTCATTCATATATTCGGTTGAAACGTCTTAAGTAGATGGATTAAATCTCCCCAATGATTGGTGAGCTGGCTGAGCAAAATATTGCTACTGACAATGCTTTCCCTGCCAATCGTGCCATGAAAGATACGCAGATTGTACAAGCCCACGTTTTAGTTTCTATATTCCTTGACCTCTCGTTAACCTTTAAGCATGCAGGTTTGAATTCGGTCCGAAAACCTCCCTAATCCAGTTAACGGCCCATGTCAAACTATACGCATGAGAAAAAAAGGGGGAAAGAATAACCACCATCAAGCTTCATTTCGAATGAATCCATTTCGTTTCATTTCCGATCACTCTCATTTCCTATTTCCGTACCCCAAATTCACACTAACCGTACGTCTGCTGCTGACTTCGTTGGGCTCTTTGACTGCATACATCCTAACTTTAGTTTCATCCGAACCCACCGCAAACGTTTCGGTACGGTAAGCATCACTACACAGTACTGTTAGTATGTCCAACTCACTTCCAATCTCTGGCAACATGTCTATCGAATTCTGGGTTAGCAAACTATTTTTCATTACGAGGAAGCACATCAAGCTGTACAGCAAGCGGATTGATTTTGTAATGTCAAAATAAAATAGACCAAAATTAGCTTATTTATCACTAAACGGAAAATTATTCTTCAAAATAATCATTAAAATATTATTAAAGTCCTACCTCCCTCCCTTTTTCCAATTACAAAATATGAGCCGTTGCGTTGGATTAAGATTTATTCGATAACTGTAACACCTTCCCTTTAACAGCTTATCCAAATTAGCTAACCAGAGCACCTACCAATGCCCTAAAGGTGCTGCCAGCTTGCAAACAAACCAAACCTTTCAAAATGGCAAAAGCACAGAAAAAAAGCATACAGAACACTTTCGTAAAGGATTAAAAAATAAAAAATACACCATCCAACCACCAGCGTAGGTTAGCAGATTGCTGGTCGTCCGGTTGTGGTGTGGGAAAAATGGTGCCCACTAACAACAGCAACGAAAAGGTGGAAAATACGATTTGATGAAACAGATACCAGCTTTTGGGCATTACTTCTTGGGACCTCTTTTTTGTGCCCGGTTCCCACTTCCCAATCCCCTCTCCCTCTGGTCTGGAACTTCCCCGGTTGAACAATGGCGAACGGCAAGCAAGCAAGTACGCGCGTAATCAGGATTTACTTGCAGGTCGGACTGGCTTTTTGATAAAGCATTCACCCGCAAGAAAGCCTCCGAAATGGAGGCGCCCAGTAGCTGACCCGGACCTGCCGCAAAAAAAAAACGGTTCATATTCGTAGCCCGTACGCGGCCCCCGGGTTTTTACTCGGCCCACGCATTGCTCGACGCGCATACCGGGAGCGCACCAATCTTCGTTAATTCCTAATTGAATTTTTCCTTTATCTTTTGTATCAACCCATTTTTCTGTTGTTTTCATCGTTTAGCCGGTGTGAAAACTTATTCCTGCACGCACAGGAAGCTGGATTTTGTTTTCTATTTCCAGTCCTTGCACAATACGTTGCTGTTAAATATTTGATAACTTGGAGTGTAATGGGCCTTCTATCTTTAGCAGATTTTTTTTTGTTTTACCTCATTCCTTCATTAGCACAAATCCTTCCGGAAGTGTTCTTCTTCATTTTAATAAACAAATCTACTGTGGTCTTAGGCTTTTCACCTCTTGGCCTTTGGATTTTATTAACACAGCCCGAAACACGCCAATTCCCGATTGAAGCTTGATAAATAGAACGTCCTGTTGCGTTATATCTCTTATCAATCTCGCTCGTTTATTATCGGTATCCTTTACAGCTCCCACCACCACCGCAGATCGAGCTGGTCGTCGATAAACCACACCTGATGGGCGTGCTCCGGAGACCGATTGTACGGATACGACGTGAGTGTGCCTAACCCGAAGCGCACCAGTTGCCTTCGCCTGTTTCACTTCCAACAACAACCGTTGGTCGGAGATAGTGTCCACCCGACATTACCACCCCCCCGTAACATTAATTTCGCTTGTTCTGTTGTCCACCAGCTGCTACCAGCTCGGAGGTGTCGGCCAGACGGAAAAATCGGCACACCATCGAGCACAACACGACGAAGGTGAAGGGCGAGGCGGCCGTTGCAATCATCAAGAAAAACGCACAAGACACCACGGACCCGAAAGGATCACTGGCGTGTGCCCTGCCCTGGGGCCATGGATGGGGTTGGGCGACCCTACCCAATGGCATCTGGAGTGGTGGTAAGTAATGGGCCATTTTTTTTTGCTTGTTTGTTATACTTCTACAGCAAACGGATGGGATTGTGGCTAAAAATGAACAAAAAGATACGGCAAACAGATATTTACATGTAAACAGTAATATAATGTCAAACAACGAACAGAAATATTCAGAGCCTACTGTCTCAAAAATCAATCACAACCGTTTGGTGCACAAGAATTACTGCTTCCTTCGCCTATTGTTCTCGAACAATTTCAGTTAAGCCGCTGCGTAATTTGTTCATTCTATCGAATGAAATCAATTTGTCACTCAATTGAGCAACAAAGGTTTGGCTGTGGAACAACACTAGAAAGCCACCAGTTCGTACTTCAAAAGATGGTTTCCATTAGGGAAACCTGTGTTTCCTTTTACCGCAAGCGCCATAACATGGGCCTTTTGGCTGCTCGCCGTTACCAACTCATCGATGTATGAAAATTGATTTCTAGCAGAGAAAAGAGAATAAATTGAATTCGTGACGCTTACGTTGCTCACCGGTACGGGACCATCTTGGCTCTTGCCAGTGGCAATGTTCCCGAAGCAATCTTCACTAGCAATCGTCCCGAAAAATTGAAACATCGTTTGTTCAAAAGCATACCATATGGGTGATGATGATGATGATGAATGACGCTCCTGTTCCTGGGGCAGGATTACGTTTATCGTTTCCCGTATCTCTCTCTACAAATCGCTTCATTTTGTTTTATTGTAGTGAAAGACAAAAAAAAGGGCAAGAAACGAGAGATTGAGCGACGATGGTAGTGGTGTAGCTGAAATCACCGTTAAATGAAAGCAATGAAAGCAGCAACATATTGAACTGCCATAAAGCACTCCGAAAAGCACTCCGTTCAATCGATAGCCAAAGCTGCCTCAAATCAACGCTTGTCTACATCACACACGAAAAAAATAACCATTACATCCGATTGCCATGATGAGAGATTTCATACGAGGAGGGGCTTGTTTTTTTACATGTGTCTTTATTCCGTCCATTGTAAAGCACTGCTCAGTTCGAGGTCAAATCGAACGGGGATGAAAATTCCATGACAAGTCGAAGCAATTGCGAATCATTGACAGTGTTCGAAAATTAATGCTTGCATTCAACGTTTCAAACATTGGTCTGATACCCGTTTTTATCATTGGGTTGGAAACTGATTGTCAATTTGTGCAATGCGCTCGCTTCATATCGATTTTCATTGTAAGTTGATCTATAAATACACGCTCGCTCGATCTGTAAATTTGTTTCTATCGAAGTGTGTGAAAAAAGTTTTGCGATGCAAATCAAGCAGATGTTAAAAAGCAAAAATAAACCAGTAGAATAATAGTTACACGTATTAAAACGAGCATTACGATCGATGTGACTGATATCGATGGTGAGATCAAATGGCACTTTTCCTCAAATGGATATCTTGCTCATGGACAATTAAATTGTACTCTTTTTACACAGAGAGACGGAATGTAAGTCCGTATGATGAACTAGCTGCACAAACAAGACATGAAACACAGGAATTTTCATACAGTGGACTAGAATCCTTCAACAGGGTAATCATTAAATTGTAAAATTGTTATTTTCTTAAAAATTGTATACCATTTGTACTGTACAATGATGCAGAAAATCATTAAAGAATAATTTTCCAGTCCTATAGAGAGTAATACAACCTTTTCTTCTGTTAAATAAAGAATACAAAATACAATTAGGACAAGAACTGATCTGATCTGACCAATGTTTTATACAACTATAAAGAATTTCAGATGACCTTCGCGAGAGCAACATGCAATAATTCTTGATGGTATGATATAAAGCTAAAGTTTTTGTTATTTTAAACAAGCTGTTTTAATGCAAAATCATTACAAACGAACATCGAAAACATTAATGTCATAAACATAGAATATTCAAATAATACCACCGTTGAAGCTATGAGGGGAAATATGCAAACTTCTTAGACACAAATAAGAACGAACTGTAATCCGAGATATAACAACACCAAAACACTTTACTAAATTAATAAAAACCATCGTATCGAGCTATAAGTTGTGTGTTGTCGCCCATCCCGCCTGGTAAATTATTACTCAACTTATTTTTCCACAACTTCACCAAAGTAAACGTACATTACCTTACTCAGTGGCAGTATCCGGCATCGCTCGCGGCAAACGGAAGCCGAATGCTTGGCACGTAGTAATTATTTTCGTCCGCGCTAATAGCAAGTCAATCCGAATTAATGTTTGTTTTCTTGGCATCATTTCACGCACCGCCAATTTTGCTATCGATGAAAATGAAACAAATGCCATCCAGTGTCGGATCGGGCATCGTCTAACCCGTCGGACCAACACCGGCCCGAATCTTAACGGACCAAGATTGGCCGAAGGGAAAACTTTCTCCGTTTCTCTTGCCAAGTTCCGGCCCGGGGTTCTACATTGCCGAGCGAACCGAACTGTCACCGGACGAAAATGAAACTTTGATTGAATTTTGGGATATCCCGAAAGCGATATTGCCCAAACTTTTCTGGTCCCGGGCGACATGACTCTTTTCTGCATCAGCATGCGGACGGGCCGACGACGATCATTCTGCTCCGCCCGAACGCTTTTCAAGTAATTAGCGACCGGAAGCAGCATATTAATCACCCAACGAAATGGACGACCACCTCCACAATTTGGTGCTTTAGTTTGTGCCTTTTTTTTTGCTTTCCTTATCCGAGAATTTACTGCCGACCGAAAGTGAGACATCACTGACGGGACGCTGTTCTATGCTTCTTTGCCAAGAGTCGCACGAAAGTCTTCCCAAGACGCTGTAAGAAATGGCCAAAGCACCGAAAACCAAACGTGATAAAAACAGTCTGCTTCTCATCATTGTTTTTGCCCGTTCTCTATCAAGACGCAAGCATCCGAGGACCTATTCTATGGGAAATTTTTCACCTCACTAACCACGGTCTATTTCTTGTTGCTGTTTCGCCGAACATGCCCGGTCTATCATAACGCAGGAAACACCAGAAGTGTGCCTGGTGGTACAAAAAAAAACTTTTCCCCATCCGCTAAAGTCTCCACAATCCCGAACAATTCTCTCACATCCAGCTGAGATAAAGAGCTCAAAACTTTCGCCCCCCATCCTTTGCCGTTGCGTGATGAAAACCGCGTAGCCGATTATGATGATCCGCCGCCGATGACAACGTGGGGCAAAAACAGAACGGACACTTTTTCCCTCCATTCTAATGTGTTTGTGTATCTTCCCACCCACCGAGTGAGATTTACATACCGCTGCAAATGGGGCAAGACACGGGCATGTTGATGAGGAAGGTGGCAACAAAAAAAAACATGAACACGGTGTTGATGATGATGACGATGATGGTGATGATTATCATGTTTCATGGTTTGACTTTGATTACACTCGTTTGGAAATGTGTTATGCGAAAGATCTCCAAGGTGCCGCCGACAGGCAGTTAAGAGATGAGAACGGGTACGCAGGTAGATTGAACCGGTGAAGATTTGCTGGCCAGAATCAGCAAAACTTCCACAGGCCATCCGCATCCTGGGCTGTGGATCATTGCCGGTAAACGCAAAGTTTGATTACTTTTGCACTCGAACAATGTCTTTGCTTCGAGGATGATTCCGCTCCAGCAGGGAAGCATCATGTCCTCTCTTAAAGCTAATGACTCCCGCAGTAGATCGAAAGTAAACACACTCCCTGACAGAAGGTCGGATAAAACAGCGAAACAGCCAAAAACCCGGCCAAGGTTATGCGAATTTACAGTCACATTAAACAAATGGATCCTATTTCAACGATAACCATCCGATGAATGTTTAATCGGCTAATTGATATGCTCGGATGGGTCGCCGGCCAAGGGACACCATCGAGAAGGACAACAAAAAGCATCCTTCGGGACTGGCATGATTCAAGTGGAGTGAACTTTTTTTTTGCTTCTATGTCACCGCTGCTATACAAGCATCAAAAGAACAAGTTCTACAAAGTTGTGCCCAATAGGAGGGGGCGGGCTACAATGCCGTTCCCCGGAGAGAAAATCAAGGCTACGGCGGTCAAGGATGTCTGCCGAAGACTTTCCATTCAATCATACACACTGGCCACATCCATCCGCAGTCGATGGATGGAGTCGAATTTCAAACCGTACACTCCCAGGAGTACATCGTCATCGTGCGCTTGAGATTGACAAATTTATTGGAAAACTTTTGCGCGATTTTTCTTCCTTCCGCACGATGCGTTGAACGGATTATGGATAACGCAAAAAAACTCTCTCCCGAAGGATCCTCTTTTTCCTAGCTTGGCCTTTGATTACGTGGAGCCGTATATTTCATTTTGAAGTTTACTTGTCGGGAAAGAGAGTGAACTTCATCAATCAAAAATGTAGACAACGTTTGATGATTTATATGTATGGCCGTACCATGCGGGAAAAGTGTACATAAATCAGTGTACAAAAACCTGAATTATCGTTGCTTTTACGCAATTACTGCGTAACACATAAATACCATTAATGCATGCCACCGTGTCGACGATCGGACAGCGCCATCTATCGGTGGGTGTAATTACTAACAGAAGGGTGTTGTCCATCGAAACTGTTTCCAAGAAAATTATGTATTTGCACTATTTTAATCATGTTGCCATAATTCTTTCCTTTTCCAGCACTCACTTGGTCGCAGTGCGAAGATTCGATAACGCTGCACGCCCTACCGACGACTCACTGTACCAACATGATAGAAACACCGTGTGCCGGCGGTATCTACCACACCGACATCGGACCGTTCGATTTGCACGGCATCGAGGACGTCGGCGGTGAGGACTTTGACTACGCGATGGACTGTGGGGATTTCATCTTTTAAAGTCGCTTCTGTGGTGGGAATTGTCTGGCGACCGCAATTGGAAGTTGTTCGATGTGCGACGGCATCATCAACATGTCATGTCATCAGCCGTTACACATGTTTTAGAATCGGATGTTTTACAGTATGCAGAGATCGATGACTAGGGGATACTCGAACGCTCCTAGCAACTCTGTGCAGAATATTCAGTGATCGTGAAGGTACGTGGTGAGATTTAAAATATTGTCATGCATTGTATCACGTTAGATTTTTCACTCTCGAATCCGCACCGTGGAGGGTTTTCAATTTATTTTCTGGGAATTGAACATTGTTGACACGTTTTGGACCACTTACACTACAGTGCACTACCATTTCCTGGTGAGATGTCAAACAATTATCGTTCATTTCTCTTCTTCATCCTTTCCTTCATTCACAGCTTAACACTCCCCAACAATAAAACGATCTGCTGTGTCCACAAAAGAAAAAAATACCCCAAAGTATCCACCGATGGTGTGCTCAGTCAGCAGCCGCAACCGAACGTAAACACAAAAGATACGCCTTCAGCAGCAATAGAATAATCGTTCGTTAGACAACTTTGCAAATACAAAAAAACCTTATCCGTGTAGCCTTTGCAGAAAATGAGTGTGGGGAAAAGCAAGCTGATCGCGTTATCGGTGCCATTACACCCCTCTCCCGATGGACAGTTGTCCGACGTAGTAGTCGTAATGCTTGTAAATGTCGTTGTATAGATTGTGCAGAATTTATGAAATGTGTAGACATCGATTCGATCAGTGTCGGTATTCGCAGCAAAAAATAAACCATTACTGGGGTGTATGTGTACGGGGTGATATTGATTGATTGATCGATGTACTGCCTGTTCTTCCCAGCAGTCAGCACATAACGCAAGGTGCATATAGGTGTAACGCTACCCCACATTACTGTTACAGCAAGGTAAACAGCAGACGAAAGCTAGTACTTCCCGGTGGGGTGGAGCCCCCTGCGGTATAAACCCTTAGGTTGGGGAGTTGAAAACATTTGTAATGATTTTTGTAACAGTGTTTAGCCAGCAGTGCAAAACCCCAGAACTCCCACAAACACACACACACACAACAACAAATGAAAAATCGCATCTAAACTAGTAATTAATCAGTATTGCCTTCCTAAACATTTAGACAATTACCGAGTATTAGAAGTAATCGTACAAAGCGATCAATCGTTTTGATACTGTAGTACCCCGCGCTGTTGAAGTATAGCATAAACATTATTTAAACAAAAACACACACACACATACACAGAGCCATGCGAACCCTTTTCTCCATGAATACGATCGAACATAAGGACGGACGGAAACGAAGAATCAAAAGTAGATTTTAGTATAACCCATTTCGGTAAGAGTTGACAAATTATTTACCTCTCTGTCTCGCTCGCTCTCACGCGCAAGCCCGTTTTTCTGAAACGAAGTTCTATTGATGATAGAGATTTAAGTCACGTTGCGAGGTGAGATTTTTACGATAGAATATCATAAAAGAAGCGATTATTTACCACCTTTAAGCTCCGTATGTTGGTGTGCGGGGAAGTAATAGGAATATTTTACCATTGATAAACTGATCCAGTGATCTTGTATAATGATTTTAGGGAGTTAAACGATCGGTACGGTGTGGATAAGCATTTTTTACTGATAAAACAAAGCATAACAAAGCGTACAACACAAATCCAAAGACCAATTATCAATTATTCGAGCGTATGTTTTAACAGTTTCATTCTACGGATATCATTCTTACCTACAATTGGTAGCACGGCTAGTACGGTACGGCGCTCAGTGACTAGGCGTTAGGCGTTACGGAACGTCACCGTCAGGCCGTTATTGTCAGAACGTTTGTGGTAAAGCTTAATTCTACATTAACGTAACAAGCGTGTGTGTCTAGCAAAGTCCTGGGCAAACGTAGCCGGACACACAAGGGGGGAAACCATTAATGGAAGATAATGATAATGGAGTGTATTTCGTGCTGGTTTATTCCCGGGTCGTGAGCAAAAGAAGCGTTAACAGGGACAAATCGGCTTTGAGCACCAAGCTGCTTTGGTTTTGGTAATCAAGATCGCTGCTCCCCGGTTAGTTGACAGGAGTTGAACACAAACATCCATCGACCAGGGATAAATCGGGTTTTTCCAAACAACTTTAGAGACTGGTTGGCGCGATGATGAGCACCTTCACAGCTAGAAATAAATGAAAAAACGTTAGACGAACACCTGGTGAATGATTCGAGATATATGTAAGTTTCAAGCGCGCTAAGCTTAGAGCGCGATTAGAAGACTGCTGCCCTCCAATGGGATGAGGCCATCAGTCTTCTGAGTACGTATCGCGTGGATAAATATTTTTAAAAGTACACTTTCCGATAACAATGCTACACCCACTTCCTTCCCCGTGGATAGATGATAGACCTTGCATTGGGTAGGTGGCGCGTCCTGTTTGTCGAACGCGGCCAGCAGCCTAGCAGCGGTTAGCTTAAGATTATAATGAGAATACATACACAATACGGGTAGAACCTAGCAATCCACTAACTCCGACGTACGTAGATTCGGACACAATTTTTGAGTACCATTTTTTGTGCGAACCTGAAGCAGGGGTAACGTCGGAAGTATTTACTGGAACAGCGATTGACCGCAGACGGTTCGATGTAGCAGTAGCAGCCGGGGCAGAAATAGTAACCATCCCTCAATCTATTGCCAGCATAATGAAAGCTCCACGGCTCAGACAATTCAAGAAACCCCAAATGACCCCAAACAATAATAATAGTTGTTAAACGAACGGCTCAAACATAAGATGAAACAGTCGAATTAATCCCTTTAGATGAAGCATATAGAGCGTAGCATTACAGTGTGTATCAGTGTCACCACATAATGGGCCATTTGACGAATAGCAAACGGGCAAGGGCAACATTCCATTTGCAAGCTATCATACAATCCAACCCAATCGTGTAAGCCTCTAATCACCTACAATAGCCGGTGTGGTGCCGGTATAAAATACCGCAGACGTCACAGCAGCCTAACAACTGTTCAACTAGTTACGAAACAATCATGATGTATGTCGGTGTAGATTTTTGTGCTTAGGGGAAACTAGGAACTAGCATTAGGAACCACACCACCTGCCGTAACGCGCGAAACAACGCGGAGAAATCGTAACGAATCGAGAACAACAAACAACACTGCATTATTAGTAACCAAATTGTAACTGTTTTTTAGGCATGTTTCAACTCGATGTTTAAAACTTATCGACATTTTAGAGATGCGTCCGAGCGCATTTGGGAGAGCACAGCATATAAACCACCCCACACCGGTTGCGTGCCGTGTGGTAAACATAACGCTATACTTAACACACGTGTAAGTCACTTACGCAGCATACTCAAGAAGAAGAAAAGAACACATATTTGCCTGGAGGAAACGCAACTGTGGACGTTTCAATTGTAACCGGGGCACGGGAAACATCGTACCCGCTTAGGTTCCCGCTAGGTACGAGGATCAACTCCCCAAAAAACAAAACAAAAACACACACACACACAACACGAACGCTGGTCGATCGTGGGCTTCGGGGAGTTGACGGTAGCATTTGTTGATTGTCGTTAAAACTGAATGTTTGTGATGTCTTGCGCAAAATAGAGCACTAATCGTCGATGTTCGAAATGGTCAACACAAACCATGGGTATGTATTTGCAAAAAACAAAAAAAACCGCATTGGAAACAACACACAACAAACTTTGTTAGCCTTTGGAAAATGGCCACCTTGTCAATGACGGGTAAACCCCCCCCAAACAGCATGGTGGATTTTTTTAAACAAACAGTACAGTACGCAGTAACGCTTACATGTATTTGAATCCTTCAAAGAAGCATTCCACCCTTCCCAGTTGTCCGCCGTTGTCCACCTGTAGGAGAATGCGCTGTTGAGCAGCGTCCCAATCAAGGAGACCCCATATGCCCAAGTTTTGTACCACGTCCGACATTTGTGACCTACCCGTCCGATGAGTTAGGTAATGTGTCCTGTTACCCAGACACACACCACTGTCGACACTGTCAGGAACTCATTTCTCGTCTACGCATTTGACCCCGATTGCCTGCATTGGAAACTTTCAAAACTTACTATCGAAGCACACTAGCTCGCGCTACATAAACGTACTTCTTCGCCACGAAGTGGACCGAAAGTGGTAAACAGACACAGCAAACTTACGATTGTTTATCAGACCGCTAGGTACGAACACATAGTACACCAGAAATGAAACAATTCTCAGTTGTTTTGTCATCCCCATCAGACCTGTGATTGGTTCAATCGCCCCCACAACCCTCATTTATTGTCAAATAAAACCAAAATACTTATTAGAAGAAAACAAAAATTCTTACTTTTTTTTTCTTTATCTTGCATCAAAACATACATCTTGAAAATCTAACAACTATGGATAAATAGTATGAATTAATTCATAGGTAAATTATGTATGGTAAGTAAATCTTAAATACTCCTCGTCAATACTTCAATGCTCTTTGGTGTTGCATTAGTACTGAACCTTAAGGTTTTTTCTTCTCCTACTTCTAATCCTACTACTACTCCTATTTACTCTTCAGATGATATTTCAGCTTTCGTCAAATAGTCTCAACTTCAAATATAACCTATGGAATAAGAAACACATGGTGTGTATCAGATTTAAGTACTGTTGAGTGATACTGATCCAGACTCAAAAATCCCAAAGAATTTATGAATGAACTGCGTGAAAGCCTTCGAATCTCTACTCAGAAGATTCATGAGTTTTTTGGGCATTCTAAGGAATCTCTGAAGATTCATGATGACTCTGCTTCTAAAATGAATTCTGCAATAGATCTCTAGATTTCAGGATTAATATTTCTCTTTTGACTCAAATTTTGACTCTTTTGACTCGAAAGAGCAGTTTACTCATAACCTAACATTTTAACAGTTTCTGTTCTAATCTTAACCATCACTTTCATGTAGTACAAGTACTACAGTTCTTCGAATTTCTGTCATTCCTTTGTCCAAATCGTCCTCAATTTTCATTCTAGTACATTAATATTCAAATATAACTTTTATATCTTTCGTTTGAATTTACTTAAAGTTTACTGCAAATCGGGACGAAATCCCTCAATTTTGCCTTTTTACGCATTCTTCCGATCGTTCTCATATAAACACACACGCGAGCGCATTCCACACCCGTTCCGGAGCACGCATTCACCCCCGATCGGAGCACATTCTTGATCTTAACCAGCTCACCCAACACTCAGAGAGAGCGGCAAAACGAACTGATCACCCACACGCATGCAAAACACACCCGCCGAAGCACCGCATGGCGTTTAAATTCCAACCCGTCGCGGAACCGTCGCGCGATCGTGAGCGAACGATGGTTTGACGGAGCGCGAGAGCGTATACCCATCGCCATACCCGCCCGGTCCACATGCAGCGTGAAAGAGACGGAACGAAAAGGGAAACGAAAAAAAAGAACAACCAAGTAGGCGCAGCGTGCAGAGTTGTTGTCGTTTTTGTGCGTGCCAGCCAGCAACACAGCCCCATTTCTGTCGCTACGTTCGCCAACATCGCAGCTTTTCGTCGACGCTCGCGGTAGTTGCACGGCGACAGTGAAGTAGCAAAGTTCTTGGCGCGCGCGATTCCGTACGTCGTGGGGTGCGTTTCGTTATTGTTTTTTTTATTATTATTTTTGTCGCGATTCTTCGCGCATCCGATCACCAGCTCCAAAAGGCGATCCCGAAAATACACCCAAACCACCGCTAGAAGTTTGCAGCTAATTGCCTGGGAGCTGGAAGTATAGCCAGTGATAGACACGCGAATTCCGCAGAATTAAATGCCGATTTGTTGCCGCCTGACCGTGCGTGTGTGAGACAGTGCAGCAAAGTGGAAGAAAGTGTGTGTTTACATTTGCGCGGCATCCGGTACTCATCTCTTGGTAAGAGCGTGGAATCGCGAAACAGCAAAGAACGCGTCATCGTTGCGTCTGGCGGACTACAAATCAAACGCTGACGCATAACCAACAGTCGACGAGCGGCGTTTCGTTGTGAGGTATGTCCAACATCTTTCATTTCATTGGGGTGTTTTTTGCATTAACAGCGCAAATGGCAATTTTGTTACTGTACCAAATTGGGAAATGCTTAGCAACACATCGCAAAGCCTTCTTTGATAATTGAAAGTTCGAACGACACCTACAGCCGACTCCCTGGAGGCTTTATAAATGCCAAATCAAAGCAAAGAATTAAAGAATAATTACATTTTAAATTATTATTTGGAAAAAAAAAACATGGCAATAATCATAAAGCGCTTCATAAGACCGCTGCAACAAACCGAAGGCATCGATTGCAATGTCCTTTAAACAGCCCTGAATCATCACAACAACCTTCATCGCATAGCACTTTGTTTCAGGTCAACGTCTCTTTCGACAGCAAATGGCCGTGACACGCCGGGACACGATGCTGTTGCTTTTGACAGTATCGTTATGCTTGCAGATGACACCTCTCCAGAACGATACCCCTCCGAAACCGAGGCAGACCCAGGAAGTCTACCGCGCTTACCCTTAGCAAAGGTGCAAGGGCAGTTGCACTCTGTTAGGCGTTTGGTACAAAATTAGTTTACACACCGTGTTTTGTCGCCTGTGTGCAGCGCTCGACACCCACAACTCCGTTGGCTGTTGCTGTACGGTGGGTCGCTCGTCCTTGCACGGGCAGCCATCGCTGCCGGGGCCATCGCACTGGTCGGGGTTCCACCTTTCACACCGGAAGTCATCGAGCGACGCGCAAAAAAAAACTAAAACTCCATTTTAATGTCAGACTCTCCCACGCGCAAACAAACAGCGCCGTGTATCGAAACTTGCCGTCGATAAGAGCCGGTCGATATTGGATGTTGTTATTTGTTGATTGCTTGCTGTTATCTTCATACCTTTTGTATTAGGTAAAACCCCTATCATAGCTTAAAAAGCGTTCGATCGCATCTGGATTTTCAACCTGTGAATATTTTAATTCACGATAAGCAAGATGCCCCTGTTAATATCTTCTCTCACGCCTTTTTAATTAATCTCTAACGCTTTTGGAGCATGATAGTTCCTTTGGCACACAAGCTTCACGACATTCAACCAAGAGAGACACCGTTTCGTATGTATATGATGTCAGAACCCTCGCTTTGTTCAAGCTTTTTGGCACGTTTCCCACTTATTGTTGCCATATAAGCGAGGTCGATTTATTGTAGAACACAAACTCCATCCATCGGGATCTTTCGACTCCTCCACAAAGCATGGGGGGGAGGAATGGTTTGCTTGTAGTTCAAGGAAGAAATAAAAGAAAAACCGACCAGATTAAATATGAACAAACCATAAAATGCGATGAGATCTATCTGCAACGAAGCAACGAAATGAAATAACCTTACAGCTTTTTTTTTACTGTTTGGGATTTGCACTCCCCAACCTCCTGATGACACGATTGCTGGGAGGAGGGGGCTCTAGCAACCAAGCTCCAGTAACGCCCAGGCAGTTGGCGTTGGCGGTCGCCAGTTGCCTATTTCGGTATCGGAGTCCGAATCCATAAACGGACTATAAAATCCGCTCCGCTTCTCGAACCCAAATCGAAGCACCGACCACGAGTCGTGCTGCCCGAAAGCACCTTTGGGAGCAGCGTTACCTAGAGGCCCCGATGGCCGATGATTCACGCCATAATGTTTAACGTGACATCATTTGCATTTGAAGTCTCACGCAACGCTCGCGCTTATGTAGGTTTGGATGTCAACCAAACCCCCGTCGGCAGGTGGTCCATGCTCGGACTAAGACCCCGCTGTTCGAAATTTTCGTGTGTCCTAATTATTTGACTCCCTTCGGCCATGCCGAATCTTCGAGCTTACAGTTTTCAAGGACACTCGGATACACTGCTTGGTGAAGGAGTTTCCTGCTTGATTACCATTTCGACGACGAACGCCCAACTAACACGCACTTTCTGCTCTTTGCGAACGTTTCAGCTTACGGCACTAGAAAGCAAGAGGACTCGCTTCCTGGAAACGCGGCCACCATGGACAGTCGCGGCCCAACGACGACGGTTAGAGCCGGTGCACCCACCGCCGTCGTCGGTACGTCAAGGCTGGCACAGATGCAGGTAAGTGGTCCACGTGACCTCAAACAGGTTGGATGGTTCAGCCACAACGCTAATAAATTCATAAACGTCAATAAACTACCATTTGCTTATCGGAAAAAAACCTATCCACCGGTGATGGGAGCGTGTAAGAGGTGGCAGTTTGTACCACTTTCGGAGTTGCAGTAAACTTTTACCTCCACATTTAATCTTTTTAACAGTCAATTTTGGAAAGCGAAACCATTGGACATTCAAGTTTTAACACAATAAATCATATTCCACCAACATCTCCCTATTTGTCGGGGAAGCATTTCTACTTGAAGCGTTACATTACGTGTCCTTCTGTGGCAATAACTAAATAAAGTAATTACAACTACCTTAAAAGTTTCACCACCAGCATTACAAGTTTTGTAACTGTTTAACGCAACCATGTCACCGTCCTTGGTTGCCGGTTAGATGGATCGTTGAATTCGTTCGCGTAACGTAGGATCCTCCTACGTAAGTGCGCGTCCGTCGACCCGTTGCTCCCAGCAAAAGCATTCCGGTTCCGTTTTGAACGTCGCCCGGCTTCGCTCGCCCTCGCGCCAAAGCGCACGATGTGGCTACCCGTGTAGCGCTACATGTACCGCCCGGGGCTGACTCAACTTGTTGCTCGTTTCAAGTCCGACCTTCCATCCAAACGTGGATGCTTACAGTTGGTTGGTGCGGGTACCGTCCGCACAAACTACCGATGACTCACCGTTTCGGTGCGGTACGGAGTAGTTTTGGTGTCTGGCAGGAAACACCACAGGCAAAGCTCCCGGCCAATCCAAATACACGAGTTGCAAAAGAAAGTCTTTCGCAATGATACTATTTCAGCTTAGCTGAGTTGTATTTTTGTACTACTTCATGGTGCATCAATCATTTACAGCAGGTCGATCGCACCCCTGTTATGTCTAAAGATCTCCCTCCCATATATGTAGAACCGGAAAGATAGACAGACGATGGGGGTTCGAAGCCAAATAAGAAGTGCTAATAAAGTGGATCGTCCGATCGAGAGAAGATTCTAAACACAAAATGCAACAACTATTCCGACGATCGAACCCTACCGCTTCTACAGCGTTGTAGGCGGAAGCACACGCAGATGCGGAAATGTGCGCTACAGATTCTACGCGCTCACAACAAAACACACTTCTCGCACGAATGCACAACAAAACTGCTGTTTATTTCGTCTTATTTCTGAATCGCTTTTCGATGCATTCTGTAATTGAAGTGGTTAGATATCACTGGGAGGGGGAGGTTTTGTTTGGGTTTGCTGTTGGTTGTTTCTTTCTCGCACGCCACACGTATGTCTCGCTGTTATTTTGTCGAGCGCTTTTAATGGTCAGGTTGAATAACAATCCGGCATTGATTTTCGCTCGAACGAATCAGTGTTGCGTGAAAAGATGCTTCATGATTATTTGACGTACGGTAAGCATATGACGTGGTTTAACATTCGTTTTACTTGTTCGATTGATGGAATCGTGAAAAGAAAGACGCTAAACTTGAAACATTTAAAATAAAAACTCAATCCCAAGGCTTGGATATCATCAGCGTGTTCAATTTGTTGTTTAAGATATTTCAGTATTGCATCACTAAACTTGAGAATGTTCTTCAACTGTTTAAATTCAAACTACAGTGTTGCACTCCGGGAAGATTCATGTAAAACAATTCCAAAGAAACATCTCGTAAAGTGACAGTCAGCTCATTAATGTCCGAGGCTACTGCTAATGCAGCACGGACCGCAAACACGACACATATCAGCATGGATTAATGTCTTGCAGTAAATCATATGCACTTTATCGCCCATATATAAGACCTGCCTTTGAACTTCCCTCCCCCACAGTAAGGCTATCGTCTGGGCAGTACAGTAAACGAATTGCCCGTGAGTGTGCAATGTAGTCTGGAGACTTTTATCCAACGCTTAATATAGCATGGAAATGGTTGAGCCGGCTTCGGCACTTTGACTCCCCTGACCTTGGCATCTGCTGCAGTGTAATTGTGTTTGGCGTACACGGTACGCAAAGTCAACACCTCGCTACGCCCAAGCCTCCAACATGCTATCAACCTAACAACCACTATTCCGGTTTCGTTCGATCAGTTGATAAAATCAATTCCCTACTATATGTGATAAAGGCAAATAAACAAACACACATACACAGACACAAACATTTCTTCTTCCAGATACATTGAAAAGCACACATCACACCGGCTTACAGCTAGATAGTCAACCATAACTGCCAGCTAATGGAGCCACTTGGTGGTTCTAGTGAAGCATCTTCAAGTTCCGGACGGTCTAGATTTTATCGGGCCATCAATTTGTCCAACTGGTGGGAAAAAATGGAAGCAAACCCGACGGCGCTTCCTCTCGTAACCATGGGCAATATTGCCATTTAATGGGGTAGTTCGATACACGCAAGAGTTTATATGGGTGTTGAGAGTGGGGCCGCGACCGCAACCACCACACGGCGATACGATTTTCTTGGGTGGAACTTTCCTGGGGAGCATTTTATTGCGTTACTAAGATTACAAACCGTGTGCAACTCGTCGGACGGTTTGATTTCTTCCACGATACCATAAGCATATTGATCAGCGATATTTCATAAAATTGTATTCCTCTTTTCATTCCTTTTAACAGACCGTAACTGATTATTAACGGTTGGCTTCGATACTCCAATGAACCGATCTCTAATTTCTGGAACTGTTACTCTGTTATTGCCATCGGTTGTGTATTTAAGTTAATAAAAAAGCATCATATAGAAAATGTATAACTTGCAATCACAAACTGGCTGTGGCGATTCAGACATCTTACACGCTACTGAAACAGATATTCAACGGAAAACAAGCAATCCGATTGTCCAAGGTCCATCATGCTTCTCGCCGTTCGTCAACAGTAAATTGATAATGACTGTCGGCAGCAACGAGGAATGGCGATACGCACCCGATGCGCTGTAATCGACGCCATTCAACTAAATATGGTAAACGATGATCGATGGACAAAGACACGGATGCCTTATAAGTGAAATGCCAACGAATAAGAGAGGAATGCCATTGAAACTGCTCGTTCACTGCGTAAATTTTGCCATGTTTTTTTTTTATTTCCCGTTCCCACCAAAGACCAAAGAGCCCATGAGTCAAAAACTTTAAAATCTTGAAGTTGAACGCCATGCAGTTGAAGCTATGCCCACATGCTTTTGTCTACCCGGTTGCGGACTTAGTGCTGAAAAGTAATGCATCGAGTGAGTTTTGCAGACATTCAGCCTGGAGCAGCATTGCGCGTCGGGTCGCAAGGGAACACCTACGGCTGAGTTGGTTAGATGAAATCTAGTTTGTATCAAGTTTTGCTCAAAACTGGACCAGTCAAACGAGATACAGCGGAGACAGTACAAACTTTCCCGCAACACCCCGGACGGTACTTGTTTAGGCACTCTTTTGCTACGAATCGATTTCTAATGCACGATGGTAAATTACATCATTCTACCTCATTGTTGTGAGATGTGCTAAAGTGGTGTTACTTTGTGAAAAGAATTATAAACAGTTAAGTTATTGCACCGAAAATAATTGAAATTCTAAGCACACTACTCAAACTGCAACCAAATCCACTCAATCACTACGAATCTTTTGACTGTGAATATTTATGAACACCCTAGCCCAACAATCTCCTTCCAAACTCAATTTAATCCACGAAACATCTTGCGTGACAAGGCTTTCGGTACACCGAAAGTCTTCTGGCGACTAAGTACCTAATTAGTTCATGTCACTTGGAACAGGCAAGATCTGTCTGTCTTTTGTTGGAAACTAGCTCTAAGCTCTCGGGTCTGCAATTCGTAATCTGTTCGGTTCGCCGTTGAGCGGTTAGCGTTATGATCCTGATATGATAGGATTAACTTGGCCCTATTCAACAGCTGGATAGGAACACATCAAATCTTTTGTTCGAACACGGGCAATCTCTTCTGGCGGGCTGTTAAATTTGCACTATCCCTGCAACATCCTGTCACGAACAGACCCAACTGGGTGGAATTCATTAAAATAATTATGCCACTGGAATATATCAACTACCGTAACAACTTTTGCCGCCACGTGTTTGTCCCGCTCCGGTACACACTTGCCCGCTTGCCAAAACGGGGTCCTTGTCGTCATTAAAATAAATATGCTGCGTAAACTCTGAAGTGGATGCCAGCCATATAACATTTCCCATTATCCTTATCGTCTTCAAACGAAGGCAAGTCGGCCTCAAGTAAATTGCATGCCAAAGTGAGGGAAAATGTCATTACCGGACTTGTTAGCACCTGGTCAAAATAATGAAGGTTCGCACCTTCAAGTCTTGTGTTTCGCCAGAAAGTTGATACTGGCAATGGAGAGGACATCTGAAAGATCGCGTCAAACGGAACGCCACCAATAAGCCAATGGGGTCATGACTTTGCAGCAACGACCATTAAGCATACATTGCAAACCTGATACCATGAACGGTATCAATTACTCTTATCCCATTAAAATGAGGAGGTGTGTGGACGGTTTCAGCTCGCCACAGCATTAGACAACAGGTTAGACCAATTAGTTAGAGTTAAATTGTATCACTAAGCTAAGGTAACTATTTTTTATACACTTCACTACTTCGGTAGCGGTGGAATACCCCGGTTCTTCCATAAACAATAACCACTCAATAGACACACAAGAAGATATTGACATAAGCGTGAATTTATCCTGTTTTTCCCAACATTTGCTTCTTTGCTAGGAGCAGTCCTTTGGTCTTGTACTTCGGTTTATTCATGGAATCATCCATTTAGTGTTGAATACTGAGGTCAAACACTGAACATCACTGAGGTCACTCCTCAATAAAGTGAGGACTCTGAGCCAAAACAACCACTTGGCAGAACACTAGAATCGTCGATTCTTAGTTATTCGACCAAAGCAAAGTATCTCGATGCACTATTTAATATTTGACCTTGAAAAAAAAATGCTCGGTGGAGGTTATTTGGTGGTGGAGGCATAACATAGTAACCAATTCTATCACCTCCATGGCTTATCTAACTCATCATTTCAATCCATAACGCTGGAATGGTTACTAGACACGGTACATGACACTGAAAAGCAATAATGGCTTTCCTGTCTGTCATATTCGGCCTCGATTAAAGATGTATACCGTCCACCGTCAACGCAGCAATCGATATTTAAATCGTACACAACTAACACACACACACACCTCGTGTGCAGTTGCTTTCTTTACACTCCTGCTGCTAACAACGGTGCATTAATGATTCACCATGGCCGCGCCTTGCTTGCTGATGCACGGTTCAGCGATAGTCTCCTGTCGACCACCGTCAACGGTCACTGTTTGGAATGTCCTTTGTCTATGCCAAATCGACTGACATGTAGTCGCAATCGGTGGCGTTTACCGACTCCACAAACTGCCCGTAATCTCGCAAGTGTGGGTACACCGGGGGGAAAATCCTATTCCGGCCAGCCAGCCATTTCGTGACCGTGAACAGGTGGCCTGCGGCAGTATTGTGCCGTGTGTCGAGAGTGCCACTATCGTAACGCGTGCTCCCGCATTGAGCACGCCCATGCCAAACGGCGGAAGTGTGAATAAACCCGATCCCTTGCTGACGCGCGGAACGATCGTTAGTGGTGCGGTAAGTGTCAGTTTGGATGATTCCTGGACGGGGCGTAGTTTGCTGGAAGCCTTGGGGCGTGTACCGTTGCGGACGTTTGGTGTAAGCTTACATTACTGGCGCATCATGCCAGCTTTCCGAAGCATATTCTGTATGAAATGAAGCTATTTTGAGGTTATTTTATTGAAATTCTAACGAACTGTGAGGCCTCCGTTCATATTGGAAATTCCATCTCATTATAATCGACGAGCGCAACTTGAACTCCACCCGTGGTCGTAGTGGCCTTCCAGCGTCTTTAACCACATAATCCGAGCTTTAGCTTGTTTCTTTTTGGCCTCCACAAAAAAAGTGTGTTCTCGCCGAAGGCCACCTTCGGGTTGTTGTACAACGACGTTAGACCATTACCCATCCCTATCGGCGGAGTCATCATGAGTTCGTGTTTTTGTTGTGCAAAAAATGATATCCCTTTTTATGTTATTTGAAACACCAACAACCACGACAACCGTGCCCAATCCGCACGCCACCCAACTATCTGTGATCGTCCACCCCATTTTCCACCGGTGTCGCTTTCGATTTCTAGCCCCACGTGTACTTCTGTACATTTTATTTTATTAACAAAAAAAACCAAACCCTCCACATTCCCCTATCGGTGCACGAGGCATTCAGAACCACGCCAACCAAGCAACAACAACAGCAGCAGCACAACAACAGAAAAAAAAACATGCGCGCCCATGCTCCTTGTTGCATAAATTCCCTACGGATTGTTCGGGGTTGCCTTGCCGGGAGGGCAGTTGCTATAAATAAGTTCTACCCCAGTTTTCGACAACCTGCGCCGGTTCGGAAAATGTGCAGCCTGAATGCTTCGTCGGGTGGTCCGGCACCCCGGGACCCCCGTTCGCCTACGGTCGTTGGTGTGGCATCGCCATGCCGTATCGGTGGGGAGTGTATGCAGCCGAAAGCCACGGTATCGGTGCTCGCGCACAGGTCCCTACCACGGATAGGACGGTGGTTTTGTTTTGATGCCGTTGCTCAGACGCGGATGTACCTCGCAGGAAAGCGTACGCGCGCCACACGTCGTGCGCTCGTTGAAGCACACAGCACACAAAAGCCACCGAGTGATCCCAGCGCAGGTGAACATGAAGTTGAAATCGCTGGATTACGGTGATATTATCGAAAGTTTTACGAATCGATATGAAAATATAGTGAAAAAGGTACGGTGGCTAGGCGGTGTTAGCGGCGGTGGTGAAAGGATGAATAACAAAATGGCGTGGCTTTCGGGTTCCGAGGCACTCAGAGTGGTGGTTGTGGTTTCATTATGCTGCTGCATAAACGTGTCCTAATTGTTTCCTCGTCCTAAGCGCACCTACACAATGTGTATCGTTCAATTCCATTTTTTCTCTCTCTCTCTCTGTGCTTTTCCCCTCATGCAGATGCGTTTCCAGCAGCGCCAGCAGCAGGAACGTGACCAGCGAAAGATAGAGCAGATTGCGACGAGAACGACCGCCACTACCGGGACGGTGGCCATCGCATCGTCACAGGGCGGTCGCACGGCCACAACAACATCGACCACGAGCAGCAGCGCGGTAAGTGCCACGGTGGAGCTTTCCGAGCGGCTCAATGCCACCAGCCTATCGTCCACGCTCGGCGCTGGCAAGGTTCGCCAAATGTTCGACGAGCGTCGCCATCGGGTGGCCGGCATCGACAAAAGCTACCCGTTGCAGCCGATCCAAACGACTTCCACGGTACCGACGGTAGCCCATGGTAACCACGCCGTCAGCGGTAACGGCACCAGTAACAGCACCGGCCACGATGGTGGTGGTGCTTCCCTGGCTCGTGGTATGGCCAAGACGGGTCTGAACAACAAACCACGTGTCCCACCAATATCGGCCAGTTCCCGGACCCGCTTGATGCAGCACCAATCCCAGGCGCGTGGGACGAACCTACGTCAGGACAGTCTCGTGGCCATGCAGGTGTGTATCTAAGTGCGTTCGTGTTTAGTGAAGGAAGTGGATCAAACGAAGAAAGTTTCTTCACAAAACCAACTTTAACTGGGTTATGTTACTAACGGGGGGGTTAAATAACCGTTCAGGCTTCTTGTGCCTTCTTTAAGGGGGTAGTACACTTTGGTGATTTTTTGTCATTTTTTTTCAAACGACACTTTTATGTTTTCCTGCTGTAAATTTTTGTTTCACCCAATATTGGTAACTCCTTCGGTAGCTACATCTGGTGCACCTCCAACACTTCTGAAAATTGTGTCCTGTAAATTGGTGAACATTATAAGCATGACTTCGTTAAAGTTGGAGCAAAATCTATATTTTTCACTTAATTTCCAATCAACTTTCTATCATCGTACGTAGGAGTTTTGCGTTATATTAAAAACTTTATAATGGACAACATTTTTAAAAACAAAAATTTTGCTTTTCGGATGCAAAAATGGACTTTAAAACTAACGCTGAAGATTTTATTTGAGATAAAGACAAACAACTGCGTACGATGACAGAAATAGATGTTTTAAATTAAAGAAAATCGGAATTAATTAATGTGACGACCCGGTGGTTTATTGGTTGCGGAACCTGTCTTCACGACACGACAGGACTGGTTAAAAACCTTATCTGGACCAATCCTCCATAAGCAGGACTGACTATCCTGCTACGGGTAAACAATGTCGAAGAAAGCCAGAAATGATAGGCCTAGACCTCTCGAGGTTGCTGTCCGGATAAAGAACTCTTTCACACATTGATTGGAAATAATTTCGAATAATTTCGTTTGGAGTATTGAGTCAGTGTTGGATAATTTAGAGGATTGAGTCCTCGAGTTGGTACTAATTTTCATCCTATATCTTTCATGCACTGCAAGCAAAATTTGTGAGACAAACACAAAAAAAAACCTGAGTGTACTACCCCCTTAAATTGACAGTCAGTCACGTAAATCGTATTTTCCTCTAACGATCCACCACATGTAAATGCATCCATCGAAAAAAGGCACAATGTTGTATGTGGGTGAATTTCCCAACCCTTTCTCCCATCTGATCGCACGATTCACAGACTACACGCAGCAACGGTGGAGACCCGGGCACACTGATGATGGATCCGAACGGTGCCTATGATGACAACGATAATTTTCTGGAACTGGAAAAGTTTCCAGGTAAGTAACAATCGATATCCCGGCCAATTACACACCCACCCACCCTCGCCCCGCATCAGCGCCGTAAACGACCCGTCAGTTAGCACGGAAGAACCACACGTCATGTGCATACCTTTCAAAAATCGATTACCGTATATCCTTCTGGGTGGGAAATGCGATACAGGTAGGATTCCCTCCCTTAGGCAGAAGGGTTGCGGATTTGGCGCTCCTTACATTATGGACGCAAAAGGAACGAATTTCAATAATTTATGACAGCCAGACGAGGGACGTGTATCGTATTATTGAGTTATAAAAAAACGAACTTTTGATTGATCGTTTATTGACGATCGCGACAAAGCGATGAGACGGGCTTTGTTTGTCTTCCTTATTGCTAGCTTTGATTCCTTCCGGTTTTCGTCACACACCACATACCTTCACACAAACAATGAACCTTTCTTATGTACTTTTTATAAGATAAAGATTAATTGTAACATTCTTTTTTTTACATTAGATGCAGCATCGATCGATGAAGATGCGCTAGATGCGGCGGATCGTCTAAATGCCATCAACGGCAACGGAGCTCCGGCAAAGGTGGGAAAATCAAACGGATCTTCTACAAAGATCGCACCGAGCAGTTCCGTTCAAAAGCCGCTGAAAAAATCACCGATTGCTTCGTCCAACTCTGTGGCAACGCGTTCACCAAACGGATCCGCCAAAGTAAGCCATGATCGTGCAGCACATTTTCTTCCCACTTACCAAGTAACGTATTATTTCTATCCCGCCCCGCCTTTCCAGCCCGGAGTGGCCACACCACGGTCGGTTAAATCGAACGGACCATCGCGAACGGTCACACAGCCCAGTCCGTCCGGTTCGGCCAGCTCGGTGCGCCGTCCGTCCTCCGTAGCCAACGGCAACATGCTTGCACCGTCCAGCGAACCCGTCCCGGACGGTTTGACCCGGTGCGACATTTGCAGCCGCAACTTCGCCACCGACCGTATCGACAAGCATCGCCAAATCTGTCAGAAAACGAAGACGAAAAAGCGCAAAATATTCGACATCACCAAGCACCGTGTGCAGGGCACGGATGCGGAAAGTTTCGTGCTGAGAGGGAAAAAATCCACCTCCACCGGGGCGGCCACCGTGAGCAGGAAACCATCTAGTCAACTTTCGACGGCCACTGGCGGTGCCGGGGGAAAGCCGAGCAACTGGCGCAAGAAGCACGAAGAGTTTATCGCGACAATCCGTGCCGCGAAGGAGATGAAGGCCCACCTCGCGCGGGGTGGCAAACTGTCGGATCTGCCACCGCCACCACCGTCGGAGAATCCGGACTACGTCCAGTGTCCCCATTGCATGCGTCGATTCAATCAAACTGCCGCCGACCGGCACATCCCGAAGTGTGCCACGATGCTGCACAACAAACCGAAACCGAAACCGAAGGCATCGACCACCATGCGGAAATACTGATCAGTGGGCGAGGAGAGGTTTCTCGGGAGTGTTTGCGGTTGCTTGAATGTGTTTTTGTTTTTAATTGCATAATTTAATGCTTTATCAGGTTTGGAAAACTCGCTCTCTTAATTGGATGCAACGTTTTTTTTTTTTGGTAACAAAATTCCCGTACGTAAGTTATCATTTAAATGAATGGAAATAGTAAACACGTGTACAAACTAACGAAAACCCCGATCGGAATAGCCTAACCGAAAAAAACCCAATATACAGCAAGCATACACGAGAAAAAGCAAACGATAATCATCATCAGCCATAAACCTTATATATTATCAGCTCAACAAATATAACATCCAGCATTTAAAAAAGGAGATGTTACAGAAGAACACAGACCAGATGTCACACGCGGTATACTAACACGTGGCGATCCGACAGACGAATACTATATACTAAATATGGCTGTGTGAATGCGTCCGCGCGTCTGTGCGTTTGTAAACGCGTGTAGCAGTGTGTGTGTGTGTGCCTGTTGGAAAATGGAAAAATTCAAGTGACGAAAACCCTGGATGTATTTTTGAGCATATATGTATCGAATAAAACATCAGCCATTAAACGAAAATAGTTTAGTTTTGGTAAAACATTTATTAGTTTGTATTCCCTTGGTACAGGACAGTAACGTTCGGCTTCTTCCTGGAGCAGATCATCTCCGTAGTCGATCGGTAGATAAAGTAGAAATGGATGGGACAAGACGCACTAATAACGCACAACATATATCGGAAGCTATAATAAAGTGGTTTTGTCTAGTAGATGTTGCCGCTCCTGCTTCTGCTGCTGATTGCCGATTCATATCTATCCCTCTGGACCTTGTACAGGTCCTTTTTTACGACAAGGCGATCCTGTTTAAGTTCCCAATTACATCTACAAAATGATTGCAACATTACACGTGTGTTGTGTGTTTTAAGAGGTTATGAGGATCGTAAGATCGTTCCTCTTTGGGTTTTTTTTTTTTGTTACAAACTACAATTGTTTCTAAGCCCAATATTTTAAACCAATAGACAGGAACGAGTTAGAGAAATAGTAAATCAATGGTTCAGTTTTGTTTTTGAAGAATTGATATGCGATAATATTTGTCTGTTTCTGTTTCGCTCTATAACATATTAACTATATCCCCGATGATGGGAACGCGATCGTATCCGCGATCGCGGCCTGGTTCGTCGCTATTTGCTACTGTAGTATCATTCATATAAGTTTGTGTGCTTTACTCTTGCACCTTCGCACCACTCGAGGTGCGTATGGGGTGCACGTGGAAGATAATACCTTGTTTTGCTACCACCCATCGCCAATTTACGTCTCCGGGTACCGACAGTAAGCATTCCCTTCGATCGATTCCAACGGTATCCAATCCTCGGACAGCGGTAAACGATTCTTGTTCGTTTCGACTTCCCGTAGCACCCGCACAATGTTGCCCCCGACCAGCTTCTTGATGGCAACCGAACCCCACAACCGATCGCGAGCCAGTTCGGCCAACAGGAGGGGATAGTTTTTGGGAGACCCGCTCAAACCTACGTGGTCAACGCCGGCAATCGCTCGGATATAGTTAATGGCCGTAATGGCGTCCTTCAGCGACATCGGCTTATCGCCGCATCGTTCCACGTTCAGCATCAGCACACCACCGTTCTGGGACAGTGCGCTCAGGATGTGATCCGGTACGGCGGCCGTCGTACCGTTGCAAGCCATCGACGAGGGCAACGCGTTGGACAGTAGCAACGGTGCTTTGGCGACATTCAGCGCAACCATCATGGCCGGTTCGGAGAGCCTCGATATTTCCACCAACATTCCCAAACGGTTCATTTCCTGAATTACAATCTGTGGAGAGTTGGAAAAAGGAACATCAAGGTATCTCTATCAGTACTCCAGAGTATGCACATAAGGGGAGTGCGTACTTACCTCTCCAAAGTTCGTCAATGTTGATGGTAAGTTCTCGTCGAAGAAATCGTTCCTTATCGAGGCACTGGCCCACGGGGTTGTACAACCCACGCCAGTCAACGAAACAAACCGTGCCCCCAGCGAATACATCGAGCGAAGCACGGCCAAACTGGACCCGAGCGTATGACCACCTTCGAGCCCGAACAAAATCGCCAGCTTACCCTCGGTGTGGGCCTGTTCCATCTCGTCCGCATTCTCGACCACCGCCATATCGCGATTCTTAGCCACGAGCCTTCTGGCATCGTCCAGTCCTTCCAGCGTCAGCTGTACCGCATCGAGATACTGTGCCGCACACGGTACGGCAATGGGCCAGAGCAGTGCACCCACCATACCGCTCTTCACTTCTGCGAAGCTTTTGCTAAAGTTAGCACCCATCGGTGGCGCCCAATAGCCTTCGACAAGCGGTGACTCCACCAGCAACCGTCTGATAAATGCCAGCCGGGCCTCCAACAGCGAGGAAGACCGGAGCTGCAATCCAAGCGGAATGCCCGCGGCAAGTGCGACGCAGACGAGCAATCCGGACACGAGCGCGATTATTTTGCGACTCCGTCGATCCTTGGCCAGCTTCGGTGGTGGTGGCGAGATGCTTTCCTTCGTGTACGAATGAATGCTACCATTCTTTATCTTTTCCGGATATTTGGTAATCTCGGGCGGTAGCTCAATGTCCGCTATCTCGGTGAAGACGAAACAGTGCTGCTTACAGCCTGCCGGATGTTGATGCACCGGATGCAGCTCCATGAAGTCGTGGTTTGGAATCGTTGTTGGATTCATGTTTTTTTTTGGGGGGGCGTTAGGTTGTATACAGCACTTAAAAACACACTCACTCTTGGGGCAGAACTTGGAGGTACATCAAGCGACGGTTCGGATGATGGTCACCATTTGCGCACTACTCATTGTACTCTGAAGCTTTCCGTTTAGTATGATTTAATCATTAACTTGTTATAAATTCCAGATGAAAACGTAGTATTTTTTGGGGCTAACGTACGAACAAAACAGCCTTTGTGCTGATGTTGTGGGAAAGCTTCAGGACATGCGCAGAACCACGAACTCATTGTCCTGTGGCGTGTTGGGGATAGTTTGGGGACTGTCAAACAAACCACACGAAAAGGATGCGATTCAAACGTACTGTTGATAGGACCTTCTTTGAAACATTTTAAGTGGAAACCTAGAACCTTTCGAGAAGGTCCTCTCTGGACACAATGACCTAGTCGACATCAGGTTAAACGATGCATCTTATTTGTCCATTATTCTTGGAACAGTAGTGACCAGAAATTAAGACTTACTTATCGTAAATTATTCTTTATTTTGTAAACGTTACGTTTGGAATTACATTACTTACCTAAATTCCTCCCTCTCATTCCGATACCTCCTCTACCTTCTCGCTGAGTAGGGCAATCATTTGTTTTACCGCGTCGGCCGCTGGTAGCATGTCCAAACCCTCCAATATATACGCCAAATTGTCCAAGCTTGCATCCATATCGTCGTCAAACCACAGTGTCAACAAGTGACAACATTGATCCCCCACAGTGGCATGTTCCGACTCAAAGTACTGTATCTCATCCGCACCGTAACCAAGTTTCGTTGCCAGCTTCTTCCAATCCCGTCCAATACTCGGGGCCAGCTCAGACAGCTGTTCCTTCGTCACCGCAAGCGTCTTGTGTGTATTTTTGTCCTCCGGTGTTAGCTGCTCCGTTTTTAACAGTTCCGTGTCCATCTGTTCCTGTTCTTCCTCACCCACCAGACCTTCACCCTCCGCTTCCGGCCCTTGTTCGGCGTTTGTTGGGGCCGTTTCTTCCTGAATCGCATGCTCCAGCTTAATGTCCAGCTTGTCCTTCTGGATCTTCTTCCGTACGCTTTCCAAGTAATCGGACACTTTGTACGAGGGTGTGTTGAACAGTGTGAAGAAGTGGGGTGATTGCCGGGCCAGTAGTCGCAATGCACGCCATTCGAACGATGGGTCTTGTTTTTCCTTTGGATTTTCCAGGTACGTCTCAAGCGACGGAAGAAAGTTACGGTCGGTGCCTTTACATGCCTGCAGATTATCGGGACAAAGGTTCCACAGGCGCGTAATCTCCGGGTTGCCCATGTAGAATTTTCCCTGCCGGGTCGCATCACGGATCAGATCGCCTAGCGGTTTGCGGGGTCGTTTAGCCGGTGGTCGACCACTTCCAGGCGTAGAAGAACTTCCTGCCGATGCGGTACCTCCACCCGTCGTCGCATTCGGTCCCGTCGATGAACCCGAATCCTCCACCACCGCTTCAGGACGTTTAAATTCCTTACATCCTTCGTTCTTCCAGCTGTTCCACAGTTCTTCGCGCAAAAGCATGTGACGGGCGGTGTTGGCAAACTTTTTCCCATTCGGTGGTGATTCTTCGATCAGCTGGTAGACCTGTGTTTCCGTTTCCTTCAACCAATCGCACTGCGGCTGTGTGAGTACGTGCGTTTCGGTCTTAAACTTCACCGTCGAATTAAGGTACTGAAACAGGATTAGGAACTGTACCAACACCGAGCGCCGGAAATTGGAATCGGAAAGCTGTAGCGAAAGTAGCTTCGGGTTGGTGAGGAATTTTGCGAAAAAGTGACCCGACTCTCGGATCTCATCCTCCTCCATTGGGCAATGGGCGGCAGTGATTCCGTCGTTCGATTTCGAGGTAGTGCTGGATGCTCGGTGTTCCTCTAGCTTGAAGCTACTAAATGCGGACAGCACACTTTTCGCATGCGTTTCAAACGTTTTCCACTGAACCTTGCTGTAGCACTGGTTTGGATTGCGGAAAAAGTCTTGCAGTGCCCAAAACTTGCAGTACAAATTGTAGTCAATCTTCAGTTTGTTCTCTTCCGCTTCGCCATCTGCTTCCGCATCCGTACCACCGGACAGTTGCTCCACAATCATCTCATTCCCATCCATACCGTACTCGGTGATGTTTTCCAGATTAAACTCCGAAATTATGTTCAACCCGCTGCGCTCGGAGAAGGGGAAAAATTTGGCGAGAAACAACAATATCCGACCGCAGAATACTGTATTCTGGGAGCGGGAAAGTCGCCGCAACAGATCGTTACACATCCGGAGCAGATTGTGCTTACAGGCGGTGAAGAAAAATTCTTCCTTCCAGATTGCCACATTGTTCTCGACGTACGTGAATATCTGTTCGGCCCGGTCCAGCGTAACCGCGTCGAAGATGTCACCGAGCAGTACAACCGGCATCGTAGCGACGGTCATATCCTTCCGACAGGAGTTCACCGCAAAGCTAATGAAACACTCGATCGCCGGTATGTCTTCCGCCTTCGTGAGTAACATATCGCGAAACGCCTGATGCAGGGCTGTCTTTTTGTCGTTATCACTGGCCCGCGCTGCATCGTAATCCGCCTTCAGCACATCGATGTCGTTCACCGCAAAAGCACGCTCTAGCGATTCCTGCAAAAGCGTACGGTTAAACGAAATTTTCTTTGTGAAACTAAACGTTTGCGGGTTAGCGGCACTGGCATGAAACTAGCAACCCATTCACTTACGGTAAAAGTTTTTAGTAACACGAGAAAATTAGATGAATTTGAGCTCATTTTTTCCACCACGCTTCGTTTTTGCATCTGATAACTTTTGGCATGTAAACAACTTCAATCGAGAAACCAAGCTGGATGCTGTAAACACAACAAACCGCGTGTCAAACCATCTTAAGCACCCTTTACACACCACTTGCAAACTCAATGGCAGAAAAGGCCTTTTTGTACCCATAATTTCATTTTTATTTGTAAATTATGCTTCATGGAGCGATCTCATGTTGACTTCATCTTTTTCGAATTCCACTCTTGTTCCGTTTTTCTCCTAAAAGTAATGGTGGGTGGAAAACAATCATTGGTTCTCAACTTACACTATGGGATTACTATTTGGTCATCATTCGAAACAAATGCCTATATCACACTGTACACAATATACGCAGCTGCGTTATGTCAATCTGGCACATGAGACAGAGCACATAAACCTTTCGTTCGAGATACACTTGGCTCCGAATCTTCGCATTATTTTTCGCGTTGTCGGCTTTGCGGTCAGTAGTGATTTAAATGTTCCAGAGCAAAATTCACTAGCGGTAACAGAACGGTGCACATTTCTAAGCAAAATAAGTTAGTGCTGGGCGTCTAAGGCACGCTACAATAAATAGCAACAATACAGCATCATCCCAGGAACGCATCGGATTAATCTTCGGTGTAAGCCTCAACCAAAAACATCGTTCAGTTTATGAACCATTCGTGTTGGGTTGTGTGGTGTTTTCAGGCGTTTGGAAGAGACGGGCAGTGTGTACAGTGAAGAAAAGAGGAGGATGTGGTGTAGAATTTAAGTGGAATTTCGTGTGCATGAGTGTGAGTGTGTGTGTGTGTTAATGTTTGCGAGAGGGTGGAAAGGGTGTGATTGTTCTCTCGTTTTCTTTCGCCGTTGCTAAGAAGTGCCGTAGAATGAGAGAACGCAAGCATTCTTGACTCGTCGTGGGGTGGGGTGGTGTGGTTGGTTGCTTTGATTCATTGATAAAAAATAGTTTCCCCAAATAAGTTTTATGCTAAAATCTTCACCCCGAATGTGGCAAAGCGCACAAAGAAAGATCCAGTCAAGCCGGTGCTTAGTCAGTGTTTGTGTGTGTGTGTGTGTGTGTGTGATTTTTTTTTGTTTGCTCCATCTTCTTTCTTTGCCATGCTGTAAAGCAAAACGCTTTGCCCTTAATTCGACGGTGAAAGAGTTATGCGTAGAACGAATAAACGGTGAATGCATTATACAACAATGTTGTTTTTTATATGTTTAACCATTTTCAAAAGCAGCAAAATTTGTAGTGAATTCCATCAAATGGCAAGTGACAAGTGATTGAAGTGGAATATAACAACAGCCCAAAAGGTAAATAAATAAAGTTGTGTACGCAGTAATACGCCACAAAAAAGGAAGGCAACGCAGCACAACACACGCAGCATAGAAATCATTCGGCAGAGTGGATACAAGCAGCAAGTGGAAGTGAACCCGAAGACGACGTATCGATCGTGCCGTTTGCAGTGGAGTGACAGAGTACGAGATACAACAGAAAAATGGCTACTTTTCGAAATGCGGCCCATCAGAAGAGTCTGTCCGTGGAGGAGCGGGCGGAAATGCGCGAGAAGTTCGAGGAGGTAAGTGGGAAAACGTGCGGAGACGCTTTTTTTATGTTGCATCCTCCTCGGGCCAAATTCTGAAACCTTCTCCATGGGGTCCGTACGTCCACCCTTCCCTGCACAGCGTTGCGGGTGGTGGCAAATGGCATTGCCCTCGGTAGGGACTTCAGAGCGCACCGAGATGATGTCTCCTGCCGGGTGGATACCATGGTTACCGGAAAATGTAACAATTTTCTCTTGAAAACATAAAAAACACAGAGTTTCGGCTTGTGGATTAAGCAGAATAATACGAACCCCTGATCACCGTTGTGCAAAAAACGACTCCTAATGCTGATGACTTATGCATGGTGTACGCCTTGTTTAATTCTCTCAAACAAATGCACCCTCCCCGAGGTGGTACGGTGGCCTACTATGATGGTATGGAAACGGTATTCATTTACATGATCATCCACACTATGAGCCCTAACCGCATGTCCGACCAAACCTGCCGAGGGTTGGATTGGGAAGCCAAATTCCTACCGTTTTGCATACAGTTATCGTGCCTCCGAGCAAAACCTGGCGCGCGAACTTTTTACCCCCTGCTGACGGGGTAATGAAAACGCTCTGGTACTTCTGGTTTAATTAATTTCCAATTGATTTACGATGACTCATTGCCGCTTCGGGGAATGGGGCAAGATACCCCGGTGACTTCAGCCCTGGAAATCCCTATCGATTGCATGAGGAACCCTCCCTTCCGAAGGGTTCATGCACCGGTTTATAAGCTTTTCATCGCACTATCTGGCCTGGCGCCGCCTTATTCGCTGTATGTGTGCCTGTATGCCGTTTGCTGGCCGGGGTAATCGTATACCGGTATCGCGTCTAATACGCTTCCCATTCAGATCCAGCGGAGCAAACCAGACGTTTGACCTCGTTTTCGTTCGGACGCAGTCGTCTCGTTGCCGGTATTCGCTTCCCATCATATGCCCAACGACATCCAGGCATGACTCGACCGGCGATTTCCCGACGACAGCGCCAAGTTGCGTACGCGCATGCCACGACACTCCCAGCACGCTTCCCGGGGTGGCACCGGGATACGTCCGGTTCTCTTTTATTTTTTTGTTCACGTGTGTGAGATTTTCCGGCAGTCGGTTTTTGCCAATTCCCAAGTACATCGCTGCTTCGCATTACATTCCAAAGGGTGCGGCATGGCCGTGGTGGCTTGTTTTCCTTGGGATGGAATGCCGGTTGTTGATATGTTTGCACCCGGAAGCTTTACTGGAGCGCTCTTCACGGAATCTCTCTCTCTCTCTCTTCTATTTCTGCGTTGAATTTCTTCTGCCATTTTTCTCCTGCCGGTCGATGCCTTCGGTGTGCTTTTGCGCACGAGATGGCTTACCGTTACCGGGCGGCTGTCCGGAACACGTGCACATATCCGGTCAATTTGAACTATGGACTGTATCTCAAATCATAGAACACGGGCTACAAATCGTTCAATTATTTACGTTTGTCTATGCTTGGGCTAAGAAGGGAGAAGAGATTTGAGAAGAAGCTTAAAAAAATACCAACTTTTGTATTGAAGATGTACTATTGTTTGAGGTAAAACACTAAGCACAACTCATTTTTGCCAACGCCCTAAATCGGTCTCTGTACCTTAACAACGTTTTTGAAGATGTGTGAAGCTCAATGAAGCTGAAGAGGTATTCAATTTACGCCAAGTCTTACTGCAAATGTTTGTCCAATGACTTCAATATATGGTGTCCCTGCATTTATATAGCCATAGTTTATATCCCGTGGCCCACAAAGAGGCTCTCCTTTCCCGAAGTGGACCAACACCAATCCTACGCAAATGCAGACAACTCTTGTTCAACCAACGGCCCACACAACTTCACTGTGGGCGAGTAGCGACAATAAGCCATTCTCCAATAGAGCACAGCGCCCTCTGAAGATTTGTCTGGAACTTTAAGAAAGTGAAGCTAAGCTATGCTCCCCCGAAAGACCTCTGGCGTACTTTGCATACATTTTATCTTTCTTGAACTTTCCCCATTTTGGGATACTGAATTTGTTTGTCGGTGGAAGCGTTTTTTGGAGTGGACTTTCTCTTCATCTATTTCCGCGAGTCGACGATTCCATCGGTCACCACGTCCATGTCTTCGAACCCCACCCCTTGGACGTTGTCGTCGAATTGCCCGTTCTTATCAGCGTGCGTTTTCTTGCTGCGGCTGAAGGTCACGCGCATATTTCATGTTTGGCTTTCCATCCTCCGCGACCCATCTCCCGTGGTCGAAAGAGGTAATCAGCACCGTACCGTTTTTGTTTGATTCTCCAGCTCCAGAGCTTATCGTGCCACATTCCGGCGCAACCACACGCAGCCGGGAGTGTGCCCAACCGGATAAACACGTTCCACTCGTTGGCACGCGGGCGATACTCCGCTCCTCCGGGTCTGTGCCCCTTTCCCGTCCCCCTCGGTAGGGTTCGCTCCCCACTTAGAGAGATACAGTTGTTGCATCGAAGGTCGTAAACAATGTGCATTCCCCGAGATGCACGATTCCCCGTTCGCCACGGACCGTATTCTTCCGCGTCCCATAACACACTGATGATACGTTGATGATCCTGAAACAAAGGCCAACACCACCCATTGGGTCGGGGCTTGTAAAATATGGCACGACGATCGTGGTGCCCGTTGCCCGGCTGTGAAGTGTTGTGAGCGCGATCGGGAATATTTCTCAACTGACATCACCTGCCATCGCCCGCCCAACCTCACTGCCCGCCTGCGGCACCTCGGTGACGGACCGAAACACGGTGCACTGCGACGCAATTTGAATATACCACTTTAGCAAGATCAACCGCCCGGCAGCGACGTGGAGAGCAAACGCGCCATCACTTCCGTGTTTAGAGCTGTCTGTTTATGGAGAACGCAGACATTGGCCGTCAGGGCCTAGGTGGCGCGAGCTGGAGAAAAAGAGTGTCAAACAAAGCAAACGATCACACACACACACGCGCCAATGAGTCAGTGGCGTATGAATCAACGATCTTACAAGACCCCGGGACAGCGCCTCCAATCAAGTCACTTATTGACTTTTCTATCACGTTCGCTTATTGTGCGCAGCGTCGCTTTATGGTGCAAAGGTTATGCATACCGCCGTTTATTCCACTGGCCGACTAGAGGCGAGGTCTTACGGTCATGGCGAGGGCGGAACCCGACGGACGGCGGGCGGCAGTACACTTTGATTTGTGGCCTTCGAAGTTGCGGCAGCTGCCTCGGTGGAGTGCAACAATCGGAGTCACTGTGCATGTGGGCGAAAGATCAATGGACGGCTTGGGAGTTTATTTTGGAGTTCGTGCATACATCCAAAGTCCTTTAAATGTGGACCAAAAAATCGTTCGGTTACATCATACTGCGCGTGGTAGAGATGTGGATCTATACAAACATGACATCAGCGACACGCTCCAAATGGACTCAAGCGCCGGTGGAGGAGTTTAAATGTGAACCCTTTTTGCGCAACAGTAACGCCACATGCAGAGCGACTTTCGACCTCATTGAAATGGAAAGTACAATCGCGAGTATGCACCGCGATCAAGTGCGATCCTTATGGGTGGAAACCGAAACCAAACCTTACGCGCATACACCGGCACTGGTTAAATAATGTTGCAAAAGTGTTTGTTAAGGGTAGTTCCTTAAACTTACGGGCGTTATGACACTGGTGATTCAAACGCGACCACGCTAGACGAACCCGACCGCGAAAGGGAAAATCCCTCCACACGCACATGTTGTCAGACAACTCCCGGAAAACAGACCGAGAGCGAGCGAGAGAGCCCTTACAGTGCCGGACAACGCCGAAACGACGCATTCCGCGTATCGAAACCCCCAAATACCGCCAACGGGTTAGACAATGACTTCTTCCACCGCACTACTACCGGTGGCCACGCCAACGGGAAAATGTGGTAATGATAATTTTAACACTGGCACAGCACTGCCCAAAACCTCCACCCCATCGAAGCCTGCCCAAAATCTGCAAACACTGCAGTGGAATGCTCATTCTATTTTGTGCAGCCGGGTTTTCTTCGCCGTTTCTACACCAAAACGCCCGCAACGTACCTTGGTTTTATTTATTTTTCGGGGCCACTACAAACAAAAAAATACACTCACGTACCGAAAAATGAGGTAACGAATTAAAATGTCGGTTGAACAAGAGGGGAAAAAGTGTAACAACGTTTGCACACAACCCGTGTGGAGAGTGAGAGAAAGAGAGAGAGAACCTCGGTGCACTGGAAAAAGGCCGTCCCGTGTCAGCCACCCGACCATAAGTTCTGCGGTTTTTTTTTTTCCTATTTGCTCCTACCTCTCAATCCTGCACAATACAAAGAAAATGATGTGTTGTTTTGGAAGATCTTGGAGTGGTGTGCGTTTTTATTTGTTGCTGGTCCGAGGCCAAACATATCATTATCTCGACTCATTATCTAATTTACATGGAATTGGTGTTTACCCGCTGGCCGACCGGCACTATGGCCGACCTCCGCCCCTGCCGGTGGCCAAGACGGATGGGTGAAAATGGGGTCAATTCGTTCGATCGATTGCAGTTTCTCCTAGTGGCGGGTTGTGCTGCATTTGCCCATGGAATGAATGCACCTTGAGAATAATTTTCATCTCATTCAATAATAATTCTGTGCAAGTCTAGTGTACAATTGCCAAGGATTTTGTTCCACTTTACGCTCGTTCGGTAGTCGTGGAAAATAGGAGAGCATGACTAATTGCAAATAAATGGCTGATTGTTATTCCATAAACGATATATTCAGAAATTAATTTACCCTCCGCTGGATGCCCAATGGCTTAGTGGCAGCGATGTCGATCTTCACACCATAGGACCTGGCATCAAATCTCACCGGGGACCTGATCTTCATCTCCATGTACAAACAGAATTCTGTAACAATTCATCTATGCAAATTTCTTTCTGTCTCTGAAACTCTGACTGCTGTTTTTGCTGTATGTATAGTTGGTATTATATACCTATCAGACTTTAATTTATGCAAATATGGACGAAAGAGTCTCCAATGTGCTAAAATCTCCTAAAGTAAAGGTGATATCGATGTATTATGTTCATTACATTTAGCTGTAAAATACTGCAGCCAGTTGTTGACCTAATTTGTTAGAATTCCAGCAAAGATTACTCATCTAGAAGGAGTTCTTCAGTCATTTTGATTAAAAGAAAACTGCTCAAACCAATGATGCATTTGTATCTGCACCCTCCTGCTGTGTGTTTGTGCTTCAAAAGATAGACAGTTCGACGACGACTCTCTCGTCGGGTGTGTATTAATCACGTGAAGGAACTGTCCTCAACCAGGCTCCGTTTCGCGTGTTCTTCGATATCTTTGTTTTTATGTGCTGAAAATGTGTTCGCCATATGTTGAACCGCTCGCAGACCAACGGAGTTCCGGGCGGAGTGATAAATCCGCCGTGCTGTTTCTTCTACTATTTGCATACGGTCGTCGCTTGTATGTGGCTGTGAGCCTCTATGTGCATGCATGCCTATTTTCAGTACATCTTTGGACGGTTTCACCCCTCGCGTGGTCACACAATTCTGCCGCGCGCGGTTTTTTTTTTTTTTGTTGCTGTTGTTTACGCACGCCTGCCTGCCTTATGGAAATGGAGATGGATGGAAAAATAATTTCAGCACAAACCGATGATGATGATGATGATGATGGTGGTCGGCACTGCCCGGTAACGTCACCCGCGAGAAGTGAGTCAAAAGGAGCAGCGTAGCAAGCAACTCGCCCGTGTTTGGTCATAAGCTGGGCAATAATGTATGTGGGTTGTGTGTTTGTGTTCGAGGTGCGTTAGAGTGTGGCTTAAAGGCTGATGATCATGATCATGACGATCGTGTGGTGATGTGATGAAACGGAGGCATCAGCAGGGAAGGATGACGCTATCGGCGGAGCGCTGGCGAATGGAAGGCACCATGCTGCGAGGTCAAGAAACTTCGAAGCCACGTTAAGAAGTGTGCACCCTCCACCCTCTCACCCCCACACCCCTCGCATCGCCGTCACGCTTTTCGGTGGAGCGAAACTGGGACCCAAGAGACGACAGCTTAGGGTGTTCCGATGTGGGTCCGATGGAGTTCCGCGCCTACTCCGAACCTTCGCCAGATTGGTTTTGTTTTGTTGTGTTTTTTTCCCCTACTTCGTTCTATTACGTTAATTGGAATCTTTCGGCTGCCTGCCGACGTTTGGAGAAAAATTGTGCGATCACCAACATCTGAAACTTATGATGATAGATGATCAAACAGGTTATGACGTACGACGCATTTGTGCTTCGAGCATGGGTTTTGCCGGTTTTTTTGTTTGTGGACACACACACATACAGAGGGGTGAAAAAACCTTCTCCACCCTTGACAAATTGAATTTTGAAACACGAATTTAACACATTACCATTCGGTGCACGGTGTTCGAGAGGAAAAGTTTGTTGGTGACAGGAAAACGCTTTGGATGTGACGGCATTGCAGAGAGTTGCAGTGCGGGAAACCAATCACCGCAATCAGCAATTATAAACCGCAAGCAAAGTGTAAACGGTTGGTGTCGTTCGCCTTACGGTGGCAAATAAACACGCCGCGTTTGTGTGCGATCGCAGCACCAACAGCCTCCGGTATTGTGCTGCTGCGGATAATCCGATAATGCCGCTTTTAATTAGCGAGAAAGGCCATCGCCGCAGATAAGCGCAACGGCGTCGCCAAGATGCAAACGTGCGCTCTCGCATTTTGCTCAACGTTTGCGAGGTTTGCAAGGCCTTCTCCAAGCTTTTATGATCGGCACTGTAAATGGTTCATTTGGATGCAAAATTTCTTCATCAACATTCATCATCTACTGGTTGCATCGGTTGGCACCGTATTGCAAGCTGCTGCTGCTGCTGCGACAAGCGCGATTCTACGGGGCACACAATAGCCCGCATTATTCTCACCAAGCAGCACAGCGCAATGCAACGCGACCGCTGATCGTTGATGTGCAGCTTCTCGTGTTGCTTCATCCGCCACGTTGTGCATGCTCCCGAATTCGACCCGCGCAGAGGCAAGGGGGGTCGCGCACCAGGGGAACAGTCCGGTGGTTTCTCTGATTACACAGTTGATTAAGCATCGTTTTTCCCTCCCGCTCTGTCGCACTGTTCGCGATCAAGAGCGCTGGTTCCGAGGGATCGGAAGGGGTTTTTTTTCTCAATGTTTTCAATAGCAACTAGAGACAGAGGCTAGAAACTACACATCTCAAAACTCCCGTTGTCCATAGGGATGGATGGATGTATGTTAGTAGCAACAAGTTTTGTTCGGCTCGAGAATTGCAATCCGGTTTTACAAAAAGGAAGAATCGCGATCTCCTTGTACGCCAACTCCAACTCCACCGGTGCGATGTGAGTGATCTTTGTCTTTGTCGCCTCATCCCCCCGGACTGCCGGTTCCTCTTCCACTGGATTAGTCATCAGCCAATGGGGAGTTAACTGGTCCCGAGCCCCCGTACCGCGAACGATCAAAAACAACCACCACCAGAGACCAACCGTGACAATTGACACCTTACACGGAAGCAAAACCGCAACATTCCCGGTTCAGCTCCAAGGCCCCCGAGTACCGTCACCTTGCGCAATGGATTGCCATCGGGACACGGCAGCCAAGGGCCATTTGTCGCACAGCACATAATTGGTGGTGGGGGGTGGTGGAATTTTACGAGCGTTTCTAATTAAAATGCACTTCATGCATTTGATCAGCGTGCGCTCCGTGCAGGGTTGTCCTGTTTCTCCAGTTTTGTTTGTTTGTTTGTTTTGCTTTTGTTTTTTTTCCATCCGCCCGATCCATTCCACCTTGATTCCATGCTAGGGGAGGAAACAAGTTATCGTCCGCAATGTGACATCCTTCTTCCATCTTGATAGTAAATGCGTTGGCAGTACCGACGAGGTAGGGGGCGGTATTGCATAAGGAAGCCACATATTCGGTGTCGTATGGCTTTGGTTTTACGATCGGCCTCTTTTCGCACAAAGCACTGCACTGGGGCTTTCTACAATAAACAAAGCACGGCGTTGCGTTAGATAATGATTAGGAAGTTACAAGTTTCGCCTACACGTTTTATTACAGGTTAATTTGATTTTCTATTCAAGTCAAGTGGCTCAGCCAATCGTTGAATGCGCCACTAAGTCAAATGGCTAAGCCAACTGTTTGCAATATTTTCCACGTTGTAAAGGGTGTCTCGGTGGTGTATTGGTAGGTACGCTGGTCTTCACACGACAGGGATCGGACCAAAATCCCATCCGGAGCAATCCTCACCCGTACGCCAGGACTCTGGAGTTATCCGACTGCAAGTGATCTGCTCATATGCAAAGTGCGCTTTCGTTAGTTTATAATTAGAATTACCCGAGTTTGAAAACGGGGAAGGTCTAAAAGAATATCTACATTGATTTGTCTGTTTCTTCTGTAAAAATAACAGGGAGAAAACCCTACGATCTCCTGGCCTGATCTAGTTTCGTGTCACTTTTCATTTGTGGATTGATACGTTGCTCACTTACCCGAACAAATGAATTAATGAGTGGAGTTTATGGATTTAAGTCTATTGAAATGAATTAGCCAACAGTTTGGTGAAGGGTTATATTTTATTACATGAAAGTTTGAAAATGATAGCTCTACTAGTTATATTTCTACAGTATTTCAACCGTGATATTGTAATTGCTTCTTCTTGGTCCAATGACTCACAAGATCATGCCTGCTTCAAATGGCTTACAAGACTTAAGGCATTCTTAGTACTGAAATTGGGATTCTTTTTCTTTTCGCTGGCATGATTTTTGGAGTGTCAATTGTAAACTTCCCGTGAAGTTCGTGAGACTCTCTGTTCCGAAGTGGCAGATCAAAAGGCGAAGCAGAGTCGCAGCGCACCCGTGCTCCAAAAGAGATTATCTCCATGTGATCATCTCCAGAGATTAAACCGTGTGTTACAAAGCTAGCGGACATCATAACCCCCAAAACGATTCGTCCATTATGAACACGGTTAAAGTTTTTGAATTCTTCAAATTTTGTTCCGTCATCGTACGTAACCGAATGTATGTGCGCTAGCCAGCTTCTACGTTAGCTTTTATGTAAGTTTTTGGTGTCCGATAATTTAATTTCTGTTTTGGAAATGTCGTTAATCTTTCATAGTTCAACATAATCAAATAAGAGTACGCACGGCAACAAGATATTTATTTTCAAGCGTAAATTAATTATGTTGTGTTGGCTCCACTGGTGCGGTCTTCATTGTGTGATGTATTCGAGTCCTCTCCTTAATATCTCCGGAATTCCCCTTTTTTATCAGAGACCACCAGAGTTGTTCTATTCTTTACATAATTTTAATACCATGATTCAAATCCTTGTACTACATGAAAGTGGTTCGAATGGGAAGAGATTTTATACCGTTCCAGTCGTGTGAAAGACCGAGTTCGCTACGCACCATCACTTTCCAATCACTGCTTAGTTAATTAGAATGATCGCTACTTCTCGGAAACGGAAGTACACGGGATGATCAATTGCTGGAATAGAACTTGCAGCGTAACGAACCTGCATTGTACCGACGCTACACCAAATCGGCTTTATGCTTTCGATTATTAACTTCACCGATTCATCTCAGATGGCGTCAACAGATGCACAGCACGAGAACAGAGCTGATTACTGCGGTTATTGTTGTTACATCTCGCGCGATCGTTCATGTGTTCCTCTCTCGTTGTTAATAAGGGTGCAGGGGATGATACAGTGCTACCCCCTCGAGCAAGCACTTTCCTATCCGATCTGTGGCGTTTGTAGTGGATCAAACGCGATGCTCAATAGTGGAGAACTGCACAGACACTCACTCAAAACAGTCCGCGATCTCGGCGGCAAACGGCCATTCAAAGATTCGGGTTTTGAAAGCGTGAGTAAAAAAGTAAACCCAATCCACCGCAAGTGGTAGTAAATCGAGCGTGGAAACGGCCTAACTCGAGATCGGTCGAGTTTTCCCCGCACCATCCGGTTGCTGCTGTTGCCGGTGCGCACTCACAGGCACCCGTCCGTCACTGTTTTTCCCGATGTGAACCACCACACACCGTTCCAGTTTCCATCCGGCGCGGCGCACACGGTGAGCGGGAAAACTGGAAAGCGAAAAGAGCGCCCTGCACTCGCTCCCGAACCGCCCCCGTGGGAAACTGGGCGCTGGGGTGTGGAGGGCGATCTTCTCGCGCACTCGAAACCGAAACAACCTTGAGCGTGTGATGGAGTTTTGTCTTAGATTTTGTGGATGACTGAACAAGAGCCACGCCGCCGCTTCCCGGTCGTTTCAGTTTCATTCGCCGCATTAGCGAACGGAACGGGGATGGGAAAATGATACCGACCCCGGGGGCTACACGACGAAGCATCGGCGCATTTGCAATTGTTTGTCCGATGTACCTTTTTTGTTTTCAATATGCACAGATTGTAGTCCCGTTTTGGGGGATGTATGTGTGTGTGTGTGGATCTTATCTCGACACTCGACACATGAGATACCAAGAAAAGGGGTTTGAAAATTACCGATTGAGATATCAGTTGCACACTTGAGGCAAAACTAATCGAACGGCGGCCACTTGACGCTTGGTCTTGGGAGACGCGATGATGGGATGGGAGAGTTTTCAGGTTAATAAAGATAGCAACTCCACTTCAAAGCTGCTGCTGCTGCTGCTGCATGTTTTCGGAATGCATCTCTTCCACTTAGGCACTTGCACTTGTAATACCGAATAAAAGCAACATTATTGTGTAAGGAAAGCAAAAGCCACATTACGCAATAGTTGGAATGAAGTTTGTTTCTTTCTCAACAACCTTTTCGTAGTGCTCCTCATAAGTGTCCAAATGATAGTTTAACGTCCATTGATGAATTGAAAATAAAAATATTGTCTTGGAGCTATCTTCATGATGTGCTAAAGATGGAAGAGGATGTTATTCGAGGCTACTGGAAAGACATATAAAACAAGCAACAGTTTTCCAAAACATTTCTCACGTTGTTTAGATGTTCCAAACCCTCTCGTTCATTTATCTTCCGAGCTGTCTATTTGCATTTTCTTATCCGAATTCTAGCATCTTCCTAACTACGAAAATGGCCTAATTGTTTCCCATGCTGGCCAATCCCACTATGCTTGGCTGGCAATACATTCTCCTCTACCGCGTGCAATCCGTTCTTCAGTGATAATGGCACCGGTTCGGCTGGAACACACCTAAATTTAACGGAACGCGTCAAGCTGGCGGCATCCAGAGATCGGTTAATAGGCTCACAAATTGCAATCATTAACATTTCTCGACCGTTGCCAGTTACTAGCCGGATGTCGATGTGTGTGTGTTTGTTGCTCAGTGGCCCTTAAAGTAGCTGTGTGTGATGCATGCAGGGGGCGCCGTTTGCTGTAGTGCAGCTGAAACCGGGTGCAAAAGCGCACCTTATGGGAAAGTGGCATCTTACGGTACCGCCAACCGACAGACGGGCGGGAAATGGTCAATTTACCATTACTTAGGGACCCACACTAACGACCTTGCGGCCGTAGAGAGCCGCGCGTTGAACGTTGAATTCCCGGACTGGTGAATGCACGGATTTACCGTAAGGAATTCCGCCAACACGCCCGATTCAATTTGATTTTGCCCTCCCCTGCCTGTCTCTTGTGCCTTTTTTGTGCAATTTTAGCAGTGTATTGAAAGACATTACCGAAACGCTCATGGAAGCGGAGCAATAAACACCTTTTCGCTAGATAATTTGCACTTCCTTTAAGACAACTTCACTGGCAAATGATAGCAGATGGAAGAACCTGCCTCAACTATTCGCGCTTGACAGCGCGCGTTGTAAATGTGTCAAGTTTGAAACGATCGCCCAACAGGCGCGGCAAGAGATGCTCAACGTTTTTTCGGGAACCTGTCACAATTCGGACACTCTTCCGGTTCTCCATTTGCCGATGATCAATCACCCAGCTCGGAAGAAGAAGGTGCCGTTGTGTATGTTACCAATCAAACGTCGTCCGATAAGGAAGAAGCTGACGTCAGACGTACAACGGCGTAGACAAACCGGTTCTCCGACAAAACCGCGCAAGAGGCTAGATATCCGCCTGGAAATCACAAGTCACATCGCAAACATCGCGACACTATCACGACATCGAATCTCCATTTGTATGTTCCAGAGCCCTCCTGGGCACTATACGAACGTTTGAAGTTGTTGTGTCTGTTGGGATGTTGTCACACATATCGTTAGTTGTCGTCTCTCACTTACTCCTTGGTTGTTGGTGGTCCTTGTTATGCCAAACGAAATCGATTTCCCGCATGAATTTGTTTCGTACACTTCTCCTCTGCCGTCCGGTGGGTGGCGGATGGGTGACAGGTAATTGTTATTTTTACCTCCCTCACAAACGGAGGGCAGATTGTATCGATTTTTTATGAATTATGAGTACCGATAAGCACTCTTGAACGCCACGCAATCGTTGTCTGTCGCGCTCAAGGTTATGGGTTTACCGCTTTAACAGCCCCGAAGCTATCGTTGCTAGACGGCAACAAAGTTTTGTAACGAAACGATTTATTTTTACTTGCGAGACTAACACCACATGACGAATGAGAAATCCCAGTCAAGGGATAGTCATTCTTCAAAACGATTGTTTGGCGTGGCAAAAGTGTGTGGCAAAAAGAATCGTTTTTGTCAGAAGTGGGATTCGAACCCACGCCCTCAGAGAGGACCAGAACGCTCTTCGACACCCGCTTGGAGGCGGGCAAGATTGCTCTTGAGTCTGGCGCCTTAGACCGCTCGGCCATCCTGACATGTTGAGAGGGGCGTGCTAGAACCGAACCAGAACGCATGCACCGTTAGACGGTTCCCAATAGATGACATATACACAATTAGCAACGTCTTCGAATGGTCAACGAAATTATCTACAGCATATTTTATCCAACCCAGTGTGTAACAAATATTTAACATATTTTAGTGTTGAGAGTTGTTTTAAAATTTGTATTATGTACGTGAAGGAACGTGTATAGAGGGATGTCATTATAGGAATAGTTTTTTCTATACGAAATTCCTCTCTCAGCAACAACGAATGAAACGAGAGAGAGAATAACTCTCTCAGTGGCAGCTGAAGAGGAAGCTGTTCGACTGAACGTGCGCTCAATTGATATATGCGTGTAGCGCTTGGGTAAGGGAGAGCCCGGATAGCTCAGTCGGTAGAGCGTTGGACTTTTAATCCAACGGTCTAGGGTTCAAGTCCCTATTCGGGCGGGCTGAAACTTTTTTTGAAGCTTTAGCAAAAGTATTGAATATACTGTTTTCTTAACAAGAAGGGGGAAGGGTGGTAACTTTGTTTGTTTGGTTTACACTGCTGAATTTTGCTATGTAAATTCTTTGTTAACATCAAACAGCATGTCAGACACAATGTTTATTAACGTTTTTTCCCCCTATAACAAACTCCTTACAATATGCTTATACTTATTTATTTGGGTTGGAAGGATTGTTGTAAGAAACAGTCAATAATAATCTTTGATGTTGAAAATTCTTTTGATGTTCATCGATGGTTTCTGAGCGTTTTCATTTATAGTGCTTGTAAATGATAGAAGAACATGCTGTGGCAAATTTTCAGTAGCATATATAGCATATTGCAATCAACTATTTACTGTCGAAGAGGGTGTTTGTGAAGACACTTTGATCTTAGCCTTTAGGTTGAGAAGCGATTGAAGGGTGTGTGTGTGTGTGTGTACAAAAGACAAGAATCATGCGTTTGATGTTAAGAATGCGAATGCACATAAGCAACGTTTATTGTCTCGATAAAATCTTTTCCTAGTCCTGTGCAGAACTTGTAGATCATCAAATGAAAATCGCATATTCACGTAAACCTAAGACAAAGAACAAAATACCTCAATTCACATAAAAAATAAGCAACTGGTACAATTGTTGAAATTTAGTTACATGTAAAAGTTTACCGATAAAACCTCGAAAGAGCAGATTCAACAAGTGAGTGTTCATGCAGTTGTGGTAGCGAAAATGCCCGCTGTATTGAAGACGCGTATTAGCAATCGGGGAGATAGAGGCCCGGGTAGCTCAGTCGGTAGAGCGTTGGACTTTTAATCCAACGGTCTAGGGTTCAAGTCCCTATTCGGGCGAGTGACACTTTTTTTTGCAGAAGTATTCGGTGTTTGTATCAACAATTGTCGCCATATTAGTTTTAGTAGTGGAATTATAATAATGTATTACATTTTTTTATTTAAAAAAAGGAAATTTTTAAGTACTATTTACATTCAAATTTATTTCGCAAGGTTTTACAACTTCAACTAAGTGCTACAAGATAGTTTTATACATTTTCAATGCTTAGTAATACATAATTTACAAAATAAATAGCTCCTTCCTCTCTTTCTCTCTCTCTCCAACAAACCATGCCACAAAAATTTCATTGTTTCAAAGTAAAAAAAGTTTTTTTGTCAGAAGTGGGATTCGAACCCACGCCCTCAGAGAGGACCAGAACGCTCGACACCCGCTTGGAGGCGGGCAAGATTGCTCTTGAGTCTGGCGCCTTAGACCGCTCGGCCATCCTGACTTGTTGCGGGAAGCGAGCTCAGAGCCGTATAAACACGTTTGTACGCATCGTTCTACAAACCAACGGCAAACTCATGCTCACGCTAATAACATCGAAAACATCGCACGCTTGTTTCGGTCTCGCGCTCTCGCAGCAGGTTCGTTCGGCTTAGCGAGATGCGCGTGTTTCCGAGCCCAAAATTTCGTGCATGAATTAATCATGAACTGCGATTTAACTCAATTTGCTCTTCACCTGTTTTTCGCCGAGCCTAAAAACTGGAAGCGCCCATATTGAATGCTTTTTTTTTGCCGAAAACAAGTGCCACAAACCACATGCAGTGTCAAGTACGATGGCCAATAGCAATGCAATCGAACCCGGTACAGAAACAATCACACGCGTACTGAAAAGTTAAAGACTGCTTTATAATCACCAAATCACCTACAGCTTTAGGAAAATCGTTTCACGCCACAGCAGATAGTAATTTAGGCTGGCAGGGAAAACTCTCTCTCGGGCGTACGGGATGCGATGTGTGTGTGTGGGGTACTGGAGCAAGATAAAACAAAAAATTGTAAATCCCAATCGAAAGTTTTATTGTTGTGCCAATTTTTTATTGTAGGGCCATGCCAAATTGCTTCGTCGATGGGCATGCTGGCATGTTATCAGTAGACCAACAAAAAAAGACCCATCATTGGTGCCATTTTCATCAGGTTCTCTTCCCTCCGATCCTCGTGTGCCGATGAGGGAATTCCACACTATATGGGGGAACCGTAAAACTAATGTGTATTTATCTAACAGTGCACAACACAACCTCCATTGAGATATGCCACGAAGCACGCACACGCAGACCAGAAAAAACGAGCATAAAAAATGGTGGATCTATTGGCAGTGTGAAAATTGAACTCATCTCCGGCCAATAATTCCACGCATTTGTTTGTGTATGTGCGGCGGGGCGATATGGAATGTCACCCCCACGGGGGTGACATTGTAGCAGGCTCGCGTTATCGGTTCCACACGCAAGGAATGCAGCGGGGGGAAGTTTATTTTCTTGGCCACGGGAGTCCACCCTTGCACCGATTGGGGCGGCGGCGGTGGCGACGGTGGCGGCGGCTCCCCCATTCACTCGAACCCGATAAGCCAAAGGCGCGCACATACACGCAGAAACGGCCGAGAGATAGAGTGAAAGAGCAGTGAACAGTGCCGCAATGGGGAGCATACGTAACGTGGCGCAGTGCCGAAACGAAGGAGGAAACGGAACGGCACGACGGCCGCATACCGAGTGGAACCGTTCGTGAACCGTTCGCGGTTCGCAGGGCTCGCCTTGGGGCCAAAAGTGCAGCGGCCGGTCAGACAGTCTGATGTCAACATTTGGCCACAAGCGATCGGTGTTTCGTGCGTTCCGTTCCAAACTCGTCGTTGTTCCCACACACACCCCCCTTGCCGCCGTTACAATCCGGCCAAAGGAGAAATACAATCACGTTTGTCTGTACACGCTGTTCGGGTTTTGTGGCTTTTTCGCCGAGTGTTCACGCATTAGTCATCAGCGCAGGACGAACAGGATTGAGAAGGTCTGATCGATCGTCTAAAGTGCACTCAAAGTGATCAGTGAAGCATCGTGAGTTTCGTGTGTGTCTGCTCGTGATTCGGTTTTTAGCTCGTAAGACATAGTGAGACATTGAATCGACTGCCAGTATGGATATTCATCAGATCGCCAAAGAGGACCAGCTCCAGGAGTTCCGTCGTGTCTTCACGCCAGAGCTATACGATCATGTAAGCAGACCACAAACATAATTCTGAAGCCGAATGTGGGGCTTCGGCGAACTATTTATTCTTTGCAAACAACATTACCATCTTTTCCTCCCTACCGGCACAACAAACCTCAAGAGGTCTTAATATTAAGATCTGTCGCAAAAATTAAGACTTTCTTTGAGTTAATTTACCAGTCAAGCAAGAATACGGTGGCCACTCCTGCGCGTACGGGAAGTCTCATCGGTCCCGAACGGGATTTTGTCCCACTACCGGTCGTGTGAAGACTGATGCCGCTAGCAAATACACCACCAGACCGTCCCCGTGTGTATCTTTACATCTGTGAATATGATCGCCTTTCTTCCGAGTAGTCGCGATGAGTTCATTAGTTGGCAATGAATCATAGTCGTTCGATTTTGGGAGAATTATGATCGATACCATCACCCTCCTACGAGCGTTTGGTCCAAGCTGACGGTGAAAGATTGACTCAACTTCATCGCTTGAGTCATCGTTGGGAATGCCGCAATGTCTTCCCTCACCCTGCCCTCACCCCCCCATCCCCAACGAGAAACGTCAATGAAACACGTCCGACCTGATTTGCAACTTATCAACGTCGTCATTAGTCACGCCGGAACCCGGCAACCGCGTGTTGTCGATGGGTGGAACCGTTTCAATTTACCATTCACCCAAGAACATTCCATCTGTTTTCGTCGTTTATGAACTCCTGGGCAGAACGCGGATTGCAGTATTGATTCTTCTTTCTGCCTTTCCACTCGGCAAACGGGTCGGTGTTATTTTCTTTGCCAAAATGATAACAGGATTAATTTGTCATTATGTCGTATTGTTTATCATCAATGCCACCCATTGCCGTCAGTAGCGTCAGTGACTACGTCAGTAACGTCACTTTGATCTTTGACACCGAAGGTAAACGGAGACCTTTGCGGTGTTTTCTTTTTGGAAAGTGAAAATGAAAGAATTATATTGCTTTTGCACCGGCACGTACGGTGCACCGCAAGCCTAATGTAATTGATTTCTTGGGCTGTAAAAGGTGTAAAAAAAACGAATTTACCGGAGGATTTACCGGTTGGGGATGGAGAGTATATTGCACCAAGGCTTTTACCACCGAACTATTCGAACCATATACACGCTCGAGCGTGGTTTATGTATCGTTGGAATAGAAAGTTATGTCACCAGCTATAAGCAAGCACACTAAAAGATCTAAAGCGAGTTGACCATTGATGGGGCGCAGCTACTGACCACACAGGTGTACAACCTTCGAGGTTTTAATCCCAACATCGAACCGGAAGTGATAAAACTTCCTAAAAAGCTACACTACTACGAAGGTGTTGGCATTGATCTAAGCATGGCCAGCATATCTTATCAATGTTTTCTGGTGAAACAGCAATTCCACGACGCAAAGATTATGACTTTGCTGCAGTGTACTTGTTTTTGTTTTCGGAAATTCAGCAAGAAGCCAATGTTTATGAGATCATCTGATCATCTGATCAGATATGCAATCTACACGCACCCATCGGGGGACAGGGGGACGGAAGTGTTCGTGAAAGTGGTCCATGAATTATTTAAAACCTTTAAACTCTCCACAGATGTGGTGCAGATGAGGTCGAAATAGTTGGAATCGAATTTTTCAACCGACATTAAATTGTTTTCCTGTTGATGGGAGAAGATTATTTCCATTCAAGCTGTATATTTGTACTGTTTTGCCAAAATGATTTTCGCCTTTCAAGGTTTTGTTCCTGTTTGATCTCGGTTAAAGATAAGTAAGCGAATAACTTAAAAGTTTGCCTATCTTTTGACGCCTCTCGAGCGTTACAAAGCGTTACAAGTCCGTGGTCAGGTGCAATAGAATGTGGTGTATTATGTGCATGTGTGTGGAAGACTGTGTAGAATTGGAAATCGATGAAGTACGAAGATAAGATTAAATGCTTCTCCGTAGCTCCACGCGACGTGGCTAAGATTCACCTGTTTTTTGCCATTGTGGACAGCAAATGTTTCTTAACCGTCACCGAAGATAATGGTATCGACGACTCAATCACTCCCCTGGTCTCCTATCGCCAATCACTCCTCAACCCCGCGACAGCGTTGGTTTTGGGAAACTTTTGAATCGTATGGTAGCAAAAAAATTCCCCCTAAATAGCCACACCAATATTTACACTAGCTGGCAATTTGGTGTTTTTCTGTGTGCCAGCACGTTACTCTCGCTATCGCGTAATTGCCAACCTGAACCGTCATCTTCACGACGCACCATGCACTTATCAGCTTCAGTTTTCCACCGGCCTCCGATAACTTGCCCGGCAATTTTGCAACGAGTGGTCCTAGCGCTGTTGGCATTCACAAGTATCCACTACCGGTGGCGTGGATGGCACTTTGGATGAGGGATCACGGAACTTCATCTTGTCCACCACCATCACCATCGTCGGCAATCGAGTTCCTGATAGCAGCAACACCTGTGTGTGCGGCCTCGGCGAGGAAGGTGCTACAGTTTTGCAATCACCCACGATACCAGCGGGGCGTTTGATGCAAACGAGTTCTATTATCCTCCAGCACATGAGGTGTCGACGATAAGGAGCAACTCTGGTTCTTTTGTATTTTTGCGCAAGAGATTAGATCGATCGGCAATTAAGAAACCGCCATTGCCGGAGATACGCGAATCACATGTGAATCACGCACGTCACGCCTCTTCATTTGCGAGCCTTGGTGAGGTGAATCCTCAACCAAAGAAAACGACACTTTCGGTGTTGAATTCGATGTCTATCTTATACACCGTTTCACTCGGTGTTTTCTATCCCTTATTTTTAGGCAATTTAATCGAAAACTACTATTTTAAGGCAAGACGGTTAAGCGGCAAGAGAGAGAAACATACACAAAGAGAAAGGAAATTTCCAACGCGGACTAACTGCAGCCTTTTACACGTGAAAATGCACTGGACTGTTAACGACTACACCTCCGCACGATCTTCACCGAGTTCCGGGCACCCACATTTCCGCATGGCGCACTGGTGGATGGACGTGAAAATTGTGTCGCTTTTTAATTTATTTCACTCAATATTCATTGCATATGTCAAAGGCGCGGTTTTGTTGTTGTTTGGCGGTGGCCGTCCACCGATCACGACGTCCGGTAGGATGTCAAGGTCTGGTTGGCAAAATTGCCGAAGACGACGGTGGCGTTCATTCACCATCGGCGTGATAAATATTAAATGGACGAAAGTGGCTGGAGAGAAAACCACCACTGCCGCCGGGGTTGTGTTTTGTGTGGACAAAGTGGGGTTTTTTTTTGATCACCGATTTGAAGCTCCTGGGAGTTTAAAAGTAGGTTGAAGGCGGAGGATGGACTTCCAAAGGTCTTCAAAAACTGAAAGTAAAGCAGGCTCTCTAGGTGTTTTGCTTTATGCTGCTTAACCTTTAGAGATGTTTGATTCGATGTCGTTGCAATGCCCTAAACACATACTGTATTTGTTATTTGTGCCTAAACGCAACGTTTAGCTCAAGGTAATCGATCGATTGTTATGCCCGCTTTATTGATAAAACGTTCCGCGGGACTTTCGCAGTCGAACAAACCACAACAAACTTACCCCAAATTCGTGCTGCGGTTGAGTCCTAGCCTGTTCTTCGTGCGATATGTAAATTCCCGCCCGGTACACCCATTTCCGGTTGCTGTTCGGCGTGACTCCATCGCACGATGAGTAAGCCAAAGTACCACGGGCGTGTACAAGCCCTTCGCTCCTCAACCTAATGCTTTCTTCTGAGGGGTCTCGTCATGCTTTCTAAGGCCGGAAAGAGTGAAAGAGGCAAACTAAAGCTCAACGTCGAGCAAAGAGTTAGCCTTCGGCAAGGTCGTTGTACGTCCAACGTCCATTATAATCATTTTACCACTTTACACACCCATTATCAATGTTGATTGTTTGTTTTGTTTCACTTTCTACTGGCCGGTTCTACTGTGTTATTCCGGTGCTCCCCGGAAGCGTACCGATAGTCGACCAATGCTTGGGAAGCATAAATTCCCAAGAAAAGTCACCAGTCCCCTGGCGGGCGCGAGGGGGCAATACTGATACCATCTTGCACTGAAAGTGGTGATTCATTACGCGGCCCCTTCGCTTGTGGGTGTCGTTGCCTCACGTACACTCATCGGTCAACTGGTTGATTCGCTGGGTGCCAACCCTTACTTATTGCTTCGAATATCCAAATATGGGAAAGTTTAAAATTATCGTCCGCGCACTGCGTGTACTGCACTGGTTATTCATACTTCCTTCACGGTAAAGCTGATTCGTTACGGCGAGGTGCAACCCGATTTGTCTAGTATAATCTCCAGCTTGACTAATCACCTACCAACCGATTAGCGTAATCTCGTTCGGAACGTCTTTTTGACACGTATTCTTGCGGGCTGATTCACGGTCAAAACAATCCGTCTAATAATCACGCGTCTTTTCTCTACTTTCAGATCGACACTAACAAAGATGGTTTCATCGAGCTGAAAGAGCTGAAGGATGCGCTTGATCAGGTCGGCTTCAAACTGCCCGGCTACCAGGTCCGCCTGATGATCGACGAGTACACGAACAAGCAACGGTCGCAACACGCCGGCAAGCTGTCGTACGACGAGTTCGAGTCGCTGTGCATGGACCTGAAGGCGAAGGATGTGGCGAGCACGTTCAAAAAAGTCGTCTCGAAGAAGGAAAACCTCGAGACGCTCGGCGGCATGTCAGACTCGTCGGCCGCCGGTACCACACATTCGGTGCGCGTAGAGGAGCAGCTCGCGTTCAGCGACTGGATCAACTCGAACCTTATGCCGGACCCGGACCTAAAGCACCTGCTGCCGCTCGATTCCGAAGGCAAGCAGCTGTACGACAAGATGAAGGATGGTATTTTGCTGTGCAAGATCGTTAACCACTCCTGCCCGGACACGATCGATGAGCGTGCGATCAACAAGAAGAACCTGACCGTGTACACCAAGTTCGAGAACCTAACGCTGGCGCTAGTGTCCTCGCAAGCGATTGGATGCAACATTGTCAACATCGATGCGCACGATCTCGCGAAAGGCAAACCGCATCTGGTGCTCGGTTTGCTCTGGCAGATTATCCGCATCGGACTGTTCAGTCACATCACGCTGGACAGCTGTCCGGGGCTCGCAACACTGCTGTCGGACGGTGAGCGGCTCGAGGATCTGATGAAGCTGTCCCCGGAAGCGATCCTGCTACGCTGGGTCAACCACCACCTGGAACGGGCCGGCATTGCAAGGCGCTGCACAAACTTCCAGAGTGACATCTCCGACTCGGAGGTGTACTCGTACTTGCTGAATCAAATCGCACCCAAGGATGCGGGAGTTAACCTGGAAGCGCTCCGGGTAAGGAATGCTGCGAGCAAATGACCCCCTGGAAGTACACCTTAACATGTTGTCGAATTTTTCAGGAACAAAACGCCTTAAACCGTGCCGAAGTGATGCTGCAACAGGCGGCCAAGCTGAACTGCCGATCATTTGTCACCCCGCAGGACGTCGTGAATGGTGTGTACAAGCTCAACTTGGCCTTTGTGGCCAACCTGTTCAACAATCATCCGGGTCTGGATCAGCCGGAGGAGATAGAAGGACTAGAATCGATCGAAGAAACGCGCGAAGAGAAAAGTAAGTTGAAGGTGGTTGAGGTGTTGAAGTTAAGGTCAATACTAATCGCGATAATGTATTTCTGTTCCACAGCTTACCGCAACTGGATGAACTCGATGGGTGTGAAACCGCACGTCAACTGGCTGTATTCGGATCTGGCCGATGGATTAGTCATCTTCCAGCTGTTCGACATCATTCAACCCGGCAGCGTGCAGTGGAAACGTGTGCACCAGAAATTCACCCCATTGCGCAAATTCATGGAAAAGCTTGAGAACTGCAACTATGCGGTTGAGCTGGGAAAGCAGCAAAAGTTTTCGCTCGTCGGTATTGCCGGACAGGATCTTAGCGATGGCAATGCAACGCTCACGCTTGGTACGTTTGCTTCTCGCTTTACAACTTAACTGCTAAACACGCTTATATAATCCTACCGACTTTCTTTTTACCACCACAGCACTCATCTGGCAGTTGATGCGTGCGTACACGCTCTCGATTCTGTCCCGCCTGGCCAACACCGGCAATCCCATCATTGAGAAGGAAATCGTCCAGTGGGTTAACTCGAAGCTGCAGAGCGGAGGCAAACGGACGAGCTTAAAAAGCTTCCAGGATCCGGCGATCGCCGATGGTAAGATCATCATCGATCTGATCGACACCATCAAGCCGGGCAGCATCAATTACGATAACGTGCGCGAAGGTGGCAATCCGGAGGAGAATCTTGAGAATGCCAAGTATGCCGTCTCGATGGCGCGCAAGATCGGTGCGCGCGTGTATGCCCTCCCGGAAGACATTACGGAGGTGAAAGCAAAGATGATTATGACCGTGTTCGCCTGTCTGATGGCGATGGATTACGTGCCAAACATGGACAGTGCGAAAACTGCGCCACCGGTCGCTTCGGTCGTGCAGGCTCCGGCCCCACCACGACAGGAACCCGCACAAGCATTTGAGAATGAAACGACGGTTATTACCAACGGTACGAACGGAAATGGTGCATTAGGAGATGATGAGGACCATCACCAGCATGAGCCGCAAGAAGCGGAACCCGCCGCCGAAGTTTCACCACCGTCTGCTGCTAGTGAAACGATATCGTCTCCATCACCGCAGTCGAACGCTGTTGTCGTTGATGAATTTGCCGAATGAGCAGCCCGAGTGGTGCGAGACGCCCCATAGCTCGTCTGCAAAGTAGTGTACAGTCTCTGTCATTCTGATTCCGGGCGAAATGTATCGGATTTATAAGGAACGCAAAAGTGACCACATCAGTCAATATAATGTCCGGGGTTACGTTAAGGAAGGAAAGTGAACCAGCTCGCGGAATAATGCACCGTGTGTGTGTGTTTGTTTGACGTGTCCGTGAGTGTATGTGTGTGCGTGTATGTATGTATGTATGTATGGATGCAACGGCAAGTGTCGCTCGGCAGCCAGTTTGTACGTGTGTGATGATTGTAAACTAGAACGTTGTAAGCGTTAATCGAACTGGGAACACTAGCCACCGACAACCGTACGGTGCCGGTAAGGGCATAGGAATATAACAGCAAACAAGTATAATTGCCGCAGGAAGAGAACGGGATCAATAGGGGGGTTTCGGATGTAATGCAATAATAATAATAGTAGTAATTATAATTACGTTCATAACTTTAACATAATGTATGGCTTAGGAATAGGAACGATGAAAGCACCCAACCACACGATGGTCGCAAGCACTAACACACAGATACAAGCCAGACGTGCAGGAGGTGCATATGTAATTCAAGTACGGTGTATGTAAAACAGCTGCAAGCGTTAGGAAACTGAAAAGATCGGTTAATCATGTGGCCATGGTGAGATGTCCCAACGCCAGTCAGAACTCTTTGCGGATTGAGACAAACCACGGGAACCAACTAAAGTGAACGAACGAACGATCGAGGGCCCCACTTATAAAAGACCAATGTAAAATGGCGTCTGTATAAATTACCAATTTATCAATTATAAGCCAAGCTCATTTACAACGTATCACGGGGGCAAATGGTGGATGTTTCTGTTTTGTGTTTTGGTCGAAAATTAAGCTTATCACAAAAATATCCTCACATAAAAAAACCACGATCAACGTAAAGCATCATTATGAAAACGTTTCTACCTTATGCTGCATTGAAATGCACACAACGAGAAGGAATTGCACTGCAGGGAATTTAAACAAATGCTTCAAACATTACTACATTCAACTACTTGAAGAAAATGGTTACAGTCATGCGAATAGCTTTTTGCGTAATACGTTTACTTCTAACCTTTTCCAACACATTTTGGACTTTTTTTTCGGACCTTGGAGGGAAGCGAGTTCCAATGCATTGTACTAAACCAAAACGAATAACAGCAGTTATGTGCCAAAACGAAAACAATGTAATACGATTGCACCTGCTATATCCAAACATCATTAAAAAGGGAAACATAGGTAAAGGTTTTTGCAAAACAACATGCACAAAACGATCGCGTGCAGTACAGCGTCCTACCTAAACCATTGCTTAGCATAACCGTTACTGATTCGATGCTTTTTGTCCTTTATTTTCCTTACATAGTACGGTATGATTTGGGAGCATAGTTTTTTTTATAATTAAACGTGTACAGAATGCGTACAAATTGTGTGTATGTGTGTGGTAATAAACATTATTGCCCAGGAACGGAATATACCAACTAAACCGGTGAAGATCATGATGAAACTGATGGTTAAGATATAAACAAATGGAATATCTGTCTGTAATGCAGTATTAGGTTCATTGTGTATAGTGAAAGTCATAGGAAAAGAACAAGAAAGAAACGTGTGAAAAGTCCACATAGAACACGCCACAAACACACAGACACACACATATTTGACGCGCAGTCCTGCATATCGAGCGTGCTCGGAAACGAAAGCGTTTGCTTTTGGAGAGTTTTGTTTGAATTGTTTGTACGGTTTTTACCAGTAGAATAAGTAATCGGGATGAGCTTTGATGCTTTGAGTAAGTAGTTTGTAATGAGTAATGGAAAACGAAACCCCGTTAACAAATATGCTACCCAATTGCTGTCTGTCTTCTGCCTTGGCTTAACCTTCTTTCAATGCAACCAAATTGTTTTTGGCTTACTAAACCAATGTGAGTTGATCGTCGAAGCATCCGTTAACACATGTACTTTGTGGGTGTGTGCGTTTGTGCGTGTTTCTGTGCATTCATACTGCAAATGCTTAATATCTAAGCCATATTTAAAAGCACTTAACGAGCGACAAAATATCGCGACAACAAAACATTTAGGGTGGTTTGTTCATAAATTGTGTAAAATGTATCAAACTTTTGTTTTCTTTTCTCGTTGTTGTAGACCATTATACGATTTGGTTCACTCTATCCTGTTTCACTGTGTAACCTAACTATCGCCCTAATTGTGAAGAAGGGAACTGGTACGGCGAAGTAAATTAGGGAAAATGGCTTGCATCATTATAAAAGAAGAAGCATTACAACTTACAATCAAATAAAATCAAACATCTGACAAAAATAGGCTAAGCTGTGTTGAACATCCTAATCCTAACCGTGGATGAGAATTCCATTCTTCCAGAGAATCTCCTATTACATACTGTCGTGTTCTTGCGACACACGCGTCCAACTATTTGTCCTTTTTGTTATCACCCTCACACTCGACCGCATCGTTTTCTCCTTTCTCCTCCATAATTGTAGCATTTTCTACACCTTCTTCCAGCAGTTCAGGGTCAGAACTTCCCGCCATAAGCGCACAAAGGTTAGCTTCGTCGTTCACTTTGTCCACTTTATCATTCGGCACAATTCTCGATCGTGGCTCTACACGGCGATACAATTGTTCCTGGTTCTTCTCCAGATAGCCCGGAAGCCAGAATACCGCTTGAACTAGCCTGTAATGTATAGAATCGTACGTGAGTTAGTATTGAGCGACATAGTGCATGACAGTTGGAGCAACTTACTTGAATAATACCCAGCCGGAAAATACCAAACACAGACACGTGCCGGACGTTTTCACCATAGCCGCATAGTCCGGAACCACTTGTTGATGCTTCATCGCTGCTAATCTTCCGATGCAAAGCTACGAATTCGCGTGATATCTGCTGATAACCTTGTGTGCCAATCCAACGTAACACACTCGAACAGCAAACGAGCAACTGGAAATACGAGCTCACACACGGTTTCGGTATTGATTGATCCTTTGGTCTATTCAACAAAGTTCCTCCCACCACTTTGTTTCTCGATTGTACATCGCACACGCACACGGGATGTTCATAAAAACGGGATGTTTTGGATTATTATTGTCATGGTGACAGGTCTGTACGTCTAGTTGATGCACGTGTCTCCCAGAATTGATGACTGTATCGCCTCCGTAGGAAAGCATTGATTTTCCGATTCTATTCCCACGTTCTACTTCTCATCCATTTTTAATGGTTTGAAAGATACCGATCGTACATGAAAGTCAAAAAACGAGGTGTTCAATATATGACGAGATTCTTTTTAAGCCATTTCTGCTCCCATATTAGACGTAATTCTTAATTAACATGACAAAGGGCACGGAAATTGGTCTTTCATTTCCTAATTAATTTAAATTTACTTTTAGTTAAATAAGTTGAGTGAAAAATTCACCATAGCAACGCTCATTGGATGGGTTTTATGGGTGTGTGGAAGGAACAGTAGTAGGCTGATTTGAGACGCTATGAATCTAACTTCATTTGAATAAAGGCATCAAGTGATACATCAGAATCTGCTGTGGAGATAACTCAGAAAGTTCGAGTCTAAACGCTACAGGAGTGACAACAAGATACCGGTAATACCAAGACTTTGGAACTTCTCATGGCAAACATCTACATTATGTGTGATCGATGTCAAGAATTATGTCAGTCATGTAACTTCTGAAATAAATTTAAACAAAAAAATCCACCCCTGCCTTGGAAACAGCTAGAAAGCGGGGAAAGAAACCGCGTACACTTTCAATTTCGTTGCAATCAGTGCGTAAAATGGAAGAAAAGCAAACCATTCACAATAAAAAAAAGTTACGGTTCAACTGACTATTTCTTGCACTATTCCCGATTTCCCGGTGTTACCCAGTTTTCGGTTGGTGAAGTGGTACGATTAGCACCATTTAGTTGCCACCGATTTGCAAAGGCTACTGCGATGACGATGATGACGTTGTGGCGGTGATGCATCGGTGCAACGATTGAGCTGATGCGGAACGCCCTTCCCTTACGGTTTCACTACACCCCGTCCACCCGCGCTTCTATTGTATTCGATCGATTTGTGCGAACATGCTTGATCAATCAATTTGTCACCAGAAGCATTTGGGGACCGGCGCACACCAGCGAATCGTTACGAGTGACAAAAAGCAACAAGGAGTTCCAACCATGCGTTCCAAACATTGCCACCGACGCATTTCGCTGGAGGAGGTGGCGGTTCATTGGGGTTGGAAGGATATGCTTGATCAGTTCCGAATTCGAAGAGCAAAAAAAACTCTGAGATACATCAAGGGTGTCGAACATCGTCAAACAGGGAAATATTTTCACAAATAATTTACATAAATGATCAGAATTTCAGTTGCTGATTCACATTTGAATATAACTTTCTTGAAGAATTGATCTTAAGTCTAAACTAAATAACAAAACGACACGGAAATCTTGCGCAAAGAAGTAAAATATGTAAATGTTTTAACCGTTTGAAGGGTAGAAAACCTATTGAAAGATCAATAAGGAGATCCTCATAACCTTCATTATCTCACCTCAACAACTCGATTTTCCAGAGTTCGTATGTTTGACGCACTTGTGAAAAATCTTATTTTCATTGTGTCCGTCATCACTATCGCAACGTTTCGACGACAAATTACCGCCTGCTTGGTTCGGTTTTGTGATCATTCCCTGCTGGTTTTTTTTTCTTTCTATCTCTCAACTCAACCGGCCGTTTCGCGCACAATTCCTCGCACCTGTGATTGATTATTTAACACCAAACAGTGCGCGATTTGTTACAACGTTAATGGTAGGACCGTTTTGGAACAGTTATAAAATTCACCTACCCTAGCACGATCTGAAGTCAGTTGGAAAATGGCCTTCGTGTGTTGAAGGCTACTAACTAGCTATCCCTAGTTTTGGAAGTAACACGCTCTTTTCGAAATTTCAAACTCCTTTTCTCGTGTTCTTGGCTCGTGGGATGGCTTCCCAGGCAAGTGCATCACCGTTGGGGTTAGGACAGTGGAGTACCTTGGTGTGTCTTCTTCCGGTTGTGCTTAGCGGTGTGCAGTGTTTTGACCATTTGACGCCCGGAAACGAGCTGCTGCTACCTGAGTTTGAGTTCGGGCACGAGTTTCGGCACGACATTGAACGCGATCTGCTGCCGCTTGATGAAAGATCTTACTATTATCATGGCGAACCCGACGAAGAGCACGTGTTCCAGACCGATTACAATCTAGCGAATCTGCGACCGATTTCTCCGACACCGGCATTTACGCTGGATCCGTCATACATATCACCGCAAGATGTTATACCAGCGCGGGCCAAACGTGCTCCAAACCGGCTACTGCGGAGAAAACCATCGAAACAACGCAAACGTGAGCAGGAAAAGGAATTGCTCTCGGAAGAATACGAGGATAAGGATGAGGAGGACGTGGAGAAGAATGAACAACACTCCGACTCCGGTGAGAGTTCCGGTGATGTGGAAGATTATGCCGAACGGTACGAGCAGTTTATCGCGAAACACTTTGACGATTTGGATAACAAGCGCAAAAAGTCGGCCCCACAGCGTAAGGCACCGGCGAAGAAACCGTCCGAAGAGGACGAGGAGGAAGAGGACGGTGACTACAAGTTCGACCGGTTCGACTACTCCTCCTCGGAGGATTACGAGCGCATAAAGGCTGAATCCGAAGAGCAAAGCAGACGGTTGGCGAAGGATCCCAAGAACTGTCGCACGTACGAGAAGGACGGTATGGTGTGTAGCGTCTGTCACGATCCGGCCAGCGACAGTGCGTCGGAGAGCTGTGCCTATGCAACTGAGCCACACCACCGCAAGTACGCGTACGTTAAGGAACGAAACTACGACAGCAAAAAGGATGACCCGAACCGGACAAAGGCGGCCCAGGCTGAGGAAGAAGCTGACGATGAGGATGAAGCGGAACGGGAACACACGAGTGCAGAAGTACGCCCAGAACGGCACACGGATGTGGCTATCGAGGGCTTACATCCCACACTGGCCCCGAGACGAACTCCAACGCGTCCACTTCGTAAGCCAGCACTCCGCACGAAACCTCACCAGTCGGCTACCAATGGCGGAGGATATCGGTACCAGCCGATGGATCTTCGTTCGAACCGTGCCAGCATGAAGCTGAAGGCAGCGGACAGCGAGAACATCTCCTCGACCACGGACGGCCAAGACGACGGTAACATTTACGTGATGGATTACGCCGACCAAGACGAGGTGGCGAAGGTGCTGGCCGACTTTAAGGCACGCGATTGGTCCAACTGCCGGAAGGGTAAGCGGATGGAGGACGGCGATCTAACCTGCTACCAGTGCACGGATGCGGCCGGTGTTAACCACGAGGAGTGTATGTACGTTTCAGAGTCCCGCCTGACCGCGTCCGAGCTCGTACGGCCACCTCCTTCGATGGTCGGCAAGCTGCGCAAACGGAAGAAGGTGGTGGCGCTGACACGGAAAGAACTGGCCGCACTAGAGCCACCGGCAAGTGCCATCGGGGGATTGCCAGCGAAGGAGAAACAAACCGTCAAGCGGACGGTTTCGTTCCGCAGCTACGTTACCGGTTCCGGGCGAGGCCACCCCAAGGCCACGCCCGTGTCGTTCGGTTCGGATGGAGATGAGAGGGTGATTCACTACGAGCATCACATTTCCCACGAAGTCCCATAAGGCGAAGGGACAACTGTCGGTAACAAGCAAATGGTCCAATAATGATAAATAAAGGTAGTAATGCAGTAGTCGGTTTTGCTTCCTAGTACCTCATGTGTAAACTCATCGGCCAGTGTTCCTTGACAGGAACATCCAGGAACCTTTACTGTTTAAAAACAATGTGCAAAAATGGATAATTTGTGAAATAGTAGGAGAAGTGCCTAAATACATAACCATACAAAAGAAAGTATGCAAAACTTACATGTGGTATTGTGGAACTCCTGATAGTCTTGGCTGAAGAATTTGCACCAACGTCATACACTTAACAACGAACAATGAACTGAAAACAACAAAGAAAGTCGTAACAACTCGTAATCAAAAAACCCACATCCTGAATTAAAGAATCATGAAGCTCTGGACATCTTCAGACAGAAAGAATTCCTCTCTTTGAAGGTTATACAGGGTGGGTGGAATCTCTTTGAAGTTGTGTAGAATACTCTTGAACGAGCAATTACGTGGTGGACGCATCAACTCCATCTCAATTTGGGATTACCACGCCTCCTCTGTCCATGTGGACGACCTAAAAGGACTTTATAAGCTGGGGGTCTCCCGGTGTCATTCTCATGACGTGACCAGCCCACCGGAGTCTGGCGAGCCCAGTCCACTGTACGACAGTTTGTTCGTCGGGGCCAAATAATCCTGCCGAGTATCTTACTCTCGAACTCGACTAAGAGGCGTATGTGTATATAAATTCTGTATAGTCCCTGTTTCGTTCGTCGCAGGAGGGGTCAGGTGTTTTGAGAAGAGAAGTTTCCTCAGATTGTAGAAAGATCGGCGATCACATAAGCGCATATCTCAATATCAATGTTGTCGCTGCTGACTTTTGACTCGAGATAGGTGAGGCTTTAGAACGAGTACATCGGAATGGAACACATCGTGGCATTCAATGTTACTTACCAGTGCAAAACCCGTTTGTCGTATGTATAAAGGATTGTGCGTGAGGCAATAGACATCAGCAGCAGATGACATCAATTCGCGAGTAGACGGGAAGAAACCATGGTGACGACTTTGTTGGAGATCATCAAGGTGCTTGGGAACTACTACGTACGATTGCAAGATTGAACTTCTGTGCCGCACACAAGAGTTGTTAGGAAATAGTACACCCCTCAGACTGATCTCTTTGTACCGGTGCTACCTATACCTGGGCAAAACCCGAGAGCCTTACACAAGTGGCCGATCGACAAGTCGCTTGAGTGATTTGCAATATCTTAGTATGTTTTTGATACAGCTCACAAATGTATCTGTTTAAAGCACACCAGTTGAACATCAAACCTCATTACTATATCTCCACGGTACCCAAGATATATACAACCAAATGGTTAGACAAAGAATAATCATAGCGTTAATTTTCACTTAAAGTTATTTATTTAAATCATGTATTATCTGCATCAAATTATCGTTCATCAGCCCTTCGCACTTCTCTCTCCTCAATATGTTTCTATGTATTTTTTTGTTGTTATACATTTTCTTTCACCACGTTTTTTTTGCTACTGTTACAGTATCCTTGTTGTGTGTGTGTGTCCTTGCACGTACGTAAGTGGTCGCGTTGTGCCACTCACTGATTTCCCGTGCTGTCCGTTACATTCACCGCCGTCGAAAGTGTGTAACCCTTCCTTTGCCATGCTTTCACCTATAACACCTTGTTCATAACTATGTGCCATTTTATCTTCCTTATTTCTCCTATTTCGGCGGTACTTTCGCCATAAAATGTATGGTGGTAGATTTGTGTTGTGTTCCTTCATTCCAGTGTACTTTATACGACAACACATCATCGTCGTCGTCATCATCACTCAGTATTTCGTACGATTGTTTTGACCGTACCTGAATTGAAGTCTAGTAATTGCATATTATTTCTTCTACTCTATATCTGTGTATCGCTGCATTCGTCGATCCGGTGCTCCGGGCACGCATTCATAGCAGAAGCATTTGAAACTAAAAATATTGCAAACAAAACTGATCAAGATGAGATGGTGGATATGATGGGACTGTGAGGGTGGGGGGATTGGTAATTCAAGATCTAATCGGTAGCGCAGCCCCGACCGCCCTTATCACCTGTTTTTTTTTTGTTTTCCAGCAAAACGTTCCGTCTTACTATAGGCTATCTGCTCTCTCGTGTCACTCCACTTTAAATTACCTATCCAGTGAGATAGTTATGTGGAGTTCGTTTAACGATATATCGGCAGCCTTTCTGTCGGGGGTTGGAAAATGGGTGTTTACGTGCATGTTTTATCGAAACAGTGACAATGAATGCATGCGACACAAGTGTTTGTTTCATAATTACTTCACACAAAAACAAAAAAACACCGGCCGTTCCGGAACATCCGCCCGATGCGGTTTGTTCTAGTCTTCGACGTTAGGCAGTCGTTGTTCAATGCTAAGATAATGCGTCACACCACTCTAACCGTTCCCTTTTCCCTATGGAAACACTTGTGTGTGTGTGTGTGTTTTACCTAAAATTACGGTTTCCCCCTTTAGAGCCGATCGCCTATCGTTCGTTCTCGTCAAATCATATGCCATGATCCATGGTCCATCGGTATGAACCGTGTGTTGTTTTGTGTTTTTTTTTTTCATATATATTTTGAGTCATCTTTATCCTATCAAAATATTTTACATTTAATTCTTCTGTTTCTGAGTGCACTCCTAGTATCATCGTGTTACAAAAACAAAACAAAAACGGTATCTACGCCTAAAATACTACAGCTTAACATAAAATGATTGTGCAGATGTTTGCCAACACACCAGGGAGTATGCGTGTGTGTTTGTGTGTGTGTGTAGTACACAAACATCTGCCGGAAGAGAATGTGTGCCACATACCGAACTTATTGCATTTCAAGTTTAATAGAGAGAACACGTGAGCTATCTCTCTATTTACAGAAAAAAAATCCACATATACGTTTGCTGAATTCCACTCAGAGAATATTTTCTCCCCCCGAAATGGTTCCAAATCTATGCACGGAAAGACATAAAACGCGCCTATACAAATGTTTCACCCTAACTAATCATTCACTCATCTTTCGTTTGCTGCTTCGCGCGTATCGATTGTACGTGTTTACGGTAATTTATCTAAATGTTTTTTTTTTTACTAAAATCAAAATCGCAACTGTGAAACATAAATGTTGACTACCTTAGGGGTCCGTGGTCCATTTTGGGTAGGAAAAGAAAATAACTCTAAGCACACACACTAATGGGCCACAATCGAAAGTAAATATACGGAAACAATAAAAATCAATCTATCAACCCCGATGATGTTTGTCGAACTGAACAATTTTACGTTTTACATTACTAAAACTTTCGTATCCTTTTTGCAGAAAAAAGATAGTCGAGCAGTTTGATTGATGGAATTTTACTAAAATAAATTAATCTTTTACGTTCGTTCTTTTTCTAGCTCTCTTACTTTCTCATGCTTTCTTTATCGCTCACACATTATTCCACTCTTATTAATGTAGCTTTTTACACGGCATCCACACGTTAACGTTTACCCCAAGCATCGTCGCACTGAATTTCACAAAAATTTCAAACATACGACAAAAGCTTACATATGACCTCCAAAGTTTGTTCTAGTTACATGCATCGTTTTTGCTACGAGTTATGCACAAATTAGGAAACTAGCCCGTATCAGGTTAAAACGGTTGGGTACGTTTTTTATTTCTTTTTGTCAAACATATCTTTATGTTTCATGCTAGACAATTTGTATGTAATAATGGTCGTCTCCTCGCCCACCTTGCCCCACTGGCATGTTATATCTTAAAATAAAAGATAAACTACGCAGTATGTGTCAGAACGCACTGTAAACAATGAAGATACGGGCATGTAGAACAATTCCCCAAACGGTTGTTACATTCAAATCTTAAGAGATAAAAAAGTAAATAGTATTAAATTGCAGCTGGATGTGCAATCATTTGCGATTCGTGACGAATGAGTGAACCTTTGATGTGAATCTCATACTTCCTCAAAATGTCTATGGAAGTAATCTATTCCGCCATCCACGTTGTGATTGTATCGCCTCCGATATGCTGTAGGTTGTCACGTAACCTAATGCAGAGAAAGGGTACTGCGAAGACAACGGTGTATGATCGATGGATGGTTTACGAACGACACAATGTCTTTATATCGACAGCTATCATTCGTGCAAACGACAAACATCCGGCGCACGATGACGTCGTTCGCATTTGGCCCTTTAAAACACGTAGGTCTCGTCAGCCATATCGATCGCCCATCGGAATTTGTCACGCTGTGTCTTGTTGAAAATCTTCTCGATTGGAACGCCGAATTTCTTGCACCTAATGAGAAACAGAATAGAAAAAAAACGAAGGATAATCTTTTGTTTACCAGCATTGCCAATTAAACTGCTTACCAAGCCACGGAGATGCGTGGATCCAAATAGTTTAACTTGGATGTACCAAGAGCGATCGTCTTGTTTTCGTCCCTGTCCGTTTCCTGGAGTTCCAGCTTTTTCAGTTGCTCCTTAAGTCTTTCCAGTTGCTTATTTTTCTTTTCATACGCAGTTGGATCACGAACATTGCTCTTTTTGAGATCCTAGAACACGCGCAAACGAATAGTAACAATAAAGCTTACCACATCTTCTGCCGCTTCGTTCCATACCTTCAATTCCTTTTGACATTGGTCAACATTTTCGCGCTTTAAGCGAATCTTTTCCTTCAGATTGCCCATGCTTTTCTCGTGCGTTTTTGGAACAGCCCGTTGATGGTTACACAAAATAGCCACGGCACGATTAGCACGGTTGTAGGCGAGCAGTTTCTCCTGCACCGAATAGCTGGGATCTGTTAGTTCTTCCAGTTGCTTTTGCAGCGTGTAAGAAGCGTTAAATGTACGGAACACCTTAGCAGTAAGCCCTGCAAAAGAAGAGAGTGTGGCAAAATAACAATCAGAGAAAGATCACAGCGATCAGCAAATGACATTGGAAGCAAACTCTTCCGCTACATACCATCCATCAATCCCTTCAGATATTCGTTTACGACAGTCGTGTTTAACCTATCGAAAAGGTCGTCCCCAGCCTTTTTGTTCTCCTTGAACAGCTCCAAATTCTTGAACACACGCTTTTCGACCTCCACCTCGTTGTAGTACCGGATGGAATCCTTACCGAGAAAGTCAAACACAACCACATTCTCCTTGCCGTTAAGCTCCTTGTGCAGCTCAATATGTTCGTAGCGCAGCGAACAGCAACCAACGGTATCCGCCTGATCGTCATCCTTTTCATTGCCCGCACGCAGCGCTAGCTTATCGATAAAGTACATAGCAACGGCACGCTGTCGGATGCGCATTTCCTTGCTCTTCCACTCCTCACGATACGTATCCCGTATGCGATCGATGTGTTTCAGCAAGCGGCGTGCCGTTTCGTATTTCTGCCAATCCTTTTCGCCCTTTAGCTTCGAGCTCGGGTTTAACATAATGTACTTTACCTGTCCCTGCACGTTCTCGGTCCAGGAGGCCAACCACGATACGCTGTTATCATGGCGCACTTCCTTCCATCGGTGGCCCGGCGGTGGGGACGGTATTTTACTATCCTTCGAACAGTTGATGATAACATCCTCCGGCATGACGCGCCTCTTCACCAATCCCATCTTCGGATGTTCTCCACGGCCACGGAACAGCCCAGGAGGTTCTATTTTAAAGTTGCCTATCTTTTCCTTGTGCCCGTCAATTACGCAAATGCCGTACTCTTTAGTCAGCTGTTCGTTCGCTGCCTTCAACGCAGCCTTTTCTTCCTTCGTGCGGTTTCGATTCTTCTCGGCAATCTCGGCAAAGTAGGCAGCCATCGGACGGAAGTTGCACAATTCCAAATTAGTAATCTGTTGTTTTTCGTGCGATGTCATCGTTTTGTGCCAATCTTTGAAGAAATTTTCGTTGAATGCATCCTTGGAAGTGTAATCGTGATCCAGCATACGAGCGTAAAATCCTGCCACTTCTTCTGCATTCTGCGAAAGCCTCATTTCCCTTCCATTGTACTCAAACCGAACGTGCGACGGTAATGGTTCGTACGCTGGTGCAAACACGGGCCCTTTATGCTCCAAGAACTTCCATTTTACTCCATCGTCACGCTTTTCTTCTTCCCACCTAGAGCGTTGGATAAAGATAAGAAAAGAAACATTCACAATATTAACGTACAACTCATTGTGTCCCATTAAGTTAAAGTAATTGCACACCGATTGTTGTTTCTATGGTTATTCACTACTTGCGGGCGTTTTTTCACCCGCTGCAGAGATGTTGCAGTGTGATGAAAAAGCCGTCTACAATCGCGATCAACGATTGCACGTGAACGTAAATTGGGTACTCGCAGTAGTATTCTATTAGTTCCAACGCATATCCTGTATCCATCACAATACAACCGCGGGTAAGAAACCGAGAAAACTGAACGGAATACAGACAACATTCACTTTGCAGGGCAAATTTTCATCAACACACACTTTTCTTCTTTCTACGGAAAACGGCATGTAAAATATTGAGCTGTCAATTCACTTATGACAGCAAACTTGGTAAAACGCCATTCGGTATACGGTGGCGGGGACAGGAACTAACGAACGAAAAAGGCACGCACACATCCATGCACACACGCAAACTTCATGCAACACGATACATTTCACTTTCCAAATTCACATTTCTTGCGCACTCCGTACACTTCCTCACTGCTATTGACACATGCCGGTGGTGCTGCTATTTTGCCGGCCAATGCGTCTGCTCGGGTGTTTTCAAAACAAATCCTTACTTTTCTCCACTGTGCAACAACACTGCCTATGGGGATTAGATTCTCAAATGCAAACCAAACTTACCATTTCCACACTTCCTGCTCCTCCTCTTCCTTCTTTACCCTTCCACCCTTCGTAGGACTTGATTGGGTAGTTGCTCCAGTCCTGACGGTCGGTTTGGTGTTCTGAATAAACAAAATTAAGAAAAACAAAAAGTACATCAGTAACTTGGCATGCTGTACGACCTTCAAGTAACCGGTACACACAACATTATGAATAACAGAAAATATTATCAATGAGCAATGTGTGTTGTCGGCTATATGTAACATAAATCATTACACTACAGATAGGTCATTCACCTTCTTTGCACTCTGCGTCGCAGCTGGCTCCTTCTTGATCTTCGACTTCTTCACCTTCTTCTTGCTATCGATATCGTCCTCATCGTCGTCATTCGCATCATCGGATTCGTACGAACGTTTTTTGTTCTTCTTTTTATCCTTTTTCTCCGTCTTCATCTTTTTCTTCTTCCCACCATTTTCATACGCATCGTCCACATCCTTTTTCTTCCGTTTGGACAGTGGGATATCATCCTCGGATTCTTCCTGTCCCGATTGTGGCTCTTGCTTCACATCGGATTGTTCGTGTTTGATTGCGGCCACGTTCGCCTGATACTGTTCGTGTTGTTGTTGCATTCCACCAAAATATCCTTGCTGTTGCTGCTGCTGTTCGTGATGACCATTCTCGTTGTTAAAATCATTGTAACGGCTGCCTTCATCTCCATCATCCTCATCATGCTCTTGATAGAATCCGTCCTCATTCGAAACATTATTATAGTCAGTAGTTTCGGCTTTCAATGGGAACGGAGTTTCGTCAGCACGGAACTGTGACATTGAGTAATCACACGAGCTTGCCTGGGAAACATCCATCGGACCCGTCGCTCCAGCACGATTGCTCTGCATCGTATCATTTTGCGGCAGCATGTGACCTTCGCCATTTAAAAACGTTCTCGAACCAGAATCCGGTTCCTCCTTCACCTTCACCTCGGTCGTACTAGGTTCCTTTTCCTCCCGGCGACGATCCTTGCTCTTGGACGACGATGATGATGAAGAGTGCTTATCCTTATCCTTCTTGCTGGAATGTTTGTTCTTGTCCCGGCTGGAGCTGCTGGAGCTGCTCTTATGTTTATCTCGATCCTTGTCTTTACTGTTCGACGTAGAAGAAGATGCTGATTTGTGCTTGTCCTTATCCTTGTCCTTCTCGCTACGGCTGCTCTTGTCGCGTTCCCTATCCTTCTTGTCACGATCGCTCCGATCTTTGCCATCCTCCCGCGAACGATGTTTGTCTTTATCCCGTTCTTTATCCTTCGACCGTTCCTTATCACTTCTGGAGCTTTTGTGCGACGAAGAGCTGCTATGATGGCTCTTTTCCTTATCCTTGCTGCTGCTACTGTGAGAACTGCTTTTCTCCTTATCCGACCGCTCCTTATCCCTAAAATAGTTTTAAAAATAAATCATTAAAAGAGTTCGTTATGAAGTGGGACATTTTAAAACTCACTTGGACGTACTGGTTCCACTCTTCGACGATGACGAGTGGCTGCTACTACTCTTGTGCTTATCGCGGTTCTTGTCTTTATCTCGTTCGCGATCCTTATCACGATGCTTGTCCTTCTCGCGGTTCTTGTCACGATCTTTATCTCGGTGCTTATCCTTACTCGAGCTTTTGTGGCTTTTATGACGATCGCCGTTTTCACCTCCACTGCCCGAATGCCCGTTGCTCACCCCGTTCGGCCGGTCCATCATTCCATTCATCACCTTGGAGGAATCCTTTAAGAAAATCAAAATATACAAATAAAATACATTATATGTTTTACCAAGTTCAAAGGGAAACCTTATCCCCCGAAACAAATGTGTCACAGATCGCAACAATTTGTACACCAAAATAGACAAGTTTAAAAATAACATCTCTTTTCTAGAGCGCAACTGTATTCATACTTTTCCTACACAACCAGAAGAACCACATAAGTGAAGTGAATGTAGAAATAGAGGAAATAAGGCAAATAATCCATATTACGCCTATGTTATCATAGCGATAGTGTTTTGTCTTCTACAACAAACTTGATAAAACTAGCAAAAAACAACATACCGTTCCGAATTTTTCAAGAGCAAATTCACAATCAACAACAGGGATCAACAACTTCGTCAATCTTTTTATCACTTCTCCATGTTCTCCAACATACGTAAGCTCTCTACGGGAAGTGAATTGTTTCATCGGTTCGACCAAAAACCTAATTTCATGCTTTTAACATTATCTTCGTAGCCTTCATCTTCACAAATTTCATGCTTCGACATTTGATTAACACGTGCGCTACTATCCAAAATGCGGTCATTATCCTCATATGTGTTCGCTATGCCACGCTGTCACGACGGATTGTACCTTTTGAAGATGAGATATTACTGTAAATAGAACTATTTGGGTAGAGAATCGAACAAACAAAACGGGTGCTACATAATATCGCCAAGAAAATGTTCTATGTCACCAAAATGGGTTTGGCGTGTGTGTGATGGTATTCGTTATGATAATGCTTGCGGGGCACACATGTTCTATGCTGCATTCAATTCAACAGCTGATGCTTTAAAACTTCCCCTTGGTCAAACACAACCAACATTCCGGACGATGCTTTGTACACCCGAAATAAATAGAATAGTGCGGATGAGGAATGATACAACGAGTTTCGAATAAAAATGCCCGTTTCTCCTACTGACCCTTCAGAGGAAATATCATCCGGTGTCAAATTTAATTTAAGCAATGCTGCTGAAATATGTGACTAGTTTCATCATCTCGGTGCGCAAACATCGTCCGTGTAGCTTCTTATCACGAGCACGTTCTCTAATTCGCGTTAAACTTGTTTCATGAAATAACATGAACGTGTTGAAAAATGTACAATAGTAATATTAAAATAATGCACAATTCCTAATTCAAATAAATTTAACTCTAGCTAAATATCTTCATGCCTTGAATTGTGAGTTCCGGCCACGTTGTATTTTTCCCTACTAAGCAACCATACAGCAACCAAATTTCCTTTCTGAACAGCGCAGCTCACATTGCCCAATGCGTTGTGCATTTATTCCATTCACCTTGATTGAACGTTTGCAATGTACTGAATTTCATGCCAACACCAGCGCGGCGCGGCCGCGACCGTGTGTGTTAATTCCGCTCTCATGTTGCAAATACTTCCTCTTCCATTCGAGAAAACATTCGGCTGATAGTAAAAATGCACCGCCACCGTGGACTTCGCCGTTCGTCGCAAACAAGTTTCGCGAAGGAACAGAGGAAAAAAATTACCATCGACCGACTACTTCGTCTTCTGCGTTTGAAAGAAGAACGATGTTGGTGCATTGAGCGTTTTAAAATACATTTCACTGCTCTCTCTTGTGATACGGCGAACATGTAGGCACAGTCAGTAGTAGTACTGCACACGCCTGAAGCAATTGAATGCGTCACAAAACTTGCGAGCACACAAAAATGGATAGGAAAAAGACATATTTTTCATCCTTAGTTAGTTTACGAAAAACTTATTCATCTTGTCGCGCTCATGACCTTTTCATCGTTGTACAGCTGCTTCGTAGTTGCTGCTTTATCGCTTTTCGTGTAACGCGTGTGTGTCTCTGTACCGCCATACATCATGCGAAGGTGCGCCGCACACACAAGGCACAAGAGCGAAGAAAATTTTCTAAGTCCCAAAAAAAGTTGGGACTTAGTCGAAAATTGGCGAAAAAATCAACCCTCGCTACAACTGTAGCATTTTCGCTGAAACGCGTTTTGCACTAACTCCCAGCTAGCTACGACGAACCGAAAGGGAGATATTCGATTTTTAACTTTCCTTCACTGCAGACAGCGACGTGGGACTTAGTCTCCGGACGCCATTTTTCTCGTTCGCTCGGTCGCTCGTAGCGCTAACATTAGCGAATACACACAGCCACCCGCGGACTTGGACGAAAAAGCGGACGACACCGAACATTGCGTCGGGCTGTTCGTTCGCTCGCATGGGCATGGTTGAGGAAAGGCGCACACATAAAATGTGATTTTTTATATATTCAAAGGCTATTTATCGAATAAGAGACCCCTTTCACGGTATCATCTCTGAAGGACTTTGCCAGCGAAGACCTTCCCCGTTTTCAATGCTATCAGTGTGTGACAGTCACGGCGGAGTCGGCCGTTCTTTGTTACATGATGTATGTTTTATCTTCACTCGTCGAGATCCTTATAAATCAAGGATTATTCGTCTATTGCGACGGAACAGGCAGATTGTTAATGGAACCCCGTATGTGGCACACAATGAAAAAACTTCGAGAATGATTTCAACTTCTCTTTGCCGAACACGGCTCCGGGTGTAAAAAACGTGTCCCGAAACACTTTCGGTGGACCACATCAGTCCCACAGTTTAAAAAACACTTGGTCACTTACCGCTGGTGGAGGAATGGCCGCATCCACACTCATGTTGGCACCTTTTCCACAGCACTTGGATTCCGGAAAGCAATGATTTTTGGCGACGGAAACCTACGACAACGACGACGACGACAACGGCGATCGTGATACGGAAGAAGAGCTTCACACCAGACTACGGATGTTCGAGCAGCACGGAATATCCCGACTGCGCAACTGACAGCTAGGACTGTAAACAACAGTGTGTTTACTTTGCCCACTTCGTTCCCTGTATTTCATCGTCATCAGCTGTATTTTGAATCCTCATTCCTACGTTGCTCTCCATTCTTGGATAATTTGGGAATTTCGTCAACATAACTTATCAGAAGGGATGTTTTTCCTAGTGCCAATTGGCCCTGCAGTTCTTCAATAATCATGAAGCACGCCTCTAAAACGTTAAGTACACTTTTCACGAAATTCCAATTATCATAAACATTATCAATGTATTTTTTTCTTTCAGGTGTGTTTAAAGACATTGGCTGATAATCAAACCGAATTATTGCCAAATAATCAAAAGGGTTTAGGGAACATCGCAAATTTCATTTCACATGCTATAGATCTCAGATTTCCCCTTTTTGAGCTTTGGCCAGAAAGCCATCGCAACAGCGTACACACTGCACGTAGCACTGCTCAAATCCCTCCGAGCCCTTATCATAGTAAGGATCGCGTATGATTGCACCGGGCTGTTGCGGATCGAAATCACCAAGCAACAATATTTTCGCCTTACCGCCTCCGTTAGGTGCACGCTCCTTCAAGTCAGCAATGTTCTCTCCGTCCATGCCGAAAATGTAGTCGTAATGGTCGAAATCCGCTTTCTTAATTTGTCTTGCTGTGTTATTGTACGGCAAATCGTGCTTCTTCATTGTTGCTAGAGCCCGATGATCAGGATTTCGGCCAACGTGCCATGATCCAATAGCGGCACTATCGACTTCCCATCTATCTGCAACGCCAGCATTGTTTATCGTTTTGAGGAACACTGCTTCCGCGATCGGCGATCGACAGATGTTGCCTGTTAAATAAGACGGTACATTAGCTTGTTCATAGTTAATGGCCCAAGCTTTCTTATGTTATTAGGTGTATTACAATGGTACTATGCATTGATGCTGGCTTTGCAATGCAGATCTACTTCTATGTTATTACGTGTTCCGATGTTCGCACATAGCGTGAAATACACTAATCTTTATCATTCTGCTGGTTTCATCGGCAGCTACAAGCAAGGAACCACTATAAACAAGGCGGCGCATAAGCTATACCGGGGTACCACCACCGTGCAGCGAACTAAAGCCAATCCTTTGTAAGCACTGGTCAACTACATACAGGCTATTTGTGTTGAAATATCCAAATGCTACTGAAGATATAGCACAGCAAATTGGTTCTAACTTACCGAGACAGATAAAAAGAGCCTTCTTTTGTTCACTCATGTCGCTTCCGATCATGCAAATGAAATGTTTTGAAAACAAGCTCCACTAGCGCGGACTGTCAACCACAGGGTGACTCATTTCCAAGACTCCCCCAAATATCAATTCCAACATAAAACATCCAACTAAAATTGAATTTGAAATCTGTACGAGCAAAACCCATCATGCTTCGTTTTCTTGTGTTGAACCGTAAATTGAACGCCTCGAACAGGCGAAAGAAACTTGATCAAGTTCAACAAAACTTTCGAATGTATATTTTGCATAAAGACGCCACGTTTTTGGATTGTGTGATAAGGGCCATTTTAATGATATTTGCTAACAATTTCCCACCGCCATTATTCTCTTCGTCGTTTCTTCTACATCGTGCCTTGTTTTGACCCCTAGCTATAGTTAGATAAGGTATGTTACAATATTCTCCCACACAGAAGATATATATCTTTGTTGATACATAACGAGTGTTTAACGAACTTGATAGTGCGAATGATGCTATTGAAATTTTCCAGTAGAAAGGAATCCCACTGTCTGGGTTGGAATACGTCGAACAAGCCCCGTACAGGTACGAAAGGGTGTAATTCAGCAACCAAATAGTAAACTAGTAGCTGTACTAGGACGACGTGGCATCTAGAAGGAACCCTCACCACGTGGTCTGCTGCTGATGGTAACTACATAAACACGTCTTTGATGTTTTTGAACTGACGAATCGATAAATCGACTGGAAGATCGAAACGATACTGCGTCAAGCGATCCAGTGTTTTCAGAGCATCACGAAAACCGGTGTTGGCCACATAGCTCCAGCTGGAATAATGGGAGCTGACCAGTTCCTTACACTGGAATATAAGGTACAGCCATTGCGTTAACTTCTGGGCGCTAAGAAAGGTGATAAAAATATGCTCAGTTATTACGCTCTCATTCTGGGTGAGATTTCATTCTTACTTCAGTCCGGCACATATGAATGCCTTAAACTGCGAATCGTAGCTCCTTTTGTAGGGACTGTGTAATGCAACAATCGATCCAATAGCACTGAGAAGACTCTGTAAACAAAGAGATGAGGAGTTTTGGTTTCAATTGACGACTTCCAGCTAAAAAAAAAACTCATTTACCTGTTTGTTTGATAACGGTCTACCATCCACGATATCCAAGTTGAAACTTTCGGACAACTTTCTCGCCGGGGTCGAGTTGTAACGATCGCCGTTTTTGATGTTATAGTACACAAGCAATAACTCCCAGGCATGCATTTCCTCCACACTGTTGCTGTCGAATTGGGGCTCCATTTCGTCGTCTTCGTCGTCATCGAGCTGAGAAAACAGATTGTCTTCCACGTTCGAGTTCGCCGTGTCCTCCACTGGACACGATGTCTGTTTCTTTGGTGCAGTGGTAGTCGCTCCCGTACTCTTTCGTCTGACCTCCGACCGATAGAAGCCTTCGTTTGATCTTCCGCTCATGCTGGAATGATTGGTGCCACTGTTACTGCTGCCGGTGGATGAAAAGCATCCCGATATGAATGGAACCAGGCTGTGGCTTGCGCTTTCGGAAATGCTACGCAAACCATGCTGCATCAAACATTGGATAGTTTTGGCCAACCGTTTGCGAACCAGCAGCGTTAGCTCGTAGTTCTTCCTATTGCCACGGGTGGGACGCGTAGGATCGTCCTCGTCTTCCTCGCTATGGTCCGCTTCCTTGGGTGCTATTTCGCTTTGTAACGCCAGCACCAAAGATGCAATCTCCTGCACGTCGTATTCCAGTCTTGCTCGAATATCACCCCAACAGTTTTGCCGTGTACGAGCCATCATTTTCGATTGATAGTTGGCCTCGCTGTTCCGATGCTCACTGCCACAGTTGAACTGGGACAGGGCAAACATTTGCAGCAAAGTTCCGGCCTTATCCATCAATCCGAACGCCTTGCTATTGAAGGATTCCCGTTTTGTTGCTGCTTGGTTAGTATTGCTACCATGGTTCACCGAGCTGTGACCGGCCACTACGGACGGTGAAAGCGTTTGGCGATCAGTCACGTGTTGTGATCTACTACCGTGTTCTTTGGAGAGTTCTTTACACTGTTGCTTTTGTTGCTGTTGCTCAAGGAAACGTTTTTTAATTTCCGCCTTCTCATTCGTCTGCAGAAAACCGATAAATCGTTCCAGATCTTGAATTTGTGTTTTGAGCTGCGTCACCAGCTGTTCTTTCATCTTCAGCGGATTTACCAGCTCGTCGAGCGCACTGTCCACCTGCTGGCGTAGATCTTCCGAAGTGAGCTGTGGCAGGTCCAGTTCATTCAAGTTCAAGTTAATTTTTTTCTTTATCTCCTCGATGATCACCTTCTGCTTTTCTAGCAGGATCGTTTGCGGAAGAATTCCTGCACCAGACTCGTACGCATACCGCTCCAGATCCATTAGCTGCGTTTTCAGCTGTTCGATAAGTTCCTGCTGCTTTTCGCGTAGGTTTTCCACCGACTCAGGACTCCGGTCGAGATTGGCCACGATTTCGGGGATGTTTTGCTTCACCGGGTTCTGCTGTATTTCCGGTATGCCCAGGAACGCAAACTCTTCGAGATTCTTCAACAACGAGTCCCGTTCCTGGGGTGGCGCTTCTACGATCTGCCGTAATCGTAGCTGTACCTGAGCGAAATGCGATGTCAGTGCAATCAGGTTCGACGACAAGACCTCATGCTCGTCCTCGAGTGATTTCAGCCTTTCCCGCTCCACTGCTCCATCGGGCATGGATCGTTCGTCGTGGTGGTCGATAGTGCTTTCATCCGTAAGCCCTTGGTTAGATTCGGAACTGAACGCAGAATCAAAATCGAACTCATCTTCCGACACATTCCTCGGTACCGAGCGCTCATTCTCAACGAATAAACCAAATTTCATATCAACTTCCACGTTGCCATCGTCACCACAATTGCCACAGGCTTCATCTTCCGTGTTCTTTCCAACGCATGCTTGGTCACCCTGGTCTACAAGCGACAGAGCCTCGTCGATCCGTATGCCTATGGAGGACATGTTTCAATTTGTTGCAAAACTGCGCTCACTAGTAACGATCCGCACACGCTCCCGCAAACGATCGCTTATGGCTTGTATAAAATTATTCAATTTCCTGCGACCATTTCCTTCGGAGTCCTGTGACGGTCACGGAAACTATACGCTGCTGCTGTGTGGGCGCTAGAATGACGTACTTTGTTGGCAAGCTTTCTTCATTGTTATCCCACCATATGTAATCAATGAAGGAATAACTTTTTTCCTTCGAGGAATACTCGTGTTTTCCCTTTGCTAGCACGAACAGCCGTACACTTTGTGTTTTAGGTAATGGACCACTGCATTAGTTGCAATTACTTTGCACAAGTCGTAATGATTTCTCCTTCACTCTACACCGAGTGGAACTTGTATAATAATCGGACCTTTCTCACGTCCTGCCAGTTTTGCTGTGCGTACTGTCAACTTACTAAAGCTTTTTATGCTTCGCAAGTGTTGGTAAAATACGTTTGCCATGTTTATGCCTTCATCAATCCACCAAAGCCATGCACATGCGCAGAGCCGGGGCAACAGCTTGAAATTCCGAGAAGCACGTGTAAGCTAACGCCAACGAACGAAAGCTTTGTTACGCAGCTGTTTTCAATAGATTCAGGTTATCGATAATGGGTTTGAAATTATATCAACCATTTACCATTTCCTTACTTATATCTACTATCCTTTCTTTCGATTAGATCAACGTTGGTTCATTTCACGCGTTCTTTAGCTATCACCAACAAGACCAAAAAAATGAACGATAAAGTTGATAACGCAGACAATGTTCTACTAGCTGAAATGACAGCTTTCAAAGGGGGTTTACTCTATTCGTACAACCACGATTTAGTTAGTTTTTACAATTTGACACAAAAATTGATAATTTAAACATTAATTCAAAAGCTACAAACAAATGGTACACCAATTAAAATTGCCCGGTGCTTATGATTTATCTATGACAATAAGGTGTTCGAGAGTTGGGCGGGTGCAGGAGCAGGAATTTATCGGGCTTGGGTAGGCGGCCATATCAAAATGATGCGCTCAGCTGTGAACGGTTCTAAGATGAAGCAGAATCATTTATAGCAGTTAATTTTTTTTGGGATTCCATCATTTTTTTCGTTTTGGATGATGAGTAAAGCTTCACGCCGTCAATTACAACATTGTGCACGCGTATCTTATGCTGCGTTAACATATAGTTAAATCTGTAAGAAATGCAAATCATATATAAGTGTTTATTCCACAATGCTGCAAATAGGGGCTCTACCTGTAACCCTTGCCGCAGTATTCACACGTGATCCGATCACCAGTGTGCAGCATCATGTGCTGCCTTAGCTTATGCGGGACTGGAAATCCTTTGCCACATATTTTGCAGCTGTGTTTCGGTTCCTTGCTTTTGTGGCTGATCATGTGCCTATGCAATCCCTTTCTCCAACTGTACTGCATGCCGCAAATGCTGCAGGAGAACGATTTGCCCTCATGCTTCGATTCCATGTGTTCCGATAAGCCACGGCGTTCCTTAAACTTTTGGCCACATATGCTACACTGATGTTCGCGAACGTTACTATGCAACTTAATGTGCACGTTGAGCCTACCTAGTGTTTTAAACGAATATCCACATATTTCGCATATATGTGATTGCAACGGTGCGTCACTTTTACGCGAAACGTTTTGCTCTTCCTTGTCGGAGGAAGATGACGAATTTGCCATCAGATCTTGGGAATAAAAATCATCGTCGTTTTCAGACGAATAAGTTTCCGAAATTAGTTGATTTTCAGTTTCACGCAGCTCTCTCTCCTCGTCATCACATTCGTCCGCCGCGCTGGTGCTGGGCAATTCTTCACCGAACGTTTCGAACTCATATTGGTTGGCGAAATGCTGCACGATTACCTCCGATGGTGTAGTGTCGATCACGATTTCTTCGCATTCGGCTGGAAAAGCGTCGTTTTTTATGGTACTCCCACTTGTGTCTTCGTTGCTGCATCCTTTAGTACCTTCCGGCGCGTTAGCTTCTTTCGCGGGCTCGGCCTTGACTAGCGTCGTTTGCTGCTGGAGAATCGTTTTCAGCGTTTCTTGAGCTTCGAAACATTTATTCCAAAACGTTAGTATTACGGTTGCCATTTCTTTGCAGTAGAGGCACACTCCAGACGGCAACACCGTGGAGTCGGACAGTTGCAGATTATATTGGAAAATTTTATCCACATTGCACAGCAGCTCAAATTCGTCGTCAAGACTGTAGGATTGTTGTTGTCCGCACAGTCGGCAATACGTTCGATCCATAACAAGCTTATCTAGGGAACGAATCTTTGATTCCGGTTTTTTAACCGGACATGTAACGTTGCGCGTAGGCAGTGCCCCCAGTGCAAGCCGCGGCACCTTATACTGTCTGTTGATGAGATCCTTTTCGAAGTGTTCCTCGCAGATCAAAATTTTGCTTGGCAAGCTGTGCAGAGCAATCACGCTCGACCAGCCCGACTTTACCCACCAATCCTCAAACTCTCGCGTACGGGTGAAAGGAAACACTACGAAATCCCGAATTCTGGGAACACACTTGGGAAAAATGCAAACTTTTCCCATATTTGCAAGCAGCAATTTTTTTTGTTTCGCGTCCATCGCGTTGTTATTGTATTCTGCCTGTCTGACGTTTGTTAGGCGCAGGTCTAGTGAACGCTAGTGACGCCCTATCATTTATTCAATGGCAAGTAAATTAAATTCCAAAAGTAAACAGTTACAGTTTCAATTCTTGCTAATTACATTAACATGCAACAATCCTCCGCACAAAGATAATAATCACGATTTTTAATTGCCCAATATTTTGATACTTTGGTTGTGTTAAGTGTTAGACCAACGCCTCAGCGCTTTTGACATTTCTTATTCTTGTGCTGCTCCACGCAGTGATTCCTGCTCCGTTCCCGTCCTTGCGAAAAAGACCGAATTCTGTTGCATATAAATCACTTCTTTCCAGTAAGTACATTGCAACACGCATAAAACCCGAGTGAAAGTGAATATACTGCTTATTTATCAACGATTATCTAGTGTAAAGATGCAACTCCACGTAAGAGGATTGAACACGCACGTTTTGGACGTCCAACCGGATGACAACATTGCCCATTTGAAGGCCCTGCTGGCCGGATTGGAGTCCGTCGATGCTCAGGAGCTTCATCTGTACTGCGAGGGTAAACCGCTCGCCGAAGATGCCACTGTGGCTCAGCTGACCTCAGTCGAGCTCGATGTCACGGTTAGCCTGCTCGGTGGTAAGGTGCACGGTTCTCTCGCTCGTGCCGGCAAAGTGAAGGGCCAGACACCAAAGGTGGAAAAGAAGGAAAAGAAAAAGAAGAAGACTGGCCGCGCTAAACGGCGCATCCAGTACAACAGACGCTTCTCGAGCGTAGTCCAGGCGTACGGTCGTCGCCGGGGTCCGAATGCCAACTCGGCCTAAAAGCTCGGGACAATCTGCGGGCCATGTCAAAGCATGGGCTACGGAGGGGTGGGACTGGCAGGGGGTAGGTTCTACAGTAGGGTGAATCTTAATTTTGTCTAAAACCTGTAAAATCGGCAGAAGTTATCACTGTAAAAACCGAACGGAAGAATCATAGAAGCCTACGAAATAAAACCCATTTTTTCAGGAGGTTCCGCAAAGACGACCCCAAGATTTCAACCTCTGCTGTAAACCACGCCGTGATTTGATGTAAATAAACTACGCAATTGTCATTCCACTCATGATGAAGGCCAACAGTTCGTAGCATAATGTTTTGAGAAACACGTACCAAGTGCAAAGTGCGATCTGCTGGTGGAACCGAATATGGGGAAAGATTTAGACTTGAACAGTACGCAGAACCTGGTGCATCCAGACTGGGAAATAAAAGATCCGACGCCTGATATATACGCGCTGTTCGCGGTCTTTAATCAAAAATTCTTCCAAACTCGATTGTCTTGCGTCCAACTGGAATGGAGCAAGAAAATGTACAACTGTGCCGGTATCTGCTACCAACGGTCGAACCGCTTGGGAAAAAGCTGCATCATAAGACTGAGCGAGCCGCTGCTCAAATTACGCCCGCGTAAAGATTTAATTCAAACGTTGCTACATGAGATGATTCATGCGTATTGCTTCGTATTAGGAATCCGCGAAGGAAATGGTGGCCATGGTCCAACGTTCAAAAAAATAATGAACGGCATCAATAAAATAGCCGGCACCAACATCACGGTATATGCTACGAGAATCCTAAACTCGTAGAGAAGCAGTCCTTTAAATACGCTTCTTGTCCTTTTAGGTTTACCACAGTTTTCACGACGAAGTGGACCTCTACAAAACACACTGGTGGAAGTGTAATGGCCCATGCCAAAACAAACATCCTTTTTATGGGTTGGTGAAGCGGACAACTAATCGCAAACCGGGAACGTATGACTTTTGGTGGCAAGAACATCAGATGACGTGTGGTGGAGAATTTGTGAAGATACGGGAACCTTCACCCAAGCGCAAACGTGCATTGAAAAACAAAGAAAACATTATGGGCTCACAAACACCCAATGGTTTTAGCCGATCTCAAGAGCCAAAACCGAAGTCTAGCCAAGGTAATCAAAAGAATGTAATATCGAACTATTTCAACAACTCTACATCAACTCGTACCACGCCGAAAAAACCCATATACACACCCGGAGCAAAGCCAAATTACGGTGGTGGCACGTTGGTAATACGAAAACCACCTGCTGCTACTGCTCAAACACGTAACGTAACACCGAAAATTGAAGATCCACCCACATCATCCCGGACGGTTTCAGCGCAAAAACCACCCCTGGAAGGTAATTTGCGCAACGTGAAACAGTTTAAAGATTTGCCACCTGATGGGGAAGGTCCATCCAAACGAGTATCACCTCCAACTGCAGTGTTTACCGGTACAGGATTCGTGCTTGGTTCGACGGGTAGCACGGGTGAGCGAAGAAGTCGACTGTTGGACAAATTTCCGCCAACCACCGGTAGCAGCAGCAGCAACAGCAGCAGCAAGCCAACTTTGTCGAAAAAACCACGAACGGAATGGAAACCCAAAACCGCCAGCACAAGCAACACGATGGAGACCAGCATACTCTCTGACGATTCCGATAACATATTCGACGAGATAGATTTGACGCAGGTGGGAAACATCAAGAAGGAACGGACGGAATCGATCCGTAAGGAAATCGTTGATTCGCTCCCTAACGATGAGCTGGATGAAATTATTCTGATCGACGACGAGTATGATGATGAGTTGGCAGATGAAGAATTGTCTTCGGTCGATAGTTCTTTGCTCGACCGATCGGTGATAGACGAGTTGTTTAACGAAAGCGACGAACTGATCGAAGATTTCAATCGCACCAACGCACAAATTAAGGTTGAAAAACCCGACGACGAAATCGTAACCTGCCCGATGTGTCTGAAACGGATGACTCGTTCTAAGATCGGTGATCATTTCGAAAGTTGTTACTCGCACATTGCCGGCGAAACGAGCACCAGGGGAAGTAGAGGGCAAAGTACTGCGAACGATGTTAGCCAACCATCCACATCGAAGGCCACCCCGTCAGGGAGCAGAACAACATCAACGGCATCTAAGAAATTGGAATCGGTTGATTTGATTACGGCACAGGAGCAGCTGTTGCGTGACTGTGGTTACGCAGAAGCGGACATAGCGAATGTGCTTCAAGACATGAGCACGCAAGATATGCCGGCACCTAATGTGGCTTCGCTCAGAGAGCAAATGCTGCGTGATTGTGGCTACACGGAAGCCGACATTAGACGAGTATTTGATGATGCATCATCGGAAGATGCGTTGAACAATGATGTTGAATTTATATCCGTTGTGGAAAACTGTGAATGCCCGATCTGTGGTAAAACGGTGTCGCTAAGTACGATCAATCAACACATCGACCAGTGTCTTGTAAAGTAGCGTTATATGTTATATTTTTCAATAAGAATACGTTTTTTATCTGTAAAATTGATCCTTGATCCTTCGTGTAAGTTGTGCGCATGTCATATTAGCTAATATCGGTACTATTGGATACTGTTTCGATCTCTATGCACGGTTCGGGAGGATAGTCAAGTACCGGCGGCAGTAAACTACCGTTACCGTTACGAACTTCACCATTTTCACGCTCGTGAGATTTTATATGGATACGCAAATTATTCTTGGTGGAAAAGCATTTGCCACAGTGTTGGCACATTTCCGATTTTTCACCCGTGTGCGTGGTGTAATGTGCCCTCAGCTGCTTGCCCGTTGCGAACAACCGTTTGCACTGATCGCATTCGTACTCCTTAAAGTGGGCCTGCAGGTGTGAGATCATGTTGTTCACCTTATCGGTGCTGTAACGCTCACAGTGATTGCACTTGTACTGCATCGGATTGCGGCTTAGTATCGTGTAGTGTTCCACCCAAGATTTCGCTGGCCGATAGTTGTAGTTTTTCGCATGCACCTTCAGATGGAGTATCAGATTGAAGGATGTGTTAAACTTCTTCGGGCAAAGCGTACACTGGTAGCTACGTTCCTGGGAATGTTTCTTCAGATGCACGTCGTATGATTCGATTGTTTGCAGGACTTTTTTGCAAACAACACACTCGTACCCTCTGTCCTCGTTATGCGTAAGCTCGTGGTTACGCCGTTTGTTTGGATGATTGAATACCATATCACACTTACTGCATTTCAACGTTGTGGTATGATACTTCATGTGTTGCTTTAGTGCAGCCTGGGAGCCGTACTGTTTGCCACACATCATACAATTCACGATGCAAGGAGCACCACCGCCCAGGTGGTACGTATGTGTGTGATAATATTTACCAGCCGCATTGCTATAGCGACGATCACAGTAGTCACATTTGATCGGTTGTTCGTGCATCTTCATATGTGTGTTCAGCGTACGCACTCGTGTTAGGACGATGGTTTCCATGACGCACCGTTTGCAGGTGTACGGTACTTTGTCCACGTGCGTAGCTAGATGTTCTATCAGAGCTTTCCGAGAACCCAACGGTTCGCTGCTACAAATGTAGCACTTGAAATCATGCAGCATTGGTACAGGGCCGGTAGACATGTCCTTCACCGCTCGATTAGTTTGACGAAGGTTTATGTTTTTCTTATGCCGTTTCGATTTTGGCTCACTGTTCGGCATTATACATTTTGCGACTAACTGAGCAGAGGTGAAACTCTCGAATTTCGGGATGAAGGTACTATCTGTGTTTTCATTATCGCAATCCATTTCTTCTTTCGCAGATGCTTCGTCGTCTGTTTCCTCTTCCTGGTGGTTATCCGATTGTTCACAACGAGTGCGAATACGAAGAGATCTACGTGTTGATTTGGTTTCTGTCTTTTCGCTTTCGCTCTTTTCATAATCGTATCGCTTGGGAGATATTTTAGCGTCACAAACGCTCTGAGATTCATCCACAGCATTTGTCGAAAGGTTTGTTTTGCTAGAACTATACAATGATTTAGAAGAAATTTTCTCAACTCCTTTCTGCATATACTTACAGATGTTCAACTTCCAAAACGTTTCCGTACTCATTTGAATCAGTAGAAATTGCTCCTCGAAGCTTGCGATCGGATGCTTGAAAGAACTTTACATTTTCATCGATAGTCTTCAGTCGCGAAATGCACTGTTTGCATATCATTTTTGAAAATGTATCATCTTCGTCGATCTGGAAGGAAAGATAAAGATGCGGGACCATTGCCTTGGGTTATTCATTATTGGTCAAAGTATAGCGGTAAACAACCAGTACACACCTGCAGTCTTACAATGTTTCGAATAATACCCAACAGCTCAGAATTTGCACTACAATCAAACAGTGGACACAATTTTTTCCACGAAACCAGACACATTCTACATATTCCGTTTCCTAATTCCATGTTGTGGGCGAAATTTCGCGTCCAAGCAAAATCCCTTGTTGGTAAAACGTAAACATAAACAAATGCCCGACTTTTCTCCCATTCGCGGCGACGAATGACAGTTTGACAGATTTGCAACGGAGATAAAAAAAAAACAAACGGGAAAATGAATTGTAGAAATTCGAGACATGGCGGGGAAATTGTTGCTGCCATTGCCATGCCAGCAATCCATGTGTGACAAGAAGGATTTGAAGATGATGGTTTTGCAATTTTGCAGAAGTAAAAGCCAAATTGAACTATTCATATTCATTGAACTGTCTATTGTTCTAGAACGTAGTTCTTTGGTTTAGTTTAGTTCAAAGCTAGATTTGGATTCTATCGGGGACGGAAACTGTTGGTGGATATTGGCACGGTACATCGGTGCCAGATGCGTTTTTGCTCGTCTTCAACGTGAACAATATCTCTTGCAGCACAAATGAACCTTTTTTTGCTCTATGTTTGCGTTCCAGAACACATTTATTTATTCAATCATTTGCTTTGCAGCTACTACTGTACCGTCATTTCCGGATTGGGTTGGTAAATTTATTCAAGTGGTTACATATTGATGCGCTTATATGCACAGCATGGCATATAACAATCATTTAATTTCAGCATTCTCCGCATTTGCTGCGTGGGTTAGTAGTTAGTTAATTTTGTTCATTCCGTTAGCGAACGGTGATCGAATCGGTTTGATAGACATCGATACTTCTATTGAATTTGCCTCAAAAAACACACTAATTGAATTTAAGTTTTGTTAAGTTGCTACATACTGTTCGAACATTAATGCTTGCGACCCACAATAGCTCGCAACCATCAATTACATGTCCCCTTAACGATTGCGGTAGGGTTTTGTACTGAAACGTGGTGTGTATGTCCTTCAAATTTTGCCATCAAACATCTTTACCAAAAGCCTGTGTTATCCAGAATCGTTATGCTAACGGAAAGCGGTATCTCCGGTTGAGTCAAAATCATCGAAACTTTAATTAAAGTCGACGCGTTTGAGAGAGTGATTGTATGAAGAGATTGTTGGAGCACTCGTATTGCTATTATAATTTCCAATTACGGACGTACCTTCACATTGTATACTGTGTGTGTCAAATACGCGAGATGGATTGTTGCCCAGCCGAAGGGGTAAACTGGGAATATGATTCACTCTAGTGGAGATTGAGTATGGATTGCGAGGAAAGAAAAACAAGAAAAAAAACATTGCTATTTCGCGTGTGGGATTATCGGGTCTTAGTTTCTACGATAGCGTCGCCTAGAGGAGCTATTCTGAGACGATGCTTGCTGGTTCTGGCCGGCGTAGATGTTGTTTAGAAAATCGTCCAAATTTGGCTCACTGAAATTGTGCGAACAAAAAAAGCAAAACAAATTAAATATCGCAGACCCACCCCAAAGTAACACACATGCTTACTTTGCACCCGGTTCCTTGCGTGAGCGTCCAATCTGGTCCTTGTCCAGCGACTGGCCTTGCTGATGTTGCGGTTGTTGTTGCTGTTGCTGCTGCTGCTGCTGGGAGCTACTGCCAAGCACGATGCGATACTGCACAATATGCGAATTGGGCTGCAGGTGCGATAAGGCACCCTTCTGGCAGTTGGCCCATTCCGTGATATCGTACACGTTGCCCTCCATCATCGCGAGATATTTCCACCGCAATCCGAAGAAACTCGTTTCAGCCCAAATATCGCCCTAGAAATGAAATAGTACGCTTTGAAGTGCATCATTCAATCATGTGATGGCATCACATCTTACCTCTCGAGCCGGATGACGGATCTTGCACGAGCTGCACTCCCTGGCCGCGTAATGTGCTCTTCCGGTTGGTTTTCGCGGATGACGCAGACAGCAGCTGCTACATCTGTTGAAGAGAGATAAGAAACAGTATGACAACATCCTAATTTTCTACACGTACGTCCCCCGAGCATTCGACCAAACCCGGTACTCCTACCGTATTGTGTTGGCGGCTTCCGATATCTTCGTGTGCAGCTGCGTCAACAGATCGTTAATCTCAGACCATGCTTTCTCCGCGTTCAGTGCCTCGGCTAGGCTCTGGTCGTACTCCTTGCGGCTTTCTGGCTCACCGATCAACTCGAACGACCGTTGCAGCACCTTGAACGCTTCTTCTGCGCCCGGTTGCTTGTTCTTGTCCGGGTGCACCAGCACGGCAATCTTTTTGTAGTGTTTCCGTATCTGCTCCTGGGAACAGTCCGGACTTACGCCCAGAATACTGTACGCGTCCTTACCCTTGCAGTTGAGCAGCGAGGACATCGCTTCGTCCGCAGTTGAAGGAAGCCGTCCATCCCTGTACGGTGTCGGTTTGCTCCCGGGTGGTTCAACGGGCTTCTGTCTGCGACAACGCCGCCAAAATGCCCACTTTGAATCCTTCGCAAAGCGTCCATCGAACGATTGCCAGCCGCTCCGAAACCAAGCTCCGGGTCGTCCAGAATTTTTACCAAAATCTTGCCGTATCGTGCACACATGCTGCCAGCAATACTGATACCCGGATAGCACATAGTCCCAGGCGAGTCGTACACTTAGGTACACAACATCGCTGACCAGCGACCACAACCAGTGAAGCGCCAGCACCATATACTCCAACCACTTCCGGAACAGCTTCTCCAGGAAAGCGTACTTATGGTTTTTACGGGCTCGTACCGAACGTTTCCCGGCCGGTGGATTACCGGCCATTTTATCCTGCTGCTTTCCGGCACCACGCGGTCCGGCATTGCGGCCTCCCTTGCGATACGTCGCAGCTGCTCGTGGTGGGTTAATTTTTTCGATATGTGTATCATTCGTTCCGTTTGTGTTCTTCTTCACATTATACACGAATGGAAGTTCCTCTTCCTGGCCACTTGCATCTTCCTGGTGTCCTCCTTCTTGCTGTCCGGTCGTTTCCGAGGAATCGAAACTATCTTGATCGTACTCGTCCGAATCATACTCATCGTAATCTTCGCCACGTTCTTCCTCGGTTTCATCATTTGCCAATGGTCCGCGAACATCGTTCCGGTTGTTCTGCGATCCAGCCATTTCCTCTGTTACGTCGTTCAGATGCGCCGTTCTACCTTTCTTGCCGGATATAGTACTTCCGTCCAGTGTTTCGATACCAGTGCGGGAGTTCTTATCCTTCTTACCGATATTCGCCTTCTCGTTCTTACGGCCCTTTTCCTGTCCTGTTGACCCAGCACTTATGTCCACTCTTGGGACTCCATCCATCGCCTGTGTTGGAGAGATCGTTCGAGTTCCAGCACCATTTGCCTTGCGTGAAGTTCCATCGATTCCTGCCCGGTCCTTCTGATGACCCCCTGCCGTTCCAGTGCTTCCCGTTGATTTACGATCTCCGTTCGTGTTCGTACGTTTAGATTCTCGTTTCGATTTACCACCACTTGTGCCATTGCTGCTGGTCATTGCTTTGGTGCCATTACCGAGCGTCGAAGGTAAAACATTGCTCATGTCTCCATTTAGCATAGCACTCGCTGCAGCATTGGAAGGGAAAGCATTACCTCCGGTAGGAACATTCTTGCTCAACACATCGGAGTACGACATACGCATCGGTTTCACTTCGGCCACAATGCGCTGCTTCTTGTTTACATTCTGATCGAGCTTGGCCGAATTATCGTCGTTCTGCTGGTTGTAAACGGCGGTGGCTACATTTGTGTTTGTGCGGGGCATCGAAACGGTCGGGGAACCACCCGAAGATGAACCGTGTGATTGAGATCCTGAGCCAACAACGTTCGGTGGGACAGGATTAATTACAGGTTTCGACGATCCTGTCTTGGCGGGTGACATGGTAGTCTTGCTGCTGGTGTCTTCTAGCGTCGCAGCAACCGAGGATTGGGATGGTACATCATTTGCCTGGTTGGACGATGGTCCATTACCGTACGTGCCGGAAATCGTAGGAGCCCAGTTACCCACGAGCTGACTGATCAGAGTGCTGGTGTTGCTGCTACCATTTTCCAATGAAAGCTTTGCTGTGGCTGGTACAGAAGCTGGAAGGCTTCTGAGTGATGCAGGGGCAGCAGACATTGCTGCTTGACCAGTGGAGATGGAGTATTGCGGCAACTGTTGAGGTGGTTGCAGCTGTTGCGTTCGTTGTTGTTGTTGCTGCTGCTGCTGTTGTTGTTGTTGCTGTGGACTATGTAGAGTAAATCCGAACCCCGGAGCAGCCAGCACAAAGCTGCTATTGTTTGAAAACAGTTCATAACCTTGCTTGTCCTGCACGGTGTGATTTTGATTCGCATCTTCCTGCGCACAAGGTATCAAACCGGCGGCAGCTGCAGCAGCTGCAGCCTGTTGTTGATGCGGTTGATACACCACTTTAATCGATTGCCCATAAGTATCGGTGTACTCGTCCTCCAAGGGTTGATGTGTACCATGGTGCATTGAATATCCGGTCCCGGTTGTGCCATAGTTATCCACCATACCGCCCGCGTTATGATAGAATGCTGCAGCAGCGGACGGCGTTACCACCGGCAAGGTCGGAACAGCGTACGAGAGATGCTGCGGATGAGGGAGCAGCTGCGGCACCACCGGTTGTTGCAACAGTGTTTGATGCAGTTGCTGGTGGTGCTGGTGATGTTGTTGCTGCGGATGATGCGGATAATGGTGCGGTGGTGGTTGCTGGTTCGGTGGCCAGAAATTTTCATTACCGTCGCGCGTATTATTAGACATTTTCGGGTGGGGGGTGGGTTCTATTCAACGCAGCTGGAAATGACCTAAATTGCGCTGTCCGGCGTAAAGTACAGCTGTGCCGAACAACTGCCCAGCCATGGACGGTCGCAGGACGATGGTGATGATGGTTGATGTGGAACTTCTAGGCCATGCACACATGCGATGGTGCCGCCTCCAGTTCCCCTACCACCTATTCCACTTCAACCATACGCTATCTAAAACGCGCGATTTACCACCGACAGGTGGTGCACGACAAGCGGCCCGCAATGTGGGACCCTTTTTTGCACTATAATTGTGCCGAACCTTCACCGTAATTCACTAAATCCAAAGCGCGATGCAGAAAATTATCAAACGAAAGTCCTTTTGTGCCACCACGAAGACGAGAAGAACATTATAAGAATAACGGGAATAAGAGGAGAAAGAAAAATATTCTTATTTTACGCATGCACTGTCAAACTGTGGATTGGGGTTCGTGTTTGACAGCTCCGCTCAGGGTGCATGCAAACCCTGAACCGGTTCAACGTTTTTTGGAAGCAAGCCAAACTACATATTTAATATCTTATTCCGAAACAACGCATGCAAAATTTACTGATTTGGAGTTTTCATGTCTTAAAAAGCTGTTTTATTCTGTATTACACTTGGCTGTACAATCCGATGTTGTTATGATTCAAAAACGAGAACTTCACCGAACCGGTTCACGCAGCGGTCAGTCGCCATATGTTGCATACGCGAGAGCGCCTTTCAAGTGCTTCGATGGTAACGGAAAAACAATTCGTGCTGGCTTTCAACAGACACATTTCACTGCCGCGCTAGAAACAACCACGACCCGGAAACAATGTAGCGGACTTGTTTGTGTGTTTAGTGATAAAAGCCTGTTATCAGACGAGAGAATTATCTCATATTTCTTTACAAGTTGATGAGGCGTTTGTGTGTGTGCGTGTGTATCTTTTGCCCGTGCCATCATAGAAACAAACAAAAGAAACAGCTGCCAAAGCTATGCAAATCCCGAAATAGCTAGCAAAAGAAGCAAATAACATATGGTTCGGTTCGTGGATAGCAAGCAACTGGTTGTGATTGTAGTCTTCTGCAGCATTTAACTCGTCGAACAGTTTATAAGTTGAATGATTTAACAAAAAGCTTGGCGTTGGGGTAGATTTCGAATAAGTGAGGACACCTTTTCCCATTTGCAAAGCGATGGTGGCCAAAATCGTTGGACCACAGTTTCGGTCATTGACTGCGTTGCTGTTTGTGGGAATGGCGTTAATGGTGCAGGACGTCAGCGGAATTGCTAATGGGACGAACAGCAATGGGGGTGACGCGAAGCTCATTTTTGCTCATGTGGTATGTTGATAAGGCAGTGTCCAAAACGGTTCCAATCATCCACATGAATTTTGCGCTCTTTGTTCATAACGACGCACTGATTGGTGATGTGTCCTTTTTTCATTGTCTTGTAGCTTTTCCGCCATGGTGATCGTACTCCGATCGATCTGTATCCTAACGATCCTTGGAAGGATCCCAGCCACTGGACAGCAGATTGGGGACAGCTAGTGAACGTAAGCCATTTAACCACGGTCTATCTCTGCCACACAATAGTGAATAAGGCATTATTTTTCGTTTTATTATAGGCTGGTAAAATGCGCCATTTAATGCTAGGAAAATGGCTACGCCACCGCTATTCGAGTTTGCTGAAAAACACATACAGCAACAATGAGATTTACGTACGCTCTACCGACGTTGACCGAACACTGATGAGTGCCGAGGCAAATCTCGCCGGATTATACCCACCGCAGGGAGCTGATGTATGGGACTCGGCCATAACTTGGCAACCGATACCAGTGCATACGGTTACGGAAGAACTGGACAGTGTGCTGGCAGCAAAAAAACGGTGTCCCGCTTTTGATCACGCACTGAAGGTCTATCGTCAGTCGGAACCATACCATTCGTACAATGCTTCTTTGGAGCAGCTGTATCGTTATGTGACGGAGAAGACGGGTCGCCGATACGATTCCATGTCATCTGTACAGAATCTTTACAGCGCACTGCTGATAGAGGAGCTAAACAACTTTACGCTGCCTGACTGGACAAAGACGGTCTACCCGGAACCTTTGCGATCGATTTCCGCAGTGACATTTGCAGTAAAAACGAACACTACCCAGCTGGCCCGTCTAAAAATGGGTCCACTTGTGAAGGAGATGCTTCATCGGTTCCGGTCGAAAGCAAAGGGAACACTGAAACCGAACCGGTCCGTCTGGATATACAGTGCGCACGATGTTACGGTCGCCAGTTTGCTAAATGCGTTGCGAATTTTTGAACTGCACAATCCGCCCTTCGCAGCGTGCATTATGCTTGAACTGCGACAACCCGCCAACGGTGAACAGGCGTACGTGGAAATATTCTACAAAAATACCACAGCCGAACCGTTCCAGTTGACCGTACCTGGCTGTACCGCTCAATGTCCACTGGATAAGATGTTTGAAATTTATGACAGCATTATGCCGAAAGACTGGGAATCCGAGTGTCAACTATCCCTGCTGTCGATGAGCTACGTCGAGGCGGATATGAATTCGGCCAGCAGTTTGATCGGGATTGTGCTATTGACTGCCATTTCGATGCTCGTTCTGCTGACCGTTGTAGCCATTGCGAAACGTCGCAACAGTATGAACAGCGAACGATGGTACCTACGGATTGATGGGTGAGACGACGGAGTTGCATTTACGACCCAATTTTATAAAGTCATGTAAAATGTTTCATAAGGCTGATTGATACTGTCTGTTAGTTGGTTTGAGTGTGTACTTTGTGTTGATTGAAATGCACTGGTTAATAAGAGATTCGTTAGTGTTAAATATAAAATTACGGACGGAAACAGAATATTTGTGCGAAAAGTTAAATCCCCGCGCAAGATTGATTTTATTGAAGTTTTCGAAAGAACTAGGTTCAGGTTTGTACTTGGAAGGTGGCAAAAATTCAACGGTTCAACGAAATGAACATAACATCGGGTGGGTTAAAATTCCAAATTTTCCATTTTCAGCTCTTTCTTTACCGGTGTACTACGCATCGGTTGTTTGCCAAGCGCTGGGCAGATAGGAGCATTCAGACAATCGTTACAACGAGGGAATCGCGATGTGCAGATAGTTTGCCCGAATCCGACCAGCATATGATTTACCTCATCCCACAGCTCGTACGGTAGCCATTTCTCCAATGCTTGACGGGTTTCTTCTGGATTCTTCGTTTCCTTCGGGACCCACTTTAACCAGTTGGTTATGCGGTGCACGTGCGTGTCGACCCCAATGCCGGTGACAATATTCCAGGCTGAACGCATGCAGAGATGGGCCATCTTTTTGCCGACACCCGGTAACTTCAGCAGTCCTTCGATGCTGTCCGGAATGTCTCCCCCGTACTGGTCAATTAAAATTTGGGACATTTCCTTGATGAAGCGCGTTTTGTTCTGAAATCATGAAAAGAACAAATTTTGATTACGGTTGGCAACACTGTTGTTTACGTGTTTTGCCACCCAGGGTTTGAAACTCCTTCCACAGATGTCAGTTTTGGATAATGAAAACATAGCAGGAAAACGTACAACAAGCACAACACATTTCACGAAAACTGCAGTGTGCAATACTTTGGTCTACAAAATGAAACTAACGATAAAAATATTGAAAGGAGAAGAATACTTCGTTGAGGTGCGTCAATATCTTACTGGTTAGCATGGTGCAAGCATTTGAAACGAAACTTCTCCGTCTCTATTCACAGACCACGGAAGAATCAACAATCCAACAGATCAAGGAAGAAATTGAGAAGAAAAGTTCGATACCGGTTGAACATCAGAAGCTGCTCCTCGTAGGGAAGGCGCTAGCAGACGAAAAGACAGTCGCTTCCTACAGCAGCATTGCCGATGGAACGAAATTAACGCTGGTTGTTAAGAAACCGGACCCATTGCGGGACGTTATCTATCGTCACTTCAAACGCTACCTACAGGAAGAACAATCGCAACGATTGACCACGAAATTTATGGATGATTTTGAACAGAAGCTAAACCAACTCAGTTTGGATGATTTGGAAAAGATTGCTACAGAAATGTTGGCTAAAAAGGGACAAAATGTCACCAGCGGTGAGAATGCATAACTATAACATAACTCTGGATGTGAACGTCGCAACAAATAATGTACGATTTACCAATTAATATTGTTTACATAGTAAATAAATCATGACACTGTGTCTATGAAACATGTTGGCTCTTTCTTTACGTACCTTATAAAAACCGACCGGGTAGATGAGTTGCTGCAATACCGCACTATCGGTGGCTACAATTGATTCTGGCGTAAGCCCATGTTTCTTCAACCGCAACATGCATTCATGGTTTGCCTGGTCCTTCGTTTGACTCGACAGCATCAGCGACACAAGACAATGGTAGCGTTTGAGATGATCCGGAAGTACGCTTTCCGTGTCCTGACTAAACTGATCGCATCCCATCGTATCTACTGGGGCCGGGGTTGTTCTGCGCATTTGGCGAATATTTTCCAACATCTGACGCCAATTCTCTGGCTCCCACCTTGACTCTTTCGCAATGGTTGCATCATCTTGATCATCGGCGTTCTCTCGCTTGGTAGGAGATAAACAATCGAATGCTTCCTGCTTAACAGGCGTCTTTTCGATCGGGACTTGAGACGTTACTTCGTCTTCTTCCGGTGGTTCGACTTTAATTTTTACCTCTTTCAATGACAAATTTTCCCCTGGATTGTTGGGTAAGCCTGGATCATTGAAAATATCTGTTGGTTTTCCTTCTTCAATGTTCGTGTCTGCTTTGTGGTGCTTTTCCGGGGTTTTGAGGAGGCAAGATTCCGTTTTGTTAGTTTCATTGGACACAGATGCAGCATCGATGCGAATATTTTTTGCACGTTGTTTACCCGTTTTTTTGGGGGCTGAAGCAACATTAGTGCTGCTTTCGTCCTTGGCCTTGAACACAGAAGCACTTCTTTTGCCGGAAGACTTGCCCTCTACTGGTATGTTGTTTTGGGTAGCCTTCTGCAGTAGACTTAAACCTGCTTTTTTGGTGAAATTTCTTGTTTTCTTGGGGGAAAAATATGGCGATTTCGTTTCCTGAAAAATAGTTCCTAGTGTTTACAACATAGCGAGCAATAAATATGAAGAAAATTGGCACTTACCATTATTCGAACCAGTGTAGGGATACCAGTACAAACAAGTCGCATAAAAAGAATAATTTCAGGACCAGAAGCCACTCGGTTAAATCTGCGATTGTTTGCTGTCCGCGTGTGTTCGCAGCAAGTGTGTTCTGAAATAAAACCCGCTTCGATGCTGTTCGACCCGGCGAACGTCAAACGAATGCTAACAAACAAAGACTTGAATTCTTTGAACGAAATACCTACCGGTTTTTTTATTTGACGATGTGCGGTTGCCAACAAACAAAGTCTTGAATTCTTTGAACGAAATAACTACCGGTTTTATTATTTGAAGATGCGCGGTTAATCTTCCAGTGAAGTATCGGGAAACGATGAAAATGTTTTAATAGTTTTAATGCTGTTTAGGTTTTAATGAAGATTAGCAACACCGTAACAATGGTTGGAATGGAAAAATATTACATTTATGCCTATTCAGTCCATTACACATCTGGAAAAAAGGAAATTAAATCACATTAAACATTGCGCTAGATTCGTAAAATTGCTATCATTTTCAGTTTGCTGCTTTTTGTGCGGATCCAATCCAGCAAACAAAACTGGCAACCCTGCCATCCGTCATCCCGGGCAGTTGTCATTAGCGAAGCTGTCATTAGCGAGAAAAGTGAAATCTATCCGCACCGCAGACGCCATTTAAACGTTGGCGCAAGCCTGGAGAGCGAAGAGACAAAATATTTTTGTTTTTTCCTATCATCCTGGTTCTGTTTGGTTCCACATTTCGTTTTAGTTTACCATCGTAAGCCTTAGCTTAACACGTAGCAGTAAGCCATAGACGCAGCAAAAGGACGTATGCGATGATCCCGGTGAGTGTTTTGATTTTGGTGCTGTATGCGGCAAGCGGTGTGGTATCATTTCCGGTGCCCCCATCGGGTTCCCGGCGAAAAAACCACACTGTCTAACGATGCCCAACGCTGTACAATCGTTAATATTACTTTCTTTTCGTTCGTTCGATTGTTTGCCATTACCGACCCGTTCTACCGAATGCGCCACCTGGAATGTTTTGCTTGGGATGATGCACAGAGAACTAAAGTGTTTGTAGGCAGCTTGCCACCTGCGACGAAGCCGGAGGAAGTTCGCCGGTTGTTCGAAAACTATGGCGTGGTGACGGAATGCGACGTCATGAATCGATGCGCGTTCGTCCACATGCAGAATCAAGATATGGCCGAAAGTGCGATCCAGGCGCTGCACAACACCACCTTCAAAGGTGTGACGATCGTGGTTGAGCGTGGCCGCGTCCGGGAGCGGCCCCCGGGAGGTGTTGGTGGCGGCGGCATGGATAGTGCGCGTGGTCGTCCCGGCGCCGGCCCAATGCGAGGCTCACGCGGTGGAATGCGAAGCCAACCGTATGGTGTCGGTGGGTACGGAGCAGCACGCGTACCGGGAGGCTATGGGGCACGTGCAAATTATGGCACCGGAGGTCGCTATGATGGAGGTTATAGGTAAGTTGAAGCCTTTTTTTGTTGCTCAGTCATATGTTGACGTGCAAAACAACAGCCAGTAAGAAATACATTAAATAATTACCTTCCGCTGTTCTTTGCCCTACGAGCTATAGGAATGATGTTGGATACAGTTCCTCCAGTAATGCGTATGGGTACGGGTACAGTAGCAACGGTGGCGGTTATGGTAGCACTCGTCACACTAGCAGCGAGGATCGCCGCGGCTTCACGTTACCATCCTATCCCTCCGACCCGAACAGGGGTACGTACGGTAGCAATTACGATGGCTATTCCAGCTACGATGGCTATAGCAGCTATGGTTACGATACCACACAAGGATCCTCCAGCTACCAGCGATGGCCATCTACAGCTCCACCAGCGGCAGATAGCTAGTATGTTTCGTTTGCCCAAAATCCATCACGGATATTGAATGTTTCCAATCGATTTAATTTTTTTTTATTCGTTTTTATTAGCTCATACGCTGGCGGCTACTCACAAGGATCGGTGGACCCTGGGGCCGTCGGTCAAAGTACAGATTATAGTCAATCTTATCCTTCCATGAGTGGTAGCTCATCCGGATACCGGTGAGAATTTGAACACTTTTCAAAGAGATCAACCAATAGATATATAATGCAATCACAACTTACAGTGCATCTGCAACCGCATCTCCACAATCCTACCGCAATTCCGTTTCCGGGTATGGACAACCCACATCTGGCAGAAGATTCTAACAAGGTGCCAACGGACCAGCATGAAAATGTGTGAGATCAACAGCAGTAGTAGTCTTATATGTTTTACATGCAGCCTAAACGTCCCCTCAACCTCAGCCCGCCAGGATCTTTAAAAAAACCGTTCACTGTAGCAACAAGTACTGTTTGTTGCTATCGATCATTATCTTAAAACAAATTCATCATCTTTATTATTGCTCACGAACTTCCTTATTAAACACCTTTTAACAGTTTTCGAAGAAATGATGTTGTAGACTTTGGTTCTACACCGAAAGTTGATACTGTCGTCCTTATACCTATTCTGGATTTTGAGTTTGAAAGTGGAAAAATCATAATTTAGTTAATATAACTACCATAATGGTGCAGATTGCATACCATACCATCGGTCCCTCTAATAGAGCGAGTTTATTATTCATTACTGTTTGTTAATTCCGCTGTTGCTAATTTTCTCATTCAAATTTCACACCTATTAAAACCGTAACACAATCGTACCGTCAACAGGAAAACTCATTTTATTCTGCTTAGTGCATCTTTTCTGTTACAATTATTTACTGACCGTAGGATCACGTTTTTGGTACCGGAATGCGAAAGGGTCACACTGCCTGAAAGCTTCCAGGGAAAGATAAGACAGTGCGCAAGAGATTAGAAAGACATAATGGACGACAGGGCAATGACATTGCACAGCGGTCGACGTTAGAATGGTAGAATAATACAGACTGGGATTTGGCCCCAGGAAAGAATGTTTTGTTAGACATCAAGAAGTAGAGTGAGCATTTTGTGTTTTTTTTTTTATATCTAATTATTATTTCACTTGGCCAACAACGTTCTGGAAAAAACAACTATTCTCTAGTGTATTTATATATATATATACATTACAAACGATTATATTTACGAAATCAACGTGCAGAATGGCAATCCAGCGGGACAAGCAAACCGGAAAACACATCCCCCGCAATGGTATCGCTCGATCTGTAATATACACATCTTCATTCACACGTAAAAACACACACACACACACGTACACTTGCATAACACGCGTACAGAATTTTTTGTTTTGATATAGTATAATAAAATCGAAAATCAATTAAGATTAATTAACTTTTTAACCGGCAAAAGAGGCGTGCAGCTAGTATGCTTTTAAATTGTTCCCCTTTTCACGAGTCTCCTTATAGCCCGGTCGTTTGGTATCGCCCAGTGTCCATTCCAAAAGAGAGAAAAAAGAAACCGGCTTGTTCAGCGGATTTGACATTTTAAAGGCCACAGGCAATCTCCACTGCTTCGATGCGTTATAGTCACCGTCGGAAAATGAACCTCAGTACCTGTTTGCCACTGGTCCCAATGGTCGATGTCAGAACTTGGATGGAAATTTACTTTTATCATTCAAATCGTTGAAATATGTGGGTCATAAAGGAAGGTGCTACTCCATCTATCTGTCTGTGGTGTAGGATGGACGTGACTCAGCCCCTTTCTTCCGTACGGAGTTTGAGTTGCTTGGCCTATTTTGGGGTCCAAAAATAAAACCAGTTCTTTGTCTGAGTCTAGTCAACTACCACATGAGCTGCATCGTATGGTAAAAGTACCACAGCATTCGACACACTCGTATGAATCGTGTAGTCGTCGTACAACATTGAAGCGATTCCCAATTCCCAAATGTTAGATAAATCCTATCCTCTTCTTATGATGTACCGCTTCACTTGTGTCCTCATCGGGCACACGACAATTGTCTGCACTGCTTAGCAATCTTAACACAACGGGCCCGACGGATTGATCGGCAATCGATCGACAACCGCTCAGAGCGGCCCGGCGAGAGCATCGATGGTTGCACTCCTTTCCCGCGGGGCCCGAAACACGGTCCGCGTGTTGTTCTCGCGTGTGCTTGCGTGTGAGTCTCGCGATACTGCGCCACCCGGCATTATGCAATGGGCGCGCGATGTTCGCAACGCAATGGCGAAGAGAAGCCACGCGCGCAGCTCGCAATATGAGAAAACCAGCACGGTGCTTTCGGTTTCAGTCGAGCTTCAGCCTCAGCCCCGTACGGACGGCTGTAGACGCGGTTGTGCAGTGAATTTTCTCTGAGTTTTCCACTATCGCAGTGCAGGTGTACAAAGATTTACAGTGCTTGGGGAAGAAATAGTATTCGAGAAATAAAAGGTTTGTGTGCAAAGCGTTCGAAATATATGTAATAGTAATGTGCTTAAAATTAACTGTGGCTATTAATGGCTTTTAAATTCCATTCATATCAATTTGCCCTGAATTTGCCACCTGAAAGTGCGTTGAAATAGAACAAATTAAAATAATAGGACAGTCCGGTGAGTCCCCCCTTGATGGTGGCACATTTTTGGCACACATTTTCGAGACCCGATCGCGTTGAGTAACAAAACCGTAATGGCTGGACGGAGAAAGGCGACCAGTGTTGTGGTGCACCCCGGCAGTGTTACGATGAATGGCAAACATGCAAATCACACGGGTGATCGTTCGCATCGCGCGGTGATGATGGTGCTGCGTGAAGCAACCGTAAGGATGAGTAGACTTCGACGCGTGTGAGGTGTTCAATGCGTGAGAATTATTGGGTATCATTCAGCAAAATTACACTTGCCCACTTGGAAACCCGGTATGGTCCAACCGAAGCAATCACGATTTTAGCAGCTGTAAAGATCGTCTCGTCTCGTCTACTACCGATTCGCATAATCATCCGAATTTCGTGTAAGGAAAACAAAGGCACCCATCCATCCGTTACATGTGTATTACGATCGGACAGACGAAGTCGAAAGCGCGTCTTGTTCAAACAACCCCACCTGAATCTTATCGAAATCGCGGATGTTTTTCAGGGTTGTCTCTTGTCCCAAGAGGTGTTGTGGTTGGTGTTTGGTGTGTACACACCCACACACACACACACGGACACCCTCGAACTCGAGGAGGATGCTGTGAGCCATGCGTTAGCTCATGCCGAAGTCTTAGCAGAGACGCAATCGTTGTGGTATGGCGAAACTGACTGACATTGATTCGCGGTGTACCAATTCCGTGCCCGAACGAGCACTGCCGAAGATATAGCTTTACCATACGAAATAAGTTTTGTCTACACTTCCGTTCACAGCCTGGTGCAGTAGCAGATCGGGGGCCGCCTGCAACAGCCGTCCAGAACGTGACTTCCTTCTCCGGCGAAGGAAGAATCGGAACGTTCTGCCAAACAACACAAATACCCCCGAGAGAAGCTCAACGAGACGTGTTGTTAGACGAACCATGTACGCCTTCCGTGTGCTGATTCTGTCCCTCGTGTCGATCGGCGTACATTCCAGCTATGCCCTGCCACCGTCCACGTTCGGTGAAGCCTTGGCCAGTGCCGGTCAATTATCGAACAAACTGAAGGTAAGCAAGCATTGGCCGGGAATTCTACGGGAGTGTGCGCGAGTGTGTGCGGTTGGTGAGGTTCGTCACCTGCCGGCGCGTTGCTGTCTCTCACGGGCGTCACTTGCTGACGCGTTGCTGTCTTTCGGTTTCGACCAACCGTAAAGCTACAGGATCATATCGTGCTGGGTTGGTGAAACGGTTTTTGCAGCTTCCATGCGTTCAAGCGCAAAGGAAAAAAGCAAAATAATCCTTAATTATTACTCTTTTGTCTCTGCCTGGGCTTTCTCTTGGGTGTCATCGTAAATTAGGTCAAAATGCAGGTGTCCCTCTTTATCGCTGAAAGCCAAATATTGGAATATTATGTCTTTTCCATTAGAAAAAACATTTTAACGTACTGCCACTGAATGTCATGATGTTGAGTTTTGCGTTAGGTCAAACGAATCGAAATGGAACTTAAAATTGCCATTCAATTTTTCCATTGCAATAATTAAAGCAAGTGTAAATCTCCTGCCTAATTTAATCGACGCGAGCAACCTTTTTTCTGCAATATTTATAAACCGCCATTTAAAATCGTACGGCAGTGGTGTAACATAGTGATTACATTTATCAACTCGTCGATCGTGTCTAAATTTAACTGCAAACGCGGCAATTAAATCGTCTCGTACAAACGGTAACTACTGCTTTCTGGTTGCTTGCAGCTGCAACATTCGGAGTTCACGGGGTCGGTTCAATACAGGCGCAAACAAAAAGAAAAACAATAGCCAAGCGCCAAAGGTGCGAAGGCTTTCACCGCTCGACCCCCGGACCGAGGCATAGATCAGGCTTAGTGTTTGTTCACTGTGCTTTCGAGCTGAGAGCGCTCTCCAATTAGCAGATTGACGGTAAAAAGTGGGGAAAAATTGGACAATCCAATACGCAGTGTCAGGCAATGATCGCGAGTGTGACACGTTTGTAAATGTGGCATATTAATCTATGCTTTATTAGTGTTCATGGCCATGTCTGGTAGGGCTTCTAATTAATCTTCCACTGCGTTAATAGGCGTCCTTGTCCTTAAGAGCTATTAAAATAACATAATCCTTTACCATGCTGCAACCACAAGAGAATAATCCACAAAGCAAATTAATCGCTACGTCATGCTAGTCACTGTGCGAAAGACACATTTGATGGTTAACCAGCGATCAAATGACTGCACCGAAGGGATCAAACTGGAACTTGTTTCCATTCCCTCCCATTGATGAGGTCTTTCGTACACACTTTGACTCGCGGGCGCAAACGTACACACATTGAGTCACTAAACATGGAACGCGCATTAGCGGCGATCGCATCACCGTGGGTCCAATGGAAATGAAGCAAAAAAAAAGGCCCAAGAGAAAGGAAGGAAACCATCATTACCCGGCCTGATCCTCCATTCGCCAGTCGTGCCGGAGATTGTGGCTGTGTGAGCATTAAAAATTGACACAAAAAATGACAAACGAAAATGACACTCCCGGTGCTCACCGAGCGTGGAACGTGACCTCACGGCAAGTACCGGCCGCACTATTCATCTTCTCCACTTTGCCACGGATGCGGAAAGAAAGGAAGGTCTTGGCCGCTGGGGCAAAGGAAACAAACAAACTGGAAGGGAACTTTCGGCGGGTTGCGGGTGGGCAGTAATGCGCTGCATGATGATGGAAAGCAATGGTGAAATTGTGCGCCACGGTCACCAATCGAGCGCGATAGGGGAGGGGAAGAGAAAGAGAGAAAGAAGTGAAGCAAGAAGCCCGGCGACAAGTGTGACCTTCGCCAATGGCAAGGTTGTGACCGTTTAAGACCGCCGGTGGAGGTGGTAACGCGTGTTGCTTTGCCTGCTAATTAATGCTTGCCCAGTCAACTGCCGCGAAACGAAACAGGTGCATCGCGCAGTGCCGTGCCGCATCGAAGGCTGTTTGGCCATTACGCTATGATGCACCCGAGCGTTGCAGATTAACGGCACGAGAGTAGCGAAATTGAGCGGTCGGGGGGTTTTTGTTTTCAATTCGCCTAGAAATTGTACTTCAAGCAGAGGGCAGAACTCAAACCTTGGGGAGTAGGATGTCTTGCTTAAGTTTGTTTTCCATTTGGTGTACCCTTTAGCTACGAGCTACGGCCTAGGTTTACCGGAGGTTAGGATAAGGATGTGTAATAAGTGAGATCTTTGAGTGTAGAATTTAGCTTTTCTTATCATAACATCTCAGACATTAGAAGGCTTATTATCATAAAATCATTAGATCACAACTAGTGTTGAGCCTTTAGAGAAGAATCATTCATATGAATCTTGAGTGAGGAGTCATGCAAATGAAGAATCAACTCTCATAAGATTAATTAACCTTCCAAGTAGTAGCGAATCATGACCTGAAGCTGAGTAAAGGTCTCAAATCTTGGGTGATGCATGAATCTCCGTAGATTCATGTATCTTGAGCTTGAGGGAGGTCCCGGTGTTGTGTTGGTAACGGTGCCGGTCTCCACACGACAGAACCGGTCCAAAATCCCATTACGACCCCAGTCCTGAGAAATGACAGGCATAACTCCTAGTAGGTCGTTACGCCACGAAATAATAGCTTGTGTCCATTACCAATTACATTTCACAGTAATAGGAGGTACTTTGCACTGATGCTCCATAAGTGAGACATTAGCCCCATGAACAGGAAATTGATGGAACCAGACAAAGTATTACGGGAACCCCTGCTATTCCTTTATCGCAATTGGTACCAATTGCACAATTTGTCTAAACCGCATCTAACCACCCAATTCCACCCCCACCACGTGTTAACCTTCACAAAACGGTTACAGGAAACGGCAGCATGGAAAACATTCACCGGCATCGCACGTGACTCGGACTCGATCAACTCACTCGTCCGGATCATACCGCGCACGACCATGGGCTTCGTGCGCGATGTGGTCAGCTCGTTCAAGCGCGAGTCCCGTGCCATCATACTCACCAAAAACGGTGCACTGGAGGGCCGGCTGCAGCAGGTGAAGGGTGGCGGTTCCGGGTCGTTTTACGCCTTCAAAGGCATCCGGTACGGGCAGCCACCGGTCGGGGAGCGTCGGTTCCGAGCCCCGCTACCGGAGGAACCGTGGAAAGGGGTCCGCAGTGCGACACGTGAGGGTTCCGTCTGTCCGCATCGCAACATGATACTGGACAACTACAAGGGCAACGAGGACTGTCTGTTCCTCAACGTGTACTCGCCGGAGCTGCCGATCGGCGAGGACAATCCGCAGCTGCCGGTGATGGTGTGGATCCATGGCGGTGCTTTCTCGTTCGGGTCCGGCAATGCGTTCCTGTACGGGCCGGACTATCTCGTGCCGAACGGAGTGGTGCTGGTGACGTTCAACTATCGGCTCGGACCGCTCGGATTCTTGAGCGTGGGTCGGGACGCACCGGGCAACGCGGGCATCAAGGATCAGGTGTTGGCACTGCGCTGGGTCCAGGAAAACATCGCCGCGTTCGGCGGTAATCCCGAAGATGTGACCATCTTCGGACAGTCGGCCGGATCGGTGTCGGTGCAGCTGCTCACACTGTCCCTCCTGTCGAAGGGACTGTTCCACAAAGCGATCGCCCACAGCGGTTCGGTGCTGAACCCTTGGGCTATCGCCCGTGACACCAAAGATCGTGCATTCAAGCTCGCCCAACTGCTGGGCATTCGGACGAACGATACCGACGAGCTGCTGGAGCAGCTGCGTCGGACCGCCCCGCAGAAGATTGTCGACGCGGCCCTCAAAACGCTCACCGCGGAAGATGTGCGCAAAAACATCGGGTTGCCGTTCGTGCCATCGCTGGAGGATTGGACCGGTGAGGATGCCTCGGACGAAGTGCCGCTGATCGTGGAGGAACCGCTGGAACTGCTGAAGAGCGGCCGGTACCATCATGTGCCGGTGATCACCGGTTTCAATTCGCACGAAGCGATGCTGTTTATGCGACGTAAGCTGGCGTGATTGGGGGTTGTCCGCCACCGATGTATGTCACGCCGTTTAATGAGTGTCTTCTCGGATTGCAGGGTTACGCAAGGATCCAAATTTGCTCCAAACGCTCGACGCCGACTTTGAGCGACTGATACCGTTGAATTTGCAGCTGGATCGGGAGTCGCACGAGGGCAAGGAATTCGCGGCACGGATGAAGCGATTCTACATGGGGGAAAGGCGCGTCTCGAACGAAACCATCCAGGAGATGATGAACGTAAGTGGAGTGTGGCGTAGCGTCCAAACGGATAGTGAATCCTTATCGTTCTATCTTCCTGCCCGCAGCTCATGTCGGATGTAATGTTCCTGCACGGTATCACCGACTACGCCCGCTTGCACGCGTCCCACAATGGGCTAAACTCAACCTGGGTGTATCGGTTCGCGTACGACGGTGCGCTCGGGATCTACAAGCGGATACTGGGCATTGACTGGCCCGGTGCGTGTCACGGGGACGAGCTCGGATATCTGTTCCACTTCGGCGTGCTCAATCTGCGCTTGGACAACACCTCACCCGAGCTGCAGGTGATGCACAAGATGACCCGCATGTGGTCCAACTTTGCCAAGTACGGGTAAGTACTGGATTGCCGGTGAAAACACACACACACACCACAACCACCGAGCGGGACATTGCGTTTTCGTACGCCACGTCTCTTATCGTTTGTGTCGGGGCAGTGTGGAAAGGACGCATTTCGACAAACCTGTACCGTCGTGCGCTCATCGTTGCCATCTTTCGCAGTCTTATCTTGTTGTGTTATTTTTATTTCTGTTTTTTTGGTGGCCAAACTGCTTTTATTGCAGTGTGGTAAAACGGTTTCGCTGGAATTTGATTATGCAACACCGTCGACTGCTTTCAGCTCTTGACTTTACGGTGCGTCCGAAAACACCCCGCCGCTAGCTCACGGTAGCAAACCGTTAGGACACTGGCGCATACTAATGAACGGACGAGCTCTGGGAGCTCTGGATCTTGACGGTGGCCCAACACATCTTCGAAGCAGGGTCAAGGCTGGTAGGCTGTCGAAGCGAAACGAAAAAAAGCTACTGTTATGCTCAAGGTTGTGTTGGCTCCTTTCGGCGTGTATTGATAAGCGCACGAGCATCAGTCGTTTGCCAGACTAATTAAACGAAACGGAATCTGGACATTCGATTCCGTTATAAAATTTAATTGGCTTGTGACTTTTAAAATTACTTTAGATTTCTTCTCTGTTACTATTGCACGGTACCATCCATTTTCTGCTTATTGCAATAAATCGCTAACGATATGCAGATGCAAGATGGAGAAGGGAGACGCAGACGCGTAGCCAGTTTAATGAACCATGCCACAGGTAACCTCAATCGTTGACCCTCTTCTGTCCCAACTGGCTATTATTTTCTGCTCTTCGCAGCGCCGTAAAACACCGCACACTGGAGTACAGAGCCCTTGTTAATGCTCGTAAACTGTGCCGGCCCTTTCGCGCAATCCAAGCCCTTTTTGCTCGTCTTTACCCGCCCCGGTGTTGCCGGTACCGGGTGACCCCATTTTTTGGGGACAGCCGAAAAACTCAAACTTGTACCGGGTGTTGCTCGGGTACACTATTCCGATGCGTCTCCATTCCCACGATTACCGTTTTAAAAAGATCACCTTCTTCGTTTTACCGAATCGCCGTACCTTCTGGGTTGCAGTCACTCTGCTACTCCAGTGGAAGGGTGGCCACATTTTGGACAATTTATTCCATAATTTTAATGTTTTCGTTTTTTTTGCTTATGAACTGGGTCACTTAATGAGTAGGTGGAGGATGAGCCTTTACGATAAAGTACCTTGCATTAACATTGCATTGCATTAACCTACCAAAATTAGCACGTTCGAGTGAAGACTTTATTGTATATATTTTTATCAATGGGATGCACTAGTTATCACTTCAGACAGAAACTAGCAAGAAACACAAACCGTCGGATGTGTAGTGGGGGTATTTATTGAGCCAATCCATTCGCTCCCTTACGTTGATATTATGTAATACATTTTTTTGAAGACTTTATCGCTTTTGCCACCTTTAAATCTGAGATTTACACGGCAATTTGGTCACTGCACGGAGCACAGATGAAGTGATAGTTTCACGATGTTTATATTTCCTGCACGTTGTGCTTTAAATGTGGCGGCCCCGGTGGTGTGTTTGGTAGCGGAGCCGGTCTTCACACAGGCACCGGACCGTTGCCAAATCCCATCCGGACCAATCAGGCAAGCCAAGGGGAAATAAAGTTAAAGAATGTCATAAATGGTAGGGCCCCAAGACATCGCGGGGTTTATGTTGCCGGTAAAAGAAGAAGAAGAAGAAGAAGAGTTCTTTAAATGTATTGAATAATTTCCTGAAGAAATTAAACGAAGTAGTAAACGTTGAATATTTGAATTTCTGACTCAGAAAATGGTGATTGTAGAATTTTTTTCAAAAATTTAACTAGAACTGTATGATAATGATGATTTGTATGATTTAAAAAAATAATTGTTTTATTTGTAATTTTTTTAAGATTTAAAAATTTCTAATCTCCACCAACTTCGAAACACATGATTTCGAGACAGAAGCGTTTGAAGTCGTAAGTTCTCCCACGGAACCTTGCGTGACTGCTTCACTTTCCACACCCTGAAACTTTGGAACGGAGTGCCTCACAAACTTCGGGTAAAGTTTACTAACAGTTGGGCACTTCGAAGAGTTTTCCTTTTGACATGTTCAACACCGCGTCATCCGCAATTCGGGTGAGTGTGCTATGCTTCTAGTCACGTTACGCCAAGGGCCAAGGATAGTTCTTTCGGGGGTTTTTTTTTGACACGACAATGAGCGTGGTTAGCAAAAACAAACTTTTTTTTTAAAAACCTTGCAGTCTGCTACGGCTTTTGTTTATTCACTGCATGCGATAAAGTGACACTTTCTTGATGTTTCCGTTTCCCACATGCTGAGCTTTAAATTTGTATTTGCTCATGAAACGGAATGGTTGTTTAGAATTAACATTTTTTTATTCCATTTTGCTTGCCTAAATGCTTAAAGTTCGCAGATATATGAAAGATTTCGAACTCTTCTTCATTCTCAAAACTTAAACTTGAATGTCCCAATCTTAAATAACCATAATCACTTCAAATCAATTCATATAATAAGCACAACATAGATTGAAATAGCTCGCTCATTACCCATAATTCTAATCTTAATTTGCTGCTGCAAACGTTAAAGCTTCTTTTCAAATCCCACTCCACGTGCTTGTACCGCGTGCCTGCCTTAGCTCGTAAGCACTGCACTGTGCAATGCAACACCGGCTCGGGCACGCGATCAATAAGCTAACAACAATTTGAAAGCTTGACAGCGAGCTGCCTTTCATTGCGCGCGTGCCACGCATGGTGCATTCTGCTTGGCACCTACAGAGCATCAATGCCCCAAACACCAAACACGCTTTAAAAAGTGCGTGCGCGTTAAGAAGTTATGCAAAAAAAAGACCCCCCTCGCGCACAACAATAACCATGAGAAAAAAAAAACATTTACGGTTCGCCAGTGTGAGGCTGTTGAAGATAACTGCCACCTGACCGTTGATGTAGTGTTTGGTGGAGTTTGGCCCAAAATTGGGGAACACTGGCAGGGAAGTACGGCAGCAAACGCTCGACCAGCTTGCATGCACTCCTTACACTCCAGTAAGGCAACGGTGCCAAACCCGTGGCCCGTGCCAGCAAATGGGCTGGTTTGTTTGGTTTTGTTTCGCATTTCCTTATGTAACGCTTTTACAACCGCACGCGCATCGGCACCGATCGGACAGTGGTGTGGGGTTCGCGAAAAATATGCGTCGGCACGGTGGAAAAACTCGATTCCCTCCGCTCGACACGAACCGGCTTTCCTTCGCCGTTTGCAGCACAACAGTCGCCCTCGAACCGTGCCCACCTATGGGTCTCCCAAGGCACAGCGTCTGCGCACGATCGTCAAACCCAAGCAGGGCTACCCGGCCACAATTGTAACCTCGGCGGGGCTCTGTTTTTTGAACGATCCAAAGACAACACTGATGATAAGGTTGCTCCGAAAAGGTTGTTTCTCCACTCTTCCAACCCATCCAAACGAGTTGACCCTTCCGGCGTTCGCCCATCGCGGCATCGAGCCTTTGCAAGTGATCTTGAACTGCGCTGCAGCGAAAAAGGGTGCAGCAATCGGTTGAAACACTGGCAACATTTTCGGAGGGCGTTATTTCCACACCTGGCGTACGATGGGAACATTTTTGCACATTGCACCCACCGCACTTAGCACGTGCTTCGCGGCTAATATTGTATTGCGGTAGACAGTTTAGCACGGCAACTAAAGCAATCGCTAATAGAGCAATGCCGGCTAATTTCCCATTCGCTGCACGCTGCCCAGGGAGATGGTTGCCGGTAGGCAATAATGTCAAAAAATCAACTACGGCAATAAGCAATCCGAAAATCAATCAGCACACGGTAGCGCGGTGGTGGAAGTTTGCAGGAAAAAAAAGATGACTGATGTGGCCATATATGCAGCAGGGAGTAGCGCACGATGACCGCGGTCGATGGCACGTCAAATGGACCAAGGCGTCACGAGGCTCCCCAACAAGGGCTTGATTGATGACCGTTACGAATCCGCAGGTGTCCATTAGGCCCTGTGGCGCATAAGGCGGTTTGGATGATTTGCTAGCGTTAATTAGGAAGGTGTGCCCATTCTTGTGCGCTAGGCATTTGCAATGATGCAGAGTTTTATGAATCCTCTGCAATTGGCGACGATAGAAACGTGCGCCTTTAACGGCGCGCCGGTGTCCTTAGAACACATTGTAACGGGTGACATTATGCCAAGTGCCAAGATAACCAATCGAACCTTAACATTTCACATTCGTACATGCAGAAGTTAATCATTGCTGCCATTCCATTTACAGAAATCCCACCCCGTTTGGAGAGGATGAGCTGGTGCTAGGCATCAACTGGCCGTCGGTGATACCGAACACGATGACCGAGCTACCCTATCTGGACATTACCGGGACGCTCGAGGGTAAAACGAACCCCGAGGCAGTGCGGCTACAGTTCTGGGACGAAGCGTTCAGCAAGTACAATGGCAATCTGTTGTAATACAACGTAATAGTACAACAAGACGGAGTCGATCGTCGGGATCAGCGAGTCTGCTGTGTGGGTGTAGAAGCATTGCTCACTTGCTGTTAGGTGCTCCAACTCTGCAAGCAATCTGCTTTCTGAGGTATAGCTTTAGCGAATTTTTTTAAGCCATAGAAACAGAAATGTTTGGTATTAGGATTGTTTCATTCCTAGCGCATGAGACAACTAGTAGACCACCGGTCCAGTTTCGTGTTTAATGTTGAGCTGACACATTGTGGGGGGGTTTTAGAAGTACATTTTCTAACGATTTTGATACGCTAGACTAGTAAGTGTTTCAATTTGGTCTTACCGTACACGGATGTAGTTGATGTTATGTTTGTTTTTCCTTCTGCGAAATAAGTAGGTTTAAATAGGGTTACAAAATAGACAAATTTTGGACATTTCTATCGTGGACTGAATGCTTAAATATGAATCTACCGACAAATAAACCAGTATGAAAACTCGAACCGATTGTGTTATTATAGTGCTTAAGGTGGCATATTTCCTGATGATTTACTCGAAACGATAATTTCTGCTGATGATCACTGTTGAAACATGGTTGCATGTTGTTTGGTCTAGAATCGTTAAATTGTTAAACGAGCAGATAGACATGAAATTGAAAATCATTGTTTAGTACGTACTTTTCGTCCATCACTTTGCCAAAAAGTAAATAATAAATATATACGATATTCAAATATCAAGATCGTCTCCTCTAGTACCGAACGCACGTGTGTGCACTGTTTTGAATATGTGGTTGCATGGTTAGCGCAGCATTTTCACAGGGGTATAAAAGCCGAAGTGGCGATAGATTCATCCGAAGTTTGACAATCAGATGATCGGCTTCGGAACTGTCAACGTACAGGCATGTGGATGTGTTAGTAAGCACCACCTTGTTCTTTATACAATCTGCTTCAAAATAAGCAAATAATTGCACAAAGCCCAATAACTAAACGAATGTGATCACAAACGTTTAAATTCTGCTAATACATCGTTTTGCCGAGAGCAGAATATGGCAGATGAGCGTAATTTCCGTTCAACCTACTATGAAAAGGTAGGCTGCCGTGGAGTGGAAGAACGGAAATCGCTAGAAATTCTGCTGAAAGAGAAACCTCTCAATCTGACCAAGCTGACACAGTTCTGTATTCGGTTCACCGTACCCAAAATACATCGTACCGTACTTTGGAATTCGCTGCTTGGTAAATATTAGAACGCTCAACATGAACCAAGAATTCTTCAAGAACGTATTTTGTTAAACCCTATCCACTGTCGTTAGGAGTCACACCGGTATATGATAAATCCCGGGACTACGTGATGGAACAAAGAGTAGCCGTGTATAACGATCTACTGAAGGCACTGAAAACCATGCGAATAATCGATGAGAATACTCCAACCTCTAGGGTGCTGTATGCAATGTGGCTGCTAGAGAAAAAACAATTGTATCTGGGCCGGGACATTACTGTAAGTTGGTCGTAAAAGTTGCAACATTTACCCATCAGCAAATATTCATCCAGCCCGTTCAATCCTCAGCAAGAAAGCCATTTCTGTAACATCACAAAAGTACTGTTAGAAATTTTCGATAATGACATCGAAACGTACTGGATGGCCAAAAGTCTGTACGATTACTCCGAGGAGGTGTCGCTGGAAATGGGCAAACTTTCCGATCTGACCTACACAATACTGGAGAAGGAAGATAATGGATTGTACATCCATTTAAAGTCCTGTGATATGTTAACCGCACTGCCACTGTCCGACTGGTACCGATCATTCTTTGCCGGTGTGCTGTCAGAACCGGCATTGATTCGCATATGGGATAAGATCTGTGGCGGAGCGATTAAAATCGTAGTTTTTGTAATGATCGAGATACTTCGCATGTTGCGTCGACGCGTGCTCCGTTGTGTGGATCGAAAGAGTCTCTTCGAATGCATCGACAGTGTAAGTTACGCTCGGGCTTAGTGGAGTTAACCAGCGTCAGAAGATAAAACAAAACTAATTGAATGATGTTTGTTCTCTCAGATAAAAAACGAACAGGAAACGGCCGACATGATCGTTAACGGGGCGATCGAGCTGTGGCAGCAGAACAAGGGCCATGAATATATCCCGCAGTCAAAGGTGAAAACACTCAGTTAGTCAGCGAAAACGTGCAACCACTCTGAAAGAGCTGCTCGATGGAAAGCACACAATGTTAATGTTTTATTTTTAAGATACTTCTTGTGTTTGTTCAATGTAAGCCCTGTACTTTTGTATGAGGAGATAAGATATAAACTAACAACTGTTACTCACACCTTCTGACTGTTCATTTGTTCGCGATGCAGCTGGTCCATTTCGACCTGTTTGACGCGTGTGTAGAAAGCCGAACCAAGCAGCACGACCACGTTCGATGTCCACCAGAGGAATGACTTTGTTTCCTGGTACCAGGACGTCGCTATTACTGTTTGAGCGCACGCCTTTGCTGTACCGGATATGTTATGCGTCAGCGGAGAGGTAACTTTAATCTGTAGAGTCGTGACGAATCCGATGGCAAACCCAAAAACACCTCCAATCGTCATAACACCCCAGAACCAAGCTTCAGTTAAGTGCTCGTAGTTCAACACTTCCTGCACCTCCCCGTTGATGATCATTAGTGGAATGAAAAGTACCGCAGAGTAAACATTGTTGTAGTAGCTTAGCAACCACACCTCTTGGTTTACGAACTGCAGCGTACGCTTAGTGTAGATCGAGTACAGCGAAAGACTCAACGAGCCAAGCACACCGAATATGGTACCGATGAGCGAAAATGATTCTGTTAAACTTTCCTGATCGACGCCGATCCAAAATCCGGCCACAATCAGCACACAGCACAGGACCGCTTTGGTGCTCGTTTTTTGTCCCAGCAAAGCGTACGTCAACAGCACGTTGAAGACGGTCGTCAACGATCGACCCACGTAGTAGAAGGCAACACCGACGTACTTCAGGCACAGGTTGTTCGTCGCAATCATTGCCGTGAATAGAATTGATAGAGGGATCACCTTGCGGAAAGTTTCCTTATCGAAAGGATTACCATCGGGAAAGGATACGGTGCGTGGATAGCGCTTGCCGAGCATGCTCATAGTGAAACATATTGACGAGGAAGTTAGTACTTGAAACCACGTCACAAATAGCGGCGCATCGAGCTTCAACCCGCTCAAAAGTGCTTTATTCACAAATACCGTCAGAATGGAAATGATCCTGCAACAAGAAATCTCATTAATTCCGTAGTCAAGAGGGCAATGATACAATTTGATTCTTACCAATAGGCCGCTACTACCACGCCTATCCGGATGTATTTCGTGAATAAATTTTCCTTTTCCAATGGTTGATACATTGCAGCTTGCTTTTTAGAACCACCTGAAGTCAACTATCATCGTTTTACGAAACTATCTCATTAGCTCTTATCGATACAACTGCGATATCTTCTTTATTGGAATGCTTGTCGGTGGGAAGTTTTTTTTCACCTGTGTTTGTTTACATATGCTTTCCGCTGACAGCTGTCAGAGCGAACCGGCCCTCAAAAAAAAATCACACATGTAAACATCTGCAAACAAAACCCGGAAACGTGGTGGGAAAAATAACATTGTGCTATTTTGCATGGAATCTTGAAAATGTCTATCCAACTGGGCAAGTTATGCTCGCGCATCATAGAACAACATTTCGGGGAAGTAGTACGGACAGTAGTGGATGATCTGTTTGCATCGATCGCAAAACCTTTGTCGCAAATAATTCGTTCAACAGGATTAACCAAATCGGAGGTACATTGGCAGAAATATAAACCCAATTTCGCTCAAATAATGCTAGTTTCCTATCATTTTAGGTATGCAAATCATTGGCCATATTGATCAAATTTAACATGATAGGATTCGAGTTAAACAAGGCTCGCACGCAGTATGAGTATCGCTTGTACCATGATCGCATAGTGATGATCCTACGCTACCCACGCTACGTGCATTTGGTACAGACAAAGTTCGGCCACGAATCGGCAGTGTTGATGGAAGAATTGCTACGGTCAGGTACCCAGACAGCATCGTATATTATCGTCAAATCGATGCCCAACGTGGACATCAAGGATCACAATACGCTAGCGTCGCTGAGAGACAAATTCAGTGACCTCGCCAATGAACACTACATCATTCGGGCGCCCGAACCGATTCCCAGCGATGGTAGCGCTGAATTGATGGAGCTCTGTCACGACATTCCCAATCCATTCGTCATGCCGGAGCTGGATTTGCGTATATTGAAGGATCTGCACGACGGGAAAGCTGTCAAAGCGCCCGACGAAAACGTGCACTGGCTCGTGAACGTGGAACAGTTTCATATCGATTTTCGTAACACGATCATGATAACGGCGATTGAACGGCTGATTGATAGCAATGCGGGCGAGTGCATGAAGTTCTTGCTGCAGCTGATGAGCGAACGCACGAACCCTTGGGAAGCGGTTTCGAATCCAATCGCGCTCGTGGACCTAAGGCAGCGCTGCGAGAGAAAGTCTCAGAACGTTGAAATGTTACGCTACCTCGACCAGTATATCTCCGTGATGGAATCGAACGATTACTTGTCCAAGTTCGACACCAAGGGTGGCGGGCAGTTTACGGTAAATGTGAAGAAAATCTTCGAACAGCTGACGTGGGCCTGCATCGAGAATATTATCGTTGAAAAGTATGGCTCGAAAGCGGCACGAATCTTCCGGGTGATCCGGATGAAGAAGTACGTCGAGCAGGAGGATATCCAAAAGGAAGCAATGGTGCCCGCGAAGGAAGCGAAACAGTTAACGTACAAATTGCTCGAGGAAAATTTCCTGCAAATTCAAACGTTCCGCAAACCGGGCGGTGGGAACGCAGGTGCGCCAAAGTCTTTCTTTCTGTTTTACGTTAACCAGTCGCAGATTGTATCTATGCTGCTAGAACTAAGCTACAAGGCGTTATACAATTCGATCACCCGCCTAACGCACGATAAGACCGTCAACAAACGATTGATAGAGAAGAGCCAGCGTTTGGAGAGCATCGTAGAGACGATGAAGGAACGCGGCGAATCGGATGCATACATTAACGAAATCCTGGAAACGCTCACACCTCCCGAACAGGAAATACTGGCAAAGGTAAAGCTGCGCGTGAAGAGTCTCTACAGTGCGGAAATTGGGATTGATGAAACGATCTTCATTTTGAAACTATATCAACAATATCAGAAATAAATCTGCAACAGAATCTTTCTGCTCAAGGGGATTTTTCCTTTATTTTAGTGAAAGAAACAATATGTTTTGTTTTGAACGCAAAATCTGCCTAAGCGGCCAGGCGATCACGTTGATGTTGCTCCCATTTGCTCAACGGACCGTGATCGTTGCGGAACTGGACACCGCATCCGTCCGGTACCAAGCGGCCTTCATCGGCGTGCTTCTGATACACGTCGCGGTCGTACTTAGTGAAGCCCCACTTCTTGGAGACGAAGATCTTTTGACGACCCGGGAACTTGAACTTTGCACGACGCAGCGCCTCGATGACCTGCGCCTTGAAACGGTCGCTCGAGCGCACCGACATGATCGGCTGTCCGATATGGACACGCGCAACCGTACCTTGCGGTTTGCCGAAAGCACCACGCATTCCTGTTTGGAGCCTGTTGGGCGCAAGGTTGAGAGAGAAAAAAAAAGAACGGAAGTGGATTAGAATTTACAGCGCACGATCTGACATTCAGGAAGTTTGAGTTGCAAAGCGTAATTCAGTAATTGTCAACGTGTAAGAAAGGGTAATCATTGGGCATTCATAACCCAATGCTCTGAAAATGGCAATATCATCATAGGGAAGTTGAAGGTTACAAGGGGCTTTCGCACACCCTCAGGGACAACACTTACCGATCGGCTCCGGCACAGGACAACATCTTGTTGATGCGGATTACGTGGAATGGGTGCAGACGCATACGGATATGGAACTGGTCCTTACCGCAGAACTTCACCAGATACTTGTTACAGCAGATACGGCCCGCCTCGAGCGCCTCCGAGCTGAGCTGTTCATACTCATCCGACACAAGATGCACGCATAGCGGGAAGTCTTCCACCAACGCCTTCTTGCGACCCAAGTCGAAGATACGGATTTTGGGATCCGGAACACCGCGACAGAAGCGCGATTTCGGGTACGGTTTGTTTTTGCAGTAACGATAACATCTTGCCGGTCGGCGACCCATTTTGCGATACACACGTGTGAATCGTCCGACTTCCGAAGAAAAAGAGAAGCTGCACGTCAAACAAATTGAAGTTTGTTGATTTGTGAATAGCCAGGCTGGTCCATCGCACCCTTCATACTTCACAATTGGCGCAATTTTGACATTTGAGACCAACGCAAAATTATGTACAAATATGGGACTAGATTTTGATGATTTCTTGAATAAATATTGCACAGAATGGTGAAAAAACACGTTAAATAAGAAAAATCAAATTTGGAGACTACACGGAAGTTTTCCCGTCCGCGCATCGGTGTAGGACAGACGCAATTTGAGAAACATTTTGTTGTACATTGAACGGATTGTAAATGGGGCAAAGAGCGCATTTCAACAATGTTCAAATGAGTTAAATTCCAAATAAAATTTAAGGCAGATCATCGGAAAATATTTTCAATCAAGTTCGATTTCGAAAATGATCCGAACCTGCGTGTCGAACATAAATTTGAAACTGTCGAACATTGTGTGCGCTGTCAACGCAACGTCACCACTTTTTTATCAACTGTTGGCCGAGAAGAAAAAAGAAGTAAAATTGCTGGAATTGGTGCTGGTGTTAATTGTTTCTCCCGGTGTTTTCTTGGTTCGGTCCGTGGAAACTCCGCGGTTTTGTAGCGAAATGCCCCTGTAACGCCGGCTATTAGCTACCGATTTGGACTGCCAGAGGGTCCACCTTCATTAGCTTTCAGCGAAAGACAAGTTTTAGTCGGTTTTGTATAGGCTTTTTTCGCCGTTCCTTCCCCGGTTTCGCTAGGCTTAGGTAGCCGTGGTGGTGTGCGTGTGTGCGTGTATCCGCGCCGTGAAAAAGCAACAATCTTCTGAAAAGCTAGAAGAACAGTTCCTGACGGTACGAGCCATTGGTCTCCAAAGTCACTTGGCCACCATGAATCGTTCCAGCAAGAGCAGTACACTCCGTAAGACGGCCGGCTATTCCAGTCTGATAACATTCGCCGTCCTGTTGCTGGCATGGCTGTGCGGTTTCTCCAGCCGGCTGTTTGCTGTGATCCGTTTCGAGAGCATTATCCACGAATTCGATCCATGGTAAGTAAGAAATGATTCATTAATAACGCACATATGCCATTCAGAAAGCGATAACCGAAACAACCGGCCGGGAGGTACAAGGACGGAGCGACACGCTAGCGATTACGTGTCCCTTGCAACAGTGCGATTGTTTTGTTTTCGTACGTGGCCGCGGCACGCACACATACTCGCACAGACATGGAGGAAGCAGCATAGAACAATAATTTATTTGTCTAACTGTCGAACTGTCCGCTTACAGGTTCAACTACCGTGCCACGGCACACATGGTGGAGAATGGATTCTACAAGTTCCTGAACTGGTTTGATGAATCCGCCTGGTATCCGCTGGGTCGTATTGTCGGCGGTACCGTGTACCCCGGTCTTATGATCACGTCGGGTGGCATCCATTGGTTGCTACATACGCTCAACATTCCGGTGCACATTCGCGACATCTGCGTGTTTCTAGCACCGATCTTTAGCGGGCTGACCGCCATCTCGACGTACCTGCTGACGAAGGAGCTATGGTCGGCCGGTGCCGGGTTGTTCGCCGCCAGCTTCATTGCTATCGTACCCGGCTATATTAGCCGCTCGGTGGCGGGATCGTACGATAACGAAGGTATCGCGATTTTCGCCCTACAGTTCACCTACTATCTTTGGGTGAAATCGGTGAAAACCGGCAGCGTGTACTGGGCAGCATGTACGGCACTCTCCTACTTCTACATGGTGTCCGCGTGGGGCGGCTACGTGTTTATCATCAATCTGATCCCGCTGCATGTGTTCGTGCTGCTGATTATGGGCCGCTATTCGCCACGTCTGTTTACCTCCTACACGACGTTCTACATTCTGGGACTGATCCTTTCGATGCAAATTCCATTCGTTGGTTTCCAACCGATTCGCACGAGTGAGCATATGGCAGCGTCCGGTGTGTTCCTGCTGCTGTTCGCCGTTGCCGTACTGAAGCACGTTCAAACAGTGCTGTCGAAGCAAGAATTCAAGCGGCTTTTCCTCATCGGTGGTTTGCTGGCAGCTGGTGTCGTATTCGCCGGTGTAGTACTGCTTACGATGCTCGGCGTGATAGCACCCTGGAGCGGACGGTTCTACTCGTTGTGGGATACCGGGTACGCGAAAATTCACATTCCGATCATTGCGTCCGTGTCGGAGCATCAACCGACGACGTGGTTCTCGTTCTTCTTCGATCTTCACATTTTGGTGTGCACCTTCCCAGTGGGACTGTGGTATTGCATCAAGAAGATCAACGATGAGCGTGTGTTCGTCGTGCTGTACGCGATCAGTGCCGTGTACTTTGCGGGTGTAATGGTGCGTCTAATGCTGACGCTGACACCCGTCGTATGCATACTGGCTGGAGTGGCATTTTCCGGGCTGCTGGAAGTATTCCTGAAGGAGGACAACGCGGCCGGTGCCAAAGAGAGCGGTGGAGAAGGCGAGGGAGAAGATGCAAGCGGAGAGAAGAAGCAAATGTACGATAAGGCAGGCAAACTTAAGCACCGCCCGAAACATGACCTCACATCGCATAGCGCACATGGAGAACAGAATACGGGACTTGGTTCGAACGTAAAAAACATAGTGATAGTCGCCATTTTGATGTTGCTCATGATGTTTGCGGTGCACTGCACGTGGGTTACGTCCAACGCCTACAGCTCGCCCTCAATTGTGCTCGCTTTCTACAACAGTAACGATGGGTAAGAAATGGATACCGTCTTTCGTAAAATAAGTTCGCAAATGATTTCCTATTTTATTTCGTTTCCTAGTACTCGTAACATTCTGGATGATTTCCGTGAGGCCTACTACTGGCTGTGGCAAAACACTGCACCGGATGCTCGCGTCATGTCCTGGTGGGACTATGGCTATCAGATAGCGGGTATGGCAAACAGGACTACGCTGGTAGATAATAATACTTGGAACAATAGTCATATCGCGCTCGTCGGCAAAGCTATGTCCTCACCCGAGGAAAAAGCGTACGAAATCATGACCTCTCTCGATGTCGACTACGTGCTAGTGATCTTTGGTGGTGTGATCGGCTACTCTGGGGATGACATCAATAAGTTCCTCTGGATGGTGCGTATTGCAGAGGGCGAACATCCGAAGGATATACGCGAAAGCGATTACTTTACCGATCGGGGCGAGTTCCGTATCGATTCGGAGGGTGCACCTGCACTGTTGAACTGTTTGATGTACAAACTGAGCTACTACAAGTTTGGTGAATTGAAGCTCGACTACAGGTAAGTGCATGGAAGGCGTGATCCTGTGATGCTGGATACTCCATCATTCCATTTTTCGTATGATCTTCCTCTTCATCATGACAATAGAGGTGCTGCTGGATACGATCGCACCCGTAATGCAGTGATCGGTAACAAGGACTTTGAGCTGACGTATCTCGAAGAGGCGTACACGAGCGAACATTGGCTTGTACGCATCTACCGTGTGAAGAAACCGCACGAATTCAACCGGCCCGCCCTGAAGCCGGACGAACGGGTACTGCCGGCTGGCGATTTTGTGTCGCGCAAGACTACCAAACGAAGGAAAGGGCTAATCAAAAACCGTCCTGTTGTAGTGAAGGGCAAGCGGAATAAGTAAACAGTCGAGTAGAGCAAACAAACGCGACTCCAAAGGTTCTTCTTTTCATTTGGGCAAGTCGAACTGTCCTCCTCTTCTCACGTACGTTGAAGCACTAAAAGGGGAGAGAAGTTAGAAACAAAAACGTAAAAAAATGAGCAATTTAATTAGGTTTTTGTAATAACGCGGCGGGTGCACTGCGACAAAATGCTGTGAAAAACTGGAAAACAATACCCAACCCCCCAATATTTCGACCGATCAAATTTGCGTCAAACGGATGAATGTGTCGCCAAAACCTGTTTATCTCATTGGTTCTTTATAGTAGCAAATAAGATGTCCCGGATGTCAGGAATAAACATAAACAACTAAATTGCAATGGGAGAGAATGCAATAAAGTAGGCAAATAGCTCAACCTTTCTTGCATTAGCGTTCTTCTCGTTTCGAATGATTAGATTACAGGTCGTTGAGGATCGATAGTTTGGCTATTTGATGTGTTTGATGCACAATCTGTTTGTTAGGTTTTATTCCACAAACATCTGCATTTGTGTTATTTCTCCTCTTGCACATTCGATTGAATAATTCGTGTTACCTTTACTATGCTACGAATCTTCGATCCCGCGGAGTTTCTTTATGCACCCTTAATATACAATGGGATGGAGAGTAGGAATAGACGAAGGAGGGAGAGAGAGAAAGATGTGAAACAATTAGGTACCGTAAGTGTTTGCGTTTCGGTGGAAGATTTTTCTGTTTAACCTTCCACTCAGATAGAAAAAGAAAACAAAAACGAAAAAGAACAAATATGATTAAAAAAGGATGGTGAAAAACAATAGAAAGCTACAAAAAGAAACAGAAGACCGTACTGAAAACACCTCAAGGCACACACGCACCCACTGCAATATCATGACTTGTTTTTGTCTGCTGAAAATGTGCTCGTTTTGTTACCATGGAAACGTATATTTTATCGTACACATGTGCATGGCAATAGTAGTGGGATACGAGTTTCCGTTGTAACTGATCGATTTCGATCGTTTGTCGTTTTGAGGATCGATCCAATTAGTACGCGTGTGTTTATTTGTGCATTTATTCCAATGATCTGCTCCGGGTTGATGGTAAACGTAGAAAAGTTAATGAAGAAAAAGCAACAAAGCAAACGAACAACATGCAAACTTCTAGCCGAACACTGAATACAACTTAAGGCGAAAATAAATCACACAACCGAAGGGTGACATCAAAACAGCTCGCTGGTTATTGTGAGACTCGACCGTAATCATTGAGAAAATTGTGGCTGTGCTGTTCGTTCGTTTATATGCAAGTAAGTGGTGTTTACCCGCAAAAATAATTATTTCAATTTTGTTTTGTTCCCAGACGACTGAACGGTGAAGAACGACAATAGATGTTTCGGCTGGCGGTTGGGAAAATACGGTAATATATTGAAATTGTAGGGTCCCTGGAATAACCCACCTTTGTTGCCTCCTTGGCAAATTTCGGTCAAAACCCGTACCGATGCGCATGACTTGCGATGTGCCTCAGTTGCTAATGGTAAATATTTTGAAGTCATCGAAATATCGTTAGATAGCGTCGCTTTACAATCAAAACGAGGATAATTTCCTCAACAGTTCGCTAAATGGGCTGTGGGCCCGTCCATAACCATTTTGTTATCTCCGAGGCTGTGAAGTTATGGGATACAAAAGGAAGGAAAGGAATCATGCGGATGTGAGAAAGGGTAACTTGTTTGCCAATCCTGTTGACAGAGTGTCGCGCGTAGTCGCGTGCGTGCACGCTTTAACGGCTGTCTGGTTTACTATTTGAGCTTCAGCGTTGATACGTTTGCCTTCATATTGACCGGTACGTTTATTGGCGCGCTTCAGTCATTTAGTGAACGTTAATCGGTGAACACGAACATCGGTAGCGCAAGTGTGATTGATTGTAATAGAAAAACGTTCGTCCTGAAATAGACAAATATTTCCCAACTTTCCGCTGCTCCAAATGATTTACGATTAGTGTCAAAAACATTAACAATATTTAATAGTAAGTGTATCATCCTAAATATTGTACCTTGTACTACACAGGAACAGTACAGTAGCGCATTTATTGTAATAATATCATTTGCGTGTTTCGGTTGTAAAAGATGTAAAGTAAACATCCAGAACTATAGAGTGGGAATCTTCCAGTGAAAAGCAAATAGCAAGTTTCCCTCTGATAAGAAACAATCAAATTGCTCGGCTAGGGTGGATACACCCGTTGTGTCTAGAGAAGCCGGCAAGCAGTATCATATGATTTTGGAAGTTGACCTACTTAACCGTCGTTCGTTACTGCGTATGTGTTTGTAGGCCAACCGAAACTTACCGGAAAACCGAAAACTTTCCTCCCCGCAAGTATCGCTCGTTCGGGAGCAATTATGTTGCTGATGCGTGCGCATAAATTCTTCGAAGGTCTTACCCGGCGGCAACATAAAAAGATGCGTTAAGAAGAGGCAAAGAAACGACGACACGACTAGCCGGGCCGAAGCAAAATGTTCGCGGTGGTGTAATATATCTTGAAAGTGAAGTTAATTCAGGTGGAGTAGTGACGCGTACCATTACGTGCTGCAAAACCGGAGCGGCCTTGGTAGAAGTGTGGTGCATTGGTATTTCATTTATCAGCTTTAAACTTTCACAAACCGTGTGCATTCGTGTGGTGCAGCTGGTAAGTAAGGGCTGAGCCTAGGACCTGGAAGGTGGCGACCCCGCATAAGGTCAGCAAATGATTGCCCTTTGCGTGTCGAGCAGTGCGTGAAAAGTAGTGCATTCTTGTAACGTAGCTGGCAAATCGTTAACAATTTACACAAACCGTCTAATGAGGTGTTAACAGTAAAGCGTTCTGTTGGCCCATTGGGAAGCGGAGATGTTTCAGATATGTTTCTGTGTGGTCAGGGTGCATGAAACCTAAAAATAGCGGCGTGGTGCATAACTCACCACACGAAAGTGTTACGTTACGATGCAATAGACGCATCTGAAAGTGGAATATAGTTTGGAGTTGGGATTCTTCCAAGAGATTGAATTAATTAACATTAAATGTAAAGAACACCGAACATGTCTGTTTCATTTGTTTCGGAAAAACCAGTTAAAACTGGCTAAAAATATTTAATGAGATTCCAAATTTCAAGTCTCATGCTTCTGACATAGGAAACCAACCACAGGAGGATATTATTCCTATTGGCAAACAATTCATGAATAAACATGATGCAAGCAGTGGATGGTTATGATGCTCACCTCAGTTAAATTTCATCAACATTGTCACACACATACCAGCTAAATATCATTTGCTTTGGTCTCGTTTCAGATATCAACACCTGATCGAAGGAAATTTAATGTTTGTTTGATCAATTTGTAAGCTACTGCTGCACATATGATGGACGTCGTCGATCAGAAACCCCCTACGCTACCACCCTCTCCAGATAGTGACGATGATACACCACTCGCCATTAAGCTAACGGTCCAAAACGGCAACACCACCAACAACGTGACCCATTCGCCCTGGAAGCGCAAGCAGTTGGTTGACGTTAATCCGCACGGTAGTCTGGATTTGAGCAAGTTGTCCATGCGGCGGAACTCGAGCTATGGCAAACTGCCGTCGGAAGCACCCGAAGCGAAAGTGCTCGTCATCTACACCGGCGGTACGATCGGCATGATGCGCAATGAGAAAAATGGTACGTCAGACAATTCACACATCACTGGAGTGTTTTCTAATGCTAACTTGTTTATTTGCACGTTGATCACGGGCAGCGCTGGAACCGCGACCGTACGAGTTTGTGCGCAAAATACGCCAATACCCAAACATGCACGACGACGGGTACGCAAGCAAGCGGTATGGACCGGCGAAAAATATGGCACCATTGGTGCTGCCGTACGTGGAAGGCCAACATCGACGGATTCTGTATCAAATTTCTGAGTACGAACCACTACTCGATTCGTCCAACATGAGCATCACCGACTGGGTGCGCATTGCTACGGACATTCGGCAGTCGTACGAGTTTTTCGATGGGTTTGTAATTCTGCATGGAACGGACACGCTGTCCTATACCGCCTCAGCGCTTTCGTTTATGTTTGAGAATCTTGGAAAAACTATCATTATCACTGGATCACAGATTCCAATCTTTGAAACACGCACCGACGGTAAGGACAACTTTACGTCCGCACTAATCCTGGCCGGAAATTACGTTCTTCCGGAGGTGTGCATATTCTTCAACAGCCGTCTGTTCCGCGGCAATCGTACCATCAAGGTGAGCAGTGAGTCGTTGGACGCGTTCAACTCACCCAATGCGGCTCCGCTCGCAAAGATGGGCATCAACGTGGAGGTCGATTATCGGGTAATCTTCCGACCGTGCACGGTGGACAAGTTCACCGTACATCTGCAGATGGATGAGAACGTGGGACTGCTACGGCTGTTCCCGAGCATCTCCGTAGCGACGGTCAACGCATTCCTACGTGCACCGATGCGGGGCGTCGTGCTGCAGACGTATGGTGCTGGTAACTTTCCGACCAACCGAGCGGATCTGATCGCGGCACTGAAGGAAGCGAATGAGCGCCAGGTGCTGATTGTGAATTGTACACAGTGCAACGAGGGTGCGGTTTGCGATCTGTACGAAACAGGTCGTCAGCTGCAGGATGTCGGCATTATACCGGGCTACGATATGACACCGGAAGCCGCTCTGGCAAAGCTGTCGTACGTGCTCAGCAAGCAGGAGTGGGATTGGGAAACAAAGAAAAAGGTATTCAATGGAGTAGGAGAGTTTAATTGCAGTCTCGGATAGTCATGGTGAATGTCCCTTTTTTACTCTATAGATGATGAAAAGCAACCTGCGTGGAGAGCTTACCTGTGAAAAGCCTCCAGAAATGCAAGAATACGATCTAATAGATGCTGTCGCACGAACCCTCCATCTTACGTCCACGAAGGAATTAGGGCAGTTAAAGTCATCCCTGTTTCCAGCGATGGTTAACACGGCTGTGTTGGCCGGAGATGCGACAAAGGTATCACCATATTTCACTTGAACTCGGATCAATTTTGAGCTCAGTTTCTAATTGTTTTTCTTTACCTTCCAGTTGACGAACCTGAAAAACTATGGTGCGAACATGTCGGCGGAAAACTATGATCACCGGACAGCGCTACACGTGGCCTGTTGCGAAGGAAACACCGAGATGGTGCAGTATCTGCTGCAGAATGGTGCCGCCGTACATATACGCGACCGATACGATCGTACACCGCTGATGGATGCCATCATGCACGATCACCATCAGGCGATACGGTTGCTGATCAAGTGCGGTGCCCATCTGACCGGTTCGATACGTGCCATCGGTGATGGGTTGTGTGCAGCTGCGGCACGCAACCAGCAGCTGCGGCTTGAATCGTATCGCATTGCGGGTGCCGATCTCTCGCAGGAGGACTCGTGCGGACGTACCGCACTGCATGTGGCCGCACTGTACGGACACGTGGAGATCGTGCAATATCTGCTGAAGAACTATGCAGAACCGAATGCGATCGATTATCTTGGCCTGACGCCATTGGACTACGCAATGAGAGCGAACGCAGAGACGGTAATACCGGTGCTGGAGAGTCACGAGGCGCGTCGTGGAGATGAACTATCGTTCGACACGGATAAGCGATCCTCGATGAAGGATTCGTTCGACTAAAAGTGGAGTCCACATGGCAAGGCGGGTAACTTCCAGGAGTATTGTGATAAAAAAGTTAAATATGATGCGATTGTGTAGAAAGTGTCCAGGCTTTGGTGTTAAGTCACACGAGTGTAAAGCTAGACTGGCATTGTAATGAATAAAGGGTAAGAATTGCTCAGTAGATATTACGATAATTTAAATATTTTGATGAGGGTTGCAGGAGAGTTGGATAAAAATAGATATTTTTAAAATTTACCCTTTTGTTTTGGATCATGTTAAGGCACCAAATTTTTGTGAGTTTGACACCCCTATCAGACGATATGGCTGCGTACTTAATGTATCAGATTTAGGTGGCGTTCTTTACGTTTCGCGCTTAGGATGCATGCATACGACCGTTTTAATCTTTCGTCTAATATATTCTAATAACAATCTTAGCGTACGAGTAATGTATAGACAATATACGCATTCTGTAATTACGTAACAATTAGTAGGTGAATAATGATTTTATATCCCATGAAGAACTAATCAGTTGTACTAGAAACCCATTATTACATAATGTTACTGACTTTTATCTACTGTACATTTTACAACTTCGTATTACCGCTTCCTAGCCAAACGCATTATGTGTTTCACAAAGCTGGTGATCGCACAGCTGGGGAATGATTTTTCACAGCTCTTCCGAACTTCTCGTGCCGTCTGAATCGCTTCTTCGATGGCGGTACCGCTGATGAACTGTCCCATCCAATCGGCCCTCGATAGTCCTTCCACGATAGTGTCGACGGAGGTTGCCTTGCTTTCGGCGACGGCTATGGTGGCTTCCTTCACGTACCAGCACACCGTTCGTTGAATGCACGCCACCGTATCGATATCGTAAACTTCCATCGTCCGATCTAGTGACCCGAGCAGTGTCCACAACAGATTGTCGTTTTCTTCATTACGTTGATTGGCTGCAAAAGAAGCGTGATGGGAATATATTTACGTAGACCAGGCAGGCTGTCATGAAACTATTATCGAAGCAACCATCAGTCGTCCCATTGCAGAAGATGTGTAGTGTTTGAAAGGTAGTTTATGTTTGAAAGGTAGTTAAGCTCGAGGTCCGCTTTCATGATGGTGTTCAGTGAAGTGCCTAGTGGAGCTTCCTGGGAAACTCCCGGGAATCCTTTTCAAGATCAACCGGTCGGTGCCGAATCTCATTCGCTTATATTTTTTATTAAATTATTGGAGTTGAACAATTGTAATGAGAACGAACAGTACACCGTTTCCCTACATTGTGCTGGTGGTGGTGATAGTGTTACCGGGACAATGGACGTTTTGAAGGAGGAGAAACCGGGAGATGTTGTAAGGTAAGGACCATTTATCTTATTTACTTTTTGCGAGATGAATTTGTTCAAGTACTGTGGCTTGCTTTCTTCTCCATTCAGCTTACAAGCGGATAGGGAACAGTTTATTCGCTTTCTGAAGGAAAATTCCATAAATGTGTGCATTAAGTCGAACGACTCCACCGTTTACAAGGGCGTGCTTCACCTAAAGGACACGAATGTAATGGATTTCGATTGCACTGCCGGAAGTGGATCACCGGTGGAAGAGCAATTGCTCTTACACGACGATGACAACGAAGTGGTGGGAACGCTAACGATGGTGCTGCAAGTCGTTCATAAAGTTGCGTTAGCAGATCCCACGACTACTCCCGACATTATTTATCGCATAAACGACAACAAGCTTAAATCGGCAGACAAGCAGGAAGCGGAACTGCGCCGGCTGCTCGTCTGCCCTGAATGCAGCATGCCAAGGTCTTCAGACGGGTCAGGTTGCGGGTATGAGATTATTGATGGAATTTTGCATCGAAGGGGAATATCCAGCACGGAGAAGATAATCGAACAGATTAAGGAGAAGATTAATCGTGTTCAGCTTGATGAAGTCATCGGTCAACGGGATGCAACGCCTAGTGATGGCATTGAGCCGAACTGCAAATTTTGTGCTGAATGCGGTGGAATGACCGTTACTGGAGAAACATGCAAACCAGCTGCTGGTTTCCGATCCAGTCAAACACGATCATTGCACCAGATTCCGGAAAATCGCCAAAGCGGATATGTCGGTGATAATGCTCCTACTATTCCAGCACCTACCAAACGAACTTCAAAGATCCGGTATGTTACTATAGTATATCGATTGTTGAGCCATACATCATGATTGGAATTTTATCTTTCAGCTGTTGTGAGCGTTGCAAGGCCTGTCTGGATTGGCTACCATCCCAGTGCTGCTGTCCAAAGTGTGGCTACAAACCCCACAAGGAGGAATCTTTGGCAAAATCTATTCTGCCAACCTACTTCAACGACCCGTCCGACATGGCACCGTCACCCAATGAAAAGACGCCATCTTTCTACGGTTCGAACACTATGGTAGCTTCTTCCCAATCGTGTCGATTGTGCCACATTTGCCAAACTCGTTGTATCGATTGTGCAAACCAGATTAGCCAGAAGGATGATACCAAAACAACCAGCTCTTTCAGCTGTTTACCTCGTCAGATTAAATCTGCAACCGCTCCAACAACGGCCACAAAGGCAAGACCTGTTACCCGTCGGCCGTGGCGTACCGGTCGTCCATCCCACGGTCCCAAACCAGACTCCGTTAAACTTGGTTCGATCAAAGGGAAACGTACGAAAGAGATGCAAGAGGCATATGGCAACAAAGATTCTACCAATCTGCCGACTGCCGAAGGCAGAGCTCTGGTCAGTGCGGGACAGATTCGCAAAAACTACAACGGAACTATAAGGAAAATTAAGCGTCAAAATCGCAAACTCTACTCGTACCGGTTCGGAAAGCGTCATCCAGGTATTGTGGTTGGGCATCGTACATGCATGAAACAGGATCCGCTCGTACCGCCCCATATGGGTTGGCAGTGGGATATTTGTCCGCCGGGGATTGACAAACGACGTCCAGGATGGCGACCCGGCGCAGTACGCCGACCCATAAGGGAGTTGATGCAACACTTCCTAAAATGCTACCCATTGGACAATGTGCCCGTTTCGAAGGAAAAATCGGTCGGCTTCCATACAGACGATCCATCGCAAGGTGATCACAAGCAGAAACCAACGCTGCTCATCACAAAGAAGCATGGTGTCTACTCGATTACGATGAATCCGCTGAAGGACTCGGAGACGCTCAAAACCACCGACAATCCCTATCTTGCCGGCAAACCGATTAAGTTCAAGCTCGCCAAAGATCCGCAGCTCACGAAGCTCTATCAGTTGCGCGATGCACTCAAGCGCAAAGGTCTGCCACTCTGCGGCTGCAAGGATCTAGCGAGCTGCGATCATTGTACCGATCGGGAGAAACGACTTCTGACGGAGGAGATTCGGCGCACGTCGAAGGTGTTGGGACTGTCGGCGAAAACTTCCATCGGTGATGTACCGAGCGAAAGTGAAAGCGTGCTTGACGTGGAGTTTACACCTCCGTCGGCCATTATCCGATCAGATATTCCAAAGCCCGATCTGGTGGTGGCCGAAACGCAGTACAATGTTCAGGACTTCCAACTCAAACCCGTAGCCGATGGGAAAGACGTAAAATCTAAAGCTTCCAGAGTACGTGGTGGAGTATCACATCATGGGAAAGGTGACGCCACCTCCAAGGCAGCTACTGGGCCGGGTTCGAAAAATGTGACCCAAAAAGGAGGACCAGCGAAGAAGGCGAGTGCCGTTGGTCCGGAGGCCACGAACACTAAAGTTCGCATATCGGTCGCGAAAGCTAAAAGACCTGGAGCTGCAGTGAAGGGAAGCGAACCTGCTGGAAAGGGCAGCAAAAAGTAAAAACAACACCACCATATGTTAGTCCACTTATCGTCCATCTGTTTCGTTTTGAAGCCTCGATGCCGTCAGATGGCGACACTGTTGGGTTTGTTGCTTATCTCTCCCAACTTATCCGGCTGATCGCAGTAGTTCTTCTACACCTCTATATTTCTCTATCTTGTATCGCACCTTTGGAACCAAAAATAGAAATTCGCGTACTCTCGGATGTCTACCGTACGAAGTTTAAGCCTGATTTGTCTTTCAATTGCTGTTGCACGTCATAGCTTCAGTTGACTTGCAAATACTTTGTTGGGGGATCTTCGACCGAACGTATTGCGTCACGTACTGTGTACCATGCGTCATTTCCCTTCACAACGATTGCACTAGTCGGACGGTTTCCTCGACCACAGTTCAAAACTGTGGAGTTCAAAACGAGACAGAGGTAATGGTGCGCTTCGGATGCTGCGGTATAACACTGTTATCACACTTACCACCTTCTTGCTTCTGTCCGGGACTACTTTCAGCACGTCCGGAGTTTTGCCGCGGTCCACCCAAGGACAGCAGGGAGGACCACGGCATAGCGGTGCTGCTGTTCGAGAAGGTGCGGGCAACCGCTCCAACCAGCGCTCCACCAACGGTAAGAACACCGGCAACAGCAACAGCGCCCAGGTTCACGTTCAGCAGCGGAGTACCCTGTCAAAGGCGAACCCAATCGGGATGGAAAGCGCGTTAGTTTGCCATCGAAATCCGACTGGACCGCAAAGCCTGACTGTGGGTTGTTGTCCAACGGTCACCTACTGCTGCTATCCAACACAATGCTTACCTTAAGCACGGAACTCATCACACCGTTCACCGACTTTTGAATCGGAATCGATAGGAAAGGTATCGCAAAATCAATTTCCACCTGTAAAATCGAAGTGTAAAACCAAATTTCAACATTTTGGTTGCGTTTTCCTTGTGCAACCTTCTGACGAGCTGATCAAGAATTGCAAAGAACTAAAAATCTTGCCTACCTCAATGCTGTTGTCCTTTGTTTCGAACGATATGAATCGAGGCTCTCGACGCCACCCACTTTTGGATGCTCTTGGACGTGGACGTGACGTCGTCTGGGAGTAGTCCAGTGTGAAGAACCGATCGTCCTCTGATAGAACAGCCGGACCATAAACTCGGCTCCAGTGATTCCCAGTAGTGGTGGTGTCGTTGGAAGTCGGGCCACAAAACACTTTTGGAGCTTGCTCGGACAGTAACACGGCTAGGGCGAGAATTGATACGGTGAGCAACATGGTCGTCGTCCGATCGGTTCCAGTGCAATTGCCAAACTGGCACATTGCGCAAATTGTGGCCCTGAATTCTTCACTTCAAACCATCGCGGCAGTTAGTGGCGGGTGTGTGGCATGGTTTTTCGATTCATGCACATACCCTTGTTGCCTTCACTTCGCTTCCTCTCACAGTCGAACGCATACGAAATGGTGCGGAATCATTCGGGCCGGTGAACGATTTATCATCATCACCATCGTGCGTGTGCTTTCAGTCATGCAGTAGTGCAGTTGTCATGCTTTGCCGGCAAGCTGGTAAAAACAATTCACGTTTCGGAAAACTATGAAATGATGATCGTTTTCCGTACTTACGACACATGGTACATGAAACGGGTCGAAGTCGTACTGCTGCTAGGAAATGATGAGCATGTTGGTGGCAACACGGGATCTAGTTGATGGCAAACTGCATAACGATATGCAGCGTGACTCTGCGCGGAACTGGCGGTAGGCATGTTCACAGATGTCACACTGCAATGGCATTGTAGGGCAGTTATGTCTCGAGACTGCATCGCCTATTACATACGCAGGTCGGTTGTGTAACTGCGAAAAATTGCGGATATTGTTTCAGGAGTTTTTTCAATGGCATTTTCGGGGTATTTTGGGAGCATTTAGAGGATGGTAATGGGATGGTAATACGAGATACTCAACAAAGCCAGATGTAGGTCAGTTGCCGAATAAGTGTCAGTTGGAGTTGTTGAACCATACTCCAAATACTTATGAAGTGACTGTTCGACTTTTGGGCAATTTAAGTCACCGACAGCCAGCCGACAATCACGAGAGATGAACTAAGAGCCAAATGAGAAATATGTTATTGTCTCGTTTAATAGTTTCCTTTTTTAATAAATTATTGTGAAACGAATTTAGTCAACAAAATCATAAAAAACTTTCTAATGAGACGTATTTTGGCTCGGCTTGACTTAAAGTCTAATTTTATCTCAGGTGTTTTGCAATTGAAAGGTTACTAAAAGCTAAATTACCAATATATTTAACGAAACAAATTTTTCTCACTTATAATAAAACGTAAAATGATAAATACAACCGAAAAACAATTAAAAACCATATTAAACATCGAATTAGTGAAATGGTGAATATGACATCTATAATTTATTAAACAAAACAAGTTTATCTAGAATGTACTAAAAAGACTGTAATTAAAGTTACTTAAAACAGCATTTCCTCAAAATGATTTTTTAATTAAAATAGTGTAGACATTATAATATTTATTTTTCTTAATGTTTCTACTTTACACGAGCATTTATGGACACACAACGACCTACAGTTAAACAAACACAGCCTTAGATTTGACACATTCAGTTGCCAGCAGTTTCAGCGGTAGTAAATGTGGATGGGAGAAAGACAATTTCACGGATAGTGCATAATTTCGTAGTGGAAATTAACGTGAACCTCGTGACAATTCAACAGGGTACGGTGGCACACATGTTGCCATTATGTCACCGCTAAGCACACAGCAACAATTAAATGATGCAATAATGATTCGGCGTGCACGTTTTAGTAGTATGCATGCATTTGCTTATGAGTACGTGATGTAGTATTGGAGTTGGCTAATAGTTAATGTTTACAAAAGTGTATTTTAAAAGCACAACTGTTTAACGTAGGACTTATATCTTTACTGTCTTTACTTTACTATGCCTTTGATACATAGGTAATTTGAATTGAAGATATTTGGTAATTATGTAAGTCAAGCGAAGACAATAAAAACATTATCTTACCTATTATTTAACTAACTTCACATTTTCATGATATTTTTTTAATATAAATTTTTCTTTTTAAGTATTGTTTTAAATTCTGATACATTTTCTTATGTTCTTTATTTATTACCTTCAGATCTTACCTTGTTTACCTTACTTTTTAATTATATTGCAAGTTGTTTCCTTTTCTTTTTGTTTCGTTTTTATACTTTATAAACTATTCTTTCATGATTTGTGTGATCTTTTTCATTTTGTTTCGAAAGGTGGTGGTTATTGAAAGATTTTCTTTCTTGGTGAAGTGAATTTACAAGACTTATAGTAAATTGTCTTCTTCAATATCTTAAAAAATGTAACCGTATTAAAACTCTGAACAACAATTGCAACGAAATAAGTAACAAAATTCTTCGATGAAAAACCGAATAATTTACACTCTCACTCACTTCGTTCGTTGCTACGAAAGGAAGAGGATAATTTTGCATACGGAAAGTGAAAAATGTTTCCCAATTGCCATAGGCATCACTAAGCCAACTTACGCTGGATCTCTCCCATTCTTCGATTACCGCTGACTTGCGCAACACCAAAACCATCGTCACCCTTCCAGCACCAACTGTGAGGGCCGTCGCGCCAGAATGCACAGCAAATCAGAAAAATTATCAACGCCTCTGTAGCAACCAGTGTGCTCCCGAGGATGAAAAATGTCAACCAATGCGCGCGTGTAGCGAGAAGAGAGCCTTTCCTCGCCAGTCAGTCCCACCGGATTAATCGCGGTAATGACGTTCATAATTCCGCATTAAACGTTCACGGCTTCCTACACCCTGCTGTGTCGTCCTACCAGCGAGCACATCTTCTGTTTCCGTCTGCTGTTGTGGGTTTTTTTTTCTTTTCGCGGCCCATTAAGTGGCCTGAGGTGCGTCCACGCACACGCGCACTTTGAAGACGAGCCCAACAATCGTAGCGAATGAATGAAACAACATTTCACGCAACAGGGCACATCTTTTGAATGAATGCGGCTGAATGTGCATACATTGGTACATGCAAGGAAGTGGCTTTGCTGGTTGATACCTTTTGGAGCCCAGTTGGAGAAGCAGTGTTTTGTGTTGTTTCTCTCTTCGCTGTGTAGACGATACAAAAAGGTCGTGAACCATGCGGCTAGGGCTTCGTTCAAAGCTGCTGACGGAGAATGGTGATTTGGAGGGATTGAAGGAAAACACTTGTTAGTAATTCTATTATTCATTGTGTTTTGATGATTGCCACCGCCTATTGGTAGGAGCCGTGGAGTAAGTTTGGGTATAAAATATAGCTTTGGTAGACAGAAGGATTCATTACAGTTTGTACGTTACAATCGGTGACAACGAGTACTAGTGAAAGTGCGCATCGAACAATCCACCAACAAACTCACAGACAACATGGCAGCTCGTGGGGCTTACTTTGTGTCCGTTTTAGTGCTAGCAATGATCGGTTGGCAGTGTGCGGAGGCACAAAGGTGAGTATAGTAGTAGAGAAAAGTTCTATAATGCATATCTGCGCGATTGCTAAGTGTAAAGTGAAGTAGTGTGAATGTGTGGTGGGTGTTATATCTCTTCTCGGTGGCTTTAAATCCTTGGTGATAGTCAGTGCTGCACAATAAGGGTCCTGATAAGATTTGATCCACGGCCCTCGGTGTCTTAGACCGAACGTCATACCACAGGACTAAACGATCTCTCCTGAGTAACAGTGCTGTATAGCATATTTAAGAATATCGTGCACTTGCCATACAATTCTGATACTTACAAACGTTCCTGTTTTATCAATCTTTTCGACGCTTTTCTCCTAACTCGCAGTAATCCATGGCGACGACAAAACGACACCTTTGCTACTGAATCGGCCAGCGATCGTAGCCAACGGTTGGGACTAACCACGGGTTATGGTGGCGTTAATGGCTACGGTTACTCCAGCACCGGACTGGGTTCCTACACGCCGCTCAAGATCGATCTGGGTGGAGTGGTGCTTGGAACGCTCGTCGGTATCGGTGCCCTACTGTTGCTTCCGAAGCTGGTCAATGTGATCGGTGGTGGGTACGGAGGATCCGGTCACTACCGTAGCGCGGACAGCGACCCGACCGGTATCAGCGATCTGATGAGCAAGGTTGATGATTACCTCGCTCAGAACAACATCGATTCTGGGGCTTGCATGCAGAAGGCCGTCTGCAGCTACCTTCGTTCGTCCGACTACCATGCGCAGGTGGGCACAGCCGATCAAGTGGAGCATATGATCCTGGCACTTTCCGAGTAAGTAGCACTGTAAAAACCATCCGAAGCAGGTCGCTGATACAATCGTTGCATTCCAACCAGAAATTCGATCATCGACTATATGCTGGATGGAACGGCGATCAAGGAGGCGATCAAGAATGGCAAAATGCAGACGGCTCGATCGTGCGATGAACTATACTCGACCTGTCCGCTTGACCGCCAATCTACGCTGAAGCTGTTCAAGAAGATGTTCCCGATCGGAAACTAAACAACCCGGAGGAAATGAAGCTGTTAATTGGTCGTATTCTGCACGGTCGATGGTTTGGTTTGCCACACATAGGACCATGGCGTCGGTAGAAAACAGCTCCCAAGGCAAAGAAACTAATTTGTAACGAAGTTTAACGAAGGTTGTTACAAACAGGTCCGACCTAGTTCGTTGAACGTATTTTTAGCTCCACCGTGTACATCTTGCCGGCAGCAGAGACAGTACGCTGGAAGAGATGCTTTCAACAAACGGTTGTGATCCCATGTGAGACAAACTAAACACATCGAACGCTCTGTACGAACAGCAGCTTGTTAGAACGACTATGAATGGGGAGAGCATCTGTTGATACTCGTGACCCTGGGAAGAAAATCAATCTGTTTAGAATTAGAACAACAGCAAGGAGCATAAGAAAGAGCTACCTCCTACTACACCATATGCCTTCGACTAAACACACATGGGGATCAATCTTGTATTTAAGCTAGCATTATGTATTCTCCTTCTTACCATACCGCCAGAATCAATGTCTGCATTGTGGGGTTCTCTCGTCCACTGACCGTTCATTTCATATTTTTTTTGCGTGTATGTATCGCTACGTTGTAAATAATATGTACGACATTGGAACGTGAGATCGTTAAAATAAAACAGGAGCAGCGCCGACACTGCTGCACGTCCAATTTGAGGGTGCGGATGTTGTCGTTGTTGATTTGTTTAGTTTAACGTACCCACACTAACTTACGCCTACCTGATTTCTTCTGGACGTGGAGGGCACGTGGCATGAATAGTTTTCGCTCCGTTTCTTTTTGGAATTGCTTGAAGGTCATCGTTCACGTTTGAAGGTAGGTATCATAAATCAGTGCTAGGTCGTGCGACTTTGTTGATCTTCGTCATATCATGCAAGGAAGTTAATAATTGTAACTACTCGTCGCTGCTCGAATACAGCACAAAGGTTTTGCAATAGTGGCCAGCACTGTTGCGGCAAGTCTAAAATCAAAATACGGTTATCGATTGCAGCATCGACACTATAAAAAAAGAGCGGAACGTTCTCAGCAGTCACATCTAAATGTAGCAACCCAATAAATCCCAGAACGTATTGGGCCACCAATCAAACATTCCTGAGTTCCTTCCCTAGTGGCGTGTGTGTGTGTCTGTTTGGGCAAACAGTGTAAACACAGTTCTATCGAAATCGAATGCCAAGAGTGGCAACGATTTTAAAAATAAATCAGCAAACTAACGCCGCATCATCCGTACCCTAGCGCGTCGATCACACGTTGTATCATCATTGTTTATCGAATCGATACCGTGGGGAAATGAAAATGAAACACCGTGCAGAAGGCGGGCACGAGATGAGAAAGCACGATGGTCTTTATTTCTTTCACTTTTTCTCAGCAACCACCCGCTCGTTTTACAGATCATTGTCGGCGGAAGCTCGTGCATGAGCGATAGGGCCCTGACACTGACAGTGATGCTGCGAACGTGTATGTTTTGTGTGCGTTCCGTTAGATCACTTTCGAACTGCACAAATCTTTCGATCGTCCGATCGTCCGCTGAACCGTTTATGTGCAACTCGGAAGTAAAAGTACTTCGTACCATCTGTTCGCAGCTGCGAGGGTACGATAGGTTAAAAGTCATGTTTATAAGCGACGATGCTTAGAAAGACGACACCTTACTCATGTAGGTTTTTACTCTTCATGCTGAGGCTATTGCTCGCATGTCCTCCGCATGTGTGTTTACATCGTCACTGTCAGAACTTGGCATTGCAAGGTGCGTCGGACTGTCGGGCCTAAATTTAAAAAACCAAGTGCCACGTACCTCCTTTTGGTCGTCTCTTGTCACCATTTCCGCTATTTACCTGTGGTTGATGATTGGTTACCGGCGAATGTTACTCATTCGGGTTCTCGTCAGCTTCGCCCAGCAGTACAACAACACACATACGCAAGTGAGATACAGAGATCGTCACCAATTCCTTAGAAGATATTACGCTGAAGGTCATACACATGTACCTTAAAATGATTGATGGATCTTAAGCTTGAATCCTTTGCAGTTCTTGGACAAAATGGAAATTAAGTTCTTATTTGCATTACGTGGAGAGCAGAAATATTAGAATACCTTAATGTACAAACTAGCGTAGGTTTTAGACATCAGCGTTTGAGGATAGTACAATGATTCCCCAAATAGCTGAGTTAGGTTGAAATAAGCTCTTCATCTGCCGAACATCCTGTGAGACAAAACTAAACAAGTCTTACATGATGACAGGTCCTTACTAGGCAAACTCTAACCCATTACATATAAAAGATGATATTCATGGATTCGATTCTAGATTGATAATATTTGACCTAGATGACACTCTAGTAAAAATAGGTGAGCAAAGGTTTAACCTATAAGAACGATGAACCATAAATTATGTGAATAAGCAGTTCAAGCAAGGACAAACAAAACTTAAACTTGAGCGTAGTAAAAGACTAGACAAAGAAACGTATGCGTCATTTAATAATTCAAACGACACCTACCTAAAGGTTGAGTGAAACACTCAGTCGAACAGAAAGATTCCAGCCTTGGAGTAAAGAACCAAGTGGAAAGCGATTGGTGACCTCGTTGTGTCAGCACTAACGAATCAACAAAGTATGGGACATACCACAGGGAGTGTTAAGGTCAAGAAACGAATTTATTTAATAGAATTTTTTCAATCAGAATGAGGTACAATCCACAGGTTTAAGTAAATTGTGGATAAACTTGCTACTAAAGTTGCCATATGGCAGTATGGCAGGTCGTATTTGTGGAGCCTTGCATTGGTAATTCTTTAAAAAAATACAATTTTCTATTTTTTACGCATCAAATGTTCTACGTGGTTTAGAAATATTCCATAATCTGCGTAGTTGCATACCTTATATGGACAGATATATTTTTTGTCAGCCACAGCACACGCTTCGTCAACGTGCATCAGGTGAGCGACCATGCGTCTCCACGCTTTAACGTACGCAGCCCATTATGGTATGCACTCGTCCGAAATATAACCCAACCTCACCTTCACCATTACATACACACATACCATCACCCCCGATAGATAGATACACACACATACCATCACCCCCGAAGGAAGATATTTTAGCGCGTGTGATTCAAAGCCCGCATCCCCATCCTTACGATGAGGGACCAATGCGCAATTCGTCCAACAAACGGTTGGTGGTAAACGGTGAAAATCAGGTGGTGATTTCAGCAAACAAAAACAAACGCAAAACGAAGGAAGGTGCGACCGCGAAGGACGGCCTATTGCGATGAATCATGTGTAACGGTTTGTGGAAAATCAAGCTTCCAACATTCCAAGCGACGATGAGGTGGCGCACGATTTTGTAGCGCATTCGACTCGCTAGGGGAGATTTTTGCGATATAGCTCCAATCGCTGTTAGGTTGGTGAATTGAGGCTATAATTAGAACACACCTAAGATGCGGCCGGTAACGGGCATGGAGTGAAGTGGATGGACACGATGGGAGTTTTTTTTCTTCGCCGCTATAATAGAGGTCGCTTTGCGATAGAACGGAATTCACTCGTGTCCTCCATTCCAGGATGGTCTTGCGGATGGTTGGAATAACATTAATAACAAACTCATTTTGAAAATAAGAGTACAGCGATGACAGGTTCCTTTTGGATGTTGAATGAGGGTGGAAAGTTATCTGAATTTCTTTGCTTTTTATTTAATTAAAATGTATGTAAGTTCTTAACCTAACCTAACTGCCACACGATCGCTTTTGTTTGAGCCGGAGCGATCGAATCTGGTATTCGATAATTGTTCACTTCCCCCGAAATGTCAACACAGCGCTCTTCACAATTTGAACGTTAACTCTGTACAATCAACCCTTCGTTGGTTTGTTTATGAATTCCAAAAACCATGCGCGCGTAAACCACCGAATAAAAACATGGCACAGAAACAGACCACCTTCTACACATCGATTACATTTTACCCACCATTGTGGATCGATCCATACTCCCTTTGGCGAAAATTGGCTGGGAAAGAAAATATTTGCCAACCGTTTGGGTTGTTGCTTTCTTTGAGGTCATCCGTTTTGCGTATTCACTCACATTTGCTCTCTTTTGGTGTGGATTGCATTTCTTACGATCGTGTGCAAAATTTTTACTTCCATCCATTCGTCCATCGCGTCGCCCATCATCTTCCCCCACATATGCGTTGACGCAATAACACTAACACATTGCCGTTGGAACGATTGAATGAGTGGCGAACAGTGCTGTTCCCAATGCTTCTTTTGGACAAATGGGGAAAGTTGGCAACACTGCCAAAAAAGCAGCCTGCTCGGGTATTCCTGAGACGACAACGAACAGGTGACAGTTGAAGTTGAATGAAATTTTGAAAGCACAAAATTTGAGAAAAGAAAAAAGAAATGCAACAAACCCACCACGACACATAAATTTACCGCTCGTTCGCCATTCATCGTCCTTGGCACAAAAGCCGCATCCGTGAAACGTGATTAGCATGATTTTGTTTCACACGCTAGCAAATGGGCACATTCGTTGTATGGCCGTCTGGTTTCGTTCAACTCGCGCCACCATTGCACCAAATTCGCGTGATCTTTCGTTACGTCCATCAGGGGCGTTTGTTATTTGCCTATTCTTTTTTGCGAGTGTGCGAGACAAATGCCCTTCTGTTGCGGGCGGTTTTTTTTTTGAGTTTTGTCCGTGGGTAAATTCTTCACCCCGCAGGATTTAGTTTGTTTTGGTGCTTTTCTTCTCCTTTTCCTTCAGCTAGCTGCAATTGAATGAATGTCGTGATTACGTGCGCGAAATACGACATGAAAATCGCACAAACACTCACACACACACGGTCAAATAAACAACTCAGTGAAAATGATAATTTTCGCCCACACTAAAACCCTTGTCTGCTTTCCTCTCCTTTACCATTTTCCGCTTGATCGACATTGTGGCGCAAATCCCGTTCTGTTCGTTTCGCAGTTACTTTTGCTGCGCAGACGCATCCCGATCCAGTTGTGTACTCATCCTGTGATGAGCAGTGGTGTTGTCTCGTTTTGCCGCACGCTAAGCAGCGAGTAGCGGCTAGCCGATCCACTCGCTTGGCTGACGGCCAGCGCACGCTCAGCGCAAACCCTTCGAAGGCAACTACTTCATCCTTCACCGACGGGTGACGACTCAGAACCATTTCGACCAGCAGCGCAGCAAGTGCAAAACCCCCGCTAAAGCAAAACAGGCCGGCACGTAGTGGAAGTGAGCTTCAGCGGAATCTAGCCCGCAGCGGTACCTAGTACATCCGAACAGCCGTTCAGTGTCAAAGCGAAACCACGATGGTTTACGAAAGCGACTTCTACAGCACCCGCCGGGTTGGCTCGAGCTATACCCGTCCCACGATTTCCTCGTACACCGTGACGGTAAGACCACATTCCTATTTTCCAAAACCCAACACCCTCACACACACACGCACATTGCCCAAAAGATCTCCAATTTCTTGAAGTCTTCCCTGTCGGGGGGATGACATTCTTCAAACATCCCACTAAAAACCACAACTCAAACTCATACGTGAGATCCTTACTCCTATTCCCTTTGAAAAAAAAACCGCCCCTCATCTTGTCCACCTTCCTGTGCGAGTTTAATGATGTCCCGGATCTTCGAATTTGTCCAAGAGAAGCTAATGGCCCACAAAGTTCCTAAAAAACCAACACTCTCTACCAGGAATTTGAACTCCCAGTTAGGACTGGAATGTGAGCTTCAGTGTCTTTTGGTCGATTGGACGAGATCGGTTTGATCGTTAACTCGCTCGCAGGCGAATTCCTTCACTCTTTACATCCCAGATGACATCAGTGCGCGCTCGGGAGTTGTGTAACGTTCGAGGAATCAGTGAACGGAATTGGCGTAATAAACCTTTTGTTTGGTGAAGACTAATGAAGTGCTGTGAAAACTAATTGTTTGGACACTGCTGAGTAAAGAACAGTGAGCTAGTGGTGTTACTTCGGTATGACATGCTTTAAGTGATGCGTGAAGTGCTTCCCAAAATCGGTTTTGTAAAAAAAGGGACTCTGGCGTTATTCAACGAAAATAAAAAAAACCGCCCCAAAGGTGTATTTAAATACTCTTCCTGAACCGTTTCGATTCGGTTTCGGAAGATAAAGCTAACGCACGCAGCACGAACCACCGCATATTGACGTGAATGGAACGGAGGACGAAAATAGAATCTTAAAAAACGGTGAAAATGGTTCCTGAACGTTACACCAGCCACGATTGCGCGCCACCGATTCATCATGCCGGTTGCTCCACTCTACCAAAAACTGTGCCATTTTCCTTTCTTTTCCCCCCCTGATGACTACTTTATCTCTCGCATAAAGCTCCTCTAGGTGTCTTGTGTGTGTGTGTTAGTCCGTATGTGTGAATGTGTGAAGTTCCTTACTTCCTTACCTTACCTTACCTTACCTTCCATTTAATATCACATTATAACTCATCTGCTGTTTCAAAGTGCGTCAAGCCGTTAAAAAAAACAAACAAACAAACTTGAAAACATTCACAATTCGGTACTTCAAAACATATATAGAAAACAAACAAAAAAGGGAAACGAAACAACCCCAAAGCTCATTTACAAATGTGAAACAACAAACTTGCAAACTGGAATTGTAATGGTGTGGCATGCAAAGCGAAAGACACACTAATGGTTCCCACACACGGAAACTGTTCCAACGCTACGGGCAACAGACACTCTTTGTTTCCTGATCGGGCCGTAAAACGGTATACAGAACCGGGCCTTCACTATTCCTTAAATTCGGTGTACAATCAGTGGTTACAATTGGCTGTTTATAGTTGTTTATATGTATGTTTGTTGTTTTTTTGTTGTCGTCCCTGATCTGTTCCCACTTTAATTTCTGTTGAACACTTTGTTCTTTTTCTCGTGAAATATGTTGTGTTATCATTTTTGTAATTATTTTTACAATCATTTTTATGTAAAATTACATATTTTCACGCCAAAAATTCACACACACACAAAACAAATGATTTTTGTTTCACATTTCCGTGTATGTTTTCTATTACACCTTTGTTATGTAAAAATGTACAAAAACTTATTTTTTGTTGTTGTAAAGAAATTGAGACACGTTTGAAAAATATTTCACTGATGATCCTCAAGGCAGCAATTACCAATAATGAACAATATCGCATTCGGGTCGCACGCTTCTGAGCAAAAAGTACGTAAATTTATTCGTTTTGAAGGAGTAGAACAGTACATCTTCCTGGTGACGGAGAATGAAAAGTAGAGGAAAAAGAAGTGCAATCTGTCTTCGTATTTTTCCCCATCCACAAAAACTGTCACCTCGAATCATAAATTAGCTCCCCTTCGAATGATCGTCCTGAATCGGTCTTTATGGGGATGCTATTTCTCCGCTTCGGTTACACCATCTGGCGCACAGTTTTTTTTTGTTTAATTTCTATTTAATCCGGATTTTATAATACCCCCTCAAGCGCAAATGCCGGAACTCGGTGCCGTAGGTTCGCTTTACCGTAGTCCTTTTCACACGCACCAGACACTCGTCAGTACAATGCAACGTAAATGTGGCACGATAGAATCTATATTTAATCCCGACCATCCCGAGACCAGCGCAACCGTAAGGGGTGAGTTCGGAAGAAACCCGAAAGAGATCGCTGCTAGCGGAAAGAAAAACACACACACATACACACTTAAGCACACGCACATTAAGTAAAGGGAGATCAAGTAATTAACAGGAATGCGAAATGGGCTGCGATCTATGGGTGGCGTTTTGGCTTTTGGCGCCGCTTTATCACATCAAAGCACACGCGTGTGCCTTGTGTTTTTGCCGCGGAAAAATGGCAACCCCAACAGGGTCAGGTTCAATGGCTGCTAACAAGGCGCTACTTTAAGCGGCGAATGTGTCGGTACCAACACCGTACGTGGTGGGCTAAATATAAACCTCCGTTTCGGATGGTGTTCCAAATAGTTTGCGCGTTCCAAATTATGACATAATTTCGCGCCAGTAGGGCGCCATAAAGCGGTCATGCGAATGCGGCTGCGTACGTCAAACCTTCTTGAGTTCGCGTTTAAATAGCTCCACGGAGAGAGGGCGAGAGAAGCGTAATTGTGCTGCTGTGTTTTTGAATATTTTTTTAACAGCACAACTCCTCACCTTTCCATGACGTTTCAGCATACCAGCTGCAGTACATATATAAAACGCACGCCGATCAACTTAAAGAAAAATCGCACGAATTCGCTCTTTGTCAAACTAAAAATATGTTGTCGAGCGCAAGGGCGTGCGCAAACGGGAAGATAGTAACGGTCGGTCTCCACCACGCTTGTACACCGAGCCTGTCTTTTCGTGCGCGTTAAAGCACAACGATAAGCGAAGAAAAACACCAGACAGTTGTCGTTTTGGGGGGGGGACGCGATACACGCGCAGCATCGTGTCTTTGGCCGGAGAGGACTTGCTCCATTGCGTGGTGGACCGCTTCACCCGCTGCGGCGTGTGGCGGTAGACTTTAGACTGAGCAATAGCTATTTTTACACGCAAACCTGCTTGGTGCTACGGGCATGTAGCGACGAGCGCAACCACCAAGCGGTCACCACGGTCGTGGATGGGTGGAGCGCTCAAAAATAAGCTACACCGACGCGATGCTGAGTGCGGCGGAACAGGTTGCCCTGGGTTTGATGGCTCATGGCCCCCTGGGAAGATAGATGGACAGGTCTTTCTTTCCTTTTTGTCCATTGTCTGGGGAGTTGTCGAAGTCAACAAGTAGTTTCGTGGTAGAGAGAAAGGGGGGAGAACGGTTTTTGCTAGCGCAATCGTCTGTTATAACGTTGCACGAGGTGACAAATTTACCTCCATCGTGCACGATGTCCTTTTGTTTTTGTTTGACCTGCTTGAGCAGCAGGAAACAGCAGTCATTCTCTTTTTAATACCTTCATGCCATTCCTTTTGTTGCTGATCAGCGTGATTTTTGTATTTTTGTACCGTTTGCACGCTGATCGGCACAACTGCGTACGGTACAGTCTCACTGTCATTGCCGCTAACAGCATCCGGACAGCATCCTGCACACTAACTCCCGAAGCTGCGTAGAGTAAAGGCTCCTTCTTGCCGAAAAAAAAAAATCAAACCAAACACCCCTGCAGGCCACTATCAATTCCCACCACTTGCACAATCTCTTCTTCACAGAGACGTGGGGTCGACTGGGACAAGGTTCCGTTTGTGCCACGGCCCAGCCTGATACCGGATCCGGTCACGGCGTACGGCAAGCGACAGCCTCGCAAGGAGGCCCGCGTCTCCATACTGGAGGCGATCAATCGCGAGGGAATCGAGCCCGATCCGCGCGTTCTGGCCCGGCCGATCGAGGCCTACCAGTCGCCCCGTGACCAGAACCGTCAGCGTATCGCAAGCGAGCTACATCGGCGGGAGTACAATCGGGCCACCGGGCACACGACGGACGCGGACAATGTTGATACGCTGCTGCGCCGCGTACACGGCACGGCACCGGTTAAGGAAGGGCGCAGACATGTGATCTTTTTCGAGCCCGGTTATGCCCGTACCTACTACCGGCGTTAGGTGGCCGCCCAAGGTTAGCCGTGCGGTGGTGGTTCCCCTGTTAGCGGGGTCTTTAGTAGAACAGTATTAACAAACACGCGCATTGCGATCGAGAATGCAATGAAAGACACCTCTGAACGAACGAAACGAACCGGAGATGGGGATATTGTTCAAACCTGTTTCAATTTCTACTGATGTAGCGAGAACTCCCAATGTCCAATAAGAGCCCAAGCATCGCAAAGGCGAGATGCAGTTGCAGGAGTCGAAGCGCTTTCCAAGAATCTAGACACGAACAAATTAAGAGATAAAAAACGAACACATGAACTATCCTCCCTCCCTTCCCCCACTTCCCTTCCTACCCCTTGTCACCATCACAGTGAAGGAGTGTTGATGATGTAAAGCAAAGCATTTGACCCAAAATCCAAAGAATACAAACCGAGAAAAACGAACAACAACAACCACTGAAAACAAACGCATTTCGCAGACCCCACGCTATACGACCGTCGAGACGTCGACACCGCGTCGTGATGAGTCCTACACGTACTCAAAGACCTACAAGACCGTCACCGAGTCATCCAACTCATCCGATCCGTACTCGCGCCCGTCCACCTCCTCGTCCTCGTACTCGTCGACCACGGAGCGCAACAGCCGCGGCGGACCGGGTGGCTACTCGTACAGTACGGAGCGCACCTCGACCGCCGGCAGCGGCCCGGGCGGCTACAGCTACAGCTCGACCACATCCGGACGCTTGCCGCACGGTACCACCTACCGGCACTACTCGTACCGCGTCTAACACCCGGGCCCCGACCCTATCACCTGAGGATCGCCGGACCTGCGGTTCACCTCACACCGACGACCGAGGGCACTGCGTATTGTGTGCGTGTGCCCCTTCTATCTCCCCCTGTATCATGCCTTCGATCGTCACAATGTACTAACCCCACTGTAAGAGTTTCTAAATCACCATTCACCAACATCTGGACACCTTTTTGTGCATCTCGCACCGGCAAACGCATCTGTGGATAAGATGGGTAGAGAGAGCGGCGGTATAGCAGATGCGCATCTGTACTATAGCGTAGCACTCGCACCGCAACCTGCGTACTGCTGCTGACCGCAGCCTAGTACTGGCAGGCTAGCAGCGTATGACACGTGTAGCTCAGACACCTAGCGAAATCCGGTTGGTGAACCGTACTAACCATGTGTTGTGTTTATCTCTGTACCCTCATACTATACTCAGCATATTACGAAAATCTCCAAAGTTGAATAACCTTTTGTGAAGCAAACACTTTTTTTAAAAAGCGACCCAATGGACGGCCAATGTTCGAATCAATAAAACTGAGACGATAAGGAAAAAAAGCATTCTTATCCAATCGCAAAACTGTTGTTGTGTTGTTGTTTTGTCCTTCTTTCCGCTTGATGGAGTGGACACATACGGAACGCACACGAACACAAACACACACACACACAGAAACAAACACACGAAGAGGATAATGCTAAGCAGGTGGTGGGAAGCGTGATAGTCTTTTAGTACAGTGGAATGCGATATTGTTCATATATGGTGAAATTGCCGATTGCTAGTTTTAGTACTAGCCGGTGTAGTGCAAAAAAATAGTACATCTGTATCAAAACTTCGCTGAAGCTAAGCTTTCTTCCCCGTAATCCCTCTTAGAAATAGCCATTCAGCAACAACAACCTTCAGCTAACGCCATAAACGTACGCAGCCAAAACCATTTGCCGCTGTCACAGCTCCACTGTACTAACTGTCAAATCACGGACTGACACTATCCACCTTATACACTATCTGTTTATAGCTCTTCCAACGAGAAATCCTTCGCACAAACGTGTATGAAAACGATCTTTCCGAAGTGTTTCTCGTGTGTGTGTTGTTTTCCTTCTTTGAATGTGTTTGTTTGCTTCTATGTTGTCCAGTTCTGTACATCTTCGTTGTTTGCATTGGTTTTCTTGTTTCTATGTACTGTCCTGTAGCCGTTCTACATATACCTAATAAAATCACCTTCACTTTGTTGTTTCCTTCTGTGCGTTGAACACTGTTTTGTTTTTTTACAACTCTTTCTTGTAAACTTTTCCCTATCGCGTCTATCAATTCCCGTCCTGCGACCATCATCGTTCCTCCCCCGATCGTTTCTTTCTTCCCTGTTCGGAACATGTGCCACAGCCAGTGTCAAAATTGCAAATAATTTCAAGTCTCTGTTTTCTTTTGCCCTCCTATTTCCTCACAGACTCCACTGCGATACTCCGGAGTGCCACGCGTAAGTATTATCTTTGCACAGGGTTAACCTCCACCGGTGTCTTTCACATCTCCGTGTTTCTTCCTTTTTGGTACGTTTCTGGTTGCATTTTGCAATTCTGTACAAAACTGTACAAATCACGCCGTTTGCACATTCGCAACTTTGCATCCCACGTGAAGTAGTTTCTGGTAGTTTCTGTAAATTTGAAATTATCTTCCCCACTGAATAATTTGCATGTATTTTGTTGAGGATAGAGATGGGTATCATTGAGGATTACATTGGAAGAACACCAATTTCAGCACTACGGGTATTATTACATGGAAGAACATGGAGCAAAGCGTAGTTTTAGGCATAGATGACAGAAGAAACTCGTTTTTATTAGTTTATCAATTCAGTTCTTCCAGTAAATATTAATGTCCGGGAAGTTCTTGATATATTTCTCAAATATTATAGCTATTATAGCGATCTACTATAGCGGACCGTTGAGATTGTTGTATCTCAAATCCCTGCTCTTGATGAATCGTGATGTAATAACGTTTACATTAGAACGAAGTAGAATTTTAACTTCTTTTATTTACACATAATGCACTCAGTATTTCGGGTGATATTTGGAAAGAAAACATTATCAAAATGTATAAATTATTTATCGAAATTAATTGTAAGACATCAATAAGCAATGTTTTTTAGTTGCTTTAATTTTGAGCTATAAATTCACTGAGTTGTGTGAGTAACGTGCTCTAAATGCACTTAGTTGTGCTATAAACTTGCTGAGATGTCTGAGTTGGTTGATATCTCCAAGTCGATACTGTGCATTTAGAAGGATTACCTGATTATTGTCCTACCTCGGCGATGAATGCTAATGTTTTGCGATTATTCATGCAATATTGCAAGCATATTCACTGTTTTCCAAAAGAGAGAAGCAATGTAGAGCAACATGAGAAAGTTAGGCAAACAAATGATGACAAGATTAGTTGATTGATCGTGTTTGTAAATAATAGATTCTCGTCCCTAATTCGTTCTTTGTTTTATTTTTGCTCCGTTCTTCCTCTTCTTCTTTCTCTCTCTCTCTCTTTCCCATCTATTTCTCTCACTGTTTTCTTTCTTCTCCATCCAACTCCATTTACCCCTTTCGTATTTCTTTCGGTTACTTCGCACCAACCTCACCAACGTTGCCATCCGTCATCCGTGTTTCGTATTCTACTATTTGTGTGTGCAATATCGTGAATATCGTGTACAAACCGTTTTATTTGGTCACCTTGCGACAAAAACACACACCACCGCTCGACAAACATACCAACACACCAAACCAAACACGCACGACCCGATCGTCCATGATGTGCATCAACAGTTCAACACGATCACCACCACTACGACGTACCGCACACCGATGCCGTACGTAGCGCACAAGCGGCTCGTTCCAGTGACGCGGGTCGTCACGTCACCGCCGCGGATCGTGGTATCCCCGATGCGGGTGCTGGGTTCGCCGGTACGCGTGATCAGCTCGCCGGTGCGCGTGTTCGGTTCGCCGGTACGCACCGTGCGTGCGGTTCGTTCGCCGGCCCGCGTCATCGTATCGCCGGCCCGGGTCGTCACGATCCGCTCGCCGTATCTGCGCCCGTCGATCATCAACAAAGAATTCGATCGCATTGAACGTAAATATCGCGCTAGTCCTGTAAGTAGTGCCCTAGAGCAGTATTACAACTCGCCCTCATACTTGGTAAGCAATGGACACGAAACAGCAGCACCGACAGAACATCCAGCAAAGCACAAGCAAACGATAAACGAATGTGTCAAACAGTAAATACTACCACCACACCGGTACTACCCATCACTTAAACTTGCTTAGCGTGTGCGTTTGCTCTCCTTTTCTACATTGCACTTACTTCCTCAAACTGCCCGCGTTAGCTTCTCTCGAGTAAAAAAATACAAACGCCCAAATCGTGCAACTTTAAACATTTTCGCACCATCAGAAACAATAATCAAAAGATTGTATGGCTGTGCCGAGCATTAATTCAATGACCTTGACCCACATCCTTAAGTGGTTGATGGTTTACAAATGTTAGTACCCCTGTACCACTGCGCGCAACGTAACGCTACAGTTCAAGTACGCAGCTCAATAACTCAAGTACGCAACCGTAGCTACTACAGACACAACCCGGTCATTACTCAGCCAAACACGTGCCACCAGGCGTCTCCATTGCATTGCCTATTATGATCATATTTTATAGTACCGTGCTGCTTAACGTTCCCTGTCGTGTGCGTGTAGTCCCTCGCATTTGGTCGAAAGTCCGCTAAAAGCAGCTATACCTCGCTTGTAGAAATTGTTGGGCCCTTTCAAATTGCATCCCCTAATCCAACAGCTTACCCAGGCGGTTGTACTGGTATCAAGCTGGTAGTCCTTACTGTACATGTAACGCCGAACTAATTTGCGGTTGTTTGCTTCTATATTTACCGTGTTTTGGGGTTGTTCATCGATGAGTAGGAATTTGAGGACGAGAAGCGCGATATCCGCAACTCGACCGCACTGCTGCTGCGCCAGCTGAACGATCCCGTTCCACGTCTGATGGCCCCGGTCGCACAGGCAGCACCGGAACCGAAGTATGTATTGTTGCGATACGAGCGTTATGGTGGTTGATGGCCGGTAACTAATCGATTGTTTCGCACGCTGACAGCCCCAAGAAGTGGGTGTACGATCCGTTCTCCACGCACAACCGCCTGAACAGTGACACCTACGTCAAGAGCCACATTACCGATCCGATTCGCAGCGTCCGTAACGATATTGAGGCCATGGCCAGATATCATTCGCCAGCGTCGCGCTATGTCGGTAAGTGAAACCGTTTCCGACCCTCTCTACCGTCCACCACCGTTCCATCCATGGCCGACTTCCTTTTCTCATTCCACTTTTGACCTAAGCAAGCCAACAAGTTAAATTTCCAAACACCTCTGGTGTGTCGTCTCTATAAACCTTTCTTACGTAGTAGATGCTCCCTTATAGAAAAAGCCATTTTTCAGATGCTTTCCAGACTTAATCAAGCATTATGAACCTTCTTAGCTGCAACGCATTACATGCCTTTCAACATTTGTGTCCAAATTTTGCTCCTCAAAATAAAATTTCCGTTCAAAATTATGATTATAAAAGAAAAAAAACATGGCATTTCGCTGCCACCTGCCACCTATCTCTGCGTATCACCCACTTTCCCTCAGCAAAACGAGTGTTTCGATGAGCTTTTATTTCCCGCTCTTTGCAACTCATTACATTCGTCATCAATTATTGTGAAACAGTATTGTAGTCTCGCACTATCTTCCAGCCCCATTCTTCCATTTGTTGCCGTTTGTAGTGGCGTTTCGTTTGTTTCATTGATTTGCTTTTCTTTTTTGCTTTTCTTTACATTCGTTTTGCATTGTTTCGCTTCAAACTGTTTGCTTTACGGTTTTGCCGCTGCTGGACGTTGCCTCGATCTAATATCGCTTCATCACTACTCCACGGTGCTGGGTGTTCGCTGCAACTCTAATTCTTGGTTCTGTTGGGTTTGTTTTGTACTCGTGTGTTTGAGTGTGTGTGTTTTGTTGCCGTGCTTTCCATTGCCCTGCTAATACCCTGTGGGACCTCCTGTACCAACAAACGTTGTCTACTAAACAACGATGGGATAATATTGAACCTAATCGAAGAGTATGTGCTGTTGGACGACATCTTGTGGCGCTATACGTACTATGTGGATGAGGAGGGTTAGTATTGTGATCGAAACAACCGTGTATGTGACTGATCTGATGTGTATAAGCAGTCCGGTGAGGTGTTGCTGTTAGTGTGTGAAATGGAGAACAAAGCTCCACGAAGCTACGTGTTTGTGCAGAGAAGTTATAAGCGATCACAACAAATGTGTGCTAACAGCATCGAATAACCGTTCACAGGAAGAGAGGGTTTGTGCTGAGCTCGAAATAGCATGTATGGCTCGAATATAGTCACAGACATCTTCCCCCGTTCCAGAAACCAGGATCTCGAACGTTTCGTCATCAACGTTGGGGTGACTTTGCTCCGCAATTCCTCCAAAGTTCTGCAGATTGGAGTTATCTTTGTTGTGTTAATTATTGAATGCATATTTGATTGTTTCATGTTCTATACTGTTGCTCTGTTGAGGTTCTGTTTTTGGCGCTTGTTCGATTTGTTTTACATTCTCCTATCTTAGCGTTCTGTTGTGTTGTTGCTCACCATTTTCTGTCCGTTGTGCGGAGCTTTTTTGCCCAAAACGAAAACAATTCAAATGAGTTTAATTATGACACTTATCTGTTTCTAAAAGTGTTTGACCTTTTTTGTATTGCATTTGGAAACCCTTCAAGTTTCCCTATGTGTCTCTCTTGTTTCTCTCTTCCTCCAAACCCCCGTACCGTTTGTCTCTCCCCCTCTCTTGGCTATCTGCTCTGTCTCTGTTTCTATCTCTCTTTCTCTCTCTCTCTTTCTTTCTCTCAATCTCTTCCTTGCAACTGCCGTTACGCGCCGATGGTTGATACACGTGGCTGGCAAAATCATACCCCCTTCCTCCGCCACGACAATTTGCCTGTTCCGTTTACACACCCACACAGGCAAGAACCACTTGGCCAGTACGCGCATCATTGGGTCGCAGGCCTACCCGAAAAGCAAACCCCGTATCTATAACTACGATACCGCCCGGGTCGGCAAGGATGTGAACGTCATGTCGTACTATAAGTCTAACCGCACCCAGGCCAAGGCCGATGTGGAGGAAGGTAAGCGGGAACGGGTCCAGCGCAAGCAGGACAGAAAGAGTAAGGCCCGCAAGGGGCGGGCGGAGGCTCCGAAGCAGCAAACACCACCAACTTCACCACTACCCTTACCACCATCGCCATTATCACCACCATTACACCCGGCATCACTTACCGACTTTCACGACAATCCGACGTCACCACGGCGATCCGTCTCGGATGAGGCCGGCGTGCAGGGTTACACACCAGAGCGAATGTCACCCGTACGGCAAGCGTCACAGTCACCATCGCCAGACCGTGAGCTGGTAGAGCAATAAACAGAAGACAAGAGTATCACATGATCAACACCCTTACCCTTAGTTCCCTTCGCTTTCCTAGAGGAGAAACAGAGAAAATCCCCACGTTCCCAACAAAACTGCACTCCACTATCAGCAAAATGGATGATTTTCAAAACGCAACTACTTCTAGTGAACAATGGCGACCGTTGGGTGCCCAACAGCGCGTGGTGCATGGTTCGTTTGCCACAATAATAATGAAATGTGTTTCCAAAAATAGTAAAACGACTAGTGTTTCGGCCGAGCAAGCTGCAAGCTTAAGAAACAAACTGTGTTGATGCGCGATGATAACGATTGTTTTTGTTTCCCACCCATTCTTTCCTTCAAGCACGTTCTAGCGACCGTTTGTGGGCTTTGCTCATGCTCAACAATGTTAATGTGTTTGTTTTACAACCCCATCACAATTTCCCCCTTTTCGGTATTATCTAATCGCACTAGTTTGCGAAATGGCTATGTAGTAACCCTGCTGCGTTACCAACCCTGCAGCACTGCTTCCGTAATGCAAGTCTTCTTCTGGAGTCTTCTGGATCCTCCTCTTCTTCTGGCACATTTGTACGCTAAACGTGTTTTGTTTCTTCCCTGTAGCTATCATTTGTTTATCTCTCTGTTTCTCTTTTTCTTTCTCTCTCTCTCTTTCTATCCCTTTCTTTGTTCCATTTGTGCGGACCTACGTACGACAGACCGCTACCGTTATACTAGTACTGCACCATCGATCGTAGTTAGGTTCTTCGCCTATCCCATCACCTCGTACTATTCGTACCGTATCTACTAAGCTCACGAAACTATACGAACCTTGGTATCGTACTAAACGACGAGTTTGCACGTTTCGAACGACCCGATGTAGCATGAGAATGTTCATTATACCGTCGCATCGCGTGTTTGTTTGCTGACGAGTGTTTTTCGAATATCCCTGAAACGTGGATGCACATACACATTGTTTTTTATTGCTTTGTCTTTCTTCTCCTTAGTAAACACGAAAATTAAGAAATATCTCCAAAAGTACTATCTGAACCATGCGTACAAGGTACCGGATGAGTTTAAGGAGTTCATTCATGAGTACCCTTAAGCTAGCAATCCTTCCACCACTACTTCCCAACACTACATCAAACTTCTCACTAGGCGTATCGGTAAAGAAGTCAAAAATTCTTCCGTTTTGTGTCTAAAAATATGTGTTGAATTTATCGGTGGTGTGAGATGTTTCAATGTCCTTCAATGTCCAAAAGAAACCCCCCTCTTTCCCGAGATCCTGGTGTAAGTTACTAAACGCGTGATCTATTTAATCACTAGAAGTTGTGGTTTGGAAATCATCTCCTTTTGTATACACGCGAGCCAACATGGCGCCCAATAAAACTGAACCAAACAATGCAATCATTCGTGACACGTGACACGCGTGGAATCATTTACAACAGTGTACCAATGTTTATGCCAAAACTTAAAGTACGAATCTATTTCTAATTCGCACCTACACCTGGGAATGAACAAATACCGTCCCGGACGAACGTCCTGCCAAAACATCCTTCCAACGTACCAACGCCCATCTGACCACCAACCACTAACAACACCACAGTACTTGCGAGAGTCCAACGTAAGCTCCACAAACGGGTCCAGAGATCGATGATGAGGGCTGCCAAAGAGGCACTAGAGGATTACAAGTAAATTCAGGTTCCACGGTGTATAGAGTTTCGCCACGGTTCGCTCACCTGTTGGGTTCATTTGAAGCCATTCGGGCAATGGCAGGACACGCATTGCTGACTAGTCTTTTGTTTTGTTTTCTATTTCTATACCTATTCAAACACACAACCACACATCCACACGATAATCTTCCAATGATGCCGGGCGGATGGATAGTTATAGCAAGCTACCGAAGAAAACTTCTGATCTCGACGCTCATAAGAAACGCAAAGCGTACGCTGATGCTCTATCAGAACCGGAACAGACGACGACGCTGACAGAACCCAATGACATACCCGTCGACCACTAGTGATGGCCAAAGAACACTGAAAACAATGCAACCCGACACCGTACAAGCCAACACTATGTAGGAAAATGATCTAAAGTTTGTAGTACACGCAACCACTAGTAGTAGTACATAGCAGTAGCAGCAATAGATGGCATAGTGTTGATGTCATTCACTCCACTAGGACAACATGGTTTTTTGTGTTTGGTTCTCGTTTCTCGTCGAGTAATCGTTATCAAAACAATAGCTAAACCTCCAATAAGTAACACTTACCTCTTTAAAACACTCCCGAATGTCAGCCATTTTGTTCCGGTTCCTTTGTTATGTCTGTTTAGTTATTCGTTGTGGCGTATGTGTGTATTATTCCTTATCGTTTACTAGCTGCTAATGTGATCCTATTGTTTCTTTCTCTCTTTTTTATACGTTTTCGAACACATGAATATATTTACCATGATGTGTTTGGGTAAAATGAGCGGTTTTTTTTGGATTGTTCGTTCTTTTAGTAAAAATTAAGAACAATCTCTACCGTCAGCAGCTCTACCCTGCACACACCCGTACCTACCACAACATGCTCAATCCCAACCAGCGCAAAATGTATAATGGCAAGTTTGTCTGGCTAAACTATCGCAGCATCTGAAGCGCTCGAACGCTTCACCATCCCCAGTATTTCGTAAGTAGGTTCCAGCGCACCCAGAAAATGTCGGGCCTTCAGCCGCCATTCGGGGGTTGTGATTAATTTAGAATATTTGTGCACACTTCACCAGTTTCGCTCGGTGTGTTTTCTCGGGGGAAGGCAAAGAAAAGATGTTGATTAAACCGTCATGGACCATTTGGTGTACACCTGTCGCGCGAATGTTCCATCTAGTCGTGGGTGTTCACCCACCCGAAAACTCACACACACACACGTTCATGGTTTGGTGTATGAGTAATATTTTGCGCAAACAAACCGTTCTCGTTCGCCCTCGTTGCCGCAAAACTCATCAGTCATCGGTCTTTTTGGCAAACGTTTGTGATGATCGTCGTACTTTAACCGAAATCCTTCGCCATTACATCAACAACTATTTCTACCACAGCTCTGAAACACTGCGTCAACTTCAGCGAGTCATCCATTATAAAAAAAAAATGATACTAATAGTCACCACACACACAACCAACACCCACAACCTACCCGACTCATATCACCCGTTTGGTGTGTTTACCGCATCCATAACATGCGTGCGATCGGGTGCTGTATGATTCAAGAAAGATCTTCGATCGTCCGTGGGATTTGGGGGATCCAGTGACCAGTTCTTAATCCTAATGACTGTTTGTTTTTTTATCTTTTCCTCAATTTCTTTTTCTCTTTCTACACATTATACTGCTCACGCGTTCGATGTGGCTCTCCTTTACTCTTACCGCGTATACGCATTGCACTTACAATTCCAGTTAAGCAAACGGAAACCACAACCGAAACTCACAAATCGAAGCTCGGGGACAAGAAGGGCATCTATAGCAGTGACGTTAATCTAGCCGCTTAAGTGTAGCTCGTAGAAAAGCCGCGAAAGTCCTTCTGTGTTCCTTCCCAGACGAGGGCAAACATAGTTGGATGTAACTCTTCCGTTATATATTGTTTTGTTTTCCTGCAATTATCGAACATCTTCTTAACCCAAAATGCCAACCCTGATGCGTACTCCTGAATGATCGCAATTCTATCACGAAGCAGCTAAAGGCTGAACAGTGGCTTGCACATTTACACCGATACTTTGTTTTGTTACCAATGCTAGGTTTTTGTACGGCAAACATTTAACAAACTAATTCCTTTCACTACTGTCGAGCTACTCCAACCATTTTGTACGGGTGGAAAAGCAAGCGTCCTCATATAGCGTAGAACTCAGAACTAAGATCATTTGTATTCCAATGCAGGACCCCTTCAGGGTGCTGTTAGAGCGGCGGTAAAGCTTTCAGTTTCAATCTCATCGTTGAATTCGTTAAGAGTGGTACTATTAATTTCCTTTACGCCCATGTTCCATTAGCCGAAGAGCGAGAGAAAGAAAGAGAGAGCGAGAGAAAGAGGGAGAGAGTATATATTTACAGATGAATCATTATATTTACAGTCTACTACAGCAAAGAGCACATCGATTTATTTACTGAATGTAATTCCACTTGTTTTTCCTGCGTTAAAGCAAGAGAGGGAAATCAACAGATGAATCACTTATTTACTTTCCGTTCGTTAGCATACAACATGCAATGCCGCTTCACGTTCGTACGTTAACATTGTGCAAAACCGAACAAATCGCCTCACTTTTTACCAAACTGTGAAGAAGATACACGATATACTGTGAACAACAACAGCCTTAGCTGCCTATCTTATTTCTGCCCTCTTTCTGGCGGGTTGACCACTACCGACCAGTAGTTCCGAAAGTTCTGGAAGTTCTTCCTATTTCCCGTAGGATATTCGCTCTTCTTTGCCGTGCCGTGAGTTTTCTTCCTCTGTTTGCCTATCTTTCTGCAACGCAATTTCTCAACTTCTCCTTATATTTCTATTTCTTTCTATCTCTATCTTTTTTATTGTAGTTCCGGTGTTGTAGTGTACCTCTAAATCTTCTCAATTCTGAGTGTAAATATGGTAGCAGTTCTTATTGTTGTATCTACTAGCTCTACTTCTTCTACACACCAGCTCCACTCTGCAGCTCCATTCTTTTCTGCCATGTTTTTTTAAATTAATTATTTATACAAAATTTTCCATTTCCGTAATGCGTAAGGCTCAAATGAGCAAAAATCAATCAGAAACACTCTACATAACGTTAAACAGACACCATCTGCAAATGGACACACGATTTGGAGGCCACATTTCTCATGCATTCCAATTCCTCATCTATCTCTTTGTGATTTTTACACTGTTCTTGTTATTTCTGGCGGGTGTTTTATCGTCTGAACAAAATCAAAACATTCCGAAAAACACATTTTCTTGCACATCCTTCATCCATACTCTCTATAAACACACAAAATCGACAATACATCTCGGCCGCGCACCGTGCGTCTGGGCGGAGTGTTTCTTCCCCTATAAGAGCCACCCGCTGAATGTGATCTCCCCAAGTCCCCGAATTTGTTCTAACAGCTAATCAAAGTAAGTAGACCATGGCCTTCCTACACATTGGTTGGTTTAAAGTGTTCAAAACGATGCTGAACTTGTGAACCACTAACATTGGCATGTTGCTTGTGGATGCAATTTGGAAATGGTTTGACACCTAACGCATACCCCATCGTTACCCCCTGGACAGGACACGACCTAACTTGCACATACAACAGATTACCACTTACCGGTGTAAAATGTACCACTTTGTATATCCCGTGTTTTGCGTGATGTCTCCTCTTTTTCTATGCTGTGTCCTCTGTGTATTTCATTGTGTCCTTCGTCCTTCATCGCCTTACTCTTAAAGTCCTATACAAACACACGCACACAAAAGCTCTGGAAAGAGGAAAAACCAATAAAGGAACAATTTGTTCCACGGTTGGGATGATTGGACCCAACTCGATCGTGAGCAAACTGTTCGTTATTGTTTTTTACTGTTGTGTTCCCGAAATGACATCGCCTGATTCGCTTCGCCGCTTTCGCTGAACGATAATAAACCAACAATCCACTATTAGAATATGGCGCTCATCTGTAGTATCGCTTTGTAGAACCAACCCCCTGATTGTAGATATCTCTTCTTCTTTCGTCTATCCGTTTCCCAACGAAACCAACCAAACCTGTCCTGGCTCGTAAATACCCTGAACCTCAACAACAACCCCGTAACCGCTCGACCATCCGTCCGGGACCGATTGCTCTGGCCCGCGTCCTCCCATTTCCCGTTCATGGGGATGTTTCGAAACTCTACAGTGGGAAAATTAAATCCAGTTCGTCCGACGCGCAAGTTCAACAACCCGAAGCTGTACGACGATCCGACCGATTCGAAGCTGAAGGATAAACTGGAGAAGATCGAACGCGTTGCCGAGCTGAACAAGGTCCGCTACGAGCCGGTCAACCTGGAGAAGGAGCGCCTGAAGCTGTTGGACGAGGCGAAGAAGAAGGAGGAAGCGTAAGTGTCGATGGGGTTGGCATGGGTTGATTGTGGGTGGTAATAGTAGCTCTAAACACCTTGTGATTTTAGTGCTGCCGAACGCGAAAAGATTCGCCAGGAGGAGCAGGCACGCAAGGAGGAGGAAGCACGTCTGGCCGCCGAGGAAGCGGAGCGCCGTCGCATCGAGGAGGAACGTCTGGCCGAAGAGGCTCGTCTGGCCGAAGAGGCCCGCCTGGCCGAGGAAGCCCGACTCGCCGAGGAGGCACGCATTGCCGAGGAGGAACGTCTGGCCGAAGAAGCCAAGAAGGTATGGCAGCGTGGAATATGCGAACATCAGTGTGGAAGTGACTTAACTTTGACCACCTTTTTGCTTTCCTGCAGGCGGAGGAGAAGAAGAAGAAGGCGGCCGAAAAGAAGAAGAAGGAAGAGGAGGAAAAGAAGAAGAAGGACGCTGAGGAGAAGAAACGAAAGGAGGAGGAGGAGAAGAAGCGCAAGGAGGAGGAGGAGAAGAAGCGCAAGGAGGAGGAGGAGCGCAAGCGTAAGGAGGCCGAGGAGGCGGCTCGCAAGGCGGCGGAGGAAGAAGCTGCCCGTAAGGCGGCCGAAGAGGAAGCCGCCCGCAAGGCCGCTGAGGAGGAAGCTGCCCGTGTTGCGGCGGAGGAGGAAACCCGCAAGGCGGCGGAAGAGGAGCAGAGCCGCATCACCGAGGCACAGAAGGTGCGCGAGGATGAGCTGGCGAGGCTGAACGAGCTGGAGAAGCAAGCGATCGAGGAGAACAACGAGGAGCTGGCGAAGGAGATTGCCGAGCTGAAGGCGATCGCACAGTCGGACGAGGAGCTGCTGAAGCGCCAGGCGGCCAAACTCGAAGAAACGGGTGCACCGGCCGAGGGTGAGGCGGCACCGGCTGAGGAGGGAGCTCCGGCTGCGGAAGCGGCCCCAGCAGAAGAGGTGCCCGTCGCCGACGCTGCCACCACCGAGGAGAGCAAGACTGAGGAGAGTCCTGCTGCCGTCGAGTGAACGGACAAACAACGGTGTCCGGTCACGGTAACCACTAGAACTAAGGACTAGGGCTTACTCTCTTCCGAATTTTACTCTTAGGGTACTAGCTAGCATTTTAGCAGCACATGAAATTCGAACAACGATTGGAGGCAAAACAAACGCTATTTTCCTAACGTTTCACACCAAACCAAATTTAAAGCTGCCTGGTAAAACGCAGAAAAAAAACAACAAGAAACCCCTAAAAATATGACACCGGCGCTATAGGAAAACCTAGATTCGAACGAAACAAGCAAATTTTTATTTTTAGTCCACAAACGAACTCAACCCAACTCGCCGCTTGTAGTAATAGAGACCGAACACGCTACTGGCTGCGTACTGCATTTTCGAAACTGTAATCGCTTAGCAAACAAGCACGCTACTGCCATCCTAGTTGCCTATTAGGTAAGACACACCCGTTGCTTATCATGTAGCGGTGGTACGGTAGGAGAACAAGAACTTGCGATCGGCACACACGGAAAAAGGGCCAATTAGAAGCAGGAGCCAACATAACGAAACTATATCCGTTCCGATTCGATCGATATAGCGCACCACATGAAGTCTATATTGGGTAGAATTCGGACGAAGTCTAGATCAGGTGTTTCTGCTACATCAATCCCGTTAGTGGTGAACCATTAATCGCTGTTCGTCGCTCTCCGTAAATCGTACACATTGTTAAGCACAAGGTTTTTGCATTTTCTTATCCCCTACTTCGACCGTCAGCCAACCGAACGCACACACGACACGCGGAGTTTGATTGCTAAAATGGCTTTTGAGTTTTAACTTGTCATTTACTTACTTACTGACAGCTCACAGAGCGGCAATCTTTCTCCGCAACACTACTGCCCATTTCACGTTTGGTTTGGTATTGTTTTATTGCATTTTTTTGTTTGATGCTTAAGCTTACTCTACTGTCACAATGTTAGTGTATACCTTGTAAGTGAACGTGTTTCTGTGGCGTTCTTCATTTGTTTATGTTATTTCATACTTGTTTTTGTTGGTTGTTAAGTTTACCGGAATCGACTACGATCGATAAGACAGTAAATAAAAGTGTAAATAAGGTTAGAAAACAAAACCCCGAACGAAACCGTCTTGCACTTCACTTATTTAACCATTCTATCAGATAGTTTGCTACCTATCTACTCACCTCGTATTATTTGCAGACTTTTGTAGCATTGATTATATGGGTACATCTACCGGTTATCAGAGGATTAAGTTGAGTACCAGCGCTATCTTAGTTCAAGCGTTGTGTCTGTCCAATTGAATGCACATATAGCGCAAGTCCACGATTCATGTGCCAATCATTCAATCAGTGTCAATCAAACTCACCGCGAGTGCACATTATTTAATGTCCAGAATGATCATCGCAAGATCGATCAGCATACTGCTGGTTTCTGTTGCTCTGTTCGTTCCCATCGCACACGGGCTGGAGTGCTACAGTTGTAGTACGGACAACAGTGATCTTGACTGTGACAATCTCGTCACATTGGAGAAGGTGTCCTGCACACCATTCAGCGCCTCCGACCATCCAGTGCAATCGGTGTGCGGCTACAAACGGCTGATCCCAAGCTCCAACGAGGCTCCGGAACGAATCTGGAGAGGATGTGCGGTTAGTGGCGAATGTGCACTGCTGTCTCGCCAGGGCAACGAAGCATTCAATTCCGTTTTTAGGATGTCAGCTTGCGAGGAGTGCGATGAGCAAGATTGCAATGGACCAAAGAATCACGGAACGATCATACAGGGACATCTGGCTTGGTACACAACCACTCTACTTGTGGTCGTTAATGCAGCACTACTTAAGATGAGTTTGAATTTCAATAAATAAAATGAGCTTCAAGTAGCCCAGGTCTATTATATCTCTTCTGGACCAATGTCCGACAGAATGGGCGACATGTTGGAAGGTACTTTCGGTTCCAGCGGAAGCGCTTGGTTTTCAAAATCGCTCAACGAAAGATGCCGTACTTGGGCTAACTTTTCTTCTAGAAGATCGCAGGATTTCGTCAGCAACGGTTCCCATTTCGCAGGTGGTAGATGAAATTCTTGCTGGGGCGGAAGTTTGTGTAGCGTAATATCCGGCCCGAGCAATAGCGACACATGGTCGAACATATCAACCAGTGCCGATGCTTCGTTGATCAACTTCGATACTGCCCGGTGTTGTCTATCGCTCCAGGTAACTGTCTTTTGATTCGGTGCCCGAGGTCTTCGCGGCGGTACGGGTGAAAGACGCATGTTGGCCACCCTCGATCCAATCACTAGATCCTTGAACTCGGCCCACGGACGATCACCTTCCCCAATTGGTCGACGTGGTAGCTCACGGGGAACGTAGCTTTCTGACTCTTCGTCGGAGAAGTCCAAGTTTTGCCAAGCAGCGAATGTGGGCGTTTCGAGCAAGGTCGCGGTACGGTGTGGAGATGGATCTCCTTCAACAGTGGCGCTGATTAAATCCGGTGTATTCGTTTCCTTCATGCTATCGCTACCACTCTGAGATGAGCATTGTTCTGTGGGGTCGTGCCCGAAACTTTCCCCGAGTGTTTCCAACTCCGTGGAAAGCAATATGCTTTGTTTTTGTCCCGATTCCTGCTTTCCGGCTTCGACATCTACATGATCTCCCTCGGATGAGAGTTTGAACGAGTGAGCGCCCTGATGGGTCGGGTGATCGTTTCCGGTGATTGGTTCTAGGAACTTTCGGAACGATATTCCACTCCGAGGTATGGCGGTCTGAGTACCACTATCACACGTTTCCACTCCATCCGTCATTTGCGCCACGGAATGTGTAAGTATCACTGGAAGAAAATTGTAAACAGATGCAGATGAGAATGCCTTTGCATGCGAGAATCGATCGTCTTCCGTGTCACGTACGGTTTCCAACTTCACGTATGACCAGATTTCCATCGGTCAGTATTTCCTCATCCACCATTGGGATTAAATCGGTCTGCTCGTCGGTGGATACTTCCTTCATCAGCTTCGTGTGTACCGGATCCGTCTGCACAACTGCATTGACGCGACGCATACGCCTAAAATGATTGCAAACCTCCTAGAAAACCACACAACTACGCTCGCTATTCAGGGGACGCCGCAGCTTGGGTGCTATTTTTGGATTCCATCTCATAAATAGAACTGCATTCCCTTCTCTTCGGATAAAACCCTCTATATCTAGAACACTCACTTGGAAGCCTCAAGTAGCCGCGCTTTTATGTCTGGTTTAGGTGGGGGTGGTACTACCACAGCCGTGAGACTTGCGGGACGCCATGGTGGCCGTTCCTTGGCCATCGAGACTGCCGTCGTAGTCGGTTCGTCTTTCGATGACTTCTTTACCACTTTGGTTATTCCAATAGATCTAAACGAGAGCAAAACTTGATTGAACATGGTGCTTGCCAGAAGACTTGTCCGTAGTCTCCAGATGTACCTGAGTGAGGTGTGTGAAGTTGCGGCTGAGATAACCAACGATTCATCACTGGCGGCACTGTGTGTTTCATCCGACGACACTACGCTAGCGGGAGATTTACTCATTCTCGGGCACGTGTATTTGCACTATCACGCCGAACGTTGTAACTTTTGTTCGACTCCGATGCTAGAATGTTTAATCGATTTCTGTAATTTCTGTCACACCCGCGATACGCAGCTCGCCTTTATTCAATGCACCGCATTTATGCGTTCGTGGTAGCACCAACAAACTTGCCAGCGGATATTGACGGTTCCTTCGTCGGTTGAAAACTGTTTCAGAAGCAAACAACAATAGTCCGTACAACCGAACAGGCTCTTCCAATTGCGTGCGTTCTAGCGATCCGAACATTGGCGCAGGGTAGCGCGGGAAAATCGTACCACGCGGTCACGCGGCAAAGTTCGTGGGTAATATTGATTTTCTATTTTCCATGTTCGCGACTACATGCGCGACTGCAACGAGCACGTGCCGTGCTGGGTTCGGCGCTTCGTTTATAAAAACCCCTTTGTGCAACATAAAACGCAATGAGATGTAAGATAATCAGCAGCGAAAATTGACTCTGGGAGTATCTTTCTAATTAATTGGCTATGTATCCGATTTCTACTGTATAAATGTACAATAATCACAAAAAAGCCATTAAAAGCAGCACACATTTACACATTTACTTCAACGCTATATATTTATTATCAACATCTGGCCTAATTTGAATAGAATACGGCAAAATGTCGCAACACATCCTTGTTGTAGTCGTTCAGCTTTGGCTTACCGACAACATAGCCGCACTGGGAGTACAGATCGAACGGTGCCTTGCGGAACCACATGTTACGATCCGTGGATGAGTTAAGATCCAACGTGTTCAACTGATACACGCTAAAGTGGAACGTCTTGCTGTCCGTTTGTACGGCCTGCACCGTGATTGGGATGGGTAGCGTTTTAACGTCCTCGCCATACAATTGACGGGCCCGGGCAGCAGCAACAGCGAATGCTTTCACCATCGTTCGTCCTTCGATTTGATCACGCGTCACCGGTAGCTCCGTAGCATTCTTCACATCACTCGGTGAGCAGTGTAAGAGTATGGTGTGCGGATGGGAAAGCTTGTAATTACGACTGATAGCTGCAGAGGATAAAGAGATTATATTAAACCGGGTTGTAGTGCTCACGGTGGCAAACTTACGATAATCATTCCGCCAGTCGTAGATGTTCTGCACCGGTATAGAAACAGTTTCCTTTAGAGGAAACAGATTGGGTAGCTCAAGATCCATTGGCCGATAAACGGCTGTATCCAGAGGTTTCAGTGGTTCGTGCGATATAATCATCGATTCCGCTGTCGCGTTCAACAAAACTCTTTCGTTTTCTTTAACCACTGGCACTAAAAATCGAGCATTGAACACTACCTTACGATTCGCGTTTACAGAACGGCCAGCGAAACGTTCACAATGTGTAACCAGTTTCGACAGTATCAGCTGGCTGAAGAAACAGAAAATTCAATTAGGAATTGTATACATCTTCAAAGCTATTTTCTACTCACTTTCTCCGACCCTCGGAAATGCCATACGTGCGTGGTAGCTTATAGGCTGGACGATCCGGAACCTTTATTATGGCGTTTTTGACTTGTTCCGTGTCGAACACCAGTGCCGACAGTACAGCTTGCTGCATCGATCGATCAAGATGAGTTGCAATTTTCGTTTGATCAAGCTTTTCCTCCATTTTCAAAGGCAGATCATCAAACACAACCGTGTTTAGCAGACTCTGTGCCTGACGCACACCTTCCAGCAGCACGTTTGAGTCGCCGTACACGTACGCTGGTTCCGACTGCCACAGGGGATGCGTTTCATCAAAAGCTACTGGAGGTGATACCATGCCGGGGAAGTGGTAATTCTCTCGCGGGTGCTGTACTTTTATAACCTCCGCGGGTTCAACGACGGTGATACCACGGGCGGCTAGTTCCTCCTCAGCACCAGTGCTATTCGGCACACGTTTGCCCTGCTGCAGCCAGTGCTTCTTGAAGTAAAACCCTATGTGCTGTCGCAAAAGAGTGTTCGTAAGCCGCATTTTGAATAATTATTGTTCAAAATAGGGAGAATGTATAGTGATCACAAACAAACGATGATTAAATAATAGCCGGCCAATAGGCACACCAAGAACACGATTTTCTATCTTTTTTGACGTTCTGCTTTTCGTTGCGTTTCGTAAACACTGTTCTGCTAAACTGCCAGGTTACATCATTCCCAGCTGAATATGTGTTTTGTTTTATGAATATGATAAACAGTTCATTTAATCCATTTTGGTGAAATAAAAGAAACATATTTTGAATGGTTTCGCTTGTTTGTTAAATAATAATAATGAAAACATGTAGAGCAACACGCAGTTGAAAAAATGTTTCTTCCATATGCTGTATGACGGGTAGTGGTTTGACGTTTCATGTATCATGATAAACCATCGCATAGACCACTGGCTAAGCAAAAAGACGATGGGCGGACCTGCCTGCTGCTCGGTTCCTAGAATAGCTGTCATTTTTATCGTACCGAATTGCTACCTTGGTCACAATCGCAGTTTTTTCGAGACGACGACGAAGCAATAACTGCGTGCTGGTCTTCACTTTTCGGTATGTTTCTTCTGTACAGCTGATAGTTATGTAGTCAAATTTAGGGCAACGGTTAAGAATCTGTTCGGCTCACAAACACTGTACTCCGATTGTGCGCAAATAAAACATCGTACTAATATCCCTGTCTTCATTTGTGTGCAGTTTGCAGTTTGCTATTACAACACCGCTGGCAAGATGGCACTAAGCGATGCAGATGTTCAGAAACAGGTAAGTTCAAGCTGGGAAACTGTTAAGCAAATGTGGTATCGGTTGTATTCGTTTTAAAATAAGGGCAATATGCTGGAAAACGCGTTGAATGATTCGAAGGTGGAAGGCGAAACTTTGCAGTCTGCTTCTCGGGTGTCTGCGTTCAGGTCACGGGACCCGTCATGTGAAAAGTGTCAAACAGTGTGACCATGTGAAAGAGAACGAAAGATGCAGCGAGATGGAAGGGAGAGCGAGATATCGAATGTTTACTAGGCAGTCTTGCAGAGTGAAAAAATATTTTAATTTCTACACATTATCCTTCTACGGGGATTGTGGTGCAAAAGCTAGGTTTCTTTCTATGCTTCGATTAAATGTAGCACGTGAACGCATTCTTTTTCAAACCAATATCTCAGCTGTTCTTTGGGGCCGAATGTTGGTGAAGATGCAATATGTGTCACATGACCCTCTCACGGCGAAACTTAGCGGATGTCTGCTCGCCATGTTTTATCATGCGTACTTACATTTATTTAAATTTCGATAGAACCATCCAATTGTTTTACATGAAAGAAGATTTAATGGATTGAAAGATGATCGTTTTCATACAAATAACTTCCATTGGTTGTGGATCGATCAAGTGGGGCGCCGACTCGTGAGTTTAGCGACAACGTAACCATTAGGAGGGGACGGTCATATGACATGTTGATGATGAACTTAAGATATCAAAACGTAGAAGGAATAGTTTAGCTTTCAATCTCATTTTGACTGTGATGATGTTATAAAAATCACATATCAATTTCGTGCGTATTTTCACCATTCTGCTGCTTGATAATTTCTTCTAGATCAAGCACATGATGGCCTTCATCGAGCAGGAGGCCAACGAGAAGGCGGAAGAAATCGATGCAAAAGCTGAGGAAGAGTTTAACATCGAGAAGGGCCGTCTAGTGCAGCAGCAGCGCCTCAAGATCATGGAATACTACGAAAAGAAGGAAAAGCAGGTCGAGCTGCAAAAGAAGATCCAGTCATCAAACATGCTGAACCAGGCTCGTTTGAAGGTGCTGAAGGTACGCGAAGACCATGTATCCAGCGTGCTCGACGAGTGCCGTCGTCGTCTCGGCGAAGTTACAAAGGATTCCACTCGCTACGGCGAAATCCTGACTGCCCTCATCACCCAGGGATTGCTCCAGGTTAGATATCGCGAACATCGAACAAATTACCTTGTTAATTTAACATCTTCTTTCCCTGGCAGCTGATGGAAGCCAGTGTTCTTATTCGTGGCCGTCAAGCGGACGCACAAATCATCCAGAACGTGCTACCGGCGGCCGTAGAATTGTACAAGTCCAAGTGCGGTCGTGACGTGGTAGTCACATTGGACACGGAGTCCTTCCTCCCGGCCGATACGACTGGTGGAGTCGATCTGTTGGCACAGGTGGGACGTATCAAGGTAAGATTAGGACTTAAATAACAAAGATCCACACGCTTACCATATGGTACATTCCTCCACAGGTGTCCAACACGCTTGAGTCGCGACTGGAGCTGATTGCTCAGCAGTTGGTGCCGGAGATCCGTAATGCGCTGTTCGGTCGCAACATGAACCGCAAATTCAACGATTAAGAAGAGCAATCCTGGTTGATGTGCTGCTCGCGAGTAGCAGTAATGATGCCTCCATCACTTCAACAGCACCATCCGCAGGTGATGGAACGGTATACATACATCCAGTAATGCACGTAAAAACCACCATCCATTCTTACATAGATATCCTTGTTTCCGCATGCAAATAGCAGGTTCTATAACAATTACCTATACTACCTATCGGTCAGCAATTGTAGAATGGTACATGAACACCGTAGTTCAGAGTGAAGAACGCCGCCGTAAGAAGCGTAAGATCGAGTGATCCTAGTCATTTTAACATCAACTGCGCGATTGATTCTGCCCCTTTAGAGGGGAGAATAAAACTATACCCTATTTGTTGAATCTTGTGCCGATATATTGTGCTGATGCCTATAAAATCTTGGCCTGGTCAGCCTGTTCCTTCCATCTGGAACAATGGAAGAATCATTAGCGCTTCTAGGGGACACTATTTGATCTTAAGGGAACACTGCCCAACAAGAATTCCTTGCTTCTTTGGAGTCGGTTGGTCAGTCGGACATGTTTCGGCGAAATGCAAAACAATACCGAAGTTTATCGCAACTTATACACATTTACTGATGCAGAAAAGTAGACTCTAAGCTTTATCGGAAACATCCTTCACGAGAAGAAGAAAAAATATTGTTGCTACATATTATAATTGTTTTAATTGATGTTTTGTTTATTTCCGTTTCGATTACCACTCCACCTGCGTACACAAATGCTTTGTGTGTTTTGTTTTACTCGCGACTTAGTGCTTTCCAGTGAATTTCCGATCAAGCTTTCTTCCGTGAAAACGGGTTAGCTTGTGTCCGATGCCTTCTGTTGAAAGTCACTTATTGCAGGTCGTAGGTTTTGCGGTATTTGATCTATCTATGTATGTTGCAAATATTTTCCCTTTCTAAAATATATTTTTTCCATTGTAAGATTTTAAGTAAAACAAGCGTCTTTGGCCTAGGCTGTTTCAAGGTGCTATGGGATGTACACACTTTTGCTATCGTTTCCCGCATTCCCGCAATTTGGTAGGCCGAGTGCAACACCTAACTAGCAGTTAGGTGAACTAAAACTTGAATACAATCGTTAATATACATTCCTTTAGAAACGAACAGCTAGAACATATATACATATGCGATATGCTAGAAACACGATTGTTTCACCGTTCGATTGTAACACCACTGTAAATAACATCTTTCGGTGGTTTCTTTCGCTTTCTTTCACGAGTCATGTTTTAGGTAGATCATTATTCTCTGCTCATTGTATGTCGAACTGCGTAAAAGAAACTTGAATGCCTAATCTGCCCAACCGGAAAACGATAATTATTGTACTTGTTTTGTGTCCCCGATGCATTGTACATGTCTCTCCGTATCACAGCATCTTGCTTTGCGAACATCAAAATTACTTACCAATGTTTTATTTTGCTGGTCGTTCGAAGCAATGGTATGGATAGTATGGTGTGGTGTATCGGTGATAATTAATAGCAGTACGAGCTGAATGGGAAGATCGATTGATCGTTTGATATAGGTGTGTGTGTGTGTGTATTTAAGATCATTGTGAATCTACCATAGAGCGAAAATATATATATACGAGTGTGTCTTCTCAGATAAAATGATGTGGATTTGATATTTTTCTCATTGATAAAATCGAACGCTTTAGCAAACTATTTTCACTGTCAAAAGGTGTTGTGCTTGCTTATCGAAACTACCATAACATCTTGGTTCAAGGCATCAAGGATTTGGGAACGAGTTGAACGAGTGTACATCACCATTCTACTTATGGAGCTAGGGCGGGACGTGTTATTAAGAAATAAAAAAGTATATGTATATTGGAAGGAAGTAGACCTTAATATAATGGAACAAATAGGAGCAAAACAAAAGGAATGCAAAAACAAAACAAAAAAAAAGTAACAGAAAGTATATATATATACTTAATTATAGGTATGAATAGATATTGTTGTAAACGGCGAGTAACGAAACTTAGTTAATGCAAAGCGTTTAATCACTAGGAGAAACTTGAACATACTACGAAGCGCGAGCCTCGTACTTTGCGTAACAATAAACACACTAATCCAGCAGATGGCGATTATCAGATGGGAAGGAAATGACGTAGTATGAAGACAGCACTGTGTTGAATGACTACACGCGTGTTTGAACCATGGTAGAAGATCAACATATTATTCAAGCAAGAACTTAGAATAATTTCGCACCGAATGTACCGAACAAAATCTAACATCTTGTTAACAGGACGAGGAACCCATTTATTTCAACACGGACTCTCGGTGGCGTTAGGATTTAGAGTAGAAGATAGTGTCATACTTGGCGTTCCATTCTTCTGCCGAGGACAGGATCCTATCGTCATCGGAGTTCTGGATATTATGAGTTCTGAAATCCCGCATCGTTCCATTGAAAGTGAATTATGTGCATGTAAAACATTCGTGAATAAATACACCACGGTATGGGATGTACAATCCAATGTCCAAGGCTTTTTTTCTAAACATTTGAGGGAACGAAAAAAACTTCAATTATTCTGCGAAAGAAATGGATATGTTTATTTTATTTTGCTTCACTACTATCAATCAAACGGCGTAACTGTTGGACTTTTGCTGTACTGCACACCTTTAAGGGTGAAGCATCGACATTGCTTGCTCCCATCGGCAGTGTTCTGGTTTCATTATCCGATGATTTCACAACGCTGGCCGATCCGTGGATTGCATCGCATCCGGTTCGTTGTATCACTTTCAATGCATTTTCACTCGTTATCCCAGAGCCAGGCATTAATCGAAGGGATTTACCAGTAACCTAAAACAGTTTTAAATGTATATTGTCTCTTGTTCGATACAAATGGCTGTTGATAATATACCTTCTCTATATCAGTGGCTATAGCCTTCATTTTCGCGATCGTGTCCATCCCTTGTTCAGCCGTCGGTTTTAAGCCACTTGTAAGGACAGTCGAAAATCCTAGCTGCGCTACAAGATTAAGATTCTCCTCGAGTCGTTGTTCATCCGTACAGTCGATAGCTCGGTGGAATGTTAGTGGAAGCTTTCCTGCAGCGGCCACAATTTGCTCGCAATTTTTTAGATGCACCTTACCGGATGATGGTTCCAGTGCCCCGAAGACGAACCCGTCGGCACCGTTTTGTGCCAGCAATTGTAAATCCAAAAGCATTACTTTCATTTCCTGTTCGGAGTAGTTAAAATCACTGCCTCTCCTGCAACGTATCATACAGTACACCGGAATGGTTTTTGGTGGATCATGCTCGGATAGGTATTGTTTGATTTGCCGCAACAGTCCAACCGTTGGTGTTAGTCCACCTTCACTGAGTGCCGAACAGAGTTCTAGCCTATCCGCACCACCTTGAATTGCGGCAACGGCCGATCCGTATGTATCCACACAAATTTCTAGCAGAAAGTGCATTTTTTTGCAACCACCACGATTTGTTTACTGTTTATAGAGGATAAGCTGATTGGTGAATGTTGAGAATGAAAAGCTGCACATTACAAACATTTCAAAATCAATGGACCAATTCGGAAGTCGCCCAGCTCAAGCATGCGCAAATGTAGCATGCTAATTTTATATGATCGAATAGAAAAAATGTTTTTACATGAAAATAAGACCATTTGAACACAATTTGTTCCACTAAATGTCATTCCAGATGATCTACCGCGATTAGTTGAACCAGAGTGCATCTGTCAGTTCACTTCACAACACGACGCAAACTATCAACAAACAACATAATGCTCCCCTCCGGCCCAACCACCCACTCATAAAAATATGCGCAATCCTTCTATCTAAAGACCAGCAAAACCGGCTTCGCTTCTGTTGAATTTCATTTCCCACGATACTTCGTCCGCAACTTGTCGAACGTCAGCAAGCAGGCAGCACAGCAGGGCGGATTAGTTTGATCAAAGGTGTGAATGTTTTGCTGGCCCGTAGAAACTCGCTCGTTTCAGCATTGTGTTTCGGTATTGTTTAAGGTTTCTGTGATGAATTCGCGTTGGAAGCTGGACATTGCTGGAATGTAGCATTAAGGGTATTGAAGTCGCGGCAATTAGAGTGATTCGAGTGGACCATACCAAGTGACGCCCCAAATCGTTGGATGCTGTGCTCGGGAAAAATTATCAATGGGTACGTATTTATGTGTGGCAAGAGCTAGATTCGTTGTAGGTGAGTAGTGATACATTTTCTAATGGCCAATTGGACAATGTGGCGAAAGGAGAAAGTGTCCCAGCTGTTGGGTCTGGTGGCAAGTGCTGGCAAAACAACGAACAGGGAGCAAAACTGCAATGCGCAATGCAGATGCTACTAATAGCTCACTGCATTACGATGGGTCGAGTGCACAGCAATATTACAGTTCCGAGTTCTGTGTAGTGTAATATTTTTAAATTAACTCAATAAGGCAGATTGAATGTTTTGTCTAACGTGGGGAAGTTTGTTACTTAATCCTCTATCTAACACTGGGTTAATTTACATAAGTTTTTACTTTCATTCGTCCGTAACGCCCAAACACGCTTACATCACAACCGAACAAGGCGCTATTTTTCCTCGTCCTATCCGAATTTAAGCCTTCATTCGGAAAGATGATGCGCTTCTGATGCCATCCGAAGGATTGGCTCATAAAATATTCACAGACACAAAACTGGTCACCAATGTGTGATTTCAATCGAGATTTGATGAACTAACACTCTGTTAACACAATAGTCGTTTGGAGATCCAAACGATTTGCCTTCCAAATGGGGCATAATTGATTATGAATGAAAAGAGGCTTTGCCATGTGAACGATCGCTAGGTTGCAACTTTGTATTTATTGGACACCCACAAGCGTATTAGCTTTGAATAACTAGTCCACGTTACTGTTAAAAAAAATGTGGAAAGAGACGTTAGCTCAAACACATGACAAACCAACGCAAATATGTCCTCGACCGAAGAAGACTTTGTGCTCAATAGTATAATCGGTTCCTTTTTGTGTTTACTCTGTCGTGATCCATCGTTTACTGTAGACAGTGTGCATATTTCCTCGACGATCGTCATCCAAATACCAGCAGCGATCACCCCAGGGTCCGTCCGATCGATGCCGAGATAGTCGCATTTCTTTTATTCAAATAAGCAAACATCAGCATGCTTATTTATGCGTAACGAGTCACCTTGACGTTCCTTCTTCGGTTCTCCGTTTCTTCCGCCTCCAACCGTGGTGTACTTTGTGGGTCACATTCCTTTCGGTATCCGCAGGGTGATTTTATGCCCTTTCCTTCTTTACGTTTTGTTTTATCACCCTTGGTGTGTATTGTTTGCGAAAGTTTGCTATATTTTCCACCAAATCTTCAAAACTATCAAGACAACTGTGAAAAATAATAGTAAATTTGTTGGCCATTGAAAAAAGTCTTTAATTTACTTCAAAACAGTAAAATTGTTACGCATCACACACGTATGCTGGCAACAGGTAGCACGAAATGTAAGGAAATCCCAATCTACAGTAGCGCGGGTTTTGTGTCCGGAACAGGGGCAATTCTCCTTTTCGGATGGTTTTGTTTTCTCTTTGAGTGCCAAACGCTTTTGATAATCATCCCCCAAAATTGAGCATAATCAGTCGAACGGAACACTAATTGCCAAAATGTCTGCTCTGTGTGTGATATCATCGCAAAGCCTGCTCTATGCCGTTGCTTCGCCGTGCAAAAAGGCACACATCACCGTCTACTGAGATTCGAGCGGCGTTGTTCGCAAAGGTGCGCGTGCAGTTAAAATGGAATCGTTCACCTTTACCAACTAACCACCCATTCGCCCATCATAATATGCCGTGTGGCTGTTGGCCACCTTCAGTTTCGATGGTAATTTTTATCGCTGTTTTGGTTTTAATGCGTATGCTAGCGTACCACCACTCGCTGGGGGAAAAACCACGATCAGGAGAAGCTTTCTCTCGGGAGTGAGTTTGGAAGGAAATTTGCTACGGTCGTGTGTTTTGGGTGAGATGGACGAATGGATAAGCAACATGCCGCGCTTGTTTGGGTTGAGCTCGTGGTCTGCATGCATTTTATTTTTGCTGGAAAAAGTGCGAAAAAGCCGGTGGCAAATATAGTTACAAACCAGATGATGCTCGGTGGAAGCGAAGGGTTTTTCATACCTCCCAACTCGACCGTAACGGGGTTTCCGGGGTGATTGAGTGTTGGTGATTTTGTACTGGATCGATCTGGTTATATCGATAAAAGAAACGTGGAAAAGTCACGATACAGGTGGTCGCCGATCCAATGGAATGTTAGTGGAGGGCAATTCAAATTTGTATGCACCACCTTATAGTAATTTGTCATCTCATCCTTTAAAAACCATTCCTTTAAGAATTGTTTTCAAATAATCAAACTCCTTGGAGCCAATATTCTTTAGGCTAATAATATCTGGAATAGGGCACCACCAGTGAGAATTCTAACACATTAGTTCTTTGTCTCTACTTAACTATCGACTGATCATATAACTATTTGAAGCTCTAGTCGGATGCGGAATGTTTTCCATAACGAAAGGAAAAACATTTTTCCTGAATTTCTAAATCAACTCATTATTACCGATACCATGCAAATTGCATGCTTTCGTGTAACAAACTTGCTAAACATGGCTGTTTTACAAGCACATTACACCCGGCCCTTCTTGCTTGATGTTGTTTCTGATCTTGTTTTACAGTCAGATATTGCTTCATTCGATTCCGTCCCGGTACCGTTTTTTTCGGTTTCGGACGTTTTTTTAATTGCTCTTTCAATCGAAACGGAACCATTTCCTTCCGACTGTTTTTCTCGCCGTTTTATTGCGTGTTCGCTATCGGCGAACGGTTGGTCCGATCTGCAACAGTTTGCTAAAAGCTGATTTTAAACCTTCCATAAAATATTATTCATTCACCCGTGTTGTGAGTGGTGATAATAAAGCCAAGTCGCTCCAAGAGGTTGTAATGATGTGCTAATGTTATGATAACTCTACAGTAATACCCACTCATTAAAGCTGCTATTGAGAGCATTCTGTCAGAAACGTTCAATTCTGTATGAAAATTGCTGATCAAGCCGGATTCGCTGAGATCGTTGCGGTCCTCTATTGCTGTATCAATTTTATTTCTTATTGTACTTTTTCCCTTTACCCAACTGGCCTGGAACCCCCGATACCGAGTGCGCTTCAATTGTTGTTCTGTGAAATGTTCCAATTAATGTTTACATCATTTTCATCAAAGTTATCTATCTACAGTTTATCCGTCCAATGCTACCTAGTATATCGTTTGCGTTTCTACCGTCTTTCGTACATTTGAATGATCGTTTTTCCTTGTTTTTCTTTCCCCTTTCTTGTGGCAGCTCTGTAATCATCTTCAACCCCGCCAGCTTCGTTGTTGCGCTGGGAGATCTGCTCTCATTCGTGGCTATTCCAGCGATGCCTGCTCGATAGAAAACAGAACTGAAACACCCAAAGAACGCCATCCATTCATCGTCTAGAAGGAATCGCGTGTTTACGGCTACACTTCAACCATTCTGGAGCGGCGCGCCAGTAGGCCACGTGTACCGGAGCGAATTGAAAGTAAAACCCTGACGTACCACCACCTGAGCCTAGGCGCCTCGGGCTGTTGCGTGTTTCCCGAGGCAATTTGAAGAACAGTAACCGCACCATCATGCCCCGTGCCTCTAATACCTAATTCGATCTCGTCCGACGACAGTGACGACGAAAGAGCTGATAAATAGTAAAACGGCGAAAGGTGAATGAATCTGTGGCGCGTTAGCGTACATGCGGCCAAATCGGACAACAGCGGCGATCGCTTGAGTGTCGTGGGACGACGGTCCTCGTCGCATTTTCGTTGCTGCTTAGAGAGAATAGGGTGTCCGAAAAGATTTCTCCTGCGTCGGTGGTGAAGTGGCTCTGTGGTTACGGGTTGCAGACGGACCAGAGAGATTACGTAGACCTCAGAAAAAAAACATCATGTCTCAGCCCTGCCAGTGCTAACCTGTTTTCAATCGTATTCCACCATCGCGGGTGAACGTGTGTGTGCCCCGTCGTCGTCGGAACTTGTGAAGAAGAGATCCGGCGCAGCCTTTCCTACGGAGATAGAGCGTGATAATTGATGAAATAGTGGTTGGTGGGCCGTAGAAAAGATTTAAACCTTTTGTGTTGCCACAATACGCCTTACAACACCGTTTGTTGATCGTTGTTGAGTAGTGATCTTCGATTGTTTGTTGCAACAACATTCGGGAGTCTGTGATTTGCACCAGCATCCAAGCAAACATTGCCAGTGTAACCATGGTGGTGAATGTGTGATCAAGCTAATATCGGTATCGTATCGCACCAGCTGTCTGTGAGTGAAAGAAAGCGCGAAATAATTATATTTGTTTGCAAGAAATCCATCCAATAGACCGAAACCTAAATATGGAGACAAATTTGGTGCGCGTTCTTGAAGGACAATATCTGGATGAGTTGACCAGTGAGTTGTGCGATTTTACGTTGGAAGAACAGAATGCGGCCACCGAAGCGCAAGGCGTAAAACCGCTGGCCTCGTCTGATTACATACCGATCGTCGGCAAAACGGTCACGTACGTCGTAGCCTGCGTGATCGTGAACGACAGTAACGAGGTGCTGATGATGCAGGAAGCAAAAGAATCTTGCGCTGGCAAGTGGTACCTACCGGCAGGCCGTATGGAACCGGGTGAAACGATCGTCGAGGCGGGCGTAAGAGAAGTACTGGAAGAAACGGGCCTAAAGGTGCAGATTACTACACTGCTAGCAGTGGAAACTGCCGGTGGATCGTGGTTTCGTTTTGTGCTAACTGGGAATGTGGTCGGTGGTGAACTGAAAACACCTTCCCAAGCTGATCAGGAATCGATTCAGGCCAAATGGTGCCAAAACCTGAACGAATTGTCGCTCCGTGCGAACGATATCTTGCCGGTGGTGGAACTGGCTCGCAACTATCGCAAACGTGTCCCCAAAGATCCGAACTGGCATCGGGAAATACTGCCCGCGCGAAAAGCACACTATAAAAACTATCTCCGGGTAGTGGTGGCGATCAAGAACAAAACCACCAACCAGGTGTACGTGTTGCTGAGCGAGAAGACGGCTTACCACTTTCCGACGGTTGAGATTCATCCGGGTCGCAGTATTCATTCCACGCTGAAGAAGTTTATGATCGAACTGTTCGGTGCGGATCTGCCGCAGCACCGACCGCACGGTGTGCTTAGTGTGGAGCACCATACCACCGACGGCCAGGCAAACCCAACCGACGGTCTGTGTCTGACGGTGCTGGTCATCTGTCGACCATCGATCGAATCGGTTTCGCTGATTGGCAAATGTATCTGGCACGAGCTGAGCAAGGATCTTAGTGCGCGGCTTGCAATGGCGGTTGCCGGTAAAAATGCCACCTTCCAGCTGCACGTGGTACGATAGTTGGTGATTGGTCCGACCGAATGTATTGTACATTGCTTTTACTATGGGGGAATGGTCGAATAATTTCTTAAGCAAGACTTCTCAACCATCGTCCAAGCAAACGTGGGGATGGATAGGATGATAAATACTCTTTAAGCTTTGAGGCAATTCCTCTGGCGATTGTTTTTACGTGGAAAATGTTAATTGAACGATGAACAATTATTTTATCTTTATGTTTTACGATACGAAAGCCAAACACAACAGCCGCATGCAGATAAACATAAACACGGTAATTTCGCTGCTACCACATGCAACTGGTACCATTTTAAGATGATGAAATCAAAAATTGTTAAATAAAAGTATTTATAAAGTCATAAATGGAATTCTGGTAGTTTCAGATCACATTTTTTTTTCAGGAAAGAAATAAAAACGCATGAAGCGGTGCAGTTTGAAAAATATATTTAAATTTGTCCCTCGACTGTCAAACCACAGTTCAACATGGCGACTGAAACGGTTCTGGAAGATCCGATAAAAGTTATGTGTTTTAGTAGTATCTGTTGTAGCGTAGCACTTGTTGTTTTAATTAATCATTTTTTATTGTTAAATAGTGTAAAGTAAAATAGTATTCGCATTTACAGACTGTCACTCATCATGCGCGATAGTTGACCCATCATGCGTTTACCTGGCCGCTTGTCATTTGACAATTCCCACCCCAGTTGTTTTCCCCTCCGCGCCTAAAAACACGCAACCAGCTTTGACAGCCCACTGAAAATCGCTCCGGCTCGTACGCGAAATATTTGGGGTGGCAGTTTTTAACTGCAATTCAGTCCAAAATCCTTTTAATTAGCCTCTTTTCACGCAACGCTCTACTGCAATGTGCTTTGGTAATGCTCTGCATCGTTATTTAGTGTTAATACGGCTTCGCACGCATCGCAAGTGATCGTTACAATCAGACTGGCCAGCAGCAAGAAGCAGCATTGATTAGCAACAACAGCGAATAAAAAAAAAGGCGACAACGTTCCACATTATCGGTTTGCAAAACTTTCTCTCGAGTCCGGTGATAGCTTAAAGTAAACGTTGCTTCAGTCGATTGTTGGAAGCAGTCTTCATGGTCATGATATAGCTGCATTTGTGTACCACCGATGTACAGAATTGCCACCTAATTGGTGTTTTCAGGACTATCCACGTCCTTTGCAACGGAAAACCCGGAAATCGACGCATGTAGATATAGGTGAAAGGTTCATCGTGTGACCTCAAAAGTGCATTAGTTAGTTGTGTAAGAAGAGCCGGAAGATTTTTTACCATCGTGCGGGGAAGAGAAAAACTGCTTCGTGTTTCTCACTATTTCGGCCTGTTTGGGATGAGCGTGCTGAAAACTAAACCTCGCAGGAAGATTGTGGGCCAGTTGTAGAAATTCCAGGATCTGTTTATTCTCGACCGTAGAGACGATCATTAGCCTACTGACGGACTCATCCCAAACAATCAACCAAAATGATGCAAAAGGTAGGCACGTGGCTATGTAACTGCTTTTGCAGTGGGCAGGAGTAGAAAAAATTGCTCTATTTATCATAATGTAATGCTTTGTTTGTTTTTCTTGTTCGTTCTTATCACTCCTACACACAGAATTCAACCTTCGAAGACAAATGGCCTAGTATGCGGCCCGTTGTACTGAGCCTACTGAAACAGGAACGCGTCACACCATCAGAATGGCAGGAGCTGTTTTTTGCCGTGCATCTCGTGTGCCTTTGGGACGATAAGGGTCCACTGAAGATACACGAGAGTCTACAGCAGGATATAGTGGCTTACATCAAGCAGGCACAATGCCGCGTTCTGGCACAGCGAGAAGAGCAAGCCCTGCTGAAAGCGTACATCGTAGAGTGGCGTAAATTTTTCACGCAAAGCAATTACCTGCCGTTGCCGTTTGCGAAGCTGGAAAGTTGCCTACAAAGCAAGGGTAGCTCTTCCTCAGTTTCGTCTTCCGGGGCTGGTGCATCATCTTCCTCCTCGTCGTCGGCAACGGCGACCGGGGCTGGTACGAGCCATAATTCTGCTGCTTGCGCCTCGGCCAGCACAAGTAGCAGCAGTAGCAGTAGCTCCTCAAAGAAACCGAACCACGCCGAAGACTCGATCGTGCGCAAGCTGATGCTGGACTCGTGGAATCAGAGCATTTTCATGAACATCAAGCACCGATTACAGGAGTCTGCCATGAAGCTGGTACACGCTGAACGCAATGGTGAAGCGTTTGATTCGCAGCTTGTGATTGGTGTGCGCGAAAGCTATGTCAATCTGTGCTCCAACACGGAGGATAAGCTGGAGATTTACAGGGAGAATTTTGAGGCGGCCTATCTACACGCGACCTCCTCGTTCTACCGACTAAAGGCAAGCGAACAGCTCCAAACGAACGGTGTGAAAAGTTTCATGGAGTATGCGGATGCAAAGCTGCGTGAGGAGGAAGCCCGGGGCGAGCGGTACCTCGAACCGGGCAGCATAACGGCCCTTGGTCAGTGCTGCGTTACGGTGCTAATAGGTGACCATCTGCCCACGCTGCTGGCCGAATGTGCACCGCTGATCGAGGCGCGCGAAACGCAACGTTTGCAGCTGATGTTTCGTCTGCTGGATCGTGTAGCTGGCGGAGTGGATCCGATGCTACGCGATCTGGAAAATCACATCGTACAGGCCGGGCTGGCCGATATGGTGGCGGCCGCCGACATCATTACGCAGGATTCGGAAAAATACGTCGAACGGTTGCTGAAGCTGTTTCGCCGATTTAGCGATCTGGTGAAGGAAGCGTTCAATGACGATCCTCGGTTCCTGACGGCTCGTGACAAAGCGTTCAAAACGGTCGTGAATGACATAACACTGTTTAAGCTAGAGCTGCCCACCTCGAACACGGCAATGGCCCGTGGGATAAAGATATCGACGCCCGAGTCCAAGTGTCCCGAGCTGCTGGCCAACTACTGTGATATGCTGCTGCGGCGAACGCCGTTCAGCAAGCGGCTGACCACCGAAGAGATTGAATCTCGTCTCAAGGACGTTCTGCTGGTGCTCAAGTATGTAAGCAATAAGGATGTCTTTATGCGGTACCATAAGGCTCACCTAACGCGCAGGTACGTAGTTTGCAGGATGTAAAACGAATCTCCCAAAGCTACGGGGACAGGCATTAATTGAGGTTTTGCTTTCGCACTCTAGACTCATCCTAGATTCTAGCGCCGATAGTGAAAAAGAGGAAGATATGGTGGAATGGTTAAGAGAAGTCGGAATGCCTGCGGACTACGTGAATAAGTTGGCTCGAATGTTTCAGGATATTAAGGTAAGTCAAACAGCCAGTGCTGCGCTTGATAAAATGATAACACATTCTCAAATGATGCCTCATTTCTAACACAGGTTAGTGAAGATTTGAATACTCAGTTCCGTTCGCAAACGACGCGTCATGATGCGATTAACATTAAGATCCTTAATGCCGGTGCCTGGGCTCGGGGTTCCGAGCGTGTTTCGGTCAGTTTGCCGCTCGAGCTCGAAGACTACATTCCGGAGGTGGAGGAATTTTACAAGAAGAAACATTCGGGCCGCAAGCTCCAATGGTACCATCATATGAGCAACGGTACGATCACGTTCGCCAACAACACGGGTCGGTTCGATCTGGACGTGACCACATTCCAGATGGCGGTACTGTTCGCGTGGAACCAGCGCCCGAACGAGAAGGTTTCGTACGAAAACTTGCGCCTCGCGACCGAACTTCCCGATCCGGAGCTGCGGCGTACACTCTGGTCGTTGGTAGCCTTCCCGAAGCTGAAGCGTCAACTGCTGGTGTACGAGCCGGCCATAAGCAATCCAAAGGATTTCAGCGAAAACACCCTGTTTTGGGTAAATCAGGAGTTCGCAATCATCAAGAACGGCAAACCGCAACGTCGCGGTAAGGTCAATCTGGTGGGCCGATTGCAGCTCAGCACGGAACGGTCCCAACAAGAGGACAATCAGTCGATAGTGCAGCTGCGAATATTGCGCACACAGGAGGCAATTATTAAGATCATGAAAATGCGCAAACGTTTGAGCAATGCTGCGCTACAGGTACGTCGTCTGTTTTTACTTACTCTGACTGAAATACTTGCTGCTCGCGTTTCTTCTGCTAACATTGGTTGGTTTTCGATTATTCTTTTAGGCCGAACTGGTTGATATACTTAAAAACATGTTCCTGCCATCGAAGAAAATGATTAAGGAGCAGCTTGAGTGGCTAATAGAGCATAAATACATGCGGAGAGACGACGACGATATAAATACCTTCATTTACATGGCGTAAGCAGGCAGTAGGTGGGAAACATAAAGGTGCAAGCGATCTGCGTCCCAAGTCCTTCGCAGCAACATGACTGGCACTCTCGAAGTCAGCCGACTGCAACACGAATGCTAGTATGTAAAGATAAAATGTAAGGTAGCAACAGATATGGCAGCTTTGCCGGTATAGCATTTGCAATTTCATTTAAAGACGGACCATATAGAGACACAGACGTACAGGATAAATAGCTTCTTCAACACATAGACCTGGTACTCATCGTTGGGTGGAAAATCTTTTACAAGCGGAAACAATTTGTTGATTTATTTGATACCGGATGCACTCACCAAACCGAGCAGGGGTGAGCAAATCGGGCAGACGAATATCGAACAATTGGCACCGATCTTTCTACCTGATGTGCTGAACAATTAGTAATAAACAAATAGCATCGGGATGTAATATTAAGCTTGTGTTTCTTTCCCATTCAATCACGTTGGGTGGAATCAGTTCCTTTGCATTCAATTCATTAATAGGTAGAACTTTGACCGCAACCACGTTTATTTGTAAATTTTATAGATAAAGATTAGAACTCGTTTTGAATTTCAGCTCGTACCGATCGGCACATGGTACTCGTAGGGCTTTCAACAGTCGCAGTATCGGTTCCGATGACACTGAATCCAATATGACCGAGTCCAAATAGCAACCGTAAACGGCAGTGTCCTTGCCGCCGAATTTACGATAGCTAGCTACACCAGCCGCCACGCCCGTGATAACGTTTGGTGCTTCAAGGAGTCCGATGTCGTCTAGAATTTGGATACCAGTTAACGCTTTGATGAAGCAAACCTTTTCCTGCTCATGCTCGGAGAGTCCCTTGTACAGTACGGCCGGTTGCAACGAAACGGTTGATACGGTTTCCGCGGCATCCAACCAGCGCGACAATCGGTGTGCAATCTGCCCGAACAAATTCGGATCCAGCTCTTCCGATACGCACAGTAACAGCTTTTCGGTGGTTAGATGAAACACACTAACCGTGCCACATGATAGCTGACAAATGGGTTTGCACTGCCCATTTTGGAGTACCTTTCCAATGAAACTGCCCACTTTTTGACCCTCGACGATGACAAAGTGGAACGGTGGATGCAGTGTTTTCTGCATCTCCTGCTCTTCGCTCGATTCTTCCTGATCGTTGTACCAAATCCATTCCAACCTGAAAGAACGCACGAACGGACGGACGGAATGCTATTGAAAATGTTCCTCAATTAATAGGGTGATACGTACTTAGTGAGGGTTGTTTCTTCGTCGGCCGCTTCCTCATCATAGTCATTCCAGAAGGCCCGGGTAGATGGTTCTACAATTTCTCCAAAATTTAAACTCATCTTCAGCAATTACAGACCGCGATTTTGTACAACGAAACGACCGGCAGGAATGACAAACAAAAACGATCGCAGGCTGTTGGTGTTGTGACAGCTGTCAGGTGGGATTGTTTATGTGTGTGTTCAATTGTTTCTTCAACAGGCAAATTGCAGCTATGCATTTGGTTTTTTCTAGCTGCAACTTGAGGATAATTTAAGCAAAAGCTGTTTTAACTGTTTACAATTACTATCTGATTACCGTTTGTATTACACTTTAATTCTTTGTCGTTTGTCTGCAACAATCATAACAAATTAATACAGTATCTCTATGTTTTGTTCCATACATAGTGCAAAAAGGAGGCCTGCAACTCTTATCGCTTTTGCTACTGATTTTCGTTTAGAAAATCTGCACATGGCTCGAATAATTCGTCAAGAACAGGCAAACCAGCTGAGCTTTTTACTAGAACAGCCAGAAGAAGGTAGTTGGAATTGTGAAATCGACGTTTCGTTACTTTGTTGGCTCATTTGTCTCCTATCGTTTTTTTTCTCCTAGTACTGATCGAGTTTTGCAAGTTAGCCATCGAGTATATAAACTCCGGGATAAATGAAAAGAAATGCACAGTTGCAGCAAGTAAATCGACAAGCGCACACCAATAAAAATGGAAAACTAACGCCTTTCTGTATGTTTCAGAAAAACTATCGTCCACGTACGACACCGTGAGGGGCGCATTAGAAGCCTTAGTGGCACTTCTAATTGATAGCACAAAAATGGCAATATCCGAGCGGGAATTTTACACCGTCTTGCAAACTTCGTTGCTAAATATTCACGAAAAGCAGAGCGAAATACTGTGGCAATTCATAACGAGCAAGCGCAACCTGGTGGACAATGTATTGCGTGCATCCTGTCAGGATGAGCTGTATTTCCGTGATTTGGAGTGGCGCATCGAAGGGCGAATCGCCTCTCGCAGTCTCCGATCGCAGGCAACACCAGTAATAAAGATGAAGTTTCACCTCGACACAGAATGTGTGAGTGAGTATCGGGAAAAGTTGCATTCCATGCCAGTGGATGCTGTGGAGGAACAGGAGGGGACTAAAAAGCAGGACAACCACACACGTAAAGAAGTGTTGGCGGAAACTGATCCTACCATGTTGCAACATATGATACAGGTGTTGGAGCAAGCGTTACTGGAAGCGCGAACTCGCCGCGTAAGAAACTACGTGAAGCCAGTTCAAAGTTAGGTTCGAATAAACATTGATATCGATTATGCATTCCACGCTGCACGTGTTTCACAATGCTCTACTTTATGTTTTTATACTGCACGTGTTAACATTTAATCGTTTCTTCGTCGAAATACTTGTTGTATTTCTTCCACTGATATCGTTGTTTCGGATCTTTTTTGCTGGTCGCTGGATTGAGGTTTGACATGAGACCCGCCTTCTGTGCCATCGTTACCAGTGCACCCATTCGTCGCTGCTGACGCTTACATAATCCTGTAACCCGGCGCGGCAACATGCATCCGTCGGATCGTACGTACTGACTGAGGATGAGCACGTCGGTGTGTTTGATGTCCAGCCCGAGCGTGCATTGAGGACAAAATCGTTCGCCTTTTTTACGCGCCTCGATCAACTGTGGAATCAACGTATCTTGCCGGGGCGACGGGACATATTCTCCTTTGATTACAAGCGTGTCGTTTGTCTTAACCTCTTTGACTGTGCCGGAAATTGGTATGGTTTTAATTGATATGATCTCCAAACCGGGGGGGGGGTTCAAGGGTATACTTACTTTCTTTGAGGCGATTCACAGACGATAGTGAAAAATGTCGTACAAAATTGATGGAAAGCTGGTTAAATGCCGAGTATTTAAACCACAGCGAAAGAGCCATCGTTGTTGACTGGACTATTTGTTGTGGTTCTGAAACTATCGCAGTTGTCAAATTTGTTGTTGTTCAATATGGATCGAGTTTGAGGTTAGGAACAATAATGGTTTTTGTGAAAAGGTAACCAAAAGCAGACAGCAATTTACAGGATCTTGAGGAAATATTAGGAAACGAATGGTAGACAATATAAACAGAAAACTCATGCAAGATAAACAACCAACAGAAATGTAGAAAGAGAACTGATTTGGCATTCCGTGTAATCGTGCATTCAGTTTTTGAAATGTCAACTATGCGCGCTCTTGATAACTAAGGTGTATAGAGAAGGCGGGGGAAATGTTAACTACGCTGGGCCGGCTGTCCAAGTGTACAATTTCATCTGTAGCAAACATCTTTCTCGGTCAGACATCGAATATCATCAATCGTACAGGAGATTCAATTTTACAACGTGCTATCGTGCAACCATTTAGAACAATGACTTCCAACGTGCCGGAACCAGCGAAGCGATTCAAGGATGACCATCCCAGTGCGGCAGCCAAAAGGGTGAAGATTGGAACCCACGATGGCATTTTCCATTGTGACGAAGTCCTTGCTTGCTTTATGCTGCAACAACTTCCACGGTACGCATCGGCGGAGATTATCCGAACTCGAGATACGAGCAAACTGGACGAATGTGATATAGTTGTGGATGTTGGATCTATATTTGACCGGGAACGCCATCGGTACGATCATCATCAGGGTGTGTTCAACGAATCATTTCGGACGCTTCGCCCTGATCTGGACGTGAAATGGGACATACGGCTCAGTTCGGCAGGACTGGTCTATACGTACTTTGGTGAGGAAGTGCTCAAGGATATATTGCAAAACGAGCTGGGACTGGAGGAACCAAGCGCCGAATGTTTGCGGTCGGTGTACAAGAAGATTTACGAAGGATTGATCAGTGAGATCGACGCGATCGACAACGGTGTGCCGATGGTCGAGAGCGGAGAGCCACGGTACAACATTTCCACCCATCTTAGTGCACGAGTTGCCTCATTCAATTCTCGCTGGGACGAACCAACACCCGAGCCTGGTTGTTTAGAGCGTTTCGAAAAGGCCAAAGCGTACGTAGGGTTGGAATTTATCGAAAAAGTGAAATACTACGCCAGCTCTTGGTGGCCAGCGCGCGATATCGTATTGAAAGCGTTGGCCAATCGTGTGGCTTTACACGAGTCAGGTGAAATACTCGAGCTGGAGAAACCGTGCCCTTGGAAGGAACATCTTTACCAGCTGGAACAAGAACAAAAACTGGTTGGCACGCCGAAGTACGTTATATACTGCAATAAGGAAAATGATTGGCGAGTTATATGCGTACCGGTGCAACCGGCCAGCTTCGTCTGTCGCAAATTTTTAGCCAAACCGTGGCGGGGTATACGGGACAAAGAACTAGAGCAAGTGTCAGGCATTGCGGGTATAAATTTTTGCCATCAGAACGGGTTCATTGGTGGTACCAAGACGCGCGAAGGGGCACTAAAAATGGCAATAGCAAGCTTAACGGCTCCGGAGGAAGCCTGAAACGCATGCGGCTGTTCGAAATTTTCGTGTGAATAAAAAGGTTTATCAGCAAACCAGGTAGTGTACGTTTAAACATGATCTGTTCTTAATAACAGACTATTGTTTCTATTCATCATCATCATTATCTTCCGAAGTTTTTCGATTTCTAGGTTTCCACTCGCTCGGCTCATTCTCATCTCGTGGTTCGTAGCTATGCAGCGGTAGCTTTTCTAGCCATTCAATCATCGAGTTAGTGCTCAGCTCCGTCTCGACAATGGTCGATGCAATGTGTCGCTTGAAGAATTCCTGTATCATGGGCTCCTCCTTCTCAAATTCCAGCGTTTCGTGGCATCCATCCTCACCATAGCGCTTGTTGTATTTATCGTAATGAATCCTGCTCAGCACCAGACCCAGCCCCGGTGCTGTTGGAATTCCGTATCGTTCCTGTCCGAACGCTTTCTCGATGATCCCACTATCGGTAAGGCCACGGACGACGGCTATCGTGAGTCCAACCATCTTTCGTATCTGATGCAACATGAAGCTTTGTCCTTTAATTTTTATCGTGGCGAACTCGGTTGTCGATCCCTCCGGAACATAAGGTGGTTCACATTCGAACGACATGATGAATCGTTTTACGGATGGATCGAGAAATTCCTTGCGGCTAGTAAAATTGTGAAAGTTCTTCGTGCCGACGTATAGAGAAAGGACTTCATTTACACGCTTCAACTGATCCGCTGGAAGGCGGAACGTGTGAATGTCCACTTTTTCTTCATTCAAAGCAAAAGCTATGGTAGGTAACGTGTACGTGTAGGTGCGAGCATCACAGTTCGTCTTGGAGTTGAATCCTTTCGTAACGCGCTTCACAGCGTACACTCGAATGTCCTCCGGTAATTCCGAATTCAATGCCTCAATGTCCAGAGTATCGGCTAAAATGAGAAGCGAACAAGCAGTTTTAAAAGAACAGCTTGAATACTGAATGGCTGGCCAGTTTCATCTTACGTAGCTTGATAGACACCACCTGTACAGCCGCCGACACCCCTTTGTCGGTACGAGCCGCACGCTGGAACTGAATTTGCTGCGGCTGACGGAAGCCTTCGTCGTTGATCCAGTTTTGCTTAAGCATCGCACGCAGCAGGTCCTCCTCAATCGTTTTGGTCCCCGGATTGCGTTGCATCCCGAAGTAATTCACGCCCGAGTAACCGAGCAGGATGATACTCTTGCGCCGTTTAACACGCGATGCTGGATCGAAATTTTTCACCGCTTCGGGATCTTCTGGTGGATCTTCCCACTTACGCCGTTTGACCGCACCATTATACCGTTGTTGTACCTCCTGCTTTGTCTTACGTGATTCCATTCGTTTTTGTGCTTCTAGCCTTTTGTCTGCTAACTTCGCTTCTACGGCAGCCGCTAGTTCGATGGTAAAACGATTTCTCACGGTGTCGTCTATCAGCTGCGGTTTGACGGAGGTGCCAAACGTTCTTCCGTACTGTTTCGTGAGATGTACGACACGGGCAAATTCTACTGAAATTACGGCACGACGAAGCAGTGAAAACATTTAGGAAAAACAACGCCTGCAGGCGCAATGATTTCACGTGCCGGTGTTGTTTCTATCGCACTAGGTGTATACATGTAAATAGCGTGCAGCGCATGGGAAATGTGTTGACAGCTGCAACAAGATCAAAACAGTTTGACATTTTCCAAATGGGACAGCGTCGGTGTAAATTTGTTTTTGAGGGGGGAAAATTCATTTATCTGCATTTTTGCACGTATCGTTGCACATTTTCCAAATATTTATACGTCATTGTCATAAATGGCCGTTGGAAAAACCTGCCAACAGTACACCTTGGCCATAGGTATCTTGACCGACGCCGAAGAAGAAGAAACCGTTGTACGCAAGCAAGGGGTTCGTTTTGTTTACGTTTGTAACGAAATCTTCCGTTTTTCGTGGAACATATTGCAGCAATAGCGAACGGTAACATCGGTAAAAACAGTTCTGAAATAATATTGAACCGTTCAAAACTTCTCACTTTTAAACTTTGTGCAGAAAAGGTTTTAACAGTGTGGAATATGTGAAGGGAAAAAGGGCATCGCTTGCATCCATGTAGAGCCAATTTCGCGTTTCATATCCGCCCGAACAAGAAATACGGTGGTATCGAAAAGTAGCGCAAAGAACAAGAGTTGAAAGAAGATCGATCGCGGAGGCTGTGCTGGCTTCATAATTGACAGCTTTCTACACGATCAGCAAAACGAGAGGAAAGAGAAAAAAATAATAAACCTATCGACGCGCTGGCCAGTGAAAACTTTCTATGAAAAATCGGCCCTAATGCAAAGTGGATCCTCCTTGGGTGCTGTGATTGAAGATGGTGCTCTCTGTTGCAGACGTTCGTATGCAGCATCCGTGTAATGGAATTTGCGCTCCGGGGAGCATACGGTGACGTTTGTTGTTGTTCTTGGTTAAATGGCACCATCATCAGTGGCAATGGAATGCGGACAGCAACAAAGGTGCCAGTGAAACAGGAATCGTATGAATAATATTACGAGGTACCATTTATGCACCATTCGAACCTGCGTTTGGAAACAATTTTGCTCTGTGTGCCGCAACCGTAATGTAGGTTAATTGTACATGAATAGTCCAACAAAAACAATCGTGTTATAGAAAACAAAAACAAAGCATTAAAACATTGATAGTGAATCGCATTAATCTAGCCATCATGCATGCGGCTGGTGTGAGTGGTGTTGGAGGAGCCGCTCATCGACGACGGAAGAAACGATCAAACTATGGCAACCGAACGGTCGAAGTTAACCGTGGAACGAACGGATTCGGTTTCACTATCTCCGGACAGCAACCTTGCATCTTGTCCTGCATCGTGGCAGGATCTCCGGCCGATCAGGCCGGATTGCGTGCTGGCGACTTCCTCATCTCCGTGAATGGGCTTAACGTATCGAAATTGCCGCACGAATCGGTAGTACAGCTAATCGGTACGACACACGGTACGATTCGTATGGCCATCGCTGAGAACTACTATTCAGACAGTTCGGACGAGGACATAATGTTTCACGGTGCGCAACAGCAACGCACCCGTCCCAAATATCCACATAAGACGAAATTTTCGCGCGTATCAGCCCAAGGAACTATGGTTAATGGTGCCGGAATGGGCGGGTGCAGTTCCAACGGTGCTGCAGAACGTGTCCTAGTGGCACCCGGTGCAAGCAGCCCCATAAAACCGCTAATCCTGAATGGGGAAAATGGTCAGGAAGAGTTGACGGTAAACGATTCGCCTCCGCCACCCGGCTCGTCAACGGCGTACAACGTCATCCACAGTCCGAATGCCAGCAACAGCTGTGATATTTCTAACGTAAGTGCAATGGTGCGCTCGGTACAGCTTGGTACCGGTAATGACGATACGTCACTAGTACGTCCGTCCGGATCTGGACCGGGTCCGGGTCAGGAAGGTTTGCTGGAGTATCAAGCGATCGTTGGCTACCTTGGCACGATCGAGATGCCGAAACAGATCGCCACCAGTTCCAAGCTACAAACGGTTCGAAGCTGTATCCGGAAAATGCGACAGGAAAAGCGCAATCCAACGACGGTGCTGATGACGATACTGCCCTCATGTCTGAATTTGACTAACACCAGCAACAACTTGATCGCAAAGTACGCATCGGCACGCCTCAGTTACGTTAGTAGCAGTAGCGAAAGTGACAACAAGTACTTTGGGCTAGTAACGTCGGCTATCTACGCGGACGGGCTGATGTGTGACAGTGCCGACGTGCTAAGCCATCCGCGCAAAGACGTGGTAATTTCGAACAGTTGCCATGTGTTTGTGATCGATGGAAAATTGGTGGATCATGAAATACACCTCGAGAAGGCGGCCCTCTTCCGAGTCATCTGCACGAAAGATCCCATAACGAACCTGTGTCTCGAGTTTCCCTCCAACTCAGAGTATGTGGTCAACTTGATACGCAGCATGTACAGCCTGAAATCACCCATGAAGACGGATGGAAATGCGGGAGGATACGGGAAGCCACCCGTAGCAAGAAGCTTAAACCTGGACCAGGCAGCGGGAGGAGCACGTGGCTTTCCTCGTAATCGGTCCGATCCTCGACTAAACCCACGAGCAGGGATGGACATGGACGCACACGATATGCTTGCAGCAAACTCTCCACAACCAAGCAATCACAGTGAAATTACAACGACATCGAGCAATTCCGATTCTGGGATCGGATTTCATAACGATTGCCGCAATATTTCCGACCGGATATTGCTAGTGGATTTCCCGGGAATGTTGGGACCACAGCAACAACGATTGCTTCAGCAACAGCAGATAGCGAACGTGAGAGCACACTACAGAAAGTCACATCCGTTCTTACGTCCGGCTGGAATAATAAACGAAATCCCACCCAAAATGGATCCAATCAGAAACATCCGCAGTATGGGAGGTTCGGGATGCTCTCCGGATGGTGCTATAGCAGGTCCTTCTCGATCGGGGCTACAAATCGCGCACGGTAAATCAAAATCAGCTGACTATAGCTTTCCCTATGCGGTAGCGGGCTCACCTTTTGCGGATCGGTTAACGGTTCGTGCTAGACCTGATCCAAAACCGTTCGGTTCGGATCGCTCACCCTCGAAGGACAATGCTTTAAATTGTTTGCAGGATGGCGGACCACAGGAACTGACGTCCATGGTACAGGACACGGATGTCGATTTGGTGGTCGATGACCGATGGACGTGTGGGCAAACATTAGACGAGCAGGGCAATGTAGTAGAAGAACGGGCTGTTGATGTGCCACCGATGGAGGAATTGTTTCTCGATATGGAACGCTACAATAATGATAATGTGAAGAATAGTCTTCTTGCCGCACGTTCATGTGACGATATGATTCTATCACTTGGCAAGAAACCGACCCGATCGTTAGCGGATGGCGATGAAGATGTGAACGAACAGATGCTGCTAGACGCAGAAGCGTACGAACGCTTAAAAGTAAAGCTGTCGATCGATGATTTGACGTTGATTTCATCCGAATCTTCGGGACCGATGGGAGGGGTACCCGACGAACGGTCCACTGTCCCTGCGGGCGTCAATCAGCACGTGTTCCTACAGCCATTAAAACCGGTGAAACGTTCTAAGAAAGCTTGTACAACACACACTACGAAATCTTCATCCGGAAAACTAGCCGCAATCCACGGTACACCGATGGGTACGGAAGAAAGCACCAATGGTCGCCGGGGTGGTGATAAGATGACAGCCTACAAACTTAGCCCGAAAGTATTTGGTTTGCCGCGCCCTATATCGGTAAGCTTCGAAAACATTTCCACACTTTCCGGTACCGGATGTACAGGCGGTGATGGAGCACGCGATAGCACCGGAGGCGGCGATAAGCTTACCGTAGATGATATGTATTTCGATGCTGATGACAGCGTACGGTGCGGTTCGAACAAACACACGCACCAGCTAGGCAATGGAACACCCGGTTCCGGACGAAAGAGCCGGGCAACGAAACGATTGAGCGGAGGTTTTTCAGCCATTTGGGGTAGTTTGCAGGAGCTAAGAAGTGCAAGCTTCGGAAGCCATGGTGTGAAGGGTGGTGGTGAAGATCGTACAAAGACAGAATATGGCAAAAGTTCCACCGGGGAAGTGTGTGCTGGTAGTGCTCTAGTGGTCAAACAGAAGGACCGTGAAAGGAGGCTCAGCGGTATGAAGATTCTAGAGGCGACCTACAGTGAACCCGATCTGCGATACGATGAGGTAAGTGAACGTTTACTACTTACACTGCAATAGAAACTTAAGGTAGCTGACTTCATGATTAAAAGGATATCCCGTTTGACACAAACATGTAAAGAATTTCGAGACCAACAGGCCTGCAGAAGATTAGTTAAGGAGAACGTTCTAGATGGGTTTTGATAGTGGTTCTGTCGTGTGAAGGTAAGGAATGCTTGTTCTTCCAAATGGAACATGATGGACTGAATTGTATCTATTTCCGTTCTTCCAATAAGAACGTTTAGCTTTTCAATTATAAGGCGTTCCAAGAATTTCAAATGACGAAGAATTAGAACGCATTCGTTCAGTGAGCGCGTTGCTTCTCTCCTAATGCCAGAACCGTTGTCGCGTGCAACTCACAACCCTCAACCGAGACCAGCCATGTCGTGAGTAATCGCTTCCAGCGTCATGGTACAGAGAGGCTGTGGAAGGAAAGTTAATGATAGAAAACCATATCCACCCTCCCAACACTGGCAACTGACTTCGTTGGGCTGTGTAGTTTTGTGACAAATCGGTAGTATCAGTATTGAAACTTCTCCGGTGGATAATGCAAGCATTTGTTCCGCCGTGATCTCTACTAGTGGCCGTGAACTGTTTGGATACATTTCATTACGCGATGGTCTCGTATAGGAGTGTAAGAATCGTGTGTTGTTGCTTTGATTGCCACATTTTGTGTGTTTGTCTAATGATGTGATAATTTGAACACCTAGGGTCAATGTTTGATTGACCGAGTGTACAGCAGTGGTCTCAATACATCCAATGCTTTACCTATCACCCAGTGTTGTGAAAACAACGCGTCAATGTAGTGGTGCGCACGCGGTGACAGCGAAGGTTACTGCAGTAATAAGTTCACCGTTTGATGAAATGTCAAGCGAGATAGGATCATGACGAAACAGTGTGCGAGTCGACATTGGAGAAAGATGATGGCCGTTAGGAGAGCGGAAAATTGTATAAATAGGGGGTGAAAGGGACGATTTCGTTCTTTTCCAAACTAAGCGGCAATAAAGACCAATTTGTGGTTGCTAACGATTAGCACAACCGACAAAACCTTTTTTCGCCGTTACTTTTACAACATTCCACAAATTGTTAATCGTGTAACGCGATTCACCCGAGTTCGTTTTTTTGTTCACAATTTCACGTAGTTAAGTCACTCGCGGGTAAAGTGCAAATCGTTCGATCACCAAGTAGTGTTACGGTACGCGCGCGAAAACTACGAAAGTGAAACCGTCAATCGACAGTGGATTTTAGTGCACTCATACGAGGTGAAGCGTTTGTTGTAAGGGACATGGAAGAAGCAAAAAGTTCAGGAAGTGCGAGTGTGGACCGGGAGCTTCAGCCGGAGCCACTTCAATATACTTCAGGGAGGCGTACTGATACACATGCGCCATCCGCTGATGAAGAGTCCATCTGCTCAAGAAGGACGAATAGATCCGACCTGGAAGCCAGAGAGCTCAATCTGGCGCGAAAGCAGCTGGAGTTGGAACGTCGAGAGCTGGAACTAGAGCGTCGCGAATTCGCACGAGAACGCGAAAGAGCCGTTTCGGACGGAATACCGAGCGGAAAAGTGGAAGGATTAGAGGGCTGGGTGCGAGACACAGAGAGGCTGGGAGCGACGCCGACAGATCGGGTCGCAGCCACAATAGCGCAGCTTGACCGGCGAGTTCATCACCCCTTGACCCCAGTATCGTCCCCGGATGGATACGGAGCACGAATGGCGCAACCAAACAGCAGCAGGATGGCGGTCAACCAACGTCGCTGGCGTCCATTCGAGGGCGCGATGGCCGCATCACCGCCATGCTACGACCAAACGTTGGTCATCGATGAAGCCGCAGCAGCAGATCAGGAATACGCGGAATGGCGTCGCGCGGTCGATGAATCCCTTGCAACGCACCGTGAGACGCAGGACGGACAACAAGAGAAACCCGGAAACACGACAGCAGGTGAGCGTGGTGTGTCTTTCCAGGTAGCAAAGCCGTTGGATGTTACCCCAGAGGATGACACGTTAACAGCTCGTCAAAAGGCGGCACGAAAGATTGTAAGCAGAGAGCTGCCTACCTTTTCCGGGGTACCAGAACAATGGCCGATGTTTTACTCCAGCTACGAGCGATCGTCTGCAGCTTGTGGTTTTAACGAGGAAGAAAACCTACTACGGCTACAACGAGCCTTGCGGGGTCAAGCCTTGGATTCGGTCGACCACATTCTGCTAATGCCGTCGGGACTGAAAAAGGCACTGGACATCCTCAAATCCGAATACGGTAGGCCGGGGCTCATTGTGGAGAGTCTAATACAGAAGGTGAGGAAAATGCCCGCACCTAGGGCGGAAAGTTTGGAGACCATAGCAGCCTTCGGGAAGAGCGTACAGAAGATGTGCGCAACGATCCAGATATCGGGGATGCGGCAATACAACTGCGACGTCGCACTACTCGAAGAGCTGGAGGCAAAGCTACCCCCGGAGCGTCTACTAGAGTGGGCCCGATACAAGCTACAATTGTCGGAGGCTACAGTCAGTGAGTTTGGCACTTGGATAGGAGAGATCGCAACTGCGGCCAGATTAATGGCGAAACCATCGAAACGGGGGCCGATTATTGACCGTCGTGAATCGAACTGGCCGCCGAAAACTCGAAACGCTCACGTATCCGTACACACATCTGAACCATCCACCAGCCGCGAGTGCAAGTTGTGTCATGACTCGTGGCACAAACTGGTGGACTGCGAACTATTTCGAGAACTACCGTTATCGGAACGACGTGCACACGTACAAAACGAAGGCTTATGCGTACGATGTTTGGCAGCGCATCGAGGTGTGTGCTTCATAAAAACGGTGTGTAACATCGACGGGTGCAAACTAAGACACCACACACTGTTGCACGAGAGAAATGACACTACGCGTAAAACCGGCACTGAACACAACACTAAACAAGGCGCCACACGTAACGGTAAACAATGTAACACACACTCAAGCACAGATGCAAACATCCTACTACGCTATGTACCGGTGATCCTCTACGGCAACGACAAGGAGGTGAGGACATACGCCCTCCTCGACGAAGGGTCAACGGCGACCTTCATTGAACATAGTTTGATTGGCGAGTTAGGTGTTGAAAGCAGGCCGGATCCATTGAGCTTGAGGTGGACGGGAGGCACAACTCGGCAGGAAGTTGGCTCAGTCCGTGCGGCACTTCGCATCGCAGGCGTGCGCGATGGGTCAAGATCATTTCACCTAAAAATAGTGCATTCTATTAATGACTTGTCTCTTCCAGAACAATCGCTAAACATGGAAGAGCTAGGTGAGAGGTATACTCATCTGAAGGGACTGCCCATTGCCTCGTATAGTAAGGCGAGACCACGCATACTGATTGGAGTGGACAACTGGAGTCTAGGAAGGCCCCTCAAGTATGCAGAAGGACGAAGTAGTGAACCGATCGCCACAAAGACGAAGCTTGGCTGGACAGTGTTCGGGGCACGCGGCGGGTCGATGCATGAAGATGAAGTCCGCAGCTGCTACCATGTCTGCATATGTGACGACGCCTCGAACGAGCTTCTACACAATACGTTGAAGACACACTACGCTATTGAATCGCTGGGAATTAGCAACGTAAACCATCTCGTTCCGAGGGAGAGTGAAAGGGCCAATGCAATACTGGCCTCAGAAACCCGGCTGCTGGATAATCGCTACCAAACCGCCTTGCTATGGAAATACGACGATGTGCGGTTACCGTGTAACAGGAGCATGGCGTTGAGGAGATACTTGGGCCTACGGAAGAAAATGGAGAAGGATCCTACGTTAGCGAATGCCATTATCCAAAAGATGAAGGACTACGAGGAGAAGGGCTACATCCGCCGAGTGACGGAGAGCGAGATTGCCGAACGGGGACCCAGAGACTGGTTTTTGCCGATCTTCCCAGTCTTTAATCCAAATAAGCCTGGAAAGCTTCGAATGGTGTTCGATGCTGCCGCGCAGGTCCAGGGAGTTAGTTTAAACAGTTTTCTCCTCACAGGACCAGACCAATTGGTAGGATTGGTTGCAGTACTCTACAAATTTCGCGAGTTCCGGGTTGCGGTAACGGGAGACATTCGCGAGATGTTTTTCCAAGTCCGTATGAAGCCAGCCGACCAGCGGAGCCAAATGTTCTTCTGGAACAGCGATACAACCCCAAATGGATCGCCAAAGATTTACGCAGTCTCCGTCATGACCTTTGGTGCGGCATGTTCCCCAGGTAGTGCCCACTATGTGAAGAACATCAACGCGGATAGATTCGCAGACAGATTTCCTCGAGCTTCGGAGTGTATAAAGCTTGAGCACTACGTAGACGACATGCTGTCCAGCGTTGAGACGGTCCAGGAAGCGGTGACGCTAGCAGAAGACGTTCGACACGTACATGCACAAGGTGGGTTCGAAATCCGTAACTGGCTATCCAATTCCAGGGAGGTCGTTGAGCGCTTGCGGGGGGGAGCATGCAACCAAGCAAGCATCGAGATGTGCCCCGAGCAAGGTACTGAGAAGGTGTTGGGAATGTGGTGGAACACTGAAGACGACACGTTCACATTCCGACTCAGCCCGAAGAATGACCAGGAACTATTAGCTGGAATCCGGATGCCCACGAAACGCGAGGTACTTCGAACATTGATGGTCATATATGACCCATTAGGCCTGATTGGCCATTTCCTGATGTTTTTAAAGGTCTTACTGCAAGAACTGTGGCGATCCCGACTGGGATGGGATGATACACTGGAGGGTGACGTCGCGAAGAAATGGTTGAAATGGGTCGCCGTGCTGCCCGACCTGCAAAAAACAACCATCAGAAGATGTTATCGAAAACTATCATCGTACCACACCAAGAACATACAGCTGCACATATTCTGCGACGCCAGTCAAAATGGTATGGCAGCGGTGGCTTACCTGCGTTTCGAAGAAAATGGTGTAATAGAGTGTGTGCTAGTCGGCTCGAAGACGCGAGTGGCGCCGATCAAGTACCTATCCATCCCGAGACTCGAGCTGCAAGCGGCGCTAATAGGAACCCGTTTTGCCAAGCACATAGAAGAAGAACATCGATTGAGTATTGCTAGAAGGGTATTCTGGACCGACTCGAAGAACGTCATTAGCTGGATCAGGTCCGATCACAGGCGATACTCACCATTTGTGGCTGTGCGGGTAAGCGAACTGGTCGAATCTACTAAGGCGGAAGAATGGCAATGGCTTTCAACTAAGCTAAACGTCGCGGACGACGCGACTAAGTGGCAGACAATACCAGAGATGGGGCCGTCAGGACGATGGTTCCGTGGACCGGAGTTTATCTGGCAACCAGAAGGAGAATGGCCGATTAACAACACCGACGCCGGAGAAACGACCGAGGAAGCCCGGCAAGTGATCCTGCACCACACAATGGAAGATCACTTCGTTAACTTCACACGGTTTTCTCGATGGAAAACGCTCCTGAGATCAGTCGGATACGTTATTCGGTATGTAAAAACTTTACGGCACAAGGTTCGACAGTTGGAAACACCGAGGGGACCACTCACTCAAGAGGAGCTATCAACGGCGGAACGAATCATATTCATCACGATTCAAAGGGAAGAGTTTGGTTGCGAGATCAAACGCATGACGAACACCGCTGACAGAAAATGAACATGGCGTGCTTAGGACACACGGGCGTATTAATAATTACCTTTTCGATGAGTCGCTTCAGAGATCGGTCATCCTCCCGAGACGACACCATGTCACAACACTGATAATTCAGGATTTCCATGAAAGATACTGTCACCGCAACCATAGGACAGTAGTAAACCAACTGAGGGCCAAGTTTCACATACCGAAGGTGCTAATGGAGTTCAACCGTGTGCGGCGACTGTGTCAATGGTGCAAGGTTCGTGATGCTGTGCCAAACCCCCCGTTAATGGGGAATATTCCCGATCAGAGGCTTGCGGTTTCACAGAGACCCTTCACTTACACCGGAGTGGACTATTTCGGTCCGATACATGTAGCCGTTGGACGTCGCCACGAGAAACGATGGGGGGTGATCTTCACCTGTTTGACCACACGAGCAATTCATTTGGAGGTGGCCCACTCACTAACGACGGCCTCGTGCATTTTGGCGATTCGACGATTTATGGCGAGGCGCGGATCACCGCGCGAAATCATCAGTGACCAGGGCACCAACTTCGTCGGCGCAGCGCGAGAGCTACGAGCAGCTATGAAGGACGTCGACGCTAAATCGTTGATGGAAAGGTTTTCGAGCCCGACAACGAAATGGAGCTTCAACCCGCCAGCTGCACCTCATTTTGGTGGTTGTTGGGAGCGTCTGGTGCAGTCCGTTAAGAGGGCACTAAGTAGCCTGGATCTACCAAAGACTCCGAGCGACGAGCAGCTGCTGTCAACACTAACGGAAATAGAACTTATTATTAATTGCAGGCCGTTAACGTACCTACCGTTAGAAGACGAAATGGACTCCCCAATAACGCCAAACCACCTTCTGTTGGGTAGCTCGGACGGAGTTAAACCACAAGCCTTCCTTGACGATTCACCGGCAGCAGTGAGAGCGATATGGAGCGCGGCTCAACGCAATGCGCAGCTATTTTGGAAGAGGTGGATCCAAGACTACTTGCCCACGCTAACCCGTCGAACTAAGTGGTTCGAGCCTGTAAAGCCGATCGCGGTCGGCGATATCGTGTTGATCGTGGATGGGAACCTGCCTCGCAACAGTTGGCCGAAGGGACGTGTGATTGCAGCGGTTAGGGCTAGTGACGGTCAGGTTAGGCGTGCGACAATACAAACCAATACCGGTACGATCGAGCGACCCGCAACTAAAATAGCAGTATTAGATGTAAAACCGCGGAAGGAATAAGGACTTATCAAACGATCAGAACATACAAAACTAGGAACCGCGTGGTTTACAGTGACGTTTCGTTAAGTGAAGAACCGAGTTGCAACACTGGAGGGGAGAATGTTGTGAAAACAACGCGTCAATGTAGTGGTGCGCACGCGGTGACAGCGAAGGTTACTGCAGTAATAAGTTCACCGTTTGATGAAATGTCAAGCGAGATAGGATCATGACGAAACAGTGTGCGAGTCGACATTGGAGAAAGATGATGGCCGTTAGGAGAGCGGAAAATTGTATAAATAGGGGGTGAAAGGGACGATTTCGTTCTTTTCCAAACTAAGCGGCAATAAAGACCAATTTGTGGTTGCTAACGATTAGCACAACCGACAAAACCTTTTTTCGCCGTTACTTTTACAACACCCAGGGTGCACCGGCAGCTATACTGTGCCGCCGTGAGCTCGAAACGAAAGGAAATTGAAATTGATTGAGTTAAAAGTTTAATTGATGCCAATTGAGAGCTATTAACCGGAAGGTCCCTCCGCGGCAAACACCCAGATGGCTTCGAAGACTGATCCGCTCTTCCGCTTGGTCTGTGTGTTGGGTCTGGATCTTATCAAGTGCCTCTATTTCCATGTTGTTACAAGGGGCTGGCTCGTGACTCGTTGCCGGATTGTGCTTCCAATACGCAACTCAATTGCATCCCGCGAGTGCTGGAGCAATTAGAGTTGCTTGCATGTGTGCATCATGCAGTTGAGTGGTTGCATTCACGTTGTTTGGATTGGTAAAAAAATGGAAAATGGATACGTATACAAGCAATAAAATTTATGTTGGCTGTATTCTGGTGAATATCCAAAGTTAAAGTTAAAGTGATCCACATTTATGTCACAAGCCGTACGGTTCCGTACCTTTCTTGTACTTAAACACCAATCACGGTGACGTCTTTCCTGTGGTTTCTTCTGTTTATCTGATAAGATGGGTCCGATTCGGTCACCAGACATATACAGCGAAGCAGTTCCACAAACACGCAGCTCCTTGGATGTACTCACTACGCAAGCCGCCACCAATATCGCGCTAGTCGGGGAATGTTATCTGATGACCGATTGAAAAGTTTTGTCATCGTGTCTTGACGCGTCGGAACGGAAGGTTCTCCCACAGGCCCGTGTGCCGTATGGTTGAATGTGTCTGTGTGCTGTGCCTGGTGGAAGTGTTCAATCTGGTGCGAAGAATAATCACGACTTTGGTAGTGAGCAAGCGCCACAACCTGTTCGGTTGCGTTTTAAGTTGAATGCGCTTCGAAGTTCCGAAAAATGTGTTTTGCCAGCTTTGATTGACAACGATGTGGTGTAACTGGTCTATCTCGTACAAGTGCTGTAGAAAGAAAACGCTTCTACAACTGCTTTGAGTGGTGTTATGTGAAGTGTTATTTAGATGCTTGCTATTACCGCAATCAGATCCGGATGCATATGGAATCGAGCTTGGAGCTGCACCAGAAGAAGCCGACCGGCGTTATGCAAATGATGCTGAACGGACTCGTCTGTGGGTACAACTCTGCCGAACAGATAAAGACGGTAAGCGCTGTTGTTGATGGACGATTGCAAATGTCCCTATGGTGTTGTACCTAGAGGAATGTTGTTAGAGTGCATTGTGAGTAACGACATGGCAGAATTGGCTATTAGTCACTCGTGCAGTGCAGTACGACGGATTGTATGATTCATACCGCCCGTGGCCGCAATTTGTACTTTTTTTTAGTATTAGTGAAGTTATTGTGCACTTCGGTTTGCTTTAATCAGCAAAACACATATTGTCCGATTGATTGTGATGCAATAACAGAGAAGCATGTTATTTCATTAAAATTTAAAACTCGTTTAAAATAAAAACGTTTCTATAAATATGATAATAATATAAATATAAACGTTTCTATAAACATGCAACACCCACATGCATCAAGCTCAAAAACGCATTTGTTGACAAATCTAATCTTATCTGCATGGTTTTATAACTCCACCACAGATAAGTCTCCAAGACAAAGACGATACAGTTGAATCGCATGGTGAAAGAGAGTGCCGTAGACAGTCCGAAGACTGTCGTAGCTCGTTGTTGACGAATCCAGTGCCTGTATGTAATGCAGATTTCAATACTTTCGAGCTACTGGAAGTGAAAGTGCTTCCTTAAGGTATTTTCCTTCTAGCCATAACGATCTTCTAGCTCATGCCTGACGTAATTTCCTAAGTAGGCGTATTTTTACCACGTAGCGAGATGTACTGTTCATGCTACGGGATCCTAAAGAATATGTGCTGCCCGTTTACGGCACGTGCTCATTCTATTCAACAACGTGCTTTTCTTGGTTCAAACCAAAATAAAATACAAAAAACAGGGCTTTTCAACCTGTAGCAGCAGGAATTGTTTAAAAATTATGGCCTGCCGTTACGTCCTACCCTACCAAACATTTCTATCACCTGTTCTTTGATTCAGGTACATTTATACTGCCCGTTTTTAACGTCAGCAGGTCGATAGGGCAGAAGCACCCTTTCCGAATTGGTTGGTTCCTTTGTGGTGGAAGTTGCTTGACGTTCGTCGTACCATGCGAGCACGCGTGTATGGCTGGATTTCAACCTAACATCGTCGGAGGGTGAATGAAGGGACTAACGATACAAGGAGGTCAATTTTGTTGCATCTAGTACCAGCGAACGTTGCGACCCATTATCATGCACTTCTGGCACATTCGTTTTTATTTGTGCTTTAGTCTTTTTTTTTACGCAGGCTTTGAGACACTATCAAATTGTTGTCTTCCTTTCTTTGTGAGATGTAATCTTAACATTTGCTTTCATTTGGTACATTTAAATGCTAACGAACCGAAGGGTAGCGTGTGTCTCGATGTGGGGCATGCGTTGAACAATTCCCGCGCTTTTTTTTTGATTCAGCTTGTGGAGGCGACAATTTTTACATCGAATGAAATTGTAGGAACTTTATTATCTATTTCCCTTTCGCTGCAACTTGCTAATGTATTTTACGCTTACCTGTGACCTGATCGGTTTTTATCTATTCGACTCGAATAACGAAGTTTGGAGAAAATATTCATTTACCTGTCCTAATTCTATTTCTAATTCCTTAATCCGTTTGCCCAAGGCCTTCCCTTGCGTTTAGGTAAACAGAGCAAGCATATTCAAATGTAGCTACAGGTCAATTTATATTCTCTATTGCACTGTTGACGTGCTAAAAGTGCAAGTGCGCCTAATCGCTTGTGGAAAAGGCAGCAGTTTCCTTTCGCTGCTCAGATGACAACGGTCATCGGAAATGACCGCAAACCTGAAGAAGCAAACATTTGATCATGCGAGTGCAAGAAGAAATCTAGGCCCACTCAACCGAGACACACAGGGGGGGAACCAAACTTGCCCTGAAGCCCGCAAGCAAAGGTGGAAAAAGAAATAAAACACAGACGACCCTGGCAGTGGAACACTTCCCGTGTGCTGAAGCTCTTCCAACGCCTGACACAGGCTGATCGTGAGGGCATTTGTGCGTGTCCAGGCCGTAAAAGGAAGCTCCTCCTTTCCCGCTGGCCGTGTGCCGGATCACGGACGGACGCATAAGGGTTGATTTTAAATTCAATACTACGAAAGACATGAGGGAAGATTTTGGCAGGGGTAGCAGCAAATGTCTATGGGGACCATTTCTCTTTCTTCCCTGCGATTTGCAAGACTAGCTGCGATGTGGTTCGTCCTTCGTCTCAGCTGTGCTTGGGCGCGTTCGTGCCTTCAGCCGACGGACCCCCGGGTGCAGCTGGCTTCTGCTGGGGGTTGGACGGAAAGGTCGGGTCGGGCGTTGAGCAATCGAAACGCGTCGATTTCGATTACTTTTCGCTTGCTTCTTCCGCCTGTGAGCACGTGAGGTTTCTCGTCATACGCCGGGAAACGCGTGAGTCAGTTCATCTTCGGTGCTTCAGCGTGCATCAATCGATCGTGCGGTTCGGGTCGATCATATGGTGATTGTGCACGACGATCATAGTGACATTACGTACGCGCTTGTGTACATATTTTGTTACCGGTGTCGAAGAAATTGTGTTTAAGCAGCAATGTGAATAGCCGGTATATTTTTCGATCGTGTAGAAGATTTTAATCAGTGGTCTAGTTACAAATAATCTAGAGCATTTAATATGTGTGTGATTTATGTGAATACTTCGTCGATGAAAGATGTATTGAGTAACTCTTCCTTTCTTCATAAAACGTTTGATGAACGCATCGAATTGAGCCCTGATTTTGAAACCAATATCCAACAAGAATTCCAACCTGATCAGTTCACTACTCCTATGTCCAGGGAATAATTGTTCAACACGTCTTAAGTCGGTGTGCCGGTGCTGATTGTGATTCACCACCAAAAGGTGTGAACGATGACGTTGAGCATGTGCGTGCCGTGGGGAACTTCCGCTGAAATATTACGATGATTGTGTGTGGTGCTATTCTAACCATTCGTTTATGAGTCAAAAGCATTCGCAAAGGCCGAGCTGTAATGTGAATTATGTTTTAGCCGAATGGAATGATGGGGAACAATCAGTGACGTGGGTTTGTTCCACCCAAACCAGCGCTGATGTTTATCTCAACATCAAATTTTATCAACTGTAAACACACCGATGACGCCTTGTTTTTTTTTGCAATGCTGGAGATGAAACTGCAGCCAAGCTTCGTGAATCTTTGTTGCGGTGGTAGACGGTTACTATAAATACAACCCGGACCACCCGTGGCCAATGGCCCCCACTCGGGTCGGTGTGTAATTGTTTGGCCGAAAATCTGAACACCTGAGCCGTTTGTTTTGGTTCGGGTTCGTTGAAATGTGGCCAAGGATGATATCACCTGTTTAGCCTGATGTGTTAGTATCGCGTTGTTGTTTACAACGTGTGTGAACATTTGTCTAAAGTAGCCAATTCTGTTGTACTTTGTTTACGGTGTTGTAAATATTGGTTAATGCATGAACCAAGCAGGAAATCCGGCTGCTTGTAATGGTTTTCACCATTTTGTTTTCCTTCGTTTATCCAGTCTTCCGTTTATAGCGTCTACCATTTTGGGCCCTTTTTGTTGATCACTTTTGTGTATTGTTTGGTAAAGTTTTAGTATTCAATTTTACTTGCGATTGCGAGCTACATACACATTGCAACATAGACGAATATCTCGAAAACATTCACGAGGGGCGTATTTTTCGATGGTTACTCATGGCAGAAGATAAGCTCACGATGGTTTTAGCTCCGGAGCAAAGTGGCTTAATGCTATGCAACACTCGTATTCCCCCTTCTGCTCCCCATCCCCACCCAAGCGACCCCGGAAGTAGTTTACCCACAGAGACGAAAAAAGTGCGTGACTTCGACGAAAATCCGCTCCATCCATTCCAACCAGTTTCACCTTTCTTCCGACTGTGTGGCGGTGGCACACAATCCGCCAGCCCGTCCATGCATGCGGGTTAACACACGGGTGTGCGCGCAATCGATAATGATTGATAATTAAGCCGGGCGCGATGCGATCCGTCCGCGGTTGTTGATGTTGTTGCGCGTCGTATATCGCGCACTCGCGCACGCGCAACGCATTCGTACGTTCGATTTCAAGTGTTCGAGGTTCTTCCCACTCCACACTCACCGGGCCAAGAATTGTGGGGCGTGCGTGGGGAAGATTCATTTCGTCGATGCGCACGGCAATGCGGTTGCACATTTCCCACAGACACGCCGAATGCGGCCGTACGTTCGCGGTAAAACCTGTCCCTGACGAGGGCGGCTCCGGTTAGAACGGCGAGTGAAGTTGACCGGGACGGATCGTATCGATCCGCGGTTCGATCGGTTTTTTTTCGGGTTCCGAAAATCAAGGGGACAACAGTGATCCGCGCTAGAAAAGGCTGGCACATTGTGATGCACGTGACGGGATGTTGTGTTTATGTGAGGTATTTTGCAGCAGGTGTACGGTAACATGCAGCTAGTGTTAAGTTGAGATCGTGGCTTTAAGAGCACCGTTTGAACATTGTGCATCAATGATTTACAGTGTTTAAGGCGTAGATCAGAAACAACCCCTCTACGACCATGGCAAATGACAGTGAGTCGGAAACATTGGCGAAAGAATCTTCGGTAGCCAAAGCGCCGAACGGCGGACCGTCGAGTTCATCGGAGATAACGATTATCATGCGTACGGTTGTATCGTCTCCCGGTGGTGGTAGCGTTGGCACAGTCAAAAACAGTGAAATGGTCCAACAGAATGTACCAAAGCGACATGAGGCGACAGATCGCGACACTCTTCGCCTGCCGCCGGGTAATCGGATCGAGGTGACAACAAGCGTTAGAACCGTGTTCGAGTGCCCTGAGGCGCGGTCGTCCGGTGCGTCCGAAGATGCAACTGCCCTCAGCAGCTTGCTGCAACCGGTTTTGAGCAAGAATTTTATCGCCCTGCTAAAGAGTGCCAACGATTCGTCGTTTGAGAACGTACTGGAATTCAAGTCCCTGCTGGGCACCGGTGCTGCCGGTGCTCCAGTTCCATCGGCCAAGGAACGCTGTGCATCGTGTGAGCACGCCAAACACGCACTTAGTTCCGATTCCGACACAACGGCAAACGATCCCGAGGTGTCCGTGCAGAAAAAGTTAAAAATGGAGGAGTTGAATCGTTCACCGAGCGGACGCGAGTGTGAAGTCGATCGGGATGAATTTGCGCACAGGGCTACATCGACACCGATTAAGATACGTATCTTGGGTGGTGATGGGAACCCGCTGGATGGCAAGAATCGATACGGTGAGCAAGACGAAGAAACGGAAAACTATCGGCTAAACCTGCTCACACCTCCGGCCGATGCCTCATTCATTGATTCTGACTTTGAATCGATGGAACATGACCAGTACGATACGTGCAGTAGCAAGAGTTCGCCCCGGCCGGATCATAAACAGCAGGAACTAACCTCGCAACGTATGATGTTGGAGGAACTGGCACGTCTCGACGACCATATTGCATCGGTGAAGCCAGCAGTGGCAACTGCTAGCCACGGAACTGCGCAAAAGACGGAAGAAGAAAGCTGTCCATTGGCCAAAGCCGGTGGCCGAAAATCATCTTCCTCGACGAAGGCTTTCTTTGAGGAGGCACTCCGGACACCGCTCGCCATCCGGAAGCACTTCCAGCGACGGCGCAACTCGGAACTTCCCAAGCAACCATCCCACAGCAATCTGTTGAACTTTTTCTCGGTCAAGAAGAAAAGCAATAGCCTAGAGGGCGGCCTCAAGAGTCCACGAGCGAAGCGATCGCTAACGACGACGACCACCACGACCAGTGAGAACAGTTCCGAGAATGGAAGTCGTTGCACCTCGCCAGCCCTGACGGAGGACAATCTGCGCCGTCTGTCGGTGTCGTTCGTGCGCCGGGAGTCAGATTCCCTCAACCGCACGCTCGTGTGGGGCGAAAACTATGACTATTCGTACGAATGTGAACCGTCCCACTCGGACGTGGAAGAGGGCGAAGAACCGGAAGAGACGAACGGTGCTGCTGTTGATGACGATGATGCAAACCACTCGCCGCTCGTCAGTACCATCGGCAACGGCAGGACGACGGAGCGTCGGGTTAGTGCGAAGCTGGTGCACTTTGAAATATCGCCCGACTCCTCGTACGAGCTGCAGCCACCGATCGTGCCGAGCTTCCGGATTGATCCACCGCGCACGACCAGCACCGCTACCGGGCTGGCGGGGCTGATTATTGGAGCGGCGGCTTACGCGACGGCCACCACTACCGCGAGCTTTTTGAAGCGTTCCTCCAGTGAACCGGCCCACTGTAATAAGCTGCGCAGCCATAGCTGCACACCGCTAACATCCGACATTGGCGAGTCGGATGAGGAGGACACTGTGGAGGGGTTGGAGCGGCGGAATCGAGGCTCGGATGAAACTGAAGATGTACCGATTATGTGTAAGGCTTTGGTGCCGCAGCGCCCGTTCACCAGCGTGCACCAGGCGTCGGTTCGCAGTTTGGACAAAATTGGAGTAAGTGTTCTCATAAGTAATCTCCATTTAGTCGGTGTTTATGTAATGTAAGATTCGTTGTTGGATGATGTATTCTTCTTCTTTATCGGCACAACAACCTCAGGAGGACTTGGCCACTTATGGTTAAATTAGGTTTTGTGGTAAAAAAATCCTCGCTTCCCCATAAAGTAACTTATATCAGGTGTACAGGTGTGTAAAGAACTCATAAATGAGATGTCAAATTTCAGAGTCGACAATTCAATTCTATTATACAAAGGCATGGTCTCGAAGTCATTCCATGGAACTGATCATGGGAATGGCGGATTGAAATAACTGCTATACTCTTAAGCCACGGGGCCACGAGCGATGAGGATTCCCTCAAAACTCTAAACATTGAGTGACTTGAGTTTTGAGGGAAACCTGGCTCATCTACAAAAGTCTCAAAAATTTTTGAGACTTTTTTGACAGATTCGGCCAGTCAGCAGCTCAAAATGTAAACAAAACCTGTTGTATCTGCCGATGGTATGGCGAAAGAATAATGGTTTATTTTTTTATACAAGTACACTTTTTGCGTACTATTATGAATGTAACTACATTCTGAAAGTGTTTTATGCGTAATTATGATTGTACAAGCACAATGTTTTGGCGTACGGTATGATGTTTTTATGTCTCCGCAACGTACTTTTTGGAACAATGTGTGACAAAAGTTGTGGACATGTTTTATAATTGAATTTATACTTTTCAACTGCAATATGATTCATCGATTAATCTCCTGTAATTAAGAAACTGATGATTTAGTTTTTAATTAACAAACCACAATTTTTTTGACCATATTTTCCATAAAATTTAAACCAAAATACAATAGAAACAAAAAAATAAAAATACATGAAAAACATTTTACTCGTCACACACTGTATGTTGTCAACGTCAAATCCAGTAAGGTCACCACTGTACTGAAATTGAGGGAATCCTCAAGAGGCAACGGAGACTTTGGTTTTGAGTGACTTTTTGAGGTAAATGAGTGACTGAGGAGGTTTGAGACGCAGTCTCAACGCTCGTGGCCCCGCAGCTTTACTCTTGACGCTTACTCTATACTCTTGAGGTAGTTCAGAGAGATGAGTTGTCTGCATGGCATTGTTCCCTACGATGGAAAAGAATAACCTTTAAGATTCTCTATTGCTAATAATCTCGTGTTTTCCGAAATCCATCGACACGTGCCATTGAAAAACAACATTATAAGATGGCTGTGTTGGGCATTCGGTGGGACCAGCGTGGAATTCTACAATGTGAGCCGCACAAGTCTCTAATATCTGTCGATTCTAGCAATTAGATTTGGAATTCAATGTACAATTCCTTAGGTGATGGAGTTGATAATCGATAAACACCCAAGTTGTGCGTCTATTAAACAAACGTATTTCTGCATATCACTAACGATTGGTTTGAGTTCGAAGAAGGAGAATCATTTCCATTCTGTCATTATCTGCTATTGCTCCATTGTTGCATCGTGTAACTTTCCTATCGCAATGCAATTGTCGGTCAATGAAGTGCATCCCGTTCGCATACATGCATGTCCCTCTGCTCGCACGACCGCACACAAAGAACGAAACACCCACATCCGTGAAGGGTGGAGCAGCCATGCACCATGATGTGGTGCTCCATTATCAATCCCTTCGAACACGGGTACGCCGGTGGATCGATAATGAGAGTGTTCGGGTTTCGCGCAAAGGCAAATGCGTTTACGCACCCGATGCACAGTTGTGCGGCTGGCACGTTTGTTCCCACGGAAATTAGTGTTGCATTGTGCGATCGTGCAGTGGTACATGAGGATCGCAACCGGACAAGGTCGATGGATGCTCCTTTTCTACCGAACGATTTTCGTTTTTGGTTTCAAATATTAAATGGGTTTTGTTAATCGAATCACGTGTGGCGAATGCGAATTTCCGGCATGGGAATTCAGTAGGTATAAGAATTTGGTACGATAAACCATTGCATGTTGTGCTCCAGCAAACTACTCCATCACATTACACGAAATAATTGCTGTCGTTAGTAGCATTGCAGTACGAATGACGTCAATTTACATCGTTGCATTGAATACTTGTGCCCCTTGAGATCGAAATTTGGCACCATTTTGAATGGACGGATGGATTCTCATACCGTTTGTGTCTGTAATGGAGAATGGAAAGATAATAAACATTTGAAGTTTGACCCTACGCTGGACGCCATCAAGTGATGTGGCATCAGACAGTGTTGAATTTGGAATAATGTTATTGTTGACAGATGGATTTTGTTTTGCTTTAGTTTCTATTAGATTGTTGAAACTCTTATCAAGCATCGAACTGTTTGAATTCGTTTCAAATGTAAACAACATTTATGAAGGCTCCAACATGACTCTGAAGGCAAGATGATAAACATGTTTAATTGAAAGTGTAAACATTACGTAAAAAAAAATCTTCTGTCAACACATCTTCTCCACTATCAATCTCTGTCATTAAACATTAAATTACATAACGATTAGAGATAAATTTTGTTATTTGGTGGTAGAAGAGTAATCAAAGCCTTTTACCTACTCTAAATTTCATGTTTACTTAGAATAGAAGTTAACATTTCTTCATTAAGAAAATTCTCAAGCACCAGAATGTAAGATTGTTGAGGAAATTATTCCAATAACTTGCGACTGTCCGGTGTTGTTTGCTTTGAGATAAGACGAAATGTAAGCATCAAATTAAAGCAGTACAACCGAAAAGCGGGTCATTGATGTTTATTCGGTAAACATACGAGATCACCTATATCGTAAATTGATACTCGGCCTCTACTGGTATGGGCATCATTTGGACAGGTCGTCTTACAGCTGATAGGGAAACGAACCGGACCTGCACCCGTGTCCGCTTCCTTCAAAACCAGCAGTCATTGGATAGAAGGTACCGCGTGTCTATACGGGTTGCGTTACCATTTTCGAAAAATTACTGTCACGAGTTCTGTTCTTAATGCAAAGCAATAAGGGAATCTCGGGAACAGCGAGGGGATCATCAAGAGCTACCACTTGAGGCGTGCGATGAAACCAGGAACGCATCAATTTGGTTATGCCGCACGAACGGTAACCACTTACCAGCGAGAGAAGCCCTGCGGTACCCCTGAACAACCCGTTATCGGCGAATACTTCTTCCCACGATTCCGAATGTTGCGGCCATGCGGGAAAGATGGCTGCCCGAAAAGATATAAGTAGGGACGTTCCCCCAACGCTAGCGAGCGGCAGAATCATGAGAAATGATAGTTCCTTCCACTGCAACATTGTTGCAGCGATGTTGGCCGTGGCAACATCTTGAAGATCTCCCGGACAATGTGGATGCGGAAGGTTCTTAAATGCAAAGCGCGGAATCGTTTGGTGTACCTTCACTCGGCTGTGACACTTGATACGCAAGGCGGCGGAAGATATTTCATAGAAGCTTAACTTTCGTTAAAAGGAGCTTCCTTCTTTACGTCTTCGCTCGTCATTATCCATCCAATGGCACCAATTGCGATGGGTTCGCGTGTCATGCAAATGGTGAGGCAAACGCGAAGCAGCGTTATCAAATCCTTCCAACCAAGAACCCGCTACCGTTTGCTTAGCGTTAGCTGGCCTCGGGTGGTGTAAACGCAGGGCAATATTTATTCTTTGCAAACATAAACACACAGACTCACAGTACCCCTCTCTGCCGGGGTCTAAGCCGGCAACGACATTAGTGCTTTGAGGTTCACGTCCAGATGGGGAACTTGCCATTTGTGTACCGTCCGTAAGGCATCCGTAGGTTTGTTTTAGATGCACAAATGAGAAATAAGCATCGTAAGCTGCATGTCACCGGCATGCATTTATTTCTTTTTGATTGGATCGCATAATGCATGAGTATGCATGGTTTCATGGCCATACAGCGAACGAAAAAATACTGCACAGTCTGAGCAGTTTGGTCCGATCGACGATGGTCAGCTTGGGGGTTTTTTTTAACAGAAGAAAGAAAATATCCCAACGAAACCTTATGTCTGATGTCCGTCGATCGATACTTTGTTGCTGGACTGGAGTTTTTCAGATGAACTGCGAAGATACCTTTTTAGTATCGCTGTAGCATAATTATGGTAATCATTACGGAGATGGTATAAAAGCCGTTTATTTCAGGATTGGATCAGGCATCGATTGGAATATAAATAGGTAGTTCGCTCATTTCTTGTATCAACCTGCGGCTCAACAGAAGTTTTCATTGCGGTTCTTCGCAAATTCGCAATTTCTAGACGTAGCTCTACTACTCTACTAGCATTTCAATATTCGTTACAACTGGCAACTCAAGTTAGAAGAGTTATCGAACAGAGCACACGTCTCGCAGTACCGTGAGCTATTTTTAGCACACACTACATCCCACTAGTAGCAGCTCCATTGTACGGGTCGCAAATTTCTCCGGCGGCCTCCATTGGATTTTTTTTCCCAGCACAGTTCATGGGAATGCATGAATCGGCTTACCGTGCCCGATAAGATCGTAATTGCAACCCTACCAGACGTAAGATTCGCGCTACAATTAGTACATAGGTGGGGTACTTGTTGAAGTTCGCCCCGGTCCATGATCTCGTTTGGAGGCACGTGACACAGATTCCATTTTCGCGGTAGAATAAAGTGTGACGAGCGATGTTAACGCGCGCGTGGTTTTATGTTACTGAATGTTGGATGTTATTCTCGCGGTTGTTGATTTATTGCATGGCTCATTACGATACACGTCTAGTAGGGACGTACCGTAACTGCCACGTGTGTATTTGCATTGTGGACCCCGCATCATTATCCTTATGCGATGCACTGAAATGTCTTTGGGAATTCTTCGGCAAAAGTGAGCACAGTTACTTGAACTTGACCAACGCGATACAGCCTCACTGTCGGTTAGTGTGTCGCGCCATGAAATTCTAACGATCTCCATTTATCGCATTTTCACTCCGATCAACATGTTTTGCGCTGCGCTGCGCTCGAAAAGGTCTCGCAAAAAGGCCATTTAACGGCGGGCGCCCGTGGGCCAACAGCCTCGATTGTTTCCCTTTTTGCAGTACGCAGAATTTATGCTTCATTTATGATACATTTATCATGCGAAAAATAATGTTGCTCCGGTTTAGTAACTGCTTTCGGGGAAGAATGTGCGATGCCGAGGGAAATAAATTATTCCCCTACGCTGGTTCCTTATCGGCAGCACCCTTACTGATGGAGTAGTGGGCTATTCTGCTTGCCAACAGTTTGCGGAGTCAGTAGCGAAAGATACCGTTCCAGCGCCGTCGTATGGTAGCGAAATTCCAACGCGCCCAGGTTACTGTTGATCCATGCGTCAATGGGACGTTCTAGGTTCGTTTGTTGGTGCGGTGTTTACCCAAGTGCTTACAGAAACCGGGCCTCGAGAGCCTTACTGTTTTGTTGAAAATCCGGTACGATACGCAATTATGTGAACATCAGATCGACATGGATAACGATGATGATGATGCAACAGACGCAGCAACAACACTGCAACACTGACAATGTTGAATGAACTCCTAGGAGATTGTTGTTGCAGTTACCAGATATCCGTAGCACCGGTTTTTTTCGTATCGACGTACTCTTTGGAAGCTAGGAAGTAGAAGTACTTTAAACAGTACCAAGTTATTGCATCGTAAACGTTCCGTAGGGGTGTGTTTTTTTGCTATATGACAATAAACCGGTACGGTTCCGTAGCGGGAGTTAAAAGGTTTTTCCAACGAGCAGTTAACGGTGTACGACGGATATCCGTTAGTGGCGAAGGTAGCGAAGACCGAATGGGAAATGACCCAAAGCGAACCAATCACCAACAGCACTCGAGTGTGGTTCGAGATCGTCTATTCCCGGCGAGATCCAAGCGTTCGTGCATAATGGCAGCAGATGAAAATGCATACAAATGAAGGATGCACCACTTCAAACGCGATTCGATCGGTCGTGTCGGAACGGGGCTACGGTAGAAAGGAGTGATAGAGAGTAATAAAAATAAGATTTGGAATCTGTCCATCCGGTATCACCATTTCCGGTCCATCACCAGTTGTGATTTCGTGTTTCGTGAACATGGATTCAAAAGAGGCGTGACACCCGGCAAGCGACACATTCACCGCGTCCCAATTTGATTCAATTATCTTAATTTATGAAAATTAAATTATGCATATTTTGTATGATTTTTGGGTTGTTTTTTTATTTCGTTTCGGACGGATTATGCGCGATGTCGATTGATACGCAGACGCTATAAGCTTTTCGTTGCCTTCTTCTGCGTACGGCGCTACAATCGCACAAGGTTTATCAGTGTGGGAAATGGAACGACGATAATCGAGCGACTTGCGCTGTTACTGTGCGTTAAATATAAGAATTTATAACTTTGATTCGGCTATTCGCAAAAATTATGTCGAGCAAATGGTGGAAAGATAAATTAAAATTGGTTCCGTTGGTTTTCCGGCATAAAATAATTCGAAGCAAAAAGGAAGACTGTGTATATGCACAATATTTCAATTTATGCTCCTGCTCACCAATACCAGTACCGCTGACTTAATCTACGGCATTCGGATTTCCTTGATTATGGTTTACCAGAACAGAAGTAGCAGTATTTGAAACATAAATAATAGCAGAAAGTCTGCCATAAAAGTGGTTTACAAGACATGGGCAATAATTGTCAATAATTAGTGCATGTTGCATGCAGTTGACGTGACGTGTATCATTTTTGGAAAGAAAAATGTTGCAGTAAAATAACACCCCGTACCAAGGTATGATTGCGCCCTGAAGCAACACGCTGCTGTCGCCTGACTTTCGTGTCACGTGTGCGCAACGTCCAAATGCACGGTGCTCGCAATGTTTGCAATATTAATGTTATAATAATACGAGCAATCAATTAAAATAAAACAAAATCTTGCAATTGTTGGGTGTCTCACCGTTTGATGAATATTTTACCAACCGTTTTGTTCTTTTCCGCTAATCTTTACCGCTCATAAATCATCGAAATCCGATGCGCGCGGTACGCGTAAAATTACACGGTTTGCGCATCGCATCGGGCTGTTCACTTTGACGCTTGTTCGGCGAATATGAAATGCATCCCGTTCTTTCTTCGCGTTCACGGTGGGACAATAATGATATGGTTTAAATTTCCACTACACAACGGGTGGAATCGCTTTTTTTTTTAGCGTGTTTAACAAACGAAACACAGCTGTATTCTAACACCTTGGTCTGGGAAGTGTAAAAAGATACTGGGTCACATTGGAACGGCGCACGTGAATGCGCGAATGGCGCAGCGAGATTTGTCCGTTCCACAAGCAAAATCTAATGTAGATGAGGATCCGCTTAAGATCGCGCATTTGACAACGATTTCCGCCTCAAAAGGAATACCCTTTTCCGGTCGGTTCCTGACAGCGAAAGGAACAGTTCCTTCCCATGCATAAACGGCTAAATGGATGACTGGGAAAGGATCGAACAAAACAGAACCACAGCAAGCGAAGAATACTTGAGCTCTGGAATTGCCCGGCAGTACACTTCCGGTGTGGAGTGCATGAATAAAAGTGCGGAATGCCTTGGGCTTACCGTTGGCGCATTTTGTTGGAACGATTCTAAATGCTATTCATTAGCTCATTAACATATGTTTCGGCATGCAGAAGAAAGGGGCCGTGCACATCTTCATCCAGTTTCACTCCGTATGGGCTTTTGGGACTCGTTTTGTACAACTCAACCCAAAACAGGCAACCGGAGTAATACGATTTGTTCGTGTGCATCTTCTCCTTTTTGGTCTGCATACGTTTGCTGCAAGTAAAAATAAACTAAAGCGGGTGAGTGAGTCAGGCAGTCTGAGTTCCGTTCCGAGGGGAACCATCCACCAGGTTGTGTGCGTACTGGTCGGAACGTAGCTTTCTCCTGTCAGGAAGGTTTTCTTTGACGGTTCCGCTTTACTCTCGGGAAGTAAAACAGCGTTGTGGATGTGGATAATTGTTACACCCTGCTATTATTAGCTCATTTCGGTGTCGGATCACCTTCCGGGTCGTCGGCAAAAGATAAACATACAGAGGATGAGACACGGACCGCTTGGTTGTATTTAGCAGGAGTGTCCACGTAGGACTCCACGGATTGTTGTGTTCTGTTTCATCACACACGTTGGCGCTAATTTTGGTGATTATCGTCTGAGTTTTTCTTTTTGTTTAGTTCCAAGTTCTGAAAAGAGCTCTGGGATTTTGCCGTGGTGGTCCTTACATATGTTTCGTGTTCTTTTTACAGTTTATAGATTTTTGTAAAACATTTCATCACCCGCTGTGAGATCTGGAATAAAACGCAGGAATTGTTCTTTAAACTCAAGTTTAGAGAGAGAGAGAGAGACAGCCCTTCAAAACAAACCTCGTCCATAATGGGATGATAAATGAAACCCAGCCTAAACCACGCACCGGCAACATCATTACTTCAGTGCGCGAGCCAACTTGAACAAAGCGGCATTAGAAAGTTGGTGAGAACAATGGTCTTTGCTACTGCTTTACCTTGCCCCCTGCTACTAGCAATTCAAGCTACTGTTGTACACGTTCGTCCGGACCTATTGTCAGAAAGTTATCTTTTGGTGCGCTAGCGCTAGATTTAGTTTTTATGAAAGTTTACGCAAAAGAGTTCCCCCGAGTCGCTCCTACGCTCTCTGGGGAAATGGGAAATTCTCCGTTGTCTCCAAGAAACACATTGCGAGTTCACGTGAGAACAGCAAGTAGACAAACGACAAGTGTTATATCAATTTACACTGATATCAGGTGTTTGTTAACCACAAAACGTGTGCCAAACTGCTCGCGTACACCTCGGAGAACCACGCGCGTAACAGGTTTAACATAAGAGACGTAAACAGGGTGCATAATACGACAGAAGCGGAGTAGTACAAACATCACACATTTTGTTGAAAGTAGATAGTAAAACATCCTAACGTTCGTAGAATGTACTAATTGTTGATTCCTTTTTTTACCTTTCTTCATTGTAGGTGAGTGCTCCAAATCTGCTGGAGGGTGTCCACGACGATACTGTCACGGAAGAGAGCAATAGACATGTAAGTAGCACCCTGTCCGGTGCGAAGATCCGCCGATCTTAAGACTACCATAAATTTCCCCATTGAACCGTTTCAACCGTTAGTACCCGACGATGTGTTGTGGTTGGGATGTGTTGTAACGACGACGAACGGGTGTAGTTAATCGATGCTACACGCCACTGTGTCACGGTTCAGGTCGGTTGTATCGATTTAATTGAGATCTCCGAACGGTTGATGGCCATCGGTGCGGGTGGTTGTAATTCAGCAAACGAACGCCAAAGACCGACCATAATGAAACGAGTTGGATAGGTAATTCTTGGCAAAATGCTGGCAGACTTATTTGCGGTGTTAAAATGGGACGTCGTTAGCGTAGGTGAGCCACCCTACCGTACCAACAACTCCAAGTTTTTGGGGCTTCGGTTCAAGCGTACCCGGGATGCGTGTGTGTGTCAAGAACGTTGAGGTTCGTAGCGATCGTTGCGCTTTCGGCACCGTGTGTATCAATCATCTCCGTGTTCTTGTTTCCCATGGTGGAAGGAACGGTCGGGGTTTCGATCTATCTTTCGGGGCCGATCCCACGGAACGCTATGCGTTACCAGAAGAAGTCGAATCATTAAACTGCCAAATTGGCTTATTATCGTTGGTATGGTTTGCCGAAGCATACGGCTGGGTTGGCCGTTGTGTGGTAAGGTAACTCCCTTCGCGAGCAACCGTCCGGAGATCCGTGTGGTGCAAAGTACCAGTTCGGTGCTTGTAGAAGGAAAAGCTTGATTGCATTGGAATGACCATATTAGCTACGGTCAAGCATCGGTTCTACCATTTACAGGCTGTTTACAGGCCTGTCCTGTTCGGGGTTTGCCCGTTCAGTTTTGAACAAGATCTAGCAGAAGGTTTCGTGTCTCGTGTTTTTTTTTGTTGTTTCGGGTGTTACTGAATGGGTGATCAATTTGGGGAGACTTTCCACCGGAAAATGAAGGCAACGGAATGGTTTAGGATTTTTGTCTGGTTGTTGTGTTTTGCGGTGTAGTTGTAGCTGACGTCGGTCCGACTGCTTACAGTATGCTTTGTAGGTCGACTTAAAATAAAGGCTCTCCAGTGTGCATGCGAAGTTAAGTGTACGTTTGCAAATGTTTTGCTTACCAAGCTGTGTAAGCAAAAATCGAACCAAAGTTGCTGTATCGGCTTTAAGTTGGTCTACTAAGGCGAGCCTCTGTATGTGCTACACAAAAATTGTGTTGTTTAAAGTCAATGGTGTTGCTAATTTTTAGATTATGATTCATGGGATTTTGTACGAATTCCAGAATTCAGAAGCAAACATCCATTTCAACGTCATCTGTTAGTGATTGTCGTTGCTTGCGGGTGATCAATCTCGTACCATATGTGAGCTGTGAGAAGATGCTTCCAGCAAGGGCAACTCTGAGATCGGGCCGAGTACTCACCATCGAGCTGCACGATCAACAAGATCAGCCCAAATCAAGGCGCGAGTAGTCTCACGCATCTCGCGGCGGAGAGAAATCTCGTCCCGTGCTCTTTGCGTGTTGTGTATTTCCAAACGAAAAAATTCACCAACATAGCAGCAGACGTGCCCAGTTGGGACAGAGAGAGCAGTGAGCATCGAACTAGGGCCATCAGCAGCTTTTTTCCAATCCTCAGTTCTCTCTAACGCCAACCAGCACCAGCACTCCGAACGGGGAATTTCGTTGGCGCGGCTGAGCAAGACGCAACCAAACCTGGGGCTGGAAGCATTTACCGAAGAGAGCATCACCACTCGGCTGGTGCGCCAAAGAGATCGCCACACTCCGGATGATGGTGGCATTACGGACTTGAGAATGTGCGGATTTAGTTTCCATTAGACGACGAACGAGACCGACAGCTAACAGCGCTATCGTCCGGTTACCATCGAAGCGTATCGTTTTCGTGTGCGGGAGATTGGGTGTGAATACAAGCAATCGTGGTAAAAACGAGAACGGTTTCTTCAGATATTTTACAAAACCCGCATACGGTGCTGTTGGGGTCGGTCAGCTGTGATGGAAATGAAAAATTCACCCGCATCGGGACGGTTGTCGCGTTTGTGCAAGTGTAGATCGTAGATCGTTTCACGCAGTGAAGATAATAAACAGAGTGCCCCATGTCCGGGGATTACGAAAAGGGGCGAGTCCCTCATGTCGAGAAAGTGGAAACAAATACACAATTAAAGTGGCCACTTTCCTGCTCAAGAAGGATATCCACTTCCGTGTGCTTGGGCCACTTCCACCAGGCAAATATTTAAAACAGTTGTGTTAGTTTCATGCAGGCGTTTCGGTTAGAAACGGTTGTGTGGTCATGGAGGTTTTGTGGCTGTTTGAAGAAAAAAAAACATATTTATGCTACGTGCATTTCCTGAAATTCAAAGCGATCGTTGCATTCCGTACGCACATTTCGGCACACAACCGTGCTTCCGTAAGGCGTCCGTGCATATTAGGGGTAGGGGTGGACGCACCGGTAAAGCACACGTCCACCCCTCGGTAATTTCAAACGTATTTTTTTCGCGTTCCATAAGGGAAGTTGTGCGCTCTCGCTCTCCCCAAACAACAACACGTCGCCCGTCGCCAATTCAATTTCCTTTAATTGACCATTCATACAATCAAAATACTAGCCCGCTGGTCTGTTGGTTGGTGCCGGACCGTTGCAACAGATATCGCGCCACACTCTCCGGTGATCTTTTGAAGCAAGCGCATCGTCTAGTGCATTTGAAGTTTGTGGTTAATGGTCGATCGTGGCGAGAAGTGCAACTTTGTGCTGTGTTTCCTACAACAAAACCCCCGGAAAGTTCGGAAAGTGTTTTCTTTCCCGGAGAGTTCCTGTGTGCTTTTCGTTTGCGTGGAGTAGCGTGATGATGTTTTTTTTTGTTTGAGAAGGTGAATTTAGCTGAATGATCCATTGTGCGTTCCCGGATTACGGTGGAAAGTTCACAGCCAAGAGGAAAGTGAAGATTTGATTCAATTGTTTGTGCTTGAAGTTTGTGTTTGGAAGAAGAGAGAGTCGATGCTGAATGGAAACGCATTTTTTGGAAGTGATCGTGGAACATCGAAACGAGTGCATCCGCTAGTGCAACTGCAATGTCAGAGTCATCTTGACAGATCGAAATCGCGGTTCGTCACATGAGCGTCCGTGTCTGCAGTGGGCTCTGCTAGTGTTTGCTATTGCTAAACACGTCCACTCAACATCACCGAAGCATTAATGCGCTGTGCGTCGTACACTTTCGAAAGTGTTGCCAAATATATTGTAGCGTGTGTACGCCAATGTCGCCATCCAACTGGAGCCTATGCTCCACTAACGAGAAAGGATGATGAAAGTGATTTATGGAATTGTTAATCTGCACCACCTTTGCGATGAGCTGTAGCATTTGTTTTGGGTGTGATTCACTCACGCGAACCACCATTCACGCTGTTGCGTGTTGCGGTGAATTAGTATTTTACTTCCATGCGAATGTGCAAATTTAATTGATGCTGCCGTGTGTTGTATGCTCAATGGAGCTTTCTGCGTGTTTGTTCCCATGGAAAAGGTGGACGAAGGGGTAGTACATCCGTCGTTCGGCCCATTTGGAGGATAATAGATCATACGGTCCGACGCAAACAAGGAAAACTGAAATGAAATTGCATCCCCCCAACAACCACAACGCCCCTTTTCCCGGGTGAAGGGAATCCGGCCGCGTCTGCCTATTTCCATGCCGACAACCATCCGGAACACCCAGAACCGGGAGAAAGGGAATATTGGGAAATTAAAAACATGATGGAAAAATGGTTTCGGTGAAGCGCTTAGCGGTTGCTTCTATCTTGCCTTCTCTTGGTCGCCCGGACGAAGCGGACGGCCGTCAGTTTTTGGGGATGGCAGGGATGGTTTAATGGTTTACCGATGATCAAGCAGGTTCACGGCATCCAACGCTCGCTTCCAATAGTGAAAGAGGAAGAAAAACAAAACAAACCCACCGCGCTACGTCGTCCTGCTCTCTACGCCACCCTTTTTCTCTCCACCCACCCCCCCCACCGGGAGCACCTGAGTAAACGCGCGCGAGTGTATCTTTCTACAAACGCAACGCCGCGAAAGGGAGCCCGGTTGGCATACGGCAAGGGTAAACAACTTTCTAGAGAGATGGAATAATTATGATTGAATGCATAAAACCCGGGAGGGGGGAATCTTGTGGCAGTGACTTTGGTCAAACGATCGGGTGGTTGTTTTGTGATCGTGGGATTATTTGCTCCATCGGGCAAATCCTCCAGGTGGGACCAGATGCACGGGATGCCGCTTGAGATAAAGCCGGGCTTCAGTAAAAAAAGTTTACCGTGTTTGTTGGAGGTGGTGGCGATCGCTAAGTAATCTTAATTTCCGATCATGAGTTCGCTTTCCTCAATGTGCTCAATCGGTCGGGTAAACGGTGGGGAAGAATCTTGAGCACCTTGTGAACTGTTGACACATTTAACCAACGGCAGTTTATGTTTGGTATTTATCTTCAAAGAAATGCGCATTATTCTTATCATTTGCTACTGTAGAATTAGTTAAGCTTCTATACACGTTTATCACGTCAAGCTGGAATTAAGCAGATTGTTGAATCAAATATGCATTAATGAGAGAAATAGAGTGCTGATGTAGGTATTTATGTTAACCTATGCATAGGTCTTTTCATGAACAGCTGGAATTCTGAAGTATTTTAACTGTTTACGAAGAAATCCAATACTTTTTGATAGATTTGTTAAGATCACTTGATGAATAATGTCTTGCAAGAGTTATAACTCAATACATATACTTATTCCTATCAACACAACATTGTTAAGATCGTCTACATTCGGCATCCATATCTCTACGTTGCAACGAAAAACCGTTGTAAAGATTCACTTCGTACTGCAGCAAATGTAACGGCGAGTTCGCTGCAACACCCGCTGCAATGCGCTGTACCGAACCGAGCGGAAGTTACATTAGTTGTGTGAAATTTCCCAACCGTGAAGTGAAACGAAAAAAGCGAGAGAAAACAAAACACAGACGACAGAACCTTCGCAATAAATTTCTCCTGGGAACCATAACTTGAATGCGGTTTTTTTTTTCAAGACTACAAAATGGCTCAAAACAAGTGTTACCGAACAACACAACTAAAAAAGGGTTGGTTTTGGTGTGCAGTAGTTGCATCATTGCATAGCGAAACCTCACACCACACAGTTACTGGTGGAGTTGGTCTACGGTGTACGGGACGGTCACCGATGCGTTTAGCCGTGGACTTGCATTATTATATTTCCGGCCCAAGGTTAAGATACGGTCGGTGGCGTCGGAAGTTTTTGCATTGCACACACTACTGTACCGTGGGTTATCCACAGATCAGGTCGGTGAATTTGGCTCACTATGCTAGATGTCAGAAACAATCCGAACGATAGCCATGAAGGGAATATTGAGATGAAATGGACCATTTTGAAATGATCTGGTAGAAGGACGATGTCTAGAAACAATAAAATAGTTATTATACACTTCAACACTTCATATGTTATTCGTCTTTTTCTTGAAGACTTCAAGTCATTCACCTTCTCGCAGCAGCTACTGGCGAGAGTATTCGGATGCCCTGAAGGACCATTAATATTCAAACAGTCCTTCTTAATCTCACGCTGTACATGGTTAATTTTGACCTTTGAAGTCACGTTACGCCGACCCGGGGACATAACCTCTGAGTTGCGAAAAGCATTCACATGCAACGGTAGCATTCGTTAAAAGCTAGCGTGTTTGTATCTAACCAAGATAAGTTTGCCCGTCCGGAGGTATGTGTGCGATCAAGATCAGCAACGATATCTTTCACACGTGCGCGCATAGTTTTCTTGCCGGCACCGGTAAAATGACACCTCCAGCGAAACCTATTGGAGATCCCCGAGATCATGTGACCGACCTGTCCATCTCGACGATCGTCAGCGGTGCGCCCTGAGTGGTGCTCAGTTGCGCATTATTCTCCGCGCTATCTAATCGGCATTTACAACGGTCATCATATTGCGTTGCGCCGACCGGGACGAGCCGAAGAAAACGCTAATGAAGAACACGCAAATGTATGTACTTCAGTGCCCCTGGGTTGGGCGTGATGCGTTGCTCACTTTCGCCCATTTCTGTGTGTCCCATGTTGGGAGCGTTCTTCTCCGCAACGCAGACAGAAGGGTAGATAGGGTTTCTTGCGATGTAGATTAGCCAGTGTACCGTCACCAAACGGGCCGGCTCGTCGTCGGTTGGGTGATTTAATTATTTCGTATCCTTACCTAACCAGCCGGCTGTGCACGTAACGCAACTCACACCGCCAATGGTCAATGTTTAATTGCGTAATGAATGTTATTAGAATACATTATCGTCTCTTTGGGAGCAATTCCGACAGCACGGCGTGTCCGAGTGTGGATTAGCATTTGGGCGAAGTTGTCCGATCTGTGCGGTTAGTGAGTAGTGTGCGCTGATGTTGTACATGTTCTTTAGCTGACACTGACCACCGTTGACTGACACGTCAGACGATCGTAGCACACAGCGAGCATCGATCGGAGCGTGCTGTCACAGCTTATTCAGGGCAGTGGTAAAGCGTTTGGTTGGACGTCCCTTGTGGTTGATTAAGTTGATCGCAAGGTAAAGCATGGTGCTCGTTGGTGGAAGAATGCAATTTATGGTGGGAGTTTGCTGATCCTCTCTTCCATTTCCGTAGGCCGTACCTACTGATGTCAGTCTGACAATTTGTCCTTCATTTGCTATGATTGCATATTGCTCTAGTCCGCAAGTCGAAGACCTACGCAAATCTTCCCTTACTGAATTGATCGATTATTTATGATGCAATAGGGCGGCAAAGGGTGGGATTGACAAACAAGTATGAGTTTTAGTAATATGACTCACGTAAATTATAGTTTTATTGCTGTAAGATGTAATACATGTCAAAGATGTATTGAAATGTGCATATAATCAAACTCTCGGGATAGCAAAAACATTGCCGGCATTCGTTTCGTAACAGACTGTTTCTATGTTTTCAATTCTAATCGCACATCAAAAAAGGGACAGAAATACAACAAACGGTCTCTGATGAGTCTGTAGCGTATTTTGCCTAGACTTGCGACGACTATCTCAGTAAATATTCTTGAAGTGAGGCGAGGAGATAAGACGTTATCTGATCAGTCTACTGAGCTTACTGAGCGTGCGTAATGTGCGGGTTTTACGACGTTTGATTCAAACTTGTCTACCTTCTTTCAAACGTGAATCCTTCACAAACAATCATATGCACTTCTCTTCCTTTGCAAGTAAAAATTAAATCTCGAACTTTTGAGCGCCTTGTTCTTCCTTGAGTTGAACAAAACCACCCATTACACATCCGGCACAATTGTGTTGTCGCTCAAAGATGTTGCTGCTACTGTAACCATCGCTGGCTCCCTGCGCAGTGAGATGATTATGATCTGCCGGTAGCGGCAGCAGCATTCGCCAGTAATTGGTCCACTTTTCCAATTACACCCCGCTGTGGAATGAAGGGTTTTTCGCATATTTTCGCTCGGTTCGCCGTAAAAACAAAGTTCTTTCTCCTGGTCGGTAATGTCGGTCCATCGTGGAGTATCATCGTTGTTGCTCGTTTGTATAGTTCGGCTGCGGGTAATTTTACTCTCGAGCAAACGGAAAAGGGCGAAAAGACAGATACGTCGGGGTTGTACCGTCAAGTCCAATGGCAATTGTTTCGCAGTGGAAATCTGATTTGTTACGTCGGCCTTCCCTGGGAGCGATCACTTTCCTTTCCACGACCCGTCGGCGGGACAACCTTTCCCATCAACGGTCGGTACGGTTGGTTGGCGAAGGCAGCGGGAAAATTAGCCCGCTGGCCTACGGCTGGTACCTCATGAAAGAAGTCATTTGCTTCGGTTGACCAACTGTCCGCCGGTGGTCCACTTGCTCAACAGCGCGCTCAGCGACAGTTTAGGGCCATTGTTGATGTTACAGGATCGCTGCTAAAAATAACGTTTTTGTAGAGTTTGGCGTAGAGCGAAGAGAAGAAAATAAAATCTTTACAAGAGGGAATAAAAAAAAACAACCTCACTAACGGCCTTCTTCCTTCCGGGGTTTGTGTCGTTGGAGCTTGTTTTGTTGTTTTGTGTGCTTTGTTGTTTTCTTTTGGACCGTAGCAACTCCACCATTGGCAATAAAACCCGACTACCGTTTCCGATTTGTATGAGTGACGTTCGGTGCTCATGCTGTTAGTTTCCTTAGCTTTGCCTACTACTTCGCGTGGAATGTTTTATGGTTTGCTAAGCTGTTGAGACGAATAGAGCTACCAGTTGAGCGTAAGGCTAATGAAAGCAGTACGGAAACACTGGGCGATGGGATCGTAATAGATACTGTAGGCTATCCATACGGATTGTTTAATGTACACGATTCCATATACCAACCGTTATTTTAGCTTATTAATTCCTGCCTGTCTGTCAAACATGGTCGAAATTCTGTTTTAATTACTCGACTGAGGGTGAAGCGTTAAAATAAAGTAAAGTGAATCTTTTAAATGCAGTAAACGGTAATTTCACAACTGTTGTGACAATTTCCCCGGCACGCGTTACTACCGTTGATAATGCTCATCAAGTTGTGTAGACAAGAAAACTGCACGATCGCGCCAGTTCGGTATGTCGTTTACGGTTGCAAAAACGTTGGAACAATCTGGATCGACCACACAGTCACCATCATCATGTGTTGCATGTAGAATCGGCCGGGAACGTACTGTTGTTTTGTCATCTTTTGGATGAGGTGATGCTTGGCGTTGATAGTCCCCTCCCCCCCCCCCGGGGGGGGGGCCTTCCCGAGGTCGCAGATAAGAGGAACATTCTTGAAGCATTCGTTTCGGGTTGCATTTGTACGGTAATGCAAAAATGACGTGATACATGAGATGTAGACTTCCTGTCTTTGTTTGCTTTCGTGCAACTTTCGAATGCGTCTCACGCGCGCATTTTCATGGTGGGAAGCAAATGATGCGCCAGCTTAGGAACTCGGTGCAAACAGTGAAACGGTGGTGGTGTTGGTTAGCACCGGACTGGAAACTAGGTTGAACCACTGCATGGTCGCTGGTGTTAGTTATCACTCTTTCTTTTCACCTAAATTTCAAAAACAATGCAATTGCCGATTCCCATCTGTATGCTCTTCCAATGTTCCAATGTTGAAGATGGAAGACAGCTGTCTGGTTCAACTTCCTACACACGCAGCCCGTTGGCAATTCCCCATAAATTAATGAAAGATCGTACAAGTTTCACGCGTTGAAAAATGGATATGCTCTTGATCTTGTTCTCTCAACGACCTCCGCCGTGAAGTTCAGATATGAGAAGGGGAAAAAAACTGGAGAAAAGTTATGAAGGTCGGGAACGCATCACGAAAGATTAAGACAACAACTGATGGGCCAACGAAGTAAGAAATTTGGTATGGTTATCTCGCCTTGATGCATCCTACGTAAAGCAGTCGAGAAAAAGAGTCAAGTCCACACAGTGTTGCAGAAGATACTGAAGTCCACGTCTGACACGCCGCCAAAGTTTGCCCACGGTATAGGGCATTGGTTCCCCTAGAGCATTTACATTCTGAGCTGACAACTGCATTCCACGAATTGATGTGTTTTCTGTTTTAGTTTCGCATTGCATCTTCTTCGGAACAGTTGTGCGGAGTTAAATACACGGCGACACTCCAATGGCGATGACAAGGCGAAGACAGGAATGAGTAAAGGGCGCAGTAAAAGCCACTGACATCATATCCAGTGGCGAAAACAAATGCAATCTAAGCGTATGGTAAACAACCGGCTTGATTCATTGTGTGCGCCGAGCGAACAAATTGGTTCCATTAGCCTCTGGTTGTGTACGGCGCTGTGGACGATCGTTTAACTATTTGCACTGCATCAAAATGGTCGACGAAGTTTGGAACTCCCCGTTAGAACGTACCAACACTAGCAACGAAATGCTTTAAATTCATTTCATTTTATGATCTGCAGATGTTTGCGAGAGAGAGATTAGAGTCAGCGGGAATGGAAAGAAGGAGTGCCGCGCTAAAAATAAATCCATATTTACGCGTGATGCTTTTATGATGTGTGCAATACGAATGCTTATTGCAAACACGTGTCACACTCACGACAAGCACATATTTTGGTTTGTTAGATTGCAATGGTACTCTGCAATACCGATTCCGATTCCGGGCATGGTACATGTTTTCCAACGTTTAGACGAAGACACATTTGTTAGTTTAAGTGTTAGACACGCGTAACGCAACTTCCTAGCTACTGAGCATCTGTTTTAAGCTTTCTATTTCCGGCACTTGGGGAGTGTAAGAAGAAAAGCGGACAAATGTTCTCACATCTAAACAATAGGAAAAGAGCATGTTCTTGGTGTTGTTTACTTTTGATTCACCACACGATTTGAGTGCTCTCGGTAGTGTTAAAAAGTTGGTGCAATTCAAACAAATATGGTGTTATAAAATATCAACTTTTCTTACAAAAAACGTAAGGCAAATGATCGATTAAAAAACATCTCAATTTGATGTTTGATGTGTTTGATGATGTACAACGTCTCTGCCTTTATTCCGAGTCTGAGGTAGTGGTAGAGATAACATTCAACAGAGTTTACTAAATTTGAGCAAAGACATTAAAACCAGTTCAACAGCAACAAGTGGTCTATGTTATATATACCAGTTGGTGCCATATATACATTTGCCATGTTATTTGGTGCCTATGAAGTCATGAGATAGTAACGCGGAACTCCATTCATTGTGATTTTACTGTGCACTGAATTGTTTTCTTGCGTTGCTCACAGCTAAGTGTTTCCGTTTTTTTAAAGAAAACGTGACTTACCGGTAGTCTCGGTGGCGATGTTGATGAATCACCCTCGAGCATGTTTACATTCATGTGTTTCCGAATGGTGGTCATGATCGACGGTGCTGTTTAAGATAAAAAAAACTCATGATCCCACAAGCCCGCTTCCGGTTTATGTTTGCCGTGTTTGAGTTGGTTCAAGCGTGTGTGTTCTTTTCGGCTGTTGATTGACGGCTGTTTGTCGATCAACCCGAATATCCCGAAACGAAGTATACCGTGCAAGTGTTGGCATCGGAAGTGCTGGGCTCGGATTCCAATGACGATTCTAATGACGAGGGTATATGAGATGCTTCAAAAACAAAATAATAATTCTGATAACGGATTGAGACGTAGTTCATAGACGTTCGTGCACCGGGAGACATCAAGGCTCTGAACGACCTCTGGTTGCATGGACGATCGACGTCAAAATATTATAAACTTCAGCAACTGATGATGCAGTTGTCCCTGCAATAAAATAAAAGAATTCCACAATAAAGATGATCAGTTTGACGTCATGTGTGGGGAATGCTTGTGGGCCTAAATCATATCACGTCAGTAAGATCAGTGGAATCGGAACGAGAAAAATCAATCAAACCGAAACGAATCTAGCGAGCAATCGGGATTTATCTTGCGCAAATCATAACATGTCTTTAGGATGCTATATACATGTTGATTAGATGTCTAACGCTGATACAGGCAGAGGGTCACAACCCATCCCCTACCGCAGCCTGATGGTTGGAGTGTTTTAAAACACGTTTAAATTCAGTTTCCACTGTTTAGACCACCGCGATTGCGGCGAGGCCGCAACGTGTCATTAAGTATAGGCATTACGTCTAACGACTGGCACTATCCGTTGGGGTTCGTTGGTAGTTTTTTCGTTTCATCATAACGGATCAACTGTTTTCCGAAAATCATTTTCCCAATGACGGCTCCGAGGCGGGAGGTTTTGTAGTGGAGTTTTGCTGGAGAGAGTAAAGATAGTTTGTGACCTCCCATGGCTTTTAGTGGCTTTTGATGCGTTCCGGTTGGTCGAGATCCGATAGCCTTTTCGTCAAATATTTAAAACAACGATTATCAATAAGTTTCGATAGCTTACGACACATTCGCGCGCACCGCGGGAAGGCCATCTGTCGGGTGTCGGGCCGGATTGATATTGGAAGATAAATTGAGCGTTTTTATTCACCCAATGTCAATGACATGTTTTGCGTGCAGCGGTCGCGGCTCCACATGTCGATGGACGATCGACTTTGATGTGCGTTTAAACATAAAAGTAAAAATAAAGCTTACCACACCACGGTATCGTATTATGTGGAATTTAATGCTTCTTACATGTTTTAATAACAACGAAAACCACCGCTTCAACACCGATCACGGAAGTGAAGGCACGGCAGCAAATCGTGCAGAAAATAAAGTAAAATAAAATATATGTCATCGGTTGGCGTTAAACTGAGGGGTGCAAACCAATTTAACCCTTACTTTCCAATCCGTCCGTACAATTGGAATCGGTTACTGCGCCATAATTTAACGCGTGTGGTGTCGAAAATCTAGCACCGTTAACGACGGGCCCCGGTCTGGCAAACGTGTCAATCAATCTGCCAGAAATAATTTAATTTGATATAAAGCGTCAAATGTAATGTGCTTGGGTAGGAGAGACGGCTCATGTTGCGTGTCCTTTCACCAAAAAAAAAATCTGAAACGATTGTAAAACAGAGAAAAATTAAAGCCAGAAACTCAATCAGTTTCATCCTCTTAACAGTTCAACACATTGTTCGAAGCTAATGAAACATTGAACGTTCACATTGCAGTGTTGTGGTAGCTAAGAGATACGTGCAGAGCTATAACAACATCTTTGAAGTCTTTGAAATGCAGTCGGACAGGCTGGTGTTGCACGTGGTGTAATGTTCACGGACGTTGGAGCTAAGCAAATATTGCCCTACGAACTCCACGCGTACGTTTCACATTAGTCTCCTGTACCGGCGTGATAGTTCTGTGAGGTGAATGTACAAACATTACAGTGAGCAGGCGTCAGCAAATGCGCCACTGCAACTGGACCGCAATAACAACAGTAACAGCAGTAACAGCGCTAACGGCAAAGAGACCCGGAACGGTAACGATCGTCCACCGGCCACAACGTTCCAGCGCAGCGGCAGTACGCTACGCCGGAACGTCGAGCGGAAACGATTTTTTGCCGCACCCGCGTGTATCACACCGGCCCCAACGGTGGTTCCGGTCGATACAGACGTTCCGCAAGACGTCGACAAAGGTAGCCCGAGCGGCGAGACGCAACACGACGGTGAGCAACGTGCAAACATGCTGCTCACATCACACGAGCATGTCGGCTTCAAGATGATGGGTTTCATCAAGGAGGATGAAATATATGCCAGCAGCATCGGTAACGATGGTGGTACTGAGGGTGACCAGCGTAGTTCCACCATCACCGGCAGTACTGGTCGTGGACGTAAAGCGATCATACCGGAGATAAATGTGGTCGCACCACCGGCAGCTGAGTCTGAGCAAGATGTAAGATGGCAAAGCGTGTTGGGAGATAAATTAAAGAGATGAGAAAAAGAATTGTGTGACTAGAAGCCAGGGAAAATGTGATAAACGGGTGGGAAGAAGCATAACCTTTCTAAAAGTTATTTAATATTTCAATACTACGGACTTCTTGCTATCAATTTTGGTTAATTAATTTTCTCATCGTATTTCCCGTCTTTCGCAGGGCAAGCAGATCAATCACAATGCATCGCCGTTCCGCCGCTGGGGCCAATCCTCGTTGCGATCGCGCTCGACAGAACATCGTACTCCGACTAATGGATCGGCTCGACGACCCTCATCGTTGGCCGCGTCAGAAAGCGACGTGTACACTAAATCCATTGACGATGACTACAGTTCGACCAAAAGTGGCTACAACCCGTACACCGGTGGCGTTGATACATTATCGACCGAGTCCACCTCTGTCACGACAGGTGGCGGTACATTGGGAACTGCTGGAAGTGGCAGTACGGCAGCTGCCGGCCCGACTGGTGTCGCTTCATGGGGAACCTCGTTCGAGAAACTGCTGGAAGATGCTGGAGGACTGCATACATTCTCGGTAAGAAATTCCACTATTTGAAGCTCAACTATTCCGCAATATAATGCTGTTCGCTCTCTTTTTGTAGGAATTTCTCAAGAAGGAGTTCTCCGCGGAAAACATCTACTTCTGGACGGCGTGCGAGCGTTATCGACAGTTAACCGAGCGTGAAGAGCGCGCACGTGAGGCACAGGCAATATTTGCGCGGCATCTTGAATCTGGCTGCAGTGAACCGGTGAATGTGGATTCGATCGCACGAAACATTGCGTTGGAAAATCTTCCCCAGGCAGAGACGACACTGTTTGCGGCCGCACAGAAACAGATTTTCAATCTGATGAAGTTTGATAGCTATCAACGGTTCATCAAATCGGATATGTACCGTGTGTGCCAGGAGGCGGAAGCGAAGGGACAAATTTTACCGTATCCAGGTGAACAGTTGGATCCGATGTTGCGTACGAGCTCCACGATGGTGTCCACCAGCGCGGCGAATGCTGCCAGTGTGACTAAGTTAAAAAAGTCGCTCAGCAATGCTGAAGATCGTAGGAGAAAATCGTTGTTACCGTGGCATCGGAAGACACGCTGTAAATCGAAGGATCGCGGTGATTCGGATGCATCCAAGAAGGATAATGGGAAGGGCGGTTCGTCCGGAGCAGGAAATGGAGAGAAAGGCTCTGGCATGGCAACAGCGGGCGGGGGTAGTAGTAGCAACACGTTGAAGCTACTCTCAACTAATTCCACTAGTGATATACACAGCTCACGGAGCTCATTAGCAAGGTGAGTGTAATGAAATTCTCCATCCTATATCCAGCCATTCATACAATGCTTTCTGTTACAGTTTTGATGCGGCGATCGGTGGTAAATCTTACGATCCGGATGACTCGCGCAACACGCTTTGTCGTGTGATCCTTTCCAACGGTGCAACGACCGTCGTGCAGACGCGATCGAACGAAACGATCAAGGAGCTGGTAGAACGGTTACTCGAAAAGCGTGGCATCGTATACAATGCTTACGAGGCGTTTTTGGCCGGCAGTACAAAACCACTTGATCTGGACGGTCCGTCGGTGAGTTTGTCCGGCAAGGAGGTGAACATCGATCAGCGCGTTGTATTCAAGCTAAACCTTCCAAACCGCAAAATGATATCGGTCAAGAGTAAGGCAACGAAACCGCTGGCGGACGTATTGCGACCCATCCTATACAAGTACAATTACGAGCTAGACCAGATGAAGGTGGAAGTGCACTCAGCGGTTGATGTTTCACTCGATATGACGCAACCGGTTACCACGGTGGATGGTTTGTATTTGTATATACGCAGCGCGAATGAATCTTCCGGTGGACCGGTTCATTCCGAGCTTGGTCGTCCATTGGCCGGTGCACGCCCCGTTATAAATACGGCCACCCATCAACAGATTGTGCATCACTTTCAGCAGCAACAGCAGCAACTTCTGAACAGTCAGCCAACGGGCGCCAATCAGCCGCAACAACCGCACACCTTTGTCATCCCGTCCTCTAATCCACCTTCCTATGCGGTGGCAACGACCACTAAAAGTCAGCAATTATTCGGAAGCGGCGCAGCAGCCGCCGCCACGTGCAATAACAAAATGAACCAAAATCAAACGCGTGCCAAGGAACAGACGGAACCGGTAAAGGATGATCAGCAAGGAACGGCTGGTGGCCGAGTTCAGCAGGAGCTTAACACACTGGATGAGATTACGAACAAAGTGTTTAACGAGCTGATGAACGGTAAAACGGCCAGTAATGGGACAGTTGGAAAGGGACCACCGGATGTGGATTGTGTGTCCGACACGTCCTCAACGAGACGCGATCGATTTCGTCGCCGTGGGTCCAATGCAGCACCCTCCGAGAGTGGTCGAGGAGCAAAAAGTAAAAAGTGTTCCACGGGTGGATCTGAGGACGGAGGAGAAAGTGTGAACAATCTGGGCATCAAAAAGCCAATCATCGCAAAACTGAAGGCGGGTGTAAAGCTGCAGATCCCAACGCGGTCACAGAACGATGGTATGGCGAACGAATAGTAAGTAACCCTAAGAACATTACTAATTTAAAGTGTATTATTAACAGAGCTACTGGAAGGATTAAAGCGAGCCCAGAGGAGTCGTCTGGAGGATCAACGGGGTACGGAAATAAATTTTGAGTTGCCGGATTTTCTGAAGGATAAGGAAAACTTTTCCACCGCTGCGGCGGCTCCACTGGTAAACTCTAGCACCGGGTCCATCAATACGGCATTGTCAGCATCAACGACGGCAGGTCCGTCTAAGCTGATGCGCAGCAAACCTGCCCGTCGCTCAGAGGCCGCCACACCGACCAGTGAGTTTGTCGGAGGATCGCTACAGCAGATCAATAAACCCCAACCGGCCCCACGGTTATCGATTACCGGTCAAGGCGGTCGACAAAATCTGTCCGGTCCAGGCTCACCAGTCCATACGGCCGTTAGCGATAGTCATCTGAATCTGTCCACTCAGTGTAACGCGTCGCCACTACCACAAGATGATCCCTTTCACGTTCACAGTGGTGGTGTTGGAACCGGCGGAGGCGGTGGATCGCAGTCCGAAACAAGCTATGCCGGTAAGTGATCCGCGTGGAGTAATTTTATGCAGTGTAGCTTTTGGTTTACGGCAACCTTTAACAGATTACAGCGAAAACAAACTATGGCAAAGTGAAGCTTCACTTTCTTACTAATCTACTATCAACGATCTACTAACATTTCCTCTATTTTTCCATTAATTTTCTTCTGTCTGTGAACGTGTGTGTGCGTGAACTCATCGCGTGAACTATTCCCGAACCACGAACATCAAACACGAACACTGAAACAGGGAGCATATCGAGCGTGGTAGAAGTTGCTCTCGGCTAGTGTTGTCCAGATTGTCCGGCGAAACGCACCCTGGGACAAATGTTTTAGCAATAGAACAGCCAACCAACAAACTATATCCCATTATGCTTCCGATCCAATTCGCCTGTACCGGTACCTACCTTTTTATATAAGTGCGTATGGGCGTCACATCTGTATGTTCGTGTTGTGTGTTGTTGTATCTCACTTTATTGTCCTTTAATACATTTCCATTTGCATTCCTGTTTAGATTCTTTTTTTTTATTTCGTGTGCGCTATTTTATTGTAATTTGTTATCACTTCCACACACGTCTGCTATTTTTGTATCTGTTTTAATCAAATTTCACACCACTATAATAGAGTTGTGTATATTGGGTGTAAAAGTAATATTGTATGTTTTTTCTTAAGTTGTGTGTTATTTGTTTATTGTTTACGGTTATGCGTTTCTAATTATAAAATTTTGCATTTCATTAATTTTTGAATCAATACGGAAGAGTTAAAAAACGTTTTTTTTTCTTCAATTTATTCTGTCCATTTTATTGTTTAATTTAACATGCATGATTTGAATTTGTTTAATAAGACTTCAGTAAAATATATTGTAGATTAAGCATGAAACATTTCATTACTACATCGTTACTAAAACCCTGTGAACAATTGTGGTCCTGTCCATCAATACGCTAATCGGCATACTCTGCATATATCCTTTCCAGACACTACCCTAGTCTTCACCCATGCCAGACCCTACAACGGGCAACCGTCAGTGGCGGCAACACCACGCACCATCTCATCCAATTCTGTATCGCACCACCTCAGTACCGGTGACCATTCCAGCGATTCTAGCACTGCGGCTGAAGGTGATCTGACCACCATCGGTTGTTGCGAACATCATCCGCATGAGACATCACCAGACAGCTCGCCACCGAGTCAAGGCAATCATTTACATCCGCTTCATTACCATTCTACAGGAGCGTCCACCACGAATGGTAATGGTGCGGCCACTTGCAACACAGCTGCTGGCAATCCCTACCCATTGGTACAGTATCCGTCCCACCACCATCATCATCATCTTCATCCGCATCATCATCCACACGGGCAGCATTATCATCATTTTCATCATCATGCCGGAACGCGCTACCAGACAGCGACACCAGTATCGAATGGGCTGGATGGGCAAACGAGCGGCGGTACGGCTGATAATCAAAAGGGTCCCCCACCATTACCTCCGAAGCCGAAGATTCTCCCGATGAAACCATCCAACTGGGGACATCCTGTTGCAGCCTCGTATGCACCGGGACCACCCGGGAATACGGGTAATGATGGGCACGGTGGTCTCTCACTAAGCACCAATGGAAATACGGGAAATAGTTTTAGTGGTAATAGTACTGCAACTGTCAGTGGTGGTCCTAATCCTTCCGGTACAATAAGCAATAATCATCCCACCAGCAATAATAATGGTGGCATTGGAACGACTGTAGGGAGCAATGGTACTGTAAGCTCGTCAGCGCACAACGACGCACCGGGCGGAAGTCGACGTGTCAGTGGTAGTGCCACGGAGAGTGGCAGTATGGTGATTTCGTCCTCATCTTCCACGCCAGCGATCAGTGTCGCCGTTGCGCAAGCTCGCAATGTATATTTCGATCAAGGGAATAGTAGTTTTGTGTAGGGCAATGTGTTGTGTATAAGGACAGGACGAGAATAAGCACACGGTTGATTAGATTGCTCCGTTTCTATCGTATTTTGGCAGCGTAAAATTAAACTAAAGAAGAGATTTGTAATCAAATTAATTTATTGCTAAATTTGAACAGTGTTAGCGCAATTAAAGGGTACGATTACATAGAATCGGCGTGATATGTGGTGTTGTGATGTTAATGGTTCGCCACGCAAAAGGTATATGATTCCTTTGTAAATAGTCCAAACTAGACATGGCCTTCCGTCTGGAAGGTTGAATAACTGAAGGTGGAATAAAAATAAATTATTTAATTTTGTAACAATTTGTGTTTTCTGATAAATGCTCGTTCGAAAAGTTTGTTCAAAATTATAGGTGACATGATTATCTAAAACGAAAGAAACTTTAGTCTACAACTATAATATTTACATAAAAAGGATTTTGTGCACGTGCGTGCGTTAAGCTGTTTAAGAAGATGTCCAATCTGCCAACATTTGTTAAGGGGTCGTTCGTCACAAATTGCCTTAGCTTCGTGCGGATGTCTTAGAAAGACATTTAAGACAAATATTTCGCGTATTTCTGAGTGTCTCACTGGAGAGTTAAATGATTATTTCAACAAACATGCTTCGTTTGAACGAGTTGTTTCGTTACATAATTTTATTATCATGACTAATAATGCATTTTTATTAACGCTAACAAATTAGCACCATTCATGCGGTTGCAATCGTACCAGTTTTGTCTGCCGAAACCACCTCCTTCGGTTCTGCTTCCGAAGCGGCCACCGGTGGTTCATCATCCACACGGTACGTAATGAATGCGGGTGCCTTCGGTGGCATCCAATCGGGAATAATCTTTTCGTGCAACCGCCAAACGCCATACTCGTTTGCCAGATGCTTTTCGAACACGACGTACTCGAGACAATCCTTCGGTAACGTTTCACTGCCGTGCATTAATCGGCCGAAGCGGTCATAAATGGCCAACGTTTGCTGGCTGTGGAATCGGACCGTCACCTGGGCGAACACGTTCTCTTTGGTGATGACATCGGTGCAGCGCGCGTGGACCACACGGGGCGGTTCGAGTGATTTCAAAAACTGCCAACGAATCGTCTTATCGCTGATATTGTGCATCAGCTCCGGGTACGCTCGCTCCGTAACGATCTCCCGCAGCTTGTACTTGTTCTTTTCACACAACGTGTTGTGAGCATCGATGTAGATATCCTGGGCCAGTGTAGCGAACTCGGGCGGTTCAAAATCTTCATCGTAATTCCGAATCTTCCGGACCGCCATCATCGACTTAGTTTTCTTTTCCAACTGTTCTATCTTTTGCTTAGCACCTTCGCGCGATATAGCCGACATGCGACCATCACCTTCTGGCGGCACGTACGGCTCGAAGACACCGCCCGTGCAGCTGATGTAGAAAGGACGCTCCAACCACGGGCGGGGTGGTAAAATGCCACGCTCCTTCATGCGAGTTTTCAACTGGTCCTGCGACAGTTCGTCCGCCTTTTCGTTCATGTTCGGTATGTCGATCTTGACGAACTTGGCTTTACGCAATCGCTTCCACTTTGGATCCCAATGCTTCGTACGCCGGTGTCGAACTTGCTGCTGATTGATAGCTGTCGCATTCTGAAGGCATGGGGCAAGGATTCTAACAGGTGGAAGCTAAAACAATACTTATAGATTTTAGGCTTCGTGAACTCTAGGCGGTATTTAGTGTGTTTACCTGTAAAAATTTAATCGCTGAGCGACTGGCCGCAACGAACGATGCCATGTTTTTATTGTACAAATCAACTCAGCTGTCAAATCAAAAGTCTAACAAAGATGACATAAGATGTTGAAACACCCAATAAACAATCCAGTTGCTCTCAGTCAATCGTCTGAAGCAGAGAATCGGCAGGGATCAAGGTTTTATTGCATTCCAAGAGCATAAAACGAATTGTGCATAAAATCACGCTCCAAAAGTTCCACAGACAAAAAAGAATGGTATTGAAATAGCTAAAAGCGATAGAAAATAAGATGGCAGGAGATATTCTGCTAAAGATGACAGATGTGTTTATGAGCCATAGCACTGGATTCGCAACAACATTTGAAATGTGCAGCTTATGTTCTAGTTTTATATTAAATGCATAATCCTACATTTCCTTATCGCAATTCTTATGGATTTAGTTAACATTTGTACATTTATTGTAGTTTGATACTAATATATATTCGTTTTAGTAGTGAAGCTCGAGAAATACTCACAGAAGTAGAAAAAAGTGTTTGAAAATGAACTTAGAATTTTTATCTATTTACTGCGGAACAATATGGCTGTATAAAGATCTTCAAATGGAAAAACTAAAGAAAATTTAGTCCGCCGTGTTTTTATTGATAAAATAAGACTTTTCAACCGTCATTTTGAACGACAATCATTCGAGCGGTTGTTTGAGGACGACGAACCCTGCCTGCTCGGTTGAATCGTCTGATGGGCCGAAAACTGCCCGAGTGGTAATTTCCTGTGCACAGCGAGCAATACTTTTCTTTCTCCATCGTCAGCGCGTGTGGTGTGATCGTTGTGTTCAGTCAAGTGCTCCGCGAAATAACTATTAAATTTGTAAGTAAAGTCCCTTCATAGGGTTGCCCTCGCGCTCGGGCAAAGGTAAAGAATTGGTTAGGCAGATGGTTAGAATGTTAGGTAAAACAGTTGGAGACTAATATCCGGCTGAAAACGAGTTTTTTTTGTCATGTAAATTTTACCCCGTCGTTGGTTAGCTTCAGAAAGGTAGCGGGAGGGTTCCATCTTGAATAAGCGCTTCAAGCGTGTGTGCCACTGAGAAGGGAAGCAATTCTACGCCACGACGGCGAGAAATACGCGATGATCATCATCGTTGTACGGGATTGAAAGTGGCCTTCCCGAACAATTCCGTTTATTGAAAAAGGCTTAAAGATGGCCACTTCGTGTGGAATGCGAAATGGCGTTTCACAGGGGCACACACAAGCACATCGCTCACTCACTTTTCGTTGCTTTGTGTGTTGTGTGAGGAAAATGAGCTTGGCAAGAGGTTTAAAATACCTCTTTTGCTCGCTACTGTATGCGGCCGCAAATTGCAGAAAGCAAAGCAACCTTTTCTTTTCATATGTGCTTTCGGGCATAGCATGAGGCCAATGGAAAATTGTCATGAACCACCTCTGCTGCTATCTTGTGGCTGTCATTGGGTTTGGTGCGGCGAGCGGATGGAAAATCCTAACCTAGCTTTTTGTGACGATGTGTCATGTTGGATTGCAGTGTATAAACTACCATAGGAAGGGAGACATTTCTTCGTCGTCGTCATCATCATCGTCATCGATCTATCTTTGTGGGTAGATTGTGGGCAATCGCTTTGTGGCAACCCAGTTACGCTGCGAACTGATGGTGAATTGCCTTGAACATAACCTTTACAGTATGGTTTTGAGCGTAATTGCAGCTTGCGGAAGTGGATGGTTGAAGTTTTCAATGCTAACACGCGCGGTTGTTTCATTTTAAGGCAACGCAGAAACCTTTCTTGGGTTAAATCGATGTCACAGTCATCATGTGCACGTGTGCGGCCTTTATCATGCCGTGCGAGATACTCCTATTGCCGAAGGGTGAGCAGGAGCGATCTGGCTAGATGTAGCGAGTAGCAGAAAAAAGTTGCTTGTGACGGCAATTACATTGTGCATAAACCGGTTATTGGCGGTTTAGGCGTACCATACGCTCTCAAGATCGAGGAATCCCCCAACGTTGCACTAACATGTACAATCTGTGGCTGCCTGTGTACTTGCGTATCGCTTTGTCTGCTAGTTAGCATATGCATGCTAACCATGCACATTTAATTGTATATGAAATGAGGTATTTATATACACATTCAAAGCTGTGCGCTTCGGCAAAATTATCTTGCACAGTGCAACGATGAGAGATGCAAGGATACAAGAACCAACAAATTTTATGATTTCATCAAGCGCGTCGAAAGAACAATGTTTCATTGTGTTTTGTTTTCTTCTTCTTTTTCTTTTTGGTAGAAGTAGTGTCTTCATTTTCATCACATCCGCCTCACCAATTTACCACCGCACAGCACAACCAAACACCTCGTCGTCACGAAATAATAAGAAAGTTACACTCCTTGGTGTGTGTGTGTGCGCTTTATTTGGGAGACAAAAAGAACAAAGAAACACAAAAACAAAAGCTTCAAAGATCTAGGCAAAAAGTTCAGAGAAGAACGCAGGGCAACAACACACAGGAGTAATTTGAACTGGAAATAAGAGAAAGGAGAGCAAGCCGAGCGCGCGCGTGACAGATTTTAATTTTGTTAATTTATCTTTCTAAACAATTTATTACACACATATCCCCCATTTGTGATTGGATAGATCGGACCCGACGACTTCATTTTTGCGGAAACCCAGTAACTAAGTAAGCTTTATTTTATTTCTTTTGTTTTTCATTTATGTTTAGTTAGTTTTAGTATTTTCCGTACCCTTAGCAAATGTGTTTCAGGCAAACTTAGCGTTTTATGGAGGCATTTAATTTCTTTCGATTGATTCGAAGCGCAATCGGCTTCGATTGGAAGAAATGTTGCTTTCGGTCCTAGGCTAGGAATAGATGAGGTAGTATTGTCTTATGCTGAAATTATTTCAATCATCTCGGGAAAACTAGATCAGAAGAGACATCTACGGAAAAACAGAGGAATTTCTTGAAATGCTTAATTTTTGGTTAGCGGTTCCCACTGCGTGTGGACTATTCCGCTCCCTATTTGACCGTGTACCATCTCTCACCTTCGTATTGCCCTTTTTCAGATCAGTTTACGAACGTACGCATACGACTACCCATAAAAAGCTCACATCGTCGTCAGGGGAACAGAGAAATTGAAAATTATTTTTCGTGATTGAAGAAAACACGGGTAAGATACTTTCGACGGACCAACAGTATTGTTACGACCGCGCGAGTTTTGGATTGATTACCCTTGTTTTTTACTACTCTGCAAGGCCGGTGCATCACATTTTTACTACGGTACATTTCTTCTCAGTCCTGTACCTCAGGCTGCGTACACGCATTGCAACCATCATCACTATTTTGTTTGTGAACGTTTCGAATCCTATTTGTTTCCTTTTGTTTGACTGTTTTGCACCAACATACATGCATCTGTTTTAGTTTTTACGTTTGAAAGTAATCATCACGCATACCATGATAATTTCAAAAGAAATTTCTTTTAGGTTTTTTTCTTTAAACATTTAGATTGTTTAAATGGTCACTAGAAAAGTTGTTTGTTCTGACGAACACCGTTCGTTACGAACTTACAGTGGAAAGCCCTGAAGTGTGTATATACTTGTCTCTGTTCGTTGCATCGAGGTAACTTTGCAAGGACAAACGTGAACGACGTCCAAGGCCCGCTGACAGTATGGTCTGTTTATTTTATTTAGGTCATGGGAAACGGACGGACGAACGCACGGGGGCGGATACGTTCTGTTTTAATCCAATCCTTCTGTTGTTTCCGTGGGGCATACGTTTGAGTTGAATTAGCAACAACCTGAGATATGGTAGCAATACGATTTTTTAAAGAAACAAATGTAGCGAACAAGAGAAGGATAATAATTTAACATAAACACCACTTAGAATAAGGGATTCAACTATTATAAAATATCCAAATGACTTTTTTCAATTCTGCCGATTTATTAAAATGTTATTTCTCCTCGTTTGTTTTGCAGTAATTTGTTGTATGAGTCAGAAAGCCGAAAGACCAGTACTATCAGGTCAACGCATTAAGACCAGGAAAAGGGGTAAGTTTAATGATGATATTGGCCCAATATGCTCTTTTTTAGACAACTTTACGCTTTATTTTAGTGTTTATTGTAATCAATTGTCAATTGAAACTAGCGTATGCTTTAAAAAATGGATAATTTTCACCATTTTTGCATACGAGTTTCCTAATGGAAACATTCGTGTGTGAAATGGTATAGTTATGGTTATGGTATAGTATAATCGATTGTTCATTTGCATACGCATTGTAATGTTTGAGTGCGTTGTTGGGACCTGTTCCTTCGGATGAAGTTAATTGTACACATAGGAAACATCAAACTGGATACCTTATAAAAGAAAAAAAAAACATCACAGTTCCCTGCCACATGCACGATGCGTCTTCATCTGTATGTGGATAATTATATGTTTGAAACTGTGAAATCAATATTGGCTTCGGCTTAGCTATGTTATGCATGTGCAAACGCATACCCTATATGTGTCATAACACGGAGTCTGGCTACATAACAACGCCTCTTACTGAAGAAGTTAGGTGAACGAAAGACAAGAACGCTGAGTGAATGCGGTTTTAATGTTTTTGATTCGTTGGTTATTTGACAATTGGTTATCAGAGTTGAAGCTTAAACTCAATAAACATAAAATGAGGTTTAAAATATACAGTTCCCTGCCAGAAACAAGATGCCTTCCTCATCAGTTTGTGGATACGAAATTTTAAGTAACTGTAAGATTAATATTGGCTTCGGCTCAGCTATGTTACACACGTCAAAGTTATATGTGTCGTAATACGCAGCCTGGCTACAGAATTATTGAAAAAGAGCTTATTGGTAAATGACACCCAATTGTTTATTCTCCCGAAATCAAACACTTACTAGTTTTTGCTTACTTTATTTTTCAGATGAAAGAGAGAAGAATGACCCCACGGGATTCCGTGACGCGGTCATTGCAGGTCTCGATTCAGCTGAAGATCTAGAGCAAATTTACAAGTACCTTGACAGCGCTGGTAATAAACTCGACTATCGTCGCTACGGTGAAGTATTATTCGATATCTTAATTGCTGGTGGATTACTCGGTAAGTGAAGAGAAAGTTTGTCACGTGCACGTAGCTTGTTCGTGGATGATTGATTTGACTGACCCAGAGACATAACATTATTGTTACAGTACCCGGAGGATCTATCTCACAAGATGGCGAGAAACCACGTACCGATCGCTGTATATTCGCAGCATCGGAAGACATGGAATCGATGCGGAACCATGAGCAGGTACATAAGTAATGGGCTAATCTTTCGTGTGTTGGGTTGGGATTTTGCACACATTTAGCTAGAGCCGAATGTTGAAAACAACATGCCAACATTCCGGTGTAGACACGTGTGCTATATAAATATGGAAACTTCTTGCTTGAGATTCGTGTTCCTTTGCTGTAAACTCGTATCTTTTTTTTGTTTCCTACAACGTACTACTACTATCATTATATGTATAATGTCCATGAAATTGTGAAGACACCTTAACTGACGCGTTTTATTTATTTCAAATTTCTTTCCGTTGCTATAAAGATCTTTATACGGCTTATGCGTCGATACAAGTATCTCGAGAAAATGTTTGAAGAGGAAATGAAGAAAATTCTGATTTTCATCAAGGGTTTTACTCCACTCGAAAGGATCAAACTCGCTCGCATGACAGCTCTGTGGATGGGTAAGTGTTAACTATGGTGTAGTTTAGATTTATGGCACCAGGATCATTACCGGAAGCTGTGCTTTTGATCACGCCGAAGGTGTTTAAAAATAAACGTGCCTAAATTAAATAACCGTATAGTTTATTTTGCTTACGCTTTTATCGGTCCGACTTAGTTCTATGACCTCTGGCGTCAATGAGAACTATAACATTATTATCAGCATCGCTGACAATAAATGTGTCGCTAATACGCACGAGGTTTTGATGTATGTATTTTTTCCCACTCGTTTCTTTCTTTCCAGCTAATGGATCCATTCCACCGCAAGTGCTGAACGTGCTGAACAATGAACACCTGACGAAGGATGGGATAGCGCTGGAGTTTCTGCTAGAGGTGTTTATCACTTTCAAGCAAGAGAAGGGTGGCAATGCGCCCTTGGTGGCGGCTCTGCGCAAGGGTGGTCTCGACACCCGCCTAATGGACTTTCTGCCCATGAACAAGCGCAGCGAGGACTACCTCAAGACGGTACTTGTTGAGAAGGATCTGGCCGAAATTTTCAAGCTCCATATGGCTCAGGCGAGCCAGGAAGCAAAGCGAGAACTGACGCAGGTACGTTCAACGTCCGATTGAAGCCATATGGTAATAGGCGGCAGTGACCTATAATTTCTGCCTGTCTTTCAAAATACGCACCTATTAGAGCCTGCTCATGATGCTTAATGGATACCATTTGTAGGTGTCGAAAGTGTGCTAAAATATAATCCATAGTGTCAGCGACCTAACATGTTTTCCGACTCATTTACTATTGTGTCGGTTACGGACGTACGCTTATACGAACATTTGATGTTGCAAACAGTTTGTTGATGTAAATGCTGAACCGTTGACCGACCAAATACGCACATTAGTTAGTAGAACTAAATAGTATCGCTTTTATCGTTCTGTTTAGTGGGAAATCGTGTGCAAGATAATGCTCAGATCTGTGCTTCGGTAAATAGTTTCGGAATTTTGAAGTGTTTACTTGCTTTTTAATTAATCTGAGACAACTAACAAAAGGATAATAGTAGAGCCCATCAAATAAGAATAATGTTTTGGTGAATGTACTTCCAGAACAAGTATTGTGATCAATAGGGAAATGGTTCAAAAGACATCCGGTCCCTTTGGTTATCGATAAAAGAACTTCTCCTGCCGGAGAATTTAATGTCACCTGGTATACTAAACATTTTTAAGTCGTACTGCGCTCGATAATACAAAATTTTATCCAGCGCGTTAAGATTTAAAACATTACACGTTGTAAACTATGCTATATTAGCTGGTTCATGATAAAGTGTACTTACATCATTTATCTTTCATTCGTATATTTCACAGCTGCTTATTGATGATATTAACGATAATAAGACAATTAAGGATATTATCGCCGACGCGAAGGAAATGTCGACGAAATCAAACATTCCCGAGCATGAAGTAGTTGGTCTCGTAAGTATCCATATCGTAAATAGTATCATGCTTGATGGCACCCGAGACAAATCCATTATTGGCGGATCCACATCGTCTGGTGGTTCTAAAGGGTTAGCCAAATTGATATGATCTGATCATGTCCTTAAAGTGTGTGTGTGTGTGTGTGTTATTTTCCATCATTATTCAAAGTTTTGCATAAGCAAGCTTTGTTTGGGCATATCTCATTCACACTTTTGGAACATTACCTTTTGAGATAGATTACTTGTTTGTTGGCCTACTTTTTTGGGTACCTTAGTAATTGAATTTGCTTTCTTTTTCGTGTTTGCTACAGATTTGGTCCACCGTTATGTCACTAGCCGAATGGAACAAGAAGGAAGAGCTGGTCGCGGAGCAAGCACTGAAACATCTGCGCACCTACACGCCGCTGTTCGAAGCGTTCACCACCACGGACCGATCCGAGATGGTTCTTCTGTTGAAGGTGCAAGAGTTTTGCTACGAAAACATGAACTTTATGAAGGCTTTTTCGAAGATTGTTTTGCTTTTCTACAAAAGTAAGCATCATATTCTGGTTGCCGTCAATGATCCATCAGTCATTGCTCGATATCGTTCATTTGAAATTACAACTTGTTCCTCTTCTTTGCAGCCGAAGTAATCACAGAAGATTCGATTCTGAAGTGGTACAAGGAGGGCCATTCTAACAAGGGAAAAATGCACTTCCTGGAACAGATGAAGAAATTCATTGAGTGGCTGCAGAACGCCGAAGAAGGTATGTATATATTCGTGCTGCTTTCCTCTCCGACTCTTTAGTGTAAATAAAGTAAAATGTTAGCATTCTTCTATGGTTAATAGCATACCAACGAAATCAAAAAATTTCCAATTTTGTATGCTGCGAGAGGCAATGCTTAAAGAATATATTGAAAACAAATTAAGTTTCACCGTCGGAATACCCTTTTGTGCTTTGGTATCAGTATGGTTCATAAAGTTGTTACATTTAAAAAAAGGACAGATGGTTTGGCTTGATGTACTACGAATACGTATCATCAGGCAAACACAAATTTGAGTAAATTTAATGTGCTGACTTTTGTCTTTAAAAGGCTGCAACAACGAATTATCGTTATTTTATCTATATAGTATAACATGTTGTATAAGCTACCCCTTTATTGATCCAGCCATAAGTTTAATATTACTAATTTAGAAAACATGAACCTACAAATGTTTTAATTGTTTTCTTTCTCTCTGTCTTTACTTGCAGAAAGTGAATCTGAGGAAGACTAAATCATAACCATCTCGTTTCTCTCGCATTGGATACTCTTTTCACCACAACCCAAACAAACAACAGTATCAACCCATCACACCACTTGCGTTCTTCTATAATAAATCTGTGACGATGTTTGTACTATCCCCACTCTCCGCATCCCGAGCGCCGCTGCTAGCACAACTTATATATTCTCATTTTACCCGTTACTTTTATTTAAAACGATGAAATTTATGCCCGCGCTGAATAGAACGAGGGAAGGGTGAAATTCCCGTACCGCATTGTGTGTAGAGACTCTATAGAGAACAGATGATAAATATAGATATGGTTGAAAGGGAAGATTTTCACTGAGTTCTTGCAGTGGTGGTAGTGGTGAGCTGCTATTGCTGTTTTTATTTTTGTTATCCCCATCCCTATGTTTTCCTCATCTTATTCTATACATGTTCCGGACGCTCAGGGGAGTATTGTCGAAGTTGATTGGCGGTTCCATGCACCGATGGAACTCGACGAATCGGACTCAGTAGAAAGGAATAGTTTCGGTATGCTATGTTCGTGTTGTGTGTCCTGTTTGGCATCTTTTGGGTGTCCCTTGTTGTGTATGACCAATTCCAATGATCCTGACCAGGTATTTAAAGGGAAGGAAAACTTTAGCTGACTATCGTACATCATCGTTGAGCAGAATAAAAGGGGTTTTTTTTTGTATGTTTATTTTATATTGTACGTTTTATTTGATTCACTTGCTAAACCAGAGGGCATTACTGCAAACGAAAGAGAGGGTCAGTTGTAGAGGATATAGTTAAAACAAGATAGATACAGCAATAAAAACATATATCCTTAAACGTCATTTCAAAATCCGCGAAGGAAAAATATCGCATTCTACTATCTGCACATGTTTCGTTTAATTTCAATCGTCGGAAACATCTTAAAGGTTTGGGATTATCTTATGTCATTATAATTTTCTATCATCACCATCGTTTTTTATTTGTGCCTTGAACAGGACAAGTAGTTAATCTTAAAGTAATGAAAACAAATGTACGCCAGCCTTAACCAAAAAAAGGAGAATAATAATACTAATTGATTTTATTCGTCACCTTTTGTTGTAAGAGCATAAGAAAACACACTGAACAACGAATTACAGAGAGCTGTTTAGTTGTTAAATTTTTTGGTGTTTTCATTAGATGGAGGACATGCAATTAACGGTATTAGCAGCTTAATGCAATTTGCTGAGAATGGTCAGGAATCGGCCACTCCTCCAGGGATCCATCTATAACTTTAGAAAAAGGCAAGACCAGATAAAATGATGCATCAGCAGACATCTTTTTGGGTTTCAGGTAGCATAATATACTGCAGGTTAGATTCAGTACTTACAACACGTTGTCAGTACACACAATCAAAAACATCTCAAAATCAACTTAGGACATTGACCGTCTGACAAATTTGCTCTTTTGCACATTCAAAACTTCTCGAGACGTCGATGAACCAATGTTCCTTCTGAAATATGGTTCATGGGAGGAAGAGGAAGAATGCCTGCCATTGACGATGATATACAAAACAAGTGACCATTGATTTTCCGGAGTCTTCCAAAAAAACGCACTTAATCCACACTCAGAGAAACTGACGGGAGACATTAGCGTGGTGTTTTACAAGCTCCTCTTTGATACACAATGTAGCGAAACGGTTCGAAGTGCAAGGGAAATTCATGAGAAAATGTAATACTAAAAGAATACCAACTCTCAACACACAAATAAAAATATGCAACTCAAGAGCAAACCGGGACAACACACACTGTCGGTGCAAAGGGAAGAGTACATGACTCGGTTTATATTTATTCATTGTTTCCCCCTCTCTCGATACGGAGAAATGTGACCTGTAATATATTGAGAAAATAGTAACGGACACAGTGCTCTGATTGTACAACACTAATGATGCGTTTATTTAGTTACTTTTGCTTAAAAATAATAAATTAATCTAAACCAGAAAATATGTACCCTGCCGAAGGAATGTCGCTATGATTTGTTATCTCCTTTCGTTTTTTTTTGTCGGGGCTCAAATCTTATGTGTCTCTTTTGCTACTCACAGCACACGGTACGCGAATGTAAGTAAGTTCACTTTCTTTAGTTTCACATTAGCATATTTTCTTGTTTGTTAATGTAGTTTGTGCCGGGAAGGTTATTTCTCGGAACGAAAAAAAAACAAATGCAGTACTGGGACCGATTCTTTCACGCACACGATGAGTTGTCCGTTTATCACAAATCAAAACTGATGAAGTTTACTAGCGCCGCACGGCGCGAGTTGGTCCGTTCGTTGTCATAGTAGTAGTTGTAGTTAATGTCCCTTTACGTTAGAATTGAAACAGAAATAGCGCGACGGATTGTAAGGCAAGACTGTCACGCGCTGAGAGTCGTCTAAGTGTAAACGAGAGCAAAGTGGTTGCATCTATTCCCGATACATTCTGCGAACGTTCTACGAACGAGGTTCTCTGCTAAGGTACGAGGATAATTGACCGTTGGTGTTTCACTCAACTCAAGGTGGTCGGACAGGGAGGGCACTCTACCCCCGGGTTACGATTGACTGATGGTATTACGGAATGAAGGATTTAGCATCACAATTTCCTCCTCACTGTCGTCCTCCGTATCGGTGATCGGATCGCGTTCATCATCGAAGTATGGCTGCAGTTCTACAACATGAAACAGAACACACAACATTAAATGCACCAAACCATCGGCATGCATTCCCATCTCAACCTACTTTTCGTGGAGGCACGGAATAGTTCCGTTTCTTCGTCGTCATCGAACAGTTTCCGATTCAGTTCACCCTTTTGCGGCAGAAGCGAGAAGTTGTAGTAGTAGCGCGAGTCGCGACGGCGCGCTTGTATGTACATGAAGCACATGATACCGGCCACGATGATGCCGACCGAAACACATCCGGCCAGTATGACGAAGACTAACCGAGGCATTCCGAGCACACGTTCGTCGCGTGCTAGATGGAACACTATGCCGGTGGCACCGCCCAGAGGTCCTTGTCTTATTTTCCTGTTCAACAAACAAAGAGAATTATGATGTTTACATACTATTGATGTAGAATACTGGGCCTTAGATCATCGAATGAGCCCCACATTGCCGTACTGATGTGTTGAGTATCAACTACAAAACTTACTTTACGCCTTGCTCATAACCCGACGGCTCAGCGTGTACCAAAATGTCTTCCGTGCCGGACAGAGATTCAAACTGGAACTTTCCTACCGGTCCGGTGCGACCGTTTGCTAGCACTTTTTGAGTGTGTGCGTCCGTTACGTACACTTTTGCATCCGGCAGTGGATGATTGGCGTCATCCAGCACAATACCTGTAACGTATGTAAGATCATTTCTATTGGCCGATGCCTTTTAAAACACTCGCGGAGCTACTTACCACTCACAACAGCATTAAACTCCACGCCACCATCCTGCGGGAACACTTTCATCGTTTTGCTTGGCTCAAGCACTCCAAAATCATGATGCTTCTCGGGCAATGCCTGCGGTATCACCGGTACTGGCGGTGCGACGATGCTTTCCCGTGGTCGGGCAGCCTCCTGCATCACAATGTCACCGAGATCCAGTATCTGACTGTCGCTCAGGGTTACCGGCATGATGCGGGACGTGTAGTTGTAACAGCTGATTTCGATCTCCATCGAGCCGGACGGCAGAACGATGCGGAAGTGTGCCAAATTGGGCGTTACCTTGTAGATCAGATTGTTGCCATGCACGCGAAGGATTGCTTTGCGCAGCGGAGTGCCGTGAATGTCCTTCACGTACCCCCGAATGCCGGTATCGATCAACCGAAGGAAGTTGATCATGCGTTCCAAATTCTGGCGCCATACGCTCGCAATCGACGACTCGGACGGCATCTTGCAGCAACCAAGCTGCAGCGTAAACAGTGGCACCTCGTACAGCTTGTGGATCGCGTTTGTGACACGTTGCGTCGCTTCGACTTGATGCAACTGACCGGCATCGACCGTACATTTGTCGGAGCTGGCGGACTGTCTGTACTTGTGACCTTTAATTTTTTCCGCAAACCGTGAATAGATTGCAACCTTATCGTCCGTGTTTGGGAAGCTGAATTGAAAGAAGAAATAATTCCATTATTAGTGTGTGCTCGTTGGCGGTACGTGACTATGTACAGGACTTACAATACATCGTGTCCACCGGCAGCAAATGTCAGGGCCAGATCGTACTCCTCCTCTTTCAGCATGCGCAGGAACATATCCTTTTGATGGTCCGTTTCCGCATTCAGCAACTTATCTGCCAACTCATCCGTATGCAGTGTGGGGTTGCAAACGGATGCATTCGTTCGGAACTGTTGCACGATCTCGTCAAAGTCGTTCTTTACCGGAACGAAGTGCAGCACAGTATTTTGGAGCAATTTGATCAGCAACGGTTCCTTGATTAAATAGCCAGCCAGCACGTGACGGGCCAGATTCATGACCATCTCGCGCCCGATAGCGGCCGTTTGGAACAGTGACGATACGATCAGGATGTGCAGTTTTGTCTCCTCCGGTGTTCCAATCTGCATTTGAAGGAAGAATCATTAGCCTATTTGTTCATTTTCGCCCTTTCTTCTTTTGCTTACATTATCGGTCAGCTTTACGGAGGGATACGCCATCGATACCTCGTTGCCACCGAACTCCAGCGAAACGGAGGTGTAGTGTTTGTTCTCGAATTCGGCCATTGTGGTTTTCAGTTCCGCGTCCGAGTGGTAGCGCGTGTTGATGACGTTTTCCAGCGTTCGGTAGTCGTACGCCGACGACCAATGCTGCGGATCGTCACGCATTAGCTGAAAATCGACGATCACCGCCCGATCAGCTTCCGGTGGGATGCGTACTTCAAGCGATTGTGGCTCGTAGCCCTCCGCCTCGGCAGTAACATTATATAGACCCGGCAGCAACAATCGGTAGTAATCCCCATTCGCCGTTGTATAGGTGACATGCTCGATCTGATTCACCTTTACACTGGCCCGTCCGATCGGATGTCCGATCGTGCTTCTTACGTATCCCGTGATGCCATGCTGTGCCTGCTCCACGTACTGCAGCAACGCTTCGCGGTTTTGCTTCCAAAATTCGGGCAGCTGCGAAGCGGGCGGAAACTTGTCGCAACCAACTTCAAGCGTCAGCTCGTACGCTCCACCAACTACGTACGACCAGTCTTGCATGCCACCGGTGACACTGTACCATGCAGCACCGTTCGTGATGCCATCGGGGAAATTTTCCCGCAGGTATGTCGGACATGGATGTCCAAGATGCATCGTAGTATGTGACTGTGGAGTAGAGTAAAACAGCAAGTTTTTAAACAGGTGCCTGACTTAAATTGCCTTCCTTACTGCACTTACATTCGCGTACACATGTGCCAGATACTGGAACAGTTCGTTCTCCTCCGTCGGGTTCTTAACCGTGCGTGGATCACCGTACGCACTGGAGTATGCGAAATCCTTGGGCGAATCATCAAACGGATAGTTAGCTACCAATGCGCCACCATGCAGATTAGCCGACAGGACGAACGGCGTAGACAGCGACCAATTCATCACGGCCATCGTTTCCGGCTCTTGGTGAGTATTGTACTGGTTGCGTCCGAACTGATCCGGGAAGTTGCGGTTCAGATCGACATTGTTCGCGTTCGACCGTCCACGCAGACTTTCCTTATCGCTACCATCGGACAGTTCGTACCCATCCGGATTCATACTAAACAGCAGATGCAATCGCGTCTGATTCATCAGCTTTGTAACGCGCTGCGTACGGTTAAAGTTTTCGCAGAGATACTTCGCAAACAATAGCAACAGTTCCCGGCCGACCACCTCGTTACCGTGCATGTTGGCAATGTACTTCACTTCCGGCTTGCCAGGTACGTGCTTCCCGGGAGATTCGGTAATTTCCATTACCCAAAGATCACGGTTCTGCACCGACTTGCCGATCGAGTAGAGATGCGTAATCGAAGGATAGTTACTGGCGAGATCTTGAATGTACCTGGAAGTAGACATTAACGGCATGCTCAAGTACATTCAGCTGAAGGGGACGTTGGAAAGGAGTTTCACTTACCGCACCATAGTGGTATAGTTATGGTGAACGAACTCGGGCGTTTTAGCAAATCCGTACTCATCGAACGTTTCACGAACAACTCGCACCTGTTCCGACTTGGAAGGAGCTGTAAAAGGTAGTTAGAGGTCCAGAATTAGAATTTAAGTGTCGTTTACTATTCACACCCATATTTCTAGTTTGGTGAACTTTTTGTTAACACTACCGTTAGTAAGACATTTTTACATTATAACTGCTTGTTAGTAGTTAGTATTTGTTAACGATCTCGCTTTAATATCGGCAAAGATTGTGAGATATCACTTTGACGCTTCATTCACACGGACATATACGATAAGACACACAAACACGAACATACCTTTCAATATTTTACATAGGAATAAAATAGTACATTTTACCAATCGCTGGATACAGAACACTTTAAGAACATACTCAGTACAGGCTTAACAAAGCTAGATTGTTCGTAAATAGTATATAAAATTGCAATTGCTATGGTACGTACGGTTTTATCTTTATTCTTCACTTTCGCTCACGATCATTCTTTTGTACACCAACAAGAAGAATTTAGTGTTTAAGAACCTGAAGTAGAATATTTTGCTTTCCTTTCATTTGTTGTATCTGTGGGAATTTGTGCAGTGTTTTTGTGAATTGCATAACACGCACCCTCAAGTGTTTTGAATTTAGAAATGTTACAGTTTGAGAAACAGTGTTCTAAACATTTATACAGTTGGTAACATGATGCTCGTTTGAAATGTACATTAATTTGAAGATGGGTAAGTTTGTTTTTTCCTTTTCAGTTGTAAAACATTAGTTTACTCAGGGATATTACATGCATCGACTCTCGTACTGGCTGATCCAGAATCCAGAGAACCCCGGATTAATTTCAACACACAAAACAGATATTTAACCTTACATACATTGTCCTTTACAAAATTAAGTTAAAAATGGCTCTTTGTTTGCAGTAAATCGATCTAACTTGGTAACTGCTGAGCCTTGATCCAGTGATTTTAATATTTGACTTGGGTGTTTAGTTGCATTAAAAACACATTTACCTCTGTGTTTTACCACAACACATTTACCACTGTATCCCGTATGTATAAGAAATAAAAAAAATGATGCAAATCAATTCCCCAAAACAACGAAACATTTGGGTAAGCATTGCCAAAAAATAAGAGAATTCTATTTAGAGTGATTTTTGATAATCAACAAGCTTGGAATACTTCGGCAAACGGAAGGTTAATCCCTTGAAAAGGTGCATGCATAGTAAGGACGAACGTACTTAAACTAGGGGGTTTAACAAATAATTGTAGCTTTAGTACCCATAACCAATCCATCCATTGTTTACAAGAAGCCTTAATATATGTGTCAGTGTTAGTGCAATTATATTGCAGTTAGTATGATTTTTTGTAAGCCCATTTCATTAATTTAACAGAACACCACTTTGGTTATTATATTCGAGAAATTAGATGCAATTATGAGCTGATCTGTTTTTCAACAGTGTTAGTTATGTTTCAGATGATAGTTTTCCTTTTTAGTGAGAATTTTTTTTTCCACAGATGTTGGCTTTATATATCTCCACTAATACTTTACTGTTAGGTTATTTGCTTCTCTGTGCCGAACTGATGCTTATTTAACTGCTTTATTATTTATAAAACTGTTGGTACGATCTGTTAGTAGGGATGGTTTGTTCATATTGGATGAAATTGAGGATAACAATCCGCATATTTCATTTTGAAGTGTTTTATACATATTTGTTGTGGTACTCGTAAGCAATCTCAATTAGTATGATTTGTTCACTGCTCTTTTCAACAAAAAAAAAAAACATAAAAAAGTTCATGCTCGAAGCGACGGGTATAGGAATAATAAGAACGTTTGGAACGCTTCTCCCTGCTGCGTGCTGTTAAGTTAAGGGTGCCTTCTACGAAAGTGTGTACAAGACTCAAAAGCCTAAATCGACAATCCGGTCGCACCCATCAGCCTATGGCATTCGAATGAAGCAAGCACTGGACACACCGCAACTGAGGGGGCGCGGCCGTAGCTGAAGATAGAAGCTTTAGATACCTTCTTGTGTGTCGTAGATCTTCAGACTGAAGTTCACCTGCAGCGGCTGATCAGCCTTAACCTGCACGTTTACTGGGTCGCTCGGGTAATAGCTGCAATAATGGAAAAAATAACGAAGATAAACCATTTTGCCTGACCATTTGGTTTGTGCGTAAATTTCAACGACTTACCCAACTGCTTCCACACGAACATTGTACTGACCCGGTACCAAAAGGCGCCAATATTCGCCTCTCTCGCCGGTGCGTACATTCCGATCGATTCCACTCACGATCACGTCCGCATCCTTGATCGGATAACCGGCACTGTCCGTGACGAGACCCTAAAATTCAACAAATAATCCATTAATGGTTGGCAATTTTCTCTCAAACAGGTATCGTTACCTTCACACCAACGTGAACCAGCTTCATGTATTCGATCAGACTGCGCTTGTTTTTGTTCCACTCCTTTGGCAGTTCTCTCGCATACGGAAACTTGCAGCAGCTCAACTCCAGCGTTACCTCGAAACAGTTGCTGTACACGTAGTTAAAGTCCTGCATGCCACCGCTCAGCTCGTACCAGTATGCACCGTTAGTGATGCCGCTCTGGAATGTTTCATTACAGTCGCGTCCCTGGCGCATTACTGGATGATTTTCCGCGTACGTCAGAGCAGCATACTTGAAAAACTTGTTGTCCGGGGTGCGACTCTCTTCGCAGCAGTCATGATGATGGCTAAAAAGGGAAAAAAGGATCCAACATTGTAGTCTTTTCTTCGTAACAAAACGATTTTCCCTCTTGTCCGAAAGGTTCTTACATGGAATTGTCGTACGGATAACTGGCAACGACAGCACCACCATGAAGGTTCGCCGACAGGACGAACGGATTGTTGAGGATCCAGTTCATAACAGCCACCGTTTCAGGCTGGCGGCGCTTCATGCGCTGATGGCGCGTACGGTCATCGTCGAAGCGGTCCGGAAAATCTCGGTTCAGATCCACATTTGCCGCATTGTACCGTCCAACATAATCCGGTGGCGATTCACAGACACCTTCCTGCAAAGACACGGAATCAAAAAACACCACCATCACAGATCAATAAAGTGTTTTTTAAACACTTATTTCTTATTCATTATCCGATTTGCGTCACAGCATGAGCGACGATTTACGTCGACACTTTTGGATATGTACCATAACCGCCTCTCAAAGGTTCGCCGGTTGACAAATACCTGGTAAATGGGTACAACCCACGGGAAATTTATTTCTTCCCATCCCCCCAACAGCCACATCGTTGTTTGTATTGCACAGTTTACAATCAGGAGGAAATCAAGTGCAACAAGCAGGAAACCCTCGTCTGCCATTCACGAACAGCGAATGGAGGCGGAAAAGCTCGCTGCGAAACAGCACGGCACAGAGAAGTATCCCACGCATCAACCATCCCGTCGTCATTCATCCCACGTACGTTACGACACTGCAAGCATCATATGTCTGTTTTCTGCCATGAATGGGCAGCCATTACGAGGAAATATCATACGGTATATGAGGCGTAAAGGATGGCGGGATGCTGGTGGATATCGGCAGGATGTTCATTAATCCGGCAAAGGAAAATTAATTTGCAAAAGGATTATTTTTGCCTCGAATTGCACAAAATGGTTGGGCACATTCTATTATGAATGATGGTGTGATATTACACAAACATTTGTTCCAAATCACATTGAAGATACATTATATTAATTATTTGCAACTAACTAGCATCATAAATTACGTTTTACGACATGTGGTTAATAAACTTAATAAACAAAAGTGACAATGGCGAACGCTACCAAACGAAAATCAATGACAAACATGTGGAAATGGATCTCCAATTCAGATCTACTCATATGAGGACACCGAATTTCTGAATAGCTTCAAAAGCTAAGTTCAATTTCGACTAACAATTCAGAGTTAGCAGCAAAAGCATAGGACTAAATTAGGTCTAAACGTTATAAATAGCAATGGGGAATATTCGAAGTGATCCAATATTTCGAATAGAATTGACGACCATAGACCATCGTTCTCATAAATCTGCTACATACTTAAATAGTTCCAGACCTTCTGTGTAATGGGAAAAATAATTGCAACCTAATTACACAATAAATAAGTTAGCATTAAGCTGCAAACCTCTCAACCAATTTATGCTGATGTAGAAACCTTTTCCGTAATATAAACTGCAGTGTCAGGGAATTCGACTGTAAGGTTTACGCTCGTAAAGCTAGCGGAAATTTGTTCGTGGGCTGTGTAGCAAACAAAGTATTCTCCCTGTGTTGTTGTCTATCGTGGCATTAAATCGATTTTGGTGCTGGCTCACCCGTGCGCCAGATTTGCGCAACGCGTTATCGGTACAATTTATCACAGTCAGTGTCCGAAACAGACTGTGCAAATAAGTGTACACGTACACCACTATAATTGTTTAGATAAACAATTAATCATCATCAGTAACAAAAAAAAAACGGAATGTTTCCTGTTTGGCCGTGACTACAGCAACAAAGCAAAATGGTGTATGCATTAATCGATTATGTTCTGTCACAGCTTTATTAATTGTTCTACAGTTTATGCTTTACACTAAGTGCAGGGTTCATCCTAAATGCAATGCCCTTTCGGAAGGGTTTATTATAGAAGATTGTAAACGTTCTTAAGCGAAGTAATGACCCCGATAGTGACACACACAATAGTGTGTGGATGTGGAAGGTGCTAATTAAAAGTCCCGTTTGCTCCCGTTCCATTGCCTTTTGCCACTAACCACGCCATCTTCACCCCGGTCCTGTAAAGTGAAGATGCAATCTCTCCAAGCAGCTGGACGACGCACCAAACTCAATCATAAATAATCGAATCAGACAACCGATAAGACGTCTTATTTTTCCCGATAATTTGATGTGCTACTTTCTTAGTCTTGCATCGAGTTTAGGGAATACACTTGATCTAACCAAAAGAGACAAACGCCACGATTGGGGACGTCATCGAAAGAGCACCAAGAGTGAAAGATTTACAAATTGTCCATATGGATCCCTTTTCAACCGGATACCCCTGTGGCCTTTTGAATTGTGCTCATGCGATGCAAATATACCCGCCCCGCAGCTGAAGATGGCACTGCGGTCCATTCGGAAAAAAGCCGCACTACGGACATCAGCTGCATTACAATGAATGTTTGCGTAGTGAATAATGATAACAATCGTACAAAATCTCTACAAGGGGTATCGGGACGACGGGTTGTAGAGTGTGAGGCGTTGAAGTGGATGGCAATGGCAATGGTTGACCTTAAGATGACAGCAGCAGTTGGATGGTCGTTGTTGTCAGGGAAGCATTTCTATTCGATTCGTAATTTATGAGCAACAGCTCCATGAGCCGTGCGTAATTCAATGAAGCTAAAATAAATGTAAATAAAATGAAATTAGTTGTTGGCTGGTTAATTTGAATTAATATTATTGCAACGTGAAATATATACGGAAGCAAATTAATTAATTATATTAAATCAAACAATTACCAAATCAGCACGATAATAGTCTTCCAATGCAAGCTTTCCCTAAATTAACTTCACATTTTCAGTCAAAATGCGCACGCTTCTAGTTGAATATGTTATTATTACTTTAATCACACGCACTTTCACAAAGGAAAGTCTCTTTTTTCTATCGTTATTAATCCAAAATGCAATAAAGCTAAACTAGCTTGCTAGACTAGGGAACAATTGGTCCCTCTGTTCAACAATTCAAACGTTCTAAAAGGTTACACCGGCGACACGTTTTAGAATATGGATGATGCTAAACTGTGTCAACTATGCTAACTGCCATCTCACGCTCTAATGCGCCTCCGCACGGATGTTGGACGTTAGTTTTTTTTTCCTCTATTTTCACGGATGCTTGTGAAGTGAAAACTGCCGTTCACATTCTACGCTATATGTGGCCGTGTATGTTAGCAATGGAAACAATAGGCGTAGTTGGCGAGAAAAAAAAGCCCTATTCCATCATAGAATTTCTCATCCCACAGCGTGGATGGCAGTGATAGTGATTTGGTGAGGGAGCATGTTGGTGCATTGAAATCACTTTGTGAGAAGAATTTTACGCATTCCGGCATCATTCATTCAGCATAATTTAGACATTTTGCGCCACGTACTGTGTCCATAAGTTCCTTGTAGAGTGTGTGTGTATGTGTATGCGAGAGTGAGAGAGTGAAAGTTTTGACCCAGAACCACAACGTCATCAGTCAACCGGAGCGGAAATCTGCGTATGACGGAATTCCGGAAACGGTTTGTGATTCCCCAATCCAAGACAACCATGTTTCAACGTGTCTCCGTACAGCGTGCTGCGATCAAACGAAGGTAAGATAAATGCGCGTGTGGTGGTGGTTGCATGATATAATTACAACAGACATGATTCGTACCGACCGGTTTATACCATTGCCATGCTGTTCCAATAGTGGAATCGGGTCCACGAAGTGTCGGGATGCTGGTGAAAGGGATTTATTTTGTGGGGTTTACTCGGACTAGTCCCGCTTAGGCGAGGTGTGGCTAAGCTACGCTAAACGAAACGATTGTGACGGGTGTTTTTACAATTTCTGGGCTTAAAGTATGAAGTTCAAGAAAATTCGATGTTCTTCTGTAGCTTTTCAATTCGCACCACTAGTTTGCAGCTTTGGATGATGGTAGAACAAGTTGACAACCTGTTGAACAAGTTCAAGATGGATTCAAAATCCATAATGTTTACAAAATCCTTATCTCCTACATGGCATGTGCAATCTCCCTTCAAGCTATTCACCCAACACTTAATCCGGTTCCATCTGTTATAGTTTTACGCGTAGAAATTTCGTAAACGTAATCGCAGCAGTCCTTCTCTTTGTACTAGAATGTCTAATTTGCATGCCACTCTGTACTCTTTCCGAATGACGTCACGAACCTTTCCCAGCTGGCCCGCTATTGCCCCTATGCGGGTGAAAAGGGGGGTTTCATCCACTCACATGCAACCTCCTCTGTCTCCCACCGGCTAAGAAAAATGCAATATGTTTCACTGAACCGTCTTATTCCGCTTACCTTGGACCGCTCATATCCGTCGGGATTCATTGTTGGCATCAGATAGATGGCTGTTTCGTTCACAAGCGCGCTGACTTCCGGATCCCGACCGTAATTTGCTAGCAGGTACTGTGCCAGGTACAGCAGCAGCTCGCGGCCCACCGTTTCGTCGCCGTGCATATTACCTACGTACTTAAACATGGGCATCAGCAAGGGGCGCGGACGGTTTACGTTCGGGCGTATCTCCAGCACGGACAGGGGACGACCCTCTAGCGACTGGCCAATCGTGTGTACCCTGGCCAGCTCCGGGTAGTCCTTCTGCAGGTGCGCCAATACATCGAGCAGCTCGTCGTTGCCACGGTAATGGGGTTGCTGGAGAAAGCTTTCATCCAGCTCGTGGGAACCGACCGGATTCACATTTTGCACCGTAAAACCGTACACCGACAGCACCGAGAAGCAAAGGTTTAGCACAATTGCTGACACCAGCAGCGATAATTTCACGCCTGCCATTATTCTGCCTCTTGCTGCGCGAGCAATTGGCCAACGACCGCCGAAGTATATGGGCCAGCAGCTGTTTATCACTAATGCACTGTGATTCACTGTGTTTTTTCCCAATACCCAACTTCCCAAGCACACCCGGAGATTGTCAGCAATTGGTTCACCCACAGTGCGACAAAGCGTTATTCTAACTGCCTCCGCGGAGACGGAACACACGCAGGGAGGCGTGGAATGCACGCATATGATACGGTTTGGTAAATTATTTAGCTTCTCTTGATCTTGAACTGTTGATGAAAATTTTGTACACTGTGGCAGCACCAACCATTATGACAGCGGAAAAGAAATTAGGTTTTTTTTCTTGTTGCGACAATCAGCTGTCACTGTTCTGTCCATTGTGCGCTGAAATTCGCTTCCATAGTTGCTTTTGGACGTATATGCGTCCATAGTAATGTGGTTGAATGCGGAGTTGTGTTGTGTCAATTCGCCCATAGTGAAAAGGCCTCCACGCTTGAAATATGTATTACGGATTGCATACCTTGAGGAGCAATTTGTTCTAAACATTCGGAGTGTTGAATGGAACCAATTCAGTTGTTAAACAAAATAATTATAAAAACAAAAAAAACTTGTAGAAACATCTGAAATGGCTAAACATAATGTTTCAACCGATGATAGTTTTCCCACATTATGACGCACTAAGTTTAAATGTGTAGACGTAGCACATGTGTTTATCAATCAATCGATAAGATAGCGTGTCCGTTAGTATACGGAGAGAGCAGCGCGCGAGTTGTAATTGTGCCCTACGACGGTTCGCTGTCGTGGTGTAAGGTCGTGAAGGCATACCCTGTGTATGACTCGTTGGATTTTATCAGTTGGAACGTACGTTGAGCCACGACGTGGTTGTAAATGAAGCCTGGTTGCTATTTTCGGGCAGAAAACAACTGGTCTTCAAGATGGGTGACTATTTGGGCTTAGCACAGAGCAAGGTGAAGCCACGCAGCATTGTGGACGGCTTCTCTAACCGGACAGCGACGATAAAAAAGAGGTAACATCCGGTAACATTGTGGGTGCTCCACCTATGACATCAAAGCCTCAGCGCACTCGTAGACTCATTGTGACTCATCCGTTCTTTCCCGATTCAGACCACCACGCCCGGCAGGACATTCTACAAACTCGAGGGTAAACTCCATCGGTATTTGAGCGCATATCAACTTTGCTCTAATCGCAACGTTTTTACAGCCCATATCGACCTCCTCGATTGTGATAGATACCGCCGCGCAGTTTCGTTATCTGCAGGAAGAACATCGATTGGTGTTGGAGAAGTGCAAAACGCTTGAAGACAGCTACTCCATACTGCAAGCCGAGTACGAGAAAGTGAAATCCGAAAACAAAAGGCTTCAGACTGCGTACGAAGAGCTTCAGGAAAATTTCAACAACGCAACGGAGAAAAATTTCAACGCTGGCAGATTTTTGGTCTATTTAAAACTAAAGCGCCGCACCGACAAAGAAACGCTGGAGAAGCGCAACATCATCAAGAGTAAGTTCAAACGTGGAGTAGTGCGGCATTACAGTGGTTTACAGTGTTGCGTGTTTAACGTTTGGTTTATCAGATGAAGCTTGCTTCAACACCTACCTGCAGGATGTCGTTATGCTGGACAATCCCCGAATACCGCGTATTATACACGAATGCGTCACGGTGCTGGAATCGAACGATAAGTTCATGAAGAGTCCCGGAGTCTACCGTGTGTCGGGTGATCATAACACGATACAGAACTTGCGGTACGACATCAATGCGAACAATTACAAAAGACTACGCAAACAAAAGTCGCCCCACGAGATATGCGGCATACTGAAGTTGTTTCTGCGAGAGCTCAAGGATCCTATTATATCGCTGGAAGCATGTGAAAAGTATTTCCCGGATGTGCTAGAACTGAGTGAGCAGTTCGATACGATCGCCAGCTTCCAATGTTTTGTTGACGTTTTTGAATTTTCTTTACTTTTAGAAATTAACACACGGTCTAAAGTTGTACAGTTGATCAACAGCTTAGACGCAGTAAGAAAGAATACGCTCAAAGTTCTCATAAAACACCTCCGGAAGTAAGAAACGCATCGAACCACACGATTGTACGGTTGTGTTCTAAACAGTGCTTTTCTAATTCCCAGTGTTGCTGCTATAGAGGAAAACGAAGTGGACAGTTTCAGCCTGGGGTTGCTGTTTAGCTCACTTATCTTCAACGAAACACTGGCGGACGTGTGTCCGGTAAAGTTTCAAAAACTGACCGCCGTGCCGCGTGAATGCCTAATCATCATGATGGAGGATTATGAGGCAATTTTTGAATAAAACTGCAAGATGTAAGTGATGAAATGGGTTTTTGTGTGGATGCACTATGAGAAATGTGAATAAGTTGCTAAATTAAGTACAATTTTAGAAACATTTCCAAGGTCACAGTTCTTGCACGTAAATGGAACATATTTTAATTTTGTGATTGAAATTTCCAGCGAAAAAGTACTTTAATTCGCATACAATACACATCGCATTCTTATCATTATAAAAACCGTTTAAAACCCACAACTTCCTGTGATCTGTTTGAACATGTGTGCGTTGGTGTGGATGGGTGAGTAATATCTTCCAATCTCACCACTACATCCACGCTGTCACATTTGTTTATCTCCGGTGGTTCTGCGGTTGGCAGTGATTGTTTTGGTTTTACAAACGCTTCCGAGATGTTGTACTGGTTGGCTGTGTTGTGTGTGATTGCGGCAGTGCTGGCTTTGCTTGACTGGAAGTTGAAGGCCTACCAAGGCTTACCAGGTCCCAGACGATGGCCACTCATCGGTAACGTAGTATCATTTATCGGCGCCGGTCCCGTAGGTAAGCAAAGGTCACTGTGTGGAGCCTGTTGAACAAACGCCGAGTGCGATTATCTTATCGACTGGCGTTGTTTTTATTTTGCAGAAATATTTGATCAACTTATCGCATTCGCGGCTACCTATGGCAAGGTATACAAGCTGGACTTTTTCTACGACTATACCATCGTTTATTCCTCACCGGAAGCAGCTGAGGTATTGTATCATTTGAGTCTTTCCGGAAAATCATCCGGAAACTCTTGATGTTTATGAAGATAGGTTCCTTTTTGCAGGCTATTCTAACCTCTTCCGCGTTTGCCGCAAAATCGCAAGACTACGACAAGGTTTCGGAATGGATCGGCAATGGGTTGCTTATTTCGCGAGGACAGAAATGGTTCACCCACCGGAAAGTCATAACTCCCGGGTTTCATTTCAAAATATTAGAAAACTTTGTGCCGGTGTTTAATAGGCAGGCCGAATCGTTCTGTGTAAAGCTGGAAAACTTATCGTGTCGTTCGGATGAAGCTGTTAACATCTTTCCCGAGCTGAAATTGCTCACACTTGGGATCATTTGCGAGACGGCCATGGGTGTGGGGATGGATGGTGAGAAGCGTGACACCCAGCAAGCCTACTACACACAGATCGTAGAAGAGTTAAGCTCCATCCTGTACTGGCGGATGTTTAATGTGTTCGTTAACGTTGATGCGCTGTTTCGGTTGACGAGCACTAGCAGGCGGTTCGATGAACTCGTGAAAAAATCATGGAACTTTACGCTGGACATGATCGATAAGAGGCGTAAGATAAACCAACTAGAGGAACAGACACGCGGCAGTGAAGCGTCGAACGAGGATGAGTCTTTTGGTAAGCGAAAACGTGCACTGCTTGACACTCTACTGGAGGCACGTATCGATGGTAAACCCCTAACCAACGAGGAGATTCGCGAGGAAGTGGACACGTTCACGTTTGCGGTAAGACTGCCTTATGATGAGAGTATGTATAACTGTGCTTATGCTTCGAATTTGATCTTCCTCCCAGGGACATGATACAACTGCATCGGCCATGACATTCATACTGTACAACGTAGCAAAACATCCAAACATTCAGGAGAGAATTTATCAGGAGATAGTGACTGAAATAGGAGCCGATTTTTGTGAACTTTCGCTAAGGTAGGTTTTTGCAAACAAAAATATGTAAAAGAATGATTAAGTAATCGGTTTGCCTTACAGCTCTCTGAACAATCTCCACTATATGGAGCTGGTCATCAAGGAGTCGCTACGGCTCTTTCCACCCGTCCCAGTGATAGCACGCATAGCAACCGAAGATACGCCACTGCTTTCGGACACGATAACCCAAGGTACAAGTGTGGCGATTGACATCTTTTCGATGCACCACAGCACCGACTATTTCCCCGATGCAGAACGTTTCGATCCGGAGAGGTTTGAGGGTGCGCGTTCGACGCAAACGTTTAATCCCTACACGTACATTCCGTTCAGTGCTGGCAGCCGGAATTGTATTGGCCAAAAGTTTGCTCAGTATGAGCTGAAAACAACGCTCGTTAAGCTTTTGCAGCGATTCCAGATACGACTCACGGATGCGAACTATGTCCCCACGTTAAAGGCAGAAATTGTACTGAAGCCGGCGGAAGGATTGCCTTTAAAGTTTATCAGAAGAAGCTGTTGAGTCCTTAGAGGGTTTTAAAAGTGGTTTATTCGCTTAAAAGTGCAATATGTGTTTACATTGTTATTCGAGTTGTATGTTAGAAAAGAACTTGATAAGTGGCATAATGTGATCATCGTGGGTAGTGAAGTGATACAAAAAATATTTCCCACAACCGACTATTGTTTGATGATTCCCAAAACAACACTACCACCCATGTACTTTAATAAATCTTTCTTTGAACTTTTAAGCTCATAGCGATGTGATGTTTTTCCTATCCAAAAACCGAAGATGCATGCCATTGACTGGTTTCAACACTAGTTCCATCTTCATTTTCGGCACAAAGCTCGGATCCGGAAGAACAACCTTGCATTGGCGTAATATTTTCGCCAGTGCAGTTTTAAGTTCGTTTAAGGCAAATTTTTGTCCTAAGAAGTCAAAAACCAAATAAAGTGATGTGAAAATGGTATCAAACAACAGACATTCGTCCACTTACCAATACAGTTTCGGCTACCGGCACTGAACGGGATGTACATGAATGGGTTTCGTTTGGTTTCACCATCCTCAAACCGTTCGGGACGGAACTGGTCCGGTTCGGGGAAGTATTCCGGGTTGTGATGCATCATGTACGCACCGAAAGCGATCGTTGACCCTTTTCGCAATCGGAAGCCGCCCACCGTCGTATCATGGTCTATGTGTCGCGAAAAGTACGGTACCGGAGGAAACATTCTCAGTGACTCTTTGATCACTAGCTCTAGATACTTCAAATTGTTGATGCGCTGCTGCGTGATCGGTTCTTCAGGTGGTATTTCGGCGTTTATTTCTTCATAGACGCGCTGCTGCACATCGGGATATTTAGCGCACGAGTACAGTATAAATGTAATTGCGCTGGAAGTCGTATCATGGCCCTATTGGAAAACGAGGAAAAGTTATGAGATAAAGCGATGTTTGGATAGACTCCCATAAAACATACCGCAAACATGAAATTGTTCACTTGACTGTAGACTTCTTCGTCGCTAAACTGACGTCCGGTAATATCGGAACGCAACAGTATGTCCAGCAGGGAAAGACGCCCTTTCTCCGGCTTCGTGTCTACTTCAGACGAAGAAGCCGTCGCTAATAGTTCAGCACGGCGCTGTTTGATGACGGACGTTGTAAATTCACGATTGATTCGAATCGATTCGCGGTACGTTTTGTAGTGCTCCGTGAATCGGAAGGTGAAGTCCGAGAAACCCATCGCATTATACATCCGCCAGAAGGTGATTCGCGAAAGGCTAGTGAAATGTTACGAATTAATGAAGGCGCAATGGAAGATCTGGGAACAGCCGTAAGTTGGTACTTACTTCGAAACGGCTCGAACGTAGTCCGAATCTTCCTGCTGCGCTCTGCATCGAACGCCCATCGAGGTTTCCAGGATGACGTCGAGCGTGTACAGCTTCACGAGGGCAAAAATGTCCACGGTGGAGCCTCCCTGCTCTAGTATCTTACGCACCAGTACATCTGCCTGCTCCTCAAACACTGGCACATAACTGTCGAGAATCTTGAAGTGGAAAGCACCGGTCAGAGCGCGACGATTCGTGAACCAGCTGTTGCCATGATCGAGCAGTATGCCATTGCCCAACCATTCGTCCAGGATGCCGTAATCCAAAGATTTACGATTGAACTCGTTGGAGGAGATGATGCGCTGAAATGATAATGACACTTTGAAGGAGCCTTAGCATTGGTGGGGGGATGTTGGACTAACTTCCACATCGTTCGGAGAGGAAAATATGATCCAGCACTTGTTGAGCAAATCCAGTCGTACGATCGTTCCGTAGCGGTGAAAATACTCCATCAACTTTTCGAAAAATTCTACCAAAGAAGCAATTTAGAGCAAAGATAAGACGTTAGAGTGACGTAATTTACGGTGACTTTGATAACGCGCCCAACTCACTGTTTGTATCGTACCGCACCAGTTCCAGTGTGTTGCCGAAGAGAAAGTTTACCGGCGGTCCAGGTATGTGCCCTATGGTTTGATACATTTTGTAGCGGAACGCGACAAAGCGTACAATGAGAATGCACAGCACAGTTAATAACGCGTACACGATCATGGTGATTCGAAGCGCAACTCTCCGTGTATGTATGCTAGAGCTTCCGCGTTAGAACAATGACTGAAACATGATTGATGCGGACAGTACCAAACAGGTTACCGCGCGACCTGTTAAGTGCGTTGATGACTTTAGGAAAAAAGGTTAGAAAAGATGTTCAAAGCTTTGGTTGTCGTAGTAACGACTGCGTCATCGTTTCTGTTTTTTGTTTTGGCGTGTATTATGTGTTTATTCTTCGTTTTGGTACCGTCCGCGTGGAACCTAATTTTTTGCAAGTTATCTCGATGTATGTGTGGAAGTGGTGTTTTCGTAAAAATACAATCATTTGTGAGATACACAGTGATCGTGTTTCACAGCTACATGCATAGATCATCGAGCAATATACTGAACAACCGTTTACCCGCACACAGTACATTTGATACATGTTTGAAAAACAAGCTTGACATGCGAAAATTAAGATAATTGTCTGTAAACATGTCTGGCAAGGTGAAAGGCAAAAGTACATCGTCACTGAGGGACGACTTAAGTAAAATAAAGTAGTAAATATAAACCTATTGAAATAAAATCATTGACCTCATAGTATATTTTTTTTTAACTGCATGGCTTAACGTATGACAGGGTATGGGATGGAATTTGAAACAAAAGCTCAATTACATACTGGGTGATGTGTAACCAATCCAGGTAAAGCTAAACTGGGAAGTCCCAAATCTATTCCGACCATTAATTCAAAGGGCCTGGTGTGTTTAAACTTACCAGCAGTAAACCCCCTCTCATTCCAAATATCTAATTTTAATGACTCCCAAAACGATCTTTAGCTGGTCCAACGCATACAGAAGAGCAATGTGGAACTACCATCAAACAAGGAAACCTTCCACCACTAACAAAACGCTTTACGATCATATGAACAACAGCTATTAATGGTGAATTATCATAACTAGTTTGTTGTGGAGTAAGATTTCATAGAATTATGCTAAGGGCTAGAAGGTTCTGGAGATATTCGTAGACACATTTTACAATACAGTATTACAAGTTTACAGAATCTGCTCATAACCACATGGCCGAATCATGAAAATGATGAGTTACTAAGATACAAGTGTAAGGTCTCTATCTCATTTTGATACGATTTTTGATCTATCAGCTTCCATCGTTAAACTACAATATATTCTAGAGTCATATTGGTTTAAGTCCAATATCTTTCACGTATTTTCCTAGCTGCTTCCAAAACCCTTGGGTGATATGTCCGATGCTCAATAAATGAGCATCTAGCATCCATCATTCAACTACGTCTATTCTCTTCATCTATAATAGATGCATGTAGTTTGGAGGAGTTTTACCTCACGTAACATCGATCTCAATTGCAAGCTGTTCAATGCATAATAGATTGACCGGTAACACGATTGTTCTACAGCTGCATTCTAACATTGTTTTCAATGGGCCTCGTTCACATGACACTTGGGACGTAGCATACTTTACTAGCACCAGTAATGAACGATTCCTGAGCCTGATCCGCTTTCTAACGGGCTGCCCGATAACATCCTTAACGGGCTGCCCGATAACATCCTTAACGGGCTGCCCGATAACATCCTTAACGGGCTGCCCGATAACATCCTTAACGGGCTGCCCGATAACATCCTTAACGGGCTGCCCGATAACATCCTTAACGGGCTGCCCGATAACATCCTTAACGGGCTGCCCGATAACATCCTTAACGGGCTGCCCGATAACATCCTTAACGGGCTGCCCGATAACATCCTTAACGGGCTGCCCGATAACATCCTTAACGGGCTGCCCGATAACATCCTTAACGGGCTGCCCGATAACATCCTTAACGGGCTGCCCGATAACATCCTTAACGGGCTGCCCGATAACATCCTTATCGGGCTGCCCGATAACATCCTTAACGGGCTGCCCGATAACATCCTTAACGGGCTGCCCGATAACATCCTTAACGGGCTGCCCGATAACATCCTTAACGGGCTGCCCGATAACATCCTTAACGGGCTGCCCGATAACATCCTTAACGGGCTGCCCGATAGCATCCTTATCGGGCTGCCCGATAACATCCTTATCGGGCTGCCCGATAACATCCTTATCGGGCTGCCCGATAACATCCTTAACGGGCTGCCCGATAACATCCTTAACGGGCTGCCCGATAACATCCTTAACGGGCTGCCCGATAACATCCTTAACGGGCTGCCCGATAACATCCTTAACGGGCTGCCCGATAACATCCTTAACGGGCTGCCCGATAACATCCTTAACGGGCTGCCCGATAACATCCTTAACGGGCTGCCCGATAACATCCTTAACGGGCTGCCCGATAACATCCTTAACGGGCTGCCCGATAACATCCTTAACGGGCTGCCCGATAACATCCTTAACGGGCTGCCCGATAACATCCTTAACGGGCTGCCCGATAACATCCTTAACGGGCTGCCCGATAACATCCTTAACGGGCTGCCCGATAACATCCTTAACGGGCTGCCCGATAACATCCTTATCGGGCTGCCCGATAACATCCTTATCGGGCTGCCCGATAACATCCTTAACGGGCTGCCCGATAACATCCTTAACGGGCTGCCCGATAACATCCTTAACGGGCTGCCCGATAACATCCTTAACGGGCTGCCCGATAACATCCTTATCGGGCTGCCCGATAACATCCTTAACGGGCTGCCCGATAACATCCTTAACGGGCTGCCCGATAACATCCTTAACGGGCTGCCCGATAACATCCTTAACGGGCTGCCCGATAACATCCTTAACGGGCTGCCCGATAACATTAACTGTTTCCATACATCACGCCTGTATTGTGCATACCGCAAAGTAACCCTTAAAAAATTATGAAAAGTTTCACCTTATACCCCAACATCGATTTGCGAAAGACGATTTTTTCCTTAAGACAATTATATTCTTAAACATGGTTTAATATCCAAGCGACCGGTTTGGTCAAACAAGGAACTATTTCTACACGACCAGCTAGTACTGATGAAGTACAAGTTAAAAGTGTATTAGCTATTTCTACAGCATCGCCTGCCTTACAGATAATTACGTTAATTGACTTAATGACTTGCCTGTTTTGCAACCGTTAAACTGTTTCGTAATGATGCGTTTTTCTAATAATGTTCTGTGTAGTCTTTTCGCTGTGAAAGATTCTAAATGTGATATCTCGATACAAAGTTCTGTTCTCGGCAGAATTAAAGAGAGATAATTTATGCGTGAGTATGTGTATAAAATTATGTGGATCGAACTTTGGTATCAGGTTTGCGGTAATTTATTCAACACCACTCTGCTCAAGAATATTTCGATGGAGTGAGGGTTGTCATTTAGAATTGCTTTAGAATATTTGACTTTGAAACCAAAAAAAAGCACGTGGCTGCCCGAGTTACCATCCCCTAGAAACTACCCTTAATGTCATGTGGGTGTGTGTGCGTTTGGTCGATCTACTGCTCGAAAGATTACATTCGCGAATGTACGCAAGCGCGAATAAAAAAAAACTTCACGATCGTAAACCGATCGTCGGTTAATCGTGACAGGTTAATGTGGCGGCTTTGCATCGTTGTGTGCGGCTTTTGTTTGATTCTGGCGCGATTTTTTCTTTTGTAAGGTTAACTTGATTCTACAGTCGCCGTATTACACGTACACACGCACACGAGCGGAAAGGTGACGCGATGAGCGTTCTTGTCACGTTCGGCACGCGGTGGAGACGCATTCCGTCCGCATTCGTCGAGTCGCGGCTGTGTACGGTGGACGGTTGACTCGCACCAGCCAACCGAAGCGGAAACAACGATTACGATTCGGAACGCGCATCGCGGGTGTAACGTACTGCAGCTTTGGGCATCATGTTGGCGATCATCGTGAGCGGTGTGGCGTTGCTGCTGTCGATCGCTATTTGGTGGACGGTGGCCAATTTTGGCAGTGCGCTACGGTACGCCGGCAAACTCGGTGGACCCGTGGCATACCCGCTGGTCGGCAATGGACTACTGTTTATCTACAAAACTCCCGCCGGTTAGTGTGGTCAGTTCGGTTGTGCCGAAATGAACGATCGCCGAACGATTGATCGTTGTGGTGTTAGTGTCTGTAGAGGTTGTTTTAAAAACAAAGCAAATACATTACAGAGTTCCTTCAACTGCTCGGGAGGCTGATCGCACAGTATGGCAAATGTTTGCGTGTTTGGCTTGGAACACAGCTGATCGTGCTCGTTACCGATCCGAAGGACATTGAGGTGAGTAGTGGCAACGGGTTTGTAACGGGAAGGGCCATTCGAAAAAGGGTTACATGTAGCAAAACAAAAACGGAAGATAAGCAGCGTGTTGGTTTGAGTGCGCAATGTTTGTTTGCATTGCTTACGGTTGCGAATGCACCGTCATATGTCATACGAAAGTACATTTGATTGCAGCAAGTGCGAAGTGCTCAATATGTCGTCCACGCATGCGACGATTACTATTTCGCGTCACGTATCGGCAGGAGAGGAGATGCACAAAGATATTTGCATTGCAAACGTTAAACATTAGACGAGACGCAACTGATGACATAGATTCACTTTCAGACAAACGCTGCGATGCAATAATGTGCGTAAAGCATACTTGAACTATTGATTAGCGATCTTATCAGTAAATAAAAATGGCGTGTAAAGCCCCCTTGTCGACAGTGAGATCTGATGTGGAACGATAAGAACTGCACATTGAGTGTTCAGTGTTATTCAAATTAATTTTAATTTTAATTGCATGCTTCGTAAGCGTGCTAGTGTATCTATCGTGAGAATGTTTGCGAAACAACAGTAAATTACGATGATCAATTGTTCTCTAAAGGAGAATGTGAGATGTGCATGCCTGAAGTGTAGAATAGCTTTGGAAAGTACATGGGTCCAAAACAGATTAAAAAAAGGCTTAAAATAAAGTTAAGCAAACAAGTAACATCAAGAATTTTTTTGCCGTACGTTTCAGGTCCTGCTCAGCAGCCCAAAGTACATAGAAAAATCCAGCGAGTATGACTTTATCCGCCCATGGTTAGGTGAAGGGCTGTTGATAAGCCGTGGTCGCAAGTGGCAAACGCGACGGAAAATCATTACCCCAACGTTTCACTTCAAAATTCTGGAACAGTTTGTAGAAATCTTCGACCAGCAGGGTAATACGTTCGTGGACATACTGCGTCTGTTTGCGAAATCGGGCGAAACGTTCGATGTGTTCCCGCTGGTGACACTGTGCGCACTGGACGTTATATGCGGTAAGGTAATCACGGGGGTTGTAGCCGCACTAGCCGTGATTTACGTGAGTTCGTATTTCTTTCATGTGTCTCCGCAGAGTCGGCAATGGGAACAAAGGTGAATGCGCAGATGAACTCAGAGTCTCAATACGTGAAGGCGGTTAAAGAGTTAGTAGTTTCGTGTCGGTAGTAACTTGAAGCGCTTTAATTTATATTGGGTTGGGTCTCAATCTTTTTTTGTGTGCAGAATCACCAACTTAATACAGCTCCGTATCTATGACTTCGTAATAAGGTATGAGTTCTTTTTCCGCTTTTCTGCCAACCGGCGAAGGCAACGCAAAGCGCTAGCCATCCTTCACGGGTACACGGATAGCGTGATACAGGCAAGACGTAAGGAACTGAGCGAAAGTAAGCCAACCGATCAAGCAAACGATGCCCAGGGGGATACCGTAGGGTTGAAGAAGCGTATGGCATTCCTGGACATGCTGCTGCAGGCGACGATCGATGGCCGTCCGCTGACGGATCTTGAGATACGCGAGGAGGTGGACACGTTCATGTTCGAGGGACACGACACGACGACATCGGCCATCAGCTTCATATTGCTGAGTTTAGCGAAAAATCCCGACGTACAGGAGAAAGCGTTCAACGAGGTGCGCAATATTGTGGGCGATGATCGCAAACAACCCGTTACCATGACGATGCTGAACGATATGCACTACTTGGATCTGGTGATCAAGGAAACGCTTCGACTGTACCCATCGGTACCGATGTTTGGAAGAAAGATGTTGCAAAATACCGAAATCAGTAAGTAATTACCGTAATTCCCTGGGTAATTCGTTCGCAAGAATTAATCTAAGGTTTATTCGCTTCTTTTAAGATGGTAAAATATTCCCAGCTGGTAGTAATGTGGTGATGTTCCCATTCTTCCTGGGACGCGATCCCGATTACTTCCCCAATCCGGAGAAGTTTGACCCGGAGCGGTTCAATGTGGAAACCTCGGCGGAAAAGACGAACCCCTATCAGTACGTGCCGTTCAGTGCCGGGCCACGGAATTGCATTGGACAGAAGTTTGCCGTAGCGGAACTGAAGAGCCTTACCAGCAAAGTGTTGCGGAACTACGAGATTCTTCCATCGGTAGAACCGCACGAGGAGACGTTCATAGCGGAGCTTATTCTCCGCCCAGAACATGGAGTGCCGATACGGGTTAAGCCACGTGTTTACTGATGGGGTTGACTTATGCAGTGGAATTACGGTGTTTGGGAATAATCATGAAGATACTGTACTTACCGGAGGGATCTTAATTTAACGGGTGTGAACGTTTGAACACTTGAGTAAACAAGTGTCTGAAACGTAGTTGCATGCGTTCCAAAGTTGGAAAAAACATGTCGTGGAAATGGAAAATGAAATAAAGAACACAAAACCGATACAACAACTGTGGATGTCATTGTTGTGAGAAAACATGCGCTTGATCTTGGTTCGTTGTTTCTAGATCAACCATTTATAACTGACTTACTTTCGCGAGCACGCATTACAGCAGGATTCTTTTTGGGTTATCGCATTATCAAAAGTAGGGTAAGGGCGGCTTCCATGCGCCTGCAAGTTCGCACAGCGATAAGACACTGCTGGTTGTAAGATTCACGCAAAGAAAAAGACAATATTGCAACCATCCTCTGTTTACGTCATGCTATTCAGCTCGTTAGTATGCGACAGTGTAGTACAAGTATTATAATACGTTATTATTACACTTATGTAATAACTACGCAATACATTAGCCGGTTGAAGAATAAAACTCGTTTACAGAGAGCAACAAACACTTGCTGCTGCAAAGTTTACACCTTTTATATCGGAAATGAGCAATGATTAAATGGCCTCTAGCGTGTGCATGAACTTGTACGCTCCACACCGTGCGGACCCAGGCAATAGTACTCTAGCTTCCTACCAGCGCTGCAAACTAGTAAACCTTCCTTGCAAAATACTGCAGCTGGAAGCGAGGCAACGCGTGGGTAGGTAGGCTACGGAGGCTACCGCGTTAAGTGTAGCAGCCGCGCCAACATGTCAAGTTCAGCCACTGACTGCACTTGCCTTCGCGAGCACGATCGTTCTAATGTGGCAAGCGGTAAAGAATAAATGGCAACGGACGTCGGCCGTCGGGAGCTGCTCAGTGATTGATTAGAAGTCGGAGGACTAAGTGGTGGCTAGTGAACTGCAACAATGGTTTTCTCCCTGGTGGCGGCGGCACTGCTGGCACTAGCCGCGCTGGTTGTGCTGTGGCTCTACCAGCGGTTTGGCGAGATGCTCAAGCACACGGGAAAGTTGGGAGGTCCACCAGCGTATCCAATCGTCGGCAGTGGTTTATTGTTTTTGAACAAATCTCCCGCTGGTAAGGGAAAATCCTCGCATCTTCTTTGCTTAATGACCACCTTAGTAGGTCATGCGTGGCGTGGTAAGCCGGACAGTTAGTGAAATAGACGAGGAATTGGTCCGGATGGGATTTTGGACCAGTCCTGTCGTATGAAAACCGGTTCTGCTACCAATACACCACCGCGCCGTTCTAACATTCTCACGCCGGTGCGAGAATTTAGTGCGATCGTGATGCATCAGATGCGCTGCATTTATTGTGCTGTGTGTTTATTTCATTCTCAGAATTTCTACGCATCATTGGTGAGCTGCTGAAGCAGTATGGTGATTGTTTTCGGGTATGGATCGGTACCCAGCTGGCGATCGTCATAGTCGATCCAAAGGATATCGAGGTATGTGCCCTGTCGCGAATTAACATCAGCTCGGTAATAGTATACTGGTAACGCCCAGTTGCCTCCTCTAACCCTGACGAGATGTGTAGAAAAAAAAACGAAACTACTGCAAATGCATATTGCTGTCCGTGAATCTGAAACTCAATGCCACGGTCGAACGGAGCGCGTTACACCGCATGGAGACCACGCTTGGACTGGTTCAAGTTTCACGGTGTGGCTAATGGATGAGTGGAAGATTAATTGCAATGAATGATGTGATGATGCTATGTGTAGTGCATGTTTTTGTCGTTTGGCGCCGGTTTAGTACAGCATTGCATGTTACGTTTTATTGCGGCTGTAAAATCAGTAACAAAAAGTGTCGTTTAAAGTTCGTTGTAGAAAAAATCAATAGAACCAGTTTTCTCATTGTCTGTGCAATAAAGGATTGTGAGGAGGTTTTTTTTTTGGGATGACTTGTTTGTGTAAAGTTAATGATCATCGACTATTAATTAGGTTCAATCAACAAAATTAACGATCAAATTAGATATTAACGTACCTAAAAGCGTTCTTTTCTTTGTATTTAACTTAACATCTTTAAAACCAGATATTGTTGAGCAGTCCAAAATATATCGATAAGTCAACAGAGTACGACTTTATTCGCCCATGGCTGGGAGAGGGTTTGCTCACGAGTCGTGGACGAAAATGGCACACCCACCGCAAAGTGATCACCCCAACATTTCACTTCAAGATTCTGGAACAGTTTGTGGAGATATTCGACCGTCAAAGCACAACCTTCATCAAGATGCTGCAACCATTTGCGGAATCGGGCAAATCCTTCGACATCTTCCCACAGGTGACACTGTGCGCATTGGATGTAATTTGTGGTAAGACATTGGTACGTTCCAGCACTGCTCGAAAAAACCACCTGATTTTTTTCGATTACCCTAGAGTCAGCCATGGGAACGAAAGTGAATGCACAGATTAACTCCACGTCCAACTATGTGCTGGCAGTGAAAGAGTATGGCAAGGAATGTGAACCACCGTAGTAGATCTATTGAAACACTTTGTTGTTTTCTTCGCAACCACTTTTCTTTTTCAGGATCACAAATCTCATACAGCTGAGATTTTACGACTTTCTGATACGGTACGACATTTTCTTTCGCCTGTCCGCAAACTGTCGCAGGCAACGGAAGGTTCTAAAGATTCTGCACGACTATACGGACAGTGTGATTAAGGGACGGCGTCAGCAGCTGGAAGCTAACGCGCACATGGACGAAATGGAAGAGGGCAGCGATCAGGATCTTGGCATCAAGAAGCGTATGGCATTCCTGGACATGTTGCTGCAGGCGACGATCGATGGCCGTCCGCTGACGGATCTTGAGATACGCGAGGAGGTGGACACGTTCATGTTCGAGGGACACGATACGACGACATCGGCCATTAGTTTTCTACTGCTGAGTTTAGCGAAAAATCCCGACATTCAGCAGAAAGCGTTTGACGAGGTACGGAACGTTGTTGGAGATGATCGTACGCGGCCCGCTACCATGGCAATGCTGAACGATATGAGCTATCTTGATCTGGTGATCAAGGAGACGCTTCGACTGTATCCTTCGGTACCGATGATAGGAAGGAAAATGACACAAACAACCGAAATTAGTAAGATAGTCACCAGTATTTGTGAGAACAGCAGTTAAAACTATTGATAATGTCGTCTGTTTGCAGATGGGAAAATCTTCCCGGCCGGTGCAAATTTGATCATTATGCCATTCTTCCTTGGCCGAGATGCTCGCTTTTTCCCAGATCCCCAACGGTTCGATCCGGAGCGGTTCAATGTGGAGCGGTCGGCGGAAAAGACGAACCCCTATCAGTACATCCCGTTCAGTGCTGGGCCACGGAATTGCATTGGACAGAAGTTTGCCGTAGCGGAACTGAAGAGCCTGGTCAGCAAAGTGCTCCGTCATTACGAGATTCTACCACCAGCAGACGCGCAAGACGAATCGTTCATTGCGGAACTAATCTTGCGACCCGAGCATGGTGTGTTCGTGCGTTTGAAACCAAGAGTGTATTAAGGGTGGCCGAGAGCGTATGAGTGTGTTTCTTATGGCCATATTTATTGAATAAAAAAACAGGAATGGTAATAATTTCATCACCTTTTTAATATTGATTCAAGAAGAATAGAACATGATTTGCGAAAAAAAAAACAGCAACAAGAGATACAGGGTTCGTTGCTTGTGGTCTCGTTGAAAGCTAGCTAACGAATCTTTCATACACATTGATACGTTCGTGTTATTGTAGTGTATGTGTTTGAGCGTAAGTTCGTAATCACAAGCGAGACGACAAATTTACGTTGGAAATAACAATCCAGGCTCGGGAACACCTCGTGTATTTCTAATCTAATAAATTTTAGCGTCCTCTGATAATAAATCGACCTTCGTTAGAAGTCGTTGCGCAAAGCAAGCACCAGTCGGTACTTTGATTTCGGGGAGTTTGGAGCACCGGAAACATTCTTCACCATGTTCGTGGCAACGCTAACGTTCGTTGCGTTGGTCATTTCCGTGGCACTGTACGCGTACGTGGAAAAGTTCAGTAAAATCCTTAAGCACAGCGGAAAACTTGGAGGCCCACCTGCATATCCGCTGATTGGTAATGGGTTGCTTTTTGCGGGCAAAACACCATCCGGTAAGTAGCCGCCGACATGCACTTGCGTTATCTTATCAAGGAGGAGAGTGAACTGACTTGCAGGTGAAAGGTTTTTTCGTGTGTTGCGGAGAGAGATTTATTTTAGTAAAATGTTTTACAGAATTTCTACCCACCGTGGGACGGTTGATTCAGCAGTACGGCAAATGTTTCCGGTTGTGGTTGGGAACGCAAATGCTCATCATTATGACGGATCCCAAGGACATCGAGGTAGGGTTTGCGGAAGTCTACAGTGTATTTTTCCAGAAGCATACAATAATTTTACTGTCCCTTGGTAGGTCATTTTGAGCAGCAACAAGTACATCGACAAATCGATCGAGTACAACTTCGTACGTCCGTGGTTGGGTGAAGGACTGTTGACCAGCAGTGGTCGCAAGTGGCACACACACCGGAAGGTGATCACACCGACGTTTCACTTCAAAATTCTGGAGCAGTTCGTGGAAGTTTTCGACCAGCAGAGCAACACGTTCGTGCAGGTGCTGGGAACGCACGCCAAAACGGGCAGTACGTTCGACATCTTTCGCCCCGTAACACTGTGTGCGTTGGATGTTATCTGCGGTAGGTTTTAGCTCCAAGATTAGCACCGGGCAATGATTTTACCATTCAGCGTTTGGTTTGGTTTTTGTGTCTAGAAACCGCGATGGGTACAAAGGTCAACGCTCAGCTGAACACCGAATCGGAGTACGTGCAGGCCGTGAAGGAGTAGGTAGCGCCGTTCGTTTGGCAGTTGGCAACTCAGTTAATTATGTTTTGCTTCAAAAAATACTCATTTTCAGCATAACGAATTTGGTACAGACACGATTGTTCAATTTCCTTATTCGGTATGAGTTTTTCTATCGCCTGTCCTCGAACCGTCGCAAGCAGCTGGATGCGCTGAAGGTGTTGCACGGATATACAGACAGTGTCATCAAGAATCGACAAAAGGAGCTACAGTCCGGGAACACCAACGCGCTCGACATCAATGAGAACGATTTGGGCATTAAGAAGAAGATGGCGTTCTTGGACATGTTGCTGCAGTCGAAAATCGATGGACAACCGCTGACGGATCTCGAGATACGCGAGGAGGTCGACACGTTCATGTTCGAGGGACACGATACGACGACATCGGCCATCAGCTTCTTGCTGCAGAACCTTGCGAAGCATCCCGAAATACAGCAGAAAGTGTTTGATGAGGTGCGAAACATTGTTGGGGACGATCGTACGCGACCCGTTACCATAGCGATGCTCAACGATATGCACTACTTGGATCTGGTGATCAAGGAGACGCTTCGACTGTTCCCATCGGTACCGATGATTGGTCGTAGAATGATGGAAGATGTCGAAATAAGTGAGTATATTGCACGCATGACCTTTTTCCACATTTCACTCATCACATTGGACATAAATTCTCTTTCAGATGGAAAAGTGTTCCCGGCGGGTTCGAATGCAATCATAATGCCATTTTTCCTCGGTCGCAATCCCGAATTCTTCCCCAATCCGGAAAAGTTTGATCCGGAGCGGTTCAACGTGGAAACCTCGGCGGAAAAGTCAAACCCGTACCAGTATGTGCCGTTCAGTGCTGGGCCACGGAATTGCATTGGGCAGAAGTTCGCCATCGCCGAAATCAAGAGCCTTACCAGCAAAGTGTTGCGACATTATGAAATATTGCCACCGGCCGGACAGTATGATGAATCATTCATCGCTGAACTTATTCTGCGTCCCGAGCAGGGAATTTTCGTTCGATTGAAGTCAAGAGCTTATTAACTTTTTTTGGGCGAGAATATTAGACGAGTATTAGATACTTTATTCTTCATCAAAATCAAAACTAATCAAAATCTTGAATGGCTGGGATAGGTGAGCGAATTTTTTGTTTAGAAAATAAAATGAGTAAAGTATAGATTACGCAATTACATATTAGACTTGTAAACTTCTCAATATCCGAAGATTTGTGCTGGCTTGCATGAGCTCATGTTCCGATTGTCATGTGCTTTTTGTCAATCGTTTCAAAATAGTTCTGATCTGACTGATTTTTGGGATAAGCAAAGCCTTTACTAAGTAATAATTTAACCCTAACCCTTTAAATGTCATATATTATCATTCATTCGTCCAAATTTACTACTGTCATGCACAGTTAAATCTGTGATCCGTCAATGATAATAAATTTCGTCCTGAGTTTTCAAAATCACGGATGCAGCCAATGTACGCAGCCACTCAACCACGTGTCACTCAGCCATCGTTTAACAGTGGGCTTTGAAATCCATTCAAGCATCCCTTGTGCAATACTAGGATGTTTTATAGAAATTATTTATCACAATTGAATCACTATACAAAACAACAGTTTATCTAACATATAATATATATAACGTATAATAATATGATATATAACGTATAATATACATAGATAATACATATACATGTTGTGATACTGGACGATTCCCAGGAGCCTTTATTGAGAGTAGATCTCGTTCTCGACGCTGGAGTAGTCCCCACCCTGGAGACTTTCAGTGAAGGCGTCGGAATATGTGAAAGGTAATTAAACTAAATTTAGCGCAGATTAAGTCTCGGCTGTAATCGCATATTATGGTGATTTATACCGTGCGATAATTAATGTATCTTATCTGATACTATTCCCATATCAATAGTAATGTGTAGTAGGTAGGGAAGTATACTATCTAATCATTAACATTAGAACTGTTTGATAACAAGCACGATTGGTCCGAATTGTTATACGATGTACGACACGTTGGAATTGCGCTTAGTTAGTGAAGAGACTTTCGGCAGTGGAGGAAAGTGTTACAAATATACAGCAAACTTTCAATACAGAACTTTGTGAAAAATGTTTGTGCAGTTTTTATTAACGTTTGTTGTGCTAGTTCTGCTGCGCTATGTTTTCCACGATTGGACGTTTAAAAAATCGGTTAACATTTCGGGACCGAGGCCGATCCCTGTTATGGGGAATGTGTTGATGTATGCGGGAAAAAATCCGTATGGTAAAAGTTTCAATTAATTACTCGTATTTAAAATAAATTTGTAAGGTACATAAATGTTTGTGATTAGTACATTGTCGTTTATTGCTAAATTTTTTCTCACAATTGTTGCTAATTCAGTATATTAGTCTGGATTTAATGACTGTGCGAATTTAACAGGCGTGCAATCGGTGCACTCTGACCGAGGGTCGCTGTAAGGCAGCAAAATAATCTACAAGGCGTACTGGTGGGGGCCGGGGGATGGGAGAAGGTGGCCCTAATCACTAGTAAGCCTTTTGAACCGCACAATTGACTTGACGGTGTCGTGTTGTTTGTTTGCACCGGTTTGATGTGTTGTTGCAATATCGCTCTGCCGATAAGTTCGTATTGGTACAGCATGCAGAGCGATGAGATCAATGACTATAGCCTACAGCTTTGCTTTGCGTACTCATCAACACTCGCGCCTCAGTGGTTGTACGCACGCAACGTTTGCACGTTTGCCTGCAATCGCTCTTATCTCGCAAAACCGCAGCGTACAAAACAAACCCATCGCTTACTCACACGCGCACAACAAGCGAACAATCGTAGTAAATATTGTAAAACATGCTTTCATATTTTCTAGCTCTTTCAACAGTCATCGCCGGTACCGCAACCACGGCGGTCACGCTCTGTACGATTGTTCGGCATAAATAAGACGCGAAAACGAGCTGTTTCATTCATCTTCGATTCTTTTAGTGTTTGTGTGTGAGAGAGATGGTGGTACAGATTTTGTTAGCTCTTCTGGTGGTGATCCTCTCGATCAACTATCTGCTGGTGCGGCAAAATTTAAAGTATGGCCAAAACATCCCGGGACCATTGCCACTGCCGATAGTGGGCTGCTTCTATCTCTACATTAATCTAAAGCCTGAAGGTACTTCAAGGTGTGGCTGGAACTGTTGGAGGTCGTTTCTATTATAATAGAACTTAACAAAACTGTTCGAAGAGGAAAGATGTCTCTTCTTGTTAGGCATTATAATTAGCATCCTCTATATGTACAGTGTAAGGTGTGGTGAGATTGACTTAATTTATTTGCAATTGTGTAAAGTATTCGCCAGAAAATATTTGACGTCAACGTACCATTATCACTCAAGCCCATATATTTCTTTTCCCAGACATAATCGATTTCGTGTCGGAGCTGCGAAATAAGTACGGCAACCTGTTTCGCGTCTGGATCGGGAACCGGTTAGCACTGTTCTGCACGAACGTAAAGTACAACGAAACCGTACTGAGCAGCCAGAAGCAGATTCGCAAAAGCGAACTGTACAAATTTCTCGTGCCATGGCTAGGGGACGGTTTGTTGCTGAGCACCGGACAGAAATGGTTCAACAAGCGCAAGATCCTCACACCAGCATTTCACTTCAAGATTTTGGATCAGTTTATCGAGGTGTTTCACAAGCAGAGCTGCATACTGGCTGACCGATTGCGTCCGGAGGCGAATGGATCGTTGGTGAACATCTATCCCTACGTGACGCTGGCAGCGTTGGACATTATTTGTGAAACGGCAATGGGTACCTCGATCAACGCACAAACTGATGCCGATTCGGCGTACGTGAAAGCTATTACGGAGCTAAGCCTGGTGCTTACGGGACGCTTCGTGAAGGTGTGGCAACGGGTGGACTTCCTGTTCAATCTTTCCGCCGACAAGGGACGGCAGGATCGGATCATTAAGGTGCTGCACGATTTCACCACGAAGATCATTCAATCCCGTCGGAAAGAGTTGATGGAGCAGGGAGGCGGTGTGATTGGTGGTACGGTGGAAGATGAAGACATGGCTGACATAGGTACGAAGCGTCGGATGGCATTCTTAGATGTGCTGCTGCAAGCTACAATTGATGGCCGACCGTTAACGGATAAGGAAATTCAGGAGGAGGTGGATACATTCATGTTTGAAGGTCACGATACGACCACGATTGCGATTTCATTTACATTACTGCTGCTTGCCCGACATCCGGAGGTACAGGAAAAGGCATACCAAGAAATAGTAGACATCGCAGGAACGGATCCTTACAAACCGGTTAGCCATCGTAATTTGCAAGATATGAAGTATCTGGAGATGGTGATCAAGGAGTCACTTCGACTGTATCCACCGGTACCGATCATCGCACGTCGATTTACCGAGAATGTTGAGCTAGGTAGGTGCAATAGTACAATGTGGTTTGAGAACTAGACGTAATAAGCCTTGGGTTACAATTTTTAGGGGACAAAATTGTGCCGGAAGGATCAAACTTTAACATCGGCATCATGCACATGCACCGAGATCCTACCTTGTTTCCCGATCCGGAGCGTTTCGATCCCGAGCGGTTCGCACCGGATCGTACGATGGAACAGTCCAGTCCGTATGCTTACGTACCGTTCAGTGCGGGTCCTCGCAATTGTATCGGTAAGTACTTTCGGAATAACGCATGGCGTGCAACAGGTTGATGAAAGGTATCGTTTTATATATCCGGTTGCAGGGCAAAAGTTTGCGATGCTAGAGCTGAAAAGTACTGTATCGAAGGTTATTCGTAACTTTAAGCTAACTTCAGCCGGTCCGGAACCAAAGCTAACGATGCAGTTGACGCTGAAGCCAAGGGATGGCCTGTACATTGGATTCGTTCCACGTGCCCAGTGAAATGCTGCATTTCTACACATTCGCCGGCTGCAACCTTCTTACGATGATCGGAAGATAGAATAGACAAAGATTTTGATTGAATTCCTAAAAGAAGAATGAGCTATTTGTTGGATGATGTTTCTTCTGGCAATGTATGAGCAATAACAATTAATGAATTTTGAAAAAAAAGCTCAAAGCATCGTTGTTCAGTTTGGATTACGCTGGAAGGAATCTGAGCGGTTTTGCTGTGAATTATCCTATTAAACGTTGCTGTAAAGTATGCGCAATAAAAACGGGTTTTTATTCGAGTTTCAATCTGGTCTAATGAAATATTTCACGTATCGTTTCATCGAGAAACGTAAACAAAGCCCTGTTTGGGTTGACAGCTGTCATGAAATTGCAGGGTTTTCAAATAGCCGACCGACGTGTAAGCAATCATTTTTTTACGGATACGCGATTGTTGATATCCGAAAAGAAATTAAATTGCGCAAAAGAAATGAAAACGTTTATATATTTAAGACTCGAATATTTTGACGTATTTAATGAATCAAAATATATCGTAGTACGAGTATAATTTATCGAAAACTCGTTTAGATTTCCAAATGTTTTGAGCAGTGCGGTATGCATTGTGTATACACTGTCAATCATCTACGCTCAAATGATTGCCGAGTGGTAAACAAACTCCACGTCTCAACAGCAACGCAACTTCTGTCTAGTTTTTAAACCGAAATGTACACTGATAAGACCAAACGATGATCGAAAAGTTAGTTCCATTAGCTTGCCTGCTTGGCTTTTCAACATTCTCATTCCTAGTGTTTAACAAAGTGTACGAAACGACACAACTCGTTATCGATGAGGAGTTTCATTTGCGGCAAGGCAACCATTACTGCCACGGCCGGTTTCAAGTAGTAAGTACAAAAACAAACTTCCCCTATGATGTTCAATTGATTGTAATTCGGTTTCTCTCCTTCCTTACTAGTGGGATCCAAAGATCACAACTTTTCCTGGCTTATATATGGTGTCCGCGCTAGTTTTGCGACCCCTCGAGGCCTGTTCGGTGTACAACCTGAGACTAACATCCTTTATCGCGTCAATTGTAAATGTAGTGCTGATTTACAAGCTGCGACAATGCTTTCTAAACCAGAAAGGCTACACCACACTGTTACTGGAAACAGGTTCCCTTTCGTTACTTCCGCCTCTATATTTCTTTTCGCATCTCTACTACACGGATGTGCTTTCTGTGACGGCCGTGCTGCTGTTGCTACTGGCCAGTGAAAAACGCCGCCACAATTGGGCCGCTTTCTGGGGCTTCTGTGCGGTGCTGATGCGTCAAACTAACATCGTATGGGTTGGATTCGCTTGCGGCTCGCGGGCCATCGATTTGTTGGTAGCTCGTGGAAGCTTGAAACAAACATTCCTTTCTCCCAAACGTATGCTCGATCTTGTTGGCGATATAATCGATCGTTTCTGGGCGTACGCTGTAGTAATGGGTGGCTTTATCGCGTTTCTCATATGGAATGGTTCAATAGTGATAGGCGATAAATCGGCTCACGAGGCTGCCATACACTTGCCACAGGTAAGCAATATCACACTATACCAATGGAGAAGATTTCAATACTGTTAATATATCTTATTTCAGTTGTTTTATTTTGCCTTGTTCTTTGCGACGTTCAGCGCTTCTTTGGTATTGCCGGCAAGTAAAACAATCCTGCGAGCAGCATTGCGCAAATGGTATATTCTTGCGGTGGTATGCGTCATGTTCGCTGCAATCGTGCACTACAATACGATCGTGCATCCGTACTTATTGGCCGACAATAGGCATTACACGTTCTATCTATGGAATCGCTTTTTCGGACGCTGGTGGTACGCACGGTACTTGCCAGTGCCGTTGTACACAATCGGTGGATTCCTGTTATGGAAGGCAAGCATGCAGCACCAATCGTACGGATACAAACTGCTCTGTTCATTGGCCATACTAGCATCAATAGCGCTACAGCAACTGATAGAGGTGAGGTACTTTCTTTTACCATTTCTTGTGTTGCGGTTGCTGCGAAAAGGAGGAACTTCTAGAGGCGCTCTAATGATTGAATTGGTCACAAACATTGCTATCAATATTGTAACGTTTGCTCTGTTCTTTCGAAAGGAAATTTCGTGGGAAAACTACTCTCTTCCACAGCGTCTAATGTGGTAAAGCTTTTCGATAGCATTTCGAAGGCTGTGCATAGTAATAGCCATGAAAGTCTGAAGTAATTCTAGGGTAAGGTAAAATTATCAATAAGGATGTAAATTAGACTCCAAAGGCAACATTGTGGCACAGAGGGTAATCGTATGTTACCGTTGTACTTTACTATTGGACATGCGAACACGAATGTCCATCACATCAGAAAGAACAAACTATGAGGATTATTAACTTTACCTTCAGTTGGTGCTTAGAATCACAGCCACTCTGCTTCGTAGTTTCCCCATAAAGGACTCTGCCAAAATGTAATGATAAACCATCCCATGAAGCCACATGATAAGCGCGAGAATGTATCTTCATGTGCTGCAAAACTGTTGGTGAAATTCGAAATGATAAATGTTTTAGGTGAACGGTTGTAGCAGAAGAATGCACGATGAAGATGACGTTCTGACTAAAACGACCAATAAAAGGAAACTAAGCGCAGAACAATTTATTCCCTATTTATTCGGAAAAGCAAGCAGAACGGTGCGTCTGTTTAAGGGCGGGTTGGTTGGTTTGCGGTATAATTGTAACGTTTAGCTTAGGTTTTGCAAGCGATCAGTTTCCTTCCAGTGTAATCCAATCCAACAGAACCTAGTTCGCCGGTATGCGTTGGAGCCGGTTAGAGAGAAATCAAGTACTGCAATAAAAGAAAACAGAACGATTATTTCCGATAGATGGAAAGCACACCTGCAACCAGTACGTGCGTAATGGGATAGGAAAGGCGGAAACACACTGCTCACAATCGTCATTATTGCGTTCTAATAGGTGAAACATCACACAAAATAACCATACTATCTTTTAGAAGTTCAACGAGGCGGGCAATGCGCCATGGTACGTGATCTTGGCGTCCATCCATTTCGTGTGTATAAGTCTTTCCAGCGGCGTAGACACCATATCGTCCCGTTTCCGGTCCCCGTCCTGGTCACCGGTGTCGCCGCCACCCTCGTCCTGTCCGCGGTTATCGACGGTCATCGAAAGGTAACAACCGGCGCAAGTGTAGTAATGCAGCTCGAATCGCTTTTCGGCGTGATAGTTACGCAGCAGTTCTCGGTTCGAGTTGAACAGTACGCCGTAATGGCCACAGCAGCAGCTCACCCATACGGGTGTGGCCGGAGTTTTCAGCCGTGAACCGGGCATACGTGATGCGGAACGCATCGCTTCATTTTCTCCTTCCCAAACCAGTAGACCGATTGCACCACGGCTAAGAATTCCGAATTGTGGTACGGCCTGGAAGATCGAGTGCGTTAGCATGCGGTTCGCGCGTTGCGGCAGTGGCGCTCACTTACGTAATGATCTTCGTCACCGACGTACACGACACCGTTGTGCAGGTACGGTGTTGCACGACCTGTTAGCAGCAGCGTAATGACGTTGAGTGAACCTTCCTCGTGGGGTCCCATCAGATGTGCGCCCTTCGGTGCATCCAAATCGTTACGCATGTTCTCCATGCCTCGCGTTAATACAGCACTGTACAGATAGAGCAATGTTCCCGGGCCCGGATTTTCAGTAAACTGCAAACGGAGAGCAACACAGGTGGCGTCAAAGGGATCTCTTGGCTAATGGGTCTAATGGGACACTTACGTAGGGCAAATACCGCTTCATAAAAATCTGCAGATCGTCCAGCTTGGTGAACTCGAAGAAGTACAGCTTCTCCGTTACATTGTCCTGAAAGTAGACGTGGCTGTGCGGTATGTGGGACGCCTCGCCCGGCAACGCAACGATCGCTTTCGTCTTTTCCCCAATGTTCCACAGTATGTCCGACATGGCGGTATACAAGGACAGGGCCTGTTCTGCCTCGGTAGGCTTGAGCAGCTCCTCGAGCGGGACCGATTTCTCACGGGGCTTGTTGTCGAAAATGAACTGCTTGATGATGTGTGCCTGCAGGACGGACTGCATGCCTCGCGTTGCATTTCGAGGTGTACGCAGTCCGTACGGATATTCCTGTCGATGAGAAGCAAACGACGAAGGTTGAGTCGGAAATAGAGTAGGCGTAAGGGTTTGGTCTACCTGGTTTGCAGGGCCGAACGTAAATCCGGTACGTGTCCATTCGCCACGTGGAGGGCTGGCTGCCGATCCAAATACCGTCTGGCGCAGTTCCTACAACAGAAAGAACATCAACAAACAAGTTTAGTGTTCGTATTTGATGTTTAATTCCAAAAAGGATGTGAAAGTATTGATGTATAATGACAACGCAGTACATTGTTTTCTATTTTATAGACAACTTTTTTTTTTAATGTGGACATGACCATTTTATAATTTTACTTTCTACTTCATTTGTTTATCAATTATTTAACTTGTAAATTTGAAATGGTTAAACTTGTTTAGATAACTATTGTTTTCAAACCGATAGTACACGATGCGATTTCGTAAACGTGAAAAGCGAACTGGCTGCGTACTTTCCTGGCTGCATCCAAGCCAAGACGTCCGATATTCGATATTCGTTTACCTTACTTGAAGCATTTTAATGAATTGGTTAAATCTAATAGTAATGAGTAATGATGCTCCCAATTTGCGGGAAAGTCAAGTCCGTGCTTGACACTACCACTAATATTTTTGACCGACACTGGGCGTACTACCAGCTACACCACCAGGTCGACCAGACAGTGTTATACGTTACGTAATCCCATTTCAGTATTTTTTAGGCTTGACTTAGTTCAAATTTATTTCAAAATCACGATGCGTAAAGTGTTATATGACTATGATACTACTACAATTGTCACCATTTTTGCTAAAAATCTCTTCTTCCAACGTGTCGTCGTTTTTTCTGCTGGGAATCTTCTAATTGCCTTATTGGCGCCCTTTTATTTCGGCAGTCAATTATAGCTTAGTTAGTACGTACACTCGTACATAGCTGAACATTCATTCTACAAGATTAATGATATACCATAATCATATTGCTTGAGGACTTGGGAATCCCATCCAAGCCAATCGCCCGTATGCAGGACTTGACAACGGACAGCCACGGGTTATTAATGTTAACAAAATGGGAGGCCTAGACCTGTTGGAGTTGTTGTGTCAGCAAAGAGGAAGAATTAGTTTTTACTTTTTACTAAAGAAACTTTTTACTACGAACGGAGCTACTTGGTACCGAATTACGGCATTAAAAATTCAATATTATTACCAAAACTTCTCACAAAAAGCTTGACGACTTGTTGGAATGTAGTGTGGTACGATTAAGCTCATAGAAATACCGGATTTTACGATTGACAGAGAACACTGCTAGTGGGTGATATAAAGAACTATTGCAGCAAGTTTTTCTTAGAGCTATCGTTTTCTACGTTAACATTCTTCAACATAACAACAGTAGAACAATAGTAGTCTTAAAATTGAATACAGTTTATTTCACTCTCCTAGCAACTCTTTTAGTTTAGTTAACTTAACTCTCTTAGTAATTAACTTGAAGGTATTTTTATTGTATTCGATATTTTATTTCTAGAAATATTAAATTTCTGCGCGGATCATCTATATGATGTTAGTAGATTGGACCTTAGCATGAGTATTTACTACAATTAAACATTAACATTTATTTTTCAGTGAAAATTGATTAACTACCGTGAAACGTTTAACTTTTATACTTTACTTTTAAAAAACAAATGCACACTTACGATCGCTTCATCCATCGTTATAGGCCGCCCGCCGACTATTTTCAGTTTTGCCATGATGCAGCAGGTTTTAAAGCACGAGTTCACACAGAAGGACTGCTTTGAGAAAGTGCCGAATTAAAACTACTTTTGTAACACAGACTGCAGCAAACGAGATCGGCTCAACTACTGTCGATAATCTATTGTTTTTTTGTTTGTACAGTACACCTCACACTTAACCATTCATTTCGTCAACTTCACAACGCTAAGAAAAACAAACTGTACGCATTAAAATACTGAACAATGAAACGCTAGAACCACACCACGAACGAGGCCGGGCCCGTCGACCGACCTTGCAAGCTGCCTTTATTCGTGTTGCTTTCCGTCACCAAGTGCCGTCGCCTCGTAAATCGCACCACTCAATCGAGCCGGGAAGTCAGCATTTTCCGAATCTTGAGTACCAGGCCCGTGAACTTCCCAAATTCCGTGTTATGGCTAACGCGTACGATGGATAGACACCACTTGGCTGGATGCGTGCTCAACGTGCATCGATTTACACCTGTACGCACCACGCACCACGGTTTGTCTGGAATGGTTCAATGGTAGGCGTGTTTTTTTTATGTTGTTTCCTTCCCTGCCGGTCTATTAGAACGTTTGAAAGCTAGGACACGTGTCAGCGCTAGACGTCTATAAAATATGTCACTGATCAACACCGGTTTCACTGGAATTCTGATCGTTAGTATCACAAGTAAGTTTTGTTGTAAGCTGCTTTAAAATATTAAATGTGTTATGCAGGAATTTTCACTATTCTCTAGCAAGCATCAACAGATAGATTTTCTTGAATTTTCCGAATAAAACATCACGCTCAGCTATCTGTTATCACTATTCCCCTTTAACGTACGCAGCCCAAACCTAACAGCACGCAGCCGAAGCACGAAATCTGAGGCAGATGAACATTCACACGTGCGTCTGTTTGATGTTATAAACGAAAATAAATTGTAGTGCCTTCTTCACTAGCTCTACACACACACACACCTGAAACACTAAAAAAACCTACACACACACACTCGTAAACAAACACCCAGCACGTCTAAACTGCGTGTGAATTGATTCGCGTGTTAACTCAATATGGAGTTTCGCCGTCGGAGTTTCGCGGAATCCACCCAAGCTCCACTGCTGCAGCTGCACCTGCACGGTACGGGAGGGCAAGGAACGCGGGTAATCTGCCAATGGCCAGCACCTGTGAGCGGGCAGAATTGAACCACCCGTGACGAACGACTTCCAGCTGGCGAATGGATTGAAGTGAGCATTGGGCCAATAGTTTTATGCGGCTACTTGTTAGCCGCCACCATTCGATGGTAGGCTTTGCGTGGATGCGCCCAGCAGTAGCGAGGGGAGTACCGGCGATGGCAAGTTGAGCGTTGTTGCCAACAACGGTTCGCTATCCTTTCGTCCCGGCCGTAGTGCCCTCTCCTGGTTGTGAGCAGTGTTGCTGAATTTGATGCGCCGCACCGGCAGAAGTGGTGCAATAAACACGCCACGCCACACCACACCGGGCGGGGTGTTTGTTTGGGGTGTCTTATTTGGGCTGGCGCACTTCAGCTTGCGGACGGAGGTTCGGGCGGTGACGAGTGGAGCCGACCGTTTGCTTGATTGCAGTACCCGCTGACGGTGTTCTCTTGCATGCGGCGTCAAGGATGTTAGTTCGTTGGATGGTTGGAACGAATTTTCATTATTTTGCGTTTTTGTTTTTCGCGCTACAATCTCGGCCGGTGGCGATGAAAGCAAAACCTCGGCTAATGTGAGAGTAGTCACTCGAGGCATAATTATATGTGGACGTATAAGACGTATAAATGAGAGATTATTTCTAATAAGTCCACTGTCTGCAAAATCAATTCCCAGTCTTCTTGGCAGAGTCCGGACTATTCTCAAGAATTCGTTTAGTCACTGATAAGGTTCCTGATATTCGACGTTTTGGCCGGGTGATGGATACCTAATCAATAATCCTCGATTTTACAGCTGATAGCAAATGTGTGCAGAGTGTCCTTCCGCGGAGCATCCGGGTGAGGGACTTGCGTTTTAATGAAGCCACCCGATCATTACCACCAGCTCCGATCATTCGTTTAGCGCCGCCGGCACTCCCAGTTTACTATGTCAGGTGGCGGTGGCAGCTGTGTGCGGTGTTTGTTCCACAAAAGACCTCAATTCCCCCGGGAAACCGGATCGTGTTTGACAGGCGAATGAAGCGAAAAAGGGGGCTAAAATAAAAACCAAGGGGTTCTAAATTTAACGGAAGCGGGCCACCGCTCGAGTGGCTACGGCCAGCCGGTACGTCCATCACGGGTTTGGCAGAGATTGTTTTGTGCCGCACGGTCGTGTCGTGATTTTGTACGGTGGTGTTTGTGACATTAACGAGCGTTTCGTTATCAGTTTTGTACCGTACGCAGGTACGTGTGCGGGTGTGTAAAATGGTTTAAAAAAATGGCAAAATGGAGAAAACACCATTCCAACTACTGTTTGAAGTGTGCACATAAGGGTGTGTGTTGTTTGACATTCGCCGTAATGATGGCTGCCAATCAAATTGAAGTGATGTTTGATTGCTTTTTGTGAGGTTAGGTGTAACAGAGGTACCAGCAGCTGAAGAATATTATTAAAATTTCTAAACAGACTTGTAAAGTTTGCATGAATTTCGTGTATATAAAGTGATCGTAAACTTTTTCACACTCGACAACGTTGGATTGTTAGTACACATTTCCATTCTAGTACAAACATTCAATGGAGTCCCCTGGTACTTTGTACAAGAAGCAAACATACAGGGAAATTTAGGGTTATCCTTGTTAATCCCATTACTAAAGACGGATATTAAATATCAAATTTGATTGATATTTATTTATAACAGGCATAGGTACACCTGGAAGACTGCAGAAAAAGCTTTACATCTCCAACATACAATGCATTTGGCACAACCTTCGCACATTGTAAAAAGTAAACGGCCTTGTAAATCATACATTTGCCACTACAAAACGCAATTGAAAGAGTGAGCAGTTATTACTGTTTTATAATAGTTCCCGCACGGAAACATCGCGTTACCTTTTCAATCAGTTTGTGGCTACGGCAGGTTAACATGATACGCGCTGGCAATGGAAGTAAATTATTACATTGTTTGCCGCCTTCGGTACCGATGTGCCCGTTGTCCCGCGCAGGTTTACGTACCCTGATTGAAAAAGGTGCCGGTGAAACGGGCAAAACTTTTCAAATCATAATTCGTACAGTACACGCAGCAAACGTGTCAGTATCTCCTTGGTATTGCCATTGGCACCGTAGGTGTTTCGGTTGACCTTCACATGTCATGCGTATATGAATTTGGACATGACAGCAGGACATGGAACAGGGATGGTAAATTTTTTCGTGTGCTAAACTGTGCTAACTTGATCTATTTTTCCCAACTACCATGTGCATCGTATGTAAAAATGTAATTAGCACGATTGTTTATAATGTTTCAGCGGCACTATATCTGCTGTGGAGTTGTGGACTCGATCGCACCTCCGAATCTGCCATGGTGGGAGGGTATTTTAGATTTTCGTCACGATGGTATTAGTGCAGCCAATCCTCGCTGTCAATCAACACCGCGCCCGTGATGGTTGTTTGCGAAAAAAAACTTCTGCTCCGTGGATTGGCGTTTTTATTTTATAAAGCGAACCACGTTGCGTTCGATAGCGGGAAGGACATCGGGACAGAGCGTAGCCTTGATCGAGTGGCTCGTGGTGCAAATTACTCCGATCGGCCTCTTGCTCCGGCGCCGAGTCACGGGTACCTTCCATGATGGATGAATGTTTTCGCAGGAGATACTTACAGGATGGCAGTGTAATCACGCTCACCTTGAAGCTGCGTGCACGGCAAACGAAGCAATTTAGATGTCCATTTATGATATTCGCCTCCGCCAATCTACATAAACACACCAGCACACGTGACGTGGCGAAGGTGTAAATCGCATCATCGTGCAGCCTTTAGGGGTACCAAACAAACCAACACCGAACCAACACCCGGCATAGGCGTAATGAGCCTGAAGCACGCTAGGGCCCGGCCCGATGCAAATGGTCCCGCTGCACACTAAAACTGGGTGATAATAAAACCATTTTCCCTCACGTGGCAGCAGTTCTATCCATCGGATGGATAGAATTCAATTTCACACTTCCCCACCCTATCCACCTTTCACCGTCGCCACCACCCCCCTCCTTCTGTTGTGCCACTTTTTAATAGCTCTTTCCCCTGTTTTGCTCCCCAAGTGCACCGAAACCGCTTCACGCCACATAAATCATGTGCCCCGCCATATATATTTCAATCGATAGTTTTGGAGATGTTGGACCAATTTCGGAACAAAACTTGATCCACCGGGTGCCGAGTGCACCCGGGCACTGCCGGCGTTCGTCGTTTCGTCACATCCTTATGCAAATTGTGAGCCGTGCTTCAATAAAATGGCCCTATGCGATTTGGGGTCCCAAAATCGCGTGCCGATGGGTTGCAATATATTTTCGGCAAAGTGCCAACCGGTAGGTTCGCTAAATGTTACGGAATGGCGAAAGCACGCTCACAGGCGAAGGAAGTGGTTTTGCGCGCAATCTGAGCGATGAAAGGTTTTTGAGAAAGTGATAATAGGTTGAATGACTCTTTGATGTGTTTGACTGTGTGGGTATGTTGCCTTTTTTTAGATACAGATATCGATTGATTCGAATGGAAGGCAGGCCCTGTTTAGTCGTGATAAGGAATGGTTCTTTAGCCAGTGTGTTCTTATTGCAGGGATGTTTTCCTAAGAGCTCTCAACCATCTAGAGGCAAATGCGGCCATATTTCATCTTTTGTAGCTAACCAGTTGTACACAGACATAGTTTTAAAAAGGCTAAATCAGTCTACTTATAGCAGACATTATGAAAACAGTGAAGTATTTTCTTTGACTATGCAAGACTATTTTACGTTCGACGCCGAAACGAAGAATTTTTGCATGGTAAGGCACTTCCTGTCCGTCACATTTAGTTGATCTAGTATCTATTATATATTCTCCTGTCTGAAGACGAGCCAGAGTGGCCTTGGTCTAGACCAGGGGTCTCCAAACTTTTCAGCCCGCGAACCGCATTGGTTGAAACAATGACAGCGCGGGGGCCACTTACACATTACAGGATTTTACATTAGATCGGATACGGCGAATCCAACTCGCACAAACAAATAAGATGGATACGAACATTGATATTCTAAAACAAGTTAACACTAACACAAGTAACCAGTAAAACAAGTAACATAGTTTACTGAATTGCTAAAACTGGATATGGAATCGCGAAGCCCAATCTATGCCGGACTGTTTACATACTAGCGGATTCAAGTGTTGAACTACAAAATTAAATTGGATATTAATCACAAGTATTTATCATGATTAATCATAATTTTTAATCGTTATTTTGAACATTCCTTGGTTTTAAATTTCGTACATTGATTTTGTATATTACATCTCAACTCTTGAATCTGACAGGTACGTAAACAGGTACGGTCGGATTTGAAATTCCCTAAATTGTGCCCCCGAAGCAATAAAATTGAAAATTTTCCCGTACGCAGGGACTGACTATCCAGCTACGGGTAACTAAAGTCACAGAAAGCCAAAAATGGGCAGGCCTAGACCTCTTCAGGGTGTTGTGCCGATAAAGGAGAAGAAGAAGAAATTGTTCCCACGACTTCATATCCAGCTTTTGCGATTCAGTAAAGTGTTTTGTGTTTCACAATCAATTTCCCAGTTTATCTTATAAGCTTACGCGATTCATTAAGTTGGGCTCGCCATATTCCATCAATTGTAAAACCCTGTATCTTCCGGGTAATTTACAGAGATGTTGCGCTTGTGACGAAATTTTTTCCCAATTTCTAGTACTAAATCTCACTATCTATTACAGTAATTAATATTTGAACAGTTTTAAAATATTAAAACTTTCCTAAATTAGACATTTTCGTTAAAATGGTAACATTAGCACTAGCGTCGCGGGCCACCCTGGAGACTCTGCGGCCCGCGGGCCGTAGTTTGGAGACCCCTGGTCTAGACATCTGACAACAAACATCACCATCACACTCACTCATCACATTTCTTGTGGTAACCATGAAGCAGTAACTCACCAAAATGATCTTTGAAGTGCGGAAAATTTAAAATGATACAACAAGATCAGCAATCAATTACCCCGAATGAATAACTGATGGTGAAAATGTTCTTTGCCATCAGAAGCGTCACATCAGGGTCTTGAAGGATGATAAGACCTACTTTCCACTCAAGATCATCAACAGACGTAGGGTCGTGTAGGTGAGGTTCTCTGGCAATATGGCATTCCTAAATTAGACATTTTCGTTAAAATGGTAACATTAGCACTAGCGTCGCGGGCCACCCTGGAGACTCTGCGGCCCGCGGGCCGTAGTTTGGAGACCCCTGGTCTAGACATCTGACAACAAACATCACCATCACACTCACTCATCACATTTCTTGTGGTAACCATGAAGCAGTAACTCACCAAAATGATCTTTGAAGTGCGGAAAATTTAAAATGATACAACAAGATCAGCAATCAATTACCCCGAATGAATAACTGATGGTGAAAATGTTCTTTGCCATCAGAAGCGTCACATCAGGGTCTTGAAGGATGATAAGACCTACTTTCCACTCAAGATCATCAACAGACGTAGGGTCATGTAGGTGAGGTTCTCTGGCAATAAGACTACCATCAACAATTCAAACACCATGTTCCGGAAGAAGATCTTTGTGTAGTTAATGATTAGCGAATCGGAGAATGTTCTTTCCTTCCAAACTGCTGGTGATATGCGAGATGATCAAAAATTGTCTTCCTCAAGTTGTTGCTTTGAACAACAAGTATGGCGGTGAAGAATACGCGACCAATGGCCTGAAAAGGCAAGAGGACATAAACTAATAGAGAGAAACATTTATCCGAAGAGCTCTTGCTTTTAAATAAACCGCGAATGTTTCAAAATTAATCTTCAAGTATCTGAAGACGTAGTGTAAACGGATTTTCAACTGTCTCTCTCTACTCTCAGCTTTAGTAATGATGTTTTACACATATTTGTTATCGAATTGCTGTTGATTTATTATTGAATGCTGTACTAGACACAAAGAATGATGTCAGAGACGCACCAACAAACATTTTTTTTCCGTTTGTCTATATCCGATTTGCAAGAACCATCTCGTATACTCCAGAACCTTAGAATACAGCATTCTCGATGATCCACCGTACGTACGAACTAACCCGGGTGTAAATACCTGGATGATTAGGTTCCCCGCACCGGATACCCCAGGACACGACACCAACGACCGCCCATCGTCGGTTGGGCAGCTGTATCATCAGCGGTCCACCACTGTCACCCTGACACGAGTCCTTTCCGCCATCATATTCTCCCGCACACATCGTCGTATTGTAGATGCGGTTCACGTACACCTCCTGGCATTCCTGGTTCGACCAGATCGGTATTTTCACCTCCATTAGCACGGGCGAATGCGGACCACCAAAGAACTGGGTGCCCCAACCGGTTACGACCGCCTGATACCCGCTCCAGGCGTCATCGAGCGGTGGCATACAGATGGGCCAGATGTACGAGTTGAAGAACGATGGTTGTATCAGCTTCAACATCGCTATATCATTCTCGTAACTGACCTGGTCAAAGTCGGCATGGGCACGGATCTCCGCCACGCGGAAGTCCCGGTAGCGCGTCTCATTGAACTGCTTGAAGTCGTACTCGCCGAGCCGTACGATGAACTGGTTCAGCTTCAGCTTCATCACACAATGGGCCGCCGTGAGCACGTGTCGGTCCGTGATGAGTGCACCACCGCAGAACGAAGCCTTCGACATGACCAGCGCCACCATCCAGGGCCATTCATTCGATTCCGCTGGACGTCCGCCGGAAATTTTGGACAGCTGTTTCGTTGACAGCCCGCAGCCGCGCTCTTCCGGTCGTACGATGGCGTCCCGTCCCATCGGTCCATCTCCCAGGCCATCGACATCGTCGTACGAATCGGCTGTGGCCGGCAGGCGGAGGGAGAACTCGGGCCCATTACCATCCTGTACCACGTCCGGGCAGCAGATACCAACATTCATGCCCTCGACTATGCATAGATGCTGCAGGACGGACCACACGTTGTCCTTCAGCTCGGGGCCCTTGCAATTTTGGAAGCGTGTGCAGTAGCCTTTCTCTCCGGCCCGTGTGCGACATTCCTTGCCCTTGGAAGCAGCCTGTGTATTGGAAGAGCATTACAAGTATCTGACAATAGGGCGTAGAGTAGAATACCTTCGCTTACTTGAGCGTTTCCCTCCGTGGCTCGTCTTTTGCGTGCAAGCTCATTTAGATCCAAATGTTTACTCTCACGTTGTTGCTTCCGATTGGCATACGTAGCTCGATGTACTTTCCGATAGCGAACTCCGTCCACAGCGGGATCCTCCTTCACTAGAGACTGATCAACGTCACTTAAACTCATCACGCTTTCACGCTCATCCTGATCACGGACAATACTGAGTCCGTACACGGTCGAAACAACTAGTATCAGCTTCAGCATCACCTGCACAGTTGAATTCATCCTAACGACTGCTAACTCTTAGCTACACACAGCCGTGTAGCGTTGCTTGTTCTCCGCATCAAACTGAAACTGAGCGGCTTGCTTCTGCTAGCTAGTGGATGTTGGCAAGCCTCTTCCACTATCTGCTGGTGGTTTGACACTGGCGAATGCATACCATTTATCGGTATGATGCGTGGGCCGGGTACGAGCTTGCCGGTTTGCCGTTTCACAGAACGACGGACGAAAGAGACTCGCCTCAAACACCCGATCGTATTTCGGTCTTGCAATGCGACGAATCTGTTCCCCTTATCGTGTACCACTCGACCAAGAAATGAGGCCAAATCTGTTTGCAAATATCTTTATGTTCAGCTCATTATGCTCACGCCGAACAAATGTTTTTCGGTCGAGGGTCATGCGATATTTTGATAATGAAAATTGTAATTTTTTTGCATATTTACGGTGCGAAAGGTCGTTAGGGAAGAGCGAAAACGGTCCGACTGGCAAATGGTATTGTTTATGCTAATTTATTTCAATACAATCGACGTATTGAGTCATTCTGTGGTGCTGGTTCATAAATTAAGCCATTATAGTTGTCGGGCGAGCAAATACGAGCTAGAAGAGGGCTAATGTCTAGGTTGCGACCCTCATGGCTTTTATGGCACTTTAAACAGTATCATTTGTTAGTACTCGCAACCGTCTAGGTCTTATAATAGGCTGTATAATAAGCGACCAATTCACCAGGTAAAATAAGGTTAGTGTTGAAAAAAGTGAGTTGCGACTCTTACTTCCATAAACTAACTGCTTATGGCGACTCATTATAGTACAGTTATGACAGTTCGATAGTAAAATAATACACTTATTGAATCTTTTATTAATTTCATTTAATTTTTTGAAGTGTACGGAAGGGTTTAACTGAATTAGAAATTCAACTCGAAAAACGCCTGACTCCTAACTCCTAACTGTCTCGTAACGGGTTGATCCGTTATGCAGCGTTACCCGCCATTTGTATGCAAGATTGTGTAGAAGTTGTTTCATTTGATAGCACAAATCGTTTGTTTGGTCTGTTTGTTGCGGAACATTTGCTGAGGGTGTGGATTTGCTGAGACATTTCCATAAAAAATGATCAAATCTGGCATATAATACAAAGAATTCTTATAAAATTTATAATACTAAATTTGATTCAGTAGTTTAGATTTGTAACGCTTAGGAGAGGTTTCAAAGTCTTTAGAATTATTCAACTTGTGAAAACATTCCGGTTGTCTTAGAAATAAATAAAATACATGTATACATTTTAGAAAAGAGTAGAAATAGAGTGTTTCCCCCTAACTACCAATCCATCAACCCGTACTGTTTTGTTGCTGCTGTTTGCAAGGGCGACACGGTGTTGACGTAAAGTTCAGCGACAAATTGCAAGAACATGTGCTGTATTGAGATGTCATACGTGCAGCCGGTTGACGAGACTTGACGCTAACTGATCCCATCGCTAAAAGGAACGGACAACAATCTCCACCGTAGTACGCGGCGAGTGTGATAGTGTGTAGATCTCGGGCTCCCTGTCGAATGGTACGCAAATTCTCCCATGCATGCGTAACAGGAGTAGGTCGCCGCTTAATTTGATCCAATTATGTACAGTGTCTAATTAACAAACACCACACTAGTTAAACGCAAATTTGCTCTACTAGTGTCGGTCCCATCGGTGCAAAATCCCTTTCGTTCGGTGGTTTGAAGTCCGGAGCAAGGTTAAGCGCACAGATCTTCCCGGATTGATGTCGTAAATAATTGCCAGTCAGCAGCTTGTCGTTAGATCACGCGAATCAGACCACTCGTCAGACGCATCACCCAATGGCGGTTTGTATGTAGCGGTTGTGTTTAATAGTTACCGTGAAAATGTTTCACCCAATCGGCCAGATTCGCGTGTGTGTCTTCATTACGCTGGTGCTGCCGTGGTATCTTGCAGCGGCGGCGCTCGATGGGTACAAACCGGTAGACATCGACAACGCCACCACCGTACCGCTGGAACGTGTCAAGCGATTGATAAGCTTCCCGATCAATGGCGGTGTAGCGAAGGTGGTGCTAGGCTTCCTGGCTCCGGTTCGCTTCCACCATTCGCTTCCGCGCGGTCTCAACTGTGGCATTAATATGCAGGCGAACTATGCGATCAATCCGGACATAATATTTCCCCGACCGGAGTCCATTTTTCGCAACCGCGACCTGGACCAATATGAAGATCGCGACAGTCGCCAACGGTTGTACAGCACGCTGGAAACGGTTCTAAAGATGATGCTTGGGACGAAGCGCAGAGCACGCGACTGTTTGCTACGCACGGTGTGTGAAGTGGCCGATACACCGCTGCACCATAATGGACTAGTGGGGGAGCTATTGGACGTGATATTGACGTGAGTACCGAGTGGATATGTGTGCCGTATTCGCTTCATGTGTTTCTTTTATTTTTAGACCACAAGAATCGGATGCACTACCGGTGGAGTTCCTGATGGCACGCCGGTACGGAGCAAATGGAGTCAATTGTTTGAAGCTGTACGCTTCCTGTCCATGGGGCATGGGATTGCTCGATCGCGTTTCGACGATTGGTTTGCAAGATTTAATGTTGTGATGTGATTTCGTGTTGGGAGTTTTTGGGATTTTGGTACAGAATAATAAGTTTAGTTAATATTATGTTGGAACACCCCTTAGGTCATTATATAATTTCCAAGGTAATTAGACATTACTTCAAATCCAGTTCACAAACTTTTATAGAGACTCTTAACTTCTGAGGTTTCTCGCTTATATCGGAAGTCTTCCACGGTTGAAGGTTCTCCTATGGTTCTTCACACTTTCGAATGAGTAGCCTACGTGAGTTCCTAAACCCAGCGAAAGTTGGTGGAAGAAACATAGAATTGTTTTAGATGTGCTCTAGATACGGTCACGAATCGTTTGGACAATTAGCACCTCAAAGACAATAGTGTGTTGATCGATTGTGCTACCAGATAGCGTAGCACTGATGCTGGAATTGAGGTGATCCTACATCAGTCTTACATTTTCGGGTCTTTCGAGAACATCGTAGTCTCCACGACCATGAAAAGTCTTCGATTGCGTGTAATACCACTGTACGCGCTACTTTTCTCGTTTATTCTACTGACGTCCGTCATTACCGCCAATGCATCACCCGATGTGCAAGAGTGTCCTGCGAATCGTGTGCTGTCCCAACGCTCCAAGCGCTGGCTCTTGAGCTACCCCATCAATGGTGGGTTCGCAAAGATGGTGCTTGGCTTTCTTTCCCCGATTCGATTCCACCACACACTGCCACGAAGCTGTAATTTGTCGATCAACATGCAGGCCGTCTATCGCATCCTGCCCAACATCATTTTCCCTCGGCCGGAAACAATATTCAAAAATCGAGCCAATAGTGAGTATACCGACACCAGCCGGAAGCAGTTTTACGAGCTGGTGGAGCGAATGCTGACGACCTGGAACCGTAACGGCCGCAGCTGTTTGTTGCGTACGATCTGCGAGGTTGCCGAAACGTCGTTGCGACACAATGGATTGATTGGAGAACTGTTTGAAGTTATCTTCACGTAAGTAGCTGATGAGTTTCCTATCGGGAAAGGTGCAAAATCGTTTCATTGTGTCGTTTCCATACATTTGCAGACCTCACGAGACGGATCAGCTAGACAGTGCATATACAATGGCACGCAAATACGGTGCGAATGGTGTGGATTGCATGAGAATGTACGCCGAATGTCCCCTAGGACATGGTTTGCTCGATACTATCAGTGCAATTCAAATGTAAAAGAGTGACTCTTGTATAAATTAGGATTAATTTTATAAACTATATCTAAAAACAATTGGGATTATGTACTTTCAGTTTTCTCTTTCGCGAAAGTGCTTAATGTTGTTAAATTAATGTTAAGTGAATTCGAACTGTTGATTTCTTCCTTTAATTCAGCTGTCGAAAATAGTATTTGATTAATCCATAAAATACGCTGGTGCTAAAATAAAAAAAGTACATAAATTATTCATATTGGATGTAACAGTATTTCTTTTTCTCAAATTGAACATCTTCTTGATAGTATTGCCCATTTTTGCAAGGGAAGATATGTTATGACTTGCACATCGATAATTTGATTTAAAAACTTCTTTTTCTTTTTTTGTTAACTTTTTGGAATGTACCATACGCAATTGTTGATAGTCAGCATAGTTTTGAAGACCCCTGAAATGATGATAGACGTTTTATCTGTGTGTGTTTTACATCGATTGTTGCTTCTCTTCAACAGCAAAGGGTTAAAACAGGGGCGTGAAACTAAAAGGGCGCACAGTGGCCAATCCACGTAATCATTTTGTTAAAGATAGAGATGGATAGTGATAGAGAAACTGGAGGAGAAAGAAAGAAAGATAGTTCCGAAAGTCTTGGTAAAAACAAGCTGATGGGATCGTACCGTATAAATATCTCTATTGCACAGATATTCGTTATCTACACTGCGCACGTACTGACGTGTGTTTGACATCTCTGGCTTAAAGCTTCCATGGCAACATGCTCCATCGATCCCCCGCTCAACCACTACTTCCCGCCGACAAACCGACGTACGCCAACGTACTAACAAAAGGTAAACAAAACCGGTTCCCTCGCGCACGGGTGAAGTAGTGCGTTATTCCTATAGCTGCATGTGTGTTTTTTTTTTCTGGTGCCGGTCTCGCGCGGTCGTTTGCCGCAGCGTACCGTGAGCACACGCACACCACTTGGCCGCCACCGTGTACGACACGCGTGTGGTAGGAAAACGCGGCGTTTAATCTCTACTCCAACACTACACGACCACACAGTCTTTGCTCTATCGCCGCGACGGTCGGTTGTAGCCTGATTGCTCGGTTTTCGTTCAGTACGCGTTGCTCGTACGCGTCGTTTTTAAAACTAGTTGTTGTTGCTGTTGTTCTGCGCGTGATGCATATTTACGCGGTCCCAAAACATGATCCTAAAATGCTGCCCAAGTGACGCAACGCATCAGCATTAGAAGCAATAAATTAAACATATGTGTATCGCCCGAACCGTGGATGGTTTAATGGTGATGCTTTGCGGCACGGTGAAATGTTAAGCTAGACGAATTGTGCCCCAATCGTGGTGAAACGGGCCTGAAGAAGGCTTCTCGGTGTGCTTGGATGAGATTTATTTTTAAAAGAACCTCCACCGGTGGAGATGCTGATGTACCCAACGCAGTGATCATAGGTTGTTGCTCCAGCAACAGCAAACACGCGGAAAGTGAGTTGAAGCTAAAGCGGGAAGAGAAGGAAAAGTGCGTCGCTTAAGCGCAATTTTTCAAACACAGAAGTAAGTTAAAAAAATGTGCTCTTGCAATCACAAATTTGTGCAAGTGTTGTGTGAAGAGTGCGATTAAACAAATTTCAATTCAATGTAAAAGTGTTGTGTTTGCTGGAAAAAAAAAAACAGGACAGCAGCATATCGCCAACGTGTGCAATGTTTTGCAACCATTCTCCACAGGTAAGCCGACGTGGTGGATTTCGTCAACTTTAACCTGATCTAGAAATAAACAATTCTAACCACCTATAAAGCACACACAATCAAACGGGCCTGCGTTGTGATACTGCTTGGCACCACCGATGAAACTGGACGGTTTTTTGTTTAAATGGTGTGCAGCAACACTGCTCGGTCCCAGCGTGCCGTGTAAAACTGGAACCCACAGTTGTGATTTGTATGCAAATAATTTTGCGCGCGCCCGAGCCTGAAAGTTGATTTTTCCTCCGTTCAAATGTGCGCGGGTCTTTCTTTATATTGCTGTTTGGCGTTTTTTTTTCTGCGCGGGTGCTATGTATTCACGATCGATGCTTCGACGCGTATTGCTTTATTTTTGTGCTTTTATTCACTGTTGCGTACAGTTGCTTGTCATTTGAACTTGCCCTCGTCTCGTAGAGGGAATCGGTTTTTACGACGACTATTTCCATATCGGTGCGTTGTTTTACGATTATTAACTTCACTGTGGTTTTTTTTTTCGTTCTTTCTTTGAGCAAACGCAACCAAAAGTGCCTGCAAATAATATAATATTTGAAGGCGCGAATAAATTGGATGGGGTTTGTGGGGGCATACAAACTGAAGAAACGAATGGTATTGAGGAAAGGTGCAAATGCAAATCATTTGCAGTGTTTGGTATTTAATGCAGTGGGTAGAAATGAGCAAAATTTCACAACATTTTGAATATTTTGTGATTTTTTGCGTGGGGAGGTTGTTTTTGTGATAAATTTTATAGCTTCGATATTACCATCAACTGTGCATTATTTTTTTGTAAATAATCAATCGATAATTTTCGATTTTAGGTATCAAAATTGAAATTTGTTTATTTTATTCCTTATGAAACAAATATTTGCTTCACAAATGTTAACAAAAATAATCTTTTTAATCGAATATTCATTTTTTTTCTTCATATTAATAATTTTATGTATTGTTTATCGTTTTTTAGAAGCATTACTAAAATAGATTGATTGATTTATAAATATTTATCATCCATAAATTATCATTCGTACGTTACGATTTTACCAGCAATTTGTTTCATTACGCTCAACCAGCAACAAATCTTACGGTTTTATTCCATACAAGATTTTTCACTTATGTTACTTAAGATTCAACATGTAATAAATGAACGATACCAGACAGTTAATGATTTATGGTGCAAGGAAAGGATGATTTACCAACCAGTCCCATTCGAGCCCTGCTTTGAAGGAGCCTTAAATGCATTGCCTCAGTTACAGCTTTTAAAGGGAATCTCCATTAACGAAAACACTGCCATCAACCGTGTAGCTCCAAAAATCGTCGAAATCTTAGTTCTGGGCCAATTAATTAAATGCGACCAACGGTTCGTGTTTACACTGGCGGAAAACTGAACCGTAAAGTGGGCTCCAAGGCGATCCCCAATGATCGTGTTTGATGAACGCGGACGTTAAACTATCCTTCTTTTGCCGCTGGGTCCGGTCCGGTGAAATCAAATGCCGCCGTTCAATGCCGTTGTGCATCCTGTTTCCCGAAAGGTTCGGTTTATCCCTTATTTTAGGAGCCTTTTTATTTTGTCGTTGTTGCTGTCCGGTGGAAGACACACGTCCGCGAGCGGGTCCCCGGCGATCGTGTCTTTTCTTACCGGGGAGCAACGTGACCAAACTTTAAACAAACACACAAACTCGTTTTTGGCGTTGTTTTGGGTTGAATATTCACATTGGGGGAAGAAACTGTGGCACCAAGAAGGATCTCCAATGACGACGGTACGGTCGTCCGCATCTTTTGTTGGAGCCTGGAGATGGTTCTTGCGAGAAGCGTAATAAGAGAATAACCGACTGGGTTACATAGTTGGTTGAAGCATTGGTACGGTCGGAACGTATCGGAGTTTCTTATTGCAAGAAATGCATTTCAAAGAGCTTTAATCGTTAAAGTGTGCTATTTGAACCCCTTTTGCCTATACAATGTAACTCTCTCCAACGTGGTTCTTTACACTTTAGCGTTGACAAATTTGATGCGCTAAAGCGTTCAGAAAGGGAGTGTGAAGTGAATTGGCTGAAAGAATGTCAAACATGAAGCTTAAGAAGTTTTGAACCACAGAGGGATATGTGGAGTAATGGAGTAAGAAGGGATGATTGCGTGAAACGTACACAGCGGTACAGTGCAAACAAAAAGCCACAGAATCGCGCAACGATCGATGGTTTGTTTATTTTTCGCGCTATTCCGCGAGATGGGCACGAGATTCCTGTGTGTGACCATGACGAAGTGGAAGAATAAGTACATAAAATGAATACAGTGATAGTTTCTTTTCGTTGAGATCTCGATGATGTAGCAGTATTGTAAAGAAAAAGGAGAGTTGATGTTATGCTTTGGAGATTTCTTGAACTTAAAGTCTCATAATTTGTAGAATTCTTGTAGTTTTCCAGACAAAAAAGTTTGATGATATTCTTCTAAATTCTATAAATTGTTCAATACTCATATTTTGTACTTCTCTTCGTGGAGGAATAGATCGATTATGCTAAAATCTAAAACAAAAACTCCTTACCGGGTTCAACTCCGTCAGTGACCTTCAACCGGTGGATGCAGAAGTGACGAGTGGAACCCATTTGCTTATTTGACGATTCGTTTTTGCGTTATAATCGAACCGTTCCGTTCCCGAATGTCCCAAGGTTTTTGTTTTTGGTAGGTCTTGGGTACCGGTTTTCGGAGACTGCGAAGTTCCGCGTTGCGTGAGCTCGCACAGAATGCCCGCTGGCTGATGCTCGCATGCGGAAAGTTGCGGAGCACAAATGCTATTTCCTTCTGTGTTTTGTGAGTTTGTTTTTTTCTGGTGGTTGGTACTCTGGAGGTTTGGCGAATTATTTCGAAACATCTTCCCAACGGGCATGTGGTTGCTTCTGGATGCCTCGTGCCTGATACATTCCTCCATCCACTACGGCTGGCGTTCCGCTTCGGAGCCTCGCTTTGGTAGGGTCTTACATTCTTTGGGTCCTCAGCAAGGCCACAACAAAAAGAACGACTCCGAAAACGTGATCGTACCCTGATCGATGGTGGCGAAGTCGACGGCGAGGGCTGCAGGAATGGAACGTTTTCGGTTGCGGTGGCGACTTCTGTCCCTTGTCAGTTCTGCTGATGAATGGCAGCATCTCCTTCCTTTTTGGTGACCGGTTTTATGCTGCCCTGAGCCAAATTTTGCACCACGGAGCGAATGTGGCAGCTTGGCTAGTCTTTTGTCTTTCCCTCAAGCGTCTGTACGTCCTTGGTCAAGAACGTTTCCTAAATCAATAGGGTACTGTTTGTTGATTTCTGTCTCGCAGTTATTACATCCACGTTTAGCATGTGATTATTTATGATTTTATAATATTTTGATTGTAACTTTGCAGTCCGGAGCAATTTCATTCCGGGCGATAACATACAAAGTTGCACCCTTACTAACAATTGCCCACTTGTTGGTGTTCACTGGAGTTCTACGCTCGAGTTGAAGGAAATATTGCTCGCTCGCATAATGTCAAGGTTTGTATCGACTCCGTGGCTTTTAGCGTTTTTGTTGCATAGAATCTTTTCAAGGGGAACTAAACAAGCTATTTGAAATAATTTGTTGCAATTTTGCTCTGGTGGAGGTTTTTTCTGGCATTGTATTGAGCACATGTACATGTAAGGAGTATAGTAGGAGTAATATCCTACTAATAGGGAGCTAATGAAGTGCGCATTATGCGTTATGTAGAACATTAAGAAAGAAACGTCGAGCATTGAAGGAACAATTGTTTCATTCTTTGGTAGCACTCTTGTGTTCAAGTGTTTAAGATGTCTAGCCGCACTGGATCTTTTCGACCGTTAGCCATATGGATAGCCGGGAGGTTGTGTTGTTTCCACTGGGTTGGTCGACTTCAAGAGACGATTGAAATGTTTCCGTCTTACAATAATTCAATCATTATCAGCAGCTGAAGTGGGGCTTGTCGAATGGGCAAACACAATCCCCGTGAAGCTATGTTTAAGTGGCTTTAACTTTTACCCCTGGAAGCAGAACGGCTTTGGGATGCCTCGGGACTTAGAACTGCCGAACTGAAAAGTGAAACCGTGCACGACTTTTAAATCACGCTCCACCGTTAACGACAAAAGCATTAAAGCAAGTCTTCGCCAGCTGCTGCGAGGGACAAAGTGCATTATACGCCGATGGTTCCCTTCTGGCAAGTCTTCTCCCGTGAATCCAATATTAATCAACACAATCCGAAGCACGTTCTCGGACGCTGTTCGCTCATCATCGTTGTTCATTTATTATGATTGTAATTACTTACTTACAATATTTCCTACAAGCCGATTACCGAGCCGGCGTCCAAACAGCAGCGTGAAGCGCTGAGAAGGAAAGGCAAAACATCCCCGGAGAAAACAAACGCCTGCTGGGGTGGTGCCGTTTGCTGCAGCACTTCCTCTCGGCTGCAGTTGCAGTATGCACTCGGGTGGCAGAGATGCAAGTTGGTTGGCGGTTAGTTCATAATTTTTTTTTCCTAAAAGCAAAAAAACGGTTCTTATACCGACGCACGGTGCCACCGACTGTGGTGTGCAAGTGAACCTGAACCGGCGAACGTCGCGAAGAAGGGGTCGATGCTGCGCCGAGGCTAGGCCACACTAGCTGGCAGATAAGAAAATGAGATTTTTAATAGCCCGACCCGTTGTCGCTTGGGCACGATGTCTTGGGCAGCGCGAACTAACCGCGATCGTGGCGTTCACGATTGCTTTCGTCGCCTGCGGTAGTTGTAGCTTCTCGTCGCAGCAGCAGTGTCTGTGTTTTTATGGTGGTTTCATTGCACTGATGCGAGTAAGCGAGGAAAAAACCGCAGCAATCCAGCTGAATGATGGTGATGAGCAGCAATTGGTGGCCAACCGAGCGTGTGTGTGTGTGTGATTGTGTGGGGGTTTTTTTTCCCTCCTACCACCCGGTCACAATTGTGGCGAAAGTTACGCTAATAGAATATCGATACAGTTGATTATTTTTTCCGCGAGAACTCGGCGGTCTGTGTTTGCGGGGTTGATGGCTTTAGCTTCATGCGCTAAAGTGAGTGAAATTTTATGGCCAATCTGAGTTGTTAGCGGGTGGTACAATATTATTCTCATAATGTTGCCACGCGTGATCTAGTGGACGTTAATTTTGAATAGCCAATAAACTGTTAGAAAATCATTCTAGAAAATTGATGTACTAAGGGGTATTTCTTATAGGGTATTTAGGCAGTGAGCAAGACGTATTGCTCTAATAAATGTATTAGGGGAACCGCGTTTAGGTAGTTCACAAAACATTTGCATCACTATCGTAGAGATATCCTTAAATTGCTATGTCGACATTAAGTCGACATAAGCATTTCAAACACGGAAATAGCAAAGCATTCGTCACAGTAAGCGGGTTGAGGTTGAAATCATGAAGCATTCATTACATTTCCTCCATATAGAGGATTTAGAAATAGACTTTTTCTTCTAAAAAGACACAAATACAGAAGAGTAGAAATGAATATCAATTATATAGCTCTTAGCAGAGAGCAAATTGCTTGACGTTTTGTTTATTTATCCACTCAACCGCACCATATCCATCTAATGTATGCTTTTGTTCGGTTTTATTTTCAGCACAACCCATAAAAAACCCACTAACTTTCTCGAGCAATAAATAGATTGCCCCATCGGTTGCTTCACTAATCAACAGCGGTGTTTCGAGTGACCAGCGAGAGGTGAAACGCTATGTGGACGTTATGTTTCTACGTCATCCTGCATTCATCGGAAGTAACTGCAAGAAACGTGAATAGAATTTGTATTTTTGAAACGCATCGGCAAAGAAGTAGCTGATCACCGGTGCAGTATGCGGTCCCAGTAAGATATGTTCTTTGAGAAGTGAATGGTTTGTGGTGCAATTTGCTGAAACCAACGCTCGGAGGACCTTTCGCCGATGTCCAGCTACAGTTGAATGTGATTCCGCGATTCCGTTGCATTCGTGCGCTAGTGTGGGTGTTTATGGTATAGTCTAATGCTGATAGTGTGCCGGTAGTGTGCCGATAACTATGCTGTGCGGTTAGTGAAATATGGCAGTAAATTATAAATTATCCATAAATAGTGGTATAATGAAGCAATAATACAGCGGTGCTGTAAGCGGTTAGCCACCAAAACCGGGTGTGCTGTGCATGTGCAAGATTGTTGAAAAGCTCGAAACGTGGTAAACGTGCTGCCGTACGAAAGGTTTTACTTTCGACAACAACGGCATACCGACGTTCTGGCAAGAATAGAAAATAAGGGTGAGAAGCAACACCGTGCCGTGCCGTGGTGGTGGTGGAGGTAAATTGGAAATTATTGCTTCGCGTTAGGAGTCGACTCCTCCACCGACGGCCGAACTTCTGGCGAGCCTGTGTGGATGCTCGACCGTCCGGCAGCTCAAAACCACCAGGCGATTCGAACCACCGTCCAAGTAAGGTATAGCTTTCCGGTGGGATTAATTTTCTTCTCGCTCTCGGGTTGCGATGAGTGCCGGTGCCCCGTGCCGGACGTGGTTCGGCCCAGCAGCAAAGACACCTCGGACCACCTTCGTCAGCAGGTAAGTGCGACCCGAGATTGGAAGATACGAGACGCGGGAAACGCACGTTGCGATGTTGCGTTTTATCGATCGACGACCCTGTCGATGGCCCGGCAATCGATAGGCACCGATCGATAGTTAGCGTGATAGTTTATAGTTTATGCGCACAGATCCCGGTCCCGTGGATAGTGTGGTGCCGGCCGAAGCGTCGTAAAATTACGCGGATAAATTTTCGCTGTTTGGCAGCAGAATCTGGATGATGGGGGATGATATCCGTACGGTGGAAGATTTCTGCCGGTACGATACGGTCCGCGTTGATTCGATTCCGGGGCAAAGATATGCGTATTACCATCTGGTTTTGTATTTTATCGCTGCTACGCTTTATCGTAACGACACAATCTAAGGGAAGGAAAAATGTGTACTTTGCGCTTGTGTTTTGCGGTGGTTTGGTCGGTGGCCAATGTACCGAAATCGTGGCAGGAATCGATTTACCAACTATTGAAGGTGATCGATTGGATGGCTGGCTAAAAAGTGTGTTTATTGAATAACACCATGGTTCTGAACAAGTTGAAGTTGTAATAGTTCGAATGTAGTCATTTGTTTCCCAACGAGATCGCAATAAGTTACTAATGCACACTCATAATTGTAGGTTGGGGTTTACGTTCGCTTCGGTACACTGTTACACCCCTAAATTGATAAGGTACAAGCGTGAAGTCTAAAAATTTTTTAAGAGAACTTTCACAAGCTCATGCATTACCGGCGCTCAACACTGTTAACAAGGCGTAACGAACGAGTCAAAGGCAACATTTTATCAATTTTTTCGTCGCTAATTCCATTTAAACAACTGCTAAGTAGCTTTTAATTATACACAAAGATCAAACATCAGTGTGAGGACCGGGTGACCGTTAGTGACAGTATGTTTGGTTGTTTTTTTTTCTTCTTTCTGCTCCATTATTTTCTCCCGTACCTTGCCCAATCCAATCCTGCAGGAAAAAAGTGTGTCATTTGTCGATCATTCGCTTAGCCAAACATTTTTTCCCTGGCCGAGCTGGGTCGTGCTTTCGTTTGCCGACTTTTGACCGACTTTCCATCGTGGAGTTGATCAAACAGCCAACATGTCCCGCTATGGTGCCGGGGCTGGTGTGTGTGGGCACACTAATGCACACTCGATTAAAACTAATGGCTGATAATTCGAAAATAATGATAATCCCAGCACCGGCCACCGGTCTTTGATTGCGGCAATGCGGGGAGTTTTGGGTTGGATTTTTGTCTTTGGGCAGACCACTTACCTTGTTAACTAAACGATGTCGAAGCAATTGGATGTCGTTGTTTGATTTTTCGTTTCGGTTTTTTTTTGTTATATCCCAAAGCCTCCGAGGGGTTCTTCCTGCGATGTTCACGGTCAGTGTTGATCGTTAGGGGTTTTTTTGGGTTACAGGGCTCGTACCATTCGTAGATCAATAATTAATCAAGATTCAAGCAATTGAATGACGCGCTTCATTGGAAGGGCCGTCACACACACAATCTTCGATCGGTCTCGTCTTCTGTCACACCGGCCGTTCTTTTGGTGCGCTGCTTGGCCGGAGGTCTACCTTGATTCTGCTACCGAATGATGCTTGTCACATTCGACTACACACACGTTCGGTTGGTTCGTATCTTTATCGAGCGGCTTATTTCCAAACGACGGACGCTCACTTCCATTCTGCTGGGCACAATCGAACGGTTCCCATTCGCTCGAAGAACGGCGCGAGTAGAAAGACTTCCCGACCTGGGACCAACAACCAATCCCCCCGGTGTACCTCCCTACCGGCGTGTCGGAGAAAACGTCTTCACTGTCGCCACACGGTTCAATCATGTGGCTGGGCTTCGGGGTTGTCGTCGTGGTTTGTGGCTGTCATAAAACAGCAGAAGACGTCACCCTGACGCTGGCTGGTTTGTTGACCTTTTATACGAGCCTCCCGGCGCGGCTTGCTGCACGGTACACCTACGGAGCTGTGGCTCTTATTTGCGTACGTGCCACCCCCCAACCGACCTACAGGGTGGCCTCCGATAAGCCGAAGTACCTACGCGCAGGAGGGAGAGTGTGTGTAAGCTTCAACCATATATCGGTCCACCATTAGTTTCTTAGCCCTGAAAGTTCTTCATTTTTTTTTTCTGTACGGCTTAACGGCGTTGTGATGCAACATGGGATGGCGTATATTGTTCTTCAAAGTGCATCCTATCCTGCCATGACTGATCGGGCTGCTTGATGGGGACGATGTCTTCGCACTTGGAAGCTGGCTAGTCAGTGGGCGTAGGAGATCCCAGCAACGCAGCAAGCATGGAGCTGTGGAGATGGAGTTGGACGACCGTGTGGGTGTTTTGCCTCACCAGTGTGGCTTCTGTGCGAGTCTACGAGCGCTGTCAGCCGCGCTGTGGGGGATATTTTTGCGTGAAATACGAGATTATTAAGTAAAGGTGCAGTCTCCCTTTTTTCTCTCGGTGGAGTGCGCGTGTACCACTGATTAGATCCGTTCTGATTGATGATATTGGTCAGCTTACAGTAATATCTTCTAGATGCTGGTAGTTGGAACAGCTCCCGGTGATCGTTTGAAATAGCTTCCAGAGGAAATGTTGCGCTAAAGCGTGGGATGACTTACAATGCAGCAACACTATTGTAACACTTGTTATGGATGGTTTGTTGCGAGAGTCTAGTTCTAGTTGTCAATAAAACCTTGAGCAGCCACCAACTCCTTCAACAAAGGCTTCATTGTGCTTTCCAAAAAGTCCTCTCCAAAGGTCATTGCGTACATTAGCTAACGAGTACAGATTATCTGGATAGATTTTAGGTAATCAATTATAGAGCAGATTATCGTGCTTTCAGACAGTGAATCGATTGGATTGTTTCAAATGTAAGCTTTCACCGAAATAATGCGCTCGATCGGTAATTGGTCCAACCCTCGAATGGTTGTTCGGCTTCACTCCGCCACGGCCATATGTTGGCGACCGGAAAGCATCCGGGTATTGATCGGATTTCGTCGAGACATTAGAGACGCCTTTCGGATATGGCTCTTCGAGCCCGCTGATCTTCAACTCTCGGTAGGTAGACGGCCTGGCTTCGCGGTGCTTAAGGTCTTCCGTCGTAACTACGTACCACCGGAACGGAGTGTTACGAATTCGAACGCACGATACGCTGTGCAGGATCGCCGGGACTGAGCGAGGGCCGTATTAATCAACTTTACACCCCGACCTATCCGGCGGACGGTTTTACCGCAGTTTGGTGTGTTGCTGGTGTCAAAATATTTTAATACCCTCCGGCACATTTCCATCGTGCAGCGAGCTGTGAATAGATCACACCGCGGGAGGTGTTGCAGCATTAGAGCAGCGCACTTCCTTGGCGGTGGCTTTCGTTCAGATCTTCGGTGGTGAACAGGCAAGTTCTCATGCGTGTGGATGAAGTTGGAGTGTGGAGTTGGAAATAGATGTAGCATGTTTTATAGGATGCATTATTCTGTAATTTACCATGTATAACATAAGCACCACGAACCAACCATTCTGATGTCCGGTGCTCGCTTATACTCGGTGATGCTTGAACATCTTACTCGGACCGTCCTCATCAGATTGCCCTTCATAATCGCACTGGCGCAATCTTTTTCTGAATGCTTTAATTAGTGCTTTTTCAGACCTTTTTTCGTGTGTATGTTTCTAGCGCGTGTTTATGCTTTGTCTACATTTTGTGGCAAGGTGACTTTCTCTCCTCGGGCGCGTTTTGGTTTCCCCCGCTGCTCGCACCGTTTGCATTGTAATGTAAGATTTTCCTTCGAGTTTTTCCTTCGCTTATCTTATCGCTTTCTTTGTGTGCTGATGGGGGTATGCTTCTCATCCCGGGTGTTTCTTTGGCTGTGGGCCCTTTCCATGTAAGTAACGGCAAACATCCCCGAGACGATCGTGGAAGGGGTTTCGCTCAGCCGTCATCTGCATGAATGTTTAAAAGTTTGATCTGCTTTTTACATCTCGGTCGATCGAGAGATGAAGCAATATTTCATTATTCAGCCACTTTCCACCTATCCCGGTGTGGTTTTTCTGCCGTTGTCTTGGACGAGTGTGATTGTTCCTTGGCGATAGGTGAATACATTTTTTTTCGGTTTTCATTTGTTGTTGGAACCTTTGCTTTGCGTTGTGGGTTTTGTTAGTTTTTAGGCAATCATTATTGTGTTTTTTTTCCTTAGACCCTTAGATTAGGAGCCGATTTTTGAGAGACCAGAAATGAAAAGCACAGATTTATCATCTTTATCGCACGAACACACTGCGGGAGTTTTGGAATCATAAAGGGTGATTAGTTCGGAGATTAGTGGAAATGGAAAAAAATGATGATGTCAGTTATTGAGAAAACACTATTTGTTGGCAGGGTTTCTTATCATAAAACAAACGAAAACAAATGGTAAAACAGTCCATCATCGACGGTGCAGGTTAATTAAAAAATTGTCCCATTACAAGCTTACGCCATCTCGTCTCAACATATGGTCGCATTGTGCGCATTGCTGCACTTAAAATAATTGATAAGTTCATTTTCTCTTTATCTTATCAAACGTTGCTACATATTTCTTTTAAAACATACCTTGTACCGTGACCACGCATACGCTGCCCGGACACGTTACATCTGCATAGCGCGACGGGCCAGCAATGTGAAGAATGTGTAAACATGGCATCAGATAATTGTTGATGAATTTGATTGATATTGGTTCCCTTGCGCGGAATAAACTGCAACCCAACGCCACTTTGTTTCGGGACAGTGATGCATTCGTACGTCTTCCCCACGCGCGGGCACAAACGATGCATAATTAAACCTGAAACCATGTACATATCTTCATCGGCGTGGTAATTATAAGTTATGCAGATATGTTTAGCCATGTGTGGAGTTTGTTTTTCCTTTTCTTTTTTTTGGGTTTGTAATTCGCTGTGATGTGTTTCCGGCCCATTGAAGATTCTACACGGGGAGTGACTAATTTATTGACCCTTAAGGAACGCAGCAAGAAATTTCAATTGCTTATCGGTGGTACGCATCGAATCCGGCAGCAGTACCTGAAGGAACAGTTACCACACCGACCGCAACGATCGAAGGTGCCGTTTGACGTTCATTTACAGCGTGCCGCAACGCTTATGCGAACTCATTAAGAAAGGGTCGGATCGGACGATGGCATCGATTAATCATGCAACTAACTACCTGCAGCTCTGGGGGTTGAAGTTGCTCCGAATGATCTTTAAGCTGTCGTTGGTGTACGTTGCCTTAGAACAGGTGCGTCTCATTTCGTTCCAGTGAGTGTTCTGTTCGTCTTTCGGAATTCTCGGATGGTTTCGCCAATGACGGTCAAGCGTTGGTCCGTTCCTGGTACCGAGTGCACATGAGCATACTTGATGAGGTTAGGTTTTTTGTTGCTGTTGTTGGAGAGGCTTTAGACATGGCAAGTGCAGTGCGCGATGTTCACAAGTTGGGTGCAACGTCTAGTGGCTAGGTCAGCATTATTGTTAGCACCAACACGCCACAAAAACGAGCTGGCTTGCGTTTGCTTTACCACGTTCCGTCACAAGATTAGCGGGAAGGGAAATGGTTGACACTTTTCCAACAACGGCAATGACGTGCGGTCCCGTGCAGCGTGTGCATAATGCAGCTCAGCGCGCGAATGTGCGAATGTCCCGTTTTAATTCCAAGAACTTTGAAATTGCTTTGCCTTAGAAGTTGTGTTTTCACTGGAACTGATACTATCTCAAGGGTTTCATTAATAAAACTGTGCAAGAATGAAGGATGTTTCTTGGTTGTATTATTTCTCGATTGTTGCTTTCCGTACAGCGGAGTTTGAGGTTATGAAAAGAAAGAATAGTTGGTGGCGACCACTTCTGTCAATAGTAAATCATAAACGCTTACGGAAAAGTTTATCAAACTATGAAACACTCACTTGCTTCTGCGAAAGCTAATCCTTTGAAGGGTTTCAATGTCCACACGATGCATTGTTTTATTTGCCTCGTTGTCTGTTCGAAGGGCCACCTTATGGCCTTGGTGCGTGCTCACCCTTTCGAGGGTTAATCCAGCGTCTCCTCGTTAACTCGGTAGCACCGATCGATGGGATTATGTCGGCGGCGTAACCCTTTTTACAATCGACCAAGTAAGGGTCGGGTTAAATATTTAAACTGTCCCGACGTGTTCGGGTTCGGTGCGGGATCGCGGGTTGGGAAAGTCCATCAACTAACCTGCCTGCCAGCTTCTCATCGCTGACGTTGAGACGCTAAGAAGGCGGCATGAAATATGAACTACCGTTTGAGTGTACGGTGCTTAGACAGCTTCTGTCTGCACCGGGATTAACCTGCCCCCTAAAGTTCGGGGCCTCAAGAGGATGGACTGATGGAAAAGGTAATCAACATGGGTTTGCTACGGACGTGGACTTGAATTTCTCCTGTCGAATTTGTTTGATGTGTGTTCAAGTTTCCGCGAACCGGATGGAGGGGGGGGGGGGGAGGAGGGGGGAAGGGGGTTGTCGAAACAATAGGTACCATCATATAATGAAACTATTACAGGTATATTGAGATTGGCAAAACAAACGGTGTGAGTGTTGATTGGCGTACCCGGTTATCAACAACGCAGCGAGGTTATCTATTGATCGTAAATAGTAAGAAAGCTGTCGTAGTTGAAACTATTTGCACAAATGTTTTCACTTGAAGCTTGTGCTAAAATAGAAAACGTAGCAAACACCCACAAGCACATGGTTGATATGTTATCAACAATTTGCCGGTGTGCTGGCGAGTCCTTCCGTCCTTCATTAAATGGTAAATACCCTTTTAATGTAAAAACCGATTTCGAACGGAGTAGACAAATTGGCGCTGGCAAAAATACCCCTCGCTTTAGATATAAGTGTTCCACGCAATTTTCAATCGGGTTCCAACCGCTTATCGCGCGCCTTTTATTGCGCCGGTGTGCGTCCGTGTGCCTGATGGTCGGCCGTTTCATCGTTCGTCATCATCAGCGATCGAGTTTTTATCTTCTCCGTTACTGATAAGCCCGTGTGTCGTGCACCACAACGAAAAGAAACCCACGACTTCATGTTCGTGAAACGCACTTCAAGATAAGATCAACATTTACCTTTTTGGCGGGTCGGATGGAGAGCCGACAAAAAAAAAACCCCGGCAACCTGTACGTTTCAGAGTAGGCCTGAGGTTGGCTGTGTTGCTTTTCCTCTCGTTATGCTGGGGTGTGTTTTGTTGCTGTGCCAGAAACAGAAACCCACTCATGTTTTTCGTTGTCGCTTGACAGTTTTGGGGTAAGGTTTGCGTGCCGTGCGTTGTTTGTCGGCAAGCTCGTCTGTTTGTCTGATCTGGCGGCATACACTTTTCTATCGACCAGCCTAAATCTCTTTTTGGAGCTGGTGGATGTGTAACAAACACTACAAAATCAAAACAATATGTGTCCGGTTATAGTAGATGAAAGATGAAAAGAGAAATTTTGGGTCAGAATGGAGGTAAGTCTCTGTCACAGAATCAGATGTGAGTTGATGCAGATGTCATCCAGAAGTGGAAGATACATCTTATTAGTTTGTAGTTTTATGTTTTACTATTTTATTTGTCTTATTTTTTATGTACCAAAGCACAACTACTCAGCAACGGATGCAGTGGCGGTGATAAGGCTTCATGCATTAAAAAGACATCCTCCGACGAAGTTCTCCAATTTCAAAGCGTGGAATTCCTTACTTTAAAAGGCTGCTTCCTTTCGCAGGTAACCCCAGTCATAGCGGATGTAGTGTAAAAAAAGGCGAAGCGTATCAAATTCTACCAGTGCATTTTTTCGGTGCCTTGAGTAACATTAACATGAATGCTTAAACAAACCCTTTTGCTGTACGTGAAGTCTTGTTTACAAAGAGCATTAAATAATATGATGTCTTACATACGAACAGGCACGATTCGTTTTACAGCAACCTTCAAACTTCTTCTGCAAGTGGACATTAGAGGCCCACTAGCACCTGCCCGCGTCCACTCATTCATCGAGCATAGTTTGGAGTGGCTTTAATCCGATGCAATTTTTCCGTCAGCTTCAATTTTCGCTGCATCTCGATTAGATGCAGCTATTTGGTATTGGTGGCGGTGGTTATGATGGTGTCGGGAGCTTGATCTACTGGACCCCAGGTCGACGATCGCGGTCGGCGGTGACTTCATCGGATGGATCGACCGTTACACGCCATGCCGTGCACGATCATCCGGTGCGGAATTTGTGTCAAGCCCTTCAAGCGGGAAAATCTCACCCATGGTTTTGCATGAATGAAGCCACATACAAAACCCTCACACCGACTCCACGCTGCCACGAGTGAGTCCGTGTGTACGGCGGTTTCTGATTGCCAGGCTTGAGACAAGCGTATCATTGGAGCGTTTGCTTGCCACAGTTTGCGGTGAAGCCTTCGAGTGCTTTTCAAACAAATCTGACTGGTTGTGATGGGTGGGGGCTGGGGAGTTCTAGAGCAGTGCAGAGCACTCTGTGCTAGATCCGTGTGAAAAACCGTGATCGACGGGATGGCGATGGCATTTCGCACGTAAGGGGGAGCTATGTGCTCGCAGCAATCGGCTTAATGACTCCAATTAGCTAAGCAAACCACATAATTGTCGCATTGGTATTGCAATGATGCACCAAAGTGGTATTAAGTAATCGTATGAACTGGTCAGGGTTATTTCATGGTTATTCAAAGAGGTTGTTTTGAAAGGGAATTTTAGACAACTTTTGGTATTCGAAATAGAACTGTTGGATTAAAATCGAGAATTCACAAATCTATCACATGACCGTTGCTGTTGCTACGATTGAAGAACCTTCTGTTTGTAAGATTTGTTTAATGTTGAAGATCTTTAAATGAGTGGAATAACACAAATATAATTACTTTTATCTGTTATGTGGTATGATAATACAACTGCCCGATGTAACTACATCCGGCCCAATCATGGACTCTTGTTTGCTGTACCAGGCAGAAAGTGTCACTTTGCTGAGACTGGCTGTGTCTTTGCCTTGCGCAGCGCTATCTGTTATGACACCGGCAAAGGAAACGGCTCATTTGACAAATGAGTGCCCGAGCGATTTGCTGCGGTAAAAACAAAACCGGTGCACCCCCGGTGCAACAGCTGTGGTGGTGAAAGTGCAGCACCAGAGAATGCAGCGCAGCAACAGTGTAGCATATGCGCCGAGACCAACGGACGGGCTCACAGTCGTTTGCACTGTTTTGCTTGGCCTGGCTGGCTGGTTGGCTGGCTGAAAACAAAATCAAATATTGACCGGAAGAAGATCGGTGGAATGGAAGAAAGCACCTCTTCTAGCAGGGGGTGCAGTGCAATGGAAAGAGCAACGAGATGACAAATTAGTTGAATAATATGCAAATGAGTGCCGCCGTACTTCGATGACGCGTGGATTAAATCCTCGTATAAAGGGGTAGCGTTACGAGTTACGAGACGGTTACTTCATCACGTTCATCACTCCGAGAGGTTGTCGGTGGTGGTGGCTCCGAACGGCGCCATCGTAGACGCCAGTGCAGCTGGGCAGAAGAGTTCCAAGTTTTTCTTGGACAACGCCGTGGAATGTTTGCGTGTTGATTGCAGAGTGTCGTGCGTTTGTCGCCCGATGGGACAAGGAAGTTCGAGGACTCAATCGAATGACCTTCAACTTGTAATCCCACAATCAGTGGGCATCTGCGGACAAAATGAGCTCCATCATTAACTTTACGCTGGGTGTAGAGAAAATCTGCTCCCGAGCATCTGTTTGTCGAAGAATGTTGTGTGCAAGGTGCAGACATCACAGGCATCTGGGAGTGGGACATTAAATAGTTTTCATTCCTTCCGTTACACATCATAGAACCTTGGGCTGTAATGTAGGATCCGTAACTCGTTTTTATCGTGTCCGTACGCTTGTTCTCGGCTTTTACTAGTGTCGTCGTTATGATCGGCCATACGATCATAGTTAACTGGTGTCGTTGTTCGGCAATGCTGTCGTGACGAGGCACCTTCACGATATTCCGATGCTCTTAAAGGAGACTGCGTGTAATTGCAGTACAACTCGTTTAAACTGTAGCGCCCACAATTTATCATGGCGGTTGATGGTTTCTGGTTTTTGTCCGAGGATTTCCAGCAGCAAAAAGCAGTTGCTTGCTAGGGTTAATAAGAATGCAGTGTGTATATAATGAAAATATTTCTATAAAGTTGCAATATTTGTCTTTTGTTTTTGATAAATTCCATGTACAAAGTACTTCATCATGATCTTGCTATTGTGATGTTTTTTAGCTCTGCTTGATTCCTGCACTGTCAGCAATTTTTTGCCATTTGAATCTCTGCCTAGGGTCTTAAGAAGTATTGTATACACAAAATTACATACACGCATCTGTCTTGTTAAAATCGTAAGAATTTATTAACAACACGAACCGCGTAAAATTGCACGGACGGCAACACGATCGGTCGATTGATTGACAAGAAGACAAGTGCAGTCGTTCGGCAAAGCTTGAGTCCTTTATCGTGCAAGCTAAGGAGGCAACTTCAATCGTACCATCAACATGTTTAAAACAGTGATTTCTATCTTGACATGCTAATGTTCTAATGTGTTGGATCGGTTTTTTTTCTCCTCCGCTGGCCATTTGGGTGCCTCAAACCGTTGGAGAATGGAATTTGATCCTCTTATTTCTTGATTGTTGCAGCTTATTGAAGGTGTGCGTGACGTTTGCTGCTATTGCGCACTACCGTACAAAGCACGAGATTGGGAAACATCATAAAACAGTAAATGCAGTCCGGTGAAAGGCAAATGATCGTTATTTGTCGGTCATTTTGCAACGGTGGTAAGGGTCGTTTTCGGCCGTCTGGAGGTGAGTTCTTTGAGGCTTTGAGTTGAAAAATAAGAAAAGAATAGTGCATCTTAAAGATTGAGAGTGACGGTATAGCATTATCATACCAGCAGGAGTTGAGCATGATGGTTTCAGAGCACGAAGGTAGAGTTAGACATGCATTTAAAGGATCGATTGCGTGTTGTGTGAACAGATAGTACAAGTTTTGTTAAAACTGTAAGACTCTTTGATATTTTATTCCAATAAAATTACCACACTATCGGATTTCTTCCTTCCATTCGGTCTAGAAGTGTAGCACATTAAAATTCGTTCACTAACGATTTTAGAACATCATCGAGTCGAAAAGCTGGTGCAAACATTTTGCTCTGTTGGCTCTTTGCAATGGTCCACGAGAAGACAGAAATCATAATTATTATTGCCTCCTTCTGGTACGTTCACTCGCGTTTGGTAAGCCCGCGAAAGAAAAGGAATACGCCCCGGAAGAATCAACCAAGAAGTCTTTCGTATGCTGCGATCATTCTTAACGTCGTGGAGCGAATTGCTCCTTGCGCAAGGGTATTATTTTTCCTTCACACACAGTCAGTTTGTCTGTTCATCTTTCTTTTCCAAGCGGTTTTTTTTTTGCTGAATCGAACCATTCGCAACACACCAGTTACGCAGCTTCGTTCTACGTCTTCCTTAGGTTTGGGATTTATGAAGTCAAAGCCAACGGAGAAAAAAAAGAAACGTTTCGCCTGATTTTTGGCTCGCCTATAGGGGCAAATAGTGTTTCGGGAAGGTAGCCACCAGATTTTGGTTGGAACGTTCCCAGCGAATAGAAACGCGGAACACATATCGAAAGTTGTGTGTCGATGGCAAGGTCGACGGTGCGCGAGTTCAAGGCAAGCGAACCATCTTATCATGCCCCCATAGGTTTGTGTGGCGTTTCGCACCAGGCGCGTTATGTTTGGTTAGATTGGTGGTTTGTGTGTTTTCTGTTTTGCAGTGTGCGTTGCTTCGTCTGCTGATTGTTTCCAGATGATTGTGAAATGGGCTGCATTGAGGCGTAGAATATGGCGTGTTATTTTCTTGATGTTGGTGCTGTGTAAGACTCCTAGTTTTGAATTTTTGATTTCGTTTAAATTTTCAAGATCAACCGATTATTTAAAGTTTAATTAATCTTTCATTTAAAGATGTCACGATAATAAACTTTAATCCAAACTGTTTGACATATACAAAAACGAACGAAGACAATGCACAAATCATACGTCAAACTTTCGAATTGTACTGACGGATCTGAATATTTTCTGTAATGCACAGTAAATAATCCCCTGACCAAAAACGATTTTCGCACACTCATCGGTTGTTGCGGTTGCGGATTAATAAAGACATCTCCATAAATGTACGCCGCTTGTGCCCTGTTCGAGACATGTCCGTTGAATTGATGTGCGCAAAAACCTCGTTTGATAGAGTTGTTGTAAAGCTGCTGCTGCCGAAAATCATGCTCCCTTCATATGTATGGCGTTGTTATTTACATTGTTTGGCCCGCATGTACGCTGGACGTTTCGCACTCTTTCCTGCTAGCTGTTTAAAGAGACGGCGAGGGCAACAACGACCTCTTAACAAGCGCTTCAATAATAAAGCAGAACAGAACTTCGAATGGAAAATGTGCCGGTAGTTGCTGGGGTGGAAGGATGTTTTCCGGAACAATGCGATCAACTGGTTCGGATATTGGAACACCCATTCCTTTTGGCTGCACTTATTTATATGGCAGGGTGAAATATCAGCGTGAACTCATCGTGCCCGTCGCCGTTCGCAGGTGATAAATTACGATGACTCCGGAAATTTTGGGAGTCTTTCGGTTCGGAGGAGCGCATGCACCCCGTGATCCGTGGGAGGATATTTGTGCGAATTTTTATGCTATCGGCGTCGGTGTGAAGTTTTGTGACAATGTAAAGCGAACGTTGCGAGCGAAACGGGTTGGTGAAGATGGAGTACTTTGCCAAAGAAAAACTTCTTTGTTTATTATTACTTCTTTAAGCTAAAGGGCGTGGGATGCGGGATGAGTACGGGGGAAGCTTTGTGTGGGAATTATAATCAACGCACACAGCGCGATTCGGGAAAGGATGCATACACAAATGCATTGGGCTTAAAGCTATTGTGCATTGGTGCACACGATCTCGATGGCGACGTTCTTGTTCTTGATTGGCGCGAACATGACTTTTTGATTTTCGTTTTTGAAATGCATTTAATCCTCAATCGGGAAGTTTACTTCTTTTCCACCGTGATTTTTCTGTGACTCTTTTTCTCATATTGCTTTCATTTAACAAAACCTACTGCACCATAACCATAAAAATGCGACGATTCTTTCCGAAAAGAAAAACATCAGAACGGAAGATTTATGCGCTCCTTCCTGGCTCGTTATGTTCGTTTCGTTCGCGTTTGCTACCTTGAACGTATGGCGGTGTGAAGTATCGTGTTCATTAATTAATTCCCGATTCAAGCATGATTTTAATTTTATTTGAGCTTGTTGTATTCTTTTTTCAACTGCTGCTCCCTTTCAGGAAGTTAGCGATCATAGGGGTTAGTTTATGCCATAGAACTCGTTTCTCTTTGTTGTTAGACATTGTTCAATAGGCGTTTGAAAGAATAGCGAGTTTTACGATTTTCGCTAGTTCTGTTTGTGTGTTTTGCTTCTTTAAAAGCCTCTCTTGTCAGACAGGCGGACACAACATTCACTAAAGCTCATCACCGTACCGGTAGCCCGGCATTGGAAGTTGTTTTAGCTTTGCAAATGTCTATAAAGCTATAAAAAATGTCGAAACGAATCCCGGAACTGTGCACACGACTAGACTCGGTACTGATGAGGTCATGCGGGATTAATAAATTGTCGATCGAGAATGAGAGGTTACGGGGGGTCATGCTCATGCTTAAAACGCTAGAATGGGATATAAGTAAGGGTTGCCAACATGCTAAATTTGATATTTTACCAGTTGACCGCAGACCGTGCGATAATGTTATGTTTTTAAGCAGCAAAAATGGTTGTTTATTTATGTATATAACACTTTTCTTTGTTATCAGAATGCAGTCATTGTTGTTCGTTCATCGCCACAACGTAGGCTTGTTGATGGTGGTCGTTTGATGAGTTTTTGCGATAAACTGTTAAACTGTTGGGGCATGTTTTTTTTTCTGGTTGCTCATCGTGTCATGCGTCATCGTCACACTTGCAATCACGGGTGCGACTACGTGATTCGTGGCACGATCGTGTTGTGGGTCGAAACATTGCATCGGCATCTTTTCACTGTGCAGTTGTACTTCCCGATCGTACAGCGCCCTGATTGCGCTTATCGCATGCGCTCGGATGCTTTGCTTGTTCGTGGAATGTTAAGATGAAATCATCGGTTGCAATTGCTGACTGCTGGCTGGTACCGGATTGACCCACGGTCAATAGAACAGCAGCATTGGGTGCAACAATATTTTGATCTTCCGGCCAGCTGACCCTGCCAGCTGATCGATACTGTTGGTGTGAAATGCGTGTTTCTTTGTGAAGTTTCGAGGATCAACTTGCGGGATCTTTTGAGATCATTTAATGTTATGATTGCTCTGAGCGTTTTTCCTTTCTCGTGAACCATAACAGTAGAAAGTCATCAAGCCGCAATAAATCAATTCGGTTGAGACATTCTCGACAACTTTTGAGGGACTTTAAGATTTGAGGAAGACTTGAATAAAATTCATGGCAATTTTGGAAAGTTGAGGATAATTTCAACTATTTCTTGTCTACCTTGGGAAAATCCAATTTGGAAATCTTTGGAGTTTTTGTTTGGAGTTTGGAGTCTGGAACACAAAAATAAAATTCTTTGGAGTTCTGATGTCTAGAATACACAAAATTTGAGGAGATTTTGCAAGGTGCGAATACGAGAGACTCTTCCGGATCGAGAAAATTTCGTTCAACCTAAAAAGAACCAAGAAAATGCTCCAACTTTGTGACTTGAACTCATAATCTCTGCATTGTACCATAACATAGCCAAGCGCTCATATAAAAAAAAACACAGAAATCTGTCTCATATCCAAAGTGTGGCAGAATCGGTTTGGTCGCTTGTGCGCTGTTAAGACTTCCAGCCAGCTTCATAACGAGTCAGCATTAATCAACCGGTCGTTGCCTTGCCATTAATCAGTGCTATCGCGGATCGTCGTGTATACGGCACGTCGATCACCTGATCCACCTGGGACATCGACCTTGAGGGTAATTTTCGGCGTCATCTTGCGATCTGGCAAGGAGGGAGGCTAAATATGTGGCGCGTACCAAACCGCCCCAACGCGTCCCCACAATACGCAAACCCGCAAACACCGGCGCGTCATTGTTTCAGGTCATTCGTTTTCCCGCGCATTCGCCCGTACGCGCATGACGTTCGCTGCTGACCGTTGGTTGACGTTCGTTTCGGTTTTTCCTTTTTTTTTGCACTTCCGTTGTCTGCTCTGGTTTTTCGCTTTTCTCGGTCGTTCGTTACGATTTGCTGATTTGTGCGTGATTGTGTTTTTTTTTTTTACTTTTGTTGGCGAACCTCTCTCGTCCCTCAATCATTTATGTTTTTATTTCGTTTGTTCGGCCTCAACGGCCGAGTGTCCGGTTTTCGCTTTTGTTGCGCTTTTTGTTTGCACTGCGCACAGTTTTCGCTCGCGAATCAATATACATGGTATGGGTTTATCATTTGTGGTAACAAAAGCAGAAACAAAATCTTGCACAACGACGTCACCGACTGGATAATAACTCGTTTTCTTTTCTTTTCAGCCATTTAACACATTCTACCATTACTGAAACAGTAATGGTTTTACTTTCTTTTTAATGTAACATTCAATTGTGTATATTTGTTTTTTTTCCATTTGTGTCATTAAATGCTTTCGTCTTACTCGTAGCTTAAAAACCTGTTCTTAAGTTTCTTAAAATATTTAATAAATAATATACAATTGATATCAAAAGACATTTTTGGAATGCTTATTAATTCATCGTTGTTTTCGTTATAAAATGAGCCGAGCTATAAAAATGTGAATCAAAATAAACCCCAATAGCAAATCGTAAATCTTCATCCTTCCTTTATAGAAATAAAGTCATAACAATTCATCATTCCATTATCATCCAGGAGCAATCGTTGAGATTTTAAGATGACGTTCGTACCCAAAACTAGATTCCAGCTCAGATGAAACTCGTTCGATAGGAAGGCTGACATAAGGTTGGATGTTTTGATTTGCATAATTGGGGCACTACCAAGCGCCTATGCGTTTCCGAATGCGTTGTTTGTGAAAAATGTATCGCATACAAATAGTGGATTGAAAAAGTTCTTCCCAAAGAAACGCCGAAGATTGATCAATCAATCAACAAGAACGTTGAACCGCTCGCTCATGACGGCATCTCAAATTGGCCTCGCTGGACCACTCGTTTTGCACTAATACTGGGATGAATGATAAAACTGTAAACGGAAGGGCTAAACAAGAAAGTTCAACAAAACATGATGGCGAGCGCATGCAATTTGGCGCTTTAATAGATTTATCATCACCCGGTCAAGACCGAATCAATTTCCTTTGATTCTTTGAAGAGATGGAAGCAAATTGATGAGTTGATAAGTTGTCTGGTTTGACATTTATAGTCGGGTTTATAGCATATGTTTTGATTTAGTATGAATAGAAAGGAATCAATGCTGCACATTGGAAAATTAATATATCGCTTTAATGCACTTGTTGTTTTCTGATTTTTTTCTGAAAATGTTTTTAATAGTATTTCAAAGCATAAAGATGAAGATGATCGCTCGTTTGTGTCAAGTTTTATTTTAATATACTTCAAATTCTGCTTCAAATAAAATGATGAGGATTGCAGGTGGATTAACTTCCATGTACCAGCATGCCCATAAATCCATTTGTACCACAAACGTTTGCTTATCACGCATGTGGGTCAGAAAGCCCACCAAAACGATCACTCACGGATCGTTGCGTAATACGCACCATCGTTTGCGCCAATTCACTTCACGGTTTGACATCTCTTGCGTAAGTTAGCTAGTTCGCTAGATAAGATTGTAGCTCCGGCTGATGCGAGTGTACGTGCGCTGTCGTAGTAAGTCATTTTCTTAAATATTTGCCCTTCGATCCGAGCGTGAGCTTATCAGCTCAGACCGTACCGACGGAGACAGTATGGCTAACAGTATGGCAGTGCTCTGATGAGATTTGGTTGAACGGATGAGAACCCGGTACTATCAACACCTTGCCTCTGCCAATTAGCTCCCTTTTACCCGCACGGCCACACTGATGGCAGGAAGTTTAAATCCTGGTCCGATTTGGGGCAGCATTGTGATCGAGGATTTTGGTTGGAACTGGTGGTTGGTCACGGCGATGATTTAGGCGCATTTAGCTTATCGCCTCATGAGCCGTTGTTTTGCTCGAGGGAAATTTGGATTTATTGTACAGGCTGCGTTTCCGTTTCGCAACGTGCGATGTGTCACCCTCTCAACTGGTTGCGAAGCATTTAATCTGTTTTGCGGGAAATAAGTTCACTTTTACTGATTATGTGCTGTATCTAAGACGGAAATATTATGTTATGTTATCGCGTGTAAGCGTTAAACCGCTTTGTTTGGCATCGGTTGTGGCCTGTGACCTACGAAACATTGAAGTTCAAGACATTTATGACAGTTTTTTTTTGCATTTATGCGGCTTCTACTTTGCTTTAAGATTAGCTTTCGTTGTGTGTTGACGATAGAGATGGACAATTGGTGGAAAAAGTACCAAATTGGTAACTCCCACATGCAGGATAATAAACATGTCTGAAAAATACGCAAATGTCAAACATAATTTCATGCTCGTTTTTGCTCATTAAACTACAATAATGTTTGGTGTAGGACACTGTGTAGGAAAAACTGGGAAGTAAAAATCTTATTACCAGCTTTCCAATTTAAACGACAGACAACGCTGTTTTGTTCTCCTCGCATGATGAGCTTGAGTAGCGTCGGTTGGCAATTTGTTTGGTTCTGTTTCTGCACACACACACACTTCTGCTAACAACGTTTCCGTCCAAGTCTCGGGGTTTGTGTAGTTGTTTTACTTCTTGTCATACCGCTTTACCTTTAATCCGCTACTGGCAGCACCACTCGACAGGCTGGCCGCGAGCGATGCAGTGACATCTAAGGAGGTGCTTTGTTGGGTTTTGCCCAACGTAGGCAATTATTCATGCAACGGTTCCGATTTTTCGCCCGCTGCTCCAAGCAAAACAACAACAAACGCGGAGGCCTTTGTCGTTTCGAAGTCGTATGCCCCGGCGTAGATGCTGGCAGGGATATGCTTTTGCAGTGATTGATGTGTGGTTGTGTAGGTAGGCTGCACACGGTATGCGATCCGTGCCAGCTTCCATTCTTTGAGTGCATTACGGAAGGGTACTCGGTGCGTCGGTGGCACCGTTTGCCGGAGATGCATTTATGCTGTGCCTTGCCTGGTTTTCTTCCTGCTGCCTTGTGGTGTGGAGTGGAAGTTGATGCAGAAGTATGCTGCAGCGATAGAGTTACTTACGGAAAATGCTTTCCAAAACGGCACACGTACCGGTGTAACCGTAACGATGGATTAGTGTTTATTGTTTGCGAAAATATGGAACGAATGGAAGCGTCAGCATTGCGTGGGCGAAAGCAAACGTACAGAAAAGGGAGGTGTACAACTCTGCAATTGAGTGCACCGGAGCTGAATGTAATTGAATTCTTAAAGTAATTATTGCGGAGTTGTTCTTTTTTACAGTTTATGTTTAAGGAAACGTTGGTAATTACCGAAAAATTACCGACGCTTCATTCACTTCACTACAGTTTTTACATGGTTTTCACATTTCAACTGAGGCATATTGAGGTAAATCTAGTATCCTCTCCTCTTTTTGGGGCTTTTGATAGCTGGAAACGAAAATTTCTGATTTACAAATTTCCAACGATCTCGATTTTGAGACAGTTTTAATCAGAATAAAAGTGATTTGGAAAATGATCCAAAAAATGCCAAGAATTTCATATCCTTAACAAACCAGATCTGACCATAAACAAAGGCCAGAAATGCTCCAAATTCGTCACTTGAACTCGAAAGCTGTGTATATTACGTAGTTATAGAGTTCATGCGACGAAGTAAGAGTCGTAGATTTCTGGATTTTGTTCAAGTTGAATTAAAATAGAGGTATTTCTGGAATCCTTTTATGTTCTGGAACTTCAGCAACCTGGTATCGACTCTGTTCGACTCCTTCTTGTCTGACACATTTATAAAACTTTCCAAATGTCATTCGAAAATCCAGCAGATGGGGAGAATTCCAAAACTGAGTCCGTTTATTGGGGATTATTTAGCTGATACTTTATGCTTCTGAGTGTATTACACATATTTTAATACAAGCAATAATTTTCTAATGCAATTTATACCCTCATTCCATCCTGCCTTCGATTGAAGGCCGTAATTTTCCTCCAGCAAAAATCAAATCCCTTTACCTCAATCGGACGAGCTGCGAAAGAATCCGACGTACGGTACTTTGGCCGTACTGATTGACGTGAATTATGGGAAAGTCAACCCACAACCCTACTAACCAATCATGATGATGATGCATTCAAACCGACGGGACGGCCATCCATCGGCATTCGGTCGAGCATCGCGCGATCGCAGTGGTTTCGATAACATTGCCCTTTCCGGCGACCGTAGCACAACACCGCACCAGTCCAACCTGCCTGGCTAGTATGGCTGCGGGCGCTTGGCTTAGATTTAACCCGCACTCGTTTGGTTCGTATTGAGAGGTGGTGGAGAAGAATACATGTATAAAAACCCCAGAAACTGCAATCGACGTCGACCGCTGTCCAATTTTGAAGACCACATCGAAACCAAAACGCAAGCAGATTTAAGCCCAGCACCGGACCGGTAAGATGTGAGGTGGGGTGTAAGGAGGATGTCAGATTATGCGGCGCTTAGCTGGGCTGCACACATCCACCCGCATTCATCTCGGCGTGGCAGCACACAGGGCACACTGCCGAGGCGCGAATGGTTCGATGCACTCGCAGCAACACTGACAGCAGTGCGTTGAGCTTCCGTGCGCAGAATCATGACACTGTTTTACGGCACTTTATGTACCGTTTTGAAGCAGCAGCAGCCACAGACAACCTTTTTACAACACGCTCGGTGTGTGTACGTGACTAAAAGGTATGTTGGTGGTGTAAGAATATAACTCAACAGTGTTTGCGATCCACTCACCACCCTATCAACACCCGGCACACTGCATGGCACAAATTTCCCGTGGGATGTTCTGATCGTATTCTCGCATGTTGAATGCAGAATTGTTCGTAAGTTCTTCGCTATCATGGCATTGTGCGCAATGCGCAGTGCGCAGTTTATCGTGCTTCCCATTGCTTGATGCTAATTCGAACAAATGTGAATTCTTTCGTGAGAACTTAACGCTGCTTACGCATTCATCTCGTTTTCCCGCTAGAGAGCTGCAATAAATAGGGATATGTTTTAAAGCGGATTTTTGTTTTGTTTTAGCCACTTACACTATTTCATTGCAAGTTTTATATTTCGTGTTTTTAAATATTTGACTTGAAGGAAAAAAATAGACAATGAATTTTGCTTAGCTTAATCTCAACGTCTACATTTACTCAACATGGGACTGGGTTTGGTCCAAAGAGCGTTAATCGCGCTCGGTTCCAATTCGACCTTAGCGTTATGTCGGAGCTTGTGTGCAATGCAAAAAATAAATAAATAAACGACAACAAACAAATAACAAACACCATAACTCGCTCAAATACACCCCAAAAAGGAAGAAGAAAACCAACGGAAAACAAATAAAAGCAAAAACACCAAACTAAACCACGTTAACAAAGTTAAGTAATGTGTCATATTTGTGCGGCATGATGTTTTTTTTTTGTCTTGTGGTTGGTGCGAGTGTTTCGCTGTGTGTACACCTTCACAACACGTTTGACGCCATGCACCGTGTGTGTGTGTGCGCGTTTTTAACCTTTTTTATTTGGTCCCAACAGCTCCAAAATTTGCATAAACGTCCACCGCGGTGGCGGTGGTTGCGTAAGTCGCGTGGAGGTTAGCGTGACCCACTGCTCTACACAAACATGGGAAGGAAGGGTTTGCCAATTTTTGGCGATTCCTGTCATCGCCAACATTCGCGAACGGTGTTAGTTTAGTGTCGCGGTTTCGCTAGCATCAATATCGCGTCCTGACGATCTCGTTCGCCCATATAAGCATCAGCACAGCACGCGCACTGCACATAATTCAGAGCCTGGAACGAACGAGTGGGAGGTGAGCTGGCGCGGGTGAAAGGAGTTGAATAAGCGGGTGAACCCGAACCCTGGAGCCTGCTCGAGGACATGTCGGAAAGATTGTCGTGTTTTTAGCTGACTGGCGTCTATTTTCCAACGGATGTTGTGGACGAAACTGTCCGTACTCTCTCCCGGTCACCCAAAGGAGCGGGAGTCGATCGAACGCGATTGAGTGCAGGATTACATACTTATTTTAATATTACCACAGCAAGTTTTCAATGTTGCTCCGACTCGGCGAAAACCGGGCAGAGTTTGGAAGTTCATTTAGAGTTACAAGGTTTTGTGGCATGTGTGTGTGTGTGTGTAGTTAGAGTACTGATGTGCGAGATGTTTTATGTGTGTAGATCGTTACCTCACCTGGACACGTTTTTTCGGGGACGGTCTGAGCGTGCGTTTGGTACAGTCGCACCAAAAACTCCAAACCAAACGTTTCATGCACCCCAGCCGGTTCCATGTAGCTGTTGTTTTCGACGGTGTTGTTGTCTCTGTTACATTACGCTACGTTACGGCTTGCCCTCGGATTTGCTATATTTGGTGACACTTGTCAACAGACGCCTGGAACGAAGCTTGATTCTTTATGTTTTTCGATTCCTTTGTTTTTTGTTTTCGGCTGTCACCGTCACGTTGGCATATATTTTTCCCTGCCCTACGGGGCTTATGCTGGCATGCATCCTGTTTGCAACAACGGCCGAACATCGAACTGTTCGGATGGAGGTGGCCTAAAGCACCACGAATCGTTTGTACGATTTGTACGGTTTCTTGTGACAAGCTTACACGTATGACTGGTCACTGTTACTTAAGACGGTTTACGTCGCAAACGGACACGGTTTGGGTTGCGTATTTCTTAACCTCGTCCGAAGGAAATGTGTTGTTGTTTGTGCCCTTGGTTTAGTGTTGGGTGTGTTGCCTCGTCCTTACGGTCGGGTGTAATTAACGGCATTGATTTGTGACCGAGGTGTCAAAGCGGTACGAAACGGTGGAGCTGAAGAAAGCTGGTGAAGTTCGCTGTTCGGATTCAAACCCAGCAATAAATGAACCGAGCGTTTCGGCTTCCGTTCTTAATTCGTGTCGAAACTCCGGCTCTTGTTTGGTTTTCTTAAACTCCGCCATAAATTACTTCATTGGAGGTATCAATTTTCGGCCTAGCTCGAATGCGAATTGTTTGGCACTAAATGCCGATCCGCAAGCGAAAAATTCTGGTGAATTCCAACCGATAAATCAAACAGCGGAACGTAACTATGGCGAAGGATAACCCAAATGTTAGTAGCCGCCGGTCGTGCAGCCCTAAACCTTCGGTAAATCCAATTTAGGTTCTTTTGTTTTATCGTTAGATTGTCCTGAGGTTTGTGGTTTTACCAACGAGAAGTTTTAGCCCAAGTTTAGTTTGCTGTTTTCTCCCCATCTAAATGGTTTAATCGGGAGGTTGCGAAGACGTTCTTTAGACGCGAAGTTATTCAGGGGCTAAGGCAGTTTGATTCTAAGGAATGCTGAAATGAGGTTTCGCAATCCTTTGTTTCGGTTTGGAGATTTCATTCTTTTAATTAACGTGCATATGGAAAATGTTTGAAACTATCATGCATTTTTTCACTGTATCTACCAGTTTTACCAATATTGAGATGTTACGTAGATTTATGAGAAGAAAAGCTGTCTTTCTGACTGATTGACTCGTATAGGTCTAAACCTTTAGTCAAATACACACGTAACTGACAACTGAATAACCTTTAATTGAGTGTAAATATAAAGGGCTGTCCATCGTGTCATAATTATTGTTAAAGAAACAGGTTCGAACCAAAATTTTTAGAATGCTGTTCTCGTTCTTCAGGAGGTAGTAATATAGAATTATAACATCTTCTTTTTCGAGCTCTCGTCTAAACATAAATCGAAATTTGCATAAATAATTTGAGCAGTTACAGACTGGCATACGTCGTGCATAATAAGGAACAGCTCCACATAAACTTTATGCAAATCATAATTATATAAGGAAGACATCATAAAAACTTTATGTAAATCATAATCATGATACATGTTCCTACTTCTGTTTTCAAATATTGTGACCATCTGGTGCACTGCATAACATCAAGTGTACAATTATCGTCATCATTAGCATAAAAAGATGCTCAAAATTTGGCATCTGGTAACAGAGATCTGCCATTTCATATTAATATTGGTCATAATAGAACTTATATTTCTTATTGCCGAAATGAAAATAAGTCGATAGATATCCACATCGATATTATCCATTTTAGTTTATTAAATGCCTTTCTCTCTTTAGGGTTTAATTCTATCGGTATACGCAAAATAATCTCTCGCGATCAAACGGATTATTTCAATAGATATGATAATAGCTATAAAAGGTGTATAGACATCAGTTTTAGCAATTAAAAATATAGCAATATTACTGAAGTATCTCAATCAATAAAATTTCGATGGCTTAAGTGACGCTGATGAAACGTCAACTGTTGAAGAGATAAGCGTATGCTGCCACTCCGAAACAATTCCTTTTTCACTTGTCGTTTCCTATTTCTTCAACCCCAGCGCTATGATAGCTCCCAGCTGGAGCTGGATTGTACGATGTGTCTGGTCTGTCCCGACTCCGTAGTTCATAGCACCAAAATTTTTATAACACCAATTCCAGCACACGTCGAAGACGCTTTAATGGTTTGCTTTTTAGACCTACCTGTGTTGAACGTGTGTTTGGTACAGAAACATCGCTCCAAGCACATTGGGCAAGAGGAGGTTATTGCCGGTGGTCCTACATTAGACCATTGCACCGCCCAAGCGAAATGTACCATCAACGGATCCAAATCTACCGGGCAGGGCACTGGGTAGATTAGAAAAAAGAAGGCTGGTTCCTTATTTATTGCACACACTTACTGGACGCGCAGATATGAGATGCGGTAAACTACTTACGCCTCGGTGCGATAAGAAACTAAACCACGGTTGGACGCATATTTTTATGAGATACGACAGGGCAGCAAAAGAAGAACTGATAACTCGCGCGACGAAGAGATAACACTCCATGGTTAATGTTGGAAGATTGCTGCTATCCCGACGAAAAGAACACGTCCTCAAAGTTTTAGAAGACAGCAAACGCAAACATACCATCTCTCGGAAAACCATTATTTAACAAACGCTCGATTTGAAAAGCCTCAATATTTTGGATGCTCTCCGTGAAATACGTCCCGGCTCGGGTTTTTTCCGTGATGCTACAAACGCATCATCCTTATTATAAGCTATGTTAGGGTGAACAAATATTGACCTTATTTGATCAACCGGCGTACCGGTGCGGCTAGAAGATTGTGGGAAAGTTTCTAAGAAGAAACGCACGCATGTAGATCGAACGTGCTGAGTGGCTTTCTCGATGTCGAAGATGAAGTTTACCGACCTCAGCTCGATATCTGGATGTTTGATTTACGCTAACCGTTTGCGTTTTGTTGCACATATCGATGTCCACTCGCTGCTGGCCGTGTGTGCCTTCGATCAATCATCTTTCGGTGTGTTTGAGTTAGGTTCTGTCGGTTCTGTAGTTTTGTGTGGATGGTAGCCGGTTAAGGTAAACAGTTCCAACCGGGGAACTGATATTGATCGATCTCATGCAGGTTGCATAAGGCTAGCGAGAAGTGTTTCCGTGTTGCATTCCGCTATTCGGACCTAGCACAACAAAATCGATGTCATGTCATCATGAAGTACTGTAAGGAATAATTAATGATTTTCATTTATTTTATTTACTTCATTTGCAGGATGGCTCAATTATGGTTGTTGGTGTTAATGTCCGCATTTGTCGTAGCTACGATAGAAGACATTAAGGATGATCGCCGATTTATATCACACAACGGTAAGTAAATTAAGCTTTGGTTTTTATACATTTTCTGCATGACTGATATGTTGTAGTTCTTGCAACTAAACTATGCTCCATGTTTCACACATTAGTTAATCTTCACAATCTCTTACAGCGCCCATGTTCCCATAGAGTCCTCAATGTATGCAAGCGCTCTGGCAGGCAATGTTCTAATTTAGATTGTGCAAGCTAATGTAAAGCTCAAAAGCGTGTATTCAGTATTTGTGCACCGTTTCATTCATTGCATGTGTGCCGCTGATGGTCGAAAAATTCTATGGACAGCTCACATTCTATGAGCGCCTTTCACGAAACGTGTGAGCATATGTTATCCGAGCTGCTCCGTATTCGGAGCAGCAAACCTTGCTTTATTCACGTAGCCTGCACTTTCGCTTGATGAATGCCTTTCAGCGTTAGCATGGCGTGTAGTTAAATCACAACTTGCGCATATGCACACGTGAGTAGTGCGATGAAAAGCGCCATTCTGCAAGTGTAAGTGTGAGTGTAAAAAGCCGTTTTCAAATAGCTCCGAGCTATTTGGAGATATAAAACAATCTTCATGAAGACCTTCCCTGATGTCACTTGAAATAGTTTGAAGCGTGTGATTTTGTGATGCGAAACTGTCTATTTTAGTTTGTAGGGTTGTAGGAAAGTGATGTAATTATTGTAGAATTTATTTTAGAAAATGATGACTTAATTTCATGTAATTTGAACAACTTCAATAACTTCGAAAAAAAAGAATGGATCGACAAAATCGAAGCAATGTTGGAAGGTGTTCCAAGTGTCACCGTATCGGATTTATTTCCATTCTGTCGATTGCGAAACTGTTTGCACACATGCCCTGAAGTGTTTGCATTACACCTGCTGCGAGGCACGTGGTGTGAAGTTGCATGAAATATGAAAGCCCCCCCTCCTGCCGTGTGGTTTCAATAGAAGCTAGGAAGTGTGATAACGCTAGGGTGTGATAAGATTTTTTGCCATCATTGCTACGTAAATTCGCTATCGCATAGCCCCTCACTGATGACTTTCAACCAACTGTCAATCTATCGAAAGTTCTCATGCAAAATGTCACGTACGCCATCGAAGTAACGACCGATACATAAGCGAGTGTTGCGATTATATTTATTTTGTATGCGGTTTGTGCTGAAGAGGGAGCGTTTAATGATGTTGAAGTAGTGTAAACTAATATTATTTGAAGATTGTCTGCGATAAATACGGTTAAACAAAGAGTATTTTCTTAGCAAAGATGTAGACAAACTCATGAAAAGATAACTGAATCCGCTCGGTGCAGTTCAAAATCGTTAAATTATGAAACAAGAATGTTGTTCGACGTGTTCATTTTCGCTTTAATTTAGCATGTCTCACTTTCTCATCGATTTACCAGTGACATCTTTATTTCGGCAGTTTGGTAACGTTCCTTTCAAGGATGGTTCTTTCCATTTGCACGAAACCCAACACTTCTTGCTTTACCTCCAATCCCGTCTGCTTGCCTTCTTCATCATCCGAGCCGAAATAAGCGTGTCAGCTAATATGCAGTTTTTAATATCCACGAATCAATTAATGCACACACAGCATTTCGAACATTCGGTGTTCGGTGCTAAATGAGGCGGCCTCAAGGGAGGTGGGGCACGAGCAACATAAAGTTAAAAAAATCGTCAACCACTGGTCAGCCATAAAATTTAAAATGGATCGTAAAACCGTAAAGCGTCATAACCGTTTACATTGGCTGCTAACCGAGGGGCCAATTAGGGCCATTTTGGAGATAAATGCGTTGTATAATATTTCCATAGCCATCTCCCTGAGCCGCGGGTCTGTCGCTCGGTTCGGTTTTGGGTCGTGTGCCGGTAGAGCAGCAAAATTTCGTTACACTTTTGATCGGTTGCACCAAGGGTTAAGACACTTCCATTTCATTAGCCCGTACGAAATTGGCAAGTTGGTCGGTTTTGTAAAGCATTTTTCCTCCATCGTTTTTGTTGTGCGTGTCCGTGCACCCGATTGTGGCCTGAGTTCAATCAGGCGTTGATCGATTATGGGAAATGGCGCATCAAACCTGCTGTGCTGTGGGATGGGCTGCTGTAGGCGGACAGGAATATGGTGAAATACGGAAACCTGCAACAACCGTTTTGTGCAGCGGGAAATTCGCCATTCGCCTGTGTCTGTGCGGATCATCATGCCCGCCCGTATCATCTCGTACCGATCGACATGTTCGACTTGGGTTTTGGCCGACCTGAACTGAAATGGACAGACATCGGTATGTTGAAACCACCGTTCGACGTACACTGGATGCGTGTCGTCGGGGGGAAGATTTCTGTGGGGAATTTGCCGCAACCGAGCAAATCCGGCCATACCGACAATCGCTCCAAATGCAACTCAGCCCGGTATCCTTCTTCGTGATTGATCGAGCTCGGGCACATTTTGGACACGTGAGGAAACCGTGTTTGAGGGGAAGAGAAAGAGTTTACCAGAGGAATGTCTTTGCATACCATTCAAGGTAAAGTTGTGCAGTTTTTTTCGCCTGTATGTATGTAACCCCTTCAACTGGTCCAACTTGACTCACAAACTCGGCGTTGGTACGATCTCTTTTTTGCGCCATTTTGGATCTTCGATACCTTCCAAGCAAGGAAATGTCGTTGACGTAAACGGTATTGACTTGACTGGTGCCGGTGTCGAGTTTTCGGACCGATCCCGAAAATCATGACAACGACAACCGAATTCGCCCAAACTGTCGCGATCTTTTCGCGAAACTTGTTCGCTGGTTCACGCTGGATGACATTGACATGTGGCGCAAAAAGCGAAAAAACTCTGTTTGGATATTGTGGAATTTTCGTTACGGTGTGAAATTTAAAGATCGTTTTTACATCTGCACCGGTCGCCGGTGTGTTTATTCTATGTCCGCTTTGTAGTTTTGATTGCTCCCTGGGCTATTTATCCACTTAAATGTTATTGTTGAAGAAGCAGATTGTGGGATTGTTTCCGCTCGAGTACGTTCGGTAGTGATGTCTATCTGGGTGCATTTTTCCGGTACCGTAAGCGCCACCTTCCTGCTATCCGTCAATGTCATCTCGCGCGCAGAGTGCACTTAGAGGAATACTAGGCTCTCATGTAATTTACGCCCAACGATATGCGTTTCTCATCCTCAACGTGTTGTAAGTGGTATTACTCTGTGTTCGCGTATCACCACCATGTACGGTTGGGCGAACAAGAAGCGAGAGAGATGGTGTGAGAGAAAAAAAGACCCCAAAACCTGACCCTACACCGGATCAGATGATGACGATTATGATAACGATAATAGGGTAGTTGAATGGTCGGTTGGTTGCGCTTTGAAAGGAAGGAAAAAAAACAAGACACCATGTTCCACGGTCATACTTCCGGACCCGTACGCGCTTCGTCGCATCACTCGCTCACATTAGTCCGTCCGGGAGTTCGTCGTTCGTCACACGGTGCAGTCTTTTGATTAATGACGCTTTGAATTACGATAAATTTTCTTTGCAAATTTGACAGAATGCAACAGTTGGTCCGGTTTTGCGCCCGGTCGAGATAGTTCATATGTGAAGGTGTGTGAGTGTGTACACACATACGGTACACACACACACACACAGACACAAAGTGTATGGAGCCCGTAGCTGCTGTTTTGATTTATGGCGAAAGATTACGGTTTCTTACCCCACTACGGTACGTGCTTGAATGGTGTAGCCTTTCTTCCGTCAGTACGTCCATCAGAAATTTTTCTTCGCTTTCGGCTGCGGCTAGCACGGGAGGAACGGGCAGTTGATCTATCGTGCGATTGCGGGTTCGAAATAGCGGGTTGAATCAGCGTACAAATCGATGTCTCGTACTGACCATTGCAGCAGCAGCTACAACATACTTGCTTTTCACACATGCTTCCACCGCTTTCAGGTTGGTGCAACCAATTGCTCCCATGTCGGTATCGATTTTCCCGCACACAACGGCCTAACTGCATACCGGTGCCGCTTCCTTTCCGGGCGTTGAGCGGACTTCCAATCCCAGTACCGGTCGATTGGTATGGAAGCCATGTACGAGGGTAGGTTACGGTAGCGGACGAACGCGGCCGAAGCAAACCGAAGGAAAAGCAACGTGAAAACATGCACACACTTCGATCTCGATCTTGATTCTCCCGTCAGCGTCATCGTGCGCAGGTTTCCCTTTGGCGTCCTCCTCCCCTCCCCCGTTCCTTCGTTATACGCCCGTACAGCCGTATAACTGTCAATTTGTACGTCCGTCATTGCGCTGGAGGCGAGATAACACCCTGCAGCTGGAATAAGGATCAACAAAACAGAAGCGTTCCTTCAATGGTGTGATTTTGAGCAGAATCTCTGAATCCAATCATCCATTGAAAGAGCACCAGCAACGGATTGCGTGGTGGGGTAACCTTATGTCAATAAGGTTGGAGGCGCACTTGAAAGGTACCATTTCTTTTTTTTGCGCATTTGCGTACAACAACATCCCAACCAGACTTCCATTACACCGGGGGTACCCTGCCGATGGGTGAAGATGGGCATGATGATGCAGATAACACTCGACGAAGAAGTGGCATTTCTTCCCATTCTCGTCCGGTCGGGGTGGAATTTTTAAATCAAACAAATGATTTAAACCTACCAGCACTGACCAGAACCACTCGCCTCAAGGGTTTGGCGGTGTAAATGGTGGGAAATAATGCAGAAATATAATTTAAAACCCATCCCATTTCCATTGTGCACGCTGAGCGTAACGGGAATCAATGGAAGTACAGCCCATAATTTAGGTGCAACCGCGGCAGTGCAGAGTTTATTGCCATGGGACAAACAAAAGACTCAGACGACGAACCCGAAGGACGAAGCTGTGTGTGCGCAGGCAAGGAAGAATGCTACCGGGGAAGTAAAAATTAAATTATCAAAATTAAGGCCATAAATGTGTAATCAATTATTAAGGCGATGAAACTGCACGGGGAACTCCATCTCCCCGATGCTAGTGTGTGTGTGTGTGTGCGAATTTTTCCTTTTTCACTTTTAGAACGAAGCCATGTTTTTGTGTGGTTTCTGTGGTTTTATTTTCCTTTCTTTCTGCCACTGACCCATTTTCTCATGGTGCTTCTCAGTTTGCATCTTGTTTCATTATTGACAGGAGCTCAAATTTGCTGAGAACTTCACATTCTCCGTAGCCTGCAGCATATCCACGCGGAAACAGGTTTGTGAAAGAACGCTCGCGCAGGCATTTATTTACAGCGAAAGTCTTGTTGATTCTGTGGCGAGATGGTTGCTTTCTTTCGCTGCTTGTCCCGAACCAACAAGTGACGAATTACAGAAATTACATATTCTTTCACTTTGTACCGCGTGAGAAAGGACGCGCCGAAACCTTGAGAGTTTGACAAGAGTTCCCGAACGATGGTTTGGAAAACATCGCATTTCTTTCATTAACTTCGTTTTGGTTCGCGGCGAAGGGATGGTCCAGTTGTAATGACAGATGTTTCATGATAATTGTGAGAATTTCACACGCAAACACTGGTTGTGATACGGAATTTTATATTTTCTGCTTCACCAAAAAGACTGTGTGTCTCGGGCGCCGTTCTGTTTGATACTGTTTATTCACTTGTCAAAGAGTTCAATTTACATTGCTCGGTATCGATTGTCCAAGGTGTCTAGTTCAGTTCTTAGCTTGAAATATTTCATGAAACTTTTCTTCCTTCAATTATTGTAGATTATTCCCTTTCATTTTACACATTCCCGGCCACCAAAGAAGGAACTTCTTTATATTATTGAAATCTAATTTTGTAAGTTTCGTGTTGCACCTACTTAGCACTCTTCGTCGGACAAAGTATTAGGATCAGGCAAAATTGCAATTCTAGCTGCCGCTCGAACGATTTCCTTTCCTGCACCTGTACGTAGTGTTACGACCCTAACTACACCGTCCTTTCCTGGATGTAATACCTTTATTCTACCCATCGGCCATAAGGTAGGTGGTACATTATCTTCCTTGATGACTACCAATTGTCCTTCCTTTAGCTGAACCGGTTGAACCATTAAGTGTTTCGCGCGGGCCTGTAACTGTTGCAGGTATTCCGGATACCAACGCGACCAAATAGATTGGAAGTGTTTCTCTACCAAATCAAACTCCTTCAGTCTATTTGATGATACCTGCCTTCTATCAATTTGAGGAAGTGATGTCATATTTGATCCTACTAAAAAATGACCTGGGGTGAGTGGTTCCGTATCTGATGGGTCACTTGATAGTGGAACCAATGGTCGAGAATTTAAACACTGTTCGACCTGACTTAAAAGTGTGACCATACCTTCCTGAGTAAGGCTCGTGCCTCCTAACGTGCGAATAATGTGTTGTTTCGCTGATCGTACCGCAGCCTCCCACAGCCCGCCAAAGTGTGGTGCCCGAGGTGGAATAAATTTCCACTGAATTTCATCGTTGACACACCAGTTGAAGATCGCGTTGCGCTCGCGATCACTGCACTTAAGCATCTCATAGATACGATGAAGCTCGTGTGCAGCTCCCTTAAATGTGGTGGCGTTATCCGAATGGAGTTCTACGATTTTACCTCTGCGAGACACAAAACGCCTAAGTGCAGCCAGGAACGCAGCAGTGGTGAGATCACTCACGAGTTCGATGTGGACCGCCCTGGTTGCAAAGCACACGAAAATAGCGATGTATGCCTTTGTGGCACTCCGGTTGCGCACAGTAGATTTGAGGAAAACCGGCCCACAGTAGTCGATGCCACTCACCGCGAATGGCCTTGTTGGTGAAACCCTTGAAACAGGAAGATCAGCTACGGACTGTTTCACTAGTGTGGGTTTGGCCCTGAAGCATCTGTGACATCGATGGAAAACAGATTTCGTCAGATTGCGTCCACCGATTATCCAGAACCGTTGACGCAGTATGGATAGCAATAGTTGCGGGCCCGCATGTAAATATTTCTGGTGGTAGGCTTCTGCCAACAATGAAGACAGTTGGTGTTTGGAGGCGAGTAGAATTGGATGTTTCGCAGAATCTGGGAGTTGTGCGTTCCGAAGCCGGCCACCAACACGCATGATTCCCGCCTGGTCGATGAAGGGCGATAACCATTTCAGCCTCGAATTACGCGGCACATCCTTGCCGCTTGCGATATGATGACGATCCTCCAAAAAAGAATCCTTCTGGGCTAAACGACACAACTGCAGCTCAGATTCCTGTAACTCCTTGCTTGTTAGTGGTGCCACTGATGCGATGAGTTGAATAATAGTGGCATGCGTATTGTTTGATGATGATTTGCCCGTCCTTAAACACTGTATAAACCGCAAACAGTATGCCATAGTTCGTCGAAGTTTGAGGTAGGTGGAAAACCGTGCAAATAACCTGGTGCTGAATTCGGTCGTGGTTGCCATTGCAGTAACTTGCGGTTGTATAATTCGTTCTTCTTCATTGGAGTCGATTTCTTCTACTTCACGGCTCTTGGGCCAATCTTTGACCTTGCTGCTAAGCCAGACTGGTCCATGCCACCACCGTTGACAAAATAGTAATTTATCAGGTAGTAGACCGCGCGATACATCGTCTGCCGGATTGTCCACGCCAGGAACATGATTCCAGCAGATTTTGGTTTCTGCTTGAATTTGTGCCACTCTGTTGGCAACGAATGGCTTCCAGCGTCGTGGTGGAGATTTTAGCCAGTATAAAGCTGTCATTGAGTCACTCCAACCGTAAGCTTCGTATGTCCCATTGAGAGCTCGATTGACCTTTCGGAACAGTTGTATTGCCAATTTTACCGCACACAGCTCTAGCCTGGGGATCGAATTGGTGTTGGACAATGATACAACCTTTGATTTTGCTGCCAAAAGCTGCACCGCGATCCCTGCATGAGTTTCTGCCCTGATGTAACAACAAGCACCGTAGGCCAGTTGTGAAGCATCTGCGAACACGTGCAGCTGCACTCTAATTGCTCCTTTGAGTGATGCGAATCGAGGAATGCATATTTCACCAAGGAAGTGTAATTTGGAATGAAACGCCGTCCATTCCCTTTGGAGATGTGATGGTAGCTCACTATCCCAGTCCCAAGGCTTTCCGTTTGCCTTCAAGGACCATAATTGCTGCATAAAGAGCTTGGCGATGAGGATGGTTGGGCTGAGCAAGCCTAGTGGGTCGAAGATTTTGGCGATGTAGGACAAAGTTAATCTTTTTGTCAATACTGTCGCAGGAGGAGGTAGGTCAATCCGGAACCTACACATATCCACCGCTGGTTCCCAAACTAGTCCTAACGTTGATACAAATTGAGGATCTTGCCACTCATGCGTCGGGAGAACTGCCAAATCTTCTGATGGAATGCCAATTAAAGCTTCTGGAACGTTGGATGCCCATTTTTTTAAGGAAAAGCCAGCTGACTTGAGCATCCCTGTGATCTGCCTACGCATCTCGATTGCATCCGATATTTCTTCTGTACCCGATAATAAGTCGTCTACGTAGAAGTCGTTCAGTACTGCGTTAACTGCTAGCGGGTACTGTGTTTGATGATCATGAGCTATTTGCTTCAGTGTTCTAGTTGCCAGGAACGGAGCGGACGCAGTTCCGTATGTAATCGTTTGTAGCTGGTAAGTTTGAATGGGCTCTGTTGGGTCTTCTCTGTATCTTATGCGAAGGTACCGTTGGTCGCGATCATCGTGTAGAATTTGACGGTACATTTTTTCGACGTCCGCTGATAGGGCGATGGAATGTGACCGAAAACGTACAATCATCGAAAACAGGTCGTCTTGGATCACCGGTCCCACCAATAATTTGTCGTTTAAGGAAAATCCTGAGGAAGTTTTACAGGATGCATCAAACACTACTCTGACCTTAGTGGTTGTGCTCGTCTCCTTTACTACCGCATGATGAGGCAAATAGTAATGCTCATAGGTATCATCGACCGGTTCGGTAAGTCGCTTCATGTGACCTAAACGCTCGTACTCCTTCATGAATTTGCTGTATTCTTCCTTCATCACATGATTCGATCTTAACCTTCGTTCCACCGCAAGGAGCCGACGATCAGCAATCGCCTTTGATTCTCCTAAAACGATACTGGGATTATTATTTTGTGGCAAACAGACAACATACCTGCCGGATGCCTCTCTGGTTGTGGTGGTCACGAAATGCTTCTCACAGGCATCCTCTTCCGCAGATAAGGCAGTATCATCGCCAATTGTCTCGGTATCCCAGAAACGCTCCATAACCGATTCCAATGAAGGCGTTTCATTGGCAGCCAGATGACACAACTGTAAACCATGCGAAGCACCCGATGACGTGTTTCCAGCGATGACCCAACCGAATAACGTCTCCACTAGCCATGGTTTTCCTCTGCCGAGCGAACGTTTTCTACCGGAATGAAGCTCCCAGTACGTATCTCCGCCAATGATGATGTCGATCTTGTCAGGAACAAAGAACGATGGGTCTGCTAGTGGCAATTCCGGAAGCTTCCACGACGATGTATCAATGGGCGCCGTTGGGATTTCCATAAATGGAGAATCCAAGATGAGTAGCTCCAGCTGAGAAGCATGTGTAAGGTTTCGGGATTCCACAGTTGCAAAGATTGATCCCTTCATCAACTGTAATGAATTGCCGATGCCCAGGATCGATACGTGAACCTTGTTCCGAGGTATCCCCAGAAGCTTCCGAGCCAGCGAATTACAGATGAAATTTGACATAGAGCCCGAATCGAGGAGAGCCCTTGCCTCATGACGGTTTCCGTAGCCATCTAGGATGTACAACCGCACCGTTTCCAAAAACACCATTCCATGGTTGTTTTGCACTGCCATAGCGATTGTTGAGTTGGGAGTAGGAGTATGTAGCAGTGTATGGTGACGCTGGTGACAGGTACGACATGTATAGTCTGACTTGCAAGCTTTTGCCTGATGGGAATCACTCAAGCAATTCCAACACAGCTGCTTTGATGCTACAATTTCCCGACGCTGTTGCACGTCCTTTCCAGAGAACACTGGACAGTTTCGAAGAAGGTGACTATCTACGCACTTTAAAGGACACTTGTAATTTGGCGTAATGGGAGATGATCGCGAAGACGCTGCGTTGGCGATCGATCGACGCGGTGGTGATGAGCGCAAGGTGCCGGCCACCTTTCTCGAACCATCGACTATATCACTCGCGAAATTGTTAGTCGACTTTAAGATTTGAATCCGGTCTTGTACAAAATGTACCACGTCCATGTACTTGTCCGTCGTAAAGTGCACTGAATGTTTCTCCCATGCTAGAAGTGTGGCACGATCCAACTTCATAAGTAGCATGTTTGATAACGGCGTGTCCCATGAATCCACCGGTTGATTTAGTTTCACAAAACCGCTCACATTCCGCAAAAATTCGTTCACTAAAGTGGTCAGACTATCCACACTCTCCGATTGCACGCCAGGAAGATGATGTAGTTTTCGGTAATACTCACGAACGAGTGCACGCGGATTGTCATACTGCTTGAGAAGCGCTGACCACGTTACCGAATAATTGTCCGCCGTCAACGGTGTATGTTCGAAAGGAACCGCCGCGTCCCCTTTCAATGACGACAATAAATATTCGAGCTTCGCAATCGACGGAAGATCCGGCAAAGCATCAATCATCGCAATGAAGCGATCACGAAACGATAACCATTTCGTCTGATCTCCGTCGAACGTTGGCAATTCGACCTTCGGAAGGCGGATGTGTGGAGCGTTTGGCCTACCAAAAGCAAGAGTCGAAGAAGCCAAATCAGTGGTCACGTTTAGAGCACCTTCCTCCCTCCGATGCTTTCGAAAGAAAGATCTTAGTTTTCTACACCGCTCTTCGACGTTGATCCTTTCCAGGATACATGCCTCGATCGCCTCGATACCATCGTCGAGTTCCTCCAACTTCGCCACCGCGGCGAAGTAATCTGCCTTGTGCTTATCCAGGTCTTCTAAGGCCTCCGGGATTTGATCGACGTCGTCTCCGGCAAATTGGGCTTGAAAGCGTTCGAGGGCACTAATATTTTCCACTGCAATCCTCCTCTTCAACTGAACGGCTTTGATTTTTCTGTCCATGGCACAGTTAATTTACACACTCACGAAACGAACAAGCGAAGCCGATAAAAAAAAACGAAACAAACGAAGCGACGCTAACAACAAAATTTGGGCGCAAATTTTGTATTGCGATGGCGCACTATCGTCGGCCGTTGCCCCTGATGCAGGGCTATGCGCGATGGCGGTAGAACGACGCGAACGATGATTTGCTAAATGCTCTTGATGCAGAGCGTTTGACCGAGCTCCTGATGCAGAGCGATGGAAGAGAAAAAACTCCGTGAATCACGAATCCGGTTCGAAGGACCAAAAAATGTGAGAATTTCACACGCAAACACTGGTTGTGATACGGAATTTTATATTTTCTGCTTCACCAAAAAGACTGTGTGTCTCGGGCGCCGTTCTGTTTGATACTGTTTATTCACTTGTCAAAGAGTTCAATTTACATTGCTCGGTATCGATTGTCCAAGGTGTCTAGTTCAGTTCTTAGCTTGAAATATTTCATGAAACTTTTCTTCCTTCAATTATTGTAGATTATTCCCTTTCATTTTACACAATAATTGAACGCGATTTAATTACTATCCATTCGAATCAATCTTATTTAGCGTGGTAATGTGGAGTGGTGTTGTAACTAAACCAAAAAAACCCACACAAAACATGCCTGTTGCGTTCGACTGGTCCGTCGAAACTTCCTTTCGGTGGCGTCTGTCGCCTTTTTTAAGTTTATTCGCTGACGAAATAAAGCAATCCTTGGTGGTAATTTTTCATGCACGGCACCGTACCACAAAACGGCCAGATTACTTTTGACAGCATAAATTATTATGTCAGTGGGGCTATTGTTTTGTGCTGATTGGTTCATCATGAGTTCGATTGCTATTTTACTGCGCGAAAGAATGACTCCCCTGTGTTTGTGTCCCTGCCCCGCAGTACGATCGTTTTGCGGTTGAGGTTTATATCGGGCGTCTTCGGTTTCGTAACGGCACGTATAGCGTATAAACCACTGGCCCTGCGGGGGTATATAATACAACCGCACGATGGCTTTATTAAATCGCATGCTTAGTTCGCAAGCTCGCTGGCACGGTTGGGTCCGTTCACTTTTTTCAGTTTAATCTTTTGCAGCAGGATATTTCGCTACATTTCGGTGGTAAGGACAGCGTGCAACGGTGGAGTCGATGTCGATCCGTAAAGGAAGATTCAGCCACAGCATACTGGGCATGCTGTATGTTTTGCGGGGTCGGATTTTGGTTGAGGGCGCGTTTTTTTTTTCGTTTGTCACACTTTAAGCCAACACTTTAATTAACTTATTTCATTTTCCACGCGTCTCCCTTTTGTGGCTTGGGCTGACGTTAAGTTTTCGAGCTCACCACAAATCGTCGTCGTCGATCGAACGCCGCTTTTCTTATGCTTCGACAGTTTTCGTGGGTAGCGTGCGATCGGAAAAGGAAGGCTATAGTGATTTTGCCACCCGAATCTGACCTGTGTGTGTCCCTTTCTGGCGTGGATGCAGTTAATGTTTCTTCTTGATCCCGTTGTTGCGCTTTTTTTATGTTGGTGTTGTATCGATGCGTTGCGCGACAGGCTCCGGGCAGTGCAACGGAGCGTTCCTTTTACGGTCATCTTGGTCACGGACGGTGACAACCACTGCGTCTGGTTGTCTGTCTGGGTCTTGCGGGTTGGCACGGCCGTCTTTCGCTTCACGACGAAGGAGCTAGAGCAGCTTACCCGAAAGTCGTGTCTTGGATGGGGCCTAGAATATGGGGAAGGAACCGGGTTGGAATTGTTGGACGATGGACGAGTACTTCTAAGTTTCGTCTTACCGAGTCGAAGGGACCCGTTTTTCCCTGACGGGATGCTGTTGTGGCCCGGTGGGATGCACGGTGGAGTACACTTGGATCGGGTAGAACCTGTCCCGGTGTTCCTTCCCGACTGGGATGCGAATCAGGCAGACACATCTGGAGGTGCTTATTTACAGCACAACGCTGCAGCAAATGCCACTCCATCCCGCTTAGCAAACAGGTCGAACGGACTCCTCTTTCAAGTGGTTGTCTCCTGTGTGTGTTCCAGCGACCACAATGAACGTTCCGTTTTGGGTAGAGAAAAAGGAACAGGCCAGGCCAGCGAAAATTGATCATACTTGCTGCTGCGGACGGAGAATCCCATACCAGAAAGTAACGCATACCTTGTAAGGTCAACAACGGAGGTTGGACACTTGTCACCGGCTCTGCACCCGAGCCGGGCCGGGTGCGTGGTACGGTGCTTCACCACGCTCTTTCGAAGACCTAATCGCGCGATAACAACTCCCTGCCGAAGGGGTGTTAATTGGAAGCGTTTTACCCAATCGTGTGTCACCATTGATATCCATTCCTAGTTCCTCGGGCCAGCCTCTCGAGTTGCTTCCCGAATGCACTTGTTGCAATCGTTTGCCAATCGGTACCGATAGTCGGATAGTGTGTGCAGAGGTTTGGAAATCGAAAATAGATAGCGTGTTGCGATCAAACGGAACGAACGAACAGCGCAGACATTTGAAAGCGACCTCCAATAGCCAAGACCGGTAGTTGTCATGTAGTGGTGTTGTTGCAATCACAAGTGGCAAGTGGCTCGAAGTAGATCACCTTCCAGTTGGTTTTGTGAGGTGGTGAGATTTTGATTAAAGCACTTGATACTGTACGATTCGTGTTATCGGCTTAATGGGTGACTTACATACCATGTTGTCTTGTACCATTCCCTGCTAACTATCAATAAATAGGCAGAAATGTGTAACAAAGTCATTGCGGAAATCGTTATTGATTGAACAATAACTACTCATGTGGGAGAAATTTAATTCGATGAAGTGTAGTAATATTTAATATTCTCCAGCAAATGCATTCAAAGTCAGTTCTCCGCGTGGGGACTAGTCTGTTGCAATATTCAATTAAGCTACGAACCATCCCCGGCATAGATCCCCCCCCACCCGTGGTACGTTGTAACGGCTCCAGTTTCTTGCATCCCATCACAAACGCGGAACAGTATGCCACATTCACTTTTCAATGTTCCTATTTAATGTGTTTACTTGTTTCTTTTTACTCCTTCATTTTGCTCCATCCTAAGGTCTGGGTTGTCGCGTGTCGTTGTTTTTTTTAATGCTGTATCATTTAAAGATCACAAGAAGTTGGTTACAATTGCGCGTGGTCGGGTTGGATGGCGTTGAGCAAGAGCGAGGCTACGTCGCACTTCAATGAGCGCGATGTGGTGCATTAAGCGAGATGTATGAATTACAGGCGTAATTAAAATATCCTGCAATAGGGCGAATCATAAATTACCGATGAAATGGAAGCACGAGAAGCGTGTACTCTCTGAATGTTGAGCAATGCTTTGGGTTTAATAGAAAGACAGATTCGCTTGTTGTTGGATTCATTAAGTTTAGTGTAAAGTTTTACTTTATCAAGCTGGATGACTTTTTGTACAATTTATTTAGAATATTAGTGCACTTACAGCAGCTAATTCTGAATTAATTTAAGAATTCTAAATCAAAACTGTGAAAGCGTCCTGCAAGGTTAGTATTGCTAAGAAGCTGTGCAGCTCCGGGCTTAATTCCTTCAACACACATACAACGAGCTTCACGACACTTTTGCGCACCAATGGGGTGAAGCGTTTCGAAAGCATAATTCACAAAATGCTCAGAACCGTAGGCACGATCATGTCGTCAGCTCGCTGGACCCAGTTTTGTGCTGTAACTCGCCCTCTTCACAGGCATCCTACATGTGCCATTGTCATTTTGGTTGGTACTCCGGCCCTCCACCAGCAGTACATTATGCTAACGTGTGCTATGGTTTTCATCTTTCTCCTTCAAACGCTGCTTAAAGAACCCTTTTTTTTGCAACGACGAAAAGGAAGTTTTGTACCAGCCAGAGCCTGCACGGTCACAATCGCGGCGACCCTTCGATTCCATTGTTCTCCCGCGTGGAGTGTCGCACGGTGCAGCACCGCCTCGGGTTTGTGTGAACGACTTTGCCAAGTCGGACGGATTGGTTGGGAGCACAATTTAAATAAATTGATAAAATCTTATGCAACCGCTCGGCGCTGGGGCACACGGTGCTCAGGTACGCGAGGCACAATGGCACTCCACTGTACGAATCGATTTCTAAGAGACACTTCTCGAACGGATAGATGCTGAATAGGATGTTGGAGCGTTGGTTGGAGCGATTTCTTCGCTTTTTTCAGCCCTTCGTTTATGCACAAACGTTCTGCTTGAGTTCCGCTTACCGGGTGGAACTTGTCGATTGGCTCTACTTTACACCGTTTCCCGGCAGCTTCCACGGTTCAATTGCTCGACATTCGACTTCGACGTACGTTGAGGCTGTTTTATGCTACTGCAGAATTGCAGAAAACCTTTACCCCCGTTCAAGGGTGAAGGGTTGTTGGCCACCCCCCCGTACTCACCCTCTCCGTTACCGCATCATCCCTTTTACTCCATTCCGAAAGGGCTGTCGTTTATTCCATGCACAAATAATTAGTCTTCAATGTACAAACAAATGATCTAATGGTCGAACGTTGTTTATGATTATGAGGCAATCTTGATGGAACGATTGGCTGCAATAGGAACGTTAAAGTAAAGCGCGGTAGAACGGGCGCAGTGTGTCATTCGAACTGGTAAAATGGAATGCAAAAGATATAGCAGCGACATGAGAAGAATAGGCAGTAATACGGCAGCCGGCCCTAAGTCGTGTGGTTGTGCGGGGCGGTTATTGATGATTATTGGTTGCATATTACGGAATGGTTTGTGGCTTCGAGCTGTTTTATCGCGTTTAAATAAGCTCAAGATTCTAGGCGAACCTCGCTCTGTCTGTATGTTTTATAGTGATATTTTAATTAAGCAATTAAAAAGTGTTTGTTTTTTCACTTATCGGAAAGGAAGAACAATCCTTTCCGCACATTTGTTTTTCCATAGCTCCCTTTGCTTTCATTTACTGAACAAACCTTTTACACAGTGTCGTCATTTATCGCATCGAAAAGTTCTGATGGGTATTCCTTATTTATAAAAAAAATCATCACAGTAGAAAAAAAAACAATGCATTGTATTATCTTTATGGTTATTGCATTGCCAACGGTTCACGGCGTTGTGCACGGCATATTACGACGATGTCTCTGCACGCTAAAAGGTCTTCGGCAAACAATTCGTCGTTCCCGATGTCGCGCAGATTCGGTGGGCACAGACTGCACATTACCGATGCCATTAGCAAATCGGACAAGATGTGTTTTGCTTGTATTATTTGTATTTTAATGTGCAGTTTTGGAGTGCTGAAAGGAATTATTTCTTTGTGCGGATTGGGCTGTTGTTTTCCTTTCACGCCTCGGCGTGACTTAAGTGAACTAGCCCTAAATGGCGAGGGCAGCTGGTTGCTTGAACGGCAACCGCGGGCGTTGACGTCGCTGGCGCGGCGACGGTGATGAGCACAGTTTGTCATCATCAACGTCCTGCGGCTTTAATGGAAGCTTGTTCTCGTGATGAATGAATGTGTTAAAAGCGTATCACCAAAATGAACTCATGTGTGCAAAAAGAAAATGTCATTAATCCGGTCCATTTCAGTGCTTTGGTTAATAATTTCTCACTTATCATCCGGAGGTATCGTCAAGGAAGAAATATGTGGAATCTTAGTTTTGTTTAAATGCGTTGAATGATGCAGAGATTTACCTAATATACTCACGTAATATACGTAAGTGGATGAAACATGAATGTTTTTAGGAGTTTCCAGTTATTAATTTAATTTCTTGGTAATTGGTCTTCTTACAGATATCTCTAATTAAAGAAAGAAATAATAGAAGAATGGTTGTTGAACTGGTTGTTTCTCACCAAACCAATATTAAAAGTAACATTACGACATTTCTACGCTCAGATTTTCTAATGTTACATGCAAGTTGCATGAAATCTGTGTTCTAGAATTATTTAATTGCACTGAGTCTCTTGAGCTTAATGAAGCAAATTCCAATATCTTTTAGTTTCATCAAAATGTTGCCTTACTTTATCCTTTTTTTTCTTTATTCTTTCTTCCAGATCTTCTTTCAACTGCGAATCGGTTTACGGACACCAATGTAACTTCATACACCCGAATGCTGATCGATGTATCCGGTGAACAAATTATCGTAGGAGCAAGGTAAGTTGAAATACAAATTGAAGTAGTAAAATGTACTCGTAAATTAGTATGATTAAAAAGAACTAGAAAAGGGAGTCGCGGAACAGGAAATAAAGATGTAAACGAAGCATAAAAGTAATGTCGGATCCATATCGGACGAAATACCGTAGAGTAAACGATTTCTTTGTTATATTTTGCGCTCGCAGCTGCTGCGTCTTATAAAATCACTGCCCGAGCTCTAGCGTTACACTCCGGTCCACCTCGAGTCGCTGTATCTCCTTCACGACGATTGCCGTAACACGGTTTCGCGATCATGATCGTTTAATGAACGATGAAAATATCATAATGACCAGTCGGGCAGTGAGTCCTGCACAAAAACGCTAAAAATCGCTTTCCGTTTTGCAATGGCAGCAGCTGCTTTCTCCGCCATGCATTCGATGCCAGACAGTTGGCTGCAGGCAGAGTTATACTGTTTTACCATCGTTTGTTCCATCTGCTGCAGTAAAGATCGTTGTTTCTTCCTCTTGTGTATGGATTTTTTTTCATCCATCTGTGCTGCATGTTACGAGATTCAAAGTCTCCCCATATCTCTGTGCTGCCCCGTCAGTCTAATGGTCATTGCCGGGATCGATTTCATCGAACGTCACCCGGGCTGGTACTGTAACGACCGGACGGGTTCCCGCCACGCTTCGGCACCGATGCATATGGTGTGGAAAGTAAAAGGTCTCGAACCGTCGTCCGGCCGGTCAGTTTTGGGGATGGTGTCGAGTGTCTGTTGTGGCCGAAAAAGGTCTCACCTGCGAACTCGGTAAAGGATGGCCGCAAGGATGAGCAGGGCAGGGTTACGAAGGTGGTTCGCGCAGGTATGATTACTTTCATTTCACCTTCCGGTCATAATTATCGATGCCGAACAATGATCATTCGCAGCACTTCTTCGTTCCGATGGCCGGAGGCAGTCATCTCGCCCGGCACCGCCAACGTCCTTTTGCCCGTTTGCGGCCGAGGTCGTGGGAGGAGCAAAAGAAATGGACACGGGAATGTTGCATCGCGATGGCGTCCATCCTTGCGGGGTTTTTTGGAGAATGATGATCGCCCACCAGCTGGGGTTGTGGAACGTTTGGTAGAAATTCTCGCTATCGACGACTTTCGACACGGGGAGTGCGAATTTTAATGATGCTCTCACTTGCTTGATTAAAAGTGTGTGAGCGTGTCGGTTGTTTATGTGTTGTCTGTGTGAATATCTTGAGGGAACTCTTCCTTTAATGTGGTTTAACAGTTTGAAGGAGTAGAGTAAGGTGAAATTGCTTTTACTGATGAGTTTTATAATATGCTTTCTAGCAATTAGAATGATTGCTCATCTGTAAAATTACTTGAAACTGTACATATTATATTATTTAAATCAATTTCTTCAGAATAGTGCAACATTCAGCTTCAAACTTTGGAAAGATTATGCTAATAACAATTTAGATTGCATAATTTCTATATTTTACCGCAAATCTCATGATGAAACCCTGTTTTTTATCATATCAAGCAGGAATGTTATTAACTTGGTTCGGTTCTCACATTTTTTTTCGGTATGTGTCCATGTGAGGATATACTTTCTTTTGCGATGCACTTGCCAAATTGGCAACGCATAATTGGCATCGTAACTCATAGTATCGAATGCAGCGAGACAGCAAACAGCAGGAGAAACGTTTTACGGAAAGAACAACCTTAAGGTGGGTATGATGTACCACGAGATTGTTCAACCGCAGTAGGTGATAATGAAGGAACTAATTTACAGAAATGGAAAGAAGGCACATTTGTAGCGGTTTGCTTGCGGGATGCATTTTTTTTGCAGGAACCAGTTCTTGCTGCTGATGGTGTTGAAAATTTGGAAAAGCATCCCAGCAACTGCACTGGACGATTGTTAACGATTGGTTATGGTGTGGCTTTCACATATGTGATTTAAATAGGCATGCGAGAGATAGCCCAATGTGCTTACAATTACAGGTCATTAAGCGAACAATGTTGGAACAACTTTTGTCCGGCAACCTCCAACATGTCATGGTTTTATCTTGTAATTAGTGTAATTTAAGTAACTGGAACAAAGAAAGGAGATGGTTTACTATGATACGTAGCACAAAACTGTCGCTCTTCCGACATTGTTATCAAATGTGAGTTACTTTTGTTCAGCTCCATAAAAACATCCGTGATTATTTTCGGTTATTGTGGAGCGTGGCTAAAACCACTTCAAAGCAAGAATGGCTTAAAAGATGAGATAAAAATTTGAATACCCTTGATCATCCTCGACTCACTCTACATGCAATTTGTTCAAGGTAAAATACAACATTAAAACCTGTGAGTTGCGATGGTGAAAGAACCGAGTTCAGGTTGCGTCTGGTTTTGCGTGCGTTTTTTTGCGACCATTGCGTGCGTACGCTCGATACGGCTTTATATTACATCTCGTACCGGTGTCTTTCTTTGGACGAATGTTCATGGTCAACTTTCGCCCGTGTCGGATCTGCACGTGAACGAATGATCCTGCATGGAAAATCCAGACGCGAGTGGCTTAGTGAGAATTATTTGCCCGTCCGAACAAGCACTTAACTCGATATTAAATGCCGAAATAATTGTCACAATAAACGGTGTATTTATGAGTTGCAGCAGGTTGCACGCAACGACGGTGAGGTGGATATTTTATGAGGTTTCGGGATAATGCTTTGGATCATCTCTCCACTGCATTCAAGTTAAAAAGAGGTGGAGCGTTTTGCATTGTTCATTCAAGATGATTATTTTTTTAGTTTCGTGTGAATACAAAAACAACGTAAAAGAATGTCAAAGTTGTTTGAGTTTTATTTTACAATGTAAATAAGGGTAATCTAGATGGGTCTTGCTAGGATCAGATAGTTTGCGTGTAATTTGATACGTGCACCGTTCAATCACCATCTCAACTTTCCTAATTACTTTCCCAGTGGGGTTGAAAATTCCAACTCGAAAACAGTTACGATAAACATAAACACGACCGAACGACCGAAATTTGCATCCACATCCCGGTCTATTCAATCCCCGCTTAATGAGCGCAGCAAAATCCGTCGCTCAATCAATTCGTTTTATGCCAAAGTTCTTTTCACTGTCAAGGTTTAGCGACAAAACTGGTGACTTTGATCATTCCGGAGTGCTGGCGCAAACAAAAGACGAGCATGGGAGGAAATGGCGAAATCGGTCCTTTCGATTCACCGGTACGAGCGCATGTATCGATCGTATCGAAACTTATCGCATTTGACAGGGCGAAGGAAAACTTTCTCTCCGATTTTGATTTGTCCTCCGTCAAACGGGGACCGGGATTGGAAAGATATTTTATATCAAACGCCGCGTTGCCGGAGCGAAACCATCTCCGCCTAATGTGGGTGGTGTTTGGGGGGGAAATACGGACGGGACAAGTGGTATCTCCTTAGATGGACACGCTTTATCCGTATCCTGCCATGCCGGATTATGGAGCTGTTTTTACTTCATTAAAAATAATACTGTCAATGTTATCGACGACGACGTCTACGTCTGTGGAAGGGTTTTGTGGGACTCTCATTTTCGCGTCTATTGACTGGCGAGTTTGTTCGGAAGTATGGTGGAAGTCTCGTGAAGGTAGGGTTATGACCCGACGAGTGATTATAATAGCTCTTTATGTAGAGAAATGTTTGAAATGGCTAGTATCAGATATCAATCAGCGTGCGAATAAAGTTTAGCTATTAGAGAGGAAATTTTATTACAATTAGCACACTAACAGTAGACTGCAGGGATTTGATTCCATCTGTAAAATTACTTTATCCTCCTATTGAATAAAACCTCTAATATGGTTCCACCGTCAGCGAATGAATGCTTGCGTCTAATTCGATTCATCGCTTGCCGATCGCTAACTGACACACTTGTCATATCAACCGATCGTCCAAGGCATCTCGCGGCGAACCTCCGAACCGTTGTCCGACAAATCCTCGCGATATTGGCAACAGTGAGGATGGTGGTGATTGGCAACAAATGTTCGCTTGTTTCTGTGCACACATGCCTGGGCTGGGCAGATCTGGACGCGTTGGCGATTTGAATGCTCTCGATGTCGTTTGATCTGTTTCGGCACGGTATCGGTACTTTTTTGTGTTGTGGGCAAACCCGCCCAGACGGACAGGATTAGGTCAACCGGATTTGAAACTCTGGACACCGGCGGAAGATTGTCTCGGCGTCCGCGTTGGCGGCTCGCACTTGTCATCTAGTAATTAGAAGAAGATGACCGCCAAAGTGAAGATTATTCTGTTCGGCTGTTTGAGCGACACTTGAGGCTGAAAGACCGAAAGAGGAAACCCAACTCCACTCCGTTCCGTAACGAGCTTAAGATCTGCTTTTTTTTTCGAAACCCCCGTGTCCACAGAATGACAATGAATCGTTTGAATCTCATTAGTAATCGCAGATCGTACCGCGTATTGACGTCCAGCCTGGGATAGGGCAGGCGATGATTGCGATGAGTTTTTAATTGGATACAGTCCTGACCTCCGCGCCGCACGGGTTCGACTCGTTGGCAGCTTGGGAAAGTGGGAACACTTGGCGAAGAGGTCCAGGGAGAATATTCTCGTTTGCATAGAATGTGAGGCCTTTTTTTCTACTCGCGATGCGAACCGTTTCCAACTCGTCTGTGCGGCGAGTGTTATGATAGGGCGCGTTGAGTGGATGAGATTATCGCATCATTTATCAAAAGGGAAAACGGAATCGAACCGAGACACGTTGATGAATGATCGTCGAAAGTATCGCGCGAGTGTCGTCGGAGGATCATTGAGTATCGTCTGCCGTCATCAGGGCTGTGTGTACTCGACACTGTTCCCGTTAGCCTGTCAAACATAGCTCTGAGTCGATCGGTTCTATCCGACGGACGGACGTTTGTTGGATGAATCGGTTTGGTTTAGCATTTTTCGTTCAGCTAAATGTCGTTGTGTATTAATTTAATTTTGATTATTTATTTTTTAAAATCTCTACCAGTTTTCGTTTTACTTTTGTGACAGAAAACCCAAAGTTTGATAAATATTTTCGTAGGATTTATTTCCTTCAGTGGTCTATCTTCATGGGCACACATGTTTCTACCCTGTAAGAATGGCGATCTCACTATCACGTTTAACTAATTATGGAAGTAATTTGAATGAACACGCCACACGCATTATCGTGCTCCCTATCTGCGTCAAGCGAGCAAATTAAGACCATTTAAGCGACCAAAGCTTTGAGCTTACTTCTGAAACACGACTACCGTTTTTGCTTGCTGTTCCTTTTGGGACAAATCGTAATGGTGGCAAGAATCACGGCTCGAGTGCAATCATGTTAACAAAACCAGAAAAAAAAAAACAAAATGGCTTCAAGCGCAACATCTTTCTGAGGGCTTACCTAATTAATTAGTTACACTTTTTTTTGTTGGTTCGTTGCTGTTTGCGGTTTAACAACGGGATATTCTCAAATTGCATGCTGCTCAGTAGAGGTGACTGGTCCTTGCTGCATTTCCTTTCCATTCGTGCCTGGTTTTGTTCTGTTCGTAGCTGAGCGTGCGAAGACTCATTTACTTGGAGGTACGATCTCCAAACTGCATGTTACATGACTCGAGACTTACCGTGATCGTGTTGCTTTTGGTTTGGGGTTTCGTTCTTCTCTGAACGCCAACAAACAATCTGGCAGACATTGTGGTGCGTGTTCTTCTTTGCTTACATGAAGGGATTCCTTCTTGCGAAGGAGCCCACCACAACCACAGATTAGTGTGGATCTTGTTCATGGGACAATGGTTGCAATGGACAAATATCTCGTACGCAAGAAACATCAAAGAGTTTCATAATAACTTCAGTTATGAAGACAGACTGATCCATAAATTGTGGAAATAAATGAAATTGAATACAATATATATTAATTGGCAGCAATTTTGGAGAGTTTTAATGCATTTGCTTACTTTAAGACAATTTAAGATATTAAATGAAACAGGACTTGAAATTGTTAAAGGTTCTGATCGATCGTTTAACACGATAAAGTATTTATTGAAATCGAAACAACGGCTTGGGAAGGAACCTGTTACTTTTGGTAGAAATAAATCATTCCCAATTTCCATCCATTCCATCGGTAATAAATCGCTACCAAAGCCAAAGAATATCCAGAAACCCGTCCCAATTACTTTCGCGTAAGTTAAAACGGATCGGTGCAGGGGGATCGTTGGGTGTGTTTCGATCTTTGCCCCTCCGATAATCGGCACCACCAGTTGATGGCACAACGGCTTCCACGTTGCTTCCGTTGCGCAATCTTCTCGCCTCCTCGTCTCTGTTCTCAGCGGTCAAGTTTAAAATACATTTATCTTGTTTTTTTTCGGGGGGAAGTATCCTTATCGTTATCAGTTACACCACCGTGACCCCTTCTGGAAGGAGGTTTGATTTCACTGCACCGCTTGAAGCACCTGAGCAACCGATCTGGTCCGAGTTCGTTGCCTGTTGGCTCGTTAAAGCGTGGCCAAATCACTTGCAAATAATGAGTAACGTGCAGGTTCACATAGTTTTTACCTCATTCTGTTTTGCTTGTTGGCCATTTTGCTTTTCCCCGCAAGGATGTAGTTACCGTGTGGCTTAACGACATGAATATGAGCCGGGTTTGGGGATGATTTGCTGTTCACAAAAACGCAACACTTCCCGCCCGGATCCTGTTAGCGATGAGAACGAGGGAAACCGTCATCAACGGCCGGTGCGGGTATTAACGGAGGCAGTGTTCTTGCTTCATGAAGGCAGTTTAACAGTACGTTTATGCTGGATGAATCTGAACCATTGCGAAAGCTTTATGAGATATGGATATGTTTTATTACCACCTTTTTTTTTTTGCTTCGACTCTTTCACTTAGCCATCGGGTCGGCCTCCCATTTTGCTGGCGTTACAACTGTTATTGACTGCGGCAATATTTTACTCGCGCATAATTAACAGCTCCCGTGTCTGCGCCTGCTTTCGATAGGTTATGTTTCTGTTACTGTACACAGGAGGACATGCGATTTTCGATGGACTTAATGTATGGACTGTTTTAGCTTGGCGAATGAATCGTTACCATTAAGCAAAGTGTTCAATATTTCTTCGTTAATATGAAGAGACTCTATGTTGCATCATCGCCAGGTGTTTTTTTCTTTGTGCGAGTGCTTTTGAGGTCTCTTTATGGTACGTTAATTTCGAAAGATGAAAAGTTGTTTTAATGATATTTAAAGCCAAAACATTGTCAATTGTCTGATTTAAGAGCAATATCGTATGCATCAAGTTTCAAATGGAAGCATTTATTATTGATGGAAATTATGATTGGTGTTCGAAATGTCATTCACACAATTAATCGTTGAGGAAGTAGTCCTATTATCAGTAAAAAGTGTACTACAATACGTTCGCAAGTCATTAATCGTTCACGTAATGGTTGTTCGCTATTGTGGAGATTTGATGATATAATTCTCGTTAGCATCGGACCAGCCAGGTCGAGTGTGGCGTGCAGTTCGCTCGGAGAGGAGAAACCCTCCGGGGTGTATTCCGTCGCTCTACACCCTGAAATGTTGAAACGTTGGTAGAAATTGAAACATCTCTTAGACCTACTTTCGGTTTCATTTTTGCCACCAATTCTCGTCGAACTGTCGGGCCAACCCTTTGCAGTTTCCTTTTCTTTATGGCAGAAACCGGGTAACGGGGCGAGTGAGTTGTGCTACATTTGTACTCCTGCGGGTATACCACACCGAATTGACTAATATTTTGATATTTAGGAAGTCTATAATTTACGGCCCATAAACAGCCGGTTGATAGGCAGCGTAAAAAGGGAGCATAAAAAATCATTTCGCCGAGTTGAAGATCAGAAGAAGCTGGATTAGATGAAGGAAGACATCTTTGTGAGTTGGGAATAAAGTTTTTGCTTCGCTACAGAAGCGATATCGTGTTTTTAAAGGTACAGTTCAATTGTTAATGACGTAACTGAAGCCTTCTCTGTGAGCAATATGAAAGCCGTATAAGATACAGTACTGTACAGTTTTTTTTTATTGATATAGAATAGGTAAAGAAGGAACATAAAAACATCAAAGGACCTTGTTTGGAACACTAACGTCACACAGTGATAATTAAGACACACGCTATGATCTAAGAACAGTTACGCCAACGCCAACAACAGTTTGCGTTCCTGCTGCAATAAGGTGGAATTTTTTAATCATCTAAAGAGAAACGAACCTACCATATGTTGCTGTGGTACTCTGAATATTTTTGCTTTTGGATAACATTCGAGTGCATCGCAAAACACTTCACTCATCCAGTTGGTGGTAGTTGATTGATTTTTTTTATTTCTTTCTTGTTGTTTATAAAAATAATACCCACCTGCGGTAGCGTGTATCTTTTCTTGCACGAATATTTCTTTTCCTTAAATTTTGATTCGTCGTTTTTGCTGCTTAAGCAAGCGATTTTTGTCCTCTTTAATCGACACCGCCAGCACAGACAGCTGGGAAGAGTTTGCAGTCTCAGTGCCTGTGCCTGTTGCAGTTGCACTGAGATATTTTTTCTTCCATTTCTCATGGTTTTACCTCCCCCGGTTTAATAAATTCGTATGTTAGCAGTGCAGTATGAGCGTGTGTATGTATATGTTGAGGGCACCAAACTCGGCGGTGCTACCGTTACCAGACTGGCTTTTGCTGATGCAGCACACTCGATCGCTTATTTGCTTTACGTGTCAAGGAGTAAACGCCTGCAACTGTGCCGTGCACAGGAGAACTCACTGGTTGGTGAGCCACTTATGCCACCATGATGTTTGCCGATGGTGGTGGCGAAACGATTGAGACCGAAATCGAAACGAATCACTTTCGATGGTTGAGTCGAGAATCGAGATAACTGTACCCCGGGCTGTACGTGTAACCCCAGTGGGGCATGTACTGCCATCTGGAAGGATTTGTGTTAATTTATCAGTCAATGATAGTGCCCAATCGGTCGATGTTTTGATTAATGTTTTCGATAGCCCAAAACTGATAGTGTTCGATCGGTCAAAATTGATAACGCCCGGCGAATGTCATGCAAAGGCGCGCATATCAGTTGATCGATTTGTCAATACGGCAAAAAGGGGAAAAACGGAATGCACATTGGTTGTAAGATGGTGGATACGAAATTTTAATATGTTTTTAAATTGAAATTGAGCAAACATAAGTTTATTCATTGCTACGTGCTTGAAGTGAGCACGTTTTAATATTTTGTTTGTATATCGCATGAATTAACAGCTTGGTTATTATTGTTATAATATGACATTTTTCCCGCGGCATAGATACACATATTAAATGACAAAATAGTTTGTCAGAATATTGTATCATTTTGTTGAATAAAGTCCAACGATTGGGGAAAGTACAAGTTACCTAGAACCGTGTGAATGTTGTACAGCATCCCTACAAGCGTACAAGACCTGATAGCTAGAAATATATGTTAAATGCGATATAATTACCTTACACGACCGCCAATAGTGTAGCAAGTAGAGAAATCTCTCACAAAACACTGCGGTCCATATCAAACATTTGTTTGGTTTATCGAACAACGAAAGACATCAACGAAAGTAAAAGCGACGAACGCGGTATCGTACCGTCGCACTCGCAGTACATTTTCGCAACTCAACTGCTTCCTCAATTTTGACATCGGTGAAAAGATAGGAGAAAAGATTATGTAGGAATTTATTTCTCCTTCCCTTTTTATCTCCTATTTCTTCTTTACAAAACATCCTCACGGACGTTGTTTGGTAATTTTTAAACATAATACATCATACAGTGTGACAAGGTAAATTAATAGTTTGGCATGAGCTTACACTGCCCGCGGTGCTGTAATGATAATCACGATGCGCATCGATTTCCAAAGCAGTGCGCCGCGGTGCACTGGTGGTGGATGTGTTGCGCACGAAGATTTGCGTGCGTGTGGATGATCTTTTGCTTTATTGCGATTAACATTTGGCTCTATGCGCCAGATGGCGTGAGTATATGTGTGTGTGGGGGGAAGCTGTTATAATTCAATACAGAAGTCGGGTTACCTTGCTCATAATGCATCGTATCCTTCGCCAAGGACTGTAGTGTGGTTTGCACCGAAGTGATCGTTAACCGCATTGCAATCTTCGTCCCACATCTGGAACAAGGTCGCACGGAAAGCCACTGATATGAGTTGAGCTTGAAAGTTGATTGAATGGATGGGTACCGGGTAGCGGTACTGGTTACCATGCGTTTCATGTGGGTGGATTGATCTGAAGGAGGTGTGTGTACCAACATGAGGAACTGACAGCTTTCCGTAAAAAAAAATCTTACCGTACTGCTGCAACAAAGTAATTTTGAACAAAGGTGAGTTTGACGTCGATCAAATATAAATTAAAGTCATAATTTAATTAAGCTTACCAAAATTTTCGGAACTCCAAAATTTTTATCTTTATACCTTTTGTTTGGTTCGTGGAAAAATCTTGGACCTGCTTTGAACATAAACGAACAATTAACTTAAAATCAAAATTCGCATCTTATAATCTTTTTAATATCTCTTTGGTCGAAGAATCTGATACGACACATAGGAGGACCCGCCACCTCGATGCACGAATCAGACAAAGACCATCGTGCCCTTTATCGCTCTGGTGCAGCAGCGCAAGAGCAGCAGCACCAAACAGGCAAATAAATTTAACCCTTAATGGACGCTATTATCACATATTAAAGCCAATTTCCAGCGTGTATAATTAGCAGTGTATCGCTCGCTGGGATATCTTTGTTGACCGATCGGATTGCTGTACGGGGGTTGAAACATCCAGTCGTATTATGGTTTTTGTGCGGCGATGTATCTGTGATGTTCGATTCTTGTGAGACTGCGCTCGATCGGAGGTTCCCGTTTAGGCTACCAAATGCATCCACCCATCCACACACACATATACATAATGCAAGTGATCTAGGGCAACTATGAAGACAGCGGTCGCAAGCGAAAGGTAGCTGGGGGGAAATATGGGCATAAATCTTAACGCTGAAAATATCGATTTTAATAATAATAATCAACGTGTTTAGTGTGATATGCATTGGTGGAGGGGTAGGCAGGAGATCGCCCAACGCCACAGGGAACAGAAGGGTTGGACACTTTCGAACAAAACATAACCCTCTTCAACAGTGTTAAAGTATAAAAAAAAAACATCTTCTGAATCTCCCAAAGTCCCGAAAAAAAGGTTAAAGAAGCGGGCTGCCTTTGAGGACCCTGTTTTGTTGCAACACAAGCCGTGTGCGGCTTGGATCAGTTGTTGTTCGCCGTTGGATATTCTGACAGTTCTTCCGACAGGGACCCATTTTTAGCAAACGGTGGGCCCCGACATTGTGCGTTCCTTCTGTTAACCTCTCGACGCCAGAGGGCACTATGATTAACCGTTTCATGGGGTTTACTGGTGTATAGGTGGTTGAACCGGGCCTGCTGTACATGGTGGAGTCGAAAAAAGCGACGGAAAAGTAACAATTTGACGCGAGAAGTCACTGACTTTCGATCTTCTAGATAGTCCGCAGGAGATATACGATGTTTGGTTGCATTTTTCGGTCAAAACCCTAAACGAATGAGAGGTTGCAGGGAAGGTTTGGTATTGTAGCTATTGGTTGCGGCAAGGGTCTCCGCTACAAATTGTTGTGCCCTGTGTTGTCATATTTTATGTGGGTTACTTTTTTTAATTTTTGTTTTCATCGCAGTTTGTTTGTCTTGTCTACCGATCATTAGAAGCGCTCAACAGAAATTTCTCTTTCTCTGGCGTTGGTGTCGAACGCAGTTCGTGTTCGTGTCGTCCCATAATCACCAGGGTACAATTTCCTGCTCCCTCGGGGTAAACATATTCATTTATGCAATATTCATTGAACTTGTGTTTGTTTTGTGGCTTTCTACCGTGTGTTCTTTCTGTGGGGAAGGGCCGATTGCGTACCCAATCTTGAGCTTGTTAGAAATCTCGGCTCGTTAGTTGATTATAGTGTTTTAGTCGATTCAATTTGAAAGATTGCTAGCAGTGAAGGAAAACACATCACACATGTACCAATAAAATATGGTCCGAAAATTATGAATAATTATTCCAGCATTATGCTTCACCGAATGCGAATGCGGAACAGGACAGCTTCACGTGTGTTTTGACGTGCACACCAGCGCCAGATTTCGAAACCAATCGGCACCGGGTCTTTGCTAGACGACAAAACACGTATCGATGCAAACCATCTCAATGCATCCTTTATGCGCTGTCGTTTATGCGTTGTATTTCGTGCTGAAATCGACATCCATAAATTAGTACCTTTTATTCCGTCCACCCGTTTCCATGCCGCAGGACGGTTTTATGTTTTATTTATTTTTCGCCCATCATGTGAAGTTTCCCCGCAGCGAGAGAAGAGTGATTCGGGGTGGCAAAAAAAAGACCACAAAATCAAAGATGTTTTGCGAGGAAAATGCATTTTACAGTGCTCCTTCTCCACTCCGCATCATTTCCCCCCGCTTTGCTCACTTTCGTTTGTACTGCAACCAACGCAAAAAGATGCGAAGTGTCGCGGCTTTAAACAGTACTTTCGCGAGCTCGAAATGCAATGCCGTTGTGGCACTGTGGAGCAGTATCTCACTCCGACACGGTGCATTTTCGAACCGTTCGCGATCGCGATTGCGGAAACCGAAGGATGTTGATAGACCCACCGAAGGGAACTGGGCGAAATTTTTCACCCAGGACAAAAGACGACGCGCGGTATAAATTATGGTCCAAGAGCGAGCGATGTTGCGAGCGTACGAATGTAAGCAGATTAAATCCGGAGCCAAAACCTACGCCATAATTTTAGGGTTGTAACCTTCCTTCAACTTGCAACATGCAATGTGTGACGTGTAGTTTTGTATACCGTTGTCTACCGAACCTTTTTGGTGGATTTATGTTTCTGTAAATTATTTAGAAGGAACTATTTTAATTGGAAAATTTTACCATCTTTTTGCACCGTATTTCATGTTTCGGTCAACACTAAATTTAATTATTATGTTTTCGAGCTGTAGCATTCTCAACACAAATATCATAAAACAACAGTTTCGTGTATGAAGATTTCAGTGTTATTTTTTTAACAAACTTCATTGTGCTTGCCTGTTACCTGTGCTATACACGTTCGGGCGCAGAAAATGGTCGGTCACTTTAATTCGTTTACGAAAGCTCCGAAACCCTCCATTTTCGTCACCCAACAAAATATGTGACGGCTTTGCCGATAACTGCAAAAACCACCTTAAGGAAGCATTACTTTCATCACGGTAACGATCATAATTTGTCGTATTAAGATTAGCATTGAAAAAAGCATACAGACAAAGTGGTTCATTTGGAGGTGTGCGTGTGTGTGTGGGCCCGAGTGTGATAAGTTATCGGATTTATAATTCAACGCTACCGTAGGAAAGAAGTGGTCATGGGTTAAGTGTCGCGTTTTGGGACTGTTAACAAACCAACATAAGGTTAAATAGTTTATAGGACATTAAGTTTGAAGGCAGAAGTAATTTAATGGATTTACATAATCCTTTACATTTGCATGCTGCTAGATCACGCAAAACTTGGCCCGAATCGTTAATAGAGTTCTGCTCGGCTTTATGCAAGTAAAGTGTGCGTTGTTTAAGCTTCTGCCAGTAGAAAGCAGGCAGCGTTCGTAACAAATGATAGAGATATTAGTAACATTAACCTTTCTTTCCCGGTAGCAACAAAGGAAGTCCCATTTGTATCTGATCGTACGAAATACACATCGCCCCAACCAATTCCACATCCTCTACCGTAGAGCACATCCGGCGTGTGGAGGATCGTTTAAACCCTCCAGAAGGGTATACTCCACATAGTCTGTTTCTGCCCTTTGGGTTCATTCGCCCGCACTAATCCGTGCACGGCATTGGCCGTGGCACGTACATACGTACGCACGGAAACAACGACACCGCAACAAGGGTGGAAAGGCGTAAAAACTGAAAGCAAAACACACTCATCACAATGGGCGTGTTGCGGACCAAAATGCACTTTCTAACTTTCCTTCCATTTGCCTAAGTATAGAGTGTCTGTTCTGGCGATCGCAGGTTTCGGAGATTATTGCTGACCAACGGAAGGAGGCTGTGGCGCCCATTAGGCATCGGGTGCAGCCGTTGCGCATGATCCCGTGGCGTCTATGGCACCAAAACCAGCAGCGCCATGCACATGCAATAACTAGAGCAAATTGATAGTTTCGTCATTGTGGTCACGATGCAATCTGGGCTGCGATCGGATTGCAGTTTGCAAGCCCTACTTCAACTACTGCCCGTTACGACCGTTCGTGCACTTGCTCGAAGTTGTTCACTGACCTACTGTGGCAAACATGAACTCCCGATGAACTTCGTCTCTTTCCGTTTAAGATGTTGAGATTTACATGTCCGAAAATTTATTTTTCTTGTGATGAAGATGTTGAAGAATTCCATTTGCTCATAATACATGCAACAAAAATGCATTAAGCAGTACTTAATGTACTCAGATAATGCTGCCACTTATTGAGTATCATCGAGCGAATCTTCCCTTGGTGTGCAAATGGCGCATGATCAACATGACGCAATCCTGCAACGGGCCGCGAATTCAGTTCGTGTGTGGCTTTCGTGTGGTCAACCCTCGTACACAAAAGCGGGAGGGGTTGGTTTTATGTAGTGTCACCTTACGGAACAATTGGAACCTGCTGAAACGGGCTATCATCATAATTTTCTACCATCGTCAACCCGTCGGGCGCGGAACGCATCGCGTAAAGGTCCGGCCCGGCGCTTGGAACTGGGTTGACCTCAATTTTTGTTGCTTAAAGACATTAACCTACCGCCGATAAGCATCTCAATTTATTGCCCATCCGTCGAACGGGTACTTACAGGGCTATCTTTTCCTGCCGGTCAGCTGCTTCCCCCATGGGTTCTTCATCCCCCGTTGCTTCATCACTGCTGCTGCAGCGATTTGCTTCCTGCAGTACCACCGTTTCCTCCACGGGCTCGGCTGTGAAATGGGGGAGCAGGTTAAGTTGACAGTCAGTGCCGAGACGTGTAATTAGCGTATTTGGGTGTCGTTCAATCATTGCCCCTCTGGGGAGATTTCAACTCGCGACCTATCTGTGTGTGACAAGATGAGATTAAGGCGAAGGATATAAACAACTTGGGAAGAGACTTGGGAGTCATTCAACGACGAGCGTAGATCGATGCTGTCATCGGGTGGCGTGAGACCGGGCTCGAATGTCCCCTGATGACATGCTGTGTCACGAGTGCAAAGGGATATGTTCCAGTTGCAAGTGGACGTGTGATGGTATCTTCCGTATGAAGCATTATGGTTGTTTCTTTACTCACCGCACACACTCAGACAGTGTTCGGTAAAGGTTTTGCTAAATTGCTTCGATTATCCGCACGTGAGGCAGCGACCAGTGTGGGGTAGGTCGTGCAGGGCTGGAACGTTAATGAAGTGCGTGAAGAGTTGAAAAGGTCACGCTCGGGGGCATGTTTTCGAACAAGTTTGGGTGATGATCACAGTGACATTGATGCTGCCGCAGTTCGGAGGCTGCATTTGTGTGTTGCATGATGCACTGTAAGCTAGATATTTCTTGGATGATTTCTTTCGATGCTCAAATGGATGAACTAATAGCTTTTCTGAAGTTTGTAGATGTCGTTAGGGTGTTTCAAATAATTTTCAAATTATTAACTGTAATTAACACTTTTCCATAATTATGCAATATTAAGTACAACACATTGTATCATCGAATTGCTGTTTGTTTGTCTGGATGTTCATGTGAGTCGATGTTCCATGTGTCAGCACTCAATTTTCAATCGAATAAGATAAGATAAGGTTAGCAATACGGCCTGGCCGTTCTTATTGAATAAAAAAAAAAAGATAAGATAAGGTTAGAAATTCTGAAGTAAAACATAGGCGTTATTGTAATGATATTTAGAAGCACAGTTGTATTGTTCAAATTTTGATTCCATTTGAAGAAGCATTTAGTCATTCATTTAAGTCATTTTCATAGTTTACCTCAAGGATAATCGAAAACTGCATGCCATTGCCATAATGGATAATATTGCAGATTTTTCGCTCAAAGAGACTTGCAAAAATGGAAATATATTTAAGATGTAATACCGGTTGGAAGCTAATCGTAAGCCATTAATTTTATTTTCACATTGCGTTCTCCGTGTTTCATATTCGTTCACCAGGCCTGCTTCCAAGCAAAAAGCCGAAGATCGCTTCGAATAAGTTGTTGAAGATAGAATGCGATAGCCAGAAACAAGACTCAGTCCCGTTAGCCCTTCATCCCGGGCAACAATGTCGTTGCGCTGAATGTCCCTAGGAACTTTGCGCACGCGTATCAGAAAGTGTAAAATGGTTTCAAAACGACCCGAGGCACATAAGTCAAGCGCACAGTAATGCAAAGACACCCTGGAGCCCTTTCATGGTGCAAAGAAAAAAAAACACACACAACTTACAAAGCGAATCGTAAAAAATGAGAAAGTTGTAGCTCACTGATGATGATGCTGTGTGCGAGATTTCGCACCGCAGGATGTAAAATATGGGAAATGCAAAGTTTGGGGAAAAGTGCAATTTTGGTTTTGTTTTTATCCAGTCAAAAGCACAATGAATGCATGCTCGCGCTGCGTGGTGAAGAAGCCAACGTGCACAAATATTTATATGACCCCTGACGCATAGGTGCGGGCGGTTCCGGAAGAGAACCATTCGTTTGCGTGATTTACGTTGAAGTCTTTCGATTTTTCTTGCGAAACCGTAGGCGACGAACCCCTGGCGCAATTCCTATGGTTGGCACACGTTTATGAGAAATCGTACCGGCGATACAAAACAAGTATCGGCGATACAACAAAAATTAAACAAAAAACCGCCTAGATAATACAAACAAATTGTAGCACGATAAAGACGGTCTCCAAATTACAGTGTCTAGTCGTGTAGTTGTGTGGCGCCACCGTCACATGCAAAAGGTGTGCAATTTCCACCCTGCGCATGGTGCGTGTTCTTTTTGCTCTTAATCAAAGATTACCCGTTCCACGGTGTCGCCCCGCAATGCTTTGTCGCAAGCGGCCACCAGTTCGCAAAATCACTCATTTATGAAAGAACGTAAATTAAGGATAATTACAACCTTCTGCATCGTGGTACTCGGCCCGGTGCAGCAGTTGGAGTTTGTCTTTCGCATGATCGCATAGGCATTCGAGGCCGTTCGCATTGGCGGCGGCTCAGGTGTATGGGATCATTCATATTTCATACACTAGCGGCGTATGAGCTGATACGACGGGATCGACAATGTAGCGTGCGAGGAATATCGATACAGTGCAACGAGTGAATTTTATGGTTTCCGAAAATAATTTAAAACAATTTACACAGCGTTACGAATTACAAATAGTGGAGCTCAGTAGGACGGCGAGTAAATTATAGGCCATAGCCGTAGTAAGCTTGTTGAGGTTACTTTAGACTTTTTTTAAAGCACCCAAATGAATGACGAACACTGCGTTATACGTTTTATTGCAAATCTTGTTAAGGATACGACTACTTGTAGTCGAAATATATTTTTTTTGGTAAATATTCTGCTCTCATTACTGGATCTATCCACATCAGGGTCTTCCAACGATAGAGTAGTGATGTTGTGTAATTGAAATAAAAAAAAAACACAAACCAATCGCGTTGCTGCTCGTTAGATCGATCATGTCTGTTTTGCATATTATTTTTCTCGGCTTATCATTACTGCAAGTAATTGAGCGAGCAACTTTGGCTTATAAGTCAATCGAAATGTAATTCCATTTGCCTTAATTACAATGCGACGCTCGTAACTGTAGCCAGCTGTGATGCCAGCAACGGGTGAACGAAACCAGGCACACACACTCCGCCGGTGCGAGTGCATTTGCATCTGGAATATTAATTAGCAGCTCGTCCTATGGATATGGAAATTGTGGCCGGTGCTGCTGAGTGACATTCGTAACCGATCATCTGCAGCGACGGAAGACTAATGTTACGAGCGCAATATTTATGCTAATGATCGATTGTAAGGGCTGGTTGGAAAAGCGATCGCAATCCATGATGTAAACTGTGCGGAGACTCCTCAAGCTTGTGAGAAGTGAAAAAGTGTTTATACTCTGAAAGTTTGAGTTTTAGGTTTAGTATTTTTTGGAGATATTCAGAAGGAAACTCAGTGCTAGTGGAAACTTTATTTGGTCGAAGACAAGTAGTTGCATTAGGACTGTGAAGGAATTGAAATTAATACTACTAATTCACTATAATAAGCTATACTTACAAAGTTGTAAAAGAAGCAACATTATCAATGAAATCATTAAAAAATAAGATATGACTATCGATGTACGTGAAGCGGTTATTATGACCATACGTAGTAATTGAAACCCGATTTAGTTCCTCCTTTCTAAGTGCATATTTCTTCTACTGCACCTCTCACAATAAACCACTCACCCACAGCCTGATCAATAAGAAAATCATTCCCACACTTAAGATTGGGGACATTTTTATTGGAAACGATAGTTGGACATGAAAAATGGCCCGTTCCTACCTTCATGGGAGTAAAGGATGTCGGTTCGTAAATTATCGGCGCGTGCCTCAGGGGCAATTGCGTGATTTGCATACGAAAAAAAACAGATCCCGAATTGGGTTAGGATGGCTGCTTGCAAATCTTTAGCTCGCTGTGGAATTATGCGGAGCACCGTGTGTGTTTGTGCTCGATCGATTGGAATGTGTCCAGAGCGGTGCATGGATATGGGACTCGTTGAAGAGGAGGCCAGCAAATGCGGCAGTTATTGACTGCGTAGGTCGATATCGCAGGTGTTTGAGCATTAATTTGTGCACTAGCTGGGTACAATTTGTGTGAGCCTTTGTGGGAAGAAAATTTGAAGTGATTTAAGAATTTGTGGAATGTGAATACGAGCGTTGGGGAGGTACAAAAGTTGTAGGTTTTGGTAGATAAATAATAACAGCATTCCAACAGCTCGGACATGGTTGACGCACGCCAAGAAATGGTAGAAGGGTATGAGAGTTAAAATCTAAATATATCTTTATCTTTGGGCACTATTGAGTTCTGAAAAGTAGACACGCAGAGAGTTACAGTTTATGTTTCAAGTGGGCTCTGAAAACATACTACGCCAACGTCAGTTGTATGATCACTAGTTGGGCCTCATCCCAATAACATATCCCCAGGCAGGTTAGGTACATCTGTCTAGTTGTCTTTAACATATCCACACTGCAAAATCGAGTTTTGCATCGAGTTCGAGAGTCTTCTGAAGCATCGTCTTCTTTGGCGTGGGCGCAATAACCGTACCGTCGCCTGCGCTTCCTAGATTATTTACTGTTTTTACTTAACCACCTCAAACACTACTCAGATCCCGTTTACCAATTGCTCGTTTGTTCTTCTGTCTACTTTCAGGTGAGTCATCCAAAACCATTAGGCAAACGTCAGCGAGGTTGGTACGTTCACGGAACCACGGGACATCCCCCTACTGGGTGGTTATATATGAGCTAACGATCCGTCAACACTCCCCTGCTAGGTGACGGATATTGCTATCACAAGATCCCACCATCAGCCAGTTCAGTTTCCGATCAGGAGCATTCATAAATCAATGCTTCCCATTTTTGGGAATGTGGCACGGAGTGCCTCCCGCTGTGCTATGGATTTCTAATCAGCTGAAGAAGATCAGTTTTGTGTTCCAAGGATTTGGGAGATCTTCGTTAAGCTTTGGCTAAGTATTGTCGGTGTCATTTTTCATGCTTTCTTTTGGTACGTTTTGCTCTGAAACGGTAGATCAGCGTCTTGTCTATCATGTCCGGTAACGAATTCATTTGCACTCCCGTGGCTTTGACGAGGTTCTGCCGGACCATGGGTAGATGTTACAGTTGGCAGTTCAGACACGTTCGTACGGTAGCGTAATTGAATCGCAATCAACCAAACCACAGTGATCCCGTGACATCGTTTCGCTCCCCTCCAGCTCGTAGACGGCGCTGCAGAAGATTCTTGGAGCAGATGGAACACGCGCCGAGATCAAGTCCCAGGACAAGCAGCAATTGTGTCGGGAAGTTGTGTAACGCTCGATTCGCAAATCGGACGGGTAATAGCGACACGATGGCGTCTCGTCGGTCGGCTGTGACTGACGCCAACTGGAGTGGACTCGCTGCGAAAGCGTTCGCTCCTTCAACTGGCAGCACCGGCTTGTCCTCCGGGCGTTCGGTATCGCGCGACGCCATGATGTGCGAAAAAACTTGTTCCGCGCGGCGCAACGATCACCACCGTTCGATGGCGACACCGTGGTGGCTTCCATCATGCAACCATCCGCTGAACGTGGTGCTTGTGGTCGCAACCTACGCAAAGGTCGATCGATCGATCGCTCCAGTACCAGCGCACGCGGTCCACGCGCAGCCCAGCAACCCACAGCGCGACTGTCCGGGATATCGCGCCCGGATCGATCTTGGACAATCGCCGCACGGGCGAACGTTTTGCGAACTGCATGCGAACATGTGTTGTACGGTCGACCTCGTCCGTGGGTACACAGCCGTGGAAAGAAATGTTTCACACAGCCGCTTGCGGACAAATTGTGCCGCGGATCGCGTTCGGCTGTTTGGCAGCTGGTGCGAAGAATGGAAAATTCTTGTCTAATCAGTGGCCCAATCGGACCGGTCGCCCGATGAAAATGCTATCCCGTCTGTCAATAGTGCATTCCGCGCAGGATTATGCAAATCGTGGACCGGCTTCATCACTTTTCACCACGATCGATAATGAAGTCTTCGAGTGGGGATAGCCTTGCAAGGGTAATAAGCAGCGGCACGTTTCATGCACATCGTTTCGGCTTATTGAGCTTATCATTTTGTAGATGGAAAAAGCAGCATTTTACGACTGTTAAAAATACTCCGCCAATCAGCAGATATTGGAGCTGATAAACGATTGAGCTTGCTTCTTCCAAAACCAAGAACCCGTTAATACATTCACTTTCGTTTGTCGTTGTTCATCAGTGCGGTACGCGCAGCGAGACACAAAAATAAGCTTCTTAAGCATGAGATTTTGGCTGTGTAATACGCTTAAATGGTTACGGGACGCATTCGGCTGGCGCTTCTGGTGGATAAATTATTGCCCATATTTCATAGATTTAAAACTGAAAAAAACCATAAAAACCACACACACACACACACACACACACCTTTTTCCGAAGGACTTCTACCCAAAGGAACGTGTTTTTGTATCTAAATCGCTTCATTCCGACACCGAATCCAGCCTGATGAAGACGCCTACAAAACCAGCCCAGTATCGCGAAACGCAAGCCCACCGCAAACGCATATATGGTGTGTCCGCCCTCACTAAAGTTGGCTCACCCCACGCATGCCACGTATAGCGATCCGTGGATGTTTTCCCCATTAATCAATCAACGAGACTATGCAAACGAACGGGAGGCATGGCATCACAGCTGCTGGGTGGTTCGGAAGTTGCCGAAAATTGAGCGATCGCTCTGATCGTTCACTTTCCTGTAGAATGGCTGGTAGAACATCGGCTGGTGGTCAATAGACGCGATCGGCGATAATGATCGTACCACCACGCTGTCCACAGTCTTTCAGCGCCCACCCGTGTGAGATGTGCGGTGCCCACTCGTACGGCAATGCCGTTCCCGACCTTGTTGTTTTTGTTTGTGACTTTACCCGATCAACCTGTTCCGTGGGGGAGATTGCTTTTGTGTGTGGAGCTGTTTTATTTTTTATGCTGTTTCGCGGTGGCTTAGCGGTGGTTTGTGACTTTAATGTCTCGTGTCTTGTGCAGTCGTGTGCCTTCCCTTGGCGACAAGAATACTGAGTCGCCTACGTGCCACCGTGCCTGTGGAGACCGCAGATGGAGCCGAACACTGTTGCGTCGCGAGGGTCGTTTCATGGCGCCAGTTGCCAGTATTTCGCAGCCAGTAATGTTTCCACCTTCCGCACATTCGCGCACTCACACACAGCAGCCGAATGTCACCGCGAAACGTTCCAAACGGTGGCTGCCGAAGAGTTGTTAGCACTTGTGCCTTACGCCAGCAGGATCCCTCGCGGGATCTCTCCAGTAGGGACGGTTGGGATTTTCGATGGTCACAACTTGCCTGCAGTTGCGGTGTCGTTGATGGTTGATCGCACGCGGTCAGCGGTGCAATACGGCAGCGTTCGCTGCAATCGATCGGGCGGCATCTATACAGCGTACGCTCAAGTGTCACTTGTCGCAATGTCTCCGTCGCAGTGCCACGCTAATGCAAACGCTCGACAACGACAGTTGACACAGTGACTGGTGCTGGTTATGTTATGGTTTCTTCCTTTTGCCTGCAGAAACGGCCTGGGAGTGAACTCAAAGCGATGCCGCTTGTTTGCATACAGCTGCAACTGCAGTTTAGGGCCTCTGTTCACTCCACCCCATCTTTGTAATATGCACCCGTGGCTGGAAATTCATCGTCACAAATGTCATGACGGTAGCTTCTTTTGCTTGGGGGAGAGTTTGTTTTACGACCATTTCCCGTCCTAAGATTATCTCGCATTAGGTAATAATCGTAACAAATATTACTACACCAAACGAGTTGCGTGGGCAGCTGGGATGCGCACCAGGGAAAAAAAACTTTCCAAACCAATTGCTCCTTGGGGTCATTTGCTATTGGATTCAAATGAACGGTGCACGATCGACACGTCAAATGGCCAGGAAGGAATATAATGAGCCTATAGGTGGAGTACCGCACGGTCACGCAGAGGTTTACAACCTCTGTCCCAACGGTGGTAGTACTAATTGCAAACACCGGTCAATAAATGTCGCCCATTAGTGTGAAGTGAAAGTGGTCGTTCGAGTATGTCGGATGTCGGCTAGCGGCTGCCTTTTTCTACTTCGCCCAGGAACCATAGCGCACCGGTGTTTCTACTGTCCGTCGGGGTCGGGCGGTAAACAATTTAGTTCCCGACAGAAACATTGCGCTGGAATCCGATATCAACGTGCAGCTGTGTTTAATTCTTAACATAAATGCGATACAGCTTCACCATCGATTACGGGTGGCTTGATTTTTTCCCTTTTGCATTAGCGGATAGATTACGAACCGTTCAATGTTTTACTTTGAAGTTAGAAAGTTGCCTCGTGTGTATTTGTTGTAGCTAGTCGTTTTGTATTTGTTTAGAGTGAACATAGCTGAGTTATCGGTGAAATTATGATGTTGGACAACCGGTGTCATATTTCGATGAAATAGTAACAAACTAAATGTTGTTGATTATTCAATTATTTGATTCACTCTCGGAAGCTTTAGCGAAAAACTAGTCTTTGGTGATTGTAGTATTCATTGTATAACACTTTTAAATTGGAATTGAGTATATTTAAAATAGGCAAGATATTACAATGTCTATCTCCTCAGTAAATAACAGAGACATATTATCTAAATGAAATGTTAAATTAATAAATGGAAGAGTTTCTGCTTGGGACATCATGCAGCATCTTACTTTATCATCCAGTATTTTTTGTATGAAAATTTATCAAATCGTAACAACATTGAAGACTAAGATTTCTCATACTTCTATACTTTTTCCACTCTTTGAACTCTAAGCCATTTGACGCAATTAGAAACACCTTCTTTCCCCACAAGGGCCAATAGCTGCTAAAAGAAGTCACTAAAGTACGACACAACCAGCAAACAAACGCCACACCAAAACGCGAATTGCCCAGCCCCTACGACATCGTCACCATCGACGACTGCTCAAATCCCACATACAACTGTCAAAGCCACCCGAAGGCAGCAGAGGTCCCCGTGCGCGCACTCATTAACCTGCCCCGATGTCTGCCCCCGGCAGCAGCAGCAGCACACTTGCTCAACACTTGTCCACCGCCTCCACGATAGACCGACCGCAAACATTCCGGTGCTCCTCCGCAAACACACCAAACTGGCAAACTACTACTGGGTTCGGTGTGTGCGCATTTGTCATGCTTAAAAAGTAGTTCGTCTCGGCGTGTGCTAAACAAATGGTGTCGTTTGCTATATTTAACCCATAATTTATGCCACGGGCAAAGCCAACGAGGGACATTTTGGGACGCGCTAGTAAGGGTTGCAGTATCGGATGCACGGAGTTGCGCGAACTTCGCGGAAGACTGCTCCGTGCCTGCACGGACGGGCCACCGTTTCAATCTGCCAGCAGATCCAGACAGGTTCCTCACTCGACTTGCAATTGTTCCACGGCAGCTCGGCTCACCCCACTGCGATGCAATTGCTTCAGGTGCAGAGGTGTAAATATGTTCACAAATAGGGTCGCCTTCGGTCAAACTAGATCCGCCTCTGGAACGGTCACACAGCAGGTATTTTGCTCCGTCTGGTCCGGTGCTCCGGCAAAATCGAACTGCACTATTTCACACTCCACCTACCTTTTGTTGGGAAGGTTGATCGCGATCAGCGATTTGGCTTTGGCACATCGTAGGCAAGGTCCGGTTATTGCCCGAGCCTGAGATTTCAAATTTACGCTACGCCGCATCGGACAGGTCGGTGGGATGCTAGGAATGTGCAGGTTGGCGTCGGCTAGCTGGCTGCCTTTGGAGCCATGTTTGAATTTATATGCTTTTAATTATCAATTTATTACAATACCATTCTGCACACTCAGCTCACAGCCCGTGAGAGGCCGTTCGACACGTCGAACGTTCAAGAGTAGGAAGACGTTGAACACATCCTGACAGATCGCAGGATATCTGATGGTGGCGTTAGTAGTACACTGACATCCCTCGATGCTCGACATCGCTGCTGCTTCGGGATAATGCGGATTACGGTGCAAGCGGACATGGAAATCGCTACCAGACGAAGTGTCGAACCAACCGCGAACGATCAACCCCATCTTCTTCCCGGGCGCAGTGTCATTAATCATTGAACCGGAATGACGGTTAGGCTGTTGCCAGCTAGTAGCCGATTTACGCCATATTTGTTTTTGCTTCTTTTCACCCGGGCGCATACTTCTAAGCCACACTAGCTGACAGGACCTCCAGTACGTGGCCTCTTCAGCCTCACAGTACAGTGTCAGTGGACAGTCCAACGATCGGGATTGCTGACCGCGTCAAAGTACGAGCAGGAGGCCAAGTCCTCTGGGACGGGTCTCGGGGGAAGATTAATAGCCACTCTGCAAATTTGTTGCACAAATGCTCAACGAAACGTTTAAGCTTTTAAGACCGAGGGCGGCCACGATGTAAAGTTGATGTGTGGCGCTCGAATGCGTGATGCGGCGGGTACGGGTGAATGGGACGAGGAAACGCTAAGTAAATTGTTGTAAAACTCCCATCCGCCCGCTTGACCCTCGCCGCGTTTGCCGAAAGGTATTACCGCGAACGGAGGCGGACCGATGGACAGCTTTTGCTTAAGGATTATCAACAAACATCGATTTTAGCGCTCCATTAATTTTACCCACGGCAAGGCGCCCTTGCTCCATTCCGAGGCCAAAGATGTGAACAGGGACTTAGATGGGTCTCGGCACGCAGCATAATTTATTGAGAGAAAATCATATTACGGCTGCCATGTCGACGTTTGCCGTCAACGGACCCCGCTGGAACCGATCGGTTGGAAGGTACTGTGCTGGTCGTGACATTGTGGGAGATCTTCTTAAAACCGCAACCGATCGGTATGTGATTTGCAGGAAGAGTTTGTCTTGTGGAACTTTAGTGGTAAAAAGTACAGTTTTTTCCACTTTTGCGACTCTTTTTCCATCTCCCACACTGCAGTTGGCTCCATTCTGCACTGGATCGCAAATAATGATGCTGTTTTTAGCCACGACACCACAACGTCTTCAGCGTCACCAGGGCATGCACAAGGCTGCTGTGAAGCTGCAACGGAAAAAAGCTAAACAAATAGCCTAAAGCTTTCGAGCAGATTTGTTCCGTGAGTTGCGCCAGGGTCTGCCAGGGGTGAATGCGTCAAGCCTATTAGTAAACCCGTGCCCGGTGGGTTACTTTCTAGTTGCTGGCTGCTTTACTCTTCCGCCCTGCGCAAATACGACACGAAGCGAGAGTTCATGCGGTAATAAATTACCATCCTCGCTTGATGCATGTTGGCGAAATATATAGCCCCGCAGGCAAACGCCGTCCTCAGCGCGATCACGTTTTCGGTTGGCGTGAAATTAATATTTCGAATAGTTGGGTTCGCTATTTTTGTACGGTCAAAATTATTAATAGACTTAATAGTGCAGTGATATTTTCCACTTTTCTGCTCATTTGTAAGGCACACCAGCGATCGCTATCGAAAGTGTGTATGGGAAGGAGATCCATTACTTACGCGAATGCCTCTGGGACGCCTAAGATAAGACGCGTCACTGACAGGGTCGAACGCCAACGGAAGCTTGCGAACTTTACGCCAACAAATCAACCGCCCGGCTAATGGCAAACCCGCCAAGTGTGTCCACCGTTACGACCTTCCGTTCCGGGTTCGCTTGATTTGCATGCTATCGCCGTGGCCACTCGTTCGTCTGCGACTGGCGCTGTATCTCGCGGTGCATCGACAGAATGATCACGAAACGCTGCAGCAGCATGGTTAAGCTAGTTTCGGAGCGGCTAAAATAATTATAACATTATTAATAAATCTTAGACCACGGTGGGCCGCTGATGGAGACCGCTACCTACTTCGGATATCGGCGACGGTACACGGTGGTTGCATGCTGACCATTGCGTTGGTTGAGTTTTTTTCTTTTTCTTCAATCTCTCGCTCTCTTCTGCGCTGGAACACCAACTGGTGCAGTGAATGTCGCTTCATAGCGCCAAGATTGACCGGAGAGTTCGTGGGCTGATGGGTTGCGTTTGTCGCCTGTCGCCATCGTTCTTCGTGCTACCAACGCTACAAGTTACCGATAAGGACACGGCTCTGCACACGAGTTCTTGATGTTGGAGCTATGCGCACTCGATGTCCAAGGCCGTTTTCTGCGAAGCGTCTTGTGCATTCGCCTGGCAAACCTATGCGTGATAAGGTTGCTATTTTTAGAAACACAGGCCAACGTCAAATTGGAAAATTACTTTCCAGCATGACGTTGGTGGAAAGTTGGGAACCGATAGAGGTACTGCACGATCATGTTTTCTGTGTTTTTTTTTTAAATTCGAGCACCAACGTACACTTACTGGAGTGTTACGTACGTCTCCAACCAGGAAGAGTAAACATGTGCCGACAATATCCAAATACCATTCGTTGCTATCAATCCTGGCCGATCTGGTTGCTAAATTTGAATAATGCTAATTGTTGACGGAGCAGTAAAAGTTGAAAATGGACTATAAAATAGATCGGTTTGTGGGCGATAGCGCAAGACTTTCAGCTATTGGTGCGTGGGAATCGGTAGTTAGCCAACAGTCGATCGCCTTAAGATTATGCTGCCATTTGACCAACAGCTCCTAGAGTCAAGTCTTTGCTTAGTCTTATGTTCTGCTGGTTGGTGGAGATAGATGTTATCCAGTTATCTTACCATTTCAGTGACGAACTGCGGATCTATACATCATTTAAGAATCAAAACAGATGTTTATTTGAATAGATTTCCCCTGGTACATTTGGTTTGGCTGGAAACGTGTGACGTTTGACGAGGGAGAGAGAGAGAGAGACTCCTAGACTCCAAGGTCTTCACCCAACCCGTAGGGCGGTGATGTCGAAAGCTTGTAAATTAATATTAATAGCAGATCATTTCACCGCCAGTGTCGCCGTTTGCTACAGCCGTTATCGATAAAAACCGGGCGGTTGCCGGCAGCGACTAGCGTACATATTTTGCGAACGGATGGAACACATGTGCGGATATCAATAATCGTATGCACGGTAGGCATTCATGAACTTGCCAGCACGGTACGCTGCAGCACCGTAAAACCAGTAACACTTTTCGCTTGTGTCACAAATCGTCGCTAGTTCCATCGGAAGCTAGCTTTCCTGTTTTTTTTTTGTTTCCTCCCCATATTCCGCCCTGGTATTGCGTGAAAGAAGCACAGCCAAATGCCCACCGAAGAAAGCTAGCTCAGGCGCAAAGTGGCTGCGCCCGCACGGGTTTGTCTGCATGTTTGTGCATAAAATTGAACACCCGGAATCGGAACTACACGGGACGAACGAAATAAGGCAAAATTGCTTGCGATCTTCACCGGCAGGGAAACCCCGTGTTGCAACCTTGAGCTTGTAAACGATGGTTGGTAGTTATTAATTCTCGATTCTCGGGCGAGATCCTGATCAATAAATAATTGCCGCAATTTACGGCGCAACTGTTTGGTGAATCGTGCCACGGTGTGAGCTAAATCGTTCGAACATGTAATTGGCAATGCGATAGGATATTCTTATTGATTTGCCGGGTGTTGGATTTTCTGGTTAAAAGAAAGCATAGCGGCGAGTAAATAAGGAAGGAGTTCGGTATCGCATTACAGGCATCATTCATTTGTTTTCTCTTTACGAGCGGGAGTTTCAAGTTGTAGTTATACTTCTTATTTAATAGCTTAGCATATATATTTGGGGAAAATTTTTGATTGATTTATTTTAAAGTTAAAAAAATGAGAGTATTAGCAAAGTTTACTTAAAAATGCAGCATTTCACTACACCATACACTAGACGTACACTTTGCACGACTACTCCATTTTCTTCCGATTGCCATTTATCTGGCTACGATCCGAGGTATATACAAACACAGCAACAAAACTAGTCATTAATGGCCTCGTTCGGACGTCTGCCATTGACGCCGGCCTCAACATTATCCGCAGCTGAACCCGTTCGGGATGCTTTGCTACCGGTTTGCTTGCACTTATGATTTATAGAACACTGTTTTCCTGTTGTTTTCCACCGTGGATGCCCACAAGTGTTCACTGCACTCCATCATTTGATGGTAGAAAATTGATTAACAGCATAAAGGTTTCCTTGTCGCGCATTCGATGTAAGCTTGGCGCCAGTCGGCATGCTAGTCTGTGCATGGAGAAATGTAGTAAATTGTTTCCACACGTTTTAATGAAGTTAGTGAAAGGATGCTTTTGTTCCGTTTGTATGCACAAAACATGTATCAATAACACAAATTAGCTTTCAAGGATGTATTGTTTGTGTAAATATTATTAGACGAGGAAACAAGACTAGAAAACATTTCCCATTATCATAACGATGCAAATAAGTAAGCATAGTAAATAGGTCTGTCGTGATCATGATTGATCGCAATACCACCAAGGTAATCACTCATGGATGAAAGCGATTCGTCAACGGTTTGATGTGTAGCATTAATAACCACAATTTATTGCTCAGGAAAATCCGTATCGTGTAACACACCACGTAATGAGGTGAATTATGACAACCGGACTGTCATAAACAAGGCACTCTGGAAACTTATCGGTGGCATTTACCAAGGAAGCAGCATGGAAATAGTAGTAAAGTATTTAATAAAGAAACACTAGACACAATTACCTCGACAGTGCTTTCCACAAAATTTCATTGCCCTGGCTTTCACGCATGTAAGAAAGGCATTATTATACACATTTACATCCACTCCATCACCCGATGGCGGCACTATTTCGAATGCAAAAACTATCATTAACCGTGTAGCGGTTTGCTCTCCCATTTCGCGATTTCTAACGATCCTAATTCAATTATAGTTCAATCGTTCCGTTTCGCACCTTGCCGTTCAGCGGCGGGTTAAAACTAGTTCATGTCGCTAACCTGGCGGGCAATTCGTGATTTAGCACGTTTATTAGGAGCTCAATTTTACCACACCGCTATAAGCAACAAATCCATTAGCCTGTGCAAGGTGTACCAGGTGCTTCACCACTCCTTCGAACAGTTGCGTCAAGCTTTCCGATTGCTCGGGCCACAATTAACGTGTGGATGGGGTTTTCTGTGTTTTTTTACTATTTATTTATTTACTACAGGTAAATGTACATTACACATTCTTTCTACACGGTCACATCACCGGTGATGCATCTTGCACAGCTCAGCTCGTGTTTTTTTTTTCGAAATGTTTGCCCATTTATCCGCATTGTGGTTCCGTGATGTACGGTGCTGTGGGTAGTGGTACCACGTGGTAAATCACACTTGCTGCTAACGGGCTGGAGGGCGTTCGACAATTGGCGCTTCATTGGGGCGGGGATGTGAAAGGGTGTGTGCGATGTGCGATGTGTTTGACGTGATTCACGGACAAATCATAATTTCGTAAGTCTCTGTTTCGAGCGCCATCGGGAAAGATTTGGGGCTCGTTACGGTAACGAGCTGCCCAAACACCGATGTTAGGTCACGCGTTTTGGTTTGAGTGTGATTGGTGAATCGATTCGGTTTGGGCCCAATATTTGCGACTGGCTGTTACGGCCGGTTAGATGTTCGATGACACTTGAAGGTGGAGCCTTTTTGGTTTCTTAAGGGTGGATGTTTTTTGTGTGTGTAAGTTTTATATTTATTAAAATAAATGGTCGTCCAGTGTGGGTAAGAATAATGTGATAATTAAAGCAACGACTCATTTAAAACACCCGACTTTGCACTGTTTAGCTGAAGCTGAGGTGCATTTTTTTTGGAATTCTCTTTTGCTGCCTTAGTGCAGCACCGAATAATAAAGCCATAAACGTATTCTTGCAAATTTCACGCCCGAATATTTAAGGCACATTTCACAGTGTGATGCCCGTTCCGTTCCCACCATACGGTCATCGCTTAAAACGTACCGCTTAATTAGGAGCTTGTCGAGAAGCTGGGAGCTCCAACCAGCAAAAAAACACACAAAAACAAATGTTTCCCAAAATTCTTACAATGGCAAGAATCTTACTGCAACACGTTTGGCATTTGCAACGATCCAGTGGGAGCAACGCAAAATCGCATCTTTAACGTTCTTTCGTAATAAACTCCGGGCATTGGTAATAACGGTGAGGCTGACGAGTCGGCTCCCAACACTCTGAAGCAGCAAGGCTTCCTGTGGAACATCGGATAAATGGAACCGCAACGGGTGGAATGCATGTCAGATCTTAACCCGACCCCAAAACGCCATCGGTGCGATGATGTGCGGAGAATTTTTTAATTTTAATTTACGAATACTTTACTTTTTAATTGCGGCTCGTTAAAGAAAATGCGCCGAGAGAAGCTCGGACCGATGATGGGCAGCGTGGCTTAAAAATATGCACGCCTTGCGGAAAAGATTGCGAAAGGAAGGATAAGCAACAGCAACGCAACGCAGCGTATTGGAATAAATTTTAAATCCTGCTAAGGAGTTGTTCTTACAATTTCGGGACCGTGAAAGCCCCCGAGTGGATCGTTAGCAATGCTAGGGGTAAATAAGTTTTCTGAAGCAACGACATACCTGCCCGTTGTTGGCAGCGTTGTAAGGGGAAAGAGCACACGAAGACCATTGGCTAAACATCTCGAAAAAACACCCACTGCTTTATTTTTTCGGGGAGTTTTCGGTAACTGGTGCACCACTACCATGCATGTAGTTCACGATCGGTAACATTTGCTGCGCATTCGGAAGGCAAGTGAGCTGAGCGGTGCCACAGCCATCAACCCAAGCAGCAGCCGCAGCAACACTAATAAAAACCCTGCGGCACAGTGTGTGCCCGAGTGAAGTTTAACCTGTGCGCTGTGGGCAATATTTTCCGTCCCAACCGCAGTGCGCAAACTGACAACGACAACGCGTCGGCTTATAATGCATGCATAATCGTTAAAACAAGTATGATTACTTGGCTTACATCGTTTTGCGCGATGCAGTCATGCTTTCATCGCACGCGTCTTTTATTCAATTTCCACTCACGTGTGTGGTTCGTGCCAGGGAACGGCAGGATAAGCCAAAGCCTCCAAATCTCCACCCAACCACACGGAACTGACGGACGTAGCTAGCGAGATGGAGATGAAAGTTCGTGTCCGTTCCGTCGATTCAATTCAATTGCAATCGTTTTGACAACTAATTTGCATACAATTTTTCCATCCAATGGCCCACCCTTTTTTCACGAGTTTCTTTGGAACGGTTGGAGAATGGGTTGGATATTTTAGAGGAGTGCTTTTTTCGGCCATAATCTGAACTTGCTAGGAGGCTGCATTGAAAGTAAATTGAAAAATTTCCAAACAAAAGTTCCTCTCCCAGCTAGGGAAGAGTCAAATCTTATTATGGAGCGAGTAGGAATATCTCAGGAATGTCAAACCAACTTACATATGGAACTTGAAGAATATTTGGATAACTCCATCTGTTCAACCTCCAATCAATTAATCTACCTTTCGATCAATTCCAAACAATCAGTTGATCAAACTGATGTGAAGCGATTTTTTTAAAATATGTTGGGTTTGATAAGTTGTCGGAAAGAACCTCTAGTTTACAAATGTCAGACCCTACATTGGTCTAAGATTGCTTTCTAGTTCTTGTGAGACCGTCAGAGCTGCTAGAGAACACGTTGGTTTGAGTGTGAAATTCCTACACTTCTTGAACAAGCTCTTCAATGTTACGATATACTGTCGAGGGCACTTTTAAGATACGCCGATGACTGAATGCATTCTTCCTCGATATTACACGAATAAAGTTGGACGACACTGAATCATACCAAAGCCAGGTCAAGAGAGACAAGCAAAATTGAACTCATTGAACAACGGTAGGATGATGTGCAAAATTTCACCAACGATGCGCGGAAAATCTAACAACTGACAGAAATCGATTCCACTGTGTAGACAACCCTCTACATCTAGGAACTGTCCAACACCTGACAGATAAAGTAAGACGGAACGGCAAATAAGTTCGAAGTGAATCTGTCACTCTTATCCGGCAGGCAGTTTTCCATCGAGTGTGGCAAGTGTGTGGAATTCAAAATATTCATCGCCATCCTGGGTCATCATGGGTGCGACGTAGAGAAGGTGAACAGGATGCTTTCGCTCGTTAAAAGTTGATTGTTCGATTTCGGCTATTTTTACGATCTGTTTTCGATCGCCAGCCATACTAATAACTTTATGTTTTATGGGTTTTCAGTTTCATAAAGCACCCTGCCTCCTGCATATTTTGTACAGCTGGTGGAGCTGATTTATGCTGGAATACATTTAATTTAATGACGGCAATTCGGTTATACGTCCACCGCGCAAATCCGGTTTGAAAGTGGTCCGTCCGGTGTGTGGGGTGTGGTTTTTGATAAGTGATTGAGTAACAAATACTCCACGGAGCAGAGCAAACAGTTCATTTCGTTTAATTAAAGATCCGTCTCATTTAAATAGACCTGTCAGATTAAGGTGATGATTACACTTCCTTCCGCATCGAATCATTCATGCGCGCGGCCACAAATGTTCGTTGTATCGCGTAGGTATTCAATCTGGATCACACGTTTCATGATGAAGTTCCGATTCAACAGACGCATGCATCACGCACACGTGGATACCGTTACAGCATGGCTCGGTCCCGGGCAGTACAGCGACCTCAATGACGGTCAGCTAAAGTCTATATTTGAGTGCACTTCTTTTCACTGACAACAAGAACAAGCAGCCTCCGATGATGAAGCGCACGATCGTGCGGCGAAAAGCGGGGGAAATATACCGTACCGAGTGTCACAAATCCCTGCCAACATGCATCTCCAAAGGCTGGATAATAACAGGCCCAAACCGTTTTGCTGGGGACGTAACCGCACAACCACAAAAGTTAGGTCCTTTCTCTCTGTCGCTCTGCGCTGCATCTAGGTCTGGATGCGTTTTTGGAGTGGGGAGTTCCACTTCGCGAAGGGAAAGATTGCACTGCGAACGATGCGCTGTGGAGTCTTATTGTCTTCGAGGACAGACGGGCACTAGGGGAGGAGCTGTTTCCCTTTTTCCTCTTGGCTCTTCCTTTCGCGTTGCGTTGCGCCAAGATTTGTAGAATTGGAACGAAACGGACGAAAATGGGCGGACGACTTCCATATATGTCGGGACTTGATCGGTGTCTCTTCTTGCGCCAAAGATCGCTGAGCAGTGGAATGCATCCCGGAGTTTCTCTGGGAATACTTGTTTTTATTTTCCTTGCTTGAGAGTGAGATGTGGTAAGCTTTTGGTTTTGTTTTCCATTTTGAATCGATTCGTTTCAGTTAAAAATAGTGTGGAAACGAAGTGATTTTAAACAAAAACACTTGTACCAAGCATCATTTTTGAGCAAAGTTGAAGTGACTGGCACATCGGCAATCGGAAAAGGGAGCTGTACAGCGGTTTCCCGTCCGATCATTTATCACACATTGTTTTGCTGGGATAATATTTTACATGTGTCCAATTCCAGAATCAGTTCTGTGCGAAGCGGTTTAGTCCACCAGTCGCACCATGCGCTTTCGTGTTGGTAATTGTTTCGAGCGAAACATTCAACTAATTGATGCTATCGGCGATGCTAACATTCCTAATTGAAAATTCATGCAATGCCTGTGACATGTTCAACATGTTGCTGCTGGAAGTGAGTATGCGAAACGAAGTCGTGGAAGAAAGAGTTCCTGCTCACTTAGTGTGCTTAGTCCGGGCCGATCTTTCTGCAAGATGCAAATGGTTAACCTATTGCTCGAAGGCTACATCTTTCAACGATTTTTTTTTATCTTCAATCTGGTAAACTCAATGGAACATCTTCGGATGCTGCCTTTTCAAGCGGAAACATACCCGTTAGTTGCGTATTTAATGTAATGAGTGAAAACATGCCATTTGAAACGCAATTAGAAACACTTGTTTCTACTGGATACGATGCACGATAAACCCACGGTTTCGACGACAGTAAGGTGCGAATGAAAGAAATGTCTCGCTGACTTTATCAGTGGTGATTAAAGTGAGCCATAACGTTAGCTAAAAGGCATTGTTTATTCCTGCACTATTGAATGGTATTGCTTCGTAGTTTGCTAATCTTTTTTCGTGATTTAAACAGGGAAAGAATGTAAACACTCTCGCAGTGAATCGAACAAATCGAACAACGTATTTTCATCCTTACCCATAAAATACCACCTGCTAATCGCTAACCTAACCTGACCCCAGGTCGTTAAACGAATCCTAGATTCAGCGGGAAACGAATAATGATTGCATTGATAATTAATTTTCCTTCTTGCGTAAACCACAGTTTGGGTTCGGAACCGATCAGCCACTATCTGGCGTCCGCTCAGGCAACAGCATTGTCCAGCTGGTGCAGCGCGCCTCGGCTGATTTTGCAATTAACTCTCCTCGTGAACTCTCTCGAAATTGTTTTCCATCGTTTTTTTGCTTTGTTGCGGTCTTCTCTACTTCCTGCCAGTTTATCGTTAAGTGAAAATCTTTCTACCACCGGTTCCCGATCACCCAAAGGCAGTGCAGGAAAGTAGTCACCCTCGGACGGGGTGGTTAGAATTGGAGAGTGTTCACCTACTTAAAGGAACTGGCCCAACCCTACCTGGGTACATCACCATCATCGGAAGCTTAACCTGGCACCGACGTAAACGTGGACGTGATTAAGAGATCTTGCTACAATCATTATGTGTAATCATTTTGTAACCAGCGTTGCGAATGCGAGACTACGGGAAGTTCTCTTAGCGCTTTCTCAGAATCTGCTGAAGATCGCCAAAGCCCCAGTTGTGGACACCGGCACTGTAAGGTCGACATCAGTATTCTGCTGTTGACCCGTGCACCATCCAGCCTTAAGAGTAACCCCTTGATCGTCTGGAGATTCTGTGACGAATGCCGCAACTGGCAACTTCTGCAGAGACTCACCCTGCTCACGCTTCATCCGATCGGCCACAGACCGATAACGAGTGCCCGAACGAGATCTCGTACACAGCGGCGCCATCTGGTGCGGTGCCGCACGATACCATGCTGTCAGTGATTAATCCTTGCTACGTATCGATCGTGAAGGTTTTCGATTCGTCATTGCAATCGCTGCCAATAAGTTACCCATTCCTTTTCCCGTTCCCGGTACGACACACGGACGGGAAGAAATCGATACTGTGCACGTATCAGAAAAAAGGGCAGTCGAATAATCCGCTCAACAACGGATGCAACTGCAAGTCGGAGTTGTGCAACACGCAACAACTGATCGTTTGCAACGCCAGCTGTCACCTTCGGAGCTGCGAATCGCCCTCACCTCGCTGCTCGGCCCCCGGCGCGGATCGAAATGGGACAACTTTCGTGGTTCGCAACGATGTCCATCGATCCATCTATCCGGTGATTAATCATTTATCTGACACGGGTTGGACCCGCAGGGCGATAAGACAAAATTGTGATATTTTCATCGTCCTCAGCCGTAATCGTGAAGGAAGCTGTACAACTTACGGCACGAAAAGAAACGAAAAAGGTGAACAAGTACGCAGCCCGTTTTTTTTTGCTACGGCCGTGCAGGAAGCTAACCCGGCAAGCACGTACGATTTATATCGTTACCCGAGTCGAGTGACCAATGTGTCAACGTTTGGGGACGCATGTTTTGATTAAACATTTCCTTTTCACCATTTAAGTTACTGATTACATTGGCTGCGCAAGATACGGGGAATGGAAAGCTGCAATGTGATGTAATAGGTGAGGAATTTGAAGGATGTATACGTTATCAGATGGGTTTTTTTTAATTGGCTGACTACGACTGTGAGTGTCCCGAGTTTGGGCTAGTATTAGAGTAGCTTTATAGGAATAAAATTTATAGCAAAGTGTTTAAATGATTTTGACAAGTCAAGCATAAATCAAATAATAAGTCCAATAAAAACTGATGTTTGAAAAGAAGCATCTTCAAATTGCATGACAGTTGGTCTAACAGAAAGTACCTCCAATTTTAATTTCAATTTTATAAAAGAATGCCATTGTAATCGCTTAAGGCTAATGTTTTTTTTCTCTGTACACTGTCGAGAAGTAGCTCTTAAGATCAAAACAACAAATCATCCCTGTCATGTGCCTCTCCTAAACCATATAAGGTGTCGACTGTCCTCCAACGAGAAGTGGAAAATGAAAACTAAATTAGATTCGCGATAAATCTCGATGAAGCTCTCGGTTGCCAAACGTACTGCTTCTCGTTCCTTTTATTTCATACCTTCAATTATCCTTCCAAACGGCACATCTTGGCCTTCTTGGCGCGGTACCGAAACCATTCACATACTGACCCTGAATCGTATTTACCGCGATTAAAGTGCACAAATGGCGCTAGTGGCTATTGGCACTATTGGAACCAATTGATTGGATTTTGTGACCAGCTGTGCGGGTAGGGCATATGGAAGCAAGCTTCGTGCGGATGCCCAGCTTTGAGCAGCTGCGTGTCGCGAAGAGTTGCCATTGGCCATTGGCAACTACTGGAGAGCGCGTTATCAAGATTTATGCGATTGTTTGCCGGTTGGAAAAGTGTGATTAATGTAATTACGAGCGGAATGGTCCGTTCCGTACGCTTTGGGGCTTGAACGTAATGAAAGGTCTAACGTGAGGTGAATTATGGACCACTACATTTCTCGGAGGATGCATCTTGGCTTGGTGAGTGATCAACAAATCTCATAGGAGTATGCTTATGATGATGGTATTCTAACTGACTTGCGGGTGACTCTGTAATCAATGACTGCTTGCTATCAACCGTGCAATCGTTGTATATCCTATTTGCTTACCATTTGTCTCTAACCGCATAAGATGTTCAGATATTGTGCAATAGAATCTGAGATTTCGTCCGCTCGCTGCACTACCATTTAATTTTCCACCTCCCGCGCCTTTAGTTTCTACGATAACATCTCCTCTGTAGTGCTCCGTGCCCGAAACATGATCGCGATACACGAACGCATCGTTCGGTATGAGTTTTCTTTTTACTACGTGTGAAGATAATGAGGGGGATCGTTTTCGCACGATGGCAACAGCAATTTAGCATAAAGCTCCCATAGTATCACGGCCGTGTATGCGCAAAACGGAACCGAACCAACCAACCGAGATCGTTCGCCGGTGTCGTTAATGCTGTGATAAAATTAAATGATTTGATGACAAAGGTGGTGTGCGCGCGCGGCTCAATGAATGTGATTTCGCTAATGATATGTCTGGCGGCGTCTTCCAGTCTTGGTGCTGGAACGGGTAGACAGGGCGGAGTGAATACGAGGGACAATCGGGCGGTTGAGCTGCGAATTGCCTGCAGGATGATGGATGAAGATGGGTTGCTTAATTTTGTGTACGTGGGGTGTTATTTTATGTTGTGCCTCTTTTGTTGTGTTTTGCGTACATTCCAAGGACTTTAGGCGTATTTGTTGTTTGTTTTGTTTTTGTTTTAAATTAAATATTGGATTAATTCTCGCCTTCAAACTATCAAGGGCAACAAGGATATTCAGCAAAGATTTTAAAATATCGGCAGGAATATTATGCGCCTTTTATTGACCCTTAAGGGTACAAATGAATAAAACGTTATGGAAACTAAATCTCCATAATTAGTGTACGGCTTTGGTGTGAAAGGAATACACATTAACGAGTTAGTTTCGCCGATCCAATTCGTTCTGAAGGTACATACATCTCCGCAGGGCTAATAGGTCCAGGCAATGCTACATTTTATTTCATTTCCATCGTGATATTGGTTTACGATCGTACGGCATTATGGTGCTCCAAACCACCGTGTAATATAAGCCTTCTTTTATAGCCCCCGTTCACTCCCACTTTTATCCTTTTTCGTCAACGCATCCGATGGTCAGGCGGTCGGACAGTCGGATTGACACACATAGCTGCAGGATATTTTACGCAAAGGACCATACGAAAGTGGCCAGTTTTGGGCGATGACCAGAACCTTTGTACCGCCGAACCAACGGCCACTATCAGCACCCATAAATCATACCCATGACCATTTTCGTTCGGAAACGTAAACTTTTACGATTGATTTTACCTTGTCCGGGTACTGCCGAGTTTGCGTTCAGTTTTAACCCGATTCTACGGATAATTGGAAGGAACCATGGTGGCTGTCCATTTCTGGGCAGTGGTACTTTGGCAGAAATCTGGTAGCGGAACTACTTAACCTCGGTTGATTAATTGAGTAATCGATGTTGGAAAGCAACCGACGAGTACAAACTGTTGCAGTTAGGATGGCGCTCGAAGGACGTCCACCCAAGCACCATGGACGCTTTCCGTCTCCTTTCAACGGGTAATCAAACATTGGTGCTTGAACAAAAAAAAACAATCGATTTTTAATCAGTAATCGGCATCGACAAAACAACCACCATGAAAGGAGCATCGTTTTCTTCGTGTGGATCCCTTTTCCGCAAGGATCGATCGACCGGATCCTGATGGTTTTTTGAGGTCTGCTTAATTGTGGCTTCTTTTGATCCGTACATGTTGCCGATATGTCGGAGAGGTAGTTGGAGCTGACTGCCTGACTGATGACTAAATGAAAGCGCAACGTAATCGATCAATGTTCATCTCAATTGATCTCAAAAACAGCAGCAACTCCTTTCCGCTACTGTATCGTACACGACCCCGCTCCGTACACGGCTCAATAATTTGAGCCGTTCGGGGGGAGGCCGTCTTTTTCCGCAGCTATAATTGCTTTGAACCGACGCAGGTTAAGGATAACACATGCTGCGTAGATGCGGTAGAAAGTAATGAGAAAAACGCGATCGAACGGCGTTGAACGGCGCGATCGAAGGAGGCGATGAAATGGTAGCAAGATTGCAATTAAGCACCAACCAACCCAACGGTTCGATGTTTGGTGTGAAATTATTGCCATTTTGTCACCTCCGGACTCGGCACGTTAATGAGACATTTCGACACGAACGTGAGAACCGTGAATTTGTCGTTTTGGGTTTTGCCGGATACAAATGAGCTACTTTTGGTTGCTGTTTCTGCACGAGTTGCTTTTAATATGTGTTGTGGCGCAGGGAAAAAATCGAAGTCATTAATCACACTGAACATTGATCGGTAACATCCTTTGCCTGGTTGAACCGGTTACGCATATCTGTTTGAGTAATTCGAAATATTCTAGTTCAAAAGTTGGGAACTCTCGTAGATTTTATTAAAGAAAAATGAATTAATACCTCACATTTTTCTATAACAAATTCTATAAGAGAAGCCAATTTGATGCATGAAATTGAAAGCTAAAAATCCTTGAGAATTTCGCGTATTTTCGCATTTCGAACAGTCATATGTTGATCGTTTTTTGATGCAATCAAATATTAGTTATGTTAATTGCAACCGGAATACTCTAATGCGTTGAAAAAATCCCATTTGATTCGATCGCGTGACTTTGTCTCGCCACCGAATTCACTGATCGTGTGGCGCAAATCAGTGGCAATCCGTGGTCTGTGTGCGCCACCGTACTGACCGTTCTATTAGAAATACATAAAAGTTCACCGAACATTACATTAATTGTGTTCACTGCCGCTGCTGCTCTGCATCAGCAATCGTGTGCGGATGTCTAGCGTGACAATTCATTAACTTCATTCGCCTTTAGCACTTACCCGAGTTCTTCGCCAACCGCGCTGGACAACGGCGTGATCGCGATGTAGAATAACGAACTGTTTGACCGTCGGTTCGGGGTGCATTTGAAGGGGGGTACAGTGACATGAACATTACACCACCCGGCGGTGATCATGCACCCGTTTTTTATCGTTCCTCCTCGAAAAGTACGGCCACTGGGGGCCACCTCTGCTGCGGTAAAGCGGTTTGGCGTGCTAGACGAACTTTAATTTTATCTGCCACAGGTTTCATCGAATTAACAAGCGAAGCGTGAGATATTTGATTCGCATTTTAAATTCATCGCCATCAGACATCGGAGGCAAATAAAAAAAAATAAGCCAATGAAGGTAGCAAAGTTCGTGTCACTGTTTGTTGTCACGTGTCTCAGAAGCAGTTGGTGGTAGAATGTAGAATGCTGGATGTTATAGCAGTTCGGATGGAGGTGGAAAGGAGTGAGCTCACGGGCATTTAATAATTGAATCGAGACACGCTCGTATGATCAAGAGGCAATTTCTTAGCAAGAGATTCACACTCATGGGGCTATCGGTTTCTAACGTCTAAACGTTTGTATTTGTTTACATATGCTCTGGTTTTGATGTTGCCCATGTTAAAGTAGGTAGCAGTATTACATGCGCAAAGCACATGAATTAATTGCTAAACAATTTTTTAAGATCACTCTAGCTGATCGGAGGTGTTCAGAGTTTTGCTCTCGCTGCGCCAGTACACAGTTGGCAGGATTGCATGTTTGATGGAAATCAACATTCATCAATCTATTTGCAGCAATCGGTAAACGGTCCGGGTGGTCACGGTTTCCAGCAGTTACAGCACGTCACACTACGAAACAGATGTTAAGACAGGGACTCTTAGTGTGTTTGGATTGCAATCGGACTCTAAGCAATTACGTGAGTCATAGTTTTGTGCACATTGTGTGTATGCTTTTGTAATTGTAACACATTTTTGTCCTCGACCATCTCCACGCAAATTTTATTATCCTCGTTTTTTTTTCGCCGGAAATGCTAATAAACTACTCATTTGAAATGATGGTTAAACTTATGCGATTCGTTTAAAATATTATCAATTTAATTTTTCAAAAGCACGAAAACCCGAAGAAATTTTCCAACATAAAAGCAATAAACATGCAGTGTGGAACATTTTGTTTCACCAGTATCAATTGTGCAAAAAAAAAACGCATCGCTGCATTTCCTTTCGTTATGCGAGGACAAATGTTTGCATTCGACGAAACGACCTCAAAGCATTCCGACAAGCAACACCCCGATAATGTTGCAAATCGTGCGATGTCACAGTCGCACCACGCATTTGCATACGAAATCAATCCGATGCGCCTGTGTGCGCTGCATCAATCGAAAGCATCGATAAAACGATGCGAAGCGTTGCAGAAACGATGGAGTAAAAGCAAGACAAACGTCACACAATATCCTACTGGCGGCGTCACGAACGCGAACCCCATCTTCATTCGCCGTCTTTCGTTTGCATCATTATTTATTGTCAATTAAGCCCCCGATGCCCGTGCTGCCGATGGACACCGATGGCCGGATCATACGGATTGCCGGTCATGTGATTAGGCTTTTTGTTGTTGTGGCTGTTCGCCTCCCTCGATGTCCCCATTGGGCAACTGCAGTGGTACAATCTGGCAGATAAAGTGTGCGGCGTTCAATCCATCGCGACGGGTATCCGATAGCCACAATGCACCATGCGAGATTCGCCATGCACCGTCCGTACGTAATGCGTCGTCGTGATTTAATGGCAATGCTTACGAATGGCGCGTGCGCACACCGGCACACCGGGAGTGATTGAATTTGGGATTCTGAGAGTGAGCGTTGCGTTAGTGGCGATTTGTACGATCGTTATGAGGCAGAGAATGAGTTCCGGCTGTGTGTAGAATGTTGGTAATCGTGTGTAGTATATGCCAATCGGACGGGAAGTATCCTGCGGCAAATGTAGGTTTTCGTTTTGTGGAGTGCCAAGGAGTTGAGTTTAAATTTGCAAAGTTGGTATCTCTATCGTGTTTACTATTTTAATTGCATTAGTGTCTTAAAATTCTCTCGACTATTCTAATACAGTTAATAGTATTGGGAGCCAAAGTCGCATCAGTAATGAAATTTGATACAGTGCGTTAATTGGGGAATAGTCGATCATAAAACTCCCTTCCACTTTCGATATCTAATTTCGTGCGACATTCGCCTATTAGCAAACGGTACATTTTTTGTGGCCATTTATCGCTCCCTTTAACGGTTATCGTTATTTATGAAGCTCATGAAAATGATCATCTCGTCACACGTGTTCCGTCACACCAATCGATAGCTAAAACACAGAGAACACCTTATTAATTACTGATTTTCTTTTCCTATGTCATTTCAGGTACGTTGAAATGATGTCGTGCTGCGTGTATATCCGTTTGGAAAGGTGATAATGGAATGAATCACCGCCACGATCAATGCGTGGATCAGTTTCAATCTCATCGTATCATACGCGAGATAAAGAGGAGTAAGTGTCTCTCACGGTTTGTGGGGTTAAGACAGAAAATACCTACACAAATGAAATGTAAACTTATTGCTTTGGAAATTTTTAATGCCAAATGTACTAACGACGCTTCATCTAATGATGAGAGAAAAATGTAAATTTCCCAACTCTACAAGTGTACAGTTCAACATGCAATCCGGTGATCGCCATTGCAGATCGTTGAGTAAATCTCGTGCCTTGTGCTGCTTCCGGTATTGAAAGCTTTGAAATTAAGACCAAGCTCAAAGGCAAGAAAACGTTTCTTGGCTCCAAATCGTTAACACGTCTCATTCATGCGGATTGCGTGCACGCGTGTTAGCATGGGAGTCACTGAAAGTGGTCGGGAAACATTTCAATTAACTCGTAAACATTCCATAATTTATACATCCTGAAAGAGATCGCTCGGGAGGTGTCTTAGCAATGGTTAGCTACAGCTTACCTCTCGGTACGATTTGGTTTGGTAAGTGATACCCATCCGAGATCTAGTTTGCCTAACCGAGGATCATATTTATAATGCGATCTTGCCATCAACAAATGCATATTTCGTACTGAGGCACACCCGTGTGGTGGTTCTGCTGCGCATTGCAAATCGAGGCCCGGGAAAGTGGGTCTGGAATGGGTGAATAATATAATCCCACCAACGGCACTGTCGTATATTTCGACCACGGCAAAGAATTCCTATCGGTTGGCGAAGCAATGAAAGCATCCAAAGCTCGTGAGAAATCGTGAAGCTTGAGAGATTTTATGTAGCCGCACCGTGTGAGCTCTCGGTAGGTTTGCGTGCGGGAAAAAGATCGCTCGCCACTACAAATTAATCGCTAATTAGCTTGACGACAGGTTTGGACGCATATTGAACTATTTATTTCCGGAACACATATCGTTTGCCACCATGCCCTATGGTGTATTTTTTATGTTTGCTTGCGTGGTTAATGATTGCAGGCCAGAATGACACTCTACAAAGTGTTACGCTACTAGGTTATATACGAGAACAAGCTGTGGAGTTCCCGATGTACAACCTGACGGGTTGTAAAAATGTGGTCTCATGCAGGGAAGAAATGGAAATTTATTGTCCTATGGTCAAGCAACCTATCTACACGGACAAAGAACCTTGAACCTTGAGAGGTATTTCCTGGCCCATTATCAGCATGATGGAATATTGTGTAGTGACTTTGTGCAGATATACAGCTAGTTCCAATGCGTTGAGATCACCTTCCCGTAGAATCATCTCCTGCTGTGACTTTACGTTCTAGTGTGCCCCAATCACGACAACAGCAAGGTGTATCGGGTCTACGACGAACGAGATTAACCAAACCATCGTCCACCCTGTTAGTAATCTTTCATTTGTCACCACGTATCTCCCGGGGTATTTCAAGCCGGGTATTTACTGTTGCGAAATTAATATCCATTCCGCGATGTGCGCCTAAGCTTGTGTGAGAAAGTATACCCAGGCGGATGCAAGCAAACCAGAAACCAACCTACCGCAGCGATTTAATTCACTCATTTCATTATTTTAATTGAAATTAATTTATTTCACCAGATCAGACGTCACCGGGTGGTCGTCTTTTGCAGGGAAAAAGGTAGAACCAATGCAACTCAACGAAGGAAGTTTTATCATGCTAATTTCCTTCCACATTAAAAGATAAGATAACACCAAGTAAAGATGCTGAATAAGGCTTGAAATTGAGAGAAAGTTTCGTGCACTTTAAAAATTCGAAACAGTTCCTGCAGCTGGCACTAGTTCCCGATTTGATTCTTTATGATTCATCTGGTTTTTCGCACAAAAATCGTCCAACTTTTGTCATTTCCCCGAAAATGTGAAGCTAATCGCAACAGCTGCAAATCACATGCCAAGGATCGGTCTCTTCGGCGCAAAGTTACAGCATCACTACGAAACGGAATGTATTAAACATCGGGCATTCTTCCGACACTTGGACGAGATCGTGTGTATTTTATGTGCCGCTGGTCTCTGGCGCGCCAAAACAACACTCCATAAATTATCCATCCCGCTCGACTCGGTACCAGGGCAGGGTGGTGAACCGGCGGCGGTGAAGTGGCGGAAAGCGGAACAATGTCTCCAAGTGGTGGAGTCGTGTGTTGCAGATGCGACAGACTCATGCCGCATCGACCATACGTGGGCTAGAAAAATAAGAGCGAAATTTATGTCGACCACCGCGTTGGGTTTGTCGCGGTTCGATCCGTTCCCGAATGGGTGATACAAGAGAGCGATCGGTAAGCAATGCGCTTCTTCAGGTCTCACGGAACACTCGGTCTGTAACGATCGCGGGTTTTTTGTTTCGTTTGTTTGGTTTGTTTTGTGCGAATATATCGCGTTGAATATTCATAGACCTACACCGGTGCGCGTTTGGGTACGATTGTCACAGTGGGACTTCTGGTACCGTTCCTTCTTGTAGATGGCGTTGGATTGGTTTCGCGAATAGAAGCCGGTTAGAAGCGGCGTACCGGGCATTGTTGTAGATTTCCGAGAAAAAAAGGTGCAGATTTACTCACCACGAGGTCTGCTACGTACGGAAGGACTTTTTGTCCCAGTAACCAGATCAAAGGTGACCAGGCGGACCTTCATACTCGCAGCGCTGGGATATTAAAGAACGTTTATTTAAACGCGCGACACCTTGAAATAGCGGCGCTATTTCACTCCACAAATCAAACAGACCCGAGATCTTTCGACCTCAGAACTCAAAGGCGTACGAGTTTATGGTGCGGCGCTTTTACGAGCACTCAGAATTGGCGTTGCACTTTTACGACCGCTCAATCGATTAACAGCGACGGTCACTCGCGCAACAAGAGCGAGAAAGATTGGTTGCTAATGCACGCGCAAGCACGTAGAATGTAAAGTAATAGCTTTTGGGGGTTTTTAAGTCACTGAACCATCATCCCAAGGAGACATGTTTAAAGTGTTTCATTTTTTTTAAAGCAAGTGTTGAAACATCGTTTGCGTCCTACAAACCACAACTGATACGTTTTATTTACCTCCGAATCTGGTGAAGTGTTGTGTAGAGGTAGGCCTTCCATATCATACTACCTCGATCATTTTTCGTGCAGAAGGAGAAAGTGATCACTTCTGAATGACATGAGTAAACATCCGCGTACTCGGTGTACCGAAAATGTCGTAAGTACGTGACACGACTTTGACGAGCAATGAGATGTTTTTTTTCTTCGCCGTGGCCAACTCGAAAACCACGACTGTGGAACAAAAAAAAACTGGATGGTTAAATTGTGTGTAAGCATATGGTTGGCGGCTGGTCGAATGCACTTTCCGTGTCGGGGTGTTTCTATTGTGCCCTCATTTTGCAGCACATTGGGGATAGTCCATAATTCATCGTCTAAGCCCATAAGACGTGACAGGCAGTTGACAGATTGTGTGGCTTCTAATATGAATGGTTATGTGCAGTATAAACCACATTTTATGTCTTCTTCGCAGGGGCGATATCTTCATGTTTTCGTATGAGGTTGGATTATGAATTGCCATTTAGGTTGCTCAGGAGTTCTCTGAGCTGTTAGCTGCTTTCGTCGAGATTCAAAACTTACTTCTGAATCGAAAATGAGAGACGCAGTCGTGACGCATACTGGATGTACTTTGAAGTCCGTGCAATATCAGCTGAAATATATGCTACAGTCGGCAATACCTTTGCCTACGCTCTGACTACAAGCTCAAAATTGCTCGTTTACATTTCGATTAGGACGAGTTCAAGGTTTATCGTCCATAAGCAAATATATCTCCTACCGAATCGCTTCCATAAGTATGGCACGCCGCACCGAAAGTGAAATCGATTCGGAGTTTCGGAGATCGCTGGGCGTTGGGATTGCTGGGATCTTTGGGGCCAGTACAGTTTTGACAGACACGTGTGACATTTGAAGTGTGCGCTCGTGTGGACATTGTGTCAGACGAACAAGTTATGCTTTTTTCCCTGCGCTGCTCTCTCGCTCTCTTTCGGTCCGAGCTGCTTTACGACAGCATCCAATCACAATGGTTTCCGGTGAGCTTTTCGTTTCGCCACTTTCGAACACTCCCGGGAGGGATAATTTCATTGTTGTTTGACTAATTTATATTGGAGGCCCTGGTACGGGAGCGAGTTCCCGGAACCTTTCGCCAGCACGGTACCGTGATTGACACTTTCCTTTCGATTAATTGCACAATCGTTCGTTCGGTCTGGAAAGAGTTCCCAAACTGCGTGGTCGTGCCCCGTTCCGAGTAGGTCGATCGATGCGCTCCCCATTATGGTATGTTTATATTGGGATCGGGAGTTTTTTTTTTTGGCATGCTTGAGCCCTTTCTACCTTCATCGCTCAAACACACGGGGCCGAATCATAGTGTTTTGGAGATAATTATGCCTTTATGGCAGTAGATCATCTGCATCCGGTGCGGACAGGGCCTGACGATCCTGACGGTGACGTCCGTACACCCAACACCAAATTCCAACCGCAAGAAAAAGGTCCAAAAATTACGCTAATTTGCGATCGAATGCCAATGTGCCAAACCTTCGCTCACCCTCTCGGCACCCATCTCCCACGGGGACTCTTTAGCAGCGACTCGGTAGCAACTAATAAAGTCATTTGCTATGCTGCCAAAGCATCGACACAGAAATGGCAAACGTGCGATCGGACATCCTTCTCATCCGCGAAGATGCGCAGCTAATGAAGCGAGATTCCGGGATGCTTTCGTGATTTTGTTTACCGATTAACCGCCATTCGGACGCGGCTGAATGAAGCGATTTTTGCACCCCTCTGTTTACATCCCCCCACCCCTTCCAAACCAACCCCACCCCGGGGGGAAGCGAAATAACCGCAGCAAGCGGTCGTTCCGGTTGTTATCAATTAATGTTGGCAGTTCGTTTTGTTGTTTAGAGAGGATTTGTTTTGAGGAGGGGATTTTTTTGTTGGTCTTTGCCTGCACTGCAACGGGGTAAAAGTGAGAGAAAAAGGTCTAACTTTACGGCCAATTTCCGGCTGCGTCCCTAATGCTGCGCTACGTTTCGACGGACGCGTCAGGTTGAAAACGTTTGCATATTTTGGTGATTAGTTTGATAATTTATTTTCCTCCCTGGTGGATTGGTGGAAGCGTCTGATGCGACGATCAGTTGAATGGTGTGTGTGTGTGTGTAGAGAAAATTTCAATAAAGCGATTAAAAGAAATTCATGGGACAATTCATGTTAAATCAATTTGAAAAATTCAACATTATTCCAAATTTTATCGTTTTAAATGGCCAAACCTTTCCCCGATCAATCGGTTGCATGTTTTATATTAGGAAGCAAGGAATTCTAAAGGTCATTGACAGCTATTCGTAAATTGAATTAATAAATTTAATAAAACATATGGATTCTTAGGCAATTTAAACCCAAACTTCGTCAACCAAAGCACAGCATGCAAATAAGAACATCATCATCATGTTTTAATTATTATCATGCGTATGATAGCCCGTTAATACTTCCATCAGTCCATCTCAACGTGCACAATGCATCGCAAGTGCATCATTCCATCGATTCAAGCCGGCAGACATGACACGAAACAGCTTCTACCGTTCCGATATCACCAACTATGATGCCTCCATGCGGCATCCGCAGCGCAATCGAACGCCTCGAATCGAATGGTCTCAAAGTATCAGCGAAATAAAGAAGCACTTAAGAAAAGAAACGAATGCTACACACCCAGCACAACGGGGGAAGATGCAAAGCAAGAAAACAAACATCAAACCGGCACAATGCACACAAGATGCACCACGATATTGCACTGCGGTGTCATTTTTTGTAATATTGCAGCCATTCGGTTGGGTCGGTTTCCGCTTTTCCATCATCATGTACCGCTGTTCCGCTGTCCATTTTGCTTCAATCGAACCGGTGGTTCAATCTTACTGCTGTTTATCTTTCTTATATTCTCCTCCTTTTCGGGATGGAGTACCTTTTTCCCCTCAGTTTGTCTGCTTAGTTTCAAATTTCGGACAGGTTTCGTGATTCGTGTGAAATATTGATAAAAAACCCTTTTTGCGAGAACATGATCATGTGTTGCCAATACTTTTGCGTCCCTTTTGCGTCCACCCGTCCCACCGATCCACCCACCGCAAGCGTACGTGCTAAACTTACCGCAACGAATCCCGTTTTCATTTGCGCGACTTCCCAGGACGTGACTTGCATGAGTAAGGCGCAGTTACCGCAAGCAGCGCAACTGCACCGCTGCACTTTTGCTGCTGCACTCTGCACAGACAACGTACCGTGTTTGTACTTCAGCGCTCGGTTCCCATCGACCGGGCCCCGGTCCTCGGTCCCGGCGGGGTGCGGTGAGGATGGTAAAATCATGTTCAAGTTGCAGTTGCATATTTACATCATTTTAATGCTAACGGCTTCATTGCAACGGCTTCTCGGGCGCAACTGTCACCGCCGGTACACTCGCCACCCTCGCTAACCCTCGGTTCGTGCAATCATCCCAGCCGGTGGTCATTTGCATCAGTTGCACTTTAACATTGCACCGGCAAAACGGATAACGATGGCTGAGCTAGAAGAATAGCGCGACGGGCACTTCAACGCGGCTCGTATGCTAATGATACGTGTAGGAACACGGCACCTTTCTGACCTTCTGGTGCGCCGGGTGGGGGATAAATTCACCACCTTGGCGGTGTTTGAGCTGCATCCTGCCTCGATAAAGAGCGTCAATCGCTTGCAAACGATCAGCGATCGAACTGACGGGTACGGGTGATAATGGTGATTCAATCGTCGACGACTTACGGGACGGAAATCCATGAATGAATTAGAAACTAAAAGTAATCATTGCTGAGGTAATCGAGCCTTCGAGTGAGATATTCTAGATGAACTAGATCTTACTGCCGTACCAATTAATAATCATTCTAACGAGCAACTTAAAGTTGACGGTGTGTATCAGCATGCAGTAGTAGACCTCCGTATACGCGACGATCAGATTACTTGCATTGCGTGTTCGGAACTGTTCTAGCTGTGCGAGGAGGTGGACCTATTTAGACTTAATTGCAGTATCCTGGGGCGCCTTGGTAAACCCTAATTGGAAAATTAAACACTCACACACGCGCGCGCTCGCTCCGTTGCTAATGGTTACGCCGCTGTGATTTATTTGCACACAAGACAAAGCCGACAAATTGTTGTTTGATTTTCATGCAGCGAAATGCACCGTGTTTAATTGGTACACGTCGGAAAAACTGTTATTAATTGATTTTGATTTACTTTCATGTAGATTACGGTCATTGTTTCAATGAGCTATTTGAATAAATATGAAACAGCGGATGTCAAAGTAATCCATAATCTGACAAACATGACCTATGGAAGGTCGTTAGGCCAAGAAGTGCTTACAATTCCCAAAAGAAATACCTGTATGAATTACCAGAATGACGTAGTACCATGTGACGATATCTTATGGACCTCCAAACCTGGAGACTTCAATGCGGGTAAAGGAAGAAAATAAATTAAATTAAACAAATTTTGTGTGATATATATGTACAATATTCTAAACTCTACTATTGCTCTTCATCATATGAAATACTCTTATAAGTGCATACTGACATGAGTTCATGTTAAAGACTACATTTACACATAACATTCCCTCTAGAAAATCGTCATAACCTGTTCAGTTTTACTCAACCATCTCGATTACCTTTCCGCATTCGATTAGTAGTCGATTAATCTAACAAACTATCCAAAGGTCAATAGGCTAACAGCCGCGAGATCAACACAACTTTCATCGACTACGCTGCAACGTATGGTAGATCGGCGATAAGACAAACCAAAAGCCAAACAGATCCTGTCGCTGAACTTGAACTGAATCGTCATCTCCGATTTCACGTTGCCTTGCCCCATCGGGATTTCGCAGTAAACGGTTGGTTGCGAAGGATCGCAAACCATTAAAACGCTTTGTCCCCGTTTTAGCAGCAGCATGCACGGAAAGTGTTGACCACACAAGGCTGTGTAGACGTTTTGTAAGCATTGCCAGTACCCGGGATGATTGATGTTTCGGAATCGTTTTGCATTTTGCTGTGTTTGATTAAGTTGGTGGTTCTGCGCAGACTTCCACTGCTATTGAGTCGACTGGTCATTTTTCAGCCCAACGTTGACCTGCGTGGAACAATAGCATGCGAATGGGTCGGGAGGCGATCGAAGGCATGAATGAATGTGGTACACATTTCAATTCGATTAACTTACATTTGGTGCCAACCGTCCGAAAGGGAATTGTTTCTAACCGAATGCATGTGACCCACTGCCACAGAGAGCTTTGGATCGCTGAATGCGTTTTCGAATGTGTTTTACAAACATCGAATCGATCGCTTTGCATGTGCTGCATGTTGGGTGGACAATCTCAAAACAATCGTGCTGATAAATACATGCTAGGTGGTGTTGGCGTGACCTTGTTCTATGTAGGTGACTGGAAGACCTTCTCCATAAGAGGAGCAAAACGATTAATAGAACATGAGTGTTGTTTCTTATCCAAATTGAAACTCAAATAAGTTGTTCGATAAAACCCTGGTGCAGCCCAACGTAGTAGAGTCACAATGTTTTACCTGTAGACAAATAAGTGCTGGAATCGAATAATGAATAAAATTTTCCAACAAATCTGCAATGCATCTTCCCTACCATCGCCCGTCTCGTTTCGAAATCAGAATGAAAATGTACAAAAAGGAAGGAGAGTCTGCAAGCAATTCTTCATCATTAACTCAATGGCAAATCATCTTGAAATTTCTGTACCACTCCTGATCCTCTGTCAACCCTCGCGTTCCCTTCGGAGCAAAAAGCCAATTAGAACTCATCGCAACGGGTCTCAATATGTCTTGTCGATTTTTCAATTAGCTCCCACACGGTGGGCCAACTTTAGCATAATAAGTCTGCCCTGTCTGGCAGGCTGGGGAATCGACATTCTTTTTGTACTATTATTTTGCTTACTCAGAAGCAAAGAACCGATTCATACGGGATCGATTGTTCGACCGCCAGTGCGTTTCGTTGAAGGGCCTTTTTAGTACGTGATTTATATCGCCACTCGAATGCTGGAGTAGGGCCACACTCCTGGCGGTATTATTAATGCATTCTGACTTTACACTGAGCGCATCTTCGTGCATGTGTGTGTGTGTGCTGTTTGTAAAGGAAGACATCGATGCACACGCCCATTCCTCGATGGAGATGGGTCGTCTCTCTTGGTGATGTGAAGTGATGCGGTGAGTGGCCAACATTTCCCTGTCATTGATGCATATTTATCGATCGCCGTCATCCGCACGCTGACTTTGAAAGATGCATCACTGTGGACGACCGTGCGATTTTCATGAGTGCAAATATCGATATCGGGGCCGACATACGCTCCAACTCTTCAGAATTCAACCTTAAACGATAAGCTCCGGAAAGACTCGCGATGCGTTCTCCACTTTAGCTTGCCACAAATATGGCTGACTTGACACAAAGTTCCTGCCAGTTGTACAGTTTGATTGACTTTAAGAAGATGCTGCACATCGGTTCTTTATGTGCGTTTTTGAGCAGCATTAAGTGATGGACAAATTAAGACGAAGTTTTGAAGTGAGCACATTATGCAGATGTGATGATGTTGCATCTTCAAGAGGATGTAGCTAAAAATAGTAAAAATAAAATCTGTGAGTGTTAGTGGACATTAGTTTTAATTATGAATAATGTTTCAAAATATCGCATGAAATAACCTTCAATGTTCATAAATTACATCTCATCATGACGCGTATTGTATGTTTAACAATAATTTGATGTTTATTTTTATTAGTCTACGCTGTCCAGACGAGTTGGACATAAAATTCACCGACAAAACGCACCATTACGGTGAATATGCGTCTATTGAACTCAAATAAACGCGAAGAAAAAGTCACCGTTGCAGTTGCGGCCCCCATCTTACTTCATGTAATCATTTAACGCACAAACAAATGGACACCCACGCGCGTAGCAGGATTGCGGCGGAATGATTTTCTGGACTTTTTTATTGGTCGCAATGGCCGGACCACTCGCTAGTAGATTGCAGCAGGCGCAGCAGCAAAAAAAAACCACCTCTCTTTGTGCACCGTTAATAATCACCTTTTACTCCTCTAATCACTGCAAATAAAAAAGCAGGAGGTCTTAACGATATCTTCCGAAACGTCCGTCCACGTCAGTTCAACATCACTCGCAGCACTGGCTTTATAGCAAGGCTTAATTGCTTCAACAACAAGCAATTACCAATTAAATCCGCTCGACACGGTAACGCTGATGACCCACCGGTCTGGTCACAGTCGCCGTGATGCGCGAAACACGTCAGGTGGCGCTCCGATGATGCTAGTGCTCACATCCCTGCCATCTGGTTACCCTACTACATCGTAGTCGTACAGTCCGAATACCAGGAAACGTTGGCACCCTGTTTAGGTCGGCAGTTTGGAATTGAAAGAATTCGGAGCTAAGCCTATCCGCTTCGTGCACGGATTCATCAGGGTATCTCAATTTAACTCCAATCTTCAATTATTATCCATTGAAATGGGGTTGTTACGTTTACATCCAGGTATCGTGATCTAGGATGACACTGTGAGGTACGCCTGCGAGGCGCGCAATCCCTTCTTGAAAAGAACCTGCTAGTGAGTAAATACCGACAATTAAAATCACTCCAAAGTCTCCAAAGCTTTGCGGATTATCAGGTTTTACGGGACTGGATGCAGATAGTCACTGGTGAGTGCCGTTTACTAACTAAGGGTACTATTATCTTAATTTAATTCCACCACTTGCAACTCTCTGATTGCATTCGATGGAAGTGATTCTGTTTTTTATTATAATCTCTTCCCTATAGTTACTGTCACCTTTGACACTGGGATTCTCACTCACACGGCATGGTGGTGATATTATGGAGACTGGATTAAAGTACGCATGATGCGGATGAGTTTAGTGTTGCTTTACAGTGAAGATTGTCTTCATCGAGGCTCCAACATCAAGAAGAGATAGTTTCATGATACCAAAACGAAGTTAAAAGGAGGCAATCAACCAGCTTCCTCCGTCAACGTCGCGGTCGCGTTGCAAATGTTGTAAAACAGGGATTAGCAAACTAATGAGAGTTCCGTTGCTAAATGTTGCTAAAAGAATGTGTAGGAAATAATTACCTCACATTACATAATGTCGTTTTATTTCTCAATTTAATTTATTTAATTCCTTTTTTAAATTTTAAGCTGCAGATGGTTGCATCTCCATGATGAAGTTGTTGTCCCCGTGTGGAACAGTGAGTTCGTTCGCTTCCTTTACGACAGATCTCATAAAGTAATGTGAATTACGATTTGATAGTTTTCTAATGATGTTGTTGTACCGAAAATGTGCTGCATTAAGATGCAAATGTTATTGCTGTCTACTGTCTGCTTGCGGTTGAAGTTGAAGCGATCAAATGCCTCGAGGAAATGTCATCAGCTCAAGTGTAGTCTAGGAAACGAGAATAAAATCACGCTGTACAGAAATTCAAAGCTTTTCCCCTGTCCAAAGCCCAACCATTGGCTGTGACGTTCCGCTTAATCTGGCCGTTTTAAAAATGAACATCTCAAGACATGATTACCTCGCTCAAGGTTATCGTGAAGGACGTCTTCACACATCACACTCCAAACAATAACCAATCGGGCGTGAATCTTCATCTGCATAATAACGCACACGACTAACGAGAAAGAGAAGATGATCCCAACATAACCAACGATCAACACCTGCTATCGAAAAGTGTCAACCATCCAAGCATAGACCGCGGATTCTGTTTGTGCTTTACACATCTGTCAACATGATGTTGGTGCGATCGTACGCGATCGTGACCGTGTGTTGCGCGTCCTCTTGTAATACTTGTTCACCTTCACATAGTTTATTATCAGCGTTATAAATGCGTATTAGTTGCGATTGCAAGACGCTAACACCAGACAGGCTGCAGCAGTTTCAAGGGCCAGCGCCAGCGTCACCCTCCTTCTCTCTCTCTCTCTCTCTCTCTCTCTCTCTCTCTCTCTCACACACTCTTTTTCTTCTGCGAAATTTGTCTCCCGAGGTTCAGAAAATCGGGCACTCCTCTATCGGCCGTCTGACGCGTTGGAACTAATTTGTTTGATTAATGGTGTTATTTGATGGAAGTTTGAACGAAAAGGAATGGATTTATGAGCAAAACAGTCACCCCATAACGGCATGTGTGGCTGGATTGGCTAATCCTTACTTTCTCACTACTGCCTAGAGAGGAGAGGCTTAGTGGAACAATACATTCGCTGTATCATGTTATGTGATGAGGTGTTTTTCGTTTGCATAAGGACCGCCAAAACCGACTGTGGAATTAGCATCAACAACTTCAAGTTTGCAAGTTGTTTTGCTATTTTCGAAGCAAAATCTTTCCTGCTTACTTTTTTCTGACCATTTTCACATCCTTGAACGCATAATAAATTAACTTTAGCCGCCCGTTTCGTGGCGTTGTCGGTACCACCCATGCGACAAATCTCATACAGCCGTCATAAACTGCTGCGTAACGATAAGCATTATTCGCAAGAAAAAAGCATTCGCTGCACCGTGTAGCAGCTGGGGTGCAAGCAAGCAAAACAAATGTTACTGCAAAACTTGCCATAAAAATCACTGACATACTTAATGCATTGTCGCCGCCGGCAATACTAGGAATCAGCGCAGGAATAATGTACCTAGGTGCGATACCCACCCAGCGTGAAGCACTTTGTAGACTCCTCCGCAAATTGCGTGTTCTAAAGCGCCCGTACACACGTAGATCGATGCAACAAGTACACGACACTAACCTACGCCACCACGTCTCCACTGTTGCAGACAGCCAAATAAATATGGATTCTTTATGGCAACCAATTAATAAAACTGTCATCTGATTGATTCAATCCTGCATCTCTGGTATCTCTCCCATTTTTTTCTCTTTCTATCGAATCTCTTGAACAATCTCCATCCGCACCGGTGCATTGCCTGAAGATATCTTTGAAGTTGACGCTCCAGCAAAAAGAAAAAAAAAACGCGATTGGTGAGCGATGTGTGCTCCGTTCAAAAGTTGTTTTCGAGCTGGAGACAACCCCAACAACCTGCCAAAGTACGCGCATTGTGTTTGTTGGTCTTATGGACTTATGGTTCATTATGGTTGTGGTTTTACAACGGAATCCGGAGGCGATAAACGATCGGCCTTAAGCAGGCTCCATCATACGATCGATCGCGATCTCGAGTGTCCGGTTTGCAAACTGGATCTTTGAATCTGGGGCCCGCAAAGTGCAAAATCTCGTACTCGGCGCGCGTTTACACCTAATCCGATCGCAGAGTAATTTGAACCATTACGCCGTCGGATCGATCGCAAGTGCCGCAACTAAGTACGCAAATGACGCTCGGTGCGCTGGTGTCTCCATTAGGGTGCGTTTGGCATGGGTGCGGTTGTCAAACAGTGGAGTTAGTGTCATTGCCATTTCTGTAGCGATTGGTACCTGGCACACATTTGGTGATCGCGTGTGGGTCTCTCTCGACGGTTGGCGAATTTGTCGCTACGAAGCTGTAGTCCTACTAAGGCTGCGAAGGTCTCGCGAATGAATGAGTCCTCATTAACCTGTAGGACGATCCGGCGAAGGTGCCGAGACCGAGAGCTTGCTGTTCGAATGCTGTGTGTGAAGTGTAGCGCTGGGTTGAAGTTAATAAGACGCTAAGGTCAACGACGGATGGACAATGGACGGACAATTGTAGTAAAGGTACGTGCAGTAGGATCATGGTACGATTTAGCACAACCAGCCCGGATGATGACACCCCGCCCATGACTTCATCCGAATCGACCCGCAGACGGCTGGAAGGTGAATTAAGCCGGCTAAAGGCTGTCACGACGACTAAAGGCTTTCAGCCAACCAATTGGGGCATCATCCAGTCCAGGGGCGTAATATTGCACCAGATGAATGTAATGGACCTCAGACGATGGGTTTTCTTGTTTATGGTAATCTTAATACCGCAATGCCTCGGTAGAAAGGAGGGTGGTCTGGAATTAACGGACTCTTTCGTGTAGATGTCCTTTCCGTTGACACAGCTCCGGGAAGTGACGTTTGGGGTGAAATCTTTCCTTAATTAAGCTTACGCGTAGGATGATGAACTGTTTGTTGTGCTTTGGCTCCGGAAGATGGTTCGGTTGTCCTCCATTGTACGGCAAATAAAGTAGGGCATATTGATCGAAATTTTACATTTACTGAAAAAGTTATTTTATATTGTTTCATATTCCTCTTATCTTCAAATCTCGTAAATCTCAAAGCGAATAATTAGATATTCCATTTGAGAGTTCAATTTTACAAAAGCTCACCCGGTTACGTACACCTGTTGATGTTGTGAGGTAATGGCGTGGATTTGCATTTTCAAAATAACAACCAAACCCCACGTAAACGGTGGCAACCAAGACCCACGAACACAGGGGGTATTCCCGCTCTGACCATAAATTGTGACCAACAAATCGGTACGATTACTTACGGGATTTGCCTAAATGGATGCTCTCGGATTTGCATACGGTATCGCACCCGTGTTCCTTATTTGTAGTATGGAAACATATTATTCTTACTATTTTAGTGGCCAAATAGGTAACCTGGTAGCGATAGTGAAGCAGTTTTTTTCGTAAGAAAGAAAAGTTAGATACCTTGATGGGTTATGTCATTAATAATGGTTAATCTTCCACTTGTGACACTAATGCTAGATAAATCAATGATTTTTTGGTGAAATTGGTTCAGATTTTGAGGATCGTGAAAAATATAGGTCATAGACTGCTGATGACAACTAGTATGCTTAACAGTGATCTTGAAGCGTCATGAATTGATGGCACAAAATTTTTAATCTAATCCACATGCCTAAGTTACTTTGTGTAATAGGTATGTAAAAAAAACTGAAGCTATTCGGTAGATCCAGAATATTTTAAAGACGTCGCATTCAGATTTGTCCTCCCAGAATCCTTAAAGTTGCTGAATGAGGTATTTTATCAAACTCTTCCTTAGTTTACGGCCAATTACTCTGAGAACATCTTTATCTCTGGAAGATTCTGTTGATTTATTGGGGATTGTTCAAATTCGGAAGTCGTCGTATTTATGGTGTCGGTCATAAGATCTTTTTAGATACCAAATTAACGAATAGAATCCATTTTTCTAATGATAAATTAATTTTTTCCCATAAAACTTCTTCTTTTTTAAGCTTTCTCAAATGAAACGATTCCAGACATGAATAAATCAACATCAGTAAAACGTGTGCTCCGTTTTGTTTAGTGCATAAGAAGCATGCTATCAAATGTTATTCCTTATCTTGTACTATCTTCTTCAACCAAAAACCGACGACTCCACTTTGACCTTTCCCTGTTTTGGGGGGCATTAAAATTAAACATGGGAAATCATTAATGTTTGGCGCCTCCAAAAGTCACACGGCACGGCAAAGGTGATCACCGCACCCACGACACCAACAAAAGCTAACAACATAAACCATCACTCCTTGCTTCTCGAGCACCCTCCTCGGGTTTCCAGCGCATTTGGGCCAGTCGATCGATTTCCTTTTCGAGTCAAAACAACGGCACCCATAGTGTAGGATTTGCCCAAAACTCACCTTTTCATGGCGACGTGCCGTGTGTGGGCGGTTGGACGATTCGCAAAAATTCGACGACGACTTTTTGTTGTTTTTTATTATTTTTTGGTTCCACTCCACTATTACCTTCAACATTAAAGTCATTTTTCCATCCACCGTGCGCTTCACGCATTCATCGTTTTATAAACCTAACCAAACTTTATTTGCACACTTTATGGTGGCGATTTATGGTTGAACCAAACGCCGCCGTTCATCGTGTACGGAGCGGTCCATTTGGATGATGGATCGTTATGGAAGCTGCTAAAATGCGTCACCTTTTGGGCGGGTGTTAGGTGATATAAAGCAGAGGAAAGAAACATTTTAATTGACTTGCCGGGTGCTCATGGGCAGGCATTTAATTACAGGAACCGAAATGGTACCAAACACACATTATATGGATGTTTAATGCTGATATTTTTTTAGGATATTATGGTTGGTCAATATTTATAGCCAGTGTAAGTCTTAGGCAATATTGTATTGTAAAATAGAGCACCAATGCAGATATTACCGAGTACCATTATTTTATGGTAATTTATAGTAATCCTTTCTGCAGAAGATCTCGTCATGGCGTTGATACCGAAAGGCTGAATCTCATCAATGTTTGTTTGTTTAAAACCATTCCTGTGCTATCGACTTAAAATTAAATCATTTCTATGAAGTTAAAGTTCCTCATTTTAATGTCTGCATTTTTTCCCTTCTTCCCTTCAACAGAGATTACCTGTTCCGGTTTTCAATGAACCTGGTAGAGAAAGAACGAGCTCCGTGGGAGGTGCCGGCCAGTATGCATGCACTCTGTGTGCAGAAGGGTCAATCGGAGGACGCCTGCCATAACTACGTGATGGTGTTGCAGAACTACGGCAGCCAGCTGTACGTCTGCGGTACTCACGCGTTCAATCCACGGTGCACCGTGCGCCACATGGAGGACCTTTCCGTGACCAGGAACGATGACGGTGTGGCGAAATGTCCGTTCAACCCGAACGCCAACATGACCGCGCTAATATCCGAGACGGGTCAGCTGTTCGTCGGTACGGCGACCGACTTTTCCGGGCTCGATTCCGCCATTATGCGATCGGACATTACGGAGAACAACTCGCGCATCCTGCGCACCGTCCAGTACAATTCCCTCTGGCTGAACGAACCACAGTTCGCGGGGAGTTTCGAGTACGGTGGGTTTATTTATTTCGTGCTGCGTGAAGCCGCCGTTGAGTACATGAACTGTGGGAAGATCATCTACTCGCGGATAGCACGCGTTTGTAAGAACGATCCCGGCGGTACGCTAGGCATCCTGAAGGACAACTGGACGTCTTTTGTGAAGGCACGCCTCAACTGCTCGCTGCCCGGAAATTATCCATTCTACTACAACGAGGTGCAGGGCATGGTGTATTCGCAAGATGAAGGCGTTCTGTATGCGACCTTCACCACTCCAGAGTAAGTGTTTTTTGCGAATGAAGGTGATTTTTCGATTGTTTATGCTAATACCCTGTTTATCCTCCTTTAGGAACAGCATTCATGGGTCGGCCATCTGTGCGTACAACATGTCCGCCATACAAACTGCCTTCGACGGTGCCTTCAAGTACCAGGAATCGAAGGGAGCGGCCTGGCGCGGTCAGGAAGTCAACAATCGGGATCACTACGAGTGTCGCGGTGCTGGAGCAACTGGACGCCACATGTCACTGATCGAATCTTCCAAATATCAGCTAATGGATCAAGCCATCCAACCGATCACGGGACGTCCACTGTATCACACGGAACTGGAGCGGCTGAGTCACATAGCGATCGATATCATTCCCACCAAGCTGCACGAGCGTGTGCACATCATCTACGCAGCAACCGATGCTGGTACGATCAAGAAGATCTCGGTGCTGCCCCGCACGAAAGACACGTGTGTGATCGAAATCTGGCAACCGGAGGAACTTCCGGAAACACCCATCAAGGTGATGCAGTACGTGAAGGATACGGAATCACTGTACGTCGGTACGGAGCGAGCACTGATGCGCATTCCGGCGAACCACTGCGGGCGTCATCTGTCGCGAGCGAGCTGCCTTAACTCGATGGATCCGTACTGTGGATGGAACGAGTTGCAGGAGGCGTGCACGATCGCTCCAAACGGAGACACACTCGCACGGTACTGGGTGCAGAATGCGACCGAATGTCCCGTACTGACAGCACCTGTGGATGGTGGTTGGTCGGCGTGGTCCGGTTGGTTCCGATGCGCACAATCGCCCGGTCAGGCATCGACCGGAGGTGCAGGCGCGACTGGTGACGACTTCGGTCCCAATGCAGACAGTTGTCTGTGTAGGACGCGAACCTGTAACAATCCACCGCCGAAGAACGGTGGTCGTGGCTGCACCGGTATGCATATTGCCGTCACCAACTGTACCGTGCACGGCGGATGGACGGAATGGTCCGCTTGGTCGGCTTGCTCGCAGACCTGTGGTATGGCGGTGAAGACACGGCGTCGCACCTGTGGCAATCCGAAGCCAGCGCATGGTGGCCGGGTGTGTGTGGGACCGGATCGGGCGGAAATATACTGCTCACATCTACCACCGTGTCCGGCCCCGAAGCAACCGCCCGTCGATGGTGGCTGGGGCCCGTACGGTGACTATGGTGAGTGTAACGCCGTGTGCGGTGGTGGATTCCGGATAAGGCGCCGCAAGTGTGACAACCCGGTACCGCAGAACGGAGGTATGGATTGTTCGGGCTGTCATTTTGACTACGAGCTGTGCAATAGCCAGGCGTGTCCGGAAGTCCGAAAGGCGGGCACTTGGACACCGTGGTTAACAGTGTCCAACGGAACGATCCCTAACGGTGGATACGTGGAGAAGCGGTTCCGGTTTACTTGCAAAGCTGCGATAGCTGATTCGGCACTGCTGAAGATTACACCGAAGGAAGAGGTACGCGTGTGTCAGGCGGACGGGTCCTGTCAGCGTTTGGTTGATCCAAATGCACTTGCGACGGGGTTGGCGGGCGGTGAGGACGGAGAGGATGGATGGAGCGAATGGAGCTCCTGGAGTCCGTGCAGCGCGTCGTGCGGTGGCGGATATCAGCATCGCACACGCACCTGCGAAAAGCTGGAGTGTGTTGGTTTTAACAAAACACGGCGAGCGTGCAACACGCAACCATGCAGAGGTAAATTTGTTGTCGATCGTACGATGGCACGCATACAGCACTGATCATTACGATGTGGTTGTGTCTTACAGGCGAATGGGGATGCTGGACAGATTGGTCACCGTGTTCGGTTAGTTGCGGTACTGGCACACGTTCCCGATCGCGTCAATGCCTTTCGATGTCGGGTAGTGTTACGCCCGAGAATGATTGTGAAGGCAAAAGCGTCCAGTACGAGAGTTGCGATATGCCGACTTGTGACTGTAAGTAGAAAGGAAGCACTTCCAACAAACTGGAGTTCCATAGTGTACAACTCTTGTTTTTTTTTTGCATTCCAGCATTCCTCGGATGGGGTGAGTGGAGCGAATGGTTACCGTGCAATGCGGACAATGAGAAGATTCGCACCCGGACCTGTCTGCAGCCACATTCCGTCTCGCCCACCGGTGAGCTCACGTGCCAGGGCAGTGATCGCGAACTGCGCAAGTGTAACATCGAGCAAGCAAATGGTAAATATAATAAAAGAAAAAAACATTATTAGACATGCAGAAAGATACTAAACAGCGGTCCGTGGGGGTTTTTTGCATTGCATTACAGATGTTCCACTGCCACCGGCGGCCGTGTACGTGTCATCCATTTCGGTCATTTTGATCACTGTGCTGGTAACGATGGTAGTATGCTGCAGTGCCAGCATTGTCGGCACTGTAGTATTCATGAACAAGAAAAAGAAAGGACTGAAAGCGATCCAGGGTTCACCGTGCTATGGTTCTTATCCCAACCAATACTCGTCACTACCGACCAAGGATGTTAGTATGGATTTAATGGTAATTAGACCCCCTTTGTTCCATGTTTCCTCATTTGGCTTATAACACATTAAGACACATGTTTAACACATTCCATAATGCAGAATATTATGCATGAAAGGTTTGATTTAACTAATTCTCCAATTGTTCCATTTCTAGTACACCGATGGCGGCCATAAACCTAAGCGACAATCGTCCTTCAAAGGTTCGCGGAACGATGCGAGTGGATCGAAGCTTTCCAATGGCACCGGTACGCTGGTTAAATCGATCAACGTGAACGGTGGCCCGCTCGGTAACAACACACCGAAGATACTGTCGAAATCGTTCAACGAAACCGACACGGCCACAATCAAGCGCAATTCCCACGGTCCCAACAACATCCGGCATGCCCGCCAGCTTGAAATGGACGAGGACAAGTACTGATGGATGGAATTGGGACAGTCAAATGTGTTGTTAAGGAATTCTAACCGAACTGCAATTTAACCGAAGAGTTTGAAAGTTTTTCGATAGCTGTTGGAAAGGATTGTTAGGAAGCGTTTAAAGATTGACAGCTTTTAATGGAAAGTATTTGGGTTTTGAGTAGCAACACTTAGCGCAACACGGACAAAACATAGACGTGTAGAGATAATATTGCGATAAGATGAAACTTTGCAATGCCGATGTGTGCCATTAGTATAATTCTCTTTATCTCGTAGGATCGCCCAATCAAAGTAACAAAAAAAAAAGTTGTAAGCTAACAGGTTGAATAGTGTAAAATGGTGTCGTTTATAAGTTGTTACTGGAGAAAATCAACGTAACCTCTCTAAAGGTAACATTTTTAAAGTTGTAAAAAAGACAAGACTTAGCTCGTAGGCGATATCTTTTAAGCCATTTTAAGTGAGTTAATGCTACAGTGAGTTGACGGTAGCACAGTACAAGGTAGCTCATATTGAGCAGTGTATCAATAGTAGATCCCGTAGCATTTATGTCGATGATGATGTCCAGCGTTAGGGCGGTTGATTAATATAACATAAGGGCATAACATAATACTGGTTGACATCGGTCGAAAAGGAAAGACACGGCTAATTATAGACGAAGGGCCAAAATGAAACAATTCAAAAAGACTTAAGCAAAGCGTTGAAAGACATTGTGTAGATTGTAGTGCAAAACGTGTAGCAAGGTAAGAGGTAAGAGCGTACAGAGCGTTTTGGGTTAAGTTTGTTGAAGCTTCCACTAACGATGTGTTCGATTTCGACGATGACTTAAATATAGTGATAAACCAAGTAAAATGTAGTAGCATTGTTACAGCAAACAAAACAGTTCTAAATAAAATGAAAAACCAGCAGTAATAACGTGTTTTTTGTTGAGAAATACCCTCCTGGGTAATTTTGTGCATGGAAGTATGAATATTGGCATTAAGGGGCTAAAACCGCATGGAGATTTTTTTTTGTTTACATAGGGGAATATTCGTTGGAAATCCGTTGCCATAACAACGCTTTGGTCGATTAAGGTAAACAATGGATTAACAGCAAGAGATCGCTCGAGAAGTATCCTGTGATTCTCAATGAAGTGATCTCTTTCTTTTAAAAATCCTATTCGAATTGAGGGTTAATTATTGTCAGACTGATGTATTATTGAAATCCTGATCCTATGCCAATGACTCGTTCGTCTTTTATGAAGAACTAACCTCCAGATTGTGACGCAGCTATGATCAGTGCAATGATTTTAAAACAAAACCCATGGAGAACAAAATATACAAACATGACGTTCTGGATCGTTTCCTTGATCCAGACTAGCCCATGGAGAGGTTACTAGAACCTTTGTCGGGTAGGTTTCAAGCTCTCCGGTGGGATTAATGTTTTATTTTTACTTTTTTGCTAGTCAATATTTACACATTCACTATCGCTGACTGCTTGCAATTTGCTATACAAAAACTATCGCACGAGCGTAATTGCGGCTGTGTTTAGTTCTCGTAATGCGTTTTCACTGCACTCCACAGGCTCGAGATTTCATTTCCGTTGTGAAACAAGTATTACCCGCCAAACAAACCCGCGAACCCGCCGTGTCAACTCGTTTCGTTATCGCTCCCCCATTCGCGACGATGCGTTTGCGCGCAGCCATAACAAACCTGCTGCTACGATTCAGCCGCGTAATAGTTCGCGAAAACAAGAGAAAACACCCGTACGTCCAACGCACTGAGAGAAGATCCAGGGAGAGAACTGATACAGCTGATTAGCAGAGAATTGCCGTAGAGCGTCCCTAACCACGCGACAGCACGGTGGATGCGTGTCTCAAGTCCGTTGTGTGTCCTACCACCACACACCACCCATCATCCCGATCGTCGGACTGTGCGCTGTGTCACACCGATAAGTAGCACGGTGAAAACGAGAAATCGTGACAGATTGAACATCAGACGCTGTCGAGCTACCGAACAAAGTGCAGTGCGTGCGGTGCATCTGTAGTCTAAATCATCAATTGACAGGTGATTCTCCAGAGCGAAACGATGGCCACAGACAATAGAAATGGTGAATCGGAACAGAAACTTCAGCTGAACGGTCACACTTCGACGCCAAAAGCAACTCCACCTAGTGCCGAAGATGAGTGGACTATTCTGGAGCGAGTTTATCGAGTGTTGGTTGACGAAGGTTATCTCGGTTCCAGCACACATCAGAAGCCGGTGGTTACGTTTGAATATCCGGAGGATCTTAAGGTAAGCCACCTTGCCGATCGTCTGGAGGAACGTTCGCGTGTGTTTTTGTGCGCGTGCGCACTGTTTGAGAATTTGCACGCAGAAGAGAGTTCGTTGCAGAGAGCACTCAGCCAACATTCACGCAACGAGGACGCAACGTTACCTTGATCTTGTCAATGAAGGTGACGGTCATTGTGTTCTCTCAGCACCAATCAAGCGATATCGTCCAACTGGTACAAATTTATGCTTCCGCCGATTTGGGGAAGCGTAGATAATAAGGCTATTGACCACAGTGTTACAAGAATGCCCGTCTATCTATCCTCAAAGCGCACAGAGACATCAGTAGACAGTAAGATGACAAGCGACTGATAATGATTACATTATTCGGTGAAGGTGATAAAGGCACCAAACCGGCTATCCAAAACACCTAAAGCTCGTTCGTTGACATTATGACGTTGCTTGTCGCTTGCTTTACAGAAGTTGATACACTTCCCGATGGATGAACGGACACCGAGTAATGGGACAACGGTAGAACGGATCGTGCGGCAAGTGTTGCAGTATTCTGTTCGCACCGGTCACAACCATTTCCACAATCAACTGTTTGCCGGTGTTGATCCATACGGATTGACCGGAAGCTGGATTACCGAGGCGCTCAACACGAGCCAGTAAGACGTGATGAGCCTGACCGATTATACTAGAATTCTTCTGAAACTCATCTTCTTTGTGCTATCTTCCTCAGATATACATTCGAGGTTGGACCAACGTTTACGTTGATCGAAGATGCGGTCATCGACAAATGTTTGCGACTGTTCGATTTCGGCGATGGGGATGGAATTCTTTGTCCGGGTGGTTCCATGTCCAACATGTACGCCATGGTTGCGGCCCGATATCGCACGGTACCAGATGTAAAGCGAACCGGTGTAATGAATCTTGCAGAACCTTTGGTTGTATTTACCTCCGAGGATGTACGTGACGTGATATTGGACACAATTCCAGCAAAGCTTCAAACTCTCAATAATTTTCCTTTAATTGCAGGCTCACTACAGCATTACCAAGGGGGTACACTGGCTTGGGATTGGATTAAACAATCTGGTCAAGGTAAAAAGTGATCGCCGAGGATGCATGATACCGGAAGAGCTCGAGCTTGCTATCCAGGCGGTGATCGACTCTGGACGAAAACCGTTCTTCGTCAATGCAACGGCCGGTACAACCGTTCTCGGAGCGTTCGATGATTTTAATCTCATCGCTGATGTGTGCCAGCGGTATGGCATTTGGCTGCATATAGACGCTTGCCTCGGAGGTACCGCTGTTCTGTCCCGCCGTCACAAACATCTACTGAGTGGCGTTAATCGTGCGCAATCGCTCGCCTGGAACCCACACAAAACACTCGGCGCTCCACTACAGTGTTCGATTTTCTTGATCAAGGAACGTGGCCTTCTGCATGAATGCAATGCCGCCAAGGCGGACTATCTGTTCCAGCAGGACAAGTTCTACGACATCTCGTACGATACGGGCGACAAAAGTGTGCAGTGTGGCCGAAAGGTGGATGCGTTCAAGTTCTGGCTCATGTACAAGGCACGCGGCTCGGATGGGCTTGAAGCGCTTGTCGACAATGCGTTTGAGTGTGCCCGATCGCTGCACGAACAGCTTCGCAACAGGACCGGCTTCCGGCTGGTGTTGGAAGAGTATCAGTACACGAACATCAGCTTCTGGTATGTGCCCTCCTGGATGAGAGTGGCCGGACGGGAATGCGAGACGAGCGACTGGTGGCAACGGTTGTACAGCGTTACGGCCGACATTAAGGAACAGCTGGTAAAGCGTGGAACCGTGCTGATCGGTTACGTACCGCTGCTGCATAAAGGGATTGGTAATTTCTTCCGTATGGTTGTAACCTGCCACCCGCGACCAACTCCTGAAACAATGCAGTACATTATCGACGAGATCGAGCGAGTCGGCGAAGAGTTGATGCCACAAAAATAATGTTGCTTCTCACAAAAATGCTAAAATTAAACAAAAAATCATAAATATAACAGACGCATACTGTAAACAAACCACAAAAGCCTTAGCATTTAATGATGCAATATTGAACGGTTACAAAAAAGTCTATACCTAAGATGATTAAAACCAGTTCGTTTTTTTAAATTGGTACATGTGACTCTAAAAGAACACGAAGCGAAATCCCCATAAGGCCCTTGTACAACGTAACGCTGCCTTGTTCGAATGAAATGGCTCTAGTTTTTCCAAAAGTTTGGATTTTGCTGCAACCTACGCTCGAAGTTGGTGTACCACGTTTGTACCGTCGATAGTGGGACAAACGTTTCGTTCGGAGCCGGCGTCATTTGGCTTTGCGTCACCGAGAAGCTGCTGACAAAGTTGAAAAAGTTTTCCAGTATCTTCTGACCGAACTGGTAGTAGGTGCTCGATGTTGTCTGTTGTCGAATTGTGAATGATTAGACGGACAATCGGCAAAAGGATCTTTAGCGTACCGGTCCCGGTATTTGCTACTCACCGTTGAAGGAGTTTGCTGTACGAGCGAGCTTTCCGGCTCGATAGACACACCGATTTGAGCAATGTGTGAGATGGGAAGATTACTACCAAACACATTGTTCATCATCGTAGTTTGGCCCGTAATTTCGTCCAACTTTTTCAGCTGGGATATTTTAAAGATTGCCGATGGTTTTGTGTTGGAAATGTACCCAAGCAGTTGCCAGCTCGGTGGTGCATTCGGATCGGGCCAGCTGAAATAAACTGGGATCGAATGATGATAATTGTACTTCCTTTTTCATTTGAAAACAAAACATAAAGTTGTGTGGAAGAAGAACACATACCTCCGCCGGCCATACCATCAGGGAAAGGAATGGTTCCGGTCAGGAACACCACCACATGGTTCACATTATCCGCATCCGGAATGGTAATTAGGAAATGGGACTCACTAATCTGTTGAAAATCTGTTTGGACCTAGAGGATTAACGGATACCGGTTAGATCTTCCAGTACATACCACAGCAGGTGAAAAATATGTTCTCGAACTTACCAGACGGCCGGATACAATCACTCCTAGTGCATTCAACATTTTCCTATCAACGTACGCAACCAATGGGGTTTATAAAATATTCTTAATGTCCTATCTTCGGTACAGTTTACAATCCACACGGTAATTGTTCCACAAAGCAGACGAATATCGAATGATCGGTGTTATCATTTATTGCTTTTTTTACTTTCCCGCCCGTCCCAGCACAGAACGCGTTTGTTGTGACAGCACCAGCGTCCTCTGCATCTCAATGTGCGAACTATCAGTTGTCAAGGGGAAACTGTCAACAACAATCGCTGCAAATGTTTTGTTGTCAAAATAGAAAAATCGAATTTTCAAGACCGCTGCCGAAAGAGGGTTACCAATGAGTAATTTGTTCAGTTTCCTAGTGTGAAAACGGTGCACAGTGCTTGTTAGTATAAGATCTTCACGACGGGGACGCAAGACATTACCAAAATGCCGGTTTGTAGTTAATTTGGTGCCATGACATCATCACTCTGTTTCCGAACCGTCTGGTGGTTCCGATATGCTCTCACTGCTTCCCTTTCCCTGTCTATCTACCGTAGGAGGAAGCGATCAAAAATGAAGGTGAAATTGAAAACGTTCGAGTCGTCGTACGGGTCCGGCCAATGGACAAAAATGAGCTCGATTCTAACTGCCAGAACGTGATCAAGGTGGACAAATCGAATCGAAGCATCACGGTCGTAAAGCCAACTGCAAACTCCAGCGAACCACCCAAGGTGTACTACTTTGATAACGTTTTCGGCGAAGATTCGACACAGGTGCGTTATTCAACTGGTTTCAATGTTTCACCCCACCACACCGGGCTAGCACAGCGGCAGTGTATCGTAAGATGCGGCTGCAATTATGATGGGTTGAGTGGCTCCGAACTGGTCCACCTGCGTTGCTTCTTCGTGGCTTACGTTTCCTTTCTCTTTCGTGTGTTATGCCCATTTCGGACTGCAGGTTCCATTTGCCAATATGCTTTGGGTATTGTTAATTGCTTTCACTACGTTTTACTATGGCTAAGATGGCTACATGACGATTTTTGCCTTGTTTATTGACCAGATGGCATCTTAGAATGCAAGGAGAGCAAAAGTTTGTTCCAAGGTCGAAAGCAAATCGAGACTGTGCCACCTGTCTCTATTTGTACAGATATTTGGAATTATTGGGCTGTAAATGACCTTTGCAATAGGTCAAAAGACATGCACTGCTGGTAAAATATTCAACAACCGAGTGTTTGTCGAAATATGTTTATTTTACCGGATGTAGTGACGCTGAAAGTACATGAAATGATTCTTACACAACAGACAAAAAAGAGTTAACCTTTTTTTGCGAAATTACATTTATCAGTCCTTTACATGGCTCGGCACAAAGAAGGTCAGTGGAAAATGCCTGGGTTTTAATCAAACACAGTTCGAAACGTTAGACTGACTGTTCGAGAGTGGTAAATAGGCACTACAACCTCTTCGCGGTCAGGGTCTGCAGCAGAAGTCTGCTAAATAAACCAAGTGCCTTACGCTGCAAATGCCATATCCAGGTGTTTCTGGCGAACGCAGCAATGCGATCAGGCGATGCGAATTTCGGCTTACCGAATCTCCTCTGTCCATGTGGACGATCTAGACGATTTATAGGTTTGACCGTTCGGTGATATTCAAATTGCATGAGAAACCATCTGGATCCTGGCAGGTCTATAGTACAATTGTTAAGTATCACTAACAACACGCCGGTGTGAATTAAAACCTACCTGGTTTGAGTGGACCTTATTTTCGGATAAATCTTTATTGATTATGGCTGCTGAGCCACACTTGTTTTGGTTTCGGATGGTATCAATACACCGCTCATTAACAATTGGGACACAAATATGTATTTATTAGAAATTTCAATGTTGATTCGAGCAAGAAAAATGTTTCATACGCACAATACAGTGGGTATTATTTTAATCAAATTATGTTGAAAACTTAATTTGTACAAGAGGACACTCACTTCCATCTTATTGTATTATTTAAAGTAATTAAAGTATGGCTTTTGAAGAGAAAAACACTCGCTGTCGTCCATGCTGCTCACCGTTCTTCTGTTCTATCAGATAAAGTTACTGATTGAGAAGGAAAAGCTTGCAGTATTTTGATGCTTATGGGTTACGAATAAAAACGAAACTTAGAATTCTATGGTGGTGGAAGTTAAACATAAATAAAGATTCTCGAAAACGTAAACAGTATTTACGGGTCTCGATAAACCCATTACGATTTCTTACGCTCTAATATTTGGTAGATTAGTTCTTCACACATCTCAAATGCCATTTGATGATTGTAATACGGATGGTGAGAGAGTCAGAAAAGATTCGCACGAGATTAGGATTTGCTTGTTGAAATTGATTCGTGATTTCTCTTAGTAACTGCAGAGAAATGTTTGGATAGTAAGCTCCAAAAAATGTTCGATTGATCTGAGAATCGATAATGAATTTTATAGCACGCTCTCGCAGGTGATGAAGCTAACGGAGGTTAAACTTTGTTGAGTGACAATTTCCGTGGACGGAAACGGGTTTCGATTGGACGGTCTCGTCACTGGGTCGAGCTAATGGTGATTGTGTTCGATTTTCCAGCACTAATCACAACCGGAAAATGTGGCTAAACGGTAGTTTGGCTTGCATAGCTCGTTTCTCGATATATACAGGTAGTTTCGAACAAAGAAAATAACATGTAACGTTATAAGCTTAATATCTAAGGGATGGAAGAATTTTACGACAAAATGTGTAGCCTAAGATATGATATTATGTTTTAAAAAAAGCTGTTGCATGAGTGTTGTTTACTCAATTTCACCCTTCATGCCTAGACGCACGGTGACAATCAGATCGATCAAGTAGAACAGCGCACCAACCACTGCAACCGAACCAGCACCGCATAGGAAATCCATTCTAGCGCAAAATGGAAGTTGGAAACATTAGTGTGCATCATGCGAGAACGCAACATGACATACCTTTGCGTGTTCGGGGGCCAATAGTTGCGGTTTTTCGTCTCGGACCAATCGCTCAGAATGCAGGCCGCTGTCGCCAGGTATAAGATGAAACCGGTCAAGTTCAGAAGTGAGCTCAGTTTCCACGGGAAGCTGCAAGATGAGATGGTTGGATGATCAATATTTGGTGTACCTCACTCGCTGGTACCACACGGGCGCCACACATACTTGTCTCGTATAACCTTTCCGAACAGATAGATCACGGAGAACACCAAAAACATGGCGAAGGTGGCGTAAGCCAGCGCCACCGTGCGCGATGAGATGAACACACGAAGCCGTGAATTGTGGGCTGGATCATCGATCAGTCCGATGCAAACGATTGCGACAGCCTGCAATTACAGAGAAGCAAATGACGCTGTAACAAAAGCTGCTGAGACGATCGGGCAATTTGCGAACAATTTTTATGGCACATGTGAGCTACATGGTGGGTCAAGAGACTGGTTGGGAACATCGGGTAGAACGAGTTAAAAACAAAGCTGTAGGGAAGAATATCGTCACTAGAACGACACTAATTATCGTCGTACAATCTCGCATCTGGCCCGCTAAGGTGACGGAATGCGGGACAGCGGATGTGGGCTGTTGTGGGTGCTTTCTGCTAGCCCAGCGCCGCGTATGCGAAACTATTTGTCGTCGTTGACTCATGCCAGCGGCATGAGTGATGGCAATCACCAGCAGCGTGCAGCCGTTGCAGCAAAGGGCCCCGTGAGAAAAAAAGCAGTTGGAAGCTAGCAGTGGTGGAGTCTTTTTTTTGCCATCTCGGTCGCGTCATTGCGTCGATTGTGTTTCACTCTTTCAAGACAATCGATATCTTTCATCTGCACCTTGTGGCTGGGTGGAACCGGCGGTGAGGCTGGCAGGCTTGCGGAGAGCGAAGAGTTAGTGTGATTTAATTGCGATGTGGTGCTGTTGCTGCCGTTGTTACGATGTACTGCTTCGGCGATGATGATTGTTGCCTGGTGGCGTTGCATAACGTGCGAAGGCGCTCGGAAGGTTCTCGCTTCCGCTAAAACACATCAGTGCGTTTTTTGCATCTCCAACCACGGCGCACACACAGACCTGTTCTGGGTCCTACGTCGCACTTGCCACCGATGTGAATATGCGTCGTTTCAATTGAAGCTGTCTCATGATTTTTAGTGTCACATTATAACACAACCTGACCTTATTGACCAAACTTATTGAGGCTTCTGTTTTAATCGTTTCAATTTGAGGAGATGACCAAGACCGTTGTTCTTGGTGCTTACCAGCTCGAGCAGCTTCAAAACCGGAGGCAAAAACTTGCCCGCTCCGCTGCTGTTGAAGTACTCCTTGCGCATGCCACGATCGGCTTGATCCGCTCCATGTTCTGCGCTCGCCATCGTAAGACGTGAGATTTCTGTGATAAAGAGCAAGATAGAAACGAATTAGCTTAACGTTACTGAAAATGTTGATTGATTTGCAACAAAACAACAACAAAAAAACACATGTTTATAGTGTTGAACTCGTGAATCAATCGTTAATCACTTTTCAGATAAGTCGTGCGATCGTGCCCTTACAGTTACAGGATGCACTTTCCGAAGCATAATTTTACGAGTAGAGTTGTTAACATTGTTGTTGTGAACATCTTTATTGTTTTGTTCGTGTTTCGCCTTTGTTCAATTTGGTTCCTATTTCTTTTGGGGGTGGTGTTCAATCGCCAACGTAGCGTGACTGTGTTAAGACATTGTTGAGAAGCAACGCTGCAGCGAAGTTTGTTGCGTAGGAGATTAATGGTAATTGAATAATTGGTGGTCTTAAGCAGGAAAAGGGTTTCAGCCTGGCTTGGCCTCTTAGGAATGCTGTGTTTAAACGGCTGCTCGAAAGGGTGACACTAACGCATAGAGGTGGAATACGCCGAGCCAAAGACAATATAACAGTAGTACAATGTGGAGACATCTTTGCAATTGTTAGAGTGTTAAATTGGATTAATTATGTTTACATTTGCCTTCAAACAAATTATCATGAAGTGGATAAGTAAAAAACAAAATCTAGGAAACAAGTGTGTTGGTGGGTGATTACATTTCCGGTGTACTCTACGGTCTGTTCTGGTGGTATACCCTACCTATATTCATGGTAGCCAATAAATCTTCACACTGTCCCTTTAATCAGCGCTATATCACTGCAAGTATCAGCAAATGTTAGATTCAATGTAGAAACACACACACACGTAGATGACTCATGTTAGAACTGAAGTTTAATTAACGTAATGAATTTTAACTTCCTCAGGCACGATGCGTGATTCAATTCAGACGGTTGCAGCCTACCGTTTTTTGAAGATTTCGTCGGTGGAGCTTCCGTTGCACCCTCTTCCACCTTTGGACTTTCGTCTTTCTGTTGATTGCGTGAAAGTTTCGAATTGCCCATGGTAATTCTCGTTTGCCCTTGTACTTTGTTTGGGGTGTGGTTGTCAACTTCGCAACGTTTGTGCAGTACGACACGACTCTAGACAACTTAATTTAGAGGACACTAGCACGAGTACTCCCTTTGGAATATGATTAATGCCCGCTGCGTCTACGACCACTTGCGAGTGACTGACTGACTTCCGATGGGTTCGATCACTGGGCGTAGTTTGAACGGCGAATAGCAATCGATTGACGATACATACTCAGCCGAAGGTGACGATCGTGTTATACAACGCCACGCGACTACCGCCGACAGATGGCTGTAGTGGTGTACGTCGCATCCATTGAAAGCTGCGCTATTCTTGAGTTTCCAATGCTTCAGCATATCGATAATTGTGATGAGAAACTTGTGAATAGATGAATACACAAAAATGATGTGTTATTTTCTTTTCAAATCTGCTTGTATTATTCGTTTGTTCGGCTGGTAAATTGCACCCAAACCTCGCGGTCTATATCTGTATTTATGGTTGTTCACGCCGGTCGACGTTGGCGCGAAGGTCTATAATTTAAATGTTTCACAAGTCTAGTCCACCCTTTGGAATCGTGAACTTTCTCTTCGACATCGGCGATCGGAGCAGAGCATTGGTTAATTTGTATGCCGCATGTTTCCGCCACCGCAGAGATGTAATTTCTACATCTTATGACACCAGGCAAACATTATGCTCCGCTTGCCGGTTGGGAGAAAAGGGCTTGACGAACGGCGGTTGTAGGGGTTGTTTTCTTTTTCTATATTTCGATCGCTGTTGGTTCCGTGTCCGATCTATCGTTGGAAGTCAAAACTGCGCACTCGTTCCCCGTACCCTGGTTAATGGGCCGCATTGAATGTTTTGATTTCCGGATAATGATCGATTGTGGAGCATGGAGACGCGTGACCAAAAGCAAAAACAGAGCACTCATTCTGCTCTCCACAGTGTGCGGTCCATTTTCTGCGCGGTGTAACGCAGCTCGCAAAGCAACGATCGTTGAAACTGGTTTTGTTGGCCTCACTTTTTTTAGCGTTGCATCGCGATGTTGCGATGCATCGCCGCTTTATTACAAGCGAACGTGTGACGCCGTGCCAACACTCGCAAGTGCTAGCAGTGCTCGAACCTCTTGTTGTTATTGTCACACCCGCAGAGGAAGTAAACGGGAGATATGCGAACATGCTCCCATCATCGGCATTAGCGTCTGCAGCGAAAGCAACAAGCGTTCCTGCTTTGTCATGCGGAATTCCACCAGTTATAGCCTCATAAGATGATGGTGTGTCGTTTGTTTTTTTTTCTTATTGATCGATCCCTTGATGTAATGTTGGGTTCGAAACATCAGGAAACTGGTGAGAGAAAGTTGAACGGCGAGCAAAAGACGTAAGCAATAAAAATAACCACATTGCGCATTACGGTAGTAATGATCGACCTAATGATCAACCTCTAACGATCGTCACCGGTTTGGAACTTTCGTCGTTGGAGTTGAGATGTAAATGTTTTTTTTTTTCTACCCATTTTCCTGTGAAGGGAGTGATTTAAGAAAAATATTTACACCAAACACATTCCATTTCGCTGATGCGCACACGCAATCAGTTCACCAGATCATCGTCTTATGCAACTGCCGACACGCAAGTTGTGGAATTTTTTTTCTCGCTGTGATCAAACATATACCCCGATTTATATTGATGTTTACACCCTGCATATGTTTACGCATATTTCCGCTGTACAGAAAGGGTCTACTAAAACGGGATGGTGATCTATGCGCGTATGCGTCCCTTCCTTGCGGGAAGTGAAAGCTCGTGGTGCACAGACTCGATGTTTGGAAGTTGATGGATACGGCAACACATTGGATCCTCCCAATGCTGATGCTGGCATACGGTGGCGATGCTAGCCTCCATGACAGCACAATCGAATGGATGTAATAGTTATGGGAACTCTCGTCCATTGGAATAAGGCAAGGAACAATGTGGCACAATCTTGGGGTGCGATTGTTTATTTGTACGGATTTGATGGAAGCGCAACAGCAAGATGACTTCATGTGAGAATGAATAAATAATAGCAATGCTCCCTTTTCACGCAAGGGAAAACAGCTCTGGATGGTGGAGCATACACTATAGATGATTAAATAATTCATCTCATCCAACTGACCCGGTGTTATGCATTAAATTTTCGTTTATTTTTTCTATAAAGAACAGACTCTCCCAGTGTTACGTGCAATCACTCCTGTCCGGAACGGTGTACTGAGTCATATTCTACCGACATGTGGCGTTGCGTGTCAACACGCTAGCAAACCGCGCCATTGCTTCGGACGCGAAACGGCGAACCAAAACAAAATACGTATCAAAATAAATACTGCTTTTCTGGTTTACCAAACCGCGTGATGGACATCAAATACAAACACTACCGCAGCCAACATTCAGACAGACGAATGTACTACAACTACAACGGCGCCGTGTCGTGGGGTTGACTACCACCGCTGACCATCAGCGGACGCACAACAAAACCAACGCACGCGAGGTTCCGATGGTGGAGGGAAAAATAAAAGCTATCCCCGGAACATGGAGCATAATGAAATGAAAGTCACACCATGCAGCATAATTTTGCGCCACCAGCAAAAAGAAAAAAACCCGCCAAACCAGCTTGGGTCCAGCGACCATGCTAAGAAACAACTGAAGAGCAAAGCATAAAAAACCGAGCGCTCGTTTGTCTGTATTTGTGTGAGTAAGAGAGTGAAAGAGCTGGAGGTTTGGAATTGCTACCCCAAACCACCCCTAATCGGGGGGTTCCCGTAAAAGGGTCATGGATTTAAAGAGCCACGTTTTGGGTTTTAAATCGTGCCACAACCGTTTCCCTCGGGCGGGAGATTGGTTGTTCTTTCATGCGTTTTTACCTGGCAGTCGACCACTTGCGGAAACTCCGTGCAGTAATTTCGGTGTTGCTTGAACCTGATTGAGCAGATAAGGAAGTGGAATATTTCGTCTGTGATTCGTCCAGCGTATCGTGAGCCATGAGCACATGAGCATTTGGGTGGGAAAACTTTCCCGCGCATTTACAATCTTTGCTACAGATGTATCGGGTGGACAACCGGGAAGCCGCAGATGGTGATTTATGACCATAGCTAGTAAATGCTCATGTCCGAAAGAATTCGGACGAATAAGACTAAAGAATTTGTTGCGTGTGGATGAAGAAATGCAAAGGAACTGGCGTCCTGTATGGATTTGATAATTGATCCCCGTCCTACTGAATTTAGAAGTCTCTTCTCTTTAGCACAACGAAATCTAACCGGTTTTGGACGTCCGAGAGTGTTTGCGCCGTTTGGTTGCTGACTTTGGTGAGCGTTATCGTTCTCTTCTTTATGTCTCACATTTGTATCGCTGATCATATTTGGCTCGATCGTGATACCACTAGATTGAAGCGGTTTGTCTGGCTGGCTGTCCGCTTCTGAGTCACATTTTTGCCCAAAAACAGTCGCCAACAGTTATGAAAGGAGACATATTCTGGGATATGGCACAGTACGTGTCAGGTTCGACAGATTGATCTTCGCTGAGAGGCACTCGTTCCTATCCAATCGTTATATAAATATTTTGCACTGAATATAGCAAATAATAAGTTTCCATAAGTGTAGAAACCTCGTTGAATGATCAGTGACTGCAAATTGGTAGTATGCCACCTATGTCCAAGACGGCTCCATGTATCCCGCTTCCAAGATTGTAGCCACTAAAACACTTTCACTCACAGGAAGGTTCCACGCTTCAATAGGAAGAGAGAGCCTACATACTACTGTCACTTTTTCCTGTCTTTCCATATCTGATGATTGATACCGATTCGCACGTTGGTGATGTGGTGATGTTTGCATGATCACACGTTGCTACCGTGCGGAAAACAGGAACAATTATTTAAGACGATTTCTAACGTCTTTTCCTTTGCGTAAAGGCTTAACAGGCACTCTTTTGATGTCTGCTTAACCTATCCGCTCACGGGGTGAACCTGACCCAAGTGTAAAATTAATCATTGATTGCATTGATTCCGTGCGACAGTCAACCATTTGTCGCCAAGAAACCGGTTCTGTACCTGTTGCTTTCAAACACTCACCGCTAGAAGTGGTGGCTGGCATTAGATTCCACGCGACTCTTCGCGGACAATCATGTAATCGACGGTCGGAAAGGACTGCAACCTGGCCAGTTGCACCATCGTACGTTCACCTGCGACTTCCGACGTGCCTTCGGTCTGCACAGGTGTTTTCTTAACGAACACCCTTAGAACGTACGCTCGAGGGGGTCGTAATAAGACGATATCTAGAATGGGTCCCTCACTTGCGTGTCACTGAAGCGGCAACACAATTGGGTCACGGTGCGCCCGAGGAACCAACGAAGTGGTACTGTCCCGTGTTTGGAATTGTTTCGAGCAAGCAAAGGTAATCGTCGCTATGTTTGTTCGTGGAACAAGTGCGATAGAAATTTCCTCTCTGCGGAACGCCTTTTGAAACGTTTCATAGTGACGTGCAGGAAACGGAAAATTGCCTCAGTAGAAGGGGAAAGGGTAGGGCACAACTCCCTTTCTGCTAGGGTAGGACAAAGGCAAATCGGGTACGGCAGAATTGGTTGTTTTCTCGATATAACCAGAGTTCAAAGTTTACTCTCTAACTCTCCAAAGCAACGATTTAAAATAATTTTGTACATAAGTTATAGATTACTCTCCGTATCTTCTTATATGCCTGTCACCTAGTGCCTCGCTCCAAAGGAAGGTGCGGTTGTTAACAATGAGCCTCCGCAGATGGTAAACAAATATGTGCACACCATTAGAGTGTGTAAGTAATTCCACCCAAAAGACCTCCAGTAAACAAAACAAAGCAGTTAACAGCAAACTGCTAAGGCACCAGCACCAGCCAACACTGTTCCAGGCTTCTTTTTGTACCATTGATTGTAAACAACACCAAATGTTCGAAAATGGAAGGGACAACATAAGAGTTCGTTGACAGACGGACACGTTGTGTTCCAGACAAGCAGTGTCTTCAACGGAACATAAAACTTGTCCTAGAACTCAAGAATATTACTTTGGTGCTGGTGATGATTTTGCCTTATGCAACTGTGTTCATCAACATGCATCAACTCCCAAGAAGTTAGAACATTCAGTAAAAAATCGGAAAGAGGAGAATTTTTATTCTTCCGCGCTCGTCAATTGTGGACACTTGCAATTTGTACAACTTGAAATTGCTGCCCGCTTGATGGCATGTTTGCTCTATCCCGCTTTTCCCCGTTCCGGCTGTTGGATATTGATTTTTTTCCGTGATTTAGTGCGGTGCAATGTGGCCTAGGTTTGTGGGATTTTGCTGGAAGCTTAGTGGTTTGTTAGAATGTCTACGATCACGTGGAGAGTTTGCTTTTAGTGCCTTTGAGGGTCTGAAATAGCAGCTGGTTGTGAATTATCTCATTGTAGGTGTACTTTCACTTTTAACATCTACTTGAAGGAAATCTCGACCTAGGGGCGGAATAAGGCCCCTTGGAGGTCCTAATACGAATGATACTGGAGGCAACCCATCACTAGTGTTTTTTTTTAAACGACTGGACTGGTTGTCTTGCAATGACTTCAAAACTGCCTGCTGTATCAACGGCCACATTCTTCAGATAACCTTGGTGCCCTTGAAGCTCGGGACCGCATAGTCGGCTCTTTGGTAGATCCGCCTCTGGTTGCACCCCTAACCGTTAATTTCGTTCTGTTCTCGAATAAGATAAGGTTGTTTTTTTTTCTTAAAACTGCGTCTTATACCCTCTCAGGAAGAATGTTTTCCAGCCTGTTAATTGTGGTCTAATTTTGAATATTCAGTCATTAATTTCGTGATTTCGCAACATATTCTGAGGAATGGATATTGCTTTTCACTTGCGTTATAAGAAGCTTCCCATTATGAATACCCATGTAGCATAAAGATCGCGACGATGGTCACAAAATTGGCAAAACCGGTTGAAGGAACGCCTGTTGGATACCGGTTCGAGTTCGCTTTGGACATGTCCGAAGTAAGTTTGGACTATTTATATTTCCCAGACAACATTCGGTTCTTCATTTTTTTCCTTTCGAGTCTTCCTTGTGCACAGGCAAGAAGGCAATATGTTTCATCACACCAATCTACTGATAGTTTTTTTAGAGGTTCAAGAGATCTTTCGAAAGAAAACAAAACTGGAATCCCAACATTCCAACACCAATCGAATCTGTTTGCCGCGATCTAGCCCGCGATCACCAACATAATTATTCCACGATGTGTCAAACCCACCGAACTGGGTCCGAGCGTCAAAGACACACCCGTAAGTAGTGTGACATGTAGAAATTAATATTCGAATAACGTTATCATCTCCGAAGCAAGTCGCAAAACTCGTAGCATAGAACAAAACCCGTAACGCATGGCAACGGTGTTGACACGAACCGCATGTTTCTAGGCGTTATCGAACACACCCAGTTCTTCCGCCAAAACGGCAAAGGCAAATGTTTTGTTTCCAGTGCTTCTTGGGTTGTTTTTTTCGTCATCACAAACCAACAAACATTGCTTTATTTCTCTTTTCGTTGTGATTTGTCGTGAAGGTTCTCCATTTGCTTTCCGTATCACGTCAATGCAATACGCACGTACGCTCTCACGCACGCTATTTTGCGGTCGACATGAAATGCCAGGTTGAACATTTTTTTTTGTAGACACTACTGCCAGAGACAAAGTCCGCCAGTGCCGAAGCTTCGATCAACCAGTTCGATCCGGTACGGAGATGGGAATTTTTATACCGTTAATGTCCGATTCGGAAGAATGTCTCCAGTACCACCAAATCATTCACACTTGCTACAGGGTGATCCACTCTAGGATAGTTCTGCACTATAGCTATTGTTGGCCCGTTACCCTCACCCAGTGGCAGCGCGAGAAATTATGTTTCGGTGGCATGTCAGTTGAAGGGCCGCGCCCAATTCAATTTGTAGCACACCGAAGAACGGCACACACGTCTAACGCACGATGCAACGCGACGATGAAGCTATTATTTTAGGCCAATGGTTGTAGTGGTTGGAACGGCAGCGAAGGCTAAGCAAAGACTATCGGACAGATCTCATTCACCGAGGACGGTTGGAATTTTAAACGAAATGTTGCATTAGGAGGCCTCTAACCTGTTTAGTTTTTTCACCAAATTCACGATCAAATTCGACTGAGATGGATCGGAGCACCAGAGCCCCTCTGTCACGTTTCTGTAAATCTGGTTCGTCAAACACGTGGACGCGTTACAGTTGCGTTACTGGTTAGTAACGATATCAGTAATGACGAATTCAAATATTACTACACCGCACCAAATAACAGTTGCGTCGAGAAGAAGGCACTGCGGCAACGAACAGCAAGAACCTGCACAACGTCCGGTTTGGGGGAAAGCGCGCTCAAAACTAAAATCCTCACCAACAAGCACGAGCGGGTCCGAAACGGCATCTTCCAGGCCCGCTTTATGCTTGATGTTTTGGTGTGCGTGTGTGTTTGTGCTTTAGCATTGAACGCACACGTTAAGTTCGGTCCCACCGCACAGCACAGCTTATGCTGGGCGAATGCTTGCTGCATGCGAACATTGGAAGTGTGCGTACGTGTGTTGGTGGTTGTATAGGTAACATGAAGTATTTCAACGTGAGCGCCGCACTTTTACGCCTACTTGTCGGTGTGTTTAAACCGTGCTTGAGTTTGTTCGAAAGCTTCGCAGTGAACACGCGGGTGGTAACCCTTCATGGGCAGATGGGCTATTTTTCTATCGACAAATTGTTTAAACAAAATTGTAAATTTATTTCAAAATTATAGTTTTGTCTTTTTCATGTTGGTATTTAACTAACTACTTGCTTGTTTACTTTTGAAGCTATACGAGATATTACAGTGCTCCAGCTATGGGAAAAAAGGGTTAATTATGTAGATGAGTCTCGCAGACACTTGTCGATCTTCGATCTATTGTCTTTGTGTTAGCAGCGGCTGTGTGCCGTCAGCCTATTTGTGCTAATTTGAATGTTGATGGCATTCAACAGACGTCGCCGACGGAAGGGATGTAACAAAAGGGTCATTACGGTGGGTCGAATCCGCTGTGCACAGAAAATGACATTCCAATAGCACCATTACCACTATGACGAGATACTTCTTGGTGCTGCAATCTATTGTAATTTGTCTGCCCAGACACATTGCGATCATACCGTAAATCTGGTAGGAATAGAACATTGTTCGGGAAAAAGGTAATTTAAAATATTCTAATCACTGTCCATGGAAGTGATCGATATCTGTCAGGCTGGCCCAACACTAGTGACACACTAACATACTGCTTTCGATACGCTCTATTACTCCATATGGTGTGGGTCATCGTCATCGATCACCGTGTCGTCTGCGCCTAGGGCTAGATTGTCATTCTGTGCGGAAGAACATGCCCGTTAACCTACAATTCATCGCGTACAACCGCAAACGACGAGCTCAGTCGAAAACTGTTTACCCAATGCTGCCACGCGGCGTAAGGAGTGGGATGCGATAATTGATTTAATTAGCGCACTTCATTGAAAAGAATCAGTAATGCTCCGTGGGTATGTTTTAAGGTCGGGATCGGAACGTTTGCGTTGGCCGGTACGATCACCGCGGGCCCCGTTTAAACAATGGCGTACGTTTTGGAAGAAAATTAATTGATTTAATTTGTAGCATGCGCCTTATGAGCTCGTCCGAACTGTACCCAAATCGAGAGAGTTGCAAAGAGATGTGTGAGGAAATTGTGTCCGCTCGTAACGAACATGTGTTACGAAATGTGTGCCAGTGTTCCTTCTGTGTCCTACAGAGCGTTGAGCTGCTTTGAAAGTTGTGAAAGAACTAAACTAACCCATGCATCATCTTGTATTTTTAGATCGATCTCTACGTTGACACCGCCCGTCCGATCGTGGATAAGGTGCTGGAAGGATACAATGGCACCATATTGGCGTACGGACAGACCGGTACCGGCAAAACGTACACGATGTCGGGCAATGCCGAATCCCCCCAAACGAAAGGCATCATCCCGAACACGTTCGCGCACATCTTCGGACATATTGCGCGCGGCAAGGAGAACCAAAAGTTTCTCGTGCGCGTCAGCTACATGGAGATCTACAATGAGGAGGTGCGCGATCTGCTCGGGAAGGAACTGAACAAGAGCCTGGAGGTGAAGGAGCGTGCCGATATCGGTGTGTTTGTGAAGGATCTAAGCGGGTACGTCGTGCACAATGCGGACGATCTGGACAACATCATGAAGCTGGGCAACAAGAACCGTGTCGTCGGGGCGACGAAGATGAACTCGGAATCATCACGCTCGCACGCAATCTTCTCGATAACGATCGAATCGAGCGAGACGGATGAAGCCGGCCGACAGTATGTGCGCATGGGCAAGTTGCAGTTGGTCGATCTGGCCGGTTCGGAACGGCAGAGTAAGACTCAGTCGTCGGGTTTGCGGCTGAAGGAGGCGACCAAGATCAATCTCTCGCTGTCCGTGCTGGGAAACGTGATTAGTGCGCTTGTTGATGGTAAAAGCACTCATATTCCGTACCGTAACTCGAAGCTGACGCGACTGCTGCAGGATTCGCTCGGTGGCAACAGCAAGACGGTAATGTGCGCCAGCATAAGCCCGGCCGATTCGAACTATGTTGAGACAATCTCGACGCTGCGGTACGCATGCCGAGCGAAGAGCATCCAGAACCTGGCCCACATTAACGAGGAACCGAAGGATGCCCTGCTGCGCCACTTCCAGGAGGAAATCGAGGAACTGAAGCGTCAGCTAGAGGAAGGCATCTTTCAACAGGGAATTGAAAGTGGCGAGGAGGAGGAGGAAGATGATGGTGAAGGTGAGGAAGAGAATGAAGAGGACGCTGTAGAGGAAGAGTGCGATCCGGACGAAGATCGCGAGCGGGAACGTTTGGAGCGCAAGGAAAAGCGTCGCAAGGAGAAGGCGCGCGAGCGTAAGGAAAAGAGTGACGCCGAGAAGGAGCTGCTGGAGAAGAAAGCAATGGAGAATCAGCAGGAACTGAAGAAAGCAAAGTAAGTTAATGGTAATTTTGATGTGGGTGAAGAGAAGATAAGTGTTATTTACTTTTTTTTTGTTATTTGCAGATCGGAGCAAGATCAACTGCGAGCGAAACTCTCATCTCTGGAGAACAAAATTCTCGTTGGTGGCGAAAACCTGCTAGAAAAAGCGAAGGAGCAGGAGTTTTTGTTGGAAAATTCGATCACCGAACTCGAACAGCGCACCAAAACGGAGCGCGAATTGAAGGAAAACTTGCAGAAAATCGAGGCCGAACGCATCGACATTGAGGAACGGTACAGCTCACTGCAGGAAGAATGTGTGGGCAAAACCAAGAAATTGCAGCGCGTTATGTCCATGCTGATGAGCATTAAATCGGAGCTGGCCGATCAGCAGCAGGAACAGCAGCGGGAAAAGGAAGGCATTTACGAGAACATTCGTAGTTTATCGCGCGAACTGGCGCTTTGCGAGTTGGTAATTAACTCGTACATTCCAAAAGAGTATCAGGTCTGTAAAACCATATCTGTAAGTCATGCTAAATGCCACGGTAACTAATGAGATTCTATTCTGACTTTACTACAGAACATGATCGAGAAATTCACCCACTGGAATGAGGATATTGGCGAGTGGCAGCTAAAGTGTGTTGCGTACACTGGCAATAACATGCGCAAAAACATCCCGGAACCAAAGGTCAATACCAAAGAGACGGATCTGGTAGATCTGTCGCACGTGTATCTTAGCTACAATACGGATTCGGTGGCTGAACCAATACGCGCAAAAACGGCAAGACCACGCACATCCGGCATTGCCCGACCGACGACGGCCAGAAAGTACTATTAGGAAGACCGGTCACACATGCAGGACATGTAGCAAGAATTTGGCAGCAATGGAAATGAGGCTTTTAGTCGTGATACTCTCAACCGTGTCGTTTCAAAAGAGTATCACACAGTAAAATAGATACGACGATTACCAATTTAACAGCCGGCAAGTCATCACATGAAGGAACACAACAGATTTCATTAAATCGACCGTTGCTGGTGTTGTCGCGTAAAAAGATTACATCCGTTGCAGATATATCAAAGCTTGCACTAAACGCACAACAGCACAACCACTCGCTTTACACGTGCAATACGATACTAGTCGCTTGATGGTCGAACAATTGACAGTTGTCAGTTGGTTGTTATTTTAAAATCAAAAGTAAACTTATAATGGTGCCCACCTAACTAAACACAGGATAGAGCTCAACGATCAATGTGCATCAACGTGCAGAGTTATAATTTTCTCTATAAGAAGGTATTTTTGTTGACAAATGTATTATTGTTTTTTAGCATACCGGTGTGAACCATTCTACGTGGGTGAGTTTTGTTGTAGAAATATGAAGGATTTATTTAGTTTAGACAATGCTGTACGCATTCATACGCATAATCTTTTCGCCATTAGAACATGATTTCACATCAGCGCTACCGTATAGGAATGTTAAATAGGACAAAGGAATGGCTCGCAACTTTTCAACTGTTAATTCTGACGTATGTATGAGTACGTTGTAATAATTTATCTAATTCCAGTTTGATCTTGCAGTGAGCATACATTGCTTGCGTGACAAGCAACCAATGACTTGAACGACAGGTGAAGCAATGCTAGAAAACAAAAGCGTAGAAAGATTTTGCTGTGGTTGTGACAATATTCCAGTAATGTTTAGACAAAAAACAAACAGGATTTATTTATGTGTACATATGTTTTTCTAACTTCGGTTTAGGTATTAGTAGTGTGCGCACTTTGATTGCAGTCATCTTCAGCACGCAGATGTTACAAAATCATATTTCGTTTCAAATATTACTTACTTTATTGAGTGCTTACGATTCCTGATAGGTTTGGTTTCAACGGGCAGTACGTAGTTAAAAGGTAGTCGAATAATACCATCCCCAGTCCAACCGTAGTACGAGTGAAATTTGAAGAATGAAATGTATGTTCTAGACTAGTCAATTGCTACATTTGCGGCAAATCACACACGGCACTCATAATCGTAAACGATGATTTTCATATCCGCTTAAGGACGCTTTGTCTACTACACACGACTTGGTGCCAGTGCTAATTGAGTAGTGCTACCGAGGGTAATGAGCATATTTCGAGCTCTATCAGACTAAACGAAATACTCAATATACACACAACCACACACACGATTGCATATTTGTAATGGAATTTATTGAAATACACCAGAAAACGATAGACTTCAAGCTATATATGTTCGTTGTGATCTTTCCTGAACATAGTATTCAACATCACATAGGTTTGTTTGGTTGTTATACACCATCTGCTAGTTTACTTATCTACTTATCACCGTTACTTGTTTCGTCATCAAATCCATCGATTCAGTCGCGCTTAGACAGTGTGCAGTAAGGTATCAGTTTATATATTGTTTAAATAACTGGTAAATTTGTACATCCGGAGCTGTATATACGTAATAAATAATGCATCTTCGGTCGCGAAAAAAAGAGCGATCCGCACTGTACCTATTCTACTGTCGGTACACTAACGAACTACGGTAAAGCGAGCTCCTGTTCGCCAGGCAAACAGGAGCGCTTTACTATGCAAATAATGGAGCTTCTGTGTTGCTCCTGCTAAGCGATGAACGATATAGTATATAGCTACAGTCTCTATAGTTAGTCTTTCACAGTGTGTGTTCAGATATGCTGTTCACCTGTTGCTACCACTCTCTATTCTAGGAAACGGAATTCATATGATATCAGTTCTATTGAAGGTAGTTCATATCGCACTGCGATCTAATCAATATGATTCTAATCGAACGTATGACGAACCCTCCTACAGGGCCCTTCCCGAGGTTTCCTTCTATCAAGGCAATGCGCCTAGACGCTCACCCTCTGCGTATAGTACCGAACTTGTGTACGAGGTAGTAGCGAATGTATTATGTGTGTTCCGGTTGCGGTGCTTGTGAAGTTTCGTTGCTGGGCTGCACGTACACTTCCGCAAAACGCTGTCGGACGTTTACGTTCGATCCCGGAACCTAATCTCTATCGGTGTGCGTGGTGCCAACAGGAACTGGAACTGTGTATCGAGGGGACTGCGATAATCGATCTCGAAGTTTTGGAATATCTAAAAGAAATATGCGCAAAGCCGCTGGATTATGCATTGCTTCGGGTGAGGCGTTTAGGTTTACCTTTGCCACCAGCAGGGTCAGCTCGATGTCGATCACCTTCTGCCCGGGACACATACGGCGACCGATGCCAAAGGGCAGGACAATCGATGCACCCGGTTCCTGCCGCTTGTACACGACGTTGTGGTTTTCATCCCGCTGCTCGAGCCAACGGTCCGGCAGGAAGCGATCTGCATGATGGAAGTTGTCCTCACTTTGACAGGCAACACGCGTATGGCACAGCACGAGCGTCTTTAAGGTAGGACATTTGATTACGTTAATGCATTGAAATCAACCCGGTCAATACTCATGCTTACTCCCGCCTGCAGATGATAGCCGGACAGCTGGAAGTCTTCCTCGAGAATTCGCGCCAAGCAGGGCGTTGTTGGCGACAGGCGGTACGACTCCTGGATACATGCCTTGGTGAAGCGAGCGTTCACAAGATCATCGTTGGTGATGTGCTGCACACAGTGGCTAAACTCTTGCGCAATCTCACGCTGATGCTGGAGCGACTGGCTGAGATTGTGCAGCAAAAAGGAGAGTGTGTTGGAAAGCTGCATGAGAGCAAAGAACAGTTTGAGTCTCTGCTGGGAAGCTCTTCTTCACCGAAAACATCCCGCAATACACACCGTTTCTATGGCACTGGTAATGAGGTCGATGATGCCGGATATCTTCTCCTTCGTATCCAGTCCTTCCGTCTGGAGAATGCTGATGAAGATGTGCTTCACGTCGTTGTCGGGACAGTTGAGCTGTTCTTCCTCGAGCGCCTCGTACACAATCTCTGCGATGGTACTGAAAAGCATTTGGTGAGTATTCGATTAGAGTTCATCCGCATTAGCCGCGAGAGTCTTCTCCAAACTTACTCGTAGATGATTTCTTCACAGCGGACAAAGTTACGGTAGAGTCGCGTCGGGACGTACTTCCACAGCTTAAACCCGTAGTAGCTCTCGCCGATGTAAACGAACGACTCCTTGACGGCTTCGGCAAGTCGCATAAATTTTTCGTTCTGTCTATTTGTCGTCAAGTAGCCCATTCGCCGTCCCAACACCAGGCAGCAGATAACTGCAATGAGTTGCAAGGAAAACAGAACGTTAGCGTTGAGTGACAGACGACACCCAAACACACACACTCAACTTACTCTCCAGCCCAACGGAGTTGGCTATGTCCTGGAAGTTCCGGATCGTTCCGTCCTCTGCCCGCTGATGGCGCACCAACTCCACAAAGTCATCACATATCTCATTGACGGATGGTATGAAGGATTGCAGGATGCGTCGGGAGGTAATTCCCGTGGTCAGCTTCAAGCGCAGTTCGTGCCACTTTTCACCCTGCCTGCAAGACCAAGCGTTAGCGGGGGCTTCAAACAAACACAGCGAGGACAAACATTCTTACGCATTAATCAGATTGGTCACCCCGAACCGGTCCGGTCGGCTGCTGCGATACACCTCGATAATTTCCGTCGGCGGCCGGAAGGGATAGCGGCTCGGGTACTTCAGCACCTTCTCCATGTCGGCACGATCGAACAGATTCACGATCGGGACCGTGTCAACGTCGAGCATGATTGGACCGTAGCGCCGATGCATCTCCACGAACGTTTCGTGCACCTTGGCGTACCGTTGCCGACCGAGAAAGTATCGCCATTTGGTACCGATCAAGGGCAAACGCCTCGGTCCCGGTATGTCCCAGATCGATTTCACCTTCGGCAGACACTCGTCCGAGCCGGGCGGGCCGGCGCAAGCCGACGTCGGCGTGGGCAGACCGCCGCCCTCATCGCCGTTGTGCTGGTGGAGCAGATGCAGCAGGAAGCTGCGGATCGATTCGATGATTTTCTTCGGCTTCGGGTTGTAGGACAGAAACATAAACAGCGTGACGAACGTGTAGAACAGCACTATCGTGACCGACATGGTGCGATCGTACGTGCTGGAGATGTCTGCGAAAAGGAAAAGGAGAACGAACGAATGATGAAAACTCGACCGTGGTGGGTGTTCTGAGTGACGTAACAATATGCCCCGCCGTTCGGGTGACCATGTGATGGCATGTGAATAAGCTTCAAGGTCAAGGTCAGTTGCGAACGGGAGAACGGAATGATATCATTCGTAAGATGTGCCACGTAAAGTAATTGTCGAAACCGGAACTAACTAGCACAGAACCCCCCAGTGAGCACCAGATAATCCAAATTGTTGACAAACAGTTTTAAATGACGCCGTACCAAATAATCTCAACCCAATCAGGCGATACAGTCGTCAGATAAGCGTCGATGTGCGCATATACGGGGCGGAGGTCTGAAAGCTTTAAAACATTATTGTACTTTCCATTTGCTCACAATCGGCAAGTCACGGAATGTTCGTCATAAAACTCCAAACCGGGCAATTCAAATCCCACAGCAACGGAGACAATAACCCAGCCAATATTGGGGCAGATCGATGCGATAACACTATCAGCGTATGCACATGCCGTCCTTTGCACGTCCTTCATTGCGATTCGTTATCGTGTAGTGTTTTCGTTTTGGGCAGGCTACACGGCAGATAATTCGCACACATTTCGCTTCAAGCGTCCAATTTTCACCTGCCATACCGCTTATCGCGTGATAAGAGTTGCAAGTCTTTTTGTCGCAACCTTGGCAGCGCTTCGGAATGATTTCGTGTGCCTTAAGCCCGGTGGGGAAGGGTTGAGACATTGCGTTCAGCGCGGATAATCCATCCATCCGCACCATCATCAGGTGAGCGCGTTCTCGCCTTGCTTTCCCGGCCATTATCTCACACCTCTTTCACTTTCAATAGCAACGCGGTGATGAACAACCAGCCGAGATCCAAGTTGCCCGGCGTTACGAAAAGCGTTCGCGTGCTTTGTGATCTCACTCTCTCTCTCTCTCTCTCTCGCTCCAACTCACTCCCTCACACCGACTAATTGTCAATCAATGCGCTTAATAAAGCGACAAAACGGTCGAACCGGCCGGTCCCGGGGCGCAACAAACGAGCGCGCGAACAACCGAGCTGCTGATACCGGGCGAGCGCCCGATGGTTTGATGGGGACGCAGGAAAGAAAGGAAGTACCGATCCGACAACAACAAACCACCGCCCCTGCGCCAGCGTTCAATATCACGATCACGGTCACGGCCACGGCCACAAAACGGAGCTGGATGGTTTGCGATCTCGCTCACACGCCGCACGCCGCACGCCGCGGGTCGCGCTGGATGCGTGAAGCTGGGGGATCGCGGCCGGTTGTGTGTGCCGCAGTGAGTTATGAAACGAGATTGGGCGAGTGTTTGTGCGTGTGCGGGGCTGGTTTTTTTTCATTTGTTTGTTTTGTTTGCCGCCGCCAGCGATCTGGTGGGTGCAGGCTACCGAATAAACCGGGTCGGCCCACAAGAAGCTCGATCGAGCGTGACGTAAATTGGGGAACAATCTCAGCGGACACACGCTCGCACGGTTTCCTGCCTTACCCATCATCTCGGTATCGGATCCGATGCAATCCATTTGTGCACTACATCTGGCGTGTACTGTGCCGCCGCAACTCCTGTCCAGTCGTGTATGTTGGCTACACTAGCACGTCACAAAATCAAACAAATCACCTTGCTCGATTCACCTACTAAGCCGGGGGTGCTTATCGGTTGACCACTACGAACTGTCCGGGATCTCGAGCGAGATCGCACTTACGCGCCGCTTATCAGCGCGATGTTATTTAACGAACTAATTCGGCAGCCGAACAGCAGCCAAAAAAAAAAAACGCAAACCCCTGAGGAAACGGTTGCGCTCCCGCCAAACCGAGCCGACGGACGTGAAGTGACGCGATATGCTGCGTCGTGTGCTGCGAAGCCTGTGAGGATCTATCGCGCGCACACCTGCCCTTACGCGTTTGTGTGGTTGTGCGTTTGGATCCAATCCGAAAGGGATACGACACACAACCGCACGTTCGCTACGTGTACTCGCGCTCCCGGATGGTTGGAACCGACCGGTTGGGCAATGATAAAAAAAGCTTAAAGTGAGCATAATAATCGCATTCGGTGGGTTGGGACAATTTTTTTTTTCGAGCTTCCCCAAACAAATGTGCCTCCCTGGCTGTATGTGTGTGTGGCCGGTCTGAAAGGTGAGAACGGTTGAGATCATTCGCGTTAAGGCAAGATTTCGCATTTGATACTATGTAGTCTGGTGAAGCAAACGCACTATGGGACAAATTCGTAAGCGGGTGGTTTATTCCAATTAAATTCTCTTTGCTTACCGCACTCTTCCGGTTCACTCATAATGCACAATATGGGTCTTTTTTCAGTTGTTGGAACACTAAAGTGCGGTTTTCAACTTTAACGAAAATTAGGTCAAAAACGAGATTATTTTTTCAATTGTTATCACACAGACAATCACACACTTTTATAAGTATTTATATCGAAACCGTCAAATTTGAACTAAAAACACTTGTTTCTTGTTCTAATAACTCAATTATTATGATAAAATCGCTTTTAAGTCACTTTAAAACGTGCCACACACACATACGAACACTTAGAATTTGCGACCAAGCGTTCGAGGATCACTGCTTGAAGGTTATGCGGCAAATGTTGCTAAAGCAAAACTTGCTGTACAGTTAAATGTTTGACCAATGGTTGTTTACAGTAGTTTTAAACACCCGTAGCCCAGTGCAGTGTAATTGGTTTTGTGTTATTTTTCCATAACAAAGAATTAACACTATAAACAATCCTGTTCCATGATAACGATTTTCGTGGTTCTAACGAGTTCTATAAATGTTTTTTTTTTTTTTTTTGTAGCTAAGTACAACGATGCTTTGTTGCATATTAAAAGTTATGATTTGTTAAATATTGCTTTATTTTTAAAGAAAAACTTTGTATAATTACCGAAAAATAGATGACATCGTCGGGAAATTTTAATTTATCAAGCGAAAATTTAACTTATTTAGATTGATTTATTTGTGGTTGACCAAAAGCATGTTTTGTTTTCAATCGGTTTCAATTACAAAGTGTAACAATAGGCTTACTGAAAATAATAAACAATTTCTTGGCTTAAAATTAGTCAAGCGAACGGCAAACAAAAATTACCTCTGATAAGCTCAACCCATTAAAACGAAGGATTGTTTGCACGTTCAATGCAAGATCAATAACCCTTGCTCTTTTGTATTATCTTCCTATCAACAACCGTACTATTGCGTAGTAATACCACAAACGATTTTATGTGCAAAAATGAATAATAAGTCATGAACCACCATGGAGATGGAATTGTCCTACTGTGCCAAGATGGGTTTTGAATGATTTGGCGCACACACCGCATCAAATAAAACCAAAAACGAAACAAACGAATGATAGCGAGAGAGCGAGAGAGGGCGGAGAGAAGCAAGGCGCGAGAATCAAAACAATGATTAGATTGCGGGTACTATCTATCAGCTGACCAGTTCCCAGATGCCCGTGTGTGACGTGTGTGTGCAGGCAGCGTTATCATTGCTCTGAGGCCACGGTAATATTAGTGCTTTGCGCTTCAAAACGCACGGGAAACGAAGCGAGAGAAACGATCGATCGGTGGTTTTTTGTTTTATGCGCGAAGAGTGCTGAGCACACGAGTGTGCTTGCGCTGTATTTAGTCCACATTCATACTAAGCGTGTTGGAGGATTCATTCAATCTACCTACCAACTCCTCAATGGGGAACTTTTAACAAACAAAACCGAAAACTATCAACAAACTACGGATTGGTGCGCAAACAAAAACACGGCCAGTAATCGGCTGTCTTGGCGATTTGGCCGCGCGGTAAACAATCATAGTTTACCCTGTTCGCCAGTGCTCAGCTCGCTATAAAAAGAAAGTTGCTGCTGACAGGCTGGATGATTGCCGGTTAGATAAGCAATGGCACAACCTTTAACACCTGACACGAAAACAAATCATCGCGTCGATCACCGGCAAGTGCAACAATGTAGTTGTTGTGACTTGCCATCCGGCTTTTGCACCATGGACATGATCACCGGGATGGCTTCACAAGTGCTATTCCTCAATGAATTGTGCACTCCGGTGCATTCCGGGACACGTTGATCGGATGCTTTCTCCTCTTTCGTTTGGCTTCAGGAGCCCTAAACAAGAAAATTGAAGGACCTCTGAGATCAACGCCTCCTGCGATCGAGGAGGCACAGTCCCATTAGGCATGCTCAGCATATAAGGCATGGGGATTAATAAAACGGTTGCAAAAATCCCAACACTCTCCACCTTGCACCATGCCTTGGCGCGCCAAAATATTGCGCCGCGCGTCGATCTGCGGAGATTTCAATGTCAAAAGGGTAATGATCGAGATATGTATGTTTTTTTTTTTTTATTTTTGGTTGTGTTACTCTCCGAAATTTCGTTTCATCGGTGCTTCATTCAAAATGGGGAAGGTGCCACTCGCCGTACGCATCCCCATGCTTCCCTTTCCCATTTTGTCCTCGCCAAAACCCCCCCCCCCCCCCCCCCCCCCCCCCCCCGCGATGCCATAAAGCCGAAACAGAGAAACCATAGAGGTAAGAATGGTTTGGTAGAGCTTTTGCCTTCCTGGTAGTAACAGCCCGGGCCTTTTCGATCATTCGCAGATGATGTTGGTGTTGTTGGTGCGTGTTGCTTTATTTTTTTGTGCGATGAACGGTCTGAACGGTTTTGAATTTTACTGAGACCGCTACAGGTCCCAGAACGCCCCTTTGCAAACTCATTCGCGATTTATTGAAGAGTGTTCGACACACCGATGCGAGCGGCGTATCGAAAACCGATTGGCTTAGATGTATCGCAATCTTACCGTTTTCTTCGCCGCAGCGTTCGCGTGTGTGAGTGATATTTTTACGGGTGCGAAATGGACGGAACATGGACGGAAGATTAACGCACTAATGCCTCCCCCGAACGAGAAGGGAACTTTTACGCGTGTTTCGGAAAGGAAAAGATCACCCCAGTGTACGAAGCTTAACACGTTAACACTTTCCAACCCGGAGAAGAAAGAAGCATTGGGCGTCGAAGAGTTCGTCAGACACACCCGGTGCTATTCTTGAGCGTGCGCGGGTTCGTCGCTTAAATGATCGTGCACCAAGTCTTTCGTTTTGATCGAAGAGATTCTCAACGCTTACCGGTTCCGCGGTGGTAAATGGTGAGAAATTGCCCGGCTGTGTGAGGGTTGTGTGAAGGTTGGCTAAGAACGAAGGTGGCCAGCTGGTCCCTAGGGTCAATACATACAAGCTCACCGGAGCATGTATGTGACAAGTAGGTGAGATTTTATTGTATGCCGGTGATGGTCGCTGATTGATTGGTTTAGTGTTGTTTATGGATGGCGCAACGCATTTACTTCGTTAAAGATGACTTTAAAAGGAATGCGTTATAAAAGTATTCTTGTACGTGCAATTGATTCCATGTCCCTGCAGTGGGTAATTAGCTTTACCCAGCAATGAGAATGAAAGAACCAAGTCTCGCTCAACGCAAACGACATTTCTGAATTGTTTCGCTTCTTTTAACCTCAAACAAAAACCCTCTCAAAGCTATCGTGTTGGTTTACGGCTTACAGCTCCCAGAGCCAGCTCCGGCCTCGATTCGAAATCCTAATTAAAAGCAGAACCTGCAAGCTGAAAAACTGGTTTACATCCTGCCTCGATCAATAATGATCCTGCCGATCGCCCAAACCAGTCCTAGCATCTAATTAAAAGACTCCTGGTATTAGTTTTTCCCGAATTGCCCGCAGCGTGATGCCGCTCTTAAAAGCATCAGATGAGTTAGGGTTTTGTTCCTTTCGATCTTGACCTTCTACGGACCGGCCAGGAAGCTGGATCGAAGGCAACAAAGGCAGGTCCCGAACGCGGAAACACGCACGGCCCGACATCATCCGGTAGCTCGTTCGATTTAAATCCAAATCGAAATCGAAAGGGAACGCCGCTCGACCGTCTGGAAAGTGTGTGAATGTGTCTGCCACGAAAGTAGCCGACGGTCTAACGAAACGCGGAAGGGAAGGTGCCAAAAAGAGCATGATCGTGTGTGTGTGTGGATGGATGGAGTCTGATGCTATCGTCTTCCCCGGTTTGTCTAAGCTCCACCAAGTGTCGGTGGGACTCTAGACTCACAACCGGTGCGGCAACTATAATTTGACTGTTCCGACCGCGGAAGCGTAACTCTCGTTTTCTAACGAACGCGGTCGCAATACAGGAAGACCGGCTGGCCGGCCCGTCTCTCGGCTGGCTGGCTGGCTGGTTGGATTTCTCACTCACTCACGCTTACCATCCGACGCCGGACGAGATCGAAAGTTTTGCAGACCGCAAGCCCAACCGCCCATGGAACTCTCACCGAAAACCGGTGCCCAAACCCCCTCGCCACAACCCTTCCGCACCACGATCGTGGCTTCATTTCCATTTCAAGCGCTAGATTGACCGATTTTTTCGGTCGCCTTTAAGCCACCGGTGGTGGTGGTGGTGGGCATGGGGGGTGGTGACGAATTGGTGGCGGAAGGGAAGGTGTAAGCATAAAACTGTGTCAAAAACGAGACGCGCCTGTGAGCCCCCAGTAAGCGACCGCGTACCAAGTGTGTTAGAGTGCGTAGGTTTTTGGATAAAGTATGCCCAAGCATGGCATGGCAAAGGTGGAAAGAGATGGAAGTACTGTATTTTTTTTGTGCTGAAAATACTGGTTTTCGCTACTTAGTAATCTGTCTTATGGTGGGATGAGGAACGGTCTTTGAGGGTGAAAAGGAGGGGGGAATTTAAATCGCGATACATTGAATCAGACTTAGTGGCATCTTTCTATCCATTGCGCTAAATGAAGAGTGGTAAAAGCTTTGTTTTATATATCCTTTAAATTTTCCATTAATTTTACAACTTAATTTTTTATAACTAAATATGTAACTTCGAAGGAAGATGCAAATTTTCCGTCCTGTATTGGCACTTGAAAATGTATTGTGGTTGTGAATAAATTGTTGTACTTAATGAATCTTTTTAGAAAAATCATTCCTTTGAATCATAAGTGCAGCATCATTCAGTTGACTTTCCAAAGATCAATCTTAATAGATTCATTCTGATTCATGAATTTGAATCAGATGCACTCATTGATAATTATATTTAACAATTAAAAATGTGTGTTTTCAATCAGTGTCTCTCCATTTCTTGTTGGCATAACGACCTTCTAAGTCATGCCCGCCATTACTAGCCTACTGAGACTTCATTTTAGAACGTAACCGGATAATCAGTCCTTGCTACGGCGGATTCGTCCGGATGGGATTATGGATCGATCCTGTCGTGTGTAGACCGGCCACTGGCCGCCCCAATAATTTCAATATGTTAATTCATAATATAATTCGGTAAAAATACAAATAATCTTAAAGCATCTTTGTCAAGACTTCAATGCAAAATAACGTGAACTTAGATGATTGTCATTTTCCCAACCACACACTTTTGAACTAATCCTAATGTTACTTAGTTTGATAGTTTTGTTAATTGTGAATTGTAATCGTCTATGAATGTAAAAAGAATTATTATTGTAGTTTAAAATAACAAAACACGCGTACAGACAATTTCGAATGCTTTTCTTCGACTTGTTCATCGCACTTTCAAAACACTTTTCACCCAACTTGCAACCGACGGATGCATTCGCCGTGCAACCTTTGCCTCGTTAAATCGACCGTGCAGGCAAACCACAAACCCACACAAACCAACCGAACCGAGCCCGTCCGAGTACGGTGGAATCCGGTTGTTGTGCGGTGCGATGCGTACAATTTCAGAGAAAGGTTCACTGCATTAGCATTAGAAGTCCGCGCACATGTGCTCGCACAGGCTCGTGCCCCAGGGCACGGTGATCCCGCGCCGGTTTAACGTAACGGAAGGCGTCGCTCCCGGTCCCTTTCGGCCGGGTAGCATCGTGCGTCTTGCTAGCGGCTCACACCAAACAGCGTGCACAAGTAATCGTTCCAGCGTGTTAGAAATTTCCCTTTCACATAAATCCGACATCCAAGCGGCGTTCGTAACGAGCGTTCCCCATGTTGGGGCAGAAGGTTGAATGTAGTTTTTCCTTTCATCGTACCCATCGAATGGGGCTGGGTGGGGAACAGTTTTTCCGTGCAGAACGTGTCCACTATCGGTAGAAACGGGTTTTGCTCCTTTCGTGCACCCTCGCTCGCCTCTTGCCCATTTTCCTCGGTATGCTCCCTCACGACCAGCCTACGTTATCACACGGAGAACCCACTCTGCCCACGGTGCCCATCCAGCCCGTTTGCTCCAGCTGCAACATAATCGATTGGAGAGCCGGGCACGCGACTGTTGCGCCGATCAATCGATCGATCGAGTGAAAGCCCTGCTCCGCTACAGCTTCCCGTGTCCCTCTAGACACGAGGGAAGGCCAAACGTATTTGGACAAATGGCGGGAAAACTTGGCGCACCGTTTTCACTATCATTCATCCATAGTGAGCGACGTCAATTACGGCCATTCATTGATGCCCCTTCGGAATGGTCTGTTGGTTCGTGTTGGCGCGTGTATTCCCCGTGAGGAATTTGCCGGGAAAATCACATCCAGCTGTGATTGACGTGAGGGAGGGGGGGCTAGAGGGAGTAGGGAAGCTTTCTCAGCCATTTTCTTCCTCCCAAGTCAAACTCGATCGATTGATTGGTGAGTCATTAAATTGTTTCGCCGGTGGAAAACTGTCGTGTCTTGCAGGCCAATTGATGCGGCTTGGAACCGCGCACCCAAACACAGGTTTTCCGCATTTCTGTCCATAAGCGGTCATCCGGTTAGCTTTACCGGTGAGTATGCTGCAGGTTACATCACGCGTTGCGCCGTGTGTTGTGCAGAGGCTATTAAGGGAACGAAGGTTGCAGTTGGGCAGCGAAACGGTTCGGGAGGAATTTAACATTACTGCCTGTGGGCACCGTTTGTAAACCGATTCCTAAACAAGATTTATAATCCCTTCCCGCCAAGCGATGGTAACGCAGGAATCGCCAAGCAAATAAATAGTTGCACAACAAACAAAACACCAACAACCATAGAACATTGGCAAAACAATGCTCTAATAGGCGTGCGGAACCGGCCACGTAATGAAAGCAAACCAGGAACACGGGGCATACCCCGGACAGGGTGATTGTGAGAAGTTCTGCAAGACATTCGAGGCCACAGCAGCACCGAAGGGCAGGGAGAAGGTCGATTCGGAATGGGATGCACCCGGAGGTATTCCTTGTTTCGCGCCCCCGGCTGGGTGGTTTGTCTTGGTGCTGCATGGCAAAGACAATTGTTCCTTATTACTATCATCATCGTCATCATTATGCTTCATTACCCGAGACCGTGGCGGTGGCTTCTTTTCGCTGGATGGGTGTGATTTTCTTGCCTGCGTTCCTTCTCAACAGGACGGTTCCTGCTTTGGCGCGTATGTCTGTTCTTGTACGCTGACCTTCAGCAGATGGCAGCAGCAGCATTTCTGCCTGCCTGTACTTTGCTTTTTCTTTCGTTCGCGTCCTGTAACAGCACAACAACAACTTATTTATGCCGGTAGCACTTTCCATCCCCCAAAAGCAAACAAAACCAAAAGCCCCCGACCGCCGCCCGGACCAAACAAAACCAGGGCACAAAGTTCAGCCCGGCCCGGCCCGGCGTTTGTCCCCGAGTTGACGCGTTGTTTGCAACGAATTGACAAAAACCGAAAAGTGTTGCGCCCGTAAGCAAAATAACTCCCGGGCCTCCCGGAGAGCGGAAGTAACTTTTGGCCGGAACTTTTGGAATTTGTCGGGCCTAGGAAGTGATGACAATTTGTCAGTGATGACGCTTTTTTTTTTTGGTCAAAGTTTGCCCAATAAATGAGCACAATTAATCCGCCTGCGTTGGCAGTATGTGACGTCAATGCGCATTTGAGACGGGTTTGGAGCAACAAAAATGGGCAAACACAGCAATCGATCGATCGATCGGTTGAGCTAAAGAAACGAGTGCGAAGAAGTGATATTTACTACAATGACCATGCTGATTCAAGTTTTTCTTCGTGCGAGCGATCAAATTACACGCACAGGAAAATGGGACTTGCTGGGGTTAGGCTTATCGTCAGTGGTAAACTGCAATCGCGCGCAACTAAAAACCCCCCTGCAACATTGCACCAATTTAGCAAACGTCCTTCTTGGAAGTCAGTGCAGGAATTTCCTTACGAACCCCACTCCGGTCGTTGGTGAACGAAAATCCGGGACCTTGGTCACGAAACGTAAGCAATGTGCTCGCTCATCACGCTGCTTATCGCACACTGCTGACAGGCGTGATCGACTCGACCACTGTCTGCATGAAAGGGGGCATGAAAGGAGTGCATTTTGGTAATGGATAGATAACACACCATTGAACAAAACAAAACCAAAAAAAACCCTCTCCTTCAGTGTCCGGTATCATAACAAATCGATCGCTATCGTTCTTTTGCCATTCGGTTGACGTAACGATCAAACAATTTCGCTCGATAAAATGTAGCAAATGCTACAGTTCGGCTCACCGAAACATGCACCAGTATCGGGGGCAGGAGTATATATTCAAATTAGTGGAGAAGAGAACAACACTTTGTACCTCAATGTCGCTGCCTCGCTGGTCGTTAGTTCTAGTGGTTCTTTGCTGTTTGCAATAATATTATTTCTCCTTCCAATTAGAAGCTTCAATCGTTTACCCCTATGCCACTGCACCTTCAATCGCCAGCAATGGGTTTGTTGACCAATGTTTCATGCAACCGTGGCCCGCACCGTGGTTGACCGTGAGTACTGACCGTCCATTACAAAACGCCAGTGACTCGCAACACGCACACCGGGTCGGGTTTGTTTGGTGTTGTGCAGAAGTTGTTGATATTGAATCTAAAATTCTAATTGCATCCAGTCTCTCGAACGGTAATCATAACTGCAGGTGCAACGGGATGATGCCGATGTTGCTGATGATGGGCGGGGGTGGTAAACAAGCAGGTGAAGGTCCGTGTCCAAAAACCGGTCCCCGAGGAGCCGGTGGAGAGAGATTCGGTTCGGACACAGATTTTGCAAACGAAAGTTGGTGGTAAAGTAGAACTCTAAAAGATGTTTGTTAGTTGAGTACGAATCATTGGGAATTATTTTGTCCACTAACAATTATTGAACGAAGCATTTTTTTCGTTATCTCTCAAGCTATTGAATGGCTCATTTTAATTGCTAAATGTTAATTTTACTACTTTTGGCATGCTTTTAATCATGTCTTATCATCCTTTCTTATCAAATCTTGTAGAAAAGCTATTTAAATATATTGATTTAAAGTTTTAACGAATAAGACATTCGCCATTATAACGAATTCTACCATTATAATTAATTTAAGTCTTGAATACAACATGCGCTTCTAGAATAAAAACTGTAAAATATCCAAACATTACAGAACATGGCGAAGAATTCGCCCAACATCGCTGCAGTTTACACAGAAAGGCATAAATAGTTGATGATGTAACTGTGCAACCACTTATTGGTGTTAATGAAGGAACCAGATTTCTTCTCGTCAAGCAGCTGTATCGAACCTCATCGTGAGATCTGCTCTATTCCGAGCTAAAACATCCGAAGGAAGCAACAAAAACTACAAATAGAGAACACAGCCACCATCGCCAGTGTTCTGAAGTCCGCTGCAAGTAATCGCTTCCAGAACTGTGGGTAATGTAGCAAGATGACACTTTTTGCGTTGCTTTCCCTCGTGATCCTCGCGTTCATACGGGACGGACATGGGAAATGGAAAGGACGTTCCCGGTTCGAACCACTTCCCAGGGCCAAGTGTTTAATTAACGGCGAGGGCAATTTAATCGGCCCATCAGCAAAGTGTTTTCTCGTCTGGGCGGGTGGAGGGCAAGTATTGCGGCAGATCTTTCTCCCATCGGGATCTGTTCGCTCCGGTGCGCTCTTGGACACTGATCCTGGCAGGAAAGGCTCACGAGACGGAGTACGGCTTTTGTAATAAGTAGTGTGGAAGGAAAACGATGCGGAAAAAAGGTAATAAACACCATCATCGAGAGGAATGTCGCAATGTTGCCAGCCGGGCACGGCAGTGGGCTAGAACTGTGCATTCCAATCATCCCGTCAGTGGCAGTCAATTGATGATAATAGTAGCTCTGATTAAGCAGACGGTCGCAGGCCGGTGGGGACGCGCGTGGACAAGAAATAACGATTCTAACGTGCTGTTGTTGGACAATCGTTCTGTTAATTATCGGGAAACTTAACCAGAATGTTGGCGGGGGAAATAGAAACCGGGTCCCTTGTCTAGACAATCGGCCACTGCCAATGGAAAGAGTGCGATTGAAGAACTTGTGGTCTGCTTCAGAAGAGCTAAGAACTTGCTCGTTGGAGCTCAGTTGTGCCACCGTCGAAGATCGTGCCTGTGTGCAACTTATGTTCCACGCATGAACAAGAAAGATCATTTGCTGCACCACCTTATCAAGTTCAGCCCGTTACCCACGAAGCGTGCCAAGATCAAATTTCCTAGCCCAGTCATACGACCCCACCCAAACCGTGACTCAGCGTAACCATTTAGATTAATTATAAAAACCATGTCAGCACCATGGTAACGCGCTTAACAGTGACACTGAAAGTTCACCCATCCCGACGATCGCAGCCGTAGAAGAACGGCCCCCGGTCGGATCGGTAGCCGCGCGTCACCAAACGGCTTGACAGTGGCCATTGGGATCAATGAATCCGACATAAACCCACTTTTCAATTGGGGTCCCGCCATCAGCTGCCCCAGTTGTCTCAATTGATCGTCCGGACGGGTGGACAATTTTCTTACATCTTCACGCATTCGAAGCTGCACGGTGTGTGTGTTGTGGGTTTTGCGATTGTGTATAACACCACCGATGTCACCGTGATTTATCTCAATCACGAAATGCAACCCGCCAGCGGCTGACGCCGGCTGGCAAACTATCTCCCTGGCTCGGGGCCGGTCAAGAAAATGAGGATAGTTTGTATGCAATATAAGCAACATGTCACACGACCATCTCGCGCTGACATACTTTCACTTTCCTTTGACCGGTGGATCCAAGCGCCCATGGGAAACATGGTGGCAGCAGCCATCTCGTTTGTTGCAGATGAAATTGAATAGCAGGCCCACCGCCCGAGACTGCTTGGGAACTGGGCCGGGAGAATTTCTTCGGCAATTGGTGCGGTTCCTGCGAAAAAAAAGATATGGTCGTATCGTTTCGGGACCCATTGACTTAATGCAATCGCTGTAAATTGATGTCAAGAACTCTGGTGGACAATTGTACCGGGACTCGCTGTGGTGGACATCGACCTAGTCGAGATTTTTTTTCTGTTGCATTCTTATTACGGGAAGAAGGCTGGAGACGCTACCGGAGATGCGTGCGACACATAATCAAAACACGGAAGTAACGCTCAATTACTCCCTGTTGAGGAGATCAACCGGTCCGTTCGATGCCATCTTCAAGATCTTATGATGGGGAAATCTTCCCTGGCAGTACGTGTGTAACAGATGACAATAGAAGAAAAAAACAGTGCCCTTAGTATCTGTTCTCGTTCTGGACACTCCTTCGTAAAGGGCTTCCACGTTGGATTAATTGGGTAGATACACTCCGGCGCGATGAATGATTGGAATGGATCAATGGTGTTAATTGATGTCAATTTTCCTACAGGACGATACGGCTCTCCATTGGTGGGGTGGAATAGCATGCAGAAGAGCCCGTCCGAACGATCCCGGTTATTAGATTTGATTGTCATCAATTAGTTTCCTAAAAGGGGGTTGAAGATTTTGCTGATTTCTTATCATATCTGAGGGTGTGCGTCAATTGTCTTTCGCGGTAGATAAGATACATTACATTTTTCGGTTGTTCGGATTCATGAAGATTCCAAACTTAGCCAACCAACCAACCTAGCTGAAAAGCGCATGACATACGCTACTCTGTCAAAGGCATCAGTGATCTCTAACTCTTCGGTGTTACTATTAATGTTCCTCACATAACTAGTGCCATAAATAACCCTCACATTCATCGTTTATCTGGAGTTGAACCTTAAGCTTTGAGGTTGACTTTGACAACACGTCTATTGCAACTGACGAAGTCTTCATGTTACACCAAGCGAAAAGCTGATTATTTTGTATGATAATTAGAGGATATTACTTCAATAATATCTGGAAATAGTCAGATAGAAAAAGAACTCTACCAGATGTGAACTCATTAGATACATCAGCGTTCGGTTCATGGCACCGTGCGATCTAGTTGGCAACGAAAAGGTGAAAGACTTAGTCCTCTCTATCTTGATAGCTTTGATGTGCTCACCAAAAGCGGATGACGGACGATGCCAGACGATCGTAAGCGGTTCTGGACTTTCAGGTTTTACATCACTTGTTGCAATCAATTCATAACTAAATAATAAAGTTAGTGTCTTTGAGCTAATGAGATTCTTTACAGATTCTTTAAAACTCTTTCAAATACGTTTAGTATTTGTTTATAGCTGAGATTATAATGAAATACTTCAATTGATATCTAAAACAAGCATTACCTCTGAGCGCCCTGTACCTTAAGGTTTTCGCCGCACCGTAAATCTCTGCCGCAGCGGGTCATTCACCTTGTTTTGAATGTGAAGTCATCCCCCCAACTGGCGTACGTTCCCGTCCAGAACACTTTATTTGGCAAAGAATACAAAACACTCCACGGCACCCTACTTGGGATTTCCGTGCTGGACTTCTTTGCTTAAGGCCGGGACAACACACCCGGTTCTGGTGGTTCACCAGGAGATGTTTGTTCTGTCCGTCCCAATGCATCCGGGTGGTACGATACTCCACCCGCTACAAAACCTTCCCCAAAATTCTGGAACTCATCCTCCTTCGGTCGAATCGGTTTTGTTTTTTTTTCTCAATTCGCCATCGAATGACGCAAAAGGGTCATTTGCCTTAGCGATTCGGTTGCGATCGTGAAGCTCGGCGCTTGTGCCGGCTTTGCTTTGCGAACGGTCCGCGTCCGTTTTCTTCGCATTTCGGGACCATCGAAAACAACCGAGGCGTATCATCAAAACATCAAATCGCCTACTCGCGCTGGGAGCATCATCACCACCACCACCAAGAGACTGATTGTTTGTCCTGGGGGTGGTGCGAGCACGAGGCACGGTGGCTCCTCACCCCTCCCCCACACCCGGGCAGAGCCGAAAAATTCACCAAAACAACGAACGTGTAGCAACCACAAATTAGTGCCGGGAGATTGGCGAAGAGGAAACCCGCAACGAACAACAACAACATTCCGCACACGGGTTGACGACGTGACGGCGGCCGGGGTCTCCACAAGTCCCCGGGGCCAGAACTTTTTTTTTCGGATCCGCACAGAATGTGATGTGTGTGCGTGGTTCGCAAACGGGGCTCTGCGGGTTTTTGTTTTGTTTTTGTGTGGCTGTTTCGTTTCGTTTTCGGAACCGGGTGCCGTTTATTCACCTGCACTGACCTACGCCACACGCCACGGTTTGAAGCATGCCGCAGCATTAACACTCTCCTTCCGTTGTTCACGAAACCCCTCCATCCCCTGATACTGTTAAGAACATGGTGTGGAAATTATCCCACCACGTCCACGACGATATCCGCTGGCCGGTTGGAACAGTCCGGTACCTAACCGTGCCGCGAAATGGCGCGTGGTTGGTTCTATTGCCCTCTTCCCAAACTAACGAGGCGCGAGCGAGACAGGCGATACACATCCCAAATAGAGAACGGTGGCAAGAGAAAGAGCGAAAAGTGGGGGGCCAATGAACTTTAAAGTTCTTTGACTTTTATGCGGTTGTGCCATTATGGTCAGCGAACCCATTGCTGCTGCCTTGCTGCGATCCGATCTCCGGAACGTCACGGAACGTCTTCGGACCGTCGGCACCATGGACGGTCATCATCGGGGGTCATTCGTCCGTGTTGTCCGGGGGCTTTAGGTTTTCGGGTGCAGTTGGATGCCACAGTTTTCCCCCTTTCCTCCACCACCTGGACCACCTTCCTCGTGCTTGTAAGAAGCGGGGAATCAGGTTCTCGGTTCGGCCATCGTGGATGACCAGCACCATAAACGGGCCCCGGGACCCATTCATAACGGGAGAGCTGCAAAACAGTTTTTGTTGTAGAACCATCAATCATAGATCCGTTTTGTGTTCGGTGGTGTGTGGTGGTGTGTTTTCTTTCTTTGTTGCTGTTGTTTTGTTACTGAAGGCAGGAAATGTTTTCCTGTTGGCAAATTGGAATTTCGCAAAACCTGCGCTTCGCACGCAACCGGGTGCTGGAAATTGCGGTCCATTTCCGGTCGCGGATTTTGGGAGTTTGCGTTTTAAATTAATCTCTTCCCAGCCGTATCGTTCGTCGTTTGTCGTTCGATTCTTGCCCGTTCCCGATGCCCTCACGGTCCTTTTCGTTATGTTACGCTTCACGCTGTGCGAGCGAGTACAGCAAAGTTGCGGTACGAACATCTTACACCGGTTTCGGTGCGGACCGGTTTAATTTTTGCCGATCGTTTTGTGTGCAACAAAACAGCTGTTTACAATCGAAAGCAGAATTGTTATTCCCACCCGATTGGGCGAGTACCGATCAAAACGATTTGGTGTCGTACATTGACCTCGCGATCATCGGAACCGCTCGCTCGCGATCTTGTGCACATGGATATGGTTTCAAATTGCATAAATTGTAGCGTAACGTGTATGGAAAACAAGAAGCAAAAAAAAAGGAAACATTCCCTTAACTCGCACACTCACACACACACACACACTGGGCATTCAAATGGGTTCTATTTTTAGCCAGGTGGAGGACTAAAAAAAGTGGGCGAATGATTGGCAGATTCAAGCCCTGGGAGGCATCCTCCAAGCAAGCTGCAGGCTAGCAGCCGGAGCAGAATGCTAGAGATGAAATAATGTACGGCAGCCCTTAAGCAGGGCTCACGCCCGTCCAAATCACGCCGTCGACTAACCTCGAAGCCCAGTTAAACAGTGGCACACACGGTCTACGAATTCCTCCGGTGGGTGGGATTTGCTCCCGTCCCTTTTCCTTTCCCGCCCTTCATCCCGTGCTCTGTGGACAAACGCGTGTCTTTGCAAGGGTTGGTGGCCCCCCGATGATGGGCCAGGCACGCTGCAAAATATGTATGCAGCAGACGACGCGTACGCGCTCGGACCGAGGATCGAGTCGGGTTTCGGCCGAGAATGACGGATCGAGAACGCAAAAGCCTCCAGCTCCACAAAGCAAACCATGGAAAAAGCCTATCACCTGAAACCGTTGGCAAGAACAAGGGGGTATCCATTGCATCACCAATCACAGCACCAGTGCTGCCAAGTGACCATCGCCTACTGCCTGGGAAGATTCTTGCCATCCTCTGCCAGGCTGTCCCGCTTTTTTTATTTTTGTAATGCTCTTTTTTTATATTTCGTCTTCCTCTTGCTAGTGCAGCACATGCTTCATGCCGTCCACCTTGAGATGCCACACACACACGCACCGGGATGTTGGGGGACGTGGGCTAGGCGCTGCGGGCTGGTGGAGAGTTTTTTATTTTAGTTATTTATTTTTATTTACTTTTTCGCCCGTTTCCGCGCACACGTCGCTCCGAGCGGGACGAGATCGTAAAGCAATGGTTGCATAACATTCGCGTTCCGTTTCTTTTCTTGCGGGATGTGCCCGCGTTCTGGAGGCTTATACCCCCCCCCCCCCCCTGCCTCCCCCTCACCACCCCCGACACGGGCGTGTGGTGTAGCAGGAATGCGGACCGAGCATGGAAAGTTCATTCCTCCTAGTGCCGATGGTACGCTGCAAGGCTCTACGCAGCGAGGAGGTGGTGTTATGGGCGGGAGGAGCTTCTGTGCGATATATTTCACCATATGGCTTTAACATTGGATTTATGGGACATGGACATTTAAAGAATGTTAGAACAAACTTTAAGAATATTTATTTCGTATCCAACTGTTTTATTTTATTCACTAGAAAAAGAAAGAAAAAGTAACATAATAAGACTCAAATAGATTAAAAATGTAAAAGATGTAAGCAAGAGATGCAAGAGATGAAAAATACGCAATCGCTTCTTCTTCCGGGTCTGAATAGTCGGTCGAAACATTCGCCAGAATCATAATTTCTAATCGGAAAAGACATCAGATACCTACAACGAGCAATGCCATGGCCATCAACATCAGCCCGGAAAACATCTTTCATCCGACCGTTTAGAACAAGTTCGGGAAGGCACAAGAACCACAAGATATGCCAAAAATTTGCCAAATCGCCTACACCTTGGCGATAAACGCCGCACAATGCCGGAAAGTCGATCACCGGACCGAAGGTAGCGAATCGATCGCGGCGGGACCCCCATTTCGGAAAAATTCGAAGGCGAACCTCGCACTTGATCTTGATGTTTGCGTCCCACGGTGTACGATGGGCTAGGTGGCTCACCTTCACCGTGTGCGGGCCCCGGCGAGCGGATGGAGAATTTGCATGACATCTCGTACGGGGATGATGAGCCGCCGTTCGACGCGCGTCGCATCAGATCAGAGTGCCGCACTGGGTGAATTTGATCGGCCACAGCTCGCACCATAAATCACACCCCCTTTACTGGGCTTGGGGGCATGGGGGTGGGAGAGGGGGAGAAGAGGCATAAACAGAGGAAAACGACGGCGGGCACAATAAACACAGACGCGGTAACGATCGATGGCTAAATCGATCGATTTCCGGATGCGACTTCCCTCACGGCAAACCAGTCGTCCCAACGAACGGCGACAGCGCCGTCATGATCGGACTCACGCATCTTGTACATGCCGTACGCGCGCGCGTCCATGCCGAATGCGTAATCCTTTCGAGGCATCTTTCTCGCCCGGCCCGCTGCTCGTGCTGCATTATGTAATGGCTTCGGATGGATGCAACATTGCAAATGCATTCTTTGCTATGTCATAAGCCGCCGTGCCGCATTTCCTCTCTTGCCACTGGTTGCCTTCTCAGCGCAGTGTGTGATCGCCACCCCTGGTCGGGGGTTTTGTTTGGAAGAGAAAATAAACGATCGTCTACTCAAACCGAAGCTTATCGGTGTCGGTCAAGATGGCACTGGTCAGATGAGCGGTGTGTTAGCCTCCCTTTTGCGTCTACAATGCGTTCTTGTGCATGCACGTGGAAGAAGCCGCAAGTCATGAAGGTCAATAGGAAGCGCGGACGAATATCGCGGTAATCGTCCTCCAGCGCCTCCGGAACTGTTCCGGTACCGGTTGCTCCCGGTCCCGGCGCTACCGTTCGGGCTGTAAAGTCTTGGAAATTGGAAATCTCGCCGTTGTCCGTTTGGTTCAGGCAAATATGTGCTGCAGACAAGCTGCGGAAGATTTACAGTGTTCAAGAATCACTGCAACAACGTGAAAGATGGTTCTATTGACCGTTCTGAGAAAATGGTACTCTCTCTCTCTTGGTATACAGTACCACAGCTGATTTACAACTGACGATCAGTATTCTTTGAGGATCTTTAATTCCTTTAAGATTAGACAACCTTGATTTTCCATTAGAATTATAGATTAGAAACTCTATTATCATACTGGTGATCTTGTTGGAGAGGGCCGGTGGTGTATTGAACGCCACGCCGGTTTTCACACGACAGGACCCTTCCAAAATCCTAACCGAACCAAGCCTCCGTACGCAGGACTGTAAATTAAGTCGAAGAAAACCAGAAATTGCAGGTCTAGACCTCTTGAGGTTATTGTGCCGATAAATAAGAAGAAGAAGAAGAAGAAGAAGGTATTCTTGAAGTACACAAAGGAAAATTTAGAATTGACAATTAAAGACCTAGACATTAGAAGAGATTGTATCACCTCTTTTTCGCTTCTCGGTCAACCAATGATGTCTTGGTTTTCCAGCTCCTCAGAACCATAGCCCAATTACAGACCGAAGAGCTAGACAATAAAGTTATAAAAAGCATTACAAACGATAAAAAAAAACCAACAACTTTATAATTGGTTCTTAGCAGGATATAAAACTAAATGAAAAATGATTGCTTTCGATCAGAATAAATTATAGAACACAAGCGATTCAACCTTACAAAGAACATCAGCAAAAGGAACCGAATACTAGGAGGGCAGCATAAAACTTACATAATTTATAAACCTACAACGGACGAACCTAACGGTATTAACATAGCAGCTCGGTATATGGAACTCCCTCTGAAAAACGTTCTTAGAGCAACAGCATCGAAGTGTCGAAACATAAAATCATGGTCAAGTGTGTGCTGGAACTATCGAGCTTTGCCGCAGCAAACAATCAACGGATCGATTAATTGCGTCCACTTGTCCGTCCGTGCGCGGCTATTTTCGGCAAAGCGGACCGCTCGCTACTGTCGCCATTGATGAAGTTGATTTAAATCGACAGCAGCGAACGAATTTTTCGGCAACTCGAGTCGAGATTCGATCCAAAGTCAGCGCCAGGTCATCGCCGTCCCGGTTCTCCCGGTTGATGGTTAAGCAATTGAGGCGAGAGCAAAAAAAAAAACAACAAGCACACGAAACAAAACAAAACCACTGTTAAGTAACGAAACCATTCCGGTACAGAGCATCGCGCTGCAACATACGGCGCAATTTATGAGGCGTGATCATGAACTTCACCTCCACGCGGATCGGCCGGAGAAGGCAAAAACAGAACCATCTCGGTCAGTTACTACGGTGCGCCGCCGATCGAATACCACAAATATGCTATCACCGTCCCACCGTACCACCACCGCCGCCGCCGCCGCAGCCCAACATAAGCGATGGGTGGTTCGCGGACTCGCTGGACGCCGTTCGTGGCATCGAGAGTAAAAGCACGTACACTGGCCGTCATCGGCGAGCTGATTGGTGACAAAGCGTGAAAAACGGCGGCCAGCTGGGAAACACATAACAGCGTGGACCAGTGGAGACTATGTTTTGTTTTGTTTTTTTTCGGGACGAACAGGGTTCATTAACCCTTCAGCCGAATGATTCGGCGATGGGTACAAAGCGCCATCGTGGACGGGTTGTGTGCGAGTGGCGCGTGGGTCTTATCTGGGGTGTCGTGATGTTGCCGGTTCAGTGCAAGCTTTTAGTTGGTCCGACATGGCGATAGCACGGGGCAGCCATAACTGGCAATAAATAAGACATTTTGACGTGCTTCAAAAATGTGTACGAAGCTAGTGCCATCCCAAACCGCTAATCATCCCCAATTAGCGGTGCGGTTTGTTAGGGGGTTTGTTTTAAACAAGATAAAAATCTTTCACCGTTCTGCAGAGTAAAGAGAATGAGAAATAGAATACTAAAAGGAAGTAGTTCTTAATGAGCTGAGATTCTTCATTCCACTCACAGATGTCGCTGTTGTAGTTAGTACGCCGGGTGATTATTTTTGGTGAAAGTAAGAAATTTCTTCCTTCAAAATGCATTTAATGTTATAAATTTTCTATAAGAAAAATGTATCTCCGATTGTTTCTACAAAAATCTACAAAACAACTTCACTTCACTGTAAGGAGGATGTTACAGGGATGGCCCAACATTATGATCGATCAATGGGCTTTTTTTAAACATTCGCCAAATCCCGCATGCTGGTGCCATTGACCTGCATTCGGTGCGGCAAAATTCTCAGAAGTTCGGATGAAATCATTTTCGCGTTTTTCGGACGCACTTGCGGTAAAACGGTGGCACCCTTATCTGTGCCAGTGACACAAGTTTGTTTGCCGACCCCGGAGGTGGAAAGAAAAACAAACACGTTCCGTTTGAGTAAAGAGTGCAGGAAATCGTTTTGTGTAAAAACCGTAAGAACATCATGGAACAGCACCGAAAACAAACGAAAACTGGCGGAACAATCTCAATCATGCAACGATCGCAATGAAACAACACACCGCTCGGAGGCGGGCAAGTTTGTGTTTGCAATTTTTGGGGAGTTGAAATGTTCGTGCCGGGGAAAGATTTCGCTACTTGAACGACGAAACGGCACTGTGTCTGCTGAGGCCGTCCTGTGTTTGTTTATCAATATAATCATGTGCCCAAAGTGACGGTGAGAATTGAAAAAATCAATCGGAAGAACCATCCTTGCGGGCGGATAGGAGAGCGTATGTTGACTCGCACCGTACGATTATTTGGAAGTTACTCCGCAAATAGCATTTGTGTGCGAAGAAAGTGGACAGTAAAATTTGTTATTTTGCCAAATTTCACCCAAAATTTGTACGATGAGTCGTGCACACATTGTGACGTGTGGTGGTGGATGACTCGCAAAAAAACAGGAACTTTTGTTAGTCATTTCTTGGGGAGAGAAGCGGAACTTCACGTTAAGCTACGGTTGAGGAGGCTTAAACTGTTAAACTGGATTAGCATACTAGTTTTTTACTTGACATTAAATCGACAAGAGGGCTCCTCATTCCGAGAGTTCCTTGGACGACTCCTCTTCTTTATTGGCACATTTAGCTGGATAGACAGCCCTTCGTACGGAGGGTTGGTCCCGACCTACCAATACGCTACCAATACACCACGAACGTATTGGCCCTTGGACGTATTGGTAGATGTAAATTGGACTTTCAAGAGCATTCATTTTTGCAGGCCGGTCTGAGCAGTAGTGTGTCGCGATGTCTATGTTTTAATCCGATCATTATCTATCTGAAAACCTTATAAGATAGCAGCTTGAAGTACCAGTCATTGAAATTCTTCCAAAATCTCAAAATATTTTGCCCAATAATGAGGGTCTTGCAGTCTAATATTACTCGAAAGAAACATAAAAGATGGTCCAAGACGTGGAATTCGTCCACAGAGTCACACATATTGGAGTCAATCTCTCCTATACGTTGGAGATGTGTGCCTCAAGCGAATTATTATATCTAAGTCTAGACATCTCTCGCAAGAATTCGGGATCTTCAAAGGTCCTAACGAACCAAGACTCCAAGGGAAGTCCAGGAGTTTATCCACTCAAATCGTCCGTGTTCCAAATACGCTGTCAACCGAATGCGTAGGTGCTCGTGAGTTGGAATAAGCCACTGAGTGTCTTAAGTATTTCCTTTGCAAAATAGTCTAGCATCTTAATAGCCTTCAAAGATCACTTCAGTTGCGCACTGACTTTCTTGTCAAATCTGTCATGCTTCTGTCAATCTCTTAGTATCAATCTAGCCGAAACAAATTAAATAGATATGTGGCAATAAAAGTAAGCTAGTTAAGTCAAATAGTGCCATAGTTCAATAGTAGCTGTCAGTGTTGTATTTCAGCTTTAATAGTGCTGGTACGGGCATTTTTGCAACTGTTGCAAACTTTAAATTGGCCACCAGCTGTCAACTGATCGCAACCTAGCACCAAGCAGCCAGCATCACTTCCCTCGGCCAGTCCCAAACGAGCGTGTAGTCTTTCAACACCGCACGCAACCGTGGCCCAAAATGGGTCTGCCCGCATGCACACTGCCCACCTTGGGAACGCACCGGCCCAACTCCGAATTCACCGCCTCCCTCCGGTTCCGTGTCTTCGTGCGGCACGCGGAAGGTCCGGCCACCGCCATAGCGAAATCGTACATACTTACCCAAGAACCAAACGGTGACTGCAGACCAGCTGAATAGACCGGCGTCGATACGGCTACGCCAAACCGATCCAAAATGCTCGACCACGAGTCAGTCTAACGTCACACGATCGGCGCACACGACTGTGATGCAACGGCAGCCGAACAGACGGCACGGAGGCTGGCGCGCCAGACGCAACTTAGACCGAACAGCTGAACCAGCGTGCACACGTTAAGCTGTCATAAAACTGCATCACACACGCGTTGCACTCGTGCAAAACCCACCAACACGACACGCACACACCGAAAGAAGGGCTGCTATCACGCCAGCGAAGGCTACCTTCAAAACCGAACGAGCCCACCTGGTTCCCACGATGCGGCGGCCAGCAGGATGGGGATGGGGGACGAAGGGAAACCGAGGGCCCAGGAGGCGGGAGGGGAAATTGTACTTATAACCCCCCCGGGTGGTAACCTACGCGCACCGTCGTTAAGGCAGCGGAAGCGTTTGATTGAGAATTGGTCGCTTCGACGATCCACACCGCAACGCGCAGATCGATCCCGAATTTGTGTTTGTCGCTTGTGGCGGAGATTCTTCCCAAAATAAACCGACGGGAAGTTGGACACACTTTCCTGCCACCGCGTAAGGTAGAATGTGTTGCTAATTTCAAGGGCACCAAGGGCCGTCAATGATGCCACTTCTTGCCGTTTTGGGACGACGCGCAAGGATCACAGACGATGCAATCCAACACGAAGGCACGCGAAATGAGCTCGCTTATCAACGCGACATTGATCTTCGGCGCACAGTGAGCACTGGGCACGATTACCATTTGCCCCCCATTTTGATTTCGTTTCGCACTATGCGCGCAGGTTTTTACTCGGTGAAGCGTTTTCCGCGCACCGTGCCGTGCGAAAACGGTCGGAATCGATCAAAACCCTGAACGCCACTCACGACCGTCGTGTGCGTACGGTTGTGAAACGTACCGCCACGTGCGTTTCCGCCACACTCCTTCCGAGTCTTGCGTTGCACCAGGACAGGTCACACGGCTTTAATCACTGCACGAGGCAACCACACACGTACGCGTGCATGCACTTGGACAGCGTTGCTTCCGCTGTTTGTTGGGCTTAATGCACACGCACAGCTGAAACTGCTGAAACACATCCAGGAACTAGCGATCCGGTAGCACTGCTCCACTCCGGTTTGGAAGGACACTGGACGGTAGGTTGCGATCTTTACGCAAAGGCACACGTGTGTCGCCCGATCGACCCAATCAGTAGAGGGTACCGTCAACGTGTAGGAAAACACTTCTGCACGGGGCCAACGTTGAGCGCTTTCTGATGCGAGTACGGCCCAATTCAAGCCGCCCAATCCACCGCGCAACGGTTCGGGCGCACACACACACACACACACGCGGTCGGTTAGGTTGCGAGAGCTCTACAGTGTGGTCGCCCGTTTGCCGGAGGATCCCGGGAGCGATCGCCACTCTTGGAGATGCTGCTTATCGCGATGGCGGTGAGAGAAGCATCCGTCGTGAGCCGCCGGGGTTGGAGAATGTTGTGCTGATCTTCCGCCTGCCCATGAATCGGCTGGTGGATGATCCCGCTGCATCTCGGTGCGGCCGTGAGAGTGGCCCGAAATGCACGTGCGCACGAGAGAGCGCGCGCTGCGTGTGTTGCGTGGCCGGTGTTGTTTGTTTTCGGATTACCTTTTTGGCCGGGGAGTTTGATCGGGGTTTGGTCAAATCGCTCTCGCGGTATTGCTTTTCTCATCTCCAGCTCCCCCGACCCCCCCAGGCCACTTTTTCCCCCTCCTTCCTCTCCCCTTTAATGGGGTAAGAAATTCTCTTTAGACGAGCGGGAAGAAGTTCTCATTAGTTTCACCAATTGCTTAGGACATCTTCGGCACAATTTATCGATCAAGAATATTTCATATGGGAAACAAGAAGGGAGGAAGAACAACTTGAAAAAGAAACAAGAGAGTAAGAGAGAGAGATAATAGATAAATTAAAGTTGAAATTCACACAAATTTTTGCTCATTTTATAGTCACCACCAAGTCACCTTAATGAAACATGGTTAGGGAATTCCAACCGATCAGCTGAAAACGCGAATATTAATATGTTTCAATGCAAACGTGTTTGATGACTCAACACGCTCAATATCTTTTACATTATCAGTTCCGTTCGCAAAGATCTAAGCTTTTCCTGTTTCTAATTTGTTGTTTGAATTAGTGAATTGCCTTTTCTGACGTCTTCATACTATTATCTTCAGCAATGTTCTAGTGCTAAAATTTTGTGTTTTAGCAGGGCTTGACTATTGAAGGATTAAATGTTTAGTGCATTTTTCATAACCATAGAAGCTTTCTTCTGGGGCGGCCCGATGACATGATGCTACGGATAAATAAAGTCACAGAAATTCAGAAATGGCAGGCCTAAACCTCTTTAGGTTGTTGTGCCGATGAAGAAGACGATAGAAGCCTTCTTGATTTGCGACCTTGGAATATGGTTTGTTCTATGTGACTTCAATTACCCAACACTAGGTGGAGAACCTTTATTACTTTACATCGAAACTAAGCTAAGATCACCAGTGAAGCTATTGGAATATTACGATAAACAATATTTAGAATTCAAACAGAGTACAGAGTTTAGTACTCGCTGAAGGTCTAAAAATGGCGACTCCTTCGATCTATATAATTAATTATAATTTCGATTGACGGCTGCTGCCACCTGCTGAACTAAATTGCTGAAGACATAATACAACTTTTTTTAATATGTTAAGTTTAAAATAAATTAACTGTCGTTGTATGCCTGAGTTTTGTTGAAAAAATGAATAATTGTTTATGTTTTGAAGAAACTAAGCCACAATTTCGAGCTCAAAAATGAATGTACCAACACCAATGATCACCAAAGTGCCATTTTTAAGAGTACAAATAAATATAGCCCACCTCCCAATCGCAAACACATGCAACGAGAACTGAAATAATACGTTGAAGCAAAACATTTGAAAAATGCTCCTTCGCTTCCGAATGTGGCTTCTCGCTGAATGAGCGATGGTTTTGGGGGCCTCCATTATCATCCGCTGGCGATTTATTCTGCAACAATGTAAGCGCTAACCATCGGCCAAGAATGTTGCCGATGCCTTTACGCGGCTGGTTGCCGATCGTCAAGGATCTGCGAACTGCGCAAGTCTTAGCAATTGCGGGCAGCATTACACACGGCGACGGATGCGAGCCCTACTGCACGTAAACAAACACGGGTGGGTTCAGCATAGGTAGTGCATGCCATGCACAAGAGCAAAAAAAAAAAGAAAACAGCAACAAGAGCCACACTTCCAGATGTGTGCGGTGGATGAAGCGGATGAGAAGGAACAAGAACAAAAGTACAACAACCTGACACCAATTACGATCACATTAGCAGTTGCCTTTGTCCACTGCTTCGGCGCTGCGCTACCACCGTCTTGGTGGTGCATTTTCCGGGAAAACGCCTGGCCCAATCCGGCCGCGGTACCTGCTGTGCGGGGTTTCGAAAATGATCCCACCGTGGAGGTCGGAGCATAATTTATGCGAGCGAATGACATGCTCGCAGCATACGGGTAGCGTAATCACGGCACGGATGCAGGAATAGTTTTGACACGCACGGGACGCCGAGATGCCGCCTGTGCATCCCGATTCTCGAATGGGAGGAGAGTGGGAGCGGCGGGAAAGGGTGGGGTAGTTCTGAATCACTCATTAATATTTATGAAACGGACCATTCCCGCTGTTTATGATGATCGTACCGATCACACCAATCGGTTGGCGCATGGCGAATTGTTAATTAAAAGTTCGCCCGTTCCGGATCGGATCGGGCCGGATTGCGTACGGGTTTGCGATGATGAGCGATCAAATTGGTTTCCACCCCCCGGGGGCGTTCTGTCTCCTTTGACACGGCCCACTCCTTGCCCGCAAGGACGGAAAGGATCTTGGCGTTTGTGATAACAGAGCCGTCTGGTGCAGAACATTACATGACCTGTGACGCGAACGCACCGTGTCCAAGGTTCTATCCTGTGTACGGTGGAAGGTGTTGGACGCTTACGCCATTGGCAAACCGTAGCAGATTACAAGAACCTTCTCCGTAGAACAATCTTCCGGATAATTATATCACTTGCCGCTTTTGTCACGCTGTTGTACGCTCCTGTGAAAAGTGAAAAGCAACGGCGAGGCAAAGCATTTTTCTGCACCATTTTGTACGTCCTCCATAGTCACCTTGCCGATGCAATTAGCGGATAAACGGCGAGGACGTCGACGGATGTCACAACCGATGGGTCGCGGGTGTTGACCATCGGAACCGGTTTACCGGACATTGCAGGCGTTCCGATCCGGCCGGGATGAAGTATTGATTTAGAACGCGCAAACGAGATGCTATGAAACGTTTTATGGACTACGAAGAAGGCATGAATGATGTAGGAAATTCGTTAAACTGTAGAAGAAAAAAAGATATGAAAAGAAATAAGTCACAACTTCAGATAAGTTTAAGCCTGCTGGAACGTAATATTAGGAGATCCTGGAGTAATATAAAGAGAATTTCAATTCAAATCCTGAATTTCTGTTACTTCGAATATATTATATATTGTAGCGAATATTTATATTACCATCGATGTCTTTTTTTCATCTTCTTACATTACATTATTTATAATTTTTACATCTTTTTTATATTTTGTTTAATAATGTTTCCTCTATTATTATTTATAATTAGTATCCTTTTTATTTGTTTGTCTAATTTTTGTTTTATTTTACACGATTTATATAAAATTTTTGTTGTCTTGCTTAATTTTTTCTCCATTCTTATATCTGTTTTCATGTTTGTTTGTTTTGTTTGTTATGAGTTTTCAAGTTCGTTGTGTCATTTCTAAATCTTTAAAGGAGTTAAATGCAAATAACAATTCTATTCAAATAAATCAAAGTTTGTTTTAATATGTAACCGAATCAATGGACATAGAACAAAAAAAATCAAAAAAACCTTAATGTGCTAACAAATTTCTAAACGAGCTTAAATTATTCCTTATCACCAACTTTATCTCACCGTACACCTTCGTAGGAGTTTGCCATATTTTAAATACACACGCTAATTTTATGCATTGAGTTTTGTCCCGCTTTCTTCATTGACGCGTTACAAGGCGGGGGCTACGTAGACAGTTGTTTACTGCCAGGTTTTCCCAACCAAAACCCTTCGTGGAAACAGGCTAAGCAACTGTCCGAAGCGCTTTGAACACTTGTTTTCACGCCTTTCCCAAACGGTAACAATGGCATCAACAGGATTTACCACCAAACCGGCGAGAAAAGTGTCACAATAAATCAAAAGCATTTCCACATCTGCTGACCGCTTTTTATTTCCGAAAGGATGGCGGTTTCGCGTTTGGAGCGTTTTGCTTCATTTTTTTTGCTGTTGTTGTTACAATCTGCACCCTTCAATCGGTATGGTTTCCCTAGTGACGTACGATACGGATGCGAATGATCGATATTTGCATTTTGCAGCTTAGATAAAGCATCCTTTTGAGGGCGTTGGTGAGACGGTGTAGTGATGGGGAATGAAATTTGAGTTGAGGAACAAATAAATAATGCCACTGAATGTGAATCAATCGAATCGCAAATCGCGGGCCATGGTATAAAAGAGTACGCCTGCTGACGGCCAGGATGTATTCGTCTATCGGCAGCTAGTGTGATCGGTGTCGTCCAATAGTGTCGGATTGAGTGAACGTGAACAACGAACCATACCCTATCTGCATACATTATGAGATCCATCAGGTGAACCATCTCGAAGCAACATTACCATCCGTTCCACCCGTGTTAATGTGCGATAATGTGCTTCATTCTATGATTTCTTTCACTCGCACCAAAGCTCATCCGGATTCGGTGTGGCCAGGCTGTTCCTGCTTGTTGCATTATGTGCTGTGCTGCTTCCGGTGCCGAGCTCGTGCCAGGTGACATTTTCCCGCGATTGGAATGCGGGAAAGCGTGCGATGCCGGATTCGGGTATTAACGGAGTGACCGAGTGTTCTGCCATCTGGCGTTCGGTGAACAACTTATGCGCCGCAGTAACGGTGAGTTGGTAAAGGGGATGCTGTCTTATGCACTATGCCAAGTGATGGAGAGTTTTAAACGTTATTAGTTCAGTGAAAAAGATAGTGCTGCTATATAAACAAATAAACAAATTAATTTAAATATTTTAAAACTGTTTAAAATTTAGTGATTGAAAAAATTTAGTTTTATATAATTTCACACATATAGGTTTGAAAATTTTCAGGTTTTTAAAAAAGTTGTTCAATTTTTTTATATGTTAGTATAATAAATTTAAACTTTAAAAACATTTTTGCCTGTCTTTCTACGCATGAAAACATTCCACTGTACATCGAAGCAAAATTAGCTCAATAAGCTTCCGCTAGAGAGCGCTGTCAAAAAGGTGTTTGTCTTGACTAAAAGCCATGAACATTATGGGTAATTTTATTGAAAGGGATATTTCTTAGCTTAAAACAGTTTTTCATTCTTCATAAAAAAATCCAGTAATTCGGACAAAATCATTTGCTAATAATATTTTCCAATCAAATTTTAGTTGATTATCTCCAAAACTTTAAACAATTTATTTAAAAAAATTGTAACTTTATCAAGTTAAATAAACGTTCAAGGATGCTCTGAATTTCTTTACAGAAAAATATTCAACATTTAACGCTGTGTGAAACTCGCTCGCTGCTAAAATCACTGCAAACGGACGAATCGTCGATGGAGAGCACCAGCGGGAATAACTTGCCTATGTTTTCCAACAGTCATATCTAACTTGCAGTGAAAATGCCTGATGGGAAAAAGAAACTAACATAATAATGTCGTGCTGTATGTATGGTAAAATCATGTAAAATCACTTGCAATGGGACTTATCACACTCGATTGTTTTCCTTGCTGTTTCTGTTTAGTCGATTTACTTATCGTCTTTCAACTTCCGTAACACTTACTCTGCCTAACGAATTATCATCCCTACTTGTTTTCACCGGAACAACACATAATAATTGCACCTTTCTAACCATCCAATCAATAAACGTCCCATTTGCAAACCGTGTAGCGATAAAAATATTGCACTCGTGCAAGTCAAAAAACGAAACACTACAACAGAAGGGGAAGAAAATACATAAAAACATGAAATAAAAACACAGTAAGAATAATAAACGTAAAAACCCTCCATTGTGCTGAAGCAAACCTGCCGGGTTTTGATCTTTCAACCTCCGAACCGTTTCGTTTTCTCACGTTCACTTTTGATTTTGTTCTTTAAAAAAGCAATCCGATCACGACACCTTACAAAAGGAAATTCTTGCCTGGTTCTGCTCCGTCCGTTCGCCCGGTGCGGGGTTTTTCTTTGGTCGGCACGAAAGAAAGCGGTGACGCATTCGTACGCAACACCCGCTCACACCGCGGCTCTGTTCTGTAACCGAATGGGTGAATTGAAAATTAATTTCTGTCAGAATAATATTTGCTTTTCTTTCCAGTCGGACCCGGGCGAATCTCCGGCAGGTTGGAGGAATGGAGCGGTTCTACCATTCGTTCTGACGATTAACACGATGATGAGTTCATTTTGGTGTTATGCTTCGCTGCTGAAGGAACGAATATTGTTGTCGCGTTGAAGTTTATTATGAAGAGGAAATTATAATAACAAAATATTTTTAATAACATTTTAAAAAACCAACAAAAGTGTGGATTTATTAATTAAAACAATTAACGTCCAATGAAATTTGTGAATAAGTCGTCATAATTTATTTAAACTAATAATGATTAATATTAGTACGAATGTTTTCAAAATTTGCCTGACAGTCGTAGGGAATAGGTGGATCGATGTGCTTGAACGTACACAAGTAATAATTGTAAACCGAACCCAACGCAACGCCCAATCGGCAACCTGGCCGGTGTTTGCGTGATGATTATTAATGAGGGTCATATTATCGTCTTCCAAATGCTACCGCACGATACGCAAAGAAGGATGGGCGCGAAGGCGTGAGCAGCAAGGTGAGAAGCCCTTTTTTTCTCTTCGTCGACGAATGTCTAATGGGCGCACAGCAAACGTCTACCGGGACGTCTACTACTTGAACGATTAACTCCGAACCGTTCCTGGATGGGGAATAGCGAAAATAACAAAAAGCCCCAGGAACGAAGTCGTTCGGGGCATTATTAGAAGAGCGTACTTCTCTAACCGCCCGTACTTATGTTTGCCTAATGATTTCCGATCCACTGCCGGCGAACGACAATGTGAACAATGATTTCTTATGATTTGTGAGCGGTGAAGTGCGAGAAGCAGCGAAGTGCATCTTCACCCAACCGACAGTTGACGGGCCATGCCATCTGTGGAATCTTCCCCAAGAGAGGGCCCCTTTCCGACCAGGGCCGGCCCGAGCGGAGGAATGTGCTCCACCAGCACGCATTATGTACACTTCACACACCCACTGGAAGCGTCATTGGGGGAAATGGTCATTTAAATGTTGTACCCCCAGATGGGCGTTTGCAAGTGGAGGAAAAATAAAAGCCGCTCATTAATACCCGGTAGTCGATCGAAACTGTGCGACTCACGAAATTGCTCGATCGCAATGGCGGCGGATCGTTTGTCGGCGCAAAAGGGGCGACTTCCAAAAAAACTACTTTTGAGGATGAGATGGACTCACTTGGAATGGAGCTCGGGAACAAGCAACAAGATTGTGAATTGTTGGAAAATGATTGATAATATCACAGTTTTTAATCGCAAATAAACAAAATACATACTGATCTCAAGTAATTTAGACCAAATAATATTCTTCCAGTTTATATAAATTTGGGTAACCTTTGGCTGAGTGTTCCAGAAGTTCAATTATAATTTCCAATCCTTTAGCGTTTTGCAAATTATATACAATTCATGCTACCAAAAGTGATGCTCTTGCATGATCGTATAGTTTACAAAGCCACCGAAATGGACCAATGGGAAAACTTCAATCTGACATCATAGTTAATCGACACCGATTCACATCGGAAGGAACAACATTGAGCCAACATTTGTTTTATCCACGGCCGCAAAACATAAAATTATGCCCTTAATTATGTCAACTTATTTATGTTTATCCTCCATTAATAGTGAAGCTAATGTTTTCCCCTTTCACCATCATAACTTTTACGGACAGTTTGATGATTTTTGGTTTGTTTTTATTAGCATCGGTAAAGAATTCGAGATTTACTGGTAAGCGCTTCCGAATTGATCGGGCCCTGTTCGCTACAAATAAGCTTCGCATACTGGAGCAGCTCCAGTTCGGTCGTGGTCATCGTAACCAATCTGCTTTACTTATGTCCCGGAGGTCAACCCTCTTAACCGCAACACGACAAAAAAGGGTTGCAACCTAAACGAGCTGGTGGCGGTTAACGATGAGGAGGGAAAAGTTAGGAAAAAAGAGAACCGATCATTCCTACCTCCCAAAGGCCCACCGAAGGGATCATCCCGCGACGCCGGAACGCACAACCATTTTAAATGATTATTTACGACGTGTGATTTTCTACCGGTCACCACCGAAACGTTCGTATTTCCAATCGGAACGAACTGTATCGGTGTCCATTTTTGGTGGCCGTGGCGTGTGTGCGGTGGATTTAATTATGACCCATCGCTGCCGGCTCTAAGCCGTTGTCCGCACGAGTATGCCCACAGGAAAACCTCCAAACCGAGCGACATAGAGGGAGAAGCGCACAACAACAAAACCCCGGTGGCAAACTTCATTATCCGAAATAATAATGATATTTATCATCATTAGAACAGTTAAAATTATCATCAACACTTTGCGTTCCGGCGCACCCCGGACGAGGTTTAAAACGTGCATTCGAGGTGCGTTTTCTTCGGGTTTCGGGCTCGATCAATGCATCCCGGCCAAGTGGGCGCAAGAGTGCGGTTGAGTCTTTTTCTCATCTGGTTGTCGTGATGGACTTTTCCCACAACCACCGCTGGTAATGTAAATAAATCGTAAATTTTGTCAACACCGGTTTTCGGGCCAACGGCGTATCGCCCGTGGGGGGAGAGGTTGCGTATAATCCCAGCCAATAGGCGTACACTGGGAAGATGAAGGCTGGTTTGACTGTTTCTTTGCTTCTTCAGTTAACGGAACTGGACAGATTTAATGAGCCGCTGTTCGGAAGCCGATGAGTCGATGCCAGTAGCAGCTAGAAAGGAAGAACTTTCGTAACAGGACCCGTGCGTATCCGTATCATAACCACCGGAAGAGAAAATGCTAACCGTACGTACACACCCTGAAGCTATTATTCGTATGCGGATTTGCCTTCCTCAAAAGAAGCAGGTCAACATCTGTTGAATCGATTTGTTTTCCGTCGCAGGAATCGGAAGGATCGTTTGCTTTTCCAGCTGGATTCCCGATTCTCTTGTTTAATGTTTGGACGATTTTGATTTCCTACCAAGTGATGCGTATCTTTATATTTCCTTGTATCTCCTCCGTATCTCCTCTCCAAATGTCTCGACAGAGGAGAATTATGAGCTCAAAAACGAGTCAATAGCATCAAAACTATCTCAGAAAACAATAAATAGTGGACATGTGGACAATGAATAACAAAAATACTTCTCCAAATTATTCTAATTTTCCATAGAATTTCCTTTATCTTTTACTAAACAATTTCTTAGCTAAAATAATGTTAGAACATAATACAACAGCAAACGAAATTAGCTCAATTCTGAACACAAACAATCATAAAACACGATGGTCTAAGAACGTCTGCGATAATTATCGGTGCCACTGGCCAAACGTAAATCCTTCCGGTTGTTGATGATTTTCACGGCGCAGGAAAAACTCTTCTCCAGCTACAACCTTGACGGAAACCCAACAGACAAGAACAAACGTTGCTAATATCATCCGCCACCAAAAAGACAGTGAAACGATAATGCAGACTACGACACAAAAAAGTTTTGGGAATTTCCGAATTCAATTTCCGCAGCTGGTGGTGAAAGGGGAGTGCAGCTCTACCGGCAGACCGGAACAGTTGCCAGGATCAACAAGAGTCGGACATTAATACGCACCGAAAACGATCCGATGGACATGGATATGGTTGCGCTGTTAATGTTTTGCCCCAAAAAACAAGAAGTCAATAGCAGCCAAACGCTCATTGCTTTCCCTTCCCTAGCTTCCTTCTGTTATCCTCTCGTCTATTATCCTTTCCATTCTTACGCCGGATATGGTCCGGCACACGGTGCACCCATGACTGTGCAGTATGACAAGGTGACGAAGGTGTCGCCATGGTGACGCGGAGCAAAAGATTAAGGGTATGTTATTGTTGTGCTAATTTCCGCCGAGTTTCTTGTTCAATTAACAGAACCAACATCGGAAATCGATAGCCAAACATGGGTCCAAAATGGACGGTGCTAAAGGATGTGATGGAAGGACCTGATGGTAAGCAGAAAACCGGAACCGAAATCCAAATCGGAGGTCCTAAATCCGGATGATCAGGATCGCTTTTTTCCATATGCTGCTTTGTGGCTGTTGTTGAGTTTTATGTTGAAGAAATGACTTTTTTCCTGAGAGGGGTGGGAGAGAGGTTGGAGGCGGATTCTGTTTGCGTCCTGAGCTCGCTGTGTATCCTCTCTTTATCCTGATATTGTACCGTTCCTCTATGGGTCCGATCTACGGAAGGTGGAAGTGTAAAAATCACAATAATCCGGTATGTTTGAACGTTTGATTGACTTTTAGACCGCTCGCTATTGTTGACACTGTTGCCTATTGGCCTTTTATTTGTTTGTGAGTTGTTGCTCTTGCTGTTCGTTTTTTTCACCACCTGATCTTGCTTGAGGGTAAAAGGTACCATTGCCCTTTTATTACGAAGATCCTTTCCAGTAAGATTATTTTAATTAATTATATATCACATGTCACAATTAACTTCACTTAATCAATCATGCTGAACTTGTCAAAACCCATCTGAATGATTTATATTATTCATGAATATAAGTAAAATTTATTCACATTCCTCACAGTTTTTATGTCTGCTATGCTATAAGATCTATTGTTTAACAATCTCTTAAACTTTATGATTTTATTCTCAATGAACTAATGGCTGTATAATTTTATCGCACACTGTGAAAGGCTGATAAATTCGCAGTTAAATAACAAAACAAGCCCTAATTTACATTTAATTTTACTTTATTACACTGCTTTCATATTTTACAACCTGTAATTGCGCTGAGCTCGCAATAAAAAAGGGCTTGTTGTAAGAAACCTTTTTAATCGCTGCAATACAACACAGCGACTTCACTTGGGCCGAATTTTCTTCCCGCCGGAGTGTAAAAACGATTGTCATTCCTTGCGTCTTTTGTGGACAGAACCATTCCAGGCACAAGGCCAGGGCACAAAGGCCAACGTGGGCGTTAAACATTTTACGATCGACCGTACATGCTGTCGATCATGTCCCACAAAATGCATGTCCCGCGGGAAGGACAGGGAACAGTACTGTGCCATCCGTGCTGTGTTAGAATACCTTCTACAAACCTTCGTCTTCGAGGGAGACGATCAACCGTGACGCAAATTCCACGGGTTAGCAGGTCGTGCTTTCGAGTTGATTAGACCATGTATAGGAAGTTACCCATTTACAGCATCTTTAAGCTCATCAATTGCGTCCATTCGCTGGAAATGATCGCTCCCAGTCAAGGATGGGTCGTGTGAAAAGGTAAACATTTAAAGAAAAATAAAAGCAACACGTTGTGATGTGTGTTGTTTTATTATTCCTTTGTTGTACTCCACACTCCAGACATCGCTCCACCCATCACCCGGTGCTTTCGGTCTTTTGCTTTCCTCCCAGTTCGTGTTTTAGTTTCCTTTGCCTGTGTTTGCTGTAGGCCATAGCTGGTGTTACAGCTCTTATTTCTCACCTTACTGTTTTATGTGCCAAGCTTCCATTCCTTCCACAAACACGCACGGCCGAAATTCTCTTCTCTGTAAGACCAACACCACCTGCCAGGGTGGTATATGATGTGGCTGGCATGCTCCATCCAGCCTCACACATTAACTCCCAACGGTGCATAATGCTGCCCCGTCAATCGCCATTTTCTTTCCCCTCGCGTGTCTCACGCTTGTTAGGTGTGTTTGCTCTTTTATGTAACACACATTTTAATGAAAAATACATACCACTTGAATGACTAACGATGGGGCAATAAATTATATACTGAGAAATGATTACTGACAGGCAGCCCACCTTACGACAGCGAAACAAGGGGAAGAAAGAGACGGGAAGGAAAGGGAGGAATGGGGGAGCAAACGAAAGAATTGACATGGCAAAAGCACTGGCCGCTGAAAACGCCAATATCCTTGGGCGAACGAGAACAAACAGTTAGCTTTGGCAGGCTCGTTTGGTTCGCGAGTGATCAAGGGAAACAATGCAAAGAAAAGGGACAAAAAAACACTGGAAAATATTTCCATCATAAGGAAGGGGAAAAAACAATCCTAGCTTGTGCTTATGTTTTATGGAAAACATCAATTATTATGCTGAAAAATAGGCAAAAAACGATAGAGCAAATATCGTAGTGTTGTTTTCGTTGTTTTATGAAGATGTGTTTGGTTAAAATATTGCTAAATAAATTTATTTCTCATTTGTTCACTTCAAAAAAAAAAACTGTTCTAAATCCTTCAACAAACTTTCAACACTTTGCTTTTTCTCCCGAAAGAAATGGCGTACGTCAAAGCGAAGCTGCAGACATCATCGATTCATCCCACACACAGTTAAACGGTTTTGCATTCTCCTTCATCCACCGTTCTCTGTGCGTCATGGGCCAGTCTCCATACGCTGGAAACCACTTAAGAAACGGGCAGCGAAGTCGAACCAAGTGCGTCTGTCGATAAGTATTCTGTTGCATCATTAAATCGAAACGCTCAAACGTTCATAGGCGGTTGAACGATCGAAATGAGAAGGCGGTTTAATTTGATTGGAAAAAAGAAGGAGGAGAATGGATGGAAGCAAACGGGTGGTGGTAAAATGGTTTTTGTTCTAAATGTTAGTTTTTGTAACATTTAAACCATTATCAACTATTAGAAGAATTGATTTGCTTAAAGTTTTATTCGAACAATCAGTGCATTGAAATTTTAAGTTCACAACCAGCAGCAAACGCATTGCTGTCGGAAGCAATTTAACAACCTACGAAAAAAAACCCAACAATTGAACCATTTTATTGGGCGCTTTAGGACGGAAGTTTCTTACGGCATCCCTACGTTCGAGGTACCCCCTCATTTGTCCCGAAACGATTCGCATTTTACGAGACTTGATTTAATGTGATTTGTTTGACATTTTCTTCGAATTCCCGATCCAAATCATCCGGGTCCGATGCCGAGTGGCCGACCAACTGTTGCCGAGGGGAGCCATTCGTCTGGAATGCTCTGGTGCTCCGGGCCACGGTCGTTCATCTAGTTGGTGAGGCGATGAGTTATGAATATTGTTTGCCCTCCGCACCATCAGCATGCACTGACGCGGACCGGTGAAGCTGCGTAAGGGGCGCAACTTTAACTTTACGCCTCATTAACACCGTGTTTTGGGCTGCTTGCCAAAGTCAAACAGGGGAAGCGTATTGGAGATGCGTTTTGGAGACGATGGAGCGGGTGGAACATGGAGCAGGATTTGCCTTTCAGCTGGTGGCATTGTAGTTTTTAGAGCAGATAAAAGCGACGGAAACAAATTTGAGGAAACTGTAATTGGTACTATGAAATATTCATAAATAATAGTTGCAAGGAAGTGAATCCTATTCCTTGGAAGTTGATATCGATTAATGTCTAGAAGATAGAAATATCAACTGACACTGTTCAAACGGTGCTTGTTTTTATTGTGTATTTTTTTAAAAATTATTCTAAATACTTTACATATAATTGTGGAACTAGAATCAATACAAACAGAATTGGTGGAATAATTCTTAGAGTTAGTTTCCGAATAAGTTCCGAGTTATCTCTATTTAGCAATTACAAGAAATAACAACTTTAAATGTCATCAAACGCCGTAGAGGGTCCGTTCCACACCTTTGTTGTCTTCAATTTTAACATATCTACATTAGCGTGTCCCACCGATAATTAGTCAGCGAATTTATTTAACGGACACTCGGCATTTTTTCAACACACACTTCTAATGGGAGACTCTACAACAATCCTGCGCCAGCTATTCAAACCTTCCAATCATCGTCCCATCGTCATCTTTTTAACCGAAAATCAAACGTAATCAACTTAAGGATGCATCTCATAAAATGGACTTTTTGTCATTGGACAAACCCATTAACATCCGGTCCGTCCGATGTTCTCTAGGTCTGCGTTGCAGGGAACAACTTCAGCTTCGCAGTAACATGAGATGGCACTTATTTCATGTACCGAAATTAGATTACATGTTGCCAACCGACAAGCTCCGGACCCCGAACGAAGTCGTACTGCAATCGAGCAGGATCATGCTTGCAAAAGTCACCCATAATCGTCAAACCTTCCCTTGGTGTCGATGCAGCGATCGGACGGAGGGTCGAACTCACCCGGCCCGGCCGTATACGCTTCTTCACATATCGTTACCGGTGCAACGCCACAAGGGTAAATAAAGGCGTCGAAAATTGTGATAAATAGTGAAAGCGTTTTAATAAAAATAAATCACATCCACAAATTAAGCCATCGGGTCACGGCGCGCTTGGCCGCGTTGCCCCGATGACAGTGCTGATATTCCATTAAAATAAAAGCCGCTCCGTTGATGAATTTTGCACGCTGCGCACTCGCTGCAGCTTCGGTACGGAACCGCGGGTAAAAACGTTCCTGTTGATTGAATTAGCAGCATCGGCCGAACGGGCTGTACACCACTCAATAAATTGAATTTATAATCGAAAATTAATTGATCTCGATGAAGTGCCCGGGGACGGGTTTGTTTTTCAATTTTGCTAAACGATTCGCTCGCAGTGCTGGGGAGCGCATCCGTTTGCGTCGAGTTAGAAGTGATGCTTGTAATCGCCTTTTTTGTCACTGTTTATACAATGTTAACTAAGTGTGGCGATGATTTGTAGCTAATCCGTGACTAAGGTAATTGTAGAAAGAGAGTAGTTGGAAGTGTCAAGTTTATGATTGTTGTGTATTTGTTTCATCTTTAGCAGAAGTTCATGTCCGGGAGGGATCAAGGGAGGATATACTGTGAGTAGGCTAATATAGTTAAGGCAATTCGGATACACTTTGTTTTTAATTAAAGCTATTTAAAGCTTAAAACCCCCGAATAAAGTATTGTTACTGTATAAAAATCTAAAAAGTTTGAACTGTTCGAGTACCTGACTGTAGAACTCTCCATAATAGTTCTTCTCAACCACCAAAAACCTTCAAACTATTGCACATTGCTTAAATATCCCTGCAATCCAATAAAGTTTATGAATATTTCTTTCCCCGATCGAAAAACCCATCTTTCCATCACTTTTACGAAAAAATACCCACGAATGTTCCGTCCACAGCAAAAGCCTGTAGAAGGAACAAAAAAAAACAGTCCCATTTTGCTGGAAAACGATCAAAACGGTTAAAAGATTATATTGTTTACGATTTTCGTTTCACCTTACGAATGGGATTGTTTAATTTCCCTAACAAGCGGCAATATAATCTAGCCTATAAAAGAGAGGCTGTGTTCCATCACATTGATTGGTCTGGCTCGAACTATAAGCTGTGGATGATCTTTTTATTTTTGCTCGAGACCACCAACGTGCAATGCATCGGGTACAGTGGGCGCGTCCAAGCGATGTGGCTTAAATTATATTATAGAATGTCTTATATTATTTTTCAAATATGCTCTAAAGATGTATAAAGCATTTTTGTAACTTATGCAATAATGCTCAAACAAAATTTTCCATAATTCATTCAACTCGAAACTGTGATCGTTTGTCCCGTCGATCGTTACGATCGCCCGAAGTGCGCCGATTTGAACGCTTTTACCGGCAATGGTCGGTACAATTGCCGGGCGAAGGCTAGCTGACCCTTTCGGTCAAGGATTCGTCCGCTATATCACGAGAAGGTACTATCCGTCATGCAGGGTTCATCGGGAAGGCACCATAAATCTATCGCCATAAAACTTTTAATCGCCTTCCATCGGCGACGGCGCACCGCCCTCGAACAATTCTATTTCAATTAATATTTCCTATATCACATCAATAAATTAACATAAAAACCACCAGTCCCGTGCGTCTCCGTGCCCGCATTCATCACCGTCCGGTGGAAACTGTTGCTCAAGTTTGCCGAGCCGAGCTATTTATGGCCAGGACCCCGTACGCGCCGTACTGGAATGCTGAGGAATCCTTTGCGCGTCTTTTATTGCACCGACTTTCGGGGCGTATCGGGGTGGCCACTATTGTACGCACAGTTGTGCGTGTCGGTGTGTGGAACTGTTCCATAATGTAAATCGCACATTTTAATAGTTTATTATTGGGGAGCTATATCACGCCTCGTCCCTCGTCCCCGGGGTTACAGTCGATCCTTTTCTCAGCTGAGAGTGCTGAGTTATTTTCATTTTATGATCCATCGCTTTTGATCGATTCTGTTCATCATCAGTCAGTCAGCACGGTCGAAGGCTTAAGATACGCTTCGGTAGAGCCCCAAAAGTAGCCCCAGTGTCATCATATGGTGGAGAAGATGGAACAGGTCGTAATGAGAAGTGACAGAATGAGGAGATGATTAAATTTATGGTACGTAGTTTACACGCTGTGGCGAAAACGAAACGAAAAAAAAGACAGAAACGGCTTTACTCCGATCCGTCAGCGGGGCAATTTATCCTAACGAACGTCGCTTTAAAACGTCGAACACATCATGATCGACCATCGACCGTATGATCGGCATGGTCCGTTTTGGGAAAGCTAGCCAAGGTTGGTGGTGTTCTGCGCCGGCCACATTTAAACACTAACCGGTCACTCTTTCTCCCTTACTCTCTCGCTCTCTCTCTCTCTCACACTATCCCTCGATGGGGGATGAAAATTGTTAATCGAATTCTATTGACTGTTGTCCATGTTTGGGATGCTCTAGCCCGCCCAAGTGTGCGATGGGCTGTTTCTAACAGCAATGCCAACCAGAAGATCTACACGAAAAACCCCAACCGAACGAAACAAAATCGAAAACTGGATGAGCACGAGATACATAATCAAAAATAACACCGCAATACCGCAGTTCACCAATAAAGTGTCATAAATCTTGCAGTGAAAAAAAGGGATTAGTTCGGGCGGGTTGGGCCCCGTTCCGTACCGGCTTACCAGTTTTGTTTTTCCGGTATTTTGAAGCGGAATGTGTTTTTATGCGATTTAATCAACCAGGCGGCACGAACACTGGCAATGAAAATCCTACCCTCGAAAGCCATTGTTATGACCGTTCGGATTGCGGCTGATCGATTGGTGGATCGAGAGTTTGTTTTACGCTTTTTTCTTTGTGATCACTAATGAAATTATAATACGTGCTCGATTTTGCTGGGACCTACAATTTCTAAAATGTGTGATGCTTGTTTAGATATGATGCACAATATTTAAACTAATACATGACTGTTTCACATATTTTGCTGATGTATTGATTTTTAAATCATCATACAATCCAAGCGGAACAAACGCAACCAAAACAAATCATTTCAAACAAATAAACTCACACATAGATTTGAATCCTGCTATGATTTATCTAGCGCATCTTCATCCATTTCCTTCGCGCTCCACAGCCCCGAAGACACCCAGGCTGCCAGGCCAGGCCACACACAAAACAATGTTCCATTTTGTAGCAAATTTGATTTGATTTCTTTCGGCATTCCAGCTGCCCATACTTTGGCTCCCGCCTAACCCGCCCTTTCGCACATTTACTTTACCCCAACCCAACCCGGCCACCGAACCGACCACGAATTCTGGCATCTGGGGAGCATTGGGTACACGTGCGAAAAAAGAAAGAGAGAGAGAGCGAGAACGAAAAGAAAAACAAAAACCCCCCCTGCAACAAACGGAACGATAAATCTTTTGGCGAAACAATTTTTCACCGCACCCGTTGCCGTTGCCGTTGCCGTGACGTCGTGGGACGCGTGTATGATTTTTCGCAATAAATTTTGCATACCAGCAAACCGATTCGCGCCACCGATTCAGCGCCACCCAACTGGTATACTGGTTCGCTTGTTCGCACACACCGCTTCGTGAAGTCGATCGAAATGTGGAAGCGTGAAACAGACGCGAAAGCTTTTCGGTGAGCCTGGCTGCGCTGCGGAGGCAAAGCAATGTAGAGAAATCATAATGCACGGCAGGGTTTTACTTGCCCCTGCCCGTCATTCAATTTCCGTGCCGCTTCCGGTCTGTTCGGTTGGACATGGGTAATTTTTCATCGACGGTTCGATCGGCTGTCAAAAACTGTCAGAAATCGAAGCACGGGGCCAAAAAGTTCGCAATAGGCACGAGCTCGATTTAAGGCTATCGGAGGATCTTAGCACACGTACGCAAAAGATTCGTTGAGAATGTTAAAAATGTGTTGCGAAGAGTGTTGGATGCACATCGCAGCTTATGGTGCTGGTCGGCGAATCGACGAAATTGTTTATTTATTTTGTTTTATTATTTCGCCTTAACCAGCTCGAACGCGATTTTACCGAAGGTTTTGGGTGCTTGTATGCTTTTCCCAAAACTCATTATGGTTTAAGCTCTCTGTAGCAAGAAGTTTTCCACTCTGCTGCTTTAAGACACTTCCTGTTAATAGAAAATTGACGTACATTCCCCGTAGACGTCTTCAAATTTACATTCTATTATTTTTAACTCTTCACCTTCCGTTTTGTAAAAGGTAAGATTTGGGACAATGTTTTAGTGGTCACGTTCCATGAATCCCACAACTTTATATAAGTAGATGTAGCTCTTGCTGAGATATGTCTGATATGTTCGCGCAGTAACTGATGGTAATTGTGAGCAGAACTAAATATTCTAACCTGAACCGCAAATGCACCACCAAGCCAGGTTTTTTTTTCTAGACCTTAAAAGTCCTTAGTGTCACTTATTGTTTCCATCTAATTTTGTTCTCATTCATCAGCTTAAACAAACCAACCACCATTTAAAAAAAACTTTGCTATAATAAAAACCGTACTGAAAACATTAATTGTAAGCCATTCCTTTGATACTTTAACATGACATTGATTAAGGTTATTATCCTGTACTTATACATGGTGCAACATTGCTGCACACGTGAACTCGTTACTAACTGATCCATCAATCGAAAGAAATAAAAGAACCTCTTAAGAAGCATAGTTACTATCGCACAAAAAACCCCACTAGTGCTCCCATTCACTATGCACGTCGATCCATTTTTTTGTATCTTTCTTGCCCATCTGATCAGGACGGGTCTGTCCGGCGATGTGTGAGCCGTCAGATGAACGTGTCAGAAAACCGGTTACCCTTTTGGCTACAGCCATCCTGGGTAGCAGGAAGCGGTCACACTCGCAACCCAGCACGAAATCGGAGCGATTGGGGCAAGATTAGCTCCCAAACGGTAGCTGGCCGGCTGTCCAACACTACAGCGAATCAAACATCAAACAAATCGCCCAGCGCAGCATAAACGCAACGGTGTGATCGGCCGCCGATCCGACGTTTCGCCGTTCGACCAGCCGTCAGCCGGCTATCAACTCGTTTACGCGCCTCTTCGGACATAATTAAAATTGATATTCGCTGCGAGAAATTAAATAATTTCAACTGATGAATTACAAAGTCCCCATCGGCTGGCGGGATGAAGGAGGACAGTTGGACTGCGTTATGCTTTTTTTTTTGTTGTTGCACGCTTCACATTCGATCCAGTCTGAGGCTCCAAGAGGCGGCTGCTACTGCTGCCGGGTCGGCAAAATGTGATACGCTTTCAGATTTCCGATCTTTTAATACGCTCGGTGAGTGACTTTGATTCTCACTTTGCCGGATTTGGAAGCGGTTTCGGTTGCTCCGGTGTCGGTTAGCTTCAAAGATCGAATGTCACGTTCCCTGGTGATGTTTTCCTCTTATTTTCACGTTCCATTCAGTGTTGCGCGTCCACATTCCTGGCCGCGGATAGCGTAGTGTTGGTGGAACGGCAACATAATAAAATATGATTCGTTCGCGCAATCGTACGCGAATGGATGGATGGCAAAGGGGTACGCTATGGAGCGGTACATTTTCTCACGTTTAATTGCATTAGCAGTTAATCTTGTTGGCCCGATTGATCGATTAGGCGGATTGGTTACAAAAGTGGAGTCGAGATAAATTTGTGGTCAAAGGGTGGATGGTCCGGTTAACGGTCACGGTGAGCAGTAGGACCATATTTCAATTCAGTTTGGTTGGGTGGTTAATCCATTTATGCTGCAGAAAGATTGGAAGCATGTTGGATGTAGGCATTTAATATCTGTGTATTAAATGACTAAGTGTATCGCCGATAATGTGAGCTGAACATGTGCTTACTTGAGGCAACCATTGCCATTGAAGAGATGAAGTGTTCATAGAATTTTTACAAATTTGGGAGCATAAGATGCCCTGGAATTCTGAGAATGGACATCAAAGGACTCTGTTAAACTCCAATTGAAAACGGACCAGCTTTTTGTAACACAAAACAGTAAGTGATCTCTGGAGTCTGCTCGGCTAACTCCGAGATTGCATACCTCAGTCAAATAATTAACATCTTAGCCCAACAGTGAGTGTAATGATCACTAATCGAAATATCTGATTGATATATTGAGCTCACCTATAGTACGAGACGTGAAAGAAACCTCCAAGTTTTTAAAACTTTGTAGTGTTACAACAATAACATCAAAAGCACATCAATCATGAAAGTTATTGCACTATTTTTGAAGTCTACAACAGTCAATTCCAGTATTCAGAGACAGAAATAACAGCAAATCGTGTGTGATATCAGCATTTGCGTCTGTCAAGAAGATTAAACGGGTCAGAATTGCTTTTGAAACACGAGAAGTAGACACAAGTGGTGTTATTTAATAATTTAATTGTTTTCTACAATAATGTATGTATTTGGTTAACACTTCCCATCCTACTTGTTCAAATAAACTCCGTCTAAAGAAGCCGCCACAAAACCTTCTAAAAATTGGAAAAATAATTAATTATGTTGCAATAAGTCCACCGATATTAGATGTAACTTTAATTGAGAGTAATTAATAACATTAAATTACAATCAGCATCACCCAGCTCTTCGATACGTCGCAGCGACATCTACATTTTATCGATCATTCTAATGTGGAACATCAATCTGGCGATTTCTAAGCAATTTGTTTGTTTACAATAAATCCCCGGGTCCGTTTGGCGATGATGAACAAGAAGCATTGCCACACCTCGGTACGGCACACCATCCGGACCCCTTGTAACCCAACGTTACAGTTTGATTTGGTGTCGCATCCCTGCCAATGCGGCCTATCACGGCCGTAATAAGGAAGCACTGATGTCTGTCTCGAGATGAGTGATCGGTTTTCCCGGGGTAAGATAAATCGGTGATGAATTGGGGTGTAATTAGAGTGACAGCTTATTAAATTGCACGCCAAAGGGAAACACCGCTCCGACATCGGTTCAAGCAGTAGTCTCTGCAAAAGCTGGCTTGTTCCCTTCCACTTTTTGGACGAGATCACTTAATCGGCCTTGCTATCCCACACCCCGTGCGAGTATGCCCGGGAAAAATGGGAATCCGTAGGGAAATGTCCTCCTTACAACCACGACCATCACCACCATTACGGTTGGGAATCAAAGTTTTCTACAAATTAATTGAATACATTTAGGCAACAAAAAAAAACAATCCCCCCACGAACCATCGCTGAACATGGACCGGAACATCATCTCCGCATCCATTCGGACGCTTCGTCGTCCATTTTAAAAATATATAAGAGACCAATTATTTTCTGTTTAAAAATCGATTATAATTTAAATGAAATGACGGATTTGCTCTTGTTTTGTGACTCATTGGGTCGGCTTTCTGCGGTCGGTAGGATTTGGGGTGTAATTATTTTTATTTTATTTTTGAGCGTTTTCCTTTCTTTCCCGTCGTTGTCATCGTCTTTCCCTTCTACTCCGACTCGAAGTGGAAACCTTTTTTAAACGGTTGCTTGTTGAGGTGCGGTAACATACACCGGTGGTGGAATAATTTACTCACACCGTTTGTTCGGCGTAAGCGTGAAAGAAAGAGGACAAAATCGCACCTTGCGCGATGACGTGACACACAACAAAAATGGCCGTTTAAAAAAAAAACGCTAGCAACCGCTAAATGCCCTGCTAGCAAGATTAAGGGGCTTTTCCTGATGAACGGAGGTATCGTTTTTATTTGGCTGCCGAAAACTTTGAGTAATCCCATTCGCATCGTAATTATGCACGACACACAACACCAGACAACAAAAAAGTACTCAGCCTGTAATGGTTCCGCTGGTGTTCGTTTCCTTGGTGACGGAGAAGGATCTTGTTCCTTTTGCACCTTCCAATGCTGGGTCGGTACTTAAACAATAGACGATTGTTTTCAGCACCATTAGAGCCACATTTAATAACTGAAGCCAGATCTTGAGGGCGTAATGTTTCGGGGGCTGGTGATGGTTTTGTTTGATTGCCTTTTTTCTTCTTCGTTGCGTTTGTATGATCCAGCACCATCAGCTAATCGATTCACGGCATTGTTGCAGGCTTAAAGGCTTTTCTTTTCTGGCTGGCACTTGCCGATGGCAGCAAGTTATGGCGTGGCCACTAATCTGTAGGGATGTTTTAAAATAAATATCATCCCATCAGCAGTGACACCATTACGTTCCGAAAGCGTTCAAATTAGATTGGATCGGCAGAAAAGCTCCATCGCCGGACAAAAACTGGGGGGCTGAAAAAGTTTGTTTTTCGTTTTGTTTCGCTTTCCCAATTGAAATAAGATGGCAATTTAATGGGTGAAATTCAGTTACACAAGTTTCGGTGTAATTGTTTATGTTTTTTTTTTTATGCCCAAATCAAGTTCTTAACACAGTATAAGCCGAAATCGGGCGATTGGACAAGATAAGAGCTCTCATCAAATTGTGGTAATTTTATATTAATTTTGCAGATGATGTGAAAACCCATTTTGGTCCTAATCACATGTTCAATCTGTGGCTAAATAAACAACGAATAAAAAGGCACTTCGGAATATGAATTTCATCTCAAATACATCTGTTGTCTAATAATCAAATTCACACCCCCTAACACGCTCCACCTTAACAACCCCCGGAGCGGTGACTCTTTTTTCGTTCTCCAGTTTGGTGGAGCCTTGATTATGCTGTCCCAATATCAATCATGAAGAATCCAATCAAATCTCATGCGAGATTGACGCACAGGTCAATAGATCTATCATTTTATATCCGTTTATCAAGTAAGGGGCTGAGGGCTTACAATATTAGAATAAAGCAGGATTTAAGCAACGAAAGACACCCGACAAAACTAGGAAAAACATACACCCAAACACATTACCATACGCAGTTGTCCAATACAAAGCAGTGGAAAAACTTTGAAGAAAACTAACCTCAAATTATGCGCAAACCAAACATTCGAATGATAAGTCAACATTGTTGCCAACAGCAACACATTGCAACGTCGGATGATGACGATGAGGATGCCGCTGGTGCTGGTGCTGAACAAATTTCCATACGGGGCGTACCAACCTTTACCGATGCGTTCAATATTTATCAACCGTCTTCGGGGTTGTCCAATCATCCGGCGTTCTCGCCCATCAAGATGACCGCCCGACTGCTGCATTCCATCACGTTTCACCACTCTCGCCGCTTCGGTAGCAGCAACTGTCACTTGAGAAATCCCTTGCCTCCTTAGACCAGCATTTTCTCGCCCACCAGACACAGCGCATCGCTGGGGCAATAAGGAATCAGTTCGTGACGAGACGTGCCTGCACCTTTGAAAGTGGATGATGTGGACGAGCTGTACCGGAAGCAGGTCGAAAAAGCGCCCCAGCCAGATTAAAATGCTACTTCCAGACAAGCGCAACGGACCAAACCATTCGATTATCCTTCCCATTTCCATCCATTGCGCTCTCGCACTGCCTGGCCAGGCGACGCAACCCGTAATAATGCCAAGGCAGATGTGCGGTGTGCGGAAAAGCTTTTGTGCAAAAAGTCAATCAGGATATAAATATTTTTCCCCTGGTTGGAAAATAATAAAAACGAACACAAATCAAACGCTCGATATCGGATTTTGGGTCCCTTTTTTTTTTTTTGCTTTCGGGTTTGCAAAACACAATAATACGATTTCGAAAATCCATCAATACCTTTCGGATGGTCTTTCGGATTGTGTTGGGTGCTAGGAAAGGTGTACATTTTGGGGTGATTTTACCAATTTTCTTGTTCTGCTTCTATTCTAATATGTCTGCGCGAATTGGTGACAATTTTTGGCAAATGCAGCAAACAACACACACGCACTCGCACCAATCATTCGTAGCACTCAGCAGTGCAGTTTAGCAGGGAAGATTAATTTATATCGTCTTCGCCGGGTGAGAGTTTTCCCTGTTCCGGGGGGTTACATGTCAACAGGCCGTTAGAGGACCGTCTCTCGTACACCCGAAAGACATTAATGATACGGCCATTGATAGCAATTAACTCGGAGTAAATTGATCCCATTCTGCTCAAAAAGGGACGCGAACCGATTTCGCTTTGTCGTACTGCTCGGAAACAATTAATTAATGGTTGTCATATTGGCAAAATGCATGTAACAACTGTTCATTATGCTGGAGATATAGCCATAAATTAGTACAACAAATAAGCGTAATTAGATCAGGCAGCGAAATTGAATAAGTGAAATAAAAATGTGCAAACATCTCTTAATGCTGTGTATGGTTAAACAAAAAAACTAACGTTTTTGTAATAGGTTCGTCTTTCAGCGAGGAAGTGAAGAAAATATATCGAAATTTCATTATATCTATTAATAAGATATTGCCGCCTCACTTCGGAGTCATAGCTGATCACATAAGAAAACTTCTGGCCAAACGCTATTAGGAGCAGAGTTTATTGTAAGGGTACGCATTAAAAACTGCCTTAGGCATCTTCCATGCTCCCAATACTTCAGCATCAATTTTTCTAAAAGTACCTAGGATATTTGTGAGTTTATATTACATCAGCTTTGTTTCTTAATTATTTGAAGGAGTTTTAATTTGGAGGATTTGGAGGGTATGGCAGCCTAGCTAGCAACGGTGACAAATGTACCGGCGGCAAATAATTATCAGCAAGTTATTTTTAAACTCTAGCGTCAACGAAAGCAAAGTCATTTTCATGAGACCAGAGTTCTATTGAAAGACATCCGACTACATCGTATTAAGATACAACGGCTGGACGTTACTACCATCATCAACAGCAGTCTACACAATTCTCGAAAATGCTCCAAAATGAATGCAGATGAATTTCTAACACTGTACAACTTTAGAGTGAACATCCATGAATTAAGCTTCCTAACCCAAGTCAGAAGCCAGAACGAAGGACAAAGGAAGGACCTTAGACAAGATCATTCGGAAGGTAAATCCAAAACAGATTAGCTAACATCAAAAACTGGTTTCCGGACTACAAGAAGATCATCTATTCTTACGACGTTGCACATTCTTGGTGAGCTTCTGTTAGACTTCATCAATGAGATCGGAATCATCTTGAAACTAGTAATAAACAAATTTTAAAGTAGTTTCGGATACAAAAGTCAACAAAACAAAAAATCGTGCTACCCAATTTCGATTACTTTCCAGTGTCTTTATTAAACTTTTGCTGACTGTATTGTTGGCGTACCGTTGACGTACAGTTTTGCTCACTTCGCTCAAACCCCCATCGTACTACTGGTGGAATGTACTGGGTGCTTTTCTATTCACCTCTTTCCTCAACACAGATTATGTTGCTTTTTTTTAATTTCTTTCCACTGTTGCGAATCGCAATTTCATTTAGTGAACTAAAACATTTGTATTTGTTACCTCCATTCCTTAGCATTTTTCGTGTTTGTCGCATTCATCTTCCCTGCGGAAAAGATTCGATTCAGACGATTCAAATAGATTACGTGAGTGTGTGGTGGTAAGGTGTAAAATTAAATGTCCTACTACTTTATACACCATTTCGCTTTGCCTTGCGTTTACTGTTTGTTTTGGAATGTATTTTTCGATACAGTTGCAGCTCAAAATTTATGTCATTATAGGATTGGCTTTGTAAAATTTATACATCGTTTTTTTTTGTTTAAAATCAGCACCAACAAAATGAAACGAAAGAGTGCAGAGTAAAGGAAGAGCCTTCCTGTTCTGGTAGCGTTTCCTCTTCTGTCTTATTGCACCTCGCATCATTGATTGATTTTTGAACAAATGCTTTGGAGTCTTCCAAACGAATAACGAACTTACAGCACAGAGAATCGTTTATTACTGTCTGAGCACATCAGACCTCGTTTATAAATTATATGGAATGCCTCGTCGTGGGTTTACAAGGAACCTAATCGTACACAATACGCTCTATCCTATGCAAGCTGCTTCCGATTAATGCTTTATCGTGCATAAAGTATTATCCCTACCGTACTGGTATGGCTTCCGCTAATTGCTACTTTTACTGTTTGTACACTAAAAAACCCCCAGCTTGAGGAGCATGTTGGGCCACCCTGATCCGGGGTGTTCAAGAAATAAGTCTCCTACAGAATAGTATGATAGAGTGGTAAAGTACATACATACAGTCGCCCATCGATTTAGACCCTCCCTCGCTCATGCACACAAACAATCATACATCATACATTTACATAGCGTCCCTAATTAAACAAAAGTAAGAAAAAAAAACAAACAAACTGGTACGGCATATCATGCGAGTAAGCTTCATCTGCTTCTTCCACGGCTAGCTTTTTTAGTAAAAACCGTGCTTCTGGCCCTGAATGGCTAAAACTAACGTGTAATAAATTCGATTTTTCATTTCGCTTCGTCTCTGCGTGTGCGCGTGTTTTGTGATGTGATGCTGCATCCCTTTTTCCCTATATATATACTTTGCATCCCTTTCAAAGCACCACACGTACAAGCACATACATGGTCGCTTCGATGAGTTATCACTGATAAGGTCGGTGATATAGTCTTACCCCTGGGGGGGTGGCGGACGCAACATTCGCTAATGCTAATGTCGCATGTCGTCCTCCATTCGGCAGCGTTTCCGTTGGTTGCTGCCGGTGTCGACTAGATCCAGGCTCTCGGAATCGGAATCCATCGGTTCGCTGCAGTCCCCATCGCCATCGCCCAGCTCTTCCTGTTTCCGTTTGGCCGTCGCCATTTCGGCCGCATGTTTCTTGCGCCACTTGGTGCGTCGATTCTGGAACCATACCTGGGAGGATAGAGAATAAGCAGAAACGAAACAAAAAACACTTTAATTTTGTTTGTCAAAATAATTTAATTATGTATGTCAAAAAAAAATATCTTCAAAAAAACTGCCAAACCATACCGATGGAAAAGAAACACAACCTCCCTATAAGACGGACAATGACTCGCAGTTTCTTTACACCGAATCCCCTTACTCTGCTCAATGATCATTATCGGCCTCATCAGCAGTCATGTTTTAATAATCCGCTTAACGTACCGCGGCAGATGCGAAGCATTTACACGGCGGCATATCGATCGTCGGCACAGATTTCAATGGGACGGAGTGTACTCACCGCACGATCTTGCGGCATAAAAGTATGATAAATCTCTGATCAACACCGGCACTCTGTGCGTGATCCCGCCGGCATAATATGAGATGATTGTAAGAGAAGTTTTAATTGTGCTTACTGGTGCGGAGGGACTATAAAATCTTGGGAAATACGAGAAGATTTAGTATGGAAGTGATGCATCTGTAGCTCTGGTGAGGTACTTTTACTAAATAAATACAATTCTAAACAATGCAGCAGTTGTTCATCAATTGATCACCAAACAATCACTCATTGTCGAATACAAATACAAATAGCAATACAAATGCGAGATCAGCAAAGGACACGAACACTGAATTCTGTACTAAAAAATGCACCAACACATCACCGACCTCTCAAAACATAACCTCAAAATGCATCCCGTTGAATGCTGCCAGCGCAACCAATGTAAATAAATACTCATTAATAATAAATTTCATCCCGAACAGGAGATGGCAGGAAATGGAAGCGAGTTGCTGATCCTGTTTCATCCCTTAAACGCAACTTCCCTGACAAATGATGGCAGGCAAGCCCACGAACGCAGAAGCGTCCATAATGACGGTGACAATCGGTTTGATCTGTGGAACTCGCGTCGCACCCCGTTCGCTGGATGTCTGACAGGTGTAAGAGCCTGTGTCCCTACACATGTATCGGTTACGGGACGCGAGTTCCAGCCTGCGCTTATGGTCGAAAAGAGTGTATGTATGTGTCGTTTTTTTTTCTCTGGGCCGGAAGGGTGAAAACAGCAGCATAATTAATCATCCTTCGTGGGCATGGTCGATGAAATGTGGCCACTGACCGTCAGTCTTGTTGGAGAGGGACCACGAGATGGAGTGGTGAGCTCAGTAGTAAATACAACGGACACAAGACAGAGAGAAAACACACGGCAGGAAAAGGGACATAACTCCCAAACTCATCGATTGACATGCGAGGCATTAGCGATTTTCCGGTTAGTGAACGATGGAAACAGATGAAAAAGTGTATCACTTAACAAAAAATAAAAGTAAAACCATCCGATGAAGCTGATTTCAATGAACAAACCGACAAATGAGAGTCAGCGGGCAATGCTCGCACTGGTGGTAACAGTTGGAACCGGCAATCGTCCTGTTGTCTACCCTCGAGCACGGATTTGTACAATTTGAACACAGAGTAAACAATAATTAATTGATTGAATATTGTAGCGCTAGTCTGTGTGTGTGTGTGTGTGTGTTTGTGGAACGATTTCTGGGGAAAAAACCCATCATTTGAACACAATTCCGCCGCTAGATGAGGAAGGTGAGAAATGAGAATGAACTCGTACGCAAATGATGTTGGATATTTATCTTGTGAACAGATCTTTAAAAGTATTATAAAACAATATTAAACTGTCTGGTAATGTTGCTAGATAACATTTATTAAATTTTTATATGTTTTGAGAACACTTTGTAGACTAATTTTACTTCAAATATTACATCTCACATAACACAACAACTCTACGCATGGTTTACGAAAGATGTAAAGATCAATTTAATTAAATCCAACACGCTCGGAAAAGTCCTCCACTTCAGTAATGTAAAGCCAAACCACCGTACCCAAGCTTGCACCAAGTACGATAAGTACTTTGCAGCTATTCTAGCCACCGTGAAAAGGTCACTCCAAGTCATGCAGCCAAAAACCCCAAATGGGATGGGGTTAGATGGTTGATATTCTTCACCAACTTTGCTAGAATGTTTCATACACTTGGTTTTTTTTTTTGGACAAAATGCAGCCAAATAACCGAACACAACACACGCTTTTATGAGCGGACCCCAACAATATACGCCAGCCGGAATGCCGGAACTCGTAACTTCTAAAAAGCCCTTGCGGCAGTAACGCTACGCTTTTGCATGTCACACGCAAGCTGAGTGATTGATTGCCCCGGAAATGAAGCGTTCCAATGATGTCTTGGGTCTCTTTTCACACAAACCCCCCCCATTTTAAGGGTGATGGGCTAGCTCATCTTCCCAAGTTTGGGAGAATGGAACGAAACCGTGGCACTTTTATGATTTAATCAAGTGCGATGCATTGTCTGTGTGTTTGTGTGTGGTTGTGGGTACTTGACATTATTTTCGGGTACATGAAGGACCGCTTTGCATGTCGGACGTGATGGTCTCTTTGAGCAAAAAAAAAAGAGATATTAAAACACACACACACCGAAATGTTTTTGCCCTGAGTTTCTGGTTCACCTAAATTATTCCAACGCTCTCCAACGTTCTCTCCAATGCCGTTGGAATGTCTCCAACACGTGGCATTGCTGGCAGACCCACTGGTGCACTGCTAATTTTCTTCCATTAAATCTAGATTATATCTTTCACCTTGGGAGCTGTCGTAAGCGCCTCCATTTCCACCCCAACTGGGACCCAACGGATACCCTCCCCAGTGCGAAACGGAAGCTGTGTAAATGACCATTAGCAGAGAGTTTCGATGTTTATGCTTGCGGTTGAATCGGTCAGCCTGGCCGTACAGTGCCCAAACCGTAGACTCTTCGCCGACACACCTAATTAGTATGCAATACTCACAAATGACCAAACACACCGGTGTCCGATCTACCACCAGAAACGCCTTGCAGCACCGTCCTGTTTGTGAATGTCGTGGGGCTGGGTGCGTTTTGTGCACGTGGTTGTTTTAATTTACTAGCTGTAACACGTGCAATTATGTGAGGGTGGCTAGCGCATTTAATGTCTGCCAGGCCAGAAGCATTAGTAATCTCACATTCGAAGAACGCTGGCCGCATTAAACCCCCCGTGGGGCAAGTGTAAAGATGTTGTGTAAAAGAGTCGCAAACGTAAAAATGATGCAACTGATTGTCCGATAGAAACATAACACAAACGACTACACACGGCTGTTCGCATTGTTTGGTCATTTTGCGCGCTGGTTTCAGATTGTGTTACCTCACCCACGTGCACCGATGGAGTTGTCTTACCGATTTTTATTCACCTCTTGCTTTCTTTCTGGAAGCCTCCTTTAATGTCCGTACCGGATATCCGGCACATACCCAACCGGATGGGGTGTTGGGATCCTTTTTTGCCTTCTCCACGTTCGCAGTGAAGCACGTTCGTAGTGGAGTGTATGGAGTGCACTGATTTATATTAATATAATCTTCATTCTCATTCCGATTGTTTCGTGCCAAAGTCCGGAGAAAGCAAATGGAACACATGTGGCTTTTCGGGCCGAGACAACCCTATGTTGCCGCTTCCAATCGAGACAAGCAGAACCACACACACACACACGCCACAATTCATATGCTCCCTCGTATCGTAATGGGAGCAATACAAAAAATAAATAAATACAGCCAAATAGACGAGATTTCTGCTCGAGGAATCGATGGAAAACGCCGGGAACGTACTTCGGGTACTGTAATTGTGACAACGCTCTCTGGCCACAGTTGATCATCGTTTTCCTCTTGCACGTAATTAAAGCTAATATAATTAATTTTCCCCATTTCCCCATTTCGCATCGCCCCTTCGTCTGTTCGCACCACCGGTAAAGGCACAAACAAATGAGTCTGCTCCTTCCAACACTCACCCAAGAAAGGAAGGTTTTTGGAGCAAAAAACAGGGCAACGTTTAAACAGGAACAGGACTCGATCGGTTGCCTGGTGGTAGTACAGCATAATTATTACTTTTAAATGTGTGTTTATTAATGAAGATTCATTAATAATCGTCAAGTGGTATTAATTGGCCCCTAGCAGCAAGGATTTGAAAGGAGCGTGTCGTGCGGTGGGAGTAGGGTTCACGTTTTTGATGGTAAAAGTTGGAAGATAACACAGATGTAGGCTTAAATGGCGATGCTGCAGGAGCAATGTTATTCATTAATGATGAGCTAGCTTCGTTGGCAGTTTCGTGTCAAGTGGTTTAAAAGGTTTTGCAGTATCGATTTCTTAAAGTTTAATAATTGATTCTAACACGTAAGGGATACAAGCATGCACTAATATGAAATGAAAAGAAATCTAGAACTCTTGAGAATTGGAAGTAACATTTAAAAATAATTTAAAGCGCCAAGGGAAAGGCAGAATAACGAAAGTAAAATCAACTTTAACTAAGAAGAAGTTCAATAACTTTTTTAATTTTGAAATAATTCAGCACTGTAACGGCAGGTGATTGTAACGAATATTAATCTACACTTTTCTATTGTTGGAAGCCAACTCCACAAGACCCGACAAACTTGCACAAACACTTGTATCAAAACTGTTGCAGCAATGGATTGTACAATAACTAGCAATTATACAAAGAATAGCAAAATGAGAAAGAGAGTGAGAGAGGGACATAGAACCACAGAACCACACAGCACAACACCGTGCATAATCATGAAAAGCATAAAACAACAGTCAGTAACACCACGACAGCATGGTGTCCGGGGTTTGTGTTTTTGTTTTTACGATATGACATCACTTTTTGCGTGATGTTTTTTTTTGCATTTAATTATGGAACAATTATGTTTTAGAGTTTTTTTTCATTTCGGAGTCCTGCCGCTGCCGTCCTCAAGAGTTTCGTGTTGAAAGTCACAGCTATGTAAATCTATTAAACTGATGGTAGCATTTTTCTCATTAAGTTTTTGTTTATGCTCCCTGTGATGTGTCTCACCATCCTGTACTTGAAGACAAGAGTAGAGAAGTGGAGATGGAAATGAATAAACAGTTCCGTACATCTCATTCTCCAACTTCGGGCACTTTTGGTGCCGCGATTTTTCGACTGAGCATTAGCCCCATTACCTAAGTTAACATTAACAGAGTTTTAGCATTGTTCAATGCTGGGCAGAATTTTGCACCTTCAAGTGTGCTGTACCGATCGATGCATTTAAATCATTTCATTCTTTTCATAACGGCAGATGTAAAGATAGCATAAAATGATCGTAAAAACAATTTAAATTTGAATGAACAACAGCTATTTGCAGTAAATGGGATGACGCGCAACTACATCCATGTCTATGGTTTATATGTGTCTTTCCGGTTTTATCACCTAACGGCCATACCCGGTGACCCTGTGCTGCATTCCATAGCTGCTGCTCGTAAACAGAATGCAATCTTTATGGCCACCTTCTTCGCGTCTCCGTGGCCTTCTTCCGTTCAGCAGGGACATAAAGGGCGGAAAGAAACAACCGTACTCGTACGCGCGTTCGTTTGTCCGCTGGGTCCCATTTGCTTTCCTCTTCGTATCAGTCTCCTCCAGGGAATGCTATCAATTTAATGCAAACATGCTAACCCGCTGTGCCGGTTTTCCATTTAAGTGCGCTCCTTTGCTCGGGGAAAACCTTTCGCTCCATTTCGGGCCCTTTTATGGATCGGTTATGTGGGAAAGAAAACACTACAAAAAAGAGAATTGTGCAACATAGACATAGTACACAATAGAGAGAGAGAGCATGAGAGAGAAAAAATGGCGAAACGAATTGCTTCCAAACATCTTTTTTTTCGGGGCTATGATAATGTCCGGTGCAACACCAGATCATGATTCAATGCACACGAGGCATTGCCGATTTTTTTGCTTCATCAAATGGAATGCATAGCGGTTGGAGAGACAATCATACATGCGAGGCAATCGAGGCTAACGCCAAATGCAAAGGGGAAACCGTTATGCGATGACCAATGGCAAAATGGTTGTCATTCCGATGCGACGATAAAGTGGCATGGCATTCAAAACCAAAGCAAAAAATAGAAGAAAATATTGCTTCCCTTTTGGTACCTCCTTTCATTTTGTCGGACCCAAATTCTTCCATTTTCATTGCAGTCCGATTTTGAGTGGTTTTATTTCTTCGCTCTTCCAACTACACAGCAAACACAAGCAAGCTGCCATTGAAATGGATGACTTCTGTGTGCCTCCGTCCCATCATGGCGAAAATGTGTCCTTTTCATTCATCCCAGCAGACGACATTTCCCTTCCACGGGCCACCAGTTTCCACTCCAGTTTCAATTTATTCTGCTCGAAATTTCGATCAAGATATGCACCGAATTTTAATTGGTTTATTGCTCTTGCTCACATCCCTTTCTCATCGGTGGAGTCGGGTGGGTTTTGTTGTTTTTTTTTACAAAATATTCCATTTGTCTTTTCCCCAACATTTCCCCAACAACAATGTGAATCCATTTGGATTTTAGTGAGCTCCAAACGGGCTTATCCTGAATGCTTGCTTTATAGAGCAATGGCGCCACGAATGATGTGTGCTGGTGGTAGTGATCGTGCATCTTGCAATATTATTGCACACCTTTACTGATGCAGTTCCTCTGGCACTCGTTTGATCGGTTTCCATCCCTGCACTAATTGATGTCTCTGCTCCAGTTGGCTCCAATTCGTTATTCATTTTTATTACCGTCGAGTTATTCGATTGCGAGATTTCGATCCTTAAAATTTCAAAATAAGTTTTCCATAAATTGTTACATACAAATTTAAGTTATACATAAGTTATATTTAAATTTTCAAAACATATTTCAGGTGGTAGCAAAACAACAAACTGATATTCTAAAAATATAATTATCTCATATTTGTTACATTAAAATTCCCGGGAAATTAAAAGTTATTCGTCTCTAGTTTCATTTTATATCATTTCCATTGTGCAGACCACCCAGTTTGAGCCAGAGATGATGATCTGCATTTTAATTACGGTCGCGTTTAAACTTTTGCCGTGAAATATCGTTAACGGAACAAAGCAAAACAACTTCTCCGCCATCCGCAGCAGCGTTCTATAACTGCATCTTCAAGAACTCCACCACCCATGGGGACCCACCCTTGAAAAAAAAAGACTTGTAATTATGATTCTTGCTTTATGAATTGTACCGAATGAGATTAAAAGTTGCAGATAAAATTTGAATGCAAAAAGAAAACAACAACAAACACTTAAAGAAAAAACTACCCCCTATCGTGCTTGACCCTTTCGTTACAGGGTAAAAGGGTTTCAATGATAAACCATCCACCACCATCCAACGGTAAGATAGCGAATTAAGAATGTATGTCTTATTCGCATGTATAACAAGGGACAATGTTCGAAGATGAAACCCCCCCCTTATCTTCATAACCCTTTTTTTCTTGTTATACACTCTGCACTTTTTTATGAGTCTACTATCATTGCGCAGTCTGATGTTTTTTTTTATGGTATGCTCTTCGTTTTTTTTTCTCTCCGCTCAGCTTTAACTGCGTAGTATTTCATTAAGCAAAAGGGGCTTGGGCTAGATGTCACTGCCTCACCATCGGGTGCCACATCGTGAAACAAATTATGACTACCGAAAGGGACAATAAAATGATACAAACAAATCCAACCGACCACGGTCGCACCGGTGACAGGCAGGGCGGGAACGATTAAGGTGAGGATGTGAACAGTTGGACGAATTTTAATTAAAATACTCTCCTTGCGGTCTCCAGCGGTTGCCACCGGTCAACGCAACGTGGTAAACGCATCTCCCCGAGTGACATCCATCGGGTTCGGACCCGTTTGAAGATTGTGGTTTTCCACCGAGTGTCTTGGTGGCCTCCCAAAGTTGGCCTCCCAAAAGTCTTTGTTTGACTTAAAGCTCAAGCGGTTTGGTCGGTATGTGTACAGCCGAATAAGCTCTCAATTCAAATTTGATTCGAGAGGCTTGAAGCTAATTAGAAACCAATAATCGTTTCGAAAGGTAAATAGATCTGTGGTTTAATAAGCGACAACTTAGCTCAGTCACTAAAGGCACAGAGTGAGGACATTTAATCTACCTCAAAAGAAATGCTTTAATTATACATGACTCTTTGCTGGTTTTAGTGAACAGTCCAAATTCGCCAACTTTCATCTCTAAAATTGCTGAAAACCAATTAATATAACAATAGACTCAATTAAGTCCATTAACAAATGTAAACCTTAGATGAATTATCTGTGTTTGAATTTATTTTTTTGAATAAGACACTTTAAGATACGTCAAGAACGATACTAGAATGTATTAAATTACCAACACTCATTCTTCAAATATTAAAAGACAATCCGAAATAGAAAAGAAACTACAAGAACGATTATTATACAATGATTTGATGGTCAATATATTAATAAACCAGCGAGAGTATCTTTCTCAAAACCTTTCATCAACTCACAATCGCTGCAGCGAAACGATAACCCCACTTCGGTGCTATTTATTGCCACCCAATAACAACGCAAATAAAACAATCCCCTTCAACTGTAAACATGGCATTCGAACGATGTATAAAGCGTGATTCTGTACAGGCCCACGCTTCGCTTACAAATACCACCTAAGCAAAGTGGCCCACTACTACCACTACTACCACCAGCAGCGAAATCCTCCCAGTGCAAAACATCCCTTCAACCTCCTTCCCACGGGCTTGAGTGTGCGCGTGCTCACACTTGTAAAACATCGCCAATCTTACAAATTTGGCCCTTTGTACAACATCCTGTCTACATCCGTCTTGACACATGCTGCGGGGATGAGTTTCTTCCCGGCCTGACGCGCAGAATGGCGGTTTCGCACTTGACTCCCTCTGCGGGCTGCCCGCATTTTTCCCGATTCCTTTCTTACAGCTACTGGCACTGTCTCTGTCGCTCTTTCCAGTTCTCGCCATCATCGTGTCGCTTTCGTCCTGGTGCGAAAGAAAATGCGCGGGCGCAAAGGGAAAATGATATCCGCTTTTCATTCTCGGGCGCCACCAGCTGGGAGGGCGTGCGCTGCATTGAATTGATGAACATTTTCCCGTATCTGGAAGGATGGGTTCGTTCGACTATCAACTTTCGGTGCCGTTCCTCGTAATGATGTGATAAGGATGAAGAGCCGGCACAGCCCGAAAGTGTCTCGCCTTTCGGATTATTATAACTGATGTGCGAATATTGTACATTTACTTTGAACGGATTGTTTGAAATTCCCCAAACCAATTAGGTTTGCTCAAAGGTTTTGAAGTAATTGTTAACATTATTGGTACATTATAATAGGGTATATTCATTTTTCATCCAATTCGAATGTAATTCCCAAGTAAAATCCTTGCTCATTGCAAATGTCACAACGAGGTTTGCAGCTTAGATTCAAATATATGTAGCAGTTCTTTTGCGATTCTACGACTTCTATTGCTCAGCTTAATTTCTGGCTTTGACTTCGTCTCAAAAATGACGCGTCTCTGTTCAGTCTTCCTTCTTGTCAGTTCTCTTCATAACTGAGGATAAAGTCGTTTAAGGAATTCTTCAGGTGACTTCACTTTCAACGTACAATTTCTTTCATCTTAGAAATTTCGTCATTTAGCTACTTAAGGTGCACATCGTCTATTACGAAGCAACAAATTTTACCAAACTTTTCCAGCATTCATCCAGCCCAAGGACACCCATGGGTCATCATCCGCTGCACACCTTCATTCAAGACCAAGTCCCACCAGAGATGCGTGCAACAAAATTAGTTCACCAAAACCGATGAAATGTAATTGAAAAGACACAAACTTTTACCCTGGAACAAAGAAAAGCGAAGGCTCACATTGACGCATCCCATTGTTCCCTCACCACCCCAAACACACCAAACCGACACTAAAGATCATCATCAGCTTCATCGTTTCGTTCGCCTGTTCGCTGCTGATGGTGATGGTGGAAAATTTTAAACGCAATATAATGTACCCATCCCAGTGCCATATTTGGGCCGGCTTCGCCACCAAATTGTCCTTACTTGCACGCTAGCATAGGCCACAGTTAGGCAGAGACGATAGCACTCTGGGGAGACATGAAAGTAAACAAACGAATGGCCAACAACAAGAGAAAAAGATGAAACCCATAATGGCGCACAGTTCGAAGCCCATTCGAAGCGCGGAAAAACCCACAGCCTACGCTGGACGACCCCGTCCGATGTGGTTTTTGCTGCGGTTTTTCTGCGGCAACTTCGAACGCTCTGGACGATAAAAAGCCAATTTTAAAACATTGACTTTTTATTGCTACCCAGAGAAGAACCGTCCGTATTGTTCTGGTTATCGTCCGATTTATTCCTCCTGTTGATAATAATCATACGCCAATGGTTAGGATAAATTTGCCTCTTTTTCCAGAGATAAACGATTACTGTCACCGGTCACAACTCGCTTGACGTGGTGTGCGTTTTTCTGGGGGTGGGTTTGTTCCACTACCAACCACGTGTACGAAATTGAACGAGGGACTATCAGCGCGATAATAAATCGTTTGTTGTTGTCCTTCTGGTTTGCTGCCGTATTCGAACCGTGTGACAGAAGTAACTTTAAACAACCCAACGACAAAGAAAAAATCTCTCCTAGATGTAGAACATATTTGTTGTTAAAACTAGAGCGCTTTAAAGGTCGTTCCAATGTTGTTATCGGCAGGGATAACTGATCTGGTTTAACGCTTTTTAAAATAACAACATTGACACGCGGCCCAACTGTGTCTATCGACTGGAAAATCGGTACACCACGAAGTACCACGTGTTAACGATAGCCGACACGCGCCCTGAGTCTGCAGCATAATGTTGACAAATTAAGAAGGATAAAGCGGCATACGCGTAGCCATGTTTAGAGCTAATCGAATTGAAACCATGTATCATTTGTAAGATGCAAAACGTACCACGCCAAGCGATACCCGCAGTGGAAGCATAAATTTTACATCATAAATTTCAGCTTAAAATAGCATCTCTTGCAGCCGGGCGGTACTGACCATCGGACCAAGATTAAGGCTTCCACCATTACGCTTGCTAAACTACAATTTCCCAACAGCACAACTGCCATCGAAACCAGCACAGTCGCCATTACCCACCAAAAGCGCAAGCACATCATCGACCATTGGCTTCGCCTGCATGAGGCACATGATGGCAAACGATGATGATGGCCCCCGTCGTGGCCCACCATCGTGACGAACGCAGCGAAACGACATGAAGCAAGATGACGATGATGGTGATGAGGATGACGATAAGGTTGATTATTATTTCCAGCAACTGTGTTCGGAACGAAACGAAAAACTGACCATCCGTAGCGAAATGTCACGTCAGTACGTCCCCGTACGGATCGTAATGTCCAGCGCCCTCCGCTCGTGTGCGATACCCCTCCCGGGTGCGCGATACCATTACGTACACACTGGGCCTGGCGTGATTCACCTAATGATGACGACTAATGATCTCACCATTGCTATCTTTGACGACTTTTTGGCGACCCATCCTGCAGCGCCAAACGAGCCCCGAAACCGATGTGCTGCCGGGTTTTGGCCGGGTGGCTAATGGAGTTGGATGGTTTCAGATTCTTTGGCTACGGTTCATCCTTAACACTGCGGAACGGTTTCGAATTTCATCGTCCTGGTCAACAAACCCTGGTCCGCCGCTCGGATTTGCATTTAGGGAAATTCCTGCATGTCGTGTACGCATCCCATGCCTTCAGGGAAGCTAATTATTGCGTCGAAGCGCTTTTTTGGGACACGGTGCAACGGTGCACACGACCACACGATGTATTTGCTACGAACTGGAAGTGCTGGCAGTTCGGTCATACTAACCATCCACGGTTGCACTAAATGATTATCTTGCCCTGTTCCTTTCGCGCTTATCGAATTTCTCGCTAGATCGCAACAGTGAGGAATGATGTTTGGATGTCCGCAAACGGATCGTGTTCTTTGCCCAGTGTTCCGGCGGGCAAAGAATGGTTTGAATATTGATTGAATTTTATTGAGTAACACCAAACCATGGCCATGGGGGTACGACAATCTTGCACTCGGAGCCACGCGAATCGGACGCAGCGTCGATGTGTCATGTGTTGATTGGAAAGTATGAATCAGTGATTTATGGTGTTGTGTTTGTGGCGATGAGTTTTCTGCTGCAAAGACGATGATCATTATCGACTTCATCGGACATCTAGCTGCAGTCGATAATCTGTGTCGGTGAAGGCTGTTGAAAGCTGTCTTATCGTTTTATGCTAGCCCCAGAGTAAAACCTTTTCTTTCTCATCAATTTCCATTGTGTAACGTGATTTACCGATGTACTTACGAGCGTTTATTGAAAACATTTTGGATTCTCTTCTTCGCGCAATTATGCCTTTTTTCCCTTGCTTTGTGAAACAAGAAAGCAAACTTTGTTGATCACTTCATTATTCTTAATTAAAATATTGAATTGAAGGAGAAATTCATGAAATCACATTCCTTAAATTCCCCTTCCCCGTCATCATGACTCGTCGAAACGAGGAAGTGTGTCTGTCCTTTATTATCCTTTAGAGCCCACTTCTCGAGATCTTCACGAGCTAATTCAATTGACTTCTCATCTAATTCGATAAAGAACCTTGAAAAATCACTTCCGCTACCCTTTGTAATGGAGCAGAGCACTTTCCACATTCCACACCATTAAGCAGCACCCTTCGCGACCGTTCACCCACGGTACATCCCTTCCATCAACCGGGACACAATTTAATAAAAGGAAGCGTTTAGCGAAATTAAATGCCACCCTCCATTGCAACACACGTTCCGCTTGTGTGGCGATGAAGATTTTGCATCCCTTTCCAACAGTGTGCGGGACGCGGTGTGTGCTACGGTTCGGCCACATAGGGAACAGGTTTGCGCCTCCGTAACATCCCTTCCCCCAGAAAAAGGCGAGGAAAATCACGCAACGCACAGTAAGCTGTCAATTTTTCACGAGCCTCACATGGCACCTCGCATGGCTGTCGAACGGGCACTCGGACATCGAAGGGCAATTTACACCATTTGCCCTGCGTTCGGTCTTTGAATTCGCCTTTTGCTGCTTTTATTTGTTGCCGTTGCCGGATACGCCAAACCAACGGACAAACAAACGAACATCCCCTGCGATTTTCCGCGTGCGCATTTTTCGCGAACTCGGGCCCAGGGTCAGTGTGGTCGGTTGTTTGTATGTCATAAATTAAAAACGATTTATCGGAAATTAGGGCGATAACAAGGGCGCTTGTGGATTGCGGCGAAAGTGACACCGGAGGAAGGAATTGACAAATAAAATCCTTTTCATCTACTTAATTAAACACGACCATTCCCCGTCCGAAAGTAATCGTATCTGGAGCCGTCCGATACGAGGTCCGTCCGACCGAAGGACGTGATCGTTTAGCTCGGCTAACGCCGTACGCTCGGAAGATCAACTCGAACAACATTCGAGACGTTCGTGCTGTGGTGCTCTGGTGGACAAATAGTTTAATCATTATTTATGAGTGACTTGATTTCTTTATCCTTTCGCTTTGCCTTCGTGTTTGAGCATCTGTTCGTCCAGAACATTCTGAGTGAGCGTGTAGGCATTTGGCTTTCCTAAGCGTGGAGTGTCCCTGTTGTTGTGTGGTGTCTGGCTATTAATTCTATGCTTTTGTTTATACAAAGCTTCACCATCTACGCGACTGTTCTATTGTACACATTCTGAATAGAATTTATTGGTATTACCAATCGGAAGCGTACCCCAGTTCATTCTCGTAATGAAGGAATGCAATGCCAATGTTTTTCTATGAAGTTTCAGTAACCAAGTATTCAATTGAGAAGAGATTTTTTTTCTTTTATTTTCTTTAATTTGTTCTACGTTTCATTCTTTTCCGAACTGCACTTTTCGTGTCACACACTGTTTAAAATCGAATCAATTCCAGTGTGAAAGCCCATTCAATGTCTAAAACATACAGTGTACCAATTTTCCTAGTGGCCAAAGACGGACTCATACATCATACCCGGGCATGTGTGGCCGTTCGGCACAACCCTAACACCGGCATGGGGACGAATGTATCCTCCGCAAACCTAACTGCCGCCCACCAACAGCGACAAATGTATTCCGCAATTCAACGAAATTCCTTTCGCTACAAACGGTACCATTTCTAAATCGCTCCAAACCCAACCCCACTCCCACACTTCCTCGGCCACCTTTTCTTCGCACCCACCGTATCCCTTCGCTCCATCGGAAAGTATTTACATAAATGCTTACAAAGTACTTTGAATAAAACACATTTGGATCACAAAGTGCGCACAGATGCAACAGCGCTCGAGCCAGGGCCGAGTAATCCACGGCGGACGGGCAAAGTTTGGCCGGACTTTTATTGAAACGATCGATCGACCATTTTACGACGACTGCTACTGTACTGCACCTTGCCACGGGTAACAGTTGTGCAATAAGGTGACAGTGAAAAATACGTCACCGCACTGCAGCGCGAAATAGAAGCACCGAAATGGGAAATATTATTTATTGTGGCAAACATAGTTAGAGAATAGTTGTTAGTTGATTTTTTTCTTTGTTTTGCTTGAGCATTTTGTGCAACAATTTGGTACAGAATTTGATGTATTAGGAACTCAGCTGCACCTGCATTGTTCTGGAAGAAAATATGATTAACTAATCAATCATAGAAATTCTCTTCGACCCTACTGTATTATTATTATCATTTCAAATTAGAGAAACGAGCAAAACAAAGGGACAGATAAAACTGTCGAAATACCTCCCAAAACAATGACAAAACATGGAATTGAATAAAAAAAACAACATTTACAAATCCCAATTGCTTTCACTGCTACTAACGAGGCTTAAATTGAATTCTGCATTCTAATATTCAAGATTTATGTGGAATTATTTCCGGATTATGAACGCATATGTTACAATAAACACCCTCTCCCGATGATGATGATGGTGATGATGATGATTCACCCTTCCCGAGAGCGGAAAAGAGATGGACAGGCAAAGAAACAGAAAACCAAATCCCGTCCAGCGTCCAGCGTCAGCGCGTTGTACTGAATCACAGCATTAGGTGAAAAATGTTACTTTATTATTCTTCTCCCTCTGTCTCTCACTCTCTTTTCTCCCACTCCACGATGGCATTAAGGGCTAAGCTATGCTTTTCTTCCCGGTGAAAAGTTGCCTTCCTTCGCATCAAGCCAAATTTTAGGCCATAACACACAACGCACCAAAAACCCACTTTCATCAGCTGTTCTAATGGCCGTCGAGGCGGTTGGTTCGGTTTGTTCTACAGATTTTATGCCACGCTTTCTACCATGCACCAAATTTTCAGCATCATCATTAATATCCGGCCCTTCCGACTGGCAACATAATCGTCGGCTATAATGCCCCAGCCGTACAGCACATGGGGTCAAGTTTGGCAAATGGTCCAACACCACAACGAGTCTGTTGTTTTCGTCCTTCTGGGAACGGAAAGCATTAAAGTTTTGGTTGGGGGGAGCTGCTCGGAATAATTATTGAAAGTTTTAATACACAATTTACAAATGCTAATTTTGAACTGATTGAGCCCAAAGACTAAGGACTTCGGTTATAGCTTCTTCGAAACCATGGCAACAAGATGGTTGTCATTACAGTCTCTGACGAGTGGACAAGCGACCGCGGCGTAGGAGGCAATGCATTGAGTTCGTTTGTCTTTTATTCGCCTTCAAGCATTCAATTAGCATGTAATGGTTTTGCTGTGTGTGCACAATATTGTTTTTTGCCCATCGCCTGGCACACGGCGGAACGGCGAATGATCGTTCGCAATAAATTTTATATACCTATAGCTTGCTACACATTGTCAACCCATAAACAGGTTGATTATGGTACGCTGATGCTGATCGTTAAAATATGTTCGCTTGTTCTGTGGGGCAAATTGAATTCTCCACCTACCCGAATAGCAGAAGGCACTTTATTAAGGTGGAAAGAATTTAATTATTTGTTTACAGCGTGACACAGTTTTAATTACCCCGGGGGTAATAAAGTTTTGTGCGGCTATATCGCCCTGTCCTTGCTGTTGTTTGTTGAGTTTCCTTGCAGTCCGTAGCACTTTGCAAATGTAAATTCCATTTTTCACCAACATCGAGAGCAAAACTTTCCATAACCCCCGAAAACGAAAGTGCGTTGAACATTTGTCTGCTCGTAAATTGGCTCACAATATTTTACAAACGACCTACAAAACAAATCGGACTCAATCAATGATCACCCTCACCGGTTCGCTAGCCTGTGGCCGTCACCTTCATGACTTTTCGTTCCAATTTCACCCCAATCACCGTGTCCACTACTCGTTTCGTCCTTAGACCACCATGAGGGATTTGGTAGCATATGGTACAATTAACAATTTTCTGCAGCATATCGTCACCTCATCAATTTTGTAGAGCAGCTAATGTTTAGTGAGCTCATTGGGTATCACATTGCAGATATGTGGAATATTGGAAGAACCAAGAATTTAGGGCAAAAATATTCTTTCGTGTGATGTTAACGTTTTATAATTGATATATCAAAACTAAAAAAACAGTTTGTAAATAAAAAAATAGGCAGCATTTCCATTAGGACACACCAACCATAGGCGATAGATGCATCGATGGACAGTGTAGCTACAACTATCCTCGTCGTGTTATCTGCTAAAAAGGAACAGACAATCAAACCGAATCGAACCGTACCGATCGATAAAGGCACAAGCACATCATCCAAGTACATACCCCTGCTAGCGGAACAATCGATAACAGCTATTTGGTAACGCTTCATTTCGACTTTATCAGCAGAAAAGTAATAGATTATCATGGGATATTGATTCAATTTTCTCCGATTTTTATAGCTGCACGGGACGGTCCATTGCCTGCCTGTTTTTTGGGGTTACCATCGAAACCCTGTTTTAGCACAACCAAACGTTCCACTAAAAAGCACCAACACATCCACTGCCAGGGATGAATACTGGAGCAGGGTTCTCTAGCCGCCCAGCTCTCGAACGACAATCAAATGGTGATGAGGAATGTCGGTTTTTTATTATTATTTTCGCTTTTGTTGTTGGATATTGTTTGCTTCTTCTTCTGCATTTGTACGCAAGATGTCTTTTCTCGCTCGTGCTTAAATGTATTGGTAAAGCTAATGCTAAGGATGCTCTTTGGAGTTTCCCATTAAATAAAAAATAAACGGGTCTCATCCTTCACGCACACACACATTCACCAACACGCAAACACCCCCAAAAAGACAAGAGGATGCCCACATTTGTGGCAGTGTGTTTATTTTGGGTTGTATTTTTCTCCTTCTTTTTTTACTTTAGCCGATTTTATGAATTGCTATCAAAACGATATCTTTGATCGTGAAATTTTACGGCCCCACGATTGTCATCGTTTCGTGCTTTTACTGCATAAAAACACGCTCGTCTTCTGGTTAATGTCAGCCATACCAAAACATCAATCTAATGTGATCGGTTTTTGTAACATCGGCCACCAAACACATCGGACGGTTGTTCACGGAAAACAAAAGCTTTTTTGGCACATTAAAAACTTCTTAAATCAGCCTGTTCGGAACCGGCGCTGCTCGACGAGCGACGGAAGATGATGCTGCTGTCCCCGAGACCTAGTGTAGCAGGCGAGGAATTTTTACAACACTCTCGTTCGAAGGTTTGAACAAGAGGGCCAGTGGTCAGGTTTATGGGACATGTCGCGTCTACCCCTTGAGAAAAGCCATTCAACGGTATAGCGAGAAGATCGACGGGTCGAACTACAACCTGCTTGTAACAATAGTGCAGCCACAAACACAGACACTGACCGGTTGGCTGGCTGAGAGATTTCGATGAGCGTGTCGATTTATGGCAGTTTCAAATTGATTTTTCCACTATCATTTCTGACCGAGTGGGAATGTACGGATGATGCATATGCGGTATTGGTGTCGGTACAATCTTTATGACCTTTTATTGCACGGCTACATTTATCTCGAGGAGTCTGCTTCCTCGGGCTGTAGAGGCCGTACACAGGGTGAAAGATTTCGCTGCCCCGGTCTACATACCGATGTGATCATCCAACACCACGCTGCAGACCGATCGTTACGGGCGCGTTTGATTGATATATGATGAGAATCTTCCGTGCCGAGGGTCATAAAATCATCGCCCCATTTGCCAAGAAGGTCGCGGACGAAGAGCGAAAGATCGGCCAGCATAGCCTCACAAAACGCCAATACCGGACGTTTATGGCATCGTTTTAAGATAAACCCAGAGCGCAGTGAGCGAAACGCGACGAAAGAGTGGACCGGTAAGGTCTGGCCAAGAGGCTAACATGAGTGCGACTTAGTCCGTAAATAATCTCCCCACCCAAGGCTCATCCTTTTCGATCGCTAATGGTTTTCCCATTTCTATCTTAACTAATTTGCTTATTGATTTGTCGTGTTTCATCAGTGTTTGATTGCTTATCGCGTAGTGGTCCAAAAACCATCGCTCTCCACTACTTTTGCCACTCCGGTCGAGATCCGTTGCACTGATCAATGTTCCTTTTTTTCGATAACATACTGCAAAACGACCAATTTCATCATTGGCGCCTGCATTAATCGATGTGCCGGAACATCGATCGATTGTATCGTCCGCTTCGCTTCTCCGTCACTTAATGTATGCCTCATCCATGACCACATTCGTGGCGTAACGTGTTGGCAAAGAAACAGGTTAATTGACTAAATGCATCATGATTTTTATGGCATGTTAATAAAATGTCCGACAGCATCATGATTGAAAGGCATCACCTCTCGTTCACGGCGATCTTCACCTTTTTACATGCATTCAGCAAGATGAAGATGATGTTTTATTGCATGGCATTATTATTTGCGAACATCAAAGCCAATCCATTATTATAATGTTTTACTTTAAATTAATACATTTTACAATCACACTGTTTAAAGGAAAGTTGCCATTAGGAAAACCTTGATTAGTGTTATCAAATTTATCTTAACTCACTGTTACTTTGTGCACTAATTGCGTTCTCGCAACAATCCTTTCCTTCACCAATGTCACAAAAAATAGCAAAAAAACACACCGAGTCGAACCGGATATCGCTCTTCCGGGCTTTGTAATTATCATTTTAATTGCTATTAAATCCTGCTCTACAGCATTTTATCTGATTGGTAATCCCCATTTAGTAAAGTCAACCACAGCTGAGCCGTAGCTCACATCGCCATCCGTAAAAAGGCTTACTGAAAAACGGTGGGGGAAAAACGTCACATCAAAATGGTTTTCCTGGGCGTCTTGCCTACATGGAAGCCTGGCAGAAACGTCTTAGGCACTATTTTTTTCCTTCCTAAAACGCAGAACCCATTATTTGCCACATTGCCTCCCGTAAACGATGACGACAACGGCAACCCCGAAACCGAATGAACCGAAAATGCCAGTTCGCGGCAAAGACAGTACGCGGCGTAACGAACGGTTTTAATGGGGTTTTGATTGAATCTATTAAACTTTTGTCACCGCCACCGAAATGAACCGAACATTCATGCCTGGATATCCTTTTCTCTCTCTCTATCTCTCTCTCGAGGGAATTAAGTGTGACTTTTCTCAGCCGCGATTCGGGAAGTTGCACTAGGGAAATAAAGGAATTGGGCGAGCGAGGGTTCAAATACCTCGACCGGCTCGTAATAGACCATGACGAATGGTTGGTTTCGAAGGGTGAAACTCGTCGTAACCGATTACGGTACCGTGCCGGATGATGCGGTTACCGCCAGGGATGGCCAGACCCAGGATCAAGGATGAGGTGGCATCTGAAAATTTGCATCACAAAGCATCGCTGAAAACTGTTGTCCCTGTTTTGGGTTGGCCTCATTTTTTTCCTGGCATGCTCGATAACGGGAAGGAAATTACTAAGTGATTAGGTATGTTTTGAGTCACATCATGTACGCTCTGAAAGAACGATCAACCAAATGACTAATTATGCCGCTACGGTACGCAGTCAAAACGGGATAGAAATTTGATGGATGTGCTCTAGCAATAGCACAATAGGAACTGAACAATTAGAGCTTCTTCATTGTCAAAACGAAAAATAAATGGCAAAATTATTAAGAATTATTGCAACACATTTAGTAGTTTATACCGAGCCCAACTATTTATCCGATCGTTAAGTTTAATAAAATTCCAACCCAATTCCAATTTAACCATCTCCTACTTTCTCCTCCTTTATGTTTTTATTTTGTCGATTAATATAACTAAAATATCCTTGCCATTACCAACCGGGTCGACACCATCGGCAAAACGTATGACTTTAATTAATTTTGAACCGGTAAAATTCCCAGTTTTCTGCACCATCATTGGAACCCTAAACACCCATGGCGGGTAGTGTATGAGTGCTATGATATGGTTGGAAAGTATTTACATAGCCGTTTTCCTTTCGAACAGAAGGTAAAGCCCATCGTAAGGATTATTTACATATCACGTATGCTTTCCGTAATTAAATTTGTGTGCTGTATCTTGGCTTAATTGGTTTACGAATAGAGGCCCTCGCACAGGAGCCTCACCAAAGGCGTCTAATTCAACTGGTGAGCTCATTATTAACATGATTCCAAGGACAATTATTTTGTAAGGAGAGTAAAAGTTTGTTCATTGAAATAAAAGTGTTTTATTTCGAGCAACACATTTTTTTCTGCCTGAATTGTTCGTCGTTCTATTGATTTCTGCTGAGAATTTGAAGAGAATTCAATTTTTAAAAAAAGTTATTCAAATGTATCTTCAGAGTCATGAGAATTATCAAAAGATTCATGAAGTCTTCAAAAGTCTAATGAGTATTAGTAGAATTTTCATAATTGAACTTCAGATCAGATTCAAGGAACAATAAAATTGATCATCCTTTGAGCTATTACAAAATTTTACTATCTGATAAATGTTGAATAAAACTCTTTCACAGAAGTCTCTTGCCTGTATGATTGCTACCAACAAAAATGATTCACTGCTTTTCACCTTATTCATATGCTTTTTTCCTAACGAAAACGATCCCACAGTGTCGGTAACCGATTGAGGGACAGCAACAGCAAAACAAAAAGCGCAATGACGCAGAATCATTTTCCACCAGCGAGAAAGCAAATGACAACACGACAACCCCTCAAACTCATTCTTCCCCTAATACAGAAGTTAGAGTCCCCTCGCTCATTGGTCCCCTTTGGCGAATGTTGTGCCTTTTCGGCGGAACACATGTAGTTAAATTAAGAGGGTATTTAGGGAAGATGATACCGTTTAAACGCTTTCCCCACGCGTGTACCCACTCACACCGTTGGGTTGAAGAGCGGGAGGGATCGTACAGGGCACAACGGGACAACTTCTCGATGTGTGAAACGGTGTGCAGGAAAACGACCGGTTTTGTCTCCATTACCCATCATCGACATGCTGCTTAAAGGTTGTCGTGGGTAGAGCGTCTAGAAGAATTCTTAACCGTCGTAGTTTCTTCGTCGGTCGGGGCGTTTGCTTTTGCATGGCGAACACCGCACACGGGAAAGAAACCGCCCGTCGATGAGGTTTTCTCCCGTTCAGCTCCCCAATTAGGGAAATTGCATGATTATATAGCTGATACTAGTGACATCGCTCCGTCACGAGGCACGAGCTCCGTCGACGGCAAGACGACGCTGTACGGACGCCGTGTTTTTGAGCGCACAAAGAACAGATTTGCATTATGTTTGCTAGTGCGGGTATGATAGCGAAAGGATAACATGCTGGCAGTGGGTTGAACAAAGGATTTTCATTTGTTCATTTCTCTTACCAGCACGTGTCGTTGCTGGAACGGATGAACAGGGATGATGATTCTCGTTATTTTCGCACCATGTTCCGCTCTGCTTCGGTGTGGAGGGCTGAATGTTTGTTTTTTCGGGATGGGTGTGGTGTTTTCTTGCGTGAAACTATTAATGCTACGCTTGGTGTAGGGTATTCCTCTGGGAGAAATATTGGATTACGTACAGAAACATAGCAGTGCTGCATAAATTTGTTCTATCATCATTTCCCAGCAGCACACATTATTTCTCTACTCGATCTTTGCTTAAATTCTCCTTATCATTTTTTAAAATATATAACAGAGATTTGTATTTTAAACGCTAACTCTTCAACTTCAAGTTATTTACATTTCTTTACATTCGCATCTGTTAGAAAGGCCTCATCCAAAGTAACAATAAAATTATAGCCACACTATTCCAACCTCATAGACATATCAGCCAAACATGACTTACGCATTCTACGCAAAATCCCAACCTAATACCCACAAATCCCCTATTTGACAGAAATCCTTACAAATCGAACCATTTAAAAAAAAAAGCCATCCCGACTCGGGAAGGGATCACCTTCAGGATAACGAGTGAACCATGTTCCCGTGTGTTACAACCGCATGGCAACGACCAACAAATCGGTAGCTTTCGGGGGTTACCCTCAAGCTCGCTCAAACTCAAAGCTGTCAATCAAAGGTGCTAAAACCCTCAATTGAAAAACATCCTCACCCAATTACCCAATTTGTAAACAGTGGAACGCGGGCTCGACCGCACCGGCCAATCGGCCAATCCCCGGTGCAAGCTATCCCCTATCAGTGGTATTCCCGTCCATTTCCCATCCACCGAAAAGACGACCCTTTTGCCTTGCGTGTCTTTGCAATCCCTTTTTCTAACCAATGCACACACGCATTCGCATAAAAAAACCCTCCGTGCAAAGGGGTGGCCATCCGAGAAAATGCGAAGGTTTTAATTCAATTGACCACCACCGTACAGCCGCCAGATACTCGGGACATTGTGCTACATCCTGTTCAGTATCAACATGAAGCAAGAAAAAACAAAACCAACATATCGACAAAAATGTTCCACCGCCCCCCGGGGCGAAACGACGCTACCAGACCAGACGGAACAATCAAAATCCCATCGATTATCCTTACAAGCCTTTCCGTTTCGAGTTGGTGTGGTTTAGAAGGTGGTGATGGTTGTGGTTCTGGTTGCGACCGTGTGGCGTCGTAACTGACTGACCCTACTCCCAGCTCTGCTTATCTTGTACGTACTGTGCGGGTTTGACTGCCCAAGTTCTGCATTTTACGGGTCGTATGAGGACAACGTGGAGCAAATCGTCTTGGTATTGGAAGCGATTTGTCTCAAAATGTCCAACAAATCGAAAACGTTGAAGTTGTTGAGTTTCTTGATGGAATTGATAGGCAAGCGCTTTCCAATTTAAAATTGCCGTTTAGCTTACACATACAGATTAATTTGCGTAACTATTATCTTAAATTACCTTTTTGCTGCATACAATGAATCTATTTTCACTCGATTTATTGCAACTTCTGTGTTCTTAAAAGATATAACTATGTTCCAGGGTTTCCCTTTACAAGATTCATAAAACTGTTGGCAACCGTTCAATCGATACATAAACCACGATTTAATACATGTTACAGCAAGGCCCCAAATGAATACCAATGTCCATTGGTACAGTTTAGAACATGGTCTAAAAATAAAAATTGGAGCCTCAGTGATGTGGCTGGATATTGTTCAATAACCTCAGAGCGGCTACAAAACAATCAACTCGCAATAAAAACCGGCACGTACACGCACAGACACACGCACTGCTGGCTCGTAACAACCGTAACCAACCCGCCGATCTAATATCAATGATTTATCGCTCATACCCCACAGTTTATAGGCTGTAAAACTGGGTGATTGAAAATCCTGCAGCCTTGCGAATGTGGGTGAAGCACGAGCACAAGTCAACAGTAGCGTATATTTATATTGCCCAGCCATTCCACCTTCAACCGGACGCTTGGCGGGTTCTGCTTTTGGGCTGCGACAAGGGTTAAAACCCGCATCCCGACGTTCGTAGACATTTTCCGATCGGATTGCGGTTGTAACCGCCAATCAGAAAAATGTGTTACACTCTCCAAACAGGGGTTTCGCTTCTTTTGTTCGGTGGAGGTTGATTTCCAAGGATCGCTTCAATTTCACCGAAACCCGGCAGCCAGTTATGATTTTTATGAGGTGCAATAGATGTCCGTAAAAAGGGGCAACTTCGGTAACCTACCTTCACTTGTGACTCGGTCATACCGAGCGCGTACGCCAGCTTGGCCCGTTCCGGACCGGCCAAGTACTTCGTCTGCTCGAACGTCTTCTCGAGGGCGAATATCTGCTGACCGCTGAACGTGGGCCGGGTGTGCTTCTTCTTGCCGTCCTTGTCCTGGGCGTGATGGCTCTGCGACAAGCTGGCGGACACTGGACGGGAGATTGAAGAGAGGAAAAATAAAAATTGTCAGCAAAATGTAACCATTCGAACGGGTGGGTATTAGAATCCGCCAACATCCAGGAGGTGGAAGATAATTAGACGTGTATGTCTGGACCATACGGTGGAGACCGGTTCCACACTCCCGAATAACCTTCCTGTTTTCCTTCGGTAAAGCTTCCAAAACTCCGGTTGACACGGGAGACGCAAAGGCCACCGCGCCCCAGAAGCAGCTGTCACCGACGTGTCGTAGCTCCAGACCGCACCAGGGAGTTTACGTGCGTCGCATTCGCAAACAGGCGATGGCGTGCGCGTCTTGTTAGCAAGGTCGTTACAAGCTTCTCGGTATTTTAAGATTATTGCTTACCACTACTGGTGGCATATTTTGGAGCATTTTATAACTTCATCTCGCAGTGAAGATGGCAACGAGTGTACGGTGCGTGCGAAATACGCTGCTGTTTACCTTTTTTGCTGCGTCCCTGGCGTTGGGAATAGCTGTCAAATTACATGCCACAGTACAGAACCGCTACACACGTTGGTCTGCGGTACGTCAACTTGATGATACGCATTTTTGTAGGACTCTCCGTAACTTTGATATTTTTTACATAATTATATTTGTATTTCTTATAATTTTCTCAATACGGATGAAAATTGCTTCATTCATCTCTTTTAAAACTATCACTAGAAGGATGCTGTTAGGAAACATTTTAATGCCGACCCTTAATTTCACTCCATTCATGGCAGTACACACAACCTCCATGAAAAAGAGTGTCAAACAACGGCGAAAATCGTTATATTAAAGCTGATACAAATCCTTTAAATCTCATTTTTCACCACATCGCTACAAACAGGGCGGTACAAATGTTCCGCTTTTCCGAAACACGGTACAAAACAGTCTGTCAATGGACGTGGAAAGGAAAAGCCTCTTGTGACGATAAACATCGGGAAAAAAGCAAACGAAAACCCTAGTGCCTAGAGCACACATACAAAAAAAAAAGAAGTGGTGCCACGTGGGTGCAGAAACAAATTGGCTAACAACGAGAGAATGCCGACGATGATAGCCGCGTCGTACAACAAACATTCACCCCGCCACGGTGAGCTGTGGGTCGTTGATCAGCAAACGCAAAGACGATGATGACGGTGGTGATGATGATGTTGTATAGACCGTACGGTGTATAGAGCTAGGAGGCTGTATATATATATGAGAACAACCCCGGAATCGCCAGCGGTTTTCCGTGGCGCGCCAAAAGTGGTCACAGCTGGCAGGCAGAAAAAAATGAAACGCTGGGAAAAAATACATTTGTGTTGTGCTGTGAGTGTTTCGATTTTTTAGATGTGCAGATTGATGAAAGTAGAGCAAAATGTTTGCCTTGGCAAACAGCAAACATTGTGTGTGTGTGTTGGGAGGAAATCATAAATGTAACCTATTAATTCATTACAATAATTGCTCCAACAAGAAAAGAATAGCAAATAAAACATCCATTTGGATAAAAATTTGAAGCACAAAGTACATCACTAGCTTTAATCCCCAATAATCAATTGAAACACTGACTAACACTGCAACAAAGCTGCACAACATTGTGCATTGGTACTAATTTGTTGCGACATTACCGAAACATCCACACACGCACACAATTAATCATGAGCAACGCGCTAATGACAGTCGAAACCAATTTGAATACAGCGTAAATAATGTCGCTTCTGTTTCGCGTATCATTTCTAAATGGAGTGATAGCTGCCACGAGCCGTAGCCGTTTTATTGGCCGGAAGCTTTTTTTTTTGTTTGTGTTGCTCCTATTTGTGTCCTATGCCTCAATGTCTTCCTCAGCTGACAGTGATACATTGTAAATGACGTAGCTGTTGCTGGCGCTGTCGCCTGGACACAATACGCTTGGCGAAATAGAGAATTAATATCTAAAACTAATGAAACTCTAATTAATGTCCCAAAAGCGCGGGCAACCCTCCCCACGATAGGCGGGAAGATGGTGTCACCAGCTCTCGCAAACACACCAATCCACAAAAGCCACTGGTGTTTCTGGAAAGCGTGGAAAATTATATCACAAAACGAGCGATTCGGAAATGACATCCGCACCTCCGGCATCCCCCTCGGCTAGCCCAGATGCTTTGGGGGGAGGCGATAGATAGCCAGGGCTTTCAGAGTCCCCCGCCATTACGGCCGATGGGTCACAATTCCGGGTGGAACGGAATATAATTAAAGCGAAATAATTATGCCTATGACATATGAATGTTGGCCAAGATAATGAGAATCCGACCGGCATTGTGGGGGTTGTTTGAGCATGGCCATTATTGCACTGCCGAATGTGCATTCGATGGTGTTCGCTTGCGGTCGCGCACACAGTATCTGATCAAACCCCGTGCGAACCCTCTCCCGGGTTGATTGGGGGTTTGTTGTGCGAGCAAAAGGTGGAAATGGTTCGTGTCGTATGTCGCACAGAAGGCATAAAACATCGATTCGGTATAATTATAAAATAAACGTAACATTTATTACAATTAAAACTACATAGAGGCGAGATGGGATGTGATAGTAATTAATTGATCGGGCGTACCGGGAGACACAGTGCGTGCGAAGGATGAGTGCTATCGGTACGGAATCCCATGTCCAAACGGGTATTGGTGATCGTGAGTAGAAGTAACAGCAACATGACGTTTGCGATAACGGAATATGGAGGATCTAGATGCGCTACGAAGATTTATCATACGACAGATGCATGATTGTAAGGCTAATCTTCATGAATAGAATAGGGTTGAAGTAATTTATTGTATTTCTGACATCAAAGTAACCGTTAAATAGAACATTTTCAATATGCAATATGTGTTATTAATACCCATACATTCATTTAAAAGGTTTGTTTCTCCAATCAAACCCATAAAACCAAAGCATATTTAAGGCAATGAAAGAGTTCACTGCATTTCATTATTTTCTGCTAGTACTTTAAAGCTAAACTAACAGCGAAATCACGCCTTGCTCATAGCAGATAAGTGTTCCGAACGTTATTTCAATCCCCGAAATCCCATCCCAACCGTACAATTCAAACCCTTGTTGGTGTTCGCCCAATCGGAGACCGCGCCAGGGACTGGATTAATTATTCATATTTCCACCATTTTAACCAACCATTTGTATGTAAATTTTTACTCCTTCTTTTAAACCCGTTTTCCCAAAAATTCCAGCACCATAGCATGACGTTGGAAAGAATGTGAACCCCTTTTCGCAATCCAGGACCGAAATTGATCTGGACCCTTGGACCTACGGTACCGAACACGGAACACGTTCCGAAAGGACTAATAGTTCCACCAATAAAAGGCACCATTTCCCAGCGGAAGGGAGCGGTGGTAACGCTAAAGGATGCGTTTCGTGCGGGGCAATTAAAACGGCAATCATAATTAAAGTAATGAATGCGATAAATATTTTACCCCATAGCGCATCACTCCTCAGCAGCAGTAGCGTGCTGCCTTTGTCTTTGCGCATGTAGCGTGTGTAGAAAGTTATAACCTGCAAACGTGGAGATTGGCAAGCGAAAGGCATGTAAATGGTTCTTGGAGGGCGCATCGCTATGGTCGTAAAATTCATTCCCGGCCACTGTCACTGTTCACCGTCCCGGGAGCGCGTAACCGAGCCACGGTTTTGGATCGTTTTTGGGTAGCACAGTCGGATTTATCGATTTATGATCTGCTGCAACCACCTAATCACGTATATAAAGGCCAAATGTGCCGTCTTCCGAGTGATGCAGTCAACCTCGAGGCGGAGATATCGAAAGGCTAAATAACCAACCAACTCCATCAATCCTGCCTACGGTCAAGCCAATCAAAATGTTTCGCTATTCGCCGGGGTCTTGCCATACAGCGACCAGTGTCTTAGATACGCAGCACCACGACACGCAAAGAACGTTTGACCAAAACATTCGTACAAACCATTACAAATGGGCGATAATTCTTTTACGACCATTACCGGCCCCATTCTTAATAGAGCAATTTTATGGGCTTTTGAACGGGGTTGAAGCGATATAATTAGCGCAGCAAGCGGAACGTCCAATGACCATTCCCAAGGACCGCACCATATCGAGACATTATCGATGAATAGTTCGCTTTGGTTTCTTAGGTTATGATGATGATGATGATGATGTTGCCGTTCTTGGCCCATAGTTTCACCAGCTACCACCATCTCGTTGGTCAAGCGGAAGAAGGACGAAAAAAAAACAAATCAATTTTATGACCCGCCCTGTGAGCTGCCGGACGTAGGACGGGGAGCAATTTACTGAGGCCACAAAACAGGACACTAAAGAGCAAATATTTGACCAAAAGCCAAAAAGGACATCAATTAAAGGCTATTTTATTTCAAGTAGAACGGTTATTATGTTGCCATAACTTATTGTTGTTAGGTTGAGTGGAGTGCTGAGCTCAGCTAGTTGTTTAGCTTAGACACTATTTGAGGAAGTGCATTAAAACTACAGCGAACAAAGCTAATTTTTTTCTACCTTTTATACTCTTCATTAAAAACGAATGGAAGCAGCGAACATCTTTGGCAACAATTTCAACTATACACCCACTTCCACGTAACCACAAACATTAGACGAGGCCACATCGCAAACCTCAACACACCGTGGTGACCGCGTAAAGAAGCTGTTACACCAAAGCATCCCCCCTGTCCAAACATCATTAAACAGTGTAAAGTAACTAGAACGATAATGATAACGATAATCACCGGGAGCCGTTCGCTCTGGCAGCACTTCCAGCACCCGATAGCAAACAGTGTCCAACTCGTCGGAGGTTTCGCATGCGTCGCCGAACGAGAAAACACCCATTAAAGTTAGCGGAAGCTGCGTCACCGTTCGAGTGAGCCATAAACATAAAAATGCTATATTAAATCCAAGCCCAACACCAACACCTTGGCTTGGGTCTAAGACGATGGCGATGGAGTATCTGATACCGTGACATGACAGAGGGGAATAAGGGTATCAGCTGTGGAACAATGTCGTCTTTTTTCCACCAAGAAAGACAACACAATATGTTAAGCATACCGACGGCCAAACTCAAGCGTTCTTTCACTCGAATCTTGGCGAATGGTGGAAAAAGTCCTCACCGTGTCTTCCAGCGGGAGAAAGAATTTGTCGGTAGCATCAGTCAAGCGGCAGCATTCTGCTGCATAATGGCCAGCAAATGACGCGAAATACTGCGGAATTATAACATTTAATGATCATTAGTCTGGAAGAGCTGTGGCGGGAACCGCCCACACGCACCCACAGGAGTGATTGTGGGGAAGAACAGCAAGTGACAACCGACAGGATTCATCCACGTTCAGGCCTAATGCAGGCCTCACAACTAGAAAAACAATCACTCGCCTATCTCTTTCTTTGCACGGTAGCTGTCAACGGGCTGGAAGCTGTGGCACGTCAACTTCATCATAGCGTAGGACGATCGGCACAGAATGGCACAGCGCACTTTTTTGTTTCCGTATAGCTCCAGTCGCTCCGAACCTCGGAAGGCATGCCGGTTCGATGCTGGCCACGTCATTATCGGCAGATGGTGCTTATTATATTAACGACACATCACGTGATGTACCCCCGACATTACATCCCCCCGTGCCCGGACGTCCATGTTGTTAGGTAGACACATTTGCCTGTCTTCATCTTCGCTGTGCCCGAAAAACAGTTAAAGTTTAACACTCGTTTTTTGGTTGTTTGATCAGTGCACTAACACTTCTTGGAACCAGTAACAACGTGATCTATTAGACGATGGTTTAGTTGACAGGTTAGCAACAATTTAAAAGTAATATTATTTATAAATTATCTTCTCTGTCCAAAGTAAATAAAAAAGTTGGTTAATTAATTTTTTTGTATTTAAGTAAATTGTACAACTTGTATGAAAACAGATCTTCAACGTCTGCCCATTTCCCAACGGGAACTTGGATCAAAATAAAAAAAAATCCTTCCAAGAGCATTCTTCCACATACATTCTTGCACATCGAAATAAAGGGGAAAAACCCTGCACACATGCATACTCACCCACACACACACACACAACCAAGCTGGGAAAATCTATTTTCCAATACGAACACAAGCGCACGGAACTGCAGTTATCTCGCTTGCACAAGAAAACGCTCCACGCAGCATCATAATCATCAACCCCCGAACACAGTTCTTACACAGCTTCAAACCCCCTCCGGTTCGGGACATAATATAGTAAGGGCACACATACAACGGTACCATACCAATATCTATGTGTGGGTGATGTTTAAAACATTCGCCCCCTCCTCCTGTCACGAATCTCAGTCCGTCACATCCCCCGCAGTACGGATATGGCGTCCCGGGGTTTTGCGCTCGAAGCGTACAAACTTTTCCGTTTTCCCCGTCGGGTGGTGCCGACGTTTGGGGATGGTTTTTTGAAGACTCTGTGATTGGATGATTATGGAGCAACATCATTATGGCTACGGGACGCCACGTCAGAAGTGCACGCTGGAGCCGATGGGTGAAAATTCGTCTCACACAGCTGTGTGGAAGTGTGTCAGCATCGATCTCAAGATGCGAGCAGTAGCTCGCAGGGAGCGAATGGGCTCCAACGGTGTATCCAGCGAGAGATACTGAATCTTCACCACTATTCACCGCCGTTTTATGTATATTTATGAGGGCAGCTCGTCGGAAAATGAGATTTCTTTCTCTTCGCTATCAGCTGAATTGTGCTGCACTGTGTGTCTGTGTATGTCCTTCTGAAGGAGCAGAATCTGTAGAACGAACGAGATCCTTGCCGAAGGTTTCTCCACGTTCCTGTCTGCCGATACAGTGAGCGTAAGCTGTGCCGTTTTTTGTTTCATGCTTCAGCGAATGGTGCAAATGTTTCATTTATTTATGAATGTATTCCATTTTGCTTCAGCAGCCCCTCGCGTTCGTGTTGTTTTCCGCACAATCTATTTTCTAACACGTGTCTCGTTTCCGTTTTCATCGCTTTATTGCAGCGAGCCCCAAACAGGCTCGCCAACCGCTGGCAAACGCCCGGAACATACATATTTTTCGGGCCTTCATTTTCACCCATAGAACACCCATTTCGGGGCGTACTGAACGGCGCCATATAATATGCGTTTATGGTCATCAAATTTAAATCGAATCTCATCAACAAGATCCTGGGCGGTTGGGAGGATTTTTTCGCTTTGCCTCTTTACGTCGAGCGCAAAAACGACCATCGACCACGAAGAACAAATGATTTGATGGTGTTTGAAACACTAGACATAGTTGGACGCATGTGGCCGCCCGGAAACTCGGCCCCAAAACCCCACCCTCCCGGGTGGGTGCTAGGGTCCGCGCATAAATAAGGAAGAGACACTTTGTTTCCAAAAATAATCAACAAGGTATTTATGAACAAGTCGGGTCCGAGAGGATACTGCTGATTCAGGGAAAATAATGATGCCATCGGCATTAATGTTCCACTAGGTCAGGGATTGGGAGTGTTTAAATGGAAAACATTCATGGATGACATTACAAGAAAATTGTTTAACTTAAGATTATAAATTTTATTGCGTACATATCATACAATTTTTATTGAAATAAAAGAGCCGAATTGCAAACTCCTTTAACTTCGGAAATGTTAAAGTCTCGGTCTTATAGGAATACGTGAAAAGCATTTATTAAATGATTTTACAATGAACAATTTCATTCATGGTCCTTTAATGCTTTTTGTGATTTTTCATCTCCTTTCAAAAAGGATCTTCTCACATACAGCTCTCAAACGAACGATTGCAATGTACGACTGCAGCTTTTTTGGTGTGCATTTTCCATTCTTTTCGAAACTAAAACACACCAACCAAACGGACAGAAGCACCGCTGAACGTTCGTGTGCGGAGTTGCATAAAAACATCGCCATTCTCCACCAAAGCGCATCACCACCATCGCTTATGCATGTGTGTGTGTGTGATGGTTGACTGTATAAACGGAAAATTCAAACCCCACCATGTGAAACCATGACCATTTCCCTTTATACCCAACCCAGCACAGACGCTGCGGTCGGTTGTGGTCGTGCAGGTTGTGCAGCCATTTTTATTTAAATCCACCCCGTAGTACGAAGTGCATCGATTTTTCTCGCACCCTGTGAAAGCTCAGCCAATGCTGGGATGTATCTGTTTGGTTTGAGCTTAACCGATGAAATTAACTTAAGTTAGAAGTAGTGGTTGTAAAGAAAGGGGGGGGGGGGGGGGGGAAACACAATAGAACTGGCTGTAATTGCACAAATGCAATTAAGTTCGATGAACTTCGCAACACTCAAAGCGTTTCCATCGTAAGCACAGATGGACAAAAGCGAAATGGAATAAACAAACCATTTCCATTATCAACACCGCATTACATATGCACTTGTCGTTGGGTCGTTTGGGTTCCATATGTGTTTTTTTTTTGTATCGTAAAGGTAATTGGACGTCGTTGGAATTATAATCTCCTTTTTTGTCTTGGGTGGGAAAATGAAACGATTTTCAGCGATTAAGAACATTATAATTGCCCCGGTGGTGTTTTATCGGCCCCAGAAAAGAATATGCTCACGTGAAAAATCTCGAAACGTCTCGAGCGCCACTCACCTTCTGCCGTCGACAACCACTACCATGCGCAACGTAAACACTCCGTGTGTCAGAAACCATGGCACGTTCGGCTGTTAATTGCATGTAATAGAAATGTTTGCTCGAGAAATGTCGACCGTACGGATCCGGGGACGGAAAAGCTTTGCGAAGGAATGTGGCGTTGGGGACGGGCAGAGTCACCACAAGCGATACAGAAATTACCGTATGCTGATCATATGCCGTGTGCAAGAATATGACGGTACAACACATGCCGTTTATCGGGTCCATGATTACTTCCTCCGGGGGAGGGGGGAGGCGTACCGGAAATATGGCCACCCAACGGGCACCGGGTACGGTTTAATTAAATGCAATAAAATTCCAACCATCGTGAAATCGTGAACGCACGCTGCATATCTAAACAAACTGCGATGGGTCACGTGCCGTGTGTGCTCGGGGTTAGGTGTTCCGTTTGTCCTTCGATTAGCTCTGAGTGATGGTGACGATTGCTAATGTCTGATAAGAAAATCGAACAGGTCGATAGCCTGTTGTGTCTGTTGTGGAAATGAATCGTCCAGGAATTTAAGTGTTTTAGGAATTACTTAGAACGTCTTTATTATACTTCTAAAAAATCCTTTAAAACACTTCCCAAATCAGCCAAAATTGCACACATGTTACACACTCCACCATCAAGGAAATTATTCCATTCGTCATACCCCTAAACAAATGCTGTCTGATTTGATCGATTGGAACAATATTTATTTTTATGACCTATCGATACAATTGACGTGATAATGGGCGCGTATCGTACGCTGATAATGCTATTTATTTACCTTCCCATCGGGTTAGCCGTGGAAATTCCCTACTCCCATCTGCCAGCGTGTGTGCATTGCGCATCGATTAGTTAACCCCATAAGGTAACAATTGTTGCTTTACGACTTTTTTACGTACCTCAAATCGTGATTTTACACCACTTCACTTGTAATCAGATAATCAGGATGCTTTCAACACCGTTGACAACATATTTCACCTGATGAAATTCTCCGTGGTGGAGCTATCACAAGAACATTGTATTTACATGAAGCTGATTGAATCTAATCCTTTCCACTGCCAATATCTTCCGGAGTACGTTACGATACAAAACACATCCCTCGGTTGGGTCTCATGGAGATTGCCTTCTTGTTCGTGCACTTTGAACAACTCCCAAGCTACATTCCGACCGTCCAATCCGTAGAAAATCAATAAAGAAACAATTTAACAGCTGTCTATCGGTCAATTATCTCTGTCAAAGCATCATCACCGGACATGCTGGTCCTTATTTCTGCACCAGGAACAAGAACGATTCGCGACGATTAAAATCACTCTTCAGTATAGAAGGGAGATGAGGAGTGGCCAGCCGAACTGTGCTCCAACATGTTTCGAATAATTGATGATACTTTCCCAATGGGGTTGGAAAAACTGCCCGGACACTGGCCGAGCTTCCAGGCCAGGCCGCCCGATGTCACCTTCCGTGTTCGTTTGGCCACCGGGTTTGCAATTTGCAGCAACTTCATCAGCAAAACACCGGACATCGACAAGCACCCGATGGGAAGTGCCTCGTAATTTCCACATCATTTCAAGAAGCACGTTCACCGGCACCGGACCATAATACTGACCGCCTGCCGTTGAGTGCAATAAACGAGCGCGTACCGTGCCTTCCCGGGTAGGCTCCTTCTGTGGTGCTGTTTAGACACAGGTCCGTTCCAATTTTCAAACCAATTCTGCTCGGCCCATCATCATCATCAGCAGCAGCAGGAGCGCAAGCCCCGGGATCATCATTATCCGGCTATTGACATGCAATGGACGACTTATAATAGAGAGTCAAAAGTCTGTTAACGTGTGCCGGTGACTTCAGAAGTTCGTCCAGTCCCGGCTTCCCAAACGGATTCTTCCGGCGGGCTGCACCGGACACAAACGTTAGTGCACAGCAGCCACTGACCGATGCAACGGACCGATGGCCCACAGCCTGCTGCATTGCATTGGGCAACCTCTTAGTCATGTCGTTCATCCGGTTCGGAATCCTGGGAACTGGGTTGAACAATGTGCACTTGGTACAGGTTTGCCACCGGGTGTGTCACGCATCGCGTAGCTTCTAAATCGTGACCCTGTCTGTGGAAAATCTAGCTGCAAGCTACCCGTGGCGATAGGTCTGCAACTAATACGCTACCCGATACTGGATGACTTCAGATGCTAATGTCCCAGATATCGACCACTCAAGGGACGCATCAGGATGTAGCCCGATCGGGATTTAAACACCGATACAAAGGTACGAAACCACTGCTCCACACCAACTCCCGCTCAATAACGCACGCTGATGTGATGGTTTCCGAAAAGGCTCTCGTGTGTACAGGCCGAACATGCACAGTGTGCGTACAATGTTTCCGGCGATTCTTCGCAACACCAGTCCAGACCACAGTGAACGGAACTCGTGCTAATAAGTCGATACATCGGTTGTTTGGAGACAGTGTGGCAAGTGTTGGCAGTTGCATGCGTAGCGTGAACTAAGTGACAAAGAACCATGGGACAGTTATCTGTCTGTCCAATATCTAATGGATCGTTGGAATAGTGCCCAAAACGAAAAGGGAGGCTATCGAAACGAACTGAGATGAGCAAAATTCATTTCTGATATCTATATATCAATAAACTTACAGGCCTACAGTGAATACGTTCATAATACATCAAAAAGAAGGAAATTACAAGTGGATTTCGAACTTTCCTGGAAGTTCTCATTTCAGTTAGTAAATATATTTATTTAAATTGAAATTTACTGATATTGTTTCTTCCTATTTCTACGTTGCTTCATCAATTACTCAAGCAGAACCTCAAACATTCAAACAGGTATTGGTATATCTCGCTGTGAATATTTATTTCCATCAAATTTATACATCAACAATAGAGTCATTCACTTTTGATGTCCTTAAATCGCTTAAAATCAGCAAAGCCCTTTTGCATCATAAGTGATATCACCGACAAAACTATTCGCCCAAAATTCATCAGCAAAGATAACACACCAATATATCCCGATAGCAAGTACCCATCATCCCGTAGCACTACAGCTAATTGCGACCGAAGCTTACAAAAACAGCGAACTTAAACATAGCATCAATTGCCCTCACTTTCTCCCCAAAAAACACGCATCTTCCCCAACGGACCCAAATGTACGTTCGCCCTGCATAAGTGTTATTGAAATTAATGCGACGATATTAGAGCCCAATTACACGCGCTGCACATGTCTGCGCACAACACCCGCCACCGTAGTGAGGGGTAGTGACGGACAGCTTGTAATCGACACCGTATGGTAACCCCTGGGACACAGGCACACTATGGCCTACTGTCTGCATCGACAGTTTTTGGACCGTCGGCTTTTACGACATTCAATCATCGTTTTTACGGCGATCCATCAAATTTTCGATGATTAATTGGACGCACGGGCGGATGGTGTTTTATGGTACCGGCCAGGAATGGGGCACGATCTGCGTGTCACTTGCGGGGTAAAGGGTTTTCCGTGCCCCTTGGGCGACACTGCAATCAACGAACGTGTGCAGAGCGAAGGATACTTACTGGAACCGAGCCGATCTCGCCATGCCATCGGGTTGGCCACCAACCCCTGCAGTCCGGGCCAGTACAGATGCGTTCGGTCGACGAGCGGGCCGGCGTGTGCCTTCATCGGACCGTTGGCGTGGTTCTGTGACAGATACTGCGCCATGTTGGCTGCCGCAGCGACGGCCGCCGTGAAGCGGGGCATTCCGCCTGCAACGAAAAGTTCAGCACGTGCGAATGGAGATTATTTTCGAGTCCATCGGCTAGCAAGCTTGTACCGAGTATTTTGTTTCAAACATCTCTGGCACAGCAAAAAACCCTCCCAAAACCCATCAAACTCACCTCCTAAGGCATTCAGTTGGGCGGTGGTGACGGGTGGTGGCCGCGACAATATCGTATCGATACCGTGCGGATTGCTGGCCGCGCTGGAGTGTGTTTGCGTCTGTGACACGGCCGTCTGATGACCACCGGGACTCCCCGGACCGGAATGGGGCCCTTGGGCGGGGTGTTGCTGTGGGTGCGAGTGTTGCTGATGCTGGGCCGCCTTCATCTCCGTCATCGAGTGAAGAGCCGCTAGCGGTGGCCCGAGAAAGCTCAGCTGCAACTTGTGATCCAGCATGTCCGAGATCGTGTGGGGAGTTTTACCTTTCGAGCCTGCCCCCAGATGGTTGTGGTTTACCGCTCCGGTACTGTTGTTATTGTTGCTGTGCAAGTGATGCGGGTGATGATGGTGATTTAGGTGCGGGTGTTGCTGGTGTGCCAGCTGATGTCCAACCGCGGAGAGAGCGAAGGAAGCAACCGACGACCCCGAAGCGTTTGATGGCTGATGACACTGGAGCGATCCCGGTTGTGGGCCGCAGGTTCCACCGCCGTGAGAGAGATTTTCAGGACTTCGGGACGATCCGACACTATCTTCACCGCCGTGCGGACTGCCCGACAGGGGATAGCTCCCGAGTCCCACCAGTTCACCGTCCTTCGTTTGACTAGAGTACGAACGGGCACTTCCCAGCGGACTTCCGCACGATTCGTCGGGCCGATGTTTGGAGCCGGACTCCCGACCTTCCGGTTCCGGACTACCTTCCGAACCGTAGTTACTACTATTGAGCCGCCCGTTTACCGGACTGTTGCCGCGAGATCCGTCCGGCAGGATGTTGATTTCGTCGTCCTGGTCCGGTTTCTCCTGCTCTATTCCGTAGGACCCACCGAGACCCGCCCCGGTAAGATGCTCCGAAATGGCCGAAAGTCCCGTGCCGTCCACGGAGCCGTGATACGATCGTCCGTACGGACTGTCCGCACCGTGATGCTGATCGTGTGCACTGTCGCGCGCTATCGCCCCAGTGCTGCCGAGGTACAAGTTGACCGGACTGCCGGTATCGCCGTGATGTGCCGGAACGCCGGACCGAAAGTGGGTGCTGGTGGCGTGCTGCGAAAGGTTCAGCAGTGAACCGGCGGCACCGGGCGGTAGGGCAGGATGGCCGGATGTGTCGTACGTGGAGGACGGCGACGTCGTCGATGGATCACGGAAGCCGAAATTGCTGCCGAAGCTAAATCCATGCGTTCCGAGCAGTCCAGGTGATCTGAAGGCCGCCAGCGTCAACGCTTGGTACCCGGTGCGTACCGGGTCGTCAGGACCGTACGACTCCGTCCCCGCGAATGCAGGCGCTGCCAATATTCAGCGCCTCCAACGGATATCTGCACTCCCGACGCAATAACGCCTGTGCCACGCGGACACCTTCAAAAATCTATTATTCTTTAAATGTTGTTGATCCTTCTCTCAAAATAGCATATTTATCTGAGCCTTATCATCAATAACCTGAATTCAAATTGTAACACAAGCTATACGTATCACTTTCCTACTAAATGGACACCGTTTTTTAAATCACTTTTTGTATTAAAATTTTCTTTACTCGTGCAACATAGGTCAATTGATACACTTTCACTTATTTCCATTCACTCTTTCCAACTAAACAAATTATTTGTATTGCCATAAACACTTCGTGCCTGAAACTTTCTTCAAACGCTTCTGTCTAAGTTTTTCCACAACACTATTTTTCCACACACTGGTAGGTTAAATATGTCTTCACTGGTCCAGTGGTACTCAACTCCTCCAATATTTGTTTATAATTTTACCACTTTATATAGAATTTATTTCCAATAGCTTTGGAAATTAAAATCTTTTACGCATCTTTTTGAACAACTCATTAAAAATGATCATAATCACGACACAATTCCATCACAACATGACACTTCACGCACACGCTCGGTTAGTGTAAACCCCGCACGCACACAAAACACATCCGGATGTTGCGAGGCAACGTGCTAGAATGATGTCGACCGCCGCAATTCGAACCGGATCAGGTAGGCCTCGATATGCTGTTTATCAACTCGCCAAACGAATCACTATCAACGCCACACACACACACACGGACACGATTACGCAGGAAAACAATGGTGTGTAAAAGCGATCATCAAAATAGACTTCCCGTTTGCAGTGTCGTCGGTTTTCTCGGACAGAAGTTTGCTCCGTTTCCGGCGAACCCCGTACAGCAGCAACAGCGAACACGTCCCGTTCTGGTCAGTTGTTCAACATCTTCTCAGCACAGCATCCCAAACGTCTACCAACGACCCCGGCAGCGGGAGAGATCCGTTCGCTCCGCCCATCGATTAAAAAGGGATAAAAAGGTGGAGCACCGAAGTATGCGCTGGCTCTCGGTATACGCACTTACTGCTGAAGTGAGAGCGAGCATGTACGAGATGACTCGAAAAAGAACAGGACATGTGTGCAAAGAAGCGTTAGGAAGCGAGAGACAAAACATAATCCATCCAATGTCTACGTTTGCGCACTAACAAGCTGCACAACCACATGCACAGAATGACAAGCGGGGCAACATTAAAGCAGCATAAACGATGCAACCTATCCCGCTTATGCTCGTACAAAATGCCCGGCCATGATGTGATGGCGCTTGGTGTCTTTTTTCATGGAATGGAAAGTCCGGAAAAAGGGGCAACGTAGAGCAAACAGGGTGAGTTTCCATCGCAGTCAATGCACCAGTTCATTAATTCTTCGCTCGCTCTCGCTCCGTCTCTCATCATCTCTCACTCTCTCTCTCTCGATCGTGTGCTCCATCTTACATCTGCTCCTCATCTTAAACTTGTTTCCCCCCCAACCGGGCGAAAAGGCTTCTATTTCACATTAGTACCAACCTTTCCGGTGAATATCCCTTCACACAGCCGAGTTTCAGGGGAGGGTACACACTTACACACGTGGCCCGTTTGGCGCGGCAACATAAACAACCACAAGTGCCTTCCTGTGCGCGAAGTTCATATATGTGAAGCTAATCCTTTTTTTGCCTTTCTTTTTCTTCTGTTTTGTTTCATCCGCCCGTTTTTGTCTTGCATTTTCGGGTGGCACCATACAAGCCACCCACATTGCAGCACGGGCTGGAGGAGAGTTAATGGGCCCACCCGCTAGCCCGCAAGTTCCGTATCTTCGATTCGGTTTTTACTCATTTTCTATACAACACAATAATGATGTTCAGCTTACAGCGATGCCTTGGCGTTTGGTTATCCGGCCGACCCTTCGGTGGGTTGTTGCAGGCTGGCGCGGGACGCGGGGTTGTTATAATTTCGTAATTTTTAGCGTGCACTTTGTCTTTGTGAGGGTGAAAGTGACTGTGGCATGGCTTCCATGGGCGGGCTGTCACCGGGGTTCACCGGGCGGGGTGTGGAGAAGAGGACACTCGTCGGAAAAGAAGAAAGATTATCGTCAAAGGTGACATCCGGCGCTGGCGATTGCGCATAGGGTGCAGCAGATCAACGACATGGGGTCGTGTACGGCTGTTGTAATCCTTTTCTCGCACCATTTGCATAGCTCACACACACACGCAAACGTACTGGTTCTGCAATTTTTTGCGTGTTTTTGCGAAGTGCATTCAATTCTTTCTTGGTTTTCTTGTTTCTAAACTGTTTTACTGCTGGGATGTTAAGTAAAAATTAAAAATTAAGAATGTTTTTTAATGCTAAAATATGAATGCGAAGAGTTCTAGACAACCAATGGCCACTCGATAAAATGTTTAGCAATTTTCCTTCAATTAGCACCGCAAAAACAAATAAATACAAAGCTAACGACAGTTAATATTACACTGCCTAACGATGTCGTAGAGTTCCGGCCAAAACCAAACCCCAACCTCCCAAAAACCAAAACACCGTCCACCTTCCCTACACACCTTGGCATAAGTGCAACATGCTGCACATACGGCGTGCATGCACACGGAAAACGAAACCCACAAACACACAACGAAAAATAAACTTCAGCCACCTTCACCCATCCATTCACAGCTCCCCGTTTTTGCGTCCACCAGGAAAAAATGGAAAATTTGGAAAATTGTGCAAAAATGTTGTTTGCACCCTGAGAAAGCTTGAAAGTTTTTTTTTTGCTGACGGGCAGTTTGCAGCTGCCGGTTTGTGCAATCGGAATTATTATGGGAGTTTGTACGTATTCCGTGTGCCGAAACTTGCATTATTACCAAATGTTTCACCTGGTAATGTTTGGTGCCGTTTGTTTTGCTTCTGTGTTGGCTCGAAGTTGGTTCTTGCGAGTGTTTTGAGTTTAGTTTTACAGAAATGGTTAAAAACATAGTGATATATACTAAGGATAACAACTTATTATGCATTAATTGTCTTGCCATCATTAGCAACAAGTAAGTCGATTAGCTTCAACTCGTTACAAAGCTAATCACTTTGAACTGGTTACGGTTGTTATGAAGCGCAAGAAACCCCAACGACTCTACCACTTTTAAACACGTCCATGCCGGCTTCTCCTCAGCACCTTTTCTATCTAAACCACATCACAAATTAAACTGCCGTAAAATTATCACACCTTACCGAATGCATCCGGGACCCATCGGTTTTGGGAAGTTGTGCCTCACACTCCCGATCCCGATGGGATGGCCGCTGCAATGGCGAAGGTAAAACGGAATGAAAAAAGGGAATAGGAAATTGAACGGATCCCTCTTTAACAATGGCTAATGGATGGGTGACAGTCGGTCGCATTGAGCGCATTGTCTGTTGATCGTTTGACTTTTTTGCTTTGTAACTTTCCAACCCCTAAATAGGTTGCTTTCGGAGCAGCGAACGGATATCCGGTATTTGCTCCGGTGTTTGCTGCTGTCTGTGCTGAGATTCAAGCTAGTTGACTTGAAGCTATTTGACCATGGATTAATTTATAGATATTTATCTATAACTACGCAATGAGCCTCAAATAGTCTAATATGTTTCATAAAACCTTGTTTAAGATATGTCCTCAAATATAATTAACAATTTATTCAATCAATCGCTCAGACATCAGGCATCCTCAAACCAGCTCCCTTTTCACAAATATGTCTGTTCTGTACGTTCGCATAAGCTATTGTTTGCTTTATGTGGGATCGTTCATTTCATTAGGCACCCCAAAATGATGTTGACTTTTACGGGCAATTCGTCCTAAGCCGTGCCATTGTATCCAACCATCCCGTACCTGATTTTGGATGAATTTTTCAGCTTTTCAAACTACACAAACCCATGCCGATGTACGTGTGTGTGTGTGCAAGAATGTTTCATTTCCGTTCCCATTTCCCACACAAGGGACCCTTTTCGACGACTGCAGGGAGTCTATAATATTCAGCTAAAATTTTCTACGCCTCATCGTACAATCCCTGTCGGCATTCCGTCGCCGCATTGCTGCAGTTTTCCATTGACCAGGCACGTTATTGGTGACGTGTCTGCACAACAGACAAATGGGCGAGCAAAAGAGGTGCCAGAAAAGGTACATTAGCGTTTATTATCGTTTTGGGGCAATGGAAAATAAGATGTGATTATAAATTTATGATAAAATCAATGCAGTAAAATTGTTGGAAAGAATCATCATCATCAGCAATGAAAGTAATTTTTCCCCATGGAATTCATGTTAATGTTTGTAGGAGGAAATATAATTGTTCGTATCAAGTACATCACAAAAGCTTATTAAGAATTAAAACAGTCTTAAACACGACTAAGTCAAACTCCAAGTTAATGATCATCCAGCTTCTACCCTTTGCAGCTAAACGACGCTCGCACTCACAGCATTTAACGAGTTAAGCAAAAAACCATCATCAACAATTAAAATGAACTCGCTGAAAACGATTCGTGGCATAATTTATGAGCTTCCAACTAACGCGTCCTCCTAATTTGACTCCAGTTCCCCTTGCCTCCATGTCTTCCAATGCGTTGCAAACCAAAATACAAAAAAAAACCAGATAGTTTTCCATGGTTGACGAGGTTGCAGTGTATGCAACCGTCTGTTGTGATCACTTTTAATGATTCACAATTCTCCCGGCACAAAGACAGAGCTATTTTTTATGGGCTAAAGGGAGTCCTGTGCCGTTTCTGTGTTGTCTCGATGCCATCCCGATGGTACTTTGTTTTGTATTTATGAGCGCACAATTTTCCAACACGCAACTGTAACTCACGGAGCCATAGGACAACTTCGCAGGTCCAAATTCCCTCGGGAGCAATCTTCCACCGTTCGGTGTGCGAATGGAAGCCAATGGTGTTCAGTTTCCGGTTTGAATCTTCCGTCGTTTACCTTTCCATTTCATCGACTCATTCAAACCAAACATTCTTTTACCGCCGCCATCGGTACCCCCCGGTAAGCGGTTCCGGATTCAGCTCGGTGCGACCCTTCCCAAACCCAGATGAGGTCTTTTCAATTCTCAGGGCGCAATGACAAACATTCGCACAAACACACGCAGCCAAGCCTGGTCAAATGCCTGTAGTTCTCATGCATATGGGCATTGGTTGGGTATAATAGATTAATTGACGTTATTTATGGACATTTAATTGCTACAAATAAGTGACACTAGAGTGAAAAATTATTATTGCTCCCATTTCGAGCGAAGTGCGCACCGTTTAGAGAACCCCTCCTCTCGGGTACCCCTGGACAATAATGCCTCGAATCGGTTGCTCAATTGACAGAGATGAAAAGCTCAAGCATCAACGAAACACCCCGGGATGTGCGCTTTAGATGTGATCTTTACCTGACAGAAAAGGTGTACGATGCAGAGTGCACATTTGCTACCGATGTGATGCGGATCCCGTACGGGAAGATGCCGATTGCTCCGGTCTGGTTATTCCGCTTTACATCCGTAGTGATACACTGTTAACCTATCCGTTGTCGGATGATGCCTTGCAGCCTTTGTGTTCGGTATGGTTTTTGGGGAAACGCTTCTCAATGGTCAATTATGTTGTCTCCGGTTAAGCGATACCGGTCAGCCTTACCAGTTGGAACTGGATCTCCTTTTTTAAGTGCGTCCATAAATCACACTCGCTGAGTGGTGTCGACCGGATGGACTTCCCATTCTAGCGCCATCACTGCGTGTAACTAAAGGGTCGTTATTGTCAACTGGTGATATAGTTATTATCGTAGTATAGAACAGTTACAACGAGCACACAAGCGTTGCAAAGCATGAGATGATCGATAACAATCGTAGATTATTAATAACAACTTAACCGAATTTAAATTTTAATTTTGTAGATATTCTTTTAGGTACCTTAGGTACCTAATACACTGAAGGTCTAGAATCGAGGCTAAACTGATACACCGAATGCATCGGAAGGAGGGAGGCGAATCACTATCGTAAGGAACCTGGAGGATGTTAATTTGGTTGCCCCTGGACCAAAAGATTATAACCTAGTTGCTGTCAGATTTTTAATATCTAAAACCAACACACCTACCATATCCGAGGCATTATCGAGTCTGTGACTCTCTCACAAGAAAAGGTTAGTATCATAGCATTAAGATCACTATTTGCTTACACGAGGCGTCGAGGCGTTGAGTTCCTGATATGAATGGCTAATGGTGTAAAATCTAGGGCTTTAAAACATTAATCCTTCAGAGACAATTTACTCCTCAAAGACTATCTGTCCTGTCCTGGAGAGATATTTCTGGAAAATTCCACATTCCTTCTGCAGCTCCAGATAGCCAATATGTCGTGGTGTTTGGTATATTTGTATATTTAAACCGTACTGAATGACCAACAAACGGCCTTGTCACTTATAGAACTAACTTAAGAGGCTAGGAAAAACAGAACAGAGACAAGTATAACGCAACACCAATTACCTAATTTAACACTAGTCCCAGTCGAAACAGTCAAATTTTTTATTAAACCTAGAAGCCATAGCCGCCTTAGGATTATTGTCCCTCGCAAGTCTGTTTTGGTCAGTTTTCAAAGGCCTAAAGCATCTTAGAGTACGATCAGGTACATTGAAATTGACTCTACTCAGTGTTCATTTAGATTATGAAGAATCCACTACAGAAGCGGCCACTACACTTTGTAATGCGAACCCGACCTATCCAGTTGCTCTTCTCCGCGAATATGTTCATAGTGTTTACTGTTTGTTCAGACATAATCTGTACTATCCGAGAGAACGTATCCTCAAAAGACACTCCGATATACGTTAATGTCTTCAGCTTATTCATGGCCTCCCATCATGGGCATTGCTGATCTCTTTAAACCGCATATTGCTTTTCAATATTAAGAAATCATTTATTCGAACTGCTTGTTTTCTCAATTTTTCATCTTCTGTCCATTTGTAAAACATTTTTATTTACCAACCAATAGCATGAAGCATTCTTATCTGTCAAAACATAAAAATTCAATGATTACAAATACCAAGGTCCACAGCATTGAGAATAGGATGATATTATGGAAATTTCTCCGCAAGCGACTCAGAACTCGCCAATACGCGTCTGTATTCATTCGCCTTATCAAACCGAACCACTTACAATGTACGTTATTGCACACATGAACTACGTCTTTCATTCGATCAATGGACGGTTGTTTTGTGCAATCATACATTTGATCACCGATCCAGAAGCGGGTCTGTTGCTTCCTTACCCTTTGCACCTAAATGGCGCACTGTGATTTGGGTGCGGGCTCTGCAGGGTTCGATTAAACGCTGCCAGCGCCCTCCTGCCGGTTGTCGGTTTTCTTTATTTTCCGATCGAACGGACACCGAGCGCACCAATAATTGAATCTGGAAAATATGGTAATAAAGGTGTATCCTCTTTTTACTGTCCCAGCACGTGTGCATCGCCGGACTGTGTGCTGGCGATGCCATAAACCGCAAACCCCGTACGCTGTTCGGTATCAATTTGCCACGACTTTTAGATTTCCTTCCGATCGTTGGCGGGCGGTGGAGTATGTTTTTCCGACTCATGCTATTGCCTTTTTTGCCCACTGTGTGTGTGTGTGTCAGCTACCGTTTTCCTCTCGCAGTGTCAACCTTTCACTGGGCGGCGTTGTTATTTTACTTCACAAATGTACATAGTTCGATTGTTTTTCGGTGCTACAGCGCGCCACATCGTTATGCTTATTGTGCATGCTACGGAGCAGTTAAAGCATTCGTTGTCTATTCGGTGCACGAACTTCGGTAAAGCAATCAAAAGCTATACAAAATCAAAGCTTTGGAAACTATGCCAAATGTAACCACATTCGTTCTTTAGCATTAATAGTGATAACGCATGAGTAGATCACTGTCGCTCTTTTGCTTAAATAAATGAAGCTGAATTGTTTGTCAGTTCTTAACCGATGGCCTGTATGCTGATTATACTTTAACCAACCTTTCGCCACCGATTTGTTGCACATGATGGCTACGAGCAATGAGGAAAATGGGAAAATTATTGAAAACCAACACTTCCTTTTATATCTTCATCACAAACACCGTTCAATCCGTTACATTCTTGTCTAATCGCTTCTTCTATTTCCCTTGTTCCAGCACAAAAAGAAAAGCGTTTTATGGCAATAAAACTATTCCCATATCGATGGCGGGCTACCGTTCACAACAATCGGAAAATCGGGCGCGGTTTGCAAGCGTCGTAAAAAAAAATCGCATCCAAAACATCAAAAAACCGCATCCACTTTTATGTGAATGTTGAATGAAACCCAGGAAGGGGGAAAAAACATGCTGGCTGGTGCTGTTGCCGAGAGCATGGCCAAGGAAGCAATAAAAAATGGTATTTGAAACCCGTTTTTTTGTGTCCGAGTCACAAAATGACAACAAAGCCAACCATGGCACCAACCCTGCCCATCCGTTGCATTGCCGCACGGATATCTATTTTAAGGATCTTCATCTTCGATCGTTTCGCACCGATCCCGATGCTACTTTCTGCGAAACGCACACAATTTTGTCCTGGGCCGCACTGTGTTTTACGCGATTCCGTTTTTTTTGTTTGTTTTAGCGTTGCCTACAACCATTCCCCGAAACAATCGACCGGGAAGAAGCATAAAACGGGGAAGGAAACCATTCGGACCGCTGCGGTTTCCACCGCTGCAACCGAAAGCAATCAAGGGAACGTGGAACGTGTTATTGTTATTATGATTGCTTCACATCGCAATATTAAGGCATCGAAGCGACGGGAGGCCGTATGATTCGCGGCCACACCTGACCCGGGAGGCTGCCGAAAACAATCCTCCCAAAATGAATGCTCAACCGTACGGAGATGGCAAAAACCGCCAAACGGTGGGCTCTGTTATTTTGGAACAAAAATACGCATGTGAACCTATCTCAATATGTGAGGCCCTCGGTTTCTCGACGGCAGGCAGCACTGTGCCCAGCATCAAAAAGAATACACCTTTATATGAACACCCTTCGGTGGCGGGGCGTAGGCGCATCGAAATTGCCTTATTGCTAGCGGTTAAAGGTGATTGTATACGGCGATTTTATGACCGATGAAGCTGTTGTCATGATTGTGTCGCGTTCGATTGCAAACTCTTGCCATGCTGGGGAAGGGGTTTAAATGGATTCGCGATTTTTGAACAGTGCCATCAAACGTTTTTTTTATCCTTCTTGAGGGTGGCATGGTGCAAGAAGACATTCAAAATAGCCCCTTTTTTTCTCTACCCAACCGCTCGTTTTTTGATTGCCTTTTTACTAATATCTTAAGCAATTCGATAGTGGCCGAAATTTATCTCTATTAAATATTCTAAAAGACAATAAAAGCATGTGAATTTGTTACAATATGGTCAATTACAATATAGAAGCCGAAAGTTCTTGACATTATTAATTTCAGATTTTGTTTCTTTACTCTCTTCGAATAGATGGGTTTTTAGGACGATTAAGTGAACCTTTGCTGATCCCAATCTAATGTTCTTTCGAAGGAGAAGATCATCGAGAGCAAATAAATTTAGAATATTCGACCATTTAATACTCGTCAATATCTGTCACAGGCTTTATGGTCCCGTTTTAAGGACAATCCTCCACTGTTCGCTACAATGAGGAACTCTATAAGCCGTACGATGAACAACAGAAAATTCCACTCGCCAGATTCCGGTGAGTCACGTCATTAGAATGATACCAGACGGCCCAGTCCGTCAATTCCTTTTAGGTTGTCCACATGGACAGAGGAGTTGTGGTAGGCACAAATTGAGTCCACCATAAAGGCTAGGATTATGGATTGGCAGATGACGGTTTAGTCGGTGATGATGATCACATTGTCAAGCTTTTCAAGGTGAAGGCAGTCGAACCCAAGAACTCTAGATCCCCTCGTTGATGTTAAAAGCTAGGATTAATTAGACGTAAGTCCTGGACTGTAATCATTCCCAATATTTCTCCATTTCTAAGCCTTGGTAGTTCCTCTCAGCGTATCCTCAATAATGCGTAGACCCTGTTGTGCGGCGTGGCTTCATGTACTATCCTTGTTCATTTTATTCGAATGATTCTGTGCACAATCCGGACCGATCAAATCACTTCACCTGATCTCTATCTTTTTGCACCCGTAACGAATAGACTAAACTACCCTTAAAATCGTTCCCCAGCAAACAACAACAACCACATCGAAATGCCCTCGCTGCATGCATATTCGGCACCTTCGAGAAAGATAATCTAGTGAATTATTATAAATTTGCAACATCTGCATGGAATAGGTTCCGCTAGTCGTGTGCACGGTACCCCCGACACCGTACCAAGCAATCGTCGATGATCTGATTTATTTATCACCAACATACAACATTTGCTTCCCGCCTTCCCGATGAATGGGACTTGGGAAGTGCAGTTTTTGCTTTTTGAGACAAATTTATTGATTTCCCTATTTCCCCGAAATGGTTCGATCGTTGCGCCCTACGCGAAAGTGCGCGCTAGTGTGCGCTATAAATTCCTAATGCGCGTGACCTTGCTCAATCAATTTTTACCGCCCATTCGATTAACTTGCCCGGAACGATGCACCGTACGGTACTGTTGGTCGTAAAATTTATTTAAATTTTGCACAAACTTACACTTTGGCAGCGGATTGGATGATGCCAAATAGTGAGCAGAATCGTGGCCCTGTAGTGCAAAAACCGTCCCCGGCGAGCGGACTTGCAGTTCAACCGGTAGCGCTCAATTTTTCATGCAACACATGCCAAACCTATAACAAATTATTATTCACATCCACTTCCGATCCGATCGAAGTATTTACGGCACAGAATTGTGAGGGAATTGAATTATTTAAAAAAATAAACCCTCACTCTTTTCAGTTACGACTGCGTGCGTGTTGGTGTTGTATATTTGGCCACGCAGTAAGTAAGTTATAGTTTAGACCTCCAGGAAATAGAAGAAAAAAACATCTTCATGATCTTACGCGAGCACTTGCCTTACCTCGGGTAGCCATTTGGCGTTAACATACGGATTAGCATATTTTTTTAATTAATCAAGTACAATCGTTAATTAAAATGTCCATTCCGGTTTTGCAGGGTGGAATGCTTCCCGGCAGTGATTGTTCGCCAAAAAAAAAAAACAAACGGAAACAAATAATCCTCATTACACCGTCCACCGTCACCGGCTGACCGATGTTGAGATGAAGACGATGGAAAGAAGCAAAAAAAAAAGTTCCCTCCTTGCGTGAAGCAGTCTATGGGTGAAACTTTTCTCGTCCACCCAACCAAGGGGTAAGAAAATGTCATCCAGCGACTGAGGAGGAAAAACCTGTCACCAGCCAATGGCGAGATTGGACACGAAGTGAGAGGGAGTCGGTGCGCGAAAATTAAAAGCACAGTGCCGGCAGAGAAGAAAAAAACGTTATTAAAAAAGAAATCACATCCTTACGGCTTCGGTGCTTCCCAGTGTGACGAAGAACATGGCCCCGAAACAGAGAAAGAAGTCAAAAAAAAACAAATCTCAGAACCTGCCAACGCCATTTGTCAATGTTCTTGGGTTGACAAGGAAATGAAAATTAAAACACTCGGACGGCCGAATGGTGGGTTCGGTGCTGCGTGATAAAATTCACCAAAAACAGAAGAAAAAGCATCTACAAACGCTACGCCTAAAGTGCTAAACACTAAAAACAAAGCGCAAGGTGCTATTTAGGAGAAGCGCAACAAAAAAAAACGCCAGCCACGTCTCCGGACGATAAGATGTGACTCGTGTGACGGAAACAACAAACGGCAGCAAAACGGAAAATACTACAATTTGCCGCAATCGGAAGCAGCACAAAACAGAGCCCGAATAAGAAACATAATATCGGGGAAAATCTGTTTTTCAACGCTAATGTATTTGCCTGTATTCATAATTTATCATCCAATAATGACCCATCGTTTTCCTCGCAATGGTCACACAGCTCCGTACCGTGCCTGCCGGTTCGGCTGTCGTTGAGCATTTTTGCCGTTCGAGTTGCAACCATCTTGGCCAAACGGTAGCAACCGACCGGTTCGGTAAGTTTGTGCCACCGATCTCGCCCAATTCGAGCGCTTCTTGCGCTCCCAATCAAAAGGCCACTTTCGTCCATTATTCAAATTCGATTTTCGATTTCCAACTCCATTTCCCGGTGGTTCCAACGACGCACAATTGCTGCAAGAAAAATGACCTCCTCGTATTCCGCCTTCCCTATTCTCCCTGCCGGCACGGACCCCCTGACTGTGGGGTTCCATTTTGAATTGACTTTTGCACGGTGCTTTCGCGCAGGGGCGACAAAACGGCCGCTGCCAAACTGTCAATTGATGGAATTGATTTCGCCTAGTGCAATTTTCATTTCCACTTGCGACCCATTTGCTTCTCCCGTAACTGATGGCGTAAGTTTCTGCAAATCTTATTTCCCTTTCCCTTTTGCATCGGAGGGAGGCCACCACCAACACCGAAAAGTAAGGAAGCTTGATCAACGATAATTCTTCATTACAATCACCGTCGTTTTTCCTCCCCGTTCCCTGTTTCGTGCTTTCGCACGCTTTAATGCAGCCATCCATTTGCAATTCTTTTTGAATTTCCCTTTTCGATAAGTACACCGATTTAGCGAGCAAAATCGGGAAAAGTTTTTCTTTCATCCACCGAACACCAAACGGGGCGAAGCAAACGAAGGGAACGAACGAACGATTTGGTGACTTTCCGTTATCGAAATATGAATTGTGCCAATTATGAAATTAAAACACATTTATCATTTCGCCAGTGTTGGTGAGGTGTTTGTTTCCATCGGCTTGGGATCATTCATGACTCGAGGCTTATAATTATTATTATGTTTTTGTATGCTTTATTATTTTTTTTTTCCTAAAATTGAATTTGGAATTCATTTCAGTTTAACAAAGGAATAAGCCTGATGAGCCAGGGTGATCTTGAACATCAGAATTTGGCTTAGGATTTCGGGTTTGGAGGAGTTTGCTACAATAGTTGTGAAATGATCTACAGTTTCGAGGAGTTTTTGGTTGTCATTGCAGCTCTGGCTGAGGTCCATCCTCATTTTTGCATCCGTATGCTTCTGAAATCCCTCGGAGATTTCACAGATTATGATGATATTTGTATAGTGGAACGTAATGCTGTTGCTACCCCTCTGATAAATATCTTCCAAAATGGCCGACTTAATTCAACCGACCCTTAATTGGTGTTCGGCCAAACGACTCGTGACACTTCGTTACAATAAACAACTTTCTTCTTCTTTATTGGCACAACAACCTAAAGAGGTCTAGGCCTGCCATTTCTGGCTTTATGTGACTTTATTTACCCGTAGTTGGGTAGTCAGTCCTGCGTGCGGAGGAATGGTCCGGATGGGATTTTGGTCCAGTCCGTTCGTGTGAAGGCTGGCGCCGCTACCATGTCATGCCACCGGGCCCGCCCGCAATTAACAACTTTAAACAAAACCAAAACGATATACTCCCAAGCTGGTGTGCTTTTAAACGAAACTCTACGACGAGATGGTACAAAGATATCATTTTCATAGAAAATTAGAAAAGAAAATTATTTACATTACAATGTTATCAAATATTGCACGGCTGGCGTCGTTGCATTGCATGCCGAATGATACAGCACACCGAGTTTCGTAGACAACCTTCATAAACCTCCCACTGTTCCGGGGCCTGGAGTATAAGAGTGCGTGGTACAGCCACAGCCACGATCACATTGTATCTACTCTCGTGCGACAAACCAACGTGAACGTGCGTGCGACCAACAATACGATGCGCCGTCTACTTGCAGTACTGTGTGGTGCTTGTTTCCTGCTACCAGCGAGTGCATTGAAACATCACATTCTGACCAAAAGCTGGGACGAAGCTCAGGCTGATTGTTTCGAGTATCTACGCATCGAATCATCTCGGTTGGCGCCCTATCTCGCACACCGGTACGAAGATACCCAGACGGCGAAAGAACTGATCTTCTGCATTGCGCTGAATCTGCGCGTATACGAGGCAACGCAAAATGTGCTGCGCGCTGAGTTACTGCGTCAATTCTTCAACCCCGACGTGGATGACACGCTGTACGTGAATCGCACCAACGAATGTCTTCGGCGTGTTGAATGTCCACGGAAAGAGGACAGTTACTACGGCAAACACCCTTACGTCGGTGCGATCGAGTCGGTGTACATGATGTTCCGATGTTTTTATCACTATTACGGCAATCTCAATCAAAATGCACCGGAACTTCCACCGACCGTGCTGGAACTGCAGCAGATACAACAAGAGTGTGCCAAAATCACCGGCATTCCGGAGGGGTTGCTTCGGTGCGGATCACACCTGAAAGGTCATCCGGCGTATAGGAAATTTTCGCACTGCGTTTTGCTGAGGAGCGGAAAACTCGCACTAGAATTATACGACAATGCAATAAAAAGTTTATAAAAGCAATAGTCGTCAGATTGACGTGATGACTTAGGGAAAGAAAAGAGTTGCCTTTACAAAGGGATTTTTTTCTTCTCTCTTTAGTGATGCAGATCGACGATGTCGAATTCTTCGCATATATCTATATAATAACAACGAAGAGGAAGAAGACAATGTAAACATAATTTAGCATAATGTGTGTGAATGTTTATTCACACCCGGAGTAAGCAATTCATCAAATATTTTGCACTATTTCTCAAATTCAACATCCATCATAAAATGCCTACATCTTTTGTGAATTGTTAGTTGATAGAACTTTGTTTTTAAGTAGTTAACCCAGATGTGGGGAAGGACTTCAACTAATATTGAACTATTGGACTATTCGTAAAACACAGACTTAAAGGTTACTGAGGTAAGAATCTGTTGGACCATAAGAGCACTCTTCAGGAACATGTGCTACAGCTTCTGCCTGCAGAGTCTCAGATGGATCATTTGAAGCTTAAGCTAGTCTTCTTTTTATGCCATTTTCATCACAGACGTTCACCAATTTTACCAATTATTCCAACAACCGTCAAAGAGGTGGCTCAATAGCAAACCGATAAGTTATTCCAAATTCCCTTTAGGTATCAAAGAACGGTCGCCATTCGAATTCGAATGGAATCATTTGTCTTGATGTTTTTCGATGGAAGGAATATAAAACACATTATGCATGCGTACAGAAACATCCGGCGAGCTGGTAACTCTCCGTACGATAGGACACCTAATCTCACCTTTGGCCAACCAAACGTCCCCGGTATGTTAACACGCTGGAAAATAAAAACAGAAAAGCACCTAGCAAAAATCTTTCCTTTCCCCTTTTTTTTTCTTCACCCACACCCCCCTCCCACCACCCCATTCCCCCCTCTCGTCCTTTATCCATCGTACCGCTTTGTTGGCCTAATAGTGCAACATTCCCTGCGGCAGACGGGGGTAGAAAAGATTAGGAGACACCACCCACCACCCACCGGTCCCTGTCGACTAATTTGGTCGACCACTTTACGCTAAACACCGGCACCGACCGGCAAAACAAATGGTTTGATCATTTAAATTTATCAAAAATAGTTTTGCACCAGTGTGCGCAAACTACAATCTAATGCCGGTGTCGTCGTCGTGTTTGTCAGGGTGTCCAAATTGGGGTCTCTTCCCCCCCCCCCCCCCCCCGGGGCTACATTTTTCTGCCTGCTCACATATTTTATCGCATTTATTTGTGACAAATGTTGTTCGATGAGTGAATGCAGTTAGAAAATACGGTGCCCCCCCCCCCCGGGGGGTGGTGGAGAGGCGTCCTTGCGTCACATCAATCTAATTGCAGTCTGTCGCAATTCGATTGATATGCATCCGTAACTACTGGGTAATATGATTGATGCAATCTGCTAATTGAAACAAAACGAATGAAATAAAACTATTTATAAAAGTAGTTTGTTCCTTTAACAGCAGTTCAAAGGGTTAGTACACTGTGGTGGTCCAAAAAAAAAAACCGAGGATTTCTGAAATTGTTTCAAAGATACCTTTTGATGTATCATAAAAATGGAATAAATGTGCCGTTTTCCGGCTACAAAAATGAACTTTTTAGGTTAAGCTTATTTTGGGCAAATCCTTCGATCGCTTCGGCTATTTTATACTTAATTTTTGTTAAATTTTCTGTCGGCGCTTCTAGAATTTCATTATATTAAGACACAAAACACCGACAACGTTAAGCAAAATACGTAAGATTTTAGGAACTTTTAAAACTAGTAAAGTTTTCAATGAAGTAGAAAAAAGTTAAAGCAAAACTAGTAAACAATTATATGAGAATTGTTGTTTATACTAGCCCTTTAATACAAGTTACAAATTAAATTGCTTATTTATTGTTATGAAAACATTAAAACAATCTTTAAATATATATTTATTTAATATCAAGTAGAGAAACCTTTCATTTAGAATTCACTTACCATTGAGCAGATTTACGCAGGCAAAAAAAAGAACAGATTAAGTGAGAAAAGATCATATTTTATTTCCCAAACCCCTAACCCTATAGCATTTTAATTGGATAATTAAATGGTGTAAACACTGCTTGTAAACAACGCACTGTTACCAAATCGCACTGATCGCATAAAATCCGCCTGGCGCCAAAACCGCCGAACGAAACGCCTCCACGTGCCACGTGCCGGCCACGTGTCCCACGATGCTGCAAAAAGGGGAAACACACACGCACAAGCTGCGTCTTCCCGAAGAGTTAACCCGACAGTCCGTAAACCGAATTAACCGAAGCTACGGCCACGGGAAACAAGTGTCAACCGCGGGCTGGGTGTTCCCCGGCCGTCCTCCCAAGGGTCTCCCTTTCCTGTTCCGGTCGCATCAAGTGTCGCGTGTTGTCGTTACGCGTTTGGGTGTCGTAAATCTGCATCAACAACACATTAGAAGAAGTTACATATTTTCACACCCAAACCCTTCCCGGCATTAGGGCCCATGGGTTTGCCCATTTGCGCAAACAAATTAGATGCGCCGAAAGAAACACCAACCGCACAATGCAAACGGTCTGAAACAGCACGAGAAACAAACAAACAAAAGCAGTTGCACACTGGCATGGTGGAGTGGTAGCTGGATTTACATTTACAGCGGCACTTCGTGGTCAACCGTTTCACAACTTTCCGGAACGACATTTTGCACGAAACGGTAGCGTACCTAATTAAATTATAAACACATTTGCCCTCGGATGCGGATGGCTAAACTTTGATGCTACTTAAGTCAGCGTGCCCTGTTTCTTGACCACCGTATGTGGATGTTTTCGAGACGTCTTCCCAAACCCAGCTCCAGCCCCGGGTTGCCGACCGCCAGTCGAGCACACATGAGCGAATGAGCGCTTAAATAGATCATGCCCAAATGGAAGTGTTAAAAAAAACCGCTTCGCTTGGCTCGTGTTAATGCATTCGCAAATTGGAATTTATTTTGCGTCTCCACCAATAGGGGCTTGACAGTATTTGAATTTCTCTGCGGTTTTCGTGCTTTCGAGCAGCCAGACCCGGGAAGAGACCGGGAACGATTCTGGAGCAAAATTTATGATTCGGTCACGGGTTGGCACCGCATAAAAACCGTTCAATTTTGCACACATTGTAAGAAAGCGGCCAGCAAGAATGTGGCTTGAACCTATACATGTCTGGTTAGTAAATTAGTGTCCATTATCGAAATGGAGAAAGGCGTCTTCCACAACTCAGCCAGTGAAAAGGGCTTGGGCATGAGCGTTTGAGTTCGAGGCTGCGGTCAAACAGCTTACATTAGAAGAAATTAATAAAATCCTTCCAGCAGCCTCGTGCAATGTGAAATATATCGCTTCGGAAGCAAATAATTCATTCCGGAAACGATAATATGTCTCCAAAACAGGGTACATTTTATGTCGCTTAGCACGCGGAGAAAAATTTGTTAACAATCCGTTGTAATTGGAGGTTCTGTAAAGGCTGTAGTTTGGTCTCGAGGCGAATAAAAAGACGACCTTCTATCTAACGCCAGCACAACGCTACCGACCGCCAACGGCAAATCTCCATTCCGTGCAACCTCATCAAAATGTACATACATGATCAAATGCTGTTCAATATATTCAGCAACAATATTTATTATGTCGTGCAGCCGATGTGATGGTGTATCGGCCGGAAGGTATTGCACGCTGGGTCTCGGGCGCATAAATATGCCCGCACGTGTAGTATGTGTATGGAATGGCACCGTTACCGCCACAATCGTGTGCTCGTTTTCGATCGCTGTGTAAAAATTCCACCTCAGGGATGCTACCGGTGCCGATATGTGGGTATAAATTATGTTTCTTCTGTGTGTGGCCGGAAATGGAAATGCGAATTTCGGCACCGGGGAAAATGCTCACGAGAGTGGGAGTAAAGGTCTCGCAGTTGATCGGTTATAACGTTTCATCTATTGAAGCAACACCTGTCGGCGAAGGAACGGTGTGAATGTTTGTTGTTCCATGTCTGATTACGTTTCATATTTGCGAATATACAAACATTTTTTGGTTAAAAGTTTTTCAAGCGCCGGTTTGAAACTTTACTAGAAATAAATTGAGGTAAAACTTGTTTATAAATTGTGGTGGAAAAAACTTGGTAAAATAATTTAAAAATCTTAAACTGGTAAAAAGTCCTTAAAGCGACTGATAAAACCGTTTATTCGGCTCTTGTAGAGGACGTATCATATCTTCATCCTAATTTGGATCTAGTCCTCTATTCATGATCTGGGTCGTTCGGTGTCATTCTAATGACATGACCAGCCCATCGTAGTCTGGTTAGCCAGTTTCGTCTATTATAGCTGCCTCAAAGACGTCTCGTTCGTCCTTCGACACTTTCCAGATCATGATAATTCTGATCATTTTCCCCACGCACATGACTGAAATCATGAGAATAACTTTTAGACATAACCTCTGGGACAGGGCGAGTTCTGGGACTAATTCTAATGCACATAAAACCATAGCTTCGGAAGTTGCTTCAAAGTGCATTGGTAATGTTTAGAACATCTTTAAAGATGCTTTCACCTTGCTGTAGATGACCCTTGCTTAATCCGGTCTTTATTGGCAGTAATGCTGGTTGCGGTCATCATCTTTTTGAAGTTCAATTTCCAACACCATCCAAATCAATTAGATCTCAGTTCCCAGTAATTTAGTCTAACTAAACTGATTAAAAATATAAAATATCCGTTTTTATGTTCGCATTATGTTTTCGACGTACGTCTTTTGTCTACTCTAAAAAAAAATATCGCCCACATTTAACCATAAGCCATTTTATTCAGTTAGATACACTACATCCTTAAATTTATGAGCAACTTAATCCATTATTTTGATGCAGGGTCTGTCATACGGATTCAAGAGTTATACCGTTGTAATGGGCCGATGGGGTCAATTTCAATACGTACCACAATCAATAAAAAAATAAGTAGAAGTAGCACAATGTACAGTGAAAAACTTAAAATATGTTCACATTTTACTATTATAAACCGTAATGCAGGAAGAATGTACGAACATTGAAATTCGTCTGAATGAAACGTTTACTGCCGGGTAATTCATTTCCAATTCGTAAACAAAGACAATGGTAACAAACTCTTTCCAGGTCGGTCTATTCCTTTTAAACCATCGTCAGCAGTTTGTCATTCCGCTTTCATGTGTGCCCTTTGGCGGTGTTTTATCAGTGTGCTGGAATCGATGAAGCGCAAACCGCACGGTTCACACTGATACGGCTTTTCTCCAGTGTGTATTCGTCGATGGACCACCAACGTCGTGTTGCGTTTGAACGTCTTGCCGCAGAAATCACATGCAAACTGCTTCTCGTCACTGTGGACCAGCGCGTGACGATCGAGACTATGCTTGTGAATGAACGTCTTATCGCACACGTCACATTTGTACGCCGGCGTCCCCAGGTGCTTCGTTTCATGGTCCTTCAGCGTAAGCTTCTTTTCGAACTTCTGCCCACAGTGTGAGCACACGAACAGCGGTTTATTCTCCCGGTGGCTGTTGTACTGATGCTTGCGTAGCTTGAATTCGGTCGAAAACTTGCGCGGACACTGATCGCACTCAAACAGTTCGAGTGTAAGCGAATGATCCTCGGTGAGATGGCGCAACAGCTGATGGTCGATGCGGAACATTTTGTTGCAAATTTTACACACCGTTTCCGATTCTTTCGCCTTTTTCGTTTCGTTCGGTTTTACCGTCGCACGGCGATGGTACGCCTGGTGGCGTAGGTTTTTTTCGAACGAGGTAAACTTTTTCGAACAAATGTTGCATGGAAAAAGGGTAAGCCGAAATTCGGAATGATCACGCTCGATGTGGCGCGCCAGAAAGGAGTTGTTGTCAAACTTCCTATTGCACACCTGACATATGAGCAGATTTATAGCCATTTTGCTCGTAGAGCGTTTCATTGCACCAGAAGTAGCCTTTGGTTCCAGCGCGCGTTTGCGTACGGTTTTGCGCATTTGTACATCCTTTGGGCCGGTACAGCCCGATTGAGTGTGGCGTCGTAATTTGATTGCTTGTGGAAACGTACGTCCACAATCACTGCACTTATGCTTATTCCGTTGCTCTGCCGTATGCTGCCTTTTGTGTGCGTTCAGATGTGTCTTGATGGCGAACTCGGCCGAACATAAGACGCAGCGGTACGAGTAACATTCCTTGTTGTGCTTGCGCAGTAACTCCTCGCTACAGTACTTCTTTGGACAGTATAAACAAACGAATGGATACACGTGTGTGATGAGATGCTGATTCACATCGTGCAAGGAATCAAACTGCAGCAGACATTTGTTGCAATGGTATGGCAACAAATCTTGGTGAGCAACGTTTAAATGTTCCTCCAGTGTGTTTTCCGAATCTGGTGAATCCATGCAAATGTAGCAGCGAATGTTCGTTCCATCAAAATAACCTTCACCATCAGACGAACCTTCTTCAGCATCAACAACCTCATACAAATTGTCATTGCGATGTTCTGACTCGCTTTCTGCTACATCTTGCACAGTGTCATCCTGTTCTGCCATGAGTTCTTCAGTCATGCTGCCATCATTCGTATCGTTCATTTCATCCTTTTCCTCTTCAATAATCTCATCGATGTCCAGATCGCTTTCGTTAAGCGTCATCTCTTCGCACATAAGTTCCTCCTCGTCATGTTCTTCCAGCTTAATAATTATGTCAGACTGATTGTTTCCCTCCTTTAGTAACATATCCGGCTGTAGCATATCCATCTCCGTCTTCTCCACCACCAGTTCTTCAATGACATATTCGGCGGGTAGGTTATTTACGTTTTCCTTCGATGCAGAATTTTTGCCCTTGTTAGTCGAATTGGCTTCTAGATGGATACGCTTGTACTGGCTGCAACAGAAGGAAATCCATTAAAACATAAAAAAGTAACTATTTTGTCATGCGTTTGTTTGACGTACGTCCAAAGCACATCGAATATTCGATTTTTTTCATAGATTTCGGAGCGAATACTTTCAATCACGCGAACTTCCTTGATGCATTTCATGCAAGCGCTGTGGAAAGGCCAATTTTCTTCCAGCTAAAAAACAAACAAATCGTTTATTGTTGCATGAAAATTTCACTCCCTAACCAATCCTACTCACATCTATCTTGAACAAGCCACCGATGACGTTGACCATCTCGTTTTCCGTCAATGCAGCATGGAGCGGCTCGAGTTCTTCGTTGCCTCCCAAACATAATCGACACGTGTGGTTTGATAATTCGTACGTATGACCGATTTCCGGATGCATTTTCTTTCCCAAGTTGCGCTTGTAATAAACAAACGGCATCCAGGGAAAAACACAGCAGCTTTTCTTGCGCTTGGGAAACAAACACGAACTGTCACAACAATGGCCCAATGACATCTTCAACCAAGGTGTGTAGATACTTTGTAAAAGAGAAAACTGATCTAGAGAAAAAAATGAATTGAACCTGTCCTGAAGGTACACATACACAGCATATTAATTTTTATAAAAAATAAGAACAAATAATATTTGTATAATGCTTTGATGATCATGCTCATGATGACTTTATTTTGTGTGAAAAATAATGTATTTGTTTTAAAAAAGATATTTTTAAGATTCATGGAAATTTGGCATCAGAACTACTTTACAAGACGTTTCCATCAGAAAAATTTGATAAGTAAACGGATTGACTTAAAATAAAGCTTGCATGATGGAAAAATTAAGCAAAATACATTTTCTACGGAGAAATATTTTTACTGTGAAAATGTGGTTTGAAATATGACGAACGCTGTACGTTTCATGCGCCCGGTGTGCCAGCCACAACACAACAAAGCGCGAATGTCAACCAGACGCCGCTTTTTGAAAAACAACGGCAAAACCCGCCATTATGCCTGCCTCCGCATTGTTGCTGTAATTTGTGTATTGTGTAAATGAAATTTCATTTTTGTGCCAAGTTTTGTTGAACGTATCGAAACCCAAATCTAGTGCAGTTCGTTTGTAAGTAGTGTTCGGTTAAAGGGTAATGTTATTTTCGTATCGTTGTCACCCAGTGTTGAGGTGAACCTCTTCGCGCACAGAATCGGTTGCATCTCCTATCCGGTGGAAACGTCGCGGCCGAGTTTTTGCAGTACGTTCACGGTTGATTCCTGACACAGAGGATGAGCTCCAGTGTACCGAAACTTAGCACCTCGCTGGACGAAAGTCAGCTCAGCCAGGTGCGGGAATGCTTAACCAGCTTTGCCGACCATACGTAAGTAAACATATGCTGGAATGCCCACTTTATTTCATACCATATGTACCCTCTACAGAAGACGGTTATGAGTATCCCATGCGTAGTCGGAATTACGCTTGTTGTTCAAAGCGGTCTAGCATTTCATAGTTGGGTGAGATACGTTCGGACTTAATGTCGTGCTTGGCCAACAGCTGATCGCATCTTGCACAGTGCAGATACTCACTGATTGGTTGCGACAAAAACCACGACAAACAGCACAGTGGCCAACAAAACAGGAAACAGGAAGCAACCGTTGACGACCAGGTGACACTATTCGAGTGCGATCTAACGATCGGTATCTGATGGGCACCACAATCCGGACAGCAGACGGGTTGACCTCCCGGACGCCAGCTGGTTAGTGACGTTTGATAGAGAACCGATCGTTGCGATTCGATTGATGCGTGTGGCCGAGGTCGTCGCTCACGGTTTGATGGAATGTGTTCTGTATCTTCCGTACTACTGCTGGTGCCAATGAAACTATTGTGAAGATCACTTGCCCGAGACCCAAGTCGTACCCTGCGAAGTAACACTTCAGTTTCGGAAATTTCATCTTCACTGGAAGATGAATGGTTAATATAAGCTTCGTCCTCCTCCTTTTTGCCACCGGTTTGCGTGTCGTTCGTCATCGTTGTTTTTGCAGCAGAAATTGACGTTGTTTCATAACCGACCGTCTCCGAATGTTCGTTCTGCAGGTGCGCCAGTAACCGTGTTGTGTCCCCACGCTGGCAATCAAAGAGCAATCCACAGTAGACACACTTCACTTTCAGGCTATTCATCTTCTTTGTCTACAATGTTGAAAGCGTACTGCTTATTGCTTATGTGCATGTACACTGTTCAGCACCTTTTTACATAGTAAGCCATGCTTACTGTGAAATTGATTTGAAAAAATAGAATGTCTGCTTTGAATTGATCTGTTTTCTTATTCTATTTTTCGGTTGTGTGCCTGTTTAAAACTAAATGCATGTTGTGCCCTCGTAATGAATTAACAAAAAAAAATCTACTCTGTTTTTTAGCTAAACACATGCCAGCCACATGCTGAAAAAGTAGAAAACGAAAAGAAAAACTCAGAAATAGAAAACATCTGTTGTGCAAAGGAAACACATTTCGAAGGAGGAGAATTTCCTGTTTCCTGCGAACTACCTGGAAATGGGCCGCCAAGCATCACAATGCTCAGGGTGATCCTTTTTTCCCGACCTCTTAACGATTTTGCTTTCCATCTTCAGCGGTTTTGGGTGTGTATTGCTATCATATACGAATGCAGCCGGCATAAGGCGCTTCCGATTACCACGTGCGCTTCGGTATGCTATCAGGTCACATCGCATCCAACCAGCACACATGTTTGATGGCTCTCGGTGCAACATAGCACCAGGAACAACAGATTTCAATTTCTCCATCACAGTAGTCCACTACCCGCGGCGGTATGTTTTGAACAGCGCTGGTGCGTTGGTATGTGTGTGCCCTCGTCCCTTTCTCTCCCTGTGCACGCTCGATCACATCTGTTGCATTTGAACCGCGTCATTGCACGCACAGAGTGTGTTCAATGTGCCATGGCCCGAAAACGACACTCTCGCTGTGTACGCTGAGAGCACCCTTTTATGTTACGGGTTCGGCCTCCTGCGAACGGCCAGCACATCGTCGCACTGCATTAAAGCTGTGAGCCGCGTTTTCCATCGTACAATGCGTAGAACATGAGCGGGCCATACATACAGCGTGTATGTCCGTTACACTCAGGAACGTTTGCCGCGTGGTAGTGGTAGTGTTTCACGTTATTTTAGGGAGCGTCGTCGGTCGCCTTCTTGTACGCGCGCACACGTTTATCTATCCCGGTCATTCCAATACACGCAAAAGACACGGCCCTGTCACGACGACGATGCTGCTGCTGTGGGCCACACTGCCCCGTGCATCGGTCGCCGTTTATTAGTATTCACGTGAAATCTCGGAAGTACAGATCGCGGAGCGGAACACGCCACGGTCCCGTTGAAGATATTACGCTTTTTACCCACGCGCACGCTTTCGCACAATCGGTGCGATAGTTTACATTGCTCGGGAACAGTTTTAAAGTGTATTTCGGTTGCATTTATGATATCGTGTGGTGTACATTTAGTGCAAGATAGTTTCGTTTGCTGAGTTTTCTTCGGCGGCACATTGATGGTATATTGTCGGGTTGATTTGTTTGAGCAGTAACGACAATAGCGTTTATTGTTGTGTCCAATCAGGCGGAAACGTATGATCACGCGGTGGTTTTGCAGTGGTGGTCCGTTCTGGTGGCGATGATGTGGTGTTTGATTGTGAAATTAGATATCTTCCACTGTTTGTGCGGTCTTTCGCACACTGCACGATCTATGCTGCATCTGCTACCCTTTCCGTGTGAGAAATATGTTCCATGCTTCTTCCAATGTGTGACTGTGTGCGTCGGATGATGTATTTAAATCATGGCCTGCGTTGATTAATTTGATGTTTTTCTTAACGTTTGACATTTCTGTCGAATAAATATAAATGTGTTTACTATTGTCAGTAGTCTCCAAATCAACAGAAAACACCAAAAAATGTAATTTCGTTCAAAATATGTTTCTAAAAAAAGAGTATCGAAACTTTCTCTAAAACCCAACGCAACACAGGCAAATCTTCCTCCTAAAGCATGTACATCAACCATGCTTATCCAATTGTGCTAGCGTTTCTATGTGTGTTGGTGATGGAATTAGTGGCAAACTGCTGATGTTCATCAGCGGAAGAGTATGTTGTAATGGTTGAAGGAAGGATGCTGGGCCGTGTACCGTAGTGCTCTCGCCCTTTCGGATGATATTCTGCTCACAGCACAGCATACACCGACCATGCGCACTTGATGGTATCGGTTTCTCGTCCCACCCCACCACAGGGCGCCACGATATGGCCGTTTTTCCTCCCAAGCCGAAGGCCCACGTCCAATGACAGTACACACGCGAAACTAATTAAAAAAGTTCCATATTATTTACGACGTCAAAGAACCCCAAACGTGCTCCGAACTTAACGCCATTCTAAGTGAGAATTTAGTGGGACCTCTTGGTTTGTTATGTGCTAAATATAAAAAGACTAAACAAAAATGTTTATTTAAAAAAATAAAACGCCCGCCAATATGGCAATGTGACGTTGCAGAGCTTGGTGGAAATGGTTTTGTAAACAAAAACAGTCACACTGTTGGTGGTTTAACTTCGGGAGTATTTGCAGGATGAATGTGCAGTGCAAATATCTTCCTGCTGACGGCACGATGCCATAAGAACAGGACGTGAACAAATAAATAGATAAATATTCTTGCAATTGTGCTGATTCGACCGAGTGGCTTTTGGTCACCCAATAGATAAGTCCAACCACTTATCTTAAGCTGCAAACTCATTAGACATCACCGGGTAATACCGCAGTGTGTTATTCGCTCAAGTGCGCCGTAATTTGCATTTTGCCCGAGATAAAGATCAAGCAGAGGTAATTAACAGATCAACTGTGGCCAGTGTTACCGTGGTTTTCCGTTCGTATGTTTCTTCTTATCTTTGGGTGTTAAAATGCATCGATAAAGTGCAAACCGTGCGCGTGTTTGCTATTTCCACGATCGGATCGGATCAGTGCAGTTGAAGGCAAGACAATTTCTAAAACTGTCTGACACAACAAAATCGCATTGGTATCGCAGTGGTGTTGGTGTTTATTGATGAGTCATCAGTGTGCGGCCGCTGTGGAACGGTTTTGCTCGCTTACCCCTCGACCTTAGCATCAGTCTAGTCCCCCCGAACCCCGCTGCTGCTGCAATGCCGATGAAAATGGTTGCTTCTAATCCCAAATCGGTCGTGAGTGCCCGAAACGGCGATGGGAAATGCACCGCCATGCATTTCGGCACGCAAGAATAGGACGAACAAAACGTGCCCGAATGGCGCAGGAGATGCAGGCACGCTTCGCTGCCAGGGAGTATCGTTCTGGTCGGTCAAGGTTTTCCTTCCTTTTGTTTGGCAAATGTGGAGCAGGTTTGTGTTTGTGGGACCGTGGAGGAGGATGGCTTTTCGGGGTGCCGGGTGGTCGTAAAGCGATGACCCTCAACGTGTGGAGATGCTGGGCGTTTTGGAAAATTTCTATTTTCGGATTTTGATGAGCAGATATTTGCACATCAGGAGTTGTAAAATGATTATTTTTTTTGCAATGGAAAAACCATCATTCTCAGCACTCGGACATAATAAAATATTTGGTGACTGGACAAAATTGTTGCGGCAAAATTGAGCCTAACCTAAACTTTGGTCTATTGGGGAAAAACTTCTCTGAAATTGATTAATAGACAAGATTTGTTCACAGATTTGCTTAATATGAATCCTCAGTATCGTCTGTTCGTCGTCTTCCAACTATGTGCCTTCCTTCTGCTGTAATATCCCAAGGGATTGCTGGATTCTTTGTGCGGTGCATCGTACCGGTTTCGTACGGCACGCGAAGCACTGAATCGTGGCAATTAATTTACCGTGTTTTAATTAGAACCTTTAAACCGCGAGCCGAGAGCAACCTCCACAGCACACACCATTCATTCGGGGACTATGACGGGGAGATGTATTGCTGCGGCCCAGTACGGCACTATGATCCTCTAGTGATCATCATCCGTTGCTTGCCCGCAGCACGGTGGCGTGCTTACGTGTGCGGTCCCATTTCCATTTCCCATCGCATCTTCATTTGGTGACAGGAAAATGCATATCCAATGACAGCCTAGAGAGGGACACTCTAAGGAACCGCCGAAAGAACGGCCACAGTTTCCCGAAGGCAAAAGAAATAGAATGAAGCGATACATTGGAGAGTTGGATCTCCAAATTTTCCTCACACGCGCGCAACGGTCGGGTTACAAATGGCCTCAACGAGTTCAAAACCCGCATATTTCGCTTGTAAACCCCGAACCCGAACCGAAAACGAAACACCCATCTCGACGGCGGAAAAGGATGTGTTTGATCGACAGTGTGGGGAAGGTTTTTTTTTTGAAAAATTTTTAAAAATAACAACCCCCTTGCCTCCTACCGCATGATGTGCGCGGGGCCATGTGGGGTGGCCCGTCATATTGTCGATGTAACGTGTTCGTCCACACGGCGTGCTCGGTTTTCTCCCGCCCGGATGTTGTGCCTTTTCGTGCATCATAACGCCATCTGCAAGGGCGGTGATCTATTGTAACAGACGTGCCGCGTTGTGTACGATCAAAGACGGTGTGGGATATATAAGCTTCCTTTCTTGCTGCATTTCGCCCGTTTGGATGCCAATCAAAACAAACTATAAATTATAAGCAAAATACGTCGGATGGAGACGGTGGAAGATACATGGAGCTGTTGTAAAGATCACTTTTGGTTAGATTTCATTCTAACCACACTTAGCCAAGACTTGAAGAATTTCAATCAAATTGTCGCTAGTCAAATTCCCTCCGGAAAAAAGAATGAATTTCGTAATAAGAGAAGTCACCCACGCAACTTCACGGGTCTCGATCGTCAAGCAATCGCACAGCTGCGTTAATAGTGCTACCGGCGTAACGTTCCATAAAATTTACTGTAAACATTTGCGTGTAGCGCTTGGTGATCATTCCTCACAGGGGATATTTATAGTGGGCACGGTTTCAAAACAAAAGCCCGAAATGGTATCAAGGCTTCGGGCAGAATATATGACACCAAACCTTCCAAACTACGAGTGAAGTTCTTACCCTGAAGGAAAACCGGGGATTGTTTTGGGAACACTATGTGTAAAACCCGGAGCTCCAAGTATCCGGACAACTGTTCGCTTAAATCAAATTTGAACGAATATCCCTTAAGTGGATCGCTTACCCCACCATACCATAAATTTGTACGATGCACTTAACATCTCTTTGCCCTCCAACAATGTTCGTTGCATCGTCGATCGATTGGTCTAACTCACAAAGATTCGTATTCCCCCAATACAATCTGGTATGAGGCGCTAAGACCGAGAGCGTAATCTCGTCTCATCGACCATCGCCTCCGAATGCTCATCACTGGAATTTGGTGGGATTTGCCACCGGCCGATAATAGCGTATTAGTGTATCCCAATCTAATCTCGTCAGATTCCGCTGCCCGATGACGTTGTGAGGCATCTAAAAAATTTCTTTCCAACAGAAAAAAGAAAATGGAAGCGATCCACCGAATGAGCTGTTTATTGCATTTTTCCAACACCGAGGTTTTACGGCTTTTGTATACGGAACGGATCCGCCCTACGTTTCTATGCGGCTCGGTGTGTTCCGCCATGTCCCACGGACGAGATGTGCTGTGTGCGAGATGTGTCTAAATTTAAATCACAACTTCTCCTGTGCGGTGGTAGCGTATTGCGTCCATCCATCCATCCATATTATCCGCACCGTGCGTTACCGAGGTGCGTGTGGCGGTATCTTTACCAAACGTCCACGACCTCACCTAGCATTGCGACGTAGCTTAGGTGCTGGCGTTGTCTTTTTCTTCCTGCGAAAGTCTTCTCCGATCCACAGCTCGTTGGTCAGAATTTACCTTTCGTCAATGTGGACGTCTTCTTGAAGTTGCCAAGATCTTCGCCTAGGCGGTGTCTCGTGTAGCGCACGTTTCCCCGTTTGAAGTACCATGCCTCGACGCATCCATTGGGAAAAGACATCTTCAAAGGGGGCACTCCGTCACACGAAACAGTACCGGTTCTCTTGTGGAGAGATCGCGTGGAGCACGTGTTGCGTAATCGATCATCTCGATCGGAACGATTGGAGCACGTGGGACCCGCAGTACCGGACGCGACGGCGAATTGAATCGAAATCACTGGAACAACGACATCACGTTGTTGTAGCTCCGGAACATTGGTGGCGTACTGCCGATCACCGATTGAATGCTAATTGTTCGCCTAGCAGTAGTATGCTCAATATCGTACGCGATCGTTCGGTGAGGCATGGTTAAACTGCATACCCATCCTACGCATCGTCCACGCCCACGTGGCCGACATAGTTGCTCATTGAACTACGCGCAATGTGGTCGTTCATGTTTGTCACTTCGTTCTTCCGCACAGGGTCGTTTGCATTGTGCTATAGAAGACGTTAATTTTTGTGTAATTTCGATTTGACCTGTGTCGACCACGTCCACAACAAGTATGCAAACTAGTGTTGGAGGAGTTTGGCGACATACAGCTTGAGAGGAAATTAAACATTATTCTCTTCCCCACGTGTTTTAACACCCTTCGAGTGAATTTGAATTATACATCTCATGCTAATTAGCTCACAATAGTGCGCCGCTCATTTCGCACACGCGCGATCGCCTTCGGGGTGATCGCAGTTGAGTGTTTTAATGTGTACAATATTTACTTTCCAAATATACAAACAACCGTTCTACAATGAAAAGGAAACACAGCAAACCAAAACCAAGCGACCGTCTAAGATAAATGGTGCCAAAAACTCTTGCAGAAGCTACTAAATCCTGGCTGCGCCAACGAAAAAATAGTTCAACTAACCGTTTCAAAGTTCTCACGACACCGTGTCGCCGGCCGCCATTTAAGCAATCGTTGCGTCTCGTTTACACGACGCAAGGTGCACTTCTGTGCTGGTATGCGTTTGTGGTGACCGTTTGCTGCTGTTGCGTTTGGTAGACAGGTTAGAGCTTACTAAAAGTCAAGCATCTTTTAGCACAAGCGGGTGTGTGTGTTTGGTTCATCCCTTCAACATTCCTCTGCCGTGTTACCGCCCGCCAATCGATGTTTGTCGGACAAATGGTTGTAAACACACAGCGGATGGCGTAGTTTGTTGTTTGTTGTGCATGTCTGGGATGGTCAAAGCGAATGTACGATTTTCAATAAATTGCATTTTGTTTACTACCAAACTCAGTGCAACTGACGAGACAAAGTAACTCAGCGTCTAGACACTATGTTTCGATCCGCCTGTACCGGTGGCGACTGTTGAAGTCGTGCGATTTTAGGTGAAGATCCACCTCCTTTCGTAGCTGGTGTTGATACATTAATGTTAAACACCAATCAAAAAGATTGAGTAAGTTTGTTTACATGTACTCTCCCCTGCGGTACAGCAAGTCTTTGTGCACAAAACATCAATAATATAGAACAACATCAATTTCGATCAAAAGGCGGAAAACTAATTTCGGGATGCAATCCAATTCAATACGCGACATTAATCTCGTTTTGGCAGACATCGGGAACTGTATGGTTTGATTTTCTCATTCAGCTACTCTATTTTTAGGACCATTGAAATGCCGCCCGTAACCTTCACGGCGTCGCGTACCCGATCGATCGTCCAAAGGCCACACACGACAACAAGTCCGGTCAGCTGCATAACTCATTCGCGATCAATAGTCCCATCCGTTCAAAGGTCACACCTGGGTGGTGTATGTGATTTTGATGCTGGATTAGGATGGACATTGGCATTGGATTAGCTGTAGGCGATTTGCAAATCAATTTACCCGAATGTTCCTCCGGCTTTCGTGTGACGTTTGGGACAGATACAAATCCTCAGACTTTAAGGATAAAAACGTTTACTGAAGTACTGTCACTAGCCACACTCGTCGCAGACTTAAACGAGCTTGGCTGAAGGGATGCAAACACACAAAAATACCCATTTGGAGCCAACACCGATAGCACGAAACACACAGTCGGGTTACCATGGCTTTGGCGCATAGTGTAAACAAATTCCACCGCACCGTACCTACTGTGAAGCCGCAGGTCCTTCCAAGGCGAAACCTTTCCCGAACATTGGGAACTCGCCATTCGGAGCCGTTGGTGTCGATGTGTGGTCGGAAAGTCACTCACTGGCTCGAGGCAACTGAGAGACCTCCTACGGTGGAGCGTACAATAGTGACCCAGTTCTAACGCACCGCAGGACTTGCAGTAAAGGGAGTAAAGCGCAAGCTGCTTGTTTAGTACACCACAACACACGCTTGCTTGCTTGTGTGTCTACCTTTCTGGTGGCAGTGGTAGTGTTACGGTTGAGACACGTCCCGTTCGGATTGTCGTCGTAGAACCCTCAACAGTACTGTCGGTACCACCTTCATTGCATGGCTGTGCTCGGTCGGGTGTCCGGTCCAATGTTCAATCAACACCGAGGTGCAATCGTAAGAGAACCGCGTACACGCATTGGGTTGAAGCAAACATTCAACCGAAAATAAACGTCGCACTCTGTGTGGAACTGTGTGTAATACGACGGTGCCGAGTCGATGTAGGTGTACCATCTCCCAAACAACACAAGTCCCGACATCATAACAAAGCAAAGGTATGTGGGAGTGAATAGCTGGGAGGAATATGGTTTCCCTGCGTAAATCCAAAGGTTTTGATTCAGTACAATAAGCAAAACGAAATTAAATTTCCCTCTTATTAATGTCGAGGATATTATATAGCCATGCCAAGTACAGCCAACTCTTAGTGGACGTCATTAGTCGTCAGGTTAGTCAAACCCCCATCAAAATCTGTTGGAAAACGTGAAAAACAGCATGAATTTCGAGAGTGGAGGCGAGTGTTTACATAAGGAAACTCCCATTCGTCATCATCATCCATTTTCGTTCGCACGGGGAAACTTCCCACCCACCTCACCCGTTTCAACCGGAAGCATTAGAAGGTCGGAACAGTAGCGGATTGATTGCCCAACCGAACCAGTTCGTGCTGCGCAGGGCGCGTGTGTTGAAAGATGCAACTGTTAAATACATCATTATTCGCCGTTGCTGTGTTGTTTTATAAAGTTTCATAATGAAAGGCAGCAGTTGGGTTGTGTTTCGTAGTGTAGCTAATTGATCGATTTTAGGGGACTGCCGTGTGTGTAAACAAATGTTTCTGTCTACCAGCAGCACGGCATCAAGGGATTTCCCTTTGGCCTCATTTTTACAACTATTTTCGAGCGAAATAGCACCGGACACTACGCCGTTCTTCGGACAATGTTTCAACAATGACTTCACGAGAATGGACGAACTGATTGTTCATGAGCTGACAAACCTTGACGCTACATTGGACCCGTTCCCCGTTGGAGGGGCTTAGAAGTTGTTCTGGTACAACATTTTAATGTTATTGTAGAATTCATCACTGCATAACTTGGAGAAATATGGTTTGCTTCTGCTTGTTTGCTCACAGATGCGGGAAAATGTGTTGTCCGATGAAATCATCGTCTCTCGTGCTCTCGGTACGATCAACGTTGACTAACGCCGAACCAGCGCTGATTTGTTGATTTGCGTCTGGTTCTGTTTTGATTTGTATGGTATGGCTGTATTTCTTACTTGCAGTGCAAAACATGCCGATGAGGCTGAGAAACCAACGGCAACAAAGCGACGATTGCCGTAGAGAGACCTCCTCGACTTTGCAACGTGCGAAACAAGGCACCTCTTTGACTTGTTATACATGAATTCCTTCTTTTTTGTGACTATTTTTGCTGTTCTCAATCATATTTATTGTGTGGTGCTGCTGTTTGTGGTTTATATTTGCTGGCATTTGGTACGGTTGTGTATCGTTTCCGGCGCTAATGACAATTGATCCGCAGGAAATGTGTTAGACGATCTGCTCGGTCGGGCCACAGCTTACAAGGGAAGGAAATGTACTAATCCATTTCAAGCTGCCATCATTTTAATGTAAACTAGCATGGAGAAAAAATTGTTGAACGTCACATGTTGTTGATGTGGAAAAATGCTTCATTCATCACACATAAATTTTCCTTATTTTTCCGATTATATTTGTTAATAGCCTAAAATTATATTAATTATGAAATTAATTCTAAAACGTCCAAACGTACAGCAACAGTTACCGAATAGTGAAAATCTATTGAAATTTACCGCCTTTATCCTATAAATGGGTTTAACGGGAAGCATTTATCATAATGAAAACATAAACACCACCTTGGTCCGCTGGTCTCATTGTGCCACGTGCTTCGCTAAGCAAATAATCATCACCACCAGGCGCCTCCACCAGGCACGTGTACCAACTGACGTTAGATCAACGATCGCGATATATTCGGGACCTACATGCTATTGATTAGTGTTCAATGCGCTATGTGGGTTGTTAAATTTTAATGATGTATTCTATTTTTAGTTGTTTAAAACAAGCCGTTTGTATAAATGAAAAGTGAGTAGGTGCGTGTGTGTGTGTGATTGTGTTAAAAAATAATGCATAAATTGTTAAGTTAACAAAAATGAACCATGTGTTTCCGTGGTAGCAGCATCCCGCAGCTATTCCGTCCAGTTGCATCCGCCCAGGATGGTGCCCAAAACGATCGTTAAAACCCCGATGGGATGCCCTATTGGGGAGGGGGGGTGGTTTAGTGTTGTAGTGTGCGTTTGAGTGTTTAAGTGAAAAGCTCCACAGGCAAATCCGCAGACAGTTCATTATCGTTCTCCGCTTTGGCAGCACCACGAGCCCGGAGTTTGGGTTCTTCCGCCAAATGCTTACACTTTCCGGTACGGCACACAGATCTGGCACACGCTTTTGAGTAAAGTGTGTTACTGCGTGGGGGGAGAGAAAACAACATCCGAAAGGAACCAATTTTTATGTGCCAAAGAACAGTGACCAGAAACCAAACAAAAAAAAAGAGTGCTTCCGAACGCGCTGGGAAGCAAAAAACCGATACGATCGGAGGGAAAAACACTGACGGTGTAGCAGCAGCAGCAAACAATCATGTCTGGAATCTTCAAATACACACCCAATCGGACGGCAGCGTCTACGCCGAATCGGCGATCAGCATTCGGCACCGGATTCGGGTAAGAGCGCAAGTGGTCCGATAAAAACTGAGTGATGTTGGTGGATGCATAACGCAAAAGTTAAAAATGCCCCCCGCCCGGGGACCGTTGAGATCGAAGTGATCCTCTCAACTTTTTCCGGGCGGTAATTCATTCGAGTGTGCATGCACAAATGTGGAACGAGAGTAATGGGCTAATGTAGAGCATGTGTTATGCTACCCTCAGAATGGGGTTTATGCAATACACTTAAGAGAAACCCTCCAAACACTGTTGCTCAAGCGGTAGTAAGCCATAACTGATAAGCGTTAAGTAGCATACAACATTTTACAGAATTTTGAGAAATCCTTGGACCAATTTCTAGGCCCAGCCGCTATTATCGTTAATGGGAGAAGCGTGTTTAGGGAAAATAAAACCCACTAATAGACCAAATCGCCACGGAACGGAATTTAGCACTAACGCAATGCTAATGGAAGAGTAGGGCTCACCTAAATCGTGTTGGAGTGAGTCACGTTCAGAACGATTTTACAGAATGTTTCTCAAATTTTATACTGTACTGGCGTACTGTAGGCATGCACGTCAAACAACATCTATTTTAATCAAATGTAAATATGAACAACGCACGCACTTTTGGGGATTATTGATTGCAGAGCGTCCAATAGAGAGAAATTCAAATACAAAAGGGGTTTTAGTTCTTATCTTTCTAAAAAAAACGGTTGGTAATTCTCAGGGAAGTGAGGGAGTAATGTCGAAACTCTCTAAAAAAATAGATTGTGTATGTGCGAGGACACAAAGACCGTCTTTTGGTCTACGAAACGGAACGATGCATGACTATTCTGGAGAAGACCCTCTGGACCACGCACAAGCCGCTGAAAAAGAGGTTAATAATTGAATCAATTGAACGCCGCGCTGTGTGCCGCCGGTTGATGAAATCATACTCTCAAATGATGAATGTACGAATCTAACCATCCCCAGCAAAAGATGCGACAATGCATCAAAATAGCAAGGCCAAAGAACCGCGATTTGTCTGCTTCCGTCTACTACCAACGTCCGAGCGAATGGTTTTACAGTGTGCGACATTGAAAAAGATCAACGCCCTGAGCGAATCAACCTGCTTATTAATGCACCGAGTGGGGGTATTTTGCACGCTGCAGCCAAATGAATATGGCCCCGCCAAACAGCCGCGGAAGCGAGCCAACACTCCACAATTAGAACACAACTTTTTGGTTCGGGCTGACCCAGTCAGCAGAGTCAGAGTTCTTTTTCCGCGTAGCGATCATCTTTGTAAAAGGTCCATGAGTATAGCGCATAAAGCACGCACCCATACGGGATCATATTTCAATTCCGGTCGACATCATCATTTATCTAATCTATCGCCGAGAGAGACCGCGGTAGAATGATTATACTCAGCGCAGCCACAAAACATTCGGATGATAAGTGTTATAAAGTGATGCAATTTCGTACTTAAAACACCCACCCAGTTACCCAGTCGGTCAGTCATGAGAGAGTCACCTATACGAATGGGGTGGCTGTGGGTGTGCCCTTTGTGTGTGTATGTTGGCCAATGAAATGTGGGGCACCCGATACCCGAATTCTTTTCAGAAGGAATATCGTGTGATCGTCTCCTCCCTTGCTTCGACTCGATCCAAACAATCATTTATAGCCGGCAAGATGATGATGCTGTAGCAGCAGCGTTCACCCACGGGTTACAATCAAGACGAATGGTCCACATCAATCAGACCATAAAAAAGAGGCAATATTTACTACGCCCTGTGGGCAGCAACAATCGATTTGATTTAAATTGTGATCTTTAGCGCGTAAATCTCATCTTGCGTGCCCATACCGGTGAGTTATGCTGTGTAGGAGAATCTTTAAACAGCATAGACGGGGAAGCAATGTTGTAACGAAAAGAGATTCTTTCAATGTAGTTTTTCAAAAGTAACATAAATGAGTGAAGCATTCAAGAGCTAGATCGATATTGTTTCTCATTTCAATTATGTCTCTGTCTCTATTTCTCTTTACAGAAGTCCCGGTGTACACCAGGATGCCACCATGGATAACTCATGTAAGTATAAGACAGTATGAGACATGAGTTTATGAACTTCAGTTAAATAACACGAATGTGGGTATTACAAATTACATTGATTTCTCAAGAGGTAGAAATGGTTTTAAACTAAAAGTACGACGATTCCTTTGCGTTTTTCTTTGAATAAAGAAATTCGAACAACTTGATTAAGTGTTGGAGTTCGTACTATAGCTTAGTTATGTAAAACTCATGCATAAAATACGGTAGAATTGTTTTAATCGGTACAATTACTTGAATAGGTAGTAGATGGAAGACGGAAAATTTAATTCATTTGAAGAATTTAAATTAGAGTTGAGTATTTAATTTGAGTTGGGGCGGCCCGGTGGCATGATGGCAGCGGCGCTGGTCTTCACACGAACGGACCGGACCAAAATCCCATCCAGGGCCAATCCCCCGTAGCAATACTCTTCGTGGAGATTTGCTTTGACGCACTCTCGAAAAAGATTTAAACCATTCGTTCATTAATTCATTGTGTTCATCACTAATCCATACGGAAGAATTGCTTTAAAGATCCCTGACTTCCAGGAACGGTCAAATTAGAATAGTGAAGGAAGAGCACATAAATTGAAACATCCACAACTGAGTAGTCACAGCATTATCAAATAATATGGAGCTTACTAGAACTAGCGAGTCTTGCCTCACTATACTGAAGTAACTGACAGGTTGATCAAAGCAGGCTTATTCTAGTACAGATAGTTTATTGCACTAGTCCAGTGCTTCTAATTCACGCTCAATTAGCAGTTTACATAATTACTATTAAAAAGGGTTAACAATCAAAGAAAAACATTCTATTGATAAAAAGTGCATAAAAAAAATGGAAGGAGTAAAACGAAAATTGTGTTGGAGCGACAATGAAGTTGTTACCCCAACTGATGAGCAAAAGGAAACAAGACAAGCCATCATCATGTCCAGTGGTTATTCGCATAAATCGTCGTCAACTGCACACATACACCGTCCATTCGAACCTACCTCCGGTATTTCAGCGAGTTTCGCAACTACATGCGCTTCGTAATGGAATCTTCCCGATGCGATTGTATAATTTGCGTACAATTTTCGTTTACAGATGCAATGGGATTTCGTTCTCCGTCGATAAATGCCCTCACCGGTCACGGTTCGCCCGTTCAGGTGCGATCGTTGCGCGACAATGAGGAGGAAATTTCGACGCTACGCAAGGAAAACTTCAATCTGAAGCTACGCATTTACTTCCTCGAGCAGAAGGCGGGCATCTGCACGGACAGTGACACTCCCATACTGGGTGTGACCAGCTCATCATCCACGACGACGAACACGTCATGCGATGGCAATTATTTGAAGCAGAACATCGATCTTAAGGTACGTATCCAGCCATCCCTCAGAAGTGCGGTTTCGGGGCAATTTTCCACGGATCAGTTAGCACGCGCAAAGCGGCCATAAATTGTACGATCGTTTCCTACGGTAGTCAATGATGTTAACGCACGATTAAACTTGCAGGTCGAGGTAGAATCATTACGACAGGACCTCCAGAACAAGCATGACCTGCTCTGTCAAGCGGCTAAGGCGATGGAAGTGCTGGAGGAAAGCCACAAGAAGGCGGAGGAGAAACACCGGGAGATGGTGAACGATTTGAACAACCGGATCGAGATGCACCAGTTGGAAATAAAGTCGCTGGAAAAGATGGCAAGCGAGTTGCAGCACCAGCATCGTGAACTGCTCCTGTCGACCAGCCGGGCGGGCCTCGAAGATGGAGCGAATGGCCACGCACGCGATGACGACACCACAACCGGCAAAGGTTCGATTCGCGATAATGTTGGTGAGAGTTTGCTAGACTTTCTCGATACGGTGCAGCAACACAGTGAGCTGAGTGTACAGGAGAAGCTGAAGGTGCTCGAAATGGACAACGCTGTACGGCAGTGCCAGGAACGGAACGAAGAACTGAGCCGCCAGCTCGAACAGCTGCAAACCGTGATCGACGAAAAGACAGCCAAAATAAGTCAGCTAGAGGTGGAGCTGGGTGAGTTGCGGTTTGAAAATGCGGAACTGCGCGAAGAGTCTGAGAAACCGCAATCTAATGTTGAGGTGAGTTATGGATTAAAGTGTTAAAAACGGTAACTTACATGTTTAAGGTATGGATTTCTATGAATGGATCCATTCTTTTCTATAAATTGCTCTGCTTAAGGAATCGTTTGATACAATAACTGGTAGCGAATGTTTGTTAAAAAATCGAAACGATCGCTCCATGATGCTCATGATCGGTAAGGAAATGACAGAAGCGACACTAAAATATTTCCAGCTGCAACAGCAAGAGTGTTTTACGGTAGAGAAGTCTATTGATGTAGCAAAATCTTCCCCAACCGACGATACTACGCCGATCGAGCGCACCAATTTACCAAACGTTTTCTTCCCTTGTGAGGAACTACAAAGCTACAGTGCCGTAAGGGGCAAAAGATACAGCAACTCGCCAACGGCCCAGCTCCTGTGCCGGCGCGTTATCAACGAATGGGTAAATCAATATTTCATTGTTGAATCACGGCCTGCGAATGATGAGTACCGAGCAAATTGCTGGAATGAAATCAATCATGAGCAAAAGGCAGATTGTCCCACCAGTCCCGTTCAGTGGTGTTTGCAAAAGTTGAAACTGTCGAGCGATGTTGTAACGACCGGCTTCTGATTTGCGACCCTTTTTCGCTACCAAATGAATTTTAACCATTCCAAATCTAAATTTGCCGATGAGATCACTAAATTTGTCACCATAGACTAATAAAGTTCTGGTTGATGTTTAGGTATGTTTATATCTGGAACAAAATGTTTTAATGTTTTGTGTATGTGCCATTCCAATTGTTAACAGATCGAACGACTTAAGCAGCAAAACTTCGACGTTCGTTCCGAGCTGGCCGAGAAGCTGTGCGTCCTCGATGATACGGAAGCCAAGCTGAGGGAAAAAACGCTCGAATGCACCAAGTCGTGCAAAATGGTTGAGAAGCTTATCAAAACAATAACCGAGCAGGACAAGGAGCTGGAAAAGTTTAAGCGAAATTCGGTAAGACGATTGCAGTTGATTCTTAAAATAATTTTTGTTTTGATTTTATGCTAATTCCTCTCCCTTTTCGCCGGTTACATCGTATACTGTAAAAGCCGGTAGAATTGAATGGTCGTGAACTGAATCGGAAGGTATATTACCATTTTTGTTTTCATTTAGACATGCAGCACTATTACTTTAATGCCTTTTTTTTGTACATAAATTGCATAAAACAACAAACTGCAGCCAAGCGTTCGTGGTGGAAAACCTAGTCCAAACACAATTAGTACAAGTCGCCGTTAGATCATCTTGCCATACTGAGCTCTCCTGGGCCCTTTTAGTTCGAGGTTCCCCCACCCCGTTCAGATGTCCTATTTATACTTCCTGCATCTATTCTCTCAAGTACTTTTACGTACATTATGGAATTGAAAATTGTTTTAAACTTGTTTAATCAAATCATTCACTGTGAGTAATATTTCTTAATAAGAAATTTTTTCATATCATCTTGGTGACGGAACGGGGTTTCAAAAGGTCTGTAAAATATCGAGCCAACACACGATGATTTAACACCACTTTCGCATACGTTACACGACCGCCTATCATACCTTTTGCACCGTCAACAGTTCACGGTTTTGTGTGTAATAATATAATTTAAGTGATTGTTTGTTTATATTATGATTATCTCATCTTCTTCTAATGAAACGACTTTACTTTGTTTCTCCCCCCTTTAGAACATATCACTTGCGTCCGAGCACGGTACAGTGGGCAGCAGTTTGCCAGTGGTGTCTGAAATCGTTGACCAGGACCGTAAACCTGTCAGCCAGACCGAGTACGATGCATTGGTGCAGCGGGCCAAGCTGCTTCAACAAAAGAATGACACACTCATACACAAGCTGTGTGGCACTGGCGGTGGCAATGGCGATCATCGGAACGATCGCAACATCATCATCAAGCAGTTGAACGATGAGCTCATCAAGGCGCGGGAAGAGGCAGAAAGGGCGCAAAAGTGGCGCAAAGAGTATGCGGAGATGTGTGCCATTTCGACGCATCGCTTAGAGGAGTTGGCCGGATTTCTAGATTCGTTGCTCAGGAACAAGGAACTGATCGGTTCACTGTCGACGGACAGCCGCAAAGCGATCCGCAATGCGGTGGATCGAAGTTTGGATCTATCGCGCAGCCTTAACATGTCCATCTCGGTGACCGGTCTGTCGCTGATTGGCAATAACAGTCTAGCGCAGCTTAGCTGTCTGTCCGGGTACTTGGATCATTCGATCGGCGATGTTGGAGGGCCTGGTCCGAGTGGTAGCGATGATGCCGAGGAGTATGACAAAGAAAACCGCATGACCAACATTAAGGGACAAACAATTAACAACCACAACAGCACTTTCGGTGGTATGAATCAAACAAAGCAAATGATTGAGACGCTGCGAGCAGAGAACAAGGCTCTGCGCGGTGAGTTGATGGAACATCAGCAGCAGCAGCAACGACCCCGGCGCCGTGAAAGCAAAGAGCGTAAATCCGTTCATGTCGGGGAGATTTATTCCGACTCGGAAACATGGTCCGAACCCGATCGGGGTGTGTCAAAGGCACGCATCGGTCTGGAGGACAGCACGGCGCTGAAACAGAAAAATTCGTCTACTGGTCCATCGGCCACAATCAACACGTCCGCATCCGGCGTGCTGGAGCTGAGTTCTACCTCCGACAACGAACCATTAGCGTTGTCCGGTATTTCCGGAGCAGGTTGTTTCAGTGCGCCACAGCGTAAATCGTTTTCAACGGTCGAAATTAAACAACTGCAGGATATGGTATCATCGCTCAATAGAGATCTACAGGATAAAAACGGAACCATACTCAACATCCAAAGCCAGCTAGTGGATATGGACAGTGAACTGCAGCGCGAACGGATGCGATTGGCGACCGTTCAATCCGAAGCGAACGGTAGCCGACAGCTGTCCGAACAGTGGGAACGAGAAGCGAAAGAATCGAGAGAAAAGGCTGAACGAGCGGCGGAACGGTTGGTCGTGCTTGAGAGTGACATCCGGCAGCGCGATACACTGATCGAGAAGCTGCGAAAGGAGCGCGAACAGGCGGCCGTTGATTTGCGTGTTGCGGTGATGAAGCTCGAAACTATGCACACCGAGTACGGTGAGCTACAGCAACGGCACAAGCGTGAGCTCGACGCAATACTGGCGAAGGAGCAGCAACAGCTGGACGAACTTCGCCACAGCTTAACCGAATCATTCCGCAACGAGTTGCAGTTGAAGCAGCAGTCGTTTGACACAGCGCTGGCCCAAAACTACATCTCCAAAAACATCCACCAGGAGAAGGTGCGCGAGCTGAACGAGCTACACTATCGGCTGGAGGATGCGCACAATGACATATCGACGATGGCACAGGCGGAAGAGACGCTCCGGAAGCAGCTGGCCGATTGCGAGCGTAATGTGCTGGCGATGAAGAAAAGTCTCGACGAGGCAACGCTCCAAGCGTCCAAAGCGGCGGTCGAACGTACCAAGGCGCTCAATGAGAAGCGTCAGCTCGAGAGTGAACTTGGGCTGGTGCGAGATGAAGTCCAGCAGCTGAAGGTGGAAAAGAACGAGCTGAACGAGCAGCTGCAGGCAATCGTGCGGGTAAAACAGAACACGCGTAGTCCACGGACACAGGACGGCGGTGGACACCTGTCGACATCGGGCACCGATGACGAACCGACTGGACGAAGGCAGCTGGAGAACTCCTCACCCGATCTGGGCATTGAGAGTGATCCTGGTCGCCTCTCGAACGTGGAGCTAGTGCACGGGGGGGAGTTGAAGTTTGCCACCTCGCCACAGCAGCGTCCCCTGCTCAAAACCCTGGAACTGACGAAATCGATGTCAAATCTGCTCTTGAATCCGGCCCAGGAAGGTATGTTGGAAATCGGTCGCACTTCCCATTGTGATCGATTGACGAATTCCCGCTTTCTTCTCTTTTCAGTCAAACTGGAGGACGGAGAATCGTCGTCGAAGGGTGGCGAACAGGAACAGGGTGAAGCAACAACGATTGTAAAGCACGACTGTGCCAAAATCGAGGTGGAATACCGGGAACTGTTGCGTCGATACAGCAAAACGCGCCAATGTCTGGCGGTGGCCTGCGACAAGATTAAATCGTCCAACAAGGTTAAGAAACAGCTCGAGGTAGACTTGAAGCAGCAGATCCACAAGACGCACGCCGTGCTGAAGACGGTGCACCGTAACATGGACGCTAGCGACGGAGGCAACGACAAGTGAAACACGGTCGATTTCTAGGCCTCTGTCGTGTGAAGAGAAGCACCCCATAACACCAATACTTACAACGTTTTGAAAAGTTTTAATCAGTTTTGTATATATAGGCAACGGAGAACGATGGGATGGGATGTTTTAGATAATTGATGGTGGTGTAGTTAAAAGAAAAACTGTGCACGTGACAAGGAAACTGTTCCATATTCCATTTCGACGTCACGATGTGCAGCTGGTTTGAATGCAATCCAGATGGTAAGACGCAGTGTACATTTTTACTTGAACGGGAATCCCATACATGCTGTGTAAATATGATATGGTGGCGGGTGTTATTGCGAGTTTGTAGAAATGCAACCATAGAGCAAGAATTTTACAAAAGCAGGTGTTGCAAGGTTGCACCAATGAGATTAGAGAGAGAGAGAGAAAGCGTACGAAGGATAGATCCTTGTAGTAATAGAAAGCGTTTGTACTGATTGATGAATGGTAGCGATTGACAGAAGAATGTGAGACTAATTTATTTGTGAGCTGTTAATTGATAATAGGTGTTGGTGTGCTGATTGGAAAAGGACTAGGAGTAGAGAGCAAAAAACAAATGAAAATAAATCCAGTACTGTTTGATAAGAGAAGAATGAGTACCGTCTTTTTATACCTCTATTGCCGGGATCTTTATGTTTTCCCGAAAGAAGGAACGCTTTCAGGGCTAATTTTGATATACTTCATCAAATTGAGAACAATCAGAATGGCTCCGAAGCCATCCGAAGAAGAATGGCTTCAACTCCAACGCCTGTGGTCGAGTGTCGTATAGCGATCGCTGAATCACGAGGATTCTGGTAGATTGCATCAAGCTCTTCAATGTCTCGCTTAGAGTCCCCGACATCTCTCGAAGATGCCTGGTGGTGGTCTGGTGTCGATTTTTTAATCGGCTTGCAATCATGGCAGTCCAAATATCCGGTAGGTATCTTTAGTCAGCTTGCTGCAGAGTTAATCAAACATTCCATTGCCTTAAGTCGCAGTGATTAACGCTGGAAGATGTGATGTGATAGCAATTGAGACAAAGTACACCAAACACGCAGTAATTTGATTGACATTCGTTTCACTATAGCCTAAGATCAAATATTTTATTTTTCTTTTGTCCTTCATCGGAATTGTTGTGCTTGTTCTCTTAAACTCTCCCAAGCTTGCTGCTATGTACGTTCGTTTCGGTTTGTGAATGCTCACAAGAAGTTCATACCATTTTAAATCACAAATCTTCGTTGACATCTTATAAAATATCTCGTTTTTGCTCATATAGTGTGCATCTTTGGCGTTTTCGTCACCACGCGCTCGTTTGCTTAAAGTCTATTCTTCGTACAATCTGAATGGGTGCTTATAATCTGTCGCGCTGTTATCCACAAGTGCTACAAAGGTACAACTATCTTAAAGCCTGTGCTTTGCTACCAAAGTAAACAAACAGATAACTTGACTTAGAAAAGCGTGTAACGCATGACTAGTGTTGTAGGATGGCTTTTTTCGTTTGTGTTTTTTTTTTCTTTTCTTCCGCCCATTTTAATACTATCGCATTCGAAACATGAGGCCAACAACGGTAAACTACTTGCTGTGAAATGCAACACGTAACTATGCACTACATCTTACAATTCGATCGTTGTCACGCCGGGCGGCAAAGAAGCACAAAGCACAAACGCATAAATTCTCAAGGCTGGCATTTGTTGTAGGCTTTTTACAAATGTTCCAAAAACGCTTTTAGTGTTTTCCACTGACCTCCACGATTGCCCGCAAAAGGGGAAGCTAGAAAATACATCTCATGCGTCGTCCTCATCGTCCCCATGTTGCTGTTACTGTTGCATATTTTTGTACGAAAGACTAGCGGTATATATTGACCATTGTTGCGGGGTTTGTTAGCCAGCTCAGAAAGGCCATCCGACGCGGTTCACATTACTGCTGTTGCTGTTGGCTGCTGCTGGAACTTCCTTGGGCATTGTTGAATTGATTGATGGCAACAATGTGTTTCTCCTCGTGGTACGTGCGCAGAATGTGTCCCAGCACCGATGACGTGTCGTTGTCGCTAAGCCACATAGTCATCGTGGAAGAGTTGTCCAACATTGAGATCAGTGCTAGGAATGAAAAATCTATTAGTACACGGAAACAGAACGCCACGTAACACTGCGTACCAATAAACATCTTCGGGTTTCCTAGACTAATTTGTACTTGTGGTGAACCCATCAAAACACGCAGGATCGGCGATTCTGCCGGCAAGCCATCATTTAACCCTTGTACACTTTTGGCCCGATTGCCCAGCAACCATTCACACTGTGTAGAGGGAACACATTAAAGGTGAAAAGATCCTCCTACATCACGAAAATCAACTTACGGCTGCCGCCTGATTGTTGTGCGTTGCTATCAATGCTTCACGAACGTTTTCCTCCTCGAAGCCCATTTCCGCAATGGAAGACACCAATTCCGGCATCGGGACGACTGTTTTCTCCGAGTACAGCCGTACAATTTCCAGCAAGGCAGCAATGTTTTCTCGCTTTATCTACAAGATAGAATATGTGTTAAATAGCACGGAAGCACAGAAACACGCAACACAAAGGACTGTTAAACGCAACTGTAAAAGGATCCACATGTTCCGATCCGTCTTCGCATTCCCCCTCATCGATTGAGTTCCCGGCAGATGATGGTGTTGAAGCCGATCGACTATCACTGTCGACGTTTGATTTCTTCCGTCCACGATGCAGTGCAACAACGGCAATTGTTGGTGCGGGACCATTCGTGTCGATCGCCGATTCGTTAGCCGCAGCATTTGCATCCGCCGGAATTTGATTCGCCATGGCGGAAGTGGACGCACTCGGAGCGGTCTTATCACAGTTAAAAAATCTCGACGTACTATCGTTCTGTATTAGCCAATCCAGCGCCGCCGGGAAAACGTTCCTGCAAAAGGAATTGAGAAATTAGTATCATCTCGGGGTAAGGTACTTCGATCGCACGCACTTCGTAATTTGTAAGGCTTGATTAATTTTATCCAACGAAAATCCCATTTCAAGCAGCGTCTCGACTGAGCTAATCTGGTGACGCTTTCGGTTGATGAGTCGTTGTTGAAATAGTGCGATCAGTTTGTCGGCACATGGTCCCGTCCCGTGCACGTAAGCGGACGCCCGGGAGAGTGATATCATAATGCGTCGGAGATCTTGTTGCAGCTGTGAAAGGAATACGAATCCGTCAATAGTATTTCACACAGTACAATTGATACTGAAAACGACTCATTGTTTGTAATCGAAATCAACTCCAGAATCGTATCCAAGTTTGGTTCAGAATTCGTCTCCAGAATTGACTACTAGCAACGCAACCGTATCTATGGTGACGTGGATTTGGGGCAAGTAAACAACTTACGTCTGATTGCAGCATGCCTAGATTAAAGTTAACTGATGCCTGATTTATGCGTGACAGTGGAATGTGACGAGTGGCTGCTAGTATCTCCGCCGGCGATGGTCCTTTAAGGCTTTCTTCGGCTGGCGTGGCATCGATACGCTTGGCCACAAGTAAAAATTCCTCTGTAAACAAACATAATCATCAAATTGTCATCTTTCTTCAAGCAGTTGCATTTCATACGATGCTTACCTTCATCATTAACATCACTAAGCAAATCGTCATCGCGGAAGATGCGCCTGTTGTGCGACCTTATCATACGGTACCGATCTGCCAGCTCATCCAAATCGGACGAAAAGTGTGGCATCGTGAAGGCATTGCTGGCAAATTTTTCCAGGGCGTACATTTTAAGCTGTCTCCCCGTTAGCGTACGAAGCACCTCCACGTCGACCATGCCACCTCGTGGACTTATAATGCGCAGCAAAACGGACTGTGTGGAGCAGTGGGCAGACGGGCCATCATCTTGGGTCTCTTTTTTAGTAGATCTAAAAGTAAAAAAAAAGAAAGAAAAATGTATAAGTGATCGGTGGAAGAAGAAACATCAGCGCTCTATCTCGGATTTCAATCGATTTTGGAAACGGAACACAGAGTTGCTTTTGGAGCGCGCTGTTCCCTCAACATGAATATCTCAATTTATCGTCCTATCCCTAGCACATAACGACATTCGGGGCTTGATGAATATTTAAACATCTACACTGACCTAGCATCTACGGTACGAACGAAACGAACGGTGTACGGTGGCTGTGGTTAACCAGAAGCTAAAGCCAATCAAACTCACAACAACTTACCTGGCGCTTTTATTATTTTTACGAGACCCGAACCACCATCTCAATACCTTATCCATCGGCACTTATTCACCTGCTTCCACAACTTACCTCGAACGCCATGATCCGCTGGTAGACGGTAACGGTTGCTGCGATTGATGATGACCTTTCGTTGCTGCACGTTGCCCATGGCGATGCTTGTGCTGACGTGATGCTGCTGGCTGATGTACGGGCGATACATTTGTTCCTGGGGTCGACGTACCGGACGACGGTTCCGGACCCGTGCCGGAAGAGACCGAACTGCAGCTAGATGTTCCATCGCCGAGACCGCGCGGTTGTTTGTTGCTGCGGGATTGTTGCCAGCGGGCACGTCGTTCGGCGAACTTTTCACGCATCCATGGTATCATTATTTTCCACCGAATTAGCCACCGGCCAACGTTGCACGGAACAATCAATAATAGAAAACCATCCGTAGAGCTGCTACCGCTGGTGGAAGATTTAGGTCAGGCGCCATCCTGCCGTAATTATTTCATTATCCAACCGCACTACGATTTAACACCGTGCCGTCTACACATGTCCACCCGGATGCTGCGCGCTTCGTTGGTGTGAGGTAGGAAGTGTTATTCACAGGAAATTTGTATCCAACGACGGGGCCCCTACTGCTTTTTTGCTGGAACACTCTCGTTGTAGCGATTTCTATTGATCTAATGCGTGTGTGTGCTTTTTTTTGCACCGCGCCGTTGACAACTTCCAGCATGCAGGCAGATAATTTTGGTTTATGTTTTGGTTCTTGCGCGATAGCCACAAAGTTACACGCGCAAACAAGCACAACAGCGGGTCAGCCCTCGGTCATGCTTTTGACATTAAATAGCAAAAATGTTTTTTTTTTTACACTTGAAAAACATACGATTTCAATAAGATATATATTTTAAAGAGAAATGTTTGCATAAAGGAATATTGAACAATTTTATTAAGATGCGTCGTGCGATGCATACGTCGAAAATTACATTCACTTTCATAAAATCATTTACTGGCTTCAAGTACATCATACAAACAGTGTCAGATTTGATAAAATACTGTTAGCAATGCTAACGAATTGGATAAAACCTTTTACCTTACTTATTCAGGATATCAGCAATACAGGATCATTTATCAACTGATGTGCATATGTTGATTTGAACAACCAATCAGCACATTTTCTCAACTTGTAGTGCCGTTTCAATGTTCTAATTGCGCCTATTCGATAGTCGTGTTTTGAAGTGTGATTCTAGACATATTTACAAATAAAACAAATCTACACTTCGAACAATTGTGGTTTTATGTTGTTTTATTCCTCCTTTCGACGCACATTTTCCATCCTTTAGTCTGCTGCTCTTCTGCAGTTGGCATTTGTTGTGCTAAAAAACTACGACGAGGAACGGGTCGTAGTAGCACCGCCGATCGATCGATTCCCTTTCTGCAATCCGGAAAACCATCACGGCATCACACCAACGTCCTTCTCCCAATTCCTCCAATACAACACACGGCAAACTGACCACACAACCCACCACAGAGCCATCGATGCGCTGCTTACTTGGACTTCTTGTTCTTGATCTTCTTAAGGTAGAATTCAAGTTCCTTGCCTTCCAAGATGTAACCATCGGCACGGCCAACTTGTCCGGGGCGGGAAGCGATACAGGCTGTAAAGGAGACAATACAAGTGTTTAGTAAGATGGAATTGTTAACTTAACAATCGAAGATGTGCATTTCGGCGCAGGTACGTGTGGAAGATCTTAATCAGTGTAACTATGACGATGGAGGATCATTTCCCACTGTTACCAGCACAGGCAGCTCAAAACGAGCACACCAACTGGCGAAATCTGCACCGAAGTGCAGACGTGAGTCTCATCTTGGCTATCATCATGCAAGAATCTTCCGTCGCCACACACCGAATTGCACACCCACTGTCGCCTCGTTCACGCCTCCTCTACATACCGAGCAGACGACCAGCGTTGAACTGTTCCTCCACCGCGGGGTCGATCTTGGCGTTCTTCTGGCGCTTCACATATTTCCGCGTGTTGCTCTTGCTACGCTTCTTGCTCAGCACATCCTCTTCGCCGGCCTTCAGCTCACGCTTCTTGCCCAGCGGCAGCAGGTAGTGGCTTTCGTACCACTGGCGGAATGGTGCGGCATCGATGACGATGATCGCGTTCTTCACCAGCGTCTTGGTACGGATCAGCTCGTTGTTCGATGCGTTGTACACCACATCGATGATACGTGCCTTGCGGGCCATACCCTCCGAGCCCCAGGCAAAGTTGCCCGAATCCAGACGGAGCGCGCGGAATTTCCTGTTACCACCGCGGGTTCGCACGAAGTGGACACGGTTTACACCAATCTGAAAAATAAATCAATCAAAGCACGTTTAATCGATTGAATGTTAGGGCCGTGCGATGTTAGTATGCTGAACTTACCTTGGTGTTGGCGGCCGGGCGTCCTAACTCATACTTCCTCTTCTTGCGGATGGCGGCCTTCTTGCCACCGGTGGCTCGCCTCTTATGATAGCTATCGCGGCTAATACCTGCAAACGGCAACGAGCCAAACACGAGAAACGATTAATCCACAATTCTCACCCGGCAGACCGATCATCATCCACGGGGTGCTCCATACGAATGCGGCGATGTTACAGCCATAACACAAATACATCGGAAAACGTGGACTTTTCAAACGGAGAAAAACACTGCACAAACCATCTCATTTCCCCACTTTTCACTCACTTTGTGTGGTAAGCTCTGCTGCGAGCCATTACACGCTCAGTCACACACTTTTCCGATGCATTTTCGTTCATTTCTGAGCACTAATTCCATGGATACGGGCAGGCGGCGACTTACCCATCTTGATGTGTTGATCGGGAAAGAAAGAGCCAAACCGGAAAAGCTATAGTGGCAAGCTTGGCATTTGACGTTTTCGCATAACATCGCACAGTGTTGCCAACGTGACGCGTTCCACAACTGTCAAATGTGGTGCAACCGCGGCGGGACTGGTATAATGAAAACATTTAAATTTGGTTGTACCGTTGGCAATCGATTGGTACAATACTTATCTATTCGGCGCTACAACCGCTTCATGTTCTTGCCTCGTTGATCTCCAACCCAGCAAGCATCCGTTTCGTAAGAGAGCCGTAAACTAATGATGTCTATGTAATCAACGTACGCCAGGATTTGGATTGACTTGTAGAAGGTGAAACCCGAAGTTTCCACCTCCGGATTGGTCGCTTTAGCGTTAGGTTGAAGAGCTCATCTCCTTAGGGTGATCCTTGATCCTTGGTGATAGTAAACAGCCTTAAAAATTTTCCGTTCACCGTTACTTGACATGTAGGTCATTATTGGTACCAGTCTGGTAAGATTGGCCAGGAATCCGACGAACCCTCGTGCCTAATTATTTTTCAGCGCTTGGCATTAGATCGTTTTTAGAGTGGTTTGTAGATCGATTGGCTTAATACAAACCAACAAGCAAGGTATGATTATAATTTCGGATAAATACATACACGCATATATCTCGCCCAACGACACGGTGTCTCATGTTATATTCCATACAATAACGTTTATTATTGTTTATTGTGTAACTGTGTGCCTATTTGTATGTCTATAGTTCTCAGATTGGTTTCATTCAATTAATTGGCCTGCGCTGAGCGAACATAATTTACCACGCACGAATCAATTTATTTCTTACTACGTTTTTGTCAATTTGTTTTATCGTATTTGGATGTAGAGTGTTTTACTTGGAAGTGTGTGGGTTTTTTTTTATTTAACTTTTGTTCACTCTCGTTTGCCATTTTCTTCCTTCATTATCGTGTGTTTCATTAGTACAGAGACGGTACACTGTTTGATTTTGTAACCGTGTTTGCAAACGATTTTTTTTTTTATAAAGGGAAGAAGGTTTGGATGGATAGGAAAAAAAGAAACAGTACGCGAAAACGAAACATAACCTCCATTTTGCTTTCCCCTTTTATATAAGACTTTCGGTAAATGTCTCTGTTCGTCGTCGTTTAACGCTACATCACATTCAGCTTTAGTTTTTTTTCTGTCCGCCCTTACACTTTTTTTCGAGGATAATGATAACGTCTAACTTTTATAAAGTTTCAAATCCGATAAAATGAGTTTACGACTGCGATTGTTGTAAAACTGACTATTTAACAAGCTATGTATAACAAAGGTGTGTTAAGCATAAAAGAACAAAATAGAGTAGAGGTTGCGCCGTGTAACAACAGCCATCATCGGCCAAATTCCTAACAATGCATGCTGTATAAGCAACAAAAGAAAAGGTTAAAGGTTGCAAAGAAACCAATACAAACGATAATTAAAATTAGTATGATTACAGCAGATTAGTGCAGAAAGATCTGTACAACACATTGTTTAAAGCAACGTTATCCTAGTTGAGTGTGTTAGCTTTTTACACGAATTGTCCCTGTTGCCGCCTTTAAACGCGCGTAACGATTTACAACTATGTGGTGATGGGAGACCGATCATATGGTTGCGTCGAAACGCTTACAACGTATAACATGGAAGCCTTTTTCGGGAACCTACACAGAGAGATAGCCAGATTACATAGAACAATTGTTCGGCAAGTTGGGAAGCAAACAACGTCGCTACACGTTCCCCTCTTGCCAATATAATGCTAACAACAATGAATGTTCAGACGCATAATAGATGTACTGATGTTTAAAAATAAAACATATTACGTGCATTTGTTTCTGGATGCAACAACCTTACTTATCTGCATTGTGTGTGTGCGTGCACAGTATTGTGTACGTGTCATTAGGACATGCGTTCCACTCGCTTCGATCATGTCTTTTTTGTGATTTCTGGTCCTGAATTTCCTTCACTAGGCATCTCGCAATCTACAACAAATCTATAGCGCGTATCCGCAATTGTACCTCCTCCTTTGGCGATGATTTTACACATATATTGTTTTCCATTCTCTTTCAATCTCCCACTAGTCGGATTTCCTGTATTCCGGTTTTCTATCATAATCTCCATTTGAATAGTGTTCACGCAACAAATAGTGTTCTCTGTTTTGTTTGTTTGTTTTCTCTCTATAAGATTTTGTCAATTTATAAAAATAGAAGTCTATTTTGTCTGTTACTGATGATTTGATTTGCATATTTCCATAGTCAAAATTCGAAATCGACTATCCAAGTGTAATTTGTTCTGTTCTATTCTATGCCTTATCCTTTTACATATGTATATATATAGTACGTCTTATCAACGCTATGCAGTTTATCTGTATTTGTTTTAGTTTCAGTATTTAGTATACCATGTTTCGCTGAAAATGGACTTTTCTTTCTTCAAAAAGCGTTACACATTTACGCACATGCAAAGGCGCGTTTCTATATCACGCCCACCGGCGAAACGTAACGCGTAACGTGGATGTCCTTGTATCCAATATGCAGCACTATGCAAAAGGACTGCAGGAAACAAATATCTAGGCAATTAATGTGGAAAAAAAACACAAGAAAACCACGAACATTTGTGTTTGTTTCTGGTGCTAAGATTCACAATCAAAGCTGAAGCACACTTACGCTAAACAACTGTGTATCGTGCGCACACGCACAATCAATATGACCAGTTCATGTGTGCGCATTATCCTTCTCTTCATATGCGTTACACGGTTCTAGATCCAACGATGTACCACGATACAGAAATGCAACAATATATCCTAAAAATTGAAACGAAAACCGTTAATCAACCGGTCCTATCTATTATCATCGAATTTTGCGTGTGTTATTAGTAGCTTTAAAGGTTCCAATAAGTGTTTACTTCATTTTGCATCCATTAGGCGCATTTCACTCGTTACGATGGTGTACCTACAGGAGTTGAATGTTTACGATTCCACTCTCTACCATCGCCTTTGCTTAACGCCATAATATATAGTCAGATAACAGAATAAACACATCACATTGTACCTTTGCAGTAGCATATACATAAACATAATCATATACAGCACACTTCTAAAACAAAACTATACAAAACTGCGCCAACTAGTGCGTGGAAAACGCCCTTAAACTGTACTGTTTGCATCGCCAAAAAGGGGGAAAAAACACACACACTGAACGTGTCTTCAAGCTTTAAGTTCAGTGGCTACACACACGCTGCTTCACTGTTGTCACACATTTCATGCAAACACACAAGGGAGATAGAGGGAGGTTAGAATAGATTTATGGATATCGTGTCCATAATGTATAAAGAGCAGGGGGCGGAAGAGGAGAGTGGTGGTGGTTTTCACAGCATTTGCCTTAAAAAGGGTTTAAAAATCCATTTGTCATGATTTTCTCGGTGGTGTTGGCGGTGGTACACGAATGTTCTCATATACTGAAATGAACAAAAGGATTGTTAGCGATCGGCGTGCAGAAGGAGACCGTTTTGGTCACTTACCTGATAATGAGTTGTTTAAATCATTCACAGTTCTTGGTAATGGTAACTGTGAGTCAGACGTAGATCTGGAAAGAAATTGAAGAAACATTAGTCAACAGATGTTCAACGATGCGCGATGGGCGCAGTAAAGGAAGTAAATACTACAAACATTCGTAAAATTCATAATAATGATAAAAGCTCGGATACACAGCTCAACATATACAGTATACAAGCAGCAACTTAAACATAAAATAAGAACTTCTAGAAAATGAAGTACTATACACATATCACGATCAAGCTTTTTACCGAACGAAAGTAATCAATTAAATGTATTGTAAAATGTAAAAACCACAACACATGAAACGGATTCGTAACGCAAATGGTACCTAATAGTGTGGTTGTGCTGCATACGATTGTTCTGCAAGTCTTGTCTTGTGTTTAAGCTTAGTGTTGACAGCGATGGGGGTAGTTGGGTACGCTGCAGATCATTCGAGTCGCATGCATATCTGCTCGTACGCGGTAGATTAGAGTGTGAAATACAATGCATAGAATACGGTTAAAAACTCATTAGCTCATAAACTCGTCACAGGGAAGCGGACTGAATGTTTGGATAGCAGAGGTACGAATACGGAAGGGAATATGTTTGTTTTTTAAATAAAATCCAACCGCTTTGAGATGGAACAAGAACTAACTTATGTGTACAACTAAGAACTACTCTCTCAACATGTGAAAAGCTCATTTTTCGTATCATTTGTTGTGATTTGGTATGCTCAATGTATCTTTCTTTCGTGCCATATGCTGCGAATAAATATTTAGCCTTTCTTCTACCCATTCTCATAATCGAAGTTAGTGAAAATCTACTGCTCATCGTTCTCATTTCTATCATTTTAATACAGCGGGATGTTCAATGTCATGTATCTATTGCTTTATGTTTCGAATATCCGCTGACCTTTCGGATGCAACTGCTTAAAGCTGCACGTGATCGAACCCAAAAATTAAGCGCTGACACAAAATCATAAGCTATGAGGCATAGTTTATCAGAAAACCGGCGTACTTTAAACCCTCTCACAACACGTGGAACTCTTGTAGCAACATCACAACTACAGATGACATTTATTGCACATGTACCTCTTCTATTGCACATCCGGCACATTCATTTCTCGCTCAGTGAATGTTTATATTCGCATTTTTCGCCATCAAACTCATTCGGCGCTTCGTATGTTTACGCAACGCGTACCTTATCTCTGTCTATCTTTCCAAAAATGGGAAAGTATTTCTCAAGCTCATGGTTACACATCTGACTAACTGGTTGCAGCTGCAATTTGATTTGCCAAAATTGTTTTTTTTTTTTAAGTCAATCCGCAAACAACACTAATGTACTGCGACGAAGAAAAGCATTTAAATTATTATGAAGTAGAAGTAATATCACAACGATGTACAAGCCAACAACGCAAACTGACACTGACTTTGCGCAGCGATACATTGTACGATATTTACAGCTAATTCCGCGTTCCGATGTAACCGTACCCCGCTATTTTCTTTCTCTATTCCCCTCCCAGCCCGTCTCCACACGCTGTCACCTCTACTACTGCACTATTCTATTAAAGTTTATGAGCGTGCATCAACAATACTCAGCACGGTAGAAGATACGCATAGAACCGTGCCATAGGGGGCGATTTTGTAACACGGGCCGTCTTGCAGACCGTTCGGGGAAACGAAAGGAAAACGTGAACAACAGGGGTCTTGTAACTGTTGGCTATTGCAAAAACGCTAGTAGTAGGGGAAGTAGTAGTACACACACGGCATCGAACGTGATACGGGATGTGGGTTTAACCTAAATTAGTTTGGAAGGCGCTTAAGTTACTTAGACATAGATTTCGTCGACGTACTTTATGTTGGTATACTCGCGGCCCACTTGTAGGCTCTGCTTTTCCGCCTGCTTCCGTTGCAGCAGCGTCTGTATATAGTGCTGGACGGCAAAGTAGACGAACTTGTATTGAGCTTCCGTCTGCACCATGCCGGACCGTTGCGAGCGCACCATCTGGATCGTCCGCTGGATGTCAATTTCACATTCGTGTCCTAAAAACAGGAGATTCGATCAGGGCGTTGTTATGATCGTAGATCTACCAAAGATTCGTACCTTGACGCAGAATTTGATCCAAAATCATATCGATCACTATGAACGTTCCAGTTCGTCCGATTCCAGCCGAGCAATGCACACAGATTGGACCCTACAAAGCGATGCATCGAAGAAAGGTCAGTGATCGTCCGGAACGCCCGTATTGATCGAAAAGGAACACTTACCGGTGTCAATCCTTCCAGCTGCAGCTGGGCCTGGCGCGTGTTCACGTCCTGCAGGAAGTTCAACACACAACCCGGATCACCCGGTACACCATGGTCGGGCCATACCTGGAAGTGGTACTGGTAGATTTTGCGATCCTCCTGCCCGCGCCAGGACAGCAGGAACTCGCGAAGCGTATAGTCGGCGGTACTCGTCTCGCTCAGGCACCGCACCCGCGCGTGCCCCCATTCTTTGCTTTGTTGCGGATCGGGCCAGTACTTTTCGCACTTCTTCTTGCCCCGTTCCATCTCTTTGGTTGTCATGACGATGACGCGCGTATTCTCCTGCCAGATCATGTTCCAGAAGTCCTGTATCGTGTTGGTGAGGCATCCTTGCGTCGCGATGTACGTCTTGAACATGTCCTTCTCGTCCCGCTTGTGGGGTGATTGTTGCTGCAACTGCATGCGGGATGTGATCGATTCGTTGCGTTTGTGTTTCATCTACGGTTACAAGGAGGAACAGAGAGATAAATTAGTAACGTCACTCCGGTGCGCGAAGGTGTAGCGCCACTAGTACCTCGCTGTTGGCCTTTAGGGAGCACTGGGAGCAGGGTTTGTTGAGCAGCTGACAGCTGGAACAATTTTTCGTCGGCTGACTCGACCCGGCACTGTACGCCGGCGAGATGTTGCTACCATTGGTGCCATTGTTGTTGGTGGTGTTTGGTTGCGAGCCCCCGGTGCAGCCGTTCGGCTGGGCCAAATTTTCCGACGACGAGCTCATATCATACTGCTCTGCCTCGGTCGGTTGACGGATGTAGTTGGCATTGATGTAGTCGGCACCCGGTACCGAACTGTCCATGTCTTTCAGCTTCACGCGGGTATGATCAACTGTGTTTGGCGCGCATGGGGAGAGACAAACAAAGAATTGTTAACCTTACTGTGCTGTGTTGGAATTGTAGAAAGCAGCCCGACCCATGACTCAAAACTTAGTGTCGACGGTCGAGTTAAAAGCTCCGTCCATTTAGTACTCCACAGAATCGACTCCTCCTACGATAATATTCGCTAAGCAGAAGGATGAATAATACGCCAATGGAAGAATTACGACGGGGAGCGGCAAAAAAAAAATTGCACCATGCATCATTAATCGACCGGGACTCGGGTGCTTCGACGCTTCGTCCACACGCCGGAAATTGTCAGCGTAGCTGCAAGATGTATGCGCAATGTCGCTAAAGAAACAGGTTTATCTATCTGTTCAAGGTGCAACGATTCCACGCGAGCTGTATGCGCGCACGGAACGTGTGTCTCTGTTAATCATTCGTCTGTCTGTCGGTAGTGCCATTCAAATCGTTCAAAAGGCAAATAGAAAGATCACTCACGTCAAGTGATTGCGGTAAAAAAGTGGGAACTAGTTTTTTTTTTTCAAACAACTTACAAATTCTGAGCGCTTTTTAGCATGAGGTTTGTTCGTAAGTTCCTGTTTAAGCTGATCAGATATCGAAGATATCGGAGTTGTACGATAACATCACGATCGTTTAAAGTGTAATCGATCGTTTGCCTCGCATTACGAGCAGAAGTCTTGTAAAAAAAACGAGGAAGTTTCATGTAAATAGTGCATTTACCCGCTCCCGCAATAGACGCACACTTGTTCTGCTAATGACTGCAAGTTCGAGGGCTTTCAATTGCGTCTAAATAGCATCCAATCAAATAATGTTGCACTCCGCGTGTTACGCACACGACATGGAGCTCCAAACAGTAAAAACATTTCGGTGTACTTTGCTAGAACTTCTAAAACAAAAATCTACAATCGTCTGTTGAAATCATCCAATTTACACAACAATTTACCCGTTGTGTAGCATTTTAAAAGCCGCATTTGCATCTCCGCTGCTCTCGGCCGGTGTCGAGCGGATCATATCTACATTTAGACCGCCATTCTTCAACCATTCCGTCCCATTGTGATGATGATGAAGCTTGATTGGCAATCTAATTATCGCACCTGAAGGCGAGTGAGGGAAGAAACCAGCGCTTTTCCGTCGCATAAAGCTGCCTTACGGGGCTCCCGGCACGGTTGACCGACATTTACGTAACGTTGTCACCCGCGTGGCCTTTTTTTTTGTTCTTTGTTGTTTTTTTTCTTCTCCGCTGTCATTTCCCTGTCATTTGCACAAACGTGCGACACACGACGCTCCGGCAGCGAATCGGCTCGGTCCGTAAGCGGGAGTTTCGAGTGATGCTTTTCGACCAAATCGTCCACTTTTACCACTCCTTGCCCAGACTTCGTTCTCCACCGCCGACGCTGCATGCGCGCCGTTGACGGCGACATATTTCTACGGGCCAACAAAAGGGCTTTCAACCAATTTACCCTAATCATCATCATGATGCACAATAATCGATCGAGCATGCACAAACTGGGGGCTGTGTGCAACGGTCGCCGCGTGGCACCAACCGAAGAGCATGTTTTATCTGTGTGGATGCCAACCCATAACCTTGACCATACCCGTGACCTTCCTTGAGGTTAATGCGGCTATCGATTCGACCAGCAGAGCATATGAAAAATAAGCCGTAATATAACGGCTGACGACGATGGCGACAGAGAGACAGTCGGAGAGCTGTCGGCGACATTATTGCATATTTCACAGCACCCACACACACACACACATTCCGTTATTGGTTGGCAAAACGGCTGCCGAATGAATTGTTTGCTATTAGTGCAACAACCGGAGAACCGCCAACGATTATCGATCGCTTCCTGATACACGAGCCGGCCATTATGTTGCGTGCGCTTCGGAAAGTTTGTTCACACGATCCGGGCACCACTCTCACACAGCGTTCGTTTAATTCGTGGTGGTGTTGATTCAATTGCGATCATTAGCATTCTCGCAACACTAAGTATGGCGGCGAGGGCAGCCCGGTGCGATGGTGGAGTACCGTTTCCCGGTGCGAAACAACAACAACAACAAAAATGTGATGCTATTTGCCCGATTGTGACCGGGCGATAGATTGAAATATTGGCATTTTATCGGTATGTAAATAACAACCCGTGCATACGCCGCATACGATCCTTCCTGTGTAGTCGCCCGTCGTATATGGTCATGCCCGCGGTTGTGCCGCTTTAGCAGCAGCGCGCGTTTGTCTGTGTGTGTGTGTACCGAGGGCGGCCCAGGTAGTATCTTGGCGTCGACTTTTGAAAAGATGCCTTTTTTATAGATCTCCCAGAGCGTGCCGCGCTCCGGCACGAGGCGACGAGCGTATAATTCTGCGGAGGTTGCTGCGTGGGTCTCGGTTCTAAGTGTGCGTTTTTACCACATCTAGAACTGTGGGCAAAAGTGCGCCCGGGAAACTTGTTTGCTTTTAATTACAGCGACCACAGCAGAACGCGCCAACGTCTCATGACCGTGAGAAGTGTTGCTCACGACATGTTGACCGAATCCTTCTTTTTCTTTTGCGATGTTATGCTCAACATCCTACGAAACATAATGTAAATAGTGTTTGGAAGGCGATCGATTGTTTGCCGCCCAACAAACAATTACCATGGAGTAATTCTCCAATTATTCAACACCGAATAATTGCTCCGCAGCGCCATACTTACATGGTAAAATGTTCTTATATCTATTCTTGGCGCGGTTCTCGTTCCGTTGGCCTTCGCGGCGCGAAAACGTGTGCCGACATTCCTGCTGCTGCAGAGATTCGAACTCCTCCCAGAATCCGCCCTTGCCGTACGATTGGCCACTGTTTTCGCGCTGCAACTGCTCGACCCGATCGTTGATGCCGGCCGCCGTGATGCGCGTCGCATTGAACGGTTGCCGCAGATGGACGACGGTACCGCACGTTTCCACCATCGGGTTGCGCTTGTAGTGTTCGATCAGGTCGCACAAGGTTGCAAACTTTTGCCCACCGCCAACGTCGTACATTTTCTCCTGCGAAGCGAATAGAAGAACATCACATAAATTGCGGGTGCGCTTGATATGGAGCCTGGGAGGATAATGACGGGGGAAGGGATGGGATGAGAAGGGAAAGAATCGCTCAATGAATTGCAGTGTCGTCTCGTGCAACGCGATCATATCGGCCGGGTGCGGTGCCGTAGGTGAAGAAGAGACGGTCATCTTCCCCAGTGGTAACCATTCACCTTATTTGTCATGCTCCAATGCGCCACATCCGACAACTGGCGTCATCAGGCGAATACTACTCCACGTACCATAAGCGGAAGAGTTTCGGTCTAACGTCAACGCCAACGATCGACACAACGGCGAGGTTCCGGTCAAATGGGAAAGTACGCACCAGCCCTGGCCGGTGTCTTCCACTAACAAGTGCCGCGACACGGACACACTTGCGCAAAACTGCCGATAAACGATTTAATTATGACTAATTCGAAGGTTGTCGTCGAACGCCACCAAAAGGGTTCGCTACCTGCTGTAGTGTGTGCCTTTTGCGCTCGTCCATCGATTGTCACGTCCGTCGCATGTTGCTAACCGTCGTTTAATTTTATGATCACTTTCTGAGGCTTAATATAGACTCTCGGTTCAATATTTATTTATCAGAATATTACTCACATCGTTGACTCTACTCTTTGTTTGTTAATATGTTTGTATGGGTTATTCTACAAAATGAATGTTTTGAGAAGAGTCATCCGAATCATGAGTCAGTTCGAGAGGTTAACGATTCCCCAAAGAATCATACAAACTATTGATGATTCTAAAAATGATTCATAAATCACAGAATATTTATGTGATTTCATGGGATTTTCTGGCATATTTACAACAACTACAAAAGTCCGTAACTTAATGATCAAAGACAGATGATCATATGTTCCTTTTGCTGAAGAGCTGAAGGACTCCTGGAATATGGTCAGGAGAAACTTCGCCTTAATTTTAATGAACTTTGCATCTTTCCAAAGTTGCGTGAATCCTTACAATAGAAAAAGGATACGCTTCACATCAAATTGAATTCTAGAGATTTAGAGATTTTAGAGGCTTGCAAAATACTTTAATTACAAGTTAATGAACTCCGAATAACCAGACACACAATCATTAAATGATCCCAAAAAAGCGACTGAAACCCTACAAATGAACAATATCCAATTATACCTTGTTTTACATGTCATTTTCCTTGCTGTTATTGCATTAGTGTTAGGTTGCAAATTGTGACCAAATAAACATAAGCTTACGCAAAACCGAAACTCAGAAAAAAAATCCATAATGGATTCCTCCCTACTAAAAGTCCTTCCCCAAAACTGTTTATGCTGTTCCATTCATTATTCTAGACGTAATTGCTCTTCGTTCTACCATTGTCACCTTGATCCAGTTTGGGCAAGGTTGGCGGACTTACGTTTAGCATAATTTTCCCATTTGGCCCTCATCAATTTATTGTCGCAAACTTTTCATGTGGTTTCCTTTTTTTCACGCAAACGACAATGGTGAATATTTTCCTTTTCATCTAATAATTAATTTTTAAAGAGTTGTTACATCATTTCTTCTAACTTCTTTCTATGTCCAATATTTTCTGCTAGAGATAGCAATAATTAACAACTCCACTACAGTTCAATCACCACTGCAAAATAAAGCGACAACTTCCCTTGGAATTATTATTGTGGGCCCAACGCCAGAGGAACATACAAATAAAAAATAAACAGCGGACAACTTAAAGCGGCAACAGTCGTTCGGGTTTGTTGCCGGTTTAAATCGCTACAAACACGGCGCAAGACCTTCGTCGCCGTGCCATGTTCGGCAGATGGCAGAAGGGCTACAGCCATCCGTCGTCTGGTCGCTGCTGTTTGCCTGCCCTCCAGCTGTCCTGCCGCCCGCTGTACCCTGTCCCCCCAAAACCGCAACGGTTCATGCGTCACTTGTCGAACGGCGTACTGTGCTAGTGCCAAGGTCATTCCGCTGTGTCGCGACACGTTGAGAAGGAAGCGAGCATTAACATAAGAGTCGTCATGCTTTGCCCTGCACACATACACACACACCCTCACATATGTATATCTATCCGGTGCTTTAAATGACTAACGTCCAGAGTGGACTTTTCTAGTGAAACTAAAGGTATTTCAGTGCGAAAACTCTCAAACAAGCTTACTCTTATCGCACTTGAGAGACACTGGGAAAAGGTAGGGGCTGAACAGTGAATTTCTTATCTAATGCACACCGCGGTATTACTTACATGCCATCGAATCATGACGTGCGTCACCTTGTCGTCCGCCCGGACAGAAAGCACGAAATCACTGAGCTTGCTTTGAGATTCACGCACTAGAAACGAACCATTCTTGCCGCGTTCTAGGATAAGCTTTTCCGCCTCCTTAGCGGACAGATTGCCGTGGAACCATCTGAAATTGTGTGAAACGAAAAGATGGAAAAGAGACGGTTTTTGATTAGCATTAGCTTCACCACCATTGGACAAGCATATAATATTATCAACCCATTTCGATCCCATACAGAGCTCGTCTAAACGGATGATGAGGAGCGTCACAACTGTGTCTGATATCTGCTCCACTGCATGTTTTTTCTGCCTCTTCGTGTGTGCTGTTGTCGAATTTCCCCCCAAAAAAATAAAACAGGGCCACCAACACGAACTCTTACCCAGTAGAGCTGCCGATCGATAAATCCGTAAACAAATTCACTGCCCACGTAACGACACGGGACCGCAGCACACTAACGATCTAACTTTTATAGAAGTTCAAGTTCAAGTGTGTTCCCGTTTCGACCAATTCTGCACCCTATTTACGTAGGAAGATTCGATGAGGTATAGTTTGCAAGACACTTGGGTACAAAATGTTCACCAATCACAACACAACACACGGATCCCCGGGTTCTGATGCACATAAGTGCAGAATAACTTGTGCAGTCCAGTGTAATCTGCAAAGCTGACACCGAGTTTGTTGTACACTGCTAAAGACCCAGAAGCTTTCTGACGTCCGTTCGACGAGAACGCACGGATGGCGTGTGCTCGTTTTGTTATGTCGTACGGACAAGTTGTTGCAAGCGTGGCTGTGTTGCACGACAAGCCGCACTATGTTGCATCGTGACCGTGCTCGGTACGGGTTCTGAGAATGCACGCACGGAAACCGGCAGTCATCGTGTCGAACGATGGTAGAGAGGGGGAGGCGAGGGGGGGGGGGGGGAGGGAGGGGAGATTTCGTGCATAAAAACACAAGGAGGCTTTGACTCACCCGCCAACCTCGCACTCTCACGGATGGATTGATTATCACGCGCGACTTGATGCTGATGTTGCGTGGCGAAAGCTCTCCGGGGAAGCTTTGTAGACTGTGCTTTTCTCATTGGTGACTTTTGTAGCGCTTTGCTATGCGAACAAAACGTGTTTCGTGCCGGAAATGCTATCACCGGATCTCAAGAAGCGTAGTGGTTCCCCGGACAAAAAATCAACACGTAACACTGTGTAATGGGCAAGGGAATCTGATCGGAACGGCAATAATCAACAGCACCGGGTTGTGTAGTAGTAAATGCTTTTCACACCCGATGGATGAAAGGGGCGTTCGAGAATGGAGAGTGGGTATGGGTTCGTCACAAATTTGCATTTCTTAAAAGCAAAACCGCATAAAGAAGTAACACAACACTAAATGTGTGCAAAAGTTGCAGCAACACCGGTAGGTGACTCATTCGGTACTTGTTCGGCCGGCTGAAACCGCCAAAGGATGAATCAGCTAAGCTTTCGTTGCAAATAAATGGTGCCCATGATTCTTAGAAAAATGTCCATACATGGACAGCGCGATTTCACAGTGAGAAAAGCTGACGTACATTTCCAATTTTTGTTAATTTACGTGCAGACATCACGAGGAAACGGCTGCCGTCAGTGGATTTTGAGTGAGACATCAATTGGTAACGACCGCACCAAGCAGTTTAACATCACATAGCAGGGTGATGAACACAATGTTTCCTTCCCGTAACTATTCCTACGGAAATTGTGCTTTTTAAATATTTGTACACACTCTGATGCATATTTATCTTTCATAATTTGACACAGTTTCATGCGTCGATGGCGCGAGCCGCACACAACCAGCATATGTGTTACAACCGTTGCTAAACGCACTGGTGTCGCCTGGCTGTATGCAATCAACCCCTAGGACTCGGTTGAAAACGAAAACCCCCAAAAGCTGTGTTTTGTGCACCTCTTTACAGACAGAATCATCCCAGCCCCGCCGCTTTCGTACATAAGCGAGGCAGCGCTACAACTGGGGTGGAGGAGATCACACTGTTGCGGGGCGGAGAGTACGCGGTAGAAAGGGACGCTATCAAAAGGGTTCGACGGGTTTGCGTAATTTACCGGTTTGTATACTTCTTCTTGGGTTTCTCTCGCTCAATGGGCACAGAGGGTCAAACAGACACATGTACACACGCACACACACACACACACCTGTATATCCGTAGATGATACGGTGTGGTGGTGGTTGGTTGATGCATTGCTCAATCCATCAACCGAGCTCGTCGGTGGATATGTTACATTTTGGATACAGCTGTGTTGAGCTTCCCGTTTGGGAAAACGTGTCTCCAACATGCTCCGTATGTTGATATTGAGCATTACTTTAATGCATTTGTCCAGAATTCTACGAGTGTTTTAGAACACGGGAGATACTTCCTTAAGTCAACTACATTTTCAAAGCAGTCGGACGTCTGGATGCTAATATGCAATTTGGCAATTTTGGCCACTTCGTGTTACACTTAAACGAAAGCAACATACAAACACACGCACCATTTGCGGAGGGAACTCTTCGCGAGTTAGTAATTAAGAATAAACGTCCAAATGGTTTATGGAGCCCGCGAAAGATACAGCACCCTTGCGCCGTTTGCGGTAGCCTGTTTGCGTGTGCGTGTTTGAGGTAAGTAAACAATTCCGCACGGCGACATTCTGTTGACACATCCAATAGTGAAGTCGATATAGAGACGTTCCGCTCCGCTGCCAAATGCATATGAGATGATCGTGAGATCATCACGATCTTCCATCGGCGTGTGTCTTCCAGATCTGTAGCTCGGATATTGTCTCACGAACAAAGGAAGCGAAATGTGTATTTAAAAGCAAATAAAATGTTATATTCACATTACTTTACAAGACAATTAAGGTGATCTTGATCGCGATCTTATTCAGAGGCTTATAAAGTCAGTAATTTTATAAGGATTGAATTTTGATCGAAAATAATTCTACTTTGTTTTGTAATACATTCTCAGGCATTCTTGACTCGATGTATCCATAATTAGAAAGTTAAGTCTTGGCGCTCGGACGAGAATCGATATTGGATGTGTTGTGTGAAAACCCGGCATCATCGGGCCGAATTTAAAACAGTACATCTCTATTTTTCTCTATTTTTCCCAGTACTTCTTGAGGGACAGCCGGTGGTGTATTGGTACCGGCACCGTTCGTCACACGACAGGACCGGTCCAAAATCCCATCCGGACCCGGATTCACTATCCGGCTGCATGGTAAAATAAAGTCTAGTTAGCCAGAAATGAAAGGCATGACCTTAGAAGGTCGTTACGCCAAGAAGAGAGAGAGAGATTGCTATTCTTATTGTCTTGCATAAATGTCTGGAATTCTTCCACTGTTATTGCAATGAAGGTAAGAAAATATTATCCTATCAAACAAACTAGCATTCAATTCAAATAGTTGCGGACCTTTGAATATTCATTATTTAAGCAGCCGTACTAATACGATCGTGCAGCAAAGCAAGCCTCTGTTTGTTAAAAAAAAACGTGCTATTTTTCCACGCCCGTGATCTACATAGCATGGGACAGATTCTTTAAAGGATGAATACAATTAAGAAAATTACATTAACAAAACGAGTTTGGGCACAAAAATGCTCACGATGATCAATGGGCATCTTTATGCGCCGTGAGCCATTAGCGAGCGTGAGCGCTTCGTTTTGTCCGCACCGAACAGGCTCCCCACATAAACAGGTTCTAGTCGCTTGCAAAAGCAGCACTATACGCAAAACCCTTTCACATGTTCCTGCCACGCTTCCTCCATTCCATTCCTGGACGTTCTGCTATTCCGTTGAAGATATGCAAAACATTTGTTCATCGACGTATGGTCGGACGGTTCGATAATCTTCCCTCCACTGGTACATCGCAGTTGGCAGTGTTCTAGCATCAAAGCTTCACGGTGCATGATTAGAAGAGGCCTAATAAAGCTTAAACGGATATTCAAATTGTTTTACAATCCCAAACAACGCCACTGATGTCATTAGCCGGTTCCAGTAATTATATCGAATGCGGTAATGTAGTTTCGGGGAGTTTCGAGAACAAGTGAGGATAAAAATAAGCTGGAATCATCCTGACACTAGGTGGCATTTAATGAAGCATCTAGTGCAAACGAATGCAGTATGCAAAATAGTAAAATAACCGCACCGTCACGATACACGAACATCCTATTTCTAAGCACCGTTGGGGGGGGGGGCCCTAAAATCCCTATCCGTTCCCGCCCAGCCGATTGACAGGTCCGCCCTTACCTCGGGGTGGTCGTATTGGGGAGGATATGATAGACACAGATTGGCGCATCAGCGTCACGTTTATGGAAATATTGTTCATCGGGGTAATTCTCCACAAAGGAAAGATTACCACGGTGGAACATTGCATAAGGGGAGGCCCCCCTCCAAGGGGTTGCAGAAAAGTTGACAGATACCCCGAGGGATAACTGATGCTCGCGTGATATTTTGAACTCTGTCGATGTGGGGCCAGATGCGTCCCGCTCCTTCACTCTCCGCTCGTGCGCTGAAGGTCACGAAACGAAATGTCATACCCGTGACACATACGATCAGGGCGGCCGTTCGAGGAATGTTAATAGATGTCACCGATGTGTTCAAGGTTCGCCACAATTGCCCGTTGCGAATTTGCAAAAACAAAGTTTAATGGAAGAATTATGGATAACTTTCCAAACCTCACGGATTTTAAGTACAAACTCCTCCAATCTTTGTGGCAAGTTTTGTAACCGATCGTCAGGAGTCGGAGGAGAAGGTCAAGATCCCTTAACGGCAGACTTTGCCTTTAGTGGACCGTGGAATCGCTTTACGATGCTCCGCGAGCTTTGCAATGTTAGCCGAAAGTCGTAACTATAAAATGCGATCTGTACGTGATCGCGGTACACAACTCTGTACACAGGCTCACGAATCTACTGCCGATCGCATATTACCGTACGCTAATATTGCTTATTGAGGCGAGTTAAAAAGCACCTCTATTGAACTGCAAACAGCAGGGCCTGTGGTCTCCACCGAGAGCTTTTTACGCCGCAGCGTCGTCTATTCAAGCGAAATTGAAAGTAGTTGGGTGTAGGTGGGTGTTGAGAGAATATTTTAAGCTCGCAGTTACCTTCCAACAAATGAACCAATTTAGCTTAAGACGTCCTCACCGAAATTGGACACCAGCATACAGCCCACCCGCTTCTCGTTCCGAACCGATTTTTTTTTTTACGGAATGATCCCATTCAACAAACAACAAACTAAAGCTCCTCACTCTCTCGCTGCCGATTTCTGCGCATTAAAAAAGATTAAACAACATTTTTACGAAGGAGCAACAACAAAAAACTAGCAGCGCAACTGCTCCATGTCCACCAATTGACACCTACAGCTTTTACGCAGTAAATGTGACACGAGGGGGCAATGCTATAAAAGTGTAATATTTAACCAACAATAACATTACCCCGCACCTGGGCGTCGATGGCCACAACCCAAGCCGTCACCGCATCGCCACATCGCCTCGTGGAAGTTAACAACGGGGTCGAGGATAGCAAATGATTCGTTGTCCGCGTTTACACCGAGACATCGAGCGCAAAACAACGAGACTGAGAAACAAAACAACACAAAAACCTGTCGTCCAGTTTAACTATTGTGGCCGGGTGTTACTTTCGCGGCTGGTTGAACGTGCGGCGGCAGAGACGGTGCATTGCCCACAAGCGACACACCAGCCAGCCACCAAACGGAGTCCTCGGACCACTTTTATCCAACCGCGGTGCGGTGATTTGATGTGGCGCACAATTGTCTAATCGTTTCCGGCAAGCAGCACGCAGCCTCCGGGTTTCATCTCCAAGAATCGCGCCTCGTAGCTCCTGCAGGCTGTTCGGAATCAATCAAACAAGGTGCATACTAACGGATAGAACAGCAGTGCGGTCCGGAGTTCCGCTATCGCTGTGGAGATGATGATCTGTGCTACCGGCACGGCCAGCAGCGAAGTATCGAGGGTGGTTGGCAGACGGCTAGCAAGATCGTGCTCGGTCTCCTCCGATGTGGGTGTCGTTATCGCGGAGTCAGTCTCCTCCTGCTCCTCCTCCAGCAGTTGCCTCTCCTGTAACCGTAGCAAGTGCTGCTCCTGGCGCTGCTGAAGCTGTGCCTGCAGCTCGTCCTCCTGGTCGATCTCCTCCAGGATGCCACTGTCGGCGGACGAAATGCTCGAGAAGCGCCGCCGCAAACATTTCCGGCCATTGCGCGAAAACTTCCCCAAGCCTTTCTGCGACGTAGAAAGGTTTTCTGGCTGCTGTTGGTTCTGTTGCTGCTGCTGCTGCTGCTGCTGTTGCTGGCGGATCACTTCCGTCGGTGTGGATGAACGGCGCTTCAGATAGTCGACCGTACCGATCGTGTTGGTCAGCTTGAGCACGTACTTCTTCAACATCTTTAACTGCCGTTTGTTGCTCCCGGACAAGTGCGAATGTCACACTCAAATGTACCGTTTGCTGCTGTACTGGCGGATATCGTGAACTGCACCAATACTGTAACGTTTCCGATTTGAACTTAAAACAAAAAAACAGTATATGCGGACAAAATGCCAACTATTTCTTCATCACTGACTGCGTTGGGAACTTCGCCACATCGGCTTCCTTGTGGGTTTGCTGCTTCGGAAGCAGGAACTCGACGATGTGCTCAAAGAAGAATCCACCACTCATTTTTACACGGCACGGCACTACCACCTTCGACACTCCTTCTTTGCTTGCGAATCTTTGCTACGAACAATGTACTGAAGTTCGATGCTTCAGGCAACACAATTCACTTATGCACGGCAAGTTAGATTTCACACCGGCACCGGCGTGGCTGTCGAGGTACTGTTTGGCACAACCTGGCGAACACTGAACGTGCCTGAAGCAGCTTAGTGTTTTTCCGCGTTCCAAAAATTCCAGAAATTCCCGTGTACCAATATCACAACGTTCCAAAGTGCACCCAACTTTGTCGTATTGGTTCGCTGTGGTTTTTGGAGGGCTTCGAATTGACTGCGAACTATCGCCTCGTTTTCGAGATGCGCTACTGCTTGCTGAACTTGATCCGCCGCACTAAACCGATCGTGGTCGATCGCGTGTCATTTAATACGACAGCGGCCAGACTTCATCCGTCTGTACGAACCGGGTGTCACCGCCGCGCGCTGGTGTGCGTGTGATCTGCCCAGGTACGCAGAGGTACACACCGATACACAGCAGCCCGCACAGCAGATGATTACGGTGGTAGGCGAAGCGCGAATTTGAAGTGAGTTGTGGTGGTCGTTGGGTTCGTAACGTCGTACTCCAGGCATCCCTTCTTCTTCTTACGCTTTGGCGTACACAGCCACAGTCGTGGCTGTCTGTCGATATCGCAGGTGTACGACATACACACACATCTGTATCTTAAGCGGGTAAACCGCGCAAACAGCCACCACCACTACACGATCAAGCGCGAGATGACGACCAAACCCAATAATCAGCTTCGACACCCGGGGACGCATGCGACACCGGGGTCCAATTGTTTCGTGACGCAGTGGAATCAGGTAAAAAACAGCCCTTCCAAGCATTCCACCAGCAGTATCGAAATGAGTTTATAGAGTTTACTAGTGTTTGCTAGTGTCCTGATCGAAATAGCAGGCCTCCTTGCATATGTCAAGCTTGTGAAAGACATCACACACAAGTTTACCGTAGCGATTTACAAGTTGCAGATGTAATTCGCACATTTGCTGATGCTGCACGAACGCACCTCCTCCCTCACCAAGAAAGAAAAGCGATTCGCTACACAAAAGTGGTTGAACAATTCAGCGAGCTAGTAAAAATAACCTTGCAGACGGATTGCGGAAAGTTGTAAGATGCTTTGTGCCGCAAGACAACTGTACTGCACTGTCCGCGCATCTGTCGCTAAGGGGCCCGTCTCGTACGGTCAATTCACACCTGCCAAAGTCACCGCCCTCCTCTCACGGTGTAAATGACAAATTTTGGACAAATATGATACACGAAGTTTGTGTAACGTGTACACAGTTTAAGGCCTGCCGAATATACGAGACACCAGAGCCTTCATTACAATAAAGCTTGTTTAGGCACATCGGCGAAAAGACCTTGAACTTGACCTATTGGAATAGAAATGATTGTGGTTGGTACGAGAACTATAGCCTAGGTTATTGTGATTCTTATTCCGGTATCGCACACAATAAACACGTGTTATAATAAAATTGCCCTACGGTCGACGGTAGTTTTTGCTTAGCAAATATCGTCTCGTGGACGTACCTCAGAACAAACGTTATGCTTTCAAGCGAAAATTTACACTTTTTTTGTAGATACGAACACAACTGAAGTTTGTTCTTCCGTTTGCTCAACAATTTACCATCAGAAGGGTGATTTTTGTCAGTTTTTCTCTGCGTGTGTGTGTTATGCTCTTTTTTTATCAGAGCACCTCTTTGTACTGGAAATCGTCCAAAACACTCGTCCATGAGGTGATAATGAAATTGTTTGTCCATTTGGAACGGCCATTTGTTTTTGTGTGGCATCCTCATGAAACCCATGGGTACGCTTAGACGAATAGTTGGGTTGTTCGTTCTTGGCTGTCTGATGATCAACTGATAATAAGGATACAATTTTTGAGAGGTATTGAAGAGTGTCCCATCGGAGGTAACTTCTCCTTTCATATGGCACTTCAAACCTCAAGGATTTTGTGCTCAGTGTTCTGCATTTTTATACTCCTTTTTATTCGTATAGCTGCAAGATAATCAGTTTTGCGTAGACAATCCAGATGAGATTGAATTCCAGGGAAGCGAAACTCACATCGGACATTAAGTGCCAGAGGTCAAAAACATTTCCCAGTACGGGATCCCACTTGCACCGTGTCTATTTCTATACAACATCCGGACTCGGCACTGCACAGCTGCACAGCTGTTTCTCACGTGTCGAGGTAACGTGCAGTCTGCTTCGTGCAAAAATCAGACCACGTCCATCAATGGACCTCATATTCTCATTCTATTCTTTAAGTCTGATGGCAAAATTTTAACGTGCCTATGACTCCCCGAAGTGCGAAACTCATTAACGGAACCTCAAAACTCATGTCCAATCATATCGCTTAGGTATGGCAGTGTTTTTTTTCTTGTTCCCTAGTGCTCATTAACGATGACATATTCCCGGTTACCTGTTGCATACGGCTCCTTTTCATTCGCTCATTACGTTAGATTACGCCTTTTGCTGAGGTCCATTAAACGGCAATATAATTCCAGCACACACCTTACCGTTCACTACCCCCGAACTATCGTACAGCGGACACTTTGTAGTGGAGTCCCCATGTGCATTCAACCTATTTATAGAGGGTACCTCTTAAAAGTGTGTTTGGCCGCGCTTGTATAAACCACAATTCAGCTCCCATCGTTGCAAGTCATTTCCTTGCCGTTTTCACAATTGGCAAGTGATTTACGGCCCGGAGCTTGCAGTGCTTGCCAAACTAATTCTTTCGAAGCTCTCAATACGGTAGACGGGAACACGGACGGACGGACGGAACGTGTTGGAAAAACAATAAACAAATACGTTGACGCATGAAAACTCGTGTCATACTTATTGGCACATGTTTCAGCGACACACCAAACCGGCTACAAAGAAACGGCCAACGGAAATTATCAACCCAAGAGTGCAAACGAAAGGTTCGGAAGCTTTGGAACCACCAATTATTGAGTTGCAAGCAGCGGAACCCTGGAATGCGTCGCATTTCATCTATTCCACGTTCGGCATGAGGCTAAAAATAGTTATGTTGTTCCATTTGCTGTGCAGAAGAATGGCAAACCAGTCCACCAAAACTTTGAACTTCAATTGTGGTAGAAATTAAGACTGCGTCAAAAAAAAAAACAAAGAGACGCCATTCGCCCACGGTGACGGATTTGAGTTCGTTTGGTGCGCAGAACAAAACAACTGGAGCGAGCAAACAATGGCTGACAGAACATGGTCGCCCCAAGCCGGTTCCCGAAGGTGCGATCTTTCCACCGTCCAACCAACGCATTTCGGGGTGGTGTCATATTCGTCTGCCCGTCCAACTGTATGACTAATGCCCGTTGAAGAACTGCGCAAAAACTCACCGTTCTTGAGGGAAGGAATAATTCACCTGGCATTCCGTACAATCTGAAGTATTCGTCTAGTGAAGCATTGATGGAACTAATTTATCTACCCTATCCGCTTGTCCCCTTAATCAAACTGTAGCTTAGCCATCTTCCAATGGTCAGACAAAATTTGGGATTTCCCTTTCATCACTCACGCAAATTGGTACGTCCTGGTTCTAGAGGCAACTACGCACAAGATCACGTACGACCAATTCCCCAGGACGACGTTTTCTCGTTTCCTGCCCCGACAAGGTCAACTAAACCCATAAAGACGTGATCTGTGATACTTGTTAGCTAGCGGTAAACACGCTTCGATGACAATGATAAGACCTCAAACGGTGCAAAGATACTTAGGATGGTGTAGTGCAGCAAATCGTGCGCTAACATTACCAGCGCCGCAGTCAAGGCTTCGGTTTTGCGCGAAGACTTTCGCGCATTTCCTGTATACGTTCGATCACGTTCGTTTCCTGTGATGGACGAGCGGTCACAAGGGACATGCGGAGCTCCGGCCAGAACTTGCGGCATGATCTGCATGATGAGTTTTAGTATGCAGGACACGATGCCGCACGTTTTAATTCTGTACGTAAATTGACCTCACGCAGGGCTGGCAGCCAGGGGAACGATTTGAGCGGAACGATATACCCCGGGTCGTACTGGCGTTCGCTGAGCAACGCACGTACGCCAGCAGATATTTTATATTCTAAGTACAATAATGGAGTTAAACTACACAAAAACATGGGAGCAGCGATTTTTGAGCGCCTAGCAACATTAAAAATGCCTTAAACAGTTCCGACATGCGTTCTACTGCTTCTTTTAATTACTCCTACTCCTACTCGCTACATTTTTAATTATTTAAGCTTACTTAGACAAGATGTTGAATATTGTTTTTCTTTGGAGCGAAAACAACCCATTGGCATTTTATTGCAGCCTCCGTTGGCATCACTTTCGAGTCGCTTCCCTGTGAGGGAATTAACATCAGCATTGAACAACTGACAGAGCAATGCAGTTGATATTTATGTGTTTATTTAAATTGCAAACAATAAACCTATGCAAATCAACTTCGTTACTATGGCGCAAACTTGTCATTTCTCAGCGATAAGCTCCATTAGTCTTGCGCAAAAAAAGGGCTAAGCTTTTTCATTCTGATGCATAAGATTAGATTACCTCATTTGCTATATAAAAATAATAGTATTTTAAGTAAGTAGAAGAGAGTCTACTCGTTGCCATTTGAGATGTCGGCTTTCAGTTCTTGCTGTAAAAAAGGTTCTATAAAATTAGAAAGCTTCAACCAAGATGCAATCATTCGCCTCTCCCAACAAGCATTCTCGTTGGCTTGTACTGTACGCTTCCTCGTTTATTGTCGCGCAATCTTCAGGAACGTTTCACTGTTTAATCAGTTGTACCTAACTTCTGTGCAGCCTTGAAACATCTTTTTTCCATAGAGAATGTACAAGTCTTGCCTTAAGCTACTCCTTTCACTGCAGCAAACCGTCGGCTTAGTGGGTGCGATACATCATTAAAGATTCTTCCAAAGGTACGCTTACAACAGAACAGAAAGTAAATCACGTCATCATGGCGCCCTTTCATAAGGAAGGAAGTGTCTACTTTGCGATAATGATCACCGATGAGTGTGCGACTGCAGCAAACCGCACCGAGAGGAGGTCCACACTTCCGTAATATTGATCGTTGTGCGCACATCTCGTACTGCTTCCGTTTGGCGAAGCGTTTGCTGTGTCGCACGTAGGATGCAGTCTGTCGTGCTCGACCATTCTGGTACGGAAGCCAAAGCGTGTATAATATACACTGCCGTTAAATGTCACTTTCGTTCGATGCGCGAGTACATTGGCGCGCTGGTAATTGTAAAGTCCACTAGGCGCGGTACGCGAATCCGCAGGATGCATGCAAAGTGTTCAATTTTATTGTTCTTTGCAGTCGTTTTTACATCCTCTGCTATGTTTTCCAGCAATCATCGCATTAACAGCGTTGGCGAGGTATGCAAATTGCACGACTACATGTGGTTGAAATTCAACGATCAGCAAAATAACGTTGAATTCTTGAACAAAAACAAAACATTCTACTTCTACTTCTATGAAATGCTCATGCTGTTTCCATGTGGTTGAAAGTGATAAAGTGACAACGGTGCAATGGTACATGGGTTTTGCGCATCTCCATAAATCGAGTATGTATACCTGCACGTACAGCTAATGTAAGAGACGGACCCGGCGGAGGTTAAACAAGATTCATCAAAATGAGGTAATTTGTATGCCCGAATGCACACAGTCGACCAATATTCTATGACGTCATTGGAATAGAGGCTTCAATGGAATGGAAAACATAAGGGCTACACTTCATTCAACACCATCACCAGACTGTCCATAATCTATGCAACGGCACTCCTCATACGATGATTGAAAGGGGACCTTTTTTATAAGAAGTGACACGAGAAAGATCTCCTCTAATGTGGAATTGGGAATTAAAGGCTTAACTCTTATCATGTGGTAATTGAATAATTTCTAACATTTATAAACACAAACATCACGTTTTGTAGTAGGCCGTTTAAAACTTCACGTTATATTACAAATAGCTAGATAAAACTATAACAATATCTGCACTTTAAACGCAATGGCCGAGTTTAAGAAAATAGATCACCAAAAATTTTAATATAAAACTTGCAAAATCGATAGCTGAAATGAACAACATAATTATTGCACAACCGTTGAATCATTCGAATACCCCTTTTGTGTCTCGAGTTCAACTCTTACCAAAAATAAAATTCATCCCAAGCATAAACTGGTTCGGTCAGGGTTGCAAACCAAATTTATGTAAATCATAACCATCCGACCAAACCGGTCAAAACCGATTCAGCTGCAATATTTTCAGCATCACGAAAAGTTCAATGTCGATGCTTTAAAGCACATCTTACCAACATTTTGTTTGGCGACAGGCGGTCTAGTAGCAATAATAGACAAACTGGTACCATCATCATGCCAACCTGGCATACGCGTGAGTAATCCAACCTTGGCGGTGGCAATGGATGGCCATTTCCTTGATTTGACACAAATTATACTGGCCTTCTAAAACACAAACAAATATCATATATTTTTTCCTCCGCAATATACTACCCAGTGGTGTCCATTTGTTGTCTTTCGCATTTACATACGATGCGACACGATATTTTTTTGACCCCAATCCGTATTGTTAAAGGGTATCAACGTTTAACTTTAGGTTAAATTCTTCATAATAAGCTCAAATGTATTCCTTAGAAATCAAAATTTTCAATCTGAAATTATTATTACTAAGCATTATTCTTAAGTAGTTCAAAAACTTTAAAATTTGTTATATTACTCTTCAATCTGTGAAGCACTTTTGTGATACGGTAGAGGAATCCAACTTCCTGGTTTTCTCATTACTAAGCCACTGTGTTGGGTTTACGCATCAACACCTCGAAAGGATTCGAAACCGGTATTATAGGCTTTTTGTCCGTTTTGTTGTGTAGCTCTAATCACATATGATCGACAACAATCGAAGTACTTTACAGATTCTATCGTTTTGTTATACTTCTATGTTAGAATACATATCTTCTCTAATGTTAAGACCATCACCAGAACATTTATATGAATATAGAAAATATAATACAATTTAAAGTTTGTTTTAGACATTTTTAAATCTTAATCTATGAAATTACTATTAACAAATCCGTCTTTCTGGCTGTTCGACGATTGTTGAAATTGACCCTGGCATTCATCAAGGGTTAAGGATAAAGCTTAAATTTTAAGACAATATCTACTAATCAATCGAATCAATATCAAGTAGGAAATTGATACCAGGTTGTATATTGCGGATGGTTTCTTCTAGCTGAATATGTTCTTGATATTTAACTCCTTCGTTTTCTTCTTCTACTTGGTGTAACGAGCTACTAGGTCATGTCTGCCATTTATGGTTTACTAGCCACTATTTAACTCGTTACTTTTATTGATTTATTGGTCATTCTATAATTGCAATGCGTTTTTATGTGCAAATCAAACTTATCTGCGTATAATGAAGTATTAATTGAATGTGTTAGTAAAGAAGATAATAAATTTTGCCATTACCAGACTTGACAAAATTATTCTTGAATTGTTATATTTTTTGCTTTCGTTTAAGCCGTTTAAGGAAACTACTGCACATGCTAGACATGACTGGACGGTATCGGAACCGTTAAGAATCGTAAGACTTTCAAAGTCTATTTATCTTGATACCGTAATGCCAAATCTAATCTATTATTATGCCCTTTGTCTTGATACCGTAATGCTAAATCTAATCTGTTACTATCTCAACTATCTGTCCTAGCCTAGCCTTTTCTACTCGTGAGTCAAATGGGACATTAAGAATTCTGAGGAATGGGGCGATAGGAATCGATAGCGTCCCGTTTAGGTTTTAAGGCCTGTAAGGGATTTGCGTTTGTTTGGACCAAATTCATTAGTGTTGGCATGTCATACGGAACTCGTGCACACCGACATTACTCTTTAAGTGTTTCATAAGGACGGTCTGGTGGACTGTGTAATAGTGATGCCGTTTTTTTGGACACGATTCGGTTCGGTAACAAATTTCATCCTACCTCATAACCCGAAATAAGCAGTTTGACTATTCGGCCAAGTGCTAAAATTAAGATTTGTAAGCTAAAAATGATAGGGTTGTCCTAGTAAGTCGTTAGGCCCACTATCGCTATCAATAGAGTATCTTATTCTCATAAGCAGTAACGAATAATCTTTACCTCTTTCTAGTACAATTGTTTCCATAGACCAATAACCAACCTAACTATACTTTATAAAGCTATAACCTACGACTGATATGACCATGGTCTGTTTGTAACTTTATTATCAATATTACCCAGATCTTATTAAACAACTTATATTAAGGGAACCGTCCTGATTGGTTTCGCTAACCTTACGCTAAGCCTAATGATTTCTACGCATCATTCTAATATAAACTTAAACAATACATATGTGTAGCGCACGAATAATTTCCGATTTCTCTATCAGTTCGTAAACTGTGGGCGGGATCACAGCAGGAGCCAATACTTTATAATTTTTGTATGACTTCGTGAATTGGGGACAACGCCTAGACGGTTGTCTGTCTCCAGCCTAAACGCCTTTTTCCCCAAGCGTGCGAAAAAAAAATCTTACCGTTCGGTAGTAGGTTCGGCACAGATCAATGGTTGCTTCAGTTCGATGATTTGTCCATTTTTTTCCTTCAACTGACCACCATATTCCATGTAATACTGCACAAGCTCGGATAGGGTAGCAAATTTTTCACCTACAAATCAACAAATAAACAATTAATTAGCGAATGCGGATGCTGCAGCACCCAACCGGGGCACAACTGACAACATGTTACTTACCACCGTAGAGATCGAAAAAATCACCATTGTTCTGGATCTTAATGTGGGTCACCTCTTGACCCCGCCGAACGGACAGCGTGAATGCGCCCGGGCTGGAGGAGGAATGTCTGGCGAGAAACGAACCATCGAAACCACGCTCCAAAAGCATTGTTTCTGCCTCCACACCGGACACGGATCGATGAAACCATCTGGAATTGGAGAATGCAGGCAAAGTCAAACATAAGTCAAAATAAATTGGGGGAAAAATGGTAATTTCACTGATTGATAAATGAATGAATTATACACAACAATCGTGTTAGAATCAGGTGTACCGTTCAAATGTAAAACGCGAAGATTACAACTTTTTACACTCTATTTCTATTCCGCCACTGCAGAAAGACGCTATTTTTCGGATGCCGATTTACCCAATCGGCAATCATGCAATAGAAAAGACATCTGTCATCATCACATCAGGTGAATCGGCCACGTGCCAACAATTTGAACCGATTCCCACCGCTCGTCGCATCGATAATTACCCGTATAACGAGAGCTTGCGCTTGCATCGGATCAATCCATCTGCAACACATGCACCAGGATGCCACTTTTGATCGTCAGCCAAACAATGTGACCCTCTCGCGTAAACGAAACGATAAAACTTGTTCCTTCTTCTTTCCTCGAACGAATTCCGTGCCAGAGTTCAATCGTCAGATGCACACCGGGGTTTTATCTAATCCGATGATTCATTTGCATCTTCACACAGGCTTGTTGCATGTGCAGGCGCGTTCACGCTACACTTATTTTAAGTTCACCGATAATGCGTTCCTTTCATCAGCTGTCGATTTGCTTGACCTAGCAACCTGTTTCTAGCCGGTTCCGGGCATTATTCCGTCCGATCTTTCGACAAACGAAGTCAAGAACCTTCAGGTCGTCCACGTACGAAAGTGAAACGGCATAATGACTCATTTTAACCGATGACGACGGTGTTAACTCCGTGTCCGCACCGGGGGGATTTTTATGAGCTTCAACGGGGGCAATTATTGCAAGTGCATGTCCTATCTGCCGTTCAACGACTGCGTGTCCACGGCAACATGATCGAGCCCTTTCTTTTACCCGGTCATAAACACATCCAAGAGGGCGTATGTGTTAGTGTTGCGTTGCTGTGCTTGCGCTACACTCTGAACCGGGTACCCTTGTTGATGACATAATTGAATGCCCGCCCGATTCTGTCTTCCTTCGACCGTGGTATAAGTGTGAGAGACCGTGACCGATGTGTCCGACACCACCCACCGGCACGACGACTGTCATCCCTCTGGTCAATGCGCGAACGTAACAGTAGTGTGAGCTTACAGACGTACTGTCGCCGTGCGAATGAATGTGCGTCAGGGTAGAGGGCCCGTTCAGCTCTTGCACCGTGGTTCCCATATTCACCTGCGTAGTGCCGCTGGTAGTCGATAAAGTTTGGTTTTATAAAGAATTTCTTCCTGGACATTGTACGACAATCATGACTTCGACGCATAGTGTCAAACTTCAAACTTCTTGAGCTTCTTCCTGTTAGCGAGATTCCAACAACAGTTGTTTTTCAGTCTAAGTAATAAATATTCGATTGTAAAAATAATCGATTAATCGTTAATATAAAATCGAAATAATAAATAAATCGAAATAATCGTTAATATAAAAATAAAACTATTTACACTAATGCAATTAAGGCGGTATACCATCCCAATAGCCCTGCGGTTTAATTAACGTCCGCCGTTCAACTACATACCGCGGGGCCATGTGCTTTACCGTACAACAAAGCTTTAACCAACGAACCGAAGAAAAAATCTTCTCCTATTAAAAGATCACGCTATTTATGAGCATTACGCACATTAAGCGCGATTAAGTCATTAAATTTTATTCCACCCCATCCGACGGTGTGTCTCCCGGAAAGCTCGTGGCCGGGCAATAACCGTACAATGACAGCACACGGAACAGGCCCGGGGGGTTATGGAGTTTTCTTTTGCAGCTTCCGAACCTGCTGCCTGCTGTCTGGCCCGTGCGCTATGGCAACAATGTCACAGTAGGTTGAACCATTTAATTATTCATCTCGCTGCTGCTGCTCCGGCCATCCAAATATTCGCTTTTCGTATCATCACCACTACTATGTTGTATCCGTTGCTAGGTGGCCGTCGTCAACTCCGTTGAAGGGGAAAGATGGAATGTTTGGACTGGCCGGGTTCGCTCGCTGGGTTACTTTGATATCTTGTGACGAAGGTTCGCGTGGATCGGAAAACAATATATGGGAAAATTATACACATTACCATCATAAATTGTACCATTGTGTGAGAGAGCGTCTGCATACCACCACTGCACAACACTACAGCGGCCGGGGAAGCACGACATTTTCTCTCACGGGCGATGAGCTCAACGATGGCATTTAAAGGGGTCATTTTACAGGGGAATAAAGCGATTCCAGCGAGCATGGAATAAACCCATCGCGTAACACAACTATCCCCAAAAACGGAAATGCAACAATACAATAGTGTAATTATGTTGGTAAAGTTAACAGGGATTCTAAGCAAAGTTGATTTTTCAACAAAACAAAAATTAGAGGAAAAACTTTAATTCAACGCTCCGCTTTTGCGCAAATGTTCATTGCATCATTACAGCATGCAATATTGAAATCGAAAAAGTTACATATCCATGAAGTTCACGTTACATCACCGTTGATGGATCCATGCGCATTTGCGTGGTTTGCTCATCCAAGGGTTAAAACCATCCAAAAGCAGACGCACACCCACACATGCACAACGGAACCGTGGACAACAGGCGGTATTTGCCACACCCCCTTTCCCACCCCCTAGAGTGTTGTTGGCGCAGAGGAAGAGGGGGAAGGAGCTGGGAGGGGGGAAGCGTGAAGTGGTGAACTTGCCTGCTTTGGGACGCTAGAAACAGCTGGCTAGTAACGTGAAACTCACCATTTAATGCACTTTCTGACCCGTTTTCATTCAATTGACCCCTGTGAACAGTTATCCCACTGTCGCTCCCATCTAATTTTGCTAACCAATTTCCAACCCCTGGGGACAATGGGTTGTATGGTGGTGGGGAGGGGGGGTTTCGTTCTTTTAATGGAACCGTACACAAACAGCAAGTCAGTTACTTTGTAAGCAACAAGCGTGTGCAGCAGAGTTTGTGCCCACGGTGAGAAGCAATTGAGGATGTGCGTTAATTTCTTCCTCTCCTCCACCACATTCCTTGGTAGCATTAGGACCAAGCGCCCCCCCAAAAAAAAAAACAGCTTCGTAGTTCGGGTAGCTCAAGGACGAACTTTTCCTTTGTCCACAGCAACTTGCACTCGCGGATCCGAAATCACACCACACGGGTGTAGTGTTACACCCGCGAGTAGCAATTTGTGTAATATACGAAGAATTGTAAATGGAATATACGGAATTTCTGTTCCGTCCTGTGCAAGAATGGCATTTTCAAGCACAGAATTCGGACCATTACAACATTACAACATGAAACCGTTGTAAACATCCGAAGGGGATGGGGTGAATGGGGCTGAGGGGGGAAATCCCAACCCCAAAAACGCATACTCTAGTCAGGCTCACATACTTTCTCTTCCCTTCTGGGTTCATCCATATCTCGCTCCTGCTTTGCCCGTCACTGCCCGTCTCACTCTAACTCTCCCTTCTCAGCTGTTTATTTCTGGGTGTAGCAAGAACAATTCGTCCTTCCTCGGGCTGCTGCACCGGGGGTGGAAATAAAGTGGTGTGACAAGGTGTGAACAGAAGAGAAGAAAAAAAATGCACCAGGGCGCAACCAGGCGGCGAAGGTGAACGACATAGCGTAGTAGCACCATAGTAGCCTTTGCAAAACCGTTTTGCTACAGCAAATCTATCCGAAAGGAAAATGTTTCGCACAGCGAGATGCACACAAACACATGCGCGCATTTGCACCCACCCGAGGAGGGTTCGAGAGGGTTCACATTATCAAGAATACGCTCATTATGACCCGTCGAACTCAATGATAAGCAGCATAGCTTTTTTTTTTAAATCGCGTTTGTTGTTGTTGTTGGAGCTGCCATTTCGTCCACTCTTGCAATTGGATGCCACTGCAACAAAATCTCCATCACGGAGACAACCCCCTCCGGTGGGTCGGTTAGTACCTTAATGTATGATAAAAGCAGTGGGTCATACCTTCGCGAAGATAATGCCGCCATCGATGCTGGGTGGATGGAGATACACTTATTTACAACGCGGGTTTAGCGCAGAAAACTATGCAAAACCGACGATATCACGCACCAGCACATAGAACTTGCGATTACAACACCACCAAACCCCACAGAAACTATTGGCCACACACTGCACTCCGACCTTCCGCACTCCCTCGCACCCCACGCGAACCCCTTTCTTCACACCCCCGCCGCACACACACACACACACACACACACACACACACACACACACACGGGAGCCTGCTCACACACCACGCACGCACGCACACCTCACTACACTCGCAACCGCACGAGTCACACACTAGAAAGCGAACAATGAGCTCGACTATTTCGCGACACACTAACAACCGATTTCCAAACGCTCTTCCTTTGGCGGGGGCTGTGGAGATGGCCAGCCAGAATCCCGAAAACTTTTTCGGACGGACGGACGCACGCACGCACCCACACGGGAAAAAGGCTTGTTTCGCGATCTTTCTCACTATTTGATATTTTGTTGAGCAGCAGGTCTCGTAGCACGACACCGTTTTGACAGCTCGTGGAAACAATAGTGAACAATAAGGTTGGCAGTTGGCTGTCCGCTACGTTTACGGCTAACGTGTATAGAGTGAAGGTGTGTGGTACGTTTTTCGAACGCTTGCCCACTTTTGGTTTTCTGTTTGAGGACTTTTGAAATAACCAATTTGTGAAAAAAAATCCCAGCATTGTGGATCACACAGCATATCAAAGATTTGTAAGGAAATCACAGCCAAATAAGGGTTGATAGCCCCAACCTTCCCTTCATTTTCGTACCACTCTCGAGAAGACATCTTATTTGTGTACATCTTGATGCTAGTTCGAAAACAACATTCGACAATATGTCAATTTGCTTTTGTCACTGCAAAACAAACGCCTATCAAAACATAGGCATTTGCAGGTAAAATTTGGTGCAATTCTCCCAAAAACTTTCCGGCTAAACACAATTGAAACGTCCTTTATCGCTGTAGATTACTCTGGCCAACATGAAGCGACAGTCAAGGAATGTTCTGTTCGATCGTTTGCATCGCGGAGTGGTGTACACCTGTATGGGACTGACGTTGTACGGCACTTACATGCTCGGAGTACGTGTCTACCGGTATTTCACCGTTATAAAACCAGCACGGCAAGCGGAAGAGCTTAAAATGCTGGAAGCGGGAGCAGCAAAACAAGCGCCATCGTTGGACACAGCTCCCACCTTAACGTCGTAGTTCTATTGCCGTGCGGAAGAATAGCATCAAAGTCGCTTCACTATGTTTGATATATGTATAGACCCAGAGCATTTGTTTTCCATCAATAAATTATGTAATTGATCAACGCGGTGTATGATTTGTGAATTGTTTAAAATAAAGCGTAGAAAAGCTTCGCAATACTCCATCTTTCGGAAGCCCGGGAGTCTTGCACCGTACTACTCATTTTAGGACACAATACGGAATAAAATAACGCACAAACCAAACGTTGCTCTTAGCTGTATAAAAATGTGTTTTTTTGTTTTATTTTAATATTTATTTTCCGTTAAATATAATTATTCCTCCTTGCTCGAAACATGCTGTGTTATCAACATAAGTTTTTTTTTGTTTAAATAATAGAAAGAATTGGATAGAAAGGTAAGCCCTGATACAGTACCAGCAGCATGTGAATGGTAGACGCACGTGAAATCATGTTTGCAGTCAAATGGTATGTAATGCAACAGTTAATACCAAATACTACACTATAAAGGAACGAAAGTCGAAATTCCCTTTTGCTCAAGATATTCCACTCCGGCAGACACGCACAAAGCCATCGTGGAGAACACACCGAATCTGCCTAACATATCCTAACAGAGTCGTGATTGACTTTCGTACGACATTAACAAAGCAGCAGGTCAGCAGTTTGTTGTTAAATCTGGAATTGCAAAGACCGGCGATTGTGGTACAGTGCACAGACAAGAATATTCCGTTTACGCTAACGCTTGCCTCCTTATCGCGCATTTGTCTTGTGGGTTTGTGTACAATACAATATTTTATTACAATTTTATTTCCTCGGGATAATACAAACGTTCTATCCTAGAGACTGTTCGGTCCCATCGTAAAAAAGAAACGTGTTTCCTCTTCGAACAAAACTTTTGTCTCGTTCTTCAAGAGCAAAATAATAAATTTGTTATTTGTTTGCCTAAGTTGGGCAACTTTTTCATGAAATTCGCCTACCGTAAACGTTTTACTTTCTTTGCCTAAATTAACATTCATCCGACCCCCGACAAAATGAACATGCAACGAACAAAACTTTCATACAAATTGCCTCAGTACGAGCGACATTGGGGCAAAAGTGGCATAATGACTAAATGACCCAGAAAAGAAGATGGTGTATTCAAAATGTTAGCGAATAGTAATATCGGTACCGTAGTAGTATTGAATTTATCGTCTTTTAAGGCATTAAAATGTTGACACGACGTTAAAGTATAAACGGCAAAAAAACAAATCAATTGTTTTAGTTCAAAATCGTCTATCAATTCACAAAACTTCAATTAAAATCAATTACCATTTTCTTCTCGCACGATGATGCATCCAAAACTCCAAGCAAACGATCGCGCATCATTGGCGAAGCTGGATTCGTTCCTTTTAGTAGCTAGGATGCTGAATATCCTTAATACAAAACTGGGTTCTAGTGAAACAGACGAGGCAAAATACATCCTGAGGCGCATATATATGCGGTTACGCAGCAGTGCAACATCAAACCGGTTAAATATGGGGAGGGAAAAGGAGCTCTGTCTCTTGCTGGATTTTCCGCCACAATTAACACGCCTTCGTGTTGTTATCAACTCTCCCTTGTATGTACACAGCTAACGCTACAAAAGGACACCACCTGGCTGTGTGTGTCTCTCTCTCTCTAGCCTTTAGACTTGTCTCTTTAAATCAGTGCTGCCTCTTGTATACCAATAACTACCGTCACGATTCTGTAGTGTAAAAAAGCTGTATAAGGTTTAGGAAATCCGTTTTCATCCCCTTCTGCCCATGCTGTTTTATAGTAATATTGCGCACTCTCCTGGAGAATTTGCGCCCCTGTGCGATATACACGGTTGAAACTTCCCAGCCACAAAAAAAAACAAAACTTCAAGTGAGTGTACGGTCTAGTCCCAACAAAAATGACCGAAACACAACTACCCGTGCGCGGAACGGGTAGTATGGGAGGTGGTGGTTCTTCCTGATGCACTGACATTGTTGTTTGTTCTTGCTATTAAGAGCGGTTTGTTAGTTTTGACATGTTTCTTTGCACCGTCAGTATTTGTGTTCATGTATGTAACTTAATATTTATGCGCTTTATAATTCGCTTTCTTTATGTATATATATATTTGTTTTGCTGTCTCCTCTTTGTCTTTCCCTCCTCCTATCGTATAGGTAATATGTTGGCCTTTTTTATCAATCTCTCAAACTTAGGCTAAAGCTTGCCCGCGTGACACGTACCCACAGTAAACCCTCGTGTGCTTTAGTTTCGCGTTTTTGTTTGTCGGGTTGAACGGAAACGAAAGGAACCCAGCTCAATCATCGTGCCTAAGGATTTGCTCCTTAACGATTTTTTTTCTAACTTCTACATTCACTCACTTAATTAGCAAAATGTATTATTAGTTTGTTTACTAGCTGGAGTGCAAACCATGTAATTAGGGAGGATTTGCTGTTGCACTGCCATCTTAAAGGGCTACAAACAATATGCCTTTGTCTCTGTATCATCTTCTTCATATCTGCAATTTTGAGGTTGTATGTTCTTTATGTTGCACATATGTGTTTCGCGTACAAATGTTTGCTGTTCTACAATTAGGAGGCGCGCAAGTAACAACGCTGTTGTGGGATTTATCGGGAACTTTACCATCCTTAATGGTTCTCATCGACCCATTTATCATGCTCGTAACAAACAACCTTAGGTTTAATGCGGGAACGTGAAACAAAGAAAACCATTGCTACGGGTTAGCGCACTGCTTGTGGGTGCGCCTTCCCTGCCGTACTCTGGCCCCGTCTTCAAAACATCTCCTGACTGCAAACCTTACGAAAGGCAACGGGCTCAAGTGTGTGTAAAACCGAAGTGGTATGAAGAAGAACGAAAGTATACGTAGAAAATCTAATGATTTTGATCCTGATCTCATGGCGATCGATGCGGTTTGTGTCTGTGTGTGTGCGCGAACGACACAATCATCCGAAAATCCCGTCATGTGCTAAAGAATGTTTTCACGAAAACGGATAGTAGGTAGGGTGTTTGTATGGGTGTGATTTTTACAAAAATCGGCACTTCCTCTTTTTCGTTGGCTCTGGAGGTTCCAGCGCTGCGAGGATTGCCTCGTCGAAAACGTTCTTCAGCCCTCTCTGTGAACGAAATATTACGGGAAAAACAAAATGATTAGCACAATTTATTGCAAATACATCCTCGTGTACCGCAGAAGAAAAGGTACCAACATACCTGGGTCAACGCAGAACACTCGACATATTTCACCGCCTTCAGTTCCTTGGCCAGTTTCTCACCCTGCTCGAGGGTGATGGGTTTTTGTTTGTTTTTAGCCAATTTCTCCAGCGTACTGTTTTCGTCGCGCAAATCAATTTGCGTGCCCACCAACAGGAACGGCGTTTTCTGACAATGGTGCGTTATTTCGGGAACCCACTGTAAGACATTAATAACGAATCGAGTATTAATAGAGTGAAAATATAATTTAATGCCCATTAGCGTACCTTTTCTTTAACGTTCTCAAAAGAGCTGGGACTAACGACGGAGAAACACACTAAAAATACGTCTGTTTGAGGATACGACAATGGTCGTAGTCGATCGTAATCTTCCTGGCCTGTAAATATAGGGGAATGAAAGAAAAAAAAAACATCAGAGGTTGATCAGGTTTTGATGAACCACACATTTTTATCTGGACACTCAATCCACCAAGCAACTGGCATCACTTACCAGCTGTATCAAACAAACCGAGCGTGTAGGGTTCGCCACCGATCATGACCGTCACGGCGTAATTGTCAAACACCGTCGGTACGTACTCGGATGGAAATTTGTTGGTCGTGTAGGATATGAGCAGGCACGTCTTACCGACCGCACCGTCACCGACGACCACGCACTTTATTGTTTGCATTCTGCTGCTGTTTCAAATCTACCCGCCTTGATCACACTTGTACCTTCCTCTTCTGCCTTAGATCCTTTGTTATAAGCGATACGCTTCTGGGTCTGGCAGCTTCACGACGTGTTTCACGAGCGCTGTGGGCGAAAATATGCAAAATGGAGTTTAGATTTCGTGAGGTGATCGAAGACAGGCCTTGTTGGACATCAATCCCGGCATGGTGGATGCTCTTGTGATCAAGTGATGAATTGAAGTGCTGTTGTCGAAAATGTGATTGGGAAGAAAGGCAAACACGAAATATTTTTTTTAAATCGATTCGCTTTTCTTTATGGTAAAAAAGGCATGCTAATGACGCAACCCCAAATGTATTTGGCCCCCAAATGTGTGTATATGTAAGATTTCCTTACTGGGGTCTCCATATTATTTACAAAAAAATTAATTAATCCATGCCGTATCTGCTCATACTAAATGCATATTTTTATAAACCTAAACGAAGAACCTGAAAATATACTCTCTTGATTACTTGTCGATCGTTGTAAAGAAATTATTTTCGTAACGTTCAAATTATCTTGACCAAAGACGGGCAACAGCATTTGTCTCACACAAGTAATTAACTTGTTGAGCCGCTGAATCATCATGATAACATTTGATAACATATTAGAAAGCAGAATCTCATGCTATCGAGATCATTAGAATGGCTTCTGTGGATTCGGCAGAGCTTTTTCCTTCGCATCAGTAACTACAGAAGTGCTTCGGGGAATTGGTCTTTCATGTGCTCCATTAGAAACTCTTCAATGGTAATGTTTTGAATTCCCAATCGTCGAAGGTTTCCATACCAGGCGAAAGATTCTTCGATGGTTTTACTTCCACACAGAGCGACAAAAAGATATTTTTAATGTGCATTATGCGAAATTTCGCCCGTTGATTACATTAATATTTGTTCGTTATTGCCAATGGCTCGATAAGAGGGTGATGTTGATTGTATTTTGAAGCAGTGTTTGAAGTATTCGTTTGATGGACTTCCCAATGGGGATGATCCAAATATTGAAGTATGGTAGAATGTATACTTCCCATTTCAAGAGTCTTTCTAGATCTAATGTTAATTAATACACAAATGGTTTGATTACAGTAGCTATTCACAATGCGATACCAGCTTTGTCGTTTACAAACCGAATCGATCGGAAGTGTTAAACGATCGCCTGTTTGAGGTATCATTAGATCGATATGGCCCCATGGGAATATAGCTGCATGTTCTTTCTACAAATGTTTGATTCATTCTCACCAACGAACACTTCACACAATCACAAACAAACAAGTTGTGAATGTGACTCATACCCAAGTGGTAACGATAAAATTGTGCTTTATCTGTAGATTGGCAGTCATTATCAATGTTTATACAATTCGCTTCATTGACGCAGTCAAGTAGTCTCGCTATCGTTCATCGCTAAAAAAAGGGGGAAATGTAGAAATTTGCATGAAGTTCTCGCATTATGCACAGAACGCGTGTTCTGGAAGTTTTGCAGGCCCTCAACATACAGTACATAATCAACAGTGTTCAATCTTGTCTACAGTTTCGATGTATCGCACAAATTGAGGGCAATTTTTTGCGATGCGTGCACCAGTATTTGAGCAAAATGTTATCTCGCGATAGCGCACTGAATGAGAACGCACCCGGTTATCGGGTATGATAAGCGTACGCGATGCCCACGAAACCGTGAATGCGAAGGTGGTAAGCAAAATGAGGGTACATCATAACGGTGCACCGTGTTTGCTGGAGAGCGTAGCTCTGCACATTTGCCGTTTCGGAGGCATGACGGGAGGTTGAGGGAAGCTGATTCTGCATTGATTCCCTCTCCTCCTGCTTTCCAATCTGGCTATAGGTCGAAGATGTTGTTTTATAGATTTTGTTCTACTGCTGATGAAAGCATGCACCATTTATCGATCGTAACAAACTTCAAACCCCAAGTTGTTCTGCACATCTTAGCGTTTGTCTCCGCCGGGAGAGGAGGGTTTTCATTGGCGCCCCAGAACCTAGGCTAGAAATCCAGGTCGTTCTAGGTTGGCGACTACTAGTGAAGACAGACGATTTCTCTTCTAATGCTCTCCGGTCAAACGTGGTCAATTGATCATGCATCCTTGGCTGTGCAATCTTCGATCTCAATGGTTGTGCTAATAACAAGTACCGGCCTGCGTCCAATATTCGTTCAGAAGAAAACGACGGCGACATATCCTCCTTCCATCACGGGTGTTGTTTATCTCTGGTATTATCGCCGTGTTTGTCAGTTGAGTTGATAATAGGATTGATTTTTTTTGTTGTGTTATATAAGCAAACTTTATCAACAGCGGACCTACTGTAATAATGTAACTGCGAAAATTATTGAAACATGAAAACCATTCACAACTTATTGATCTTTGGCTTTGTCTACTCGGTACAAAGCACGATGAGTTGCTGTGATGCTTTCCTCTACCTTCGACGAAATAATTTCTATGCCAACCTGATGACAGATGGTACGCAGAGTCCAAGTTTGTTGCGCTTCATCGGGCAAAAGAAAGCATTCAATCTACGAACGTCTCTCTATGCACTTATCGATGCAAACGATACGGAAAGATGGCAACGCACAACCGAAAAAATCAACACAGAAATCCATCCCAACAACAGATCACCCTTACGACAGGCTGGCACTATTTCGATGGTTTTTTTTTTGAGAACAGTCCCATTAGCTTTCGCCCACGAAGCGTTAAGGGCACGGTACACGGAGGGTGACTGGGTACGGCTAGAGGGCGCGTGAGAACAACGGACAACGAATAATAAATTCATCACATTCCAGAAACGCCATTTTGACTCGCCCCATCTCGCTCGGGCATGTGGACTTGGTGCATAGCCATTTCCTTTTCTAGCAAACTGTTCACACTTTCCGATTTGTGTGCTTTCTCGCTCATGCACCCGCGCTTTCGATGAACGCACACACACGTACGCACATATGTACCCCGCAGCACAGTTATACGCACCAACACCACTGCCGGGCGGTCACGAACGAAAACGGGCACTCTCTTCGATGCGACGAAATTCTTCGTCGTCCCGACGGTTCGGACCTATGCCTGGCCACCTCGAGGAATATCCGCCCCGAGGGGCACAACACAATCATCCACCCCGGAACGGGAGATGAATATTTTTCACCTAATTAGCGTACCGATTGCGGTTTTTGAATAAACAGTTCCAGACACCCGAATCCATCCAGCACGCACACACACTCACGCACACAACACAGGCGCCCGCTTCAAGTCACGGGGAGTGAAGAGAAATGGTGCATTCGATTTATTTGACCGGAACTTGCTCGTTTACTGCTAAATTGCCAACACTAAATGTTCCGATTTTCTCAATAAGTCACCAATCGGTCGCCACATACTACGATAGGGGTACGCACTTACGGCCAATGTCGCTGGGCCCAGCCGCTTTTTCCACTACACCACGAAAGTTGCTGATGAGTCAATCGGCTGCGTTCCACTCTGGCCAAAGCAAACAGGCAAGATTTGCAAGTTCAAAGCCGTTTCCTGCCCAAAAACGATTGAAATCGCGTTGGGAATCGTTTGCCAATCACACGCTACACTTTGAATAGTCGATTTTGCACTAATTCCCGATCAATTTACCTTGTTCTTTGCTGCTGCTACTGCTTTTTGGACCCACCTCCCTGCAAACTCACTTTATGACAACGGCACAAATACGGCTGAATACGATGAGGTAGAGGAAGAAGCAAAGGAAAAAGAGGAAAGTTTTCTTCTCCGCTCGCACACGCAATCCGAGTAGGCAATTGCTGATTGGGGGGCGTTTTCTTGAACACGTGTTATCGTTCACTTATTGGGATTGGAATAGAATAACAACGATTATGATCTGTATATTCGCTAGATATTCATTACTAAATCATTTCATTTACCTGAAACGATTGTGGTGCACAAAAAATGTTTAGCGTGCGCTGTCAAACGTCGGTCAACTTCGGGAGGGAGAAACGTCAACGTCGAAACGTCACCCAGCTTCGTGCTGGTATAAAATCGGATCGACGAGTTTGAAATGGGAATAATAGCCGTTGTAAATTGAATTTCACAGACACAGTAATTGTATACTTCCCGATGGGATGGATGGTGTGGGATTGGACTTGAAATTGAGTGTTTGTCTATATAGTTCTAGTACTATCATACGCCTCTGAGACATACACTTTGTACAACATTTACGAAACCCTGTTGACCGTGTTCGATAGGAAGATTCTCAACAGAATTTGTGTGGAGTCTAATGGCTTGTTTAAAACTCATAAAACGTTTCAGCAAGAACAATACAGTTTCAAACACATTTCTAGTCATCAATTGCTGGTACTGTAAACCGTCCTCCATGTGGAGTTGCATTGCAGACATTTCAACACGTTTATTCAAACATTCAGAAAACGATTTCTTTAAAATATTGCTCTATAAGAATCACTTTCATCCCTCACGAGTTATGTTCCACACTAGCTAAATGCTCACATCATTTCTCTGTATCACTTTCACTGGGTACATTGTTGTGCAGTGTCACACATTACATCTGAGATTTTTTGTTGAATTAACTTAACGCTAGTGTCCTGTTGCTAAGCTTCCTTTCCCACGAACACTCGCTGAAACCTGGCACTCGTAATAGCGGCCACATGGTGCCACACGACACGCGTTTCCCGCTACCATATGCGGCATTTGTCCTTGCTTGGGTTCATCACAGTTCCCGGCTGGCAGCCAAACGTTTGACTAAACTCGGGCGAGTTGGTTAGCACACCCTTCAGCCGAAACTTTCCCGGACAGTGTGAATCGTCTAGATACGCTTTCGCAGCAGCTTGCGTGTTTGACTCGCACCATATATTGCCGTACGAGATGAAAAACAGCTGCTCGTGCGTGTAATTCTCGAAGCCGGGTAGCATCGGTTCCATGCCAGCATTCTTCATGTAAAGTTGATACGCCCGGAATGCCTCCCGGACACCGCCGTTATCGGCAATGTTTTCACCGAGCGTTAGCAAACCATCGATCTGCAAAACGATAGCAGTAATTACGATACGAAAGTTGACAAATCGCTTAATTAAAAAGGTAACGGCCCCGTACATAATCGTCCGCCTCCGGTATGTAGTACTGGCTGTACTGTTTCACAAAGCACATCGTACGGTTAACGTACTCCTGCACAGTTTTGTTCGTCCACCATTGCTTCAGATTGCCGTTCTTATCAAATTGACGTCCTGGAAATGAGGCAGAAAATGATGTAATGCGCCTGTACAGCGGTAAAAACACTCGTCGTACACTAACCACTATCATCGAACCCGTGTGTAAGCTCATGGCCAAGGATAGTGCCCAGTGCACCATAGTTTAGCGCCCTGCAAAAGGAAAGCGGGAAAACTTCATTAGCCTTACGACAGTTTCACTACCTATGGGGACAGTCGTTTACCGGGATCAAACAGATTCTGAACACAAACAGGCAGGATTAAAGCGTTTTTCCTACAACGAATTGCATACCTGCTGGCGTAATGTAAAAAAGTATGCAATCTGCATTGCAAAAACGCTTTAAGTTATGCACTCCGCTGTACAAAGAGTTTTTGCGGATCTTTTTCGTTTTTTTTTTATTAAAATGGCCTTTTTAATGTCCACAGCTTAATCTCACTAACCCTAGGAAAGCTTTACGTGCGACGAAAAGGATGTGCGTGCGCCGTGCGTTAATTGTTATTCCTTCAGCTTTTTTTGTGTGATGACAACCTCAGGCATTGCTCCTTTTGAAGCTGGTGTAAGCAAGGTCCTTTCCATTTTGTCTTAAACATAATTCTGTGCTGTTGTGTGTGTGTGTGTGCTCTGTGGATAGCATTATCGTGGAAGACTGCTTACTCCAGCCCTAGATGGTAGAACGGGTACTGCAGGATTGCGATCGGTATGGCTGGAAGCATCGTCGGACATGGTAAATTGTAGAAATTTAAAACAATGGAATCACAATCATACCGAGGGAAAAAAACGAAGAAAAAAAAACAAGGTTAACAACCTTCGCACCGACAAAACAAGTATACATGGGTGGCCCAAACCTGCGCCCTGGTGGCCCTCCCAGTGCGAAAAGGATGTACCAGGATGGTGCGCACTAGGGGACAGCGGAGGAACCTCGGGGAATGACCCACCGACAGCCGAATATTAAACGTACGTACTTATAGCATTTTCCTGGAATGTGTGAAACGCGTTCACGTTGGTGGGCAAAGTTTCCCAGCTGAGTTCATGTTTCTGTCGCCAGCGGCGCAGTTTGATGATGTTTTTACGCTGTATTTCCTCCATCATGTTTTCCAGGTGGGTGCTCTCGTTCACTTTCAGCTGATATTCACAGCCACAAAATAGGTTGCCAAACATGAAACAAACAGTGGACGAAAGAAACATTACGCGGTTATTTGTTGCGGTTGGTTAGGGTGGACGTGCACTGGCTAGCGCACGTAGCGTAGGCCGTGTGTACCCCACTGTAATGTTGCTCCAGCTCACGATGATCCAGAATCCACTCGGGGAAGCCAATCAGGCTTCGCATCGCCTCTGACTTTCGCAACGTCGACTGCTTGGTTGGCCAATCCATCCAGGTGGTGTCTCGTACGAGTCCTTCGAACGCGGTACGTATGTACCGGAGCATATCGTGCACCCGTGGTTTGGTGCGCTGGGTAAAGTTATCGCTGGAGATCGCGTAACTGACGGCCATCCCGAGCAGACGGTTTACGGTACCGGTGCAGTAGAGGGTCCGCGAGCTGAACCCATCCGTCGGGGTGATGGACTTGTAGTAATCGTAGTACAGTTTGCGTACCTCCATCGTGGTGTGGAGAATCAGTTCCTCCACCACCGTCCACCAGATGTACAGCTCGATGTGGGCAAGCGGTGTCACGGAAAGATACTCTGCAAGGAGCTTCAGGTAGAGTATGTCCGCATTGCTCGTGAGGATCATCTCGTCCTGCAGGTTGAGCTGCGCTTCCGGTATCCCTTCAAATACACTGGCCACCAGTTTTTCCCAGATTGGTAGTGGATCCTTCGGCGCCAGGTACGTGTCGGTGATGTTCTGCAAATCCGTTACCGTGTAGTACACAATATCCTGCAAGTTGAGGCGATCCTCCAAGTTTGTACTCTTGGAAGCGTTCTCGGCTTCTCGATTGAACTAGAAAGTAGTGATGAAATTGAAGACGTCAGTAAATCATCGTGGTGACTCCCGTGCAGCACCGACCTTAGTGATTGAATCCGAAAACTGGACCACGATCGTCGCAGCTTTCTCGAATTGCGCATTAAAGGATTGTAAGTTGATTGTCGGATCGGTATGGTTCACCATCAGTTTCATCACTCCGATCATAAACTTTTTGTACGCACTTACAGACGCCGAATCTTCTTCCGCGTCACTTTCCTCTACGTCATCCTCCTTGTCATCCGCACTGACCATAAGCTTCCGACGAGTTCTCCCATAGCGGATGTGCTTCAGGATATCGGTGTTGCTGTGAAGTTGTTCCTTGATTAAATGCTATGCCTCATCCGAAGATGACATCGCAAACGAAGCTGTACTTACAATGGCAAATCGGAGCCACTCTCCGGCGTTCCCAGCACTAACCGGTTGTAGTCTCGGTGGCGTGGATCCGGGTACACATCGAACCCAATGAAAATATCCATCCCAAGCAATTGCTTTATCTTGGCCAGCGATTGTACCCAGTCCAAGTCATATCCCTTGAAGACGGGTGACTCGGCCACATCCGTCACGTTCAGAATCGACGGGTACGGGGGCAAATTGAATTGCTTGAGGTACTTTAAAACCGGTTCATAGCCGAGCCGATCCATGGCAGTGAGGTTCATGCAGGCCGTGTACATGGCACGGGCCTGCACTACGGGTTTCGGATCAAACTCGCTATTGTTCGCCTGCAGGTAGTGTCGGATGTTGCGTAAAATCTTCGCCTGTCGCTCACTGAACCAATCGAAGCTGGCGTACGAGTCGGGCCGCGGATGCTCATCCTCCCAATTGCCGCAGGCATATTGGTAGAAATCTTCGCAAGGGTCCACCGTCAGATCCATGCTGTGCTTGAGGGCGGCCGCGGAACGGAGACAGTCCGCGGTGTGACAGATCTCGGGCGGGAAATGTACTGGAAGCGAGAAGGCGCATTAGTTTCGTGTCGCGTCAGGAGTCAGATCGGTGATAGTGCCGTAGCGCAAGGTTAAAGATACTCACGCAAACATGCTATTACTATGATAGCGATCGTCAGGATGAAGATTATCAGCAGCAGAAATAGCAGTATCGATTTGTGATAATATCGCCGCCGGAATCTGTACGAGGCCGTTCCAAACCGGGCAAGATGTTGGAACGGAAATGGTGGAGATAGGCGAGCACAACGAGCGTTAATGGTTATACAATGTTTGGAGCTAATCTGGGAACGAGGCGCTTCCTGCATTACCTTGATTGGATACCGATTAGGTAGGGATGTCCGGCGGGTGGCACGGTGTTGGGATGCGTGATGGAGCTCTTCTCCGAATCTTGGCCTTGGAATAGGTGTAGGAGGAAGACAAAAACGAAACCTTAAATTTTCAACTGCCAGGCAGTACGAGCTGACAGAGGACACAACTGACGAAGGTTTGGTAAACTTTTAATGTTAATTACTCGAGCAGTGCTTTAAACGTATAGCGATACCGTTTCCGGTTTTGGGGAAGAATTGTACCATTAAATGCCACCATGCCGGCGACTAACAACTTGTACTTGCAGTCCTTGCACGACTGTAGTGGGAGAATCAATTAATGGCAAGGGCATCGTAATCAAATCTAGTACTACCTCAGGTTGAACAAGTAACGAGCAGACGAAAACTAATTATGTGTAACTTTTGTGACGCTTATTGTCGATGTTCGGTGAAGTCAGCATAAATGCAAAACCCCCGCTGCGGCAATGGAGGTTCGGGTTTAATTAATGTGGTACAGCAGAAACTAGGGCATTCTTTTCTGGATAATGTTAAAGGAGATGTCGGTGCTTCCTGTTGTATGTCCTGCAGCTACTACTTGCTAATTATTACAATAGCAAAACCCTGTTCTTCGAAGTAATTTAAACGTTCTATGTTTATTCGTAGATACATAATTTCACCACCGTTACAGAATATTGTTTGTATGTCCAACTTTTTGTAAATAATTCATTATTTTATACTTTCAATAGAGCGTGTTACTGCTGCTAATATCGTATACTGAGATTCTACTGCAGAAGGTTTAATAGGTAACGTTGCCGGCTTTGAGCTTCCAACTTTCGCCACATGATATCTTCAATCAGGCCAGCCCGTTATTACAGCATGGACCCACTTCCCTTTGCTTCCCAAATGAGGTTTCCCTAAGCACAGCGTGATGATTGACCGGTGCACGTATGAGCGGTTGGTTGACAGATACAATTATGCTCGGCCATCCACCACCATTCAGAGCCACGGGTGTGCCGGGCATAAAAAAGGGGAATGACCCACTGACAATCGTATCCTGGCACTTTCATGTCCCGTTTATTGTACGTGCGGTGTGGTGCGGATAGTTGGTAGGTTTATTGACCCGGCCAGATGCATGCATAATTTGTACGTATGGTGCTATGCAGGTCATCAGGTGAACATGATTTTGCTATTGAAAACGCACCAAGTTATTAGATTCCCGGTGTACGGTTGGCACACTATGAAACATCTGTCTAATTTCCCACAGTATTGAACAGTTTTTCTGTGTCTCCACCAAAGTGGGTATAGTAAAAGAGTTCTGGTAGGTAAAAATGTCAATATTTGGATGAAACTTAAAGCTGCTCCAATTGTTTCTTACAAACCTTTTCCAAATTATACTATGTCATAAGCTGTTTACTTTATATAAGTTGTTAATAAAATCATATTTATATAACCTTTTTCAGGACGTATCTCATGAGACAAATTGCTCGAACTATACATCAAACATTTCGAATCCCAGTGTTTACAAGCTCACACGTGGCTCTCGATTTAAAATATTCCTTTTTTCTCATACATAATAAATTTGGCACAGCTACGCACTACACCTGTGACGCTTGGTTTTGCATTTAGTCCTTCAGTCCAAATCCAACCAATAGCATCTTTCTGCGGTCCATCACTTTGATTTATTGCGAATCCAACATTCAGCAACCATTTGATCTCGTTGCTCTGTTCATCTTTGATTACCCATCACGTGTCGTGCGTTCCTTGCTGAGTTGTAGACATGGGAAGCAGCAATACTCAACCATGTGTATAAACACCTCTTCTGTTTATTAGTTTTTCCCTTAAGCAAAAGACAAATACCGTCGAGGATATTATTTTGGGGAGCATTAGTTCTAAGAATTCGGTTATCGTATACGGCATTATGCCTTGGCCCAGTACCTTCGCGTTAGATCAATAGCAACAACAACAGGCCAGAGAAGAAGTAGCGTCAGCATCGAATGAAGTTTGTGCAAAAACATGTGTATTTTCCAAGGCAACCATAACACAAGAGATTAAAACCAGTGGAGGAAGTTCTAAGAAATTGTTAACTAATGAAATAACAAAATCTCTTTCACTCTCTATGATTAGCAACTTCGACCCACAAAACACCCCCTTATCAGTTGTTTAATTTACGCTTTAGGCACACTAAGCGAAGAAACCGTTCAACCCAACGCTGGACTGAGATTTGATACCCATACCGGGGGTGTCGCAGTTGTTTGCTTGCCAGCTAATACCATCGCCCTTACCGATTGCTCTTTTTAGACATTCACATCGAGTGCAACAAAAGAGCGACAAAATGAAAGCGCATAACGCTCGTGGTGCAGTGACTTGACAAACCGCCTGAAAAAAACTACCTAAAAATGTGATTGAAGCTATAGAAAGCATGAAACAAAAATATATATATATATATATATATATATATATATATATATATATATATAAAACGTACCATAATCTGGCCTGTGGTTATTATCAGTCGTCCAAATACGTTGCGTCGACATGGTTTAAGGCGAGGCGGGGTCCTTTTCTAAGGCACTCGGATGCTGCAAGGCGTTAATTTCCTGCCTTTTTATTGCTCGATTTTACTGCTGTTTCATGCTGGAAGGATTTACAAAAAGAAAACACAAAGGCGAATGGTGGGAGGACGTACAAAAAAAAAAGAAATCATAGAAAAATGCTTTCAGCTAGAAGTTAGTTTCACGGAAAAGCCACACGGCCGATTGGTTTCCATTCGAAATGTGGCAAACTGACGAAAACAAAAAACGGCTACGGCTCTATTCAATACACCCATACAGGCGGATGTGGTTTGGATCGATAGCCGTAGATAGATTGCATGATGATGATGATGGGAAGCGATGGATTCCGGCAAGTATTTGTGTGTTTTGATCACGTGAAGCATGCGACTACACCATTTGCCAGTAAAACCATCCAGTCCATATGGTGTGTCCGGTTTTCATATTTCATTGTTTATATGCTGCACACGGTGGAAAACCCATTTTCATCCACTCTTTCTCACTCTCATTCACTCTCTCTCTACAACACGTGAAGCACAATGCACGTGTCTGTTGACATAATGCATCAGCATGGATTAATGTTGTGTGATGCATTAATAAAAAAAAAAACAGACACAACAAAAAAGAAGAGACCCACGAAACCATTATTTTCCAGTCGTTAGATTTGTTTACCGTAGCTATTACCGTGCTGCTAGCAAGCTGATGGAATGCATGTGAAGCCTGCGAAAGGCCATAAACACACACAAACCGCACTAATGCGTCGCGTCCTGGCAAGGTTAGTGAATGTGAGTCTATAGAAAATGTACCACGGAAGACAATTATCGTACTGGCCGAGTCACCAAAAGACAACCAACAAAACAAGCATTTAATATTCTCTGGCCCGTCTAAAATGTTTGGACGAGCGTAGGATGGACGAGCGATGGAATACGGACGGCACCGGATACTTGTTTACTGCGAACCACCCCGACCATACCCTGAAGGACTTGAAGGCACGGATTTAGTCACTGGATAGCGATAGACAGTCCTCGCTCGCTTGTGCCATTCCTTTCTGCCTGTGCCTTTAAACGCTTTGTTTGCGAATCGCTAAATCACCAGATTGTTTGTATACTCGGTAATATTATCGGCATACAACATCTGCCCGGTTGGGTAGACCGCGTCGACAAACTTTCCGGTCGAAATTTTTAAGACGCTTAACGTTGCCACGATACACCCGTGCCTCGTGCCATGTTGCCGCAGGTTCGCGTATTGTGTCAAGGTCGCTATTAGTTGGTGAATATTATTACAGTCCCGAAAGCGGTTGGTTCGATTTTGCACCACTAATCTTTCACAGCATGTCAGCACCAGTTTGAGGAGGGATTTGTAGGGTGTTGTAGTTTGCGAGTATGATGTAAATTCAACACAATTCCATCCACTACCTATTGCTTCCTAAATAATAACACTTGGTTGAGCTACTGCAGCTAAGCACGGCCGTCTAGCTGTGCTAGGAAAGAACGCTTGGCCCGTCGTGTCTGTTGGTACGATGCACCGAGACTGCCCGGACGGTCGCTGGGCGAATGTGCACGATCCGCTAACGGCCGATGGTTTACGGTACGCTACATTATGCCATTGAATGACGATGACTGTCATAGACTATCCGAAGGACGAACAATACTGCGACCCGGGCTTAACATCCTTGCCCACCCCGGGTGCTTTACCCGCAACGGCACGAATCCTGACCACCAGTATCGAATGCCGCAGTATCCAATCCAATGCTGCTAGGTACATGCATTCTCACCACTGACTACTACCACAAAACACCGGAGTGTTCGTACACGATTGGGGAGGCATTTGGGCTTAGCACTATTATTAGCTCTATATCTGTTTGCTGTTTGGCATGGGCGTTCGGTGTAGCGTGACGACGACGCCACAACAACAACACCAACGCCATCCAACGGTTCCGGTTCGAACAGGGACGTTCCCGGGGATTGTAGACAATCATTGGATTTGGGCACGATTCGTAATTGTTGCTTCGCTCTCCTAGACAGGGTTGGCCAGGGCCAATTTCACCGACACGATGAATGCTCATTCATCGCACGGGAAACTTCACCAATTAATTGGTGTTGTTTTCCACTGTGCACGACACTGAGATCAATTTCATTATGCTGATATAGTACCTCAGTTTCAAGAGTTTTTTCCCTCTTTTTGAACTGTTTTTTTTTTGTTAAGTTGCACTTAAAAAGAAATGTTTTACTTGCTTTAAAATCATGCGATCGAATATTACATTTTTTTATGCGATGTGCTTTGGATAAAATATTATTTTTCAACGTCCCTCTGGAGTTGACAACTCGACGTGAAGTGTTTGAAAAATCGGTGTGAGCAGTATCGGTGTAACAAGAGTTTAATGAGTTCGCTTCAATTAACATCAGGCGTGCATTGTATTGATGCTGTCACTTTGCGCGCGCTATCAAAGGGAAGAAAGTTATGGAAAGGTAGTAAAAACCACTGCAAAAGTGCATATTATTTTGCAACAAAGTTTCATGTTTGAACAATGGAACAGCAAAGAAAAGATTCATAGCTTCCTTGCCATTGAAAAACATCTGTGTTAATATGTTTCATGTTGTTAATTAATATTGTTATATTATTAGTACATTAACTCGTTTGATCCCATGAACTGTCGTGCGCTGATGTGCCTGCATTGATGAAATTAATACAGCCCCATAGAAACTGCACGTCAGATTGAACTGCGGTGCGTTTGGTAAAGGGCCGCCATTATCTAACATTCAGCACCACGCTCCATCTAGAATGCCAGCCGCACACGCATTCGCTTCAAAGAGTTCGTCCACCCGGCGCTGCATTCATTACGGGTTGTAGGGGCTCATGCCATTGCCTACGACCGTGCGGGGATGTCCGGCGTACTGGTGATCGTTAATGGGCAACACTATTAGATTGATTGACTGTCGAATATTAGAGCAAACATGATTCATTCAACTGCACGCCCGCGTGCTCTGGCCGGTATGTGGACAAATGGATACCACTCTAGATGTCCCGGGTTGCAGGGGTAACGAAAGGTATGAACCGTAATGGTCGTAACATTCTCTGGTTAATTATGATACATTTATAAGGTAAATAATGTTAAATGTTCTGCATGGTAGGCTTAAACTTTTGCAAATTTCTACTAATAAAAAATATTGTTTTGCTGAATTTGTGATATTATTTATGTGCCAAAACGATAAAACGAAAACGTAGCCTAATTGGACAGAGATAAATTAATACCATTTACGTACTTTTTTGTCAGTCTCTTTGAAGCTTTTGCACTTTCAAACCAAATGAAACAACAACGCACAAACAAACGCTCAAAGCCATGAAACAAATATTGTTTTATTTAGTGTATTAAAGTAAACTTGAATAATCAATCTACAACTGTTCAATAAATCTAGAAATTCTACAAAATTGTATCCAGGGGAGTACTAAACCTTCCATTTATAACAATTCGTACACTTCGTAAATCTTCCAGGGAGCTTTACTAATGTTTTTCTTTTGTGGAAAGGAAGTGAATTTCCTAGTAAGTAACACATGGTTTCATCTATTTTCGTGTGGAAATCGCTTTCGGATCTTAACCTACATGAGACCATTCTCTGAATTCTTCGTTCACGAATGAGAGCCATTGTTGGCCATTCAGTAATCCTGACCGTTTTGGCGAATCCATTAACGTACTCCGTCTCGGTTTGGGGCTGTTACGGTTTTCTCCTGCCCCTATTAATAGTCAAAACATAGATGTACCCATTGTTCCGAGAATGAGAAAAAAAATAGCAAGAAGAAGTGGGTACGAATTGGGTCGTCCGGTACCATTTTAAAAGGAAAGCGATACGACAAGTGCACACATAATGAAAAGTGTTTTGAGTGTAGACATTTTACCAAGGCTGTCATGGCCGCACAACAATGTAAACAAGCCAGTCCGTGGCGAATTTTCCTGATAAAGCTGTCCCAAGAGATCTTTTGCGCTTGGCTTTCTATCTGCTACAGAAATTGACGTATAGAAATGTCACATTGAAGCTTCCATTCCCAAGACTCGCAAGGGCTACTCTGGAGGTTGTTGAGGTGCAGAGCTTTGAGAATTTTCCAGGCATCTTCACCCGCCACGTGAAGTTGGTCATGGTTATTCCAAATTACTTGGTAAATATGTCTGGTAACGCTGGGCCAACCTGATAATTTGCCGCATGAGAATTTGATCTGATCAGGAGATGTTTTGATTTTTTTTCATTGCTTTCAAGGTTGCGACCAAATTGATTTTTCTAGTATTAGAGTGCATGTCTTGTGGGCCATATCCAACACCCAAAACCCATTCTCTCTTCAAATGTACAGAATAAATGATTCCAGGATTCCAATCACTACATGTCACACCTCAATAACAGTGTGACATATTTCATGCTGTAACACTTCATTTCCATATTAGAACCGCGACTCGCTTTTTTCGAGCAGTAACTTCTCGCGATAAAGATTTCTTCCGGGTCGGCAGGCACGTTTCGGCTAAAGCTAACAAGAAAGCATTAGAGATGGCAGAAACTGGCACGCTCAGTGCCATCCGGGAATTTATAGGATTCGAAATTAAACACCTGTTATAGTCGAATTGTTTAATCAAACGAAATTGTAGGAATAACACATGATGTTTGATGTACTATTGACAAGGGACTGATTTTCGTTTCCTTCCGTTCAAACAGGGGCAGCAAAGGTTGTAATTTGTTATCAATTTTTGATTGCTTCGACAGGCACGGTCGGGTCATGCTCATCCATTGTTATTCGAAATCCCGCACTAAGCCTCAATCAAAACCCATGAAAATCTGTTTTCTGCCTTAGCTAGCAAATTTTGTCATTTCATTGATTAAATCCAAAACGGGCCGTCAGCAGGGGTTGTCCCTTCGGCAGTGGAGCTGTTGCTATGGTTGATCAACTTTCATCTCGCTTTGCAAGCGAAGAAACAAATCTAAGCAGAGTGGTTTCGCATGCTGTGAGAAATAAGAAAGCAATCACCTGGTACCATTTGCTCCTGCGGCAGCAGCACGGAAGCGCATGGGACAATTGAGAGGAACCGATGCGGCACCGATGTAAAATCTTCATTTTCGTAAGCAATGTAATACGATCACTGAGTTTCACAGTTTGATGAGCTTGCTTTCACTTCCTTTCACGTTCCACTTGGCTTAAGAGGATATGGCTACAGTGTTGCCTGTCCAGTCCGAGCGATATTTTCAATTGTCCTAACAGTGAACTTCACTCTGCGCTACAAAAACACTCCATAAATGGACTCGTAAGCGTAAGAGAATGCGTTTGATAATTAAATGCTGCACCACCACGGTACGCGAGGAGGGTGTGCTAGCTGGAATGGGTATGACTTTCGGCAGGAAAACATTTCATCGCGCTAACGATCGACAATGCGTATCATAAAGTTAGATTAAACCGGAGCAAACCGGAGGGAAACATCGAACGGGAATAGGGGAAACGCTTGAAAACGAACCGCGATGGAATGTTTTTCGGAGTTTCCCACATTTTCACAGAGGCGGGACGGAAATTTTTATGAACATTGATTGTAAACGACAGCGGTAACGTTTCGAAGCAAGCATTTAGTCAACATCGCATCGTTACGTTCTTCATTACGCTTAATTCGTTAGCGTTCTTCTGGGTGCTGTCCAATAAAGCGAAGGAGATTTGTTTTTTTTTTACCGAAACAAAGTAAAAGAAACCGCCTCATTTTGAGCAACGATCCCTAAGGATGTTTACTAAGTGGTTTCAAAACAAATTATCAGTCGCTGTTTGGCTTTCGCCCTTTTTGCGTTACAAAATAAAGGTGAGTAGTACATGCTTTGGTTGTTTATTTAGAAAAACACACAACATAAGTACACGGTGGCCTTTAAATGCTAGATTTCGAGCGGTAACGTGAAGTGGGAAAGAGGTTCGAGAGAAAGCGCCTCGGTTCTGGAGGCCGTCCTGTGCGGCGTCCGGCGCAGATGTTCCGCTGGACGTATCTTTGGTCCTGGACATGCAAACATTTACCATCCATGGTAAGCTGGTGCGTACTTGAGCAGTGGAGCCGGAGCGTGTGCAACCACCGGTGCCGAATGGACGTATGATACCACCGGGGCCGGTGCGGCGTACTTCACCACCGGCGCGGCATGCACAACCGGGGCGTGAACCTGGTGAATGGTGGCATAGCTGGTGGCTGCCGGTGCTACCGCCTTCACGATCGGTGCCGGTGCCACGGCGTACTTGAGCACTGGGGCGGGAGCGGCATGTACGACAGATACGGCCGGAGCTGCGTACTTGACGATTGGTGCGGGAGCAGCTACATACGAAAGACCGTGGTCACCGTAGTATCCACCGGGGTATCCCGGAGCTGCCCGCACGATGGCAATAAGTCCAAGGAAAATCTACAACGTATTAAACAAGGTTTTTTTTTTTAAATGCGTCCGTGCAACTAATGCTTGTTGTAACAATGATGAATAGACTTACCAAAGACTTCATGGTAGCTAGAGGAAGTATGGAGCTAGAGCTAAGGTTCTGAGGAAGTTCACTTCGATGTTTGCTAGTGAGTAGCTAGAACGACACGGACTGACTCAATCGAACACTTCCAGCACCGTGGGCTTTTATAGATCGAACCTGAACGGTGTCATCGTGCTCGCCAACCGGCCCGTCTCGTTAAGGGAAGCCCAAACATGCTTGGCCGAGGCGCACGGCGAGGAACAGATGATCAGCCAGCAAGCGACATCGCACTGGCCGTGCAAGCTGCCTGCCCGTTCGCACATTGCGGAATGTCCAAATGTGGAATGTTACGCTTGATTTTTTTATGTTGTTGTCCACGGCCGTACAGCACCAAGTTAGCGGGCCTGTTCTCATGGAACGTACCCACACACACACACACACAGAGCGTCATGTCAAGCGTGGTCCACTCCTCCACCCGGGTACGGTTTGCAGAAAACGTAACGTGCAAGCCATCGCATCGCATCAACGAAAGGGAAATTGGCCACCGCAAGAGCATGATCTTTGCTGACAGTTAATCGAAGGGACTCGATGGCCGTTGTGGCGTTTGCTTTAATGTGGCATGTAGCAAATAAATCATGCCTGCACCGTGCGCCCATGCTGATGGCGAAGATCAGGCAGCGGGGATGCAACGGGGATGTTTGTGTGCATTGCGATGCACCAGTTATATTTTTTTCGTGCAAAACCGGTGGTCCCCACAGCTGACCGGGTAGCCGGGGTTTTGCAGTGCAACATCTTGCAACACACGGCCGCGACCTCCGCATCGGTGCTGCTGGTCGTTGGTAAACCCAGGCAGCATCGGTAGCAGTGGGTAAAGGCCAATCGAGGATGGTCGAATGTAATGTGCACTCGCACGATGCACAGCAAACGCGGGCATCGCGTTGGAATGCGCTCCAGCAGCACCTCAAAGCCAATCAATCGGGAGGCGCTAAAGCTAAGGCGCTTTGTACGTACGTATGCGAACGCGATAAACAGGACCTTAGGTGCAAGGTTAGCTATTGGAAAGAGCTGTACGATTGCCGTTTGTCGGCTACGAGCTGCATGAGCTGAATCCTTTTCACATCCCCACGATTGTTCGTACCTTTTTGTTTTGCTGCATCTGTTTGATGTGGCCTTCAGCGAACAAGCTCAACGGGAGTTCTATGGCGAGTGTTGCAACTGACGGTAAAGATTGTCGATTCGGAACGCATCTCCGGCACGATGTTCTGCAGTAAGCAATGCATTACATTGTTGTTTGCTTGAAAAAACGATACTAGCCGGGCGAAAGACAAAAGGAACATTTAGACAAAGTTTCGTAGCACAAGTTTGGAGCTTTGTTCATTGGGGATTGTTCATTTTTTTTCTCTACTTCCGGCGTAACGATTTATAAACCAGTTTACAAACAACAGCGAAATGTAACTTAATTTTACCAGCAAGTTCACGGTCAACGGTACAGTGCGCTCGGGAGTGTCCCCGAACGAACAAAGAAGTGTCAGAAAGAAAGACTGTTGAAGTTTAGTAAAAGTATTGTTACTTTTCTGTAATGGTTTTTGTGTTGCCTATACCTTTTGCTCAGTAACAATGGATTTTACTATTCCAACAGCATACGTCTTGCGAGTAGCTCAGTAGGAAGCACCAACAGTGATACTAGGTTTAGGCGATGCTACGAATTCGAAACAGTCAATATCAGCACCGACAAATGATCGATGGCCAGTTGATTGGTGTAAGGGAAGTTTTGCCCCCCATTCTGGGGGACTTTATCAGGATTGATGACGTAATAATGGGGTGTCTTAAGAACGTACCTTCATTCATTTTCATCATCAGCCACATTCGCTTGCAGGACATGTGTCAGGCAGGTGTCATACCGTTGTATGCATAAGTTTCTATACTATCGTCCCGCCCCCGTTCCTGGGACGAATGATATGCGTGCTTAGGAAATAATGCAATAACTCGAAAGAAAAGGATTGCGTATGAAGCGAAGCATGAAATTAAACCGTACCTACCGCAATATGTTTTGCGACGTGATGAGATAAGTATGGAATTGATATGATTGTATGGGCATTCGTTCCTGTTTGCAAACTTCTAGAAGAAATATTGAATGAACCGTTTGTTCCTTAACGGATTTAGAAGTTGGGCTGGTTTTGTATGGTCGCTTCTCGTAGAAGAAAAATGATCTATAGGTCGATATAGATGAACAAAGTTAGAATAAATAAAACAGGTAATTTTTTTCAACAGTATTCATTTTCTAGTTTCAGTGTGGTTGGAAACACGGAAACGAACTCTTGTGATAATGCTATTAACATTATGCTGGTCAATGGAGTAGGTACTTACGGTAAATATCATCCTTTTTCAACTACCTCTTGTTAATCAGGAAATTTAAAGCAATAACTTGCCATTGATGTTTGCAAAAATTTCTGAGAATGTTGGCGTTGTGGAACGGTTACCTAATTGGATCGGAGAACATTTAAATGACAGAAATCAGAGAAAATTATTTGGAAAGGATGTATAGAACCCCTCTCAGAATACATGAATGAAATTAGTTTCGCCCTTCTTTGAAATACCGAAAAGAAGTGTTTTTCGCATCGATTTTTTTATGCTTTTACAGAGATACAGAGAGATATACACAGCCTATCGGTTTTCTCAAAAATGATAGTAAAAACATCGGTGGCATCGAACAAATGAGTGGAGATCTCCTAAGTTGCATCAGTTTGCTTATGCCATCGTGTCTTGCCTTGGATTTTAGAAGCTCTCAAATGTAATCCAAGTAAATGTTGATTATGAGTGAAGTTCTATCCCTGACTTCCGCGCAGATTGAAACAATACATATTTAACAGGGGAATCATTATTGAACATTTTAAGTAATATTCAATTTGAAGAATTCATAACATCGTCCAACACCGGTTTGATGCAGTCCGGATCATACCATGTAATATATACAGAAAATATTGTTTTAAATGACGACTTTTGTTTATATTCTTTGAAGGCATGCTCAAGATGTTACGCAAGACTAACTTGTTTAAAATTCATCCCTTACTTGCAAGAACTTACATTCTTTAGGGAAAATCAAAAGTTTAAAAAAATGCCAACAAAAATTGTAAATGCTTGCGGACATTTGAATGTTACGACGACGACGACGCTATTGCTATCCGACGAGTAGCTATTGCTGGAGTAAGCTGTTTTAAGAAAGAAGGATGGTTTGTTAGACTATCCTGCGACTCCTAGGAATTTATCATTTGTCTGCAATAACAATCTCTCATATTCATCAATAGAGTATCAGAAAACGACTTACATGGATGCGGGAAAGTTCCTCGCAAAGCAAAGAGAATACCTGTAAATTTGAATAAAAAATCAAACAAAGACAAATAAACTAAGAAAGTTAAAGGTATGCTGATGAAACACCTTCTATTAACTTACATTGCACATAGCCTGTTTAGTTTGAAGCCAGTGGTTTTAAATTTCTCAACTCTTGAAGCAAGAACCCCTTTTCTGTTTAGCAATGCAGTATGAAAAAAACAAGATTTTGGAAATGGGATCAAAAAAGTTAATCGAAACACAAAAAAAAGGGGCAAAGAAGTATTCTATTCGCAAGACAAATAGAGATTGCACGCCCGTTACGTTTCCTGTCGAAAGTCAAACGAAGGATGTAATTTATTTTCCTAGCACTTTATGGCCGACAGCGTTAGAATCATGATGGAGATGTGAACATGGTGCATAAAATTGTTTCAGCGTTGCATTGCACTAACGATATGAGGTATGATGTTTAGGAAGCCGTTCACGGTGGAAAGTTTCACATGTGCGGCAGATATGTAGTATCGTGAAGAACAATTTAACATTCCTTCTGGATACTGTTTGAGCAAAGTTATCACGCGAAACTAGGTCTTACTATGAGATATTTGAGGCATTATGGGCATAACGTGTAAAGAATTTCTCACATTTTTTCTGCTTAGTCAAACACTAAATCCTAAGCGAAATTCAGATAAGCTATTGTATGTCTCGTCTAGGTTGGATTAGGATATTCATTTAATCTTAATGCGTGCGAGGAGTAAAAAGCATAATTTTCAGGAGAGTGAGTGCGTTTATAAGTCCGCGTTTGAAGTTTCGAATGAGAAATGCAATAATCATTTTACACAATTTATTCGCATGAACAACATCTTAGTTGCCAGAGAAGAGATCCAAAGCGATGGAAAAACCGTTTGAAATACAAACAGTGTGCGAGTGGTACGATATGTTCATTGACACAAGGTTAAAACATGGCGAAACTTTTCTGCACCATTCAACCTACGCAAGAACACCCAATTTGCAGTGTTTTGCTTCAAAGGTTTTCGCTGTTTGGATAAGTGATGAAGTTTTGCTGTCATATTTGCCGTTCGTACAGTTCGAATTCCTAAACCATCCGGCATAATGTCGGAATTGATACGTAATGTAATGTAAATGTAGTGTAATTTATCATATTCATTGAAATTTCGATAAACCCTCTCGTTGGAGCTCAGCGATGAATAATTTATAAAAATTAAGCTTTACTCATTCTCACTTTGTGTAGCGGTTGTAATGAAACGCAAATGCTTTCGCATTCCCCATTTATTAAAGCAGATGTTCTTAAAGGCCACAATAATGTCTTGCTTCCAGAGCCAGCTTCGGCACGCTTTGTGAAAGTGTCGTTCCGATTGCTTCACGAAATGCAAAGAATAGCGCATTTGGTGCTGCCAATGTACGAACAAGTAACCATTTTCTTTCGCGAACCACTTAACAGCGCGGCAATTAATGTACCACACTACACAATGTACAGATTAGGTTTGAAGCTCATTAAAATTAATTACAACCATCTTCTCGGTGGCTTTTTGGGGTCGCTCGCGCAATACCAGGGGTTGACGAATAGGTTTCGAGGCGAGTTTTTTGGGCCGCTCATTATGGGACATTCTGATTCACCTTGGGCAGTGCGACAACAGTAGTAGTAGTAGCGGTAGTAGTAGTAGTAGTGATAGTAGTAGTAGTAGTAGTAGTAGTAGCAGTAGTATAGTAGTCCTTCTTGGAAAACTGGTCTAACCTTGCTCTACTCTCGTGGGAGTTTGGATTAGTGTCAGCCGCTCAACCCGGTTTAAAAATTCAGCTGATTTAGCAAGGGGACCACTCTTTGCTGCGAACTTTTCACCAAAACCATAATTGCACAGCCGGAAGATGAACGGTCGGCTACAACAACGTCCGTTTCATCCCTTGCAGTGCACTGTGCGCTGGCTGCTATGGGACTCGTATACGTTTTACATATTTTAATTAGGCGCGAAGCTAAAGCAAAGACGCCCAAACGGGAGAATTCAGCCGTAATCATTGCGGCGGCACGGGATGCACTGTATTAAGAGCGTATTTTGATTGTTTTACCTTTTTCGGGATTTAGCATCCGGCACGGCGTGATTTGCCTTTTGGGAAATTCAGGCTCTTTGAAGTGTACAGCGTGTGGTAGCTGATGGTGGGCGGTTTTTTCTTCAACGTTAGCAGTTGGTTGGCAATTGGTCTGTATCACCAGAATCACCGAAAACTGGCATTAACCAGAGGATGATAATTAATTTTTGTGCCGGTCAAACGAGCCTCGCGGGTAAGCTTGAACGTTCAACATGTTGCTCTGCTAAGTAGGAGGGATGCATTTGGTGACTTGTTAGGAAAAAAAGGACAAATAAACAGAGCATTGTAGGACTGACATTTAGCCGCGAGAGAAAGGAAATTCAGCAGCGAGAATTGGAAACGAAATAATGTTGTGATCTATATCACAGGGCGTGTAATTTTCAGAAATCAATTCTGTTTGCTGTGACGCATGAAAAAAAACAGAGAAGCACAACAAATAATTGGTCCATTGCTACTGCCCCAAACTGATAATGTCGTTGATTGCAAGTCGAGTGAAAAGAGTCGAGATTGAATGTAAAAAAATTGTGGAGGTTAAATATGGAATATGGAGGTCAAAAGAAAACCATTAAACCATTATGGATGAGAGTTATGCTTAACTCATCTCGTACCGTTAAGCGATTTTCATAACTCCTACACTGTATGCTCATGTTTGATTCAAAGGTTTCTACTGACAAATATTGTCTATCATTTCCTTCGTTCGCGTGTAAAGTTCGATGTGGGAAGAACTGAGCTATTAACAGGCTTTTGGACATGTACTAGAAGAACTACATCTACTAGAGAATTACTGTTGAACCAACACGATACGGCTGATTCTTATGGACTATAGGAACATTCAAATACTTTAACAGAAATTACCTTCTGGCCTGCAGATTAGAAGCTCATCGTCTGCGTGTCTGCTTTGTAGAGTCAACAGAAGAAGCGCTTGGATATAGAACGGGCTGAGTGGCGAGTCCGAGCCGGAGATTGAAATTTGGCGCGATCACAAGGCAACAAAACCGAGCTCGTCAAATTGAAATGCGCTTACGTTGTGTGGATTCTACGAATTCGCTTAGGTTTGCCACAACAGCTTGAACCAGCCTTCCGATGCTCGAGAGCTCGTCGAGACAAACCCCTCACACTACGCCTACGCAACAACGCAACACCCAACGCAGTGCAGATTAAAGGCTTCGCTGGGTGCTTAAAACTTTATTTAACTCTTTGATGAAGTGTAATTTTGGGGGAGAGAACGAATTACATTCCTTCTCGTTCCATAGTTGCTAGCATTTGAATTTCGACAATCTAGTACTGAAATTCGTCAGTTTGATAACTTAATTTCTCAACGAGAATCAATTCGCATTCGCAAATTCCGATAATGCCTCTTCACGATAAAACCAAACCTCATATCGAAGTTATCGAAGTCGCGCTCCAAAAATTCGTTTAGCGTTTGACGTCTTCTCGGTAACGTACACCAACGGATCATCATCTTTTCCTTCCCTTTTCCTGTGAATCCATGTGAAGTGCGATTCTCCTTGACAATAACGAGGTCCTGTTTGCTAAAAATAGCACAACAATCGTAGCTGTTATGTAAACCTTGCACATTTTATGGTTAAAATATAATTATTGTATATGCATCAAACCACAGAATGTGAGAAGAACTGATAAACCGGCTTCCTCGCCAGTAAGAACTGGTTATCTGATTAAGACGGGCTACAATACTTTAAGCCTCTTAAAGTCATCTCCGTTGATTGCAACTTGGCTTCATATGTCAATCTTCGGTGAGCCCACGCAAAAGTTCGATTATTCCGCAAAAAGCTTCCACTGAGGTTTTTCACTCCTGAAGCCAGAAATTGTGACTTCGTGACAGTGTGTTTCGTCAGGCCAATACCGACAATGCATACAGCGCAACGCATTGAGACGTGGATTATCAAATTGCAAAGCATAACATTTGACAACATTTTGCTTTCCATCAATGACCTTTTTATTCGTCCAAAAGTAACCGAATGCGTCCCACATGCGACCTGCCTGAGGGGCTTCGTCTAAAGTTCATGTTGTTGCACAGGAGATACAAACGATTTTGTCCATTAGCGGGTTGAATCGGGTGTATCAATCGAACAAAGGCACGAAAGGCGAAACAATTCGCGATGTTAACAGTGTTTGTTTTAAAATCATATTACCATCAGAATGGCATCAGATCCATCCAGTGACCTTACGGAGGGATGGGATGGCTTCAACAGGATGTTTTTAACATTGTGTCCGCATCAAGGCTGCTGCTGCTGAGCGTATGTTACAACGTAAACAAATGAATATTAATGAACTCATCGCAGGGTGACTTGGTTTGGGCAAGATTCGAACGAAGCGGTGATTTGTTCGATACGATTGTGGAATCCATAAATGATTTATCCATATCGGAGAGAGATTTTTCACGAAGTTTTTCGACTTTCCCATGGCAGACCGTGTTTGGCGAAGATGGGATAAAATTAAACAGCAAATAAACGGGCGCTCGAGATGTGCTGGTTTTTGTTAAGCTACTTTTCTGTAGAAACGCGCCGCTGATGGCGGCTGTGGCCATTTTGTTTTCAGCTCCGCTCCTGCGGACAACAGCGCAGCTGAGAAGCAACAACCGCGCGTAACAAAGCAAAGCACAATTGCTGCCATGTTGCGGTGTGCGAAGCAAAGCAAACGCTAGAAACTAAAACCCAATTTGGGAAGGATTGTTTGAATTTCATTTCGCTCGGTTGCTTTTTTATCCTTCGGGGCACGGTTCGAGGGCAGCTTTGGTGTCGCTTGCTTTTCATTCTGCGTTAACTTTGTTCGCTGGTATGCGCTCTGCAGTACGTTCTCTGTATGTGTGTGTAAGTGTGTTTTGTGCAGGAAACTGGGTGGATTGTGCTTTTCCGGTGGCCGACGGTAAGATGATCGGCGCACGAATTTCGAACTCGAACTCTCTGGGTGACACTGTGCTCAGTGGGAGTGAAGTGGAAAATGGCATGACGCTTTGATAAATGTTGCGATTCATAAACACACACACACGCGCGCACACAACATACCATTGTCAACATATTACATTGACATGTCTAAAGGCTTTGATAGAGATGTGTAACGTGCTTCGCCCTGTGTTTCTATCACGTGTTTCTCATGTTCGGTGGCAGATATTTTTTATACTTAACGAACTCTTTTCGGCCGGATTTTCTTGTCATCGACGGTACAAGACTAAAACACTGTCTGCCTTTATGACCCAGCATCCCAGAGCGAATGGGTAGAGGCAGGAAAATGTTAAATCTCCAACAAAACCGGGAGCACACTCCATCAGCTTAATGGACGATTAGTGAGGGACCGCTTCTAGGTTATATCAGCGCTTGTTGCAGGGGGCGAGATTTTGGTTTTGTTTTTGCGTGAAACATATTCCGAAGGCCTATGGCGTGCCGCCTGTCTGAGCCGGGATGCGTGTGTAAATTGATTCGTCTCGTGAAGGCTTTCTACTTGCTTGCTACTGCTAAGGCTTTCTCGGTTTTGACAACACGTGGCAGGTTCTGTCAGGTTTTCGGCACCATCAACTTGAATATTATGAAGTATCAGCTCGTTTCTTCTGTCATGGCGTAACGCAGACATAACAACTGTTGGTATGGGCTAAGAAAAAGGAAAAAAGGAATTCAGAAGGCAGCAATTGAGTTCCTCTTTTCCCTTCGCTTAACCCTCGGAACGCTTTCTGAGTGGTTATTTGTGAAATTCCGTTCCGGTTGAATGATGTGCATCAGTCTCTCCGTTTGGTTATCGAGACTTAAGGGATGGAAATACAAATAAACTGGAAAACTTTTCGGAAGGATAGAATCATGTGTTTAAGCTTTGCTTATTGGAAATGCCGGAGTTGCTCTCGTAAGTACGATTAGCGAATAAGAATTTCATCATCTTCGCTGTAAGTAGATTCTACCGCGAGTGAAAGGAAACGGTGTAAGCAATTTTGGAAAACTTTTTAACCTCTTCGGAGATTTCGTTCCCGAATTTTTGTTTCGTACAGCGAATGGTTTGAGTGAAACGAGGCATAACCATGGTCGGAAATATTGCTGCCAAGGGAAGGAAAAACTTTTCCCACTGTCACGTTAACAACATTATGTATTTTCTTTTTCGCTGCTTTTTTTTCTAGAGCTGACAGCATCAAGCATTTGGATGTTGGTATGTTGGTCAATCGTTTTGTCTGAAATGTTTGTTGGTAACATTCAGTTAGGCCAGTCCTTATCATAATCTCATCTAGATCGTTCGTGCTGTTAATTGTGGTTTCGCCCATGGCCGCCGCAATAATTCTTGGTAAAAGGTCAACAAAAAAATGGAAAAAGGATACATTAATCAATGTTGGTTGTGAACAGCGTGTGAGAGAAATGGAACAGTTAGAGCGTAATATCACGATCTCGATACGGACACGCTTAATGGTATGCCGCTCAGTGATGTCTTATCTATCGGCGCCGGTGAGCAGAAGCATTAATCTTTGATGTTTTAGCCGCTGCATAAACGAGAAGCAATTCAAGATGGTAATAAAAAAAGGGAAATTTAACATCGGATATAAATACCCTGCGTCTGGATTTCGAAACCGATTTTTTGCGATATCCGAAAGCATGGTGTTTTACTTCAAAATTGTTTTTTTTTTTGTTGCTATTGACAGCAGCAGAATTGAATGTTTGAAGATAAACATTAAAAAAAAACACGAAGCTTAAACTAACAACGAAAGAAACATAAATATTCAGTGTGGGAGGAGCGCACATCTTAAATAAGTGTTCATGAAACTAGCAACGCAAAAGTGTAACTCTGCTTACATGGTTTATGATTTGGAAATGATAATTCAACAATCTTGCTTACCCTTTGAAGGATGAAAGTATTTTATAGTTTTTTTTCTCAATAAAACTTTTGACTAAGCTGACTCTCAAGCATAATCTTTTTTCTCAACTCCCACCCGTTTTGCAGCCGCCCGTAGTTCGCGTAAGTAAACAGCAGAAACGATTCGATTTGATCGTACTTTGTACTCATTCGTTGTATTTTATTTCATTACATTTAGACCTTAAAATTGACATCATGCTAGGCATACACAGCAACATTAAATTAGAAATCACTCATACGTGTACGTATATACCAAAAATGGGCAGTAGCATTATTTGCACAGCTGGTGACGCGTTTATTTGATGCAGCTATTAGCAATTTAACTAAAATTTTCTGATGCAATCGCTAATTAAATGCTTCCAATGACGCAGTCTTAGATTGAGTTTAATGAACAATTTGTTTATTGAATTATAGGGAAAAGCTCGTGTAGCACTCCTGCTGGAATTGGAAGAGAATTGTACATAACCATATCTTAAACGTTGATTCTGAAGGTATGTAGTATGGCAAATTTGACACATCGCTCATTGAAAGGGGGCTCATACTTTCAGTGAAGGAAGATCAATTTTAAAATAGTACACTACGAGTTGTCGCAATACCTGAGCTGTTAATAAATTAGCATCGCAGTTATCATAAATGTTCCTACTCATGGTATGTTGAAACCTTGATACGCAAACATTATCCTTTGGGGATATGTTTGATAATTTGTAGTTACGGTATGATTTGATTTCATATACGGCTAGCCTAGGAATTCACTTGTCTACACATTTGGCCGGCTTGCGAAGTTTTCGTCCCTCGATGTATAAAAATAGCTTAACTGTTACAACATATCCGAAGGTGGTATTGACGATTTGATAACGAGTACCTTACCATCATGGATCACAGATAATTCCGAGTCCTGTCGCACGAATTTGACACTACTATCGCCACTATGAACTACACCCGACGCACTATATTCGGCCACCGGTTCGACGCTAGACGGGAAGCGTGGATTGCTGTGCATCAGTTTGAGTGCCACATGTCGGTCACCCTCCTTCGAACCTGTAATATTTCCGCTCGACCGTTCCCTGGATCGTTCATCAGCTGATCGAGCGTCCCGATCGGCGGACGAGATGCTTACCCTGGTGCCGCGCACCGTCCAATGGCAAAAGTCCCAACTGCACTCCAGCACATCCTTCGCGGTGCTGCGCGAGTCCTTCTCCCGACTGGTGGTGTTGTTGCTCTCCAGCTGGCCGGCTACTCCGTTCGAGCGCCGTATACGCCAGAAGGCGGCCCGGAACTGCGTGTTCATGCCGACGTAGATGATCGGGTTGTAGCAGATGCTCGATTTGGCGATGAGCGCTGGCAACACTGCCAGTCCGGGGCCGATCAGTTCCGGCGGTCCGAACTGTTCGATCAGTGCAAAAATGGCGTACGGCGTCCACGCGACCATGAACGCGACGATCATCACCGCCACCATGGAGGTGACGCGTCGTTCGGCACGGTTTACACGACCCACGCGTGCGGAGTTCTGTTACATTGTAACGAAGGCGTGCAAAAGAAAATAAACAAGTCGGTGCATAAATTCATTCATCGTTTTCTGCTACTCTGCTCGAGGCACAACCAAGAACGTTGGGCGTACGGAGCGTCAGCAGTTTTACCTTGCGCATTTCGAGTACGATGTTGATGTAGCTATAAATAATAACCGCTAGTGGGAGTATCAGGCCAAATATGAAGAGAAATATGATGTAGCTCGTTGCATTCACCGTCTGAGACTCCCAGTTCACCGAGCAGCTTATCAATGGGTAGAAAATTACAAACAGTTATCTATCAAAGAGTTATCCCACAGACCACCAGTTTGGCATGTTTTGTTTTTTAATGCAGTGAAGGAAAGATGGAGTAAATAATGCAACTGTCTTAGTAAACCCAATAGTCATCCCACACGAGGAAATGTGTTAAAAATAGAGGAAGCTACCTACAGTTTCTCAAGATGTAGGAGTGTAATTAATAAGATTTAGTTATGCAACCTAAACGGTTCTTGAAAAGGTAATAATGCACGTTACCTTTCGAAGAAAAAAACGTCATGCCACGTATCAATCTGTGCTGTAAGAGCAATAGCTGAAAGTATCGATTACTTCAAGACTTATTAATAGAAATAAACGATGAACTGACCTTAAAGGTCTACTCTAGGTTACCTGTGTTACGATCTCAGTGCCCATTTTATTGATCAGTTCGGTGCAACATCTTGCAAATTTTCCCGACATTTTTGAGATCGGGTCTTTAAAGACGTGTAGACATCCTCGGTGGCCTATGTTGTAGTGTCTTTAAGAGTTGCTTTGACATTGCTCAAGATGTCCTCAGCGTAAACAAAACGAAGTCAGGAAGTGACAAGTCCGGGACGTTTAGAGGCAGTGTAACCACACCAGGGGGTGAGTACAGGGTCGGTAGTCGGTTACGAATAACGCGGTGTGGCTGGGCGCCTCCATTGCTCTTTGTTAAAAATTCAAAACAGAGTTTCGCGAAAAGTCTTATCCTATCGATCCGAGAGTTCAGAGTCGTGTGGTTTCTGGCGCGCGCCAAAGTCTAACTCCACCACCAAAAGAGCGCACCGGATTATACGCAATCGTACTAAAAAAGAAGGATCTCTTTCTTAAAAATAATTAGGTATGTATTGATTGCATTTAATTATATCATTGTTAATTTTAGATATTAATTCAAACTCTTTAGTTGGAAGTTTCTTCTGTGTTACAATATTTTTCTACTGTGAACCATTCCTCATCCCGGTCGTTCGAATGTCAAAGTTATAAAAAAAGTGATTGACAGTATACAAAATGAAAGCAGCTTCGAAAGGGAAGATTGATTTCCAAAACCATTCACGCATGGAACTCAATTAAAGTTGCAAAAAAAGAGGAAAAAAGCTGTACTTTGATGATTTATTTCTATAAATACATTCACATTGCATTCTTACGGTTCCACGTCACGGTATGATGCTGACATCAGCATCGAGTGGAGATGCGTACACGGCCAACGACGAGCCGCACGGAAATGTTGGTACAAAATCACATCACATCACTATACTCTAGCGGGACCGGGGCCGGAGATTAGTTCCGTGCGTGTTCCGTGCAGTACTTCCAACCAGCTATAACCATTCCACCAGCTCAGGCGTGATGGAAAATGATATCAACCCAAATGGAACTTTACTAAAGAATATTATTACTGCTACCGGAGAGTCCTTACAAAGCGTCGGTGAGATTAGTGTTGACAAAAGCGGCTATAGTTATGTTGGGTTTTCTGGGCAATTCGATTGAAAACGGAAAAAAGCGCTCCAAACAGCCTAATAATGCTGTGTGTTTGACGTTATTCACGTTATGGTCTGAAAAGCTATTCACCTTCCCGTGCGGTGTCGGTTCGCTTCCGGCGAATAGCACTATACCTGTATACGAGAAGCGGATGGCGGACTGCGTATCAAGGGTGCGTATACCAACGTGACATCAAGCATCCGGTGCGGGTGGACAAATTTTAGGAAGTGGATGAAATGATTATCTCTCGCTAAATGATTATGCTGTGCAATGGGGATGAATGGCGTTGAAATCAGTACCGGTCGGCCGACCGACGCAGGCAATAGACGCATCGCCTTCTCGTGTCACTCGTGTCAGGGCAAACGGGTGCGACGTCAGTTCCGTGGAATTTACTACATTCAATGGAGCTAACCGGTGTTCCTGAACTTTATGAAGGGGTTCTATGATAATAAGCAGAATGGACCGCTAGGAGTCGCAAGGAGTGCAAAAGGGGAATGCTCCAAACAAGCGAATTAAAGCTGCTTCTGTACGAATTTTCGGCAGGACGGAGCTTGGTGGTGCTTGCTTTTTTTTCCCCCTTTCACTATGTCAATTTGTCAATAGTCAATAACTGTACCTTATGTTTGCTGCCTCGTTGACGTAGGCGCCCCAGCCAAACAGTGGCGGTGAGGTAAGGGCAAATGAATAGCTCCATATGAACAGCACGGCCAGGCAGGCTCCTTGTTTCGAGCGGTTCTGGGCGGTGAACGGGCGGCTGATCAAACAGAATCTCTCGTACGAAAGCACTGTAAGGGTTGTGATTGAAGTGATTCCTGCGAACGGATTTCATGCAAGAGAACAGGAAACACACACTGCTACATTTGTTTGTTACACGGCTCACTTCACAAATAATACAATATTTCTATTGGGGTGTTCAGTTCTGCCATTGTGTGAACGGCATGCGGTTGGATGGGGTAAAATAATAAGAGAGATGTGAACAAATAGTTATTAATCATTCAAGAGTATGACTATGCTATTTGATTCTGCACAATTAACATGTACAGAAAATATTGTCAAAGAATAATCAACTTACTTGGTATTTTTAGTACAAAAGTACTATTTAGTACTCAATTTAGTACAGTGATAGACTAAAAAGCAATCCGAACTCCTCTACGATCAGTTAAAGTAAGAATTAGCAAATTTGATTGCAAATTACCATAACGAAAAAAAAATACATAAAATACATTAAAAGTTAGTTAATCTTTGTTGATTAGTTTAACAATGATGCTTATGTGATGTTACTTTCAAAACTACAACAAAAACAATATGTTCCTTAAAGAATTGGTACATCTTTTGCAAAGCAAACAAATGGATTTTTCATGTAATTTTTCATCCTGTTGCCAACAGTTTACTACAAATGTCGAAATGCACGACTACTGATGTGTGAACGATTGATCGTTTCGTACAGAAATCTCTGCGGTCCGGTTGTCTCGCGGGTATGATTTTCGATCGATGGCAAGTAGCGAAAGGCAAACCAAAAGGGAATTTTAATCGATTGGTAAGATGTATGAACGCATCGAAGCTATTTTTTTGTCCCGTGGAAGAAAAATTACGAAATGAGCTTGATGTTGAATGGATCGCATCCGTGCCAAACGTTCGGTAACTCACAACCGTTCACGAACCGTATTCCAACCGATGGAATAATTTTCCACGCACAGGGGTTTTCCTCACGGTACCATGGTTGGAATGGTAAGGAATGGAAGGTAGGAGAAGAGGAAAAATGAAAACTGTTGGCAACACGGTACCATCAGGCGTGGTTTGCAAGCAGTAAAATTTGTAAACCATTTCAGATGCACAATGGAAAGCTCGTCCTCGTAACTTCATCGGTGTGACGCCGGAAAGGGAACTACTGTGTGGTAGGATGAGGGGAGGGATGATGGGGGAAGAGTTGACAACGGAAAGCTAACGTCAAAAAGAAGTGGGATTAATCGTGCAAAAGTTAGAACCTCCTCCATCGAACCACCATTGGCCCGAGGCCGCGTTCCGTTATCATATGCGTAACATCTCGCACCAGTCTCACGGCAGCCTGTCACGGAATGAAGTCGCAATGGTTCGTTTCCGCCATTACCGTTTGTTTGCTTGAAAGTACCAATAAAAGCAGACGGTAAAAAGCTCCGATATAATCCCTAATCGGATTGAACTTCTAATGAGCACGGCCCCGTTAGTAGTGGAGGAAGGTTCTAATATCGTAGGCAGCGTTACACAGCCGGTACGAGAATCAAAACCTGCTAAACTGAACAAATTGCTCACGGTCGTTGATAGAATTTGGACTTTTTTTTAAGCTCAAAATGCTAAAATTGATGAAATGTTAAAATTGTTATGACGCAAATCCTTACCGTCCTGTTTGGTTTCTCAGCCTCCTTGAGGGTGGAAAATGGAAAAAGGGCGAATATTTGCAATGCTTCGTGATATGTACGTGGTAAATAAAAAAATAAGAATTGATTGACATTATTTGCACGCCGAAATTGACATGGCTGCAATGGTTCGACCGCGAAATTGCTGACAGATGTCAGTCAGCAACATTTCAAGCGCCTAAAAGTTGGTAAAAGTGATGCAGAAGACTACAAACAATCCACGATCGTGTGTTGGTTTTGAGCTGAAGCAGCTTAATCGTATTAGGAAATGGAAATCACCACGCGTCGGATTACGGTGCAGATTAATTTGCCTGAGCCGGCAAAGAACGCGCGCTCCCCTATGGGAGGCTGCGAGGATGCCGACCGTACCAGAAGTCTTTTCCTTTCTAATCACGTACATCAATATCAATTTCGATAACGCTCCGTATGAGGGTGCGGCGTTCTGTTTGCCGTACGCTGATTGTGCACTGTTTGGGAAGCAAAACTCAGCGGTATCAATTAACTGCCGGTTCTGCTTATCTGGATGAAGCCGGAGGCGAACGTAAAAATCCATGCGATGCGATCCAACATTTCGTAGAGGAATTGTGTCCCAGGCTCGAAAACACTTCATTGTGGCCAGATGATTAAGCGTGTAGATGAATGAAAATTATGAAGATGGATGAAAATTTACTCCACATTCTGAGTGCTTAATAGCTTGAAGTAAGTGAAATGCTCTTCATTTTCCCCACTGGTGGGCAGCGTAGTTTTTTCCTGTCGGTCCGAGTTTAATAGGTGAAAATAATAATGATGTTTTGTTTTTCCTATGGGCAATGATTGACAGCCCATGCGACAGCACCGATTCGAAAGTAATTTACTTACTTACTACTATTGAGTTTCTTTTACGTTGCAGGCTTGCACGGGCAAGCTGAATTATTCAACAGCGTCCTTAAAGCGTGTTATTATTTCGTCCGCACTTTCAACCAAAGTGGGTGTTGAGGTTTGAACCCGAGTAATAATCACCGGTGACGTTCGGTCGTTCGTCAATTTTTAGATTATTTTTCCATTCCTATTTAAATGTCCTACCTTGCGGGCAGAATAAATGGAAACGCAATTATGCGTCACATTAAAGGACGAGTTTGCATATTTTTCGTATTATTCGCTGGGCCGGGCCGGGATGTTACGTTGTTTCCGATCGTGCCGAACATTACACGGCAGCAATCGCCTGGACAAAGAGCTTTGTAGCACGGTCTTTGATGATGATTGCTGAATAAATTTAGAAAGAGTTCTCGCGCAGCTCTGGTTAGCTGCGTTTAGTACCCTTTTTATATAATCTGCTGAAGGGTGTTAGTGGCGTACAAAAGCGTACCAATTTGCATGTTTCTTCATTTAACACAGTCACAGTGGAACAGTCGTTAAGCCAAACAATAAAATAATGTTCTACATAAATCACCCGTCCAACGAGGATGGAACACAACGGCAGCTGCACTTAAGAATGTTAAATGATGAAAATAAATGAAAATAGAAATTGTTTTTGCAATAAAGATACCTCCACCGGACTCACTATCGCGTGAACGTTTTCTTACTTTACCTAGCAGTGACATGAAAAAACCATACGCCACGCAAACACTTTTCCCGAACAGCCAACGGTGGGAAATGGCGGACGTTAGGGTGAGCGGATTTCCAATGATCGATACGGAAAAGTCGGAACAAACTAGATTGAATAGAATGATATTCATTGGCGTCCATAGCTGAAAGGGAAGATAGATCGAAACGGAAAAGTGCTGAAATGTTAGTCCTGTGTTATTGTTCAAAGAGAATAAAACAAACAGAAACAACCGGGCCAGGAGTTGTGCAGCATTGAGGATAAAGTTTTTCCACTACTGTCTATTAGAAGCGTTCACAATTGCTGATCGTGACAAATGAAAAGTTACTTTTAAATGAGTTGCATAGTCGGTAGACTAGCACATAAATCTAGTATTGCTAAAGCACAAGCAATTCTGTTGCCGGAAAGTATGCAATCCGCACTTCATATTGTTGCCAACATTAAAGTTAGTAGTTCAGCTAAATCAGATGCCTAAACAAATGCTTTGTTTCTAAATTTTCAAAAAGTTTACAAATTAAAGCCCGTAGTAACGTGGAAGAATTGTGAAAGTTGAGAGTTTTGGTGGTTATTTTCATCAGTATCGTCAAAAGCAATTACGCTTCTGACAAGTTTTTTTTTATGTGAATGAATATTCCTGACCATGCATGCGTGACATGGTCAGCAAATCTACGATTTGTTGTGAATTTTTGAGTACCTCATAAGCAAGCGACCATACTTGAGTCAACTCTTGAAAGTTGCTTCTGTGAGTCGAGATTTCTTTTTGAATCTTGCCCGGCCAAAGTTCACCAAAGTGTGGGGGGGTCCAAAATTTGGCAACAGCATGAAGACCACAGTAATAGTAAAGATGTACGGCACTTAAGCGTTTCGTCTCGTTAGTACGACACGAAGTAATTGGACATGTGTTCGGACAAAGTTTGCGTGAAGCGTAACGAATGCACATGGCTGTCACCGAATGGGCAGTCTTCCAATGAATCGTTAGGAATTTCCCAACGGCGCAGGCTGGTATTTCTAGATGTTCTCGTGGCGTTAAGAGAGCGTCAACAATTGTCGAATGATGGCGAACAGGCCCGGTTCGCCCTGTTTGTTCTTCCCTTCCAACGCAAATATGGTGCCGTGCGCCGCGGTGTGGTACCGTCTCTTACCTGTACATCCTTGTACATGAGGGCAATAACGAAGATGTTGAGAAAAAATCCGAAGAACCCTATGAAGAAAAGTGTCACGGCGGCACCATTGTAGGCCCACGGTGCCATCAGCTCCTGGTGGTCGGAATTGATGGAGGCAGCATCGGTGACGTCGTACATCTTCGATGCTACATCCTGCTAGCGATGATCCATGCCTGGACACCCCCGGCATACGGTTGACAGGTTGAAGTGGAACTGTTAGCACTTACACGGGCTAGCGTGGAGCGGTGTACGTGGATGGTATTCTTGACAATTGCATGCCTGTTCGAGAAGGTCAGACGATGTCAATATGTGCCAAGTTTTCTACGCGAAACCGTTGGTTTACATGCGATGTAAACAATCTGAACAAGAGAAGAATAACACCGTTTTGTTAAGATATATTATGATTGATTGGAAAAATACGACTGAAAGGTGTTGTAAAAATAGAAAATAAATTATAAATAAATCTTTCAATGCTTTTGTTGCCAAATCTCGGCTACTTTTTGTTATAGTTTTAAGGCAAGGAACAAATGTTGTCTTTTCAAAATAGCTTTTTAATCTTTTTTGCTCGATTTTCTTTTATTCATGCAGAGTCACTAGGTCGTATTGGGAACTTGAACAGGGTTACAATTCGCATTGGGTTTTAAACATTCCCTATTCTGAACCGTAAAAGGGCACCTTGTTCAGGGTGTACATGGCCTTTTTTTTGTTTGAATAATGCTCCTACAATTACCCCAACGTAGCGTGGAAAATAATCGGATCAAATTCGTTTTTTGCTTGGCTTGTTGATTTTTGTTGTTGTAATAAACCACAACCATTAGAACATTTTAATCGTTATTTTGCATTTCGTTTCCTTTCTCTTGGGAACCGACCTTGGCTGTGTATTTCGAAACGAACCAGAACCCGCCACAAGTTTTTGCAGAAAGCCAAACCGTGCAGAAGTTTAGACGGTACGATTTTATAACGCATCATATGTTGGCTTTGTGGCATCCGACCGAAAAATGAAAAATACAGCCTAGAGTGATTTTTTTTTGGTAAAATGTTCCTTATTAAAATAAGTGTATTTTCATTTGCTTTCCCTGCGAATGTGTTGCTCCTTTTGCTGCTGGGTTATTAAACAGATTCATGATTCAATTTTCTTGATGCTTAGCATGCAGCAACCTGTGTCAGCAATGTCATTTTATTTGCTGCCCAATGTGCGTGGTATTGTGCACCCTCTTCATGGTTGTAGAAATACGTTTCATCGTCCCACATCGGAATACCAGCAGAACGTGCCACCTTTCGTCGCAAGACGCTGGCTAAAGGTTTTTTTACATTAACAATGAGATGGAAAAGGTATGAACTACCCTTTTCCATCGAAGCCAGACATATTCATCATCTGATACGAAATTAGTCGTTCGTAAGATAATTCATTGCACAATTATCTCTTAAATTAGGACGCTTAAGATGTCCTGCTCGAGACAAAAAGTATGCAACGATAGAGCTCTTACCGGCTGTAGCCTTCCATGTCTCCATCCATGCAGTATAATTTGTGTTGCATTGCAAATTAGTCCAAGTGTTGGTGAGTATTTTGAATATTTCATACGAACCACTGATCGAAATCCTACACCATCGCTGTCTATCCTTTCGCTAAAGTAAATTTTTAATGCATCACTCATCCACCTTTTACCCGCGTTGGTATTTACTATGTACCTGTTCGCTACATCATCCTTACCACATCAATGATGGATCGTAGGGTACTGGTTTTTATTACGAGGAAGCCACATTTTTGGGTAGGCTTAGCGTCACGTGACTTCACTATACTATCTTCGATTCAATTATAGTCTTTATCACCTCTTTTTTTTTCAAACCGTAAACCGAAAAGCACATACAACGAATGGAATGGTTCGACTTACCTTGCCCAACGCACAATATGGTGAAGAATGTACGATGAACGATGAACGCAAACGCTAACCAGCACGCTACCTTTATCCTTCGGTGCGTTTGCAAAAACATTTTCGGTACATTTTTTTTTCTCTTCCGTTTTGTATTTAGGTTGAACTGGTCCTGGTTTTTTGGGGTACACCACAAGCTGTTCGCAGAGAATGTAAATTAAATTCTTTCCCGACCGATAATGGTACCATAACGTTATATTTTTACAGCTGTCTGGAGCAGACCGAAAGCTTGTTTATAATATGTTTCAATTTTTATGAACGGTTTCTGGTTGAAATTTTCCACTTTTATTTTTAAATATACCGTAGAGACGCAAAGATGGTCCACTTTTCTCCATCGTTAAATAAAACTTGGTGTGAGAAATTTTCCTTAAGGCACTATTTAAAACGATCGGTAAACATTTTTAAACACAGCACCCAATATCCTCTCAGCGTTGAGATGGCTTTTCACGTTTAACGTAACAAGTACAGCGCATTCGCTCTAGCACACTTAAAGATGTACCAGTATTCACAATGGCACCGTTTTGGTACGGACTGAGAATCCGGAAGCAACCGGCAGCGGCACCATCACGATCTGTTACAGCATCCGGCACTAGACTGAAACCGTCCGCGGCGTCGTGAGCTCTAATAAAATACGTATTTCGTACCCACGCGTTTCGTCTGCCGAAATTCATCAGATCCCTCTGTGAGCGGCCACCGCATACTACGGCACGGCACGGGTGGTAAAAGTTCGTTCGTTCGTTCGCAAGCACGAGTAGCGCAGCAAAAATAAGGAGCATCGGTGTACGAATTTTGCTCCACAACAGTCTAGCAGCGTGGTGCTCCCGACAAAATTATTACAAGCTCTGAACTTGACCTTTGCTAACATGTTTCCAGTGTAGCGTAGGACTTGGTTAGGAAGGGGTTTGTTTCTTCGAGCAAATCGAAACTTTAAAAATAAAGCTGATAGTTTGTTGTTCTGTACCGAGAAGCATAGTCGCTGTAATGACTTTGTAATGATAAAACATAAAACATCATCATTATTAGTCATTATTCAGCTCAACAGCACGCTCTTTTACTATGAAACAAGCAGAACGATCTTCGAGTTTAAAAGTCACTCCAGTAGGCATCACAGTCGAATTAGAAGTAACGTGTGTCTGATGCTTCCTTCTCGCAGTAAGTTTCTCATCGGATTGTCCATGTTACGCACGGTGGAAAAACAGACGTATCACTGAGATACTGAAATTCTCCTAATGTTGTTGTGCTGAGCCCGATTGGAAATCGGGTGCTGTTCATCGGTGACACTCGCGATGCTGTGCTGATCGTACATCGCGTAAAAAAGCCCGAACTAAGATGAACTTCCTTCATCACTGCAGACTGTTGTCTTGTCTGTACCTGTGCAGGACGTTGCTGTGCGAGAAGATTGATTAGAACAAGTATAGATTCAAAACCTGTAGACAAAGTTGTATATACAATCTGCATTGGTGGCAGATAGGGCATCATAAAGAGCATCTATCCTACTGTACTGTGTTGTGCGAAAGTAACAAGAAGCATTATTACTGGAACAGTCACGAGCAAATAAGTTAATAAATTCTTTCAAATACAATTCGCTTATTCCTTAGTTTCAAAGCTTTCATTAACGAACAGAGTGGAAAAGACCTTTTGCTCTCTAAGTCCAACGTGCGTGCCATAAGCCGTCAGAAGTAACTCCTTAGCTATTGTAACTCAGCCAAACTATTGTAACGCCTTAGCAGTGTCTTAATTGTATTAATTATTTAGAAAAAAATATTGCTTAAAATTAAAATTATTAAATTATTTTAAATTATACTAAATTATTTTTTTAAATTAAAAAAAAATATTTATCGCGGAAATAAAAGCCAATATAAGTAATATACTTTCAAGCTGTAGATATGTTCAGATGTAACTTGAACTTTCGTAGGATAAAGTGTGAATGAGTTGGAGCGAATGGGAAAAGTTTGATTGAGAAACTTAGCAAAAATTACAGGAGATGTATACAGGGCTATGAAAGGTCAGCTTTTTTTTCGACATGCTCGTTGCTATCGGCTAGCCAAGTCCGCTCTAGGTCCCATTAAAACGACTACATGCAGTAATTGATTATCTAATTGGAACGAGTTGAAGATGGCAAATAATTGTTGCACACATCACTCGAACATCATTTGGAAGATGTATCCTTTTTTCCATCGAGAAGTTATCATCACCTTTTCCGTCACACATGTAATGGTGTTATCGTGTATGTTCAACACACCTTCAGTGGCCAAATCATCGTAAGACGTGCCGTCACAATTTACGACATTCCGTGACACCCGTTGTTCAATCTGTAACCAATGTAACGATTTCTGCATGCCGGAGGATTTTTCGCACACTCGATTCGAGATGCCCTATCGAAGGTGTTAAAAATACGCATTCATCCGCGGTATCATCCGCAACCAATGTTATGACAGCCAGATATTTGGCGCTCGGTTGGTACGTGTGTCGTTTGCGAGACGTACATACCTTTGATTTGCTGTTATTGTCAACCACGGGTTAATGGTTTTTGGCTCAAGAACGATGGCACTGCGGCATATCTGGCGGTTGCGTTTCCCGCCACCGAGTGGGGATGAATTTATAGGATGTTAAATGAAGCCTTTATCGTTGAAGGATGATGACGATGTGCGTGGAAAGTAATGAATTGACGTGCTCGTAGTCACGTCCCAGCTATATAAACTCTAATTGTTGCTGTGATATATTTTTGGGAGATGTCGTACATAGTTGAACATTTTATGATTCTAATACCTTGGAAAAGCATCGGCTTTTGTACGTATTGTTATCATGAAAGTTGTACCCCCATGTATTTCGGTCGACGTCCCACATGTTTCGTTTACACGTTTAAGCATCGTGGTATTTGGTAATGTTTATTTGTACGAGAAGTTTATAACATCCTCCAGAAAGCGAGCCACACGGAGCACGCAAGAAAGCACTGGAGTGAGTTACCGGTTGCCATGGTAATCGCCTCACCGATGCCAGTTCACAACCACTTTCGGTTTTGTCAACAGCCGCTTATGAAGGAGCTAAGTAAACCGTAATGCCGATTGCCGCTGAGTGCCCGCTTAATGATGAGTAAAGGATCTCAAATGTTTGTTTTGTCCATTTTCCGAATGCGGGAGGGTGGACGCTGTGACCGTGACGCCAGCACCGGCATGCTGCAAGACAATGTCTGCAGTGTGCCGGTTTTAGTAGGAGAGCGCATCTTCGGGAAACTCTCGGGAAAATGTTCATCCGATGGGAACAGCGCCGGTAAACAGTGAGTGTCACCGTTACGCCGTCGTGTCGTTCTACTTGGGCCAGCATCCGGTTTGCATCCTGGATGGTGTAGGTGTCGCGGGAAGGTATTTTATCAGCGGTCGGCCATCTGATCCAACCAGTTGTCGGCCGGAGTCTGTGCCGAACGGACATACCGATATTCAGCACCCTTCGGATGTGGCCTTTCGAGCAAACGGGCGAGTCGTATATTGAGTCGTAGCTTAAAGACGATGTGCCAATAACTAACATAACGAGTGTCGTCTTCGGTATTGAAACAATGTTCTAGCGTTCGGTGGATGAAGTTAGATAAAAGTGCAAATGCTTTATTGTGGAAATTGGAAAATACTGGATACAAAAGTGTAATAAATGAATCAACGAATGTGTTTAGCTAAAAGTTGAATTTATCTGAAAATAGTTTGTGATACAAGTGGAAATGGTGCTATTGTGTGGTACAATGATTGATTACTGAATGCTTGTGTAGATAATACAAGATTTTCTTAATTGAAGTGATAGTACGTTTCATTGCTTACAATAAAAAGGGTGATGATAATTATTACTCTTTTCATGCCATCTTATAATCGAAGGTAAAACAGAAGTGAACATAATTTTAAACATATCCTTCGGACTCGTGCATAACACTAAAGTTGCTTTTATACTTTGGTGAGTTTTATAATTACATTATTTGCAATAAATAGAACAACATTTCATTATTTACAGTCGTTCTGCTATACTCAATGCGTCAATCATTGTTTCATTATGTTTGTTAGTATATTTTTCAAAATTATACTTTGTACAGAAGAGTATCAACGACTGATCCTGTTCTTTATTTCAATCCGAATTCGTTACGAAAGATTGTGGTCGAAGGATTATAGTCGATTATTGTATTCGACAAGTTACCTGATTTGAAGAAAGGTTTTCAGTTTAAAAATCATTTTAACTCATGTTTTATTCATACCGGCTTGAGAATTACTTCGAAATAAGAATTATAATAATATTCCTACCTAAAATCACTGTCTCTACCCATTAAAGTGATCGGTTTACCGGTAGAGTAGTGCAGTACCCAAAGAGAAAGGAATTCGTTTTTTCTATATTCGTAATCAAAATTTGTACACTGCGGATAAAAACAATTCTCTTCAATGATTTATTGGTATGTTTTAAAATTAATGCTACATTTTATGGTAGCTTCGAGAACAAGTGTTAGAATCACTAGTTAGAACTTTTATATTAAGACACACTAAAGGCTTAGACGATTAAAAATAAGGATTCGCCTTCAACATCTAAATACTACGATACATCCGTAAGATAGTATGCGTTCTTCTCGATTGATGACACATATCAGCTGTTGAATGCCATTGCAGACACGGGCCTGAGTGCAACAGACCGTAGTGAAATTAACGACAATACAGACAAATGGTGAAGTGTGCAGAATGTGCTGACAAGACCGGAACGTGGTGCTAGCAGTGTTTATCGTGTCCACGCCGTACTTTCTCTTTCACCTGGCACAGTCGATCAGACACCATCAATTTGATTGCATTCTTGGAACTGGGACGCATAGAATGTTGTTGCTAAAATAATAAACCGCACGAATGCTTCGGATGCCGTAAACATCCTTGCTAGGAATCCATTGATTGGGTCCAGTCACAGGATCGGGTTAGTCCTGTGGTTTGGTCTGGCTCGCAGCCTTCGTCCAAAACCGAACCAAACCTGCCCGAACGAACCGTCCGAAACATGGTGCCGCAGCGAAGATGAACGAGGCTCCTAACGATGTGGCATCCAGTGCGGTAGACTACGAGGAACTGATGGCACCATGGGCCTACAATGTGGCCGCCGTCACTCTGTTCTGTATCGGGTTCTTTGGATTCTTTCTCAACCTATTCGTTATTGCACTTATGTCCAAGGATATGCAGGTGAGTGTAGATGGATTTCGCCATTAAATGTTTGTTCTCCGGTACGAAGAATGTCTAAATAAAAATTGCGAAGTTGTTTAACGGCACCGCAACATGCACACAAATGCCATGGTGGCTTGCAGTACACGTCCAAAAGGGAGAAAAGACCCATCAGGATAAATCCATTTCCTGGATGAAATGAATTCTGTCACCAGGTTTGACGGGTCAACCCCATTCACTGTTGATGTGACATGTGCCACGATACGTATGCGATCCCATTCGCCTCGGTTACCCGCAGCATAGCAAACTTTCCCCATCGGCATGGAAATCTTTCATCGATCAATAAGCTAGCGAACGCACTTGACGCGAGATACGGACAGGCTGAATGAATTTGTGTGATTCGATTTGCTGTTTAGTGAAATAATTGCCCCATTAGTGCTAACGTGCGTACGCACCCCGGTCATGTTTTCCTTCCATTTCAGCTATGGACACCGATGAACATCATATTATTCAATTTGGTTTGCTCCGACTTTTCCGTGTCGATCATCGGCAACCCACTGACGCTTACATCGGCCATCTCGCATCGCTGGATCTTTGGCCGGACGCTGTGCGTGGCGTACGGGTTTTTCATGTCTTTGCTGGGTAAATGATTGCTTAATATGTATTGTTCGCTGTCCTTTAAAGCGTAAAGTGAAATTATGTTCTCGATGCAAGACAACGGACCGGTTTCACTAGGTTTCATGAACGACCAACAAATTTATTTGAATCACGGTATGCTCAAAGGTTTCCCTAACTTTAACGTTAAAGATAATCGACTATTTACGTCGAGTGGTGGTTTATTTCTTTCATCTTTGTTGCTGATAGCATTTCAGGTTATCTAAACCATTCTTTTAAAACCATTTTTCATTGTTTTCCATGTTTTCCATGGGTTCCTGTTTGTTCCCTTTCTTGTACAGTTTCATTGGGTTGTTTCCTGGTTTGGAAAAAAAATACAAAGCAGAACCGCTTTTACCAATCAATAGAGTATGATTACTTTGCAAAGACTGAACAGTTCCGTTTCATCTTCGTTGGTTTCCTCGCTTTTTTTCACGAAAGGGAAACATTTTTTCGTTCGTTTCATGTTTGGGGTTTGCTGTCCCTTGTTTTAACGGCATCCTTTAACCTTTGCGCTGCACACCAATAATCAATAATCAAATCAGAAATCGTTAAAAAGAAGAGCGCGAGATTCGATACCGTAAAAAGATCACTTTTTTCTTATTAATTTACTCCAAGTACCGCAAGGAAATGCCCGAAGTAAGCAACGTGAGAAGGCCTTGCTTGAATCATACGCCGATAACCATTTCAACCTTTGTTTTGTTTATCTTTCATAATTAATATAGATAGCATCTAACATCTAGTACTTTATTTTTCGTTCAACGATTAAGCACGAAAGAACTTTTCCATAATTGAAACCAACCAACTTGAACCAACTTTGGGATTGATCTGCAGTTCAATATAGCAAGTGTTTCGAAAGCGTTACGAAACCTTCTAATTCCATGGCTTTAAGACGTGTCTGCGGACCCAATCGGCGTCCTTACTTTAAGAGGGAAGATACGAAATACGTTCCACTGCAAGTATTTAGCCGAGAACGTGAGGTTACCAATGAGGTTTTTGTCGAACTCGTTATCTCTTTGTGGTACCACGCACTCGCCTAATGTTACTACCTAGCTGTCTTTACATGCCCATGTGATGGGCAGAAAGTTCTTCAAAAGTTTCCCATTCTCACCCAAATGTGCGGGTGTGCTAACGAAGGATGAAAACGATATTTGCTTAGCACAGCCAGCGGCAGCATTACTCGATTTCGTAATGGAGAAATTGTGTTATGTTGTGACACTGGGACCGAGTCCCTTTATTTAATGAAGAGACGTTGTCCTATGCTTAGTTTCGCTGACCGAAGTCAACTTCACATTGGCAGTGATGCGATAGTAAACTAGAGGCATAAATCTATCAATACGCAATTTACGAATCTATTTAATCTCTTTCGTTCGATATTGGATGGGAAATTCGTAACGAGATCTGAAGGCTTTCTGTGTGATTTTGTAGCTTGAATAAGACTGCCCATTTGACTGTGGTATTCTAATCTGTGGTATTATAAGATTATGTACATTTAAAATCTTTTTTTACTTATAAGCTCAGCAATGCCATGAATATTTCTGCATTAAAATATTGTTTTTAGTAAACGTTAATTGTAACAACATAAAATATGAAGAGCTTAGAACTACCATATTATATAAAAACGGCGATAAGTTCTTCGATTGGAATAATAATTTCGTTCATGAGTAAGGAAAGTATTTTGCAGGAACCAATAATAATTTCATTTTTTGGTCACCCATAAAACTAAATAAATCTCGTTGATTTTTGCAGAAAAGCTAAATTGTAGCTTAAATTAATTTCCTGCTTAAAAGTTGCTTCAATTAATGTCCATAAGGCAAATAATAAGTCATAAATTTTATTTACAAGACGAACTTCAGATTTTATGCATGACTGATTCCGTAATACTTCCAGAACAAACGGTTCAAACAATTGGGCCGTATGCAAATCATTCGTTCATTGATGTAGTTCGTAAAATCAGAACAATAATCCACGACGCGAACCGTGAGTTTGTAAGTGAAAGTCATGAATATTGCCAGCAGAAAGATGGTAGTGAATCTAGGGGGTGTTAATGCTTTTTTCCCGTTCTCCTATTGCTAGGGACGGTTTGATGTACGTTCCGTTTTTCGTTATTTCTGTGCCCATCCTACTCGCCATTCCCACTTCAAAGTCAATTGTTTAGAACCCGCCGTGGAAGAATATTGTAATTGCAGGTAACTCGGAACGGTGTAAGCGTATCATGTTCGCCCGTTTAGCTTTTCCGTCCGGTAACGGTTTCTCCTTCGCCTGGGGAATCATTTTCTTTGATATTTTTCTCACCTGCCGTTCCAGGAATAACCTCCATCACGACGCTTACGGTGCTCTCGTACGAACGGTACTGTCTCATCAGCCGCCCATTCTCATCACGGAATTTGTCACGCAAAGGAGCCGGCCTGGCAATATGCTTCATCTGGGGCTACTCGTTTGCCTTAACCTCGCCGCCACTGTTCGGCTGGGGAGCGTACGTCCAGGAGGCAGCTGACATTAGGTGGGTACGAAAATGGCACCGGTATGCAGAACCGGTAAGTCAACCGTAGGTTCGGTCAGTGATGCGTAGATGAGGCTTAAGCCGAGTTTCTAAAGGAAGCAAGGGTGTTATTTAGGGAAGTCGGTGAAGTTGACCGGAGCGATTTAGGGTAATGTACAAGCCCGTCTGCTCAGGTAAGGCGTGGGTATTTTGAATTAAATTATACGTAGAACTTTAAGGGCGCTAGACGTAAGTGGTTGGGGAATACTAATGCCGTATAGTAACATTTCCCAGTAGATCTTTAAGGATGTCGTAGTAATTGCCATGTTTGTAAAGATAACTCTCTTGCGATAATTATATACATCTTCTTCTAATTACTGATAAATGCTACCTAGGAACACTGTGCTCAGTGCAGGAAGGAGGTTTAAGCTAAAAATAGTTCAGTGGAGTATTGACTGACGATAGAAATCACATAGGCAAAATGTCTTCTCCAATCGAAACATAAGAATCAATAGGAAAGTATCTAGCTAATCATCGAATCTTATCAACATAAAGGAACCTGTGCAGACTGATTCATGCTATTGGATTTTCTCCCGGAACATGATGCTTTTTGACTGGTGGAACTTGATTGATTGAGTCGTACATGTAATAGCCAGGGAGGTTAGCAAGTCCTCGAATGCATTTCGGATGCTGTCTGTTGAAAATTTCATCACAGCACATTCAGTTCGGTGAATGCACATTCTACATATGTTAAAAAATTGAATCTGATGGCATTACGTTGGACGTTGGCGCTGAAGTATTGTTCCATTCCAACCCCAACGACGTACACATGCTGAGAAGCCGAGTATATTTAGCCAAGGATATTGAATGGAATTGGATTTCCTACCTTCGTTTCGTATTAGATACATCGTAGTTACAAACGCCAATGAGATGCTTTGTTGTCCGTCGTGATGATCGGAGTAGATTACTGCTGCTATGCGAACTATGCGTACCTATCGTCTGATGTACAATCACCAGAGAAAAAAACACATTCATGCTGCTCGTTTTAATGAAGTACCGGGCGCCTCCAGCGCGGTATTTGTGAGAAAAATTGCAATAACTTTAACGGCTGAACGAAAAATGTTGCATGCTAGTTAAAATACTCTATTTTGTTTGCTGCTTGTTTGCGAACTACATTTCCCACTCAATTTGCAAGTACAATGATGTTATTGCAAGTGTTCTAAGCGATGTTTTAACTAGTATGTGAAATAAAAGCATAATTTTATTATGTGCACAGTGTTTTTTTTATGTTTTCAGTATACATTCATGAATACAGAAAAAAACCTACACCAACCTTTTGTTTACACAAAATATTAAAATATTGATGCACAATTGATTGCAAGGCAACTATACGCAAACATTGATCTATTCCAGCGTTCGTAGGCACGTTTGAACAACAAACATCTTTCCAGGCAATCTCTATGTAATATATTTCTGTTTTGCTTTGTTTTTCATGAATGCAACCAACATCAGCTGTTCGGTAAATTGGGAATCCCAAACAAGAAACGCCACAACGTACATAATTTTTCTGTTCATTTTTGGACTAGTCGTTCCGCTGATCGTAATTGTGTACAGTTACACCAACATCATCGTCAATATGCGAAAGGCGAGTGGCATGTTTACCTATAAAATGTATCCGACGTGTAAAAGTTACACGCTAACCATATTTCAAATTTTATTAATTTCACTGCAAATTTACAGAATTCCGCACGCGTGGGACGAATAAATCGGGCCGAGCAACGTGTCACCTCCATGGTGGCGGTGATGATCGTCGCGTTCATGGTCGCGTGGACACCGTACGCCATTTTTGCACTGATCGAACAGTTCGGACCGCCGGAACTGATCGGCCCCGGACTGGCAGTGTTGCCAGCACTCATCGCCAAATCGAGCATCTGCTACAACCCGATCATCTACGTCGGCATGAACACGCAGTTCCGGGCCGCCTTTACGCGGGTGCGCAACAAGGGCGGTATGCAGATGGCGGACCAAAACACCACCACCATGCAGCGCGAGCTGACCAAGAGCAGCCGCGATATGGTGGAGTGCAGTTTCGATTTCTGTCGCAAGAAAAACCGCTTCAAAATTAGCCTAGTGAAGCCGACCGCCCCGTTGTCGGTGGTGGATGTGTCGAGCACGTCGCATCCAGACAAGGCGACGAGTCGCTCACCTCTGGACCAAACGGTGCTGAACGAGATGCACGATGATGGTGCACGGGAACGTAGCGATGGCCATGCGGGCTCCCGGTTCGTGCGGCCAGACTTTGAATTATCTGTGATTAATAGTGGCAAATCGATACTGATTAAGTCGAAGAATTTTCGGTCCAATTTACTATAGAAGCGAGCTCGTGATAAGAGTGGAAAACGTTATGTACCAATGAAGCACCTGATTAAGTGGTAAGTGGTCCTTGTTTTTATTCTGTTGATTAGTTTAGGGTAAGTAGCTGCACCATTTTCCGTCTTCATACAGGACCAATCCAAGTCAAGAATGTATCGCAAGAAATGTGATCAATAGTTATTGATCAGTTTACCATCGCTCGCTGAAAGAATGAGCCCACTTTTAGTGAGCGATGCTAGTTTGCTACAGTGAGTACAAGTTTTGTTATTTTTGTGGTGTAATTTTACCATAACCCTCGGATTAGTTCAGTAAGAAAAGAGTAACAAAAACACAAATGAAAATCGATGCAATTGTAACAGGGACGAGCTTTTGGAATAGACACAAAAATCACGTGACGAATTATAATTCAACCCACCAAACATGAACGTAAACGCAGAAATATCGAATGTTATAGTTGACGGAATGTGAAAGTGTGTAACAGAGTGTAGGGAAAGTATTACTTACAAATACTGGTAGATTTTAAGAAAATGTTGACATTTTAATCGAGAGAAAAGCAAAACAAACGAACCCCATTTAGCGATCCCATTCAAATTGGCCTATGAATGTGACGACGCTGCCAAAGGGGAATAAATATTTATTTTGCATTTGAAAGTTAATCGGGAAATACACGTTGAATATGGAGAAATGTACGGATAGGAACGAAAGATATATAATTGATTAAATTTTAAAAGAATTGTATCGATTCAATTGCTAGGAACTAATATTTTTCGAATCGGACAAATAAATAATGTAGAGGAATCACCAATTCTGGGTTGTCAATGTTATGCAAAGTAAAAGCGAACGAAGAGAAATAAATAAAAAAGAGGAACATTTCAATGGTATTGAACCGTGTTTAGTTATAAAGGAACAATAGCATGAATGTAGTGAATGGGCAAATATACCCAAACGAAACAAACGTAAGTAGATGGTCGAGTAACTTCAGCGGCACTCTGGAATGGCGTAGGATGAGAAAGACGAAAGAAAAGAACGCTAATGCCGGTAGTGTGGCTTCCGAATTGGAAGCGAATTGTTTCATGATGGTGGGTGCCATTTGTACAAGCATCTAACACAATTGAGCTAACCTTTTGACATTGTGGAATTGTAGAAAGCGCTCCCGACACGCCACCCATTGCATAAGATTCTGGGGTTGTGTACTTTCATTACTCGAAATGTAACACCCTACCGGAAAAAGCCACGTGCATTTCACTCACGTGCGAATTTGGCAGATGGAGAACAAAAGTCGAGCTTTTGTGAGGGATGTAAACAGAGAACTTCAAAATGATTTAAAAGACTGAAGGATGTTTGTCTTCATCCACAATAGGCGACTGAAGAATCCGCGAGGAAGCCATCTTGCTGCGATACACAGCATTGCATAACGTTAGGCGTTTATTGATATTGGCGTACAGTTATAGACCTGAACTGTAATACACATTTAATTTCATTGATATTTCTTGTCGTAAGTTTCACTTTGTTGAAGTGAAATACTTTATAATTATAATATTAACATCTCGATTTTTTTCGTAGCGTTTTGTTTTAATAAAATTATCGTTTATGATTATTTCTGCTATTCGTGTAGGAACCGCGGGGCTACATATTTTACATAGATTGTTTGTAATTTACTACAATTTATTTGAACAAGAATTATTTATTAAACTACACGACCCTGACTATTATCTTCTTAGCGGCACAACAAGTCCCTCAAATGGTCTCGGTCTGCCATTTCTGACTTTCTTTGATTTTTTTCAACGTGTAAATAACACGTTGCTGGACAGTCAGTTCTGCGATTCCGGAACATTGGTCCGGATAGGATGTTGTACCGGTCCTGTCTTGCGGAACCTGCGCCGCACATGGGCACAAAAATGTGTTTAAACATTAACAAAAGTTTCGCTACAAGGTTCTCTGCGCTATAATTCGACAAGTAAAATGTTCTATAAAAAGTATCCAGTGTTTGATATTTGAGCGTGTCTAAATTCACCGTTCCTTACTTGTCTTGTGCAAGTTCTTTAGCAACTTGCGTCCACTTGATTAAGCTCTCGAACGATCCATTGCATGCTGCTGGTTCGGCCAGTCGGCGCAAAACCAGTTGCGTGTCGTGTTTGCATCGCACATGGTAGCGAGCTCAATGTAAACTACCTCCACGACCAAACGTTCTCGGCGACTCCGCTCCGCAAGACGCTCACCCGATCGGATCAAAGATTGTCGTCCACTGCGAAGGATCTGTTGCGCTGGTAGGTCAGGATCACCGACGTTTCGCCGTTCGGATCCATCGCAGCATAAACCCGTACCGCACAATTAGCGCAATGGAGTGAGTCAACCGGTATCGAGTTGATGTTGGTTCGCCATCGGTTTCGTACGTGATTATGCGTTTGCTGGCCAACATCTGTTGCATTCGATGCACACCGTAATCATGGTTGGAGTGACAGTGACGGTGGATGGAAATCGAGACGTGAATTTGTGGGTTGAAAATTATGAATGAGGTAATGCGTAACCTCGACAAGCGGTGCATTAGCAGTATCGACATTGCACACGTGATGCTGTCGGTTTGTTCTTATGCTGTACTCAAATACCAAACACCCTTCAGATGTGACTCTCCGCTCGGACTGAACTAATACAGCGCAACAGATGAAACACTGTGTCTTGAGCAACGTGCAACATAAATGCTCAGTAGGGCACCTCAGTGCGTTGTCCGTACCACATTGCAATCTGGTGTGGAAAAAATTTTCTTAAACCTCCACGCTATCAAAAAAACTCCAAAACAACACGACTTTGGAAAGCTAGTCAAAAACATTTCGGAAAACCGTTGGTGCTCGTTTCAAAACGACATTGTGGGTCCTGCAAGCGTAAGGAGGACGTGCGGATCATGTTCATAGTCTATTTGTGCCGTATACTAAATGGACAGTTTATCTAAACAGTTGGTTAATGGCGACATGGTGGGCAAAAAACTACAAATCTAGCCTGCTACGACACAACCTCCACCCCACACTGGCGCGTGACTTTTTCCTGTGTATGTATTTACTCGCTTGTCAAATACAACGTGCAGGAAAGTTTTGCTTTGCGTCAATGACCAGCCCACACTACTATTATTATGTTATTACTTACTTTTAGTATTAATACTTTAGGAAAAATTCTCAAGTATCAGATACAAATGTGAGAAAAAATCAAACACACAGATTTTTTTTCCACCAATCGATCAGAGTGTCGCATTTCGACTGCGTTCTGTATGTACCACACAGTAAACACGTGGTTTTCTGGTGCTGGTAGCACGGTGGAAGTAAACAATTTGTGGCCAGCTGTGGGTGTGCTTGCTTCTGATGGATGAGCCGTAAGATGGCACATGGTGTCAGTTCATGCATGTAAACACAAAAAGTAACTTGCATCGGATTTACTTGTAGCATCTGCATATGTACAATTTGTTCTATGCTCTTTTTTGGGCGGTTTATTCTTTTAACAAATCATGTGTAGGATGTTTGTTTTTTGGCATTTTTTTGATTGATTAAATGTTAAATTTCGCCCATGCTATTGCACAGTAATTTCCGGAAAAATAAATTGGGAAACATTATTATACTTCCTTCTCTCAAAAAGATAAACAAGGATATCTTCTGACATTCTGAGAAGAAAGTGTATCAAAACAAATTGTTTATTGTTAAACTGGAAGCAAGGAAGGGAAGAGAATGAATCATTCACTTAAGCATTAAACACTTATATTTGAACTATAATTAGGACGAAATAGTATCCTCGGAATCAAGCATTCTATTATGTCCAACATGCATCCTTTAATATCGTTTATCAAATGTCACATTACAAACCCCGTCCTTCATGCCAAAAGACACCTCAAAAGACAAAAATGCTCAGGAAATGTTAGACATTAATATGACCCGCTTAGTTAGTTTTATCATCACACACTAATGAGTACCGCTGGTGCAACGACACACCGTGAGCATCTAGATTGTGTAACCTGGACAAAGCACTCGCCCCGGTTTCGGCATAGGTTCTCGGGATAGGATTTTACGACTCAACGGGAGCATACTTTTAATAAAGACGGCGCGATAGCGACGCCATCATAGGTAGGTGTAACGATCGCATAAAAGTAATGAAGACAAATAAAAGCACCGAGCAGCAACATTTCCCGCCAGCACCAATAGGTGCACGTGTTCGCCCGGTGTACGGTAGCGTATGCGGTGTGGTCGAGCTTATGTGGTAACCGACCACATTAGATTGCAAGCAAATGAAGTGTGTGTTGTCGTGCACTTTCAAATTGGGGTTTTTGTGTTTTTGCGCATAAATATAAAACGCAGTACAGCACCAGCACAGTTAAAACGATGGTAAAAGAATATGAATCTTGTTAACGGGTTGTTGAAACATTTACATACCGTTGGATTTTAAAACTCGTTTCGAGAAAAGCATGAGAGTTGCAGCATTGGACGTGTTGCATTTTAAACATTGAAGTAAAAGAGCAGTTGCATTTGCACTACAACGAAATATTGTCGAATTTATCTCCTATTAGCCAAACATCGTGCTAGTTCATACATGCTACATCAGAGAAATTCGCGAAATATATCTCTCTACATCTACAAACCCTGTGTAAAATTGGGATGAATGTCGTTGAATATTGGTTACAAATGGATGATAATCCCGTCTAACTGCGGACGCGAACTTGAGGATCACGACATCTCTCTTTAATAATCAATCACGAATAATAATGAACGAATAATCCTCTGGAATATGGATAGATCCCGGAGTAAAAACGGAGTCTTCGAAGACGTTCATCATAGCTCTAACATAGTCCAGGACACTTAGAATAGCTCGGAGTAGCAGCAGACTCGATTTCGATAATTTTTTAGTTTTTATAGCGTTGAAGTCTGAGTGAATTCGTGAATTAACTCAGGATTTCCTATCGCCAGTGTGAAGATTCACAGAGTAAATGACAGAACCCAGAATACTACCAATTCGTTCCGGTAATGCAAGAATTTCTTTATTCTTGGTTCTCTTGTTCTGGATCATAGTAGCCTGTTTTTAAACATTGGGTTAAGATGCATTTTTTAGATGGTAAGCAGTTACCCTAGTCAGTGGAAAGCAGACCTGAGAAGTGGACCTGTATCTATTTAAGATACTTGGAGCACTTGCATCACATAAGCGTTACTGATTGAAACTGATGATTGATCCGGAACACGTGCAATCTTAAGTGTTGAAATTTGTTGATTTTGGTACGATGTCACCACTTGTTGAGTAGCAGAATTTTGGAGGCAAATATATCTGAAAGATTACTTCATCTTACTCAAGCAAATGTTTGAGTACAGGGTGGGATTTACCTCCATCACCATATTAACCATCAGTAAAGAGAAAAAGGAAATAACACGTACGAATCCAAAAAGATGTCAACAAAACCCGTTGAAAAACAGTAAAAATATTATGAAAAGGATACCAGAGAATAGAAAGAATAAATATTCAACATCAAAATGTTAACCAAGCTCGCAAAAGCGCACACAGAAACAGGAAAACAACAAGCAATTAAGTGAACCCCAATGGAACGCTTGAAATGATGTCATTTACCCACCCGAATTCTACCTACCCTAGCATCACTGCTACCGCATTTAGCAACTTTATTCACGGTCGATTGAACTGCACTCTGCCGCACGACCGGCTTCGCCATCAGCGCCAGCGAAGAAGTTGCGTTTTCATTCCCGACTAATCTACTAACACTCCGCTTGAGATGCTGCTGGAAAGAGCTTTTGCTGTCCCTTCTCCGCTCGGCCTCTTTCTCTTTTTAGCCCCACGCAACCCGTTTCACACATTTTCCTCCGGTCGCGTTCTGCTGCCGAGCTCGTGCCGGCGATTAATCGGGGAAAAAAGCTACACCTTCGGTAGGCAGGTTTTTGGTGCGTTTCTATGCGCTTTTGTTTTGCTTTTCGGACCACTTTCGACCCCGTAGGGTACGCGCGCGTGTCTTCCGCGACACGATCAACCCCAACGGATCGGTACTGCTTCCTGGAGCGCGGGAAAAGGGAGGTTCGAGTTGGGGTGGGAGGGGGTTGGAGGGGTTGGGTGTATGCAAAGCGCATACGGCGTACGCATAGGCTGTGCGTGCTCATACGCACCTTCCCCAACGGTCAGTGATCGGCAGCATGATCAGACACTATCATCATCATCATCATCATCACCATCATCATCGCGATCATCATTTGCATTCGGACGGCCTTCCCTTCTCCGATCCGGTCACCTGCGCTGGCCCTGTCCCACCGCTGTCCCCTCTTCGTACCATCATGCTACCGTGAACCTCAGACGCAACAACCCGTCGTGCGCTTTCAGTTTCGATCGTACCGCGGCCGATTGCGGACGTTGCTGCTTTCTGTTTCGCCTTTGCTCAGTACCACTTTCGAATCCGCTCACCAACCTTTATCCTGTGCTATTATATTCGATTTTATCCATCGAATGTATACAAACCTGCGCTGACGTACGTAAGGGATACAACATATTGGTTTCAAAAATTATATTAAAATTCTACACGGGACGGAATTTGCCACTGGGCATTGAGTATCTCTTGCGAATCGTGTGCGTGCGTTAAATTCGTGTATGTGTCTGTGGTTTTTGTAATTTATTTATGTTTTTTTAAAAAGAAATACAACCATGCTTCAAAGTTGTGATCAGAATGGAAATATGCGAGTTTGATTGAGTAAAAAATATAACAAACGACTAAACAATTCTGTTCTCTCACCCGCGAAGTCGTTTGCTGCACAACTTCGCGCTCTAATCTGTGCAAAAGCTTGCAAGCTCTTAAGCAACCTCAAGCCATATCAACAATGCGTCCAATGTTTGCAATTTCGCTCACTGGAACCGTGTACCATGCTGCTTGCCTTAGTGTCAAGTCAACGAAGTGTTAGAGCCCTTGCGGTAGCTGATGTGCTGGGATAGGGCAGAAGACAAAAGGGTTCCCCACCGGAAGTGTGATCGTTTGGGGAAAGTGACCGATAGCCAAGAGTCACAGTCGGCACCCAAGAGCTGATCGCGCACGTGCATTTGAGCCGTCGTGTTAAGTGTGTTTGTGAACGCGTGTGTGTGTAAGTGAATGCTCGATCACAATCCGGTGTGTCATGCCCGAAAGTGAAACAAGGGATGAAGTGGAAATGGCAGCCATAGTATTAATGTAACACACGCAAGGAAACCGGAACCCCGAACGTCCGACAGGGTGTCCCATTAACTGTTCCGAAAGTGTTTTGTACAACATGGTTTACATTTTTGTTTTCGCCTTTTCTTCTATTTGTTTGTGTGTGTGTTTTAGTTTTTGCGATAGTTTTGCACCGTTTTGTATGCGTGTACGAAAAGAAACACATTCGGTAACAGTTTTCCCACCCTCTTGGTTCGAGTTTCTTGCGAGTTAGCTTTCTGCCAGTTTGGTACGTTCATCACCCTAAAACCAACCCTGTTCCATCCCCCGAAATAGCTCAGATGTGTGGTGTGAATTGATTATGTCGTGTCGAGAAGCTTGCTGCGAAGGAAAGCAATATTTGCCCGCGGCTTGCGATTTTGCATTAGGAGCTCGCCCAAGATCTCCGATCACGAAAAAACTCTCACTTTCGTTAGCTTTTCAGCACACTGGTTCGGTTCGGTGGTTTGTTTGTTTTGCGATTTGCTGCCGGTTGCTGCTGTAGTGGTACCGCACGAGGTGTGCGAGATTTGTGACCGGTGGTCTAGGCAGTTGGTGGCACTAAGAAACTACACCAACCACCAACGCTAGTTGCGGTTTGTCGACGACTTGCGGAGAAGCTCGAGCACGAATTTTAACGCCTGCTGCAGCCGTCCGGTACCGCTTCTGGCGCAACCGAACCGAGCGCAAGTCGGCGCGTCGGCATCGTCACGCGTCGAGCGCTTGTTGACCACAATCAATTGAAATGTAAGTACATTTAATGTATTTTTCACCGTGACCGGTCGAGGTGGTCGATCGTTTGGCGCCAGCCCGCTCCATTATGTTGCCCCCGGGCGGAAGGAAACGGGGAGGGGCGGTTATTTGGGGAAGCATGTTGGGATGAGTTCGCCGGTAGCCACGAGGTGAGAGTTACACACATTACGGGTCGGCGTTATTTAATCTTTCATCATCATCATCATCATCACCATCATCACCATCCGCACCGACATCATCCAACCAAACCCTCAAACCGTGTCACGTCTCTGGTGTGTTCCACTCATCATTCTCCTCCCTGGGAGCGCATCGCGATAGCGGCGGAGACCATTGAGCTTTCGGGCCGGGGGGAGCCACTGAGCTGAGGGTGGACCACACAATGCCACAATAGCTGCGTCTTGCGGTGGATGAGCTTTTCTGAGCGGGATTGCATGCGGGTTGTCCCACTGCCGAGTGTTGTGTAATTGCATGCATGCACACTTTTGACGGTGTACATGTGCCAGTGCCCGCCCACCTTTCTGCCCCTTCGCTTCGCACATCGAGCCGCAAAAAAACATCTCTGCATCTCTTCGTATCGAATCTGTGGCACGGTAGCCGTCGAACCGTCGGTGGCCAACGAATGGCACAGTTTGTGTACCATGACGGTGGGCCGCAGTGTGTGTGTGTGTGGGGGAAAAACCCCCAACAGTAAAGAAAATCAACCAGCGTCAATGGACTTAAGACGTTTGCTCGACCGTTTTTACGGTGTGTTTTGATTGATTTCGACACATTTGGCACTGGCGCTGGTGCGCATGTTTTCCTTCTTTTCTTTTACTATTACTGTCCCGGAATCGTGGTTGTTGTTCGAATCGGATCATTTTGTTGTTGGTTTTCTCTTTGTGCCCAGCTTGCTGCGAGGCAGCCGAAAATTGATCATACGTACCGAAAGAAAACACATTAAGTAAATAAAGTTACCTGATGGAACCGTACCATTTTAAAGTGATGCCATTGGGTCAGAGGGGATGGGTTGCGCAATGTAATGTGTTAATGTTTTTTTTTTTTTTGGGGTGCTTTTGATAAACGACGTGAGAAAGCATTGGTTGGTTGGTTTGTGTTCAGCAAATAAAGAAGAGATATGAACGAACTCTTCTTTTCCTCTGTGCTGGACGAAAAAAACACGAACTGATTAATTCCGTTCCTGACGTCGGAAAACGCGTCGAAACCTCTATTGAATTAGGGTCACTATTTATCTTGTGCATGTTCTACGCACAACGTCTGGGAGATTCTTTCCAAACAAAACATTGATAGTAAGTTTGTGGGTTTGCATGTTTTAAGCCTGTTCAAACACCAAATATTTCAAACAGCGTGATGCCTCGAATTCAAATAAATAAATAAGGACTATTAAGGCGGTATAACAGGAACGACCCGATGGTGTATTTGGTAGCGACGTCGGTTGGACTTGACTGACCGATTACGTGGTAGAATACGTCTAGTAATCTAGATTAATGTCTGAGTACTAGTAGACCAAAAAGAAGAATCGAATTCCATCATCAGTCAACCGTTTCTACTGTACTCATCATCAACCATCATACCTCCTCTGTTCATGTTGATGTCCTAAAAGGACTTTATGTGCTGGATCGTCCTGTGCATTTCTCATAACATGATCAACTCTGGAAGTCTGGAGAGTCCAATACGTTGTAAGATGATGAGTTCTGGTAAGGGCGGCTCGGTGGTGTATTGGTAGCTGCGCCGGACAGGACCGATCTAAAATCCCATCCGGACCAATCGTCCGTAGCAAGGACTTAACTATCCAGCAATGTGGTAAAATAATTCTAGTATGCCAGAAATGACAGGTATATGATCTAGTAAGTCGTAACGCCTGGAAGAAGATAGTTAGTTTATCGCACATCTCGAAGAGCTCGGTCATTCCCATTTCCTACACATATTGGAGCTTCTGAGCATCTTCTTTCTGAATGAAACCCTTTGAAGTATGTTTCTCTCTGACGCCAGAGAGTCTCGATGTCTCAGTAGCCTATGGTAGTACTTGAACACTATAGATTTTATACCGTACAAGATATGATCGTTACGACAAATGTGCAAAAATGGGAAGTTTCAAGATCAAGTCAAAGGTATTTCTAGATTCTTCGCAAGCTTACCTGGCATGTGCTTAGATAGATCAGGATTTCATCCCAACTTCTAGACAGATCTGTCATGTTGGAAAGTTTCGCAGATGTGCGAGATGAGATGACTTTGACCAAAATTGAATTCACTTTTCAATATTTCGACAAAGGTATAAAGATTTCACTTTTTTCTATTGTACTTCTATCAGAACAGAATCCATTAATAGCCCGAATGCTATCACTTGAACGAGAAAACATTGCTAGCAAATAGCATTAACTTCTACGATGTAGTAATCTTTAAAACCATGGATGTGTATAAAAAAATTATGAAATAATAGTGTACAGCAAGCATTTCGCAAAGCTAGGAAACACTAATTGTATCGGGAATTGTCTAGTCGGTTCCATCCAATTACCCATGTGTAGGTGGATGAGTTTGCATCCTTCGCTGTGGCACACACTGCTGCAATTGTTTAAAATGCGACCAGCGTATCAAAACGTTACCCATCCGTCAACACTTCAAATTGGACGCCATCTTTGTACCCGCGTTGCGTCGAGGTGAAACGTGCAGAAATCTAATTTGGATTTAATTGCACATTCCCCACACCCAGGGAAGGTTTCGGAAGCACTTTGGAAAGGTTTTATGAATTGTGTTTCGCGTTTTTTTTTCAACGTTTGTTGCTCTTCAAAAACGCGCCGTATGACATGGTCCACTGTTCCGACGACAGTGTTATCTGTTTTTCCATTGTCACAACAATGGTCTAGGGAGTGTTTCGGGGCAATTAATAAACTCCCAACACCAAATAGAGACGATCGTTACCGGGGATGAAGGTTACTTCCTTCACAAATGTCAGCGTAAATCGATTTTGTGCTTTATGCGTAACCATTTCATGTGGCCATCGGCGCAAACCGTTTTTAGCTACAAAGACCAGAAGGATAAACAAATCATTTCATTTTCAAACAAAAACCCGTTTCGCATACTAACGCTGGTGCAGTGAGAGAAATGCGGTATGGCGGTAAAAGTAAGAAAAAAAAATGCAAGATAAAAACCTTCCTTACATCGCGCCACCCTCGGGGTCGTAACTTAAACTGGAAACGGTTTGTACGACCTACCACTAGTTTAATATATTTTGATTCATATCGACGACCATCGTCACGAATGGGATGGGAAGAAACGTTGGCATGCGTGCCTCGATTAGAAATTGGATGTCATCCACCAGTGGGCGTTCGGTGTTTGGATTCACGTCCGATTAAAAAAGCGGTAGATAATGGCGCAGCTTTCTCTATTCAAAACAGACGATCTTGCGTCTCGATCGGGTATTGTTGAAGGGTTTAAAAATATATAATTTTAAACCCAATGGCCGTGTGATTGATCATTCTAAATGCAATTTGATAACTTTTGAAGCTATTATGTGTCATGTTCCATGCACCACAACCGATTGATTTTTTAAAATATCAGTTACGGAATCTTCCGAATAATTCGTTCGTATATTTTTAATTTTTGGACAGTGTCGACGCAAGCTGAAAGTTGAATGTGAGTCACACCACCAGACTTCCCCAAAAACCGCGATAGAATACTGGTAGCTTTTAAGGTGAAAATGCAAAATAATTGCGTGGGAACACGATCGTACGCACCGTGTCGCATCGCATAAAAGGTGTGTCGCGAAAAGAAGAAAACAAAAACAAAGCCGACACACCAAACAAGAAGTTGGTGATCTTCGCCACCTCAAGGTCATCACCCGGTGGGCTGCATCAAAAACAAAACAAAGAAGCTCGCAAATAAAATAAAATACAAACAAACCAAGCCATGCGCTCCGAAATACCCGAACGAGGAAAAGCACGCCGGCCGCTGCTCACATTCAGGTCAAGGATAAACCCAAGCCCCACATGATCTGTGCCACTCTTTTGCGCTCTCGAAGCTTTTACTTCCTCCTCCTTCCGTGCCCACCGCTGCCCCCGCACGCCAACTTGATTTCGTTCCCGTTTAACCACTTATCTCCGCATCTTATGCTCCTTTCTTTCATCCGGGCGTATGAAATTAAACGCACTTCCAGCCAATGGCTCGCAGGCGGCACGAAATTGTTTCATCGTCTCGTCAGCCAGTCAGTCAGTCATACGTGTTGCGTAATGTTTGTACCTCACTCGCAGTACGTTACCTGCGTTTTGATTTGCTCTTTTTTTTCTCGCTTTTGGGGCGCGTATGAATTTTTGCGCAAAAACTACCATTTCTTTAGCGGCACGACATCAGACCATCAGGCTTCGGGATGGGATGAGCCTGGTAGGGCACAGTGTCACGGTGTCGCGGTGACACAATGTACATGATTGTTTCGGGGAGTTTTTTTTGGCAGATGAACAATTTTTAGATTATTATGTGTGGGTCAGGGTAAGGTTATGTATGTTTTACTTATCTTTTCACGCATGACCTGGAGACAATGGTAGCCAGCGTAGCAAGCGTTACGGTCTACCTTCATTGACTGTTCTGACGCGTCATACAGCATCCGTTTTTGGAGGTGTTACTTATGGAGATAGTAATTTCAAGGTGTTTGTCTGGATAAAACCATGACACACTGCAGGTTTTCAACATAGATTTAAACACATGGACAACATAGGTTTAAAGGGGAACTGACAACCCATTGGTAACCCATTCCCATATCACATTGTGAAAATATTGAGAAAGAAGTTAGATTTTTAGATCTTCTTCCCATACACCTCGAATTATGACAGATTGTTGGTCAATTTTTACCTTTGATCGTCAAAGTCAAAGAAGACTCGAAATGATTAAAACCAAAAATGATATTATCGTAATTCGTTGCAAGTTTAATATAAAAACTAGTTGACATATAATTATGCCCGGAACTGTATAAAAGCATTTAACTCTGTCCGAAACATGCAACAAAAGTCAACTCGTTTTATCTGCAGCCTCATTGAAAACCCATTCTTACGTAACCTTCACGCGCGACAGTGATAGTGAATGGAACAGGCGCAACGTTCTAGGGGAGAACCTCCAGTGCTCCATCCACCACTAGCAGTATCCATGGCAAAGTGCAAACCCGTATTGCTACTTAAAGATCTACCACCCAATTCCTCACGTACACCTTCACTTAAACTTCTTTGGTACTGTTTTCGAAAACCGAATACGTGGCTGCAAAGATGCACTACGCGTAATCAATCGTTACGAGTGCATTCACCTGTTCCGGGTAGCCTTGAGACAAGGTCAACCGAGCATGATACTTTGCCATTTAAAACCGCATGCTCAGCAAACCCCATTAAACGTCCAGTTTCCGAGTGCAAAGAGTGCCAAAACAGTTTCCATCCGATTGTATATAGTGTGAGCGTTTTGTCATATTTGTAAAAAAATGGAACAGTAATCAATTAAAGATATGTCCCTTCGAAACTAAAACAACCATGTGATGCTTGCTGGGGACAGCGTGTTTGCATAACAAATTACTCCAAAAAAAATGTCATGTTAACATTCAGCTTTTTGGATACAAAAATCCAACACAGAACAAAACATTCAAACAAATGACATGTGATTTTTGGAGATTTTTCTTTTCCTCATTTCATATTTGCTTTAGCGCCCCAGAATAAACATTTTGTCAGGCCTGCCCAGCAGACTTTCCCTTTTTTTATGCTGTACTTCAGAGTAATGTAAAAAATATGAAACGATATATGGTACGGTTTTGGTATTTCTCCATCCAGAATCCGTTGCAGCCCTACTGTCAGAAAGTGCATACTTGGTGCTTTTATCATTCAAAACCCTTGGAGCATCAGCTTTACGGTCGGTTTACGCCTCTGTCTATCCGTTTGGCCGTTTGTCACGAGGCGCCTTAAAATGTCACCTCGTTGTTAGTTTGCTCGAACAAACAGGCAAAAGTGTCGGCTATTCACTGGGCACATCAGACCACTAGGCCACTAAGTGGAATGCTGCGATGCTTAGAAGCACTGTGTACGAGATCAAAATTTCCGGGTTGGATGTGGCCACTGTTTCCACTTAGTAAACCAGCATGCATACGTTTTCCGGTTCGTACGCAATAACGATGCCAGCTAAAATGTTTAAAGTGAGCAGTTTTATTGTAACTTCACTACTCCAGTGTGTATTGTGCAACATTTTACAGCCTGTTGACTGAATGCGAAGGTGCACATACACCATTCCTTCTTGTCCAAAAGGACATGCTTTCAGCGCAGATATCAGATTTTCAGTTCACACACAGGTTGCTGGGATCTTCTGGCTTGCTCGCAAAAGAATTTTCCCACACGTTTTTCAATTTGCCCCAGCAATTCCCCCAGCAACCGATATGAGTGATTTGCAGCAATTGTGGCACGATTTGCATGAATCAAGGTTATCCCTGTTACACAGTGCGCACCTGGCGTGGCTTTTCCCTGGTGTAAACGAGCCGGAAATATTCAATTTTATTTCGATATACTTGCGCCAAGAAATATTTTATTCATCGCAAGTAGAAAATTGTGCTTCGTGGCGGAGTGAAACGTTTAATTTCGTGACTGTTGCTTGGTTGATGCCAGTGCTGTGTTACGTACGATGATGAAGCTACATTGCCCATTGCTTATTCCAGCACAGGTTTCACAGAGATGGGTCGGGAATGTTACTAGAGGATCCATCGCAATCCCGACAAATATGGGTTCGTGTGCAAGAATCACCTCACGAGTTGCATTTTCGCATAACCTCTCGAGTACTCTGTGTATATATTATTGATGCTGCCTAACTACTTGTCAAGATACATCAGTCCTTGCATATGGGAGATTTATTCAATAATTCATGTATTATCTCATGTTTCGGAACAAGAATGCAACAGTGTGCTCGAGTGTCAACAACTATTAAACCGAAATCACGTTTTCGAGTCTCAACATTGCTTTAGTTTAAATACTTCTCTTAACACTTACTTTTTGAATTTGAGCAGATATTTATTAATTATTTATTTACTATGTTTTAGTGATAGCACGAGCTGGCCATATTTCTTATGTTTAATTTCGTATTATTCATAATGTTTGCAAGGATAAATTAGATTTCAATAGTGAGTATGGTCCGTATTGAAGACTATGTTGCATATCTTCGTGTGCTTGAATCTACTCCTACTGTGCGACCAGCTATATTCGAATGAGTTCCAACAGTTGGCATATATCCAACTCAAGTGACGTGAGTGAGTGACTTGAATGGCGGTTAGTTTGAAAACTTAATGACACAATTCAAATCGACCTGTCCATCGGACGATCAAAAGGAAGAAAGAAAACAAATGAAGGCATGACTGAATCAGCTGGCAGCAAATGTCCTATGATGATGTTTCGCCGACAGGGAACTAGTAAGTTAGCCCTGCAAGTATAATCTATCCATTGTGCATGTTGAAGCGATATTTATTGGATCATTGATCGTGGTTTCTACCGCGGCAAGCAGTCATTTGGAAAGGTGCAGTTGAACTCCGGTTGAACTCGTCTACAAATCAACTAACCGTGAATTCGCTGGGAATACCGCCGTAGCCAGTTGCGACGATACGATCACACAGAGCTGACAATGTGTTTACGATAAAGGTCTTGTTTATGTTAGCCGAATTGATGGTTTCCTGGTTTTTTGCTGCTGTTATTTAGATTGTTTGGGTTTGTTTTCGTTGCAGTTGCTATATTGAAAGAATGAATGTAACTTTGATCGCCCTGTTTGATCAACAAATTAATGCAACACAAAATGTTTCATAAGTTATTTAACCTTTTAAACTGAAAAAAAACTATTTATTCCCTTTATTTGCAGGCGCAGGTTCTCTTGTGTTATTTACGCAATGTTGCTAGCTTGTTGTAAAATTAACGCAATCATGTGTCGGTAAAACTCCTCTTAATGGAGTACTCGCTAGTAAAAGAAAAACAAAATTAGATTCGTTACACCAAAACTCATTGCCCAGTTCGTGAGCCCAGTTCGTTCGTGATACTTGTTTGCTCCACAGCATGCATGAACAGAGATCAAGATAAGCATTCTCGATCGACCGGTGAGCCAACAGCTCTGACCTGAAAAATCATTAAAAATAAAATCATCTCAACCTGCTAATTGCATGCGTCAAGCAGGTCAACCCAGTAAACCGTTCGTGAAAACGTTTCTTGGTCAAGAGGAAAGCAGCAACGTAGAAACGCCTCGATTGCACTCGTCGTCCGAGGATCATGAATTACAGCGTGTATGACCGAAGGCGTTATGCAATCGTGCGGCATATGTACCGGTCAGCACTGTATCCACATGCTTCGGTGAACCTATGAAGCTGCCAATGGTGCTACATGGCGCAACAATAACACCGCGTTTGCTTCTTCCTTTCTTGTGTTTCGATGTGCGACAGTGAAAGTTTGTTTACGAGCTGAACAGCTCGTAGTTTGTAACTACTTATTATTATAATTTTTACGTGAAAACGAATGTATTATTGTCTAATAGGCAATAGAATGGGAAAGTAGTTCAACATTTGTAAAGCAGTTCGTAAATATTGATGCCTGTGAATAGAAGGAGATGTAGTTGTTCTATTTTAAAAATATCCTTGCAAAGGTGAAGACGAGGTGGACCATACAATTTAAATATGTCCACTTTTATACTTCATAAACATAGTCATCGCGTACAAGGATCTTAAGGAAACAAGAAAAATGTATTGCAAATAGCGATATTGTGTTGACACTTCATCGCAAGCCAACTCAATTTCACTGTTCATGTCATATGAACGGTGCTGGTAAATAAACTATCTTAGAACAGGTTTTTCATAAAATTTCCACTGCCCGACCAGTGCAACTTGATGCGGCTTTCATCATCTGACCGTGATGATTTCTTCTTGAAGGTAAAATAAATAGCAGTTTTCCATTCCCGCAGATGCTGGCGCAGACATTTTGAAATGATTTCTAGCATCGGTGTTTACCATATTTGTGTCTGACATCAGAGGGCATCGTCTACTAGTTTGGACTTTTTTTCATGGTCCACATGTGGTGTATAACATCGTCGATCGACTAGTAAGAAGTGGTTGTAGTTTGCTGCATAAAATCAGGCGCCAGCAAATGGCTGTTGCAATCGCTGACAGAACAGCTTTAACATTGGCACACATGTTGAACGTTTTCAAATACTACAGAACGCTGCTTATTCGGGTGTCTTCTGAACGGGTCGTTGGTTAGCTGGTTTTGCTACCTTAATAAACATGAATATTTATCAGAAAATAGTTATATCAATCATCCAGCCATGGTCGAACCGCGCATTACTACGATAAACGGTGTTCCACTGTAATTATAAACGATCGTACCATTTCCCGTTAAACACACGAAACGATCATTTAAAATGGTAGTAATTGTCAAAGCGATCAAAAACCAATTTGCTTTTTGCGCGAAGCGTTTAAATGGCTATTACCTACACGCGTCACCAATTTTGTGAACTTTGCCCATCCAAACCTCATTAGTAAATAAAATTCAATTGCTGAGCACTTTGTGCACCAACCCTATTTATATTTTATTACTTTTTTCTATCGCCTATCCTATCGGAAGTATTGGACACTGCTTCGGTAGAACACACGGTCCATCGGTAGTCGTCCTTATGTAACCAACCTTGCAATAACAGCCGCAGTAACAAATTTTCTGACATTTCGCTATTGCCTGACCGGAACAAGTATTGTCGTAGCACAATCCACATGTTCTCAGTACCTCATTGCGTCGACAGGTGCCTGTCAGGAAGGGAAAAAGAAGGGTTGTGCAACAGATTGAGTTTAGAAATTCCGTACCGGATCCGTCATTCCAAGGTGTATCCAAATCCCGGTTTTCACTTACGTATGGGACATTTCGCTCCTGCCGTCAATGGAATTAGTCCTTTCGGTTCGGGTTTGCTCGGTTGAGTCGTACCGGGAGGTTTGCTCGTGGTGGTGGTCTGAGCGACACAAATTCCGCACCCGGCAGCAAATAGCACAATGATCGCCCAATTCATTCCGTTTGAACGTTGAGTGTCGGATGGATTCGACGAGCAGCTTCACACGACACAGTGCCAGTTTCAATTCAAACTCAGCAATATCGATTATAATCCCGAAGGCATGTAGAACACGGCGACGAAGCTTCACACTTCAGCTGTGCAAATCGGTAATCGATGTCTGTTTGTTCTCGTGGCGAAACTCCGGGCGGGAGCTTTTGCGAAAAAGGCAGTGCTGTCGTTGGTAACAGTTTCCAACATTTGTCGCTTGTCGATCGATCGTCGTCGGTAAAAGAGCGCTTTAATGTACCACTGTTCTTCAAGCGAGTGTGCATTTTAGAGCTAACGGGAGATAGTTTTGGCAAAATTCTTCATGTCCATGCTGACAAAGAATGGATATTCCATCTCATCGAAGATATTGAAGATAAGATCCTCCTCCGATATGCATTATTCTTCTGGAAACAATACGTTTTTGACTATTTTTTCCGTTTCTTCAGCTGTTATTCTTCACGCGTGTCTGTACCTTCTCGCCTTATACACTTGTGTAAATGTACATTCGTCTTCGCCTTGAATTTGAATGTTTCAAGCTTGGGCTGCTGGGCATTATTTTCATGCAGACACATCATTCTAGCGACGGCAGAATACTGGAAGCATCACAATCAAATGCAGTTCACGTAGCAGTTTCAACACCGTTTTTACATGCAAATTGAATGAAACATCGAAAACAGAAGCATTGTCATGCAGACTTTTAGTAAATGTTATGCTCAATTGACGAATAAAGAAGCAGTGTTTGCACCACCAATATGGAAAGCAGGAAAAGCATTAGCAATTTTTGGATAAATGTTATTTTTTCCAAGAAATGTGCGAATGTCTATAGTTGATGCATTTTATTCTCCTTAATAATTCACCTACATGGCTTTAAAAGGATTTTTTTTTGCGTGCCTTCATAATATCAAAATGTTACGATTTTATTGTGCCTGTACACTGTTTCTCCAGAATACAGTCGCCATATACGAATTGCCTGGCAAAACCCTTACGACAGACGCACGCTGGTTTACAAACAGTGGGACATTTTATATCCGTTGGGGTACAATACTTATCCGGGCAGGGCGCACAACAGTTATAAACTTCATTTCTGGGACACCGTTCTGTACAAAAAAAAACGATAAAACCATAATTAGTGCATAAGGACTGGATCTTGTTACCCAACCAGGCCAAAAAAAAATATCTTACTCGGAATGCAACGGCTGGCCTCGAGGCAACCAGCAAGAAGTAGCACGGAAAGCACTAGCAAAAGCTTCATTTTAACCAGCAAATGATACGTGTAGCTCATCTGTGTTTGAGTTTTATATCCCCAACGTCCCGACCCGGCACAACTGAGCAATGAAAACAAGGAAACGATACAGATAAGTGCTAACGTGGAGGTCCTGGTATTAAGTAGCTACTTCTTCATTCGGCATTCGTACCGTGCCTGCAGATTGAATAAATATTTACCTAAATGCCTGTAACGCAAAAAAAACAACAAGAAAGTTAAGGTTTCGTGAAAATAATGATCGATTGAAGTGGATGCACCACTCCCATACTTACATTACGATTGTGAAAAACGATCGTCTAGTTAAGTGAATTCGCGAGCAGAACGAATATATTTCATTTCGTGGAACAATATCTGACAGACACGTACGTGGCACAGCAGTACATGCTATCTCGTTATGTTTAACGCCATTCTAATTTACCTTATTGTATGATGTTTTGGTTGTCTTTCTCCTTGTGATGAGTGCATCTTCATTAGTACATCAAGGACGAGCGTAAGCTTTAACACTCTTCAAACAGTGTCTAACGAATTGATTTGGCTGTGATTTCGTATGCTATCCGACCGATTCAGAGATATCCACCGACTCTTGTACGTTAAACATAATCAATATTCTGTTTCTTTATACATTTACTGTCCCGTCACTCTAAAAAATTATGTCCATCAAAACACTTTTTTCAAAAAGATACACACAAGAAAAGATGGTATAGTTAATGCAACTGCAGCGCTCACCTACAACTCATGTATTATATTTTTGATAATAATGCGCTCCAAACAGGTTAAACGGGTTATCATATCAGTGGGAAAACACAACTATGGTGAATGTTTTCCATTTACTGCGGAGGTTTTGTAACGAAGCACATCTTTTCGCGAATGCATTTGCCAGACGCATCGTCCCTAACGAATCCCGTTTGGCAGGTGCATGCCGGTCTGCAAACAGCGGGGCATCTGATTTGTTTTGGAGTGCAGTACCTTTGAGGGCAGGGCGGACAACAGCTCCAAACTTCATTGGCCGGGCATTTCTCTGGAAGGATATGTGAGTGCGTTAGAAACTGCAGAACTTTATCGTAAGGGACGCTTATATTCTTACTTGGAATACAGCGCTCGGCCTCGAGGCTGCCAGCGAGCAGCAGCACGGAAAACACTAACAGAAGCTTCATTTTCACTGGTCAACGATAAGTGTATCTTGTCAGGAATTGCGTTTTATATCCTCAGTTTTAACCAGCAAACCGACAGTGTTGTGCACAACTGAACAATGAAAACAACAAAACGTAGCAAATACATGTTTGTGTGGTGGAGTGTCGAATTCCTTCCTGTTTTTCACGTTTTTGTTGCAGAAGCTGTGTTGTTACAGTACTTATTGGGAGTACTGTTTTTTGCAGATTAAATCAATATTTGTGTAAAAAATTGGTTTTTTAAAGAGTAGCAGCATGAAGACTATGATCGAATGATGTGGATGCACCTCTCTCACAGTGAAAATCTGTCCATTCTTGTAACCAACGTATCATTTTGTGAAAGAGAAACTTCTTTTACAAACAATTTGCAGCTGCTTCTACATGATCCAGTGCATTTACATTGTTGTTTTAGCGGTTTCTCGTGCAGAACGATTAGAACATTGTGGAAAAGCAGCAATATCGGTGGTGACGTTTTATTTCAATCAGTAGTCATGAATTTCAAAGAATTATTCGTTGGAACTAACTTTTTTCGCTTTATTGTACATAATCGTACGGTTTACTGTGTTGTGAAAATTAGAAACTGGGCAAACAGGCAAGTATTGTAAATGCATTACTAAATGGAATATTTCTACTAATACTTACGAAGTTATTATTTAAATTCATTTGTCTTTTTGGGCCTTTTGTATCAATTGTATGGTCAAGTTTACTAAAGGTTACGATCAACTATATCTGTCATCAGAGTTAATTCTGACAAAGTGCAAGGGTTTGGAATATTCAAAATATTCGAAACGATGGAAAACATTCACACACAATTCACAATTCAAAAGTGTTCAATTCAATTCAAGTATCGATTTTGAGGTGTTGCCGTAGTTGGCTGCCAAATCACTCATGAAGTATACGGTCACCAATTAAGCGTTAAACTCTATGATGCCGTGTAACACATGTTCATCTGTATCTTATCATTTGGGTTGATATTTGTTATATACTTTTGCTTGTCTCGATGTCTAAATGGCTGGCTATCGATAGATTACCGATTTGCATTACTTCAAATCGGATAGCGTTCTCAATAAAATTAAAAACAACCACAGCCAATCATCGTTTCGTTAAAGAGTACGTATTAAAATAACCGTTTTTTGTTTAAATTTATATCAAAACAAATAATTTTATAACATATTCAACCTCACTTCAGTGACAACGGCTCAAGGTTGCTTAGTTACTTTCCTGGGTTGTGGGCAACTGTCCGCTAAAACACACGGTCCCCCAATCACACGACGTATGTAGTTTGGTTTGCAGAAGCATCCCGCCATGCACACAGTGGGACACACTTTCCTGGGGTTCGGTTTGAAACAGGTTGGCTCGACACACGTTCCACAGCAGATGAATTCTTCATTGTTTGGGCACACTTTGTAAAGAGTAAAAGTGAGAAATGCATTTTAGAACACTTTCTTTTTATTTTCCCACTGAAGCATACGAAATTGAAAAGGTTATGCCTTAATGTGGCAAGTTCAAAACACCATATACTAACTGACACTCACAGGGTTTTTCCAAGCAAGGATCGGAAAATGTGAGGCTTGCCCACCGTTTCGCATCAACAAATGTAATAAAAACTAACAGTAAAGAGATTTTTAGTAAAGTTTCGTATCTCATCCTGTATCACTCTCGATAGTAGACAGAAGCCCACTGCGACTGACAAACCCACTTTTCTACAACTGCACTAGAGCTAACAGTGGAACCGTCCCACAGTTGTGCAAATAAAACCTTCAACGAAATTGGTTCACGTATGCTTGAAATTTGATCAAAACAACTACTAATGTGGGAAATGGCAAGCTTCTTTGCATTTGATTTGAAAACTGTAGGCAGATTTATAAAGATAGATTTTTTAGTACACATTGATTTTGTGGGTCATTGCGCCCCTTCTCATCACCTGTTGTGTAGGCAATTTCCTACAAAAGCATGAGTAATGTATCCCAACTAACACCGAACAAAAAATGACCATTACTGATGCGAACGCAGATAATCATACGCTTAGGACTAGTATCTGGGTCGTCCGCCACGTTTTCCACAGTGACGCACACGGAGTACCACAAATTTATCAGCTGCGGTTGAATAACGCGCCAATCGTAGACTGTGGAACAGAACGATATTTCTTGGTGCTATAAGCATGGACTCATCCTGAATCCCACTGAACAGCTTAATTAATCGAACATCATCTAGAAAGTGCATTTCCCTTTCTACAATTTTCATCTATTGTCACGTAGAACTTCGCTATACAGAGTCTCTGCGATGGCCTCCTGCGCACTAGTTTTCTCGAAATGCATATAGAAGATCACGAATATCGCTTTCAAAGCGATGATTTTGAGATAGTTGTCACTGTTAAGGTAACGATTTTATTGATACCTATGAACTTCTAGAAGACACTTTAAAAAATATTTTTAAATAAAATTGGACGACGGACTCGAAATGTTGTCTATATGTCGTTTTACACCAGGAAGTGTTACAGACTAGGAACAGTTTGAGTTTCTTGGTGTATGGTATCGTTTTATATATGACAGTGTCAGCACTAGGGTTTAATCGCAACAATGTGTTTGTTTACTTCAAATACGGTAGTATAATTTTTAGCATAGTTTTGAAACACTTAAATACCTCTAGTTTGCAGTGATAATTTGAACAACAACCCTGTACCTATACTGAGCAAATTGAAGCATTGGATAGCAAATGCTCAGTTTAATATAATGATGCATATAAAATATCAAGCTAATTGCAGTAATTTAAAACCCCACTTAAAAAGTAGTTGTCTTTCCTTTATTATCAAAAGTCGTAAGTTTTCCAGATGATAGATTAGACGACAATTATCGTCAAGCATCGTGAAGATGGCAAATCTTCTAACGAGCTTTCAAGGCTTATAATAGTTATGCGACTTTATTTAAAAATAATGTTAGTTTATATACTGCATTATTACAGTCCCTCACGACGTAACGTTAGCGGATATTATGTCAACTAACGTGATACTGTATGATTATTATTTGTGTTAGTAGTAGTAACTATGAAAAAAAAATGGACGAAAATGAAAATGCAATCGTTTTATTGTACAATTTAATTGCAAGTAAATTCCATGCCATCAGCATCATAAATGCTTTTGTAAGTTTGTTCTTTTTATTGACATTCGACCTATTTTGTTGCAGCAACGGTCAATTTCACAATGTAAACGATATTGAAACAATTCGTTGATTAAACACAACACTTGCGGAGCACGATGTCAGTGACAGTGCGATTAACGTTAGCACAAAATTGTTTTGTTTTGCAACCAAGTGTGTACTCAACGATAAGTTTTAATTGCAGCATATCATCATATCCAATGTAGAGATGAAATCAATTGATGCAACATGTGGAATTAACAATTTGGAAGATTACATTTAAACGCACCATCGATTACTTTGTGTTGGTCGATGTATTCTGAAGAGGACTTTCGACAGTTTGCCAACAGCTCGGCCCGGTTTCAGTTCGTAACGGTTAGCAGTTTAATGGACAATTTATAAATGCCACAAATCAATCTGAACCCATTTGCTGTAGAATAAAACGATACTTTGTGAAACGTCGTTCGCATCCGTTTCGCTGTAAAAATCTGTACCTTTGACTTTTTTCCGTTTTATGTTCTTTTCCCCATTTCTAAAAAACAGCCACCATCAACTAGCACAAAACCATGACACTGCGGATCCTGCTGCTGGCGGGACTGCTGGCCGCATCATGCTGTTCCGGTTCCGACATACTGATGATCACGATGGGTGGCACCAAATCCCACAAGATCCCGTTCCTGGAGCTGGCAAAGGGGCTCATTCCACGGTAGGTACTAACAACCTGGCGTAGGTTAGATCGTTAACGGTGTTAAAGTAAGCTTACAGCCCGACAGTTTGTGCGTCCACTGCAAAGGTACTGCACCGGAACGCGGTTGGTCTCGGGCGTAGATACACAAGCTATTACGGCACCGGTGAACCCGGGAATTGGATTATTGGATCAAGTGTTCTAGGGCACGTGCAGTCGCTGTGGAATTAATTTTGATCGTCGTTAGCTGTTTTTCTTGGTGAGCTTTTTCCCCATTTTTCATCAAACTGACTCTCTACGAAAGATTCATGGCTAATTGAAAAGCTGCCAGTTAGCATCAACGCTCACTCTAACGATCGACACGACAAAAAAAACCAAACCCTTCACCGAAAGCTTTGGTTCGTTATCATACAGCGTGTAATCCTCACCACACGGACTTCGGTATGCCCCAACGGGATGAAAAAAGAGTAATTGCATAACCCCTCGAAACGCCAAACTAAACGTCGTATGTTGTGGGGAGTTCTTTCGAATCCATCAAACGCGAAGCTGCGTTAGAGCGAGTTGTTTTCAATTAGGAACACAGTTGTAATACGCTAGAACAATTATATTGTTTTAGGTGTTTAGGAAATTTTCAAATATCCTTCTGTAATCGATAATGGTGTGAAATAATCATCATCTCGCCGTATTTGTTTTTTGGTGGAGTTCTTGGCAGATTATAAATCACATCTGTTTCTCAATATCGAATGAGTTACAGCGCACCATAAATAACTGCAATTGCAATAGTTCTACTCCAATCCTAATTCTAATGTGCGTTGAAGTTTTTTTTTTGTATAGAATGTTTACTTCCTAATAATTTACTTAATTTTACATACTTAATTTAACTTACCTTGTCCTATTTTTGAGTTATACCTAAGAACTCGTTCGGTCCAGTTGTGATTTGAACCCAGACCGGGTGTATTGTTGAGCCGCATTCAAAGAACGATCAAGACAGATATTAAAACCTTTTTCAACATTCCAAATATGTGTACACAGTGGCACTGCAATAGGCCTGCATCAATTGTTGAGCTATTGAAGAAGCTGACATAATTGTTACATAAAATTTAGAATGGTAATAAAATACCAAAGCGATGATTAAGATCGACACATTATGCGTTATATAGGTCCTGAAATATATGCTGGATTTAACTAATCAAATCGCAACATAGATCGTTGCTAACCACTTCCAATTATTCTAATCGTTTAACCTCTTAATTAATCGGCATTACTTGGCAACAATGTGCTCATTTGTGCGGTAACCAGCAAATGTTTCAGTCGATACTTTTATAAAACACATTGAACAATTTAAACATTAGGTTCCTCGGTAGATGGTATAATGTTATCCCTGATGACTACTTACGTGAAATAGTAAACCTCCAAACTATCTAAAACCGAGCAGTGCAAAACACAACTGCACAGTGGAACCGTTTTGCCCAATGTTCTACTAGCACACTGCGATTGTTCCATGTTACGAACCAGTAGCTCATTCTGCATCACAAATTTTCAACCAGCAACATTGTTCGTTTCTTCACCAGTGGCCATAATATAACGTTTCTGAACGGGTTTCCGGCTGACTTTACGCTGCACGGTCTGCAAGAGGTAACACCATCCGGGCTGGTCGAGTACATTCGGAACTACACGAACTGGGATCTGCTCGGTGCACGGATGCGCGGTGATATGCCCCTGTCCCTGTGGGATGCTTTCCGATATTCATGGCAGGTAAGTGTTTTTGTAACCCGAAATTCATGATGTTCATTTTAAGCATTTTATTCGAATGATGCGGAAGTAAAGGTAAAACAGTTTGTAAAAAAAACAGTCTTAGCACAGCAAAATGGTAAAGGTTTACGCTTGGTTTATCGCATTCTCGCTAGTAACATCAAACTGTAGTAAATGACCTCATTTCGGTTCTCCATTCGTTATGTGGAATGTTTTCACAGTTTGTCAATGTTGTTTCAGTTAATCAAACGACTTGGGATGGTTTATCATAGTGTGCAGTGATGTGATACACTTTTTTGAGGGCTCAGAAGAGTTCTTTGGCTCAGATACGAGCCCATCACCTCCAACAGATACAACAAATTCCTGAACATAGTGCTTTAGATAAACTTTGCTTTGCTTGAAGATAAAACTTCCTAGCCCAATCAGAGGTTCAGTTGTTGTGCATGAAACAGAATGGGTATTTATAAGAAAAAGCTGAATTTTTTTGTTAAAGTGTAATCCTGATCATGATTGAAAGATCTCTTGTTCAATTTATTCACCAATTTATAGTCTGTTATGTTTGTTTCCTGGGATAATACTTTTCAGTGCTTTTATTCATCTAAAAAATGCTGCGTGTCACGATTGAATAAAAAGTAATTATAATTTTCCTCGAAATATGAAAGATATGCCTATATTTCGTAAGGGGTTTTACATCAGTACTGCATCATACACTAACTTCGCTTAGAATTTAACCGCTGTTGAAGCCCCGGCGTAGGTAAACTTGGCAGAGACGCTTGGGCATACATTTGCCTCCCTCATACTCCCGGACGAATCCCTCCATGCAGTAGCAACCTTTGGTGCATTTCTGTTCGCAATTGATTTTTTTGGTAAAGCACGATCGTTGGAAGCACTTTCCGCAACATTTGTACTCTTCGTACTGTCCGTCACATTTCTCCACTGAAATTGACGAAATCCGAACGGGAAGGTGTTAGTTTGTTCTAGCGGCGAACGATACGCATACTCGCAGACAACTTACCGACTTCGCACGGTGGTTCTTCGACTTCGGTTTGTTCGGAGGATATTTCCTCCGGCGCATTGTCTGCGTACGCAACACCAGCCAACAACACTAACCCCAGCAGGGCAACTACAAACACCTTCATGGTCGAAAATGGCGAACAACTAAAACGAAGGATTTATTCTTCCAAAGCGCCTTAAGCACACGCGTTTGACGGCCAGAAACTGTTCACGAGGTTCTTGGTGACAGTACAAGATTTTTATAGTCGCTTCACTAAACCGTTAGGTTAGGCCTTTGTCTTGTCCTTCAGCTGTTTCAACAGACAATTATTTTCTGGAATCAGTTTCTTGTCATCGCATACACTGTTTGCCCACAGTTGGCTAGACACAATGACACGCATTCGAGGCGACACGCGTAAAGACTCGAAGGCGTTGTAATGTTTGTACATCAGGATTTCAACCTATTCTACAAACAATTCTTTAACAACGCGTACAATAGTTGGTGAGCATCAAGAAAGGAAACCCATTATTTATTATAAGCTTTCATCATAATCAGACAGGATTGGCAATACGGGTCTTTGGCAAAACAGTTCCGGAATGCATCGCCCGCCGGGGAATTCTCGTACGTAGCCCTCAGCACAGTAACACTCCGAGAAGCACTGATCGCCGCACTCGATTGGGGTGCCGAAGCAGGTCAGCTGAAAACATGGTCCACAACAGTTGAACTCCTCATCCACCTCACACTCCTCTAAAATAAGAAAACACAAGCGTATAATGATGTTAATATACGTACTGGAGTAATCTTTTGAGGAAGGACGCACTCAAATATTCCTGAGCTAAGATAAAGTTTCCATTGAAAAATGGAAAATCTCCTGTTTTGGACGAACACTTACTTGTTGGAACACAGCGCCCCTCGGGTTGACTTCCGCGATTGCGTTCGCCAGTATAGTTTTGCCCAAGCGCATATTTCGTGTCCTGAGCATCTGAACGCCCAATTATTGCAGCCAGCAACGCAACGCAGCAAGACACAAACAGTTTCATTTTTGGAGTATGCTTCTCTACTCAACGAACGGTTATGAAACTACCGCCAGAATCTTCTGACAAAGCGAAACAGCAGCTTCTCGCTATCGAATGCACTATGCTTCACTGAGACTCGATCGTACAGGGTCGTCTATTTATTGATTGCATCTCAGCCAGCCGCGTGGAAATATTGCACAATACAAACTGTCGACGAGCTGTTTTAGTTCCATGAAGTGATTTCTCAACTGAAGTGTGAGTACATAACAAAGCCATGCTGTGGATGGATGGATCTATGCTTCTGTTTTATTACCAACATGGGCTACTTGGGACTGTTCATGTCGTATACGTAAAATTATTGTCTAATATATCTGTAGCCAGCACATTCTCCAATATTCGCCCCAACACCCCATCCAAAACAATCTGTGGAGTTAACGATGTTCACTAACTGTGAACTTTTGAGAAAATTTCATAAGTACACACATTCCTAATCCCCGGCACAGGTCGTACAATGTCATCGCTTCAATGCACAAACCATCACCGCACAAGTATCCTATCGTCAAGTGGATACCAAAGGATAACCAAACAAATTGAAAACCCCTGCAATTCCCCACTAGCAAAAAGTTGAATCAAGGGAGCTGGCAAACACTCGTAGTCGTGGCATCGAGGAATGGTCACGAGTGGATGTTCCGTTTCGAGTGATGTTTTGCTTTCTCACTCTATGTACGTACCAGTTCTTGCCACGTTCAGGCAAATTGATTTGATGCTTTGGAACGATCCTTTCTCTTCAGAAGACAAGTGACAAAGCGTTGGTACTTATTCGTTAGTTTAGGTACAGATTCTTACTTTTTGTTAGTTTCGTTTGTCGTTACCTAGGTAACAGTCGATTATTATAACAAGACGAGTAGAAGATGCCACATCTCCTTATCAATTGTTTTCATTTCCATCTCTTTGCAGGTGTGCGATGCGACGCTAGAGGACAAGGAAACGATGGACCTGCTAGGCCGAAAGTTTGACCTATTGATCTTGGATGGAGCGTTCCCGGAATGTGCGCTGGGATTGGTATACCGACTTGGCGTGCCGTTCATGTACATCAACACCGTCGGGTTCTACACTGGGACGATGGCGTGGGCCGGAAATCCGGTACCATACTCTACGACACCGGTCTTCTACCGGCCGGCTACGGATGACATGAACTTCTTTGAGCGCCTATCAAACACATTCCACACGCTGATAGCTGATGCCGTCTACACAGTAAGTATGGCCACCGAGACGGAAAACTTGTTCGGTGTACGGCAGAAGTGTCTGGTGAATGGTTTTGCTAACATAAACTGGCAGTGGTTTTGATTCTCCATTGAACACAAAATAGGCGAGCCCATCCTTCGAATATCGTTGTGCAATTAGTCATAGCGTATCGTAATTTGGTAAGCGAGTTTAATTTAAACGCCGTAATATGCTGCAGCCTGTAACCGTTCTAGAGAACTCCTTTCACGTTTATGTTGCCCCTTTTTGCTACGCCCTCCCCCCTCGTAATGTCCAAACACGGCCCTAGCCGATGTTGTGCCAGTCAAATATGCCTCAGGTTTCACAGGTCAGTCACAGATAATTACATCACTAATTATTCCAGATCGACATGATCGGTGCGGCTTAATGGCTTCACCTTTCCATCCCGCGTTAATGCTCACCAATTACGTGCCGGGTTAGGAAAATATTGACCCGAAATGGGTGGACATTGTGCTGTCTGTTTAGCATGAAACTTTATACCAACTCCGTGCGGGGCGGTTGAATAATAACGTTCTTGTAATAATCAACCCTCAAACCGGATGGGTGGCAAAATTGTATCATCATGCGCTAGAATGTTTCCTAATTCCTGTAGTAACTCCGCATTCGGTACATCAATCATCGCCGGTCATTAGCGGGAAGGGATTAGCGCTCACTAATGAGAGTTGCGGTATGTGATCGAGTTTATTAAATTGATACTTTTTACCGCATTGATAGAATTATTGGTTTAGTAACGTTTGATCTCACAGTCGCGTTGCTGGTGAGATTTACGAGGCATGCGTGTAAATGGGTAAATATTACGCACAAGTGGCAACATCCCCGGCATAACACATGCTGCAAATTAGAACTTCGTCGGTCGGCCATCGACGGCACACGTTTGACGTTCATTTTAAGCTGCTGTTTATCAATCCAACGGCGACATTACAACGGCAGTGCGAAAGACGGGTAAGGCTGACGCCCTTGGATGTTACGTCGTTCGTGTTTGGAAAGATGGAAAGGCAGTGTAGCGAAACCGTGCAGCGCAAATGTGTGGAACCTACACGACCTCTAGTCCAGGCATCCTAACGCGTACGCACCGCCATCGCCGTTTTCAGTGACACACCGTAAGCATCTTGCTAGTCTTGGTCTAGTTTTGGAGCCTGCTGGTAAAACATAGTATAATTACCATGTTCGTCCTCCCCGGAGCTAGGTTCGTGTACGGCATGCGTACCAGGTAACCCTGACACCTTGCAGCTAAACGTTGCCACCGGTATCGTCCCGACGGCTCAGAAGCCCTCTTGACCGGTTTCCCCGGTGTCAAGGGTAAGAAAATCGCTTCGCATCGCGTATTTCTCAGCATCCTTGTGTAGATTTACCAAGTTTTGTTGGTCCTTTCTAACGTCCGAAAAGTACAGATAATTAATTTCGCATCACGTTCCGATGGATTGTCCCGAAACATTGAACCTCCGGCACGCAAACGCCAACCTCCAATAGCCGGAAATAACACAATATTAAACAATTATCGTTCGCCGGTCCTTCCGTTTCCGTTTGCAGCCCTCGATGATGTACCTACAGCACATGGTTCGCCGTCATCTCGGTTCCGATGTGCCGAACATTTGGAGCCTGGGACGCAACGTTAGCTTTATTCTGCAGAATGGACAAGCCACCGTTACCTATCCCCGGCCGCAGCTACCGAACGTGGCAGAAATCGCGTGCATTCACTGTAAACCGGCGTCTTCGTTACCGAAAGACCTGGAAGACTTCATTGCCGGTGCGGGTGAATCCGGCTTCATTTACGTCTCGATGGGTTCCTCCGTGAAGGCGGCCAACATGCCGGACCACCTGCGCAAGCTGCTGGTGCAGACGTTCGCTCGCCTACCGTACCGGGTGCTGTGGAAGTACGAGGCGAGTCCGGCACTGCTCACCGATCTGCCGACAAACGTACGAATTGCCCGGTGGTTACCGCAGCAGGACATTCTCGGCCATCGGAAGCTGCGTGCATTCGTAACGCACGGTGGGTTGCTCAGCATGTTCGAAACCGTGTACCACGGTGTGCCGATCGTGACGATGCCGGTGTTCTGTGACCATGACGCGAATGCAGCGAAAGCCGTCACCGATGGCTATGCGCTCAGGCTGGAGCTGGAGACGATAACGAGCGAAAAGTTGATACGCGCCATCCACAAGGTTATCCACGATCCCAGGTACCGCCGGGAAGCGAAGTAAGTAACCGTATTTGGACGAAGCGTGGAGGTTGGAGTGGAAATTTCAACTTTTTTTCCTCTAACTCCTCTTCAGGCGACGACAGATTCTACTCAAAGACCAAAGATCTACACCGCTCGAGACGGCCATTTACTGGACGGAGTACGTGATCCGTCACAATGGTGCCTATCATTTGCAATCCCCGGCACGCAATTTAAAGTGAGTGATGCTGGCGCACCATACAAAAGAAGAAAAAAACGTCGTACTCTAATGACCGTCTAAGTATGTTTGCTGTGTAGAAAAGAGATTAATGCTCCCATGTTTTTTTTCCCTCCAGCTTCCTGCAGTACTACTGCCTGGACCAGATGCTATTTTTCATCGGAGTCGTTTACCTACTGCGCGCACTGACCCGACTGTATCTGAATTCGCGGATAGTTCATTTGGGCAAGGAAAAACTTCACTGATCACACCGGACGGACGAGAAGATGTACGACTAACTTATTACTAGCCCTGTTTGCTAAACGGAAAACAAAAATACGACTAGCCAGCACACAGTGAGCTGAGTGTCCCGTTTGTAATTTGCAATAGTGCATTTATGCAAAGTATTGCTATCCATCGAATTGAATGAAACCCTCAACCGTGAACGTGTGTGCAATATTTTTGACTTTATCGTTGTTTCATTAAGTGCTTGCATGCAGGAGAAAACAAAAAAGCTAATAAGCATTGCTCTCGAATTAATAAATGTGATATGTTTATTTATGTTTTGCTAGAGCAATACAAACCCCTCCTCAGTGTGTGGGAATGGTTAAACCATAGGCACAGCACACATACATCCTTTACGCTTTGGACCCAGAACGCGGCACGAGGAAGCAGTTCAGAAATCAATCAAAACAATACAATTGTGAATAATTCTTAGTTGTGATAGATATTCGTACGATGGAAAGAAGTTCGGAAGAATAACAACAATAACAACTACAACGACGCGTATGGTAATGATAATGATAGTATTGTAATGCAATTTATTGCAAGGCCGGAAAAAATGTTTCTAACGCGGCCGGACTAGCATCTGTATTTATTGGTATGGGTATACACTTTTGCTCATAAGGGAACGAACGTGCGTAAAGCAAATCATTGTTTTGTTGTTTGGTTGAATTCAACATTGCATTATGTTAACGAAACAATCAAACGGGTAAGCCTGTAAAGATAGTTTAACTGGGGATGTTTTTTCTTTTTAAATATAGCTTTTATAACCGGTGAAACAGAACCTTGTAAATTGAATGAACACTACCTTGTAAATACATAACACGTACAACAGAGACTACATTGCTTTAATAAATTATTGTGACAAAAAGGGCAAGCAGTTTTGTTTATGTTACTTTTAACACATTTACCACATACTCATTTATGAAACACAATGAGTTGTTTTTCGACGAGAGGTCTGATTGCGATCGTTTCTTTCGTTGCTGGAGCGAAAACTTTGACACCTAAATGTCGCTGTCCATTTTGAACACAATATTGCATACCCGCCAGGCGTCTACAGTAAAATATTTGCTATAAAACATCTTGTCGTGTTGCTGTTGAAAAAATCACAGGAAACCCTGAAATGCTTCCTTGTCGGGTTTCTGAAGGCGTAAACATCTAACAGTAAGAATGGCAACAACAAGTAGACAACAGACTACGGAACAAAACAACCCGACTGTTTATATTTGCTCAGATGAATTAGCTCAGCTTGTACCAGTGTGATGTGCGAACAACAACTACAGAACATAAAAGCTGAAGCGGAAATATCATCACTTCGAGGCCTTTCGGTTATAAACCAATACCGTACTACCGTGATCGAGTGTAACGTTGAAACGATGCAGTTGACTTTAATTCTCTGTTTTATAGCGATCGCAGGATTCGCCACAATCCATGCCCAAAAAGCGGGATGCGTTAAAGGTAATGAAGGTGTGTTGGCAGCAACATAACGGTGTTGATTTATTTTGTTTCACGCCCATTGCAGAAGTCTGTCCAGCGAAAGAGAAGTATCAATGCTGTGGTTCTTGCGTTCAGCGCACGTGTGCCCTGGAGGATGAAACTACGTGTCCGGACGTTTGCTATAAAGGTTGCTACTGCAAGAAGGGTTATGTGCGGCAGTTCGCACCGAACGGTCCATGCATTCGGCTGAAAAAGTGTCCCCGTACCATTCCAACCGCAGCACCGAGCAAACAGTAGTTGATCGAACCCTTTTCGCTACCTCGCAAGCAATTACCTTTTTGTGGAATTTTTCATTACAGAACGTTAAGGGCAATATATTGAGTTGGGTTTGAACATTATATTGATTTGATTGGCGATATAATTAAATTCGAACCCTTCGTGATTTGATTGTGCATTCCTCACATAACTGTTACCCTCAATATGTGATTGAAGAGAAAATCTAATAAATCAAGATCGCCTGCAATGCGTTCATGTGTCATATTTTAATACCACATATTGATCTTCCTGGAAATAATAAGGTCAGTATCGTGTAGGATTAGAAAGTTTCAGTACGTAAACGAGAGAAAACAACAGATTTAGCTCATTTTTTTTCAACATTCTTGTCAATAACACGTGCCAAGTACTAACATCTATCTACCACAAACAAGTGAACAGTAAAACTGCAGTTCAGCACTGCGCCGTTTTTAGTATCGTTCCTGTCGTAACTCCGTGGCTAACATTTTCGGTGGTTTATCCAAACCATCGATGACGGGTGGCAGGTTTTTCCCAAGCGATACATCCACAACGACCTCCTTACCAGACGGCGTATTCGTATCGGGCGTAGATACATCAACCGGTGCCACGTCCGTGGTTTCGATATCCTTGCGAAAATGCATATAAGCCGAACCGACAGCACCAATCGTACCGATGATGATGGTCAACCATTTAACGGTTGCATTAAATTTGAGACCACTTTTCCAGGCGCGAGGGTAAACAAACAAGAGAGAACATTAATTTCCGGACCTATCTCGTGTTGAGTGCAGCCAACTTACAGGAACAGTTGATACTTAAGCTGATTGGTCCATGTTTTGTTGAGGGATGCTCCTTCCTCCGCCCAAAACATTGGTAAAATCACGTTCGGCAGCTGGCCAAATACCTCGTGGTCGTTAATAGGGCCCAGCTCCATGCTAAACTGTAAACGTTTTGCGGCCGAGACAGGACTTCCGGTAAACTGCATATCAAACACGACAGTTATCGGTATGAGTTGTTAGTTCGGTGGATTTCCGTTGTACATGAACTTACCAGCTCGAAGTGAATGTACACATCGTGGGCTTCCTTGTTTGGTTCCAGTCCATCCACCGCTTCGATGAGCTTCGGATCGGCATCGTAAAAGTGAGGCTTGGAGCCGATAATAGGCCCACCCAGACACGGAGACAGATCCATCGTGCCCTTCGGTGGACAATCATCAGGCGGATCCCGACAAAAGCAATGGTTGTGAGGCTCGTTCTAGAAACATCATGAGGAAAACAACGAAACGCCAGATCGTACCACCGCCAGATCGCTTACCGAACCGAACAACTCACCTTCAGATCGCCAAAGTCCAGCTCGAAGTAACTCATCGGTAACCCGGCGTACTTCGATTTATGCACATAGTGTGCACCAATGGAGCGACAAATTTCCGGCGACCAAGCCCACAACCGATCCTGCATGGTTAGAAATGGTGGGAATATTGTCGAATCAGTACCAATGTACTGGTTACACTCGTCACCATCCCAGATATCCATCTCCGTTTCGTCGTTGTACGAAATCACTCGTCCAAGGTCGCGTATATTCTTCACACCCCGGTACACAACCCAGCGGCCAGCCTCGGTATGATTACGCTAACAATGCACGATGGAAACGCTTCCGTTGTAAGATGAGCTTGTTTGCCGTTATAAGATATCAAACTTACCATTCCAAAGAACGAGAACTTGTAGTGCGTTTCGTTGTACGGGCTGACGGCACCCTCGGAGTCCATTCCGGAGCACAGCGCTTTGGCAGCAAAGTCTTGGCTGCTGCAATCGATAAATATGCCGTCGAACAGCAGATCCATGATGCGCACCTTCAGGAAAGCGGACTCCAATGGATGGAACAAGATATTGATGCCTTTCTTTACCAGCGGCATCATTGCTTCACGGTCACGCTGCACCGATAGCAGGACGCTCATAATCAACGGATGTGGTACGGTGACGATTTCCTCCCCGGTTAGTGCGGATAGATCGGGCCGGAAAATCCATGTGTTGCGTAGCGTGAATGTAAGTGTGTCCTCCTCAACGTTATCTACGGTGTCGTACTTTTCCTTCCACTCCCTAACAGTGGGAAAAAATAGTGGTAACATTTGTTTGGCTAGTTACAATAAAGATTATCATACTCCAAAAATTGATTGATTGTTTAACCTTAAAAAATAATGCAATTTAAACTACACATTCCACTCAAAATAACTGGGCCAGCGGGTCTAATGTTGAAATTGTCACAGCATTCAATTCGGTTCAAAGCTACAAAACCCCACATTTGTATGACGTATACGCTTCTCCCTCCAAGAAGATATATGCACAGATGTGCCAAAAACGTCTTTGCAGTTAAGAAACGGTTTTGCCCTGGTATACATTTTTGCACAAAATTAAACCAGAGCAATTTCAAGGTTATTCTACTTTTTCAAACTCTTATCTAGGTTTCTGCAGGCATTCGTGTAAGCAAAGATAGGTTACCAGTACTTGTGTAATATTCGAAAGACATTGATGTGGAATATGCACTTGGTAAGAATTCATTAAGAAGAGTATTTGTTTGCACAGTTGATTTTGAAAAGTACTTAAATTATCCCGCGTCATGTACTGCCATCGTTTTGCTGTTTCATCGCCTGCAAGCGCACCAACGATGGCAGTGACTGTGATAATTTTTGTTTTGTTAAATATTTTCTCGGTTGGTATATCCGCTGCCGGTAACCAAACGGATACCACGATTAAAATTGGCGCAGCTGTTGCTGCAGCCGAGACATCACCTCCAGGCACGACGGCTAGTGATACTACAAGTCCTCAAACGGAATCTACTCCGGTGGACTCCACCAGTCCTGGAACGGAGTCTACAGCAGTGGACTCCACGAGTCCTGATACGGAGACTAGCCCAGTTGACAGCACAAGTCCAGACACGGAACCCACCCCAGTTGAATCCGCAAGTCCGCAAACGGAACCTATTCCAGTTAACTCCACAAGTCCTGAATCGCAAACTACCCCCGTGGATACTACAAGTCCTGAACTAGAAACCACCCCAGTGGATACTACAAGTCCTGACACGGAATCTACTCCAGTTGACTCCACAAGCCCTGATACGGAATCTACCCCAGTAGAAACTACAAGTCCCGAAACAGAATCTACCCCAGTGGATACTACTAGTCCTGAAACAGAATCTACATCTGAAAAACCTGATACAACTGTAGTAGATACGACAAGCCCTGGAACGAACACTACCCCAGTTAACTACACAAGTCCCGACACGGAAGGTACCTCTACGGCTGCATCTACGTCTGGTACACCAATAGCTGGTGCTTCTACGGCTGCTACTACAGCCGTTACCGCTTCTTCAGTTGCCGCTTCAGTTTCCACTACTGCCGCTACGACGGCTGCATCTAGTGGACAAACGGTTCCATCTGCATCCGGTTCTACTTCTTCTTCTACTGCCGCTACGATAGCCGCATCCGGTTCCACTACTGCCGCTACGACGGCTGCATCTAGTGGACAAACGGTTCCATCTGCATCCGGTTCTACTTCTTCTTCTACTGCCGCTACGATAGCCGCTTCCGCTTCTACTACTGCCGCTACGACGGCTGCATCTAGTGGACAAACGGTTCCATCTGCATCCGGTTCTACTTCTTCTTCTACTGCCGCTACGACTGCTGCATCTAGTGGACAAACGGTTCCATCTGCATCCGGTTCTACTTCTTCTTCTACTTCCGCTACGACTGTTGCATCTAGTGGACAAACGGTTCCATCTGCATCCGGTTCTACTTCTTCTTCTACTGCCGCTACGATAGCCGCATCCGGTTCCACTACTGCCGCTACGACTGCTGCATCTAGTGGACAAACGGTTCCATCTGCATCCGGTTCTACTTCTTCTTCTACTGCCGCTACGACTGCTGCATCTAGTGGACAAACGGTTCCATCTGCATCCGGTTCTACTTCTTCTTCTACTGCCGCTACGACTGCTGCATCTAGTGGACAAACGGTTCCATCTGCATCCGGTTCTACTTCTTCTTCTACTGCCGCTACGATGGCCGCTTCCGCTTCTACTACTGCCGCTACGACGGCTGCATCTAGTGGACAAACGGTTCCATCTGCATCCGGTTCTACTTCTTCTTCTACTGCCGCTACGACTGCTGCATCTAGTGGACAAACGGTTCCATCTGCATCCGGTTCACCTTCTTCTTCTACTGCCGCTACGACGGCTGCATCTAGTGGACAAACGGTTCCATCTGCATCCGGTTCTACTTCTTCTTCTACTGCCGCTACGACTGCTGCATCTAGTGGACAAACGGTTCCATCTGCATCCGGTTCTACTTCTTCTTCTACTGCCGCTACGATGGCCGCTTCCGCTTCTACTACTGCCGCTACGACGGCTGCATCTAGTGGACAAACGGTTCCATCTGCATCCGGTTCTACTTCTTCTTCTACTTCCGCTACGACTGCTGCATCTAGTGGACAAACGGTTCCATCTGCATCCGGTTCTACTTCTTCTTCTACTGCCGCTACGATAGCCGCTTCCGCTTCTACTACTGCCGCTACGACGGCTGCATCTAGTGGACAAACGGTTCCATCTGCATCCGGTTCTACTTCTTCTTCTACTGCCGCTACGACTGCTGCATCTAGTGGACAAACGGTTCCATCTGCATCCGGTTCTACTTCTTCTTCTACTGCCGCTACGATGGCCGCTTCCGCTTCCACTATTGCCGCTACGACTGCTGCATCTAGTGGACAAACGGTTCCATCTGCATCCGGTTCTACTTCTTCTTCTACTGCCGCTACGATAGCCGCTTCCGCTTCCACTATTGCCGCTACGACTGCAGCATCTAGTGGACAAACGGTTCCATCTGCATCCGGTTCAACTTCTTCTTCTACTGCCGCTACGACTGCTGCATCTAGTGGACAAACGGTTCCATCTGCATCCGGTTCTACTTCTTCTTCTACTGCCGCTACGACTGCTGCATCTAGTGGACAAACGGTTCCATCTGCATCCGGTTCTACTTCTTCTTCTACTGCCGCTACGATGGCCGCTTCCGCTTCTACTACTGCCGCTACGACGGCTGCATCTAGTGGACAAACGGTTCCATCTGCATCCGGTTCTACTTCTTCTTCTACTGCCGCTACGACTGCTGCATCTAGTGGACAAACGGTTCCATCTGCATCCGGTTCTACTTCTTCTTCTACTTCCGCTACGATGGCCGCTTCCGCTTCCACTATTGCCGCTACGACTGCTGCATCTAGTGGACAAACGGTTCCATCTGCATCCGGTTCTACTTCTTCTTCTACTGCCGCTACGATAGCCGCTTCCGCTTCCACTATTGCCGCTACGACTGCTGCATCTAGTGGACAAACGGTTCCATCTGCATCCGGTTCAACTTCTTCTTCTACTGCCGCTACGACTGCTGCATCTAGTGGACAAACGGTTCCATCTGCATCCGGTTCTACTTCTTCTTCTACTGCCGCTACGATAGCCGCTTCCGCTTCCACTATTGCCGCTACGACTGCTGCATCTAGTGGACAAACGGTTCCATCTGCATCCGGTTCTACTTCTTCTTCTACTGCCGCTACGATAGCCGCTTCCGCTTCCACTACTGCCGCTACGACTGCTGCATCTAGTGGACAAACGGTTCCATCTGCATCCGGTTCTACTTCTTCTTCTACTGCCGCTACGACTGCTGCATCTAGTGGACAAACGGTTCCATCTGCATCCGGTTCAACTTCTTCTTCTACTGCCGCTACGACTGCTGCATCTAGTGGACAAACGGTTCCATCTGCATCCGGTTCAACTTCTTCTTCTACTGCCGCTACGACTGCTGCATCTAGTGGACAAACGGTTCCATCTGCATCCGGTTCTACTTCTTCTTCTACTGCCGCTACGATAGCCGCTTCCGCTTCCACTACTGCCGCTACGACTGCTGCATCTAGTGGACAAACGGTTCCATCTGCATCCGGTTCAACTTCTTCTTCTACTGCCGCTACGACTGCTGCATCTAGTGGACAAACGGTTCCATCTGCATCCGGTTCAACTTCTTCTTCTACTGCCGCTACGACTGCTGCATCTAGTGGACAAACGGTTCCATCTGCATCCGGTTCTACTTCTTCTTCTACTGCCGCTACGATAGCCGCATCCGGTTCCACTACTGCCGCTACGACGGCTGCATCTAGTGGACAAACGGTTCCATCTGCATCCGGTTCAACTTTTTCTTCTACTGCCGCTACGACTGCTGCATCTAGTGGACAAACGGTTCCATCTGCATCCGGTTCTACTTCTTCTTCTACTGCCGCTACGATGGCCGCATCCGGTTCCACTACTGCCGCTACGACGGCTGCATCTACGTCTCCTACACCAATAGCTGGTGCTTCTACGGCTGCTACTACAGCCGTTACCGCTTCTTCAGTTGCTGCTGCTTCCACTGCTGCCGCTACGACGGCTGCATCTAGTGGAAAAACAACTTCACCTGCATCCGGTTCTACTTCATCAACTACTGCCGCTACGACGGCAGCAACTATATCTTCTACGCCTATATCTGGTGGCCAAACGAATTCATCTACATCCGGGACTACTTCTTCAACTACTGCCGCTAACACTACTGTCCCTGTAACAACAGTCCCAGTAGGAACTACCAAGAGTGGAAATGCTACCACTGACGCTTCTTCCACTACTGATCTTACGCCAATAGCAGGTGGAAACACGACTCCTACTACAGCCGTTACCGCTTCTTCATCTACAGTCACTACCTTTGCGCCAGCAACAAGCCCCCTTACCACATATTCCTCACCTCCTACGGTAACCAGAACCACAACATTAGCCCCAACATTACGTACCACGACGACTGAACCTAAATGCATTCCGAGTAATTATTTGTTTTCTTTTCGTTTCATTATGCAGTATTTAATTTTATTCTGTTTGTCTTTCAGAAATGTGTGTTAAAAACGAGGTGTTCCTATGCTGCGGATTGTGCAGTTATAATACGTGTCGAGGATGGGTTGGATGTCTCGATACTCGCTGTGTGCAGGGATGCTTCTGTATGGTGGGCTATGTCCGTGCCCATCCGAAGGGACCTTGCATTCCATTCCGGAACTGTCCTACAATATCATTCCCATTCGTCATCCGAACGTAATGGTCCGACATCAGAGCGTTCCAGTGTAAGTGCTTAGTAATTCTAGTTGTATAGTTATCCGTTGTATTGCATGAAAAACTAAGAGTATCGATAGGAATGAATTCACAGCACTATGTAGTTACTAATAAACACATGGTTAAATAAAGTCTAACATTGTACTTTACTCGAGTTTCTCATTCAGATTAATAAGTGAGTGAAAAAATTTCCGTCGAAGATTCCGAACGTAGTGCAACCAGCCATAAGTGAATACAGCTCCTACTCGAATAGAACAGAAGACGAATAAAATAAAAATCCGTTTAAAATGTTTGTAAACATGCATACAGATATTAAAATGAAAATATGTAAGTCATACATCGGTAAACGAATGGCCAGTAGCCACATGTTCACTTAATATATTCAATAGTTGGTTTCACTTGTCAAAGGAACGAAACATTATTCAACGACCGGTATATTGTGTTCGACACCCTTGGCACTTATACGAACCTTTATTTCAAACAATTTTTGCAATTCAATCGTGAGATTCAATGTTTAACCCAGACGCGTAACACTTGCATTTATTGGTTAAACTGACAAGTTCGTTTGACCAGCTGTCCTTACGATTAGAATGATGAAAACATTCGGTTTCAGAATTTTCCTGTTGTGAAACAGTATACGTTATCAAGTTATTACTGTCTTGGACCTACCGCCCGAAGTAGTTGTGAAAATCATAGCCACATGCAAGTGTAAACGCACCACTGCAACTGCATAACACATGATTATCAACCAGTTAGCTCTGGTTCTGGCACTGTTCTGCAAGGTGAAAAACATGTTCGACTATTTGCCACAACAGTAGCGCCCAATTGAGCAAAACAATATCTGCAGTATCTGAAACTGAATCCGCAAAACTTGTAGGACACATTGTTTAAACAGTTGGCCAAGTTCTACATCTAGAACATTACCTGTCTGATGCCATATAATGGCGGTGCGAAAGGTGTTCCCATTTGCAATACGTGTTACGTCGGGCTCCTAATTCCTGTGTCTGCAACATTTTTAACAATGAAGTGCTTGGTGATATTACTGCTTGCTTGTGTGGCTGCGTGTTGCGCTCAGCAGTTTGTGAAGAACAAAGATGTGTTGACGTGTTTCCGCCATAGTACGCACGAGCCATGTGATGCATCCAAAGATCCAATTTTTCTAAACTGCTCTCTTATTTTACAGTGGAATGCGGTAAAAATGAAATCTATCGATGCTGTGGCATGTGTTTCGAGGAGACGTGCACGGATAGATCGAGAGACAAGCTCTGTGATGCACGATGTTACAAAGGATGCTACTGTGATAATGGTTACACTCGCAAACGGGAGGGTGGATTCTGCGTGCCGGATAAGGAGTGTCGTTCCGTCGTAGGATAGCGTAACAGTTGGTAATCTGATAACAGTGGATATTAAAGAGTTGAATACTCGATATCCAAATTCCAACTGTTAATGAATCTTATGCAAATAAAAGCGGGAATCATTGGGAGTGTCAGAATAATTATTTACTGCATTAGTAATATTGGTCCGTTCACTGTTGCATGAACTGTTTAAGACCAACTATGAATGTTGACGTTCTACCGATTTAACAACTCTATGCCGATTAGCGTCTATGCATCAAAGTTAATCATCTGGTTCGATTTTACTATTGTAATTTGTATAACTTATTGTTAAAATTTAATTAAAGGTGTATCCAAGAATCCATTTTTTGTTTCCATTATGTCGTCATTCCACTACTCGTTGCACAACTAACGTGTTATAAAATCACAGATAATTGGTTCAATCACGAGTTTGGAGGCAAAGTATCGGTAGTGGGTCATGAATTCTAGGCGATAGAACACTCTAGATAGCAAAATTGGACTTCTCGAATGTCATGCGATTCAGAAGATTTCAGTAAGAAATTAAATGCTAGACATCTTGTAAACTGGTACACCTACTGGCACGCGTTTTAGATTTTTATTAGTTGCAAATTTGACAATTCATTTCAGTCATAAAAAAACGATGACCACAACAGAATCACTACAAATTTGTTTTCGTCTTCTTTCGTTGCCCCATGTCACATCCTGGAAATACACCTCGTTGTTGTTAAAAAATTAGACAGACGAAGATCGAATCCTCCCACAACAGTATGGAAAACACTTGTTCAAATTGAAACAGCGGGATGTACGTATTGTTTTGAACCTTTCTGAAACAATCGAATAAAGTATCGCACACGAGTAGCGATACAGTCAGTATACACTTGCAACTAGAATAGATCCACAGACAAGAAACATGGTGTCGATCAGCAACATTATTTTTGTCTTCAGTCTTATAATTTGCGCTGCGTCAGCATTAAGCCTCCCAAATGCTTCACCTTATTGCGCAGCCTTGCAAAAGAAACCAACTAATGGTAAAAATCATGTAAATTAGCATTTATATATTCTAACCTAACGCCATTTCTATTAATTACAGGTATAATTGCGGTGCCAATTCCTCGCTGCAGGGCGAACGAAGTTTATTCGTGCTGTGGCACCTGCTTACAGAAGACTTGTTCAACTATAAAAGTAAATGTTTACTGCTTTCTCTGTGTAGAGGGATGTTTTTGTAAACCAGGATACGTGCGTAAGTCGTCCGGAGGACTCTGTGTCCCGGTTTCTAATTGCTAAACTAATGGTCACATGGTCACTAATGTGTACAATCCTGATATTTGTTAAAACAATTTAGACGAAATAAAAAATGCAATTGACTATTGCATTTGAACAGTAAACTTGCGGATGTAGAGAAATTTCCTCAGAAAGACCGGTTGGCAGACAGCTCCCTAGCGCATATTTCACCATCAATGTTATTGTCGGTGCTGACTGTTAACCTCAGATTTTTTTGCAGGGCCCCAGGGGATGCCAACATCAACTTGATTTTTGCCTCGTTAATCTCCAACCTGAGTTTTTCCCAAGGCCGCCTGCTCAACCCTTTGGTCTCCGCTACGTAGGAGAGCCTTAAACAAATGATGTCTATGTCATCAGCGTATGTCAGGATCCGGATTGACTCATAGAAGATTGTCCCCGAAATTTTAACCTCCGAGTCGCGGATGGCCCTCTCTACCGCTAAGTTGAAGAATAGGCAAGCTAACCTATCTCCTTGACGCAGATTTTTGGTGGTAGCAAAGGGTCCCGAGAGTTTTTCATTCACCATCACTTGTCATTGTCATTCGTACTAGTCTGGTAAGTTTGGCCGGGATTCCAAAAGAGTTCATTGTGTCGTAACGTTTTACGGAGTGTCCGCCATCTTCTTCTCCAAATTCGCCATTTCCAAGATCTTCCGCATGGTGAAGATTTGATCTGTGGTTGAAATTCCGTTTCGGAATTCCCTCTAATAGTTTCTAACTATCTTTTCAACAGATGGAACAAGGCGATCTTGTAGTATCTTGATCAGCACAACAATCTCAAGAGGTCTAGACCATCCTCTTCTCGCTTTCTTTGATTTTAATTATCCGTATCCGGAAAGTCAGTCTAACGAACGGAGGATTGGTCCGGAAGCGATTTTGAACCGGTCCTGTCGTGTGAAAACCGGTGTCCCTACGAAGGGGGAATATGTTGTAGGCAGTATTCAACACCGTAATACTCCTGTACTTGCTGTACAATTACACGCAGATATACACTTCGATGTTGTTAAAAAATTACACAGACGAAGATCGACTTCTCCCACAATAGTATGGAAAACACTTGTTCAAATTGAAACAGCGGGATGTACGTATTGTTTTGAACCTTCCTGAAACAATCGAATAAAGTATCGCACACGAGTAGCGATGCAGTCAGTATACACTTGCAACTAGAATAGATCCACAGACAAGAAACATGGTTCCGATCAGCAACATTATTTTTGTCTTCAGTCTTATAATTTACACTGTAACAGCTTTAAGCCTCCCAAATGCTTCACCTTATTGCGCAGCCTTGCAAGGGAAACCAGTTAAAGGTAAAAACTTATACTGTAAGTCAGCATTTGTATATTCTAACCTAACGCCATTTCTATTAAATTCAGCTGGAGTTGTGGTGCAAATTCCTCGCTGCAGGGCGAACGAAATTTATTCGTGCTGTGGCACCTGTTTAGAGAAGACCTGTTCTCAAAGAAGAGATGTTAACTGCTTTCTCTGTGCAGAAGGATGTTTCTGTAGACAAGGGTATGTTCGTAAGACGGCCGGAGGAATCTGTGTCCCGTTGTCTGATTGCTCCACTATTGGTTAGAGATGCCGAACATCTTGATATTTGTTAAAACAATTTAGACGAAATAAAAAGTGGAATTGACTATTGCACTTGAACAGTAAATAAAAACGCCAATATAGTTAAGTAACTTGCCCTAAATCCCATAACCGATAATATAATAAACTATGATATGACTAATAATAAGTGACTAATATACTACACTTGCTGCATCAAATTTTCACTTGAGGATGTAAAATTATCCGCCTATACATACTCAAAGTAAAGCGGCCCAATATCCTTGACACGCGGTTTCCCGCCGCGCATTATATCGTCCGGATTCGTCACGTTGAAGATGTGTAGCTTAAAATCGAGCGGGAATGGAATCTTTTCAAACATGTCGCGTATCTGTGTGCCCGGTTTCAGCAAGACGTTCTGCAAATGGTTCGAATAACGAAATTTTCTTCATTAATTTCCACCTCATAGCCATTAGGTTATTTTTTTTTACATGCCGAAAACCTTAACAAGATAGCGTTCGGCAGCTAACCAAGCATACCTGTTTGATCATGAAGCGCAAAATGGTTGGAAATATTCCGTAGCTGAACACCATTCCACAAAATAGAACCAGTAGATAAATCAGTCCAATTTTCTTAAAGTTCTTCTCTTTCAGATCCATTTTGTCGATAATTTTCATGATTCTTCACAATTATTTACAAGCGACGTGCAAAGTAAAGAGGAATTCTATTGATACAACATTCCCTAAAGAGATTTTATTACACTTTTGATCAAACTGAGAAAATCGTATCAATTTATTCGTGCAATATCGTTCAATATATGATCACATGTGTCTTAGTTTCCTATTTAAACTTCCCGTTTCAACAGTTTACGTTTCAATCCACCAAACACCAATCGTTGACTGAGTGGCGTGCCAAATAGTAAACCCATCGATAGCTTCTAGCAAATGGTGGAGGTCACTTCAAAGATTCAAGTTCGCTTGATGTGCAAAATCCGATGTTTTTTTTCCATTATCATCATCGACCGTATCATTGCTGTAAAATGGGGGAAAGAGGCATAATTGCGATGTACGCGCGCGCGTGTGTGTGCGTGCACGTATGATATCCCAACCTTGGATTGTGGAAAAAAGGAAAATATGGAACTTAAAAAACACAAGACGTCATTTTGAAACTGTGGTAGTAATGTTATTGGCGGGAATCCAATGCCACGTCGCACTTATTATTGTCCCACATCGGCCGCCTAGTCCTGCGAGGTGTCCTTAAACGCGTTAAACACTTGCTATCCTATTTTGAGAAAATGCAAATGTGCTATTGATCGACGTGGGAAGGACTTGTCTCTGTTTTCAATTGCCCCGCCGGCGGGTTGCGGCCAGCCTTAGTGTAAATGATGTAATAAATAATGTTAATTGTAGGTAATTAGAAGAAAAAATGCTACTGGTGCTAGGGGTGCTGCTTTGCGATGCGAACGCACAATAAGTTAGAGTAGGCGGTAAAATAGTTTAAGCAGGCTGTTTGATAACTTCATGGTATAGCTTATGTAGCAACAATTGTTTTGGAACTTGAAGTATATTTTATTTGTAAAAATTTGTTATGCAAGTTAGTTAAAAATCATATAAAAAATAAACATTAAAGAAAATATTGTTTTTGCTAATAAATGGATCGATACTTCATTTACGCTAATCAGCATTTCGCAGTGAAGGACAGAGTTAGAAACTCGCAAAACAATAAATTATCATGTCCGAAAATGTATACAAAAAATTAAGAAGAACCGCTACACCAATGTGCTTTTCATCAATCACGGAGGATTTAGACATTGTCAAGTTTTTTCTACATTTTCCATCAACTCGCCGGACGGAAACTTTATCGTGCCATGCTGCGATCCGATACGTATTGAACAGTGAAAACAAAATTACAGGCCAGTTGTTTTGTTTCCTCCCCGTTGCCGGCTTCATATTGCTGTAGGTCATCAATGCATGATGAGCACTTTACCATGACAATGGATGACTCCAGGGCGAACGATTGGATTTAGATGTTAAGGTGAAAAATAATTGTACCATTGGTAATGCGAACTTGTCGATGCCAGGGGGAGTTTCTGATCAATCGTGGAAACAAAATACTTGGCTGTTGGTGTTTACGGTATATTGTATCTGTGTTTATTGTGTTAGAGAACTTTCTACTTGAAATTTAAAATTTGTACGTTAAACTGGTTAAGAAAATCATTTCTTCAATATTCCCTTGAAATCCTTCTTCCACTTAAATCTGTGTAATGGAATCATGTGGGGGAATGAATTATAGGTTAATTAATAAATGGGCCGGAAGAATGGGCCTATACTTTTAGGGCAAGAAATAATCGACACACATTTCCCATTGCCTCTAATCCGGATCAAACCCTTATTGCAGATGCACCCTCCAACACACGGCAAACCGGTGCATGTGCTAGCGCGTCTAAAAGTACACGTAGGCTCTCCGCATTTGCAGCATGTGTAACGTTCTTTTGGAGGGCATGTAGGTGCTGAAAAATAAAGTGACATAAAACGCAATTACATTTACAATTCTACTGAAAGATACCCAATACTGCAGAACAAATATTACTTACTTGGTGTCAAACCGTTCGTACACGCGGAATTAGGAGCATCCTGACCGTGTACATCGCTAAGTACGATAGCAATGATTAACAAAAGCAATGCGAAATGAATCTTCATCCTGGATAACCGAGGTATGTACAAAATCTTCCCTTTACAGCCATAATGGGATGTTTTATACGAAGTACCATTCAAGGTCTGGTTCCAATTGGACAAACAATCTGTCCAAAGTTGTGCTAATGTTTTTGATTTTCATCGACAGACAAGGTAATATTGCACAACAATAAGAAAACAAAATACGCGGAAGTGAAATATTTCGTACCGGAAAACAACAATGTGAAAATTATGTTGAAAACGTTGCACGTGTCTTGTGCGCAACAGACAGAAGTATACAAACATAGGTTTTTTAACGTTCTTTGCGTGTTGTTTATTCATTACTTTTATGTTTTCTTTCGCGCCAAATAGGAGGACACTATACATGCACGAAAATGAATTACACGTGAACCGTTTACAACACACGTATTATAAAGTAATATATTCTATACCGAAATTCGACACCTTACAACATGCACACTCCCGCCTCTCAAACGTTCATCGCGGTCGCTTGTCCGAACCGAAGTGTCTGGCCGCGCGCGCCCGTACGCTGACCTCTCGCTGGCACCGGTGGATCGCACTTACACCATCGACCGCTGGCCGTTACCTGTCAGCGGTGAGTTACCGTGTCGGATCCACAGATGCGACATAGGGTGGTCCATAACAATTACCATCAATGGGGCTTCGAAGAAAAATAACATCGGAGTAAGCCAGATCAAATACTTTAAAAATGCCAAGCTGGCGTTCCATCTGCAGTACAGTGTTGCGTAATTTGTTGCCATAATGAATAAAAGATAGGGCGGTCAGCATTGAACAATACTAAGAAACCCAATCACCAGATGCCTGATGACGCTGATGATCTGATGGCAGATGATCTGATTGTTAGGATGACGTTTCAAGTTTAACTGTTCAGTTCTTTGTTGTAATAATTACTTACTAAAATAAATTATTATGCCAATAACTGTGTACTGATATCATTCACTGCTTTGCGCTTTGCAGATCGCCAGCTTCCTACTGGAAGCTTGACTCTGTATCTGTATAAGTATTTAACAGAAGGCAATCGAAGTTTTCTACGAAAACAAATGTTTAGGATACTGGAAGGCACTATCAAATCTCTATGTGGACAATTTAAAATTACATCTTCATGAACCGAACATGCCATTCCTCATGATTAGAATTTCGTATGATTCAGTATTTTGGACCAGACCAGTCAGTACATAAGACCAGACGTTCCTTTTCAGTGAACTTTTGTCGGGTCGAAATGAAGAACTAGCGAAAAATTGATTTGGAACTGAAAAAAAAACGCTTTTATTGGTAAGGAATCAAGTTTTTCTCAGTCATTCAATGGTGTTATGAGAGAAATCAGGGAAAGTTTGGAAAAAGGATTACTGTACAAGCTTTGATCGGTATACATTTTCCGTTGGTAACGGCGCGTATGTAGCCATCTTTGCAAATACAGCCACCATAGCACGGTGGGGCACATTTCACAGCTATGTTTCTTGTGCGACACGTTCGTTCGAAGCATGTTTTGCAGCATGTAAAGCGTTCGTTGACAGGACAAATTGGCTCTAAAAAGATATCAATATGACTGACTATCCACCCAACAGAGCAACATAAAGCAAGAACTATAACTTACGTGGTTTCATCCAAGCCAGACAAGGCTCAACAAGCAGGCTCTGTCCTTGTACTTCGTTCATTACGACACCAACGACCAACAAGAGTAATGCGATGTGTATCTTCATTCTGAAGAATTGTAATCCGTTCAGTAAAATCAAGTTCTTCCTCTGTACTACCAATCAGAAGCTTTATATAACAAATGCGCACCTTAGAAATTCATCTGTACAAACAATCTTAACCAAAGCTAGGCTTATGTTGTTGTTCTGTATCATGCAGAATAAAGGAAGCAATAGGCAATAAATGAAATAGGAGATATTTTAGCAGTTAGTTTTGTTTGGTACACAGCCTTAGATCAATGAAGTGTAGTGTCTTTCGAAAAATTTTTACGTATTAATGAAAAAAAAGAGCGATTTCAGATGTAGATTTTTTTTAAGTAAAATATAGATTTTTTTTATTGATTGAAAATATAATTCATTTCGCATTTTGATGTGCTAAAGGCGGAAAAATGTTTTAATGTGCCAGATATGAATGATAAATGGGATAACAGGTTGACAATATAGAGAATATATTAGGGAGTTAGAAAAGAAAAGAATAACATCGCTACGTTTTTCTTGAGGATAACTTGTTGCTGTGCCAGTCAAATCCAGGCCAATCAACTCACTTTGACAAACAACAGTTGATAAGAAAAACTGCAGATTCAGCTGGCGGCGCGATCGTACGATGGTGCGATAAACGAGAAGTAAGAGTGTTACTTAGGCTGGCATTGCAATGGAAAGGTTGCAGAAACACTGGAATTAAACGAATAATCGCTTCCTGAGCGCATCCTCCTATCCTGTGCCCAGGTCTGGGACAACGACATTTTTTTTCACGACCTTTGGACATGCTTCGATTCGAACACATTTTCCTTTAGTAGTGGCGCGTATGTAACCCTTCTTACAAATGCAGCCACCATAGCAGGGTCCAGCACACTTCACAGCTATGTCCCTATTGCGACACGTCGACTCCAAGCATGTTTTGCAGCATGTATAACGTTCATGGGCAGGACACTTTGGTTCTTAAAAGAGGTAAAACTCAGCCGCAATCAAACGAATAATGCAAACACATAAAAAGTAATTATAACTTACTTGGTTTCATTGAGGCCAAACAGGGTTCAGCAGGAGAAACCTGCCCTTGTACTTCATGAAGTACGAAAGCAACGACCAGTAGAAGGAATGCGATTTGAATCTTCATACTGAAGTATTAAAATCAGTTCGGGAAAACCAAATTCTCTCACAGTGGCACTGAGACACGTTTTATATGAAAAAAATCGCACCCTTTCGAGACCATCTGTGCAAACAATCGAATTCAAAAAGAGCTATATAGCTTGTTGTTGATCCTTTTCGTCAAACAAGGTCACATCGAAAACATAAGATAAGATAAGATAAGTGCAAAAAATAGGAGTCTAATATTCAGACGTACTACGCACGATAGTAGAGAGGCTTGATTTACAAACAAGGCTAAAATTGGTGCTAATATAATAGAGGAAACATGTCACTGTATGTGCCCTGTGGGAAACGTCCGGTAATATGCACATGCTAATTTAAATTAAATTTTTAATAGCGTTTTTAGAAATAATTTTGACACTTTTAAGCACTTTTACATTTCATTTGCAAATGGAAACCCCAACATCGGTTTATTTATTACATTTCTCACACTGTTTTTATCGAACGAGACCGTTTCGCAATAGAATGATCAATTAGAAAAAGATTTCAATCGTTCTGCAGGCACCAATTGGTATACATTTTCCGTTAGGAGTTTCGCGTATGTAGCCGTTTATACAGACACAACCACCCGTGCACGGCTTGCATTTGACACATACGACTTTAGTGCGGCACGCTGGTTCGATGCAAGGTTTGCAGCATGTATAACGTTCGTTAGCATTACACCTGGGTACTACAACGAAAAAAAAAAATAACACATGAAAATCAAAACATCTTAAAATGTAGAATTTAGCACGATTTTTAACTTACTTGGTTTCATCCAGGCATAACACGGCTCAAAAGGAATTACGATTTTCTCATCGGTCTGCCCATGTACTTCACGAAGTACAACAGCAACGACCAACAGAAGGAAAGCGATATGAATCTTCATACTGAAGTAACGAAATCAGTCCAGGAAAACCAAGTTCTCTGACTGCAATACCACTGGCATGCCTTATATAGCAAAAGCGCACCTTATACACCCAACTGTATACACGATCTGACCAAAACTTTGCTAATATTGTTGAACCCCACCGCGTAACAAGGTCATACAGGACGTGAATACGGATATAGAAACTTCAGATAGGCTGGGTACGAAAATAGAAAGACTTGTTTGACAAACAACTGCAACACGCAACAATCAGATTTGGTGTGTTTCGAAGAATTTGCACACATTTTGCAAATAGTGATGAGTTTTGGGAATTGTGTCTGTGTCAAGTAGATACAGCATTTCCAGCAATATTTGCGTTTCGATCTTTACAAAACAAGGGAGCAATGTTTGGTTCCTTTGACTTGTTGAATTGGTATACGAATACGTTGAAACTCATGGGCGGCTGGTGGTGTATTGGTAGCAGCATCAGTCTTCACACGGCAGGACCGATCCAAAATCCCAACCAGAACAATCCCCCGTAGCCAAGGACTTGGTTGGCTATCCAGCTACGTGGTAAAATTATTTGTCTTATTATTATTTGTATTTAAATTGGTATTAAAATAATTTTTAAATTATTTTATTTGTAAAACTATATAGTCTAGTAAGCCAGAAATGGCAGGCAACGACCGATCAGACCACCGGAAATTACGATCACCGCCATTTTGAAATAATGTTTCAACGTACACTGAGTTCTTCAAACACTGTAACTTAAATGTTTTTTTTATGGTTTCGCTAGAATGGCCTATCATGTGATACCGGCGTCGCTACCAAATACACCAACCGCCTCCTAGGATTTAGGTTTCCAGCAAATATATTGGCCATCCTCGGACGATCTATTTAGCTGTAATATACTTATTTAACATATCGAATTTGGTCATTAAAATGTCTATGGCCGACGATCACGCCATCATGCTTGGAGATGGGACACTAGATAAATGTTATGTTAGTAAATTCATTTAAAGGAAATATTTGAATGCAGTTGTAACAGACCAAGTCCTTGTTGTGTCCTTGGCTCTAGTCCTCCACAAAAATGAGGGCTGAATCAATAACATACCATTTGCAAGTAAAATGAAAACAACACATATTTATAGCATGAAAGTTCTAGCATCATAATTTTATTTACAAGCACAAAAAATGTACAATAAAATTAAGCCAATGTTGGGAAAATGTCTACCAGTCGTCCACAGGCATTGATTCGGATACATTTTCCTTTGTTAACGGCGCGTATGTAGCCATCTTTGCAAATACAGCCACCATAGCACGGTAGGGCACATTTCACGGCTATCTTTCTATTGCGACACGTTCGTTCGAAACATGTTTTGCAGCATGTATAGCGTTCGTTGACAGGACACTTTGGTTCTGAAAGGAGAAAAAAGTCAATGATGATCAAAAAAATCCATAATGGAGACATTAGCACGATTTGAACTAACGGGGTTTCATCCAGGCAAGACATGGCTCCAAAGGAATTATGATTTTCTCCTCGGTCTGTCCATGTACTTCACGAAGTACAACAGCAACGACCAACAGAAGGAAAGCGATGTGAATCTTCATACTGGAGTTACGAAACCAGTGCAGCAATGCTCTATTCTCGCCAATCTCATGCTTTATATAACCAAAGCGTAGCTTATAAACCTATCTGTACAAACAGTATATCCAAAATTTAGCTAATGTTGTTGATCCTCATCGACAGACAAGGTCACGCAGGTTAAGTGGAATGATAAAAATAATCGGAAATGAAAACTCCAGACAGTTCAAATATTATACACATTTGGCAAACAACCGAATCGTGAAGTATAGAGGAGTGGTATCGAAGCATTTGCACATATTTTGCAAATAGTAACGAATGGCGAATGGTGTGTGTATGAAGTAGATACAATCCCCAATTTTGCAGCATCAAGGACTCAGAATCATCATTCTTGAGAAACATGTAGGGTACTCATCTGACACAATCAACAGTAGATGTTCGCATACCAACACAAAACAACTTCAGTGTAGAAAATCACCTAATCAAACAAAAATTCGTTCAAACGAATCTTGTGTTGCAACAATCGAACAAAACTTTGCCCACAAATGGCAATACATTCAGTCGAGAACACTTTCAATTGGAATTGTGCCACCGACTGCCTTAACATGGCATCTATTTGGAATATTATTCTTGCCTGCGGTGTTTTATGTTTCTACACCGCATCAGCTCTAATCCCTGTCAATCCTCCGCCCTGGTGTCTTCAAGCAGAATTAACAAAAGGTAAATCAAACTATAACGAAAAATGGAGTACTAAACTTAACATCACTTTTGTTTTATTCGCTAGGAATTGCGGCTAAAATGCCTCGATGCAGGGCGAATGAAATTTATTCCTGCTGTGGCTCTTGCGTACAGAGAAGTTGCACGCATCCGGTGCAAAATGTTTACTGTAAACGTTGCGCAGAGGGATGTTTTTGTAGATCTGGTTATGTACGAAAGGTTCCCGGAGGAATCTGCATTCCGTTCTCGAATTGTTAAATGAAGATGATGGTGCGCCCTACATCCTCCAATTTTAAATTGTTGGGGCTCTATACTATACGGGGTGCTATAAATTTTCATCTACAAAGATTTGAAAGAAAAATAGATTGACGTTTAGTTATCATTTATCTAAATTTTAACGTCATTTTACGAGCTAATATTTAAGAGTAACCTGTTGGGAGTTTAGAAAATATGTAGATCTGAAATGTAGGTCCTCCGCTTCGTCTTCTCAGACACTCATTTTGACCAAATTTTAAGAGGCAAAACAGAGAAAGATGTCGATGGCTTTGGTGGAAAGTGTCTTGCAAAACATCTAACGCGTGCTATTCGTTTGTTAACGCCATCATTGCCGAGAGCTCCGATCCAGCCAAGCAACCTGTACGTGTTTGTTTGATAAACCCCAACTGACCCAGCTGTTTCTTCTTCACTAGAAGCGACACTTGTTCAAATTGAAACAGCCGAACGAACGCTTGGAAGATGTCTGAAAACCGAATAAAACATCACGCACGAATTGCGATATGCAATTCTTAGAATAGAGCCCGGAGATTGTGTAACATGGCATCAGCTTTGCGTATTATTTTTGCTTGTTGTTTAATCATTTGCATGGCATCCGCTTTCAAACCTATTCGAAAATTTCCAACACCCAAACCTTCACCAAAGTGCCAATCATCGGAATCAATGAAGAATCGTAAGACTTGTCCTGGGAAAATGTTTCTGTTGCTATATGTATTTGTTACCACATGTTTTTCATCCGCCAGTTCCACGTTGCAGCCGTAATGAGGAATACTCGTGCTGTGGTCCTTGCGTGCAGAAGAGTTGCAAAACCCTGGCGGAGGACGTGAACTGCCTGGTTGCCTGCACGGAGGGATGTGTTTGCAGGGCGGGTTATGTGCGACAGGTTCCCGGAGGAAGCTGCATTCCGCGGTCAAGATGCTTGACGAAATGATTTGTCAGCCGAAATGAGTTGTCAAGTCACACAAATTGAAAAAAAGAACTTTTTAAAGCAACGCAGCAGTTTAAAGCAATATACATTAAGTTACCCGTCCGAATACATTCGAAGGACATTTCCAAACTCAACCCAACCCGGACATACGGCAGAGACGTGTTTGTACAGAAGTCAAAGGAAACCCCATCAGATACAAACAACCATTTTCGCGAGAAAAACAAAAGCGAAGCTGTTTCCTCATCGAGACGAGAAACACTTGCTCAAATTGGAACAGCAGGACGAACTTTTAAGGTATATCTGAAAACCCGAATAAAACATCACGCATAAGTTGCATAAGGTATAATTAGTTTACAAGACTTTTAGTAAGACTCTCTTAGAATAGAGCTTGCAATATGGTCTCAGTGTGGCGCATTGTTTTTGCTTGCAGCCTAATCGTTTGCATTGCATCCGCCTTCAAACCATTTCCTTTGCCAACAATCAGACCGACTCCGACACCTTGGTGCATCCCAACGAGTTCCATGAAAAGTAAGTTTCACCTTCGGGAAATGGTTGTATTGCCTTAAACAACGCCATTCTGTTTTGATATCGCAAGCCGTTACTTTAAGAGCTCCACGATGCAACCGTAATGAGGTGTACACATGCTGTGGTCCTTGCGTGCAGAAGAGTTGCAAAACCCTGGTGGAGGACGTGAACTGCCTGGTTGCCTGTACGGAGGGATGCGTTTGCAGGCCGGGTTATGTTCGACGGGTTCCTGGAGGAAGCTGCGTTCCGCGGTCCAAATGTAGGAAGAATTCATTCGATAACTCCAATTACTCGTCGTAAAATGTTACGCTATCGTAAGCGGACTACTTGGAAGAAAATAAATTTGGGTTCACAATCGGCACAAGTAATACGATTTAATGCTATTAACCATCGAGTGCTAAATGTATTGCATACTTCTAGGCGCGTTCAAAAAAAAAATCCCCCGGTATGACAGTTGCTGCAACACAACAATGGTTTAAATTATGGAAATTGTTTTACCAACCATTAAAAACCTAAGTGTTTTCTTGAAAGGTTTTAAGATTTTATTTAAACCTGCTAGCGAGTGCTCAATCATCAAAGATCAATTATGAACAGTGTACAAGTGATGACTACATTCTCCTCGAGGCTACCACCCTAAGGTAAGTTAATGGAGGTTTCTACACACAGCAGCCACTCATGCATCGTTTCAACACGTGTCGCAGCGTGCCCAACAGCAACCAGTGGGTGGCCTCTCGTACGCAAGGTGACACTGTTGCGCTTGCTCCATTGCCCGAGGTCGGTTCTGTGCGAGCTTTCCACCGTGCGCATGTGTACGTGGACCTTCGCACCATTCTTAACCGCGCAAGAGTCAAAATTGTCGCTGAAAAGGTCGCAGACTCGCTCGAGGCACACGCACACGCACGTGCATCGTTGTTTTCGACTCCCTTCGAGGTTGAATAGGTGGCCGCACAGACTCCTGTGCACGTTGCACCACGTTGCATCGGTAAGAAATCGATGGCCTCATCGGTGCCATTGGTCAACCGGTGTCCTTACGAAAAGGCTTCATGCCGCTTTAGGCGGGCGCCATTTCGTGCGGCAACAGTACCATATTCGGCTGATTGAATTACACTTGACAAATCGTTTTATAATTGTTCTAGCACTTCATTAACTTCCTCTCCTGTTGCGCACGGTTCCCGTACGACAAGCAATGTATGAAGTTCTGGTCACAGATGAACTTCAATCGTCAACGATCTTCATAGTTATTTGCACACTGACGCAGTACGTCCGACCGGATGGAATGGTCGGTGTGGCTGGAGCAGGAGGTGACACTGTTCGGATGGATTTTCCCAGGCAAAACACTCGCGGTTTCACGTGGCATGGACCGGGCAGGGCCGGCTGGCAACGCTGTTTGGCGATTGATTTAGCTAGCTGCCGGTGCTGCTAGGTTGCGCAAGATCAAAACACTTGCCTCGTCTGAATGGCCCAGATGTCTGGCAGGGGCTAATGTGCGTGCTGACACGCGCGTATCAGAACCTGTTTTGCGCTCGATTTACGTTCGATACGCCAAGTACAGTTAGACGGTCTAGTGCACAACAGTTGTCTGGCGTTTAAATCATACCCATACCCTCACACCTGCCGCCCACACTAGCTGTGTGGCTGTGGAAGTGCTTAACCCCTGCAAATGGGCAAATGGGAGAGATTTCGATGCGTAATAAAAGACAACCTTGTTCATTCATATTGACAAACATTATTTACAATGATTCGTTTTGCTTTGGGGTGATGTGCATTGATCTTGCTTTTGGGATGTGACTGTAAGATGCTTAACAATGATCGCTCAGTGATCAAGCAGGGACAACTTCCAGAACACCCATTCGGTGAAGGTGTTACGCAGCCGTTGGCTAATGTTGCGAAACGATCACTTTCCTATCGAATAAGTTCAATCGTTGATTAGCTGGCGAGCATCAGCGAACCGATCACAGGGCCACTTATCGAATGTCAATCAACGAAGGAAATGAAGAAAGACACACCAACACACCAACCACGTACAAAACTCCCTTTTCAAGTAGCAACCAGACACGCCGGTTGCATCGATGCAGAAGCACATCGCGCATCTTGGACGACGCGTGACGTGGTAGGGTCGGCAACCATGGTGCGTCAGCAAGCGGACGCTGGCAGCCAAGACGGTTCGGTTGCGTTTTGTGGAGCATGTAAATGTCACTGTTTGTGGTGGTGGACCCAGGTGGCACTGGAAAAGGAGTTCCTCCTTGTGCCTTGCTACAACAAGACGAGGGTTTTTTTCGCCGCTTTGTACAGCGATCGACACGCACCGAATTGCTTCGGGGTAGGCTGATTGATGTGGCTCAAACAGCCAAACAACAGCCGGTTTAAGGTCAATGTCAGCCAGCCTGCCTATCCTGGTGGTGCCAGGTGGTACACAACCCTGCACAACCGGCAGCCTGCCCTTTTATCATAACGCAAAATCTGTCTCACTTTTGTTTGGAGGCAGACTTTTGTTTGGAGACTGATTTTTTGTTGTTGTTGTAGCGTTTATTTATTATGCGGCATCGGCGCGCATAAAGCGTACATGTGTGTAGCAAAGGCAGCTTTATCAGCAACAGTAGGGGAACGAAATTTTCGCACGATCGTGCAAGCAATGCAGCTCACGCGCGACCACAACCTTCCATAAAGGTGCATTAAGCGGAAAGCATCACAAAAGAGGAAGAGATCGCGAGAGAAAAAACTCACCCTTACCATTCACGGGGGATGCGTGCGGGAAACTGAGCCAATAGCACACAAAGAGAAAAAAAACTATACCCTTGCCATCTTCAAAGGCATCGAAGTTCTTAGCGCGGCATTGAGGAGAGTTTTCGTTAGGTATGCTTCCTATAAACGGAGCCTGTCAACGCCGAGCTTGCGTGCGTGTTGTTATGCCACAGTCGTCTGCTTTGGAGTAATTTGCCCAGAACTTTGTCATACGATAGTGCATAGATCGGTCACTACCTTTAACTTACAACTCACCTGTTTATAGGAATGGTACCACATAAGAAATCGTCCTAAAATGTACATAACGCACTGTTAAAAATGGACATCAATTTCAGCCTTTGTCGTACGAAAAAGCCAAGCCCTCTGTGCCATTGATTTGACCCATGTCCATATCCTCACTTGATTGAGATTTGAGCAAACGATAAAAATGTCCAGAATTGTACCCAAAACTTTGTAGAATGTTCGAAAATTTGGATGGACAATTAGCTTTAAAATCTCCCAACAGAAACTCTGCAAGAATATCAATCAATATCATCCAAGGTTTTAACAAACATCCAAACAATGCAAGGTACGAGCATTGCAATCAGCGCTTTAATATAAACTTCCAAACTTCCATTCCAAAGTTCCATTTTCACCCGGCATCCGATCAGTCACTTTGGAACTCTCATCAAAATACCATAAACGATTCAACTTTCCTCCCCTTTTTGCAACACTGCAATCGTCTCCCCATGTCCAACCATGGTCCAGAACTATGGTCTGGGCGATAAGAACTTAATTCTATAATACGGCAAACTTTCTCTCATAACCGTCATCACGCTGGAGACTTTGGGTAGCGACTGCCAAAGCGACAAATCGATAAAGGATACATTCGAACCACACGGTCCGTCGGGTAGACCTGGTTACCTCTTGACCGGCTTGACGACGGTGCGGGCACGTGGGCACGTAAACCTAATTAAGCTGCGGTGCAAAATCAGGGACTGCATTTACCAGTGGCAACGCCTGCATCCGCTACACACTAAACAGTTCCCCTCGGTAATGTTCATTGCGTTTTTGAGTCACCGCTTTATCGCAGCGCACGCAGACAGGCAGACCTCAGCATCCAACTGACGGTGGTTTGTGCGCTCGCAGTTCGCTGGTGGTGGCAAGCGAATGATCGGAGCAATCGTGCGACCTGCCTGCCTTCTCATGACCTGTCCCTTTTCATTGCGCGGTGCGTACGCGCGGAATGCCAGGGCGGACGGTGACACGCCGGTCACCGTACTGATCCGGGCACCTTCCGATGGTGCAACGGTTTTGGGGCGTGTTTGGGGGTCTCGTGCGTGCGTATATAAGGCGCGATCGGCAGCCGTAGTCTGCATCATAAATCTCGCAAAGTTCACCTGGAAACTTCACCAGCTTCGCACGCTCAAGCTCCGTACACCCGGTGTCAAGCCCACAATCCATTCAACATGAAGTTCTTGGTGAGTTCAACTTCAGATTGCGTTCAATCGCTGCACGGTGTCGATGATATTTCGGTAACCGTGCGGTGCTGTGATGGTGGACCGTGTGATTCCTGCAGGATTGTGAGCGTTTTGTGTGATGTGCTAACTTTTGGATAATATTCGTTTGCAGGCTATCGCTGTTCTGGTTCTCGTCGCTTCGGTCTACGCCGAAGACCAACCAATGGAGTCGATGAAGGCTAAGCGTGGCATTCACTTCGGCCTGGGATACCATCATGCTCCGGCAGTGGTGTCGCACTCGTACGTTGCTCCGGCCCCAGTTATTGCCCATTCTGCACCGCTCGTAGCTGCTCCCGTTGCGTATCACGCCCCGATCGCCAAGACCTACGTTGCCCACGCTCCGATCGTGCACCATGCTCCGATCGTGCATCATGCTCCACTCGCTGCCTATCATGCTCCGCTCTACCACGGTGCCGTCTACTCCACCCTGCACCGTCGTTAAGCGGGAGACAGAACCCGTTGCCACTAGCGACCAACTCTAGCATTATACGTGTGTGCTTCGTTTAGTTGAATAAATCAAAACAAAATTTTAATATTAATCACAGTTAATCACACTCCTTTTTAGACTAAGGAAAGACTGAAAGAACATAATATTGCTGTTTAAATTTGCAATGTTTGCTGTTTGTTGATTCCCCAACTCGATCAATCCAACAAAATAGTTTAGATCAAATTTGATAACTTGGCTGAACTATCAACTACTCCTGAACGACTTTGTCTTGTAATTTTTATCATGAAGCCAGACAATCGGTTATTGTTCTGGGAGAGATGCGATCACCAATTGTGGGTTTACACTGAGTGTCAAGATCATAGAGAGGTCTTCAAGGCTTATGAATCATAATCTCGTTCGATGGTTCCCTTGGCTCCGATGTCCGAACAGTATAAAACATATCTAAAACAATGCTGAGAGACATTCCTGCGTAGGGGGACTCGGTCTGATATGGGATTTGTTCCTAGTCAGTTATACCGTGGACATGTAAACTTTTGTTTATTTTACAGATAAGGATTAATCATTGCGCCATTAGATAGCAATAAATAGTTCAAAGGTATAAGCAAAGATCAAGGAGGTTCTATTACTATGTCATAATGTTGAACGGACCGGACCAAAATACCATCTGGACCAATCCTCCGTACGCAGGACTGACTATCAAGCTACGGGTAAATAAAGGTACAGAAATCCAGAAATGGCAGGCCTAGACCCTAGACTTCTGGAGGTTGTTGTTGCCGATAAAGAAGACGTGTTGATCTTTTGAGAAGTGTCTTTCATAGGAATCCTTAGTTACAAGTCATTCAAATCAGTTGTCGACTCTCATGAATCCTCAGGTATGAACCCTGAGAGCAGTGGCAGATAATGCCCCTTGGAGACCTGTGGAGATTCGAATCACAACCTTCAATCTATTAGACCTAATGCCGGAGCTCAGGACCTTGTCACCGCTCCAATTTGACCAAGTACATTTACTAATTGTTCCGTTCGATTCAATAGACCAGAATTCCACTCCACTTTATACGATACATTTCTTCTGTAGTGGCACACCAACCTCAAGAGGTCTAAGCGTGTTGCGTACGAAGTTTTCGTCCGGGAGGGATTTTGGACCGGTCCAGTCGTGTGTAATTTTTGTTATCCATGAAGCGATGTACCCTACTGTTTTCTCATACCTCTGGTTGAAAGCATGACTTTAAGAATGATTGGACTATAGTATCAATAACAAAAATCATTTTCAACTAAGTTTTTTCACTACTTTTATTTATACGGTAAATGTACGAAATATGAACGTTTACTTTGTGGCACTGCTCTGGCAACAATGTATCACCCTTGGCGAAACTCCATCATAATCCTCCCTACAATCAGTAACGCTCAGGTTACAAACAGTCTAAAATCATACTCGCACTCGTTATGACACCGCGAAATGACTACCATAATCCCGCTCGTTGGCAACGGTTTAACCGAGATACTTCTTCAATCCCAACAAACCGAGCCCGTGACTGTGGCCGGTGTACACCTTCTGCAGCGTGATACCACCACCGTACACCTTGCCATAGGAAGGCAGAAAACCACCGTATCCGTAGGCCGGGAACGGGGCGATGGGAAGCGTGGGAACAGGCGCCGGTACCACCACCGGATGCGGTACAGCCACCGGATGCGGTACGGGCACAGGCTGTGGAACCGGGACCGGTTGTGGCACTGGGACGGGTTGCGGTACCGGTACGGCATGATGTACCGGGTATGGCTGAGGCACTGGAACACCCACGGTTCTGAGAATAGAAGGTATGATAAAGTTGCCAAACTTTGGAAGCGTTTTCACACCGGGTTTCGATAACTTACCGCGTAACGGTGACAGGATATGGCTGAGGCACCGGAACCGGATAAGGACGGGGGACATGGACGGGAACGGCGACCGGATGCGGTACCGGCACGGGACGATCGACGGGTACGGTCACGTGCACCGGCACGGGTACGGGACGGTCGACGGGGACGGGTTGCGGGTAGGGTACGGGGACGGGTTGTTGTACGGTGGTCAAAATGTTACGCGTCACCGTGGGTGCAACGGCCACTGTTGGCGGTGCGGGAGCAAACACCGGACCGGGAGCTGGAAGCGCGGGAATGGCGGCTGGTGCAAATGCGCCACCGATGAACGGTCCTGCCGGGAGTCCGATCGGTCCGGCCGGCAATCCGATTGGTCCGGCTGGAATACCGATTGGCCCAGCTGGCAGCCCAATCGGCCCGATCGGTGCACCGATGATTGGTCCTCCGATGGGTGCCGTCAACGGCGCAGCTAGTGCTGGTGCTGCCAGAGCCGTAGCTCCGAAGGCCGTTGCTCCCAGCCCTAATCCCAGCCCGTACCCATGTCCAATAGCTCGCTTCTGATGATCAACTCCCTCCTGCTGAGCGGCACCTTGCACCCTTGCAATCGCAAGAACGAAAAGAACGCAAAACAGCTGCAAACAACAGAAGGAACCATTCCGATCAGAACTTCAATCTTTCTGCGCCAATTTTGCGATGCGATATTTACTTTTGCCGCTTTCATGTCGTCTGCCGTCGTATTCTGCACTACACCACTGCAAAGAAGTCACCTTCCAAACACCGCGAACTGTGCCACCGATCTACTGTCGAAACTGTAGCCGCTAAGTATTTTTATATCAAATTGCGAACCGAACGCGAATAGCGTCAACGCGGAAGCTGCGTTCCGTCGCCAGCGCCAAACGTCAGGGCGCACACCGTACCTGGACCCCGCTGGACCCGGCTGGAACTGGCCGGCAGCTCTCCTGAATCCAAATGGGAGCGAGCACCGTGTCATAACCGCTCCAATTAGGTGAATTTCACCATCCGTGTGCGCTAGCCCTTTTTTGCCGAGCCACCCGAGTACGTTATCGGGCCACCGAAACTATTGCCTTCGGTCCGCGGACCGCGCGTCCAACCGGTGGGCCCCGGGCTGGGATGGGATGGCCCATCCATCCGTCGGCCGGTTGGGCCGGTGTCTCGCTCGCGCCACCGCTGGCACCACACCATATCCGAGATGCATCACGGGTGCCTGTTAAGGCGACTGTTTGACTGGGTTTGGCCGGTTGGCACTGTTGTGTCATATGAGCACTGGCCGATCACCCCGGAGTCTAGATCCCGTATAGGGATGAATGAGTTAGAGATGTGAACAATTTCTCGTCATACTGCCGGCGCACTGTTCCAGATGCATCTGATCGTGCGAGTTGTGAATGGGCAGCTAGGGGCGGAAATTTCACCCCTCACCGTCGGACAAAGTATGCAACGGACAGAATTGCAATGACATAAACCTGTTGCCTTAGTGCCCGACTTTAGCGCCCATGCAATTGGAGGAAGAAGGGGGGGGGGGGGGGGGGGGGGTTACTTTTGCTGCATTTCTTCATTGTACGAGAAGTTGACGAATATCAAACAAGGAATTGTTGTAGTTGAATGAAAGTTTCTCAAAAAGTATAAAAGCTTAATATTTTTGCTTTTAGGGTCATACAATTTTTTAAATAATAAATTAATAACATCAAACTCAAATAACAGTTACAAATTAATTCATCAGCATTGATACATCAATGTAGAAATCGAAATTGTGCTCAACCTACCTGATGTCTGTTTGTTCGTCAGCATATGCACGAAAGTTTCTCTTCCCAACAATCCAAACTAATCGAAACATACATTGATATCCACACGCCGCCACGTCAATAATTGTTTCGCAATTAATCACCTCACAAATTAAATCGCGTTCGTACGCACCCGTGCCTCCTTCACCGCCCCCCCACGTCCCACGCGTGGAACGTGTCCCCACGTGTGGCACCCAGTGAAAGTGGGAACCGCATAATACGCGGCTTAACAGCTGAACCTGGACAACACCTATCCACAGCGTGCGTTTTTTTTTATGCATTCCGCTCACCTATCGAATGATATCGCACCTGGCCGTCCGTGTGCGTATCATAATCGTGCCCGTACCGTGCCACACAAAAAAGGGACACTGTCACCGATCATCGATTACAACATCAGCCGACGTTGTCAGCCCGATACGCGCGGCTGTTTCCTGTTTCCATTTCATCTGTGTTTCCCGCGTGAACTAATCGCTGACTGAAGGTAGTGGTCTGTTTTGCAAGATTCGCGTACAGTAAGAATGTTTTAATGGTTTAATTATATGGCTGCAGAGGAAGTTTTTATTCCTATTAGTTTGTTAGCAAAGAGAGGAGGAATGAAGGGGGTGAGAATAATTAACTACAATAATTATTTTTGGATTTAAGGATTAATTATATTTGCTTTACCAGGGGCAATCAAATAAAAGCAATGAGATTATTCTGTGTTAATATAATTAATCAGCTCGATACACACCATACCGTCGAAAGAATTCCTTCTGCATTCTCATATATTGCTTGCCCCACCAATACAGAGTTCCGTGAATCATCTGAATTTATATCATTAACCACAAACGCCTACCTGCATGAAGGTACACGAGCCTTTTAATTGAACAAAAACCACATCATATCCGTGACAAACGTACAGAGCGTGACAAATTGTTGGAAAATGAAACACATTGGTTCCAATAAACCGTTCTTTGATCAATAAAATATGTGTACCGTCGGTTGAATGTCACACATTTCAAGGTTATATTCCTTTACAATAAGGAAAAAAAATATACAGCGCTACCGACTGATGCATATTGCACGCCCGAGATGAAGGGAAGCTCGTAGCGTTCCCAGTGCATACGCCAGACGAGCTCTCCCAGGCAGGTGTCAGTTGCAAATGTCCGTTTCCACATGGATAGCTTTAACTGTACCATGAAGACATGTAACGAAGCCGAGGTTTGTCTTTTTTTTATGTTCGATGGAAGCGCTTTTTGCTTGTAAGAAAAATGAAGCATCAAGCAAGAATGAAATGCCGTGAAAGGTTGAAAGTCTGACAGCGACTCCGGAAAAGGCGCTTACATGTGGGACATTTCAAACGAGGACTTTAAGTTGGTGAAACTTAACTTCGCATAGTTAGATATTCAAAACAGCTCAGGAAAGGCAATGGATGTCGGGATCTCCCCAAGATCCGAAGAAATCCTAGACACTTCTTCAAGAAATGCCTATAGAATATCACGCAACAACAGCACGCAGATTTCTATTCCCCGAACTAGTTTAAAAGCTCCAACTACACTCACATTCCATTTATTGACATTGAATAACGCAACACAATTATGTTGCGCTGCAGCTGTTGCCACAAAAGCAACAATGCGGGTCAAGTGCAACCAAGGGCCACCAGAGTAAGAAACGAGCAAAAAAAACAATAGTGCTACAAATGTAATTGATTATCCGCCAATTAACCATTACGCCATCACTTGCCCGCATGGCTTTCCGCAAATGTAGAAGAAACTGCAACACCACTCTCGCAACGCGTATCCGGTCGTGTACCAACACTAGTGCTGCATTGCAAAACCAAAGCGCCCAGAACGATTATTGGCCGAATTTGAATACGGCCCGACAACCGTGCCTGTGTCACGCCTGTCGATAACGCTTTGGATGGACAGGTGTTGCAAGTGCGTCGCTAACACTACACCGGCGACTAGCGGCTGTGGCGGTATCCTCCCACAACGCGCACATTCCAGCCTTGCCAGCCAAATGAAATGTGTCCCTTCCACCAAGCGTCTGCCCAATTGGAAATGTTTCGCTAACAAAGGCGCACGATGCGCACCGACGCCCGGTTCGGCTCGGGACAATTAATTTGGCCATTCCCCCGGGGGTTGCTTCTGGAGGGAGTTACCTTTGTGGTCTGTATAAGATTTCGGACGACCGGATCGTAGGCGATCAATTCGCGATTGAACGTTCCGTGTAAAAGGTGTGCCAGCTCACTGGTAACTGTGAGACGGGCAAGATTTTTTTTTGCTGCAGTCATCTTCCTGGTGATTCCTGGTGATTTTCGATCCATTAGATGTGTGTACGACGGTGTAACGAAGTGTGAATCTGTGGGGCCAAAAAAGAACCAACCGTCAAGTACTCGTGTGAGAAGGAACACGTGCGCGATCTACATCGTTCCCGTTCCCGGAACGTTCCCGTGCAACCGTATTAGCCAACGGAAATCGGTGAAGGACAGTCCAGTGCAAGCAGTGGAAGTGCTGTTTTACGAACCTCGTATAGTTCCTCGGTTATTATCTCGGGCTCGAGTGCAGCAACTACGACCAGAGAACACACAAAAAATGAAGCTTTTGGTACGTGACAAATGACCTGCAAGTCTCCATCTTCCATTATTACCTTTTTTATAGCACAAAAATGCGCAAGGTCCTTCTTATTCTGGATTTTAATGGAGTGCATGGGTCATGGGAATTGAAAAAAAATCTAATTATCAGCCAACTATCACATGTAGAGTGGTGTCGATACCGCTAGACGGCCATCTTCCATCGTAGACAGGATTAGACAAAGGCATCGAGTTGCTCCAAAATATTGGACTTTCCTTGTATCCAACGAATATGTATTTTTCTCTTTCTCGTTTTACGTGTAAAAAGAGGACATAAATCTCCCATCAAAAAAGATTTACGTGCGTGAGCACAAAACAGGTCCTTGTCTGAACTGGACCAGCTAATAAATATTCATTTACAAGTTGTCAACTAAGCATCCTTCAGTCGAAAGGGAATCCTTAATGGAGAATATACTAAAAACTGAGTTCTATTAATCATTAGTTTCTTTTCGAGGATGGATTACGAAGGAGAGCGCCATCCAGCATGCAACATGTTTTGATGCAAATTAGAGTACTGGTTTTGTTTTGTGATAAAACTTCTTGCAAGGTCCAAAATGCTGAGCATCGTCACGGTTGGTTGCTGACGATTTATTACCAGGCAGTTTTTGGGTGTTCCATAGTAACAGATCCGTTTCATAAAAGATTATTATGGAAATTAGCATTTCGGAAAACAATTATGCTTTCATGGCGTGGTAAGGTGGTAGTGACGCTGGTCCTTTCATAAAACCCGCAAGACTTCCCCTTTACACAGGACTTGTGTCCAAGACTCGAACTTGAGACTTAAGGATCCAACTTGAGGGTATATAGTTTAACATGATGAACAAAGACCATCTCCTTAGATGGTAATTGCAACAAAAACGGAACGGAACGAACGGAATTTCGTATGAAATTCTATACTTAATTCGTATTCGTATTAAGTTACAAAGTTATAGATTAATGATCAAAATTGTCTTTTGGTCTAAACTCAACTCCTCTCTCTAGATATTAGCCGTGCTACCTTTAGCGTTAGTTTACGCTGGAGCGGAAAAGGATATTAGCGGGTTGGTAAAAGGTAATCAAAACCAACCAGCCGAACAGCCCTTCAAGCAGTTGGCCTCGAAGAAAGAGAAACGGGGAATCTTCGGACTCGGTGCGTATGCTCCAGCGGCACCCGTTTACGGACACGCTTTCGCACATTCGGTCCATCAGCATCTGTTACCAGCGGCCGATCCATTGACACCAGTCGCCCTACCTGGACCCGCATTGCCCGCCTTTGCCGGAGGCCCGTATCTAGGATCTCACGCTCATACGCACACGGTGGTTACGAAGAAGGTTGGAATTCCTATTCCGGCACCGTACGCAGTACCAGTCGAGAGACCATACCCCGTACCAGTCAAAGTAAGAATCAAAGTAGGAGCACCTTTCAGCACCATGTTCTAACTATTTCACATGTCATTCTTACCACAGGTCCATGTACCAGTTCCGATAGATCGTCCATACCCGGTGGCTGTTCCACGACCATATGCCGTCCCGGTTGAAAAGCCGTATCCAGTACCGATTGATCGTCCCTATCCGGTAGCCGTGCCACATCCCGTGCCGGTGCCTGTAATTAAGCACGTGGGCTATCCCGTACCGGCACCCGTTCCGGTAGCCATTCCAAAGCCCGTTCCTGTCCCGGTGCATACTCCTTATATCGTAGAAAAGCCAGTTGTTGCGGCAGTTGCTCCCGATCCCTGGGCTACTGCCAAGCTTTGGTAATTTGAGTAACGAATTAGCAGTAGGTGTTAAACTGGCCAAATTCTTTCATCCAAATGTGTTTTAGTAACGGTTGCTGTTTGGATACGATCAAACTATTGGCAACACTAGATGTAAGTAGGATAATGTATGACAAATAAATTATTTTATCGGTAAAAATTCCTAAATTTAATCATTCAAGATTCCGTGCACCATTCAGTTAGTTAAGAATATCACATTATTTATTTGCGGGTTTTTTATACAAATAGTTACACATCATCAACAGACACCGTGGTATTAATTAACTTTTTGACTGGAATCTTCCGCTCCGAAAGATAGAGTAAAAGAAACATATAAAATGCGCTGGTAGCGATATCTTTAGTTCAATAGCGACGAACAACGGGAGAGTCAGTGAAATGCGTACAACAGTAGTAAGATTGTACAGACCGCTATCACGCCGCCAATGATAAGTGACTCCCTTCGCTTGCGTATATTGATTCGTTGGATTAGGCTGCACGAAATGGAATCGAAAGGAGCGAAACATTAAGAAGGGAAGGATATTTTCCATGCCGAGGACATTTTTAGAACCAACCTACCTGGATATGAGCGGAAAGCGGTTCGATATATCGTGCATACGCGTTTGGAACCGCTTCAAGTGTTGCCGCTGTGATGTTAGATGTTCTTTTGTTTCCATCGCGATGCTGATTTGGTCATTCACTAGCGAGCTGGAACTGTGCAAATGGGTATTTTCCTTAAGGTACATATCCCGACGGCTCAACCCGGACGTTGATGGAGACGAAGTTCCCAGCCCAGACCCACGCAACAACTCTTCGCGTTCCATGCGCGTCGTGTGGTTTGCCTGTATCTTCAAATATTCCTGCCGGTAACCCTACAACAACCGATAAACAAGTATAATCTTTAGCCGGTAACTCTCTTCAGCGCCAGCCAAATAGGGTTCGGTTTACGGTCTTACGTGCAGTATTTCGCGGTGTCTTTGTAGTACATGCATGACGGCTGCACCACTGTTTGGAATCTCAGACATCTTTTCATTGATGTTGGACAGTTTGTCCAGCATTTGCTCTATCTCCAATGATAGCGATTCAAAGACATGGTCCCCTAGCAGAGGTGACGTGTCCGTGTTGCTAGCCGTCGCAGAGGAGCTAGCTGCACCAACGCCAACCTTGTTGAAGGCGATCAATTTCATATCGATGTCGTTCTCCAAATGGCGAGCCTGCTTCCGAAGCGCTGAAAGTGAAGAGTGCAATGAGGAGAAAGTTTGTTTACAGTGCCCGATATTTGCGACACAAGAACTCACCATCCCACTCGGTTCCCATTTTGGTATGGTCGATGTTGCGGTAAAATGTCTAAAAAACAAATTAACATGAAATAACTTAAACTATTATTTCAGTCAGTTGCTCTGGAAGCTGCGAATCTTATTTATTAATTAATTTCGGCACGTAAACACAGAATGACACACGTACAGAAATTTAAGCAATGTCAAACACGAGCTGTGCGACAAGGCTGGATCATTTCAATATTGCAGTGGAACTTATTTTGGATGAACAGTACTTTGTGGGTGCTTCATGTGTATCGATTGACTCAATTTAAGCGATGGACAGTAAATTCTATACGTTACAGCGAAAGAAACTGCATAATATTCATTCAAAAACCCACTGCAGCAGATCATGGTCAGAAACTGTCACACAGTATTCCAATATGGCCGTCGAAGTAATGTTTGGTAAAACCTGCGCTGCGTCGGTTCAGAAGTGCCGGTTTGATCTGTCATAACAAACTGTTGAAAAAATGCTGCTCTGCCAAACGTTGTGTAATTGTTCGGTGCGAAAAATCACATAAATCCGCTAACAATCGTGCTTTTATAGAGTTTATTTAAGTGACAGGAATGCATACAGACCTATCTCCGCATTTACATTCAACTGAATGCAATTTAATAATCGAAGAGTTGAAAAAGTGTCATTCCGAGGTAAGGTGTAACCAGCTCGTACAATACGTTTGTTCCTCACATATAAATTGCTTACATTTTGTTTTGTAGAATAAATTTGCCAAATTCCTTGGCATCTGCAATGATCTGGATCGCCAAATGATAGTGTGCTTGCGGAATGAAAGGAAAACTCGCCAGAAACTAAACCGAGAGAAAGCACTGGAAAAACAGAAACGTGTTCAGCAGCTGATGAGAGAACAGCAAGGATGTTGACGTCCTTGGAAGATTACTGGTACGAAGAGGAATCGCAGGAAATTCGCGGCGTAAAAGTTCCCTCAATAGTGAACGATTTCATAGAGAATCAGCCATCGATTGTAGAGCGTTTCTATACGAAACTGTATAACGTACCGGCCAATAAGTCAGATGAGCCCCAGCAGATATTATTCCACTCCAACCGAATATGTTTGGTGGGTCTCGCCAAAGAACATGTCGCATTTAAGAAGGGCATCCGGAGCGTAAGCTTCGAAGTAGGCAAATTCGACCGAAGCGAGAACAAGGTGTCGGGTCGTAAAAAGAGTGGAGGAATGATCCTGCAGGCCGATTCTACGCTGGCGTTGGTGACGTGTGTGGACGACAGTGTGTATAAGGTAAGATCTTGTGTGCAGGGTAAACTGGTAGAAGTAAATGATCGTATCGTTGATAAGCCGGATATGATGGGTCTCAGTGGAGAAGGATACGTTGCAATAGTAATGCCGAAGCCAGAACATTGTGATGCGTTAAAGGAAAGATTGTTGAGCGAAGAAGCGTATCACAAAATGAGGGAAAACTAATAAATATTGTCGTAACATAATAGCTAAATGCAACTATTCTTGCAACACATTCTTCAAATTTCAATGCTCTAGATATCACGATATTTTACTAATTGATGAAATTGAAACAACATTATTACCATTTTGTAACTTCTTTGGTTTTACAATTTTTATTCAACTTTCTCTTGTTTGCTTTTCGAATGTCGGCGGTAGTATTGCCCTGTTTTCCGAGTTGTAGCATTGCGTTTACCTGTATCAATCAGTCTGGTCTAGAGTCACAAATTGCTCCAAACGTAACTCTGGTTGTGTATAGTTTATCCTCCTTGCTGCTGCTGCTGCTGCTGCATTAGCGTACCGCGATGTAAACTATACATTGCAATGTCTTCTTATGCTCTGAGCCATCATTTATCACATAGGCAAACTTCATGTTCGTTTTCGATGCACACTTCTTTCTTCTGTTTGAAATCGGGTCAGCGGGTAACCTTTGTTGTAAGGTATTGTTTAGCTAAGTGCGCGCCTTGAAGTTGTGTTGTCTGAGAAATTCAGACAACCTGTATGTTATTTTGTAACATTTTTTTAACAAAACGGTAAACACCCCATCCTTTCATCGATACTTTTCTTATAGTTCAATATCTCCTAACACGAGCTATTCACTTTGTGAGCAGCAGAAGCATTTTCAATTAATTATGGTTTGTTAGGTTCGTTCCGATACAACCTTAAAACCTCTAAGAATTAGAAGGAAACAAGAGAAAATCATAAAAGCACAGATTTGTGTTTCAATGTCCCCAAACTGAGATATTTCAGAGACATTGAAGCTACGACGATAGGAAGTAGTAGAAGATTCGTTAGGGAAAATGAAAAAAATAAATAAATAAATAAGAATATACCGTACTACACTACTTTAACATTACGCACTGAATGCAAGTTTATCGATCGTACAAAAAGCGTGCCTTTCGCTCAACTATTCGATTTCCCCTTGCCGAAATCGGATGTGGGCGTGAGTACATCCAGCTTAGCAAGAGCAGCCTCCGACATTTTCTTGTACTTGCCGACCAGTTCGGGCAGCTCGTACGCAATCGCAACGTCGAGCTTGTTGATCGGACAGCCGCGGAAGTATGTGCACGTTTCGGAAAGCTTCTTGAACTCGTACAGAGGGTTCAGGTGGAAGAAATCCCGATAAACTTCCGGATCGGGCAGATCGTATCGAGAAATGTTGGTCAACGTCGAAAGGCCCTCGTAGATGTGATAGTCCTGCGGGTTGGCAATGATTTTCTCGGAAATCTGCTTCTTATTACCGAACAGCGTCTTGTGGTTGTAGTACGTAGTGAGGTAGCAATCCACCATCTTCGCGTGATTGCGGACGCGAACCTACAAAAATGTCGTAAGAACCCAAATTGCTTAACGATGATCGCCAGTTGGAAAGCTAGCACTGACTTACCGCAAATCGACGTGCACTGGCAATTTTGTTCTCAATTCGTTTATCGATAGCCTGGCCAAGATCGAGCAGCAAAGTTCGTTCCTGTGCTTGGAGCAGACGGACGGGTGCTCCTACTTCGAACGGATTGGACCATAGAGACACCGTGTACATGACCGGTGGTTGCGCCGACGACATCAGCGGAGAAATGTTCCAGATCAAGGCACTCTGCACTCGCAACAGCTCCTCAGGTTTCACTTGATCAGCTTTGTTTAGTAGGATTCGGGTCTGCGTTGGTGGGTTAGAAGAAGAAATCGATATAGCGCTGGTGGGTTTCCATCGTAATACTACCACAAGCTACCTGATATTCTCGTCCCTTGAGCTGGTCCAGGATGGCTTCAGTTTCTGGTCCAACGTCCAGCTTGGATGGGTCGTACACCAGGAAGATGATGTCAGCGCGATCAATAAACCACTGGCAGGCATCGTTGAACGGGAAGTACTTGGACACCTGCTTCCGGACCTCCAAAATGCCTGGAATTTCCACAATGTTAACCTGCAACGACGCGCGATGGATGGGTTTGGCGGAATGAGTGCACGTTAGCTAGGGTCAAGAGCTCTAATCGGCAACGAACAGGGTGGCTTGCAAACAAGCAGTTGGCAGTGAAAGTTAAGCTTTTTACTCGCGAGAAGCGTAACGTAAAAATAGAACGCAAAGACAGACATTCTATTTTGAGCAGTTCTGTCGCAATCCGGCCAGAGTGCGTGATGCACGAAATGTCAACCTAGATCGACACCGCAACAGCTGCTAGCTGCCCGCAAAGTGGCAATAAATGCCGCAAGGGCTGTACGGTGTCTACGTTGCTCTGCGGCACCGTAGTGGTCGTAGCGAAATAGTATCACAATCTTACAGACATTGCTCACTTACCCTTTCGAGCAGCTGGTTGGGCAGCTTTTGACCACGCAGACGGTCAAGCAGACCCTGTCCAAACTTTTGCAATCCCGAGAAAGTCCAATCGGCGGCCAGTTGGGTACCATCCAAAACCTCCGGCTCGTCACCGTGCATTAAAATGTTAAAGTATGCGGGCGACGGTTCAGCACCTACGGGTGGAGACATGATCGTCAAATAGCATCCACTGCGGAGCCATTGCTTGCGCTAATTTGTGACCGTTTCCGCACGATTCCGCCCATACATACCTGTCCGCACAGAGTTAGGCGTGTACTCATTGTGTGTCAGATAGTTCAGAATGGTTGATTTGCCACCGCTCCACGGACCCATGAACAGCACGAGCGGTTTCGAGAATATCTCCGGATCGCCAAAGTGACGGTTGCTGAGATCGCGATACTTGTACAAGGTTTCGAGGGGTTTGATCGAGTTGTCGTAGATACGCTTAAGATCGCGCAAGATCACGTCGGCCGTATCTTGCAGGGCCTTCTCCCGGGCGGGTGCGTCGTCGTTGATATTCAGCAGTTCGTAGATGTGCGTAGTATCTCTAAGGTTCGATGGAATTTCGTACTCCTGGTGAGATACGTAGACAGACAGATAAGATGTATGAAATAATAGCGCATGCAAGCTGGCTAGCGTAGAGATCTGGAAATGGATCGCTACGCGCCATCGTTGAACAGCTCGTGCTTATAAAATAGATAAAGCAATATTTTCATTACCAATAGCAGATCTTCCTCGGGGAATGACTCTTCCTGTGATTCGGTTTCGGTTTCTTCGGATGCTTTCTCAACACTTTCTTCCCCTGCCTGGGCCAAAGATTCCTCCGAGTCCTGCTTCACAACGACCTCCTCTTCGCTTTCATCTTCCGCGTCAGGGGTTTCCTGTTCTGCCGATTCTGCGTCAGCTTCCTCAGCACTCTCTTCAGCAGCTTCCTGGACATCGGATGCCTCTTCAGCGCTTTGTTCTTCCTGCTCCTGAGAGGTTGATTCTACATCCTCTACAGTGGTTGCGTCCTCGCTGCTCTCGTCGGCAGGCTCTTCCTTGGAAGCATCATCCTGAGGAGCAGAATCATCTTCCTGACTTTCGACCACTTGCTCCTCAGATTGCTCACTAGCCTCAGGTTCAGAATCGTCGTTCTCCTGCAAATGAACGAAAGGATCAATCGATGCACTACCACCGCCTAATTAACATTTACACTGAGCACTAGTTATCACTGACGTTGGACATTTCCTGCACCGAATGAACCTCTGTTATAACTCATACCTCCTCGCTTGTTGCAGTACTGGTTTCCACTGTATCACGTTCCGTTTCTTCACTCACATTGTCATCATCGTCATCATCTTCCACTTCTCCACTGGTCGGTGCCTCTTCCGTGTCAGCTTCCTCACCACTAGCCACCGATTCCTCAGTCAAATCATCTTCATCTTCATCGTCGTTATCTGTGTCAGTTTCCTGTTCCTCTGAATTTGTTCCTTCCTGACGAAAGAGCACCAGTTAAGCAACGAAACCACAATACTATGCTCAACGTCTTACCAAATCGTCATTCTGGTTAGTGTCCTCGGAACTATCGACTACTTCGTCATTTTCACTACCCTCCTCTGAGACGGTATCTGCGTCTTCCGCAGAAACATCTTCATCCTCTTCCTCCTCACGATCGTCGTACGATGCTTTAGCAGCATTTTCCTCTTCTAGATCGTCATCCTCATCATCTTCTGCAGAAGCATTTTCATCATCTTCCTGCTCACGATCGTCGTACGAGCCTTTAGCAGCATTTTCCTCTTCTACATCATCATCCTCATCATCTTCAGTATTATTTTGTTCTTCATGTTCTTCCTCTTCATCATCATCATCATCATCATCATCATCATTCTCTTCTTCGTCATCGTCATCATTCTGTTCCTCTGATTTGGTCTCATCGTCTACTTTTACTGGCGTCTCGTCTTCATCATCCTAGCGTTATTAAGTTGAAAGTACTATAAATATGTTGCATACGTAAGGGTACAAAGCAATGACTAATGGTAAGAAAGCCGACAAGGAAGGCACAAGCACGGAATGATCATAGTAGCAATAAACGGTACAACAAGCGAGATTGGTGTGGGTTCGCGTCGAATTTTCTGGGCACAGTAAGCTTTCACGAGTCCGATGGTAAATGAACATCACATGGTACGCTCTTATAAGGGCGCCATGCCATGGGGTAAGAGACAATTTCATTAAGTAAGACTTCAGTTTACCTCATCATCATCACCATCATCATCGTTTTCGTCGTCATCTTCATCATCAGTTTCTTTTTCCTGTCTCTCGGTAGCTTCCTCCGCGGATTGAGTGACTTCTACCGTAGCTACATCATCATTCTCCTCCTCGTCGTCATCATCCTCGCCATCATCGTCATCCTCCTCATTGTCGTCCAGCACCTGGTTGGCGGATTCTTCGGACGTCAGCTCTTCCGATTCCGTTTGGACGTCCTCAGACTGTTCAGCTTCTTCGGACACGGTCGGTTCGGTTTCCTCGGATTGCACATTTTCTTCGGTTGCGTCCTCCTCGTCCTGCTCATCCTGGTTGTCCTCATCGTCCTCATCGTCCTCGTCCTGTTCGGTTTCTTCCGTGTCTTCTACATTTTCCGACTCTCCATCAGCTGCCGGGTCCGCTTCGGTCGCTTCGTCCTCCGCTTCATCGGCAAACAACTGCTCCTGTACCTCTTCCGAGGGAGTTATCTCTTCCGAACCATCGTCCGCAGCTGCGTCCGTTTCCTCGGTACTCACTTCCTCCGCTGCCGTGTTGTCCTCCTCTTCCTGGCTTGTTACATCGATCGTGTTCTCTATGCTGGCATTTTCGTCGGCAACTTCCGCTGAAAGAGATGATCGTTAGACGGTGGTCGTATTGCGCTAGTCGTCGCCAGCTACTACCTGATTCGGACTTTAGATCTTTAATGGCTCTCTCAATGTAAGGTCTGCATTCGTACTCGGTTGGTGCTTCAGCTTGTACCTGTAATCCTGTGCAAAAGAGGGACAAAGTGGTTACATCAACAAAGCATGTTTTACTGCGCCCTAATCGTGTGGAACGATGCATCGTTTGTAGAAGGGGCAAAAATACATCGATGACATATGTTCGTTCGCGTGTCGCATTGCATCACGATTTGGTATGATACGCAAAACAAAAAAAACACCGATGTTATCTACAGCGAGCCCGAAGCGAGTCTGCTTACAGATGTCGTGTGAGAGAGTTTTGATTTCACGCAGATGGCGCATCTTCGGTCCTATTTCCATCGATGCTATATTAATCTCTATTTAAAAATAGTGACCCTGATGGAAGTCTTGCGCGTGTGGAACGCGGTACAGCACTGGACCATGAAAATGTGTGTCAAGATCGTACAAGGGACACTAATGACGCCAACGGTACAATCAGCAAATGCAGTTTTGTTGCAGACGCACTCGTAGCGTACAATGGGGACGCATGGTACTTTCTTCAGAAATGGCAACTAGAAGGAACGATGGCAGTCGTTTTTTTTAAATTAAAAAATACATTTAATGCCGTGTGTAGCTAGTAACAGTCTGCAAGACATTCTAACGATGGCGACGTGTCTTGTAGCATCATTCCATCGTACACATCCGTGTCATACTAGTTATTATCAAACAGAGATCTGAGCCTAACCATTTTTTACGCTTCTCGGCGGTTAATAATAGAAAGCAGCAATTAAAGAATGATTTTGTGCGCCTGGTGCGCTTCTCGCTTTAAGGCATACAACCGAACAGAACCATTCTTCGCGATGGACACCGATTTTCCCTGCCGAATGCCAGTTACTTTCAATTTCCTTTAAGATTTGACAATTGCACCAATATCTATCTGCAATTCCAATTAAATTGAGAAGATTAATGCATTTCGTGCAGAAAGCGCTGTGCAAATACAACATCAGCATTATGATTGTGTACATCAAACCAGCAGGCAAACGTTTCCGCGCAAAAGAGCACCAGCAAACCGTCCGTTGGACTATGACAACAGGCTCCTAAAAATATCCTTTTTAAGCAGCTCATCTCCAAACGGTGGTGAAGCGGTTGTGTGATGTATTAACCGACCGGTTTGTGAGTAAGCCGATAATTGAAGTTACCCTCCGCACGCGGGGGAAAAAAAAACGTCCCCGGTGGTCGTGGCCGCCAAGGCCGACAGTAGAATTTATTACCGATTTAGCAACGCAGCATTGTTTGAGAAACATTACGATTTGTTCCGACGGTCGCACTTGACTCGATCCCTTCTATTGCCGCTGTCAAATTATGGTTCATTTCATGTCAAACGTGCAGTCACCGCCAAAAAGGAGAACCGTGTAAGCGTGTCAGAGGGGGAGATACAAAAAAAAAAAGGGCTGACAAAATTTTCCTGGCACGTCAAGGCAAAATCATGGCCACGGATCAAGCGCCATCGGCATCGGAATGAGATAAAAGCACGGGGGTTTTTATTTTGTGAAAATTAAAATCGAATCTGCAGCTATCTTTTTTGGCAAAAGCCAGTGGCGGACAGTGCGGGGAAAACCCTCGCCACATGCTCTGGTGTAAGTATATATATCCATGTCTAGAAGCTCGCAAAACCCCCGTAGGAAGGAGTTCGGAATAGGTTAAAAATAAATCCCTAACCTCTTTGCCTGTTGGACGACCCCGTAGCGCCCCACGGCGATGGCAATGTGGTGGCCAACCCGCCCAACACCGTCATCAGTAGCCTCGCCTCACCGCGTCACCTTCCCCCTGTTTGTCGAATTGGGGGGGGGGGGGGGAAGGTTTTGGGAACAGAGCAAAACTGCTCGGTTTCGCGGATACGCGATCGCGCATATTCCCACCAGACCCACACCACGCTCGTCCGACCAGCGGCAGAAGTTGCATAATAAAATTATATAACTTGCAATTTTCACTACATACTCGCGAGTGTTTTTTTGGTTTTTGTTTTTCGTTCTGTGCACTTGACTCGCATTCTTGCCAGCTGATCATTTGCAGTAGTTTGTCTAGACATACTTACCCGCAGTGCTAAGGGTAAACAGCGCTAGGCCCAACAGGACCCACACTGAAATTCGTCGCATCGTTGCTCACTTCGCTAGGTACCGCGCCTTATTCCACTTACATATGACTGTAAAACAACATCAAGAAAATATTGCAATTCATATTAATGCACTGGGAGCCAACGTTGCATAGCGCTCGTCACACATGTTTGCTTTCAATTGGTGGGGTTTTTTCACCCCCTTTTTCAATAAATCATCAAATTTAAACACATTATCAGGCACAACATTTGCACAACGTTTGCACTTTTATTTTTTTAATTTCGCAAATCAACGCGTCGCGATTATGCTTCGTAGTATGGATTCCCGGACACCCCAAACTTCACACAGTAAAACACATTACACAACAACACGGGGAAAAACACATCGGTTAGCACCGCTATTGATTTTGATGATTTTGAAGGTCGAAGATCTTGTTAAGTGATATTCAAAAGCCAGCATAAAGATCACATTTTTTTTTGGTTGGTTGGTCGGAATTTATGCGCACCACTGTTTACTGACAAATCGAACTTGATCGATTGGGGGATCGAAATTCCTATTCACCGTACTGCAACCCCGTAACGGTTGACGGTACGGTGGGGGAAGAAACACAAAATTTACCGCAAAGTAGATCCACGTACAACGTGCGTCTCGGACGATGCTCGAAGATTCACTCACTGGCCAACCCGGTCTGTTTGCTGCCGCGGCTAAGGTGGTTGCCGAATTTCCCAAAAAACCAATCTCACACGTCCCGTGACGGACGAGTTTTCCCCCGTTGGTAGAGGCCGCACCAGGCGCGAAGAACACGGTGTGGTGTGTGTGTGTGTGCGTGAGGGTCGGCCTGGGGACGGGCAGCTGACGTACGACGCACGGAGCAATTCGGAGAGGAGCCAGCAGCAATCAGGCGGAGAGCTAACATATATGCGCAAAAGTGCGAGAGCATCCTACCTCCATGGTTAATTTTAGAGATAGACACACAAAAAATAGCACAACTAGCGAAATACGGGGACGGACGCCATCGGTGTCCGGCAGAGATATGAGATTTCGTCTAACAATTGCATGACATATCGTGCCACTAAGGTAACTGCCACTGATGACGTGGCGTGGAATGTAAGAATTCGGTTTACCTAGAGGAAAACCTCATTGATTCTTATCCAAAAAGGGAGCTTCCTGTGATGTACTCCAAGCAGTACTCCAATATTGATCATTTGGGCCCTGTTCTTGAAGAACGCATTGCAGGCTAACTTGGGTTGACGGGCTGTCCGAACTGCACCCCGTCTTGGCCCCCCTCATATTGTGTGAGCTCTCTGTTGAAAGATGGAATTCCAACCTAACGAGCAGGGGTTACCCTGCCTAAGTCTTGTTAATTAATTTACACCGCTGCTTGGCAGTAGCCCAGAATAATTATAACCGGTTTTGAACAAATAATAGCCTGCAGGGTGATACCGGCTAGGCGCAACTAACAGCGACAACAAACATGTAAAGAGTCAGATATATTATTTTATTTGCAAAACAATACGAATACTTCACATACCGCCATCTCCCGATCCTCTGCTCATTGCGTGCCGGGAGTGTTGATTTCCTTTTTCTCCGTGGTCGACACGAAAATGTGCCAATCTTTGATCTTCGTTTCGTCGTGGTATTTGGAGAGATAGCGGGTGAGGGGAAACGGTTCACCGCACGCACCTCGGTAGTCGTCCAAGTCGAGCGAGAATGCGTACAGCCCACCGAGTCCCTTCCGCTTGGCGTAGTTGATCTTCTCCTGCAGCGAACGCTCATTCTCGTAACCGATCCATGTCGTGTCGCTGTAGGCGTACGGGCACAGTCCGACGTCGTCCCACCGCTTCGTCCAGTCGTCGCTGGTGAGGTTTTGGCAAAACTCACAATAACCCAAATAACCCGGCTCGTTGCTGTACGGACCGGGCTCACCAGCTCCAATCGTAACCGCACCGACGGTGTTATCCAGCGGATCGTCCAGCAGATACGTTCGACCGAACAGAGCAACGCCAAGCGTAACCTTCTGCGGGGGACAACCCTTGGACAGCCAATCGTCCACCCCGTCGCCTACGTTTACATGTTCGAAGCTTTCCATCACTAGATCGTTGGGTCTCGGTGCGAGCGGACTGTGCACATCCGCAAAGTTGTTCCACCAGCCGCGCAGATCATACCCGACCATGTGCACAAAATCCGCCACGGCACACAGCTCCTCCTGGTGATATCCGACAGCCATGCGGGATATGTCAATGGGCACCTGTATCACCACCTCCCACTGCTTCGCCTCGTCCCGTATCACCTTGGCGAGCTCCGACACCAAGTAAAGGAAGGTGTCCTTGTCCTCTACCGCACCGCCACGATCGAAGTTGCCCGGATACAGCCAAACCAGCTCAATGCCGTCGAGCCGATACTGGTGCAGGAACTTCATCACGCTGCCGATGAACTGATTGCGGCGGGTGCGAAACTTGGCCATCTCGCTAAACTTTGCACCACCGTGCGCCCATCCACCGACCGCGATCAGTAGCTTCAGGTGCGGGAACTGATCTTTTAACGCGGCAAAACGTTCCAGGCCCCGCTCGCCGATATCGTACTCCGGCTGCAGCAGTTCCAGCTGGTACGACGTTTCATTAACACCGAGAAAGTTGTACACGACGTGCGAACAGAGGTTGCCCGGGATGTCATTGATCTGGAACGAACCTTCGTCCGGTCGATCACGGGACCACGTCGTATAGTGGCACACGAAACGAGTTTCGGCGACTGGAAACCAACCACATGCACAAGAGACGCTCATGTTAGAATCGGACTTTGGAGCACCAAATGTTCAGCAACAGTTCATCTTACCCAGCGCTATGCAGCACACAACAAAAGCTGTTATCAAATGTGCCATTTCTGTCCGTTAGTTGTTTGTGGCACTTTGGTGAGGTATTACAACTCTTGCACCATCCTCTCCTTGCTGCACAATTCGATGAGATCAGAGAGCAGTGTCCGAAGCGTGTTACCTCGCAGACCGCTCGCTATAGTATGAAGCGCGGTCTCGGAACCATTTACCGTCTACGCGAAGCCGGGTGGGTTGAAAAAAAACCTGTTTGTTTGGTAAACCGAGGGGAAATTCTGGGCTATAAACCCGATCAGATTGTAGCAGTACGCGTAAGCCACCGAAACACAAACAAAACTACATCGTATCATTTACTGCGCTTTGTGGAGAACGGTTTTACGGTTTTAGCGACCGGAATGCACTATGAATAATGCATGTGGGGGACGAGCAAGTGTTTGGATTTGATTTGGTGCATTTATGAATTATACAACACGTTTGTTAAACAAACGCTAATCCAATCGAATGTGGCTTCTATTTTATCTGCAGCTCTTTGTAGTGAGATTACGCTAGTTAGTAAAAGCCCAATAATAAAAATACAGTGATACCAAACCCCAAACGCACGAAAAGTGAACAAAAACAGCTTTTGCTATTCCTTGTTTCAGTACTAGCGTCGGCGATTTTCTTTCGACAGGATCGGTAATAATTCTCATCCGGACCATCCCTCCGTACACAACACTCATCATACCACTGCGGCTAAATGAAGACAAAGAATAGTATTAAAGACAGCCCTTCTGATACCTTCTGAGAAATTGATTGAGCCATAATTACAACGTGATAAGTGATAAATTCGAATACACATTTGCATCGTCAGGTATCCGTCATCCGATCTGCACAAAGAGACTGAGTCGAGCATAGAGGTTTCCTTGTTTGGCACGACGATCAAGAATTTTTTCGTACAAAAAGTGTTCGTGCTGCAGCAACTACATGATGTTCACCCTAACCAGGGGTAGCCCCCAACGAGGGACAGCAGTTCTGAATTTAGTACGAATATGCCAAGCATCCCAAATGCATCGTCTATGCCGGTTTGGGGTGAACAGTCTACAAACGCGGTCTACCCCCTTTGGTATTCTTAAAAAAACAAGGCCGAAATCAATGCGGCGTACTTTTATATTTAGCTTTTGGTGTATGTTGCTGCCTCCAGCCTTAGAAACCTCTATGAAGATGAACACTGCGTGTTCCAGCAGGACGGTGCACCAGAACATATGGGAATTTGACCCTAGTTTCTGAACGATTTAGCTGATCCAATCCTAGTAATCGATTTTGACACAAATTTGTGGGCTTCAAGCACCCCAAATTTGAATCCTATCGACTATTTGATTGGTTCTGTAAGATGTCGATTCTCACAGAATGCAAGAACTTTGATTTGGACCACAAAAAAATCCCATGCATGTCGTGTGAGCTTCTGGATCGCGGCAACATGTGAAGCTCGTGAAGTAATACAAAGAATGGGGTTTTCTAGAGATATGTTGTTCATATATACCTTCTTGTATAAACATAGCTTCCAATAGCAAAAATCCGAAACAACAAATGTTATCTAGCACGGCTGCCGATGTTTGACACCTCTGAAAACGCTGTTATCAAAGTTCAAATCTTGATTAGGCAATATTAATACTGATTCGGATTACCATTAAAAGACGGTACAGTTGCGGTGTGTTGTTGCATTCGGTTTGTTGGCAGTGTATGTGGCCGTTTATTTAAGCTATCTTGAACATGTTTCCATTAAACGTCGAGGACGTAATTCATAATTCATTTCATGAAGCACTTTAATTTGGATCGACAAATCCTATAAATCGATCCCAAGATAGATCGATTCAAGATCAAGTGCCGGGCTTTGCACTTTCCAAACGTTTCGTCACATTATGCCCCAAAATCCTAACCTACACCAAACGAACACTGCACTAAACCAAGTCACATGGCTCCCGTAAGAGGGTAAAATCGTTTCCATCATCCGCTGGACATAGCTTCTTCGGCTTGTACGCCTGTCGGAGGGCCGTTAGCAGCGGATACCGAGCACCGCACTTGCCTCTATAATCATCCAAATCGAGCGAAAACGCGTACACTCCTGCCAATTTCTGGAACCTGGCGTAGTTGGCTTTCTCTGTGAGTGAAATTTCATTCTCATAACCAACCCACTGGTTGCCCTGGTGCGCGTACGGGCAAAGGCCCCGCTCGTCCCAATCGACCGTCCATGCGGATTGTTTCATTTCGGTACAAATCTCGAAGTAACCTCGATAGCCCGCTTCCGCCGTGTACGGTCCCGGTGCGCCGGGTCCCGTGATTGGTGCGTTCAGTCCGCTGGTCGCACTGTTTTCTAGTGTGAACGTTCGTCCAAACAGTGGCATACCGATCACGATCTTGTTGGCCGGGCAACCATTCTTCATCCAGTTCTGCACGCCTCCCTTCACGTTCAAATCCCTCAGACCGCCCGTATCGAACTCACGGTTGTTCATGGGGCTGTGCACATCGGTGAATCCATTCCACGAACCCCGAAGATCGTACCCGGTCAAGTACAGATAGTCGGCCACTCTACGAACAGACAGAACCGGATGTTGGATGTGATCATTTGGCACCATCGTGACGCATCACCGTACAAACACTCACCTGCACAGCTGGTTCTGGTGGTATCCGAGGTCTATCCGGTACCGGTCGAGGGGCACTTGCACGGCCACATCCCAGTGTTCGTTGCCCGCATCCCGGAAGGCGCTCTTCAGCTCCGCTATCAGCAGATACAAATTATCCTTATCGCTGTTCGTTCCACCACGGTCCGGACTGCCCGGCCAGAGCCACACAATTTCGATGCCATCGAAGTCGTACCGCTTCAAAAACTCGACCACACTCGTTATAAATATTTCCCGACCGTTCAGTGTAGCCGCCATCTTCTGGAACGGTAGCGCACCGTGCGCCCATCCGCCGACCGCCAGCGAAAGCTTCAGCTCCGGGTGCTCTTTCTTCAGGTTGGCAAACTTCTCGTACCCCTGCTGAAGAATGTCAAACTTCCGGTTGGTGGGCCGCAGCTCGAACGTATACTCGTCCACACCGGCGAACGTGTACGTGACATGGGTGCAGAGGTTGACCGGTATGTCATTGACATTGAACGCGTATTCACCGGCCCTGTCCGGGGACCAGTTGGTGAAGTAGCAAACCAGTCGACTTTCTTCATCGGCACAGCGCGTAGCGCGTGGGGCCAGCAGTAACAGCTGCATTAGCACCACCTTCACCGCAAGAGGGCCCATATCTTGAGCACATTAAAATAAAAGACACAAATCAAGTGGAAGTTATCATTCGCCCGGTCGTGTGTGCTTTTTTGAACGCCATCGCCAACGCTCGAACTGACCAAACTGGTTTTCCTCTGCCGAAGCGTTGTGGTGCGGGATGATACTTACATTTTTTTAGCGCCTTCATCACGTCGTCGAAGAAGGTCGTCTTCCAGCAGAAAAACCATTCACGCCCGCCTGACGTCTGGATCGGTACTGGGAGCGCATTTTGCTGGACATCCGAGGCGTAGTTTGAATCGGAAGGTTCGGATGACCTGCCAGTAGGGGTAACGGAAAAGGTGGGATGGGATGCGAAGAAGAGTGATAATAACGGCATCACCCCAAACACTGATACCAGTTTGCACACGAATTCAAACGCGTGGTGTGCTTCGAGCTTCGAAAAATCGCTCAAGAGGTTATCAACGCTCTCGTTGTTGTTGATGGTGTTGGGTAGTAGGAATTTCCAAGAATTTAATTTCGGGTGTTTCCAAACACGTTCACTTTTTTGGTTTATTCTTGTGGAGCACAGTTCGCTCTCCAAAGTGTTCTACGAGAGCGAAGAAGATCGAAAGATGCTTGCGGGCTTTATTCGGGCGGCATGATTTCTAGAGTCTAAGCGTAATTTTTAAATCTATTTAAGCGTGAAACTTTATCTACTGTCTAAATATGGCAAAATCAATCTCATCTTTTGCATCCGTATCGATCCGCAAAGTGCGATGAATACTGCGCAGAAGAGGATAAGCTTCACCACAGTTACCGCGATAGTCATCCAGATCCAGCGTGTACGCATAGACGCCACCCAATCCCATCGCTTGTATCCAACCGGATTTCACCGACAGCGATTCCTCGTTCTCGTAACCAACCCATTGATCCCCGCGATAGACATACGGCGCTTCCCCCGCTTTGTCCCACCCGGCCGTCCAGTTGTGCTCCTTCAGCAGCTCGCACAACTCAAAGTAGCCCAACAGTCCCGGTTCCTTCGTTATCAGGCCTGCTTCACCGGGACCGCTCGCTTGCGCGCCCGGTTTGGTGCCGGTGGAGTTTTGAAGCGTGTAAGTGCGGGCAAACGTCGGGAGACCCAGCACCATCTGCTCGGGCCGGCAACCTTTACCCTGCCAGGATGCGACACCGTTCTGTATGTTGAAGGTGAAGAAATAGTCATGATCGTGCGATCTACGCATCAGAGCGCTATGAATGTCCACACGTCCCGTCCAGTAGCCACGCAAATCATACCCGGCCAGGTGTATAAAGTCAGCAGCTCTGCAAAGATCGCAGCAATCGCGGGATGAAAGCGTTCACCGGCGGAACGTTAAAGAGTCGATCGCCTCGGGAAAACTTACCCGCACAACCATTCTTGCTGATATCCGACGGCTATACGTGCCCAATCCACCGGTACCTGGATGGCCAGTTCCCAACCTTTACCGACGCGCCTAAATCCGTCCCTCAACTCGTTAGCGAGATGGTAAAAATTGTCCTTATCCTCCGGCTTTCCTCCGCGTTCGGGTGCACCAGGCCAGAGCCACACTATTTCAAACCCATCCAGCTCGTACCGCTCCATAAACGCCACAGCGCTAGCGACAAACCGTAGTCGGGACTGCCTTGCAGCAGACATGTTACTGAAGGCGGCACCACCGTGTGTCCAACCGCCCACGGACACGATCAGCTTGAGGTGGGGGAAAGACGTCTTCAGGTCACGGAAGCGTTCGAACCCATTTTGCGCTTCATCGTACTCCGGTTTGAGCGACACCACTGCCGATGTAGGTTCATCCAAGCCGACGAACGTGTACGCCACATGCGTACACAGTTTGCCCGGGATGTCCTCTACTTGGTAGGAATATTCGTTCGGCCGTGCATGGCTCCAGTTTGAGAAGTAGCAGATCAATCGTTGAGGCGTTGTAACACAGTCAGACGGTACTGCCAGTAGTATAGCCACCGTTACGATAAGACCTGTCGAGAGTTTATTTTTTAATTAAAAGAAACCACGCATTAATAAGAGTAATGAGTGTCAGCTAAATAATAGAAACGTACTATTCGCTCGCATGTTGGATGAATGTCCAGATAAGCAAACGCTACGAACAGAATCAGCACAGCGGTTGAGAAGTCGTTGAAGACTGATTGAATGTGTTCCAAAGTCTGCAGCTTCAAGTCGGTAGGGTCGACCTGAGGTATGGTCTGCCCCATCACACCAGAGTTTGTAGGATCTTACAAACACCATATGAAATTCTTACCATGTATGCGGCACATCACAACATCGACAGTGTTTATTGCAGCTCGCTTTGATGCCGTCCGATCAACGTAGCCTGGGCAAACACGCTCCCCAATAAGATGATGCATACACGCTTGGGAAGAAAACTCCGAGACGCGCGGGAAATCCCCGCTTATTTCTGCGTTTCGCTCCAATGATTGTTATTGTTTGGGGTAGTTCGAGCTGTTGAGGTGCGCTCGTGCTCTAGGAATGAGGCACCAACACCAGTGGGGAATGACTTTGCGATCGTGATGCGGTGATCATTGCTGTTCCTAACCGAGGCAAACAATTTTCTTCGATCAATCTTTCTGTCATTGTGGCAATGAATCACTTATTTGCGTTTTCCTTTAATCTGGTTTTATTATAATAAATAATGCGTTGTGTTGTACTAAACTAATGCTCGTAATAGGAACACACTATTAGAGTTTTTTTGTTGTAAAAATAGTCCTTTTCTCTTAAGTTTAAGACACAAGTACCCGTCTTTTAAAAAACTGCAACACCCCCCTACACCAATCACTTCTTATCGCCACGCTCAAAGGCGAACACTATGTCAGTGTCGTGCTTTTTCTTTAGCAAGTTTGCCAAGGTGCTCATGAGAGGGTACGGTTCACCACACGTACCCCGGTAATCGTCCAGATCCAGCGAAAAGGCATAAACACCGGCCAACCCCTTCTTGTTGGCGAACTCTACCTTCTCCTTCAACGAGCTTTCGTTCTCGTACCCAATCCACTGGTTACCCCTGTAAGCGTACGGACACTGGCCAACCGAATCCCAGAACGTGCGCCAACCGCTTTGCTTTAGCTTGGGACAGATCTCAAAGTATCCCAGGTATCCGGCGGTGTACGTGTGCTGACCCTTCGGTCCCGGGCCGCTGGTGGGCGATCCCAACCCGTTCTGCTTGCTATTCTGCAGCACGTACGTCCGACCGAGAAAGGGTACGCCAAGAACGACCCTGTTCGGGGCGCAACCACTCTTCAGCCACGACTCCACCCCGTCCTGCACGTTCAGCCCTTTGTAAATGCCTTGGTCGTGCGAGCGATCCTTCATCGGGCTGTGCACGTCGGCGAAGCCGGTCCAGGACCCACGCAGATCATATCCTGCTATATGCACGTAGTCAGCACTCCTGAGAGAAATGGACCAAAAGTCGTTAGACACTGTAAACACTCAGAATAACGCGTGTTCTACTCACTCGCAAAGCAGACCCTGATCGTAGCCCACTTCATATCGCGTGTGATCAGCTGGCACCTGTATGGCGACTTCCCACGATTGTCTCGCCTTCAGGAATGCCGTCTTCAAATCATCCACCAGATACACGAAATTGTCCTTATCGTTGTTCGTGCCGCCACGCTCCGCACTGCCCGGGTACAGCCACACCAGCTCTATCCCGTCGAACCCGTACCGTGCCATAAACTTCACCACGCTGTCCACGAACTTTTTGCGGCGATTCCGGAACGCGGCCATCTTGCTGAAGGGTTCGCCGCCATGGTCCCATCCACCGACCGCAACGTACATCTTCAGATCGGGAAACCGTTGCTTCAGGGCGACAAAGCGCCCGAACCCATTCTGCACCACATCAATCTCGCGCTGCAGCAGCGCCAGCTCGTACTCTTCGATGTCGACGCCGACAAAGTTGTACACCACGTGCGTGCACAGATCGCCCGGGATGTCTTCGATGCGGTAGGAATACGGATTGGCCCGACCCTGGGACCAGGTCGTGTAGTGACAAATCAGTCGGCAGTGTCGCTGCTCCACCAGCAGGAACGCCACCACCAGCGATATCAGCAAAGTGCCTTTTAGGGTTTGAGAGTTAACGCCACACGTTATTCGTATGTTGCTACAGTACCGTCACCGGCGGGTGTGAGATCCCAACGAAAACGGGTTTTACATTCGACACCGGTAGTGCGTTACGTACCTCGGGAAGCCATCCGTATGAGTAATCTGTTAGCACACGAGCACGAGTGATCACCTGAAGCACTGGTCAGCGACTGACCTTAGCGCGGCTAGTGGAGCCGTCGTGCCGTGCACGGTAAACTAGACCAATAAAATGACGCTCTCAACCGGTAAGGTTTTGTCGCATCTCTCGGGTGCATACAAAACAGGTTCCGGAAAATCCGTAGGCGACATTCACCGTGTAACGATACGATGTCGCGACGTGGTTGTGAATGTTTCGGACGAATGCTTACAAAGGAAAGAGCACCCTGCTGGTCGGTTACTGTTTACACGGATCTCCCCACCACTGCTCTGTGGGGTTTGTAGATCGGATGGAGATATTTATTTCGCAAACTGTTTCATAATACAGCGATGCCCTGATGATAGTGAATCGCTGATTACAAACCATACTCATCGGCCAGTGGTTCGATCAGCTTCGCCTTGGTGCGACATTCCGGTCGGTCAGCGTTTTCAGGCCAGTCGCATACGTTCAGGGCGGTATGGAATACGGTGCCCGGCTTGCAGACGAACTCTACCGGCTGTCCGTGCACACAGCGATAGTACTTGGTGCAGTCAGCCGACGGAACAAAATCTTTATAACCCGAGCAATCGATCTCGGACTCATCCTCGTGCTCAGGCTGGGGCGGTTCTACTGGCATTGGCTCTCGCTCTTCTTCCGAGTCGGTTGGTGCGGGGGGCAGAATTGTGGTAGGTTTCCGCGTGGTTGTTGTCGTTCGCCGTGTGGTTCTGGTGGTCGGTGCAGCCGTTGTCGTTGGTCTTGGTTTGCTGGTGGTGGTTGTTGGACGCTGCGATGGTTGATCTCCTTCCGAAGACATCGTCGACGGTGGTCGATTCCATTCCGGCTGAAAGGAGAAATTGTTGTCATAACGTACTGGCAACTGCACGCGGGGAGATTCGGAGAAACACCTACCCTTGGTGTGGTGGTCACTGTCGGTTCGGGCACAACGTAATCCTTCATGTTGTCGTACAGTACCTTCATCAGGGCATTCTCCGGACCACACAACCCATGGAAGTCGTCCATATCGATTGCCCACGTCATAGCGCCAGCATATCCCTTCTGCTTGATCCAGTCCATCTTGTACTGGAGCGACCGCTCATCCTCGTATCCCACAAACTGCGTTCCCTTGTAGGTGTACGGACATAGTCCAACGTCGTCCCATTTCTTCGTCCATCCTTTCTCCTCATCCTGAACCTCGGTACATATCTGCAAGAGCACGAGAGTCACATAAAAGTCTCGATACTTCTATCCACAACCTCACCTCATAGTACGCCAAAAACCCAGTCGCATTGGTGTACGGTCCCGGATCTCCACCTCCTGCTTCCTTGTTGATGTACGATCCAAGCATAGGATTTGTAGTGCTGGCACTCATCGTAAAGGTTCGTCCGTAAAATGGAACACCAACAACCAGTTTGTTGGGTGGACAGCCATAATTGACCCACAGTTGAACACCGTCATTCTAAGGATGATAATAGGAAACGTTAGCTAACAGATCGTCTAATTCCACCGTCACTCTCCACGACTCTACCTACCACATTCAGCTTCTCGTATGCCCACTGATCGTGCGGCCGTTTGTACAGTGGACTGTGAACGTCGGCAAACCCTGCCCAGTTGCCTCGCAGATCGTACGTCATACAGTGGATGGCGTCGAGGTTCTCGCACAGCTCAGGCACATGGTATCCTTCCTGCAAACGGAAGTTGGCCACCGGTACCGCCATCGTGATCTCCCAGCCACGTCCCTCGCGATCGAACGCACGCCGGAGCTCCTCGACGAAGTAGAAAAACTTATCCTTATCGCCGAAGCTACCGCCACGGTCCGCCGCTCCCGGGTACTCCCAGTCCAGATCGAAACCGTCGAAGTTGTACACCTTCATAAACTGCACCACACTCGCGATGAACGACTGGCGTCGCTCCTTGACCGCTACCATTTCCGAGTACTTCTTGCCCCCTTCCGCCCAACCGCCGACCGCTATCTGGTATTTGGCGTTCGGGTACCTTTGCCGCATCTCAGTAAAGTTGCGGAACCCATTCTGCTCCAGATCGATTTCCGGATCGATCACCAGCACCTGATAGTCGCTGTCATCGACACCGATGAACGAGTAGATGATGTGGGTGCACATCTCCGCCGGGATGTCATCGATCGTGTAGCGTCCGACATCGGGCCGATAGATTGCCCAATTGCTGAAGTAGCAGACGATACGTGCCTGCTGACCTGAGTGTGGCGCATGTACCCATGGGCAACAAGAAACGATTCGTCAGTACGAGTTGGCGTATGGCAAGGTGTGCGCTGTGAGCGGATTGGTCGGTCCGAGGACACACGCCGAACCGCCGAATGCTTACCTTGCGCTGCTAAAAGCGGAAGAACCGCGAGCAGACAAAGAACCACTATCCGTGACTGGCCCAACATTGCACCTGATCAGCATAACCAATGAGAGAGGCATATGGAAGGTTTTGTTTCTTTATATTAATCAATCGTAAACAATGCAGCACTTTCTAAATGCATGCACGCATGCAAACAATAGAGCTCTTTAGGAATGTCTTGTGATACGCGAACGTCCCTTTGTGTAATGTATGTGTTGTAACGACACATCTTCATACTTATTTGGAGTTCAATCAGAAGTTTGAAGTATGTTTAGTATGTTTTTAATCATTGACGACCCCTTGAAGATCCAACTTAGTTTAAGTCATCCTTCGTTCCTCAGACATTTTGGAAACTTTTAGTGAACTTATTACATAATAATGTAACATTTTTGTTATAACGACAGTTTGTGTTTAATCTTCATGCTTATTTGGAGTTCTTCACGAAGTTGGAAGTATGTTTAGTATGTTTTTAATCATTAACGACCTCTTGAAGATCCAACTTAGTTTAAGTCATCCTTCATTCCTGAGGCATTGTGGAATCTTGGAGTTAAATTATTATATAAGAATATTCTGCTACTAAGACACCACTAGAAGACTTTTGTACATGGGAAACGACGTTGTAGAACACCAAACTTCCATGTACGTGTTGTCTTCCAGCACTCTTTAAAGTGGCCTCATTATACCTCGTTTATTTAGGTAATCTCTTCGTATGTTTCGTGGTTTGTACACGATGCACCTGATATTCGTCGTGTTGTATCTCCTCTACCCAACGGGGCGTATAGCTTTCGTCCATTTGCATGGAAGTGTCAGAATAATAACCACTTAATAGCATAATGCTTCTCACGAACGTTCTGTCTTCCGGCTCATCCCCATGGCTTTTGGCACGACACATCACTCACAGTGGACGATAAACGTTGCATAAGTACCTAACGATCGGCCATTAATCACCCACACACCGCACATCGGTTGATCTTCTTTGTTTGTTTCTTCTATCGTTCTGTTCCCCTTTTGGATATTGTCCGTATCGGAGCTTCAGACGGGGACACAAACATACCACCCGCACCAAAAAACAAATCACCAAAGGTTCTTTCCTACCCTCGCTGATGTTTTGCTTCTTTTGCGATTGTCTAACCGATCGTTTATGTTTGTTTTATGCAAATGATGATGCGCACACGCATATATTTTCAATTCGCGCCACACACCGCACATTCACGTCCACAGCACACCGGACTCATCCGCTGAGCAAATACCGTTAATCCACAGTCCACTCTTCTGCCATTGAACTTGATCTTGAGCACCGCACAGCCGTGTGGTGGTGGACAAATTCATCGAACGCACACGGCACGGGCTTCGGGAATCGGCACACACTACTTACCCATCCAGCACGGACGACGCAAAATTCACTAATAAACTGTCCAGGGCAAACGGACCGTCGTATTTATACTGGCAGCACCCTGGAGGCCCCAGCGTCTTTGGACGGGGTGGGCATGGGCTTCTGTTTTGCTGTCGGGATTTGATGCCCGGCTGCTTCGGGATTGTGCGAAATCTGGATTGGTTCATGTTCCCTTTTCGCTCTCTTTCGTTCCCTGTCGCAGATGCCCGGGCAGCCGGTCTGTTTTTACCCCGTTTGTGCACACGGGAAGACCATTTCGGCTCGCTGCAAAGCAGGACCAGGCCAGGAATTGACGGCGAACTTGGGCAAACGCCCAAGATCCGAAAGCAACCGGTCCGTCGGGAAGCCGCCGGGACGTGCTACACACGTCCCCGATCGATTTTGGGGACCTTTTGCAAACCTGCTCAGATTAGCTTGTTTTTTTTTTCGCTGCGGCGAGTTCTTTGCGTTATGACATTTTTAGAACGATGTTATTTCGTTTTGCAATCATCAGTTCAATCATGCGCGACTCGTTCCGGGGGGGGACGGGATACGGTGTTTATCTGCTCAGTTTTATCGCTGGAAGCAATACAAAGAACATGGATGCATGTTGCGTTCTACCAATGGAAAGTGAGGAGAAGGTTACGCAGCACTTGAGCGACTGGGAATGCTCTGGAAATGCCTCATTGTGCTAACTTCAACGCTGGTATAAACAGCGAACCGATGGATGTTCTTAGGGGTTTATTTTCGGCAAGAACTTTCTCTGCAGAAGTGCATTTGTTTAATGAATTCTTTAGAAAACCTCTGTAGCTAACACTGCACAATTTTGTGATGGAATGATTGATTTCGCCATCAGAAAAGTCTTTACTGTTACTAAACAATGTATCAATAGATACAGGTCATTCTGTTTCATATGACCAACAAAATGGTCTACCATTTGCGGCTTTCTTTGGCTTTATTTACCCGTAGCTGGATAGTCTGTTCTGGTCTGGATGGGTGCGGATGAGATTTTGGACCAGTGCTGTTGTGTGAGACAGGCGGCGCTACCATTTTATTATTATTTTGTTTATTTCATCGGACATACACGTGACTTAAGGAATATCTAATAGTGTCTTATTATCTAACAGAGTTGCATCGGACCTAAGGAAACGATTTGAACACTGATGGACGCATACGTAGACGCTCACGAAACGCAGATTAAGACATACCGAATTCGTACATGTTGCATTTTTTGTTAAGAATGGTGCACATTACATTTACGCGATCAGTTAGGACGAAAATAGTCCTGTATCGAGTAATCCGGATTATTTCCCGCTGCCCTTCTTCTAGACGGCGCAAAAATATTAATGAAACTAAGGCGCGTTGGTGCGTCAATTTTGTTACCAGCAACAAACATATACTGAGACGTCATTTGTCGTACCGCTGGAGTGACTGGAGTCCCCAAAAGCAGGCATCGTGAGGCATAATCTGGGCGTGCGTCGTTGGCTCTCCAAGAAAGAAGTCTGATGGCAAATCTGTCTGTCGTGTGAAGATCGCCGCCGCTACCAATACACCACTGAGCCGCTCCTCGGATTCAACAATTCATTTAAATAGAGAAATTTTGTTTTATTCAAGAAGGACGGCCTTGGGTTAAATTTTGATTGCCCAAACAAATTCAGACCAAACCAACAATTAACCATAAATTCAAATCATCACAACCTTCGTCAAATTTCACCAGAAGAACGTTCGTTCACTCGTAGTTTTCAACCGAGCGAAATAAACGCACGCGCTCTCTTGGAACATTTGACAGCGAACGCTGAACTGACATTCCGACATCATTCTCGAGAAAGAAGCGGAAAAGCACGCATCGCGCGTTTGCTGAACTCGTGTTTTGCTGGTTAAAACTCACCGGGTAATTTACTCAGAATAAGCAAGTCTGTTTCAATTGCAATTATGAAGAAACATAAGGTAATTTAACGTGAAAACCATCGGTTTGTTTGAATACGATCATTAATAGCTGCTTTTGCGGTTACAGATGTCGAGCCGGCGGCTTGTTCCGAAGACAATGGCGCCTGAAAACCGACGCTTTATCATCGTGGGACCATTTGATGACTTACCCAAAAATAATACTTAAGTTAAGCATCATTTCCTTTTTTACTGAAAGGATTGAAATATACATGTGAGCCATATTCAAAAGTAGTTTGTTTGTGATTTATGTAAGGGAAATTTTCCTTCCTCCGTGCCGTTTCTTTTCCTCGTGAACTGGCGCAAATGGGGTTCTTTCGGGATTGGAATGGAAGCATTTATGTTTCGTTTCGAGATTTATTGGTTAATCATGAAATAGAATACGTTTCCCGGGTGTGTGCTCCCGTGTCGAGGTTGAAAGATTTGGTACAATAAGTTAGGAGAGGCGGTTCGAGGGTAAACAATCGCAACAGCCCGCTCCTTTCTTAACGCTCACTGCTCTGTTGTTGATTCCGTCACCCTAATTGTTATTCATTGCCATAAGCTTTGCAGCAATAGTCCATTCACCGACTCCCTTCGTTCGACAGAACCACAGTATGTGGGTGTGTGATAGGATTTATCGAAAGGACATCCGCTGATACAGCAGACCACCACGTTGATGGGTAGGAAGTGTAGTGTACACACTGTGGGGATGTAAGTAGAGACTTATTTACAATGACCATTCACATTTTCGAATCGATAAAAAGAGTGCTTCTTTAGAGAGAAATCAGGTGTATACATGACACGAGAACTAGAGATAATCTGATATTTATATGCGTTAACGGAACGTGAGCGTGGTTCTGTGATTTTTATGTGTTTGGCAGTGGGAGTGTCATTTATTGTTAAATCATGCACGTCCCTTTGCTGACGCCATTGTTCTCTTTTCTCTGCACCGGTCTCAGGATTCGCTTCCTATCGACGTAGGAATATTGTGTATTGCAATTGGAGGTTGCAAGGGCCAACTATTACTAACATGAACGTAAAACGCATGTAAAGATCAACGTAACGAAACACTAGAACTAACTGCTTCTTTTCGTGTAGCATTTGTTCATCAAGTGGCGTAAACCGTGAATCTAATCAAGAAAGTGGAACCAAAACTAATAAACGCTCCTACATGTGGAAACAGAAAAAAAAACATCGAACGCACTTCAAACAATCACGGAACTAAACAGTTCGGGGTCCAGATACGGTGGAGTTTCTAAGTAAAATCGCTTGCATGCGTGCGTATATAAGTAAACTGCGAAATATCAACGTCTGCCCGCGTGTTTTTTACCAGACAATCTAATACTGTATCTGCTTCGCAACTCGTGTATCTAACTTTCGCTAGCTTGTTTGTGTCCCTGTCGACGAGGGACAGAAAGGATTTTAGAATTTAAGCTAAATCGTTCAAAACCAACGCATCCATTATCCGATGTTTCTCTACACTAGTACGATACTTCTCGTTATTGCACATCCGAACTGCTTGTTGCGGATATTTCGTTTGGTGTGCCGCCACACGCAATTGTATCGTAGTATCAATCGTTTACGACACCTATCCGACCAGCTTGTTTATCGCATTGCGCCGGGTACTGTTGGCACTCTAGTTGTACAGCACTCATTCACACTAACCGCAGCGCGTTAGACGAATGCGTGCCATATTTTCCTATGATTAAAGTCAATCAGGTTTTGTTTCCGATCCAATTCACACGTTCAACATTTTAGCCTACCGATCGAACTGTGATCGTTATTAAATTTTGCTAACTTCTTCTGTTTGGTTCAAGTTTCCTTTTCTCGTCCTCTGTTCTTCTATTCACTTCTTAAAATCTAAAATTCTTACTAATGATATTCCCTTGTTCATCGTCTATGAATAATAAACATGTCTGCCTCTGTTACGGAAAACAAACGCTCCATATTCCGTCCCATATCTTGCTATCCCGTGATTTCGCTCCCCGAATTACCGACTTATGAATGAATGAATGATATAATGATTGTTTACTTGCTAGTTTTTGTTCTCAATCCAGACTACCGGTACCGGTCTTGTGCGCTTATCAACATTCAAAAGTTTTTAAATCATGTTTGTTTGTGTGTGTGTTTGCGCGCGGTTGGATAAAAGAATACATCCTCGCGCACACACCGTTAGAGTCACATCGCATGTAAATCAATCGCCCGTGCGTCAATTCGTTCAAAATTCCTTGCAGTTTTTCTCTCGCTCAAATCAATCCGTCCGAAACAGACCGTCCCGTGATCGTACAACAACACTTTGCTGCCCAAATTCCAGTCGCGCCTAAGAATGTTGCCTAAGTGCTTTTGAATTAATTTATGCTAGCTACAAATGTCCCGCCAGTTTAGCAACGCGTTTCAAGGATTGGTTCATTAATCTTCGAGTGGGAAGCCGTTTTGCGCTGGGACGCTTCGTTCAGCCCACCGATACTGCCGGCGCTCGTACCTCCCACCGTCAAACTGCTGCCACTTCCGCCCACCTTTTTGCTCGCTGTGACCTGCTGCTGAAGGATCGTGTCGTTTAGGAATGCCGGTGGGGACGGGAAGGCTGACGAATGGCTGTACTTGTTCATCTGTTCGCTCAAGCGCCGTATGTTGAGCTGCAGCTCGTCATCCTTTTGTGAAGGTGTCGAGAAACTGTGGCGCGGTTGAAACATGTTCGGATTCAGCAAGTTCTGGGATGTCTTCGTTGCCTCCTGATGATGCTTTGCCGGGGATGAAGAATGCTGCTGTAGGGTGGCGACTGCTGTTGTTGCAGGCAGTATGCTCAGCTTCGGCGACGGTTGCTTCCGGGTGGTCGGTGACCCATTACCATTGTAGCTGCTAAAGCTACCGCTGACGCTTGTATTGCTGCTGTGGTTAGTGTTGTTCGAGTTGCTGACAAGACCACTGGTGCTGGTGCCACTGTTGTGTCCGTTTAGATTCAAGTTGGAAGCATTCTTTTCCATCTTCAGCGAGGAAACGGACTTATTTTTCCCAAGCGATAGTGACCCCGTTTGAGGTGATTTGTTTGGTTCCGCACCACCGCCAGCCGGTGGCGGTTGAAAGAGATCCTCGTAGAACGATGGCGATTTGGAACGCTGCAGCTTCGGTCGAGTAATTTTTTTGCGCGCATCGAAACTCCCACCATCCACGCCCGGTATGGTAAGCGTCTTTTCGAACCGTCCGAGGGATTGCTGCTGACAGAGTTTTGACTGATGTCTGGCAACGTCCGAATCATCCCGGCTGACGGTGTTGGTGAGCGATTTGGTTTGATGCGGTAAACCGGCCGCACGCTTTTTGCCACCCTTTGCCAACCGTTCCGGGAGGTTCACATTCGATCGCCACACCCATGGGTCGGAATTTTTCATGAAATCCAGACTAGGTTTGCCGTGCAATTTGCTGCTATTATCAAGCGTCTTTGATTTCTGCTGCTTGGCTGATGGTAGTGGTGAGTTACTTGCCGACATTCGCGTCCAAGGATCGGAAGGAACGTACACCAAGCAGCTGGTGCTTCTATTGCCGTTCGCACTTTTCATGCAATCACCCAACTTTTTGGCCCGTTCCGTCCCGCAACCATTTGCCGGCGCGGTCAAATTCTCAACTTCTAGCTTAACCGTAGCACCCACCGCCCGTTTTACCGCCTCATCATCGTACTCCTCGTTCGGCGACAACTTCACCGAGATGATATCGTTCTCATCGGAAACCATTATCGAATGTTGATGGCGTACGGGTGGTCGTGGTGATAAGCTGCGCGTATTCCGAAGCAGACGGGGTGGTTTGCTATCGCCGAGTGAGTTGGACTTTTCCAACGTGCGCTGTTCGGATGTCCTCATCGGTGTTAGCTTCTGGGGACTCACCTTTGGGCTTGTTGTTGTCGATGTTCCTGCTGCTGATCCCGAGTGCTTCATAGGACTTGCGGTAGCCGCATGCTTCCCGGATGAATTAATGCTCAGTGAAGAGAGTCGCCGGTAGTGACTTTCGGTTTTTGGGGAAAGATTGAAATCAAACTTCGTATCCGTGGAGGCCTCAATTTTCGGGCTGCGACATTCCGGCGCCATCGTTTTCATGGGACTGCACGATTTCGGGCTCGTTGAGGCATCTTTAAATTTGGAAGAGTTGTTCTTCTTCTGTTGCGTCCCCCCCGACGAGGTGCCAGACTTCCCAGGACGTCCACTATCACAAGCGCTACACTTTCGGCAACTTTTCCCACCATTTATCGAACTGGGCGAATAAAGCCCACAGCTACATTCGTCCGGTGGACATTTATCGAACAGATCAAGACTTTCCGTGCTGGCGTTGCGTTTGGTTGGTTTCTTGCGCACACCACCCGATGCCTGGTAGGGATTCTCGTACGAAGCCAACTCCTTCCGAATGCTGCTGCTGATCGTCGAATGGGGCTGATGGTTGTGCTGGTGATGATGATGCGCGTGAGTGTGCGAAGCGTTTTTCGATTTGTCCGATCGGTTAGCAGTCTTGCCGCAGCTGCAACTGTACGAGCTGCTGCCGCTTGACCCAGGTAACGAGTGCTATAAAAGTTTTTCGCTACCACTGCGCGACGAGGAACCGGCTGCTCCGGTTGCTGCTGTGGTGCCACTCGTGCTCGATGTGTTGGTGGTGGCCGGTGCTTCTTCCGTAGTGGCTCGTTTTCCGGCCGCTTTAATCGGGCGCTGTGGGCTCTTGGGGGCTGGTACTGTTGCCGCTCCGGCCGACGATGAAGAAGAGAGCTGCTGACCGGATGAGGCATTCTTTAATTGTCAGTTGCCCAGCTCTACCGCGATAAACTTCTTGAGCCGGTCCAGATATTGATTGTACAGCTCCACATCATTGTGCCCAGCACCCTGTGAAGGTTTTTTGAGGGAAAAATCACAAATGGGTCGAATTTTATTGATATTATTTCGTTCGCATTTAACTGGTCCCCTGTACGTACCTCTACCCACAGCGGTTCTACGGCTTTTGGGCACTTTTCGTAGATGCTTAGCCCGTGTGAAAAATCTATAACCTCATCCTCCGTGCCATGTATCACCAGCACCGGTGATGATATCTTCGACACCTTATCGATACTGATGGAGAAGAAGAAAAAAGGACACGAAGTTAATTAACATCCATTCGGGCGACAATTTCCTCACACTTACCTTGGAAACACATCGAAAAACCACGTTCGCTTCGTGTTTGGAAAGGCTACCCTCATCCCCGACATCAGGGGAGAGTGCAGAATCACAGCTCCAACTTCGTAGCGTGCCGCCAGATCAACAGTCGGCACCGTACCGATGCTCTGCCCGTACAGTATGATATTTTCCGGACTAACTCCAAACCGGGTACGTAGCGAATGCCACGCCGCATCGATATCAGCGTACAAGTTCTTTTCCGACGGTTTGCCACCGCTCATACCGTAGCCAGAGTAATCATAGCTGAAGATGTTACAGTTGATACGCAAACCGAGCCCAAGGTAGAAGCTACTCATCTGTCCAAGATCGACCGCATTCCCGTGGGAGAACAGCAGCGTGTATTTTGCGGTCGGTGTACACTTGACGTAGATGCAGGACAGCTTGTTGCCGCGTGATGTGCGCGTGAAGAACCCTTCGACGTTTTCCTTTTCGCGCTCCGAGTATGGCCACTCGGCCCGCTCGTTGAAGCTGAGCAAATATTTCGCCTTCGACTCATCGATCGGCGTCAGGTTGTACGTCGGTTCCGGTGGTAGAAAGGCAAGTTTGGCAGCAATACGTCCCGGCAACGGGGGGCAACAAAACAGGCAGCACAGTTCTCCAAAGCTAAAAGTCGGGGAAAAACATTTACATTAGTGTACATTGCATTTCCCTACGCAGCTCTGACACGTTTCAACTTTGAGCAATTTCAATATGTTCCAACAAATATCCGTTCACATGCAAGCGACGCGGAGTGGTGGGTGTATATTGCCACAATATTTACACAAATAATCCCAAACTGTTTACTTTTAGCTTGAATGGCGAAAACCCTCCCCATGGGTGGTGGGCTGAAGCCTGAACCGGAAAGTATGGCGCACTATCATGTTAACAGCGAACGTTTATGATCGTATTAGATCGTCTTATGATGGACCGATAGGGGGTAATTAGCGCACCGTTGTGAAACACAGTGCACACGAGCGGATCGTCATAATCTTGACGAACGGACCCGCCACACAACACATTATCAAAGCAATATGCGTGACTGGGATTAATATACGTCGAGTGTACATGGCTTGCTTTGAGTTTCAAACTAATCGATTCATACCCATGGTTAGGGTGCCTCCTGCGACTGGGAATGGCAAAAAGGACACATCTAATAACGCTAAGATGCATCGCCGGAAGTGGATAATCGATAAAGCGATACAGGGAAAAGTATATAATTTCGCTCCCCTAGTTTTTCCAACGTCTGGAAAATATGTTTTAGCGATGATTGCGTATGCTTCTCACCCTACTTGTACGTGTGAGCCCATTTTTCTCATCTTCCCACACTGACTTACCTTAACCCATTCATTCTTATTGTTTTGTTTCCGCTATACTAATGTCGATGCAGGTGTTGATTGCATCCACTCGAAGTTGCAATACACAGATCCTTGGGTATGCCGAAATATCCTCTTTAATCCTTTCTTCTTCGCTCTCTCGCTTTATCTCCGTCTGGACCACTATTATTCACAGCAGGCGTGGAAATTCACCCTACACTCTTTGCTTCCACGCTTGCGTTTCGTTGCTATCGATTCGAGCCAACTATCTGGTCTCTTTCGTTCCTACGCGCGCAGCATGCGTTGTCTACGTGTCGTCGTATCACAGCCTACCACCCATCTGCGCCACGGATCTCGGGGGGAGGAAAAAAAAACAGGATACTCGGGAGAAATCGAGTTCTGGTGGTGTAGAATTCTACCGGTTGCTTCCTAGTTGCTGTCAGACTAGGTGTATGCGGAAAGGAAAAATTGCTGCAAAGCGCGCAGGGTTCCGAGATTGCATTCAAAACACTATGCTACTGGGATTTCTTTTTTGCTCCCGCACGCTATGTACTGGTGACGGGAAAAGAAATGCTGATAGTACGCTTGCGGGGCAACGTAAAAGCAACAACAGAAAAAAACACACCACTGTACGTAAACCACATCCAGCGCCTTATCTATTGATTTCGCGACATTTTTCTGTATGACTAATGCGCTTTCCTCCCGCGCTACTAATGTGTGCTCCTACTGCGTAATGGCTCTAAATAGCAGCAACGAATTGTAGCAACAAATCCTTGCTACGAATGCGCTTTGTTCGCTGCCACAGAATAATGCGTTTGTGCGTTGTTTCCTTTTCGGGCTCTGCTCTCTACACTACCAGACATCACACATACACACCCCCGGGGGCGCTGATGTACGCAACGATTTCAGGTGCACTCCAAAGCGCGTAGGCTTTGTGTTTCAGCTGGTTGCGTGGGTTTTCCTGTATTGCACTAAGATTTTTTACATTTGTTGCGCTTAAGTTAAGATTACAGCACTACTTTTCACTACCAAACAGCACTACTGTTCCGTTTTTTGTTGGATTACATAGAATTAATCACTACGCGTTCAGGTTGTGGCCACACGTATTGCAAACGCCAAAGCAACAACACGTTTGACAGGTGGACTATGAGTGCGAGATACGCTTCGCGGGTCAAAATTCGGCGTTTATGGTCTATTTGCCGTGTGCACGATCGATAGCAATTATGGAAAATGTTGCAATAGTGTGGAAAATGAGTACAAAAGTAGTGCAACAGATATTAGATAATGTAAAAGTATGTTTTGTAACATAAAATACTTTTGTACACTATGGCCACTGCTTCTGAAAACGCTTCGACACAAATTTGACACATGAGAGAATACAAACGCTTAAAATCGCTTCAGCTTTTAAAAGGACCGTTGGATATTAAGTGATACAAAGATACATACAGATAGTGTGCTTCTGTATGCTGCTTTGCTGTATTTTTTATATTATTTTTCTAATTAAGGTGCTGAAACATTTGTTTTCTGTTAAACCGTTGCAACACTAGATATACGGCCCGGCCGTTCTTCCGTGGATAAAAAAAGGCATTGGAGCACCATCTAAGGTCAATTAAAGTTCATTTTTATATTATGTTTCGCGCTGATATGGTCTAGTCATCAGTAAAGGTATTGAATAGGAAATATATTATGCTTCTGAAGATCACAAGATTAACCACCAAGAAGGATTTTCAGCTTCCAGTTCGATGTTTGATCTCAATAAATGTATAGAATTTATTTTATTTTCATTTACATAGATTTCTCCACAAAAGTATAAACTGTTCATCTTATACCTATATACCTACTACTGCTGGGCTTTGGTAATGATACAAAATGATTCAACGCAACAATACCGTTTACAATCCACATGGTGATCAGTTTCAGTGCTGCTTCGCTTATACCAAATAATCTACACATTAAACGCTACTCGCTACGTGTAAGATGCGTAATACCACATTCGTACCTAAAGATCCAAAACAAAAACACTTCGATAAATTGTACCTTAAACGTATCAAGTGACATAAATCACAATAATGTTTCACGGTTTTCTGCTTTCGCTGCAAATGCTTAACCACTAAGGACCAGTTCTAGTGCTCCACGAGCAAATATTGGCTATGGTACCGCAAGGACGATACACACGCGCAAGGCATTCCCTAATGCGATAGGGACTTTTGCTTCTTCTGCATCTCCATGAAGATGAGCGTTGCCCCCATATTGATACCACCCCATTTGGCGCAGTCCGAAATCTGGCGAGGAGAAACATTTGAGAAACAAACATTGTAATAAAACATTGAACGTGTCAATCGAAGCGTTACAGTGATAAGCGATGGAATGGGAGAGCTTAAGTTCCATGTCAAGTGTTGTGCGGTGTATGTACGAGTGTGTTATCTGCTATCATGTAATCGTGTACTGAACTATACGATAAGTATTCCATATTCCACCACCAGAGCAAAGGTAAAACGCATCTCCTCTCCCGCACCCAACAAAGCCCAACAAAAGTAAAGAATGTGCACTGGTTTTAACCTTTCGCGAGCTCCCGGGCAGGGCAGAGTCGTATAGCTCAGAAGTAGCTGTTGTGTGCTCCTTGCAATGCGTCCTCGAACCGTTTCAGTAACGCACTTACTTGTCGCTTCCGGCTGTCCTGCGGTCGGTCACCGTACCGACAAAATTCGGCAAAATGTTGACTGTTGTGGAACGACATTTGGCATTTCGAGGCGTATTTTATCTGTCGGAGGTGAGATAATGACAAGAACAGCGACAGAACAGTACACTTCAATTAGTATCCTCTTAGCCATTGGTTCTACATATTCGAGTGCTCCAGTAACGTCCGGATATTGTGGAAAATGACACAACAATCTTACCTGTGCGAGAATGTCTTTCTCGGGGTGCGCTTTCTTTGTGCGATCGGCCACGTTGTTGATCCGCAGCTGATGGCCTTGCTGCCACAGATTAGACAATGTCACGCAGTACACTTTCATCGGCTTCTTCTCATTCTCCTTCATGCGCACGGAATATATTTTAACGCATTCGGCGGTAGGTTTGGGCGCTGGAAAGACATTGGAAGTGAGCGAAGATCATTAGATCATACACAAGTGTGGAGCTCGTAATACGATCGTAATATCGTGGAGGTATGTGCAGTATGTCGTCACAGCGGTTAATTTACATAACCTGTTTTAGAACCAACCGTGCCTCCCAGCGTAATCAGGCAGCGGCAAAAAAAACTGTTCCACTATCGTGAGAATCGAAACGATCCCCGACATACAGCGCGCTGCAGCGTTAATTAGCATATCCCCACAGTCGCCATAAAACCCAGACGTAGAATCACACCCCATCCACCTAGCGTGCTGCTGTGAATTGTTCTACTAGAAAACTGCCACCAAACAATTAGTTTTGCGTTGCAGAAATGCCCGGGGTTGGATAGGAGAAGCGGTGCAGGCAGTAAGCCATTTGCACTGGATGCACTTTCAACCGTAGACAAACTCGTAAATAATGCCCGTCCGGGGGTGGTAGGGTGGGGCAAAGCAACATTGACCACTATTGCAATGCAACGCAATGCAAATGGCCTTTGATGTGGTTATGGCAAAACAAACTCTCCTCCCCCAAAATGGTACATTCCCCTTTCCACGGGACGCGTCACACTATTTTCCCTTGCCACTGTAAACAACTCTGTGGTCCCCGCCATACGCCGGGTGCAGTACAGCGCGTCCTTCAAAGTCCACACCTTCACGGCGTCTCGTTATTCGATCCGTCGCCTCCACCTGGTGCCGGTGCACCGATTCCTGCTGCTATTACGATGCGTGCTAAAAATAGCCAACGAATTGCCCCTTCCCTCCTCCCCCGCCCTGCATATATCTGCAGAAGCCTCTCTCTCTCTGTCCCCTCCTTTCTGTCCGGGGATCCCCTTTGTCCCGATGGACGATGCTACCGCACACCGGTTGTAAGACCCGGGGTGCGATTTCACGAGCACACCGTCAACCTCCACGGTCACGAGAATGTTCTCATCGCCCGCGAAACCCAGCGATCGCCGACCACAAAGGGAAGGAATTATATTTATTTCTTGTACAATCCATCCCGGGTGTTTGCATCCTCCACCCTCGGACCACCCACTTACACTTCTTCTGCTCGATGGACACGACACCGAACCAGCTGTCGCCGGGTGCCGTCTGGCGGCGCACCTCCACAATGAACCCGTTCTCGATCACGGCGCAAAAGATGCGCTCCTCGCCAGCGTCGAACCACTTGCTTTCGCGCAGCTTCTGTATGGCGACCGAGCTGCCGAAACTGCCTCGTGGCGGAACGGTTCCGGCCGAGGGCGCCACAACGGTTGTCTGCTGCGTACCGGCCGGAAACCATTTGCCAATGTTTAGGCTGTTCCGTCGAAGCAATCCCATCGCTACACTGTATGGAGCCGTCACACGCTAACAATGCACTGCACACACTAGCTCGGAAGTAGATTGGGTGAGTTCTTTTCACTGGTGAAAACGTTCCTTGATTTGCGAGTGAGTGTTTCGTACGCACTACGTCACACTTGGATGCGTTGTCCAGCTCACGAAGGCACTGTGAAACGGTTTTTTTTTTTCTTTGCGAGAGCCGCGTATGTCTACTTCGCTCGAGCGCTGTTCAATATCTGCGCGTAGTAGCGAACGACCATCGAGTAGGTCAGGCGGCGCGCGCGCTCGTGAGAGCTGACGCCAACGCTGCTTATTGCTTTGATGGTGTGTATCTTCGGTGTTCGCCCGCGAGGCGAGTTAACTGCCGGGACACGAGTAACGATGGCGAGATCTGCCGCCACTACTAACACTATCGCGTCCGGTGGCTATCGTATCTTCTTGCCTGCCTGCCTGCCTGCCTGCACGTGCACCTCTTAGGCACTGTTTCCCCTTTCGCAGGCGGCCCCAACAACTTCAGGGACTTTACAATTTTGTGCAGTATGTTCGTATGTAATTCCATTGTCGATGTACGCCTTTTATTTTACGATTTGTTGGTTATGTTCTTCAATGTGAACAAACTCCCCCCCCCCCCTCATTGCGGGAGGGCGAGAGTGAGATATCTTGGAGGTTTGGACAGGGTTGAGTAGCCAGAGTTGGACCGAGCTCGACGAGAGTTTACTGGGACGTGCAGTCGCAATGGCGGAGCGGCATGGAGGAGCGTTTGTTTGTTCAGATGCAACGTTGCTCGTAGTTTGCCAATGAAGTAATAACGCAACGTCGTAAATTTTCTACAGCTTATCAACGTTGCACCCTTCGCACGTTCAGGGCGAAAGTGGGTGTGTGTTTGTTTGGGCACCAACTAACGCCAGTGTGCACCGGATGGATGCAGTACAACTAAGTATTGCTGGGTAGAGGAAGGTAGTTGTGATGCAGGGTTAGCTACCATCGTTAGCATTAGATCGGCAAAGAATGAGGTTAATTTTGTTTACTACACAAATTCGCTGGAATCCTACATCCCCTTGCGGTTAGAACCGGTTCGGCTAAGTAGTGTGCCGTATTAGGTAACAAAGATGTGTCTCTTGCCTTGATTCGAAACTCGTCGCTCGGTGAATTGCGTAAACATAAAGACGCGATGATTCAGAGAAATTTTTAATGAGTTGTGATGCTCACGAATAACAGAAGTTCCTCGGGATATTCGATATCAGTAAGTTAACAAGTGTCGCATTCACACCTCAAACTCTACAATCGGATCAACAACTTTTTGCTGCGAAGATACAACATCATCAACCAGTAAACAAGCGGTATCTATTCTTCCCGAGTGGATATGAACAACAAATTTAGAACCCTTCATTAAAACCTTCGTCAACAAGAGGTTGCGCTATGTCCACTTCCGGATCATCCGGATCATCCGTCCCAACAACATACTGCGACTTATCACTCCGCTGCATGCAAGGCGCATCCCTAAGCAGTGCTTGATTTATTATTGCAGGTTGCTGAGATAAATATATCCTCCCCGGCGCTTGCTTGGGTAACCTTCGACAGCCGGCCTGATAACGGATTTAATCGAAAACTAACCCCAAAAACCGGTTTCAGTTCGTGCGCGCCGACTACCAGAGAGGTGAACTAAAAATAAGTGCGTTTGAGTTTAATAATTCGATCCTGAGCAAGCCTGCGGGGACGTGTGTGGCCGCTAATGTACGTCAGCAGCACATTCTTCTGGGGTTGACAAGCGTCTTGCAGGAAGCCGGTTTTATGAGGTTGGTTTGTTCTCGTGATTGTTTGCTGACGTTAGCGAGAAATATGTGATACTTTCTTCGGACGGTTGTCTTTTCTGTTAGATTTTACCGCCGTTCGTTGCCATTTGTTTATAGGCGCGGCCAGTTTTTATGTCCCCGTGTCGTCCCTCCCCTTCTCAAGCGGCGTTGGAATTTTTACGACACGAAGCAAATGGCAGGTCGGTTGCAGTAATTCTAGGTCGACATTTTGGTTTACAATTGCACCGATCGAAGTCACTCGAACCCTCCACATTGGAGGTGGTATTGTGGTGGCGGTAGGTGTTGATAGTAAATAGTTTAATCGACCGTTAAACCGGAACCTGCCAGTTTGTTTGTATGTTTACCGTGTGTGTTTACAACCCCGAATTGCGTGTTGTGCTTTAACTGCTCGGCACACTGGAGTCAGCACCGGGTTCAGTGTGGGTTTGCGTGGTTTTGTTTATGTTTTGAGGTTTTCGTAACAGTGAACCGTTCCCTCTCGGTCACACATTACTAGCCCGGCCAGACCGTGCAACTCGCACCAGATGTGCCGTCGTGTTGCAGCTATTTATAAGTCGCTCCGCTAAATCCATCCGCCTGCTGCGGTCGGACTAGTCATTTCAATTATTTAATCACACTTGAAGCGAACCTCTGACCCCCCCCCCCCCCCCCACATGCTCACCAGGCCGAGGTGCATCATCATGCACCGTGTGGGCCGAAGCAACAAGACAAGATGCGGCGAAACACGGTACCAAAACAAAACCTTCCCTTGCTGCGCGATCGTCGCATAGACCCTTCTCGCATAGATTGCAGCTCAAAGTGTTGACGTGCCGTTCGTCGCGAGTACCGTCGTCTCTCGTGCGACTCACAAACGCGGCCAGATTATACGACGTCGACCGACCCGACCCTTCATGGTGCGTTGTTTTGGTGCTTAGACGCTGCTCGGCGCTGACCTTGCGCTTATGATTTTGTTTATCCGGAGTTACCGGGGGCGTGCGTTCTGTCCACGGTCCTACCCGCTTACGAAGCCAAGCGATAAAACAAGTGGTCTGTACGATACGCAGTCAACCCCCCGTGCCAATAGCTCACGGTGTGCTGAATGAAACATATACCGCACGTGGAAAGAGCAACAAGTAACGACGAAGAACGTAAACAACAGTAAGCGAATGGGACGCCTGCTTTGCTTGCGGTGGCTTGGAATGCCCTTACTCACGCACTAGATTTGGTTTGAAGGCCCTTCGAAATGGCGGCAGATGACTTAAAATCGATTCACCGGAACCGGAGCGAACCCCATCATCGACCCTTTTTTTTACAACGAAAAAAAAAACAAACAATTCCCCCACGGGATGACATTATTTTTCACACTTTATCTTCGCACAGTCTCACCTGTTGCTGATAAAGCGATTGTTAAGTAGAGCCCGATTGCCAGCGAACGAACGTGTCTTGCGAGGTAGATAAGAAGGTCCGGCGCCGAAGGCAGGGGTGGGATTTGATGTCGATCTAAATAATTATCGTGCTTCAATTTGATTGCCGCATTGTGTTTGATTTTGTGATGTGAGGGTGTTTTTTTTTTAGTGTTGCGACTGCTACTACCTGTGATGATGTGATTTTCGTTATAATTACGTAGTGCTATGATGCATAGTCAGGAAATTAGGGATAGGGAGCAATGGAAATACTGCGCCATTATCGTTGTTATCTTGGTCAGTGCAAAAACTGCAACGGGCTGACGAAGGTTAATGTTTCTTTCATGAATTCACACTGCCAGAGTCTTTTCGAACGTCAGCCAATGTGCCGCTGGTACGCGGACCATCAAAGTCACATGCTGCTAACTGCCATCTAAACGGCTCGAGTGTGCTAATATGGTATTAATTCACATGAAAGGCAATCGAAATGAAGACTTAGAATGGATTGTCTGATAACAACTCCATAGTAAGATACGGGGTTATTCACTCCAGAACTGTAGGGTCTATCATTTTGACTCTAATCACATAGATGTTTGAGGTTAAACAACTCTTCTGAAGTTGATGTTTGATTTTTACAAATCTGTTCGAATAGATCTATGGGATACTTAACATACTTAAAAACTTTAAAAAACTTAGTACGCCTAAGAGCCGTTGTAATTATAATAAATAAATAAAATAATTAAAATCTTTGAAATTATTTTGTACTTAGTGTTCTGCTGGTAGTTCTAGTATTGGGTAAATCTGAAAGAATCTTTAACTGAATAAAAAAAATATCTGTTCGAAAGATTCATGAATCGCTAAGATTAATTAATTCTCAAGATTAATTATTAATTGATTCAATAATTCATGAACTAATATTCACTGTACCAATTCCAGAGTAACATTTCTTCAAAATGTTCTGTTTGATGAAAGTTTTACATCTTATTTTATTTTATCTTTTCTTACAAAAATACATAAATACTTATTACGGAAGCAAAAATAAATTAAAGTATAAAATCAGGTTTCCTCAGAGATTCATTATTCATGAGGGTTCAAAAATCTTTTAGAATTTATTTATCTTTTGAGAGTACTTACTTGTTTGGAATGAATCGCTGAAGATTCTAAAAATGACTTTTCTCAAAAGATTAATTAAGCACAACACTGGAGTGTTAATTAGCAAGAATATTGGACAAAAAAAGAGATGACATATTCGACTAGAAATTTTGTTCTACACCGTGTTGAGGTATGTGTAATTACAAAGAAAAACTAAAAAAAATGAGGTGCTTACTAAGCACTGCTTAGTAGCTTTAGTGTTGGCGGTTAAAATTAAATAGCACTAAAAAGTGAAAATTCCATTTTTTTCAAGCAGACTGGTCGAAAATACTGGCAAACCTAGTTTAGACCATGTACTAAAAGCTTCATCGCGATTGTGATTTTTAGAACATCGAAGCAGCTTTCCGATGAAGCTTCCAAAGCTCAAACACCGAGGGCAGCACACACGAGCGCAACGTTGGAAATGTATTTCGGTAGCCCAGCGCGCTCGAAGCTGCACCATGCACTTAGTAATTTGTCCTGCATTTATCTGCGACCGCCAGGCTGATGCGGTGGCGAAACAAGCGCGAAACGCATCCCCTTTCGTTCAGCCCACGTTAATCCGTGCGATGCTCTGCATTCCCCACATCGGGACGGAGGCATATTGAATAATGCTGCCGTTTCTTTTGTGCCCAACTTTATTTATTTTCGTACCATTTGGAAGCCATGATCTCCGGTTTGCTTGTTGCCGTTGCTCATCCACAATCGGCCGGTCGTCTGGCGAAGTGATACCTTTTGCATGTTGCACTGTGCCCGTACGTACGTGCGATTATCCCCGTTTCGCAATGGCAGTCGTTTTCAACACTAACGACGCTCCGGCCAGTATCCTTGCGGGCCTCGTTCTCGTCGACTGGGTTGCTAATTTATTGCGCAAGGGCGGAGTTTGTTTCAATAACGAGACCGAACAACAGCGTTGGGTTGTGTTTTTTTTTTCTTCACACCCAACCGCCCATATTGTTGAAGGTGATGAATCCTGATATGTTGTGGAAAGTTGAGCAGATTTTTAAATATTTTGAAAGATATAGTCAAGTGCATGTAATTATTGGATACATGAATATTTGAAGTATATTTCATGTATCGAAATAAAAAGATTTGGAAACACTAAATTGGCAAGCAAATAACCGTACACCTGTTTCACACACCTTCAAACTGTCATCCAGGTAAAAGTGTCTTTCTCAAATATGAACCGTGCCAGGGCGGAAAATAAAAAGGACGTCGATGGTGTGTGGTAGTTTAAGGACGATTCACACACCTTCTCTTTCCTTCGGCGAACGAGCAGAATCGTAATCTTGTCCCGTTCAGGTGTGAAACGGTGCTGAACAACTTGAGGTTTCCCTAATTTCAAGGATTAAAGCGAACAAGTTTTGCAATTCGTTCCGTTTCGTCGGTGGTCCGGGCACTCGAATTCCGTACAGCCCGGTGCACTCATTCCTCGTCCTGTGTGTGTGTGTGTTAGTGTTTTTTTTTCGGCAAAAAGGAAAAGAAAAAACACGGACAATCATTTTGAGGCTAGGATGCACAGCAGGTCAATGGAATCGGAAGGATGGTTTGAAGTGGATTTTGATAATCGAGCTTCATTATGCTGTAATTTGAGTGAAATTTACGAAAATAAATTGTGAAATTGATAATGTTCTCAAATTAATATTCTCACAATTAAATATCCGATTTTTCTGTTATCATTGCTTATGTCAAGGAGTGCACTTGAATCTCAAAACTATCGCAAAATTGGTTAAAATTTCTACATTTAGAAATAAATAAAAAAGTAGTATAAATATATCTAAAACTTTTTTTGTTTTAATTTTAACTTATATCTTATAAGTAACTTCAAAGAAAGTTATTTTTATACGACCTTTTTTAAATTGCAATTCAAAATATTGGTTCCACTTATTTATTACAATCGATTTACAACATATCATGGTCATACCCTGTTTGTTCACTTAACAGTTTGCCATGTCATAGATACGTGTTATAAGTACCCCAACAGACTGGGGAAGATTTGCCTCTGGATAAGACGGTGATAAAGCTGTGGGCATGAGATTCTAAAGATTGTCCCATCGGTGAACATATGATTCTCTTTATCAAAGCTATTAACCCTTCAAGATCTAATGGTTTTTAAGTAATTAAGTTATCTTATAAAATTTACGATACTGTTATACAACGAATTTTATACCACAAAAAGGTTCTACTGTTAGAAATTTTCAATTGAATATGCGATCTAATTATTTTGGAGAGTAAATTGTACAAAGTTTGGATGATCGACTTAACTTAGCTGAAATATACACCAAATAATAACAGTAATACATCGTTTTCAAACGATTTTCATGCGTTTTGCACCAAAATATTTGGAGCATTTGAACTGAGTCAACATTATGTTAACAAATACCCAAGATTACTTTTACATATTTGAAGAAATCGTCACCAAATTTACAAAGGGGAAAATGTTTGTCATACAAATAAAGTATCAAACCCCACACCCCAAAACCACCGAATACGATTGTTAAATATTTAGCCTCGAAACTAATACGATTATTCACACGCCCTGGTGCAGCTACCCCCGTTTGCCGGGATCTTTGGCCGCTGCTATTACTTGACCAAGATAAACACGTTGAAAACCGATTTCTTGCTTGATTGATCAGCCCTCCCGATGGGGGGGGCCTTCGTAATTAGCGCAAAAACCCATGAAATCCCATCCGAACGCCCAAAAACGCTTCTTGCCATTGTGTGCGATGATCGAATCAGCTACAAATTATTGACATCCCCGTCGAGACACCTCGCGTGGAAGTATTTGCTCTGCTGAATGATGATTTTCCATTTCCTCGGACAATTGCTCGACCAATCACTGTTGCACGATGAGTCGGAAGGGGGAGGAGGGAGGGCGCGGGGTGGGGGAGGCACCCCACATGACGTTTCAGGATGATACGCGGAACTCATCCCGAAAGGGGAGACGGCAAGTAGCACAACGGGGTACCGATTGTCGTTCACACCACCGGCGAGTGGATGGAATGGATCGGGCGAAAGGAAAATGATCATTTCCCGCCGTTCAATTGCTACGCATCGTCGACGTGATCCGATGCAAATCACAGTTCGGTTGTCCGTTCGATATCACTCGGGCTGAATCTTTCTCTCACGGTCCTGGTGCTTGGCGGTAATTGTCATGTCATACAACCGCGTCCGCGTACGGCGGTGGTATTTTACCCGATTGGGTCACCGCTGTTGATCGTCTAATGAGAGATTCGTTACCTAGCAGGCTACTGCCGTTCGCCGTACGCGCACAACCATCTTCATCATAATAGAACCATAATTTAAATTTAAAAAAATCATCGTCCAGGTACGGATTACCGGCGCGAACTAAATAGTGAAACAATTGAAAATAATGTTCCCTTGTTTGGAAACATGTTTCGTTAGATGAAACATTATGTTATACAGAACAAAAAAATATATGTAGGATCGTCCGGATTTAAATATCCCTCAGAAGCCTACCCTTTCCTATCGTTCCCCAACACCGAACCGTATTGTTCCGTAGGGTCTAATAAATTAAATGATAAATTTTCCCAACTCACGCAAACCGAACATAAGCTTAGGGAGGAAAACTTAAACCGGACACCTTTACCGACCTTCCATCTTTTCGCGAAAGGCGTTAGTTTCCTCAAATGCTGCCCATTATATTGCTCTTTTTCCTGCAGTGTCCCAGTGCTGGCGGTATGCAAAACAACCTTCCCTTGGTCGGTTCATGCTGACGCTTCATGTTTTACTACAACGTGAATAAATGTTTGCACAGTATGCAAGTGTTTTCCTTTCCCAAGCGAGAAGGATCTTTTATCGTTTTTGGGGGAGGTGGTTTTTAAGGTGGGAAACGTAACCTGTGGTTTCTAACAGCTCGATGGTCTTTTGCTGGAAACGTTGTAATGGGACTACCAAACAACCGAAAGGTTCGACTAGTAATCTGTAAAACACATTTATACGTTCCACAAATTTAAATGTGCATCTTTTCACATGCACATTTCATTGTATTAAAATTGCATATAAACGGCTATAAGAAGGGCTCCAGGTGTAGGATAACACTTCATAGATCTCAATTCATCCTCTGCCAGTTTGGTATATTTTAGTTCATCAAAAATTCAGTTGACAGTCGATAATTGCTGATGTATTTTTCAATACTTGTCGCCTGAATAGCGGAAAATGACTCCACGGCTTGCTTCTAGACATCTGTGTCAGTCATAGTGGTATGAATGGATATGTTGGAAGTGTAGATAAGTTGTACAAACAGAGCACAAGAGTCCATTATTGAGAGGAATTCGAGGTCTAATAAGTGAGGTCGAAATGGAGTCTTGTGCGAAGCCGACCGTTGACTAATTGCTCTTAAAAACCTGCTCTAGTTCAGAATTCCTTGAAGATTAAGTACCTGCCTGGAGAGCAGAGTATCAGTTGACGCTGACAATCTTGAGGTTTCATAAGGGTTCTGTTACCTTGGTACGATCGTAATTTTGCATAACAAGCTAAACAACGAAATGAGGAGGTGTATTGTGATGGGGCATCGTGCCCACAAACTCCTAAGATCCATAAGACTCCAAAAAGACACGAAACGTAGAATATATCGTACCCTGAGAGTCCTTTATGGTATGAGTCTTGGACGATACGGACGGAGGACGCGAATCCTATTGCCATGTTCGGGCGGCGGATGCTACGGACTATCTTTTGCGCTATCTGTGAGCAAGGCGTGTGGAGATGGAGCCACGATTGAACTGAGCTGTTTGGCGGAGCAGACATCCTGACGATGGCCAACAAGGCCGGAAGGATACGATGGCAAGGTGATGAAGATGCCGGACTCATGCCCTACCGAGAGCAGCGTATCGAGTTCGTTAGCTGGATTAAGTCCTGCTACATAGTCCTGTCCAAGATTGGGTGCAGCCAGGGCTGCAGGAGAGTAACCTTGAACCGAGTTTGCTGGAAACGGATTAGTGACCCGGCCATGTCAGCATATCGTGCTGTGAGCAGACAAGAAGAAGAAGAGAAAGAAGAAAAGGAAGGACAGAAAGAAATCCAGAGGACACATGAATCTCCTCCGAATGCTTCTAGATCCAAAGAAACAAACTTATTTTCAACATTAATCTCTCGCTGCTTAACAGAGATTATAGCTTGAAAATTATGTTTAATTAGACTTTCAGATGAAGAGTTCCGGGCTGCAGTTGGGATGATTTTACAGATATTTGCTTTCAGGAAATTGTTTAAATAAGATGGAAAACAAAAAGACAATTAATTTTCGCGTCCTTTTTGCAGTGTGTTATTATTTATTAACAGCTTTTTAGAGTATTTATTGACAGCTTAACATAATTATTATCCTCCACCGTGCACTCACGAACCATCGATATTTGCGGGACTAAAAGCGCCAAAACCGCACCGTATTACGAAACGAAACGGAAATGCCACAAATTTCATAATTAGTCACAATAATTGTGCGACCGCGCGAACTTTAACAGCTTCGTTTTGTGTCAAGCCAACACACTGCCCCCGGGAATGGTGCGGTCCTAAAATCGAAGCGTTGTGGGTATTTAGCAAGCGTGCAAAGTGCTACGATCGTTCGCTGTGGGCGCATTTGGGTTTTCGCAGACCCGTTAATGTTGCTTTCACGGTCACCTCGCGGAACGTGATTTTGGGTGTTGGGCGGTGCAGGGAAAACAAGAACCTCCACTGTCCGCAAGCGTTGCGTCGCTGACGGACAAAGTCTTGCCCGCGCCAGAAGTCCCTCGCGAATATCCCGCAGTTCACTAATTGAAAGAGTAAAGAAGACTAATTAGCCATCATTATGCGTCTATCCACACGATGGTTTTTGTGCGCCCGGAAGCGTCAAAGGTACGAAGGTGTGTTTGCCCGGTTGTCATTAAATCAAACACGCAGGACGCGCAGGTCCCTCGATTTGCGTAAAAAGGGGGGTGCTGGGGTATCGCCTGTAGAACGGATGTGGCTCATCAATTCATGACGCATTGCGTCGCGATCTTGGTGAGCCGTTTTATGTGACCATTACTATTGGGAAAAATGCGCACTTTACAGCTTACAGTTGGCGTGCTTTGTTTGTCAGCCTTGCGCAAGTCTTTCATTGCGACAGCAGCGAACGGCAAACCGAAGGGTCAATTCATACGCGCCCCTGGTGCCACTCATTAATCTTCTGTGTCAACTGTGCACGGTCGTGTCGTGGCGAATCGTATTTTGACAACTAAAAAACCGTGTAACAGAGTTTCAATTTATCGTGCGCACGGCGACCACCACAATTGGGACGACATTTTGCTTGCGTTATGTGTCTTTTCTTTTTTTTGGTAATATTCCCTCTGCCTTCCTTCGTGGACATCGTGCAACCGAAACCACCACTCATGACTACTGCACTCATTTTCACGCATCCTGGATCGACCGGTCGTGGATGGGAAAATGCGCCACCACAGCACGACACGTACGTTTAGTTGGTTTTGGGTAGCAAACGGTAAATGAACCATTCCCATTCAGTCGGCAACGACAGTGGCAGCAGCAGCAGCAAGCGAATCGAATTGGGACATGATTTTAAATTTATCAACCATTACCGGAAGTCACCGTAAGCGGTGAGTCGACAAAATGGGAAACGAACGAGGTCTTGAAGGTATGCTTCGGTTCGGCCTTTTTCTTTCCTCGTTGCCGTTGATGCATTGTTACTGTCGGTCCTCACTTGCGAAGAAGTCATTGCGCCAGCCGGCTGTTCAGGATGTTTCCATTCCATTCCGCTCCCGTACAGCTCATTTCGGTGCGCTTACAAGAAAAGCCACACACGCACACCAAAGGCACAAACTACACACTCCTTGATGTCCTGCAGGCGGGAGCCGATGTTTACACCGTTGGTTAAATATTTACCCCTGTGCCAAGGGCACGGTTCATTATCGGTGACGAATGGAAAATGCACACTAGGCACCGCACGCTGGATCTGCATTTGTGCTTGCGTGTGTCCAATTTTTGAGTGAGAGAGCAGATGCAGAACCGGGCCAGAAGCTTCCGCGCATCGTTGATGTTTGAATGGGCAACGGAATGCCGACGCGAGGGAAAAGGAACTCCCGGACAGAAACCCACAAACCCCGCACTGGGTGGCCGTGGTGCATCTTCGGCAGCACCGGGTGGACCACCGACGGGGTGGAGGATTGGAGGAGACGGAAATGGGCAAGTCACCCAAGCTGATGTTTGGCCCGGCAATGTAACGACCCATAAAATGAGACCCAATTGGCATCCTATTGAGCCGCTGGCAAATGACGATGATGATGAGCACCGGTGGAGGTCTTGGTTTGCGTTTAATTTAATGGCCCGTTTTTGTGTGTGTGTGTAACGATCCACACATTGATGAGAACGTTTTCGGTGAAAAGCTGTAACCAATGTTGGGGAAATTCCAAAGTTTTCAATGAAGGGCAATCGGAAGCAGTCAATGCAGCGATGGGATAAAAAAGGATGGGTTTTTCGTTCAGATGACAGTTTAGGTGAGGTTTTAGGCTTAGGTTCTTCTAAAGTAATCTTTGAACTAAAACAAAAAAAAATTATTAATATAAAAGTCTTCGTTAAGTCGAAAGGAAATACTTGAAGATAGAATCTATGGTGAAGCAAAAGGAAATCTATTAATCAAACTTATGCTGATGGTGGTTCTTCATATTGTCTAGAACTGAAATCCAAACTATAAATAGCTAATGTGCAATATCAAAGCTAATATTTGGAGGAAGAAAATTCATATTTTTTCATTCCGATACACGAAATATTTCGGAATTGGGAGCAGAATATTAAAGCTACTTCCTTCGATAAGTTACTACACAAACCTTGGAGTTAAGCGATAGCATCAGTAGTAGTAGTAGATCCTTCTTGTATCCTATGGTCCTATTGAGGACCTATTGAAAACCTATTGCTTTTTGAGTAGCCCTTTGTTGTCAGTGGAAACAACAGATTTCTGAAGAGTTCAAAACAATTGTGAATCTTTCTATCCTCAGGTGTTCAAGCCAAAAATTATGCTTTACTTCTAAATCTTAGATCAAAGGCACATGTTGAAGAGGAGATCTATACTATCTGTCTATCTTTAGAAGACTGTACGTATCATTTTACATTTTCTATCCGTCTTCTTGCGTCATTTGTATTTGTATTACAAAGACTTTGAGCCTTAACTTAATTAGTCTCTTCGGCATTGCCTTTAACAAAAGTTTACATTACATACAATTCACAATGGGTGTGAGACATTTCCTTCTCTAATCAGTGAAAGGGCACCGGATAGGAGGCACTTAGCATATTTACAAAAATAATCCACAAGCTTTATAAAAATTTTCACAAACGTTATCGATCTTAATTGATCTTCGCTTTCCGGTTCAACTCCGCTCATACTTTTACTGCCGTTTTCTGCTCTTTCCGCGAACAACCAATCAACCATAAACCACACGCAACAATTCAATTGCCGTACACGTGTGCAGGAAAGCCCGAAACTTGTAATCTTTTTCGACCGCCAGAAAAGCTACCAGCAACGGGTTTTACTGTAAACTTTTGGTTTAATGTCAAACAATACATACCCAACAAATGGAACGCGAGCTATGAATTAAACATAATCCACACATTCTAATCCATTTTTCATGAAGTATGCGCCGGCAGATCAAAACCGTGCCAACCACTGTTTGGACAACGTGGTTCCGCACTTGGCACTTATGAGGGAAGACTACTCAAATATTTTGCTTTTTAATCGTTTATTTTTGTACCAGTTACGATGTAAGGTTAATGGAAAATTAAATCCAACAAGCTGTTACTGGTGGCTTCTGCGATGCGATGCGGATCGTTCCGTGCAGATATATTTTATTCATTTCGTGCTTTGGTTTGGTGTATTTTGACGGTGACCTGTAAAGTTTGTGCCTAGAAAAAGCAATTTTATAATTCAGCTAGCCTTTAATCGATTTTATACTCTAATTGGTGTGTGTTTTGTAAAGTTTTATGGAAGGTCCTTCCACAGATGTAGTACTTTAAATTCAACAAACCAGTGATTCAATATTGCAGACACGTGTATCTTCATTTAATAACATAAAAATACCGCATTCAAGCTAAAATGGATTAGAGATGTTTTTTTGCACTCTATATTCAAAACGCAGTGCTACCTTTTTACGCAGATAGCTGCAATCAATGGATTAAAAATGGAGCCCCCGATGGCCTCAATAGGTTCTACACTCCGGTGGAGCGTTACCAGATAGCAACAGGCTAATTACGATAATCAATTTTAATTACATCGCTGTACCACAAGAACAGTCCTAGACATGGCGGTTCACAATGGCGTTAAATGTTATTTTAATTAAGTTAAGTGAAAATGTTATGCGTCTCCCAATTGCGTACGCGCAGCATGGTTGCGGTTGCACGCACCAGCAGGCAACATAGTAGGCAGCCCTTGGGGATGCAAATTCGGCTGCTCAAGGATGTGTAATTAGCCGCAATCAGTTGGCTCTCACCTCGTGCATAGAAATTAGAGACGACTCTAATAAAACTTATGCATCGCCCAAAGCGGCAGCATATCGTTTTGCATCAATTGGGCAATTAATGTACACAAACCCACCATCATCTCGTTACCGCGAGAAAGGGCGCGAAGACGCACCGACCGGGGTGGCACTTGTGGCCCGGTGGCGGTGTTACCTTTCTGACACCGGATCCACTGCGGAAGGCTGGAATGCATTTCGCAGCGTTTCCGATTACAATTTAATAACTGCATATAATGTGCAATGCGTAACCACCAACCATGGGGGGGGGGGGGGGGGGGCCTTGGGATGATGAACGCATTAGCGTGGACGAGCTCTTGCGCACGGAGGGTGGTTTTCGATATTGGGGATATATTTTAAATATAATAGGCACCATTACAACGCATTAGCTAGCGATGGGAAGTGAGCAGCTTGTTATTATGCCGTTTCACGCCGAATTTCTTCGCACATGATTCTAGCATCTTTCGGTGCCTTTCGCTAGAGAAAAGTGACCCGAGGTAGCTCACACCCTTAATGATACAGGAACGTCTTCCAATTTGCATACCGCATATTTGTAGCCAAATGTGTGCGCATCTTATCAAAAGCAGAGCTGAGGCAGCAATCTGCTTGTTCCGCTTCCGATTGGGAACGCACACCGGGAAGGTACCCCCTCATTTATTTCCCCTAATGAGCCCCTTTTTATTGTCCTCTAGCATACTTGCGAGCTCTTAAATGCTGATCATGGGATCGCGATAAGAGGCTAATTGATTGATTCGATGGTAGTTAGTCGGCTTCCTAGCTTATGTTTGACGTGATGATAATGGGAGGCTTAAATATGCTTAAGGGAATATTCAACAAGGAGGAGGTGAAGCCAGAACCTCTCAAGGATAGCATTAAACTCCAATAATTCTGAAACATTTTTATTACACGCATCATGTGCCGTCAATATCTAACGTCACACATTTTAGCGCAATGCTCCTTGTGATCGTGTGATCATAAGTGATGGTTTCGGCCTCAAAACGTTCCGCTGCAGCTAATAACAACATTTTTGCCTACCATCCAAATGATCTTATAATTGGAACCCGTAAGCCAATTGATCGGCCGGTCATCGATGGCTTCTGCTCGAACGCTTTCGCCCCGAAACGGAAACGTCCTTTCCGTAAAGACACCTGTGTTAGCACGAAGCGAATGTATACGAAACAGTTGCAACAAATGCCGGCACGGACAGGCGTTTCATATTTCTTTGCTCGATTCCATCCATCCATCATAAATAAGGCTAGCTCGTCGTCAGGCATGTACACATGCTCGAGCATTAATATCTAAATTCGTAGCAACAGCAACGCATTTTATTGACGGTATTAAATACGTACTCAGAGCCGGCTATTTTGACGCTTGACGCTACAAATGATCGGGAACGTAAAACAACACCACGGCACATCGGGAAAGACCCTTTAAGTTTCGAGTTGGCCAATAAAACTAACAACGGGCTTTGAGCTAGACAATGTCCCGGCTTAGTGTGCTTCGCACCAGCACCAGCAACAATGGCATATCGGGGCAGGGAGTGCTGGATCGTAAGAGTGAGAAATGGAGTTAACAGATCATAAATCATCGTGGCAGGCTTTGTAGTTTCTGGTGGACGGTCGTCTCCAGGGCAACCGGATCGGGACGATACGTGGCGGTGCACGATCGAACGCATTATATGGCTAGGCGCGCTGGTACGCACCTTGCTGCAGATCAAAGAAACGCACCACCCGTTTTCCCAGCCACGGCCGTACTCCGTGTAATGACAAGCTATAAGCCATTGTTTATCTTACCAATAGTCCATTGAGCAAACATCGTTGAGCGCGAGCGTACCGAGTTGTGGGCATTCCCCACGCGTTGCGGGCCCCCAAAAATCACCATTCCTAGCCGTCGGCGGCAAACCCTTTCCCATTACCCACGCTTTTCCCAACGGATCCTGTGTGAGGTGTGTGGGCTGCGGGGGAAACCTTTTTGCTAAAGAGAGCCAGTGAGATGTGCGGGTTTTGACGGGGAGGGGGGGCGAAAAGGCACGCCGAGAGGGACATTAATGCTGCAGTAGAAAATACATAAACCTTCATCCGTCAGGTCGCACCGAGAGCCACAGTACGCCCAATTATCGATCATTATTCTTAATTATTGTGAACTGGTTTCCTTTTTTTCCTTTGCTCCGCACGCCGTGCGATCCGAGCGCGAAGAAAACCTGATCAATCTTTTTCGTCATTCGAGCTTCGGTAAATCGGTTTTGTGTTGTGTGGAGTCGTTTCTCGGCGGCTTCTGAAGGTGGGTTTCGTATTGGCGAATTTACCAAACGAGTTGGCAAAGATGCGGGAAGCGACACCGATGATGGGACGGGAATTGACTTGTTGAGCGGATGTTTAATTCGACAATTCATATTAATCAGTGTTTTAACGGTTGAGCTGTGTGAAAGTAACACTTGTTTATCGCAACTGAACGGCGTATTTTATCGATAAAATTCTCCTTTTAATTGCTAGTCTGGAAAGCATAATGATAAACTTTTTCCTTCAGGCGCTTTTCGGTTGCTAAATGAGCTGCTCTTATCGTTAACTGATAAGTATGGGAGAAGCATGGCCATGGCATAGTAGCAATGGCTGATGTGCTGTCCTTTAACCTGACCACGATCAAGCTTTCAATGCATCATATCGGCTTTTCCGAAGGACTGACGATTTTGAAGCGGCCCGGTGGCATGATGGTAGCGGCGTCGGTCACACGGACGAACCGGACCAAAATCCCATCCGGACCCATCCTCCGTAGCAAAGATTGACTATCTGTCTAGCAAAAGCCAGAAATGGCAGGCATGACCTAAGAAGGTCGTTACGCCAAGAAAAGAGAGGGAGATCAAAGAAATCACATGTTCTTGTTCAGATACTGTTGGGACTTTGTTGATTCGATCATTCGGTGTTATTCCAATAATACAATTCACTCACTGGAATCTCAATAAATTCTTGAGCTAATGAAACAGGTCAGTATAATCGCTTTTCCATTTTCTTACCAACATAAGTCATCCTTATCTTCTTGAGCATAGAGTTTGAAGCAGTTTATGTCTCAGAAGCTTCTGCTGTCGAAGTTCAACAATAGCTTTATGTAAACCGAGCTATTGAAGAGCTAACCTATGATTTCTGATATAAAGGCACCTTCTTTCAAACACCTCATAAGCTCTACCCTTACTCTCTTTTTATTAAAATGTTTAAGTAAATTCTTCATTTGTTCTTATTCACTAACATTCCCAGCAGTTGTTTTTATTCTTTCAAATATCACGACATCTGACCAACATTCCAAAAATATAATAAAATTCCCAGCAGTTGTTTTCATTCTTTCAAATACCAGGAGATCTGATCACCATTCCAATATATTTTACAATTACTTCAGAGGCAGGTAATCATCAATCACAGTTGAGTGATATCTCGAATTTGACTGTGTTGTAATCTCAAAATTGTTTGAAAATTATTTCAAGAATATAAACTTTCTTTCATCAATCTTACATCTTCTAGAAAATCTTCTAACGCACACATTATGGGTCAATTTGTATAGCAAATTGTCATAAATGAATCATCCTCCATACAAGTACTTCCAAGCAGAGGCACTCTGGCACTCAGGCCTTTTTGTTAATTCTACCTTGTAGTTCCATCAATACGTTATCGATTTCTGCAAGTAGCTTCGTTTCGCATCTGCTCGAATTCGATTCCGATGAAAACAAGTACCAACAAACTCGCTGTTTACTTTTGCGGACGCGTATGATGTTCATTTTGAATGAACCCCAACTGCTTTGGCAAATTCGATGGAAATCCTTTAAGTTTAAACATTTGCTCAACATCAGCAATTCTGACGGAAGGTGCAATAAGGTCGCCAGTTCCAGGGGAACTGTATGCGACTTACAACATTGTACTCGACCCCCGGGTCAAATATGGTTCAATGATGGAGTAACAAAAGGGTCGGAATGGGGAATCCGTTTGCACTTTGTTTCGTAACACCAGCGACGTGTGGCACACCGTTTGCGACCCATCCCAAGGGTCGGCAATTTCATCATCAGCTCCTTTCGGAAATCCCTCCTGCACGGAGCATCAGAGAAGCCGCACTGTTGGTTGTGTTGGGCGTTTATGTAAATAATTTCCCCCACGCCGTTTTACTCCTTCTTCCTTCAGTGGATGTGAAACAACTGGAAAGGGTTTTGCGAAAAGAACACACACTCCCACAAACAGATGGACGAGTTTGGGTTGGAGGGACAGACAGTCATCCTGCAGGCCGGGGATCGTACTTTGGCCGAAGTGTACTTTTTGTGTACTTGCAGCAAGTACGAGCGGTTCGCCTGAGGAGCCTGTGCAAACTGAAGAAAACACGGCAGTTAGTTCCGGTGGTGGTCGGATAGTTCGTGGCAGTCAGCTTGGAAGGACCACCGCCACCATTAGGTGGAGGACGCACGGATACGGTAGCGCAGACAAACAAATTGAACGATTCCACAAACAAATTGTAGGTTTTTAATGCAATTACGGAGCGAATCTGATGCAGCTGCATGTGCATGTGTGGGGACCGGCATCGAACACACTCGGTCATGTTGCTCCTAGCGGCCAGCGAAAGGAAATGCCTCCGGCTGGCTCATCTTTTGCGCCAAAGCGTCATTATTTCTTAGAACCGGTGTATTGATGAGGTCCGGTACCACCTTCCGGGCTAGTGGTGTCATCCCGCACATCCGTCATGTGTGCATGACCAAATTCAAATTCTTGGTTTGATGTTTTGGCGAGGAAGTCAACCGGAAGAGGCACCGGAAGCGTTGTGCAAACTGTGTTCCTTCATTGCTTTCCCCGGGGGCGGGGAGGGGGTAGCGCAGCAATGCACCAGCACCGGTGGGTGATTATGCACCCCGACGCCTTGGTTATGCAATTGCCGCGGGGGTGCGTGCGTACGAAAGTGTTCGACCGTTGCCGTTTGTTTTCCTTGCCGAGTGTTCCATTTTTATTCCGAGAACGATCCCGAAAGGGTGCGGGTCTAAATCTATTTGGTAAATAAATAAATGAAACGAAACTCAGACGGCAAGTCTGTCTGGGCTGTGGGGGCCCAGAACGGGAAAAGGATGGAAACAGGAACCCAGAAGCCATATTTAATTGGAATAATTCTCGCATTTGGAAGGCATCGTGTTTCGTGCCCTTCGCGGCGTAAGGTGCAGTCGGCGAACGGTAATGGAAGGTGTACGCGGCAGGCCTTTTTGACGTTTTCTGACAGCACGATCCGTCCGTGGCAGTTTGGCGCGGTGCCCTGGTAAGAAGTCTTCTTTTTCTATTATCCAATCGATATCCTTTCCCTGGGCCCGCGCGCATGAACGCGCTGACTACAAATACAAATGCTTCCGTGACATTTATTTGTATAGCTATTTGATGAGACAAAACAAATAGCAATCTCGGCCAAACCGTTTTTGGTGTACGCCTGGCGATGGCGTGTCTGCTTTTGACATTTTGGAGAGCTCTCGAGCGGTATTGAACGCTTCAGGCAGTGGATTGGTTCCCGAACAAAATGAACATAATTGGGATTCTATTTCGCTTCACTATACTAGTGTGTTTGGGAGTGCTTTCACGCTAACAAGATGGTGTGCTGGTGCCTCATCACGCAATTTTAACGCTATAAACAAACATTTGGGGTTTTTTACACCTTTTTTTGAATATAGAATGTTCAAAATTCTTTCAACGCAATGAAATCAGCACAGATTTGCTTTTCATATTTATAAAATTCTGGATTGGTGTGATTTAACCAAATTAAAATAATTATATCAGTCAAGTCAAGGTCGATAATTTTCTACATTTATTGGTAGTTTGTTGATTCTCCAATTTTTAAAAGACTCTTACGATGGTTAGATTAGACTTTTTTTAATTTAAAACATATTATTACTTACCATTTACATTTAATTTCCATTTCGTTGGCTTCAGTACAAAAGGACCCCCCCCTCCCCCGGTTCCAAAACTGGCCGTAAAAAGTAATAAAAAAAATTACGATCAGGAGAAAAAAGTGCTTTCGTTGCCAATTCAATTCACATCACACACCACGACGTTGCATCCCATTAACAGCTTGTGTTTAACCACACAAAACACAGCATATAAATGTGTTTTCCCAATTTTTTTTCCCCCGTTGGTCCTGCTTCCACTACCCTCCCCACTGATCCGAAGAAAGTCCAGTTTGGTCTATTAAAAAATAAATTCAAATTAATTTCCCGCACATAACGTCCCGTGGGCAGTAAATATACTTTCCATGTTTAGGCAATTGGTTATTTGCTTGCTTTACACTTTCCTCTACGCGAGCCATCCAAAATGGAGGGTGCAAGATTAGATTGGACGTTGTTTCGGACCACGGACCGAGTGGTTTGCGAGGGGATACTCCGTTGTTGGGATAGAATAATAAACATAAACATGGACGGCGGTTAAAACCGCTATGCTTAGCCGTCGCAACGCATTCACAAAAGGCAGATTTTCAGCTGCTCTCGTTAGCCACCACTGACCTCTGTGCGCAGTTTTTCTTCCAGTACCGTCTGCTTTCCTTGGTGGACCGAAGCGTTAGAATGTGTACTTTCATTTTGCTGCCGCCCATGGTGCCTTTTGCATTTATGTGTGTGTGTGTCGCCGGCTAAGAAGTGGCCGAAGACATGGCTGTTTTACATTTTGTGGCTAGGGCAGAGCGAGGGTACCCATTATGCTGGCGGTGTATTTTCACCACACTCAGCACAACGGAACTAATTAATAATTCATTATTTATTGCGTTGGAAAGAACTTTTCCCGCCCGTTTGGCGGTAATCTAATATTCTTCTGGCCTGTGTACGCGAACCTTAATCAAGCGGTGGTGTGTGTGTTTATATGAGGATGTGGCCGCTAGTTACAGCAAGCACAAATAAATCGACCCGGTCAGCTCGTTAATACAAAGGCAAATATTTTACTTTGGCTTCCGGCGATTCGATCTTAAGGACTGGACCCCCCCATAAAGTCCGCGGAGCGATCACCGAGGTGCTTATCAAACGTTCGCATCGAATCCCTGGCCATATTCGTACGGAAGGTTATACGGTACGTTCTTCGCTTTTGGGATAAAATCACTATGAAGAACGAGAATTTATAGCTGAGTTAATGAAACACAACCAATAGTTAGTTTGCTACGTTAATTGACCCCGCGCGGAAATAAATACGGGAGAATTTTTACGGAAGAAATTTAGTTGGTGTAAGCTAAAGTTATATTGTGGACTGAGTAGGTTTGTGCTGATTGTCCTTCTTGATACTTTTTATAGCCTTCAAACCTCATAACAATCTTTTCACCAAGAATTAATTAATTAACTTGTAGAAAAAACCGTCTTATTTCTTTCGATGGAAAATGTTAAGTGTCTAATTGACGAACCCTGGGCGAATTTGACTCAGACTGATGATTCTGAATGAATTTTTGAACCAAATGAGCGACTCTGATAATTTATAACTATTCTTGCATCTCTTGACATTTATGAATCTCTTGGGTGAATCTAACTACAATTTGAAAATATTCGTATAATATATAAGGGTGTATACATGTTTGAAGACACACGATGCTCTAAGTATTCAAGAATCGCTAAAGAGAAAGATTAATATTTGAAGAGTTGATACATGATTCGAATGATTTTTCATTGAAGATTTATAAAACACAAAACGTTGGCAATCTTGACAAGATTTTAGTACATTTAGAGAAATCCTGGCTAACAAAAAGGACTCTTCGCACACCAAAAAGTTTCAGTGTAACAAAACTGAATGTTACTAATTGTGACAATAAGAACAACCTTTTCTACACAATAAATTAAACCAATTAGCTTTTAAAATTACGTGCGCTAGAGTACAATCAGTTCCACACATCATGCAACCGTGTAAACTGACCAGCCGTGCTTCGAGTAATAATCACAATCGGAAACAATCCCACACACCAGCCACGCATTCCTGTAAGCCCTTTATGCATAGCTTCACCGGCAGCGGCCATCCAACCGCGGCTGTGTGGCATCATCGATAATGGACAAATGATTTGGTAAACTTTTACACCTTTAATCATATTCTCTATGCTTCGTCGAGCACACCGCGAGCGCACCTCATCCATCGATTCGTAAGTGGTTGTGGAATTTTAAGTAGCGCAAAATTGGATCATGGACGGTTAGTTTACTGACCATTTTCTGATTTATAACGTTACTCCTCTCACTGTACCTCCTGCACGCCTCTGCACTCCGTTCCGACTGTGAGTGATTTGAACCCGCTGATGTTCTGGAAGTATTCCAGCATCTCTCCACCTTCTTTCATACGCTGATTAACATAGCGTAACATGACCATGCGCTTGGGCGCTTCAACGCTATCGCCAACTCATCTGCAATCCGACGGTTCAATCGATCGGTGTCTATCGAATCCTGCGCCCCGTATCGTTGGGCAGCATCGTCAATCTGTCTGGCAGTGTCGTGGAATGTTGGAAAACTAGGCACAGGGAAAACTAGGCATCACAATCCTTCTGCATTCGTACCGGCCCATTCCGAGAGGTGAAACCTTTTAACGAATCCTAATATCCTCAAAATTGAATTACTCTCGAAAATAGAGCCGAATCACTTAATGGATCCCGAAATAAAAAAAAAAAAACATTCACACACACACGTAGTGACTCTTAGGATAGAAAATAGCGCATAACGTCGTCTAAACGTCTAAAAGTCGGCAGCATGCGGTCAATCCTTTTGGTTCGTTGGTTCGGGAGACGCGGCACATGCACGAGGGGGAGGATCTGGACCGTTTGTGTCTATTAACGATCTTCATCTTTGATCGACTCGCGCCCTAGTTCAATAGGCATCGCTCGCGTTCGCGGCGGTGCACAGCATCCAAGTGTCAGTGCCGCGGAACAGTGCCAGACAGCCCGTCTACCGCGTCGACGAATCGACAACGATCGACGAATGACAGCGCACAATTTCGCTTGAAAGCTACCGCGGGGCCGTGTAAGTTCACAAGACCATAAGCCTCCAAACACACTCGACACTCGAATTCCACTGGGAGCGAAACAAATGAAGCAGCCCATTTCACGCCCCTCCGGCAGTATCTCGCGCGATCGTTTACAGCGTCCGATCGACCTCCGATCCGGCCTGGTGAGATGTGGACCCTTTTTTTCGTGCTTTCTACCCTCCTCAGTGATGATACTATTAGCCATACGTTCCTTCCGTGGAGATGCTTAATTAGCTGATGGTCTTGCGGTCGGTGTTCTGTTGGAGGAGCTTTTCTGCTTCGTTCGTCCTATCGAAATTGATGTTCGTTGGGTCCCGACACATTTTGGCCATTGAGCGCTTGTTCTCGTTTGTGGAGCAGGTTCGTGGCTGTGGCTCGTGTTCGCTGTTCTCAATTATCGATCGCTACACCTAATTATCGATCGCTGGAGGGCTTTGATGTTCAATGTAGGGGGGCTCACAAGCAACATCTGAAGGAGTGCTTAGACAAAAGTTGTTGCATCGTTTAGAACGCTCGCAACTCGTTTTAAAGTTATTATTACCAACCAAGAGACATTTTGTTTTGTTGTTTACTCTTAACAGCATAATAGTACGTTTTTTTTGTAGCGATTATGTATTGCGAATGGCATTAAGCACTTACGAATGAAACATAATAGGATCAAGGGCCTCAAAGTGCGCTGTTGACCAAGAAAGCACAGCAAAGGGGAAAATGTAGAAGAAACAAACTTTTCTCAAACAATGAGCAAAAAGCAAAAACTGCCATAACGATTAAGAATGGAACGGTTGTGTTTGTCCGTGTTTGGAATAATACAAACTAATCCCTTCAGCTCAAGGGGCGTAACCACTTCCGAAAACAACAATCTCACCGCTTCTGGGACGACCGGCCACAACACAATGGTGGTGCCATGCACAGGCTGTCAATTGAACAACAATGGTTCATCCACCAGGGAATAGAAAATCATTGTTTCGTTACATCGTTTTCGACAGCTTTTCACTAATTATTATATTTAATCCATTTTTACTAAATGTCATATAAGGGTGACTTTTTCATTAAACAATTATTAATAACTTGATGATCATATTCGTCAGTATTTGATTGAAATGGAATATCCAGAAGAAGGCGTACATCGAAGAAAGAAGTTTTGTTAATTCTGTTATAGAAAAGTCAAAGAACTAATTTTATTAAATAGTTGAAGTATAAGAATTATGTAGCGTTTTTCAATAATTAGTTTTATTAAACAAAAGTAAAATTAACTGAAGTTTAAAAGTTTTATACCCTTGAGAAATAATTTTACTCAAAGGATTCGAGAATTATTTAAAAAGAATCATTATGGCCTCCAAATGGCTCAAAATAAAGAAATAAATAAATGTAAATAAAGTGCGAAAACAAATTATTCAATCTGTGCACAGACCCGAAGTTTTAGTAAACACATCCTAATTTGCGGTTGTGATCATATTAGTATCAATTTATCCTTTTTTTTTTTTTTTTCTCGTTAGCCTGGCGGTTAGAACGGCCTGGCCGTATCGACTTATTTTACCACGTAGCCGGATAGTCAGTCCTTGCTACGGGGGATTGGCCCGGATGGGATTTTGGTCCAGTCCGTTCGTGTGAAGACCGGCGCCGCTACCATCATGCCACCGGGCCGCCTCAATTTATCCTTTTAGAATATGAACTCAAAATTGTTTAAATAATAACTTGTATTAATTGTGGTATTATATGGTTTCCAGCCGCGTTTAACAAAACACTAAGCGCATGCTGCATCCTTGCATTTGTTATACACATTTGTTTATTTCAGTTCTATGAAGTAAAAACAGATCTTAAATAAGTAATCACGTACAGTTGAATTTCGCTAAATCTTACACGTAAATCTTTGTATTTCATACCGAACACGCTCGAACATTCTGTTACTCTTCTGCTCGTTCATCATTGTTCTCGGAATTGTTCTAAAAAGAAATTATCATTAAACCGACAAGGGGGGGCTCTTCAGTAAGACGCGAGGTTTCCACATAGTTTTCGTAACATTCGTTCAATTGCTGTTAAGTACAATCGTTCTCGTGCACCGGGTGGGATGAGCAACTAAAGAGTGCACATAAAATACTATCCAAAAAGGTAATACAAACTCAACAAAACAGCCTTTCGGGTGTGGCCACTCTAGAGCACTAACAGGAACGGGCAGCGGATGGTCGCCTCAAACACTCCTCAGTGCAGGCCCGAGCGGTCGGCTGAGATCGGTCGGAGCTCCACCCGATCGGGGACTGTCCGGTTCTGTGATGGAACCGCTCGGCGATCGGCTGCCGGAACCGGACCCTATCGCGGACCCATTACTCCCAAGGTGCTGATGAGGATGATGGTGGTGGTGGTTCTGATGGTGCGCATGGTGCTGGTGGTGGGCCGCGGCCAAGCTGTGGTACGAGCTGTGGTGGAAGTAATGGGGCGGTATCGCACCCAACGGTCCCATCATCAGCAGCGGATGGATGGGCAGATCGTACCCGGCCAGTGCCGGATGTGCGTACTGCAGAAAGGGCGGAATGTTGGCCCCGGGGAGACTGGTGGCGGGCGGTAGCGTGGGCCCATGCTGGTGATGCAGTGCGGGGTGATGATGGAGGGCGGCGGCATGATGATGCACCGGATGGCCAGCAATCGAGAGCAGGGATGGCAAGCGGTCGGGCGATTCCAACAGATTCAACCTGTCGTCGGAGCTTTTTTTGGAGCGTTTGGCGTGGTCCCGCACACTGTTGATGGACCGGGCCGGACTGGAACCCGGCGATCGGCTGCATTCCCGCTCTATCCGCGCTCCCTTGCGGCGTTCCACCAGCTCCTCTTCCGGCGTGATCAAGCTTTCGATCGTAAACGATCGCTTCGGCCGCAATGGAGTTCGCGTTGTACCGGACAGTAGCGTAGTCTCGCCGGTAGAAACAGGTGACAGGGGGGCTACTGCCGGCAGTGGGGAATGAGGTTCGAGCGGTGGAGAATGCATCAAACTGGAGGGATGCAGTACAACCGGGTCCGGTAGCATCGTGGTCGCACCGGGACAGTACGCGTCCGCCGAGTTCTGTGCCAGAAATATGCGATTTATGTTGGCCAGTGCTGCCAGCTCCTCGTTCAGTATATCCTTGTCGGTTTTGTGCAACTTGAAGCGTTTACGGCGCCTCAACAAACTCCCATTTTCGAACATATCGAACGCCTGGGGATGCAGCGCCCAGTATGCGCCCTTGCCCGGACGATCGGGACGCCGGGGCACCTTGATGAAGCAATCGTTGAAGCTGAGGTTGTGCCGGAGCGAGTTCTGCCACCGTTGCGTGTTCTTGCGATAGTACGGAAACCGATCGGTGATGAACTTGTAGATATCACTCAAGGGTAACATTTTGTCAGGCGAGGACCAGATGGCCATCGCCGTTAGCGAGATGTACGAGTACGGTGGCTTCTGATCGCCGTACGTATCTCGAGACGGACGTGGCATGTTTAATCACTCTTTCACGACCGATATTACGCAACTTGATTGTTTGCCTGTTTCACTGTTCTGTTGTATCGCGCACTGGACGTGGGCACATTTTTATTCTTCCCTTATGTTCACTTTGTTTACGTATATCACAGTACGTTCACGAGTGAGTCGAACATCTACACATCTCCAGCGTTGTGCTTGTATCGAACGGGACGCTTACTTTACGCGACACAAGACACGAGACTGAATTTTTGCAGTGCACTCACTTCCAAAAACTCCAAAAGCACCGTTCAACACGGAACTCTTCACCTGCAGCGTGCAGCATAAGCATGACGCAAACACATTTCTCTTCCAACTTTGACCGATCATCGACGGTCGGGTGGCTGGTTTAAAATTCGCGCTAGAACTCACTGAACACCAATCACGGTTCCGCGCCACGGAGGAGGAAAGACTTTTTCGCAACAGTTTCGACACCGCAAACACCGGCAGCGAACGCGAACGCGGTCGCTTGTTTGTATGGACTGTTTGGACTGTTTTATCAAATCAACAACCGAAGGTGTTGAAATGCGGAATGATATGTTAAGCGCAGTGAGGCGGCTTCCTCTCGGGATGGAGATGCAGTTGCGCGCAGCGATACGCCACGCACACCACCAGGGGATGAGATTTTCTCTAGCCATGCGAAAAATGCACGTGTGCGTGACATCGCCGTGCCGCAGGAAGGAGCAAAAGAGAGCGCACACACGATGGTTGGCTGCGACGGAAAATGCAACCCCGCCGGATCCGATCGTTGGAAGGCGGTCAGGCGTATGCAGGGTTCGTCGTGACGAGAGGGGTTGCACTCTAAAGTATATAATGTGTTGGTGTGTAAGCTCACGACGCGCGAGCGCCGAACTGTGTTTACATTTTGCTTCCCCTTTTTTCCAGAATGAAAAGCAACTTTCAACATCTTGGTGTTCTTTTTTGTTACGTTTAATGTTACTGAGCTGCTTCGGACCGGGACGAGCAAGCTAAACATTTGTACAGTCGAGCATCAATAGCGACAGTGATGGACAAACTTGTTGTGCGAAGTGATAGTCAGCAAAACGCGTAAGCAACTTGTATTAATTTTGTAAACTTTGGTATATTATAAAATAAGTTGTTTCCAAACTAAACTATAAGATTTTTATAAACAGTTAAATAAGAAGATTTTCTGTTCTATTATTTATAAATTTCATAATCAATTCGTTGCCAAATGCATTAATAATATTGGAATTTATTTCTAGAACATTTTCTGAGATGAAATACTTTGCTGAAAAAGGTAGATCTGTAATGCTTTGAACGGAATCGATTTCAGCTGGCATAAGTTGCAGAAATTTAGAAAAATTCGACGTTAACCTCATCATTCCTCGTCACATTCTAATCCAACTTCAATAAAAACCAGTAATAACTTTAAGTTTGTCACTGAAGCTCTAAACCCATATATGGTCATCATCTATCAACCGACGAAATAATGTTGATTTTAAATATCATTTCTATTAATATTGATGAAATACAACTCTTTGAAAGTGTTTGTTGAATTGTGATCATTTTTATTATCCTTTTAAAGCATGAAGTTGTTAACAAATATTGTGCTACTCCAATTGCATAATGTTCTGTTTTGTACAGCACTGTATATATATGTATGGCGCCTCGGTCGTGTTGTGTGTTGGGTAAGGGTGAGAAAAACGTAAATAAAACCGCACGCACACCATATTGAAAAAGGAAACAGATAAATAGGCGGAGCTACGCACGCCAATGGTAAAAGAAAAATGGTGGTGAACGTTGGCGGCGTTTTCCCTGCATTCCCTGCGCAAAAGCACGCAAACGTGTTCCGTCCAGGCAGGCCAAACCATGGGTGGAAAAATGACGCTTTTGCGTTTATTGTTGTTGCTTCCTTAGAACCACCGTGCCGCAGCTAGAATAATCATTTATTTAGCGATGGAGTGCGATAAATAAATCAAATAGCTTATAAAGCGCAGGAACGAGAGACAACGCGCGTGAGCGAGTGCGAGTTCCACATTCGCTAAGAAACCGCTGGATCATTTTCCGCGAAATCGATCCACAAAGAAAAACGGACGCCCGAAACGAACCGGGATGATGTGCGCTGGTATGGATAGATCTCCCGGTCCCGTGCTGGTTTCGGTATAATGCAAACGGACGTCCGGATGTACGGAGCAAGGCGTTGCAGGAATAGGTGCTGCAGGGTGGCCGTTGCTTTTGCCGGTCGTTTGTTTCGTGGTAAATTGACAGAAAATTTAATTGAATTATTTTCTTCCCGTTTCGCCACGAAAACGAAACGAAACCGCCGAATCGGCGAAGCGTGTAATTCTGACTCCTCTTTTCTATCATTTTCCCCCCATTTGCCTGGCCCGGTGAGGTTTCATCTGGCCGGTGTGGATGGCAAATGGGAAGCTGTTGCTGGTGGCGGTGATTTAGAGGCAATGTTTGTACATTCCGACATTCCGACTCCATTCTCCGGTGTATGTGAAGCGTTTCGGAATGCATCGCTAGGATAGTTTTGCAGCTGAATCGAAAGGGCGTGCGAGTGAAATTGTTTCCGCTGGGTTTGCTGCTGCAGCAAAGCGTTTTTAAGATATTCAATAAAATATACGCTTGCTTCCCTTCGCTGCACCGCCGTAAATCATGGCCGACAGTGTGGAATGTAACGTGAGGAAATATGAGAGTTATCACGCGACGAAATGGAAGGATGTATGTTTCTTATCAATTTCAGTGATTGGTCAACCGTAGGAATTTGTGGTGCTTTTTCTGTGTGTATTTGTGTACGAAATGCTCTAAATTTATGTTTGTTGCTGCACGAACTTTCTCACGAACGTTTTGAGATGTATTAAGTTACGATTTTCATGGATGAAACTGACAATTCTAAGAAACCTAATGCAGTCTAAGCAGAAGGGAGTTCATGGAATAGTTTCTCAATGAAGCAACAACACAATATAGCAATATGCTTTGTTAATCAAATCCCAACCTCACTACCATATTTCTCCACCTGTGGGTTATTCTTTATTTAAACCTATTGTCTACAAAGCCTTGTCTTGTTGGGTACTGGTCAAGTCCCGCTTTTGCCTGAATGTCAATGCTTGCATAACCATGAAGTACCGCGTATAAAACGCCTGATGAGCGATAGAACCCAGATTGTGATTTTGATATGGTACATTTTTCATCATCAAAAGTATGATTAGTGTCCGGGTGCAGCAGAAGACGAGCTCCCAGACAGGATACTGTCGGCTCAAGCACCAGACGCAATCAAAAACAAGATGAATGAGCAATCATGATTATGGTTGCGGTTTATTCTCTTTCTCTCTCTCTCTCTCCTTTCCTTTCCATCTGCGCACTTGACGTGAATCTGTTGCAACAGCTTGACGATATAACACGCTCGGTAAGTAGCTAGGTCGATAAAGAACTTCTTGACATCCGCTCGGCCTGTATCACTGCCCATTGAGAACCATTGATTTCATTCTTTTCGGCCACACAATGCTCGGTATCCAGTGGGTTCGAAACAGTAACACAAAGTAGCATCATCTCACCTGTTTAAATCTCTTGCCGCGGAGCCGAGGGTGTTGTTGGTTGTGTCGTGTTTTCCTTTGTCGTGGACCGCATCGCGTGGATTCACGTGGGAATGGAATTTTTGTTTGATTTGGCTAAGGTCGCAACGGTTGTTGAATGATGGCAGGTGTTGAGTGTTGATTAAATTGAAGCCTTTCTTCACTACATCGGTGAGTTGTTGGGAAAGTTTACTGTTCTGATATGCTGCAGAATGGGGTTTTCTTTCCACTGTACTCACCAGTACTCAAACAAAGGGAAGTCATGATTCAACATTGAATCAAGAAGGAAGCAAAGGAAATTGATTGGGAAAACACATTTTATTTAATTCATAAATATACAATAGAAAGTCACTTTCATCATGACGGAGTTATAGAACAAATGCTACATAAACTATTGATTTAAAAGCTTACGGACTTTGTCGTGATCTTCTGGGATCGATTTCAGATCTTTGGGGAAAAGTTTGAAAGTTTTATTTTTATATTAGTATTGATGATAATATTCAAGTATTTGTGCATAACGTGTATCATCTTAACTGTATTAAATATTATTCTAGTTTTCGTTTTTTGGATAAGATAGTAATTCTCCATTTTTCCATTCTTTGAGAAGAATTACACGCATCAATCGTCAGTGTTCAAAGTAAAAGTTCAAAAAGTTCACAGTTTAATATCATTGTGATCATGGTCCGACTCTCATGATTCGCAAGATTCATGAACCTTCAAAGGTTGAAAAATCTTTAAAGCTTATTGATTCATGGCGATGTTTTGCAGTTTTATAGCCCAAGTTATATCATATTATATCTCTAGTTAACTTATATCTCTAGTCTTATATCTCTAGTAAACTATTTGTTAAATATTATTGTTGATATTGTTAAAAAAATGTAAAATAATTTTAAATATTGGACATATTCGAGTTTACATTCAGAATAAAAGGAACCCAAGACTCGGTATTTCAAAAAATGGATTAGATTAAATTTACACGTTTTCTTGTCTTTAAAGGCAAAGTGAAACGCAAAATGAGTTGACTCTAAATGCGTTAAAACAAATCGTGAAAACAGGAAGCATTTCTAACCCAAAACTGGATGACCCATTGTGTCGTGTGCGAGTAGAAACAGCTGGCCCAGACTATGTCCATTCCCCATTCAGTCGTCAATAATTAGTTATTGAACAACAGAAACACTAACCAACAAAACCATACACCGCGAGATACGACAGCACACAGAGTGTCAAAGTGAACACATAAACAAAGTATTAGTACAATCCCAACAACGGCACGTTTTCCTTCAGGCACCACCCGGCAGCGTTGATAACCCCTTTTCTGCCAGAGGCACGGCAAAAGTTCAATAATGAATTTATAATAACTTAATTTTTCTCCCTCATGGTCGCTCGTTATCAAAGCGAGCTTTCTAGCCGTACCGGTTGCGGTTATTTCAACGCCGGATAGCAGGCTTTATCGCGTTTTGATATCGGCAATTTGCCGGACCTTACCAACACCAACACGGCCGGTCAGTTTGTCTCTCGCGTCGCGTTCTATTGATTTAGATTGCATGGGAAAATGTATTGTTTGGTCCCGGACGGGACCGATACCATCGGCTGTAATTGTCATCGAATTGGAGCTAATAATTGGATTATTAAGCTATCACCATCATCATCATGATCGCTGTGGAAATTATTCTGTTCTCAAAACCATCCCGCTGTGCCCCCTTGTTTGCGACCGGGGTGTGAGATATCTTTTGGACGGACATCCATCTGGGGGGGGAGGAGGACTAATAATTCTTGAAATTTTCGTTATCTTATCAATGTTGTCCGTACCATCGAATTTCGCTCACAGGCAGAGAACATAACTCAATTCGTCTCCCTTCTGACCTGTTTAGCATTGAAAGCGTGTGTAATGTCACGCAGTTTCTTAACGTTTTTCTTCCCACCATCGAAGACCATCCATTTGAGGAAAACTTCTTTCCAGGAACGTTAAGAACCAGCCCATTCAAACGTATTTTGGAACCTGCTGCAGATGTTGTAAGCGTTGTAACGCTCTCCGACACGCAACGACGATGAGACAGATTGCGGCGGACAGGATAGCTCTGCTATTATCCTCCGCGTGTATGCGAATGTATAATAACCCTGGACAAGACATTCATTCCCCCTTTTTGTATGCCACGCAAAGGTAAATCAACGAGAGCTTTTGCCAGCGATAAACCGTACAATAAAAAGGGAAAACGAGTTCTCGTGCCAAGAATGCGTCGGAAGTGTCCGAAAGGATACGTGCTACGTGCCGGGACCCCACGCTCGATGACAGGGATACAAACTTTGGTCGTGTACTCGTGTGGTGCCTAGCGCTTCCTGCAACCGTACACAAATAGCGCCCAAGTTCATCGATCATGCCGCCATTTGATATGCTTACGGGGTTGTATTCTTTCCTAACCCTATCGTACATATAATATCGTGTTCAACACAATGTACAACAAATTTATTATTTACCGAAATCGGTCCAAATAATGCGTTTCCCTCCTTCGGAACGTATATTACGGTAATAAATGACACCGAACCAACCGTACGAAAGGAGGCAACTTTTCGATATTCAAACGAACAGATGCAACGCCACGCACAAAGGGCAACAACAAACACTGCCCACTGTGTGCGGCGGAGGCAACGTACGGTAACAGCAACACAAGAATGGGCAAAGGGTTACGGCTGAAGATGATTTATGGTATCCACACAGGTTCCGGATTTGGAACGGTATCCTTCCAACGCGCGAAACGCCGAGGGGAGAAAAAGGAAAACCGAAAGGGAAATTAATAATAGCACCAAATAGTGCCAATACGCAAAGTCAATGAATGACGGGGCCCCGAAACCAGGACACGGGCAGGAAAAGTATATAAAAAGCCGTGAACACACACAAACACACACACACACGTGGACACCGGGAGGGAAAAATAAGAATTCATCCATTTCGACAGGCGCATAAAAGAAACGGGGTAAATATTTATTTCCCCAACAACTCGCCCGTTCCGGATTAGTGTGTATACGAAATGTGATAAAAATTGAACTTCATCGGTTTCCGCTTGTGTGTGTGTGTGTCTTCTTCCCTTTCGAAAACATTAAACAATAGCGCTTTTCCGCAACGCACGTACATGTCGGAAGTTGAATGTATCGTCCTTTTTTTTGCCTTCGCCTCTGAAATGGGCCGTGTAAACGATTCCCAACTCATCCCCCAATAGCTGTGGAAGCAGGGAATCCTTGGAATAGGATCATTTGGAACAGGAAAAACTCCACACCGCACCAAACCGTGCCACTGTCACTTGTCACGCCCGGGGGCTGGCGGGAAAGCAAGCGAGTGGTTGGTTTTGTGTCGCTTCGGTTTTTGGTGTTGTGGTAAATTAAGAGTCATAATTGAAAATTTACACTGATTTATCATGGGGTTCTCGTTGCGCTCGAGTTCGATCCTGTCCCGGCGTGCCGTGTTACCCTTCTCGGTGTGCGTCGGTAATTTTCCAACGGACTAATTTTGCACGCCTGGCGGAAACCGAACGGGTGAACCGGCACGGACGAACACGGTAGCGAGAAAAGTTTGTCCTTTCCTTTCCGGATAATTTGATTATCGATGTTTAACAAGCAGGATTATTAGTTGTGACTCTGTTTTTTTTTTGTTCCGTTCCTCCTGCTAAGTGTGGGGATGTGGACAGATGGGTTGGGTTGGAGGGCGAAGCGCGATGGAGGTTTTGCGCACTGTGGTCGTTCCGGGTGTGATGCTGTTACGGCAATAACTCATCGTAAATGATGCAATATTTTGACAGGGAAGCGTTTCCGGAGAACTTATTGCCGTGGCAAGTGCTTTCGGGGGTTGATGAATTAGGTAGTTAGTGGATATGAGATGTATCAAATGTTGGAAGGATTTATGCGAATGTTCCAATGGAGGAAGGTTTATTTCTTTTTCGTTCTTTTGCGTGCTTTTGGGTGACTAAGTGCAACCGTTAGTAATGCCATGTCTAATGAAAATTTTTCCTGTTGTCAAAATGTTGGAACAAATGGATCCCTAGTACAATGTCTCTTTAGTCACAGATCCTGAGGATCTCATCATCGTTATCTTTACCTTTTACGAATACTTCTAAAGTATCTCAATTTAGTTTCAGGACTCTAATTTGTAGATTAGGCCTCACTAATGATTAGACTAGCCTTCATCTATTTCATTTAAACAATCAACAATTCTCTAATTTTCCTTGTTGATGATTGTTACAATTTGAGACAATTTACGTTTGTAACTAGTTTCCTATTTACTCTTTTAATTACAACAAATTTGGACAGGCTCTCGGGTCGAAAATCAATTGCATCAACGATCTATGGTTTTTTCGTGCAATTTTCCATTGTTCTTTATGTTGACTGGGGCATTCCTTAAAGTGCCTTATTCGTCTAAACCCTTCACCTGATTTCAATCAAACTGGCATGAAACGTTCCGGACCTGCACCCCTGCAGTCGGTCACATTGCATTATGGCTTCGTTTTTTCACTCCCATCAGTATCAAAAATCGATCGACTAAAAATACCGACAGAGCGATGTGTCGAAACTGTCGAAAGCTGTCTGAGCGGGGCGAATCATCGAAAGCAACGAAAGCGCTCGATCTATCATTAGATAATTAATGATAAACTATTTAGACCTTGCCCGGGCGGCAGTCCGCAGCGCAGTTGCGCTGCTGCCCCGAGCGAAGACCGTCTACCCTTCGACAGTTCGAGTCAATCTCATTAAAGGCCAACCCCAAAGGCTAGCGTTGCAGCCCTATTGACACTACGAACTCTGGCGCTCACCCGATCTCCAAACCGTTGGAAGCACATCGGAACCTCAGAACCTCGAAATGGAGAGGGCGTTCTGGCGGCCTTTTTGCACCGAACCGCCGGGTTCACAATCTAATCGTTAATTTATGATGATTGTTGTCTAATTGTAACAATGTGCTGAAGTGAAATGCACAAAACCAGCTCGCGCACGACAGCGAACCGGTTGGACCGGGGCGGCTAGCGAGAAATCTTTTGTCTTTCCCGGCTACCTTCTGGTTCCGCTGGCTGCCGTGCCCGGGTCGGCCGGAATCGGACAAACCCTTTGCAAGAAGCCGCCGATCGTGCCGATCGTTTGCAATCAACACGGTTACCGCCGACACGTTTGCGCGCGGTTTAAGGACGGACGAATGATTTTTCGTGGCCACAAGTATCGGCGATGGCAGGTTCGCGTCCTGGCCATCCTGGGAAAACGTGTGAAAGCTCGCCCGTCGTACCACACTGTCCGGCACTCTGTCATTACGCGAGCGTAGCATCAAACAACCACCGTAGCTGCGCCGGGTCGCACTTTTCGCGGCAATAGTGTGCATGCCGGCGTCCAGGAAAGTGTTAGCACATCGGCAATCGGTGCGCATCGATCGCGAGTGTGCGCGTGGTTCGAACACCAGCAAACCAGGAGTGGAATGAAGCGGTGAAGTGGGAAGAAGGGTAGCAACAGCCTCACCAAACGCAAAGCATCCCGAGAGCACTTTAAACTGTGCTAATCACGAGCGAACCCTTTTGCGAATGGGCCTTTCCTGGCTGATTTTCACACCACACGATTGGGCCTTTCGGTGTACCGCAAGGCGTCATTTATCGGGTGCGCGGTGGGGAAGCACAGCCGGGTGCAGCAAGGGATTTTGCCTGTGCGAATGCGCGAGCAAACCGCGAGTAATCCGAAAAATGACCCCTCGAAGGCAGGCGATCGATCATCTTTCATCGCGTTCGTTTATGAGCCGCCGAACGCATTAATCCCACCGAAAGATCTTTTCGCATCTTGTACATCCCGCCGTACCTGCCCTTCCGTGCTCATTGTCCCTCCGCCGAACGATCGTGTTCCTTACCTTAAAAGGGCCTCCTTTTGGACGGCTCGTTGCACGCCCGGTCTGTGCACACGTGAGCGCAGAAGTTAAATTGAGAAAATGGTTTTTCCAGTGGCATCTCGATGCACTCGGATGATCAGTTCTGGTTGGCCAGAGTGAACACGCGAAAGTCAACGCGAACGGCTTGTTAGGAATCAGTCCGCGGCTGCCCGGCCGTCCGGTCAACACACTGGTACTTGCGATCGATAATCATGCCCAACCGGCTGCTGATTAGCTCGACTCAACTGGTGATCATCTGGGGGTTTTTTATCGCGATCTGCAGTATCTGGCTGTGGAGGAGTTGCACACGCTGGCAGGGCAGGCTATCGTTGTGCGCCTGGCGGAACATTGTATCGCGTGACGGTATCACGCCATTTGCTTTCAAGATTGTATTTACCTTTCAGCAGCAACTTTCAAATTCGTGATAGAAGCACTGACAACAGACTGTTTTGTCTGCTACAATGTTATTAAGTTATCAAAACATATACTGGCGGGGAATAGGACATCGAGCATTAAACAGCTTGATATATTCATTTTTATAGGCATTCAAGACTAAAAATTCTTGAGATGTTGTGTTTTTTTTAAAGATTAGCTTACGATAGGCATTATGGTATAATTTAGTTTGTGGTTTTACAATAAAGTTGATTTAACAAACAACAACTCCGTTCCACGAAGCCATCAATTTACGAAACGACGAAGCCCTTTCATTATGACTTCGTTCGTGATACTTTTTCTCCTGTTTGCGCATTTCATTCACTCCATCTGCTCTGCCGGTCAGCGAAGTAAGGAAAACCTTCCCCATTTTACGAAAACGTGTCCCTAAACAAGATTCTAGTTAACAAATTGCTCCCTCGAATTAACACTTAACAAAAGGCTGCGCAGTACAGCATTTCAACTAAAGAAAGAAAAACTTCACCGCGCCACCACCACCACCAGCGAAATCATCTGCCAAACTTCCAGCACAAATCACGAATAATTAGCTGCATTAATATTTTCCCACTTTCCGTGTTCTGGCTGCCGGTCCGGGAGGAAGATACACTTTTCGGCGTTGCTTCAATCGCCGAAAACCCGCCATTGTAAAGTGTAATACAGCCCGGTGTGGTTTTTTTTCCATTCCAATTCCAAAGATCCGACCTAATGATGGACCGAGGCCACGTATGTTGCTCACGCACGTTTTGTGGCTTTAAGCAATGAATGTTCGTCGTCCGGGAAACGTCGTGCCACACAGCGATGAATGGTTAACCGGACTAAGTCGTCCGGACGGTTTTTGGCCGAAAATGGACACGAGTCAGTCCGTTGTTTTTTATTTTGAAGATTGGACGATCGTGTAGTGGGTACGTTTGAAGGATCGGTAGTGTTTGCGCTGCCGGTTAATAAATGATTTGTGGTTTCAATGTAAATACGATAATAAATTATTGGTACGGGTTTCGTATGCGGCAGGCGGACGGTTTGTAGTAGTTGGGTTCGATTGACAAGGGAGAGCCGTCAGAAATGTTATTATGATAATTTATAGCTGAGTATTAAAGCTAGGTGAGGTTAGCATGGAGGATAGCATCTGGTAAAGGTCGTTGAGCTTCAGAATTAACAGTGCTTTCAGCAAAGCGAGCAACACTTAAAACTCCATTAAATCAATAGAATATACCTTCTCATACCAACTTTCATCGCAGTCTTCTAGAAAGAATTTACATCTCTTCTCTTGTCAAATTCCAGGCAATTGTTTAAATTCTTCCGGATTGCTTGTCATTTGAGATCAGAGTTTTTGAACATTGGTATTGCTAACATTGGATGTCAATTCTAAACTTCGATAAATGTCAGATTTTAAATTATTATTAGATATTTATGAAGATCTTCGTGAAAATGCAATGAACAATTGTATGTCTGCCTTGTACTCAAGAATTTCCCAACCAGTCGTATTGACTATTCGCCCTACAATATCAAACGGATCGAATAGAAAAATTGATAGTCGCATCTACTCTATGACCACTTGATTTAAAGTGGTTCAATTTCCATTCAAACAATTCGTCATATTTGTTTTCGAGAGCGATTAAAAAGATCCTCTGCTCTGTTGCTAGCAAATAAAACTTGCCGTTGACGGGTGTCAAACGTCGATACACGGCTTTTCAATACCCAGCACACACTACAGCCGTGCATCAAAGCCTTTCCGGAATGTAGATGCCGCAGCAGCCGAATCACTGAACGGCCGAACGGCAAACATACGGCCAGCATGTTTCAAAGACACCGCACCGAAACTGCCTCCTGCTGTGAAAATTTGTACTTTAAAGTCATCACACCTTTTATTGCGAATGAAATATATGTATTTTCGGGTCGCTGGGTGCTGTGCCCTGCCCCGGCTGCGTGTCTTTCCCGTCCAACCCATCCTTTCCGATCGGGTTTTTCGCTTTTTTTTTGGTGATCACCAAACCGTTTGACCAAGAACGGGAGTGAAATGACTTGCGAGCGATAAACAGGCACAAATCGGTGGAGGGACAGTTGAAAGGAAGAAGGCGAAACAAAACACACCAACCTATATGGGATGGGGAAAAGTAAACCAAACGATCGTCAAACCCCAGACAATGGGTAAGGATCGCACGAGCAAGCGATCGTGAATATATGAAAATAAAAGAGTGGGTTTATGATAATCGAATCACATATAACGCGAACGCGCGCAGCTATGTTTAACTTCATACTACGGCACAGAACCGGATAGTTGGGTGGATGATGTTTGGGCGGGGGGGTTGGGGGGGGGGGGGAATCTCAAAAACCAATAATAAAACGACGTGGTCATTCCTCATAACCCCCGTGACCATTTCGGACGGCACAATTCCGAGGCGAAGGCAATAACTGATGCCACTTATGAGTGCCCGGGACCGGTGTTCCGAGTGGCGGCGGCCATAAACGTGTTGTGCTGTGTATGTTTTTACGATCGAGCTCCCTCGTGCTGTCGAGGTTGTGGTGGAGTGTGAGCACGGTTGAAGCAGATCCTCTTCGCCGCTCCTTCCACCGCACCGATTGCATCCTCCCAGCTCCGAGTTGGTCGGTGATCGGTTATTTGATTAATCTATTGTAGGATCCGAACTGATCCTGGTGAGATGAAAGCAATGTGCCGTAAATGATGTGCCAAGTAAAAAAAGGCACAACCCGAAGCCGATATCATAGATTTCTGTTGTTTTCTACCCTGCCCCGATCGCCGACACCGAAGTGAGTGATCTTTTCGCACTTTTCCATAAATCAATCCTCGGGCAAAAAAGGGTAATGGGAAGAGAAAGGAAAGGCGATAGAATATTAATTTTCAACCTATAGCAAACAACCGATCAGTCGGTAGTGTGGCAGAATCCGTACATATAGCACGCACCTCAGGTGCAGGATCGAACTGGGTGAGTGTGGAATCGATTTGTAACATTCTGCTGCACGTGTGTGTGTGTGTTTGTGTATAGTTTTTTTTATTCATCATTTGGCCTCCTGCTGCGTGAATAAAGCGGCTGAAAGTGCTAAAATATTGCCAGATCACCTTTCTGGAATGCCGATCCGAATAGCGGAGAGTGTTATACCGTATGGGGCAAGAAACGGAGCAACTCGAGGATATTTGATGCATTTCGTAACGCTGATCATGCATTTTCTATGCACTAATTTGGAATAAAACACAAAATAAAGTCTATAATTGGGTCTAAAGTCTATAGAAGATTTCCAGAAACTGAAGAATTTGTGCACTATCCTTATTGCTGAACTAGCTGTAATAGGTTTTGATCTAAAACTTGTTCGTGCTAGACCATCAGTTACTTTACTTTCAAGCTTTAATACAAATTGATAGGTGTAAAAGGCGCTCCTCAAGGTGCGTTGTGTGAAACTAACGAGTATACTCAATGTCCTCAGGTATTCTGCGTTGACTCATTGGAATAGTTTAAGGGGCATGGTTGAACTCAGAAGACTTCTTTATGAGATATTTCCGAAGCCTAAAAGCATACGTCCTGACTTCGGATGGACATATACTGTAATTAGAAAGATACAGAGAGATCAGCATGACCCCAAGTGACTTTAATTTGGCAGTCTGTCTGGAGGTAGAGTAATGATGTCCAAAGGCTCAAATCTAATCATTTTGTGTATGTTACGTTGGACGATTGTACATAGGGTATAAACCATGTTCAATCGAAGCTGTGCAATTGTGCAGACTTAGACTATCTGTTGTAGTCTAGTCCGGTGACAGAAGACCTGATATTTATGATAATCTTTGGGAAACTACATCAAGAATTCGCTAGAACATGATTAGGCCTCCTAAATGTCTAAGCTTCAAATGTCACAATTTTACAATATAATAAATTACTTAGACCAACAAAACTGACAGCAAGGATCAGTAAAGACAATTCGAAAATCGGACAGATTCGGAAAACATAGTCCGCATCACAACATGATGGAGGTAGTGAACCCACTCTACCTAGCATTCCCTGGATTTGACAAACCAATAGCAAGAAATGACTGCCAAAAATATTACAATACTACTCGTCATCAAATTGCAATTAAAAGATAAAAAAAATATCGATTGAAATAAATTAAGTGATGTAGCCCGTTGTGTTGATTGAAAATCTGTATCAAATTACGCACCGTTCAACCACGACCTGCGTTGGATAGCATTCGTCCCGAAGCCATTTGCATTCCGTGCATCATTCGCTCTATTGCTCCGTTTTAAACATCCACCATTTAGCTAAAGACAAAAATATATTACCCAAACACGCACATAATGTTGCATACATTAATCCCCGTACGAAGCGGGTCGCCGCAACTCGGTGCAACAGGGCAGACAGAGACCAAAACAAGAATGGCGTGTCCGGGTGAATGCAAGCAAAGAAATAGTAACGAACAGAAACGACCAAAACTCCAAAAGCGTATACAAACATCGTACAACCGAAAACATGCACCTTTGCCAAAAAGCCGCGCAAGGCGGCAAGTTGGCTGTAACCATCAAATGGGGACCCTTTTTAACATACACGCTCATCCGCCAACGAGAAAAAAAACAACTCCTCGCTCCGAAGCACGGTGAGGTGAGTAAAAAATGGCCAGAAGCATCCTTTCTTTTCAACCTAATTTTCCCTTTCCCTGATTGAAGATTTCCCCCCCGTTTCGGCCGGATTTTGGGCGAGACACATGGGCTGCGATACGGGCCCGCGAAGCTGGAAGTGGGAAATGTGAAATTTTCGTTAAAGTGTTGTGGTGTTTATTTTACCAAACTCGTTAGCCCCGGTCCGGATCACCGTCGCCCCCCATCCGAGAAGTCTCCCCTATTTCGGTGAAGGCCAATTTAGCACTGATGTTGCTGCTGCTGGTGGTGGTGGTGCTGTTGCCTCATTTTCTTACCTTCACCCCATTTCGGCGCTGTGCGTAGTTTGCTTACTTGCGTGCTAAACATTAAAGAGTGAAGGAGAGCAGGAACCAACCGAGGGGGAGAATGAAAATCGGAGCGATCCTCGCGTAGTAGTCCCTTGTTTTCGGCATTTCGTGTTTCTTCTTTAACCGCACGATCTCGCGCAAACGAGCCGCTGCAGCATCCCGACCATAAGTGGCCACCGAAAAGTGAAGCGGCACAAGCATGATTTCGAGGTAAGAAATATGTTTATTATTATCATTATATTGCATCTCGTCCCGATCGCGGTGTAACCCCGTGTGCAGCGCGTTTTGCTCTTTTTGCCGGGTCGGGTTTTTGCCGCTTTGGTGGCGCGATCCTTTTCGGTGGCTCGTTTGTTGGGGCTCGATCGTTTGTACCGGTTGATGGAGTAGCATTTCGACACGCGGATCCCATCATCGGATGCGAGCAGGAACGAACGATTGCTGGACCGCTCACCGGGGCCGAGGTTCGGACACTCGTTTGCTGCCTTGCTGTCTGGTACGATTCCAACGCTGCGAAACGATGACGCTCAGCGCTTAACAACTTCACGCGCACAAGCGCAAACCCAGGCGAATTGTTGTCCGGGCTCTGTTCTTTGCCCGCTGTTTTGCTGTGTTGTTTTATTTTGCTCACGGTTCAGTTTTCCCAGCCACAAACCCACGGGGTTAAGATCGAAATTGAAAAGTGTGAAGATTCGTTTAAAATCTTAAAAGTGCAATCCCGCGGCACTGTTCCTTGGTATGGTGGTTGGTTGCAGCAAGCGAGAGAGAAGAAAGCAAGAAAACCCCTGCAGCTGCTCGGTCAGTACCGGGAGGAAACACAAGAAAAGGCGTAAAAGGCTCATCCAGAAAACTGATCAAAAATCGACCCAACAGTAAACACGGCGTTCACGTACCGCCGCCGCATAAATGCTAAGGAACCGCTTGGTTACGAGCCGCCCCGAGTGGCTGGCCAGAGCAAATGCCATAAAATATGCTCCATAAAACCTGGAAACCCATTGTGGAATGTTAATTTTCGCGAGACGCCCAGTCTGTGGCGGTGAGTTGTTCGGCCGTGCTCGGGTGCGGGTTTTGCATTTGAAATATGAGTTTGGGGCGTTTGGGGGCGAAAAGGAACCAACGCGCTCTGGTGGCTGGGTGGTGCTTACTTTTGGGCAATTACTGCCGTTGTAACTAACGAGTTCAATTCTTTTCTGGGCGCAGAACGAAGGTCAATAATTACAAGTGTTCGTAACGAGGTGGCTTAAATACGGCTTATGCAGATAGGACCATCCGTCGACGGATGGCTTTCATCCTTAAGCTGCCGTTTAAGATGCGTAGATTTGGTTAAAAGTTAGACCAAATTCCAATTTCATATTTGCATTTGTGTGCATGTGTTGTTGAATATGAATCGCTCACAATAGACAATTTTTAAATGGTCCCACCAAACGCATGCTCTTCCATCACTTCCATCGGGAATGATTGATTTCGATCATAATTTTCAACAATAATGATCGGTCAGATACTTTTTCGAGGTCCGTACAAAGAATCTTACAACATTTTACTATCAATTGACAGGCTGGACCTTTAACGCAACAATAAAATAAATTTGTACGCAACCTTTTAATAGACACCTGATCGTACCATTTGAATTCTTCTATTGGACCACTTGAGTGTTAATGCAAGCCTACCGCTATTCATGTTTCCGATTATTTATTCCTGCACCTAATTCGCTCTCAAACTAGAATATTACCCTCTGTTATAACAGCTTGCTGTCGAATTATAACCTTGTTTGTGTAATGCTACAATAGCACGCGTTTTCAATTGTGCTCTATTGATACCGACACAAATAGCACCTTCGCCGATGAATGTAACCGACCGTATTGTAGCCTCAAGAGCGGAAAGTCTTTCGATGTTAGGCGTTGCCAGAAGGGCGGACCCTCTTTGCCGTGGTGAACACCGTTAACATTAATCTTCCATTGGCGGCAAACGTTCTTCCCTGCTGTGACGTCAAACCCTTACATCATCCACCTTCGCGCAGCGCTGCATCAGTTTGCTTTTCAAATCTCAACACCATCATCATCATCATCATCGTCCATCGGGGATGGGGTGCGCAAGCGTAAAGAAAAACGCCACAATCCAACGATCGCAGCCAAGATCCATATCCGAGTTACCCCCCGACGAGCGTAACGATCGTTCGCTCGCTCGAAATTTACCATACGTTCGATATCGAATTTATTTCAAATACATTATGTTGTTTTGTTTGTTAATAACGGTCTATTAGGTGTTTGGTGTGTATGCATGCCGTCTGGGCGCGGGTTTGTTTGATAGCGCGAATGTGGTGTTTTATGAGACTGGCACCGATCTGCCACCCACATGTGCACGCAACGGCGCATTGACTGGAAGGAGAAGCTGTACAGAAAAGTGGAACGAGTTTGTGTTGAATGCTTTTAATTTTTGAGCGACGGCATGAAAAAAGATTGTACCAAGCCGAGGTTCGTCGCTTTACTCGCCGTAGTGTTCTTTTGTTCATTTTTAAGTTAAATATTTATTTTTATAATTTTATCACCCTTTTCTTAAAGTTTACTTTTACAATGTATCATTTTTCAATTTAGTACATATATTTTATTGAAGAATTGTTCAATAACTTTTGCCGCTCGTGTTGCTTAACTTCTATCTTTTAGATTGAGGTGTTTATCGCACGAGGAAATCGAATTCAACGTTTGAAATAATAAGAAAGTTAACTAAATTCGACTATAGACAGTTACTACTCGATGATGGTTACTATTTTAATAACTACTGACCTTTTGATCAAAACACATCTTTAAGTTTTGGTAACGTAACTCGCAAACAAGCAAGCAAGTATCTGAAGCTGCTGAATCTTTTCTTCTGTAAAGAAATGACGATTTAAGCAAAATTGATGTCTCACACAGCAAAAGGTTAGGTTCCGCGGAACCACTTGAACGTACAATTCAGGTAGCTCCTGCCGAGTCCTTCAAACTATTTATTTACGGTTTTTGGTTTCCAACACGGCTGGAAACGCTCGAAACGCTGCTAAAATAAATATTGTCCCACTGGCTACCTAAGTAAACTGTTACGCTCGTACTGAAGTATGTTTGGATAGGCCGCTGGCAGGATGTATCTTTTGTTAGTTTGTATCGTCCCAAAACGAGTCCCTGCAGGGTTTTGGAAGGAAGGTGCACGAAGCAACATAAACAGTACTGGTTAAACAATGTAAAACCAAGCGTCGAGTTGGTATAAGAAAGCTTCTTGTTCTCTCCTTTTTTTCTACACCTGCGCCACTTTTTAACAAGTTCTACAACAATTTAGCTCGATCAGTCATCAGCGAAACGCGTTATTCAAAACAAATAATGCGTCCATTGCTATATTTAGCCTGCAATTAACCTGTACTCTGTACTATTTTTGCTTTCGTTCTAATTAAATATGCATTTTACACACCCAACACGCACTGTTTTGCCGCAAAAACGTTTCACTTTTTACGCTTCCTCTCGTGCCACCAGCGTATAATTACTAGCAAAAGGAAAAAAATAACATAAATTACGCACTTTTTACTAAAACAAACCCTTTGCGCTCAAGCTGGCAGTAAATCTATTTGCTTTGCCGTATCTTAATCGTAATTATGCAAAACGTTTTGTGTAGTACGGACAGCAACAAAAACTCGCACACCAACACACGCTCGTCTATCAGTTTCAGCTGCCTCCCCCCCCGGTATGTGTGTAAGTCGCTTTATACCAGTTTTGTGGCTGGTTGCCATTCATCCAGCACTCGATATTGCGTGGCCCGGTCCATTTCCAACCGGCCTGGGAAAAGGCCTGGATGATGGGTGAGTAAAATGTAAGCTCACTGTTCGTGACATGCATACATGCATGTCGTACATGCATTATTTATTTAGCTACCAACAGTGCAATTTTTCTATATTCCGTCCGACCCGGCGCTGCCAGCCAGCCTCTCAGGTGCCACCGAAACCCGATAAGGAGAAAGAAAGGCCCATCACGCCCGAGAAAGCCCCATCAGTCAACAGTGTGATACCATTATCGCATGGCTTGGTTAAACAAACAAGAAAACGCTCAACATTGCCGACACCGCCACCGCGTGTGTGTGTGTGTGGGTCTTGTCCACCCTTTTGCGTTACAATCATTTGCGCAACATAAGCGATTCCGCATTAATAATGGTTACACTCGAAGCATGGCGACCGGGTAAGGAGCTAATGGCACTGGAAAAGGCAACGTGTGATGGATGTTGTTCGATGTGCAGGTTGTGGTAATTATTCACGCAACTCGATCGCATCACAGCGATGATGCACCGTGCGTATGTGGCGACTTCTAGGGGGCAACCGTTGGAGGGGTAGGAAACTTGTTCTTATCGGGTAAATGGACATGGAACATGGATCCGGCCCAACAGCGTCGTAAGACCATTTTCACTCACAGTGTCTATCCTGTATCTCGTTTGATGCGTCGTTATTTAGCTGCGATCGTCGTTCAACACCACGCGTAATTTGTATGATTAATCGGTTTGCGCTGCTCGATGCACGTACCGGCTTGTTTTGATCATGCGTTTGAAGTTTACTTTCAGCTCCACGTACCACATACAAACCAGCACAAATTGTTACATTGTTGTCGGGTTTTTCCTCTTTTTTTAAATATTTACAACGCCAACCCTTCTATTTACTCCGTCGGGAAGGTACAATATGAAGAGGGATTTACTTGATTAAAAAGACTCGCCTTTGTGGGAAAGTTGCGGGAAATTGTGTAGCAAGTCGCTTACGAACTTCCTTACGTGCAAATATGCCAATGCAGGTAGATGGCTGTCAACGAGCGTCACGCGCTTGCGATGACAATCATATCGCACCGACAGGATCTCCGCTAGCGCTCATCATCAGGCTGACATAATGTGCAGAAAAACACATATTGCAGTAGAAATAAGAGCACGTCGGCCGTGAAGAATTCAAACAAATTTGAAATCGAAAATTACCTTACCCTAGGACGATGATTGGTCATGTTGGCGATGATGGTTCCAGCATCTCCTTAACAAGAACAACGTTCGCATGATTACGAGCAGGAACAGTGCACACTGGGCGAACTGTGCTGGCCACATTGGGGTCTTAAGAAACTTATTAAACATTATTTTAATGGAATTTACACCCAAAAGAAGAGCAAACTCTTGACTTTTATGCACATTTTTACATACCTCTCTGAGTGAAATCCGCTGCAACAAATTATGACCAACACACCGCGTCTGCTCACGCACAGTGTGCGATCGATTCAATCGATCAGCACCTTTATTATTCCAGTCACCAATGAGGCAGAAGTGTTCGATCAGCCCGTATTTACCGATTGGTTCCACACGAATTGCTTCGATATTGATAAAATATAGAAATTGGATGATGCGCGGTGCCTTAAGGTGGGTGCTGGTCGATTCGCCGCACGGCTCGCCGCCCCGTCCGACCGAGCGAAAGATCAGCCGGAAAGTGTGCACATTACTTTAAACTAGATAATTTTTCGCTTGTTTTCCCGCTTGTCGGCGTCAATTAAAGCGAACGAGGAGGAATATGGGGATTCGTGTGGGAAACCTCATAGCCGGTCGTGATTTGCCATCGTGTTGCGGTACACGAAATGTTGAGCGAGACTCCCAAGGGTAGCAAAGGATGATCTAGGTTTCGTTGCTGGACGAGGTGTTGCGATCGGTGTTGAATCGATTGTTGCTTTTCCTTCGCCTCTAGCATTCCAGCTGTCTGCTTTCCCTATGCAGTCCCTCTTCATATGTTTCTGACATTAAATTGCAGAACAATAATTGTGACTTCTAATGACACTAATCCCATCGCACCGGATCTCGGACCGTTCGGTGCAAATGTTGTCGGTTTAGGTGAAGGTGCTGTGATAAATACCACCAACGATGCAGGTCGAGCTGCCAAGGCTGAAAGGAACACTGGTTCAAGGATGATCCTTTTTTTTTTGCTTCTTCTCACCTCTTCTGGTATCGCTACACATATGACATCAACATAAGCTTCACGTTCACACCGCGGGGATGTTTGATCAAGGATTCAAAACCTTCCCAATGAGCCCGATCTGTCAATGTTTTAACTACTCTCGACACCATCGTCCTGGGTATGGGCAGAACATATGCCGCTTGACGTGAAGGAATAGGTGTGCCGAGGGTTGTTCTAAAGGTGAGCCGAAAACCCACCTACGGAACTGGCGGAACGTGGTCATTATTTTATTCTAACACATCCGACAGTCCAGCCTGCTGCTGCACGCTGTCCCTTCCCAAAGCCGTACGCAAGTCCTGCGCGCTCGATGCCCGATAATGAGGGTGCACACATAAGGGCGTCAAATCAACAGGCTGCGGAACAAATTAAAAAGCCATAAGGATTTTTCCCATTTTCTTTGCACCCCCGGGAAGCGAGCTCCTCGTCGGTGTAGCGTTTGTTGTAGACCGTGCTTTGTAGCGCATAAAACTATTGCCCCGTGACGATACTTGCGGGAAATGAAGAAATTTATGCACGATGGCTATCGGGAACTGGTGAAGTGATAAATTTACGGAACATTCTATTCACGGTCATCATCCGTGGACCACCAAAATTGGAGAAAGATGTTTGATAAAGGATCACCGGAAAGATGCACCAGATCTGGTCCGATTGGAGGGCGACGAAATGGCCCGTGAGCCCATTGACCGTAATTGAAAAATAAAGAAAGCCTTTGCCATTGAATGTTGCCTCTCCGAGCTGGCAAGAATTAATTTTCTTAATCCTTTTGCTGCGTTGTACACGTTGCCCTAAAAAGACAGCTGTGCTTCCGTGCCGTAGATGTGGCCCAACCGATAAGCCAGATTGAGCAGGATGTGAGTGTGGTTTTGGCAACGGTGAAGTAAACAACAAATTCGTACAAAGGCCTCTATTCACGATCCCTTTTCTATCCCTTCGCTACACCCTCCCACACACACACAATCCCTTCCTAAGCTGCACCATTTTGTAGTTCGGTTGTTGTAGTACGTTTTGACTACAATTACTTTATCCAAACAAACAATGTAGTAATCCTGTTTACCTTTCCGAGCTCCTCTTGAGGTGTTTCGCAGAAGCTCTCGGCGGGTAACGCTCTTCCAGCGTTAATCCAACCGCAACTGGGACTGTTGGGAGGAATGGCAGAAAGAGTGCAAAATGGTTTTGTTTTTTGGTCGGATTAGTGTGCATCAAAAGGGTCTCGAAACGCTAACAAAGTTGGTGATTTGACGCTTTAAAACGCTTATCAGATCTTCCCATCTGTATTGATCTTACCTTCATGCTTGTACGGAGTTGCAGTTTCATCGTTTGCAGAACTTCTCCGTTAGAAACTGCACAGGAACGAGAGAGAGAAATAAAGAAGTGAGTTGTTTGGATAAGATCTTGGGTATGGATTTGAATAAGAACCCACCGCATAAATCTTATTGAAATGACAAATTTCTTCAATGGGTTAAATCAGATGAAGCCCTGACCATTAAATGACATTATTGTACGATTTTTGTCCGACCAGAGAACCCTTCCCTGGTTCTAAGAACTTCGAAGAATTCTGTTTTATTATTATTATTGACAACCCGCATTCTCATTCACAAACATCTCAAACCCCTTTATTTCTTTGTCCAATAAACGTTTCTTAGCATCCAACGTTACATATCTTCAGTTTTAGACGCTACCGTACGAATATCGCTTCGTTCTGCATCAAACATCCTTAGGCAGAAAATTCCACCATAAACGATTTCGCTTCATTATATGCAGCTGAGCATTACAGGCCAAAGATGCTCAGTACGGTACTCGTTGACAGCGCCTGACATAGCCGGCGGTTAAACGGCATTAACAGCGGCAATAAGCTGTCAACCGAACGCTGGCAGTAAACGTTCTATCCAATCATCCGCATTCGACCCGAAAACCAAAACCGCAAGGGTCGGACCGAGCACGGCATGTAATGGTGCTCACAAAAATATTAATACCACCGATCAGACCAACTTCAAAACGTTCATCAGCTTCAACGTATCTCCCGCCCTGGTGCATGGGAAAACGGGCCCGGGTTTGCACCGGGCAGTAAACTGCACACACCACTTTGAACGGTTTTATTTATACAGGCACGAACATATTTACCGAAGCGCAAACGAGCAGCCTCGGTCAAATGCGCGAGCTGAGATGCGGCTTTAGACTTTATTAGTCAATAAAACATCAATCGCTAACGCAAGTAGAGGCAATCAATGATTAAAGAACGCACGAAACCGCACCGGGTAGTGGTAGCGGAGGGCTGTCGGCGATGCGCAAGCGGTTTTATTGTACCAACAGCAACAAGTACCATCAGCAGAACCTGATGCTTCGCTCCAACGTGATCGTAAAATATCGACAACTCGATCGCAAAACATTTACACTGATCGAATCGCCATCGTTTAGAGGGTGCGGGGTCGGATACTACGGCACTCGCAGAACAATGTTGGTGACCCAAACGGTCCGTTCCTCGCATTCGCCACGGTACACGTGGGTACTCGGGGTTCGTTTGCATAATGACAGATGCTGTGCGGTGTTTGGGCCGACTGGCACACAATAGCGCTGGACTGGACTGGACTGCGAACCGAAAGGTGCCAAAACTGCTGTTCAATTAAAACTATTATTACCGGCTAATTTCGCACATTCCTGTACCACTGCAGCTCGTTGCGTGAGCGATGAAAAGAAAACATCCATTTGCGGCAACCGGCCAATTATGCGATGTAAATCAAATATCATACTCTGCGGCGCTGGCCGGGCCGTGTTCGGTTTCTTTTCTTTGGGCGCTTGTTTTCCAAGTACATCCTTCGGGCCGCACTTGAGGGTCAGTACTGGCAGTTGGGCGAACAAATGTTACCGAGATCCGTTCGGTCGTAAGTTTACTTCAAACAAGGATCTTATTACCAGAAACCCAAACCAAGCGACAGACAGAGAGAAACAGAGCGAAAACGAAGAGGAAAGCACAACATTATCGCAAAAGAATCGGTAATCAGTATTCTCGCGCCCTCAGATCCTGCGCAACTCGATCGTTGTTCCGAGTCTCGGAGGGATGGACCATAATGGATGATAATTCTAAGAAATTCGCTATCCTTTTGAGCCCATGCGAAAGGTGTTGAAGAAAATGATCTCCTTTTGGTTGCGTGTTTTCTGCCGCCGTCTCTTTGCGCACTAAGCTCACGGCGCATCAGGGCGTCAGATCTGTTCTTAATTTCACACTGAAAACAAAACAAAAAAACACACACACAGCTCAAAACTCAACCGAAGCGAGTCGCATTTGCAGACGGAAAAAAGGTCTTTTATTTGCTCTTGGCCCTTCGAGCAGGCCGCTATCAAACGTGTAGGCAAATGGAAATGGCAATCTCCGTACGGAAGGACGCAGAAGGATTCATCTGCTAAGGGGCATTCAACGCGAGGAAGCGGAGTTGGGGGTGTGGAAAGAGGTGCGAAGTAAGGTGAGAAACTGCCACAATGATTTAACACCTGCATGTGGTAAACAAGCCGCCAAGTTGCTGATTTGTCTATCATAAGAGATAGAACTCGGCGATGGCTCTGGAGCAGTGGACGAGTGTGGCTCGAATTCTCTGGAAAGCAGGGTGCAAAACACAAACCCCAGCTCTGCGCACCGAGTTTACGGACATAATCGGAACCATTCGGTCGTAATTTGAAACCGGCTGTTGGAAACTGAACGCCTCCGCCCTACTACTACCACCCCGCCGATACGGCCGGCCCCGCATAAGGGCGAAGGCGGCGCACCAAGCTGGCAGAGGTCAGGTGTTAATGTGTCAGAATGTGGCACCTAGCGCCTTCCATGAAGAGATGACGGTCCGCGTGGCTCTAATTACAATAATTTGCCCTCTGTGCCCCGGCTTCGTGTTTGGTGTGGCAGTGCGACCCGACTAAAAGGTGTTAGAATTCTCTGATGAAATCGATTGTTTTATTTTTCTGCTGAAAAACACCTTTTACACGTGCCCCGATCACGGTCGTATTATCGTTTGATCGGTCGGTCACGGGATGGAGCGGGAGGAGGCCGGACTGACCAATTAGCAGGATGTGTGGCTAGTTATTTACAAGCTTTTATTGGCCACTACCACACTGGCGAGCTTATTTCTCGATTGGTAGAAAGCGGTCGCGTTAATCGACCATACATCAATTTTGTGTTGAAATCTCGTGGAACATAAACTGATAATGGTTCTATAAACATTTTTTTTCGTGGAGAATCAGATTGAGAGGTCCACTACAGCGACATAAAGAAAAATAATGATTACTTTTTAATCCTAACATGCAATGATATACTTTTTATATCTAAACCTTGATCATGGCTCGGGGACTACTATTTAATCTGTACGAAATTCAGCTAACTGTCAATCCAGCTTAACTGTGATCGGTTTGCGGTTGTAAATTTGTATATCTATCGACACCGACTGTAAAACATTAATTGGAGGCAACAAACCTTCCGACAAAACTGGGCTGCAGCAGGGCAAAAATGGAACGCGATCTCGGATTCAGGTCAAATTCAGTGCCACTCGTCAAACCAAGAAAACACTAAAACCAGACAGCGAAATTAGCTTCACCTGCTCGGACCTAGCACGCCGGCCCCTGTCGGCACAGGCTAAGGTGACGATGGTGTTAACCTTCGATCGGATGCACCGATACGCTGGCCGCTTGAACGCCCCGATACCACCAGGCCACCAGGTTCCAACGGTGCACCAACCGTCCACGGAAGTGCCAATCATTTTCTACAAATATTTTGGATCATTAAACTTGAACGCTTCGTGCGCGGCGAACCTGTTGAAATCTTCGCCTACCTGGGCGCTACTACTGCGAGGATCAAACCGCACCATCAATAAATCATGAGCAGCAAAACTCTTCACCATCCAGTGCCAATGCCCAAGCGACATTTAGTGCTGTCTGATTTTTTACAGTTCATCGAGTGCAGTGGCCGCGGTGTAAACTGGATGACTTCTAACAGCATGCAGAAAGATGCAGATTTACGGCCTCAATCGTTTCATTTTTGCGACCCGATCGGTGTGGTTGGTGGGGTGTGTTCGTCTGTTTTTCGACCGTTACCCACTTGCATCTGCTCCACTTTCTTGGGCAACCGATTTCCTTATGGCGGGCATAAATGACTTCTTGCACTGCTCCAGCTCCCGCTCACGATGTGTGTGGTTTACGAGCGGTGCTATTTTAATGGCTTCGTCAACCTTGCGCTTCTGGGATGCATCTGCTGCCCTCGTAGCTGCCGATGGGTTACGGTTTTATGCTTGAGCGAGGGTGCGAGTCCGAGACCGGGTTGTTAAGCGTATGATTGGAACATGCTTCAAACGATCCCTGTAACCCATGATCGAAATGCAGATAGAGGTATTAGCCCTGGCATTGACCCGTGTCGAATGAGTTTATTAAACTGTGAGTACTTACTTTATGATCCCTTCGGTCAGCAATGAGCAACTAGAACGGATTTCAAACGGAGGATAGATCGGATTGAGATGAGGAATGCTTTGTTCCATTTCTTGCTGCAGTTGAGCAGATTTGTTTTGAGGATATTTAAATTAAATTAAATATCGGCGCTACTAAAGAACTAACGTGGGATTCAATGCTCTTGGGACTAGTTTAAGCAAGATAAGTTGAAAATAAATTAAAATTGCCTTTAAAAACATCATGCAAGTTACATATTTAAGGCTCGGTTATAGAATAAATTGTAATACTGATGTAAACTTCTCGTAACAATTAATAAAATTAGTGCATTTTAAACATTGAATTAATTTGATTGACATTAAATTTCGACTAAGCTTATTGAGCAATCTAAATTAATACAGCAATGCCCTACCATCCGGTCTTGGACAAGTAGACTTTAATCAAGGCCGCTGAGAAAATAAATGGTAGCATTAGGTTCAGTTTTCATGGCCTTGGAGAATGACTGATCCGTGGTTTTGGTCTCAAAAGTATTGGAGAAGATATTCCGTTAAAGGTTTGTGAACTTAGCTAGAATTTTTAAAAGTTCTTAGTGCAAGAACATTTCTCTTTCACGGATCGCCGAGAAATCCTTTTCAGAAATTTTCTGAAGTGGGTTTCGTCAACCTTGAAGAAAACCTTGAGCCCCTCGTCTATATTTTATCCATCCACTGTCCAGTAGCTCTCATTATTGCTTTGACTTTAATTTGTGGCCACATTCTGCTACACTTTAAGGTCATGTGTGGTATCCAGATATTGGAAATAGGCTTAAGGATATTATAAATGCCAGTTAGGCAATTTCCGGAGGACACTACATAAGTGTCTGAAGTTGAGCACACGCACTTGTCTGAGTGTTTTCGTGACAGAACCTTGTATGATGTGCCATAGTATGATTGAATAACTGAGCATGCGAATAAAAAAAGAAATCAAACATAACGATCATAGATTGCAAAGTTCACTCTATAAGGATTGAAGGCTAATTCTCAGATGCTCCGACCCAATCAATACATTATACAAGGAAACATGTCTATTTCTTCTCATTTGTTCACAGACAGCTAGTACAGGCAAACCTACAGCAGCGAACGATTTGTTTCCTTTTTCTTCAAACTTTCAAGAACATTCCTCACATAAAGAGTGATTATAACCTTATTAATAGCCAGCTAGTTCTCAAGAGCATCCTTCTTTCGGTATTCAATCAACGCGCATTGGATCTTGGGACCCGTCAACACATTGATGCTTGCCGTTGCATGCCTCTGACAAATGCCGCACTCGGCGGTGCATAAAGCCCTTAAAGATAACAAATGGTTATTATGATCTCGATTATTGGCTGTATCGGTGGGACCGTCGTCTTCCGTTCCCTCCGTTACAACCTGCGTTGCTTAAGCTGTGGTTGACCACAAAAGCAGACCTACTGGACACTTTTTGGAAGCCGCGAGCAAGGAAGCCTCCCTCCACCAAAAAAAAAAAAAAAAAACCATTCGTCCAGTATCAGAAACTAACGAGACAAAAGCTCAACAGTGCGCGCAACATTTAACATCCCTCACGCCGTGAGCATCAGGACTATATAAACGATTGGAGAGCGGTCGCTTCGCACCGCAGGAGATATTTACCGAGCCGATTCAACGCTCGACTCCTTTCGGGCGTACAAAAACCCGGCAAAAACCTATGAGAAAACGCAGGTCGTTTAACAACTTTTAGTCGTCACCCGACACACACCCGACCTGAATGGCCCAGAACTCGATGGACTTCTTGATGATGTTGCTGGATCGATCGGCCCTTTTTTGCGGCTTTCCTTCACGCAGCGCACACCGATGCCACCAATTTAATGCCTTCCCCTTGTTGTTGCCGTTGATCTGTGTTTTTTTCATTTCGCCTCTTCCCATGTTGCTACATACTTTACGGTAGGCTTGTGCGAGTGGAGGAATCAACATGAGGAATGGTTTCGAAACACAGCCCGAATAAATATGAAAGCTAAGCCCCCGTAGACACGGAGTAGCAAGTGATGGTGCGGGATGGGATGATGGAGGGAACGAACAAAGCAGCTTCGAAACGAGTGGACGATCATCATCAAACATCTATAAACATGATATTAATTACCTGAATAACACCTTCATATATTTGTTCAAAGGACACCGACACCATCGCATAAGCCGCCCCGGGGCCCCTACCGTGGTAACTGTGGCGGGTGTGGCGTTGCCATGGTTTGGCGAGATCGGCCCGAAGCAAAACGCCGGTAATGGAGTGTGTGTGTGTGTGTGTGTGGGATGGTCCTTTATTAAATTTTCCCTCAACACCAGCTAGCAATATGTTGTTTCTGTATTCATTTTCCACTGCCATCAAACTGTGCAAAATGTAGCGGGATCGCAGGTTTAATGGTGTTGAGGAATTGTTGGGTCCTTTTTCTGACAGGACTTTTCGCTCGTCAACGGCTATTAGCACAGGTGGCAGAAGTTAATGAGAAGATAAAAATGATCTCGAATCGTTAATGGTGTAATTTCTGGCTCCGTCTGTCCGGTTGATAAGATAGCATGGTTGGCAACATGTTTGCAATATGGGATTGCCAGCAACGCAACATGGGCTGGCTGCTGTGGGCTCTTTTGTGATTGGGACTCGTTGTTTTCATCAGAAGGAGGAGGAAAATATGAACATTAAAAATCACTTGACTGTTCACATTCTACAAAACATACTGTCTGTCATGATTACGTGGGTAGTATTATTAGAAAGGCTCGTATTTATTGAATTTTAATTTAATTTCTGAAAACGACGCACACTTTACATTACAGTGAAATAAATCGTTATTAACGCATGATCAACGTGTGGATTTTTCAAAATACTTAATGACAGTATGAAAATTGGTCAAAAATAATTTCGTTACTTCCAAAGCTTAACTCCAAAGCCCACACAAATGTACCAAATGTACATAAGTTTATCGTACAGGTCATATACGCCATCTTGAACCTATTTCAACACCGAGTTCAATAAAAACTGATCCACTTATTTAACGCTTGATCTAACATTCTCACGAACAGTTTTGATTGATTTTTTCCCATGTTTGCACCTACATGTGTTTGTGCTCCAGATCTTGTTGTTTCACCAGTTTCAACAACGCACGAGAAAACAATTCGAACAAACTTTCCACGAAACGACACATTTTCCCATGTCAATCGTTGTCCGAACCGGCCTGGAACCGAATGCCGTGAAAAGCGATACTAATACACTATCGCTTTGTAGCAGTTCGGCGTCGTCTGTGATGATGGCCCCGATTTTTCCATTCCCAGAGCAATATTCTAAGCTCGTCACTCGGCCTCGGTCCCGTCTGTCGTCGCCCTCACCTCCCCCTTCCGGGAACTTCATGGCAGCAAATGATGACTTTTCCACCGTCACGCAATGCTCCACCGCTAGTTGCCGCTGCATCGCGGCCATATTGTGAGTGCGCTTCTGCCTTCAACACCAAACAAGTGTGCCTCGGCCATGGTTCCTTTAATGGTCGCCTTCAAACAACAATAAGAATTCAATCGCCCAAGAACAAAGCATTGCCAATCGAGTGTTAGGTGGTGGTGAAAAAAAAATCCACAAACACCTCACAATGGCCAAACACTCGCAACACAACAGTCGATACTCCGTTCGGCACAGCCACACGAAGCGTCTTCCTGCGTTCATCGCCCGTGGGAAAAACTCCCCATTTCGGGGTGGAAAAATAAAGAGAAAAGCTTGACGGCTAGTGCCACAAATAAAAATGCCATTAAAAAATCACGATGCTATTAAATTTCGAACCCAAACCTTCTCATCCTCAGCCGCTTCCTGGTCGCCGGGTTTCCAAAAAAAAAAAAGGGACAAACCTCGCCGCGCTGTGCGATCGCTCACTCATTCCGTTCCAGTTCCTTGCGTCTCGTTTTGTAATGGACCGCGGTGGAAACGATTTTCCTTGCAATGTGCGCGCTGTTGGGAGGGCGCGAAAAATTTCAAAGAACTTTCACACCCGATCAGACCAGCTAATTGAATCAATTTCGATCGATCGGCGGACCGATCGGTAGCACCAACCACCGAACGCCACCAGCCTATCCACGGCGAAGTGGGCTGGAATTCCTGTTTACATGCTTCGTTTGGCGTGATTAGAAGTGAGGGGATGAATCCGGAGAATCGATTGCGGCTCGATCGATCTCACGGCCAACTGTAGATCGCAGGGAGTTGCTGAGCGGCAGGTTCGGGGTCATTTTGCTGGTTCGTTAGAACTTGACGACTGTTGAAAATTGGAAGGCCGCATTGATTTCGTTTCTCACATCCGTAAGCTGGTAAAGATGGTGGTCCCACGAAAACAGGAGCTTCTTTTGTGTCTCTCTCGTTAAGGATGAATAGTGAATAGTCACCCGATGCGGAAGGACAAATCAGATGAGCATGCAATAGGGAGAGAGAGAAAGAGAGTTGCAACAGCTGCAGCAGCTTCCGATTCCGTTCACATATTAGCCATGGGTATTTTGGCGTGTAATTAGTACAACACCGGCCAGGGTGGCTTCCTTCGATGAGCCTGTCCTGACAGGGCAGATGAAATCAATTCGAAAGCAGTTTCACTGCTACATTACATCAGTTATGGTTTGCAGCGATTACCACGGCTCGAAAGGAACGAAATGGGCAGAAGTTAACAAAGAACCACTCCGAAACCAATGCACGGTACTGGAATCAAAATATTTGTCAATACACCACACAAAAGGGCGCGTTTGGTGCCGTTTCGGGAAGGATGCAACCGTCTGGCACGTATGAATCATTTATGTACGATTTGAATAAACCATTCCAAGTTGTGGGCCCTCGCCGATTCCTTCAGGGCAATTCGATTGTCTTTCCGTCTGTTGAATCAGAACCGTAACTCTACCTTTACCACATCACAATGGGCACACCCCGCAAGAACTGCTAGTCGTAGAATGTGTCGTGCTCTAATATGTGTTCCGAAAAGGCCCGAGGGTACTTTCACATTCATCAGTCGCCTGGCCAGTGCCAGATTTGCCAGATTTACCGCACAATTCCAGTGTTCCTGGAAAGAAAACATATGCACATTTGCACTCTGCAGATGCCACACGGGGCTCCTTCCGGCCAAATCTTAAAGGTGTGTTCCACAGACCCCCGGCACGAGTGGCAACGACGCAACAAACATATTGTTATGGATTGGTAAATTCTTCTGTTTCGCCTCATTCTCGATTCCACACCCAAGCAAAGCAACAGAAACCTTCCGCCCAAAACAAAACCACGCTGAATAGATTTAGACACTGACCGCGGTCCACGTGTGCAACGGTCCGTGTTAGTGCGATGGACCCCAAAACCACCATCGGGGAATCGAAACGCAACCAAGCGCACCGAATGCCGAATGGGTGGGTGAGACGTGTAGGCGGAAGAAATGGTTCGTCCATTAGTGTGGTACGAGTTCCGTTTCCGAATTCGCCCAATTTCCTGGGGTGGGTTGGCAGGACCCATTTTGAGCAGTTTTGAAAACGGTTTGAAAGACCAGCACGATAAGGTTTTTTTATGTCATCTAATTTATTGAATATCTTTGCTGCGGTTCTGCTCGTTGTGGCCGGGCGGGACAAAGAAACAAAGGACGGCTCCGGTTCTGGAGGTGTGACACAGAACGTGTTGGTCGACCAGATGCAGTAAAGTTGGGACAAACAGGCCTGGTGCAGGTACGTTCGATTTGTCCACCGTTGGTCGATTTGTGAATGAATTGGTAAAGGTTTCTGGAAGCAACACATTATTGCCGATCCGCAACATGCATCCGGATCTAGCGCCGGTAGCTTTCCGTAGATCGTTACAAACCGGCCATTAACGAAATGCCGGGTCCCAATAAAAACGCTGCAACGTTGAATGAGCACCCTGGTGGTGCGGGTAATTGTTACGCCGCAGTCCTTTTACGCCCCCGTATTGCAGCAGTACAAAAAATAAGGAAAAACAAAGGACACCTGAAGTTCTTGGGTACTTGGGCCGGGAGTATGCACTGCTGCACTGCGTCAACGGAATGGCACAGGCTGGCATTTTTTTGTGTTGTTTTCTTTAGCTGGAGCACGGAAATTCCCGGTGTTAAGTTGTCGCCACCTGCAATCCGGTGGACGGGAAACGGGGTAATAGCTGCTGATGCTGATTTTTAATAATTCCACCCGTCCATGTTTATCTAGCGACATTCACGTACCTTCCGGACACTGGCGAATGGACGACGCTGCGTCTCACACACCACGGTTGAAGTTTGGTTTTATGCGGGAAAAACCCCACATTGTAAATATTTACGATCGATCGTTAGCATGCGGTATTTGAAATGGTTCAACACCACCCCAGCAAAGAAGGGATCGATGAATGCCAGGCTGTGCGAGTATGAATAAGCGACCATTTTTTCCGTTTCAGTCATGTAGTTTTTAAAAATCTCAACCGTTTAAGAAGGAAAAGTTCTTTCTCCACATTATCGGGCATTTTTCTTGAAAAGACTTCCAGCAGCAAGAAAAAAATGGCATCCTTCTTGCCTGCACCTGTTTGCGTTTGTGGCACAAACGGTGAATGAATGCAGTTCATTGTTCGACACACCAAAAACCCCCAGCTGGAACACGCTAGGTGGGGCGGATGGAGCAGAGCGCTTTTGTTTTAGTTTCGCCATTTTCTTCCTGCCCGCTTCCATCCACTGTAACCAATCGACTAATGGAAAACAAATGAGCATCCTTGTGTTTTTTCGTTGTTGTTTTGTTTTACTGCTTGTCGGCAAACTCAAAGCGCTTAATTTAAATATTTGTAAAAAAAAGGAACAAGCTACAAACACGAATATCGCTCGGTGTAGAATTTTCCACACTAAGTATTTTTAATTTTCCTGTTGTGTTTTTGTTTTTTTATTTCGCTTTCTTTAACGGTTGAATAAATCGTATCGTTTGCGCCATTTGTTCGAAAAAGGGCTTACCAAATTACCATACGATTGGGGTTTTCGCGGGGTGGTGCAGTGGTGGCAGGAATGGATGCAGCGAGAAGCCCCGTTGGGGCCTAATTGATTTTAAATTTACAGGTAATTACCACGTAATTCAAATAGAAGCAACTCATGTGTACCAAAGTGGGCCCCGGGCACGGTGGAGGTAGAGGAAATTCAATTCAATTGCGCCAAACGTTAAGGCTGTATGTTGAAACGATCAGTTAAAGATGTTTAAGGGATTTTTTGTGTGTGTTAGGCACTGCTTGTTTTTTTTTGCCTGGCTACGATTCCGTTTAGCATGCTGCACACCATCGGCAAGAAAATCAGTTGTTTCTGCTCCTTCTTGGATCGACCTAATCGGTGTCCGTACCTAACCAAAGCCCCGTGTGATGAGGCTGCACACACAAAACAAAACAGATACAAAAAATCAACCCCATGGTAGTACGACCTTCGCTCAACGGCAGCTGTAACAGTAACGGGAGCCGTCCAGCAGGAGAATCATTAAATTTTCTACAAATCATTATCCACGATAAAACGTAAATTCATAATTAATCATGTAATTTACTTAAGCAACTTCGTTTTTCTACTCTTCCTTTCTCCCGTTCGCTATTCTTCCCGTAAAAACGTTCCTTGAGAGATGTGGTTTTATGTGTTGTTTCTTCGTTCGTCGCCACCGCACACAACTACCACCACAGCGTTCGTAAAGAAGGTTGCAAAAAAGGCAAATATTTGATGGAATAAAGCGTGTATTTGCCCTGGAATACGCACCACGGACGGGGTTCGGGTTTGCACTTGCGCTGTTACCAGGGTTTTTGTGTTTTCGATTCGCCTTCAACTACCCCTGCTGGGTAGAAGAAAGAAGGGGAAGCTACCCTACTGCGAAAGTGGGCGTAGCTTCCAGCCAAGCGCGTGAATGGCTGCATGAATGGATGTGGTAGGGGTTGCGCGCTGGCTCGGCGTCCAATTCGTGAATGGCTGACGCGTTCTGTTTCCATTCCCTGTACCTTTCTCACACACCAACCCCCCCGAGGGTTGGTTCTATGTATGTTACGTTATGTTTTTATGCTGCACGATTCGTCAGTTGTGTACGAGAAACAGAAGTGAACGGATCGTCGTAACCAGAGAGCGTTTCGCTGCGCACGACAACTTCGGTTTTCTCAGTAGTCATTTTTTCGTGCCGAACATTGAAGCTGATCGATCGCGTTTAAATCACCCGCCAGGGAAGATTATTCTCCCGAAAGAGTTCACTGTGTGCTGTGTGCGATTGTTTTAACGTGTGGAGAACAAAAGCAAGATATATGTACAAGAGTGCCCGTGGATATTTTTAGTAAACAGTGTGCAATTCCTCTGTTGTGTGCCAAATACACGATTACTGCTAGTCTTGTTGTGCGGTGTTTTGTGAACTGCCCGAAGTCACCCAAAACAATGCCTCGACCATCACGAGATTCGTACGGCGATCAGAAGCCACCGTACTCGTACATTTCCCTCACCGCGATGGCCATCTGGTCCTCGCCGGAAAAGATGCTCTCGCTAAACGACATCTACCAGTTCATCACCGACCGGTTCCCGTACTATCGCACCAACACCCAACGCTGGCAGAACTCGCTACGACACAACCTCAGCTTCAACGATTGCTTCATCAAGGTCCCCCGGCGTCCCGACCGTCCGGGCAAGGGCGCATACTGGACGCTGCACCCGAAAGCCTTCGACATGTTCCAGAACGGCAGCTTGCTCCGTCGGCGAAAGCGCTTCAAGCTGCACCAGACCGACAAGGAATGTTTGAACGAAGAATTCATCGCCCTCGCCAATATGAACCGCTTCTTCATGGCACAGAGCGGAGCACCGACGTACCATCACGACCCGGCCGCGTACTATCCGCCGCTATCGGAACCGATCGGATCGAGCCTCTCGCCGAGCATGGTATATGCGCCCATCTCACCGCCACTCTCACCACCGGAAGATATTGCCGGAGTTGGCCAACCGGTCAGTAGTGGCGGCGGATCCGAATCACCTGTCAGTGTCGCATCCCTACCACCAGCGGCCAGCAGTGCAACGACGACAGTAAGCAACCCAAAGCCAAAGCGATCCTTCACGATCGAGAGCCTCATCGAACCGGACAGCTCGTCCGACTCCGAGGAAAGCACGGACCGTCCTCAGCCGTACCAGTTCCAGCAGCAGCAACAGCAGCAGTTGGAACACCTTCGCCATCTAAGTCAGCAGCAGCTGATGAGCAATCTAACCGCGTTCAATGAGTATGCGGCAGCCGTGCAACATCACCAGCAGCAGCAGCACCAGCACCAGCAGCATCAAGCCGCCGTAGCCGCAGCGGCAGCAGCCGCCGCACTCGGAAGCTCCTATACCGGAAGTGTCCCACTGCATCCGCTACTGTTACCGCTCGGGAAGATGCAATCGCCTGCCACCTATTTCCTCCATGCGGGCGCCTCCTACCATCACCATCCGCACCATCTGCACCATCTCTACCCTGCCCATCTGCCAGTTTCCTCAGCAGCAGCGGTCACCGGACCTCCGCACCATCTACATCCGCACGAGCTGGCACACCAGGGTTTGCGCCCCGAGCCTCCGTCGCTAGCAATCGCTTAAGGTTTTGCACATTTGGTGCGGTAACTCGGGGAACGATCTCGTTGCTAGTGGATCCGAACCAGCTCCATCTCGTTACATCGAACGATAGCGAACCAGCTTTAAACCACATCTCCACACCTCGACAAATTGGCAATAGGCAGACATGGTGCTAACCCGGGTTCTACTGGGGCCGTTGGACTGAATTGTGATGTTTTTTTTTCCTGCGTAATTATTATTAGATTTTATTTGTTTGACTCTGTAAGTAAGTGCTTAGTTAAGAGAGGGACGGAAACGGCGTGTTTATTGTAGTTTGCGTTGTAATAGCCCGAAACCAGAAATGTATACCGTAAATAAAACTTTATTTTATTCCTCGCGATGGAGGTAAGAGACGAACCCCGTCGGTAGTTTTTCATTTCGTTCAGTTTGCTTTGTTTTCATTTGTTTTGGGAGGTTACGCGGTTCGCAATTCTTCTATAAATATTCTTCGAAGCAAATCAATTATATATTTTATTTTAATATACATCGAAAAAATCTGTCTATATCTATAAATCTACAAATCTATCTATACATATCAAATCTGATGTAATTTGGGGCGCGAAGAAGATAATGATTTGATTTCAAAGGTTCGAAGAAATGATAAATTTCTCAATATTGGTTGAATTTTCTTCATAGGAAAAATAACAAAAGAATTCTTAATTATAAAACGTCAAATAATTGATGAGTAACACTCACTCAAAATTTGTTTGTAATGCAAAACGATATTTTAAAGACATTTTAAATCTTCTATTTTCCTAAGTTGAACAATTTCTAATATTTTGTTTTTATTTGTACAGATGAAATCACTCAACAGATCCTTGAAGGATCGACACTCATGAGTTCTTATCACTCTATAATTACTAATTGTAATGAATGTAGGCATTGATAACTGCCTATGCCCATCTGGACATTATTATAATTCCCTACAGGACAATATGGTTGCGGCCTTCTTGTTCCTGTCCCACTGCTCAACGGGGTGCAAGTTAATCAAATCGTTACCCGTTTACATTGTTAAACCCTAAGTGATGTGCTGCTCATTTCAATTGCACCCATGTAGGTCCCGGTGTCATATGACACCAACGGTTGCATCATCATTCATTTAGTTCATTGTTTCCCCGACAGGCAAAATATAATAAACTCATTGTCACCGGACCGGTGATGAAGCTGAAACGTTATGAATGGAGCTTCACACGATTCATTCACCATTGAGCCAAGCCAAACAACGATGGAAGGATAAATAGACACACACACACACAAGACACAGAAAACATTCAGGAAAGATCCCAACAGTGTAACCGTTTGACAAAACAGCTAATTCTCTACCCAGTGTTAGAAATGTTTTTAAAATAAACACTAAACCTCGCATGACGCCCTCATCACAACCGGACAAACCCCTTGCTTTTTTTTGGTTATTGCCATTTTTACTACCAGCTGATCCTTGTCCTTGGTACTCCAAGCGCCGGGGTAGCGAAATGTTCATTATTTTAGACATTCTTGAAATGTTCTTACCCGTCCTTACTTCAGTGGAATGGCGTAAGGATGGGGGAGAAAACGGGGTAGCAGTCTACCAATACTCGTAAAAAAATGCTGTTTCCACGAGTTTTTAAAGGGAGGTAACGGTTTACGTGCGTGAAAAGGGCATGAACGTTTACGAAGGGTTTCAATCAATGAAGGCACACGGTCACAGCGGTCTGGTTTTGGGGAGGAATGCTCCATTGAGAAGGAGTTAGAGTTGGGTACACAAAAATGTATATACACGCACTGTTTGCGATTAAAGAATGGCTAATGATTCTGTAAAATAGCATGTAAAACATGTAGCAAGTGAATAGAATTGTTCCATTTCATATGACCAGTAGATTGTTTTTTGTTATCTTCAACTATAGATTACATTATCCAACACAGTGAAAACAGCCAAACAGCCTGAGTGAAAAAATCACTTTCAAACTTCTGCACCTGCAAAATATAAACGACTTTGCCACGTCATTGTGCCTTTTGAGAAGGCACTCCGAAAGTTATGGCCGATCGAAAGGGTGTAAGCTTCAGCGGAAACTGGAGCACAAGCAACTTGTTCAAGGCACAGTTTGGCAAAGGGTGTGCGTGATTTGCGAATTGATTTTATGCAACTGCCTGCTGCCTGTCTAAAAGGTAAACAATGTTTCGTTAAGGGCAAATGGCAACCAAAGCGTTGGGTGTGGGAAGCAACGGCGAGGGTTTAATGTTTGACTAGTGATTTTGTTTATTTTGCCGCACTTTTCACTTCCGGCCACGTTGATATTTACTGTTGCCCAACCGCAGCGAAACTTTTATTGATCAATGTAATTAAATCATTTGTTATTTTTGGTTATTTTACTTTAGAAAGTTGCATAATAACAGAAATAACACCAGTATTAAGATCTGTTTTTCGTATAATATTAATAAAAAGTAACATATTAGGGTCGGATCTAAGTACTCCAATACGTTTCAACATGTTTAGCACTCCAATCAGAACCAAATAGATTTTCTCTAAGACCAGAATATCTAATAATCATGTCTAAATGATGTAATAATACTTTAAAAATATATCTAGAACAGTATATTTGCTAATGTCTTTTACAAAATTTCTTAAAATTTTGTGACATTATTAACTTGATATTTTCAACAGTTTTTATTTTGGAGCTTTTTAGAATTTGAAGGGTGTTATTGCTCTTCAACCTATTTTACCATTATTTTATAGCCAACAAACTATAAAAAACGAGCAGCAGCCGGAATGTCGACACTCTATCCTCGGTTTTTGAAGTAAATATCCTTAAAAAATATCGTCTCTTTTAGCACAAAATTAAAAACTCCCATCTGTGCTCGTTCTCGACAAAAGTTATTTGTACAACTCCCAAAAAGTAATCTACTATTAGACAAGACCTAAAACGATTAAGTAGTCAAATATGAAGTCAAAAGACTACTCCTTCTACAACACTGTTTTTCCACAACCAACCTCAAGTATGATTGTATGGGTGTTAAACCCATAACCTTACACATTCGCAGAATCCGATCAAAACCTGTCACTCGATCGACAATTATAAGTAGGTATCGTTAAATTTACCTTCCGATTGTACCGAGTTCCCCAGCATCAACGTCCCCTTCCCGATCCCCGACGTTCGCCCCACAAAAAGGTAATCATTAGCTGTGCGGCGCATCGACTTCTAATTGCTGACTCCCCGTTTTGCGCGAGCAGTTAGCAAGGTTCAATGTTTACACAGAGCAATTACCTTACGCCCAAGCGAACAACGCCTGCCCGGTGACTGGCGTGTTTGTTTCCACTGCACCGGCGTAGGCTTGTAAGTCACCAATTTGATCGTACCCACGATTTCCTCTAGCACGGTTAATGATATCGATATGCTGTTCGGCTGCTGTTAATTTGCATTCCCGACCCGCACCGCGGCAGTGAAATTGTACCGAGGACGACCGAGGTACGTGACAATCTACTTTTACTTCCTACACGCCCAGGCTCAAGGATAAGAATGATAACGCGCGTGTAATGAGACGCGTTTCCATTAATAAGCCTTGTGGCCTGGTGTTGTGCCTTTTGTGAGTGTGTGAAAGGCTCGGCAAACACTAGAGAACACTGGCGTTATGGTGCTTATTACGAAGTGTGCGACTGTAACTGAACATCCATACATTTACAAAACGATACAACTTCACACTTGTTTCGTGTTCTTCCCGGTAACGAATTAAACAACAAAATGGGTTTTCACGGTGCAGCAACAACAGCAACAATCTTCACCACCTGATATCGATGCGGGTCGATGTGAAACGTCTTATTATTGCTGTGCATTCTATTCCCCCCGCTTCCTGCTCGATTGCACCCGGCCCCGTCTTTGACTTCCAACGACAGCAACGGCACTTTTGCCCGCGTGGATCATTTGCACAGTTCCCGACTACTATTTACATTCCACCAACATCTGCAGCAGCAGCAGCATTGCAACAAGCAAAGGGTAGTAGCGCTCACACCTCGGCGCTGTGCCCGCGATAATGCAATTGCGAAAACAAATTAAATGCGATTTATTTAAATAGCGCCCCAACACCAAAAGTGGGAATGTGGACAGGGAACGGGGGGGAGGGGAGGAATCGGGAGGAATTAATTATCCAGATTGAACCCTAGCATTATCGGACATAAATCTTCGACCGTGTGCACACTGCATTTGTACACCGACGGTCGGACGATGGTGGGCCGGCTCAGTTGTGCTTCGATCGTGCGTGATCGTTTGTATTACAAAAAAAAATCGATTGCCGCACCAAATGGATGCTAAAGTGGGCTATGCTAGAAGTTTGTTTTACCATCGGCCCGACTTTCATGGGCACCCGGTACAAAGTGATCGACTTTTTCGAGGTGTATCAGTAACACCTTGCCGCAACGGAAGCATCCGCGGCCGGCGAATGAAACCGAAATCGCACCAGCGGCGCGGCTGACTGACAGGACCGCCCAAACGCTACTCACATCGCGATGCCTATCGGATGATCGTTTTAAAGTGACGCAGTCTCCCGCGGACCTGACACACGTACACACTCACTTTAAATCGCCCGCTAATACGCGGCTTTCAATCATCGTGCCCGGGAATCAAACGATCTCCCGAAACGAGAAATCAATTAGAGACGGCCCAGCTCATGTCGCTGCCCAAACACAGCATCAAAGCAGTCCCCGCTCCGGCGCACAGCGGTGGATCGATTTAATTCGAAAAATTTATGAAAATTGACCGTCATAACGCGGCGCACGGGCGGTTCACCGCATGCGAGAACCGAACTGATTGCTTGCCACTTTTCAAGAATCGATCGATCGACGAAATCCGATCGATCTGCCGATCGACTCTCGGACACGGCTCGGATATAGAGCCCGCTTTCGCCATCGCAGCCCATGGGATTGTGTGTTTATAGATCGAATAGATGAGATTAATAAATATGCAAATAAACAAGTCATTAAATCAAATCGGTCTCTCACTCACTGCTGGGAAGGGGGTGTGCACACCCCTTCTCTCCTCCTCCCTCCTTCTCCTCGGCCAACCATCGCTTCATTGCGTCAGAGACGCAGCACACCGCACGGTCGCAATAAAATCGTTGAACAAACGCGACCACTCATAAATGAGATTGGAACGGTTCGATAAGTCGCCGGTACACTCTTTATGTCGTTCCACGGGTACTACTGCCCCGGTCGGGCCAGCGAGCGAGCGAGAGGGAGCGAATAAATCAAATAAAAAATGTTAATTAATAGCACTTTCGTGTGCGCAGACGAAGGTGGGGATCAATCATGCAGCGGGATGCAGGCAGGACATGGTTTCGTATGTAAAAATCTAGCCAAAGAGACCGAAACATACACATTCTTTTCAACACACACTGCGGACCGCGGAATGAGAGTGAAGGCAGGCAATCGAAATCGGACAGTGGTCGGCAATGTACAATTGTTAACATCTATAATTTGTATAATTATTGCTCTAAATTTTCACTATTATTATAGCAGCTCGCAATGAACATCCCTCAAGCTAATCTCACCAAATCCCACCAAATAATGAACATTAATTTGTACTGATATTGATTAGGATTGTTGGATTGTTATTCCTACTACTTTAGAATATAACGTTCATCTTCGGAAAAAAAACTTACGTGATATATCTATGTCCTTAGCTTTCTGGTGCTATGTGTTAAAGTCTTCATCTACCTCCACCAAAACGTCTCATCTTATCTTCTTTGCTTGGGTAAAATTCTTCTGTTACAAGAACAGAATTTAGATTAATTCTGCAGAATTTAGATAACAGCTGCATCTATAGATATCTGTTGGAATTTTTATTTCTAAAGGCATTAAGGCACTACTATCTACAGAATCAAAGTGACACAATCTCTAAACTTTCAACAGAATGTGTTAACTCAACTGCAAGCAAATTGTGCAGTTGCAAATTGACGAGTAAAGATGTAACAAATCAACTATAGATAATTTGATTTTGTACCCAATATCGTGGGCTTCTTGGTTTGTTGCTGACCACTGGACATAGCGAAAGGTCGGTCTACCTGTGCCGGAACGTTGGTCGGACGGGATTGAACCCGGCGTTACGCACCCGTCGCGTTGCAGCCACTAGGTGTCACTTGGCAGGTGATAAATGGTTGTCACTTGATAACGCGCTTAAGCGCGTTTAATTACCCCGCTCAATTGCCCATATGTCAGTGTCACACCTCCCTTCGGCAGGCCACGGAGACACGCGGACCGATGATTTATAGAAAGGGCTCTGGCGCACACGTACACGTGTGCCGATTGGCCAGCAAAGGGCAACCACGATGCACATCTCATGGACGGGCGTGGGGTGGTTTCCCGCAACCCGTTCACCCGGGTTAAGTGTCGTTCGCTCGCACCCCGAAGGTTAATAAAGCAATCTAATTGGCTAGCGGGCGTCCGACGGTGTTTGTCCGGCCGTAACTTGAATTTCATGCTTTTGCACCATGCAGTAGTTTGCTGCAATTTCGACCGCATTACCACAGTTGCGGTGCGCTTCAAAGTGGTTCGATAGCCACCAAACCGACCGGTAGAAATGGCCGAAGAGCACAGCTTCCCTGCGTACGGAGGGATACCTTTTGCGGCCGAATTGAATTGTTTTGCCGGTTGGTCCAGCCGGGGTTTGGATGTTTGTCGTGCAATCCGCGAATCCGAATGTTGGAACCTCCGATTACCATTTCAATCAAGTTCAGTGCTGCGGCGAAAGAACTCAATTCGCCCCGTGCCGAATGCATACGGTCAACGAAAGGCCACAGAACAAATAATTTCCATCCAGCGGCTACAGTAGAACGCAAGAGCAAGAATAAATCTTCCCACAAGCCCACAAACATGCTTTTTTTTGCTGAACCACCGGGCACTAAAAATTAGACCCGATAAAGTAACATTCGTTCCGCATAGTTCTGGCTCACCGGTTCGCGAACCGACTCGCTGAGTTGTAAAGCGAGAAAAAAAAACATAAACCCGCTCCAAGCGTTGGCGATTGGAAATGGCTACTTTATGGCACCCGGGTTCGCCAGCGGCTGTGGGATCGTAAACCTCATCCAGTTGTTGTATCGTACACACCACCCAGCTCGAACGAAAGCAAACACTGCGCACGCTGGGCCTTCCGCGCTGAGGACTCCAGGGACTGACGAGTGACGAGCGCAATAGATCGGGTTTGGTTCCCCGGCCAGCTGGGAGCAAAGATTGATGTTTGGGGCCAGATCAGGCGCACACAACCAAGGTCAACGCAGTTCAAACGCTGCGAATCTGCATCCGTACGGAACCGTTTTTCCATCCGCGGTTCCACAATGCCTGTGTCAAATTCTCTTCGCGGAGGCCTCTTCACAAACAGCTTTACATCTTTCAACGCGGCGCGGAAAATCATTTTATCGATGGTTCGCAACCCAACGGAAGCAATAAGCAGGCTGCTAGCGGGCTGCTCTGTCCGTACCGCGATCGTAATTTCACTAATTTATTCCTCAATTTGGTGTCAAAATTTTAATTAAATTATCGATATTTACTGCACAATAATTTAGTCAACTTTATCTACCCGTTGGTGGTGGTGCGAAAATTAAAAAAAGGCGCTACAAATGGCTTGCGAAAGGACTTCCTCCCGTACCCAGGCCTTATGCCGAGTTGTGTTTGTACATGGTTCTTGTTTTTCTGTCCACCGGCTCCATCCGCGGAGCCGATGTTTATGAAGTGCTGATGACGATGGTGGAGATTTAAAAAAGCCAAAGCTTTGGCCCCAAAACACGATCCTCACCGATCCCTTCCTCTTCGCACGATCGCTACTACTAACGTAGCGTAGTACAATGTTTGAGTTATATTTCTGCACGGCCAATTTTCAGCCGTACCTCTGTGTCCGTTCGGTTGCGATGCTTGTTTTGCTGACAATTTGTTTACTTTAATGGTGGAGCGTTGGAGGATTGTTTTTATTATCATTTTTGGCTACAAAAAAAGCTTCACCTGCCACGTCTGTGGGTGGATGGGTTGAATCATGGCCGGACAGGATAATTCCTTCAAGCGGAACCACAATACACCAAACGCCGGGACGAAACGTACGCTGAAAGGTTAATAGAGTTAGTCCGTCAAAAGCCGACCGATTCTGCGAGCATCTTTCGTTTGCTCGTAACGGAAACAGGGAAGCTGCAACGAACGCGGCCATAATCCCACTGTTTATGAGTCACCGGGACCGATCCGGCGAAGCGCTTGGATAATCTAAATGTATCCCAAACTACTGTACGATCGAATTGGCAGGCCCAGGCTAAATGAAACAACCGCAAACAGACAACAGCGGCTTACGGATGGGTTTTACGCGCCATTTTCATTAGCGACGTTCGCTTTTGCCGCTCGTAACGCGCTACAATGAATGGGGCCCCGTAGGAATATCAATATTGATGTGGTTTTGTTTCATTCTGCACTCAAATGCTAACGCCTAACCAGTGCAATTAGATTGGATTGGACGTGGACAACATTATGCGTAATTAAAAGTTCTTAACTTATAGCTTAAGGTCATACAATATAGGAAGGTTTCGAATGAGATTTTGTTTGAATATACAGTGGATTGCCAGGATAAGTAGACAACACGGATAATACGTATATGGGCATTTGTTGATAAATAATGTAGCACGTGTTTTTGATCCGGGAAAATGTATAAGCTTTTTACCTGCAATTTTTGGAGTCAACGCAGGAATTTCTATGATAAGTTACTTACTTTACTTTATAAGTTACTTACAGGAGTACTTTAAACCGTTCACGGTCCAGCGTCTTCGTCCTTTCTAATGGAAGCATCAATACCATCAATCCATCTCAATTTGGGGCTACCACGCCTCCTCTGTCCATGTGGGTGACTCAAAAAGACTTTACGAGCTGGGTCGTCCGGTGTCATTCTCATGACGTGACCAGCCCACTGGAACCTGGCTAGTCTAATTCGCTGTACGACTGTGAGTTTGTCGTACAGCTCATAGAGCTCGTCATTATAGCGGCTCCTCTATTGTCCTTCCACACATACGATACGGCCAGAAATTATATCGATGTCTATGATAAGAGTTGCAAATATTCGGTTCAGATTAGACACTTAGAACTCTCCGTATTTCATCACAAATTATAATAATAATTGTCCAAAATTTTGTTACAAAGGATTAGATTGTGATCTCGTAATTTTTAAGAAATTGTCCGGATTATTCGGAACCGCGGGATCTCAGACTTCAGATAATTGACGTTCTACTGTGTTGATGTTTAAATAAACGATTGGAAGAGAAATTAACGAAAGTATTTGTATTTCACTTTGCAGTTTATGATTGTTTATGAAATTTACAACTTTCGATTGTAGTTGACTGTGATTTGAACTTGAATACCAGAAGCCTAAAGCGAGAAGTACGGATAATCCAACACCGAATTGAAAGTCATCTTGATGTCCATCGTTCGATTGTAGAAAATATTAAGGGAAGTCCCTGAGCTACCTTGATGCGGATCGCTGAAATTTATATAACTCTAATCTCCAAATCTAAATATCAGCTAGCGTATAACTTAACCACCTTTAATCTTTTAAAATCTTAAGTTTAGCACAAACCGAGAGTGCTACAGAGTGTTATATCATTGAACATGGAGTGAGTAACACACGCTACTTTGTAGGTCCAATTCAATTTCACTGCATCGTTTAACCGACGTGCAAGAATGGCTCACACCATGTTCCACCACCGTCATCTATCATCCGGCCAGAATGTAACCGCAACAGCATAACGTTTTTTAAAAACGTGTTTACAAAATCGTCAAAACGGCACGATGACACGCAACGTTGGGCTTGAGCGGTCGGGGCAATAGCACGTTGCAGCACGGAATGAAGTAATAACAATTGACGATGATGATAGTCTATTAAATTGTAATCGATTATAGATATCATTTACCTCCGGTCCGGGCAGTTGCATCGCATTGCATGAGGGTATATGTTTCAGGCCCAGCTCTTAAATAGAGGAAGATTAGTAGTTTGGGTGCCTTTTTTTTTGAGGAACAAAGCTCTCCAGAAACGGAAGGCCACCTTACACGGCAAGGCGGGTTTCTTCCTAAACAACGTCATAATGAAACAACTTCACCCCAAACATCCCTTATTTCCTATTTTAACTTCTGACCCACGGTAGCGTCCCTTAAGTATCGATACTTATCCCAACTAGCAAGCGCAAGAGCCCTTCCCTAGTGGGATGGATGCTCAGTTGACAGTACCGCAGTTAGACAAGCCCGGCCAAGAAGCCGCAAAGTGACGGAAAAACGGAATATAATAGCCAATTAATTTCGCTACATAATTACTAAATTATGTTTCTGACAGGCCGGGCATTTGGTGCGTTCTGTTTATAACCTGTCAACATTGCCCGCATCATTCACTTGTGATGTACTATTACTTACGGAAAGAGACAGCTCCACATCTCGCACCGCACCGAGAACGATCTCATTTGAGCTAAACGCTTTGGACCACAACATGCAGAATGATGCTTTCAAGTTGTTAAACCATTATTTCTTGTTACTTTACCTCAACCCCGTAATTCTATTGACAAACATTTGAAGAATTTCCTGTTTCGTTTCTATTTGTACAATTTCATTTTAAGGTTTGTTTCGAACCTGTTAAAGCAGCTCCACCACGCTCCACCAACAACAATAAACGCAAACACGCCTATACACACAAGGACGCACGTAAGCCTCTTGTCCAAACGATTGAAGATGACAGAACAAAAACGCCGAAAATCGCCGTTCAAATCGGAATAAAAATGTAATAAAATTATTAAAATAAATTATAAGATTATAATAATTTGCTGATGCGGTACATCGGCGGCAAAAAGGCGGCACAATCAGCATAACTGGTTTTTGGTCGCTGTTCGGCCCCGTGCGCACAACCGGTGTTGTCCACCAAAAGAACCGAGACACCCCAAAGATGAAAATAAAAACACACACACACAATGCGGCCGTTGGGAGCTCTCAGGAACCATGGCGGGTCCGGTTTGATTTGGGATCGCTTGAGAATCCGTAGCATACTTTAATACTTTTGTTATTATTTATGCTTTGTTTGTTCATGCCGGTTGTCAACTCATCTTTTTTTTCGGAGTTTTTGGCTTTCATGTTCGCTGCTTTTCGTTCGATCGTCCATTCGATCGGTATGTTTATTTTTATATCCCTTCATCCGCCCGGTTTTGTTTAGCTTCTTTTTTTTTGGTGGAATGTATCCGCGCACACCATTCATCGTTCATTCTCTCGTGCGGATGCGTTATCATCTCATGCTGGAAGAATGCATGAAATCAATATTGGTTTTCGCCATCCCATTGATCCGGTACCGATGTCTTTTGATGTGTGACGTCGCCCATGGAAGTGACGAGGGGGATCATTATCAAGTGGAAGACAGAGAGCATGGATATGCTTTATCGAAAATGGCGTTAGGCTTGTTTACGAGTATGAAAAAGAAACAAGTGCAAGCGCCATGCCATATCCATTGCAGACATTTTCGATCTTATCGTCGGATCGGAAGTCGAGCTCAGGTGCAGAAGCACGCTCCTGTATGCACCAATGTGGTTGTTTTGTGCACACGGAGAGAGTAAGAGAGAGAATGTGTGTACATGATGGGATGCAAATTAGATACATAGTACATACATGTCATAGCAGAAGGTGGTTCGTGTAGATTGAAACGTCAACATAGCGGCGGCCACAAAAGCAACGGCGGTGGCGACTCTATTTGGGGCCGGTCCCAATTTATCATGCTTCAAGTTACAAGGTTGGCACACACCGGGCAAGTAGTAATTTGCCGCGCTTCATTTGCTCGTGTGGCAGCAGCACTGGTACCGGGGCAAATGGCGGAACATGGAAGCCGACCGGATTTGCATGTCGATTAAAGTGTGGCGGGCGGTTTGTGTGGACCACGGCCCACGGTGCTAGATACGATCGGGAGCTACTTATTTAACGCACTATTGCGCGAAAGAATAGCAGAGTGAAGAAGCTTTCGGTCGCGGATGAATGTCAGTTGGAGATAATACCGACGTGTACGGCAACTTTGGCAATCTTGAAAGAGACAGAATTGTACCATGAGCTTTATATAAAAATTTATAGTGATGGCTTTTATGCAAGGCTTTAAGCTCAAGGATTTATTGAATAACTTGACGATTGTGTAGCTTTCGCCTAAACTTCTACTTTCCTTTGCATATCTCACTTCGTTTGGATATTGTATTGTTAATACAGTAGAATGACTTTGCTGTATACATTCCACGACTTTAACCTGCAATTCTATAATCTTCCTAATGACAGTTGAAATTGCATTCAATTACTGCTTAAACAGCTAATGACTGCAAACATACGAACCATCCTTTAACCAACCAACCAACCATTAACAAAATGATAAATTAAAGCTAAGCAGAATTGATTCACAGGCAAGACGCACCTGAGGAATTTCTTTCTTTTTTATTTAATATCTTATCTTATCTTATCTTAACAACAACTTTAAGACATATGCCATAGGGATGTTGTGAAAATGTTTAGAATACGTTACACTTGAATAAAATGTTTTCATTCATCATTGATGAACCGACACATTGAAAAGGAAGGGTCTCTTATGTGGAGAGATATCTGTTGCACTGAGTTAACAATTCTTCAAACAATAATTGTGTAAATAACTTAAGTTTGTGAGCTGAAGACTAAACCTGAATACTACATAAATCCCTAATGCGCTGTATAGTATGTGTCAATTTGATTTGTCTAACTCCAAGATGGAACTGTCTAAGTTGTTTAATAATATACGATAAGTAAAAAAATATTCCATAAGCTGACTCAAGGGGGTTAATTTTACACTGAATTGATGAAATCCTTAATATACTTTACATTCTCTACTAGGACAGTGACAATTGATCGAGATAGAGCTTAAAGATGGAAAGGATCTTTAAAGAATTTGACGAACACATAGCATAAGGCTGAAGGTTATGATTATAAATTCCTCATATCACATTCAATCAACATTAAGCAAATGTGTACATCCTGCCCAACATGAATTTAATACCACTGAAACAATTTGTTATACTATTTCGATGTATTAATGTTCCTTGCATCAAATGTTTGCCTAAGCAAATTTACTCTACAGGCGTATCTACATTGCTGCTAGATGTTCCTCGCCGTGTCACTGAACCACAACTTCAAACGGCAATCCAACAGCAAACAGAACAACTCACCATACAATAATAAAGTCTACAACCAACAGTTTCAAGAAACAAAACATCAATTAAATCAATTATCCACCTTAAGCATCCCACCCGCGAATGGCTTCGGTCGGTTATCGAACTGCAGCAAACAGAAGTCTATTATCTTTTCGTTTTAAATAATTCCTGACCATAAATTTATTTACTTCTCTACCGCTGCCGATCGGGACACAAGTACACATATACACACGCATGTTAAATATGTACCAAGAGTCGGCCAGCTTGCACGGGGCCATATACGATGACCACCCTCGGGAGCCAAAAGGAAAGAAAAGGATATCTCTTTTCGAAACTTACCCTCCGTATGTATCGCGGGGCCCTCACTAACACACCGGTGCGATGCCTAAGCGTCCTTTCTAATACACCATTTCATCATCCCCCACCCGCCTTGGTCAGCTTGCGTAAGCTCCACCTGGTGGTACACCCTTCTCTGCGATTTTACACCAACTGCGAACCAGTTGGAAAACTCGATGCCGACCACGAATTGAAGGTGGAGCCTCAGGTGTGTTTGCGTTTCGATGTTGTGGCGCCTGGGTTTTGTTTTATTTATCTTTATCTGCGCTATTGCCGCTCTCTGTTTGTCCACATACGCCCGTTGCGTTCGGGGTTGATTCCCGCTTCTAAACGGTGGCTATGAAATAAAAATGAATGTGCGGCATTTGTGTGATAAGATGCCCAGAGATATGGTACCGTTTTGTTTCTGTTTTGTTTACGATGCAATTACATATCATTAGCGACACAAATGTAGTTCTTTTTGCTTTTTAACCTGTGGTTTTTGGTGTAGAAATGTTGAGAAAATAAGAAATATTATTAAGCGAAACTTAATTTTGAACTACAACCCTTAATGTAGTACAACAATTAAATGATGTTCAAATGAGAATATAAACATGCAGTAACAAGAATGAGAAAATAATCCTACAATAAAGGGAGAAACACAGAACGAAATATGGAGTAACGTTGACAACATCATTTATTGGCACCAAACAAACAGACCTCTGACGACCGTAAGCCGATTATACCGCACACTAACCTTCCCATTGTACTTATCCCAGGGGAAAAATACGATCACTACGATCCCCATCTGTTTCCTTCCGAAGCGATCTCGTTTTGTGCTGCCCGAACACGAAGGAACACACAAAATCAACCATAAAACTGCCATCGGCTTGTCGATGATACCGGCCAATGCATTGAACCCCTTCAAAATGATGCGTTTTTTACCGATCTCGATCGATTCGCTCATTTGCGTTATTAATTTGCGGTAGCAGTCTGCGATGCCTTGCCTGCACCCTGCCTACGCTACCCTCAATCGTAAATTGAGCCTCGAGGTGTCAAAGAGATCGTTAAATTTCAAGCATTGTAACGAACACCAAAAAAAAGGCTCCCAACTGTCAAACAGTCCCACCGCAACGAGTACGGAAGCCATCCGGGCAAGCAATATGCCAATTATGTTGACCGAAAGTAATTGCCCTGCATCGGTGGATCTGAACCTCCACCGCTAGTATCTGCCCAAATGGCCGCTCGTTGCGGTTTTTGTGATGGCAAACGGGACCCGCCAGGTTTGGGCGGTTCGCATTTGTTAGACCCATCATCGAATCCGGCCGATTTGCAGCAAATATCGAATCGATCCGAACTCGCAAGCAACGCACCGTAATCAACTACTTAAGCTTGTGTTTGTGCAGCGGGGTAAAGCGGGTAGTATGGTGATTAAAATGTGCCAAGCAAACCACAGCCGGCGGAAGAGAGACCATAACGAATGTGGCAAAGCGGGGGGAAATGTAATGCCGATAAATATTTATTTCATTTTTTACACATACTTTATCCAGATGGGTGTCTGGCCGGCAAAAGGATGACGCCGTGCGATGACCGCGTCGAATGACCAGTTGAAGTGTAAAATTTATTTATAAACGTATTTAAATATAATAATTTAATTTGGGCCGACGGCAAAAGTGACTGGACCGTGGTGCGGTTTACTCTCCCGTGCGGCTGTCTTCCTTTCGCTCTTGCCCCATTTGCTGCATTATAAGATGGACGGTATGATAGCAGAAGGTCACACGATTTCGGATAACTGAAGACATGCACACGAGCGTTGCGACCGGTGGACCGGTGCCATTGCACAACATGTGACAAACGAGAAAATTATGCTCGATTCACCATGCTATCGGGCCGCTTATCGGTAGTTTACATGAAAGCGCCCGTTCGTGTAAAAAGACAATGATTGTATGCTTGGGGGTAGTTGAATTTTGGCCACAGTGTAATATTTTTTTCTCTAGGTGAATTTTAGGATAATTTTGACCATTTTATGATGCTAAAGTAAATGAAATGAGAAAATGGTGCATTCGGAGGATTATCCACCTGCTTAGCAAGTCTTTTGGTTGAATCTTCCAAATCGATCTAAAGCTTTGTTCTATGTTTGGAAGGATAGGAAGCAAATAAGAGTAGACAATAAAGGACCAATTAAGACTATAAAGAGTTGTGATAGATGATAGCAAATAATTGACCAAGACATCTGAAACCGAAATGTAACAGATCAATAAATCCATACAGAGTGTGCTACAACTGCCAAATCTATCGTCTAAAAATCTAAATCTCGTCTGGAAAAATCTAAAAGATTGCTGGGAATTCCTTTACCGCTTCTAGTTTATTACGTAATTCTTCAAGGTTGATCGTACAAATGAACAGACGAGACATGAGTATGAAATGTGGTGGAAATATGTTTGAAAAGACCAAGTCTCATAGTACCACCTAGTTGGCATTATTGGTTAGGATCTAGCATCGTCAAATTCGAGGAATCTTCTAATTGCTGCGAAGAAAAGACAAAGATTTCTCTCATATTAGACCAACGATTTCCGCTGATGCGTGGCAAGTGTTCATTTTGCCCAGATCATACGGCACAATATCCCATTGTTTCGATATTTCCGCCTCATAAGTGACGTGCTGATGGTGGGTTCTTGTTCGCAATGCTTTCATCACATTATCGTCGCCCAATTTGCCAACCAGTGTCCTGATTTCAGTCAAACACTGCTCGGATATCGCCGGCTACAGGAACATTGTGCTGTTCGTTAGATGTTTCACAGTTTGGTGGGAAGCAGATCGCAACGACGACACATTCGGGTCGTATAACCGCGACCTGTCCACGGACCGGTGATGACTTGCGGGCAATTTTTACCGAGCGAAAGCTTCCGGCTCAGAAGCTATAAACTCCAACGGACTGACGGATTAACAATCCGTACAGCGTCTTCTGCTCCGGTACTCCGTTGGTGGGCTTTTGCGATGAGTCAACGAGTAAACAATGGATTCCCCGGCCAGTGCCAAACCGGGACCCACGAAGAAGAGCACGTAATAGAGACTAATTCATTAATCGAATCCAACCGCGTCTTGGTTCGCCCGTAGCGAGCGAGACCATCTCGGCTCGCACAAGCAGTTTGTTTTATTAGCTGATGCCTGTTTGTTATACAACTCCTACGGTCGCCGGACACGAATTGCACGCCTGCGAGGAAAAGTAAAGCACCTCCGGGGGCCCTTGGTAGCGCGACCAACGATCGTGATCTTCGTACGAAGTGACCGTACCAACCCGACTCCCTTCCCGGCTGTCCAAGCACCCTCGCCGCAATAAGCAATATCGTGTGATTTTATGAGCTTCTGTTAGAGTTGTATTTTTGTTTTCACACCTCCAACATCGCTCGACCAGTGTGTACCCAACAGTGTGGGCTGCTTTCCAGCGTTAAGTACACCATCCAGGGGTCGGGGGAAAAAAACAGCCATTCCATAAAACTGAACAACATTCGGCTCCGACCGGTTCGGCTGGAGAGAGCAGAACCAACACGGGGGCTTATGGCAGCCACAGCAAAACAAAAGCACATTGCGCAGTGCGCAAAACCATAAACGGGTGGAAAAATCAAGGTGTGTGGTTTGCCAATTTATTACCACTTTAGTGTAGATTTTTTAAAAAACACCAACCATAATCCAACATTTATTGTTGGTGCTGTTTTTACCCCTTGTCGCCGCCCCAAGCACACCCATGCGCGGACGATATTTTGAGCGGCCGAGTGTAACTGTTTAACGGTGTGGAGAGGTAGCATTCTTCACAATTCGTAGCGTTTCGGTGGTGCTAGCAAAGGAAAAAACACTCAAGCTGTTTTGACGTGGCTTTATCCGTGTGTACGGGCAGGCACAACAATAATAAAGACACGTACTTAACGCGCAACGCCATTAAATGATATTTAACCAAATTAAATAGCGATCGCCGAATTGAACAACACGCTGAGCTAATAGACACTGTGTAATGTGTTCTATCTTGCTAAATGAGAATGTATTCATCAACACCAGTTCCAAGCGCCCCCCACAAAAAAAATAGAGAAAACCATTTGCTTTTCCCAGTTCGTGTGCTGTGTTTTGTTGTAATCACTCCAAAGAGCTAAAATAATAAGCTCTAATGAGGAACTGAACAAAGAGTGTGAACAAAAACGGGGAAAGCAAACCGAAGTCACATTTTTCCTTTTGGGGGGTAGTTGTGTAGGCAAAAAGCAACATGCGTAAACATCAAATTGATAATAATAATGATTGCCGTAAACAAGCTGCGCCCCGTTTAGATGATTACCATTCCCTCGCATTTATCCTAGCTTCATGCACCGTCCCTTCGCACCCAAGCGCTTGACATGCATCGGAAAATGTCGGACAGCGGCTGAAACTCCATTCCACGAATGGCGATGCCTGCACCTATCAGGCTCATCATCAAACACACAGATCATCATAGACATGATCGTTTCTGATTGTTCCATCTCGGGTCCCTCGGGCTTCGTTGTGGTCCGTTGGGTCAGATCTTGGCGCTTGGCACAATGGTGCTCCCCCGTGGGAGGTCGGCTGGGCCTTGGATAAAAAGGAAAATATTTGCATTATTGTGTTTTAATCACTTAATCACAATTTAATGGCGTCCCCCAAGCGGTACACGAGAGAGACAGAGAGAGAGAGAGAGAGTGAGACGCGGTGAGACCATTGGAACCAAATTAAAAAGCAATCTATTTGTCGGACTTTATCCGGCAGTGGTTGTGGTTCTGTCACCGGCCCATAGCCATTCGGTGCCATAGTTCAAATAAATGTTGCCAGTAAAACCGTTTTCCTACAGCCACACGCACGCACGCACGCACCGGGTGTGATGCATTTGACTCGTATCGAAGAACTCACCCTCCCTGAAAAGGGACACTTATCCCTAGATCGGTGACAAATTGACGCAATCATCATCGCCCTCCCTGACGCAATGCGGTGTTTTATTAGGACGGGAGTGTAATCGTACTTGCGCTTACGTCGAAACCAGTGTTGGATTTTTTTCTTTCGACACCATCAGTATTTATGAGCTGCCCGGGCTAAGGGCTGCACGTGCTCGGCGGTGAGGAAATAAATGTTTTCGCCTGTTGGGTGGGTGACATTATAGCCTAATCATACTCCGTGCCTAATCGGTAACGTCTTACTTCCCTGCGGTAGCTTTGGGATGATGTGCTGACTGACGTTGGCCGCAACGGTAAGCAACGGTGTGCGGAACGGCACTTGCTTTTTTCTTTTTTGGTGATGGCTCATTACATTTCCATTTGGGTTTTGCTGCGGTATGGTCCACTTTGGCCCACGGGTGGTACCATGCGGCATGAGCTAATATTTGCCACCTTACACCATCTGCAGCGTGGTGTGGTAGTTTTATTTCTCATCCTAAATCATTGCTGCAGCGGCTGATAGTGGACATTGTGGTGTTGTGTTTCGTTGTGGAGTAGTTTCTGAGCCGAACTGGGAAGAAATGATTCAATGAATATTTTACTTCTATAGCGCCATGAATGTAATGCTAATGGAAAACAATACTAAAAATGAAATTAAATGATAAATGCCTTTTTAGACGAGTATAGTATTAAATGCATGAGTAAAATGCCTTTATTAATCTGTTCTGTGTTTTTTTCAGTTGGGTTTATGTACTTAAATTATAACTTGCAATTTATATGAGCACATTTAGTATCAGTTTTGGAATATTATTGTTTTTACTTTTAACAAATGCTGGGAAATCTTTTCAATAAACCTTCGGTTTTTTATGTTTTGCAGTTTAATGATTTTACTACTTTAACATATTGCTTCCTCCATTAAGAATGTTATGATATAAGTGAAGACGCAATAGAATTATGCATTAAAAATTGTGTAATTTTAAAATTTAAAACAGAGTATGTATTTTAAAAATAACCTCAATTAATATTTTTTTAAAATAGTCGAAAACATGAGGTATTAGAGCATATTTTACATATTTTTTCCAGCATATATTTTACAATAATAAATACTTACTTTCCTGCTAAAATCTCTGGTTTTAAAACTGCTTGTTCATCTTAGTTGTACAATTATTATAACTTTAAAATGATGTACTAAATCTTTTCTTTTACTTAAAATTTACTCCATGAGCATTCATATAATGGCATCTCTATATACAATCAACTACAAACAATACAACTCTCGTTTGTAGAACCCTTCATTGAAGTTTTTAAAGTCATTTTTCACGTACATTGTTTTCTTTTCAAATATCTTCCGGTATTGAAATACTTAAATATTTCTTAAGAAATAAATTGTTTCTAAAGCATTATTTACAGTTTTGGTATGTGTTAGTGATTGTTTAAAATATTTGTTTTTGATCAATGTTTTTCCATCTTTTTCACAATCTTCGGATTGTTGGAAAAATCGTTAAGCTACTGATTGGTTTTGTTAATTAACTTTTCTTACATTTTATTTGATAAAAATTCTAAACCACATCCAAATTCAATCGTATGGCCATCTCTTTTTCCTTCTTCTGCCAAACACGTTGAGTGCCGGTGCTTTCCGGTGCGATTTATTGCATTCTGTTTCGGTCAATAAAACTGTGCAATGTGCTGTTTTAAGAGAAAATTTATTTGACTTTCCTCCCCTGCGGGCACACCCTGTCCATCTCCATCGGTCCAGGTCCGCCTACCGAGGCCCAATGTAACACCCTTGTGTGGCCGGCTGCATATACAACCCCGGCTGGAGATTGATTGGCTTACAGCGAGAGCGTGCCGGAGCAATTTTATATTTTTATATTTGCCCCCAAAAACAACCCATTTGCTCATACCACGGTGGGGTGTTTCGTCCAGCCCAAAATACATACAATGTGTGAAATTTATTTGCCAAATACATCACAACCACCTTGCTCACTTTGCAACGCACAGGGTGGTGAAAAATTGCACCGCACCGTTGCCCAAAGAAAATCTGCCCATGTCCTTTCGGGTGTGGCGTGTTCGTTCGATCTTTTCGACTAGTTAGCGCGGCAAAACCATTTGCCAATTGGCGAAAATGTCTGCTCCCTGGTTGGAAGTGTTCTGCTCCGTCCGCGCACAACGCGCACCTCACAAACAGGTCAGTCAATCCGTCTTTTCAGCACTTTTCGCTCAACTCGCTTGATCAGCCAGCGAATTCCCGATGGGGCCCGCAGGGCGGAACATCCCTTCCCCACGTGATCATGTCCCCACCCCCTTCCCTCCCATTCCGCCCATGAGGTGCCCCAGTTTCGGTGCGCTAAACATACACTCTTCACACTTTACAAAAAGGGACCGCGCGGCCGCCGTCATACAAACACACGCACACTTACAGCCACCTCGTTCTTCGCCCTGGGGGGATACAGCAAGGGAAAAGCCAAAGTCGACCGGTGTCGGTCGCCGACACTTCACCGCCGTCCAAAAACCGAAAATTAAAGCTTTTAAAAACTCTCGGTCAGTTTGTTTTACGACTTTACCGCACTCGTTCTGTGCGCCTTTCGTCCTGAAAGGTTGTTCCCTGTTCCGTGCCAATCCGCTCGCGCTTCGAACATCGAGGCAGCAGCAGCAGAGAATGTAACATGCACGAAACACACAGCGCACACCTTTAAACACGCAACAGTAATCATCATCCCTTTTCGGAACCCGAAGCACTAACTAAATGGTTCAGCATCTTTGTCACCTCCTGCCTCCTCATCGCTGATCTCCTGCTCCCCCCAGTTGTCCATCACTCGCCCCTTCTGAACCTCGCTCGCGCTCCTCTCGTTTGTTCGTTCTTTGGTGTTTCGTTTTTCACCCCGTTCTACCCTGCGGTGATCATAGGCTTCGGTTCTAATTTAAATTTTCGATTTTCCTCCCATTTTGCGCGCTCGGCGTAGAGTGATGGCGGGGTGAAACCGCGGCAAAGGACGTACCAAGGACCTGGTCGGTTGTTTAGGAAATCGACGCTCAGCGAGAACTGCTCAGCCCAAAATGAATAATTGCCCCGCAGATATGTGCTGGAGAAAAACTGGAATAGAAGATACGCGGCAAAACACAAAAGGCTTATGTGTCGCCTCCTCCTCCTACCATCTCCCACTCGCTCCCCGGTCCTACAGTTCCGGAGGGTGTGAATGTGAGCGCGAGTGTGGTGGTGATCGCTCGAAGGCAAACAGGATGGACATGATGGGCAATCGAATCCCGAAAGAGGTTCCGATTTCACTATTCAAACAAAATCAAATTATGACCGATATGTGTGTCTGCATTGCTTATTTGTTTGTGTGTGTGTGCTAGCGTCATTTCTTGTGCCGGTGTGTATCGTCGTGGACCGCGGCTCAAATCCAATTTATCAAACGAACGAGAAAACGATTCCTAATTAAAGGGTCGGCATGGTATAATTTGGCTTTTTAATATTTTATTTGTTTGTTTCTAGTGTTATAATTTGTTTTCCCGACGGGTTTCGGTATAATGCGTCTGGTGGAAGGGGATCAATAGGGTATGAGCATTTTCGGCCCGATTGGTGGAGCAGCTTAGCATTCGTGTCGGAAATTACCGATGATGTGTTTTTTCTCTGCGTTTTTATCTCTTTTTCTGACTTCTCTCTATTGGTATGCGATGCATGCGCATACCAGAGAAAGAATGGTTGTTGGATTACTTTTTTGGTTTTTGGAGAACAAAGTCTAGTTAAGTTTAGTTTTGAAGTTCAGAATTCATTTCGGATATGTTAAGAATGATCTGTTTAAATTCAGAAGTTGGTTGGTGGAAGAGTCACCTGCGTATCTCCTATGATGGTTCTTCTATGTATCAGAATTTAAAAGGGCTAGAACTTACTTATCAGGATCTACAACCGTTTCGCAGTCTAGGCCTGTTGCAGGAGTCCGCTAATTTGCAGCTTTTTAGATATTTCTCACCTCACTAGGCTCCTTGGTGACCTTGGTATACTAAAGGGGCCATCTAACATGCTTCTCTGCATCACGGATTTTCGATTTGGATATCTTCTCGAATGACTTGGACATGGATATCCGAGACGTGCTCAGTTCGAAATGCCGCAATAGAACGAAGCGGGTCAAATGGCTCCTGTAGACCATTTATAGAATATAGGCACACATGAGTGGCTAGTACACCTTGAGCTTGAATTATGATAATTTATTGAACAAAGCACAATGCATTACACCTCTCAGCTCAACATCGACAAGACACGTTATGTTGAGTTACTTGCAAGACCATTACAAAGTAAAGATCTCAGATGACCTTGCCCAGCGCCGAGTTAATGTTCCCCATATAAGCTGAGCAAATGATTTCAGTATGAAAATATGATCTTATGTTTCCACATGAAGCTCCTATTCGCATAAAGTTCTTCATTCGCCCGATGAAATCCAATTTAATGAGTGTCTTTTCCAACGTTTTCTTGAGTTCTACATTAAAGTCGATCTGCCACTGTGGACTATCCCAAAATATTCTTGAAAAAATCTTTCCCTCAAATTCGTTACTTAATTCAACATATAACTAGATATATGCCGCTTGTAACGAGTTCTAATTACTCACATAGTGAGAGTTCAATTCTCGTCGCCCAATAAAACTCTTCATATGAATTCTCCTGAGCTGCACAGACAACAGCAATAATATTTTTAAAATTTACTATTTTATACTTCTTCAGAAAATTAAAACTACTTAAAAACAGATAATCATAAATAAAACAACCATCGTTATTCATGGCCGTCAACAAGCAGACTCACCTTGTGCGATAGCAGATCGACTTAAATCCCATCACCGCACAATCGCTAATCATAGTTATCTTCGCGCCCATCCAACTGCACCTGAAAACACGCCGTATTTTCAGCTGCAAAGCATCCAACCTCCACGCAGCCTTATTTACATACCAACGGCAAAGTCCGTCAACGTTGGTTTGGAAACATATCAATTAGCTAATCGACGGACATTACCGGGCAGACGCGCAGTGCGCATAACGCTACGCGTTAACCATTGTACTTGATCGCAGCCGATCACACGCTGCCTGCCACCGTACGTAAATCTGGTTCCGAATCCGGTTTTATGTCACTTCACTTCATCAGTTTGTCTTAATCCATCTCCCTGCGCATACTGCGACGGCCGTGGGCAGCTTTGAGCCGTGCCGTGCGCACTACGGGATCTTGCATGATGGCGTTCCGGACGCCAGCATGGTACATCTCTCACACCCCGTAATAGCGAGTAATGATTGGTGTTGAGAACGCGATGGGAAAATAAAGCGTCTCATTAGGCACCACGGGACCGTGGCAGCCACCCGTTACAAAGGCGACTAATATTGATGAGAGAATAAAAGGGACCATTTATGCTTACTGCCGAGGTACGATCCGCAGCACCATTCCACTTCCGGCCAAAGAAAGGCAAGTGAGTGCGTGTGTGTGTGTGTGTGTTTTTTTTTTATTTTGGGTAAGTGTTTAATGATAACACTGCTAATGCGACGTAATGAATGATCATGAGGTGTAGCGTTGTACATAATGCATATTTTTTTCGCATCGTCTACACGACGGTTTATTGGTGTCGTTTTCAGGGAATATTTATATTTAAGGGAGCTATAATTAGCGTAAAACTTACGCCGTGGCACAGTGTGTGACCATGAGGAAAATCAATTAAATATTCTCTTACACAGCGTAGAGAATATGTGCAGAATAATGTTCTCTTCTAAAATGTCTAAAGCCAAAGCACGTAGCGAACTTTGAGGAAAACAGCCCTACGCCTTCTGCACAACACCCCGATTGCCATCGCAGTCATAAATTTTTCATTTTGTCAATCAGGTAAAGGTTTTGCTGTATGTTTTCAAACCACACGTACCTCGCATGGTGTGTCGGTAAACATGATCAGCGGCAGTACTGCATTCCTGGGACCGTTCACACCAGGTCAGCGAGAGAAAGGAATATTCTCTCTACCCGGTCCGCCTCGGGTAGTTTGGTGCTTCCAACGCGCATCGCAAAGGAAGCCGCACAAGTACGCTGCACAAGAAATCGATTCTCGATCGCTGATACCAAACCCTCCTCGTACGATCGTCCAGAACCCGGGTGAAACAACGGCGGAATGCAAAACGGACCACTACGACGGTCTCGAAACCGAACCCGTAGCGAAGAAGAAGCGACACCGAAACCCGCGTGGCGATGGTGAGTCTTGTTATTAGCCGCGGCAAATTGCCAATCGGCAACTTTACAAGCGTCGGTCTGCGATCTGAAGTGTTGTTGGCCCCCGGTTTCCTTTCGTTTGGGAAAAATAAAGGGGAGCGGGCGGAGGGGTTGTTTTTCGCCCGTTCCGTTTGGCCTTTGCCGTGGGTGAGAGACCAAGCGAGTGAACCGGTGGTGGTGATTACGTCAAATAAAATTCGCCTCAAAAACCAGCGGACGAACGGTGCGCGAAAGGGAAACAGCACACAGACATAACAACGTGTCATAAAGCGAGGAACTTCGCAGAGAGAAAAGCTCGCAGTCGTGCTGTCTGCCCAGTCCGTGTTCTGTGGCCTTGCGCATTCACATCGTTGATGCCGCTACGCGGTGGTAATAAGCGATGCAGCGATTGATCCTGAATCCTGCGTTTGATATCGATCGCATTCGCCCTCCATCGTGTTACTTTATTGTTCCAACTTTCGATTCACCGGCCCGTTTTTCGGGCCACATCCAATCGCCACAAATCGAACCACACCACCCTATCGGGGGTGTACGATCTGTCAAAAAAAAAAAAACGGAGGCGCATCGATCGCAATACCAAGCAAAACCGAACGCAATCAGCACGATCAGCGGCTTTCAACGGTGCGAATGTGTTGGAAACTTGCGCGGCAGTAAAGCGACGAACCTTGCCTGGGCTTAGTGCGATGAAGGGAGAGCCAGAATTAATTTGATTTTCACCTCTTTCTTGTGTTTGCACATTGCACACCTACCACTTCCTTCGAGCGTTCCGCTGCGCTGTTAAGCAACAGGTACGCTCCGGGAAGTTCGTATCAGTATGAACGGCGTGCAAGAAAAAAGTGGGAAAAAGGTGGAAAAGATGCTGTATCCATTTCGCTGCTGATGGGCCGATGATGGGAAACGAAATAGGGGGCTACTCCTTCTTGTCCTTGTGCTTGTGGCGGGTTTCTCAAATGGGGTGAGGAGGAGTTGGGAAGGGAGAGGAGGTGGAGGAAACGCCGCAAGACATAGAGCAACAACCATGTGCTTATTACCACAGTTCCAGTGCCGACAATGGGGATTTACAATCTGTCCGGTCCTGGAGCTCGTTGGAATGTGTTATGCTGCTTGACCGAGTCACTCAGTGCTATATTCAATTAGCTGCAATACACGAACCTCAATTAAACCTTAAGTATATAACATCATGGTGAATTGTTTATTTAAAATATCTATTTCTTGTTGCAAAAGGACATTCTGCTGAAGAATAGATCTCATACGCTTTATATTTTATTTCAGTAAATAAAATGCAGCTTAATATTTGTTTAATAACTTTCATGTAAATAGGTTTTACTTGTTTGCACCAAAAAATTATAATTATTGGTGTGCAATGGCGTCGCGCACACATTGCTAATTAATTTCGGCCTGTTTGTAATCCCTTCAACCGTTTAATTTTGCTGCAGACAAAGCAGCACCAGTCCCTGACACATCCGCTGTATCATGTCCAGTTAATGTAAACACCGCACCACACGATAAACGGTGTACGAATGCGTTGAAAATGCTCCAGCACACCGGTGTAGCAGGGA